>NW_026947518.1:6145000-10945000 GCF_034190915.1 Cavia porcellus
TTAGGGTTGTTTTTGAAGTTAGTATTCTGGTTAGTGTTAGTGTTAGGGATATGGTTAGGGTTAGGGTTAGGGTTAGATTTACCTTTAGGGTTAGGTTTAGGGTTAGAGTTTGGAGTTAGGGGTTAGGTTTAGGTTTAGGGATAGGGTTTGTGGTAAGTTTAGGCTTTTATGGTTAGTGTTACAGTTAAGGGTTAGTGTTTGGTTTAGGCTTAGGGTTAGGCATAGGGTTAGGGTTAGAGAGTGTTAGGGTTAGGGGTTAGGTGTTATGGATAGGGTTAGTGTTAGGCTTTGGGTTACACTTAGGGTTAGGGTTATGATTAGGTTTAGGGTTAGGGTTAGGTTTATGGTTAGAGTTCAGTGTTAGGGTTAGTGTTAGGGTTAGACTTAACGTTATGTTTAGCTTTAGGTTTAGTTATAGGGTTAGGGTTAAGGTTTGGGTTAGAGTTAGTGTTACGGCTTAAGTTTATGGTTAGGGTTAGGTGTAACTCTTAAGGTTAGGATTAGGGTTAGTGTTTGGTTTAGGGTTAGGAGTTAGAGTTAGAGGTTAGGTTTATGCTTAGGGTAAAGGTCAGGGTTAGGGTTAGTGTGTAGGTTTAGGGTTAGAGGTAGGTTTAGGTTTAGGTTTAGGGTTATGGTTAGAAGTTAGGGTTAGGGTTACGATTAGGTTTAGTGTTAGTGTTAGGGATAGGGTTAAGGATTTGGAATAGGGTTAGGGTTAGTGTTAGTATTAGAGTTAGGGTTAGGGTTAGGGGTTAGGTTTTTGGGATAGGGTTAGAGTTAGGCTTTGGGTTCAGTTAGTTTTAGGGTTAGGGTTAGGTTTAGGGTTAGGGTTAGGGTTAGGATTAGGTTTAGGGTTAGGGTTAGGGTTTAGTTTTAGTGTTAGTGTTAGTGTTAGAGTTAGGATTAGGGTTATGGTTAGTGTTAGGTTTAGTGTTAGGTTTAGCGTTCGGGCTGGGTTTAGTGTTAGTTTAGGGTTAAGATTAGTGTTAGGCTTTTTGTTATGGTTAGAGTTTAGATTTAATGTTAGCATTAGGGTTATGGTTGGTTTAGTGTTAGTTTTAGGATTTGGGTTAGGGTTATTTTTAGTGTTAGATTTAGGTTTAGTGTTAGCGTTAGTGTTAGGGTTAATGTTAGGGCTTAGGGATAGTGTTAGAGTGGGGGTTAGGGTTAGGCTTAGGGGTCAGGGTTAGTGTTAGTGTTAGGGTTAGTGTTAGGAGTTAGGGTTATGGTTAGGGTTTGGGTTAATGTTTTGGTTAGGGTTAGGGTTAAGAGTTAGAGGATAGAGTTAGGGTTAGGGTTAGAGTTGAGGGTTAGTGTGAGTGTTAGGTTTATGTTTTGGGTTAGGATTTGGGTTAGAAGTTTGTGCTAGGGTTAGGGTTATAGTTAGGGTTAGTGTTAGTGTTAGGTTAGGGTTAGATTAAGGGTTGAATTGGGTTATGATTAAGTGCAGCGTTAGGGTTAGGGTTAGGGTTACGGTTAGTTTTAGGGTTAGCATTAGGATTAGTGTTAGGGTTACGGGTTATGTGTTAGGGATAGGGTTAGGGTTAGGCTTCGCTTTATGGTTAGCCTTAGGCTTATGAATAGGTTTAGGGTTAGGGTTAGGTTTAGGTTTAGGTTTAAGGTTATAGTTAGGTTTAGTCTTAGGGTTAGAGTTAGGTTTAGGCTTTGGTGTTAGGGTTTAGGGTTAGGGTTATATTAGGGTTTGGGTTAATGTTAGGGTTAGTGATACGATGAGGTTTAGGGTTAGTGTTCGTGTTAGGTTTAGTGTTAGTGTTAGGGATAGCATTAGGTTTTGGTTTAGTGTTAGCATTAGGGTTAGTATTAGTTTTAGGTTGAGGGTTAGCTTTAGGTTTAGGGTTAGGGTTAGTTGTTAGGTTTTAGGGATATGGTTAGGGTTAGGCTTCGGTTTATGGTTAAGATTAGGGTTATGAATAGGTTTAATGTTACGCTTGATGTTAGCGTTAGGTTTAGGGTTAGGGTTAGGGTTAGGGTTAGGTTTAGGTTTAGAGTAAGATGTTAGCAGTTAGGGATAGGGTTAGGGTTAAGATCAGTGTTAGGGTTAGTTTTAGGGTTAGGGTTAGTATCAGGGTTAGGGTTAGGGTTTAGTTTAAGTGTTAGTGTTAGGCTTAGGTTTACGTTTAGGGTTAGGGTTAGGGTTAGGCTTAGATTTTAATTTAGGGTTAGTGATAGGGTTAGTGTTAAGATTAGGGTTAGGGTTAGGGTTATTGTTAGGTTTAGGTTTAGAGTAAGGTGTTAGGAGTTAGGGATAGGGTTAGGTTTAAGGTCAGTGTTAGGGTAAGTTTTAGGGTTAGGGTTAGGATCAGTGTTAAGGTTAGGGTTTAGTTTAAATGTTAGTGTTACGGTTGGGGTTAGGTTTAGGTTTAGATTAAGGTTTGGATTAGGTTAAGAGGTTAGGGTTAGGGTTAGGTTTAGGCTTAGATTTAAATTTAGAGTTAGGGTTAGTTTTAGGGTTAGGGTTAAGGTTACAGTTAAAATTATGGAATAGGGTTAGGGCTAGTTTTCAGGTTAGATTTAGGTATAGGTTTAGACAAGGTTAGGGTTGGGGTTAGGATTAGGGTTAGGGTTAGGGTTAGGGTTAGGGTTAGTGTTAGGCTTAGGGTTAGGGTTAGGTTTAGGTTTTGGATTAGGGTTAGGATTAGGGCTGGGTTAAGATTTAGGGTTAAGTTTAGGGTTAGGCTTAGGCTTTGGGTTAAGGTTTGATGTTAGATTTAGCGTTAGGGTTAGGGTTACAGATAGGTTTAATTTAGGTTTAGGAGTTGGATTATGGTTAGGTTTGGGGTTAGGGTTATGGTTAGTGTTAAGATTATCATTAGATTTAGGGGTTAGGGTTAGGGTTAGGTTGTAGAGTTAGGGTTAGTGTTTAGGGTTAGGGTTAGTGTTAGGCTTAGGGTTAGGTTTAGGGTTAGGGTTAGGTTTAGGATTAAGGTTAGGATTAGGGCTGGGTTTAGATTTAGGGTTATGTTTATGGTTAGGCTTAGGCTTTGGATTAGGGTTAGATGTTAGATTTAGGGTTAAGTTTAGGGTTACAGTTAGGTTTAATTTAGGTTTAGGGTTTGGATTACAGTTATGTTTAGGGTTAGGTTTATGGTTAGTGTTAGGATTATCATTAGATATAGGGGTTAGGGTTAGGGTTAGGGTTTAGGTTTAGGGTTAGTGTTAGGCTTAGGGTTTAGAGTTAGTGTTAGGGTGTGGGTTAGGGTTAGGGTTGGGGTCAGGGTTTGTGTTAGTGTTAGGGTTATGGTTAGGGGTTAGGGTTATGGTTAGGGTTAGGGTTAATATTTGCGTTAGTGTTAGGGATGAGCTGTTAGGGTTAGGGTTAGTGTTACGTTTATGTTTACAGTTAGGGTTAGGGTTAGAATTTAGGGTTAGGGTTATTGTTAGGTTTATGTTTATGGTTAGGGACAGGGTTAGAATTTAGGGTTAGGGTTAGGGTTAGTGTTAGGGTTATGGTTATGATTATGATTATGCTTAGGGTTAGGTTAGCGTTAGGTTTAGTGTTGGTTAGTGTTATGATTAGGTTTAGGGTTAGGGTTAGGTTTAGGGTTGTTTTAGGGTTATCGTTAGATTTAGGGTTAGAGTTACGGTTTGGTGTTAGGGATAGGGTTTGTTTTAGGCTTTGGGTTATGTTTAGGTTTAGGGTTATGAATAAGTTTAGGGTTAGGGTTAGGTTTAGCGTTAGGTTTAGTGTTTTGTTTAGAGTTAATGTTAGGATTAGGGTTACGGATTTGGTGTTAGGGTTAGGGTTAGGGTTCATGTTAGGGTTAATTTTAGTGTGAGGGTTAGTTTAAGGTTAGGGTTAGGGTTAGTGTTTAGGGTTAGGGTTAGAGTTTAGTGTTAGGGTTAGTGTTAGGTTTATGTTTAGTGTTAGGCTTATGGTTAGAAGTTAGTGTTAGGGTTAGGGTTATGGTTAGGGTTAGTGTTAGGTTAGCGATAGGTTTAGGGTTGGGTTAGGGTTATGATTAGCTTTAGGATTAGGGTAAGACAACGTTAGGGTTGGGGTTAGGATTAGAGTTAGATTTATATTTAGGATTAGGGTTAGGGTTAGGAGTTAGGTTTAGGGTTAGGGATAGGGTTTGTGTTAGGGTTAGTCTTTTATGATTAGTGTTAGTGTTTAGGGTTAGAGTTTGGTTTAGGCTTTAGGATTAGGGTTAGAGCTAGGGTTAGGGATAGGGGCTAGGTGTTATGTATAGGGTTAGTTTTAAGCTTTGGGTTAGTGTTAGGCTTTGGGTTACGGTAGTGTTATGATTAGGTTTAGGTTTAGGGTTAGAGTTATGGTTAGAGTTCAGTGTTAGTGTTAGTGTTAGGGTTAGGGTGAAGGTTATGTTTAGGTTAAGGGTTAGTTATAAGGTTACGGTTAATGTTTGGGTTAGTGTTAGTGTTAGGGTTATGGTTAGGGTTCGGGGTTACTCTTAAGGTTAGGGTTACGGTTAGCTTTTGGGTTAGGGTTAGGGGTTACTGTCAAAGGTTAGGTTTAGTCTTATGGTAAGGTTTAGGCTTAGGGTTAGTGTGTAGGTTTAGGGTCAGTTTTAGGTTTATGTTTAGGGTTAGGGTTAGGGTTATAATTTAGGGTTAAGGTTACGATTAGGTTTAGGGTTAGTGTTAGGGAAAGGGTTAGGGATTTGGTATAGAGTTAGGTTTAGGATTGGAGTTAGGGTTAGGGTTAGGTGTTAGGTGTTAGGGATAGGGTTAGTGTTAGGCTTTGGGTTACGATTAGGTTACGGTTATGATTAGGTTTAGGTTTAGTGTTAAGGATAGTGTTAGGTTAAGTTTTAGTTTTAGGATTAAGGTTAGAGTTACGTTTAGGGTTAGTGTTACGGCTGGGTTTAGTGTTAGGTTTAGGGTTTGGGTTAGGGTTAGATTTAGGTTTAGGATTAGGATTAGGGTTAGCGTTAGAGTTATGGTTAGGGTTAGGCTTATTATGTAGGGTTAGTGTTATCGTGGGGGTTAGGGTTAGCATTAGGTGTCAGGGTTAGTGTCAGTGTTAGAGTTAATGTTATTTGTTAGGCTTAAGGTTAGGGTTTGGGTTAAAGTTTTCGTTAGGGTTAGGGGTAAGAGTTAGAGGTTAGGGTTAGGATTAGGGTTAGGGTTAGAGTTTAGGGTTTGGGTTAGTGTTAGTTTTATGTTTAGGGTTAGGGTTGTTTTTGAAGTTAGTGTTCTGGTTAGTGTTAGTGTTAGGGATATGGTTAGGGTTAGGGTTAGGGATAGATTTACCTTTAGGGTTAGGTTTAGGGTTAGAGTTTGGAGTTAGGGGTTAGGTTTAGGTTTAGGGATAGGGTTTGTGGTAACGTTAGGCTTTTATGTTTAGTCATACGGTTAAGGGTTAGCGTTTGGTTTAGGCTTAGGGTTAGGCATAGGGTTAGGGTTAGAGAGTGTTAGGGTTAGGAGTTAGGTGTTATGGATAGGGTTAGTGTTAGGCTTTGGGTTACACTTAGGGTTAGGGTTATGATTAGGTTTAGGGTTAGGGTTAGGTTTATGGTTAGAGTTCAGTGTTAGGGTTAGTGTTCGGTTAGACTTAACGTTATGTTTAGGTTTAGGTTTAGTTGTAGGTTTAGGGTTAAGGTTTGGGTTAGGGTTAGTGTTACGGCTTAGGTTTATGGTTAGGGTTAGGTGTTACTCTTAAGGTTAGGATTAGGGTTAGTGTTTGGTTTAGGGTTAGGAGTTAGAGTTAGAGGTTAGGTTTATGCTTAGGGTAAAGGTCAGGGTTAGGGTTAGTGTGTAGGTTTAGGGTTAGAGTTAGGTTTATGTTTAGGTTTAGGGTTATGGTTAGAAGTTAGGGTTAGGGTTACGATTAGGTTTAGTGTTAGTGTTAGGGATAGGGTTAAGGATTTGGAATAGGGTTAGGGTTAGTGTTAGTATTAGAGTTAGGGTTAGGGTTAGGGGTTAGGTTTTTGGGATAGGGTTAGGGTTAGGCTTTGGGTTAAGTTAGTTTTAGGGTTAGGGTTAGGTTTAGGGTTAGGTTTAGGTTTAGGGTTAGCTTTAGGATTAGGTTTAGGGGTAGGGTTTAGGGTTAGTGTTAGGGTGAGGCTTAGTGTTAGGGGTTAGGTTTATGGTTAATATTTTGGTTATGGTTAGGGGTAAGAGTTAGAGGTTAGAGTTAGGTTTAGGGTTAGAGTTTAGGGTTAGGGTTAGTGTTAGATTTATATTTAGGGTTAGGGTTAGGGTTAGAAGTTCAGGTTAAGGTTAACTGTTACTTTTAGGGTTATGGATAGCGTTAGGGATTTTTAGGTTAGCGTTAGGTTTAGGGTTGGGTTAGGGTTATGAATGGTTTAGGGTTAGGTTTAGGGTTAGATTTATGGTTGGTTTTAGGGTTCGCCTTAGGAATTGGTTTAGGGTTACGGGTTAGCTGTTAGGGGTAGGTTAAGGATTAGGCTTCAGTTTAAGTTTAGCTTTAGGGTTATGAATAGGTTTAGGGTTAGGGGTAGGTTTAGCGTTAGGTTTAGGGATATTGTTAGGTTTAGTGTTAGGGTTAGGGTTAGGGTTATGGTTAGGGTTTTGGGTAAGGGTTTAGGGTTAGGGTTAGAGTTTGGGTTAGGTTTAGGGTTAGTGTTAGTGATACGATTAGGTTTAGGGTTAAGGTCAGGGTTATGTTTAGGGTTAGTTTTAGGGTTAGCGTTATGGTTAGGATTAGGGTTAGGTTAGGGTTAGGTTGAGGATTAGTGTTAGGGGATAGCGTTATGGTTAGGGTTAGGGTTAGGATTAGGGTTAGGTTGTGGATTAGTGTTAGGGTTTAGATTTATGCGATAGGGCAAGGTTAGGGTAAGGGTTATGTATAGGTTTAGGGTTAGCATTGGGGTTAGCGTTAGGTTTAGGGTTAGTGTTAGGGTTAGGTGTTAGAGATAGGGTTAGTGTTAGGCTTCGGGTTACGGTTAGGGTTAGGGTTATGAATAGGTTTAGGGCTAGGGTTAGATTTAGCATTAGGTTTAGGGTTATGGTTAGGGTTAGTGTTAGGATTATGGTTAGGTTTAGGCTTTAGGTGTTAGGGTTAGGTTTAGAGTTTATGTTAGGTTTAGGTTTAAGGTAAGTGTTAGGTTTAGTTTTAGGGTTAGAGTGGCATTAGGGTTAGGGTTAGGGTTTAGGGTTAGGGTTAGTGTTAGGGTTAGGGTTAGGTTTAGGTTTAGGTTTCAGTTTAGGGTTAGTTTTAGAGGTTAGGGTTAGGGTTACGTTTAGCTTTAGTTTAGTATTTGGGTTAGGGTTAGGTTTATGGTTAGGGTTAGGTTTAGGGTTAGCGTTACTGTTAAGGTGAGGTTTAGGGGTTAGTGTTAGTGTTAGGGTTTTGGTTAGGGTTATGGTTAGGTTTCAGGGTTAGTGTTAGTGTTAGGATTATTGGTTAGGGTTATGGTTAGGTTTAGGTTTAATGTTTGTTTCAGGTTTAGGGCTAAGAGTTAGAGGTTAGAGTTACAGTCAGTGTTAGAATTTAGGGTTAACGTTGGTGTTAGGTTTATGTTTTTTGTTAGGTCTAGGGTTAGAAGTTAGGGTTGGGGTTAGTGTTAGGGTTACGGTTAGGATTAGTGTTAGGTTAGCATTAGGTTTAGGGTTGGGTTAGGGTTATGATTAGATTTAGGGTTAGGGTTAGGTTTAGGGTTAGTTTTAGTGTTAGCATTAGGTTTAAAGTTAGGATTTCAGGTTAGGTGTTAGGGATGGGGTCAGTGTTAGTCGTCGGGTTATGGTTAGTGTTAGGGTTATGAATAGGTTTAGGGTTAGGGTTAGATTTAGCGTTAGGTTTAGTGTTATGGTAAGGGTTAGTGTTAGGATTAGGTTTAGGTTTAGGGTTTAGGTGTTAGGGTTAAGTTTAGGGTTAGTGTTAGTTTTAGGGTTAAGGTTAGTGTTAGGTTTAGTTTTAGGGTTAGAGTGGCGTTAGGGTTAAGGTTTGGGTTTAGGGTTAGGGTTAGGTTTAGGTTTCAGTTTAGGGTTAGGTTTAGGTTTAGAGGTTAGGGTTAGTGTTAGGTTTAGCTTTAGGCTTAAGCTTGGGGTTAGGGTTAAGTTTAGGGATTAGGGTTAGGATTACTGTTAGTTTTAGGGTTAGGTTTATACAAGATTAGGGTTGGGGTTGATGTTAGGTTTAGGATTATGGTTAGGGTTAGGGTTAGGTTTATAGTTTGGGGTTAGCAATTAGGCTTAGGGTTAGGTTTAGGTTAAGGTTTAGGGTTCGGTTTCGGGATCGAGTTAGGGTTAGTGTTAAGGTAAGACAAGGTTTGGTTTGGAGTTCAGGTTATGGTTAGATTTATCTTCAGGGTTAAAGTTAGTGTTAGAGTTTGGGGTTATGTTTAGGATTAGGGTTAGGGATAGGTTTTGTGTTAGAGTTAGGGTTTTATGGTTAGTGTTAGGGATTTTGGTGTTTGGTTTAGGCTTACTTTTAGGGTTAGGGTTAGTGTTAGAGTTAGTGTTACGGTTAGGGGTTAGGTGTTATGGACAGGGTTAGTGTTAGGCTTTGGGTTACCGTTAGTGTTAGGGTTATGATTAGGTTTAGGGTTAGGATTAAGGTTACGGTTAGAGATTAGTGTTAGGGTTAGTTATAGGGTTAGGGTTAAGGTTTGGTTTAGTGTTAGAGCTAGGGATTAGGGTTAGTGTTAGGGTTAGGTTTTTGGTTAGGGTTAGGGGTTAGGGTTAAGGGTTAGTGTTTGGGTTAGTGTTACTCTTAAGGTTAGGGTTAGGGTTAGTGTTTGGATTAGTGTTAGGGGTTAGAGTCAGAGGCTAGAGTTAGGCTTAGATTAAGAGTTAGGGTCAGGGTTAGTGTCTAGGGTTAGGGTTCGTGTTAGGTTTATGTTTAGGGTTAAGGTTATGGTTACAAGTTAGGGTTTGGGTTATGATTAGGTTTAGGTTTAGTGTTGGGATAGGGTTAGGAGTTTGGTATAGAGTTAGTGTTAGGATTAGAGTTTGGGTTAGGATTAGGGGTTAGGTGTTAGGGACAGGGTTAGTGTAAGGCTTCGGGTTACGGTTAAGCTTAGTATTATGGTTAGGTTTAAGGTTAGGGTTAAGGTTAGCATTATGTATAGGGTTAGTTTTAGAGTTAATGCTAGGTTTAGGATTTTGGTTTGGGTTAGGGTTAAGGTTAGGGTTAGGCTTAGTTTTAGGGTTTGGGTTAGGTTTAGGGTTAGTGTTAGGGTTAGGTTTTAGTGTTAGGATTAGGCTTAGGGTTAGGTTTAGTCTTCGGGTTAGGATTAGGTATTAGGGTTAGGGTTAAGGTTTGGGATCGGGTTAGGGTTAGGGTTAGACAAGGTTAGGGTTGGGGTTATGATTAGGGTTAGGGTTAGGGTTACGGTTAGGTTTAGGGTTTGGCATAAGGAGTTCGGGTTAGGGGTCGGTTAGGGTTTGGGTTAGGTTTATGGTTTTATGCTTTGGGTAATTAGGGTTAGGCTTAGGGTTAGGGTTAGGGTTAGGATTAGGTTTAGGGTTAGGGTTAGGGTTTAGTGTTAGTGTTAGTTTTAGTGTTAGAGTTAGGATTAGGTTTATGGTTAGTGTTAGGTTTAGTGTTAGGTTTAGGGTTAGGGCTGGGTTTAGTGTTAGTTTAGGGTTAAGATTAGTGTTAGGCTTTTTGTTATGGTTAGAGTTTAGATTTAATGTTAGCATTAGGGTTATGGTTGGTTTAGTGTTAGTTTTAGGATTTGGGTTAGGGTTATTTTTAGTGTTAGATTTAGGTTTAGTGTTAGCGTTAGTGTTAGGGTTAGGGTTAGGGCTTAGGGATAGTGTTAGAGTGGGGGTTAGGGTTAGGCTTAGGGGTCAGGGTTAGTGTTAGTGTTAGGGTTAGTGTTAGGAGTTAGGGTTATGGTTAGGGTTTGGGTTAATGTTTTGGTTAGGGTTAGGGTTAAGAGTTAGAGGATAGAGTTAGGGTTAGGGTTAGAGTTGAGGGTTAGTGTGAGTGTTAGGTTTATGTTTTGGGTTAGGTTTTGGGTTAGAAGTTTGTGCTAGGGTTAGGGTTATAGTAAGGGTTAGTGTTAGTGTTAGGTTAGGGTTAGATTAAGGGTTGAATTGGGTTATGATTAAGTGTAGGGTTAGGGTTAGGGTTACGGTTACGGTTAGTTTTAGGGTTAACATTAGGATTAGTGTTATGGTTACGGGTTATGTGTTATTGATAGGGTTAGGGTTAGGCTTCGCTTTATGGTTAGCCTTAGGCTTATGAATAGGTTTAGGTTTAGGGTTAGGTTTAGGTTTAGGTTTAGGGTTATAGTTAGGTTTAGTCTTAGGGTTAGAGTTAGGTTTAGGCTTTGGTGTTAGGGTTTAGGGTTAGGGTTAGATTAGGGTTTGGGTTAATGTTAGGGTTAGTGATACGATTAGGTTTAGGGTTAGTGTTTGTGTTAGGTTTAGTGTTAGTGTTAGGGATAGCATTAGGTTTTGGTTTAGTGTTAGCATTAGGGTTAGTATTAGTTTTAGGTTGAGGGTTAGCTTTAGGTTTAGGGTTAGGGTTAGTTGTTAGGTTTTAGGGATATGGTTAGGGTTAGGCTTCGGTTTATGGTTAAGGTTAGGGTTATGAATAGGTTTAATGTTACGCTTGATGTTAGCGTTAGGTTTAGGGTTAGGGTTAGGGTTAGGGTTAGGTTTAGGTTTAGAGTAAGATGTTAGCAGTTAGGGATATTGTTAGGGTTAAGATCAGTGTTAGGGTTAGTTTTAGGGTTAGGGTTAGTATCAGGGTTAGGGTTAGGGTTTAGTTTAAATGTTAGTGTTAGGCTTAGGTTTAGGTTTAGGGTTAGGGTTAGGGTTTAGGCTTAGATTTTAATTTAGGGTTAGTGATAGGGTTAGTGTTAGGTTTAGGGTAAGGGTTAGGGTTAGGGTTAGTGTTGGGTTAAGGTTTAGAGTAAGGTGTTAGGAGTTAGGGATAGGTTTAGGTTTAAGGTCAGTGTTTTGGTAAGTTTTAGGGTTAGGGTTAGGATCAGTGTTAAGGTTAGGGTTTAGTTTAAATGTTTGTGTTACGGTTGGGGTTAGGTTTAGGTTTAGATTAAGGTTTGGGTTAGGTTAAGAGGTTAGGGTTAGGGTTAGGTTTAGGCTTAGATTTAAATTTAGAGTTAGGGTTAGGGTTAGGTTTAGGGTTAGGGTTAAGGTTACAGTTAAAGTTATGGAATAGGGTTAGGGCTAGGTTTCAGGTTAGATTTAGGTATAGGTTTAGACAAGGTTAGGGTTGGGGTTAGGATTAGGGTTAGGGTTACGGTTAGGGTTAGGTTTAGTGTTAGGGTTAGAGTTAGGGTTAGGGTTAGGGTTAGGGTTAGGGTTCAGGTTTAGGGTTAGTGTTAGGCTTAGGGTTAGGTTTAGGTTTAGGTTTAGGATTAGGGTTAGGATTAGGGCTGGGTTAAGATTTAGGGTTAAGTTTAGGGTTAGGCTTAGGCTTTGGGTTAGGGTTTGATGTTAGATTTAGGGTTAGGGTTAGGGTTACAGATAGGTTTAATTTAGGTTTAGGATTTGCATTATGGTTAGGTTTGGGGTTAGGGTTATGGTTAGTGTTAAGATTATCATTAGATTTAGGGGTTAGGGTTAGGGTTAGGTTGTAGAGTTAGGGTTAGTTTTTAGGGTTAGCGTTAGTGTTAGGCTTAGGGTTAGGTTTAGGGTTAGGGTTAGGTTTAGGATTAAGGTTAGGATTAGGGCTGGGTTTAGATTTAGGGTTATGTTTATGGTTAGGCTTAGGCTTTGGATTAGGGTTAGATGTTAGATTTAGGGTTAAGTTTAGGGTTACAGTTAGGTTTAATTTTGGTTTAGGGTTTGGATTACGGTTATGTTTAGGGTTAGGGTTATGGTTAGTGTTAGGATTATCATTAGATATAGGGGTTAGGGTTAGGGTTAGGGTTTAGGTTTAGGGTTAGTGTTAGGCTTAGGGTTTAGGGTTAGTGTTAGGGTGAGGGTTAGGGTTAGGGTTGGGGTCAGGGTTCGTGTTAGTGTTAGGGTTATGGTTAGGGGTTAGGGTTATGGTTAGAGTTAGGGTTAATGTTTGCGTTAGTGTTAGGGATGAGCTGTTAGGGTTAGGGTTAGTGTTACGTTTATGTTTACAGTTAGGGTTAGGGTTAGAATTTAGGGTTAGGGTTATTGTTAGGTTTATGTTTATGGTTAGGGACAGGGTTAGAATTTAGGGTTAGGGTTAGGGTTAGTGTTAGGGTTATGGTTATGATTATGATTATGCTTAGGGTTAGGTTAGCGTTAGGTTTAGGGTTGGTTAGTGTTATGATTAGGTTTAGGGTTAGGGTTAGGTTTAGGGTTGTTTTAGGGTTATCATTAGATTTAGGGTTAGAGTTACGGTTTGGTGTTAGGGATAGGGTTAGTTTTAGGCTTTGGGTTATGTTTAGGTTTAGGGTTATGAATAAGTTTAGGGTTAGGGTTAGGTTTAGCGTTAGGTTTAGTGTTTTGTTTAGAGTTAATGTTAGGATTAGGGTTAGGGATTTGGTGTTAGGGTTAGGGTTAGGGTTCATGTTAGGGTTAATTTTAGTGTGAGTGTTAGTTTAAGGTTAGGGTTAGGGTTAGTGTTTAGGGTTAGGGTTAGAGTTTAGGGTTAGGGTTAGGGTTAGGGTTAGGGTTAGGGTTAGGGTTAGGGCTAGGGGTCAGATTTAGTGTTAAGGTTTATAGCTAGGCTTGGAGTTAGGGTTAGGTTTAGGTTTACGGTTAGGTTTAGTGTTAGGGTTAGTGGTATATGTTAGGGTTAGGGTTAAGATTAGGATTAGGTTTATAGTAAGTGTTAGTGTTAGGTTTAGGTTTAGGGTTAGGGTTTAGATGTTAGGGATAGGGTTAGGGTTATGGTTAATATTAGTTTCAGGGTAAGTTTTAGGGTAAGTTTTAGGGTTAGGATTTGTGTTAGGGTTACGGTTTAGGGTTAGCGTTAGTGTTAGTTTAGGGTTACAAGTAGGTTTAGGGTTAGGGTTAGGTTAGGGTTAGGTTTAGGTGTTAGGGTTAGGGATAGGGTTAGAGTTAGGCTACTGTTAAGGGTTAGGTTTAGGGTTAAGATGAGGGGTAGGGTTAGGGGTAGTTTAGCTTTAGGTTTAGGGTTTAGGTGTAAGGGATAGTGTTAGGGTTAGGCTTCAGGTTACTGTTAGGATTAGGGTGACATTTGGGTTTATGGTTAGGGTTAGGGTTTGGGGTTAGGTGTTAGGGTTAGGGTTATGGTTTGGGTTAGGGTTCTTGTTAGTGTTAGGGTTACAATTTGGTTAAGTTTAGGGTTAAGGTTACGGTTAGGGTTAGTGTTAGTGTTAGGGCTAGGTTTAGGTTTAGGGTTAGCGTTAGGTTTAGGATTAGAGTTAGTCTTAGGGTTAGGTTTGGGTTTAGGGTTGGGGTTAGGTGTTGCTGTTAGGGATAGGTTTAGGGTAAGGTTTCGTGTTATGGTTATGTTTAGGGTTAGGGTTAGTTTAGGGTAAGGGTTAGTTTAGGGTTGGGGTTAGGTTTAGCTTTAGGGTTAGGGTTACGTTTATGGTTACAGATAAGGTTAGTGTTAGCGTTAGTGTTAGTGTTAGGGTTATGGTGGGGTTTAGGGTTAGGGCTAGGTTTCGGGATTGTTTTAGGGTTAGGGATAGGGAAAGACAAGGTTAGGCTTGGGGTTAGGGTTAGGGTTAGATTTATCCTTAGGATTCGTGTTAGGGTTAGAATTTGGGGTTAGGGGTTAGGTTTTGGGTGTAGTGTTAGGGTTTGTGTTAGGGTTAGTGTTTTATGGTTAGGTCTAGGTTTTAGGGTTAATGTTTGGTTTATGCTTGATGTTAGTGTTAATGTTAGAGTAGGGTTACGGTTAGGATTTAGGTGTTAGGGATAGGGTTAGTATTAGTCTTTGAGTTACAGTTAGGGTTAGGTTAGGGTTAAGTTTAGGGTTAGTGTTAGGTTTAGGGTTAGTGTTAGGTTAGGGTTATGGTTAAGGTTAAGTTTAGGGTTAGAGTTAGGTTTAGGATTATGGTTAGGGTTACGTTTAGGGTTACAGATAAGGTTAGTATTAGGGTTAGTGTTAGTGTTAGTGCTAGTGTAAGTGTAAGTGTTAGTGTTAGGGTTAGTGTTAGAGTTCGGTTTAGGGTTAGGGTTAGGGTTCGGGATTTGGTTAGGGTTAAGGTTAGGGTAAGACCAGGTTAGGGTTGGGCTTAGGGTTAGGGTTATATTTATCTTTATGGCTAGGGTTACGGTTAGAGTTTGGGGTTAGGGGTTAGGTTGAGTTTCGGGTTAGGTTTGTGTTAGGGTTAGGGTTTTATGGTTAGTGTATAGGGTTTTGGGGTAGTGTTTGGTTTAGGCTTACGGTTAGGTTCATGGTTAGGGTTAGAGTTAGGGTTAGGTATAGTGGTTAGGTTCAAGGAATAGGTTTAGTGTTAGACTTTGGGTTACAGTTAGGGTTAGGGTTATGATTAGGGTTAGGGTTATGGTTAGAGTTTAGTGTTAGTGTTAGTGTTAGGTTTAAGATTATGGATACGGTTAGGGTTAGTTATAGGGTTAGGGATAAGTTTAGGGTTAGGGTTAGTGTTAGGGGTTAAGGTTAGGGTTAGTGTTAGGTTTATGTTTAGTGTTAGGGTTAGGGTTACAAGTTAGGGTTAGTGTTACGATTAGTTTTACAGTTAGAGTTAGGGATATGGTTATGGATTTGGTTTAAGTTTAGTGTGAGGGTTAGGGTTAGTATTAGAGTTAGGGTTAGGTTTAGAGTGTTAGAGTGAGGGTTTGGGTAAGGTTTAGGGTTAGGGTTTGGGTTAGGTTTACGGTTAGGCTCAGGGGTTAGCATTTAGGGTTATTGGTAGGGTTAGTGTTACGGTTAGGTTTAGGGTCAGGTTAGCATTATAATTAGATTTAGGATTGGGGTTAGTGGTTAGGGTTAGGCTTAGTATTAATGTTAGCGTGAGGTTTAGGTTTAGGTTTAGCGTTAAGGTTACGGTTAGGGTTAGTGTTAGGTTTAGGGTTAGCGTTAAGGTTTAGATGTTAGGGATAGGGTTAGTGTTATGTTTAGAGTTTGGGTTAGGCTTCGGGTTAAAGTTAGAGTTAGTGTTAGTTTTAGGGTGAGATTCAGGTTGAGGGTTACTGTTAGGGTTAGGGTTTAGATATAGGTTTAGTGTTAGGTTTAGGGTTAGGGCTTAGGTTTAGTGTTTGGGTTATTGTTAGGGCTAGGGCTAGTGGTCAGTGTTAGGTTTAGGGGTTAGGGCTAGGCTTAGTGTTAGGGTTAGGGTTAGGGTCAGTGTTAGGGTTAGGGTTAGTTGTATGGGTTAGGTTTAGGGTTAGGGTTAAGATTAGGGTTAGGATTATGGTAAGTGTTAGGGTTAGGTTGTGTTTTAGGGTTAGGGTTAGTGTTAAGGTTAGATATTAGGTTTAGTGTCAGGGTAAGGGTTAGTGTTAGAGTTAGCTTTACGGTAAGAGGTTAGTTTTAGGGTTAGGATTAATTAGGGTTAGGGTTAGTGTTAGCGTTAGGGATCGTTTAAGTGTTATGGTTAGTGTTAGTGTTTTGGTCAGCCTTGGGTTTAGGGATAGGGTTAAGGTTAGTGCTATGTTTATGTTTCGTTTTAGGGGTTAGTGGTTAGTGCTAGGGTTAGGGTTAGGGTTATGGTTAATATTAGTTTTAGTGTTAGGGTTAGGATTAGTGTTAGGTTTATGGTTTAGGGTTAGGGTTAGGGTTAGGGATATTTTAGGTTTAGGTTTAGGGGTTAGGTGTTAGGAATAGGGTTAGGGTTAGGCTGCGGCTTACTGTTAGGTTTAGGGTTACAATTGGGTTTAGGGTAAGGGTTAGTGTTAGTGTTAGGATTTGGTGTTGGGGGTAAGGGTTAGGATTATTTTTTGGGTTAGGTTTAGGGTTAGGGTTAGTGGTATGGGTTAGGTTTAGGGTTAGGGTTAAGATTAGGGTTAGGATTATGGTACGTGTTAGGGTTAGGTTGTAGTTTAGGCTTAGGGTTAGGGTTAGGGTTATGGTTAGATGTTAAGTTTAGTGTTAGTGTTAGTGTTAGTGTTAGGGTTACTGTTAGGGTTAGGTTTAGGGTAAGATGTTAGTTTTAGGGTTAGGATTAAGTATGGTTAGGATTAGGGTTAGCGTTATGGATCGTTTAAGTGTTAGGGTTAGTGTTAGTGTTGAGGTTAGCGTTAGGTTTAGGGATAGGGTTAGGTTTAGTGCTATGTTTAGGTTTCGGTTTAGGGGTTAGTAGATAGGGCTAGGGTTAGGTTTAGGGTTAATATTAGTTTTAGTGTTACGGTTAGGATGAGTGTTAGGGTTATGGTTTAGGTTTAGGGTTAGGGTTAGGGTAAGTTTAGTTTTAGGTTTAGGTGTTAGGTGTTATGGATAGGGTTAGGGTTAGGCTTCGGGTTACTGTTAGTTTTAGGGTTACGACTTGGTTTAGGGTAAGTGTTAGTGTTATGGTTAAGGTTAGGGTTAGGTTTTGGGGTTAGGGGTTAAGGTTAGGGTTCTTGTTTGGGTTAGGGTGAGGGTTAGGTTTAGTGGTATGGGTTAGGTTTAGTGTTAGGGTTAAGGATATGGTTAGGATTATGGTAAGTATTAAGTTTAGGTTGTGGTTTATGGTTAGAGTTACATTTAGGGATAGATGTTAGGTTTAGTGTTAGTGTTAGGGTTAGGGTTAGGATAAGATGTTCGTTTTAGGTTTAGTGTTAGGTTTAGGGTGAGGGTTAGGGTTAGCGTTAGGGATAGGTTAAGAGTTAGGGTTAGTGTTAGTGTTGGTGTTAGCGTTAGGTTTAGGGTTAGGGTTAGGGTTAGTGTTACGTTTAGGTTTAGGTTTAGGGGATAGGAGTTAGGGATAGGGTTAGGGTTAGTGTTAATGTTAGTTTTAGGGTTAGGCTTAGGATTAGTGTTAGGGTTTTGGTTTAGGGTTAGGGTTAGGTTTAGCATTAGGGTTAGGGTTAAGGTTAGGGTTAGCTTTAGGTTAGGGTTAGGTTTAAGGGTTAGGTGTTAGGGATAGGGTTAGGATTAGGCTTCGGGTTACTGTTTTGTTTAGGGTTACGATTGGGTTTAGTGTTAGGGTTAGGTTTAGGATTTGAGGTTAGGGGTTTGGTTTAGGCTTAGGGTTATGGTTAGGATTTGGGTTAGAGTTAGGGTTACAATTAGGTTTAGGTTTAGGGTTAGTGTTAGGTTTAATGTTAGTGTTAGGGTTAGCCTTAGGTTTAGGTTGAGGGTTAGCATTAGGGTTAGGATTAGGGTTAGTGTTAGGGTTAGGTTTAGGGTTAGGGTTAGGTGTTGGTGTTAAGGATAGTTTTAGGGTTAGGCTTTGTGTTAGGGTTAGGGTTAGTGTTAGGGTTAGTTTAAGGGTTAGTTTACTGATATGGTTAGGGTTAGGGTTAGTCTAGGGTTAGGGTTAGGTTTAGGGTTAGGGTTAGGATTACGTTTATGGTTACGGATAAGGTTAATGTTAGCGTTAGTGTTAGGGTTAGGGTTATGGTTATGGTTATGGTTAGGGTTAGGATTAGGTTTAGGTTTTGGGATCAAATTTAGGGTTAGGGTAAGACAAGGTTTGGCTTGAGGTTAGGGTTAGGTTTAGATTTATCTTTAGGAATAGAGTTAGAGTTTGGATTTTGGGGTTAGATTTAGGGTTAATGTTAGGGTTTGTATTATGGTTAGGGTTTTATAGTTAGGTCTAGCCTTTAGGGTTAGTGTTTGTTTTAGGCTAAGGTTTAGGTTTAGTGTTAGGGTGAGAGTTAGGGTTACGGTTAGGGTTTAGGTTTTAGGGATAGAGTTAGTGCTAGGCTTCAGGTTATGGTTAGGGTTAGCGTTATGATTAATTTTATGGTTAGGGTTAGGGTTAGGGTTAGGGTTAGGGTTTGGGTTATGGTTAGTGTTAGGTTTAGGGTTAGGGTTTGGGTTAGGTTTAGGGTTAGGGTAAGGTTTAGGGTTAGGGTAAAAGGTTAGATTTAGGGTTAGGGTTAGGTTTAGGGTTACGGTTAGGGTTAGTGTTAGGGATAGGTTAAGGGTTAGGGTTAGTGTTAGTGTTGGGGTTATCTTTAGTTTTAGGGTTATGGTTAGCATTAGTTTTAGGTTTAGGTTTTAATGTTAGGGGTTAGGAGTTTGCGATAGCATTAGGATTAGGGTTAATGTTTGTTTTAGGCTCAGTTTTAGGGTTAGGGTAAGGATTATCTTTAGGGTTAGGATTAGTGTTAGGGTTAAGGTTACGGTTAGGTTTAGGGTTAGCGTTAGGTTAGGGTTAGATTTTGGGGTTAGGTATTAGGGATAGGGTTAGAGTTAGGCTTTGGGTTAGGGTTAGTGTTAGGGTTACTGTTAGCGTTAGGGTTAGGGTTAGCATTAGGTTTATGGTTAGTGTTAAGTTTAGGATTTGGGTTAGGGTTAGGGTTAAGATTAGGGTTAGGTTTAGTTTAATGGTGCATTTTAGGTTTAGGTTTAGTGTTAGGGTCAGGGTTTAGGGTTAGGGTTAGTGTTAGAGTTAGGGTTAGGTTTAGGTTATAGGTTAGCGTTAGTGTTTGTGTTAGATTTCGGGTTAGGGCTTAGGTTTAGGGTTCTGGTTCTGGTTAGGGCTTGGGGTCAGAGTTAGGGTTAGGGATTAGGGTTTGGGTTAGTGTTAGGTTTAAGGATTGGGCTAGGGTTATGGTAAGTGTTAGGGTTAGGTTGAGGTTTAGGGTTTGTGTTAGGGTTAGGATTAGTAGTTAGGTTTAGTTTTAGTGTTAGGGTTAGGGTTAGTTTTAGTGTTAGGGATTAGGGTTAGTGTTAGGGTTAGAGGTTTTAGGATTACGGTTAGGG
Source organism: Cavia porcellus (assembly GCF_034190915.1). Taxonomy (NCBI): domain Eukaryota; kingdom Metazoa; phylum Chordata; class Mammalia; order Rodentia; family Caviidae; genus Cavia; species Cavia porcellus. Next base: position 6,163,629 of record NW_026947518.1, read on the forward strand.
TTAGGTTTAGGGTTAGGGTTAGGGAAAGGGTAAGGTTTAGGTTTAGGGTTAGGATTAGGGTTAGTGTTAGGGTTCGGGATTGGGTTAGTGTTAGGCTTAGGGTAAGACAAGGTTAGGGTTGAGGTTAGAGTTATGGTTAGATTTATCTTCAGGGATATTGTTAGGGTTAGAGTTTGGGGTTAGTGGTTAGGTTTCGGTTTATGGTTTGTGTTTGTGTTAGGGTTAGGGTGTTATAGTTAGGGTTAGGGTTTTGGGTTAGTGTTTGGTTTAGGCTTAGGTTTAATATTATGGTTAGGGTTAGGGTTATGGTTACGGTTATGGCTTAGGTGTTATGATTAGGATTAGGGTTAAGGTTACAGTTTGAGTTAATTGTTAGGGTTAGTGTCAGGGTTACGGTTAAGGTTTTGGTTATGGTTAGGGTTAGTTATAATGTTAGGGTCAAGGTTTGGGTTAGGGTTAATATTTGTGGGTAGGGTTAGGGGTTCGGGTTAGGGTTAGGGTGTAGGGTTATGGTTAGTGTTAGTTTTATGGTTAGTTTTAGGATTAGGGTTAGAAGTTAGGTTAGGTTTACGATTAGGTTTATGGTTAGTGTTAGGGATAGGGTTATGTATTTGCTATAGGTTTAGGTATAGGGTTAGGTTTATGATTAGGGTTTTGGTTAGTATTAGAGTGTTAGAGTTATACTTAGGGTTAGGGTCAGGTTTAGGGTTAGGGTTTGTGTTTGGTTTAGGGTTAGGGTTAGGTGTTAGGGTTTCGGGTTGTGATTAGGGTTAGGGTTAGTGTTACGGATAGGTTTAGGGTTAGGGTTAGCGTTATAATTAGATTTAGGATTAAGGTAAGTGTTAGTGTTAGGCTTAGTTTTAGGGTTAGCATGAGGTTTAGGGTTAGCTTTAGGGTTAGTGTTAGGGTTAGGGTTAGTGTTAGGTTTAGGGTTAGCATTAGGGGTTAGGTCTTAGGAATAGGGTTAGTGTTATGTTTAAGGTTTGGGTTAAGGTTAGGTTTAAGGTTAGGGTTAGGGTTAGTTTTATGGTGGTTTAGTTTTATGGTGAGTGTTAGGGTTAGTGTTTAGAGTTAGGGTTTCGGTTAGGCTTAGGGTTAGGGTTAGAAGTTGGGGTTAAGGTTAGTGTTAGGTTTATGGTTAGGGCTTAGGTTTAGGCTTATGGTTAGTGTTAGGGCTAGGGGTCAGGGTTAGAGTTAGGGGTTAGCTTTAGGGTTAGTGTTAGGGTTCGTGTTTGGGATAGAGTTAGGGTTAGAGTTACGGGTTCAGTTTAGGGTCAGGGCTGAGATTAGGGTTAGGGTTACGGTAAAAGGTAAGTTAAGGGTTAGGGTTAAGGTTCGGGTTAGGGTTAGCATCAGGGATAGTTTAAGGGTTAGTGTTAGTGCTAGTTTTGGAGTTAGCGTTAGGTTGAGGGTTAGGGTTAGGGTTAGGGTTAGAATTAGGAGTTAGGAGTTAGGGATAGTGTTAGGGTTAGGGCTAATATTAGTTCTAGGTTAAGTTTTAGGGTTAGGGTTAGGATTTGGGTTAGAGTTATGGTTTCGGTTTAGGGCTGGGTTAGTTTAGGGTTACGGGTAAGTTTAGGGTTCAGGTTAAATTAGGGTTATGTTTAGGGGTTAGGTGTTAGGGATAAGGTTAGATTTAGGCTGTGGTTTAGGGTTAGGATTAGGGTTAAGGTTAGGTTTAGGGTTAGGTTTAGGTTAGCGTTAGGGTTAGGTTTTAGTTGTTAGTGATAGGGTTAGGGTTAGGCTTTGGTTTACTGTTAGGGTTAGGGTGACATTTGGTTTTAGGGTTAGGTGTTGGAGTTAGGGTTAGGGCTAGGGTTTGGGTTATGGTTAGTGTTAGTGTTAGGGTTACAATTCGGTTTAACATTACTGTTAGTGTTAAGATTAGGGTTAGGTTTAGGTTTAGGGTTAGCATTAGGTTTAGGATTAGGGTTAGTCTTAGGGTTAGGGTTAGGTTTAGGGTTAGGGTTAGGTGTTGCTGTTAGGGATAAGATTTGGTTTAGGCTTCGTGTTATGGTTAGGCTTAGGTTTAGGGTTAGTTTAGGGTTAAGGTTAGGGTAAGGTTTAGTTTAGGGTTAGGATTAAGTTCAGGATTAGGGTTAGGGTTACATTTATGGTTATGGATAAGGTTAGTGTTAGCATTAGTGTGAGTTTTAGGGTTATGGTTAGGGTGTAGGGTAACGGTTAGGGTTAGGGATCGGTTTAGGGTTAGCATTAGGGAAAGACAAGGTTAGACTTGGGGTTAGGGTTAGGGTTAGTTTTATCTTTAGGGTTCGGGTTCGGGTTAGAATTTGGGGTTAGGGGTTAGGTCTACGGTGTAGTGTTAGGGTTTGTGTTAGGGTTAGTGTTTTATGGTTAGGTCTAGGGTTTAGCGTTAGTGTTTGGTTTAGGCTTGGGGTTAGTTTTATGGTTAGACTAGGGTTATGTTTAGGATTTAGGTGTTAGGGATAGGGTTATTGTTAGGCTTTGAGTTACAGTTAGGGTTAGGGTTAGGGTTAAGGTTAGGGTTAGTGTTAGTTTTAGGGTTAGTGTTAGGTTAGGGTTAGGGTTAAGGTTAAGGTTAGGGTTAGCGTTAGATTTAGAGTGAGTGTTAGGTTTAGGGTTAGTGTTAGGTTTAGGGTTAAGGGTTAGGGTTAAGGTTAGGGTTAGGGCTTATGTTTAGGGTTAGGTTTAGTGTTAGGGTTAGGGCTAGTGGTCAGGGTTAGGTTTTGGGGATAGGGTTGGGGTTAGTGATAGGGTTAGCTTTAGTGTTATGGTTAGGGTTGTCGTTATGGGTTAGGTTTAGTGTTTGGTTTCAGGTTTGGTTTAGGGTTATTGTAAGTGTTAGTGTTAGGTGGAGGTTTAGGGTTAGGGTTAGGTTTAGGCTTAGAAGTTGGGTTTAGTGTTAGGGTTTGGTTAGCTTTAGGATTAGTGTTAGGTTTATGGTTAGGGTTAGGGTTAGGGAAAGGGTAAGGTTTAGGTTTAGTGATAGGGTTAGTGTTAGGCTTAGGGTTAGGGTTGGGGATAGACTTAGGTTTAGATTTAGGGTTTGGGTTAGTGTTAGGTTTAGGTTTAGGGTTAGGAATACAGTGATGTTTAGGGTTAGGTTTAAGGTTAGTGTTAGAGTTAGTTTAAGGGTTAGGGTAAATGTTAGGGTTAGTTTAGGTTAAGGTTAGGTTTAGGATTCTGGTTAGGGTTACGTTTAGGGTTACAGATAAGATTAGTGTTAGGGTTAGTGTTAGTGTTAGTGTTAGTGTGTTAGTTTTAGTGTTAGGGTTAGGTTTAGGTTTAGGGTTACGGTTCGGGATTGGGTTAGTGTTAGGGTTAGGGTAAGACCAGGTTAGGGTTTGGCTTAGGGTTAGGGTTTTATTTATCTTTAGGGTTAGGGTTACGGTTAGAGTTTGGGGTTAGGGTTTAGGTTTATTTTTCTGGTTAGGGTTTGCGTTAGTGTTATGGTTTAGGGCTAGTGTTTGGTTTAGGCTTACAGTTAGGTTCATATTTAGGGTTAGAGTTAGGGTTAGGATTAGTGGTTAGGTGCTAGGAATAGGGTTAGTCTTAGACTTTGGGTCACGGTTAGTGTTAGGGTTAGGGTTACGGTTAGAGTTTAGTGTTAGGGTTAGGGTGTAGGGTTATGATTAGGGTTAGTGTTAGAGGTTAGGGTTAGTGTTAGGTTTAGGGTTAGGGCTTATGTTTAGGGTTAGTTTTAGTGTTAGGATTAGGGCTAGGTTTCAGGGTTAGGGTTAGGGGATAGGGTTGGTATTAGTGTTAGAGTTAGAGTTAGTGTTAGGGTTAGGGTTGGCGGTATGGGTTAGGTTCAGTGTTTGGGTTCAGGTTTGGTTTAGGGTTATGGTAAGTGTTATGGTAAGGTGGAGGTATAGTGTTAGTTTTAGGGTTAGGCTTAGAAGTTAGCTTTAGTGTTAGTGTTACCGTTAGGTTTAGTGTTAGTGTTAGGTTTAGGGTTAGGGAAAGGGTAAGGTTTAGGTTTAGTGATACGGTTAGTTTTAGGGTTAGGGTTAGGGTTGGGGATAGACTTAGGTTTAAGTTTAGGATTAGGGTTAGTGATAGGTTTAGGTTTAGGGTTACGATTGGGTTTAGTGTTAGGGTTAGGGTTAGGTTTTGGATTTGGAGTTAGGGCTTAGGGTTAGGGTTAGGATTATGGTTAGAGTTAGGGTTAGAGTTAGGGTTACAATTAAGTTTAAGTCTAGGCTTAGTGTTAAGTTTAGGGTTAGTGTTAGTCTTAGCCTTAGGGTTAGGTTGAGGGTTAGTATTATGGTTAGTGTTAGGGTAAGGGTTAGGTTTAGGGTTAGGGTTAGGTGTTGGTGTTAAGGATAGTGTTAGGGTTAGGCTTTGTGTTATGGTTAGTGTTAGGGTTAGTGTTAGGTTTAGTTTAAGGGTTAGGTTACTGTTAGGGTTAGGCTTAGGGTTAGTTTAGTGTTAGGGTTAAGTTTAGTGTTAGGGTTAGGATTACGTTTAGGGTTATGGATAACGTTAATGTTAGTGTTAGTGTTAGTGTTAGTGTTAGTGTTAGGGTTATGGTTATGGTTATGGTCAGGGTTAGGATTAGGGTTAGATTTGGGGATCGGTTTAGGGTTACAGTTAGGGTAAGGCAAGGCTTGGCTTGAGGTTAGGGTTAGAGTTAGATTTATCTTTAAGGATAGGGTTAGAGTTTGGGGTTAGGGGTTATGTTTAGGGTTAATGTTAGGGTTTGTATTAGGGTTAATGTTTTATGGTTCGGTCTAGGGTTTAGGGTTAGTGTTTGGTTTAGGCTCAGGTTTAGGCTCAGGGTTAGGGTTAGGGTTAGAGTTAGGGTTATGGTTAGGTGTTAGGGCTAGGGTTAGTGTTAGGTTTCGGGTTACGGTTAGGGTGAGCATTATGGTTAATTTTAGGGTTAGGGTTAGGATTAGCATTAGGTTTATGGTTAGTGTTAGTTTTAGGGTTTGGGTTAGGGTTAAGGTTAGGGTTAGGTTTAGTTTTAGGGTGATGGTTAGGTTTAGGGTTAATGTTAGGGTTAGGGTTTAGGGTGAGGGTTAGTGTTAGGGTTAGTTTTAGTGTTAGGGTTAGGGTTGGGGTTAGGTTTAGTGGTATGGTTTAGGTTTAGTGTTAGGGTTAAGCTTTGGGTTAGTGTTATGGTAAGTTTTAGAGTTAGGTTGTTGTTAAGGGTTATGGTTAGGGTTAGATGTTAGGTTTAGTGTTAGTTTTAGGGTTAGGGTTAGGATTACGTTTTGGTTTAGGGTTTGGTTTAAGTTTAGGGTTAGGGTTAGGGGTTAGGGTTTAGGGTTGGGTTTAGTGTTAGGGTTAGTGTTACGGTTAGGTTTAGGGTTAGGGTTAGCATTATAATTATATTTAGTATTAAAGTTAGCATTACGGTTAGGCTTAGTGTTAGGGTTAGCATGAGGTTTAGGGTTAGTTTTAGGTTTAGGTTTAGTGTTAGGTTTAGGGTTAGGATCACGGGTTACGTGTTAGGGATAGGATTACTGTTATGTTTAGGATTTGGGTTAGGGTTAGGGTTAAGTTTAGGGTTAGGGTTAGTTTTACGGTGCATGTTAGGTTTCGGTTTAGTGTTAGGGTTAGTGTTTAGGGTTAGAGTTAGTGTTAGGGTTAGGTGTAGGGTTAGGGTTAGAGGTTAAGGTTAGGGTTTGTGTTAGGTTTCAGGTTAGGGCTTAGGTTTAGGGTTTGTGTTAGTGTTCTGGTTAAGGCCAGGGGTCAGGGTTAGAGTTAGGGGTTATGGTTAAAGTTAGTGTTAGGGTTTGGGTTTGGGTTAGGGTTAGGGTTAGTGTTATTGGTTCCGTTTAGGGTTAGGTTTAAGGTTAATGTTAGGGTCATTGTAAGTGTTACAGTTAGGTTGACGTTTAGGGTTAGGGTTAGAAGTAAGGTTTAGTGTTAGTGTTAGTGTTAGGATTAGGGTTAGGGTTAAGTTTAGTGTTAGGTTTAAGATTAGGGTTAGGTTTAGGGTTAGGGTTAAAAGTTAGGTTTAATGTTAGTGTTTTGTTAGGATTAGAGTTAGTGTTACGGATAGGGTTAGGCTTAGGGTTAGAATTAGAGGTTAGTTTTAGGGTTAGGGTTAGGGTTAGTGTTCGGTTAGGGAAAGGGTAAGGTTTAGGATTAAGGTTAAGGTTAGGGTTAGTGTTATGGTTAGGTTAGGTTTGGGTGGGTGTTAGCGTTAGGTTTAGGTTTAGGGTTAGGGTTAGTGTTAGATTTAGGTTTAGGGTTAGGAGTAAGGGGTTAGGGATAGTGTTATGGTTAGGTTTAGATTTAGGGTTAGTTTTAGATTTGGGATTAGGATTACCTTAGGGTTACTGTTTAGGGTTAGGGTTAGCTTTAGGGTTAGGGTCACGGTTAGTGTTATATTTAGGGATAGGTTATTGTTAGGTTTAGGTGTTAGGTGTTAGGCATAGGGTTAGTGTTAGGCTTCGGGTTAGGTTAGGGTTAGGGTTACGGTTAGGGTTACGGTTAGGTTTAGGTTAGGATTAGGTTTAGGGGTTAGGTTTTCGGGATAGTATTAGGATTAGTCTTCGGGTTACTGTTAGGGTTAGGTTTATGGTTGGGTTTAGGGTTAGGGTTAGTTTTAGGGTTATGGTTTTGGGTTAGGGGTTAGGGTTATGGTTAGTGTTAGGTTTAGGGTTTGGTTTAGGGTTAGGGTTAGGAGTATGGTTACGATTAGTTTTTGGATTAGAGTTAATGTTAGGGATATTGTAAGGTTTAGTATTAGGGTTAGTTTTAGGGTTAGTGTTAGGGGAAGGGGTAGGGTTGGGATAGGGTTAGTGTTAGGGTTAGGTTTAGGTTTACAGGTTAGTTTTAGGTTTAGGGTTATGGTTAGGGAAAGGTTAAGTTTTAGGTTTAGGTTAAGGGTTAGAGTTAGTGTTAAGGTTAGGATTAGTGTTAGGGTTGGTGTTAGTGTTACGTTTTCATTTACGGTTAGGGTTATTGTTAGGTTTAGGTTTAGGGTTAGGGGTAAGAAGTTAGGAATGGGGTTAAGGTTAGGGTTAGTGTTAAGGTTAGTGTTAGGGTTAGTTTTAGTTTTAGGGTTAGGCTTAGGGTTAGGGTTAGGGTTTATGGTTTGGGTTAGGTTTAGGGTTAGTTTTACGATAAGGTTTAGGGTTAGAGTTAGTTTAAAATTATTTTTGGGGTTAGTGTTAGGCATAGTGTTAGGGTTAGGCTTCGGGTTAGGGTTAGGGTTAGGGTTAGGTTAGCATTAGGTTTAGGGGTTACGTTTTAGGAATAGGGTTAAGGTTAGGCTTAGGTTTACTGTTATGGTTAGGTTTATGTTTGGGTTTAGTGTTAGGTTTAGGGTTAGGGTTATGCTTTGGGGTTAGTGGTTAGGGTTAGGGTTAAGGTTAGGATTTGTGTAAGGGTAACGGTTAGGTTATGGTTAGGATTAGGTTAAGGATTAATTTTACGGTTACGTTTAGCGTTATGGATATGATTAGTGTTAGGGTTAGTGTTAGTTTTAGGGTTAGGTTTAGTTTTAGGGTTAGGTTTATGGGTCGGGATCGGGTTAGGCTTAGGGTTAGGTTAAGACAAGATTAGGGTTCAGGTTATGGTTAGGTTTAGATTAATCTTTAGTGTTAGTTTTAGGTTCAGAGTTTGGGGTTAGGGTTTAGGTTTAGGTTTAGGGTTAGGGTTGTGTTAGGGTTAGGGTTTTATGGTTACTGTTAGTGATTAGGCTTTGTGTTTGGTTTAGGCTTAGGGTTAGTGTTATCGTTAGGGTTAGAGTTAGGGTTAGGGTTAGGGGTTAGGTGTTAGGGATAGGGTTCGTGTTAGGCTTTGGGTTAAGGTTAGGGTTAGGGTTAAGATTAGGTTTAGGGTTAGGCTTATGGTTACGGTTAGAGTTAAGTGTTAGGGTTAGTGTTAATGTTAGGGTTAAAGTTATGGTTTAGTGTTAGTGTTACGATTAGGTTTAGGGTTAGTGTTATGGCTAGCGTTAGGGTTAGGGTTACGGTTAGAGGTTAGTTTCAGTGTTAGTGTTAGGGTTAGGGTTAGGGTTAGGGTTAGGAAAAGGGTAAGGTTTAGGTTTAGGGTTAGGGTTAGGGTTAGGGTTGGGGATAGACCTAGGTTTAGGTTTAGGGTTAGGGTTAGTTATAGGTTTAGGTTTAGGGATAGGCATAAGTCGTTAGTGATAGGGTTATGGTTAGGGTTAGTGTTAAGGTTAGTGTTAGAGTTCGTTTTAGGGTTATGTTTAGGGTTATGGTTAGTTTAGGGTTAGGGTTAGGTTTATCATTACGTTTAGGGTTACGTTTAGGGTTACCGATATGGATAGTGTTAGGGTTAGTGTTAGTGTTAGTGTTAGTGTTAATGTTAGGGTTAGAGTTAGGTTTAGGGTTATGGTTAGGTTTAGGGTTAGGGTTAGGGATACGGTTTCGGATCAGGTTAGCGTTAAGTTTAGGTTAATTGCAGGTTTGGGTTGGGCTTAGGATTAGGTTTAAATTTATCTTTAGATTTAGGGTTAAGTTTAGAGTTTGGGGTTAGGGGTTAGGTTTAGGTTTAGGGTTAGGGTTTGTGTTAGAGTTAGGGCTTTATGGTTAGTGTTAAAGTTTAGGGTTAGTGTTTGGTTTAGGCTTACATTTAGGGTCATGGATAGGGTTAGATTTATGTTTAGGGTTAGTGGTTAATTTTTAGGGATAGGGTTAGTGTTAGGCTTTGGATTACGGTTAGCATTAGGGTTATGATTAGGTTTAGGGTTAGGTTTGGTTACGCTTAGAGTTTAGCGTTAGGGTTAGTGTTAGGGTTAGGTTTAAGACTGTGGTTAAGTTTAGGCTTAGTTATAGTGTTAGGGTTAAGTTTGGGGTTAGGGTTAGTGTTAGGGGTTAGGGATAGGGCTTAAGGTTAGGGTTAGTGTGTAGGGTTAGGGTTAGGATTAGGTTTATGTTTAGTGTTAGGGTTAGGGTTACAAGTTTGCGTTAGGGTTGCGATTAGTATTACGGTTACAGTTGGGGATAGGTTTAGGGTTTTAGTATAGGGTTACTGTTAGGGTTAGTGTTAGCACTAGAGGTAGAGTTAGGGTCAGAGTATTAGTGTTAGAGTTAGGGTTAGGGTAAGGTTTAGGGTTTGGGTTTGGATTAGGTTTAGGGTTAGGCTTAGGGGTTAGCGCTTAGTGTTAGGGTTAGGGTTAGTGTTATGGTTAGGTTTAGGGTTAGGGTAAACATTATAATTAGATTTAGGATTAGGGTTATGGTAAGGTTAAGGCTTAGTGTTAGGGTTATCGTGAGGTTTAGGGTTAGGTTTAGGGTAAGGCTTGCAGTTAGGTTTAGTGTTAGGTTTACGGTTAGGGTTAGGGGTTAGGTGTTAGTGATAGTGTTAGTGTTACGTTTAGGGTTTGGGTAAGGGTTTGGGTTAAGGTTAGGGTTAGTGATACTTTTAGGGTGAGGTTTAGGTTGAGGGTTAGTGTTAGGTTATGGTTTAGGGTTAGGGTTAGGGTTTGGGTTTGGATTAGGGTTAGAGGTTAGGTTTAGGTTTAATGTTAGGTTTAGGGTTAGGGCTTAGGTTTAGGGTTAGGGTTAATGTTAGGTTTAGGGCTAGTTTTCAGGGTTAGGGTTAGGGGTTAGGATTAGGGTTAGTGGTATTGGTTAGCTTTAGGGTTAGGGTTAAAGTTAGGGTTAGGGTTATGGTAAGTGTTACAGTTAGGTTGTAGTTTAGATTTAGGGTTACGGTTAGGGTTACATGTTAGGTTTAGTGCTAGTGTTAGGGTTAGGGTTAGGTTTAGTGTTAGGGTTAGGGTCAGGGTAAGAGGTTAGTTTTAGGGTTAGGATTAGGGTTAGGGTTTCCATTAGGGTTAGCGTTAGGGATAGGTTAATGGTTAGTGTTAGTGTTAGTGTTGGGGTTAGCGTTAGGTTTAGGGATAGGGTTAGGGTTAGTGTTATGTTTAGGTTTAGGGTTAGGGGTTAGGAGTTAGGGTTAGGGTTAATGTTAATTTTAATTTAGGGTTAGGATCAGGGTTAGGGTTATGGTTTAATTTTAGGGTTGCGGTTAGGGTTCGTGTTAGGGTTAGGTTAGTTTTAGGTTTAGGGTTTAGGTGTTAGGGATAGGGTTAGGGTTAGTCTTTGGGTTACTGTTAGGTTTAGGGTTTCAATTGGGTTAGGGTTAGGGTTAGGGTTAGGATTTGGGGTTAGGTGTTAGGGTTAGGGTTAGGGTAATGGTTTTTGTTAGGGTTAGGTTTAGATTTATGGTTACGATAAGGTTTAGGTTTAGGGTTAGTGTTAGGTTTAGGGTTAGTGTTAGGCTTAGCCTTAGGTTTCATTTGAGGGTAGCATTAGGGTTAGGATTAGAATTAATGTTAGGGTTAAAGTTAGGTTTAGGGTTAGGGTTAGGTGCTGGTATTAGGGATAGGTTTAGGGTTAGGCTTCGTGTTATGTTTAGTGTTAGGGTTAGGGTTAGTGTTAGGATGAGGGTGAGTGTTAGGTTAGTGTTAGGGTTAGGGCTAGGGTTAGTTTAGGGTTAGGGTCAGGTTTAGGGTTATGTTTAGGATTACGTTTAGAATTACGGATAAGGTTAGAGTTCATGTTAGTGTTAGTGTTAGTGTTAGGGTTATTCTTAGGGTTAGGGTTAGGGTTAGGTTTAGGGTTCGGGATCCGTTTATCGTTAAGGTTTGTGTAAGACAACGTTAGGCTTCAGTTTAGGGTTAGGGTTAAATTTATCTTAAGGGATAGGGTTTGAGTTTGGGGTTATGAGTTAGGTTTAGGTTTAGTGTTAGTGTTTGTATTAGGGTTAGGATTTTATGGTTAGGTCTAGGGTTTAGGGTAAGTGTTTGGTTTAGACTTAGGTTTAGGGTGTAGGGTTAGGTTTAGAGTTAGGGTTACGGTTAGTGTTTAGGTGTTAGGGATAGGGTTAGTGTTAGGCTTCGGGTTAGGGTTAAGGTGAGCGTTATGATTAAGTTTAGGGTTAGGGTTAGGGTTGGCATTAAATTTATAGTTAGTGTTAGGTTTAGGGTTTGGGTTATGGTTAAGGTTAGCATTAGGGTTAGCTTTAGGGTGAGTGTTAGCTTTAGGGTTAGGTTTAGGTTTAAGGTTAGGGTCAGGTTTAGAGTTTAGCATTAGGGTTAGTGTTAGGTTTAGGGTTAGCTCTTAGGTTTAGGATTAGTGTTAGCGCTAGAGTTTGTGCTAAAGTTCAGGGTTAGGGTTAGGGTTAGGGTTATGGTTAGTGTTATGAGTTAGGTTTAGTGTTAGGGTTAATGTTTGGGTTAGGGTTATGGTAAGTGTTAGGCTTAGGTTGTGGTTTATGGTTAGGGTTAAGGTTTGATGTTAGGTTTAATGTTAGAGTTAAGGTTTGCGTTAGGTTTAGGGTTAGGGTTAGGCTTAGGGTTAGAGTTAGCGTGAGGTTTAGGCTTAGTTTTTGGGTTAGGGTTAGGTTTAGGGATTGTGTTAGGTTTAGTGTTAGGGTTTGGGGTTAAGTGTTAGGGATAGGATTACTGTTATGTTTAGGGTTTGGTTTAGGGTTAGGTTTAAGGTTAGGGTTATTGTTCGTTTTAGGGGAACTTTTAGGTTTATGGTTAGTGTTAGGGTTAGGGCTTAGGGTTAGGGTTTGTGTTAGGCTTAGAGTTAGGGTTATGTTTAGATGTTAGTGTTAGGGTTAGTGTTAGGTTTAGTGTTAGGGTTAGGTTTAGAGTTAGTGTTAGTGTTAGGACTAGGGGTCAGGTTTAGGGTTAGGGGTTTTGGTTAGTGTTAGGGGTCGGGTTTGAGTTAGGGTTAGGGTTAGTGTTATGGGTTTCGTTTAGGGTGAGGGTTAAGGTTAGGGTTATGGTAAGTGCTACGGTTAGGTTGAGGTTTAGGTTTAGGTTTAGGGTTAGAGTTAGAAGTTAATTTTAGTGTTAGTGTTAGTGTTAGGGATAGTTATAGGGTTAGGGTTAAGTTTTTTTTTTTTTTTTACGGTTAGTGTTAGTGGTTAGGGTTATTGATTAGGGTTATGGTTAGTGTGTAGGTTTATGGTTAGTGTTAGGTTTATGTTTAGTTTTAATGTTAGGGTTGGAAGTTAGGGTTAGTGTTACTATTAGGTTTACGGTTATTGTTAGTGATAGGGTTAGGGATTTGGTAGAGGGGGAAGTGTTAGGGTTAGAGTTAGGATTAGAGTTAGGGTTAGGGTAAGAATGTTAGTGTTAGAGTTAGGGTTAAGGTTCGGTTTAGGGTTAGGGTTCGGGTTGTGTTAGGGTTAGGGTTTTATGGTTACTGTTAGTGATTAGGCTTTGTGTTTGGTTTAGGCTTAGGGTTAGTGTTATGGTTAGGGTTAGAGTTAGGGTTAGGGTTAGGGGTTAGGTGTTAGGGATAGGGTTCGTGTTAGGCTTTGGGTTAAGGTTAGGGTTAGGGTTAAGATTAGGTTTAGGGTTAGACTTAGGGTTATGGTTAGAGTTAAGTGTTAGGGTTAGTGTTAATGTTAGGGTTAAAGTTATGGTTTAGTGTTAGTGTTACGATTAGGTTTAGGGTTAGTGTTATGGCTAGCGTTAGGGTTAGGGTTAGGGTTAGAGGTTAGTTTCAGTGTTAGTGTTAGGGTTAGGGTCAGGGTTAGGGTTAGGGTTACGGTTAGGAAAAGGGTAAGGTTTAGGTTTAGGGTTAGGGTTAGGGTTAGGGTTGGGGATAGACCTAGGTTTAGGTTTAGGGTTAGGGTTAGTTATAGGTTTAGGTTTAGAGATAGGCATAAGTCGTTAGTGATAGGGTTATGGTTAGGGTTAGGGTTAAGGTTAGTGTTAGAGTTCGTTTTAGGGTTATGGTTAGTTTAGGGTTAGGGTTAGGTTTATTATTACGTTTAGGGTTACGTTTAGGGTTACCGATATGGATAGTGTTAGGGTTAGGGTTAGTGTTAGTGTTAGTGTTAGTGTTAGTGTTGATGTTAGGGTTAGGGTTAGGTTTAGGGTTATGGTTAGGTTTAGGGTTAGGGTTTGGGTTACGGTTTCGGATCAGGTTAGGGTTAAGTTTAGGTTAAGACCAGGTTTGGGTTGGGCTTAGGATTAGGTTTAAATTTATCTTTAGATTTAGGGTTAAGTTTAGAGTTTGGGGTTAGGGGTTAGGTTTAGGTTTAGGGTTAGGGTTTGTGTTAGAGTTAGGGTTTTATGGTTAGTGTTAAAGTTTAGGGTTAGTGTTTGGTTTAGGCTTACATATGGGGTCATGGATAGGGTTAGAGTTATGTTTAGGGTTAGTGGTTAATTTTTAGGGATAGGGTTAGTGTTAGGCTTTGGATTACGGTTAGCATTAGGGTTATGATTAGGTTTAGGGTTAGGTTTGGTTACGCTTAGAGTTTAGCGTTAGGGTTAGTGTTAGGGTTAGGTTTAAGATTGTGGTTAAGTTTAGGCTTAGTTATAGTGTTAGGGTTAAGTTTGGGGTTAGGGTTAGTGTTAGGGGTTAGGGATAGGGCTTAAGGTTAGGGTTAGTGTGTAGGGTTAGGGTTAGGGTTAGGTTTATGTTTAGTGTTAGGGTTAGGGTTACAAGTTGGGGTTAGGGTTGCGATTAGTATTACGGTTACAGTTGGGGATAGGGTTAGGGTTTTAGTATAGGGTTACTGTTATGGTTAGTGTTAGCACTAGAGGTAGATTTAGGGTCAGAGTATTAGTGTTAGAGTTAGGGTTAGGGTAAGGTTTAGGGTTTGGGTTTGGATTAGGTTTAGGGTTAGGCTTAGGGGTTAGCGCTTAGGGTTATGGTTAGGGTTAGTGTTACGGTTAGGTTTAGGGTTAGGGTAAACATTATAATTAGATTTAGGATTAGGGTTATGGTAAGGTTAAGGCTTAGTGTTAGGGTTATCGTGAGGTTTAGGGTTAGGTTTAGGGTAAGGCTTACAGTTAGGTTTAGTGTTAGGTTTATTGTTAGGGTTAGGGGTTAGGTGTTAGTGATAGTGTTAGTGTTACGTTTAGGGTTTGGGTAAGGGTTTGGGTTAAGGTTAGGGTTAGTGATACTTTTAGGGTGAGGTTTAGGTTGAGGGTTAGTGTTAGGTTATGGTTTAGGGTTAGGGTTAGGGTTTGGGTTTGGATTAGGGTTAGAGGTTAGGTTTAGGTTTAATGTTAGGTTTAGGGTTAGGGCTTAGGTTTAGGGTTAGGGTTAATGTTAGGTTTAGGGCTAGTTTTCAGGGTTAGGGTTAGGGGTTAGGATTAGGGTTAGTGGTATCGGTTAGCTTTAGGGTTAGGGTTAAAGTTAGGGTTAGGGTTATGGTAAGTGTTACAGTTAGGTTGTAGTTTAGATTTAGGGTTATGGTTAGGGTTACATGTTAGGTTTAGTGCTAGTGTTAGGGTTAGGGTTAGGTTTAGTGTTAGGGTTAGGGTCAGAGTAAGAGGTTAGTTTTAGGGTTAGGATTAGGGTTAGGGTTTCCATTAGGGTTAGCGTTAGGGATAGGTTAATGGTTAGTGTTAGTGTTAGTGTTGGGGTTAGCGTTAGGTTTAGGGATAGGGTTAGGGTTAGTGTTACGTTTAGGTTTAGGGTTAGGGGTTAGGAGTTAGGGTTAGGGTTAATGTTAGTTTTAATATTAGGGTTAGGATCAGGGTTAGGGTTATGGTTTAGTGTTAGGGATGCGATTCGGGTTCGTGTTAGGGTTAGGTTAGGTTTAGGTTTAGGGTTTAGGTGTTAGGGATAGGGTTAGGGTTAGTCTTTGGGTTACTGTTTGGTTTAGGGTTTCAATTGGGTTAGGGTTAGGGTTAGGGTTAGGATTTGGGGTTAGGTGTTAGGGTTAGGGTTAGGGTAATGGTTTTTGTTAGGGTTAGGTTTAGATTTATGGTTACGATAAGGTTTAGGTTTAGGGTTAGTGTTAGGTTTAGGGTTAGTGTTAGGCTTAGCCTTAGATTTCATTTGAGGGTAGCATTAGTGTTAGGATTAGAATTAATGTTATGGTTAAAGTTAGGTTTAGGGTTAGGGTTAGGTGCTGGTATTAGGGATAGGTTTAGGGTTAGGCTTCGTGTTATGTTTAGTGTTAGGGTTAGGGTTAGTGTTAGGATTAGGGTAAGTGTTAGGTTAGTTTTAGGGTTAGGGCTAGGGTTAGTTTAGGGTTAGGGTTAGGTTTAGGGTTATGTTTAGGATTACCTTTATGGTTACGGATAAGGTTAGAGTTCATGTTAGTGTTAGTGTTAGTGTTAGGGTTATGGTTATGGTTAGGGTTAGGGTTAGGATTAGGGTTAGGGTTCGGGATCCGTTTATCGTTAAGGTTTGTGTAAGACAACGTTAGGCTTCAGTTTAGGGTTAGGGTTAAATTTATCTTAAGGGATAGGGTTTGAGTTTGGGGTTGTGAGTTAGGTTTAGGTTTAGTGTTAGTGTTTGTATTAGGGTTAGGATTTTATGGTTAGGTCTAGGGTTTAGGGTAAGTGTTTGGTTTAGACTTAGGTTTAGGGTGTAGGGTTAGGTTTAGAGTTAGGGTTACGGTTAGTGTTTAGGTGTTAGGGATAGGGTTAGTGTTAGGCTTCGGGTTAGGGTTAAGGTGAGCGTTATGATTAAGTTTAGGGTTAGGGTTAGGGTTGGCATTAAATTTATAGTTAGTGTTAGGTTTAGGGTTTGGGTTATGGTTAAGGTTAGCATTAGGATTAGCTTTAGGGTGAGTGTTAGCTTTAGGGTTAGGTTTAGGTTTAAGGTTAGGGTCAGGTTTAGAGTTTAGCGTTAGGGTTAGTGTTAGATTTAGGGTTAGCTCTTAGGTTTAGGGTTAGTGTTAGCGCTAGAGTTTGTGCTAAAGTTCAGGGTTAGGGTTAGGGTTATGGTTATGGTTAGCGTTATGGGTTAGGTTTAGTGTTAGGGTTAATGTTTGGGTTAGGGTAATGGTAAGTGTTAGGCTTACGTTGTGGTTTATGGTTAGGGTTAAGGTTTGATGTTAGGTTTAATGTTAGAGTTAAGGTTTGCGTTAGGTTTAGGGTTAGGGTTAGGCTTAGGGTTAGAGTTAGCGTGAGGTTTAGGCTTAGTTTTTGGGTTAGGGTTAGGCTTAGGGATCGTGTTAGGTTTAGTGTTAGGGTTTGGGGTTAAGTGTTAGGGATAGGATTACTGTTATGTTTAGGGTTTGGTTTAGGGTTAGGTTTAAGGTTAGGGTTATTGTTCGTTTTAGGAGAACTTTTAGGTTTATGGTTAGTGTTAGGGTTAGGGTTTAGGGTTAGGGTTTGTGTTAGGCTTAGAGTTAGGGTTATGTTTAGATGTTAGTGTTAGGGTTAGTGTTAGGTTTAGTGTTAGGGTTAGGTTTAGAGTTAGTGTTAGTGATAGCACTAGGTGTCAAGTTTAGGGTTAGGGGTTTTGGTTAGTGTTAGGGGTCGGGTTTGAGTTAGGGTTAGGGTTAGTGTTATGGGTTCGGTTTAGGGTGAGGGTTAAGGTTAGGATTATGGTAAGTGCTACGGTTAGGTTGAGGTTTAGGTTTAGGTTTAGGGTTAGAGTTAGAAGTTAATTTTAGTGTTAGTGTTAGTGTTAGGGTTAGTTATAGGGTTAGGGTTAAGTTTTTTTTTTTTTTTACGGTTAGTGTTAGTGGTTAGGGTTATTGATTAGGGTTATGGTTAGTGTGTAGGTTTATGGTTAGTGTTAGGTTTATGTTTAGTTTAATGTTAGGGTTGGAAGTTAGGGTTAGGGTTACTATTAGGTTTACGGTTATTGTTAGTGATAGGGTTAGGGATTTGGTAGAGGGGGTAGTGTTAGGGTTAGAGTTAGGATTAGACTTAGGGTTAGGGTTAGTGTTAGAGTTAGGGTTAAGGTTCAGTTTAGGGTTAGGGCTAGGGTTTGGTTTAGGTTTAGAGTTGGGGTTAGGGGTTAGCACTTAGGGTTAGGGTTAGGGTTTTCATGGTTTATGTTTGTGTCCTCCAGGCTTCATGAGTTTACATTGTACACTTGTTATGGTTCATTGTATAGTGCTTTGATTGATGGTGCCAGTGCTACATCCATATAGAGTTGGAGCCAGGATGTTATGTAATGGCAGGAAGAAGGTGTGTCTTTTTTTTTTTTTTTTTTTTTTTTTTTTTTTTTTTTTTTTTTGCTGGTTCCAGTTTGCTGTTGCCGGCTTCAGTGAACTGCAGACCAGCCATGCCTGCCTGTCTTGGAGACAACTGAATGTGGACTGAAACCTCCAACAACTGTAAGAAATAAACCTTTCCTTTCCCAACTTTTGGCTTCAGGCATTTTATCTCAGCGATGCGCATAAAGTAACTAACACAGGGTTAGTGTTACGGTTTGATTTATGGTTCGGGTTAGAGTTATAAATAGATTTAGGATTAGGGTTATAGTTAGGGTTAGGCTTATGTTTAGGGTTAGCGTGAGGTTTAGGGTTAGGTTTAGGGTTAGGTTTATGGTTAGGGTTAGTGTTAGTTAAGGGGTTAAGTGTTAGGATAGGGTTAGTGTTATGTTTAGGATTGGGTTAGCGTTCTGGTTAAGGTTAGGGTTAGTGTTAGTTTTAGGGTGAGTTTTAGGTTTAGGGTTAGTGTTAGGGTTAGCGTTAGGGATAGGGTAAAATGTTAGGTTAGTGTTAGGTTTAGGTTTAGGGTTAGGGTTAGCGTTAGGGATAGGTTAAGGGTTAGCGTTAGTGTTAGTTTTGGTGTTAGCATTAGGTTTAGGGTTAGGGCTAGAGTTAGTGTTAGGTTTAGGTTTAGCGTTAGGTGTTAGGAGTTAGGGATAAGGTTAGGGTTAGGGATAATATTAGTTTTAGGGTTAGTTTTAGGGTTAGGGTTAGGATTAGGGTTTGGGTTACGGTTGAGGGTTAGGGTTAGGGTTAGTGTTATGGTTAGGGTTAATATTAGGTTTAGGTTAGGGTTAGGTTTAGGGGTTAGGTGTTAGGGATAAGGTTAGAGTTAGGCTGCGTGTCAGTGTTAGCGTTAGGTTTATGGTTAGGGTTAGGGTTAGGGATAGGTTAGCGTTAGGTTTAGGGGTTAGGTGTTAGGGATAGGGTTAGTTTTAAGCTTCGGTTACTGTTAGGGTTAGGATTACGTTTGGGTTTAAGTTTAGGGTTACGGTTGGGGTTAGGGTTAGGGTTAGGGTTAAAGTTAGGGTTATGATTCAGTTTAAGTTTAGGGATAGTGTTAGGTTTAGGGTTAGCTTTAGGGTTAGCGTTAGGTTTAGGTTTAGGGTTAGCATTAGGTTTGGGATTAGGTTTAGTCTCAGGGTTAGGGTTAGGTTTAGGGTTAGGGTTAGGTTTTGGTGTTAGGGACAGTGTTAGGCTTAGGCTTCATGTAATGATTATGGTTATGGTTAGGGTTAAGTTTAGTGTTAGGGTTTTGTTTAGGGTTAGCTTTAGTTTAGGATTTGGGTTAGGTTTAGGGTTAGGGTTACGTTTATGGTTACGGATAAAGTTACTGTTAGTGTTACTGTGAGTGTTAAGGTTATGGTTAGAGTAAGGTTTACAGTAAGGGTTGGGATTTGGGTTCGGGATCCGTTTAAGGTTAGGGTTAGTAAAAGACAAGATTCGGGTTAGGGTAAGGTTTAGATTCATTTTTAGTGTTAGATTTGGGTTAGAATTTGGGGTTAGGGGTTATGTTTAGGGTTAGTGTTAGGGTTTGTGTTAGGGTAGGGTTTTATGGTTAGGTCTAGGGTTTAGGGTTTGTGTTTTGTTTAGGCTTAGGGTTAGTGTTAGGGTTAGAGTTAGAGTTAGGGTTACGGTTAGGATTTAGGTGTTAGGGATAGGGTTACTGTTAGGCTTCAGGACACAGTGAGGGTTAGCGTTATGATTAAGTTATGGTTAGGGTTATTGTTAGCATTAGGTTTAGGGTAAATATTAGGTTTAGGGTTTGGGTTAAGGTTAAGGTAAGGGTTAGGGTTAGTTTTAGGGTGAGTGTTAGGGTTAGGGTTTGGGTTTGTGTTAGGATTAGGGTTTTATGGTTAGGTCTAGTGTTTATGGTTAGTTTTTGGCTTAGGCTTAGGGTTAGTGTTAGGTTTAGGGTTAGAGTTAGAGTTATGGTTAGGATTTAGGTGTTAGGGATAGGGTTAGTGTTAGGCTTCAGGATACAGTTACAGTTAGCGTTATGATTAAGTTTAGGGTTAGGTTTAGGGTTAGCGTTAGATTTAGGGTAAATGTTAGGTTTCGGGTTTGGGTTAAGGTTAAAGTTAGGGTTAGGGTTAGTTTTAGGGTTAGGGTTAGGGTAAGGGTTACATGTTAGGGTTAGGGTTAGTGTTAGGTTTAGAGTTAGGGCTTAGGTTTAGGGTAGAGTTAGTGTTAGGGTTTGGGCTAGGGGTCTTGGTTAGGGTTAGGGGGTAGGGTTAGGTTTAGTGTTAGGGTTAGGGTTGGCAGTATGGGTTAGTTTTAGTGTTAGGGTTAAGGTTTGGGTTAATGTTATGGTAAGTATTAGGGTTAGGTGGAGGTTTTGGGTTAGGGTTAGGTTTAGAAGTTAGGTTTAGTGTTAGTATTAAGGTTAGGTTTAGGGTTACTGTTAGGGTTTGCGTTATTGTTAGGGTTAGGGTTAGAGATTAGTTTTAGTGTTAGGGTTAGGGTGAGGGAAACAGTCAGGTTTAGGTTTAGGTTTAGGGTTAGTGTTAGTGTTAGGGTTAGGGTTGGGGTAGCCTTAGGTTTAGGTTAGGGTTAGGGTTAGGGTTAGGGTTAGGGTTAGTGTTAGTGTTAGGTTTACGTTTAGGGTTAGGCATAAGGAGTTAGGGATAGGGTTATGGTTAGGGTTAGTGTTAGAGTTAGTTTTAGGGTTAGGGTTCGGGTTAGTTTAGGGTTAGGGTTAGGTTTAGGATTACGGTTATGGTTACTTTTAGGGTTATGGGTAAGGTTAGTGTTAGTGGTAGTGGTAGTGGTAGTGTTACTGTTATGTTTAGAGTTATGTTTAGCGTTAGGGTTAGGGTTCAGGATTGGGTTAGGGTTAGGGTTAGGGTAAAACCAGATTAGGGTTGGGCTAAGGGTTAAGGTTAGATTTATCTTTAGGGTTAGGTTTAAGGTTAGTTTTAGGTTAGGGTTAGAGTTAGGGTTAGTTTAAGGTAAGGGTTAGGTTTAGGATTAAGTTTAGGGTTACATTTAGGGTAATGGATTACATTAGTGTTAGGGTTAGTGTTACTGTTAGGGTTAAGGTTAGGTTTAGGTTTATTGTTAGGGTTAGGGATTGGGTTAGGGTTAGAGTTAGGTTAAGACAAAATTAGGGTTGGGTTTATGGTTAGGGTTACATTTATTTTCAGGGTTAGGTTTAGGCTCAGAGTTCGGGATTTGGGGTTAGGTTTAGGCTTAGGGTTAGGGTTTTATGGTTAGTGTTAGTGTTAGGGTTAGTGTTTGGTTTAGGCTTAGGTTTAGGGTTATGCTTAGGGTTAGAGTTAGGGTTAGGGTTAGGGGTTAGGTGTTAGGGATAGGGTTAGTGTTAGTCTTTGTGTTACAGTTAGGGTTAGGGTTATGATTCGGTTTAGGGTTAGGGTTAGGTTTACGGTTAGAGTTTAATGTTCGGGTTAGTATTAATGTTAGGGTTAAAGTTATGGTTAGTGTTAGGGTCAGTTATAGGGTTACCGTTATTGTTAGGGGTTAGGGTTGGTGGTTAGGGTTAGGGTTAGTATGTAGGGTTAGTGCTAGTGTTAGGTTTATGTTTAGTTTTACTGTTAAGGTTTGAAGTTAGAGTTAGGGTTATGATTAGGTTTACGGTTATTGTTAGGGATAGGGTTAGGGATTTGGTAGAGTGGGTAGTGTTAGGTTTAGAGTTAGGATTAGAGTTAGGGTTAGGTTTAGAGTGTTAGTTTTAGAGTTAGGGTTAGGTTTAGGTTAGGGTTAGGGCTTGGGTTAGGTTTAGGGTTAGGTTTAGGGGTTAGAATTTAGGGTTATGGTTAGGGTTAGGGTTTGTGTTATGGTTAGGTTTAGGTTTCGGGTTAGCAGTATAATTAGATTTAGGATTAGGGTTATGTTTAGGGTTAGGCTTAAGTTTAGGGTTAGCGTGAGGTTTAGGGTTATTTGAGGGGTTAGGTGTTAGGGATAGGGTTAGTGTTATGTTTAGTGTTTGAGTTAGGGTTCGGGTTAAGGTTAGGGTTAGTGTTAGTTTTAGGGTGAGGTTTAAGTTTAGGGTTAGTGTTAGTGTTAGTGTCAGGGTTAGGGTAAGAGGTTAAGTTTAGGGTTAGGGTTAGGATTAGGGTTAGGTTTAGGGTAAGCGTAAGGTTTAAGGTTAGTTTAGGTTTTGGGTTAGGGTTAGGGTTAGGTTTAAGTTTATGTTTACGGATAAGGTTAGTGTTAGCGTTAGTGTGAGTGTTAGGGTTATGGTTAGGGTTAGAATTAGGGTTATGGTTAGGGTTAGGTTTCGGGTTTGGTTTAGGTTTAGAGTTAGCGAAAGACAAGGTTAGTCTTGGGATTAGGGTTAGGCTTAGATTTATCTTTAGGTTTAGGTTGAGGGTTAGTGTTTATGTTAGGGTTAAGGTTAGTTTAGGGTTCGGGTTAGGATTAGGGTTAGTTTACGGTTGGGGTTTTGTTTAGGGTTAGGTTAGGGTTATGTTTATGGTTAGGTATAAGGTTAGTGTTAGCGTTAGTGTGAGTGTTAGGGTTATTTTTAGGGATACAGTTAGGGTTAGGTTAGTGTTAGGGCTCGGGATCGGTTTAGGGTTAGGGTTAGGGAAAGCAAGCTTAGTCTTGATGTTAGGATTAGGGTTAGATTTATTTTTAGCATTAAGGTTAGGGTTAAAATTTTGGGTTAGGGGTTAGTGTTAGTGTTAGTGTTAGTGTTAGGGTTTGTGTTAGGCTTAGGGTTTTATGGTTAGGTCTAGGGTTTAGGTTTAGTGTTTGGTTTAGGCTTAGGGTTAGTGTTAGGGTTAGGGTTAGAGTTAGGGTTATGCTTAGGATTTAGGTGTTAGGGATAGGGTTAGTATTAGGCTTCAGGTTACAGTTGGGGGTAGTGTTAGGTTTAGAGTTAGGATTAGAGTTAGGGTTAGGTTTAGAGTGTTAGTTTTAGAGTTAGGGTTAGGTTTAGGTTAGGGTTAGGTTTAGTTTTAGGGTGAGTATTAGGTTTAGGGTTAGTGTTAGGTATAGTGATTAGGGTTAGAGTTAGGGTTAGGGTTAGGGTTAGAGGTTAGGTTTAGGGTTAGGGTTAGTGTTAGGTTTAGGGTTAGGGCTTAGGTTTAGGGTTAGTGTTAGTGTAAGGGTTAGGTCTATGGGTCAAGGTTACGGTTAGGGGATAGGATTAGGGTTAGGATTAGTGTTAGGGTTAGGTTTAGGGCTGGCAGTATGAGTTAGGTTTAGTGTTAAGGTTAAGGTTTGGGTTAGGGTTATAGTAAGTGGTAGGGTTAGGTGGAGGTTTAGGGTTATGGTTAGGGTTAGGGCTAGAAGTTAAGTTTAGTTTTAGTGTTAAGGTTAGGTTTAGGGTTAGTGTTACGGTTAGGGTTCGAGTTAGGGTTAGGTTTAGAGGTTAGTTTTAGTGTTAGTTTTAGGGTGAGGTTTAGGGTTAGGGTTAGGGTTAGGCAAAGGGTAAGGTTTAGGTTTAGAGTTAGGGTTAGTGTTAGTGTTAGGTTTAGGATTGGGGATAGCCTTAGTTTTACGTTTAGGGTTAGGGTTAGTCTTAGGTTTACATTTAGCGTTAGGCATAAGGAGTTAGGTATAGGGTGATGTTTAGGGTTAGGGTTAAGATTAGTGTTAGGGTTAGTTTTAGGATTAGGGTTAGGGTTAGTTTAGGGTTAGGGTTAGCTTTAGGTTATGATAAGGGTTACGTTTAGGGTTACGGATAAGGTTAGTGTTAGAGTTAGTGTTAGTGTTTGTGTTAGGGTTAGGGTTATGTTTATTGTTAGGGTTAGGGTTAGGGTTCGGGATCGAGTTAGGTCTAGCGTTAGTGTAAGACCATGTTAGGGTTGGGCTTAAGCTTAGGGTTATACTTATCTTCATGGTAGGGTTACGGTTAGAGTTTCGGGTTAGGGTTTATGTTTAGATTTAGGGTTAGGGTTTGTGTTAGGGTTATGTTTAGGGTTAGGTTTAGGCTTAGGATTAGGGTTTGGGATCGGGTTAGGTCTAGCATTAGGGTAAGACCTGGTTAGGGTTGGGCTTAAGCTTAGGGTTAGATTTATCTTTAGGGTTAGGGTTACAGTTAGAGTTTGGGGTTAGGGGTTATGTTTAGGTTTAGGGTTTGTGTTAGGGTTAGGGTTTTATGGCTAGTGTTAAAGATTAGGGTTAGTGTTTGGGTTAGGCTTATGGTTAGGGTCATGGTTAGGGTTAGTGTTAGGGTTAGGGTTAGTGGTTAGGTGTTAGAGATAGGGTTAGTGTTAGACTTTGGGTTAGCTTTAGGGTTATGTTTAAATTTAGGGTTAGGGTTAAGGTTACGATTAGCATTTGGTGTCAGGGTTAGTATTATTGTTAGGTTTAAGATAATGGTTAGGGTTAGGGTTAGTTATAGGGTTAGGGTTAAGTTTGGGCTTATGGTTAGTGTTAGTGGTTAGGGATAGGGGTTAATGTTAATGTTAGTATATAGGGTTAGTGTTAGTGTTAGGTTTATGTTTAGTGTTAGGTTTAGGTTAAAAGTTAGGGTTAGGGTTACGATTAGTTTTACGGTTTAGGGGTCAGGTTTAGGGTTAGGGTTATGGTTAGGGTGATTGTTAGGTTTATGGTTAGGAGTTAGGGGTTAGGGATAGGGTTAGTGTTATGTTTAGGGTTTGGGTTAGGGTTCGGGTTAAGGTTAGTGTTAGTGTTAGTTTTAGGGTGAGGTTTAGGTTGAGGGTTAGTGTTAGGGTTATGGTTTAGTGTTAGGGTTTGGGTTAGCGTTAGGGTTAGGGTTAGAGGTTACGTTTAGGTTTAGTGTTATGTTTAGGATTAGGGCTTAGGTTAAGGGTTAGGGTTAGTGTAAGTGTTAGGGCTAGGGGTCAGCGTTAGGGTTAAGATTAATGTTAGTGTTAGGTTTAGGGTTAGTGGTATGGGTTATGTTTAGGGTTAGGGTTAAGGTTAGGGTTAGGGTTATGGTAAGTGTTAGGTTTAGGTTGTGGTTTAGGGCTAGAGTTAGGGTTAGGGATAGGGTTAGATGTTAGGTTTAGTTTTAGTGTTAGGGTTAGGGTTAGGGTTAGGGTTAGTGTTAGGTTTAGGGTTAGGGTTATGGTTAGGGTTAGGTTAAGAGTTTATTTTAAGGGTTAGATTTAGGTTTAGGGTTAGCGTTAGGGATAGGTTAAGGGTTGGGGTTAGTGTTATGTTTAGGTTTAGTATTTATGAGTTAGGAGTTAGGGATAGGGTTAGGGTTAGGGTTAATGTTATTTTTAGGGTTAGGGTTAAGATTAGGGTTAGAGTTACTGTTTACGGTTAGGTTTAGGGTTAGGGGTAGTGTTACGTTTAGGATGAAGGTTAGGTTAGGGTTAATTTTAGGATTTAGGTGTTAGTGATAGTATTAGGGTTAGGCTTTGGGTTACTGTTAGTTTTAGGGTTATGATTGGGATAGGGTTAGGGTTAGGGTTAGGATTTGCATTTAAGAGTTAGGGTTAGTGTTATGGTTACGGTTTGGTTAGGGTTAGGGTTAGAGTTAGCGTCACGATTTGATTTCTGGTTAGTGTTAGTGTTAGCCTTATGTTTAGGTTGTGGGTTAGCTTTAGGATTAAGATTAGGGTTAGAGTTAGGGTTAGGGTTAGGTTTAGGATTAGGGTTAGGTGCTGGTGTTAAGGATAGGGTTAGAGTTAGGCTTCTTGTTATCGGTAGTGTTAGGGATAGGTTAGTGTTAGGGTTAGGGTTAGGGTTAGGTTAGGGTTTTGGTTAGGGTTAGGGTTAGTTTTGGGTTAGGGTTAGGGTTAGGTTAATGTTATGTTTAAGGGTTATGTGTTAGGGATAGGGTTAGGGTTAGACTTGGTTTACTCTTATGATTAGGTTTATGATTATGTTTAGGGTTAGTTTTTGGGTTAGGGTTATGGTTTTCTGTTATGGGTTAGGGTTAGGTTTAAAATTTGGATTAGGGTTAGGGTTAGATTAGGGTTAGGGTTAGTTTTAGGGTTAGTTTAAGGTTAGGGTTAGGTTTAGGATTACGGTTAATGTTATGTTTAGTGTTATGGATAAGTTTAATGTTAGGGTTAGTGTTAGGTTTAGGCTTAGGGTTAGGGTTCCAAATCGAGTTAGGGTTAGTGTTAGGTTAAGTCAAGATTAGGATTCGGGTTATGGTTAGGGTTAGATTTATCTTTAGGTTTAGGGTTACCGTCAGAGTTTGGGAATAGGGGTTATATTTAGGGTTAGGGTTAGGTTTTGTGTTTGGGTTAGGGTTTAATGGTTAGTGTTAGGGTTTAGGGTTAGTGTTTAGTTTAGTTTAGTGTTAGAGTTATGGTTAGGGTTAGAGTTAGGTTTAGGGTTAGGGGTTAGGTGTTAGGGATAGGGTTAGTGTTAGGCTTTGGGTTATGGTTAGGGTTAGGTGTATGATTAGATTTAGGTTTAGGATTACGGTTAGAGTTTATTGTTAGTGTTAGTCTTAATGTTAGGATTAAATTTATGGTAGGGTTAGGGTTAGTTATAGGGATAGGGTTAAGTTTTGGTTACAGTTAGTGTTAGGGGTTAGGGTTAGTTGTTAGTGTTATGGTTAGTGTGTAGAGCTAGGGTTAGTGTTAGGTTTATGTTTAGTTTTAGTGTTAGGGTTGAAAGTTAGGGTTAGGGTTACGATTAGGTTTACGGATATTGTTATGTATAGGGTTAAGGATTTGGTAGAGGGGTACTGTTAGGGTTAGAGTTAGGATTAGGTTAGAGTGTTAGTGTTAGAGTTAGATTTAGGGGTAGGTTTAGGGTTAGGGTTAGGGTTTGGGTTAGGTTTAGGGTTAGGGTTAGGGTTTGGATTAGGTTTAGGGTTAGGGTTAGGGGTTAGCATTTAGGGTTAGGGTTAGGGTTAGGGTTACGGTTGTGTTTAGGGTTCGGGTTCGCGTTATAATTAGATTTAGGATTAGGTTATCGTTAGGGTTAAGCTTACGTTTAGGGTTAGCGTGTGGTTTAGGGTTAGGTTTAGGTTTAGGGTTACGGTTAGGGTTAGTGTTAGGTTTATGGTTAGTTGAGGGGTTAGGTGTGAGGGATAGGGTTAGTGTTATGTTTAGGATTTGGGTTAGGGTTCGGGTTAAGGTTAGGGTTCGTGTTAGTTTTTGGGTGAGGTTTAGGATTAGGGTTAGTGTTAGGGTTAGTTTTAGGGTTGGGGTTAGGGTTAGAATTAGGGTAAGAGGGTAGGTCTACATTGAGGGTTAGGTTTAGGGTTAGCATTAGGGAGAGGTTAAGGGTTAACGTTAGTGTTAGTGTTGGGGTTAACATTAGGTTTAGAGTTAGGGTTAGGATTAGTGTTAGGTTTACATTTAGTGTTAGTGTTAGGGTTAGGGCTTAGGTTTAGGATTAGGGTTAGTGTTAGGGTTAGGGCTATGGGTCAGCGTTAGTGTTAGTGTTTAGGGTTAGTGTTAGTGTTACGGTTAGGTTTAGGGCTAGGGTTAGTGTTATAATTAGATTTAGGATTAGAGTTATGGTAAAGGTTAGGCTTAGGTTTAGGGTTAGCATGAGGTTTAGGGTTAGGGTTTCGGTTAGGGTTGTTGTTAGGTATACGGTTAGGTTTAGGGGTTAGGTGTTAGGGATAGGGTTAGTGTTATGTTTAGGGTTTGGGTTAGGGTTCAGGTTAAGGTTAGTGTTAGTGTTAATTTTAGTGTGAGGTTTAGATCGAGGGTTAGTGTTAGGGTTAGGTTTAGGGTTAGGGTTTGTTTTAGGGTTAGGATTAGGGTTAGAGATTAATTTTATGTTTAGTGTTAGGTTTAGGGTTAGGGCTTAGTTTTGGGTTAGGGTTAGTGTTAGGATTAGCACCATGTGTCAGCATTAGTATTAGGAGTTAGGGTTAGGGATAGTGTTAGGGTTAGGATTAGGGTTAGGGTTAGGGTTAGGGTTAGGGTTAGGGTTAGTGATATGGGTTATGTTTATGGTTAGTGTTAAGATTAGGGTTAGGGTTATGGTAAGTGTTATGGTTAGGTTGTGGTTTAGGTTTAGGGTTAGTGTTAGTTGTTAGGTTTACTGTTAGTTTTAGTGTTAGGGTTAGGTTTAGTGTAAGTGTTAGGGTTAGGGTTAGTGTTAGGGTAAGAAGTTAGTTTTAGGGTTAGGGTTAGGGTTAGCATTAGGGATAGGTTAAGGGTTATGTTTAGGGTTAGTGTTATGTTTAGTTTTAGGGTTAGGAGTTAAGAGTTATGGATAGGGTTAGGGTTAGGGTTAATGTTAGTTTTAGGGTTAGGGTTAGGATTAGGGCTAGCGTTATAGTTTAGTGTTAGGGTTAGGGTTATTGATAGGGTTACGGTTAGGGTTAGGGTTAGCGTTAGGTTAAGTTTCGGTTCAGGTATTAGGTGTTAGGGAAAGGATTAGTGTTTGGCTTCAGGTTACTGTTAGGTTTAGGGTTACGTTTGGGTTCAGGGTTAGGGTTAGGGTTAGGATTTGACGTTAGTGTTAGGGTTAGGCATCATAGGTTAGGGTTAGTGATAGAATTATCATTTGCCTTGGGGTTCGTGTTAGAGTTAGGGTTATGATTTTGTTTAGGTTTAGTGTTAGGGTTAGCCTTAGGTTTAGTTTTGAGGGTTAGCATTTGGGTTTGGATTAGGTTTATTGTTAGGTTTAGGGTTAGGTTTAGGGATAGGGTTAGGGTTAGGTTTCATGTTATCGTTAGTGTTAGGTTTAGGGTTAGGTTAGGGTTAGGTTTAGTTTAGGCTTAGAGTTAGGTTTAGGGTTAGGGTTAGGATTACGTTTAACGTTGGGATAAGGTTAGTGTTAGCAGTAGTGTTAGTTTTAGAGTTATGGTTATGGTTAGGTTTAGGGTTAGGCTTACAGTTAGGGTTACGTTTAGGGTTAGGTTTAGGTTTATGGTTAGGGTTATGTTAATGTTAGGTTTAGGGGTTATGTGTTAGGGATACAGTTAGTGTTAGGCTTCGTTCTACTGTTACGTTTAGGTTTACGGTTGGGTTTAGTGTTAGGTTTAGGTTTAGCTTCATAGTTTGGAGTTAGGGGTAAGGGTTAGGGTTAGGGTTAGTGTTAGGGATTAGGGTTTGTCTTTATGGTTCAGGTTTAGTGTTAGAGTTAGGGTTAGGTTTAGATTTAGGGTTAGTGTTAGGGTTAGCGTTAGGGTTAGGGTTAGAGGTTAGGTTAAGGTTAGGGTTAGGGTTAGGTTAAGACAGATTAGGGTTCGGGTTATGTTTAGGGTTCGATTTATATTTAGGGTTAGGGTTATGGTCAGAGTTTAGGTTTAGGGGTTAGGTTTACGTTTAGGGTTAGGTTGTGAGTTAGGGTTAGGTTTTTATGGTTAGTGTTCGGGTTTAGGGTTATTGTTTGGTTTAGGCTTAGGGTTACGGTTATGGTTAGGGTTAGAGTTAGGGTTAGGGTTATGGGTTAGGTGTTAGGGATAGGGTTAGTGTTAGGCTTTGGGTTATGGTTAGGGTTAGTGTTATGATTAGGTTTAGGGTTAGGGTTAGGGTTAAGGTTTGTCATGGTTTATGTTTGTGTCCCCCAGGCCTCATGAGTTTGCATTGTGCATTTGTGATGTTTCATTGTATAGTGTTTGGATTGATGGTGTCAGTGTTCCACAAATATAGGGTTGGAGCCAGGATGTGATGTAATGCAAGGAAGAAGGTGTGTCTTTTTTTTGCTGGTTAGAGTTTTCTGTTGCCAGCTGCAATGAACTGCAGCCCAGCCATGCCTGCCTGTCTTGGAGACAACTGAGTGTGGACTGAAACCTCCAAAAACTGTAAGAAATAAACCTTTCCTTTCCCCACTTTGGGCTTCAGGTATTTTATCTCAGTGACAAGCATAAAGTAACTAAGACAGGTTTAGAGTTATGGTTAGATTTAGGGTTTGGGTTACCGTTATAATTAGATTTAGGATTAGGGTTATGGTTAGGGTTAGGCTTAGGTTTAAGAATAGCTTGAGTTTTGTTAGGTTTATGGTTAGGGTTAGTGTTCAGTTTAGGCTTAGCTTAGGGGTCAGGTGTTAGGGATAGGGTTAATGTTATGTTTAGGATTTGGGTTAGCATTTGGGTTAAGGTTAGGTTCAGTGTTAGTTTTAGGGTGAGGTTTAGTATTAGGGTGAGTGTTAGGGTTAGGGTTAGGGATAGGGTAAGAAGTTAGGTTTAGGGTTAGTGTTAGGTTTAGGGTTAGAGTTAGGGTAAGCGTTAGGGATATGTTAAGGGTTAGCATTAGTGTTAGGGTTGGGGTTAGCGTTAGGTTTAGGGTTAGGGTTAGGGTTAGGGTTAGGTTTAGGTTTACGGTTAGGGATTAGGATTTAGGGATAAGGTTAGTGTTAGTGTTAATATTAGTTTTGGGTTAGGGTTAGGATTAGGGTTAGAGTTACGGTTGAGGGTTTGGGTTAGGGTTAGGGTTAGGGTTACGGTTAGGGTTAGTGTTAGGGTTAGGTTAGGGTTAGGTTTAGGGGTTAGGTGTTATGGATAGGGTTAGAGTTATGCTGCGGGTTAGCTTCAGGGTTAGGGTTACGTTTAGTGTTAGGATTAGGAGTAGGATAGCGTTAGGTTTAGCAGTTAGGTGTTAGGGATAGGGTTAGGTTTAGGCTTTGGTCACTGTTAGGGTTAGGGTTATGTTTGGGTTTAAGGTTAGGGTTAGGGTTAGGGTTGGGGTTAGGGTTAGGATTATTGTTAGGGTTAGGATTAGTGTTAGATTTAGGGTTATGATTCTGTTTAAGTTTAGGGATAGTGTTAGGGTTAGGGTTAGTGTTAGGGTTAGGGTTAGGTTTAAGTTTCGAGTTAGCATTAGGCTTAGGACTAGGTTTAGTCTTAGGGTTAGGGTTAGGTTTAGGTTTAGGGTTAGGTGTTGGTGTTAGGGATAGGGTTAGGGTTAGGATTCATGTTATGGTTAGTGTTGTGGTTAGGGTTAGTTTATGGTTAGGGTTAGGGTTAGGGTTAGTGTAGGGTTGGGGTTAGGTTTAGGGTTAGGGTTAGGATTACGTTTATGTTTACGGATAAAGTTACTGTTAGTGTTTCTGTGAGTGTTAGGGTCATGGTTAGAATTAGGGTTAATGTTAGGGTTAGGGCTAGAATTAGGATTCGGGATCAGTTTGGGTTAGGTGTAGGGAAAGACAAGCTTAGGCTTGGGGTTAGTGTTAGGGTTAGATTCATGTTTAGGATTAGTGTTAGGGTTAGAATTTGGGGTTAGTGGTTAGGTTTAGTGTTAGTGTTAGGGTTTGTGTTAGGGTTTGGTTTTTATGGTTAGGTCTAGGGTTTAGGGTTTGTGATTCGTTTAGGCTTAGGGTTAGGGTTAGGGTTAGAGTTAGGGTTATGGTTAGGGTTTAGCTGTTAGGGATAGGGTTAGGGCTAGGCTGCGTGTTATGGTTACGGTTATGTGTAATTTTAGGGTTAGGGTTAGTATTAGTGTTAGGGTTAGAGTTAGGTTAGGGTTAGGGTTAGGGTTAGCATTACAGTTAGGGTTAGTTTAGGGTTAGGGTAAGGTTTAGGGTTAGGGTTAGGATTACATTTAGGGGTACGAAGAAGGTTAGTGTTATCCTTAGTGTTAGTGTTGGGGTTATGTATAGTGTTAGGGTTATGGTTACGGTTAAGTTTTGGGTTAGGGTTAGGTTACAGTTAGGTTTAGTGGTTATGTGTGAAGGATAGGGTTAGGGTTAGGCTTCGGTTTACTGTTATATTTAGGTTTACGATTGGGTTTAGTTTTAGGTTTAGGGTATAGTTATGGTTTGCGCTTAGGGGTTAGGGCTAGTTTTGGGGTTTTGGATAGGTTTAGTTTTAGGTTAGGTTTAAGGTTATGGTTAGGGTTAGATTAAGGTAAGGGTTAGGTTTAGGATTAAGGTTAGGGTTATGTTTAGGGTTACGGATAAAGTTAGTGTTAGGGTTAGTGTTACTGTTAGGGTTCAGGTTAAGTTTAGGGTTATTGTTAGGGTTTGGGATCGGGATAGGTTTAGGATGGGTTAAGACAAGATTAGAGTTCGGGTTAGGGTTAGGGTTACATTTATTTTTAGGGTTAGGCTCAGAGTTTGGGATTAGGGGTTAGGTTTAGGGTTAGGGTTAGGGTTTGTGTTAGGGTTAGAGTTCATGGTTAGTGTTAGGGTTAGGTTTAGTGTTTGGTTTAGGCTTAGGTTAAGGGTTAGAGTTATGGTTACGGTTATGATTTAGGTGTACGTGATAAGGTTAGTGTTAGGCTTCAGGTTACAGTTAGGGTTAGCGTTATGATTAAGTTTAGGGTTAGGGTTAGGGTTAGTGTTAGGTTTAGGGTAAGTGTTAGGATTAGGGTTTGGGTTAAGGTTAGGGTTAGGGTTAGTTTTAGGTGATTGTTAGGTTTAGGGTTAGTGTTAGGGTTAGGTTTTAGGGTTCGGGTTCGGGTTAGAGTTAGGGTTAGATGTTATGTTTAGGGTTAATGTTAGGTTTAGGGTTAGGGGATAGGGTTAGGTTTAGTGTTAGTGTTAAGGTTAGGGCTAGGGAGTCAGGGTTATGGTTATGGGATAGGGTTATGTTTAGTGTTAGGGTTAGGGTTATCTTTAGGGTTAGGGTTGGCAGTATGGGTTAGGATGAGTGTTAGGGTTAAGGTTTGGTTTAGGGTTATGGTAAGTCTTAGGGTTAGGTGGAGACTTAGTGTTAGTAATAGTGTTAGGGTTAGAAGTTAAGTTTAGTGTTAGTGTTACGGTTAGGTTTAGGGTTAGTGTTACGATTTGTGTTAGGGTTATGGTTAGTGTTAGAGGTTAGTTTTAATGTTAGGTTTAGGGTTAGGGTTTGGGTTAGGTTTAGGGTTAGGTTTAGGGAAAGGCTAAGGTTTAGGTTTAGAGTTAGTGTTAGTGTTAGGGTTAGGGTTTGGTTTTGGGATAGCCTTAGGTTTGGGTTTAGGTTTAGGGTTAGTCTTAGGTTTAGGTTTAGCATTAGGGTTAGAGTTATGGTTAGGGTTAGAGTTAGGGTTAGTGTTAGGGTCAGGTGTTAGGGATAGGTTTAATGTTAAGCTTTGTTTTATGGTTAGGGTTAGGTTTATGATTAGGTTTAGGGTTAGGGTTAGGGTCACTGTTAGAGTTTTGTGTTAGGGTTAGTCTTAAATTTAGGGTTATTTTTATGGTTAGGGTTAGGGTTAGTTATAGGGTTATGGTTAAGTTTTGGATTACAGTTAGTGTTAGGGGTTAGTGTTAGTGGTTAGGATTATGGATAGTGTGTGGGTTTAGGTTTAGTGTTAGGTTTATGTTTAGTTTTAGTGTTAGTGTTGGAAGTTAGGGTTAGGGTTACAATTAGGTTTACGGTTATTGATAGGGATAACGCTAGGGATTTGGTAGAGGCAGCATTGTTAGGGTTAGAGTTAGGAATTAGAGTTCGGGTTAGGGTTAGAGTGTTAGTGTTAGAGTTAGATTTAGGGTTAGGTTTAGGGTTAAGGTTAGGGTTTAGGTTAGGTTTAGGGTGAGGGTTAGGGGTTAGCTTTTATGTTTAGCGTTAGGGTTAGTGTTACTGTTAGGTTAAGTTTCAGGTTAGCATTATAGTTAGATTTAGGATTAGGGTTATGATTAGGGTTAGGCTTAGATTTTAGGATTCGCGTGAGGTTTAGTTTTAGGTATAGGGTTAGGGTTACGATTAGGGTTAGTGTTAGGTTTAGGGTTAGTTGAGGGGTTAGTTTTAGAGTTAGGGTTAGTGTTATGTTTAGGATTTGGTTTAGGTTTCACGTTAAGGTTAGTGTTGGTGTTAGTTTTTGGGTGAAGTTTAGGTTTAGGGTTAGTGTTAGGGTTAGAGTAAGAGGTTAGGGCAAGAAGGTAGGTCTAGGGTTAGGGTTAGGTTTAGTGTTAGGGTTAGCGTTAGAATTAGGCATAGGTTAAGAGTTAGCATTAGTGTTAGTGTTGGGTTTAGCATTAGGTTTAGGGTTAGTGTTAGAGTTAGTGTTAGGTTTAGGTTTAGTGTTAGGGTTAGGGTTAGGGCTTAGGTTTAGTGTCAGGGTTAGTGTTAGTGTTAGGGCTGGGGTCAGTGTTAGTGTTAGGGGTTAGCGTTAGTGTTAGTGTTATGGTTAGGTTTAGGGTTAGGTTTAGCATTATAATTAAATTTAGGATGAGGTTTATGGTTAGCATTAGGCTTAGGTTTAGTGTGAGTGTGAGGTTTAGGTTTAGGTTTAGGGTTAGGGTTACAGTTAGGGTTGTTCTTAGGTATAGGGTTAGGGTTAGGTGTTAGGTGTTAGGGATACAGTTAGTGTATGTTTAGGGTTTGGGTTAGGGTTCAGGTTAAGGTTAGGGTTAGTGTTAGTTTTACGGTGAGGTTTAGGTTGTGGGTTAGTGTTAGGGTTAGGGTTTAGTGTTAGGGTTTGGGTTAGGGTTAGGGTTAGGGTTAGGGTTAGAGGTTAGGTTTAGGTTTAGTGTTAGGTTTAGGGTTAGGGCTTAGGTTTAGGGTTAGGGTTAGTGTTAGTGTTTGGGCTAGGGGTCATCAATAGGGTTAGGGTTTAGGGTTAGGGTTAGTGTTAGTGTTAGGGTTAGTGTTAGGGTTAGTGGTAGGTTTAGGATAAGAGGTTAGTTTTAAGGTTAGGGTTAGGTTTAGGGTTAGCGTTAGGGATAGGTTAAGCGTTAGGGTTAGGTTTAGTGTTATGTTTAGGTTTAGGCTTATAATTTAGGAGTTAGGGATAGGGTTAGGGTTAGGGTTAGAGGTTATCTTTTGGTTTAGTGTTAGAGTTAGCGTTAGGGTCAGTGTTAGAGTTAGGCTTAGAGGTTATGGTTAGGTTTAGGGTTAGGGTTAAAATTTAGGTTCAGTGTTACGCTTAGTGTTAGGATTATGGTTAGAGTTTAGGGTTAGGTTTAAGGTTAGTGTTAGAGTAAGGGTTAGTGTTATGTTTAGAGGTTAGAGTTTGTTTTAGGGTTAGAGTTAGGGTTAGGTTTAGGGTTGGTGTTAGGCTTAGAGGTTATGGTTATGGTTAAGGTCAGGGTTAGTTTTAAAGCTTAGGTACAGGGTTAGGGCTAGGGTTAGGATTAGGGATAGCGTAAGAGTTAGGATTAGGCTTAGTGGTTAGTTTTAGGTTTAGCGTTACATTTAGAGTTGGGGTTAGATTTAGAGGTTAGTAAAAGTGTTAGTTTTAGGGTTAGGGTTAGTGTGAGAGTTAGGGTTAGGGTTAGAGTTAGGGTTAGGTTTAGCCTTAGTGTTATGATTAGGGTTAGTGTTAGAAATAGGTTAGCATTAGGGTCAGGGTTAGTTTTAGGTTTAGGGTTACCTTTAGGTTTGGGTTAGGGTTATGGATAAAGCATAGGTTTAGGTTTAGTGTTAGGGTAAGAGTTAGGGTTAGTGTTAGTGTTAGGGATAGGGTTAGGGTTATCATTACAGGTTAGCATTAGGTTTAGTAATAGAGTATGTGGTTTGGGTTAGGGTTAGGGTGAGGCTGAGAAGTTATGTTTATGATTATGGTTAAGGTTAGGGTTAAAGCTTAGGTTTAGTGTTAGGTTTAGCATTAGGGTTAGGTATAGGGTAAGGGTTAGGATTAGGGTTAGTCGTTAGGTTTAGAGTTAGGTTTACGGTTAGGTTTAGGCTTAGGTTTAGAGGTTAGTGTTAGGGTTAGGTTTAGGTTTAGGGTTAGGGTTAGTGTAAGGGTTAGGTTTAGGATTAGAGACAGGGTGACAGCTAGGCTTTTTGTTATGGTAAGGGTTAGGGTTACGATTAAGTTTGGGTTAGAGTTAGGGTTAGCGTTAGGGTTACGGTTAGTGTTAGGATTTGGATTAGGATTTGGGTTAGTGTTAGTGTTAGGTTTAATGGATAGGTATTAGTGATAGTTTTAGGGATATGCTTCTGGTTACGGTTAGCTTTATGTTTACAATGAGGTTAGGGTTAGTGTTAGGGTCAGGGTTAGGGTTAGGGGTAGCATTTGCTTTAGAATAAGGGCTAGTTTTATGGTTAGGGTTAGGGTTAGATTTAGGTGTTAGGTGTTAGTGATAGGGTTATAGTTAGGGTTAGGTTTAGGGTTAGATTTAGGGTTAGGTTTAGGTTTAGGGTTAAGGTTATCGTTAGTGTTAGCCTTTATGGTTAGGTTCACGGTTATGGTTAGTGTTATGTTTAGTGTTACGGTTAGGTTGAGGTTTAGGTTTAGGGTTAGTGTTAAGATTACTGTTAGGGCTTAAGGTCTGGGGTTAGGCTTAGGGTTATGGCTTAGGGTTAGGTGTTAGGTTTAGGGGTTAGAGTTATGGTTACGGTTACGGATAGGGTTAGGGTTTCGATTACGGTTAGAGATTATAGTTACGGTTAGGGTTATGGTTATGTTTAGTGTTCCTTTTTGGTTTAGATGTTAGGGTCAGGGATAGGGTTAGGGTTAGGTTTAGCTTTAGGATTAGGTTTAGGATTTGGGTTAGTGTTAGGGTTAGTGTTAGAGTTAGGGATAGAAGTTAGGTTTAGGTTTCAGCTTAGGCTTAGGCTTAGGCTTACGGTTTGTGTTAGGTTTAGGGTAAGGTTGTAGTGTTAGTGTTAGTGTTAGGGGTAGCTTTAGGGTTACGTTTAGGATTAGGGTTATGTTTAAGGTTAGGGTAAGTGTTAGGTTTAGTGTGGACCTTAGGGTTAGGTTTAGGGTTAGGGTTAGGGTTAGTGTTAATTTTAGGGATAGGGTTAGACTTATTGTTAGGTTTAGGGTTAGGTTTAAGGTTAGGGACAGGGTGACAGCTAGGCTTAGGGTTATGGTAAGGTTAGGTTTACGAATAAGTTAGGGTTAGAGTTAGGGTTAGCATTAGGGTTACAGTTAGTGTTA
Organism: Cavia porcellus; assembly: GCF_034190915.1. Lineage (NCBI taxonomy): Eukaryota > Metazoa > Chordata > Mammalia > Rodentia > Caviidae > Cavia > Cavia porcellus. The sequence continues at coordinate 6,199,034 of NW_026947518.1, forward strand.
GGATTTGGTTAGGATTAAGGTTAGTGTTAGTGTTACGTTTAGGGGTAGGTGTTAGGGATAGTTTTAGATTTAGTCTTCGGGTTATAGTTAGCTTTAGGGTTATGATGAGGTTAGGGTTTGTGTTAGGGTCAGGGTTAAGTGTAGGGGTAGCGTTTGCGTTAGAATAAGGGTTAGTTTTGGGATTAGGGTTAGGTTTAGTTGTTAGGTTTTAGCGATAAGGTTATAGTTAGGTTTAGGTTTAGGGTTAGACTTAGGGTTAGGTTTAGGTTTAGGGTCAAGGTTATGGTTAGTGTTAGCAATTATGGTTAGGGTTACAGTTACGGTTAGTGTTATGTTTAGTGTTAGGGTTAGGTTGAGGTTTAGGGTTAGGGTTAGAGTTAGGATTAGTGTCAGGCCTTAAGGTCAGTAGTTAGGCTTAGGGTTATGGCTTAGGGTTAGGTGTTAGGTTTAGGGGTTAGCGTTACGGTTTGGGTTAGGCGTAGGGTTAATTTTAGAGTTATGGTTTTGATTACGGTTAGAGATTATAGTTACGTTTAGGGTTATGGTTAAGGTTATAGTTCCTTAGGTTTAGATGTTAGGGTCAGGGATAGGGTTAGGGTTAGGTTTAGGTTTGGGGTTAGGGTTAGTTTTAGGGTTAGGGTTAAAGTTATTGGTTAAGTGTTAGCGATAGGGATAGGGTTAGCGTTAGGGTTAGTGTTCGGTTTAGTGTTAGGGATAGTGTTAGAGTTAGGGTTAGGGTTAGGGTTTAGGTTTAGGGTTAGGTTTAGGGTTAGGTTTAGCTTTAATTTTAGGGTTGCGGTTAGTGTTATGATTACAAGTTAGGTTTAGTGTTAAGGTTAGCGTTAGGGTTAGGTTTAGGGTTAGTTTTAGGGTTAGGGTTAGAGGTTATCGTTTGGTTTATTGTTAGCGTTAGGGTTAGGGTTAATGTTAGGTTTAGGCTTAGAGGTTATGGTTATGGTTAGGGTTAAAGCTTAGGTTCAGTGTTACGGTTAGTGTTAGGGTTAGGGTTATGGTAAGAATTTAGGGTTAGGTTTAAGGTTAGTGTTAGGATTAGGGTTAGTGTTATGTTTGAGTTTAGCGTTTGTTTTATGGTTAGAGTTATGATTAGGCTTAGGGTTGGTGTTAGGCTTAGAGTTTATGGTTATGGTTAGGGTTAGGGTTACTTTTAAAGCTTAGGTTCAGTGATAGGGTTAGGGTTCGGATTAGGGATAGAGTAAGAGTTAGGATTAGGGTTAGTGGTTAGTTTTAGGGTTAGTGTTAGGTTTAGAGTTAGAGCTAGATTTAGAAGTTAGTTAAAGGGTTCGGTTTAGGGATAGGGTTAGTGTGAGGGTTAGGGTTAGGGTTAGTTAGGTTTAGGGTTAGCCTTAGTGTTATGAATAAGGTTAGTGTTAGAATTAGGTTAGCATTAGGTTTAGGTGGGTGGAGCACTGACACCATCAATCCAAGCACTATACAATGAACCATCACAAATTAATGATGCAAACTCATGAGTCCTGAGGGACACAAACACAAACCAAGACAGTTAGGGTTAGGTTTAGGCTTCGGGTTATGGTAATGGTTAGGGTTACGATTAGGTTAGGGCTAGGTTGGGGTTAGGATTAGATGTTCGGGATAGTTTTACGGTTAGAGTTAGTGTTACGGTTACAGTTCAGGGTTATAGTTAGATTTAGGGTTAGGGTTAGGGTTATGGTTAGAGGTTAGCATTAGGTTTGGGTTAGGGTTAGGGTTAAAACTGAGGTTTAATGTTAGGCTTAGTGTTAGGGTTAGGGTTAGTGTTAGGTTAAGGGTTATGGTTAGGGATAGGGTTATGGTTAGGGAAAGAGTTATGGTTAGTGGTTAGCATTTGGTTCAGTGTTAGAGTTAGGGCTAGGGTTAGGGTTAGGTTTAGCATTAGAGGTAATGGTTAGGGTAAGGGTTAAAGCTTAGGTTAAGGGTTAGTGTAAGTGTTAGGTTTAAGCTTAGGGTTAGGGTAAGGGTTAGGTTTAGCAATAGTGGTTAGCTTTAGGGGTAGGGTTACGGTTAGGGTTTGGTTTAGAGGTTAGTGTTAGTGTTATGGATAGTGTTAGTGTTAGTGTTAGGGTTAGGGTTAGAGTTAGGGTTAGGCTTAGGGTTAGGTTTAGGATTATGGTTAGGTTTTGGATTACAATTAGGTTAGGGTTAGGGTTAGGGTTAGATTTAGGTTTTGCCATTAGATTTAGTGTTAGTGTTAGGGTTACAGTTAGAGGTTAGGTGTTAGAAATAGGGATATGGGTTAGGTTTAGCATTAGAATTAGGGTTATGGTTAGGGTTAGAGTTTAGCGTTAGGGTTAGTGTTAGGGTTAGTTTGATCGTTCGGGTTAGGGTTAGATTTAGGTTTAGGGTTAGGCTTAGTGTTAAGGTCAGATGTTAGGTTTAGTGTTCGGGTTATGCTTAGGATTAGGATTATGCTAAGTTTGGGGTTTGGTTTAGGTACAATACTCAGGGTTATTGTTAGTATAAGGGGTAGTTTTAGGGTTAGGGTGAGGATTAATTTTAGGTTTAGTGTTAGGGTCCTTGTTAGGGTTAGGGTTAGTGTTAGGTTTAGTGTTATCATTTAGTTTAGGGTTAGATTGAGGTTTAAGGTTAGGGTTAATGTTATGGTCAGATATTAGGTTGAGTGTTTGTGTTAGGGTTAGGGTTAGGGTTAGGGTTATGCTAAGTTTAGTGTTCGGGTTAGGTATTACAGTTAGGGTTCGTGTTAGTATAAGTGGTAGGTTTAGGGTTAGTGTAAGAGATTAATGTTAGGTTTAGTGTTAGGCTCATGGTTAGGGTTAGTTTTAGGGTTAGGTTTTTAGGTTGGCATTAGGGTTAGGATTTAGGTTAGTGTTATGGTTAGGGTTAGGGTAATGGTTAGGGTTATTGTTAGGGTTAGTGTTATGGTTAGAGGTTAGCATTCAGTTTTGTGTTAGATTTAGGGTTAGAGTTAGTGTTAGGCTTAGGATTAGAGGTGATGGTTAGGCCTAGGGTTAGGCTTAGGGTTAAAGCTTAGGTTCAGGTATAGGGTTAGGGTTATGGATAGGTTTATGGTTATGGTCAGGTTTAGGGTTAGGTTTAGGGTTTGGATTAAAATTTAGGGTTAGGTTTAGGGTTAGGGTTATGTTTAGTGTTAGGGTTATGAGTAAGGTTAGGGTTAGGGTTTAGGTGTTAGGGATAGGGTTAGGGTTGCATTTTGGGTTACGATTGGTGTTAAGGGTTAGGTTGAGGGTTAGGGTTAGAGTTAGGGCTAGGGTTAGGTTTAGGCTTAGTTTTAGTGTTGGGGTTAGAGTTCGGCTTAGGGGTTAAGTGTTAGTGAAAGGTATAGGGTTAGGATTAAGTTTAGTGTTCGTTTTAGTGTTAGGGATAGTGTTAGTTTTAGGGTTAGAGTTTAGGTTTAGGTGTAGTTTCAGGGTTATGGTTACCTTTAATTTTAGGGTTATGGTTAGTTTTAGGTTTAGTGTTACATGTTACAAGTCAGGTTTAGTGTCTGGGTTAGTGTCAGTGTTAGGGTTAGGGTTAGTGTTAGGGTTAGCGTTAGGGTTAGGCTTAGAGTTTATGGATATGGTTAGGGTTAGGGTTTCGTTTAGGGTTAAAGCTTAGGTTCAGTGTTACTGTTAGTGTTAGGGTTAGGGTTATGGTTAGAGTTTAGGGTTAGTTTTAAGGTTAATGTTAGGGTTAGGGTTAGTGTTATATTTAGAGGTTAGCATTTGTTTTAGGGTTAGAGTTAAGGTTAGCGTTAGGTTGGTGTTAGGCTTAGAGGTTATGGTTATGGGTAGGGTTAGGGCTAGTTTTAAAGCTTAGGTTCAGGATTAGGGTTAGGATTAGGGATAGGGTAAGAGTTAGCATTAGATTTAGTGGTTAGTTTTAGGGTTTGTGTTACGCTTAGAGTTTGGGTAAGATTTAGAGGTTAGTTATAGGGTTAGTTTTAGGGTTAGGGTTAGTGTTAAGGTTAGGGTTAGGGTTAGAGTTAGGGTTAGGGTTAGCCTTAGGGTTATGATTAGGTTTAGTGTTACTAATTAGGTGAGTGCTAGGGTTAGGGTTCATGTTAGGTTTAGGGTTAGAGTTAGGGGTTAGCATTAGTTTTGGGTTAGGGTTATGGATAAAGCATAGGTTTAGGTTTAGTGTTAGGGTAAGAGTTAGGGTTAGTGTTAGGGTTAGTGTTAGTGTTAGGGATAGGGTTAGGGTTATCGTTACAGGTTAGCATTAGTTTTAGTAATAGAGTATGTGGTTAGGGTTGGGATTAGGGTGAGGTTTGGAAGTTATGTTTATGATTATGGTTAGGGTTAGTGTTAAAGCTTAGGTTTAGGGTTAGGTTTAGCGTTAGGGTTAGGTATACGGTAAGGGTTAGGATTAGGGTTAGTCATTATGTTTAGGGTTAGGTTTAGAGGTTAGTGTTAGGGTTAGATTTAATGTTAGTATTAGGCTTAGTTTTAGATTTGGAGTTAGGTTTATGTTTAGGTTTAGGGTTAGTGTTAGTGTAATGTTTAGGGTTAGGTTTTGGGTTAGGGATAGGGTGACAGCTAGGCTTTAGGTTATGGTAAGTGTTAGGGTTACGATTAAGTTAGGGTTAGAGTTAGGGTTAGCGTTAGCATTACCGTTAGTGTTAGGATTTGGATTAGGATTAGGGTTAGTGTTAGGTTTAGGGGTTAGGTGTTAGGGATAGTTTTAGGTTTAGGCTTCAGGTTACAGTTAGCTTTAGGGTTACAATGAGGTTAGGGTTAGTGTTAGGGTCAGGGTTAGGGTCAGGGGTAGCGTTTGCGTTAGAATAAGGGTTAGTTTTAGGGTTAGAGTTAGGTTTAGGGGTTAGGTGTTAGCGATAGGGTTATATTTAGGGTTACGTTTAGGTTTAGCTTTAGGGTTAGGTTTAGGTTTAGTGTTAAGCTTATGGTTAGTGTTAGCATTTATGGTTAGGGTTATGGTTATGGTTAGTGTTATGTTTAGTGTTAAGATTAGGTTGTGGTTTAGGTTTAGGGTTAGATTTAGGATTACTGTCAGGGTTTAAGGTCAGTGGTTAGGCTTAGGTTTATGGCTTAGGGTAGGTGTTAGGTTTAGGGGTTAGCGTTACGTTTGGGGTTAGTGGTAGGGTTGGGGTTACGGTTTCAATTAGGGTTAGAGATTATGGTTACATTTAGGATTATGGTTAGGGTTGTGTTCCTTTTAGGTTTAGATGTTAGTGTCAGTGATAGGGTTAGGGTTAGCTTTAGGTTTCGGGTTAGTGTTAGGTTTAGGGTAGAAGTTATGGTTAGGGTTAGGCTTAGGCTTAGCCTTAGGCTTAGGGTTTGTGTTAGGTTTAGGGTTAGGGTTTAGGGTTGGTTTAGGGTTACGGTTAGGCTTAGGGTTACTGTTACGGTTAGGGTTACAATCAGGTTTAGGGTTAGCCTTAGGGTTAGGTTTAGGGTTTGGGTTACGTTTATTGTTAGTTTTAGGGTTAGGGTTAGTGTTAGGGTTAGGGTTTAGGTGTTAGGGACAGGGTTAGGGTTAGCGTAGAGTTACATTTTGGTTTATGCTTAGGTTTTCGATTAGGGTTCGGGATAGAGGGTTAGGGTTAGGGTTAGCGTTAGCGTTAGGCTTAGAGGTTATGGTTAGGGATAGGGTTAGGGACAGGGTGAAAGCTTAGGTTCACGTTAGTGTTAGAGTTAATGTTAGGGATTTGGTAATGGTTAGGATTAGGGTTAGTAGTTAGTTTTAGGGTTAGGGTTATGGTTAGGGTTAGGTTTTGATGTTAGTTTTAGGGTTAGGACTACAATTAGGTTACACTTAGTGTTAGGGTTATGTTTAGGTTTAGGGTTTGCATTACATGTAGTGTTAGGGTTAGAGTGAAGTTTAGGGTTAGGTTTTTGGGTTAGGTGTTAGGGATAGGGTTATGCGTTAGGGTTCAAGTTAGTGTTATGGTTAGGGTTAGGTTGAAGTTTAGGGTTAGGGTTAGTGTTAGGGTTAGAGGTTAGGTTTAGTGTTAGTTTTAGGTTTAGGGTTAGTGATAGGTTTAAAGTTAGGGTTAGTGTTAGAGGTTAGGGTTAGTGTTAGAGTTAGGTCTAGGGTTAGGGTTGGGCTTAGTGTTAGAGGTATGGTTAGGGCTTGTGTTAGCGTAGGGTTAGGGATAAGTTTAGGGTTATGCTAGTGTTGGGGTTAGGGTTACATACTACACTCAGGGTTCGTTTAAGGGGTAGAGTTAGGGTTCAGGTAAGGGATTAATGTTAGGTTTAGTGTTAGGGTTATAGTTATACTTAGGGTTAGGGTTAGAGATAGGATTAGAACTTAGGGTTAGGGGTATGGTTAATTTTATGGTTACGTTTAGGGTTAGGGTTAGTGTTAGAGTTAGGGTTATGGTTTAGGAGTTAGAGAGAGCGATAAGGTAAGGCTTCGGGTTACAGTTAGGGTTAGGTTTATGCTTAGGTTTAGGGTTAGGATTAGGGTTTGGGTTAGCATTAGGGTGAGATTTTTTTTTTTTAATTTTAGGTTTAGGTTTAGTGTTAGGGTTAGGGGTTACGTGTTCGGGATAGGGTTAGGGTTAGGGTTAAGGTTGGTTTTACAGTGAGTGTTAGTGTTAGGGGTAGTGTTAATTTTAGGGTTATGGTTTAGTGTTAGTGTTAGGGTTAGGGTTAGGGTTTCATTTAGGCTTCGAGTTACGGTTATGGTTAGGGCTATGATTAGGTTAGGGCTAGGTTTGGGTTAGGATTAGTTGTTAGTGATAGTTTTATGATTTGTGTTAGTGTTACGGTTAGAGTTGAGGGTTTCCGTTACTTTTAGGGTTATTGTTAGGGTTATGGTTAGAGGTTAGTATTAGGTTTGGGTTAGGGTTAGGGTTAAAGCTGAGGTTTAATGTTGGGCTAAGTGTTAGTGTTAGGTTGAGTGTTAGGTTAAGGGTTATGGTTAGGGATAGGTTTATGGTTAGAGGTTAGCATTTGGTATAGGGTTAGAGTTTGGAATAGGGTTATGGTTAGGTTTAGGCTTAGAGGTAATGTTTAGGATTAGGGTTCCAGGTTAGGTTAAGGGTTAGGTTTAGGGTTAGGATTAGTTTTAGGGATAGGGTAGGGGTTAGGGTTAGCGTTAGTGGTTAGCTTTAGGGGTAGGGTTACGGTTAGGGTTAGAGTTAGGTTTAGAGGTTAGTGTTATGGTTAGTGTTAGTGTTAGTGTTAATGTTAGGGTTAGTGTTAGAGTTAGGGTTAGGCTTAGGATTAGGCTTAGGGTTATGGTTAGGTTTTGGATTACAATTAGTTTAGAGTTAGGGTTAGGGTTAGATTTAGGTTTTGTGTTAGATTTAGTGTTAGTGTTAGGATTAGGTTTAGGGGTTAGGTTTTAGGAATAGGGATATGGGTTAGGTTTAGGGTTAGAATTAGAGTTAGGTTACGGTTAGGGTTAGCGTTTAGGGTTAGAGATAGAGTTACAGTTAGGGTTAGCGTTGGGGTAGGGTTAGATTGAGGTTTAGGGTTAGGGTTAGTGTTATGGTCAGATGTTAGGTTTAGTGTTCAGATTAAGGTTAGGGTTAGGTTTATGCTAATTTTAGGGTTTGGGTTAGGTATTACAGTCAGGGTTAGTGTTAGTATAAGGGGTAGGTTTAGTGTTAGGGTAAGACATAATGTTAGGTTTAGTGTTAGGGTCATGGTTAGGGTTAGGGTTAGTGTTAGTGTTAGTGTTATCATTGGAGTTAGTGTTAGAGTGAGGTTTAGTGTTAGTGTTAGGTTATGGTTAGTGTTATGGTTTGATGTTAGGTTTAGTGTTCGGGTTAGATTTAGGATTTAGGATTTAGGATTAGGGTTATGCTAAGATTAGGGTTCGGGATAGGTATTACAGTCAGGGTTAGTGTTCTTTTAAGTGGTAGGATTAGGGTTAAGGTAAGGGATTAATGTTAGGTTTAGGGTTAGGGTCATGGTTAGGGTTAGGGTTAGGGTTAGGTTTTTAGGTTAGTGTTAGTGTTAGGGTTAGGGTTAGTGTTATGGTTAGGGTTAGCGTTATGGTTAGGGTTATTGTTAGGGTTAGTGTTATCGTTAGAGGTTAGCATTCAGTTTTGGGTCAGATTTAGGGTTAGGGTTAGTGTTAAACTTAGGCTTAGATGTGATGGTTAGTGTTATGGTTAGGCTTATGTTTAAAGCTTAGGTTCAGGGTTAGGGTTAGTGTTAGGGTTATGGATAAGGTTATGGCTATGGTGAGTTTTAGTGTTAGGTTAGGGTTAGGTTTAGGGTTAGGTTTAGTGTTAGGATTAGAATTAAGTGTTAGGTTTAGGGTTAGGATTACGCTTAGTTTTAGGGTTATGATTAAGGTTAGCGTTAGGAGTTAGTTGATAGGGATAGGGTTAGGGTTTGGCTTTGGGTTATGGTTAGGGTTACGGTAATGATTAGGGTTAGGGTTAGGGTTAGGGGTTAAGTGTTAACGATAGTGATAGGGTTAGGGTTAGGTTTAGTGTTCGGTTTAGCGTTAGGGTAGGGTTAGTGTTTAGGTTTATGGTTAGGTTTAGGGTTAGGGTTAGCTTTAATTTTAGGGTTACAGTTAATGTTAGGGTTACAAGTTAGGTTTAGCGTTAGGGTTAGCATTAGTGTTAGTGTTAGGGTTAGGGTTAGAGGTTATCGTTTGGTTTATTGTTAGAGTTTGGTTAGGGTTAGTGTTAGGGTTAGGCTTAGAGGCTATGGTTTCAGTTATGATTATGGTTATGGTTAGGGTTAAAGCTTAGGTTTAATGTTAAGGTTAGTGGTAAGGTTAGAGTTTAGGGTTAGGTTTAAGGTCAGGGTTAGGGTTTGGGTTATGGTTAGTGTTATGTTTAGAGGTTAGCATTTGTTTTAGGGTTAGAATTAGGGTTAGGGTTAGGGTTTGTGTTAGGTTTAGGATTTTATGGTTAGGTTTAGGGTAAGGGTTAGGCTTCGGTTTAGGGTTAGGTTTATGGTTAGATAAGGTTAGAGCGGGTCTAGGTTTAGGGTTATGGTTATGGTTCCCTTTAGGTTTAGGGTTAGGATTAGGGTTAGGTTTTTGGGTTACCGGTAAGGGATAATGTTAGGGTTAGGGTCTGTGTAAGGGTCAGTGTTTTATGGTTAGGGTTAGGGTTAGGGTTATGGTTATGATTAGTGTTAGCATTAGGATTAGGGTTATGGTTATGTTTAGGTTTAGTGTTATGTTTAGGGATATTGTTAGTTTTAGGGTTAGGGTTAGGGTTAGTTATAGTGTTCGAGTTAGGGTTAGGGTTAGTGTTGGGTTTAGGGTTAGTGCTAGGTTTAGTTTTAGGGTTAGGTTTAGGCTTAGGGTTAGAAGTTAGTTTTAGGCTTAGGGTTTGGATTGTGGTTCGGGTTTGGGTTAGGTGTTAGGATTAGTGTTAGGGTTAGTGGTAGGGTTATGGTTAGGGTTAGTTTTAGGGATTAGGGATAGTTTTAGTGTTAGTGTTAGTGTTAGGGTTAGGGTTGAGTATTACTGATAGATTTAGGGTTATGGTAAGAGTTAGAGTTAGGCTTACGTATTAGTGTTACTGTTAGGATTAGGGTTACGGGTTCGGGTTAGGGTTAGGTTTAGGGGTATTTTTAGGGTTAGTGTTAGGGTTAGGGCTAGGGATAAGGTTAGGGATAGTGTTAGGTTTAGGGTTAGGTTAATGTTACGTTTCGGTTTAGTGTTAGGTTTAGGCTTAGGGTTAGAAGTTAGTTTTAGGCTTAGGGTTTGGATTATGGTTCGGGTTTGGGTTAGGTGTTAGGATTAGTGTTAGGGTTAGCGTTAGGGTTAGGGTTAGGTTTAGTTTTAGGGATTAGGGATAGTTTTAGTGTTAGAGTTAGAGTTTTCATTAGGGTTGAGTGTTACTGTTAGATGTAGGATTATGGTAAGAGTTAGAGTTAGGCTTACATATTAGGGTTAGTGTTAGGATTAGGGTTACGGGTTAGGGTTAGGGTTAGGTTTAGGGGTATTTTTAGGGTTAGGGCTAGGGATAAGGTTAGGGATAGTGTTAGATTTAGGGTTAGCGTTAGGGTTATTGTTAGGTTTTGGCTTAGTTTTAGGTGTTAGGTGTTAGGGATATGCTTATGGTATGGGATAGGTTTAAGGTTAGGCTTAGTGTTAGTTTTAGGTTCAAGTTTAGGTTTAGTTTCAGGGTTAGGGTTAGGGTTTAGGGTTAGGGTTAGTGTTAGCCTAAGGTTTAGCTTTAGATTTAGGTTTAGGGTTAGGGTTAGGGTTAGACGTTAGGGTTAGTGTTAGTGATTGCTTTAGTTTTAGGATTAGGGTTAGGGTTAGCGTTAGCGTTAGGTTAAGGGTTATTGTTACACTTAGGGTTAAGATTAGGGATTAGCGTTAGGTGTAGTGTTAGGGTTTGGGTTCTGGTTAGGTTTAGGGTAGGGTTAGCTTCAGGGTTAGGGTTAGGATTTGGGGTTAAAGTTAGAGTTAGGGTTAGGGTTTGTGTTAGGGTTAGGGTTTTAAGGTTAGGGTTTGGGTTAGGGTTTACAGTTAGGGTTAGGGTTATGATTATGTTTAGGGTTAGGGTTAGGGTTAGCATTAGATTTAGTGTTTAGTTTAGAGTTAGTTTTAGGTTTAGAATTAGGGTCATGTGTTAGGTGTAAGTAATACGGTTAGGGTTAGTGATAGGGTTTAGTGTTATGGTTAGGGTTATGGTTAGGTTTAGTTTTAGTGTTAGGGTTAGTGTTAGAGATTAGAGGTTACGGTTAGGGTTAGGGTTAGGTTTAGGATTAGGGTTAGTGTTAGTGTTAGGTTTAGCATTAGGTTTAGTGTTAGTGTTAGGTTTAGGGTTAGGGTTAGGGGTTAAGTGATAGGTATAGGGTTAGCATTAGGGTTAGTGTTAGAAGGTTAGGGTTAGAGTTAGGGTGAAGGTTAGGGTTAGGGTTAGGCTAGGGTTAGTGTTACGTTTAGGATTAGGTTTAGGATTCGGGTTAGCGTTAGCATTAGAGTTAGGGTTAGGGTTAGCTTTAGGTTCAGGGTTAGGCTTAGGGTAGGGTTAGGTTAGGGTTAGGGTTAGTGTTAGGTTTAGGTTAGGATTAGGGGTTAGTTTTTGGGATAGGGTTAGGGTTAGGCTTCCGGTTGCTGTTAGGTTTAGGGTTATGAATAGGTTTAGGGTTAGGGTTAGGGTTAGTGTTATGGTTACAGTTAGGGTTAGGTTTAGCGTTAGTGTTAGGGTTAGGCTTAAGATTAGAGTTAGGGTTATGTTTAGAGTTCGGGTTATGGTTAGGGTTTGTGTTAATGTTAGGGGTTAGAGTTAGAGGTTTGGGGTTAGGTTTTGGGTTAGCGTTAGGGTTACGGTTAGGGCTAGGGTTAGTGATATGGTTAGGAATAGTGTTAGGGTTAGTGTTAGTTTTAGGGCCATGGTTAGGGTTAAGGTTTAGGGTTACGGAGAGGGTTACTGTTTGGTTTAGGTTTAGGGTTAGGCTTAGTGTTAGGGTTACATGTTAGTGTTAGGCTTAGGGTTAGTTTTAGGGTTAAGATTAGGTTTCTGGTTTGAGTTTAGGGTTAGGGTTAGTGTTATGGTTAGGGTTCCAGTTAGGGATATGGTTAGAACTTAGTATTAGATTTAGTGTTATGGTTATGGTTATGGTTAGTGTTAGGGTTAGGGTTAGAGGTTAGTGATAGCGTCAGGGTTAATTTTAGGGTTAGGGTTAGTGTTAGCCTCAGATTTCGAGTTAGGTTTAGGGTTAGTGCTAGGTTTAAAGGCAGGCTTAGTGGTTAGGTGTTAGGGATAGAGTTATGGTTAGGGTTAAGGTAAATGTTAGGGTTAGGGTTAATTTTAGGGTTAGGGTTAGTGTTTAGTGTCAGGGATAGGGTTACAGTTATGTTTAGGTTTAGTGTTAGGGTTAGGTTAAGAGGTTAGCGTTAGTGTTAGCATTTAGTTTTAGGGTTAGTGTTAGGGTTAGGTTTCTGGTTAGGGTTATCAGTAGAAGTTGGCATTAGGTTAAGGTTAGTGTTAGGGTTAGAGTTTAGCATTAGGGTTAGGCTTAGGTTTAGGGTTAGGATTAGGGCTAAGAGTTAGGGTTAGGGTTAGGTTTAGGTTTAGGTTTACGTCTAAGAGTTAGTGTTAGGTTTAGCAGTTAGGTTTATGGTTAGGGCTAGGGTTATGTTAGGGTTAGTTTTAGGTGTTAGTTGTTAGGTATAGGGTCATTGTTAGGCTTCGAATTATGGTTAGGTTTAGGGTTACGATTAGGTTTAGGTTTCGTGTTAGGTTTAGAGTTAGTGTTAGGCTTAGGGTTAGAGTTAGAGTTAGTGTTAGATCTTCGGTTAGGTTAGGTGTTAGGTGTTAAGGATATGGTTAGGGTTATGGGTAGCATTATAGGTAGGTTTAGAGTTTTGTTTAGGTTTAAGGATGAGTTAGTGTTCACGTTAGGGTTAGGGATAGCGATTGGTGTTAGGGTTAGTGTTCCGATTATGGTTAGGTTTACAGGTTAGTGTTAGGCTTATGGTTACGGTTAATTAAGCGGTAAGGTTATGCTTACTTATTAGAGTTAGTGTTCAGGTTAGGGTTAGGTTTACAGTTGGGGATTAGAGTTAGGGTTCATGTTAGTGTTAATTCAGTGTTAGTTATTATCATGTTAGTGTTAGTTCGGTTCAGTAATTGGATTAGGTTTAAGGATAGGTTTAGGGTTAGGGTTAGGATTATTGTTAGGGTTAATGTTAGGGTTAGGTTTAGGGTTAGGGTTAGGGTTTGGGATAGGGTTAGGGTTAGGGTTAGGTTTTAGTGTTAGAGTTAGGGTTAGGGTTATGGGTTAGGGTGAGTGTTAGGGTTAGGATTAGTATTAGGGTTAGTGTTAGTGTAAGAAAGTTAGGGTTAGAATTAGCGTGAGGGTTAGAGTTAGGGTTATTGTTAGGGGTAGGATTAGATTTAGGGTTACGGTTACATATATGGTTAGGGTTAGCATTATGTGTAGGGTTAGATTTAGGGTTAGTTTTAGGGTTAGGTTAGGGTTAGTGTTATGTTTAGGTTACGGTTAAAGGTTAGCTTTGAGGGATAGTGTTAGGGTGCGGCTTCGGGTTACGGTTAGGGTTAGGGTTTTGAATAGGATTAGGGTTAGGGTTAAGGGTAGCATTAGGTGTAGTGTTAGTGTTAGGGTTAGGGTTAGGATTCAGGTTAGTGTTAGGGTTAAGATTGGGGTTACAGTTAGTTTAAAGGTTAGGTTTAGAGGTTAGAGGTTAGGTTTAGGTTTAGGTTTAGGGTTATTCTTAGGCTTAGGGTTAAGTTTAGGGTTAGGCTTAGTGTTAGGCTTAAAGTTAGCGTTAGGTTTAGGGTTAGTGTTACGGTTAGTGTTACAGTTAGTGTTACGGTTAGGGTGATCCTTAGAATTAGGTTTAGGTTTATGGTTAGGGTTAGGGTTAGGGTAGGTTTAGGTTTAGGGGTGTAGTTAGGTTTTGTGTTAGGGTTAAGGTTAGGGTTAAGTTTAAGTTTAGGTTTAGGGATAGTTTTAGATGTAGGGTTCAGGTTAGAGTTAGGGATGGTGTTATGTTTAGGGTTAGGTTTAGTGTTAGGTTTAGGCTAAGGGTTAGGTTTAGGTTTAGGGTTAGGTTTAAGCTTATTGTTAGAAGTTAGGTTTAGGGTTAGTGTTACTGTTAGGGTTAGGGTTAGAAGTTAGGTTTAGGGTTAGGGTTAGGGTTAGCATTAGGGATAGGGGTAGGGTTAGGGTTATGGTTAGGGTTTTGGTTAGGTTTGGGGTTAGAGTTAGAGGTTAGGGTTAAGGTTATTGTTACATTTAGAGTTTAGGTTTAGGGCTTGTGTTAGGGTTATGGTTATGGTTAGGGTTAGAGTTTGAGATTAGGGTTAGAGTTAGTTTTAGTGTTAGGGTTAAGGTTAGAATTTCAGGTTAGGTTAGTTTTAGGGTTAGGGTTAAGTTTAGTTTTAGATTTAGGGTTAGGATTAGGATTTAGGGTTAGGGTTAGGGTTATCTTTAGCGTTCTGCTTAGGGTTAGGGTGTGTCTTAGCTTTAGGGGATCGAGTTAGATTTTACGATTAGGGTTAGTGTTAAGGTTAGGGTTTAGGGTTAGGGCTACTGTTAGGATTATGATTAGGGTTAGGGCTTGCGTTAGAAGTTAGGCTTAGGGTTAGTGTTAGGGTTAGGGTTACGTTTAGCGCTGGGTTTAGGTTAGGGTTAGGTTTAGGGGATAGGTGTTAGAGATAGGGTCAGGCTTAGGCTTCATATTACGGTTAGGGTTAGGTTTATGATGATGTTTAGGTTGAGGGTTAGGTTTAGTTTGAGGGTTAGTGTTAAATTTAGCTTTACAGTTTGGGTTAGGGATAGGGTTAGGTGTTACGGATAATGTTAGGGTTATGTTTAGGGTTACGGTTAGGGTTAGGTTAGGGTTAGGGTTAGGGATAGCGGTTAGCATTAGTTTTGGGTTAGGGTTATGGATAAAGCATAGGTTTAGGTTTAGTGTTAGGGTAAAAGTTAGGGTTAGTATTAGTGTTAGTGTTAGTGTTAGTGTTAGCAATAGGGTTAGGTTTATCATTACAGGTTAGCATTAGATTTAGTAATAGAGTATGTGGTTAGGGTTAGGGTTAGGGTTAGGGTTAGGGTGAGGCTTAGAAGTTATGTTTATAGTTATGGTTAGTGTTCGGGTTAAAGCTTAGGTTTAGTGTTAGGTTTAGCATTAGGGTTAGGTATAGGGTAAGGGTTAGGATTATGGTTAGTCGTTAGGTTTAGGGTTAGGTTTACGGTTAGGTTTAGGTTTAGGTTTAGAGGTTAGTGTAGGGTTAGGGTTAGGGTTAGGTTTAGTGTTAGGTTAGGGTTAGGGTTAGTTTGGGAGTTAGGTTTAGGTTTAGGGTTAGGGTTAGTGTTAGGGTGAGGTTTAGGTTTAGGGATAGGGTGACAGCTAGGCTTTGGGTTATGGTAAGGGTTAGGGTTACGATTAAGTTAGGGTTAGATTTAGGGTTAGCGTTAGGGTTACGGTTAGTGTTAGGATTTCGATTAGGATTAGGATTAGTGTTAAGTTAGGTTAGTGGTTAGGTGTTAGGGATAGTTTTAGGGTAAGGTTTCGGGTTACGGTTAGTTTTAGGGTTACAATGAGATTAGGGTTAGTGTTAGGGTCAGGGTTAGGGTTAGGGGTAGCGTTTGTGTTAGAATAAGGGTTAGTTTTAGGGTTAGGGTTAGTGTTAGGTTTAGGGTTAGGTGTTAGCGATAGGGTGAGGGTTAGGTTTAGGGTTAGCTTTAGGGTTTGGTTTAGGTTAAGGGTTAAGTTTATGGTTAGCGTTAGCATTTATGGTTAAGGTTACGTTTACAGTAAGTGTTATGTTTAGTGTTAGGACTAGGTTGAGTTTTAGGGTTAGGTTTAGAGTTAGAATTAATGTCAGGGCTTAAGGTCAGGGGTTAGGCTTAGGGTTTTGGCTTAGGGTTAGGTGTTAGGTTTAGGGGTTAGCGTTATGGTTAGGCTTATCATTAGGTTTAGGGTTTTGATTAGGGTTAGAGATTATGGTTACGGTTAGGCTTATGTTTAGGGTTAGTGTTCCATTTAAGTTTAGATGTTAGGGTCAGGGATAGGGTTAGGGTTAGGTTTAGGTGTGGGGTTAGGGTTAGGGTTAGGCTTAGGGTTAGGGTTAGGGTTAGGGTTAGGATTAGAAGTTAGGGTTAGGGTTAGGGTTAGGTTTAGGATTAGAAGTTAGTGTTAGGGTTGATATTAGGCTTAGGCTCAGGCTTAGGCTTAGGGTTTGTGTTAAGTTTAGTGTTAGGGTTTAGGGTTAGTGTTAGGGTTAGGGTTAGGTTTAGGGTTACGGTTAGCCTTAATGTTTCGGGTTAGGGTTAGGGTTACAATTAGGTTTAGTGTTAGCATTACGGTTAGGTTTAGGTTTAGGGTTAGGGTTTGGACTACAATTAAGTTAGTGTTACCTTTAGGTTTAGGGTTATGGTTAGGGTTAATGTTTGCATTACATGTAGTGTTAGGGTTAGGGTGAAGGTCAGGGTTAGGTTTAGGGGTTGGGTGTTTGAGATGGGGTTATGAGTTAGGGTTAGGTTTAGTGTCATTGTTAAGTTTAGGGTTAGGTTGAGGTTTAGGGTTAAGCTTATGGTTAGAAGTTAGGTTTACAGTTAGGTTTAGTTTTAGGGTTAGGGATAGGTTTAAAGTTAGGGTTAGTGTTAGAGGTTAGGGTTCGAGTTAGGGTTAGGTCTAGGGTTAGGGTTAGGGTTAGTGTTAGAGGTATGGGTTAGGGTTAGGGTTAGAATTAGGGTTAGGGATATGTTTAGGGTTATGCTAGTGTTAGGGTTAGTTATACGTATTACAGTCAGGGTTAGTGTTAGTTTAAGGGGGTCGGGTTAGGTTTCAGGTAAGGGATTAATGTTAGGTTTAAGGTTAGGGTTATGGTTATAGTTCGGACTAGGGTTAGAGATAGGATTAGAAGTTAGGGTTAGGAGTATGGTTAGTTTTATGGTTACATTTAGGGTTAGGGTTAGTGTTCGAGTTAGGGTTAGGGTTTCAGAGTTAGGGACAGGGATAAGGCTAGGCTTCGGGTTACGGTTAGGGATAGGGTTATGCTTAGGTTTAGGGTTAGGCTTAGGGTTAGAGTTAGGGTTAGTGTTAGTGTTAGTTAGGTTTAGGGTTAGCCTTAGTGTTATGAATAGGGTTAGTGTTAGAATTAGGTTAGCATTAGGTTTAGGTGGGTGGAGCACTGACACCATCAATCCAAGCACTATACAATGAACCATCACAAATGAACGATGCAAACTCATGAGTCCTGAGGGACACAAACACATAACATGACAGTTAGGGTTAGGTTTAGGCTTCGGGTTATGGTAATGGTTAGGGTTACGATTAGGTTAGGTCTAGGTTTGGGGTTAGGATTAAATGTTCGGGATAGTTTTAGGGTTAGGGTTAGTGTTACGGTTAGAGTTCAGGGTTATGGTTCGGTTTAGGGTTAGGGTTAGGGTTATGATTAGAGGTTAGCATTAGGTTTGGGTTAGGGTTAGGGTTAAAGCTGAGGTTTATTGTTAGGCTTAGTGTTAGGGTTAGGTTTAGTGTTAGGTTAAGGGTTATGGTTAGGGATAGGGTTATGGTTAGGGATAGGGTTATGGTTAGTGGTTAGCATTTGGTTCAGTGTTAGAGTTAGGGCTAGGGTTAGGGTTAGGTTTAGCATTAGAGGTAATGGTTAGTGTTAGGGTTAAAGCTTAGGTTAAGGGTTAGTGTAAGGGTTAGGATTAAGTTTAGGGTTAGGGTAATTGTTAGGGTTAGCGTTAGTGGTTAGCTTTAGTGGTAGGGTTACGGTTAGGGTTTGGTTTAGAGGTTAGTGTTAGTGTTATGGATAGTGTTAGTGTTAGCGTTAGGGTTAGGCTTAGGGTTGGGTTTAGGATTATGGTTAGGTTTTGGATTACAATTAGGTTAGGGTTAGGGTTAGGGTTAGATTTAGGTTTTGCCATTAGATTTAGTGTTAGTGTTAGGGTTACAGTTAGAGGTTAGGTGTTAGAAATAGGGATATGGGTTAGGTTTAGCATTAGAATTAGGGTTAGGGTTAGGGTTACGGTTAGGGTTAGAGTTTAGCGTTAGGGTTAGTGTTAGGGTTAATTTTATTATTTGGGTTAGGGTTAGATTTAGGTTTAGGGTTAGGCTTAGTGTTATGGTCAGATGTTAGGTTTAGTGTTCGGGTTATGGTTAGGGTTAGGGTTATGCTAAGTTTAGGGTTTGGTTTAGGTACAACAGTCAGTGTTATTGTTAATATAAGGGGTAGGTTTAGGGTTAGGGTGAGGGTTAATGTTAGGTTTAGGGTTAGGTTCCTTGTTAGGGTTAGGGTTAGTGTTAGGTTTAGTGTTATCGTTTAGTTTAGGGTTAGATTGAGGTTTAAGGTTAGGGTTAATATTATGGTCAGACATTAGGTTGAGTGTTTTTGTTAGGGTTAGGGTTATGCTAAGTTTAGGGTTCGGGTTAGGTATTACAGTTAGGGTTCATGTTATTATAAGTGGTATGTTTAGGGTTGGTGTAAGAGATTAATGTTAAGTTTAGTGTTAGGCTCATGGTTAGGGTTAGTTTTAGGGTTAAGTTTTTAGGTTGGTGTTAGGGTTAGGTTTAAGGTTAGTGTTATGGTTAGGGTTAGGGTAATGGTTAGGGTTATTGTTAGGGTTAGTGTTATGGTTAGAAGTTAGCATTCAGTTTTGTGTTAGATTTAGGGTTAGAGTTAGTGTTAGGCTTAGGATTAGAGGTGATGGTTAGTGTTAGGGTTAGGCTTAGGGTTAAAGCTTAGGTTCAGGTATAGGGTTAGGGTTATGGATAGGTTTATGGTTATGGTCAGGTTTAGGGTTAGGTTAGGGTTAGGTTTAGTGTTTGGATTAGAATTTAGGTTTAGGTTTAGGGTTAGGGTTATGCTTAGTGTTAGGGTTATGATTAAGGTTAGGGTTAGGGTTTAGGTGTTAGGGATAGGGTTAGGGTTGGGTTTTGGGTTATGGTTGGTGTTAAGGTAACGATTAGGGTTAGGTTTACGCTCAGGGTTAGATTTAGGGTTAGGGTTAGTTTTAGGGTTAGTTTTAGAGTTAGGGTTAGGGTTCGGCTTAGGAGTTGTTAGTGAAAGGTATAGGGTTAGGATTAGGTTTAGTGTTCGTTTTAGTGTTAGGGATAGTGTTAGTGTTAGGGTTAGAGTTTAGGTTTAGGTGTAGTTTTAGGCTTACGGTTAGCTTTAATTTTCGTGTTATGGTTAGTGTTAGGTTTAGTGTTACATGTTACACGTTAGGTTTAATGTCTGGGTTAGTGTTAGGCTTAGGGTTAGGGTTAGTGTTAGGGTTAGGCTTAGAGTTTATGGTTATGGTTAGGGTTAGGGTTTCGGTTAGGGTTAAAGCTTAGGTTCAGTGTTACTGTTAGTCTTAGGGTTAGGGTTATGGTTAGAGTTTAGGGTTAGTTTTAAGGTTAATGTTAGGGTTAGGGTTAGTGTTATATTTAGACGTTAGCATTTGTTTTAGGGTTAGAGTTAGGGTTAGGGTTAGGTTGGTGTTAGGCTTAGAGGTTATGGTTAGGGTTAGGGCTAGTTTTAAAGCTTAGGTTCAGGGTTAGGTTTAGGATTAGGGATAGGGTAAGGGTTAGGATTAGGTTTAGTGGTTAGTTTTAGGGTTTGTGTTACGCTTAGAGTTTGGGTTAGATTTAGAGGTTAGTTATAGGGTTAGGGTTAGTGTGAAGGTTAGGGTTAGGGTTAGAGTTAGGGTTAGGGTTAGACTTAGGATTATGATTAGGTTTAGTGTTACTAATTAGGTGAGCGTTAGGGTTTGGGTTTGTGTTAGGTTTAGGGTTAGAGTTAGATGTTAGCATTAGGTTTGGGTTAGGGTTATGGATAAAGCATAGGTTTAGGTTTAGTGTTAGGGTAAGAGTTAGGGTTAGTGTTAGGGTTAGTGTTAGTGTTAGGTATAGGGTTAGGGTTATCGTTACAGGTTAGCATTAGTTTTAGTAATAGAGTATGTTGTTAGGGTTAGGATTAGGGTGAGGTTTGGAAGTTATGTTCATGATTATGGTTAGGGTTAGTGTTAAATCTTAGGTTTAGGGTTAGGTTTAGCGTTAGGGTTAGGTATACGGTAAGGGTTAGGATTAGGATTAGTCATTATGTTTAGGGTAGGTTTAGAGGTTAGTGTTAGGGTTAGGTTTGTTAGTATTAGGCTTAGTTTTAGATTTGGAGTTAGGTTTATGTTTAGGTTTAGGGTTAGTGTTAGTGTAATGTTTAGTGTTAGGTTTTGGGTTAGGGATAGGGTGACAGCTAGGCTTTGGGTTATGGTAAGTGTTAGGGTTATGATTAAGTTAGGGTTAGAGTTAGGGTTAGCGTTAGCGATACGGTTAGTGTTAGGATTTGGATTAGGATTAGGGTTAGTGTTAGGTTTAGGGGTTAGGTGTTAGGGATAGTTTTAGGGTTAGGCTTCTGGTTACAGTTAGCTTTAGGGTTACAATGAGGTTAGGGTTAGTGTTAGGGTCAGGGTTAGGGTCAGGGGTAGCGTTTGCGTTAGAATAAGCGTTAGTTTTAGGGTTAGAGTTAGGTTTAGGGGTTAGGTGTTAGCGATAGGGTTATATTTAGGGTTACGTTTAGGTTTAGCTTTAGGGTTAGGTTTAGGTTTATGGTTAAGCTTATGGTTAGTGTTAGCATTTATGGTTAGGGTTATGGTTATGGTTAGTGTTATGTTTAGTGTTAAGATTAAGTTGTGGTTTAGGGTTAGGTTTAGAGTTAGAATTACTGTCAGGGTTTAAGGTCAGTGGTTAGGCTTAGGGTTATGGCTTAGGGTTAGTTGTTAGGTTTAGGGGTTACCGTTACGTTTGGAGTTAGTGATAGGGTTAGGGTTAGGGTTTCAATTAGGGTTAGAGATTATGGTTACATTTAGGATTATGGTTAGGGTTGTGTTCCTTTTAGGTTTAGATGTTAGTGTCAGTGATTGGGTTAGGGTTAACTTTAGGTTTCGGGTTAGGGTTAGGTTTAGGGTAGAAGTTATGGTTAGGGTTAGGCTTAGGCTTAGCCTTAGGCTTAGGGTTTGTGTTAGGTTTAGGGTTAGGGTTTAGGGTTGGTTTAGGGTTATGGTTAGGCTTAGGGTTACGGTTATGTTTAGGGTTACAATCAGGTTTAGGGTTAGCCTTAGGGTTAGGTTTAGGGTTTGGGTTACGTTTATTGTTTGTTTTAGGGTTAGGGTTAGTGTTAGGGTTAGGGTTTAGGTGTTAGGGACAGGGTTAGGGTTAGCGTAGAGTTACATTTTGGTTTATGCTTAGGTTTTTGATTAGGGTTCGGGATAGAGGGTTATGGTTAGGGTTAGGGTTAGCATTAGGTTTAGAGGTTATGTTTAGGGATAGGGTTAGGGACAGGGTGAAAGCTTAGGTTCACATTAGTGTTATAGTTACGGTTAGGGATTTGGTAATAGTTAGGATTAGGGTTAGTATTTTGTTTTAGGGTTAGTTTTAGGGTTAGGGTTAGGTTTTGATGTTAGTTTTAGGGTTAGGTTTAGGTTTAGGACCACAATTAGGTTACGCTTAGTGTTAGGGTTATGTTTAGGTTTAGGGTTTGCATTACATGTAGTGTTACGGTTAGAGTGAAATTTAGGGTTAGATTTATGGGTTTGGTGTTTCGGATAGGGTTATGCGTTAGGGTTCGAGTGTTAAGGATATGGTTAGGGTTATGATTAGGGTTACGGTCATGGTTAGGCTAAGAATTAGTGTTAGAGATAGGCTTAGGGTTTGTGTTAGCATTAGGGTTTTATGGTTAGGGTCCCTGGAGTTAGGATTTAGGTTTAGGGTTATTGTTAGGGTTAGGGTTAGGTTTAGGGTTATGTTTAGGGTTAGGTTAATATTAGGATTAGGGCTAGGGATAGGGTTCATGATATTGTTAGGGTTAGAGTTATTTTTCAGTTTTGGTTTAGGGTTAGGTTTAGGGTTAGGGTTAGGGTTAGGGATAGTGTTAGGTTTAGGATTATTGTTAGGGTTAGGGTTAGAGGTTAGGAATAGGGTTAGCGTTAGTGTTATTGTTAGTGTTAGTTTAGGGTTAGGGTTATGGTTACGGTTAGGATTTGGGTTAAGTTTACTGGTAGGTTTAGCTGTTAGGTGTTAGGGATTGTGTTAAGGTTATGCTTCAGGTTACGGTTATAGTTAGGGTTATGATTAGGTTTAGGGTTAGGGTTAGGGCTTAGATGTATGGATAGGTTTAGGGTTAGGTTTAGGTTTAACGTTTGGGTTACGGTTAGGTGTTAAGGATATGGTTAGTGTTATGGGTAGCTTTACAGTTAGGGTTAGGGTTTCGTTTATGTTTACAGATGGGTTATTGTTAGCATTAGTTTTATGGTTAGGTATTAGGTTTAGGGTTAGTGTTAGGTTTTGGGTTAGGATTGAGTTTACGGGTTAATGTTACACTTAGGGTTACGGTTAATGTAAGCGTTAGGGTTAGGCTTTCATATTAGTGTTAGTGTTCGGGTTAGGGTTAGGGTTATGGTTAGGGATTAGGGCTAGTGTTAGTGTTAGGATTAGTGTTCAACTCATTATTAGGATTAGTGTTAAGAATAGATTTAGGGTAAGGGTTAAGATTATTGTTAGGGTTAGTGTTAGGGTTAGGGATAGGTTAGGGTTAGGGTTAGGGTTAGGGGTTATTGTTAGGGTTAGGGTTTGGGGTTAGGGTGAGGGTTAGTGTTAGGATTAGGATTAGGGTTAATGTTAGGGTTAGAAGGTTAGGGTTAGAGTTAGCGTGAGGGTTAGGTTTAGGGTTATTGTTAGGTTTATGTTTAGGTTTAGGGTTAGGGTTAGTGTTAGGATTACGTTAGGGTTAGTGTTAAGGTGAGGTTAGGGTTAGTGTTTAGGTTTTAGCGATAGTGTTAGTCTTATGCTTCGGGTCACGATTAGGTTTAGGGTTTTGAATAGGTTTAGGGTTAGGTTTATGTTTAGGTCTAAGAGTTAGGGTTTGGTTTAGAGGTTATGGTTATGGAAAAGGTTAGGTTTATGTTTGGTTTATGTTTAGGTGTTAGTTTTTCGGTATAGGGTCATTGTAAGGCTTTGCATTACGGTTAGGTTTAGGGTTATGATTAGGTTTAGGTTTGGTGTTAGGTTTAGTGTTAGTTTTAGTGTTAGGGTTAGAGTTAGAGTTACTGTTACATTTTCGGTTAGGGTTAGCGGTTAGGTGTTATGGATATGGTTAGGGTTATGGGTAGCATTACAGTTAGTGTTAGGGTTTTGTTTAGGTTTACCAATGTGTTAATGTTAGTGTAAGTGTTAGGTTTAGTTATTAGGGTTAGGGTTAGTGTTAGGGTTAGGGTTAGGGTTAGGTTAATGGGTTAGTGTTATGCTTAGTGTTAGGGTTATGGTAAACGGCAGGGTTAGGGTTAGGTTTAGGTTTAGTTTTATTTTTAGGTATAACTGTTAGGATTAGGTTTAGAGGTTAAAGTTATGGTTAGAGTTAGGTCTATATTAGGGTTAGTTTTAGGTATTAGTTGTTAGATATATGGTCATTGTTAGGCTTCAGATTATGGTTAGGTTTAGGGTTACGATTAGGTTTAAGTTTGGTGTTAGGTTTAGAGTTAGGGTTAGGATTAGGTTTAGAGTTAGAATTAAAGTTAGATTTTTTGGTTAGGGTTAGGTGTTAAGTGTTATGTATATGGTTAGGGTTATGGGTAGTGTTACTGTTAGAGTGAGAGTTTCGTTTAAGTTTATGAATGGGTTAGTGTTAGCGTTAGGGTTTTGGTTAGGGATTAGGGTTAGGGTTAGTGTTTGGGTTAATGTTAGGTTTACGGGTTAGTGTTACGCTTAGGGTTAGGGTTTTGGTAAACTGTAGGGTTAGGATTACATATTAGAGTTAGTGTTCAGGTTAGGCTTAGTGTTACAATTAGAGATTAGGGTTAAGGTTCATGTTAATGTTAGTGTTAGGCTCAGTAATAGGATTAGGGTTATTGATAAGTTTAGGGTTAGGGTTAGGATTATTGTTAGGATTAGTGTTAAGGTTAGGGTTTGGGTTAGGGATAGGGTTAGCGTTAGGGTTAGGTGTTAGTGTTAGAGTTAGGGTTAGGGTTAGGGTTAGGGGTTAGTGTGAGGGTTAGTGTTAGGATTAGGGTTAGGGTTAGTGTTAGGTTTAGAAAGTTAGGGTTAGAGTTAGCGTGAGGGTTAGAGTTAGGGTTATTGTTAGGGTTATGATTAGATTTTGGGTTAAGGTTACGGTTAGGGTTAGTGTAAGATTTCGGGTTAGGGTTAGGGTTAGTGTTAAGGTTTGTTTTAGGGTTTAGTGTTACTGTTAGGTTTAGGATTATGGTAAAGGCTGGGGTTAGGCTTATGTATTAGGGTTATTCTTCATGTTATAATTAGCCATAGGGTTAGGGTTATGTTTAGGGATTAGGGTTAGGATTAGGTTTAGGATTAGGTTTAGTATTAGGGTTAGGGTTACTGTTCTGGGTAGGGTTAGGTTAGGTATAGGTTTAGGGGTTAGGTGTTAGGGATAGGGTCAGGGATAGGCTTCAGATTCCAGTTAGGGTTAGGGTTATGATTAGGTTTCGGGTTAGGGTTAGTGTTATGGTTATGGTTAGGGTTAGGTTTAGTGTCCAGGCTTAGGGTTAGTGTTGGGGTTAGATTTTCAGTTAGGGGTAAGATTAAGTTAGAGTTTGGTTTAGGGTTTAGGTATTACTGATAGAGTCAGTGTTAGGCTACGGATTACAGTTAGTGTTAGGGTTAGGGTTAGGGTAAGTGTTAGGGGTAGGGTTAGGTTCAGGGTTAGGGTTAGGATTAATGTTAGAGTTAGGGTTAGATTTTCTGTTACAATTTGGGTTTAGGTATTAAGGATATGGTTAGGGTTATGGTTAGGTTTACAGTAAGTGTTAGGGTTAGGTTTAGGTTGAGAGTTAGGGTGAGGGTTTGTGTTAGCATTAGGATTTTATTGTTAGGGTCCCTGGAGTTAGGGTTTAGTGTTAGGGTTAGGGTTAGGCTTAGGGTTAGTTTTAGGGTTATGTTTAAGTTTAGGTTTAGGGCTAGGGATAGGGTTAGTGATATTGTTAGGGTTAGGGTTATTGTTCAGTTTTGGTTTAGGGTTAGGTTTAGGGTTAGGGATAGTGTTAGGTTTAGGATTAGTGTTAGGGTTAGGGTTAGAGGTTAGGATTAGAGTTAGGGTTAGCGTTAGGTTTAGGGTTAGGTTAAGGATTAGCGTTAGGTTTAGGTTTAGGGTTAGGGTTAGGGTTATGGTTACAGTTAGGATTTGGGTTAGGGTTAGGGGGAGGATTAGTTGTTAGGTGTTAAGGATAGTGTTAGGGTTATGCTTTGGGTTATGGTTAGGGTTTGGGTTATGATTAGGTTTAGAGTTAGGCTTAGGGTTAACTTTAGTTTTAGGGTTAGGTTTAGGGCTTAGGTGTTACAGATAGGTTTAGGGCTAGGGTTAGGGTTAGGGTTTGTGTTAGGGTTAGGTTTAGTGTTAGGTTTTTGGTGAGGGTTAGCGTTTAGTGTTAGGGTTAGAGTTACGTTTAGGTTTAAGTTTAGGGTTAGGGTTAGAGGTTATGGTTACTCAGGGTTATGTTTAGGGTTAGGGTTAGTGTTAGTGTTAGTTTTCGGGTTAGGGTTCGGATTAGTGCTAGATTTAGGGGTAGGCTTAGGGGTTAGGTGTTAGGGATAGGGTTATAGTTAGAGTTTAGGTTAATGTTAGGGTTAGGGTTAAGTTTAGGGTTATGGTTAGGTTTTAGGGTTATGGATACGGTTACAGTTAGGTCTAGGTTTAGGGTTAGGGTTAGGCTTCGGGTTAGGGTTAGAGGTTAGGGTTAGGGTTAGGGTTAGGGTTAGGTTTAGGATTTGGGTTGGGTTATGGTTAGCGTTTAGGGTTAGGGTTATTGTTAGGGTTAGGTTTCCGGTTAGAGTTATGCGTAGAAGTGAGCATTAGGTTTAGGTTTAGGGTTAGGTTAGAGTTTAGCATTAGGGTTAGGGTTAGGGCTTAGGGTGAGGATTAGGGTTAGGTTTATGTTTAGCTCTAACAGTTAGGGTAAGGTTTAGTGGCTAGGGTTATGATTAGGGTTAGGTTTATGTTAGGTTTAGGTTTAGGTGTTAGTTGTTAGGTTTAGGGTCAGTGTTAGGCTCCGGATTACGGTTAGGTTTAGGGTTACACTTAGGTTTACGTTTGGTGTTAGGTTTAGGGTTAGGGTTATGGTTAGGGTTCCAGTTAGATTTAGATTTAGAGTTAGGGTTAGATTTTTGGTTAGGGTTAGGGGTTAGGTGTTAAGGATATGGTTAGTGTTATGGGTAGCGTTACGGTTAGGGTTTGGGTTTCTTTCAGGCTTACGGATGGGTTATTGTTAGCGTTAGTGTTAGGGTTAGGATTATTATTAAATTTAGGGTTAGGGTTAGTGTTAGCGTTAGGTTTAGGGTTAGGTATTGCGTTTGGTGTTATGTTTAGGGTTAGTGTTTGGGTTAGGTTTAGGTTTAGGGTTAGTGTTAGGCTTAGTGTTAGCATTATATGTTAGGTGTTATGGATAGGGTTAGGGTTAGTGTTAAGTTTAAGGTTTGGGTTCGTGTTAATTTGGGGATTAGGGTTAGGGTTAGGGTTAGTGTTAGGGTTAGGGCTAGGGCTTAGGGTTAGGGTTATGGTTAGTGTTATGGTTAGAGCTAAGGGTTAAGGTTAGGTTTAGTGGTTAGGGTTATGGTTAGGGTTAGGTTTAGGTTAGGGTTAGGGTTAGGGTGAGAGTTAGAATTATGGATAGGGTTAGTGTTACGGTTAGAGTTGGGGATAGGATCACAATTAGGTTTAGGGTTAGGGTTATGTTAGGTTTAGGGTTAGGCTTAGCATTAGGTTTATGGTTATGGTAAGATTTATGTTTAGTGCTAGGGTTAGAGGTTCGTGTTAGGGTTAGAGTTAGGCTTAGGGTTAGTGTTACAGTTAGAATTCAGGGTTAGGGTTAGGGTTAGGTTTAGGGGTTAGGTGTTAGCGATAGGGTTAGGGTTATGGTTAGGATTAGGGTTCGGTTTAGAGTTAGGGTTAGGGTTAGAGATAGTGTTATTGTTAGCGTTTGTGTTTAGTGTTAGTTTTACGGTTAGGTTTAGGGTTAGGTTTAGTGTTAAGGTTAGAGTTAGGGTTAGGGTTAGGATTAGGTTTAGGGTTAGGGTTAAGGTTATTGCTAGGGGTAGTGTTAGGGTTAAGGTTAGTGTTAGGCTTAGAGGTTATGGTTCGGGTTATGGTTAGGGTTAGTGGGAAAGCTTAGGTTCAGGGTTAGAGTTAGTGTTAGTGTTAGGGTTAGGGTTAGGAATAGGGTAAGGGTTAGGATTAGGGTTATTGCTTACTTTAGTGTTAGGGTTACAGTTAGGGTTAGGGTTAGGTTTAGAGGTTAGTTTTAGGGTTAGGGTTAGGGTTAGATTTAGTGTTAGGTTTAGGGTTAGGCTTAGGGTTATGGTTAGGGTTAGGATTACAATTAGGCTAGAGTTAGGTTTAGGGTTAGGTTTAGGGTTAGGGTTACACTTAGTGTTAGTGTTAGGGTTAGGATTAGAATTAGGGTTAGGGTTTTTTAGGCTTAGGATTATGGTTTGGGTTAGTGTTAGAATTAGCTTAGGGTTAGGGTTAGGGTTAGGGTTACGTTTATGGGTTAGGTCTTATGTATAGTGTTATGGTTATGGTTATGGTTATGGTTATGGTTAGGGTTAGAATTAGTGTTTGGTTTAGGGTTAGGATTAGAATTTAGTGTTATGCTTAGGGTTAGGGTCAGGTTTAGGGATTAGCAGTTCAGAATAGGTTTATGGTTATAGTGACGTTTAGGGTTAGGTTAGTGTTAGGGTTATGGTTATGGTTAGAGATTAGCATTAGGATTTGGTTAGGGTTAGTTTTAAATCTCAGGTTTAAGGTTTCGGGTAGGGTTAGGGTTAGTGTTAGTGTTAGGTTTAGGGTTATGGTTAGGGTTAGGGTTAGGGTTTTGTTTAGAGGTTACCATTTGTTTTAGGGTTAGAGTTAGGGCTAGGATTAGGGTTAGGGTTAGGCTTAGAGCTTATGTTTAGTGTAAGTGTTAGGGTTAGGTTTAAAGCTTAGGTTCAAGTTTAGGGTTAGGTTTAGGGTTATTTTTAGTGGTAGGATAACGGTTAGGATTAACGTTAGTGGTTAGTTTTAAAGTTAGGGTTACTGTTAGGATTAGGTTTAGATGTTAGTGTTAGGGTTAATGTTACTGTTAGCATTAGTGTTAGAGTTAGGTTTATGGTTAGGGTTAGGCTTAGGGTTCTGGTTAGGTTTAGGGTTACAATTAGGTTAGGGTTAGGTTTAGGGGTTAGGTGTTAGCGATAGGGTTATGGGATAAGGTTAGGGTTAGGGTTAGGGTTAGGTTTAGGGTTAGCATTTAGTGATAGTGTTAGGTTTAGGGTTACGGTTGGGGTTAAGGTTAGGTTGAGGCTTTGTGTTAGGATTAGTTTTAGGGTTAGTAGTTACGTTTAGCGTTAGGCTTAAAGGTTTATTTTTAAGATTAGGGTTAGTTTTAGGGCTAGGTTTAGGTTTAGGGTTAAGCATATGCTAGGGTTAGGGTTTTGGTTAGGGTTAGGTATTACAGTCAAGTTTAGGGTTAGTTTAAGGGGTAGGCTTAGGGTTAGGGTAAGGGATTAATGTTAGGTTTAGTGTTAGGGTTATAGTTCTGGTTAGGGTTAGGGTTAGGGTTAGGTTTAGGGTTAGTTTTAGAGTTTAGTGTTAGTGTTAGTGTTAGTGTTAGTGTTAGTGTTAGTGTTAGTGTTTGGGTTAGTGTTAAGTTTAGATTTTAAGGTAAGGTGTAGGGCTAGGGTTAGGGTTCGGGTTTGGGTTAGGGTTAGGGTTATGCTTAAATGTTAGCATTCGGTTTAGGATTAGATTTAGCATTAGGGTTAGAGTTAGGGTTAGGCTTAGAGGTGATGGTTATGGTTAGTGTTAGTTTTAGGGCTAAAGCATAGGTTAAGGTTTAGGTTTAGGGTTAGGGTTAGGATTAGGGAACGGGTAAGGATTAGGATTAGGGTTATTGGTTCGTTTTAGGGTTAGGCTTAGGGTTAGTGCTAGGGTTAGGTTTAGAGGTTAGTGTTAGTATTAGGATTAGGGTTAGGGTTAGTGTTAGTGTTAGGGTAAGGGTTAGAATTAGGGTTAGGTTTTGGTTTAGGCATAGGGTTATGTTTTGTGTTAGTGTTACAATTAGGTTAGGGTTAGGGTTAGGGTTACATTTAGGGGTTATGTGTTAGGGATAGAGTTAAGGTTATGGTTATGTTTAGGGTTAGGATTAGTGTTGGGTTAGTGTTAGGATTAGAATTTAGGGTTATGCTTAGGTTTAGGGTCAGGTTTAGGGGTTAACTGTTAGGAATAGTTTTATGGTTATGGTGAGATTTAGGGTTAGGTTAGGGTTAGGGTTAGGTTTAGGGTTAGGTTTAGTGTTAGGATTAGAAATTTGGGTTAGGGTTAAGGTTAGGTTTATGGTTAGGGTTTAGTTAAGGATTAGGTTTAGGGTTAGGCTTAGGGGTTAGGTGTTAGCATTAGGGTCATGATTTGGGTTATGGTTATGGTTAGAGGTTTGCATTAGGTTTAGTGTTAGGGTTTGTGTTAGGGTTAGGGTTAGAGTTAAAGGTTAGGGTTAGGGTTGGGGTTACTGTTTGAGTTTAGGTTTAGTGTTAGTGTAAGGTTTTGGGTTAGGGTTAATTTTACCCTTAGTGTTAGGGTTATGATTTAGCTGAGGGTTAAGCATTAGCTGTTAGGGAGTTGGTTAGGGTTGAGCTTTGGGTTATGGTTAGGGTTACGATTCATTTTAGGGTTAGGGTTATGGTTTAGGTGTTAGCGATAGGGTTAAGGTTAGGGTTTGGTTTAGTGTTCTGTTTAGGGTTAGGTTTAAGGATAGTGTTAATTTTAGGGTTAGGGCTTAGGGTTAGGTTTAGTGTTAGTGTTAGCTTTAGTTTTAGGATTAGGGTTAGTGTCAGGGTTAGAAGTTAGTTTTAGAGTTAGCGTTAGTGTTAGGTTTAGGGTTAGGGTTAGGGCTATGGTTAGAGATTAGCGTTTGGTTTAGGGTTAGAGTCAGGGTTAGGCTTAGACGTTACGGTTAGGGTTAGGGTTAGGGTTAGGGTTAGTGTGAGGCCTAGGGTTAGGGTTAGAGTTAGGGTTAGGTTTAGGCTTAGCGTTTTGATTAGGGTTAGTGTTACAATTAGGTTAGTGTTAGTCTTAGAGTTAGGGTTAGGTTTAAGTTTAGATTTAGGGTTAAGGTCAGCATTTGCCGTTAGCATTAGGTTTGGTTTAGGGTTATGGTTAAAGCTTAGGTTTAGGGTTAGGGTTAGGGTTTGTGTTTGGGTTAGTGTTAGGTTTAGTGTTAGGGTTAGGTTTACCGTTAGGGTTAGGGCTTAGGTGTTAGGGATCAGGTTATGGTTAGGGTAGGGTTAGGGTTAGGGTGAGGCTTAGAAGTTATGGTTAATGTTAGGGTTAGGGTTAGGGTTAAAGTTAATTTAGGGTTAGGGTTAGCGTTAGAGTTAGGAATAGGGTAAGGTTTAGGATTAGGGTTAGTCGTTAGGTTTAGCATTAGATTTAAGTTTAGGGTTAGGTTTAGGTTTAGAGGTTAGTGTTAGTGTTAGGGTTAGTGTTAGGTTTAGGGTTAGGTTTAGAATTAGGTCTAGGTTTATTGTTAGGGTGAGCATTGGGGTTAGGTTTAGTTTTGGGATAGGTTTACGTCTAAGTTTCGGGTTACGGTTAAGTTTATTGTTATGATTAGTTTAGGATTAGAGTTAGGATTAGGGTTAGGTTTAGGCTTAAAGGTAGTGTTAGGATTTGGATTAGGATTAGGGTTAGGGTTAGTGTTAGGTTTAGGGGTTAGGTGTTAGGGATAGAGTTAAGGTTAGGCTTAGGGTTAGGTTTAGTGTTAGGGTTAGGGTTAGATTTTGTTTTAATTTTAGGATTAGGTTTAGCATTAGGGTTAGGGCTTACGTGTTTGCGATAGGGTTAGGATTGGCGTTAGAGTTAGTTTTAAGGTTAGGTTTAGGGTTAGGTTTAGTGTTAGGTTTATGGTTATGGTTTAGTGTTAGGGTTAGGTTTAGGGTTAGGGTTACTTTAGGCTTCGGGTCACAGCTATGGTTAGGGTTATGATTAGGTTAGGGCTAGGTTTTGGGTTAGGATTAGATGTTAGGGATAGCTTTAGGGTTAGGTTTAGTGTTATAGTTAGAGTTCAGTGTTATGGTTCGTTTTAATTTTAGGGTTAGGGTTTTGGTTAGAGTTTAGAATTAGGTTTGTGTTAGGGTTAGGGTTAAAGCTGAGGTTTAATTTTATGCTTAATGTTATGGTTAGGGTTAGTGTTAGGTTAAGGGCTATGGTTAGGTATAGGTGTATGTTTAGAGGTTAGCATTTGGTTTAGGGTTAGACTTAGGGCTAGGGTTAGGGTTAGGTTTAGGCTAAGAGTTAATGTTTGGGGTCAGGGTTAAAGCTTAGGTTAAGGGTTAGGGTTAGGGTTAGGATTAGGTTTAGGGATAGGGTAAGGGTCAGGGTTAGCGTTAGTGGTTAGCTTTAGGGGTAGGGTTACGGTTAGGGTAAGGGTTAGGTTTAGAGGTTAGTGTTAGTGTTAGGGTTAGGGTTAGTGTAGTGTTAGTGTTAGGGTTTGGATTAGAGTTAGGGTTAGGCTTGGGGTTAGGCTTAGGTTTATGTTTAGGTTTTGGATTACAATTAGGTTAGGGTTAGTGTTAGGGTTAGATTTAGGTTTTGCTTTAGATTTAGTGATAGTGTTAGGGTTAGTGTTAGGGTTAGCGGTTAGGTCTTAGGAATAGGGATATGGGTTAGCTTTAGTGTTAGAATTAGGGGTAGGATTATGGTTACGGTTAGGGTTAGCGTTTAGGGTTAGGGTTAGTGTTAACGTTAGTGCTATCCTTGGGTTTAGGATTAGATTGAGGTTTAGGGTTAGTGTTAGTGTTATGGTCAGATGTTAGGTTTAGTGTTCGGGTTAGGGTTATGCTAACGTTAGGGTTCAGGTTAGGTTTTACATTCAGGGTTATTGTTAGTATAAGGGGTAGGTTTGGGCTTACGGTAAGGGATTAATGTTAGGTTTAGGGTTAGTGTCATGGATAGGGTTAGGTTTAGGGTTAGGATTTTAGTTAGTGTTATGGTTAGGGTTAGTGTTATGTTTAGGGTTAGGGTTATGGTTAGTGTTATTTTTAGGATTAGTGTTATTGTTAGATGTTAGCATTCAGTTTTGGGTTAGATTTATGGTTAGGGTTAGGGATAGTGATAGGCTTAGGCTTAGAGGTGTTGGTTAGTGTTAGGGTTTGGCTTAGTGTTAAACCTTAGGTTCAGGGTTAGGTTATGGTTAGTGTTATGGATAGTGTTATGGTTATGGTGAGGTTTAGTTTTAGTTTAGGGTTAGGGTTAGGGTTAGGTTTAGGGTTAGGATTAGAATATAGTGTTAGGTTTAGGGTTAGGGTTTTAGGTTAGTGTTAGCGTCAGGGTTGTGGTTAGCATTATGTTTAGCGTTAGGGTTAAGGATAGAGTTATTGTTAGGGTTAGTGTTATGGTTAGAGGTTAGCATTCAGTTTTGGGTTAGATTTAGTGTTAGGGTTAGTGTTAGGCTTACGCTTAGTGGTGATGATTAGTGTTAGGGTTAGGCTTAGTTTTAAAGCTTAGGTTCAGGGCTAGGGTTGGGGTTAGGGTCATGGATAGAGTTATGGTTATGGTGATGTTTAGTTTTATGTTAGGTGTAGGGTTAGGGTTAGGTTTAGGTTTAGGTTTAGGGTTAGGTTTAGGGTTAGGATTAGAATTAAGGGTTAGGTTTAATGTTAGGTTTATGCTTAGTGTTAGGGTTATGATTAAGGTTAGGTTTAGGGGTTAGGTGTTAGTGTTAGAGTTACGGTTGGGCTTTTGGTTTTGGTTAGGTTTAGGGTAACGATTAGGGTTAGGTTTAGGGTTAGGGTTAGAGTTAGGGGTAGGGTTAGTTTTAGGGTGAGTTTTAGAGTTAAGGTTAGGGTTAGGGTTAGGGGTGAAGTGTTATCGATATGGATAGTGTTAGGGTTAGGTTTAGTGTTCGGTTTAGTGTTAGGGTTAGGGCTAGGTTTAGGGATAGTGTTAGGGTTAGTCTTAGGGTTTAGGTTTAGGGTTAGGTTTAGGTTTAGGGTTAGCTTTAATTTTGGGGTTACGGTTAGTGTTAGTGTTACAAGTTAGGTTTAGTGTTAGGGTTAGCGTTAGAGTTAGGGTTAGGGTTAGCATTAGGTTCAGGGTTAGGCTTACTGTTAGGGTTATGTTATGGTTAGGTTTAGTGTTAGGTTTTGTTTAGGTCAGGGGTTAGTTTTTGGGATAGGGTTAGGGATATGCTTCTGGTTACTGTTACGTTTATGGTTATGAATAGGTTTATGGTTAGTGTTAGGTTTAGCTTTAGCTTTAGTGTTAGGATTAGGGTTAGTGTTAGGGTTACAGTTAGGGTTAGGTTTAGCGTTAGTGTTAGGGTTAGACTTAAAGTTAGGGTTAAGGTCAGGGTTAGGGTTCAGGTTACCGTTAGGGTTTGTCTTAGGGTTAGGGTTTAGAGTTAGAGCTTTAGGGTTAGGTTTAGGGTTAGGGTTAGTATTAGTGATAGATTTAGGGTTAGGGATAGTGTTATTTTTAAAGTTAGGGTTAGGGTTAGGGTTAGCATTAGGGTTAGGGTTTGGGTTAGCGTTAGGGTTAGTGTTAGGGTTAGGGTTACGGTTAATGTTTGAGTTAGGCTTAGGGTTAGTGTTAGGGTTAGAATTTAGGGTTAGGGTTTGTGTTAGAGTAATGGTTAGGGTTAGGGTTAGAGTTAGGTTTAGAGTTTAGGGTTAGGGTTAGTGTTAGTGTTAGGATTAGGGTTAGGGTTAGGATTAGGGTTTGTCTTAGAGTTAGGGTTTCATGGTTAGGGTTCTTAGGTTTAGGGTTTAGGGTTAGGGTTAGTAGGAGGCTTAGGGTTAGTGTTAGGGTATGGGTAGGTTTAGGGGTTAGGTGCTAGGGATAGGGATAGGGTTACACTTCCGGTTTCAGTTAGGGTTAGTGTTTTGATTAGGTTTAGGGTTAGACTTAGTCTTAACGTGAAGTTTAGGGTTAGGGTTAGGGCTTAGGTGTTATGGATAGTATTAGGGTTAGGATTAGGGTTTGTCTTAGGGTTAGGGTTTCATGGTTATGTTCCTTAGGGTTAGGGTTTAGGGTTAGGGTTAGGATTAGGCTTAGGCTTTGGGTTAGGGTTAGGGTTAAGTTTAGGGTTTAGGTGCTAGGGATAGGGATAGGGTTTCTCTTCTGGTTTCAGTTAGGGTTAGGGTTCTGATTAGGTTTAGGGTTAGACTTAGTGTTATTGTGAGGTTTAGGGTTAGGTTTAGGGCTTAGGTGTTATGGATAGGATTAGGGTTAGTATTAGGGTTAAGTTTTGGGTTAGGGTTAGGTTTAGGGTTAGGGTTAGGGTTTAGTGTTAGGGTTAGAGTTACGGTTAGGTTTGGGGTTAGGCTTAGGGTTAGGGTTAGAGGTTAGGGTTAGGGTCATTGTCAGGGTTATTTTTCAGGTTAGAGTTAGTATTAGGGTTAAGGTTAGGGTTTGGGTTAATGCTAGGTGTAAGGGTAGGCTTAGGAGTTTGTTGTTAGGGATAGGGTTATGGTTAGGGTTAAGGTTAATGTTAGGGTTAGGTTAATTTTAGGGTTAGGGTTAGGGTTTAGGGTCAGGGATAAGGTTACGGTTATGTTTAAGTTTAGGGTTATTGTTAGGCTTAGGGTTAGTGTTAGAGGTTACTGTTAGTGTTACGGTTAGATTTTAGAGTTAGGGCTAGTGTACTGGTTATGATTAGGGTTAGGGCTTGCGTTAAAAGTTAGGATTAGGGTTAGTGTTAGGGTTAGGGTAACGTTTAGGGCTGGGTTTAGGTTAGGGCTAGGTTTTGGGGTTAGGAGTTAGGGTTAGGGTCAGGCTTAGGCTTCGGATTCTGGTTAGGGTTACGAAAAGGTTTAGGTTGAGGGTTAGGGTTAGTTTAAGGGTTAGTGTTAAAGTTAGGTTTACAGTTTGGTTTAAGGATAGGAGTTAGGTGTTAAGGGTAATGTTACGGTTACGGTTAGGGTTACGGTTAGGGTTACGGTTAGGTTTATGATTATTTAAGTTCATGGTTGGGCTTAGTGTTAGGGGTAGGGTTAGGGATTAGAGATAGGTTTGAGTTAGGGTTAGGGTTAGGGTTAGGTGTTAGTGTTACTGTTAGGTTTAGGATTATGGTAAGGGTTAAGGTTAGGCTTACATATTAGGATTATTGCTCATGTTAGGGTTAGGCATAGGGTTAGGGTCAGCTTTAGGGATTGGGGTTAGAGTTATGGTTATGGTTAGGATTAGGGTTACCGTTAGGGTGAGGGTTACCTTTAGGTTTAGGGTTAGGTTTATGGGTTAGGTGTTAGGGATAGGGTCAGGGTTAGGCTTCGGATTATGGTTAGTGTTAGGGTTAGATTTTCAGTTAGGGTTAGGGTTACGTTAGGGTTTGGTTTAGGGTTTAGATATTAGGGATAGGTTCAGGGTTAGGCTTAGGATTACAGTCAGGTTTAGGGTTAGGGTAGGGTTATGGTTACATTTAGGGTTAAGGTAGGTGTTAGGGTTAGGGTTAGGTTTAGGCTTAGGGTTAGGTTTAGGGTTATGGTTAGCGTTAGGTTACATTTTCAGTTAGGATTAGGGTTTAGGTGTTAAGGATATGGTTAGCATTATGGTTAGGGTTACGGTTAGGGTTAGGGTTAGGTTTAGGGTTAGAGTTAGGGTTATGGTTTGTGTTAGCATTAGGGTTTTATGGTTAGGGTTCCTAGGGTTAGGGGTTAGGGTTAGGGTTAAGGTTAGGGTTAGGTTTAGGGTTTGGGTTAGGGTTAGGTTTAGGGTTAGGCTTTAGAGTTAGAGGTTAGTGTTAGGGTTAGTGTTTGGGTTAGAGTTTAGGGTTAGAGTTTGTGTTAGGGTTATGGTTAGGTTTAGGGTTAGAGTTAGGGTTAGTGTTAGGGTTAGGGTTAGGCTTAGGCTTAGGCTTAGGCTTAGGCTTAGGCTTAGTGGTAGGTTTAGGGTTAGGTTTAGGGATAGGGTTTTTGTTAGTGTTAGGGTTTTATGGTTAGGCTCCTTAGGGTTAGGGTTTAGGTTTAGGGTTAGGATTAGGCTTAGTGGTAGGGTTAGGGGTAGGGGTAGATTTAGGGGTTAGGTGTTAGTGATAGGGTTAGGGTTAGCCTTCACTTTGCAGTTATGGTTAGGGTTATGATTAGGTTTATTGTTAGGTTTAGGGTTAGCGTTTGGTTTAGGGTTTGGTTTAGTCTTAGTGTTAGGTTTAGGGTTAGGGTTATGGTTTAGGTGTTAGGGATATTGTTAGGGTTAGGGTTAACGTTTTGTTTAGGGTTAGGGTTATGGTTAGATTTAGGTTTAGGGTTAGGGTTAGGGTTAGGGTTAGGGTTAGATTTAGGGTCAGCATTAGTTTTATGGTTAGGGTTATGGTTAGTGCTAAGTTTAGTGTTAGGGTTAGGTGTTAGGTGTTAGGGATAAGCTTAGGTTTAGGGTTAAGTTTAAAGTTTGGGTTAGGGTTAATTTTTGGTTATATTTATGGTTTAGGGTAAGGGATAGGGTTACGGTTAGGGTTAGGATTAGGGTCAGGTTAGACTTAGGTTTAAGGATAGTGTTAGGGTTAGGGTTAGGTTTACGGTTAAGGTTAGGGTTATGGTTAGAGATTAGGGTTAGGGTTAGGGTTAGTGTTAGGGTTAGGTTACCGGTTACTTGTATGGTTAGAAGTTAGCATTGGGTTTAGTGTTAGGATTAGGGTTAGAGGTTAGGGTTAGGGATAATGTTAAGGTTAGTGTTAGTGTTAGGGCTTAGGGTTAGGGTTAGTGTTAGTGTTATGGTTAGAGCTAAGGGTTAAGGTTAGGTTTAGCGGTTAGGGTTATGGTTAGGGCTAGGTTTAGTTTAGTGTTAGAGTCAGGGTTAGGGTTATGTTTAGTGTTAGAGTTAGAGTTATGGTTAGGGTTAGGGTTAGAGTTAGGGTTAGCGTTTTGGTTAGGATAGGATCACATTTAGGGTTAGGGTTAGGTTTAGGGTTATTGTTAGTTTTAGGGTTATGCTTAGCATTAGGGTTATGGTTAGGGTATGTGTTACGGTTAGTGCTAGGGTTAGAGGTTCTTTTTAGTGTTAGAGTTGGGGTTAGGGTTAGTATTACAGTTAGAGTTCAGGGTTAGCATTCGGGTTAGGGTTAGGAGGTAGGTGTTAGTGATAGTGTTAGGGTTAGGGTTAGGATTAGGGTTCGGTTTAGAGTTAGGGTTAGGTTAGGGATAATGTTATTGTCAGAGTTTGTGTTTATGGTTAGGGTTAGGGTTAGGGTTTGGTTTAGGGTTAGCATTTTGGGTTAGGGTTATTGTTAGGGTTAGTGTTAGGTTAGGGTTAGGGTTATTGTTAGTGTTTAGGTTAGCGTTTAGTGTTAGGGTTAGGGTTAGTGTTCTTGTTATAGTTAAGGTTAGTGTTAGGTTGAGGTTTAGGGTTAGGGATAGAGTTAGGTTTAGTCTTAGCTTTAGAGTTATGGTTTGGGATATGTTTAAGTTTAGGGTTAGTGTTAGAGGTTAGGGTTAGTGTTATTGTTAGTGTTAGATTTTGGGTTAGGGTTAGGGTTAGGATTAGACGTATGGGTTAGGGTTAGCATTAGGGTTAGGTTTAGGGTTAGGGTTAGGATTAGAAGTTAGGGTTATTGGTAGGGTTAGTGTTATGTTTACGTTTAGAGTTAGGATTAGTTTTAGGGTTAGGGTTAGGGGTTAGGTGTTAGGGAGAGGGTTAAGTTTAGGCTTCTTGTTATGGTTAGGGTTAGGGTTATGATTAGGTTAGGGCTATTTTTATGGTTAGGGTTAAATGTTAGGATTAGGTTTAGGGTTAGGGTTAGTGCATGGTTAGAGTTTAGGTTTAGTGTTGGGTTAGTGTTAGGGTTAGTGTTATGGCTAGAGGTTAGCATTAGGTTTGGGCTAGAGTTAGGTTTAAAACTTAGGTTTAAGATTAGTGTTAGGTTTAGGGTTTGGGTTAGTGTAAGGTTTGGGATTATGTTTAGGGTTAGGGTTATGGTTAGAGGTTAGCATTTGGTTTAGCGTTAGAGTTAGGGCTAGGATTAAGGTTAGGATTAGGCTTAGAGGTTATGTTTAGTGTTAGGATTAGGGTTAAAGCTTAGGTTAAGGGTTAGGTTTAGGCTTAGGGTTATTTTTAGTGGTAGGATAACTGTTAGGATTAGCGTTAGTGGTTAGTTTTAGTGTTAGGGTTACTGTTAGGGTTAGGTTTAGATGTTAGTGTTAGGATTAATGTTAGGGATAGGGTTAGTGTGAGGGTTAGGGTTAGGCTTAGGGTTATGGTTAGTTTTAGGGTTACAATTAGGTTAGGGTTAGGGTTCATGTTAGGTTTAGCGGTTAGGTGTTAGGGACAGGGTTATGAGATAGGGTTAGAGTTAGTGTTATTAGGGTTAGCATTTAGGGTTAGGGTTAGGTGTAGGGTTAGGTTTAGTGTTATGGTTGAGGTTATGGTGAGGTTGAGGTTTTGTGTTAGGATTAGTGTTAGGGTTAGAAGTTATGTTTAGTGTTAGGGTCAGGGTTAGGTTTATGTTTAGGATTAGTGTTAGGTTTAGGGTTAGGATTAGGGTTAAGCATATGCTAGGGTTACGGTTTTGGTTAGGGTTAGGTATTACAGTCAAGTTTAGGTTTAGTTTAGGCGGTAGGGTTAGGGTTAGGGTAAGGGATTAGTGTTAGGTTTAGTGTTAGGTTTATGGTTATGGTTATGGTTAGGGTTAGGGTTACATTTAGGGTTATAGTTAGTTTTAGGGTTAGTGTTACGGTTAGTGTTTAGGGTAAGGTGTAGGGCTAGGGGTAGGGCTAGGGTTAGGTTTAGGGTTAAGGTTAGGGTTAGAGGATAGCATTCAGTTTACGGTTAGATTTAGGGTTAGGGTTAGCATTAGGGTTAGGCTTAGAGGTGATGGTTAGTGTTAGTGTTAGGCTTAGGGCTAAAGCATAGGTTTAGGGTTAGTTTTAGGGTTAGGGAATGGTAAGTGTTTTTTTTTTACTTTTATTTAAGAGGAAAAAGAGAAAAACACAAAACAAAACAAAGCGGTGTAAGGTTACACATAATACAGAACTACAAAAAAATAACAGTAAGAAATCACCTGTTAATAGATTACATATTATCATCTTGGAAATAGTCGCTCAAATCACAGTATCAAAGAATACAAAGTAGACATTCAAACAGAGAGACTGCAAACAGCTGTGTTCAATGATCCAAAAACATTATTATAGTCAGCTATCTAACACCCCTAAACAAACTTGCTGTTATATCCGTTAGAGCTCTTTTTTTCTTTTTTTTCCCCTCCCTCTCTTTTTTACAACAAAATTTACACATTTTGGATTGTATTACTCCTTAGTTCTTATTACTTTTTTGCGCGGGGGAGAGAATAAAGTCAAATATGGCAAAACAAAGCTGTCAGTCAAAACCAAGGATAGACATAGCACATGATGTAGAACAGAGTACAAGGTTATCAACAATGGTTATCAATGTTGTCTCTTGTTTCCTTAAAAAGAATTGTCTATCTCATTAGATATTATAAAGTTGGACAAAACAGTAGAGAACAAGACCAACAAAACTGAGGCATTGTAAACATTACAGGACTTCCAAAGGAGACAATAGTCAAACCAGAATGGGCATCGTAGTGAATCTTATTGCCTTCAAAGTAGTTGCCTATACCCTCAAACCTGATACTATCGCACAGAATGGAACAGAGTCTTAGGATTAGGGTTAGCGGTTAGGTTTATGGTTAGGATTAGGGTTAGTGCTAAGGTTAGGTACAGAGGTTAGTGCTAATGTTAGGATTAGGGTTAGGATTGGTGTTAGGGTTAGGGTTAGAATTAGGGTGAGGGTTTTGTTTAGGAATAGTCTTTGGTTTGGATTAGTGTTACAATTAGGTTAGGGTTAGGGTTAGGCTTAGGGTTAGGGTTACGTTTATGTGTTAGGTGTTAGGGATATGGTTATGGTTATGGTTATGGTTAGGGTTAGGATTAGTGTTTGGGTTAGGGTTATGATTAGAAATTAGGGTTATGCTTAGAGTTATGGTCAGGTTTAGGGGTTAGCTGTTAGGAATAGGTTTATGTTTATGGTGAGGTTTATGTTTAGGTTAGAGTTAGAGTTAGGGTTAGGGTTAGGTTTAGGGTTAGGTTTAGAATTTAGTGTTGGGGTTAGAGTTAGGTTTACGGTTGAGTTTTGGGTTAGGATTAGGATTAGGGTTAGGGTTAGGGGTTAGGTGTTAGTGTTAGGGTCATGGTTAGGGTTAGGGTTATGGGTAGAGTTTAGCGTTAGGTTTAGTGTTAGGGTTTGTGTTAGGGTTAGGGTTAGAGTTAAAGGTTAGGGTTAGGGTTGGGGTTACTGTTCGAGTTTAGGGTTAGTGTTAGATTAAGTTTTAGGGTTAGAGTTAGGTTTACGCTTAGGGTTGGGCTTAGGTTTAGGGTTAGGGTTAGCTTTAGTTTTAGGTTTAGGGTTAGTGATGGTTAGAAGTTAGTTTTAGAGTTAGGGTTAGCATTAGGGTTAGGTTTAGGGTTAGGGTTAGGGTTATTGTTAGGGGTTAGCGTTTGGTTTAGGGTTAGAGTTAGGGTTAGGGTTAGTGTTAGGGTTAAGCTTAAAAGTCATGGTTATGGCTAGGGTTAGGGTTAAAGCTTAGGTTCAGGGTTATGGTTAGAGTTATTTTTAGGGTTACGGTTGGAGTTTAGGGTTTGGCTGAATGTTAGGGTTAGGGTTTGGGTTAGGGTTAGGTTTATGGTTAGACGTTAGCCTTTGGTTTAGGGTTAGAATAGGGGTTAGGGTTAGGGTTAGTGTTAGGCTTAGAGGTTATGGTTATGGTTAGGGTTAGGGTTAGGGTTAAAGCTTAGGATCAGAGTTATCGTTAGTTTTAGGGTTAGTGTTAGGGATACGATAAGGATTAGGATTAGGGTTAGGTGTTAATGTTAGAGTTAGGGTAACGGTTAAGTTTAGGATTTGATTTAAAGGTTAGTTTTAGGGCTAGGGTTATGGTTAGGGTTTGGGTTATTGTGAGGCCTAGGGTTAGGGTTAGAGTTAGGGTTATGTTTAGGCTTATGGTTATGTTTAAGGATAGTGTTACAATTAAGTTAGCATTAGGGTTAGGATTAGGGTTAGGTTTAGGGTTAGGTTTGGGCTTAAGGTTAGTGTTAGCGGTTAGCGTAAATTTTGGGTTAGGGTTAGGGTTAAAGCTTAGTTTTAGGGTTAGATTTAGGTTTAGGGTTAGGGTTAGTGTTAGGGTTAGGGTTAGTGTTAGTGTTAGGGTTAGGTTTAGCGTTAGGGTTAAGGCTTAGATGTTAGGGATCAGGTTATGGTTAGGGTAGGGTTAGGGTTATGTTAAGCCTCAGAAATTATTGTTAGTCTTAGTGTGAGGGTTAGCGTTATAGTTAAGTTAGGGTTAGGGTTAGCGTTAGGGTTAGGGATAAGGTAAGGTTTAGGATTAGGGTTACTCATTAGGTTTAGCATTAGGCTTATGGTTACAGTTAGGGTTAGGTTTAGAGGTTAGGGTTAGGGTTAGAGTTAGGGTTAGGGTTATGGTTAGGGCTAGGGTTAGTGTTAGGTTTAGGGGTATTGTTAGAGGTTAGCATTACGTTTAGTTTTATGTTTAGGTTTAGGGTTATGGTTAGGGTTAGTGTTAGCTTTAGGTTTGGAGTTATGGTATTGTTAGGGATAGAGTTTGTTATTACTGTCAGATTTAGGTTTTGTTTAAGGGGTAGTGTTAGGTTTTGGGTTAGGTATTACTGTTAGGTTTAGGGTTAGTGTTCTGTTTAGGGTTAGGGTTATGTTTAGTGTTATCGTGAGGGTTAGGTTTTGGGTTAGAATTTAGGGTTAGGGTTGGGGTTAGGGATAGTGTTATGGTAGGTTTAGGGTTAGGGTTCGGGTTAGTTATTACAGTCAGTTTTAGGGTTAGTTTAAAGGTAAGGGTTAGGGTTAGGGTTAAGGATTAATGTTAGGTTTAGGGTTAGATTTATGGTTCGGGTGAGAGTTAGGGTTAGAGTTTAGGATTAAGGTTAGCTTTAGGGTTAGTGTTAGGGTTATATTTTAGGGTTTGGGTTACGTTTAGCGTTAGGGTTATTTTTAGGTTTGGACTAGATTTAATGTTAGAGTTAGGTTTAGGGTTAGGTGTTAAGTTTTGGGAAGAGGGTAATGATAAGGCTTCCGGTTAGGGTTAGTGTTAGGGTTAGGGGTTAGGTATTTGGGATAGAGTTAGCGTTAAGGTTAGGGTTAGAGTTAGGGTTACGTTTAGGGTAAGGTTTAGGGTTAGGGATACTGTTAGGTTTAGGTTTAGGTTTAGGGTTAGGGATAGTGTTAGGGTTAGGTTTAGGTTTAGGGTTAGGATTAGGTTTAGGGTTAGAGTTTAGTTTTAGGGTTAGGTTAAGGGTTACGGTTATTGTCAGGATTAGTTTTAAGATTACAATTTATGGTTGGGGTAGGGTTAGTTTCAGGGTTATGTTTAAAGTTTGGGTTAGGGCTTGGTTTAGGGTTAGAATTTAGTTTTAGGGTTGGGTTTAGGGTTAAGCTTAGGGTTAGGCTTAGGTTTAGGATTACAATGTATTGTTGGGGTAGGGTTAGTTTTAGGGTTACGTTTAAACTTAGGGTTAGGGCTATGTTTATGTTTAGAGTTAGGGGTCAGGTGTTAGGGAGAGGGTTAGAGTCAGGCTTCCAGTTATGGTTAAGTTTTGGGTTACGATTAGGTTTAGGCTTAGGGATATGGTTAGGGTTAGGGTTCGGTTTAGTATTAGGTTTAGATTTGTAGGTAGGGTTAGATTTGGGGTTAGGGGTTAGGTGTTAGCGACAGGGTTAAGGTTACGGTTAGTGTCAGGTATTACAGTCAGGCTTCGGGTTATTTTAAGAGTTAGAGTTAGGGTTAGGGCAAGGGATTAATGTTAGGTTTAGGGTTATGGTTATGCTTAGGTTTAGGGTTATGGTTAGGATTAGAAGTTAGGGTTAGTGGTAGGGTTAGTATTATGGTTACGGTTATGGTTAGGGTTAGTGTTAGGGTTAGGGTTAGGGGTTAGGGGTTAGCACGAGGCTTAAGGTTAGGCTTCGGATTATGGTTAGGGTTAGGGTTATGATTAGGTTTAGGTTAAGGCTTAGGGTTAGGGTTAGTGTTAGGGTTGGTTTTAGTGTTAGTTTTAGGGTTAGATTTAACGTTAGGGTTAGATGTTAGGTGTTAGGGATAGGGTTAGGGTCAGGGTTAGGTTTATCGTTAGGGTTAGGGTTAGGGATAGTGTTAGGTTTAGAGTTAGGGTTTAGGGTTAGTGTTAGGGTTAAGTTAGGGATAGGGTTAGGTTTAGGGTTAGAGTTTAGGGTTATGGTTAGTTTAGGTTTAGGGTTAGTGTTAGGGTTAGGGCGAGGGTTAGGGTTAGGGTTATGGTTATGCTTAGGGTGAGGATTAGAGGTTAGGTGTTAGGAAGAGTGTTAGGTTAGTCTTTGGGTTAGGGGTAGGGTTAGGGTTACGATTAGGTTTAGGTTTAGGGGTAGTGTTAGATTTAGGGTTAGTTTTAGATTTAGGGTTAGAGTTAGGAGTTAGGTGTTAGTGATAGTGTTAGGGTTACTGTTAGGTTTAGGGTTAGGGTTAGGGTTAGGGATAGTGTTAGGGTTAGAGTTAAAGGTTACGATTAAGGTTAGGGTTAGAAGTTTGGTTTAGTGTTAGTTTTAGCTTTAGTGTTAGTGTTATGGCTAGAGGTTA
Source organism: Cavia porcellus (assembly GCF_034190915.1). NCBI lineage: Eukaryota > Metazoa > Chordata > Mammalia > Rodentia > Caviidae > Cavia > Cavia porcellus. Next base: position 6,241,990 of record NW_026947518.1, read on the forward strand.
GGGTTAGGTTTAGAGTTAGGTTTAGGGTTAAGGTTAGAGTTAGGGTTAGGTTCAAGGTTAGAGGTATGGGTTATGGTTAGGGTTAGGGTTCTGGTTAGGTTTAGTGTTAGGGTTAGTGTTAGAAGTATGGGTTAGGGTCAGGGTTAAGGTTAGGTTTAGAGTTGTGTTAGGTTTAGGGTTAGGGTTATAGTTATGTGTTACGGTCTGAGTTAGTTTTAGTTTAATGGGTAGTGTTAGGGTTAGGGGTAGGGATTAATGTTAGTTTTAGTGTTAGGTTTATGGCTAGGGTTATGTTTACAGTTAGTGTTAGTGTTAGGGTTAGAGTTTAGGGTTAGTGTTAGGTTTAGGGTTATTGTTAGTGTTAGGGTTAGGTTTAGGTTTAGAGTTTAGCGTTAGTGTCAGTGTTAGGGTTAGGCTTAGAGGTTATGGTTAGTGTTAGGGTTAGGGTTAGGATTAAAGCTTAGGATTAGGTTTAGGATCGCAGTTAGTGTTAGGCTTATGTTTAGGGGTAGTGTTAGTGTTAGGGTTTGGGTTAGGTTTAGATTTTTGTTTAGGTTTAGGGTTAGTGTTAGGGCTAACTATACAATTAGGGTTAGGCTTAGCATTAGGGTTAGGGTTGGGTCACGATTAGGCTTTGGGTTATGATTATGGTTCGTGTTAGGGTTATAGTAATGGTTAGGTTTAGGGTTAGGCTTAGGGTTAAGGATAGAATTAGGGTTACGATTATGGTTAGGGTTAGGGTTATAGTAATGGTTAGGTTTAGGGTTAGGCTTAGGGTTAAGTAGGTTCAAGGTTAGGCTTTGGGTTACGTTTATGGTTAGTGTTTGGGTTATGTTTAGGGTTAGGATTAGATTGAGGTTTAGGGTTAGGGTTAGGGTTAGGGTTAGAAGATAGGTTTAATGTTAGTTTCAGGATTAGGGTTAGGGATAGCTTTAGGCTTAGGGTTAGTGTTAGCAGTTAGGGTTAGGGTTAGCGTTAGGGTTAGGGTTAGATGTATGGGGGAGGGTTAGGTTTAGGCGTAGGCTTAGGTTTAGTGTTTGGGTTAGTGTGACGATTATAGTTTAGGGTTAATGTTAGGGTTAGAGTTAGGCTTAACGTTAGGTTTAGGTTTAGGTATAGGGTTAGGATTTAGGTGTTAGGGAGAGTGTTCTGGTTAGGCTTCATGTTCCGGTTAGTGTTAAGGTTATGATTAGGTTTAGGATTAGTGTTAGGGTTAAGGTTAGAATTTAGTATTAGGGTTGTGGGTAGCATTAGTGTTTTGTTACGGTTAGAATTTAGGGTTAGGGTTAGGATTAGGGTTAGTGTTAGGTTTAGGGTTATGGTTAGAGGTTAGCATTAGGTTTAGTTTTAGGTTTAGGTTTAGGGTTAGGGTTAGGGTTAGCTTTAGGGTTGGGATTATGGTAGTGTTAAGGTTAGGGTTTGTTATTATCGTCAGGTTTAGGGTTTGTTAAGCGGTAGTGTTAGGGTTTGGGTTAGGGATTAATGTTAGGTTTAGTGTTATGTTTAGGGTTAGGGTTATGTTTAGTGTTATGGTTAGGGTTAGGTTTTGGGTTAGAGTTTAGGTTTAGGGTTAGGGTTAGGGCTAGGGCTAGGATTAGGATTCGAATTTAGGGTTAGAGTTATGTTTAGGATTAGGGTTACGGTTAGGGTTAGGGTTAGGGTTAGTTTTAGGTTTAGGTTTAGGGTTAGGGATTAGGTGTTAGGGAGAGTGTTATGGTAGGTGTTAGTTTTATGGATTAGGTGTTAGGGAGAGTGTTAGAGTTAGGCTTGGTGCTACCATTAGTTTTAGGGTTACAATTAGGTTTAGGGTTAGTGTTAGGGCTAGGATTAGAGTTTAGAAACAGGGTTAGGGTAGCGTTAGGTTTTCATTACAGTTAGAGTTTAGGGTTACGGTTAGGTGTAGGGTTAGTGTTAGGGTTTAGGCTTAGGGTTAGTGTTAGGTTTAAAAGTTGGTTTAGTGTTAGTGTTAGGGTTAGGTTTAGAGTTAGAGTTAGGGTTAGGGTTAGATGCTGGGGCTAAGGTTAGGGCTAGGGTTAGGGTTAGGGTTACAGTTAGAGTTTATCATTAGGGTTAGTTTTGAGTTAGGTTTAAGGTTAGGGTTAGGGTTATGGTTAGAGGTTAGCCTTAGGTTTATGTTTACAGTTTGTGTTTAGGGTTATGGTTATGGTTAGGCTTAGAGGTTATGGTTAAGGTTAGGGTTAGTGTTAGGGTTAAAACTTAGGTTTATGTTTAGTGTTAATGTTAGGGTTAGGGTTAGTTTTAGGGTTAGATTTAGGGGTTAGGGGTTAGTGATAGTGTTAGGGTAAGGGTTAGGGTTAAGGTTAGGGTTATTGTTAGGGATAGTATTAGGGTTAGGGTAGGGTTTATGTTAGGGTTACGTTTAGGGTTAGTGTTAATGTTAGGGTTATGGTTAGGCTTAAAGTTTCTGGTTAGGGTTAGGGTTAGGTTTAGGGTTAAAGCTTAAGTTTAGTATTATGTTTAGGGTCAGGGTTAGAGTTACGCTTAGGGTTAGGCTTAGGGTTATGGCTTAGGCTTCGGGTTATGGTTAGGGTTCGGTTGGGATTAGGTTAGTGTTAGGCTTAAGTTTAGCATTTAGGTTAAAGTTAGGGTTAGGGTTAGGGTGTGGATTAGGATTAGGGTTAGGGTTAGGTTTAGGTTTAGGGGTTAGGTTTTAGGGATAGGTTTTCAGGTTAGGCTTCAAGTTATGGTTAGGGTTAGGGTTACGATTAGTTAGGGTTAGTGTAAGGGTTATCGTTTGCATTAGATTTATGGTTAGTTATAGGTTTAGGATTAGTGTTAGGTTTAAGGGTTAGGTGTTAGGGATAAGGTTGTAGTTAGGGTTAGTGTTAGGGTTTGGGTTAGGGTTAGGTTTAGGGTTAGGTTTATGGTTAATGTTAGGGTTAGTGTTATGATTAGAATTTAAGTTTATGGTTAGGTTTAGGGTTAAGGTTATGGTTCCGGTTAGGGTTAGGGTTAGATTTAAGGCTAGGGTTAAGCTTTAGGTGTTAGGGAGAGGGTTTTGGTTAGGCTTCAAGTTGTGGTTAGGTTTTGGGTTACGATTAGCTTTAGGGTAGGGTTAGGGTTAGGGTTAGGCTTAGGGGTTAGGGGTTAGTTGTTATGGATAGAGTTAGCATTAGGGTTAGGGTTAGCTTTCATGTTAGTGTTAGAGTTAGGGTTAGGTTTAGTGTTAGGGATAGTGTTAGGTTTATGGTTATGGTTAGGGTTACAGATAGGGTTAGGGTTAGGGTTATGCTTAGTGGTTATTGTTAGGGTTAGGGTTAGTATTAAAGCTTAAGTTTAGGATTAGGTTAGGGTCAGGGTTAGAATTAGCGTTAGGGTTAGGGATACGCTTACACTTAGGCTTTGGGTTATGGTTTGGATTATGGTTATGATTTGGTTAGTGTTAGGGTTAGGGTTACGGTTAGGGTTAGGATTAGGGTGTGGATTAGGATTAGGGTTTGGTTTAGCATTAGGTTTAGGGGTTAGGTGTTAGGGATAGTTTTACAGGTTAAGCTTCAGGTTACGGTTAGGGTTAGGGTTACGATTAGTGTTAGGGTTAGGGTTAGGGTTAGTGCTAGGGTTAGCGTTTGCGTTAGATTTATGGTTAGTTATATTGTTAGGGTTAGTGTTAGGTTTAAGGGTTAGGTGTTAGGGATAATGTTGCATTTAGGGTTAGGGTTAGGGTTGGTTTAGAGTTTAGGTTTAGGGTTAGGACTTGGGTAAGTGTTACGGTTAGGGTTATGATTAGAATTTAAGTTTAGTGTTAGGTTTAGGGCTAAGTTTAGTGTTTAGTGTTAAGTTTAGGGTTAAGGTTATGGTTATCGTTAGGGTTAGGTTTAGGGCTAGGGTTAAGCTTTAGGTGTTAGGGAGAGGGTTTTTGTTAGGCTTCAGGTTATGGATAGGTTTTGGGTTACTATTTGCTTTAGGGTTAGGGTTAGGGGTTAGGTTTTATGAATAAAGTTAGTGTTAGGTTTAGGGTTAGGTTTAGTGTTAGTGTTAGGTTTAGGGTTAGGTTTAGGGTTATGGATAGTGTGGGGTTTATGGTTAAGGTTAATGTTAGGGATAGGGTTAGGCTTAGGGTTAGGTTTAGCGTTTAGGGTTAGGGTTAGGTTTAGGGTTATTGTTAGGTTTAGGGTTAGGTTGAGGTTTAGGTTAGGGTTAGGGATAAGTGTTAGGGGTTAGGGAGATTCTTAGGTTTAGTGTTAGGTTTAGGGGTTAGATGTTTGAGAAAATGTTAGGGTTAGGCTTCGGTTACTGTTATGGTTAGGGTTATGATTAGGTTTAGGTTTAGTGTTAGGGTTAGAGTTAGAGTTTAGAATTAGGGTTAGGGGTAGCGTTAGGGTTTTGGTTACGGTTAGGGTTTAGGTTCAGGGTTAGGGATAGGGGTAGTGTTAACTTTAGGGTTATGGTTAGAGGTTAGAGTTAAGTTTACGGTTAGAATTAGGTTTAGGATTAGAGTTAAAGGTTAGTGTTAGTGTTAGGGTTAGTGTTAGCATTAGAGTTTAGGGTTAGTGCTAGCTTGAGGGTTAGGGTGAGAGTTAGGGTTAGGTTTAGGGTTAAATTTAGGGTTAGGGTTAGATTTAGTGTTAGGGTTAATGTTAGGATTAGAAGTTAGTGTTAGGGGTAGGCTTAGGGTTATGGTTACGGTTAGGTTTAGGGTTAGTGTTAGGTGTTAGGAGTTAGGGAGTGGGTTAGTGTGAGGCTTCGGTTTACGGATAGTGTTACGGTTACGATTAGATTTAGTCTTAGGGTTAGGGTTAGGTTTAGGATTATGGTTAGTTTTAGGTTTAGGTTTAGGGTTGGGGTTAGGGGTTAAGTGTTAGGGATAGGATTAGGGTTAGGGTTAAAGTTAGGGTTAGGATTAGCTTTACGGTTAGTTTTAGGGTTAGAGGTAGGGTTAGTGTTAGGGGTTAAGTGTTAGGGGTAGTATTAGGGTTATGTTTAGGGTTAGGGTTAGGATTACGGTTAGGGTTAGGGTTAGTTTTATGGTTAGTTTTAGGTTTACGGATCTTGTTAGGGTTAGGGTTAGGCTTTAGGGTTAGGGTTAGGGTTAGTGTTAGTATTAGGCTTAGGGTTATGGTTAGAGGTTAGCGTTAGTTTCAGTGTTAGAGTTGGGGTTAGGGTTAGGGTTAGGGTTCGGCTTAGTGTTTATGTTTAGGGTTAGTGTTAGGGCTAGGGTTAGTGTTAGGGTGAGTCTTAGTGTTCGGTTTAGAGGTATGGGTTAGGGTTAGGGTTAGTGTTAGTGTTAGGGTTAGGGTTACGGTGAGTGTTAGTGTTAGGGTTAGGGTTAGGTTTTGTGTTAGTTTTAGGGTTAGGTTTACGGTTTGGTTTGGGGTTGGGTGTTAGAGATAGGGATAGGTTTAGGGTTAGCCTAAGGGTTAGGTTTAGGCTAAGGGTTAGGTTTACCGTGAGGTTTAGGTTTAGGAATAGTGTTAGGTTTATGGTTAAGGTTTAGGGTTAGGGTTAGGGTTAGGGTTTGGGTTAGGTTTAGGCTTAGTTTTAGGGTTAGTGTTAGGTTTAGAATTCGGTTCATTGTTAGGGTTAGGTATAGAGTTAAAGTTAGGGTTAGGGTTAGATGTTAGGGCTAAGGTTAGAGTTATGGTTAGGGTTAGTGTTATGGTTAGATTTTATGGTTAGGGTTAGTGTTAGAGTAAGTGTTAAGGTTAGGGTTAGGGTTATTGTTAGAGGTTAGCATTAGGTTTAGGGTTAGAGTTTGTGTTTAGGGTTAGGGTTAGTGTTAGGCTTAGAGGTTATGGTTAAGGTTAGGGTTAGGGTTACGGTTAGAGTTTATGGTTAGGGTTAGTGTTAGAGTTAGTGTTAAGGTAAGGGTTAGGGTTATGGTTAGAGGTTAGCGTTAGGTTTAGAGTTACAGTTTGCGTTTAGGGTTAGGGTTAGGGTTAGGCTTAGAGGTTATGGTTAAGGTTAGGGTTAGGGTTACGGTTAAAACTTAAGTTTAGGTTTAGGGTTAGGGTTAGGGTAAGGGTTAATTTTAGGGTTAGGTTTAGGTTTAGGGTTAGGTATTAGTGGTAGTGTTAGGCTTTGGGTTAGGTTTAGGGTTAGGTTTAGGTTTAGGGTTAGGTATTAGTGGTAGTGTTAGGGTTTGGGTTAGGGTTAGGGATAGTATTAGGGTTAGGGTAGGGTTTAGGTTAGGGTTAGAGTTAGGATTAGTGTTAGTGTTAGGGTTAGGGTTAGGCTTAGATTTTATGGTTGGGTTTAGGGTAATGGTTAATTCATATGTTTTGGGTTACGATTATTGTTTGGGTTAGGGATAGTGTTAGGGATAGGGTTACGCTTAGACTTCTGGTTATGGTTAGTGTTACGTTTAGGATTAGGGTAGTGTTAGATTTAGGGTTAGGGTTAGGGTTAGGATTACGGTTAGGGTTAGGTTTAGGGTTATGGTTACGATTAGGTTAGTGTTAGGATTAGGGTTAGGATTAGGGTTAGGGTTAGGGTTAGGTTTAGAGTTAGGGTTAGGTTTAGAGTTAGGGTTAGGTTTAGAGTTATGGGTTAGGGTTAAGCTTAGGGTTAGTGTTAGGATTAGTTTTAAGTTTAGAGTTAGGGTTAGGTTTAGAGTTATGGGTTAGGGTTAAGCTTAGGGTTAGTGTTAGGATTAGTTTTAAGGTTAGAGTTAGGGTTATGTTTAGGATTAAGTTTAGTGTTACGGTTAGTGTTAGTGTGTGGATTAGGATTAGACTTAGGGTTATGGTTAGGTTTAGGGGTTAGGTGTTAGCAATAGGGTTAGGGATATGATTCGTGTTACGGTTAGGGATAGGGTTACGATTTGATTAGGGTTAGTGTTAGGGTTAGTGTTTGCATTAGATTTATGGTTAGTTTTAGGGTTAGGGTTAGTGTGAGGTTTAAGTTTTAGGTGTCAGGAATAAGGTTTCAGTGAGGGTTATGTTTAGGGTTGGGTTACAGTTTAATTTTAGGGTTAGGTTTATGGTAAGTATTATGTTTAATGTTATGATTAGAATTTAGGTTTAGGGTTAGGTTTAGGGTTAAGGTTATGGTTACGGTTAGGATTATGGTTAGGTTTAGGATTAGGGTTAAGCTTTAGGTGTTAGGGAGAGGGTTTTGGTTAGGCTTCGGGTTATGGTTAGGTTTTAAGTTATGATTAGCTTTAGGTTAGGTTTACGGTTAGTGTTAGGTTAAGGGTTAGGGTTAGGGATAGGGGTTAGGTGTTATTGATAGAGTTAGAGTTAGTGTTAGGGTTTGGTTTAGTGTTAGTTTTAAGGTTAGGATTAAGTTTAGGGTGAGGGATATTGTTAGGTTTAGGGTTAAGGTTAGGTTTAGGGATCGGGTTAGGTTTAGGGGTAGCGTTTAGGGTTACGGTGAGGGTTAGGGCTATTTTTAGTATTAGGGTTAGGTTGAGGTTTAGGGTTAGGTCTAGGGTTAGGGTTAGGGTTAGTGTCAGGGTTAGGTTTCGTGTCAGGGTTAGGGTTTTGGTTAGAGTTTAGTATTAGGGTTAGGTTTAGGTTTTGTTTTAGGTTTAGGATTAGTGTTATGGTTAGGGTTAGTATTAGGTTATGTTTAAGGGTTAAGGTTAGGGTTGGAGTTAGAAGTTAGGTTTAGTGCTATGTTTAGGTTTAGTGTTAGCGATAGTTTAGGGTTAGGGTTAGTGTTAGAGTTTAGGGTTAGTGTTAGTGTTAGGGTTGTGGTTAGGTTTGGAGTTAGGGTTAGGGTTAAGTTTAGGGTTAGAGCTATGGGTTAGGGTTAGGGTTAAGTTTAGTGTTATGGTAAGGTTTAGGCTATGGATAGGGTTAGGGTTAGGGTTAGGGTTAGGGTTAGGGTTAGGGTTAGGGCTATTTTTAGTATTAGGGTTAGGTTGAGGTTTAGGGTTAGGTCTAGGGTTAGGGTTAGGGTTAGTGTCAGGGTTAGGTTTCGTGTCAGGGTTAGGGTTTTGGTTAGAGTTTAGTATTAGGGTTAGGTTTAGGTTTTGTTTTAGGTTTAGGATTAGTGTTATGGTTAGGGTTAGTATTAGGTTATGTTTAAGGGTTAAGGTTAGGGTTGGAGTTAGAAGTTAGGTTTAGTGCTATGTTTAGGTTTAGTGTTAGCGATAGTTTAGGGTTAGGGTTAGTGTTAGAGTTTAGGGTTAGTGTTAGTGTTAGGGTTGGGGTTAGGTTTAGGGTTAGGGTTAGGGTTAGGTTTAGGGTTAGAGCTATGGGTTAGGGTTAGGGTTAAGTTTAGTGTTATGGTAAGGTTTAGGCTATGGATAGGGTTAGGGTTAGGTTTACGTATTACAATCAGGCTTAGCGTTAGTTTAAGGGGTAGGGTTAGAGTTAGGGTAATGGATTAATGTTAGGTTTGGGTTAGGGTTATTGTTATGGTTTTGGTTATGGTTAGGGTTAGGTTTATGTTTAGCGTAAGGTTTAGGGTTAGGTTGAGGTTTAGGGTTAGAGTTAAGTTTAGGGTTAGGGTAAGAGGTTAGTGCTAGGTTTAAGTTTAGGGTTAGGGTTAAGTTTAAGTTTAGGTTTAGGGTTAGGTTTAGGGTTAGGGTAATGTTTAGTATTAGTGTAATGTTTAGCGTCACTGTTAGCGTTAGGTTTATGTTTAGGGTTAGGGTTAGAGGTATGTGTTAGTGTTAGGTTTAGGGGAAGTGTTAGGGTTAGGATTAGTATTATGGTAGGTTTAGGGTTAGGGTTATGGTTACGTATTATGGTCTGTGTTAGTGTTAGATTAACGGGTAGGGTTATGGTTAGGCTTAGGGATGATTGTTAGCTTTAGCGTTAGGTTTATGGTTAGGGTTAGGTGAGAGTTCTTGTTAGGGTTAGGGTTAGATTTTAGGGTTAGGGCTAGGTTTAGGGTTATTGTTAGGGTTAGGGTTTGGTTTAGGGTTAGAGTTTAGGGTTAGGGTTAGGTTTAATTTTAGGGTTAGATTTAAGGTTAGATTTAGGATTAGAATTTGGGGTTAGGGATAATGTTAGAGTTCGGGTTACAGTTTGGGTAAAGGTTAGCCCTAGGTTAAGGGTTAGCATTTCGTTTAGGGTTCGGGTTAGGGTTAGGGTTTAGGATCAGGGTTATTGTTAGGGTTAGGGTTAGGATTAGGGTTATGTTTAGGTTTAGGGATAGTGTTACGGATAGACTTTGGGTTACGGTTAGGGTTATGGTTAGGGTTATGGTTAGGATTAGTGTTAGATTCAGGTTTAGGTTTAGGGTTAGGGTAAGTTTTAGGTTTAGGGTTAGGTTTAGGGTTAGAATTTAGGTTTAGTTTTAGGTTTAGGGTTCATGTTAGGGATAGTTTTAGGGTTAGTGTTAGAGGTTAGGGTTAAGGTTAGGGTTGTGGTTAGGGTCAGGGTTAGGGTAGGGTTAGAAGTAAGCTTTAGGTTTAGGTTTAGGGGTAGGGTTAGGTTTAAGGATACTGTTATGGTAGGTTTAGGGTTAGGGTTCGGGTTAGGTATTAAGTTCAGTGTTAGGGTTAGTTTAAGGGGTAGGGTTAGTGTTAGGGTTATTGATTAATGTTAGGTTTAGTGTTAGGTTTACAGTTATGGTTAGGGTTAGGGTTAGTGTTAGGGTTAGGGTTAGAGTTTAGGATTAGGGTTAGTTTTAGGGTTAGGGTTAGTGTTAGTGTTAGGGTTAGATTTAGGGTTAAATTTTAGGATTAGGTTATGTTTAGGGTTAGGGTTACTTTTAGGCTTAGGATTAGCTTTTAGGGTTAGAGCTCTGTTTAGGGTTAGGGTTATGGTTACGGTTAGGGTTAGGGTTAGGTTTAGGTTTAGGTGTTAAGTGTTAAAAGAGGCTTATATAGGCTTTGGTTTAGGGTTAGGGTTAGGGTTAGGGGTTAGTTATTAGGGATAGAGTTAGCTTTAGGGTTAAGTTTCGGGCTAGGGTTAGGTTTAGGGTAAGGTTTAGGGTTAGGGATAGTGTTAGTGTTAGGGTTAGGGTTAGGGTTGGGTTTAGGTTTAGAGTTTAGGTTTAGTGTTAGGTTTAGTGTTAAGGTTAGGGTTAGTGTTAGGTTTATGATTAGAGTTTATGGTTGGTGTAGGGTTAGAGTTAGGGTTACTTTTAAGGTTAGGGCTAGGATTAGGGTTAGATTTAGAGGTTAGGTGTTAGGGAGAGGGTTAGGGTTAGGCTCCTGGTTATGGTTAGGTTTTGCGTTAAGATTAGGTTTTTCTTACGGTTATGGTTAGGGTTAGGGTTAGGGTTAGGTTTAGGGTTACACTTAACGTTAGGGTTATGACTAAGGTTCAGGTTAGGAGTTAGGTGTTAGTGAGAGGGCTAGGGTTAGGCTTTGTGTTACAGTTACAGTTAGGGTCACGATTAGGTTTATGGTTAGGATTAGGGTTAGGGTTAGTGTTTGGTTTAGGGTTAATTTTAGAGTTAGGGTTATGGTTAAGTTTAGGGGTTAGGTCTTAGTGATATGGTTAGGGTTAGGGTTAAGTTTAGGGTTTTATTTAGGGTTATGATTAGGGTTTGCGATAATGTTAGGTTTAGGTTTAGGTTTAGGGTTAGGGTTACTGTTAGGGTTAGAAGATAGGTTTAGTTTTAGTGTTAGGGTTAGGGTTAGGATTACGGCTAGGGTTATGGTTAGAGGTTAGCCTTTGATTTAGGGTTAGATTTAGTGTTAGTGTTAGTGTTAGTGTTAGTGTTAGTGTTAGGCTTAGATTTTATCGATAGTGTTAGGGTTAGTGTTTGGGTTTGGTTAAGGTTACAGTTAGGGTTTGAGTTAGAGTTAAACATTCGGGTTAGCGTTAGGGTTACGGTTAGAGTTTAGGATTAGTGTTAGTGTAAGGTTTAGTTTTAGGGTTAGGGTTAAGTTTAGGGTTAGAGTTAAGGGTTATGGTTCAGTTTAGGATTAGGGTTAGTGTTAGGGTTAGAGTTAGCGTTACACTTAATATTAGTGTTATGATTAAAGTAAGTGTTAGGAGTTAGCTGTTAAGGAGGGCGTTATGATTAGGCTTTGGATTATGGTTAGGGTTAGGGTTACAATTAGGTTTAGGGTTAGGGTTAGTGTTAGGGGTTATTTTAGTGTTAGTTTTAGAGTTAGGGTTAGGGTTAAGGTTAGGGGTTAGGTGTTAGCGATAGGGTTAGTGTTAGGGTTAAGATTAGGGGTTAGCTGTTAGTGATAGGGTTAGGGTTAGTGTTAAGTTTAGGGTTACGGATAGGATTAGGGTTAAGTTTAGAGGTTAGTGTTATGGTTAGGGTAATTGTGAGGCTTAGGATTAGGGTTAGAGTTCGGGTTAGGGTTAGGGTTAGGATTAGGCTTAGGGTTAGTATTAGTGTTATGGTTAGGGTTAGCATTTTGGATTAGGGTTAGGATTAAGGTTGGTGTTATGTTTAAGGTTAGTGTTCAGTTTAGGTTTAGGTTTAGGGTTAGGGTTAGGGTTAGAAGTTAGGTTTACTGCCAGGTTTAGGATTAGGTTTAGGGATAGTTTAGATTTAGAGTTAGTGTTAGAGTTTACGTTTAGTGTTAGGGTTAGGTTTAGGGTTAGGGTTAGGGTTAGGTTTAGATGTATGGGTTAGGGTTAGGTTTAGGTTTAGGTTTTGGGTTAGGGTTATGCTAGGGTTAGGGTTAGGGTTAGGTTTAGGTATTACAGTCAGGCTTAGGGATAGTTTAACGGGTAGTGTTAGGGTTAAGGTAAGGGACTAATGTTAGGTCTGGGTTAGGTTTATGGTTATGTTTATGGTTAGGGTTAGGGTCAGGATTAGTGTTAGGGTCAGGGTTAGGGTTAGTGTTAGGTTTAGGTTTAGGGTTAGTGTTAGGGTTAGGGTTTGGTTTAGAGTTAAAGGATAGGGTTACGGTTATGTTTACAGTTAGAGTTTAGCGTTACTGTTAGGGTAAGTGTTAGGTTTAGGGTTAGGTTTAGGGTTAGAGCTTAGGGTTATGATTCGTTTTTGAGTTAGGGTTAGGGTTAGGGTTAGGTGTTAAGTGTGAGTGATAAGGTTATGGTTAGTGTTAGGTTTAGGGTTCAGTTTAGTGTTAGAATTATGGTAAGGATAGTGTTAGAGTTAGGTCTAGCATTTAGGGTTAGGTTTAGGGTTAGGTTTAGGTTTAGTGTTAGGTTTAGTGTTAGGGTTAAAATATAGGTTTAGTGTTAGGGTTAGGTTTAGGTTTAGCTTTAGTGTTATGTTTATGGTTAGAGGTTAACATTTGTTTTAGGGTTAGAGTTAGGGTTATGTTAGGCTTAGAGGTTATGGTTATGGTTAGGGTTAAAGCTAAGGTTCAGGTTTACATTTAGGGTTAAGGTTAGGGTTATGGTTAGGGTTTAGGATTAGATATAAGGTTAGGGTTAGTCTTAGGATTATAGTTAGAGGTTAGGTTTTTGTTTAGGATTTGAATTAGTGTTAGTGTTAGGCTTAGAGGTTATGGTTATAGTTAGGGTTAGGATTAGGGTTAAAGCTTAGGTTCAGGGTTAGGTTTAGGTGTAGGGTAAGGTTAGGGATAAGCTAAGGGTTAGGATTAGGTTTAGTGTTTAATTTTAGTGTTAGGTTTACCGTTAGGGTTAGTTTTAGAGGTTACTGATAGGGTTATGTTTAGGGTTAGGATTAGTGTTAAGGTTAGGGGTAGGGTTAGGTTTAGAGGTTACTGATAGGGTTATGTTTAGGGTTAGGATTAGTGTTAAGGTTAGGGGTAGGTTTAGTGTTAGGGTTACGGTGAGGGTTAGGCTTAGGGATATGGTGAGTGTTAGGGTTACAATTAGGTTAGCGTTAGTGTTATGGTTAGGGTTTGAGTTAGATTTAGTGTTTGGGTTAGGTTTAGGGTTAGGGTTTAGGTGTTAGGGATAGATTTATGGGTTCGGGTTAGTGTTAGTGTTAGGGTTAGGGTTATGGTTAGAGTTAGGTTTACGGTTATGGTTAAAGGTTAGCGTTAGCTTTAGGGTTAGGGTTAGGGTTTGTGTTAGAGTTAAAAGTTAGGGTTAGGTTTAGCGTTACAGTTAGAGTAAGGGTTTGTGTTAGGTTAAGGTTTAGGTTTAGGTTTAGGATTAGTTTTAGAGGTTAGTGATAGGGTTAGGTTTATGTTTAGGGTTAGTGTGAGGGTTAGGGTTAGAGTTAGAGTTAGGGTTATGTTTAGGGTTAGGCTTAGGGATATGGTTAGGGCTACAATTACAATTAGGTTACCCTTAGTGTTATGGTTAGGGTTTGCCTTAGATTTAGTTTTAGTGTTAGTGTTAGTGTTAGGGTTAGGGTTAGGTTTAGGTGTAAGGTGTTAGGGATAGGGTTATGGGTTAGGGTTAGTGTTAGGGTTAAGGTTAGGATTACGGTTAGAGTTAGGGTTTCGCTTATGGGTAGAGGTTAGTGTTAGGTTTAGGATTGGGTTTGGGTTAGAGTTAAAGGTTAGTTAGGTTTAGCATTACAGTTCGAGTAAGGGTTAGTGTTAGGGTAAGGGTTAGGTTTATGCTTACGGTTAGGTTTAGAGTTAGAATTTTGTGTTATGGTTCAGTTTACGGTTAGGCTTATTTTAGTGTTAGGGTTAGGGTTACGCCTTGTGTTAGGGTTATGATTAAGGTTAGGGTTAGGAGTTATGTATTAGTGAGTGGGTTAGGTTTAGCCTGTGGGTTAACTTTAGGGTTAGGGTTACAATTAGGTTTAGTGTTAGTGTTAGGTTTAGGGTTAGGGTTAGTTTTAGGGTTAGTTTTAGAGTTAGGATTAGGGTTAGTTTTAGGGGTTAGGTGTTAGCAATAGGGTTAGTGTGAGGGTTAGGTTTATGGTTCAGTTTAGGGTTGGGTTAGGGTTAGGGATAGTGTTAGGGTTACGGTTAGAGTTTAGGATTTTGATGAGGGTTAGGGGTAGGTTTAGGTTTTGGGTTAGGTTTAGTTCTAGGTTTAAAAGTTAGGTTTAGCGTTAGTGTAAGTTTTATGGTTAGAGGTTAGCATTTGGTTTAGGTTTACAGTTATTGTTAGGGTTTGCGTTAGATTTAGTGTTAGCGTTAGGATTAGGTTTAGAGGTTAGCATTAGGGTTAGTATTCGGTTTAGTGTGAGGGTTAGGGTTAGGGTTAGAGTTACAGTTATGGTTAGGGTTAGGCTTAGGGTTATGTTTAGGTTTAGGGTTACAATTAGATTAGCCTTAAGCTTAGGATAAGGGTTAGGTTTAGGGTTAGGGTTATGTTTACGGTTAAAGTTTAGGGTTATAGTTCGGGCTAGGTTTAGGAATTGTTTTAGGGTTAGTGTTAGGTTTACACTTAGTGTTAGGGTTATGATTAAGTTAAGGTTAGGAGTTAGGAGTTAGGGACAGGGTTAGGGTTAGGCCTTGCATTTCGGTTAGAATTATGGTTACAATTAGGTTTAGGGCTAGAGTTAGGTTTAGGGTTAGTGTTTTGGTTAGTTTGAGGGTTAGGGTTAGGGAGTTAGGCTTAGGATTAGGGTTAGGGGTTACTTGTTACCAATAGGGCTAGGGTTAGGTTTCAGTTTAGGGTTCAGTTTAGGGCTAGGGTTAGGGATAGGGATAGCATTAGGGTTAGGGTTAGGGTTTAGGGTTAGGATTACATTTTGGTTTAGGTTTAGGTTTAAGGTTATGGTTAGTGTTAGGGTTAGAAGATTGTTTAAGTGTTAGGGTTAGGGTTAGGGTTAGGGTTAGTGTTAGGGTTAGGGTTAGCATTCAGGATTAGGTTTAAGGTTATTTTTAGGGTTAGGGTTATATTAGAGGTTACTTTTTGGTTGAGGGTTAGAGTTAGGGTTAGTGTTAGGGTTAGTTTTACGCTTAGAGTTTATGTTTAGTGTTAGGTTTAGTGTTAGGGTTAGGGTTAAAGCTTAGGTTCAGTGTTAGGGTTAGGATTAGGGTTAGGGTTAGGGACATGGTAAAGGTTAGCATTAGGGTTAGTGGTTAGTTTTAGGGTTAGGGTTACGGTTAAGTTTAGTGATAGGTTTAGATGTTAGTGTTAGTGTTAGGGTTAGCGTCAGTGTGAGGATTAGGATTAGGTTTAGAATTAGGTTTAGGGTTAGACTTAGGGTTATGGTTAGTGATAGGGTTACAATTAGGTTAGAATTAGGGTTAGGGTTAGGGTTAGGGTTTGCGTTAGCTTTAGTGTTAGGTTTAGGGTTATGGTTATGGTTATGTTTAGGTGTTAGGGATAGTGTTATAGGTTAGGGTGAGTGTTAGGGTTAGGGTTAGCGTTAGAGTTAGAGTTAAGGGTTAGGGTTAGGTTTGGGTTTGTGTTATGGTAAGGGTTAGGGTTAGTTTGAGGTTTAGGGTGAGTGTTAGGGTTAGAAGTTAATTTTTAGTGTTAGATTTAGGCTTAGTGTTAAGAATAGGTTTAGGGTTAGTGTTAGTGTTACAGGTTAGGTTTAATGTTATGGTTAGGGTTATGGTTAGGGTTAGGGTTACGATTAGGGTTAGAGTTAAAGGTTAGAATTAAGGTTAGGTTTAGAAGTGTGTTTTAGTGTTAGTATTAGGTTTAGTATCAGGGTTAGTGTTAGGGTTAGAGGTTAGTGTTAGGTTTAGAGTTAGGTTTAGGGTTAAGGTAAGGGTTAGGTTTAGGTTTAAAGTTAGAGGTATGGGTTATCGTTAGGGTTAGGGTTAGGGTTATGGTTAGGTTTAGAGTTAGCGTTAGTTTTCGGGTTAGGTTTAGGGTTAGTGTTAGAGGTATGGGTTAGGGTTAGGGCTAGGATTAGGTTTAGGGTTATGGTAAGTTTAGCATTAGGGTTAGGCTTGCGTATTACTGTCAATGTTAGTGTTAGTTTAATGGGTAGGGTTAGGGTTAGGGTTAGCGATTAGTGTTAGGTTTATGGCTAGTGTTAAGTTTAAGGTTAAATTCATTTTTAGTGTTAGAGTTTAGGGTTAGTGTTAGGTTTAGGGTTATTGTTAGTGTTAGGGTTAGGTTTCGGTTTAGAATTTAGGGTTAGGGTTAGTGTTAGGGTTATGCTTAGAGGTTATGATTAGGGTGAGTGTTAGGGTTAGTGTTAAAGCTTAGGTTTAGGTTTACTGTCACAGTTATTGTTAGGTTTAGGTTTAGTGGTTAGTGTTAGGGTTATGTTTAGGGTTAGTGTTAGGGTTATGGTTAGGTTTAGAGTTATGTATAAGTTTAGGTTTAGTGTTAGGGTTAAGGATAGAATTAGGGTTAGGGTCATTGTTAGGCTTTGGGTTACAGTTATGATAAGGTTAGGGTTATGGTAAGGGTTAGGTTTAGTTTGAGGTTTAGGATTAGGGTTAGGGTTAAGTTTAGAAGTTAGGTTTAATGTTAATGTTAGGATTATGGTTAGGCATAGGTTTTGGGTTAGGGTTACTGTTAGAGGTTTGGGTTAGGGTTAGGGTTAGCGTTAGCGATAGCGTTAGGGTTAGAATTAGAGGTATGGGTTAGGGTTAGGTTTAGGGGTAGGGTTAGGTTTAGGGTTAGGGTTAGGGGTTAGGTGTTATGGAGAGTGTTACGGTAGGCTTCATGTTACCGTTAGGGTTAAAGTTACGATTAGGTTTATGGTTAGTGTTAGGGTTAAGTTTAGAGTTTAGAATTATGGTTAGGGATAGCGTTAGTGTTTGGTTACAGTTAGAGTTTTTGTTTAGGGTTAGTGTTAGTGTTAGGGTTAGGTTTAGTGTTAGGGCTAGAGGTTAGTGTTAGGTTTAGAGTTAGGTTTAGGGTTAAGGTAAGGGTTAGGTTTAGGTTTAAAGTTAGAGGTATGGGTTATCGTTAGGGTTAGGGTTAGGGTTATGGTTAGGTTTAGAGTTAGTGTTAGTTTTCGGGTTAGGTTTAGGGTTAGTGTTAGGTTTAAGGTTATTGTTAGTGTTAGGGTTAGGTTTTGGTTTAGAATTTAGGGTTAGGGTTAATGTTAGGGTTAAGCTTAGAGGTTATGATTAGGGTGAGTGTTAGGGTTAGGGTTAAAGCTTAGGTTTAGGTTTAGCATCGCAGTAATGGTTAGGGTTAGGTTTAGTGGTTAGTGTTAGGGTTATGTTTAGGGTTAATGTTAGAGTTATGGTTAGGTTTAGGGTTAGGGTTAGGGTTAGGGTTAAGAATAGAATTAGGGTTAGGGTCATGGTCAGGCTTTGGGTTACGGTTATGATAAGGTTAGGGTTATGGTAAGGGTTAGGTTTAGCTTGAGGTTTAGGATTAGCGTTAGGTTTAATGTTAATGTTAGGGTTACCGTTAGGCATAGGTTTAGGGTTAGGGTTACTGTTAGATGTTTGGTTTAGGGTTAGGGTTCACGTTAGGGTTAGGATTAGAGGTATGGGTTAGGGTTAGGTTTAGGGATAGGGTTAGGTTTAGGGTTAGGGGTTAGGTGTTAGGGAGAGTGTTAGGGGTAGGCTCGTGTTATGGTTAGGGTTAAAGTTACGATTAGTTTTAGGGTTAGTGTTAAGGTTAAATTTAGAGTTTAGAATTATGGTTAGGGGTAGCTTTAGTGTTTTGGTTACGGTTAGAGTTTAGGTTTAGGGTTAGGGTTAGGGTTAGTGTTAGTGTTAGGGTTAGGGTTATGGTTAGAGGTTAGCATTAGCTTTAGGGTTAGTGTTAGGTTTAGGGTTAGGGTTAGGGTTAGCTTTATGGTTGGGATTATGGTAGTGTTAGGCTTAGGGTTAGGTATTACTGTCAGGTTTAGTGTTTGTTTAAGGGGTAGTGTTAGGGTTAGGTTTAGGGTTACATTTAGGGTTAGGGTAAGGTTCAGGGTTTGGAAAAGTGTTAGGTTTAGGGTTGGGTTTAGGGTTAGGGATAGCGTTAGGGTTAGGGTTAGGTTTAGGGTTAGAGTTTAGGTTTAGGTTTAGGTTTAGGTTTAAGTTTAGTGTTAGGGTTAGGTTTAGGTTTACTATTTATTGTTGTGGTAGGATTATGTTTAGGGTTACGTTTAAGGTTAGGGTTAGGGCTAGGTTTAGGTTTAGAGTTAGGGGTTAGGGGTTAGGGAGAGGATAAGGGTTAGGCTTCCAGTTATGGTTAGGTTTTGGATTACAATTAGGTTTAGGCTTATGGTTATGGTTAGTGTTATGGTTAGGTTTAGGTTTAGGGTTAGATTTAGAGGTAGGGTTAGCGTTAGGGTTACGGGTTAGGTGTTAGTTACAGGGTTAGGTTTAGGGTTAGGGTTAAGTATTACAGTCAGGCTTCAGGTTAGTTTAGGGAGTAGAGTTAGGGTTAGGGTAACGGATTAATGTTAGGTTTACGGTTACGGTTATGGTTAGGTTTAGGGGTAAGGCTAGGATTAGAAGTTAGGCTTAGTTGTAGGCTTAGGGTTAGGGTTAGGGTTACGGTAAGTGTTATGGTTAGTGTTAGGGTTATGGCTAGGGGTTAGGCGTTATGTATAGGTTTAAGCTTATGCTTGGGATTATGGTTAGGGTTATGATTAGCTTGAGGGTAAGGCTTAGGGTTCGGGTTAGTGTTAGCATTAGTTTTATTGTTAGTTTTAAGATTCGGGTTTAGCATTAGTGTTAGAGGGTAGGTGTTAGGCATAGGATTAGGGTTAGGCTTAGGTTTACGGTTAGGGTTAGTTTTAGGGATAGTGTTAGGTTTAGAGTTAGGGTTTAGTGTTAGTGTTAGGGTTAAGGTTAGGGTTAGGGTTAGGTTTTGGGTTATGGTTTACAGTTATTTTTAGGTTAGGTTTAGAGTTAGTGTTAGGGTTAGAGTTTGGGTTGGTGTTAGGGTTAGGTTTAGGGTTATGATTAGGGTGAGGATTAGAGCTTAAGTGTTAAGAAGAGGGTTAGGGTTAGGCTTTAGGTTAGGGTTAGGGTTAGGGTTACAATTAGGTTTAGGGTTAAATTTAGGATTAGATTTAGGGTTAGATTTAGTGGTAGTTTTAGAGTAGGGTTAAGGTTAGGGGTTAGGTGTTAGGGATAGTGTTAGGGTTAGTGTTAGGTTTAGGGTTAGGGTTAGGGATAGTCTTAGAGTTAAGATTATGGTTAGTGGTTAATTTTAGGGTTAGGATTACGGTTAGTGTTATGGTTAAGTTTAGAATTTAGTGTTCGTGTGAGGGTTTGGGTTAGGGTTAGTGTTAGTGTTAGGATTAGGGTTAGAGTTAGGATTAGGGTTAGGGGTGGATTTAGGTTTGTATTAGGGTTAGTGTTAGTCTTAGGATTAGAATTTAGGGTTAGGGTTAGGGTTAGGATTCGGTTTAGGGTTAGGTTAGGTGTTAGGTGTTAGCATTAAGTTTAGGGTTAGTGTTGGGGTTATGGTTAGAGGTTACCATTAGGTTTAGGGTTAGAGTTAGAGTTAGGGTTATTATTAGGGTTAGAGTTAAAGGTTAGGATTAAGGTTAGGTTTAGAAGTGTGTTTTAGTGTTAGTATTAGGTTTACTATCAGGGTTAGTGTTAGGGTTAGACGTTAGTGTTAGGTTTAGAGTTAGGTTTAGGGTTAAGGTAAGGGTTAGGTTTAGGTTTAAAGTTAGAGGTATGGGTTATCATTAGGGTTAGGGTTAGGGTTATGGTTAGGTTTAGAGTTAGCATTAGTTTTCGGGTTAGGTTTAGGGTTAGTGTTAGAGGTATGGATTAGTGTAAGGGTTAGGATTAGGTTTAGGGTTATGGTAAGTTTAGCGTTAGGGTTAGGGTTACGTATTACTGTCAGTGTTAGTGTTAGTTTAATGAGTAGGGTTAGGGTTAGGGTTAGGGTTAGGGATTAGTGTTAGGTTTATGGCTAGGGTTAAGGTTAGGGTTAGTGTTGTTTTTAGGGTTAGAGTTTAGGGTTAGTGTTAGGTTTAGGGATATTGTTAGTGTTAGGTTTAGGTTTCGGTTTAGAATTTAGGGTTAGGGTTAGTGTTAGGGTTATACTTAGAGGTTATGATTAGGGTGAGTGTTAGGGTTAGGGTTAAAGCTTAGGTTTAGGTTTAGCGTCATGGTTATTGTTAGGGTTAGGTTTAGTGGTTAGTGTTAGGGTTATGTTTAGGGTTAGTGTTAGGGTTATGGTTAGGTTTAGAATTATATTTAGGTTTAGGCTTAGTGTTAGAGTTAAGGATAGAATTAGGGTTAGGGTCATGGTTAGGCTTTGGGTTACGGTTATGATAAGGTTACGGTTATGGTAAGTGTTAGGTTTAGGTTCATGTTTAGGATTAGGGTTAGGGTTACTTTAGAAGTTAGGTTTAATGTTAATGTTAGGGTTATGGTTAGGCATAGGTTTTGGGTTAGGGTTACTGTTAGAGGTTTGAGTTAGGGTTAGGGTTTGTGTTAGTGATAGCATTAGGGTTCGGATTAGAATTATGGGTTAAGTTTAGGTTTAGGGGTAGGGGTAGGGTTAGGTTTAGGTTTAGGGTTAGGGTTAGGGTTAGGGGTTAGGTGTTAGGGAGAGTGTTAGGGCTAGACTTCGTGTTACGGTTAGGTTTAAAGTTATGATTAGGTTTAGGGTTAGTGTTAGGGTTAAGTTTAGTGTTTAGAATTAGGGTTAGTGATAGCGTTAGTGTTTTGGTTACAGTTAGAGTTTTTGTTTAGGGTTAGGGTTAGTGTTAGGGTTAGGGTTAGTGTTAAGGCTAGAGGTTAGTGTTAGGTTTAGAGTTAGGTTTAGATTTAAGGTAAGGGTTAGGGTTAGGTTTAGGGTTAGAGGTATGGGTTAGCGTTAGGGTTAGGGTTAGTGTTAGGGTTATGGTTAGGTTTAGGATTAGCGTTAGTTTTAGGGTTAGGGTTAGGGTTAGTGTTAGAGGTATGGGTTAGGTTTAGGGTTAGGGTTAGCATTAGGTTTAGGGTTATGGTAAGTTTAGCGTTAGGGTTAGTGTTACGTATTACGGTCCGTATTAGTGTTAGTTTAATGGGTAGGTTTAGGGTTAGGGTTAGCAAATAATTTTAGGTTTATGGCTATTGTTAATGTTAGGGTTAATGTTATTTTTAGGGTTAGAGTTTAGGGTTAGTGTTAGTTTTAGGGTTATTGATAGTGTTAGTGTTAGGTTTCAGTTTAGAATTTAGGGTTAGGGTTAGTGTTAGGGTTATGCTTAGAGGTTATGATTAGGGTGAGTTTTAGGGTTAGAGTTAAAGCTTAGGTTTAAGTTTAGCGTCATGGTTATTTTTAGGGTTAGGTTTAGTGGTTAGTGTTAGGGTTATGTTTAGAGTTAGTGTTAGGGTTATGGTTAGGTTTAGAGTTATGTTTAGGTTTAGGGTTAGTGTTAGGGTTAAGGATAGAATTAGGGTTAGGGTCATGGTTAGGCTTTGGGTTACGGTTATGATAAGGTTAGGGTTATGGTAAGGGTTATGTTTAGGTTCAGGTTAGGATTAGGTTTACTGTTAGGGTTAGAAGTTAGGTTTAATGTTAATGTTAGGTTTACTGTTAGGCATAGGTTTGGGTTTGGGTTACTGTTAGAGGTTTGGGTTAGTTTTAGGGTTAGCGTTAGTATTAGTGTTAGGTTTAGGATTAGAGGTATGGGTTAGGATTAGGTTTAGGGCTAGGGTTAGGTTTAGCGTTAGGTTTAGGGTTAGGGTTAGGTTTAGGGGTTAGGTGTTAGGGAGTGTGTTATGGGTAGGCTTCATGTTACTGTTAAGGTTAAGATTACGATTAGGTTTAGGGTTAGTTTTATGGTTAAGGTTATAGTTTAGAATTAGGGTTAGGGGTAGCGTTAGTGTTTTGGTTATGGTTAGAGTTTAGATTTAAGGTTAGGGTTAGGGTTAGGGTTAGGGTTAGGGTTAGGGTTAATGTTAGGCTTAGGGTTATGGTTAGAGGTTAGTGTTAGGTTTAGGGTTAGGTTTAGCTTTAGGGTTAGGGTTAGGGTTAGCTTCATGGTTGGGGTTATTGTAGTGTTAGGCTTAGGGTTAGCTATTACTGTCAAGTTTAGGGTTTGTTTATGGGGTAAGGTTAGGGTTAGGGTTAGGGATTAATGTTAGGTTTAGTGTTAGTGTTATGTTTAGGGTTAGGGTTAGGTTTTGGGTTAGAGTTTAGGGTTATGGTTATGGTTAGGGTTAGGGTTAGGATTATGATTAGAATTTAAGGTTAGGTTTATGTTTAGGATTAGGCTTGCGATTAGGGTTATGTTTAGGTTTACAGTTAATTTTAGGGTTAGGTTTAGTATTAGGTTTAGGGCTTAAGTGTTAGGGATAGGATAAAGGTTAGTGTTAGAATTAGGGTTAGGGTTAGGTTTACGGTTAGTTTTAGGGTTGGAGTTATGGTTAGGGTTAGTGGTTAAGTGTTATGGGTAGGTATAGGTTTATTGTTAGGGATAGGGTTATTGTTAAGTTTAGGGTCAGGGTTAGGTTTACAGTTAAGTTTACGGTTACCGATAGTGTTAGTGTTAGGGTTAGGCTTTAGGCTTAGGGTTAGTGTTAGGGTTAGGATTAAGGTTAGGGTTATGGTTAGAGGTAAGCGTTATGTTTAGTGTTAGAGTTTGGGGTTAGGGTTAGGGTTGGGGTTAGGCTTAGGTTTTATGGTTAGGGTTAGGGTTAGGTTTAAGTTAGTGTTAGGCTGAATCTTTGGGTTAGAGTTAGAGGTATGGTTTAGGGTTATGGTTATTGTTAGAGTTAGGGTTAGGTTTAGGGTTATGCTATGGTTACGGTTAGGGTTAGGTATTATAGTCAGGTTTAGGATTAGTTTAAGGACTAGGGTTAGAGTTAGGGTTAGGGATTAATGTTAGGTTTAGGGTTATGGTTAAGGTTAGTGTTAGTGTTAGGATTAGGATTAGACTTTAGGGTTAGTGGTAGGGTTAGGGGTATGGTTATGGTTAGGTTTAGGGTTAGGGTTAAGTTTAGGGTTAGGGGTTAGTTGTTAGGGAGAAGGTTAAGATTAGGCTTTGGGTTACAGTTAGCGTTAGGGTTATGATTAAGTTTAGGGTTAGGCTTAGGATTGTGGTTAGTTTTATGTTTAGTGTTAGTTTTAGGGTTAGATTTAGGGTTTGCTTGGGGTTAGGTGTTAGCAATAAGGATAGGTTAGGGTTAGGGTTAGGGTTAGGGTTAGGGTTAGGTTTATGCTGAGGTTTAGGTTTACGGTTAGGGTTTACGCTTAGGTTTAGGTTTAGGGTTAGGTTTAGGGTTAGGTTTAGGTTAATGGTTAGGTTTAGAGTTAGGGTTAGAAGTTGGTTTAGTCTTACGGTTAGGGTTAGTGTTAGGGTTAGGGTTAGAAGTTAGGGCTAAGGTTAATGTTAGGATTAGTGATAGTGTTCTGGTTAGAGTTCATGGTTAGGGTTAGGGTTAGGGTTAGGGTTAGGTTTAGAGTTTAGCGTTAGGTTAAAGTTAGAGTTTGTGTTTAGGGTTAGGGTTAGGGTTAGTCTTAAAGTTATGATTAAGGTTAGGGTTAGTGTTTGTTTTAAAACTTAGGTTTAGGTTTAGGGTTAGTGTTAGGTTTAGTTTTAGAGTTAGATTTAGGGTTAGGGTTAGGGGTTAGGTGTTCGTGATAGTGTTAGGGGTAGAGTTAGGGTAAGGGTTAGGGATAATATTAGGGTTAGGGTTAGGGTGTAAGTTACGGTTACTGTTAGGGTTAGTTTAGGGTTAGGGTTAGGCTTAGGCTTAGAAATTATGGTTAAGGTTAGAGTTAGGGTTAAAGCTTAGCTTTAGGGTTAGGTTTAGTGTTAGGGTTAGGGTTAGGGATAGGTTTACGCTTAGGCTTCTGGTTATGGTTAGGGTTAAGGTTATGATTAGTTTAGTGTTTGAGTTAGGGTTAGGGTTAGAGTTATGGTTAGGTTTAGGTTTAGGTTTTGGATTAGGATTAGGTTTAGAGTTAGGGTTAGTTTTAGGGTTTAGGTGTTAGGGATAGGTTTAGGTTTAGGCTTCATGGTCCGGTTAGGGTTAGGGTTATGATTAGGTTAGGGTTAGTGTTACAGTTAGCGTTTGCATTAGATTTATGTTAGTTTTAGGGTTAGGGTTAGGGTTAGGTTTAAGTGTTAGGTGTTCGAGATAAAGTTGCAGTTAGGGTTAGGGTTAGGGTTAGGGTCAGGGTTAGAGTTAAGGTTTAAGGTTAGGTTTAGGGTTAGTGTTAGGTTTAGGGTTATGATTAGAATTTAGGCTTAGTGTTAGTATTAGGGTTAAGGTTACGATTTTGGTTAGTGTTAGGGTTAGGTTTAGGGTTAGGGTTAAGCTTTAGGTGTTATGGAGAAGGTTTTGGTTAGGCTTCGGGTTATGATTAGGTTTTTGGGTTATGATTATGTTTAGGGTTAGGTTTAGGGTTACGATTAGGGTTAGGGTTTGGGTTAGGGTTAGGGGTTAGGTGTTAGGGATAGAGTTAGCGTTAGGGTTAGGGTTAGGTTTATTGTTAGAGGTAGGTTTAGGGTTATGTTTAGGGTTAAAGATAATGTTAGGTTTAGGGTGAATGTTAGGGTTAGGGATAGGGCTAGGGTTAGGGTTAGCATTTAAGTGTTAGGGTTAGGGTTAGTGTTTGTGTTAGGGTTAGTTTCAGGGTTAGATATTAGGCTTAGGTTCAGGTATAGGTTTAGGGTTAGGGTTAGAGTTTAAGGTTAGGCTTAGAGTTAGGGTTATTGTTAGGGTTAGGTTTAGGTTGATGTTTAGTATTAGGGTTAGGCTTTAGTTTTGCATTAGTTTTTGGGTTATGTTTCAGATTAGGGGTAGGGTTTGGGTTAGAGTTTAGGGTTAGTATTAGGGTTACGGTTTGTGTTAGGGTTATGTTCAGGGTTAGATATTAGGCTTAGGTTTATTTATATTTTTAGTGTTAAGGTTAGGGTTATGTTTATGATTAGAATTTAGGGTTAAGTTTAGGGTTAGAGTTAGGTTTAGAGTTAGGGTTAGGGTTACGGTTAGGGTTAGGATTTGGGCTAGGTTTAGGGTTAGTGTTAGGTGTTAGGTGTTAGGGAAAGGGTTAGGGTCAGGCTTCGTTTTATGGTTAGGTTGGGGTTAGGTTTATGGTTAGGGTTATGCTTAGAGGTTATGGTTAGGGTGAGTGTTAGGGTTAAGGTTAAAGCTTAGGTTTAGGTTTAGTGTCACAGTTATGGTTAGGGTTAGATTTAGTGGTTAGTGTTAGGGTTATGTTTAGGGTTAGTGTTAGGGTTATGGTTATGTTTAGAGTTATGTTTAGGTTTAGGGTTAGTGTTAGGGTTAAGGATAGAATTAGGGTTATGGTCACGGTTAGGCTTTGGGTTATGGTTACGTTTAGGGTTAGCATTATGGTAAGGGTTAGGGTTAGGGTTAGGTTTAGGGTTACGTTTAGAGTTAGTGTTTAGGGTTAGCATTAGAGTTAGGGTTACGGTTAAGGTTAGGCTTAGCATTATGGTTAGGGTTAGGATCACATTTAGGTTAACGTTAGGATTAGGGTTAGGGTTAGGCTTAGTGTTAGGGTTAGGGTTAGGATTACAATTAGGTTAGGCTTAGGTTTAGGGTTAGGGTTAGGTATAGGGTTTGATTTTAGGGATAGTTTTATGATTAGTGTTAGTGTTACGGTTAGAGTTTAGGCTTAGGGTTAGGATTAGGGTTATTTTTAGAGGCTAGTGTTAGGTTTCGATTAGGGTTAGGATTAAAGCTTAGTTTTATTGTTAGGGTTAGGGTTAGGTTTAGAGTTCGGTTTAGGGTTATGGTTAGAGTTAATGTTATGGTTGGCCATTAGCGTTTGGTTTAGGGTTAGAATTAGGGTTAGAGTTAGCGTTAGGTTTGAGGTTAGAATTCATGGTTAGTGTTAGGATTATGGTTAAAACTTTGGTTCAGGGTTTGGCTTAATGTTAGGGTTAGGAATAGTGTAACGGTTAAGATTAGGGTTACTGGATAATTTTAGGGTTAGTTTTATGGTTAGGGTTAGGTCTAGAGGTTTGTGTTAGGTTTAGGGTTAGAGATAGGGTTAGGGTTAGGCTTGGGGTATAGTTAAGGTTAGTGTTACAATTAGGTTAGGATTAGGATTAGGGTTTGCTTTAGATTTAGTGTTAGGTTTAGGGTTAGGGTTAGCGTTAGGGTTTAGGTGTGAGGTATAGGGTTATGGGTTAGGGTTAGGATTAGGGTTACATTTAGGGTTAGCATTAGTGTTAGGGTTAATGTTCTGGTTAAGGTTAGGGTTAGGATGAGGTTTAGGGTTAGGGTTTGTTTTAGGGTTAGAAGTTAGCTTTAGTGATAGGTTTAGGGTTAGGGTAGGGATAGGTTTAGGGTTTGGGTTAGTGTTAGAAGTTAGCGATAGTCTTATGGTTAAGGTTAGAGTTAGGGTTAGGCTTAAGTTTAAAGGTACTGTTTAGGGTTTCGGTTAGGATTAGGCTTAGGGTTAGGGTTATGGTTAGGTTTAGGGTTTGGTTATGCTAGTGTTAAGGTTAGGGTTAGGTATTACAGTCAGTTTTAGGGCTAGTTTAAGGGGTTAGGGTTAGGGTTAGGGTTATGTTTAGCCGTGAGCATTAGGTTTGGTTTAGGGTTAGGGTTAAAGTTTAGGTTTAGGGTTAGGGTTAACGTTAGGGTTAGGGTTAGATGTTAGGGATAGGTTTAGGTTTACATTTAGTGTTAAATCTTAAGTTTGGCATTATTGTTAGTGTTAGAGTTAGGGTTAATTTTCGTGTTAGGGTTAGGGATAGGGTTAGGGTTTTGGTTAGAGGTTAGCATTTGGTTTAGGGTTAGATTTAGTTTGAAGGTTAAGGTTAGGGTTAGTCTTAGAGGTTATTGTTAGTGTTATGGTTAGGGTTAGGGTTATAGTTAGGGTTAGGGCTACAATTAGGTTAGGTTTAGAGATAGGGTTACAGTTACGTGAGGATTAGACTTAGGGTTAGGTTTACGGTTAGGGTTACGGTTAGGTTTAGCGTTTAGGGTTACGGTTAGTGTGAGGGTTAGTGTTATGTTTAACATTATATTTATGTTGAGGTTTACGGTTACTTTTACGGTTAGCTTTAGAAGTTAGGTATAGTGTTAGGGTTAGATTTAGGGTTAGGGTTAGTGTTAGGGCTATGTTTAGAATTATGGTTAGTGTTAGGGTTATGGTTAGAAGTTAGCATTTGGTTTTAGGGTTAGAGTTAGGTTTAGGGTTAGGGTTAGGTTTAGGTTTAGAGGTTATGGTAGGGTTAGGGTTAGAGTTAGGGAAAGGGTAAGGGTTAGGATTACGTTGATTATTAGTTTTAGTGTTAGGGTTACAGTTAGGGTTAGGGTTAGCTTTAAGGGTTAGTTTTAGTGTTAGGATTAAGGATAGGGTTAGTGTAAGGGTTAGGGTTAGCGTTAGAGTTAGGGTTAGGGTTAGGGTTAGGGTTAGGGTTAGGCTTAGCATTATGGTTAGGGTTAGGATCACATTTAGGTTAACGTTAGGTTTAGGGTTAGGGTTACAATTAGGTTAGGCTTAGTTTTAGGGTTAGGGTTAGGTTTAGGGTTTGATTTTAGTGATAGATTTATGATTAGTGTTAGTGTTACGGTTAGAGTTTAAGGTTAGGGTTAGGATTGGGGTTATGTTTAGAGGCTAGCATTAGGTTTCGATTAGGGTTAGGACTAAAGCTTAGGTTTATGGTTAGGGTTAGGGTTAATGTTAGGGATAGGGCTAGGGTTAGTGTTAGGGTTAGGGTTAGGGTTAGTTAAGGTTAGGGTTACAATTAGGTTAGGATTAGGGTTAGGTTTTGCATTAGATTTAGTGATAGGTTTAGGGTTAGGGTTAGTGTTAGGGGTTAGGTGTGAGGTATAGTGTTATGGGTTAGGGTTAGGATTAGGGTTACCTTTGGGGTTAGCATTTAGGGTTAGCATTAGTGTTAGGGTTAATGTTCTGGTTAAGGTTAGGGTTAGGATGAGGTTTAGGGTTAGGTTTAGTGTTAGGGTTAGAAGTTAGCTTTCATGATAGGTTTAGGGTTAGGGTAGGGATAGGTTTAGGGTTAGGGTTAGTGTTAGAGTTTAGCGTTAGTCTTAGGGTTAAGGTTAGGGTTAGGGTTAGGCTTAGGTTTAAAGGTACGGATTAGGGTTTGGGTTAGGATTAGGCTTAGGGTTAGGGTTATGTTTAGGTTTAGGGTTGGGTTATGCTAGGGTTAGGGTTAGGGTTAGGGTTAGGTATTACACTCAGTTTTATGGCTAGTTTAAGGGGTAGGGTTAGGGTTAGAGAGTAATGTTAGGTTTAGGTTTATGATTATGGTTAGGGTTTGGGTTAGGGTTAGGGTTATGTTTAGGGTTAGGATTAGAATTTAGGGTTAGGGTGTTGTTAGGTTTATGTTTACAGTCAGGGTTAGGGTTATTGTTAGGTTTAGGTTTAGTCATTACTTGATTGGGAGAGGGTTAAGATTAGGCTTCGTGTTACGGTTGCATTAGCGTTATGCTTAGGTTTTGGGTTAGGCTGAGGGTTAGGGTTAGGGTTAGTTTTAGTGTTAATTTTAGGGTTAGGTTAAGGTTAGTTTTGGGGTTAGATGTTAGAAATATGGTTAGGTTTCGTGTTAGGTTTAGGGTTAGGGTTCGAGTAGGGCTAGGTTTAGAGTAAGGCTTAGGTATATGGTTATGGCTAGTGTTAGGAATAGTGTTAAGTTTAGTGTTAGGGTTTAGGGTTAGGTTTAGGATTAGGGTTAGGGTTAGGTTTAAGTTTAGAGTTAGGGTTAGTGTAAGGGTTAGAAGTATTTTAGTGTTAGGTTTAGGGTTATGGTTAGAGTTAGAATTAGGCTTAGGGTTAGATATTATGGTTAGGGTTGTGATTAGGGTTAGGGTTATGGTTAGGATTAGTGTTAGGGTTAGGTTTAGGGTTAGGTTTAGGTTTCAGGTTAGGGTCACTTTTAGTGTTGGAAGTTGAGTTAGAGTTAGGGTTAGGGTTAGGGTTAGGGTTTGTTTTAGGGTTTGTGTTAGGGTTAGGGTTAGTTTTAGATTTCGAATTTGATTTAGTGTTACTGTTGGGGGTAGGTTTAGAGTTAGAGTTAGGTTTAGGTTTAGATGTTAGGGTTAGGGTTAGCGTTAGTGTTAAGGTTAGTGTTACAGATAGAGTTTAGTGTTAGGTTTAGGGTTAGAGTTAGGGTTAAGTTTAGGGTTACTATTTGGGTTAGGTTTAGGTTTAGGGTTAGGGTTACAGTTAGAGTTTAGGGTTAGGTTTAGGGTTAGATTTAGGTTTAAGGTTAGGATTAGGGTTATGATTAGAGGTTAGCGTTAGGTTTAGTGTTAGAGTTTGGGTTTACCTTTAGGGTTAGGTTTAGGCTTAGAGGTTATGGTTAAGGTTAGGGTTTGGGTTAGGGTTAAAACTTAGGTTTAGGGTTAGGGTTAGTGTTAGGATTAGTGTTAGGGTTAGGGTAGGGGTTAGGTGTTAGGGAAAGTGTTAGGTTTAGGGTTAAGTTTAGTGATAGGGTTAAGTTTAGGTTTAGAGGAATGGGTTAGGGTTAGGGTTAGGGTGAGGGTTAGAGTTAGGGTTAATGTTAGCTTTTTAGGTATGTGTTAGGGTTACATTTAGGGGTAGGGTTCATGTTAGGGTTAGTGTTATGGTAGGTTTAGGGTTAGGGTTAGAGTTACATATTATGGTCATTGTTGGCGTTAGTTTAACGTGTAGTGTTAGGGTTAGGGTTAGGGATTAATGTTATGTTTAGGGTTAGGGTTAGGGTTAGGGTTAGGGTTAGGGTTAGAGTTGTGGGTTAGGTTTAGGTTTGTGTTAGAGTTAGGGTTATTAGTGTCTGGACTAGCATTACGGTTAGGGCTTGGATTAGGTTTAGGATTAGGTTTAGGGTTAGATTTTGGTGTTAGGTGTTAGCGATAGTTTTAGAGTTAGGCTTTGATTTAAGTTTAGGTTTAGGGTTACGATTAGTTTAGGGATAGTGTTAATGTTAGTGTCAGCATTTGCATTAGGTATATGTTTAGTTTTAGGGTTAGGGTTAGTGATTAGGTGTTAGAAATATGGTTGTGGTTAGGGTTAGGGTTAGTGTTAGGGTTAGGGTTAGGGTTAAGTTTAGGCTTAGTGTTAGGGTTAGGTTTAGAGTTCAGTTTGGTTTTAGGATTAGGGTTGTGTTAGATTAAGGGTTAAAAGTTAGGTTTAGTGTTAGTTTTAGGGTTAGGGTTAGGAATAGGTTAGTGTTAGGGTTAGGGTTAGGGTTAGAGGTTAAGGTGAGAATTAGGGTTAGGATTAGGGTGAGGGTTAGGGTTAGTATTAGATGTATGGGTTAGGGTTAGGTTTAGGGGTAGCGTTAGGATTAGAATTAGTGGTAGGGTTAGGGATATGGGTTCAGTTAGACTTTGGGTTATGGTTATGGTTAGGGTTAGTGTTATGGTTAGGTTTAGTGTTAAGTTGAGATTTTATTGTTAGGGTTAAAAGTTAGGTTTAGTGTTAGTTTAGGGTTAGTGTTAAGGATAGTTTAGTGTTAAGCTTAGGTTTAGCGTTAGAGGTTATGTTTAGGGTTTGAGTTAGTGTTTGGGTTACTGTTAGTGTGAGAGGTATGGGTTAGGGTTTGGTTTAGGGGTAGGGTTTGTGTTAGGGTTAGGGTTATAGGAGGTTTAGAGTTGGCGTTAGGGCTAGGTATTACGGTCAGTGTTAGTGTTAGTTTAAGAGGTAGGGTTCGGGTTAGGGTTAGGGATAGGCTTAGGGATATTTTTAGAGTTTAGCTTTAGGTTTAGGGTTAGGGTTAGGGTTAGAGTTTAGGGTTAGAGTTATGGGTAGGGTTAGGTTTATAGTTAACGTTAGGGTTAGGATTAGAAGTTAGTGTTACAGATAGGGTTAGCGTTATGGTTACGGTTAGGGTTAGGGTTAGGTTTAGGGTTAGGTTTAGGTTTAGGTTTAGGTTAAGGGTTACTGTGAGGGTTAGAAGTTACTTTAGTGTTAGGGTTAGGGTTAGGGTTATAGTTAGAGTTAGAGTTAGAGTTAGAGTTAGAGTTAGGGTTAGATTTTAGGTTTAGGTTTAGGGTTTGGGTTAGAGTTAGTGTTATGGTTAGAAGTTAGTGTTAAGGCTAGGGTTATGGTTATGGTTAGAGGTTAGCATTAGGTTTAGATTTAGAGTTGTGTTTAGGGTTAGTATTAGGGTTAGGCCTAGATGTTATGATTAAGGTTAGGGTTAGGGTTAGGTTTAGGGTTAAAACTTAGGTTTATGGTTAGGGTTAGTTTTAGAGTTATGGCTAGGGTTTGGGTTGGTGTTAGGTTTAGTGTTAGGGTTAGGTTTAGGGGTTAGGTGTTAGGGAGAAGCTTAGGGTTAGGCTTCGAGTTACAGTTAGTGTTAGGGCTATGATTAGGTTTAGGGTTAGGGTTATTGTTAGGGTTAGTTTTACTCTTAGTTTTAGGGTTCTGTTTAGGGTTAGGGTAGGTGTTTAGTGTTAGGGATAGGATTAGTGTTATGTTTAGGTTTAGGGTTATGGTTAGCATTAGGATTAGTGTTAGGTTTAAGGTTAGTTTTAGGGTTATGGTGAAATTTAGTGTTAGGGTTAGGCTTTAGGGTTAGAGTTAGGTTTAGGGTTAGGATTAGGGTTAGGTTTAGGATTAGGGTTACGGTTATGGTTAGAGTTTAGCTTTAGGCTTAGTGTTAGAGTTTGGTGTTAGGATTAGGGTTAGGCTTACAGTTTATGTTTAGGCTTAGGGTTAGGGTTAGTGTTAACATTTTAATTAGATTTACGTTTAGTTTTATGATTAGGATTAGAGTCAGGTTTAGGTGTTAGTTGTTAGGGATAAGGTTGTAGTTAGTGTTAGGGTTAGTGTTAGCGTTACGGTAAGGTTAAGTTTAGTGTTAATGTTAGGGTTAGTGTTAGGGTTAGAGGTATGTGTTAGGGTTAGGTTTACATTTAGGTTTAGTTTTATGCTTAGGGTTAGGGTTAGGTTTAGGGTTAAAAGTTAGGTTCAGTGTTAGTTTTATGGTTAGGGTTAGGGATAGGTTAGTGTTAGGGTTAGGGTTATGGTTTGAGGTTAAATTTAGAATTAGGGTTAGGATTATGGTTAAGGTTAGGATTAGGGTTAGAGGTATGGGTTATTGTTAGGTTTAGTGGTAAGTTTAGGATTAGGGTAATGTTAGGTTTAGGGATAGGGCTAAGGTTAGGTTTTGGGTTATGGTTATGGTTAGGGTTAGGGTTATGGTCAGATTTAGGGTTAGTTTGAGGTTTAGGGTTAGGGTTATGGTTAGGGTCAGAAGTTAGGTTTAGTGTTAGGTTTAGGGTTAGGTTAGGGATAGTTTAGTGTTAGGGTTAGGGTTAGTGTTAGGGTTAGAGGTTAAGTTTAGCGTTAGATTTAGGGTTAGGGGTAGGGGTAGGGTTAGAGGTATGTGTTAGGGTTACTTTTAATGGTATGGTTAGAGTTAGGGTTAGGGTTATGGTAGGTTTAGTGTTAGATTTAGGGTTAGGGGTAGGGGTAGGGTTAGAGGTATGTGTTAGGGTTACTTTTAATGGTATGGTTAGAGTTAGGGTTAGGGTTATGGTAGGTTTAGTGTTAGGGTTAGGGTTAGGCTTAGGTTTAGGGTTATGTTTGAGGTAAGCTTTAGGTTTAGGGTTAGGTTTATAGTTTAGGTTTAGGGTTAGGGTTAATGTTAGGGTTAGGATTAGAAGTTATGGCTAGTGGTAGTGTTAGGATTATGATTATGTTTAAGTTTAGGGTTAGGGTTAGTGTTATGGTTAGTGTTAGGCGTTAGGTGTTAGGGAGAGTGTTAAGGTTAGGATTAGGGTTAAGGTTAGGGTTAGTTTAGGTTTAGGTTTAGGGGTTAGGTGTTAGGGAGAGGGTTATGCTTAGTCTTATGGTTATGGTTAGTGTTACACTTAGGTATAGGTTTAGAATTAGGTTTAGGGTTAATATTAAGGTCAGTGTTAGGTTTTCAGCTAGGTTTGGGCTTAGGGTTAGGGTTTAGGTGTTAGGGACATGGTTATAGTTATGGTTTGGGTTAGAGTTAGGGTTAGGTTTACGTTTACAGTTAGGTTTAGGTTTATGTATAGTGTTAGGGTTAGGGTTAGGGTTTAGGGTTATGGTTAGGGTTAGGTTTAGGTTTAGGATTAGGGTTAGGCTTATGGGTAGAGGTTAGCATTAGGTTTAGTGTTAGAGTTTGGGGTTAGGGTTATGGTTAGGGTTAGGCTTAGAATTTATGGTTAGGGTTAGTGTTAGGGTTAGGGTTAAAGCTTAGTTTTAGGGTTAGGGTTACAGTTAGGGTTTGAGTTATGTTTAGAGGTTAGTGTTAGGGTTAGGTTTAGAATTAGTGTTAGTTTTTGGGATAGGGTTAGTTTTAGAGTTAGGTTTAGGTTTTGGGTTAGGGTTAAGATTAGGATTAAGGTTAGGGTTAGGGTTGGGAATAGTGTTACTGTTAGGCTTTGCACTCTGTTTAGGGTTATGGTTAAGGTTATGGTTAGCTTTAGGTTGAGGGTTTGTTTAGGGTTAGATTTTAGGTTTAGGGTTAGATTTAGGGTTAGAGTTACGGTTAAGGTTAGGTTTAGAATTAGAATTTAGGGTTAGGGTTAATGTTAGGGTTAGGGTTACAGTTAGGGTTAGGGTTAAGCCTATGTTTAGGGTTAGCATTTTGGTTAGGGTTAGGGTTTAGGGTCCGATTTAGGGTTAGGGCTAGGATTAGGTTTACGTTTAGGGTTAAGCTTTAGGGTCAGTGTTAGTGTTCGTGTTAGGGGTTAGGTATTATGGATGGAGTTAGCGTTAGGGTTAGGGTTAAGTTTAGGATAAAGTTTCGGGTTAGGGTTAGGGTGAATGTTAGGATTAGTGTTAGGTTTCGGTTTAGAGTTTAGGTTTAGGGTTAGTTTTAGGGTTAAGATTACGATTACGTTTAGGTTTAGGATTACAATTTATGGTTGGGCTAGGGTTAGTGTTAGGGTTACATTTAAGTTTACGGTTAGGGCTAGGTTTATTGTTAGAGTTAGAGGTTAGGTGTTATTGAGAGGGTTATGGTTAGTCTCCTGGTTATGGTTAGGTTTTGCGTTACAATTAGGTTTAGGCTTAACGTTATGGTTAGGGTTAGGTTTAGGGTTAGGTTTCAATTTAGAGGTAGTGTTAGGGTTAGGGTTAGGTTTAGGGTTCAGATTAGGGTTAGGGTTAGGGATAGTGTTAGGATTAGGTTTAGGTTTAGGGTTAGGTTTAGGGTTAGAGTTTAGTTTTAGGGTTAGGTTTAGTGTTAAGTTTAGGGTGAGTGTTAGGTTTAGGATTACAATTTATGCGTAGGATAGGGATAGTTTTAGGGTTACATTTAAGATTAGGGTTAGGGTTAGCTTTAGGGTTAGTGTTAGGGTTTAGGTGTTAGGCAGATGGTTAGAGTTAGGCTTTCGTTGATGGTTAGGTTTTGGGTTATGATTAGGTTTAGGCTTAGAGTTATCGTTAGGCTTAGGGTTAGTTTTCATTTTAGGGTTATATTTAGAGGTAGGGTTAGGGTTAGGGTTAGGGGTTAGGTGTTAGCCTCATGGTTAGTGTTAGTGTAAGGGTTAGGCTTAGGTATTACTGTCAGGCTTTGGGTTAGTTTAAAGGGAAGAGATAGGGTTACGGTAAGGGATTAATGTTAGATTTGGGGTTATGGTTATGGTTAGGTTTAGTGTTAGGGTTAGGATTAGAAGTTAGTGTTAGAGGTATGGTTAGGATTATGGTTACGATTATGGTTAGGGTTAGTGTTAGGGATAGATTTAGGGGTTAGAGGTTAGGTAGAGGTTTAAGTTTAGGCTTCGGATTATGGTTAGGGTTAGGGTTACGATTAGCTTTACGGTAAGGCTTAGGGTTAGGGTTAGTGTTAGGGTTAGTTTTACTGTTAGTATTAGAGTTAGGTTTAGCATTAGGGTTAGCGGTTATGTTTTAGGGATAGGGTTAGTGTTAGGGTTAGGTTTATGGTTAGGGTTAGTGCTAGGGATAGTGTTAGGTTTAGAGTTAGTGTTTAGGGTTACTATTAGGGTTAAGGTTAGGGTTAGGGTTAGCGTTATGTTTAGGGTGAGGATTAGAGTTTAGATGTTAGGAAGAGGGTTAGGGTTAAGCTTTGGGTTACGGTTAGCATTATGATTAGGTTGAGTGTTAACATTAGGGTTAGATTTAGGGTTGGTTTTAGAGTTAGGGTTAGGGTTAGGGTTAGCAGTTAGGTGTATAGCTAGTGTTAGCGTTAGTGTTAGGTTTAGGTTTAGGGTTAGGGTTAGGGATAGTGTTACGGTTAGGGTTAGGGTTTGTGGTTCAGTTTAGGGTTAGGATTACAGTTAATGTTAGGGTTAAGTTAAGAGGTTAGTGTTTGTGCTAGGTTTAGGGTTAGGGTTAGTGTTATGTTTAGGGTTAGGATTAGGGTTAGAGTTAGGTTTAGGGTTAGTTTTAGGTTTAGGTTTGGGGTTAGGGGTAAGGATAGGGTTATGGGTCGTGTTAGGATTAGAATTTAGGGTTAGGCTTAGGGTTAGGATTAGGTTTTGGGTTAGGGTAAGGTGTTAGGTGTTAGCGTTAATGTTAGGGTTAGCGTTAGGCTTATGGTTAGAGGTTAGCGTTAGGTTTAGTGTTAGTGTTAGGGTTAGGGTTAGGGTTAGATTTATATGTTAGGATTAAGATTAGGGTTTGAGGTTTGGTTTAGTGTTAGTGTTATGGTTAGTGTTAAGGTTAGTGGTTTTTGTTAGGTTTAGAGTTCGGTCTAGTGTTAAGGTTAGGGTTAGGGTTAGGTTTTGGATTAGAGGTATGGGTTAGGGTTAGGATTAGGGTTATGGTTAAGTTTAGTGTTAGGGTTCGTTTTCAGGTTAGGGTTAGTGCTAGTGTTAGAGGTATGGGTTAGTGTTAGAGTTAGGATTAGGTTTAGCGTTAGGGTTAGGGGTTAGTTGTTAGGGATAGGGTTAGGGTTAGGTTTAGTTTTACAGTTAGGGTTTGGGTTAGGGTTAGGGATAGTGTTAGGTTTAGAGTTAGGGTTTAGGATTAGTGTTAGGGTTAAAGTTAAAGTTAGGTTTAGGTTTAGAGTTTAGGGTTATGGTTAGGTTAGGGTTAGTGTTAGGGTTAGCGTTACTGTTAGGGTAAGTGTTAGGGTTAGGGTTAGGGTTATGATTAGGGTGAGGATTAGAGGTTAGGTGTTAGGAAGAGGGTTAGGGTTAGGCTTTGGGTTAGGGTTAGGGTTAGCGTTACTATTAGGCTTAGTGTTAGGGTTAGGGTTAGATTTAGGGTTAGTTTTAGATTTAGGGTTAGGGTTAGGGTTAGGGGTTTGGTGTTAGGGATAGTGTTAGGGTTATTGTTAGGTTTAGGGTTATGGTTAGGGTTACGGATAGTGTTAGGGTTAGGGTTAGTGTTTGGGGTTTAGTTTCGGGTTGGGATTACGGTTAATGTTAGGTTTAAGTTTAGAGGTTAGTGTTCGTGTTCATGTTAGGGTTAGGGTTAGTGTTAGGGTTGGGTTAGGTTCAGGGTTATGTTTAGTGTTAGAGTTAGGATTAGGATTAGTTTTAAGTTTAGGTTTAGGGTTAGTGTTAGGGTTAGGGTTAGGGGTAGTGTTAGGATTATAATTTAGGTTTAGAGTTAGGGTTAGGTTTAAGTTTAGTGTAGCTGTTAGGTGTTAGCGTTAATGTTAGGGTTAGTGTTAGGCTTATGGTTAGATGTTAGGTTTAGGTTTAGGGTTAGGGTTAGGGTTAGTGTCAGGGTTAGTGTTAAAGGTTAGGATTAAGGTTAGGGTTACAATTTTGGTTTCGTGTTAGTGTTAGGGTTAGTCTTAGTGTTAGAGGTTAGTGTTAGGTTTAGAGTTAGGTTTAGGGTTAAAATTAGGGTTAGGGTTAGGGTTATTTTTTGACGTACGGTTTAGGGTTAGGGTTATGTTTAGGTTCAGGTTTAGGGTTATGGTTAGGTTTAGGGTTATGGTTAGGTTTAGGGTTAGGGTTAGGGTTAGGGTTTGCTTTAGGGTTATGTTAAGTTTAGGGTTAGGGTTAGTGATAAAGGTTAGTGTTAATTTTAGGGATGTGGTTAGGTTCAGGTTTAAGGTAGAGTTAGAAGTAAGGGTTAGGGTTAGATTTCGGGGTTGTTTAGGTTTAGGCATAGTGTTATGGTAGGTTTAGGGTTAAGGTTCGGGTTAGGTATTATGGTCAGTGTTAGGGTTAGTTTAAGGAGTAGGGTTAGGTTAATGGTTAGAGATTAATGTGAAGTTTAGTGTTACGTTTATGGTTCGGGTTAGGGTTAGTGTTGTGTTAGGGTTAGAGTTTAGGATTAGGGTTAGGTTTAGGGTTAGTGTTAGGGTTATTAGAGTTAGGGTTATGATTGTGGTTAAATTTTAGGGTTAGGGTTACGTTAGGGTTAGCATTATTTTTATGGTTAAGGTTAGAATTTAGGGTTAGAATTAGGTTTAGGGTTAGGGTTAGGTGTTAAATGTTGGGAAGAGGGTAATGGTTAGGCTTCGGGTTAGGGTTAGGGTTAGGGTTTAGGTATTAGGGATAGAGTTGCATTAGGGTTAGGGTTAGGGTTTTGTTTATGGTAAGTTTTAGGGTTAGGGATATTGTTAGGTTTAGGTTTAGTTTTAGGATTAAGGATATTGTTAGGGTGAGGGTTAGGGTTAGGTTTAGGATTTAGGTTAGGGTTAGGTTTAGGATTACAATTTATTGTTGGGGTAGGGTTAGTTTTAGGGTTACATTAAAAGGTTAGGTTTAGGACTAGGTTTAGGGTTAGTGTGAGGGGTTAGGTGTTAGGGAGAGTGTTAGAGTTAGGCTTCCGATTATGGTTTTGCGTTACGATTAGGTTTAGGCTTAGGGTTATGTTTAGGGTTAGGGTTATGTTTCAGATTAGGGTTAGATTTAGAGGAAGGGTTAGGTTTAGGGTTAGGTGTTAGGTGTTAGTGACAGGGTTAGTGTTAGTGTTAGTGGTTAGGTGTTAGTGACAGGGTTTGTGTTAGGGTTAGTATTAGGTATTACAGTCAGGTTCGGGTTAGTTTAAGGGGTAGAGTTAGAGTTAGGGTAAGGGATTGATGTTAGGTTTAGGGTTAGGGTTAGAAGTTAGTGTTAGTGGTAGGGTTAGGATTATGGTTAAGTTTAGTGTTAGGGTTATGTTTAGGCTTCGAGTTTATGGAGAGTTTTAAGGTTATGTTTCGGATTATGGTTAGGGTTAGGGTTATGATTAGCTTTAAGGTAAGGCTTAGGGTTAAGGTTAATGTTAGTGTTAGTTTTAGGGTTAGGTTTAGCATTAGGGTTAGGGTTTAAGTGTTAGGGATAGTGTTAGGGTTAGGTTTAGGTTTACGGTTAGGGTTAGTTTTAGGGATAGTGTTGGTTTTAGAGTTAGGGTTTAGAGTTAGTGTTTGTTTAATGTTAGGGTTAAGTTTAGAGGTTAGTGTTCGTGTCAGGTTTAGGGTTAGGGTTACTGTTAGGGTTAGGGGTTATGTGTTAGCGACAGGGTTAGTGTTAGGGTTAGGGTTACAGTTAGTGTTAGAAGTATGGGTTAGGGTTAGGATTAGTGTTAGGTTTAGGGGTATGGTAGTTTTTGGGTGAGGGTGAGTGTTAGAGGTTATGGTTAAGGTTAGGGTTGTGGTTAGGGTCAGTTTTAGGGTAGGGTTATAAGTAAGGGTTAAGGTTAGGTTTATGGGTAGTGTTAGGGTTAGAGATATTGTTATGGTAGGTTTAGGGTTAGGGTTCGTGTTAGGTATTACAGTCTGTGTTAGGGTTAATTTAAGGGGTAGGGTTAGGGTTATGGTTAGGGATTAATGTAAGGTTTAGGGTTAGGTTTATGGTTAAGGTTAGGGTTAGGGTTAGTGTTAGTTTTAAGTTTAGAGGTTAGGATTAGGGTTAGGTTTAGGGTTAGTGTTAGGGTTAGGGTTAGGTTTAGGGTTACATTTTAGGTTTAGGTTTACGATTAGGGTTAGGGTTATTTTTAGGTTTGTGATTACAATTTAGGATTAGAGTTAGGTGTAGGTTTAGGGTTGCGGTTATGGTTACGGTTAGGGTTAGGGTTAGGTTTAGGTTTAAATTTAGGTGTTAAGTGTTAGGAAGAGGGTTATGATTAGGCTTCGGTTTAGGGTTAGGGTTAGGGTTAGGGGTTAGGTATTAGGGATAGACTTAGCCTTAGGTTGAGGGTTGAGGTTAGATTTAGCGTAAGGTTTAGGGTTAGGGATAGTTTTAGTTTTAGGGTTAGGGTTTGGGTTAGATTTAGGGTTAGAGTTTAGGGTTATGCTTAGGTTTAGGGTTAAGTTTAGGATTACAATTTATATTTGGTGTAGGGTTTGGGTTAGTGTTACATTTAAGGTCAGGTTTAGGGCTAGGTTTAGGGTTAGAGTTAGGTTTTAGGTGTTAGGGAGAATGTTACAGTTTGGCTTCTGGTTAAGATTAGGTTTTCGGTTACGATTAGTTTTAGGCTTAAGGTTATGTTAAGGGTTAGGGTTAGGTTTAGGGTTAGGGTTAGATTTAGAGATAGGGTTAGGGTTAGGGGTTAGGTGTTAGCGACAGGGTTAGGTTTAGGATTAGGTATTACAGTCAGACTTCGGGTCACTTTAAGGGGTAGAGATTGGGTTAGGGTAAGCAATTAATGTTAGGGGGGTTAGGGTTATAGTTAGGCTTAGGGTTAGGGTTAGGATTAGAAGTTACTGTTATTCCTGGTGTTAGGATTATAGTTATGGTTAAGGTTATGTTTAGTGTTAGGGTTAGGCTTTAGGGGTTAGGGAGAGGTTTAAGGTTAGGCTTCGGATTACGGTTAGGGTTAGGGTTATGATTAGTTTTAAGGTAAGGATTAGTGTTAAGGTTAGTGTTAGGGTTAGTTTTAGTGTTAGTTTTAGTATTAGGTTTAGTGTTAGGTTTAGGGGTTAGGTGTTAGGGATAGGGTTATGGTTAGGGTTAGGTTTACATTTAGGGTTAGGGTTAGGAATAAAGTTAGGTTTAGAATTAGGGTGTAGGGTTAGTGTTAGGGTTAAAAATTGGGTTACGTTTATGGTTAGAGTTTTGGGTAGGGTTAGGGTTAGGGTTAGTGTTAATGTTAGGATAAGTGTTAAGTTTAGAGTTAGGGTTATGATTAGGGTGAGATTTAGAGTTTAGGTGTTAGGAAGAGGGTTAGGGTTAGGCTTTGGGTTTGGGTTAAGGTTAGCATTACGATTATGTTTTGTGTTAGGGTTAGCTTTAAGGTTAGTTTTAGAGTTAGGGTTAGGGTTAGAGTTAGGGGTTAGGTGTTAGGGATAGTGTTAGGTTTAGTGTTAGGTTTAGGGTTAGGGTTAGGGTTAGGGACAGTGTTAGGGTTAGGGTTAGGGTTTGTGGTTAAGTTTAGGGTTAGGATTACGGTTAACGTTAGTGTTAAGTTTAGAGGTTAGTGTTCCTGTTAGGGTTAGTGTTAGGGTTAGTGTTAGGCTTCGGGTTAGGTTTAGGCTTAGGGTTAGAATTAGGTTTAAGGTTAGTTTCAGGTTTAGGTTTAGGGTTAGGGTTAGTGTTAGGGTTCGGGGTAGTGTTAGAATTAGAATTTAGGGTTAGGTTTAGGGTTAGGATTAGGTTTAGGGTTAGGGTTAGGTGTTGAGTGTTAGCGTTAAGGTTAGGAGTAGGTTTGGGCTTATGGTTAGAGGTTAGTGTTAATATTAGGATTAGAGTTAAGGTTAGGGTTATGGTCAGGGTTAGAGTTAAAGGTTAAGATTAAGGTTAGGGTTAGAAGTTTGGTTTAGTGTTAAGGGTATTGTTAGAGTTAGTGTTAGTGTTAGAGGTTAGTTTTAGGTTTAGAGTTAGGTTTAGGGTTAAGGTTAGGGTTAGTTTAAGGGTTAGATTTACGGATTAGGGTTAGGGTTAGGGTTAAGGTTAGGTTTAGGGTTAGGGTTAAGTTTAGGGTTAGGGTTAGGGTTAGTGTTAGAGGTATGGGTTAGGGTTAGGGTTACGTTTAGGGTTAGGGTTATGGTAGGTTTATGGTTAGGGTTAGTGATAAAGGTTAGATTTAAGGTTAGGGTTGTGCTTACAGTCAGGGTTAGTGTAGGGTTAGATGTAAGGGTTAGGTTTAGCTTTAGGGGCAGGGTTAGTTTTAGGGATAGTGTTATGGTAGTTAGGGTTAGGGTTAGGGTTAGGGTTAAGCTTAAGTTCAGGATTACGGTTAGGGTTAGGGTTAGGGTTAGAGTTTAGCATTAGGTTTAATTTTAGGGTTAGGAGTAGGGTTATGGTTAGAGGTTAGCTTTTGTTTTATGGTTAGAGTTAGGCTTAGTGTTAGGGTTAGTGTTAGGCGTAGAGGTTATGGTTAGGTTTAGGGTTGGGGTTAGGTTTAAAGCTTAGGTTAATTTAGGGTTTGTGTTATGTAAGGGATATGCTAAGTGTTAGGGTTAGTGTTAGTTGTTAAGGTTAAGGTTAGGGTTACGGTTATGGTTAGAGATTAGCGTTAGGTTTAGGGTTAGTGTTAGTGTTAGGGTTAGGGTTAGGGTTTGGGTTAGAGTTAAAGATTAGGGTTACGTTTAGGGTTACGGTTAGAGTTTAGGATAAGTATTAGTGTAAGAGTTAGGTTTAGGTTTAGGGTTAGGGTTAGGTTTAAGTTCAGGCTTAGGGTTAATTTTAGTTTTAGGGTTAGGGTGTAGTGTTATTTTTAGGGTTAGAGTTAGGGTTAGGGTTATGGTTAGGCTTCGGGTTACGTCTAGGTTTAGGGTTACAATTAGGTTTAGTGTTAGGCTTACGGTTATTGTTACAGTTAGGGTTAGGCTCAGTGTTTTTTTAGGGTTAGGTTTAGCTTTAGGGTTAGGGGTTAGGTTTTAGGGATAGGGTTAGGGTTAGGGTAGGGATAGGGTTAGGTTTAAAGTTAGGGATAGTGTTACGTTTAGGGTTATGTTATAGTGTTAGCGTTAGGGTTAGGATTACAGTTAGTCTGCGGGTTACGGTTAGGGTTAGGGTTTGGGTTAGGGTTAGAGTTAGGGTTAGATGTTAGGGATAGGTTTAGGGTTAGGGTTAATTTTATGGTTAGAATTTAGGCTTAGTGTTAGGGTTAGGGTTACCAGTTCGGTTTTGTGTTAGGTTTAGGTTTAGGGTTAGGGATAGATTTAGGGATAGGCTTAGTGTTATTGGTTAGGGTTAGTATAAAGGTTAGGGTTAGTGTTAGGTTTAGGGTTAGGTTTAGGGTTAGAGGTATATATTAGGGTTAGTGTTAGCCTTAGGGTTAGGGTTAGGGTTAGTGTTAGCCTTAGAGGTTATGATTAGGGTTAGGGTTAGGTTTATGAACGTACATTCAGGGTTAGTGTTATGTTTAGGGTTAGGGTTAGGGATATGCTAAGGGTTAGGATTAGGTTTAGTGATTTGTTTTAGGGTTAGGGTGCAGTTAGAGTTAGGGGTAGGTTTAGAGGTTAGTATTAGTGTTAGGATTAGGTTTAGGGTTAGAGTTAGGGTTAGAGTTGGCGTTCGATTTAGTGTTATTGTTAGGGTTTGAGTTAGGGTTAGGTTTAGGGGTTAGGTTTTAAGGGATAGGGTTATGGGTAAGGATTAATGTAAGTGTTAGGGTTAGGGTTAGGATTAGGGTAACGGTTATGGTTAAAGGTTAGCATTAGTCTTAGGGTTAGGGTTTGGGTTAGAGTTAATGGTTAAGGTGAGGGTTACAGTTAGAGTTTAGGGTTAGTGTTAGTGTAAGGGTTAGGTTTAGGGTTAGGGTTAGGTTTAGGGTTTGGTTTAGGGTTAGAGTTAAGTGTTATGGTTCAGTTTAGATTTAGGGTTAGTGTTACACTTAATATTAGGGTTATGATTAAAGTTATGGTTAGGAGTTAGGTGTTAGGGAGAGGGTTATGATTAGGTTTTGGATTACGGTTAGCGTTAGGGTTATGATTAAGTTTAGGTTTAAGGTTAGGGTTAGGGTTTTGTTTTGGGTTAATTTTAGAGTTAGGGTTAGGTTTAAGTTTAGGGGTTAGGTGTTAGTGATAGGGTTAGGGTTAGGTTTAGAGTTTGAGTTAGATTTAGTGTTAGGGTTAGGATTAGGGTTAGGCTTAGGTTTAGGGGTTTGGTGTTAGGGATAAGGTTGTAGATTAGGGTTAGTGTAAGTGTTAGGGTTAGGGTTAGGCTTAGGGCTAGAGTTAGAATTATGGTTAGGGTTAGCATTTAGGTTAGATTTAGGATTACGTTTAGTGTTAAGGTTAAGTTTAGGGTTAGGTTGAGGTTTAAGTTTAGGGTTAGGGTTAGGGTTAGAAGTAAGGTTTAGTGCTAGCTTTAGGGTTAGAGTTAGGGATAGTTTAGGTTTAGGGTTAGCATTAGAGGTTATGGTTAGGGATTGGTTTAGGGCTAGGGTTAGTTTTAGGGTTAGATGTATGGGTTAGAGTTAGGTTTAGGTTTAGGATTAGGATTATGCTAGGGTTAGGGTTAGTTTTAGGTATTACAGTCAGGCTTATTGACAGTTTAAGTGGTAGGTTTAGGGTTAGATTAAGGGATTATTGTTAGGTCTGGGTTAAGGTTGTGGTTATGGTTATGGTTATGGTTAGGATTAGTGTTAGGATTAGAAGTTACGGTTAGAGGTAGGATTTGGGATATGGTATGTTTAGGTTTAGGGTTAGTGTTAGGGTTAGGTGTTAAGTGTTAGGGAGAGGGTTACGTTTAGGCTTCGGGTTATGGTTAGGGTTAGTGTTAGGATTAGGTTTCGGGTTAGGCTTAGGCTTAGGGTTATGCTTAGGTTTAGTGTCAGTGTTAG
This sequence comes from Cavia porcellus, assembly GCF_034190915.1. Lineage (NCBI taxonomy): Eukaryota > Metazoa > Chordata > Mammalia > Rodentia > Caviidae > Cavia > Cavia porcellus. The sequence continues at coordinate 6,285,036 of NW_026947518.1, forward strand.
GGTTAGGTTTAGTGTTAGGGTTAGGTTAGTGTTAGAGTTAGGGTTAGCGTTACAATTAGGATTAAGTTTACCGTTAGGGTTGCCGTTAGGGATAGTGTTAAGTTTATGGTTAGGGCTTAGGGTTAGTGTTAGGGTTAGGTTTAGGGTTAGGGTTACAGTTATGGCTTCTGGTTATGGTTAGGGTTAGAGTTACGTTTAGGTTAGGTTTAGAGTTAGGGTAAGGGTTAAGGTTAGTCTTAGGGTTAGGGTTAGATGTTAGGGATATGTTTAGGGATAGGGTTAGTGTTATGGTTAGAGTTTACGGTTAGGGTTAGGGTTAGGGTTAGGGTTAGTGGTTAGCTTTACGTTTGGGTTACGTTTAGGGTTAAACCTTAGGTTTAGGGTTAAGGTTAAGTGTAGGATTAGGGTTAGTGTTAGGTTTAGAGTTAGGGTTAGGGTTAGGGTTACGGTTAGATGTAAGCGTTAGGTTTAGTGATAGAGTTTGTGGTTAGGTTTAGGATTACGGTTAGGCTGATATGTTATTTTTAGGATGATGTTTATGTTTAGTGTTAAAGCTTAGGTTTAGTGTTAGGGTTAGTGTTAGGTTTAGGGATAGGGTTAGTGTTAGGTTTAGGGTTAAGGTTAGGGATAGGTTTAGGGTTAGGGTTAGTGTGAGATGTTAGGATTAGTGTTCCATCAGCGTTAGCTTTAGGGTTAGGGTTAGGATTAGAAATTTGGGTTAGTTTTAGGTTTAGGGGTTAGGTGTTAGGGATACGGTAAGTGTTATGGTTAGTTTTAATGTTAGGTTAGGGTTACTGGTTAGGTTTAGGTTTATGGACAGGTTTATATTTAGGGTTTTTATTAGAATTTAGGGTTAGGTTTACTGTTAGGTTTACAGGTTAGGGTTAGGGTTCCGGTTATGGTTAGAGGTTAGTGTTAGGTTTAGGTTAGTGTTAGTGTTAGGGTTAGGGTTTGGGTTAGAGTTAAAGTTTAGGTTTACGGTTAAGGTTACGGTTAGAGTTTAGGGTTAGTTTTAGTGTAAGAGTTAGGTTTAGGGTTACGGTTAGGTTTAGGGTTAGGGTTAGGTTTAAGGTTAGAATTTAGGGTTATATTTCAGTTTAGGGTTAGGGTTATTGTTAGGGTTAGTGTTAGGTTTACGCTTAGTGTTATGGTTATGATTAAGTTTAGGTTTAGATGTTTGGTGTTAGGGAGAATGTTACGCTTAATCTTTGTGTTACGGTTAGGGTTTCGGTTACAGTTAGGTTTAGGGTTAGGGTTAGGTTTAGTTTTAGTGTTAGTTTTAGAGTTAGGTTTAAGGTTAGGGATAGGAGTTAAGTGTTAGTGATAGGGTTATGGTTAGGGTTATGTTTAGGTTTAGAGTTTGGGTTAGGGATAGTGTTACGGTTATGGTTAGCATTTAAGGTTAGGGTTAGGGTTAGGTTTAGGTTTAGGTTTAGGGTTAGTGTTAGGGTTAGAATATAGTTTTAGTGTTAGGGTTAGGTTTAGGTTTAGGGTTAGGGTTAGGGTTAGGGTTATGATTAGAGTTTAGCATGTGCTTAGGGTTAGGGTTAGGGTTAGGGTTAGGGTTAGGGTTAGGGTTAAAGGTTAGGTTCAGGCTTGTGTTTAGGGTTACAATTAGGGTTATGTTTAGAGTTTAGTATTAGGTTTAAGGTTATGGTTAGGATTAGTGTTATGTTTAGAGGTTAGCTTTTGGTTTAGGGTTAGAGTTAGGGTTATTGTTAGGGTGGGGTGGGGCTTAGATGTTATGGTTAGGGTTAGGTTTAAGGTTAGGGTTAGGGTTAAAACTTAGGGTCAGGGTTAAGGTTAGGATTAGGTTTAGGGTTAGGGACATGGTAAGGGTAAGCATTAGGGTTAGTGCTTAGTTTTAGGTTAGGGTTACGGTTAGTGTTATGGTTAGGATTAGATGTTAGTGTTAGTGTTAGTGTTAGTGTTAGTGTTAGTGTTAGGGTTAGGGTTAGGGTTAGTGTGAGGGTTCCGGTTAGGTTTAGAGTTATGGTTAAGGTTAGTGTTAGGCTTAGGGTTGTGGTTAGTGTTATGTTTACAATTAGGTTAGCGTTAGGATTAGGGTCAGGGTTAGGGTTAGGTTTACGTTTAGATTTAGGTGTTAGGTGTTAGGGATAGTGTTATGAGTTAGGGTTAGTGTTATTGTTAGGTTTAGGGTTAGGGTTAGGGTTAGAGTTAAGTTTTAGGGTTATGGTTTGGGTTAGCGTTATGGTTAGGGTTAGGGTTAGATTGAGGTTTAGGGTGAGATTAGTGTTAGAAGTTAGGGTTAGTGATAGGTTTAGGGTTAGATTTAGGGATAGGTTTAGGGGTAGCATTAGTGTTAGAGTGTAGTGTTAGTGTTAGGGTTAAGGATAGGTTTAAGTTTAGTGTCAGGGTTAGCTGTATGGGTTAGGGTTAGGGTTAGGGTTAGGGTTAGGGTTAGGGTTACAGTTAGGATTAGGGTTATGCTAGGGTTTGGGTTAGGGTTTGGGTTAGTTATTACAGTGAGGCTTAGGGTTAGTTTAAGTGTTTGGGTTCGGTTTAGGGTAAGGGATTAATGTTAGATCTAGGTTTAGGGTTAATGTTATGGTTAGGGTTAGGGTTACTTTTAGAAGTTAGGTTTAGGGGTAGGGTTAGTGATATGGTTAGCTTGAGGGTTAGGGTTAGTGTTAGGGTTACGGTTAGGTATTACGTGTTAGGGAGAGTGTACAGGTTGGGATTCAGTTTTCCGTTAGTGTTAGTGTTCTGATTAGTTTTAGGGTTAGGCTTAGTGTTAAGGTAAATGTTAGGTTTAAGGTTAGTTTTAAAGTTTGGGATAGGATTAGGGTTAGGTTTTAGGTGTTAGCGATAAGGTTAGGGGTAGATTTAGGGTTACAGTTAGGGATATTATTAGGGTTATGGTTAGGGTTTAGTGTTAGGGTTAGGGTTAGGGTTATGTTTAGTTTTAGTTTTAGTGTTAGTGTTAGGTTTAGAAGTTAGTGTTAGTGTTAGTGTTAGTGTTAGTGTTAGGGTTATGGGTAGAGGTTAGCGTTTGGTTTAGGGTTAGAGTTAGGGTTAGGGTTAGGCTTAGAGTTTAGGTTTAGGATTAAGGCAAGGGTTAGGGTTAGGTTTAGTGTTAGAGGTTAGCTTTTTGTTTAGGGTTAAATTAGGGTTAGTGTTAGGGTTAGGGTTATGGTTACAGGTTAGCGTTTGGTTTAGGGTTAGAGTTAGGGTTAGGGTTAGGCTTAGAGTTTAGGATTAGGATTAAGGTTAGCGTTAGTGTTAGGTTTAGGGTTAGAAGTTAGCTTTTGGTTTAGGTTTAGAGTTAGGGTTAGTGATAGGCTTAGAGGTTATTGTTATGGTTACGGTTACGGTTAGGGTTAAAGCTTAGATTGAGGGTTAGTTTTAGGGGTAGGGTTCAGTTAGGGATATGCTAAGAGTTAGGATTATGGTTAGTGTTTAGTTTTAGGGTTAGGGTTATGTTTAGTGTAAGGGTTAGGATTAGGTTTAGATGTTAGCGTTAGGTTTAGGGTTAGGGTTAGGGTTTAGTGTGAGGGTTAGGGTTATGGTTAGAGTTATTGTTATGGTTAAGGTTAGGCTTAGGGTTATGGTTAGTGCTAGGGTTACATTTAGGTTAGCGTTAGAGTTAGGGTTAGGGTTAGTTTAGGTTTAGGGTTAGGTTAGGTTAGGGTTACAGTTAAGAGTTAAGGTTACGGTTATGGTTAGAGGTTAGTGTTAGTTTTAAGTTTAGGGTTAGGTTTTGGGTTAGAGTTAAAGGTTATGGTTAGGTTTAGTATTATGGTTAAGGTTTTGGGTTAGAGTTTGGGTAAAGGTTAGGTTTAGTGTTAGGGTTAGTTTTGGCATTAAATTTAGGGTTTTAGTTCAGTTTAGGGTTAGGTTTAGTGTCAGGGTTAGGTTTAGGGTTATGCTTAGTGTTAGGTCTATGATTAAGGTTAGGGTTAGCAGTTAGGTGTTAGGGAGAGGGTTAGGGTTAAGCTTTGGGTTTTGCTTAAGGTTAGGGTTATGATTAGGTTTATGGTTAGAGTTAGGGTTAGTATTAGGGTTAGGGTTAGGTTTAGGGTTAGTGTTTGTGTTAGGGTTAGGGTTAGCATTAATGGTTAGGTGTTAGCAATTGGGTTAGGGTTAGTGTTAGGTTTAGGGTTTGGTTTACGGTTAGGGTTAGGGTTAGTGATAGTGTTAGGGTTTGTTCTAGGGTTAGGGTTATGGTTAGAGCTTAGCATTTGGTTAAGGGTTAGACTTAGGGTTAGGGTTAGGGTTAGGCTTAGAGGTTATAGTTAGGGTTAGGTTTATGGTTAGGGTTAGGTTTAAAGCTTAAGTTAAGGTTTACAGTTAGGGTTAAGGTTAGGGTTACTGTTAGAGTTTAGGGATAGGATTAACAATAGTGTTAGTGTTAGGGTAATGGCTAGAAGATAGCTTTTGGCTTAGTGTTAGAGTTAGGGTTACTGTTAGGGCTAGTATTAGGCTTAGAGGTTATGGTTATAGTTATGGTTACGTTTAAGGTTAAAGCTTACGTTGAGGGTTAGGTTTGGTGATAGGGTTCGATTAGGTATATGCTAAGGTTTAGGATTAGGTTTAGTGGTTAATTTTAGGTTTACATTTACGGTTAGGATTAGGGTTAGGTTTGGAGTTTAGTGTTAGGATTATTGTTAGGGTTAGTGTGAGGGTTAGGGTTAGAGTTAGCATTATGGTTAGGGTTAGCTCTAGGGTTATTGTTAGGGTTAGAGTTACAATTAGGTTAGTGTTATAGTTAGGGTTAGGTTTAGGTTTAGGGTTTGCATTCAGTTTAGTGTTAGGGTTAGTGTTAGCGTTAGGGTTAGGGGTTAGGTGTTAGGGATAGGGTTATGGGTTAGGGTTAGTGTCAGGGTTAGGGTTTGGGTTAGGGTTACAGTTACAGTTGGGTTACGGTAATGGTTAGAGGTTCACGTTAGGTTTAGTGTTAAGGTGAGTGTTAGAGATAGTGCTAGGGTGAGGGTTAGGGTTAACGTTAGGCTTCGGATTACGTTTAGGTTTAGAGTTACGTTTAGGTTAGGGTTTGGTTTAGGTTTAGGTTTAGGGTTAGGGTTACATGTTAGTGATAGGTTTAGTGTTAGGGTTAATGTTACGTTAAGAGTTCAGGGTTAGGGTTTGGGTTAGAGTTAGCGGTTAGCATTTAGTTTGGGTTAGGGTTAGGTTTAAAGCTTAGGTTTAGGGTTAGGGTTAGTGTTAGTGTTAGGGTTAGGGATAGAGTTAGTGTTAGCATTTGGTTTAGGGTTAGAGTTAGGGTTAGGGTTTGGTGTAGAGTTTAGGGTTAGAATTAAGGTTAGGGTTAGGTTTAGAGGTTATTTTTTGGTTTATTGTTAGAGTCATTTTTAGTGTTAAGGTTAGTGTAAGTTTAGAGGTTATGGTTATGGTTAGGGTCACAGTTATGTTTAAAGCTTAGTTTGAGGGTTAGGTTTAGGGTTAGGTTAGGATAGGGTTATGGTTATGGTTAGGGTTAGGGTTAGGGTTAGAGTTAGGTTTAGTGTTAGGTTTAGTGTTAGGTTTGCAGGTTATGGTTATGGTTAAGGTTTCGGTTATGGTTAAAGCTTAGTTTGAGGGTTAGTGTTAATGGTAGGGTTCGGTTAAGGATATGCTAAGGGTTAGGATTAGGGTTAATGCTTAGTTTTAGGGTTAGGGTTATGTTTAGGGTAAGCGTTAGGGTTAGGTTTAGAGGTTAGTGTTAGGTTTAGTGTTAGGGCTTAGTGTGAAGGTTAGTTTTAGAGTTAGGGTTATGGTTTAAGTTAGGTTTAGGTTTATGGTTAGTGTTAGTGTTACAATTAGGTTAGCCTTAGGGTTAGGGTTAGGTTTAGGTTAGGGTTAGGGTTATGGTTAGAGTTAGCATTACGGTTATGGTTAGAGGTTAGCTTAGTTTTAGGCTTAGGTTTAGGGTTGGGTTAGAGTTAACGGTTATGCTTAGTTTTAGTGTCATGGTTAGAGTTTTTGGTTAGTGTTTGGGTAAAGTTAGGTTTAGTGTTAGGGTTAGGTTTAGGGTTAAATTTAGGGTTATAGTTAGGTTTAGGTTTAAGGTTAGTGTTAGGGTTAGGGCTATGCTTAGTGTTAGGGCTATTATTAAGGTTAGGGTTAGCAGTTAGGTGTTAGGGAGAGAGTTAGGTTTAGGCTTTGGGTTTTGCTTAAGTTTAGGGTTAGGATTAGATTTAGGGTTAGAGTTAGGTTTAATATTAGGTTTAGGGTTAGAGTTAGGGTTAGGGTTGGTTTAGGGTTAGTTTTAGAGTTAGGGTTAGGGTTAGCATTAGGGGTTAGTTTTTAGCAATTGGGTTGGAGTTAGTGTTACTTTTAGGGTTCGGTTTATGGTTAGGGTTAGTGTTAGGGATAGTGTTAGGGTGAGGGGTAGGGTTTAGGGTTAGGGTTATAGGTAGGTTTAGGTTTAGGTTCAGTTTTAGGGTTAGTGTTAGGTTTAGAAGATAGATTTAGTGTTAGGGTTAGGTTTAGGGTTAGGGTTATGGTTAGAGGTTAGCGTTTGGTTTAGGGTTAGAGTTAGGGTTAGGTTTACGGTTATTGTTAGGCTTAGAGGGTATGGTTAGGGTATGGGTTTGTGTTAGGGTTAAAACTTAGGCTCAGGTTTACGTTTAGTGTTATGGTTAGGGTTACAGTTGGAGTTCAGGATTAGATTTAATGTTATGGTTAGGGTTGGAGTTAGGGTTAGGGTTAGAGGTTAGCTTTTGTTTTGGGTTAGAGTTAGGGTTAGTGTTAGGGTTAGTGTTATGCTTAGAAGTTATGGTTAGGGTTAGGGGCAGGGTTAAATCTTAAGATCAGGGTTAGGACTAGGATTAGCATAAGGGTTAGGGATACGCTAAGGCTTAGCATTACAGTTAGTTGTTAGTTTTAGGGTTAGGGTTACAGATAGGCTAAGGGTTAGGTTTCGATGTTAGTGTTAGTGTTACCGTTAGGGTTAAGGTTAGTGTGAGGGTTACGGTTAGATTTAGAGTTAGTGTTAGGGTTTGTGTTAGGCTTAGGGTTATGGTTAGTTTTAGGGTTACAATTAGGTTATCGTTACGCTTAGGGTTAGATTTAGTTTAGGGTTAGGGTTAGGTTTAGTGGTTAGGTGTTTGGGATAGTGTTATGGGTTAGGGTTAGTGTTATTGCTAGGGTTAGCGTTAGGGTTAGAGTTAGGGTTAGACTTTAGGGTTAGGGCTATGGTTTGGGTTAGTTTTATGGTTAGTGTTAGGGTTAGGTTGAGGTTTAGGGTGAAGGTAAGTGTTAGAAGTTAGGTTTAGGAATAGGTTTAGGGTTAGCGTTAGTGTTAGAGGTTAGGTTTAGTGTTAGGGTTAGGTTTAGGATTAGGGTTAGCGGTAGATGTATGGGTTAGGGTTAGTGTTAGGGTTAGGGTTAGAGTCAGGGTTAGGGTTATGCCAGGTTAGGTTAGGGATAGGGATAGGTATTACAGTCAGGCTTAGGGTTAGTTTAAGTGTTAGGGTTAGGTTTAGGGTAAGGGATTAATGTTAGGTCTGGATTAGGGTTATGGTTATGTTTAGGGTTAGGGTTAGGATTAGAAGTTAGGGTTAGGTGGAGGGTTAGGGATATGGTTAAGTTTAGGTTTAGGGTTAGTGTTACAGTTAGGGTTGGTGGTTAGGTTTTAGGGAGAGTGTAAATGTTAGGTTTCAGTTTACAGTTAGGGTTAGTGTTACGAATAGGTTTAGGGTTAGGCTTATGGTTAGGTTTAGGATTAGGTTTAGCGTTAGTTTTAGATTGAGGGTTAGGGTTAGTTTTAGATTGAGGGTTAGGGTTAGTGTTAGGGGTTATGTGTTAGTGATAGTGTTAGGGTTAGGGTTAGGTTTATGGTTCGGTTTAGGGTTAGGGTTCGGCTTAGTGTTATGTTTAGGTTTAGGGTTAGGATTAGTGTTAAGGTTAGAAGTTAGTTTTAGGGTTAGGTTTAGGATTAGGGTTATGGTTAGAGGTTAGCTTTTGGTTTAGTGTTAGAGTTAGGGTAAGTGTTAGTGTTAGTTTTAGGATTAGAGGTTATGGTTATGGTTATGGTTATGGTTATGGTTATGGTTATGGTTAAAGCTTAGTTGAGGGTTAGGGTTAGGGGTAGGATTGGGTTAGGGATATGCTAAGGGTTAAGATTAAGGTTAGTGGTTAGTTTTAGGGTTAGGGTTAGGGTTACAGTTAAGGTTAGGGTTATGGTTATGGTTAGGGTTAGCATTAGGGTTACGGTTAGAGTTAGAGTTATGGTTATGGTTAGAGGTTAGCATTAGGTTTAGGATTAGGGTTAGGGTTTGGGTTAGAGTTAAGAGTTATGGTTAGGTTCAGTGTTAAGGTTAGAGTTTAGAGTTAGTTTTAGAGTAAGGGTTAGGCTTAGTGTTAGGGTTAAGTTTAGGGTTAAGTTTTAGGTTTATAGTTTGGTTTAGTGTTAAGTGTAGTGTTAGGGTTAGAGTTACGGTTAGACTTAGTGTTAGCGTTATGATTAAGGTTAGGGCTCACAGTTAGGGAGAGGGTTAGTGTTAGGCTTTGGGTTTCGGTTAGGGTTAGGGCTAAGATTAGGTTTAGGGTTAGAGTTAGGGTTAGGGTCAGGTTTAGGGTTAGGTTTACGGTTATTTGTAAAGTTAGGGTTAGGTTTATGTTTAGGGGTTAGGTGTTAGCGATAGGGTTAGTGTTAGGGTTAGGGTTCTTTTTAGGTTTAGCGTTAGTGTTAAGGATAGTGTTGGTTTTAGGGTTACGGTTATTGTTTGTTTTAGGTTTAGGGTTAGGATTAGTATTAGGGTTAGAAGATAGGTTTAGTGTTAGGGTTAGGTTTAGGTTTAGGGTTAGTGTTAGGGTTAAAAGATTGGTTAAGTGTTAGGGTTAGGGTTTGGGTTAGGGTTATGCTTTGAAGGTCACCTTTGGTTTAGGGTTTGAGTTAGGGTTAGGTTTAGGGTTAGGGTTAGGCTTAGAATTTATGGTTATGATTAGGATTAGGGTTAGGGTTAATGCTTAGGTTGAGGTTTACATTTAGGTTTACCGTAAGGGTTACTGTTAGAGTTTAGGATTACGTTTAAGGTTATGGTTAAGGTTATGGTTATGGTTAGAGGTTAGTTTTTGGTTTAGGCTTAGAGCTAGGGTTAGTGTTAGGGTTAGTGTTAGGCTTAAATGTTATGGTTAGAGTTAGTTTTAGGGTTAGGGTGAGGATTAAAGCTTAAGTTCAGGTTTAGTGTTAACATTAGGGTTAGGGTTAGTTTTAGGGTTATGGTAAGTGTTCGGATTAGAGTTACTGGTTAGTTTTAGGGTTAGGGTTACAGTTAGGGTTTGGGTTAGTTTTAGATGTTAGTGTTAGTGTTAGGGTTAGTGTTACAGTTAGTGTGATGGTTACGGTTAGGTTTAGAGTTAGGTTTAGGGTTAGGGTTAGGCTTATGGTTATGGTTAGTGTTAGGATTACAATTAGGTTAGCGTTAGGGTTAGGGTTAGGGTTCGGCTTAGGGTTTGCCTTAGATTTAGTGTTAGGTTTATGGTAAGGGTTTGGCTTAGATTTAGGGGTTAGGTGTAAGGGATAGTGTTATGGGTTAGTGTTAGTGTTAGTGTTAGTGTTAGTGTTCCTTTTCGGGTTAGGGTTAGGGTTAGGGTTAGGGTTAGGGTTAGAGTTTATGGTTAGGGTTAGTGTTTGGGTTAATGTTATGGTTAGGTTTAAGGTTATGTTGAGTTTTAGGGTGAGGGTTAGGGTTAGAATTTAGGTTTAGTGTTAGGTTTAGTTTTAGGGTTAGGGATGGGTTTAGGTTTAGGGTTAGTGTTAGAGGCTAGGGTTAGGGATAGGTTTAGGGTTAGGGTAAGTGTTAGAGTTAGGCTTAGGGTTAGATGTACGTATTAGGGTTAGGTTTAGGGTTAGAATTTGGGTTAGGGTTATGTTAGGTTTAGGGTTAGGGTTAGGATAAGGGGTTAATGTTAGGTCTGGTTTAGGGTTATGGTTATGGTTAGGGTTGGGATTAGAAGTTAGGGTAAGGCATTGCGTTAGGGATATGGTAACATTTAGGAATGCGGTTAGTGCTAGGGTTAGGGTTAGGGGTTAGTTGTTAGGGAGAGTGTAAAGGTTAGGCTTCGCTTTACCATAAGTGTTAGTGATAGTGTTATGACTAGGTTTAGGGCTAGGCTTAGTGGTAGGGATAGGGTTAGGTTTAGAGTTAGGGTTAAGGTAAGGGTTAGGGGTTAGGTGTTAGCGATAGGGTTAGGGTTAGGGTTAGTTTTATGGTTCGGTTTAGGGTTAGGGTTTGGGTTACAGATATTGTTAGGGTTAGGGTTAGGGTTTAGTTTTAGAGTTAGGCTTTGGGTTAGGTTTATCTTTAGGTTTAGGGCTAGTGTTAGGGTAAGAAATTACTTTTAATGTTAGTGTTAGTGTTAGGATTAGGGTTATGGTTAGAAGCTAGCGTTTAGTTTAGCGTTAGAGTTAGTGTTAGGGTTAGGGTTAGGGTTAGGCTTAGAGGTTTTGGTTATGGTGATTTTTATGATTTTAGTTAGCTTTAGGGTTAAAGCTTAAGTTCAGCATTCCAGTTAGGGTTAACGTTAGGGTTACTGTTAGAGTTTAGGGTTTGGATTAAGGTTAGGGTTAGGGTTAGGGTTAGGGTTAGGGTTAGGGTTAGGTTTAGGGTTAGTTTTAGTGTGAGGGTTGGGTTAGGGTTAGGGGTTAGTTGTTAGTGATAGGGTTAGGGTTAGTTTTAGGGTTCGGTTTAGGGTTCGGTTTAGAGTTAGGTATATGTTGGGGTTAGGGTTAAGGTTTAGGGTTAGGATTAGGGTTAGGTTTAGGTTTAGGTTTAGGTTTAGGTTTAGGTTTAGGTTTAGGTTTATGCTTAGTGTTAGGGTTAGAAGATCGGTTTAGTGTTAGTGTTAAGGTTAGGGTTATGATTAGAGTTTAGCATTTGGTTTAGGGTTAGAATTAGAGTTAGGTTTAGGGTTAGGGTTAGGCTTAGAGGTTATGGTTAGAGTTTGGGTTAGTGTTAGGTTTAAAGCTTAGGTTCAGGTTTGTGTTTAGGGTTACAGTTAGGGTTATGGATTGAGTTTAGTATTAGGTTTAAGGTTATGGTTAGGATTAGGGTTATGTTTAGAGGTTTGCTTTTGGTTTAGTGTTAGATTTAGGGTTAGTGTTAGGGTTGGGTAGGCTTAGGGTTAGGGTTAGAGTTAGTGTTAGGTTTAGGGTTAGAGTTTTGGATTGGTGTTAGGGGAAGGGTTAGCCTTAGGGTTAGGGTTAGGTTTGGGGTTAAAGTTTAGATTTATGGTTCTGTTTAGGGTTAGGGTTATTGTTAGGGTTAGTGTTAGATTTACGCTTAGTTTTAGTGTTATGATTAAGGTTATGGTTATGGGTTAGGTGTTAGGGAGAGGGTTTAGCTTATGGTTAGGTTTAGGGTTAGGTTACAGTTAGGGTTATTTTTGGAGTTATGGTTAGGTTTAGGATTAAAATTTAGGGTTAGGTTTAGGGTTAGGTTTAAAGGTTAGTGTTAGGTTTACGATCATTGATAGTGTTTAGCATTAGGTTTAGTGTTCGGGTTAAGGCTAGGGATAAAGTTTGGGTTAGAGTTAAAGGTTAGGGTTAGGGTTACGGTTAGAGTTTAGTGTTAGTGTTAGGGTAAGTGTTAGGTTTAGGGTTAGGGTTAGGTTTGGGGTTAGAGTTAAGGTTTATGATTTTGTTTAGGGTTAGGGTTATTGTTAGGATTAGGGTTCAGTTTACGCTTAGTGTTAGGGTTATGATTAAGGATAGTGTTAGGGTTTAGGTGTTTAGGAGAGGGTTAAGGTTAGGCTTTGGGTTACGGTTAGGGTTTGGGTTACAATTAGGTTTAGGGTTAGGGTTAGCTTTAGGTTTAGGTTTAGGGTTACTTTTAGAGTTAGGCTTAGAGTTAGGGTTAGGTGTTAGGTGTTAGTGATAGGGTTATGTTTAGGGTTAGGTTTAGGGTTCGGTTTAGGGTTAGGGTTGGGGATAGTTTTAGTGTATGGTTAGGTTTAGGTTTAGGGTTATGTTTAGTGTTAGGGTTAGAAGTTATGTTTAGTGTCAGGGTTAGGGTTAGTGTTAGGGTTACAGTTATGGTTAGAGGTTAGCGTTTGCCTTAGGGTTGGTTTAGGGTTAGGGTTAGGCTTAGAGGTTATCATTAGGGTTAAGTTTAGGTTTAAAACTTAGGTTCAGGTTTACAGTTAGGGTTAAGGTTAGGGTTACGGTTAGAGGTTTGGTTTAATTTTAAGGTTAGTGTTAGGGTTATGCTTAGTGGTTCGGTTGTGGTTTAGGGTTAGAGTTAGGGTTAGGGTTAGAGTTATGGTTAGTGTTAGAGTTAATATTAGGCTTAGATGTTATTGTTATGGTTAGAATTATGGTTAGTGTTAGGGTTAAAGCTTAGGTTCAGGGTAAGGTTCAGGGGTAGGGTTCGGTTAGGGATATGCTAAGTGTTAGGATTACATTTAGTGGTTACTTTTAGGTTTAGGGTTACTTTTAGGGTTATGTTTAGTGTTAGGTTTAGTGTGAGGTTTAGGTTTAGGGTTAGAGTTAGGGTTATGGCTAGAGTTAGTCTTAGGGCTATGGTTAGGGTTAGGGTTACCATTAGGTTGGCATTAGGGTTAGGTTTAGGGTTTGTGTTAGATTTAGTGTTAGGGTTAGGGTTAGGGTTAGGGTTAAGGTTAGGTTTAGGGGTTAGGTTGTAAGGATAGAGTTATGGGTTAGGGTTAGTGTTAGGGTTAGTGTTAGGGTTAGGGTTATGGTTATGGTTATGGTTAGAGGTTAGCTTTAGGTTTTGGGTTAGGCTTAGGGTAACTGTTATGGTTTGGGTTAGAGTTAAAGGTTAGGTTTAGGTTTAGCTTTACGGTTTGAGTTTAGGGTTAGTTTTAGAATAAGTGTTAAGTTTATGGTTATGATTAGGTTTAGCGTTAGAGTATAGGGATATGGTTCGGTTTAGGGTTAGGTTTAGTGTTACGGTTAGGGTTAGGTTTACGATTATATTTAGGGTTAGGGTTAGGGTTAGTGTTAGGGTTAGTTTAGTGTTAGTTTTAGAGTTAGGGTTAGGGTTAGGGTTAGGTTTAGGGGTTAGGTGTTAGCGATAGAGTTAGGGTTTGTGTTAGGTTTATGGTTTGGTTTAGCGATAGGGTTAGGGTTAAGGATAGTGTTAGGGTTAGGGTTAGAGTTTAGGGTTAGTGTTAGGGTTATGTTTAGAGGTTAGGAGTTGGTTTTGGTTTAGAGTTAGGGTTAGTGTTAGTGTTAAGCTTAGAGTTTATTGTTAGGGTTAGTGTTAGTATTAGGGTTGGGTTAAATCTTAAGTACAGTTTTATGGTTAGGCTTAAGGTTAGTGTTACGGTTAGAGTTTAGTGTTATGATTGAGATAAGGGGTAGTGTTATGGTTATGGTTAGAGGTTAGCTTTTGGTTTAGGGTTAGAGTTACGTTAAGTGTTTGGGTTAGTGTTAGGCTTAGAGTTTATGGTTATGATTAGGGTTACGGTTATGGTTAAAGCTTAGTTGAAGGTTAGGGTTAGGGGAAGGATTGGGTTAGGGATATGCTACGGGTTAGGATTGAGGTTATTGGTTAGTTTTAGGTTTAGGGTTACAGTTAAGGTTAGGGTTAGGTTTAGGATTTAGGTGTTAGGGAAATGTTATGGGTTAAGGTTAGTGTTAGGGTTAGTGTTAGCATTAGGGTTACGCTTAGAGTTAGGGTTGCGGTTATGGTTAGAGGTTAGCATTAGGTTTAGTGTTAGGGTTAGGGTTTGCGTTAGAGTTAAATGTTATGGTTAGGTTTAGTGTTACAGTTAGAGTTTAGAGTTAGTTTTAGGGTAAGGGTTAGGCTTAGTGTTAGGGTTAGGTTTATGGTTAAAGTTTAGGGTTATATTTCGGTTTAGTGTTAGGGTTAGTGTTAGGGTTAGGGTTAAGGTTATGCTTAGTGTTAGGGTTATGATTAAGGTTAGGGTTAGGAGTTAGGTGGTAAGGAGTGGGTTAGTGTTAGGCTTTGGGTTTTGGTTAGGGTTAGGGTTACGATTAGGTTTAGGGTTTGCGTTAGGGTTAGGGTCAGGGTTAGGGTTAGGTTTATGGTTAGTTGTTGATTTAGGATTAGGTTTAAGTTAGGGTTAGGTGTTTGCGATAGGGTTAGGGTTAGGTTTAGGGTTCTTTTTAGGGTTAGGGTTAGGGTTAGGGATTGTGTTGGGTTTAGGGTTATGGTTAGGGTTAGGTTTAGTTTTAGGGTTAGGATTAGTATTAGGGTTAGAAGATAGGTTTAGTGTTAGGGTTAGGGTTAGGGTAAGGTTTAGGCTTAGGGTTAGTGTTAGGGTTAAAAGATTGGTTTCGTGTTATGTTTAGGGTTTGGGTTAGGGTTATTTTGTGAGGGTAACCTTTGGTTTATGGTTCAAGTTAGGGTTAGGTTTAGGGTTAGGGTTAGGCTTAGAATTTATGGTTATGATTAGGTTATGGTTAAGGTTAAAGCTTAGGTTGAGGTTTACATTTAGGGTTACTGTTAGGGTTACGTTTAGAGTTTAGGGTTTGGATTAAGGTTAAGGTTAGGGTTAGGGTTTGAGTAGGGTTAGGTCAGGGTTACTTTTAGAGTGATGGTTAGTGTTAGGGTTAGGTGTCAGTTGTTAGGGATAGGTTTATGTTTAGTTTTAGGGTTCGGTTTAGGGTTAGGTTTAGAGTTAGGGATATGTTGATGTTAGGGTTAATGTTTCAGGTTAGGATTATGGTTAGGTTTAGATTTAGGTTTAGGGTTAGGCTTAGTGTTAGGGTTAGAATATAGGCTTAGTGTTCGGGTTATGGATAGGGTTATGATTATTGTTTAGCGTTTGGTTTAGGGTTAGAATTAGAGTTAGGTTTAGGGTTAGGGTTACGCTTAGAGGTTATGGTTATGGTTAGGGTTAGGGTTAAAGCTTAGGTTCAGGTTTGTGTTTAGGGTTATAGTTAGGGTTATGGTTAGAATTTAGTATTAGGTTTAAGGTTATTGTTAGCTTTAGGGTTATGTTTAGAGTTTAGCTTTTGGCTTAGGGTTAGAGTTACGGTTAGTGTTAGGGTTGGGTGAGGTTTAGAGGTTATGGTTAGGGTTAGGTTTAAGGTTAGGGTTCGAGTTAAAACTTAGGTTCAGGGTTAGGGTTAGGATTAGTGTTAGGTTTAGGGACATGGTAAGTGTTAGGATTAGGGTTAGTGCTTAGTTTTAGGTTAGGGTTATGGTTAGGGTTAGGTTTAGATGTTAGTGTCAGGGTTAGTGTTAGTGTTAGTGTGAGGGTTAGGGTTCAGTTTAGAGTTAAGGTTAGGGTTATTGTTAGGCTTAGGGTTTTGGTTAGTGTTATGGTTACAATTAGGTTAGCGTTAGGATTAGGGTTAGAGTTAGGTTTAGGTTTAGGTGTTATGTGTTAGGGATAGTGTTATGGGTTAGAGTTAGTGTTATTGTTAGTGTTAGGGTTAGGGTTATAGTTAAGGGTTAGGACTATGGTTTGGCTTAGTGTTATGGTTGGGGTTAGGGTTAGGTTGAGGTTTAGGGGAAGGTTAGGGTTAGAAGTTAGGTTTAATGTTAGGTTTAGGGTTAGGGTCAGTATTAGAGTTTAGTGTTAGTATTAGGTTTAGTGTTAGTATTAGGGTTAGGGATAGGTTTAGGTTTAGGGTTAGGGTTAGATGTATGATTTAGGGTTAGGTTTAGGGTTAGGGATAGGGTTAGAGTTAGGGTTAGACTTATGCTAGGGTTAGGGTTAGGATTTGGGTTAGGTATTACATTAAGTCTTAGGGTTATTTTAAGGGTTAGGGTTAGGTTTAGGGTAAGGGATTAATGTTAGGTCTGGGTCAGGGTTATTGTTATGGTTATGGTTAGGGTTAGTTTTAGAAGTTAGGTTTAGGCGTATGGTTAGTAATATGGTTAGTTTTAGGGTTAGGGTTAGTGTTAGGGTTAGGGTTAGTAATTAGGTGTTAGGGAGAGTGTAAATGTTTGGCTTCGGTTTATGGTTAGTGTTATTGTTCTGATTTGGTTTAGGGTTAGGCTTCGTGTTAGGGTTAACATTAGGTTTAGGGTTAGTTTTAGAGTTTGGATTAGGATTAGGGTTAGGTTTTAGGTGTTAACGATAAGCTTAGGTTTAGATTTAGGGTTTGGTTTAGGGTTAGGGTTAGGGTCTGCCTAGTGTTACGGTTATTGTTAGGGTTTAGCATTAGGGTTAGAGTTAGGGTTACATTTTGTTTTAGTGTTAGGGTTAGTGTTAGGGTTAGAATTTAGTGTTAGGGTTAGGGTTAGGGTTAGGGTTACCGTTAGAGGTTAGCATTTGGTTTAGGGTTAGAGTTAGGGTTAGGGTTAGGGTTAGAGTTTACAGTTAGGATTAAGGTTAGGGTTAGGGTTTGGGTTAGAGGTTAGCTTTTGGTTTAGGGTTAGAGTTAGGGTTAGTGTTAGTGTTAGGGTTATGGTTAGGATAAGGGTTATGGTTAGAGGTTAGTGTTTGTTTTAGGGTTACATTTAGGGTTACAGTTAGTCTTAGAGTTTAGGGTTAGGATTAAGGTTAGGGTTAGGGTTAGTGTTAGGGTTAGAGGTTAGCTTTTGGTTTAGGGTTAGATTTAGGGTTAGTGTTAGGCTTAGAGTTTAGGGTTAGAGTTAGGGTTAGTGTTAGGGTTAAAGCTTAAGTCCAGGTTTACAGTTAGGGTTAAGGTTAGGGTTATGGTTAGAGTTTTGTGATAGGATTATGGTTAGGGTTAGTGTTAGGGTTATGGTTAGAAGTTCGCTTTTGGTTTAGTGTTAGAGTTAGGGTTACTGTTAGGGATAGTGTTAGGCTTAGAGATTTTGGTTATGGTTAGGTTTACAGTTAAGATTAAAGCTTAGGTTGAGGGTTAGGGTTGGTGGTAGAGTTCGATTAGTTATATGCTAAGGTTTAGGATTAAGGTTAGTGGTTAGTTTTAGGGTTAGGGTTACAGTTATGTTTAGGGTTAGATTTGGAGTTTAGTTTTAGGATTACTGTTAGGGTTAGTGTGGGGGGGGGCTAGGGTTAGAGTTAGGGTTATGGTTAGTGTTAGCCCTAGGGTTATTGTTAGAGTTAGAGTTACAATTAGGTTAGCATTATAGTTAGGGTTAGGGTTAGGTTTAGGGTTTGCATTAGGTTTAGTGTTATTGTTAGGGTTAGGGTTAGGGGTTAGGTGTTAGGAATAGGTTTATTGGTTAGCATTAGTGTCAGGGTTAGGGTTAGGGTTACAGTTAGAGTTAGGGTTACAGTTATGGTTAGAGGTTAGCGTTAGATTTAGGGTTAGGGTTAGTGTTTGGGATAGTGTTATGGTGAGGGTTAGGGTTATGGTTAGGCTTAGGTTTACGGTTAGGTTTAGAATTACATTTAGGTTAGGGTTAGGGTTAGGTTTAGGGTTAGGGTTACATGTTAATGATAGGTTTAGGGTTAAGGTTAGTGTTACGGTAAGAGTTTAGGTTAGGGTTAGGGTTAGGTCTAGGTTTAGCGGTTAGCATTAAGTTTGGGTTAGGGTTAGGGTCAAAGATTAGGTTTAGGGTTAGGGTTAAGGTTAGTGTCATGGTTATGGTTAGGGTCAGTGTTAGGTTTACTGTTAGGTTTAGGGTTAAGGTTAGGGTTAGGTTTAGAGGCTAGTGTTAGGTTTAGTGATAGAATTTGGTGTTAGTGTGAGGGTTAGCGTGAGGCTTAGAAGTTATCATTAAATTTAGGATTAGGGTTAAGGTTAAAGCTTAGGTTTAGGGTTAGGGTTAGTGTTAGGTTTAGGGATAGGTTAAGGGTTATGATTAGGGTTAGTTTTTAGGTTTAGGGTTAGATTTACAGTTAGTGTTAGGTTTAGGTTTAAAGGTTAGTGTTAGTGTTAGGGTTCAGTTTAGGGATACTGTAAGGGTTAGGTTTAATTTTAGAGTTAGGTTTAGGTTTAGGGTTAGGGTTAGTGTTAGCGTTAGTGTTAGGTTTAGGTTTAGGATTTAGTGTTATTGTTAGGGTTAGGGTTACAGTTAGGCTTCAGGTTATGGTTAGGGTTAGCGTTACAATTAGGTTTAGGTTTAGGCTTACTGTAGGGTTAAGTTTAGCGTTAGTTTTAGTGTTAGTTTTAGGGTTAGGTTTAGCGTTAGGGTTAGGGGTTAGGTGTTAGAGATAGGGTTTGGGTTAGGGTGGGAATAGGGTTAGGTTTACAGTTAGGATTAGGATTAGGATTAGTGCTAGGGAGTAATGTGAGGGGTTAAGCTTAGGGTGAGCCTTAGTGCTAGGGTTAGGGTTAGGGTTATGTTTAGAGGTTAGCGTTAAGTTTAGTGATAGAGTTTGTGGTTATGGTTAGGGTTAGGGTTAGGATGAGGCTTAGATGGTCTTTTTAGGGTCATGGTTAGGGTTAGGGTTAAAGCTTTGGTTTAGTGTTAGTGTTAGCGTTAGGCTTAGGGATAGGGTTAGTGTTAGGGTTAGGGCTAGGCCCAGGGTTATGGGTAGGTTTACGATTACATTTAGTTTAGGGGTTGGGTTAGGGTTAGGGTTAGCGTTAGAATTTAGGGTTGGTGTTTGGTTTACGCTTAGGGTTAGGGAAAGGTTTAGTGTTAGGCTTAGTGTTAGAGGTTAGGTTTAGTATTAGGGTTAGGACTACAATTTTGGGTTAGGGTTAGGGTTAGATTTAGGGCTTAGGTGTTAGGGATAGTGTAATGGTTATGGTTAGGTTATGGTTAGGATTAGGTTTAGGGTTATGGTTAGGATTATTTTTAGGGTTAGTATTAGAATTTAGTGTTAGGGTTAGTTTTACGCGTTAGGGTTAGGGTTATGGTTCTGGTTAGCGGTTAGCGTTAGGTTTAGGTTTAGGGTTAGGGTTAGAGTTAGGGTTAGGGTTTGGGTTAGAGTTAAAGGTTACGGTTAGTCTTAGAGTTACGGTTAGAGTTTTGATTTGGTGTTCGTTTAAGTGTTAGGTTTAGGGTTATGGTTATGTTTTGGGTTAGAGTTTATGCTTTTCATTCAGTTTAGGGTTAGGGTTATTGTTAGGGTTAGGGTTAGGTTTATGCTTAGTTTTACAGTTATGATTAAGGTTATTGTTAAGGTTTAGGCGTTAGGGAGAGGGTGTAGGTTATAGTTAGGTTTAGGGTTAAGTTACAGTTACGGTTAATTTTAGAGTTATGGTTAGGGTTATGGTTACGATTATGATTAAAATTTAGGGTTAGGGTTAGGGTTAGGTTTGCAGTTTAGGGTTAGGTTTATGGTTATTGATAGAGTTTAGCGTTAGATATAGGGTTAGGGATAGGGCTAGGGTTAGGGTTTGGGTTAGATTTAAAGGTTAGGGTTAGGGTTATGTTTAGAATTTAGGGTTAGTGTTAGGTTTAGGTTTAGGGTTAGGTTTCAGGTTAGAGTTTAGGTTTATGGCTCAGTTTAGGGTTAGGGTTATTGTTAGGATCAGGGTTAGGTTTACCCTTAGTGTTAGGGTTATGATTAAGGTTAGTTTTAGGGTTTAGATGTTTGGGAGGGGGTTAAGGTTAGGCTTTGGGTTACCGTAATGGTTTGGGTTATGATTAGGTTTAGGGTTAGGGTTAGCGTTAGGTTTAGATTTAGGGTTAGTTTTAGAGTTAGGCTTAGGGTTAGGGTTGGGTATTAGGTGTTAGCGATAGGATTATGTTTAGGGTTAGGTTTAGGGTTCAATTTTGGGTTAGTGTTAGGGATAGTGTTAGGGTTACGGTTAGGTTTAAGTTTAGGGTTAGGTTTAGTGTTAGGGTTAAAAGTTACGTTTAGTGTCAGGATTAGGGTTAGTGTTAGGGTTACAGTTATGGTTAGAGGTTAGCGTTTTCTTTAGGGTTAGAGTTAGGGTTATGGTTAGGGTTAGGCTTAGAGGTTATCGTTAGGGTTACGTTTAAAGCTTAGGTTCAGGTTTACAGTTAGGGTTAAGGTTAGGGTTATGGTTAGAGTTTTGGTTTACATTTAAGATTAGGTTTAGAGTTAGGGTTAGGCTTAGAGGTTAGGTTGTGGTTTAGGGTTAGAGTTAGGGTTAGTGTTAGAGTTAATGTTAGGCTTAGAGGTTATTGTTATTGTTATGGTTAGTGTTAGGGTTGAAGCTTAGGTTCAGGGTTAGGGTTAGGTGTAGGGTTTGGTTAGGGATATGCTAAGGGTTAGGATTATATTTAGTGTTTAGTTTTAGGTTAAGGATTACCGTTAAAGTTAGGGTTAGGGTTAGGGTTAGGTTTAGTGTGAGGTTTAGAGTTAGGGTTAGAGTTAGGGTTATGGTTAGAGTAAGGGTTAGGGTTATGGTTAGGATTAGGGTTGCCATTAGGTTAGCATTAGGGTTAAGGTTAGGGTTTGTGTTATATTTAGTGTTAGGTGTAGGGTTAAGTTTAGGTTTAGGGGTTAGGTGTTAAGGATAGGGTTATGGGTTAGGGTTAGTGTTAGTGTTAGGGTTATGGTTAGAGATAGGGTTATGGTTATGGTTAGAGGTTAGCGTTAGGTTTTGGGTTAGGCATAGGGTTACTGTTATGGTTTGGGTTAGAGTTAAAGGTTAGGTTTAGTTTTAGTGTTACAGTTAGTGTTGAGGGTTAGTTTTAAGATAAGGGTTAGGTTTAGGGTTAGGGTTAGGTTTAGGGTTAGAGTATAGGGTTATGTTTCGATTTAGGGTTAGGGTTAGTGTTACAGTTAGGGTTAGAGTTACGATTAGGTTTAGGTTTAGGGTTAGGGTTAGGTTTAGTGTTAGTTTTAGAGTTAGGGTTAAAGTTAAGGTTAGGTTTAGAGGTTAGGTGTTAGTGATAGAGTTAGGGTTTGTGTTAAGTTTATAGTTCGGTTTAGGGTTAGGGTTAGGGTTAAGGATAGTGTTAGGGTTAGGGTTAGGGTTTAGGGTTAGGGTTAGGTTTATGTTTAGGTTTAGCATTATTGTTAGTGTTCAGTTTAGAAGATAGTTTAGTGTTAGTTTTAGGGTTAGGGTTAGGGTTAGGCTTAGAGGTATGGTTAGGGTTCGGGATAGTTTTAGGGTTAGGGTTAAAGCTTAAGTACAGGTTTACCGTTATGGTTAAGGTTAGTGTTACGGTTAGAGTTTAGGCTTATGATTAAGCTAAGGGGTAGGGTTAGGTTTATGGTTAGAGGTTAGCTTTTGGTATAGGGTTAGAGTTAGGGTAAGTGTTAGTGTTAGTGTTAGGCTTAGAGGTTATGGTTATGGTTAGTGTTATGGTTATAGTTAAATCTTTGTTGAGGGTTAGGGTTAGGGGTAGGATTGGGTTAGGGATATGCTAAGGGTTAAGATTAAGTTTAGTGGTTAGTTTTAGGGTTAGGGTTACAGTTAAGGTTAGGGTTACGGTTAGGTTTAGGCGTTAGGTGTTTGAGAAATGTTATGGGTTAGTGTTAGTGTTAGAGTTAGGGTTAGCATTAGGGTTACAGTTAGAGTTAGGGTTATGGTTATGGTTAGATGTTAGCGTTAGGTTTAGGGTTAGGGTTAGGTTTTGGGTTAGAGTTAAAAATTATGGTTAGGTTTATTGTTCCGGTTAGAATTTAGAGTTAGTTTTAGGGTAAGGGTTAGGCTTAGGGTTAGGGTTAGGTTTAGGGTTAAAGTTTAGGTTTATAGTTCGGTTTAGTGTTATGGTTAGTGTTAGGGTTAGGGTTAGGGTTACGCTTAGTGTTAGGGTTATGATTAACTTTAGGGTTAGGAGTTAGGTGTTAAGGAGAGGGTTAGTGTTATGCTTTGGGTTTCGGTTAGGGTTAGGGTTACGATTGGGTTTAGGGTTAGAGTTAGTGTTAGTGTCAGTGTTAAGGTTAGGTTTACGGTTAGTTGTAGAGTTAGGGTTAGGTTCAGTTTTAGGGGTTAGGCATTAGCAATAGTGTTATAGTTAGGGTTAGGATTAGGGTTCTTTTTTAGGGTTAGACTTAGGGTAAGGGATAGTGTTGGGTTTAGGGTTAGGGTTAGGTTTATGTTTAGGGTTAGGATTAGTGTTAGGGTTAGAAGATAGGTTTAGTGTTAGTGTTAGATTTAGGGTTAGATTTAGGTTTAGGTTTAGGGTTAGGTTTGTGTTAGTTTTAAAAGATTTGTTTAGTGTTAGGGTTAGGGTTTGGGTTTGGGTTATGGTTTGAGGGTAACCTTTGGTTTAGGGTTCGAGTTAGGGTTAGGTTTAGGGTTAGGGTTAGGCTTAGCATTTATGGTTATGATTAGGGTTAGTGTTAGGGTTAAAGATTAGGTTGAGGATTACATTTAGTGTTATTGTTAGGGTTACGGTTAGAGTTTAGGATTAGGTTTAAGGTTATGGTTAGGGTTAGGGTTCTGGTTAGAGGTTAGCTTTTGGTTTAGGGTTAGAGCTAGGGTTAGTGTTAGGGTTAGTGTTAGGCATAAAGGTTATGGTTAGGGTTAGTTTTAGGGTTAGGGTTAGGGTTAAAGCTTAGGTTCAGGGTTAGGGTTAAGATTAGGGTTAGGGTTAGTGTTAGGGGTATGGTAAGTGTTAGGATTAGGGTTACAGGTTAGTTTTAGGGTTAGGGTTACAGTTACGGTTTGGGTTAAGTTTAGATGTTAGTGTTAGGGTTAGGGTTAGAGTTATGGTTAGTGTGAGGGTTAGGGTTAGGTTTAGAGTTAGGTTTAGGGTTAGGGTTAGGCTTACGGTTATGGTTAGTGTTAGGGTTACCATTAGGTTAGCGTTAGGATTAGGGTTAGGGTTCGGCTTAGGGTTTGTGTTAGATTTATTGTTAGGTTTATGGTAAGGGTTAGGCTTAAGCTTAGGTGTTAGGTGTTAGGGATAGTGCTTTGAGTTAGTGTTAGTGTTAGTGTTAGTGTTAGTGTTAGTGTTAGTGTTAGTGTTAGTGTTAGTGTTAGTGTTCCTGTTAATGTTAGAGTTAGTGTTAGGGTTAGAGTTAGAGTTTAAGGTTAGGGTTAGGGTTTGGGTTAGTGTTATGGTTAGGTTTAACGTTATGTTGAGGTTTAGGGTGAGGGTTAGGGATAAAATTTAGGTTTAGTGTTAGGTTTAGTGTTAGGGTTAGAGATGGGTTTAGGGTTAGGGTTAGTGTTAGAGGCGAGGCTTAGGGATAGGGTTAGGTTTAGGGTAAGGGTTAGAGTTAGGGTTAGGGTTAGATGTATGGGTTAGGTTTAGGTTTAGGGTTATAATTTGGGTTAGGGTTATGCTAGTGTTAGTGTAAGGGATTAATGTTAGGTCTGCTTTAGGGTTATGGTTATGGTTAGTGTTAGGATTAGAAGTTAGTGTAAGGCGTAGCATTAGGGATATTGTTACGTTTAGGGTTATGTTTAGTGCTAGGGTTAGGGTTAGGGGTTAGATGTTAGGGAGAGTGTAAAGGTTAAGTTTCGCTTTACCATTAGTGTTAGCAATAGTGTTATGACTAGGTTTAGGGTTAGGCTTAGGGTTAGGGTTGGGGTTAGGTTTAGAGTTAGGGTTAGTGGTTAGGTGTTAGTGATAGGGTTAGGGTTAGGGTTAGTTTTATGGGTCGGTTTAGGGTTAAGGTTTGGGTTACAGATAGTGTTAGGGTTAGGGTTAGGGTTTAGGGTTAGAGTTAGGGTTAGGGTTACATTTAGGTTTAGGGTTAGGGCTAGAGTTAGGGTAAGAAATTAGTTTTAGTGTTAGTGTTAGGGTAAGGGTTAGGGTTATGGTTAGAGACTGTTTATTTTAGTGTTAGATTTAGGGTTAGGGTTAGGCTTAGAGGTTATGGTTATGGTTATGGTTATGGTTATGGTTATGGTTACGGTTATGGTTAGCGTTAGGGTTAAAGCTTAAGTTCAGCTTTACAGTTAGGGTTAACGTTAGGTTTACTGTTAGAGTTTAGGGTTTTGATTAAGGTTAGGCTTAGGGTTAAAGCTTAGGTTCAGGTTTGTGTTTAGGGTTACAGTTAGGGTTACGTTTAGAGTTTAGTATTAGGTTTAAGGTTATGTTTAGGGTTAGGGTTATGTTTAGAGGTTAGCTTTTGATTTAGGGTTAGAGTTAGGGTTAGTTTTAGGGTTGGGTGAGGCTTAGAGGTTATTGATAGGGTTACGTTTAAGTTCAGCGTTAGGGTTAAAACTTAGATTCAGGGTTAGGGTTAGGATTAGGGTTAGGTTTTGGGACATGGTAAGTGTTAGGATTAGGTTTAGTGCTTAGTTTTAGATTAGGGTTACGGTTAGGGTTAGGGTTAGGTTTAGAAGATAGTGTTAGTGTTAGTGTTAGGGTTAGTGTGACGGTTAGGGTTAGTTTAAAGTTAGGTTTAGGGTTAGTGTTAGGCTTGGTTGTGGTTAGTGTTATGGTTACCATTAGGTTAGCGTTAGGATTAGGATTAGGGTTAAGTTTAGGTTTATGTTTAGGTGTTAGGCGTTAGGGATAGTTTTATGGGTTAGGGTTAGTGTTATTCTTAGGGTTAGCGTTAGGTTTAGGGTTAGGTTAGTGTTAAGGGTTATGGTTATGGTTTGGGTTAGTGTTATGGTTAGGGTTAGGTTGAGGTTTAGGGTGAAGTTTGGGGTTAGAAGTTAGGGTTACTGTTAGGTTTAGGGTTAGTTTTAGAGGTCAGTGTTAGTGTTAGGGTTAGCCTTAGGATTAGGGATAGGTTTAGGGTTAGGGTTAGATGTATGGGTTAGTGTTAGGGTTAGGTTTAGGGTTAAGTTTAGGGATAGAGTTAGGGTTATGCTAAGACTAGGGTTAGGTTTTGGGTTATGTATTACAGTCAGGCTTAGGGTTAGTTTAAGGGTTAGGGTTAGGTTTAGGGTAAGGGATTAATGTTAGTTCTGGGTTAGGGTTATGGTTAGTGTTAGGGTTAGTTTTAGAAGTTAGGTTTAGGGATAGGGTTAGTGATATACTTAGTTTTAGGGTTAGGGTTAGTGTTAGTGTTAGGGTTAGGGTTAGGGTTAGGTATTCGGTGTTAGGGAGATTGTAAAAATTAGGCTTTGGTTTACTGTTAGGGTTAGTTTTCCGATTAGATTTATGGTTAGGTTTAGTGTTAGGGTTAAGGTTAGGTTTAGGGTTAGTTTTAGAGTTTGGGTTAGGATTAGGGTTAGGAATTAGGTGTTAGCGATAAGGTTAGGGTTAGATTTAGGGTTCGGTTTATGGTTAGGGTTAAGGTTAGGGTTAGTGTTAGGGTAGAGTTTAGAGTTAGTTTTAGGGTAAGGGTTAGGCTTAGTGTTAGGGTTAGGTTTATGGTTAAAGTTTAGGGTTATATTTCGGTTTAGTGTTAGGGTTAGTGTTAGGGTTAGGGTTAAGGTTATGCTTAGTGTTAGGGCTATGATTAAGGTTAGGGTTAGCAGTTAGGTGTTAGGGAGAGGGTTAGCGTTAGGCTTTGGGTTTCGCTTAAGTTTAGGGTTATGATTAGGTTTAGGGTTAGAGGTAGTGTTAGTATTAGGGTTAGGGTTAGGTTTAGGGTTAGTTTTGGAAATAGGGTTAGGGTTAGCATTAGTGGTTAATGGTTAGCAATTGGGTTAGGGTTAGTGTTAAGTTTAGGGTTCGGTTTACATTTAGGGTTAGGGTTAGTGATAGTGTTAGGGATAGGGTTAGTGTTTAGGGTTAGGGTTAGAGTTAGGTTTAGGTTCAGGGTTAGGGTTAGTGTTAGGTTTAGAAGATAGATTTAGTGTTAGGGTTAGGTTTGGGGTTAGGGTTTTGGTTAGAGATTAGCATTTGTTTTAGGGTTACTCTTAGTTTTAGGGTTAGGGTTAGGGTTATGCTTAGGTTTAGGGTTAGGGTTAGGGTTAAAGCTTAGGCTCAGGTTTATGTTTAGGGTTATGGTTAGGGTTATGGTTGGAGTTTAGGATTAGTTTTAAGGTTATGGTTATGGTTAGGGTTAGGGTTAGAGGTTAGCTTTTGGTTTAGGGTTAGAGTTAGGGTTAGTGTTAGGGTTAGTGTTATGCTTAGAGGCTATGGTTAGGGATAGGTTTAGGGTTAGGGGTAGGGTTAAAGCTTAGGATCAGGGTTAAGGTTAGGATTAGGGTTAGGGTTAGGGATATGGTAAGGGTTAGCATTAGGTTAGTGGTTAGTTTTTGGGTTAGGGTTACAGTTAAACTTAGCATTAGGTTTCGATGTTAGGGTTAGTGGTATGGTTAGGTTTAGGGTTAGTGTGAAGGTTACGGTTAGATTTAGAGTCAGTGTGAGGGTTTGGGTTAGGCTTAGGGTTATGGTTAGTGTTAGCTTTACAATTAGGGTAGCGTTACAGTTAGGGTTAGATTTAGGTTAGGGTTAGGGTTAGGTTTAGGGGTTAGGTGTTTGGGATAGTGTTATGGGTTAGGGTTAGTGTTATTGCTATGGTTAGGGTTAGAGTTAGAGTTAGGGTTTGACTTTAGGGTTAGGGCTATGTTTTGGGTTAGTGTTATGGTTAAGGTTATGGTTAGGTTGAGGTTCAGGGTGAAATTTAGGGTTAGAAGTTAGGTTTAGTGTTAGATTTAGGAATAGGTTTAGGTTAGGTTTAGTGTTAGAGGTTAGGTTTAGTGTTAGGGTTAGGGTTAGGTTTAGGGTTAGGGTTAGGGTTAACGTTATGGTTAGAGGTTAGCATTTGGTTTAGGGTTAGAGTTAGGGATAGTGTTAGGGTTAGGTTTAGGGTTAGGGTTCAGTTTAGGGTTAGGGTTATTGTTAGTATTAGTGTTAGGTTTACGCTTAGTGTTAGGGTTCTGATTAAGGTTAGTGTTAGGGTGGGGCTGGGGATTTATCTCAGCGGCATAAGTGCCTGCCTTGCAAGCAGGCAGTCGTGAGTTCGATCCCTGGTACCAATAAAAACAAAACAAAAAAGACAAAAAAAAAAAAGAAAGAAAGGTTAGTGTTAGGGTTTAGGGGTTAGGGAGAGGGTAAAACTTAGGTTTTGGGTTACGGTTACGGTTTGGGTTACGATTAGGTTTAGGGTTAGTGTTAGTTTTAGATTTAAGCTTAGGGTTAGGGTTAGGTGTTAGGTGTTAGCGATAGGGTTTTGTTTAGGGTTAGGTTTAGGGTTCGGTTTAGGGTTAGGGTTAGGGATAGTGTTAGTTTTACGGTTAGATTTAAGTTTAGGGTTAGGTTTAGTGTTAGGGTTAGAAGTTAGGTTTAGTGTCAGTGTTAGGGTTAGTGTTAGGGTTACAGTTATGGTTAGAGGTTAGCGTTTGCTTTACGGTTAGGGTTAGGGTTAGGGTTAGGGTTAGGCTTAGAGGTTATTGTTAGGGTTAGGGTTAGGTTTAAAGTTTAGGTTCAGGTTTACGTTTAGGGTTAAGGTTAGAGTTATGGTTAGAGTTTTGATTTAGGTTTAAGGTTAGGGTTAGAGTTAGGGTTAGGCTTAGAGGTTAGGTTGGGGTTTAGGGTTAGAGTTAGGGTTAGTGTTAGAGTTAATGTTAGGCTTAGAGGTTATTGTTATGGTTATGGTTAGGGTTAGGGTTAGGATTAAAGATTAGGTTCAGGGTTAGGGTTAGGGGTAAGTTTCGGTTAGGGATATGTTAAGTGTTATGATTACGTTTAGTGGTTAGTTTTAGGTTCAGGGTTACCGTTAGGATTAGTGTTAGGGTTAGGTTTAGTGTGAGGTTTAGGGTTAGGGTTATAGTTAGTGTTATGGTTAGAGTTAGGTTTAGGGGTAGGGTTAGGGTTAGGGTTAGGGTTAGGCTTAGAGGTTATTGTTAGGGCTTGGGTTAGGTTTAAAGCTTAGGTTCAGGTTTATGTTTAGGGTTAATGTTAGGGTTATGGTTAGAGTTTTGATTTAAGTTTAAGGTTAGGTTTAGAGATAGGGTTAGGCTTAGAGGTTAGGTTGTGGTTTAGGGTTAGAGTTAGGGTTAGTGTTAGAGTTAATGTTAGGCTTAGAGGTTATTGTTATGGTTATGGTTAGGGTTAGGGTTAGGATTAAAGATTAGGTTCAGGGTTAGGGTTAGGGGTAGGTTTCGGTTAGGGATATGTTAAGGGTTAGGATTATGTTTAGTGGTTAGTTTTAGGTTTAGGGTTACCATTAGGGTTAGTGTTAGGGTTAGGTTTAGTGTGAGGTTTAGGGTTAGGGTTATAGTTAGTGTTATGGTTAGAGTTAGGCTTAGGATTATGGTTATGGTTAGGGTTAACTTTAGGTTAGCGTTAGGGTTAGGGTTAGGGTTTGTGTTAGATTTAGTGTTAGGGTTAGGTTTAGGGTTAGGTCTAGGGGTTAAGTGTTAGGGATAGAGTTATGGGTTAGGGTTAGTGTTAGAGTTAGTGTTAGGGTTACAGTTAGAGTGGTTATGGTTATGGTTAGATGTTAGTGTTATGTTTTGGTTTAGGCTTATGGTTGCTGTTATGGTTTGGGTTAGAGTTAAAGGTTAGGATTAGGTTTAGCGTTACAGTTAGAGTTTAGGGTTATTTTTAGGATAAGGGTTAGTTTTAGGGTTACGGTTAGGTTTAGGGTTGGAGTATAGGGTTATAGTTTGGATTAGGGTTAGGGTTAGGGTTAGTGTTAGGTTTAGAGTTAGGTTTACCCTTAGTGTTAGGGTTATGATTAAGTTTAGGGTTAGGAGTTAGGTGTTAGGGAGTGGAAGATAGTTTGGCTTTGGTTTATTGTTAGGGTTTGTGTTATGATTAGGTTTAGAGTTAGGGTTATGTTTAGGGTTAGGGTTAGGGTTAGGATTAGGTTTAGGGTTAGTTTTAGATTTAGGCTTAGGGTTAGGGTTAGGTGTTAGGTGCTAGTGATATGGTTATGTTTAGGGTTAGTTTTATGGTTCGATTTAGGGTTAGGGTTAGGTTTAGGAATAGTGTTAGGGTTAGGGTTAGATTTAGGTTTAGAGTTAGGGTTAGTGTTAGGTTTAGAATTTAGGTTTAGTGTTAGGGTTAGGGTTAGGGTTAAGTTTGCTTTAGGGTTGGAGTTAGGGTTAGGGTTAGAGTTAAGCTTAGAGGTTATGATTATGATTAGGGTTAGGGTTAAAGCTTAGGTTCAGGTTTATGGTTAGGGTTAAGGTTAGGGTTACTGTTAGAGTTTAGGTTCAGGTTTATGGTTAGGGTTAGGGTTAGATGTTTGGTTTTGGTTTAGTGTTAGAGTTAGGGTTAGTGTTAGTGTTAGTTTTTTAGGCTTAGAAGTTATCATTATGGTTAGGGTTAAAGCTTAGGGTTAGGGTTAAAGCTTAGGTTCAGTGTTAGTGTGAGGGTTAGAGTTCGGTTAGGGATATGCTAAAGGTTAGGAGTAGGTTTAGTGTTTAGCTTTGGGGTTAGGGTTAGGGTTAGGGTTAGTGTTAGGGTTAGTGTAAGGATTATTGTGAGGTTTAGGGTTAGAGTTAGAGTTAGGGTTATGGTTATAGTTAGGCATAGGATTATGGTTAGGGTTACGTTTACCATTAGGTTAGAGTTTGGGTTAGGGTTAGGGTTTACATTAGATTTAGTATTAGGGTTAGGGTTAGGTTTAGGGGTTAGGTCTTAGGGATAGGGTTATTGCTTAGGGTTAGGGTTAAGGTTAGGGTTAGGGTTAGGGTTAGGGTTAGGGTTATGCTTAATGTAAGGGTTATGGTTAAGGTTAGTGTTAGGAGTTAGGTTTTAGGGAGTGAGACAGGGTTAGGCTTTGTGTTACGGTTAGGGTTAGGGTTATGATTAAGTTTAGGGTTAGGGTTAGGTTTATGGTTAATGTTAGGTTTAGGGTTCGGGTTAGTTTTAGAGTTCGGGTTTGGATTAGGGTTAGGGGTTAGGGTTAAAACTTAGGTTCAGGTTTATGGTTAGGATTAAGGTTAGGGTTACGGTTAGAGTTTAGGTTCAGGTTTAAGGTCAGGGTTAGGGTTAGGGTTAGATGGTAGGTTTTGGTTTAGTGTTAGAGTTAGTGTTAGTGTTAGTGTTAGTGTTACTGTTAGGCTTAGTGGTTATCGTTATGGTTAGGGTTGGGGTAGGGTTAAAGCTTAGGTTCAGGGTTAGTGTTAGGGGTAGAGTTCGGTTAGGGATATGCTAAAGGTTAGGATTAGGTTTAGTGGTAAACTGTAGGGTTAGGGTTAGGGTTAGGGTTAGGGTTTACGTTAGATTTAGTGTTAGGGTTAGGGTTAGGGGTTAGGTTTTAGGGTTAGGATTATGGTTTAGGCTTAGTGTTAGTGTTAGGGTTAGGGTTATGGTTAGAGTTAGGGTTACGGTTATATTTAGAGGTTAGCGTTAGTTATAGAGCTAGGGTTAGGGTTATAGTTTGTGTTAGAGTTAAAGGTTTCAGTTAGGTCTAGACATACAGTTAGAGTTTAGGGTTAGTTGTATGGTAAGTGTTAGGTTTACGGTTAGGGTTAGATTTAGGGTTAGAGTATAGGGTTTTGGTTTGGTTTTGGGTTAGGGTTAGTGTTAGGGTTAGGGTTACGCTTAATGTAAGTGTTATGGTTAAAGTTAGTGTTAGAAGTTAGGTGTTAGGGAGTGGGTTAGGGTTAGGCTTTGGGTTATGGTTAGGGTTAGGGTTAGGGTTTGCGTTAGATTTAGTGTTAGGTTTAGGGTTAGGGTTAGTGTTAGTGTTAGGTTTAGGTTTAGGGATAGGTTTAGTGGTTAGGTGTTAGGGATAGGGTTATGGGTAAGGGATAGTTTTAGGGTTAGGGTGAGGTTTATTGTTAGAGTTAGGGTTGCGGTTATGGTTAGAGCTTAGCGTTAGGTTTAGGTTTAGGTTTAGGGTAAGGGTTAGGGTTTGCGTTAGAATTAAAGGTTATGGTTTGCTTTAGCAGTACGGTTAGAGTAAGGGTTAGTGTTAGGGTAAGGATTAGGTTTAGGGTTAGGGTTACGCTTTGTGTTAGGGATATAATTAAGTTTAGGGTTAGTAGTTATGTATTAGGGATTGGGTAAGGTTTAGGCTGTGGGTTAGGGTTAGGGTTGGGGTTACGATTAGGTTTAGGGTTAGGGTTAGCTTTAGGTTTAGAGTTAGTTTTAGAGTTAGGGTTAGGGTTAGTGTTAGGGGTTAGTTGTTAGCGATAGGCTTATGGTTAGGGTTAGTAGTTATGTTTTAGGGATTGGGTTAGGTTTAGGCTGTGGGTTAGGGTTACGGTTGGGATTAAGATTAGGTTTAGTGTTAGGGTTAGGTTTAGTGTTAGTTTTAGAGTTAGGGTTAGTGTTATGGGTTAGGTGTTAGCGATAGGCTTATGGTTAGGGTTATGGTTCAGTTTAGCGTTAGGGTTAGGGATAGTGTTAGGGTTAGGTTTAGGGGTTAGGGTTAGGGTTAGGCTTAGGTTTAGAGGTTAGTGTTAGGGTTAGTGTTAGGGTTAGTGTGAGGGTTAGGGTTAGGGTTAGAGTTAAGGTTATGGTAGGGTTAGGCTTAGGGTTATTGTTAGGTTTAGTGTTACAATTAGGGTAGCGTTAGGGTTAGGATTAGGGTTAGGTTTAGGGTTTGGGTTAGATTTAGTGTTAGGGTTCAGGTTAGGGTTAGGTTTTGGGGTGGATTTTAGGGATAGGGTGTTGGGTTAGGGTTAGTGTTAGGGTTAGGGAGTTAGGCTTAGGGTTAGGGTAAGGGGTTCGGTGTTAGCGATAGGGTTAGGATTAGGATTACAGTTAGGTTTCAGTTTAAGGCTACGGTTAGGGTTAGGTGTATAATTAGGGTTACGGTTATGGTTTAGTTTTAGGGTTATGTTAACGTTTAGGTTTAGGTTTAGGTTTAGGTTTAGGCTTAGGGTTTGTGTTAGGGTTAGAAGACAGTTTAGTTTTAGGGTTAGCGTAGGTTTATGGTTTTGGTCAGAGGTTAGCATTTGGTTTAGGGTTCGAGTTAGAGTTAGGTTTAGTGTTAGGTTTAGGATTAGATGTTATGGTTATGGTTATGTTTATGGTTAGGGTTAGGGTTAAAGCTTAGGTTCAGGTTTATTTTTAGCGTTACAGTTTGGGGTACGGTTACAGTGTAGGATTAGGTTTAGGGTTATGGTTACGGTTAGGGTTAGGATTAGAGGTTAGCTTTTGGTTTAGAGTTAGAGTTAGGTTAGTGTTAGGCTTAGTGTTAGGCTTAGAAGTTATGGTTAGGGTTAGGTTTAGGGTTAGGGTTAGGGTTAAAGCTTAGCTTCAGGGTTAGGGTTAGGCTTAGGTTTAGAGTTAGGGATAGGGTAAGGGTTAGGATTAGGGTTAGTGGTTAATTTTAGGTTTAGGGTTAAGGTTTGTGTTTGGATTAGGTTTAGATGTTAATGATACTTTTATAGTTAGGGTTAGGGTTAGTGTGAGTTAGGGTTAGGTTTAGTGTTAGGGTTAGGTTTAGAGTTATGCTTAGGGTTATTGTTAGTGTTAGGGTTACAATTAGGTTAGTTTTAGTGTTAGGGTTAGGGTTAGGGTTTGGTTTAGGTTTAAATTTAAGTTTAGGTTTAGTGTTAGGATTAGAAGTTAGTTTTAGTGTTAGTGTTAGTTTTAGGGTTAGGGTTATGCTTAGTGTTAGGGTTATGATTAAATTAGGGTTAGGAGTTAGGTGTTAGGGAGAAGGTTAGGGTTAGGCTTTGTGTTTCGCTTATGGTTAGGGTTATGATTAGGTTTAGTGTTAGAGTTAAGGTTAGGTTTAGGGTTATATTTAGGGTTAGTTTTAGAGTTAGGGTTAGGGCTTATTTGGTAGCGATAGGGTTAGTGTTAGTGTTAGGTTTAGGGTTCGGTTTAGTGTTATGGTTAGGGTTAGGGATAATGTTAGCCTTAGGGTTAGGGTTTAGGGTTAGTGTTAGGGTTAGGTTTAGGTTGAGTGTTAGGGTGAGTGTTAGGTTTAGAAGTTAGGTTTAGTGTTATTGTTACGGTTAGGTTTAGGGTTATGTTTGGAGGTTAGCTTTTGATTTAGGTTTCAAGTTAGGGTTACGTTTAGGGTTAGGTTAGGCTTAGAGGTTATGGTTAGAGATAGTGTTAGGGTTTGTGTTAAAGCTTAGGTTCAGCTTTACATTTAGGTTTATGGTTAGTGTTATGGTTAGAGTTTGGAATTATATTTAAGGTTATGGTTAGGGTTAGGGTTTTGGGTAGAGGTTAGTTTTTGGTTTAGGGTTAGAGTTAAGATTAGTGTTCAGGTTAGTGTTAAGCTCGGAGGTTATGGTTAGGGTTATGTTTAGGGTTAGGCTTAGGGTTAAACTTTGGCTCAGGGTTAGGGATAGGATTAGGGATAGGATTAGGGATATGGTAAGGGTTAGGATTATGGTTCATCGTCAGTTTTAGGGTTAGGGTAAGGTTTAGATGTTAGTGTTAGTGTGAGGGTTAGGGTAAGTGTGAAGGTTAGGGTTAGGTTTAGTCTTAGCGTTATGGTTTGTGTTAAGGTTACAATTAGGTTAGTGTTAGGGTTAGGGTTAGGGTTTGCGTTAAATTTAGTGTTAGGTTTAGGCTTATAGTTAGCGTTAGGTTTAGGGGTTAGGTGTTAGGGTTAGGGTTAGGTTTAGCATTATGGTAAGAGGCTAGAGTTTGGTTTAGGATTAGAATTAGTGTTAGTGGTTGGGTTTGGCTTAGAGGTTATGGTTAGGCTTAGAGTTAGGGTTAGGGTTAAAGCTTAAGTTCAGGTTTACGGTTGGGTTTAAGGTTTAGGTTATGGTTAGAGTGTAGGGTTAGTATTAAGGTTAGGGTTAGGGTTAGGGTTATGGTTAGTGGTTAGCTTTTGGTTTAGGGTTAGAGTAAGGGTTAGTGTTAGGGTTAGTGTTAGGCTTAGAGTTTATGGTTATGGTTAGGGTTACAGTTAGGTTTAAAGGTTAGGTTGAGGGTTAGTATTAAGGGTAGGGTTCGGTTAAAGATATGCTAGGTTTTAGGATTAGGGTTAGTGGTTAGTTTTAGGGTTAGGGTTATGATTAGTGTTAACGTTAGGTTTAGAGGTTAGTGTTAGGGTTACACTAACACTAGGGATAGTGTGAGCATTAGTTTTACGATTAAATTTAGTTTTATTTTTAGGGTTAGGCTTAGGGTTATGGTTAGGGTTAGGGTTACAAATAGGTTAGCATTTGGGTTAGGGTTAGTGTTTGCATTAAATTTATTGTTAGGTTTAGTGTTAGGGTTAGGGTTATGGTTAGGGTTAGGGTTAGGGGTTAGGTGTTAGGGATAGAGTAATGGGTTAGGGTTAGTGTTAGGTTTAGTGTTAGGTTTAGGGTTATGGAAAGAGTTAGGGTTACAGTTATGGTTAGAAGTTAGCGTTAGGTTTAGGGTAATGGTTAGGGTTTGGGTTAGAGTTAAAGGTTATGGTTAGGTTTCATGTTATGGTTAGAGTTTATGGTTAGTCTTAGGGTAAGGGTTAGGTTTACGGTTAGAGTTAGTTGTAGGGTTAAAGTTTAGGGTTATAGTTCGGTTTCATGTTAGGTTACTATTAGGGTTAGGATTAGGATTACGCTTACTGTTAGGGTTCTTAATAAGGTTAGAGTTAGGAGTTCGGTGTTAGGGAGAGGATTAGGTTTAGGCTTTGGGTATCGGTTAGGGTTAGGTCTACGATTAGTTTTAGGGTTACAGTTAGGGTAAGGGTTAGTGTTAAGGTTAGGATTAGGGTTAGGTTTGGGGTTAGTTTTAGAGTTAGGGTTAGAGTTAGGGTTAGGTTTCGGGTTTGCGTTAGATTTAGTGTTAGGGTTAGGTTTAGGGGTTAGGTGTTAGGGTTAATGTTATGGGATAGGGCTAGTTTTAGGGTTAGGGTTATTGTTAGGGTTAGTGTTAGGCTTAGAGATTATGGTTATGGTTAGAGGTTCGCGTTAGGTTTAGGGTTAGGTTTAGGGTTTGGGTTAGAGTTAAATGTTATGGTTTTGTTTAGGGGTATGGTTAGAGTTTAGGGTTAGTGTTAGGGTAAGGGTTAGTTTTAGGTTTAGGGTTTGGTTTAGGGTTAAATTATAGGGTTATAGTTCGGATTAGTGTTAGGGTTAGTGTTAGGGTTAGGTCTACAGTTGCACTTAGTGTTAGGGTTATGTTTAAGGTTAGTGTTAGCAGTTAGGTGTTAGGGAGAGGGTTAGTTTAGGCTTTGGATTTCATTTAGTGTTAGGGTTAGGATTAGGTTTAGGGTTAGAGTTAGGGTTAGGGTTAGGGTAAGGGTTAGGTGTAGTGTAGGTTTCACAGTTAGTGTTAGGGTTAGGGTTAGCGTTAGGGGTTAGGTTTTAGTGATACGGTTAGGGTTAGGGTTAGGTTTGGGGTTCGGTTTAGGGTTAGGGTTAGGGATATTGTTGAGTTTAGGGTTAGGGTTAGGGTTAGGTTTATGTTTAGTTTTAGGGTTAGGGATAGTTTTAGGATTAGAAGATAGGTTTAGTGTTAGTGTTAAGTTTAGGTTTCGATGTTAGCATTTGGTTTAGGCTTCGAGTTAAGGTTAGGTTTAGGGTTAGGGTTAGGCTTTGCAGTTATGTTTAGGGTTAGGGTTAGGGTTACGGTTAAAGTTTAGGTTCAGGTTTGTGTTTCGAGTTACAGATAGGGTTACTGTTATAGTTTAGGATTAGGTTATAATTTATGGATAGGGTTAGGGTTATGGTTAGAGTTTAAGTTTTGTTTTAGGATTAGAGTTATGTTTAGGGTTAGGGTTAGGGTTAGGGTTAGGGTTAGGGTTAAAGCTTAATTTCAGGTCCACTGTATGGGTTAAGGTTAGCGTTACGCTTAGAGTTTAGGATTAGGATTAATGTTAGGGTTAGGGTTAGGGTTATGGTTAGAGGTTACCTTTTCGTTTAGGGTTAGAGTTAGGGTTAGTGTTAGGGTTCGTGCTAGGCTTAGAGGTTATGGTTATGGTTAGGTTTACGGTTAGAGTTAAAGCTTAGGTTGAGTGTTAGGGTTAGGGCTAGGGTTCGATTAGGGATATTCTAAGGGTTGGGATTAGGGTTAGTGGTTAGTTTTAGGTTTAGGGTTATGGTTAGGATTAGGGGTAGGTTTAGAGGTTAGTGTTAGGGTTAGGGTGAGTGTGAGGGTTAGGGCTACAGTTAGACTTAGGGTTATGTTTAGGGTTAGGGTTAGGGTTATGGTTAGGTTTAGGGTTACAATTAGGTTAGCGTTATTTTTAGGGTTAGGTTTTGCATTAGATTTAGTGTTATTGTTAGGGTTAGGGTTAGGTTTATTGGTTAGGTGTTAGCGATAGTGTTATGGGTTTGGGTTATTGTTAGGATTTGGGTTAGGGTTATGGATAGAGTTAGGGTTATGTTTATGTTTAGAGGTTAGCATTACATTCAGGTTTATGGTTAGGGTTAGTGTTTGGGTTAAAGTTAAAGGTTAGGGTTAGGTTTAATTTTACGGTTAGAGTTTAAAGTTAGTGTTAGTATAAGGGTTAGGTTTAGGGTTAGGGTTAGTGTTAGGATTACACTTAGTGTTAGGGTTATGATTAAGGTTAGGGTTAGGAGTTAGGTGTTAGGGAGTGGGTTAGGGTTAGGCTTTGGGTTACGGTTAGGGTTAGCGTTAGGATTAGGTATAGGGTTATGGTTAGTGTTCGTGTTAGTGTTAGGTTTAGTGTTAGTTTTAGAGTTAGGGTTAGCGTTAGGATTAGGTATAGGGTTAGGGTTAGTGTTCGTGTTAGTGTTAGGTTTAGTGTTAGTTTTAGAGTTAGGGTTAGTGTTAGGGTTAACGATAGTGTTAGGGTTAGGGTTAGTGTTTAGGGTTAGGGTTAGGGTTAGCGTTATGTTTAGTTTTAGGGTTATTGTTAATGTTCGGGTTAGAAGTTAGTTTAGTGTTAGTGTTAGGGGTAGGGTTAGGGTTAATTTTAGGGTTAGGGTTAAAGCTTATGTTCAGGTTTACGGTTAGTATTAAGGTTAGGGTTACGGTTAGATTTTAGGGTTATGATTAAGCTTAGGGCTAGGGTTAAGGTTATGGTTAGAGGTTAGCTTTTGGTTTAGCGTTAGAGATAGGGTAAGTTGTAGGGTTAGTGTTAGGCTTAGAGGTTATGGTTATGGTTAGTGTTATGCTTATGGTTAAAGCTTAGTTGAGGGTAGGGTTAGGGGAAGGATTTCGTTAGGGATATGCTAAGGGTTAGGATTAAGGTTAGTGCTTAGTTTTAGGGTTAGGGTTACAGATATGGTTAGGGTTAGGGTTAGGTTTAGGGGTTATGTGTTTGGGAAATATTATGGGTTAGGGTTAGTGTTAGGGTTAGGGTTAGTATTAGGGTAACGGTTAGAGTCAGTGTTATGGTTATGGTTATATGTTAGCTTTAGGTTTAGTGTTAGGGTTAGGGTTTGGGTTAGAGTTAAATGTTATGGTTAGGTTTAGTGTTACGGTTAGGTTTACGGGTTAGGTTTTAGGGAGAGTGTAAAGTTAGGCTTTGGTTTACAGTTAGGGTTAGTGTTACGATTAGGTTTAGGGTTAGGCTTAGGGTTAGTGTTAGGTTTAGGTTTAGGGTTAGTTTTAGATTAAGGTTAGGGTTCGTGTTAGGGGTTATGTGTTAGTGATAGGGTTAGGGTTAGGGTTAGGTTTATGTTTCGGTTTAGGGTTAGGGTTAGGGTTAGTGTTATGCTTAAGTTTAGGGTTAAGGATAGTGTTAGGGTTGGAAGTTAGTTTTCATGTTAGTGTTAGGGTTAGAATTAGGTTTTGGCTTAGGGTTAGAGCTTAGCATTTGTTTTAGTGTTAGAGTTAGGGTTAGGGTTGGGGTTAGGCTTAGAGGTTATGGCTTTGTTTAGGGTTCAGTTTAGGGTTAAAGCTTAAGTTTAGGTTTACAGTTAGGGTTAAGTTTAGGGTTATGGTTAGAGTTTAGCGATGGGATTAAGGTTAGGTTTAGTGTTAGGGTTACGGCTGGAAGTTAGCTTTTGGCTTAGTGCTAGAGTTAGGGTTACTGTTTGGGCTAGGGTTAGGCTTAGAGTTTATGGTTATGGTTAGGATTACTGTTAAGCTTAAAACTTAGGTTGAGGGTTAGGGTTGGTTGTAGGGTTCGGTTAGGTATATGCTAAGGCTTGGGATTAGGGTTAGTGGTTATTTTTAGGGTTAGGGTTACGGATAGGGATAGGATTAGGTTTGGAGCTTAGTGTTAGGATTAGAGTTAGGCTTAGTGTGAGGTTAGGGTTAGCCCTAGGGTTATGGTTAGGGTTAGAGTTACAATTAGGTTAACGTTATAGTTAGGGTTAGGGTTAGGTTTAGGGTTTGCATTCCGTTTGGTGTTAGAGTTAGGTTTAGGGTTAGGTGTTAGGTTTAAGGGATAGGGTTATGGGTTAGTGTTAGTGTCAGGGTTAGGGTTGGGGTTAGGGTTACAGTTCGAGTTAAGGTTATGTTTATGGTTAGAGGTTAGCATTAGATTTAGGGTTAGGGTTAGAGTTTGTGTTAGGGATAGTGTTAGTGTGAGGGTTAGCGTTACGGTTAGGCTTTGGGTTATGGTTAGGTCTAGAGTTACGTTTAGGTTAGGGTTAGGGTTAGGGTTAGGTTTAGGGTTAAGTTTAGGGTTAGGGTTACATGTTAGTGATAGGTTTAGGTTTAGGGTTAGCGGTTAGCATTAATTTTGGGTTAGGGTTACGGTTAAAGCTTAGATTTAGGGTTAGGGTTAGGGTTAGGGTTAGGGTTAGGGCTAGGGTTAGTGCTAGGGTTACGGTTAGGGTTAGGGTTAGGGTTAGTGTTAGGGTTACGGTTAGGGTTAGGTTTAGGTTTAGGATTAGAAGTTAGTGTTAGGTTTAGTGATAGAATTTGGGGTTAGTGTGAGGGTTAGCGTGAGGCTTAGAAGTTATCATTAGGGTTAGGACTAGGGTTAAGGTTAAAGCTTAGGTTTAGGGTTAGGGTTAGAGTTAGGGTTAAGTTTAGGTTTAATTTTAGTTTTAGTGTTAGGCTTAGGTTTAGGTTTAGGTGTTAGGTGTTAGTGATAGGGTTATGTTTAGGGTTAGGTTTAAGGTTCGGTTTAGGGTTAGGGATAGTGTTAGGGTTACGGTTAAGTTTAGGTTTAGGGTTAGGTTTAGTGTTAGGGTTAGAAGTTACTTTCAGTGTCAGGGTAAGGATTAGTGTTAGGGTTACAGTTATGATTAGAGGTTAGCCTTTGCTTTAGGGTTAGAGTTAGGTTTAGGGTTAGGGTTAGGCTTAGACGTTATCATTAGGGTTAGGTTTAGGTTTAAAGCTTAGGTTCAGGTTTATGGTTAGGGTTAAGTTTAGGGTTACGGTTAGAGTTTTGGTTTAGGTTTAAGGTTAGGTTTAGGGTTTGGGTTAGGCTTAGATGTTAGGTTGTGGTTTAGGGTTAGAGTTAGGGTTAGTGTTAGAGTTAATCTTAGGCTTAGATGTTATTGTTAGTGTTAGGGTTAAAGCTTAAGTTCAGTGTTAGGGTTCGGGGTAAGGTTCGTTTAGGGATATGCTAATGGTTAGGATTACGTTTAGGGTTAGGGTTAGGGTTACGGTTACAGGTTAGATTTCGGTTTAGCGTTACAGTTAGAGTTAGTGTTAGGGTTACTGTTAGGTTTAGAGGTTATGGTTAGGGTTATGGTTAAAGCTTAGTTTCAGGGTTAGGGTTTGTGGTAGTGATCGGTTAGGGATATGACAATGGTTAGGATTAGGTTTAGTGATTAATTTTAGGGTTAGTGTTACCCTTAAGGTTAGGGTTAGGTTTAGAGGTTAGTGTTAGTGTTAGTGTTAGGTTTAGGGTTACAGTTAGTGTGAGGGTTATAGTTAGGTTTAGAGGTAGGGTTATTGTTAGGTTTAGACTTAGGGTTATGGTTAGATTTAGGGTTACAATTACGTTAGCGTTAGGGTTAGGGTTAGGATGTGCGTTACATTTAGTGTTAGGGTTAGGGTTAGTGTTAGTGTTAGGTTTAGAGGTTAGGTGTTACGGATAGGGTTATGGGTTGTGGTTAGTGTTAGGGTTAGGGTTAGGGTTACAGTTAGAGTTAGGGTTACGGTTATGGTTCGACGTTAGCGTTGGCTTTAGTGTTAGGGTTAGGGTTAGGGTTTGGGTTAGAGTTAAAGGTTAGTGTTCGGTTTAGCATTACGGTTAGAGTTTAGGGTTAGTGTTAGTGTTAGGGTTAGGGTTATGTTTAGGTTTAGGGTTATTGTTAGTGTTCGGGTTAGAAATTAGTTTAGTGTTAGAGTTAGGGTTAGGTTTAGGGTTATGTTTAGAGTTTAGCATTTGGTTTAGGTTTAGAGTTAGTGTTAGATTTAGGGTTAGGCTTAGAGGTTATGGTTAGGGTTAGGGTTAGTTTTAGGGTTAGGGTTAAAGCTTTGTTCAGGTTTCCCATTAGGGTTAAGGTTAGGGTTATGGTTAGAATTTAGGGCTAGGTTTAAGGTTAGGTTTATGGTTACGGTTACAGGTTAGATTTTGGTTTAGGTTTAGAGTTAGCGTTAGTGTTTGGGTTAGTGTTAAGTTTAGAGGTTATGGTTAGGGTTATGGTTAAAGCTTAGGTTCAGTGTTAGGGTTAGGGGTATTGATCACTTAGGGATAGGACAAGGGATAGGATTAGGGTTAGTGATTAGTTTTAGGGTTAGGGTTACCCTTAAGGTTAGGGTTAGGTTTTATAGGTTAGTGTTAGCGTTAGTGTTAGTGTTAGTGTTAGGGTTAGGGTTAGGGTTAGTGTGAGGGTTATAGTTTAGGGTTAAAGTCAGGGTTATGTTTAGGTTTAGACTTAGGGTTATGGTTACATTTAGGGTTACAATTACGTTAGCGTTAGGGTTATGGTTAGGGTTTGCATTAGATTTAGTGTTAGGGTTAGTGTTAGTGTTAGGGTTAGGTTTAGGGGTTAGGCGTTGGGGATAGGGTTATGGGTTAGGGTTAGTGTTAGGGTTAGGGTTAGGGTGACGGTTAGAGTTAGGGTTATGGTTATTGTTAGACGTTAGTGTTAGCTTTAGGATTAGAGTTACGGTTAGGGTTTGGGTTAGAGTTAAAGGTTAGGGTTAGTTTTGGCATTACGGTTAGAGTTTAGGGTTAGTGTTAGTGTTAGGGTTAGGGTTATGTTTAGGTTTAGGGTTATTGTTAGTGTTCGGGTTAGAAATTAGTTTAGTGTTAGGGTTATGGTTAGGGTTAGGGTTGTGTTTAGAGGTTAGCATTTGGTTTAGGTTTTGAGTTAGGGTTAGATTTAGGGTTAGACTTAGAGGTTAGGGTTAGGGTTAGTTTTAGGGTTAGTGTTAAATCTTAAATTCAGGTTTATGGTTAGGGTTAAGGTTAGGGTTACGTTTAGCGTTTAAGGTTATGATTAAGCTTAGGGGTAGGGGTAGCGTTATGCTTAGAATTTAGCTTTTGGTTTAGGGTTAGAGTTAGGGTAAGTGTTAGGCTTAGAGTTTATGGATATGGTTAGGGTTACGGTTATGGTTAAAGCTTAGTTGAAGGTTAGGGTTAGGGGTAGGATTAAGTTTGGGATATGCTAAGGGTTAGGATTAAGTTTAGTGCTTAGTTTTAGGGTTAGGGTTACAGTTAAGTTTAGGGTTAGGTTTAGAGGTTAGTGTTAGGGTTAGGTTTAGTGTGAGTGTTAGGTTTAGGGTTAGTGTTAGAGTTAGGTTTATGGTTAGTAATAATCTATAGTTATGGTTATGGTTATGGTTATGGTTATGGTTATGGTTATGGTTAGGCTTAGGCTTACAATTAGGTTAGTGTTAGGGTTAGGTTTAGGGTTAGGTTTTGATGTTAGGTGTTACGGATAGACTTATGGGTTAGGGTTAGTGTTAGGGTTAGGGTTACGGTTAGAGTTAGGGTTACGGTTATGATTAGAGGTTAGCTTTAGGTTTAGGTTTAGGGTTAGGGTTAATATTAAAGGTTATGGTTAGCATAAGCGTTACAGTTAGAGTAAGGGTTAGTGTTAGGGTAAGGATTAGGTTTAGGGTTAGCGCTACGCTTTGTGTTAGGGTTATGATTTAGGTTAGGGTTAGGACTTATGTTTTAGGTATTGGGTTAGGTTTAGTCTGTGTGTTAGGGTTAGGGTTAGGGTTACGATCAGGTGTAGGGTTAGGGTGAGGTTTAGGGTTAGTTTTAGAGTTAGCGTTAGGATTAGTGTTAGGGGTTAGGTCTTAGCAATTCGCTTAGGGTTAGGATTATGGTTCAGTTTAGGGTTAGGGATAGTGTTAGGGTTAGGGTTAGGGTTTAGGGTTAGGTTTAGGTTTAGGTGTAGGGTTAGTGTGTTAGGGTTAAAAGTTAGGTTTAGTGTTAGTTTTAGCGTTAGGGTTACGGTTAGAGGTTAGCTTTTGGTTTAAGGTTAGAATTATGGTTAGGGTTTGTGTTAGATTTAGTGCTAGGGTTAGTTTTAGGGTTAGGGTTAGGGTTAGGTTTAGGGTTAGGGTTAGGTTTAGAGGTTAGTGTTAGGGTTAGTGTGAGGGTTAGGGTTAGGGTTAGAGTTAGGGTTATGGTTAGGGTTAGGCTTATGGTTATGGTTAGGTTTAGTGTTACAATTAGGTTAGGGTTAGGATTAGGGCTAGCTTTACGGTTTGGTTTAGATTTATTTTTAGGGTTCAGTTTGGGGTTAGGGTTAGGTTTTGTGGTTAGGTTTTAGGGACAGGGTGATAGGTTAAGGTTAGGGTTAGGGTTAGGGAGTTAGGCTTAGGGTTAGGTTTAGGGGTTCGGTGTTAGTGATAGAGTTAGGGTTAGGGCTAGGTTTCAGTTTAAGGTTAGGGTTAGGGTTAGGTGTATAATTAGGGATACAGTTATGGTTTAGGGTTAGGGTTATGTTTAGGTTTAGGTTTAGGTTTAGGGTTAGGGTTAGGGTTAGTGTTAGGGTTAGAATATAGATTTAGTGTTAGGGTTAGGGTTAGTGTTAGGGTTAGAAGATATGTTTAGTGTTAGGGTTATGGTTAGGGTTATGGTTAGAGGTTAGCGTTTGGTTTAGGCTTCGAGTTAGGGTTAGGTTTAGTGTTAGGGTTAGGTTTAGAGTTTATGGTTATGGTTATGGTTACGGTTAGTGTTAAAGCTTAGGTTCAGGTTTATTTTTAGTGTTATCGTTAGGGTTACGGTTAGAGTTTAGGATTAGGTTTAGAGTTATGGTTAGGGTTAGGGTTATGCTTAGAGGTTAGCTTTTGGTTTAGGCTTAGTGCTAGGGTTAGGGTTAGGGTTATGGTTAGGGTTAGGGATATGGTAACGGTTAGGATTAGGGTTAGTTGTTCGTTTTAGAGTTAGGGTTACCGTTAGGGTTTTGGTTAGGTTTAGATGTTAGTGTTTGTTTTAGGGTTAGGGTTAGTGTGAGGGTTAGGGTTAGTTTTAGGGTTAGGGTTAGGTTTAAAGTTAGGGTTAGGTTTCACGTTAGGCTTAGGGTTATGGTTAGTGTTATGCTTACATTTAGGTTAGCATTAGGGTTAAGGTTAGGGTTAGGTTTCGGTTTCAGTTTAGGTTTAGATTTAGGTTTAGTTTTATGGTTAGTGTTAGAATTAGAAGTTAGTTTTAGTTTTCGTGTTATTTTTAGGGTTACACTTAGGGTTATTGTAAGAGGCTAGCATTTGATTTAGGTTTAGAATTAGTGTTAGTGTTAGGGTTAGGCTTAGAGGTTATGGTTATGGTTAGGGTTAGGGTTAAACATTAATTTCAGATTTACAGTTAGGGTTAAGGTTATGGTTAGAGTTTAGGGTTAGGATTAAGGTTAGGTTTAGGGTTAGGTTTATGGTTAGAGGTTAGCTTTTGGTTTAGGGGTAGAGTAAGGGTTAGTGTCAGGGTCAGTGTTAGGTTTAGAGTTAATGGTTATGGTTAGTGTTATGGTTAGTTTTAAAGGTTAGGTTGAGGGTTAGTATTAGGGGTAGAGTTCGGTTAGGTATATGCTAGGGGTTAGGTTTAGGGTTAGGGTTAGGGTTAGTGGTTAGCCTTAGGTTTGTTTTTGGGTTAGTTTTAAAGCTTAGGTTTAGGCTTATGGTTCGGGTTAGGTTTAGGGATATCATTAGGTTTAGTGTTAGGGTTAGGGCAAGGGTTAGGTTTAGAGTTATTGTTAGAGGTTATCATTAGGTTTAGTGATAGAGTTTGGGGTTCAGTTTAAGGTTAGAGTTAGGCTTAGAGGTTATGGTTAGGGTTAGGGTTAGGTTTATAGCTTAGGTTTAATATTAGGGTTAGTTTTACGGTTAGGGATAGGGTAAGGGTCATGATTAGTGTTAGTCGTTAGGTTTAGCGTAAGGTTTCAGTTATGGTTAGGGTTAGATTTAGATGTTAGTTTTAGGGTAAGGGTTTTGGTTATGTTTAGTGTTAGGGTTAGGGTTAGGTTTAGGGTTAGGTTTAGGTTTAGGGTTAGGGTTAGGATTATGGTTAGGGTTAGCAATAAGGTT
Organism: Cavia porcellus; assembly: GCF_034190915.1. Classification (NCBI taxonomy): domain Eukaryota; kingdom Metazoa; phylum Chordata; class Mammalia; order Rodentia; family Caviidae; genus Cavia; species Cavia porcellus. The sequence continues at coordinate 6,328,706 of NW_026947518.1, forward strand.
ATGCATAGGCTTCGGGTTATCTTTAGGGTTAGGGTTATCATTAGGTTAGGGTTAGGTTTAGGTTTAGGGTTAGCGTTAGGTTTTTGGTTAGGTTTAGAATTTGGATTAGTATTTTGTTAGGGTTAGGGTTAGGGTTAGGTTTAGCTGTCGTGTCACATTTAGGATTAGGGTTACAATGAGTTTAGGGTTAGGGTTAGTGTTAGTGTTAGGGTTAGCAGTTAGGATTAGTGTTAGGGTTAGAGTTGTGGTTAGGGTTAGTGCTAGTGGTAGAGTTTAGTGTTAGTGTTAGTGTTAGGGTTACAGTTAGAGTTTATGTTTGGGTTTAGTGTTAATGTTAGGGTTAGGGTTAGGGTTATCCTTACAGGTTAGGATTCATTTTATGGTTAGAGTTAGGGTTAGGGTTTGGCTTAAAGTTGATGGTTCGAGTTAGGGTTAGTCTTAGGGTTAAATCATAGGTTCAGGTTTAGGTTTAGGGTTATGGTAAGGGTTAGGGATAGGAAAAGGGTTAGGATTAGTGTTAGCGGTTAGGTTTAGGGTTAGGATTATGGTTAGTGTTAAGGTTCGGTTTAGAGGATAGTGTTAGTGTTAGTGTTAGGGTTAGTGTTAGGGTTATGGTTAGGCTTAGAGTTAGGGTTATGTTTAAGGTTAGCCTTAAGGTTATGTTTAGGGTTGGGGTTACATGTAGGTTAGGGTTAGGGTTAGTGTTAGGGTTACGTTTAGGGTTTGCGTAAGATTTAGTGTTAGGTTTGGGTTTAGGATTAGGGTTAGGTTTAGGTGTCTGGTGTTAGGGATAGTTATGGTTAGGGTAGGGTTAGGTTTATGGTTAGGGTTAGTGTTAGGGTTAGGATTATAAATCAGGGTTAGGTTTAGGGTTAGGTTTACAGTTAGCGTTAGGGCTAGGTTTAGGTTTAGGGTTAGGGTTAGGGTTAGGTTTAGAGTTAGGTTTAGTTTTAGGTTTAGGGATAGTGATTAGGTGTTAGGGTTATGATTAGGGTTAGCTTTAGGGTTTGGTTTATGGTTAGGGTTAGTGTTAAAGTTAGTATTAAGGTTAGTTTCAGGGTTAGTGTTAGGGTCATGGTTAGAGGTGAGTTTTAGTTTAGTGTTAGATTTTGGGGTAAGGATTAGTGTTACTTTTAAAGCTTAGGTATAGGGTTAGCGTTATGGTTAAGGTTAGTGTTAGGCTTAAGGATAGGGATAGGGTAGGGGTTAGGATTAAGGTTAGTCCTTAGGTTTATTGTTAGGGTTATGGTTAGGTTTAGAGGTTAGTGTTAGGGTTAGGGTTAGTGTTAGGGTAGGGTTAGATTTAGAGTTAAGTTTATGTTTCGGGATAGGGTTACGGTTAGGCTTTGGGTTATGGTTATGGTTATGGTTAGGGTTATAATTAGGTTATGGTTAGGGTTAGGGTTACGATTAGGGTTTGGTTTGTTGTTAGGGTTAGGGATTGGATTAGAATTAAGATTAGGGTTATGGTTAGGTTTAGGTGTTAGGTGTGAGGGATAGGGTTAGGGTTAGGCTTCGAGTTACTGTTAGGGTTAGCATTACGATTAGGTTAGGGTTAGAGTTAGGCACAGGGTTAGTGTTAGTGATAGCGATGGCATTTAGATTTAGGGTTAGTTTTAGGGTTAGGGTTAGCGTTAGGTTTAGGGGTTAGGTGTTATGGATAGGGTTATGGTTAGGGTTAGGCTTAGTGTTAGGGTTAGGGTTAGGTTTAGGGTTAGGGTTTGGGTTAGGTTTATGGTTTTGATTAGCATTTAGGGTTACATTTAGGGATAGTGTTTGTTATTACAGTCATGGTTAGGGTTAGTTTAAGGGGTAAGGTTAGGTTAGTGTGAGGGATTATTGTTAGGTTTAGGGTTATGGTTAGCTTTAGGGTTATGGTAGGTTTAGGGTTAAGGTTAGGGTTAGAGGTTCGGTTTAGAGTTAGGTTTAGCCTTAGGGTTTTGTTTAGGTTTAGGGTTGGGAGTCAGGTTTAGGGTTAGTGTTAGGGTTGGGATTAAGGTTACAGTTAGTTATCGGGTTGTGGTTAGGTTTAGGGTTAGAGTTAGGGTTAGGTATAGTGTTCAGTTTAGAGGTTAGCATTAGGGTTGGGGTTAGCTTTATGGTTAGGGTTAGAGGTTAGGGTTAGGTTTAGGTTTACGATTAGGGTAGCAGTTTATGGTTAGTTGTTAGGCTTAAGTTTAGGTGTTAGGGTTAGGGGTTAGGGTTATTGTTAGGCTTAGTTTTAATGTTAGGTTCAAGGTAACAGTTAGTGTTTGGGTTAGGATTAAGTTATGGTTAAGTTTATGGCTAGGGTTAGTGTTAGGATTAGCGTTCAGTTTTAAGGGTTAGGGTTATGGTTATGCTTACCCTTAGGGTTAGTGTTACGGTTAAGTTTAGGGTTATGGTGAGGGTTACAGTTAGGGTTAGCGTTAGAGTTAGGGGTAGGAATTTCGGTTAGGGTTAGGGTTAGCTTTAGGGTTATTGTTAGGTTTACGGTTATAGATAACAGTTAGGGTTCATGTTAGGATTAGGGTGAGTGTTAGTGTTAGTGTTAGGGATAATGTTAGGGTTAAGTTTAGGTTTAGGATTAGAGTTAGGGTTAGGTTTAGTGTTAGTGGGTTAGGCTTATGGTTAGGGTTAGGTTTACCATTAGGGTTAGGGTTATGCTTAGGGTTAGGGTTAGGGTTAGGGTTAGGGTTAATGTTATGGTGAGGGTTCGAGTTAGGGTTATTTATTTGGTTTAGCATTAAGTTTAGGCTTAGGGATAGGATTCGGGGTTTGCATTGGGGATATTTTTATTGTTAGGTTTATGGGTAGGGTTAGGGTTCTGGATTAGGGTTAGGTTTAGTGTTAGAGTTAGTGATAGAGTTAGTGTTAGGGATTAGGTTTAGGGTGAAGGTTATTATTAGGGTTAGGGATAGGGTTAAGGTTTAGGTTTAGGGTTAGGGTTTGTGTTAGTGTTACGGTTAGGTTTTAGGGTTAGGGTTAGGGTTAGTGTTAATGTTCGGGTTAGGGATGAGTGTTGGTGTTAGGGTTAGGGTTAGCTTTAGAGATAGAGTTAGGGTTAGGGTTAGTGGATTAGGGTGAGGGTTAGGCTTACGGTTAGGTTTAGGTTTAGTGTTAGGTTTATGGTTAGAGGTTAGGGTTATGGTTATGGTTAGGGTGAGGGTTCGTGTTAGGGTTATGATTTGGTTAGCATGACCATTAGGGTTAAGGTTAGGGTTAGGGTTTCGGTTAGGGTTAGAGGGTTATTGTTAGGTTTAGGCTTTGGATTAATGTTATGGCTATGGTAGGGTTAGGGTTAGAGGTTCAGGTTAGAGTTGTGTTTAGGCTTGGGCTTATGGTTAGCATTATGATTAGGGGTTAGTTTTAGTGTTAGTGTGAGTGTTAAGATTAGTGTTATGGTTAGTGTTAAGGTTATGCTTAGGGTTAGGGTTAGTGGTAGAGTTAGGGATAGGTTTCGGGTTAGAGGTGAGGGTTAGGGTTAGGATTAGCATTGTGGTTAGGGTTAGAGGTAAGAGTTAGGGTTAGGATTAGTGTTAGATCTTATGGTTAGGTGTTAGGGTTAGAATTAGGGTTTTGGGTTAGGGTTAGGGTTAGGGTTAGGGTTAGTGTTAGTGTGAGAGTAAGGGTTAGGTTTAGGTTTGGGGTTAGGCTTAGGTTTAGAATTAGTGTTAGGGTTAGAGTTAGGGTTAGGGTTAGTGTTAGGATTAGGGATAGGGATCAGGGTTAAGGTAAGGGTTAGGGTTATGGTTAGAGTTAGGTTTAGGGATAGGGATTAGGTTTAGAGTAAGTGTTAGGGTTAAGTTTAGGGATAGCATTTGGGTTAGATGGTAGGTTTAGGATTAGTGGTAGTGTTATGTTTACGGTTAGGGTTAGATGTTAGTGATAGTGTTAGGGTTAGTGTTAGGGTTAGGGATTAAGTTTAGGTGTCAGAGATGTGGTTAGATTTTTGGTTAAGGTTAAGGTTAGGGTTAGAGTTAGGGTTAGTGTTATGGTTAGGTTTAGGGCTCGGTTAGAAGTTTAATGTCAGGGTTCTGGTTAGGGCTAGTGTTAGAAATTCCGGTTAGAGTGAGTGTTATGGTTAGTGTTATGGTTAGGTTTAGGTTTAGGGGTTAGGGTTAGGGTTTGTGTTAAAGTTAGGGTTAGGGTTATGGTTAGGTTTAGGGTTAGGGTTAGGGTTCGGATTATACGTTAGAGTTAGGGTTATTGTTATGATTAGTCTTAGAGGATAGGGTTGGTCTTAGGGTTAAGGTTAGGTTTAGAGTTACGGTTACAGTTAGATAGTAGGGTTAGGGTTAGGATTACTTTAGGGTTAGGGTTAGGGTTAGGGTTAGAGGGTTAGGGTAAGGGTTAGGTTCAGGGTTAGGGTTAGCGTTAGGTTTAGGTTTAGGGTTTGAAGTTAGGGTTAGGGTTGGGGTTAGTGATAGGGTTATCGTTAGAGTTAGGGTTTAGGGTAAGTGTTAGGGTTAGTGTTAGGTTTAATGTTAGGGATAGGGTTATGTTTATGTTTATGTTTAGGGTTAGTGTTAGGGTTAATGTTAGGGTTAGGGTTATGTATAGTGTTAGTGTTAGAGTTGGGCTTAGAGATTTTGGTTTGGGTTAATGTTAGGGTTAAGGTTGGGGTTAGGGGTTGGGGTTAGGAATTGTATTAGGGTTTGGTTAGGGTTAGGGTTAGGCTTAGTGTTAGAGGGTTAGTGTTAGCGTTAGTGTTAGGTTTACTATTAGCGTTAGGGTTAGGGATCGTCTTAGGTTTAGGATTATGGTTAGGGGTTAAGGTTAGGGTTAGTGATCAGGTTCGTGTTGGGGTAGGGTTAGGGTTAGGGTTAGGGTTAATGTTAGGGTTCGGTTTATGTTTAGGGTTATGGTTAGGGTTAGGTTTAGGCTTAGAAGGCTAGGGTTAGGTTTAGGTTTAGGGTTTGGGTTAGTGTTAGGGTTATGGTTGGGTTAGGGTTAGGTTAGTGTTATGGTTCATGTTAGAGTTTAGGGTAAATTTAGGTTAGGGTTAATGTTTGGTTTATATTTAGTGTTTGGGTTATGGTTAGATTTAGTGTTATGGTTAGGGTTAGGTTTAGGTTTCAGGTTAGAGGTTAGGGTTAGGGTTAGGGATACAGTTAGGGTTAGAGGTTAGATTTAGGTTTAGAGTTTTGGGTTACAGCTGGGTTAGGGTTAGATTTAGGGTTAGGGTTAGGGTTACGGTTAGTGTTAGGGTTTGGTTTAGAAGTTAGGTTTAGGGTTTCGGTTCCGTTTAGAGTTATGGGTTAAGGTTGTGATTAGGTTTAAAGTTAGGGTTACGTTTAGGTTTAGAGTTAAGGTTACATTTAGGGCTAGAGATTTGGGTTAGGGTTAGGGTTAGCATTAGGGTTAGGGTTAGGTTTAGGGTTAGTTTAATGGGCATGTGTAGCTTTAGGTTTAGGGTTCGTGTTAGTCTTAGTGTTATGGTTAGAGCTTAGCCTTAGGGTTAGGGTTAGTTTAAGGGTCATGCATAGGTTTAGATATAGGGTTAGTGTTAGTCTTAGGATTATGGTTAGAACTTAGCATTAGGTTTAATGTTAGAGATTGGGGTTGTGTTAGGTTTAGGGTTAGGCATAGAAGTTAGGGTTAGCGTTAGGGTTAGGGTTAGTGTTAGGATTAAGCTTAGGTTTAGGGTTAGACTTAGGGTTAGTGTTAGGGTTTGAAGTGGGTTTAGTGTTAGGGCTAGTTTTATGGTAAATTTTAGGGCTAGGTTTATGGTTAGGGTTAGGGTTTAGGTGTTAGGGATAGTGTTAGGCTTACGGTTAGGGTTAGGGTTAGGTTTACGGTTATAGTTAGGGATAGTTTTAGTGTTAGGGATAATTTAAGGTTAGTGTAAGGGTTTGTGTAAGGGTTAGGGTTAGGGTTATGGTTAGAGTTTAGCATTAGGTTTAATGATAGAGTTAGGGGTTAGGGTTAGGGTTAATGTTAGGCTTAGAAGTTATGGTTAGAGTTAAGGTTAGGGTTAAATTTAAAGCTTAGGTTTAGGGTTAGGGTTAGAGTTAGTGTTAGGGTTAGGGTTAGGTTTAGGTTTAGGGTTACAGAATTGGTTTAGGGTTACAGATTTGGTTTAGGGTTAAGGTTAAGGTTAGGGATAGTGTTGGGGTGGGGTTAGGGATAGTGCTAGGGTTAGTTTTATGGGTAGGGTTAGGGTTAGGGATTAGGGTTAGGGTTAGGTTTATAGTTAGGGATAGAGTTAGTGTTAGGTTTAGTGTTAGGGATTAGGGTTAGTGTTAGGGTTAGGGTTAGGTTTATGTTTAGGGTTAGGTTCTGGGTTAGGGTTATGGTTAGGGTTTAGGGTTAGTGTTAGATTTAGTGTTAGGGTTAGTTTTAGGGATTGTTGTTAGTGTAAGTGTTAGCCTTAGCGTTACAGATAGAGTTATGGTTAGGGTTAGTGGATTAGGGTGAGGCTTAGTGTTAGGGTTACAGTTAGGGTTATGGTTATGGTTAGGGTTAGGTTTATGGTTAGAGATTAGGGTTTTGGTTAGGGTTAGGGTTAAGTTTAGCATTAAATTTAGTTTTAGGTTTAGGTTTAGGGATAGTTAGGGTTAGGGGTTAGGATGAGGGTTAGATTTTGGGTTTGTGTTAGGGTTACGTTTAGGGTTAGCATTACTGTTAGGGTTAAGGATAGGGTTAGGTTTAGGGTTAGGCTTATGGTTAGAAGTTAGGGTTATGGTTATGGTTAGTGTTAGGGTTCATGTTAGGGTTACAGTTAGGGTTAGCATGACCATTAGGTTTAAGTTTAGGGTTAGGGTTTGTGTTAGGGTTAGAGGGTTAGGGTTAGGGTTAGGGTTAGGGTTAGGGTTAGGTTTTGGCTTTGGGTTAGTGTTACGGTTATGGTAGGGTAAGACTTAGAGGTTCGGGTTGGAGTTAGTGTTAGGCTTGGGCTTATGGTTAGCATTATGATTAGGGGTTAGTTTTAGGGTTAATGTTAGAGTTAGGATTAGTGTTATGGTTAGTGTTAAGGTTATGCTTAGGTTTAGGGATAGTGGTAGAGTTAGGGATAGGTTTCTGGTTTGAGGTGAGGTTTAGGGTTAGGGTTAGCGTTACAGTTAGGGTTAGAGCTTAGAGTTAGAGTTAGGGTTAGGATTAGGGTTAGATCTTATGGTTAGGTGTTAGGGTTAGAGTTAGGGTTTAGGGTTAGTGTTAGAATTTGGGTTAGTGTTAGGGTTAAGGTTAGAGATAGGTTTAGGTGTTAGGGTTATGGTTAGGGTTAGAGTTAGGGTTAGGGCTAGATTTAGGGTTAGGGTTAGGGTTAGGGATAGGGATAAGTTTAGTATTAGGGTTAGCTTAGGGTTAGGGATAGGGATTTGGGTTAGGGTAAGTGTTAGGGTTAAGTTTAGGGATAGCGTTTGGTTTAGATGGTAGGGTTAGCTTTAGGGGGTAGCGTTAGGTTTTCAGATAGGCTTTGAGGTTAGGGTTAGTGTTAGGTTTAGGGCTTAAAGTTAGTTGTCAGAGTTGGGGTTATGTTTATGGTTAAGTTTAGGATTAGGGTTAGAGTTAGTGTTAGTGTTAGGGTTGGGGTTAGGCCTTGGTTAGATGTTTAATGTCAGCTTTATGGTTAGGGTTAGGGTTAGAGTTTTGGGTTAGGGTTAGGGTTAGGGTTAGGGTTAAGGTTACCATTAGGGTTAGCGATAGTGTTAGGGTTAGGGTTAATTTAGGGTTAATGATAGGGCTAATGTTAGGGTTAGGGTTAGGGTTATGGTTAGAGTTTAGCGTTAGATATAGTGATAGGGTTTGTGGTTAGGGTTCGGTTTAGTGTTAGGCTTAGATGTTACAGTTAGAGTTAAGGTTAGGGTTAGGTTTAAAGCTTAGGTTTAGGGTTAGTGTTAGGGTTAGCGTTAGGGATAGGTTAAGTGTTAGGATTCGGGTTAGTCGTTAGGTTTATGTTTAGGGTTAGGGTTAGGTTTAGAGGTAAGTGTTAGTGTTAGGGTTAGGGTTAGTGTTAGTGTTAGGGTTAGTGTTATATTTAGGGTTAGCATTTAGTGTTAGGGTTAGTGTTATGGTTAGGGGTAGGTTTAGGTTGAGGTTTAGTGTTAGGGTGGGTTAGGGTTAGAAGTTAGGTTTAGTGTTAGGTTTGGGTTAGGGTTAGGGATAGGTTTAGTGTTAGGTTTAGTGTTAGATTTTATGGTTAGTGTTAGGGTTAGTGTTAGATTTTATGGTTAGTGTTAGGGTTAGTGTTAGATTTTATGGTTAGTGTTAAGGTTAGTGTTAGTATTATGGTTAGAGGTATGGGTTAGTGTTAGTGTTAGGATTCGGATTAGGGTTAGTGTTATGCTAGGTTTAGGGTTACTGGTAGTGTTAGGTATTACAGTCAGTGTTAGTGTTAGTTTAAGTGGCAGGGTTAGGGTTAGGTTTAGGGAGTAATGTTAGGTTTAGGGTTATGGTAATGGTTAGGGTTAGGGTTAGGATTCAGGTTAGGTTTAGTATTAGAAGTTATTGTTAGTGTAAGTGTTAGGGTTAGGTTCTGTGTTCGTTTTAGGGTTAGGTTTAAGGTTGTGGTTAGGTGTTAGGGATAGTGTTAGGGTTAGGGTTTGGTTTTCGGTTAGGTTTATGGTTAGGAATTGGGTTAGTTTTAGGGTTATGTTTAAGATCACGTTTAGGGTTAGTGTTAGTGTTAGTGTTAGGTTTAGGGTTAGGGATTATGTTAGGTTTTGGGTTAGGGTTTTGGTGAGTGTTGGGGTTAGGTTTTGCGTTAGATTTAGGGTTAGGTTTAGAGTTTTAGGGTTAGGGGTAGTGTTCGTATTAGTGTTAGGATTACGGTTAAGTTTAGCGTTGGAATTTAGGGTTAGAATTACATTTTGGTTTAGGATTAGGCTTAGGATTATGGTAGGGTTAGGGTTAGGGTTAGGTATTATGGTCAAGGTTAAAGTTAGTTTTAGGGTTAAGGTTAGGGTTAGAGTTAGATTTAGGGTTAAAGTTTAGGGTTAGAATTAGGTTTAGATTTAGGGTTAGGGTTACGGTTAGTGTTAGGATTAGGATTAGAAGTTAGGGTTAGGGGTAGCTTTAGGGTTACGATTACTGGTCGGGTTAGGCTTAGTGTTAGTGTTAGTGTTAGGTGTTAGGTGTTAGAGAGAGGGTTATGGTTAGGCCTCTGGTTACGGTTAGCATTTTGATTAGTTTTAGGGTTAGTGTTAGTGTTAGAGTTAGGTTTACGGTTAGTGTTAGTTTTAGTGTTAGGGTTATGGTTAGAGGGTTAGCGTTAATTTTAGTGTTAGTGTTTGGGGTTAGCATTAGGGTCACAGTTAGCCTTAGAGGTTATGGTTAGGCTTAGTGTTAGGTTTAGGGTTAGGGATAGGTTTCGGGTTAAGCTTAGGGTTAGGGTTTATGGTTAGGGTTAGGATTAGGTTTAGTGTTAGGATTAGGTTTCAAGTCAGAGTAAGGGTTATAGTCAGAGTCAATGATTAGGTTTAGCGTCAGGGTTAGTGTTGGGGTTAGGGTTAGGTTTAGGGTTAGATAATAGGGTTACGTTTAGGGTTAAAGTTAGGGTTAGTGTTAGTTTTATAATTAGAATTTAGGGTTAGGTTTAGGATTAGGTATTACGGTCAGTGTTAGGGTTAGTTTTAGGGTTTAGTGTTAGGGTTAGGGATTAAGTTTAGGTTTTGTGTTAGAGTTATGGTGAGGGTTATGGTTATGTTTTGGGTTAGGTTTAGGGTTAGGTTTAGAGTTTAAGATTAGGATTAGGGTTAGTGTTAATTTTAGGGTTAGGGTTAGGTTTAGCGTTAGAATTTAGGGTTAGAATGACGTTTAGGTTTAGGATTAGGCTTCAGCTTATGGTAGGGTTAGGGTTTGGGTTAGGTATTACGGTCAGAGTTAAAGTTAGTTTTAGGGTTATGGTTAGTTTTAGAGTTAGGTTTAGGGTTAGCATTTAGGGTTAGCATTAGGTTTAGGGTTAGGGTTAGTATTATGATTAGAAGTTAGGGTTAGGGGTAGTGTTAGGGTTATGATTACTGGTAGGGTATGGGTTAGTGTTTGGGTTAGGTTTAGGTGTTAGTTGTTAGGGGAGGGTTATGGTTAGGCTTCAGGTTATGGTTAGTGTTAGTGTTAAGATTAGGTTTAGGGTTAGGGTTAGGGTTAGGGTTATGTTTACTGTTAGTTTCAAGGGTTAGGTATAGGGTTAGCGTTAGGGGTTAGGTGTTAGGGATAGGGTTAGGATTAGTGTTAGGGTTAGGGTTAGTGTTCAGTTATGGTTTACAGTTAGGTTTAGGGTTATGGATAGTGTTAGTGTTATTCTTAGGGTTAGGGTTAGGATTAGGTTTAGAGTTAGGGTTAGGATTAGTGTTAGGGTTATGGTTAGAGGTTAGCGTTAATTTTAGTGTTAGAGTTTGGGATTAGCATTAGGGTTACAGTTAGGCTTAGAGGTTATGGTTAGGGTTAGTATTAGGATTAGGGTTAAAGCTTAGGTTTAGGATTAGGGTTACGGTTAGGGTTAGTGTTAGGTTTAGAGGTTAGTGTTAGGGTTAGATTAGGGTTAGGATTAGGGTTAGAGCTAGGTTTAGCTTTAGGGTTAGGGTTAGGGTTAGTTTTAGGTTTAGGGTTATGATTACGGATAGGTTAGTGTTAGTGTTAGGGTTAGGGTTAGAGTTTAATGTTAGGTTTAGCGTTAGGGTTAGAGTTAGGTTTATGGTTAGGCTTAGAGTTAAAGGTTAGAGTCAGGGTTAGGGTTAGGGTTAGGGTTAGGGTTAGAGTTTAGTGTTAGGGTTAGGTTTAGTGTTAGGGTTAGTGTTAGTGTTAGGATAAGAAGTTACTGTTAGTGGTAGGGTTAGGGTTATGGTTATGGTTAGGGTTAGGGTTAGTTTTAGGATTAGGCTTAGGGGTTAGGTATTAAGGAGAGGGTTAGTGTTAGGCTGCAGGTTACGGTTAGTGTTAGTGTTACGATTAGGTTTAGTGTTTTGTTTAGGGTTAGGGTTATGGTTAGGATAAGTGTTAGGGTTAGAGTTAGGTTTACAGTTAGTTGTAGGGTTAGGGTTAGGGTTTAGGGGTAGGGGTAAAGTGTTAGGGATATGATTAGGGTTAGGCTTAGGGTTAGGGTTGGGGTTAAGTTTAGGGTTAGGTTTACAGTTAGTTTTATGTTTAAGTTTAGGGATAGTGTTAGGGTTAGAATTTAGGTTTAATGTTAGGTTTAGGGTTAGGGTTAGGGATAAGTTTAGGTTTAGGGTTAGTTTAGAGGTTAGGTTAGTATTAGGGATAGGGTTAGTGTCAGTGTTAGAGTTAGGGTTAGTTGTTAGGTGTTAGGGAGAGGGTTATGGTTAGGCTTCAGGTGATGGTTAGTGTTAGTGTTACGATTAGGTTTAGGGTAGGTTTAGGGTTAGGGTTTGGGTTATTGTTAGGGTTAGGGTTAGATTTACGGTTAGGTGCAGGGTTAGGTTTAGGGTTCGCGTTAGGGTTAGTATTAGGGTTAGTGTTAGGTTTAGGTTTACGGTTAGGTTTAAGGTTATGGATATGTTAGGGTTATGCTTAGGGTCAGGGTTAGGGTTAGGTTAAGGGTTAGGGTTAGGATTAGTGTTAGGGTTGTGGTTAGAGGTTAGCGTTAATTTTAGTGTTAGAGTTTGGTGTTAGCGTTAGGGTTATGGTTAGGCTTAGAGGTTATGTTTCGTCTTAGTGTTAGGGCTAGGGTTAAAGCTTTGGTTTAGGGTTAGGGTTATGGTTAGAGTTTGTGTTAGGTTTAGAGGTTATTGTTAGGGTTAGGTTAGGGTTAGTGTTAGGGTTAGATTTAGGTTTAGCTTTAGGATGAGTGTTAGGGTTACGGTTAGGTTTAGAGGTTAGTGTTAGGGTTAGGTTAGGGTTAGTGTTAGGGTTAGAGTTAGGTTTAGCTTTAGGTTTAGGGATAGTTTTAGGTTTAGGGTTAGGTTTAGGAATAGGGTTATGGTTCGTCTTTGGGTTATGGTTAGAGTTAGGGTTAGGGTTATGCTTAGGGTTAGGGTTAAGTTGAGGTTTAGGGTTAGGGTTAGGGTTAGGGTTATGGTTAGAAGTTAGGTTTAGTGTTAGGTTTAGGGTTAGGGTTACGGATAGGTTAGTGTTAGGGTTAGGCTTAGGGTTAGAGGTTAAGGTTAGGTTTAGGGTTAGGGTTAGCCTTAGGGTTATGGTTAAGGTTAAGTTAAAAGTTAGTGTTAGGGTTAGGGTTAGTGTTAGGTTTAGAGTTTAGGGTTAGTGTTAGTGTGATTTTAAGGTTCGTCTTTGGGTTAGGTTTTGGTTTAGAGTTTAGGGTTAGGATTAGGTTTAGGGTTAGGGTTAGTGTTAGGATAAGAAGTTACTGTTAGTGGTAGGTTTAGGTTTATGTTTATGGTTAGGGTTAGGGTTATTGTTAGTGTTAGGGTTAGGGGTTAGATGTTAGGGAGAGGTTTAGGGTTAGGCTGTGGGTTACGGTTAGTGTTAGTGTTATGATTAGTTTTATGGTTAGGTTTAGGGTTAGGGTTAGGGTTAGGGTTAGGGTTAGGTGTTAAGTGTTAAGGATAGGAGTAGTGTTACGGTTAAGGTTAGGGTTAGGGTTATGATTAGGGTTAGGTTTAGGTTTATGGTTAGGTTTAGGGTTACGGTTAGTTTTAGCGTTAGGGTTAGGCATTAGGGGTACTGTTAGAGTTAGCATTAGTGTTAGGGTTATGTATAGATGTTAGCATTAGGTTAAGTGTTAGAGTTTGATGTTAGGGTTAGGGTTAGGGCTAGCCTTAGAGTTTATGGTTAGGGTTAGTTTTAGGGTTAACGTTAAAGCTTAGGTTTTGTGTTAGTGTTAGTGTTAGGATTAGGGTTAGTGTCTGGGTTAGTGTTAGGGTTAGGGTTAGAGGTATGGTTTAGGGTAATGGCTAGGGTTACAGTTTCGGTTAGATTTAGTGTTATGCTAGGGTTAGGGTTAGGTATTACAGTCAGTTTTAAGGTTAATTTAAGTGTTAGGGTTAGGGTTAGGGTTAGGTTTAGGGTTAGGATTAGAAGTTAGGGTTAGTGGTAGGGTTAGTTTTATGGTTACAGTTAGGGTTAGGGTTAGTGTCAGTTTTAGGGTTCGGTGTTAGGTGTTAGGGAGAGGGTTAAGATTAGACTTTGGGTTATGGTTAGCTTTTGGGTTATGCTTAGGTTTAGGGTTAGGCTTAGGTTTAGTGTTAGGCTTTGGTTTAGTGTTAGTGTTTGGGTTAGATGTTAAGGTTAGGGTTAGGGTTAAGGTTAGGTTTAGGATTAATGTAATGGTTAGAGTTTAGGGTTAGGGTTAGGTTTAGAGTTAGGGTTAAGGTTAGGGTTACGGTTATGATTAGAGGATAGCATTAGGTTTATGGTTAGAGTTTGGGTTTAGAGTTAGGCTTAGGGATTAGGGTTAGAGGTTATGCTTAAGGTTAGGGCTAGTGCTAAGGTTAAAACTTAGGTTTAGGTTTAGGGTTAGGGTTTGGTTTAGATTTAGGGTTAGGGTTAATGTTAGGGTTAGAAGTTGTTTTATTGTTAGAGTTAGTGTTAGTGTTAGAGTTAGATTTAGGGTGATGGTTAGATGTTAGGGTTAGGGTTAGTGTTAGGGTTAGAGTTAGTGTCACAGTTAGACCTTAGGGTTAATGTTAGGGTTAGGGTTTTGTTTAGAGGTTAGCCTTAGGTTTAGGGTTAGAGTTTGGGTTTAGGGTTAGGATTAGGGTTAGGCTTAAATGATATGGTTAAGTTTAGGGTTATAGTTATAGATAAAATTTAGGTTTAGTGTTAGGTTTAGGGTTAGCGTTAGTGTTAGGGTTAGTATTAGGTTTAGGGTTAGGGGTTAAGTGTTCGGGAAAGTGTTAGGGTTAGGCTTCACGTTATGGTTTGTGTTAGGTTACGATTAGGTTAGGGTTTATGGTTAGGGTTAGGTTTAGGGTTAGTTTTAGGGTTAGGTTTAGGGTTAGGGTTAGCGGTTAGCTGTTAGTGATAGTGTTAGTGTTAGGGTTAGGGTTAGGTTTATGGTTATGGTTAGTGTTAGGGATAGTATTAAGGTTAGGGTTAGGGTTAGGGTTAGGTTTATTGTTAGGGTTAGTTTTAGGGTTAGGCTTAGAGTTTTTTATTAGCGTTAGGGTTAAGGTTAGGGTTAAAGCTTAGGTTTATTGTTAGGGTTAGTTTTAGGGTTAGGGTTAGGTTTAGTGTTAGCGTTAGGTTTGGGTTAGTCTTAGAGGTTATGGTTAGGGTTAAGGTTAGGGTTAAAGCTTAGGTTTATGGTTAGGTTTAGTTTTAGTGTTAGGGTTAGTGTTAGGGTTAGGGATAGGTTTACACTTAAGCTTTGGGTAACGATTAGGGTTATGGTTAAGTTTAGGGTTAGGGTTATGTTTATGGTTACAGTTACGGTTAGGGTTAGTGTTTGGATTAGGCTTCGTGTTAGGGTTATGGTTACATTTAGGGGTCGGTGTTAGGGATAGGGGTAGTGTTAGGCTTCGGGTTACGGTTAGGGTTAGGGTTACTATTACGTTAGGGTTAGGGTTAGGGTTAGCGTTTGCTTTTGATTTATGGTTAGTTTTATGGTTAGAGTTAGGGTTAGGTTTAGGAATTAGATGTTAGGGACAAGGTTGTATTTAGGGTTAGGGTTAGGGTTAGGGTTATGGTTAGGGTTATGGTTAGGGTTAGTGTGAGGGTTAAGTTTAGGGTTAGGGTTAGGTTTAGGGTTAGATATTACGTTTAGGGTTAGGTTTAGCGTTAGGGTTAGGTTTAGGTTTAGGATTAGAATTTAGGGTCAGGGTTAGGGTTAGGTTTAAGTTTAGGGTTAGGTTTAGGGTTAGGGATAATGTTAGGTTTAGTGTTAGGGTTAGGGATAGGAATAGGGTTCGGGTTAGCATTAGGGTTAGGATTTAGGGTTAGGATAGGGTTATTGTTAGGTTTAGGGTTAGGTTGATGTTTAGGGTTTGTGTTAGGGTTAGGGTCAGTGTTAGTGTTAGGTTTCGTGTTAGTGTTAGGGTTAGAGTTTAGGGTTAGTGTTAGAAGTTAGGGTTAGGGTTAGGATTTAGTTTATTGTTAGGTTTAGTAATATGGTTAGAGTTTAGGGTTAAGGTTAGTGTTAGAGTTAGCGTTAAGGTTAGAGTTAGGGTTATGGTTAAAGGATAGCGTTTGTTTTATTATTAGAGTTTGGGTTTAGTTTTAGGTTTAAGGTTACGGTTAAAGGTTATGCTTGTGGTTAGGGTTAGGGTTAGGTTTAAAAGTTAGATTTAGAGTTAGGGTTAGGGTTAGGTTTAGGGTTAGTGTTAGGGGATAGGTGTTAGTGATAGTGTTAGGTTTAGGTTTAGGGTAAGGGTTAGGGTTAGGTTTACAGTTAGGGTTAGTGTTAGGGATAGTATTAGGGTTAAGGTTGGGGTTTAGGTTAGGGTTAGGTCTAGGGTTAGTGTTATGATTAGGTTTAGGATTAGGCTTAGAGGTTAGGGTTAGGGTTATGATTAGAGTTTAGGGTTAGGGTTAGGTTTAGGTTTAGTGTTAGGGTTAGGATTAGTGCTAGGTTTAGGGTTAGATATTAGGGTTATGTTTATGTATAGTATTAGCGTTAAGGTTCGGTTTATGATTATAATTTAGACTTAGTGTTGGGGTTAGGGTTAGGGTTAGGGTTAGGTTTATGGTTATGGTTAGTGTTAGGGCTAGCTATAGGGCTAACGTTAGGGGTAGGGTTTTAGTGAGAGGGTTAGGCTTAGGCTTTTGGTTATGGTTAGGTTTAGGGTTATGATTAGGTTTAGGCTTAATTTTTCGGTTAGGTTTATGATTAGGTTTAGGGTTAGAGTTATGGTTAGTGTTAGGTTTAGCGGTACTGTTTAGGGGTAGGGTTAGGTTCAGTGTTAGGTTTTTGATTAGTTTTAGGGTTAGGGTTAGGGTTTGGGTTAGGGTTAGTGTTAGATTAGGGTTAGGTTAAGGATTAGGGTTAGTTAGAGGTTTAGGTTTAGGTTTAGGATTTGTGTTAGAATTTAGGTTTAGTGTTAGTGTTAGGGTTAGGTTTAGCGTTAGGGTTAGGGTTAGAGGTTAGTGTTAGGTTTAGGGTTAAGGTTAAGGTTAAGTTTAGGGTTTGAGTTAGCATTAGGTTTACGGTTAGAGGTCTGTGTTAGGCTTATGTTAGTGTTAGAATTAGGGATAGGGTTACGGTTAGGTTTTACGGTCAGGGTAAGGGTTAGTTTTAGTGTTCGGCTTAGGGTTTATGGATGAAGTTTAGGTTTTGGGTTAGGACTATGGTGAGGGTTAGGGTTAGGGTTAGGTTTTGGGTTAGGGTTAGAGTTTAGTTTTAGGGTTAGGGTTAGTTTTAGTGTTAGGGTTAGAGTTAGGTTTAGGGTTAGAATTTAGGTTTAGAATTAGGGTTAGTGTTAGGTATTACGGTCAGGGTTTAAGTTAGTATTAGGGTTCGGGTTAGGGTTAGAGATAGGTTTAGGGTTAAGTTAAGTTTTAGGGTTAAATTTAGTGTTAGAGTTAGGGTTAATGTTAGGGTTAGGGTTAGGGTTAGGGTTAGGGTTAGGGTTAGAATTTGGATTAGAAGTTAGGGTTAGTGGTTGGGTTAGGGTTATGGTTACTATTAGTGTTAGGGTTAGAGTTAAATGTTAATGTTAGTGTTAGAGTTAGTGTAGGGTTAGAGTTTAGGGTGAGTGCTAGGGTGAGGGTTAGGGTTAGTGTTAGGTTTAGGTTTAGGGTTAAAGTTTAAGGTTAGGGTTCGGTTTACGTTCACGGTTTGTGTTAGGATTAGAATTTAGTGTTTGGTGTAGGGTTAGGGTTATAGTTACAGTTAGTGTTAGGGGTTAGTTGTTAGGAAGAGGGTTAGGGTTAGGCTTCAGGTTATGTTTAGTTGTAGGGTTAGGATTAGGTTTAGGGTAAGGTTTAGGCTTAGAGTTAGGTTTAGGGTTAGGGTTAGGGTTAGGTTTACAGTTAGTTTAAGGGTTAGGTTTAGGGTTAGTGGCACGGGTTAAGTGCTAGGGATAGGATTATTCTTAGGCTTAGTGTTAGTGTTAGGGTTAGGGTTACGGTTAAGTTTACAGTTAGTTTTAGGTTTAGGGTTAGTGTTACGATTAGGGTTAAGTGTTAGGGATAGGATTAGGGTTATGGTTAGAGATAGGATTATGGTTAGGGTAAAGGTTAGGTTGACGGTTAGGTTTTGGGTTATGGTTAGTGTTCAAGTTAGGGTTAGGCTTTGGGGTTCGGGTTCAGGTTTGGGTTATGGTTAGGGTTAGGATTAGGATTAGTTTTATTGTTAGAGGTTAGTGTTAAATTTAGTGTTAGAGTTTGGTGTTAGGGTTAGGGTTATGGTTAGGCTTAGATTTTATTGTTAGGGGTAGTGTTAGGGTTAGCATTAAAGCTTATATTTTGTGCTAGAGTTGGGGTTAGGGTTAGGATTAGGGTTAGTGTTAACGTTAGTGTTAGGGTTAGTGTTAGAGGTTTGGGTTAGGGTTATGGTTATGGTTAGGTTTGGTTTAGGGTATAGTTAGGTTTGGGCCAGAGTTAAGGTTATGCTGAGGTTAGGGTTAGAGTTAGGGTTATGCTTAGGTATTAGCGTTAAAGCTTAGGTTTTAGGTTAGGGTTAGGCTTAGGATTAGGGTTAGTGTTAGGGTTAGTGTTAGAGTTATGGATTAGTGTTATGGTTAGTGTTATGGTTAGGGTTTTGCTAGGGTTAGAGTTACGGTTAGGCTTAGGTTTAACAGTCAAATTTAGGGTTAGTTTAAGGGGTAGGTTTAGGGTAAGGGTTAGGGTTAGGGTTTAGGTGTTAGGGAGAGGATTAAGACTAGGCTGCGCATTATGTTTATCGTTAGGGTTATGATTAGGTTTAGGGTTTGGATTAGTGTTAGGGTTGGGGTTAGGTTTAGTGTTAGTTTTAGGGTTAGGTTTATGGTTAGGGTTGGGGTTTGGTGTTAGTGATAGTGTTAGGTTTAGGGTTAGGGATAGTTTAGAGTAAGGGTTAAGTTTACGGTTAGGGTTAGTGTTAGGAATCATTTTAGGTTTAGGGCTAGGGTTTAGAGTTAGTTTTAAGGTTAGGGTTATGGTTAGGGTTAGGTTTAGGCTTAGAGTTAGGGTTAGTTTTAGAGTTAGAAGTTAGTACAATGTTAGGTTTGTGGTTAGGGTTACAGTTAGAGTTAGGGTTAGGGTTAGTGTTAGATGTTAGAGTTAGTGTTAGGGTTACAGTTAGGGTTATGGGTGTGGTTAGGGTTAGTGTTACGTATATAGTTTAGGGTTAAGTTTAGGGTGACAGTTAGAGTTAAGGTTAGGGTTTGTGTAAGGGCTAGAGGTTAGCATTAGGTTTAGGGTTAGAGTTTGGTTTTAGGTTTAGGGTTAGGGTTAAGTTTAGTGTTAGGGTTACAGTTAAAACTTAGGTTTAGGGTTAAGGTTAGAGTTAGGGTTACGGTTAGTGTTAGGATTATTGTTAGGGTTATGTTTAGAAGTTAGGTGTTAGGGAAAGGGTTAGGGTTAGGGTTAAGGTTAGGGTTAGGGCTACGTTTAGGATTATGGATATGGTTTAGGATTAGGGCTAGGGTTATGGTTAGGGTTAGGGTTAGCATTAGGGTTAGGACTAGGGTTCGAGGCATGGGTTAGGGTTAAGTTTAGGTGTAGGGTTCAGGTTAGGTTTAGTGTTATTGTAGTTTTAGGGTTACTGTTAGGGTTACGAATTACGGTCAGTGTTAGTGTTAGTTTAACGTGTAGAGTTAGGTTTAGTGTTAGGGATTAATGTTAGATTTGGGTTAGGTTTATTGTTAGGGTTAGAGTTAGGGTTAGTGTTAGGGTTACGGTTAGAGTTTAGGGTTAGGGTTATTTTTGTGTTAGGGTTAGGGATAGAGTTAGAATTAGGGTTAGGGTTAGGTCTTGGATTAGGATTAGGGTTAGGTTTAGGGTTACATTTAGGGTTTAGGTTTACATTTAGGGAAAGTGTTAGGGTTAGGGCTAGGCTTAGTGTTATGTTTAGAGTTTAGCTTTAGGTTTAGTGTTAGAGTTAGGGTTAGAGTTTAGGTTTCGCGTTAGGGTTAGGTTTAGGGTTAGGATTAGAAGTTAGGGTTATGTGTAGGGTTAGGGCTATGATTACGGTTACGGTTAGGGTTAGGGTTAGGGTTAGTGTTAGGGTTAGGGTTAGTTGTTAGTTCTTAGGGAGAGGTTTAGGTTTACGGTTAATGTTAGCGTTACGGTTAGGGTTAGTGTAGGGTTAGGGTTAGGTGTTAGTTGTTAGGGAGAATGTTAGGATTCGGCTTCGGGTTATGGTTAGTGTTAGTTTTATGATTAGGTTTAGTGTTAGTGTTAGTGTTAGTGTTAGGGTTATTATTAAGGTCAGATTTAGGTTTACAGTTAGGTTTAGGATTAGGTTTAGACTGAGGGTTAGTGATTAGGTGTTAGGGATATGGTTAGTGTTATTGTTAGGGTTAGGGTTAGGTTTACGTTTAGGTTTAGGTTTACGGATAGTGTTAGGGTTAGGGTTAGGGTTTAGAGTTAGGGTTAGGGTTAGGTTTAGGTTTAGGATTAGGTTTAAGCTTATGTGTAGAGGTTAGCGTTAGGTTTACTGTTAGAAATTGGTGTTAGGGTTATGCTTAGATAGGCTTAGAGGTTATGGTTAGGATTAGTGTTAAAGCTTAGGATTAAGTTTAGTGTTATGGTTAGAGTTAGGGTTAGGTTTAGATGTTAGTGTTAGGGTTAGGTTTAGAGTTAGTGCTAGTGTTAGGGTTAGGGCTAGAGTTAGGTTTAGGGTTAGGGTTAGGATTAGGGTCAGAGTTAGGTTTAGGCACAGGGTTACAGTTAGGCTTTGGGTTACGGTTAGGGTTATGATTAGGGTTAGGTTGAGGTTAAGGGTTAGGGTTAGCATTAGGGTTAGAAGTTAGGTTTAGTGTTAGGTTTAGGGTTAGAGTTTAGGGTTAGGGTTAGGTTACGTTTTATGGTTAGGGTTATGGTTAGGATTAGAATTTAGGGTTAGCCTTAAGTTTAGGTTTAGGTTTATGGTTATGGTTAGTGTTAGGGTTGGTTTAGTGTTAGGGTTACAGGATAGATGTTAGGGAGATGGTTATGGTTAGGCTTAGTGTTACGGTTAGGTTTAGGGTTACCATTAGGTTTAGGGTTATGGTTAGGGTTTGTTTTAAGGTTAGATTTAGTGTTATGTGTTTGGTGTTAGGGATAGAGTTAGCGTAAGTGTTATTGTTAGGGTTAGGTTTAGGGTTAGAGTTAGGTTTAGAGTTAGGTTTAGAGTTAGGTTTAGGGTTAGGGATAGCGTTATGTTTAGTGTTATGTTTGGGGGTAGGGATAGTGTTAGAGTTAGGGTTAGGGTTACGTTTAGGGTTTAGGGTTAGGGTTATTGTTAGGGTTAGGGTTAGGTTGAGGTTTAGGATTAAGGTTAGGGTTACAGTTAGGTTTAGTGTTAGGGTTAGGTTTTGGGTTAGCGTTAGGCTTAGGTTTAGAGTTTAG
This sequence comes from Cavia porcellus, assembly GCF_034190915.1. Classification (NCBI taxonomy): domain Eukaryota; kingdom Metazoa; phylum Chordata; class Mammalia; order Rodentia; family Caviidae; genus Cavia; species Cavia porcellus. The sequence continues at coordinate 6,349,013 of NW_026947518.1, forward strand.
GGTTAGGTTTTGGTTTAGGGTTAATGTTAGGAATAAGGTTAGGTTTAGGGTTCGAGTTTAGTGTTAGGGTTAGTGTTAGGGTTAGGGCTAGGCTTAGAGTTACTGTTAGGTTTAGGATTAAACTTTAGTGTTAGAGTTACGGTTAGGTTTATGTTTAGGGTTTGGGTTAGGGTTACAGTTAGGGTTAGAGTTAGGATTAAGGTTAGGGTTAGGTTTAGTGATAGGTTTAGGGTAAGCGTTTGTGGTTAGGTGTTAGGGAGAGGGTTAGGGTTAGGCTTCTGTTTACTGGTAGGTTTAGAGTTATGTTTAGGTATATGCTTAGGGATGATGTTATTGTTAGTTTTAGGTTTAGGTTTAGGGTTAGGGTTAGGGTTAGTGTTAGGATTTTGGGGTAGAGTTTTGGTTAAGGTTTAGGGTTAGGGTTAGGTTTACGGTTGGTTTTAGGGTTAGAGTTAGTGTTAGTGTTTAGGGTTATGTTTAGGGTTAATGTTATGATTAGTGTTAGTGTTAGAATGAGGTTTATCGTTAGGTTTAGGGTTAGTGTTATATTTATGGTTAGGGTTAGCATTAGGGTTAGGGCTAGGTTTAGGTTTAGGTTTAGCCTAAGGGTTAGGGTTAGCTTGAGGTTTAGGGTTAGGATTAAGTTTAGGGTTAAGGTTAGAGTTTAGTGTCAGGTTTAGGGTTAAGTTTAGGGTTAGGGTTAGGCTTAGGTTTAGATGTATGGGTTAGGGTTAGGGTTAGGGTTTGGGTTATAGTTAGGATTAGGGTTATGGTTAGGGTTAGGGTTAGTGCTAGGGTTAGGGTTAGAGTTATGGGTTAGGGTTAGGTTTAGGGGTAGGTTTAGCATTAGAATTAGTGTTATGGTAGGGTTAGGGTTAGGGTTACATATTATGGTCAGTGTTAGGGTTAGTTTAATGGGTTAGGTTAGGGTTAGGGTTAGGGATTAATGTTAGGTTTTTGGTTAGGTTTATGGTTAGGGTTATGGTTAGGGTTAGTGTTAGGGTTAGGGTTAGATTTTAGGGTTAGGGTTAGGGATTAATGTTAGGTTTTTGGTTAGGTTTATGGTTAGGGTTATGGTTAGGGTTAGTGTTAGGGTTAGGGTTAGATTTTAGGGTTAGGGTTACGATTAGGGTTAGTGTTAGGGTTAGGATTAGGTTTAGGGTTAGAGTTTAGGGCTAGGGTTAGGTTTAGGTTTAGGGTTAGGGTTAGTGTTAAAATTGGGTTTTGAATTAGAATTTAGGGTTAGGGTTAATGTTAGGGTTAGGGTTACGGTTAAGGTTAGTGTTAGGGCTAGGTTTAGGTTTAGCTTTTAGGTTAGGGTTAGGGTTTAGGGTTAGGGTTAGTGTTAGGGCTCGAATTAGGGTTATGATTAGGGTTAGGTTTAGGTTGAAATTTAGGGTTAGGGTTAGTGCTAGTGTTAGTGCTAGGTTTAGAGTTAGGGTTAGGTTTAGGGTTAGGATTAGGGTTAGGGTTCAGATTATGGTTAGGGTTAGAGTTAGTGATAGTGTTATGGAATGGCTTTGGGTTACATTTGCGGTTAGTGTTACGGTTAGTTTTAGATTGAGTTTTAGGGTTAGGGTTAGTAGTTAGGTTTAGTGTTAGGTTTAGGGTTATTGTTAGTGTTAGAGGTTAGGGTTAATCTTAAGGTTGTGGTTAGGGTCAGGGTTATGGTAGGGTTACAAGGAAGGGTTACGGTTAAGTTTAGTCTTTAGGGCTAGGGTTAGGTATTACGGTCAGTGTTAGGGTTAGTTTAAGGGTTAAGGTTAGAGTTAGGGTTATAGATTAATCTTATGTTTAGGGTTAGGTTTATGGTTAGAGTTATGGTTAGTGTTAGTGTTAGGGTTGGGGTTAGAGTTTAGGGTTAGAGTTAGTTTTAGGCTTAGTGTTAGGGTTATGGTTAGGTTTAGGGTTAAATTTTATGGGCAGGGTTACATTTAGGTTAGGGTTATTTCTAGGGTTAGTATTCAAATTTAGGGTTAGAGTTAGGTTTAAGGTTATGGTTACGGTTAGGGTTAGGGTGAGGTTTAGGTTTAGGGTTAGGTATTAAGTTTTAGGAAGAGGGTTATGGTGAGGCTTCAGGTTAGGGTTAGGGTTAGGTTTAGGGTTAGGAGTAAGGTATTAGGGATAGAGTTAGCGTTAGGGTTAAAGTTAGGGTTAGGTTTATGTTTAGGATTAGGGTAAGGTTCAGGAGTAGGGATAGTGTCAGGTTTAGTGTTTGGTTTAGGGTTAGGGATAGTGTTAGGGTTAGGATTAGGGTTAGGGTTAGGTTTAGGGTTAGAGTTTAGGTTTAGCGTTAGGATTAGGTTTAAGTTTAGGGTTAGGGTTATGTTTAGGATTACAATTTATGGTTGTGGTAGGATTAGGGTTAGGGTTATGTTTAAGGCTAGGTTTAGGTTTAGATTTAGGGTTAGCTGTTAGGGAGAGGGTTAGGGTTAGGCATCTGGTTATGGTTAGGTTTTGGGGTACGATTAGTTTTCTGCGTAGGGTTATGGTTAGGGTTATTGTTAGGTTTAGGTTTCGGGTTAAATTTAGAGGTAGGGTTAGCATTAGGTTTAGGGGTTAGGTTTAGTGATAAGGTTAGGATTAGGGTTAGGGTTAAGTATTACAGTCAGGCTTCGGGTTAATTTAGGGTGTAGAGTTAGGGTTAGGGTAAGGAATTAATGTTAGGTTTATGGTTAGGGTTATTGTTAGGTTTAGGGTTAGGGATAGGATTAGAAGTTAGCGTTAGTGCTAGGGTTAGTGTAATGGTTAAAGTTAGGATTAGAGTTAGTGTTAGGTTTAGGGTTAGGATTAGGGGTTGGGGTTAGGTAGTGTGTTAAGCTTAGACTTCCGATTACGGATAGGGTTAGGGTTATGATTAGCTTTATGGTAATGCTTAGGGTAACTGTTAGTGTTACCTTTAGTTTTATTGTTAGTTTTAGGGTTAGGTTTAGCGTTAGGGTTAGGGGTTAGGTGTTAGGGATAGGTTTAGGGTTAGGGTTAGGTTTACAGTTAGGGTTAGTGTTAGGTTTAGTGTTGGGTTTAGCTTTAGGGTTTAGGGTTATAGTTTACGGTTATGTTTAGGTTAGGTTTAGGGTTAGTGTTAGTGTTAGGGTTAGGGTTAGAGTTAGGGTTAGGGTAAGTGTTAAGGTTAAGTTTATGGTTATGATTAGGGTGAGTATTAGAGGTTAGGTTTTATGAAGAGGTTTAAGGTTAGGCTTTAGGTTAGGGTTAGTGTTAGGGTTACGATTAGGTTTAGGATTACATTTAGGATTAGGGTTAGGGTTAGATTTACTGTTAGTTTTAGAGTTAGGGATAATTTTATGGGTTAGGTGTTATGGATAGTGTTAGGGTTAGAATTTAGGGTTAGGGTAGGATTAGGTTTAGGTTTAGGGTTAAGGTTAGGTGTTAGGTGTTAGCGTTAAGGTTAGGGTTATTTGTTAGGGTTATGTTTAGAGGTTACTGTTAGGATTAGGATTAGGGTTAGGGTAAGGGTTATGGTTAGGGTTAGAGTTAAAGGTTTGGATTAAGGTTAGGTTTAGAAGTTTGTTTTAGTGTTAGTGTTAGGTTTAGGGTTAGGGTTAGGGTTAGTGTTAGGGTTAGAGGTTAGTGTTCGGTTTAGAGTTAGGTTTAGGGTTAAGGTAAGGGTTAGGGTTAGGTTTAGGATTAGAGATATGGGTTAGCATTAGGGTTAGGGTTAGGTTTAGTGTTAGTGTTAGGGTTAGGGTTATGGTTAGGTTTAGGGTTAGCATTAATTTTAAGGTTAGTGTTAGGATTAGTGTTAGATGTATGGGTGAGGGTTAGGGTTAGAGTTAGGTTTAGGGTTATGGTAGGCTTAGCATTAGCCTTAGGGTTATGTATTATTGGCAGTGTTAGTGTTAGTTTAATGGGTAGGGTTAGGGATAGGGTTAGTGATTAATGTTTGGTTTAGTGTTAGGTTTATGGCTAGGGTTAAGGTTAGGGTTAGTGTTAGTTTTAGGGTTATGGTTATGTTTATGGTTATTTTTAGTGTTAGGGTTAGGTTTTGGTTTAGAATTTAGGGTTAGGGTTAGTGTTACGGTTTGGCTTAGAGGTTATGGTTGGGTGAGTGTTAGGGTTAGGGTTAAAGCTTAGGTTTAGGTTTAGCGTCACAGTTAGGGTTAAGGTTAGGTTTAGAGGTTAATGCTAGGGTTATGTTTAGGGTTAGTGTTAGGGTTAAGGTTAGGTTTACAGTTATGTTTAGTTTTAGGTTTAGTGTTAGGGTTAAGGATATAATTAGGGTTAGGGTTTGGGTTAGGGTAACGGTCACAGTTAGGCTTTGGGTTATGGTTATGGTTAGGGTTAGGGTTATGGGTAAGTGTTAGGGTTAGGTTGATGTTTAGGGTTAGGGTTATAAGTTATGTTTAATGTTAGGTTTAGGGTTATGGTTAGGGATAAGTTTAGGTTTAGGGTTTGTGTTAGAGGTTAGTATTAGGGCTGGGTTAGCGTTAGGGATAGCGTTAGGGTTAGAATTCGAGGTAAGGGTTAGGTTTAGGTTTAGGGGTAGGGTAAGGTTTAGGATTAGGGTTAGGGTTAGCGTTAGGGTTAGGGGATAGGTGTTAGGGAGATGTTAGGGGTAGGCTTCATGTTACTGTTAGGGTTAAGGTTATGATTAGGTTTACGGTTAGTGTTAGGGTTAAAGTTAGAATTTAGAATTAGGTTTAGGGGTAGCATTAGTGTTTTGGTTACGGTTAGAGTTTAGGTTTAGGGTTAGGGTTAGGTTTAGGGTTAGGGTTAGTGTTAGGGTTAGGGTTATGGTTAGAGGTTAGCGTTAGGTTTAGGTTTAGGGTTAGGTTAAGGGTTAGTGTTAGGGTTAGCTTTATGGTTGTGGTTATGGTAGTGTTACGGTTAGGGTTAGGTATTACTATGAGGTTTAGGGTTTGTTTAAGGGGTAGGGTTAGGGTTAGGTTTATGGATTAATGTTATGTTTAGGGTTAGTGTTATGTTTAGGGTTAGGGTTAGAGTTAGTGTTATGGTTAGGGTTCGGTTTTGAGTTAGAGTTTAGGGTTAAGGTTAGGGTTAGGGTTAGGATTAGAATTAAGGTTTAGGGTTATGTTGAGGATTAGGGTATGGTTAGGGTTACGGTTAGGGTTGGGTTGAGGTTTACAGTTAGTTTTAGGGTTAGGTTTAGGGGTTAAGTGTTAGGGGTAGGTTTAGGGTTCTTGTTAGGGTTAGGGTTTAGGGTTACATTTAGGGTTAGGGTTAGGCTTACAGTTAGGTTTAGGGTTACGGATAGTGTTAATGTTAGGGTTAGGCTTTAGGCTTAGGGTTAGGGATAGGGTTAGAATTAGGGTTAGGGTTATTTTTAGATATAAGCGTTAAGTTTAGTGTTAGAGTTTGGCGTTAGTGTTAGGGTTAGGTTTATGCTTAGGGTTTATGGTTATGGTTATGGTTAGGTTAGGTTCAGTATTAGGGTTAGTCTTTGGGTTAGGGTTAGAGGTATGGGTTAGTGTTATGGTTTTGGTTAGGGTTAGGGTTAGGTTTAGGGTTATGCTATGGTTACGGTTAGGGTTAGGGTTACGTATTACAGTTAAATTTAGAGTTAGTTTAGGGGATCGAGTTAAGGTTAGGGTTAGTGATTAATGTTATCATTAGCGTTAGGTTTAGGATTAGGGGTTAGTTGTTAGGGAGAGGGTTAAGATTAGGTTTTGGGTTACGTTTAGCGTTAGGGTTGCGATTAAGTTTAGGGTTAGGCTTAGAATTAGGGTTAGGTTTAGGTTTAGTGATAGTTTTAGGGTTATGTTTAGGGTTTAGGTTGTGGTTAGGTGTTAGGAATTAGGTTAGGTTTAGAGTAAGATTTAGCTTTACGGTTAGGTTTAGATTTAGGAATAGGGCTAGGTTTGCGGTTAAGGTTTAGGGTAAGGTTTAGTGTCAGGGTAAGGGTTAGGGTTAGAGTTAGGGTTAGGTTTAGATGTTAGGGCTAAGGTTAAGGTTAGGATTAGGGTTAGTGTTATGGTTAGAGTTTATGGTTAGTGTTAGAGTTAGTGTTATAGTTAGGGTTAGGGTTAGAGTTAGAGGTTAGCGTTAGGTTTAGTGTTAGAGTTTGTGTTTAAGGTTAGGTTTAGTGTTAGTCTTAGAAGTTATGGTTAAGGTTAGTGTTAGGGTTAGTGTTAAAACCTAGGTTTAGGGTTAGGGTTTGGTTGAGGGTTAGATTTAGGGTTAGATTTAAGGTTAGGGTTAGGGGTTAGGTGTTTGTGATAGTGTTAGTGTTAGGGTTAGGGTTATGGTTAGGGATAATATTAGGTTTAGGGTTAGGGTTAGGGTTTAAGTTAGGGTTAGTGTTATGGTTAGTTTAGGTTTAAGGTTAGGGTTAGCCTAAGAGGTTATGGGTAAGGTTAGGTTTAGGGTTAAAGCTTAGGTTTAGGGTTAGGTTTAGGGTTAGGTTAGGGTTAACGTTAGGGGTAGGGTTACGCTTAGGCTTCGGGTTATGGTTAGGATTACGATTACGATTAGGTTAGTGTTTGGGTTAGGGTTAGGGTTAGGGTTACGGTTAGGTTTAGGTTTAGGGTTAGGGTAAATGTAGGACAAGTGTTTGTAGTTAGGTTTAGGTTTAGGTTAAGGGTTAGGGTTTTTGTTAGGGTTAGGGTTAGGGGTTAAAGGTTAGGGAAAGGGTTAGGGTTAAGTTTAGGGATAGGGTTAGGATTAGTTTTAGAGGAATGGGTTAGGGTTAGGTTTAGGGTTAGGGTTAGTGTGAGGGTTAGGTTTAGAGTTAGGGTTAGGGTTAGGTTTAAAGGTACGGGTTAGGGTTAGGTTTAGGTTTAGGGTTAGGGTTAGGGTTAGTGTTATGGTAGGTTTAGGGTTAGGTTTAGGGTTACATATTACGGTCAGTGTTAGCGTTAGTTTAATGATTTGTGTTAGGGTTAGGGTTAGGGATTAATGTTAGGTTTAGGTTTAGGTTTATGGTTATGGTTAGGTTTAGGGTTAGTGTTAGGTTTTGGGTTAGATTTTAGGGTTAGGGTTAGGTTTGTGTTAGCATTAAGGATAGGGTTAGGACTAGGGTTACGGTTAGGTCTTGGATTAGGATTAAGGTTAGGTTTAGTTTTAGATTTCGGGGTTAGGTGTTAGGGATAGTGTTATTGTTAGGCTTTGGGTTACGTTAAGGTTTAGGGTTACATTTATGTTAGGGATAGTGTTAGGGTTAGTGTTAGCTTTTGCATTAGATTTATGTTTAGTTTTATGGTTAGGGTTAGGGTTAGGTTTAGGGGTTAAGTTTTAGAAATAAGGTTGTAGTTAGCGTAATGGTTAGGTTAGGGTTAGGGTTAACTTAAGGTTAGTGTTAGGGTTATGGTTTAGGGTTGGGTTAAGATTAGGGTTAGGATTATAGTTGGTTTAGTTTTAGGCTTAGCATTGTGTTAGGTTAAGGGTTAAAAGTTAGGTTTAGTGTTAGTTTTAGTTTACGGATCGGAATAGGTCAGTGTTAGGGTTAGGGTTAGGGTTAGAACTTAAGGTTAGGTTTAGGGTTAGGGTTAGAGGTATGGAATAGGGTTAGTTTTAGGGGTAGGATTAGGATTAGCGTTAGGGTTAGGAATAGGGTTAAGGTTAGGCTTTGGGTTACTGTTATGGTTAGGGTTAAGTTTATGGTTTGGTTTGGGGTTAGGTTAAGGTTTAGGGTTAGGTTTAGTGTTAGAATTTAGGTTTAGTTTTAGGTTTAGGGATAGGTTAGTGTTAGGGATAGGGTTAGGGTTAGAGGTTAAGTTTTGGGTTAGAGTTAGGGTTAGGGTTAGGGTGAGAGCTATGGGCTATGGTTTGGTTTAGCAGTAGGGTTAACATTAGGGTTAGTTTATGGTAGGGTTAGGGTTAGCGCTAGGGCTAGGTATTACTCTCAGGGTTAGTGTTATTTTAAGCGGTAGGGTTCGGTTTAGGGTTAGTGTGATGGTTAGGGTTATGTTTAGAGGTTAGCTTTAGGTTTAGGATTAGGGATAGGTTTAGAGTTTAGGGTTAGAGTTGGGGTTAGGTTTAGGGTTAGGGTTAGTGTCAGGATTAACGTTAGGGTTATGATTAGAAGTTAGGGTTACGGGTAAGGTTAGGGTTATGATTACGGTTAGGGTTAGTGTTAGGGTTAAGGTTAGGGTAAGTGTTAGTGTTAGGTTTAGGTTTAGAGTTAGGGTTACTGTTAGTGTTAGAAGTTACTTTAGTGTTAGTGTTAGGGTTAGAGTTATTGTTATAGTTAGAGTTATATTTAGGGTTAGGGCAAGATTTTAGCGTTAGTTTTAGGGTTAGGGTTAGGGTTAGTGTTACGGTTAGAGGTTAGGGTTAAGGTTAGCTTTAGTGTTATGCTTAGAGGTTAGCGTTAGGGTTAGGTTTAGAGTTGGGTTTAGGGTTAGATGTTATGGTTAAGGTTAGGGTTAGGGTTAGTTTAAAACTTAGGTTTATGGTTACAGTTAGCGTTAGAGTTATGATTAGGGTTAGGGTTAGTGTTAGGTGTAGTTTTAGGGATAGGTTTAGAGGTTAGGTGTTAGGCAGAGGCTTAGGGTTAGGCTTCGTGTTATGGTTAGTGTTAGGGTTTTGATTAGGTTTAGTGTTAGGTTTAGGGCTAGGGTTATTCTTAGGGTTAGGTTTGCTCTTAGTTTTAGGGTTAGGTTTAGGGTTAGGGTTAGGGGGTTATTGTTAGTGATAGGATCAGTGTTATGTTTATGTTTAGGGTTAGGGTTATGGTTAGGGTTAGTGCTAGGTTTACGGTTAGTTTTAGGGTTATGGTTTGTTTTAGGGTTATGGTTAGGCTTTAGGGTTAGGGTTAGGGTTAGTGTTAGGGTTATGGTTAGAGTTTAGCGTTAGGGTTAATGTTAGAGTTTGGTGTTAGGGTTAGGGTTAGGCTTACATTTTATAGTTAGGCTTAGTGTTAAGATTTTTGCTAAATCTTAGATTTTGGGTTAGGTTGAGGGTTTGGATTAGGGTTAGTGTTAGACTTAGTATTAGGGTAAGGGTTAGAGGTATGGGTTAGGGTTATTGTTAGGGTTAGGGTTAGGGTTAGGCTTAGGGTTATGCTAGGGTTAGGGTTAGGTTTAGGTATTACAGTCAGAATTAGGGTTAGTTTAAGGGGTAGAGTTAGGGTTAGATTTAGGATTAGGAATTCATGTTAGTTTTAAGGTTATGGTTATCGTTATGGTTAGGGTTAGTGTTTGGGTTAGGGTTAGGTTTAGGGTTAGGATTAGAAGTTAGCGTTAGTGGTATTGTTATGTTTATAGTTACAGTTAAGGTTAGGGTTAGTGTTAGGGTTTGGGGTTAGGTGTTAGGGAGAGGATTAAGATTAGACTTCGTCTTAAGGTTAGCGTTATGGTTATGATTCAATTTAGGGTTAGGCTTAGGGTTAGGGTTAGGGTTAGGTTTAGATTTAGTTTTAGGGTTAGGTTTATGGTTAGGGTTGTGGTTTGGTATTAGGGATAGGGTTAGTGTTAGACTTAGGTTTAGGGTAAGGGTTAGCTTAACCGTTAGTGTTAGGGTTAGGAATTGTGATAGGTTTAGAGTTAGGGTTTACTGTTTGATTTAGGGTTAGTGTTAGGGTTAGGGTTAGGGTTAGGGTTAGGGTTACGGTTAGGGTTAGGGTTAGGGTTAGGGTTAGGGTTAGGGTTAGTTTTAGGATTAGAAGTTTGTTTAGGGTTAGTGTTGGGCTTAGGGTTAGAGTTAGAGTTAGGGTTAGGGTTAGATGTTAGGGTTAGGGTTAGCGTTAGGGTTAGGTTTAATATTAGTGTTACTGATAAAGATTAGGGTTAATTTTATTGTTACTGTTAATGTTAAGGTTAGGGTTAGGGTTATTTTTAGAGGTTAGCGATAGTTTTAGTGTTAAATTTTGGGTTTAGGTTTAGGTTTAAGCTTAGAGTTTATGGTTAAGGTTAGGGTTAGGGTTAGGGTTAAAACTTAGGATTAGGTTTAGTTAGGGTTAGTGGTAGGATTAGCGTTAGGGTTAGGGTTAATGGTTGGGTGTTAGGGAAATGGTTATGGTTAGGGTTAAGTTTAGGGTTACGGTTAGGTTTAGCGTTAGAGGTATGGGTTAGGGTTAGAGTTAGGGTTAATGTTAGGCTTAGGGTTAGGGTTAGGGTTAGAGCTAGGGTTAGTGGTATGTGTTAGTGGTAGGTTTAGGGTTAGATTTAGAGATAGGTTTTGTTTTAGGCTTAGGGTTAGGTTTAGGTTTAAAATTTAGGTTTAGTGTTCGTTTTCGGGTTAGGGTTAGGGATAGGTTAGGTTTAGGGTTAGGCTTAGACGATAAGGTGAGGATTAGGGTTTTGATTAAGGTTAGTGTGAGGGTTAGGGTTAGAGGTATGTGTTAGGGTTAGGTTTAGTGGTAGGGTTAGAATTTGGTTTAGTGTTAAGGTTAGGGTTAGGGTTAGGTTTAAGTTTAGAATTAGGGTTAGGGTTATATTTTAGAGTTAGGGTTAGGGTTAGGGTTAATGTTACGGTTAGAGGTTAGGGTTAAGGTTAAGTTTAGGGTTATTGTTAGAGGTTGGCGTTAGGTTTAGGTTCAGAGTTTGGTTTAGGGTTAGTTTTAGGGTTAAGCTTAGATTTTATGGTTAAGGTTATGTGTAGGGTTAGGGTCAAAATTTAGGTTTAGGGTTAGGGTTAGTGTTAGGGTTAGAGTTATGGTTAGGGTTAGGTTTAGTGTTAGGGTTAGTGTTAGGATTAGATTCAGAGGTTAGGTGTTAGGGAGAGGCTTCGGGTTAGGCTTCAGATTACAGTTAGAGTTAGGGTTACGATTATGCTTAGGGTTAGTGTTATGGTTAGGGTTAGTGTTAGGGTAGGTTTACTGTTAGTTTTAGGGTTAAGTTTAGGGTTAGTATTAGGGGTTTAGTGTTAGGGATAGGATTAGTGTTATGTTTAGGTTAAGGGTTAGGGTTAGGGGTAGGTTTATGGTTAGTTTTAGGGTTATGGTTATTTTTGGGGTTAAGGTTAGGCTTTAGGTTTACGGTTAGAGTTAGGGTTAGGGTTAGTATTAGTGTTATGGTTATGGTTAGAGTTTAGCTTTAAATTTAGTGTTACAGTTTGTTGTTAGGGTTAGGGTTAGGGTTAGGCTTAGAGTTTATGGTTAGGCTTAGTATTTGGGTTATCATTAAAGCTTAGGTTTTGGGCTAGTGTGAGGGTTACCATTATGTTAGTATTAGCGTTAGTTTTAGGGTAAGGGTTAAATGTATGGGTTAGGGTTATGGTTAGTGTTAGTGTTAGGGCTATGCTAGAGTTAGGGTTAGGTTTAAGGTTAGGTATTACAGTCAGGTTTAGAGTTAGTTTAAGGGGTAGGGTTAGGGTTAGGGATTAATTTTAGTTTTAGGGTTATGGGTATGGTTATGTTTAGGGTTAGGCTTTGGGTTAAGGTTAGGGTTAGGATTAGAAGTTAGAGTTATGGGTAGGGTTAGGTTTATGGTTACAGTTAGACTTAGGGTTATTGTTAGGCTTAGGGTTAGGGGTTAGGTGTTAGAGAGAGGATTAAAATTAGGGTTTGGGTTACGGTTAGTGTTAGGGTTATGATTATGTTTAGGGTTAGGATTAGGGTTAGGGTTAGGTTTAGTGTTAGTTTTAGGGTTATGTTTATGGTTAGATTTGGGGTTTGGTGTTAGGGATAGGGTTAGGGTTATTTTCGGGTTAGGTTTAGGGTAACGGTTAGGTTTACGGTTAGGGTTAGGGTTAGGAGTTTTGTTAGGTTTAGGGTTAGGGTTTACGGTTAGGTTTAGGTTTAGGGTGATGGTTAGAGTTAGATTTAGAGTTAGAGTTAGATGTTAGGGTTAGGGTTAGGGTTACCATTAGGGTTAGGGTTAAGGTTAGGGTTAGTGCTACAGATAGAGTTTAGTGTTAGGGTTAGGGTTAGAGTTAGTGTTAAATTTAGGTTTAGGGTTATGTTTAGGGTTAGAGTTAGGTTTAAGTTTAGGGTTAGTGTTAGGTTTACAGTTAGAGTTATGGGTTAGGGTTAGGTTTAAGTTTAGGGTCAGGGTTAGGGTGAGGGTTATGCCTAGGGTTAGTGTTAGGGTTACGGTTAGGCTTAGAGGTATGTGTTAGGGTTAGGTTTAGGGGTAGTGTTCGGTTTAGGGTTATTGTTATAGTAGGTTTAGGGTTATGTATTACGGTCAGTGTTAGTGTTAGTTTAACGTGTATGGTTATGGTTAGGGTTAGGGATTAATGCTAGGTTTAGGGTTAGGTTTATGGTTAGGGTTATGTTTAGGGTTGGGGTTAAAGTTTAGGGTTATTGTTAGGTTTGTGTTATTGTTACGGTTAGTGTTAGGATTAGGGTTAAGGTTAGGGCTTGAATTAGGATTAGGGTTAGGTTTAGTGTTAGACTTTGGGGTTAGGTGTTAGGGATAGGGTTAGGGTTAGGCTTTTGGGTTACGTTTAGGTTTAGCGTTACAATTAGGTTAGGGATAATGTTGACGTTTGCATTAGATTTATGTTTAGTTTTAGGATTAGGGTTAGGGTTAGGTTTAGAGGTTAAGTGTTAGGGATAAGGTTGTATTTAGTGTTCGGGTTAGTGTTAGGGTTAAATTTAGGGTTAGTGTTAGTGTTAGGGTTAGGGTTAGAGGTATCAGTTAGGGATAGTTTTAGGGTTAGGGTTAGGTTTACTGTTAGGTTTAGTTTTAGGTTTAGGGTTAGGGTTAAATTTAGGGTTAAAAGTTAGGTTTAGTGTTAGTTTTAAGGTTAGGTTTAGGGACAGGTTAGTGTTAGGGTTAGGGTTAGAGTTAGATGTTATGGTTAGGATTAGGCTTAGGCTTAGGGTTAGGGTTAGAGGTATTTGTTAGGGTTATGTTTAAGGTTAGATTTAGGAATAGGGTTAGTGTTAGTGTTAGGGTTAGGGTTACGGTTAGGCTTTGGGTTATGGTTATGGTTAGGGTTAACGTTATGTTTAGGTTTAGGGTTAGGTTGAGGTTTACGGTTAGGGTTAGGTTTAGGATTAGGGTTAGAATTTAGGGTTAGTGTTAATGTTTCGGTAAGGTTTAGGGTTAGGTTGAAGTTTACGGTTAGGGTTAGGTTTACAATTAGGGTTAGAAGTTAGGGTTAGGGTTAGGGTTAAGGTTACTATAGGGTTAGGGTTAGAGTTAGTGTTAGGTTTAGGGCTAGGGTTAGGATTAGATGTTAAGGTTAGGATTAGGGTTAGGATTTGGGTTAGGGTTTGTGTTAGGTTTAGAGGTATGGATTAGGGTTAGATTTAGGGTTAGGTTTAGAATTAGTGTTAGTGTTAGAGTTAGGGATAGTTTTACGTTTAGGCTTTTGGGTTATGGTTAGGGTTAGCGTTAGTGTTATTGTTAAGTTTATGGTTAGGTTGAGGTTTAGGGTAAGGTTTAGGGTTAGAGTTAGGGTTAGGGTTAGAAGTTAGGTTTAGTGTTAGGTTAAATATTAGTTAGATTAGTGTTAGGGTTAGGGTTAGGGTTAAAGTTTAAGATTAGGATTAGAGTTAGGTTTAGGTTTAGGGTTAGAGGTATGTGCCAGGGTTACTTTTAGGGGTAGATTTAGAGATAGGGTTAGGGTTATGGCAGGTTTAGGATTAGGGTTAGGGCTAGGTATTACTGTCAGGGTTAGTGTTAGTTTAACGGGTATGATTTGGGTTAGGGTTAGGGTTAGAAATACGGTGAGATTTAGAGGAAGGGTTAGGATTACGGTTAGGGGTTAGGTGTTAGTGACAGAGTTAGGGTTAGGGTTAATGTTAGGTATTACAGTCAGGCTTTGGGTTAGTTTAAGGGGTAGAGTTAGCGTTAGGGTAAGAGACTAATGTTAGGTTTAGGTTTAGGGTTATGGTTAGGTTTAGGGTTAGGGTTAGGATTAGAAGTTAGGGTTTGTGGTATGGTTAGGATTATGGTTAAGGTTAGGGTTAGGATTAGAGTTAGGTTTAGGGTTAGGCGTTAGGGGCTAGGGAGCGGGTTAAGGTTAGGATTCGGATTACGGATAGTGTTACTGTTAGTTTTAGGGTTAGGGTTATTGTTACGGTTAAGATTAGAGGTTAGCATTAGGATTAGAGTTAGGGTTAGAGTTAGGGTTAGGGTTAGGGTTATGGTTAGGTTTAGAGTTAAATGTTAGGATTAAGGTTAGGGTTAGAAGTTTGGTTTAGTGTTAGTGTTAGTGTTTGGGTTAGGGTTAGTGTTAGGGTTAGAAGTCAGTGTTAGGTTTAGAGTTAGGTTTAAGGTTAAGGTTAGGGTTAGGTTTAGTTTTAGGGTTAGAGGTATGGGTTAGGATTAGGGTTAGGTTTAGGTTTAGGGCTATGGTTAGGTTTAAGTTTAGGTTTAGGTTTAGGGTTAGGGTTAGGGTTAGTGTTAGAGCTATGGGTTCATTTTAGGGATAGTGGTAGGTTTAGGGTTATGGTAGGTTTAGGGTTAGGTTAAATGTTAGAGGTTAGGTTTAAGGTTAGGGTTGTGGTTAGGGTCATGGTTAGGATAGGGTTAGAAGTAAGGGTTAGGGTTAGGTTTAGGTGTTGGTTTAGGTTTACAGAGAGTGTTATGGTCGCTTTAGGTTTAGCGTTCGGGTTAAGTATTACGGTCATTGTTAGTGTTAGTTTAAGGTGTAGGGTTAGGTTTAGGGTTAGGGATTATTGTTAGGTTTAGTGTTAGGTTTATGGTTAGGGTTAGGGTTCAGGTTAGTGTTAGGGTTAGGTTTAGAGTTTAGGATTAGGGTTAGGTTTAGGGTTAGTGTTAGGGTTACTGTTAGGTTAAGGGTTAAATTTTAGGATTAGTGTTACATTTAGGGCTAGGGTTATTTTTAGGGCTGGATTAGAATTTAGTGTTAGAGTTAGGTTTAGGGTTTGGGTTACGGTTACGGTTATGGTTACAGTTAGGATTAGGGTTAGGGTTAGGTTTAGGGTTAGGTGTTAAGTGTTAGGAAGAGGCTTATGGTTAGACTTCGGTTAGGGTTAGAGTTAGGGGTCAGGTATTAAGGATAGAGTTAGCATTAGGGTTACGGTTAGGGTTAGGGTTAGTTTTAGTGTAAGGTTTAGGGTTTGGGATAGTGTTTGGTTTAGTGTTAGGTTTAGGTTTCGGTATACTATTAGAGTTAGGGTTATGTTTAGGGTTCGAGTTTAGTTTAGGGGTTAGGTTTAGTGTTAAGGTTAGGGTTAGGTTTAGGTTTAGGATTACAATTTATGGTTGCAGTAGGGTTAGTTTAAGGGTTACATTTAAAGTTAGGGTTAGGGTTAGTTTGAGGTTTAGAGTTAGGGGTTAAGTGTTAGGGAGAGGGTTAGAGTTAGGCTTCCGGTTACATTTAGGTTTTGAGTTACAATTAGGTTTAGGCTTAGGCTTATGGTAAGGGTAGGGTTAGGTTTAGGGTTAGGGTTATATTTAGAGGTAGCTTTAGGGCTAGGGTTAGGGGTTAGGTGTTAGCAACAGGGTTAGGGTTAGTGTTAGAGGTATGGGGTAGGGTTAGGGTTAAGGTTAGGTTTAGGGTTATTGTAGGTTTACAGTTAAGGTTAGTGTTAGAGGATAGGCTTAACATTTGGGTTTTGATTAGGGTCAGGTTTAGGGTAGGGTTACAAGTAAGGGTTAGGGTTAGATTGAGGGGTTGAGTTAGTGTTAGGGATAGTGTTATGGTAGGTTTAGGGTTAGGGTATGGGTTAGGTATTAAGGTCAGTGGTAGGGTTATTTTAAGGGGTAGGGTTAGGGTTAGGGATTAATGTTAGGTTTAGGGTTAGGTTTATGGTTAGGTTTAGGGTTAGGTTTAGGGTTTAGGATTAGGGTTAGGTTTAGGGTTAGTGTTAGGCTTACGGTTAGGTTTAGGGTTAAATTTGAGGTTTATAGTTACCTTTAGGGTTAGGGGTTAGGCTTAATATTAGAATTTAGGTTTAGAGATAGGTTTAAGGTTAGGCTTACGGTTACGGTTAGGGTTAGGGTTAGGGTTAGGGTTAGGTTTAGGTTTAGGTGTTAAGTGTTAGGAAGAGGATTATGGTTATTCTTCAGCTTAGGGTTAGTTTTAGGGTTAGGGGTTAGGCATTAGTGATAGACTTAGTGTTAGGGTTATGGTTGGGTTTATGGGTCAGGTTAGGTTTAGGGTAAGGTTTAGTATTAGGGATAGTGTTAGGGTTAGTGTTAGAGTTAGTGTTAGGTTTAGGGTTAGAATTTAGGGTTAGGTTTAGGGTTAAGGTTAGGGTTAGGATTAGGTTTAGGATTACAATTTATTGTAGGGGTAGGGTTAGGGTTTGAGTTATATTTAAGGTTAGGGTTAGGGCTAGGTTTAGGGTTAGAGTTAGGGGTTAGGTTTTAGGGAGAGGGTTATGGTTAGGCTTCCAGTTATGGTTAGGTTTTGGGTTATGGCTAGGTTTAGGGATAGGGTTATAATAAGGGTTAGGTTTAGGGTTAGGGTTAGATTTAGAGGTAGGGTTAGGGTTATTGTTTGGGGTTAGGTGTTGGCAAAAGGGTTAGGGTTATTGTTAGAATTAGGTTTAGGGTTTGTGTTAAGGTTAGGGTTAGAATTAGGGTTAAATTTTAGGGTTAGGGTTAAGGTTAGAGTTAGGGTTATTTTTAGGGTTAGGATTAGAATTTAGGGTCAGAGTTAGGTTTAGGGTTAGAGTTACGGTTACAGTTAGGGTTAGGGTTAGGGTTAGGTTTGGTGTTAAGTGTTAGGAACAGGGTTATGGTTAGGCTTCAGGATAGGGTTAAGGTTACGGTTAGGTGTTTGGTATTAGGGATAGAGTTAGCGTTAGGGTTACGGATAGGGTTAGGGTTAGGTTTAGGGTAAGGTTTAGGTTTAGGGTTATTGTTAAGTTTAGGGTTAGGTTTAGGGTTAGGTATAGTTTTAGGGTTACAGTTAGGGATAGGTGTTAGGTATTAGGGATAGAGTTACCCTTAGGTTTAGGGTTAGGGTGGTTTAGGGTAAGGTTTAGTATTAGGGATAGTGTTAGGTTTAGGTTTAGGTTTAGGGTTAAGTATAGTGTTAGTGTTAGGGTTAGGTTCAGGGTTAGAGTTTAGTTTTAGGGTTAGGTTTAGTGTTCAGCTTACGGTTAGGTTTAGGTTTACGATTACAATTTAAGGTTGGTATAGGGTTAGTTTTAGGGTTACGTTTCAGGTTAGGGTTAGGGCTAGGTTTGGGGTTAGAGTTAGGGGTTAGGTGTTAGGGAGAGGGTTAGAGTTAGGCTTCCGGTTATGGTTAGGTTTTGGGTAACGATTAGGTTTAGGCTTAGGGTTATGGTTAGTGTTAGGGTTAGATTTAGGGTTAGGGTTGCATTTAGAGGTAGGTTTAGGGCTAGGGTTAAGGTGTTAGGTATTAGCGACAGTGTTAGGGTTTGTGTTAGAGGTATGGGTTAGGGTTAGGGTTAGGGTTAGGGTTATGGTAGGTTTAGGATTAGGGTTAGTGTTAGAGGTTAGGGTTAAAGTTAGGGTTTTGATTAGGGTCACATTTAGGGTAGGGTTAGAAGTAAGGTTTAACGATAGGTTTAGGGTTAGGGTTAGGGATAGTGTTATGGTAGGTTTAGGCTTAGGGTTCGGGTTAGGTATTACGGTCAGTTTTAGGGTTATTTTAAGGGGTAAGGTTAGGGTTAGGTTAGGGATTAATATTACATTTAGGGTTAGGTTTATGGTTAGGTTTAGTGTTAGGGTTAGGTTTAGATTTTAGGATTAGGTTTAGGTTTAGGGTTAGTGTTAGGGTTAGGGTTAGTTTTATGGTTAAATTTTAGGGTTAGGTTTATGTTTAGGGATAGGGTTATTTTTAGGGTTAGGATTAGAATTTAGGGTTAGAGTTAGGTTTAGTGTTAGGGTTACAGTTACGGTTAGGGTTAGAGTTAGGTTTAGGTTTAGGTTTAGGTGTTAAGTGTTAGGAAGAGGGTTATGGTTAGGCTTCGGGTTAGGGTTAGTGGTTAGGTATTAGCGATAGACTTAGTGTTAGGGTTAGGGTTGGGGTTAGGGTTAGCGTTAGGTTTAGGGTAGGGTTTAGGGTTAATGATAGTGTTAATGTTAGGGTTAGGGTTAGGGTTAGGGTTAGGGTTAGGTTTAGGGTTAGGTTTAGGGTTAGAGTTTAGGTTTAGGTTTAGGTTTAGGTTTAGGTTTAGGGTTAAGTTTAGGGTTAGGGCTCGGTTTATGATTAAAATTTATGTTTGGGGTAGGGTTAGGGTTAGGGTTACATTTCAGGTTAAGGTTAGGGCTAGGTTTAGGATTAGATTTAGGAGTTATGTGTTAGGGAGAGTGTTAGGCTTAGGCTTCCTGTTATGGTTAGGTTTTGGGTTATGATTAGGTTTACGTTTTGGGTTAATGTAAGGGTTAGGGTGGTTTACTGTTAGGTTCAAGAATAGAGTTAGATTTTGTGGTAGGGTTAGGATTAGATTTAGGGGTTAGGTGTTAGTGACAGGGTTAGAGTTAGGGTTAGTGTAAGGTATTAATGTTAGGTTTAGGGTTAGAGTGATAGGTTTAGGGTTAGTGTTAGGATTAGAAGTTAGGGTTAATGGTAGGGTTAGCATTATTGGTACGGTTAGGGTGAGGTTTAATGTTAGGCTTATTATTAGGGGTTAGTGGTTAGCATGAGGCTTAAAGTTAGGCTTCAGATTATGGTTAAGGTTAGGGTTACGATTAACTTTAGGGTAAGGATTAGGGTTAGGGTTAGTGTTAGGGTTAATTTTAGTGTTAGTTTTAGAGTTAGGTTTAGCATTAGGGTTAGGGGTTAGGTGTTAGGGATAGGGTTAGTGTTAGGGTTTAGTTTACGGTTATGGTTAGGGTTAGGGATAGTGTTAGGTTTAGAGTTAGGGTTTAGGGTTAGTGTTAGGGTTAAGGGTTGGGGTAGTGTTAGGTTTAGTGTTAGATTTTAGGGTTATGATTAGGTTAGGTTTAGTGTTAGTGTTTGGTTTAGGGTTAGGCTTATGATTAGGGTGAGGATTAGATTACGTGTTAGGAAGAGAGTTAGGGTTAGGCTTTGGGGAGTGTTAGGGTTAGCATTATGATTAGGTTTAGGGTTAGGGTTAGGGTTAGATTTAGGTATACTTTTAGAGTTAGGGTTAGGGTTAGGGGTTAGGTTAGGGTTAGGGTTAAGGTTATGGATAGTGTTAGGGTTAGGGTTCATTTTAGGGTTAGTGTTTAAGTTTAGGGTTAGGATTACAGTTAGTGTTAGGGTTAAGTTTAGAGGTTAGAGTTTCTTATTAGGGTTAGGGTTAGGGTTAATGTTAGTGTTAGGGTTAGGGTTTGGATTAGGTTTAGGGTTAGAGTTAGGGTTAGGGTTAGATTTAGGTTTAGGTTTTTGGGTTAGGCTTAGGGTTAGGTTTAGGTTTAGGGTTAAGGTTAGGTGTTAGGTGTTCGTGTTAAGGATAGGGTTAGGATTAGGGCTATGGTTAGAGGTTAGCGTTAGGTTTAGAATTAGGGTTAGTGTTAGGGATAGGGTTAGGGTTAGGGTTAGAGTTAAAGGTAAGGATTAAGGATAGGATTAGAAGTTTGGTTTAGTGTTAGTGTTAGTTTGGGGGTTATGGTTAGTGTTAGAGGTTAATGTTAGGTTTAGAGTTATGTTTAGGGTTAATGTTAGGGTTAGGTTTAGGTTTAGGGTTAGAAGTACGGGTTAGGGTTAGGGTTATAGTTACGTTTAGCTTTAGATTTATGGTTAGGGTTAGGTTTAGTGTTAGAGGTATGGGTTTGGGTTAGGGTTAGGGTTTGGTTTAGCATTATGGTAGTTTTAGGGTTAGGGTTAGTGATAGAGGTTAGTGTTAAGGTTAGGTTTGTGGTTAGGGTCAGGGTTAGGGTAGGGTTAGAAATAAGGGTTAGGTGTAGGTTTAGGGGTAGGGTTAGCTTTAGGGATAATGTTATTGTAGGTTTAGGGTTAGGGTTCGGTTTAGGTATTACGGTCTATGTTAGGGTTAGTTTATGCCATAGGGTTAGGGTTAGGAATTAATGTTGGGTTTAGGGTTATTTTTATGGTTAGGCTTTGGGTTAGGGTTAGTGTGAGGGTTAGGGTTAGATTTTAGGATTATGGTAAGGTTTAGGGTTAGTGTTAGGATTAGTTTTATGGTTAAATTTTAGGGTAAGTGTTACATTTAGGGTTAGGGTTATTTTTAGGGTTAGGATTAGAATTTACGATTAGAGTTTGGTTTAGGTTTAGGGTTACGGTTATGGGTTAGATGTTATCGACAGTGTTATGGTTAGGGTTAGAGTTTAGGATTAGGGTTAGGTTAAGGTTAGTGTTAGGGTTAGGGTTAGGATTAGGGTTAAATTTCAGGGTTCGGGTTATGGTTAGGGTTAGGGTTGTTTTTATGGTTAGGATTAGAATTTAGGGTTAGGGTTAGGTTTAGGGTTAGGATTACAGTTACAGTTAGGGTTAGGGTTAGATTTATGTTTAGGGTTAGGTGTTAAGTGTTAGGAAGAGGGTTATGTTCCACCTCGGGATAGGGTTTGTGTTAGGTGATAGGTATTAGGGATAGAGTTAGTGTTAGGGTTACGGTTAGGGTTAGGGTTAGGGTGAGGGTTAGGTATAAGGTAAGGTTTAGGGTTATGGATAGTGTGTGGTTTAGGGTTAAGTTTAGGGTTAGGTATAGTGTTAGGGTTAGGTTTAGGGGTTAGGTATTAGGGATAGAGTTAGCGTTAGGGTTAGGGTTAGTGTGGTTTAGGGTAAGGTTTAGGGTAAGGGAGAGTGTTAGGTTTAGGTTTAGCTTTATGTTTAGGGATAGTGTTAGGGTTAGGGTTAGGGTTAGAGTTTAGTTTTAGGGTTAGGTTTAGTGTTAAGCTTAGGGTTAGGTTTAGGTTTAGGATTACAATTTATGGTTGTGGTAGGTTAGTTTTAGGGTTATGTTTAAGATTAGGGTTAGGGTTAGGTTTAGGGTTAGAGTTAAGGGTTAGATGTTAGGGAGAGGGTTAGAGTTAGGCTTCCGGTTATGGTTAGGTTTTGGGTAATGATTAAGTTTAGGCTTAGGATTATGGTTAGTGTTAGTGTTAGATTTAGAGGTAGGTTTAGGGCTAGGGTTAGGGGTTAGGGTTAGGTTTAGGGTTTAGGTGTTAGCAACAGGTTTAGGGTTATTGCTAGGGTTAGGTATTACAATCAGGCTTCGGGTTAGTTTAAGCGGTAGAGTTAAGGTTAGAGTAAGGGATTAATGTCAAGGTTAGGGTTAGGGTTAGGATTAGGGTTAGCGTTAGGAATAGTGTTAGGTTTAGGGTTAGGGTTAGTGGTTAAGTTTAGGGTAAGGATTACAATTAGTCTTAGGATTAAGTTTAGAGGTTAGTGTTCATGTTAGGGTTAGGGTTAGTGTTAGTGTTAGTGTTAGGGTTAGGATTAGGGTTAGGGTTAGAATTAGGGTTAGTGTTAGTTTTAGGGTTAGGTTTAGGGTTAGCGTTATGAGTAATGTTAGGATTAGAATTTATGGTTAGCCTTAGGGTTAGGATAAGTTTTAGGGTTAGGGTTAGGTGTTCGGTGTTAGCATTAAGGTTAAGGTTAGTTTTAAGGTTAGGGTTAGGGTTAGGTTTAGATTTATGGTTACGGTTAGAATTAAAGGTTAGGAATAAGGTTAGGGTTAGTAGTTTAGTTTAGTGTTAGTGTTATTGTTATTGTTAGTGTTAGTGTTAGGGTTGGGGTTAGGGTTAATGTTAGGGTTAGAGGTTAGTGTTAAGTTTAGAGTTATGTTTAGGGTTAAGGTTAGGGTTAGGGTTTGGTTTAGGTTTAGAGGTACGGGTTTGTCTTAGGGTTAGGGTTATGGTTATGGTTAGGTTTAGGTTTAGGTTTAGAGTTAGGGTTAAGTTTAGTGTTAGAGGTATGGGTTAGGGTTAGAGTTAGGGTTAGCGTTAGGTTTAGGGTTATGGTAGGTTTAAGGTTAGGGTTAGTGATAGATTTTATTGTAAAGTTTAGTTTTGTTGTTAGACTCAGGGTTAGGGTTTGGTTAGAAATAAAAAAAAAGAAATAAGGGTGATGGTTAGGTTTAGGGGTAGGGTTAGGTTTAGCGATAATGTTATGGTAGATTTAGGTTTAGGGTTCAGGTTAGATATTACGATCAGTGTTAGGGTTATGGATTAATGTTGGGTTTAGGGTTAGGTTTATGGTTAGGGTTAAGGTTAGGGCTATTGTTAGGGTTAGGGTTAGAGTTTAGGATTAGGGTTAGGTTTAGGATTAGTTTTAGGGTTAGTGTTAGGGTTAGGGTTATGTTTATGGTTAAATTTTAGGTTTCGGTTTACATTTAGGTTTAGGATTATATTTAGGGTTAGGATTAGAATTTAGGGTTAGAGTTAGGTTTAGGGTTAGGGTTACGGTTACTGTTAGTGTTATGTTTAGGTTTAGGGTTAGGTGTTAGGTGTTAGGGATATGGTTAGGCTTCGGGTTAGGGTTAGTGTTAGGGTTAGGGGTTAAATATTAGGGATAGAGTTAGCATTAGGTTTAACGTTAGGGTTAGGGTTAAGTTTAGGCTAAGGTTTAGGGTTATGGATAGTGTTAGTTTTAGGGTTAGGTTTAGAGTTAGGGATAGTTTTAGGGTTAGATTTAGGGTTAGGGTTAGGTTTAGGGTTAGAGTTTAATTTTAGGGTTAGGTTTAGGGTTAAGTTTAGGGTTAGGGTTAGGCTTAGTGTTATGTTAAGTGGTAAGCTTTAGGCTTAGGGTGAGGGTTAGGTTTAGAGTTTAGGGTTAGGGTTAGGGTTAACGTTAGGGTTAGGATTAGAAGTTAGGGTTAGGGTTACGGTTAGGTTTATGGGTCAGGTGTTCGGGGGAGGGTTAGGCTTAGGGTTAGGTTTACAGTTAGGGTTAATTTAGGATTAGGGTTAGGGGTTAGGTGTTATGTGGAGGGTTAGTGTTAGGCTTCGGGTTACTGTTAGTGGTATTGTTATCGATTAGGTTTAGGTTTAGGGTTAGCGTTAGGGTTAGGGTTAATATTAAGGTCAGAGTTAGGTTTACGTTTAGGTTTAGGGTTAGGTTTAAGCTTAGGGTTAGGGGTTAGGTGTTAGGCATATGTTTAGGGTTAGGGTTAGTTTTACGGTTAGGTTTAGGTTTACCTATAGCGTTACTGTTAGGGTTAGTGTTTTTGGGTTAGGGTTAGGGTTAGATTTAGGTTTAGTATTAGGGTTAGGCTTATGGGTAGTGGTTAGCGTTAGGTTTAGAGTTGGTGTTTGGGGTTAATGTTATGGTTAGGCTTAGGCTTAGAGTTTATGATTAGGGTTAGTGTTAATGTTAGGGTTAAACTTAAGTTCAGGGTTAGGGTTAGGGTTATGGTTAGGGTTAGGGTTATATTTAGAGGTTAGTGTTAGTGTTAAGTTTAGAGTTAGTGTTAGTGTTAGGGTTAGGGTTAGTTTTAAAGTTAGGCTTAGGTTTAGGGTTAGGGTTAGGGTTAGGATTAGGGTTAGGGTTAGTTACAGGGTTACGATTAGGCTTTGGATTACAGTTAGGGTTATGGTTAGGGTTATGGCTAGGGTTATGGTTAGGCTTAGGTTGAGGTTTAGGAGTTTGGTCAGGGTTAGGGTTAGAAATTAGGTTTAGTGTTAGGTTTAGGGTTAGTGTTAAGTTAAGTTTAAGGGTTAGGGTTAGGGTTAGGGTTAGGATTAGAATTTAATGTTAGGGTTAGGTTTAGGGTTACGGTTTCGGTTAGGGTTAGGGTTAGGGTTAGTGTTAGGGTTAGGCTTAGAGTTTAGGATTAGGGTTCGGTTTAGGGTTAGAGTTAGGGTTAGGGTTAGTTTTAGGTTTAGGGTTAGGGTTACGGTTAGGGTTAGGGTTAGGGGTAGTTTTAGGATTAGAATTTAGGGTTAGGGCTAGGGTTAGGATTAGGTTTAGTGTTAGGGTTAGGTGTAGGTGTTAGCATTAAGGTTAGGGTTAGTGTTAGGGTTATGGTTAGAGTTAGATTTAGGGTTAGTGTTAGGGTTAGGGTTATTGTTAGGGTTAGAGTTAAATGTTAGTACTAAGTTTAGGGTTAGCAGTTTGTTTTAGTGTTAGGTTTAGGGTTAGAGATTAGGGTTAAGGTTATGTAAGTTTTACGGTTAGGGTTAGGGTTAGGGTTAGGATTAGAATTTAGTGTTAGGGTTATGTTTAGGGTTAGGTTTACGGTTAAGTTTAGGTTTACGTATAGTCTTAGTGTTAGGGTTAGGTTTAGTGTTAAGTTTAGAATTTAGTTTTAGGTTTAGAGTTAGGTTTAAGGTTAAGATTAGGGTTATGTTTAGGTTTATTTTTAGACATACAGGTTATGGTTAGGTTTAGGTTTAGGGTTAGGTTTAGTGTTAGGTTTATGGTTACGTTTAAGTTTAGGGTTAGTGTTAGGTTTAGCGTTAGGGTTAGGGTTAGGGTTAGTGTTGGCGGTATGTGTTAGTGTGAGGGTTAGGGTTAGGTTTAGGGTTATAGTAGCTTTAGGGTTAGGGTTTGTGTTAGAGGATATGTTTAAGTTTAGGGTTGTGCTTAGAGTCAAGGTTAGGATAGGTTTAGAAGTAAGGGTTAGGCTTAGGTTTAGGGGTAGTGTTAGGTTTAGGGATAGTGTTATGGTAGGTTTATGGTTAAGGTACGGCTTAGCTATTACTCTCAGTGTTAGGGTTATTTTAAGGGGTAGCATTAGGGTTAGGGGTAGGGATTAATGTTAGTTTTAGGGTTAGGTTTATGGTTATGGTTAGGGTTAGTGTTAGGGTTAGGTTTAGTTTTTAGTATTACGGTTAGGTTTAGGGTTAGTGTTAGGGTTAGGATTATGTTTAGGGTTAAATTTTATGGTTATTTTTATGTTTAGGGTTAGTGTTCGTGTTAGGGTTAGTGTTAGGGTTAAGTTTAGGGGTTAAGTGTTAGGGAGAGGCTTAGCATGAAACTTCGGATTATGGTTAGTGTTAGGGTTACGGTTAGGTTTATGTTTAAGTTAGGGTTAGGCTTAGTTTTAAGGTTAGGTTTACTGTTAGTTTTAGGGTTAGGTTTAGGGTTAGGTTTAGGATTAGGTTTAGGGTTACGGTTAGATTTAGGGTAGTGTTAGCAGTTAGGTTTAGTGTTAAGTTTAGGGTTAGCATTAGATATAGGTTATAGTTAGGGTTAGGGTTAGGTTTAGGGTTAGGGTTAAAGTTTAAGATTAGGGTTAGAGGTAGGGTTAGGGTTAGGGTTAGGGTTAGAGGTTAGGGTTAAGGTTAGGGTTGTGGTTAGGGTCAGGGTTAGGGTAATGTTAGAAGTAAGGTTTAGTGATAGGTTTAGGGGTAGGTTTAGGGTTAGGCATAGTGTTATGGTAGGTTTAGGGTTAGTGTTCGGTTTAGGTATTACGGTCAGTGTTAAGGTTATTTTAAGGGGTAGGGTTAGGATTAGGGTTAGGGATTAATGTTAGATTTAGGTTAGGTTTATGGTTAGTGTTATGGTTAGGGTTAGTGTTAGGGTTAGGTTTAGAGTTTAGGATTAGGGTTAGGTTTAGGGTTAGTGTTAGTGTTAGTGTTAGTGTTAGGTTTAGGGTTAAATTTTAGGGTTAGTGTTACGTTTAGGGTTATGGTTATTTTTAGGATTAGAATTAGAATTTAGGGTTAGAGTTAGGTTTAGGGTTAGGGTTACGGTTATGGTTAGGGCTTGAGGGGTTAAGTGTTAGGAAGAGGGTTATGGTTAGGCTTCGAGTTTGTGTTAGAGTTAGGGTTAGGGGTTTGATATTAGGGATAGACTTAGCGTTAGGTTTAGTGTTGGGGTTAGGGTTAGGGTTAGGTTTAGGGTAAGGTTTAGGGTTAAGGATAGTGTTAGTGTTTGGGTTAGGGTTAGGGTTTCGGTTAGTTTTAGGGTTAGAGTTTAGGTTAGGTTTAGGTTTAGGGTTAAGTTTAGGGTTAGGGTTAGGTTTAGGATTACAATTTATGGTTGGGGTAGGGTTAGGGTTAGGTTTACATTTAAGGTTAGGGTTAGGGCTAGGTTTAGGATTAGATGTAGGGGTTAAGTGTTAGTGAGAGGGTTAAGGTTAGGCTTCCGTTTTTGGTTAGGTTTTGGGTTACGATTATGTTTAGGATTAGGGTTATGTTAAGGGTTAAGGTTAGGTTTAGTGTTAGGTTTAGGAATAGGTTTAGATTTAGAGGTCGGGTTAGGGTTAGGGATTAGGTGTTAGCGACAGGGTTAATGTTAGTGTGGGGTTACGTATTATAGTCAGGCTTCGGGTTAGTTTAAGCGGTAGAGTTAGGTTTAGGGTAAGGGATTAATGTTAGGTTTAGAGGTAGTGTTAGGAGAAGAAGTTAGGGTTAGTGGTAGGGTTAGAATTATGGTTACGGTTAGGATTAGGGTTAGTGTTAGGCTTAGGGTTAGGGGGTAGGGTTTAGGGACAGGTTTAATGTTAGGCTTCGGATTACATTTAGGGTTAAGGTTACAATCAGCTTTAATGTAAGGCTTAGGGTTAGGCTTATTATTAGGGTTAATTTTAGTGGTAGTGTTAGGGTTAGATTTAGCATTAGCGTTAGGTGTTAGGTGTTAGGGATAGGGTTAGGGTTAGGTTTAGGATTAGGGTTAGGGCTAGGGTTAGGGTTAGGGTTAGGGTTAGGTTTAGTGTTAGGTTTAGAGTTAGGGTTTAGGGTTTGTGTTAGGGTTAAGGATAGGTTTAGTGTTAGGTTTAGGGTTAGAGTTTAGGATTGTGGTTAGGTTAGGGTTAGGTTTAGGTTTATTGTTAGTGTTAGGGTTAGTGTTAGGGTTAGGGATGGGGTTATGATTAGGGTGAGGATTAGATATTTGGTGTTAGGAATAGGGTTAGGTTTAGGCTTTCAATTAGTATTAGGGTTAGCGTTACGATTAGGTTTAGTGTTAGGGTTAGGGTTAGATTTATGGTTAGTTTTAGAGTTAGGGTTAGGGTTAGGGGTTAGGTGTTAGGGATAGTGTTAGGGTTAGTGTTAGGTTTAGGGTTATTGTTAGGGTTATGGATAGTGTTAACATTAGGGTTAGGGTTAGTGGTTAAGTTTAGGGTTAGGATTACGGTTAGTGATAGGTTTAAGTTTAGAGGTTAATGTTCGTGTTAGCGTTAGGGTTAGGGTTAGTGTTACTTTTACGGTTAGGATTAGGGTTAGGTTTAGAATTAGGGTTAAGGTTAGTATTAAGTTTAGGTTTAGGGTTAGTTCTAGGGTTATGGGTAGTGTTAGGATTAGAACTTAGGGTTTGACTTAGGTTTAACCTTATGGTTAGGTATTAGTTGTTAGCATTAAGGTTAGGGTTAGGGTTAGGGTTATGGTTAGAGGTTAGCGTTAGGCTTGGGGTTAGGGTTAGAGTTAGGGCTATTGTTAGGGTTAGAATTAAAGGTTAGGATTAAGGTTAGTGTTAGAAATTTTGTTTATGTTAGTTTTGGGGTTAGGGTTACTGTTAGGATTAGAGGTCAGTGTTAGGTTTAGAGTTAGGTTTAGGGTTAGGTTTAGGTTTCGGTTTAGAGGTTCGGGTTCGGGTTAGTGTTAGGGTTAGGGTTAGGGTTAGGTTTTGGTTAGGTTTAGGTTTATGGTTAGGGTTAGTGTTAGAGGTATGGGTTAGGGTTAGGCTTAGGTTTATGGTTATGTTAGGTTTAGGGTTAGGGTTAGTGATAGAGGTTAGGTTTAGAGTTTAGATTAGGGTTAGGTTTAGGGTTAGGGTTAGTGTTTAGGGTTAGGTTTAGAGTTTAGGATTAGGGTTAGGTTTAGGGTAAGTGTTAGGTTTAGTGTTAAATTTTAGGGTTAGTGTTACATTTAGGGTTAGGGTTATTTTTAGGGTTAGAATTAGAATTTAGTGTTAGAGTTAGGTTTAGTGTTAGTGTTACGATTACTTTTACGGTTAGGGTTAGGTTTAGGGTTAGGTTTAGGTGTTAAGTGTTAGGAAGATGGTTATGGTTAGGCTTCGGGTTTGGGTTAGTTTTAGTGTTAGGGGTTAGGTATTAGGGATACAGTTAGTGTTAGCGTTAAGCTTAGGGTTAGGTTTAGGGTAAGATTTAGGTTTAGGGATAGTGTTAGGTTTAGGGTTAGGTATAGTGTTAGTGTTAGGGTTAGGGTTAGGGTTAGGGTTAGGTTTAGGGTTAGAGTTTAGTTTTAGCATTAGTTTTAATGTTAAGTTTAGGGTTAGGGTTAGGTTTAGCATTACAATTTATGATTGGGGTAGGGTTAGTTTTAGGGTTACGTTTAAGGTTAGTGTTAGGGCTAGGTTAAGGGTTAGTGTTAGGGGTTAGGTGTTAGGGAGAGTGTTAGATCTAGGCTTCCGGTTACAGTTAGATTTTGAGTTATGATTAGGTTTAGGCTTACAGTTATGGTTTGGGTTAGGGTTAGGTTTAGTGTTAGAGTTAGATTTAGTGGTAGGGTTAGGTTTAGGGTTAGGTGTTAGGTGTTAGTGACAGCGTTAGGGTTAGGGCTAGTTTTAGAGTTAGTTTTAGAGGTATGGGTTAGTGTTAGGTTTAGTATTAGGTTTAGGTTTATGGTAGGTTTAGGGTTAGGGTTAGTGTTAGAGGTTAGGGTTAAATTTAGGGTTGTGGTTAGGTTCAGGGCTATAGTAGGGTTAGAAGTAAGGGTAAGGTTTTGGTTTAGGGTTAGGTTTTGGGTTAGGTATTATGGTCTGTGTTATGTTTATTTTAAGGTTTATGGGTAGGGTTATGCTTAGGGTTAGAGATTAATGTTAGTTTTAGGATTAGGTTTATGGTTAGGGATAGTGTTAGGTTTAGGGTTTAGATGTAGTGACAGGGTTAGGGTTAGGGTTAGTTATTACAGTCAGGCTTTGGGTTAGTTTAAGTCGTGGAGTTAGGGTTAGGGTAAGGGATTAATGTTAGGTTTAGGGTTAGTGTTATGGTTAGGTTTAGTGTTAGGGTTACAATTAGAAGTTAGTGTTATTGGTTGGGTTAGGATTCTGGTTACGGTTAGGGTTAGAGTTAGTGTTCGGATTAGCATCAGGCATAAGGCTTAGGGAGAGGTTGAAGGGTAGGCTTCAGATTACGGTTAGGGTTACAATTAGATTTAGGGTAAGCCTTAGGGTTACGGTTATTGTTAGGCTTAGTTTTAGTATTAGTTTTAGGGTTAGGTTTAGCGTTAGGTTTAGAGGTTAGGTATTAGGGATAGGGTTAGGTTTAGGGTTAGGTTTACGGTTAGGATTAGTGATAGGGATAGTGTTAGGTTTAGAGTTACTGTTTAGGGTTAGTTTTAGGCTTAAGGTTAGGTTAGGGTTGGGTTTAGCGTTAGAGTTTAGGATTATGGTTAAGTTAGGGTTAGGGTTAGCATTAGTGTTAGGGGAAGGGTTAGGGCTAGGGAAAGGATTATGATTAGGGTGAGTATTAGAGGTTAGTGGTTAGGAAGTTTAGGCTTTGTTTTAGGGGTTGGTTTAGCATTACGAATAGGTTTACTGTTAGTTTTAGGGTTAGATTTAGGGTTACTTTTAGAGTTAGGGTTAGGTTTAAGGTTAGGGGTTAGGTGTTAGGGATAGTGGTAGGGTTAGTGTTAAGTTTAGGGTTAGGTTTAGGGTTAGGGTTAGAGTTACGGTTACACTTAGTTTTAGATTTAGGTTACAGTTAGGGTTAGGGTTATGGGTAGTGTTAGGATTAGTATTTAGGTTAGGGTTAAGGTTAGGATTAGGTTTAGGGTTAGGGTTAGGGTTAGGTGTTAGCGTTAAGGTTAGGGTTAAGCTTATGGTTAGAGGTTAGCGTTAGGTTTAGGGTTAGGGTTAGGTTTAGGGTTATGGTCAGGGTTAGAGTTAAAGTTAGGATTAAGGTTAGGGTTAGAAGTTTGGTTTAGTGTTAGAGTTAGGATTATTGTTAGGGTTTTATTAGGGTTAGCATTTAGTGTTAGGTTTAGAATTAGGTTTAGGTTTAAGGTTAGGGTAAGTTTAGGTTTAGAGTTAGAGGTACGGGTTAGGGTTAGGTTTAGGGTTATGGTTATGTTTATGGTTAGGTTAGGTTTAGGGTTAGGGTTATGGTTAGGGTTAGGGTTAGAGGTATGCATTAGGGTTAGGGTTATGGTTAGGCTTAGGGTTATGGTAAGTTTAGGGTTAGGGTTAGTAATAGAGGTTAGTGTTAAGGTTAGTTTTGTGGTTAGCGTCAGGGTTAGGATAAGGTTAGAAATAAGGGTTAGGGTTAGGTTTAGGGGTAATGTTAGGTTTAGGGATAGTGTTATGGTAGGTTTAGGGTTAGGTTTCGGTTTCGGTTTTACGGTCTGTGTAAGGTTGATTTTAAGGTTTAAGGTTAGTGTTAAGGTTGTGGTTAGGATTAGAATTAAAGGTTAGGAATAAGCTTAGGGTTAGAAGTTTGGTTTACTGTTAGTGCTAGTGTTAGGGTTAGGGTTAGAGGTTAATGTTAGGCTTAGAGTTAGGTTTAGGGTTAAGGTTAGATTTATTGTTAGACGTAGGGGTTAGGGTTAGGGTTAGGTTTAGGGGTAGGGTTATGTTTAAGTTTAGGGTTAGTATTAGGTTTAGGGTTAGGGTTAGGGTAAGTGTTAGAGGTATGGTTTAGGGTTAGGTTTAGAGTTATGTTAGTTTTAGGGTTAGGGCTAGTGTTAGAGGTTAGGTTTAAGGTTAGGGTTGTGGTTAGGGTCAAGTTTAGGATAGGGTTAGAAGTAAGAGTTAGGTTTAGTTTTAGGGGTAAGCTTAGGTTTAGGTTTAGTGTTATGGTAGTTTGAGAGTTAGGTTTCGGGTTAGCTATTACGGTCAGTGTTAGGGTTAGTTTAAGGGGTAGGGGTAGGGTTAGGGTTGGGGATTAATGTTAGGTTTAGGGTTAGGTTTATGATTAGGGTTAGGGTTAGTGTTACGGTTATGGTTAGAGTTTAAGATTAGGTTTAGGTTTAGTGTTCGTGTTAGGGTTAGGGTTAGGTTTAGGGTTAAATTTTAGCATTAGGGTTACGTTTAGGGTTAGGTTTACTTTTAGGGTTAGGATTAGAATTTAGGGTTAGAGTTATGTTTAGGATTAGGGTAATGGTTACTGTTAGGGTTAGAGTTAGGTTTGGGTTTACGGTTAGGTGTTAAATGTTGGGAAGTGGGTAATGGTTAGGCTTCAGGTTAGGGTTAGGGTTAGGGTTAGGGCTTAGGTATTAGGGATAGAGTTAGTGTTAAGGTTAGGGCTAGGGTTCAGCTTAGGGTTAGGTTTAAGTTTAGGGATAGTGTCAGGTTTAGGGTTAGGGATCGTGTTAGGGTTAGGTTTAGGGTTAGGTTTAGAGTTAGAGTTTAGTTTTAGGGTTGGTTTAGTGTTAAGGTTATTGTTAGGGTTAGGTTTAGGATTACATTTTATGGTTGGGGTACGATTAGTTATAGGTTTACGTTTAAAGTTAGGGTTATGGCTAGGTTTAGGGTTAGAGTTTAGTTTTAGGGTTAGGTTTAGGTTTAAGGTTAGGGTTAAGATTAGGTTTACGATTACAATTTATGGTTGGGGTAGGTTTAGTCTTAGGGTTCCGTTTAAGGTTAGGGTTAGGGCTAGGTTTAGGGTTAGAGTTAGGGGTTAGGTGTTAAGGAGAGGGTTAGAGTTAGGCTTCCGCTTATGGTTAAGTTTTGTGTTATGATTAGGGTTATACTTAGGGTTAGGTTTAGGTTAGGGTTAGATTTAGAGATAGGGTTAGGGTCAGGTTTAGGGGTTAGGAGTTAGCAACAGGGTTAGGGTTAGGGTTAGTGTTATATATGACAGTCAGGCTTCAGGTTAGTTTAAGGGGTAGAGTTGGGGTTAGGTTAAGGGATTAATGTTAGATTTAGGGTTAGGTTTGGTTTAGGGTTATGATTAGAATTTAGGGTTAGTGGTAGGGTTAGGATTATGGTTACGGTTAGGGTTAGTGTTAGGGTTAGGCTTAGGTGTTAGTGGTTAGTGTGAGCCTTAAGTTTAGGCTTCTAATTATGGTTAGGGTTTTGTTTACGATTAGCTCTAGGGTAAGGCTTAGGGTTAAGTTTAGTGTTAGGGTTAGTTTTTGTGTTAGTTTTAGGATTAGGTTTAGCGTTAGGGTTAGGGCTTAGGTGTTATGGATAGGGTTAGGTTTAGGGTTAGGTTTAGGGATAGTGTTAGGTTTAGAGTTAGGGTTTAGGGTTAGTGTTAGGGTTAAGGTTAGGGTTAGGGTTAGGTTTAGGGTTAGAGTTTACCGATATGGTTAGGTTAGGTTTGGGCTTAGTGTTAGGGTTAGGTGAGGGTTAGGGTTAGGGTTATGATTAGGGTGAGGATTAGAGGTTAGATGTTAGGAAATGAGTTAGGGTTAGGCTTTGGGTTAGGGTTAGGGTTAGGGTTAAGATTAGGTTTAGGTTTAGGGTTAACGTTAGATTTAGGGTTAGTTTTAGTGTTAGTGTTAGTGTTAGGGTTAGGGTTAGGGTTAGGGTTAGGGTTAGGGGTTAAGTGTTAGGGACAGTGTTAGCGTTAGTGTTAGGTTTAGGGTTAGGGTTAGTGTTAAGGATAGTGTTAGGCTTAGAGTTTAAGGTTAGGATCAATGTTAGGGTTAGAATTTTGGTTTAGTGTTAATTTTAGTGTTAGAGTTAGGGTTAGTGTTAGGGCTAGAGGTTAGTTTTAGATTTAGAGTTAGGTTTAGGGTTAAGGTTAGTGTTAGGGTTAGGTTCAGGTTTAGTGTACAGGTTAGTGTTAGTGTTAGTGTTATGGTTAGGTTTAGGGTTAGTGTTAGGTTTATGGTTAGGGTTAGGGTTAGTGTTAGAGGTATGGTTTAGTGTTACGTTTAGTGTTAGCGTTTAGGGTTAGAGTTAGAAGTTAGTTTTGTGTCAGGCTTAGGATTAGGTTTAGAGTTAGAGTTAGGGTTAGGGTTAGATGTTAGGGCTAAGGTTAGTGTTAGGGTTAAGGTTAATGTTATGGTTAAATTTTATGGTTAGGGTTAGTGTTATGTTAGGGTTAAGGTTAGGGTTAGGGCTAGGTTAGAGGTTAGCCTTAGGTTTAGGGCTAGAGTATGTGTTTAGGGTTAGGCTTTGATGTTATGGTTACGGTTAGGGTTAGGTTTAAACTTAGATTTAGCTTTAGTGTTAGGGTTAGTTTTAGGGTTAAGTTTGGGTTAGGGGTTAGGGGTTAATGATAGTGTTATGGTTAGGGTGAGGTTTAGGGTAAGGGTTAGTGTAAGGGTTAGGGTTAGGTTTAGTGCTAGGGTTAGGGATTGTATTATGGTTAGTGTTAGGGTTTAGGTTAGGGTTATGTTTAGCGTTAGTGCTATTGTTAGGGTTAGGGTTAGGCTTAGACGTTATGGTTAGGGTTAGGGTTAAAGCTTAGGTTAGGGTTAGGTTTAGGGTCAGGGTAAGGGTTAGGGTTAGGGTTAGGGATAGGGTTATGCTTAGGCTTTGGGTTATGGTTAGAGTTACGGTTCCGATTAGGTTAGTGTTAGGGTTACGGTTAGGGTTAGGTTTAGGGTGTGGATTAGGATTAGGGTTAGGGTTAGGATTAGGTTTAGGGGTTAGGTGTTAGGGATACTTTTACGGGTTAGGCTTCAGGTTACACTTAGTGTTAGGGTTATGATTAGTTTAGGGTTAGTGTTAGAGTTAGCATTTGCATTAGATTTATGCTTAGTTATAGGGTTAGGGTTAGTGTTAGGTTTAAGGGTTAGGTGTTAGGGATAAGGTTGCAGTTAAGCTTACAGTTAGGGTTGGGTTAGAGTTTAAGTTGAGGTTTAGGTTTAGGGTTAGAGTTAGGTTTAGGGTTATGATTAGAATTTAAGTTTAGGGTTCCGTTTAGTGTTAAGGTTATGGTTACGGTTAGGGTTAGGGTTAAGTTTAGGGCTAGGGTTAAGCTTTAGGTGTTAGGGAGAGGGTTTTGGTTAGGCTTCAGGTTATGGTTAGGCTTTGGGGTACGGTTTACTTTAGTGTTAGTGTTAGTGTTAGGGTTAGAGGGTAGGTGTGATGAATAGAGTTAGCGTTAGGTTTAGGTTTAGTGTTAGTGTTAGGTTTAGGTTTAGGGTTAGGGATAGTGTTAGGTTTAATGTTATGGTTAGGGTTAGGGATAGGGTTAGGGTTAGGGTTAGGGTTAGGGTTAGTGTTTAGGGTTAGGGTAAGGGTTATTGTTAGGTTTAGGGTTAGGTTGACGTTTGGGGTTAGGGTTTGTGTTAGGGTTAGGGTTAGTGTTAGGGTTAGGGTTAAGGTTAGGGCTAGGTTTAGTGCTCGCATTAGGGGTTAGTTGTTAGGAAAAGGGTTAGTGTTAGGCTTTGGGTTACCGTTAGATTTAGGGTTACGATTAGGTTTAGGTTTAGGGTTAGGGTTAGGTTTACAATTAGTTTTAGGTTTAGGTTTAGGGATGGGGTTAGGGGTTAAGAGTTAGGGATAGGATTAGGGTTAGTTTTAGAGTTAGGGTTAAGGTTATCTTTACAGTTAGTTTTAGGGTTAGAGGTAGGGTTAGGGTTAGGGGTTAAGTGTTAGGGGTAGGATTATGGTTGTGGTTGGGGTTAGGGTTAGGATTACGGTTATGGTTAGCATTAGTATTACAATTAGGTTTAGGGTTACTGATAGTGTTAGGGTTAGGTTTAGGATTTAGGGTTAAGGTTAGGTTTAATGTTAGGATTAGGTTTAGGGTTATGGTTAGAGGTTATTGTTAGGTTCAGTGTTAGAGTTTGAGTTTAGGGTTAGTGTTAGGGATAGGCTTAGTGTTTATGTTTAGGGTTAGGGTTAGTGTTAGGGTTAATCTAAGGGTTAGGGTTAGAAGTTTGGTTAGGGTTATTCCTAGGGTTAGGGTTAGGTTTAGGTTTATGTTTATACTATGGTTAGGGTTAGGGTTAGGCATTACAGTCAGGTTTAGTGTTAGTTTAAAGGGTGCGGTTAGGTTTAGGGTTAGGGATTAATGTTAGGTTTAGGTTTATGGTTATAGTTATGGTTAGGTTTAGGGTTAGTGTTAGGGTTCGGATTATATGTTAGGGTTAGTGGTAGGTTAGGGTTATGGTTACGGTTAGGTTTAGTTTTAGTGTTAGGTTTAGGGTTAGGGATTAGTTGTTAGGGAGAGGATTAAGATTAGGCTTCCAGTTAAGGTTAGCATTAGGATTACGATTAGGTTTAGGGTTAGGGTTAGAGTTAGGTTTAGGTTTAGTGTTAGTTTTAGGGTTAGGATTAGGGTTTGTGTTGGGGTTAGGTGTTACGATCAGGATAGGGATAGGGTTAGGTTTAGGGTTAGGGTTAGGTTTAGGGTAAAGGTTAGGTTTATGGTGAGGTTTAGGTTTAGGAATAGTGTTAGGTTTAAGGCTTGGGTTTAGGGTTAGATTTAGGTTTAGGTTTAGGGTTAGGTTTGGGTTAGGTTTAGGTTTAGTTTTAGGGTTAATGTTAGGGTTAGGATTTGGTTTAGCGTTTGAGTTACGGTTAGGTTTAGGGTTATGGTAGGTTTTGGGTTAGCATTATGGTTAAATATTACGTTCAGTGTTATTTTAACGGGTAGGGGTAGGCGTAGGGTCAGGGATTAATGTTAGTTTTAGTTTTAGGTTTATGTCTGCCATTAGGGTTAGTTTTAGTGTTAGTGTTAGGGTTAGAGTTTAGGGTTATGGTTAGGTTTAGAGTTATTGTTAGTGTTAGGGTTAGGTTCAGGTGTAGAGTTTAGGGTTAGGGTTAGGGGTAGGGTTAGAGGTATTTGTTACGGGTTAGGGTTAGGGTCAGGGTTAATGTTAAGGTTAGGGTTAAAGCTTAGGGTTAGGTTTAGCGTTCTGGTTAGGGTTAGGGTTAGGGTTAGAGATTAGCGTTAGGGTTATGTTTAGGGTTAGTGTTAAGGTTAAGAATAGAATTAGGGTTAGGCTTTGGGTTATGGTTATGTTTAGTGTTAGGGTTATGGTAAGGGTTAGGTTTAGGTTGAGTTTTAGGGTTAGGGTTAGATGTTAGGTTTAATGTTAGGTTTAGGGTTAGTTTTAGGGACAGGTTTACTGTTAGGGTTAGTGTTAGAGATTAGTTAGGGTTAGAGTTAACGTTAGGGTTAGGGTAAGAGGTATGGTTTAGAGGTAGGGTTAACTTTAGGCTTAGAGTTAGTGTTACAGTTAGAGTTTAAGGTGAGTGTTAGGGTTAGAGTTATGGTTAAGGTTAGGGTTAGGTTTACTTTTAGCTTTAGGGTTAGGGTTAGGGGTTTGGTGTTAGGGAGAGTGTTAGGGTTAGGATCATGTTACGGTTAGTTTTAAGGTTATGATTAGGTTTAGTGTTAGGGTTAAGGTTAGAGTTTAGATTTAAGGATAGGAGTAGCGTTAGTGTTTTGGTTACTGTTAGAGTTTATTGTTAGGGTTAGGGTTAGGGTTATTGTAAGGTTCAGAGTTATTGTTAGGGTTAGCTTTAGGGTTAGGGTTATGGTAGAGTTAGTGTAAGGATTAGGTATTACTGTCAGGTGTACGTTTTGTTTAAGGGGTAGTGTTAGGGTTTCAGTTATGGATTCATGTTATGTTTAGGGTTAGTGTTATGTTTAGGGTTAGGGTTAGTTTTAGAGGTATGGGTTAGCATTAGGTTAGGTTTAGGGTTAGAAGTTAGGTTTAATGTTAGGTTTAGGGTTAGGTTTAGGGATAGGTTTAGGGTTAGGGTTAGTATTAGAGGTTAGGGTTATCGTTAGGGTTAGGGTTAGAGGTATTTGTTACAGTTAGGTTTAGGGGTAGGGTTACGTTTAGGGTTAGAGTTAGTGTTACGGTTAGAGTTTAGGGTGAGTGTTAGGGATAGAGTTAGGGTTAAGGTTATGGTTAGGTTTAGGTTTAGGTTTAGGGTTATGGTTAGGTGTTAGGGAGAGTGTTAGGGTTAGGCTGGTGTTATGGTTAGGGTTAAGGTTACAATTAGATTTAGGGTTAGTTTTAGGGTTAAGGTTAAAATTTAGAATTAGGTAGAGGGGTAGCATTAGTGTTTTGGTTATGGTTAGAGTTTAGGGTTAGTGTTATTGTTAGTGTTAGGTTCAGGGTTAGGGTTGCAGTTATGGTAGTGTTAGTTTTAGGTTTAGGTATTACTGTCAGGTTTAGGGTTTATTTAAGGAGTAGTGTTAGGGTTTGGGTTAGGGATTAATGTTAGGTTTAGGGTTAGTGTTATGTTTAGGGTTAGGGTTATTGTTAGAGGTATGGGTTAGGGTTAGGGTTAGGTTTAGAATTTTGGTAGGATTCAGGTTAGGATTAGGGTTACAATCAGGGTTAGGATTAGGATTAGAATTTAGGGTTAGGGATACGTTTAGGATTAGGGTTATGGTTAGGGTTAGGGTTAGGGTTAGGTTTAGGTTTAGGGTTAGGGTTAAGGTTTAGGTGTTAGGGAGAGTGTTAGGGTTAGTGTTAGGTTTAGGGGTTAGGTTTTAGGGAGAGTGTTAGGGTTAGGCTTCGTGTTACTGTTACGGTTAGGCTTATGATTAGGTTTAGGTTTAGTGTTAGGGTTAGGGTTAGAGTTTAGAATTAGGGTTAGGGGTAGCGTAAGGGGTTTGGTTAGTGTTAGAGTTTAGGGTTAGGGTTAGCATTAGGGGTCGTGTTCGAATTAGGGTTATGGTTAGAGGTTAGGGTTAGGTTCACGGTTAGGGTTAGGTTCATGGTTAGAGTTAAAGGTTAGTGTTAGGGTTAGGGTTAGTGTTAGCATTATAGTTAAGGTTAGTGCTAGCTTGAGAATTAGGGTGAGTGTTAGGGTTAGGTTTAGGGTTAAAGTTTATGGTTAGGGTTAGGTTTATGGTTAGGGTTAATGTTAGGATTAGAAGTTAGTGTTAGTGGTAGGGTTAAGGTTATGGTTACGGTTAGGGTTAGTGTTAGGGTTAGTGTTAGGTGTTTGGTGTTAGGGAGACGGTTAGGGTGAGCCTTCGGGTTACGGTTAGTGTTACTGTTATGATTAGGTTCAGGGCTAGGGTTAGGGTTAGGTTAGGTTTATGTTTAAGGTTAGTTTTAGGATTAGGTTTAGGGTTAATATTAGTGGTT
The DNA here is from genome assembly GCF_034190915.1 of Cavia porcellus. NCBI lineage: Eukaryota > Metazoa > Chordata > Mammalia > Rodentia > Caviidae > Cavia > Cavia porcellus. The sequence goes on from NW_026947518.1 coordinate 6,386,500, forward strand.
AAGTGTTAGGGATAGGATTAGGGTTAGGATTACAGTTAGGGTTATGGTTAGCTTTATGGTTAGTTTTCGGGTTAGAGGTAGGGTTAGGGTTAGGGGTTAAGTTTTAGGGGTAGGATTAGGATTATGGTTAGGGTTAAGGTTAGAATTACGTTAGGGTTAGGTGTAGGTTTACTTTTAGGTTTACGGTTATGGATAGTGTTAGGTTTAGGGTTAGATTTAGGTTTAGGGTTAGGGCTAGGGTTAGGATTAGGGTTAGGGTTATGGTTAGAAGTTAGTGTTAGGTTCAGTGTTAGAGTTTGGGGTTGGGGTTAGGGTTAGGGTTAGTGTTAGGGTTAGGGTTAGGCTTAGTGTTTATAGTTTGGGTTAGAGTTAGGGTTACTGTTAGGGTAAACTTAGGGTTAGGTTTAGAGGTATGGGTTAGGGTTATGGTTAGGGTTAGTTTTGGGTTAAGTTTATGGTTATGCTATGGTTAGGGTTAGTGTTAGGGTTAGGTATTACAGTCAGGCTTAGTGTTAGTTTAAGGGGTAGGGTTAGGGTTAGGTTTAGGAATTAATGTTAGCTTTAGTGTTATGTTTATGGTTAGGGTTATGTTTAGGGTTAGTGTTAGGGTATGGGTTAGATGTTATGGTTATTGGTATTGTTAGGGTTATGGTTACGGTTAAGTTTAGGTTTAGTGTTATGTTTAGGATTAGTGGTTAGTTGTTAGGGAGAGGGTTAAGATTAGGCTTTGGGTTACGGTTAGCGTTAGGGTTACAATTAGGTTTAGGGTTAGGCTTAGGGTTAGGGTTAGGTTTAGGGTAAGGGTTGGGTTTATGGTGAGGTTTAGGTTTAGGAATAGTGTTAGGTTTACGGTTATAGTTTAGGATTGGTTTAGTGTTAGGTTAGGGTTTGGGTTAGGTTTAGGTTTAGTGTTAGGGTTTGTTTTAGGGTTAGAATTTGGTTCAGTGTTAGGGTTAGGGTTAGTGTTATGTTTAGGGTTAAGGTAGGTTTCGGGTTAGGGTTAGGGTTACGTATTACGGTCAGTGTTAGTGTTAGGTTAATGGTTTGTGTTAGGGTTATGGGTAGGGATTAATGTTACATTTAGTTGTAGTTTTATGGCTAGCATTAGGGTTAGGGTTAGTGTTAGTGTTAGGGTTAGAGTTTAGAGTTAGAGTTAGATTTTGGGTTATTGTTTGTGTTAGGTTTAGGGTTAGGTGTAGAGTTTAGGGTTAGGGTTAGTGTTAGGGTTAGGCTTAGAGGTTATGGTTAGGTTTAGTGTTAGGGTTAGAGGTAAAGCTTAGGTTTAGGTTTAGCATCATGGTTAGGGTTAAAGTTAGGTTTAGAAGTTATTGTTAGGGTTATGTTTAGGGTTAGTGTTAGTGTTAGAGTTTGGGTTAGATTTAGAGTTATCTTTAGGTTTAGGGTTAGTGTTAGGGTTAGGCTTAGGGTTAGGGTTAGGTTTAGGTTAAGGGTTGGGTTTATGGTGAGGTTTAGGTTTAGGAATAGTGTTAGGTTTACGGTTATAGTTTAGGATTGGGTTAGTGTTAGGTTAGGGTTTGGGTTAGGTTTAGGTTTAGTGTTAGGGTTTGTTTTAGGGTTAGAATTTGGTTCAGTGTTAGGGTTAGGGTTAGTGTTATGTTTAGGGTTAAGGTAGGTTTCGGGTTAGGGTTAGGGTTACGTATTACGGTCAGTGTTAGTGTTAGGTTAATGGTTTGTGTTAGGGTTATGGGTAGGGATTAATGTTACATTTAGTTGTAGTTTTATGGCTAGCATTAGGGTTAGGGTTAGTGTTAGTGTTAGGGTTAGAGTTTAGAGTTAGAGTTAGATTTTGGGTTATTGTTTGTGTTAGGTTTAGGGTTAGGTGTAGAGTTTAGGGTTAGGGTTAGTGTTAGGGTTAGGCTTAGAGGTTATGGTTAGGTTTAGTGTTAGGGTTAGAGGTAAGGCTTAGGTTTAGGTTTAGCATCACGGTTAGGGCTAGAGTTAGGTTTAGAAGTTATTGTTAGGGTTATGTTTAGGGTTAGTGTTAGTGTTAGAGTTTGGGTTAGATTTAGAGTTATCTTTAGGTTTAGGGTTAGTGTTAGGGTTAAGGATAGAATTAGGATTAGTCTTAGGGTTAGGGTTAGGTTTAGAATCACCATTAGGCTTTGGGTTACTGTTATGATTAGTGTTTGGGTTATGGTTAAGATTAGGTCTAGGCTGAGGTTTAGGGTTAGGTTTAGGGTTAGGGTTAGATGTTAGCTTTAATGTTAGGTTTAAGGATATGTTTAGGGTTAGGGTTAGTGTTAGAGGTTAGGGCTAGTTATAGGGTTAGCGTTAGGGTTGGGTTAGGGTTAGGGTTAGGGTTAGAGGTATGATTTAGGGGTAGGGTTAAGTTTAGGGATAGAGTTAGTGTTACAGTTAGAGTTTTGTGTGAGTGTTAGGGTTAGAGTTAGGGTTAAGGTTAGAGTTAGGTTTAGGGTTAGGTTTAGGTGTTCGTGTTAGGGAGAGTGTTAGGGTTAGGCTCCTGTTATGGTTAGGGTTAAGGTTACGATTAGGTTTAGGGTTAGTTTTAGGGTTAACGTTAGAGTTTAGAATTAGGTATAGGTGTAGCGTTAGTGTTTTGGTTACGCTTAGAGTTTAGGGTTAGTTTTAGGGTTATTGTTAGGTTCAGTGTTAGCATTAGGGTAAGCTTTAGGATTGGGGTTATGGTAGTGTTAGGGTTTGGGTTAGGTATTACTGTCAGATTTATTATTTGTTTAAGGGGTAGTGTTAGGGTTTGGCTTAGGGATTAATTGTAGTTTTAGGGTTAGTGCTATATTTAGGGTTAGGATTAGTGTTAGAGTTATGGGTTAGGGTTGGGGTTAGGGTTAGGTTTAGGGTTTTGGTAGGTTTAAGGGTTAGGGTTAGGGTTACATATTACAGTCAGTGTTAGTGTTAGTTTAACAGGCAGGGTTAGGGTTAGGGGTAGGGATTAATGTTAGGTTTAGTGTTAGGTTTATGTCTAGGGTTAGTTAGGGTTAAGTTAGGGTTAGAGTTTAGGGTTATTGTTAGGTTTAGGGTTATTGTCAGTGTTAGGTTAAGGCTTAGGTGTATAGTTTAGGGTTAGGTTTAGTGTTAGGTTTAGGGTTAGAGGTAATGGTTAGGGTTAGGGTTAGGGCTAGGGATAAAGCTTAGGTTTAGGTTTAGCGTCACGCTTAGGGTTAGGGTTAGGTTTAGAGGTTATTGTTAGGTTTATGTTTAGGGTTAGTGTTAGATTTAGAGTTATGTTTAGTTTTCAGGTTAGTGTTAGGGTTAAGTATACAATTAGGGTTTAGGTTTAGGTTTAGGGTTACGTTTAGGGTCACATTAGGCTTTTGGGATATGGTTATGGTTAGTGTTAGGGTTATGGTTAGATTTAGAGTTAGGTTGAGTTTTAGTGCTAGGGTTAGGGTTAGAAGTTAGTTTTAATGTTAGGTTTATGGTTAGGTTTAGGGATAGGTTTAGGGTTAGGGTTAGGGTTAGGGTTAGAGATATGGGTTAGGGTTAGGTTTAGGGGTAGGGTTAAGTTTAGGTTTAGAGTTAGTGTTACGGTTAGAGATTAGGGTGAGATTTAGGGTTAGGGTTAGGGTTAAGGTTAAGGTTAAGTTTATGTTTAGGTTTAGGGTTAAGGTTAGGGGTTAGGTGTTAGGGAAAGTGTTAGGGTTAGCCTTGTGTTACGCTTAGGGTTAAAGTTATGATAAGTTTTAGCGTTAGTGTTAGGGTTAATGTTTGAGTTTAGAATTAGGGATAGGTGTAGTGTTAGTGTTTTGGTTACATTTAGAGTTTAGGGTTAGGGTTAGCATTAGGGTTAGTGTTAGGTTCCGGGTTAGGGTTAGGGTTAGCTTTAGGGTTGGGGTTATGGTATGGTTAGGGTTTGAGTTAGGTATTACTGTCAGTTTTAGGGTTTGTTTAAGGGGTAGTGTTAGGTTTTGGGTTAGGTATTAATGTTAGTTTTATGGTTAGTGTTATGTTTAGGTTTAGTGTTAGTGTTAGAGGTATGGGTTAGGGTTTGGTTTAGGGTTAGGTTTAGTGTTTTGGTAGGTTTTGGGTTAGGGTTATGGTTACATATTACGGTCAGTATTAGTGTTATATTAACAGATAGGGTTAGGGTTAGGGGTAGGTTTTAATGTTAGGTTTGGTGTTAGGTTTATGTCTAGGGTTAGTTAGGTTTAGTGTCAGTGTTAGGGTTAGTGTTTAGGGTTAGTGTTAGGTTCAGTGTTATTCGTAGTGTTAGGGTTAGGTTTAGGTGTAGAGTTAAGGTTAGTGTTAGTATTAGGGTTAAGCTTAGAGTTTATGTTTAGGATTAGTGTTAGGCTTAGTGTTAAGGCTTAGGTTTAGGTTTAGTGTCACGGTTAGGGTTAGGGTTAGGTTTAGAGGTTAGTGTTAGGTATGTTTAGGGTTAGTTTTAGTGTTAGGGTTTGGGTTAGGTTTAGAGTTATGTTTTTGTTTCTGGTTTGTGTTAGGGTTAAGGATAGAATTAGGGTTAGGCTTAGGGTTTAGGGTTAGGTTTAGGGTCACGTTAGGCTTTGGGTTACGGTTAGGGATAGGGTTAGGGTTAGTGTTATGGTTAGTGTTAGGGTTATGGTTATGATTTTTAGGTTGAGGTTTTGTGTTAGGGTTAAGGTTAGGGTTAGAAGTTATGTTTAATGTTAGGCTTATGGTTAGGTTTAGGTATAGGTTTAGTGTTAGGGTTAGTGTTAGAGGTTAGGTTTAGGTTTAGGGTTAGCGTTAGGGTTAGGGTTAGGCTTAGAGTATGGGATAGGGTTAGGTTTAGTGGTAGGGTTAGGTTTAGGGTTAGAGTTAGTGTTACAATTAGAGTTTAGGGTGAGTGTTCGGGTTAAGGTTAGGTTTAGGTTTAGGTTTAGGTTTAAGGTTAGGGTTAGAGTTAGGTGTTAGGGAGAATGTTAGGGTTAGGCTTGTGTTACGGTTAGGGTTAATGTTACGATTAGTTTTAGGGTTAGTGTTTGGATTAAGTTTAGAGATTAGAATTAGGGATAGGGGTAGCGTTAGTGTTTTGGTTACTTTTAGAGTTTAGGGTTAGCGTTAGGTTTAGGGTTAGTGTTAGCTTCAGGGTTAGGGTTAGGGTTAGTCTTAGGGTAAGGGTTAAATGTATGTGTAGGGTTATGGTTAGGGTTAGGTTTATGTTTATGCTATGGTTAAGATTAGTTTTAGGGTTAGATATTACAGTCGTGTTTAGGGTTAGTTAAGAAGTAGGGTTAGAGTTAGTGTTAGGGATTAATGTTCGATTTAGGGTTATCATTATGGTTTGGGTTAGGTTTAGGGTTAGTGTTAGGGTTAGGATTAGACGTTAGAGTAAGTGGTAGGGTTAGGGTTAAGGTTACAGTTAGCTTTATGTTTAGTGTTAGGTTTAGGTTTACGGGTTAGTTGTTAGGGATAGGGTTAAGATTAGGCTTTGTGTTATGGTTAGTGTTAGTGTTTTTTTGTTTGTTTTTTTGTTTGTTTGTTTTTGGGTTAGGTATAGGGTTAGGGTTAGTGTTAGGGTTAGGTTTAGGTTTTGGGTTGGGGTTAGGTGTTAGGTATAGGGATAGTTTTAGGGTTAGGGTTAGGTTTAGAGTAAGGTTTAGGTTTACGGTGAGGTTTAGGTTTAGGAATAGTGTTAGGTTTACGGTTAGGTTTTAGGGTTAGATTTAGGTTTAGGGTTAGGATTTGGGTTAGGCTTAAGTTTAGTATTAGGGTTAGTGTTAGGTTTAGAATTTGGTTCAGTGTTAGGCTTAGGGTTAGGGTTAGGTTTAGGGTTACAGCAGGTTTCAAGTTAGGGTTAGGGTTAGGTATTACGGTCAGTGTTAGTGTTAGTTCAACGGGTAGGGTTAGCATTTGGGGTAGAGATTAATGTTAGGTTTAGTGTTAGGTTTATGGCTAGCATTAGGGTTAGTGTTACTGTTAGTGTTAGGTTTAGTTTTATGGTTATTTTTATTGTTAGGGTTATGTTGGGTGTAGAGTTTAGGGTTAGGGTTAGTGTTAGGTTAAGCTTAGAAGTTATGGTTAGGGTAAGTGTTAGGGTTAGGGTTGAAGCTTAGGTTTATGTTTAGCATCATGGTTAGTGTTAGGGTTAGGTTTAGAAGTTATTGTTAGGGTTATGTTTAGGGTTAGTGTTAGTGTTAGGTTTGTGTTAGGTTTAGAGTTACGTTAAGGTGTAGGGTTAATTTTAGGGTTAAGGATAGAATTAGGGTTAGGCTTAGGGTTCAGGTAAGGTTTAGGGTTACGGTTAGGCTTTGGGTTATGGTTATGGTTAGTGTTAGGTTTATCGTTAGTGTTAGGTAGAGGTTTAAGTTTAGGGTTAGTGTTAAAGTTAGAAGTTAGTTTTAATGTTCGGTTTATGGTTAGGTTTAGGGATAGGTTTAGTGTTAGGGATAGTGTTAGAGGTTAGCGTTAGGTTTAGGTTTAGCGTTAGGATTAGGGTTAGGGTTAGGGTTAGATGTATGGGTTAGTGTTAGGTTTAGGGTTAGAGTTAGTGTTACAGTTAGAGTTTAGGGTGAGTGTTAGGGTTAGAGTTAGGGTTAAATTTAGGGTTAGGTTTAGGTTTAGGTTTAGGGTTAGGGTTAGGTGTTAGGTGTTAGGGAGAGTGTTAGAGTTAGGCTTGTGTTATGGTTAGGGTTAAGGTTACGATTAATTTTAGGGTTAGTGTTAGGGTTAATATTAGAGTTTAGAATTAGGGATAGGTGTAGCGTTAGTGTTTTGGTTATGGTTAGAGTTTAGGGTTAGGGTTAGGGTTAGGCTTAGTGTTAGGTTCAGGGTTAGGGTTAGGGTTAGCTTTAGGATTGGGGTTATCATAGTGTTAGGGTTAGGATTAGGTATTACTGTCAGGTTTAGGGTTTGTTTAAGTGGTAGTGTTAGGGTTTGTGTTAGGGATTAATGTTAGGTTTACGGTTAGTGTTATGTTTAGGGTTAGGGTTTGTGTTAGAGGTATGGGTTAGGGTTAGGGTTAGGATTAGGTTTAGGATTTTGGTCGGTTTCGGTTTATGGTTTGGTTTACATATTACGGTCAGTGTTAATGTTAGTTTAACAAGTAGGGCTAGGTTTAGGGGTAGGGATTAATGTTAAGTTTAGTGTTAGGTTTATGTCTTGGATTAGTTAGGGTTAGTGTTAGTGTTAGGGTTAGAATTTAGGGTTAGTGTTACTTTTATGGTTATTGTCAGTGTTATCGTTAGGTTTAGGTGTAGAGTTTAGGGTTAGTGTTAGTGTTAGCGTTAGGCTTTGAGGTTATGGTTATGGTTAGTGTTAGGCTTAGCGTCAAAGCTTAGGTTTAGGTTTATCATCATGGTTCAGTTTAGGGTTAAATTTAGGGGTTAATGTTAGGGTTATTTTTAGGTTTAGTGTTAGTGTTAGGGTTTGGCTTAGGTTTAGAGTTATGTTTAGGTTTCGGGTTACTGTTAGGGTTAAGGACAGAATTAGGGTTAGGCTTAGGTTTAGGGTTAGGTTTAGGGTCACGTTAGGCTTTGAGTTACGGTTATGGTTAGTGTTAGGATTATGGTTAGGGTTAGGGTTAGGTTGAGGTTTAGGGTTAGGTTTAGGTTTAGGGATAGAAGTTAGTTTTAATGTTAGGATTATGGTTCGGTTTAGGGATAGGTTTAGGGTTATGGTTCGTGTTAGAGCTTAGGGTTAGGGTTAGGATTAGCGTTAGGGTCAGGGTTAGGGTTAGATGTATGGGTTAGGGTTTGGTTTAGGGGTAGGGTTAGGTTTAGGGTTAGAGTTAGTGTTTACGGTTAGAATTTACAGTGACTGTTAGGGTTAAATTTAGGGTTAAGGTTAGGGTTAGGTTTAGTTTACGTTTATTGTTAGGGTTAGGTGTTAGGTGTTAGGGAGAGTGTTAGGGTTAGGCTCGTGTTACAGTTAGGGTTAAGGTTACGATTAAGTTTAGAGTTAGTGTTAGGGATAAGGTTAGAGTTTAGAATTAGCGATAGGAGTAGCGTTAGTGTTTTGGTTACTGTTAGAGTTTATTGTTAGGGTTAGGGTTAGTGCTAGGTTCAGAGTTATTGTTAGGGTTAGCTTTAGGGTTAGGGTTATGGTAGTGTTAGCGTTAGGGTTAGGTATTACTGTCAGGTTTAGGGTTTGTTTAAGGGGTAGTGTTAGAGTTGGGGTTAGGGATTAATGTTAGTTTTAGGGTTAGTGTTATGTTTAGGGTTAGTGTTAGAGTTATGGGTTAGGGTTAGGGTTAAGTTTAGGGTTAGGGTTAGGGTTAGAATTTAGGGTTAGGTTTATGTTTAGGATTAGGGTTAGTGTTAGAGGTATGGGTTAGGGTTAGTTTTAGGGTTAGGTTTACGTTTTTGGTAGGGTTAGGTTTAGGTTTAGTGTTTTGGTAGGTTTCGGGTTACGGTTATGGTTAGGGTTAGGGTTAGGTTTAGGGTTAGGTTTAAGGGTTAGGTATTAGGTAGAGTGTTTGGCTTAGTGTTAGTTTTAAGGGTTATTTGTTAGGGAAAGGTTCGGGTTAGTCTTTGTGTTACTGTTAGGGTTATGCTTACAATTAGGTATAGAGTTAAGGTTAGGGGTAGAGTTTAGAATTAGGGTTAGGAGTTGCGTTAGGGTTTTGTTTATAGCTAGAGTTTAGGTTTAGCATTTGGGTTAGGGGTCGTCTTAGCATTAGTGTTATGTTTATAGGTTAGCGTTAGGTTTATGTTTATGGTTAGGTTTAGGGTTAGAGTTAAAGGTTAGTGTTAGGGTTTGGGTTAGTGTTAGCATTAGAGTTTAGGGTTAGTGCTAGCTTGTGTGTTAGGGTGAGTATTAGGGTTACGTTTAGGTTTAAAATTTAGGGTTAGTGTTAGGTTTAGATTTAGGGTTAATGTTAGGATTAGAAGTTAGTGTTAGGGGTAGGGTTAAGGTTATGGTTATGGTTAGGGTTAGGGTTAGTGTTAGAGTTAGTGTTAGGGATTAGGTGTTAGGGAGTGGAATAGTGTTATGGTTATGGTTAGTGTTACGGTTACGATTAGGTTTAGGGTTAGGTTTAGGGTTATGGTTAGGTTTTGTGTTAGTTTTAGGGTTAGGTTTTGGGTTGTGGTTGGGGTTAGATGTTAGCAATAGGGTTAGTGTTAGGGTTAGGGTTAGGTTTAGGGTATGGTTTAGGTTTACGTTGAGTTTTAGGTTTAGGAATAGTCTTAGGTTGACAGTTAGGGTTTAGGTTTAGGGTTAGGGTTAGGGTTAGGGTTTGGGTTAGGTTTAGGTTTAGTTTTAGGGTTAGTGTTAGGTTTAGAAGTTGGTTAAGTGTTAGTGTTAGGGTTACGCATAGAGGTAGAGTTAGGGTTAGTGTTAGATGTTAAGCCTAAGGTTAGGGTTATGTTTAGGGTTAGTGTTACGTTTATAGTTAATGGTTAGGGTTAGTGTTAGAGTTAGGGTTAAGGTTAGGGTAAGGTTATCGTTAGAGGTTAGCGTTAGGTTTAGGGTTAGAATTTGTGTTTAGGGTTAGGGTTAGCGTTACGTTTAAAACTTAGGTTTAGGTTTAGGTTTAGGGTTAGGGTTAGGTTTAGGGTTAGGTTTAGTGTTAGGGTTATGGGTTAGGTGTTAATTATTGTGTTAGGGTTAGGGTTAGGGTTAGGCTTAGGGATAGTATTAAGGTTAGGGTTAGGGTTTAGGTTAGGGTTAGAGTTAAGGTTAGTGTTAGGTTTAGGGTTGGGGTTAGGCTTAGTTTTAGTGCTTGCTTTAGGGTTAGGTTTAGGGATAGGGTTACGCTTCGGCTTCGGGTTAAGGTTAGGGTTACGGTTATGATTAGGTTAGTGTTAGGATTAGGGTTAGGGTTAGGGTTACGGTTATGATTAGGGTTAGTTTTATGGTTAGGTTTAGAGTTAGGGTTAGAGTTATGGGTTAGGGTTAGGGGTAGGGTTAGTGTTAGGGTTAGGGCAAAGTTTAGAGTTAGGGTTACGGTTAGGATTAGGTTTAGTTTTATGGTTACGGTTAGGGTGTGGGTTACAATTAGGGTTAGGGTTAGGGTTAGGGTTAGGTTTAGGGGTTAGTTGTTAGGGATAAGATTGCAGTGAGGGTTAGGTTGATGGATGGTTAGAGTTTAGGTTTACGGTTAGGTTTAGGTTTAGAGTTAGGTTTAGGGTTATGATTAAATTTAGGTTTAGGGTTAGGTTTAGGGTTAAGGGTATGGTTACGGTTAGGGTTAGGGTTAGGTTTAGGGTTTGCGTTAAGCTTTAGATGTCAGGGAGCAGGTTTTGCTTATGCTTCTGGTTATGGTTAGGTTTTTGGTGACAATTAGTTTTAGGGTTAGGGTGAGGGTTAGGGTTAGTGTTATGGGTAAGGTTAGGGTTAGGCTGAGGTTTAGGGTTAGGGTTAGTGTTAGGGTTTGAAGTTAGGTTTAGTCTTAGTTTTAGGATTAGGGTAGGGATAGTTTTAGAATTAGGTTAGTGTTAGAGGTTAGGGTTAGTGTTAGGGTTAGGATTAGTTTTAGGCTTAGAGTTAAATAGGGGTTAGGGTAAGATTTAGGGTTAGGGTTTGGGGTAGGGTCAAGGATTGTGTTAGGGCTGGGTTATGCTAGGTTTAGTATTAGGGTAAGGGTTAGGTATAACAGATTGGGTTTGGGTTAGTTTAAGAGGTAGGGTTAGGGTTAGGAATCAATGTTAAGTTTAGGGTTATGGTTATGGTTAGGGTTAGGTTTAGGGTTAGTGTTAGGGTTAGGATTAGAAGTTAGGGTTAGTGGTAGGGTTAGGGTTATGGTTACAGTTCGGTTTAGGTTTAGTGTTAGGTTTAGTTTTAGGGATTAGTTGTTAGGGAGAGGGTTAAGGTTAGGCTTCGGGTTACGGTTAGTGTTAGGTTTAGGGTTAGGCTTAGGGTTAGGGTTAGGTTTAGTGTTAGTTTTAGGGTTTGGTTTGGGGTTAGGTGTTAGGGATATGGATAGGGTTAGTTTTAGGGTAATGGTTAGGTTTACGGTGAGGTTTAGGTTTAGGAGTGGTGTTAGGTTTATGGTTAGGGTTTAGGGTTACATTTCAGGTTAGGGTTAGGTTTCGGGTTAGGCTTATGTTTAGCGTTAGGGTTAATGTTAGGGTTAAAATTTGGTTCAGTTTTAGGCTTAGGGTTTGGGTTAGGTTAGGTTTAGGGTTAGTGTTAGGGTTAGGATTAGATGTTAGGGTTAGTGGTAGGATTAGGTTTATGGTTACGGATTGGTTTAGGTTTTGTGTTAGGTTTAGGTTTAGGGGTTAGTGTTAGGTTTACGTTTAGGGTTAGGATTAGGGTTAGGGTTAGGTTTAGTGTTAGTTTTAGGGTTAGGTTTAGGGTTTGGGTTGGGATTAGGTGTTTGGGATATGGATAGGTTTAGGTTTAGGTTTAGGGTTAGTTTTAGGGTAATGGTTAGGTTTACGGTGAGGTTTAGGTTTAGGAATAGTGTTAGGTTTACTGTTAGGGTTTAGGGTTAGATTTAGGGTTAGGGTTAGGTTTTGGGTTAGGCTTAGGTATAGCGTTAGGGTTAATGTTAGGGTTAGAATTTGGTTCAGTGTTAGGCTTAGGGTTAGGGTTAGGGTTAGGTTTAGGGTTATGGTAGGTTTCGGGTTAGGCTCAGGGTTAGGTATTACGGTCAGTGTTAGTGTTAGTTCAACCGGTAGGGTTAGGGTTCGGGGTAGATATTAATGTTAGGTTTAGTGTTAGGTTTATGGCTAGCATTAGGGTTAGCGTTAGTGTTAGTGTTAGGGTTAGAATTTAGGGTTAGGGTTAGGTTTAGTGTTATTTTTAGTGTTAGGGTTATATTTAGGTGTAGAGTTAAGGGTTAGGGTTAGTGTTAGGTTTAGGCTTAGAGGTTATGCTTAGGGTTAGTTTTAGGATTAGTGTTAAATCTGAGGTTTATGTTTAGCATCACAGTTAGTGTTAGGGTTAGGTTTAGAAGTTATTGTTAGGGTTATGTTTTGGGTTATTGTTAGTGTTAGGGTTTGTGTTAGGTTTAGAGTCATATTTAGGTTTAGGGTTAATTTTAGGGTTAAGGATAGAATTAGGGTTAGGCTTAGGGTTAGGGTAAGGTTTAGGGTCACACCTAGGCTTTGGTTTACGGTTATGGTTAGTGTTAGGGTTATGCTTTGGGTTAGGGTTAGGTTGAGGTTTAGGTTTAGGGTTAGGGTTAGGGTTAGAAGTTAGGTTTAATGTTGGGTTTATGGTTAGATTTAGGGATAGGTTTAGGGTTAGGGTTAGTGTTAGAGGTTATGGTTATGGTTATGGTTAGGGTTAGAGTTAGGGTTAGATTTATGGTTATGCTATGGTTAGGGTTAGTGTTAGGTTTAGGTATTACAGTCAGGTTTAGGGTTATTTTAAGGGGTAGGGTTTGGGTTAGGGTTAGGGATTAATGTTAAGCTTAGGGTAATTGTTATGGTTAGGGTTATGTTTAGGTTTAGCGTAAGGGTTAGGATTAGATGTTAGGGTTTGTGGTAGGGTTAGGAAAATGGTTACGGTTAGATTTATAGTTAGGGGTTAGTTAGGGTGAGGGTTATGATTAGGCTTCGGGTTATGGTTAGCGTTAGGGTTATGATTAGGTTTAGGGTTAGGCTTTGTTTTAGGGTTAGGTTTAGGGTTAGGCTTAGGGTTTGTGTTAGTTTTAGGGTTAGTTTTAGGGTCGGGGTTGGGGTTAGGTCTTAGGAATAGGGATAGGGTTAGGGTTAGGTTTATGTTTAGGTTATGGGTTAGGTTTACGTTGAGGTTTAGGTTTAGGTATAGTGTTAGTTTTACACTTAGGGTTTAGGTTTATGGTTATGGTTTGGGTTAGGTTTAGGTTTAGTTCTAGGGTTAGTGTTAGGGTTAGAAGTTGGTTAAGTGTTAGTGTTAGGGTTACGTATAGAGTTAGAGTTAGGGTTAGGGTTAGATTTTAGGCCTAAGGTTAGGGTTATGGTTAGGGTTAGTCTTACGGTTATAGTTTATAATTAGGGTTAGTGTTAGAGTTAGGGTTGAGGTCAGGGTTAGGGTTATGGTTAGAGGTTAGCGTTAGTTTTAGGTTTAGTGTTTGTATTTAGGGTTGGGGTTAGGGTTAGGCTTAGAGTTTATGGTTAAGGTTAGGTTTAGGGTTACGGTTAAACTTAAGTTTAGGTTTAGGTTTAGGGTTAGGGTTAGTTTTAGGGTTAGGTTTAGGTTTAGGGTTATGGGTTAGGTGTTAATTATAGTGTTAGGGTTAGGGTTAGTGTTAGGGATAGTATTAAGGTTAGGGTTAGGGTTTAGGTTAGGGTTAGAGTTAGGGTTAGTTTTAGGGTTAGTGTTAGGATTAGGCTTAGTGGTTATGATTAGGTTTAGTGTTAGGGTTAAAACTTAGGTTTAGGGTTAGTTTTAGGGTTAGGGTTAGGGTTAGGCTTAGGCTTCAGGTTATGTTTAGGGTTACGGTTACTATTAGGTTAGTGTTATGATTAGGGTTAGGGTTAGGTTTATGGTTATGGTTAGGGTTAGATTAAGGGTTAGGCTTAGTGTTAGGATTAGAGTTATGGTTTAGGGTGAGGGGTAGGGTTAGTGTTAGGGTCAGGGTAAAATTTAGAGTTAGGGTTAGGGTTAGGATGAGGTTTAGTGTTATGGTTGGGGTTAGTGTGTGGATTACGATTAGGGTTAGGGTTAGGTTTAGGGGTTAGGTGTTAGGAATAGGTTTAGTGTTAGGCTTCGTGTTATGGTTAGGTTTAGGGTTACAATTAGGTTAGAGTTAGTGTTAGGGTTATTGTTTGCGTTAGATTTATGGTTAGTTTCAGAGTTAGGGTTAGTGTTAGGTTTACGGGTTAGGTGTTAGGGATAAGATTGCAGTGAGGGTTAGCTTTAAGGTGGGGTTAGATTTTAGAACTACGGTTAGGTTTAGGGTTAGAGTTAGGTTTAGGGTTATGATTAAATTTAGGTTTTGGGTTATGTTTAGGGTAAAGGGTATGGTTACGGTTAGGATTAGGGTTAGGTTTAGGGTTAGGGTTAAGTTTTAGGTGTTAGGGAGCAGGTTTTGGTTAGGCTTCTTGTTATGGTTAGGTTTTTGGTTACAATTAGGTTTAGGGTTAGGGTGAGGGTTATGATGAGGGTTAGGGTTAGGGTTAGGGATAGGGGTTAGGTGTTATGGATAGAGCGGTTGTTAGTGTTAGGTTTAGTGTTAGGTTTAAGGTTAGGTTTAGGGTGAGGGATAGTGTTAGGTTTAGGGTTAAGGTTAGGGTTACGGATAGGGTTATGTTTACGGTTAGGGTTAGCGTTTAGACTTAGGGTGAGGGTTGGGCTATTTTTAGGTTTAGGTTTAGGTTGAGCTTTAGGGTTAGGTTTAGAGTTAGGGTTAGGTTTAGTGTTAGGGTTAGGTTTCGTGTTAGGGTTTGGGTTAGAGTTTAGTGTTAGGGTTAGGTTTAGGTTTTGTGTTAGAGTTAGGGTTAGGTTTAGGTTTAGAAATTAGGCTTAGAGTTAGGTTTAGGTTTAGGATTAAAGTTAGGGTTAGGATTATGATTAGCATTTAGGGTTAGGGTTAGGGTTAGGGTTACTTTAGTGTTAGGGTTAGGGCTAGGTTTAGGGTTAGCGTTAGGGGTTAGTTGTTAGGGAAAGGGTCAGGGTTAGACTTCGGGTTACGGTTAGGTTTAGGGTTACAATTAGATTTAGGCTTAGGGTTAGTGTTAAGGTTATATTTATGGTTACTTTCAGGGTTAGGGTTAGGGTTAGGGTTAGGGTTATGTTTAAGTTTAGGTTTAGGTTGAGATTTAGGGTTAGGGTTAGTGTTAGGGTTAGAAGTTAGGATTAGTGTTAGATTTAGGGTTGGGTGAGGTATAATTTAGTGTTAAGGTTCGGGATGGGATTAGAGGTTAAGGTTAAGTTTAGGGTTAGGGTTAGGGTTAAGTTTAGGGTTAGGGTTAGAGCTATGGGTTAGGGTTAGGTTTAGGGGTAGGGTTAGATTTAGGGTTAGTGTTATGGTAGGTTTCTTGTCAGGGTTAGGGCTAGGTATTACGGTCAGGGTTATGGTAGGTTTAAGGGGTATTGTTAGTGTTAGGGTTAGGGTGAGGCTTAGGACTATGTTTACAGGTTAGCGTCAAGTTTATGGTTATGGTTAGTGTTAGAGGTAAGTGTTAGGGTTAGGCTTAGGTTTAGGGTAAGGGTTAGGGTTAGGTTTAAGATTAGGTTTAGGCTTATGGTTAGTGGTTAGCGTTATGTTTAGTGTTAGAGTTTTGGGTTAGGGTTAGGGTTAGGCATAGAGGTCATCGTTATGTTAGTGTTAGGATTAGGGCTAATCCTTAGGTTTAGGGTTTGGTTTACGGTTAGTGTTAGTGTTAAGTTTAGAGGTGAGTGTTAGGGTTAGGTTTAGTGTTATTGTCAGTGTTAGGGTTAGGGTTACTTTTAGAGTTAGGTTTAGGTTTAGGGTTAGTGTTAGGATTAGTGTTAGGAATACGGTTAGGATTAGGGTTAGGGTTAGGGATAGGGTTACGTTTAGGCTTTGGGTTAAGGTTAGTTTTGTTTGGGTTATGGTTAGAGATATGGGTTAGGGTTAGGGTTAGTGTTATGCGAGGTTTAGGGTTAGGGTCAGGGTTATGTATTACAGTCAGGCTTACGGTAGATTTAAGGGGTTGAGTTACGGTTAGGGTTTCAGTCAGGTTTACAATTAGGATTAGAGATTATTGTTACGGTTAGGGTTATGCTTAGTGTTAGTGTTATGGTTATGGTCAGATTTTAGGGTTAGGGTTAGGTTTAGGTTTAGGGTTAGGGTTAGGATTAGGGTTAGAAGTGAGGGTTAGGGTTAGGCTTAGAGTTTATGGTTAGTGTTAGGGTTAGGACTAAAGCTTAGTTTCAGGGTTAGGGATAGGGAAAGGTTTAAGATTAGGGTTACTGTTTAATTTTAGGGTAAGCTTTATGGTTAGGTTTAGTGTTAGGTCTAGAATTTAGTGTTAGGGTTAGAGTTAGGGTTAGGGTTAGGGTTAGAAGTTAGGGTTAGGGTTAGTGTTATGCTTAGGGTTATAGTTAGGGTTAGGATTACAATTACGTTAGGGTTAGGTTTAGGGTTAGTGTTAGGGGTTAAGTGTGAGGTATAGGGTTATATGTTAGGGTAATGGTTAGGGTTATGATTAGGGTTATCATTTAGGGTTAGGGTTAGTTTTAGTGTTATGGTTAAGGTTAGGGTTAGTTTGAGGTTTAGGATTAGGGTTAGTGTTAGGGTTAGGTTTAGATTTAGTCTTAGGTTTAGGGTTAAGGTAGGGATAGGTTTAGTGTTAGGGTTAGTGTTAGAGCTTAGGGTTAGTGTTAGTGTTAGGATTAGGGTTAGAGTTAGTTTTAGGATTAGGTTTAAAGTACGGGTTAGGGTAAGGTTAAGGGTTAGTTTTAGTGTTAGGGTCATGGTTAGGGTTAGGGCTGGGTTACACTAGGTTTAGGATTAGGGTTAGGTATTACAGATTGGGTTTGGGTTAGTTTAAGGGGTAGGGCTAGGTTTAGGATAAGGAATTAATGTTATGTTTAGGGTTATGGTTATGGTTATGGTTATGGTTATGTTTATGGTTATGGTTAGGGTTAGGGTTAGGATTAGTGTTAGGGTTAGGATTAGTGTTAATCTTAGGGTTAGGCTTAGTGTTAGTGTTACGGTTAGAGTTTATGTTATGTTTAGTTTTAGGTTTGTGTTATGGTTATGGTTAGGGTTATGGTTAGAGGTTAGAATTCTATTTAGGGTAAGAGTTAGATTTAGGGATATGGTGAGGGTTAGTCTTAGAGTTGATGGTTAGGGTTAGGTTTAGGCTTAGAGTTAAATATTAGGTTCAGGGTTTGGTTAGGTTTAGGGTTAGGGTTAGGGATAGGATAAGGGTTAGGGTTAGGGTTAGTGGTTAGGTTTAGGGTTAGGATTACGGTTATTGCTAGGGTTAGGATTAGAGGTTAGTGTTAGGATCAGGTTTTGGTTTAGTGTTAGGGTTAGGGTTAAGGTTAGAATTATACTTAGGATTAGGATTACGCTTAGGGTTATGTTTAGTGTTAGGGTTACCATTAGGTTCGGGTTAGGGTTAGGGTTACGTTTAGGTTTTGCTTTAGATTTAGCTTTAGTGTTAGGTTTAGGGGTAGGTTGACGGGTTGGGTGTTAGGGATAGGGTTAAGATTAAGGTTATGGTTAGGGTTAGGGTTTGGGTTGCGGTTAGTTTTAAGGTTAGGGTTAGGGTTACAGTTAGGCTTAGGATTAGAATTTTGGTTTAGGGTTTGTGTTAGTGTTAGGTTTAGGGTTAGTGTTAAGGTTTGTATTAGAATTTAGGGTTAGGGTTAGGGTTAGGGCTAGGTTTACGGGTTATGGTTAATGTTAGGGTTATTGTTTGAAGTTAGCGTTGGGTTGAGGTTTAGATTTATGGTTAGGGTTAAGGTTAGGGTTAGAGTTAAAGGTTAGTGTTAGAGTTAGGGTTACGGTTAGAGTTTAGGGTTAGTGTTAGGGTAACGGTTAGGTTTAGGGTTTGGTTGAAGTTTAGGGTTAGAGTTTAGGCTTATGGTTAGGTTTAGGGTTAGGGTTAGAATTTAGGTTTAGTGTTAGGTTTAGGGTTAGGATTAGGGATAGGTTTCGGTTTAGGGTTAGTGTTAGAGATTAGGGTTAGTGTTAGGGTTAGGATTAGAATTTTGGGTTAGGGTTAGGGTTAGGTTTAGGGGTTGTGTGTTATGGATAGGATAATTGTTATGCTTATGTTTATGTATAAGGTTATGTTATGGTTAGATGTTAGCGTTATGTTTATGGTTAGGGTTATAGTTAGCGTTAGGGTTTCGGTTACAGTTAAAGGTTACGGTTAGTGTTAGGGTTATGGTTATAGTTTTGGGTTACTGTTAGGGTAAGTGTTATGTTTAGGGTTAGAGTTTAGGGTTATTATTCAGTTTAGGTTTAGGGTTCATGTTAGGGTTACACTTAGTGTTATGGTTATGATTAAGGTTAGTGTTAGGGATTAGGTGTTACAGAGAGGGTTAGGTTTAGGCTTTGGGTAATGGTTAGGGTTAGGGTTACAATTAGGTTTAGGGTTAGGGTTAAGTTTAGGGTTAGGGTTAGAGTTAAAGTTTGTTTTATTGCTAGGGTTAGGGTTAGGTTTAGGGGTTAGGTGATAGCGATAGGTTTAGGGTTAGGGTTAGGTTAGCTTTCGGTTTAGGGTTAGCGATAGTGTTACAGTTAGGGTTAGGGTTAGGGTTAAAGCTTTAGTTCAGGGTTAGGTTTAGGGTTACTGTTAGGTTTAGGAATAGGGTAAGTGTTAGAATTAGGGTTAGTGGTTAGGTTTAGGGTTAGGATTACAGTTAGTGCTAAGGATAGGTTTAGAGTTGAGTGTTAGTGTTAGGATGAGGCTTAGGGTTAATGTTAGGGTTACGGTTAAGGTTAGAGTTAGGTTTCGGCTTATGGTTATGGTTAGGGTTAGGGTTAAATTTACATTTGCGTTTGGGTTAGGGCTAGGGTTAGGGTTAAGATTAGCATTTAGGGTTAGGGTTAGGTTTACGGTTTAGGGTTAGGGTTAGGTTTATGGTTATGGGTAGAGGTCAGCATTAGTTTTAGTGTTATGGTTAGGGTTAGGGTTTGGGTTAGAGCTAAAGGTTAGGGTTAGGGTGATGGTTAGAGTTTAGGGTTAGTGTTAGGGTAAGAGGTTTAGGGTTAGGGTCTGTGTTAGAGTTAGGGTTAGGGTTACGCTTAGTGTTAGGGTTATGATTAAGGTTAGGGTTAGGGGTTAGGTGTTAGGGAGAGGGTTAGGGTTAGGCTCTGGGTAACAGTTAGGGTTAGGGTTACGATTAGTTTTATGGTTAGGGTTAGAGTAAGTGTTAGGGTTAGGGTTAGGTTTAGGGTTAGTTTTAGTTTTAGGATTAGGCATAGGGTTAGGGGTTAGATTTTATCAATAGGGTTAGTGTTAGGGTTAGGGTTAGGGTTCGGTTTAGTGTTAGGTTATGGTTAGGGGTTGTGTTATGGCTAGGGTTAGATTTTAGGGTTAGGGTTAAGGGTTAGGGGTTAGGTTTTATCGATAGGGTTAGGTTTAGGTTTAGTTTTAAGTTTAGGGTTAGGGTTAGGGTTAAGGGTTAGTGGTTAGGTTTTATCGATAGGGTTAGGGTTAGGTTTAGGGTTAGCGTTAGGCTTAGAGGTTATGGTTAAGCTGAAACCTTAGGTTCAGGTTTAGGTTTAGGGTTAAGGTAAGCGTTAGGGATAGGGTAAGTGTTAGGATTGGGTTTAGTGATTAGTTTTAGGGTTAGGGTTATGGTTAGGTTTAAGGTTAGCTTTAGGTGTTAGTTTTAGGGTTAGGAATAGGGTTAGTGTGAGGGTTAGGGTTAGCCTTAGGTTTAGGGTTTGTGTTAGATTTAGTATTAGGTTTAGGATTATTGTTAGGGCTAGGTTTAGGGGTTAGGTGTTAGGCATAGGGTTATGGGTTAGGGTTAGTGTTAAAGTTAGGGTTAGCGTTAGGATTATGGTTATGGTTAGGGTTAGGGTTATGGTTATGGTTATGGTAAGAGGTTAGCGTTACGTTTAGGTTAAGTGTTAGGGTTAGGGTTAGAGTTAGGGTTAGGGTTTGGGTTAGAGTTAAAGGTTAGGGTTAGGTTTTGGGTTACAGTTAGAGTTTAGTGTTAGTGTTATTGTAAGAGTTAGGTTTAGGGTTAAGGTTAGGTTTAGGGTTAGAGTTAGGTTTAGGTTTGGGTTAGGGTTATGCTTAGTGTTAGGTTTATGTTTAAGTTTAGTGTTAGGGATTAGGTGTTACGGAGAGGGTTAGGTTTAGGCTTTGGGTTACTGTTAGGGTTAGGTTTACGATTAGGTTTAGGGTTAGGGTTATATTTAGGGTTAGAGTTAATGTTAGGAATAGCGTAAGGTTTAGGATTAGGGTTAGTGGTTAGTTTTAGGTTTCGGTTTACATTTAGGGTTAGGGTTAGGTTTAGAGGTTAGTGTTAGGTTTAGGCTAAGATTTAGGGTTAGTGTGAGGGTTAGGGCTAGGGTTAGAGTTAGGGTTACAGTTAGTGGTTAGCGTTAGGATTGGGTTAGGGTTATGTTTAAAGCTTAGGCTTAGTGTTAGGCTTAGGGATAGTGTTAGTGTTAGTGTTAGGGTTAGGGGTTAGTTGTTAGGGTTAGTTGTTACGGAGAGAGCTGGGTTTAGGGTTAGGGTTATGTTTAAAGCTTAGGCTTAGGGTTAGTGATAGAGTTTGTGGTTAGGGTTAGGGTTAGGGACAGGGTTAGTGTTAGGGTTAGGGCTAGGCTTAGGGTTATGGTTAGGGTTGGGATTGCATTTATGTTAGGGTTAGGGTTAGAATTCAGGTTTAGTGTTAGGGTGAGGGATAGCCTTAGGTTTAGTGTTAGTGTTAGAGATGAATGTTAGTGTTAGGGTAAGGTTTCGGGTTAGGATTAGAATTTTGCGATTGGTTTAGTGTTAGGTTTAGGGGTTATGTGTTATGGATAGGGTAATGGTTATGGTTAGATTTATGGTTATGGTTACAGGTTAACGTTAATGTTAGGGTTTTGGTTAGAGTTAAAGGTTATGGATAGTGCTAGGGTTACGGTTAGTGTTTAGGGTTAGTGTTAGTGTAAGTGCTATATTTAAGGTTAGTGTTAGGTTCAGGGTTAGAGTTTAGGGTTATAATTCAGTTTAGGGTTAGGGCTGGTGTTAGGGTTAGCATTAGGGTTACGCTTATTGTTAGGGTTATGATTAAGGGTAGGGTTAGGGATTAGGTGTTATGGAGAGTGTTAGGGTTAGATTTTGGGTTACGGTTAAGGTTAGGATTACGATTACTTTTAGGGTTAGCAATAGGGTTAGGGTGAGGGTTAGAGTTAGGGTTAGATTTAGAGTTAGGGTTAGATTTAGGGTTAGGGTTTAGGTGTTATCTATAGGATTAGGGTTAGTGTTAGGGCTAAGGTTAGTTTTAGGGTTTGGTTTAGGGTTAGGTTATGGTTAGCCATAGTGTTAGGGTTAAAGCTTAGGTTCAGGGTTAGGTTTAGGGTTAGGGTTAGGGTTAGGGTTAGGGATAGGGATAGGGATAGGGTCAAGTTTAGAATTAGGGTTAGTGGTTAGGTTTAGGGTTAGGATTACAGTTATTTTTAGGGTTAGGTTTAGAGGTTAGTGTTAGTGTTAATATTAGGGTTAAGATTAGAGTTAGGGTTACGGTTAAGGTTAGAGTTAGGGTTACGGTTATCTTTAGGCTTATGGTTTTGGTTAGGGTTAGGGTTACAATTAGGTTCGGGTTCTGGTTAGCGCTTGGGCAGGGATAGGATTAGAATTTAGGGTTAGTGTTAGGTTTACGGTTTAGGGTTAGAGTTAGGAATTATGGTTATGGTTAGAGGTTAGTGTTAGGTTTATGGTTAGGGTTAGGGTTTGGGTTTTTAGTTAAAGGTTAGCATTAGGGTTGGGGTTAGGGTAAGAGTTTAGGGTTAGTGTTAGGGTAAAGTTTAGGTTTAGGTTTAGGGTCAGTGTTAGGTTTAGGATTAGGATTACGCTTAGTGTTAGGGTTATGATTAAGGTTAGGGTTAGGGGTTAGGTGTTAAGGAGAGGGTTAGTGTTAGGCTTAGGGTTACGGTTAGAGTTATGGTTACCATTAGGTTTAGGGTTTGGGTTAGGGTAAGGGTTAGGGTTAGTGTTAGGTTTAGGGTTAGTTTTAGAGTTAGGGTTAGGCATAGGGTTAGGGGTTAGTTTTTATCAATAGTGTTAGGGTTAGGTTTAGGGTTAAGGCTTAGGGTTAGGGTTAGTGTTAGGTTTAGGCTTAAGTTCAGTGTTAGGGTTAGTGTTAGTGTTAAGGTTAGGGTTAGAGTTACAGTTAGAGTTTAGGGTTAAGTTTAGGGTTAGGATTAGGGTTAGTGTTAGGGTTATGGTTAGAGGTTAGCTTTTCGTTTAGTGTTAGAGTTAGGGTTAGTTTTAGGGATAGGGTTAGTCTTAGAGGTTATGGTTAGGATTAGGGTTAGTGTTAGGGTTAGGGTGAAAGCTTAGGTTTGGGTTAGGTTTAAGGTTAAAATAAGTGTTAGAGATAGGGTAATGGTTAGGATTAGGTTTAGTGATTATTTTTAGGGTTTGGTTACGGTCAGTGTTAGTGTTAGGTTTAGGGGTTATTTTTAGCGTTAGGTTTAGGCTTAGGGTTAGTGTGAGGGTTAGGGTTAGGGTTAGAGTTAGGGTTAGGTTTAGGGTTAGGGTTAGGGTTAGCATTATGGTTCGGGTTAGGATTACATTTAGGTAAAAGTTAAGGTTAGGGTTCGGTTGAGAGTTAGGTTTTGTGTTAGATGTAGTGCTAGGGTAAGGGTTAGGGTTAGGTTTACGGGTTACGTATTAGGGATAGGGTTATGGGTTAGGGTTAGGGTTAGTGATAGGGTTAGTGTTATGGTTAAGGTGAGCCTTAGGGTTAGGGTTACTGTTATGGTTATGGTTAGGGTTAGGTTGAGTTTTAGGGTTAGGTTAGTATTAGGTTTACAACTTGGGTTTAGTGTTAGGTTTAGAGTTAGTGTTATGGATAGGTTTAGGTTTTGGGTTAGTGTTAGAATTTAGGGTTAATGTTAGGGTTAGGTTTAGGGTTAGAGGTATGTGTTAGGCTTAGGATTAGCGTTAGTGTTCGGGTAACGGTTAGGGTTAGGCTTAGGGTTATGCTAGGGTTAGGGTTTGGTTTAGGGTTAGGTATTACAGATAGGGTTAGCTTTAATTTAAGAGGTAAGGTTAGGGTTAGGATAAGGGGTTAACGTTAGGTTTAATGTTAGGGTTATGCTTATGGTTACACTCTGTGTTAGGGTTAAGATTAGAAGTTAGAGTTATTGGTAAGGTTAGGGTTATGGCTACGTTTAATATTAGTGGTAGTGTTATGGTTAGGGTTAGGGTTAGGGGTTATGTGTTAGGGAGAGGGCTAAGGTTGGGCTTCATGTTATGGTTATTTTTGGAGTTACTATTATGTTTATAATTAGGCTTAGTGTTAGGGTTAGTGTTAGTGTTAGTTTTAGTGTTAGATTTACCGTTAGGGTTTGGGGTTAGGTGTTAGGGTCAGGGTTAAGGTTAGGGTTAGGGTTATGGTTAGACTTTGTATTATGGTTAGATTTAGGGTTATGATTAGTTTAGGGTTATGTTTAAATTTAGGGTTAGTGTTAGGTTTATGGTTAGAGGTTAGCTTTTGGTTTAGGGTTAGAGTTAGGCTTAGTGTTAAGTTTACTGTTAGTCTTAGAGATTATGGTTAGGTTTAGGGTTGGGGTTAGTGTTAAATCTTAGTTTCAGGGTTAGGGTTAGGGTTAGTGTTATGTAAGGGTTATGCTATGGGTTAGAATTAGTGGTTAGTTTTAGGTTAGGGTTACGGTTAGGGTTATGGTTAGGTTTAGAGGTTAGTGTTAGGGTAAGTGTTAGGTTTAGGGTAAGTGTGAGGGTTAGGGTTAGGCTTAGAGTTAGGGTTAGGTTTAGGGTTAGGCTTAGGGTTATGGTTATGGTTAGGGTTACAATTAGGTTAGGGTTAGGGTTAGGGTTAGGGTTTGCATTAGATTTAGTGTTAGGGTTAGGATTATAGTTTAGGGTTAGGTGTTAGGGATAAGGTTATGGATTAGGGTTAGTGTTAGGCTTAGAGTTAGGGTCAGTGTTATGGTTATGGTTATGGTTAGGGTTACGGTTATGGTTAGATGTTAGCATTACATTTAGGTTTAGGGTTAGTGTTAGGGTTAAGGTTAGGGTTAGGGTTTGGGTTAGAGTTAAAGGTTATGGTTAGGTTTAGGTTTACAGTTAGTGTTTAGTATTAGTGTTAGTGTAAGATTTTGGCTTGGGGTTAAGGATAGGTTTAGGGTTAGGGTTATGGTTACACTTAGTGTTAGGGTTATGATTAAGGTTAGGGTTAGGGTTTAGGTGTTATGGAGAGAGTTAGGTTTAGGCTTTGGGTTATGGTTAGGCTAGGGTTACGATTAGGTTTAGGGTTAGGGATATAGTTAGGGTTAGGGTTAGGGTTAGGAATAGAGTAAGTGTTAGGATTAGGGTTAGTGTTTAGTGTTAGGGCTATGGTTACAGTTAGGGTTAGGGTTAGGTTTAGAGGTTACTGTTAGTTTTAGGGTTAGTGTTAGGGTTAGTGTGAGTGTTGGAGTTTGTGTTAGAGTTAGGGTTACGGTGAGGGTTAGGATTAGGGTTATAGTTACGGTTAGGGTTATAATTAGGTTAACGTTAGTTTTACGGTTATGGTAGGTTTAGGGTTTGCGTTAGTTTTAGTGTTAGGGTTAGTATTAGGGTTAGGGTCAGGTTTAATTTTTAGGGGTTAGGGATAGTGTTATGGATTAGGGTTCGTGTTAGAGTTAGGCTTCGGGTTAGGGTTAGGGTTAGGTTATGGTTAGGGTTAGCATTTAGGGTTAGGGTTAGGATTAGTGTTAGTGTTATTTTTAGGGTTATGGTTACGTTGAGGTTAATGGTTAGGGTTAGGTTAGAATTTATGTTTAGTGCTAGGTTTAGGGTTAGGGTTACAAATAGTTTAGGATTAGGGTTAGTATTAGAGTTTAGGGTTTGTGTTAGTGTTAGTGTTTGGGTTAGGTTTAGGCTTCGGGTTACGTTTAGGGTTAGAGTATGGGTTAGAGTTAGGCTTAGGATAGGCTTAGGGTTAGGGTTAGGTATTATAGTCAGGCTTAGTGTAAGTTTAAGCAGTAGGGTTAGTGTTAGGTTAAGGGATTAATGTTAGGTCTGGGTTAGGGTTATTGTTATGGTTAGGGTTAGGGTTAGGATCAGAAATTAGCATTGTGAGGGTTAGGGTTAGTGTTAGGCTTAGGGTTAGGGTTAGGTTTAGGCTTAGGGGTTAGCTGTTGGGGAGATGGTTAAGTTTAGGCTTCACATTAATGTTAGGTTTAGTGTTACGATTAGTTTTAGGGTTAGCCTTAGGGTTAGTGTTAGGGTTACAGTTAGGTTTAGAGTTATTTTTGGGTTTATGTTCAGCGTTAGGGTTAGGGGTTAGGTGTTTGGGATAGGGTTAGGGTTAGGTTTCGGGTTAGGTTTACGGTTAGGGTTGTGCTTAGGGATATTGTTAGGTTTAGGGTTACTGTTTAGGGTTATTGTTAGGGTTAGGGTTAGTTTTAGTGTTAGGTTTAGGCTTAGGCTTAGGGGTTAGTTGTTAGGGTTAGTTGTTACGGAGAGTGTTGGGTTTAGGGTTAGGGTTATGTTTAAAGCTTAGGCTTAGGGTTAGGCTTAGAGTTAGTGTTAGTGTTAGGTTTAGGCTTTTGGTTAGGGTTAGGATTAGGGTTATGTTTAGAGGTTAGCATTAGGTTTAGTGATAGAGTTTGTGGTAAGGGATAGGGTTAGTGTTAGGGTAAGGATTAGATTTTATGGTTAGTTTTATGGTTAGGGTTAGATTTAAAGCTTAGGTTTAGGGTTAGGGTTAGCGTTAGGGTTAGGGTTAGGGATAGGGTTAGTGTTAGGGTTAGGCTAGGCTTAGGGTTAGGGTTAGGATTACATTTAGGTTAGGGTTAGGGTCAGGTTTAGGGTTAGAATTTAGGTTTAGTGTTAGGTTTAGGGTTAGGGTTAGGGATAGGTTTAAGGTTAGGTTTAGTGATAGAGTTTAGGTTTAGTGTTAGGGTTAGGTTTACGGTTAGGATTAGAATTTTGGTTTTGTTTTAGGGTTAGGTTTAGGGGTTATGTGTTATAGATAGGGTAATGGTTATGGTTACGTTTAGGGTTAGGTTTACGGTTTTGGTTGGAGGTTAACGTTAGGGTTAGGGTTAGGGTTAGGGTTAGGGTTAGGGTTAGGGTTTCGGTTAGAATTAAAGGTTACAGTTAGTGTTAGGGTTACGGTTATAGTTTAGGGTTAGTGTTAAGGTAAGTGTTAGATTTATGGTTAGTGTTAGGTTTAGGATTAGAGTTTAGGGTTATGATTCAGTTTAGGGTTAGTGCTAGTGTTACGGTTAGCGTTAGAGTTACGCTTAGTGTTAGAGTTATGATTAAGGTTAGGGTTAGGATTAGGTTTCCGGAGAGAGTTAGCTTTAAGCTTCGGTTTACAGTTAAGTTTAGTGTTAAGATCAGGTTTAGGGTTAGGGTTAGGGTTAGGGTGAGGGTTACATTTAGGGTTAGTTTTAGAGTTAGGGTTAGAGTTAGGGTTAGGGTTTAGGTGTTAGCGATAGGGTTAGGGTTAGGGTTAGTTTTAGGGCTTGGTTTAGGTTTACAGTTATGGTTAGCAATAGTGTTAGGGTTTTGGTTAGAATTAAAGCTTAGGTTCAGGGTTTTGTTTACGGTAGGGTTAGGTTTAGGGATAGTGTAAGGTTTAGGGTTAGGATTATGGTTAGTTCTAGGGTTACGTTTATAAGTTAGTGTTAGTGTTAGGATTAGGCTTAGGGTTAGTGTTAGTGTTAGGGTTAAGGTTAGAGTTAGGGTTACGGTTAGGTTTAGTCTTATGGTTTTGGTTAGGGTTAGGGTTACAATTAGGTTCAGGTCCAGGTTAGGGCTAGGTTCAGGGATATGATTAGAATTTAGGGTTAGGGTTAGGTTTCATGTTTAGGGTTAGGGTTAGGGTTATGGTTATGGTTAGAGATTAGCATTAGGTTTAGGCTTAGGGTTAGGGTATGGGTTTTAGGTAAAGTTTAGCATTAGGGTTAAGGTTAGGGTTAGAGTTTAGGTTTAGTGTTAGGGTAAATTTAGGTTTAGCGTTAGGATCAGTATTAGGCTTAGTGTTAGGGTTATGATTATGGTTACGGTTAGGGATTAGGTGTTAAGGAGAGGGTTAGGGTTAGACTTTGCATTACAGTTAGGGTTATGGTTATGATTAGGTTTAGGGTTAGGGTTAGGGTAAGGGTTAGGGTTAGGGTTAGGTTTAGGTTTAGTTTTAGAGTTAGGGTGAGGCATAGGGTTAGGGGTTAGGTTTTACTGATAGTGTTAGGGTTAGGGTTAGGGTTTAGGGTTGGGGTTAGTTTTACTGTTAGGTTAAGGTTAAGTTTAGGGTTAGGGTTAGTGTTAGTGTTAGGGTTAGGGTTAGTGTTACAGTTAGAGTTTAGGGTTAGGTTTAGGGTTAGGGTTAGTGTTAGTTTTAGGGTCATGGTTAGAGGTTAGTGTTTGGTTTAGTGTTAGAGTTAGGGTTAGTGTTAGGGTTAGGCTTAGTCTTAGAGGTTTTAGTAAGTGTTAGGGTTAGGGTTAGGGTGAAACCTTAGGTTTGGGTTAGGTTTAGGGTTAAGGTAAGTGTTAGTAATAGGGTAATGGTTAGGATTAGGTTTAGTGATTAGTTTTAGGGTTCGGGTTACGTTTAGTGTTAGGGTTAGCTTTAGGGGTTAGTTTAATGGTTAGGATTAGTGTTAGGGTTAGTTTGAGGGTTAGGGTTAGTTTTAGAGTTAGGGTTAGGGTTAGGCTTAGGCTTAGCGTTATGGATAGGTTTAGGATTACATTTATGTTAACGTTAGGATTAGGGTTGGGTTGAGGGTTAGGGTTAGGTTTTGCATTAGATGTAGTGCTAGGGTAAGGGTTAGCGTTAGGTTTATGGGTTACGTGTTAGGGATAGGGTTATGGGTTAGGGTTAGAGTTAGTGATAGGGTTAGTGTTATGGTTAGTGTTAGGCTTAGGGCTAGGGTTAGTGTTATGGTTAGGGTTATGGTTAGGTTAGTATTAGGGTTTCAAGTTGGGTTTAGTGTTAAGTTTAGAGTTAGTGTTATAGATAGGTTTAGGTTTAGGTTTAGTGTTAGAGTTTAGGCTTGGTGTTAGGGTTAGGTTTAGGGTTAGAGGTATGTGTTAGGGTTAGGGTTAGCGTTAGTGTTCGGCTAAGGGTTAGGGTTAGGGTTAGGGTTATGCTAGGGTTAGGGTTAGGTTTAAGTTTAGGTATTACAGACAGGGTTAGCTTTAGTTTAAGAGGTAAGGTTAGGGTTAGGGTTAGGGTTACGCTTGAGGTTAGGGTTAGGATTAGATGTTAGCGTTATTGGTAGGTTTAGGGTTATGGCTACATTTAGGATTAGGGGTAGTTTTATGGTTAGTGTTATGGGTTACGTGTTAGGGAGAGAGTTAAGGTTAGGCTTCGGGTTATGGTTATTTTTTGGGTTACTATTATGTTTAGAGTTAGGCTTAGGGTTACGGTTAGTGTTAGTTTTAGGGTTAGATTTAGCATTAGGTTTTGAGGTTAGGTGTTAGCATCAGGGTTAAGGTTAGGGTTAGGTTGCCGGTTAGGGTTAGGCTTAGGGATAGTGTTAGCTTTAGGGTTAGTGCTTAGAGTTAGGGTTACGATTAGGGTTTGGGTTATGGTTAGGCTTCGGATTATGGTTAGGTTTAGGGTTACGATTAGTTTATGGTTAAGTTTAAGTTTAGGGTTAGGGTTAGGTTTATGGTTAGAGGTTATCTTTTGGTTTAAGGTTAGAGTTAGGCTTAGTGTTAGGTTTAGTGTTAGGCTTAGATGCTACAGTTAGGTTTAGGGTTGGGGTTAGGGTTAAAGCTTAGGTTCAGGGTGAGGGTTAGGGGTAGTGTTATGTAAGGGTTATGCTACGGGTTAGGATTATTGCTATTGGTTAGTTTTATGATTAGGGTTACAGTTAGGTTTAGGGTTAGGTTTAGAGGTTAGTGTTAGGGTAAGTGCTAGGTTTAGGGTAAGTGTGAGGGTTAGGGTTAGGCTTAGAGTTAGGGTTCAGTTTAGGTTTAGGCTTAGGGTTATGGTTATGTTTAGGGTTACAATTAGGTTAGCGTTAGGGTTAGGGTTTGCGTTAGATTTAGTATTAGGGTTAGGATTACAGTTTAGGGTTAGGTTTAGGGATAAGGTTTTAGGGATAAGGTTATGGATAAGGGTTAGTGTTAGGGTTAGAGTTAGGGTTAGCATTATGGTTATGGTTAGGATTAGGGTTACGGTTATGGTTAGAAGTTAGCGTTAGGTTTAGGGTTAGTGTTAGGGTTATGGTTAGGTTTAGGGTTAGGGTTAGAGTTTAGTGTTAGTGTCACTGTAAGGGTTAGGTTTAGTTTTATGGTTACGTTTAGGGTTAGAGTTAGTGTTAGGGTTAAATCTTAGGTTTAGGTTTAGGGTTAGGGTTACTGTTAGGGTTAGGGTTAGGGTTAGTGTTAGTTTTAGGGTTAGGTTTAGGGTTAGCGTTAGGGCTTTGCTTAGAGGTTAGCGTTAGGTTTAATGATAGAGTTTGTTTTAGGGTGAGGATTAGTGTGAGGCTTAGAAGTTATCATTAAAGTTATGGTGAGGGTTAAGTTTAAAGCTTAGGTTTAGTGTTGGGTTAGAATTAGGGTTAGGGATAGGGTAAACTTTAGGATTAGGTTTAGTCATTAGGTTTAGGGTTAGGGTCAGATTTAGCTTAGGGTTATGGTTAAGGTTAGGGTTAGGTTTTCGGTTAGGTTTAGGATGTGGATTAGGATTAGTGTTAGGGTTACGGTTAGGTTTAGGGGTTACGTGTTAGGGATGGGGTTACGGTTAAGCTTTCGGGTTATGGTTAGGGTTAGGGTTACAATGAGGTTAGGGTTAATGTTAGGGTTCGGGGTAGCATTTGCGTTAGATTTATGGTTAGTTTTAGGGTTAGGGTTAGGTTTAGAATTAGGTGTTAGGTGTTAGAGATAGGGTTATAGTTAGGGTTAGGGTTAGCGTTAGGTTTAGGGTTAGGTTTAAGTTTTAGTGTTAAAATTATGGTTATTGTTAGCCTTTAGGATTGGGGTTAGGGTTAGGTTTAGTGTCATGGTTAGGGTTAGGCTTAGGTTGACGTTTAGGGTTAGGGTTACGTTTAGGATTAGTGTTAGGGCTTAAGGTTAGGGTTTAGGCTTAGGGTTATTGTTTAGGGTTAGGTGTTAAGTTTAGGGGTTAGCGTTATGGTTAGGCTTAGGGATAGGTTTAGGGTCAGGATTAGGGCTGGGGTTATGGTTATGGTTAGGGTTAGGGTTACGATTAGGGTTAGAGATGATGGTTACCCTTAGGGTTTTGGCTAGGGTTAGTGTTACGGTTAGGATAAGAAGTTAGTGTTAGTGTTAGGGTTAGGTTTAGGTTTAGGGTTAGACTTAGTGTTAGAAATTAGGGTTAATGTTGGGGTTAGCTTTAGGGTTAGGCTTAGGGTTAGTGTTAGTTTTAGGGTTAGGGTGTGGTGTTAGTGTTAGGGTTAGGGTTAGGGTTAGGGATATTGTTAGGCTTCGGATTACGGTTAGGGGTAAGGTTACCATTAGGTTTAGTCTATCCTTACGGTTAGGATTAGTGTTAGGGTTAGGTTCAGTGTTAGTTTTAGAGTTAGGTTTAGCCATAGGGTTAGGGGTTAGGTGTTAGGGCTAGGGTTAGGGTTAGGATAGGGTTAGGTTTAGGTTTACAGTTAGGGTTAGGTTTAGTGTTAGGTTTATTGTTATGGTTTATGGTTAGTGTTAGTGTTAGTGTTATGGTAAGGATTATGGTTAGTCTTCGGGTTACGGATAGGATTACGGTTATGATTAGGTTTGTGTTAGGTTTAGGGCTAGGTTTAGGGTTAGGGTGAGCATTAGGTTTAGATGTTAAGAATAGGTTTAGGGTTAGGGTTAATTTTACGTTTAGAATTTAGGCTAAGTGTTAGGGTTAGGGTTACAAGTTAGGTTTAGTGTTAGGTTTTGGGTTAGGGTTAGGGATAGTTTTAGGGTTAGGGTTAGTGTTATAGGTCAGGGTTATTGTTAGATTTAGGGTTAGGGTTAGGGTTAGTGTTACAGGTATGTATTAGGGTTATTGTTAGCATTAGGTTTAGTGTTAACCTTAGAGGTTATGATTAGTGTTAGTGTTAGGGTTAGGGTTAAAGCGTACATTTAGTGTTAGTGTTAGTGTTAGTGTTAGTGTTAGTGTTAGGGTTAGGGTTAGGGTTAGGGATACACTAAGGGTTAGGATTAGGTTTAGTGTTTTGTTTTAGGGTTAGGGTTATGGTTAGAGTTAGGGTTAGGTTTAGAGATTAGTATTAGTGTTAGGGTTAGGTTTAGGGTTAGTGTGAAGGTTAGGGTTACGGTTAGAGGTAGGGTTAGTGTTAGGCTTAGGCTTAGGTTTATGGTTAGGTTTAGGGTTACAATTAATATAGCATTAGGGTTAGGGTTAGAGTTTACGTTAGATTTAGTGTTAGGGTTAGGGTTTGAGTTAGGGTCAGGTTTAGGGGTTAGGTGTTAGGGATAGGGTTATGGGTAAGGGTTATTGTAAGGGTTAGGGTTAGGTTTACAGTTTCAGTTATGGTTAGAGTTTAACGTTTTGTTTAGGGTTAGGGTTAGGCTTAGGGTTATGGTTTGGGTTAGAGTTAATGGTTAGGGTTAGGGTTTGGGTTAGAGTTAAAGGTTATGGTTAGGGTTAGAGTTACAGTTAGAGTTTAGGTTTAGGGGTTAGGTGTTAGGGATAGGGTTATGGGTAAGGGTTATTGTAAGGGTTAGGGTTAGGTTTACAGTGTCGGTTATGGTTAGAGGTTAACATTTTGTTTAGGGTTAGGGTTAGGCTTAGGGTTATGGTTTGGGTTAGAGTTAATGGTTAGGGTTAGGGTTTGGGTTAGAGTTAAAGGTTATGGTTAGTGTTAGAGTTACAGTTAGAGTTTAGCGTTAGTGTTAGGGTAAGATTTAGGTTTAGGGTTAGGGTTAGGATAGGGTTACAATTAGTTTAGAATTAGGGTTAGGGTTAGGTTTAGGGTTAAAGTTTATGGTTAGGGTTAGGGTTAGGGTTAGGATAAGGTTAGGGTTAAAGCTTAGGTTCAGGGTTAGTGTTAGGATTAGGGTTAGGTTTAGGGATATGGTAAAGGTTAGCATTAGGGTTAGTGATTAGTTTTAGGGTTAGGTTACGGTTAGGGTTAGTGTTAGGTTTAGAGTTAGAGTTAGGTTTAGCCTTAGGGTTAAGGTTAGTGTTAGGGTTACAATTAGGTTAGAATTAGGGTTAGGGTTAGGGTTAGGGATTGTGTTAGATTTAGTGTTAGTGTTAGTGTTAGTGTTAAGGTTAGGGTTAGGGTTAGGGTTAGGGGTTAGATTTAGGTTTGGGTTAGGGTTAGGGTTAAAACTTAGGTTTAAGTATAGGGTTAGGTTTAGGTGTTAGGTGTTAGGGATAGCGTAAGGGTTATGGTTAGTTTTAAGTATAGTTTAGGTTTAGATTTAGTTTTAGGGTTATGTTTAGGGTTATGGTTAGGGTTAGGATTACAATTTAGGGTTAGGGTTAGAGTTAGGATTACAGGTTAGTGTTACATTTATGGTTAGAGGAGAGCATTAGGTTTAGGGTTAGGCTTAGGGTTTGGGTTAGAATTGAAAGTTAGAGTTAGGGTTATTGTTACGGTTAGAGTTTAGGTTTAGTGTTGGGTAAGTGTTAGGTTTATGGTTCGGGTGACTTTTAGTGTTAGGGTTAGGGTTAAGGTTAGAGGTTAGTGTTAGGTTTAGTGATAGAGTTTGTGGTTAGGGTTAGGGTTTGGGTTACAATGAGGCTTAGATGTTATTTTTAGCGTCATGGTTAAGGTTAGGGTTAAAGTTAGGTTTAGGGTTAGGGTTAGCATTAGGCTTAGTGATAGGGTTAGTGTTAGGGATAGGCTTAGGCTTAGGGTTATGGTTAGGGTAGGATTACATTTAGGTTAGGGTTTGAGTTTCGGTTAGGTTTAGCGTTAGAATTTAGGGTTAGTGTTAGGTTTAGGGTTAGGGTTAGGGATAGGTTTAGTGTTAGGGTTAGTGTTAGAGGTCAGGGTTAGTATTAGGGTTAGGGTTAGGTTTAGGGTTAGTATTAGAATTCTGGGTTAGGGGTAGGGTTAGTTTTAGGAGATATGTGTTAGGGATAGGGTAAAGTGTTATGGTTAGGTTATATAGGGGGTAGGTTAGGTTATAGGTTATATATATATAGGTTATGGTTAGGTTATATATAGGGTAGGTTAGGGTTAGGATTATGCTTAGGGTTATGGTTATGTTTAGGATTAGAATTTAGTGTTAGTGTTAGGGTTAGTTTTACAGGTTAGGGTTAGGGTTATGGTTATGGTTATGGTTAAAGGTTAGCGTTAGGTTTACGGTTACGGTTAGGGTTAGTGTTAGGGTTTGGGTTAGAGTTAAGGGTTATGGTTTAGGTTATGGTTAGAGTTTTGGGTAAGTGTTAGGGTGTTAGGTTTAGGGTTACAGTTAGCTTGAGGGTTAGACTTTAGGGTTACGGTTCGGTTTAGGGTTAGGGTTATTGTTAAGGATAGGGTTATTATTAGGGTTAGGGTTAAGTTTACACTTAGTGTTAGGGTTATGATTAAGGTTAGGGTTAGTGGTTAGGTGTTAGGGAGAGGGTTAAGTTTAGGCTTTGGGTTATGGCTAGGGTTAGGGTTACAATTAGTTTTAGGGTTAGGGTTAGGTTTAGGGTTAGGTTTAGGGTTAGGGTTAGGGTTAGGTGTTAGGTGTTAGCCACAGGGTTATTTTTAGGCTTAAGTTTAGGGTTCGGATTAGGGTTAGGGATAGTGTTAGGGATAGTGTAAAGGTTAGAGTTAGTGTTTAGGGTTAGTTTAATGTTAGGTTTAGTTTTAGGTTTAGGGTTAGGGTTAGTGTTATGGTTAGGGTTAGGGTTAGGGTTAGGGTTAGGGTTAGGGTTAGGTTTATGGTTAGAGGTTAGCATTTGCTGTAGGTTTAGAGGTAGGGTTAGTG
The DNA here is from genome assembly GCF_034190915.1 of Cavia porcellus. NCBI lineage: Eukaryota > Metazoa > Chordata > Mammalia > Rodentia > Caviidae > Cavia > Cavia porcellus. The sequence continues at coordinate 6,419,775 of NW_026947518.1, forward strand.
TTAGGGATAGGCTTAGAGGTTATGATTAGGGTTAGGGTTATTTTTAAAGGTTTAGTTCAGGTTTATCGTTTGGGTTAAGTTTAAGGTTATGGTTAGAGTTTAGGGTTAGGTTTAAGGTTATGTTTAGGGTTAGGGTTATGGTTCGATGTTAGGTTTTTTTTTTTTTTTTTTTTTTTTTTTTTTTTTTTTTTTTTTTGCTCAGAGTTAGTGTTACTGTTAGGGTTAGTGTTAGGCTTAGATTTTGTGGTTATGTTTATGGTTATGGTTAGGGTTAAAGCTTAGGTTCAGGGTTAGGGTAATGGGTAGTGTTCAGTTAGAGATATGCTAAGTGTTAGGAAGAGGGTTAGTGTTTAGTTTTAGGATTACGGTTACCATTAGTGTTAAGGTTAGGTGTAGAAGTTATTGTTAGGGTTAGGCTTATGGTTACGGTTAGTGTGAGGGTTAGGGTTAGGGTTAGATTTAGGGTTATGGTGAGGAATAGGCTTAGGATTATGATTAGGGTTAGGGTTACAATTAAGTTAGCATTAGGTTTAGGGTTAGGGTTTCTGTTAGATTTAGTGTTAGGGTTAGGGTTAGGTTTAGTGTTAGGTTTAGGTTTTAGGTGTTAGTGATTGGGTTATGGGTTAGGGTTAGTGTTAGGGTTAGGGTTAGGGTTACTCTTAGTTTTAGGGTTATGATTAAGGTTAGGGTTAGGAGTTAGGTAATAGGGAGTGGGTTATGGTTAGGCTTTGGGTTACGGTTATGGTTATGGTTATGATTAGATTTAGGATTAGGGTTAGGTTAAGGGGTTAGTTTTAGAGTTTGGGTTAGGTTTATGGTTAGGTGTTAGGTTTTATCAATAGGTTTAGGGTTAGGGTTACATTTAGGGTTCGGTTTAGCGTTAGGGTTAGGGTTAGGTATAGTTTTAGGGTTATGGTTAAGGTTTAGGTTTAGGCTTAATGTTAGGATTAGGTTTAGGGTGAGGGTTAGTTTTAGGGTTAGAAATTAGTTGCAGTGTTAGTTTTAGGGTTAGAGTTAGGGTTATGAGTAGAGGTTAGTGTTGGTTTTAGTGTTAGAGTTAGGGTTAGGGTTAGGGCTTGGCTTAGAGGTTATGGTTATGGTTATGGTTTGGGTTAAAGCTTAAGTTCAGGTTTATGGTTAGGGTTAAGGTTAAGGTTACGGTTAAAGTTTAGAGTTAGGTTTAATGTTATGATTAGGGTTAGCGTTATGATTAGAGGTTAGCTTGTGGTTTAGGGTTAGAGTTAGGGTTAGTGTTAGGGTTACTGTTAGGCTTAGAGTTTATGGTTATGTTTAGTGTTACGGTTAGGGTTAATGCTTAGGTTGAGGGTTAGTATTTGGGGTAGGGTTCGGTTAGTAATATGCTAAGCGTTAGGATTAGGTTTAGTGGTTAATTTTAGGGTTAGGTTACTTTTTGGTTTAGAGGTTAATGTTAGGTTTTGGGATAAGTTTACGGTTAGTGTGAGTGTTAGGGTTACTTTTAGAGTAAGGTTATGATTAGCTTTAGGCTTAGGGTTATGGTTAGTGTTAGGGTTACAATTAGGTTATCATTATTGTTAGTGTTAGGGTTAGGTTTGATTTAGTGTTAGGGTTAGTGTTAGGGTTAGGGTTAGGTTTAGGGGTTAGGTGTTCATGATAAGGTTATGGGTTAGGGTTATTGTTAGGGTTACAGTTAGAGTTAGGGTTACGGTTATGCTTAAAGGTAGGTGTTAAGTTTAGGGTTAAGGTTAGGGTTTGGGTTAGAGTTAAAGCTTAAGCTTAGGTTTAGTGTTAGAGTTAGAGTTCAAGGTTACTGTTAGGTTAAGGGTTAGGATTAGGGTTAGGGTTAGGGTTAGGGTTAGGGTTAGGGTTACACTTAGTGTTAAGGTTATGATTAAGGTTAGGGTTGTGCTAGGTGTTAGGGAGAGTGTTAGGTTTAGGCTTTGGGTTTCGGTTAGGGTTAGGGTTACGATTAGGTTTAGGTGTAGAGTTAGGTTTAGGGTTAGGGTTAGGGTTAGGATTAGGGTTAGGTTTGGTGTTAGTTTTTGAGTTAAGGTTAGGGTTACTGTTAGGGATTAGGTGTTAGCAATAGGGTTATGGATAGGGTTAGGTTTAGTGTTCGGTTTAGAGTTAGGGTTAGGGTTCGGGATAGTGTTAGGTTTAGGGTTAGTGTTTAGGGTTAGGGTTATGGTTAGATTTAGGTTTAGGTTTAGGGTTAGGTTTAGTGTTAGTGTTAGAAGATAGGTTTACTGTTAGGGTTAGAGTTAGGGTTAGGTTATGGTTAGAGGTTAGTGTTTGGTTTAGTGTTAGAGTTAGGGTTAGTTCTAGGCTTAAAGGTTATGGTTAGTTTTAGGGTTACTGTTAGGATTAAAGCTTAGGCTCAGGTTTGCGTTTACTGCTATGGTTAGGGTTATGGTTAGAGTTTAGGATTAGGTTTAAGGTTACGGTTAGGGTTACGGTTATGGTTAGAGGTTAGCTTTTGGTTTAGGGTTAGAGTTATGGTTAGTGTTAGTGTTAGTGTTAGGCTTAGATATTATGGTTAGGGTTAGGTTTAGGGTTAGGGTTAGGGCTAAAGCTTAGGTTCAGGGTTAGGGTTAGGATTAGGGTTATGGTTAGGGATATGGTAAGGATTAGGATTAGGTTAGTGGATAGTTTTAGGTATAGGGTTATGCTTAGGATTAGGTATAGGGTTATGCTTAGGATTAGGTTTTAGGTATAGGGTTATTCTTAGGATTAGGCTTAGATGTTAGTGTTAGTGTTAGGTTAGGGTTAGGGTTAGTGTGAGGGTTAGGTTTAGGTTTAGAGTTAGGGTTAGTTTTAGGGTTAGGTTTGGTGTTATGGTTATTGTTAGGGTTATAATTGGGTTAGTATTAATGTTAGGATTAGGGTTAGGGTTTGCATTAGATTTAGTGTTAGGTTTAGGGTTACTGTAATGTTTTGGTTTAATGGTTAGGTATTAGGTATAGTGTTATGGGTTAGGGTTAGTGTTAGTGTTAGGGTTAGGGTTACAGTTTAGGGTTAGAGTTAGGGTTTGGGTTAGTGTTATCATTAGGGTAAGGGTTAGGTTGAGGTTTAGGGCAAGGGTAGTGTTAGAAGTTAGGTTGAGTGTTAGGTTTAGTGATAGGTATGGGGTTAGGGTTAGTTTTAGGGGTTAGGGTTAGTGTTAGGGTTAGGGTTAAGTTTAGGTTTAGAAATATGTGTTAGGGTTAGTGTTTGGATTAGGGTTAGAGTTAGAGTTACGGTTAGAGTTATGGTTAGGGTTATGCTAGGGTTAGGGTTAGGGTTAGGTATTACAGTCAGGCTTAGGGTTAGTTTTACGGTTAGGGTTAGAGTTACATTTAGTGTAAGGGATTAATGTTAGTTCTGTGTTAGGGTTATGCTTATAGTTAGGGTTAGGGTTAGGATTAGAAGATAGGGTTAGGGGTAGGGTTAGTGTTATGGTTACGTTTAGGGTTAGGGTTAGTATTAGGGTCATGGTTAGGGGTTAGTTGTTACGGAGAGAGTAAAGATTAGGCTTCGGTTTACGGTTAGGGTTACTGTTATGATTCGGTTTAGGGTTAGGCTTAGGGTTATGGCTAGTGTTAGGGTTAGGTTTAGTGTTAATTTTAGGTTTAGATTTAGTGTTAGGTTTAGGGGTTAGATATTAGGGATAGGTTTAGGGTTAGGGTTAGTGTTAGGGATAGTGTTAGGTTTCGGGTTAGGGTTTAGGGTTAGTGTTAGAGTTAGAGTTAGAGTTAGGGTTAGGTATAGGGTCAGTTAGGGTTAGGGTTTTTTATTAATCTTGGGGTTACAGTTAGGGTTAGAATTACGTTGAGGTTAGGGTTAGGTTTAAAGTTATGTTTAGAGCTAGGTTTAGGGTTTTGGGTAGCATTAGGGTTAGAGATAGTGATAGGGTTAGGATTGGGATTAGTAGTTAGGTTTAGGGTTAGGTTTACATTTATGGATAGGTTCCGGTTTAGAAGTTAGTGTTAGGGTTAGTGTTAGTGTTAGGTTTAGTGTTAGGATTAGGTTTAGGTTTAGAGTTATGTTCAAGTTTAGGGTTATGGTTTTGGTCAGGGTTAGGTATAGGGTTATGGCTAGGCTTCGGGTTACGGTAAGTGTTAGGGTTACCATTAGATTAGTGTTAGCATTAGGGTTTGGGTTAGAGTTAGGTTTATGATTAGGGTTAGAGATTATTATTACTGTTAGGGTTATGATTATGGTTACTGTTATGGTTAGTGTAAGAGTTTAGCCTTAGTGTTAGGGTTAGTGTTAGGTTTAGGTTTAGGCTTAGGGTTAGAAGTTAGTATAAGTGTTAGGGTTAGGTTTTGGGTTAGGGTTAAGGTTAGGGTTAGTGTTCGGTTTAGGTTTAGAATTTAGTGTTAGTGTTAGGGTTAGGGTTATGGTTAGGCTTCGGGTTACGGTTAGGTTTAGGGTTACAATTAAGTTTAGGTTTAGGCTTAGGGTAGGGTTACAGTTAGTATTAGGTTTAGTGTTAGTTTTAGGGTTAGGTTCCGTGTTAGGTTTAGGGGTTAGGTGTTAGGGATAAGGTTAGGGTTAGGGTAGGGCTAGGGTTTAGGTTTACAGTTAGCGTTAGGTTTAGGAAAGTGTTAGGGCTTAATTTGATGGGTTAGGCTTAGGGTTAGTGTTAGGGTTAGGGTTAGGGTTAGGGTTAGGGTTAGGGTTATGGTCAGTGTTATGGTTAGAGGTTAGTGTTAGGTTTAGTGATAGAGTTTGTGGTTAGGGTTAGGGTTAGGGTGAGGTTTAGAAGTTATTTTTAGGGTTATGGTAAGGGTTAGAGTTAAAGCTTAGCTTTAGGTTTAGGGTTAGTGTGAGGGTTAAGGATAGGGTTAGTGTTAGGGTTAGGGCTAGGCTTAGGGTTACGATGAGGGTTAGGATTACATTTAGGTTAGGGTTAGGGTTATGGCTAGGTTTAGAATTTAGGGTTAGTGTTAGGTTTAGGGTTAGGTTTAGGCATAGATTTAGGGTTAGGGTTAGTTTTAGAGGTTAGTATTAGTTCTAGGGTTAGGGTTAGGGTTAGGATTAGAATTTTTGGTGAAGGTTAGGGTTAGGTTTAGGTTTAGTGGTTAGGTGTTAGGGATAGGGTAAGGGTTAAACTTAGGTTTAGGGTTAGATTACAGTTAGGATTATGTTTAGGGTTATGGTCAGGATTAGGATTAGAATTTAGGGTTAGGGTTAGGTTTACGGTTATTGTTAGAGGTTAGCGTGAGGTTTAGGGTTAGAGTTAGGGTTAGGGCTATGTTTAAGGTTTGTGTTAGAGTTAAAGGTTAGGGTTAGGGTTAGGGTTAAGGTTACGGCTAGAGTTTAGGGTTAGTGTTGGGGTAAGTGTTTGTTTTAGGGTTAGGGTTAGTTTTAGGGTTAGAGTTTAGGGTTAGGGTTCGGTTTAGGGTTAGGGTTTTTGTTAGTGTTAGGGTTAGGTTTACGCTTAGTGTTAGTGTTAGGATTAAGGTTAGTGTTAGGGGTTAGGTGTTAGGGAGAGTGTTAAGGTTAGGCTTTGGGTTAGGATTAGGTTTAGAGTTAGGGTTAGGTTTAGGTTTAGGTTTAGGGTTAGTTTTAGAGTTACACTTAGGGTTAGGGTTAGGTGTTAGGTGTTAGTGATAGGGTTATGTTTAGGGTTAGGTTTAGGTTCGGTTTAGGGTTAGGGTTAGGGTTAAAGATAGTGTTAGGGTTAGGTTTAGATTTAGTGTTAGGGTTAGTGTTAGGGTTAGAATTTAGGTTTAGTGTTAGGGTTAGGGCTAGTGTTAGTGTTAGGGTTAGGCTTAGAGGTTAGGTTGTGGTTTAGGGTTAGAGTTTGGGTTAGTGTTTGGTTTAATGTTAGACTTAGAGGTTATGGTTATTGTTAGGGTTAGTGTTAGTGTGAGGTTTAGAGTTAGGGTTAGAGTTAGGGTTATGGTTAGAGTTAGGCTTAGGGTTATGGTTATGGTTATGGTTACGGCTAGGGTTACCATTCAGTTAGCATTACGGTTAGGGTTAGGGTGTGCATTATACTTTTAGGTTTAGGGTTAGGTTAGGTTTTGGGGTTAAGTGTTAGGGACAGTGTTATGGGTTAGGGTTAGTGTTAGGGTTATGGTTTGGGGTACTCTTAGAGTTAGGGTTATGGTTATGGTTAGAAATTAGCGTTAGGTTTTTTGTTAGGGTTAAGGATAGTGTTATGGTTTGGGTTAGAGTTAAAGGTTAGGGTTAGATTTAGCCTTACGGTTAGAGTTTAGGTTAGTTTTAGTGTAAGTTTTAGGTTTAGGTTTAGGGTTAAGTTTAGTGTTAGAGTATAGGATTATGGTTCGGTTTAGGATTAGGGTTAGTGTTAGGGTTAGGATTAGAGGTTAGATTTTGGTTTAGTGTTAGAGTTAGGGTTAGTGTTAGTGTTAGTGTTAGGGTTAGAGTTTATCTTTATGGTTAGTTTTAGGTTTAAGGTTAAAGCTTAGGTTCAGGTTTAGGGTTAGCGGTAGGGTTCGGTTAGGGATCTGCTAAGGGTTATGGTTTGGTTTAGTGGTTAACTTTAGGGTTAGGGTTACTGTTAGGGTTAGTGTTAGTTTTTGTGAGAGTGAGAGTTTTATGGTTAGTTTTAGGGTTAGGGTTATGGTTAGAGTTAGGCATAGGGTTATTGTTAGGGTTAGGTTTACCATTAGATTAGCGTTAGGGTTAGCTTTAGGGTTTACGTTAGGTTTAGTGTTAGGGTTAGGTTTAGGTTTAGGTTTAGGTTTAGGTTTAGGGGTTAGGTGTTGGGGATAGGCTTATGATTTAGGTTTAGTTTTAGGGTTATGAGTAGGGTTACAATTATGGTTAGAGCTTAGCATTTAGTTTAGGGTTAGGGTTGTGGTTTGCATTAGAGTTAAATGTTAGGGTTAGGTTTAGCATTACGATTAGAGTTTAGGGTTATTTTTAGGGTAAGGGTTAGATTTAGGGTTAGGGCTAGGTTTAGGTTTAGAGTATAGGGTTATGTTTTGGCTTAGGGTTAGGGATAGTGTTAGTGTTAGGTTTAGGGTTACGCTTAGTGTAAGGGTTATTGTTTTTTTTTTTTTTTTTTTTTTTTTTTTTTTTTTTTTTTTTTTTTTTGTCTTTTTCCTTTTTATCGGTACCAGGGATCGAACTCACGACTGCCTGCTTGCAAGGCAGGCGCTTATGCCGCTGAGCTAAATCCTCAGCCCCCAAAGGGTTATTGTTAAGGTTAGTGTTAGGAGTTAGGTTTTAGGGAGTGGGTTAGGGTTAGGCTTTGGGTTACAGTTAGGGTTAGGGTTACAATTAGGTTTATGGTTAGGTTAGGGTTAGTTTTAGTGTTAGTTTTGGAGTTCACATTTGGGTTAGGGTTAGGGGTTAGGTGTTAGCAATAGGGTTAGGGTTATGGTTAGGTTTATGGTACGGTTTAGGGTTGGGCTTATGGTTAGGGATAGTGTTAAAGTTATGGTTAGGGTTTAGGGTTATGGTTAGGGTTAGGTTTTGGTTTAGGGTTAGGGTTAGTGTTAGGGTTAGAAGTTAGTTTTATTGTTATGGTTTGGTGTATGTTTAGAGGTTAGCGTTTGGTTTAGGTTTAGAGTTAGTGTAAGGGTTTTGGGTTAGACTTAGAGGTTATGGATATGGTTAGGGTTAGGGTTAGCATTAGGATTAAAGCTTAATTAAGGTTTACGATTAGGGTTAAGGTTATGGTTACGGTTAGAGTTTAGGGTTAGGTTTAAGGTTATTGTTGGCGTTATGGTAATGGTTAGATTTTAGCTTTTGGTTTAGGTTTAGACTTAGGGATAGTGTAGGGTTAGTGTTAGGGTTAGAGGTTATAGTTAGGGTTATGGTTAGGGTTAAAGCTTAGGTTGAGGGTAAGGACTAGGGGTAGTTTTCAGTTAGGGATATGCTAAGGGTTAGTATTACGTCAGTGGTTAGTTTTAGGTTTAGGGTTACGGTTAGGGTTAGGGTTAGGGTTAGAGGTTAGTGTTAGTTTCAGGCTTAGGTTTAGGTTAGTGTGAGGATTAGGGTTACGTTTAGAGTTGTTATGCTTATGGTTAGGCTTAGCGTTATGGTTAGGGTTAGGGTTACAATTAGGTTAGTGTTAGGTTTAAGGTTAGGGTTTTGGTTTGCGTTTGATTTAGTTTTAGGGTTAGCATTAGGGTTAGGGTTAGAGTTAGCATTAGGTTTAGGGGTTAGGTGTTAGGGATAGGGTTATAGGTTAGGATTTGTGTTAGTGTTAGGGTTAGGGTTAGTGTTAGGGTTAGGGTTAGTGTTATTGTTAGAGTTAGGGTTATGATTATGGTTAGTGGTTAGTGTTTGGTTTAGGGTTAGGTTTAGGGATTGGGTTAGACTTAAAGATTATGGTTAGGTTTAGTGTTATGGTTAGAGTTTAGGTTTAGTGTTAGGGTAAAGATTATGTTTAGGGTTTGGGTTAGGTTTAGGCTTAAAGTTTAGTGTTATAGTTCGGTTTAGGGTTAGGGTTATGCTTAGTGTTAGGGTTATGATTAAGGTTTGGGTTAGGAGTTAGATGTTAGGGCGAGGGTTTGGGTTAGACTTTTTGTTTTGGTTAGGGTAAGGGTTACGATTAGGTTTAGGGTTTGTGTTAGGGTTAGCATTATTAGGGATTGGTTTAGGCTTAGTTTTTGAGTTAGGGTTAGGGGTTAGATGTTAGCGATACCGTTAGTGTTGGGTTTCGAATTCGTTTTAGGGTTACGGTTAAGGTTAGGGTTAGGGTTAGGGTTAAGGATAGTGTTTGGGTTAAGGTTAGGATTTAGCATTAGGGTTAGGGTTAGGTTTAGTTTTAGGGTTAGGGTGAGTATTAGATTTAGAAGATAAGTTTAGTGTTAGGCTTAGGGTTAGGTTTAGGATTATAGTTAGAGGTTAGCGTTTGTTTAGTGTTAGTGTTAGGGTTAGGTTTACGGTTACGTTAGGCTTAGAAGTTATGGTTAGTGTTAGGGTTAAAGCTTAGGTTCAGGTTTAGATTTAGGGTTATGGTTAGGGTTACGGTTAGAGTTTAGAATTAGGTTTAATGTTATGGTTAGGGTTAGGGTTGTGGTTAGAGGTTAGCTTTTGGTTTAGGGTTAGAGTTAGGGTTAGTGTTAGGCTTAGAGGTTATGGTTAGTGTTAGGTTTAGTGTTAGGGTTAGGATTAACCCTTAGGTTCAGGGTTAGTGTTAGGATTAGTTTTAGGGTTAGGGATATGGTAAGTGTTAGGATTAGGGTTAGTTGTTAGTTTTATGTTTAGGGTTACTATTAGGGTTAGGGTAAGGTTAAGATGTTAGTGTTAGTGTTAGAGTTAGGGTTAGTGTGAGGGTTAGGGTTAGATTTAGATTTAGGGTTAGGGTTAGGTTTAGGCTTAGCATTATGGTTTTTGTTAGAGTTATAATTAGGTTAGCGTTAGGGTTAGGGTTAGGGTTTGCATTAGATTAAGTGTTAGGTTAAGGGTTAGGGTTAACGTTAGGTTTACAGGTTTGGTGTTAGGGATAGTGTTATGGGTTAGCGATAGTGTTAGGGTTAGGGTTAGGGTTAGAGTTTAGGGTTAGGGTTAGTGTTTGTGTTATTGTTATGGTTACAGTTATGGTTAGGTTGAGGTGTAGGGTGAGGGTTAGAAGTTAGGTTTAGTGTTAGGTTTAGGGTTAGGTTAGGGATAGGTTAGGGATAGGTTTAGGGTTTGGGTTAGTGTTAGAGGTTAGGGTTAGTGTTAGGGTTAGGGTAAGGGTTAGGGTTAGGATTAGGGTTAGGTTTAGGGTAAGATGTATGGGTTAGGGTTAGGGTTAGGGTTAGTGTTAGTGTTAGAGTTAGGGTTAGGTTTACTGTTATGTATTACAGTCAGGCTTAGTGTTAGTTTCAGTGTTAGGGTAAGGGATTAATATTAGTTCTGGGTTAGGGTTATGGTTAGGGTTAGGGTTAGGATTAGAAGTTATGGTTAGTTGTAGGGTTAGTTAAATGGGTTAGGTTTAGGGTTAGGGTTAGTGTTAGGGTTAGGGGTTGGCGTTAGGTGTTAGGGAGACTGTAAAGATTAGCCTTCAGTTTACGGTTAGTGTTAGTTTTAGGATTAGGTTTATGTTTAGGCTTAGGGTTAGGTGGAGGTTTAGGGTTAGGTTTAGTGTAATTTTAGGTTTAGGTTTAGCATTAGGGGTAGGGGTTAGGTGTTAGAGATATGTTTAGGGTTAGGGTAAGGATTAGGTTTACGGTTAGAGTGAGGATTAGGGATAATATTAGGTTTAGGGTTAGGGTTTTGGATTAGTGTTAGTGTTAGGGTTAGGGTTAAGGTTACTGTTAGGCTTTGGGTTACGGTTAGGGTTAGAGTTACGTGTAGCTTAGGGTTAGGGTTAGGCTTAGTGTTAGGTTTAGGGTTAGGGTTATATGTTAGTGATAGGTTCAGGTTTAGGGTTAGTGTTATGGTTAGAGTTTAGGGTTAGTGTTAGGATTAGGGTTAGGGTTAGGATTAGGGGTAGGATTAGGGTAAGGGTAAGTGTTATGTCTACGATTAGAGGTTAGCTTTAGGTTTAGTTATAGAGTTTGGGGTTAGGGTGAGTGTTACGGTGAGGCCTAGAAGTTATCTTTAGGGTTAGGCTTAAGGTTATAGCTTACGTTTAGGGTTAGGGTTAGCATTTATTTAAGCGATAGGGTAAGGGTTAGGATTAGGATTAGTCGATAGGTTTAGAGTTAGGTTTACGGTTAGGGTTAGGTTTAGGTTTAGAGGTTATTGTTTGTGTTAGTGTTAGGGTTATGCTTAGGGTTAGTGTTATGGTTAGGATTAGGTTTAGGGTTTGGTTTAGGGTTAGATATAGGGTTACGGCTAGGCTTCAGGTTACTGTAAGGTTTAGGGTTACAATTAGGTTTAGGGTTAAGCTTAGGGTAGGGTTAGGGTTAGTGTTAGGTTTAGTGTTAATTTTAGGGTTAGTTTTATCTTTAGAGTTAGGGGTTAGGTGTTACAGATAGGGCTAGGGTTAGTGTACGGTTAGGGTTATGTTTACATTTCGGGTTAGGGTTAGGATTAGTGTTAGGGCTTAATTTGAGGGGTTCGACTTAGGTTTAGTGTCATGGTTAGGGTTAGGGTTAGGTTTAGGGATACGGTTAGTGTTAGTGTTATGGTTAGAGGTTAGCATTAGTGTTATTGATAGAGTTTGTGGTTAGGTTTGGCGTTAGGGTGAGGCTTAGATGTTTTTTTTTTTTAGGGTTATGGTTAGGGTTAGGGTTAAACCTTAGGTTTAGGGTTAGGGTTAGCATTAGGGTTAGGGATAGGTTTAGTGTTAGGGTTAGGGCTAGGCTTAGAGTTATGGTTAGGGTTAAGATTACATTTAGGTAAGTGTTATGGTTAGGGTTAGGGTTAGAATTTAGGGTTAGTGTTAGGTTTAGGGTTAGGGTTAGGGATAGTTTTAGGGTTAGATTTAGTGTTAGAGGTTAGGGTTATTGTTAGGGTTAGGTTTACGGAGAGTGTTAGGGTTAGGATTAGAATTTTGACTTAGTGTTAGGATTAAGATAAGGTTTAGGTGTTAGGTGTTAGGGATAGGGTAAGGGTTATGGTTAGCTTTAGGGTTAAGTTAGGTTTAGGGTTAGGGTTAGGTTTACGTGTTAGGGTTAGGGTTACTGTTATGGTTTGAGATTAGCATTAAATTTAGGGTTAGGGTTAATGTTAGGGTTAGGGTTAGTGTTAGGGTTAGGGTTAGAGTTTAGGATTATTGTTAGGGTAAGTGTTAGGTTTAGGCATAGGGTTAGTTTAGCGTTAGAGTTCAGGATTATGGTTCAGTTTAGGGTTAAGGTTACTGTTAGTGTTAGGGTTAGGTTTACGCTTAGTGTTAGGGTTATGATTAATTTAGGTTTAGCAGTTAGGTGTTAGGGAGAGGGTAAAGGTTAGGCTTTGGGTTATGATTAGGGTTTGTGTTTCGATTAGTATTAGGGTTTATGTTAGGGATAGGGTTAGGGTTAGGTTTAGTTTTAGGTTTAGAGTTAGTTTTAGAGTGAGAGTTATGGATAGATTTAGGTGTTAGGTGTTAGCGATAGGGTTATGGTTAGGGTTACGTTTAGGGTTCAGTTCAGGGTTAGGGTTAGGGTTAGGGTTAGAGATAGTGTTAGGGTTAGGGTTAGCGTTTAGGGTTAGGGTTAGTGTTTGTGTTAGGTTTAGATTTAGGGTTAGGGTTAGTGTTATGGTTAGAAGTTAGGTTTAGTGTTAGTGTTAGGGTTAGGGTTCGGGTTAGGTAGTGTTAGTGTTATGGTTCGAGGTTAGCGTTTGTTTTAGGGTTAGGGTTAGGCTTAGAGGTTATTGTTAGGTTTAGGGTTAGGGTTAAAGCTTAGTTTTAGGTTTACTGTTAGGGTTACAGTTAGGGTTAGGGTTAGGGTTAGGGTTTAGCGTTAGGGTTAGTGTTTGTGTTAGGTTTAGGTTTAGGTTTAGGGTTAGTGTTATGGTTAGAATTTAGGTTTAGTATTAGGGTTAGGGTTAGGGTTCGGGTTAGGTAAGGCTAGAGGTTTGCGTTTGTTTTAGGGTTAGGGTTTGTGTTAGGCTTAGTGGTTATTGTTAGGTTTAGGGTTATGGTTTAAAGCTTAGTTGTAGTTTACTGTTAGGGTTATGGTTAGGGTGATGGTTAGGATTTATGGTTAGGTTTAAGGTTAGGGTTTGTGTTTGGGTTACATTTAGAGGTTAGGTTTTGGTTTAGGGTTAGAGTTAGGGTTAGTGTTAGGGTTAGTGTTAGGCTTAGATCTTATTGTTAGGGTTAGGGTTAAAGCTTAGGTTCAAGGTTAGGGTTAGGGAGAGGGTTCAGATAGGAATATGACAAGGGTTAAGATTAGGGTTAGTGGGTAGTTTTAGGGTTAGGGTTACCCTTAGGGTTAGGGTTAGGTTAAAATTTAGTTTTAGCCTTAGGTTTAGGGTTAGGGTTAGTGTGAGGGTTAGAGTTAGGGTTAGAGTTAGGGTTATGGTTAGGGTTAGGCTTAGGGTTATGGTTAGGTTTAGGGTTACAATTAGGTTAACGTTATAGTTAGGGTTAGGTTATGAATTAGATTTAGCGTTAGGTTTAGGGTTAAGTTTAGGGTTAGGGGTTAGGTGTTAGGGATAGGGTAATGGGTTAGGGTTAGTGTTAGGGTTAGGGTTAGGGTTACGGTTAGTGTTAGGGTTACGGTTATGATTAGAGCTTAACCTTAGGTTTATGATTAGTGTTAGGGTTAGTGTTTCAGTTAGAGTTAATGGCTAGGGTTAGGTTTAGCGTTATGTTTCGAGTTTAGGGTTAGTGTTAGGTTAAGGGTTAGTTTTAAGGTTAGGATTAGGGTTATAGTTTAGGGTTATGGCTTGGTTTATTGTTACGGTTAGTGTTAGGGTTAGGATTACGCTTAGTGTTAGAGTTATGATTAAGGTTAGGGTTAGGAGTTAGGTGTTAGGGAATGGGTTAGGGTTAGGCTTTGGGTTAGGGTTAGGGTTAGGTTTAGGGTTACGATTAGGTTTAGGGTTAGAGTTAGCATTAGGGTTAAGGTTAGTTTTAGGGTTAATCTTAGAGTTAGTGTTAGGGTTAGGGTTAACGGTTAGGTGTTAGCGATAGGGTTAGGGTTAGGGTTACATTTAGGGTTAGGGTTAGTGTTAGTGTTAGAAGTTAGTTTTAGTGTTAGCGTTAGTGTTAGTGTGAGGGTTAGGGTTACAGTTAGGTTTATGGTTAGAGGTTAGCATTTGGTTTAGGGCTAGTGTTAGGTTTAGGGTTAGGGCTAGGCTTAGACGTTATGGTTAGGGTTTGTGTTAGGGTTAGGGTTAGCGTTAAAGCTTAAGTTTAGGTTTACTGTTTGTGTTAAGGTTAGGGTTACGGTTAGAGTTTAGTTTTAGGTTTAAGATTAGGGTTAGGGTTAGGTTTATGGTTAGAGGTTAGCTTTTGGTTTAGCGTTAGAGTTAGGGTTAGTGTTAGGCTTAGATGTTATTGTTAGGGTTAGGGTTAAAGCTTAGATTCAAGGTTAGGGTTAGGGAGAGGGTTCAGATAGGAATAAGACAAGGGTTAAGATTAGGGTTAGTGGGTAGTTTTGTGTTTAGGGTTACCCTTAGTGTTAGGCTAGGTTAAAATTTAGTTTTAGCGTTAGGTTTAGGGTTAGGGTTAGTGTGAGGGTTAGAGTTAGGGTTAGAGTTAGTGTTATGGTTAGAGTTAGGCTTAGGGTTATGGTTATGGTTATGGTTACGGCTAGGGTTACCATTCAGTTAGCATTACGGTTAGGGTTAGGGTGTGCGTTATACTTTTAGGTTTAGGGTTATGTTAGGTTTTGGGGTTAAGTGTTAGGGACAGTGTTATGGGTTAGGGTTAGTGTTAGGGTTATGGTTAGGGGTACCCTTAGAGTTAGGGTTATGGTTATGGTTAGAAATTAGCGTTAGGTTTTTTGTTCGGGTTAAGGATAGTGTTATGGTTTGGGTTAGAGTTAAAAGTTAGGGTTAGATTTAGCCTTACGGTTAGAGTTTAGGTTAGTTTTAGTGTAAATTTTAGGTTTAGGTTTAGGGTTAAGTTTAGTGTTAGAGTATAGGATTATGGTTCGGTTTAGGATTAGGGTTAGTGTTAGGGTTAGGATTAGATTTTGGTTTAGTGTTAGAGTTAGGGTTAGTGTTAGTGTTAGTGTTAGGCTTAGAGTTTATCTTTATGGTTAGTTTTAGGTTTAAGGTTAAAGCTTAGGTTCAGGTTTAGGGTTAGCGGTAGGGTTCGGTTAGGGATCTGCTAAGGGTTATGGTTTGGTTTAGTGGTTAGCTTTAGGGTTAGGGTTACTGTTAGGGTTAGTGTTAGTTTTTGTGAGAGTGAGAGTTTTATGGTTAGTTTTAGGGTTAGGGTTATGGTTAGAGTTAGGCATAGGGTTATTGTTAGGGTTAGGTTTACCATTAGATTAGCGTTAGGGTTAGCTTTAGGGTTTACGTTAGGTTTAGTGTTAGGGTTAGGTTTAGGTTTAGGTTTAGGTTTAGGTTTAGGGGTTAGGTGTTGGGGATAGGCTTATGATTTAGGTTTAGTTTTAGGGTTATGAGTAGGGTTACGATTATGGTTAGAGCTTAGCATTTAGTTTAGGGTTAGGGTTGTGGTTTGCATTAGAGTTAAATGTTAGGGTTAGGTTTAGCATTACGATTAGAGTTTAGGGTTATTTTTAGGGTAAGGGTTAGATTTAGGGTTAGGGCTAGGTTTAGGTTTAGAGTATAGGGTTATGTTTTGGCTTAGGGTTAGGGATAGTGTTAGTGTTAGGTTTAGGGTTACGCTTAGTGTAAGGGTTATTGTTTTTTTTTTTTTTTTTTTGTCTTTTTCCTTTTTATCGGTACCAGGGATCGAACTCACGACTGCCTGCTTGCAAGGCAGGCGCTTATGCCGCTGAGCTAAATCCCCAGCCCCCAAAGGGTTATTGTTAAGGTTAGTTTTAGGAGTTAGGTTTTAGGGAGTGGGTTAGGGTTAGGCTTTGGGTTACAGTTAGGGTTAGGGTTACAATTAGGTTTATGGTTAGGTTAGGGTTAGTTTTAGTGTTAGTTTTGGAGTTCACATTTGGGTTAGGGTTAGGGGTTAGGTGTTAGCAATAGGGTTAGGGTTATGGTTAGGTTTATGGTACGGTTTAGGGTTGGGCTTATGGTTAGGGATAGTGTTAAAGTTATGGTTAGGGTTTAGGGTTATGGTTAGGGTTAGGTTTTGGTTTAGGGTTAGGGTTAGTGTTAGGGTTAGAAGTTAGTTTTATTGTTATGGTTTGGTGTATGTTTAGAGGTTAGCGTTTGGTTTAGGTTTAGAGTTAGTGTAAGGGTTTTGGGTTAGACTTAGAGGTTATGGTTATGGTTAGGTTTAGGGTTAGCATTAGGGTTAAAGCTTAGGTTGAGGGTAAGGACTAGGGGTAGTTTTCAGTTAGGGATATGCTAAGGGTTGGTATTACGTCAGTGGTTAGTTTTAGGTTTAGGGTTACGGTTAGGGTTAGGGTTAGGGTTAGAGGTTAGTGTTAGTTTTAGGCTTAGGTTTAGGTTAGTGTGAGGATTAGGGTTACGTTTAGAGTTGTTATGCTTATGGTTAGGCTTAGGGTTATGGTTAGGTTTTGGGTTACAATTAGGTTAATGTTATAGTTAGGGTTTAGTTATGCGTTAGATTTAGTGTTAGGGTTAGCATTAGGTTTAGGTTCAGGGGTTAGGTTTTAGGGATAGGGTTATGGTTTAGGGTTAGTGTTAGGGTTAGGGTTAGGGTTAGGGTTACGGTTAGTGTTAGGGTTTCGTTTATGATTAGAGCTTAACCTTAGGTTTATGGTTAGTGTTAGGGTTAGGGTTTGAGTTAGAGTTAATGGCTATAGTTAGGTTTAGCGTTATGTTTCGAATTTAGGGTTAGTGTTAGTTTAAGGGTTAGTTTTAGGGTTAGGTTTAGGGTTATAGTTTAGGGTTATGGCTCAGTTTAGGGTTAGGGTTAGTGTTAGGGTTAGGATTCCGCTTAGTGTTAGAGTTATGATTAAGGTTAGGGTTATTAGTTAGGTGTTAGGGAGGGGGATAGGGTTAGGCTTTGGGTTACGGTTAGGGTTAGGGTTACAATTAGGTTTAGCGTTAGCGTTAGGGTTAGTGTTAAAGTTAGTTTTAGGGTTAATCTTAGAGTTAGGGTTAGGGTTAGGGTTAGCGTTTAGGTGTTAGTGTTAGGGTTAGGGTTACGTTTTGGGTTATGGTTAGTGTTAGTGATAGTGTTAGTATTTTGGTTATGGTTTAAAGTTAGGGTTAGGGTTAGGGTTAGAGGTTAGTTTTAGTGTTAGCGTTAGTGTTAGGTGAGTGTTAGGGTTACACTTAGGGTTATGTTTAGAGGTTAGCATTTGGTTAGGGCTAGTGTTAGGTTTAGGGTTAGGGCTAGGCTTAGACGTTATGGTTAGTTTAGCTTTTGGTTTAGGTTTACAATTAGGGTTAGTTTTAGGCTTAGAGGTTATGGGTATGGTTTGGGTTACAGTTAGGGTTAAAGATTAGGTTGTGGCATAAGTTTAGTGGTAGGGTACATTTAGGGATACGCTAAGGGTTAGGATTAGGGTAAGTGTTTAATTTTAGGGTTATTCTTAAGGTTAGGGTTAGGTTTAGGTTTAGAATTTAGTGTTAGGGTTAGGGTTAGGGTTAGTGTGAGTGTTAGGGTTAGAGTTAGGGTTATGGTTAGGGTTAGGCTTAGGTTTATGTTTAGAGTTAGGGTTACAATTAGGTTTGCATTTGGGTTAGGGTTAGGGTTGTGGTTAGTGTCAGGGTTAGGGTTAGAGTTATGGTTTGGTTTAGCTTTAGGTGTTAGGGATAGGCTTATATGTTAGGGTTAGATTTAGGGTTAAGATTGGGGTTAGGGTTACGGTTAGAGTTAGGGTTACGGTTATGGTTAGAGTTTAGCATTAGCTTTAGGGTTAGGGTTAGGATTTGGGTTAGAGTTAAAGGTTATGGTTAGGTTTAGTGTTACTTTTAGAGCTTAGGGTTAGTGTTAAGGTATGGATTAGTTTTAGGGTTAAGGTTATGTTTATGCTTAAAGTTTATTGTTATAGTTATTTTTAGGGTTAGTGTTAGTGTTAGAGTTAGGTTTAGGGTTACAATTAGTGTTCGGTTTATGATTAAGGTTAGAGTTAGGAGTTAGGTGTTAGGGAGAGGGTTAGGGTTAGGCTTTGAGTTTCGGACTGTGTTAGGGTTATTATTGGTTTTAGAGTTAGATTTAGGGTTAGGGTTAGGTTTTGGGTTAGTTTTAGAGTTAGGGTTAGGTTTAGGGTTGGGTGTTAGGTTTTAGCAATAGGTTTAAGGTTAGGGTTATGTTTAGGGTTCGGCTCAGAGTTAGGGTTAGGGTTAAGGATAGTGTTAGTGTTAGGGTTAGCGTTTAGGGTTAGGGTTAGCGTTTAGGATTAGGGTTAGTGTTTGTGTTAGGTTTAGGTTTAGGGTTAGGGTTGGTGTTATGGTTAGAAGTTATGTTTAGTGTTAGTGTTAGGGTTGGGGTTCGGGTTAGGTAGGGTTAGTGTTATGATTCGAGGTTAGCGTTTGTTTTAGGGTTAGGGTTAGGGTTAGGCTTAGAGGTTATTGTTAGGTTTAGGGTTAGGGTTAAATCTTAGTTTTAGGTTTGCTGTTAGGGTTACAGTTAGGGTTAGGTTTAGGGTTAGCGTTTAGGGTTAGGGTTAGTGTTTGTGTTAGGTTTAGGTTTAGGTTTAGGGTTAGGGTTAGTGTTATGGTTAGAATATAGGTTTAGTATTAGGGTTAGGGTTAGGGTTAGGGTTTGGGTTAGGTAGAGTTAGAGGTTTGTGTTTCTTTTAGGGTTATGGTTAGTATTAGGCTTAGAGGTTATTGTTAGGTTTAGGGTTAGGGTTAAATCTTAGTTTTAGTTTTACTGTTAGGGTTATGGTTAGTGTTATCATTAGAGTTTATGGTTAGGTTTAAGGTTAGGGTTTGTGTTTGGGTTACGTTTAGAGGTTAGGTTTTGGTTTAGGGTTAGAGTTAGGGTTAGTGTTAGGCTTAGATGTCATGGTTAGGATTAGGGTTAAAGCTTAGGTTCAAGGTAGGGTTAGCGAGAGGTTTCAGATAAGAATATGACAAGGGTTAGGATTACGGTTAGTGGGTAGTTTTAGGGTTAGGGTTACCCTTAGGGTTAGGGTTAGGTAAAAATTTAGTTTTAGCCTTAGGTTTAGGGTTTGGGTTAGTGTGAGGGTTAGAGTTAGGGTTAGAGTTAGGGTTATGGTTAGGGTTAGGCTTAGGGTTATGGTTAGGTTTAGGGTTACAATTAGGTTAATGTTATAGTTATGGTTAGGTTATGCGTTAGATTTAGTGTTAGGGTTAGAGTTAGGTTTAGGGTTAGGGGTTAGGTGTTAGGGATAGGGTAATGGGTTAGGGTTACGGTTACGATTAGAGCTTAACCTTAGGTTTATGGTTAGTGTTAGGGTTAGGATTTGAGTTAGAGTTAATGGCTAGCGTTAGGTTTAGCATTATGTTTCGAGTTTAAGGTTAGTGTTAGGTTAAGGGTTAGTTTTAGTGTTAGGTTTAGGGTTATAGTTTCTGGTTATGGCTCGGTTTAGGGTTAGGGTTTTTGTTAGGGTTAGGATTACGCTTAGTGTTAGAGTTATGATTAAGGTTAGGGTTAGGAGTTAGGTGTTAGGGAATGGGTTAGGGTTAGGCTTTGGGTTACGGTTAGGGTTAGGGTTACGGTTAGGTTTAGGGGTAGCGTTAGGGTTAGGGTTAATGTTAGTTTTAGGGCTAGTCTTAGAGTTAGGGTTAGGGTTAAGTTTAGCAGTTAGGTGTTAGTGATAGGGTTAGGGTTATAGTTTAGGGTTAGAGTTACATTTACGGTTAGGGTTAGTGTTAGTGATAGTGTTAGTATTTTGGTTATGGTTTAGGGTTAGGGTTAGTGTTAGGGTTAGAAGTTAGTTTTAGTGTTAGCGTTAGTGTTAGGGTGACGGTTAGGGTTACACTTAGGGTTATGGTTAGAAGTTAACATTTGGTTTAGTGCTAGTGTTAGGTTTATGGTTAGGGCTAGGCTTAGACGTTATGGTTAGGGTTTGTGTTAGGGTTAGGGTTAGCGTTAAAGCTTAAGTTCAGGTTTACTGTTTGTGTTAAGGTTAGGGTTACGGTTAGAGTTTAGTTTTAGGTTTAAGGTTAGGGTTAGGGTTAGGTTTATGGTTAGAGGTTAGCTTTTGGTTAAGGGTTACAGTTAGGGTTAGTGTTAGGGTTAGTGTTAGGCTTAGAAGTTATGGGTATGGTTTGGGTTACAGTTAGGGTTAAAGATTAGGTTGTGTCATAAGTTTAGCGGTAGGGTACATTTAGGGATACGCTAAGGATTAGGATTAGGGTAAGTGTTTAGTTTTAGGGTTATCCTTAAGGTTAGGGTTAGGGTTAGGTTTAGAAGTTAGTGTTAGGGTTAGGGTTAGGGTTAGTGTGAGTTTTAGGGTTAGGGTTAGAGTTAGTGTTATGTTTAGGGTTAGGCTTAGGTTTATGTTTAGAGTTAGAGTTACAATTAGGTTTGGTTTAGGGTTAGGGTTGGGGTTAGTTTTAGGGTTAGGGTTAGAGTTAGGGTTACGTTTATGGTTAGAGTTTAGCGTTAGCTTTAGGGTTAGGGTTAGGATTTGGGTTAGAGTTAAAGGTTATGGTTAGGTTTAGTGTTACTTTTAGAGCTTAGGGTTAGTGTTAGGGTAAGGGTTAGTTTTAGGGTTAAGGTTATGTTTACGCTTAAAGTTTATTGTTATAGTTCTTTTTAGGGTTAGGGTTAGTGTTAGAGTTAGGTTTAGGTTTACGCTTAGTGTTCGGTTTATGATTAAGGTTAGAGTTAGGAGTTAGGTGTTAGGGAGAGGGTTAGGGTTAGGCTTTGGGTTTCGGACAATGTTAGGGTTATTATTAGTTTTAGAGTTAGATTTAGGTTTAGGGTTAGGTTTTGGGTTAGTTTTAGAGTTAGGGTTAGGTTTAGGTTTGGGTGTTAGGTGTTAGCGATAGGGTTAGGGCTAGGGTTAGGTTTAGGGTTTGGTTAAGGGTTAGGGTTAGTGTTAGGGATAGTGTTAGGGTTAGGATTAGGGTTTATGGTTAGGGTTAGGTTTAGGTTTAGGGTTAGGGTTAGGTTTCTTGTTAGGGTTAGAAGATAGGTTTAGTGTTATGGTTAGGGTTAGAGTTAGGATTATGGTTAGCGGTTAGTCTTTGGTTTAGGGTTAGAGTTAGTGTTCGGTTTGGGGTTAAGTTAGGCTTAGAGTTCATGGTTAGGGTTATAGTTAGGTGTAGGCATAAAGCTTAGGCTCAGGTTTACCTTTAGTGCTACGGTTAGTGTTACAGTTAGAGTTTTGGATTAGGTTTAAGGTTAGGGTTAGGGTTATAGTTAAAGATTAGCTTTTGGTTTAGGGTTAGCGTTAGGGTTAGTGTTAGGGTTAGTGTTAAGATTCGAGGTTATAGTTAGGGTTAGGTTTAGTTTTAGGGTTAGGTTTAAAGCTTAGGTTCAGCATTAGGGTTAGGCTTAGTGTTAGTGATAAGGATATGGTAAGGGGTAGGATTAGGCTTAGTGGTGAGTTTTTAAGGTTAGGGTTACGGTTAGGGTTAGGGTTATGTTTAGGTGTTAGTGTTAGTGTTAGGTTTAGTGTGATGTTTTGTGTTAAGTTTATAGTTAGGGTTAGGTTTAGGGTTAGGCTTAGGGTTATGGTTAGTTTTATGGTTACCATTAGGTTAGCACTAGTGTTATGGTTAGGGTTAAGTTTAGGGTAAGGTTTAGGGTTTGCGTTAGATTTAGTGTTAGGTTTAAGGTTAGAGATAGGTTTAGGTTTACGTGTTAGGTGTTAGGGATATGTTATGGGTTAGGGTTAGTGTTAGTGTTAGGGTTAAGGTTAGGGTTAGGGTTAGGGTTAGGGATAGGGATAGGGATAGGGTTACAGTTTAGGGTTAGGGCTAGGTTTTGTGTTAGTGTTATGATTAAGGTTAGGTTTAGGTTGAGGTTTAGGGTGAGGGTTCAGGTTAGAGGTTAGGTTTAGTGTTAGGTTTAGGGTTATAGTTAGGTTTAGGGATAGGTTTAAAGTAAGTTTTGTGTTAGAGATTAGGGTTAGTGTTAGGGTTAGGGTTAGGTTTGGGGTTAGGGTTAGGGTTAAATTTAGATGTAAGAGTTAGGGTTAGGGTTAGGGTTAGAGTTAATTTTAGGCTTATGCTAGGGTTAGGGATAGTGTTAGGGTTAGTTATTACAATCTGGCTTAGGGTTATTTTAAGGGTTAGGGTTAATGTTAGGGTTAGTGTTAGGGTTAGGGTTAGGGCTAGGGTTAGGTATTAGTTGTTAGCAATATGGTTAGGGTTAAGGTTAGGGTTAGGATAGGTTTAGGGTTAGGGTTAGGTTTAGGGATGGGTTTCAGGTTAGATTTAGTGTTAGAAGTTAGAGTTAGTGTTAAGGTTAGGGTTAGGGTTAGGGTTAGGGTTTGGGTTAGGGTTAGGGTTAGGGTTAAGGTTTGATGTATGAGTTAGGGTTATGGTTAGGGTTAGGGTTAGGGTTAGGGTTAGTGTTAGAGTTAGTTTTATGTTTAAGCTAGGGTTATGTATAGGGTTAGGTTTAGTTATTGCAATCAGGCTTAGGGTTAGAGTTAGGATTATTGTTAGGGTTAGTGCTAGGCTTAGAGGTTATGGCTAGGGTTAGGGTTAGAGTTAGGGTAAGGTTAGGTTTAGGGCTAGGGTTAGGGTAAGGGTTACATGTTAATGATAGGTTTAGGTTTAAAGTTAGTGTTACGGTAAGAGTTTAGCTTTATGGATAGGTTTAGGGTTAGGTTTAGGGTTAGCGTTTAGTGTTAGGTTTAGGTTTAGGGTTAGGGTTAGAGTTAGGATTAGGCTTAGATGTTATGGTTATGGTCAGGGTTACGGTTAGGGTTAAAGCTTAGGTTGAGGCTTAGTGTTAGGGGTAGGGTTCATTTAGTTTTAGGGTTAGGGTTAGGGTTTGGGGTGAGTTTAGGTAAAGGGTTACGGTTTGGGTTAGGGTTAGGGTTAGGGTTAGAATTAGGGTTTTGCTTTAGGAGTTAGAATTAGGGTTAGCGTTAGTGTTAGTGTTAGGTATAGTGTTAGGGTTAGGGTTAGAGGTTAGGGTTAGGCTTAGGGTTAGTATTTGGTTTAGTATTTAAGATTAGGGTTAGTGTTAGGGTTAGTTTTAGTATTAGAGGTTTAGGGTTAGGGATAGGTTTAGGCTTAAGTTGTTTAGGATTAGGGTTGGCTTAGGTTTAGGGTTAGGGTGAGTGTTAGAGTTTAGGGTCAGTGTTAGGATTAGGGTTAGAGTTTGAGTTAGAGGTTAGTGTTAGGGTTAGGGTGAGGGTTAGTGTTAGGGTTAGACCATTTAGGTTTAGAGTTAAGGTTAGTTTTAGGCTTAGGGTTAGTGTTAAGTTTATAGTTAGGTTTTGGATTATGTTTATTGTTAGGGTTAGAGGTTAGGTTTAGGATTAGGGTTTGTGTTAAGGGTATTGTTAGACAGTGTTAGGGTTAGGGTTAGCATTAGGGTTAAGATTAAGTTTCGGTTTAGAGGTTAGGGTTAGGGTTAGTGTTTGTTAGGGTTAGGTTATGGATAGATAGGCTTAGGGTTATGGTTACAGTTATGGTTATGTGTCGCGTTAGTGTTAGTTTTAGTGTTAGTTTAGTGTTCATTTTAGGGTTAGCGTTAGGGTTATGGTTAGGGTTAGGTTTAGGGTTAGTGTCATGGTTAGTGTTAGCATTAGTTTAGGATTCGGGTTAGGGTTAGAGGATTAGTGTTGGGGTAAGATTTCGCATTAGTTTTAAGTTTCGATGATGAGGGTTAGTAGTAGTGTTAGGCTTAGGATTAGATTTATGATTAGGGATAGCATTAGGGTTAGTGTTAAATTTAGGGTTAGGGTTATGGTTAGTGTTACGGTTTGGGTTAGGTTTGAGGTTAGGGCTAGGTTTAGTGTTAGGGTTAGGATTAGGGTTCGATCGTTAGTGTTTGGATTAGGGTTAGGTTTAGGGTTAGAGATGAGTGTTAGGGTTAGGGTTATGGTTTATGGGTAGGGGTTGGGTTAGTCAGAGTTAGGGTTAGGGTTCCGGTTAGGATTAGCATTATGTTTAAGTTTAAGTTTAGAGTTAGAGGTTAGGGTTAGTTTTTGGTTGGGTTAGGGTTAGGGTTAGGGTTCGGGTTTGATAGGGTTAGAGTTAGGGTTAGGGTTAGGTTAGACTGTTAGTGTTAGGGTTAAGTTTAGGATAAGAGTTCACGTTATAGGGTTAGTGTTAAGGATAGCGTTAGGCTTATGTTTAGGGTTAGGGTTAGACAGGGTTATTGTTAGCGTTAGGGTTAGGGTTAGTTTTTGGGTTAGCCTTAAGTTTAGGTTTTGAGCTTAGGGTAAGGTTTAGGCTTAGGCTTAGGGTTCGGGTTATAGCTAGGGTTATGGTTAGACAGGGTTAATGTTAGGCTTATGGTTAGTGTTAGGGTTAGGTTTGAGGTTAGGTTTAGCGTTAGTGTTATGATTTGGGTTAGGGTTAAAATTAGGGTTTTGTTTAGGGGTTAGGATTAGGGTTAAGGTTCGTATTAGGGTTAGGATCAGTGTTAGGGTTATGGATAGGGTTAGGGTTAGGGTTAGGGATAAGGTTATGATTAGGGTTAAGGTTAGTGTTAGGGTTAGGGTTAATTTTAGGTTTGGGTTTAGGTTTAGGCTTAGTGTTAGGTTTAGTGTTAGGGTTAGGATTAGTGTTTTGCATTAGGGGTTAGGATTGGGGTTAGCGTTAGAGTTAGTGTTAGGTTTAGGGTTAGAGTTAGGGTTATGGTTATGGTTGAGGTTAGGCTTAGGCTTAGTGTTAGTGTTACAGTTATGGTTAGAGTTCATGATTAGGGTTAGTGTTACGGTTAGTTTTAGGGTTCGGATTAGGTTTAGGGTTAGATTTAGAAGTTAGGGTTAGAGTTAGGGTTAGGGATATGGCTAGGGTTGGGGTTAAGTTTAGGTTTAGGATTTGGATTAGGGTTGAGGTTAGGGTTAGCTCTAGGTTTAGGGTTAGATAGTTAGTGTTTGGGTTAGTGTTAGGGTTAGGGTTATGGTTGGAGATTAGGTTTAGGGTTAGGATTAGGGTTAGGGATGCGTTTAGACAGAGTGAGGTTTAGGGTTCCGCTTAGGGTTAGCATTACTGTTAAGGTTAAGTTTAGGGTTAGAGGTTAGGGTTAGGGTTACGGTTGGGTAGTTTTAGGGTTAGGGTTAGACAGGTTTAGGGTGGGGGTTAGGGTTATGGTTATGTTTGCGGCTAGGGTTAGTGTTAGTGTTAGGGTTATTGTTAGAATTAGGATTTTGCATTGGCATTAGGATTAGGGTTTGTGTTAGGGTTAGTTTTAGCGTTAGGCTTAGGATTAGGATTAGGGTTAGGTTCAGGGTTAGGGTTATGGTTACATTGTTAGGGTTAGGTTTACACTGTTAGGGTTATGTTTAGCTTAAGGGTTAGAGTGTTAGGGTTAAGGATTGGGTTATCCTTAGGGTTAGGTTTGGGGTTAGACAGAGTTAGTGTTAGGGTTAGGGTTACTTTTAGGGTTAGAGTTAAGTTTAGGTTTAGAGCTTAGGGTAAGGGTTAGGGTTAGGGTTAGACAGGGTTAATGTTAGGGTTATGGTTAGGGTTAGAGTTAGGTTTGGGTTTAGGTTTAGCTTTACTGTTAGGTTTTGGGTTAGGGTTAGGTTTAGGGATTTGCATTAGGGTTAGGGTTAGGGTTAGGATTAGACATGGTTAGTGTTAGTGTTAGGGTTAGGGTTATGGTTATGGTTAGGTTTAGGGTTAGAAGGGTCAGTGTTAAGGTTAGTTTTAGGGTTAGTTTTAGGGTTAGAGTTAACTTTGGGGTTAGAGCTTAGTGTTAGGGTTAGGGTTAAGGCTAGGGTTAGGGTTAGATTTAGGGTTAGGGTTAGAGTTAGACAGTGTTAAAGTTAGGGTTATGGTTGGGGTTATGGCCAGGGTTAGGGTTAGGTTTACGTTTAAGTTTAGGATTGGGGTTTTGTGTTAGGGTTTAGGATTAGGGTTAGGTTTAGGGTTAGTGTTACAAGTTTGTGTTAGTGTTAGGATTAGGGTAAGCATTAGGGTTAGGGTTAGTGTTAGGTTTAGGGTTAGAGGTATGTGTTAGGGTTAGGGTTAGGTTTAGGATTTAAGATTAGGGGTAGGGTTAGTGTTAGTTTTAGGGTTAGAAGGTTAGGGGTAAGGATAGGTTTTGGCTTTGGGTTAGGGTTAGGGTAAAGGTTAGGGTTAGGGTTAGAGTTTAGTGTCAGTGTTAGGGTTAGGGTTAGAGTTTGAGTTAGAGGTTAGTGTTAGGATTCGGATTAGGGTTAGTGTTAAGGTTAGACAGTTAGGTTTAGGATTAGTGTTAGGTTTAGAGTTAGGTTATGTTTGCGGTTTGGGTTAGGGTTAGTTTTAGGGTTAGGGTAAAGTTTATGTTTAGAGCTTGGTGTAAGTGTTAGGGTTAGGGTTAGACAGGGTTAATGTTAGGGTTATAGTTAGGGTTAGAGTTAGGTTTGGGTTTAGGTTTAGCCTTAATGTTAGGATTTGGGTTAGTGTGAGGTTTAGGGATTTGCATTAGGGTTAGGGTTAGGGTTAGGATTAGATATGGTTAGTGTTAGGGTTAGGGTTAGGGTTAGGTTTAGTTTTTGGGTTAGGGTTAGACAGAGTTTGTGTTAGGGTTAGGGTTAGTGTTAGGTTTAGGGTTAGAAAGGGTTAGTGTTAGGGTTAGTTTTAGGGATAGTGTTAGGGTTAGGGT
The DNA here is from genome assembly GCF_034190915.1 of Cavia porcellus. Taxonomy (NCBI): domain Eukaryota; kingdom Metazoa; phylum Chordata; class Mammalia; order Rodentia; family Caviidae; genus Cavia; species Cavia porcellus. The sequence continues at coordinate 6,445,786 of NW_026947518.1, forward strand.
TAAGTTTGGGGTTAGAGCTTAGTGTTAGGTTTAGGGTTATGGCTAGGGTTAGGGTTAGATTTAGGGTTAGGCTTAGAGTTAGACAGTGTTAAGGTCAGGGTTAAGGTTGGGGTTATGGCCAAGGTTAGGTTAGGTTTTGGGTTAAGTTTAGGATTGGGGTTTTGCGTTAGGGTTAGGGTTAGGGTTAGGTTTAGGGTTAGTGTTACAAGTTTGCGTTAGTGTTAGGATTAGGGTAAGCATTAGGGTTAGGGTTAGTGTTAGGTTTAGGGTTAGAGGTATGTGTTAGGGTTAGGGTTAGGTTTAGGGTTGGGGTTATATTTTGGGTTAGGATTTATGCTTAGGGTAGTGTTAGGGTTAAGTTTAGAGGGTTAGGCTTAGAGATAAGGTTAGACTTAGGGTTAGTTTTAGGGTTAGTGTTAGGTTTAGTGGTTATGGTTCGAGTTAGGGTTAGGGTTAGTGATAGAGTTAAAGTAAGAGTTAGGGTTATAGTTAGGGTTAGGGTTAGGTTTAGCTTTAGAGTTTAGGGTTATGGTTCAGTTTATGGTTAGGTTTATTGTTTGGGTTAGGATTAGGTTTACGCCTAGTGTTAGGGTTATAATTAAGGTTAGGTTTAGGGGTTAGGTGTTAGGGAGAGGGTTAAGGTTAGAATTTGGTTGACAGGGTTTGCATTATGAATAGGTTTAGGGTTAGGGTTAGGATTAGGGTTAGGGTTAATTTTAGAGTTAGGGTTAGTTTTAGGGTTAGGTGTTAGGTGTTAGGGATAGGGTTATGGTTAGCATTTGGTTTAGTGTTCGGCTTAGGGTTAGGGCTAGGTTTAGGGATAGTGTTCGGGTTAAGGTTACCTTTTAGGGTTAGGATTATGTTTAGGGTTAGGTTTAGGTTTAGGGTTAGGGTTAGTGTTTGGGTTAGAATTTAGGTTTAGTGCCAGGGTTTGGGTTAGGCTTAAGGTTAGGGTTATGGTTAGAGGTTAGTGTTTGGTTTAGGATTAGAGTTAGGCTTAGGGTTAGTGTTAGGCTTAGAGGTTATGGTTAGGGTTAAGCTTAGGGTTAAAGCTTAGATTCAGGTTTACCTTTAGGGTTAGGGTTAGGGTTACGGTTAGAGTTTAGGGTTATGGTTATAGTTTAGGTTTATGATTAGAGGTTAGGTTTTGGTTTAGGGTTATATTTACGGTTATTGTTAGGGTTAGTGTTAGGCTTACAGGTTAAGGTTAGGGTTAGGGTTAGTGTTAGGGTTAAAGCATAGGTTCAGGGTTAGTGTTAGTGTTAGGTTTAGCTTAGGTTTAGGGTTAGGGTTACAATTAGGATAGCGTTAGTGTTAGGGTTAGGTTTAGGTTTAGGGTTACGGTTAGTGTTAGGTTTAGAAGTTAGTTTTAGTGTTAGTGTTAGTGTTAGGGTTAGTGTTATGGTTAGAGGTTAGCCTTTGGTTTAGGGTTAGAGTTAGGGTTAGGGTTAGGCTTAGATGTTATTGTTAGGGTTAGGGTTAGGGTTCGGTTAAAACTTAAGTTCAGTTTTACTGTTAGGGTAAAGTTTACGATTACAGTTAGAGTTTGGGGTTAGTTTTAAGATTAGGGTTAGGTTTATGGTTAGAGGATAGCTTTTGGTTTAGGGTTAAAGTGAGGGTTAGTGTTAGTGTTAGTGTATGGCTTAGATGGTATGGTTATGGTTAGTGTTAAGGTTAGTGTTAAAGCTTAGGTTGAGGGTTATTTTTAGGGGTAGGTTTCAGTTAGTTTTAGTGTTAGTGTTAGGGTTAGGGTTGAGTTTAGGGAAAGGGTTAAGTTTTGGGTTAGGGTTAGGGTTAGGGTTTTGCTTTAGGAGTTAGGATTAGTGTTAACGTTAGTGTTAGTGATATGTTTAGGGTTAGGGTTAATGTTAGAGTTTAGAGTTAGGCTTAGGATTAGAGTTAAGTTTAGGATTTAAGGTTAGGGGTATGGTTAGGTTTAGGGTTAGAGGGTTAGAGTTAGGGATATGTTTAGGCTTAAAGTTAGGATTAGGGCTAGGGTTAGTGTTACCTTTAGGGTTAGGGTTAGTGTTAGAGTTTAGGGTCAACATTAGGATTAGGGTTAGAGTTTGTGTTAGAGATTAGTGTTAGGGCTACGTTTAGTGTTAGTTTTAGGGATAGACCGGTTAGGTTTAGGGTTAGGGTTAGGGTTTGGGTTAGGGTTAGTGTTAGGTTTATAATTATGTTTTGGATTATGTTTAGTGTTAGGGGTAGAGGTTAGGTTTAGTATTAGGGTTAGGCTTAAGGGTAGGGTTAGACAGAGTTAGGGTTAGGGTTATGGTTAGGGTTAGAGTTAGGGTTAGGGTTAAGTTTAGGGCTAGAAGTTAGGGTTAGGGTTACTTCTGGGTTAGGTTTAGGTTATGGATAGCAGGTTTAGGGTTAGGGTTAGGGTTATGGTTATATATGACATTATGGTTAGGGTTAGTGTTAGGTTAGAGTTTGTGTTAAGGTTAGGGTTTGCGTTAGGTTTAGGTTTAGTGTTAGTGTTAGGGTTAGTGTTATCGTTAGTTTAGGATTAGGTTTAGGGTTAGGGCTAAGGTTAGAAGGTTAGTGTTAGGGTAAAGTTTCGGGTTAGGGTTAAGGTTAGAGGGTTAGGGGTAGGGGTAGGGTTAGGCCTAGTGTTAGAGTTAGGGTTAGCGATAGCGTTAGGGTTAGTGCTAAGTTTAGGGTTAGGGTTATGGTTCGGGTTAATGTTTGGGTTAGGGTTGAGGTTCGGATAGGCTCAGGGTTAGGGTTAGAATTAGGGTTAGATGGTTAGTGATCCAGTTAGGGTTAGTGTTAGAGATTAGTGTTAGGGTTAGGTTTAGGGTTAGGTGTAGGGGTAGGGTAATCAGATTTATGTTTAGGGTTCTGGTTAGGGTTAGCGTTATGGTTAAGGTTAAGTTTAGGTTTAGAGTTTAGGGTTAGGGTTATGGTTGGGTTAGGGTTAGGATTAGGGTTAGGGTTAGGGTTAGAGAGGGTTAGGTTTAGGGTTAGGGTTAGGGTTAGACAGGGTTAATGTTAGGCTTATGGTTAGGGTTAGAGTTAGGTTGGGGTTTTGGTTTAGCCTTACTGTTAGGATTTGGGTTAGGTTTAGGTTTAGGGATTTGCATTAGGGTTAGGTTTAGGGTTAGGATTAGACATGGTTAGTGTTAGGGTTAGGGTTAGGTTTAGGTTTTGGGTTGGGGTTAGACAGAGTTAGTGTTAGTGTTAGGGTTAGGGTTAGGGTTAGGGTTAGAAAGGGTTAGTGTTAAGGTTAGTTTTAGGGTTAGTGTTAGGGTTAGGGTTAAGTTTGGGGTTAGAGCTTAGTGTTAGGGTTAGGGTTATGGCTAGGGTTAGGGTTAGATTTAGGGTTAGGGTTAGAGTTAGACAGTGTTAAGGTTAGGGTTATGGTTGAGTTTATGGCCAGGGTTAGGGTTAGGTTTAGGGTTAAGTTTAGGATTGGGGTTTTGTGTTAGGGGTTAGGAGTAGTGTTAGTTTTAGGGTTAGTGTTACAAGTTTGCGTTAGTGTTAGGATTAGGGTAAGCATTAGGTTTAGGGTTAGTGTTAGGTTTAGGGCTAGAGGTATGTGTTAGGGTTAGGGTTAGGTTTAGGATTTAAGATTAGGGGTAGGGTTAGTGTTAGTTTTAGGCTTAGAAGGTTAGGGGTAGGGATAGGGTTTGGCTTAGGGTTAAGGTTTAGGGTAAAAGTTAGGGTTAGTGTTAGAGTTTAGGGTCAGTGTTAGGGTTAGGGTTAGAGTTTGAGTTAGGGGTTAGTGTTAGGATTCGGATTAGGGTTAGTGTTAAGGTTAGACCAGTTAGGTTTAGGATTAGTGTTAGGTTTAGGGTTAGGGTTGGTGTTTGGGTTAGGGTTGAGTGTCGGGTAGGCTCAGGGTGAGGGTTAGAATTAGGGTTAGATGGTTAGTGTTCCGGTTAGTGTTAGGGTTAGTGTTAGAGATTAGGGTTAGGTTTAGTTTTAGGGCTAGTGTTATTGTTAAGATTAGGATTTTGCATTACGATTAAGATTAGGGTTAGTGTTAAGGTTAGTTTTAGCATTAGGGTTAGAACTAGGTTTACGTTAGACTGTTTGTTTTAGGGTTTGGTTTAGGTTAAGTGTTAAGGTTAGAGGGTTACCGTTAAGGATAGGGTTAGGCTTAGGTTTAAGGTTAGGGTTAGACAGGGTTAGTGTTATGGTTAGGGTTAGGTTTCGTTTCAGGGTTAGTGTTAAATTTATGTTTAGAGCTTCGGGTAAGGGTTATGCTTAGTGTTAGGGTTAAGGTTAGGGTTAGGATTAGGGCTAGACAGGGTTAACGTTAGGGTTATGCCTATGGTAAGGGTTAGGTTTGAGGTTAGGTTTAGCGTTAGTGTTACGATATGGGTTAGGGTTAGGATTAGGGTTTTCCATTAGGGATTAGGATTAGGGTTAGGATTAGTGTTAGGGTTAGGGTTAGGTTAGGTTTAGTGATAGGGTTATGATTAGGGTTAAGGTTAGGTTTAGGTTAAGGGTTAGGGGTTAGCGTTAGGGTTAATGTTGAGGTTAAAGTTAGGCTTAGGGTTAGGGTTATGGTTACGGTTACTGTTAGAATTTATGGTTAGCGTTATTGTTAGTGTTAATTTTAGCGTTAGGTTTAGGATTAGGTTTAGGGTTAGAGTTGGGAATAGGGTTAGTTTTAGGTTTAGGGTTAAATTTAGCGTTAGAGTTTAGGGTTAGGGCTAGGTTTAAGATTATACTGGGTTAATGTTATGGTTATGATTAGTGTTAGGGATAGGTTTTGGGTTAGGTTTAGGGCTAGTGTTAGTATTAGGGTCAGGGTTAAGTTTAGGGTTTTGCTTTAGGGGTTAGGATTAGTGTTAGGTTTATTGTTAGGGCTGGCTTAGGGTTAGGGTTAGGATTAGAAGTTTAGTTTAGTGTTAGTGTTCGTGTTTGTGTTAGGGTTAGTGTTAGTGTTAGTGGTTAGTGTTAGGGTTAGTTTTAGGGGTAGGGTTCCGGTTAGAGTTTAGGGTTAGGGTTAGGGTTAGGGATAGGTTTAAAGTTTGATTTTGTGTTAGGGTTAGGATTAAAAGTTAGGATTAGGGTTATGTTTAGGGTTAGTGTTAGATTGACGTTTAGGTTTAGGGTTAGTGTTATAGTTAGAATTTAGGTTTGTATTAGGGTTAGTTTTAAGGTTAGAGTTAGAGGTTAAGTTTAGGGTTAGGTTTAGGGTTAGGTGTAGGTTTTGGGTTAGGGTTCTGGTTAGGGTTAGGGTTAGGGTTAGGTTTAGTAATAGACAGTGTTAGTGTTACTGTTGTAATTAGGGTTAGAGTTAGGGTTAGGGTTAGGGTTAGACAGGTTTAGTGTTAGGGTTAGGGTTAATGTTAAAGTTAGTTTTAGGGTTAGCGTTAAATTTAGCGTTAGAGATTAGGGTAAGGGTAAGGGTTTTCCTTAGGGTTAGGGTTAGGGTTAGTGTTAGAAAGGGTTAATGTTAGAGTTATGGTTGGGTTCGGGTCAGGTTTTGGTTTAGGTTTAACGTTAGTGTTAGGATTTTGGTTAGGGTTAGGATTAAGGTTTTGCATTACGGTTTAGGATTAGGCTTAGGGTTAGGGTTAGGGTTGGTGTTAGGGTTAGGGTGCGGGTTAGGGTTAGCGTCAGGTTTAGTGTTAGACAGAGTTAGAGTTAGGGTTAGGGTTAGGTTTAGGGTTAGGGTTTCGGTTAGACAGGGATAGTGTTAGGGTTAGAGTTAGAGTTAGGGTTAGGGTTAAGTTTAGGGTTAGAGCTTAGAGTAAGGGTTAGGGCTAGAGTTAGGGTTAGGGTTAGGTTTAGACAGGGTTAAGGTTTAGGTTATGGTTAGCATTAGGGTTAGGTATGGAGTTAACTTTAGGGATACTCTTATGAACAGGATTAGGTTTAGGATTAGGGTTTTGTGGAAGGGCTTAGGCTTAGGGTTAGGGTTAGTTCTAGGATTCTTGTTAGGGTTAGTGTTAGGTTTAGAGGAATAGGGTGAGTGTTAGGGTTATGGTTAGGGTTATGATTAGAGCTTGTGGTTATGGATAGGGTTAGAGTTATGGTTAGGTTTTGGGTTCAATTTAGCGCTAGTCTTATAGTTTACACTTCTGGATAGGGTTAGAATTAGGGTTACGGTTAGAGTAAGTGTTAGGGTTTACCCTTGGTGTTAGGATTAGGGTTAGCATTAGGGTTAGGGTTAGTGTTAGGGTTAGGTTTAGTGGTATGTTTTAGGGTTAGGATTAGTTTTAGGCTTAGGGTTAGGTTTTGGATTAGGGTTTATGGTTATGGTTAGGGTTAGGGTTAAGGTTAGCGGGTTAGGTTTTGGGATAGGATTAGACTACGGTAATGTTTAGTGTTAGTGTTAGAGTCAGTGGTTGAGGTTATGGTTAGGTTTAGGGTTAGGGATACAGTTAGGGTTAGGGTTAGAATTAGGTTTGGGTTTAGGGTTAGGGTTAGTGTTAAGGTAAGGTTTAGGATTAGGGTTTTGCATTAGGGTTCAGAATTAGGGTTAGGGTTACGTAGTTTTACAGGTAGGTTTAGGGTAAAGATTAGGGTTAGGGTTAGGGTTACGGTTAAGGTTAGAAGTTTAGACATTAGTTTGAATTTTCAGGTTAGGATGAATGTTAGGTTTATGGTTAGGGTTAGGATTAGAAGTTAGTTTTGGGTAATGGTAATTGTTAGGGCTAGGGTTAGGTTTAGGTTTAGAGATTAGGTTTAGGGTTATGGTTTTGTTAGGGTTAGTGTTAGGATTAGACATGTTTAGGGTTAGGGTTATGGTTATGTTTTTTGTTAGAGTTAGTTATAGGGTTAGGGTTAGTGTTAGGATCAGAATTTTGCATTGGGCTTAGGCTTAGGTTTAGTGTTAGGGTTAGTTTTAGCGTTAAGTTTAGGATTAGGTTTAGGGTTAGTTTTGGGGTTAGGGTTAGACTGTTAGTGTTATGGTTAGGTTTAGGGTAAGTGTTAAGGTTAGAGGGTTAGGGTTAGGGATAGGGTTAGAGTTAGGGTTACAATTGTTGTTAGTGTTAGGGTTAGGGTTAGTTTTAGACTGGGTTAGGGTTAGCGACAGGGTTAAGTTTGGGGTTAGGGTTATGGTTAGTGTTAGGGTTAGTGTTAGACAGAGTTACTGTTAGGGTGGGAATTAGGGTTAGGGTTAGGTTTAGACAGGGTTAGGTTTAGGGTTAGGGTTAGGGTTAGTTTTTGGTTTGGGGTTAAGTGTAGCGTTAGAGTTTAGGGTTAGGGTCAGGGTTAGGTTTAGGATTAGACTGGGTTGAGGTTAAGGTTATAATTAGTGTTAGGGTTAGGTTTGGGGTTAGGTTTAGGGTTAGTGTTAGTATTAGGTTCAGGGTTAGGATTAGGGTTTTGCTTTAGGGGCTAGGATTAGTGTTAGGTTTAGTGTTGGGGCTGGCTTAGGTTTAGGGTTAGGATTAGAAGTTAGGTTTAGGGTTAGTGTTCGTGTTATTGATAGTGTTAGTGTTAGTGTTAGAGGTTAGGGTTAGGGTTAGTGTTAGTGTTAGGGTTACGGTTAGAGTTTAGTATTAGTGTTATGGTTAGGGATGGGGTTATAGTTTAGATTTTGTGTTAGGGTTAGTATTAGAAGTTAGGGTTAGGGTTGGTGCTAGGGTTTGGGTTAGGGTTAGGTTTAGGGTTAGGGTAAGGGTTAGGGTTAGGGTTAGTTTAGGGTTAGGGTAAGGTTTAGTGTTAGACAGAGTTAGATTTAGGGTTAGGGTTAGGGTTAGGTTTTGGGTTAGACAGAGGTAGTGTTAGGGTTAGTGTTGTGGTTAGTGTTAGGGTTAGGGTTAAGTTTAGTGTTAGAGCTTAGGGTAAGGGTTAGGGCTAGAGTTAGGCTTAGGGATAGGGTTAGACAGTGTTAAGGTTAGGGTTATGGTTAGGATTAGGGTTAGGTTTGGGGTTAGGTTTATGATTACTGTTAGGAATAGGGTAGGTCTAGGATTAGTGTTAGGGTTAATGTTAGGGTTAGAGGGATAGGGTGAGTGTTAGGGTTAGGGTTTTGTTTATGATTAGAGGTTATGGTTATGGATAGGGTTAGGGTTATTGTTAGGGTTTGGGTTCAATTTAGCACTAGGCTTATAGGTTACACTTCTGGTTAGGGTTAGAGTTAGGGGTAGGGTTATGGTTATTGTTACAATTTAGCCTTAGAGTTAGGATTAGGGTAAGCATTAGGTTAGAGGTATGTTTTAGGGTTAGATTTAGGTTTAGGTTTAGGTTTAGGTTTTGGATTAGGGTTTATGGTTACGGTTAGGGTTAGGGTTAAGATAAGAGGATTAGGGTTAGGTATATGTGTAGAGTTATGGTAAGGTTTAGTGTTAGTGTTAGAGTTAGTGGTTGGGGTTATGGTTAGGTTTAGGGTTAGCGATATAGTTAGGGTTAGGGTTAGGTTTGGGTTTAGGGTTAGGGTTAGTGTTAGGGTAAGGGTTAGGATTAGGGTTTTGCACTAGGGTTTAAAATTAGGGTTAGGATTAGTGTAGTGTTACAGTCAGGGTTAGGGTAAGGGTTAGTATTAGGGTTAGGATTACAGTTAAGGTTAGAGGTTTAGACATTAGTTTGAATTTTCGGGTTAGGTTTAATTTTAGGTTTAGGGTTAGGGTTAGGATTAGAAGTTAGTTTTAGGGTTATGGTAAAGTTTAGGGCTAGGGTTAGGTTTAGGGTTACAGGTTAAGGTTAGGGTTAGTGGTGCATTAGGGTTATTGTTAGGGTTAGACAGGGTTAGCGTTAGTGTTATGGTTATGGTTATGTTTGTTGTTAGGGTTAGTTTTATGGTTAAGGTTAGTGTTAGGAATAGAATTTTGCATTGGGCTTAGGCTTCGGTTTTGATTTAGGGTTAGTTTTAGCATTAGGTTTAGGATTAGGTTTAGGTTTAGTTTTGGGGTTAGGGTTAGACTGTTAGTGTCAGGGTTAGGTTTAGGGTAAGTGTTAATGTTAGAGGGTTAGGGTTAGGAATAGGGTTAGAGTTAGGGTTGGGTTAGTGTTCGGGTTATTGTTAGGTTTAAGGTTATGGTTATGGTTATGTTTAGGGTTAGGTTTTGGGTTAGCGTTGATGTTAGGTTAGGGTTAGGATCAGGACTAGAGTGTTAGGTTTCGGTTTAGGGTTTTGGTTAGGGTTAGAGGTTAGGTTTCGTGTTAGGGGTAGTGTTAGACAGGTAAGTTTAGGTTTAGGGTTAGGGTTAGGGTTATGGTTATGGTGATGGTTAGGGTTAAGTTTGATGTTAGGTTTAGGCTTAGGTTTAGGGTTAGAATTAGGGCTAGAGTGTTAGGGTTCGGGTTCTTCTTAGGGTTAGTGTTAGAGGTTAAGGTTAGGCTTAGATGTTAGGGTTACTATTACGGTTGGTTAGTGTTAAGATTAGGGTTAGACAGGTATAGGGTTATGGTTAGGTTTAGGGTTAGAGTTAGGGTAACGGTTAGTTTTAGGGTTAGGCTTAGGGTTAGTTTTAGATTGGGTTAGGGTTAGGTATAGGGTTAGGTCTGGGGTTAGGGTTAGTGTTAGGGTTAGGGTTAGTGTTAGGGTTAGGGTTAGTGTTAGACAGAGTTAGTGTTAGGGTGGGTATTAGTGTTAGTGTTAGGGTTAGGGTTAGACAGGGTTAGGTTTAGGGTTAGTGTTAGGGTTAGTGTTGGTTTTGGTTTAGTGGTAAGTTTACTGTTAGTGTTTAGGTTTATGGTTAGGGTTAAGTTTAGGGTTAAACTGAGTTAATGTTAAGGTTATGATTAGTGTTAGGGTTAGGTTTGGGGTTAGGTTAAGGTGAGTGTTAGTATTAGGGCCAGGGTTAGAGTTAGTGTTTGGCTTTAGGGTTTAGGATTAGTGTTACTTTTAGTGTTAGGGCTGGCTTAGGTTTAGGGTTAGGATTAGAAGTTAGGTTTAGGCTTAGTGTTCATGTTAGTGTTAGGGTAAGTGTTACTGTTAGAGTTTATGGTTAGTGTTATTGTGAGGGTTAGGGTTATTGTTGGGGTTTAGGGTTAGGGATAGGGTTAGGGATAGGGTTAAAGTTTAGATTTTGTGTTAGGGTTAGGTTTATGGTTATGGTTAGGGTTAGATTGAGTTTTAGGTTTAGGGTTAGAGATATTGTTAGAATTTATGTTTGTATTAGTGTTAGTGTTAAGGTTAAGTTTAGAGGTTAAGTTTAGGGTTAGGTTTAGTGTTAGGTTTAGGGTTAGGTGTAGGTTTTGGGTTAGGGTTCTGGTTAGGGCTAGGGTTAGGGTTAGGTTTAGTATTAGACAGAGATAGTGTTAGGGTTGTAATTATGGTTACGGTTAGGGTTAGTGTTAAACAGGGTTAGGGTTAGGGTTAGGGTTAGTTTTAGGGTTTAAGGTTAAGTTTAGCGTTAGAGATTAGTCTAAGGTTTAACACTAGGGTTAGGATTAGATTTAGGGTTAGACAGGGTTAATATTAGGGTTATGGTTAGGGTTTGGGTTAGGTTTGGGTTTAGGTTTAACGTTAGTGTTAGGATTTTGGTTAGGGTTAGGATTAGGGTTTTGCATTAGGGGTTAGGATTAGGCTTATGGTTAGGGTTAGGGTTGGTGTTAGGTTTAGATTTAGGGTTAGGTTTAGGGATAGGGTTAGGGTTAGGTTCAGGTTTAGTTTTAGACAGAGTTAGTGTTAGGTTTAGGGCTATGGTTAGGGTTAGGGTTATGGTTTGGGTTAGACAGGGATAGAGTTAGGGTTAGGGTTAGGGTTAGTGTTAGAGTTAGGGTTAAGTTTAGGGTTAGAGCTTAGGGTAAGGGTTAGGGGTAGAGTTAGTGTTAGGGTTAGGGTTAGTGTTAGAGTTAGGGTTAAGTTTAGGGTTAGAGCTTAGTGTAAGGGTTAGGGGTCGAGTTAGTGTTAGGGTTAGGGTTAGACAGTGTTAAGGTTAGGGTTATGGTTAGGATTAGGGTTAGTTTTGGGGTTAGGTTTAGCGTTGCTGTTAGGAATAGGGTTGGGTTTAGGATTAGGGTTTTGCATTAGGGGTTAGGATTAGGGTTAGTGTTAGGTCTAGGATTAGGGTTAGGATTAGTGTTAGTGTTCGAAGGATAAGGTGAGTGTTAGGGCTAGGGTTAGGGTTAGGGTTATGATTAGAGGTTATGCTTATGGATAGGGTTAGGGTTCTAGTTCAATTTAGCGCTAGGCATATAGGTTACACTTCTGGATAGGGTTAGAGTTAGGTTTAGGGTTAGTGTTAGTGTTACAGTTTAGCCTTAGTGGTAGGATTAGGGTAAGCATCACTGTTAGGGTTAGTGTTAGCATTCGACTTAGAGGTATGTTTTAGCGTTAGGGTTAGGTTTTGGATTAGGGTTTATGGTTTTAGTTAGGGTTAAGGTCAAGTTTAGAGGGTTAGGGTTAGGGATAGGTTTAGACTTATGCTAAGGTTTACTGGTAGTGTTAGAGTTAGTCTTTAGGGTTATGGTTAAATTTAGGGTTAGGGGTAGAGTTAGGGTTAGGGTTAGGTTTAGGTTTGGATTGAGGGTTAGGGTTAGTTTTAGGGTAAGGATTAGGATTAGGGTTTTGCATTAGTGTTTAGAATTAGGGTTTTGGTTAGGGTAGTGTTACGGTTAGGGTTAGGGTAAGGATTAGGGTTATAGTTAGGGTTACAGATAAGGTTAGAGGTTTAGACATTAGTTTGAATTTTCGGGATAGGTTTAATGTTACGTTTAGGGTTAGGCTTAGGATTAGAAGTTAGTTTTAGTGTTATGGTAAAAGTTAGTGCTAATGTTAGGTTTAGGGTTAGAGGTTAGGGTTAGGGTTAGGGGTGCATTAGGGTTAGTGTTAGGGTTAGACAGGGTTAGAGTTAGTGTTAGGGTTATGGTTATGTTTGGTGTTAGGGATAGTTTTAGGGTTTGCATTAGTGTTAGGATTATAACTTTGCATTGGGCTTAGGCTTAGGTTTAGTGTTAGGGTTAGTTTTAGCGTTAGGTTTAGAATGAGATTTAGGGTTAGTTTTGGGGTTAGGGTTAGACTGTTAGTGTTAGTGTTAGGTTTAGGGTAAGTGTTAAGTTTACAGGGTTAGGGTTAGGGATAGGGTTAGACCTAGGGTTAGAGTTATGTTGTGTTAGCATTAGTGTTAGTGATAGCTTTAGGGTTAGTGTTATGGTTAGGTTTAGGGTTTGCGTTAGGGTTATGCTTAGAGTTAGCATTCGGATTAGGGCTAGAGGGTTAGTGTTCGTGTTCAGTTTATGATTATGGTTAGGGATAGAGGTTAGGATTAGGGTTAGGCTAAGTGTTAGGGCTGGCTTAGGTTTATGGTTAGGATTAGAAGTTAGGCTTAGGGTTAGTGTTCGTGATATTAGGGTTAGTGTTAGCGTTAGAGGTTAGGGTTAGGGTTAGGATTAGGGTTAGTGTTAGGGTTATGGTTAGAGTTTAGGGTTAGTGTTAGGGTTAAAATTTAGATTTTGTGTTAGGGTTAGGATTAGAAGTTAGTGTGAGAGTTATGGTTAGGGTTAGGGTAGATTGAGGTTTAGGTTTAGGGTTAGTGTTATGGTTAGAATTTAGGTTTGTATTAGGGTTAGTGTTAAGATTAGAGTTAGGTTAAATTTATGGTTAGGTTTAGTGTTAAGTTTATGGTTAGGTGTAGGTTTTGGTTTAGGGTTCTGGTTCTGGTTATGGTTAGGTTTAGGTTTGTTATTAGAGTTAGTGTTAAGGTTGTAATTAGGGTTAGGGTTAGGGTTAGACAGGTTTAGTTTTAGGGTTAGTGTTAGTGTTAGTGTTAGTTTTAGGTTTAGCATTAGGTTTAGACAGGGTTAATGTTAGGGTTATGGTTAGGATTCGGGTTTGGTTTGATTTTAGGTTTAACGTTAGTGTTAGGATTTGGGTTAGGGTTAGGATTAGGGTTTTGCATTAGCGGTTAGGATTAGGCTTAGGGTTAGGGTAAGGGTTAGGTTTAGGGTTATGGCCAGGTTTAGGTTTAGGGTTAGGGTTAGGGTTAGGGTTAGGGTCAGGTTTAGTGTTAGACAGAGTTAGGGTTAGGGTTAAGGTTAGGCTAAGGCTTAGGGTTAGGGTTTGGGTTAAACAGGGATAGTGTTAGGGTTAGGGTTAGGGTTAGTGTTAGGGTTAGGGTTAAGTTAAGCGTTAGAGCGTAGGGTAAGAGTTAAGGCTAGATTTAGGGTTAGGGTTCGTGTTAGACACTGTTAAGGTTAGGGTTATGTTTAGGATTAGAGTTAGGATTGGGATTAGGTTTAGGGTTAGTGTTAGTAATAGGGTTACGTTTAGGATTAGGATTTTGCATTAGGGGTTAGGCTTAGGGTTAGGGATAGTGTTAGGTCTAGGGTTAAGTCTAGGGTTATGCTAGAGTTAGGTTTATAGTTAGGATTAGGGTTTTGCAATAGGGTTTAGAATTAGGGTTAAAGTTAGAGTAGTGTTACGGTTAGTGTTAGGATTAGGGTTAATGTTAGGGTTAAGTTTAGAGGGTTAGAGATTAGTTTGAGTTTTAGAGTTAGGTTTAAGGCTATATTAAGGTTGAGCCTTAAGTTTAGACTAAGGACTAGAAGTTAGGTTTAGGGTTATGGTAAAGCTTAGGGTTAGCGTTAGGTTTAGGGTTTGAAGTTAGTGTTATGGTTAGAGTTGCGTTAGGGTTAGTGTTAGGTTTAGACAGGAATAGAGTTAGGGTTAGGGTTATGGTTATGTTTGGTGTTTGGGTTTGTTTTAGGCTTAGGGTTAGTATTAGGATTAGGATTTTGCATTTTGGTTAGGATTAGGGTTAGTGTTAGCATAGTTTTAGCATTAAGGTTAGGATTCGGATTAGGGTTAGGTTTGGGGTTAGGGTTAGACTGTTAGTGTTAGGATTAGGTTTAGGGTATGGGTTAAGTTTAGAGGGTTATGGTTAGGGATAGTGATAGGCTTAGTGTTACAGTTACATTGGGTTAGCATTAGGGTTAGTGTTAGGTTTAGGGTTAGGGTTATGATTAGAGTTAGGGTTTGGTTTAGGATTTAGGTTAGGGTTAGGTTTACATTTAGGGTTAGGATTAGGGCTATAGGGTTAGGGTTTGGGTTAGGTTTAGCCTTAGGGTTAGGGTTAGAGGTTAGGGTTAGCGTTAGGGGTAGGGTTAGGTGTAGGGTTAACCCGAGTGAAGGTTAGTGTTACTTTTAGCTTAGGGTTAGGTTTATGGTTATTGTAAGGTTTTGGGATAGGGTAGAGGTAGTTTTAGGCTTAGGGTTAGGGTTACCATTAGGGTTAGATGGTTAGGGTTTGGGTTAGGGTTAGGGTTAAGGGTTAGGGTTAGGCTTAGTGTTAGTGTTAGGGATAGGGTTGGACAGAGTTAAGCTTAGGGTTACGTTTATGGTTAGCATTATGGTAAAGTTTAGGGTTAGAGGTTAGGGTTAGTCCTAGGGTTTCTTAGGGTTAAGGTTAGTGTTAGAAAGGTTTAGTGTTACGGTTACGATAAGGGTTAGGGTTAGGGTTAGTATTAGTGTTTGGGTAAGAGGTTAGTGTTAGGGTTAGGGTTAGGGTTAGACTGAGTTAGGTTTAAGGATAGAGTTAGGTTTTGGGTTAGGAGGTGTGTTAGGGTTAGGTTTAGTGTTAGACACAGTTTGTGTTAGGGTGGGAATTAGGGTTAGTGTTAGTGTTAGGGTTAGGGTTAGACAGGGTTACGGTTAGGGTTAGGTTTAGGTTTAGGGTTAGGTTTAGGGTTAGGGTTAAGTTTAGCATTAGGATTTAGGCTAAGGGTTAGGGTTAGGTTTAGGTTTAGGTTTAGCGATAGACAGGGCTAATGTTAGGGTTATGGTTAGGGTTCGGCTTAGGTTTGGTTCAGTTTTAACGTTAGTTTTATGATTTTGGATAGGGTTAGGATTAGGGTTTTGCATTAGGGTTTAGGATTATGCTTAGGGTTAGTGTTAGTGTAAGGGTTAGGGTTAGGGTTAGTGATAGTTTTAGGTTAGGGTTAGGGTTAGTGATAGTTTTAGGTTAGGGTTAGGGTTAGAGTTGCGGTTAGGGTTACGGTTAGGGTTAGGGTTAGGGTTAGGGTTAGGATTAGGTTTAGTGTTAGAGTTAGTGTTAGTGTTAGGTTTAGTGTTAGGGTTAGGGTAAGGGTTAGGGTTAGTGTTCGGGTTAGGGTTAGGGTTAGGGTTAGGGTTAGGGATAGCTTTAGGTTTAGGGTTAGGGTTAGGGTCAGGTTTAGTGTTAGACAGAGTTAGTATTAGTGTTATGCTTAGAATTAGGGTTTTTCAATAGGGTTTAGAATTAGGGTTAAAGTTAGAGTAGTGTTACGGTTAGGGTTAGGATTAGGTTTAAGTTTAGGGTTAAGTTTAGAGGGTTAGAGATTAGTTTAAGTTTTAGGGTTAGGTTTAAAGTTAGGTTTAGGGTTAGCGTTAAGGTTAGGGTTTGGATTAGAATTGAGGTTTTGTTTTATGGTAAAGGTTAGGGTTAGGGTTAGGTTTAGGTTTAGAAGTTAGGGTTAGGGTTTGTGTTGGGTTAGGGTTAGTGTTAGGGGTAGACAGGGTTAGAGTTAGGGTTAGGGCTATGGTTATGTTTGGGGTGAGGGTTTGTTTTAGGGTTAGGGTTAGTGTTAGGATTAGGATTTTCCATTGGGGTTAGGATTAGGGTTAGTATTAGCGTAATTTTAGCGTTAAGGTTAGGAATCGGATTAGGGTTAGGGTTGGGGTTAGGGTTAGCCTGTTAATGTTAGAATTAGGTTAAGGGTAAGGGTTAAGGTTAGAGGGTTAGGGTTAGGGATAGTGTTAGGCTTAGGATTAGTGTTATGTTGGGTTAGCGTTAGGGTTAGTGTTAGGTTTACGTTTAGGTTTATGATTAGTGTTAGGGTTTGGGTTAGGGTTGAGGTTAGGGTTAGGCTTATAATTAGGGTTAGGATTAGGGCTGTAGGGTTAGGTTTCAGGTTAAGTTTAGTCTTAGGGTTAGGGTTAGAGGTTAGCGGAAGGGTTAGGGTTAGGTGTAGGGGTAGGGTTAAACCGAGTTAAGGTTAGTGTTATGGTTAGGGTTAGGTTTAGGGTTAGGGCTAGAGGGTTAGGGTTCAGGTTACGGTTAGGGTTAGAGATTAGGGTTAGGTTTAGTGTTAGGGTTAGTGGTAGGGTTGGACCGACTTAAGGTTCGGGTTATGGTTAGGGTTAGCATTATGGGAAAGGTTAGGTTTAGAGGTTAGTGTTAGCGTTATACAGGTTTAGTGTTAGGGTTAGGGTTAGGGTTAGTGTTAGGTTTAGAGCTTAGGCATAGGGTTAGGCATAGGGTTAGGTTAAGATTGGGTTAGTGTTATGGATAGGGTTAAGTTTTGGGTTAGGTTTAGTGTTAGGGTTACCTTTAGTGTTAGACCCATTTCGTGTTAGAGTGGGATGGAGGGTTAGTGTTACGGTTAGGGTTAGGGTTAGACAGGGTTAGGTTTAGGGTTAGGTTTAGGTTTAGGGTTTGTTTTAGGGTTAGGATTAAGTTTAGTGTTAGAGATTAGGGTAAGTATTAGGGTTAGGGTTAGGTTTATGGTTAGATAGGGTTAATGTTAGGGTTATGGTTAGTGTTAGGGTTAGGTTTTGGGTTAGGTTTATGGTTTGTGTTAGGATTAGGGTTAGGGTTAGGAATAGGGTTTTGCTTTAGAGTTTAGGATTAGTGTTAGGTTTAGTGTTAGGGCTGGTTTAGGTTTATGGTTAGGATTAGAAGTTAGGTTTAGGTTTAGGTTTAGTGTTTGTGTTAGTGTCAGGGTCAGTGTTAGTGTTAGAGGTTAGTGTTAGTGTTAGGGTTATGGTTAGGGTTACGGTTAGAGTTTAGGCTTAGGCTTAGTGTTAGGGATATGGTTAAAGCTTAGATTTTGTGTTATTTTTAGGATTAGAAGTTATTCTTAGGGTTATGGTTAGGGTTAGGGTTAGATTATCGTTTAGGTTTAGGGTTAGGGTTATGGTTAGAATTTAATTTTGTATTAGGGTTAGTGTTAAGGTTAGAGTTGGAGGTTAAGTTTAGGGTTAGGTTTAATTTTAGGTTTAGGGTTAGGTGTAGGTTTTTGGTTAGGGTTCTGGTTAGGGTTAGGGTTAGGTTTAGTTTTCGACAGAGTTAGTGTTAGTGTTGTAATTAGGGTTAGGGTTAGGGTTAGGGTTAGGGTTAGACAGGTTTAGTGTTAGGGTTAGGGTTAGTGAACGGGTTAGTTTTAGTGTTAGGGTTAAGTTTAGCGTTAGAGATTAGGGTAAGGGTAAGGGTTAGCATTAGGGTTACCATGAGGTTTTGGGTTAGACAGGGTTAATGTTAGGTTTATGGTTAGGTTTATGTTTAGGCTTCGGGTTATGTTTGAGTTTAGGTTTAACGTTAGTGTTAGGATCTTGGTTAGGGTTAGGATTAGGGTTTTGCATTAGGGGTTAGGATTAGGCTTAGCGTTAGTGTTAGGGTTGATGTTAGGGTTAGGGTTAGGGTTAGGGTTATGTTTAGGGTTAGCCTTAGGGTTAGTGTTAGTGTTAGGTTTAAGGTTAGAGTCAGGTTTAGTGTTAGAGTTAGTGTTAGGGTTAGGGTTATGGTTAGGTTTAGGGTTAGGGTTAGGGTTTCGGTTAGACAGGGATAGTGTTAGGGATAGGGTTAGTGTTAGTGTTAGGGTTAGGGTTAAGCTTATGGTTAGAGCTTAATGTAAGGGTTAGCGCTAAATTTAGGGTTATGTTTAGGGTTAGACATGGTTAAGGTTAGGGTTATGGTTAGGATTGGGGTTAGGTTTGGAGTTAGGTATAAGGATAGTGTTAGGAATAGTGTTAGGTTTAGGATTAGGGTTTTGTGTTAGGGGTTAGGCTTAGGGTTAATGTTAGGGTTAGATCTAAGATTAGTGTTAGGGTTTGTGTTACGGTTTGTGGGATAGGGTGTGTGTGAGGGTTAGGGTTAGGATTAAGTTTAGGGTTAGGGGTATGATTAGAGGTTATCGTTATGGATAGGGTTATGGTTATGGTTCGAGTTCTGGTTCAATTTAGCACTAGGCTTATAATTTAAACTTCTGTATAGTGTTAGAGCTAGTGTTAGGGTAAGGGTTATTGTTACATTTTCGTCTTAATGTTAGGATTATGGTAAGCATTAGTGTTAGAGTTAGTGTTAGGGTTAGGTTTAGAGGTATGTTTTAGGGCTAGGGTTAGGTTTAGGGTTAGGGTTAGGTTTTGGGTTAGGGTTTATGGTTACGGTTAGGGTTAGTGTTAGCGTTAGGGTTAGGGTTAAGGTTAAAAGGTTAGGGATAGTTTTAGACTTACAGTAAGTTTTAGTGTTAGTGTTAGAGTTAATGCTTGGGGCTATGGTTCGGTTTAGTGTTAGGGATAGAGTTAGGGTTAGGGTTAGGTTTGGGTTTAGGGTTACGGTTAGTGTTAGGGTAAGGTTAGTATTAGTGTTTTGCATTAGGGTTTAGAATTAGGGTTAGGGTTAGGGTAGTTTTACGGTTAGAGTTAGGGTAGTTTTACGGTTAGTGTTAGGGTAAGGATTAGGGTTAGGCTTATGGTTAAGGTTAGAAATTTAGACATTAGTTTGAATTTTCGGGTTAGGTTTAATGTTAGGTTTAGGGTTAGGGTTAGGATTAGAATTTAGTTTAAGGGTTATGGTAAAGGTTAGGGCTAGGGTTAGGTTTAGGGTTAGAGGTTAGGGTTAGGGTTAGTGTTGCATTAGAGTTAGTGTTAGGGTTAGACAGGGTTAGGATTAGGGTTATGGTTATGGTTATGTTAGGTGTTAGGGTTAGTTTTAAGGTTAGGGTTAGTGTTAGGATTAGAATTTTGCTTTGGGCTTAGGATTAGGTTTAGTGTTAGCTTTAGTTTCAGCGTTGGGTTTAGGATTAGGTTTAGGGTTATGTTTGGGGTTAGGGTTAGACTGCTAGTGTTATGGTTAGGTTTAGGGTAAGGGTTAAGTTTAGAGGTTTAGGGTTAGGGATAGGTTTAGAGTTAGGGTTGGGTAATCGTTAGGGTTATTGTTAGCTTTAGGGTTAGGGTTATGCTTAGGGTTAGGGTTTGGGTAAGGTATAGGCTTAGAGTTAGGATTAGGATTATGGCTAGAGGGTTAGGGTTCATGTTAGGTTTAGGCTTAGCGTTAGGGTTAGAGGTTAGCATTAGGATTAGGGTTAATGTTAGGGCTGGCTTAGCTTTAGGGTTAGAATTAGAAGTTAGGTTTAGAGTTAGTGTTCATGTTAGTGTTAGGTTTAGTGTTAGTGTTAGAGGATACGGTTAGGGTTAATGTTAGTGTTAGGGTTAAGGTTAGAGTTTAGGGTTAGGGTTAGGTTTAGGGTTAGGGTTAAAATTTATGTTTTGTGTTAGGGTTAGGATTAGAAGTTAGTGTTAGAGTTAGGGTAAGGTTTAGGGTTAGATTGAGGTTTAAGGGTTAGGGTTAGGGTTATGGTTAGAATTTAGGTTTGTATTAGTGTTAGTGTTAAGGTTAGAGTTAGAGGTTATGTTTAGGGTTAGGTTTAGTGTTCGGTTTAGGGTTATGTGTATGTTTTGGGTTAGGGCTCTGGTTAGGGTTATGGTTAGGGTTAGGTTTATTATTAGACAGATTTAGTGTTAGTGTTGTAATTAGGGTTAGGGTTAGGGTTAGGGTTAGACAGGTTTAGTGTTAGGGTTAGGTTTAGTTTTTGGGCTAGTTTTAGGATTAGGGTTAATTTTAGCAATAGATAATAGGGTAAAGTTAGGGTTAGCTTTAGGGTAAGGGTTAGGTTTAGGTTTAGACAGGGTTAATGTTAGGGTTATGGTTAGGGTTCGGGTTAGGTTTGGGTTTAGGTTTAACGTTAGTGTTAGGATTTGCATCCGGGTTAGGATTAGGGTTTTGCATTAGGGCTTATGATTAGGCTTTGGGTTAGTGTTAGGGTTAGGGTTAGTGTTAGGGTTAGGGTTAGGGTTAGGGTTAGGGTTAGGAATAGGTTTAGGTTTAGGTTTAGGTTTAGGGTTAGGGTTAGGATCAGGTTTAGTGTTAGACTGAGTTAGTGTTAGGGTTAGGGTTTCGGTTAGGGTTTGATTTTAGACAGGGATAGTGTTAAGGTTAGGTTTAGGGTTAGTGTTAGGGTTAGGGTTAATTTTAGAGTTAGAACTTAGGGTAAGGTTTAGGACTATAGTTAGGGTTAGGGTTAGTATTAGACACTGTTAAATTTAGGATTATTGTTAGGATTAGGGTTAGGTTTGGGGTTAGGTTTAGGGTTAGTGTTAGGAATACGGTTAGGTTTAGGGTTAGGGTTTTGTGTTAGGGGTTCGACTTAGTGTTAGGTGTCGGTTTAGGTCTAGGGTTAGTGTCAGGGTTACTGCTAGAATTAGGTTTAGAGTTAGGATTAGGATTTTGCAATAGGGTTTGGAATTAGGATTAAAGTTAGAGTAGTGTTACAGTTAGGGTTAGGATTAGGGTTAAGGTTAGGTTTAAGTTTACAGGGTTTGAGATTAGTTTGAGTTTTAGGGTTAGGTTTAGGGTTAGCGTTAAGGTTAGGGTTAAGATTAGAAGTTAGGCTTAGAGTTATGGTAAAGGTTAGTGTTAGGGTTAGGTTTATGGTTAGAATTAGGGTTAGATTGAGGTTTAGCTTTAGGGTCAGTGTTATGGTTAGAATTTAGGTTTGTATTAGTTTTAATGTTAAGGTTAGAGTTAAAGGTTAAGTTTAGGGTTAGGTTTAGTGTTAGGTTTAGTGTTAGGTGTAGATTTTGGGTTAGGGTACTGGTTAGTGTTAGGGTTACGGTTAGGTTTAGTATTAGACAGAGTTAGTGTTAGGGTTGTAATTAGGTTTAGGGTTACGGTTAGGGTTAGACAGGTTTAGTGTTAGGGTTAGGGTTAGTTTTAGGGTTAGGGTTAAGGTTAGCGTTAGAGAATAGGGTAAGGGTAAGAGTTAGCATTAGGGTTAGGGTTAGGTTTAGTGTTAGACAGGGTTAATGTTAGGGTTATTGTTAGTGTTCAGGTTAGGTTTGGGTTTTGGTTTAACGTTAGTGTTAGGATTTTAGTTAGGGTTAGGATTAGGGTTTTGCATTAGGGGTTAGGATTAGGCTCAGTGTAAGGGTTAGGGTTGGTGTTAGGGTTAGGGTTAGGATTAGGTTTAGGGTTAGGGTTAGGGTTAGTGTTAGGGTTAGTGTTAGGTTTAGGATTAGGGTATGTTTAGTGTTAGACAGAATTAGAGTTAGGGTTAGGTTTAGGCTTAGGGTTAGGGTTAGGGTTTGGGTTAGACAGGGATAGTGCTAGGGTTAGGGTTAGTGTTAGTGTTAGGGTTAGGGTTAAGTTTAGGTTTAGAGCTTAGGGTAAGGTTTAGGGCTAGAGTTAAGGTTAGGGTTAGGGTTAGACATGGTTAGGGTTACTGTTAGGAATAGGGTTAGGTTTAGGTTTAGGGTTTTGCATTTAGGGGTTAGGCTTACGGTTAGGGTTAGGTTTAGGTCTAGGATATGTGTTAGGGTTAATGTTATGGTTAGAGGGATAGGGTGAGTGTTAGGGTTAGGGTTTGTATTACAGATTAGCCTTAGAGTTAAGATTAGCGTGAGCATTATGGTTAGGGTATTTTTTAGGGTTTGGGTTAGGTTTATGTTTAGGGTTAGGTTTTGAATTAGGGTTTATGGTTACGGTTAGGGTTAGGGTTAAGGTTAGAGGATTAGGGTTAGAGACATGTGTAGACTTACAGTAAGGTTTAGTGTTAGTGTTAGAGTTAGTGGTTGGGGTTATGGTTAGGTTTAGGGTTAGGGATAGAGTTAGTGTTAGGATTAGGGTTAGGTTTGGGTTTAGGGTTACGGCTAGTGTTAGGGTAAGGGTTAGGATTAGGGTTTTGCATTAGGGTTTAGAATTAGGGTTAGGGTTAGCGTAGTGTTACAGTCAGGGTTAGGGTAAGGATTAGGGTTAGGTTTAGGGTTACAGTTTAGGTTAGAGGTTTACACATTAGTTTGAATTTTCGGGTTAGGTTTAATGTTAGGTTTAGGGTTAGGGTTAGGATTAGAAGTTAGTTTTGGGTAATGGTAAATGTTAGGGCTAGGGTTAGGTTTAGGGTTAGAGCTTATGTTTAGGGTTATGGTTTTGTTAGGGTTAGTTTTAGGATTAGAATTTTGCATTGGCCTTAGGCTTAGGTTTAGTGTTAGGGTTAGTTTTAGCGTTAGGTTTAGAATTAGGTTTAGGTTTAGGTTTAGGTTTGGGATTAGGGTTAGACTGTTAGTGTTATGGTTAGGTTGAGGATAAGTGTTAAGGTTAGCGGGTTAGTGTTAGGGATAGGGTTAGAGTTAGTGTTGGGTTAGCGTTAGGGTTATGGTTAGGTTTAGGTTTATGGTTATGGTTAGTGTTAGGGTTAGGGTTAGGTTTGGGTTAGGGTTGACTTTAGGGTTAGGTTTAGGATTAGGACTAGAGTATTAGGGTTCAGGTTATGGTTTGGGTTAGGGTTAGAGGTTAGGTTTAGGGTTAGTGGTAGGGTTAGACAGAGGTAAGTTTAGGTTTAGGTTTATTTTTAGGGTTAAGTTTGAGGTTAGGTTTAGGCTTAGGTTTAGGGTTAGGATTAGGGCTAGAGTGTTAGGGTTCGGGTTCGTGTTAGGGTTAGTGTTTGAGGTTAAGGTTAGGGTAGTGTTAGGGTTAGGGGTAGGCTTAAACAGTTTTAAGATTAGGTTTATGGTTAGGGTTAGCATTATGGTTAAGGTTAGGGTTAGATGTTAGGGTTACTATTACGGTTGGTTAGGTTTAAGGTTAGGGTTAGACAGGTTTAGGGTTATGGTTAGGGTTAGGGTTAAAGTTAGGGTTACGGTTAGTGTTTGAATTAGGGTAAGGGTTAGTTTTAGACTGGGTTAGGTTTAGGTATAGGTTTAGGTTTGGGGTTAGGGTTAGTGTTACTGTTAGGATTAGTGTTAGACAGAGTTAGTGTTAGTGTGGTTATTAGGGTTAGGGTTAGACAGGGTTGGGATTAGGGTTGGGGTTGGTTTTAGGTTTAGGGGTAAGTTTAGGGTTAGAGTTTAGGGTTATGGTTAGGGTTAGGTTTAGGGTCAGACTGGGTTATTGTTGAGGTTATGATTAGTGTTAGGGTTAGGTTTGGGGTTAGGTTTAGGGCTAGTGTTAGTATTAGTGTCAGATTTAGGATTAGGGTTTTTCTTTAGGGTTTAGGATTAGTGTTACGTTTAGTTTTAGGGCTGGCTTAGATTTAGGGTTAGGATTCGAAGTTAGGTTTAGGCTTAGTTTTCCTGTTAGTGTTAGGGTAAGTGTTACTGTTAGAGGTTAGGGTTAGGGTTATTTTTAGGGTTAGGGTTATTTTTAGGGTTTAGGGTTAGGGTTAGGGATAAGGTTAAAGTTTAGATTTTGTGTTAGGGTTAGGAATAGAAGTTAGGGTTAGGGTTATGGTTAGGGTTAGAATGAGTTTTAAGTTTAGGTTTTGGGTTATGGTTAGAATTTAAGTTTGTATTAGGGTTAATGTTAAGGTTAAGTTTAGAGGTTAAGCTTAGTGTTAGGTTTAGTCTTAGTTTTAGGGTTAGGTGTAGGTTTTGGGATAGGGTTTAGGTTAGGGTTAGGGTTAGGTTTCGTATTAGACAGAGATAGTGTTAGGGTTGTTATTATGGTTAGGGTTAGGGTTAGGGTTAAACAGGGTTAGGGTTAGGTTTAGGGTTAGTTTTAGTGTTTAGGATTAAGTTTAGCATTAGAGATTAGGCTAAGGGTAAGCGTTAGCATTAGGGTTAGGGTTAGATTTAGAGTTAGACTCGGTTAATGTTAGGGTTATGGTTAGGGTTTGGGTTAGTTTTGGGTTTAGGTTTAACATTAGTGTTAGGATTTTGGTTAGGGTTAGGATTAGGGTTTTGCATTAGGGGTTAGGATTAGGCTTAGGGTTAGGGATAGGGTTGGTGTTAGGGTTAGGTTTAGGGATAGGGTTAGGGTTAGGGTTACAGTCAGGTTTAGTGTTAGACAGAGTGAGGGTTAGGGTTAGGGCTATGGTTAGGGTTAGGGTTAGGGATTGGGTTAGACAGGGATAGTGTTAATGTTAGGTTTAGGGTTAGTGTTAGAGTTAGGGTTAAGTTTAGGTTTAGAGCTTAGGGTAAGGGTTAGGGCTAGAGTTAGGGTTAGTGTTAGGGTTAGACAGGGTTAAGTTTAGGGTTATGGTTAGGATTAGGGTTAGGTTTGGGTTTAGGTTAAGGGTTACTATTTGGAATAGGGTTGGGTTTAGGATTAGGGTTTTGTGTTAGGGGTTAGGCTTATGGTTAGTGTTAGGTCTAGAATTAGGGTTAGGATAAGTGTTAGGGTTAGAAGGATAGTGTGAGTGTTAGGATTAGGGTTAGGGTTAGGGTTATGATTAGAGGTTATGGTTATGGCTAGGTTTAGGGTTCGGGTTCAATTTAGTGCTAGGCTTATAGGTTACTCTTCTGGATTGGGTTAAAGTTAGGGTTAGTGTTAGTTTTACAGTTTAGCCTTAGTGTTAAGATTAGGGTAAGCATTAGTTTTGTGGTTAGTGTCAGGGTTAGGTTTAGAGGTATATTTTAGGGTTAGTTTACTTTTTGGATTAGGTTTTATGGTTTCAGTTAGGGTTAGGTTTAAGTTTAGAGGGTTAGGGTTAGGGATATGTTAAGACTTACTCTAAGGTTTAGTGTTAGTGTTAGAGTTATTGTTTAGGGTTATGGTTAAGTTTAGGTTTAGGGGTAGAGTTAGGGTTAGGGTTAGGTTTAGGTTTGGGTTTAGGGTTAGGGTTAGTTTTAGGGTAAGGATTAGGATTTGGGTTTTGCATTAGGGTTTAGAATTAGGGTTAGGGTTAGGGTATTGTTATAGTTTTGGTTAGGGTAAGGATTAGGTTTAAGGTTAGGGTTACTGTTAACGTTAGAGTTTTAGACATTAGTTTGAATTTTCGGGATAGTTTCAATGTTACGTTTAGGGTTAGGTTTAGGATTAGAAGTTAGTTTTAGGGTTATGGTAAAGGTTAGGGCTAGGGTTAGGTTTAGGGTTAGAGGTTAGGGTTAGGGTTATGGTTATGTTTGGTGTTAGGGTTAGTTTTAGGGTTTGCATTAGTGTTAGGATTATAATTTTGCATTGGGCTTAGGCTTAGGTTTAGTATTAGGGTTAGTTTTAGCGTTAATTTTAGAATTAGATTTAGGGTTAGTTTGAGATTAGGGTTAGACTGTTAGTGTTAAGGTTATGTTTAGAGTAAGGGTTAAGGTTATAGGGTTAGGGTTAGGGATAAGGTTAGGCCTAGGGTTAGAATTATGTTGTGTTAGCATTAGGGTTAGTGTGAGGTTTAGTGTTAGCGTTATGGTTATGGTTTGCGATAGGTTTATGCTTAGAGTTAGGGTTAGGATTAGTGCTGGAGGGTTAGGGTTAGGGTTAGGGTTAGTGTTACTGATAGGGTTATGGTTAGAGTTTAGGGTTAGGGTTAGGGTTAGCGTTAGGGTCAAAATTTAGATTTTGTGTTAGGGTTAGTATTAGAAGTTAGTGTTAGAGTTATGATTAGGGTTAGGGTTAGATTGAGGTTTATATTTAGGGTTAGTGTTATGGTTAGAATTTAGGTTTGTATTATGGTTAGTGTTAAGATTAGAGTTAGAGGTTAAATGTAGGGTTAGGTTTATTGTTAGGTTTAGAAATTGGTGTAGGTTTTGGGTTAGGTTTCGGGTTACGGTTATGGTTAGTGTTAGGTTTAGTATTAGATAGAGTTAGTGTTAGGGTTAGTGTTAGGGTTAGGGTTTCTGTTAGACAGGGATAGTGTTAGGGTTAGGGTTAGGGTTAGTGTTAGGGTTAGGGATAAGTTTATGGTTAGAGCTTAGGGTAAGGGTTAGGGCTAGAGTTAGGTTTAGCATTAGGGTTAGACAGGGTTAAGTTTAGGGTTATGGTTAGGATTAGGGTTAGGTTTGGGTTTAGGTTTAGGGTTACTGTTAGGAATAGGGTTGGGTTTAGGATTAGGGTTTTGCGTTTTGGGTTAGGCTTAGGGTTAGTGTTAGGTCTAGGATTAGGGTTAGGATTAGTGTTAGGGTTAGAAGGATAGTGTGAGTGTTAGGATTAGGGTTAGGGTTAGGGTTATGATTAGAGGTTATGGTTATGGCTAGGTTTAGGGTTCGGGTTCAATTTAGTGCTAGGCTTATAGGTTACTCTTCTGGATAGGGTTAAAGTTAGGGTTAGTGTTAGTTTTACAGTTTAGCCTTAGTTTTAAAATTAGGGTAAGCATTAGTTTTGTGGTTAGTGTCAGGGTTAGGTTTAGAGGTATATTTTAGGGTTAGGTTTACTTTTTGGATTAGGTTTTATGGTTTCAGTTAGGGTTAGGTTTAAGTTTAGAGGGTTAGGGTTAGGGATATGTTAAGACTTACTCTAAGGTTTAGTGTTAGTGTTAGAGTTATTGTTTAGGGTTATGGTTAAGTTTAGGGTTAGGAGTAGAGTTAGGGTTAGGGTTAGGGTTAGGTTTGGGTTTAGGGTTAGGGTTAGTTTTAGGGTAAGGATTAGGATTTGGGTTTTGCATTAGGGTTTAGAATTAGGGTTAGGGTTAGGGTATTGTTATAGTTTTGGTTAGGGTAAGGATTAGGTTTAAGGTTAGGGTTACTGTTAAGGTTAGAGGTTTAGACATTAGTTTGAATTTTCGGGATAGTTTCAATGTTATGTTTATGGTTAGGTTTAGGATTAGAAGTTAGTTTTAGGGTTATGGTAAAGGTTAGGGCTAGGGTTAGGTTTAGGGTTAGAGGTTAGGGTTAGGGTTATGGTTATGTTTGGTGTTAGGGTTAGTTTTAGGGTTTGCATTAGTGTTAGGATTAGAATTTTGCATTGGGCTTAGGCTTAGGTTTAGTGTTAGGGTTAGTTTTAGCGTTAGTTTTAGAATTAGATTTAGGGTTAGTTTGAGGTTAGGGTTAGACTGTTAGTGTTAAGGTTAAGTTTAGAGTAAGGGTTAAGGTTACAGGGTTAGGGTTAGGGATAAGGTTAGGCCTAGGGTTAGAATTATGTTGTGTTAGCATTAGGGTTAGTGTGAGGTTTAGGGTTAGCGTTATGGTTATGGTTATGGTTTGCGATAGGGTTATGCTTAGAGTTAGGGTTAGGATTAGTGCTGGAGGGTTAGGGTTAGGGTTAGGGTTAGTGTTACTGATAGGGTTACGGTTAGAGTTTAGGGTTAGGGTTAGGGTTAGGGTCAAAATTTAAATTTTGTGTTAGGGTTAGGATTAGAAGTTAGTGTTAGAGTTATGGTTAGGGTTAGGATAGATTGTGGTTTATGTTTAGGGTTAGTGTTATGGTTAGAATTTAGGTTTGTATTATGGTTAGTGTTAAGATTAGAGTTAGAGGTTAAATGTAGGGTTAGGTTTATTGTTAGGTTTAGAAATTGGTGTAGGTTTTCTGTTAGGTTTCGGGTTATGTTTATGGTTAGTGTTAGGTTTAGTATTAGATAGAGTTAGTGTTAGGGTTAGTGTTAGGGTTAGGGTTTCTGTTAGACAGGGATAGTGTTAGGGTTAGGGTTAGGGTTAGGGTTAGTGTTAAGGTTAGGGATAAGTTTATGGTTAGAGCTTAGGGTAAGGGTTAGGGCTAGATTTAGGGTTAGGGTTAGGGTTAGTGTTAGACACTATTAAAGTTAGGGTTATCGTTAGGACTAGGGTTATATTTGGGTTTAGGTTTAGGGTTAGTGCTAGTAATAGGGTTAGGTTTAGGATTAGGGTTTTGCATTAGGGGTTAGGCTTAGGGTTAGGGATATGGTTAGGTCTAGGTTTAGGTCTAGGGTTACTGCTAGAGTTAGGTTTAGAGTTAGGGTTAGGGTTTTGCAATAGGGTTTAGAATTAGGGTTAAAGTTAGAGTAGTGTTACGGTTAGTGTTAGGTTTAGGGTTAAGTTTAGGGTTAAGTTTAGAGGGTTAGATATTAGTTTGAGTATTAGGGTTAGGTTTAAAGTTATGTTTAGGGTTAGCGTTAAGTTTAGGCTTAAAGTTAGGCTTTAGGTTTAGGGTTAAGGTAAAGGTTAGTGTTAGGGTTAGGTTTAGGCTTTGAAGTTAGTGTTAGGGTTAGAGTTGCATTAGGGATAGTGTTAGGGTTAGACAGGGTTAGAGTTAGGGTTCGGATTATGGTTATGTTTGGTGTTAGGGTTTGTTTCAGTTTACGGATAGTATTAGGATTAGGATTTTGCATTGGTTTAGGATTAGGGTTAGTGTTAGCATAGTTTTAGCGTTAAGGTTAGGATTCGGATTAGGGTTAGGTTTGGGGTTAGGGTTAGACTGTTAGTGTTAGCATTATGTTTAGGGTATGTGTTAAGGTTAGAGTGTTAGGGTTAGGGATAGTGTTAGGCTTAGGGTTAGATTTCCATTGGGTTAGTGTTAGGGTTAGTGTTAGGTTTAGTGTTAGAATTATGAATAGAGTTAGGGTTTGGGTTAGGGTTGAGGTTAGGGTTAGGCTTACACTTAGGGTTAGGATTAGGGCTATAGGTTTAGGGTTCGGGTTAGGTTTAGCCTTAAGGGTTAGGGTTAGAGGTTACGGTTAGCATTAGTGTTAGGGTTAGAGTTAGGGTTAGGCATAGGTTTAGGTGTAGGGTCAGGGTTAGGGTTAGGGTTCGGTTAGGGTTAGGTGTATGATTAGAGTTTATCGTTATGGATAAGGTTAGGGTTATGATTATGGTTCAGGTTTATTTTAGCGCTAGGCTTATAGGTTACACTTCTGGATAGTGTTAGAGCTAGTGTTAGGGTAAGGGTTATTATTACATTTTAGCCTTGGTGTTAGGATTATGGTAAGCATTAGTATTAGGGTTAGTGTTAGGGTTAGGGTTAGAGGTATGTTTTAGGGTTATGGTTAGGTTTTGGGTTAGGGTTTATGGTTACGGTTAGGGTTAGGGTTAGGGTTAGGGTTAAGGTTAGAGGGTTAGGGTTAGGGATAGGTTTAGACTTACGGTAAGGTTTAGTGTTAGTGTTATAGTTAGTCATTGTGATTATGGTTAGGTTTAGGGTTAGGGATAGAGTTAGGGTTAGGGATAGGTTTAGGTTTGTGTTTAGAGTTACGGTTAGGGTTAGGGTATGGGTAGGGGTTAGGGTTAGTGTTATGGTTAGTGGTTAGTTTAGGGTTAGAGCTTACGGTAAGGTTTAGGGCTAGATTTAGGTTTAGGGTTAGGGTTAAACACTGTTAAAGTTAGGGTTATGGTTAGGAGTAGGGTTAGGTTTGGGTTTAGGTTTAGGGTTAGTGTTAGTAATAGGATTAGGTTTAGGATTAGGGTTTTGCATTAGGGGTTAGGCTTAGGTTTAGGGATAGGGTTAGGTCTAGGTTTAGGTCAAGGGTTACTGCTAGAGTTAGGTTTAGAGTTAGGATTAGGGTTTAGCAATAGGGTTTAGAATTAGGGTTAATGTTAGAGTAGTATTACGGTTAGTGTTAGGATTAGGGTTAAGGTTAGGGTTAAGTTTAGAGGGTTAGAGATTAGTTTGAGTTTTAGGGTTAGGTTTAAAGTTAAGTTTAGCGTTAGCGTTAAGTTTTGGCTTATGACTAGAAGTTAGGTTTAGGGTTAAGGTAAAGGTTAGGGTTAGGTTAGGTTTAGGGTTTGAAGTTAGTTTTAGGGTTAGAGTTGTTTTAGGGATAGTGTTATGGTTAGACAGGGTTAGAGTTAGGGTTAGGGTTATGGTTATGTTTGGTGTTAGTGTTCGTTTCAGGCTTAGGGTTAGTATTAGGATTATGATTTTGCATTGGGGTTAGGGTTCGGGTTAGTGTTAGCATATTTTTAGCGTTAAGGTTAAGATTCAGATTAGGGATAGGTTTGGGGTTAGCGTTAGACTGTTAGTGTTAGGATTAGGTTTAGGGTATGGGTTAAGGTTAGAGGGTTAGGGTTAGGGATTATGTTAGGCTTAGGCTTAGAGTTACATTGGTTTAGCGTTAGGATCAGTGTTAGGTTTAGGGTTTGTGTTATGAATAGAGTTAGGGTTTGGGTTAGGTTTGAGGTTAGGGTTAGGCTTACACTTAAGGTCCGTATTAGGACTATAGGGTTAGGGTTTGGGTTAGGTTTAGCCTTAGGTTTAGGGTTAGGGTTAGAGGTTAGAGTGAGCGTTAGTGTTAGGGTTAGGGTTAGGGTTAGGCATTTGTTTAGGTTTAGATTTAGGGTGAGGGTTAGTGTTAGGGTTATGGTTATTGTTAGGGTTTGGGATAGGGTTGAGGTTAGGCTTAGGCTTATGGTTAGGGTTATGATTAGGGTTAGAGGGTTAGGGCTTTTGTTAGGGTTAGGGTTAGAGGTTAGAGTTAGGTTTAGTGTTAGTGTTAGGGGTAGGGTTGGACAGAGTTAAGTTTAGGGTTACGGTTATGGTTAGCGTAATGGTAAAGTTTAGGGTTAGAGGTTAGGGTAAGGCCTAGGGGTTCTTAGGGTTATGGTTAGTTTTAGACCGGTTTAGTGTTATGGTTAGGATTAGGGTTAGGATTAGTGTTAGGGTTAGAGGTTAGGGTTAGGGTTAGGGTTAGGGTTAGGGTTAGGCTTAGGCTTAGGGTTAGGGTTAGACTGGGTTAGGTTTACGGATAGGGTTAGGTTTTGGGTTAGGGTTAGTGTTAGGGTTAGGTTTAGTTTTAGACACAGTTCGTTTTAGGGTGGGAAGTAGGGTTATGTTAGGGTTAGGGTTAGGGTTAGACAGGGTTAGCGTTAGGGTTAGGTTTACGTTTAGGTTTAGTTTTAGGGTTAGGGTTAAGTTGAGCGTTAGAGATTAGGGTAAGGGTTAGGGTTAGGGTTAGGGTTAGGTTTAGAGATAGACAGGGCTAATGTTAGGGTTATGGTTAGTGTTCAGGTTAAGTTTGGTTTAGGTTTAACATAAGTGTTTGCATTTTGGATAGGGTTAGAATTAGGGTTTTGCATTAGGGTTTAGGATTAGGCTTAGGAGTAGGGTTAGTTGTAGTGTTAGGGTAAGGGTTAGTGATAGGTTTATGTTTAGGGTTGGGTTAGGTTTAGCTTTACGGTTACGGTTAGGGTTAGGGTTAGGGTTAGGGTCAGGTATAGTGTTAGACAGAGTTAGTGTTAGGGTTAGGCTTAGGGTTAGGGTTAGGGATAGGTTTAGGGTTAGGGTAAGGGCTAGGGTCAGGTTTAGTGCTTGACAGAGATAGTGTTATGGTTAGAGTTAGGGTTAGAGTTTTGCAATAGGGTTTAGAATTAGGGTTAGGGTTAGGGTTAGGGTTAGGGTTAGGGTTAGGGATACGTTTATGTTTAGGGTTAGGGTTTGGGTTAGGGTTGAGGTTACTGTTAGGCTTACAGTTAGGGTTAGGATTAGGGCCATAGGGTTAGGGTTAAGGTTAGGTTAAGCCTTCGAGTTTTGGTTAGAGGTTAGAGTTTGCATCAGGGTTAGGGTTAGGTGTAGGGTTAACCCGAGTTAAGGTTAGTATTAGGTTTAGTTTTAGGGTTAGGTTTATGGTTATTGTTAGGTTTGGGGATAGGGTTGAGGTTAGTTTTAGGCTTACAGTTAGGGTTACGATTAGGGTTAGAGGGTTAGGGTTCGGGTTAGGCTTAAGGTTAGAGGTTAGGGTTAGGTTTAGTGTTAGTGTTATGGGTAGGGTTGGACAGAGTTAAGGTTAGGGTTACAGTTATGGTTAGCATTATGGTAAAGGTTAGGGTTGGAGGTTAGGGTTAGGCATACGGTTTCTTAGGGTTAAGGTTAGTGTTAGAAAGGTTTAGTGTTTTGGTTAGGATTAGGGTTAGGGTGAGGGTGAGGATTAGTGTTAGGGTTAGAGGTTAGTGTTAGGGTTAGGTTTAGGGATAGATTTAGATTTAGGGTTAGGTTTAGGGTTAGCATTATGGTTAGGGTTAATGTTAGGGTTAGGTTTAGGGTCAAGTTTAGTGTTAGACAGAGTTACGGATAGGGTTAGGGTTATGGTTAAGGTTAGGGTAAGGGTTAGGGTTAGTGTTAGGGTTAGGGTTAGGTTTAGGGATAGGTTTAGGGTTAGGGTTAGGGTCAGGTTTAATGTTAGACAGAGTTAGTGTTAGGGTTAGGGTTTGGGATTCTGTTAGACAGGGATAGTGTAGGGTTAGGTTTAGGGTTACTGTTAGGGTTAGCTTTAAGTTTAGGGTTAAAACTTAGGGTAAGTGTTAGGGCTAGAGTTATGATTAGGGTTAGATTTAGACACTGTTAATGTTAGGGTTATGGTTAGGATTAGGTTTAGGTTTGGGGTTAGGTTTAGGGTTAGTGTTAGGAAAAGAGTTAGGTTAGGATTAGGGTTTAGGCTTAGGGTTAGTGTTAGGGTTAATTTTAGGGGTAGGGTTAGGGTTACTGCTAGAGTTAGGGTTAGGGTTAGGAATAGGGTATTGCAATAGCTATAGAATTGGGGTTAAATTTAGAATAGTGTTACGTTTAGTGTTAGGATTAGGGTTATGGTTAGTTTTAAGTTTAGATGGTTCGAGATTAATTTTACTTTTAGGCTTAGGTTTAAGGTTAGGTTTAGGAATAGCATTAAGGTTAGGGTTAGGATTAGAAGTTAGTTTTAGGGTTATGGTAAAGGTTAGGGTTAGGGTTAGCTTTAGGTTTAGAAGTTAGGGTGTTAGGGTTGCGATAGGGTTAGTGTTAGGGTTAGACAGGGTTAGAGTTAGCGTTAGCATTATGGTTTGTTTTGGGGTTAGGGTTTGTTTTAGGCTTAGGGTTAGTGTTAGGATAAGCATTTTGCATTGGGTTTAGGATTAGGGTTAGTGTTAGCGTAGTTTTAGCATTAAGGTTAGGATTTGGATTAGGGTTAAGGTTGGGATTAGTGTTAGACTGTTAGTGTTAGGATTAGATTTAGTTTATGTATTAAGGTTAGAGGGTTAGGGTTAGGGTTAGACTGGGATAGGGTTACGGATAGGGTTAGGTTTGGGGTTAGGGTTAGTCTTAGGGTTAGGCTTAGTGTTAGACACAGTTCGGTTTAGGGTGGGAAGTAGGGTTAGTGTTAGTGTTAGGGTTAGCGTTAGGTTTAGACAGGGTTAGGGTTAGGGTTAGGGTTAGGTTTATGTTTAGGGTTACTTTTAGGGTGAGGGTCATGTTTAGTGTTAGACACAGTTCGTGTTAGGGTGTGAAGTAGGGTTAGTGTTAGGGTTAGGGTTAGGGTTAGGGTTAGGGTTAGACAGGGTTAGGGTTAGGGTTAGGTTTAGGTTTAGGGTTAGTTTTTGGGTTAGGGTTATGTTTCACTTTAGAAATTAGGGTAAGGGTTAGGGTAGGGTTAGGTTTAGGTTTCGGGATAGACAGGGCTAATGTTAGGGTTATGGTTAGGGTTCGGGTTATGTTTGTTTAAGGTTTAACATTAGCGTTAGGATTTTGGATAGGGTTAGGATTAGGGTTTTGCATTAGGGTTTAGGATTAATCTTAGAGTTAGGGTTAGTGTTAGTGTTAGGGTTAGACAGGGTTAGGGTTAGGTTTAAGTTTAGGTTTAGGGTTAGTTTTAGGGATAGGGTTAAGGTTAGCGATAGAGATTAGTGTAATGGTTAGGGTTAGGGTTAGGGTTAGGGTTAGGTTTAGTGTTAGATAGGGTTAATGTTAGGGTTATGGTTAGTGTTAGGGTTAGGTTCAGGGTTAGGTTTATGGTTAGTGTTAGGATTAGGGTTAGGGTTAGCATTAGAGTTTTGCTTTAGTGGTGAGGATTAGTGTTAGGGTTATGGTTAGGGTTTGGGTTTGGGTTAGTGTTAGGCTTAGAGTTAGGGTTAGAATTAGGTCTAGAGGGTTAGGGTTCAGGTTAGGTTTAGGCTTAGGGTTAGGGTCAGTGGTTAGGGTTAGGGATAGTGTTAGGGCTGGCTCTCGTTTAGGGTTAAGATTAGAATTTATGTTTAGGGTTAGTGTTCATGTTAGTATTAGTTTAGTGTTAGTGTTAGTGTTAGTGTTAGTGTTAGTGGATAGGGGTAGATTTAGTGTTAGTGTTAGAGTTACGGTTAGAGTTTAGAGTTAGGGTTGGGGTTAGGGTTAATATTTAGATTTTGTGTTAGGGTTAGGATTAGAAGTTAGTGTTAGAGTTATGGTTAGGGTTAAGTTTAGAGTTAGAATTTAGGTTTGTATAAGGGTTAATGTTTATGTTAGATTTAGAGCTTAAGTTTAGGGTTAGGTTTTGTGTTAGGTTTAGGTTTAGGTGTAGGTTTTGCGTTAGGGTTTTGGTTATCATTAAGCTTAGGGTTAGCTTTAGTATTAGACAGAGTTAGTTTTAGGGTTGTAATTAGGGTTAGGGTTAGGGTTAGGGTTAGGGTTAGGGTTAGACAGTTTTAGTGTTAGGGTTAAGGTTAATGTTAGGGGTAGTTTTAAAGTTAGGGTTAAGTTTAGCTTTAGAGATTACTGTAAGGGCTAGGGTTAGCATTACAGTTAGGGTAATGTTTAGGTTTTGACAGGGTTAATGTTTGGGTTATGGTTAGTTTTCGGTTTAGATTTGCATTTAGGTTTAATGTTAGTGTTATTATTTGGGTTAGGGTTAGGGTTAGGGTTAGGGTTTTGCATTAAGGGTTAGGATTATGCTTTCTGTTAGGGTTAGTGTTAGGGTTAGGTTTAGGGTTAGGGATAGGATAAGGTTTAGGGTTAGGGTTAGCGTTACTGTTAGGATTAGGGTTAGGGTTAAGTTTAGGGTTAAGTTTAGTGTTAGACAGAGTTAGTGTTAGGGTTATGGTTAGGGTAAGAATTAGGGTTAGTGTTAAGTTTAGGGTTAGGTTTAGGGTTAGGTTTAGGGTCAGGTTTAATGTTAGACAGAGTTAGTGTTAGGGTCAGGGTTAGGATTAGGTTTTCTGTTAGACAGGGATAGTGTAGGATTGGGTTAGTGTTAGTGTTAGGGTTAGGGTTAAGTTTAGGGTTAGAGCTTAGGGTAAGTCTTAGGGCTAGAGTTAGGTTTAGGGTTAGAATTAGACACTGTTAAGTTTAGGGTTATGGTTGGGATTAGCTTTAGTTTTGAAGATGGTTTTGGGTTAGTGTTAGGCATAGGGTTATGTTTAGGATTAGCGTTTTGCATTAGGGGTTAGGCTTAGTGTTAGAGTTAGGGTTAGTTTTAAGGTTAGGTTTAGGGTTACTGCTAGAGTTAGGGTTAGTGTTAGGATTAGGGTTTTGCAATAGCTATAGAATTAGGGTTCAAGTTAGAGTAGTGTTTTGTTTATTGTTAGGATTAGGATTATGCCTAGTGTTAAGTTTAGAGGGTTCGAAATTAGTTTGAGTTTTAGGGTTAGTTTTAAGTTTAGGTTTAGGGTTAGCATTAAGTTTACGGTCAGGATTAGAAGTTAGTTTTAGGGTTATGGTAAAGGTTAGGGTTAGGGTTAGCTTTAGGTTTAGAAGTTAGGGTAAGTGTTAGGGTTGGGTTAGGGTTAGTGTTAGGGTTAGACAGGCTTAGAGTTAGGGTTAGGGTTATGGTTTGGTTTGGGGTTAGGGTTTGTTTAGGGTTAGGGTTAGTGTTAGGATAAGCATTTTGCATTGGAGTTAGGATTAGGGTTAGTGTTAGCGTAGTTTTAGCATTAAGGATAGGATTCAGATTAGGGTTAGGGTTAGGGTAGTGTTATACTGTTAGTGTGAGAATTAGATTTAGGGTAAGTGTTAAGGTTAGAGGCTAGGGTTAGGGATAGTGTTAGCCTTAGGGTTAGAGTTACGTTGGGTTAGCATTAGGGTTAGTGTTAGGTTGAGTGTTAGGGTTATGGTTCGGTTTCGGGTTTGGGTTAGGGTTGAGTTGAGTGTTACGCTTATAGTAAGGGTTTGGATTAGGGCTATAGGGTTAGGGTTCGGGTTAGGTTTAGTCTTAGGTTTAATGTTACAGGTTATTGGTAGTGTTAGGGTTAGGGTTATGGGTAGGGTTAAACCGAGTTAGTTTTAACCGAGTTAAGGTTAGTGTTGCGGTTTGTGTTTGGGTTAGGTTTAGTTTTATGTTTAGGATTAAGGCTAGAGGGTTAGGGTTCGGGTTAGAGTTAGTGTTAGAGGTTTGGGTTAGGTTTAGTGTTAGGGTTAGGGGTAGTGTTGGACAGGTTTAAGGTTTCGGTTACTGTTACTGTTAGCGTTATGGTAAAGGTTAGGGTTAGATGTTAGGTTTAGGGCTAAGGTTTCCTTAGGGTTAGGGTTAGCGTTAGAAATGTTTAATGTTAGGGTTATGATTAGGTTTAGGTTTAGGTTTAGGGTTCGGGTTAGTGTTAGGCTTAGTGTTAGAGTTACATTGGGTTAGCGTTAGGGTTAGTGTTTGGTTTAGGGTTAGGGTTATGATTAGAGTTAGGGTTTGGGTTAGCGTTGAGGTTAGGGTTAGGCTTACAGTTAGGGTTAGGATTAGGGCTGTAGGGTTAGGTTTCAGGTTAGATTTAGTCTTAGGGTTAGGATTAGAGGTTAGGGTTAGCGTTAGGGTTAGGGTTAGTTGTAGGTTTAAACCGAGTTAATGTTAGTGTTAGGTTTAGGGTTAGGGTTAGGGTTATGGTTATTGTTAGGTTTTGGGATAGTGTTGAAGTTAGGTTTAGGCTTAGAGTTAGGTTTACGATTAGGGTTAGAGGGTTAGGGTTCGGGTTAGAGTTAGGGTTAGAAGTTAGGGTTAGGTTTAGTGTTAGTGTTAGGGGTAGGGTTGGACAGAGTTAAGGTTAGGGTTATGGTTATGGTTAGCCTTATGGTAAAGTTTAGGGTTAGAGGATAGGTTTATGCCTAGGGTTTCTTAGGGTTAAGGTTAGTGTTAGAAAGGTTTAGTGTTACGGTTAGAATTAGGGTTAGGGTTACGGTTAGGATTAGTGTTAGGGTTAGAGGTTAGTGTTAGGGTTAGGGTTAGGGTTAGGGTTAGACTGGGTTAGGTTTACGGATAGGGTTATGTTTTGGGTTAGGGCTTGTGTTAAGTTTAGGTTTGGTGTTAGACACAGTTCGTGTTAGGGTGGCAATTAGGGTTAGTGTTAGCTTTAGGGTTTGGGTTAGATAGGGTTAGGGTTTGGGTAAGGTTTAGGTTTAGGGTTAGTTTTAGGATTAGGGTTAAATTTCGCTTTAGAGATTAGGGTAAGGGTTAGGGTTACGGTTAGGTTTAGGTTTAGGGATAGACAGGGCTAATGTTAGGGTTATGGTTAGGGTTCAGTATAGGTTTGGTTCAGGTTTAACATTAGTGTTAGGATTTTGGATAGGGTTAGGATTAGGGTTTTGCATTAGGGTTTAGGATTAAGCTTTGGTTTAGGGTTAGTTTTAGGGTTATGGTTAGGGTTAGGTTTAGTGATAGGTTTAGGTTTAGGGTTGCGTTAGGGTTAGCGTTACGGTTAGGGTTAGGGTCAGGTTTAGTGTTAGACAGAGTTAGTGTTAGGGTTAGGGTAAGGGTTAGGTTTAGTGTTAGCGTTAGGTTTAGGGTTAGGTATAGGTTTCGATTTAGGGTTAGATTTAGGGCTAGGGTCAGGTTTAGTGTTACACAGAGTTAGTGTTAGGGTTAGGGTTAGAATTAGGGTTTTTCAATGTTGTTTAGAATTAAAGTTAAAGTTAGAGTAGTGTTACCGTTAGGGTTAGGATTAGGTTTAAGTTTAAGGTTAAGTTTAGAGGGTTAGGGATTGGTTTGAGTTTTGGGTTAGGTTAAAGTTAGGTTTAAGGTTAGCATTAAGGTTAGGGTTAGGATTAGAAGTTAGGTTTAGGCTTATGGTAAATTTTAGTGTTAGGGTTAGGTTTAGGGTTAGAAGTTAGGGTTAGGTTTTGGGTTGAGTTAGGGTTAGTGTTAGGGTTAGGATTTTCCATTGGGTTTAGGACTAGATTTATCATTAGAGTAGTTTTAGAGTGAAGGTTAGGATTCATATTAAGGTTAGGGTTGGTTTTAGGGTTAGCCTGTTAATGTTAGGATTAGGTTAAGGCTAAGGGTTAAGGTTAGAGGATTAGGCTTAGGGATAGTGTTAGGCTTAGTGTTAGTGTTATGTTGGGTTAGCCTTAGGGTTACTGTTAGGTTTAGGTTGAGGTTTATGTTTAGGGTTAGGGTTTGGGTTAGGGTTGAGTTTAGGGTTAGGCTTACAGTTAGGGTTAGGATTAGGGCTGTAGGGTTAGGGTTCAGGTTATGTTTAGTCTTAGGGTTAGGGTTAGTGGTTAGGGGTAGGGTTAGGGTTAGTTTTAGGGGTAGGGATAAACTGAGTTAAGGTTAGTGTTATGGTTAGTGTTAATTTTATGGTTAGGGTTAGGGTTATGGTTAGGGTTAGGGTTTGGGTTAGGGTTGAGGTTAGGTTTCGGCTTAGGGTTAGGGTTAGGATTAGTGCTAGAGGGTTAGGGTTTGCCTTAAGGTTAGGGTTAGAGTTTAGGGTTAGGTTTAGTGTTAGGGTTAGGGGTAGGGTTGGACAGAGTTAAGGCTAGTGTTATGGTTAGGGTTAGCGTTATGGAAAGGTTAGGGTTAGAGGTTACATTTAGGTCTAGGGTTTCCTTAGGGTTAGGGATAGCGTTACAAAGGTTTAGTGTTAGGGTTAGGATTAGGGTTATGGTTAGGATTTGGGTTGGTGTTAGGGTTAGAGTTTAGTGTGAGGGTTAGGATTAGGGATAGGGTTAGACTGGGATAGGGTTAGGGTTAGGGTTAGGGTTAGGGTTAGCGTTATGGAAAGGTGAGGGTTAGAGTTTAGGGTTAGGGTTAGGGTTAGAAAGTTTAGTGTTAGGGTTAGGATTAGGGTTAGGGTTAGGGTTAGTGTTAGGGTTAGAGTTTAGTGTTACGGTTAGTATTAGGGTTAGGGTTAGACTGGGATAACATTACAGATAGGGTTAGGTTTTCGGTCATGATTAGTCTTAGGGTTAGGTTTAGTGTTAGACACAGTTCGTGTTAGGGAGGGAAATAGGGTTAGTGTTAGTGTTAGGGTTAGGGTTAGACAGGGTTAGGGTTAGGTTTAAGTTTAGGTTTAGGGTTAGTTTTAGGGATAGGGTTAAGTTTAGCGATAGAGATTAGTGTAATGGTTAGGGTTAGGGTTAGGTCTAGGGTTAGGGTTAGGGTTAGGGTTAGGGTTAGGTTTAGTGTTAGATAGGGTTAATGTTAGGGTTATGGTTAGTGTTAGGGTTAGGTTCAGGGTTAGGTTTATGGTTAGTGTTAGGATTAGGGTTAGGGTTAGCATTAGAGTTTTGCTTTATTGGTGAGGATTAGTGTTAGGCTTATGGTTAGGGTTTGAGTTTGGGTTAGGTTTAGGCTTAGAGTTAGGGTTAGAATTAGGTCTAGAGGTTTAGGGTTCAGGTTAGGTTTAGGCTTAGGGTTTGGGTCAGTGGTTAGGGTTAGGGATTGTGTTAGGGCTGGCTCTGGTTTAGGGTTAAGATTAGAATTAATGTTTAGGGTTAGTGTTCATGTTAGTGTTAGTTTAGTGTTAGTGTTAGTGTTAGTGTTAGTGTTAGTGTTAGAGGATAGGGTTAGATTTAGTGTTAGTGTTAGAGTTACGGTTAGAGTTCAGAGTTAGCGTTGGGGTTAGGGTTAACATTTAGATTTTGTGTTAGGGTTAGGATTAGAAGTTAGTGTTAGAGTTATGGTTAGGGTTAAGTTTAGAGTTAGAATTTAGGTTTGTATAAGGGTTAATGTTTATGTTAGATTTAGAGCTTAAGTTTAGGGTTAGGTTTTGTGTTAGGTTTAGGTTTAGGTGTAGGTTTTGCGTTAGGGTTTTGGTTATCATTAAGGTTAGGTTTAGCTTTAGTATTAGACAGAGTTAGTTTTAGGGTTGTAATTAGGGTTAGGGTTAGGGTTAGGGTTAGACAGTTTTAGTGTTAGGGTTAAGGTTAATGTTAGGGTTAGTTTTAAGGTTAGGGTTAAGTTGAGCTTTAGAGATTAGGGTAAGGGCTAGGGTTAGCATTACAGTTAGGGTAATGTTTAGGTTTAGACAGGGTTAATGTTTGGGTTATGGTTAGTGTTCGGGTTAGATTTGCATTTAGGTTTAATGTTAGTGTTAGGATTTGGGTTAGGGTTAGGGTTAGGGTTTTGCATTAGGGAATAAGTTTAGGTTTAGGGTTAGGGTTAGGGTTAGGGTTAGGGTTAGGGTTAGGGTTAGGGTCAGGTTTAATGTTAGACAGAGTTAGTGTTAGGTTCACGGTTAGGGTTAGGTTTTCTGTTAGACAGGGATAGTGTAGGATTGGGGTTAGGGTTAGTGTTAGGGTTAGGTTTAAGTTTAGGGTTAGAGCTTATGGTAAGTCTTAGGGCTAGAGTTAGGTTTAGGGTTAGAATTACACACTGTTAAGGTTAGGGTTATGGTTAGGATTAGGTTTAGTTTTGAAGATGGTTTAGGGTTAGTGTTAGAAGTAGGGTTATGTTTAGGATTAGCGTTTTGCAATAGGGGTTAGGCTTAGGGATAGGGTTAGTTTTAGGGTTAGGTTTAGGGTTACTGCTAGAGTTAGGGTTATGGTTAGGATTAGGGTTTTGCAATAGCTATAGAATTAGGGTTCAAGTTAGAGTAGTGTTTTGTTTAGTTTTAGGATTAGGGTTATGCTTAGGGTTAAGTTTAGAGGGTTCGAAATTAGTTTGAGTTTTAGGGTTAGGTTTATGGTTAGGTTTAGGGTTAGCATTAAGTTTAGTGTTAGGATTAGAAGTTAGTTTTAGGGTTATGGTAAAGGTTAGCGTTAGGGTTAGCTTTAGGTTTAGAAGTTAGGGTATGTGTTAGGGTTGGGTTAGGTTTAGTGTTAGGGTTATACAGGCTTAGAGTTAGGGTTAGGGTTATGGTTTGGTTTGGGTTAGGGTTTGTTTTAGGCTTAGGGTTAGTGTTAGGAGAAGCATTTTGCATTGGGGTTAGGATTAGGGTTAGTGTTAGCGTAGTTTTAGCATTAAGGTTAGGATATGGATTAGGGTTAAGGTTGGGGTTAGGGTTAGACTGTTAGTGTTAGGATTAGATTTAGTTTATGTGTTAAGGTTAGATGGTTAGGGTTAGGGATAGTGCTAGGCTTAGGGTCAGAGTTAAGTTGGGTTAGCGTTAGGGTTAGTTTTAGGTTGAGGGTTAGGATTTTGTTTAGGGTTAGGGTTTGAGTTAGGGTTAGGGTGAGACTGGGATAGGGTTACGGATAGGGTTAGGTTTGGGGTTAGAGTTAGTCTTAGGGTTAGGTTTAGTGTTAGACACAGTTCGTTTTAGGGTGGGAAGTAGGGTTAGTGTTAGTGTTAGGGTTAGCATTAGGTTTGGACAGGGTTAAGGTTATGTTTAGGTTTCGGGTTGCTTTTAGGGTTAGGGTTAAGTTTCGTGTTAGAGAGTAGGGTAAGGGTTAGGGTTAGGGTTAGGTTTAGGTTTAGGGATAGACAGGGGTTATGTTAGGGTTATGGTTAGGGTTCGGGTTAGGTTTGGTTCAGGTTTAACATTAGCGTTAGGATTTTGGATAGGGTTACGGTTAGGGTTATCAATTAGGGTTTAGTATTAATCTTAAAGTTAGGGTAAGTGTTAGGGTTAGGGTTAGGGTTAGTGATACGTTTAGGTTTAGGGTTGGGTTAGGGTTAGTCTTACAGTTAGGGGTAGGGTTAGGATTAGGGTCAGGTTTAGTGTTAGACAGAGTTAGTGTTAGGGTTAGTGTTAGGGTTAGGTTAAGGGTTAGGGTTAGTGTTATGGTTAGGGATAGGTTTAGGTTTAGGGTTAGATTTAGGGTTAGGGTCATGTTTAGTGTTAGACAGAGTTCGTGTTAGGGTGGGAAGTAGGGTTAGTGTTAGGGTTAGGGTTAGGATTAGACAGGGTTGGGGTTAGGGTTAGGTTTAGGTTTAGGGTTAGTTTTTGGGTTAGGGTTATGTTTCGCTTTAGAGATTAGGATAAGGTTTAGGGTAGGGTTAGGTATAGGTTTAAGGATAGACAGGGCTAATGTTAGGGTTATCGTTAAGGTTCGGGTTATGTTTGTTTAAGGTTTAACATTAGCATTAGGATTTTGGATAGGGTTAGGATTAGGGTTTACATTAGGGTTTAGGATTAATCTTAGAGTTAGGGTAAGTGATAGGGTTAGTGATAGGGTTAGTGGTACGTTTAGGTTTAGGTTTGGGTTAGGTTTGGCGTTACAGTTAGGGTTAGGGTTAGGGTTAGGGTAAGGTTTAGTGTTAGACAGAGTTAAGGTTAGTGTTAGGGTTAGGGTAAGGGTTAGGGTTAGTGTTAGGTTTAGGGTTAGGGTTAGTGATAGGTTTAGGTTTAGGGTTGGGTTAGGTTTAGCATTACGGTTAGGTTAGGGTTAGGGTTAGTGTCAGGTTTAGGGTTAGACAGAGTTAGTGTCAGAGTTAGTTTTAGGGTTAGGGTAAGGTTTAGGGTTAGTGTTATGGTTTGGTTTAGGGTTAGTGTTAGTGTTAGGTTTAGGGTTAGGTATAGCTTTAGGTTTAGGGTTAGATTTAGGGTTAGGGTCAGGTTTCCTGTTAGACAGAGTTAGTGTTAGGGTTAGGGTTACAATTAGGGTTTTTCAATATTGTTTAGAATTAAGGTTTAAGTTAGAGTAGTGTTATGGTTAGGGTTAGGATTAGGTTTAAGTTTAGGGTTAAGTTTAGAAGGTTAGAGATTAGTTTGAGTTTTAGGGTTTGGTTTACTGTTAGGTTTAGGGTTAGCATTAAGGTTAGGGTTAGGATTAGAATTTAGGTTTAGGTTTATGGTTAAGGTTAGGGTTAGGGTTAGGTTTAGGTTTAGAAGTTAGTGTTAGGGTTTGGGTTGGGTTAGGGTTAGTGTTAGGGTTAGACAGGGTTAGAGTTAGGGTTAAGGCTATGGTTATGTTTGCGGTGAGGGTTTGTTTTAGGGTTAGGGTTAGGATTAGGATTAGGATTTTCCATTGGGGTTAGGATAAGGGTAATTTAAGCGTTAAGGTTAGGATTCAGATTATGGTTAGGGTTGGGATTAGGGTTAGCCTGTTAATGTTAGGATTAGGTTAAGGCTAAGGGTTAAGGTTAGAGGGTTAGAGTTAGGGATAGTGTTAGGCTTAGGGTTAGTGTTATGTTGGGTTAGCGTTATGGTTAGTGTTAGGTTTAGGTTTAGGTTTATGATTAGGTTTAGAGTTTGGGTTAGGATTGAGGTTAGGGTTAGGCTTACAGTTAGGGTTAGATTAGGGCTGTAGGGTTAGGGTTCAGGTTAGGTTTAGTCTTAGGGTTAGGGTTAGAGGTTAGGGGTGGGGTTAGGGTTAGTTTTAGGGGTATGGTTAAACCGAATTAAGGTTAGTGTTATGGTTAGTGTTATGTTTAGGGTTAGGTTTAGGGTTATGGTTAGGGTTAGGGTTTGCGTTAGGGTTGAGGTTAGGTTTAGGCTTAGGGTTAGGGTTAGGATTAGGGCTATAGGGTTAGGGTTTGCGTTAGGGTTAGGGTTAGAGTTTAGGGTTAGGTTTAGTGTTAGGGTTAGGGGTAGGGTTGGACACAGTTAAGGTTAGGGTTACGGTTAGGGTTAGTGTTATGGAAAGGTTAGGGTTAGAGGTTAGGGTTAGGGTTAGGGTTTCCTTAGGGTTAGGGTTAGCATTAGAAAGGTTAGTGTTAGGGTTAGGATTAGGGTTAGGGTTAGGGTTAGAGTTTAGTGTTACGGTTAGTATTAGGGTTAGGGTTAGACTGGGATAGCATTACAGATAGGGTTAGGTTTTCGGTTATGATTAGTCTTAGGGTTAGGTTTAGTTTTAGACACAGTTCGTGTTAGGGAGGGAAATAGGGTTAGTGTTAGGTTTAGGGTTAGGGTTAGACAGGGTTAGGGTTAGGTTTAAGTTTAGGTTTAGGGTTAGTTTTAGGGATAGGGTTAAGTTTAGCGATAGAGATTAGTGTAATGGTTAGAGTTAGGGTTAGGGTTAGGGTTAGGGTTAGGGTTAGTGTTAGATAGGGTTAATGTTAGGGTTATGGTTAGTGTTAGGGTTAGGTTCAGGGTTAGGTTTTTGGTTAGTGTTATGATTAGGGTTAGGGTTAGCATTAGAGTTTTGCTTTAGTGGTGAGGATTAGTGTTAGGGTTATGGTTAGTGTTTGGGTTTGGGTTAGTGTTAGGCTTAGAGTTAGGGTTAGAATTAGGTCTAGAGGGTTAGGGTTCAGGTTAGGTTTAGGCTTAGGATTAGGGTCAGTGGTTAGGGTTAGGGATAGTGTTAGGGCTGGCTCTGGTTTAGGGTTAAGATTAGAATTTATGTTTAGGGTTAGTGTTCATGTTAGTGTTAGTTTAGTGTTAGTGTTAGTGTTAGTGTTAGTGTTAGAGGATAGGGTTAGATTTAGTGTTAGTGTTAGAGTTACGGTTAGAGTTTAGAGTTAGGGTTGGGGTTAGGGTTAATATTTAGATTTTGTGTTAGGGTTAGGATTAGAAGTTAGTGTTAGAGTTATGGTTAGGGTTA
Organism: Cavia porcellus; assembly: GCF_034190915.1. Taxonomy (NCBI): domain Eukaryota; kingdom Metazoa; phylum Chordata; class Mammalia; order Rodentia; family Caviidae; genus Cavia; species Cavia porcellus. Next base: position 6,489,570 of record NW_026947518.1, read on the forward strand.
AGTTTAGAGTTAGAATTTAGGTTTGTATAAGGGTTAATGTTAATGTTAGATTTAGAGGTTAAGTTTAGGGTTAGGTTTAGTGTTAGGTTTAGGTTTAGGTGTAGGTTTTGCTTTAGGGTTTTGGTTATCATTAAGCTTAGGGTTAGCTTTAGTATTAGACAGAGTTAGTTTTAGGGTTGTAATTAGGGTTAGGGTTAGGGTTAGGGTTAGGGTTAGACAGTTTTAGTGTTAGGGTTAAGGTTAATGTTAGGGTTAGTTTTAAGGTTAGGGTTAAGTTGAGCTTTAGAGATTAGGGTAAGGGCTAGGGTTAGCATTACAGTTAGGGTAATGTTTAGGTTTAGACAGGGTTAATGTTTGGGTTATGGTTAGTGTTCGGGTTAGATTTGCATTTAGGTTTAATGTTAGTGTTAGGATTTGGGTTAGGGTTAGGGTTAGGGTTTTGCATTAGGGGTTAGGATTATGCTTTCTTTTGGGGTTAGTGTTAGGGTTACGGTTAGGGTTAGGGTTAGGGATAGGATAAGGTTTAGGGTTAGGGTTAGCGTTACGGTTAGGATTAGGGTTAGGGTTAAGTTTAGGGTCAAGTTTAGTGTTAGACAGAGTTAGAGTTAGGGTTATGGTTAGGGTAAGGATTAGGGTTAGTGATAGGTTTAGGGTTAGGTTTAGGGTCAGGTTTAATGTTAGACAGAGTTAGTGTTAGGATCAGGGTTAGGATTAGGTTTCTGTTAGACAGGGATAGTGTAGGATTGGGTTAGGGTTAGTGTTAGGGTTGGGGTTAAGTTTAGAGTTAGAGCTTAGGGTAAGTCTTAGGGCTAGAGTTAGGTTTAGGGTTAGAATTAGACACTGTAAAGTTTAGGGTTATGGTTAGGATTAGCTTTAGTTTTGAAGATGGTTTTGGGTTAGTGTTAGGAATAGGGTTATGTTTAGGATTAGCATTTTGCATTAGGGGTTAGGCTTAGTGTTAGGGTTAGGGTTAGTTTTAAGGTTAGGTTTAGGGTTACTGCTAGAGTTAGGGTTAGTGTTAGGATTAGGGTTTTGCAATAGCTATAGAATTAGGGTTCAAGTTAGAGTAGTGTTTTGTTTATTGTTAGGATTAGGATTATGCCTAGGGTTAAGTTTAGAGGGTTCGAAATTAGTTTGAGTTTTAGGGTTAGTTTTAAGTTTAGGTTTAGGGTTAGCATTAAGTTTACGGTCAGGATTAGAAGTTAGTTTTAGGGTATGGTAAAGGTTAGGGTTAGGGTTAGCTTTAGGTTTAGAAGTTATGGTAAGTGTTAGGGTTGGGTTAGGGTTAGTGTTAGGGTTACACACGCTTAGAGTTAGGGTTAGGGTTATGGTTTGGTTTGGGGTTAGGGTTTGTTTACGGTTAGGGTTAGTGTTAGGATAAGCATTTTGCATTGGGGTTAGGATTAGGGTTAGTGTTAGTGTAGTTTTAGCATTAAGGATAGGATTCAGATTAGGGTTAGGGTTAGGGTAGTGTTATACTGTGAGTGTGAGAATTAGATTTAGGGTAAGTGTTAAGGTTAGAGGCTAGGGTTAGGGATAGTGTTAGCCTTAGGGTTAGAGTTACGTTGGGTTAGCATTAGGGTTAGTGTTAGGTTGAGGGTTAGGGTTATGGTTCGGTTTCGGGTTTGGGTTAGGGTTGAGTTTAGTGTTACGCTTACAGTAAGGGTTAGGATTAGGGCTATAGGGTTAGGGTTCGGGTTAGGTTTAGTCTTAGGTTTAATGACAGGTTATTGGTAGTGTTAGGGTTAAGGTTATGGGTAGGGTTAAACCGAGTTAGTTTTAACCGAGTTAAGGTTAGTGTTGCGGTTTGTGTTTGGGTTAGGTTTAGTTTTATGTTTAGGATTAAGGCTAGAGGGTTAGGGTTCGGGTTAGAGTTAGTGTTAGAGGTTTGGGTTAGGTTTAGTGTTAGGGTTAGGGGTAGTGTTGGACAGGTTTAAGGTTTCGGTTACTGTTACTGTTAGCGTTATGGTAAAGGTTAGGGTTAGATGTTAGGTTTAGGGCTAGGGTTTCCTTAGGGTTAGGGTTAGCGTTAGAAATGTTTAATGTTAGGGTTATGATTAGGTTTAGGTTTAGGTTTAGGGTTCGGGTTAGTGTTAGGCTTAGTGTTAGAGTTACATTGGGTTAGCGTTAGGGTTAGTGTTTGGTTTAGGGTTAGGGTTATGATTAGAGTTAGGGTTTGGGTTAGCGTTGAGGTTAGGGTTAGGCTTACAGTTAGGGTTAGGATTAGGGCTGTAGGGTTAGGTTTCATGTTAGATTTAGTCTTAGGGTTAGGATTAGAGGTTAGGGTTAGCGTTAGGGTTAGGGTTAGTTGTAGGTTTAAATCGAGTTAATGTTAGTGTTAGGTTTAGGGTTAGGGTTAGGGTTATGGTTATTGTTAGGTTTTGGGATAGTGTTGAAGTTAGGTTTAGGCTTAGAGTTAGGTTTACGATTAGGGTTAGAGGGTTAGGGTTCGGGTTAGAGTTAGGGTTAGAAGTTAGGGTTAGGTTTAGTGTTAGTGTTAGGGGTAGGGTTGGACAGAGTTAAGGTTAGGGTTATGGTTATGGTTAGCCTTATGGTAAAGTTTAGGGTTAGAGGATAGGTTTATGCCTAGGGTTTCTTAGGGTTAAGGTTAGTGTTAGAAAGGTTTAGTGTTACGGTTAGAATTAGGGTTAGGGTTATGGTTAGGATTAGTGTTAGGGTTAGAGGTTAGTGTTAGGGTTAGGGTTAGGGTTAGGGTTAGGGTTAGGGTTAGACTGGGTTAGGTTTACGGATAGGGTTATGTTTTGGGTTAGGGCTTGTGTTAAGTTTAGGTTTGGTGTTAGACACAGTTCGTGTTAGGGTGGCAATTAGGGTTAGTGTTAGCTTTAGGGTTTGGGTTAGATAGGGTTAGGGTTTGGGTAAGGTTTAGGTTTAGGGTTAGTTTTAGGATTAGGGTTAAATTTCGCTTTAGAGATTAGGGTAAGGGTTAGGGTTACGGTTAGGTTTAGGTTTAGGGATAGACAGGGCTAATGTTAGGGTTATGGTTAGGGTTCAGTATAGGTTTGGTTCAGGTTTAACATTAGTGTTAGGATTTTGGATAGGGTTAGGATTAGGGTTTTGCATTAGGGTTTAGGATTAAGCTTTGGTTTAGGGTTAGTTTTAGGGTTATGGTTAGGGTTAGGTTTAGTGATAGGTTTAGGTTTAGGGTTGCGTTAGGGTTAGCGTTACGGTTAGGGTTAGGGTTAGGTTTAGGGTTAGGGTCAGGTTTAGTGTTAGACAGAGTTAGTGTTAGGGTTAGGGTAAGGGTTAGGTTTAGTGTTAGCGTTAGGTTTAGGGTTAGGTATAGGTTTCGATTTAGGGTTAGATTTAGGGTTAGGGTCAGGTTTAGTGTTACACAGAGTTAGTGTTAGGGTTAGGGTTTGAATTAGGGTTTTTCAATATTGTTTAGAATTAAGGTTAAAGTTAGAGTAGTGTTACCATTAGGGTTAGGATTAGGTTTAAGTTTAAGGTTAAGTTTAGAGGGTTAGGGATTAGTTTGAGTTTTGGGTTAGGTTAAAGTTAGGTTTAAGGTTAGCATTAAGGTTAGGGTTAGGATTAGAAGTTAGGTTTAGGCTTATGGTAAATTTTAGTGTTAGGGTTAGGTTTAGGGTTAGAAGTTAGGGTTAGGTTTTGGGTTGAGTTAGGGTTAGTGTTAGGGTTAGGATTTTCCATTGGGTTTAGGACTAGATTTATCATTAGAGTCGTTTTAGAGTGAAGGTTAAGATTCATATTAAGGTTAGGGTTGGTTTTAGGGTTAGCCTGTTAATGTTAGGATTAGGTTAAGGCTAAGGGTTAAGGTTAGAGGATTAGGCTTAGGGATAGTGTTAGGCTTAGTGTTAGTGTTATGTTGGGTTAGCCTTAGGGTTACTGTTAGGTTTAGGTTGAAGTTTATGTTTAGGGTTAGGGTTTGGGTTAGGGTTGAGTTTAGGGTTAGGCTTACAGTTAGGGTTAGGATTAGGGCTGTAGGGTTAGGGTTCAGGTTATGTTTAGTATTAGGGTTAGGGTTAGTGGTTAGGGGTAGGGTCAGGGTTAGTTTTAGGGGTAGGGATAAACTGAGTTAAGGTTAGTGTTATGGTTAGTGTTAATTTTAGGGTTAGGGTTAGGGTTATGGTTAGTGTTAGGGTTTTGGTTAGGGTTGAGGTTAGGTTTAGGCTTAGGGTTAGGGTTAGGATTAGTGCTAGAGGGTTAGGGTTTGCCTTAAGGTTAGGGTTAGAGTTTAGGGTTAGGTTTAGTGTTAGGGTTAGGGGTAGGGTTGGACAGAGTTAAGGTTAGGGTTATGGTTAGGGTTAGCGTTATGGAAAGGTTAGGGTTAGAGGTTACATTTAGGGCTAGGGTTTACTTAGGCTTAGGGTTAGCGTTAGAAAGGTTTAGTGTTAGGGTTAGGATTAGGGTTATGGTTAGGATTTGGGTTGGTGTTAGGGTTAGAGTTTAGTGTGAGGGTTAGGATTAGGGTTAGGGTTAGACTGGGATAGGGTTAGGGTTAGGGTTAGGGTTAGGGTTAGCGTTATGGAAAGGTTAGCGTTAGAGGTTAGGGTTAGGGTTAGGGTTTCCTTAGGGTTAGGGTTAGCGTTAGAAAGGTTAGTGTTGGGGTTAGGATTAGGGTTAGGGTTAGGGTTAGTGTTAGGGTTAGAGTTTAGTGTTACGGTTAGTATTAGGGTTAGGGTTAGACTGGGATAGCATTACAGATAGGGTTAGGTTTTCAGTCATGATTAGTCTTAGGGTTAGGTTTAGTGTTAGACACAGTTCGTGTTAGGGAGGGAAATAGGGTTAGTGTTAGTGTTAGGGTTAGGGTTAGACAGGGTTAGGGTTAGGTTTAAGTTTAGGTTTAGGGTTAGTTTTAGGGATAGGGTTAAGTTTAGCGATAGAGATTAGTGTAATGGTTAGGGTTAGGGTTAGGGCTAGGGTTAGCGTTAGGGTTAGGGTTAGGGTTTGGGTTAGACACAGTTCGTGTTAGGGAGGGAAATAGGGTTAGTGTTAGGGTTAGGGTTAGGGTTAGACAGGGTTAGGGTTAGGTTTAAGTTTAGGTTTAGGGTTAGTTTTAGGGATAGGGTTAAGTTTAGCGATAGAGATTAGTATAATGGTTAGGGTTAGGGTTAGGGTTAAGGTTAGGGTTAGGTTTAGTGTTAGATAGGGTTAATGTTAGGGTTATGGTTAGTGTTAGGATTAGGTTCAGGGTTAGGTTTATTTTTAGTGTTAGGATTAGGGTTAGGGTTAGCATTAGAGTTTTGCTTTAGTGGTGAGGATTAGTGTTAGGATTATGGTTAGGGTTTGGGTTTGGGTTAGTGTTAGGCTTAGAGTTAGGGTTAGAATTAGGTCTAGAGGGTTAGGGTTCAGGTTAGGTTTAGGCTTAGGGTTAGGGTCAGTGGTTAGGGTTAGGGATAGTGTTAGGGCTGGCTCTGGTTTAGGGTTAAGATTAGAATTTATGTTTAGGGTTAGTGTTCATGTTAGTATTAGTTTAGTGTTAGTGTTAGTGTTAGTGTTAGTGTTATTGTTAGAGGATAGGGGTAGATTTAGTGTTAGTGTTAGAGTTACGGTTAGAGTTTAGAGTTAGGGTTGGGGTTAGGGTTAATATTTAGATTTTGTGTTAGGGTTAGGATTAGAAGTTAGTGTTAGAGTTATGGTTAGGGTTAAGTTTAGAGTTAGAATTTAGGTTTGTATAAGGGTTAATGTTAATGTTAGATTTAGGGGTTAAGTTTAGGTTTAGGTTTAGTGGTAGGTTTAGGTTTAGGTGTAGGTTTTGCTTTAGGGTTTTGGTTATCATTAAGCTTAGGGTTAGCTTTAGTATTAGACAGAGTTAGTTTTAGGGTTGTAATTAGGGTTAGGGTTAGGGTTAGGGTTAGGTTTAGGTTTAGGGATAGACAGGGCTAATGTTAGGGTTATGGTTAGGGTTCAGTATAGGTTTGGTTCAGGTTTAACATTAGTGTTAGGATTTTGGATAGGGTTAGGATTAGGGTTTTGCATTAGGGTTTAGGATTAAGCTTTGGTTTAGGGTTAGTTTTAGGGTTATGGTTTGGGTTAGGTTTAGTGATAGGTTTAGGTTTAGGGTTGCGTTAGTGTTAGCGTTACGGTTAGGGTTAGGGTTAGGTTTAGGGTTAGGGTCAGGTTTAGTGTTAGACAGAGTTAGTGTTAGGGTTAGGGTAAGGGTTAGGTTTAGTGTTAGCGTTAGGTTTAGGGTTAGGTATAGGTTTCGATTTAGGGTTAGATTTAGGGTTAGGGTCAGGTTTAGTGTTACACAGAGTTAGTGTTAGGGTTAGGGTTAGAATTAGGGTTTTTCAGTATTGTTTAGAATTAAGGTTAAAGTTAGAGTAGTGTTACCGTTAGGATTAGGATTAGGTTTAATTTTAAGGTTAAGTTTAGAAGGTTAGGGATTAGTTTGAGTTTTGGGTTAGGTTAAAGTTAGGTTTAAGGTTAGCATTAAGGTTAGGTTTAGGATTAGAAGTTAGGTTTAGGCTTATGTTAAATTTTAGTGTTAGCGTTAGGTTTAGGGTTAGAAGTTAGGGTTAGGTTTTGGGTTGAGTTAGGGTTAGTGTTAGGGTTAGGATTTTCCATTGGGTTTAGGACTAGATTTATCATTAGAGTCATTTTAGAGTGAAGGTTAGGATTCATATTAAGGTTAGGGTTGGTTTTAGGGTTAGCCTGTTAATGTTAGGATTAGGTTAAGGCTAAGGGTTAAGGTTAGAGGATTAGGCTTAGGGATAGTGTTAGGCTTAGTGTTAGTGTTATGTTGGGTTAGCCTTAGGGTTACTGTTAGGTTTAGGTTGAAGTTTATGTTTAGGGTTAGGGTTTGGGTTAGGGTTGAGTTTAGGGTTAGGCTTACAGTTAGGGTTAGGATTAGGGCTGTAGGGTTAGGGTTCAGGTTATGTTTAGTCTTAGGGTTAGGGTTAGTGGTTAGGGGTAGGGTCAGGGTTAGTTTTAGGAGTAGGGATAAACTGAGTTAAGGTTAGTGTTATGGTTAGTGTTAATTTTAGGGTTAGGGTTAGGGTTATGGTTAGGGTTAGGGTTTTGGTTAGGGTTGAGGTTAGGTTTCGGCTTAGGGTTAGGGTTAGGATTAGTGCTAGAGGGTTAGGGTTTGCCTTAAGGTTAGGGTTAGAGTTTAGGGTTAGGTTTAGTGTTAGGGTTAGGGGTAGGGTTGGACAGAGTTAAGGTTAGGGTTATGGTTAGGGTTAGCGTTATGGAAAGGTTAGGGTTAGAGGTTACATTTAGGGCTAGGGTTTCCTTAGGGTTAGGGTTAGCGTTAGAAAGGTTTAGTGTTAGGGTTAGGATTATGGTTATGGTTAGGATTTGGGTTGGTGTTAGGGTTAGAGTTTAGTGTGAGGGTTAGGATTAGGGTTAGGGTTAGACTGGGATAGGGTTAGGGTTAGGGTTAGGGTTAGGGTTAGGGTTAGCGTTATGGAAAGGTTAGGGTTAGAGGTTAGGGTTAGGGTTAGGGTTTCCTTAGGGTTAGGGTTAGCGTTAGAAAGGTTAGTGTTAGGGTTAGGATTAGGGTTAGGGTTAGGGTTAGTGTTAGGGTTAGAGTTTAGTGTTACGGTTAGTATTAGGGTTAGGGTTAGACTGGGATAGCATTACAGATAGGGTTAGGTTTTCAGTCATGATTAGTCTTAGGGTTAGGTTTAGTGTTAGACACAGTTCGTGTTAGGGAGGGAAATAGGGTTAGTGTTAGTGTTAGGGTTAGGGTTAGACAGGGTTAGGGTTAGGTTTAAGTTTAGGTTTAGGGTTAGTTTTAGGGATAGGGTTAAGTTTAGCGATAGAGATTAGTGTAATGGTTAGGGTTAGGGTTAGGGCTAGGGTTAGCGTTAGGGTTAGGGTTAGGGTTAGGGTTAGACACAGTTCGTGTTAGGGAGGGAAATAGGGTTAGTGTTAGGGTTAGGGTTAGGGTTAGACAGGGTTAGGGTTAGGTTTAAGTTTAGGTTTAGGGTTAGTTTTAGGGATAGGGTTAAGTTTAGCGATAGAGATTAGTGTAATGGTTAGGTTAGGGTTAGGGTTAGGGTTAGGGTTAAGGTTAGGGTTAGGTTTAGTGTTAGATAGGGTTAATGTTAGGGTTATGGTTAGTGTTAGGATTAGGTTCAGGGTTAGGTTTATGGTTAGTGTTAGGATTAGGGTTAGGGTTAGCATTAGAGTTTTGCTTTAGTGGTGAGGATTAGTGTTAGGGTTATGGTTAGGGTTTGGGTTTGGGTTAGTGTTAGGCTTAGAGTTAGGGTTAGAATTAGGTCTAGAGGGTTAGGGTTCAGGTTAGGTTTAGGCTTAGGGTTTGGGTCAGTGGTTAGGGTTAGGGATAGTGTTAGGGCTGGCTCTGGTTTAGGGTTAAGATTAGAATTTATGTTTAGGGTTAGTGTTCATGTTAGTGTTAGTTTAGTGTTAGTGTTAGTGTTAGTGTTAGTGTTAGTGTTAGTGTTAGAGGATAGGGTTAGATTTAGTGTTAGTGTTAGAGTTACGGTAAGAGTTTAGAGTTAGGGTTGGGGTTAGGGTTAACATTTAGATTTTGTGTTAGGGTTAGGATTAGAAGTTAGTGTTAGAGTTATGGTTAGGGTTAAGTTTAGGGTTAGAATTTAGGTTTGTATAAGGGTTAATGTTAATGTTAGATTTAGAGGTTAAGTTTAGGGTTAGGTTTAATGTTAGGTTTAGGTTTAGGTGTCAGTTTTGCGTTAGGATTTTGCTTATCATTAAGGTTAGGTTTAGCTTTAGTATTAGACAGAGTTAGTTTTAGGGTTGTAATTAGGGTTAGGGTTAGGGTTAGGGTTAGACAGTTTTAGTGTTAGGGTTAGGGTTAATGTTAGGGTTAGTTTTAAGGTTAGGGTTAAGTTTAGCTTTAGAGATTAGGGTAAGGGCTAGGGTTAGCATTACAGTTAGGGTAATGTTTAGGTTTAGACAGGGTTAATGTTTGGGTTATGGTTAGTGTTCGGGTTAGATTTGCATTTAGGTTTAATGTTAGTGTTAGGATTTGGGTTAGGGTTAGGGTTAGGGTTTTGCATTAGGGGTTAGGATTATGCTTTCTTTTAGGGTTAGTGTTAGGGTTAGGGTTAGGGTTAGGGAATAAGTTTAGGTTTAGGGTTAGGGTTAGGGTTAGGGTTAGGGTTAGGGTCAGGTTTAATGTTAGACAGAGTTAGTGTTAGGTTCACGGTTAGGGTTAGGTTTCCTGTTAGACAGGGATAGTGTAGGATTGGGGTTAGGGTTAGTGTTAGGGTTAGGTTTCGGGTTGCTTTTAGGGTTAGGGTTAAGTTTCGTGTTAGAGAGTAGGGTAAAGGTTAGGGTTAGGGTTAGGTTTAGGTTTAGGGATAGACAGGGGTTATGTTAGGGTTATGGTTAGGGTTTGGGTTAGGTTTGGTTCAGGTTTAACATTAGCGTTAGGATTTTGGATAGGGTTACGGTTAGGGTTATGAATTAGGGTTTAGTATTAATCTTAGAGTTAGGGTAAGTGTTAGGGTTAGGGTTAGGGTTAGTGATAGGTTTAGGTTTAGGCTTGTGTTAGGTTTAGTGTTATGGTTAGGGGTAGGGTTAGGATTAGGGTCAGGTTTAGTGTTAGACAGAGTTAGGGTTAGTGTTAGGGTTAGGGTAAGGGTTAGGGTTAGTGTTAGGTTTAGGTTTAGGGTTAGTGATAGTTTTAGGTTTAGGGTTGGGTTAGGTTTAGCATTACAGTTAGGTTAGGGTTAGGGTTAGTGTCAGGTTTAGGGTTAGACAGAGTTAGTGTTAGAGTTAGTTTTAGGGTTAGGGTAAGGTTTAGGGTTAGTGTTATGGTTTGGTTTAGGGTTAGTGTTAGTGTTAGGTTTAGGGTTAGGTATAGCTTTAGGTTTAGGGTTAGATTTAGGGTTAGGGTCAGGTTTCCTGTTAGACAGAGTTAGTGTTAGGTTCAGGGTTAGGGTTAGGTTTTCTGTTAGACAGGGATAGTGTAGGATTGGGGTTAGGGTTAGTGTTAGGGTTAGGTTTAAGTTTAGAGTTAGAGCTTATGGTAAGTCTTAGGGCTAGAGTTAGGTTTAGGGTTAGAATTAGACACTGTTAAGGTTAGGGTTATGGTTAGGATTAGGTTTAGTTTTGAAGATGGTTTAGGGTTAGTGTTAGAAGTAGGATTATGTTTAGGATTAGCGTTTTGCGTTAGGGGTTAGGCTTAGGGATAGGGTTAGTTTTAGGGTTAGGTTTAGGGTTACTGCTAGAGTTAGGGTTAGGGTTAGGATTAGGGTTTTGCAATAGCTATAGAATTAGGGTTAAAGTTAGAGTAGTGTTTTGTTTAGTTTTAGGATTAGGGTTATGCTTAGGGTTAAGTTTAGAGGGTTCGAAATTAGTTTGAGTTTTAGGGTTAGGTTTAAGGTTAGGTTTAGGGTTAGCATTAAGGTTAGGGTCAGGATTAGAAGTTAGTTTTAGGGTTATGGTAAAGGTTAGGGTTAGGGTTAGCTTTAGGTTTAGAAGTTAGGGTAAGTGTTAGGGTTGGGTTAGGGTTAGTGTTAGGATTAGACAGGCTTAGAGTTAGGGTTAGGGTTATGGTTTGGTTTGGGGTTAGGGTTTGTTTTAGGCTTAGGGTTAGTGTTAGGAGAAGCACTTTGCATTGGGGTTAGGATTAGGGTTAGTGTTAGCGTAGTTTTAGCATTAAGGTTAGGATATGGATTAGGGTTAAGATTGGGGTTAGGGTTAGACTGTTAGTGTTAGGATTAGATTTAGTTTATGTGTTAAGGTTAGATGGTTAGGGTTAGGGATAGTGCTAGGCTTAGGGTTAGAGTTAAGTTGGGTTAGCGTTAGGGTTAGTTTTAGGTTGAGGGTTAGGATTTTGTTTAGGGTTAGGGTTTGAGTTAGGGTTAGGGTGAGACTGGGATAGGGTTACGGATAGGGTTAGGTTTGGGGTTAGAGTTATTCTTAGGGTTAGGTTTAGTGTTAGACACAGTTCGTTTTAGGGTGGGAAGTAGGGTTAGTGTTAGTGTTAGGGTTAGCATTAGGTTTGGACAGGGTTAGGGTTAGGGTTAGGTTTCGGGTTGCTTTTAGGGTTAGGGTTAAGTTTCGTGTTAGAGAGTAGGGTAAGGGTTAGGGTTAGGGTTAGGTTTAGGTTTAGGGATAGACAGGGGTTATGTTAGGGTTATGGTTAGGGTTCGGGTTAGGTTTGGTTCAGGTTTAACATTAGCGTTAGGATTTTGGATAGGGTTACGGTTAGGGTTATCAATTAGGGTTTAGTATTAATCTTAGAGTTAGGCTAAGTGTTAGGGTTAGGCTTAGGGTTAGTGATAGGTTTAGGTTTAGGGTTGGGTTAGGGTTAGTGTTACGGTTAGGGGTAGGATTAGGATTAGGGTCAGGTTTAGTGTTAGACAGAGTTAGTGTTAGGGTTAGTGTTAGGGTTAGATTAAGGGTTATGGTTAGTGTTAGGGTTAGGGATAGGTTTAGGTTTAGGGTTAGATTTAGGGTTAGGGTCATGTTTAGTGTTAGACAGAGTTCGTGTTAGGGTGGGAATTAGGGTTAGTGTTAGGGTTAGGGTTAGGATTAGACAGGGTTAGGGTTAGGGTTAGGTTTAGGTTTAGGGTTAGTTTTTGGGTTAGGGTTATGTTTCGCTTTAGAGATTAGGGTAAGGTTTAGGGTAGGGTTAGGTATAGGTTTAGGGATAGACAGGGCTAATGTTAGGGTTATGGTTAAGGTTCGGGTTATGTTTTTTTAAGGTTTAACATTAGCATTATGATTTTGGATAGGGTTAGGATTAGGGTTTTGCATTAGGGTTTAGGATTAATCTTAGAGTTAGGGTAAGTGTTAGGGTTAGTGATAGGGTTAGTGGTACGTTTAGGTTTAGGGTTGGGTTAGGTTTGGCATTACAGTTAGGGTTAGGGTTAGGGTTAGGGTCAGGTTTAGTGTTAGACAGAGTTATGGTTAGTGTTAGGGTTAGGGTAAGGGTTAGGGTTAGTGTTAGGTTTAGGGTTAGGGTTAGTGATAGTTTTAGGTTTAGGGTTGGGTTAGGTTTAGCATTACAGTTAGGTTAGGGTTAGGGTTAGTGTCAGGTATAGGGTTAGACAGAGTTAGTGTTAGAGTTAGTTTTAGGGTTAAGGTAAGGTTTAGGGTTAGTGTTATGGTTTGGTTTAGGGTTAGTGTTAGTGTTAGGTTTAGGGTTAGGTATAGCTTTAGGTTTAGGGTTAGATTTAGGGTTAGGGTCAGGTTTCCTGTTAGACAGAGTTAGTGTTAGGGTTAGGGTTACAATTAGGGTTTTTCAATATTGTTTAGAATTAAGGTTTAAGTTAGAGTAGTGTTACGGTTAGGGTTAGGATTAGGTTTAAGTTTAGGGTTAAGTTTAGAAGGTTAGAGATTAGTTTGAGTTTTAGGGTTTGGTTTACTGTTAGGTTTATGGTTAGCGTTAAGGTTAGGGTTAGGATTAGAATTTAGGTTTAGGTTTATGGTTAAGGTTAGGGTTAGGGTTAGGTTTAGGTTTAGAAGTTAGTGTTAGGGTTTGGGTTGGGTTAGGGTTAGTGTTAGGGTTAGACAGGTTTAGAGTTAAGGTTAAGGCTATGGTTATGTTTGGGGTGAGGGTTTGTTTTAGGGGTAGTGTTAGTATTAGGATTAGGATTTTCCATTGGGGTTAGGATTAGGGTAATTTAAGTGTTGAGGTTAGGATTCAGATTATGGTTAGGGTTGGGATTAGGGTTAGCCTGTTAATGTTAGGATTAGGTTAAGGCTAAGGGTTAAGGTTAGAGGGTTAGAGTTAGGGATAGTGTTAGGCTTAGGGTTAGTGTTATGTTGGGTTAGCGTTATGGTTAGTGTTAGGTTTAGGTTTAGGTTTATGATTAGGTTTAGAGTTTGGGTTAGGATTGAGGTTAGGGTTAGGCTTACAGTTAGGGTTAGATTAGGGCTGTAGGGTTAGAGTTCAGGTTAGGTTTAGTCTTAGGGTTAGGGTTAGAGGTTAGGGGTGGGGTTAGGGTTAGTTTTAGGGGTAGGGTTAAACCGAATTGAGGTTAGTGTTATGGTTAGTGTTATGTTTAGGGTTAGGTTTAGGGTTATGGTTAGGGTTAGGGTTTGCGTTAGGGTTGAGGTTAGGTTTAGGTTTAGGGTTAGGGTTAGGATTAGGGCTAGAGGGTTAGGGTTTGCGTTAGGGTTAGGGTTAGAGTTTATTGTTCGGTTTAGTGTTAGGGTTAGGCGTAGGGTTGGACACAGTTAAGGTTAGGGTTACGGTTAGGGTTAGCGTTATGGAAAGGTTAGGGTTAGGGTTAGGGTTTCCTTAGGGTTAGGGTTAGCGTTAGAAAGGTTAGTGTTAGGGTTAGGATTAGGGTTAGGGTTATGGTTAGTGTTAGGGTTAGAGTTTAGTGTTACGGTTAGTATTAGGGTTAGGGTTAGACTGGGATAGCATTACAGATAGGGTTAGGTTTTCAGTTATGATTAGTCTTAGGGTTAGGTTTAGTGTTAGACACAGTTCGTGTTAGGGAGGGAAATAGGGTTAGTGTTAGGGTTAGGGTTAGGGTTAGACAGGGTTGGGGTTAGGTTTAAGTTTAGGTTTAGGGTTAGTTTTAGGGATAGGGTTAAGGTTAGCGATAGAGATTAGTGTAATGGTTAGGGTTAGGGTTAGGGTTAGGGTTAGGGTTAGGTTTAGTGTTAGATAGGGTTAATGTTAGGGTTATGGTTAGTGTTAGGGTTAGGTTCAGGGTTAGGTTTATGGTTAGTGTTAGGATTAGGGTTAGGGTTAGCATTAGAGTTTTGCTTTAGTGGTGAGGATTAGTGTTAGGGTTATGGTTAGGGTTTGGGTTTGGGTTAGTGTTAGGCTTAGAGTTAGGGTTAGAATTAGGTCTAGAGGGTTAGGGTTCAGGTTAGGTTTAGGCTTAGGGTTAGGGTCAGTGGTTAGGGTTAGGGATAGTGTTAGGGCTGGCTCTGGTTTAGGGTTAAGATTAGAATTTATGTTTAGGGTTAGTGTTCATGTTAGTGTTAGTTTAGTGTTAGTGTTAGTGTTAGTGTTAGTGTTAGTGTTAGAGGATAGGGTTAGATTTAGTGTTAGTGTTAGAGTTACGGTTAGAGTTTAGAGTTAGGGTTGGTGTTAGGGTTAATATTTAGATTTTGTGTTAGGGTTAGGATTAGAAGTTAGTGTTAGAGTTATGGTTAGGGTTAAGTTTAGGGTTAGAATTTAGGTTTGTATAAGGGTTAATGTTAATGTTAGATTTAGAGGTTAAGTTTAGGGTTAGGTTTTGTGTTAGGTTTAGGTTTAGGTGTAGGTTTTGCGTTAGGGTTTTGGTTATCATTAAGCTTAGGGTTAGCTTTAGTATTAGACAGAGTTAGTTTTAGGGTTGTAATTAGGGTTAGGGTTAGGGTTAGGGTTAGGGTTAGAGTTAGGGTTAGGGTTAGACAGTTTTAGGGTTAGGGTTAATGTTAATGTTAGGGTTAGTTTTATGGTTAGGGTTACGTTTAGCTTTAGAGATTAGGGTAAGGGCTATGGTTAGCATTACAGTTAGGGTAATGTTTAGGTTTAGACAGGGTTAATGTTTGGGTTATGGTTAGTGTTCGGGTTAGATTTGAATTTAGGTTTAATGTTAGTGTTAGGATTTGGGTTAGGGTTAGGTTTAGGGTTTTGCATTAGGGGTTAGGATTATGCTTTCTGTTAGGGTTAGTGTTAGGGTTAGGGTTAGGATTAGGGATAGGAAAAGGTTTAGGGTTAGGGTTAGCGTTACTGTTAGGATTAGGGTTAGGGTTAAGGTGAGGGTCAAGTTTAGTGTTAGACAGAGTTAGTCTTAGGGTTATGGTTAGGGTAAGGATTAGGGTTAGTGTTAGGTTTAGGGTTAGGTTTAGGGTCAGGTTTAATGTTACACAGAGTTAGTGTTAGGGTCAGGGTTAGGATTATGTTTTCTGTTAGACAGGGATAGTGTAGGATTGGGTTAGGGTTAGTGTTAGGGTTAGGGTTAAGTTTAGCGTTAGAGCTTAGGGTAAGTCTTAGGGTTAGAGTTAAGTTTAGGGTTAGAATTAGACACTGTTAAGTTTAGGGTTATGGTTAGGATTAGCTTTAGTTTTGAAGATGGTTTTGGGTTAGTGTTAGGAATAGGGTTATGTTTAGGATTAGCGTTTTGCATTAGGGGTTAGGCTTAGGGTTAGGGTTAGGGTTAGTTTTAAGGTTAGGTTTAGGGTTACTGCTAGAGTTAGGGTTAATGTTAGGATTAGGGTTTTGCAATAGCTATAGAATTAGGGTTCAAGTTAGAGTAGTGTTTTGTTTATTGTTAGGATTAGGATTATGCCTAGGGTTAAGTTTAGAGGGTTCGAAATTAGTTTGAGTTTTAGGGTTAGGTTTAAGGTTAGGTTTAGGGTTAGCATTAACGTTAGGGTCAGGATTAGAAGTTAGTTTTAGGGTTATGGTAAAGGTTAGGGTTAGGGTTAGCTTTAGGTTTAGAAGTTAGGGTAAGTGTTAGGGTTGGGTTAGGGTTAGTGTTAGGGTTAGACAGGCTTAGAGTTAGGGTTAGGGTTATGCTTTGCTTTGGGGTTAGGGTTTGTTTAGGGTTAGGGTTAGTGTTAGGATAAGCATTTTGCATTGGGGTTAGGATTAGGGTTAGTGTTAGCGTAGTTTTAGCATTAAGGATAGGATTCGGATTAGGGTTAGGGTTAGGGTAGTGTTATACTGTTAGTGTGAGAATTAGATTTAGGGTAAGTGTTAAGGTTAGAGGCTAGGGTTAGGGATAGTGTTAGCCTTAGGGTTAGAGTTACGTTGGGTTAGCATTAGGGTTAGTGTTAGGTTCAGTGTTAGGGTTATGGTTCGGGTTCGGGTTTGGGTTAGGGTTGAGTTTAGTGTTACGCTTACAGTAAGGGTTAGGATTAGGGCTATAGGGTTAGGGTTCAGGTTAGGTTTAGTCTTAGGTTTAATGTTACAGGTTATTGGTAGTGTTAGGGTTAGGGTTATGGGTAGGGTTAAACCGAGTTAGTTTTAACCGAGTTAAGCTTAGTGTTGCGGTTTGTGTTTGGCTTAGGTTTAGTTTTATGTTTAGGATTAAGGCTAGAGGGTTAGGGTTCGGGTTAGAGTTAGTGTTAGAGGTTTGGGTTAGGTTTAGTGTTAGGGTTAGGGGTAGTGTTGGACAGGTTTAAGGTTTCGGTTACTGTTACTGTTAGCGTTATGGTAAAGGTTAGGGTTAGATGTTAGGTTTAGGGCTAGGGTTTCCTTAGGGTTAGGGTTAGCGTTAGAAATGTTTAATGTTAGGGTTATGATTAGGTTTAGGTTTAAGTTTAGGGTTCAGGTTAGTGTAAGGCTTAGTGTTAGAGTTACATTGGGTTAGCGTTAGGGTTAGTGTTTGGTTTAGGTTTAGGGTTATGATTAGAGTTAGGGTTTGGATTAGCGTTGAGGTTAGGGTTAGACTTACAGTTATGGTTAGGATTAGGGCTGTAGGGTTAGGTTTCAGGTTAGATTTAGTCTTAGGGTTAGGATTAGAGGTTAGGGTTAGCGTTAGGGTTAGGGTTAGTTGTAGGTTTAAACCGAGTTAATGTTAGTGTTAGGTTTAGGGTTAGGGTTAGGGTTATGGTTATTGTTAGGTTTTGGGATAGTGTTGAAGTTAGGTTTAGGCTTAGCGTTAGGTTTACAATTAGGGTTAGAGGGTTAGGGTTTGGGTTAGAGTTAGGGTTAGAAGTTAGGGTTAGGTTTAGTGTTAGTGTTAGGGGTAGGGTTGGACAGAGTTAAGGTTAGGGTTATGGTTATGGTTAGCCTTATGGTAAAGTTTAGGGTTAGAGGATAGGTGTATGCCTAGGGTTTCTTAGGGTTAAGGTTAGTGTTAGAAAGGTTTAGTGTTACGGTTAGAATTAGGGTTAGGGTTACGGTTAGGATTAGTGTTAGGGTTAGAGGTTAGTGTTAGGGTTAGGGTTAGGGTTAGGGTTAGGGTTAGGGTTAGACTGGGTTAGGTTTACGGATAGGGTTATGTTTTGGGTTAGGGTTTGTGTTAAGTTTAGGTTTAGTGTTAGACACAGTTCGTGTTAGGGTGGCAATTAGGGTTAGTGTTAGCTTTAGGGTTTGGGTTAGATACGGTTAGGGTTTGGGTACCTTTTAGGTTTAGGGTTAGTTTTAGGATTAGGGTTAAATTTCGCTTTAGAGATTATGGTAAGGTTTAGGGTTACAGTTAGGTTTAGGTTTAGGGATAGACAGGGCTAATGTTAGGGTTATGGTTAGGGTTCAGTATAGGTTTGGTTCAGGTTTAACATTAGTGTTAGGATTTTGGATAGGGTTAGGATTAGGGTTTTGCATTAGGGTTTAGGATTAAGCTTTGGTTTAGGGTTAGTTTTAGGGTTAGGGTTAGGGTTAGGGTTAGTGATAGGTTTAGGTTTAGGGTTGCGTTAGGGTTAGCGTCACGGTTAGGGTTAGGGTTAGGTTTAGGGTTAGGGTCAGGTTTAGTGTTAGACAGAGTTAGTGTTAGGGTTAGGGTAAGGGTTAGGTTTAGTGTTAGCGTTAGGTTTAGGGTTAGGTATAGGTTTCGATTTAAGGTTAGATTTAGGGTTAGGGTCAGGTTTAGTGTTACACAGAGTTAGTGTTAGGGTTAAGGTTAGAATTAGGGTTTTTCAATATTGTTTAGAATTAAGGTTAAAGTTAGAGTAGTGTTACCGTTAGGGTTAGGATTAGGTTTAAGTTTAAGGTTAAGTTTAGAGGGTTAGGGATTAGTTTGAGTTTTGGGTTAGGTTAATTTAGGTTTAAGGTTAGCATTAAGGTTAGGGTTAGGATTAGAAGTTAGGTTTAGGCTTATGGTAAATTTTAGTGTTAGGGTTAGGTTTAGGGTTAGAAGTTAGGGTTAGGTTTTGGGTTGGGTTAGGGTTAGTGTTAGGGTTATGATTTTCCATTGGGTTTAGGACTAGAGTTATCATTAGAGTCGTTTTAGAGTGAAGGTTAGGATTCATATTAAGGTTAGGGTTGGTTTTAGGGTTAGCCTGTTAATGTTAGGATTAGGTTAAGGCTAAGGGTTAAGGTTAGAGGATTAGGCTTAGGGATAGTGTTAGGCTTAGTGTTAGTGTTATGTTGGGTTAGCCTTAGGGTTACTGTTAGGTTTAGGTTGAGGTTTATGTTTAGGGTTAGGGTTTGGGTTAGGGTTGAGTTTAGGGTTAGGCTTACAGTTAGGGTTAGGATTAGGGCTGTAGGGTTAGGGTTCAAGTTATGTTTAGTCTTAGGGTTAGGGTTAGTGGTTAGGGGTAGGGTTAGGGTTAGTTTTAGGGGTAGGGTTAACCTGAGTTAAGGTTAGTGTTATGGTTAGTGTTAATTTTAGGGTTAGGGTTAGGGTTATGGTTAGGGTTAGGGTTTGGGTTAGGGTTGAGGTTAGGTTTCGGCTTAGGGTTAGGGTTAGGATTAGTGCTAGAGGGTTACGGTTTGCCTTATGGTTAGGGTTAGAGTTTAGGGTTAGGTTTAGTGTTAGGGTTAGGGGTAGGGTTGGACAGAGTTAAGGTTAGTGTTATGGTTAGGGTTAGCGTTATGGAAAGGTTAGGGTTAGAGGTTACATTTAGGGCTAGGGTTTCCTTAGGGTTAGGGTTAGCGTTAGAAAAGTTTAGTGTTAGGGTTAGGATTAGGGTTATGGTTAGGATTTGGGTTGGTGTTAGGGTTAGAGTTTAGTGTGAGGGTTAGGATTAGGGTTAGGGTTAGACTGGGATAGGGTTAGGGTTAGGGTTAGGGTTAGGGTTATGGAAAGGTTACGGTTAGAGGTTAGTGTTAGGGTTAGGGTTTCGTTAGGGTTAGGGTTAGCGTTAGAAAGGTTAGTGTTAGGGTTAGGATTAGGGTTAGGGTTAGGGTTAGTGTTAGGGTTAGAGTTTAGTGTTACGGTTAGTATTAGGGTTAGGGTTAGACTGGGATAGCATTACAGATAGGGTTAGGTTTTCGGTCATGATTAGTCTTAGGGTTAGGTTTAGTGTTAGACACAGTTCATGTTAGGGAGGGAAATAGGGTTAGTGTTAGGGTTAGGGTTAGGTTTAGACAGGGTTAGGGTTAGGTTTGAGTTTAGATTTAGGGTTAGTTTTAGGGATAGGGTTAAGTTTAGCGATAGAGATTAGTGTAATGGTTAGGGTTAGGGTTAGGGCTAGGGTTAGGGTTAGGTTTAGGTTTAGGGTTAGGGTTAGGTTTAGTGTTAGATAGGGTTAATGTTAGGGTGATGGTTAGTGTTAGGGTTAGGTTCAGGGTTAGGTTTATGGTAGTGTTAGGATTAGGGTTAGTGTTAGCATTAGAGTTTTGCTTTAGTGGTGAGGATTAGTGTTAGGGTTATGGTTAGGGTTTGGGTTTGGGTTAGGGTTGGGCTTAGAGTTAGGGTTAGAATTAGGTCTAGAGGGTTAGCGTTCAGGTTAGGTTTAGTCTTAGGGTTTGGGTCAGTGGTTAGGGTTAGGGATAGTTTTAGGGCTGGCTCTGGTTTAGGGTTAAGATTAGAATTTATGTTTAGGGTTAGTGTTCATGTTAGTGTTAGTTTAGTGTTAGTGTTAGTGTTAGTGTTAGTGTTAGAGGATAGGGTTAGATTTAGTGTTAGTGTTAGAGTTACGGTTAGAGTTTAGAGTTAGGGTTGGGGTTAGGGTTAACATTTAGATTTTGTGTTAGGGTTAGGATTAGAAGTTAGTGTTAGAGTTATGGTTAGGGTTAAGTTTAGGGTTAGAATTTAGGTTTGTATAAGGGTTAATGTTAATGTTAGATTTAGAGGTTAAGTTTAGGGTTAGGTTTAGTGTTAGGTTTAGGTTTAGGTGTCTGTTTTGAGTTAGGGTTTTGCTTATCATTAAGGTTAGGTTTAGCTTTAGTATTAGACACAGTTAGTTTTAGGGTTGTAATTAGGGTTAGGGTTAGGGTTAGGGTTAGGGTTAGGGTTAGGGTTAGGGTTAGACAGTTTTAGTGTTAGGGTTAGGGTTAATGTTAGGGTTAGTTTTAAGGTTAGGTTTAAGTTTAGCTTTAGAGATTAGGGTAAGGGCTAGGGTTAGCATTACAGTTAGGGTAATGTTTAGGTTTAGACATGGTTAATGTTTGGGTTATGGTTAGTGTTCGGGTTAGATTTGCATTTAGGTTTAATGTTAGTGTTAGGATTTGGGTTAGGGTTAGGGTTAGGGTTTTGCATTAGGGGTTAGGATTATGCTTTCTTTTAGGGTTAGTGTTAGGGTTAGGGTTAGGGTTAGGGAATAAGTTTAGGTTTAGCGTTAGGGTTAGGGTTAGGGTTAGGGTTAGGGTCAGGTTTAATGTTAGACAGAGTTAGTGTTAGGTTCAGGGTTAGGGTTAGGTTTTCTGTTAGACAGGGATAGTGTAGGATTGGGGTTAGGGTTAGTGTTAGGGTTAGGTTTAAGTTTAGGGTTAGAGCTTATGGTAAGTCTTAGGGCTAGAGTTAGGTTTAGGGTTAGAATTAGACACTGTTAAGGTTAGGGTTATGGTTAGGATTAGGTTTAGTTTTGAAGATGGTTTAGGGTTAGTGTTAGAAGTAGGATTATGTTTAGTATTAGCGTTTTGCGTTAGGGGTTAGGCTTAGGGATAGGGTTAGTTTTAGGGTTAGGTTTAGGGTTACTGCTAGAGTTAGGGTTAGGGTTAGGATTAGGGTTTTGCAATAGCTATAGAATTAGGGTTAAAGTTAGAGTAGTGTTTTGTTTAGTTTTAGGATTAGGGTTATGCTTAGGGTTAAGTTTAGAGGGTTCGAAATTAGTTTGAGTTTTAGGGTTAGGTTTAAGGTTAGGTTTAGGGTTAGCATTAAGGTTAGGGTCAGGATTAGAAGTTAGTTTTAGGGTTATGGTAAAGGTTAGGGTTAGGGTTAGCTTTAGGTTTAGAAGTTAGGGTAAGTGTTAGGGTTGGGTTAGGGTTAGTGTTAGGATTAGACAGGCTTAGAGTTAGGGTTAGGGTTATGGTTTGGTTTGGGGTTAGGGTTTGTTTAGGGTTAGGGTTAGTGTTAGGAGAAGCACTTTGCATTGGGGTTAGGATTAGGGTTAGTGTTAGCGTAGTTTTAGCATTAAGGTTAGGATATGGATTAGGGTTAAGGTTGGGGTTAGGGTTAGACTGTTAGTGTTAGGATTAGATTTAGTTTCTGTGTTAAGGTTAGATGGTTAGGGTTAGGGATAGTGCTAGGCTTAGGGTTAGAGTTAAGTTGGGTTAGCGTTAGGGTTAGTTTTAGGTTGAGGGTTAGGATTTTGTTTAGGGTTAGGGTTTGAGTTAGGGTTAGCGTGAGACTGGGATAGGGTTACGGATAGGGTTAGGTTTGGGGTTAGAGTTAGTCTTAGGGTTAGGTTTAGTGTTAGACACAGTTCGTTTTAGGGTGGGAAGTAGGGTTAGTGTTAGTGTTAGGGTTAGCATTAGGTTTGGACAGGGTTAGGGTTAGGGTTAGGTTTAGGGTTAGGGTCAGGTTTAGTGTTAGAGTTAGTGTTAGGGTTAGGGTAAGGGTTAGTTTTAGTGTTAGCTTTAGGTTTAGGGTTAGGTATAGGTTTCGATTTAAGGTTAGATTTAGGGTTAGCGTCAGGTTTAGTGTTACACAGAGTTAGTGTTAGGGTTAGGGTTAGAATTAGGGTTTTTCAATATTGTTTAGAATTAAGGTTAAAGTTAGAGTAGTGTTACCGTTAGGGTTAGGATTAGGTTTAAGTTTAAGGTTAAGTTTAGAGGGTTAGCGATTAGTTTGAGTTTTGGGTTAGTTTAAAGTTAGGTTTAAGGTTAGCATTAAGGTTAGGGTTAGGATTAGAAGTTAGGTTTAGGCTTATGGTAAATTTTATTGTTAGGGTTAGGTTTCGGGTTAGAAGTTAGGGTTAGGTTTTGTGTTGGGTTAGGGTTAGTGTTAGGGTTAGGATTTTCCATTGGGTTTAGAACTAGAGTTATCATTAGAGTAGTTTTAGAGTGAAGGTTAGGATTCATATTAAGGTTAGGGTTGGTTTTAGGGTTAGCCTGTTAATGTTAGGATTAGGTTAAGGCTAAGGGTTAAGGTTAGAGGATTAGGCTTAGGGATAGGGTTAGGCTTAGTGTTAGTGTTATGTTGGGTTAGCCTTAGGGTTACTGTTAGGTTTAGGTTGAGGTTTATGTTTAGGGTTAGGGTTTGGGTTAGGGTTGAGTTTAGGGTTAGGCTTACAGTTAGGGTTAGGATTAGGGCTGTAGGGTTAGGGTTCAGGTTATGTTTAGTCTTAGGGTTAGGGTTAGTGGTTAGGGGTAGGGTTAGGGTTAGTTTTAGGGGTAGGGATAAACTGAGTTAAGGTTAGTGTTATGGTTAGTGTTAATTTTAGGGTTAGGGTTAGGGTTATGGTTAGGGTTAGGGTTTGGGTTAGGGTTGAGGTTAAGTTTAGGCTTAGGGTTAGGGTTAGGATTAGTGCTAGAGGGTTAGGGTTTGCCTTAAGGTTAGGGTTAGAGTTTAGGGTTAGGTTTAGTGTTAGGGTTAGGGGTAGGGTTGGACAGAGTTAAGGTTAGTGTTATGGTTAGGGTTAGTGTTATGGAAAGGTTAGGGTTAGAGGTTACATTTAGGGCTAGGGTTTCCTTAGGGTTAGGGTTAGCGTTAGAAAGGTTTAGTGTTAGGGTTAGGATTAGGGTTATGGTTAGGATTTGGGTTGTTGTTAGGGTTAGAGTTTAGTGTGAGGGTTAGGATTAAGGTTAGGGTTAGACTGGGATAGGGTTAGGGTTAGGGTTAGGGTTAGGGTTAGCGTTATGGAAAGGTTAGGGTTAGAGGTTAGGGTTAGGGTTAGGGTTTCCTTAGGGTTAGGGTTAGCGTTAGAAAGGTTAGTGTTAGGGTTAGGATTAGGGTTAGGCTTAGGGTTAGTGTTAGGGTTAGAGTTTAGTGTTACGGTTAGTATTAGGGTTAGGGTTAGACTGGGATAGCAGTACAGATAGGGTTAGGTTTTCGGTCATGATTAGTCTTAGGGTTAGGTTTAGTGTTAGACACAGTTCATGTTAGGGAGGGAAATAGGGTTAGTGTTAGGGTTAGTGTCAGGTTTAGACAGGGTTAGGGTTAGGTTTAAGTTTAAGTTTAGGGTTAGTTTTACGGATAGGGTTAAGTTTAGCGATAGAGATTAGTGTAATGGTTAGGGTTAGGGTTAGGGCTAGGGTTAGGTTTAGGGTTAGGGTTAGGGTTAGGTTTAGTTTTAGATAGGGTTAATGTTAGGGTTATGGTTAGTGTTAGGGTTAGGTTCAGGGTTAGGTTTATGGTAGTGTTAGGAATAGGGTTAGGGTTAGCATTAGAGTTTTGCTTTAGTGGTGAGGATTAGTGTTAGGGTTATGGTTAGGGTTTGGGTTTGGGTTAGGGTTGGGCTTAGAGTTAGGGTTAGAATTAGGTCTAGAGGGTTAGCGTTCAGGTTAGGTTTAGGCTTAGGGTTTGGGTCAGTGGTTAGGGTTAGGGATAGTGTTAGGGCTGGCTCTGGTTTAGGGTTAAGATTAGAATTTATGTTTAGGGTTAGTGTTCATGTTAGTGTTAGTTTAGTGTTAGTGTTAGTGTTAGTGTTAGTGTTAGAGGATAGGGTTAGATTTAGTGTTAGTGTTAGAGTTACGGTTAGGGTTGGGGTTAGGGTTAACATTTAGATTTTGTGTTAGGGTTAGGATTAGAAGTTAGTGTTCGAGTTATGGTTAGGGTTAAGTTTAGGGTTAGAATTTAGGTTTGTATAAGGTTTAATGTTAATGTTAGATTTAGAGGTTAAGTTTAGGGTTAGGTTTAGTGTTAGGTTTAGGTTTAGGTGTCGGTTTTGCCTTTGGGTTTTGGTTATCATTAAGGTTAGGTTTAGCTTTAGTATTAGACACAGTTAGTTTTAGGGTTGTAATTAGGGTTAGGGTTAGGGTTAGGGTTAGACAGTTTTAGTGTTAGGGTTAGGGTTAATGTTAGGGTTAGTTTTAAGGTTAGGGTTAAGTTTAGCTTTAGAGATTAGGGTAAGGGCTAGGGTTAGCATTACAGTTAGGGTAATGTTTAGGTTTAGACAGGGTTAATGTTTGGGTTATGGTTAGTGTTCGGGTTAGATTTGCATTTAGGTTTAATGTTAGTGTTAGGATTTGGGTTAGGGTTAGGGTTAGGGTTTTGCATTAGGGGTTAGGATTATGCTTTCTTTTAGGGTTAGTGTTAGGGTTAGGGTTAGGGTTAGGGAATAAGTTTAGGTTTAGCGTTAGGGTTAGGGTTAGGGTTAGGGTTAGGGTCAGGTTTAATGTTAGACAGAGTTAGTGTTAGGTTCAGGGTTAGGGTTAGGTTTTCTGTTAGACAGGGATAGTGTAGGATTGGGGTTAGGGTTAGTGTTAGGGTTAGGTTTAAGTTTAGGGTTAGAGCTTATGGTAAGTCTTAGGGCTAGAGTTAGGTTTAGGGTTAGAATTAGACACTGTTAAAGTTAGGGTTATGGTTAGGATTAGGTTTAGTTTTGAAGATGGTTTAGGGTTAGTGGTAGAAGTAGGGTTATGTTTAGGATTAGCGTTTTGCGTTAGGGGTTAGGCTTAGGGATAGGGTTAGTTTTAGGGTTAGGTTTAGGGTTACTACTAGAGTTAGGGTTAGGGTTAGGATTAGGGTTTTGCAATAGCTATAGAATTAGGGTTAAAGATAGAGTAGTGTTTTGTTTAGTTTTAGGATTAGGGTTATGCTTAGGGTTAAGTTTAGAGGGTTCGAAATTAGTTTGAGTTTTAGGGTTAGGTGTATGGTTAGGTTTAGGGTTAGCATTAAGGTTAGGGTTAGGATTAGAAGTTAGTTTTTTAGGGTTATGGTAAAGGTTAGGGTTAGGGTTAGCTTAAGTTTAGAAGTTAGGGTAAGTGTTAGGGTTGGGTTAGGTTTAGTGTTAGGGTTAGATAGGCTTAGAGTTAGGGTTAGGGTTATGGTTTGGTTTGCGGTTAGGGTTTGTTTTAGGCTTAGGGTTAGTGTTAGGAGAAGCACTTTGCATTGGGGTTAGGATTAGGGTTAGTGTTAGCGTAGTTTTAGCATTAAGGTTAGGATATGGATTACGGTTAAGTTTGGGGTTAGGCTTAGACTGTTAGTGTTAGGATTAGATTTAGTTTCTGTGTTAAGGTTAGATGGTTAGGGTTAGGAATAGTGCTAGGCTTAGGGTTAGAGTTAAGTTGGGTTAGCGTTAGGGTTAGTTTTAGGTTGAGGGTTAGGATTTTGTTTAGGGTTAGGGTTTGAGTTAGGGTTAGGGTGAGACTGGGATAGGGTTATGGATAGGGTTAGGTTTGGGGTTAGAGTTAGTCTTAGGGTTAGGTTTAGTGTTAGACACAGTTCGTTTTAGGGTGGGAAGTAGGGTTAGTGTTAGTGTTAGGGTTAGCATTAGGTTTGGACAGGGTTAGGGTTAGTGTTAGGTTTCGGGTTGCTTTTAGGTTTAGGGTTAAGTTTCGTGTTAGAGAGTAGGGTAAGGGTTAGGGTTAGGGTTAGGTTTAGGTTTAGGGATAGACAGGGGTTATTTTAGGGTTATGGTTAGGGTTCGGGTTAGGTTTGGTTCAGGTTTAACATTAGCGTTAGGATTTTGGATAGGGTTACGGTTAGGGTTATGAATTAGGGTTTAGTATTAATCTTAGAGTTAGGCTAAGTGTTAGGGTTAGGTTTAGGGTTAGTGATAGGTTTAGGTTTAGGGTTGGGTTAGGGTTAGTGTTACGGTTAGGGGTAGAGTTAGGATTAGGGTCAGGTTTAGTGTTAGACAGAGTTAGTGTTAGGGTTAATTTTAGGGTTAGATTAAGGGTTAGGGTTAGTGTTAGGGTTAGGGATAGGTTTAGGTTTAGGGTTAGATTTAGGGTTAGGGTCATGTTTAGTGTTAGACAGAGTTCGTGTTAGGGTGGGAAGTAGGGTTAGTGTTAGGGTTAGGGTAAGGATTAGACAGGGTTCGGGTTAGGGTTAGGTTTAGGTTTAGGGTTAGTTTTTGGGTTAGGGTTATGTTTCGCTTTAGAGATTAGGGTAAGGTTTAGGGTAGGGTTAGGTATAGGTTTAGGGATAGACAGGGCTAATGTTAGGGTTATGGTTAAGGTTCGGGTTATGTTTGTTTAAGTTTTAACATTAGCATTAGGATTTTGGATAGGGTTAGGATTAGGGTTTTGCATTAGGGTTTAGGATTAATCTTAGAGTTAGGGTAAGTGTTAGGGTTAGGGATAGGGTTAGTGGTACGTTTAGGTTTAGGCTTGGGTTAGGTTTGGCGTTACAGTTAGGGTTAGGGTTAGGGTTAGGGTCAGGTTTAGTGTTAGACAGAGTTAGGGTTAGTGTTAGGGTTAGGGTAAGGGTTTAGGGTTAGTGTTAGGTTTAGTGTTAGGGTTAGTGATAGTTTTAGGTTTAGGTTTGGGTTAGGTTTACCATTACAGTTAGGTTAGGGTTAGGGTTAGTGTCAGATTTAGGGTTAGACAGAGTTAGTGTTAGAGTTAGTTTTAGGGTTAGGGTAAGGTTTAGGGTTAGTGTTATGGTTTGGTTTAGGGTTAGTGTTAGTGTTAGGTTTAGGGTTAGGTATGGCTTTAGGTTTAGGGTTAGATTTAGGGTTAGGGTCAGGTTTCCTGTTAGACAGAGTTAGTGTTAGGGTTAGGGTTACAATTAGGGTTTTTCAATATTGTTTAGAAATAAGGTTTAAGTTAGAGTAGTGTTACGGTTAGGGTTAGGATTAGGTTTAAGTTTAGGGTTAAGTTTAGAAGGTTAGAGATTAGTTTGAGTTTTAGGGTTTGGTTTACTGTTAGGTTTAGGGTTAGCGTTAAGGTTAGGGTTAGGATTAGAATTTAGGTTTAGGTTTATGGTTAAGGTTAGGGTTAGGGTTAGGTTTAGGTTTAGAAGTTAGTGTTAGGGTTTGGGTTGGGTTAGGGTTAGTGTTAGGGTTAGAAAGGGTTAGAGTTAGGGTTAAGGCTATGGTTATGTTTGGGGTGAGGGTTTGTTTTAGGGTTAGTGTTAGTATTAGGATTAGGATTTTCCATTGGGTTTAGGATTAGGGTAATTTAAGCGTTAAGGTTAGGATTCAGATTATGGTTAGGGTTGGGATTAGGGTTAGCCTGTTAATGTTAGGATTAGGTTAAGGCTAAGGGTTAAGGTTAGAGGGTTAGAGTTAGGGATAGTGTTAGGCTTAGGGTTAGTGTTATGTTGGGTTAGCATTATGGTTAGTGTTAGGTTTAGGTTTAGGTTTATGATTAGGTTTAGAGTTTGGGTTAGGATTGAGGTTAGGGTTAGGCTTACAGTTAGGGTTAGATTAGGGCTGTAGGGTTAGAGTTCAGGTTAGGTTTAGTCTTAGGGTTAGGGTTAGAGGTTAGGGGTGGGGTTAGTGTTAGTTTTAGGGGTAGGGTTAAACCGAATTGAGGTTAGTGTTATGGTTAGTGTTATGTTTAGGGTTAGGTTTAGGGTTATGGTTTGGGTTAGGGTTTGCGTTAGGGTTGAGGTTAGGTTTAGGTTTAGGGTTAGGGTTAGGATTAGGGCTAGAGGGTTAGGGTTTGCATTAGGGTTAGGGTTAGAGTTTAGGGTTAGGTTTAGTGTTAGGGTTAGGGGTAGGGTTGGACACAGTTAAGGTTAGGGTTACGGTTAGGGTTAGCGTTATGGAAAGGTTAGGGTTAGAGGTTAGGGTTAGGGTTAGGGTTTCCTTAGGGTTAGGGTTAGCGTTATAAAGGTTAGTGTTAGGGTTAGGATTAGGGTTAGGGTTATGGTTAGTGTTAGGTTTAGAGTTTAGTGTTACGGTTAGTATTAGGGTTAGGGTTAGACTGGGATAGCATTACAGATAGGGTTAGGTTTTCGGTTATGATTAGTCTTAGGGTTAGGTTTAGTGTTAGACACAGTTCGTGTTAGGGAGGGAAATAGGGTTTGTGTTAGGGTTAGGGTTAGGGTTAGACAGGGTTAGGGTTAGGTTTATGTTTAGGTTTAGGGTTAGTTTTAGGGATAGGGTTAAGTTTAGCGATAGAGATTAGTGTAATGGTTAGGGTTAGGGTTAGGGTTAGGGTTAGGTTTAGTGTTAGGGTTAATGTTAGGGTTATGGTTAGTGTTAGGGTTAGGTTCAGGGTTAGGTTTATGGTTAGTGTTAGGATTAGGGTTAGGTTTAGCATTAGAGTTTTGCTTTAGTGGTGAGGATTAGTGTTAGGGTTATGGTTAGGGTTTGGGTTTGGGTTAGTGTTAGGCTTAGAGTTAGGGTTAGAATTAGGTCTAGAGGGTTAGGGTTCAGGTTAGGTTTAGGCTTAAGGTTTGGGTCAGTTGTTAGGGTTAGTGATAGTGTTAAGGCTGGCTCTGGTTTAGGGTTAAGATTAGAATTTATGTATAGGGTTAGTGTTCATGTTAGTGTTAGTTTAGTGTTAGTGTTAGTGTTAGTGTTAGTGTTAGTGTTAGAGGATAGGGTTAGATTTAGTGTTAGTGTTAGAGTTACGGTTAGAGTTTAGAGTTAGGGTTGGGGTTAGGGTTAATATTTAGATTTTGTGTTGGGTTAGGATTAGAAGTTAGTGTTAGAGTTATGGTTAGGGTTAAGTTTAGAGTTAGAATTTAGGTTTGTATAAGGGTTAATGTTAATGTTAGATTTAGAGGTTAAGTTTAGGGTTAGGTTTACTGTTAGGTTTAGGTTTAGGTGTAGGTTTTGCGTTAGGGTTTTGGTTATCATTAAGCTTAGGGTTAGCTTTAGTATTAGACAGAGTTAGTTTTAGGGTTGTAATTAGGGTTAGGGTTAGGGTTAGGGTTAGGGTTAGGGTTAGGGTTAGGGTTAGGGTTAGACAGTTTTAGTGTTAGGGTTAAGGTTAATGTTAGGGTTAGTTTTAATGTTAGGGTTAAGTTTAGCTTTAGAGATTACTGTAAGGGCTAGGGTTAGCATTACAGTTAGGGTAATGTTTAGGTTTAGACAGGGTTAATGTTTGGGTTATGGTTAGTGTTCGGGTTAGATTTGCATTTAGGTTTAATGTTAGTGTTAGGATTTGGGTTAGGGTTAGTGTTAGGGATTTGCATTAGGGGTTAGGATTATGCTTTCTGTTAGGGTTAGTGTTAGGGTTAGGGTTAGGGTTAGGGATAGGATAAGGTTTAGGGTTAGGGTTAGCGTTACGGTTAGGATTAGGGTTAGGGTTAAGTTTAGGGTCAAGTTTAGTGTTAGACAGAGTTAGTGTTAGGGTTATGGTTAGGGTAAGGATTAGGGTTAGTGTTAGTTTTAGGGTTAGGTTTAGGGTTAGCTTTAGGGTCAGGTTTAATGTTAGACAGAGTTAGGGTTAGGGTCAGGGTTAGGATTAGGTTTTCTGTTAGACAGGGATAGTGTAGGATTGGGTTAGGGTTAGTGTTAGGGTTAGGGTTAAGTTTAGGGTTAGAGCTTAGGGTAAGTCTTAGGGCTAGAGTTAGGTTTAGGGTTAGAATTAAACACTGTTAAGTTTAGGGTTATGGTTAGGATTAGCTTTAGTTTTGAAGATGGTTTTGGGTTAGTGTTAGGAATAGGGTTATGTTTAGGATTAGCGTTTTGCATTAGGGGTTAGGCTTAGGGTTAGGGTTAGGGTTAGTTTTAAGGTTAGGTTTAGGGTTACTGCTAGAGTTAGGGTTAGTGTTAGGATTAGGGTTTTGCAATAGCTATAGAATTAGGGTTCAAGTTAGAGTAGTGTTTTGTTTAGTTTTAGGATTAGGGTTATGCTTAGGGTTAAGTTTAGAGTGTTCGAAATTAGTTTGAGTTTTAGGGGTAGGTTTAAGGTTAGGTTTAGGGTTAGCATTAAGGGTAGGGTCAGGATTAGAAGTTAGTTTTAGGGTTATGGTAAAGGTTAGGGTTAGGGTTAGCTTTAGGTTTAGAAGTTAGGGTAAGTGTTAGGGTTGGATTAGGGTTAGTGTTAGGGTTAGACAGGCTTAGAGTTAGTTAGGGTTATGGTTTGGTTTGGGGTTAGGGTTTGTTTAGGGTTAGGGTTAGTGTTAGGATAAGCATTTTGCATTGGGGTTAGGATTAGGGTTAGTGTTAGCGTAGTTTTAGCATTAAGGATAGGATTCGGATTAGGGTTAGGGTTAGGTTAGTGTTATACTGTTAGTGTGAGAATTAGATTTAGGGTAAGTGTTAAGGTTAGAGGCTAGGGTTAGGGATAGTGTTAGCCTTAGGGTTAGAGTTACGTTGGGTTAGCATTAGGGTTAGTGTTAGGTTCAGTGTTAGGGTTATGGTTCGGGTTCGGGTTTGGGTTAGGGTTGAGTTTAGTGTTACGCTTACAGTAAGGGTTAGGATTAGGGCTATAGGGTTAGGGTTCAGGTTAGGTTTAGTCTTAGGTTTAATGTTACAGGTTATTGGTAGTGTTAGGGTTAGGGTTATGGGTAGGGTTAAACCGAGTTAGTTTTAACCGAGTTAAGCTTAGTGTTGCGGTTTGTGTTTGGCTTAGGTTTAGTTTTATGTTTAGGATTAAGGCTAGAGGGTTAGGGTTCGGGTTAGAGTTAGTGTTAGAGGTTTGGGTTAGGTTTAGTGTTAGGGTTAGGGGTAGTGTTGGACAGGTTTAAGGTTTCGGTTACTGTTACTGTTAGCGTTATGGTAAAGGTTAGGGTTAGATGTTAGGTTTAGGGCTAGGGTTTCCTTAGGGTTAGGGTTAGCGTTAGAAATGTTTAATGTTAGGGTTATGATTAGGTTTAGGTTTAAGTTTAGGGTTCGGGTTAGTGTTAGGCTTAGTGTTAGAGTTACATTGGGTTAGCGTTAGGGTTAGTGTTTGGTTTAGGGTTAGGGTTATGATTAGAGTTAGGGTTTGGGTTAGCCTTGAGGTTAGGGTTAGGCTTACAGTTAGTGTTAGGATTAGGGCTGTAGGGTTAGGTTTCAGGTTAGATTTAGTCTTAGGGTTAGGATTAGAGGTTAGGGTTAGCGTTAGGGTTAGGGTTAGTTGTAGGTTTAAACCGAGTTAATGTTAGTGTTAGGTTTAGGGTTAGGGTTAGGGTTATGGTTATTGTTAGGTTTTGGGATAGTGTTGAAGTTAGGTTTAGGCTTAGTGTTAGGTTTACGATTAGGGTTAGAGGGTTAGGGTTCGGGTTAGAGTTAGGGTTAGAAGTTAGGGTTAGGTTTAGTGTTAGTGTTAGGGGTAGGGTTGGACAGAGTTAAGGTTAGGGTTATGGTTATGGTTAGCCTTATGGTAAAGTTTAGGGTTAGAGGATAGGTTTATGCCTAGGGTTTCTTAGGGTTAAGGTTAGTGTTAGAAAGGTTTAGTGTTACGGTTAGAATTAGGGTTAGGGTTATGGTTAGGATTAGTGTTAGGGTTAGAGGTTAGTGTTAGGGTTAGGGTTAGGGTTAGGGTTAGGGTTAGGGTTAGGGTTAGACTGGGTTAGGTTTACGGATAGGGTTATGTTTTGGGTTAGGGTTTGTGTTAAGTTTAGGTTTAGTGTTAGACACAGTTCGTGTTAGGGTGGCAATTAGGGTTAGTGTTAGCTTTAGGGTTTGGATTAGATACGGTTAGGGTTTGGGTAAGGTTTAGGTTTAGGGTTAGTTTTAGGATTAGGGTTAAGTTTCGCTTTAGAGATTAGGGTAAGGGTTAGGGTTACGGTTAGGTTTAGGTTTAGGGATAGACAGGGCTAATGTTAGGGTTATGGTTAGGGTTCAGTATAGGTTTGGTTCAGGTTTAACATTAGTGTTAGGATTTTGGATAGGGTTAGGATTAGGGTTTTGCATTAGGGTTTAGTATTAAGCTTTGGTTTAAGGCTAGTTTTAGGGTTAGGGTTAGGGTTAGGTTTAGTGATAGGTTTAGGTTTAGGGTTGCGTTAGGGTTATCGTTACGGTTAGGGTTAGGGTTAGGTTTAGGGTTAGGGTCAGGTTTAGTGTTAGACAGAGTTAGTGTTAGGGTTAGGGTAAGGGTTAGGTTTAGTGTTAGCGTTAGGTTTAGGGTTAGGTATAGGTTTCGATTTAAGGTTAGATTTAGGGTTAGGGTCAGGTTTAGTGTTACACAGAGTTAGTGTTAGGGTTAGGGTTAGAATTAGGGTTTTTCAATATTGTTTAGAATTAAGGTTAAAGTTAGAGTAGTGTTACCGTTAGGGTTAGGATTAGGTTTAAGTTTAAGGCTAAGTTTAGAGGGTTAGGGATTAGTTTGGGTTTTGGGTTAGGTTAAAGTTAGGTTTAAGGTTAGCATTAAGGTTAGGGTTAGGATTAGAAGTTAGGTTTAGGCTTATGGTAAATTTTAGTGTTAGGGTTAGGTTTAGGGTTAGAAGTTAGGGTTAGGTTTTGGGTTGGGTTAGGGTTAGTGTTAGGGTTAGGATTTTCCATTGGGTTTAGGACTAGAGTTATCATTAGAGTCGTTTTAGAGTGAAGGTTAGGATTCATATCAAGGTTAGGGTTGGTTTTAGGGTTAGCCTGTTAATGTTAGGATTAGGTTAAGGCTAAGGGTTAAGGTTAGAGGATTAGGCTTAGGGATAGTGTTAGGCTTAGTGTTAGTGTTATGTTGGGTTAGCCTTAGGGTTACTGTTAGGTTTAGGTTGAGGTTTAAGTTTAGGGTTATGGTTTGGGTTAGGGTTGAGTTTAGGGTTAGGCTTACAGTTAGGGTTAGGATTAGGGCTGTAGGGTTAGGGTTCAGGTTATGTTTAGTCTTAGGGTTAGGGTTAGTGGTTAGGGGTAGGGTTAGGGTTAGTTTTAGTGGTAGGGTTAAACTGAGTTAAGGTTAGTGTTATGGTTAGTGTTAATTTTAGGGTTAGGGTTAGGGTTAGGGTTAAGGTTAGGGTTAGGGTTAGGGTTAGTGTTAGGGTTAGGGTTAGGGTTAGTGTTAGAATTTAGGTTTGTATTAGGGTTAATGTTAAGGTTAGAGTTACAGGTTAAGTTTAGAGTTAGCTTTAGTGTTAGGTTTAGGTTTAGGTGTAGGGTTTACATTAGGGTTCTGTTTAGCATAAAGGTTATGGTTAGGTTTAGTATTAGACAGTGTTATTGTTAGGGTTGTAATTAGCGTTAGGGTTAGTGTTAGGCTTAGACAGTTTTACTGTTATGGTTACAGTTAATGTTAGGATTAGTTTTAGTGTTAGGGTTAAGTTTAGCATTAGAAATTAGGGTAAGGGCTAGGGTTAGCATTACAATTAGGGTAATGTTTAGGTTTAGACAGGGTTAAAGTTTGGGTTATGGTTATGGTTCGGGTTAGGTTTGGGTTTAGGTTTAACGTTAGTGTTAGGATTTGGGTTAGGATTAGGATTAGGGTTTTGCATTAGGGGTTAGGATTAGGCTTTGGGTTAATGTTAGTGTTAGTGTTAGGGTTAGGGTTAGGGTTAGGGTTAGGGATAGGTTAAGGTTTAGGGTTAGGTTTAGGGTTAGCGTTACAGTTAGGATTAGGGTTAGGGTTAGGTTTAGGGTCTAGTTTAGTGTTAGACAGAGTTAGTGTTAGTGTTATGGTTAGGGTTAGGGTAAGGATCAGTTTTTATGTTAGACAGAGTTAGTGTTAGGGTTAGGGTTAGGTTTAGGGTTTCTGTTAGACAGGGATAGTGTAGGGTTATGGTTAGGGTTAGGGTTTTATGGTTAGAGCTTAGCCTAAGGGTTAGGGATAGAGTTAGGGTTAGGGTTAGAGTTAGACACTGTTAAGGTAAGGTTATGGTTAGGATTAAGTTTAGGTTTGAAGTTAGGTTTAGGGTTAGTGTTAGGAATAGGGTTATTTTTAGGATTAGCGTTTTGCATTAGGGGTTAGGCTTAGAGTTAAGGTTAGGGTTAGTTTTAGGGTTAGGGTTAGGGTTACTGCTAGAGTTATGGTTAGGTTTAGGATTAGGGTTTTGCAACAGGTATAGAATTAGTGTTAAAGTTAAAGTAGTGTTATGGTTAGGGTTAGGATTCAGGTTAGGGTTAGGGTTAAGTTTAGAGGGCTCGAGATTATTTTGAGTTTTAGGGTTAGGTTTAAGGTGAGGTTTAGGGTTAGCATTAAGTTTTGGGTTAAGATTAGAATTTAGTTGTAGGGTTATGGTAAAGGTTAGGCTTAGGGTTCGGTTTAGCTTTAGAAGTTAGGTTGTTAGAGTTGGGTTAGGGTTCTTGTTAGGGTTAGACATGGTTAGAGTTAGGGTTAGGGTTATGGTTTGCTTTGGGGTTAGGGTTTGTTTTAGGCTTAGCGTTAGTGTTAGGATAAGGATTTTGCATTGGGTTTTGGATTAGGCTTAGTGTTAGTGTAGTTTTAGCATTAAGGTTAGGATTCTGATTAGGGTTAGGGTTGGGGTTAGACTGTTAGTGTTAGGATTAGGTTTAAGGTAAGTGTTAAGTTTAGAAGGTTAGGGTTAGGGATAGTGTTAGGCTTAGGCTTAGAGTTACGTTGGGTTAGCGTTAGAGTTAGTGTTAGGTTTACATTTGGGTTTATGTTTAGGGTTAGGTTTTGGGTTAGTGTTGAGGTTAGGGTTAGGCTTACAGTTAGGGTTAGGATTAGGGCTATAGGGTTAGGGTTCGTGATAGGTTTAGTCTTAGGGTTAGGGTTACAGGTTAGGGGTAGGGTTACGACCGAGTTAAGGTTAGTGTTACAGTTAGGGTTAGGTTTAGGGTTAGGGTTAGAATTATGGTTAGTGTTAGGTTTGGGGTTAGGGTTCAGGTTAGTTTTATGCTTAGGGTTAGTGTTAGGATTAGAGCTAGAGTGTTAGGGTTCTGGTTAGGTTTAGGGTTAGTTGTTAGGGTTAGGTTTAGTGTTAGGGGTAGGGGTAGGGTTGAACAGAGTTAAGGTTAGGGTTACGGTTAGGGTTAGCGTTATGGTAAAGTTTAGGGTTAGAGGTTAGGTTTAGGGTTAGGGTTATGGTTAGACAGGTTTATTGTTAGGGTTAGGATTAGGGATAGGGTTAGGGTTAGTGTTAGGTTTAGAGGTTAGTGTTAGTGTTAGGGTTAGGATTAGGGTTAGAGTTAGACTGGGATAGGGTTACGGATAGGCTTATGTTTTGGTTTAGGGTTAGTGTTAGGGTTATCTTTAGTTTTAGACACATTTCGTGTTAGAGTGGGAAGTAGGGTTAGTGTTAGGGTTAGGGTTAGGGTTAGACATGGTGAGGTTTAAGGTTAGGTTTAGGTTTAGGTTTAGTTTTAGGGTTAGGGTTAAGTGTAGCGTTAGAGATTAGGGTAAGACTTAGGGTTAGGGTTAGGTTTAGGGTTAGACAGGGTTAATGTTAGGGTTATTGTTAGTGTTAGGTTTAGGTTTTGGGTTAGGTTTATGGTTAGTATTAGGATTAGGGTTAGGGTTAGGAATAGGGTTTTGCTTTAGGGGTTAGAAATAGTGTTAGGTTTTGTGTTGGGGCTGACTTAGGGATAGTGTGCGGATTAGAAGTTACGTTTAGGGTTAGTGTTTGTATTAATGTTATGGTTAGTGTTAGTGTTTGAGTTTAGTGTTAGGTTTAGTGTTAGGGTTAGGTTTACGGGTAGAGTTTAGGGTTAGGCTTAGGGTTAGGGATAGGGTTAAAGTTTAGATTTTGTGTTACGGTTAGACAGGGTTAAGGTTAGGGTTATGGTTAGGATTAGGGTTAGGTTTAGGTATAGTTTTAGGAATAGGGTTAGGTTTAAGATTAGGGTTTTGTGTTAGGTGTTAGGCTTAGGGTTATTGTTACTTTTAGGTCTAGGATTAGTGTTAGGGTTAGTGTTATGGTTAGTGGGATAGGGTGAGTGTGAGGGTTAGGGTGATGGTTAGCTTTAGGGTTACGGGTATGATTAGAGGTTATCGTTATGGATAGGGTTAGGGTTAGGGTTAGGGTTAGGTTTATGATTCTGGTTCAATTTAGTGTTAGGCTTATAGGTTACACTTCTGGATAGTGTTAGAGCTAGTGTTAGGGTAAGGGTTATTGTTACATTTTAGCCTTAGTGTTAGGATTATGGTAAGCATTAGGGTTAGGGTTACTGTTAGGGTAGGGTTAGAGGTATGTTTTAGGGTTAGGGTTAGGTTTAGGGTTAGGGTTAGGTTTTGGGTTAGGGTTTACGGTTAGGGTTAGGGTTAGGGTTAAGGTTAGAGGGTTAGGGTTAGGGATAGGTTTAGACTTATGGTCAGGTTTAGTGTTAGTGTTAGATTTAGTGGTGGGTGTTATGGTTAGGTTTAGTGTTAGGGATAGAGTTAGGGTTAGGGTTAGGGTTATTTTTGGGTTTAGGGTTACGGTTAGTGTTAGGGTAAGGGTTAGTATTATGGTTTTGCATTAGGGTTTAGAATTAGGGTTAGGGTTAGGGAAGTGTTATCGTTAGGGTTAGGGTAAGGATTAGGTTTAGGGTTAGGGTTACGGTTAAGGTTAGTAGTTTAGACATTAGTTTGAATTTTTGGGTTAGATTTAATGTTAGGTTTAGGATTAGACTTTAGTTTTAATGTTATGGTAAAGGTTAGGGCTAGGGTTAGGTTTAGGGTTAGAGGTTAGGGTTAGCGTTAGGGTTGCGTTAGGGTTAGTGTTAGGGTTAGACAGGGTTAGGTTTAGGGTTAGCGTTACGGTTATGTTTGGTGTTAGGGTTAGTTTTATGGTTAGGGTTAATGTTAGGATTAGAATTTTGCATTGGGTTTAGGATTATTTTTAGTGTTAGGGTAAGTTTTAGCGTTTGGTTTAGGATTAGGTTTATGGTTAGGTTTGGGGTTAGGGTTAGACTGTTAGTGTTATGTTTAGGTTTAGGGTAAGGGTTAAGGTTAGAGGGTTAGGGTTAGAGATAGGGTTAGGTTAGGGTTGGGTTAGCGTTAGGGTTATTGTTAGCTTTTGGGTTAGGGTTATGTTTAGGGTTAGGGTTTGGGTAAGTGTTAGTGTTAGGTTTAGGGTGAGGGTTAGGGCTAGAGGGTTAGGGTTCAGGTTAGGTTTAGGCTTAGGGTTAGGGTTAGAAGTTAGCATTAGGATTATGGTTATTGTTAGGGCTGGCTTAGGGTTAGTGTTTTGTTGTTAAGGATATGGTTAGGGTAATGGGTAGCATTATAGTTAGGGTTAGGGGTTGGGTGTTAAGGATATGTTTAGGGGCACGGTTAGGGTTAGTGTTACATTAAGGGTTACAGTTAGTGTAGTGTTAGTGTTAGGGTTAGGAATTAGGGATAGAGTTATTGTTAGGGTTAGGTTTAGGATTAGTGGCTAGTTTTATGATTAGGGATCACGTTATGGTAAGGCTTAAGGTTAGCAGTACAGATTAAGGTTATTATTGGGATTAGTGTTAGGGTTAGTGTTAGTGTTAGGGATTTGGTTTAGGGTTATGGATAGCGTTAGTGTTAGGCTCAGTATTACGATTAGTGTTAGGGATAGGTTTAGGGTTAGAGTTAGGTTTATTGTAGTGTTACTGTTATGGATATGGTTATGGTTAGGGGTTAGGGTTAGGTTTACGGTTAGGTGTTTGGGTTAGAGTTATGGCTAGGGTTAGCTTTAGGGTTAGGATTAGGGTTAGGGTTAGGGTTGGGGTTATTGGTAGGTTTAGGGTTAGTGTTAGGGTTAGGACTAAGAATAAGTTTAAGGATACTGTTAGGGTTAGGATTATGGTTAGGGATTTGGGTTAGGTTTAGGTTTAGTGTTAGGTTTAGGTTGAGGTTTAGATGTTAGGTTTTAGGGATAAGGTTAAGTTTATTGTTAGTTTTAGGGTTATGGTTAGGGGTTAGCGGTTAGGGTTAGGTTTAGAGTTAAGGTTAGGTTTAGTTTTAGGATTAGGGTTAGTGTTAGGGTTAGGGTTAGAGGTTAGCTTTAAGTTTAGGGTTAGGGTTACGGTTACGTTTAGGGTTAGGAATAGTCAAGGTTTAGGATTAGGATTAGAGGTTATGTTTAGGGTTAGGGCCATCGTTACAATTAGGTTTAGGGTTAGGTTTAGTGTTAGGGTATGGGTTAGTTTTAAAGGGTTAGGGTTATGGTTAGAATTAGGCTTAGGTTTAGGGATAGGTTTAGGGTTAGGGTTAAGGTTAGCATTAGGTTCACGGTAAAGGTTATGGTTAGGGTGATGGTTAGTGTTAGGGTTATGTTTAGGTTTAGGGTTAGTTTAGGGATTAGGGTTAGTGTTATGGGTAGTGTTAAGGTGAGGGTTTCATGTTTGGGTTTACGTTTATTGTTAGGGTTAGGGTTAGGGTGAGGTTTAGGAAATAGGCTGTGTTAGGTTTAGGTTTAGGGCTAGGGTTGAGATTAGGATTAGGGTTATGGGTAGTGTTATGGTGAGGGTTTCGAGTTTGGGGTTAGGTTTATTAGTAGGGTTAGGTTTAGGGTGAGGTTTAGGAAATAGGCTGTGTTAGGTTTAGGTTTAGGGTTAGGTTTAGGTTTAGGTTTAGGCTTAGTTTTTGTGTTAGGGATAGGATTAGGGTTAGGCTTAAGGTAAGGGTTAGGGTTAGGGTTAGGTTCAGATTTAGGGTTAGGTTTAGTGTTTGGGTTCAGGTTTAGGTTCAGATTTAGGGTTAGGTTTAGGGTAAGGGTTAGGGTTAGGGTTAGGGTTAGTGTTTGGGTTAGGGTTATCTTTATGTTTAGGTTTAGGGTTACGTTTAGTGTTAGTGTTTGGGTTAAGGTTAGGGTTAGTGTTAGTGTTAGGGTTAGGGTTATGCTTAGGTTTAGGGTTAGGATTAGGGTTAGGGTTAGTGTTAGGGTTAGGGTTAGGGTTTGGTTTAGGTTTAGGAATAGGGTTAGGGTTATTGTTTGGTTTTGGTTTAGGTTTAGGTTTAGGAATATGGTTAGGTTTAGGTTTAGGGTTACGGTTAGGGTTAGGGTTTATGTTAGCAATTAGTGTTAGTGTTAGTATTAGGGTTTGGATTCAGGTTAGGTTTAGGGTTAGAATTAGACAAGGTTAGGCTTGGGATTATGTTGAGGTTTAGGGTTATTGTAACAGTTAGGGTTAGGGTGATGTTTTGGAGTTAGGCATTAGATTTAGTGTTACGTTAACTGTTTGGATTAGGGCTAGGGTTTTATGGTTAGGGTTAGTGTTAGAGTTTATGGTTTTGGTTAGGGTTAGTCTTAGGGATAGATTCAGGGTTAGGGTTATGGTTATGCATTAAGAGTTAGGGATAGGTTTAAGGTTAGGCTTCGGTTTACATTCATGTTTATGGTTATAATTAGCTTTGGGTTAGGTTTAGGGTTACTGTTAGTTTCAGGTTTAGAGTTAGGGTTAGGGTTAGGTTTAGAGTTAGAGTTGGGGATTTGCTGTTAGGTATAGGGTTACTGTTAGGGTTAGTTTTAGGGTTAGGACTAGGGTTAGGGTTATGGTTAGGTTTAGCTTTAGGGTTATGGTTAGAGTTATTTCTAGAGTTTAGGGTTAGGGTTAGGGTTAGGCTTAATTTTAGGTTTAGTGATAGAATTAGGGGTAAGCTTAATGTTAGGGTTAGGATTTGGATTAGGGTTAGGTTTAGGCATATTTAGTGTTAGGGTTAGGGTTAGGATTATGGTTATAGTTAAGTATTACTTTCAGGGTTAGGGTTAGCGTTAGGGTTATGGTTAGGGCTAGGTTTAGGTTTAGAGTGAGGCTTAGTTTTAGGGTTAGCATTAGTGTTAGGGTTAGGTTTAGGGTAAAGGTTAGGTTTCGATTTAGGGTTAGATTTTGGGTTAGGGTTAGGAGTTAGAGTTAGAGTTTAGGGTTATGGTTAGGGATAGGGTTAGGGTTAGAGTTTAGGGTTAGGGTTAGTGTTAGGGTTAGTGTTACAAGTAGGGATAGGGTTAGGTTAGGGTGAGGTTTAGGGTTTAAGTGTTAGGGATAGGGTCACAGTTAGGCTTCGGATTACAGATAGGGTTAGGTTTACTTTAGGTTTACGGTTAGGTTTAGGGTTAGGGTTAGGATTTGGGTTAAGTTTAGAGGGTAGGTGTTAAGGATATGGTTAGGGTTATGTGTAGAGTTACGGTTAGGTTTAGGGTTATGTTTAGTGTTACGGTTAGGGTTATTATTAGGGTTAGGATTAGGGTTAGGTTTTAGGGATAGGGTTAGCATTATGGTTAGGGTTACAGTAAGGGGTTAGGGTTAGAAAGTTAGGGTTAGATTTAGGGTTATGGTTATGTTTAGGGTTGGGTTTGGCTTAGATGAAGGGTTAGTTATTCGGGGTTAGTGTTTGGGTTAGGGTTAGGGTTAGGGATTAGGGATAGGGTTAGGGTGCGTGTTAGGGTTCGGTTTAGAGTTAGGGTTAGGGTTAGGCTTCGAGTTAGGGTTAGGGGTCAGGTGTTAGGGACAAGGTTAAGGTTAGCATTAGGTTTAGGGTTATGGTTATGGTTAGGGTTAAGGGTTAGTGGTTAGTCTTAGAGTTAGGGTTTGAGTTAGGTTTAGGTTTAGGGTTAGGGTTAGTGTTAGAGGTTAACTTTATAGTTAGGGTTAGGTTTATGGTTACAGTTATGGTTTAGGAATAGGGTAACTGTTAGGATTAGGGTTTGATGTTAGGGTTAGGTTTAGGGTTATTGTTAGTGTTAGCGTTAGTGTTAGGTGTAATTTTAGGGTATGGGTTAGTTTTAGAAGGTTCGGTTAGGGTTAGAATTAGGATTAGGTTTAGGGATAGGGTTAGTGTTAGAGGTTAGGGTTACCATTAGCGTTATTTTTAGAACTAGGGTTAGGGTTTAGTGTTAGGGTTACATTTAGGGTTAGGTTTACGCTTAATGTTATGGTTAGGGTTATGGTTAGTGTTTAGGTTAGGGTTAGAGTTAGGGTAGGGATTAGGGTTAGGTTTAGGGTTAGGGTTATTGTGAGGGTTAGGGTTAGGATTAGGCTTCTTGTTAGCATTAGGGACTAGGGTTAGGGTTAGTGTTAAGGTTAGGTTTAGGCTTAGGGTTAGGTTTAGGGACGAGGCTTATGTTTAGGGTTAGTGTTAGATTTAGGTTTAGGGTTAGAGTTAAGGTTAGGCTCAGTTTTAGGTTTAGAGATAGGATTAGGGTTAGACTTAAGGTTAGGGTTAGGTTTTGGGTTAGTATTAGGGTTAGGGTTAAGTTACGATTTAGGTTTAGGTTTTGGTTTAGGGTTAGGGTTAATGTTAGGGTTAGGGTTAATGTTAGGTTTAGGTTTAGGTTTAGGTTTCGGGCTAGGGTTAGGTTTATGGTTAGGGCTGCAGTTTAGATTTAGAGATTAGGATTAGGGTTGGGTTAAGGTTACTGTTAGAGTTTAGGGTTAAGGTTAGTGTTAGTTTTAGTGTTATGGTTATGGTTAGGTTAGAAGTTAGGGTTAGGGTTAGTGTTAGGTTTAGGTTTACTTTTAGTGTTAGGAAAGTGTTAGGTTTATGGGTTATATGTTACGGATAGGGACCAGGTTATGCTTCAGATTATGGTTAGGGTTCAGGTTACAATTAGGTTTAGGTTTAGGGTTAGGGTTAGTGTTAGGTTTAGTGTTAGATTTAGGGTTACAGTTAAGGTTACGTTTAGCGTTTGGTTTAGGGGTTAGGTGTTAAGGATATGGTTATGGTTATGTTTAGGGTTATGGTTAGGGTTAGTGTTAGTGTTAGGTTTAGGGTTAGTGTTCAGGTTCTGGTTAGGGTTAGGGTTAGGGTTAGGGTTAGAGTTAAAGCTTAGAGTTCAGGTTAGGTTTAGGCTTAGGGTTAGGTGTTAGAAGTTAGGCTTAGGCTTAGGGTTAGGGATCAATTTAGGTTTAGGGTTGGAATTTAGGGTTAGTGTTAATGTTAGTGTTAGGGTTACGTTTAGGGTTAGGGTTAGGTTAGGGTTAGGTACAGGGTTAGGTTTATGGTATAGGTGTTAGTGATAGGGTTAGTGTTAGGGTTAAAGCCAGGGTTAGGGTTAGATTATTTGTAGGGTTAGCCTTAGGTGTTTGGGTTAGTGTTAGTGTTAAGGTTTGGGTTAGGGTTATGGCTTAGGTTTCGGGTTAGGTTTATGTTTAGTGTTATGGTTACTGTTAGGGTTAGGTTAATGGTTAGGGTTAGGGTTTGGGTTTGTTTTAGGGTTAGGTTTAGTGTTATGGATCAGGGTCTGTGTTAGGGTTAGGGTACGGATTCAGGTTAGGCTTAGGGTTATGGTTAGACAAGGTTAGGCTTCGGTTTAGGGTTAGGGTTATTGTAAAGTTTTGGGTTAGGGTTAGGCTTAGGGATAGATTCAGGTTTAGGGTTATGGTTATGCATTAGGTGTTAGGGATAGGGTTAAAATTAGGCTATGGGTTACG
Organism: Cavia porcellus; assembly: GCF_034190915.1. Taxonomy (NCBI): domain Eukaryota; kingdom Metazoa; phylum Chordata; class Mammalia; order Rodentia; family Caviidae; genus Cavia; species Cavia porcellus. The sequence goes on from NW_026947518.1 coordinate 6,531,192, forward strand.
ATTAGGTCTATGGTTATGATGTGGTTTAATGTTAGGTTTAGGGTTAGCATTATGTTCAGGATAAGGGTTATGGTTAGTGTTCGGTTTAGGGTTAGGGTTAGGGTTTAGGTGTTAGAAATAGCATTAGGGTTAGTGTTAGTTTTAGGGTTAGGGTTAGAGTTAGGTTTGGGTTTAGGATTTTGGGTTAGTGTTTGGTTTAGTTTTAGGGTTAGGGTTTGGGTTAGGGCTAGAGGTCAGTGTTAGGATTAGGGTTAGGCTTAGTTTTAGGCTTAGGGATAGGGTTAGGGTTATGCTAATTTTTTGGGTTAGGGTTAGGTTTAGGGTTAGGGTTGGGCTTAGTTTTAGGGTTAGGTATGTTGGTTAGGGTTAGAGTTACGGTTAGGGTTAGGGTTAGGTTTAGGATTAGGCTTAGGCTTAATTTTAGGGTTAGCTTTAGGGTTTGTGTTAGGTTTTGAGGTTAGAGTTAAAGGTTAGTGTTAGGGTTAGGTTTAGTGTTAGGGTTAGGGTTACATTTAGGGTAAGGGTTAGGGTTAGAGGTTACCTTTATAGTTAAAGTTAGGGTTAGGGTTACGGTTATGGTTAGGTTTAGGGTTAGGTATAGGGTAACAGTTAGGATTAGGGTTTGAAGTTAGGGTAGAGTTAGGGTTAGCATTAGCATTAGGGTTAGGGTTAGGGGTCAGGGTAATGGTTACGTTTTGGGTTAAGGTCACGGTTAAGGTTATGGTTAGGGTTACGGTTAGTGTTCGGTTTAGGGTTAGTGTTAGGGGTAGTGTAGGGATTAGGGTTAGGTTTAGGTTTAGGGTTAGGGTTAGGGTTAGGGTTAGGGGTAATGATTAGGGTTAGACTTATCCTTATGCTTAGGGACTAGAGTTAGGGCTAGGGTTAGTGTCAGGTTTAGGGATTAGGTTCAGGGTTAGTGTTAGGTTTAGGTTTAGTCTTCGGATTAGGTTTAGGCTTAGTTTAAGATTAGGAATAGTGTTATTGTTAGGCTTAAGGTTAGGGTTAGATTTAGGATTAGTGTTAGGGTTAGGGTTCGGTGACGGGTTAGGTTTAGGTTTTGGGTTAGGGTTAGTGTTAGTGTTAGGATTAGAGTTACGTTTAGTGTAGGGTTAGGTTTAGGATTTGGGTTCAGGTTAGGTTTAGGGTTAGGCTTAAGGCTAGGATTTAGAGTTACAGTTTAGGGCTAGGGTTGGGTTAGGTTTAGGGTTAGAGTTTAGGGTTAAGGTTAGTGTTAGGGTTATGGTTATGGTTACAGTTAGAAGTTAGGGATAGGGTTAATGTTAGGGTTAGGTTTATGGTTAGAGTTAGGGTTAGGTTAGGGTTAGGTTTATGGGTTAGTTGTTAGGAATAGAGAAAGGGTTAGGCTTCGGATTATGGTTAGGATCGGGTTACAATTAGGTTTAGGGTTAGGGTAAGGGTTATGTTTAGGCTTACAGTTAGGGTTAGGCTTAGGTTTTGGTTTAGGGGTTAGCTGTTAACGACAAGGTTAGTGTTATGTTTAGTGTTACTGTTAGGGTTAGGTTTAGGGTTAGGGTTAGGTTTAGGTTTATGCTTAAGATTCGGATTAGGGTTTGGGTTAGGTTTAGTGTTAATGTTAGGTTTAGTGGTTAGAGTTCGAGGTTAGGTTTAGGGTTAGGCTTAGGGTTAGGATTAGGTTTAGGGTTAGAAATTAGGGTTAGCGTTAATGTTAGGGTTAGGGTTAGGGTTAGGGGTTAGAGTTAGAAGTTAGAGTTCGTGTTAGGGTTAGGGATAGGGTTAAGTTTAGGGTTAGGGTTAAGGTTAGGGTTAGTGGTTAGAATTAGAAGTTAGGGTTCGGGTTAGGGTTAAGGTTAGGGTTAGTGTTAAGGTTAGGTTTAGGGGTTAGAATTAGAGGTTAGGGTTAGGGTTAGTGTTAGGATTAGGATTAGGTTTAGTGTTAGAATTTAGGGTTAGTGTTAATGTTAGGGTTATGCTTACGATTAGGGTTAGGTTTAGTTTAGGGTTAGTTTCAAGATTAGGTTTAAGGGATAGGTGTTAGGAATAAGTTTAGTGTTAGGGTTAGGTTTAAGGTTAGGCTTACGTTTAGTTTTAGTGTTAGGTTATTTTTAGGTTTAGCCTTAGGTTTTAGGATTAGTGTTAGTGTTAAGGTTAGAGTTATGGTTAGGTTTGGTTTAGGGTTAGGTTTAGGGGATGGGTTACGGTTACGGCTAGGTTTATGTTTAGGGTTAGTGTTAGTGTTAGGGTTAGGTTAACAGTTAGGTTTAATGTTAGGGTTAGGTTTAGTGTTAGGCTTAGGCTTAGTGTTAGGGATTAGGGTTAGTGATAGAGTTAGAGTTCGGAATCGGGTTAGGGCTAGGCTTAGGGTTAGATTAGGTTAGGCTTGGAGTTAGGGTTAGGGTTAGAGTTATTGTAAGGATTAGGCTTAGGTTTAGGCTTAGGCTTAGGCTTAGGGATAGAGTCAGGGTTGCGGTTATGTTTATGGGTTAGGTGTTAGGGATAGGGTTAATGTTAGGTTTCGGGTTATGGTTAGGTTTATGGTTATGATGCGGTTTAGTGTTAGGTTTAGTGTTAGCGTTAGGTTCAGGTTTAGTGTTAGGGTTAGTGTTAGGTTTAGGTTTAGGGTTAATGGTTAAGTGTTAGGGATAGGGTTAGTGGTAGTGTTACTTTCAGGGTTTATGTTAGGGTTAGGGTTAGTGTTTAGGTTTAGGGTTAGTGTTTCAATTAGGTTTAGGGTTAAGGTTTGTGTTAGGGCTAGAGGTTAGGGTTAGGATTAGGGTTAGGCTTAGTTTTAGTGTTAGGCATAGGGTTAGGGTTAGGCTAATTGCTCAGTTAGATTTAGGGTTAGGGTTAGGGTTAAGTTTAGGGTTAGGGTTAGGGTTAGGCTTAGTTTTAGGGTTGGGGTTAGGGTTAGGGTTGGTTATTATGGTCAGGGTTTGAGTTACGGTTAGTGTTAGGGTTGGGTTAGGGTTAGGTTTCGGGACAGGCTTAGGCTTAATTTTAGTGTTAGCTTTAGGATTAGGGTTAGGGTTAGGGGTTAGAGTTTAGGAATAGGGTTAGGATTCGGGTTACGATTAGCTTTAGGGTTAGGTTTAGGGTAAGAATTACGGTTAGGGTTACTGTTATGGTTTGATTTAGGGTTAGGGGTTAATTGTTAAGAGTATGTGTAGGGTATGGTTAGGGTTAGGTTTAGGATTAGGGTTACATTAAGTGTTAGGTTTATGCTAGGGTTAGGGTTAGGGATTAGGGATAGTGTTAGTGTTAGGGTTATAGTTAGGGTTAGGGGCTATTTTACGGTTAGGGTAGGGTTATGGAAAGGCTTAAGTTTAGAGATTTGGCTTAGGGTTAGTGTGTGGGTTAGGGTTAGTTTTAGGGTTATTGTTAGGGATTTGGGTTAGTGTTATGGATATTGTTAGTGCTGGGCTCAGTATTAGGATTAGTGTTCGGGATTGGTTTATTTTTAGTGTTAGGTTTATTGTTAGGGTTAGGGTAACGGATAGTGTTAGAGTTAGGTTTAGGAATAAGGATAAGTTTAGAGTTAGGGTTAGGGGTTAGGGTTAGGTTTAGGGTTACATTTAGGGGTTAGGTTTAGGGTTATGGTTAAGGTTAGGTTTAGCGTTACAGTTAGGGGTTAGGGTTAGGGTTATGGTTAGCTTTAGTGTAGGATTAGGGTTAGAGCTAGGAATTAGGTTTGGGATAGTGTTAGGGATAGGGTTAGGGTTAGGGATTAGGGTTAGGGTTAGGGATTAGGGTTAGGGTTAGGTGTTAGGCGTTAGTGATAAAGTTAGGGTTAGGGTTAGGTTTAGGTTTAGCGTTAGTTTTAGGGCTATAGTTATGGTTAGGGTTAGGGTTAGAAGTTATTGTTAGGGTCAGTGTTAGGGTTAATATTATAGTTATGGTTATGTTTAGGTTAGGGTGAGTTTTAGGGATTAGGTGTTAGGCATAGTGTCAGGGTTAGGCTTCGGATTATGGATAGGGTTAGGGTTACTATTAGGTTTAGTTTTAGGTTTAGGGTTAGGGTTAGGGGTTAGGGATTAGTCTTAGGGTTAGGTTTAGGGTTAGGATTAGGGTTAGGGTGAGGATTATGGTTAGAGGTTAGCTTTATAGTTTGGTTTAGATTTAGGGTTACGGTTAGGGTTAGAATTATGGTTAGAGGTTAGCTTTATAGTTTGGTTTAGATTTAGGGTTACGGTTAGGGTTAGATTTAGGTTTATTGTTAGGGTTAGGGTTATTGTTAGGGTATGGGTTAGTTTTAGAGAGTTAGGGTTTGGGTTAGGATTAAGCTTAGGTTTTTGGATGGGGTTAGTGTTAGAGCCTAGCATTAGAGTTAGCTTTAGCATTAGGGTTAGGGGTAGGGGCGAAGTGTTAGGATTCAGGTTAGGGTGAGTTTTAGGTTTATGGTTAGGGTTATGGTTACGTTTAAGTTTACAGTTAGGGTTATAGTTAGTGTTCGAGTTATGGTTAGTGTTAGGGTTAGTGTAGGGATTGTGGTTAGGTTTATTGTTAGGTGTTAGGTTGAGGGTTAGGGTTAGGTGTAAGGTTTAACTTTATGGTGAAAGTTAGGTTTATCATTAGGTTAGGGTATAGGGTTAGGGTAAGCGTTAGGGTTAGGTTTATGGTTAGTGTTAGGGTAAGGGTTAGGATTAGGGTTAGAGGTTAGGATTAGTGTTAGGGTTATTGTTAGTGTTAGGGTATAGATTAGATTTAGACATTTAGGGTTACTGTTAGGATTAGGCTTTTGATTAGGATTAGGGTTAGTGTTAGAGGTTAGGGTTAGGGTTAGCATTAGGGTTAGGGTTAGGGTTAAGGGTTAAGTGTTAGGGTTAGGGTTAAGGTTATTGTTAGGGTTAGGGTTAGGGTTAGAATTAGGGCTACGGTTAAGGTTACGGTTAGGGTTACGATTAGTGTTCGGGTTAGAGTTAGCTTTCGGATTATATTTAGGGTAGCGATTAGGGTTAAGTTTAGAGTTAGTGTTAGGGTGAGGGTTAGGGTTAGGGGTTAGTGTTAGGGTTAGGGTTAGGGTTAGTGTTAGGAATTAGGGCTGGGGTTAGTGTTATGTTTAGGGTTAGGGTTAGGGTTAGGGTTAGGTTTATGGTTAGGTTTAGGCTGAGTGTTAGGTTTAGTTTTAGGGTTAGCCTTAGGGTTAGTGTTAGGGTTAGGGTTATGGTTCATGTTAGGGTTAGAATTTGGGTTAGTGTTAGGGGTTAGAGTTAGAGTTTAGGGTTATGGTTAGTGTAAGGTTTAGGGTTAGAGTTTAGGGTTAGGGTTATTGTTAGTGTCATGTTTAGGGTTAGGGTTAGGGATAGTGTTAAGGTTAGGATTAGGGTTATGTTAGGGTTAGGTGTTAGCAAGAGGGTCAGCATTAGGCTTCGGATTACGGATAGGTTTAGTGTTACTTTTATGTTTAGGGTTAGGTTTAGGGTTAGGGTTAGGGTTAGGGTTTGGGTCAGGGTTAGGGGATAAGTGTTAAGGATATGGTTAGAGTTTCGGTTACAGTTTCAGTTAGGTTTATGGTTATGTTTAGTTTTATGGTTATGGTTAGTATTAGGGTTAGTGTTAGGGTTAGTGTTAGGTATTAGGGATAAGTTTAGGGTTAGCGTTAGGGTTAGCATTAGGGTTGCGGGTTAGGGTTAGAACGTTAGTGTTAGAATTAGGGTTAGGTTTAGTGTTTGGGTTTCGGTTAAGTTTAGGGTTAAGGTTTGGGGGTTAGGATTTGGCGTAGGGTTAGGTTTAGGGATTAGGCTTAGGGTTAGCATTAGGTTTAGGCTTAGGGTTAGGGTTAGTCTTAGGTTTAGGGTAAGGGTTAGGCTTAGTTTTAGGGTTAGCGTTAGGGTTAGGGTTAGTGTTTGGGTTAGGGTTAGGGTTTGGGTTTGGGTTAGTGTTAGGGTTTAGAGTTAGAGTTTAGGGTTATCGTTAGTGTAAGGGTTAGAGTTTAGTGTTAGGGTTGTTGTTAGTCTTATGTTTAGGGTTAGGGTTAGGGTTGCAAGTTAGGGTTAGGGTTAGGGTTATGTTTAGGGTTTAGGTTAGGGTTAACGTTAGGTTAGGGTTAGGTTTATGGGTTAGGTGTTAGCGATAGGGTCACCGTTAGAATTTGGATTACGATATGTTTAGTGTTACTATTAGGTTTATGGTTAGGTTTACGGTTAGGGTTAGGTTTTGTGTCATGGTTAGGGGATAGGTGTTAAGGATATGGTTAGGGTTTTGGTTAGAGTTACGGTTAAGGTTATGGTTATGTATATTGTTACAGTTAGGGTTAGTATTAGGGTTAGTGTTAGATTTAGGTTTAGGGTTTCAGTTAGGTTTAGGGTTAAGGTTTGGGGGTAAGGGTTTGGCTTGGGGTTAGGGTTAGGGATTAGGGATTAGGGTCAGGGTTAGTGTTAAATTTAGGGTTAGGGTTAGGGGTTAGGGGTTAGGGACAAGGTTAAGGTTAGGGTTAGGGTTAGGGTTCGAAGTTATGTTTAATGTTAGGGTTAAGGTTAGGGTTAGTGTTACAGTTAGGGTTAGTGTTAAGTTAGGTTTAGGTTTAGAGTTAGAGATAGGGGATAGGTGTTAGGGATAGGGTTAGTGCTAGGATTAGTGTTAAGTTTATGTTAACAGTTAGTTTTAGGGTTTGGTTTAGTGTTATGGATAGGGTTAGGTTTTAGGGTTAGCGTTAGTGTTAGGGTTATGTTTACATTTAAGCTTAGCGCTATGGGTAGGGTTAGTGTTGGGTTTAGGTTTATGGTTAGGTTTAGGTTTAGGGTTATTGTTAGTGTTAGGGTTAGAGTTAGGATTACAGGTTAAGGCTACATTTCAGGTTACGGTTCGTGTTCGGGTTAGGGTTAGGTTTTTGATTATGGTTAAGGTAGCGATTAGGGTTAGGTTTAGAGTTAGGGTTAGGGTTAGGGTAAGGTGTTAGCTTTAGGGTTAGTGTTAAGCTTATCGTTAATGTTAGGGGTGAGGGTTAGGGTTAGTGTTGGGTTCAGGGTTAGGGTTATTGTTAGGGTTAGGTTTAGGTTTAGGGTTAGGTTTAGGGTTAGCTTTAGGTTAGGTTTTAAGTTTAGGGTTTGGGTTAGGGTTAGGGTTAGGGTTAGGGTTAGAGTTAGGGTTAGGGTTTGGTTAGCATTAGGGTTAGGGTTAGAGTTTAGGGTTACGGTTAGTTTTAGGATTATGTTGAGGGTTAGGGTTAGTCTTAGAAGCTAGTGTTAGGGTTAGTGTGAGTGTTAGCATTATGGTTAGGGTTTGAGATAGGTTAGGTTTAGGGTTACGGTTAGGGTTAGGTTTAGCCTCAGTATTAGGATTAGGGTTAGGGATATCTTTAGGGTTAGGTTAAATTTTTTGTTATTGTTAGGTTTAGGTATATGGTCAGCATAAGATTTAGGGTTAGGGATGGAGTTAGGCTTAGGGCTAGGTGTTATTGTAAAACTAGGGTTAGGGATAGGTTTTGGGTTAGTGTTAGGCTTGGTTTTAGGGTTAGGGTTATGGGTATTATGGTCGGTTTAGGGTTATGTTTAAGGTTAGGGTTAGGTTTAGGTTTAGGTTTAGGCTTAGTTTTAGGGTTAGCATTACGGTTAGGGTTAGGATTCGGGTTCGGGTTCGGGTTTGGGTTAGTGTTAGGGGTTAGAGTTAGAGTTTAGGGTTATGATTAGGGTAAGGGTTTAGGTTAGAGTTTAGGGTTAGGTTTATTGTTAGTGTTATGTTTAAGGGTTAGTCTTAGGGTTAGAAGTTAGGGTTAGTTTTAAGGTTAGGCTTAAGGTTAGGGTTAGCGTTAGGTTAGGGTTAGGTTTACGGGTTAGGTGTTACTGATAGGGTCAGAGTTAGCCTTCAGATTATGGATAGGTTTAGTGTTACTATTAGGTTTAGGGTTAGGGTTAGGGTTTGGGTCAGGGTTAGGGCATATGGTTAGGGTTTTGGTTAGAGTTATGTTTATGGTTATGTTTAGTGTTACGGTTAGTTATTGTATTAGTGTTAGTGTTAGTGTTAGGGTTAGGAATTAGGGATAGGTTTAGGGTTAGCGTTAGTGTTAGCATTAGGTTTGCGGGTTAGGATTAGAAGGTTAGTGTTAGAGGGAGGGACAGGGTTAGGTTTAGGTTTAGGGTTTCGGTTAGGTTTAGGGTTAAGGTTTGGGGGTTATGGTTTGGCTTAGGGTGAGTGTTAGGTATTAGGGTTAGGGTTAGTGTTAGGTTTATCATTAGGGTTAGGGGTTAGGGTTTACGGACAACGTTAAGGTTAGGGTTAGGGTTAGAAGTTAGGTTTAGTTTTAGGGTTAGGGTTAGTGTTATGGTTAGAGTTAGGGTTAGGTTTAGGGTTAGGGATAGGGGATAGGTGTTAGGGATAGGTTTAGCTAGGGTTAGGGTTAAGTTTACGGATATGGTTAGTTTTAGGGTTTGGGTTAGTATTAGGGTTAGTGTTACATTTTAGGGTTAGCATTAGTGTTAAGGTTATGGTTACCTTTAGGCTTAGAGTTATGGGTATGGTTAGTTTTAGGGTTAGGTTTATGGTTAAGTTTAGGTTTAGGGCTATGCTTAGGTTTAGGGTTAGAGGTTAGGGTTAGGTTTATGGTTAGGTTTAGATTTAGGTTTAGGGTTAGGTTTAGGTTTTGGGTTAATGTTGGGTTAGGGTTATGGTTAGTGTTACTTCCTAGAGTTAGATGTTAGGATTATGGTTAGGTTTAGGGTTAGGTTCAGGGTTAGGGTTAGAATTTATTGTTAGGATTAGTGTTAGGGTTAATGGTTAGAGTTAGAGTTTAGGTTTAGGGTTAGAGTTAGGGTTAGCGACAGAGTTTAGGGTTAGGGTTTGTGTTAGGATTTTGGTAAGGGTTAGGTTAGGGTTAGGGTTAGGGTTAGGGTTAGGGTTAGGGTTAGGTTTAGAAGTTAGTGTTAGTGTTAGGATTAGTGTTACGGTTAGGGTTAGTGTTAAGTTTAGGTTTAGGGTTAGGGATAAAGGATAGGTGTTAGGGATAGGGTTATGGCTAGGGTTAGGTTTAAGTTTACGGTTATGGTTAATTTTAGGGTTTGGGTTAGTGTTAGGTATAGGGTTGGGTTTTAGGGTTAGGGTTAGTGTTAGGGTTGTGTTTACCTTTAGGCTTAGGGTTATGGGTAGAGTTAGTGTTAGTGTTAGGGTTATGGTTCGGTTTAGGTTTAGGGTTATGGGTTGGGTTAGTGTTAGGGTTAGGGTTATGCGTAGCCTTAGGTATAGAGTTATGGTTAGGGTTAGAGTTAGAATTTAGCATTAGGTTTAGGGTTAGGTTTAGATTTATGGTTAGGGTTAGGTTTAGGGTTCGGGCTCGTGTTAGGGTTAGGGTTAGAGTTAGGGTTAGGTTTAGGTTTAGGGATTAGGGTTAGTGTTAGGCTTCATGTCGGCTTCAGGTTGGGTTTAGGTTTAGAGTTAAACAAGGTTAGGCTTGGGGTCAGTTATGGTAAGGATTAGGGTTAAGGTAGGGTTTGGGATTAGTGGTTTGTTTAGGATTATTGGGTTATGTTTAGGGATTTGGGTTAGGTTTAGCGGTTAGGTGTTAAGGATATGTTTAGGGTTATTTTTAGGGTTATGGTTATGGTTAGGCTTTGGGTTAATTTTAGCGTTCAGGTTAGAGTTAGTGTTAGGTATAGGGTTAGTGTTCGGGTTATGGTTGGGTTAGTGTTTAGGGTTAGTGTTAGGGTTAGGGTTTGGTTTCAGGTAAGGTTTAGGGTTAGGATTAGACAGTGTCAGGCTTGGGGTCAGGGTTAGTTTTAGGGTTAGGGTAAGGATTAGGTTTAGTTGAAGGTTTGGGTTTAGGTGTTGGGTTAGGGTTAGGTTTAGGGTTGGGGTTAGCGTTATGGTTAGCGTTATAGTTTATGGTTAGGGTTAGTGTTAGGGTTATGTTTAGGGTTAGGATTAGGGATAGAATCTAGTGTTAGGGTTAGTGTGAGTGTTAGTGTTATGGTTAGGGTTAGGGTTATGGTTAGCATTAGGGTTAAGGTTAGGCTCTGTATTAGTATTAGGTTTATCGATAGCTTTAGGGTTGGGGTTAAGTTTGTTGTTAGTTTTAGGTTTAGGTATAGGGTCAGCATTAGGTTTAGGTTTAGAGATAGGGTTTTGGTTAGGATTAAGGATTAGTGTTAGGTTTAGGCTTAGTGTTAAGCATTAGGGTTAGGGTTAGGTTTAGGGTTAGGTTTAGGGTTAGGATTAGGGCTAGAGTTAGGGTTAGAAGGTTTGTGTTAGAGATAGTGTTAGGTTTATGGTTAGGGTTTGGGTTAGGTTTATGGTTAGGGTTTTGGTGTTAGGGTTTGGGTTAGGGTTAGGTTTAGGGTTAGAGAATAGGAATAGGCTTAGCGTGAGTGTTAGGGTTAAGGTTAGGGATTAGGTTTAGGGTAGTGTTAGGGTTAGTGGTTAGTGTTTAGGGTTAGGGTTACGGTTACGGTTATGTTGATTGTTAAGGTTAGGGTTAGGGTTAGAGTTTAGTTTTAGGGTTAGGGTTAGGGTTAGGGTTAAGGATAGGGTTATGTTTCGGGTTAGGTTTAGCTTTAGGTTTACGGTAAGGGTTAAGATAAAGGTTAGATGTTAGGGTTAGCATTAGCGTTATTGTTGGTGTCAGTGTTAGGGTTAGGGTTAGGGTTAGTGTTAGAGTATGGGTTAGATTTAGATGTTTAGGGTTAGGGTTAAGATTAGGTTTAGGATTAGTGCTAGGCTTAGTGTTAGAGTTTAGGGTTAGAGTTTAGGGTTAGGGTTAGATTTCAGTTTAGGGTTCGGATTAGGGTTAGGGTTAGGCATTATATTAAGTATTAGGGTTAGGGTTAGGCTGAGTTTTTTGGTTTGGTATAGGGTTAGGTATAGGTTTAAGTTTAGGGTTAGGTTTAGGGTTAGGTTTAGTGTTAGGGTGATCGTTAGGGTTAGGGTTAGGGTTTAAGTGTTAGGGTTAGGGTTAAGGTTATTCTTAGTGTTATGGTTAGGGTTATGTTTAAGGCTATGGTTAGGGTTACCGTTAGTGTTCATGTTATGGTTAGGGTTTGGATTAGGGTTAGGGTATAAATTAGCGTTAGATTTAGGGTTAGGGTGAGGGTTAGGGTTAGGGTTTAGGATCAGGGTTAGTGTTAGGCTTATCGTTAGGGTTAGGGATTAGGGTTAGTGTTAGTGTTAGGTTTAGGGTGAGAGTTAAGGTTAGGGTTAGGCTTAGTTTTACGGTTGGGGATAGGGTTATTGTTTGGGTGAAGTTTAGGCTTAGTGTTAGGGTTAGGGTTATGGTTAGCTTAGTGTTAGGGTTACGTTTAGGGTTATGGTTACGTTTTAGGGTTAGGGGTAGGGGTAGTGTTAGGTTCAAGTTTTGGGTTAGGGTGATAATTATGGTTAGGGTTAGGGTTAGATTTAGATTTAGGGTTCGGATTAGGGTTAGGGTTAGGCATTATATTAAGTATTAGGGTTAGGGTTAGGGTTAGGCTTAAGGTTAGGCTTTGTGTTAGTGTTATGGTTAGGGTTAAGGTTAGGTTAGTTTTAGTGTTAGGTTTAGGATTTGTGTTAGGGCTGGGGTTAGTGTTAGGTTTAGGGTTAGTTTTAGAGTTAGGGTTAGGGTTAGGTTTAGGCTTAGGGTTAGGGTTAGGGTTAGGGTTAGGTTTAATGTTAGGGTTAGGGTTGAGTGTTAGAGAATAGGGTTATGGTTATGGTTAGAGTTTAGGGTTAGGGTTAGTGTTAGGGTTATGGGTAGACTTAGGGTTAGAAGTTAGGGTTAGTGTTAGTCTTTAGCTTAGGATTACAGTTAGAGTTAGGGTTATGTTAGTGTTAGGTTTAGCGGTTTGTTGTTAGGGATAGAGATAGGGGGAGTCTTTGGATTACGGTGAGGGTTCGGGTTACAATAAGTTTTAAGGTTAGGGTTAGGGTTAGGGTTATGGTTAGTGTTATGGTTAGGTTTAGGTTTAGGGTTTGGGTTAGGGTTAGGAGTTAGGTGTTAAGGATATGGTTAGAGTTATGTTTAGGGTTGTGGTTAGGGTTAGCTTTACGTTAAGGGTACGGTTAGGGTTAATGTTATGATTAGGTTTAGGGTTATGGATTAGGGATAGTGTTAGGGTTAGTGTTAGTGTTATGTTTAGGTGTTAGGGATATGGTTATGGTTAGGATTATCGTTACCGTTAGTGTTAGTTTTAGGGTAAGGGTTAGTGTTAGGTTTAGGTATTAGGCTTAGGGTTAGGGTTCGCTTTAAGGTTAAGATTAGGGCCAGGCTTAGGCTGAGTTTTATGGTTTGGTATAGGGTTAGGTATAGGTTTAAGTTTAGGGTTAGGTTTAGGGTTAGGTTTAGTGTTAGGTTTAGCATTTGGGTTAGGGATAGGTTTAGGGTTAGGTTTTGTGTTAGTGTTAGGGTTAGGGTTAGGTTTAAGGTTAGGGTTAGGGTTAGGGTTAGGTTTAGGTTTCAGATTAGGGTTAGGGGTTAGATTTAGAGGTTAGTGTTAGGGTTAGTGTTAGGGATTAAGGTAAGGGTTAGGGTTCATGTTAGGCTCAGTATTAGGATTAACGTTAAGGTTAGGGATAGGTTAAGGTTTAGGGTTAAGTTTATGTTTAGTTTTAGGATTAGGGTTAGGTTTAGGGTTGAGGATTAGGGTTAACTTTAGGGTTAGTTTTTATGGTTAAGTTTAGTGTTAGGCTTAAGGTTAGGGTTAGGTTTAGGTTTAGGGATTAGGGTTAGGGTTAGTTTTAGGTTTAGTGTTAGGTTTAGGATTAGGGTTAGGGTTAGGTTAGGGTTAGGGTTACGGTTAGAGTTAGGGTTAGGGTTAGGTTTTAGGGTTAGGGTTAGGTTCAGGTTTAGGGTTATGTTTATGGTTAGGGTTAGTTTTAGGTTTAGGGTTCTGGTTAGGTTTAGGTTTAGGGTTAGGGTTAGGGTTAGGGTTAGAAGTTAGGTTTAGGGTTAGGTTTAGGGTTAGGGTGAGGGTTAGATTTAAGCTTAGGGTTAGGGTTAGCTTAGGGTTAGGGTTAGTGTTAGGGTTTGGATTAGGGTTAGGTTTATGTATTAGGGTTTATGTTAGGGTTAGGGTTAGGGTTCGAGTTACGTTTAGGGTTAGGGTTAGACAAGGTTAGTCTTGTTGTCAGGGTTAGGGTTAGTGTTATGGTAAGGATTAGGGTTAGGTTGAGAGTTTGGGTTTAGGGGTTAGGTTTAGGGTTCAGGTTAGAGTTATGGTTAGCGTTAGGGAGAGGGCTAGTGTTAGGGCTAGAGTTAGCGTTAAGGTTAGTTTTAGGGTTGGGGTTAGGCTTAATTTTACGGTTAGGGCTATGGTTAGGGTTTGTATTAATGTAAGGTTAGGGTTAGTGTTAGGGTTAGGGTTAGGGTTAGGGTTAGCATTAGAATTTAGGGTTAGGGTTAGTTTTAGGGTTGTGTTTAGGGTTAGGGCTGGGTTAGATGCTAGTGTTAGGGTTAGTGTGAGTGTTAGGTTATGGTTAGGATTATGTGTAGGTTAGGGTTAGGGTTAGGATTAAGGTTAGGGTTAGGCTCAGTATTAGAATTAGGGTTAGGGATAACTTTAGGCTTAGGGTTAAGTTTGTTGTTAGTGTTAGGTTTATGTAGAGGGTCGGCATTAGGTTTAGGGTTAGGGATAGGTTTAGGGTTAGCGTTAGGGGTTAGGTTTAGGCTTAGGGTTAAGGGTTAAGGTTAGTGTTAGGTTTAGTGTTAGGGTTATGATTCAGATTAGGGTTAGGGTTAGCGTTAGAAGGTTAGTGTTAGAGTTAAGGTTATGTTTATGTTTATGGTTAGGGTTAGGATATGGGTTCAGATTAGGCTTACAGGTTAGGGTAATTGTTAGTGTTAGGGTTAGGGTTAGTTTTAGTTTTGGGGTATGGGTTAGATTTACAGTTTTAGGGTTAGGATTAGGCTTAGGATTAGGCATAGAGTTAGTGTTAGAGGTCATGGTTAGGGTTAGCGTTAGGGTTATGGTTAGGAGTTAAGTGTTAGGGTTAGGGTTAGTGTTATTGTTAGGGTTATGGTTAGGGTTTGGGTTACCGTATAGGTTACACTTAGGGTTACTGTTAGTGTTCGGGTTAGGGTAGGTGTTTGGATTAGGGTTAGTGTAGCGATTAGTGTTAGGTTTTGGGTTAGAGTTAGGGTGAGGTTTAGGGTTAGGGTTTAGGTTTATACTTAGCATTAGGCTTATCATTAGGATTATGGATTATGGTTAGGGCTAATGTTAGGTTTAGTGTTAGTATTAGGTTCACGGTTATGCTTAGTTTTAGGGTTAGGGATAAGGTTAGGGTTAGTCTTAATGTTAGCCTTAGTGTTAGGGTTAGGGTTAGGGTTAGGGTGAGGGTTAGTTTAGGTTTATTGTTAGGTTTAGGTTTTGGGTTAGGGCTGGGGTTAGTGTTAGGTTTAGAGTTAGCGTTAGGGTTAGGGTTAGATTTAGGATTAGGGTTCAGGTTAGGGTTAGGGTTAGGTTTAATGTTAGGTTTAGGGTTTAGTGTTATAGGATAGGGTTATGGTTAGGTTTAGAGTTTAGGGTTAGGGTTAGTGTTAGGGCTATGGGTAGGATTAGGGTTAGAAGTTAGGGTTAGTGTTAGTGTTGGCTTAGGGTTACTGTTACAGTTAGTGTTAGAGTTAGGTTTAGGGGTTAGGTGTTAGGGATCGGGATAGGGTTAGGCTTTGGATTATGGTTAGGGTTCGGGTTACAATAAGGTTTATGGTTAGGGTTAGGGTTATGGTTAGTGTTACAGTTATGTATATGGTTAGTGTTTGGGTTAGGGTGAGGGGTTAGGTCTTAAGGATATGGTTAGGGTTATGTTTAGGGTTATGGTTATGGTTAGGGTTATTTTTAGGGTTACGTCTAGGGTTAGTGTTAGGCTTATGTTTAGGGTTATGGATTAGGGATAGTGTTAGCGTTAGGGTTAGTTTTAGGGTTAAGGTTAGTGTTAGGGTTAGGGATTAGGCTTAGGGTTAGGGTTTCCTTTAAGGTTAAGTTAGGGTTAGGCTGAGTCTTATGGTTCGGTATTGGCTTAGGTTTAGGCTTAAATTTAGGGTTAGGGTGAGGTTTAGGTTTAGCGTCGGGTTTAGGGTTAGGTTTAGGATTTGGTTTAGGGTTAGGGTTAAGGTTAGGATTTGTGTTGGTGTTTGGGTTAGGGTTAGGGTTAGGTTTAGTTTTAGATTAAGGTTAGTGTTAGGGTTAGGAGTTAGATTTAGAGGTTAGTGTTAGGGTTAGTGTAAGGGATTAGTGTTAGGTTTACGGTTAGGGTTGATGTTAGGTTCAGGATTAGGATTAGGTTTAGGGATAGGTTTAGCGTTAGGGTTAGGTTTATTGTTAGGTTTAGAGTTAGGGATAGAATTAGCGTTAGGTTTAGGTTTAGGAATAGGTTTAGTGTTAGGGTTAGGTTTAGTGTTAGATTTAGGTTTAGGGTTAGTGTTAACTTTAGGCTTGGTGTTAAAGTTAGGATTATGCTTAGGTTTAGGCTTAGAAGGTTAGGGTTAGAGTTAGTATTACATTAGGTTTAGGGTTAGGGTTAGGGTTTGGGTTAGATTAGGTTTAGGGTTTAGGTTGTAGGGATAAGGTTAGTGTTAGGGTTACGTTTAGGGTTTGGTTTAGGGTTAGGGCTTAGGTGCTAGGGTTAGGGTGAGCGTTAGGTTTAATGTTAGGTGTAGGGTTAGGCTTATTATTAGGGTTAGGGATTAGGGTTAGGGTTAGGGTTAGAAGGTTAGGGTTAGAGTTGGTATTACATTAGGTTTAGGGTTAGGGTTAGGGTTAGGGTTTGGGTTAGGTTAGGTTTAGTGTTTAGGTTGTAGGGATAAGGTTAGTGTTAGGGTTACGTTTAGGGTTTGGTTTAGGGTTAGGGCTTAGGTGCTTGGGTTAGGGTGAGCGTTAGGTTTAATGTTAGGGGTAGGGTTAGGCTTATTATTAGGTTTAGGGATTAGGGTTAGGGTTAGGGTTAGAATGTTAGGGTTAGAGTTAGTATTACATTAGGTTTAGGGTTAGGGTTAAGGTTTGGGTTAGGTTAGGTTTAGGGTTTAGGTTGTAGGGATAAGGTTAGTGTTAGGGTTACGTTTAGGGTTTGGTTTAGGGTTAGGGCTTAGGTGCTAGGTTTAGGGAGAGCGATAAGTTTAATGTTAGGATTAGGGTTAGGCTTATCATTAGGTTTAGGGATTAGGGTTAGGGTTAGGGTTAGGGTTAGTTTTAAGGTTAGGGTTAGGTTTAGGGTTAGGGTTAGGTTTAGGGATATTTATCGGGTTAGGATTAAGTTTAGGGTTAGGGTTAGGCTTAGAGTATAAGGTTAGTATTAGTGTTAGGTTTAGGTTTAGGGTTAGGTTAGGGTTACTGTTAAGGTAAGTGTGAGTGTTTGGGTTAGGGTTAAGAGTTAGAGTTAGAGTTTAGTGTTAGGGTTAGAGTATAGGGTTAGGGTTATTGTTAAGTTTATGGTTATGGTTAGGGTTAGATGTTAGGGTTAGAGTTAGTGTTAGGGTTAGACTTATGGACAGTGTTAGAGTTAGGGTTAGGTTTAGGTTAGGGTTAGGTTTAATTGTTAGTTGTTAGGGAATGTGTCAGGGCTAGCTTCGGATTACAGATAGTTTTAGGGTTACTATTACATTTAGGGTTAGGTTAGGGTTAGGGCTAGGGTTAGGGTTTGGGATAGTATTAGGAATTCTGTGTTAATGATAGGGTTAGAGTTATTGTTAGTGTTACGGTTATGTTTAGGTTACCTTTAGGGTCAGTGTTAGGGTTAAGTTTAGGTTAGGGATTTGGGATAGTGTTAGGGTTATTGTAAGTCTTAGGCTTAGGGTTAGGTTTAGGGTTAGGGTTAGGATTAGGGTTATGGTTAGGGATAGAGTGTTAGGGTTAGAGTTAGGGTTAGGGTTAGGGTTTTTTTATAGTTTGGGTTAGTTTCAGGGTTAGGGTTAGGAGTTGGGTTTAGGTTTAGGGTTAGGGTTAGGGTTACGTTTATGGTTATGTTTAGGGTTAGTGTTAGGTTTAGGGCTAGAGATAGGCTTAGGGATAGTGTTAGGGTTAGGATTATGGTTAGGATTAGAGTTACAATTAGGTTTAGGGTTACATTTAGGGTTACGGATAGAGTTAGCATTAGGGTTAGTGTTATGGTGACCGTTAGGGTCAAGGTTAGGTCTAGGTCCAAGTTTAGCATTAAGTTTTGTGTTAGGTATAGTGTTAGGGTTAGGGGTTTGGTGTTAGGGATAGGGATAGGGTTAGGGTTAGGGTTAAGTTTAGCATTAGGATTAGGGTTACAGTTAGGATTAGTGTTATGGTTAAAAGTTATTGTTAGGGTTAGTGTTAGGATTAGGGTTACGTTTAGTGTTACGGTTAGGGTCAGTGTTAGGGTTAGGTTTAGTTTTAGGGATTAGGGATAAGTTCAGGGTTAGGGTAAAGTTAGGCTTAGCTTTAGGTTTAGGGTTAGGATTAGGGTTAGTGTTAGGGTTAGTGTTAGGGATAGAGGGTTAAGGTTAGAGTTAGGGTTAGGGTTAGGGTTTGGGGTAAATTTGGGGTTAGGTTTAGGGTTAGGTCTAGGGGTAATTGTTTAGTGTTAGTGTTAGGGGAAGGGTTAGGGATTAGCGATAGCATTAGTATTAGTGTTAGGGTTACGTTTATGCTTAGGGTTAGGGATTATGGTTAAGGTTAAGGTAGGTTTAGGGTTAGTGTTAGTGTTAGGACTAGGGATAGGGTTTCGAATAGTGTTAGGGTTAGGTTTACGAGTAGCTTCAGGATTACGTTTAGGGTTATGGATAGGGTTAGGGTTAGGGTTAGGGTTACGTTTAGGGTTAGGGTTAGAGTTAGGGTTAGGGTTAGGATTAGGGTTAGTGATAGGTTTTAGGGTTAGGGTTAGGGGTTTGGTGTTACTCATAAGGTTAGGTTTAAGGTTAGGATTAAGATTAGTATTGGGGTTAGGTTTAGCGTTATGGTTAGGTTTAGCGTTAGGGTTTGTGTTAAGGTTAGGTTTAGGTTTATGTTTATGTGTAGGTTTAGTGTTAGGGTTAGGTTTAGAGGTTAGGTTTAGGTTTAGGGTTAGGTTTATGTTAGGTTTAGAGTTAGGTTTAGGGTTACGATTTGGGTTACGTTTAGTGTTAGGTATTAGGGTTAGGTTAGGTTTAGTGTTTATGATTAGGCTTAAGTTTAGGTTTAGGGCTAGGGATTAGTTTTAGATTTAGTGTTAGGTTTAGGGTTAGGATTAGGGTAGGGTTAGGGTTAGAAGTTAGTGTTAGGGTTGGTGTTAGGTTTAGGGTTACGGTTAGGTTTAGGGTTAGGTTTATGTTTAGGGTTATGGTTAGGGTTAGAATTAAGGTTAAGGTTAGTGTTAGAAGGTTAGTGTTAGAGTTAGGGTTAGTGTCAGGTTTAGGGTTATGGTTAGGGTTAGCTTTAGGGATAGGTTTTCGGTTATGGTTAGGGTTAGCAGTATGATTAATTTTAGTGTTAGGGTTAGGGTTACTGTTAGATTTAGGCTTAGGTTTAGGGTTAGGTTTAGAGGTTACGGGTTAGGCTTAGTCTTAGGTTTAGGGATAGGGATATGGCTAGGGTTAAGGTTATGGTTAGGGATAGGGTAAGGGTAAGGGTAAGGATTAGGGTTTGAGGTTAGAGGTAAAGTTAGTGTTATTTTTAGGTTTAGCTTTAGCATTAGGGTTAGGATTACGTGCTAAGTGTTAAGGTTAGGGTTAGGGTTAGTTTTAGGGTAATGGCTTGAGTTAGGGTTATGGTTAATGTTACGGTAAGGGTTACAGTTAGTGTTCGCGTTAGGGTTAGTGTTAGGGTTAGGTTAGGGATTAGGTTTAGGATTAGGGTGAGGGTTACGGTTAGGCATAAGGGTTACAGTTAGGGTTAGTGTCATCATTAGGGTTAGGGATTAAAGTTAGTGTTAGAGTTAGGCTTAGTGTTAGGGTTAGGGTTAGGGTTAGGGTTAGGTTTAGTGATTAGGGTTAGATTTAGTGTTAAGTTTTCGTTTAGGGTTAGGGTTAGGGTTAGATTTAGGCTTAGTTTTAGGTTTAGGGATAGAGTTAGGGTTAGGCTTAAGCTTAGGGTAGGGTTAGACTTAGTGTTAGGGTTATGGTTAGGTTTAGGGTTAGGTATAGGATTTGGGTTAGGGTTAGGTTAGGGTTAAGGTTAGGTTTAGGGATTAGGATTATGGTTAGTGTTAGGTTTTGGGTTCGGGTTAGGTTTAGTTTTAGGTTTAGCGATAAGATTAGGTTTAGGCTTAAGTTTAGGATTAGGGTTAGGCTTAGGGTTAGTTTTAGGGTTAGGCTTAACATTAGGGTTAGTGTTAGGTTTAGGTTTAGGGTTCGGTTTCGGGTTAGGGTTATGGGTTAGATTTAGAGTGTTGGGTTAAGTTTTGTGTTGGTGTTAGTGTTAGTGTTTATGGTTAGGGTTAGTGTTAGGGTTATGGTTATGGTTATGGTTAGAAGTTAGTGTTAGGGTTAGTGTTAGGGTTAGCGTTACGGTTTGGGACAGTGTTAGGTTAAGGTTAGGTATATGGGTTAGGTGTTAGGCATATGGACCAGGTTAGGCTTTTTATTACAGTTATGGTTTGGGTTATAATTAGGTTGATGGTTAGGGTTAGGGTTAGGGTTTTGGGTTAGGGTTAGGGATAGGGTTAGGGTTAGGGTTAGATTTAGGGTTACGGTTAGGTTAGGATTTGGTTAGGGTTAGGGTTAGGTTTAGGTTGAGGGTTATGGTGAGGGTTATGTTTAGGTTTAGTGTTAGGCTGAGTATTAGGATTAAGGTTAGGGATAGTTTTAGAGTAAGGGTTAGGTTTATTGTTATGGTTTGGGTTAGGGATACGGTTAGCATTAGGTTTATGGTTAGGGATAGGGTTAGGGTTAGAATGTTAGTGTTAGAGTTAGGGTTAGGGTAAGGGTTAAGGTGTGGGTTAGGTTTAGGGTTAGCGTTTAGGTGTTAGGGTTTGGGTTAGGGTTAGGGTTAGGGTTAGGGTTGGAATTAACGATACTGAGAGGGTGAGTGTTAGGGTTATGGTTAGGGATTAGGTTTAGGTTTAGTGTTAGGTTTAGGTTTAGTTTTAGGGTTATGTGTTAGGTTTTAGAGATACGGTTAGGGTTAGGGTTAGCGTTAGGGTAGGTTTAGGGTTAGGGGTTAGTATTTAGGGTTAATGTTAGGGTTAGGGTTAGGCTTAGGTTTAGGTTTAGTGTGTAGGGTTAGAGTTAGGGTTAGAAGTTAGCTTTAGGATTAGGTTTAGGCTTCGGGTTAAGGATAGGGTTAGGTTTAGGGTTAGGGTAAGGGTAAAGTTTAGGATTAGGGTTAGATTTTATGGTTAGTGTTAGGGTTATTGTTGGGTTAGGGTTAGATTTAGGGTTATCATTAGGGAATGGGTTAGATGTATAAAGTTAGGGTTATGGTTAGGATTAGGTTTAGGAATAGGCTTAGTGGTACAGGTTAGTGTTAGGGTTAGTGTTAGGTTTAGAGATAGGGCTTAAGTGTTAGGGTTAGTGTTAGGGATAGGGTTAGAGTTACAGTTAGGGTTAGGGTTACGTTTAATGTTACGGTTAGGCTTATGGTTAGAATTAGGAATAGTGTTCTGGTTAGGGTTAGGGTTAGGTTTATTGTTAGGGATTTTGGTTAGTGTTAGGTTTAGGTTTAGTGTTAGGCTCAGTATTAGGATTAGGGTTAGGGATAGGATTAGGGTTAGGGTTAAGTTTATTGTTAGGGTTAGGTATATTTTTGAGTTAGTATTATGAATAGAGTTAGGGTTAGGTTTAGGGTTGAGTATAGGCTTAGGTTTAGGTTTAGGGGCTAGGGTTAGTGTTAGTGTTAAGGTTAGGGGTTAGGGTTAGAGTTAGGCTTAGGGTTAGGGTTAGAGTTAGTGTTAGGGTTTGAACGTTGAGTTTCAGTTAGGGTTAGTGTAGGATTGGGTTTAGGGTTTGGGTTAGTTTTAGGGTTATGTTTAGGTGTTACCGCTTGGGTTAAGGTTTAGTTTTGGTTAGGGATTAGTGATAGGTTTACGGTTAGTGATATAGTTAGGGTTATTGTTAGGAATTATGTTTAGGGTTAGTGTTAGGTTTAGGTTTAGGTTTCGGGTTAGGGATAGGGTTAGGCCTAGGAATAGGGTTAGGGAAAGTGTTAGGGTTGTCTTAGGGCTGGGTTAGCGATTAGGGTTAGGGTTAGGGTTAAGGTTATGATTATGATTATGTGTTAGATGTTTAGGGATAATTTTATGGCTAGTGTTATGGTTAGGTTAGGGTTAGGATTAGGCTTAGGGGTTATGCTTAGGGTTAGGGTTAGGGTTATTATTAGTGTTAGAAGGTTAGTGTTATAGTAAGGGTTAGTGTCAGGATTAGGTTTATGGTTAGGTTTATCGTTAGGGATAGGTTTTGGTTTACAGTTAGTGTTAGTGGTATGATTAATTTTAGTGTTAGTGTTAGGGTTACTGTTAGATTACGGTTAGGGTTAGGGTTTGGTTTAGGTGTTACGGGTTAAGCTTAGAGTTAGGTTTAGGAATAGGGATATGGTTAGGGTTAGGGTTATGGTTAGGGATAGTGTAAGGTTAGTATTAGTGTTTGAGGTTAGTGATAGAGCTAGGGTTATTGTTAGGTTTAGACTTAGCATTAGGGTTAGGATTAGGGGCTAAGTGTTAAGGTTAGGGTTAGGATTAGTTTTAGGTTAATGGTTTGAGTTAGGGTTACAGTTAAGTTTATGGTTAGGGTTATGTTTAGTGTTCGGGTTAGTGTTAGGGTTAGGTTAGGGATTAGGATTAGGTTTAGGGTGAGGGTTAGGGTTAGGCATAAGGTTTACGGTTAGGGTTAGTGTTATCATTAGGGTTAGGGATTAGGGTTAGGGTTAGAGTTAGGTTTAGTGATAAGGGTTAGGTTTAGTGTTAAGTTTTCAGTTAGGGTTAGGTTTAGGTTTAGGCTTAGTTTTAGCTTTAGGGATAGAGTTAGGGTTAGGCTTAAGTTTAGGGTAGGGTTAGGCTTAGTGTTTGGTTTATGGTTAGGTTTAGGGTTAAGTATAGGTTTTGTGTTGGGGTTATGGTTAGGGTTAGGTTAGGGTTAGGGTTAAGGTTAGGTTTAGGGATTAAGGTTATGGTTAGTGTTAGGTTTTGGGTTAGGCTTAGGTTTAGGTTATGGTTAGTGTTAGGCTTATCATTAGTGTTAGGGATTAGGTTTAGTGTTAGGGTTAGGGTCAGTGTTAGGTTTAGTGTAAATGTTAGGGTTATGGATTAGGCTTAGGTTAGTGTTAAGTTTAGAGCTAGTGTTAGGGTTAGGTTTAGGCTTAGTTTTAGGGATAGGGATAGGGATAGATTTAGGCTTAAGTTTAGGGTTAGGGGTTAGATTTAGAGGTTAGGTTTAGGGTTAGTGTTAGTGTTAGGGTTAGGGTTAAGCTTAGGTTTAGGGTTAGGTTTAGGGTTAGGGTTATATTTAGGCTTAGGATTAAGTTTAGGATTAGTGTTAAGGATAGGGTTAGGGTTAGGGTTTGGGTTAGATTTAGGTTTAGGGTTAGGTTTAGGAATTGCTTTAGGGTTAGATTTAGGGTTAGGGTTAGGGCCAGCGTTAGGTTTAGGGTTAGGTTTAGGTTTCGGGTTAGTGTTAGCGTTAGGGTTAGGGTTAGGGTTTGGGTTAGTGCTAGGGTTAGGAGTTAGAGTTAGAGGTTAGGGTTAGGGTTAGTGTTACTGTTAGGGTTAGTGTTACGGTTAGGGTTAGGTTTGGATTAGACTTAGGGTTAGGTGTTAGTGATAGGGTCAGTGTTAGGCTATGCATTATTGTTAGGGTTCCGCTTATGATTAGCTTTAGGGTTTGTGTTATGTTTAGGGTTAGTGTTAGGGTTAGGATTATTGTTAGGGTTACTGTTAGGATTTGGTTTAGGGTTATGGGTTAGGTGTTAAGCATATGTTTAGGGTTATGGTTAGGGTTAGGGTTACATTAAGGGTTACCGTTAGTGTTAGTGTTAGGGTTCGGGTTTCGGTTAGGGATTTGGGATACTGTTAGTGTTAGGGTTAGGGGCTAGTTTTATGCTTAGGGATAGGGTTATGGTAAGGCATAAGATTAGGGATATGGATTAGGGTTAGTTTTCAGTTTAGGGTTAGGGTTTGTGTTTGGGATTTGAGTTAGAGTTACAGATATCATTAGTGTTATGCTCATTATTAGGATTAGGGTTGGGGATAGGTTTAGGGTCAGGATTTGTTTTATTGTTAGAGTTAGGTTTACAGATAGGGTTAGGGATAGCTTTAGGTTTAAGGATAGGGTTAGGGTTAGGGTTAGGGTTTAGGGATAGTGTTATGGTGAGTGTAAGGGTTAGGTTTAGTGTTAGGTATTGGGGTTAGGTTTAGGGTTAGGTTTACATTTAGGGTTCGGTGTTAGGTGTTAAGGATAAGGTTAGTGTTAGGGTTAGGGTCAGGGTTAGGGTTAGGGTTAGGGTAGTTTTAGGGTTTGGGTTAGGGTTTGGGTTAGGGTTAGGGTTAGGTTTATGGTTAGTTTTTGGTTAGATGTTAGCTTTAGGGTTAGTGTTACGGTTAGGGTTCGGTTTAGGGTTAGGGTTAGGGCAACGGTTTGGATTAGGGTTAGAGGTTAGGTTTAGTTTTAGGGTTATTGTTAGGGTTAGGGTTAGTTTTAGGTTAGTGTTAGTGTATGGGTTAGATTTAGAAGGTTAGGTTACCGTTAGGTTTAGGATTAGGCTTAGGATTTGGGATAGGTTTAGTGTTAGATGTTAGAGTTAGTGTTAGTGTTAGGGTTAGCATTATGAGTTAAGTTTTTTTTTTATTTAAGAGGAAAAAGAAAAACACAAAACAAAACAAAGCAGTGTAAGGTTACACATAATACAGAACTACAAAAAAAATAACAGTAAGAAATCACCTGTTAATAGATTACATAATATCATCTTGGAAATAGTTGCTCAAATCACAGTATCAAAGAATACAAAGTAGACATTCAAACGGAGAGACTGCAATCAGCTGTGTTCAATGATCCAAAAACATTAATATAGTCAGCTATTTAACATCCCTAAACACACTTGCTGTTATATCCGTTAGAGCTCTTTTTTTTTCCCCTCCCTCTCTTTTTTATAACAAAATTTACACATTTTGTATCTTATTACTCCTTAGTTCTTATTACTATTTTGGGGGGGAGAGAATAAAGTCAAATATGGCAAAACAAAGCTGTAAGTCAAAACCAAGGATAGACATAGCACATGATGTAGAACAGAGTACAAGGTTATCAACAATGGTTATCAACGTTTTCTCTTGTTTCCTTAAAAGGAATTGTCGCGGATCCGGAACGCCTGCAGAGGCCCCTTCCTTTGTCTGGAGGAGGAGGGATCCCGAGTTCCTGAGGCACCTCGGCCCGTGCCCAGCCGCGCCTGGCCATCGGTGTGCGGAGGAGGAGCTGCACGGATCCGGAGCGCCTGCAGAGGCCCCTTCCTTTGTCTGGAGGAGGAGGGGTCCCGGGTTCCTGAGGCACCTCGGCCTGTCCCCAGCTGCGCCTGGCCATCGGTGTGCGGAGGAGGAGCTGCGCGGATCCGGAGCGCCTGCAGAGGCCCCTTCCTTTGTCTGGAGGAGGAGGGATCCCGAGTTCCTGAGGCACCTTGACCCGTGCCCAGCCGCGCCTGGCCATCGGTGTGCGGAGGAGGAGCTGCGCGGATCCGGAGCGCCTGCAGAGGCCCCTTCCTTTTTCTGGAGGAGGAGGGGTCCCGGGTTCCTGAGGCACCTCGGCCTGTGCCCAGCCGCGCCTGGCCATCGGTGTGCGGAGGAGGAGCTGCGCGGATCCGGAGCGCCTGCAGAGGCCCCTTCCTTTGTCTGGAGGAGGAGGGATCCCGAGTTCCTGAGGCACCTCGGCCCGTGCCCAGCCGCGCCTGGCCATCGGTGTGCGGAGGAGGAGCTGCGTGGATCCGGAGCGCGTGCAGAGGCCCCTTCCTTTGTCTGGAGGAGGAGGGGTCCCGGGTTCCTGAGGCACCTTGGCCTGTGCCCAGCCGCGCAAAGCCATCTGCGTGCAGAGGAGGAGCTGGGTAGATCTGGAGTGCCCGCAGGAGGCCCTTCCTTTGTCTAGAGGTCTGTGGATATCTCTGCAAGCAGGGGGGGATCACAGGCTCCTGAGGCACTGCGGTCTGTGGTGAGTACCCTAACCCAGCTGCGATCCAAGAGCTGTGGATCTACCAAGGGGCAGGTGGGCGCACAGTGTCCATGAGTTAAGTTTTAAAGTTAGTGTTTGTGTTAGGGTTAAGGTTAGGGTTAGGGTTACATTTAAGGCTACACTTAGTGTTACAGGTAGGGTTAGGGTTAGTGTTCAGGTTAAGTTTAGTGTTAGGATTAGGGTTAGGGATTAATGTTAGTGTTAGGTTTAGTTTTAGGCTTAGTATTAGGATTATGGTTAGGGATAGGTTTAGATTTAGGGTTAGGTTTATTGTTAATGTTAGCATTATGCATAGGTTTAGGGTTCGGTTTAGGGTTATGGATAGGGTTAGGGTTAGGTTTAGTGTTAGCATTAGGGTTACGGGTTAGTGTTAGGGTTAGGGAGGGGTTAGGATCAGGGTTAACTTTAGGATTAGAATGTTAGGGTTAGAGTTAGATTTAGGGTTAGAGTTAGTGTTAGGGTTTGGTTTAGGTTTAGGTTTAGGGTTAGGTGTTCGTTTTTGGGTTAGGGTTTCGATTAAGGTTAGGGATTAGGGATAGTGTTACTGTTAGTGTTAGGGTTAGGTTTAGGGATTTTGTTTAGGGTTTGTGTTAGGTTTAGTGTTAGGTTTATTTTGGGTTAAGGTTAAGGCTAGGAATAGGCTTAGGGATAGTGTTAGGGTCAGGCTTAGGGCTGGGTTAGGGTTTAGGGTTAGGGTTAGTGTTAGGGTTATGGTTAGGGTTAGGGGTTAGGTGTTAGTGATAAGGTTATGGCTAGTGTTAGTGTTATGTTAGGGTTAGTATTAGGTTTAGGGGTTAGGGGTTATGGTTAGGGTTATGGTTAGCATTAGGGTTAGGTTTCGGGTTAGGGTTATGTTTAGGGTTAGGTTTATGGTTAAAGGTTACCTTTAGGTTTAGGTGTAGGGTTAGGGTTATGGTTAGTTTTAGGCTTAGGGATAGGTCAAGTGTTAGGGTTAGGGTTAGGGTTATGATTTTGCTTAATTTTAGGTTATGGGTTAGTTTTAGAGGGCTAGGGTTATGGTTAGGGTTAGGGTTAGGGTTAGGGAATAGGGTTAGGTTTTGGGTTACAATTAATGGTTATTTTATGGTTAGGTTTAGGTATTAGGGTTAGGATGAGGGTTAGGGTACAGTTAGGGTTAGGGTTAGGTTTAGGGATAGGGTTAGAGTTAAGTGTTAATGTTAGGGTTGGAGTAAGGGTTAGGGTTAGTGTTATGGTAATGGTTATGGTTAGGGTGATTGTTATTGTTAGGATTAGGGTTAGGTTTAGGGTTAGGGTTACGTTAGGGTCTAGGGTTAGGTTAGGGTTAGGGTTAGGTTTACGGTTTAGGGATAGGTTTAGGGTTAGGCTTATCATTAGTGTTAGGGATTAGTTTTAGTGTTAGGGTTAGATTTAGGGTTAGTGTTAGGGTTAAGGATTAGGCTCAGCATTAGGGTTATGTTTAGGCTTAGGTTTAGATATAGGGATAGGGTTAGGTTTAGACTTAAGTTTAGGGTTAGTGTTAGGGTAAGTGTTAGGGTGAGGGTTAGGGTTAGGGGTTAGAGTTAGAGGTTAGGGTTAGTGTTAGGATTAGTGTTAGGGTTCGGGTTCTCTTTAGGGTTAGGTCTATGGTTAGGCTTAGGGTTAGGTTTAGGGTTAGGGTTAGGCTTAGTTTTAGGGCAAAGGATAGGGTTAGGTTTAGGCTTTAGGTTAGGGTTAGCGTCAGCTTTAGGGTTAGAGTTTGGTTTAGGGTTAGGTTTAGAATTTGGGTTAGTGTTAGATTTACGGTTAGGGTTAGGGCCAGCATTAGGTTTAGGGTTAGCGTTAGGTTTAGGGTTAGTGTTAGCAGTAGGATTAGGGTTAGGGTTATGGCTTAGAGTTAGAGGTTAGGGTTAGTGTTAGTGATAGGCTTCGTGTTAGGTTTAGTGTCATGTTTAGTGTTAGGGGTTAGGTGTTAGGAATAGGGTTAGTGTTAGGGTTAGTTTTACGGTGAGGGTTAGTGTTAGGGATAGGGTTTAGGATAAGATTTAGCATTAGGGTTAGGGATAGGTTTAGGTTTAGGGTTAGCTTTAGGGGTAGTACTAGAGGTTAGGGTTAGGTTTAGGGTTAGGTTTGGGTTTAGGTTTAGGGTTAGGCTTTGTTTTAGGGTTAGGGATAGAATTATGGTTTGTCTTAATTTTAGGGTTAGGGTTAGGTTTAGGTTTAGTTTTAGGGTTAGGGTTAGACTTAGTTTTAGGATTGGGGTTAGGGTTAAGGTTAGGGTTAGGGTTAGGGTTATTTTATACTCAGGGTTAGGGTTAGGGTTATGGTTGGGGGTTAGATTTAGAATTTAGTGTTATGGTTAGGGTAAGTGTTTGGGTTAGTGTTTAGGGTTAGGGTTACCATTAGTGTTATGTTTAGGATTAGGGTTAGGGTTAGATGTTAATGTTAGTGTTAGTGTTAGGGTTAGGGTTAGGGTTACTGTTAGGGTTAGGGGTAGGTTAGGGTTAGGTTTAGGGGTTAGTTGTTAGGGATAGGGTCACGTTTAGGCTTTGGATTACGGATAGGTTTAGGGTTACTATTAGGTTTAGTGTAAGGTTTAGGGTTAGGGTTCGGGTTAGTGTTTGGGTTAGGGATAGGGCTTAGGTGTTAAGGATATGGTTAGCGTTATTGTTAGAGTTACGTTTAGGGTTAGGGTTATGTGTAGTGTTATGGTTAGGGTTAGTGTTAGCGTTAGGTTTAGGGTTAATGATTTTCAATCGGGTTACGGTTAGGGTTACGGTTAGTGGATAGTTTTACCATTAGGGTTAGCGTTATTGTAAGGGTTAAGTTTAGGGTTATGGATTGGGGTTAGTTTTGGGGTTAGGATTAGAGTTCGAGTTAGGGATTAGCTTTAGGGTTAAGGTTAAAGTTAGTGTTAGACTCAGTATAAGGGTTAAGGTTAGGCATAATTTTAGGGTTAGGGTCATGTGTATTATTAGGTTTAGGGTTAGGGATAGGTTTAGCATTAGGTTTACGGTTAGGGATAGGGTTAGCGTTAGAGTTAGGTTTAGGATTAGGGTTAGGGTTAGAGGTTAGTGTTAGGGTTTGTTTTAGGGTTACGGTTGGGTTAAGATTACGGTTAGGGTTAGGGTTTGAAGGTTAGAGTTAGAGTAAGGTTTAGCCTTAGGTCTAGAGTTTGGATTAGGTTTAAGATTAGTATTTCAAGGTTAGGTTTTGGGTTAGGATTATGGTTAGGGTTAGGGATTAGGGATAGTATTAGAGTGAGTGTTAGGGTTAGGTTTAGGGTTATTGTTAGGGGTTAGGTGTTATTGATAATGTTAGGGTTATGGTAGGGTTAGGGTTATAGGTTAGGGATTGTGGGTTACGGTTAGGGTTAGGTTTAGGGTTTTAGAGACTGCTTGGAATAGGATTAGGGATAGTGTGAATGTTAGGCTTAAGGCTGTGTTAGGGATTAGGGTTAGGGTTTTGTTAAGGTTATTTTTATGGTTAGAGGCTAGGTGTTAGGGATAAGTTTAGGGTTACTGTTAGAGTTAGGTTAGCATTAGGATTAGGGTTATGGGTTAGGGGTTATGGTTATGGTTAGGGTTAGGGTTAGGGTTAAGTTAGGTTTACCGTTAGGTTTAGGTTTATGGTTAGGGTTAGGCTTAAGCATAGAGCAAGGGTTAGGGTTAGGTTTAGAGTTAGGTTTAGGTTTTGTGTTAGGGTTAGGGTAAGTGCTAGGAAAAGGGTTAGGGATAGGGTTAGTTTTAGGCTTAGGGCTGGGTTAGGGATTATGGATAGGGTTACTGTTAGGGTTATGGTTTGGGTTAGGCAGTAGGTGTTACGGATAAGGTTATGTCTAATGTTAGTGTTAGGTGAGGGTTAGGATTAGGGTTAAGGTTTAAGGGTTATGGTTAGGGTTAGTGTTAGTGTTAGGGTTAGGGTTATGGTTAGGTTTAGTGTTTGCGTTAGCCTTAGGGTTATGGATAGTGTTAGATGGTATCTTTAGGTTTAGGGTTAGGTTTAGGGTTATGTTTAGGGTTAGGCTTAGGGACAGGGCCAGGGTTAGGGTTAGGTTAGTTTTAAGTTATGGTTTAGTTTTAGAGGGCTAGGGTTAATGTTAGGGTTAGGTTTCGTGATTAGGTTTAGGTTTAGTGTTAAGTTTTCTGTTAGGGTTAGGGTTAGGTTTAGACTTAGGCTTAGTTTTAGGTTTAGGGATAGAGTAAGGGTTAGGCTTATGTTTAGGGTAGGGTTAGGCTTAGTGTTAGGGTTATGGTTAGGTTTAGGGTTAGGTATAGGATTTGGGTTAGGGTTACGTTTAGGGTTAGGTTAGGGTTAGGGTTAGGGTTAGGTTTAGGGATTAGGGTTATGGTTAGTGTTAGGTTTTGGGTTAGGGTTAGGTTTAGTTTTAGGTTTAGCAATAGCTTTATGGTTAGGCTTAAGTTTAGAATTAGGTTTAGGCTTAGGGTTAGTTTTAGGGTTAGGGTAAGCATTACGGTTAGTGTTAGGTTTAGGTTTAGGATTCGGTTTCGGGCTAGGGTTAGGGGTTAGATTTAGAGTGTAGGGTTAAGTTTAGTTTTGGTGTTAAGGTTAGTGTTTATGGATAGGGTTAGTATTAGGGTTATGGTTAGGGTTATGGTTAGGGTTAGGGTTAGCATGACGGTTAGGGATAGTGTTAGGTTAAGGTTATGTATATGGGTTAGGTGTTAAGGATATGGACAGGGTGAGGCTTTGTATTACAGTTATGGTTTGGGTTATAATTAGGTTGACGGTTAGGGTTAGTGTTAGGGTTAAGTTTAGGGTTAGGGTTATGATTAGGGTTAGGATTTGGGTTAGGGTTAGGTTTAGGTTTAGGGTTAGGTTTGGGTTATGGTAAGGGTTATGTTTAGGTTTAGTGTTAGGCTGAGTATTAGGATTAAGATTATGGATAGTTTTCGGGTTAGCTTTAAGTTTATTTGTTAGGGTTAGGGTTAGGGATAGGGTTAGCATTAGTTTTAGGTTTAGGGACAGCGTTAGGGTTAGGTTTAGATGTTATGGTTATGGATAGATTTAGGGGTTAGGGTTAGGGTTAGGTTTAGGGGTTAGGTTTAGGGATAGTTTTAGGGTTAAGTTTAGTGTTAGGATTATGTTTAGTGTTAGGGTTAGGGTTATAGCGTTGTACTCAGGGTTAGGGTTAGGGTTAGTGTTAGGGTTTGGGGTAGGTTTAGGCTTAGGGTTTTTTGATTAGGGTTTGGGTTAGGGTTAGGTTTAGGGTTAGGCATTAGGGATAGGGGTAGGGTGAGTGTTAGGGTTACGGTTAGGGATTAGGGTTAGGGTTAGGGTAATGGGTTAGGTGTTAGGGATAAGTTTAGGGTTAGTGTTGGTGTTAGGGTAGTGTTAGGGTTAGGGGTTAGGTGTTAGGTTTAGGGTTAATGTTATGGTTAGGTTTAGGGTTAGGCTTGAATTGGGTTTAGGGTTCGGGTTAGAGGTTAGCCTTAGGGTTAGGGTTAAGTTTACAGTTAGGGTTAGGTTTAGGGTAAGGGTTAGGCTTAGGGTGAGAAGATAGGATTAGTTTAGGCTTACTGTTAGCATTAGGATTAGGGTTAGTGTTAGGCTATGTGTTAAATTTAGAGGGTTAAGGTTAGGGTTAAGATTAGGCTAAGTATTTGTAATAGGGTTAGTGTTAGAGTTTTAGTTTAAGGTTAGCGTTAGGGCTAGTGTTAGGGTTAAGTGTTAAGGTTATGGTTGGTGTTATTGTTAGTGTTACAATTAGGTTTAGGGTTATGGTTAAGTTTACGGTTAGGGTTACGGTTAGTATTCCTTGTTAGGGATAGGGTTAAGGTTAGGATTAGGGTTAGGGTTAGGGGTAGGGTCTAGGTTTTAGGGATAGGTTTAGGGTTACTGTTAGGGTTAGGGTTACAGTTAAGGCTATGGTTAGAGTAACAGTTAGTGTTCAGGTTAGTGTTACTGTTACATTTAGTGTTAGGGTTAGGGTTAGGGTTAGGTTTAGGGTTAGGTTAGGGTTGGGTTTAGGGTTAGAGTTAGGGGCTAAGTGTTAGGGATAGTGTTACGGTTAGGGTTAGGGTTAAGATTAGGGTTACAGTTAGTTTTAGGGTTAGGGTTAATGTTAGGGTTAGGGTTAGGTTTCAGGGTTAGTGTTAGGGTTAGTGTTAACGTTAGGGTTAGTGTTAGGTGTAGGTTTAATGTTAGGGTTATGGGTAGGGTTAGTGTTAGTGGTACGGTTATGGTTTTGTTTAGGTTTAGGGTTATGTATAGGGTTAGGATTAGAGGTTAGTGTTAAGTTTATGGTTAGTGTTAGGTTTTTATGTTTAGGGTTAAATTTAGGCTTAGGGTTAGGGTTAGGTTTAGGGTTCGTGTTAGGGTTAGAGTTTGGGTTAGGGTTAGGGGTTAGAGTTAGAGTTTAGTGTTAGGGCTAGTGTAAATGTTGGGATTTGAGTTTAGGGTTAGGCTTAGTGTTAGGATTATGTTTAGGGTAAGGGTTAGGTTTAGAAGTTAGTGTTGGGTTAGTGTTAGTGTTAGGGATACTGTTAGGTTTAGGTGTATTTTAGGGTTAGGTTTAGTTGTTAGGTGTTAGGGATAGTTTCAGGTTTAGGGTTAGGGTTAGGGTTAGGGATAGGGTTAGGGTTTGGTTTATGGTTAGGTTTAGGTTTAGGTATATGTTTAGGGTTAGGGTTAGGAATTAGGTTTAGTTTTAGCTTTAGGTTTAGGGTTAGGGTAAGGTTTTTGTTTAGAGGTAAGGATTAGGGTTACGGTTAGCGTTAGGGTTAGGTTTACAGTTAGAGTTTATGGTTAGTGTTAGGGTTATTGTTTGAATTTAGGGTTAGATTTAGCTTTAGGGTTAAGCTTGTGTTAGGATTATATTTAGAGTTTAGGGTTAGGGTTAGGTTTAGGATTAGTGTTAGGGTTAAGTTTAGGTTTGGGTTAGTGTTAGGATTAGGGCTAGTTTAAACAGGGTTAGTGTTAGGTTTAAGATTAGGGTTAGGGTTAGGTTTAGGGTTAGGGTTTGTGTTAGGATTTGTGTTAGTGTCAGGCTTAGTGTTAGGTTCAGGTTTAGGTTTAGGGTTACGGTTAGGGTTAGGGTTAAGGTTAGGGTTTACGGTTAGGGTTAGGTTTAGGGTTAGAGTTAGGCTTATGGTTAGGGTTAGGGTTTGGTTGAGGTTTAGTTTTCTTTTTAGGGTTAGGGATAGCAGTTATGTTTAGTATTATGGTTAGGATTAGTGTTATGGTTAGGGTTAGGGATTGAGCTATGGGTTAGGGTTAGGAATAGGTTTAGTGTTAGGGTTATGTTTAGGGTTAGAGTTAATGGTTAGGGTTACGGTTATGTTGAGTTTTAGGATTAGGGTTAGGTTTAGTGTTAGGGTTAGGTTGGGTTAGGCTTAGGGTTAGGGTTAGGGTTCGGTTAGGCTTAGGTTTATGGTTAGGGTTAGGTGTTAGGAGGAATGTTAGGGTTAGTTTTAGGGTTAGGGTTAGTGTTAGGGTTAGAGGATAGTGCTTGGGTTAGAGGCTAGCGTTAGGGTTAGGGTTAGGGTTAGAGATTAGAGTTAGGGTTAGTGTTAGGGTTAGGATTAGGATTAGGCTTAGGCTTAGGTTAGTGTTAGGGTTAGGCTTAGGAGTTAGGTGTTAGCTAGAGGGTTAGGCATAGGCTTCGGCTTACAGGTAGGGTTAGGGTTATAATTAGGTTTAGGTTTAGTGTTAGGGTTCCTTTTAGGTTTAGAGTTAGGGTTAGGGGTTAGGTGTGAGAGATAGAATTCGCGTTAGGGTTAGGGTTAACGTTAGGGTTAGGGTTAGTTTTAGGGTTAGGCTTATGATTAGTAATAGTGTTATGTTTAGCGTTAGGGTAAGGAATAATGATAGGGTTAGGGTTACGGTTAGGGTTAGGGTTTGGTTTAGGTTTAGGTTTAGGTTTTGGTTTAACATTAGGTTTGGAAATTAGGTTTAGTTGTAGGGTTAGGTTTAGAAGTGAGGTTTAGGGTTACGGTTAGGGTTAGGGTTAGAATTATCATTAGGGTTAGAGTTTATGGTTATGTTTAGGGTTACAGTTAGTGTTAAGTTTAGGGTTATGGTTAGAGGTTAGCGTTAGTTTTTGGTTTAGTGTTAGGGATAGGGTTAGGGTTAGCATTGGCGTTTGTGATAGGGTTACGGTTAGAGTTTAGGGATAGGCTTAAGGTTAAGTTTAAGGTTATGGTTAGAGGTTAGGTTTAGGGTTAGGGAAAGTGTTAGGTTTAGGGTTAGGGTTAGGTTTAATGTTATGGTTAGGGGTAGAATTTAGGGTTAGGGTTAGGGTTGCAGTTAGGGTTAGTGTTAGGTTTACGGTTAGGGTTAGGTATTAGGTGTTAGGGCTAGGGTTAGGGTTAGGATTCGGATTACTGTTAGGTTTAGTGTTATTATTGGATTGAGGGTTAGGTTTAGGATTAGGTTTTGGGTGGGTTTTAGGGGTACTGTTAGGGTTAGGGGTTATGTGTTAGGGATAGACAGCGTTAGCTATAGGGTTAGTGTTAGGGTTAGGTTTAGTGTTAGGTTTAGGGTTAGGGATACTGTTAAGCTTAAGGGTTAGTGTTAGGGTTACGGTTAGGATTAGAATTTAGGGTTACCGTTAGGGATAGGGTTAGGTTTAGGTTTATGGTTAGGTTCAAGTGTTAGGTTTTAGTGAGTGGGTTAGGGTTAGGCTTCGGGTTACCGTTAGGTTTAGGGTTTCAATTAGGTTTAGTGTTAGGTTTAGGGTTAGGTTTAGGGTTTTATTTAGGGTTACTGTTAGGGTTAGTTGATAGGTTTTAGGGATAGACTTAGCGTTAGTGTTAGGCTTAGTGTTAGGGTTAGGGTTAGGTTTATGGTTAGGTTTCTGGTTAGGGATAGTGTTAGTTTGAGGTTTAGGTTTAGGATTAGGGATATTGTTAGGGTTAGTGTTAGTGTTAGGTTCAGGGTTAGGGTTAGATTTAGGTTTTGGGGTAGTGTTAGGCTTAGGGTTAGAAGTTAGGTTTAGCGTTTGAGGTTAGGATTAGTTTTAGGGTTAGGGTTAGGTTAGGGTTAGGGTTAATGTTAGGTTTAGTTTAGCATTAGGGGTTAGATTTTGGGATAGGGTTAGGGTTAGGCTTCTGGTTACGGTTAGGTTTAAGGTTATGAATAATTTTAGGGTTAGGATTAGGGTTAGCATTAGGTTTAGTGGTAGTGTTAGGGTTAGGGTTATAGTTACGTTTAGGGTTAAGTTTAATGTTAGTGTTAGGCACTTATTGTTAGGTTTAGGGTTAGGTTTAGGGTTCAGGGTACGGTTAGGATTTGGGTTAGGTTTAGGGGTTTGAGTTAGAGGTTTAGTTTTAGGGTTAGGGTTAGCGTTAGGGTTAGGGTTAGGGCTAGGTTTAGGGTAAGGGTTAGGGATAGTATTAGGGTTAGTGTTAGGGTTAGGGTTAGGGTTAGGGTTAGGGTTAGGGTTAGGGTTAGGGATAGTGTTGGGGTTAGGGTCAGGGTTAGTTTTAGCTTTAGGCTTAGGTTAGGTTTAGGTTTAGGATTAGGATTAGTGTTATGGTTAGTTTTAGGGTTAGGGACTAGCTTAGGTTTAGGGTTAGGTTTAGTGTTAGGCTCAGTATTAGGATTAGGCTTAGGGATAGGTTTAGGGTTATGGTTAGGTTTATTGTTAGGGTTAGTGTTAGGGATAGGGTTTAGGGTTAGGTTTAGGGATAAGGTTATGGTTAGGCTTAGGCATTAGGGTTTGTGTTAGTGTTAGGTTTAGGGGTCAGCGATGCTTTTAGTGTATGGGTTAGGTTTAGGGTTAGCATTAGGGTTAGTGTTATTGTTAGAAATTTAGCATTAGCGTTTGGGTGAGGGTGAGGGTTATGGTTATTGTTAGGGTTATGATTAAATTTAGGGTTAGGGTTAGTGTTAGGGTTAGGGTTAGCGTTAGGTTTAGGGTTATGGTTAGGGTTAGGATTAGGTTTAGGGTTACAGTTAGGGTTAGGATTAGGTTTAGGTTTTGTTTAGGGTTAGAGTTAGGTTTTGGTTAGGGTTGGGGTTAGGTTTTAGGGATAGGGTTAGGGTTTTGCTTCGGATTACGTTTAGGGTTAGGCTTATGAACAGCTGTAGTGTTAGGGTTAGGGTTAGCATTAGGTTTAGTTTTAGGGTTAGTGTTAGGGATAGGGTTAAGTTTAGGTTTAGGATTAGGCATAGGGTTAGTGTTAGGGTTAGGGGTTAGGGTTAGAGTTAGTGCTAGGTTTAGTGGTAGTCTTAAGGGTTAGGTGTTAGGGATAGGGTTATGGTTAGGGTTAAGGTTAGTGTTAGAGTTATGGTTAATTTTAGCGTTAGGGTATGGGTTTAGGGTCAGTTATAGGGTTATGGTTAGGTTTAGGTGTAGGGTTAGGTTTAGGCTTAGGGTTAGGTTTAGAGGTTAGGGTTAGTGTTAGCATTTAGGGTTACGATTAGTGTTAGGGTTAGGTTTCTGGTTAAGATTATCAGTAGAAGTTAGCATTAGGTTTAGGGTTAGGGTTAGAGTTTAGCCTTAGGGTTAGGGTTAGGATTATGGCTTAGGGTTAGGGTTAAGGTTAGGTTTATGTTTAGGTCTAAGTGTTAGGATTAGGTTTAGAGGTTAGGGTTATGGTTACTGTTAGGTTTGTGTTAGGGTTTGTTTTAGGTGTTAGTTGTTAGGTATAGGGTCATTTCTAGGCTTTGGATTACGGTTAGGTTTAGGGTTACGATTAGGTTTAGGTTTGGTGTTAGGTTTAGAGTTAGGGTTAGTGTTAGAGTTAGTGTTAGGTTTAGATTTTCGGTTAGGGATAGGGGTTAGGTGTTAAGGATAAGGTTAGGGTTATGGTTCGTGTTACAGTTAGGATTAGAGTTTTGTTTACGTTTATGGATGGGTTTGTGTTAGCGTTAGGGTTAGGGTTGGTGATTAGAGTTAGGGTTAGTGTTTGGGTTAGGGTTG
The DNA here is from genome assembly GCF_034190915.1 of Cavia porcellus. NCBI lineage: Eukaryota > Metazoa > Chordata > Mammalia > Rodentia > Caviidae > Cavia > Cavia porcellus. The sequence continues at coordinate 6,566,990 of NW_026947518.1, forward strand.
GGTTTACGGGTTAGTGTTACACATAGGGTTCGTGTTATGGTAAGTGGTAAGGTTAGGCTTACATATTAGAGTTAGTGTTTAGGTTAGGGTTAGGGTTATGGTTAGGGATTAGGTTTAGGGTTAGTGTTAGGCTTAGTATTAGGGTTAGGGTAAGGGATAGGTTTAGGGTTAGGGTTAGGATTATTGTTAGGGTTAGTGTTAGGGTTAGGGTTGGGTTTAGGGTTAGGGTTAGGGTTAGGGATAGGGTTAGGGTTAGGGTTAGGGTTAGGTTTAGGTGTTAGTGTTAGTGTTAGTGTTAGTGTTAGAGTTAGGGTTAGCATGAGGTTTAGGGTTAGGATTAGGATTAGGGTTAGTGTTAGGGTTAGAAAGTTAGGGTTAGAGTTAGCGTGAAGGTTAGGGTTAGGGTTATTTTTAGGGTTATGATTAGGTTTAGGGTTAGGGTTACAGTTAGTGTTAGGGTTAACGTTAGTTTTAGGGTTAGGGTTAGTGTTAGGGTTAGGTTAGGGTTAGTGTTATGTTTAGGTTAGGGTGAGGGGTTAGATTTAGGGATAGTGTTAGGGTTTGGCTTCGGGTTAAGGTTAGTGTTAGGGTTTTGAATAGGTTTAGGGTTAGGGTTAGGGGTAGCATTAGGTTTAGTGTTAGTGTTAGGGAAAGTGTTAGGGTTAGGGTTCGGGTTAGTGTTAGGGTTAAGGTTAGGGTTACGGTTAGTTTTAAGTTTACGTTTAGGATTATGGTTAGGGTTTAGTGTTAGGCTTAGTGTTATCGTTAGGTTTAGGTTTAGGTTTAGTTTAGGTTTAGGTTTAGGTTTAGAGGTTAGAGGTTAGGGTTAGGGTTAGGTTTAGGCTTAGTTTTAGGGTTAGAGTTAAGTTTAGGGTTAGGGTTAGTGTTAGGCTTAAAGTTAGGGTTAGGTTTAGGGTTAGTGTTATGGTTAGGGTTAGGATTAGAATTAGGTTTAGGGTTAGAGTTAGGTTCAGGTTTAGGGGTATAGTTATGTTTTGTGTTAGGGTTAAGGTTACGGTTAGGTTTAGGTTTAGGGATAGTATTAGTTTTAGGTTTTGGTTTAGAGTTAGCGATGGTGTTAGGTTTAGTTTTAGGGTTAATGTTAGATTTAGGCTTAGGGTTAGGTTTAGCTTTAGAGTTTGGGTTAGGCTTATTGTGAGAAGTTAGGTTTAGTGTTAGTGTTAGTGTTAGGGTTAGGGTTAGAGGATAGCATTAGGGTTAGGGTTAGGGTTGGAGTTAGGGTTAGCGTTATGATTAGGGTTAGGTTTAGGGTTAGGTTTATGGTTAGCGTTTGGGTTAGGGTTGGGGTTAGAGTTAGAGGTTAGGGTTAGGGTTAGTGTTACGTTTAGAGCTTAGGGTTAGGGATTGTGTTAGGGTTATGGTTAGGGTTAAGGTTACAGATTAGGGTTAGAGTTAGTTTTAGTGTTAGGGTTAAGGTTAGAATTTCTGGTTAGGATAGTGTTATGGTTAGGGTTAAGGTTAGGGTTAGGTTTAGGGTTAGGATTATGATTTAGGGTTAGGGTTAGGGATATCTTTAGCGTTATGGTTAAGGTTAGGGTTTGTCCTAGGTTTAGGGGATTGAGTTAGGTGTTAGGAATAGGGTTAGTGTTAGGGTTAAGGTTTACGGTTAGAGCTAGTGTTAAGGTTATGATTAGGGTTAGGGCTTCCGTTAGAAGTTAGGCTTAGGGCTAGTGTTAGGGTGAGGGTTACATTTAGGGCTGGGTTTAGGTTAGGGTTAGCTTTAAGGGTTAGGTGTTATAGATAGGGTCAGCTTAGGCTTTGGATTATGGTCAGGGTTAGGGTTATGATGAGATTTATGTTGAGGGTTAGGGTTAGTGTGAGGGTTAGTGTTAGAGTTAGGTTTACAGTTTGGGTCAGGGATAGGGTTAGGTATTAAGGATAATGTTAGGGTTATGTTTAGGGTTATGGTTAGGGTTAGGGTTTCATTTCATTTTATGGTTAGGCTTAGTGTTAGAGTTAGGGTTAGGGATTAGGGATAGGTTTAGAGTTAGGCTTAGGGTTAGGGTTAGGGGTTAGTGTTACTGTTAGGTTTAGGATTATGGTAAGGGTTAGGGTTAGGCTTATGTATTAGGGTTATTGTTCGTGTTATGGTTCAGCATAGGGTTAGGGTTAGTTTTACGGATTAGGGTTAGGGTTAGGTTTAGGATTAGGGTTAGGGTTATCATGAGGGTTAAGGTTAGTTTAGGGATAGGTTTAGGGTTTAGGTGTTAGGGATTGGGTCAGGGTTAGGCTACGGAATACAGTTAGGGTTAGGGTTAGGGTTACTGTTAGATTCAGGATTAGGGTAACTGTTAGAGGTAGGGTTACGTTTAGGGTTTGGGTTATGTTTAGGGTTAGGGTTAGAGTTGGGGTTAGATTTTCAGTTAGGATTAGGGATTAGGTGTTAAGGATATGGTTAGTGTTATGGTTAGGGTTACGGTTAGGGTTACGGTTAGGGTTAGGGTTAGAGTTAGGGTTATGGTTTGTGTTAGCATTAAGGTTTTATGGTTAAGTTAGGGTTAGGGTTAGGGTTAGGATTAGGATTAGAAGATTAGTGTTAGAGTTAGGGTTAAGATTAGGGTTTGGGTTAGGTTTAGGGTTAGTGTTTCGGTGTTAGGTTTTGGGTTAGGGTTACGGTTAGGGTTAGGTATTAGGGATTGTGTTAGGGTGAGTATTAGGGTTAGGGTTAGGGTTAGTATTTAGGGTTATGGTAGGGTTAGTGTTAGGTTTTGAGGGTTAAGGTTAGGATTAGTGTTATGGTGTGGTTTAGTGTTAGTGTTATGCTTATGTTTAGGGTTAGAGTTAAGCGTTAGCATTAGGGTTAGGTTTAGTGTTATGGTTAGGGTTAGGATTATGGTTAGGTTTAGGGTATGTTTTAGGATTAGGGTTTAGAATATAGGGGTAGAGTTAGGGTTATTGTTAGTGATAGGGTTAGGTTTAGGGTTAGTGTTAGGGTATGGATTAGATTTAGAGGTTTAGGGTTAGTGTTAGAATTAGACTATGGATTAGGGATAGGGTTAGTGTTAGAAGGTAGTGTTAGGGTAAGCGTTAGGGTTAGGGTTAAGTGTTAAATGTTAGGGTTAGGGTTAAGGTTAGAGTTAGGGTTAGGATTAGAGTTAGTGTTAGGGTTAGAAGGTTAATGTTAGAGTTAGGGTTAGGGTTAAGGTTTGGGTTAGGTTTAGGGTTAGGGTTTCAGGGTTAGGATTTGGGTTAGGGTTACAGTTAGGTATTAGGGATAGTGTTAGTTTGAGTGATAGAGTTAGGGTTCGGGATCGTATTTAGGGTTAGTGTAGGGTTAGGGTTAGGGTTTAGGGCGTAGAGTTAGGGTTAGGATTAGGTTTGGGGTTAGGGTTAGGGTTAGGGTTATGGTAGGTTTAGGGTTAGAGTTATGGTTCGATATTACGATTAGGGTTAGAGTTGGGTTACGTTTAGGTTTAGGGTTAGGGTTAGACTCAGTATTATATTTTGGGTTAGGGATAGCTTTAGGTTAGGGTTAGGGTTAGGGTCAGGGTTAGGGTTAGGGATTAGGGATAGTGTTAGGGTTAGGGTTAGTGTTAGGGTTAGGGATTAGGGATAGTGTTAGTTTTAGGGTTAGGGTTATACTTAGGGTTAGGGGATAGTTTTACTGTGAGGGTAGGGTTATGGAAAGGCATAAGTTTAGGGGTAAGGATTAGGGTTAGTGTTCGTGTTAGGGTTAGGTTTAGGGTTACTGTTAGGCATTTCGGTGAGTGTTAGGGATAGCGTTAGTGTTAGGCTCAGTATTAGGATTAGTGTTAGGGATCGGTTTATTTTTAGGGTTAGGTTTATTGTTAGGGTTAGGGTAACGAATAGTGTTAGGGTTATGTTTATGATTAAGGATAGGTTTAGATTTACATTTAAGGGTTAGTGTTAGGGTTAATGTTACAGTTAGGGGTTAGGTTATGGTTGTGGTTAGGGTTAGGGTTAGGTTTAGGGTGAGGATTAGGGTTAGGTTTAGGGTTAGGGTAAGGGTTATGGTTAGGTTTAGGGTAGGATTAGGGTTAGGGCTAGGAATACGGTTAGGGATAGTGTTAGGGTTAGAGTTTGGGTTAGAGATTAGCGTTATGGTTAGGTGTTAGGTGTTAGGGATAAGGTTAGGGTTAGGGTTAGGTTTAGGTTCAGCTTTAGTTTTAGGGTTATGGTTATGGTTAGGGTAAGGGTCAGAGGTTATTGTTAGGATTAGTGTTACAGTTATTGTTATAGTTACGGTTAGGGTTAGGTTAGGGTGAGGTTTATGGATTAGGTGTTAGGGATAGTGTCAGGGTTATGCTTCGGATCACGGAAAGGGGTAGGGTTACTATTATGTTTAGTTTTAGGTTTAGTGTTAGGCTTAGGGCTAGGGTTTAGGGATTAGTCTTAGGGTTGGGGTTAGGGTTAGGTTTAGGTTTAGGGTTAGGGTTATGTTTAGAGGTTAGCTTTATAGTTAGGGTTAGTTTAGGTTTACGGTTAGGGTTAGGGTTAGTGTTAGGGTATGGGTTTGTTTTAGAGGGTTAGGGATTGGGTTAGGATTAGGCTTAGGTTTACGGATGGGGTTAGTGTTAGAGGCTAGGTATAGCGTTAGCATTAGCATTAGGGTTAGGGTTAGGGACCAAGTGTTGAGGTTAGGGTTAGGGTGGGTGTTAGGTTTATGGTTAGGGTTATGGTTACGGTTAAGGTTACTGTTAGGGTTACAGTTAGGGTTTGTGTTATAGTTAGGGTTAGGGTTAGTGTAGGGATTAGGGTTAGGTTTATGGTTAGGGTTAGGTTTATGGTTAATGTTAGATTTATTGTTACGGTTAGGGAATAGGGTTAGGGTTGGGGTTAGTGTTAGGGTTAGCGTTAGGCTTAGAGTTCGGGTTAGTTATAGGGTTAGGTTTAGTTAAGAGGATTAGGTTTAGAGATTAGGGTTAGGGTTAGGGTTTGCTTTAGCCTTAGGGTTAGAGTTATGATTAGGCTTAGTTTTAGATTTAGGGAAAAGATTAGGGTTAGGCTTAATTTTAGTGTTAGGTTTAGGGTTAGGGTTTGGGTTAGGGTTAGGGGTAAGGTGTTGAGGATATGATTAGGGTTATGTTTAGGATTATGTTTAGTGTTACGGTTAGGGTTATTGTTAGGTATAGTTTTAGGTTTAGGTTTAGGGTTAGGGTTAGGTGCCAGAGTTAGATGTTAGGGTTAGCGTTAGGTTTAGATTTAGGGTTACAGTTCATTGTTAAGGTTAGAGTTAGGGTTGGTTAGAATTTAGGGTTAGGGTTAGAAATTAGGTTTAGGGTTAGTGTTAAGGATAGGGTTACTGTTAGGATTAGGGATAGGGTTAGGTTTAGGGTTAGGGTTAACTTTAGGCTTACGTTTAATTTTAGGGTTAGGTTATTGTTTGGGTTAGTGTTAGGTTTTAGGGTTAGTGTTAGTTCTAGGGTTAGAGTTGTTTAGGTTTAGGTTTAGGGTTAGGTTTAGGGGATGGTTTAGGGTTAGGGTTAGGTTTATTTTTAGGGTTAGGGTTAGTGTTAGTGTTAGGTTAATGGTTAGGTTTAATGTTAGTGTTAGGGTTAGTGTTAGGGTTAGGCTTAGTGTTAGTGATTAGGTTTAGTGATAGGTTTAGAGTTCGGAATCGGTTTAGGGCTAGGGTTAGAGCTGGATAAGGTTAGGCTTGGGTTTAGGTTTAGGGTTAGAGTTATTGTAAGGTAAGGGTTAGGGTTAAGCTTAGGGATAGAGTCAGGGTTATGGTTATGGTTATGGTTATGGGCTAGGTGTTAGGGATAGGGTTAATGTTAGTCTTTGGATTATGGTTAGGTTTATGATTATGATGCAGTTTAGTGTTAGATTTAGGGTTAGCATTAGGTTCAGGTTTCATGTTAGGGTTAGTGTTAGGTTTAGTTTTAGGGTTAGGGGTTAGGTGTTAGGGGTAGTGTTAGTGTTATTGTTAGTTTTATGGTTAATGTTAGCGTTAGCGTTACTGTTTAGGTTTGGGTTAGTGTTTTGTTTAGGTTTAGGGTTAAGGTTTGTTTTAGGGCTAGAGGTTAGTTTTTGGATTAGGGTTAGGCTTAGATTTAGTGTTCGGGATACGGTTTGGGTTAGGGTTACTGTTAGGGATTTGGGTTAGTTTTAGGGATAGCATTAGTGTTAGGCTCAGTATTAGGATTAGTGTTGGGGATCAGTTTATTTTTATGGTTAGGTTTATTGTTAGGGTTAGGGTAATGGATAGTGTTAGGGTTAGGTTTAGGATTAAGGATAGGTTTAGAGTTACGTTTAGGGGTTAGTGTTAGGGTTAGCGTTACAGTTAGGGGTTAGGCTAGGGTTATGTTTAGGGTTAGGTTTAGGGTTAGGATTAGGGTTAGGGCTAGGGTTAGGGTTAGGATTAGTGTTAGCTTTATGGTTAGGGCTAGCGTTACGTTTAAGCTTTGTTTTAGTTTTAGGGATATGGTTAGTTTTAAGCTTTTGTTTAGGGTTAGTGTTCGTGTTAGGGTTAGGTTTAGTGTTAGGGTTAGGTTTTGGGTTAGGGTTAGGGTTAGTGTTAGGGTTAGGGTTAGGGTTAGGTTAGGGTTAGGTTTAGGGTTAGGATTAGGGTTAGGGCTAGGGTTAGGGTTAGGATTAGTGTTAGCTTTATGGTTAGGGCTAGCGTTACGTTTAAGCTTTGTTTTAGTTTTAGGGATATGGTTAGTTTTAAGCTTTTGTTTAGGGTTAGTGTTCGTGTTAGGGTTAGGTTTAGTGTTAGGGTTAGGTTTTGGGTTAGAGTTAGGGTTAGTGTTAGGGTTAGGGTGAGCATTACGATTAGTGTTTGGCTTAGGTTTAGGGTTAGGGTTTGGGGTAGTGTTAGTGTTAGGGTTAGGTTTTAGAGTTAGAGTTTAGGTTTAGGTTTAGGTTCAGGGTTACGGTTACTTTTAGGGTTTTGGTCAGGGTTAGCGTTAGAAGTTAGCTTTAGTGTTGGTGTTAGGAGTAGGATTGTGCGTAGGCTTAGAGTTAGGTTAGGGTTAGGGTTAGCGTTAGAATTAGAAGTTAGGGTTAGTGTTAGTGTTAGTGTTACGGTTAGGGTTAGTGTAAAGTTAGGATTAAGTTTAGAGTTAGAGTTAGGGGATAGGTGTTATGGGTTAGGGTTAGGGTTAGGGTTAGGTTTATTGTTAGGGTTAGGTTTAGGGTTAGGGTTAGGCTTAGTTTTACGTTTAGGAAAAGGGTTAGGGTTTGGCTTAATGTAAGGGTTATGGTGAGGGTAAGGGTTAGGTTTAGGTTAGCGTTAAGGTTAGGGTTAGGGTTAGGGTTAGTACTATTTTTAGACATAGTGTTTAGCGTTAGGTTTAGTGTTAGGGTTATGTTTTCGTTTAGGGTTAGAAGCTAGTGTAACTGTTAGTGTGAGTCTTAGGGTTATGATTAGGGTTAGGGGTAGTTTAGGGTTAGGGTTAGGATTAAGTTTAGGGTTAGGCTCAGTATTAGTATTTGGGTTAGGGATAGCTTTAGGTTTAGGGTTAAGTTTGTTGTGAGTGTTAGGTTTAGGTATAGTGTCAGCATTAGGATTAGGGTTAGGAATAGGATTAGGGTTAGGTTTTGGGGTTATTTTTAGGGTTAGCCTTTGTGTTAGTGGTTTGGTTTAGTGTTAGGTTTAGGATTAGGGTTAGGGTTAGGATTATGGTTAGTGTTAGGGTTAGAAGATTAGTGTTAGAGTTAGGGTTAAGATTAGGTTTTGGGTTAGGTTTAGGGTTAGGGTTTCGGGGTTATGGTTTGGGTTAGGTTTACGGTTAGTGTTAGGTATTAGGGATTGTGTTAGGGTGAGTATTAGGGTTAGGGTTAGGGTTACTATTTAGGGTTATGGTAGGGCTAGTGTTAAGTTTTAGGGGTTAGGGTTAGGATAAGTGTTAGGGTTTGGTTTAGTGTTAGTGTTATGTTTATGGTTAGGGTTAGAGTTAAGCTTTAGGGTTAGGTTTAGGGTTAATGTTAGGGTTAGGGTTAGGGTATGGATTAGATTTAGAGGTTTAGGGTTAGTGTTAGGATTAAGCTATGGATTAGGGATAGGGTTAGTGTTAGAAGGTAGTGTTAGGGTAAGCGTTAGGCTTAGGGATAAGGGTTAAGTGTTAGGGTTAGTGTTAAGGTTAGAGTTAGGGTTAGGATTAGGGTTAGAAGGTTAATGTTAGAGTTAGGGTTAGGGTTAGGGTTTGGGTTAGGTTTAGGGCTAGGGTTTCAGGGTTAGGATTTGGGTTAGGGTTACAGTTAGGTATTAGGGATAGTGTTAGTGTGAGTGTTAGAGTTAGGGTTAGGGATCGTATTTAGGGTTAGTGTAGGGTTAGGGTTAGGGTTTAGGGCGTAGAGTTAGGGTTAGGATTAGGTTTAGGGTTAGGGTTAGGGTTAGAGTTATGGTAGCTTTAGGGTTAGGGTTATGGTTCCATATTACGATTAGGGTTAGAGTTAGGTTAGGGTTAGGTTTAGGGTTAGGGTTATGGTTAGACTCAGTATTATATTTTGGGTTAGGGATAGCTTTAGGTTAGGGTTAGGGTTAGGGTTAGATATTAAGGATAGTGTTAGGGTTAGGGATTAGGGATAGTGTTAGTGTTAGGATTAGGGTTATAGTTAGGGTTAGGGGATAGTTTTACTGTTAGGGTAGGGTTCTGGAAAGGCATAAGTTTAGGTGTAAGGATTAGGGTTAGTGTTCGTGTTAGGGTTAGGTTTAGGGTTACTGTTAGGGATTTGGGTTAGTGATAGGGATAGCATTAGTTTTAGGCTCGGTATTAGGATTAGTGTTAGGGATCGGTTTATTTTTAGGGTTAGGTTTATTATTAGAGTTACGGTAACGGATAGTGTTAGGGTTAGGTTTAGGATTAAGGATAGGTTTACAGTTACCTTTAGGAGTTAGTGTTAGGGTTAGGGTTACAGTTAGGGGTTAGGTTAGGGTTAGGTTTAAGGTTAGGGTTAGGTTTAGGGGTATGATTAGGGTTAGGGTTAGGGTTAGTGTTATGGTTAGGTTTAGGGTAGGATTAGGGTTTGGGCTAGGAATACGGTTAGGGATAGTGTTAGGGTTAGGGTTAGGGTTAGGGTTAGGGATTAGCGTTAGGGTTAGGTGTTAGGTGTTACGGATAAGGTTAGGTTTATGGTTAGGTTTAGGTTTAACTTTAGTTTTAGGGTTATGGTTATGGTTAGGGTAAGGGTTTGAGGTTATTGTTACGGTTAGAGTTACGGATATTGTTATAGTTACGGTTAGGGTTAGGTTAGGGTGAGGTTTATGCATTAGGTGTTAGGGATAGTGTCAGGGTTAGGCTTCGGATTACGGATAGGGGTAGGGTTACTATTAGGTTTAGTTTTAGTTTTAGTGTTAGGCTTAGGGCTAGGGGTTAGGGATTAGTGTTAGGGTTTGGGTTAGGGTTAGGTTTAGGTTTAGTGTTAGGGTTAGGGTTATGTTTAGAGGTTAGCTTTATATTTAGGGTTAGGTTTAGGGTTACGGTTATCGTTATTGTAAGGATTAGGGTTAGGGTTAGGTTTAGTGTTAGGGTTAGTGTTGGGTATGGGTTAGTTTTAGAGGGTTAGGGATTGGTTTAGGATTAGGCTTAGGTTTATGGGTGGGGTTAGTGTTAGAGGCTATGTTTAGGGTTAGCATTAGTATTAGGGTTAGGGTTAGGGGCCAAGTGTTAAGGTTAGGGTTAGGGTGAGTGTTAGGTTTATGGTTAGGGTTATGGTTACAGTTAAGGTTATTGTTAGGGTTACAGTTAGTGTTCAGGTTATATTTAGTGTTAGGGTTAGTGTAGGGATTAGGGTTAGGTTTATGGTTAGGGTTAGGTTGAGGGTTAAGGTTAGGTGTAAGGGTTAGGTTTATGGTTAATGTTAGATTTATTGTTAGGTTTGGGGAATAGGGTTAGGGTTAGCATTAGTGTTAGGGTTAGGGTTAGGCTTAGGGTTAGGGTTAGGTTTAGTGATGAGGGTTAGGTTTAGAGAATAGGGTGAGGGTTAGTGTTTGCTTTAGGCTTAGGGTTAGAGTTATGATTAGGCTTAGTTTTAGGTTTAGGGATAAGATTAGGGTTAGGCTTAATTTTATGATTAGGTTTAGGGTTAGGGTTTGGGTTAGGGTTAGGGGTAAGGTGTTGAGGATATGGTTACGGTTACATTTAGGGTTATGTTTAGGGTTAGGGTTAGGCTTAGTGTTAGGTATAGTTTTAGGTTTAGGGCTAGTGTTAGGTTTAGGTTTAGGGTTAGAATTAGGTGCTAGAGTTAGATGTTAGGTTTAGGGTTTGGGTTAGGGTTAGGTTTAGGGTTAGGGTTATAGTTTATTGTTAGGGTTAGAGTTAGGTTTGGTTAGAATTTAGGGTTAGGGTTAGAATTGATGTTTAGGTATAGTGTTAGGGTTAGGGTTACCGTTAGTGTTAGTGTTAAGCTAGGGCTAAGTTTATGATTAGGTTTAGGGGCTAGGTGTTAGGGATAGCGTTAGGGTTAGGGTTAGGGTTAAGTTAGGGTTTTGCTTAATTTTAGGCTTAGTGTTAGTGTTAGGGTTAAGGTTAAGTTTTAGAGTTAGTGTTAGGGGTAGGGTTATGTTCATGTTTAGGGCTAGGGTTATGTTTAGGTTTAGGGTTATGGTTAGGTTTAGGGTTAGAGGTTAGGATTAGATTTAGGTTTGGGGTTAGTGTTAGTCTTACGTTTAGGGTTAGTGTTAGGGCTAGCGTTAGGATTCGTGTTAGGGATTAGGGTTAGTTTTAGGGTTAGGGTTAGAGTTAGGTTTAGGGTTAGGGTTAGTGTTAGCTTTATTGTTATGGTTAGCGTTATGTTTAAGGTTAGTTTTAGTTTTAGGTATATGGTTAGTTTTAGGCTTAAGTTTAGGGTTAGTGTTCATGTTAGGGTTAGGTTTAGGTTTAGTGTTAGTTTTAGGTTTTGGGTTAGCGTTAGGGTTAGTGGTAGGGTTAGGGTGAGCATTACAATTAGTGTTTGGCTTAGGTTTAGGGTTAGTGTTTGGCGTAGTGTTAGGTTTAGTGTTAGGGTTAGGGGTTAGAGTTAGAGTTTAGGTTTAGGTTTAGGTTCAGGGTTACGGTTAGTGTTAGGTTTTTGGTCAGGGTTAGGGTTAGAAGTTAGCTTTAGAGTTGGTGTTAGGAGTAGGGTTACACGTATGCTTAGAGTTAGGTTAGGGTTAAGGTTAGCATTAGGTTTAGAAGTTAGTGTTAGTGTTAGTGTTAGTGTTACGGTTAGGTTTAGTGTAAAGTTAGGGTTAAGTTTAGAGTTAGGGTTAGGGGATAGGTGTTATGGGTTAGGGTTAGGTTTAGGTTTATTGTTAGGGTTAGGTTTAGGGTTAGGGTTAGGCTTAGTTTTACGGTTAGGAAATGGGTTAGGGTTTGGCTTAATGTAAGTGTTAAGAAGAGGTTAAGGGTTAGGTTTAGGTTTAGACTTAAGGTTATGTTTAGGGTTAGGGTTAGGGTTAGGGTTAGGGTTAGGGTTAGGGTTAGGGTTAGTGCTATTTTTAGGGTTAGAGTTTATCGTTAGGTTTAGTGTTAGGGTTATGTTTACGGTTAGGGTTAGGGTTAGAAGCTAGTGTTAGTGTGAGTATTAGGGTTATGATTAGGGTTAGGGGTAGTTTAGGGTTAGGGTTAGAGTTAAGTGTAGGGTTAGGCTCAGTACTAGTACTTGGATTAGGGATAGCTTTAGGTTTAGGGTTAAGTTTATTGTGAGTGTTAGCTTTATGTATAGGGTCAGCATTAGGTTTAGGATTAGGAATAGTATTAGGGTTAGGTTTTGGGGTTATTTTTAGGGTTAGCCTTTGTGTTAGTGGTTTGGTTTAGTGTTAGGTTTAGGGTTAGGGTTAGAGTTAGGATTATGGTTAGTGTTAGGGTTAGAAGATTAGTGTTAGAGTTAGGGTTAAGATTAGGTTTTGGGTTAGGTTTAGGGTTAGGGTTTCGGGGTTAGGGTTTGGGTTAGGTTTACGGTTAGTGTTAGGTATTAGGGATTGTGTTAGGGTGAGTATTAGGGTTAGGGTTAGGGTTACTATTTAGGGTTATGGTAGGGCTAGTGTTAAGTTTTAGGGGTTAGGGTTAGGATAAGTGTTAGAGTTTGGTTTAGTGTTAGTGTTATGTTTATGGTTAGGGTTAGAGTTAAGCTTTAGGGTTAGGTTTAGGGTTAATGTTATGGTTAATGTTAGGGTTAGGGTTAGGGTATGGATTAGATTTAGAGGTTTAGGGTTAGTGTTAGGATTAAGCTATGGATTAGGGATAGGGTTAGTGTTAGAAGGTAGTGTTAGGGTAAGCGTTAGGCTTAGGGATAAGGGTTAAGTGTTAGGGTTAGTGTTAAGGTTAGAGTTAGGGTTAGGATTAGGGTTAGTGTTAGGGTTAGAAGGTTAATGTTAGAGTTAGGGTTAGGGTTAGGGTTTGGGTTAGGTTTAGGGCTAGGGTTTCAGGGTTAGGATTTGGGTTAGGGTTACAGTTAGGTATTAGGGATAGTGTTAGTGTGAGTGTTAGAGTTAGGGTTAGGGATCGTATTTAGGGTTAGTGTAGGGTTAGGGTTAGGGTTTAGGGCGTAGAGTTAGGGTTAGGATTAGGTTTAGGGTTAGGGTTAGGGTTAGAGTTATGGTAGCTTTAGGGTTAGGGTTATGGTTCCATGTTTCTTTTATGTTTAGGTTTAGGTTAGGGTTAGGTTTAGGTTTAGGGTTAGGGTTAGACTCAGTATTAGTATTTGGGTTAGGGATAGCTTTAGGTTAGGGTTAGGGTTAGGGTTAGGTATTAGTGATAGTTTTAGGGTTAGCGTTAGGGTTAGGGTTAGGGTTAGGGTTAGGGTTAGGGATTAGTGATAGTGTTAGTGTTAGTGTTATAGTTAGGGTTAGGGGCTAGTTTTACCGTTAGGGTAGGGTTAAGGAAAGGCTTAAGTTTGGGGTAAGGATTAGGGTTAGTGTTCGTGTTAGAGTTAGGTTTAGGGGTACTGTTAGGGATTTAGGTTAGTGTTAGGGATAGCGTTAGTGTTAGGCTCAGTATTAGGATTAGTGTTAGGGATCAGTTTATTTTTAGGGTTAGGTTTATTGTTAGGGTTAGGGTAACGGATAGTGTTAGGTTTAGGTTTAGGATTAAGGATAGGTTTAGAGTTATGTTTAGGGGTTAGTGTTAGGGTTAGGGTTACAGTTAGGGGTTAGGTTAGGGTTATGGTTTGGGTTAGGTTTAGGGTTAGGATTAGGGTTAGTTTTAGGGTTAGGGTAAGGGTTATGGTTAGGTTTAGGGTAGGATTAGGGTTAGGCCTAGGAATACGGTTAGGGATAGTGTTAGGTTTAGGGTTAGGGTGAGGGATTAGCGTTAGTGTTAGGTATTAGGTGTTAGGGATAAGGTTAGTGTTAGGGTTAGGTTTAGGTTCAGCTTTAGTTTTAGCATTATGGTTATGGTTAGGGTAAGCGTTAGAGGTTATTGTTAGGGTTAGTGTTACAGTTATTGTTATAGTTACGGTTAGGGTTAGGTTAGCGTGAGGTTTATGCATTAGGTGTTAGGGATAGTGTCAGGGTTAGGCTTTGGTTTACGGATAGGGGTAGGGTTACTATTAGGTTTAGTTTTAGGTTTAGTGTTAGGCTTAGGGCTAGGGTTTAGGGATTAGTCTTAGGTTTATGGTTAGGGTTAGCTTTACATTTAGGGTTAGGGTTAGGTTTATGTTTAGAGGTTAGCTCTATGGTTAGGGTTAGGTTTAGGGTTACGGTTAGGGTTATTGTTAGGGTTAGGGTTAGGGTTAGGGTTAGTGTTAGGGTTAGTGTTAGGGTATGTGTTAGTTTTAGAGGGTTAGGGATTGGGTTAGGATTAGGCTTAGGTTTCTGGATGGGGTTAGTGTTAGAGGCTATGTTTAGGGTTAGCATTAGCATTAGGGTTAGGGTTAGAAGCCAAGTGTTAAGGTTAGGGTTAGGGTGAGTGTTAGGTTTATGGTTAGGGTTATGGTTATGGTTAAGGTTACTGTTAGGGTTACAGTTAGTGTTCGTGTTATAGTTAGTGTTAGGGTTAGTGTAGGGATTAGGGTTAGGTTTATGGTTAGGGTTAGGTTGAGGGTTAAGGTTAGGTGTAAGGGTTAGTTTTATGGTTAAATCTTGATTTATTGTTAGGGTTGGGTAACAGGGTTAGGGTTAGCATTAGTGTTAGGGTTAGGGTTAGGCTTAGGGTTTGGGTTAGGTTTAGGTTTAGGTTTAGTGATGAGGGTTAGGTTTAGAGATTAGGGTTAGGGTTAGTGTTTGCTTTAGGCTTAGTGTTAGAGTTATGATTAGGCTTAATTTTAGGTTTAGGGATAAGATTAGGGTTAGGCTTAATTTTAGTGTTAGGTTTAGGGTTAGGGTTTGGGTTAGGGTTAGGGGTAAGGTGTTGAGGATATGGTTAGGGTTACATTTAGGGTTATGTTTAGGGTTAGGGTTAGGGTTAGTGTTAGGTATAGTTTTAGGTTTAGGGCTAGTGTTAGGTTTAGTTTTAGGGTTAGGGTTAGGTGCTACAGTTAGATGTTAGGGTTAGGGTTAGGGTTATTGTTAGGTTTAGGGTTAGGGTTACAGTTTATTTTTAAGGTTAGTGTTAGGGTTGGTTAGAATTTATGGTTTGGTTAGAATTAAGTTTAGGGTTAGTTTTAGGGTTAGGGTTTCCGTTAGGGTTAGTGTTAAGTTAGGGTCAGGTTTAGAGTTAGGGTTAGGGGATAGGTGTTATGGGTTAGGGTTAGGTTTAGGTTTATTGTTAGGGTTAGGTTTATGGTTAGGGTTAGGCTTAGTTTTACGGTTAGGAAAAGGGTGTGGGTTTGGCTTAATGTAAGGGTTAGGGTGAGGGTAAGGGTTAGGTTTAGATTTAGAGTTAAGGTTAGGTTTAGGCTTAGGGTTAGGGTTAGGGTTAGGGTTAGGTTTAGTGTTATTTTTAGGGTTAGAGTTTAACGTTAGGTTTAGTTTTAGGGTTATGTTTACGGTTAGGGTTAGGGTTAGAAGCTAGTGTTAGGGTTAGTGTGAGTCTTAGCGTTATGATTAGGGTTAGGGGTAGTTTAGTGTTAGGTTAGGGTTAAGGTTAGGGTTAGGCTCAGTATTAGTTTTTGGGTTAGGGATAGCTTTAGGTTTAGGGTTAAGTTTGTTGTGAGTGTTAGGTTTAGGTATAGGGTCAGCATTAGGTTTAGGGTTAGGAATAGGATTAGGGTTAGGTTTTGGTGTTATGCTTAGGGTTAGGCTTTGGGTTAGTGGTTAGGTTTAGTGTTAGGTTTAGGGTTAGGGTTAGGGTTAGGGTTAGGATTATGGTTAGTGTTAGGGTTAGAAAATTAGTGTTAGATTTAGGGTTAAGATTAGGGTTTGTGTTAGGTTTAGGGTTAGGGTTTTTGGTTTAGGGTTTAGGGTTTGAGTTAGGGTTACGGTTAGGGTTAGGTATTAGGGATTGTGTTACTGTGAGTATTAGAGTTAGGGCTGGGTTAGTATTTAGGGTTATGGTAGGGTTAGTGTTAGGTTTTAGGGGTTAGAGTTAGGATTAGTGTTAGGGTTTGGTTTGGTTTTAGTGTTATGGTTAGGGTTAGTGTTAGGGTTAGTGTTATGGTTAGGGTTAGGGTTATGGTTAGGTTTAGGGTAAGTTTTAGGATTAGGGTTAGTGTTTAGGTTAGTGTTAGGGTTATTGTTAGTGTTAGGGTTAGGTTTAGGGTTAGTGTTAGGGTACTGATTAGATTTCGAGGTTTAGGGTTAGTGTTAGGATTAGGCTATGGATTAGGGATAGGGTTAGTTTTAGAATTTAGTGTTAGGGTAAGCGTTAGGGTTAGGGTTAAGGGTTAAGTGTTATGGTTAGGGTTAGGGTTAGGGTTACGGTTAGAGTTAGGGTTAGGATTAGGTTTAGTGTTAGGGTTAGAAGGTTAATGTTAGAGTTAGGGTTAGTGTTAGTGTTTGGGTTAGCTTTAGGGTTAGGGTTTCAGGGTTAGGATTAGGGTTCGGGTTACGGGTAGTTATTAGGGATCGTGTTAGGGTGAGTCTAAGAGTTAGGGCTAGGGATAGTATTTAGGGTTAGTGTAGGGTTAGGGTTAGGGTTTATGGCTTAGAGTTAGGGATAGGATTAGGGTTAGGGTTAGGGTTATGGTATGTTTAGGTTTAAGGTTATGGTTCCATATTGTGGTTAGTGTTAAGTTTAGGGTTAGGGTTAGACTCAGTATTAGTATTTGGATTAGGGATAGCTTTAGGGTTATGGTTAGGGTTAGGGTTAGGGTTAGGGTTAGTGTTATGGTTAGGGTTAAGGTTATGGTTAGGTTTAGAGTAAGTTTTAGGATTAGGGTTATAGTTTAGGGTTAGTGTTAGGGTTATTGTTAGTGTTAGGGTTAGGTTTAGGGTTAGTATTAGTGTATGGATTAGATTTAGAGTTTTAGCGTTAGTGTTAGGCTTAGGCTATGGATTAGGGATAGAGTTAATATTAGAGGTTAGTGTTAGGGTTAGCATTAGGTTTAGGGTGAAGTGTTAAGTGTTAGGGTTAGGGTTAGGGTTAGGGTTATTGTTAGGGTTAGGGTTAGAATTAGGGTTTGGATTAGGGTTAGTGTTAAGGTTAGAAGGTTCATTTTGGAGTCAGCATGAGGGTTAGTGTTTGGTTTACGTTTAAGGTAAGGGTTTCGGGGTTAGGGTTTGGGTTAGTGTTACGGTTAGGTGTAGGGTTAGGTATTAGTGATAGTGTTAGGGTGAGTGTTGGAGTTAAGGTTAGAGATAGTATTTAGGGTTAGGGTATGGTTAGGGTTAGAGTTTAGGGCTTAGATTTAGGGTTAAGATTTGGGTTAGGGTTAGGCTTAGTGTTTGGCTTAGGATTATGGTAGGTTTAGGGTTAGGGTTATGGTTCCGTTTTATGGTTAGTGTTAGGGTTAGAGTCAGTGTTAGGTTTAGGGTTACGGTTAATTTTTGGCTCAGTATTAGCATTAGGGTTAGGGTTAGGTTTAGGGTTAGAGTTAGGGTTAATGTCAGGCTCAGTATTAGGATTAGGGTTAGGGTTAGGGTTAGGTTTAGGGTTAGTGTTAGTGTTAGCGTTAGGATTAGGTTTTAGGGTTAGGGTTAGGGGTAGGATTAGTTTCAGGTTTAGTGTTACGGTTATGGTTAGGGTTAGTGTTAGGGTTAGGATTATGGTTAGGTTTAGGTTTAGGTTTAGGGTTATGGTTAGTGTTAAGTTTTGAAGTTGGGGTTTAGATTTAAGTTTAGGTTTAGGTTTTGGGTTAGGTTTAGTGTTAGCGTTATGTTTAGGGTTAGGGTTAGGTTTTGAAGCTAGTGTTAGTGATAGTGTGAGTGTTAGGTGTAGGGATAGGGTTAGGGTTAGGTTTAGGGTTAGGGTTAGGCTCAGTATTAGTATTTATTTAGGGATAGCTTTAGGTTTAGGGATAAGTTTGTTGTGAGTGTTAGGTTCATGTATAGGGTCAGCATTAGGTTTAGGGCTAGGAATAGGATGAGGGTTAGGTTTAGGGTTTAGGGTTAGGGTTAGACTTAGAGTTAGTCGTTAGGTTTAGTGTTAGATTTAGTGTCAGGGTTAGGGTTAGGATTAGGATTAGTCTTATGTTTAGAAGTTTAGTGTTAGAGTTAGGGTTAGGGTTATGGTTTTGGTTGGGGTTAGGGTTAGGTTTTCGGGGTTAGGGTTTGGGTTAGGGTTACGGTTAGGGTTAGGGTTAGGGTTAGGTATTAGGGGTAGTGTTTGGGTGAGTGTTAGCGTTAGAGTTAGCATTAGTATTTAGGGTTAGTGTAGGGTTAGCTTTAGGTGTTAGGGGTTAGAGTTAGTTTTAGGATTAAGGTTAGGGTGTGGTTTAGTGTTAGTGTTATGGTTATTGTTAGGGCTAGGGTTAGAGTTTAGCTTTAGGTATAGGGTTAGGGTTATGGTTAGGGTTAGGTTTATGGTTAGGGTTATGGTAAGGGTTAGGATTTGGGTTAGAGGTTAGGGTTAGTGTTAGGGTTATTGTTAGTGTTAGGGTTAGGTTTAGACTTAGTGTTAGGGTATGGATTTAATTTAGAGTTTTAGGCTTAGTGTTAGCATTAGGCTTTGGATTAGGGTTAGGATTAGTGTTAGAGGTTAGGGTTAGGGTTAGTGTTAGAGTTAGGGTTAAGGGTTAAGTGTTAATCTTAGGGTTAGCATTATTGTTAGGGTTAGGTTTAGAGTTAGGGTTAGGGTAAGGGTTATGGTTAGGGGTTAGGGTTAGGGTTAGGCTTATCGTTAGGGTTATGGTTTACGTTTAGTGTTAGTGTTAGGTTTAG
Organism: Cavia porcellus; assembly: GCF_034190915.1. Classification (NCBI taxonomy): domain Eukaryota; kingdom Metazoa; phylum Chordata; class Mammalia; order Rodentia; family Caviidae; genus Cavia; species Cavia porcellus. The sequence continues at coordinate 6,585,096 of NW_026947518.1, forward strand.
GGTTAGGGTTAGGGTTAGGGTTAGGTTTAGGGTTAGGTTTAGGCTTAAGTTTAGGTCTTAGGGTTAGGGTTAGGGTTAGGGTTAAGTTTATGTTTAGGTTTAGAGTTAGGGTTATGGTTAAGCTTAGTGTTAGTGTTAGGATTAGGGTTAGGTTTTGTTTAAAGTTATGATTAGGGTTAGGGTTAGAGTTTAGTGTTAGGGCTGAGTTAGATTTAGGTTTAGGGTTAGGCTTAGGGTTAGGGTTAGGGTTTGTGTTAGGGTTAGATTTAGGGTTAGGGTTAGAGTTAGTGTTAGAATTAGGGTTCTTTTTCAGGTGGGGTTTATGGTTAGGATTACACAATCCTGGCTTGGTGTCAGGGTTAGGGTTAGGTTTATGGTAAGGAATAGGGTTAGGTTCAGGATTTGGGATTAGGGGTTCCGGTTAAATTTTGGGTTATTGTTATATGTAGGGTTATGAATAGGGTTAGGGTTAGGGTTAGGGTTAGGTTTAGAATTAGGGTTAGGCTTTGTTTTATGGTTAGGGATATCGTTAAGGTGAGGCTCAATGTAAGGGTCAGGATTAGGTTTAGGGTTAGGGTTAGGGTTAGTGTTAGAGGTCGGTTTAGGGTTAGGGTTAGCATTAGTGTTAGGGTTAGAGTTTAGGGTTAGGCTTAGTTTTAGGCTTATGTTTAGGTTTAAGGTTAGGGTTAGAAGCTAGTGTTAGGTTTAGTTTGAATGTTAGGGTTATGGTTAGGGTTACGAGTAGGTTAGGTTTAGGTTTACATTTAGTGTTACGGTTAGGTTTAGGCTCTGTATTAGGATTAGGGTAAGGGATAGTTTTAGGGTTAGGTTTACTTTTGTTGTTAGTGTTAGGTTTAGGCATAGGGTCAGCATTAGGTTTAGGGTTAGGGATAGAGTTAGGGTTAGGGCTAGGTGTTAGGGTTAAAGTTAGGTTTAGGGATAGGTTTAGGGTTAGGGTTAAGCTTGGTTTTAGTGTTAGGATTAGGGTTAGTGTTAGGTATTACCGTCGAGTTAGCGTTAGGGTTATGGTTAGGTTTACTGTAAGGGTTAAGCTTCATTTTAGGGTTAGCATTAGGATTAGTGTTAGGATTAGGGTTAGGGTTTGGGTTAGGTTTAGAGTTTGTGGTAGTGTTAGAGTTAGAGTTAGAGTTAGAGTTTAGGGTTATGCTTAGTGTAATGCTTAGGGTTAGAGTTTAGGGTAGGGTTATTGTTAGTGTTATGTTTAGGGTCGCAAGTTAGGGTTAGGTTTAGTGTTAAGGTTAGGGTTAAGGTTAGGGTTAGGGTTAGGTTAGGGTTAAGTTTACGGTTTATGTGTTAGCGATAGGGTCAGCGTTAGGCTTCAGATTACGGATAGGTTTAGTGTTACTATTAGGTTTAGGGTTAGGTTTAGGGTTAGGGTTAGGGTTTGCGTCAGTGTTATGGGATAGGTGTTAAGGATATGGTTAGGCTTTCGTTTAGAGTCATGGTTAGGTTTTACTGTTATGTTTAGTGTTACGGTTAGGGTTAGTACTAGGGTTAGTGTTAGGGTTAGGGTTAGGTATTAGGCACAGGTTTAGGGTTAGCGTTAGGGTTAGGGTTAGCCTTAGGGTTGTGGTTTAGGGTTAGAAAGTTAGTGTTAGGGTTAGGGTTTGGTTTAGTGTTAGGGTTTCCGTTAGGTTTATGGTTAAGGTTTGGGGGTTAGGGTTTGGCTTAGGGTTAGGGTTCGCGATTAGGCTTAGGGTTAGCATTATGTTTAGGGTTAGGGTTAGGTTTAGGGTAAGGGTTAGTCTTACTTTTAGAGTTAGCTTTAGGGTTAGGGTTAGTGTTCATGTTAAGGTTAGGGTTTGGGTTAATGTTAGGTGTTAGAGTTAGAGGTTAGGGTTACGGTTAGTTTAAGTGTTAAGGTTAGAGTTTAGGGTTAGTGTTATTGTTAGTGTTATGTTTAGGGTTAGGGTTATGGTTGCAAGTTAGGTTTAGGGTTAGTGTTAAGGTTAGGGTTAAGGTTAGGGTTAGTGTTAGGTTAGGGTTGGTTTATGGGTTAGGTGTTAGTGATAGGGTCAACTTTAGGCTTTGGATTACAGATAGGTTTAGTGATACTATTAGGTTTAGGTTTAGGGTTAGGGTTAGGATTTGTGTTAGGGTTAGGGGACACGTGTTAAGGATATGGTTAGGGTTTTTGTTAGATTTACAGTTAAGATTATGGTTATGTTTATTGTTACGGTTAGGGTTAGTATTAGGGTTAGTGTTAGGGTTAGGTTTAGGTATTAGAGAAAGGTTTAAATTTAGCATTAGGGTTAGCATTAGGGTTTCAGGTTAGGGTTAGAAGGTTAGTGTTAGTGTTAGGGTTAGGGTTGGGGTTAGGGTTAGGGTTAGGGTTTCGGTTAGGTTTAGGGTTAAGGTTTGGGGGTTAGAGTTGGCTTAGGGTTAGGGTTCTGGATTAGGCTTAGGGTTAGCTTTAGGTTTAGGGTTAGAGTTAGGTTTAGGGTAAGGGTTAGTCTTAATTTTAGAGTTAGCGTTAGGGTTATGGTTAGGGTTAGTGTTCGTGTTAATGTTAGGGTTTGGGTTAGTGTTAGGGGTTAGAGTTAGGGTTTAGGGTTACGGTTAGTGTAAGTGTTAGGGTTAGAGTTTAGGGTTATTGTTTTGTTTAGGGTTAGGGTTACAGTTGCAAGTTAGGGTTAGGGTTATTGTTAAGGTTAGGTTTAATGTTAGGGTTAGTGTTAGGTTAGGGTTAGGTTTACGGGTTAGGTGTTAGTGATAGGGTCAACGTTAGGCTTTGGATTACGGACAGGTTTAGTCTTACTATTAGGTTTAGGGTTAGGTTTAGGGTTAGGGTTAGGGTTTGTGTCAGGGTTAGGGGACAGGTGTTAAGGATATGGTTAGGGTTTTCATTAGATTTACAGTTAAGGTTATGGTTATGTTTATTGTTACGGTTAGGGTTAGTATTAGGGTTAGTGTTAGGGTTAGGTTTAAGTATTAGAGAAAGGTTTAAAGTTAGCATTAGGGTTAGCGTTAGGGTTTCAGGTTAGGGTTAGAAGGTTAGTGTTAGTGTTAGTGTTAGGGTTAGGGTTAGGGTTTCGGTTAGGTTTAGGGTTAAGGTTTGGGGGTTAGGGTTTGGCTTTGGGTTAGGGATTAGGGTTAGGGTTAGCATTAGGTTTATGGTTAGGGTTAGGGGTTAGGGGTTAGAGACAAAGTTATGTTTAGGGTTTCGGTTAGGGTTAGGGTTAGGGTTAGAATTTAGGTTTAGTGTTAGGATTAGGGTTAGTGTTCAGTTAGTATTAGGTTTAGGGTTAGGGATAGGGAATAGGTGTTAGGGATAGGGTTAGGGCTAGGGTTAAGTTTAAGTTTACGGTAATGGTTAGTTTTAGGTTTTCGGTTAGTGTTAGGGATAGGGTTAGGTTTTAGGGTTAGCGCTAGTGTTAGGGTTATGGTTACCTTTAGGCTTAGAGTTATTTGTAGGGTTAGTTTTAGGGTTAGGGTTATGGTTAGGTTTAGGATTAGGGTTATGCTTAGTGTTAGAGTTAGAGGTTAGCTTTAGGATAATGTTTAGGTTTAGGGTTAGGGCTAGGGTTAGGGTTAGGGTTTGGGTTAGGTTTGGTTTAGGGTTACGGTTAGTGTTACTTGCAAGAGTTAGATGTTAGGGTTAGGGTTAGGTTTAGGGTTAGGTTTAGGGTTAGGATTAGAGTTTAGGGTTTGTGTTAGTGTTAAGGTTAAAGCTTTGAGTTAGAGTTTAGGCTTAGGGTTAGGGTTAGGGATAGAGTTTAGGTTTAGGGTTTGTGTTAGGGTTTTGGTAAGGTTAGGGTTTGAAGTTAGGGTTAGAATTAGTGTTAGGGTTAGTGTTATTGTTCGGTTATGTTTAGGTTAGGATTAGGGTTAGGGTTAGGTTTAGAAGTTAGTGTTAGTGTTAAGGTTACTTTTACGGTTAGGGTTAGTGTTAAGTTTAGGTTAGGTTTAGGGTTAGGGATAGGGGATAGGTGTTAGGGATAGGGTTAAGGCTAGGGTTAGGGTTAAGTTTACGGTTACGGTTAGTTTTAGTGTTTCGGTTAGTGTTAGGGATAGGGTTTGGTTTTAGGGTTAGGGTTAGAGCTAGGGTTATGTTTACCTTTAGGCTTAGGGTTATGAGTAGGGTTAGTGTTAGGGTTAGTGTTATGGTTATGTTTAGGTTTAGTGTTATGGGTAGGGTTAGTGTTAGGGTTAGGGTTATGGTTAGGTTTAGGTTTAGGGTTATGCATAGGGTTATGGTTAGATGTTAGTGTTAGGTTTAGGGTTCGGTTTAGGTTTACAGTTAGGGTTAGGGTTAGGATTAGATTTAGGGTTCGTGTTAGAGTTAGGGTTAGAGTTAGGGTTAGGGTTATTTTTAGATTTAGGTATTAGGGTTAGTGTTAGGGTTCGGGTCAGTTTCATGTTAGGTTTAGGTTTAGGGTTAGACAAGGCTAGGCTTGCAGTCCGTTATGGTAAGGATCACGGTTAGGGTGAGGGTTTGGGGTTAGGGTTTATGTTTAGGGTTAGGATTAGGGTTTGGGTTAGGTTTAGGTGTCTGGTGTTAAAGATATTCTTAGGGTTATGTTTAGGGTTATGGTTAGGGTTAGCGTTAGGGTTAGGTTAAGGGTTCGTGTTAGGGTTAGTGTTAGGTTTAGGGTTAGGGTTGATGTTAGGGTTAGGGTTAGAAGTTAGGGTTAGGGTTAGTGTTAGGATTAGGCTTATGGTTAGGGTTAGTTTTTAGTTAGGGTTAGGGGCTAGGTGTTAGGAATAATTTTAGTGTTAGGGTTAGGTTTAGGGTTAGGGTTAGGGTTAGGTGTTATAGTTAGATGTTAGCATTAGGTTTAGCGTTAGGTTTAGGGTTAGGGTTAGAAATTAAGGTTAAGGTTAGTGTTCGGGTTATGGTTATGGTTACGGTTAGAGTTATTGTTAATTTAGGGTTAGGTTTAGGTTAGCGTTAGGGGCTAGGTTTTAGGGATAGGGTTAGAGTTAGGGGTAGGTTTAAGATAAGGGTTACAGTTAGTTTTAGTGTTAGGGTTAGTGTTACGGTTACGGTTACTTTTTAGGGTTAGGGTTATGGGTAGGGTTAGTGTTAGGTTCAGGTTTAGGTTTAGGGTTATAGTAGGGTTAGTTTTAGGTTTAGTGTTATGGTTATGTTTAGGTTTAGGGTTATGTTTATTGTTAGGGTTAGACGTCAGGGTTAGTTTTAGCGATAGATTTAGGTTTAGGGTTTGTGTTAGGCTTAGGGTTAGGGTTAGTGTTTGGGTTGGGTTATTGGTTAGGGTTAGTTTTCGGTTTCAGTTTAGGTTTAGGGTTAGGATTAGACAATGTCAGGCTTGGGTTCATGGTTAGTTTTATGGTTAGGTTAAGGATTAGGTTTAGGTTGAGGGTTTAGGGTTAGGTGTTGGGTTAGGGTTAGGGTTAGCGTTATGGTTCGGGTTAGAGTTTAGGGTTAGTGTTAGTGTTAGGGTTATGTTTAGGGTTAGGATTAGGGATATAAGCTAGTGTTATAGTTGGTGAGTGTGGGTTGGTGTTATGGTTAGGTTTAGGGGTAGGTTAGGGTTATTGTTACGCTTAGAGTTAGGGTTAGGGTTAGGTTTAGGCTGTATTCAGGTTTAGGTTTAGGGTTAATACTCTGTATTAGTATTAGGTTTATGGATAGCTTTAGGGATCGGGTTAAGTTTGTTGTTAGTTTTAGGTTTAGGTATAGGGTCAGCATTAGGTTTAGGCTTAGGCATAGGGTTAGAGTTAGGGTTAAGGATTAGTGTTAGGTTTCAGCTTAGGTTTAAGGGTTAGGGTTAGGGTTAGGTTTAGGTTTAGGGTTAGGTTTAGGCTTAGGATTAGGGCTAGGGTTAGGGTTAGTGTTAGGGTTAGTTTTAGGATTAGGGTTAGGCTTAGATTTAGTGTTTGGGATAGGGTTAGGATTAGGTTAATTTCTGGGTTATGTTTAGGGTTAGGGTTAGGGTAAAGTTTAGGGTTAGGGTTAGTGTTAGGCTTAGGTTAACGTTTAGGTTTAATGTTAGGGTTAGGGTTAGTGTTAGGGTTAGGCTTAATGTTATGGATTAGGTTTAGTGATAGGGTTAGAGTTCAGAATCAGTTTAGGGCTAGGCTTAGGGCTGGATAAGGTTAGGCTTGGGGTTAGGGTTAGGGTAAGAGTTATTGTAAGGGTAAGGGTTAGGGTTAGGCTTAGGGATAGATTCAGGATTACGGTTATGGTTATTGGTTAGGTGTTAGGGATAGGGTTAATGTTAGTCTTCGGATTACAGTTAGGTTTATGGTTATGATGTGGTTTAGTGTTAGGTTTAGAGTTAGCGTTAGGTTCACGTTTAGTGTTAGGGTTAGTGTTAGGTTTAGGTTTAGGGTTAGGTCTTAGGTGTTAGGGAAAGTGTTAGTGTTAGGTTAGGATTAGGTTAGGGTTAGATTTAGGGGCTAGGTCTTAGGGATAGGGATATAGTTAGGCTTCAGATTATGGTTGGAGTTCGGTTTACAATAAGGTTTAGGGTTATGTTTCAGTTTATGGTTAGGGTTACGTTTTGGTTTAGGTTTAGTGTTTGGTTTAGGGTTAGGGGTTAGGTGTTAAGGATATGGTTAGGGTTATATTTAGTGTTATGGTTAGTGTTAGGCGTTATGGTTAGGGTTACTGTAGGTTTATGGTTAGGGATATGAATTAGGGATATGTTTAGGGTTAGGGTTTGGTTAAGGGTTAGGTGTTAGGGATAGGGTTAGTGTTAGGCTTATCATTAGGTTTAGGGATTAGTGTTCGGGTTAGATTTTAGGTTAGGGTTATGGTTAGGTTAGAGTTAGGTTTAGGTTTAGGGTTAGGGTTAGGGTTAGGGTTAGGTCTAGGGCTAGGGTTAGGGTTAGGCTCAGGCTTGGGTTATGGGTTATGTGTTAAGAATATGGTTAGAGGTATGTTTAGGGTTACGGTTAGGGTTAGGGTTAAGTTTAGGGTTAGAGTTCGGGTTAGTGTTCATGTTGGGGTTATTGTTAAGGGTTAGAGTTAGAGGTTAGGGTTAAGGTTAGGGTTAGGGTTAAGGTTAGGGATAGAGTCAGGGTTACGGTTATGGTTATGGGTTAAGTTTTAGGGATAGGGTTAATGTTAGTCTTCGGATTACACTTAGGTTTATGGGTATGATGCGGTTTAGTGTTAATTTTAGGGTTAGTGTTAGGTTCAGGTTTAGTGTTAAGGTTAGTGTTAGGTTTAGGTTTAGTGTTAGGGGTTAGGTGTTAGGGATAGGGTTAGTGTTATTGTTAGTTTAAGGGTTAATGTTAGCGTTAGCGTTAGTGTGTAGGTTTGGGTTAGTGTTTCGTTTAGGTTTAGGGTTAAGGTTTGTGTTAGGGCTAGATTTTAGTTTTAGGATTAGGGATAGGCTTAGATTTAGTGTTCGGGATAGGATTAGGGTTAGGCTAATTGCTGGGTTATGTTTAAGGTTAGGGTTAGGGTTAAGATTAGGGTTAGGATTAGGCTTAGCTTTAGGGTTAGGTTTAGGGTTAGGGTTGGTTATTGCAGTCGGGGTTAGAGTTACGGTTCGCGTTAGGGATCGGGTTAGGGTTAGGTTTAGGGATAGGCTTAGGCTTAATTTTAGTGTTAGCTTTAGTGTTAGTGTTAGGGTTAGGGTTAGAGTTAGAAGTTAGGTTTAGGGTTAAGTTTAGTGTTAAGGTTAGGCTTAGGGTTACGGTTAGGGTTAGGTTTAGGGTAAGGGTTATGGTTAGGCTTAGGGTTAGGCTTAGTTTTAGGAATAGGGATAGTGTTATGTTTAGGCTTTAGGTTAGGTTTAGGATTAGGGTTAGGGTTAGGGGTAGGTTTAGGGTTAGGTTTACGATTTGGGTTAGGGTTAGATTTAGGGTTAGGTTTAGGGCTAGCGTTAGGGTTACAGTTAGGGTTAGGGTTAGATTTAGGGGTTAGTTGTTAGGGATAGTGTCACAGTTAGGCTTCGGATGATGGTAAGGATTCGTGTTATGATTATCTTTAGGGTTAGGCTTAGGGTAAGGATTACGGTTAGGGTTAGTGTTAGGGTTTGGTTTAGGGTTAGGGGTTAGGTGTTAAGGGTATGTGTAGGCTTATGGTTAGGGTTATGTTTAGGGTTAGGGTTACATTAAGTGTTAGGTTTAGGGTTAGGGATTAGGGACAGTGTTAGTGTTTTGGTTATAGTTAGGGTTAGGGGCTAGTTTTACTCTTATGGTAGGGTTATGGAAAGGCTTAAGTTTAGGGGTAAGGATTAGGGTTAGTGTTTGTGTTAGGGTTAGGTTTAAGGTTACTGTTAGGGATTTGGGTTAGTGTTTTTGATAGCGTTAGTGTTAGGCTCAGTATTAGGATTAGTGTTATGAATCAGTTTATTTTTAGGGTTAGGTTTATTGCTAGGGTTATGGTAACTGATAGTGTTAGGGTTAGGTTTAGGATTAAGGAAAGGTTTAGAGTTACGTTTAGGGGTTAGTGTTAGGGTTAGGGTTACAGTTAGGGGTTAGGTTAGGGTTAAGGTTAGGTTTAGGTTTTGGGTTAGGATTAGGGTTAGGGTTAGGTTTACGGTTATGGTTAGGTTTAGGGTAGGATTAGGGTTAGGGCTAGGAATACAGTTAGGGATAGTGTTAGGGTAAGGGTTAGGGTTAGGGATTATCGTTAGGGTTAGGTGTTAGGTGTTAGGGATAAGGTTAGGGTTAGGGTTAGGTTTAGGTTCAGCTTTATTTTTAGGGTTATGGTTATGGTTAAGTTAAGGATTAGAGGTTATTGTTAGGGTTAGTGTACGGTTATTGTTATAGTTACGGTTAGGGTTAGGTTAAGGTGAGGTGTATGGATTAGGTGTTAGGGATAGTGTCAGGGTTAGGCTTCGGATCACGGATGGGGTAGGGTTACTATTATGTTTAGTTTTAGGTTTAGTGTTAGGCTTAGGGCTAGGGTTAGGCATTAGTCTTAGGGTTAGGGTTAGGGTTAGGGTTAGGTTTAGGTTTAGGTTTAGGTTTAGGGTTAGGGTTATGTTTAGAGGTTAGATTTATAGTTAGGGTTAGGGTTAGGTTTACGGTTACAGTTAGTATTATTGTTAGGATTAGGGTTAGGGTTAGTGTTAGGGTTAGTGTTAGAGTACGGGTTAGTTTTAGAGGGCTAGGGATTGGGTGACGATTAGGCTTAGGTTTAAGGATAGGGTCAGTGTTAGAGGCTAGGTTTAGGGTTAGCATTAGCATTAGGGTTAGGGTTAGGGGACAAGTGTTAAGGTTAGGGTTAGGGTGAGTGTTAGGTTTATGGTTAGGGTTATGGTTATGGTTAAGGTTACTGTTAGGGTTACAGTTAGTGTTCGTGTTATAGTTAGAGTTAGTGTTAAGGTTAGTATAGGGATTAGGGTTAGGTTTATGGTTAGGGTTAGGTTTAGGGTTAAGGTTAGGTGTAACGGTTAGGTTTATGGTTAAAGTTAGATTTATTGTTAGGGTTAGGGAATAGGCTTACGGTATGGTTATTGTTAGGGGTTAGTGTTTAAGATTAGGGTTACGGTTAAGGTTATGTTTAGTGTTAGGCTTTGGGTTAGGGTTAGAGTTCAATTTTAGGGTTAGCATTATGAATAGGGGTATGGTTAGGGTTATGTTTACGGTTAGGTTATGGTAAGGGTTAGGATTAGTGTTAGATGATAGGGTTAGCGTTAGGGTTATTGTTAGTGTTAGTGTTAGGGTTAGGGTTAGGGTTAATGTTAGGGTATGGGTTAGATTTAGAGGTTTAGGATTTTGGTTAGGATTAGGCTTAGGATTAGGGATAGGGTTAGTGTTAACGTTTAGTGTTAGGGATAGCGTTAGGGTTAGTGTTAGGGGTTAAGTTTTAGGGTTAGGGTTAGGATTATTTTACGGTTACGGTTAGCGTTAATGTTAAAGTTACATTTAAGGTTACCGTTAGTGTTCATGTTTGGGTTATGGTTTGGATTAGGGTTAGGGTAGTGATTAGGGTTAGGCTTAGGTTTAGGGTTAGGTTTTGGGGCTAGGGTTTAGGGTTAGGGTTAGAGTTAGGTTTAGGTTTAGGGTTATGTTTAGGGATAGGTTTATGTTTTGGGTTAGGCTTAGGTTTAGGGTTATGTTTAGGGTGAGGGTTAGGGTTAGCTTTTGGGTTAGGTTTAGGGTTAGGGTTCGGATTAGGGTTAGGTTTAGTGTTAGGGTTAGGGGTCAGAGTTAGCGTTTTGGGTTAGGGTTAGGGTTATGGTTAGGGATAGTGTTAAGGGTTAGAGTTAGTGTTGGGGTTTTGGTTGGGGTTAGGGTTAGAAGTTAGGGTTAGAATTAGTGTTAGGTTTAGGGTTACTGTTAGGGTTAGTGTTAGGTTAGGTTTAGGTTTAGGATTAGGGTAGAAGTTAGGTTAGGGTTAGTGTTATGGTTAGGCTTAGTGTTAAGTTAGGGTTAGGTTTAGCGTTAGTGATAGGGGATAGGTGTCAGGGATAAGGTTAGGGTTAGGTTTAGGGTTAAGTTTACGGTTACTTTTAGTTTTATGGTTTGGGTTAGTGTTTGGCTTAGGGTTAGGTTATAGGGTTAGGGTTAGTGTTAGGTTTATGTTTATGTTTAGGCTTAGGGATATGGTTATGGTTAGTGTTAGGGTTAGGTTTATGGTTAATTTCAGGTTTAGAGTTATCGTTATGGTTAGGGTTAGAGTTTAGCCTTATGGTTAGAGTGAGGTTTAGGTTTAGTTTTAGTGTTAGGGTTAGGGTTAGGGTTCGTGTTAAATTTAGGTTTAGAGTTATTGTTAGGTTTAAGTTTGGGGATTAGTGTTAGTGTTAGTGTTAGGGTTAGGGCTCGGTTTCGGGATAGGTTTAGGGTTAGCTTTAGACAATGTGAGGCTTGGGGTCAATTATGGTAAGGATTAGGGTTATGGTGAGGGTTTGGGATTAGGGTTAGGTGTTAAGGATATGGTTAGGGTTATGTTTAGGGTTACGGTTATGGTTAGGTTTAGGTTTAAGTTTTGGGTTAGGGTTAGTGTTAAGTTTTGTTTTAGGCTTGGGTTAGGATTAGGGTTAGGTTTAGGGTTTGGATTAGGTTTGGGTTAGGGTTAGGGTTAGGGTTATGTGTTAGAGTTAGATGTTAGGTTTAGGGTTAGGGTTAGGTTTAGCGTTAGGTTTAGAGTTTAGGATTAGGGTTAGAATTAATATAATGGTTATGGTTACAGTTAGTGTCAGAAATTATCTTTAGAGTTAGTGTTAGTGTTAGGATTATGGTTAGGGTTAGTGTTAAGTTAGGGTTAGGTTTAGGGTTAGGGTTATGGGCTAGGTGATAGGGATAGGGTTAGTGTTAGGGTTAGGGTTAGCATTAGAAGATTAGTGTTAGAGTTAGGGTTAAGATTAGTGTTTGGGTTAGGTTTAGGTATTAGGGATTGTGTTAGCGTGAGTATTAGCGTTAAGCTTAGGGTTAGTATTTAGGGTTATGGTAGGGTTAGTGTTAGGTTTTACGGGTTAGTGTGAGAGTTAGGATTAGTTTTAGGGTTTGCTTTAGTGTTAGTTTTATGGTTAGGGTTAGAGTGAAGCTTTAGGGATAGGTTTAGTGTTAAGTATTAATGTTAGGGTTAGTCTTAGGGGTAAGGGTTAGGGTTAGGATTAGGGTTACGTTTAGGGTTAGTTTTAGGCTTAGGTTTAGGGCTAGAGTTAGGGTTAGAAGGTTTGTGTTGGTTTTACGGTTAGGGTTAGTGTTAAGGTTTGGGTTAGGTTTAGGGTTAGCGTTTCGGCGTTAGGGTTTGGGTTATGGTTAGCTGTAGGGTTAGGGAATAGGGATATGCTTAGGGTGAGTGTTACGTTAGGGTTAGGGTTAGGGTTGGGGATTATGTTTAGGGTAGCGTTAGGTTTAGGGGTTAGTGTTTAAGGTTAGGGTTACGGTTACGATTATGTTTAGTGTTAGTGTTAGGGTTAGGGTTAGAGTGTAGTTTTAGGGTTAGGGTTAGGGTTTGGGATAGGTGTATGGTTAGGGTTAGGTTTAGGGTTAGGTTGAGGGTAAGGGTTAGGATTATGTTTGGATGTTAGGGTCAGCGTTTGGGTTATTGTTAGTGTTAGTGTTAGGGTTAGGGTTAATGTTAGGGTATGGGTTAGATTTAGAAGTTTCGGGTTAGAGTTAGGGTTAGGCTTAGGATTGGGGTTAAGTGTTAGGTTTAGGGTTAGGGTTATTGTTAGGGTTACAGTTAGTGTTAATGTTAAAGTTACCGTTAGGCTTACCATTAGTGTTCATGTTAGGGTTAGGGTTTGGATTAGGGTCAGGGTTAGTGTTACGTTTACGGTGAGTTTTAGGTTATCGTTAGACTTAGTTTTACGGTTAGTGTTAGTGTTAGGGTTAGGGTTAGGGTTAGGGTTAGGTATAGGGTTAGGGTTAGGTTTTAGGGTTAGGATTAAGTGTAGGGTTAGGTTCAAGTTTAGGGTTAGGGTTATAGTTATGGTTAGGCTTAGGGTTAGACTTAGGTTTAGGGTTAGGTTTAGGCTTAGGATTACAGTTAGTGTTAGGGTTCTGGTTAGGGTTAGGTTTAGGGTTAGGGATTAGGGTTAGTGTTAGAGTTAGTGTTTGGGTTTGGGTTGGGGTTAGGGTTAGGGTTAGACAAGGTTAGGCTTGGGTTTAGGTTTAATGTTGGGGTATGGTAAGCATTATTATTAGGTTTAGGTTTTGGGGTGAGGGGATAGGGTTAGGGTTAGTGTTAGAGCTATGGTTAGGGTTAGGGTTAGGTTTAGGGTTAGTGTTTGGGTTAGGTTTAGGGTTAGCGTTTCGGGGTTAGGGTTTGGGTTATGGTTAGGTTTAGTGTTTGGGAATAGGGATAAGCTTAGGGTGAGTTTTAGGGTTTGGATTAGGGTTAGGGATTAGGGTTATGGTATGGTTATTGTTAGGGGTTAGTGTTTAAGGTTAGGGTTACGGTTAGGGTTATGTTTACTGTTAGGCTTTGGGATGGGGTTAGAGTTTAATTTGAGGGTTAGCGTTATGGATAGGGGTATGGTTAGGGTTAGGTTTACGGTTAGCTTTAGGGTAAGGGTTAGGATTAGTGTTAGATGTTAGGGTTAGCATTAGGGTTATTGTTAGGTTTAGGGTTAGGGTTAGGGTTAGGGTTAGGGTTAGGTTGAGGCTAAGGGTTAGGATTATGTTTGGATGTTAGGGTCAGTGTTATGGTTATTGTTAGTGTTAGTGTTAGGGTTAGGGTTCATGTTAGGGTAAGGGTTAGATTTAGAAGTTTAGGGTTAGAGTTAGGATTAGGTTTAGGATTGGGGTTAAGTGTTAGGTTTAGGTTTAGGGTTATCGTTAGGGTTACAGTTAGTGTTAATATTAAAGTTACCATTAGGGTTACCATTAGTGTTCATGTTAGGGTTAGGGTTTGGATTAGGGTTAGGGTTAGTGTTACGTTTACGGTGAGTTTTAGGTTATTGTTAGACTTAGTTTTACGGTTAGGGTTAGGGTTAGGGTTAGGGTTAGGTATAGGGTTAGGGTTAGGTTTTAGGTTTAGGATTAAGGGTAGCGTTAGGTTCAAGTTTAGGGTTAGGGTTATAGTTATGGTTAGGGTTAGGGTTAGACTTAGGTTTAGGGCTAGGTTTAGGCTTAGGGTTACAGTTAGTGTTAGGGTTCTCGTTAGGGTTAGGGTTAGGGTTAGGGATTACGGTTAGTGTTAGAGTTAGTGTTAGGCTTTGGGTTAGGGTTAGAGTTTAATTTTAGGGTTAGCGTTATGGATAGGGGTATGGTTAGGGTTAGGTTTACAGTTAGGTTTAGGGTAAGGGTTAGGATTAGTGTTAGATGTTAGGGTTAGCGTTAGGGTTATTGTTAGTGTTAGGGTTAGGGTTCGGGTTAATATTAGGGTATGGGTTAGATTTAGAGGTTTAGGTTTCTGGTTAGGATTAGGTTTAGGATTAGGGATAGGGTTAGTGTTAGAGTTTGGTGTTAGGGTTAGCATTAGGGTTAGAGTTAGGGGTTAAGTTTTAGGGTTAGGGTTAGGATTATTGTTACGGTTACGGTTAGCGTTAATGTTAAAGTTACAGTTAGGGTTACCGTTAGTGTTCATGTTAGGGTTATGGTTTTGATTAGGGTTAGGATAGTGATTAGGGTTAGGCTTAGGTTTAGGGTTAGGATTTGGGGTTAGATTTTAGGGTTAGGGTTAGAGTTAGGTTTAGGGTTAGGGTTATGTTTAGGGTTAGGTTTTTGTTTTGGGTTACGGTTAGGTTTAGGGTTATGTTTAGGGTGAGGGTTAGGGTTAGCTTTTGGGTTAGGTTTAGTGTTAGGGTTCGGATTAGGGTTAGGTTTTGTGTTGGGGTTAGGGGTCAGAGTTAGCGTTTTTGGTTAGGGTTAGGGTTATGGTTAGGGATAGTGTTAAGGGTTAGAGTTAGTGTTGGGATTTTGGTTGGGGTTAGGATTAGAAGTTAGGGTTAGAATTAGTGTTAGGTTTAGGGTTACTGTTAGGGTTAGTGTTAGGTTAGGTTTAGGTTTAGGATTAGGGTAGAAGTTAGGTTAGGGTTAGTGTTATGGTTAGGCTTAGTGTTAAGTTAGGGTTAGGTTTAGCGTTAGCGATAGGGGATAGGTGTCAGGGATAAGGTTAGGGTTAGGCTTAGGGTTAAGTTTACGGTTACTTTTAGTTTTAGGGTTTGGGTTAGTGTTTGGGTTAGGGTTAGGTTATAGGGTTAGGGTTAGTGTTAGGTTTATGTTTATGTTTAGGCTTAGGGATATGGTTATGGTTAGTGTTAGGGTTAGGTTTATGGTTAGTTTCAGGGTTAAGTTATGGTTATGGTTATGGTTAGTGTTAGAGTTTACATTATGGTTAGAGTGAGGTTTAGGTTTAGTTTTAGTGTTAGGGTTAGGGTTAGGGTTCGTGTTAAATTTAGGGTTAGAGTTATTGTTAGGTTTAAGTTTGGGGATTAGTGTTAGTGTTAGTGTTAGGGTTAGTGCTCGGTTTTGGGATAGGTTTAGGGTTAGCTTTAGACAACGTGAGGCTTGGGGTCAATTATGGTAAGGATTAGGGTTATGGTGAGGGTTTGGGATTAGGGTTAGGTGTTAAGGATATGGTTAGGGTTATGTTTAGGGTTACGGTTATGGTTAGGTTTAGGTTTAAGTTTAGGGTTAGGGTTAGTGTTAGGTTTCGGTTTAGTCTTGGGTTAGGATTAGGGTTAGGTTTAGGGTTTGGATTAGGTTTGGGTTAGGTTTAGGGTTATGGTTAGGGTTAGGGTTATGTGTTAGAGTTAGATGTTAGGTTTAGGGCTAGGGTTAGGTTTAGCGTTAGGTTTAGTGTTTAGGATTAGGGTTAGAGTTAATATAATGGTAATGGTTAGAGTTAGGGTTAGACATTATCTTTAGTGTTAGTGTTAGTTTTAGGATTATGGTTAGGGTTAGTGTTAAGTTAGGGTTAGGTTTAGGGTTAGGGTTATGGGCTAGGTGATAGGGATAGGGTTAGGGATAGGGTTAGGGTTAGATTTAGGATTAGAAGATTAGTGTTAGAGTTAGGGTTAAGATTAGTGTTTGGGTTAGTTTTAGGTATTAGGGATTGTGTTAGGGTGAGTACTAGGGTTAGGGTTAGGGTTAGTATTTAGGGTCATGGTAGGGATAGTGTTAGTTTTTAGGGGTTAGGGTTAGAGTTAGGATTAGTGTTAGGGTTTGGTTTAGTGTTAGTGTTATGGTTATGGTTAGGGTTAGAGTGAAGCTTAAGGTATAGGTTTAGGGTTAAATATTAATGTTAGGTTTAGTCTTAGGGTTAAGGGTTAGGGTTAGGGTTAGGTTTACGGTTAGGTTTAGGCTTAGGTTTAGGGCTAGGGTTACGGTTAGAAGGTTTGTGTTAGATTTAGGGTTAGGGTTAGGGTAAGGTTTGGGTTAGGTTTAGGGTTATTGTTTCGTCGTTAGGGTTTGGGTTAGGGTTAGCTTTAGGGTTAGGGAATAGGGATAGGCTTAGGGTGAGTGTTATGTTAGGGTTAGGGTTAGGGTTAGGGATTATGTTTAGGGTAGGTAAGGTTTAGGCGTTAGTGTTTAGGGTTAGGGTTACAGTTACAGTTATGTTTAGTGTTAGTGTTAGGGTTAGGGTTAGAGTTTAGTTTTAGGGTTAGTGTTAGGGTTAGGGTTAGGGGTATGGTTAGGGTAAGGTTTAGGGTTAGGTTGAGGGTAAGGTTTAGGATTATGTTTGGATGTTAGGGTCAGCGTTTGGGTTATTGTTAGTGTTAGTGTTAGGGTTAGGGTTAATGTTACGGTATGGGTTAGATTTAGAAGTTTAGGGTTACAGTTAGGATTAGGCTTAGGATTGGGGTTAAGTGTTAGGTTTAGGGTTAGGGTTATCGTTAGGGTTACAGTTAGAGTTAATGTTAAAGTTACCATTAGGCTTACCATTAGTGTTCATGTTAGGGTTAGTGTTTAGATTAGGGTTAGGGTTAGTGTTACGTTTACGGTGAGTTTTAGGTTATTGTTAAACTTAGTTTTACGGTTAGGGTTAGGGTTAGTGTTAGGGTTAGGTATAGGGTTAGGGTTAGGTTTTAGGTTTAGGATTAAGGGTAGCGTTAGGTTCAAGTTTAGGGTTAGGGTTATAGTTATGGTTAGGGTTAGGGTTAGACTTAGGTTTAGGGTTAGTTTTAGGCTTAGGGTTAAAGTTAGTGTTAGGGTTCTCGTTAGGGTTAGGGTTAGGGTTAGGGTTAGGGATTAGGGTTAGTGTTAGGGTTAGTGTTTGGGTTTGGGTTGGGGTTAGGGTTAGGGTTACACAAGGTTAGGCTTGGGTTTAGGTTTAGTATTGGGGTATGGTAAGGATTAGTGTTAGGGTTAGGTTTTGGGGTGAGGGGTTAGGGGTAGGGTTAGAATTAGAGTTAGGGTTATGGTTAGGGTTAGGTTTAGGGTTAGTTTTTGGGTTAGATTTAGGGTTAAGGTTTCGGGGTTAGGGTTTGGGTTATGGTTAGGTTTAGTGTTAGGGAATAGGGATAGGCTTAGGGTGAGTTTTAGGGTTTGGATTAGGGTTAGGGATTAGGGTTATGGTATGGTTATTGTTAGGGGTTAGTGTTTAAGTTTAGGGTTACGGTTAAGGTTATGTTTAGTGTTAGGCTTTGGGTTAGGGTTAGAATTTAATTTTAGGGTTAGCGTTATGGATAGGGGTATGGTTAGGGTTAGGTTTACAGTTAGGTTTAGGGTAAGGGTTAGGATTAGTGTTAGATGTTAGGGTTAGCATTAGGGTTATTGTTAGTGTTAGGGTTAGGGTTCGGGTTAATGTTAGGGTATGGGTTAGATGTAGAGGTTTAGGTTTTTGGTTAGGATTAGGCTTAGGATTAGGGATAGTTTTAGTGTTATAGTTTAGTGTTAGGGTTAGCGTTAGGGTTAGAGTTAGGGGTTAAGTTTTAGGGTTAGGGTTAGGATTATTGTTTCGGTTACGGTTAGCGTTAATGTTAAAGTTACAGTTAGGGTTACCGTTAGTGTTCATGTTAGGGTTATGGTTTGGATTAGGGTTAGGGTAGTGATTAGTGTTAGGCTTAGGGTTAGGGTTAGGATTTGGGGTTAGGTTTTAGGGTTAGGGTTAGAGTTAGGTTTAGGGTTAGGGTTATGTTTAGGGTTAGGTTTATGTTTTGGGTTAGGGTTAGGTTTAGGGTTATGTTTAGGGTGAGGGTTAGGGTTAGCTTTGGGTTAGGTTTAGTGTTAGGGTTCGGATTAGGGTTAGGTTTAGTGTTGGGGTTAGGGGTCAGAGTTAGCGTTTATGGTTAGGGTTAGGGTTATGGTTAGGGATAGTGTTAAGGGTTAGAGTTAGTGTTGGGATTTTGGTTGGGGTTAGGGTTAGAAGTTAGGGTTAGAATTAGTGTTAGGTTTAGGGTTACTGTTAGGGTTAGTGTTAGGTTAGGTTTAGGTTTAGGATTAGGGTAGAATTTAAGTTATGGTTAGTGTTATGGTTAGGCTTAGTGTTAAGTTAGGGTTAGGTTTAGCGTTAGTGATAGGGGATAGGTGTCAGGGATAAGGTTAGGGTTAGGCTTAGGGTTAAATTTACGGTTACTTTTAGTTTTAGGGTTTGGGTTAGTGTTTGGGTTAGGGTTAGGTTATAGGGTTAGGGTTAGTGTTAGGTTTATGTTTACGTTTAGGCTTAGGGATATGGTTATGGTTAGTCTTAGGGTTAGGTTTATGGTTAGTTTCAGGTTTAGAGTTATCGTTATGGTTAGGGTTAGATTTTAGCATTATGGTTAGAGTGAGGTTTAGGTTTAGTTTTAGTGTTAGGGTTAGGGTTAGGGTTTGTGTTAAATTTAGGGTTAGAGTTATTGTTAGGTTTAAGTTTGGGGATTAGTGTTAGTGTTAGTGTTAGGGTTAGGGCTTGGTTTCGGGATATTTTTAGGTTTAGCTTTAGACAACCTGAGGCTTGGGGTCAATTATGGTAAGGATTAGGGTTATGGTGAGGGTTTGAGATTAGGGTTAGGTGTTAAGGATATGGTTATGGTTATGTTTAGGGTTAGGTTTATATTTAGGGTTAAGGTTAGTGTTAGGTTTTAGGTTAGGCTTGGGTTAGGATTGTGTTAGGTTTATGGTTTTGATTAGGTTTGTGTTAGGGTTAGGGTTATGTGTTAGAGTTAGATGTTAGGTTTTGGGTTAGGGTTAGGTTTAGCGTTAGGTTTAGAGTTTAGGATTACGGTTAGAGTTAATTTAATGATTTTGGTTAGAGTTAGGGTTAGAAATTATCTTTAGTGTTAGTGTTAGTGTTAGGGTTATGGTTAGGGTTAGTGTTAAGTTAGGGTTAGGTTTAGGGTTAGCGTTATGGGCTAGGTGATAGGGATAGGGTTAGGGTTAGTGTTAGGGTTAGGGTTATGGGCTAGGTGATAGTGATAGGGTTAGAGTTAAGTTTAGGAGTATGGTTAGTTTTACAGTTAGGGTTAGTATTAGGGTTTGAGATAGGTTATAGGGTTAGGGTTGTGGTAGGGTTGGTTTCACGTTTAGGATTAGTGTTATGGTAGGGTTAGTGTTAGGGTTAGGTTTATGGTTAGGTTTAGGTTTAGGGTTATGTTTAAGGTTAGGTTTAGAGGTTAACATTAGGGTTATGGTTAGATTTAGGTTTATGGTTAGGGTTAATCTTAGGGTTAGGTTTATGGTTAGGGTTAGGGATTAGGGTTAGTGTATGGGTTTTGGTTCGGTTTCGGGTTAGGTTTAGGGTTAGGGTTTGACAAGGTTAGGCTTTGTGTCAGGGTTAGGTTTAGGTTTATGCTAAGGATTAAGTTTATGTTGAGGTTTTGGGGTTATGGGTTATGGTTAGATTTAGGGGTAGGTTTAGAGTTAGGAATAGTGTTAGGGTTAGTGTTAGGATTCAGTTTAGTGTTAGGGTTAGGTTTAGTTTTATGGGTAGGGATAGGGTTAGGGATTGGCTTAATGTAAGAGTTAGGTTTAGGGTTAGTGTTAGAATTAAGGTTAGGGTTAGCATTATGGTTATTTTTCGAGTTTAGGGTTAGCGTTAGTGTCAGGGTAATGTTTAGGGTTAGAGTTATGGATAGAAGCTAGTGTTAGGGTTATTGTGAGTGTTATGGTTATAGATAGGGTTAGGGGTAGGCTAGCTTTAGGTTTAGGGTTAGTGTTAGGTTTAGGGCTAGGGATAGGCTAAGGGATAGTGTTAGGGTTATGGTTATGGTTAGGGTTAGTGTTACCATAAGGTTTAGGTTTGCGTTTAGGGTTATGGATAGGGTTAGTGTTAGGGTTAGGTTTACTTTTAGGGTTAGGGTTTGGGTTAGGTCTACGGTTAGGATTAAGTTTACTGTTAGGTATAGGGTTAGAGTTAGGAGTTTTGTGTGAGGGATAGTGATTGTGTTAGGGTAAAGGTTAAATTTAGGATTAGGGTTAGGGTTAGGTTTACGGTTAGGGTTCGGGTTAGGTTTAAACTTAGTGTTAGTTTTAGTGTTATTGTTAGGATTACAGTTAGGGTTAGGTGTAGTGTAGGGTTAGGTTTAGGGGTTAGGTGTTAGGGATAGGGATAGTGTTAGGCTTGGGATTACAGATAGGGTTATGGTTACTATTAGGTTTAGGGTGAGGTTTAGGGTTAGGGTTCGGGTTAGGTTTAAACTTAGTGTTAGGTTTAGTGTTATTGTTAGGATTAGAGTTAGGGTTAGGTGTAGTGTAGGGTTAGGTTTAGGGGTTAGGTGTTAGGGATAGGGATAGGGTTAGGCTTGGGATTACAGATAGGGTTATGGTTACTATTAGGTTTAGGGTGAGGTTTAGGGTTAGGGTTAGGGTTTGGGTTCAGTGTTAGGGGTTAAGAATAGTGTCAGGGTTATTGTTAGAATTTAGGTTAGGTTTATGGTTACGTTTAAGGTTACGGTTAGGGTCATTGTTATGATTAGGTTTAGGTTTATGGATTCAGGATAAGTTTAGGGTTAGGGTGAATTTAGACTTAATGTATATTTAGGGTTAGGGTTAGGATTAGTGTTAGGGTTAGGGTTAGGTTTAGGGTTCAGCTTAGGGATCGAAGGTTAAGGTTAGAGTTAGGGTTAGGGTTAAGGTTTGTTGTAGAGTTTGCGTTAGGTTTAGGGTTAGGGTTATGGGTTAGGGTTAGGCATAGGGATCGAAGGTTAGGGTTAGTGTTAGGGTTAGGGTGATGGTTTGTGGTAGAGTTTGCGTTAGGTTTAGGGTTAGGGTTATAGGTTAGGGTTTCATGTTAGTGTTAGGGTTAGGATTAGGGATTTGGGATAGCGTTAGTGTTAGTGTTAGAGTTAGGTTTAAAGTTAGGGTTAAGAATTATGGTTTTGGTTAGGTTAGTGTTAGTGTTAGGTTTAGGTTTAGTGTTAGTGTTAGGGCTAGCGATAGGGTTAGGGATAGTGCTGGGATTAGTGTTAGGGTTATGGTTAGGGTTACGTTTAGGGTTAGGGTTAGAGTTAGGGTTAGGTTTAGGATTAGGGTTAGTGTTAGGTATAGGGTTAGGATTAGGGGTTTGGTGTTATTGATAGGGTTAGGGTTAGGGTTAAGTTTAGTGTTGTGTTTATGTTTAGGTTTAGGGTTAGGGTTTAGGGTTAGGGTTTGTGTTAGGGGTAGGATTAGGTTTAAGTTTATGTATAGGGTTATGTTTAGGGTTAGTTTTAGAGGTTAGGCTTAAGGTTAGGGTTAGGGTTAGGTTTAGTGATTAGGGTTAGGGTTAGTGTTATGTTTACTGTTAGGGTTACGGTTAGGGTTAGGTTAGGGTTAGGGTTACAGTTAGGCTATGGTTAGGGTTAGTGTTAGGTTTTAGGGTTAGTGTTAGGGTTATGGTTAGGTTTAGTTTTAGTATTATGGTTAAGGCTAGGGTTAGATGTTGGTTAGGGTTAGGTTGGGAGTAAGATTTAGGGTTAGGGTTAGGGTTGGCTTAGCGTTAGAGTTAGTGTTAGGGTTTCGGGTAAGTATTAGGGATTAGGGTTTGGGTTAGGGTTAGGGTTCGGTTTTGGGTTAGGGTTAGACAAGGGTTAGGCTTGGGGTCATGGTTAGGGTTAGTATTATGGTAAGGATTAGGGTTAGTTTGAGGGTTAATGTTAGGCTTAGTTTTACGGTTAGGCATAGGGTTAGGGTTTGGCTTAATGTAAGGTTTAGGGTTAAGTTTAAGGTTAGTGTTAGGGTTAGTGTTAGGTTTAGATTTACAGGTTAGGGTTAGTTTTAGGGTTATGTTTAGGGTTAGCGTTAGGGTTAGAATGTAGTGTTAGGGTTTGTGTGAGTGTTAGGGTTATGGTTAAGTTTAGGGGTAGGTTAGGTTTAGGGTTATGGTTAGGTTTAGGTTTAGGGTTATGTTTATGCTCAGTAATAGATTTAGGGTTAGGGATAACATTACGGTTAAGTTTGTTCTTAGTGTTGGGTTTAGGTATACGGTCAACCTTAGGTTTAGGGTTAGGGATAGGTTTAGGGTTAGGGCTAGGGGTTAGGGTTAGGCTTAGGCTTATGGGTTAATTTTAGGGTTAGGTTTAGGTTTAGGGTTAGGGTTAGAATTAGAGTTAGTGTTAGGGTTATTGTTAGTGCTAGGGCTAGGATTAGGTTTAGTGTTAGGGTATGGGTTAGATTTAGAGATTTAGGGTTAGGGCTAGATTTAGGCTTAGGATTAGGGATAGGTTTGTGTTAGAGGTTAGTCTTAGGGTTAATGTTAGGTTTAAGGTTATGGGTTAAGTGTTAGGGTTAGGGTTATTGTTATTGTTAGGTTTACGGTTTGGGTTAGGGTTATGGTTAGTCTTTGGGTTAGGATTAGGGTTTGGATTAGGGTTAGGATAGCAATTACGTTTAGGGTTAGGGTGATTTTTAGGGTTAGGGGTTAGGGTTAGGCTTAGGGTTAGTCTTATCTTTATGGGTTGGGATTAGGGTTAGGGCTAGTGTTAGTTTAGTGTTAGTGTTAGTGTCAGGTTACGCTTAGTTTTAGGGTTAGGGATAGGTTTAGGGTTAGGCTTAAGGTTAGGCTTAGTGTTAGTGTTAGGGTTAGTGTTAGGTTAGGTTTAGTGTTAGGTTTAGGATTTGGGTTAGGGCTGGGGTTAGGGTTAGGTTTAGGTTTAACATTAGAGTTAGGGTTAGGTTTAGGGTTAGGGTTCGGTTTAGGGTTAGGGTTAGGTTTATCATTAGGGTTAGGGTTTAGTGTTAGAGGATAGGGTTACGGTTACAGTTAGAGTTTAAGGTTAGGGTTAGTGTTAAGGTTATGGGTAGTATTAGGGTTAGAAGTTAGGGTTAGTGTTAGTGTTTGGCTTAGGGTTACAGTTAGGGCCCGGGTTAGTTTAGTGTTAGAATTAGCGGTTAGGTGTTAGGGATAGGGATAGTGTCAGGCTTCAGATTACCGTGAGGGTTTGGATTACAATAAGGTTTAGATTTATGATGAGGGTTATGGTTAGTGTTACGCTTAGGTTTAGGGTTGTTTTTGGGTTAGGGTTAGGGGTTAGGTGTTAAGGATATCGTTAGGGTTATGTTTAGTGTTATGGTTAGGGATAGGGTTACTTTTAGGTTTACGGTTAGGGTTAATGTTTGTGTTAGTTTTAGGGTTATGGATTAGCAATAGTGTTAGGGTTAGTGTTAGGTTTAGGTGTTAGAGATAGGGTTAGGGTTAGGATTATCGTTAGTGTTAGGGTTAGTGTTAGGGTAAGGGTTAGTGTTAGGTTTAGGGATTAGGCTTAGGGTTATGGTTCACTTTAACGTTAAGGTTAGGACTAGGTTTAGGCTGAGTTTTACGGTTAGTTATAGGGTTAGCTTTAGACTTAAATTTAGGGTCAGTGTTAAGGTTAGTTTTAGGTTTAGTTTTAGGTTTAGTTTTAGGATTTGGGTTACAGTTAGGTTTAGGTTTAGGTTTTGTGTTAGCGTTAGGGTTAGGTTTAGGGTTAGGTTTAGGGTTAGAGTTAAGGTTAGGGTTAGGGTTATGGTTAGGGTTAGGATTAGGGTTAGGGTTTAGATTTAGAGGTTAGGGTTAGGTTTAGGGTTAGGAATTAAGGTTAGCGTTAGAGTTAGGGTTCATGTTAGGCTCAGTATTTGGATTAGGATTAGGGATAGTGATAGGTTAAGGGTTAGGGTTAAGTTTATGTTTATGTTTAGGATTAGGGTTAGGGTTAGGTTTAGGGATTAGGGTTAGTTTTAGGGTTGGTGTTTATGGTTAAGTTTAGTGTTAGTCTTAAGGTTAGGCTTAGGGTTAGGTTTAGGTTTAGGGATTAGTGTTAGGTTTAGTGTTAAGTTTAGTGTTAGGTTTAGGATTAGGGTTCGAGTTAGGGTTAGGGTTAGGTTTTAGGGTTAGGGGTAAGGTTAGGTTCAGGTTTAGGGTTAAGGTTTTTTTTTACGGTTAGTATTAAGGTTAGGGTTATGGTTAGGTTTAGGTTTAGGGTTTTGGTTAGGTTATGGTTAGAGTTTAGGTCTAGTGTTAGGGTGAGGGTTAGGTTTAGCTTTAGGGTTAGGGTTGGCTCAGGGTTAGGATTAGTGTTAGAGTTCGGGTTAGGGTTAGGTTTATGGATTAGGGTTTATGTTAAGGTTAGGGTTTGCGTTCGGGTTAGGTTTAGGGTTAGGCTTAGACCAGGTTAGGCTTGGGGTCAGGGTTAGGGTTAGTGTTATGGTTAAGGATTAGGGTTAGGTTGATGATTTGGGGTTAGGGGTTAGGATTAGGTTTAAGGTTAGGTTTACGGTTAGAGTTAGGGTTATGGTTAGGGATAGGGAGAGGGTTAGGTTTAGGGTTAGGGTTAGGGCTAGGGTTAGCATTAGGGTTAGTTTTAGTGTTAGGGTTAGGCTTAGTTATACGGTTATGGATAGGGTTAGGTTTTGGATTAATATAAGGGTTAGGGTTAGTGTTAGGTTTAGGTTTAGGGTTATGGTTAAGGTTAGGGTTAGGTTTAGGGTTATGGTTATGATTAGGATTATGGTTAGGGTTAGGGATAGATTTAGTTTTAGAGGTCAGGTTTAGGTTTAGCGTTAGAATTATGGTTAGGGGTTAAATGTTAGGGTTAGGGTTAGTGTTATTGTTAGGTTTACGGTTAGGGTTAGGGGTACAGTTAAGGTTACGCTTAGGGTTA
Source organism: Cavia porcellus (assembly GCF_034190915.1). Classification (NCBI taxonomy): domain Eukaryota; kingdom Metazoa; phylum Chordata; class Mammalia; order Rodentia; family Caviidae; genus Cavia; species Cavia porcellus. Next base: position 6,609,413 of record NW_026947518.1, read on the forward strand.
TGGTTAGTGTTTGGGTTAGGGTTAGGGTTGTGATTAGGGTTAGGGTAGCAATTAGCGTTATGTTTTGGTTTAGGTTTAGGGTGAGTGTTAGGGTTAGGGTTTAGGGTTACACTTAGCATTAGGCTTATCATTAGGGTTATGGATTAGGGATAGGGCTAGTGTTAGGTTTAGTATTAGTGTTAGGGTCATGGTTATGCTTAGTTTTAGGGTTAGGGGTAGGGTTAGGGTTATGCTTAATTTTAGGCATAGTGTTAGGGTTAGGGTTAAGGTTAGGGTGAGGGTTAGGTTAGGTTTAGTTTTAGGTTTAGTGTTAGGTTTAGGATTTGGGTTAGGGCTGGTGTTAGTGTTGGGTTTAGGTTTAGCATTAGCGTTAGGTTTAGGGTTAGGGTTAGGTTTAGGGTTAGGTTTTGGGTTAGGTTTAGAGTTAGGGTTTGGGTTTAGTGTTAAAGGTTAGGGTTACGGTTATGGTTAGAGATTAGTTTTAGGGTTAGTGTTAGGGTTATGGGTATGATTAGGGTTAGAAGTTACGGTTAGTGTTAGTGTTTGCTTAGGGTTACTGTTACGGTTAGGGTTAGGTTAGGGTTAGGTTTAGGGGTTTGGTGTTAGGGATAGGGATAGGGTTAGGTTTGGATTACGGTTAGGGTTTGGGTTACAATAAGGTTTAGAGTTAGTTTTAGGGTTATTTTTAGTGTTACGTTTAGTTTTAGGGTTAGGTTTGGTTTAGGGTGAGGGGTTAGGTCTTAAGGATATGGTCAAGGTGATGTTTAGGGTTATGGTTAGGGTTAGGGTTAAGTTCAACGTTATGTCTAGGGTTGGTGTTAGGGTTAGGTTTAGGGTTATGGATTAAGGATAGTGTTAGCGTTAGGGTTAGTTTTAGGGTTAGGGTTAGGGTTCACTTAAAGGTTAAGGTTAGAGTTAGGATTAGGCTGAGTTTTATGGTTAGGTATAGGTTTAGGTTTAGGGTCGGGTTTAGGGTTAAGTTTAGGATTTGGGTTAGGGTTTGCTTTAGGGTTAGGATTTGTGTTAGCGTTAGATTTAGGGTTAGGGTTAGATTTACGGTTAGAGTTAGGATTAGGGTTAGGGTTCGGGTTAGGGGTTAGATTTAGAAGTTGTTGTTAGGGTTAGTGTAAGGGATTCCTGTTAGGTTTAGGGTTAGTGTTAATTTTAGGCTCAGTATTAGGATTGGGTTAGGGATAGGTTTAGCATTAGAGTTAGGTTTATTGTTAGGGATAGGGTTAGGGTTAGGATTAGAAATAAGGTTAGGTTAGGGGTAGGTTTATGGTTAGGGTTAGGTTTTAGGGTTAGGTTTAGGGTCAGATTTAGGTGTTATGGTTAGGGTTAACTTTAGGGTTGGTTTTAAGGTTAGGATTATGCTTAGGTTTAGGCTTAGAATGTTACGGTTAGAGTTAGTATAGCGTTAGTTTTAGGGTTAGGGATAGGGTTAGGTTAGGTTTAGGGTTTTAGGTCGTAGGGATAAGGTTAGTGTTAGGGTTACATTTAGCCTTAGGTTTAAGGTTAGGGGTTAAGTGTTAGGGTTAGGATGAGCGTTAGGTTTAATGTTAGGGTTAGGGTTACGGTTATCCTTAGGGTTAGGCATTAGAGTTGTTTTTAGTGTTATTTTTAGTTTATGGGTTAGGGTTAGGGTTAGGTTTAGAGTTACGGTTATGGTTAGTGTTAGGGTTAGTGTTAGTGTTAGGTTTAGGGTTAGGGATAGTTATCCTGTTAGGATTAAGTTTAGGGTTAGGCTTAGGCTTAGAGTTTAAGGTTATTATTAGTGTTAGACTTGGGTTGGGGTTAAGGAGTAGGGTTACTATTAGCGTAAGGTTGAGTGTTTGGGTTAGGGTTAAGGGTTAGAGTTAGAGGTTGTTGTTAGGGTTAGTGTTAGGGTTAGAGTTTAGGGTTAGGGTTAGTGTTAGGTTTATAGTTAGTGTTAGGGTTAGGGTTAGAATTTAGAGTTAGAGTTGGTATTACGGTTAGAGTTATGGACAGTGTTAGAGTTAGGGTTAGGTTTAGGGGTTAGGTGTTAGCAATAGGGTTAGGGTTAGGTTTAGAAGTTATTGTTAGAGTTAGTGTTAGTGTTAGGTTTACGGTTAGGGTTAAGGTTAGGTTAGGGTTAGGGTTAAGGGTTAGGTGTTAGGAATTGTGTCAGGGTTAGCTTTGGATAACGGGTAGGTTTAGGGTTACTATTACGTTTAGGGTTAGGTTTAGGTTTAGGGTTAGGGTTAGGGTTTGGGATAGGGCTAGGAGTTCGGTGTTAATGATAGGATTATGGTTATTGTTAGTTTTACGGTTATGGTTAGGGTTATGTTTAGGGTTACGGTTAGGGTCAGTGTTAGGGTTAAGTTTAGGGTTAGGGATTAGGGGCAAGGTTAGGGTTATTGTGATGGTTAGGGTTAGGTTTAGGATTAGGGTTATGATTAGGGTTAGGGTTAGGGATAGAGGTTTAGGGTTAGAGTTAGGATTAGGGTTAGGGTTTGGTTTAGGGTTTGGGTTAGGATTACTGTTAGCATTAGGGGTTGAGTTTAGTGTTAGGGTTTGGGTTAGTGTTAGAGTTTAGGGATAGCGTTAGTGTTAGTGTTAGGGTTAGATTTATTGTTAGGGTTAGGGTTAGTGTTAGGTTTAGGGTTAGTGTTAGGTTTAGGGCTAGAGATAGGCTTAGGGATAGTTCTAGTTTTAGGATTTTGCTTAGGGTTAATGTTACAATTAGGTTTATGGTTACGTTTAGGGTTAGAGATAGGGTTAGGATTAGGGTTAGGCTTAGGGTTAGGGTTCGGGTCAGGTTTAGGGTTATGTTTAGGTTTAGGGTTAAGGTTAGGTTTTGGGTTAGAGTTAGGGTTAGCGTCAGGTTTATGGTTAGGACTAGGTTTAGGTTAGTGTTAGGTTTAGGTTAGCGTTAGGGGTTATGTTTTAGTGATACGCTTAGTGTTAGTCTTCAGGTTATGGTTAGTTTTAGGGTTATGAATAGGTTTAGGTTTAGGGTTAGGTTTAGCTTTAGTGTTAGTGTTAGTGGTAATGTTAGGGTTAGGTTTAGGGTTATGGTTAGGGTTAGCGTTAGAGTTCGGTTTAGTGTTAGTGTTAGGGTTAGCGTTCAGATTTGGGTTAGGGTTTCAGATAGGGTTAGGGGTTAGATTTAGAGGTTAGGGTTAGGGTTAGTGTTAGTGTTAGAGTTTAGGGTTAGGGTTAGTGTTAGTGTTAGGGTTAGGGTTAGAGCTAGGGTTAGAAGTTAGGGCTAGTTTTGGTGTTAGGATTAGGGTTACCGTTAGTGTTTGCTTTATTTTAGGGTTAGGTTTAGGGGTTAGGTGTTACAGATAAGGTCAGGGTTAGGCTTTCAATTGCGGTTAGTGTTAGGGTTATGATGCGGTTTAATTTGAGTGTTAGGGTTAGGTTTAGGGTTACTTTTGGTGTTAGGGCTGAGTTTGGGTTAGTGATAGGTGTTAGGTGTAAAGGATATGGTTAGGATTATGGTTAGGGTTAGGGTTAGTGTTAGGGTTTGGGATTAGGGATAGGTTTAGGGTTAGGGTTGTTGCTAGCGTTATGGGTAAGTGTTACTGTTAGGATTAGTGTTATGGTAAACATTAGATTTAGGCTTATGTATTAGAGTTAGTGTTCGGGTTAGGGTAAGGGATAGGGTTAGTGTTAGGTTTAGGGATTATGGTTAGGGTTAGGGTTAGGGTTAGTGTTAGGCTTATTATTAGGATTAGGGTTAGGAATAGGTTTAGGGTAAGGGTTAGGTTTATTGTTAGGGTTAGATTTAGGGATAGGTTTAAGGTTAGGTTTAGGTTTATGGTTATGGTTATGGTTAGGGTTAAGTTTAGGTTTAGAAAGTTAGGCCTGGAGTTAGGGTTAGGGTTAGGTTTAGGGTTAAGGTTTGTGTTAGGTTTAGGATTAGGTTTAGAGGTTAGGCTTAGGGTTAGGTTTAATGTTAGGAATAGGGTTAGTTTTAGGGTTAGTGTTAGGGTTAGCGTTAGCATTATGTTTAAGGTTAATTTTATGGTTAGGTTTAGGATTAGAGATTAGCATTAGGGTTAGTGTTGTAGTTAAGGTTCGGGTTAGTGTTATTTTTAGGGTTCAACAAGCTTAGAGCTGGGTTTATAGTTAGGGTTATGGTTGTGTTTAGCTTTAAGGTTAGGTTTAGGCTTTGGGGTTACGGCTTAGGGTCCCGGTTAGGGTTAGGGTTTGTGTTAGGGTTTGGGTTAGGGTTAGGGTTAGGGTTAGGGTTAGATGTAGGGGTTAGGTTTTAGGGATAGGTTTTAGGTTAGACTTCAGGTAACGGTTAGGGTTAGGATTACGATTAGTTTTGGGTTAGTGTTAGCGTTAGGTTTATGTTTAGGGTTAGGTTTAGTGTTAGGTTTAGGGTCAGGGTTAGGCATTAGGTGTTAGGGATAGGGTTAGGGTTAGGGTGAAGTTTAAGGTTTGGGTTAGGGTTAGTGTTAATTTTAAGGTTTGGTTTAGGGTTAATTTTAGGGATAGGGTTAGGTTTAGAGTTAGGGTTTAGTGTTAGGGATAATGTTACAGTTAGTTTTAGTTTTAGGGTTAGGCATTGGGTTTGGTTTAGAGGTTAGTGTTAGTGTTAGGGTTAGGGTTAGTGCTTAGGGATAGGGTTAGGGCTTAGTGCTAGGGTTAGGGTTAGTGTTAGTGTTAGGTTAGGGCTAAAGGTAATTGTTAGTGTTAGGGGTTAGGGTTATGGTTAGGGTTAGGTTTAGGGTTTACGTGTTAGCGATAGGTTCATTGTTAGGCTTTGGATTACTGTTAGGGATAGGGTTACAATTAGGTTTAGGGTTATTGTTAGGTTTAGGTTTAGGCTTAGAGTTAGGGTTAGATTTTTGGTTAATGTTAGGGCTTAGGTGTTAAAGATATGGTTAGAGTTATGGTTATGGTTACGGTTAGTGTTAGGGTTATGTTTAGGTTTATGGCTGGGTTAGGGTTACTGTTATGGTTAGGGTTAGGGATTAGGGTTAGGCTTAGGATTCGGGTTAATGTTAGGTTTAGGGTTTAGTGTTACGGTTAGGGTTAGCATTATGGTAAGTGTTAGGGTTAGGCTTATATATTAGGGTTAGTGTTAATGTTAGGCTTAGGGTTAGATTGAGGGTTATGGATTATGGTTAGGGTTAAGGTTAGTGTTGGTGTTAGGCTCAGTAGGAGGATTAGGTTTTGGGATAGGTTTAGGGTTAGGTTTAGGTTTATTGTTAGGGTTAGTGTTAGGGATAGAGTTAGGGTTAGCTATAGGGTTAGGGATAGGGTTAAGGTTAGGGTTAGGAGTTAGGGTTGGATTTAGTGTTAGGGTTAGGGGATAGGGTTAGGTTTAGTGTTTGGTGTAGGTTTAGGGTTAGGATTAGTTTTAGGGTTGGGTTTAGAAGGTTAGGGTTAGGGTTCATGTTAGGGTTAGTGTTAGGGGTATGATTAGGTTTAGGGTTCGTTTTAGGGTTAGGGTTAGGATTAGCATTAGGTTTAGGGTTAGGGTTAGGTTTAGGTTAGGGTTAGTGGTAGGTTTAGGTTAGGGTTAGGGTTCAGGTTTTAGGGATAGCGTTAGGGTTAGGCTTCGGGTTTCGGTTAGGGTTAGTGTTATGAATAGGTTTAGGGTTAGGGTTAGGTTTAGCATTAGGTTTGTGTTAGGGTTCAGGTTAGTGTTAGGGTTACGGTTAGGGTCAGGTTTAGGTTTAGTGTTATGGTTAGGGTTAGGGTTAGGTTTTGGTTTAGGGTTTGTGTTATGGTTAGAGTTTGGATTAGGGTTAGGGGTTATTGTTAGAGGATTAGGGTTAAGGTTAGCATAGGTTAGTGTTAGGATTTGGGTTAGGTTTAGGGTTAGGGTTAGGGTTAGTGTTAGGGTTAGGTTTAGATGGTTAGGGTTAGAGTTAGGGTGAAGGTTAGGGATAGGGTTAGGCTTACCGTTAGTTGTAGGGTTAGGCTAAGGTTTAAGGTTTGGTTTAGGTGTACGTTTAGGGTTAGGGTTAGGGTTAGGGTTAGAGGTTATGGTTAATCAGGGTTAGGTTTGGGGTTAGAGTTAGTGTTAGCGTTAGTTTTTGGGTTAGGGTTAGTGTTAGTGCTAGGTTTAGGGGCAGGCTTAGGGTTTAGGTGTTAGGGATAGGGTTATAGTAAAGGTTAAGTTTAATGTTAGTGTTAGGGTTAATTTTAGGATTAGGGTTAGGTTTTAGGGTTATGGATAGAGTTACCGTTAGGTTTAGCTTTATGGTTAGGGTTAGGCGTCGGGTTAGGGTTAGATGTTAGTTTTAGAGTTAAGGTTAGGTTTAGTGTTTGGGTATGGTTACGGATAGCCTTTAGGGTTAGGGTTAGTGTTAGCGTTATGTTTCCGGTTAAGGTTATGGGTAGAAGTTAACGTTATTTTAGGATTAGGTTTAGGGTTAGAGTTTAGCATTAGGGTTACCCTTTGCATTAGGGTTAGGGCTTAGGGTTAGGGTTAGGGTTTGGTTTATGTATAACTCTAACGGTTGGGGTTAGGTTTACAGGTTAGGGTTATGGTTAGGGTTAGGTTTATGTTAGGGTTAGGATTAGGTTTTAGTTGTTAGGTATAGGGTCAGTGTTAGGCTTCGGATTACGGTTAGGTTTAGGGTTACGATTAGGTTTAGGTTTTGTGTTAGGGTTAGAGTTAAGGTTAGGGTTAAGGTTAGAGTTATGGTTAGAGTTAAAGTTAGAGTTAGGGTTAGATTTTCAGTTAGGGGGTAGGGGTTAGGTGTTAAGGATATGGTTAGTGTTATGGGTAACATTAGGGTTAGGTTGAGGTTGTCGTTTATGTTTGCGGATAGGTTAGTATTAGCGTTAGGGCTAGGGTTAGGGATTAGGGTAAGGGTTAGTGTTCGGGATAGGGTTAGGTTTACGGGTTAGTGTTACACTTAGGGTTAGGGTTATGGTAAGCATTAGTGTTCGGGTTAGGGTTAGGGTTAGGGTTAGGGTTAGGGTTAGGGTTAGGGATAGTGTTAGGGTTAGGGTGAGGTGTTAGTGTTAGAGTTAGGGTTAGGGTTAGGCATTAGGGTCAGGGTTAGGGTTAGGTTTAGGATTAGGGTTAGTGTTAGTGTTAGAAGGTTAGTGTTAGAGTTAGCGTGAGGGTTAGTCTTAGGGTTATTGTTAGGTTTATATTTTGGTTTAGGATTAGGGTTACGGTTAGTGTTAGGGTTAGGGTTAGGGTTAGGGTTAGGATTAGGGTTAGGGTTAGGGTTAGTGTTAGGGTTAGGTTAGTATTAGTGTTGAGTTTATGGTTAGGGGTTCGGTTTCAGGGATAGTGTTAGTGTTAGGCTTCGCGCTATGGTTAGGGTTCGGGTTTTGAATAGGTTTAGCGTTAGGTTTAGGCATTAGGGTTTGCATTTAGTGTTAGGGTTAGAGTTACATTTAGGTTTAGGTTTAGTGTTAGGGTTAGAGTTAGGGTTAGAGGTTATGGTTATTCAGGGTTAGGTTTGGGGTTAGGTTTAGTGTTAGGGTTAGTTTTCGAGTTAGTGTTAGCGTTAGTGCTAGGTTTAGGGACAGGCTTATTGGTTAGGTGTTAGCTATAGGATTATAGTTAGGGTTAAGTTTAATGTTAGTGTTAGGGTTAATTTTAGGATTAGGGTTAGGGTTTAGGGTTATGAATAGGTTTACCGTTAGGTTTAGCTTTATGGTTAGGGTTAGGCGTCGGGTTAGGGTTAGAGGTTAGTGTTAGAGTTAGGTTTAGGTTTAGTGTTTGGGTATGGTTATGGTTAGCGTTTAGGGTTAGGGTTAGTGTTAGCGTTAGGTTTCTGGTTAAGCTTATGGGTAGAAGTTAACGTTATTTTTAGGGTTTGGTTTAGGGTTAGAGTTTAGCATTAGGGTTACCCTTTGGGTTAGGGTTAGGGCTTAGGGTTAAGGTTAGGGTTTGGTTTATATATAGCTCTAACGGTTAGGGTTAGGTTTAAAGGTTAGGGTTATGGTTAGGGTTAGGTTTATGTTAGGGTTTGGATTAGGTGTTAGTTGTTAGGTATTAGTTGTTAGGTGTTAGTTGTTAGGTTTAGGATTAGGTTTTAGTGTTAGTCTTCGGATTACGGTTAGGTTTAGGGTTACGATTAGGTTTAGGTTTGGTGTTAGGGTTAGAGTTAAGGTTAGGGTTAGGGTTAAAGTTAGAGTTAGGGTTAGATTTTCAGTTAGGTTTAGGAGCTAGGTGTTAAGGATATGGTTTGTGTTATGGGTAGCATTACGGTTAGGTTGAGGGTTTCATTTAGGTTTACTGATCGGTTAGTATTAGCGTTAGGGATTGGGGTTATGGTTAGTGTTCGGGTTAGGGTTAGGTTTACGGGTTAGTGTTACGCTTAGGGTTAGGGTTATGGTAGGCGTTAGGGTTAGGCTTTCATATTAGTTTTAGTGTTCAGGTTAGGGTTAGGGTTACGGTTAGGGATTAGGTTTAGGGTTAGTGTTAGGGTGAGGGTTAGGATTATTGTTAGGGTTAGTGTCAGGATTAGGGTTAGGTTTAGGATTAGGGATAGTTTTAGGGTTAGGGTGAGGAGTTAGTGTTAGAGTTAGTGTTAGGGTTATGGGTTAGTGTGAGGGTTAGGGTTAGGATTAGGATTAGGGTTAGTGTTAGTGTTAGAAGGTTAGGGTTAGAGTTAGCATGAGGGTTGGGGTGAGGGTTATTGCTAGGTTTATGCTTAGGTTTAGGGTTAGGGTTAGGGTTAGGTTAGGGTTAGTGTTAGGGTTAGGTTAGTATTAGTGTTAAGTTGAGTTTAGGGTTAGTGGTTAGGTTTAAGGGATAGTTTTAGTGTCAGGCTTTGCGTTACGTTTACGGTTAGGGTTTTGAATAGGTTTAGCATTAAGTTTAGGCGTTAGGGCTAGCGTTTAGTGTTATGGTTAGGGTTACGTTTAGGTTTAGGTTTAGGGTTATGGTTAGAGTTAGGGTTAGAGGTTATGGTAAGTCAGGGTTAGGTTTGGGGTTAGGGTTAGTGTTAGCGTTAGTTTTCGCATTAGGGTTAGCATTAGTGCTAGGTTTAGGGGCAGGCTTAGGGTTTAGGTGTTAGGGATAGGGTTATAGTTAGGGTTAAGTTTAATGTTAGTGTTAGTGTTAATTTTAGGATTAGGGTTAGGGTTTAGGGTTATGAATAGGTTTACCGTTAGGTTTAGCTTTATGGTTAGGGTTAGGCGTCGGGTTAGGGTTAGAGGTTAGTGTTAGAGTTAGGTTTAGGTTTAGTGTTTGGGTATGGTTATGGTTAGCGTTTAGGGTTAGGGTTAGTGTTAGCGTTAGGTTTCTGGTTAAGCTTATGGGTAGAAGTTAACGTTATTTTTAGGGTTTGGTTTAGGGTTAGAGTTTAGCATTAGGGTTACCCTTTGGGTTAGGGTTAGGGCTTAGGGTTAAGGTTAGGGTTTGGTTTATATATAGCTCTAACGGTTAGGGTTAGGTTTAAAGGTTAGGGTTATGGTTAGGGTTAGGTTTATGTTAGGGTTTGGATTAGGTGTTAGTTGTTAGGTATTAGTTGTTAGGTGTTAGTTGTTAGGTTTAGGATTAGGTTTTAGTGTTAGTCTTCGGATTACGGTTAGGTTTAGGGTTACGATTAGGTTTAGGTTTGGTGTTAGGGTTAGAGTTAAGGTTAGGGTTAGGGTTAAAGTTAGAGTTAGGGTTAGATTTTCAGTTAGGTTTAGGAGCTAGGTGTTAAGGATATGGTTTGTGTTATGGGTAGCATTACGGTTAGGTTGAGGGTTTCATTTAGGTTTACTGATCGGTTAGTATTAGCGTTAGGGATTAGGGTTATGGTTAGTGTTCGGGTTAGGGTTAGGTTTACGGGTTAGTGTTACGCTTAGGGTTAGGGTTATGGTAGGCGTTAGGGTTAGGCTTTCATATTAGTTTTAGTGTTCAGGTTAGGGTTAGGGTTACGGTTAGGGATTAGGTTTAGGGTTAGTGTTAGGGTGAGGGTTAGGATTATTGTTAGGGTTAGTGTCAGGATTAGGGTTAGGTTTAGGATTAGGGATAGTTTTAGGGTTAGGGTGAGGAGTTAGTGTTAGAGTTAGTGTTAGGGTTATGGGTTAGTGTGAGGGTTAGGGTTAGGATTAGGATTAGGGTTAGTGTTAGTGTTAGAAGGTTAGGGTTAGAGTTAGCATGAGGGTTGGGGTGAGGGTTATTGCTAGGTTTATGCTTAGGTTTAGGGTTAGGGTTAGGGTTAGGTTAGGGTTAGTGTTAGGGTTAGGTTAGTATTAGTGTTAAGTTGAGTTTAGGGTTAGTGGTTAGGTTTAAGGGATAGTTTTAGTGTCAGGCTTTGCGTTACGTTTACGGTTAGGGTTTTGAATAGGTTTAGCATTAAGTTTAGGCGTTAGGGCTAGCGTTTAGTGTTATGGTTAGGGTTACGTTTAGGTTTAGGTTTAGGGTTATGGTTAGAGTTAGGGTTAGAGGTTATGGTAAGTCAGGGTTAGGTTTGGGGTTAGGGTTAGTGTTAGCGTTAGTTTTCGCATTAGGGTTAGCATTAGTGCTAGGTTTAGGGGCAGGCTTAGGGTTTAGGTGTTAGGGATAGGGTTATAGTTAGGGTTAAGTTTAATGTTAGTGTTAGTGTTAATTTTAGGATTAGGGTTACAGTTTATCGTTATGAATAGTTTTACCATTAGATTTAGCTTTATGGTTAGGGTTAGGCATCGGTTTAGGGTTAGAGGTTAGTGTTAGAGTTAGGGTTATGTTTAGTGTTTGAGTATGGTTATGGTTAGCATTTAGGGTTAGGGTTAGTGTTAGGTTTATGTTAGATTTAGGATTAGGTGTTAGTTGTTAGGTATAGGGTCAGTGTTAGTCTTTGGATTATGGTTAGGTTTAGGGTTATGATTAGGTTTAGGTTTGGTGTTAGGGTTAGAGTTAAGATTAGGGTTAGGGTTAAAGTTAGAGTTATGGTTAGATTTTCAATTAGGGTTAGGGGTTAGGTGTTAAGGATATCTTTAGTGTTATAGGTAGCATTAGGGTTAGGTTGAGGGTTTCATTTAGGTTTATGGATTGGTTAGTATTAGAGTTAGGTTTAGGGTTAGAGATTAGGGTTAGGGTTATGGTAAGCGTTAGGGTTAGGCTTTCATATTAGTGTTAGTGTTCAGGTTAGGGTTACGGTTAGGGATTAGGTTTAGGGTTAGTGTTAGAGTGAGCGTTAGGATTATTGTTAGGGTTAGTGTTAGGTTTAGGGTTAGGTTTAGGTTTAGGTATAGTGTTAGTGTTAGGGTGAGGGGTTAGTGTTAGAGCTAGTGTTAGGGTTAGGGGTTATGGTGAGGGCTAGGGTTATGATTAGGATTAGGGTTAGTGTTAGTGTTAAAAGGTTAGGGTTACAGTTAGTGTGAGGGTTAGGGTGAGGGTTATTGTTAGGTATATGTTAAGGTTTAGGGTTAGGGTTACGCTTAGTGTTAGCGTTAGGGTTAGGGTTAGGATTAGTGTTAGGGTTAGGTTAGTATTAGTGTTAAGTGGAGTTTAGGGTTAGGGGTTAGGATTTAGGGATAGTGTTAGTGTTAGGCTTCGCGTTATCGTTAGGGTTAGGGTTTAGAATAGGTTTAGCATTAGGTTTGGGGTTAGGGCTTAGGTGTTAAGGATATGGTTAGTGTTATGGGTAGCATTAGGGTTAGATTGAGGGTTTCGTTTAGGTTTAAGGATGGGTTAGTATTAGCGTTAGCATAGGGTTAGGGATTAGGGTTAGGGTTTGTGTTCGGGTTAGGGTTAGGTTTACAGATTAGTGTTACGCTTAGGGTTAGGGTTATGGTAAGCATTAGGTTTAGGCTTTCATATTAGTGTTAGTGTTCGGGTTAGGGTTAGGGTTACGGTTAGGGATTAGGTTTAGGGTTCGTGTTAGGGTGAGGGTTAGGATTATTGTTAGGGTTAGTGTTAGGGTTAGGGTTAGGTTTATAGTTAGTTATAGTGTTAGGGTTAGGGTGAGGGGTTAGTGTTAGAGTTAGGGTTAGGGTTAGGGGTTAGGGTGAGGATTAGGGTTAGGATTAGAATTAGGGTTAGTGTTAGTGTTAGAATGTTAGGGTTAGAGTTAGTCTGAGGGTTAGCGTTAGGGTTATTGTTAGGTTTATGTTTAGGTTACGGTTAGGGTTACGGTTAGGGTTAACGTTAGGGTTAGGTTTAGGGTTAGGGTTAGATTTAGGTTTTGTGTTAGATTTAGTGTTAGTGTTAGTGTTAGGGTTAGGGTTAGGGTTAGGGGTTAGGTGTTAGGAATAGGGATAAGGGTTAGGTTTAGGGTTAGAATTAGGGTTAGGGTTAGGGTTATGGTTAGGGTTAGAGGTTATCCTTTTGTTTAGTGTTAGAGTTAGGGTTAGTGTTAGGGTTAGCCTTAGAGATTATGGGTTAGGGTTAGGGTTAAAGCTTAGTTTCAGGGTTAGGGTTAGAGTTTACGATTATGATTAGGGTTAGCATAGGTTTAGGTTTAGTGTTAGGGTAAGAGTTAGGGTTAGTGTTAGGGTTAGTGTTAGTGCTAGGGATAGGGTTAGGGTTATCTTTAGAGGTTAGCATTAGGTTTAGTAATAGAGTATGTGGTTAGGGTTAGGTTTAGGGTGAGGCTTAGAAGTTATGTTTATGGTTATGGTTAGGGTTAGTGTTAAAGTTTAGGTTTAGGATTAGGTTTAGCGTTAGGGTTAGGTATAGGGTAAGGTTTAGGATTAGGGTTAGTAGTTAAGTTTATGGTTAGGTTTACGGTTAGGTTTAGGGTTAGGTTTAAAGGTTAGGGTTAGGGTTAGGGCTAGGGTAAGGGTTAGTGTTAGGGTTAGGGTTAGTTTTGAAGTTAGGTTTAGGGTTGGGTTAGCATTAGGGTTAGGTTTAGGGTTAGGTTTAGGGTTAGGGATAGGGTGACAGTCAAGCTTTGGGTTACGGCAAGGGTTAGGGTTACAATTAAGTTAGGGTTAGAGATAGAGTTAGTGCTAGTGTTAGGGTTTGTGTTAGAATTAGGGTTAGTGTTAGTGTTAGGTTTAGGGTTAGGCTTAGGATAGGTTTAGTGTTAGGGTTAGGTTTAGGTTTAGAGTTCGGTTTAGGTTTAGGGTTAGGGTTAGTTTTAGGGTTAGGGTTTGGTTTAGTGTTAGAGATATGGTTATGGCTAGGCTTCGGGTAACAGTTAGTGTTAGGGTTATGCTTAGGTTAGGGTTAGGGTTAGAATTATGGTTAGTGTTAGGATTTTGATTAGAGTTAGTGTTAGGGTTAGATTTAGGGGTTAGGTGTTTGGGATAGGGTTAGGGTTAGGCTTCGAGTTATGGTTATTTTTAGGTTTACGATGAGTTTAGGTTTAGTGTTTGCCTTAGGGTTAGAGTTAGGTGTAGTGTTTGCGTTAGATTTGGGCTTAGTTTTAGGTTTAGGGTTAGGTTTATGGGTTAGGTGTTAGTGATAAGGTTATAGTTAGTGTTATGTTTAGGGTCAGCTTTAGGGTTAGGTTTAGGTTTAAGGTTAAGATTATTGTAAGTGTTAGCATTTAGGGTTACGGTTACAGTTAGGGTTAGTGTTATGGTTAGTGTTAGGGTTAGGTTGAGGTTTCAGGCTAGGGTTAGTTTTAGCATTAGTGTTAGGGCTTAAGGTTAGGGATTAGGCTTAGGGTTAGTCTTAGGGTTAGGATTAGGGTTAATGTTAGGTTTGGGGTTTCGGTTAGGGTTATGGTTAGAGCTTAGGGTTAGGGTTAGGGTTAGGGTTAGGGTTAGGGTTAGGGTTAGGGTTAAAGCTTAGGTTGAGGTTTAGGGTTTGCATGTTAGGGATAGGGTTAGTATTAGGGTTATTCATTAGGTTTAGGGTTAGCTTTACAGTTAGATTAGGGTTAGGTTTAGAGGTTAGTTTTAGGATTAGTGTTAGTTTTCGGGTTAGTTTTAGTATTAGGGTTAGGATTAGGTTTGGAATTAGGTTTAGGTTTAGGGTTAGGCTTAGCGTTAGGGTTAGGTTTAGGGTTAGGTTTAGTGTTAGGGATATGGTTATGGCTGGGCTTCGGGTAACAGTTAGTGTTAGGGTTACACTTAGGTTAGGGTTAGGGTTAGAATTATGATAAGTGTTAGGATTTGTATTAGGATTAGGCTTAGGGTTAGGGTTAGGTTTAGGGGTTAGGTGTTAGGGATAGTATTAGGGTTAGGCTTCGGGGTAAGATTAGTTTTAAAATTAAGAAAAGCTTAGGGTTAGTGTTAGTGTTAGTGTTAGGGTTAGGTTTAGGTGTAGCGTTTGTGTTAGATTTAGGTTTAGTTTTAGGGTTAGGTTTAGAGTTAGGTTTAGGGGTTATGTGTTAGTGGTAGGATTATAGTTAGAGATAGGTTTAGTTTTAGGCTTAATATTATGGTTAGTGTTAACGTTTAGGGTTAGGCTTACGGTTAGGATTAGTGTTATGGTCAGTGTTAGGGTAAGGTCGAGTTTTATGGTTAGGTTTAGATTTAGTATTAGTGTCAGGACTTAAGTTCAGGGGTTAGATTAGGGTTAGGTTTAGGGTTAGGGTTAGGTTAGGGTTAGGAATATGGTAGGGTTATGCTAGTTTGAGGGTTAGGGTTACACATTACATTCAGGGTTAGAGTTAGTTTAAGGGGTAGGGTTAGGGTTCAGTTAAGGGATTAATGTTAGGTTTAGGGTTAGGGTTATGGTTATATTTAGGGTTAGGGTTAGAGATAGGATTAGAAATTAGTGTTAGGGGTATGGTTAAGGTTATGTTTAAGGTTAGGGTTAGTGTTAGAGTTAGGGTTAGGTTTTAGGAGATAGGAAGAGGGGCAAGGTTAGGCTTCGGGTTAGGGTTAGTGTTAGGGTTACGATTAGGTTTAGGGTTAGTGTTAGGGTTAGATTTTGTTTTAATTTTATGGTTAGGTTTAGCGTAATGTTCACGGGTTACGTGTTCTGGAAATGGTTAGGGTTAGGGTTATTGTTAGTTTTATGGTTAGGTTTAGGGTTAGGGATAATATTAGGTTTAGGGTTATGGTTTAGTGTTAGTGTTATGATTAGGGTTGGGGTTTCTTTTAGGCTTCGGATTATGGTTATGGTTAGGGTTACGATTAGGTTAGGGCTAAGTTTGGATTAGGATTAGATGTTAGGGATAGTTTTACGGTTAGGGTTAGTGTTACGGTTAGAGTTCAGGGTTACGGTTAGGTTTAGGGTTAGGGTTAGAGTTTTGGTTAGAGGTTATCATTAGGTTTGGATTAGGGTTAATATTAAAGCTGAGGTTTAATGTTAGGCTTAGTGTTAGGGTTAGGGTTAGTGTTAGGTTAAGCGTTACGGTTAGGGATATGGTTATGGTTAGAAGTTAGCATTTGGTTTAGGTTTAGAGTTAGGGCTAGTGTTAGGGGTCGGTTTAGGCTTAGAAGTAATGTTTAGGGTTAGGGTTAAAGCTTACGTTAAGGGTTAGGGTTAGGGTTAGGATTAGGTTTAGGGTTAAGATAAGGTTTAGGGTTAGCATTAGTGGTTAGCTTTAGGGGTAGGGTTATAGTAAGGGTTAGCGTTAGGTTTAGAGGTTAGTGTTAGTGTTAGTGTTAGTGGTAGGGTTAGGTTTAGGGTTAGTGTTAGTGTTAATGTTAGTGTTAGTGTTATGTTTCAGGTTAGAGTTAGGGTTAGGCTTAGCGTTAGGCTTAGGGTTATGGTTAGATTTTGGATTACAATTAGGTTAGGGTTAGATTTAGGTTTTGTGTTAGGTTTAGTGTTAGTGTTAGGGTTAGGGTTAGGTTTAGGGGTTAGGTGTTAGGGATAGGGATATGAGTTAGGTTTAGGGTTAGAATTAGGGTTAGGGTTAGGGTTATGGTTAGGGTTAAAGGTTATCCTTTGGTTTAGTGTTAGAGTTAGGGTTAGGGTAACTTTTAGGGTTAGCCTTAGAGGTTATGGGTTAGGGTTAGGGTTAGAGTTAGTGTTAGGGTTAGGGTTAAAGCTTAGTTTCAGGGTTACAGTTAGAGTTTAGGGTATGGTTTAAGGTTAGGGTTAGGGTTAGGGTTAGTGTTGTGTTTAGAGGTTTGCATTTGTTTTAGTGTTAGAGTTAGGGTTAGGCTTAAGGTTAGTGTTAGGCTTAGAGGTTATGGTTATGGTGAGGGTTAGTGTTAGTTTTAAACCTTAGGTTCAGGGTTAGGGTTAGGGTTAGAATTAGGGATAGTGTAAGAGTTAGGATTAGGGTTAGTGGTTAGTTTTAGGGTTAGCGTTACTTTTAGAGTTAGGGTTAGATTTAGAGGTTAGTTATAGGTTTAGGTTTAAGGTTAGGGTTAGTGTGAAGGTTATGGTTAGGGTTAGAATTAGGGTTAGGGTTAGCCTTAGGGTTATGATTAGGGTTAGTGTTACAATTAAGTTAGCGTTAGGGTTAGGGTTAGGGTTAGGGTTAGGTTTAGGTTTAGGGTTAGGGTTAGTGGTTAGCATTAGGTTTGGTTTATGTTTATGGATAAAGCATAGGTTTAGGTTTAGTGTTAGGGTAAGAGTTAGGGTGAGTGTTAGGGTTAGTGTTAGGGATAGGGATAGGGTTAGGTTTATCATTAGAGGTTAGCATTAGGTTTAGTAATAGAGTATGTGGTTAGGGTTAGGGTTAGGGTGAGGCATAGAAGTTATGTTTATGGTTATGGTTATGGTTAGGGTTAAAACTTAGGTTTAGGATTAGGTTTAGCATTAGGGTTAGGTATAGGGTAAGGTTTAGGATTAGGGTTAGTAGTTAGGTTTATGGTTAGGTTTACGGTTAGGTTTAGGGTTAGGTTTAGAGGTTAGGGTTAGGGTTAGGGTCCCGGTTAGACTTCGCATTACCTTTAGTGTTAGGGTTACAATTAGGTTTAGGGTTATCTTTAGGGTTAGGGTTCGGGTTAGGGTTAGGTTTAGGGCTAGGTTTAGTGTTGGTTTTAGGGTTAGGTTTAGCATTAGCATTAGGGGTTAGGTTTTAGGGATAGGGATAGTGTTACTGTAGGTTTAAGGTTAGGTTTACTGTTAGGGTAAGGGTTAGCGATAGTGTAAGTTCTAGGGTTAGTGTTAGGTTTAGGGTTAGGCTTAGGATAGGTTTAGTGTTAGGGTTAGGTTTAGGTTTCGAGTTCGGTTTAGGTTTAGGGTTAGGGTTAGTTTTAGGGTTAGGGTTTGGTTTAGTGTTAGAGATATGGTTATGGCTAGGCTTTGGGTAACAGTTAGTGTTAGGGTTACTCTTAGGTTAGGGTTAGGTTTAGGGTTAGAATTATGGTTACTGTTAGGATTTTGATTAGAATTAGTGTTAGGGTTAGGTTTAGGAGTTAGGTGTTTGGGATAGGGTTAGGGTTAGGCTTCGAGTTATGGTTATTTTTAGGTCTATGATGAGTTTAGGTTTAGTGTTTGCCTTAGGGTTAGAGTTAGGTGTAGGTTTTGTGTTAGATTTAGGCTTAGTTTTAGGTTTAGGGGTTAGGTGTTAGTGATAATGTTATAGTTAGTGTTATGTTTAGGGTCAGCTTTAGGGTTAGGTTTAGGTTTAAGGTTAAGATTTTTGTAAGTGTTAGCATTTAGGGTTAGGGTTACGGTTAGGGTTAGTGTTATGGTTAGCTTTAGGTTTAGGTTGAGATTTCAGGCTAGGGTTAGTGTTAGGATTAGTGTTAGGGCTTAAGTTTAGGTTTTAGGCTTAGGGTTAGTGTTAGGGTTAGTGCTAGGGTTAGGGTTACGGTTGGGGTTTTGGTTAGGGTTATGGTTAGAGCTTAGGGTTAGGGTTAGGGTTAGGGTTAGGGTTAAAGCTTAGGTTGAGGTTTAGGGTTAGCATGTTAGGGATATTGTTAGGATTAGGGTTATTCGTTAGGTTTAGGGTTAGCTTTACAGTTAGATTAGGGTTAGGTTTAGAGGTTAGTGTTAGGATTAGTGTTAGTTCTCGGGTTAGTTTTAGTATTATGGTTAGGATTAGGTTTGGAATTAGGTTTAGGTTTAGGGTTAGGCTTAGCGTTAGGGTTAGGTTTAAGGTTAGGTTTAGTGTTAGGGATATGTTTACGGCTAGGCTTCGGGTAACAGTTAGTGTTAGGGTTACACTTAGGTTAGGGTTAGGGTTAGAATTATGGTTAGTGTTAGGATTTGTATTAGGATTAGGCTTAGGATTCGGTTTAGGTTTTGCGGTTTGGTGTTAGGGATAGTTTTAGGCTTAGGCTCTGTGTTACGGTTAGCTTTAAAATTAAGAAGAGGTTAGGGTTAGTGTCAGTGTTAGTGTTAGGGTTAGGGTTAAGTGTAGCGTTTGTGTTAGATTTAGGGTTAGTTTTAGGGTTAGGTTTAGGGTTAGGTTTAGGGGTTATGTGTTAGTGTTAGGATTATAGTTAGAGTTAGGTTTAGTTTTAGGCTTAATATTATGGTTAGTGTTAGCGTTTAGGGTTAGGCTTACTGTTAGGATTAGTGTTATGGTCAGTGTTAGGGTAACTTTGAGTTTTATGGTTAGGGTTAGAGTTAGGATTAGTGTCAGGACTTAAGTTCAGGGGTTAGATTACGGTTAGGGTTAGGGTTAGGTTTAGGGTTAGGGATATGGTAGGTTTATGCTAGTGTTAGGGATAGGGTTACATATTACAGTCAGGGTTAGGGTTAGTTTAAGGGGTAGGGTTAGGGTTCAGTTAAGGGATTAATGTTAGGTTTAGGGTTATGGTTATGGTTATAGTTAGGTTTCGGGTTAGAGATAGGATTAGAAATTAGTGTTAGGGGTATGTTTAGTTTTATGGTTATGTTTAAGTTTAGGGTTAGTGTTAGCATTAGCGTTAGGGTTTAGGAGTTAGGAAGAGGGGCAAGGTTAGGCTTCGGGTTAGGGTTAGTGTTAGGGTTAGATTTTGTTTTAATTTTAGGGTTAGGGTTAGTGTAAGGTTCAGGTGTTACGTGTTCTGGAAATGGTTAGGGTTGGGGTTAGGCTTACATGTTATGGTTCGGGCTAGGATTAGTGATAGGGTGAAAGCTTAGATTCAGGGTTGGGGTTAGTGTTAGAGTTAGGGTTAGGGATTGGGTAAGGTTTAGGAATACGTTTAGTGGTTAGTTTTAGGGTTAGAGGTATGGTTAGGGTTCGGCTTAGGGTTCGAGGTTAGTTTTATGGTTATGGTTAGGGTTATGTTTAGTGTGAGAGTTAGGGTTAGGGTTAGAGTTATGGTTAAGCTTAGAGTTATGGTTAGGGTTGGGATAAGAATTCGGTTAGAGTTATGGTTAGGGTTATGGTTAGGGTTAGGTTTTGCCTTCTATGTAGTGTTAGGGTTAGGGTTAGGTTTAGGGTTTAGGTGTTAGTGATAGGGTTATGACTTAGGGTTCCCGTTAGGCTTAGGGTTAGTGTTATGTTTAGTGTTAGGGTTAGGTTGAGGTTTAGGGTTAGGGTTAGAAGTTAGGTTTAGTGTTAGATTTTAGGGTTAGTGTTAAGGTTAGGTTTAGGGTTAGATTTAGGGTTAGTGTTAGTGGTATGGGTTAGGGTTATTGTTAGCGTTAAGGTTAGGTTTAGGTTTAGGGTTAGGTGTAGGGTTAAGGTTTGCGGTTAGCATTCGGTTTTGGTTAGGAGTATGGTTAAAGCTTACGTTTTGGTTTAGGGTTAGGGTTAGTTTTATGGATAGGGTTAGGGTTAGGGTAGAATTATAATTAGAGTTTAGCACTGGGTGTAGTGATAGAGTTTGGGGTTAGGGTTAGTGTTAGGGTCAGGCTTCGAAGTTATGGTTAGCGTTAAGGATAGTGTTAGTATTAAAGCTTAGGTTTAGGGTTAGTGTTAGCATTAGAGTTAGGGATATTGTAAGTGTTAGGATTAGATTTAGTCCTTATTTTATAGTTAGTTTTACGGTTAGGTTTAGGGTTAGGTTTAGAGGTTATAGTTATGGTTAGTGTTGGGGTTAGTGTTAGGTATAGGGTTAGGTTTAGAATTAAGTTTATGTTTAAGTTTAGGGTTGGGGTTAGTGTTAGGTTTAGGTTTAACTTTAGGGTTAGGGATAGGATTACGGCTAGTTTTCGGGTTAAGGTAAGGGTTAAGGTTATGATTAGGGTAGGGTTAGAGTTAGGGTTAGGTTTAGGATTACGGTTAGTGTTAGGATTTGGATTAGGATTAAGGTTGATGTTAGGTTTAGGATTAGGCTACAGGTTACGGTTAGGTTTAGGCTTATGATGAGGTTAGGATTAGTGTTAGATTTAGGGTTAGGGTTAGGGGTAGTGTTTGCGTTAGATTTAAGGTTAGTTTTATGGTGAGGGTTAGGGTTAGGTTTAGGAGTTAGGTGGTAGTGATAGGGTTATTGTTAGGGTTAAGTTTAGGGTTAGGTTTAGATTTAGGGTTAAGGTTATGTTTATTGTTAGGATTTAGGGTTTGGTTATTGTTAGGGTTAGTGTTATGGTTAGTGTTAGTGTTAGGTTGAGATTTATTGTTAGGGTTAGGATTAGTGTTAGGGCTTATTGTTAGGAGTTAAGTTTAGGGTTTTAGCTTAGTGTTCGGTGTTAGGTTTAGGGGTTAGCGTTATGGTTATTGTTAGTGGTACTGTTAGGGTTTGGGTTAGGGTTAGGGTTACGATTCGGGTTAGAAATTATGGTTACAGTTAAGGTTATGGTTAGGGTTGGTGTTCCAGTTAGGTTTAGAGATTATTGTCAGGGTTAGGGTTAGGGTTAGGTTTAGTACTATGTTTATGTTTAGGGTTATGGTTAGGGTTAGTGGTAGGGTTAGGTTTAGGATTAGTTTTCCAGTTTGGATTAGGGTTAGGGTTAGAGGTTATGTGTTACTGATAGGGTTAGTGTTAGGGTTAGGTTTAGTGTTCGGTTTAGGGTTAGGGTAAGGGTTAGTGATAGTGTTACGGTTAGGGTTAGCGTTTATGTTTAGGGTTAGGTTTAGGGTTCGGGTTAGCTTTAGTTTTAGGGTTGGGGTAGTTTTAGGGTTAGAAGTTAGGTATAGTGTTAGGGTTAGTGTTAGGGTTAGGGTTAGAGTAAGTGTTAGGGTTCTGTTTAGAGGTTAGCGTTTGTTTTAGGGTTAGAGTTAGGGTTAGGCTTAGTGTTAGGGTTAGGCTTAGAGGTTATGATTAGGGTTAGGGTTAGGGTTAATCTTAGGTTCATGGTTACGGTTAGGGTTAGGGTTATGGTTACGGTTAGAGTTTAGGGTTAGGTTTAAGTTTAGGGTTAGGGTTAGGGTTGGGGTTATGGTTACAGGTTAGCTTTTGTTTCTGGGTTAGTGTTAGTGTTAGGGTTAGTGTTAGGCTTAGATCTTAGGGTTAGGGTTAGCTTTAGGGTTAAAGCTTAGGTTCCAGGTTAGGTTATGGGTTAGGCTTAGGCTTAGGGATAGGCCAGGTTTAGGATTAGTGTTAGTGGTTAGTTTTAGGTTTAGAGTTATGATTAGGGTTAGGGTTAGATTTAGAGATTAGTGTTAGTGTTAGTTTTAGGGTTAGGTTCAGTGTGAGGATTAGGATTATGGTTAGAATTAAGGTTAGGTTTAGACTTAGGGTTATGGTTAGGTTAGTTTTACATTTAGGTTACCCTTAGGGTTAGGGTTAGGGTTAGGGTTAGGGTTAGGGTTAGAGTTAGGGTTAGGTTTATGGTTAGGGTAAGAGTTAGGGTTAGTGTTAAGGTTAGTGTTAGGGTTAGAAGTCGTCTTAGGTTTATCTTTAGAGGATAACGTTAGGTTTAGTGATAGAGCATGGGGTTAGAATTAGGGTTAGGATTAGGCTTTGAAGTTATGGTTAGGGTTAGAGTGAAAGCTTAGGTTGAGGTTTAGTGTTACTGTTAGTGTTAGGGATAGAGTAAAGGTTAGGATTAGGGGTATTCATTAGATTTAGGGTTAGCTTTATGGTTACTTTTAGGGTTAGGTTTAGAGGTTAGTGTTAGGGTTAGTGTCAGGTTTAGGGTTAGGGTTAGTATTATGGTTAGGATTATGTTTGAAGTTAGGTTTAGGTTTAGGATTAGGGTTAGCGTTAGGGTTAGGTTTAGGGTTGGGGATATGGTTGTGGCTAGGCTTCGGGTTACTGTAAGGTTTAGGGTTACGATTAGGTTAGGTTAGAGTTAGAGTTAGGGTTAGGTTTAGAGTTACTTTTAGTGTTAGGAGTTGTATTAGGATTAGTATTAGTGTTAGGGTTAGGGTTAGGGGTTAGGTGTTAGGGAATGTTTTAGGGTTTGCCTTCGGGTTACGGTTAGCTTTAGGGTTACAAAGAGGTTAGGGTTAGTGTTAAGATTAGGGTTAGGGTTAGGGGTAGCGTTGGTGTTAGCTTTATTGTTAGTTTTAGGGTTGGCATTAGGGTTAGGTTTAGGGGTTATGTGTTAGTGATAGGGTAATAGAGTTAGGTTTAGGTTTAGGGTTAAGGTTATGGTTAGTGTTAGCGTTTAGAGTTAAGGTTATGGTTAGGGTTAGTGTTATGGTTAATGTTAGGGTTACGTTGAGGTTGAGAGTTAAGTTTAGAGTTAGGATTAGAGTCAGGCCTTAAGTTAAGGGGTTAGGCTTAGGGATATGGCTGAGGGTTAAGTGTGAGGTTTAGGGGTTAGCACTATGGTTAAGGTTAGGTTTAGGGTTAGGGTTAGGTTTACGATTAGTGTTAGAGATTATGGTTATGGTTATGGTTATGGTTTGGGTTAGTGTGCCATTTAAGTTTAGAGGTTAGGTTCAAGGATAAGGTTAGGGTTAGGTTTAGATTTAGGTTTAGGTTTAGGTTTAGGTTTAGGTTTAGGTTTAGGGTTAGGGTTAGGGTTAGGGTTAGGGTTAGGGTTAGTGTTAGAAGTTAGGTTTATGGTTAGTGCCAGGCTTAGGGTGAGTGTTAGGTTTATGGTTAGGTTTTAGTGTTAGTGTTAGGGTTAGGTTTAGGGTTAGGGTTAGGGTTACGGTTATGCTTCGGGTTACGTTTAGGGTTACAGTTAGGATTAGGTTTGGGGTTAGGGTTATTGTTAGGGTTAGGGTTAGTTTTAGGGTTAGGGTTTGTGTTAGGGTTAGGGTTTAGGTGTTAGGGATAAGGTTAGGGTTAGAGTAGTGTTATGGTTACGTTTACGGTTAGGGTTTGGGTTAGGGATAGTGGGTTAGTGTTAGGGTTACGGTTAGGTTTAGGGTTAGGGTTAGCCTTAGAGGTTATGGTTAGGGTTAGTGTTAGGGATAGGGTGAAAGCTTTGGTTCAGGGTTAGGGTTAGTGTTAGCGTTAGGGTTAGAGATCTGGTAAGGGTTATGAATAGGTTTAGTGGTTAGTTTTAAGGTTAGGGGTATGGTTAGGGTTCAGGTTAAGGTTACAGGTTAGTTTTAGAGTTAGTGTTAGTGTTACGCTTAGTGTGAGGGTTAGGGTTAGGGATAGAGGTAGGTTTATGGTTAGGGCTTCGGGTTATCGTTAGGGTTAGGATTACAATTAGGGTAGAGTTACAGTTACGGTTATGGTTATGATTAGGGTTAGGGTTTGCATTTGATGTAATGTTAGGGTTAGGCTTAGGGGTAGGGTTAGGGTTAGGGTTTAGGTGTTAGGGATAGGGTTATGAGTTAGGGTTACATTTAGTGTTAGGGTTATGGTTAGACTTTAGGGTTAGGATTAGGGTTAGTGTTAGTGTTATGGTTAGGGTTAGGGTTAGGTTGAGGTTTAGGGTTAGGGTTAGAAGTTAGGTTTAGTGTTAGGTTTAGGGTTAGGGTTAGGGATAGGATTAAAGTTAGGGTTAGTGTTAGAGGTTAGGGTTAGGGTTAGGTTTATGTTTACGGGTATTGCTAGAGGTATGGGTTAGGGTTAGAGTTAGCATTAGGGTTAGGGTTGGTGTTAGGGTTAGGGTTATGCTTGGGTTAGGCTTAGGGTTACGGATTACAGTAAGAGGTTTAGTTTAAGGGGCAGTGTTAGGTTTCAGGGAAGGGATTAATGCTAGATTTAGGTTTAGCGTTATGATTATAGTTAGGGTTAGGGTTAGGGGTAGGATTAGAAATTAGCATTAGGGTTATGGATAGTGTTATGGTTACGTTTAGGGTTAGGGTTAGGATTATGGTTAGGGTTAGGGTTTGTGTTTGATGTAGTGTCAGAGTTAGGGTTAGGGTTATGGTTAGGTTAGGGTTATGGTTAGGTTTAATGATTAGGTGTTAGGGATAGGGTTATGACTTAGGGTTACGGTTAGGGTTAGGGTTAGGGTTAAGGTTAGACTTTAGGTTTAGGGTTAGTGTTATGTTTAGGGTTAGTGTTATGTTTAGGTTGAGGTTTAGGGTTAGGGTTACAAGTTAGGTTTAGTGTTAGGTTTAGGGTTAGGGTTAGGTATAGGTTTAAAGTTAGGTTTTGTGTTACAATTTAGGGTTAGTGTTAGGGTTAGGTTTACGGTTAGGTTTAGGGTTAGTGTTAGAGGTATGGCTTAGTGTTAGGGTTAGCGTTAGGGATAGGTTTAGGATTAGGGTTATGGTTAGGATTATGTGTAGGGTTAAGGTAAGCGTTTAGCGTTCGGTTTTGGTTACCGTTATGGTTTAAACTTAGGTTTTGGGTTAGGGTTAGGTTTAGGTTTAGTTTAAGGGTTAATGTTACTGATAGAGTTAGGGTTAGGTTAATATTATCATTAGAGGTTAGCGTTTGGTGTAGTGATAGAGTTTGGGGTTAGGGTTAGTGTTAGGGTCAGGCTTAGAAGTTATGGTTAGGGTTAAGGATAGTGTTAGGGTTAAATTTTAAGTTTAGGGTTAGGTTTAGGTGTTAGTGTTATGGTTATTGTTAGTGGTACTGTTAGGTTTAGGGTTAGGGTTAGGGTTCCGTTTATGGATCAGATTATGTTTATGGTTAAGCTTATGGTTAGGGTTGGTGTTTCGGTTAGGTTTAGAGGTTAGGGTCAGGGTTAGAGTTAGGGTTAGGTTTAGTATTAGGTTTATGGTTAGGGTTAGGGTTAGAGTTAGTGGTAGGGTTAGGTTTAGGATTAGATTTTGATTTACGTTTAGGGTTAGGTTTAGAGGTTAGATGTTAGCCATAGGTTTAGTGTTAGGGTTAGGTTTAGTGTTCAGTTTAGGGTTAGGGTTAGGGTTAGTGATAGTATTAGGGTTAGAGTTAGGGTTTATGTTTAGGGTTAGGTTTAGGGTTCGGGTTAACTTTAGTTTTAGGGTTACGGTTAGTTTTAGGGTTAGAAATTAGGTATAGTTGTAGGATTAGCCTTAGGGTTAGGGTTAGAGTAAGTGTTAGGGTTCTGGTTAGAGTTTAGCGTTTGATTTAGGGTTAGAGTTAGGGTTAGGCTTAGTGTTAGGCTTAGGCTTTGAGGTTATGGTTAGGGTTAGGATTAGGGTTAAGCTTAGGTTCAGAGTTACGGTTAGGGTTAGGGTTACGGTTAGAGATTAGGGTTAGATTTAAGTTTAGGGTTAGGGTTAGGGTTGGGGTTATGGTTACAGGTTAGCGTTTGGTTTAGGGTTAGTGTTAGGGTTAGGGTTACTGTTAGGCTTAGAGCTTAGGGTTAGGGTTAGGGTTAGGGTTAGGTTTAGGGTTAACGCTTAGGTTCAGGGTTAGGGTTAGGCTTATGTATACTGCCAGGGTTAGGATTAGGGTTAGTGTTTAGTTTTAGGTTTAGGGTTTTGATTAGGGTTAGGGTTAGATTTAGAGATTAGTGTAAGGGTTAGGTTTAGTGTGAGGATTAGGGTTATGGTTAGAATTAGGGTTAGGTTTAAGCTTAGTTTATATGGTTAGGGTCAATGTTACAATTAGGTTAGCTTGAGGGTTAGGGTTAGGCTTAGGGTTAAGGTTAGGTTAGGGTTAGGGTTAGGGTTAGCGGTTAGCGTTAGGTTTGGTTTAGGGTTATGGTTAAAACTTAGGTTTAGGTTTATGGTTAGGGTAAGATTAAGGGTTAGTCTTAAATTTAGTGTTAAGTTTAGGGATTGGGTTAGGTTCATCTTTAGAGGTTAACGTTAGGTTTAGGGATAGAGCATGGGGTTAAATTTAGTGTTAGGGTTAGGCTAAGAAATTATGGTTAGGGTTCGGGTTAAAGCTTAGGTTGAGGGCTAGGGATTGGATTAAGCTTAAGGATAGGGTAAAGGTTAGGATTAGGGTTAGTCGATAGGTTTACTGTTAGCTTTACAGTTAGGTTTAGGGTTAGGTTTAGAGGTTAGTGTTAGGGTTAGTGTCAGTTTTAGGGTTAGGGTTAGTATTAGGCTTAGGATTAGGTTTGGATTTAGGTTTAGGTTTAGGGTTAGGGTTAGCGTTAGGATTAGGGTTAGGGTTAGTTTTAGGGTTAGGGATAGGTTTGCGGCTAGGCTTCCAGATACCGTAAGGTTTAGGGTTACGATTAGGTTTAGGGTTAGGTTTAGGGTTAGGGTTAGGTTTAGGGTTATTTTTAGTGTTAGGAGTTGTATTAGGATTTGGGTTAGTGTTTAGGTGTTAGGGATAGTTTTAGGGTTTGGCTTCGGGTTATGGTTAGCTTTAGGGTTACGATAAGGTTAGGGTTAGGGTTAGGGTTAGGGTTAGGGTTAGGGGTAGCGTTTGCGTTAGATTTAGTGTTAGTTTTAGGGTTGGGTTTAGGGTTAGGTTTAGGGGTTATGTGTTAGTGATAGGGTTATAGTTAGAGTTAGGTTTAGGTTTAGGGTTAAAGTTATGGTTAGTGTTAGCGTTTAGGGTTAGGGTTATAGTTAGGGTTAGTTTTATGGTTAACGTTAGGGTTAGTTTGAGGTTTAGGGTTAGAGTTAGAGTTAGGATTAGTGTCAGGGCTTAAGTTCAGGGGTTAGTCTTAGGGTTATGGCTGAAGGTTAGGTGTTAGGTTTAGGGGTTAGCACTATTGTTAAGGGTTAGGGTTAGAGTTAGGGTTAGGTTTACGATTAGTGTTAGAGATTATGGTTATGCTTAGGCTTATGGTTAGGGTTAGTTTTCCGTTTAAGATTAGAGGTTAGGTTCAGGGATAAGGTTAGGGTTAGGTTTAGGTTTAGGTTTAAGGTTAGGTTTACGGTTAGGGTTATGGTTAGAAGTTAGGGTTAGGGTTACAAGTTAGGGTTAGGGTTAGGGCTAGGCTTAGGGTGAGTTTTAGGTTTATAGTTAGGTTTTAGTGTTAGTGTTAGGGTTATGTTTCCTGTTAGGGTTAGGGTTACAGTTATGTTTAGGGTTACGTTTAGGGTTAGGGTTAGGATTAGGTTTAAGGTTAGGGTTAGGGCTAGTGCTAGGTTTAGGGTTAGTTTTAGGATTAGGGTTAGCGTTAGGGTTAGGGGTTAGGTGTTAGGAATAGGGTTAGGGTTAGCGTAGTGTTATGGTAAGGTTTATGATTAGGGTTTGGGTTAGGGATAGTGGGTTAGTGTTAGGGTTAGGGTTAGCCTTAAAGGTTATGGTTAGGATTAGGCTTAGGGATAGTGTGAAATCTTAGGTTCAGTGTTAGGGTTAATTTTAGCGTTAGGTTTAGGAATAGGGTAAGGGTTAGGAATAGGTTTAGTGGTTAGTTTTAGGGTTAGGGGTATGTTTAGGGTTGGGGTTAGGGTTAAGGTTAGTTTTAGGGTTAGTGTTAGTGTTAGGTTTAGTGTGAGGGTTAGGGTTAGGGTTAGAGGTAGGATTAGGTTAGGGTTAGGCTTGGGATTATGGTTAGTGTTAGGATTACTATTAGGGTAGATTTACGGTTACGGTTATGGTTATGATTAGGGTTAGGGTTTGTGTTTGATGTAGTGTTAGGTTTAGGGTTAGGGTTAGGGTTAGGGGTTAGGTGTTAGGGATAGGGTTATGAGTTAGGGTTATGGTTAGTGTTAGGGTTAGGGTTAGACTTTAGGGTTAGGGTTAGTCTTAGTGTTAGTGTTATGGTAAGGTTTAGGGTTAAGTTGAGGTGTAGGGTTAGTGTTAGAAGTTAGGTTTAGTGTTAGGTTTATTGTTAGGGTTAAGGATAGGATCAAGGTTAGGGTTCGTGTTAGAGTTTAGGGTTAGTGTTAGGTTTAGATTTATGGATATTGTTAGAGGTATGGGTTAGGGTTAGGTTTAGAGTTATTGTTAGGGTTAGGGTTAAGGTTATGCTAGGGTTAGGCTTAGGGTAACGTATTACAGTAAGTGTTAGAGTAAGTTTAAGGGGCAGGGTTAGGCTTCAGGGAAGGGATTAATGCTAGGTCTAGGGTTAGCATTATGGTTATAGTTAGGGTTAGGTTTAGAGTTAGGGTTAGAAGTTAGCGTTAGGGGTATGGTTAGTGTTATGGTTACGTTTAGGGTTAGGGTCATTTTTAGTGTTAGGGTTAGGTGTTAGGTTACAGGTAGGCTTAGGGTTAGGGTTAGCTTAAATTTTAGGTTTAGGTTTAGTGTTAGGGTTAGAAATTAGGTTTAGTGTTAGGGTTAGGGTTAGGTTTATGGTTAGAGGTTAGGATTTGTTTCAGGATTAGACTTAGTGTTAAGGTTAGGGTTAAGGCTAGGCTTAGTGGCTATGGTTAGTGTTGGGTTAGTGATAGTGTGCAAGCTTAGGTTCAGGGTTAGGGTTAGGGTTAGTGATAGGGTAATGTTTAGGATTAGGTTTAGTGGTTAGTTTTAGGGTTAGGGGTATGATTAGGGTTCAGGTTAGGGTTAGAGGTTAGTTTTAGCGTTAGGTTTTGGGTTAGGTTTACTGTGAGGGTTATGGTTATGGTTAGAGTTAAGGTTAGGGTTAGGGTTAGGATTAGAATTAGGTTAGAGTTACAGTTAGGGTTAAGGTTTGCATTTGATGTAGTGTTAGGGTTAATTTTAGGGTTAGGTTTAGGGTTTAGGTGTTAGGGATAGGGTTATGAGTTAGGGGTACGGTTAGGGTTAGGGTTAGGCTCAGATTTATGGTTAAGTTTAGGGTTAGGGTTAGACTTCAGGGTTAGGGTTAGGGTTAGTGTTATGGTTAGGGTTAGGGTTAGATTGAGGTTTAGGTTTAGGATTAGAAACTAGGTTGTGTTAGGTTTAGGGTTAGGGTTAGGGATAACTTTAAAGGTAGGGTTAGTTTTAGATTTTAGGGTTAGTGTTTGGGTTAGGTTTAGGGTTAGGTTTAGGGTTAGTGTTAAAGGTATGGCTTAGGGTTAGCATTAGGGTTAGGGTTAGGGTTAGGGTTAGACTTTATGGTTAGGGTTAAGGTTAGGGTTAGTGTTATGGTTATGGTTAGGGTTAGGTTGAGGTTTAGGGTTAGGGTTAGAATTTAGGTTTAGTCTTAGGTTTTGGGTTAGGGTTAGGGATAGGTTCAAAGTTAGGGTTAGTGTTAAAGTTTAGGTTTAGTGTTAGGTTTAGGTTTCGGGTTAGTGTTAGAGGTATGCGTTAGCGTTAGGGTTAGCATTAGGGTTTGATTTAGGGTTAGGCTTATGGTTAGGATTAGGTGTAGGGTTATGGTTAGCGGTTAGCATTTGGTTTTTGTTAGGGTTATGGTTAAAACTTAGGTTTTGGGTTAGGGTTAGGTTTAGTTTTAGGGTTAGTGTTATTGATAGAGTTAAGGTTAGGTTAATATTATCATTAGAGGTTAGCGTTGGGTGTAGTGATAGAGTTTGGGGTTAGGGTTAGTGTTAGGGTCAGGCTTAGAAGTTATGTTAGGGTTAAGGATAGTGTTAGGGTTAAAGCTTAGGTTTAGGGTTAGTGTTAGCGTTAGGTTTAGGGATATTGTAAGTGTTAGGATTAGATTTAGTCCTTATGTTTATGGTTAGGTTTACGGTTAGGTTTAGTGTTAAGTTTAGAGGTTATAGTTATGGTATGTGTTGGGGTTAGTGTTAGGTATAGGGTTAGGTTTAGAGTTAAGTTTAGGTTTAAGGTTAGTTTTAGGGTTGGTGTTAGGTTTAGGGTTAACTTTAGGGTTAGGGATAGGGTTATGGCTAGTCTTTGGTTCAAGGTAAGGGTTTGAGTTATGATTAGGGTAGGGTTAGAGTTAGGGTTAGGCACAGGATTACAGTTAGTGTTAGGATTTGGGTTAGGATTAGGGTTGGGGTTAGGGTTAGGGTTAGGCTTTGGGTTACGGTTAGGTTTAGGCTTATGATGAGGTTAGGGTTAGTGTTAGGTTTACGATTATGGTTAAGGGTAGTGTTTGTGTTAGATTTAAGGTTAATTTTATGGTGAGGGTTAGGGTTAGGTTTAGGAGTTAGGTGTCAGTGATAGGCCTATAGTTAGCACTAGGTTTAGAGTTAGGGTTAAGGTTATGTTTTGTGTTAGCATTTAGGGTTTGGTTATGGTTAGGGTTAGTGTTATGGTTAGAGTTATGGTTAGATTGAGGTTTATTGTTAGGGTTAGGATTAGTGTTAGGGCTTATTGTTAGGGGATAGGCTTAGGGTTATGGCTTAGTGTTTGGTGTTAGGTATAGGGGTTAGTGTTATGGTTATTGTTAGTTGTGCTGTTAGGTTTAGGGTTAGGGTAAGGGTTATGATTACGGTTAGAGATTAGGGGTATGGTTAAGCTTATGGTTAGGGTTGATGTTCCACTTAGGTTTAGAGGTTAGGGTCAGGGTTAGGCTTAGGGTTAGGTTTAGCATTAGGTTTATGGTTAGAGTTAGGGTTAGAGTTAGTGGTAGGGTTAGGTTTAGGATTACTTTTTGAGTTAGGTTTAGGGTTAGGGTTAGAGGTTAGGTGTTAGCCATAGGGTTAGTGTTAGGGTTAGGTTTAGTGTTCGGTTTAGGGTTAGGGTTATGGTTAGTTTTAGTGTTAGGGTTAGGGTTAGGGTTACTGTTTACATTTAGGGTTAGGTTTAGGGTTCGGGTTAGCTTTAGTTTTAGGATTAGGGTTAGTTTTAGGGTTAGAAGTTAGGTATAGTGTTAGGGTTAGCATTAGGGTTAGGGTTAGAGTAAGTGCTAGGGTTCTGTTTAGAGGTTAGCATTTGATTTAGGGTTAGATTTCAGGTTAGGCTTAGTGTAAGGGTTAGGCTTAGAGGTTATGGTTATGGTTATGGTTAGGGTTAGGGTTATGATTAGGTTCAGGGTTACAGTTAGGGTTAGGGTTAGGGTTACGGTTAGAGTTTAGGGTTAGGTTTAAGTTTAGGGTTAGGGTTAGGGTTGGTGTTATGGTTACAGGTTAGGTTTGCTTTAGTGTTAATGTTAGGGTTAGAGTTAGTGTTAGGCTTAGAGCTTAGGGTTAGGGTTAGGTTTAGGGTTAAAGCTTAGGTTCAGGATTAGGGTTAGTGTTAGGGTTAGCCTTAGGGATACAGCCAGGGTTAGGATTAGGGTTAGTGGTTAGTTTTAGGTTTAGGGTTATGATTAGGGTTATGGTTAGATTTAGAGATTAGTGTTAGGGTTAGTTTTAGGGTTAGGTTTAGTGTGAGGATTAGGGTTACGGTTAGAATTAAGGTTAGGTTTAGGCTTAGGGTTATGGTTAGGGTTAGTGTTACAATTAGGTTAGCCTTAGGGTTAGGGTTAGGGTTAGGTTTAGGGTTAGCGGTTAGCTTTAATTTTGGGTTAGGGTTATGCTTTAAGCTTAGGTTTACGGTTAGGGTTAGGGTTATGGTTAGGGTAAGTTTTAGGGTTAGTGTTAAGGTTAGTGTTAGGGTTAGGGATCGAGTTAGGTTTATCTTTAGAGGTTAACGTTAAGTTTAGTGATAGAGCATGGGTTTAGATTTAGGGTGAGGCTTAGGCTTAGAAGTTATGGTTAGGGTTAGTGTTAAAGCTTAGGTGGAGGGTTAGCGTTAGCGTTAGGGTTAGGGATAGGGTAAGGGTTAGGATTAGGGTTAGTCGTTAGGTTTAGGGTTAAGTTTATGGTTAGGTTTAAGGTTAGGTTTAGAGGTTAGTGTCAGGTTTATGGTTAGGTTTAGTATTTGTTTTAGGATTAGGTTTGGAGTTAGGTTTAGGTTTAGGGTTAGGTTTAGCGTTAGGGTTATGTTTAGGGTTAGGTTTAGGGTTAGGGATAAGGTTTTGGCTAGGCTTTGGGTTACCTTAAGCTTTAGGGTTACCATTAGGTTAGGGTTAGAGTTAGAATTAGAGTTAGGTTAAGGGTTACTTTTAGTGGTAGGAGTTGTATTTGATTAGGGTTAATGTTAGGGTTAGGGGTTAGGTGTTAGGGATAGTTTTAGGGTTTGGCTTCGGGTTACGGTTAGCTTTAGGGTTACGATGAGGTTAGGGTTAGGGTTAGGGTTAGGGGTAACGTTTGCATTAGATTTAGTGTTAGTTTTAGGGTTCCAGTTAGGGTTAGGTTTAGGGGTTATGTGTTAGTGATAGGGTTATAGTTAGAGTTAGTTTTAGGTTTAGGGTTAAGATTATGGTTAGTGTTAGCATTTAGGATTAGGGTTATAGTTAGGGTTAGTGTTATGGTTAATGTTAGGGTTAGATTGACGTTTAGGGTTAGGGTTAGAGTTAGGATTAGTTTCAGGGCTTAAGTTCAGGGGTTAGGCTTAGGGTTATGGCTGAGGGTTAAGTGTTAGGTTTAGGGGTTATCGTTATGGTTACATTTAGGGTTAGGGTTAGGGTTATGATTAGTGTTAGAGATTATGGTTATGGTTAGGTTTATGGTTAGGGTTAGTTTTCCATTTAAGTTTAGAGGTTAGGTTCAGGGATAGGGTTAGGTTTAAGTTTAGGTTTAGGTTTAGGTTTAAGGTTAGGGTTAGTGTTAGGGTTAGGGTTAGAAGTTAGGGTTAGGATTAGGGCTAGGCTTAGGGTGAGTGTTATGTTTATGGTTAGGTTTTAGTGTTAGTGTTAGTGTTAGGTTTAGCGTTAGGGTTAAGGTTAAGTTTAGGGTTAGGGTTAGGGTTACGGTTATGCTTAGGGTTATGTTTAGGGTTAGTGTTAGGATTAGGTTTAGGGTCAGGGTTAGTGTTTCAGTTAGGGCTAGTTTTAGGGTTAGGGTTAGCATTAGGGTTAGAGGTTAAGTGTTAGGGATATGGTTAGTTTTAGCGTAGTGTTATGGTTAGGTTTACGGTTAAGGTTTGGGTTAGGGATAGTGGGTTAGTGTTAGGGTTAGGGTTAGGTTTAGGGTTAGGGTTAGCCTTAGAGGTTATGGTTAGTGTTAGGGTTAGGGATAGGTTGAAAGCTTAGGTTCAGGGTTAGGGTTTAGTGTTAGTGTTAGGGTTACTTATAGGGTAAGGGTTAAGGTGGTTTAGTAGTTAATTTTAGGTTTAGGGGTATGGTTAAGGTTAGGGTTAGGCTTAGTGTTAGGGTTAGGTTTAGGGTTAGGTTTTAGGGTTAGTGTTATGGTGAGGGTTAGGCTTAGGGTTACGGTTAGGGTTAGGGTTATGATTAGGTTTAGGGTTAGGTTTAGGGTTACTTTTAGGGTTACTTTTAGGGTTAGCGTTAGAGTTAGGGGTCAGGTATTAGTGATAGGGTTAGTGTTAGCATAATGTTACTGTTAGGTTTACAGTTAGGTTTATGGTTAGGGATAATGTGTTAGGGTTAGGATTAGGGTTAGAGTAAGCTTAGGCTTAGAGTTTATGTTTAGGGTTATTGTTAGGAATAGGATGAAAGCTTAGGTTCAGGGTTAGGGTTAGTGTTTGTGTTAGGGTCAGGCATAGGGTAAGCGTTAGAATTAGATTTAGTGATTAGTTTTATTGTTAGTGGTATGGTTATGGTTAGGTTTAGAGGTTAGTTTTAGGGTTAGGGTTAGTGTTAGCTAAAGTGTGAAGGTTAGTCTTAACGTAAGAATTAGGGTTAGGGTTATGGTTAGGGTTAGGGGTATAGTTAGGTTTAGGATTACAATTAGGTTAGAGTTACGTTTAGGGTTGGGTTAAGGTTAGGGTTAGGGTTTGCGTTTGATGTAGTGTTAGGGTTATGGTTAGGGTTAGGTTTAGGGGTTAGGTGTTAATGATAGTGTTATGTTTTATGGTTAGGGTTAGGGTTAGTGTTAGATTTTAGGATTAGGGTTAGGGTTAGTGTTATGGTTAGGTTGAGGTTTATGGTTAGGTTTATGGTTAGAAGTTAGGTTTAGTGTTAGGATTATGGTTAGTGTTAGGGATAGGTTTAAAGTTAGGGTTAGTTTTAGAGGTTAGGGTTAGTGTTAGGGTTAGGTTTAGGGTTAGTATTAGAGGTATGGGTTAGGGTTAGGGTTAGTGTTAGGGTTAGGGTTAGAGTTATGTTAGGGTGCGGGTTAGGGTTACGTATTACAGTCAGGATTAATGTTAGTTTAAGGGGTAGTGTTAGGGTTCAGGTAAGGGATTAATGTTAGGTTTAGGTTTTGGGTTATGGTTATAGTTAGGGTTAGGGTTAGATTTAGGTTTAGAAGTTAGCATTAGGGGTATGGGTAGTGTTATGGTTACATTTAGGATTAGGCTTAGTTTTAGGGTTAGGCTTAGTTGTTAGGGTTATGAGTAGGTTTATGGTTAGGGTTAGCTTTTGTTTTAGGTTTAGGGTTAGTGTTAGGGTTAGAAGTTTGCTTTAGTGTTAGGGTTAGGGTTAGCTTTAGGGTTAGGTTTATGGTTAGAGGTTAGCCTTTGGTTTAGGGTTAGAGTTAGGGTTAGGGTTAGGCTTAAGGTTAGGCTTAGAGGTTATGGTTACGGTTTGGGTTAGGGTTAAAGCTTAGGTTCAGGGTTATGTTTAGGGTTAGTGTTAGGGTTATGGTTAGAGTTTAGGGTTAGGTTTAAGGTTTGTGTGAGGGCTAGGGTTATGTTTAGTGGTTACTGTTTGGTTTAGGGTTAGAGTTATGGTTAGGGTTAGGGTTAGTGTTAAGTTTAGAGGTTATGATTTGTTTTAGGGTTAGGGTTAGGGTTAAAGCTTAGGCTCAGGGTTAGCGTTAGTGTTAGGGTTAGGTTTATGTTTAGGGATAGGGTAAGGCTTAGGTTTAGGATTAGTGGTTAGTTTTAAGGTTATGTTTAGGGTTAGATTTAGAGGTTAGTGTTAGATGTAGGGTTACAGTTAGGGTTAGGGAGTGTGAGGGTTACCGTTTGTTTTAGAGTTAGTCTTAGGGTTATGGTTAGGGGTAGGGTTACCATTAGGTTAGTGCTATGGTTAGGGTTAGAGTTAGGGTGAGGTGTAGGGTTAGGGTTAGCAGTTAGCATTCGGTTTCAGTTAGGGTTATGGTTAAAGCTTAGGTTAATGATTAGGGTTAGGGTTATTTTTAGTGTTAGACTTAGGGTTGGCGTTAGGGGTAGGGTTAGGTTTAGGGTAGGATTATCTTTAGAGATTAGTGTTTGGTGTAGTGATAGAGTTTACGGTTAGGTTTAGGATTAGGGTCATGCTTAGAAGTTATGGTTAGTGTTAAGGTTAGGGTTAAGGTTAAAGGTTAAGTTTAGGGTTAGGGTTAGCGTTAGGGTTAGTGATAGGGTAAGGGTTAGGATTACGTTTAGTCCTTACATTTACAGTTAGGTTTACGGTTAGTTTTATGGTTAGGTTTAGAGGTTAGTGTTAGTGTTTATGTTGGTGTTAGTGTTACAGATAGGGTTAGGTTTAGAGTTAGGTTTAAGTTTAAGTTTAGGGTTAGGATTAGTGTTAGGTTAAGGGTTAACTTTGGGTTAGGGATAGGGTTATGGCTAGGTTTTGGGTTAAGGTAAGGGTTAGGGTTATGATTAGGGTTGGGTTAGAGTTAGGGTTAGGTTTAGGATTACTGTGAGTGTTAGGATTTGGATTAGGATTACTGTTAGGGTTAGTGTTAGGGTTACGGTTAGGGTTAGGGTTAGGCTTCGGGTTATGGTTAGGTTTAGGGTTATAATGAGGTTAGGGTTAGTGTTAGGTTTAGGGTTAGGGTTAGGGGTAGCGTTTGCGTTAGATTTAATATTAGTTTTATGGTGAGAGTTAGGGTTAGGTTTAGGGGTTAGGTGTTATTGATAGGGTTTTTGTTAGGGTTTGGTTTAGGGTTAGGTTTAGAGTTAGGGTTAAAGTTATGTTTAGTGTTAGCATTTAGTTTTTGGGTTATGGTTAGGGTTAGTGTTATGGTTAGTGTTAAGGTTAGGTTGAGGTTTATTGCTAGGGTTAGGGTTAGGATTTGTGTTATGGCTTAAGGTTAGGGGTTAGGCTTAAGGTTATGGCTTAGGTTAGGTGTTAGATTTAGGGGTTAGCCTTATGGTTATTGTGAGGGGTAGGGTTAGGGTTAGGGTTAGGATTATGATTAGGGTTAGAGATTATGGTTATGGTTAGGGTTATGTTTAGGGTTAGTGTTCTGGTGAGGTTTAGAGGTTAGGGTCAGGGTTAGGGTTAGGGTGGGGTTTAGTTTTAGGTTTAGGGTTACGGTTACGGTTAGAAGTTAGGGTTAGGGATAGGTTTAGAGTTAGGGTAAGGCTTAGGGTTAGTGTTAGGTTTAGGGTTAGGGTTTAGGGTTAGTGTTAGTGTTAGGGTTAGCATTAGAGTCATGGTTAGACTTCGCATTACGGTTAAGGTTAGGCTTACGATTAGGTTTAGGGTTAGCCTTAGGGTTAGGACTAGGTTTAGTGTTAGTTTTAGGGTAGGTTTAGCGTTAGGCTTAGCGGTTAGCTGTTATGGATAGGGTTAGGGGTACTGTAGGGTTAAAGTTAGGTTTACGTTTAGGGTTAGGGTTAGGGATAGTGTAATATTTAGGGTAAAGGTTTAGGGTTAGTGTTAGTGTTAGTGTTATGTTTTAGGTTTATGGTTAGGGTTATAAGGTAGGGTTATGGTTAGGTTTAGGGTTAGGGTTAGAGTTAGGCTTAGGTTTAGTGTTACGTTTAGGCATAGGTTTTAGCGTTAGTGATAGGGTTTGGGTAGGGTTAAGTTAAGGTTTCTGGTTATGGTTAGGTTTAGGGTTATGATTAGGTTTAGGGTTAGCCTCATGGTTAAGTTTAGGGTTAAGGTTAGTTTTAGTGTTAGTTTTAGGGTTACATTTAGCGTTAGTGTTAGGGCTTAGATGTTAGGGTTAGTGTTAGGGTTAGGTTCGAAGTTATGGTTAGGTTTAGGGTTAGGGTTAAAATTTCCGTTTATGTTTAGGGTTAGGCTTAGGGTTAGGATTAGAATTAGGGTTAGGTTTAGGGGTTAGCTGTTAGGGAGAGTGTTAGGGTTAGGCTTCAGGTTATGGTTTTTGTTCGGGTTATGATTAGGTTTAGGGTTAGGTTTAGGGTTATGTTTCGGGTTAGTTTTTTGGTTAAGTTTAGTGTTAGTTTTAGGGTTAGGTTTAGGGTTAGGGTTATGGTTAGAGGTTAGCGTTTGGTTTAGGGTTAGAGATAGTGTTAGGGTTAGGGTTAGGCTTAGAGGTTATGGTTTTGGTTAGGGTTGGGGTTAGGGTTAAAGCTTAAGTTCAGGTTTACAATTAGGGTTAAGGTTAGGGTTACAGTTAGAGTTTAGGGGTAGGGTTAAGGTTAGGATTAGTGATAGGGTTACGGTTAGAAGTTAGCTTTTGGCTTAGTGTTAGAGTTATGGTTACTGTTAGGCCTAGGGTTAGGCTTAGATGTTATGGTTATGGTTAGGGTTACGGTTAAGGTTAAAGTTTAGGTTGAGGTTTAGGGTTGGTAGTAGGTTTCGGTTAGGTATATGCTAAGGTTTAGGATTAGGGTTAGTGGTTAGTTTTAGGGTTAGGGTTACGGATAGGGTTAGGGTTAGGTTTGGAGTTTAGTGTTAGGATTAGTGTTAGGATTAGTGTGAGGGTTAGGGTTAGAGTTAGGGTTATGGTTAGGGTTAGCCCAAGTGTTATTGTTGGAGTTACAATAAGGTTGGCGTTATAGTTAGGGTTAGGGTTAGGTTTAGGGTTTGCATTCGGTTTGGTGTTAGGGTTAGGTTTAGGGTTAGGGGTTAGGTTTTAGGGATAGGGTTATGGGTTAGGGTTAGTGTCAGGTTTAGGGTTAGGGTTAGGGTTACAGTTTGAGTTAGGGTTAAGGTTATGGTTAGAGGTAAGCATTAGATTTAGGGTTAGGGTTAGTGTTATGGATAGTGTTAGGGTGCGGGTTAGGGTTACAGTTAGGCTTCGGGTTATGGTTAGGTTTAGAGTTACGTTTAGTTTAGGGTTAGAGTTAGGTTTAGTGTTAGGTTTAGGGTTAGGGTTACATGTTAGTGAGAGGTTTGGGTTAGGGCTAGCGGTTAGCATTAAGTTTGGGTTAGGGTTATGCTTAAAGCTTAGGTTTAGGGTTAGGGTTAAGGTTAGTTTTATGGTTAGGGTTAGGGTTAGTGTTAGGGTTACGGTTAGGGTTAGGTTTAGGGTTAGGGTTAGTGTTAGGGTTAGGATTAGAAGTTAGTGTTAGGTTTAATAGAGTTTGGGTTTAGGGTGACGTTTAGCGTGAGGCTTAGAACTTATCATTAGGGTTTGGAATAGGGTTAAGGTTAAAGCTTAGGTTTAGGGTTAGGGTTATGGTTAGAGTTAAGGTTAGGTTGAGCTTTAGCTTTAGGGTCAGGGTGGGTTACAAGTTAGGCTTAATGTTAGGTTAGGTTAGGGTTAGGGATTGGTTTAGGGTTACCATTACGGTTAGGGTTAGGTTTAGAGTCAACCATATGATTAGAGTTAGGGTTTAGGGTTAGGGTTAGTGTTGTGTTTAGGGTTAGGGTTAGGTTGACGTTTAGGGTAGGGTTATGGTTAGGGTTAGGGTTAGTGTTAGGGCTTAAGGTTAGGGGTTAGCATTAGGGTTATGGCTTAGCGTTAGGTTTTAGGTTTAGTGGTTAGCCTTGTGGTTAGGGTTAGGAATTGGGTTAGGTTTAATGTCAGGGTTAGGTTTAGGGTTAGGGTTTAAGTGTTAGGGAGTGGATTAGGGTTAGGCTTTGCATTACAATTAGGGTTAGGTTTAGAATTAGTTTTAATGTTAGGGTTAGGGTTAGGTTAGGGTTAGGGTTAGGGTTAGGGTTAGGGTTAGCCTTAGTTTTAGGTTCAGGGTTAAGTTTAGTGTTAGGTTTAGAAGATAGGTTTAGTGTTAAGGTTATGTTTATGGTTAGGGTTATGTTTAGAGGTTAGCGTTAGCTTTAAGTTTAGAGTAAGGGTTAGATTTATGGTTAGGGTTAGGCTTAGAGGTTATGGTTAGGGTAAGGGTTTAGGTTAGGGTTAAAGCTTAGGCTCAGGTTTACATTTAGGGTTATGGTTAGGGTTACAGTTGGAGTTTAGGATTAGGTTTAAAGTTATCGTTAGGGTTAGGTTTAGGGTTAGGGTTAGAGGTTAGCTTTTATTTTAGAGTTAGAGTTAGGGTTAGTGTTAGGGTTAGTGTTATGCTTAGATTTTATGGTTAGTGTTAGGTTTACGGTTAGGGGCAGGGTTAAAGCTCATGATCAGGGTTAGAGTTAGGATTAGGGTTAGGGTTAGGGATATGGTAAGGGTTAGCATTAGGGTTAGTGGTTAATTTGATGGTTACTGTTAAGTTTAGGGTTAGGTTTCGATGTTAGGGTTAGTGTTATGGTTAGGGTTAGGGTTAGTGTGAGGGTTATGGTTAGATTTAGAGTTAGTGTTAGGGTTTGGGTTAGCCTTAGTGTTATGGTTAGTGTTAGGTTTACAATTAGGTTAGCGTTACGGTTAGGGTTAGATTTAGGTTAGGGTTAGGGTTAGGTTTAGGGGTTAGGTGTTTGGGATAGTGTGATGGGTTTAAAGTTAGTGTTATTGCTAGGCTTAGTGTTAGGGTTATAGTTAGGTTTAGACTTTAGGGATAGGGCTATGGTTTT
Organism: Cavia porcellus; assembly: GCF_034190915.1. Taxonomy (NCBI): domain Eukaryota; kingdom Metazoa; phylum Chordata; class Mammalia; order Rodentia; family Caviidae; genus Cavia; species Cavia porcellus. The sequence continues at coordinate 6,648,459 of NW_026947518.1, forward strand.
GCTTATTGTTATGGTTAGGGTTAGGTTGATGTTTAGGGTGAAGGTTAGTGTTAGAAGTTAGGTTTAGTGTTAGGCTTAGGAATAGGTTTAGGGTTAGCGTTAGTGTTAGAGGTTAGGTTTGGTGTTAGGGTTAGGTTTAGGGTTAGGGTTAGATGTATGGGTTAGGTTTAGTGTTAGGGTTAGGGTTAGAGTTAGGGTTAGGTTTATGCCCGGTTAGGGTTAGGAATTGGGTTAGGTATTACAGTCAGGCTTAAGGTTTGTTTAAGTGTTAGTGTTAGATTTAGGGTAAGGGATTAATGGTAGGTCTGGGTTAGGGCTATGGTTATGGTTAGGGTTCGGGTTAGGATTAAAGGTTAGGGTTATGGGGAGGGTTAGGGATATGGTTACGTTTAGGTTTAGAGTTAGTGTTATGGTTAGGTTTAGGGGTTAGATTTTAGGGAGAGTGCAAAGTTAGACTTCGGTTTACAGTAAGGGTCAGTGTTATGATTAGGTTTATGGTTAGGCTTAGGGTTAGGGTTAGGGTTAGGTTTAGGGTTAGTTTTAGATTTAGGTTTAGGTTTAGGGGTTTATGTTAGTGATAGGGTTAGGGTTAGGGTTAGGTTTATGGTTCGGGTTAGGGTTAGGGTTAGTGTTATGTTTAGGTTTAGGGTTAGGGTTAGGGTTAGAGTTAGTTTTAGTGTTAGTGTTAGGGTAGGGTTTAGGGTTAGGGTTATGGTTAGAGTTTAGCATTTGGTTTAGGGTTAGAGTTAGGGTTAGTGTTAGGCTTATAAGTTATGGTTTTGGTTAGGGTTAGGGTTAGGGTTAAAGCTTAAGTTCAGGTTTACAGTTAGGGTTAAGGTTAGGGTTATGGTTAGAGTTTAGGGATAGGATTAAGGTTAGGATTATTGTTAGGGTTATGGTTAGAAATTAGCTTTTGGCTTAGTGTTAGAGTTAGGGTTACTGTTAGGCCTAGGGTTAGGCTTACATGTTATGGTTATGGTTAGGGTTATGGTTAAGGTTAAAGCTTAGGTTGAGAGTTATGGTTGGTGGTAGTGTTCGGTTAGGTATATGCTAAGTTTTAGGATTAGGGTTAGTGGTTAGTTTTAGGGTTAGGTTTTCGGATAGTGTTAGGGTTAGGTTTGAAGTTTAGTGTTAGGATTAGTGTTAGGGTTAGTGTGAGGGTTAGGGTTAGAGTTAGGGTTATGGTTAGGGTTAGCCCAAGTGTTATTGTTAGAGTTAGAGTTACAATAAGGTTGGCGTTATAGTTAGGGTTAGGGTTAGGTTTAGGGTTTGCATTCGGTTTGGTGTTAGGGTTAGCGTTAGGGTTAAGGTTAGTGTTAGGGTTAGGGGTGAGGTGTTAGGGATAGGCTTATGGGTTAGGGTTAGTGTCAGGGTAAGGGTTAGGGTTAGGGTTACAGTTTGAGTTAGTTTTACAGTTATGGTTAGAGGTAAGCGTTAGATTTAGGTTTAGGGTTAGTGTTAGGGATAGTGTTAGGGTGAGGTTTAGGGTTATAGTTAGGCTTCGGTTTACGGTTAGGTTTAGAGTTACATTTAGGTTAGTGATAGGGTTCAGGTTTAGTTTAGGGTTAGGGTTACATGTTAGTGATAGTCTTAGGGTTAGGGTTAGCGGTTAGCATTAAGTTTGGGTTTGGGTTAGGTTTAAATCTTACGTTTAAGATTAGGGTTAGGTTTAGGGTTAGTGTTAAGGTTAGGGTTAGGGTTAGGGTTAGGTTTACGGTTAGGGTTAGGTTTAGGGTTAGGGTTAGGTTAGGATTAGAAGTTAGCGTTAGCTTTAATGATAGAGATTGTTGTTAGGGTGAGGTTTAGCGTGAGGCTTAGAAGTTATCATTAGGGTTTGGATTAGGGTTAAGGTTAAAGCTTAGGTTTAGGGTTAGGGTTAGCGTTAGGGTTAGGGATAGGTTAAGGGTTAAGATTAGGCTTAGTGTTTAGGTTTAGGGTTAGGTTTACGGTTAGGGTTAGGTTTAGGTTTAGAATTTAGTGTTAGTGTTAGGGTTAGGTTTAGGCTTAATGTTAGGGTTTGGTTTAGGTTTTCAAATAGGTTTAGGTTTAGGGTTAGGGTTAGTGTTAGCATTAGTGTTAGGTTTAGGTTTAGGATTTAGGGTTAATGTTAGGGTTAGGGTTATGGTTAGGCTTCGGGTTACGGTTAGTGTTAGCTTTACAATTAGGTTTAGGTTTAGTCTTAGGGTAGGGTTAGGATTAGCACTAGTTTTAGTGTTAGTTTTAGGGTTAGGTTTAGCGTTAGGGTTAGGGTTAGGTGTTAGGGATAGGGTTTGCGTTAGGGTAGGATTAGGGTTAGGTTTACAGTTAGGGTTAGGGTTGGATGAGTGTTAGGGCGTAATGTGAGGGGTTAAGCTTAGGGTTAGCATTAGTGCTTGGGTTAGGTTTAGGGTTATGTTTAGAGGTTAGCGTTATGTTTAGTGATAGAATTTGTGGTTAGCGTTAGGGTTAGGGTTAGGGTTAGGATGAGGCTTAGATGTAATTTTTAGCGTCATGGTTAGGGTTAGGGTTAAAGCTTACGTTTAGGGTTAGGGTTAGAGTTAGGGTTAGGGATAGGGTTAGTGTTAGGGTTAGGGCTACACTTAGGATTATTGTTAGGGTTACAATTACATTTAGGTTAGGAGTTGGGTTAGGGTTAGGGTTAGCATTAGAATTTAGTGTTAGTTTAAGGTTTAGGGTTAGGGTTAGGGAAAGGCTTAGTGTTAGGTTTAGTGTTAGAGGTTAGGGTTAGTCTTAGGGTTAGGTTTAGGGTTAGGATTACAAATTTGGGTTTGGGTTAGGGTTAGGGTTAGTTTTAGGGGTTAGGTGTTACGGATAGGGTAATTGTTATGTTTAAGTTATGGTTAGGTTAGGGTTAGGATGAGGTTTGGGGTTATGGTTAGGGTTAGCATTAGAGTTTAGTGTTAGGGTTAGTTTTACTGGTTATGGTTAGGGTTACCATTATGTTTACAGGTTAGCGTTAGGTTTAGTGTTAGAGTTAGGGTTAGGGTTTGGGTTACAGTTAAAATTAGGGTTATGTTTAGGGTTACGTTTATGGTTAGAGGTTAGCATTAGGTTTAGGGTTAGGGTTAGGGTTTGGGTTAGAGTTAAAATTAGGGTTAGGGTTAGGGTTATGGTTAGAGTTTTGGGTTAGTGGTAGGGTAAGTGTTAGGTTTAGGGTTATGGTTATGTTTTGGGTTAGAGTTTAGGGTTATGGTTCAGTTTAGGTTTAGGGTTATTGTTAGGATTATGTTTAGGTTTACGCTTAGTTTTAGGCTTATGATTAAGGTTAGTGTTAGTGCTTAGGTGTTAGGAAGAGGGTTAAGGTTATGGTTAGGTATAGGGTTAGGTTATGGTTATGGTTAGTTTTAGAGTTATGTTTAGGGTTATGGTTAGGGTTAGGATTAAAATTTAGTGTTAGAGTTAGGGTTAGGTTTACAGGTTAGGGTTAGGTTTACGGTTATTGATAGAGTTTAGCGTTATGTTTAATGTTAGGTTTTGGGCTAGGGTTATGGTTTAGGTTAGAGTTAAAGGTCAGGGTTAGTATTACGGGTAGAGTTTAGGGTTAGTGTTAGGGTAAGTGTTAGCATTAGGTTTGGGGTTAGAGTTTAGGTTTATGGTTATGGTTAGGGTTAGGTTTAGGGTTACGTTTAGGGATTAGGTGTTAGGGATAGGGTTATGGTTTAGGGTTCGTGTTAGGTTTAGGGTTAGGGTTACGGTTAGAGTTAGGGTTACGGTTATGTTTAGAGGTTAGCGTTAGGTTTAGGGTTAGGGTTATGGTTATGGTTTTTGTTAGAGTTAAAGTTTCGTTTAGGTTTAGACTTATGGTTAGAGTTTAGGGTTAGTTTTAGGGTAAGGGTTAGGTTTACAGTTAGGGTTAGTTTTAGGGTTAGAGTATAGGGTTTTATTTTTTTTTAGGGTTAGGTTAGTGTTAGGATTAGGGTTACACTTAAAGTAAGGGTTATTGTTAAAGTTAGTGTTAGGAGTTAGGTGTTAGGGAGTGGGTTAGGGTTTGGCTTTGGGTTATGGTTAGGGTTAGGGTTACGATTAATTTTAGGGTTACAGATAGGTTAGTGTTAGGGTTAGGTTTAGGGTTAGTTTTAGGTTTAGGGTTTTTGTTAGGGTTAGGGGTTAGTTTTAGCGATAGGGTTAGGGATAGTGTTAGGTTGATGTTTCGGTTTAGGGTTAGGGTTATCTTTAGGGATAGTGTTAGGGTTAGGGTTATGGTTTAGGGTTAGGGTTAGTGTTAGGTTTAGGTTTAGGGTTAGGGTTAGTGTCATGGTTAGAAGTTAGTTTTAGTGTTAGGGCTTGGTTCATGGTTTTATGTTAGCGTTTGTTTTAGGGTTAGAGTTAGGGTTAGGGTTAGGGTTATGCTTAGAGTTATGGTTATGGTTATGGTTACAGTTAGGGTTAGGGTTAGGTTTAAAGCTTAAGTTCACGTTTATGGTTAGGGTTACGGTTAGGGTTATGGTTAGAGTTTAGGGTTAGTTTTACAGTTAGGGTTAGGGTTATGGTTATGATTATAGGTTAGCTTTAGGTTTAGGGTTAGAGTTAGGGATAGTGTTAGGGTTAGTTTTAGGCTTAAAAGTTATGGTTATGGTTAGAGTTAAAGCTTAGGTTGAGGCTTAGAGTTAGGGTTATTGTTCGGTTAGTGATATGGTAAGGGTTAGAATTAGGTCAGTGGTTAGTTTTAGGTTTAGGGTTACGGTTAGTGTTAGGGTTAGGTTTCGAGGTTAGTGTTAGGGTTAATGTTAGGGTTAGGGTTAGTGTGAGGGTTAGGTTTAGGGATGTAGTTAGGGTTATGCTTAGGGTTAGGCTTAGGGTTATTGTTAGTTTTAGGGTTAAATTATTTTAGGGTTAGGGTTAGGGTTACGGTTAGGGTTCGCGTTTGATTTAGTTTTAGGGTTATGGTTAGGGTTAGGGTTAGTGTTAGGTTTAGGGGTTAGGTGTTAGGGATAGGGTTAAGGGTTAGTGTTAGTGTTAGTGTTAGTGTTAGGGCTAGGGTTAGGGTTATGGTTAGAATTAGGGTTACGGTTATGGTTAGAGGTTAGCATTAGGTTTAGGGTTAGGGTTAGGGTTTGGGTTATTATTAAAGGTTTGGTTAGCTTTAGCGTTACAGTTAGAGTAAGTTTTCATGTTAGGGTAATGATTAGGTTTAGAGTTAGGGTTATGCTTTGTGTTAGGCTTATGATTAAGGTTAGGGTCAGGACTTATGTTTTAGGGATTGTGTTAGGTTTTGGCTGTGGGTTAGTGTTAGGGTTAGGGTTACAATTAGGTTTACGGTTAGGTTTAGTGTTAGTTTTAGAGTTAAAGTTAGGGTTAATGTTAGGTGTTAGGTGTTAGCAATATGCTAAGGGTTAGGATTATGGTTCAGTTTAGTATTAGGGTTAGGGTTAGGAATAGTGTTAGGCTTAGGGTTAGGGTTTAGGTTTAGGGTTTAGGGTTAGGGTTAGGGTTAGTGTTAGGGTTAGGTTTAGGCTTAGATTTAGAGTTAGGGTTACGGGATATTTGTTAGCAATAGGGTTAGTGTTAGTGTTAGGTTTAGGGTTTAGCTTAGTGTTAGGGTTAGGGGTAGAGATAGTGTTAGGTTTAGGGTTAGGATTTATGGGTTAAGATTAGGGTTAGGGTTAGGTTTAGAGTTAGGGTGAGTGTTAGGTTTAGAAGTTAGGTTTAGTGTTAGGCTTTGCTTAGGTTTAGGGTTATGGTTGGAGGTTAGCATTTGATTTAGGGTTCAAGTTAGGGTTACGTTTAGAATTAGGGTTAGGGTTAGGGTGAGGGTTATGGTTAGTGATAGTGTTAGGGTTTGTGTTAAAGCTTAGGTTGAGGTTTGCATTTAGGTTTGCGGTTAGGGTTACGGGTAGAGTTTAGAATTATGTTTAAGGTTATGGTTAGGGTTAGGGTTATGCTTAAAAGGTTAGCTTTTGGTTTAGGGTTAGAGTTAGGGTTAGTGTTAGGATTAGTGTTAGGCTTAGAGGTTATGGTTAGGGTTAGGTTTATGGTTAGGGTTAAAGCTTAGGTTCAGGGTTAGCGTTAGGATTAGGGTTAGGATTAGGGATATGGTAAGGGTTAGGATTAGGGTTATTCGTTAGTTTTAGGGTTAGTGTTACAATTAGGGTTAGGGTAAGGTTTAGATGTTATTGTTAGGGTTAGGGAAAGTGTGAGGGTTAGGGTTATATTTAGAGTTAGGCTTAGATTTAGGCTTAGCATTATGGTTTGTGTTAGGGTTACAATTAGGTTAGCGTTAGGGTTAGGGTTAGGTTTTGCGTTAAATTTAGTGTTAAGTTTAGGGTTAAAGTTAGCGTTCGGTTTAGGGGTTAGGTGATAGGGTTAGGGTTAGGCTTACCGTTATGGTTTGTGTTAGGGTTACAATTAGGTTAGCGTTAGGGTTAGGGGTAGGGTTAAGGTTAGGGTTTGCGTTAGATTTAGTGTTAGGTTTAATGTTAGGGTTAGCGTAAGGCTTAGGTGTTAAGTGTTAGGGATAGTGTTATGGGTTATGGTTAGTGTTAGTGTTCGGGTTAGGGTTAGGGTTATGGTTAGGCTTTGGGTTAGGGATAGAGTTTAGGGTTAGGGTTAGGGTTTGTGTTAGTGTTATGGTTAGGGTTAGGATTAGGTTGAGGTTTAGGATGAGGGTTAGAGTTAGAAGTCAGGTTTAGTGTTCGGTTTAGGGTTAGGGTTAGGGATAGGTTTAAGGTTTGGGTTAGTGTTAGGGGTTAGGGTTAGTGTTAGTGTTAGGGTTAGATGTACGGGTTAGGTTTAGGGTTAGGGTTAGGGTTAGTGTTATGGTTAGGGTTATGCTAGGGATAAGGTTATGTTTAGTGTTATGTATTACAGTCATGCGTAGGGTTAGTTTAAGGGTTAGGGTTAGGGTTAGGTTTAGGATAAGAGATTAATATTAGTTCAAGATTAGGGTTAGGATTAGAAGTTTGGGATAGTTGTAGGGTTAGGGAAATGGTTATGTTTAGGGTTAGGGTTAGTGTTAGGGTTTGGGTTAGGTGATAGGTGTTAGGGAGAGTGTGAAGGTTAGGCTTCGGTTTATGGTTAGGGTTAATTTTATAATTAGTTTTAGGTTGAGGCTTAGGGTAAGGTGTATTGTTAGGGTTACATTTAGTGTTAGTTTTAGGTTTAGGCTTAGCGTTAGGGTTAGGGGTTAGGTGTTAGGGATAGGTTTAGGGTTAGTGTTAGGGTTAGGTTTATCGTTAGGGTTATGGTTAGGGACAGTGTTACGTTGAGGTTTAGGTTTAAAGTTAGTGTTAGTTTTAGGGTTAGGGTTAGGGTTAGTGTTAGGGTTATGGTTAGGCTTTGGGTTATGGTTAGTGTTAGAGTTACATTTAGCTTGGAGTTAGGGTTAGGGTTACATGTTAGTGATAGGTTTTGGTTTAGGGTTAGTGTTATGGTTTGAGTTTAGGGTTAGGGTTAGGGTTAGGTTTAGGGTTAGCAGTTAGCATTAGGTTTTGTTTAGGATTAAGGTTAAAGCTTAGGTTTAGGTTTAGGGTTAGGGTTAGCGTTAGGGTTATGCATAGGATTAAAGCTTAGGTTTAGGGCTAAGGTTAGCGTTTAAGTAAGGGATAGGTTAAGGTTTAGAATTAGGTTTAGTCATTAGTTTTATGATTAGGTTTACGGTTAGGGTTAGGTTTAGGCTTAGAGGTTATTGTTAGTGTTAGGGTTAGTGTTAGGGTTTGGGTTAGTGTTAGGCTTAGGTTTAGGTTTCGAGTTAGGTTTACGTTTAGGGTTAGAGTTAGAGTTAGTTATACGATATCGGCTAGGCTTCAGGTTACAGTTAGGTGTAGGGTTAGGCTTTGGGTAGAGTTACGGTTAGTGGTATCTTTAGTGTTAGTGTTAGGGGTAGGTTTAGCGTTAGGGTTATGGGTTAGGTGTTAGTGAAAGTGTTAAGATTAGGGTGGAGTTAGGTTTAGGTTTACAGTTAGGGTTATGGTTAGGATTAGTGTTAGGGCTTACTGTGAAGGGTTAGAGTTATTGTTAGAGTTTGTGGTAGGGGTTAGCGTTAGGGTGAGACTTAGATGTTATTTTTATGGTTATGGTTAGGGTTAGGGTTAAAGCTTAGGTTTAGGGTTAGGGTTAGCGTTAGGGTTAAAGATAGGTTTAGTGTTTGGAATAGGGCTACACGTAGGGTTATGTTTAGAGTTAGGATTACATTTAGGTTAGGGTTAGGGTTAATGTTAGAATTTAGGGTTAGTGTTAGGTTTAGGGTTAGGGTTAGGGATAGGTTTAGGGTTAGCTATAGGTTTAGCGCTAGGGTTAGTGTTTGAGGTTAGGGTTAGCTTTCGGGTTAGCTTTAGGGTTAGGGTTAGGGTTAAGATTAGAATTTTGGCTTAGGGTTATGGTTATCATTAAGTTTAGGTGTTAGGTGTTAGGTGTTAGGGATAGGGAAAGGGTTATGGGTAGGGTTAAAGTTAGGTTAGGTTTAGGGTTAGGGTTATGGTTAGGGTTAGGGTTATGGTTATGTTTATGTTTAGAATTAGAATTTGTCATTAGTGTTAGGTTTACGGGATAGTGTTAGGGTTATGCTTATGGTCTGAGATGAATGTTAAATTTAGGGTTAGGGTTAGGGTTTGGGTTAGAGTTAAAGTTTAGGGTTAGGGTTAGAGTTATGGTTAGAGTTTAGGGTTAGTGTTAGGTTTAGTGATAGGATTCGGTTCAGGGTTATATTTTAGGGTTATGGTTCGGTTTAGCGTTAGGAATACTGTTAGGGATAGGTTTAGGTTTATGCTTAGTGTTAGGGTTATGATTAATTTAGGTTTAGGGGTTAGGTGATATGGAGAGTGTAAAGGTTAGGCTTTGGGTTACAGTTATGGTTTGTGTTACGATTAAGATTAGGGTTATGGTTATGGTTAGGGTTAGGCTTACAGGTTATGGTTATGGTTAGGGTTTGGGTTAAAACTTAGATTCAGGCTTAGTGTTAGGGTTAAGGTTAGGGTTACAATTAGGGTAAGGGTAAGGTTTAGATGTTATTGTTAGGGTTAGGTTTAGTGTGAGGGTTAGGGTTATGTTTAGAGTTAGGGTTAGGTTTAGGCTTAGCATTATGGTTTGTGTTAGGGTTAAAATTAGGTTAACGTTAGGGTTAGGGTTAGTTTTGCATTAAATTTAGTGTTAGGTTTAGGGTTAGAGTTAGTGTTCAATTTAGGGGCTGGGTGTTAGGGTTAGGGTTAGGATTAGGCTTAGCGTAATGGTTTGTGTTAGGGTTACAATTAGGTTAGCATTAGGGTTAGGGGTACGGTTAAGGTTAGGGTTTGCGTTAGATTTAGTGTTAGGTTTAGGGTTACCGTAAGGTTTAGGTGTTAGGTGTTAGGGATAGTGTTATGGGTTATGGTTAGTGTTAGTGTTCGGGTTAGTGTTAGGGTTATGGTTAGGCTTTGGGTTAGGGATAGAGTTTAGGGTTAGGGTTAGGGTTTGTGTTAGTGTTATGGTTAGGGTTAGGATTAGGTTCAGGTTTAGGATGAGGGTTAGAGTTAGAAGTTAGGTTTAGTGTTCGGTTTAGGGTTAGGGTTAGGTATAGGTTTAGTGTTTGGGTTAGTGTTAGTGTTAGGGTTAGGGTTAGATGTATGGGTTAGATTTAGGGTTATGGTTAGGGTTAGAGTTAGGGTTAGGGTTATGCTAGGGTTAAGGTTATGTTTAGTGTTAGGTATTACAGTCATGCTAAGGGTTAGTTTAAGGGTTAGTGTTAGGGTTAGGGTAAGAGATTAATATTAGTTCACGATTAGGGTTAGGATTAGAAGTTAGGTTTAGTTGTAGGGTTAGGGAAATGGTTAGTTTTAGGGTTAGTGTTAGGGTTAGGGATAGCTGATAGGAGTTAGGGAGAGTGAAAAGGTTAGGCTTCGGTTTATGGTTAGGGTTAATTTTATGATTAGGTTTAGGTTTAGGCTTAGGGTTAGGTGTAGGGTTAGGGTTACATTTAGTGTTAGTTTTAGGTTTTGGCTTAGCGTTAGGGTTAGGGTTTAGGTGTTAGGGATAGGTTTAGGGTTAGTGTTAGAGTTAGGTTTATGGTTATGGTTAGGGTTAGGGTTAGGGACAGTGTTAGGTCAACTTTAGGTTTAAAGTTAGTGCTAGTGTTAGAGTTAGGGTTAGGGTTAGTGTTAGGTTTACAGTTAGGCTTTGGGATATGGTTAGTGTTAGAGTTATGTTTAGCTTAGGGTTGGGGTTAGGGTTAGGTTTAGGGTTAGGGTTACATGTTAGTGATAGGTTTCTGTTTAGGGTTAGTGTTACGGTCAGAGTTTAGGGTTAGTGTTAGGGTTAGGGTTAGCAGTTAGCGTTAGGTTTTGTTTAGGATTAGGGTTAAAACTTAGGTTTAGTTTTAGGTTTAGGGTTAGGGTTAGTGTTAGCGTTAGGGTTATGCTTAGGGTTAAAGCTTAGGTTTAGGGCTAGGGTTAGCATTTTGGTAAGGGATGGGTTAAGGGTTAGAATTTGGTTTAGTCATTAGTTTTAGGGTTAGGTTTGCGACTAGGGATAGGTTTAGGCTTAGAGGTTATTGTTAGTGTTAGGGTTAGTGTTAGGGTTTGGGTTAGTGTTTAGTTTAGGTTTAGGTTTCGAGTTAGGTTTAGGTTTATGTTTAGAGTTAGAGTTAGGTAAAGGGTAATGGCTAGGCTCCGGGTTAGTGTAAGCTTACGGTTACAGTTAGGTGTAGGGTTAGGCTTAGGGTAGGGTTAGGGTTACTGGTATCTTTAGTGTTAGTGTTAGGGGTAGGTTTAGTGTTAGGGCTATGGGTTAGGTGTTCGTGATAGGGTAAGGATTAGGGTAGGGTTAGGTTTAGGTTTACAGTTAGGGTTATGGTTGGGATTAGTGTTAGGGCTTACTGTGAGGAGTTAGTGTTTTTCATAGAGTTTGTGGTTAGGGTTAGCATTAGGGTGAGACTTAGATGTTATTTTTATGGTTATGGTTAGGTTTAGGTTTAGGGTTAGGGTTAGCGTTAGGGTTAAGGATAGGTTTAGTATTTGGAATAGGGCTAGGCGTAGGGTTATGGTTAGATTTAGGATTACATTTAGGTTAGGGTTAGGGTTAGGGTTAGGGTTAGGGTTAGAATTTAGGTTTAGTGTTAGGTTTAGGATTAGGGTTAGGGATAGGTTTAGGGCTAGGCTTAGTGTTAGAAGTTAGGGTTAGCGTTAGGGTTAGGTTTAGGGTTAGGGTTAGGGTTAGGATTAGAATTTTGGCTTAGGGTTATGGTTAGCGTTAGGTTTAGGTGTTAGGTGTTAGGTATAGGGAAATGCTTATGGTTAGGATTAAGGTTAGGTTAGGTTTAGGGTTAGGGTTATGCTTAGGGTTGGGGTTATGGTTAGAATTAGAATTTGTGGTTAGGCTTAGGTCTCCGTGCTAGGGTAAGGGTTATGGTTATGGTCTGAGATGAGTGTTAAGTTTAGGGTTGGGTTAGGGTTTGGGTTAAAGTTGAAGTTTAGGGTTAGGGTTACGGTTAGAGTTTAGGGTTAGTGTTAGTTTTAGTGATAGGATTGGGTTCAGGGTTATATTTTAGGGTTATGGTTCGGTTTAGGTTTAGGAATATTGTTAGGGATAGGTTTAGGTTTACTCTTAGTGTCAAGGTTATGATTAATTTAGGTTTAGGGGTTAGGTGTTAGGGAGAGGATAATGGTTAGTCTTTTGGTTATGGTTAGGGTTTGTGTTACGATTAAGATTAGGGTTAGGTTTCGGGTTATGGTTAGGGTTAGGATTAGGCTTACAGGTTATGGTTATGGTTAGGGCTTGGGTTAAATCTTAGGTTCAGGTTTAGGGTTAGGTTTAAGGTTAGGGTTATGGTTAGAGTTTAGGGTTAATTTTAAGGTTAGGGTTAGTGTTAGGGTTACGGTTACAGGTTAGCTTTGGTTTAGGGTTAGAGTTAGAGTTAGTGTTAGGGTTAGTGTTAGGTTTAGAGGTTATGGTTAGGGTTATGGTTAAAGCTTAGGTTCAGGGTTAGGGTTAGGGATAGTGATCTGTTAGGGATATGACAAGGGTTAGTATTAGGGTTAGTGATTAGTTTAAGGGTTAGGGTTACCCTTAAGCTTAGGGTTAGGTTTAGAGGTTAGTGTTAGTGTTAGTGTTAGTGTTAGTGTTAGTGTTAGTGTTAGGGTTACGGTTAGGGTTAGTGTGAGGGTTATAGTTAGGGTTAGAGTTAGGGTTATGGTTAGATTTAGACTTAGGGTTATGTTTTGTTTTAGAATGACAATTACATTAGCGTTAGGTCAGGGTTAGGGTTTACGTTAGATTTAGTGTTAGGGTTAGGATTATTGTTAGGGTTAGGTTTAGGGGTTAGGTGTTAGGGAAAGGGTTATAGGTTTGGGTTAGTGTTAGGGTTAGGGTTAGGGTTACGTTAGAGTTATGATTACGCTTATGGTTAGATGTTAGCGTTAACTTTAGGGTTAGGGTTAGGGTTAGGGTTTGGGTTAGAGTTAAAAGTTAGGGTTAGGTTTAGCGTTACGGTTAGAGTTTAGGGTTAGTGTTAGTGTTAGAGTTAGGATTATGTTTAGATTTAGGGTTATTCTTAGTATTCAGGTTAGAAGTTCATTTAATGTTAGGATTAGGGTTAGGGTTAGGGTTATGTTTAGAGGTTAGCATTTGGTTTATATTTAGAGTTAGGGTTAGAGTTAGGGTTAGCCTTAGAGGTTATGGTTAGGGTTAGGGTTAGTTTTAAGTTTAGGGTTAAAGCTTAAGTTCAGGCTTACGGTTATGGTTAAGGTTAGGGTTACAGTTAGAGTTTAGGGTTATGATTAAGCTTAGCGGTAGGGTTAGGGTTATGGTTAGAGGTTAGCTTTTGGTTTAGGGTTAGATTTAGGGTAAATTTTAGGGTTAGTGTTAGGCTTAGAGTTTATGGTTATGGTTAGGGTTATGGTTATGGTTAAAGCTTAGTTGAGGGTTAGGGTTAGGGGTAGGATTAAGTTAGGGATATGCTAAGGGTTTGGATTAAGTTTAGTGGTTAGTTTTACGGTTAGGGTTACAGTTAAGGTTAGGGTTAGGTTTAGAGGTTAGTGTTACGGTTAGGATTAGAGTTAGTGTTAGGGTTAGGTTTAGTGTGTTAGGTTCAGGGTTAGTGTTAGAGTTAGGTTTATGGTTAGGATTAGTCTTATGGTTATGGTTATGGTTATGGTTATGGTTAGGGTTACAATTAGGTTACCGTTAGGGTTAGGTTAAGGGTTAGGTTTTGGATTAGATTTAGTGTTAGGGTTAGATTTAGGGTTAGGGTTGGGGTTATGGTTATGGTTAGGGTTAGGGTTAGGGTTAGGTTTAGGGGTTAGGTGTTAGGGATAGTGTTATGGATTAGGGTTAGTGTTAGGTTTAGGGTTACAGTTAGAGTTAGGATTACGGTTATGGTTAGAGGTTAGCGTTAGGTTTAGGGTTAGTGTTTGGGTTATTATTAAAGGTTATGGTTAGCTTTAGCGTTACACTTAGAGTAAGTTTTAGTGTTAGTGTAAGGATTAGGTTTAGAGTTAGGGTTACGCTTTGTGTTAGGGTTATGATTAAGGTTAGGGTTAGGACTTATGTTGTAGGAATTGGGTTAGGTTTAGGCTGTGGGTTAGTGTTAGGGTTAGGGTTACGATTAGCTTTAGGGTTAGGGTTAGTGTTAGGTTTAGTGTTAGTTTTAGAGTTAAAGTTATGGTTAATGTTAGGTGTTAGGTGTTAGCAATATGCTTAGGGTTAGGATTATCGTTCAGTTTAGGGTTAGGTTTAGGGTTAGGGATAGTGTTAGGCTTAGGGTTAGGGTTTAGGGTAGGGTTTAGTGTTATGGTTAGGGTTATGGTTAGGTTTAGGCTTAGTTTTAGAGTTAGGGTTAGGGGTTATTTGTTAGCGATAGGGTTAGTGTTAGCATTAGGTTAAGGTTCGGTTTAGGGTTAGGGTTAGGTGTAGGGATAGTGTTAGAGTTAGTGTTAGGATTTAGGGTTAAGGTTAGTGCTTGGTTTAGGTTTAGAGTTAGGGTGAGTGTTAGGTTTAGAAGTTAGGTTTAGTGTTAAGCTTAGCTTAGGTTTAGTGTTACGGTTGGAGGTTAGCGTTTGATTTAGGGTTCAAGTTAGTGTTACGTTTAGGGTTAGGGTTAGGGTTAGGGTTATGGTTAGTGATAGTGTTAGGGTTTGTGTTAAAGCTTTCGTTCAGGTTTACATTTAGCTTTATGGTTAGGGTTACTGTTAGAGTTTAGAAATATGTTTTATGTTATGGTTAGGGTTAGGGTTATGCTTAAAAGGTTAGCTTTTGGTTTAGGGTTAGAGTTAGGGTTAGTGTTAGGATTAGTGTTAGGCTTAGAGGTTATGGTTAGGGTTAGGTTTATAGTTAGGGTTAAAGCTTAGGTTCAGGGTTAGCGTTAGGATTAGGGTTAGGATTAGGGATATGGTAAGGGTTAGGATTAGGGTTAGTCGTTAGTTTTAGGGTTAGGGTTACGATTAGGGTTAGGGTAAGGTTTAGATGTTATTGTTAGGGTTAGGGTTAGTGTGAGGGTTAGGGTTACGTTTAGAGTTAGAGTTAGGTTTAGACTTAGCATTATGGTTTGTGTTAGGGATATGATTAGGTTAGCATTAGGGTTAGGGTTAGGTTTTGCCTTAAATTTAGTGTTAGGTTTAGGGTAAGAGTTAGCGTTCAGTTTAGGGGTTAGGTGTTAGGGTTAGGGTTAGGCTTAGTGTAATGGTTTGATTGAGGGTTACAATTAGGTTAGCATTAGGGGTAGGGGTAGGGTTAAGGTTAGGGTGTGCGTTAGATTTACTCTTAGGTTTAGGGTTACCGTAAGGTTTAGGTCTTAGGTGTTAGGGATAGTGTTATGGGTTATGGTTAGTGTTAGTGTTCGGGTTAGTGTTAGGGTTATGGTTAGGCTTTGGGTTAGGGATAGAGTTTAGGGTTAGGGTTAGGTTTTGTGTTAGTGTTAGGGTTAGGGTTAGGATTAGGTTGAGGTTTAGGGTGAGGGTTAGAGTTAGAAGTTAGGTTTAGTGTTCGGTTTAGGGTTAGGGTTAGGGATAGGTTTAGGGTTTGGGTTAGTGTTAGTGTTAGGGTTAGGGTTAGATGTATGGGTTAGATTTAGGGTTATGGTTAGGGTTAGAGTTAGGGTTAGGGTTATGCTAGGGTTAAGGTTATGTTTAGTGTTAGGTATTACAGTCATGCTTAGGTTTATTTTAAGTGTTAGGGTTAGGGTTAGGTTAAGAGATTAATATTAGTTCACAATTAGGGTTAGGATTAGAAGTTAGGGTTAGTTGTAGGTTTAGGGAAATGGTTAGTTTTAGGGTTAGTGTTAGGTTTAGGGTTAGGTGGTAGGTGTGAGGGATAGTGTAAAGGTTAGGCTTCAGTTTATGGTTAGAGGTAATTTTATGATTAGGTTTAGGTTTAGGCTTAGGGTTAGGTGTAGGGTTAGGGTTACATTTAGTGTTAGTTTTAGGTTTAGGCTTAGCATTAGGGTTAGGGGTTAGGTGTTAGGGATAGGTTTAGGGTTAATGTTAGGGTTAGGTTTATCGTTAGGGTTAGGGTTAGGGACAGTGTTAGGTCAACTTTAGGTTTAAAGTTAGTGCTAGCGTTAGGGTTAGGGTTAGTGTTGGGGTTATGGTTAGGCTTTGGGATATGGTTAGTGTTAGAGTTACGTTTAGCTTAGGGTTGGGGTTAGGATTAGGTTTAGGGTTAGGGTTACATGTTAGTGATAGGTTTCTGTTTAGGGTTAGTGTTAGGTTATAGTTTAGTTTAGGGTTAGGTTTAGGGTTAGCAGTTAGCATTAGGTTTTGTTTAGGATTAGGGTTAAACTTAGGTTTAGGTTTAGGTTTAGGGTTAGGGTTAGTGTTAGCGTTAGGGTTATGCTTAGGGTTAAAGGTTAGGTTTAGGGCTAGGGTTAGCATTTAGGTTAGGGATAGGTTAAGGGTTAGAATTAGGTTTAGTCGTTAGCTTTAGGGTTAGGTTTACGATTAGGGTTCGGTTTAGGCTTAGAAGTTATTGTTAGTGTTAGGGTTAGTGTTAGGGTTTGGGTTAGTGTTTGGGTTAGGTTTAGGTTTCGAGTTAGGTTTAGGTTTCGAGTTAGGTTTAGGTTTATGGTTAGAGTTAGCGTTACGTATCGGGTAACGGCTAGGCTCTGGGTTAGTGTAAGCTTAGGGTTACAGTTAGATGTAGTGTTAGCCTTAGGGTAGGGTTAGGGTTATTGGTATCTTTAGTGTTAGTGGTAGGGGTAGGTTTAGCGTTAGGGTTATGGGTTAGGTGTTAGTGATAGGGTAAGAATTAGGGTAGGGTTAGTTTTAGGTTTACAGTTAGGGTTATGGTTAGGATTAGTGTTAGGGCTTACTGTGAGGAGTTAGTGTTATAGAGTTTGTGGTTAGGGTTAGCATTAGGGTGAGACTTAGATGTTATTTTTATGGTTATGGTTAGGGTTAGGGTTAAAGCTTAGGTTTAGGGTTAGGGTTAGCGTTAGGGTTAAGGATAGGTTTAGTGTTTGGAATAGGGCTAGGCGTAGGGTTATGGTTATAGTTAGGGTTACATTTAGGTTAGGGTTAGGGTTAGGGTTAGAATTTAGCGTTAGTGTTAGGTTTAGGGTTAGGGTTAAGTATATGTTAGGGCTAAGGTTAGTGTTAGAGGTTAGGGTGTTAGGTTTAGGTTTAGGGTTAGGGTTAGAGTTAGGACTAGAATTTTGGCTTAGGGTTATGTCTAGCGTTAGGTTTAGGTGTTAGGTATTAAGGATAGGGAAATGGTTATGGTTAGGATTAAGGTTAGGTTAGGTTTAGGGTTAGGGTTATTGTTAGGGTTATGCTTAAGGTTGGGGTTATTGTTAGAATTAGAATTTATGGTTAGGCTTAGGTCTCCATGCTAGGGTTAGGGTTATGGTTATGGTCTGAGATGAGTGTTAAGTTTAGGGTTGGGTTAGGTTTTGGGTTAGAGTTAAAGTTTAGGGATAGGGTTAGGGTTAGGGTTGCGGTTAGAGTTTAGGGTTAGTGTTAGTTTTAGTGATAGGATTAGGTTCAGGGTTATATTTTATGGTTATGGTTCGGTTTAGTGTTAGGAATATTGTTAGGGATATATTTAGGTTTACTCTTAGTGTCAAGGTTATGATTAATTTAGGTTTAGGGGTTAGGTGTTAGGGAGAGGGTAAAAGTTAGTCTTTTGGTTACGGTTAGGGTTTGTGTTACGATTAAGATTAGGGTTAGGGTTCGGGTTCGGGTTAGGGTTAGGGTTAGGCTTACAGGTTATGGTTATGGTTAGGGTTTGGTTTAAATCTTAGGTTCAGGTTTAGGGTTAGATTTAAGGTTAGGGTTATGGTTAGGGTTTAGGGTTAGGTTTAAGGTTAGGGTTAGGGTTAGGGTTCAGTTTAGGGTTTGGTTCAGGGTTAGGTTAGGGTTCGGTTGTGCATTAGTGTTAGGGTTAGGGATAGTGTTACGTTTAGGGTTAGGGTTTAGTTTTAGGGTTAGGTTTAGGCTTAGGCTTAGGTTTATTGTTAGTGTTAGTGTTACTGTTTGTTTTAGGTTTAGAAGTTAGGGTTAGGGTTATGATTAGATGTTAGCTTTTGGTCTGGGTTAGGGTTAGGGTTAGGGTTATTCTAGCTTTAGGGTTAGGGTTAGGGTTAGGTATTACAGTCAGTCTTAGTGTTAGTTTAATGGTTATGTTTAGGATTAGGGTAAGGGATTAATTTTATGTCTGGATTAGCATTATCGTTAGGGTTAGGGTTAGTGTTAGGTTTAGGATAAGAAGTTACCATTAGGGGTAGGGTTAAGGATATGGTTACACGTAGGGTTAGATTTCGTGTTAGGGTTAGGGTTAGGGGTTAGGTGTTAGGGAGAGTGTAAAGGTTAGGCTTTTGGTTACAGTTAGGTTTAGTGTTATGTTTAGGTTTAGGGTTAGGCTTAGCATTAGGTTTAGGTTTAGGGTTTAGTTTAGTGTTATTTTTAGGGTTATGTTTAGCCTTACGGTTAGGTGTTAGCTGTTAGGTATAGGATTAGGGTTAGTGTTAGTGTTAGGGTTAGTTTTACGGTTATTGTTAGGGTTAGGGATAGTGTTAGGTTTAGGGTTAGTGTTTAGGGTTACTGTTAGGTTTAGGGTTAGTGTTATGGTTAGGTTTTGGGTTACGGTTAGTGTTTCAGTAACATTTCGGTTAGGGTTAGGTTTAGGGTTAAGGTTAATTTAATGTTAGGGTTAGGTTTAGGGTTAGATGTTAGGAATAGGTTTAGGTTTAGGGTTAGTGTTACCATTAGAGTTTAGGGTTAGGGTTAGCTTTAGGTTTAAGGTTAGGGTTAGGGTTAGCGGTTAGTGTTAGTTTTGGCTTAGGGTAAGGTTTAAAGCTTAGGCTTAGGATTAGGTTTAGTGTTAGATTTAGGGTTAGGGTTAGAGTTAGGTTTATGGTTAGGGTTATTGTTAGAGTTTAGCATTAGGTTTAGTGATGGAGTTTGGGGTTATGGTGAGTGTTGGGTGAGGCTTAGAAGTTATGATTATGGTTATGGTTAGGGTTAGGGTTAAAGTTAAGTTTAGGGTTAGGGATAGCATTAGGGTTAGGTATAGGGTAAGGGTTAGGATTACGGTTAGTCTTTAGGTTTAGGGTTAGGTTTACGGATTGGGTTAGCGTTAGGTTTAGAGGTTATTATTAATGTTAGGTTTATCATTAGGTTTAGGGGTTATGTGTTAGGGATAGCGTTACAGTTACGTTAGGGTTAGGTTTAAATTTAGGGTTAGTTTTAGTGATAGTGTTAGGTTTAGGGTTAGGGTTTAGGGTTAGTGTTGGTTTTAGAGTTTGGGTTAGGGTTACAGTTAGTCTTCGCGTTAAGGTGAGGTTTAGAGTTACAATTAGGTTTGGATTAGGGTAAGGGTTAGGGTTAGAGTTCGGCTTAGAGGTTAGGGATGGTTTAGGTTTAGGGTTAATGTTACGGTTAGAGTTAAGGGTTAGGGTTACGGTTATGGTTAGCGGTTAGCGTTAGCTTTGGGTTAGGGTTAGGGTTACTGTTCGGCTTAGAGGTTACGGTTAGGGTTGGGGTTAGGGTTAGGGTTAAATCTTAGTTTTAGGGTTAGGGTTAGGGTTAGGGATAGCATAAGGGTTAGGATTAGGTTTAGTCATTTGGTTTAGGTTTAGGTTTACAGTTAGGGTTAGGTTTAGGTTTAGAGGTTAGTGTTAGTGTTAGGCTTAGGGTTAGGGTTAGTGTTAGGATTAGGGTTATGTTTAGAGTTAGGTTTAGAGTTAGGGTTAGGGTTAGGGTTAGGCTTTGTTTAGGCTTCGGGTTACTTTTAAGGTTAGGGTTAGGGTTAGGTTTAGTGCTAGAGTTAGAGGTTAGTGTTAGTGTTAGGTTTAGGGTTAGGGATAGTGCTACGGTTAGAGTTTAGGGTTAGGTTTAGTGTTAGATTTAGAGTTAGGGTTAAGGTTATCATTGGAGGTTAGCATTCGGATTAGGGTTAGAGTTCGGGTTAGGGTTAGGGTTAGTGTTAGGCTTAGAGGTGATGGTTAGGTTTAGGGTTAGGCTTAGGGTTAAAGCTTATTTTTAAGGTAAGGTTTAGGGTTAGTGTTGTGGTTAGGGATAGGGTAAGCATTAGGATTAGTGTTAGTGGTTATGTTTAGGGTTAGGATTACAAGTACTGTTAGGGTTAGGTTTAGAAGTTAGTGTTACTGTTAGTATTAGGGATAGTGTTTGGGTTATGGTTAGAGTTAGGGTTAGGTTTAGGGTAAGGCTTAGGCTTTTGGTTTTGGTTAGGGTTACAATTAGGTCAGGGTTAGATTTAGGGTTAGGGTTATGTTTAGCGTTAAGTTAAGTTTAGTGTTAGGTTTATGATTAACGTTAGTGATAGATTTAGATTTAGGGTTAGGGTTAGGGTTAGGGTTAGGGGTTAGGTGTTAGGGATAGTGTTTTGTTATCGTTAGGGCTAGGTTTAGGGTTAGGGTTAGGTTTAGGGTTAGGTTTAGGTTTAAGGTTAGGTTTAGAATTAGATTTTAGAGTTAGGGTTAGGTTTCGTGTTAGGTGTAGGGGTTAGGTGTTAGTGATAGGGTTACAAGTTAGGGTCAGTGTTAGGGTTAGGGTTAGGGTAAGGGTCAGGTTTAGGGTTAGGGTTCTGAATAGGGTAGCATTTAGGGTTAGGGTTAGTTTTAGGTCTAGTGTTATGTTTAGGGTTAGGGTTAGGTTGAGGTTTAGGTTTAGGGTTAGTTCTAGGCTTAGAAGTTAAGTTTAGTGTTAGGTTTATGATTAACGTTAGTGATAGATTTAGTGTTAGGGTTAGTGTTAGAGCTTAGGGTTAGTGTTAGGGTTAGGGTTTGGCTTAGGTTTATGTTTAGGGTTAGGGTTAGGGTTTGGCTTAGATTTAGGTTTAGGGTTAGGGTTAGTGTTAGTGTTAGGGTTAGGATTAGACATTAGGGTTAGGATTAGGGTCTGGTTTACAGTTAGGGTTAGGGTTAGGTTTAGGTTTAGGGTTATTTGTTAGGGTTAGCTTTAGAGTTAGGTTTAGTTTTAGGTTTAGGGATAGGGGTTAGGTGTTTGGGTTAGGGTTAGCTTTAGGGTTTGGTTTACGGTTAGGGTTAGTGTTAAGGTTAGTATTAGGGTTAGTTTCAGGGTTAGTGTTAGGGTCATGTTTACAGGTTAGTTTTAGCTTTGCTGTTAGACTTTGGGGTTAGGGTTAGTGTTAGTGTTAAAGCTTAGGTATAGGGTTAGCGTTAGGGTTAAGGTTAGTGTTAGGCTTAAGGTTCGGGATAGGGTATGGTTTAGGATTAATGTTAGTCCTTAGGTTTATTGTTAGTGTTATGGTTAGAGTTACGATTAGGTTTAGAGCTTAGTGTTAGTGTTAGGGTTAGGGTTAGGGTTAG
This sequence comes from Cavia porcellus, assembly GCF_034190915.1. Taxonomy (NCBI): domain Eukaryota; kingdom Metazoa; phylum Chordata; class Mammalia; order Rodentia; family Caviidae; genus Cavia; species Cavia porcellus. The sequence goes on from NW_026947518.1 coordinate 6,669,148, forward strand.
TGTTAGGGTAGGGTTATGTTTAGAGTTAAGTTTACGTTTAGGGATAGGGTTATGGTTAGGCTTTGGGTTATGGTATGGTTAGGGTTACAATTAGGTTAATGTTAGGGTTTGGGTTTGGATTAGGGTTTGGTTTGCGGTTAGGGTTAGGGATTGGATTAGGATTAAGGTTAGGGTTATGGTTAGGTTTAGGGTTAGGTGTGAGGGATAGGGTTAGTTTTAGGCTTTGAGTTACGGTTATGGTTAGTGTTACGATTAGGTTAGGGTTATAGTTAGGGATAGGGTTAGTGTTAGTGAGAGTGATTGCGTTAGATTTAGGGTAAATTTTAGGGTTAGGGTTAGCGTTAGGTTTAGGGGTTAGGTGTTATGGATAGGGTTATGGTTATGATTAAAGTTATGGTTAGGGTTAGGGTTAGGGTTAGGTTTAGGGTTAGGTTATGGTTAGGATTAATGTTTAGGATTACGTTTTGGGTTAGTTTTTGTTATTACAATCAGGGTTAGCGTTAGTTTGAGGGGTAGGGTTAGGGTTAGTGTGAGGGATTTTTTTTAGCTTTAGGGTTATGGTTACCTTTAGGGTTATGGTAGGTTTGGGTTAAGGTTAAGATTAGAGGTTCAGTTTAGATTTAGGGTTAGCCTTAGTGTTTTGGTTAGGTTTAGGGTTGGGGATCAGGTTTAGGGTTAGTGTTAGGTTTAGGATTAAGGTTACAGTTAGTGTTACGGTTGTGGTTAGGTTTAGGGTTAGGGTTAGGGTTAGGGATAGTGTTCAGTTTAGAGGTTAGCGTTAGGGTTAGGGTTAGCTTTACGGTTAGGGTTAGAGGTTAGGTTTAGGGTTAGCTTTAGGATTAGGGTAGGAGATTATGGTTAGTTGTTAGGCTTATGTTTAGGTGTTAGGGTTAGTGGTTATGGTTATAGTTAGGCTTAGGTTTAGTGTTAGTTTCAAGGTAACGGTTAGCGTTTGGGTTAGGATTAAGTTATGGTTAGGTTTAGAGTTAGGGTTAGTGCTAGGATTAGGGTTCAGTTTTAAGGTTTAGGGTTATGGTTATGGTTAGGTTTAGGGTTAGGGTTAGTTTTACCGTTAGTTGTAGGGTTAGGTTTAGTGTTAGGTTTAGGGTTTAAGTGTAACAGATAGGATTCGGTTTAGGCTTAGGGTTAGGGTAAGGGTTATGGTTAGGGTTAAGTTTACGGTTAATTTTATGGTTAGGGATAGGGTTAGGTTTAGGGTTTAAGTGTTAAGGATAGGATTAGTTTTATGGTTAGTGTTAAGGTTAGGGTTACGATTAGGGTTAGGTTTAGGTTTACAGTTAGGTTTAGGGTTACGGTTAGTTTTAGCATTCGAGTTAGGCATTAGGGTTACTGTTAGGGTTAGGATTAGTGTTAGGGTTATGTTTAGATGTTAGCGTTAGGTTAAGTGTTAGATTTTGATGTTAGAGTTAAGGTTAGGGCTAGCCTTAGAGTTTATGGTTAGAGTTAGTGTTAGGGTTAGCGTTAATGCTTAGGTTTTGGGTCAGTGTTAGGGTTAGGATTAGGGTTGGTGTTATGGTTAGTGTTAGGGTTAGTGTTAGAGGTATGGGTTAGGGTAATGGCTAGGGTTATGGTTACGGTTAGGGTTAGCTTTATGCTAGGGTTAGGGTTAGGGTTAGGTATTACAGTCAGTTTTAATGTTAATTTAAGGGTTAGGGTTAGGGTTAGTGTTAGGGTTAGGGTTAGGGATTAATGTTAGGTTTATGGTTATGCTTATAGTTATGGTTAGGGTTAGGGTTAGGCTCAGGGTTCGGATTAAAAGTTATTGTTAGTGGTAGGGTTAGTTTTATGGTTACAGTTAGGGTTAAGGTTAGTGTTAGTTTTTGGGTTCGGGATTAGGTGTTAGGGAGAGGTTTAACATTTAACTTTGGGTTATGGTTAGCATTAGGGTTACGCTTAGGTTTATGGTTAGGCTTTGGTTTAGTGTTAGTGTTAGGGTTAGATGTAAAATTTAGGGTTAGGGTTAGTGTAATGGTTAGAGTTTAGTTTTAGGGTTAGGTTTAGAGTTAGGGTTAAGGTTAGGGTTACGCTTATGATTAGAGGATAGTGTTAGGTTTATGGTTAGAGTTTGGGTTTAGGGTTAGGGTTAGGGATTAGGGTTAGAAGTTATGCTTAAGGTTAGGGCTAGGGCTAGGGTTAAATCTTAGGTTTAGTGTTAGGGTTAGGGTTAGGGTTAGGTTTAGATTTAGGGTTAGGGTTAATGTTAGGGTTAGAAGTTGTTTTAGTGTTAGGGTAGTGTTAGTGTTAGAGTTAGATTTAGGGTGATGGTTGGAGGTTAGGGTTAGGGTTAGTGATATGGTTAGGGTTAGTGTTACAGTTAGGCCTTAGGGTTAAGGTTAGGGTTACGGTTATGTTTAGAGGTTAGCGTTAGGTTTAGTGTTACAGTTTGGGTTTAAGGTTAGGATTGGGGTTAGGCTTAAATGATATGGTTATGTTTAGGATTATGGTTATGGATAAAACTTAGGTTTAGTGTTAGTGTTAGGGTTAGGGTTAGTGTTAGGGTTAGTATTAGGTTTAGGGTTAGGGGTTAGGTGTTAGGGAAAGGGTTAGGGTTAGGCTTCACGTTATAGTTTGTGTTAGTTTACGATTAGGTTTAGGTTTACGGTTAGGGTTAGGTTTATGGTTAGTTTTAGGGTTATATTTAGAGTTAGGGTTAGCGGGTAGGTGTTAGTGATAGTGTTATTGCTAGGGTTAGGGTTAGCTTTACAGTTAGGGCTAGTGTTAGGGATAGTATTAGGGTTAGGGTTAGGGTTAGGTTTAGTGTTAGGGTTAGTTTTAAGGGTTAGTCTTAGAGGTTATGGTTAGTGTTAGGGTTTAGGTTAGTGTTAAAGCTTAGGTTTAGGGTTAGGGTTAGGTTTAGTGTTAGGGTTAGGTTTAGGGTTAGTCTTAGAGGTTATGGCTAGTGCTTGGGTTAAGGTTAGGGTTAAAGCTTGGGTTTAGGGTTAGGTTTAGGTTTAGGTTTAGGGTTAGGTTTAGTTTTAGGGTTAGGGTTAGTGTTAGGGATAGTGTTACACTTAGGGTTTGGGTTACGGTTAGGGTTATCGTTAAGGTTAGGGTTACAGTTACAGTTAGAGTTAGGGTTAGTGTTTGGATTAGGCTTCGTGTTAGTGTTAGGATTAGGTATAGGGTTCAGGTGATAGGGATAGGGGTAGTGTTAGGCTTCAGGTTACGGTTAGGTTTAGGGTTATGATTAGGTTAGGTTAGGGTTAGAGTTAGGTTTAGTGTTTGCTTTAGATTTATGGTTAGTTTTATGTTTAGAGATAGGGTTAGGTTTAGGATTTAGGTGTTCAGGATAAGGTTGTATTTAGGGTTAGGTTTAGGTTTAGGGTTAGGGTTAGTGTTAGGGTTAAGTTTAGGGTTATGGTTAGGGTTAAGGTTAGGTTTAGGGTTAGATATTAGGTTTAGGGTTAGGTTTAGCATTAGGGTTAGGTTTATATTTAGGATTAGAATTTAGGGTTAGCATTAGGGTTATTGTTAGGTTTAGGTTTAGGGTTAGGGGTAATGTTAGTTTTAGGGTTAGTGTTAGGGTTAGGAATAGGGTTCAGGTTAGCATTAGGGTTAGGATTTAGGGTTAGTATAGGGTTATTGTTAGGGTTAGGGTTAGGTTGACGTTTAGGGTTTGGGTTAGGGTTAGGGTTAGGGTTAGGGTTAGTGTTAGCATTAGGTTTCGCGTTAGGGTTAGGGTTAGAGTTAGAGTTTAGTGTTGAGGTTAGAGTTAGTGTTAGATTTAGATATTAATGTTAGGGTTAGGTTGAGGGTTAGAATTATGATTAGTGTTTGGTTTATGATTAGAATTTATTGTTAGTGTTAGGTTTATGGTTAGGGTTATGGTTAGGGTTAGGGCTAGGTTTAGGGCTAGCCTTCTGGGTTAGTTGTTAGGGTTAGGGTTAGGCTTTGGGTTATGGTTATGTTTAGGGTTATGATTAAGTTTAGGCTTAAGTTTACAGTTAGATTTAGGATTAGGTTTAGGTTTAGCGTTATGGTTATGGTTAGTGTTAGGATTAGGGGTACTGTTTAAGGTAAGGGTTAGGTTCAGTCTTAGGTTTACAGTTAATTTTAGGGTTAGGGTTAGGGTTAGATTTAGGTTAATGTTTAGGGTTAGGTTGAGTTTCAGGTTTAGGGTTAGGGTTAGGGTTAGAATTTAGGTTTAATCTTAGTGTTAATATTAGGTTTAGAGTTAGTGTTTGGGTTAATGGTTAGTGTTAGATTTAGGGTTAGGGTTGGGTTTAGCGTTTGAGTTAGCATTAGTTTTAGGGTTAGATGTATGGGTTAGGCTTATGTTAGTCTTAGGATTACGGTTAGCGTTAGGGTTATGTATTACAGTCAGGGTTAAGGTTAATTTTAGTATTAGATATAGAGTTATGGTTTGGGATTAAGGTTAGGTTAGGTTAGGTTTATGGTGAAGGTTAGATTTAGGGTTAGGTTTCGTGTGAGGGTTAGGTTAGAGTTTAGGGTTAGTGTTAGTGTTAGTGATAGGGTTAGGGTTAGATTTAGGGTTAGGGTTAGAGTTTAGGGTTACGGTTAGTGTTAGTTTTAGGGTTAGAGTTTAGGTTTAGAGTTAGGTTTAGCGTTAGCGTTAGGGTTAGATTTAGGATTTGAGTTTTGTGTTAGGGTTAGGTTTCGGTTTAGTGTTAGGGGTTAGGGGTTATGTGTCAGGGAGAGGGTTATGGTTAGGCTTAGGGCTATGGTTATGTTTAGGTTTACTATTAGGTTTAGGGTAAGGTTTAGGGTTATGGTTAGTTTTTGATTTATGGTTACGGTTAAGGTTAGGGGTTAGGTGTTAGGGATAGAGTTAGCATTATGGTTACGGTTAGGTTTAGTGTTAAGGTTTGTTTTAGGGTTAGGTTAAGGATTAGGAATAGTGTTAGGTTTAGGTTCAGGGTTGGGGTTAGGGATAGGGTTCGTGTTAGGGTTATGTTGAGGTTTAGGGTTTGGTTAGGGTTAGTGTTAGGGTTAGGTTTTGGGTTTGAGTTAGGGTAAGGATTAGAGTTTAGGGTTTGGGTTAGCGTTAGTGTTAGGATTAAGGTTAGGGTTAGGTTTTGGGTTAGATGTTAGGGTTAGGGTTAGTATTAAGGTCAGGTTTATGATTAGAATTTAGGGTTAGTGTTAGGGTTAGAGTTAGGGTTAGGGTTACGGTTGGGGTTAGATTTAGGGCTAGGTTTAGGGCTAGCATTACAGGTTACGTGTCAGCAAGAGGGTTAGGGTTAGGCTTTGTGTTACGGTTAGGTTTAGGGTTATGATTAGTTTTAGGCTTATGTTTATGGTTAGGTTTAGGGTTAGGTTTAGGTTTAGGGTTAGAGTTATGGTTAGTGTGACGTTTAGGGGTACTGCTTAGGGTAAGGTTTAGGTTCAGTGTTAAGTTTACAGTTAGTTTTAGGGTTAGCATTAGGGTTAGGTTTAGGGTTAGGTTTGGGTTAGGGTTAGGTTAAGGATTAGGGTTAGTTTGAGGTTTAGGTTTTGGGTTAGGGTTTGGGTTAGAAGTTAGGTTTAGTATTAGTGTTAGGGTTAAGTTTAGGGTTAGGGTTAGATGTTATTGTTAGGCTTAGAATTGCAGTTAGATTTAGGGTGTGAGTTAGCATTATATTTACGGTTAGAGGTATGGGTTAGGCTTATGTTATGGTTAAGATTAGGGTTAGGCTTAAGGTTAGGTATTATGGTCAGGTTCAGGTTAATTTTAGGGTTAGGGTTAGGGTTAGAGATTAAGGTTAGGTTTTGGGTTAGGGTTATGGTGAGGGTTAGTGTTAGGTTTAGGTTTCGGGTTAGGGTTAGTGTTAGGGTTCAGGTTAGGGTTAGAGTTGTTAAGGTTAAGGTTAGGGTTAGGGTTAGGGTTAGGGTTAGGGTTAGGGTTAGGGTTAGTGTTAGGGTTAGGGTTAGGTTTAGGGTTAGAATTTAAGCCTAGATTTAGGGTTAGACTTAGCATTAGGCTTAGGCTTATGGTAGGGTTAGGGTTAGGGTTATGGTTAGTTATTACAGTCAGGATTAAAGTTAGTTTTAGGCTTAGGGTTAGGGTTAAAGTTAGCTTTAGAATTAAAGTTGAGTGTTAGTTTTAGGGGTAGGGTTAGAGTTATGGTTTGTATAAGAAGTTAATGTTAGGGGTATGGTTATGTTTATGGTTACGTTAGGGTTAGGGTTAGTGTTAGGGTTAGGGTTAGATGTTAGGTGTTAGGGAGAGGGTTAGGGTTAGGCTTCGGGTTATGGGTAGTGTTAGGGTTATGATTAGGTTTAGGGTTTCTGTTAGCGTTAGGGTTATGGTTAGTTTTACGGTTAGTTTCATGGTTAGATTTAGGGTTATCGTTAGGCGTTAGTTGTTAGGGAGAGGTTTAGTGTTAGTGTTAGGGTTAGGGTTAGGTTTATGGTTAGGTTTAGGGCTACGGATAGTGTTAGGGTTATGCTTAAGGTTAGGGTTAGGGTTAGGGTTAGGGTTAAGTTTAGAGGTTAGCATTAGGTTTAGTGTTAAATTTTGGGGTTAGCGTTAGGGTTAGGGTTAGGCTTAGTGGTTATGGCTAGAGTTAGTGTTAGGGTTAGGTTTAAAGCTTAGGTTTAGGGTTAGTGTTACATTTAGCGTTAGGGTTATGTTTAGACATTAGTGTTAGGATTAGGTTTAGGGTTAGTGTTTGTGTTAGTGTTAGGGCTATGTTTAGAGTTAGGTTTAGGTTTAGGGTTAGGGTTATGATTAGGTTTAGTGTTAGGTTTAGGGATAGGGTTACAGTTAGGCTTTGGGTTATAGTTAGAGTTCAGGTTAGGGTTATGGTTATGGTTAGGTTGAGGTTTAGGGTTAGGGCTAGGGTTATGGTTAAAAGTTAGGTTTAATGTTAGGTTTATGGTTAGGATTAGGGCTAAGTTAAGGTTAGGGTTAGGGTTAGGGTTAGAGGTTAAGGCTAGGGTTATGGTTAGGGTTAGAGTTAGGGTTAGGGTTAGAGTTAAAGATTGGTGTCAGTGTTAGAGTTTAGGGTGAGTGTTATGGTTAGTGTTAAGGTTAGTTTTAGGGTTAGAGTTTAGGGTTAGTGTTAGATTTACCATTAGGGTTAGGGTTAGGATTAGAATTTAGTGATAGTGGTAGGGTTAGTGTTATGTTTATAGTTAGGGTTAGGTTTAGGTGTAGGTGTTAGGGAGAGGGTTATGGTTGGGGTTCAGGTTACAGTTTGTTTTAGGGTTACGATTAGTTTTAGGGTTAGGTTTACACTTAGGGCTAGGGTTAGGTGTTATTGTTAGGGTTAGGGTTAGGGTTAGGTTTAGGATTAGAGTTTAGGATTAGGGTTAGGTTTAGGGTTAGGGTTAATTTTAGTATAAAAACTTAGTGTTAGATGTAGCGTTAGGGTTATGGTTACGGTTAGATTTAGGGTTAGTTTTAAGGTTAGTTTTCGGGGTTAGATATTATTGAAAGGGTTAGCGTTAGGATTTGGGTTATGGTTAGTTTTAGTGTTACGATTAGGTTTAGCGTTAGGGTTATGGTGAGGGTTAGGGTTAGGTTTACGGTTAGTTTTAGGGTTATGGTTAGTGTTAGGGTTTTCAGTTAAGTGTTAGGGATAGGATTAGGGTTAAGATTAATGTTAGGGGTAGGGTTATGGTTATGGTTAGGTTTATGGTTAGTTTTATTGTTAGGGTTAAGGGTTAAGTGTTAGGGATAGGATTAGTGTCATGGTTAAATTTAGGGTTAGAGTTACAGTTAGGGTTAGGGATAGCTTTACGGTTAAGTTTAGGTTTATGGTTAGGTTTAGGTTTAGGGTTAGGCTTTAGGTTTAGGGTTAGGGTTAGCATTAGGGTTATGATTATGGTTAGAGTTGGAGGTTAGCATCAGGTTTAGTGTTAGAGTTTGCTGTTAGGGTTAGAGTTAGGATTAGGCTTAGAGTTTATGGTTAGTTTTAGTATTAGTGTTAGGGCTAAAGCTTAGGTTTTGGGTTAGGTTTAGGGTTAAGGTTCGGATTAGGGTTAGTGTTAGGGTTAGTGTTAGGGTTCCGGTTAGAGGTATGGGTTAGGGTTAGGGTTAGGTTTAGTGTTAGGGTTATGGTTAGTTTAGGGTTATGCTAGGGTTGGGGTTAGGGTTAGGTTTAGTGTTAGGTATTACAATCAGGTCAAGGGATAGTTTAAGGTTTAGTGTTAGGTTTAGGCATTAATGTTAGGTTTAATGTTATGTTTATGGTTAGGATGAGGCTTAGGGTTAGGGTTAGAGGTGAGTGTTAGTTTTAGAGTTAGGGTTAGGTTTAGTGTTTGACTTAGCATTAGTTTTAGGTTTAGAGTTAAGGTTATGTTTATTGTTAGTTTTAGGATTAGGTTTAGGGTTAGGCTAGAGTTTAGGTGTTAGGGATAGGTTTAGGGTTAGTGTTAGGTTTTCCTTTAGTTTTATGATTAGGAATAGTGTTAGCTTTAGGGTTAGGGTTTAGGGTTAGGGTTAGGGTTAGGGTTAGGTTTTGGTATAGGGTTAGTTTTAGGGTTAGAAGTTGGTTTAGTCTTAGGGTTAAGGTTAGGGTTAGAGTTAGAGTTAGAGTTAGAGTTAGGGTTAGATATTAAAGTTAGGGTTAGTGTTAGGGTTTGTGATATGGTTAGAGTTTAGGGTTAGTGTTAAAGTTAGAGTTAGGGTTAAGGTTAGGGCTAGGGTTAGGGTTAGGGTTATGGTTAGGCTTAAAACTTAGGTTTAGGGTTAGGGGTAGGGTAAGGGTTACGGTTAGGTTTAGTGTTAGTGTTAGTGTTAGGTTTCAGGTTACGTGTTAGCTGTTAGGCAGATGGTTAGGGTTAGGCTTTTTTATGGTTATGTTTAAGGTTACGATTAGGTTTAGACTTAAAGTTACAGTTAGGTTTATGGTTAGGTTTAGGTTTAGAGTTAGGCTTATGTTTAGTGTTAGGTTTGGGGTACTGTTTAGGGTAAGGGTTAGGTTTAGGTTTAGGATTATAGTTAATTTTAGGTTTTGGGTTGGGTTTGGGTTAGGGTTAGTTTAAGAGTTAGGGTTAGTTTGAGGTTTAGGTTTAGGGTTAGGGTTAGAATTTAGGTTTAAGGTTAGTGTTAGGGATAGGGTTAGGGTTAGGGTTAGTATTAAGGTTAGAGGTTAGTGTTAGTTTTAGTGTTAGGGTTAAGTTTAGAGTTGGGGCTAGGGGTTTGTTGTTAGGGAGAATTTTATGGTTAGGCTTCGGGTTATGGTTAATTTTAGGGTTAGGATTAGGTTTAGGCTTATCCTTATGGTTTGTTTTATGGTTAGGGTTAGGGTTATGTTTAGTTCTAGGGTTAGGAGTTAGTTGTTAGGGATTGATTTAGTGTTAGGGTTAGGGTTACGATTAGTGTTAGGTTTAGGTTTAGGTTTAGGGTTAGGGTTATTGTTAGGGTTAGGGTTAGGTTGAGGTTTAGGTTTAGGGTTAGGTTTAGGGTTAGGTTTCAGGTCAGGGTTAGGGTTAGGCTTAGAGTTTAGGATTAGGTTTAGGGTTAGGGTTAGTGTTAGGGTTAGGTTTAAGTTTAGATATTAGGGTTAGGGTTAGGTTTAGGTTTAGAGATAGGGTCAGGGTTAGTTTTATGATTAGAATTTAGGGTTAGTGTTATGTTACTGTTAGGTATTACAGTCAGGGTTAGGGTTAGTTTTAGGGTTAGGTTTAGGTTTAGTGTTAGGGATTAAGGTTATGTTTTGGGTTAGGCTTATGGTGAGAGTTAGGGTTAGGTTTTGGGTTAGGGTTAGGCTTAGAGTTTGGGATTAGTGTTAGTGTTAATGTTAGTGTTAGGGTTAGGGTTAGGTTTAGATTTTTTGTTATAATTTATGGTTAGAATTACGTTTAAGGTTAGGATTAGGCTTAGGCGTATGGTAGGGTTAGGGTTAGGGTTGGGTATTAAGGTCAGTGTTAAAGTTATTTTTAGGGTTATGGTTAGGGTTAGAGTTAGGTTTAGGGTTAGATGTTAGGGTTAGTATTAGGTTTAGGGTTCTGATTAGTGTTAGGGTTAGGGTTAGGGTTAGGGTTAGGGTTAGGTTTAGGTTTGCAGTTAGTTGATGGTTAGGTTAGGGTTAGGGTTAGGGTTAGGGTTAGGGTTAGGGTTAGGGTTTCAGTTAGGGTTAGGATTAGTGTTAAGGTTATGGTTAGAGGTAGCATTAATTTTAGTGTTAGTGTTAGGGTTAGGGTTAGCGTTAGAGATTAGTGTTTGGGTCAGGTTATGGTTAGGTTTAGGATTAGGTTTAGCTTTAGGGTTAGGGTTAGTGTTAGGTTTAGTGTTCATTTTAGTGTTATGGTTAGGGTTAGGGATAGGGTTACAGTTAAGCTTTGGGTTATGGTTTTAGTTAGGGTTAGGGTTATGATTAGGGTTAGATTTAGGTTGACGTTTAAGGTTAGAGTTAGGGTTTTGTTTGAAGTTAATTTTAGTGTTAGGTTTAGGGTAAGAGTTACGGATAGGTTAGTGTTATGGTTAGGGTTAGGGCTAGAGGTTAAGGTTAGGTTTAGGGTTAAGGTTAGGGTTAGGGTTATGTTTAGGGTTAGAGTTAAAGGTTATTGTTAGGGTTAGTGTTATGGTTAGAGTTTATGGTTAGTGCTAGGGTGAGGTTAGGGTTAGTGTTAGGGTTAGGATTATGGTTAGTGTTTAGGGTTAGTGTTAGGTTTAGGATTAGTGTTAGTGTTAGGATAAGAAGTTATTGTTAGGTGTAGGGTTAGGGTTATGGTAACAGTTAGGGTTAGGGTTATTGTTAGGGTTAGGTTTAGGGGTTAGGTGTTAGGGAGAGGGTTGTGTTTAGGCTGCAGGTTACAGTTAGTGTAAGGGTTATGATTAGGTTTAGGGTTAGGTTTAGGGTTTGTGTTACGGTTAGGGTTAGGGTTATGGTTAGGTTTAGGTTTGCAGTTAGTTGATGGTTAGGTTTAGGGTTAAGTTTAGGGATTACATGTTAGAGATAGGATTAGGGTTAGGCTTAGGGTATGGTAAGGTTTATGGTTAGGGTTACGTTTATGGTTAAATTTATGCTTAGGGTTAGTGTTAGGGTTAGGGGTTAAGTGTTAGGGATAGGATTAGTGTTATGGTTATGGTTAGTGTAAGGGTTACGCTTAGGGTTAGTGTTAGGTTTATGGTTAGTTTTAGGGTTTTGGTTAGTTTTATCTTTAGGGTTAGGTTTAGGATTACTGTTAGGGTTATGTTTAGAGGTTAGCGTTAGGTTTAGTGATAGAGTTTGATGTTAGGGTTCAGGTTAGGCTTATGCTTAGTGTTTATGGTTAGGGTTAGTGTTAGGGGTAGCGTTAAAGCTTTGGTTTTGGGTTAGGTTTAGGGTTAGTGTTAGGGTTATTGTTAGTGTTAGGGTTAGAGCTATGGGTTAGGGTTAGGGTTAGGGTTAGGGTTAGGGTTAGGATTAGTCTTATGCTAGTGTTAGGGTAGGGTTAGGTTTGGGTATTACCTTCAGGTTTAGGGTTAGTTTAAGGGTTGGTGTTAGGGTTAGGGTTAGTGTTAGGGATAGGGTTATGCTTAGGCTTCGGGTTATGGTTAGTGTTACTGTTAAGATTACATTAGTGTTAGTGTTAGTGTTAGGGTTAGGGTTAGGTTTAGGGTTTGGATTAGTATTCGTGTTAGGTTGAGGGTTATGTTTAGGTGTCAGGTGTTAGGGATAGGGGTAGCATTACGCTTCAGATTACTGTTAGGGTTAGGGTTACGATTAGGTTTGGCTTAGGGTTAGGGTTAGGGTTAATGTTTGCTTTAGATATATGGTTAGTTTTGCGGTTGGGTTTAGGCTTAGGTTTAGGAATTAGGCTTTAGGAATAAGTTTGTAGTTAGTGTTAAGGTTAGGGTTTGGGTTAGGGTTAGGGTTAGAGTTTAGGGTTTTGTTAGGTTTAGGGTTTGGGTTATATTTAGGTTTAGGGTTAGAGTCTAGTTTTAGGGTTAGGTTTAGCGTTAGGGTTAGGTTTAGGATAAGAATTTAGGTTTAGGGTTAGGTTTAGGTTTAGGGTTAGTGGTTACGTGTTAGGGAGAGTGTTATGGTTAGTCTTTGGTTTATGGTTAGGTTTAGGGTTACGATTATGTTTAGGGTTAAATTTAGGGTTATGGTTAGGATTTGTTTTACGGTTAGAGTTAGGATTAGGGTTAGGGTTAGGGGTTAGGGGTTAGGCTAGAGTTAGCATTAGGGTAAGGCTTAGGTTTAGTGTTAGGGATAGTTTTTTTGGTTAGGTTTAGGGTTCGGGATAGTGTTATGTTTAGGGTTAGGATTAGGGTTAGGGATAGGGTTCGTGTTAGGCTTAGGTTTAGGGTTTAGAGTTAAGGTTAGTTTTAGGGTTAAGTTTAGGTTTATGATTAGAATTTAGGGTTAGAGTTAGGGTTAGGGTTACGGTTAGGTTTAGGGTTAGGCTACATTTAGGGCTAGTGTTACAGGTTAGGTGTTAGAGAGAGGGTTAGGGTTAGGCTTTGGGTTACGTTTAGGCTTAGGGTTATGATTAGGTTTAGGCTTAAGTTTACAGTTAGGTTTAGAGTAAGGGTTATGTTTTGTGTGAGATTTAGGGGTATTGTTTTGGGTAAGTTTTAGGTTCAGTGTTAGGTTTATGGTTAGTTTTAGGGTTAGGGTTGAGGTTAGGTTTAGGGTTAGGGTTTGGTTAGGGTTAGTTTAAGGGTTAGTGTTAGGTTGAGGTTTAGATTTAAGGTTAGGTTTAGGGTTAGAAGTTAGGTTTAGTGTTAGGGTTAGGTTTAGGATTAGAGTTAGGGTTAGGGTTAGAAGTTAGTGTTAGATTTAGGATTAGGGTTAGTTTTAGAGTTTGAGTTAGCGTTAGGTTTAGGGTTAGAGGTATGTGTTACTCTTATGTTAGTGTTAAGATTATGGTTAGGGTTAGGGTGAGGTACTACGGTCAGGGTTAGGGTTAGTGTTAGGGTTAGTTTTAGGGTTAGACATTAAGTTTAGGTTTTGGGTTAGGGTTATGGTGAGGCTTAGTTTTAGGGTTAGGTTTCGGGTTTGGGTTAGGGTTAGGGTTATTGTTGTTAAGGTTAGGGTTAGTGTTAGGGTTAGTGTTAGGTTTTGGGTTAGAATTTAGGGTTAGATTTAGGATTAGACTTAACATTAGGGTTAGGCTTATGGTAGGGTTAGGGTTAGGGTTAGGGTTATGGTTAGGTATTACTGTCAGTTTTAAAGTTAGTTTTATGTTTAGTGTTAGGGTTAGAGTTAGGTTTAGGATTAGAGTTGAGTGTTATGGTTTGTTTTGGGTTAGTGTTAGGGTTATGGTTTTCATTAGAAGTTGGGTTAGGGGTAGGGTTAGGGTTATGGTTACTGTTATGGTTAGTGTTAGGGTTAGGATTGGTGTTAGGGTTAGGGTTAGCTGTTAGTTGTTAGGGAGAGGGTTAGGGTTGGCTTTGGGTTGCGGTTAGTGTTAGGGTTACAATTAGGTTTAGGGTTACGGTTAGGGTTAGGGTTAGGTTTACGGTTAGTTTCAGGGTTAGGTTTAGGGTTAGGGTTAGGGGTCAAATGTTAGGGATAAGTTTAGGGTTAGGGTTAGGGTTAGTGTTAGGGTTAGGTGTATAGTTAGATTTCGCATTGCAGATACTGTTAGGGTTATGCTTAGGATTAGGTTTACGGTTAGGCTTTTGGTTATGATTAGATTTCAGGTTAGGGTTATGCTTAGAAGTTAGGTGTAGTGTTAGGTTTAGGGTTAGGGTTAGGAATACGTTAGTGTTAGGGTTGGGGTTAGGGTTAGAGTTTAAGGTTATGGTTAGGTTAGGGTTAGTTTTAGAGTTAGGGTTAGGGTTAGAGTTAAAGGTTAGTGTTAGATTTAGGGTTAGGGTTAGGGTTAGAGTTTAGGTTGAGTGTTAGTGTTAGTGTCAGGGTTAGGTTTAGGTTTAGAGTTTACGGTTAGTGATAAGTTTAGCATTAGGTTTAGTGTTAGGATTAGAATTAGTGTTAGGGGTAGGGTTAGGGTTATGGTTACGGTTACAGTTAGGGTTAGTGTTAGGGTTAGGGTTAGGGGTTAGGTGTTAGGGAGGGGGTTAGGGTTAGGCTTCAGGTTACGATTTGTTTTAGGGTAATGATTAGGTTTATTGTTAGGTTTAGGCTTAGTGTTAGGGTTAGGGTTAGCGTTAGGTTTAGGTTTAGGGATCGAGTTTAGGGTTAGTGTTAGGTTTAGTGTTAGGATTAGTGTTAGGAAAAGAAGTTAGTGGTAGAGGTATGGTTGGGTTATGGTTACGTTTAGGGTTAGGGTTATTGGTTAGGAATTAGGGAGAGGGTTAGGATAAGGCTTTGGGTTATGGTTAGTGTTAGGGTTACAATTAGGTTTAGGGTTAGGTTTAGGGTTAGTGTTAGGGTTATGTTTAGGCTTAGGGTTAGTTTTATGGTTAGTTTTAGGTTTACATTTAGAGTTGAGGTTAGGGGTTAAGTGTTAGGGATAGGATTAGTGTTAGGCTTAGTGTTAGGGTTAGGGTTAAGGTTAGGGTTAAGGCTTACGTTTAGTTTTATGTTTTGGGTTATGGGTTAAGTGTTAGGGATAGGATTGGTGTTATGGATGGTGTTAGGGTTAAAGATACGGTTAGGGTTATGGTTATGTTTACAGTTAGGTTTAGGGTCACGGTTAGTTTTAGGGCTAGGGTTAGGCTTTAGGGTTAGGGTTAGGGTTAAGGTTAGGGTTAGGATTATGGTTATGGTTATGGTTAGAGTTTAGCATTATGTTTAGTGTTAGAGTTTGCTGTTAGTGTTAGGGTGAGGTTTAGAGTTTATGTTTAGTTTTTGTGTTAGGGTTAGCGTTAAAGCTTAGGTTTTGGGTTAGGCTTAGAGTTAGGTTTAGGATTAGGGTTAGTACTAGGGTTAATGTTATGGTTCCGGTTAGAGGTTTGGGTTAGGTTTATGGTTTGGGTTAGGGTTAGGTATTACAATGAGGTTTAGGGTTAGTTTGAGGTTTAGGGTTAGGGATTAATGTTAGGTTTAGGGTTATGGTTATTGTTAGGTTTAGGGTTTGGATTAGTATTAGAAGTAAGTGTTAGGTGTAGGATTAGGTTTATGGTTACACTTAGGGTTAGTGTTAGTGTTAGGGTTAGAATTAGCAGTTAGGTGTTAGGGAGAGTGTTAAGATTCAACTTCGGGTTACGTTTAGCGTTAGGGTTACAATTAGGTTTAGGGTTAGGGTTAGGGTTAGGGTTACGTTTAGTGTTAATTTTAGTGTTATGTTTAGGGTTAGGGTTGGGTATAGGTGTTAGGGATAAAGTCAGGGTTAGTTTTCGGTTTACCTTTAGGGTTAGGGTTAGGTTTAGGTTTAGGGTTAGGGTTAGTGTTAGGGTTAGAACTTGGTTTAGTGCTAAGGTTGGGTTTAGGGTTAGAATTAGAGTTAGGGTTAGGGTTACAAGTTAGGGTTAGGGTTAGGCTTTAGGTTAGTGATAGGTTTAGTGTCCTGGTTAGAGTTTAGGGTTAAGGTTACGGTTAGAGTTAGCATTAAGGTTAGGGTTAGGGTTATGGTTAAAGGATAGCGTTTGTTTTATGGTTAGAGTTTGGGTTTAGTTTTAATGTTAAGGGTAGGTTTAGAGGTTATGCTTATGGTTGGGGTTAGGGTTACGTTTAAAACTTAGGTTTAGGGTTCGGGCTAGGGTTAGGTTTAGGTTTAGGGTTAGGGTTACTGTTAAGGTTAGAAGTGGTTTTAGTTTTAGGCTTATGGTTAGGGTTAGAATTAGAGTTAGGTTTACGTTTAGATTTTAGGGTTAGAGTTAGTGTTAGGTTTAGGGTTAGTGTTACAGTTAGACTTTAGGGTTAATGTTAGGGTTAGGGTTATGGTTAGAAGTTAGCGTTAAGTTTAGGGTTAGAGTTTGGGTTTAGCATTAGGGTTAGGTTTAGGCTCAGAGGTTATGGTTAGATTAGTGTTAGGTTTGGGGTTAAAACTTAGGTTTAGTGTTAGGGTTAGGGTTAGGCTTAGGGATAGTGTTAGGGTTAGTATTAGGGTTATGGTTAAGTGTTAGTTTTTAGAGAATGGGTTTGGGTTATGCTTCGGGTTATGGTTTGTGTTAGTTTATGATTAGGTTTAGGTTTAGGTTTAGAGTTAGGTTTAGCTTGAGGTTTAAGGTTAGGTTTAGGGTTAGTGTTAGGGGATAAGTGTTAGTGATAGTGTTAGGTTTAGGGTTAGGGTAAGGGTTAGGGTTAGGTTTACGGTTAGGGTTAGTGTTAGGGATAGTATTAGGGCTAAGGTTAGGGTTTAGGTTAGGGTTAGGTTTAGGGTTATTGTTATGATTAGGTTTAGGTTTAGTCCTAGAGGTTAGGGTTAGGGTTAGTATTAGAGTTTAGGATTAGGGTTAGGTTTAGAGTTAGTGTTAGGGTTAGGATTAGTGCTAGGTTTAGGGTTAGATATTAGGGTTAGGTTTATGTTTAGGATTAGCATTAAGGTTCGGTTTATGATTATAATTTAAGGTTAGGGTTAGGATTAGGGTTAGGTTTACTGTTAGGGTTAGAGTTAGGGCTAGCTATAGGGCTAGCGTTAGGGGTAGGGTGTTATGGAGAGGGTTAGGGTTAGGATTTCGGTTATCGTTAGATTTAGGATTATGATTAGGTTTAGGCTTAATGTTTTGGTTATGTTTAGGATTAGATTTAGGTTTAGGGTTATGGTTATGGTTAGTGTTAAGTTTAGGCGTACTGTTTAGGGTAAGGGTTAGGTTCAGTGTTAGGTTTTCAATTAGTTTTAGGGTTAGAGTTAGGGTTTGGTTTAGGGTTAGGGTTGGGTTACGTTTAGGTTAAGTATTATGGTTCGTTTGAGGTTTAGGTTTAGGTTTAGGGTTAGAAGTTAGGTTTAGTGCTAGTGTTAGTGTTAGGTTCAGGGTTAGGTTTAGGGTTAGAGGTTAGTGTTAGGTTTGGGGTTAGTGTTAACTTTAGGGTTTGAGTTAGCATTAGGTTTACAGTTAAAGGTCTGGGTTAGGCTTATTTTAGGGTTACGATTAGGGTTAGGGTTACGGTTAGGTTTTACGGTCAGAGTTAGGGTTAGTTTTAGTGTT
This sequence comes from Cavia porcellus, assembly GCF_034190915.1. Classification (NCBI taxonomy): domain Eukaryota; kingdom Metazoa; phylum Chordata; class Mammalia; order Rodentia; family Caviidae; genus Cavia; species Cavia porcellus. Next base: position 6,686,045 of record NW_026947518.1, read on the forward strand.
CGGGTTAGGGTTTGGGATGAAGTTTAGGTTTTGGGTTTGGGCTATTGTGAGGGTTAGGGTTAGGGTTAGGTTTAGGGTTAGAATTTTTTGTTAGAATTAGGGTTAGGTTTAGGATTAGGGTTAGGCTTATGGTAAGGTTAGGGTTAGGGTTAGAGTTAGGTATTATGGTCAGGGTTTAAGTTAGTATTAGTGTTCAGGTTAGGGTTAGAGATAGGTTTAGGATTAAATTGAGTGTTAGGGTTAGATTAAGGGTTAGGGTTAGTGTTAAGGTTAGGGTTATGGTTATGGTTAGGGTTAGGGTTAGGATTTGGATTAGAAGTTAGGTTTAGTGGTAGGGTTAGGGTTATGTTTAGTGGTAGGGTTAGGTTTATGGTTACTGTTAGGGTTAGTGTTAAAGTTAAAGGTTAGTGTTAGTGTTAGGGTTAGTGTAGGGTTAGACTTTAGGGTGAGTGCTAGGGTGAGGGTTAGGGTTAGTGTTAGGGTTAGGTGTAGGGTTAGAGTTTAGGGTTAGGGTTCGTTTTAGGGTCATGGTTTGAGTTAAGATTAGAATTTAGTGTTTGGGGGTAGGATTAGGGTTATGGTTATGGTTAGTGTTAGGGTTAGGGTTAGGGGTTAGTTGTTAGGAAGAGAGTTAGGGTTAGGCTTCAGGTTATGTTTAGTTATAGGGTTTGGATTAGGTTTAGTGTAAGGTTTAGGCTTAGAGTTAGGTTTAGAGTTAGGGTTAGGGATAGGTTCACAGTTAGTTTTAGGTTTAGGGTTAGTGTTAGGATTAGGGGTTAAGAGTTAGGGATAGGATTAGGGTTATGGTTAGGGATAGGGTTATGGTTAGGGTAAAGTTTAGGTTGACGGTTAGGTTTTGGGTTACGGTTAGTGTTAGAGTTAGGGTTAGGCTTTAGGGTTTGGGTTAGTGTTTGGGTTATGGTTAGGGTGAGGATTAGGATTAGTTTTATGGTTAGAGGTTAGTGTTAAATTTAGTGTTAGAGTTTGGTGTTAGGGTTAGGGTTAGTGTTAGGCTTAGATTTTATTGTTAGTGCTAGTGTTAGGGTTAGCGTTAAAGGTTATTTTTTTGGTTAGTGTTGGGGTTAGGGTTAGGATTAGGGTCATTGTTAACGTTAGTGTTAGGGTTAGGGTTAGAGGTATGGGTTAGGGTTATGGTTATGTTTGGGTTAGGGTTATAGTTAGGTTTGGGCTAGGGTTAAGGTTATGCTGAGGTTAGGGTTAGTGTTAGGGTTATCCTTAGGTATTACAGTCAGTTATAGGGTTAGTTTACGGGGTAAGGTTAGGGTTAGGGTTAAGGTTAGGAATTAATGTTACGTATAGTGTTATGTTTATGGTTAGGGTTTGGTTAGGGTTAGGTTTAGGGTTGGGATAAGAAGTTAGGGTTAGGGGTAGGGTTAGGTTTATGGTTACAGTTAGGGTTAGATATTGTGTTAGTGTTAGGTTTAGGGGTTACCTGTTAGAGAGAGGGTTAAGATTAGTTTCGGGTTGCGCTTAGCGTTAAGGTTATGATTAGGTTTAGAGTTAGGCTAAGGGTTAGTGTTTGGGTTCGGTTTAGTGTTACTTTTAGTGTTAGTTTTAGGGCTAGGGTTGGGGTTAGGTGTTAGGCATAGTGTTAGGGTTAGGATTAGGGTTAGGTTTAGGGTAAGAGTTAGGTTTTGCAGTTAGGGTTAGGGTTAAGAATAGTGTTAGGTTTAGATTTAGGTTTAGGATTAGTGTAAGGTTTAGAAGTTGGTTAGGCTTAGGGTTTGGGTTAGGGTTAAGGTTAGATGTTAGGGTTTGGGTTAGGGTTAGGGTTAGTGTTACGGTTAGAGTTTAGGGATAGTGTTAGGGTTAGAGTCAGGGTTAAGGTTGGGTTTAGGATTATTGTTAGAGGTTCGCATTAGGTTTAGTGTTAGAGTTTGAGTTTAGGGTTAGGGTTTGGGTTAGGCTTAGAGGTTATGGTTAAGCTTAGGGTTAGTGTTAGGGTTAAAACTGAGGTTTAGGTTAGGGTTAGGGTTAGTGTTAGGGTTAGTTTTAGGGTTAGGGTTAGGTTTAGGTTTAGGTTTAGGGTTAGGGTTGCTGTTATGTTTAGAAGATGATTTAGTGTTTGGTTTAGGGTTAGGGTTAGAGTTAGAGTTACGGTTAGGGATAGGGTTAGGGTTGGGGTTTAGGTGTTAGTGATAGTGTTATGGTTAGGGTTAGGGTTAGGGTTCTGTGTACGGTTAGGGTTAGAGTTACGTGTAGTATTAGGGTTAGGATTAGAGCTTAGGTTAGTGTTATGGTTATGGTTAGTGTTAGTTTTAGGGTTAGGGTTAGGCTTAGAGGTTATGGCTATGTTTAGGGTCAGGTTTAGGGTTACGGTTAGGGTTAGGGATAGGGTTTGGATTAGGATTAGGGTTAGGGTTAGGTTTAGTGGTCACGTGTAGGGATAGTGTTAGGGTGAGGCTTCGGGTTACGATTAGTGTTAAGGTTACGATTAGGGTTAGCGTTAAGATAAGGTAAGTGTTAGGGTTAGCGTTACCATTTGCGTTAGATTTATGGTTAGTTTTAGGGTTAGGGTTAGGGTTATGTTTAGAAGTTAGATGTTAGGGATAAGTTTGTAGTTAGGGTTAAGGTTTGTGTTAGGGTTTAGGGTTAGTGTTAAGTTTACTGTTTGGTTTAGGGTTAGAGTTTAGGTTTAGTGTTAGGTTTAGCGTTAGGGTTAGGGTTAAGGTTAAGGTTAGGATTACGATTTAGGGTTCAGGTTAGGTTTCAGGTTAAGGTTACAGTTACCGTTAGGGTTAGGGTTAGCTTTAGGGTCAGTTTTAACGTTAGTGTTAGGGTTTGTGTTAGAGGTATGGGTTAGGGTTATGGTTATGGTTAGGTTTGGGTTAGGGTTATAGTTAGGTTTGGCTAGGGTTAAGGTAATGCTGAGGTTAGGGTTAGTGTTAGGGTTATGCTTAGGTATTACAGTCAGTTTTAGGGTTAGTTTAAGGGGTAAGGTTAGGGTTAGGGATAAGGTTAGGAATTAATGTTATGTATAGTGTTATGTTTATGGTTAGGGTTTGGTTAGGGTTAGATTTATGGTTGGGATTAGAAGTTAGGGTTAGGGGTTGTGTTAGGTTTATGGTTAAAGTTAGGGTTAGGTTTAGTGTTAGGGTTAGTGTTATGGGTTACCTGTTAGGGAGAGGGTTAAGATTAGGTTCAGGTTGCGCTTAGCATTAAGGTTATGATTAGTTTTAGTGTTAGGCTCAGGGTTAGTGTTTGGGTTCGGTTTAGTGTTACTTTTAGTGTTAGTTTTAGGGTTAGGGTTGGGGTTAGGTGTTAGGCATAGTGTTAGGGTTAGGGTTAGTGTTAGGATTAGGTTTAGGGTAAGAGTTAGGTTTTGCAGTTAGTGTTAGGGTTAAGAATAGTGTTAGGTTTAGATTTAGGTTTAGGATTAGTGTAAGGTTTAGAAGTTGATTAGGGTTAGGGTTTGGGTTAGGGTTAAGGTTAGATGTTAGGGTTTGGGTTAGGGTTAGGGTTAGTATTACGGTTAGAGTTTAGGGTTAGTGTTAGGGTTAGAGTCAGGGTTAAGGTTAGGTTTAGGATTATTGTTAGAGGTTACCATTAGGTTTAGGGTTAGGCTTAGAGGTTATGGTTAAGGTTAGGGTTAGTGTTAGGGTTGAAACTGAGGTTTAGTTTAGGGTTAGAGTTAGTTTTAGGGTTAGGGTTAGGTTGAGGTTTAGGTTTAGGGTTGCTGATATGTTTAGAAGATGGTTTAGTGTTTGGTTTAGGGTTAGGGTTAGAGTTAGAGTTACGGTTAGGGATAGGGTTAGGGTTGGCGTTTAGGTGTTAGTGATAGTGTTAGGGTTAGGGTTAGGGTTAGGGTTATGTGTACAGTTAGGGTTAGATTTACGTGTAGTATTAGCGTTAGGGTTTGAGTTTAAGTTAGGATTAGGGTTATGGTTAGTGTTAGTGTTAGGGTTAGGCTTAGAGGTTATGGCTATGTTTAGGGTCAGGTTTAGGGTTACGGTTAGGGTTAGGGATAGGGTTTGGATTAGGATTAGGGTTAGGGTTAGGTTTAGGGGTCATGTGTAGGGATAGTGTTAGGGTGAGTCTTCGGGTTACAATTAGTGTAAAGGTTACGATTAGGGTTAGGCTTACAATAAGGTAAGGGTTAGGGTTCGGGTTAGGGTTTCCATTTGCATTAGATTTATGGTTAGTTTTAGAGTTAGGGTTAGAGTTATGTTTAGGAGTTAGATGTTAGGGGTAAGTTTGTATTTAGGGTTAGGGTTTGGGTTAGGGTTTAGGGTTAGGGTTAAGTTTATGGTTAGGGTTAGGTTTAGGGTTAGAGTTTAGGTTTAGTGTTAGGTTTAGCGTTAGGGTTAAGGTTAGGGTTAGGATTACAATTTAGGGTTCAGGTTAGGTTTAGGGTTAAGTTTACGGTTACCATTAGGGTTAGGGATAGGTTTAGGTGTTAGGTGTTAGGAAAAGCATTAAGGTTAGGCTTCGGGATACGGTTAGGTTTAGAGATATTATTAGGTTAATTGTTAGGTTTAGGGTTATGGTTAGGGTTTCTTTTACGGTTAGAGTTAAGATTAGGGTTAGGTTTAAGGGTTAGGTGTTAGGGGATAGATGTAGCGTTAGGGTTAGTGTTAATTTTTGTTTTAGGGTTCGGTTTAGGGTTATGGTTAGTGTCATGTTTAGGTTTAGGGTTTAGGTTAGGGTTATGGATAGGGTTCAGGTTAGGGTTAGTGTTAGGATTTAGAGTTAGGATTAGGGTTAGGGTTAGGGTTATGTTTTGGTTGAGGTTTAGGTTTAGGTTTAGGGTTAGGGTTATGGTTAGTGTTATTGTTATTGTTTGGGCTAGGCTTAGGGCTAGGTTTAGGGCTAGCGTTAGGGTTTAGGTTTTAAGGAGAGGGTTAGGGCTAGGCTTTCCTTTACGGTTAGCTTTAGGGTTCCGCTTAGGTTTAGGCTTACTTTTACAGAAATGTTTAGGTTTAGGGTTATGGTTAGTCTTAGGTTTAGCTGTACTGTTTAGGATAAGAATTAGTTTTAGTGTTAGGTTTATGGTTAGTTTTAGGGTTAGGTTTAGGGTTAGGGTTAGGTTAAGGGTTAGGTAGAGGTTTAGGTTTAGTGTTAGTGTTAGGGTTAGAAGTTTGGTTTAGTGTTAATGTTAGGGTTAGGTTTAGGGTTAGAAGTTAGTGTTAATTTTAGGGTTAGGGTTAGGTTTAGGGTTTGAGTTAGGGTTAGGTTTAGGGTTAGATGTATATGTTAGACTTATGGTAGGGTTAGGGTTAGGTTTAGGATTAGGCATTACAGTTAGGGTTAGGGTTAATTTTATGGTTAGGGATTAAGGTTAGGTTTTGGTTTAGGATTATGGTGAGGGTTAGATTTAGCGTTTGGTATCGGGTTAGGGTTACATTTAGGGTTAGACTTTAGTGTTAGTTTTAGGGTTAGTGTTAGTGAGAGTTTTAGGGTTAGAATCTAGGGTTAGAATTAATGTTAGGTTTAGGATTATGTTTAGGCTTATGGTAGGGTTAGGGTTAGGGTTAGGTATTACAGTCAGGCTTAAATTAAGATTAGGGTTAGATTTAGGTTTAGGTTTAGAGTTTAGGGTTTGGGTGAGGTTTAGGATTATAGTCAGGTTTAGTTTTAGGGTTAGGATTAGAATTTAGGGTTAGGGGTGCTGTTAGTGTTATGGTTACTGTTAGATTTAGGGTTAGTGTTAGGTTTAGGTTTAGGTGTTAGGTGTTAGGGAGTGGTTAGGGTTATGCTTCGGTTTACGGTTAGTGTTAGGGTTACAATTAGTTTAGAATTACTGTTATGGAAAGGGTTAGGGTTAGGTTTACGGTTAATTTCAGGGTTAGGTTTAGTGTCAGATTTAGGGGTTAGGTGTTAAGGATAATTTTAGGGGTATGGTTATATTTACAGTTATGGATAATGTTAGGATTATGGTTAGGATTAGGGTTAAGGTTAGGGTTAAGGTTAGGGTTAGGGTTAGGATTAGGGTTCGGGTTATGGTTAGAGGCTACCGTTAAGTTTAGTGTTAGAGTTTGGGATTAGCGTTAGTGTTAGTGTTAGGCTTAGAGGTCATGGTTAGGGTTAGTGTTAGGGTTAGGGTTAAAGCTTAGGTTTCGGGTTAGGGTTACTGTTTTGTTTAGGGTTAGGTTTAGAGGTTAGTGTTAGAGTTAGGTTTAGGGTTAGTGTTGGTGTTAATGTTAGGGTTAGGTTTAGAGTTAGGTTTCGGTTTAGGGTTAGGGTTAGTTTTAGGATTAGGTTTAGTGTTAGGGTTAGGGTTAGGGTTAAGGTTAGGGTTTGGTTTATGTTTAGAGTTAGGGTTAGTATTATGGTTAGGGTTAGAGTTGGGTTGAGGTTTAGGTTTAGGGTTAGGGTTATGGTTAGAAGTTAGTTTTAGTGTTAGGTTTAGGGTTAAAGTTAGGAATTGGTTAATGTTAGGGTTAGGGTTGGGTTTAGAAGTTAAGTTTAGGGTTAGCATCAATGTTAGGGTTATGGTTAGGGTTAGGGTAAGAGTTAAAGGTTAGTGTTAGTGTTAGGGTTAGTGTTAGGGTTAAGGTTTAGGTTTTGTGCTATGGTGAGTGTTAGGGTTAGTTTTAGGGTTAGGTTTAAGGTTAGAGTTTAGGGTTAGGGTTAATGTTAGGATTAGAAGTTAGCGTTAAGTGTAGGGTTAGGGTTAGGGTTAGGGTTAGGGTTAGGTGTTAGGTAGAGGCTTAGGGTTATTCTTTGGGTTATGGTTAGTGGTAGGGTTAGGGTTAGGTGTTAGGTAGAGGCTTAGGGTTATTCTTTGGGTTATGGTTAGTGTTAGGGTTAGGGTTGTGAATAGGTTTAGGTTTAGCGTTAAGGTTAGGGTTAGATTTACTGTTAGTTTTAGAGTTAGGTTTATTGTTAGGGTTAGGGTTTAAGTATTAGGGATAGGCTTAGTGTTATGGTTAGGGTTAGGGTTAAGGTTACAGCTAGGGTTAAGGTTAGGCTTACCATTAGTTTTAGGGTTATGGTTAGTTTTAGGGTTAGGGTTAGGCTTTAGGGTTTGTATTAGTGTTAGGGTTATTGTTAGAGGTTAGCATTAGGTTTAGTGTTAGAGTTTGGTGTTAGGGCTAGTGTTAGGTTTAGGCTTAGTTTTTATGGTTAGGCTTAGTGTTAGGGTTATCGTTATAGCTTTGGTTTTCTGTTAGGCTTAGTATTAGGGTTAGTGTTAGAGTTATGGGTTAGGGTTATGGTTAGTGTTAGGGTTAGGGTTTTGCTAGGGTTTGGTTTAGGGTTAGGCTTAGGTATCACAGTCAGGTTTAGGGTTAGTTTAAGGGGTAGGGTTAGGGTAAGGGTTAGGTTTAGAGATTAATGTTAGGTTTAGGTTTATGGTTATGGTTAGAGTTAGGGTTAGGTTTAAGGTTAGGATTAGAAGTTAGGGTTAGGGGTAGGGTTAGGTTTATGGTTACAGTTAGTGTTAAAGTTAGTGTTAGATTTAGGGTTAGGGGTCAGGTGTGAGGGAGAGGATTAAGACTAGGCTGCGGGTTACATTTATCATTAGGGTTATGATTAGGTTTAGGGTTTGGCTTAGGGTTAAGGTTAGGGTTAGGTTTAGTGTTAGTTTTAGCATTAGATTTATGGTTAGGATTGGGGTTTGGTGTTGGTGATAATGTTCGGGTTAGGGTTAGGGTTAGTTTTAGTGCATGAGTTAAGTTTACTGTTAGGGTTAGGGTTAGGAATTGTTTTAGGTTTAGGGTTAGGGTTTAGAGTAGGGTTAGGGTTAAGGTTAGGGTTAAGTTTAAGTTTAGAGTTAGGGTTAGTTTTAGAGTTAGAAGTAAGTTTAATGTTAGGTTTGGGGTTAGGTTTTCAGTTGGATTTAGGGTTAGGGTTAGGGTTAGATGTTAGAGTTAGTGTTAGGGTTACAGTTAGGGTTATGGGTATGGTTAGGGTTAGTGTTACGGATAGAGTTTAAGGTTAGGTTTAGGGTGACAGTTCAGGTTAATGTTAGGGTTTGTGTTATGGCTAGATGTTAGCATTAGTTTTAGGGTTAGAATTTGGTTTTAGGTTTAGGGTTAGGGTTAGGTTTAGTGTTAGGGTTAGAGTTAAAACTTAGGTTTAGGGTTAAGGTTAGAGTTAGGTTTAGGGTTAGTGTTAGTATTATTGTTAGGGTAAGGGTTAAAGGTTAGTTGTTAGGGAAAGGTTTAGGGTTAGGGTTAAGGTTAGGGTTAGGGTTAGGTTTAGTATTAGAGATATGGGTTAGGTTTAGGGTTAGGGTTAGGGTTAGGGCTAGGGTTATGGTTAGGGTGATGGTTAGCATTAGGTTTAGTGTTAGGGTTAGAGGTATGGGTTAGGGTTAAGTTTAGGTGTAGGGTTCAGGTTAGGTTTAGTTTTATTGTAGGTTTAGCGTTACGGTTAGGGTTACGTATTACGGTCAGTGTTAGTGTTAGTTTAACGTGTAGGCTTAGGATTAGGGTTAGGGATTAATGTTAGGTTTTGGGTTAGGTTTATTGTTAGGGTTAGAGTTAGGGTTAATGTTAGGGTTACTGTTAGAATTTATGGTTAGGTTTAGGTTTGTGTTAGGGTTAGGGTTAGGTTTAGGGTTAATTTAGGGGTTAGGTGTTAGGGATAGGGTTAGGTTTAGGGCTAGGCTTAGGGTTATGTTTAGGGTTTAGCTTTAGGTTTAGTGTTAGGGTTAGGGTTAGAGTTAAGGGTTAGTGTTAGGTTTAGGTTTTGGGTTAGGATTAGAAGTTATGGTTATGTGTAGTGTTAGGGTTATGATTACGGTTTCGTTTAGGATTAGGGTTAGGGTTTGTGTTATGGTTAGGGTTAGCGGTTAGTTCTTAGGGAGAGGGTTAGGGTGAGGTTTAATGTTAGCGTTAGGGTTAGCGTTATGGTTAGGGTTATTGTAGGGTTAGGGTTAGTTGTTAGTTTTTAGGGAGAATGTTAGGGTTAGGCTTCGGGTTATGGATAGTGTTAGTTCTATGATTAGGTTTAGTGTAAGGTTAGGGTTAGAGTTAGTATTAAGGTCAGATTTATGTTTACGGTTAGGTTTAAAGTTAGGTTTAGACTTAGGATTAGTGGTTAGGTGTTAGGGATATGGTTAGTGTTAGGTTAGGGTTAGGGTTAGGTTTACGTTTAGGTTTAGGTTCATGGATAGTGTTAGGGTTAGGGTTAGGGTTTAGAGTTAGGGTTAGGTTTAGGCTTAGGTTTAGGTTTAGGATTAGGATTAGTTTTAGGCTTATGGGTGGAGGTTAGCGTTAGGTTTACTGTTAGAGATTGGTGTTAAGGTTATGCTTAGAGTTAGGCTTAGAGGTTATGGTTAGTGTTAGTGTTAAAGATTGGGTTTAAGGTTAGTTTTCCGGTTAGAGTTAGGGTTAGGTTTAGAGGTTAGTGTTAGGGTTAGGTTTAGAGTTAGTGCTAGTGTTATGGTTACGGTTAGGTTTAGAGTTAGGTTTAGGGTTAAGGTTAGGGTTAGGATTAGGGTCATGGTTAGGTTTAGGCACAGGGTTATGGTTAGGCTTTGGGTTACGGTTAGGGTTATGATTAGGTTAAGTTGAGTTTAGGGTTATGTTTAGCTTTAGGGTTAGAAGTTAAATTTAGTGTTAGGTTTAGGGTTAGAGTTTAGGGTTAGAGTTAGGTTTTAGGGTTAGGGTTATGGTTAGGATTAGAATTTAGGGTTAGGCTTAGGTTTACTGTTATGGTTAGGGTTAGGGTTAGGTTTACTGTTAGTTTTACAGGGTAGGTGTTAGGGAGATGGTTATGGTTAGGCTTAGTGTTACGGTTAGGTTTAGAGTTACCATTAGGTTTAGGGTTATGGTTAGGGTTTGTCTTAAGGTTAGGTTTAGGGTTATGTGTTAGGTGTTAGGGGTAGAGTTAGTGTTAGGGTTATTGTTAGGGTTAGGTTTAGGGTTAGGGTTAGGTTTATGTTTAGCCATAGGATTAGGTTTAGTGTTATGTTTGGGGTAGGGACAGTGTTAGAGTTAGGGTTAGGGTTAGGGTTAGGGTTAGGGTTAGGGTTTATGGTTGGGTTGAGGTTTAGGATTAAGTTTAGTATTACAGTTAGGTTTAATGCTGGGTTTAGGTTTTGGGTTAGTTTTAGGCTTAGGTATAGAGTTTAGGTTTACAGTTAGATTTAGGGTTAGTGTTAGGAATAGGGTTAGGTTTAGGGTTCGAATTTAGGGTTAAGGTTAGTGTTAGGGTTAGGGTTAGGTTAAGGGTTACCGTTGGTTTAGGATTAAACTTTAGGGTTAGGGTTACGGTTAGGTTTAGGTTTAGGGTTAGGGTTACAGTAAGCGTTAGAGTTATGGTTAAGGTTAGGGTTAGCTTTAGGGATTGGTTTCGGGTAAGCGTTTGTGGTTAGATCTTAGGGAGAGGGTTAGGGTTAGGCTTCTGGTTACTGTTATGTTTAGGGTTACGGTTAGGTATAGGCTTAGGGATGATGATAGTGTTAGTGTTAGTGTTAGTGTTAGTGTTAGTGTTAGTGTTAGTGTTAAGTTTCGGTTTAGGTTTAGGGTTAGGGTTAGTGTTAGGATTAGGAGTAGAGTTTTGGGTAAGGTTTAGGGTTAGTGTTAGGATTACAGTTAGTTTTAGGGTTAGGGTTAGTGTTAGGTTTTATGGTTATGGTTAGGGTTAATGTTATGATTAGGGTGAGGGTTAGATTGAGGTTTAACGTTAGGTTTACGGTTAGTGTTAGGTTTATTGTTAGGGTTAGAGTTAGGGTTAGGTTTAGGTTTAGCCTAAGGATTAGGGTTAGGTTTAGGTTTAGGGTTAGGATTAAGGTTAGGGTTAGGGTTAGAGTTTAGCATCAGGATTAGTGTTAGGCTTAGCGTTAAGTTAAGGCTTAGGGTTAGGCTTAGGGTTAGATGTATGGGTTAGGGTTAGGGTTTGGGTTATAGTTAGGATTAGGGTTATGGTTAGGGTTAGGGTTACTGTTAGGTTTAGGGTTATGGTTAGAAGTATGGGTTAGAATTAGGTTTAGTGGTAGGTTTAGGGTTAGGATTAGTGTTATGGTAGGTTTAGGATTAGGGTTAGGGTTACATATTATGGTCAGTGTTAGGGTTAGTTTAACGGGTAGGGTTAGGGTTCGGGTTAGGAATTAATGCTAGGTTTACAGTTAGGTTTATGGTTAGGGTTATGGTTAGGGTTAGATTTTAGGGTTAGGTTTAGGATTATGGTTAGTGTTACCGTTAGGATTTGGTTTGGGGTTAGAGTTTAGTGTTAGGGTTAGGTTTAGGGTTAGGGTAAGGGTTTAGTGTTAAAGTTGTTTTTAGAATTAGAATTTAGGGTTAGGGTTAATGTTAGGGTTAGGGTTACGGTTAGGGTTAGTGTTAGGGCTAAGTTTAGGTTTAGCTTTTGGTTTAGGGTTAGAGTTTAGGGTCAGGGTTAGTGTTAGGGTTAGAATTAGGGTTATGATTATGGATAGGTTTAGGTTGAGATTTAGGGTTAGGGTTAGGGTTAGTGCTAGAGTTAGTGCTAGGTTTAGAGTTAGGGTTAGGTTTAGTGTTAGGATTAGGGTTAGGGTTCGGATTATGGTTAGGGTTGGAGTTAGGGCTAGTGTTATGAAATGGCTTTGGGTTACATTTACGGTTAGTGTTAGGGTTAGCGTTAGATTGAGTTTTAGAATTAGGTTTAGGGTTAGGGTTAGAAGTTAGGTTTAGTGTTAGGTTTAAGTTTAGGGTTAGTGTTAGAGGTTAGGGTTAACTTAGTGTTGTGGTTAGGGTCAGGGCTATGGTAGGGTTAGAAGGAAAGTTTAGGGTTAAGTTTAGGGGTTAGGGTTAGGGTTAGGGTTAGGGTTAGGTTTAGGTATTACTGTCAGTGTTAGGGTTAGTTTAAGGTTTAGGGTTAGGGTTATAGATTAATCTTATGTTTAGATTTAGGGTTAGGGTCTCGTTTAGTGTTAGGGTTGGGATTAGAGTTTAGGGTTGGAGTTAGGTTTAGGGTTAGTGTTAGGGTTATGGTTAGGTTTAGGGTTAAATTTTATGGCCAGGGTTACATTTAGATTAGTGTTATTATTAGGGTTAGGATTAAAATTTAGGGTTAGGGTTAGGGTTAGAGTTTAGGTTTAGTGTTAGGATTTGGTTTAAGTTTATGGTTAGGGTTAGGTTGAGGATTACAATTTATGGTTGGGGTAGGATTAGGGTTAGGGTTACGTTTAAGGTTAGGTTTTGGGCTAGGTTTAGGTTTAGAGTTAGCGGTTAGGTGTTAGGGAGAGGGTTAGGGTTAGGCTTCCGGTTACGGTTAGGTTTTGGATTAGTTTTCTTCTTAGGGTTATGTTTAGGGTTATTGTTAGGTTTACGTTTCTGGTCAAATTTAGAGGTAGGGTTAGCATTAAGTTTAGGGGTTAGGTGTTAGTGACAGTGTTCGGATTAGGGTTAGGGTTAAGTAATACAGTCAGGCTTCAGGTTCATGTAGGGTGTAGAGTTAGGGTTAGAGTAAGGGATTAATGTTAGGTTTAGGGTTAGGGATAGGATTAGAAGTTAGGGTTAGTGGTAGGGTTAGTGTTATGGTTACGGTTAGCATTAGGGTTAGTGTTAGGTTTAGGTTAAGGGTTAGGGTTAGAGTTAGCTTTATGGTTGGGGTTATGGTAGTGTTAGGGATATGGTTAGGTATTACTGTCAGGTTTAGGGTTTGTTTAAGTGGTAGGGTTAGGGTAATGGTTAGGGATTAATGTTAGGTTTAGGGTTAGTGTTATGTTTAGGGGTAGGGTTAAAGTTAGTGTTACGGTTAGGGTTCGGTTTTGGGTTAGAGTTTAGGGTGGGGTTTAGGGTTAGGGTTAGGAATAGGATTAGAATTTAGTTTTAGGGTTATGTTGAGGATTAGGGTATGGTTAGGGTTAGGGTTAGGATTATGTTTACGGTTAGTTTTAGGTTTTGGTTTAGGGTTAGGTTTAGGTGTTAAGTGTTAGGGATAGGATTAGTGTTAGTGTTAGAGTTAGGGTTAAGGTTAGGTAAATGGATAATTTTAGGGTTAGAGTTAGAGTTTGGGTTAGGGGTTAAGTGTTAGGGGTAGGTTTAGGGTTATTATTAGGGTTAGGGTTTAGGGTTAGGGTTAGTCTTTGGGTTAGGGTTAGAGGTATGGGTTAGGGTTATGGTTAGGGTTAGGGTTAGGTTTAGGGTTATGCTATGGTTACGGTTAGGGTTAGGGTTACATATTACAGTCAGATTTAGGGTTAGTTTAGGGGATATAGTTAGGGTTAGGGTTAGGGATTAATGTTAGCGTTAGGGTTAGGGTTAGGTTTAGGGTTTAGTTGTTAGGGAGAGGGTTAAGATTAGGTTTTGAGTTATGTTTAGCATTAGGGTTGCGATTTAGTTTAGGGTTAGGCTTAGGATTAGGGTTAGGTTTATGTTTAGTGATAGTTTCAGAGTTATGTTTAGGGTTTAGGTTGGGGTTAGTTGTTAGGAATTAGGTTAGGTTTAGAGTAAGGGTTAGGTTTATGGTTAGGTTTAGATTTAGGAATACTGTTAGGTTTACTGTTAGGGTTTAGGGTAAGGTTTAGTGTCAGATTAGGGTTAGGGTTAGAGTTAGGGTTAGGTTTAGATGTTAGTGCTAAGGTTAAGGTTAGGATTAGGGTTAGTGTTACAGTTAGAGTTTATGGTTAGGGTTAGTGTTCGAGTTAGTGTTAATGTTAGGGTTAGGATTAGGGTTAGAGGTTAACGTTAGGTTTAGGGTTAGAGTTTGTGTTTAGGGTTAGGGTTAGGGTTAGTCTTATAGGTTTTGGTTAAGGTTAGTGTTAAAACTTAGGTTTATGGTTAGGGTTTTGTTTAGGGTTAGTTTTAAGGTTAGATTTAGGATTAGGGTTAGGGGTTAGGTGTTCGTGATAGTGTTAGGGTTAGGGTTAGGGTTAGGGTTAGGGTTAGGGTTATGGTTAGGGATAATATTAGGGTTAGGGTGTAAGTTACGGTTAGTGTTATGGTTAATTTAGGTTTAAGGTTAGGGTTAGGCTTAGAGATTATGGTTAAGGTTAGGGTTAGGTTTAAAGCTTAGGTTTAGGGGTAGGTTTATGGTTAGTGTTAGGGTTTAGGTTAGGGATAGGGTTAGGCTTAAGCTTTGGGTTATGGTTTAGGATTACGGTTAAAATTAGGTTAATTTGGGTTAGGTTTAGGGTTAGGGTTACGGTTAGGTTTAGGGTTAGGGTTTTGATTACGATTAGGGTTAGGGTTAGTTTTAGGGGTTAGGTGTTAGGTATAGGTTTAGGGTTAGGCTTCAGGTTCTGGTTGTGGTTATTGTTATGATTAGGGGCAGAATTTAGGGTTAGGGTTATGTTTACAGTTAGGGTTACAGTTAGGGTTAAGGTTAGGGTTAGGTTTACGTTTACAGTTAGTTTCAGGGTTAGGTTTAGGATTAGGGTTAAGGGTTAAGTGTTAGGGATAGGATTAGGATTAGTGTTAGAGTTAAGGTTGGGGTTAGGTTTACGGTTAGCTTTAGGGTTAGACTTAGGGTTATGGTTAGGGGTTAAGTGTTAGGGGTAGGTTTAGGGTTATTGTTAGTGTTACGGTTAGTGTTAGGGTTAGTTTTACGGTTAGGTTTAGGGTTATGGATAGTGTTAGTGTTAGGGTTATGTTTTAGGCTTAGGGTTAGGTTTAGGGTTAGGATTAGGTTTAGGGTTATGTTTAGTGGTAAGCGTTAATTTTAGTGTTAGAGTTTGGGGTTAGGTTTAGGGTTAGGCTTAGGCTTAGGATTTATGGTTAGGGTTATGGTTAGGGTTAGGGTTAGTTTTAGGGTTAGTCTTTGGGTTAGGGTTAGACGTATGGGTTAGGGTTATGGTTAGTGTAAGAGTTAGGTTTAGGTTTAGGGTTATGATATGGTTACGGTTAGGGTTATGTATTACAGTCAGGTTTAGGTGTAGTTTAAGGGCTAGGGTTAGGGTTAGAGTTAGGGGTTAATGTTAGATTTAGGGTTTTGGTTATTGTTAGTGTTATGGTTAGTGTTAGTGTTTGTGTTAGGATTGGATGTTAGGGTTAGTTGTAGGGTTAGGGTTAGGGTTATGGTTACGGTTAGGTTTAAGGTTAGGGTTAGGTTTATGGTTAGGGGTTAGTTGTTAGGGAGAGGGTTAAGTTTAGGCTTCTGGTTACGGTTAGCATTAGGGTTACGATTAAGTTTAGGGTTAGGCTTAGGATTAGGGTTAGGTTTAGGTTTAGTGTTAGTTTTAGGGTTAGATTTAGGGTTTCGGTTTTGGTTAGGTGTTAGGAATAGGGATAGGTTTATTGTTAGGGTTAGGTTTAGGGTAAGGGTTAGTTTTACAATTAGGTTTAGGTTTAGGAATAATGTTAGGTTTACGGTTAGGGTTTAGAGT
Source organism: Cavia porcellus (assembly GCF_034190915.1). Classification (NCBI taxonomy): domain Eukaryota; kingdom Metazoa; phylum Chordata; class Mammalia; order Rodentia; family Caviidae; genus Cavia; species Cavia porcellus. The sequence goes on from NW_026947518.1 coordinate 6,701,262, forward strand.
TAGGTTTTGGGTTAGGGTTAGTGTTAGGGTTAGGATTAGGTTTTGGTTTAGGGTTAGCATTAGTGTCAGGGTTAGAAGTTCGTTTAGTGTTAGTGTTAGGGTTAGGGTTAGAGTTAGGGGTAGGGTTAGATATTAGGGCTAAGGTTATGGTTAGGATTAGGTTTAGTGTTACGGTTAGAGTTTATGATTAGTATTAGTGTTAGAATTAGGGTTAATGTTATGGTTAGGGTTAGAGGATAGTGTTAGGTTAAGTTTAGAGTTTGTGTTTCGGGTTAGGGTTAGTCTAGAGGTTCTGGTTATGGTAAGGGTTAGGTTAGTGTTAAAACTTAGGTTTAGGGTTATGGTTAGGGTTAGGCTTAGTTTTAAGGTTAGATTTAGGGTTAAGTTTAGGGGTCAGGTATTCGTGATAGTGTTAGTGTTAGGGTTAGTGTTAGGGATAATATTAGGGTTATGGTTAGGGTGTAAGTTAAGCTTAGTGTTATGGTTAGTTTAGTGTTAGGGATAGGGTTAGGCTTAGAGGTTATGTTTAAGGTTAGGGTTAGGTTTAGTTTTAGGGTAGTTTTATGGTTAGGATTATGGTTATGCTTAGGGTTAGTTATAGTGTTAGCTTTAGGGTTAGGGTTTAGGGTTAGTGTTAGGGTTAAGGTAAGGGTTAGGGTTTGGGTTAGGGTTAGATTTTAGGGATAGTTTTAAGGTTAGTGTTACTGTTATGGTTAGAGTTTAGGGTTAGGGTTAGGGTTAGAGTTATGGTTAGTGGTTAGTGTTAGGTTTGGTTTAGGGTTAGGGTTAAACCTTAGATTTAGTCTTAGGGTTAGAGTTAGGTTTAGGGTTAGATGTTAGGGATAGTTTTAGGTTTAGTGTTAGTGTTAAATCTTAAGTTTGGGGTTAGGGTTAGTGTTAGGGTTAGGGTTAATTTTAGGGTTAGGTTTAGGGTTAGGGTTAGGGTTGTGGTTAGAGGTTAGTGTTTTGTTTAGCGTTAGATTTAGGGTGACAGTTAGGGTTATGGTTAGGCATAGAGGTTATAGTTAGTGTTAGTGTTAGTGTTAGTGTTAGTGTTAGGGTTAGGGTTACAATTAGGTTAGGTTTTGCGTTAGGGTTACAATTAGGTTAGGGTTAGGGTTAGCATTTAGGGTTAGGCTTTTTGTGAGATAGTGTTATGGTTAGCGTTACGGTTAGGTTAGGGTTAGGGTTAGTTTTAGTGTTAGGGTTAGAAGTTAAGTATAGTGTTAGGTTTAGTGTTAGGGTTAGGGATAAGTTTATCATTAGGGTTAGTGTTAGTGGTTAGGATGAGTGTTATGTTTAGGGTTAGGGTTTCGAATACGGTTAGAGGTATGTGTTAGGGTTAGTGTTAATGTCAGAGTTAGGGTTAGTGTTGGGGTTTTGCTAGGGTTAGTGATAGGTATTACAGTCAGGGTTAGGGTTAGTTTAAAGGTTGGGGTTAGGCTTAGGGTAAGGGATTAATGTTAGATTTAGGGTTAGGGTGATGGTTATTGGTATGGTTAGGGTTAGGGTTAGGGTTAGAGGTTAGTGTTAGTGTTAGAGTTATGGTTAGGGTCAAGTTTAGGGTTAGATTTAGTTTTAGGGTTAGGTTTATAGTTATGGATAGATGTTAGCATTCGGTTAAATGTTAGAGTTAGGGTTAGTATTAGGTTTAGGTTTAGTGTTAGGGTAAAGGTAGGACAAGGGTTAGTGGTTAGGTTTAGAGTTAGGATTACAGTTAGTGCTAGGGTTAGTTTTAGAGGTTAGTTTTACTGTTAGGATTAGGGTTAGGGTTAGTGTTAACATTAGGGTTAAGGGTTAGGTCGGGTTCGGGTTAGTTTTAGGGTTAGGGTTAGGGTTATGCTTAGTGTTTGGGTTATGATTAAGGTTAGGGTTAGGGGTTAGCTGTTAGGGAGAGGGTTATGTTTATGGTTAGGGTTAGGTTTAGGTTTAGAGTTAGGCTCAGTGTTAGGTTTAGGGTTAGGATTTAGGGTTAGTGTTAGGGTTAGAGTTAGGGATAGAGTTACTATTAGGCTTCAGATTACAGTTAGGGTTAGGGTTACGTTTAGGTTTAGGTTTAGCCTTAGGGTTAGTGTTAGGGTTATGGTTAGTTTTAGTGAAAGGGATAGGGTTACGTGTTAGGGATAGTGTTAGGGTTAGGGTAGTTTAGTGTTAGGTTTACGGTTATGATTAGGGTTAGGTATAGTGTTAGCTTTAGGGTTAGTGTTTAGGGTTAGTGTTAGGGTTACGGTAAGAGTTAAATTTACGCTTAGGTTTCGAATTATGGTGAGGGTTAGAGTTATGATTAGGTTAGGTTTAGGGTTAGGGTTAGATATTAGAGATAGTTTTAAGGTTAGTGTTAGTGTTACGGTTAGAGTTTAGGGTTAGGGTTAGGGTTAGAGTTATGGTTAGCGGTTAGTGTTAGGTTTGGTTTAGCGTTAGGGTTAAGGCTTAGGTTTAGGCTTAGGGTTAGAGTTAGGGTTAGGGTTAGATGTTAGGGATAGTATTAGGTTTAGGGTGAGTGTTAAATCTTAAATTTGGGGTTAGGGTTAGTGTTAGGGTTAGGTTTAATTTTAGGGTTAGGGTTAGGGTTAGGTTAGGTATTACAGTCAGGGTTAGGGTTAGTTTAAAGGTAGGGTTAGGCTTAGAATAAGGGATTAATGTTACATTTAGGGTTAGGGTGATGGTTATGGTTCTGGTTAGGGTTATGCTTAGGGTTAGGGTTAGAGGTTAGTGTTAGTGTTAGGGTTAGGGTTAGGGTCAGTGTTACGGTTAGAGTTTAGGGTTAGGTTTAGGTTTAGGGTTATGGTCAGGGTTATGGTTAGATGATAGCCTTAGGTTAAGTGTTAGGTTAGGGTTAGGGTTAGGTTTAGGTTCAGCATTAGGGTAAATGTAGGACAAGGTTAGTGGTTAGGTTTAGGGTTAGTATTACAGTTACTGCTAGGGTTAGATTTAACGTTAGTTTTAGTGTTAGGATTAGGTTTAGGGTTAGTGTTAGCATTAGGGTTACGGGTTAGGTTGGGTTCGGGTTAGGGTTAGGGTTAGGGTTATGGTTAGTGGTTAGTTTTAGGGTTACGGTTAGGGTTATGCTTAGTGTTTGGGTTATGATTAAGGTTAGGGTTAGGTGTTAGCTGTTAAGGTTAGGCTTTTGGGACGGTTATGGTTAGGGTTATGATTAGGTTTAGGGTGAGGTTTAGGGTTAGGGTTAGGATTAGGGTTAGTTTTAGGGTTAAATTTAGGGGTAGGGTTAGGGGTTAGGTGTTTTGATAGGGTTAAATTTAGGGTTAGGGTTCGATTTAGGGTTAGGGTTAGGGATAGCCATATTGTTAGGGTTAGGGTTAGAATTTAGGGTTAGGGTTAGGTTTAAGTTTAGGGTTAGGTTAGTGTTAGGGTTACGGTTAGGATTAGAGTTAGTGTTACAGTTAGAATTTAGGGTTAGGTTTAGGATTAGGGATACAGTTAGTGTTAGGGCTAAGGTTATGGTTTTGGTTAGTGCTGTGTTTATGGTTAGAGGTTACCATTTGGGTTAGGGTTAGAGTTAGGGTTAGGGTTAGGTTTAGGATTAGGCTTAGAGGTTATACTTAGGGTTAGGGATAGGTTAAAGGTTAGTATTAGGGTTAGTTATTAGTTTTAGGGTTAGCGTTACGGTTTGGGTTAGGGTTAGCTTTAGGGGTTAGTTTTAAGGTCAGGGTTAGGGATAGGATTAGTGTAAGGATTAGGTTTATGGTTAGAGTTAGGGTTAGGGTTAGCATTAAGGTTAGGGTTAGGATTACATTTAGGTTAATGTTAGGTTTAGGGTTATGGTTAGGTTTTGCGTTAGATGTAGTGTTAGGGTAGGGTTAGGTTTAAGTGTTAGGTGCTAGTGATAGGCTTATGGGTTATGGTTTAGGTTAGTGATAGGGTAAGGGTTATGGTTAGGTTTAAGATTATGCTTAGGGTTAGCGTTTAGAGTTACGCTTAGGGTTAATGTTAGTGTTATGGTTAGGATTAGGGTTAGGTTGAGGTTTAGTGTTAGGTTAGGAATAGGGTTACAAGTTAGGTTTAGGGTTATGGTTAGGGATAGGTTTAGGGTTAGGGTTAGTGTTAGAGGTTAGGGTTAGTGTTATTTTTAGGATTACATTTAGGGTTAGGATTATAGAGGTATGTGTTTCGCTTAGGGTTTGCGTTAGGGTTAGGGTTAAGTTAGGATTATAGTTAGTGTTAATATTTATGGTTAGGCTTAGGGTTAGGGTTAGGGTTAGGGTTAGTGTTATGTTTAGGGTTGCCGTTAGGTTGAGGTTTAGTGTTACGTTAGGATTAGGGTTACAAGTTAGGTTTAGTGTTAGGTTTAGTGTTAGGTTTAGGGATAGGGTTGGGGTTAGGGTTAGAGTTAGAGGTTAGAGTTAGGGTTAGGGTTAGAGTTAGGGTTAGTGTTAGCCTTGGGTTATAGTTAAGGTTAGGGTTACAATTAAGTTAGAATTAGGGTTAGGGTTTGCATTAGATTTAGAGTTAGGGTTAGCGTTAGGTTTAGGGTTAGGGGTTAGGTGTGAGGTATAGGTTTATGGGTTAGTGTTAGGGTTAGGCTTATGGTTTGGGTTAGTGTTTAGGTTAGGGTTAGGTTTAGGGTTAGTATTATGGTTAAGGTTAGGGTTAGGTTGAAGTTTAGCATTAGGCTTAGTGATAGGCTCAGAAGTTAGCTTTAGTGTTAGGTTTAGGGTTAGTGTAGGAATAGGTTTAGGGTTAGGTTAGGTTTAGGGTTAGGGTTAGAGGTTAGGGATAGGGTTATGGTTCGGGTTAGGGTTAGGTTTAAGGTAAGGCTTAGGTTTACGGTTATGGTTAGAATTAGGAATAGTGTTACGTTTAGGGTTAGGTTTAGGGTTAGGGTTAGGATTAGTTTTAGGGTTAGGGTTATTGTAAGGGTTAGAAGTATTTTTAGTGTTAGGGTTACTGTTAGGGTTAGAGTTAGAGTTAGGGTTACGGTTAGATGTTAGGGTTAGTGTTACGGTTCGGGTTCGGGTTAGGGTTAGAGTTAAGATTAGTTTTAGGGTTAGGTTTAGGGTTAGGGTTGGTTTAGGTTTAGCGTTAGGGTTACTGTTAGTTTTAGAAGTTGGTTTAGTGTTAGGGTTAGGGTTAGGGTTAGAGTTAGAGTTAGAGTTAGCATTAGGGTTACAATTTAGGGTTAGTGTTAGGGTTAGGGTTAGAGGTTAGGGTCAAGGTTATGGTTAGGGTTATTGTTAGATGTTAGCGTTAGTTTTAGGGTTAGAGTTGGGTTTAGGGTTAGAGTTAAGGTTAGGCTTAGATGTTATGGTTAAGGTTATGGTTAGTGTTAGGTTTAAAACTTAGGTTTAGGTTTAGGGTTAGGGTTAGGGTTAGAGTTACGGTTAAGTTTAGGGTTAGTGTTAGGATTAGTGTTACGTGTAGGTTTAGGGGTTAGGTGTTAGGGAGAGACTTAGGGTTAGGCTTCGAGTTATGGTTAGTGTTAGGGTTATGATTAAGTTTAGGGATAGTTTTAGGGTTAGCAAAAGCGTTAGGGTTAGGTTTACTGTTAGTTTCAGGGTTAGGTTTAGGCTTAGGGTTAGGGGTTTAGTGTTAGGGATAGTATTAGGGTTATGTTTAGGTTTACGGTTAGCGTTAGGGTTAGGTTTATGGTTAGTTTTAGGGTTATGGTTAGTTTTACGGTTATGGTTAGGCTTTAGGGTTAGGGTTAGGGTTGGGGTTAGGGTTAGGGTTAGGATTAGGTTTAGGGTTATGGTTAATATTTAGCATCAGGTTTAGTGTTAGAGTTTGGAGTTAGTGTTAGGATAGGGTTAGGCTTAGAGTTTATGGTTAGGCTTAGTGTTAGGGTTATCATTAAAGCTTAGGTTTTGTGTTAGGTTGAGGGTTAGGATTAGGGTTAGTGTTAAGGTTTGTGTTAGGGTAAGGGTTATAGGTATGGGTTAGGGTTATGGTTAGGATTAGGGTTATGCTAGTGTTAGGGTTAAGGTTAGGTATTACAGTCAGTTTTAGGGTTAGTTTAAGGTGCAGGGGTAGGGTTAGAGTTAGGCTTAGGGATTAATGTTAGGTTTAGGGTTGTGGTTATGGTTATGTTAGGGTTAGGGTTTGGGTTAGGCTTAGGTTTAGGGTTAGGATTAGAAGTTAAAGCTAGTGGTAGGGCTAGGTTTATGGTTACAGTTAGGGTTAGGGTTAGTGTTAATGTTAGAGTTAGGTGTTAGGTGTTAGGTGTTAGGTAGAGGATTAAGATTAGGCTACGGGTTATTGTTAGCGTTAGGGTTACGAATAGGTTTAGGGTTAGGCTTAGTCTCAGGGTTAGGGTTAGGTTTAGTGTTAGTTTTAGGGTTAGGTTTGCAGTTTGGTGTTAGGGAGAGGGTTAGGGTTAGTGTTACGGTTAGGTTTACGTTAAGCGTTAGGTTTACTGTTAGGGTTAGGGTTTGGAATCGTGTTAGGTTTAGGGTTAGGGTTTAGGGTTAGGTTTAGGTTTAGGGTTAGGGTTAGGTTTCGGTTAAGGTTAGGGTTAGTTTTAGGGTTCAAAGTTGGTTTAGTGTTAGTGTTGGGGTTAGGGTTAGAGTTAGAGTTAGGGTTAGGTTTAGATGTTAGGGTTAGGTTTAGTGGTAACGTTAGGGCTAGAGTTAGGGTTAGTGTTATGGATAGAGTTTAGGGTTAGGTTTAGGGTTAGAGTTAGCGTTAAATTTAGGGTTATGGTTATGGTTAGAGGTTATCATTATGTTTAGGCTTATTGTTTAAGTTTAGCTTTAGGGTTAGGTTTAGGCTTAGAGATTATGGTTAAGGTTAGGATTACGGTTAGGGTTAAAACAGGTTTAAGTTTAGGGTTAGCGTTAGTGTTAGGGTTAGGGGTTAGAGGTTAGAGAAAGTGTTAGAATTAAGGTTAGGGATAGGGTTAGGATTAGTTTTAGAGGAATGGGTTAGGGTTAGGGCTAGGGTTAGGGTTAGGATTAGGTTGAGGTTTAGGGTTAGGTTTAGGGTTAGGTTAAGAGGTACGGGTTAGTTTTAGGTTTAGGTTTAGGGTTTGGGTTTGGATTAGTGTTATGGTAGATTTAGGGTTAGGGTTAGGGTTACATATTATGGTCAGTGTTAGCATTAGTTTAACGCATAGTGTTAGGGTTAGTGTTAGGGATTAATGTTAGTTTAGGTTTAGGTTTATGGTTATGGTTATTGTTAGGGTTAGTGTTAGATTTTGGGTTAGATTTCAGGGTTAGGGTTAGGTTTGTGTTAGCGTTAAGAATAGGGTTAGGACTAGGGTTACAGTTAGGGCCTGGATTAGGATTAATGTTTGGTTAGATTTAGGGTTAGATTTAGGGGTTAGGTGTTAGAAATAAGGTTGTAGTTAGGGTTATGGTTTGTTTTAGCTTTAAGTTTAGGGTTAACTTTAGGGTTAGTTTTAGGGTTAGGGTTAAGATTAGGGTTAGGATTAGAGTTCTGTTTAGTTTTATGCTTAGGGTTGGGTTAGGTTAAGGGTTAAAAGTTAGGTTTAGTGTTAGTTTTTGGTTTAGCGATAGGAATAGGTCAGTGTTAGGTTTAGGGTTAGGGTTAGAAGTTAAGGTTAGGATTAGGGTTATGGTTTGGGTTAGGGTTAGAGGTATGTGTTAGGGTTAGGTTTAGGTGTAGGGTTAGGATTAGCGTTAGTGTTAGGGTTAGGGATAGGGTTAAGTTTAGGCTTTGGGTTATGGTTATAGTTAGGGTTAAGTTTATGGTTTGGTTTATGGTTAGGTTGAGGTTTAGGTTTAGGGTTAGGTTTAGGGTTAGAAGTTAGGTTTAGTTTTAGGTTTAGCTGTAGGTTAGTGTTAGGGTTAGGGTTAAAGGTTAAGGTTAGGGTTAGAGTTAGGTTTAGGGTTAGGGTTAGAGCTATGAGTTATGATTTGGTTTAGCGGTAGGGTTAGCATTACGGTTAGGTTTATGGTAGGTTTATGGTTAGCGCTAGGGCTAGGTATTACTGTCAGGGTTACTGTTATTTTAAGGTGTAGGGTTCGGGTTTGGTTTAGGGTTAGGCTTAGGATTTTGTTTAGAGGTTAGCTTTAGGTTCAGGATTAGGGATAGGGTTAGAGTTTAGAGTTAGAGTTAGGGTTAGGGTTAAGGTTAGGGTTAGTGTTAGTGTTAGAGTTAACATTAGGGTTAGGATTAAAAGTTAGAGTTACGGGTGAGGTTAGGGTCATGATTACGGTTAGGGTTAGGGTTAAGGTTAGGGTTAGGGTTAGGGTTAGGTTTAGGTTTAGGGTTACTGTTAGGGTTAGATGTTAGTTTAGTGTTAGGGTTAGGGTTAGAGTTAGATTTAGGGTTATGGTTAGATTTTAGGGTTAGTTTTAGGGTTAGGGTTAGGGTTTGTGTCATGGTTAGAGGTTAGGGTTAGGTTTAGGGTAAGAGTTAGTGTTAGGCTTAGATGTTATGGTTAAGCTTAGGGTTAGGGTTTAAACTTAGGTTTAGAGTTTCGGTTAGCGTTAGAGTTACGGTTATGGTTAGGGTTAGTGTCAGGTTTAGTTTAGGGTCAGGATTAGTCTTAGGCTTATGGGTGGATGTTAGCGTTGGGTTTAGTGTTAGAGTTTGTGTTTATGGTTATGGTTAGGGTTAGGCTTAGAGTTTATGGTTAGGGTTTGTGTTAGGGTTAGGGTTAAAGCTTAGGTTTAGAGTTAGGGTTACGGTTCACGTTAGGGTTATATTTAGAGTTAGACTTAGGGTTCAGTTTAGAGTTAGTTTTAGTGTTAGGGTTAGGGTTAGGGTTAGGGTTAGGTTTAGGTTTAGGTTTACAGTTAGGGTTAGTGTTAGGGTTAGGATTAGGGTTAGGCCTAGGGTTAGCAATAGGGTTACGGTTAGCCTTTGGGTTATGGTTAGGGTTATGGTTACAGTTATGGTAAGGGTTAGGTTGAGGTTTAGGATTATGGTTAGGGTTAGGGTTATGGTTAGGATTAGAGTTAGGGTTTAGATTATGGTTAGGGTTAGGGTTATGGTTAGGATTAGGGTTAGGGTTAGGGTTAGGGATAGTGTTATGGATAGGCTTTGGGTTACATTTAGGGTTAGGGTTAGGGTTATGGTTAGGGTTAGTGTTAGATTGAGGTTTAGGGTTAGAATTTTGGTTTAGTGTTAGGTATAATGTTAGTGTTAGGGATAGTTTTAGAATTAGGGTTAGTGTTAGAGTTTAGGGTTTAGCTTAGGGTTGTGGTTTGAGTCAGGGTTAGGGTAGGGTTAGAAGTAAGCTTTAGCGTTAGGTTTAGGAGTAGGGTTATTGTTAGGGATAGTGTAATGGTAGGTTTAGGGTTAGGGTTCGAGTTAGGTATTACGTTCATTGTTAGGGTTAGTTTAAGGGGTAGGTTTAGGGTTAGGTTAGGGATTAATGTTCAGTTTACTGTTAGGTTTAAGGTTAGGGTTAGGGTTAGTGTTAAGGCTAGGTTTAGAGTTTAGAATTAGCGTTAGGTTTAGGTTTAGTTTTAGGGTTAGGGTTAGGTTTGGTGTTAAATTTTAGTGTTAGGGTTACATTTAGTATTAGGGTTATTTTTAGTGTTAGGGTTAGAATTTAGGGTTAGAGTTAGGTTTAGGGTTAAGATTACGGTTACCGTTAGGGTTAGGTTTAGGTTTAGGTTTAGGTGTTAAACGTTAGGAAGTGGTTATTGTTAGGCTTCGTGTTAGGGTTAGGTTTAGGGTTAGGGGTTATGGATCAGGGATATAGTTAGCGTTAGGGTTAGGGTTAGGTTTGGGGTAAGGTTTAGGTTTAGGTATAGTGTTAGGGTTAGGGTTAGTTTTAGGGTTAATTTTAGGTTTAGGGTTAGAGTTAGGGGTAATGTTAGGGTAAGGTTTAGGTTTAGGATTACAATTTATGGTTAGGGTAGAGTTAGAGTTAGGGTTATGTTTAAAGTTAGGGTTAGGGCTAGGTTTAGGTTTAGAGTTAGAGGTTAGGTGTTAGGGTGAATGTTAGGGTTAGGCTCCCGGTTTTGGTTAGGTTTTGCGTTACGATTAGGTTTAGGCTTAGGTTATGATTCCGGTTAGGGTTAGGTTTAGGAATAGGGTGAGATTTAGAGGTAGGGTTAGGGTTAGGGTTAGGGGTTAGGTGTTAGTGACAGGGTTAGGGTTAGGGTTAGGTATTACATTCAGGCTTTGGGTTAGTTTAAGGGGTAGAATTAGGGTTAGGTTAAGGGATTAATGTTAGGTTTAGGTTTAGGGTTATGGTTAGGTTTAGGGTTAGGATTAGAAGTTAGGGTTTGTGGTATGGTTAGGATTATTGTTACGGTTAGGGTTAGGATTAGTGTTAGGTTTAGTGTTAGGGTTTAAGGGTTAGGGAGAGGGTTAAGGTTAAGATTCGGAATATGGTTAGGTTTACTGTTAGGATTAGTGTTAGGGATAGGGTTATGGTTAAGGTTAGAGGTTCGGGTTAGGTTTAGGGTTAGGGTTTAGAGTTAGGATTAGGGTTAGGGTTAGGGTTATAGTTAGGTTTAGAGTTAAATGTTAGGATTAAGGTTAGGGTTAGAAGTTTGGTTTAGTGTTAGGGTTAGTGTTAGGGTTAGGTTTAGGGTTAGGGTTAGAGTTAGGGTTAGGGTTAGCGTTAGGGTTATGGTTAGGTTTAGAGTTAAATGTTAGGATTAAGGTTAGAGTTATAAGTTTAGTTTAGTGTTAGTGTTAGAGTTAGTGTTAGGGTTAGTATTAGGGTTAGATGTCAGTGTTAGGTTTAGAGTTAGGTTTAAGGTTATGGTTAGGGTTATGTTCAGGCTTACGGTTAGAGGTACGGGTTAGGGTAGGGTTAGGGTTATGTTTAGGTTTAGGGTTATGTTTAGGTTTATGTTTAGGGTTAGGTTTTGGGTTAGGGTTAGTGTTAGAGCTATGGCTTAGGGTTAGGGGTAGTTGTAGGTTTAGGGTTATAGTAGGTTTAGGGTTAGTTAAGTGTTAGAGGTTAGGTTTAAGGTTAGTGTTGTGGTTAGGGTCATGGTTAGGATAGGGTTAGAAGTAAGGGTTAGGTTTAGGTTTAGGTGTAGGGTTAGGTTTAGGGATAATGTTATGTTAGATTTATGGTTAGGGTTCGGGTTAAGTATTACGGTCAGTGTTAGTGTTAGTTTAAGGTTTAGGGTTAGGTTTAGGGTTACGGATTAATGTTAGATTTAGTGTTAGGTTTATGGTTAGGGTTCAGGTTTGTGTTTGGGTTAGGGTTAGAGTTTAGCATTAGGGTTATGTTTAGGGTTAGTGTTAGGGTTAGGGTTAGGTTTAGGGTTAAATTTTAGGATTAGTGTTACATTTAGGTTTAGGGTTATTTTTTGGGCTGGATTAGAATTTAGTGTTAGAGTTAGGTTTATGGTTAGGGTTACAGTTACGGTTAGGGTTAGGGTTAGGTTTTGGTTTAGGGTTAGGTGTTAAGTGTTAGGAAGAGGGTTATGGTTAGACTTCGATTAGGGTTTAGGGGTTAGGTATTTAGGATAGAGTTAGCATTAGGGTTACGGTTAGGGTTAGGGTTAGGTTTAGTTTTAGGGTAAGGTTTAGGGTTAGGGATAGTGTTAGTTTTAGTGTTAGGTTTAGGGTTAGGTATACTGTTAGAGTTAGAGTTAGGGTTAGGGTAAGGTTTATGGTAGGTTTAGTGTTAAGGTTAGTGTTAGAGGTTAGGCTTAATGTTAGGGTTTTGATTAGGGTCAGGGTTAGGGTAGGGTTAGACGTAAGGTTTAGGGTTAGATTGAGGGGTTGAGTTAGTGTTAGGTGTAGTGTTATGGTAGGTTTAGGGTTAGGGTGTGGGTTAGGTATTAAGGTCAGTGATAGGGTTATTTTAAGGGGTAGGGTTAGAGTTAGGAATTAATGTTAGGTTTAGGGTTAGGTTTATGGTAAGGGTTAGGGTTAGGCTTAGGGTTAGTTTTAGATTTAGAGTTTAGGATTAGGGTTAGGTTTGGGTTAGTGTTAGGGTTATGGTTAGGTTTAGGGTTAACTTTAGGATTAGAGGTATTTTTAGGCTTAATATTAGAATTTAAGGTTAGAGATATGTTTAAGGTTAGGGTTACGGTTACAGTTACGGTTAGGGTTAGGGTTAGGTTTAGGTTAAGGTTTAGGTGTTAAGTGTTAGGAAGAGGGTTATGGTTATGCTTCGGGTTAGGGTTAGTTTTAGGGTTAGAGGTTAGATATTAGCGATAGACAGCATTAGGGTTAGGGTTGGGGCTAGTGGTCGGGTTAGGTTTAGGGTAAGGTTTAGGATTAGGGATAGTGTTAGTGTTAGGGTTAAGGTTAGGGTTAGGTTTAGGGTTAGAGTTTATGGTTAGGGTTAGGTTTAGGATTAAAATTAGGGTTAGGATTAGGTTTAGGATTACAATTTATTGTTGGGTTAGGGTTAGGGTTTGAGTTATATTTAAGGTTAGGGTTAGGGCTAGGTTTAGGGTTAGAGTTAGGGGTTAGGTGTTAGTGAGTCGGTTATGGTTAGGCTTCTGGTTATGGTTAGGTTTTGGATTATGATTAGTTTTAGGTTTAGGGTTATGGTAAAGTGTTAGGTTTAGGGTTAGGGTTAGATTTATAGGTAGGTTTAGGGTTACGGTTAGGGCTTAGATGTTAGCAAAACGGTTAGAGTTAGGGTTAGAATTTAGGATTAAATTTAGGTTTAGGGTTAGTGTTAGGGTTAAGGTTAGGATTAGTGTTAAATTTTAGGGTTAGTGTTACGGTTAGGTTTAGGGTTATTTTTAGGGTTAGGATTAGAATTTAGGGTTAGAGTTAGGTTTAGGGTTAAGGTTATGGTTACAGTTAGGGTTAGGGTTAGGTTTAGGGTTTGGTGTTAAGTGTTAGGAAGAGGGTTATGGTCAGGCTTCGGGATAGGGTTAGGGTTACGGTTAGGTGTTAGGTATTAGGGATAGAGTTAGCATTAGGGTTACGGTTAGGTTTAGGTTTAGGGAAAGGTTTAGGGAAAGGTTTAGGGAAAGGTTTAGGTATAGGGATATTGTTACGTTTAGGGTTAGGTTTAGGGTTAGGTATAGTGTTAGGGTTACGGTTAGGGTTAGGGTTAGGGATAGTGTTAGGGTTAGGGTTAGGGTTAACGTTAGGTTCAGGTTAGAGTTTAGTTTTAGCCTAAGGTTTAGTGTTAAGCTTATGGTTAGGTTTAGGTTTACGATTACAATTTATGGTTGGGATAGTGTTAGTTTTGGGGTTACATTTAAGGTTAGGGTTAGGGCTAGGGTTAGGGTTACAGTTAAAGTTTAGGTGTTAGGGAGAGGGTTAGAGATAGGCTTCCGGTTATGGTTAGGTTTCGGTAATGAATAGGTTTAGGCTTAGTGTTATGGTTAGTGTTGGTGTTAAGTTTAGGGTTAGGGTTGCATTTAGAGGTAGGTTTAGGGCTAGGGATAAGATGTTACTTGTTAGCGACAGGGTTAGGGTTAGTGTTAGAGGTATGGGTTAGGGTTAGGGTTAGGGTTATGGTAGGTTTAGGATTAGGGTTAGTGCTAGCGGTTAGGGTTGTGTTTAGGGTCAGGGTTAGGGTAGGTTTAGAAGTACGGTTTAGCGATAGGTTTAGGGCTAGGGTTAGGGATAGTGTTATGGTAGGTTTAGGCTTAGGGTTCGGGTTAGGTATTTCTGTCAGTTTTAGGGTTATTTTAAGGGGTAGGGTTAGGGTTAGGCTAGGGATTAATGTTAGGTTTAGGGATAGGTTTATGGTTAGGGTTAGGGTTCGTGTTAGGGTTAGGTTTAGATTTTAGGATTAGGGTTAGGTTTAGGGTTAGTGTTAGGGTTAGGGTTAGGTTTATGGTTACATTTTAGGGTTAGGTTTACGTTTAGGGTTAGGGTTATTTTTAGGGTTAAGATGAGAATTTAGGGTTAGAGTTAAGTTTAGTGTTAGGGTTACAGTTACGGTTAGGGTTATGGTTAGGTTTAGGTTTAGATTTAGGTGTTAAGTGTAAGGAGGAGGGTTTTGGTTAGGCTTTGGGTTATGGTTAGTGTTAGGTTTAGTGGTTAGGAATTAGCGATAGACTTAACATTAAGGTTAGGGTTGGAGTTAGGGTTAGGGTTAGGTTTAGGGTTTGGTTTAGGATTAGAGTTTAGGTTTAGGTTTAGTTTAGGTTTAGGGTTAAGGTTAGGGTTAGGATCACAATTTATGGTTGGGGTAGGGTTAGGGTTAGGGTTACATTTAAGATGAGGGTTAGGGCTAGCTTTAGGATTAGAGTTAGGGGTTAGGTGTTAGGGAGAGGCTTAGGGTTAGGCTTCCAGTTATGGTTAGGTTTTGTGTTACGATTAGTTTTAGGCTTTGGGTTATGGTAAGGGTTATGGTTAGGTTTATTGTTAGGTTTAGAAATAGGGTTAGATTTTGAGGTAGGGTTAGGATTAGATTTAGGGGTTAGGTGTTAGCGACAGGGTTAGAGTTAGGGTTAGGGTTGGGTATTACAGTCAATCTTTGGGTTGGTTTAAGCGGTAGAGATAGGGTTATTGTATGGTATTAATGTTATGTTTAAGTTTAGGGTGATGGTTAAGTTTAGGGTTAGTATTAGGATTAGTAGTTAGGGTTAGTGGTAGCGTTAGAATTATGGTTACGATTAGGGTTAGGGTTAGTGTTAGGCTTAGGATTAGGCTAAGGGGTTAGCGTGAGGCTTAAGGTTAGGCTTCATATTAAGTTTAGGCTTAGTGTTACGATTAGCTTTAGGGTAAGGATTAAGGTTAGGGTTAGTGTTAGGGTTAATTTTAGTGTTAGTTTTAGAGTTAGGTTTAGCATTAGGGTTAGGGGTTAGGTGTTAGGGATAGGGTTAGGGTTAGGGTTTGGTTTACGGTTATGGTTAGGGTTAGGAATAGTGTTAGGTTTAGAGTTAGGGTTTAGGGTTAGTGTTAGGGTTAAGTGTTGGGGTAGTTTTAGGTTTAGTGTTAGAGTTTAGGGTTATGGGTAGGTTAGGGTTAGGTTTAGGATTAGTGTTAGTGTTAGGGTTAGGGTTATGATTAGGGTGAATATTAGAGATTAGGTGTTAGGAAGAGAGTTAGGGTTAGGCTTTGGGTTAGTGTTAGGTTTAGCGTTACGATTAGGTTTAGTGTTAGGGTTAGATTTAGGGTAACTTTTAGAGTTAGGGTTAGGGTTATGGGTTAGGTGTTATGGTGAGTGTTAGGTTTAGGTTTAGGGTTAGTGTTAGGGATAGTGTTAGGGTTAGGGTTAGGGTTAGGGTTAGTGGTTAAGTTTATGGTTAGGATTACAGTTAGTGTTAGGGCTAAGTTTAGAGGTTAGTGTTGTTAGGGTTAGGGTTAGGGTTAGGGTTAGGGTTAGGGTTAGGACTAGGTTTAGGGTTAGAGTTAGGGTTAGGGTTAGATTTAAGTTTAGGTTTAGGGTTAGGCTTAGGGTTAGGATTAGGTTTAGGGTTAGGGTTAGGTTAGGTGTTAGGTGTTAGCTTTAAGGTTAGGGTTAGGGTTAAGGTTATGGTTAGAGGTTAGCATTAGATTTATGAATAGGGTTAGGGTTAGAGTTAAAGGTAAGGATTAAGGTTAGGGTTAGAAGTTTGGTTTAGTATTAGTGTTAGTGTGTGGGTTATGTTTAGTGTTACGGTTATAGGTTAGTGTTTGGTTTAGAGTTAGGTTTAGGGTTAATGTTAGGTTTAGGGCTAGGTTTAGGTTTAGAAGTATGGGTTAGGGTTAGGGTTATGCTTATAGTTAGGTTTAGGTTTAGGGTTAGGGTTAGTGTTAGAGGTATGGGTTAGGGTTAGGGTTAGGGTTTGGTTTAGGGTTATGATAGGTTTATGGTTAGGGTTAGTGCTAGAGGTTAGTGTTAAGGTTAGGTTTGTTGTGAGGGTCAGGGTTAGTGTAGGGTTAGAAATAAGGGTTAGGTTAAGGTTTAAGGGTATGGTTAGGTTTAGGGATAATGTTATGGTAGGTTTAGGGTTAGGGTTCGGTTTAGGTATTACGGTCTATGGTATTATGGTTAGAGTTAGTTTAAGCAGTAGGGTTAGGGTTAGGGTTAGGAATTAATGTTGGGTTTAGGATAATTTTTATGGTTAGGCTTAGGATTAGAGTTAGTGCTAGGGTTAGGGTTAGAGTTTAGGATTATGGTTAAATTTAGGGTTAGTGCTACATTTAGGGTTAGGGTTATTTTTAGGGTTAGGATTAGAATTTAGGGTTAGAGTTTGGTTTAGGGTTAGGGTTACGGTTACAGTTTATGTGTTATCGACAGGGTTAGGGGTTAGTGTTAGAGTTTAGGAAGAGGGTTAGGTTTAGGGTTAGTGTTAGGGTTAGGGTTAATATTAGGGTTAAATTTTAGGGTTAGGGTTACAGTTAGGGTTAGGGTTTTTTTAGGGTTAGGATTAGAATTTAGGGTTAGAGTTAGGTTTAGGGTTAGGGTTACAGTTAGGGTTAGGGTTAGATTTATGTTTAGGGTTAGGTGTTAAATGTTAGGAAGAGGGTTATGGTTAGGCCTCGGGATAGGATTAGTGTTCGGTGATAGGTATTAGGGTTAGAGTTAGTGTTAGGGTTACGGTTAGGGATAGAGTTAGGGTGAGGGTTAGGTTTAGGGTAAGGTTTAGGGTTAGGGATAGTGTGTGGTTTAGGGTTAGGTATAGTGTTAGGGTTAAGGGTTAGGTATTAGGGATGGAGTTAGCATTAGGGTTAGGGTTAGGGTGGTTTAGGGTAATGTTTAAGGTTAGCGATAGTGTTAGGTTTAGGTTTAGTTTTAGGGTTAAGGATAGTGTTAGGGTTAGGGTAAGGGTTAGAGTTTACTTTTAGGGTTAGGTTTAGTGTTAAGCTTAGGGTTAGGTTTAGGTTTAGTATTACAATTTATGGTTGTGGTAGAGTTACTTTTAGGGTTACGTTTAAGGTTAGGGTTAGGTTTAGGGTTAGATTTAGGGGTTAGGTGTTAGGAAGAGGGTTAGAGTTAGGCTTCTGGTTATGGTTTGGTTTTGGGTAGCAATTAAGTTTAGGCTTAGGGTTATGGTTAATGTTAGTGTTAGATTTAGGGTTAGCGTTAGATTTAGAGGTAGGTTTAGGGCTAGGGTTAGGGGTTAGGTGTTAGTGAGAACGTTAGGGTTAGGGTTAGTGTTAGAGTTATGGGTTAGGGTTAGGTTTAGGGTTATGGTAGGTTTAGGGTAAGCTTTAGGGTTAGGGATAATGTTAGTGTTTGGGTTAGGGTTAGATTTAGAGCTAGAGATTAGGTTTAAGTTTAGGTTTAGCGTTAAGGTTAGGGTTAGGGTTAGGTTTAGGATTACAATTTGTGGTTGTGGTAGGGTCACGGTTAGGGTTACATTTAATGTTAGGGTTAGGGCTTGGTTTAGGATTAGATTTAAGGGTTAGGTGTTAGGGAGAGTGTTAGGGTTAGGCTTCCTGTTATGGTTAGGTTTTCAGTTCCATTTAGGTTTAGGCTTAGGGTTATGGTAATTGTTAGGGTTAGGTTTAGGTTTAGGTTTAGGAATAGGATTAGATTTAGAGGTAGGTTTAGGGTTAGGTTTAGGGGTTAGGTGTTAGCAACAGGTTTAGGGTTATTGTTAGAGTTCGGTATTACAATCAGGCATCAGGTTAGTTTAAACGGTAGAGTTAGGGTTAGGGTAATGGATTAATGTCAAGGTTAGGATTAGGGTTAGGGTTTGCGTTAGAGATAGTTTTAGGGTTAGGGTTAGTGGTTAAGTTTAGGGTTAGGATTACAATTAGCATTAGGGTTAAGTTTAGAGGTTAGTGTTTGTGTTAGGGTTAGGCTTAGGGTTAGGGTTAGTGTTAGGGTTAGGGTTAGAATTACGGTTAGGGTTAGAGTTAGGTTTAGTGTCAGTTTTAGGTTTAGTTTTAGGGTTAGGGTTAGGGTTAGGGTTATGAGTAGTGTTAGGATTAGAATTTATGGTTAGGCTTAGGTTTAGGATAAGTTTTAGGGTTAGGGTTAGGTATTAGGTGTTAGCGTTAAGGTTAGGATTAGGTTTAGGGTTATAGTTAGAGGTTAGCATTAGGTTTAGTGTTAGTGTTAGGGTTAGGGTTATGGTTAGGGTTAAAATTAAAGATTTAGGAATAAGGTTAGGGTTAGTAGTTTGGTTTAGTGTTAGTGTTAGTGTTAGTGTTAGTGTTAGTGTTAGTAATAGTGTTAGTGTTAGTGTTAGTGTTAGTGTTAGTGTTAAGGCTGGGGTTAGTGTTAGTGTTAGGGTTAGAGGTTAGTGTTAAGTTTAGAGTTATGTTTAGGGTTAAGGTTAGGGTTAGGGTTTGGTTTAGGTTTAGAGGTATGCGTTAGGGTTTGGATTATGGTTATGGTTATGGTTAGGTTTAGGTTTTGGTTTAGGGTTAGGATTAAAATTAGTGTTAGAGTTATGGGTTAGGGTTAGAGTTAGGTTTAGGGTTAGGTTTAGGGTTATGGTAGGTTTAGGGTTAGGGTTAGTGATAGAATTTAGTGTTAAGGTTATGGTTGTTGTTAGTGTTAGGGTAGGGTTAGAAATAAGGGTGAAGTTTAGGTTTAGGGGTAGGGTTAGGTTTAGGGATAATGTTATGGTAGATTTAGGTTTAGGGTTCAGGTTAGTTATTATGGTCAGTGTTAGTGTAAGTTTAAAAATTTAGGGTTAGGGTTAGGGATTAATGTTGGGTTTAGGGTTAGGTTTATGGTTAGGGTTAAGGTTAGGGTTATTGTTAGGGTTAGGGTTAGGGTTAGGGTTAGGGTTAGGGTTAGGGTTAGAGTTTGGGTTTGGGCTTAGGGTTAGGGTTAGGGTTAGGGTTAGATGTATGGGTTAGGTTTAGTGTTAGGGTTAGGGTTGGAGTTAGGATTAGGCTTATGCCCGGTTAGGGTTAGGGTTAGGTACAGGTTTAGTGTACAGGTTAGTGTTAGTGTTAGTGTTAGGGTGAGGGCTATGGTTAGGTTTAGGGTTAGCGTTAGGCTTAAGGTTAGGGTTTTGGTTAGTGTTAGAGGTATGGGTTAGTGTTAGGGTTAGTGTTAGGGTTTAGGGTTATGGTTAGTGTTAGGGTTAGAAGTTAGTTTTGTGTCAGGGTTAGGATTAGGTTTAAAGTTAGAGTTAGGGTTAGGTTTAGGTGTTAGGGCTAAGGTTAGGGTTAGGGTTAGGGTTAATGTTATGGTTAGAGTGTATGGTTAGGGTTAGTGTTAAGTTAGGGTTAAGGTTAGGGTTAGGGTTAGAGGTTAGCCTTAGGTTTAGGGCTAGAGTTTGTGTTTAGGGTTAGGCTTAGATGCTATGGTTACGGTTAGGGTTAGGATTAAAACTTAGGTTTAGTTTTAGTGTTAGTGTTATGGTTCGTTTTGTGTTGGTTTACGGTTAGGGGTTAGGTGTTAGTGATATTGATACGGTTAGGGTTAAGTTTAGGGTAAGGTTTTGGGTAAGGGTTAGGGTTAGATTTACGGTTAGGGTTAGGGATTGTATTTAGGGTTAGTGTTAGGATTTACTTAGGGTTAGGTTTAGCGTTAGTGTTGTTAGGGTTAGGGTTAGGCTTAGAGGTTATGGTTATGGTTATGGTTAAGGTTAAAGCTTAGGTTTATGGTTAGGTTTAGGGTCAGGGTTAGGGTTACAGTTAGGGTTAGGGATAGGGTGTGGATTAGGATTAGGGTTAGGTTTAGGGTTAGGTTTAGGGGTTAAGTGTTAGGGATACGTTTACAGGTTAGGCTTCAGGTTACGTTTAGTGTTTGGGTTACGATTACATAAGGGTTAGTGTTAGGGTTAACGTTTGCGTTAGATTTATGCTTAGTTATAGGGTTAGTGTTAGTGTTAGGTTTAAGGGTTAGGTGTTAAGGATAAGATTCCAGTTAGGGTTAGGGTTAGGGTTGGGTTACAGTTTAGGTTTAGCGTTAGGTTTAGGTTTAGTGTTAGGGTTAGGGTTATGGTTAGAATTTAAGTTTAGTGTTCGGTTTAGTGTTAAGGTTATGGTTATGTTACAGTTAGGGTTAGGGTGTGGATAAGGATTAGGTTTAGGGTTAGTGTTAGGTTTAGGGTTAGGGGTTAAGAGGTAGGGTTAGGGTTATGGTTAGGGTTAGGGATAGGGTCACCCTTAGGCTTCTGGTTATGGTTAGAGTTACGGTTCCAATAAAGTTAGTGTTAGGGTTACGTTTAGGTTTAGGATTATGGTTAGTGTTAGGGTTAGGGTGTGGATTAGGATTAGGGTTAGGGTTAGTGTTAGGTTTAGGGGTTAGGTGTTAGGGATACGTTTACAGGTTAGGCTTCAGGTTACGTTTAGTGTTTGGGTTACGATTACATAAGGGTTAGTGTTAGGGTTAGCGTTTGCCTTAGATTTATGCTTAGTTATAGGGTTAGTGTTAGTGTTAGGTTTAATGGTTAGGTGTTAGGGATAAGATTCCAGTTAGGGTTACTGTTAGGGTTGGGTTAGAATTTAGGTTTAGTGTTAGGTTTAGGGTTAGTGTTAGGGTTAGGGTTATGATTAGAATTTAAGTTTAGTGTTCAGTTTAGGGTTAAGGTTTTGGTTATGGTTAGGGTTAGGGTTATGTTTAGGTCTAGGGTTAAGTTTTAGGTGTTAGGGAGAGGGTTTTGGTTAGGCTTTGTGTTACGATTTGCTTTAGGGTTAGTTTAGGCTTAGGGTTAGGTGTTAGGTGTGATGGGCAGAGTTATCGTTTGGTTTAGGTTTAGTGTTAGTGTTAGGTTTAGGTTTTCGTGTTAGGGATAGTGTTAGGTTTAGGGTTAAGGTTAGGGTTAGGGATAGGGTTAGGGTTAGCGTTTAGGGTTAGGGTTAGGGTTATTGTTAGGTTTAGGGTTAGGTTGAGGTTTGGGTTTAGGGTTAGGCTTAGGGTTAGGGTTAGGTTAGAGTTAATTTTAGTGTTAGGGTTAGGGTTAGGGCTAGGTTTAGGGCTAGGTTTAGGGCTAGCATTAGGCGTTAGTTGTTAGGGAAAGGGTTAGGGTTAGGCTTCGGGTTACGTTTAGATTTAGGGTTATGATTAGGTTTAGGTTTAGGGTTAGGGTTAGGGTTAGGTGTATGGTTATGCTATGGTTAGGGTTAGTGTTAGGTTTAGTCGTTACAGTCAGGTTTAGGGTTAGCTTAAGAGGTAGGGTTAGGGTTAGGGTTAGGGTTAAGGATTAATGTTAGGTTTAGTGTTATGGTTATGGTTAGTGTTAGGTTTACGGTTAGTGGTAGGGTTAGGATTAGATATTTGTGTTAGTGGTAGGGTTAGGGTTATGGTTATGGTTAGGTTTAGTTTCAGTGTTTGGTTTAGGTTTAGGGATTAGTTGTTAGGGAGAGGATTAAGATTAGGCTTCGTGTTATGGTTAGCTTTGGGATTACGATTAGGTTTAGGGTTAGGGTTAGGGTTAGGTTTAGGTTTAGTGTTAGTTTTAGGGTTAGATTTAGGGTTTGGGTTGGGGTTAGGTGTCAGGGATAGGGAAAGGGATAGGGTTCGGTTTAGGGTTAGGTTCAGGTTTAGGGTAAGGGTTAGGTTTATGGTGAGGTTTAGGTTTAGAAATAGTGTCAGGTTTAAGGCTAGGGTTTAGGGTTAGATTTAGGGTTAGAGTTAGGGTTAGGATTTGGTTTTGTGTTCGGGTTAGTGTTAGGTTTAGGGTTATGGTAGGTTTCAGGTTAGGGTTATGGTTAAATATTATGTTCAGTGTTAGTGGTAGTTTAACGGGTAGGGGTAGGAATAGGGGTAGGGATTAATGTTAGTTTTAGTTTTAGGTTTATGTCTGGCATTAAGGTTAGTGTTAGTGTTAGTTTAGGGTTAGAGTTTAGGGTTAGGGTTAGGTTTAGGGTTATTGTTACTGTTAGGGTTAGGTTTAGGTTTAGAGTTTAGGTTTACAGTTAGGGTTATGGTTAGAGGTATTGGTTACAGATTAGGGTTAGGGTTAATGTTAGTGGTTAGCATTAGGGTTATGTTTAGGGTTAGTGTTAGTCTTAGGGTTTGGGTTAGGATTAGAGTTATGTTTAGGTTAGGTTTAGAGTTATGTTTAGGTTTCAGGTTAGTGTTAGATTTAAGGATAGAATTAGGGTTATGCTTAGGGTGAGAGTTAGGTTTAGGGTCACGTTAGGCTTTGGGTTATGGTTATGGTTAGTGTTAGGGTTATGGTTAGGGTTAGGTTGAGGATTAGGTTTAGGGTTAGATGTTAGGTTTAATGTTAGGTTTAGGGTTAGTTTTAGGGATAGGTTTACGGTTAGGGTTAATGTTAGAGGTTAGTTAGGGTTAGGGTTAGCATTAGGGTTAAGGTTAGAGGATGGTTTAGAGGTAGGGTTAGCTTTAGGGTTAGAGTTAGTGTTACGGTTAGAGTTTAGGGTGAGTTTTAGGGTTAGAGTTATGTTAAGGTTCGGGCTAGGTTTAGTTGTAGCTTTAGGCTTAGGGTTAGGGGTTAGGTGTTAGGGAGAGTGTTAGGGTTAGGATCATGTTATGGTTAGTGTTAAGGTTATGATTAGGTTTAGGTTTAATTTTAGGGTTAAGGTTAGAGTTCAGAATTAGGATAGGTGTAGCATTAGTGTTTTGGTTACTGTTAGAGTTTATTGTTAGTGTTAGGGTTATGGCTAGTGTTAGGTTCAGTGTTAGTGTTAGGCTTAGCTTAGGGTTGGGGTTATGGTAGTGTTAGGGTAAGGGTTAGGCATTACTGTCAGGTGTACAGTTTGTTTAAGGGGTAGTGTTAGGGTTTGGGTTATGTATTAATGTTAGGTTTAGGGTTAATGTTATGTTTAGGGTTAGGGTTAAGGTTAGTGTTAGAGGTATGGGTAAGGGATAGGGTTAGGGTTAGGGTTAGAAGTTAGGTTTAATGTAATGTTTAGGGTTAGGTTTAGGGATAGGTTTAGGGTTAGGGTTAGTGTTAGAGTTTAAGGTTATGGTTAGGGTTAGGGTTAGAGGTATTGGTTACAGTTAGGTTTAGGGGTAGGGTTACATTTAGCGTTAGAGTTAGTGTTACAGTTAGAGTATAGGGTGAGTGTTAGGGTTAGAGTTAGGGTTAAGGTTAGGGTTAGGTTTAGGTTTAGGTTTAGGTTTAGGTTTAGGGGTTAGGTGTTAGGGAGAGTGTTAGGGTTAGGCTGGTGTTACAGTTAGGATTAAGGTTATGATTAGATTTAGGGGTAGTGTTAGGGTTAAGGTTAGAATGTAGAATTAGGGAGAGGGGTACTGTTAGTGTTTTGGTTACGGTTAGAGTTTAGGGTTAGGGTTAGGGTTAGTGTTAGGTTCATGGTTAGGTTTAAGGTTAGCTTTAGGGTTGGCGTTATGGTAGGGTTAGATTTAGGGTTAGGTATTACTGTCAGGTTTAGGGTTTGTTTAAGGAGTAGTGTTAGGGTTTGGGTTAGGGATTAATGTTAGGTTTAGGGTTAGTGTTATGTTTAGGGTTAGGGTTAGTGTCAGAGGTATGGGTTTGGGTTAGGGTTAGGTTTAGAGTTTTGGTAGGTTTCAGTTTAGGGTTAGGGTTACTATCAGGTTTAGGATTAGGATTAAAATTTACGGTTAGGGATACGTTTAGGATTAGGGTTAGGGTTAGGTTTAGGGTTAGGGTTAATGGTTAGGTGTTAGGGAGAGTGTTAGGGTTAGTGTTAGGTTTAGGGGTTAGGTTTTAGGGAGAGTGTTAGGGTTAGGCTTCGTGTTACTGTTAGGGTTAGGCTTATGATTATGTTCAGGGTTAGTGGTAGGGTTAGTGTTAGAGTTTAGAATTAGGGTTAGGGGTAGCATTAGGGTTTTGGTTACGGTTAGAGTTTAGGGTTAGGGGAGGATTAGGGGTGGTGTTCTAATTAGCTTTATCATTAGAGGTTAGGGTTAGGTTTAAGGTTAGGGTTAGGTTTATGGTTAGAGTTAAAGTTTAGTGTTAGGGTTAGGCTTAGTGTTAGCATTAGAGTTTAGGGTTAATGCTAACTTGAGGATTAGGGTGAGTGTTAGGGTTAGGTTTAGGGTTAAAATTTAGGGTTAGGTTTAGATTTATGGTTAGGGTTAATGTTAGGATTAGAAGTTAGTGTTAGGTGTTGGGTTAGGGTTATGGTTATGGTTAGGGTTAGGGTTAGTGATAGGGTTTAGGTGTTAGGGAGAGGGTTAAGGTTAGGCTTTGGGTTATGGTTAGTGTTATGGTTACGATTAGGTTCAGGGCTAGGGTTAGGGGTAGGGTTACAGTTAGGTTTATGTTTACGGTTAGTTTTAGGATTAGGTTTAGGTTTAGGGTTAGTGGTTAAGTGTTAGGGGTAGGATTCGGTTTAGGGTTACAGTTAGTGTTAGGGTTAGCTTTATGGTTAGTTTTCGGGTTAGAGGTAGGGTTAGGGTTGTGGGTTAAGTTTTGGTGGTAGGCTTAGGGTTATGGTTACGGTTAGGGTTAGAATTACGGTTAGGGTTAGGGGTAGGTTTACCGTTAGGTTTAGGTATACTGTTAGGGTTAGGGTTAGGCTTTAGCTTTAGGGTTAGGATTAGTGTTAGGATTAGGGTTAGGGTAATGGTTAGAAGTTAGTGTTAGGTTCAGTGTTAGAGTTTGGGGATAGGGTTAGGGTTAGGGTTAGGCTTAGTGTTTATGGTTAGGGTTAGAGTTAGGGTTAGTGTTAGGGTTAATCTTAGGATTAGGGTTAGAGATATGGGTTAGTGTTAGGGTTAGGGTTAGGGTTGGGGTTAGGTTTATGGTTATGCTATGATTAGGTTTAGTGTTATGTTTAGGTATTACAGTCAGGTTTAGGGTTAGTTTAAGGGCTAGGGTTAGAGTTAGTGTTAGGGATTAATGTTCGATTTAGGGTTATGTTTAGGATTAGGTTTAGGGTTAGTGTTAGGGTTAGGATTAGATGTTAGGGTTAGTGATAGGGTTATGGTTATGGTTATGGTTAGTGTTAGGTTTAGTGTTAGTTTAGGGTTAGGGGTTAGTTGTTAGGGAGAGGTTTAAGATTAGGCTTCGGGTTACGGTTAGCGTTAGGGTTACAATTAGGTTTAGGGTTAGGGTTAGGGTTAGGTTTAGGGTAAGGGTTAGGTTTATGGTGAGGTTTAGGTTTAGGAATAGTGTTAGGTTTACAGTTAGAGTTTAGGGTTGGGTTAGGGTTAGGTTAATGTTTGAGTTAGGATTAGGTTTAGTGTTAGGGTTTGTTTTAGGTTTAGAATTTGGTTCAGTGTTAGGGTTAGGGTTAGTGTTGTGTTTAGGGTCATGGTAGGTTTCGGGTTAGGGTTATGTATTATGGTCAGTGTGAGTGTTAGTTTAATTGTTTGGGTTAGGGTTATGGGTAGGGATTAATGTTACATATAGTTGTAGGTTTATGGCTAGCATTAGTGTTAGTGTTAGTGTTAGGGTTAGGGTTAGAGTTTAGGGTTAGAGTTAGATTTAGGGTTATTGTTAGTGTTAGGGTTAGGGTTAGGTGTAAAGTTTAGGGTTAGTGTTAGTGTTACTGTTTGGCTTAGAGGTTATGGTTAGGGTTAGTGTTAGGGTTAGAGTTAAAGCTTAGGTTTAGGTTTACCATCATGGTTAGGGTTAGGGTTAGGTTTAGAAGATATTGTTAGGGTTATGTTTAGGGTTAGTGTTAGTGTTAGGGTTTGGGTTAGATTTAGAGTTATGTTTAGTTTTAGGGTTAGTTTTAGGGTTAAGGATAGAATTAGGATTAGGCTTAGGGTTAGGGTTAGGTTTAGATTCACTGTTAGGCTTTGGGTTACGGTTATTGTTAGTGTTAGGGTTATGGTTAGGGTTAGGGTTAGTTTGAGGTTTCGGGTTAGGGTTAGGTTTAAAAGTTTGGTTTAATGTTGGGTTTTTGCTTAGCTTTAGGGATAGGTTTAGGGTTAGGGTTAAGGTTATTGTTAGAGGTTAGGGTTAGGGTGAGTGTTAGGGTTAGGGTTCGGGTTAGAGGTATGGGTTAGGGTTAGGTTTAGGGTTAGAGTTACTGTTACAGTTAGAGTTTAGGGTGAGTGTTAGAGTTAGGGTTAAGGTTAGGGTTAGGATTAGGTTTAGGTTTAGTGTTAGGATTAGGTGTTAGTTATTAGGGAGTGTGTTACGGTTAGGGTGGTGTTACGGTTAGGGTTATCGGTACGATTAGGTTTAGGCTTAGTGTTAGGGTTTAGGTTAGAGTTTAGAATTAGTAATAGGGGTAGCGTTAGTGTTTTGGTTAGAGTTAGAGTTTAGGGTTAGGGTTAGTGTTATTTTCAGGGTTAGGGTTAGCTTTATGGTTGGGGTTATGGTAGTGTTAGGTTTAGGATTAAGTATTACTGTCAGGTTTAGGGTTTGTTTAAGGGGTAGTGTTAGGGTTTGGGTTAGGAATTAAAGTTAGGTTTACGGTTAGTGTTATGTTTAGGGTTAGGGTTAGGGTTAGTGTTAGAGGTATGGGTTAGTGTTAGGGTTAGGTTTAGGATTTTGGTAGGTTTTGGGTTAGGGTTAGGGTTACGTATTACGGTCAGTGTTAGTGTTAGTTTAACAGGTAGGACTAAGTTTAGGGGTAGCGATTAATGGTAGGTTTATTTTTAGGTTCATGGTTAGTCTTAGGTTTTGGTTTAGGGTTGGCTTTAGGGGTTAAGTTTTAGGAATAGGATTAGGGTTAGTTTCATAGTTAGGGTTAGGGTTAGCACTACGGTTAGTTTTAGGTTTAGAGGTAGGGTTAGGGTTAGGGGTTAAGTGTTAGGGATAGGATTAGTGTTATTGTTAGGTTTAGGGTTAGGATTATGATTAGGGTTAGGGTTAGGATTAGGTTTAGTGTTATGGTTTGGGTTAGTGTGTATTACGATTAGGGTTAGGGTTAGGATTAGGTTTAGGGGTTAGGTGTTAGGAATAGGTTTAGTGTTAGGCTTCGGGTTACGGTTAGGATTACGATTAGGTTAGAGTTAGTGTTAGGGTTATTGTTTGCATTAGATTTATGGTTAGTTTTAGAGTTAGGGTTAGTGTTAGGTTTAAGGGTTAGGTGTTAGGTATAAGATTGCAGTGAGGGTTAGGTTTAGGGTTGGTTTAGAGTTTAGGCTTACGGTTAAGTTTAGGGGTAGAGTTAGGTTTAGGGTTATGATTAAATTTAGGTTTAGGGTAAAGGATATGGTTACGGTTAGGGTTAGGGTTAGATTTAGGGTTAGGGTTAAGTTTTAGGTGTTAGGGAGCAGATTTTGGTTAGGCTTCTGGTTATGATTAGGTTTTGGGTTACAATTAGGTTTAGGGTTAGGGTTAGGGTTAGGGATAGGGGTTAGGTGTTATGGATAAAGTTAGTGTTAGTGTTAGGGTTAGGTTTAATGTTAGTGTTAGGTTTAAGGTTAGGTTTAGGGTGAGGGATAGGGTTGATTTAAGGTTAAGGTTAGGTTTAGTGATAGGGTTAGGGTTACGGTTAGGGTTAGCATTTAGGCTGAAGGTGAGGGTTAGGTGTATTTTTAGGTTCAGGGTTAGGGTGAGGTTTAGGGTTAGGGTTAGAGTTAGGGTTAGGGTTAGGTTTAGTGTTAGGGTTAGGTTTCGTGTTAGGGTTTGGGTTAGAGTTTAGTGATAGGTTTAGTTTTTGTGTTAGAGTTAGTGTTAGATTTAGGGTTAGAAATTAGGCTTAGGTTTAGGTTTTGGTTTAGGGTTAGGGTTAGGGTTAGGTTTATGATTAGCATTTAGGGTTAGGGATAGGATTAGGGTTTGATGTTAGGCATAGGTTTAGGGTTTGGGTTAGTGTTATGGTTAGAGTTTAGGTTTACAGTTAGAGTTAATGTTAAGGTTAGGGTTATTGGTTAGCGTTAGGTTTGGGTTAGGGTTATGGTGAACACTTAGGCTTAGGGTTAGGTTTAGGGTTAGTGTTAGGGATAGGGTTAGAGTTTGGGGTAGCGTTAGGGTTAGGTTTATGGTTAGATGTTAGCATTAGGTTTAGTGATAAAGTTTGTGGTTAGGGTTAGGGTTAGGGTTAGGGTTAGGGTGAAGCTTGGAAGTTATGGTTAGTGTTATCATTAGGGTTAGGTTTAAAGCTTAGGTTTAGGGTTAGGGTTAGCTTTAGAGTTAGGGATAGGGTTAGTTTTAGGGTTAGGCCTAGGCTTAGTGTTTTGGTTAGGTTTAGGATTACATTTAGCTTAGGGTTAGGCTTAGGGTTAGGGTTAGAATTTACATTTATTGTTAGGTTTAGGGTTAGGGTTAGGGTTAGGGATAGGTTTAGGTTTAGGGTTAGTGTTAGAGGTTATGGTTAGTGTTAGGGTTAGGTTTAGGTGTTATGTGTTATGGATAGGATAATTGTTATGCTTAGGTTTAGGGTTAAGGTTACAGTTATGGTTAGATGTTAGCGTTAGGTTTAGGGTTAGAGTTAGGGTTAGGGTTAGGGTTTCGGTCACAGTTAAAGTTACGGTTAGTGTTAGGGTTATGGTTAGAGTTTAGGGTTAGTATTAGGGTAAGTGTTAGGTTTAGGGTTATAAATCAGTTTAGGGTTAGGGTTAGTGTTAGGGTTAGCGTTTGGGTTACACTTAGTGTTAGGGTTATGATTAAGGTTAGGTTTAGGGATTAGGTGTTACGGAGAGGATTAGGTTTAGGCTTTGGTAATGGATAGGGTTAGGGTTACGATTAGGTTTAGGGTTAAGGTTAGGTTTAGGGTTATAGTTAGAGTTAGGGTTTGTTTTATAGCTAGGGTTAGGGTTAGGTTTAGGGGTTAGGTGTTAGCGATAGTGTTAGGGTTAGGGCTAGGTTTAGCATTCGGTTTAGGGTTACCGATAGTGTTATGGTTATGGTTAGGGTTAGGGTTAAAGCTTTGGTTCTGGGTTAGGTTTAGGGTTACTGTTAGGTTTAGGGATATGTTAAGGGTTTGAATTAGTGTTAGTGGTTAGGTTTAGGGTTAGGATTACAGTTAGTGCTATAGTTAGGTTTAGAGTTTAGTTTTAGTGTTAGGATTAGGCTTAGGGTTAGTGTTAGGGTTATGGTTAAGATTAGAGTTAGGGTTAAGTTTAGTCTTATGGTTATGGTTAGGGTTAGGGTTAAATTTACGTTTGCGTTTGTGTTAGGGCAAGTGTCAGGGTTAGGATTAGAATTTAGGGTTAGTGTTAGGTTTACGGTTTAGGGTTAGGGCTAGGTTTACGGTTATGGGTGGAGGTTAGCATTATGTTTAAGGTTACGGTTAGGGTTAGGGTTTGGGTTAGAGTTAAAGGTTAGGGTTAGGGTTACAGTTAGAGTTTAGGGTTAGTGTTAGTGTAAGTGTTAGGTTTAAGGTTAGGGTCAGTGTTAGGGTTAGGTTTAGGGTTACGCTTAGTGTTAGGGTTATGACTAATATTAGGGTTAGTGTTTAGGTTTAGGTTTTGCGTAATGGTTAGGGTTAGGGTTACGATGAGGTTTAGGGTTAGGGTTACATTTAGGTTTAGGATTCGGGTTAGAATTAGGGTTTGTTTTATAGTTAGGGTTATGATTAAGGTTAGGGTTAGGAGTTAGGTGTTAGGGCGAGGGTTAGGGTTAAGGCTATGCTTAGTGTTAGGGTTATGATTAAGGTTAGGGTTAGGAGTTAGGTGTTAGGGCGAGGGTTAGGGTTAGGCTTTGCTTTTTTTGTTAGGCTTAGGGTTATGATTAGTTTGAGGTTTAGAGTTAGGCTTAGGGTTAGCATTAGGGTTTCGTTTAGGGTTAGTTTTAGAGTTAGGGTTAGGGCTTAGATGTTAGTGAAAGCGTTAGTGTTGGGTTAGGTTTAGTGTTAGGTTTAGGTTTAGGGTTAGGGTGAGTGGTTAAGTTTAGGGTTAGGATTACAATTAGTGTTAGGGTTAAGTTTAGAGGTTAGTGTTCGTGTTAGTGCTAGTGTTAGGGTTAGTGTTATGGTTAGGGATAGGATCAGGGTTGGGGTTAGAGTTAGGGTTAGTGTTAGTTTTAGGGTTAGGTTTAGGGTTAGGGTTATGAGTAGTGTTAGAATTAGAATTTACGTTTAGGCTTAGGGTTAGGATAAGTTTTAGGTTTATGGTTAGGTGTTAACATTAAGGTTAGGGTTAGGTTTAGGGTTATGGTTAGAGGTTAACATTAGGTTTAGGGTTAGGTTTATGTTTAGGGTTAGAATTAAATGTTAGAAATAAGGTTAGGGTTAGTACTTTGGTTTAGTGTTAGAGTTAGGGGTAGTGTTAGGGTTAGAGGTTAGTGTTAAGTTTAGAGTTATGTTTAGGGTTAAGGTTAGGGTTAGGGTTTGGTTTAGGTTTAGAGGTATGGGTTAGGGTTAGGATTAGTGTTAGGGTTATGGTTAGGTTTAGGTTTAGGGTTAGGGTTAGGGTTAGGGTTAAGGTTAGTGTTAGAGGTATGGGTTAGGGTTAAAGTTAGGTTTAGGGTTAGGTTTAGGGTTAAGGTTGGTTTAGGGTTAGTGTTAGTGATAGAGTTTAGCGTTAAGGTTATGATTGTGGTTAGGGTCAGGGTTAGGGTGGGGTTAGAAATAAGGTTGATGGTTAGGTTTGGGGGTAGGGTTAGGTTTAGGGATAATGTTATGTTTGATTTAGGTTTAGGGTTCGGGTTAGGTATTATGGTCAGTGTTAGTGTTAGTTTAAATGGTTAGGGATAGGGTTAGGGATTAATGTTGGGTTTAGGTTTAGGTTTATGGTTAGGGTTAAGAATTAGGGTTAGGTTTAGGGTTGGTTTTAGGATTAGTGTTAGGGTTAAGTTAGGGTTAGGGTTAGGGTTAGGTTTAGATTTTAGGATTAGGGTTAGGTTTAGGGTTAGTGTTAGTGTTAGGGTTAGGTTTAGGGTTAAATTTTAGGGTTACTGTTACTTTTAGGTTTAGGGTTATTTTTAGGGTTAGAATTAGAATTTAGTGTTAGAGTTAGATTTAGGATTAATGTTATGGTTACGTTTAGGGTTAGGGTAAGGTTTAGGTTTAGGTGTTAAGTGTTAGGACGAGGGTTATAGTTAGGCTTCGGGTTAGGGTTAGTGTTAGTGTTGGGGGTTACATATTAGGGATAGAGTTAGCATTATGGTTATGGTTAGGGTTAGGTTTAGGGTAAGGTTTACGGTTAGGGATAGTGTTAGGTTTAGGGAAGTTATAGTGTTACTGTTAGGGTTATGGTTAGGGTTAGGTTTAGTGTTAGAGTTTAGTTTTGGGGTTAGGTTTAGTGTTAAGGTTATTGTTAGGGTTAGGTTTAGGATTACAATTTATGATTGGGGTAGGGTTAGTTTGAGTGTTACGTTTAATCTTAGGGTTTGGGCTAGGTTAAGGGTTAGTGTTAGCGGTTAGGTGTTAGGGAGAGGGTTACATTTACGCTTCCAGTTAAGGTTAGGTTTTGGATTATGATTAGGTTTAGGCTTAAGGGTATGGGTTAGGGTTAGGTTTAGTGTTAGGATTAGATTTAGTGGTAGGCTTAGGGTTAGGGTTAGGTGTTAGGTGTTAGCGACAGCTTTAGGGTTAGAATTAGCTTTAGGGTTAGTGTTAGAGGTATGGGTTAGGGTTAGGTTTAGTGTTAGGATTAGATTTAGTGGTAGGCTTAGGGTTAGGGTTAGGTGTTAGGTGTTAGCGACAGCTTTAGGGTTAGAATTAGCTTTAGGGTTAGTGTTAGAGGTATGGGTTAGGGTTAGGTTTAGTGTTAGGTTTAAGTTTATGGTAGGTTTAGGGTTAGGGTTAGTGTTAGAGATTAGGGTTAAGGTTAGGGTTGTGGTTAGGGTCAGGGTTATAGTAGGGTTAGAAGTAAGGGTTAGGTTTTGGTTTAGGGTTAGGATTACGTTTACGCATTGTTAGGGTTAGGTTTAGGATTACAATTTATGGTTGGGGTAGGATTAGTTATAGTGTTACGTTTAAAGTTAAGGTTAGGGCTAGGTTTAGGGTTAGAGTTTAGTTTTAGGGTTAGGCTTAGGGTTAAGGTTAGTTTTAGGATTACAATTTATGGTTGGGGTAGGGTTAGTCTTAGGGTGACGTTTAAGTTTAGAGTTAGGGCTAGATTTAGGGTTAGAGTTAGGGGTTAGTTGTTAGGGAGACGGTTAGAGTTACGCTTCGGCTTACGGTTAAGTTTTGTGTTACGATTAGGTTTAGGCTTAGGGTTAGGGTTAGGTTTAGGGTTAGGGTTAGATTTAGAGGTAGGTTTAGGGTCAGGTTTAGGGGTTAGGAGTTAGTGACAGGGTTAGTTTTAGGGTTAGTGTTACGTATTACAGTCAGGCTTCAGGTTAGGGTTAGGGTAAGGGATTAATGTTAGATTTAGGGTTAGGTTTGGTTTAGGGTTAGGATTAGAAGTTAGGGTTAGTTGTAGGGTTTGGATTATGGTGACTGTTACGGTTAGGGTTAGTGTTAGGTTTAGGCTTAGGTTTTAGGGTTTAGCGAGAGGCATAAGTTTAGGCTTCGAATTACGGTTACGGTTTGTGTTACGATTAGCTTTAGGGTAAGGCCTAGGGTTAGGTTTAGTGTTAGGGTTAGTTTTTGTGTTAGTTTTAGGATTAGGTTTAGGGTTAGGGCTTAGGTGTTAGGAATAGTGTTAGGTTTAGGGTTAGGATTAGGGTTAGGGATAGTGTTAGGTTTAGAGTTACGGTTTAGGGTTAGTGTTAGGGTTAAGGTTAGGGTTAGGGTTAGTTTTAGAGTTAGAGTTTATTGATATGGTTAGATTAGGGTTAGGCTTAGTGTTAGGGTTAGGTGAGGGTTAGGGTTAGGGTTAGGGTTATGATTAGGGTGAGGATTAGAGGTTAGGTGTTAGGAAGAGAGTTAGGGTTAGGCTTTGTGTTAGGGTTAGGGTTAGGGTTAGGGTTATGATTAGGTTTAGGTTTAGGGTTAGCGTTAGGGTTAGGGTTAGGGTTAGGGTTAATGTTAAGGATAGTGTTAGGGTTAGAGTTTAAGGTTAGGATTAATGTTAGGGTTACAATTTTGGTTTAGTGTTAATTTTAGTGTTAGGGTTAGGGTTAGTGTTAGGGCTAGAGGTTAGTGTTAGGTTTAGAGTTAGGTTTAGTGTTAAGGTTAGGGTTAGGGTTAGGTTCAGGTTTAGTGTACAGGTTAGTGTTAGTGTTAGTGTTAGAATGAGGGTTATGGTTAGGTTTAGGGTTAGCGTTAGGTTTAAGGTTATGTTTAGTGTTAGTGTTAGAGGTAAGGGTTAGTATTAGGGTTAGTGTTAGAGTTTAGGGTTATGGTTAGTGTTAGGGCTAGAAGTTAGTTTTGTTTCAGGCTTATGATTAGGTTTAGAGTTAGAGTTAGTTTAGGGTTAGATGTTAGGGCTAAGTTTAGGGTTAGGGTTAGGGTTAATGTTACGGTTAGAGTTTATGGTTAGGGTTAGTGTTAAGTTAGGGTTAAGGTTAAGGTTAGGGTTAGGGTTAGAGGTTAGCCTTAGGTTTAGGTTTAGGGCTAGAGTTTGTGTTTAGGGTTAGGCTTAGATGTTATGGTTACGTTTAGGGTTAGGATTAAAACTTAGGTTTAGGTTTAGTGTTAGGCTTAGGGTTAGTTTTTGGGTTAGGTTTAGGGTTAGGGGTTAGGTGTTAGTGATAGTGTTACAGTTAGGGTTAGGTTTAGGGTAAGGGTTAGGGTAAGGGTTAGGGTTAGGTTTAGGGTTAGGGTTAGGGATTGTATTAGGGTTAGTTTTAGGGTTTAACTTAGGGTTAGGTTTAGCGTTAGTGTTATTGTTAGGGTTAGGGTTAGTCTTAGAGGTTATGATTATGGTTATGGTAAGTGTTAAAGCTTAGGTTTAGGGCTACATTTAGGGTCAGGGTTAGGGTTGGGGTTAGGGTTAGGGATAGGCTTATGCTTAGGCTTAGGCTTCGGGTTATGGTTAGAGTTACGGTTCTGAACAGGTTAGTGTTAGGGTTACGGTTAGGGTTAGGGTTACGGTTAGGGTTAGGGTGTGGATTAGGATTAGGTTTACATTTAGAGTTAGGTTTAGGGGTTAGGTGTTAGGGATACGTTTACGGGTTAAGCTTCAGGTTTGTTTAGTGTTAGGGTTACGATTAGTTTAGGGTTACTGTTAGGGTTAGCTTTGCATTAGATTTATGCTTAGTTATAGGGTTAGTGTTAGTGTTAGGTTTAAGGGTTAGGTGTTATGGATAAGGTTGTAGTTAGGGTTAGGGTTAGGATTGGGTTAGAGTTTAGGTTTAGGGTTAGGTTTAGGGTTAGTTTTAGGGTTAGGGTTATGATTAGAATTTAAGTTTATTGTTCTTTTTAGGGTTTAGTTTATGGTTACGGTTAGGATTAGTGTTAGGGCTAGGGTTAAGCTTTAGGTGTTAGGGAGAGGGTTTTTGTTAGGCTTCGGGTTATGGTTAGGCTTTGGGTTATGATTTGCTTTAGTGTTAGTGTTAGGGTTAGGGTTAGGGGTTAGGTGTGATGGACTGAGTTAGCGTTTGGTTTAGGTTTAGTGTTAGTGTTAGGTTTAGGTTTAGGGTTAGGGATAGTGTTAGGTTTATGGTTAAGGTTAGGGTTAGGGATAGGGTTAGGGTTAGGGTTAGCATTAGGGTTAAGGCTAGGGTTAGGGCTAGCATTAAAGGTTAGTTGTTAGGGAAAGTGTTAGGTTTAGGCTTCGGGTTACGGTTAGGTTTAGGGTTACGATTAGGTTTAGGTTTGTGGTTAGGGTTAGGGTTAGGTTTATGATTAGTTTTAGGTTTAGGTTTAGCGTTGGGGTTAGGGGTTAAGTGTTAGGGATAGGATTAGGGTTAGTGTTAGATTTAGGGTTAAGGTTAGCTTTACAGTTAGTTTTAGGGTTAGAGGTCGGGTTAGTGTTAGTGGTTAGAGTTAGGGTTAGGATTACGGTTATGGTTAGGGTTAGTTTTACAGTTAGGTTTATGTTTACGGATAGTGTTAGGGTTAATGTTAGGCTTTAGGGTTAAGTTTAGTGTTAGGATTATGGTTACGGTTATGGTAAGAGGTTATCGTTAGGTTCAGTGTTAGAGTTTGAGTTTAGATTTATTGTTAGGTATAGGCTTAGTGTTTATGTTTATGTTTAGGGTTAGGGTTAGTGTTAGGGTTAATAATAGGTTTAGGGTTAGAGGTATGGGTTAGTGTTATGGTTAGGGTTAGGTTGAGGTTTATTGTTTTGCTATGGTTAGGGTTAGTGTTAGGGGTAGGCATTACAGTCAGGTTTAGGGTTATCTTAAGGGGTATGGTTAGGGTTAGGGTTAAGGATTAATGTTAGGTTTAGTGTTATGGTTATGGTTAGGTTTAGTTTTAGGGTTAGTGTTAGGGTTAGGATTAGATGTTAGGGTTAGTGGTAGGGTTAGGGTTATGGTTACAGTTAGGTTTAGTTTTAGTGTTAGGTTTACGGTTAGGGGTTAGTTGTTAGGGAGAGGATTAAGATTAGGCTTCGTGTTACGGTTAGCATTAGGGTTATGATTAGGTTTAGGTTTAGGGTTAGGTTTAATGGTAGTTTTAGGGTTAGGTTGAGGGTTTGGGTTGGGGTTAGTTGTCAGGGATAGGTATAGGGATAGGCTTAGGTTTAGGGTTGTGGTTAGGATTAGGTTTAGGGTAAGGTTTAAGTTTATTTTGAGGTTTAGGTTTAGGAATAGTGTTAGGTTTAAGGCTAGGGTTTAGGGTTAGATTTAGGGTTAGGGTTAGGGTTAGGGTTTGGGTTAGGTTTATTTAGTGTTAGGGTTAGTCTTAAGGTTAGTATTTGGTTTAGTGTTTGGGTTAGTGTTAGGTTTAGGGTTATGGTAGGTTTCAGGTTAGGGTTATGTTTAAATATTATGATCAGTGTTAGTGTTAGTTTAACAGCAGGGGTAGGGGTAGGGGTAGGAATTAATGTTAGTTTTAGTTTTAGGCTTATGTCTGCCATTAGTGATAGTGTTTGTGTTAGGGTTAGAGTTTAGTGTTAGGTTTAGGTTTAGGGTTATTGTTAGTTTTAGGGTTAGGTTTAGGTGTAGAGTTTAGGGTTAGGATTAGAGGTATTGCTTACGGGTTAGGGTTAGGGTTAGGGTTAGGGTTGGGGTTAAATCTTTGGTTTAGGTTTAGCGTCATGGTTAGGGTTAGGGTTAGGGTTAGAGGTTAGCCTTAGGGTTATATTTAGGGTTAGTGTTAGTGTTAGGTTTTGGGTTCGGTTTAGAGTTATGTTTAGGTTTCGGGTTATTGTTATGGTTAAGGATAGAATTAGGGTTAGGCTTAGGATTAGGGTTAGGTTTAGGGTCACGTTAGGATTTGGGTTATGGTTATGGTTAGTGTTAGGTTTATGGTTAGGGTTAGCTTGAGGTTTAGGTTTAGGGTTAGATGTTAGGTTTAATGTTAGGTTTAGGGTTAGTTTTAGCGACAGGTTTACGGTTAGGGTTAGTTTTAGAGGTTAGTTGGGGTTAGGGTTAGCGTTAGGTTTAGGGTTAGAGGTATGGTTTAGAGGTAGGGTTAGCTTTAGGGTTAGAGTTAGTGTTACGCTTAGAGTTTAGCGTGAGTGTTAGGGTTAGAGTTATGGTTAAGGTTAGGGTTAGGTTTAATTTTAGCTTTAGGGTTAGGGTTAGGGGTTAGGTGTTAGGGAGAGTGTTAGGGTTAGGATCATGTTACGGTTAGTGTTAATGTTATGATTATGTTTAGGGTTAATGTTAGGGTTAAGGTTAGAATTCAGAATTAATGATAGGTGTAGCGTTAGTGTTTTGGTTACTGTTAGCATTTATTTTTATGGTTAGGGTTAGGGTTAGTGTTAGGTTCAGGGTTAAGGTTAGGCTTAGCTTTAGGTTTGGGGTTATGGTAGTGTTAGGGTAAGGGTTAGGGATTAGTGTCAGGTGTACGGTTTGTTTAAGGGATACTGTTAGGGTTTGGGTTACGGATAAATGTTAGGTTTAGGGTTAGTGTTATGTTTAGGGCTAGGGTTAGTGTTAGAGATATGGGTTAGGGATAGGGTTAGTTTTAGGGTTAGAAGTTAGGTTTAATGTTAGGTTTAGGGTTAAGTTTAGGGATAGGTTTAGGGATAGGTTTAGGGTTAGGGTTAGTGTTAGAGGTTAGGGTTATGGTTATGGTTAAGCTTAGAGGTATTGGTTACATTTAGGTTTAGGGGTAGGGTTACGTTTAGGGTTAGAGTTAGTGTTACGGTTAGAGTTTAGGGTGAGTGTTAGGGTTAAATTTAGGGTTAAGGTTAGGGTTAGGTTTAGATTTAGTTTTAGGGTTAGGGGCTAGGTGTTAGGGAGAGTGTTAGGGTTAGGCTGGTGTTACGGTTAGGGTTAAGGTTACGATTAGATTTCGGGTTAGTGTAAGGGTTAAGGTTAGAGTTTAGAATTAGGGAGTGGGATATCGTTAGTGTTTTGGTTACGGTTAGAGTTTAGGGTTAGTGTTAGAGTTAATGTTAGGTTTTGGAGTTAGGGTTAGGGTTAGCTCTAGGGTTGGCGTTATGGTAGTGTTAGTTTTAGGGTTAGGTATTACTGTCAGGTTTAGGGTTTGTTTAAGGAGTAGTGTTAGGGTTTGGGTTAGGGATTAATGTTAGGTTTAGTGTTAGTGTTATGTTTAGGGTTAGGGTTAGTGTTAGAGGTATGGGTTAGGGTTCGGGTTAGCTTTAGAGTTTTAGTTTGTATCAGGTTTGGTTTAGGGTTACTATCAGGGTTAGGATTAGGATTAGAATTTAGGGTTAGGGATACGTTTAGGATTAGGGTTACGGTTAGGGTTAGCGTTAGGGTTAGGTTTAGGGTTAGGGTTAAGGGTTAGGTGTTAGGGAGAGTGTTAATATTAGTGTTAGGTTTAGGGGTTAGGCTTTAGGGAGAGTGTTAGGGTTAGGCTTCGTGTTACTATTAGGGTTAGGTTAGGGTTAGTGTTAGGGTTAGGGGTAGAGTTTAGAATTAGGGTTAGGGGTAGCGTTAGGGTTTTGGTTAGTTAGAGTTTAGGGTTAGGGTTAGGATTAGGGGTCGTGTTCTAATTAGGGTTATGGTTAGAGGTTAGGGTTAGGTTTATGGTTAGGGTTAGGATTATGGTTAGAGTTAAAGGTTAGTGTTAGGGTTAGGTTTAGTGTTAGCATTAGAGTTTTGGGTTAGTGCTTGCTTGAGGATTAGGGTGAGTGTTAGGGCTAGGTTTAGGATTAAAGTTTAGGGTTAGGGTTAGATTTATGGTTAGGGTTAATATTAGGATTAGAAGTTAGTGTTAGGGGTTGGGTTAGGGTTATGGTTACGGTTAGGGTTATGGTTAGTGTTAGGGTTAGTGTTAGGGGTTAGGTGTTAGGGAGAGGGTTAGGGTTAGTCTTCGGGTTACAGTTATTGTTATGGTTACGAATAGGTTCTGGGCTAGGGTTAGGGGTACAGTTAGGATTAGGGTTAGGTTTATGTTTACGGTTAGTTTTAGGATTAGGTTTAGGGTTAGGGTTAGTGGTTAAGTGTTAGGGATAGGATTAGGTTTAGTTTTACATTTAGGGTTTGGGTTAGCTTTATGGTTAGTTTTCGGGTTAGAGGTAGGGTTAGGGTTAGGCGTTGTTTTAGGGGTAGGATTAGGGTTATGGTTACGGTTAGGGTTAGAATTACGGTTAGGTTTAGGGGTAGGTTTACCGTTAGGTTTAGGATTATGGATAGTGTTAGGGTTTGGGTTAGGCTTTAGGTTTAGGGTTACGTTTAGTGTTAGGATTAGTGTTAGGGTAATGGTTAGAAGTTAGCGTTAGCTTCAGTGTTAGAGTTTGGTGTTAGAGTTAGGGTTAGGCTTAGTGTTTATGGTTAGGGTTAGGTTTAGGGTTAGTGTTAATGTTAGGATTAGGGTTAGAGGTATGGGTTAGGGTTAGGGTTAGGATTAGGGTTGGGGTTAGGTTTATGGTTATGCTATGGTTAGGGTTAGTGTTTGGGTTAGGTATTACAGTCAGGTTTAGTGTTATTTTAAGGGGTAGGGTTAGGGATCAATGTTAGGTTTAGTGTTATGGTTATAGTTAGTGTTAGGTTTAGGGTTAATGTTAGGGTTTGGACTAGATTCTCGTGTTAGTGGTAGCGTTTGGTTTATGGTTACGGTTAGTTTTAGGTTTAGTGTTAGTTTAGGCGTAGGTGTTAGTTGTTAGGCAGAGAGTTAAGATTCACCTTTGGGTTACAGTTAGCGTTAGGGTTACTATTAGGTTTAGGGTTAGGCTTAGGTTTAGGGTTAGGGTTAGGGTTAGGTTTAGTGTTAGTTTTAGGGTTAGGTTTAGGGTTGGGTTGGGGTTAGGTGTTAGGGATAGGAATAGTGTTAGGGTTAGGCTTAAGGGTAGGTTTAGGGTAAGGCTTAGGTTTACAGTGAGGTTTAGGTTTAGGAATAGTGTTAGGTTTACGGTTAGGGTTTAGGGTTAGGGTTAGGGTTATGTTAGGGTTTGGGGTACGTTTAGGTTTAGTGTTAGGGTTTGTTGTAAGGTTAGAATTTGGTTCTGTGTTAGGGTTAGGGTTAGGGTTAGGTTTAGGGTTATGGTAGGTTTCGGGTTAGGGTTTTGGTTTCGTATTAAGGTCAGTGTTAGTGTTAGTTTAATGGCTAGGGTTAGGGTTAGGGGTAGGGGTTAATGTTAGGTTTAGTGTTAGGTTTATGGCTAGCATTAGGGGTGGGGATAGCGTTAGTGTTAAGGTTAGAGTTTAGGGTTCTGGTTAGGTTTAGGGTTATGGTTAGTGTTAGGGTTACGGTTGGGTGTAGAGATTAGTGTTAGGGTTAGTGTTAGGGTTAGGTTTAGACGTTATGGTTAGGGTTAGAGTTAGGATTAGGGTTAAAGCTTAGGCTTAGGTTTAGCATCATGGTTAGTGTTAGTGTTAGTTTTAGAGTTTTGGGTGAGTCTTAGGGTTAGAGTTAGGGTTATGGTTAGGGTTAGGTTTAGGTTTAGGTTTATTGTTAGGGTTAGGGGTTAGCTGTTAGGGAGCATGTTAAGGTTAGGCTCGTGTTACATTTAGGGTTAAGGTTACAATCAGGTTTAGGCTTAGTGTTAGGGTTAAGTTTAGAGTTTAGAATTAGGGATAGGTGTAGTGTTAGTGTTTTGGTAACGGTTACAGTTTAGGGTTAGGGTTAGGGTTAGTGTTAGGTTCAGGGTTAGGGTTAGGGTTAGCTTTAGGGTTGGGTTTATGCTAGTGTTAGGGTTTGGGTTAGGTATTAATTTTAGGTTTACGGTTAGTGTTATGTTTAGGGTTAGGGTTAGTGTTAGAAATATTGGTTAGGGTTAGGGTTAGGTTTAAGGTTTTGGTAGGTTTCAGAATAGGGTTAGGTTTACGTATTACGGTCAGTGTTAGTGTTACTTTAACAGGTAGGGTTAGGGTTAGGGTAGGGATTAATGTTAGGTTTTGTGTTAGGTTTATGTGTGGGTTAGTTAGGGTTAGTGTTAGTGTTAGAAGTAGGGTTTAGGGTTAGTGTTAGGTTTAGGTTTATGTTTAGGTGTAAAGTTTAGTGTTAGGTTTAGTGTTAGGGTTAGGATTAGAGGTTATGTTTAGGGTTAGTGTTAGGGTTTGTGTTAAAACTTAGTTTTAGGTTTAGCGTCACAGTTAGGGTTAGGGTTAGGTTTAGATGTTAGTGTTAGGGTTAGGGTTAGAATTAGGATTATCGTTTAAGGTTACAGTTAGGGTTAGTGTTTAGTATTACAGTCAGGCTTAGGATTAGTTTAAGGGGTAGGGTTAGGGTTAGTGTTAGGGATTATTGTTAGGTTTAGGGTGATGGTTATGGTTAGGGTTAATGTTAGGGTTAGTGTTAGGATTAGAAGTTAGGGTTAAGGATAGGGTTAGGGTTAGGGTTATGGGTACAGTTAGGGTTAGGTTTAGGGTTAGGATTAGGGTAAGATTTAAAGGGTTAGGGTTATTGGTTAGGGTTAGGGTTAGTGTTATGGTTAGGGTTGGAGGTTAGGTTTAGGTTTAGTGTTAGGGTAAGGATTTCGGTTAGGTGTTAGGGAGAGGTTTAAGGTTAGGCTTCACGTTATGGTTAGGTTTAGTGTTACGATTAGATTTAGGGTTAGTCTTAGGGTGAGGGTTAAAGTTAGGGTTAGGTTTATTGTTAGTTTTAGGGTTACGTTTAGCGTTAGGCTAGGGGTTTGGTGTTAAGGTTAGGGTTAGTGTTAGGTTTAGTGTTAGGTTTACCTTTAGGGTTAGGGTTAGTGTTAGGGTTAGGTTTAGAGGTTAGATTTAGTGTTAGGTTTAGTGTTAAGGTTAGGGTTACGATTAGAGTTTAGTGTGAGGGTTAGGGTTAGCGTTAGGGTTAGGTTTATGGTTAGAGGTTAGCGTTAGGTTTAGTGTTAGTGTTAGGGTTAGGGTTAGGGTAAGAGTTAAAGGCTAGTTTTAGGGTTAGAGTAACAGTTATAGTTAGTGTTAGGGTAAGTGTTAAGGTTAGGGTTAGGGTTGCTGTTAGGGTTAGGGTTAGAGTTTAAAGTTATGGTTAAGTTTAGGGTTGGTGTTAGGGTTAGGGTTAGGGTTAGGAATAAGGGTTAAGTGTTAGGGAGAGGGTTAGGGTTAGGCTTTGGGTTAGGGTTTTGGTTAGGGTTACGATTAGGTTTATGGTTAGGTTTAGTTTTAGTGTTAGGGTTAGGTTTAGGGTTAGTTTTAGAGTTAGGGTTAGGTTTAGGGTTAGGGTTTAGGTGTTAGGTATAGGGTTAGTGTTATGGTTAGGGTTAGGGTTAGAGTTTTGGTTAGGGTTAGGGTTAGCATGAAGTTTAGTTTTAGGGTTAGTGTTAGGGTTAGAATTTAGTTTTAGAGTTAGTTTTAGAGTTAGGTTTCGGGATAGGTTTAGAGTTACTGTTAGTGTTAGATCTTAGGGTTAGGGTTAGGATTTGGGTTATGGTTAGGTTTTTGTTTGGAGGTATGGTTTAAGTTTAGTGCTAGGGTTAGGGTGAGGGTTATGGTTAGGGTAATGTTTAGGGTTATGCTAGAGTTAGGGTTAGAGTAAGGGTTATCTTTTACAGTCAGTTTCAGGTTTAGTTTAAGGGGTAGGGGTAGGGTTAGGGTATGGGATTAATGTTAGTTTTAGGGTTAGTGTTATGGTTATGGTTAGGATTAGGTTTAGGGTTAGGGTTAGGATTAGAAGTTAGTGTTAGGGGTAGGGTCCGGGTTATGGTTACGTTTAGGGTTAGCGTTAGTGTTAGGGTTAGGGTTTGCCGTTAGGTGTTAGGGAGAGGGTTAAATTGAGGCTTCGGTTTATAGTTAGGGTAAGTGTTATGATTAGGTTTAGGGTTAGGCTTAGGATTAGGGTGAGGGTTAGGTTTAGTGTTAGTTTTAAGGTTAGCTTTAGTGTTAGGGTTAGGGGGTAGGTTTTAGGGATAGGTTTACTGTTAGATTTAGGGTTAGGTTTAATGATTA
Organism: Cavia porcellus; assembly: GCF_034190915.1. Lineage (NCBI taxonomy): Eukaryota > Metazoa > Chordata > Mammalia > Rodentia > Caviidae > Cavia > Cavia porcellus. The sequence goes on from NW_026947518.1 coordinate 6,742,961, forward strand.
TTTTAAGTTGAGAGTTAGGGTTATGGTTAGGATTACGGTTAGGCTTTGAGTTATGGTTAGGCTAAGGATTATGATTACGTTATTGTTAAGGTTAGGATTAGGGTTAGGATTAGGGTTAGATGTTAGGGATGGGGTTAGGGTCAGGGTTAGTGTTATAGTTAGATTTTAGTTTTAGGGTTAGTGTTAATGTTAGGGTTAGGGTTATCTTTAGTGATTAGCGTTAGGTTTGGTTTAGGGTTTAGGGTTAAATCTTAGGTTCAGAGTTAGGATTCGGGTTAGCGTTAGGGTTAGTGTTAGCGTTAGGGTAATGTTTAGGGTTAGGGTTATGGTTAGAGGTTAGCGTTAGGTTTAGTGATAGAGTTTGGTGTTCGGTTTAGGGTTAGGGTTAGGCTTACAGGTTATGTTTATGGTTAGAGTTAGGGTTAGGGTTAAAGCTTAGGTGTAGTGTTAGGGTTAGGGTTAGGGATAGTGTACGGGTTAGGATTAGGGTTAGTCGTTAGATTTAGGGTTAGTTTTATGGTTAGGGTTAGGGTTAGATTTAGAGGTTAGTGTTAGGTTTAGGGTTAGGGTTAGGGTTAGTGTTAGGATTAGGATTAGGGTTAGGTTTAGAGTTAGGTTTAGGTTTAGGGTTAGGGTTAGGGTTAGGGCAAGGGATAGGGTTACATTTAGACTTTGGGTTATGGTTAGGTTTAGGGTTACATTTAGGTTAGGGTTAGGTTTGGGGTTAGGGTTAACGTTAGGGTTACAGTTAGGTTTAGGATTAGGGTTCGGTTTAGGGTAAGGTTTAGGGATAGGTGAGGGATAGGGTTAGGGTTAGGCTTCCTGTGATGGTTATGGTAAGGGTTATGTTGAGGTTAGGGTTAGGGTAAGCTTTAGATTTTGCGTTAGATTTAGGGTTAGATTTTGGGTTAGGATTAGGGTTAGTTGTTAGGGATAGGGTTAGGGTTTGGATTACTGTTAGGTTTAGGGTTAGGTTTAGGTTTAGCTTTAAGGTTACAGATAGCGTTAGCGTGTAGGTTTATGGTTAGGGCTAGTGTGAAGTTTAGGATTAGGGTTAGGTTTAGGGTTGGCATTAGTGTTAGGGCTTAAGTTTAGTAGTTAGGCTTAGGTTTATGGCTTATGGTTAGGTCTTTTGTTTAGGGGATAGCGTTGTGGTTAGGGTTAGGCTTAGGGTTAGGTTTCGGGTTATGTTTAGGTTTAGGCTGAGGGTTTAAGTGTTAGGGAGAGGCTTAAGGTGACTGTTAGGTTTAGGGTTATGTTTAGGGTTAGTGTTAGGGTTAGAAGTTAGGTTTAGAGTGAGGGATAGTGCTATGGTTAGAGGTTAATGTTAGGGTTAGGGTTAGGGTTAGGGTTAGGGTTAGGGTTAGGGTTTGTGTTATGGTTACAGTTTAGTATTAGATTTAGTGTTAGTATTAGAGTTAAGTTTAGAGTTACTGTTATCGTTAGAGGTTAGCATTTGGTTTAGTGTTAGAGTTAGGGTTAGGGTTATGGTTAGGGTTAGGCTTAGAGGTGATGGTTAGAGTTAGGTTTAGGCTTAGGGGCAAAGCTTAGGTTCAGGATTAGGTTTAGGGTTAGTGTTAGGCTTAGGGTTAGGGATAGGGTAAGGGTTAGAATTAGGGTTAGTGGTTAGCTTTAGGGTTCAGATTACGTTTAGTGTTAGGGTTCAGTTTAGATTTATGTTAGGGTTAGTGTTAGGGTTAGGCTTAGCGTTAGGGTTGGGTTAGGTTTAGGGTCAAGTTTAGGGGTTAAGTGTTAGGGATAGGGTTTTCGTTATGGTTTGGATTAGGGTTAGGTTTAGGGTTAGAGTTAGGGTTAAGTTTAGGTTTAGAGGTAGCATTAGAATTTTGGGTTAGGGTTAGGTTTAGGTGTAGGGGCAAGGTGTTGGGGATAGGGTTATGGGTTAGGGTTAGTGTTAGGGTTAGGGTTAGGATTATGGTGAGGGTAGCGTTTAGGGTTAGGGTTAAAGTTAGTGTTATGGTTAGGGTTATGGTTAGATTATGGTAAGGGTTAGGCTTAGTGTTTTACAGTTAGGATTAGTGTTAAAGTTACAGCTTAGGGTTAGGTTTAGGGTTAGGGTTATGGTTAGTGTTTGGGTTCGGGTTAGGGGTAGGGTTAGAGGTTAGTCTTATGTTTATGATTACTGTTAGGCTTAGAGTTTAGGGTTAGTGTTAGCGTTACGGTATAGGTTAGGGTTAGTGTTCGTGTTAGGGTTATTTTTAGGGCAAGAGGTATGGTTTAGGGTTAGCATTACGGTTATCATTACGATTAGGGTTAGGATTAGGATTAAGGTTAAGTTTAGGGTTAGGTTTGAGTTTAGGGATAGGGTTAGTGTTAGGGATAGTGTTAGAGTTAGGGTTAGGGTTTACTGTTAGGGTTATGGAAAATGGTTAGGTTTAGGGTTAGGGTTAGAGGTTAGGGTTAGTTTTAGTGTTAAGGTTAGAGTTAGGGTTATAGTTGGAGATTAGGTTTAGGGTTAGCATTAGGTTTACGGTTACTGATAAGGTTACGATTATGGTTAGAAGTTACTGTTATATTTAGGGTTAGGGTTATGTTTAGGATTAGGGATAGGGTTAGGGTTAGGGTTAGGGTTAGGCTTAGAGGTTAAGGTTAGGTTTTGGTTAATGTTAGTTTTAAGGTTAGCTTTAGCTTTAGGGTTAGGGTTACGTTTTAGGGATAGTTTTACAGTTAGTTTTAGGGTTAGGTTTAATGATAGCGTTAGGTTGAGTGTTAGGATTTAGGGATAGTGTTAGGGTTAGGGTTATGGTTAGGATTAGGGTTAGCCTTGGGGTTATGGTTATGCTAAGGGTTATGATTACGTTAGTGTTAGGGTTAGTGTTAGGGTTAGGGTCAGGGTTAGATGTTAGGAATAGATTTAGGGTTAGGGTTAGTGTTACGGTTAGATGGTAGCTTTAGGGTTAGCATTAGGGTTAGGGTTAGGGTTATGGTTAGTGGTTAGCATTAGGTTTGGTTTAGGGTTAGGGTTAAATCTTAGGTTTAGGGTTAGTGTTCGTGTTAGGGTTAGGTTTAGAGTTAGTGTTAGGGTTAGCGTAATTGTTAGGGTTAGGGTTATGGTTAGAGGTTAGCGTTAGGTTTAGTGATAGAGTTTAGTGTTTGGGTTAGGGTTAGGCTTACAGGTTATGTTTATGGTATGGGTTAGGGTTAGGGTTAAATCTTAGGTTTAGTGTTAGGGTTAGCGTTAGGATTAGGGATAGTGTAAGGGTTAGGATTAGGGTTAGTTGTTAGGTTTAGGGTTAGGTTTATGGTTAGGGTTAGGGTTATGATTAGAGGTTATTGTTAGGTTTAGGGTTAGGGTTATGTTTAGTGTTAGGATTAGGGTTAGGTTTAGAGTTAGGTTTAGGTTTAGGGTTAGGCTTAGGGTCAGGGTTAGGGTTAGGGTTACGGTTAGGCTCTGGGTTGCAGTGAGGTTTAGGGTTACGATTATGTTAAGGTTAGGCTTAGGGTTAGGGTTAACTTTAGGGTTAAGTTTATGTTTAGGATTTGGATTAGGATTAGGGTTAGGTTTAGGGTTAGCTTTAGGGTTTGGTGTTAGGGATAGGGTAAATGTTAGGTTTCATGTTATGGTTAGGGTAAGGGTTCCGTTGAGGTTAGGGTTAGGGTAAGGTTAAGGTTTAGAGTTTGCGTTAGTTTTAGGGTTAAATTTAGGGTTAGGATTTGGGTTAGGTTTAGGGTTAGGTGTTAGGGATAGGGTTTAGTTAGGCTTAGGGTTAGGCTTAGGCTTAGTGTTAGGGTTAGGTTTAGTTTTAGGATTAGGTTTAGGTTTAGGGTTAAGCTTATGGTTAGTTTTAGCATTTAGGGTTAGGGTTACTGTTATGGTTAGGGTTAGGGCTAGGGTGAGGTTTAGGGTAAGTTTTAGGTTTGGAGTTAGGATTAGTGTTAGGGCTTAAGTTTAGGGGTTAGGCTTAGGTTATGGCTTAGGGTTAGGTCTTAGGTTTAGGGGTTAGCGTTGTGGTTACCGTTAGGTGTAGGGTTAGGGTTAGGTTTTGGGTTAGGTTTCGGGTTAGGTTTAGGTTTAGGCCTAGGGTTTAAGTGTTAAAGAGAGGGTTAAGGTTACTGTTAGGGTTAGGATTATGGTTAGGGTTAGATGTTAGGTTTAGTGTTACATTTAGAGTGAGGGATAGTGCTAGGTTTAGAGGTTAAGGTTAGGGTTAGTGTTAGGATTAGGATTTGTGTTATGGTTAGAGTTTAGTGTTAGTTTTAGTGTTATTATTACGGTTAGGGTTAGGGTTAGGGTTAGTGTTATCGTTAGAGCTTAGCATTCACTTTAGGGTTAGAGTTAGGGTTAGGGTAAGTGTTAGGCTTAGAGATGATGGTTAGAGTTAGGGTTAGGCTTAGGAGTAAAGCTTAGGTTCAGGTTTAGGTTTACGTGTTAGTGATAGGTTTAGGTTAGTGTTAGGATTATAGTTAGAAGTTAGTGTTAGATTTGGGGTTAGGGTTATGATCATGGTTAGGGTTAGGGTTAGGCTTACAGGTTAGCGTTAGGGTTAGGATTCGTGTTGAAGCTTACATTTAGGGTTAGGTTTTGGGTTAGGTTTAGGGTAAGGGTTTGGCATTAGGGTTTGTATTAGGTTTAGGGTTATGATTAGGGTTAGAGCTTAGGTTTAGGGTTAGGGTTAGGGTTACGGACATGATTGGGGTTAGTGTTAGGGTTAGTGTTTGGATTAAGGTTATGGTTAGGGTTAGAGGTTTGGTTTAGGGTTAGGTTTAGTGTTAGGATTATGGTTAGCGTTCAGGTTCGGGTTAGGGTTAGGGTTAGAGGTTAGACTTATGATTAGGGTTAGCGCTATAGTTAGGGTTCTGGTTAGAGTTTAGGGTTAGTGTTAGGCTTAAGGTTAGGGTTAGATTTTGGGTTATGAGATAATTTTAGTGTTAGGGTTACGGTTAGAGTTAGTGTTAGTGTTAGGCATAGGTTAGGTTTAGGGTTAGGATTAGGGTTTGGCATTATTGGTTAGTGTTAGGATTAGGGTTAGGTTTAGAGGTATGGGTTAGTGTTAGGGGTAGAGTTAGTGTTATGGTTAGGGTTAGGTTTAGGTTTAGGGTTTATGGTTTGGGTTTGGGTTAGGGTTAGGTTTAGGGTTATGATTAAGTTTAGGGTTAGAAGGCAGTTTTAAAGTTAATTTTAGGTTTAGGATTAGGGTTAGACAGGTTTAGGATTAGGGTTAGGGTTAGGATTGGTTTTATGGTTAGGGTTAGTGTTACAGTTAGGGTTAAGGTTAGGGTTAGGGGTATGATTTGGCATTAGGGGTTAGGATTAGGGTTAGGGTTAGCGATAGAGGTATGTGTTATGGTTAGGCTTAGGGTTAGGGTTAAGATTATGGTTAAATATTAGGGTTAGGGTTAGGGTTAGGGTTAAGGTTCAATTGTAGGGTTAGGGTTAGCATTATGGTTAGGGTTAGGGTTAGGATTATGGTTAGATTTTAGCGTTAGATTTGTGGTTAGGCTTAAGGTTAGGGTTAGAGTTAGTTTTAGGCTTAGAGTTTAGCTTTAGTGTTAGCGTTAGGGTTAGAAGTTAGCTATAGGGTTAGGGTTAGGGTTAGGTTTAATGTTAGTGTTACGCTTAGGGTTAGGTTTCGTGTTAAGTTTAGAGTTAGGTTTAGGGGTTAGGTGTTATCAATACGGTTAGGGTTAGCCTTTGGGTTACGGTTAGGTTTAGGTTTAGTGTTAGGGTTAGGGATAGGGTTAGGATTAAAGTTAGGGTTAGCTTTAGGATTAGGTTTAGGTTTAGGGTTAGGGTTAGAATTATGGTTTCGCATTATGGTTAGGGTTTGTGTTAGGGTTATGGTTAGGGTGTTTGGATTAGGGTTAGGGTTAGGGTTAGGGATACGGTAAGGGTTAGCATTAGAGTTTAGGGTTAGTGTTAGTTTTAGGGTAAGTGTTAGGGTTAGTTTTAGGGTTTAGTGTTAGTGTTAGGGTTAGTGTTAGTGTTATGTGTTAGGGGTAGGGTTAAGGTTAGGGTTAGTGTTAGGGTTGATGTAGGGTTCATGGTTAGTGTTAGGGTTATGGTTAGGTTCAGGGTTAGTGTTAGGGTTAGTTTTAGAATTAAGGTTAGGGTTATAGGTTAGTTTTAGTGTTAGGGTTAATGTTAGGTTTAGGATTAGGGTTAGAGTTAGACAGGGTTAGGGTTAGGGTTAGTATTAGAGTTAGGGTTAGTGCTGGTGTTACGGTTAGGTATAGGGTTAGGATAAGAGTTTGCCGTTAGAAGTTAGAATTAGGGTTAGGGTTAGTGTTAGGTTTAGGGTTAATGTTAGAGGGGTAGGATTAGTGTTAAGGTTAGAGTTTAGGGTTAGTTTATGGTTAGGGTTATGGTTAGGGTATGAGTTCCATTTAGGGTTAGGGTTAGATGTTAGGCTTATGTTTAGTGTTAGGGTTAGAGGTAGGATTAGAGTTTTGGGTTTGTGTTAGTGTTAGGGTAAATTTTAGGGTTAGTGTTAGGGTTAGGTTAAGGGTTACGGTTAGGTTTGTGTTAGAGGTATGTCTTAGGTATAGCGTTATTGTTATCATTATGATTAGGGTTACGGATTAGGGTTAGGGTTAAATTTAGGGTTGGATTGGGTTTAGGGATATGGTTAGGGATTGGGTTTAGGGTTATGGATAGTGTGAGAGTTAGGTTTAGGGTTTAGTGTTAAGTTTAGTGTTAGGTTTAGGTTTAGGGTTATCATTAGAGGTTAGGGTTAATTTTAGGGTTAGTGTTAGGGTTAAGGTTAGGGTTAGGGTTAGGCTTAGTGTTAGGGTTAAGGTTAGGGTAAGTGTCGAAGCTTATGTTTAGGGTTAGGGTTAAGGTTAGGGTTAGGGTTATGATTAGGATTTGGCGTTAGGTTTAGGGTTAGGGTTAGGTTGAGGGTTAGGGTTATGATTAGAGTTAGAAGTTAAGTTTAATTGTAGGGTTAAGGTTAGGTTTAGGGTTAGGTTTAGGGTTAGGATTAAGTTTAGGATTAGAGGCTATTGTTAAGGTTAGGTTTAGGGTTAGTGTTAGGTTTAGGGTTATGGTTAGACAGGATTTGAGTTAGGGTTAGGGTTAGGGTTAGGATTAGGGTTTGGTGTTAGTGGTTAGGGTTATGGTTAGGCTTAGGGTTATGGCTAGGGTTTGAGTTTGGGTTAGGTTTAAGTTTAGTGGTTAGGCTTATTGATTGTATTATGTTTAGTGTTAGGTTTAGAATTTATGGTTACTGTTATGGTTAGGGTAAGGGTTAGGATTAACGTTAGGGTTAGGGTTAGGGTTAGGGATAGAGGTATGTGTTAGGATTAGGGTTAGGGTTAGTGTTAGGATTAGGGTTTACGATTTGGGATAGGTTTAGGATTAGGGTTCGTGACCGAGTTAGTTTTAGGGATAGTGTTAGGGTTAGGGTTATGCTTAAGTGTTAGTGTTAGTGTTTGTGTTAGGGTTAGGGTTATGGTTATGGCTAGGGTTAGGGTTAGGCTTAGAGATTAGCGTTCGGGTTAGGGTTAGGGTTGAAGCTTAGATTTAGGGTTAGTGTTAGGGTTATGATTAGGGTTATGCTAAGGGTTAGAATTAGGATTTGGCCTTAGGGTTATATTTAGGGTTAGGTTGAGGTTTAGGGTTAGCATTATTGTTCTGGTGGGAAGTTAAATTTAGTGTTAGGGTTAGGGTTGGGTTACAGTTAGGGTTAGTGTTAGGTTTAGAGTTTAGTGTTATAGTTAGGGTTATGGTTAGGATGAGGTTTAGGGTTAGAGTTAGGGTTAGGGTTAGATGTTAGGTTTAGTGTTAGGTTTAGGGTTAGGGTTAGAGATAGGTCTAGAGTTATGGTTAGTGTTAGAGCTTCGGGTTAGTGCTATGTTTAGATTTAGGGTTGGGGTTGAGGTGAGTGTTAGAGGTATGGTTTAGGTTTAGGGTTAGGGTTAGGGTGAGGGTTATGTTTAGGGTTAGGATTAGGTTAATGCTAGGGTTAAGGTTAGGGTTAGGGTTATTTCTTACAGTCAGGGTTAGGCTTAGTTTAAAGTTTAGGGTTAAGTTTAGGGTAAGGGATTAATGTTATTTTAGGGTTAGAATTAGGGTTATGGTTATGGGTATGGTTAGGGTTAGGATTAGAAGTTAGTGTTAGGGGTAGGTTCAGTGTTATGGTTACATTTAGGGTTCGGGTTAATGTTAAGTTTAGGGTTATGTGCTACGTGTTAGGGAGAGGGCTAAAGTTAGGCTTTGGCTTAAGGTTAGGGTTAGTGTTACGATTAGGTTTAGGGTTAGGCTTAGGGTTAGCGTTAGGCTTAGGTTTAGTGTTAGTTTTAGGGTTAGGTTTAGCGTTAGTGTTAGGGGTTAGGTGTTAGTGATAGGTTTACAGTTAGGATTAGGGTTAGGGTTAGGGTTAGGGATAGTGTTAAATTGAGGGTTAGGGTTTAGGATTAATGTTAGGCTTAGGGTTATGGTTAGGGTTATGGTTAGTCTTCGAGTTACGTTTAGGCTAATGGTTATGATAAGGTTAACATTAGGGTTAGGGTTAGGTTTAGTGTTAGCGTTAGGTTTAGATGCTAGGGATAGGGTTAGTGTTAGGGTTAGTGTTACGGTTAGATTTTAGGGTTAGGGTTAGGGTTAGGGTTAGGGTTAGTGTTAGGTTTAGGGTTAGGGTTATGGTTAGTTTTTAGTTTTGTGGTTAGGTTAGGTTTATTATCAGGTTTAGCGTTAGGGTTAGGGTTAGGATTAGAGTAAGGGCTTAAAGTTAGGGGTTTGGCTTAGCATTATGGCTTAGGGTTAGGTGTTAGTTTTAGGGGTTAGTGTTGTGTTTAGGGTTAGGGGTACGGTTAGGGTTAGGTTTAGGGTTAGGGTTAATGTTAGGTTTAGGGTTAGGTTTAGGGGTTAGGGATAGGGTTAGGGTTAGTGTTAGGTTTAGGGATAGTGTTAGGTTGAGGGTTAGGCTTTAGGGTTAGTGTTTGTGTTAGGGTTATAGTTATAATTACGGTTTGGCTTCGGGTTCCGGTTAGCCTAAGGTTAATGATTACTTTACGTTTAGGGTTAGGTTTAAGGTTAGGGTTAGGGTTTGGGTTAGGGTTAGGTGTTAGGGATAGAGTTAGGGTTAGTGTTATGTTTAGATTTTAGGGTTGGGCTTAGGGTTAGGGTTAGTGTTAGGGTTATGGTTAGTGTTTACTGTTAGGTTTTGTTTAGGGTTAGCGTTAAAGCTTAGGTTTATGGTTAGGGTTAGTGTTAGGGTTAGGGTTACGGTTAAGGATAGTGTTGGATGTATGGGTTAGGGTTAGCATTATGATTATTGTTAGGATTAGGGTTCGGATTAGGGTTAGGGTTAAGTTTAGGGTTAGGGTTGGGTTTAGGGATAGGGATAGGATTAGGGATAGTGTTAGGGTTAGGGTTAGAGTTTAGTGTTAGCATTAGTTTTAGTGTTAGGTTTAGGGTTAGTGTTAGGTTTAGAGGTTAGGGTTAGGTTTAGGGTTAGTGTTAGTGTTAGGGTTAGGACTAGGTTATGTTTTGAGTTTAAGGTTAGGGTTAGCATTAGGTTTTGGCTTACTGATAGCGTTAGGACTATGGTTAAAAGTTAGCATTAGATTTTGGGTTAGGGTTAAGGCAGGGTTAGGGATAGTGTTAGGGTTAGGTTTAGATGTTAGTGTTAGGGTAAGTGTTAGCTTTAGGGTTAGAGTTAGGGTTTGGCGTTAGGGGTTAGTATTATGGTTAGTTAGGTTTAGGGTTTGGGTTAGGGTTAGGGTTAGGGTTAGAGGGTTAGGATTACAGGTTAGGGTTAAGTTTAGGGTGAGGGTTATGGTTAGTGTTTGGGTTCGGTTTAGGGTTAGGGTTAGAGGTTAGGCTTATGGTTATTTTTACTGTTAGGGTTAGAGTTTAGGGTTAGTGTTAGGGTTACGGAAAACGTTAGGGTTAGTGTTAGGGTTAGGGTTAGAGGTATGGGTTACGGTTAGCATTATGGCTATCGTTAGGATTAGGGTTCAGATTAGGGTTTGGGCTAAGTTTAGGGTTAGAGTTGGGTTTAGGGATAGGGTTAGTGTTAGGGATAGTGTTAGGTTTAGGGTTAGGCTTTAGTGTTAGAGTTATGGTTAGGGTTAGGTTTAGGGATAGGTTTAGAGGTTAGGGTTAGGTTTAGCGTTAGGGTTAGAGTTAGGGTTATGGTTTGAGTTTAGGGTTAGGGTTAGCATTAGGTGTACGGTTACTGTTAGGGTTAAGGTTAAGGTTAGAAGTTAGTGTTAGATTTAGGGTTAGGGTTTGGGTCAGGGATAGGGTTAGTGTTAGGGTTAGACTTAGAGGTTAGGATTATGGTTAGGGTTAGGGTTAGATGTTATGTTTAGGGTTAGTGTTATTGTTAGGTGTAGGGTTAGGGCTTAGTGTTAGAGTTAGGGTTAGGTTTAGGGTAAGGTTTATGGCTCAGGGTTAGGGTTTGGGTTACAGGTTAGGGTTAGTGTTAGTGTTAGGGTTAGAGATTAGGTTTATTGTTAGTGTTAGGGTTAGGGTTAGTGTTAGGGTTAGGTTTAGGTTTAGGGTTAGGGTTAGGTTTATGGTTATGGTTATTGTTTTTTTTTTTTTTTTTTTTTTGGTTTATGGTTAGGGTTAGATGTTAGGCTTATTGTTATGGTTAGGGTTAGCATTAGGGTAAGAGTTTGAGGTTAGTGTTACAGTTATGGTTAGTATTATGGTTAAGTTTAGTGTTAGGGTTATGGTTAGTGTTAGGGTTTGATTTCTGGCTAGAGGTTATGGTTAGGCTTAGAGGTTAGGGTTATGGTTTGTGTTAAGGTTGAAGCTTAGGTTTATTATTATTGTTTGGGTTAGAATTTAGCTTTAGGTTTTGGTTAGGGTTAGGTTTAGGTTGAGCTTTAGGCTTAGGGTTAGGGTTGGGATTGTTGTTAGGGTAAGGGTTAGTGTTGGGGTTAGGATTAGGGTGAGGAATAAATTTTGGCATTAGTGGCTAGGATTAGTGTTATGGTTAGGGTTATGGGTCAGGTTGGTTTTAGGTTAGGGTTAGGGTTAGAGGTTAGGCTTATTGTTATGGTTAGGGTTAGGGTTAAGTTTACAGTTTAGCGTTACTGTTATGGTTAGGGTAAGGGTTAAGGTTACTTTTATGGTTAGGGTTAGGGTTAGGGATAGATGTAAGTGTTAGTTTTAGGGTTATGGTTAGTGTTAGGATTAGGGTTAGGGATTAGGGTTCAGGTTAGGTTTAGGGTTAGGGTTGAGTTTAGGGATAGGGTTAGGGTTAGGGATAGTGTTAGGGTTACAGTTAGGGTTAGGGTTAGGGTTAGGTTTAGTGTTAGTTTTCGGGTTAGAGGTTAGGCCTATATTTAGGGGTAGTGTGAGGGTTAGGATTTCGTTCTGGATTTAGAGTTAGTGATAGGGTTAGGTTAGTGCTAGGATTATAGTAAGAAGTTAGCATTGGATTTGGGGTTAGGTTTATGGTCATGGTTAGGGTTAGTATTAGGCTTAGAGATTAGCGTTAGGGTTAGGGTTAGGGTTGAAGCTTACGTTTAGGATTAGGGTTTGGGTCAGGGTTATGGTTAGGGTTTGGCGTTAGGGTTTGTGTTAGGTTTAGTGTTATGGTTAGGGTTAAAGGTTATGGTTGGGTTTAGGACAGGATTGGGGTTCGTGTTAGAGTTAGGGTTAAGTTTAGGTTAAGATTATGGTTATGGTTAGGGTTAGAGGTTTGGTTTAGGGTTAGGTTTATTATTAGGTTTATGGTTAGTGTTCGGTTCGGATTAGGGTTAGGTTTAGAGTTTATGCTTATGTTAGGGTTAGGGCTATAGTTAGGGTTCATGTTAGGGTTTAGGGTTAATGTTAGGGTTTAGGTTATGGTTAGCATATGGGTATGAGATAATTTTAGTGTTAGGGTTATGGTTGGGGTTAATGTTAGGGTTAGGTTAGATTTAGGGTTAGGATTAGGATTTGACATTATGGGTGAATGTTAGTTTTATTGTTAGGGTTAGGTTTAGAGGTATGGGTTAGTGTTAGGGATAGAGTTATTGTTATGGTTAGTGTTAGGTTTAGGTTTAGGGTTTATGGTTTGGGTTTGGGTTAGGGTTAGGATTAAGTTTAGGGTTAGAAGGTAGTTTTAGGGTTAGGGTTAGGTTTAGGTTTAGGGTTAGACAGGTTTAGGTTTAGGGTTAGGGTTAGGATTGGTTTTATGGTTAGGGTTAATGTTACGGTTAGGGTTAGTGTTAGGATTATGATTTGGCATTAGGGGTTAGGATTAAGGTTAGGGTTAGGGTTAGGGTTATATGGTTCTGGTTCAGGTCAGGTTTAGGGTTAGAGTTAAGGGTTAGGTTTAGGGTTAGCATTTGGGTTTGGGTTAAGGTTAGGGTTGAACGTTACTCTTATGATTAGGGTTAGGGTTAGGTTTAGGGTTAGTTTTATAGTTTAGGGTTACTGTTATGGTTAGGATAAGTGTTAGTGTTAGGATTAGGGTTAGGGTTAGGGTTAGCAATAGAGGTATGTGTTATGGTTTGGCTTTGGGTTAGGATTAGGATTAGCGTTAAATATTAGGGTTACTGTTAGACATAGGTTTAGGTTTGGGTTTATGGATAGTGTTAAGGTTACGGATAATGTTAGGGTTAGAGTTAGGGTTAAGTGGTAGAGTTACGTTAGGGTTAGGTTTAGATGTTAGGGTTAGGTTTACGGTTAGGGTTAAGGTTAAGATTTAATTGTAGTGTTAGTGTTAGGGTTATGGTTAGGGTTAGGGTTAGGATTATGGTTAGATGTTAGCATTAGATTTGGTGTTAGGCTTAAGGTTAGGGTTAGAGTTAGGTTTAGGCTTAGAGTTTAGCATTAGTGTTAGCGTTAGGGTTGTGGCTTAGGTTTAGTATTAGTGTTAGGGTTAGAAGTTAGCTATAGGGTTACGGTTAGGGTTAGGTTTAATGTTAGTGTTAGGTTAGGTTGAGGGTTATGGTTAGGGTTAGGGTTAGGGTTAGGGTTAGGGTTAGCTTTAGGATCAGGGTTAGGGATAGCATTAGGTTTAGGGTTACAGTTACAGTTAGGGTTAGGTTTATGATTGCAGTTTCACGTTAAGGTTAGGGTTGTTTTAGGGTTATGGTTAGGGTTAGAGGTTAGGTTTAGGGTTAGGTTTATAGTTAGTTTTCAGGTTCGGATTAGGGTTAGGGTTAGGGTTAGGGATATGGTTAGGGTTAGCATTAGAGTTTAGGATTAGTGTTAGTTTTAGGGTAAGTGTTAGGGTTAGTTTTAGGGTTTAGTGTTAGTGTTAGGGTTAGTGTTAGAGTAATGTGTTAGGGGTAGGGTTAAGGTTAGGGTTAGTGTTCCGGTTGATTTAGGGTTCATGGTTAGTGTTAGGGTTATGGTTAGGTTGAGGGTTAGTGTTAGGGTTAGTTTTAGGATTAAGGTTAGGGTTAGAGGTTAGTTTTAGTGTTAGGGTTAAGGTTAGGTTTAGGATTAGGATTAGAGTTAGACAGGGTTAGGGTTAGGGTTAGGGTTAGCCTTAGGTTTGGGTTTAGGGTTAGGGCTGCCATTAGGGGTTAGGATTAAGGTTAGGGTTAGGGTTTGGGTTAGGGTTAGGTTTAGGGTTTATTTTAGAGGGTTAAGATTAGTGTTAAAGTTAGAGGTTAGGGTTAGTTTATGTTTAGGGTTATGGTTAGGGTATGAGTTCCGGTTAAGGTTAGGGTTAGAGGTTAGGCTTATGATTATGGATAGGGTTAGTTGTAGGATTGGGTTTAGGGTTAGTGTTAGTGTTATATTAGTATTAGGGTTAGGGATAGTGTTAGGTTTAGGGTTATGTTTAAGTGTTAGTGTTTGTGTTAGGGTTAGGATTATGGTTAGGGTTAGGCTTAGAGGTTAGCTTTATGGTTAGGATTAGGGTTGAAGCTTAGATTTAGGGTTAGGGTTAGGGTTATGGTTAGGGTTAGAATTAGGATTTCGCTTTAGGGTTAGGGTTAGGGTTAGGTTGAGGTTTAGGGTTAGGATTAGGGTTAGGGTTAGAAGTTAAATTTAATGTTAGGGTTAGGGTTCGGGTTACAGTTAGGGTTAGGGTAGGTTTAGAGGTTAGTGTTAGGGTTAGGTTTAGGGTTAGGTTTAGGGTTATGGTTGTGTTACGGTTTGGGTTAGGGTTAGTGTTAAGGTTATGGTTAGGGTTAGCGTTAGAGTTAGGATTAGGGTTGGGGTTAGACAGGGTTTCTGTTATGGTTAGGGTTAGCGTTAGGATTGGGTTAAGGGTTAGTGTTAGTGTTAGTATTAGGGTTAGGGTTATGATTAGGGTTTGGCGTTAGGGGTTAGGGTTAGGTTGAGAGTAATGGTTAGGGTTAGAGTTGTGGGTTATGGTTAGGAGTATAGTTAGTGTTATGGTTAGGGTTTAGGGTTAGGTTTAGGGTTAGGGTTATTGCTAGGGTTAGGTTTAGGATTAAGTTTAGGGTTAGAGTGTAGTTTTAGGTTTAGGGTTAGGGTTAGACAGGTTTAGGATTCGTGTTAGGGTTAGGATTGGGGTTAGGATTAGGGTTAGTGTTATGGTTAGCGTTAGGGTTAGGATTATGTTTTGGCATTAGGGATTATTTTTAGGTTTAGTGTCAGAGTTAGGGTTAGTGTTAGTGGGTTAGGGTTAGGATCAAGTTTAGGATTAGGGTTAAAGTTTAGTGTTAGGGTTAGGGTTAGATTTAGGGTTAGGTTAGGGTTAGAGTTTAGGGTTAGGTTTTGGGTTAGCGTTAGGGTTAGTTTTATGGTTCAAGTTTAGGGTTAGGGTTAGCGTTAGGGTTATGGTTATGGTTACTGTTTTTGTTATAGTTAGAAATTAGCGTTACATTTAGGGTTACGGTTAGGGTTAGGTTAGGGTTAGGGATAGGTTTAAGGTTAGGCTTAGATGTTAGTGTTAGTGTTAGGGTTAGGGTTGAAGCTTAAGTTTAGGGTTAGGTTTAGTGTTAGAAATGAGCTTTAGGGTTATGCTTAGTTTTAGGGTTAGGGTGACATTTAGGGTTAGGGTTAGTGTGAGGGTTGGAAGTTAGGATACTTTTAGGTTTAGGGTTACGTTTAAGTTGAGGGGTTAGGTGTTAGGGATAGCGTTAAGGTTAGACTATGGATTACGGTTAGGTTTAGGGTAACGAATATGTTAGTTTTAGGTAAGCGTTAGGGTTTAGTGTTAGGTTTAGTGTTAATGTTAGTGTTACAGGCTAGTGTTAGGGTTAGGGTTATTGTTAGGTTTAGGGATAGAAGGTTAGGGTTACTTTCAGGGTTAGGGGTTAGGTATTAGTGATAGTGTTAGGGTTAGTGTTAAGCTTAGGGTTAGGTTAGGCTTAGGGTTAGCGTTAGGGTTAGGATAAGTGGTTAGGTATTAGGGATAGGATTAGTGTTAGTGTTAAGGTTACAGTTAGGTTAGGCTTAGGGTTAGATTTAAGGTTAGCATAAGGTTTGGCGTTAGCGTTAGGGTGAGGGTTAGGGTTAGGTTGAGGTTCAGGTTTAGGGTTCGGGTTAGGGTTAGAAGTTCAGTTTAGTGTGAGGTTTAGTGTTAGGGTTAGTGTTAGGATTAGGGTTAGAGGTTAGTGTTAGCGTTAGTGTTAGGGTTAGGTTTAGGGTTAGGGTTAAGATTAAGGTTATGGTTAGAGGCTAGTGTTAAGGTTAGGGTTAGCATTATGGTTAGGGTTAGACAGGGTTTGGGTTAGGATTAGGGTTGGGGTTAGGATTAGGGTATCGGTTAGGGTTAGTGTTAGGATATTGGTTTGGTGTTAGGGGTTAGGTTTAGTGTTGGGTTAGTGTTATGGTTCGGGTTTGGGTTCTGTTTAGTTTTACGGTTCGAGTTTAGGCTTATTATTAGTGTTAGGGTTAGGGTAAATGTTAGGGTAAGTGTTAGGATTTGGGTTAGTGTTAGGGATAGAGTTATGTGTTAGGGTTAGGGTTAGGATTAGGGTTAGGGATTAAGGTTAACCTTAGGTTTAGGGTTAGGGTTGGGTTTAGGGATAAGGTTAGGGTTAGGGATAGTGTTAGGTTGAGGATTAGGGTTACTGTTTACCATTAGGATTAGGTTTAGGGTTAGGCTTAGAGGTTAGGGTTTGATTTAGGGTTATTGTTAGTTTTAGGGTTACCGTTCCAGTTTAGGGTTAGGGTTCGGGTTAGCATGAGGGTTAGTGTTAGGTTTAGGTTTAGGGTTTGGATTACGGTTAGAAGTTAGCATTAGATTTGGGATTAGGGTTATGCTTATCATTAGGGTTAGGCTTAGAGATTAGCGTTAATGTTAGTGATAGGGTTGAAGTTTAGGTTTAGGGTTAGGGTTATGGTTATGATTAGGATTTGGCATTAGGATTAGGGTTAGTGTTAAGTTGAGGGTTAGGGTTACGGTTAGGGTTAGAAGTTAAGTTTAGTCTTAGGGTTAGGGTTAGTTTCGGTTTAGCGTTAGGTTTAGCGTTAGGTTTAGGGTTAGGTTTAGGATTAAGTGTAGGGTTAGATGCTAGTGTTAAGGTTAGGGTTAGGGTTAGGATTAGGGTATGACGTTAGGGTTTAGGGTTAGGGTTAGGCTTAGGGTTATGGATAGGGTTTGAGTTCGGTTTTGGGTTAGGGTTAAAGGTTTGGCTTATTGTTAGGGTTAGGTTTAGAATTTAGGGTTAGTGTTATGTTTAGGGTAAGGTTGAGAGTTAGTGTTAGTGTTAGGGTTATGTTTAGGGATAGAGGTATGTGTTAGGGTTAGGTTTATGGTTAGTGTTAAGGTTAGGGTTAGGGATTTGGGTTAGGTTAGGTTTAGGGTGAGGGTTGGGTTTAGGGACAGCGATAGTGTTACGGATTATGTTAGGGATAGGGTTAGGTTTAAGTGTTAGGATTTGTGTTAGGGTTAGGGTTAGGGTTAGGGTTAGTATTAGTGTTAGGGATAGGGTTAGAGTTTAGGCTTTGATTTAGGGTTAGGGTAAGGGTGACGGTTCGAGTTTTGGCTTAGGGTTAGTTTTAGCATTAGTGTTAAGGTTAAAGTTAGGTTTAAGGTTAGGATTATGGTTAGAAGTTAGTGTTAGATTTGGGTTTAGGGTTATTGTTATGGTTAGGGTTAGGGTTAGAGGTTAGCGTTAGGGTTAGGGTTAGGGTTGAAGCTTAGATTTAGGATTAGGGTTAGGGTTAGGATTAGGGTTAGTGTTAGGGTTAGAATTAGGATTTGGCATTACAGTTAGGGTTAAGGTTAGGTTGAGGTTTAGAGTTAGTTTTAGGGTTAGGGTTAGAAGTTAAATTTGGTTTTAGCGTTAAGGTTTGGGTTACGGTTAGGTTTAGGGTTAGGGTTAGAGGTTAGTGTTAGGGTTAGTTTTAGGGTTAGGTTTAGGATTAGCATTGGATTAATGTTTGGGTTAGAGTTTAGTGTTAATGTTAGGGTTAGTGTTAGCGTTAGGGTTATTGTTGGGGTTAGACTGGATTTGGGTTATGGTTAGGGTTAAAGTTAGGATTGGGGTTAGGGTTAGCGTTAGTGTTAGTGTTATGGTTAGGGTTAGAATTAGGGTTTGGCGTTAGTGGTTAGGGTTAGGGTGAGTGTTATGGCTAGGATTAGAGGTATGGGTGAGGGTTATGGCTAGGGTTAGAGGTAGGGGTTAGGGTTAGGGGTAGATTTAGTTTTATGGTTACGGTTAGGGTTAGATTTAGGGATTATGATTAGGTTTAGTGTTAGGGTTAGTGTTTGGATTAGGTTTAGGGTTAAGGTTAGGGTTAGAGTGTAGATTTATGGTTAGGGGTATCGTAAGGTTTAGGGTTAGGGTTAGACAGGTTTAGGATTGGGGTTAGGTTTAGGATTCATGTTACGGTTAGGGTTAGGTTTAGGATTATGTTTTGCGTTAGGGGTTAGGATTAGGTTTAGTGTCAGTGTTAGGTTTAGGGTTAGTGTAAGAGGGTTAGGGTAAGTGTCAGGGTTAGCGTTAGGGTTAGCGTTAGGGTTAGATTTAGGGTTAGGTTTAGAGTTTAGGGTTAGTGTTAGGGTTAGGGTAATGGTTAGGGTTAATTTTAGGGTTAGGGTTAGGGTTAGCGATAGAGGGATGTGTTAGGGTTAGGTTTAGGATTACGGTTAGTCATTAGCTTTAGGGTTAGTTTTAGGGTTAGGTTTGGGTTTAGGGATAGGGTTAGGGTTAGGGATAATGTTAGGGTTAGAGTTAGTGTTAAGTGTTAGGGTTAGGGTTAGGGTCAGGGTCAGATTTTAGGTTTAGTGTTAGGGTTAGGCTTTGTGTTTCTGTTTGATTGTAGGGTATGGGTTAGCATTAAGTTTATGGTAATTGTTAGGATTATGGTTTGAAGTTATTTTAGATTTGCAGTTAGGGTTATGGTTAGGGTTAGGCTTAGGGTTAGGCTTAGAAGTTAGCGTTAGTGTTAGCGTGAGGGTTGAAGCTTAGGATTAGGGTTAGGTTTTGGGTTACAAGTTAGCTATAGGTTTAATGTTAGGGTTAGGGTTAGGTTACGGTTATGTTAGTGTTAGGTTTAGTATAGTGTTAGGGTTAGGGTTAGGTTTAGGCTTAGGGTTATGGTTAAAGTTAGGGTTAGGGATAGGGTAAGGGTTACGATTTGGGTTAGGGTTAGTGTTAGGGATACTGTTAGAGTTAGGTTTAGGGTTATGTTTAGGGTTAGTGTTAAGTTTAGGGTCAGGGTTAGGATTAGGTTTAGGCTTAGGGATAGTGTTAGGGTTAGGTTTAGGGTTAGGTTTAGGGCTAGTGTTAAGGTTAGGGATACGGTTAGTGTTAGGGCTATGGTTCGGGTTGTTAGGTTTAGGGTTAGTGCGAGGGTTAGGGTTAGGGTTAGGATTAGGATTTGTCATTAAGGTTAGGGTTAAGTTTAGTTTGCGGTTTAGGATTAGGGTTAGGTTTAGGGTTAGAAGTTAAATGTACTGTTAGGGTTAGGGTTAGGAATAAGATTAGGTTTAGAGGTTAGTATTAGGGTGAGGGTTAGGGTTAGGGTTAGGTACATATTTAGGTTTATAATTAAGGTTAGGGTCAGAATTTAGTGTTAGTGTTAGGGTTAGTGTTAGACAGGGTTAGGATTAGGGTTAGGGTTAGGATTGGGGTTAAGTTTAGGTTTAGTGTTAGGTTTAGGTATAAGATTAGTGCTAGGCTTTAGGGGTTAGGTTTAGGGTTAAGGTTAAAGTGTTAGGGTTTGGGTTTGGGTTAGGGTTAGAGGTTAGGCCTAGAGTTAGGTTTATTGTTAGTGTTAGGGTTAGGTTTACAGTTCAGTTTCGGGTTAGGTGTAGGTTTAGTGTTAGAGTTACAGTTAGAGTTTTGTGTTAGGGTTAGTGTTAAGGTTAGGTTTAGGGTTAAAGTTATGGTTAGGGTTGTTTCTAGGTTTAGGGCTATGTTTAGGGATAGGATAAAGTTTAGGATTAAGGTTAGAGGATAGGTTTAGGCTTAGGGTTACAGTTATTTTTATGGTGGTTTAGGTATAGGGTTAGGGTTTGCGTTAGGTTTAGTGTTTGGGTTATGGTTCAGGTTAAGGTTAGGGTTAGGGCTAGGGTTAGGGTTAGGGTTAGTATTAGTGTTAGGGTTAGGGTTAGGATTAGGGTAAAGCTTGGGGTTAGGGTTAGGGTTAGTGTTAGGGTTAGGCTTACTTTTAGGATAAGGGTTAGGTTGAGCATTAGGTTACAGTTAGGATTAGTGTTAGGGTTCGGTTAGGTGTTATGTGTTAGGGATATGGTTAGAGTTAGTTTTAGTGTTAGGTTTAGGGTTAGGTTAGGCTTAGGGTAGGGTTAGGGTTACTTTTAGGATCAGGGTTTCACCTAAGAGTTAAGTGTAGGGTTAGGTTGAGGTTGAGGGTTAGGGTTAGGTTTAGGGTTAGGGTTAGAAGTTAGGTTTAGGGATAGAGTTAGGTTTAGGGTTAGGCTTAGGATTAGTGTTTGGCATTAGGGTTATGGTTAGGTTGAGGTTGAGGTTTAGCGTATTGGTTTGTGTTAGAGTAAATTTTTAGATTTAGTGTTCAGGTTAGGGTTTGAGTAAGGTGAATGTTAGGGAGGAGGTTATTGTGAGGGTTATGCTGGTTGGGGTTAGGGTTAGGTTAGTGTTAGGGTTAGTGTTAGGGTTTGAGTTAGAGTTTAGTGTTAGGTTTAGGATTAGGATTAGATTTAGAGTTAGGGTTAGGGTTACGATTAGAGTTTAGTGTTAGGGTTAAATTTCGGGTTAGGGTTAGGTTTAGTGTTAGGGTTAGAGTTATGGTTACGGTGAGAGTTTAGTGTTAGGGTTAATGTTAGGGTTAAGTTTAGGGTTAGGTTTAAGGTTAGGGATAGTGTAAGGATTAGTGCTAGCATTTAGGGTTATGGTTAGAGGTTAGGTTTTGGTTTATGGTTAGAGTTAGTGTTAGTGTTAGGGTTAGTGTTAGGCTTAGAGGTTATGGTTATGGTTAGGGTTAGAGTTAGGTTAAAAAATTAGGTTCAAGGTTAGGGTTAGGGGTAGCATTCGGTTAGGGATATGCTAAGGGTTAGGTTTAGGGTTAGTGTTTAGTTTTAGGGTTAGGGTTACCGTTACATTTAGGGTTAGGGTTTTGTTTAGAGGATAGTGTTAGGGTTTTGTTTAGAGGATAGTGTTAGGGTTAGAGTTAGGGTTAGTGTTAGGGTTAGAGTGAGGATTAACTTTCGGTTTAGAGTTAGGATTATGTTTAGGGTTAGGCCTAGGTTTATGGTTAAGGTTAGGGTTACAATTAGGGTAGCATTATGGTTAGGATTAGTGTTTGTGTTTGATTTAGTGTTAAGTTTAGGCTTAGGGTTCGGGATAGGTTTAGGGGTTAGGTGTTAGCAATAGGGGTATGGGTTAGGGTTAGTTTTAGGGTTCGGGTTAGGGTTAGGGTTACAGTTAGAGTTAGGGTTACAGTTATGATTAGAGGTTAGCGTAAAGTTTAGGGTTAGGGTTAGTGTTAGGGTTTGGGTTAGAGTTAAAGGTTAGGGTTAGGTTTAGCGTTAGGGTTAGAGATTATGGTTAGTGTTAGGGTAAGTGTTAAGTTTAGGGTTAGGGTTAGTGTTAGAGTTAAGTGTTATCGTTCAGTTTAGGGTTAGGGTTAGTGTTAGGGTTAGAGTTAGGGTTATGCTTAGTTTTAGGGTTATGATTAAGGTTAGTGTTAGGTGTTAGGTGTTAGGGAGTGGGTTAGGGTTAGGCTTTGGGTTACGGTTAGCATTAGGTTTATGATTAGATTTGGGGTTAGGGTTAGGGTTAGGTTTAGGGTTAGTTTAAGAGTTAGGGTTAGGGGTTAGTTGTTAGCAATAGGGTTAGGAATAGGTTTATGGTTCGGTTTAGTGTTAGGGTTAGGTTTAGTGATAGTGTTAGTGTTAGGGTTAGGTTTTATGTTTAGGGTTAGGGTTAGGGTTAGGTTTAGGGTTATGGTTATGGATATGGTTATGGTTAGTGTTACTGTTAGACGTAAGTTTTAGTGTTAGTATTAGGGTAAGGGTTTGGGATACAGTTATGATTAGAGGTTAGTGTTTGGTTTAGAGTTAGAGTTAGGGTTAGGGTTAGGGTAAGGCTTAGAGGTTATGTTTAGGGTTAAGGTTAGGGTTATGGTTAAAGCTTAAGTTCAGGTTTACAGTTAGTGTTACGGTTAGAGTTTAGGGTTAGGTTTAATTTAGGGTTATGGTTAGGGTTATGGTTAGAGGTTAGCTTTTGTTATAGGGTTAGAGATAGGGTTAGTGTTTGTGTTAGTGTTAGGCTTAGAATTTATGCTTATGTTTAGGTTTACAGTTAGGGTTAAAGCTTAGGTTGAGGGTTATGTTTATGGGTAGTGTTCGGTTAGGGATATGCTAAGTTTTAGGATTAGCGTTAGTGGTTATTTTTAGGGTTAGGGTTATAGTTAAGGTTAGGCATAAGTTTAGATGTACGTGTTAGGTTTAGGGTTAAGGTTAGTGTGAGGGTTAGAGTTAGGGTTAGAGTTAGGGTTATGGTTAGGGTTAGGGTTAGGGTTAGGGTTAGGGATATAATTAGGTTAGTGTTAGGTTTAGGTTTAGGGTTTGCGTTAGAATAGTGTTAGGGTTAGGGCTAGAGTTAGGGTTAGGGTTAGGGTTAGGTTTAGGGGTTAAGTGTTACAGATAGGGTTATGGGTTAGGGTTAGTTTTAGTGTTAGGGTTAGGGTTAGGGTTACGGTTAGAGTTAGGGTTACGGTTATGGTTAGAGGTTAGCATTACGTTTAGGTTTAGGGTTAAGGTTTGGGTTAGAGTTAAAGGTAATGGTTAGTTTTAGTGTTATGGTTAGAGTTTAGTGTTAGTTTTAGGGTAAGGGTTAGGTTTAGGTTTACAGTTTTGGGTTATAATTCTGTTTATGGTTAGGGTTAGTGTTAGGGTTAGCGTTACTCTTAGTGTTAGGGTTATGATTAAGGTTAGGGTTAGGAGTTAGGTGTTAGGGAGAGGGTTAGGGTTAGACTTTGGGTTTCGGTTAGGGATGGGGTTACAATTAGATTTAGGGTTAGAGTTAGGATTATGGTTATGGTTAAGGTTACGTTTAGGGTTAGGTTTAGGGGTTTGTTGTTAGTGATAGGATTAGGGTTTGGTTTAGATTTAGGGTTCGATTTATGTTTAGGGTTAGGGTTATGGATAGTGTTACTGTTAGGGTTAGGGTTTAGGGTTAAGGTAAGGTTTATATTTAGGTATAGGTTTAGGGTTAGAGTTAGTGTTAGGGTTAGAAGATATGTTTAGTGTTAGGGTTAGGGTTAGTGGTTAGAATTTGTTTAAGGGTTAGAGTTAGGGCTAGGTTTAGGGTTAGGGTTAGGCTTAGAGGTTATGGTTAAGGTTAGTATTAGGGTTAGGTTTAAAGCTTAGGTTCAGGTTTACGTTTAGGGTTATGGTTAGGGATATGGTTAGAGTTTAGGATTAGGTTTAAGGTTATGGTTAAGTTTAGGGTTATGGTTAAATGTTAGATTTTTGTTTAGGGTTAGAGTTATGGTTAGTGTTAGGGTTATTGTTAGGCTTAGAGGTTATGGTTAGGGTTAGGTTTAGGGTTAGGGTTAAGGTTAAAGCTTAGGTTCAGGGTTAGGGTTAGGATTAGCGTTATGGTTAGGGATATGGTAAGTGTTAGGATTTGGGCTATTGGTTAGTTTTAGGTTTAGGGTTACGGTTAGGGTTAGGGTTAGATTTAGATGTTAGTGTTAGTGTTTGGGTTAGGGTTAGGGTTAGTGTGAGGGTTAGGGTTAGGTTTAGCATTAGTGTTACTGTTAGGGTTAGGCTTAGGGTTTTGGTTAGTGTTAGGGTTACAATTAGGTTAGCATTAGGGTTAGGGTTAGGGTTAAGGTTAGGTTTAGAGTTTGCATTAGATTTAGTGTTAGGTTTAGGTTTAGGCCTGGGTTAAGTTTAGGGGTTAGGTGTTAGGGATAGTATTATGGATTAGGGTTAGTGTAAGTGTTAGTGTTATGGTTAGGGTTAGAGTTTAGATTTAGAGTTAGGTTTGGGTTAGTGTTATGGTTAGGGTTAGGGTTAGATTGAGGTTTAGGGTGAGGGTGAGGGTTAGCAGTTAGGTTTCATGTTAGGTTTATGGTTAGGGTAAGGGATAGGTTTAGGTTTAGGGTGAGTGTTACAGGTTAGGGTTAGTGTTAGGGGTAGGGTTCGGATTATATGTATGGTTTAGTGTTAGGGTTAAGGTTAGCGGTAGAGTTAGGGTTATGGTTATGCTACAGTTAGTGTTAGGTGTTACAGTCAGGCTTATTGTTAGTTTAAGGGTTAGGGTTATGGTTATGGTTAGGGTTAGGGTTAGGATTATAAGTTAGGGTTAGGGGTAGGGTAGGGGATATGGTTATGTTTAGGGTGAGGGTTAGTGTTAGGGTTAGGTTTAGGTGATAGGTGTTAGGGAGAGTGCAAAAGTTAGGCTTCGGTTCATGGTTAGTGTTAGTGTTACCATTAAATTTAGGGTTAGGCTTAGGGTTAGGGTTAGGGGTAGGGGTAGGGGTAGGTGTAGTGTTAGGGGTAGGTTTCGTGTTAGTTTTATGTTTAGATTTGGTGTGAGGGATAGGGGTTAGGTGTTCGGGATTGGTTTAGGGTTAGGGTTAGGTTTACGGGTAGGGTTAGAGCTAGAAATAGTGTTAGGTTTAGGGTTAGGGGTTAGGGTTAGGGTTAGAGTTAGGCTTCGGGTTACGGTTTGGGTTAGAGTTAGGTTAAGGTTAGGGTTAGGGTTAGGGTTAGGGTTAGGGTTAGGGTTATGGTTAGGGTTTTAGTTAGGGTTAGCGGGTAGCGTTAAGTTTGGGTTAGGGGTATGATTAAACTTAGTTTTAGGTTTAGGGTTAGGATTAGCGTTAGGGTTAGGTTTAGGGTTAGGTTTAGTTTTGGGGTTAGGACAGGGTTTGGGTTAGGGTTGAGGTTAGGGTTATGTTATGATTAGGATTAGGATTAGGGTTAGAGTGTTAGGGTTTGGGTTAGGGTTAGGGTTAGGGTTAGGTTTAGGGTTAGAGGTTAGGGTTAATTTTAGGGTTAGGGTTATGGGTAGGGTTAGACAGAGTGCAGGTTAGGGATACAGTTAGGGTTAGCATTTGGGGTAAGGTTAAGTTTAGGGTTAGAGGTTAGGGTTACAGTTAGGGTTAGGTTTAGGGTTTATGGTTAGGGTTATGTTTAGGGGTAGGGTAAGTTTTGGGGAATAGAAGTTTTGGGTTAGGGATAGGGTTAGGCTTATCATTAGGGTTAGTGTTAGGGTTAGGGTTAGGGTTATGGTTAGAGTTTAGGGTTAGTGTGAGCATTAGGTTTAGGGTTAGAGTTAGAGCTTAGTGGTAGGGTTAGGGTTAGGGTTACGGTTAGTGTTAGGGTAGACTGGTTTAGGGTTAGGATTAGGTTTAGGGTTAGGTTTGGGGTTAGATTAAGTGTTAGGGTTAGGTTTATGGTTAGTATTTGGGTTTTGGTTTAGGGATTAGGATTAGGTTTAGCGTTAGGGTTAGCGTTATGGTTATGGTTATGGTTAGGGTTAGGGTTAGGGTTAGGGATGAGTTTAGGGTAAGGGATAATGTTTTGGTTAGTGTTAGTGTTAGGATTAGGGTTTTGATTTAGGGGTTAGGATTAGGTTTAGCGTTAGTGTTAGTGTTAGTGTTAGTGTTAGGTTTAGGGTTAGGTTTAGAGGTTAGGATTAGGGTTAGTGTTGGGTTAGTGTTAGCTTTGAGATAGACAGATTTAGGGTTAGGGTTAGGTTTAAGGGTAGGTTAGGTAGAGTTAGGGTTAGGGTTACGGTTAGGTTTCGTGTTAGGGTTAAGGTTAAATTTAGGGTTAGAGTTTAGAGTTAGGGTTACAGTTGGATTAGTTTTAGGGTTAGGGTTAGACAGGGTTAGGGTTAGGGTTATGGTTGTTTGCGGTTAGGGTTAGTTTTTGGGTTAGGGTTATTGTTAAGATTAGGATTTTGCATTGGCATTAGGGTTAATGTTCGTGTTAGGGTTAGTTTTAGCATTATTCTTAGGATTAGGGTTAGGGTTAGTGTTATGGTTAGGGTTAGGGTTAGGATTACATTGTTAGGGTTAGGTGTACAGTTTTAGGGTTAGGTTTAGCTTAAGAGTTAAGGTTAGAGTGTTAGGTTTAAGGATAGGGTTAGTCTTAGGGTTAGGGTTGGGTTTAGACAGGGTTAGTGTTAGGGTTCGAGCTAGGGTTAGGGTTAGTGATAGGGTTAAAGTATGAGTTAGGGTCATTGTTAGGGTTAGGGTTAGGGTTAGGTTTGGCTTTAGAGTTTAGGGTTATGGTTCAGTGTATGGTTAGGGTTATTGTTTGGGTTAGGGTTAGGTTTACGCCTAGTGTTAGGGTTATGATTAAGGTTAGGGTTAGGGATTAGGTATTAGGTGTTAGGGAGAGGGTTAAGTTTAGAATTTGGTTTATGGTTAGGGTTTGCATTACGATTAGGTTTAGGGTTAGGATTAGGATTATGGTTATGGTTAGGGTTAGGGTTAGGTTTAGGGTTAGGTTTAGTGTTTAGTGTTAGAGTTAGGTTTAGGGTTAGTGGTAGGGTTAAAGTAAGAGTTAGGGTTATTGTTAGGGTTAGGGTTAGGTTAGGTTTAGAGTTTAGGGTTATGGTTCAGTTTATTTTTAGGGTTATTGTTTGGGTTAGTGTTAGGTTTACACCTAGTGTTAGGGTTATGATTAAGGTTAGGGTTAGGGGTTATGTGTTAGGGAGAGGTTTAATGTTAGTATTTGGTTTATGGTTAGGGTTTGCATTACGATTAGGTTTACGGTTAGGTTTAGGCTTACGGTTAGGGTTAGGTTTATGGTTAGGGTTAATTTTAGAGTTGGGGTTAGGGTTACCGTTTAGGGTTAGGATTAGTTTTAGGGTTAGATTTAGGTTTAGGGTTAGGGTTAGTGTTCTGGATAGAATTTAGGTTTAGTGTCAGGGTTAGGGTTAGGCTTAAGGTTAAGGTTATGGTTATAGGTTAGCGTTTGGTTTAGGGTTAGCGTTAGGCTTAGTGTAGCGTTAGGCTTAGAGGTTATGGTTAGCGTTAGGCTTAGGGTTAAAACTTAAGTTCAATTTTACGGTTAGGGTTAAGGTTAGGGTTACGGATAGGGTTTAGGTTTATGGTTAGGGTTTAGGGTTATGATTAGAGGTTAGGTTTTGCTTTAGGGTTAGAGTTACGGTTATTTTTAGGGTTAGTGTTAGACTTAGAGGTTATGGTTAGGGTTAGGGTTAGTTTTAGGGTTAAAGCATTGGTTCAGGGTTAGTGTTAGTGATAGGATTAGGCTTAGGTTTAGAGTTTGGTTACAATTAGGATAGTGTTAGGGTTAGGGTTAGGGTTAGGTTTAGGGTGAGGGTTAGTGTTAGGTTTAGAAGTTAGTTTCAGTGTTAGTGTTAGTGTTAGTGTTAGGGTTATGGTTAGAGGTTAGCATTTGGTTTAGGGTTAGAGTTAGGGTTAGGGTTAGGCTTAGGCTTAGAGGTTATTGTTAGGGTTAGGGTTAGGGTTTGGGTTAGGGTTAGTGTTAAAGCTTAAGTTCAGTTTTAAGGTTAGTGTTAAGTTTACCGTTACAGTTAGAGTTTGGGGTTAGTTTTAAGATTAGGTTTAGGGTTAGGATTATGGTTAGAGGTTAGCTTTTGGTTTAGGGTTAAAGTTAGGGTTAGTGTTAGGCTTAGATTTTATGGTTATGGTTAGTGTTACGGTTAGTGTTAAAGCTCATATTGAGGATTAGGGTTAGCGGTAGTTTTCAGTTAGTTTTAGTGTTAGTGTTAGGGTTAGGGTTGAGTTTAGGGAAAGGATTAAGTTTTGGGTTAGGGTTAGGGTTAAGGTTAGGGTTAGGGTTAAGGTTAGGGTTAGGGTTAGGGTTACAGTTTGGCTTCGGGTTACGGTTAAGTTTAGAGTTAGGTTTAGGTTAGTGTTAGGGTTAGGCTTAGGGTTAGGGTTTGTGTTAGTATTATGGTTAGCGGGTAGCATTAATTTTGGGTTAGGGGTAGGGTTAAAGCTTAGGTTTAGGTTTAGGTTTAGGGTTAGGATTAGCGTTAGGGTTAGAGTTAGGGTTATTGTTACAGGTTAGCGTTAGGTTTAGTGTTAGAATTTGAGCTTAGGGTGAGGGTAGGGGTGAGGCTTAGAAGTTATCGTTAGGGTTAGGGTTAAAGCTTTGGTTTAGCGTTAGGGTTTGAGTTAGGGTTGGGGATAGGATAAGGTTTAGAATTAGGGTTAGTCATTAGGTTTAGGGTTAGGTTTGCGGTTAGGGTTACGTTTAGGTTTAGAGGTTACTGTTAGGGTTAGGGTTACGTTAAGTGATAGGGTTAGTTTTAGAGTTAGGTTTAGGTTTAGGGTTAGGGTTAGGTTAGGGTTTGGTATAGGGATACGGCTAGGCTTTGGGTTACGGTAAGGGTTAAGGTTAGGATTAGGTTAGGGTTATGGTTGGGTTAGGATTAGATTTATGGTTAGGGTTAGGATTTGGATTAGGATTAGTGTTAATGTTATGGTTAGTTTTAGGAGTTTGGTGTTAGGGATAGTGTTAGTGTTAGGCTTCGGATTACATTTAGGTTTAGGATTACGATGAGGTTAGGTTTAGTGTCAGGGTTAAGTTTATGGTTAGGGGTAGTGTTTGCATTAGATTTAGGGTTAGTTTTACGGTTAGGGTTTTGGTTAGGTTTAGGGGTTATGTGTTAGTGATAGATTTATACTTAGTGTTAGGGTTAGTGTTACGTTTAGGGTTAGGTTTAGGTTTAGGGTTAAAGTTATGGTTAGTGTTAGCATTTAGGGTTATGGTTATGTTTAAGGTTAGTGTTATGGTTAGGGTTAGGGTAAGGTTGAGGTTTAGGCTTAGGTTTAGGGTTAGGGCTAGGATTAGTGTTATCGCTTAATGTTATGGGTTCGGCTTAGGGTTATGGCTTACGGTTAGGTGTTAGGTTTAGGGGATAGCGTTATGGTTAGGGTTAGGGGTAGGGTTAGGTTTAGTGTTAGGGTTTGGTTTATGGTTAGGGTTAGGGTTAGGGTTACAATTAGGGTTAGAGATTATGGTTACGGTTATGGTTAGTGTTACGGTTAGGGTAAGAGGTTAGGCTTAGTGTTAGGGTTAGGTTTAGGTTTAGGTTTAAGGTTAGGGTTAGTAGTTAGGATTAGTGTTAGGGTTAGGTTTAGGGTTAGTGTTAGGGTTAGTTTAGGGTTAGGGTGTAGTGTTAGTTTTAGTGTTTGGGTTAGGGTTAGGGTTACATTTAGGCTTCGGGTTACTGTTAGGGTTAGGGTTAAAATTAGATTAAGTGTTAGGCTTAGGGTAGTGTTTGGTTAGTGTTAGGTTCAGTGTTAGTTTTCGTGTTAGGTTTAGGGTTTAGGTGTTAGGGATAGGGTAGGGTGAGGGTAGGGTTTGGTTTATGTTTACAGTTAGCGTTAGGGTTAGGATTAGTATTAGGGCTTAATGTGAGGGGTTAGGCTTAGGGTTAGGGTTAGGGTTAGGTTTAGGATTATTGTTAGAGTTTAGCATTAGGTTTAGTGATAGATTTTGTGGTTAGGTTTAGGGTTAGTTAGAGGCTTAGATGTTATTTTTAGCGTTATGGTTCGGGTTAAAGCTGAGGTTTATTTTTAGGGTTAGCATTATGGTTAGGGATAGGTTGAGTGTTAGGGTTAGGGCTAGGCTTTGGTTTATGATTAGGGTTAGGATTATATTTAGGTTAGGGTTAGGGTTAGAATTTAGGGCTAGTGTAATGTTTAGGGTTAGGGTTAGGGACATGTTTATGGTTAGGTTTATTGTTAGAGGTTAGTGTTAGTGTTAGGGTTAAGGTTAGGTTTAGGGTCAGGATTAGAATTTGGGGTTAGCTTTAGGGTTAGGGTCATGTTTAGGGATTATGTGTTAGGGATAGTGTAAGGGTTATGGTTAGGTTTAGGGTTAGGTTAGGGTTAGGGTTAGGTTTAGGGTTATAGTTAGCGTTATGTTTAGGGTTAGGATTAGAATTTAGGGTTAGGGTTAGGGTTAGGTTTTCTGGTTAGGGTTAGGGTTAGAGGTTAGCGTTAGGTCTAGGGTTAGGGTTAGGGTTATGGTTAGGTAGGGTTTGGGTTAGATTTAAAGTTTACGGTTAAGTTTAGGGTTACGGTTAGTGTCTAGTGTTAGTGTTAGGTTAAGTGTTAGGTTTAGCCTTAGGATTAGGTTTAGGGTTAGAGTTTAGGGTTATGGTTCAGTTTATGGTTAGGGTTATTGTTAGGGTTAGGGTTGTATTTACATCTAGTGTTAGGCTTATGATTAAGGTTAGGGTTAGGGGTTAGGTGTTAGGGCGAGGGCTAAGGATAGGCTTTGGGTTACAGTTAAGTTTTGCTTTACGTTTAGGTTTAGGGTTATGCTTAGGATTAGGGTTAGGGTTAGGTTTAGGTTTAGGGTTAATTTTAGAGTTAGGGTTAGGTTTAGGGTTAGGTGTTAGGTGTTAGGGATAGGTTTATGGTTAGGGTTTGGTTTAGGGTTAGTGCTAGGGTTAGGGATAGTGTTAGTGTTAGGGTTACCATTTAGGGTTAGGGTTAGGTTTAGGGTTAGTGTTAGGGTTAGGCTTAGGGTTAGGGTTTTGTTTAGAGGTTTGCATTTGGCTTAGGGTTAGAGTTAGGCTTAGGTTTAGGGTTAGGCTTAGAGGTTATGGTTATGGTTAGTGTTAGGGTTAAAGCTTGGGTACAGGTTTACGGTTAGGGTTAAGGTTAGGGTTACAGTTAGAGTTTAGTGTTACGTTTAAGGTTAGGGTTAAGGTTATGGTTAGAGTTTATATTTTAGTTTAGGGTTAGAGTTAGGGTTATTGTTAGGGTTAATGCTAGGCTTAGAGGTTATTGTTAGGGCTAGGGTTAGTTTTAGTGTTAAAGCTAGGTTCATTGTTAGTGTTAGGGTTAGGCTTAGGGTTATAGTTAGGGTCACAATTAGGTTAGTGTTGGGGTTAGGTTTAGGGTTAGGGTTTGCGTTAGATTTAGTATTAGGGTTAGGGTTAGTGTTAGGGTAAGGTTAGGGTTAGGGTTAGGGTAAGGCTTACATGTTAGTGTTAGGTTTAGGTTTAGGGTTAGTGTTACGATTAGAGTTTAGCTTTAGTGTTAGGTTTAGTGTTAAGTTAAGGGTTAGCATTTAGCGTTAGTTTTAGGCTTAGATGTTATGGTTATGGTTAGGGTTACAGTTAGGGTTAAAGCTTAGGTTGAGGCTTAGTGTTAGGTTTAGGGTTCATTTAGTGTTAGGGTTAGGGTTTGTGTTGAGTTTAGTGAAAGGGTTACGGTTTGGGTTAGGGTT
Source organism: Cavia porcellus (assembly GCF_034190915.1). Taxonomy (NCBI): domain Eukaryota; kingdom Metazoa; phylum Chordata; class Mammalia; order Rodentia; family Caviidae; genus Cavia; species Cavia porcellus. The sequence goes on from NW_026947518.1 coordinate 6,773,428, forward strand.
AGGGTTAGAGTTAGAATTAGGGTTTTGCTTTGGGAGTTAGGATTAGGGTTAGCATTAGTGTTAGTGTTAGGTATAGTGTTAGGGTTAGGGTTAGAGGTGAGGGTTAGGCTAAGGGTTAGGGTTAGGTTTAGGATTTAAGGTTAGAGTTAGTTTTAGGGTTAGTTTTAGTGTTAGAGGGTTAGGCTTAAGGATAAGGTTAGGGTGAGTGTTAGAGTTTAGGGTCAGTGTTAGGATTAGGGTTAAAGTTTGAGTTAGAGGTTAGTGTTAGGGCTAGTGTGAGGGTTAGTGTTAGGGTCAGACCGGTTAGGTTTATAGTTAGGGTTAGGTTTAGGCTTAGGGTTAGTGTTAGGGTTAAGGTTAGGGTTCAGATTAGGGTTAGGGTTAGGTTTAGAATTTAGGATTAGAGTTAGGGTTTGGGTTAGCATTAAGGGTAGTGTTAGACAGATTAAGTGTTAGTTTTAGGGTTAGGTGTAGCGTTAGGGTTAGTGTTAGGTTTAGGATTAGGTTTAGGGTTAGCATTAGTATTAGTGTTACGTGTAGGGTTACCTTTATGGTTAGGGTTAGGGTTTGGCTTAGGGTTGAGGTTAGGCTTAGGCTTAGGATTGGGTTAGGATTAGGTTTAGAGGGCTAAGGTTTGGGTTAGTTTTAGGGTTTTGGTTAGAGGTTAGAGGTAGGTTTAGGGTTAGGGTTAGGGGTAGTATTAGAAGAGGTAGGGTTAGGGTTATGGTTAGGGTTAGCATTAGGGTTAAGGTTAAATTTAGGATTAGAGGTTAGGTTTATAGTTACATTAGGTTTAGGGTTTATATTTAGGCTTACGGTTAGGGCTAGGGCAAGGGTTAGGTTTAGAGGCTTAGGGTTATGGATATAGTTAGGCCTAGCGTTAGCGTTAGGGTTAGGCTTGAGGTTAGGGTTACAGATTAGGGTTAGTGTTAGGGTTGGGTTAGGGTTGAGTTAGAGGTTAGTGCTAGGGTTAGGTTTTGGGTTAGTGTTAGGGTTAGACCGATTTAGGGTTAGATTTGGGGTTAGGGTTAGGGTAAGTGTTAGGGTTAGCATTAGGGTTTTGCATTAGGGATTAGGATTAGGGTTAGCGTTAGGGTTAGTGTTACGGTTAGGTTTAGGGTTAGGGTTAGGGTGAGAGGTTAGAGTTAGGGTTAGTTTTAGGATTTAAGATTAGGGGTAGTGTTAGGGTTAGTTTTAGGGTTAGAAGGTTAGGGGTAGGAATAGGGTTTGGTTAGGGTTAAGGTTAGGATAAAGGTTAGAGTTAGGGTTAGAGTTTAGGGTCAGTGTTAGGGTTAGGGTTAGAGTTTGAGTTAGAGGTTAGTGTTAGGATTAGAATTAGGGTTAGTGTTAAGGTTAGACCAGTTAGGTTTAGGATTAGGGTTAGGGTTAGGCTTAGTGTTAGGTTTGCGGCTAGTTTTAGGGTTAGTTTTAGGGTAAGGGTTAGGGTTAGGATTAGGGTGTTGCATTACAGGTTAGAATAATGCTTAGCGTTAAGGTTAGGGTTAGGGTTAGGGTTAGGGTTAGGTTTAGGCTTAGGGATAGTGTTAGGGTTAGTGTTGAGTTTAGTGTTAGTCTTAGCGTTAGGGTTACTGTTATGGTTAGATTTGATGGTTAGGGTTAGGGTTACAGTTAAGGTTAATCTGCTGATTAGGGTTAGTGTTATGGTTAGAGGTTAGGGTTAGGGTTAGGCATAGTGTTAGATAAAGTTAGGGTTAGGGTTACCATTAGGGTTAGCGTTAGCATTAAGGTTAAGTTTAGAAATAAAGTTTCGGGTTAGGGTTGGGTTAGGGTTAGGGTTAGGGTTAGACAGGGTTAGGGTTAGGGTTAGGGTTAGGGTTTTGGTTATGTGTGGGGTTAAGGTTAGGATTAATGTTAGGGTTAGGGTTAGGGTTAGTGTTATGGTTAGGGTTAGGTTTAGGGTTAGAGTTAGGGTTAGGGTTAGTGTTAGTGTTAGGTTTGGGGTTAGTGTTAGATTTGGTGTTAGCGTTAGGGTTAGGCTTAGTGTTAGGTTTAGGGTTAGTGTTAGGGTTAGATGGTTAGTGTTAGGGTTAGGGTTACGGTTAGAGTTAGGTTTAGGGTTCGTGTTAGAGTTAGGGTTAGGTTTCATTTTAGGGTTAGCATTAAGTTTAGGTTTATAGCTTAGGATAAGGCTTATGCTTAGTGTTAGGTTTAAGTTAGGGTTAGGATTAAGGCTAGACAGGGTTAACGTTAGGGTTATGGTTAGGGTAAGGGTTACGTTTGAGGTTAGGGTTAGCGTTAGTGTTACGATATGGGTTAGGGTTAGGATTAAGGTTTTCCGTTTAGGGGTTAGGATTAGGGTTAGGGTTAGGATTAGCGTTAGTATTAGTGTTAGGGTTGGGATTAGGTTTAGGGATAGGGTTTATAATTAGAGTTAAGGTTAGGGTTAGGTTAAGGGTTATGGGTTAGGGTTAGTTTTAGGGTTATGGTTGAGGTTAATGTTAGGCTTAGGGTTAGGGTTACGGTTACTGTTAGAGTTCATGGTTATGGTTAGTGTTAGGTTTAGTTTTAGCGTTAAGTTTAGGATTAGGTTTAGGGTTAGGGTTGGGTTTAGGGTTAGACTGTTAGTGATAGGGTTAGGTTTATGGTAAGTGTTAACTTTAGAGGGTTAGGTTTAGGGATATGGTTAGGCTTATGGTTACAGTTAAGGGTTGGGTTAGCATTAGGGTTAGTGTTAGGTTTAGGGATAGGTTTATGGTTATGGTTAGGGTTAGGGTTTGGGTTAGGGTTGAGGTTACGGTTAGTTTTAGGATTTGGACTAGAAAGTTAGTGTTCGTGTTCATGTTCATGTTAGGGTTATGGTTAGGGTTAGGGTTTGGGTTAGTGTTGATGTTAGGTTTGGGCTTTAGAGTTAGGATTAGGACTAGAGGGTTAAGGTTCGGGTTCTGCTTAGGGTTAGTGTTAGAGGTTAGGGTTTGGGTTATTGTTAGGGTTAGGGGTAGGGTTAGACAGAGTTAAGGTTAGGTTTATGGTTAGGGTTATCGTTATGGTTAAGAATAGGGTTAGATTTTAGGGTTAGGATTAGGGTTGGATAGGGTTAAGGTTATTGTTAGACAGGGTTAGGGTTAGGTTATGGTTAGTGTTATGTTTAGTGTTATGGTTAGGGTTAGAGTTATGGTTAGGGTTAGACTGGGTTAGGGTTAGGCATAGGGTTATGTTTGGGGTTAGGGTTCGTGTTAGGGTTAGGGTTAGTGTTAGACAGAGTTAGTGTTACGGTGGGAATTAAGGTTATGGTTATGGTTAGGGTTATAAAGGGTTAGGTTGAGGGTTAGGGTTGCTGTTAGGGTTAGTTTTAGGGTTAGGGTTACGTTTTGGTTTAGAGCTTACGGGTAGGGTTAGGGTTAAGTTTAGGCATAGACGGGGTTAATGTTAGGGTTATGTTTAGAGTTAGGCTTAGGTATGGGTTTAGGTTTAGGGTTATTGTTAGTATTAGGCTTAGGTTTAGGATTAGGGTTTTGCTTTAGGGGTTAGGATTAGGGTTAGGGTTAGTGTTAGGGTTAGGCTTAGGGATAGGTTTAGGATTAGAAGTTGGGTTTAGGGTTGGGGTCAGTGTTAGCATTAGGGTTAGGGTTAGTGTTAGAGGTTAGGGTTAGGTTTAGGTTTATGGTTAGAGTTTAGGGTTAGGGTTACGTTTAGAGTTAGTGTTTGACCAGGTTAGGGTTACGGTTAGGGTTATGGTTATGTGTGGGGTAAGGTTAGGTTTAATGTGTTAGGGTTAGGGTTAGGTTTAGGGTTAGGTTTAGTATTAGCGTTAGGGTTAGGATTAGTGTTATGGTTAGGGTTAATGTTAGGGTTAGGGTTGAGTTTAGGGTTAGGCTTAGCGTGAGGGTTACTGTTACGGTTAGAGTTCATGGTTAGGGTTAGGGTTAGGGTTAAGGTTAGTGTTCTGATAAGGGTTAGGGTTAAGGTTAGAGGTTAGGGTTAGGATTAGGGTAATTGTTAGGGTTAGCATTAGTATTAAGGGTAAGTTTAGGTTTTGAGTTAAAAGTTCGGGTTATGGTTGGGTTAGGATTAGGGTTAGGGTTTTGGTTATGTGTGGGGTTAAGTTTAGGTTTAATGTTACGTTTAGGGTTAGTGTTAGATTTAGGGTTAGGGTTTGGGTTAGGGTTAGGTTTAGGGTTAGTGTTAGGTTTAGTGTTAGTGTTAGGGTTAGGATTAGTGTTAGGGTTCGGTTTAGTGTTAGGGTTAAGGTTGAGTTTAGGGTTAGGGATAATGTTAGAGGTTTAGGGATAGATATAGGATTAGGCTTAGTGTTAGAGTTAGGGTTAGGGTTATGGTTAGGTTTAGGGTTTGGGTTAGGGTTGACGCTAGGGTTATGCTTAGGTTTAGGATTAGGATTAAGGGTTAGAGCGTTAGGGTTCAGGTTAGGGTTAGGGTTAGAGTTAGAGGTTAGGATTTGTTTTAGGGTTAGGGTTAGAAAAAGTTAGGGTTAGGGTTACTGTTAGTGTTAGCATTAGGGGTAAGGTTAAGTTAAGGGTTAGAGGTTAGGGTTACAGTTAGGGTTAGGTTTAGGGTTTATTGTTAGGGTTACGTTTAGGGGTAGGGTAAGTGTTAGGGATAGAGTGTTAGTGTTAGGGATAGGGTTAGGCTTAGCATTAGAGTTAGGGTTAGGCTTAGGGTTAGGTTTAGAGTTTAGGGTTAGTTTTAGTGTTAGGTTTAGGGTTAGAGTTAGAGGTTAGTGGTAGGGTTAAGATTAGGGTTAGTGTTAGTTTAGACTGGTTTAGGGTTAGGGTTAGGATTATGGTTAGGTTTAGGGTTAGGGTTAGGGTAAGTGTTAGGGTTATTGTTAGGGTTAGTATTTGGTTTTGCGTTAGGGATTAGCATTAGGTTTAGTGTTAGGGTTATGATTAGGGTTAGGGTTAGGGTTAGGGTTGATTTTAGGGTAAGGGTTAAGATTTCGGTTAGGGTTATGGTTAGGGTTAGGGTTAGGATTAGGGTTTTTCTTTAGGGGTTAGGATTGGGGTTAGCGTTAGTGTTAATGTTAGGTTTAGCGTTATGGTTAGTGTTAGGGTTAGAGGTTAGCGTTAGGCTTAGGGTTAGCGTTAGGTTTAAGATTTAAGGTTAGGGTTAGGGTTATGGTTAGGTTTAGTGTTAGAGGGATTGGGTTAGGGATAGGTTTAGGCTTAAGGTTAGGATTAGGGTTAGGGTTAGTGTTCGGGTTAGGTTTAGTGTTAAATTTTAGGGTCAGTGTTAGGGTTAGCGTTAGAGTTTGAGTTAGATGTTAGTGTTATTGTTAGGCTGAGGGTTAATGTTAGGGTTAGACCAGTTAGGTTTAGTGTTAGGATTAGTGTTAGGGTTAGGCTTAAGGTTAGGTTTATAGTTGGGTTTCGGTTTAGGTTTAGTGTTAGGGTTAGAGGTTAGGTTTAGGGTTAGTTTTAGGGTTAAATGTAGGGTTAGACAGAGTTAGTGTTAGGGTTTATGTTAGGGTTAGCATTGGGGTTAAGGTTAAGTTTAGGGTTAGAGGTTAGGGTTAGTATTGGGTTAGTTTTAGGTTAGGGATAGACAGGTTTAGTGTTAGGGTTATGGTTAAGGGTAGGTTTAGACAGAGTTAGGGTTTGGGTTATGGTTATGGTTAGCCTTAGGTTTAAGGTTAAGTTTGGGGTTAGAAGTTAGTCTTACGGTTAGTGTTGGGTTAGAGTTAGCTTAGGGATAGACAGGTTTAGGGTTAGGGTTAGAGTTTGTGTTATGGTTATGTGTAGTGTTAGTGTTAGGTTATGGTTTGTGTTTGGGTTATGGTTAGGGTTAGGTTTAGGGTTAGTGTTAGGTTTAGTGTTAGCATTAGGTTAGGATTAGTGTTAGGGTTAGGTTTAGGGTTAGAGGGTGAGTGTTAGGGTTACTTTTTGGGTTAGTGTTAAGGTTAGAGAGTTAGGGTTAGGGGTAGGGTTAGCCTTAGGGTTAGAGTTTGGGCTAGAGATAGCGTTATGTTTAGTGTTTAGTTTAGGGTTAAGATTTGGGTTAGGGTTGACTTTAGTGTTAAGCTTAGCATTAGGATTAGGATTAGGGTTAAATGGTTAGTGTTTGGGTTTGGGTTAGGGTTAGGGTTAGTGTTAGAGATGAGGGTTAGGGATAGTGTTAGGGGTAGGAGTAGGGTTAGACAGAGTGAGGTTTAGGGTTCCAGCTAGGGTTAGCATTATGGTTAAGGTTAAGTTTAGGGTTACAGGCTTGGGTTAGGGTTAGGGGTGGGTATGTTTTAGGGTTACAGTTAGACAGGGTTAGGGTTGGCGTTAGGGTTATGGTTATATTTGGCGTTTTGTTTAGTGTTAAGGTTAGGTTTCTTCTTAGGATTAGGATTTTGCATTTGGGTTAGGATTAGGGTTAGTGTTAGCGTTAGTTTTAGTGTTACGCTTAGGAATAAGGTTAGGGTTAGGGTTTTGTTAGGGTTAGACTTTTTATTGTTAGAGTTATGTTTAGCATAAGAGTTAAGGCTAGAGGGTTAGGGTTAAGGGTAGGGTTAGGCTTAGGGTTAGCGTTATGGTTAGACAGGGTTAGAGTTATGATTATGGTTATGTTTGGGGTTAGGGTTTGTTTTAGGATTAGGGTTAGTGTTAGGATTAGGATTTTGCATTGGGGTTAGGATTAGTCTTAGTGTTAGCGTAGTTTTAGTGCTAAGGTTAAGATTCGAATTAGGGTTAGGGTTGGGATTAGGGTTAGACTGTTAGGGTTAGGGTTAGGGTTAGGGTTAGGGTTAGGGTTAGATTTTGGGTTAGGGTTATGGTTAGGGTTAGGGTTTGGGTTAGGGTTGAGGTCAGGTTTAGGCTTACAGTTAGGGTTAGGATTAGGGCTATAGAGTTAGGTTTTGGGTTAGGTTTAGGCTTAGGGTGAGGGTTAGAGGTTAGGGTTAGGGTTAGGGTTAGGGTTACAGTTAGGGTTAAGGTAGGGTTAAACCGAGTTAACGTTACTGTTTCGTTAAGGGTTAGGTTTAGCGTTAGGTTTAGGGTTATGGTTAAGGTTAGGGTTTTCTTTAGGGTTGAGGTTAGGTTTAGGCTTAGGTTTAGAGTTAGGATTAGGGCTAGAGGGTTAGAGTTCGGGTTAGGGTTAGTGTTAGATATTAGGGTTAGGTTTAGTGTTAGTGTTAGGGGTAGGGTTGGGCAGAGTTAAGGTTAGGGTTACGGTTAGGGTTAGCGTTATGGTAAAGTTTAGTGTTAGAGTTTAGGGTTAGGGCTAGCGTTTCCTTAGGGTTATGGTTAGCATTAAACCGGTTTAGTGTTAGGGTTAGGATTAGGGTTAGGGTTAGGGTTAGGGTTAGTGTTAGGGTTAGAGCTTAGTGTTAGGGTTAGGGTTAGGTTTAGGGATAGGGTTAGACTGGGTTAGGGTTACAGATAGGGTTAGGTTTTGGTTTAAGGTTAGAGTTAGCGTTAGGTTTATTATTAGACCCAGTTCATGTTAGGGTTTGAAGTAGGGTTAATGTAAGGGTTAGGGTTAGGTTTAGACAGGGTTAGGGTTAGGGTTAGGTTTAGGTTTAGGGTTAGGTTTAGCGTTAGGGTTAGGTTTAGCGTTAGAGATTAGGGTAAGGTTTAAGGTTAGGGTTAGGGTTAGCATTAGACAGGGTTAATGTTAGGGTTATGGTTAGTGTTAGGGTAAGGTTCGGGTTTAGGTTTATGTTTAGCGTTAGGATTAGGGGATAGGGTTAGGATTAGGGTTTTGCTTTAGGGGTTAGGATTAGTGTTAGGTTTTGTGTTAGGGCTGGCTTAGTGTTAGGGTTAGGATTAGAAGTTAGGTTTAGAGTTAGTGTTCGTGTTAGTGTTAGGGTTAGTGTTAATGTTAGAGGTTAGGGTTAGGGTTATTGTTAGGCTTAGGGTTAGGGTTAGAGTTTAGGGTTAGTGTAAGTGTTAGTGTTAGAGATAGGGTTAAAGTTTAGATTTTTTGTTAGGGTTAGGATTAGAATTTTGTGTTAGCGTTATGATTAGCGTTAGGGTTAGTTTGAGGTTTAGGGTTATAGTTAGAATTTAGGTTTCTATTAGGGTTACTGTTAATGTTAGAGTTAGAGGTTAAGTTTAGGTTTAGGTTTAGTGTTAGGTTTAGGGTTATGTGTAGATTTTGGGTTAGGGTTCTTGTGAGGGTTAGGGTTAGTTCAGTATTAGACAGAGTTAGTGTTAGGGTTGTAATTAGGGATAGGGTTAGGGTTAGGGTTAGACAGGTTTAGTGTTATGGTTAGGGTTGGTGTTAGGGTTAGTTTTAGCATTAGGTTTAGGATTAGGTTTGGAATTAGGGTTAGACTGTTAATGTTAGGGTTAGGTTTAGGGTAAGGGTTAAGGATAGAGGGTTAGGGTTAGGGACAGGGTTAGGCTTAGGGTTAGATTTAGAGTTGGGTTAGCGTAAGTGTTAGTGTTAGTTTTAGGGTAAGGATTATGGTTAGGGTTAGATTTTGTGTTGGTGTTGAGGTTAGCTTTAGGGTTAGGATTAGGACTAGAGTGTTAGAGTTCGGGTTAGGGTTTGGGTTAGGGTTATGGTTATGGTTAGGGTTAGAATTAGGTTTCGTCTTAGGTTTAGGGTTAGGATTCGGGCTAGAGGGTTAGGGTTCAGGTTCGGGTTCAGGTTAGGCTTAGTGTTAGAGGCTAAGTTAGGGGTAGTATTAGGGTAAGTGGTAGAGTTAGACAGAGTTAAGGTTAGGTTTATGGTTAGGGTTCAGCGTTATGGTTAAGGTTAGAGTTAGAAGTTAGGGTTACTATTATGGTTGGTTAAGGGTAAGGTTAAGGTTAGACAGGTTTAGGGTTAGATTTAGTTTTAGGTTTAGGGTTAAATTTAGCATTAGAGTTTAGGGCTAGGTTTAGGGTTAGGTTTTAGGATTAGACTGGCTTAATGTTAAGGTTATGATTAGTGTCAGGGTTAGGTTTGGTGTTAGGTTTAGGGTTAGTGTTAGTATTAGGGTCAGGGTTAGGATTAGGGTTTTGCTTTAGGGGTTAGGATTAGTGTTACGTTTATTGTTAGGGCTGGCTTAGGGTAAGGGTTAGGATTAGAAATTAGGTTTAGGGTTAGTGTTCTTGTTAGTGTTAGGGTTAGTGTTAGTGTTAGTGTTAGAGGTTAGGGTTAGTGATAGTGTTAGGGATATGGTTACGATTAGAGTTTAGGGTTAGGGTTAGGGTTAGGGATAGGTTTAAAGTGGTTAGGGATAGGTTTAAAGTTTAGAGTTTGTGTTAGGGTTAGGATTAGAAGGTAGGATTAGGGTTATGGTTATGGTTAGGGTTAGATTGAGGATTAGTTTTAGGGTTAGGGTTATGGTTAGAATTTAGGTTTCTATTAGGGTTAGTGTGAAGGTTAGATTTAGAGGTTAAGTTTAGGGTTAGGTTTAGTGTTAGGTTTAGGGTTAGGTGTAGGTTTTAGTTTAGGGCTTTGGTTAGGGTTAGGGTTAGGCTTACATTTGGTATTAGAGCGAGTTAGTGTTAGGGTTGTAATTACGGTTAGGGTTATGGTGAGGGTTAGAAAGGTTTAGTGTTAGGGTTAGGGTTAGTGTTAGGGTTAGTTTTAGGGTTAGGGTTAAGTTTATCGTTAGAGATTAGGGGAAGGGGAAGGGTTTGTGTTAGGGTTAGGGTTAGGTTTAGGGTTAGCCAGGGTTAATGTTAGGGTTATGGTTGGGTTCGGGTTAGGTTTGGTTTTAGGTTTAACGTTAGTGTTTGGATTTTGGTTGGGGTTAGGATTAGGGTTTTTCATTAGGGGTTAGTATTAGGCTTAGGGTTCGGGTTAGGGTTGGTGTTAGGGTTAGAGTTAGAGTTAGGTTTAGGGTTAGGGTTAGTGTTAGGGTTAGGTTTCGGGTTAGGTTTAGGCTTAGGTTTAGGGTTAGAGGTTAGGGTTAGGGTTAGGATAGGGTTAAACCGAGTTAAGGTTAGTGTTACGTTTAGGGTTAGGTTTAGCGTTAGGGTTAGGGTTATGTTTAGGGCTAGATTTTTATTTAGGTTTGAGGATAGGTTTAGGCTTAGGCTTAGTGTTAGGATTTGGGCTATAGTGTTAGGGTTCGGGTTAGGGTTAGTGTTAGATGTTAGGGTTAGGGTTAGTGTTATTGTTAGGGGAAGTGTTGGAAAGAGTTAAGGTTAGGGTTACGGTTAAGGTTAGCATTATGGTAAAGGTTAGGGTTAGAGTTTAGGGTTAGGGTTGGCATTTCCTTAGCGTTAGGGTTAGTGTTAATCAGGTTTAGTGTTAGGGTTAGGACTAGGGTTAGTGTTAGGGTTATTGTTAGGGTTAGAACTGAGTGTTAGCGTTAGGTTTAGGGTTAGGGATAGGGTTAGACTTGGTTAGGGTTACGGATAGGGTTAGGTTTTGGGTTAAGGTTAGTGTTAGGATTATGTTTATTGTAAGACACAGTTCATGTTAGGGTGGGAAGTAGGGTTAATGTTAGGGTTAGGTTTAGACAGGGTTAGGGTTAGGTTTAGGTTTAGGGTTAGTTTTAGGGTTAGGATTAAGTTTAGCATTAGAGATTAGGGTAAGGTTTAGGGTTAGGGTTAGCGTTAGACAGGGTTAATATTAGGGTTATGGTTAGTGTTAGGGTTAGGTTTGGGGTTAGGTTTATGTTTAGTGTTAGGATTAGGGGATAGGGTTAGAATTAGGGTTTTACTTTAGGGGTTAGGATTAGTGCTAGATTTTGTTTTAGGGCTGCCTTAGTGTTAGGCTTAGGATTAGATGTTAGGTTTAGAGTTAGTGTTCTTGTTAGTGTTAGGGTTAGTGTTAGTGTTAGTGTTAGTGTTAGAGGTTAGGGTTAGGGTTATTGTTAGGCTTAGGGTTAGGGTTATTGTTAGGCTTAGGGTTAGGGATAGAGTTTAGGGTTAGTGTAAGAGTTAGTGTTAGGGATAGGGTTAAAGTTTAGATTTTTTGTTAGCGTTAGGATTAGAATTTTGGGTTAGCGTTATGGTTAGGGTTAGGGTTAGATTGAGGTTTAGGTTAAGGTTTAGGGTTATGTTTAGAATTTAGGTTTCTATTAGGGTTAGTGTTAATGTTAGAATTAGAGGTTAAGTTTAGGGTTAGGTTTAGTGTTAGGTTTAGGTTTACGTGTAGGTCTTGGGTTAGGGTTCTCGTTTGGGTTAGGGTTAGGGATAGTTTAGTATTAGACAGAGTTAATGTTAGGGTTGTAATTAGGGATAGGGATAGGGTTAGGGTTAGGGTTAGACAGGTTTAGTGTTATGGTTATGGTTAGTGTTAGGGTTAGTTTTAGCATTAGGTTTAGGATTAGGTTTAGGATTAGGTTTGTGGTTAGGGTTAGACTGTTAATGTTAGAGTTAGGTTTTGGTTAAGGGTTAAGTTTAGAGGGTTAGGGTTAGGGATAGGGTTAGGCTTAGGGTTAGATTTAGGGTTGGGTTAGCGTTAGGGTTAGTATAAAGTTTAGTGTAAACTTTATGGTTACGGTTAGGTTTTGTGTTAGTGTTGAGGTTAGCTTTACGGTTAGGATTAGGACTAGAGAGTTAGGGTTCGGGTTAGGGTTTGGGTTAGGGTTATGGTTAGGGTTGAGGTTAGGTTTAGGCTTAGGTTTAGGGTTAGGATTAGGGCTAGAGGGTTAGGGTTCAGGTTCGGGTTCGGGTTAGGCTTAGTGTTAGAGGCTAAGTTATGGGTAGTGTTAGGGTAAGGGGTAGGCTTAGATAGAGTTAAGGTTAGGTTTATGGTTAGGGTTCAGCGTTATGGTTAAGGTTAGGGTTAGAAGTTAGGGTTACTATTATGGTTGGTTAGGGGTAAGGTTAGGGTTATACAGGTTTAGGGTTAGATTTAGTTTTAGGTTTAGGGTTAAATTTAGCGTTAGAGTTTAGGGCTAGGTTTAGGGTTAGGTTTAGGATTAGACTGGGTTAATGTTAAGGTTATGATTAGGGTTAGGGTTAGGTTTTGAGTTAGGTTTAGGGTTAGTGTTAGTATTAGGGTCAGGGTTAGGATTAGGGTTTTGCTTTAGGGGATAGGATTAGTGTTACGTTTAGTGTTAGGGCTGGCTTAGGGTAAGGGTTAGGATTAGAAATTAGGTTTAGGGTTAGTGTTCTTGTTAGTCTTAGGGTTAGTGTTAGTGTTAGAGGTTAGGATTAGGGTTAGTGTTAGGGATAGGGTTACGGTTATAGTTTAGGGTTAGGGTTAGGGTTAGGGTTATGATTAGAGGTTATGGTTATGGATAGGGTTAGGGTTATGGTTAGGATTCACATTCAATTTAGCGCTAGGCTTACAGGTTACACTTCTGGATAGGTTTAGAGTTGGTGTTAGGGTTAGGGTTAGTGTTAAGGTTCAGACTTGGTGTTAGGATTAGTGTAAGCATTACAGTTAGGGTTAGTTTTAGGGTTAGGGTTAGGTTTTGTATTAGGGTTTATGGTTATGGTTAGTGTTAAGGTTAGAGGGTTAGGGTTAGGGATAGTTTTAGACTTACGTTAAGATTTAGTGTTAGTGTTTGAGTTAGTGGTTGTGATTATGGTTAGGTTTAGGGTTAGGGATAGAGTTAGGGTTAGGGTTAGGATGAGGTTTGGGTTTGGGGTTAGGCTTAGTGTTAGGGTAAGGGTTAGGATTAGGGTTTTGCATTAGGGTTTAGAATTACTGTTAGGGTTAGCGTAGTTTTACAGTTAGGGTTAGGGTAAGGATTAGGGTTTTGCATTAAGGTTTAGAATGAGGGTTAGGGTTAGCGTAGTTTTACGGTTAGGGTTACGGTAAGGATTAGGGTTAGGGTTAGGGTTACAGTTAAGGTTCAATGTTTAGACATTAGTTTGAATTTTCGGGTTAGGTTTAATGTTAGGTTTAGGTTTAGGGTTAGGATTAGAAGTTAGTTTTAGGGTTATGGTAAAGTTTAGGGCTAGGGTTAGGTTTAGGGTTAGAGTTTAGTGTTAGGGTTAGGGTTGCGTTAGAGTTATTGTTAGGGTTAGACAGGATTAGGGTTAGGGTTAGTGTTATGTTTATGTTTGGTGTTAGGGTTAGTTTTAGGGTTAGGGTTAGTGTTAGGATTATAATTTTGCATTGGGTTTAGGATTAGGTTTAGTGTTATGTTTACAGTTAGGTTTATGGTTAGGGTTAGTGTTAGGACTAGAGTGTTAGGGTTTGGGTTCACTTTAGAGGTTAGATTTAGGTTTAGGTTTAGGGTTAGACAGAGTTAAGGTTAGGTTTAGGGTTACGGTTAGGTTTAGTGTTGGGGTTAGGGTTGAGTTTAGGTTTAGACTTAGGTTTAGGTTTAGGATTAGGGCTAGAGTGTTAAGGTTCGGGTTCGGGTTCGTGTTAGTGTTAGAGGTTAAGGTTAGGATTAGTGTTAGGGTTAGGGGTAGGGTTAGACAGAGTTATGTTTTGGTTTATGGTTAGGGTTTGCGTTATGGTTAAGGTTAGGTTTAGAGTTTAGGATTAGTATTATGGTTGGCTAGGGGTAAGGTTAGGGTTAGACAGGTTTAGTGTTAGGGTTAGGGTTAGAGTTAGGGTTACAGTTAGTGTTAGTGTTAGGGTTAGGGTTAGTTTTAGACTGGGTTAGGGTTAGTGATAAGGTTAGTTTTGGGGTTAGGGTTAGTGTTAGGTTTAGGGTTAGTGTTAGAGTTATTGTTAGGGTGGTAATTAGGGTTAGGGTTAGGGTTAGACAGGGTTAGGTTTAGGGATAGAGTTAGGGTTAGTTTTAGGTTTTAGGTTAAGTTTAGAGTTAGAGTTACGGTTTAGGGTTAGAGTTACATTTAGGATTAGACTGTGTTAAGGTTAAGGTTATGGAGCTGCCGCGCCTGGCAATCGGTGTGCAGAGGAGGAGCTGGGCAGATCTGGGGTGCCCTCATCAGCCTCTCTGCATGTCTGGAGGACTCTGGATATCTCCGCCCAGACTGTTGGAGTTCCCCCAGGCTTCTAGGTGCAGTGAAGGGGAGAGGTGGGTTCAAGGCGTCCACATCAGCCTCCCCATTCCGGTTACACTTGGAGAACTGCTGAGCTCCCGATGTGTTGGGAGCTGCGGCCGAGCCCGGTCACCTTACTTGGTGGACGTGAGGCCTGTAGGAAAGAGCAAAGCCTGAGCTAGATTACCCCTCCCACCGAGTGTGCTAAGATGGCGCTTGTCTCCTGCTTCCTGCTTGGTAAACAACCCGCTCTGTAAGATAGTCTGCCTAGCAACAACTGATGTTAGCCAATCAGCCCGCATCGCGCACTTTGAACTGATTGGCCACTGTAACCTTATAAAAGTGAGTGCCTCTCCCAACAGAGGAAGAAGCATGGAAGGAGCCATGGGGAGCGGACCGGTTGAGGCTTCGGCCAGGTAGGATCCCGGGGCAGACTGTGAGGAAGGCAAATAAAGAAAAGCTTGTCCACCACAAAACCCTGTTGCATGCTGTTCCTGCCGGCCGGGAGCGACACCGACAACTGGTGGCCCATACGGGGAACTGATCAGCCCCGAGACGTGGTGGTGGACGATACACTCCAACACAGTGCTGCAGGACAGGTGAGTAGAGGATAAACCTGGGCCCTGGGTGGCGCGCACCTACAGGGTTTTTAGACTCCTCTCGAGCTCACGCGTAAGTGGCCGGTCTCCTAGGCCTCACGAGGTGAGTCAAAATAATAGATAAATATGGGAAACATACCGGACAAAGATGCTCAGCCCTTGGTGTTGGTCCTTCAGAGACTCCTAAAGTCCAAGGACCTCAAGGTGGGGCGTAAGACTCTAGAAAATTTCCTTGCAGAAATTGACAGCTTTGCTCCCTGGTTTCTGCCTACAGGGCATGTAAACCTGTCATCCTGGGAAAAGTTGGGCAGAGACCTTTCCCTAGCAGAACGGGAGGGTAGAGCTTCAGTCTCTGCTCGTCCGTTGTGGGAAATGATACACGCGTGCCTAAAGAGCAAGGGTACTTACCGGGGGAGCTCTCAAGAACTTGTAGAAGTACGCGAGGTGTTTGAACAGGCACAGTCAGGGAGCTCCCGAGAGGGGTCCGTCAAGGGGAACAAGGATGCTAAGGAGGAGGATGGGGCTCTAGCCTCGGAGTCGTCTGACTCCGAGGACGAGGGAAAGTTGAATGGCAAGGAGGCCAAAGAGACCACCTGTCAGCAGGCTAAGTCGCTTGATGGGGAGACGCAAGGCTCTTTCGCCGTGTTGCGCCGAGAACTGCGCTCCGCTCAGCTAGGCTTACGAAAAAGCAGAGAGCTTCTGAGTGCCCCCTGGCAGGGGAGGGAGACAGAACCTTCTGCTCCGCCCTGGAACTCGTTCCTGGAAGCGGTCCCTCGCCGCGAGGCCGCCGCATGGGAACTCCCCCCTCTTCTGTCAGTACAGGAAGTAACGCACAGGCCGCCATCTTATGATGCTCCGCCACCGGCGGGACGTTATTTCCACAGACAGCTGTGGCGTGGGGGTCGTGTGTCTAATGAAGACCACCCATTCCCAGGGATAGATAGCGGCCCCTATGGGATATACCCTGTACAGATAGCCCCAGGTCAGGGACGTAATGTGTGGGAACCCTTTGAAATAAAACAGATCAGAGAACTTAAAAGTGCTGTTACAACTTTTGGACCCACCGCACCTTATACCATTGCCATGCTGGAGAACCTGTCTTCCGGGCCCCTCACCCCCACCGATTGGGTTCAATTGGCAAAAGCATGTCTATCCTCAGGCAGTTACCTAGACTGGCGAGCCTGGTATGCAGAGTACTCTGCCGAACAGGCTGAGAGAAATGCCAGTCGAGGAAACAGGGGATGGAATAAGGATATGCTTATGGGAGAGGGCCAACACGCAGATGATCAGAACCAGTTTCCTGGCGCTGTCTATGAGCAAATTAATGCCATAGGACTTCGCGCCTGGAAACAGGTGAATGGCGCTGGAACGGCCTCCCTGTGTCTCTCGAAAATGTTTCACCTGCTAAGATTATTGAACATTACCCAGAAGCAGTCGCTTCCCTGGCCCTAGAGGCACATAATAGGGCCGTCCAACATTTTGGCTCGGGACCCCTAGCCATTCGGGTGCCCTACACAGCTAGCCAAGTTAAAACCTTAACTGCTTGTATAGACACTTGGGCCATTCTAAGATGCATCTTTCATGGAGAGATAAATAATCAATATCCAAAAGACCCATTGTTACAGTTCGTTACTGAACACCCAGTAATCTTTCCAAGAATCACTACCTCTGAACCTATTGCCCCAGCAACAACAGTTTATACTGATGGATCCAAAACTGGAGTGGGAGCCTATGTGGTCTCAGGCATGCCTCCAATTAGTATACAGTTTGAGCCAGACCAACCACAGGTGGTAGAATTACAGATTGTTAAAACTGTTCTTGAAAAGTTCCCAGGAGCCATTAATATCGTTTCCGATTCTAAGTATGTGGTCAATGCTATGCAGGTTCTTGAGACAGCAGGCCTAATCAAACCAATTTCTAAAGTGACTAAATTGTTCCAGTCTATTCAGACCCTGCTCCAAAACAGACACACCAAGGTATTCACTACCCACATAAGGGCACATACACACCTACCAGGGCCCATGACGCAGGGCAATGTGGCTGATGACGTGGCCACTCGCCCACTGTGGATCTTCAACATGCTATCACCAATAAAACAAGCCCGTGGTTTCCATGACAAGTTACATGTCAATGCTAGGACATTAGCTAATCACTTCCGCATTTCCAGAGCTGAAGCGCAAGACATCGTGCGGCTATGTGGCTCATGTGCCACACATAGGTCTGTTACATCAGTGGGGGTTAACCCTAGAGGGCTGGTCCCTGGTGACATTTGGCAGATGGATGTCACACACATGACAGATTTTGGGTCTCTTAAATATGTCCATGTCTCTACAGACACCTGTTCCCACGTCATATTTGCAACTGCAGAGACAGGTGAAAAGGTTTCTAATGTGATTAATCATTGCCTAGCGGCTTGGGCCGCGTGGGGCAAACCCAGAATATTAAAAACAGATAATGGACCAGCCTACACAGGAAAAGCCTTCAGTGAATTCTGTAAAACTATGGAAGTACAATTAAAACATGGTATCCCATACAATCCTCAAGGTCAAGGGATCATCGAGAGAGCTCACAGAAGTATCAAGGAACTCCTATATAAACAAAAAGGGGGAGTAAGCCAAGGCCTGTCTCCAAAGGCGCGGTTATCTATGGCATTATTCACATACAATTTTTTAAACTTAAACAGTGAAAATTGCTCCCCAGCTATGGCACATTGTACCCCATCTCCAAAAAATAAAGGATGGGTTAGATGGAAAGATGTCCTGACGGGACAATGGATGGGCCCGGATCCGGTGGTTAGCTGGAACGGAGGCGCGGTTTGTGTCTTTCCGCAGGGACCAGGACGAGAACCACTGTGGGTCCCAGAGAGGTTGACACGTGCGACAAGTCCCTCGACTGAAGATCAGGCCTGTTCCACCAGAGGCCAACCGCAGACCCAACAACAAGATGAGCCCTAAAAGAACTGCAGGACAATCCCTTTTTGGGGGCCTGGAACGGCTTGCTCCCCTATGTGCTACCCTTGGTAGGCCCTCTATGCTCCTTGTTCTTGCTCCTGCTTATAGGACCATGCTTGCTCTGATGGGTCACATTGTTCATTAATGGATGCCTTGCGGCGGCACGTCATCAGGTCCGCATGGTTGCCCATGCTGCTCTGGCAGCGGTCCAGAACGGGCAAAACGACCCCCAGGCATACACATGGCTCGCTCGCATGGCCTACGACCGCGTTTAAAAGTGACAGGCTTCCCACATTCTCCTCCCTAGACAACAACATGTAGCAGGGTGGGTGAGTCAATGACAGGTAAGAGCGTGCCTCCCCAGCATGACTCAACCTAAGCCAGGCCCTACCCCATGGCGCACGAAAGCCGCTGGATTGCTAGATTCCGCCCCGAATCTAGATGCCTCTCCAAAGGGGATCATAAGGAGAGACTTGAGCGTATGCCTATGTGCACCCAGGTTCCGTCTGACCTATCCCTGGCCCTGGAAAAAAGGATGAGGGCCTCAAGGCCTTGGTGGACCCTGGGACAGCCGCCCGGGTTCCAACCCAAAGGCCTGCGGTGGGCCTCAGATACAGGGCGTAGGCCTCTACGCTCGATCCAGGACGGGCTGCGATGCGCTCGTTCTTGTAAAATAAAATAGGGGGAGATGTTGGGAGCTGCGGCCGAGCCCAGTCGCCTTACTTGGCGGACGTGAGGCCTGTAGGAAAGAGCAAAGCCTGAGCTAGATTACCCCTCCCATCGAGTGTGCTAAGATGGCGCTTGTCTCCTGCTTCCTGCTTGGTAAACAACCCGCTTGTAAGATAGTCTGCCTAGCAACAACTGATGTTAGCCAATCAGCCCGCATCGCGCGCTTTGAACTGATTGGCCACTGTAACCTTATAAAAGTGAGTGCCTCTCCTGCCAGAGGAAGAAGCACGGAAGGAGCCACGGGGAGCAGACCGGTTGAGGCTTCGGCCAGGTAGGATCCCGGGGCAGACTGTGAGGAAGACAAATAAAGAAAAGCTTGTCCACCACGAAACCCTGCTGCGTGCTGTTCCTGCCGGCCGGGAGCGACACCGACACCGATGGGTGGGTGGGACCACACTATCAGCCTAGCCCAGCCTGTTTAGCTGCCACACCTGGCCATCAGTATGCAGAGGAGGAGCTGGGCAGATCTGGGGTGCCCTCATCAGCCTCTCTGCGTGTCTGGAGGACTCTGGATATCTCCGCCCAGACTGTTGGAGTTCCCCCAGGCTCCCAGGTGCAGTGAAGGGGAGAGGTGGGTTCGAGACTTCCACATCAGCCTAGCCATTCTGGTTACAATTGGAGAACTGCTGAGCTCCCGACGGGTGGGCGGGCCCACACTATCAGCCTAGCCCAGCCTGTTTTGCTGCCGCGCCTGGCCATCGGTGTGCAGAGGAGGAGCTGGGCAGATCTGGGGTGCCCTCATCAGCCTCTCTGTGTGTCTGGAGGACTGTGGGTATCTCTGCAAGCAGTGAGGGACCACAGGTTCCTGAGGCACCACGGCCTGTGGTGAGTACCCTAACCCAGCTGCGATTGAAGAACTGTACAGCTTCCAAGGGGCAGGTGGGCGCACAGTGTCCCTGAGGCCCAGCTTGTCTGGAACTGTGGAGTTCTGAGCAGGCAGAGGAGGGCCACTGGTTCTGTAGGCCCAATGGCTTGGGGTAGCACAGTGCCAGAGTCTCAGTAGCTCCAAACATAGAAGGGGATTTTCAACAGATCCTGAGGAAGCTTTCAAATAACACTTGAAACACAGAAATATAGGAAAATGACAAAACGAAAGAACAAATTACAACCTCAAACCTCCAGCCCATCTCAAGAAACCCAGGAGCGATGTATATAGAAGAAAATATATCCCATCCACCTCATATATCGGACACAATAGCTACTGAAATTGACAAGCAACTCCAGGAAGCTTTAAAAATATTCAAACTCGAAATAATCTCCCAGATAAAAGAAGAAATGATAAAAGAAATGAAACAGATTCTAAATATATCTAAAGAAAACACAGATAAAAAATTGGAGGAACTAAACAAAAAGATAGAATCCCTAGACGAGCAATATAAGAAACAAACAGAATACATAATGCAGATGCACAGAGATATACAGGAAATAAAAAACTCCACTGAAAGTTGTAAAAACTTCCTTAATGAAAGTGAAGATAGAATTTCAGACCTTGAAGACAGGATTGCAGCTAGTGAACAGGAAAGGAAAGATCTTTTGAAAATAACAAGGAATCAGGAAACAACAATTCAACAACTGCAAGACGATGCAAAGAAGAATAACATAAGAATGATAGGGGTTAATGAAAGAGAGGGAGACAACATGAAGGATGTCAGGAGGATATTTAGAGAAGTAATAGCTGAAAATTTCCCAAGCATGAGATCAGAAACTGACATCAGGATCAGTGAAGCATATAGAACTCCAAATAGTCATAACCAAAATAAAACTACACCCAGACATATAATAATCACCATCCCAGAAATCCAACACAAGAATAGATTATTAAAAGCTGTCAGAGAGAAAAGACAGATCACTTATAAAGGAAAACCTATCAGAATCACAGCAGACTTCTCAGCACAAACGATAAAGTCAAGAAAAGCATGGAGTGAAATATTCCAGATCCTAAAGCAAAATGATTTCCAACCAAGACTGATATATTCTGCAAAACTATCATTCAAAATAGATGGTGCAATACGATACTTCCATGACAAAGAACAGCTGAAGAACTTCATGAACACCAAACCAACCCTGCAAAAAATATTGAAAGACAGTTTAGATACACAAAGGAAAAAACCACTAAGCAAAGCAAATAATTAAACAGAACAGAAAGATAAAGATGCAACAGCAGAGAGATAACATTCCTACAATTAACCAGCATTTAACAGTAATAACCATTAATGTAAATGGTCTCAATGCACCAATCAAAAGAAACAGACTAGCAGAATGGATCAAAAACCAAAATACAACCATATGCTGTTTACAGGAAACCCATCTAACCCAGAATGATACTCACAGACTGAAAGTCAAAGGATGGAAAACAATTCTTCATGCAGCAGGAATCCAAAAAAAGGCAGGAGTAGCCACTCTGTTTGCAGACAACGTGAACTTTAAACCGACAATGACCATTAAGGACAAAGAAGGTCACTACACACTTGTAAGGGGAAAACTCCAAGAGGAAGAGATAACTATCTTAAATATATACGCACCAAACTCCAGAGCACCCAGTTATATAAAACAATTATTAACAGAAATGAAAACTCAAATTATCAGTAACTCAATTGTAACAGGAGACCTTAATACACCACTGACACCAAGGGACAGATCAAACAGACAGAAAATGAGCAAAGAAATAACAGAACTGAATCACACCTGTGAACAAATGGGTTTGATAGACATGTACAGAATGTTCCACCCAACAACATCAGAATACACATTCTTCTCAGCAGTACATGGATCATTCTCTAAAATAGACTATATATTAGCTCAAAGAACATATTTAAACAAATGCAAAAGAGTTGAGATCATCCCTTGCATGTTATCAGATCATAGCGCTCTGAAATTAGAAATTAATGATAAAAGATACTGCAAAAATTCCGCAAACACATGGAAACTGAATAACACACTCTTGAGCAATCAGTGGGTCACAGAAGAAATTAAAGAAGAAATTAAACAATACCTAAAAGAAAATGAAAATGCAGATAAAACTTACCAGAATCTGGGATGCAATGAAAGCCGTCCTGAGAGGAAAATTTATTGCACTGAGTTCCCACATCAGGAAAACAGAACGAATACAAATAAATAACTTGATGCTACACCTCAAACAGCTAGAAAAAGAAGAACAAGTCAAGCCCAAAGCCAAAAGAAGAGAAGAAATTATAAAAATCAGATCAGAAATCAATGCAATAGAGACTAAGAAAACAATCCAAAGAATCAATGAATCAAAGAGTTGGTTCTTTGAAAGAATAAATAAAATCAATAAGCCCCTAGCCAACCTTATTTAAAAAAGGGGAGAAAAAGCTCAAATTCATGCAATAAGAAATGAAAAAGGAGAAATCACTACAGACCCAATTGAAATACAGAGGATCATCAACACCTATTTCGAAAAACTCTCCTCTCAAAAGTTTGATAACACAGAAGAAATAGACAGATTCTTAGAAGCATATGAAGTACCAAAGCTAGATCAAGAGGATGTAAAACTGTTGAATAACCCAATCTCTGCTAATGAAATTGAAAATGTAATTAAATCCTTAACCCACCAAGAAAAGCCCAGGCCCAGATGGATTCACTGCAGAATTCTACAAGAAATACAAAGACCTAATGCCGACACTCCTCAAACTATTCAATGAAATTGAAAGGGAAGCAATCCTTCCTAAGTCATTCCTGGAAGCAAATATTACTCTAGTACCAAAACCTGAGAAAGAAACAACTATAAAAGAGAACTATAGACCGATCTCCCTAATGAACACAGATGCAAAAATCCTCAATAAAATATTGGCAAATAGGATCCAGCAAATCATCAAGAAGATTATACACCATGACCAAGAGGAATTCATCCCAGGAATGCAAGGATGGTTCAACATACGCAAATCAATAAATGTAATCCACCATATCAATAAAGCCAAAAATAAGAATCACATGATCATTTTTATAGATGCAGAAAAAGCCTTCCATAAGGTCCAACACTTATTCATGATAAGAACTTTACAGAAAATTCGAATAAATGGTCTTTACCTCAATATAATAAAGGCCATTTATGACAAACCAACAGCCAGCATCATACTAAATGGCCAAAAATTGAAAGCCTTTACTTTAAAATCGGGCACAAGACAAGGATGTCCTTTATCACCACTCCTATTTAATATAGTACTGGAAGTACTAGCCAGAGCAATTAGGCAAGAAAGAGAAATAAAAGGGGTAAAGATAGGAAAAGAAGAAGTTAAATTATCATTGTTTGCAGATGACATGATACTCTACATAGAAGACCCCCTAAACTCCATTGAAAGACTCTTAGATACAATAAATAAATTCAGTAATGTGGCTGGATACAAAATCAATACTCAGAAATCAATAGCATTCCTATACACGAACAACAAAATCACAGAGAGGGAAATAAGAGAAACTGGACTATTCACATTAGCAAGCAAAAAAATGAAATATTTAGGAATTACTCTTACGAAAGAAGTGAAAGACTTATACAGTGAAAATTATAATACACTGAAAAAGGAAATTGAAGATGATCTCAGAAAATGGAAAGACATCCCTTGCTCATGGATAGGAAGAACAAACATTGTGAAAATGGCCATTCTCCCAAAACTGTTATACATATTCAATGCAATCCCAGTAGAAATTCCATCAACATACCTTATAGATCTAGAGAAATCACTCCTAAATTTCATCTGGAACCAGAAGAGACCTAGAATCGCAAAGGCAATTCTAAGCAGCAAAGACAAAGCAGGAGGCATCACAATCCCTGACTTGAAGTTATACTACAAAGCAACAGTAGTAAAATCAACATGGTATTGGAATCCAAACAGAACTGAAGATCAATGGAATAGATTAGAATATACAACCACAACTACAAACACACTCAACCACCTTATCTTTGATAAAGGAGCCAAGCAGGTTCACTGGAAGAACGACAGTCTCTTTAACAAATGGTGCTGGAAAAACTGGCTCTCCATTTGCCGAAAACTAAAGCTAGACCCATCTCTATAACCATGTACTAAATTAAAATCTAAATGGGTCAAAGTCTGAATATTAAAACAGAAACACTAAATCTATTGGAAGACAAAATAGGTAGAAACCTTGGAGACATAGGAGTAGGTAAAGAATTCATGAACAGGACTCAAACCGCACAAGAAATACTCCCCAGAATCAATAACTGTGACCACTTCTTATTAAAAAGTTTCTGCATGTCAAAAGAAATCTCCAGCATAGTGAAAAGAAAACCCACAAACTGGGAAAAGATTTTAGTGAACTCTCTCTCAGACAAGGGCCTCTTGTCTAAATCATATAAAGAATTAAAGAAACTCAGACCTCCAAAATTCAAAGATCCAATCCAAAAATGGGCATCTGAGATGAATACGCAATTGTCAGATGAAGAAATGCAAATGGCAAATAAATACATGAAAAAATGCTCATCATCATTGGTCATTAGAGAAATGCAAATTAAAACCACACTGAGATACCATCTCACTCCTGAAAGAATGGCCAGGATCAAGAAAATCAACAACAAATGCTGGAGAGGCTGTGGGGAAAAAGAACTCTCCTGCACTGTTGGTGGGAGTGTAGACTGGTACAGCCTTTGTGGAGATCTGTCTGGAGATTTCTCAAAAAGTTGGGATTGGAAATCCCATTTATTCCAGCTATTCCACTTCTAGGCATATTCCCAGAAGAACTGAAAGCATCATACCACAGGGATATATGTGCACCTATGTTTATAGCAGCACAATTTGTAATCGCCAGATGTTGGAAACAACCCAGGTGTCCCTCAACTGAGGAATGGATAAAAAAGTTGTAGTATTTCTATACAATGGAGTATTATTCAGATATAAAGAAGGATCACATTGAGATATTTATCAATAAATGGGCGCAGCTTGAGACCATACTCATAAGTGAAATAAATCAATCTCGCATGTGTGAATACCGAATAGTTTCCCTAATGTAAGTAATGATTCAAATATATAAAAATATGTGGTAATCATGATTCCCCATTAGGTGGCCTTGAAGCCTTATAAAGTTTTCACTCATTAATTAGAAACGCTTTATTCTGGGCTTCTTGATATGGAAA
This sequence comes from Cavia porcellus, assembly GCF_034190915.1. Lineage (NCBI taxonomy): Eukaryota > Metazoa > Chordata > Mammalia > Rodentia > Caviidae > Cavia > Cavia porcellus. The sequence continues at coordinate 6,797,573 of NW_026947518.1, forward strand.
TATTTGAAGCTAGAGTACATGCAGTTTTATCCAAATATTTCAAGAAAAAAGACAGACACTATGGTAACTACTATTAAGTCGGGTTATATGGTGGTGAAGTACTAGGTTGCTGAAGCAGTCATGCTTTGACCTCTATTGTTATATGGTTATGCCCTGTTTTATCTCAATCTCCCCCTTATTCTTTTAAAAAATTATTTAGTCATTTTTTATATTTGTCTTAATTAAAGAAAAAATCTAAAAAATTAGGATATATAAATAGTAACTCTTTTTGATTTTCTATTAACTTGTTTTGAAGTCCTGTAATACTCCTGCGATCTTGTTTTGACTTATTAGACTCTGTTCCATTCTGTATGATAGTATCAAGTTTGAGGATCTAGGCAACTACTTTGAAGGCAATAAGATTCACTAAGATGCCCATTCTGGTTTGACTATTGTCTTCTTTGGAAGTCCTGTAATGTTTACAATGCCTAAGTTTTATTGTTCTTGTTCTCTACTGTTTTGTCCAACTTTATAATATCTAATGAGATAGACAATTCTTTTTAAGGAAACAAGAGACAACGTTGGTAACCATTGTTGATAACCTTGTACTCTGTTCTACACCATGTGCTATGTCTATCCTTGGTTTTGACTGACAGCTCTGTTTTGCCATATTTGACTGTATTCTCCCCCCCAAAAAAGGTAATAAACACTAAGGAGTAATAAAATCCAAAATGTGTAAATTTTGTTGTAAAAAAGAGAGGGGGAAAAAAAAAAGAAAAAGAGCTCTAACGGATATAACAGCAAGTGTGTTTGGGGTGTTAAATAGCTGACTATATCAATGTTTTTGGATCATTGAACACAGCTGTTTGCAGTCTCCCTGTTTGAATGTCCGCCTTGTATTCTTTGATACTGTGATTTGAGCAACTATTTTCAAGATGATAATATGTAATCTATTAACAGGTGATTCCTTAATGTTATGTTTTTTTTTTGTAGTTCTGTATTACGTGTACCCTTACAACGCTTTGTTTTGTTTTGTGTTTTTCTCTTTTTCCTCTTAAATAAAAAAAAAAAGTTTAAGGTTATGATTACTGTTAGGGTTAGGTTTGGATTTAGGTTTAGGTTTAGTGTTAGTATTAAGATCAGGGTTATGATTAGGGTTTTGCTTTAGGTGTTAGGATTATTTTAGTTTTAGTGTTAGGTCTGGCTTAGGGTTAGGGTTAGGATTAGAAGTTAGGTTTAGGGTTAGTGTTCGTGTTAGTGTTAGGGCTAGTGTTAGTGTTAGTGTTAGAGGTTAGGGTTAGTGTTAGGGTTAGGGTTACGGTTAGAGTTTAGGGTTAGGGATAAGGTTATAGTTTAGATATAGTGTTAGGGTTAGGATTAGAAGTTAGGGTTAGGTTTATGGTTAGGGTTAGGCTTAGATTGAGGTTTAGGTTTAGGGTTAGGGTTATGGTTAGAATTTAGGTTTGTATTAGGTTTAGTGTTAAGGTTAGAGTTAGAGGTTAAGTTTAGGGTTAGGTTTAGTGTTAGGTTTACGGTTAAGTGTATGTTTTGGGTTAGGGTTCTTGTTAGGGTTAGTCTTAGGTTTAGGTTTAGTATTAGACAGAGTTAGTGTTAGGGTTGTAATTTGGGTTAGGGTTAGAGTTAGGGATAGACAGGTTTAGTGTTAGGGTTAGGGTTAGTCTTAGGGTTAGTTTTAGGGTTAGGGTTAAGGTTAGCTTTAATGATTAGGGTAAGGGTAAGGGTTAGCTTTAGGGTTAGGTTTAGGTTTAGGGTTAGACAGGGTTAATGTTAGGGTTATGGTTAGGCTTCAGGTTAGGTTTGGGATTATGTTTAACGTTAGTGTTAGGATTTTGGTTATTGTTAGGATAAGCGTTTTGCATTAGGGGTTAGGATTAGGCTTAGGGTTAGAGTTAGGTTTAGGGTTGGTTTTAGGGTTAGGGTTAGAGTTAGGTTTAGTTTTAGGGTTAGCGTTAGGGATAGGGTCATGTTTAGTGTTAGACAGAGTTAGAGTTAGGGTTAGGTTTAGGGTTAGGGTTAGGATTTGGGTTAGACAGAGATAGTGTTAGTGTTAGGGTTAAGGTTAGTGTTAGGGTTAGGGTTAAGTTTAGGGTTTGAGTTTTGGGTAAGGGTTAGGGCTAGAGTAATGGTTAGGGTTCGTGTTAGACAGGGTTAAAGTTAGGGTTATGGTTAGGATTAGGGTTAGGTTTGGGATCAGGTCTAGGGTTACTGTTAGGAATAGGGTTATGTTTAGAATTAGGGTTTTTCATTAGGGGTTAGGCTTAGGGTTAGGGTTAGGGTTAAGTATAGGATTAGTTTTAGGGTTAATGTTAGGGTCAGAGGGATAGGGTGAGTGTTAGGGTTAGGGTTACGGTGAGGGTTATGATAAGAGGTTATGGTTATGGATAGGGTTATGGTTATGGTTTGGGTTCGGGATCAATTTAGCACTTGGCTTATAGGTTACACTTCTGGATAGGGTTAGAGTTAGGGTTAGGGTTAGGGTTAGTGTTACAGTTTAGCCTTAGAGTTAGGATTAGGGTAAGCATTAGGTTAGGGTTACTGTTAGGGTTAGGGTTAGAGATATGTTTTAGGGTTAGGGTTAGATTTAGGTTTAGGGTTAGGTTTTGGATTAGGGTTTATGGTTACGGTTAGTGTTAGGGTTAAGATTAGAGGATTAGGGTTAGGGATATGTTTAGACTTACGGGAAGGTTTAGTGTTAGTGTTAGAGTTAGTGGTTTGGGTTATTGTTAGGTTTAGGGTTAGGGATAGAGTTAGGGTTAGGGTTAGGGTTAGGTTCGGGTTTAGGTTTAGGGTTAGTGTTAGCATAAGGGTTAGGATTAGAGTTTTGCATTAGGGTTTAGAATTAGGGTTAGGATTTGCTTAGTGTTACAATCAAGGTTAGGGTAAATTAGGGTTAGAGTTAGGGTTACGGTTAAGGTTAGAGGTTTAGACATTATTTTGAATTTTCAATTTAGGTTTAATGTTAGGTTTAGGGTTAGGGTTAGGTTTAGGATTAGAAGTTAGTTTTAGGCTTATGGTAAAGGTTATGGCTAGGGTTAGGCTTAGGGTTAGAGGTTAGGGTTAGGGTTAGTGTTAGTGTTAGGTATGGCTTAGGTTTAGGGTTAGGATTAGAAGTTAGGTTTAGGTTTAGGGTTAGTGTTAGCGTAAGGGTTAGGATTAGGGCTTTGCATTAGGGTTTGGAATTAGGTTTAGGGCTAGGGTAGTTTTACGGTTAGGGTTAGGGTAAGGATTAGGTTTAGGGTTAGGGATACAGTTAAAGTTAGAAGTTTAGACATTAGTTTCAATTTTCTGGTTAGTTTTAATGTTAGGTTTAGGGTTAGGGTTAGGATTAGAAGTTAGTTTTAGGGTTATGGTAAATGTTAGGGCTAGTGTTAGTTTTAGAGTTGTAGTTTAGGGGTAGGGTTAGTGATGCGTTATGTTTAGTGTTAGAGTTAGACAGGGTTAGTGTTAGGGTTAGGGTTATGGTTACGTTTGGTGTTAGGGATAGTTTTAGGGTTAGCTTTAGTGTTAGGATTGGAATTTGCATGGGGCTTAGGATTAGGTTTAGTGTTAAGGTTAGTTTTAGCTGTAAGGTTTAGAATTAGGTTTAGGGTTAGTTTTGGGGTTAGGGTTAGACTGTTAGTGTTAGTGTTAGGGTTAGGTTTAGGGTAAGGGTTAAGGTTAGAGGGTTAGGGTTAGGGAGAGGGTTAGGCCTAGGATTAGAGTTACATTCTGTTAGCATTAGGGTTAGTGTTAGGTTTAGGGTTAGGGTTATGGTTAGGGTTAGGATTTGCGTTAGGGTTAGGCTAAAAGTTAGGGTTAGGATTAGCGCTAGAGGGTTAGGGTTCGTGTTAGGTTTAGGCTTAGGGTTATGCTAGATTTTAGGGGTAGGGTTAGGGTTAGTGTTAGGTTTGGCTTAAGTTTAGGGTTAGGATTAGAAGTTAGGTTCAGAGTTAGTGTTCATGTTCTTGTTAGGGTTAGCCTTAGTGTTAGAGTTTAGTGTTAGGGTTAGTGTTAGTGTTAGGGTTACGGCTAGATTTTAGGGTTAGGGTTAGGGTTAGGGTCAAAATTTAGATTTTGTGTGAGGGTTAGAATTAGAAGTTAGTGTTAGAGTTATGATTACGGTTAGGGTTAGATTGAGGTTTAGGTTTAGGGTTAGGGTTATGGTTAGAATTTAGCTTTGTATTAGGGTTAGTGTTATGGTTAGAGTTAGAGGTTAAGTTTAGGTTTAGGTTTACTGTTAGGTTTAGAGTTAGGTGTTGGTTTTGGTTTAGGGTTCTGGTTACGGTTAGGGATAGGTTTAGGTTTAGTATTAGACAGATTTAGTGTTAGGGTTTTAATTAGGGTTAGGGTTAGGGTTAGGGATAGAAGGTTTAGTGTTAGGGTAGGGTTAGTGTTAGGGTTAGTTTTAGGGTTAAGGTTAAGTTTAGTATTATCGATTAGGGTAAGGGTTAGGGTTAGCATTAGGGTTAGGTTTATGTTTAGACATGGTTAATGTTAGGGTTATGGTTAGGGTTTGGGTTTGGTTTTGGTTTCGGTTTAATATTTGTGTTAGGATTTGGATTAGGGTTAGGATTAGGGTTTTGCATTAGCGGTTAGGATTAGGCTTAGTGTTAGTGTTAGGGTTAGGGTTAGGGTTAGTGTTAGTGTTAGGGTTAGGGTTAGGGAATTGTTTAGGTTTGGGATTAGGATTAGGGTTAGTGTTAGCGAATTTTTAGCATTAAGGTTAGGATTCGGATTAAGGTTAGGGTTAGGGTTAGGGTTAGGGTTAGACTGATATTGTTAGGATTAGGTTTAGGGTAAGTGTTAAGATTAAGGGTTAGTGTTAGGGATAATGTTAGGCTTAGGATTAGAGTTACTTTGGGTTAGCATTAGGGTTAGTGTTAGGTTTAGGGTTAGGACTATGGTTAGGGTTATGGTTTAGGTTAGGGTTGAGGTTATGGTTAGGCTTACAGTTAGGATTAGGGCTATAGGGTTAGCTTTCGGGTTAGGATTAGCCTTACGGTTAGGGTTAGAGGTTAGCGGTAGGGTTAGGGTTAGGTTTAGTGGTAGGGTTAAACCGAGTTAAGGTTAGTGTTATGGTTAGGGTTAGGTTTAGGGTTAGGCTTAGGGTTATGGTTAGGATTAGGTTTGGGGTTAGGGTTGAGGTTAGTTTTAGGCTTAGGGTTAGGGTTACGATTAGGGCTAGAGTGTTAGGGTTCAGGTTAGTGTTAGGGTTAGAGGTTAGGTTTAAGTTTAGTGTTAGGGTTAGGGGTAGTGTTGGACAGAGTTAAGGTTAGGGTTACGGTTAGGGTTAGCTTTATGGTAAAGTTTAGGGTTAGAGTTTAGGGTTAGGGCTAGGGTTTCCTTAAGGTTCGGGTTAGCGTTAGACAGGTTTAGTGTTAGGGTTAGGATTAGGGTTATGGTTAGGGTTAGGGTTAGTGTTAGGGTTACAGGTCAGTGTTAGGGTTAAGATTAGGGTTAAGGTTAGACTGGGATAGGGTTTCGGATAGGGTTAGGTTTTGGGTTAGGTTTATTCTTAGGGTTAGGTTTAATGTTAGACACAGTTCATATTAGGCTGGGAAGTAGGGTCAGTGTTAGTGTTAGGGATAGTTGTAGACAGGGTAATGTTTAGGTTTAGGTTTAGAGTTAGTTTTAGGGTTAGGGTTAAGTTTAGCGTTAGAGATTAGTGTAATGGTTAGGGTTAGGATTAGGGTTAGCGTTAGACAGGGTTAATGTTAGGGTTATGGTTACTGTTAGGTTTAGGTTCGGGGTTAGTTTATGGTTAGTGTTAAGATTAGGGTTATGGATAGGATTAGGGTTTTGCTTTAGGGGTTAGGATTAGTGTTAGGTTTAGTGTTAGAGTTATGGTTAGGGTTAGGGTTTGGGTTAGGGTTAGGCTTAGAGTTAGGGTTAGGATTAGGGCTAGAGGGTTAGGGTTCAGGTTAGGTTTAGGCTTAGGGTTAGGGTTAGAGGTTAGGGTTATGGATAGTGTTAGGGCTGGCTTAGGTTTAGGGTTAGGATTTGAAGTTAGGTTTAGGGTTAGTGTTCGTGTTAGTGTTAGTGTTAGTTTTAGAGGATATGGTTAGGGTTAGTGTTAGTGTTAGTGTTACGATTTGAGTTAATGGTTAAGGCTAGGCTTAGGGTTAGGGTTAAAGTTTAGATTTTGTGTTTGGGTTAGGAGTAGAAGTTAGTGTTAGATATGTGGTTATGGCTACGGTTAGATTGAGGTTTAGGTTTAAGGTTAGGGTTATGGTTAGAATTTATGTTTGTATTGGGGTTAGTGTTAAGGTTAGATTTAGAGGTTAAGTTTAGGGTTAGGTTTAGTGTTAGGTTTAGGGTTAGGTGTAGGTTTTGGGTTAGGGTTCTGGTTAGCGTTATGGTTAGGGTTAGGTTTAGTATTAGACAGAGTTAGTGTTAGGGTTGTAATTAGGGTTAGGGTTAAGTTAGGGTTAGCGTTAGGTTTAGAAAGGTTTAGTGTTAGGGTTAGGGTTAATGTTAGGGTTAGTTTTACGGTTAGGGTTAAGTTTAGCATTAGAGATTAGGGTAAGGGTTAGGGTTGGCATTAGGTTTAGGGTTAGGTTTAGGTTTAGACAGTGTTAATGTTAGTGTTATGGTTAGGGTTTGGGTTAGGTTTGGGTCTAGGTTTAATGTTAGTGTTAAGATTTGGGTTAAGGTTATGATTAGAGTTTTTCATTAGTGGTTAGGATTAGGCTTAGGCTTAGGGTTAGGGTTAGTGTTAGGATTAAGGTTAGGGTTAAGGTTAGAGTTAGGGTTAGGGTTAGGGATAGGTTTAGGTTTAGCTTTGGGTTAGGGTTAGCATTACGGTTAGTGTTAGGGTTAGGGTTAGGGTTAGGGTTAGGTTTATTGTTAGTCAGAGTTAGTGTTAGGGTTAGGGTTAAGGTTAGCTTTAGGGTTAGGTTTAGGGTTAGAATTGGGGTTTGGTTTAGGGTTGAGGGTTAGGGTTAGGGTTATTGTTAGTGTTTGGGTTAGGGCTGAGGTTAGGTTTAGGCTTAGGGTTAGTGTTACGGTTAGGACTAGAGGGTTAGGGTTCAGGGTAGGGTTAGGGTTAGAGGTTAGGGTTAGGTTTAGTGTTAGTGTTAGGGTTAGGGTTGGACAGAGTTAAGGTTAGGGTTACGGTTATGGTTAGCATTATGGTAATGGTTAGGTTTAGAGGTTAGGGTTAGGGATAGGGTTTCCTTAGGGTTAAGGTTAGTGTTAGACAGGTTTAGTGTTATGGTTAGGATTAGGGTTAACATTAGCGTTAGGATTAGTGTTAGGGTTAGAGATTAGTTTTAGGGTTAGGGTTAGGGTTGGACTGGGTTAGGGTTACAGATAGGGTTAGGTTTTCCATTAGGATTAGTCTTAGGGTTAGGTTTAGTGATAGACACAGTTCGTGTTAGGGTAGGAAATAGTGTTAGTGCTAGGGTTAGGGATAGGGTTAGACAGGGTAAGATTTAGGGTTAGGTTTAGGTTTAGGGTTTGTTTTAGGGTTAGGGTTAAGTTTAGCGTTAGAGATTAGGGTAAGGGTTAGGGTTAGTGTTAGATTTAGGTTTAGGGATAGATAGGGCTAATGTTAGGTTTATGGTTAGGGTTCGGGTTAGGTTTGGGTATAGGTTTAACATTAGTGTTAGCATTTTGGTTAGAGTTAGGATTATGGTTTTGCATTAGTGTTTAGGATTAGGCTTAGGGTTAGGGTTGGTGTTAGTGTTAGTTTTAGGGTTAGGGTTAGGTTTAGGGTTTTGGTTAGGGTTAGGGTTAGGGTCAGGGTCAGGTTTAATGTTAGACAGAGTTAGTGTTAGGGTTAGGGGTAGGGGTAGCGTTAGTGTTAGGGTTAGGGTTAGGTTAAGGGTTAGGGTTAGGTTTCGGGTTAGAGAGGGATAGTGTTAGGGTTAGGGATAGGGTTAGCATTAGGGTTAAGTTTACAGTTAGAGCATAGGGTAACGGTTAGCACTAGAGTTAGGTTTAGGATTAGGATTAGACAGGGTTAAGGTTAGGGTTACGTTTAGGATTAGGGTTACGTTTGGGGTTAGGTTTAGGGTTACTGTTAGGAATAGTGTTAGGTTTAGGATTAGGGTTTTGTGTTAGGTGTTAGGCTTAGGGTTAGGGTTAGGGTTAGGTCTAGGATTAGTGTTAGGGTTAGTGTTCAGGTTAGAGGGATAGGGTGAGTCTTAGGGTTAGGATTAGGGTTACGGTTAGAATTATAAGTTATGGTTATGGATAGGGTTAGGGTTATGCTTAGGGTTCGGGTTCAATTTAGCGTTAGGCTTGTAGGTTACACTTCTGGATATGGTTAGAGTTAGGGTTAGGGTTAGGGTTAGGGTTAGGGTTAGGGTTAGGGTTAAAGTTATCCTTAGTGTTAGGATTAGAGTAAGCATAAGGGTTACGGTTAGTGTTAGGGTTAGGGTTAGAGGTATGTTTTAGTGTTAGGGTTAGGTTTAGGGTTAGGGTTTGGTTTTGGGTTAGGGATTTTGGATATGGTGAGGGTTAAGGTTAAGGTTAAAGTGTTAGAGTTAGGGATAGGTTTAGACTTATGGTAAGGTTTATTGTTAGTGTTAAAATTAGTGGTTGGGGTTATGGTTAGGTTTAGGGTTAGGGATAGAGTTAGGGTTAGGGTTAGGTTTGGGTTTAGGTTTACGGTTAGTGTTAGTGTAAGGGTTAGGATTAGGGTTTTGCATTAGGGTTTAGAATTAGGGTGAGGGTTACCATAGTGTTATGGTTAGGGTTAAGATAAGGATTAGTGTTAGGGACAGGATTACGTTTAAGGTTAGAAGTTTAGACATTAGTTTGAATTTTCGGGTAAGGTTTAATGTTAGGTTTAGGGTTAGGGTTAGGATTAGAATTTAGTTTTCGAGTTATGGTCAAGGTCAGGGCTTGGGTTAGGTTTAGGGTTAGAGGTTAGTGTTAGCTTTAGTGTTGCGTTAGGGCTAGTGTTAGGGTTAGACAGGGTTAGGTTTAGGGTTAGGGTTATGGTTATGTGTGGTGTTAGGGTTTTAGGGTTAGGGTTAGTGTTAGGATTAGAATTTTGCATTGGGCTTAATATTAGGTTTAGTGTTAGGGTTAGTTTTAGCGTTAGGTTTAGGATTAGGTTTAGGGTTATGTTTGGGGTTAGCGTTAGATTGTTAGTGTTAGGGTTAGGTTTAGGGTAAGGGTTAAGGTTAGAGTGTTAGGCCTAGGGATAGGGTTAGGCTTAGGTTTAGAGTTAGGGTTGGGTTAGTGTTAGGGTTAATGTTAGGTTTAGGGTTATGATTATGGTTAGGGTTAGGTTTCCTTTAGGGTTGAGGTTAGGGTTAGGGTTAGGATTAGGACTCGAGTGTTAGGGTTGTGTTAGTGTTTAGGTTAGCGTTAGAGGTTAGGCTTAGGGTTATTGGTAGCGTTAGACAGAGTTAAGTTTAGGTTTAGGGTTAGGGTGAGAGTTATGGTTATGGTTAGGGTTAGGGTTGAGGTTCGGTTTAGGCTTAGGGTTGGGGTTAGGATTAGGACTATTGTGTTAGTGTTCGTGTTAGGGTTAGGGTTAGAGGTTAGGGTTAGGTTCAGTGTTAGGTTTATGGGTAGGGTTGGACAGAGTTAATCTTAGGGTTACGGTTAGGGTTAGCTTTATCGTAAAAGTTAGTGTTAGAGGTTAGGTTTAGGGCTAGGGTTTCCTTAGGGTTAGGGTTAGCGTTAGACAGTGTTAGTGTTAAGGTTAGGATTAGGGTTAGGGTTAGGGTTAGGGTTAGTGTTAGGTTTAAAGGTTCGTGTTAGGGTTAGGGTTAGGGTTAGGGTTAGGGTTAGGGTTAGACTGGTTTAGGGTTACAGATAGGGTTATGTTTTGGGGTAGGGTTAGTGTTAGGGTTAGGTTTAATGTTAGACACAGTTCTTGTTAGGGTGGGAAGTAGGGTTAGTGTTAGGGTTAGGATTAGGGTTAGACAGGGCTAGGGTTAGGGTTTGGTTTAGGTTTAGAGTTAGTTTTAGGGTTAGGGTTAAATTTAGTGTTATAGATTAGGGTAAGGGTTAGGATTAGGGTTAGGGTTAGGGTTAGACAGGGTTAATGTTAGGGATATAGTTAGTGTTAGGGTTAGGTTTGGGGTTAGTTTTATGGTTTGTGTTAGGATTAGGGATAGGGTTATTATTAGGGTTTTGTTTTAGTGGTTAGGATTAGTTTTAGGGCTGGCTTAGGGTTAGGGTTAGGATTAGAAGTTAGGTTTAGGGTTAATTTTCGTGTTAGTGTTAGGGTTAGTGATAGTGTGAGAGGTTAGGGTTATGGTTAGTGTTAGGGTTAGGGATACGGTTAGAGTTTAGCGTTAGGGTTAGGTTTAGGGATTGAGTTAAAGTTTAGCATTTGTGTTAGAGTTAGGATTAGAAGTTAATGTTAGGGTTATGGTTATGGTTAGGGTTAAATTGAGGTTTACGTTTTTGGTTAGGGTTATTGTCAGAATTTAGGTTTGTATTAGTCTTAGTTTTAAGGTTAGATTTAGAGGTTAAGTTTAGGGTTAGGTTTAGTGTTAGGTTTAGGGTTAGGTGTAGGTTTTGGGTTAGATTTCTAGTTAGGGTTTGGGTTAGGGTTAGGGTTAGGGTTAGGTTTAGTATTAGACAGAGTTAGTGTTAGGGTTGTAATTATGTTTATGGTTACGGTTAGGGTTAGACAGGTTTAGTGTTAGTGTTCGGGTTAGTTTTAGGTTTAGGTTTAAGTTTAGCGTTAGAGATTGGGGTAAGGGTTAGGGTTAGCCTTAAGGCTGGGATTAGGTTTAGGGTTAGACGGGGTTAACGTTAGGGTCATGGTTAGGGTTCGGGTTAGGTTTGAGTTTAGGTTTAACGTTAATGTTAGGATTTGGGTTAGGGTTAGGATAAGGGTTTTCCAATAGGGTTTAGAATTAGGATTAAAGTTAGAGTAGTGTTACAGTTAGGGTTAGGATTAGGGTTAAGTTTAAGATTAAGTTTAAAGGGATAGAAATTTGTTTGAGTTTTAGGGTTGGGTTTAAGGTTAGGTTTAGGTTTAGCGTTAAGGTTAGGGTTAGGATTAGAAGTTAGGTTTAGGGTTATGGTAAAGGTTAGGTTTAGGGTTACATTAGGGTTAGAAGTTAGGGTTAGGGTTAGGGATAGTGTTGGGTTAGGGTTAGTGTTAGAGTTAGACAGGGTTAGAGTTAGGGTTAGGGTTATGTTTATGTTTGGGGTTAGGGTTTGTTTTAGGGTTAGGGTTAGTGTTAGGAATAGAATTTTGTATTGGGGTTAGGGTTAGAGTTAGTGTTAGCGTAGTTTTAGCGTTAAGGTAAGTATTCGGATTAGGGTTAGGGTTGGGGTTAGGGTTAGACTGTTAGTGTTAGGATTAGGTTGAGGGTAAGGGTTAAGGTTAGAGGGTTAGGGATAGTGTAAGGCTTAGGGTTAGAGTTACTTTGGGTTAGCGTTAGGGTTAGTGTTAGGTTTAGGGTTAGGCCTATGGTTAGGGTTAGGGTTTGGGTTAGGGTTGAGGTTAGGGTTAGGCTTACATTTAGGGTTTTGGATTATGGCTATAGGGTTAGGGTTCGTGTTAGGTTTAGTCTTAAGGTTAGGGTTAGATGTTAGGTGCAGGGTTAGGGTTAGGTTTAGGCGTAGGTTTAAACCGAGTTAAGGTTGGTGTTATGGTTAGGGTTAAGTTTAGGGTTAGGGTTAGGGTTAGGGTTAGGTTTAGTGTTAGGGTTAGGGGTAGGGTTGGACAGAGTTAAGGTTAGGGTTATGGTTAGGGTTAGCGTTATGGTAAAGGTTAGGGTTAGAGATTAGGTTTAGGTCTAGGGTTTCCATACGGTTAGGGTTAGCATTAGACATGTTTAGTTTTAGGTTAGGATTGGGGTTAGGGTTAGGGTTAGCATTAGGGTTAGGGTAGGGTTAGGGTTAGAGTTAGGGTTAGCCTGGGTTAGGGGTACAGATAGGGCTAGGTTTTGGATTAGGGTTAGTGTTAGGGTTAACTTTAGTTTTAGACACAGTTCGTGTTAGGTTGGGAAGCAGGGTTAATGTTAGGGTTAGGGTTAAGTTTAAACAGGCTTTTGGTTAGGCTTAGGTTTAGGTTTAGGGTTAGTTTTAGGGTTAGGGTTAAGTTTAGCGTTAGAGATTAGGCTAAGGATTAGGGTTTGGTTTAAGTTTAGGTTTAGACAGGGCTAATGTTAGTGTTAGGATTAGGGTTAGGGTTAGGAATAGGGTTTTGCTTTAGGAGTTAGGATTAGCGTTATGTTTAGTGTTTTGGCTGCCTTAGGTTTAGGGTTAGGATTAGAAGTTAGGTTTAGGTTTAGTGTTCGTGTTAGTGTTATGGTTAGTGTTAGTGTTGGAGGTTAGGGTTAGTGTTATTGTTAGGGTTAGGTTTACGGTTAGAGTTTAGGGTTATGGTTAGGGTTAGGGTTAGGTTTAGGGATAGGGTTAAACCTTAGATTTTGTGTTAGGATTAGGATTTGAAGTTAGTGTTAGTGTTATAGTTAGTGTTAGGGTTAGACTGAAGTTTAGATTTAGGGTTAGGTTTATGGTTAGAATTTAGGTTTGTATTAGAGTTAGTGTTAAAGTTAGAGTTAGAGGTTAAGTATAGGGTTAGGTTTACTGTTAGGTTTAGGGTTAGGGTTCTGGTTAGGGTTAGGGTTAGTGTTATGTTTAGTATTAGACAGAGTTAGTGTTCGTGTTGTAATTAGGTTTAGGGTTAGGGTTAGGTTTAGACAGGTTTAGTGTTAGGGTTAGGGTTAGTCTTAGGGTTAGTTTTAGGGTTAGGGTTAAGTTTAGCGTTAGAGATTAGGGTAAGGGTAAGGGTTAGTGTTAGGGTTAGGGTTATGTTTAGGGTTATAAAGGGTTAATGTTAGGGTGATGGTTAGGGTTTGGGTTAGGTTTGGGTTTAGATTTAATGTTAGTGTTATAATTTTGGTTAGGGTTAGGATTAGGGTTTTGCATTAGGGGTTAGTATTAGGCTTAGTGTTAGGGCTAGAGGTTTAGGGATCGGGGTAGGGTTAGGTTTAGGGTTAGGCTTAGGATTAGGGTTAGGGTTAGGGTCAGGTTTAGTGTTAGACAGAGTTAGTGACAGGTTTAGGGTTATGTTTAGGGTTAGTGTTAGGGTTAGGATTAGGTTTAGGGTTAGGGTTAGGTTTTGGTTAGACAGGGATAGTGTTAGGGTTAGGGTTAGTGTTAGGGTTAGGGTTAAGTTTAGGGTTAGAGCTTACGGTAAGGTTAGGGTTAGGTTTAGGGTTAGGGTTAGATTTAGGTTCAGGGTTAGGGGTATGATTAGAGGTTATGATTATTGATAGAGTTAGGGTTATGGTTAGGGTTAGGTTTTGGGTTAGGGTTCAGGTTTGGTTTAGGCTTAGGGTTAAGGTTAGAATTAGGGCTAGTGGTTTAGTGTTCTGGTTAGGGTTCGGGTTAGAGGTTAGGTTTAGGTTTAGTGTTAGGGTTAGTGGTATGGTTGGACAGAGTTAAGGTTAGGATTACTGTTAGGGTTAGTATTATGGTAAAGGTTAGGCTTAGAGATTAGTGTTAGGGCTAGGGTTTCCTTAGGGCTAGGGTTAGTGTTAGACAGGTTTAGTGTTAGGGTTAGGATTAGGGTTAGGGTTAGGGTTATTGTTAGGTTTAGAGGTTAGTGTTAGGGTTAGGATTAGGTTTGGGTTAGACTGGGTTAGGGTTACGGATAGGCTTTAGTTTTGGGTTAGGGTTAGTGTTAGGGTTACTTTTAGTGTTAGACACAGTTTGTGTTAGTGTGGGAAAGACGGTTAGTGTTAGGGTTAGGATTAGGGTTAGCCAGGGTTAGGGTTAGGATTAGGTTTAGTTTTAGGGTTAGGGTTAAGTTTAGCATTAGAGATTATGGTTAGGTTTAGCTTTAGACAGGGTTAATATTAGTGTTATGGTTAGTGTTAGGGTTAGGTTTGGGGTTAGGTTTATGGTTAGTGTTAGGATTAGGGATAGGGTTAGGAATAGGGTTTTGCTTTAGGTGTTAGGATTAGTGTTAGGTTTAGTGTTAGGGCTGGCTTAGGGTTAGGGTTAGGATTAGAAGTTAGGTTTAGGGTTAGTGTTCGTGTTAGTGTTAGGGTTAGTGTTAGTGTTAGAGGTTAGGGTTAGGGTTAGTGTTAGGTTAATGGTTACGGTTAGAGTTTAGGGTTAGGCTTGTGTTAGGAATAGGGTTAAATTGAGATTTTGTGTTAGGGTTAGGTTTAGTGTTAGTCAGGGTTATGGTTATGGTTAGGGTTAGATTGAGGTTTAGGTTTAGAGTTATGGTTAGAATTTAGGTTTGTATTAGGGTTAGTGTTAAGGTTAGAGTTAGATATTAAGTTTAGTGTTAGGTTGAGCGTTAGTTTTAGGGTTAGGTGTAGGTTTTGGGTTAGGGTTCTGGTTAGGTTTTAGGGTTAGGTTTAGGTTTAGTATTAGACAGAGTTAGTGTTAGTGAGGTAATTAGGGTTAAGTTTAGGGTTAGGGTTAGGTTTAGACAGGTTTAGTGTAAGGGTTAGGGTTAGTATTAGGGTTAGGGTTAGGGTTAGGGTTAGTTTTAGGGTTAGGGTTAAGTTTAGCATTAGAGATTATGTTAAGGGTTAGTGTTAGGATTAGGGTAAGACAGGGTTAATGTTAGGGTTATGGTTAAGTTTATGGTTAGGGTTCAGGTTAGGTTTGGATTTAGGTTTAGCGGTAGTGTTCAGATCTTGGTTAGGGTCAGGATTAGTGTTTTGCATTAGGGGTTAGGATTAGGCTTAGCGTTAGGGTTAGTGTTGGTGTTAGGTTTAGGGTTAGGGTTAGGCTTAGGGTTAGGCTTAGGATTAGGTTTAGTGTTAGGGTCAGGTTTAGTGTTAGACAGAGTTAGTGTTAGGGTTAGGATTAGGGTTAGGTTTAGGGTTAGGGTTAGGGTTAGGGTTAGGGATAGGTTTTGGGTTAGACAGGGATACTGTTAGGGTTAGAGTTAGGGTTAGGGTTAGGGTTAAGTTTAAGTTTAGGGTTAGAGATTAGGGTAAGAGTTAGTGTAGAGTTAGGGTTAGGTTTAGGGTTAGACAGGGTTAAGCTTAGTGTTATGGTTAGGATTAGAGTTAGGTTTGGTGTTAGGTTTAGGGATAGTATTAGGAATAGGGTTAGGTTTAGGATTTGGGGTTTGTGTTAGTGGTTCGGCTTAGGGTTAGGGATAGGGTTAAAGTTTAGATTTTGTGTTAGGATTAGGTTTAGAAGTTAGTCTTAGGGTTATGGTTAGGGTTAGGGTTAGATTGAGGTTTATGTTTAGGGTTATGGTTAGAATTTAGGTTTGTATTAGGGTTAGTGTTAAGTTTAGAGTTAGATGTTAAGATTAGTGTTAGGTTTAATGTTAGTTTTAGGATTAGATGTAGGTTTTGGGTTAGAGTTCTGGTTAGCTTTTAGGGTTAGGTTTAGGTTTAGTATTAGACAGAGTTAGTATTAGTGAGGTAATTAGGTTTAGGGTTAGGGTTAGTGTTAGACAGGTTTAGTGTTAGGGTTAGGGTTAGGGTTAGGGTTAGTTTTAGGCTTAGGGTTAAGTTTAGCGGTAGAGATTATGTTAAGGGTTAGCGTTAGGATTAGGGTAAGACAGGGTTAATGTTAGGGTTATGGTTAGGGTTATGGTTAGGTTTCGGGTTAGGTTTGGATTTAAGTTTAACGTTAGTGTTAGGATCTTTGTTAGGGTTAGGATTAGTGTTTTGCATTTGGGGTTAGGATTAGGCTTAGCGTTAGGGTTAGGGTTGGTGTTAGGCTTAGGGTTAGGTTTAGGTTTAGGGTTAGGCTTAGTGTTAGGCTTAGGATTAGGGTTAGTGTTAGGCTCAGGTTTAGTGTTAGACTTAGGATCAGGTTTAGTGTTAGTGTTAGGGTTAGGGTTAGGGTCAGGGTTAGGTTTAGGGTTAGGGTTAGGTTTTGGGTTAGACAGGGATAGTGTTAGGGTTAGGGTTAGGGTTAGGGTTAAGTTTAGGGTTAGAGCTTAGGGTAAGAGTTAGCGTAGAGTTAGGGTTAGGTTTAGGGTTAGACAGGGTAAGGTTGGGGTTTTGGTTAGGATTAGGGTTAGGTTTGGTGTTAGGTTTAGGGATAGTGTTAGGAATAGTGTGAGGTTTAGAATTTGGGTTTTGTGTTAGGGGATAGGCTTAGGGTTAGGGTTAGTGTTAGTTCTAGGTTTAGTTTTAGTGTTAGTGTTAGGGTTAGTGAGATATGGTGAATGTTAGTGTTAGGGTTAGGGTTAGGTTTAGGGTTAAGTTTATGATTAGATGTTATGGTTATTGATAGGGTTAGGGTTATGGTTAGGGTTCAGATTCAATTTAGCACTTGGCTTATAGGTTACACTTCTGGATAATGTTAGAGCTAGTGTTAGGGTTAGGGTTTGTGTTACAGTTTAGCCTTAGTGTTAGGATTATGGTAAGCATTAGGGTTAGGGTTAGTTTTAGGGTTAGGTTTAGAGGTATGTTTTAGGGTTAGGGCTAGGTTGAGGGTTACGGTTAGGTTTTGGGTTAGTGTTTATGGTTATGGTTAGTGTTAGGGTTAAGGTTAGATGGTTAGGGTTAGGGATAGGTGTAGACTAATGGATAATGTTTAGTGTTAGTGTTAGAATTAGTTGTTGGGGTTATGGTTAGGTTTAGTGTTAGGGATAGGGTTTGGGTTAGGGTTAGGGTTAGGTTTGGGTTTAGGGTATATGGTTAGTGTTAGGGTAAGGGTTAAGATTAGGGTTTTGCTTTAGGGTTTTGCTTTAGAATTAGGGTTACGGTTAGGGTAGTGTTACAGTTAGGGTTAGGGTGAGGATTAGGGTTAGGGTTACAGTTAAGGTTAGAGTTAAGGTTAGGTTAGAGGTTTAGACATTAGTTTGAATATTCATGTTAGGTTTAATGTTAGGTTTAGGGTTAGGATTAGAAGTTAGTTTTAAGGTTATGGTAAAGGTTAGGTCTAGGGTTAGGTTTAGGGTTAGAGGTTAGGGTTAGGGTTAGGGTTGTGTTAGGGTTAGTGTTAGGTTTACACAGGTTTAGGATTAGCGTTAGGGTTAAGGTTATGTTTGGTGTTAGGGTTAGTTTTAGGGTTAGGGTTAGTGTTAGGATTAGAATTTTGCATTGGTCTTAGGATTAGGTTTAGTGTTAGGGTTAGTTTTAGCGTTGGGTTTAGGATTAGGTTTAGGCTTAGGTTTGAGGTTAGGGTTTGACTGTTAGTGTTAGGGTTAGGTTTAGATTAAGGGTTAAGGTTAGAGTGTTAGGGTTGGGGATAGGGTTAGGCTTAGGTTTAGAGTTATATTTGGGTGAGCATTAGGGTTAGTGTTCCGTTTAGGGTTAGGGTTATGTTTAGGCTTAGGGTTTCTGTTAGGGTAAGGCTTAGAGTTACGGTTAGGTTTATGGCTAGGAATTTAGGGTTTGGCTTAGGTTTAGGCTTAGGGTTAGGGTTACATGTTAGTGTTAGGATTAGGGTTAGTGTTAGGCCTGGCTTAGTTTTAGGGTTAGGATTAGAAGTTAGGTTTAGGGTTAGTGTTCGTGTTAGGGTTAGGGTTAGTGTTAGTGTTAGAGGATATGGTTAGGGTAAGTGTTAGTGTTAGGGTTACGGTTAGAGATTATGGTTAGTGTTAGGGTTAAAATTTAGGTTTTGTGTTAGGGTTATGATTAGAAGTTAGTGTTAGAGTTATGGTTAGGGTTAGGGTTAGATTATGGTTTAAGTTTAGGGTTAGGGTTATGGTTAGAATTTATGTTTGTATTAGGGTTAGTTTTAAGGTTAGAGTTAGAGGTTAAGTTTAGGGTTAGGTTTAGTGTTAGGTTTAGGGTTACATGTAGGTTTTGGGTTTGGGTTCTAGTTAGCATTATGGTTAGGGTTAGGTTTAGTATTAGACAGAGTTAGTGTTAGTGTTGTAATTAGGGTTACGGTTAGGGTTCGACAGGTTTAGTGTTAGGGTTAGGGTTAGTGTTCGGGTTAGTTTTAGGATTAGGGTTAAATTTAGCATTAGATATTAGGGTTAGGGTTAGGTTTAGGTTTAGACAGGGTTAATGCTAGGGTTATGGTTAGGGTTCGGGTTAGGTTTGGGTTTAGGTTATCTTTAGTGTTAGGATTTGGGTTAGGGTTAGGATTAGGGTTTTGAATTAGGGGTTATGATTAGGCTTAGGGTTAGGGATAGGTTTAGGTTTAGGGTTAGGGTTAAAGTTAGGGTTAGGGTCAGGTTTAGTGTTAGACAGAGTTAGTGTTAGGGTTAGAGTTAAGGTTAGGGTTAGGTTTTGGGTTAGACACGGATAGTGTTATGGTTAGGGTTAGCGTTAGTGTTAGGGTTTGGGTTAATTTTAGGGTTAGAACTTAGGGTAAGAGTTAGGGCTAGAGTTAGGGTCAGGGTTAGTTTTAGACACTGTTAAGGTTAGGGGTATGGTTAGTGTTAGGGTTATGTTTGGATTTAGGTTTAGCGTTAGTGTTAGGGATAGGATTAGGTTTAGGATAAGAGTTTTGTGTTAGGTGTTAGGCTTATGGTTAAGGATAGGCTTAGGTCTATGGTTAGTGTTAGGATTACTGCTAGAGTTAGGGTTAGGTTAGGATTAGGGTTTTGCAATAGGGTTTAGAATTAGGATTAAAGTTAGAGTACTGTTACAGTTAGTGTTAGGATTAGGGTGAATGTTAAGATTAAGTTTAGAGGGTTAGAGATTAGTTTGAGTTTTAGGGTTGGGTTTAAGGTTAGGTTTAGGATTAGCGTTAAGGTTAGGGTTAGGATTAGAAGTTAGGTTTAGGGATATGGTAAAGGATAGGGTTAGGGTTAGGTTTAGGGTTAGAAGTTAGGGTTAGGGTTAGTGTTGGGTTAGGGTTAGTGTTAGGGTTAGACAGGGTTAGAGTTAGGGTTAGGGTTATGGTTATGTTTGGGGTTAGGGTTTGTTTTAGGGTTAGGGTTAGTGTTAGGATTAAGATTTTGCATTGGGGTTAGGATTAGGGTTATTGTTAGCGTAGTTTTAGCATTAAGGTTAGGATTTGGATTAGGGTTAGGGTTGGGGTTACGGTTAGACTGTTAGTGTTAGGATTAGGTTTAGGGTTAGGGTTAAGGTTAGAGTGTTAGGGTAGGCATAGTTTTAGGCTTAGTGTTAGAGTTACGTTGGGTTAGCATTAGGGTTAGTGTTAGGTTTAGGGTTAGGGTTATGATTAGAGGTTAGCGGTAGGGTTAGGGTTAGGGTTAGAGGTAGGGTTAAACTGAGTTAAGGTTAGTGTTACAGTTAGGGTTAGGGTTAGGGTTAGGGTTAAGTTTAGGGTTAGGGTTTGGGTTATTTTGATGTTAGGTTTAAGCTTAGGGTTAGGGTTAGGATTAGGGCTAGAGTGTTAGGTTTCGCGTTAGGCTTAGGGTTACAGTTTAGGGTTAGGTTGAGTGTTCGAGTTAGTGGTAGGGTTGGACAGAGTTAAGGTTAGGGTTATGGTTAGGGTTAGCATTATGGTAAAGGTTAGATTTAGAGGTTAGCGTTAGGGCTAGGGTTTCCTTAAGGTTAGGGTTAGCGTTAGACAGGTTTAGTGTTAGGGTTAGGATTAAGGTTAGGGTTAGGTTTAGGGTTAGTCTTAGGGTTAGAGGTTAGTGTTAAGGTTAGGGTTAGGGTTAGGCTTAGTTTTAGACTGGTTAAGGTTACGGATAGGATTATGTTTTGGGTTAGGGTTAGTGTTAGGTTTAGGTTTAGTGTTGGACACAGTTCGTGTTAGAGTGGGAAATAGGGTTAGTCTTAGTGTTAGGGTTAGGTTTAGACAGGGTTAAGGTTAGGTTTAGGTTTAGGGTTAGGGTTAAGTTTAGAGTTAGAGATTAGGGTAATGGTTAGTGTTAGGGTTAGGGTTAGGGTTAGGATTAGGGTTTTGCTTTAGGGGTTAGGATTAGTTTTAGGTTTAGTGTTAGGGTTATGTTTAGGGTTAGGGCTTTTGTTACGGTTAGGCTTAGAGTTAGAGTTAGGATTAGGGCTAGAGGGTTAGCGTTCAGGTTAGGTTTAGGCTTAGGCTTAGGCTTAGGGTTAGAGGTAAGGGTTAGGGCTAGGGTTAGTGTTAGGGCTGGGTTAGGTTTAGGGTTAGGATTAGAAGTTAGATTTAGGGATAGTGTTCGTGTTAATGTTAGCGTTAGTTTTAGTGTTAGAGGATAGTGTTAGGTTTAGTGTTAGTATTAGGGTTACAGTTAGAGTTTAGGGTTAGGGTTAGGGTTAGGGTTAAGGTTAAAATTTAGATGTTGTGTTAGTGTTAGGATTAGAAGTTAGTGTTAGAGTTATGGTTAAGGTTAGAGTTAGATTGAGGTTTAGGTTTAGGGTTAGGGTTATTGTTAGAATTTATGTTTGTATTTGGGTTAGTGTTAAGGTTAGAGTTAGAGGTTAAGTTTAGGTTTAGGTTTAGTGTTAGGTTTAGGGTTAGGTTTAGATTTTGGGTTAGGGTGGTGTTTAGGGTTATGGTTAGGGTTAGGTTTAGTATTAGACAGAGTTAGTGTTAAGGTTGTAATTAGGGTTAGTGTTAGGGTTAGGGTTAGGGTTAGACAGGTTTAGTGTTAGGGTTAGGGTTAGTGTTAGGGTTAGTTTTAGTGTTAGGATTAAGTTTAACATTATAGATTAGGGTAAAGGTTAGGGTTAGCGTTAGCGTTAGAGTTAGGTTTAGGTTAAGACAGTGTTAATGTTAGGGTTATGGTTAGGGTTCGCGTTAGGTTTTGGTTTAAGCTTAACGTTAGTGTTTGGATTTGGATTAGGGTTAGGATTAGGGTTTTGCATTAGGGTTTAGGATTAGGCTTAGGTTTAGGGTTAGGGTTAGTGTTAGGATTAGGCTTAGAGTTTGGGATAATTTTAGTTTTAGGGTTAGGGTTAGGGTAAGGGTCAGGTTTAGTGTTAGACAGAGGTAGTGTTAGTGTTAGGGTCAGGGTTAGGGTTTGGGTTAGACAGGTATAGTGTTAGAGTTAGGGTTAGGGTTAGTGTTAGGGTTATGGTTAAGCTTAGGGTTAGAGCGTAGGGTAAGGGTTAGGGCTTGGGTTAGGATTATGGTTAGTATTAGACAGTTAAGTTTAGGGTTATGGTTAGGATTAGTGTTAGGTTTGTGGTTAGGTTTAGGGTTAGTGTTAGAAATAGGGTTAGGTTTAGGATTAGGGTTTTGCATTAGGGGTTAGGCTTAGGGTTAGGGTTAGGGTTAGGTCTACTGTTAGGTTTAGGGTTACTGCTAGAGTTAGGGTTAGGGTTAGGATTAGGGTTTTGCAATAGGGCTAAGAGTTAGGGTTAAAGTTAGAGGAGTGTTACGGTTAGGCTTAGGATTATGGCTAAGGTTAGTGTTAAGTTTAGAGGGTAAGAGATTTGTTTGAGATTTAGGGTTAAGTATAAGGTTAGGTTTAGGGTTAACAATAAGTTTAGGGTTAGGATTAGGATTAGAAGTCTTGTTTGGCTTATGGTAAAAGTTAGGGTTAGGGTTAGGGTTAGGGTTAGAAGTTGTGGTTAGGGTTAGGGTTAGGGTTAGGTTTAGGGTTAGAAGTTGTCGTTAGGGTTAGTGTTAGAGATAGACAGGGTTATGGTTATGTTTGTGATTAGGGTTAGTTTTAGGGTTAGGGATTAATGTTAGGATTAGGATTTTGCATTGTATTTAGGATTAGTTTTAGTGTTAGGGTAGTTTTAGCGTTAAATTTAGGTTTCGGTATAGAGTAAGGTTTGGGGTTATGGTTATACTGTTAGTGTTAGGGTTAGTTTTAGGGTAAGTGTTAAGGTTAGAGGGTTAGGGTTAGGATAGTGTTAGGGTTAGATTTAGGGTTGGGTTAGTGTTAGGTGTAGTGTTAAGTTTAGGGTTAGGGTTATGTTTAGGGTTAGTGTTTTGGTTAGGGTTGAGGTTAGGGTTAGGCTTAGAGTTAGGGTTAGAATTAGGACTAGAGTGTTAGGGTTTGAGTTAGGTCTAGGCTTAGGTTAGGGTTAGAGTTTAGGGTTAGGGTTACTGTTATGGCTGGCTTAGGTTTAGGGTTAGGATTAGAAGTTAGATTTAGTGTAGTGTTCATGTTAGTGTTAGGGTTAGGGTTAGTGTTAGAGGATACGGTTAGGGTTAGTGTTAGTGTGAGGGTTACATTTAGAGTTTAGGGTTAGTGCTGGGGTTAGGGTTAGGGTAAGGTTTATGGTTAGGGTTAAAATTTAGATTTTGAGTTAGGGTTAGTTTTAGAAGTATGGTTAGGGTTAGGGTTAGATTGAGTTTTAGGTTTAGGGTTATGGTTAGGGTTAGAATTTAGGTTTGTATTAGGGTTAGTGTTAAGATTAGAGTTAGAGGTTAAGGTTAGGGTTAGGGTTAGTGTTAGGGTTAGTTGTAGGGTTAGGGTTAAGTGTAGCATTGGAGATTAGGGTAAGTGTTAGGTTTTGCGTTAGGGTTACGGTTAGGTTTAGGGTTAGACAGGGTTAATGTTAAGGTTATGTTTAGGGCTCGGGTTAGGTTTGGGTTTAGGTTTAATGTTAGTGTTAGAATTTGGGTTAGGGTTAGGGTTAGGGTTAGTGTTAATGTTAGGGTTAGGTTTAGGGTTAGTGTTAGAGTTAGGGTTAGGGTTAGCATTAGGGTTAGGGTTAGGGTTAAGTTTAGGTTTAGGTTTTGGGTTAGACAGGGATAGTGTAAGGGTTCAGGTTAGTGTTAGGTTTAGGGTTAAGTTTAGGGTTAGAGGTTAGGGTAAGGGTTAGGGCTACAGTTAGCCTTAGGGTTAGGGTGAGACATTGTTAAGGTTACGGTTGTTAGGATTAGGGTTATGTGTGGGTTTAGGTTTAGTTTTAGTGTTAGGAATAGGGTTAGGTTTAGGATTATGGTTTTGCGTTATGGGTTAGGCTTAGGGTTAGGTCTAGGATTAGTGTTAGGGTTAGTGTTAGGGTTAGAGGGATAGGGTGAGTGTTAGGGTTAGGGTTATGATTAGAGGTTATGGTTATGGTTATTGTTAAGGTTATTTTTAGGGTTCCAGTTCAATGTAGCGCTTTGCTTATAGGTTACACTTCTGGATAGGGTTAGATTTAAGGTTAGGTTTAGGGTTAGTGTTACAGTTTAAACTTAGTGTTAGGATTAGGGTAAGCAATAGGGTTAGGTTTAGTGTTAGGGTTAGGCTTAGAGGTATGTTTTAGGGTTAGGTTTAGGTTTACGGTTAGGGTTAGGTTTTGGGTTTGGGTTTACGGTTAGGGTTAGGGTTAGGGTTAAGGTTAGAGGGTTAGGGTTAAGGATAGGGTTAGACGTACGGTAAGGTTTAAGGTTAGTGTCAGATTTAGTGGTTGTGGTTATGGTTAGGTTTAGGGTTAGGGATAGTGTTAGGGTTAGGGTTAGGGTTAGGTTTGGTTTTAGCGTTAGTGTTAGTGTTAGGGAAAGGGTTAGGATTAGGGTTTTGCATTAAGGTTTAGAATTAGTTTTAGGGCTGGGGTAGTGTTATGGTTAGGTTTAGGGTAAGGATTAAGGTTTGGGTTAGGGTTACAGTTAAGGTTAGAGGTTTAGACATTAGTTTGAAATTCCAGATTAGTTTTAATGTTAGGTTTAGGGTTAGGGTTAGGATTAAAAGTTAGTTTTAGGGTTATGCTAAAGGTTAGGGCTAGGGTTAGGTTTAGGGTTAGAAGTTAGGGTTAGGATTAGTGTTGTTTTACGGTTAGTGTTAGAGTTAGACAGGGTTAGGGTTAGGGTTAGGGTTATGTTTATGTTTGGTGTTAGGGTTAGTTTTAGGGTTAGGGTTAGTGTTAGGATTAGAATTTTGCATTGGGCTTAGGATTCGGGTTAGCGTTAGGGTTAGTTTTAGCGTTAGGTTTAGGATTAGGTGTAGGTTTAGTGTTGGGGTTAGCGTTAGGGTTAGGTTTAGGGTAAGGGTTAATGGTTTAGGGTTAGGGTTAGGGTAGGGTTAGCGTCCGGGTCAGGTTTAGTGTTAGACAGAGTTAGTGTTATGGTTAGTGTTAGGGATAGGGGTAGGGTTAGGGTTAGGTTAGGTTTAGTCTTAGGGTTAGGGTTAGGTTTTGGGTTAGAGAGGGATAGTGTTAGGGTTAAGGTTAGGGTTAGGTTTAGGGTTAGCATTAGGGTTAAGTTTAGGGTTAGAGCTTAGGGTATGGGTTAGATCTAGAGTTGGGTTTAGGATTAGGGTGAGACAGGGTTAAGGTTTAGGGTTATGGTTAGGATTAGGGTTAGGTTTGTGGTTAGGTTTAGGGTTACTTTTAGGAATAATGATAGGTTCAGGATTAGGGTTTTGCGTAAGGGGTTAGGCTTAGGGTTAGTGTTAGGGTTAGGTCTAGGAATAGTGTTAGGCTTAGTGTTAGAGTTAGAGGGATAGAGTGAGTGTTAGGGTTAGGGTTAGGGTTAGGTTTAGGGTTAGAATTAGAGTTTATGGTTATGGATAGTGTTAGGGTTATGCTTAGAGTTCCAGTTCAATTTAGCACTAGGCTAATAGGTTACACCTCTGCATAGGGTTAGGGTTAGGGTTAGGGTTAGGGTTAAGGTTAGTGTTAAAGTTTAGCCTTAGTGTTAGGATTAGGGTAAGCATATGGGTTAGGGTTAGGGTTAGGTCTAGGGTTAGAGGTATGTTTTAGAGTTAGGGTTAGGTTTTGGGTTAGGGTTTTTGGTTAGGGTTAGGGTTAAAGTTAGGTTTAGAGGTTTAGGGTTAGGGATAGGTTTAGACTTACGGTAAGGTTTAGTGTTAGTGTTAGAGTTAGTGGTTGGGGTTATGGTTAGGTTTTGGGGTAGGGATAGTGTTAGGGTTAGTGTTAGGGTTAGGGTTAGGTTTGGGTTTAGGTTTACGGTTATTGATAGGGTAAGGTTTAGGATTAGGGTTTTGCATTAGC
This sequence comes from Cavia porcellus, assembly GCF_034190915.1. Taxonomy (NCBI): domain Eukaryota; kingdom Metazoa; phylum Chordata; class Mammalia; order Rodentia; family Caviidae; genus Cavia; species Cavia porcellus. Next base: position 6,822,169 of record NW_026947518.1, read on the forward strand.
GTTTAGATTTAGGGGTAGGGTTACCATAGTGTTACGGTTTTGGGTTAGGGTAAGGATTAGAGTTAGGTACAGGGTTATGGTTAAGATTAGAAGTTTAGACATTTGTTTGAATTTTTGGGTAAGTTTTAGTGTTAGGTTTAGAGTTAGGGTTAGGATTAGAAGTTAGTTTTCGAGTTATGGTCAAGGTCAGGGCTTGGGTTAGGTTTAGAGTTAGAGGTTAGTGTTAGCTTTAGGGTTGCGTTAGGGCTAGTGTTAGGGTTAGACAGGGTTAGGTTTAGGGTTAGGGTTATGGTTATGTGTGGTGTTAGGGTTAGTTTTAGGGCTAGAGTTAGTGTTAGGATTAGAATTTTGCATTGGGCTTAATATTAGGTTTAGTGTTAGGGTTAGTTTTAGCATTAGTTTTAGGATTAGGTTTAGGGATAGTTTTGGGGTTAGGGTTAGAATGTTAGTGTTAGGGTTAGGTTTAGGTAAGGTTTAGGTTAGCAGGTTAGGCCTAGGGATAGGGTTAGGCTTAGGGTTAGAGTTAGGTTTGGGTTAGTGTTAGGGTCAATGTTAGGTTTAGGGTTATGATTATGATTAGGGTTAGGGTTTGGTTTAGGGTTGAGGTTAGGGCTAGGTTTAGGATTAGGACTCGAGTGTTAGGGTTGGGTTAGTTTTTAGGTTAGGTTAGATGTTAGGTTTGGGATTATGGTAGGGTTAGACAGAGTTAAGGTTAGGTTTACGGTTAGGGTGAGGGTTATGGTTAGTTAGCTTTAGGGTTAGGGTTGAGGTTAAGTTTAGGCTTAGGTTTAGGGTTAGAATTAGGGATAGAGGGTTAGGGTTCAGGTTCGTGTTCAGGTTAGTGTTACAGGTTAAGGTTAGGGTAAGTGTTAGTGTTAGGGGTAGGGTTAGAGAGAGTTAAGGTTAGGCTTAGCGTTATGGTTAAGGTTATGGTTAGAGGTTAGGGTTACTATTACGGTTGGTTAGGGGTAATGTTAGGGTTTTCCAGGTTTAGGGTTAGGGTTACGATTAGAGTTAGGGTTACGGTTAGGGTTAGGTTTAGGGTTAGTTTTAGACTGCAGGAGGGCTAGGGATAGGGTTAGGTTTGTTGTTAGGGTTAGGGTTAGTGTTAGACACAGTTCGTGTTAGGGTGGCAATTAGGTTTAGGGTTAGGGTTAGAGTTTGACAGGGTTAGGTTTAGGGATAGGGTTAGTTTTAAGGTTACGTTTAGGATTAGACTGGCCTAATGTTAAGGTTATGATTAGTGTTAGGGGTAAGTTTGGGGTTAGGGTTAGGGTTAGTTTAGTATTAGGGTCAGGATTAGGATTAGGGTTTTTGCTTTATTGGTTAAGATTATTGTTAGGTTTAGTGTTAGGGCTGGCTTAGGGGTAGGGTTAGATTAGAAGTTAGGTTTAGTCTTAGTGTTGGTGTTAGTGTTAGGGTTAGTGTTAGTGTTAGAGTTTAGGTTTAGGGTTAGTGTTAGGGTTAGGGTTACGTTTAGAGTTTAGGGTTAGTGTTAGTGTTAGGGATAGGGTTAAAGTTTAGATTTTGTGTTAGGGTTAGGATTAGAAGTTAATGTTAGTGTTATGGTTAGGGTTATGGTTTAAGGTTGAGTGTTGAGGTTTAAGTTTAGGTTTAGGGTTATGGTTAGAATTTAGATTTGAATTAGGGTTAGTGCTAAGATTAGAGTTAGAGGTTAAGTTTAGGGTTAGGTTTAGTGTTATGTTTAGGATTAGGTGTAGGTTTTGGGTTAGGGTTCTGGTTAGGATTAGTATTAGGGTTAGGTTTAGTATTAGACAGAGTTAGTGTTAGGGTTGTAATTAGGGTTAGGGTAAGGGTTAGGGTTAAACAGAGTTAGGGTTAGTGTTAGGGTTAGTTTTAGGGTTAGGGTTAAGTTTAGCGTTAGAGATTATGCTAAGGGTAAGGGTTAGCATTAGGGTTAGGGTTAGCTTTAGGGTTAGACAGGTTTAATGTTAGGGTTATGGTTAGTGTTTGGGTAAGGTTTGGGTTTAGGTTTAACGTTAGTGTTAATGATTTTGGTTAGGGTTACGATTAGGGTTTTGCATTAGTGGATAGGATTAGGCTTAGTGTTAGGGTTAGGTTTGGTGTTAGGGTTAGGGTTAGGTTTAAGGCTAGGCTTAGGATTAGGGTTACGGTTAGGGTCAGGTTTAGAGTTAAACAGAGTTAGTGTTAGGGTTTGGGTTAGGGTTAGGTTTAGGGTTAGGGTTAGGGATTGGGTTAGACAGGGATAGTGTTAGGGTTAGGGTTAAGGTTAGGGTTAGTTTTAGGGTTAAGTTTAGGGTTAGAGCTTAGGATAAGGTTAAAGCTAGAGTTAGGGTTAGGGTTAGGGTTCGACAGGGTTAAGGTTAGGGTTATGGTTAGGATTAGGTTTAGGTTTGGGTTTTATGTTTAGGCTTAGTGTTAGTAATAAGTTTAGGTTTAGGATTAGGGTTTTGTGTTAGGGGTTAGGTTTAGTGTTAGGGTTAGTGTTAGTTCTAGGATTAGTGTTAGGGTTAGTGTTAGGGTTACAGGGTTAAGGTGAATGTTAGGGTTAGGGTTAGGTTTAGGGTTAGGGATATGATTAGAGGTTATGGCTATGGATAGGGTTAGGTTGATGGTTAGGGTTCCAGTGCATTTAAGCACTAGGCTTATAGGTTACACTTCTGGATAGTGTTATCGCTAGTGTTAGGTTTAGGGTTAGTGTTACAGTTTAGCCTTAGTGGTAGGATTATGGTAAGTATTAGGGTTAGGGTAAGAGTTAGGGTTAGGGTTAGAGGTATGTTTCAGGGTTAGGGTTATGTTTAGGTGAGTGTTAGGTTTAGGGTTAGGGTTTACGGTTATGGTTAGGGTTAGGGTTAATTTTAGAGGGTTAGGGTTAGGGATAGGTTTAGACTTATGGTAAGGTTTTATTGTTAGTGTTAGATTTAGTGGTTGGGGTTATGGTTAGGTTTAGGATTAGGGATAGAGTTAGGTTTAGGGTTAGGTTTGGGTTTAGGTTTACGGTTATTGTTAGGGTAAAGGTTAGGATTAGGGTTTTGCATTAGGGTTTAGAATTAGGGTTAGGGTTAGGGTAAGGATCAGGGTTAGGGTTAGGGTTACATTTGAGGTTATAATTTTAGACATTAGTTTGAATCTTCGGGTTAGGATTAATGTTAGGTTTAGGGTTCGGATTAGGATTAGAAGTTAGTTTAGGGTGAGGATTAGAAGTTAGTTTTAGGGTTATGGTAAAGGTTAGCGCTAGGGTTAGGTTTAGGGTTAGAGGTTAGTGTTAGGGTTAGGGTGGCGTTATGGTTAGTGTTAGGGTTAGAAAGGGTTAGGGTTAGGGTTAGGGTTACGGTTATGTTTGGTGTTAGGGTTAGTTTTAGGGTTAGGGTTAGTGTTAGGATTAGAATTTTGCATTTGGCTTAGGATTAAGTTTAGTGCTAGCGTTAGTTTTAGCATTAGATTTAGGGTTAGGTTTGGGGTTCGGGTTAGACTGTTAGTGTTAGGGTTAAGTTTAGTGTAATGGTTAAGTTTAGAGGGTTAGTGTTAGGGATAGGATTAGGCTTAGGGTTAGAGTTAGGGTTGGGATAGTGTTAGGGTTATTGTTAGGTTTAGGGTTAGCATTATGGTTAGGGTTAGGGTTTGAGTTAGGGTTAGGCTTAGAGTTAGGGTTAGGATTAGGGCTAGAGGGTTAGTGTTTGGGTTAGGTTTAGGCTTAGGGTTAGGGTTAGAGGTTAGGGTTAGAATTATGGTTAGTGTTAGGGCTGGCTTAGGTTTAGGGTTCGGATTAGTAGTTAGTTTGAGTGTTAGTGTTCGTGTTGGTGTTAGGGTTAGTTTTAGTGTTAGAGGATATGGTTAGGGTTAGTGTTAATGTTCGGGCTACGGTTAGAGTTTAGGGTTAGGGTAAGTGTTAGGGTTAGGTTTAGGGTTAGGGTTAAAATTTAGGTTTTGTTTTAGTGTTAGGATTAGAAGTTAGTGTTAGAGTTATGGTTATGGTTAGGGTTAGATTGAAGTTTAGATTTAGGGTTAGAGCTATGGTTAGAATTTAGGTTTGTTTTAGGGTTAGTGTTAAGTTTAGAGTTAGAGGTTAAGTTTAGGGTTAGGTTTAGTGTTAGGTTTAGGGTTAAGTGTGGGTTTTGGGTTAGGGTTAGTGTTAAGTTTAGAGTTAGAGGTTAAGTTTAGGGTTAGGTTTAGTGTTAGGTTTAGGGTTAAGTGTGGGTTTTGGGTGAGGGTTATGGTTAGGGTTAGGTTTAATATTAGACAGAGTTAGTGTTAGTTTTGTAATTAGGGTTAGGGTTAGCATTATGGTTAGACAGGTTTAGTGTTAGGGTTAGGGTTAGTGTTAGGGTTAGTTTTAGGATTACTGTTAAGTTTAGCCTTAGAGATTAGGGTAAGGGTTAGGGTTGGCGTTAGGGTTAGGGTTAGATTTAGGTTTAGACAGGGTTAATGCTTGGGGTATGGTTAGGGTTCGTGTTAGGTTTGGGTTTAGGTTTAACTTTAGTGTTAGGATTTGTGTTAGGGTTAGGATTAGGGTTTTGCATTATGGGTTAGCATTTGGCTTAGTGTTAGGGTTAGGGTTAGGGTTAGGGTTAGGTTTAGGGTTAGGGTTAGGGTTAGGGTTTCATTGGGCTTAGGATTCCGGTTAGGTCAGGTTTAGTGTTAGACAAAGTTAGTGTTAGGGTTATTGTTAGGGTTAGGGTTATTGTTAGGGTTAGGGTTTGGTATAGACAGGGATAGTGTTAGTGTTAGGGTTAGAAAAGTTTAGGGTTAGGGTTAGGGTTACGATTATGTTTGGTGTTAGGGTTAGTTTTAGGGTTAGGGTTAGTGTTAGGATTAGAATTTTGCATTTGGCTTAGGATTAGGTTTAGTGTTAGCGTTAGTTTTAGCGTTAGGTTTATGGTTAGGTTTGGGGATCGGGTTAGACTGTTCGTGTTAGGGTTAAGTTTAGGGTAATGGTTAAGGTTAGAGGGTTAGTCTTAGGGATAGGGCTAGACTTATGGTTAGAGTTAGGGTTGGGATAGCGTTAGTGTTAGTGTTAGCTTTAGGGTTAGCGTTATGGTTAGGGTTCGGGTTTGGGTTAGGGTTAGGTTTAGAATTCGGTTTAGGATTAGGGCTAGAGGGTTAGGGTTTAGGTTAGGTTTAGGCTTAGGGTTAGGGTTAGAGGTTAGTGTTAGAATTAGGGTTAGTGTTATGGCTGGCTTAGGTTTAGGGTTAGGATTAGAAGTTAGGTTTGGGTTATGGTAAAGGTTAGTGTTAGGGTTAGGTTTAAGGTTAGAATTTAGGGTTAGGTTTAGGGTTTAGGTTGGGTTTGGGTTAGTTTAAGAGTTAGACAGTGTTAGAGTTAGGGTTAGGCTTATGGTTATGTTTGGGATTAGGGTTAGTTTTAGGGTTAGGGTTAGTGTTAGGATTAGGATTTTGCATAGGGGTTAGGATTAGGTTTAGTGTTAGGGTAGTTTTAGCATTAAGTTTTGGTTTCGGTATAGCGTTAGGTTTGGAATTAGGGTTATACTGTTAGTGTTAGGGTTAGGTTTAGGGTAAGAGTTAAGGTTAGAGAGTTAGGGTTAGGGATAATGTTAGGTTTAGGGTTAGAGTTAGGGTTGGGTTGGCGTTAGGGTTAGTGTTAGGTTTAGGGTTAGGGTTATGTTTAGGGTTAGTGTTTGCGTTAGGGTTGAGGTTAGGGTTAGGCTTAGAGTTAGGGTTAGAAGTAAGACTAGAGGGTTAGGGTTCGGGTTAGGTTTAGGCTTAGGTTAGGGTTAGAGTTTAGGGTTAGGGTTAGGGTTAGTGTATGGCTGGCTTAGTTTTCGTGTTAGGATTAGAAGTTAGATTTAGGGTTAGTGTTCGTGTTAGTGTTAGGGTTAGTGTTAGTGTTAGAGGATACGGTTAGGGTTAGTGTTAGTGTGAGGTTACGGTTAGAGTTTAGCGTTAGGGCTAGGTTAGGGTTAGGGTACGGTTTAGCGTTAGGGTTAAAATTTAGATTTTGAGTTAGGGTTAGTGTTAGAGTTATGGTTAGGGTTAGGTTTAGATTGAGGTTTAGGTTTAGGTTTAGGTTAAGGGTTAGGGTTAGAATTTAGGTATTATGGTTAGTGTTAAGATTAGAGTTAGAGGTTAAGTTTAGTGTTAGGTTTAGTGTTAGGTTTAGGGTTAGGTGTAGGTTTTGTGTTAGGGTTCTGGTTAGTGTTAATGTTAGGGTTAGGATTAGTATTAGACAGAGTTAGTATTAGTGTTGAAATTAGGGTTAGGGTTAGGGTTAGACAGGTTTAGTGTTAGGGTTAGTGTTAGTGTTAGGGTTAGTTTTAGGGTTAGGGTTAAGTTTAGCATTGGATATTAGGGTAAGGGTTAGTTTTTGCGATAGGGTTAAAGTTAGGTTTAGGGTTAGACAGGGTTAATGTTAGGGCTATGTTTAGGGTTCGTGTTAGTTTTGGGTTTAGGTTTAATGTTAGTGTTAAGATTTGGGTTAGGGTTAGGATTATGGTTTTGCATTAGGGGTTAGGATTGGGGTTAGGATTAGGGTTAGGGTTAGGGTTAGTGTTAGGGTTAGTGTTAGCGTTAGGGTTAGGGTTATGTTTATGGTTAGGGTTAGGGTTAAGGTTAGGATTAGGGTTTGGGTTAGGGTTTGGGTTAGACAGGGATAGTGTTAGGGTTAGGGTTAGGGTTAGGGTTAATGTTAGAGTTAAGTTAAGGGTTTGAGCTTAGGGTCAGGGTTAGGGCTAGAGTTAGGGTTAGGTTTAGGGTTAGGGTTAGACACTGTTAAGTTTACGGTTGTCATTAGGATTAGGGTTAGGTGTGGGGTTAGGTTTAGGTTTAGTGTTAGGAATAGGGTTAGTTTTAGGATTATTGTTTTGCCTTATGGCTTAGCCTTAGGGTTAGGGTTAGGGTTAGGTCTAGGATTAGTGTTAGGTTTAGTGTTAGGGTTAGAGGGATAGGGTGAGTGTTAGGGTTAGGGTTATGATTAGAGGTTATGGTTATGGTTATTGTTAAGGTTATGGTTAGGGTTCCGGTTCAAATTAGTGCTTGGCTTATAGGTTACACTTCTGGATAGGGTTAGAGTTAGGGTTACTATTTAATCTTAGTGTTAGGATTAATGTAAGCATTAGGGTTTGTGTTAGTGTTAGGGTTAGGGTTAGAGGTATGTTTTATGGTTAGGTTTAAGTTTAGGGTTAGGGATAGGTTTTGGGTTAGGATTTATGTTTACGGTTAGGGTTAGGGTTAAGGTTAGAGGTTTAGGGTTAAGGATCGTGTTAGACTTACGGTAAAGTTTAAGGTTAGTGTTAGATTTAGTGGTTGGGGTTATGGTTAGGTTTAGGGTTAGGGATTGTGTTAGGGTTAGGGTTACTGTTAGGTTTGGTTTTAGGTTTATGGTTAGTGTTAGGGTAAGGGTTAGGATTAGGGTTTTGCATTAGCGTTTAGAATTAGTTTTAGGGTCAGGGTAGTGTTAGGATTAGGGTTAGGTTAAGGATTAAGGTTAGGGTTAGGGTTACGGTTAAGGTTAGAGGTTTAGACATTAGTTTGAAATTCCGGATTATGTTTAATGTTAGGTTTAGGTTTATGGTTAGGATTAGAAGTTATTTTTAGGGTTATGCTAAAGGTTAGGGCTAGGTTTAGCTTTAGGGTTAGAGGTTAGAGTTAGGATTAGGGTTGCATTAGGGTTAGTGTTAGGGTTAGACAGGGTTAGGGTTAGTGTTAGGGTTATGTTTATGTTTGGTGTTAGGGTTAGTTTTAGGGTTAGGGTTAGTGTTAGGATTAGAATTTTGCATTGGGCTTAGGATTCGGGTTAGCGTTAGGGTTAGTTTTAGCGTTAGGTTTAGGATTAGGTTTAGGGTTAACGTTGGGGTTAGCGTTAGAATGTTAGTGTTAGGGTTAGGTTTAGGGTAAGGGTTAATGTTAGAGGGTTAGGGTTAGGATAGGTTTGGGCGTAGGGTTAGAGTTAGGGTTGGGTTAGTGTTAAGGTAAGTGTTATGTTTAGGATTAGAGTTGTGGTTAGGGTTAGTGTTTGGGTTAGGTTTGAGGTTAGGGTTAGTTTTAGGATTAGGACTAGAGGATTAGGGTTAGCATTATGGTTAAGGTTAGGGTTAGAGTTTAGGTTTAGCGTTAGGGGTAGGGTTAGACCGAGTTAAGATTACTTTTAGGGTTAGGGTTACTGTTATGGTTAGGGTTAAGGTTTGGCTTATTTTTGAGCGTAGGTTTAGGCTTATGTTTAGGGTTAGGATTAGGGCTAGTGGGTTAGGGTTCGGGTTCGGGTTAGGGTTAGTGTTAGAGGTTAGTGTTAGGTTTAGTGTTAGTGTTAGTGTTAGGGTTAGACAGAGTTAAGGTTAGGTTTATGGTTATGGTTAGCGTTATGGTTAAGGTTAGTGTTAGCGGTTAAGGTTACTATTAGGGTTGGTTAGGGTTAAGGTTAGGATTAGACAGGTTTTGGGTTAGGGTTAGGGTTAGGATTATGGTTAGGGTTAGGGTTAGTTTTGGGGTTAGGTTTAGCGTTAGTGTTGGAATTTGTGTTAGGATTACAATTGGATTTTGCATTAGAGGTTAGGATTAGGGTTAGATTTAGGATTAGTGTTAGAGTTAGGGTTAGGCTTAGGATTAGGTTTAATGTTAGTGTTAGGGTTAGTGTTAGAGTTAAGGTTAGGCTTAAGGTTAGGGTTAGGTTTAGTGTTAGACAGAGTTTGTGTTAGTGTTAGGGTTAGGGTTAAGTTTAGATAGGCTTAATGTTAGTGTTAGGGTTAGGGTTCATGTTAGGGTTAGGGTTACGGTTAGAGTTTAGGGTTACGGTTAGGGTTAAGGTTAGACTGTTAGTGTTAGGTTTAGGTTTAGCGTAAGAGTTAAGGCTAGATGGTTAGGGTTAAGGATAGAGTTAGGCTTAGGCTTAGGGTTAGGGTTAGGGTTAGACTGTTATTGTTAGGTTTAGGTTTAGCGTAAGAGTTAAGGCTAGAGGGTTAGGGTTAAGGATAGGGTTAGGCTTAGGTTAAGGTTAGGGTTAGACAGGTTTAGTTTTAGGCTTAGGGTTAGGATTAGTTTTAGAGTTAGGGTTAAGTTTAGATTTAGAGCTTAGGGTAAGGATTAGGGTTAGGGTTAGGGTTAGACAGGTTTAATGTTAGGGTTATGGTTAGGGTTAGAGTTAGGTTTGGGTTTAGGTTTAGCGTTAGTGTTAAGGTTTGGGTTATGGTTAGGCTTAGGGTTTTTCATTAGACGTTAGGATTAGGGTTAGGTTTAGTGTTAGGTTTATGATTAGTGTTAGGGTTAGGCTTAGGGTTAGGTTTAGTGTTCAGGTTAGGGTTAGGTTTAGGGTTAAGTTTAGACAGAGTTAGTGTTAAGGTTAACGTTAGGGTTAGTGTTATCGTTAGGGTTAGGGTTATGTTTAGGGTTAGGTTTAGGGTTAGGGTTAGGGTTAACATTAGGTTTAGACTTTTAGTTTTACCTTTAGGTTTAGCGTAAGAGTTAAGGCTAGAGGGTTAGGGTAAAGGATAGGGTTAGGCTTACGGTTAGACAGGTTTAGTGTTACAATTAGTTTTAGGGTTAGGTTTAGTTTTAGGTTTAGAGCTTAGGGTAAGATTTAGGCTTAGTGTTAGGGTTAGTGTTAGGGTTATAGCTAGGTTTGGGTTTAGGTTTAGCGTTAGTTTTAGTATTTGGGTTACAGTTAGGATTAGGGATTTGCATTAGGGTTAGGGTTAGGTTTAGGTTTAGGGTTAGGGTTAGGCTTAGGATTAGGGTTAGGGTTCAGGTTAGGGTTAAGTTTAGACAGGGTTAGTGTTAAGGTAAGCGTTAGGGTTAGTGTTATCGTTAGGGTTACAGTTAGAGTTTAGGGTTAGGGTTAGGGTTAGGGTTAGCATTAGGATTAGACAGGGTTAGTGTTAGGATTAGGGATAGGGTTAGTGTTAGGTTTAGACAGAGTTAGTGTTAGGGTTAGGTTTGGGGTTAGGATTAGACAAGGTTAGTGTTAGGGTTAGGCTTAAGTTTAGTGTTAGGGTTAGGGTAAAGTTTGGGGTTATAGCTTAGTGTTAGGGTTATGGTTAGGATTAGACAAGGTTAGTGTTAGGGTTAGGGTTAGAGTTAGGGTTAGGGTTACAGTTAGGGTTAGCATTAGTGTTAAAGGTTTGCGTTAGTGTTAGGATTAGGGTAAGCATTAGTTTTAGGGATAGTGTTAGGATTAGGGTTAGAGGTATATTTTAGGGCCTGGGTTTGGTTTAAGGTTAGGGTTAGGGTTTGGGTTAGGATTTATGGTGACTGTTAGGTTTAAGGTTAAGTTTAGAGGGTTAGGGTTAAGGAAAGGGTTAGACTAAGAGTTAGGTTTAGGGTTAGTGTTTATTGCTAGGGTTAGGCTTAAGGTTAGGGTTAGCAATAGGGTTAGGGTTAGGGGTAGGTTTAGACCGAGTTAAGTTTAGTGTTATGGTTAGGGTTAGGTTTAGGTTTAGGGTTAGGGTTGTGATTAAGGTTAGGCTTTGGGTTGGGGTTGAGGTTAGGTTCATTCTTAGGGTTAGGGTTAGGATTAGGGCTAGAGGGTTCGTGTTAGGGTTAGGGTTAGTTTTAGGGTTAGACAGAGTTAAAATAAGGATTAGTGTTAGGGTTAGGATTAGGGTTTTTCATTAGGGTTTAGAATTAGGGTTAGTGTTAGGGTAGGGTTTGGTTAGGGTTAGGATTAGGGTTAGGGTTAGGCTTATGGTTAAGGTTAGAGGTTAGGGTTAGGGTTAGGGCTAGGGTTGCGTTAGGGTTAGTGTTAGGGTTAGACAGGGTTAGGGTTAGGGTTAGGATTATCATTATTTTTGGGGTTAGGGTTAGTTTTAGGTTTGGGTTAGTGTTAGGATTAGAATTTTTGCATTGGGGTTAGGATTAGGGCTAGTGTTACAATTAATTTTAGCGTTAGGTTTAGGATTAGTGTTTTGGTTAAGTTGGGATTAGGGTTACACTGTTAATGTTAGGGATAGGTTTAGGGTAAGAGTAAGGTTTAGAGGGTTAGGTTTAGGGATAGGGTTAGGCTTAGGGTTAGGGTTATGGTTGGGTTAGCGTTAGTGTTAGGGTTATGGTTAGGTTTAGGGTTTGGGTTAGGGTTAGATTTGAGTTTAGGGTTAGGCTTAGGTTTGGGGTTAGGATTAAGGCTAGATTGTTATGGTTCAGGTTCGGGTTAGGTTTAGAGGTTAGGTTTAGCGATAGGGTTAGGGTTTTGTGTAGGGTTAGAACAAGTTAAGGTTAGGGTTAGGGTTAGAGTTTGGGTTAGGGCTATGGATAGGTTTAGGGTTTGGGTTAGGGTTGAAGTTAGGTTTAGACTTAGGATTAAGGTTATGATTAGGGCTAGAGGGTTAGGGTTCTGGTTCGGGTTAGGGTTAGTGTTAGAGGTTAGGGTCAGGTTTAGTGTTAGAGTTAGTGATTATACAGAGTTAAGGTTAGGTTTATGGTTAGGGTTAGCCTTATGGTTAAGTTTAGGTTTAGAGGTTAGGGTTAGGTTTAGGGTTTTAGTTCGCTTAGGGTAAGGGTTAGGGTTAGACTGGTTTAGAGTTAGGGTTAGGTTTACGGTTAGTGTTAGGGTTAGTGTTAGTGTTAGGGTTAGGGTTAGACTGGGTTATTGTTAGGGATGGGGTTAGGTTTTCGGTTTAGGTTTAGTGTTAGGGTTAGAGTTACTGTTAGAGTTAGTGTTAAGGTGGGAATTAGGGTTAGGGTTAGGGTTAGGGTTAGCGTTAAGTTTAGGGTTAGCTTTAAGTTTAGGGTTAGAGCTTAGGATAAGGGTTAGGGCAGAGTTAGGGTTAGGGTTAGACAGGATTAAAGTTATGATTATGGTTAGGGTTAGGGTTATGTTGGGGGTTAGGTTTAGTGTTAGTGTTAGGAATAGGGTTAGGTTTAGGATTAGGGTTTTGGTTAGGGGTTAGGGTTAGGGTTAAGTCTAGGATTAGGGGTTAGTGTTAGTGTTAGAGGGATAGGGTGAGTGTTAGGGTTAGGGTTAAGTTTAGGGTTACGCTTAGAGGTTATGATTATGGTTAGGGTTAGACTTATGGTTAGGGTTTGGGTTAGATTTAGCACTAGGCTTATAGGTTACACTTCTGGATAATGTAAGAGTTAGGGTTAGGTTGAGGGTTTGTGTTACAGTTTAGCGTTAGTGTTAGCATTAGGGTAAGCATTAAGGTTAGGGTTAGAGGTATGTTTTAGGGTTAAGGTTAAGTTTCAGGTTAGGGTTATGTTTTGTGTTAGAGTTTTATGGTTAGGATTAGGGTTAGCTTTAAGTTTAGTTGGTTAGGTTCAGGGATAGTGTTAGATTTAAGATTAAGTTTAGGGTTAGTGTTAGGGTTAGTGGTTAGGATTAGGGTTAGGTTTAGGGTTAGGGATAGGGTTAAAGTAAGAGTTCGGTTATTGTTAAGGTTAGGGTTAGGGCTAGGCTTTGGGTTAGAGTTAGGTTTAGAGGTTAAGGTTATGTTTAGGGTTAGTTTTATGGTTAGGGTTTGGATTCGATTTAGCTCTAGGCTTATAGGTTGCACTTCTGGATAGGGTTAGAGTTAGGGTTAGGGTTAGGGTTAGGGTTAGTGTTACAGTTTAGCATTGTTGTTAGGATTAGGGGAAGCATTACAGTTAGGGTTAGTGTTAGGCTTAGGTTTAGAGGTATGTTTTAGTGTTAGGGTTAGGTTTAGCATTAGGGTGATGGTTTATGTTTATGGTTAGGGTTAGCGTTAAGGTAAGAGGGTTAGGGTTAGGGATAGGGTTAAACTTAGGGTAAGGTTTAGGGTTAGTGTTAGGGATAGTGGTTAGGTTTATAGTTAGGTTTAGGGTTAGGGATAGGGTTAAAGTAAGAGTTAGGGTTATTGTTAAGGTTAGGGTTAGGGTTAGGGCTAGGGTTACGGTTAGGGTTAGTGTTAGGTTTGGGGTTAGAGTTAGGGTTAGTATTAGGGTTAGGCTTAGGATTAGGGTTTTGCATTATGTTTTAGATTTAGGGTTAGTGTTAGGGTAGGGTTACGGTTAGTGTTAGGGTTAGGGTTACGGTTAAGGTTAGAGGTTTTGGTTAGTTTTAGGGTTAGCTTTAGGGTTAGTGTTAGGGTTAGGGTTAGTGTCAGAGTTAGGGTTAGGGTTAGGGTTAGGGTTAGTGTTAGGGTTAGACAGTTTTAGGGTTAGGGTTTAGGGTTATGGTTATGTTTTGGGTTAGGGTTAGTTTTAAGTTTAGGGTTAGTGTTTGGATTAGAATTTTGCATTGGTGTTAGGATTAGGTTTAGTGTTAGGGGTACAGTTAGGGTTAGGTTTAGGGTTAGGGTTAGGGTTAGGTTTGGGGTTAGGGTTAGACTGTTAGTGTTAGGTTTAGGTTTAGGGTAAAGATAAAATTTAGAGGTTTAGGTTTAGGGATAGGGTTAGACTTAGCATTGGAGTTAGAGTTGGGTTATTGTTAGGGTTAGGGTTATGGTTAGGGTTAGTGTTTGAGTTAGATTTGAGGTTAGGGTTAGGCTTAGGGTTAGGGTTAGGTTTAGGTTTAGGGTTAGTGTAGGGTTAGGGTTAGGTCAGGATTAGGGTTAGGGTTAGTGTTAGGGTTATGGTTAGGGTTAGAGTTTAATTTTAGGGTTAGGTTTAGGGTTAAGGTTAGGGTTAGACAGAATTAACGTTAAGGTTAGGGTTAGGGTTAGGTTTAGGTTTAGGGTTAGGGTTAGATAGGGTTAGTGTTAGGGTTAGGGTTAGTTTTACGGTAAGGTTTAAATTTAGGGTTATATCTTAGGGTTACGGCTAGGGTTAAGGTTAGGTTTAGAGTGGGGTAATGTAAGGGTTATGGTTAGTGTTAGGGTTAGGTTTGGGGTTAGGTTTAGGGTTAGTTTTAGGATTAGGGTTAGGGTTAGGATTAGGGTTTTGCTTTAGGTGTTAGGATTAGGGTTAGTCTTACTGTTCAGGTTAGCCTTATGGTTAGGGTTAAAATTAGAAGTTAGGTTTAGGGTTACGGTTAGTGTTATTGTTAGATTTAGGGTTAGTGTTAGAGGTTAGGGTTAAGGTTAGGGTTACAATTAGAGTTTAGGGTTAGGGTTACTGTTAGGGTTAGGGTTAGCGTTAGGTTTAAAATTTAGATTTTGTGTTTGGGTTAGGGTTAGAAGTTAGTGTTACGGTTATGGTTAGGGTTAGTGTTACATTGAGGTTTACGTTTTGTGTTAGGTTTATGTTTAGAATTTAGGTTTGTGTTAGGGTTAGTGTTAGGGTTAGGCTTAAGTTTAGGGTTAGGATTAAAAGTTAGGTTTAGGGTTAGGGTTGGTATTAGTGCTTGGGTTAGGGTTATTGTTACAGGTTAGGGTTAGGGTTAGGGTTAGCGTTAGTGTTAGGGTTAGGGTTAAAGTTTAGATTTTGTATTAGGGTTAGCATTACAAGTTAGTGTTAGGATTATGGTTAGGGTTATTATTAGATTGAAGTTTAGGTTTAGCTTATGGTTTTGGGTTAGAATTTAGGTTTGTGTTAGGGTTAGTGTTAGGGTTTGAGTTAGAGGTTATGTTTAGGGTTAGGTTTACCGTTAGGTGTTGGTTTCGGGTTAGGGTTCTAGTTAGAGTTAGGGTTAGGGTTAGTGTTAGGGTTAATGCTAGACAGAGTTAGTGGTAAGGTTGTAATTAGGGTTAGTGTTAGACAGTGTTAGTGTTATGTTAAGATTAGGGTTAGACTTAGGGTTAGTTTTAGGTTTAGGGTTAAGTTTAGTGTTAGAGATTAGGGTAAGGGTTAGTTTAGGGTTATGGTTACGGTTAAGGTTGCACAGGGTTAATTTTAGGGTTATGGTTAGGTTTAGGGTTAGGTTTGGGGTTAGGTTTAGCTTTAGAGTTAGTATTTGGGTTATGATTATGATTAGCTTTTGCGTTAGGGGTTAGGATTAAGGTTAGGGTTAGTTTTAGGGTTTGGATTAGTGTTAGGGTTAGGGTTAGGGTTAGGTATAGGGTTAGTGTTAGAATTAGGGTTAGTGTCAGGTTTACTGTTAGAGTTATTGTTAGGGTTAGGATTAGTGTTAGACAGGGTTAGTGTTAGGGTTAGGTTTGGGGTTACGTTTAGGGTTAGTGTTAGGGTTAGTGATAGTTTAGGGTTAGGGTTAGGGTTAGTTTATGGTTAGGGTTAGGGTTAGGGTTAGTTGAGGGTTAGGGTTAGGGTTAGGGTTAGGGTAAGCGTTATGTTTAGAGTTATGAATAAGGTTAGGGTTAGGATTACGATTAGAGTTAGGGTTAGGGTTAGGGATTATGGTTCGTGTTAGAGTTAGGGTTAGGGTTAGGGTTACTGTTAGAGTTAGGGTTAGTGTTAGGTTTAGGGTTATTTTTAGAGATTGGCGTTAGGTTTAGTTTTAGGTTTAGGTTTAAGTTTAGGTTTAGGGTTAACTTTAGGGTTGGGGTTATGGTAGTGTTAGTGTTAGGGTTTGTTTTTAGGGTTAGGGTTAGGGTGTGGATTAGGATTAGTCAGGGTTAGGTTTTGGGGTTAGGTGTTAGGGATAGGTTTACAGGTTAGGCTTCAGGTTCCGGTTAGGGTTAGTGTTATGATTAGGTTAGGGTTAGTGCTTGGGTTAGCGTTTGTGTTAGATTTATGGTTAGTTATAGGGTTAGGTTTAGGTTTGAGGGTAGGTGTTAGGGATAAGGTTTCAGTTAGTGTTAGGGTTAGAGTTGGGTTAGTGTTAGGGTTAGTGTTATGATTAGAATTTAAGTTTAGGGTTAGGTTTAGGGTTAAGGTGATGGTTACGGTTAGGGTTAGGTTTAGCGCTAGGGTTAAGCTTTAGGTGTTAGGGAGAGGGTTTTGTTTAGGCTTCGGGTTATGGTTAGTTTTAGGGTTACGATTAGCTTTATGTTTAGGGTTAGGGTCAGGGATAGGTTTAGTGTTAGTGTTAGGTTTAGGGTTAGGTTTATGGTTATGGATAGTGTTAGGTTTAGGGTTAAGTTTAGGATTAGGGATAGGGTTTGGGTTAGGGTTAGCATTTAGGGTTAGGTGTTAGGGTTAGGGTTAGGGTTATTGTTAGGTTTTGCGTTAGTTTGAGGTTTAGGGTTAGTGTTAGTGTTAGTGTTAGTGTTATGGTTAGGGCTATGTTTAGGGTTAGTGTTAGGGTTTAGCTGTTAGCAAAATGTTTAGGGTTTGACTTTGGGTTTCGGTTAGTTTTATGGTTAGGATTAGGTTTAGGCTTAGGCTTATGGTTCGGGTTAGGGTTAAGTTTAGGTTCAGGTTTAGATTTACAGCTGGGGTTAGTGTTAGTGTTAGCGCGTAGGTGTAAGCAACAGGGTTAGGGTTAGGGTTAGGGTTAGGGTTAGGTATTACAGTCAGGCTTTGGGTTAGTTTAAGGGGTAGAGTTAGAGTTAGGTTAAGGGATTAATGTTAGGTTTAGGGTTAGGGTTATGGTTAAGTTTAGTGTTAGGGCTAGGATTAGAAGCTAGGGTTAGTGGTAGGGTTAGGATTATGTTTACGGTTAGGGTTAGGGGTAGGGTTAGGGTTAGGGGTTAGGGAGAGGCTTAAGGTTAGGCTTCAGATTACGGTTAGGGTTAGGGTTACAATTGGCTTTAGGATAAGCTTTAGGGTTAGGGTTTGTGTTAGGGTTTGTTTTAGTGTTAGTTGTAGGGTTAGGTTTAGCATTAGGGTTAGGGGTTAGGTGTTAGGGATAGGGTTAGGGTTAGCGTTAGGTTTACGGTTAGGGTTAGGGTTAGGAATAGAGTTAGTTTTTGCGTTAGAGTTTAGGGTTCGTGTTAGAGTTAAATTTAGGGTTAGGTTTAGCATTATGGATAGGCATTAGATGTTAGGGACAGGGTTAGGATTAGGGTTAGGTTTACGGTTAGGGTTAAGGTTAGGGTTAGGAATAGTGTTAGGTTTAGAGTTATGGTTTAGTGTTAGTGTTAGGGTTAAATTTAGGGTTGGGTTTAGGTTTAGGTTTAGAATTTAGGGTTATGGTTATGTTAGCTTTAGTTTTAGTGTTAGGGTTATTGTTATGGATAGGGTTAGATTTATTATTAGAATGAAGGTTAGAGTTTAGGTGTTAGGAAGAGTGTTAGGGTTAGGCTTTGGGTTAGGGTTAGGGTTAGGGTTACGATTAGGTTTAGGTTTAGGGTTAGGGTTAGATTTAGGGTTAGTTTTAGAGTTAGGGTTAGGGTTAGGCTTAGGGGTAAGTTGTCAGGGATAATGTTAGGGTTAGTGTTAGGTTTAGGATTAGTGTTAGGGATAGTGCTGGGGTTAGAGTTAAAGGTTAGGATTAAGGTTAGGGTTAGAAGTTTGGTTTAGTGTTAGTGGTAGGTTTAGGGTTAGTGTTACGGTTAGAGGTTAGTGTTTTGTTTAGAGTTAGGTTTAGGATTAAAGTTAGGGTTAGGTTTAGGTTTAGAAGTTAGGTTTAGGGTTAGGGTTACGGTAACATTTAGGGTTAGGGTTAGGGTTGGGGTTAGGCTTACGGTTAGTTTTAAGTTTAGGGTTAGGGCTAGGGTTAGTGTTAGAGTTATTGGATAGGTTTAGGGTTAGGGTTAGGTTTAGGGTTTTGGTAGGTTTTGTGTTAGGGTTAGGATTATGTATTGTGTTCATTGTTAGTGTTAGTTTAATGGGAAGGGTTAGGGATAGGTGTAGGGATTAATGTTAGGTTTAGTGTTAGGTTTAGGTCTAGGGCTAGTGTTAGTTTTAGTGTTATGGTTAGAGTTTAGGGTTAGTGTTAGGTATAGGGTTATTTTTAGTGTTAGGGTTAGATTTAGCTGTAGAGTTTAGGGTTAGTGTTAGTGTTAGTGTTAGTATTAGGCTTAGAGGTTATAGTTAGGGTTAGTGTTAGTGTTAGAGTTAAAGGTTAGATTTAGGTTGAGTGTCATGGTAAGGTTAGTGTTAGGTTTAGAGGTTAGTGTTAAGGTTATGTTTAGGGTTAGTGTTTGCGTTAGAGTTCACTTTTAGTGCTAGCTTGAAGGTTAGGGTGAGTGTTAGGGTTAGGTTTAGTGTTAGGGTTAGTGTTAGAGTTATTGGTTAGGTTTAGGGTTAGGGTTAGGTTTAGCGTTTTGGTAGGTTTTGGGTTAGGGTTAAGGTTAGGGTTATGTATTGTGGTCAGTGTTAGTGTTAGTTTAACGGGTAGGGTTAGGGATAGGAGTAGGGATTAATGTTAGGTTTAGTGTTAGGTTTAGGTCTAGGGTTAGGGTTAGTTTTAGTGTTATGGTTAGAGTTTAGGGTTAGTGTTAGGTATAGGGTAATTTTTAGTGTTAGTGTTAGGTATAGGGTTATTTTTAGTGTTAGTGTTAGGTTTAGCTGTAGAGTTTAGTGTTAGTGTTAGTGTTAGGATTAGGCTTAGAGGTTATAGTTAGGATTAGTGTTAGAGTTAGGGTTAAAGCTTAGATTTAGGTTTAGCGTCATGGTTAGGTTAGGGTTAGGTTTAGAGGTTAGTGTTAAGGTGATGTTTAGGGTTAGTGTTAGCATTAGAGTTTACGTTTAGTGCTAGCTTGAAGGTTAGGGTGAGTGTTAGGGTTAGGTTTAGGGTTAAAGTTTAGGGTTAGGGTTAGTTTTAGGGTTAGGCTTAATGTTAGGATTAGAAGTTAGTGTAGGGGTAGGGTTATGGTTAGATTTAGGGTTAGTGTTAGCATTAGTGTTATTGGTTAGGTGTTAGGGAAAGAGTTAGGGTTAGGCTTTGGGTTATGGTTAGTGCTACTGTTACAATTAGGTTTAGGGTTAGGGTTAGGGTTAGGTTTACGTTTAGTTTTAGGTTTAGGTTTACGGTTGGGGTTAGGGGTTATGTGTTAGGGAAAGGATTAGGGTTAGTGTTAGAGTTAGGGTTAGGGTTAGCTTTATGGTTAGATTTAGGTTTAGAGGTAGGGTTAAGGTTAAGGGTTAAGTGTTAGGGGTAGGATTAGGGTTATTGTTAGGGTTACGATTAGGATTATGGTTAGGGTTAGGGTTAGGTTTACAGTTAGGTTTAGGGTTATGGATAGTGTTAGGGTTAGGGTTAGGCTTTAGGGTTAGCGTTAGGTTTAGGTGTAGGATTATGGTTAGGGTTATGGTTAGAGGTTAGCGTTAGGTTCAGTGTTAGAGTTTGGGGTTAGGTTTAGGGTTATGGTTAAGCTTAGTGTTTATGGTTAGGATTAGGGTTATGGTTAGTGTTAGGATTAATCTTAGGGTTAGGGTTAGAAGTATAGGTTAGGGTTATGTTTAGGGTTAGGGTTAGGGTAAGGCTTATGGTTGTGCTAGGTTAGGGTCAGTATTAGGGTTAGGTATTACAGTCAGGTTTAGGGTTATTTTAAGGGGTAGGGTTAGGGGTTAATGTTAGTTTTAGGGTTATGATTATGGTTAGGGTTAGGTTTAGGGTTAGTGTTAGGGTTAGGGTTAGATGTTAGGGTTAGTGGTAGGGTTAGGGTTATGGTTAGGTTTAGGTTTAGGTTTAGTGTTAAGTTTAGGGTTAGGGTTAGGGTTAGGTGTTAGATATAGGGATAGTGTCAAGGTTAGGGTTAGGGTTAGGTTTAGGGTAAGGGTTACATTAATGGTGAGGTTTAGGTTTAGGAATAGTGTTAGGTTTATGGTTAGGGTTTAGGGTTAGGGTCAGGGTTAGGGTTAGGGTTAGGTTTAGGCTTTGGTTTAGCTTTAGGTTTAGTTTTAGGGTTAGTATTAGGGTTAGAATTTGGTTCAGTGTTAGGGTTAGGGTTAGGTTTAGGGTTATGGTGGACTTTCGGGTTAGGGTTAGAGTCACGTATTATGCTCAGTGTTAGTGTTAATTTAACTTGTAGGTTTAGGGTTAGGGGTAGGGATTAATGTTAGGTTTAGTGTTAGGTTTATTGCTATCTTTAGGCTTAGGGTTAGTGTTAGTGTTAGGGTTACAGTTTAGGATTAGGGTTATGTTTAGGGTTATTGTTAGTGTTAGGGTTAGGTTTACATGTAGAGTTTAGGGTTAGGGTTAGTGTTAGGGTTAGGCTTAGAGGTTATGGATAGGGTTATTGTTAGTGTTAGCGTTGAAGCTTAGGTTTAGGTTTAGCGTCGCGGTTAGGGTTAGGGTTAGGTTTAAAAGTTACTGTTAGGGTTATGTTTAGGGTTAGTGTTAGTGTTAGTGTTAGGGTTTGGGTTAGGTTTAGAACTATGTTTATGTTTATCATTAGTGTTTGGGTTAAGGATAGATTTAGGGTTAGGCTTAGAGTTAGGTTTAGATACAGGGTCACAGTTAGACTTTGGGTTATGTTTATGGTTAGTGTTAGGGTTATGGTTATGTTTAGGGTTAGGTTGAGGTTTAGGTTTAGAGTTAGGATTAGGTTTAGAAGTTAGGTTTAATGGTAGGATTAGGTTTAGATTTAGGTATAGGTTTAGGATTAGGGTTAGTGTTAGAGTTTAGGGTTAGGGTTATGGTTAATGTTAGGGTTAGGGTGAGGGTTAGGGTTAGGGTTAGAAGTTAGGGTTAATGTTAGGGTTAGGTTTAGGTTTAGGTATAGGGGTAGGGTTAGGGGTTAGGCGTTAGGGAGAGTGTTAGGTTTACACTTGTGTTATGTTTAGGGTCAATATTACAATTAGGTTTAGGGTTAGTGTTAGGATTAAGGTTAGAGTTTAGAATTAGGGAAAGGGTTAGTGTTAGTGTTTTGGTTACAGTTAGATTTTGGGTTAGTGTTAGCATTAGGGATAGTGTTAGGTTTAGGGTTATGGTTAGAGGTTAGTGTTAGGTTTATGGTTTGGAGTTAGGTTGAGTGTTAGGGTTAAGGTTAGGGTTAGGGTTAAGGATAGGGTTAGGGTTAGGGCTAGGGTTTGGGGTTAGGGGTTAGGGGTAGGGTTAGCCTTTGGGTTTGGGGTAGGGTTAGTGTTATGGTTAGGCCTGGGTTAGCATTATAATGAGATTAGGTTTATTGTTAGGGTTAGGGTTTGGCTTAGGGTTAGGGTTAGTGTGAGGTTTAGAGTTAGGTTTAGGGCTAGGGTTAGGGTTCGTGTTAGGTTTTGGGTTACGGTTAGGGGTTAGGAATTAGGGATAAGGATAATGTTAATGTTTTTTTTAAAGGTTAGGTTTAGGGTTAGGTTTAGGTTTAGGCTTATGGTTTAGGGTTAGGGTTAGTGTTAGTGTTAGGGTCAGGGATAGTTTAGGGTTAGAGTTAGGGTTAGGGTTAGTTGAGGGTTAGGGTTATGGTTAGGGTAAGCATTACGTTTAGAGTTATGGATAAGGTTAGGGTTAGGATTAGGGTTAGAGTTAGGGTTAGGGTGAGAGATTAGTGTTCAGGTTAGAGTTAGGGTGAGGGTTAGGGTTATTGTTATATTTAGGGTTAGGTTTAGGGTTAGTGTTAGGTTTAGCGTTATGGTTAGAGATTAGCATTAGGTTTAGTTTTTCGTTTAGGTTTTCGTTAGGTTTAGGGTTAGATTTAGGGTTGGGGTTATGGTAGTGTTAGGGTTAGGGTTTGCTATGACTGTCAGGTTTAGGGTTTGTTCAAGGGGTAGTGTTAAGGTTTAGGTTACGGTTTAATGTTAAGTTTAGGGTTAGTGTTATGCTTAAGGATATGGTAATATATAGTGTTATGGTTAGGGTTAGGTTTTGGGTTAGAGTTTAGGATTAGGGTTAGGATTAGGATTAGTAAGGTTTAGCGTTAGGGTTACAGTTAGGATTAGGATTAAAATTTAGGGTTAGGCTTATATTTAGGATTAGGGTTACAGTTAGGGTTAGGGTTAGGTTTAGGTTTAGGGTTAGGCTTAGTTTAGGGGTTAGGTGTTAGGGAGGGTGTTAGTGTAGGTGTTAGTTTTAGGGATTAGGTGTTAGGGAGAGTGTTAGTGTTAGACTTTGTGTTACCGTTAGGGTTACAATTAGGTTTAGGGTTTGTGTTAGGGTTAGGGTTAGAGTTTAGAATTAGGGTTAGGGGTAGCGTTAGGATTTTGCTTGCAGTTAGAGTTTAGGGTTAGGGTTAGGGGTAGGGGTAGTGTTAGCTTTAGGGTTAGGGATAGGGTTAAAGTTTAGCGTTAGGTTTATGGTTAGAGTTAGGTTTAGGGTTAGAGTTAAAGGTTAGTGTCAACGTTAGAGTTTTGGGTTAGTGCTAGCTTGAGGTTTAGGGTGAGAGTTAGGGTTAGGTTTAGGTTAAAAGTTTAGGGTTAGGTTTATGTTTAGGGTTAGGGTTAATGTTAGGAATAGAAGGTACTGTTATGGGTAGGGTTAGGGTTATGGTTACAGTTAGGGTTAGGGTTAGTGTTAGGGTTTAGGTGTTAGGGAGAGGGTTACGGTTAGGCTTCAGGTTATGGTTACGATTAGGTTTAGGGTTAGGGTTAGGGTTAGGGTTACGGTTAGGGTTAGGGTTTGAAGTTATTGTTTAATTTAAGGTTAGGTTTAGGGTTAAAACTTAGGTTTAGGTTTAGGGTTAGGGTTACTTTTAGGGTTAGTTTTAGGTTAACGGTTAGTTTTAGGGTTAGGTTTAGGATTAGGGTTAGTGGTTAAGTGTTAGAAATAGGATTAGGGTTAGTGTTAGAGTTAGGGTTAGGGTTAGGTTTACGGTTAGGTTTTGGGTTAGAGTTAGGGTTAGGGTTAGGGGTAAGTGTTAGGGGTAGGATTAGGGTTATGGTTAAGGTTAGGGTTAAATTTACGGTTAGGTTTAGTGCTACAGATGTTGTTAGGGTTATGTTAGGCTTTAGGGTTAGGGTTAGTGTTAGGATTAGTTTTATGGTTATGGTTAGAGGTTAGCGTTAGGTTTAGTGTTAGTGTTTCATGTTAGGGTTAGGGTTAGGCTTAGTGTTTATGGTTAGGGATAGGGTTAGGTTTAGGGTTAGTCTTAGGGTTAGGGTTAGATGTATGGGTTAGGTTTATGGTAAGGTTTTGGGTTAGGGTTAGGTTTAGAGTTATTCTATGGTTAGGGTTAGTGTTAGGGTTAGGTATTACATTCAGGTTTAGGTTTAATTTAAGGGATAGGGCTGTGGTTAGGGCTAGGGATTCATGTTAGTTTTAAAGTTATGGTTATGGTTAGCGTTAAGGTTAGGGTTAGGGTTAGTGTTAGGGTTAGATTTAGATTTTAGGTTTACTGGTAGGGTTAGGGTTATGGTTACGTTTAGGTTTAGGTTTAGGTTTAGGTTTAGGGATAGGAGTTAGTTATTAGGGAGAGGGTTAAGATTAGGCTTCGGGTTATGGTTAGCGTTTGGGTTACAATTTGGTTTAGGGTTAAGCTTAGGGTTAGGGTTAGTGTTAGGGTTAGGTTTAGTGTTAGTTTTAGGGTTAGGTTTAGGATTTGGGTTGTGTTAGGTGTTAGGGATAGGGATAGGCTTAGGGTTAGTTTTAGGGTTAGGCATTGGGTAAGAGTTAAGTTTACAGTGAGCTTTAGGTTTAGGAATCGTGTAAGTTTTACAGTTAGGTTTTAGGGTTAGGGTTAGGGGTAGGGGTAGTGTTCGCTTTAGGGTTAGGGATAGGGTTAAAGTTTAGCGTTATGTTTACGGTTAGAGTTAGGTTTAGGGTTAGAGTTAAAGGTTAGTGTTAGCGTTAGTATTTTGGGTTAGTGCTAGCTTGAGGTTTAGGGTGAGTGTAAGGGTTAGGTTTAGGTTAAAAGTTTAGGGTTAGGTTTATGTTTAGGGTTAGGGTTAATGTTAGGAATAGAAGGTTCTGTTATGGGTAGGGTTAAGGTTATGGTTACAGTTAGGGTTAGGGTTAGTGTTAGGGTTTAGGTGTTAGGGAGAGGGTTAGGGTTAGGCTTAAGGTTATGGTTACGATTAGGTTTAGGGTTAGGGTTAGGGTTAGGGTTACGGTTAGGGTTAGGGTTAGAAGTTATTGTTTAATTTAAGGTTAGGTTTAGGGTTAAACCTTAGGTTTAGGTTTAGGGTTAGGGTTACTTTTAGGGTTAGTTTTAAGTTAACGGTTAGTTTTAGGGTTAGGTTTAGGATTAGGGTTAGTGGTTAAGTGTTAGAAATAGGATTAGGGTTAGGGTTAGAGTTAGGGTTAAGGTTAGGTTTACGGTTAGGTTTTGGGTTAGAGTTAGGGTTAGGGTTAGGGGTAAGTGTTAGGGGTAGGATTAGGGTTATGGTTAAAGTTAGGGTAAAATTTACGGTTAGGTTTAGCGCTACAGATGTTGTTAGGGTTAGGGTTAGGCTTTAGGTTTAGGGTTAGTGTTAGGATTAGTTTTATGGTTATGGTTAGAGGTTAGCATTAGGTTTAGTGTTAGTGTTTCATGTTAGGGTTAGGGTTAGGCTTAGTGTTTATGGTTAGGGATAGGGTTAGGTTTAGGTTTAGTCTTAGGGTTAGGGTTAGATGTATGGGTTAGGTTTACGGTAAGGTTTTGGGTTAAGGTTAGGTTTAGAGTTATTCTATGGTTAGGGTTAGTGTTAGGGTTAGGTATTACATTCAGGTTTAGGTTTAATTTAAGGGATAGGACTAGGGTTAGGGCTAGGGATTCATGTTAGGTTTAAGGTTATGGTTATGGTTAGCGTTAGGGTTAGGGTTAGTGTTAGGGTTAGATTTAGATTTTAGGTTTAGTGGTAGGGTTAGGGTTATGGTTACGTTTCGGTTTAGGTTTAGGTTTAGGGATAGGAGTTAGTTCTTAGGGAGAGGGTTAAGATTAGGCTTCGGGTTATGGTTAGCGTTTGGGTTACGATTTGGTTTAGGGTTAAGCTTAGGGTTAGGGTTAGTGTTAGGGTTAGGTTTAGTGTTAGTTTTAGGGTTAGGTTTAGGATTTGGGTTGTGTTAGGTGTTAGGGATTGGATAGGTTTAGGGTTAGTTTTAGGGTTAGGCATTGCGTAAGAGTTAGGTTTACAGTGAGCTTTAGGTTTAGGAATCGTGTTAGGTTTACGGTTAGGGTTTAGGGTTAGGTTTAGGGTTAGGGTTAGTGTTAGGGCTTAGGGTTAGGGTTAGTGTTAGGGTTAGAAATTGTTTTAGTGTTAGGGTTACGGTTAGGTTTATCGTTAGAGTTAGGGTTAGGGTTAGATATTAGGGCTAAGGTTAGTGTTTGTGTCAGGGTTAGTGTTACGGTTAGAGTTTATGGTTAGGGTTAGTGTTAAGTTAGGTTTAAGGTTAGTGTTAGGGTTATGGTTAGAGATTAGTCTTAGGTTTAGGGTTAGAGTTTGTGTTTAGGGTTAGGGTTAGGTTAGGCTTAGAGCTTATTGTGTAATTTAAGGTTAGGGTTAGGGTTAAAACTTAGGTTTAGGTTTAGGGTCAGGGTTACTTTTATAGTTATTTTTAGGGTTAGGTTTTGGGTTAGGGTTAGGTGTTAAGTGTTAGTGATAGTGTTAGGGTTAGCGTTAGGGTAAGGGTTAGGGTAAGGTAAGGGCTAGGGGTAGGGTTAGTGTTAGGGTTAGGGTTTGGGGTTAGGCTTAGAGGTTATGGTTAGGGTTAGTGTTAGGGTGTGGATTAGGATTAGTCTTAGGGTTAGGTTTAGGGGTTAGGTGTTAGGGATAGGTTTACTGGTTAGGCTTCAGCTTAAGGTTAGGGTTAGTGTTAAGATTAGGTTAGGGTTAGTGCTAGGGTTAGCGTTTGCATTAGATTTATGGTTAGTTATAGTGTTAGGGTTAGGGTTAGGTTTAAGGTTAGGTGTTAAGGATAAGGTTTCAGTTCGTGTTAGGGTTAGAGTTGGGTTAGAATTTAGGTTTAGGATTAGTTTTAGGGTTAGTGTTATGATTAGAATTTAAGTTTAGGGTTAGGTTTAGGGTTAAGGTGATGGTTACGGTTAGGGTTAGGGTTAGGGTTAGCGCTACGGTTAAGCTTTAGGTGTTAGGGAGAGGGTTTTGGTTAGGTTTTGGGTTACGATTAGCTTTAAGTTTAGGGTTAGGGTTAGGGTTAGGGTTAGGGTTATGCATTATGGATAGAGTTAGCGTTAGGGTTAGGGTTAGGTTTAGGTTTAGGGATAGTGTTAGGTTTAGGGTTAAGGTTAGGATTAGGTATAGGGTTAGGGTTAGGTTTAGCATTTAGGGTTAGGGGTTAGGGTTAGGGTTATTGTTAGGTTTAGCGTCAGGTTGAGGTTTAGGGTTAGGGTTAGGGTTAGGGTTAGTGTTAGGGTTAGCAATAGGGTTAGGGCTATGTTTATGGTTAGAATTAGGGGTTAGCTGTTAGCGAAATGTTTAGGATTAGGTTTTGGGTTTCGGTTAGGTTTAGGGTTACGATTAGCTTTAGGCTTAGGCTTATGGTTCAGGTTAGGGTTAGGTTTAGGTTTAGGGTTAGATTTAGAGCTAGGGTTAGTGTTAGGTTTAGGGCATAGCTGTTAGCGACAGGGTTTGGGTTAGGGTTAGGCATTACAGTCAGGCTTCGGGTTAGTTTAAGGCGTAGAGTTAGAGTTAGGTTAAGATATTAATGTTAGGTTTACGGTTTGGGTTATGGTTATGTTTATTGTTTGGGCTAGGATTAGAAGTTAGGGTGAGTGGTTGGGTTAGGATTATGGTTATGGTTAGGGTTAGGGTTAGGGGTTAGGGGTTAGCGAGAGGCTTAAGGTTAGGCTTCAGATTATGGTTAGGGTTAGGGTTAAAATTAGCTTTAGGGTAAGCTTTAGGGTTAGGGTTGGTGTTAGGTTTAGTTTTAGTGTTAGTTGTAAGGTTAGGTTTAGCATTAGGGTTAGGTGTTAGATGTTAGGGATAGGGTTAAGATTAGGGTTAGGTTTATGGTTAGGGTTAGGGTTAGGAATAGTGTTAGGTTTAGGGTTACAGTTTAGGGTTAGTGTTAGTGTTAGGGATAGGTTTAGGTTTCGAGTTTAGGGTTATGGTTATGTTAGCTTTAGTTTTACTGTTAGGGTTATGATTATGGATAGGGTTAGGTTTATTATAGCGTGAGGGTTAGAGTTTAGATGTTAGGAAGAGTGTTAGGGTTAGGCTTTGGTTTAGGATTAGTGTTAGGGTTACAATTAGGTTTAGGGTAAGTGTTAGGGTTAGATTTAGGGTTAGTTTTAATTTTAGGGTTAGTGTTAGGCTTAGGGGTTAGTTGTCAGGGATAATGTTAGGGTTAGTGTTAGGTTTAGGGTTAAGGTTAGGGATAGTACTAGGGTTAGAGTTAAAGGTTAGGATTAAAGTTAGGGTTAGGAGTTTGATTTAGTGTTAGTTTTAGGTTTAGGGTTTAATGTTATTGTTAGAGGTTAGTGTTAGGTTTAGAGTTAAGTTTAGGATTAAGGTTTGGGTTAGGTTTAGGTTTAGAGGTACGGGTTAGGGTTAGGGTCAGGGTAACGGTTAGGGTTAGGGTTAAGGTTGGGTTAGGTTTACGGTTAGGGTTAAGTTTAGGTTTAGGGTTAGGTTTAGTGTTAGAGGTATGGGTTAGGTTTAGGGTTAGGGTTAGGTTTAGGGTTTTGATTGGTTTCAGGTTAGGGTTAGGGTTCGGGTTATGTATTGTGGTCAGTTTTAGTGTTAGTTTAACAGATAGTGTTAGGGTTAGGGGTAAGAATTAATGTTAGGTTTAGTGTTAGGTTTATGTCTAGGGTTAGGGTTAGTTTTAGTGTTAGGGTTAGAGTTTAGGGTTAGTGTTAGGTATAGGGTTATTTTTAGTGTTATGATTAGGTTTAGGTGTAGAGTTTAGTGTTAGTGTTAGTGTTAGTGTTAGTGTTAGTGTTAGTGTTAGTGTTAGTGTTAGGATTAGGCTTAGAGGTTATAGTTAGGGTTAGTGTTAGGGTTAGGGTTAAAGCTTAGATTTAGGTTTATCATCACATAAGGGTTAGTGTTAGGTTTAGAGGTTAGTGTTAATGTTATGTTTAGGGATAATGTTAGTGTTAGAGTTTAGGTTTAGTGCTAGCTTGAGTGTTAGAGTGATTGTTAGGGTTAGGTTTAGGGTTAAAATTTAGGGTTAGGGTTAGTTTTAGGGTTAGGCTTAATGTTAGGATTAGATGTTAGTGTTAGTGGTAGGGTTACAGTTAAGGTTAGGGTTAGTGTTAGCGTTTGTGTTATTGGTTAGGTATTAGGGAGAGAGTTAGGGTTAGGCTTTGGGTTATTGTTAGTATTACGGTTACAATTAGGTTTAGTGTTAGGGTTAGGTTTAGGTTTACGGTTAGTTTTAGGTTTAGGTTTAGGGTTGGGGTTAGGGGTTATGTGTTAGGGATAGGATTAGGGTTAGTGTTACAGTTAGGGTTAGGGTTAGCTTTATGGTTAGTTTTAGGTTTAGAGGTACGGTTAAGGTTAAGGGTTAAGTGTTAGGGGTAGGATTAGTATTAGTGTTAGGGTTAGGGTTAGTATTATGGTTAGGTTTAGGGTTAGGTTTACAGTTAGGTTTAGGGTTATGGATAATGTTAGGGTTAGGGTTAGGCTTTAGGGTTAGCGTTAGTTTTAGAATTAGGGTTAAGGTTATGGTTAGAGGTTAGCGTTAGTTCAGTGTTAGAGCTTGTGGTTAGGGTTAGGGTTATGGTTAGGCTTAGTGTTTATGGTTAGGGTTAGGGTTATGGTTAGTGTTAGTGTTAACCTTAGGGTTAGGGTTAGAAGTATAGGTTAGGGTTATCGTTAGGGTTAGGGATAGGGTAATGTTTAGTGTTAGTTTTAGGGTTAGGTTTAGGGTTTGGGTTAGGGTTAGGTGTTAGGAATAGGGATAGAGTCAAGGTTAGTGTTAGGCTTAGGTTTAGGGTAAGGGTTAGTTTAACGGTGAGGTTTAGGTTTAGGAATAGTGTTAGGTTTTATGGTTATGGTTTTGGGTTAGGGTCAGGGTTAGGGTTAGATTTAGGGTTAGGCTTAGGGTTAGGGTTAGGCTTTGGTTTAGCTTTAGTTTTAGTTTTAGGGTTAGTGTTTGGATTAAAATTTGGTTCAGTGTTAGGGTTAGGGTTATGGTTAGGTTTAGGCTTATGGTGGGGTTTCGGGTTATGGTTAGGGTCATGTATTACACTCAGTGTTAGTGTTAGTTTAACGGGTAGGTTTAGGGTTAGTGGTTAGGGATTAATGTTAGGTGTAGTGTTAGTTTTATTGCTATCGTTAGGCTTAGGGATAGTGTTAGGGTTAGGGTTATGTTTAGGGTTATTGTTAGTGTTAGGGTTAGGTTTACGTGTAGAGTTTAGGGTTAGGGTTAGTGTTAGGGTTAGGCTTAGAGGTTATGTATAGGGTTAGTGTTAGTGTTAGGGTTGAAGCTTAGGTTTAGGTTTAGCATCATGGTTAGGGTTAGGGTTAAGTTTTGAAGTTACTGTTAGGGTTAAGTTTAGGGTTAGTGTTAGTGTTAGGGTTAGGTTTTGGGTTAGGTTTAGAGCTATGTTTATGTTTATGGTTAGTGTTTGGGTTAAGGATTGAATTAGGGTTTGGCTTAGGGTTAGGTTTAGGTATAGGTTCATGGTTAGGCTTTGGGTTATGGTTATGGTTAGTGTTAGGGTTATGGTTAGGTTAGGTTTAGGTTGAGGTTTAGGTTTAGGGTTAGGGTTAGGGTTAGAAGTTAGTTTTAATTGTAGGATTAGGTTTAACTTTAGGGATAGGTTTAGGATTAGGGTTAGTGTTAAAGGTTAGAGTTAGGGTTATGGTTAACATTAGGGTTAGGGTGAGTGTTAGGGTTAGGGTTAGAGGTTAGGGTTAATGTTAAGGTTAGGTTTAGGTTTAGGATTAGGGGGTAGGGTTAGGGATTAGGTGTTAGGTAGAGTGTTAGGGTTAGGCTTGTGTTACGGTTAGGGTTAGTATTACAATTAGGTTTAGGGTTAGTGTTAGGATTAAGGTTAGAGTTTATAATTCAGCAAAGGCTTAGCATTAGTGTTTTGGTTATGGTTAGGTTTTGGGTTAGGGTTAGGATTAGGGATAGTGTTAGGTTTAGTGTTATGGTTACAGGTTAGTGTTAAGTTTATGGTTAGGGTTAAGTTTAGTGTTAGGGTTAGGATTAGGTATTACTGTCAGATTTAGGGTTTGTTTAAGTGGTAGTGTTAGGGTTTGGATTAGCGATTAATATTAGGTTTAGTGTTAGTTTTATGTTTAGGTTTAGGATTAGGTTTAGTGTTAGTGTTAGGGTTAGGTTGTGGGTTAGGGTTTAGGGTTAGGGTTGAGGTTATGGTTAGGGTTAGGGTTAGTGTTTGGGTTAGGATTAGGATTAGAATTTAGGTTTAGGCTTATGTTTAGGATTAGGGTTAGGTTTAGGTTCAGGGTTAGTGTTAGGGTTAGGTTTAGGGTTAGGTTTAGGGTTAGGGTTAAGGGTTAGTTGTTGGGGAGAGTGTTAGGGTTAGTGTTAGATTTCGGGGTTAGTTGTTAGGGAGAGTGTTTGGGTTAGGCTTCATGTTACTGTTAGGATTATGGTTACAATTAGATTAGTGATAGGGTTAGGGTTAGAGCTAGGGTTACGGTTAGGGTTATGGTTAGTATTAAGGTTACAGTTAGGGTTTGGGTGACAGGTATGTGTTAGGGGTAGGGGTAGGGTAGTGTTAGAGTTAGGGTTAAGGTTAGAGTTAGGGTTATGGTTAGGATTAGCTTTAGTGTTATGGTTAGGTTTAGGGTGTGGATTAGCATTAGCGTTAGGGTTAGGTTTAGGGTTAGGTTTAGGGGTCACATGTTAGGAATAGGTTTATGGTTAGGCTTTGGGTTATGGTTAGTGTTAGGGTTACAATTAGGTTAGGGTTAGTGTTAGGGTTAGTGTTTGTGTTAGATTTATGGTTAGTTTTAAGGTTAGCATTAGTGTTAGGTTTAAGGGTTAGGTGTTAAGGATAAGGTTGCAGTGAGGGTTAGGTTTAGGGTTGGGTTAGAGTTTAGGTTTAGGATTAGGTTTTGGGTTAGTGTTAGGTTTAGGGTTATGATTAGAATTTAGGTTTAGGGTTATGGTTATGGTAGCGGTTAGGGTTAGGTTTTGGTTTTTGGTTATTGTTAAGCTTTAGATGTTAGAGGGAGGGTTTTGGTTAGGCTTCGGGTTATGGTTAGGTTTTGGGTTATAATTAGGTTTAGTGTTAGGGTGAGGGTTATATTTAGGATTAGGGTTATTGTTAGGGACAGGGGTTAGGTATTATGGACAGAGTTAGAGTTAGTGTTAGAGTTAGGTTTAGAGTTATTGTTAGGTTTAGGGTTAGGTTTAGGTTAAGGGATAATGTTAGGTTTAGGGTTACAGTTCGGGTTAGGATAGCTTTAGGGTTAGTGTCAGGGTTAGTGTTTAGGGTTAGGGTGATGGTTAGGGTATTTTTAGGGTTAGGGTTATGTTGACGTTTATGGTTAGGTTTAGTGCTAGGGTTAGGGTTAGTATTAGGGTTACGTTTCGTGTTAGGGTTAGGGTTTGGGTTAGAGTTTAGTGTTAAGGTTAGGTTTAGGTTTTGTGTTAGTGTTAGGGTTAGGATTAGGGTTAGATATTAGGCTTAGAGTTAGGTTTAGGTTTAGGGTTAGGGTTAGGTTTATGATTAGAATTTAGGGTTGTGTTAGGGGTACATATATGATTAGGGTTAGGGCTAGGTTTAGGGTTAGCGTTAGGTGTTAGCTGTTAGGGAAAGGGTTAGTGTTAGACTTCAGGTTACGTTTAGGTTTGTGGTTACTATGTGGTTTAGGCTTAGGTTTAGAGTTAGGTTTAGTGTTAAGGTTAGGGTTAGGGTTAGGTTTAGGGTTAGAGGTACGGGTTAGGGTTAGGGTTATGGTTAGGGTTAGGGTTAGGGTTATGGTTAGGGTTAGGGTTATGGTTAGGTTTAGGGTAAGGGTTAGGGTTACGTTTAGTGTTAGGGTTAGCGTTAGTGTTAGAGGTATGCATTAGGGTTAGGTTTAGGTTTAGGATTAGAGTTAAGGTTACGGTTAGGCTTAGAGGTTATGTTTATGATTAGGGTTAGGGATAGGGTTAAAGCTTAGGGTTACGGTTAGTGTTAGTGCTAGGTTTAGAGGTTAGAGTTTGGGGTTAGCATTAGGGTTAGGGTTAGGCTTAGAGGCTATCGTTAGGGTTAAAGCTTAGGTTTATGGTTAGAGTTACAGTTAGGGTTAGCGTTAGGTTTAGAGGTTAATGTTAGTGTTAGGTTTAGCGTTAGTGTTTGTGTTAGAATTAGTGTTCGGTTTAGAGTTATGGTTAGGTTTAGGGTTAGGGTTAGGCTTAAGGTTAGGATTAGGGTTAGTGTTAGGGTTAGGGATAGGGTTAGGGTTAGTCTTTGGGTAATGGTTAGGGTTAGGTTTATGGTTAAGTTTAGGGATAAGTTGAGATTTAGTGTTAAGATTAGGGTTAGTGTGAGGGTTAGAGTTAGAAGTTAGGATTAGTGTTAGGTTTAGGTTTAGGGTTAGGTATAATTTAGGGTTAGGGTTAGATGTTAAGGTAAGGATTATGTTGAGGGTTAGGGTTAAGCTTAGGGTTAGGTTTAGACGTATGGGTTAGAGTTAGGTTTAGGCGTAGGGTTAGAGTTAGGGTTAGAGTTATGGTAGGTTTGGTTTAGGGTTAGGGCTTGGTATTACGGTCAGGGTTAGGGCTTGGTATTACGGTCAGGGTTAGGGTTAGTTTAAGGGATAGGCTTAGGGATAGGGTTAGTGTGAGGCTTAGGATTATGTTTACAGGTTAGCGTTAGGTTTAGTGTTACGGATAGTGTTAGAGATAAGGTTTAGTGGTAGGGTTAGTGATAGGGTTAGGGTTAGGATTAGAAGTTAGGTTAAGTGTTATGGTTATGGTTTGGGTTAGGGGTAGGGTTAATGTTAGCTTTAGTTTTAGGGGTTAGGTGTTAGCGATAGGGTTATCGTTAGACGTATGGGTTAGAATTAGGTTTAGTCGGGTTAGAGTTAGGGTTAGGGTTAGGGTAGGTTTGGTTTAGGGTTAGGGCTTGGTATTACGGTCAGGATTATGGTTAGTTTAAGGGGTAGGGTTAGGGGTACAGTTAGTGTGAGGCTTAGGGTTATGTTTACAGGTTAGCGTTAGATTTAGGGTTACAGATAGTGTTAGAGGTAAGGGTTAGTGGTAGGGTTAGTGTTAGGGTTAGGGTTAAGGTTAGGATTAGAAGTTAGGGTTGGGGTTATGGTTACGGTTCGGGTTAGGGGTAGCGTTAGTGTTAGGTTTAGGGTTAGGGTTTAGTTGTTAGGGAGAGGGTTATGTTTAGGTTTCGGGTTACGATTAGTGTTAGGGTTATGATTAGGGTTAGTGTTAGTGTTAGGGTAAGAGTTAGGCTTACGGTGGGGTTTAGAGTTAGGTTTAGGTATTAGGTGTTACGGATAGGGTTAGGTTTAGGGTTAGGGTTAGCTTTACTTTTAGGTTTAGCATTACGGATAGTGTTAGGGTAAGGGTGAGGTTTAGGTTTATGATCAGGTTTAGGCTTATGGTTAGAGGTTAGCATTAGGTTTTGTGTTAGAGTTTAGGGTTAGAGATAGGGTTAGGGTTAGTCTTAGAGGTTATGGTTAGGTTAGTGTTAGGATTAGGGTTAAAGCTTACGTTAAGGTTTTGTGTTACTGTTAGGTTAGGGTTAGTTTTAGAGGTTAGTGTTAGGGTTAGGTTTAGTGTTAGAGTTATGGTTAGGTTTAGAGTTAGGTTTAGGTTTAGGTTCAGGGTTAGGGTTAGGGTTAGGGCTAGTGTTAGGGTTAGGGTTAGGGTTAGGATTAGGGTTAGGGTTAGGATTAGGGATAGGGTTACAGTTAGGCTTTGGCTTACGTTTAGTGTTATGGTTAGGGTTATGGTTAGATATATGGGTTAGGGTTAGGGTTAGGGTTAGGGTTAATGTTAGGATTAGAAGTTAGGGTTGGGGTTATGGTTACGGTTCGGGTTAGGGGTAGCGTTAGTGTTAGGTTTAGGGTTAGGGTTTAGTTGTTAGGGAGAGGGTTATGTTTAGGTTTCGGGTTACGATTAGTGTTAGGGTTATGATTAGGGTTAGTGTTAGTGTTAGGGTAAGAGTTAGGCTTACGGTGGGGTTTAGAGTTAGGTTTAGGTGTTAGGTGTTACGGATAGGGTTAGGTTTAGGGTTAGGGTTAGGTTTACTTTTAGGTTTAGCATTACGGATAGTGTTAGGGTAAGGGTTAGGTTTAGGTTTATGATCAGGTTTAGGCTTATGGTTAGAGGTTAGCATTAGGTTTTGTGTTAGAGTTTAGGGTTAGAGATAGGGTTAGGGTTAGTCTTAGAGGTTATGGTTAGGTTAGAGTTAGGATTAGGGTTAAAGCTTACGTTAAGATTTTGTGTTACTGTTAGGTTAGGGTTAGTTTTAGAGGTTAGTGTTAGGGTTAGGTTTAGTGTTAGAGTTATGGTTAGGTTTAGAGTTAGGTTTAGGATTAGGTTTAGGGTTAGGGTTAGGGTTAGGGCTAGTGTTAGGGTTAGGGTTAGGGTTAGGATTAGGGTTAGGTTTAGGATTAGGGATAGGGTTACAGTTAGGCTTTGGCTTACGGTTAGTGTTATGGTTAGGGTTATGGTTAGATATATGGGTTAGGGTTTGCATTAGGGTTAGGGTTAGGGTTATGATAGGTTTAGGGATGGGGTTGGGGTTAGGTATTACAGTCAGGCTTCGGGTTAGTTTAAGGGGTAGGGTTACAGTTAGGGTTACGGTCAGGGTTACGATTAGGCTTAGAGATTACTGTTCCAGTTAGGGTTATTGTTAGGGTTAGATGTTTGTGTTAGGGTTAGGGTTAGGGTTAGGGTTAGGTTTAGGGTTAGGGTTAGGATTAGAAGTTAGTGTTATGGTTAGGCTTAGAGGTTATAGTTAGTGTTAGGGTTAGGGTTAAAGCTTAGCTTCACGGTTAGGGTTAGCGTTAGGGTTAAGGATAGTGAAAGGGTTAAGATTATGGTTACTGGTTAATTTTAGAGTTAGGCCAATGGTTAGGTTTAGGGTTAGGTTTAGGGTTAGGGTTAGGGTTAGTGTTAGGGTTAGAGTTTAGTGTTCTGTTTAGTGTAAGAGTTAGGGTTAGGTTTAGGGTTAGGGTTAGGCTTAGAGGTGTTGGTTAGGTTTAGGTTTAGGCTTAGGGTTAAATAGTAGGTTCAGGGTTTGGTTCAGGTTTAGGGTTAGGGTTAGAAATAGGGTAAGGTTTAGGATAGGGTTAGTGGTTAGGTTTAGGTTTAAGATTACATTTAGTGCTAGGGATAAGTTTAGAGGTTAGTGTTAGTGTTAGAATTAGGGTTAGGTTTAGTGTTAGGGTTAGGGTTAAGGTTAGAGTTAGTGTTAGGGTTAGGTTTATGCTTAGGTTGTGGTTATTGTTCGGGTTACAATTAGGTTCAGGTTAGGATCAGGGTTAGGGTTACATTTAGGTTTTGCGTTAGATTTAGCTTTGGGGTTATGGTTAGGGTTAGATTTAGTGGTTGGGTGTTAGGGATAGGGTTAAGGTTATGGTTATTGTTAGGGTTAGGGTATGGGTTAGCATTAGGTTTAGAGTTAGGGTTAGGGTTACGGTTATTCTTAGGATTAGAATTTTGGGTTAGGTTTAGTGTTAGGGTTAGGTTTAGGGGTTAGGTGTTAGGGACACGGTTATGGTTATGGTTAGGTTTAGGGTTAGGTTAGGGTTAGGTTTAGGGTTAGGTTTGGGTTAGGGTTTAGTTTTAGTGTTTGTTTTAGTGTTAAGTTTAGGGTTATGTTTAGGATTACAATTTATATTTGGGGTCGGGTTTGTTTTAGGTTACGTTTAAGTTTAGGATTAGAGCTAGGTTTAGGGTTAGAGTTGGGGGTTAGGTGTTAGGTAGAGGGTTAGAGTTAGGCTTCCTTTTATGGTTCAGTTTAGTGTTATGATTAGGTTTAGGCTTAGGGTTGTGTTTAAGGTTAGGGTTTGGTTTAGAATTAGGGTTAGTTTTAGAGGTAGGGTTAGGGTTAGGATTAGGCGTTAGGTGTTAGCGACAGGGTTAGGGTTAGGGTTAGTGTTCGATATTAAAGTCCGGCTTCGGGTTTTTTTAAGGGGCAGAGTTAGGGTTAGGGTAAGGGATTTATGTTAGGATTAGGGTTAAGGTTATGCTTATGTTTAGGGTTAGTGTTAGGATTAGAAGTTAGGCTTACTGGTAGGGTTAGGATTATGGTTACAGTTATGGTAAGGGTTAGTCTTAGGGTTAGGTTTAGGTTTTAGGTGTTAGCACAAGGCTTAAGGTTAGGCTTCGGATTATGGTTAGGGTTAGGGTTAGGGTTAGGGTTAGTGTTAGTGTTAGGGTTAGTTTTAGTGTTAGTTTTAGGGTTAGGTTTAGTGTTAGAGTTCGGGGTTAGGTGTAGTGATAGGGTTAGGTTTAGTGTTAGGTTTACGGTGAGTGTTAGGGTTAGGGATAGTTTTAGGTTTAGAATTAGGTTTTAGGGTTAGTGTTAGGGTTAAAGTTAGTGTTAGGGTTAGGTTTAGGGTTAGAGTTTAGCTTTATGGTTAGGGTAGGGTTAGGGTTAGCGTTTGTGTTAGGTAAGGGTTAGGGTTATGGTTAGGGTTATGATTAGGGTGAGGATTAGAGGTTAGGTGTTAGGAAGAGGTTTAGGGTTAGGCATTGGGTTAGGGTTAGGGTTAGCATTACGATTAGGTTTAGTGTTAGAATTAGGGTTAGATTTAGGGTTAATGTTAGTGTTAGGGTTAGGCTTAGGGCTAGGCGTTAGGTGTTAGGGATAGTGTTAAGGTTAGTTTTAGGTTTAGGGTTAGGGATACTGTTAGGTTTAGTGTTAGG
The DNA here is from genome assembly GCF_034190915.1 of Cavia porcellus. Lineage (NCBI taxonomy): Eukaryota > Metazoa > Chordata > Mammalia > Rodentia > Caviidae > Cavia > Cavia porcellus. Next base: position 6,858,332 of record NW_026947518.1, read on the forward strand.
GTTAGGGTTAGATTTAGGTTTAGGTTTATGGTTAGGATTTTATTTAGGGTTAGGGGTAATGTTAGGATTAGAAGTTAGGGTTAGAGTTAGGGTTAGGATTAGGTTTAGGGTTAGGTTTAGGTATTAGGTGTTAGTGTTAAGCTTGGTGTTAGGGTTGGGCATATGTTTAGAGGTTAGCTTTAGGTTTATGGGTAGGGTTAGTGTTAGGGTTATGCTCAGGGTTAAAGTTTAAGGTTAGGAATAAGGTGAGGCTTTGAAGTTTGGTTCAGTGTTAGTGTTAGGGTTACTGTTAGGGTTAGTGTTAGGGTTAGAGGTTAGTTTTAGGTTTAGAGTTAGCTTTAGGGTTAAGGTTAGGTTTAGGTTTAGGTTTAGGGTTAGAGGCTCGGGTTAGGGTTAGGGTTATGGTTAGGGTTACGGTTGTGGTTAGGTTTAGGGTAAGGGTTAGGGTTACATTCAGGTTTAGGGTTAGCATTAGTGTTAGAGGTATGCATTAGGGTTTGGGTTAGGGTTAGGGTTAGGTTTAGGTTTATGGTAGCTTTAGGTTTAGGGTTAGTGATAGAGGTTACTGTTAAGGTTACGGTTGTGTGTACAGTGAGCGTTAGGGTAGGGTTAGAAGTAAGGGTTAGGGTTAGGTTTAGGGTTAGGGTTAGGTTTAGGGATAGTGTTATGGTAGGTTTAAGGTCAGTGTTAGAGTTACCTTAAGGGGTCGGGTTAGGGTTAGGGTTAGGGATTAATGTTAGGTTTAGTGTTAGGTTTTTGGTTTGTGTTAGGGTTAAGGTTATTGTTAGGGTTAGGGTTAGAGTTTCGGATTAGGGTTAGGTTTAGGGTTAGTGTTATGGTTTGTGGTAGCTTTATGGTTAAATATTAAGGTTAGGGTTACGTTTAGGGTTAGGGTTATGTTTAGGGTTAGGATTAGAATTTAGGGTTAGAGTTAGGTTTAGAGTTAGGGTTACAGTTATGGTTAGGGTTAGGGTTAGGTTTAGGTTTAGGGTTAGGTGTTAAATGTTAGGAAAAGGGTAAAGGTTTGGCTTTGGGTTAGGGTTAGGTTTAAGGTTAGTGTTTAGGTATTTGGGATAGAGTTAGCATTAGGGTTAGGGTTAGGGTTAGGTTAAGGTTTAGGGTTAGGGATAGTGTTAGGTTTAAGTTTAGGTCTATTGTGAGGGATAATGTTAGGGTTAGGGTTAGGTTTCAGGTTAAATTTAGGGTTACAGTTTAGTTTTATGGTTAGGTTTAAAGTTCAGGTTAGTGTTAGGGTTAGGTTTAGGATTACAATTTATGATTGGGGTAGGGTTAGTTTTAGGGTTACGTTTAAGTTTAGTGTTAGGGCTAGGTTTAGGGTTAGAGTTTCTTTTTAGTGTTAGGTTTAGGGATAAGTTTAGGGTTAGGGTTAGGTTTAGCATTACAATTTATAGTTGGAGTAGGGTTAGTTTTAGGGTTATGTTTAAGGTTAGGGTTAGGGATAGGTTTAGGGTTAGAGTTAGGGTTTAGGTGTTAGGGAGAGTGTTAGAGTTAGGCTTCCAGTTTCGGTTAAGTTTAGAGTTACGATTACGTTTAAGCTTAGGGTTGTGTTTAGAGTTAGGGTTAGGTTTAGCATTAGTGTTAGCTTTAGAGGTAGGGTTAGGGTTAGTGTTATGGGTTACTTGTTAGTGACAGGGTTAGGGTTAGGGTTAGTGTTAGGTATTACAGTCAGGCTTCGGGTTAGTTTAAGGGGAAGAGTTAGGGTTATGTTAAGGGATTAATGTTAGGTTTAGGGTTAGGATTATGATTAGGGTTAGGGTTAGGGTTAGGATTAGAATTTATGATTAGCGGGATGGTTAGGATTATAGCTAAGGTTACTCTTATGGTTACTGTTTGGCTTAGGGTTAGTGTTTAGGGTTTAGCGTGAATCTTAAGGTTAGGCTTAAGATTATGTTTAGGGTTAGGGTTACAATTAGCTTTAGGATAAGGCTTAGGGTTAGCGTTAGTGTTAGGATTAGTTTTATTGTTAGTTTTACGGTTTGGTTTATCATTAGGGTTATGGGTTAGGTGTTAGGGATAGGGTTTGGCTTAGCGTTAGGCTTATGGTTAGGCTTAGTGTTAGGAATAGTGTTAGGTTTAGAGTTAGGGTTTAGGTTTAGTGTTACGGTAAGGGTTAGGGTTGGGGTTATGATTAGGGTGAGGATTAGAGGTTAGGTGTTAGGAAGAGGGTTAGGGTTAGACTTTGGTTGGGTAAGGGTTAGTGTTAGCATTACGATTAGGTTTAGTGTTAGGGTTAGGTTCAGTTTTAGGCTTTGTTTTAGAGTTAGGGTTAGGGGTTAGGTGTTAGCGATAGTGTTAGGGTTAGTGTTACATTTAGGGTTAGGTTTAGGGTTAGGGTTAGGGTTATGGTTTAGTAAGGGTTCGAGTTAGTTTTAGGTTTAGGTTTATAGTTAGGGTTAGGGTTAGGGTTAGGGTAGTGTTAGGATTAGAGTTTAGTTTTAGGGTTAGGGTTAGAATTAGGTTTAGGGTTAGGGTTAGGTGTTAGGTGTTAGCGTTAATGTTAGGGTTAGGGTTGGGCTTATGGTTAGAGGTTAGCGTTAGGTTTATGAGTAGGGTTAGAGTTAGGGTTATTGTCAGGGTTAGAGTTAAAGGTTAGGATTAAGGTTAAGGGTAGAAGTTTGGTTTAGTGTTAGGGTTAGGGTTAGTGTTAGGGTTAGAGGTTAGTTTTAGATTTAGTGTTAGGTTAAGGGTTAAGGTTAAGGTTAGGGTTAGGTTTAGGTCTAGAGTTATGGGTTAGGGTTAGTGTTAGGTTTAAGGTTAGGGTTAGGGTTATGGTTAGGTTTAGGGTTAGGTTTAGCATTTGTTTTAGAGGTATGGGTTAGGGTTAGGTTTAGGGTTAGGGTTAGGTTTAGGATTACAATTTATGCTTGGGGTAGGGTTAGCTTTAGGGTTACTTTTAAGGTTAGGTTTAGGGCTAGGTTTAGGGTTAGAGTTTAGTTTTAGTGTTAGGTTTGGTGTTAAGTTTAGGGTTAGGGATAGGTTTAGGATTTCAATTTATTGTTGTGGTAGGTTTAGTTTTAGGTTATGTTTAAGGTTAGGGTTAGGGCTAGGTTTAGGGTTAGAGTTAGTGGTTAGGTGTTAGGGAGAGCGTTAGAGTTAGGATTCAATTTACAATTAAGTTTAGGGTTACGATTAGGTTTAGGCTTAGTGTTGTGTTTAAGGTTAGGGTTAGGTTTAGAATTGGGGTTAGGATTAGAGTTAGGGTTAGGGTTAGGATTAGGCATTAGGTGTTAGCGTTAAGGTTAGGGTTAGGGTTGGGCTTATAGTTAGAGGTTTGCATTAGGTTTATGGGTAGTGTTAGGGTTAGGGTTATGTTCAGGGTTAGAGTTTAAAGTTAGGATTAAGGTTAGGGTTTGAAGTTTGTTTCAGTTTTAGTGTTAGGGTTACTCTTTGGGTTAGTGTTAGTGTTAGAGGTTAGTTTTAGGTTTAGAGTTAGGTTTAGTGTTAAGTTTAGTGTTAGGGTTAGGTTTAGGGTTAGAGGTATGGGTTAGGGTTAGGGTTATGGTTAAGGTTAGGGTTATGGTTAGGTTTAGGGTAAGGGTTAGTGTTACGTTTAGCATTAGGGTTAGCGTTAGTGTTAGAGGTATGCTTTAGGGTTAGGGTTAGTTTTTGGGTTAGTTTTACATTTATGGTAGCTTTAGGGTTAGGGTTAGTGATAGAGGTTACTGTTAAGGTTATGGTTGTGTGTACAGTCAGGGTTAGGGTAGGGTTAGAAGTAAGGGTTAGCGTTAGGTATAGGGGTAGTTTTAGGTTTAGGGAAAGTGTTACGGTAGGTTTAAGGTCAGTGTTAGAGTTACCTTAAGGGGTCGGGTTAGGGTTAGGGTTAGGGATTAATGTTAGGTTTAGGGTTAGGTTTTTGGTTCGTGTTAGGGTTAAGGTTATTTTTAGGGTTAGGGTTAGAGTTTAGGATTAGGGTTAGTTTTAGGGTTATGTTAGGGTTAGATTTATGGGTAGAATTTAGGTTTAGGGTTAGGTTTAGAGGTAAGGTTATGGTTAGGGTTAGGGTTAGGTTTAGGGTTACTGTTAAGCTTTAGATGTTAGGGTGAGGGTTTTGTTTAGGCTTCAGGTTATGGTTAGGTTTTGGGTTACAATTGGGTTTAGTGTTATTGTGAGGGTAGGATTTAGGATTAGGGTTATGGTTAGGGATATGGGTTATGTGTTATGGACAGAGTTAGAGTTAGTGTTAGAGTTAGGTTTAGTGTTATTGTTAGGTTTAGAGTTAGGTTTAGGGTTACGGGTGGGTTAGGATAGGTTTAGGGTTACTGTTAGGGTTAGTGTTTAGGGTTAGGATGATGGTTAGGTTATTTGTAGGGTTAGGGTTATGTTGAGGTTTATGGTTAGGTTTAGTGTTAGGGTTAGGGTTAGTGTTAGGGTTAGGTTTCTTGTTAGGGTTAGTGTTTGGGTTAGAGTTTAGTGTTAAGGTTAGGTTTAGGTTTTGTTTTAGCGTTAGGGTTAGGATTAGGGTTAGATATTAGGCTTAGAGTTAGGTTTAGGTTTAGGGTTAGGGTTAGGTTTATGATTAGAATTTAGGGTTGTGTTAGGGATACATATACGGTTCGGGTTAGGGCTAGGTTTAGGGTTAGCATTAGGTGTTAGCTGTTAGGGAAAGTGTTAGTGTTAGACTTCAGTTTACGTTTAGGTTTGGGGTTATGATGTGGTTTAGGCTTAGGTTTAGGGTTAGGGTTATGTTTATGGTTAGTTTCAGGGTTAGGTTTAGGGCTCGGGTTAGGGGTTAGGTTTTAGGTGTATGGCTAGTGTTAGGGTTAGGGTTAGTGTTAGAGTTAGGTTTATGGTTAAATTTAGGGTTACAGGTAGTGTTAGTGTTAAGCTTAGGGTTAGGGTTAGGGTTAGGTTTAGGATTAGAGTTAGGGTTACGGTTAGGCTTAGAGGTTGTGGTTAGGGTTAGGGTTAGGGATAGGGTTAAAGCTTAGGGTTACAGTTAGTGTTAGTGCTAGGTTTAGAGGTTAGAGTTTGGGGTTAGCATTAGGGTTAGGGTTAAGCTTAGAGGTTATGGTTAGGGTTAAAGCTTAGGTTTATGGTTAGAGTTACAGTTAGGGTTAGCGTTAGGTTTAGAGGTTAATGTTAGTGTTAGGTTTAGCGTTAGTGTTTGTGTTAGAATTAGTGTTCGGTTTACAGTTATGGTTAGGTTTAAGGTTAGGGTTAGGCTTAAGGTTAGAATTAGGCTTAGTGTTAGGGTTAGGGATAGGGTTAGGGTTAGTCTTTGGGTAATGGTTAGGGTTAGGTTTATGGTTAAGTTTAGGGTTAAGTTGAGATTTAGGGTTAGGGTTAGGGTTAGGGTTAGGGTTATGGTTGGGGTGAGGGTTAGGGTTAGAAGTTAGGATTAGTGTTAGGTTTAGGTTTAGGGTTAGGTATAATTTCCGGTTAGGGTTAGATGTTAAGGTAAGGGTTGTGTTTCGGGTTAGGGTTAAGCTTAGGGTTAGATTTAGATGTATGGGTTAGAGTTAGGTTTAGGTGCAGGGTTAGAGTTAGGGTTAGGGTTATGGTAGGTTTGGTTTAGGGTTAGGGCTTGGTATTACGGTCAGGGTTAGGGTTAGTTTAACGGGTAGGCTTAGGGATAGGATTAGTGTGAGGCTTAGGATTATGTTTACAGGTTAGTGTTAGGTTTAGGGTTACTTATAGGGTTAGGGTTAGGGTTAGGGTTAGGGTTAGAAATTAGGGTAAGTGTTATGGTTATGGTTCAGGTTAGGGGTAGGGTTAATGTTAGCTTTAGTTTTAGGGGTTAGGTGTTAGTGATAGGGTTATGGTTAGACGTATGGGTTAGAATTAGGTTTAGCTATAGGGTTCGAGTTAGGCTTAGGGTTAGGGTAGGTTTGGTTTAGGGTTAGGGCTTGGTATTACGGTCAGGGTTATGGTTAGTTTAAGGAGTAGGGTTACAGATACGGTTAGTGTGAGGCTTAGGGTTATGTTTATAGGTTAGCATTAGGTTTAAGGTTACAGATAGTGTTAGAGGTAAGGGTTAGTGGTAGGGTTAGTGTTAGGGTTAGGGTTAGGGTTAGGATTAGAAGTTAGGTTTAGGGTTAGGGTTACGGTTCAGGTTAGGGGTAGGGTTAGTTTTAGGTTTAGGTTTAGGGGTTAGTTGTTAGGAAGAGGGTTATATTTAGGTTTCAGTTTACGATTAGTTTTAGAGTTATGATTAGATTTAGGGTTAGGGTTAGTGTTAGTGTTAGGGTCAGAGTTAGGTTTACGTTTGGGTTTAGAGTTAGGTTTAGGTGTTAGGTGTTAGGCATAGGGTTAAGTTTAGGGTTAGGGTTAGGTTTACTTTCAGCTTTAGCATTACGGATAGTGTTAGGGTTAGTGTTTAGGGTAAGGTTAGATTTAGGTTTATGATCAGGTTTAGGCTTATGGTTAGAGGTTAGCATTAGGTTTTGTGTTAGAGTTTAGTGTTAGAGACAGGGTTAGGTTAGTCTTAGAGGTTATGGTTAGGTTAGAGTTAGGATTAGGGTTAAAGCTTACGTTTAGGTTTTGTGTTACAGTTAGGTTAGGGTTAGGTTTAGAGGTTAGTGTTAGGGTTAGTTTTAGTGTTAGAGTTAGGGTTCGGTTTAGAGTTAGGTTTAGGTTTAGGTTTAGGTTTAGGGTTAGGGTTAGGGTTATGGTTAGGGTTAGGATTAGGGTTAGGATTAGGGTTAGGGTTAGGGTTAGGTTTAGGGATAGGGTTACAGTTAGGCTTTGGCTTATGGTTAGTGTTATGGTTAGGGTTATGGTTAGAGATATGGGTTAAGGTTTGCGTTAGGGTTAGGTTTAGGGTTATGCTAGGTTTGGGGTTGGGGTTAGGGTTAGGTATTTACTGTCAGGCTTAGGTTTAGTTTAAGGGGTAGGGTTACAGTTAGGGTTATGGTCAGGGTTACGATTAGGCTTAGAGATTACTGTTCCGGTTAGGGTTATGGTTAGGGTTAGTTTTACAGTTAGGTTAGATGTTTGTGTTAGGGTTAGGGTTAGGGTTAAGTTTTGGGTTATGGTTAGTGTTAGGATTAGAAGTTAGTGTTAGGTTTAGACTTAGAGGTTATGGTTAGTGTTAGGTTTAGGGTTAAAGCTTAGCTTCATGGTTAGGGTTAGCGTTAGGCTTAAGGATAGTGTAAGGGTTAAGATTAGGGTTACTGGTTAATTTTAGGGTTAGGGCTACGGTTAGGTTTAGGGTTAGGTCTAGGGTTAGGGTTAGGGTTAGGTTTAAAGTTTAATCTTCTGTTTAGTGTAAGACTTAGGGTTAGGTTTAGGGTTAGGGTTAGGCTTAGAGGTGATGGTTAGGTTTAGGTTTAGGCTTAGGGTTAAATATTAGGTTCAGGGTTTGGTTCAGGTTTAGGGTTAGGGTTAGAAATAGGGTAAGGTTTTGGATTAGGGTTAGTGGTTAGTTTTAGGGTTAAGATTACAGTTAGTTCTAGGGATAAGTTTAGAGGTTAGTGTTAGTGTTATGATTAGGGTTAGATTTAGTGTTAGGGTTAGGGTTAAGGTTAGAGTTAGAGTTAGGGTTAGGTTTATGCTTAGGGTGTGTTTAGTGTTCGAGTTACAATTAGGTTCGGGTTAGGGTTACGTTTAGGTTTTGCGTTAGATTTAGCTTTGGGGTTATGGTTAGGGTTAGATTTAGTGGTTGGGTTTTAGGGATAGGTTTAAAGTTATGGTTATGGTTAGGGTTAGGGTTTGGGTTAGGGTTAGTTTTAGAGTTAGGGTTAGGGTTACAGTTATTCTTAGGATTAGAATTTTGGGTTAGGTTTAGTGTTAGGGTTAGGTTTAGGGGTTAGGTGTTAGGGATACGGTTATCGTTATGGTTAGGTTTAGGGTTAGGTTAGGGTTAGTTTTAGGGTTAGGTTAGGGTTACAGTTAGGGTTAGGATCAGAATTTATGGTTAGGGTTAGTGTTAGGTTTAGGTTTATGGCTTAGGGTTAGTGTTAGGCTTATTGTTAGAGGTTAGCATTAGGTTTAGGTTTAGGCTTAGGATAAGAGTTAAAGGTTAGTATTAGGGTTACTATTACAGTTAGAGTTTAGGGTTAGTTTTAGGTTAAATATTAGGATTATGGTTTGGTTTAGGTTTAGAGTTAGAGTTCAAGGTTATGGTTAGGTTTAGGGTTAGGGTTACTATAAGGGTTAGCCTTAGGCTTAGGGTTAGGGTTAGGGTTAGTGTTAGGGTTATGATTAAGGTTAGGATTAGGGGTTAGGTGTTAGGGAGAGGTTTAGGGTTAGGCTTTGTGTTACGGTTAGGGTAGATTTTAGATTAGTTTTAGGGTTAGTGTTAGGGTTAGGGTTAGGGCTAGGTTTAGCTTTAGGTTTAAGGTTAGTGTTACGGTTAGAAGTTAGGTTTAGTGTTAGGGTTAGTGTTAGGATTAGGGTTAGAGTTAGGTTTCTGTTTAGAGGTTAGCATTTGTTATAGCGTTAGAGTTAGTGTTAGGGTTAGGGTTTGGGTTAGACTTAGCAGTTACGGTTATGGTTATGGTTATGGTTATGGTTATGGTTATGGTTATGGTTATGGTTAGGGTTAAAGCTGAGGTTCACTGTTACGGTTACGATTAGGGTTAAGATTACAGTTTGGTTTATGATTAGATGTTATTGTTGGGATTAGGTTTAGGGTTAGGGTTAGTGTTAGAGTTATGGGTTAGGTTTTGGGTTAGGTTTATTTTTATGGTACGTTTAGGGTTAGGGTTAGTGTTAGAGTTTAGAGTTAAGGTTAGGGTTGTGGTTATGGTCAGGGTTAGGGTAGGATTAGAAGTAAGGGTAAGGTTTACGTTTAGGAGTTGTGTTAGGGTTAGTGATAGTGTTATGGTACATTTAGGGTTAGGGTTTGGGTTAGGTATTACCATCAGTGTTAGCGTTATTTTAAGGCATGGAGTTAAAATTAGGGTTAGGGATTAATGTTAAGTTTAGGGTTAGGTTTATGGTTATGGTTAGGGTTAGGGTTAGAGTTTAGGATTAGGGTTAGGTTTAGGGTTAGTGTTAGGGTTAGGTTTAGGTTTAGGGTTAGGTTAGGTTTATGGTAGGGTTTAGTGTTAGGGTTACGGTTAGGGTTAGGGCTAGGTTTAGGTTTAGACTTAGTGGTTAGGTGTTCGGTAGAGGGTTAGTGTTAGGCCTCGGGTTATGGTTAGTTTTAGGGTTATGGTTAGGTATAGGCTTAAGGTTAAGTTTATGGTTAGTGTTAGGTTTAGGTTTACGTTTAGGGTTAGGGTTAGTGGTAGGTTTAGGGGTCGAGGTTAAGGTAAGAGTTAGGGTTAGGTTAGGTTTACGGATAGCTTTAGGGTTAGGGTTAGGGCTTAGGGTTAGGGTTAGGGTTAATGTTATGATTAGGGTTAGGGTTAGGTTGAGGTTTAGGTTTTGGGTTAGGGTTAGGGTTAGGGTTAGGGTTAGGGTTAGGTTTAGGGTTAGTTGTATGGGTTAGGGTTAGGGTTTGTGTTATGGTTGTTGTTAGAGTTAAAGGTTTGGATTAAGGTTAGGGTTAGATGTTTGGTTTAGTGTTACTGTTAGGGTTAGGGTTAGTGTTAGGTTTAGAGGTTAGGGTTAGGTTTAGAGTCAGGTTTAGGGTTAAGGTTAGGGTTAAGTTTAGGTTTATTTTTAGAAGTATGGGTTAGAGTTAGGGTTTGGTTTAGTTTTAGAGTTAGGTTATGGTTAGGTTTAGGGTTAGGTTTTGGATTAGAAGTTAGAGTTAGTGGTATGGTTAGGATTATGTTTACGGTTAGGGTTAGGGTTAGTGTTAGGTTTAGGGTTAGGGGTTAGAGGTTAGAGAGATGTTTAAGGTTAGGCTTCGGATTACGCTTTAGGGTCAGGGTTACGATTAGCTTTAGTGTTAGACTTAGGGTTAGGGTTAGGGTTAGTGTTAGGGTTATTTTTAGTATTAGTTTTCGGGTTAGGTTTAGCGTTAGGGTTATGGGTTAGGTGTTAAGGATAAGGTTAGGGTCAGGGTTAGGTATACGGTTAGAGTTAGGGTTAGGGATAGTTAGGGTTAGGGTTAGAATTAGGCTTAGTGTTAGTGTTAGGGTAAGGGTTAGGGTTAGGCTTAAGGTTAGGGTTATGATTAGCAGTAGGATTAGAGTTTAGGTGTTAGGAAGAGGGTTAGGGTTAGGCTTTGGGTTAGGTTTAGCGTTACGATTAGGTTTAGTGTTAGGGTTAGTGTTAGATTTAGGGTTAGTTTTAGAGTTAGGGTTAGGTTTAGGGTTAGGTGTTAGGTGTTAGGGATATTTTCAGTGTTAGTGTTAGGTTTAGGGTTCTGGTTAGGGTTAGTGTTCTGATTAGGGTTACGGTTAGGGTGAGAGTTATGTTTAGGGTTAGTTTTAGGTTTATATTTATGGTTATGGTTGGAGTTAGGGGCAGAGGTATTGTTAGGATTAGAATTTAGTTTTAGAGTTAGGTTATGGTTATGGTAATGGTTAGGGTAAGAGTTATGGTTAGGGTTAATTTAAGGTTTAGGATTATAGTTACGTTTAGGTTTAGTGTTATGGGTAGTTTTAGGAATACAATTTAGGGTTAGGGTTAGGATTAGGTTTAGGGTTAGGGTTAGGTGTTAGGTGTTACTGTTAAGGTTAGGGTTAGGGTTAGGCTTATGGTTAGAGGTTAGCACTAGCTTTAGGGTTAGGGTTAGGATTAGGATTATGGTCAGGGTTAGTGTTAAAGTTTAGGATTTAGGTTAGGGTTAGATGTTTGTTTTAGTGTTAGTATTAGAGTTAGTGTTAGGGTTAGAGTTAGGTTTTTTTAGGTTTAGAATTAGGTTTAGGGTTAATGTTAGGTTTAGCGTTAGGTTTAGGTTTAGACGTACGGGTTAGGGTTAAGGTTAGGGTTAGGATTAAGTTTAGGGTTATTTTTAGGTTTAGGGTTAGTGTTAGTTATAGGGTAAGGGTTAGCATTAGTGTTAGAGGTATGGGTTAGTGTTAGTGTTAAGGTTAGAGTTAGGTTTATGGTAGGTAAAAGGTTCAGGTTAGTGAAAGAGCTTAGTTTTAAGTTTATGGTTGTGGTTAGGGTCAGAGTTAGTGTAGGTTTAGAAGTAAGGTTTAGGTTTAGGTTTAGGGGTAGGGTTAGGTTCAGGGATAGTGTTATGGTAAGTTTAAGGTCAGTGTTAGGGTTAGTTTAAGAGGTAGGGTTAGAATTATGGTTAGGGATTAATGTTAGGTTTAGGGTTAGGTTTATGGTTTGTGTTAGGGTTAGTGTTAGTGTTAGTGTTAGTGTTAGGGTTAGGGTTAGAGTTTAGGATTAGGGTTAGGTTTAGGGTTAGTGTTAGGGTTAGTGTTAGGGTTAAGGTTAGGTGTAGGGTTAAATTTTAGGGTTACGGTTACATTTAGGGTAGTGTTATTTTTAGGGTTAGGATTAGAATTTAGGTTTAGAGTTAGGTTTAGAGTTACGGTTATGTTTACGTTTAGCGTAAGGGTTAAGTTTAGGTTTAGGGTTAGGTGTTAAATGTTGGGAAGAGGGTAATGCTTAATCTTCGGGCTAGGGTTAGGCTTAGGGTTAGGGTTACAGTTTAGTTTTAGGGTTAGGTTTAAGGTTCAGTTTATTGTTAGGGTTAGGTTTAGGATTACAATTCATGGTTGGGGTAGGGTTAGTTTTAGGGTTATGTTTAAGGTTAGGTTTAGGGCTAGGTTTAGGGTTAGAGTTAGGGTTAGGTGTTCGGGAGAGGGTTAGAGTTAGGCTTCCATTTATGGTTAAGTTTAGTGTTACGATTAGGTTTAGGCTTAGGGTTGTGTTTAAGGTTAGGGTTAGGTTTAGAATTAAGGTTAGGTTTAGAGGTAGTGTTAGGGTTAGGATTAGGCATTAGGTGTTAGCGACAGGGTTAGGCTTAGAGTTAGTGTTAGATATTACAGTCTGGCTTCAGGTTTTTTTAAGGGGTAAAGTGAGGGTTAGGCTAAGGGATTTATGTTAGGATTAGGGTTAAGGTTATGGTTAGGTTTAGGGTTAGTGTTAGGATTAGAAGTTAGAGTTACTGGTAGGGTTAGGATTATGGTTACAGTTATGGTAAGGGTTAGTGTTAGGTTTAGGTTTAGGTTTTAGGTGTTAGCACGAGGCTTAAGGTTACGCTTCGGATTATGGTTAGGGTTAGGGTTATGATTAGCTTTCAGGTAAGCCTTAGGGTTAGGGTTAGTGTTAGTGTTAGTGTTAGTGTTAGTGTTAGTGTTAGTGTTAGTTTTTTTTTTTTTTTTTTTTTTTGTCTTTTTTGTTTTTATCGGTACCAGGGATCGAACTCATGACTGCCTGCTTGCAAGGCAGGTGCTTATGCCACTAAGCTTAATCCCCAGCCCCTAGTGTTAGTTTTAGTGTTAGTTTTAGGGTTAGGTTTAGTGTTAAGAGTTCGGGGTTAGGTGTAGTGATAGGGTTAGGTTTACGGTGAGTGTTAGGGTTAGGGATAGTGTTAGGTTTAGAGTTAGGTTTTAGGGTTAGTGTTAGGGTTAAGGTTAGGGTTAGGGTTAGGTTTAGTGTTAGAGTTTAGCTTTATGGTTAGGGTAGGGTTAGGGTTAGCGTTAGTGTTAGGTAAGGGTTAGGGTTATGATTAGGGTGAGGATTAGAGGTTAGGTGTTAGGAAGAGGTTTAGGGTTAGGCTTTGGGTTAGGGTTAGGGTTAGAGCTACGATTAGGTTTCGAGTTAGGGATAGCGTGAGATTTAGGGTTTGTTTTAGATTTAGGGTTAGGGTTAGGGTTAGGTGTTAGTTGTTAGGGATAGTGTTAGTCTTAGTTTAAGGTTTAGGGTTAGGTTTAGGGTTAGGGATACTGTTAGGTTTAGGATTAGGGTTAGTGGTCAAGTTTAGTGTTAGGATTATTGTTATTATTAGGGTTAAATTTAGAGGTTAGTGTTTGTGTTAATGTTAGGGTTAGGGTTAGTGTTAGGTTTAGGGTAATTGTTAGGTTTAGGGTAGGGGTTAGGTTTACATTCAGGGTTAGGGTTAGCATTAGTATTAGAGGTATGCGTTAGAGTTAGGGTTAGGGTTAGGGTTAGGTTTAGGTTTATGGTAGCTTTAGGGTTAGGGTTAGTGATAGAGGTTATTGTTAATGTTACTGTTGTGTGTATGGTGAGGGTTAGGGTAGGCTTAGAAATAAGGGTTAGGTTTAGGTTTAGGGGTAGGGTTAGTTTTAGGATAGTGTTATGGTAGGTTTAAGGGCAGTGTTAGAGTTACCTTAAGGGTTCGGGTTAGGGTTAGGGATTAATGTTAGGTTTAGGGTTAGGTTTTTGGTTCGTGTTAGGGTTAAGGTTATTGTTAGGGTTAGGGTTACAGTTTCGGATTAGGGATAGGTTTAGGGTTAGTGTTAGGGTTAGTGTTATGGTTTGTGGTAGTTTTAGGGTTAAATATTAAGGTTAGAGTTACGTTTAGTGTTAGGGCTATGTTTAGGGTTAGGTTAGAATTTAGGGTTAGAGTTAGGTTTAGAGTTAGGGTTACAGTTACGGTTAGGGTTAGGTTTAGGTTTAGGGTTAGGTGTTAAATGTTGGGAAAAGGGTAATGGTTAGGCTTTGGGTTAGGGTTAGGTTTAAGGTTAGTGTTTAGGTATTAGGGATAGAGTTAGCATTAGGGTTAGGGTAAGGGTTAGGTTAAGGTTTAGGGTTAGGTATAGTGTCAGGTTTTAGTTTAGCTTTAGGGTGAGGGATAATGTTAGGGTTAGGGTTAGGTTTCGAGTTAAATTTAGGGTTACAGTTTAGTTTTAGGGTTAGGGTTAGGGTTTAGGTTATTGTTAGGTTTAGGTTTAGGATTACAATTTATGATTGGGATAGGGTTAGTTTTAGGGTTACGTTTAAGTTTAGTGTTAGGCTAGGTTTAGGGTTAGAGTTTATTTTTAGTGTTAGGTTTAGGGTTAAGTTTAGGGTTAGGATTAGGTGTAGCATTACAATTTATAGTTGGGGTAGGGTTAGTTTTAGGGTTACATTTAAGGTTTTGGTTAGGGCTAGGTTTAAGGTTAGAGTTAGGGGTCAGGTGTTAGGGAGAGGGTTAGAGTTAGGCTTCCAGTTACGGTTAAGTTTAGAGTTACGATTAGGTTTATGCTTAGGGTTGTGTTTAGGGTTAGGGTTAGGTTTAGGATTAGGGTTAGATTTAGAGGTAGGTTTAGGGATAGTGTTAGGGGTTACTTGTTAGCGACAGGGTTAGGGTTAGGGTTAGTGTTAGGTATTACAGTCAGGCTTCGGGTTAGTTTAAGGGGTAGAGTTAGGGTTATGTTAAGGGATTAATGTTAGGTTTAGGGTTAGGATTATGGTTAGGTTTAGGGTTAGGGTTAGGATTAGAAGTTATGGTTAGCGGTAGTGTTAGGATTATGGTTAAGGTTATTGTTAGGGTTACTGTTTGGCTTAGGTTTAGTGTTTAGGGTTTAGCGCGAGGCTTAAAGTTAGGCTTCTGATTACGGTTAGGGTTAGGGTTACAATTAGCTTTAGGGTAAGGCTTAGGGTTAGGGTTAGTGTTAGTGTTAGTTTTAGTGTTAGTTTTACGGTTAGGTTTATCATTAGGGTTATGGGTTAGGTGTTAGGTATAGGGTTAGGCTTAGCGTTAGGCTTAGGGTTAGGGATAGTGTTAGGTTTAGAGTTAGGGTTTAGGTTTAGTGTTAGGGTAAGGCTTAGGGTTGGGGTTATGATTAGGGTGAGGATTAGAGGTTAGGTGTTAGGAAGAGGGTTAGGATTAGGCTTTGGTTGGGTAAGGGTTAGTGTTAGCATTACGATTAGGTTTAGTGTTAGGGTTAGGTTTAGATTTAGGGTTAGTTTTAGTGTTGGGATTAGGGGTTAGGTGTTAGCGATAGTGTTAGTATCAATGTTACATTTAGGGTTAGGGTTAAGGTTAGGCTAGGGTTAAGTAAGGGTTCGGGCTAGTTTTAGTTTTAGGTTTATGGTTAGGTTTAGGGTTAGGGTTAGGGGTAGTGTTAGGATTAGAATTTAGGTTTAGGTTTAGGGTTAGGATTAGGTTCGGCTTAGGGTTAGGTGTTAGCTTTAACGTTAGGGTTAGGGTTGGGCTTATGGTTACAGGTTAGTGTTAGGTTTATGGTTAGGTTTAGGGTTATTGTCAGGGTTTGAGTTGAAGGTTAAGATTAAGGTTAAGGTTAGAAGTTTGATTTAGTGTTAGTGTTAGGGTTAGTGTTAGGGTTAGAGGTTAGTTTTAGATTTAGAGTTAGGTTTAGGGTTAACGTTATCGTTAGGGTTAGGTTTAGGGTTAGAGGAACGGGTTAGGGTTAGTGTTAGATTTAAGGTTAGGTTTAGGGTTATGGTTAGGATTAGGGTTAGGGTTAGCGTTAGTTTTAGAGGTATGTGTTAGGGTTAGGTTTATGGTTAGGTTTAGGTTTAGGAGTACAATTTATGCTTGGTGTAGGGTTAGCTTTAGGGTTACGTTTAAGGTTAGGTTCGAGACTAGGTTTAGGGTTAGATTTTATTTTTAGTGTTAGGTTTAGTGTTAAGTTTAGGGTTAGGGTAGGTTTAGTATTACAATTTGTAGTTGGGGTAGGGTTAGTTTTAGGTTACATTTCAGATTAGGGTTAGGGCTAGGTTTAGGGTTAGAGTTAGGGGTTAGGTGTTAGGGAGAGCATTAGAGTTAGACTTCCAGTTACGGTTAAGTTTAGTGTTATGAATAGTTTTAGGCTTAGGGTTGTGTTTAATGTTAGGGTTAGGCTTAAGATTAGGGTTAGATTTAAAGGTAGGGTAAGGGTTAGGGTTAGGGGTTAGGTGTTAGTGACAGGGTTAGGGTTAGTGTTAGTGTTAGATATTACAGTCAGGCTTCGGGTTAGTGTAAGGGTAGAGTTAGGGTTAGGGTAAGTGATTAATGTTAGGATTAGCGTTAACGTTATGTTTTGGTTTAGGGTTAGGGTTAGGATTAGAAGTTAGGGTTAGTGGTAGGGTTAGGATTATGGGTACGGATACAATTAGGGTTAGTGTTAGGGTTAGGGTTAGGGGTTAGGTGTTAGCCCGAGGCTCAAGGTTAGGCTTCAGATTACGGTTAGTGTTAGGGTTACGATTAGCTTTAAGGTAAGCCTTAGGGTTAGGGTTAGTGTTAGGGTAAGTTTCAGTATTAGTTTTAGGGTTAGGTTTAGCGTTAGGGTTAGGTGTTAGGGCTAAGGAGAGGTTTATGATTAGGGTTAGGGTTAGGTTTACGGTGAGGGTTAGGGTTAGGGATAGTGTTAGGTTTAGAGTTAGGTTTTAGGGTTAGTGTTAGGGTTAAGGTTAGGTTTAGGTTTATTGTTATAGTTTAGCGTTATGGTTAAGGTAGGTTTAGGGTTAGCATTACTGTTAGGTAAGTGTTAGAGTGAGAGTTAGGGTTATGATTAGGGTGAGGATTAGAGGTTAGGTGTTAGGAAGAGGGTTAGGGTTAGGCCTTGGGTTAGGATTATGTTTAGCGTTACAATTAGGTTTAGTGTTAGGGTTAGGGTTAGGTTTAAGGTTATTTTTATAGTTAGGGTTAGGCTTAGGCTTAGGGGTTAGGTGTTAGGGATAGTGTTAAGGTGAGTGTTTGGTTTAGGATTAGGGTTACTGTTAGGTTTAGTGTTAGGGTTCGGGTTAGGTTAGAGTTAGGGTTAGGGTTAAATTTAAGTTTAGTTTTATGTTTAAGGTTTTTGGTTAGGTTTAGGGGTAGTGTTAGGATTAGAAGTTAGGGTTCGGTTTAGGTTTAGGATTAGGTTTAGGGTTAGGGTTAGGTGTTAGTTGTTAGCGTTAAGGTTAGGGTTAGCATTCATCTTATGGTTAGAGGTTAGCGTTAGGTTTATAGCTAGGGTTAGCATTAGGGTTATGGTGAGGGTTAGAGTTTAAGGTTAGGATTAAGGTTATGGTTAGAAGTTTGGTTTAGTGTTAGTGTTAGGGTTACTGTTAGGGTTAGTGTTAGGGTTAGAGGTTAGTTTTAGGTTGAGAGTTAGGTTTAGGTTTAAGGTTAGGGTTAGGGTTAGGGTTAGGTTTAGGGTTAGAGGTACGGGTTAGGGTTAGTGTTAGTGTTAGGGATAGGGTTATGATTAGGGTGTGGATTAGAGGTTAGGTTTTAGGTGTTAGGAAGATGGTTAGGGTTAGGCTTTGTGTTAGGGTTAGGGTTAGCATTACGATTAGGTTTCGTGTTAGGGTTAGGATTAGATTTAGGGTTAGTTTTAGTGTTAGGGTTAGGCTTAAGGTTAGGCGTTAGGTGTTAGGGATAGTGTTAAAGTTAGTGTTAGGTTTAGGGTTAGGGTTACTGTTAGGTTTAGTGTTAGGGTTAGGATTAGGGTTAGGGTTAGAGTTAGGGTTAGGTTTAGATTTAGGTTTAAATTTATGGTTAGGGTCTTGGTTAGGTTTAGGGGTAGTGTTAGGATTAGAAGTTAGGGTTAGGGGTAGTTTTAGTATTAGGTTTAGGGTTACGGTTAGGTGTTACGTGTTAGCGTTAAGGTTAGTGTTAGGGTTAGGGTTAGATTTAGAGCTAGGGTTAGTGTTAGGTTTAGAACCTCGGTGTTAGCGACAGGGTTAGGGTTAGGGTTAGGTATTACAGTCAGGCTTTGGGTTTGTTTAAGGGGTAGAGTTAGAGTTAGAATAAGGGATTAATTTTAAGATTAGGGTTAAGGTTATGGTTAGGTTTAGGTTTAGGGCTAGGATTAGAAGTTAGGGTTAGTGGTAGGGTTAAGATTATGGTTATGGTTAGGGTTAGGGTTAGTGTTAGGTTTAAGGTTAGTTGTTAGGGGTTAGTGCGAGGCTTAAAGTTAGGCTTCAGATTACAGTTAGGCTTAGGGGTACGATTAGCTTTAGTGTAAGGCTTAGGGTTATGGTTAGTTTAAGTGTTAATTTCAGGGTTAGGTTTAGCGTTAGGGTTAGGGGTTAGTGGTTAGGGAGAGGTTTAAGGTTAGGCTTCAGATTACGGTTAGGGTTAGGGTAAGGCTTAGGGTTTGGGTTAGTGTTAGGGTTAGTTTTAGTATTAGTTTTAGGGTTAAGTTTAGCGTTAGGGTTAGGGGTTAGGTGTTAGGGATAGGTTTTGGGTTAGGGTTAGTTTTACGATTAGGCTTAGTGTTAGGGATAGTGTTATGTTTAGAGATAGGCTTTAGGGTTTGTGTTAGCTTTAAGGTTATGGTTAGGGTTAGGTTTAGGGTTAGAATTTAAGGTTATGGTTAGGTTAGTGTTAGGGTTAGCATTAGTGTTAAGGTAAGGGTTAGGGTTAGGTTTATGATTAGGGTGAGGATTAGAGGTTAGGTGTTAGGAAGAGGGTTATGGTTAGGCTTTGAGTAAGGGTTAGAGTTAGCCTTACAATTAGGTTTAATGTTTATGTTAGGGTTAGATTTACGGTTAGTTATAGAGTTAGGGTTAGCGGTTAGGTGTTAGGGGTAGTGTTAGGGATAGTTTTAGGTTTAGGTTTAGGGTTAGGGTTAGGGTTAGGGATAGTGTTAGAGTTAGTGTTAGGATTAGGGTTAGTGTTAGGGTTAGGGTTAGTTTTATGTTTAGGTTTATGGTTAGGGTTAGGTTTAATGTTAGGGGTAGTGTTAGGATTAAAATTTCATGTTAGGTTTAGGTTTGGATTAGGTTTAGGTTTAGGGTTAGTTGTTACATGTTAGCATTAAGGTTAGGGTTAGGGTTAGGCTTATGGTTAGAGGTTAGCTTTAGGTTTAAAGGTAGAGTTAGGTTTAGGGATAGTGTTATGGTAGGTTTAGGGTTAGGTTTTGGGTTAGGGTTAGGGTTAGGGTTAGTGTTCGGGTTTGTACTTAGGTGTTAGGTTTATGGTTCGGCTTATGGTTTGTGTTAGGGTTATTGGTAGGGTTAGGGCTGGGTAGCGTTATGATTAGATTTAGGGTTAGATTTAGGTTTAGGATTTGGCTTAGCTTTAGGTTTAGTGTGAGCTTTAGGGTTAGATTTAGGGTTCGGGATAGTGTTAGGTTTACTGTTAGGTTAACGGGTTAGGTGTTAGGGATAGTGTTTATGTTAGGTTTTTTTTTAGAGTTAGGTTTAGGATTAGGTTTAGTGTTAGGCTTAGGGTTTAGGGTTTGGGTTATTGTTAGTGTTAGGGTTAGTGTTAGGTTAGGGTTAGGGTTAGGTTTGGGGTTAGTTTAGAGTTAGGGTTAGTGTTAGGGTTAGGGTAAGTGTTACATTTAGGGTTATGGATAAGGTTACGATTAGGGTTAGAGTTAGGTTAGGTTTAGGGATTAGGGTTAGGGTTAGAGTTAGGGTTTGGGATCAGGTTAGGTTTAGATTTATGGTAAGACAAGGTTAGGGTTGAGTTAGGTTTCGGGTTAGTTTTATCGTTAGGGTTAGGGTTAGATGTTGGTGTTAGGGGTTAGGTTTAGGGTTAGGGTTTTGGTTATGGTTAGGCTTTTATGGTTAGTGTCAGTGTTTAAGTTTAGGGTTAGGTTTAGTCTTAGTGTAAGGGTTAGGGTTAGGTTTAGAGGTTCGTTTTAGGGTTAGGGTTAGGGTTAGGGATAGGGTTAGGGTTATACTTCAGTTTAAGGTTAGGTTTAGGGTTAGGTTTAGGGTTAAGGGTTAGGTATTAGGAATAGGGTTAGTGTTAGGGTTGGGTTTAAGGTTAGGTTTAGTTTTATCGTTAGGGTTAGGATTAGTGTTAGATGTTATGGTTAGTGGAAAGGGTTAGGGTTAGGGTTTTGTTTAGGGTTAGGCTGTTATGGTTAGTGTCCATGTTTAGGGTTATTGTTAGGTTTAGGCTTAGGTGAAGTGTTAGGGTTAGGGTTAGAGGCTAGTTTTAGGGATAATATTTAGAGTTAGGGTTAGGGTTATGGTTAGGGATAGGGTTAGGCTTAGACTTCGGTTTACGCTTAGGGTTAGGGTTAGGTTTAGGGTTAGGGGTTAGGGTTACGGTTAGGGTTAGCGTTATGTTTAGGCTTGGGTTTAGTGTTAGTGTTAGGATTAGGGTTAAGTTTAGGGTTAGGGTTAAGTTTAGGGTTAAGGTTAGTTTTACGGTGAGGGTTAAGTTTAGGGTCAGGCTTAGGGTTACGGTAAAGTTTTAGGGTCAGATTTAGCCTTAGGGTTAGGGTTAGAGGGTAGCTTTACTGTTAGTGTTAGGTTTAGGGTTAGGGGTTAGGGTTATGGCTAGGGTTAGGGTTAGGTTTAGGGTTATGTTTAGTGTTCGCGTTAGGGTTAGGGTTAGGATTAGGTTTAGTGTTCGGGTTAGGGTTAGGGTTAGGGTTAGGTTTAGGGTTAGGTTTAGGGTTATGTTTAGTGTTCAGGTTAGGGTTAGGGTTAGGTTTAGGGTTAGGGTTAGGGATAGGGTAAGATTTAGGATTAGGGTTACAGGTTAGGTTTAGGGTTAGCGTTAGGGTTAGGTTTAGGTGTTACGTGTTATGGTTAGGGATAGGTTCAGGGTTCAGGTTATGGTTACAGTTAGCCTTAAGGTTACAGATAATGTTACGGTGAGCGTTATGTTTAGGGTTAGGGTTAGGGTTAAATTTAGGTTAGGAATAGTTCTAGGGTTAGGGTAAATGTTAGGGTGAGCCTTAGGATTTTTGATTAGGGTTAGGGTTAGGGATTAGGGTTAGGGTTAGGGTTAGCATAGGTTTATGGTTAGGTTTAGGGTTTGAGTTCAGGTTAGAGTTAGGGTTATTGTTTCAGGTTAGGGTTAGGGAATAAGTATAGGCTTAGTGTTAGTGTTAGGGTTAGGTTTAGGGTTAGGGTTAGGGATTAAGTTTAGGGTTAGGTTTAGGATTATGGTTAGGTGTTAGTTTAGTGTTAGAGTTAGGGCTAGAGTTAGGGTTAGGGATAGGGTTAGGTTTAGGGTTTGGGTTAGTTTTAGGTGTTAGTGTTAGAGTTAGGCTTTGGGTTAGGGTTAGGGTTAGAGTTTAGGGTTAGGGCTAGGGGCTTAGGGTTATGGTTATGGTTAGGGATTATGTTTAGGGTTAGGGTTAGGATTATGGTTAGGTGTAGGTTTAGTGTTAGGATTAGGGCTAGGGTTAGTTTAGGGTTAGGGTTAGGGCTAGAGATATGGTTAGGGTTAGGTTTAGGTATTAGTGTTAGAGTTAGGCTTCGGGTTAGCGCTCAGCGTTAGGGTTAGGGTTAGGGTTAGGGATAGGGTTAGGCTTAGCATTAGGGTTAGGGTTAGGGTTAGGTTTATGGTTACGGTTAGGGTTAAGGTTAGATGTTAAGGTTATGTTAAGGGATATTGTTAGGTTTAGGTTTAATGTTATGGTTAGTGTTAGGTTTAGGCTTTAAGGTTAATGTTACTGTTAGGGTTAGGGTTAGGGTTAGGGTTAGGTATTAGTGTTAGAGTTAGGCTTCGGGTTAGGGCTCAGCGTTAGGGTTAGGGTTAGGGTTAGGGATAGGGTTAGGCTTAGCATTAGGGTTAGGGTTAGGGTTAGGTTTATGGTTACGGTTAGGGTTAAGGTTAGATGTTAAGGTTATGTTAAGGGATATTGTTAGGTTTAGGTTTAATGTTATGGTTAGTGTTAGGTTTAGGCTTTAAGGTTAATGTTACTGTTAGGGTTAGGGTTAGGGTTAGGGTTAGGTTTAGGGTTATGGTTAGTTTTAGGTTTAGAGGTGATCCTTAGGATTAGGGTTAGATTTAGGTTTAGGTTTAGGGTTAGGATTAGGGGTAGCGTTAGGGTTTTGCTTGCGGTTAGAGTTTAGGTTTAGGGTTAGTAGTAGTGGTAGTGTTAGCTTTAATTTTAGGGTTAGAGGTTATCATTAGGTTTACGGTTAGTGTTAGGTTTAGGGTTAGAGTTATAGGTTAGTGTTAGTGTTGGAGTTTTGGGTTAGTGCTAGCTTGAGGGTTAAGGTGAGTGTTAGGGTTAGGTTTTGGGTAAAAGTTTAGGGTTAGGTTTATTTTTAGGGTTAGGGTTAATGTTAAGAATAGAAGTTACTTTTAGGGTTAGGGTTAGGGTTAGGGTTACGGTTAGGGTTAGGGTTAGTGTTAGGGTTAGTTTTAGGGGTTAGGTGTTAGGGAGAGGGTTAGGTTTAGGCTTCCGGTTACGGTTACGATTATGTTTAGGGTTAGGGTTAGGGTTAGGGTTAGGGTTAGGGTTAGGGTTAGATTTAGGTTAACGTTTAGTTTTAGGGTTAGGTTTAGGATTAGGCTTAGTGGTTAAGTGTTAGGAATAGGATTAGGGTTAGAGTTAGAGTTAGGGTTAGGGTTCGGTATACGGTTAGGTTTTGGGTTAGAGTTAGGGTTAGGTTTAGGGGTAAGTGTGAGGGGTAGGATTGGGGTTATGATTAAGTTTAGGGTTAGGTTTATGGTTAGGTTTAGTGCTACGGATAGTGTTAGGGTTAGAGTTAGGCTTTAGGGTTAGTGTTAGGCTTGGTGTTATTGTTATGGTTAGAGGTTAGCGTTAGTTTTAGTGTTAGAGTTTCAGGTTAGCGTTAGGGTTTGGATTAGGGTTAGGCTTAGTGTTTATGTTTAGGGATAGGGTTAGGGTTAGACTTAGGGTTAGGGTTAGAGGTATGGGTTAGGTTTATGGTAAGGTTTAGGGTTAGGGTTAGGTTTAGAGTTATGCTATGGTTAGGGTTAATGTTAGGGTTAGGTATTACATTTAGGTTTAGGTTTAATTTAAGGGATAGGGTTAGGGTTAGGGCTAGGAATTAATATTAGGTTTAGGGTTACGGTTAGGGTAAGTGTTAGGGTTACGGAAAGTATTAGGATTAGGGTTATGGTTTAGGTTAGTGTTAGGGTTAGGGTTAGGCTTAAGGGTTAGGCTTAGAGGTTACGGTTAGGGTTAATGTTAGTTTTAAACCTTAGGTTTAGGGTTAGGTTTAGGGTCAGGGTTAGGGTTAGGGTTAGGGTTTGGGATAGGGTTTCTCTTAGCTTTCAGTTTATTTTTTGGGTTACAGTTACAATTACATTAGGGTTAAGGTTAGGGTTAGCATTTTGGGTTAGGTGTTAGGGTTAGCTTTATGTTAAGTTTAGGGTTAGGTTGAGGTTTAGGGTTAAGGTTAGTGTTAGGGTTTTGTTTAGGGTTAGGGCTATGTTTAGGGTTAGCATTAGGAGTTAGCTTTTAGTGAAATGTTTAGAGTTAGGCTTTGGGTTTCGGTTAGGTTTAGGGTTACAATTAGGTTTAGGCTTAGGCTTATGGTTCGGGTTAAGGTTAGGTTTAGGTTTAGGGTTAGATTTAGAGCTAGGGTTAGTGTTAGAGTTAGGGCGTAGGTGTTATCGACAGGATTAGGGTTAGTGTTAGGTATTACAGTCAGGCTTCGGGTTAGTTTAAGGGGTAGAGTTAGAGTTAGGTTAAGGGATTAATGTTATATTTAGGGTTAGGGTTATGATTAGGTTTAGGGTTAGGGCTAGGATTAGAAGTTAGGGTTAATGGTACGGTGAGGATTATGGTTACGGTTAGGGTTAGGGTTAGGGTTAGGTGTTAGGGGTTAGGGAGATGCTTAAGGTTAGGCATCAGATTACGGTTAGTGTTAGGGTTACAATTAGCTTTAGGGTAAGCTTTAGGTTTTGGGTTGTTGTTAGGGTTAGTTTTAGTATTAGTTTTAGGGTTAGGTTTAGCATTAGGGTTAGGGGTTAGGTGTTAGGGATAGGGTTAGGGTTATGGTTAGTTTTACGGTTAGGGTTAGTATTAGGAATTGAGTTAGGTTTAGAGTTAGGTTTAGAGTTAGTGTTATGGTTAGTTTTAGGGTTAGGTTTAGCATTAGGGTTAGGCGCTAGGTGTTAGGGATAGGGTTAGGATTAGGGTTAGGTTTACGCTTAGGGTTAGTGTTAGGGTTAGGAATAGTGTTATGTTTTAGAGTTAGGGTTTAGGGTTAGTGTTAGTGTTAAGGTTAGGGTTAGGGTTAGGTTTAGATTTAGGTTTAGAGTTTAGGGTTATGGTTATGTTAGGTTTAGTTTTTGTTAGGGTTATGGTTATGGATAGGGTTAGGTTTATTATTAGGGTGAGGGTTAGAGGCTAGGTGTTAGGAAGAGTGTTAGGGTTAGGCATTGGGTTAGGGTTAGGGTTAGGGTTATGATTAGGTTTAGGTTTAGGGTTAGGGTTAGATTTAGGGTTAGTTTTAGAGTTAGGGTTAGGGTTAGGCATAGGGGTTAGTTGTCAGGGATAATGTTAGGGTTAGTGTTAGGTTTAGGGTTAGGATTAAGGTTAGGGATAGTGTTAGGGTTAGAGTTAAAGGTTAAGATTAAGGCTAGGGTTAAAAGTTTGGTTTAGTGTTAATGTTAGGTTTAGGGTTAGGGTTAGTGTTACGATTAGAGGTTAGTGTTAGGTTTAGAGTTAGGTTTAGGATTAAGGTTAGGGTTAGGTTTAGGTTTAGAGGTATGTGTTAGGGTTAGGGTTAGTGTTAAGGTAATGGTTACGGTGAGGGTTATGGTTGGGGTTAGGTTTTGGGTTAGGGTTAGGTTTAGGTTAGTGTTAGGGTTAGTGTTAGAGGTATGGATTAGGGTTAGGTTTATGGTGTAGGGTTAGGGTTACGGTTAGGTTTAGTGTTTTGGTAGGTTTCCGGTTAGGGTTAGTGTTATGTATTATGGTCAATGTTAGTGTTAGTTTAACGGGTAGGGTTAGGGTTAGGGATAGGGATTAATGTTAGGTTTATGTCTAGGGTTAGGTTTAATTTTAGTGTTAGTGTTAGGGTTTGAGTTTAGGGTTAGTGTTAGGTGTAGGGTTATTGTCAGTGTTAGGGTTAGGTTTAGCTGTAGAAGTTAGGGTTAGGCTTAGTTTTTATGGTTAGGGTTAGGCTTAGGGTTAGGTTTAGTGTTAGTGTTAGTCTTAAGGTTAGGGTTAGAGGTATGGGTTAGGGTTATGGTTAGGTTTAGTTTTAGGGTTAGGTTTTGGGTTAAGCTATGGTTAGGGTTAGTGTTAAGGGTTAGGTATTACAGTCAGGTTTAGGTTTAGTTTAAGGGGTAGGTTTAGGGTTAGGGTTAGGGATTAATGTTACCTTTAGGATTATGGGTATGGTTAGTGTTAGATTTAGGGTTAGTGTTAGGGTTAGGATTATATGTTAGGGTTAGTGGTAGGGTTAGGGTTATGGTTACAGTTAGGTTTAGGTTTTGTGTTAGGTTTAGGGTTAGGGGTTAGTTGTTAGGGAGCGGGTTGAGATTAGGGTTCGGATTACGGTTAGCGTTAGTGTTATATTTAGGTTTAGGTTTAGGCTTATGGTTAGTGTTAGGGTTACCGTTTGGTTTTGTGTTAGTTTTAGGGTTAGTTTTAGGCTTTGGGTTGGGCTTAGGTGTTAGGTATAGGTACAGATTTAGAGTTAGGGTTTGGGTTAGGTTTAGGTTAAGGGTTAGGTTTATGGTGAAGTTTAGGTTTAGGACTAGTGTTAGGTATATGTTTAGGCTTTAAGGTTAGGTTTAGGGTTAGGTTAATGGTTAGGGTTTGGGTTAAGTTTAGGTGTAGTTTTAGGGTTAGAAGTTTGTTCAATGTTAAGGTTAGGGTTAGGTATAGAGTTAGAGTTAGGGTTAGGATTAGATGTTAATGCTAAGGTCAGGGTCATGGTTAGCATTAGTGTTACCGTTTGAGTTTATGGTTAGGGTTAGTGTTAGAGTTAGGGTTAAGTTTAGGGTTAGGGTTATGATTAGAAGTTTGCATTAGGTTTAGGGTTAGAGTTTGAGTTTAGTGTTAGGGTTATTTTTAGGCTTAGAGGTTATGGTTAAAGTTAGGGCTTTGGTTAAAACTTAGGTTTAGGTTTAGGGTTAGTGTTAGGGTTAGAGTTAGTTTTAGGTTTAAGTTTAGGGTTAGGGTTAGTGGTTGGGTGTTAGTGATAGTGTTAGGGTTAGGGTTAGGTTTAAGTTTAGATTTAGGGTTAATGTTAGGGTTAGGGTTAGGGTTAGGCTTAGAGGTTATGGTTAGGTTTAGGGTTAGGATTAAAGCTTAGCTTTAGGGTTAGGTTTAGGTTTAGGGTTATGGTTAGGGTTAGGGTTAAGGTTAGGGATAGGTTTACACTTAGGCTTTGAGTTATGGTTAGAGTTATGGTTACGATTAGGTTAGTGTTAGTGTTAGGGTTAGGGTTAGGGCTAGGTTTACGGTTAGGGTTACGGTTAGGGTTAAGGTTAGGGTTAGGGTCAGGGTGAGAAGTAAAGGTTAGTGTTAGGGGTAGGGTAGTGTTAGAGTTAGGGCTAAGGTTAGAGTTAGGGTTAGGGTTAGGATTAGGTTTAGTGTTACGGTTAGGGTTAGGGTGTGGATTAGGATTAGGGTTAGGGTTATTTTTAGGGGTCACATTTTAGGAATAGGTTTATGGTTAGGCTTCGGGTTACAGTTAGTGTTATGGTTACAATTAGGTTAGGGTTAGTGTTAGGGTTAGTGGTTGAGTTAGATTTATCGTTAGTTTTAGGGTTAGAGTTAGTGTTAGGTTTAAGGGTTAGGTGTTAAGGATAAGTTTGCTGTGAGGTTTAGGTTTAGGATTGGGTTAGAGTTTAGGTTTAGGGCTAGGTTTAGGGTTAGTGTTAGGTTTAGGGTTATGATTAGAATTTAGGTTTAGGGTTAGGTTTAGGGTTAAGGTTATGGTTACGTTTAGGGTTAGGGTTAGGGTTATGGCTATTGTTAAGCTTTAGATGTTAGGGAGAGGGTTTTGGTTAGGCTTCAGGTTATGGTTAAGTTTTGGGTTACAATTAGGTTTAGTGTTAGGGTGAGGGTTAGATTTAGGATTAGGGTTATGGTTAGGGATAAGGGATAGGTGTTATGGGAAGAGTTAGAGTTAGTGTTAGAGTTAGGATTAGTGTTAGTGTTAGGGTTAGTGTTAGGTTTAGGTTGAGGGATAATGTTAGGTTTAGGGTTAAGGTTAGGGTTATGGATAGATTTAGGGTTAGTGTTAGGGTTAGTTTTTAGGGTTAGGGTGATGGTTAGAGTATTTTTAGGGTTAGATTTAGGTAGAGGTTTAGGTTTAGGTTTAGTGTTAGGGTTAGGTTTAGTGTTTGTGTTAGGTTTCATGTTAGGGTTAGAGTTTAGTTTTAAGGTTAGGTTTTTGTTTTGTGTTAGTGTTAGGGTTAGGATTAGGGTTAGATATTAGACTAAGGTTTAGTTTTAGGTTTAGGGTTAGGGTTAAGGTTAGGTTTATGATTAGAATTTAGGGTTAGGGTTAGGGTTACGGTTACGTTTAGGTTTAGGGTTAGGGCTAGGTTTAGGGTTAGCATTAGGGGTTAGCTGTTAGGGAAAGTCTTAGTGTAAGGCTTCAGGTTACATTTAGGTTTGGGGTTACGATTAGGTTTAGGCTTAGGTTTAGGGTTAGGATTATGTTTTTGGTTAGTTTCAGGGTTAGGTTTAGGGCTCGGGTTAGGGGTTAGGTGTTAGGGATAGGGTTAGTGTTAGTGTTAGGGTTAGGGTTAGGTTTACGTTTAGATTTCGGGTTATGGGTAGTGTTAGTGTTAGGCTTAGGGTTAGGAATAGGGTTAGGGTGAGGGTTAGGGTTAGGGTAAGGATTAGAGTTAGGGTTAGGGTTAGGCTTAGAGGTTATGGTTATGGTTAGGGTTAGGGATAGGGTTAAAGCTTAGGGTTACGGTTAGTGTTAGTGTTAGGTTTAGAGGTTAGTGTTTGGGGTTAACGTTAGGGTTAGGGTTAGGCTTAGAGGTTATGGTTAGGGTTAAAGCTTAGATTTATTTTTAGGGTTACGGTTAGGTTTAGCTTTAGGTTTAGAGGTTAATGTTAGTGTTAGGGTTAGCGTTAGTGTCTGTGTTAGGATTAGGGTTAGATTTAGAGTTATGGTTAGGTTTAGGGTTAGGGTTAGGCTTAAGGTTAGGATTAGGGTTAGTGTTAGGCTTAAGGTTAGGATTAGGGTTAGTGTTAGGGTTAGGGTTAGGGTAAGGGTTAGTCTTTGGGTTATGGTTAGGGTTAGGTTTATGGTTAAGTTTAGGGTTAGGGTTAGAGTTAGAAGTTAGGATTAGTGTTAGGTTTAGGTTTAGGGTTAGGTATAATTTAGTGTTAGTGTTAGGGTTAGGGTTAGAGGTTAATGTTAGGGTTAGGGTTAGGGTTAGGGTTAGTGTTAATCTTAGGGTTAGGGTTAGACGTATGATTTAGAGTTAGGTTTAGGCATAGGGTTAGAGATAGAGTTAGGTTTATGGTAGGTTTGGTTTAGGGTTAGGGCTTGGTATTATGGTCAGGGTTATGGTTTAAGGGGTAGGGTTAGGGATACGGTTAGTGTGAGGCTTAGGGTTATGTTTACATGTTAGCGTTAGGTTTAGGGTTACGGATAGTGTTAGAGGTAAGGGTTAGTGGTAGGGTTAGTGTTAGGGTTAAGGTTAGGGTTAGGATTAGAAGTTAGTGTTAGGGTTATGGTTATGGTTATGGTTATGGTTTGGGTTAGGGGTAGGGTTAGTGCTAGGTTTAGGGTTTGGGGTTAGTTGTTAGGGAGAGGGTTATGGTTATGCTTGGGTTATGCTTAGTGTTAGGGTTATGATTAGATTTAGCGTTAGGTTTAGGGTTAGTGCTAGGATCAGAGTTAGGTTTATGGTTGTTTTTAGAGTTAGGTTTAGGTGTTAGGTGTTAGGGATAGGGTTATGGTTAATGTTAGGTTTAGGGTTAGGGTTATGTTTACTTTTAGGTTTAGTGTTACTTATAGTGTTAGGGTTAGTGTTTAGGGTAAGGGTTAAGGTTAGGTTTAATATCAGATTTAGGCTTATGGTTAGAGGTTAGCGTTAGGTTTTGTGTTAGTGTTTAGGGCTAGAGTTAGGGTTAGGGTTAGGCTTAGGCTTAGAAGTTATGGTTAAGTTAGTGTTAGGACTAGGGTTAAAGCTTACATTTAGGGTTTGTGTTAATGTTAGGGTTAGGCTTAGAGTTTAGTGTTAGGGTTAGGTTTAGAGTTAGGTTTAGGTTTACGGTTAGGGTTAGGATTAGGGCTAGGGATAGGGTTACATTTAGGTTTTGGTTACGGTCATTGTTATGGTTAGGGTTATGGTTAGAGATATGGGTTAGGGTTTGCGTTAGGGTTAGAGTTAGGTTTATGCTAGGTTTGGGGTTAGGGTAAGGGATAGGTATTACAGTCAGGCTTAGGGTTAGTTTAAGGGGTAGGTTTACGGTTAGGGTTATGGTCAGGGTTACGATTAGGGTCAGAGATTATTGTTAGGATTTTGGTTAGGGTAAAGGTTAGGGTTAATTTTAGGATTAGAATTTAGTGTTAGCATTAGGATTAGGGTTAGGGTTAGGTGTTAGGCTTATGGTTAGGGTTAGTGTTACGGTTAGGGTTAGATGTTTGTGTTAGTTTTAGTGTTAGGGTTAGGGTTAGATGTTAGTGTTAGGGTTAGGCTTAGATGTTATGGTTAGTGTTAGGGATAAGGTTAATGCTTAGCTTCAGGGTTAGAGTTAGCATTAGGGTTAGGGATAGTGTAAGGGTTAAGATTAGGGTTACTGTTTAATTTTAGGGTTAAGGCTACGGTTAGGTTTAGGCTTAGGTATAGAAGTTAGTGTTAATGTTAGGGTTAGGGTTAGGGTTAGAGTTAGGTTTAGGGTTAGGGTTAGGATTAGGGTTATAGGCAATTTTAGGGTAACAATTAGGTTAGGTTTAGGGTTAGGGTTAGGGTTAAGGTTAGGGTTAGGCGTTAGGTGTGAGGTATAGTGTTATGGGTTAGGGTAATATTTAGTTTTATGGTTAGGGTTATTGTTTAGGGTTAGGTTAGGTTTAGGTTTAGGGTTAGGTTAGCGTTAGGGTTAGGATTAGAATTTATCGTTAGGGTTAGGGTTGGTTTAGTTTTATGGGTTAGGGTTAGTGTTAGGCTTATTGTTAGAGGTTAGCGTTAGGTTTAGGTTTAGGCTTAGGATAAGAGTTAAAGGTTAGTGTTAGGGTTAGGGTTACAGTTAGAGTTTAGGGTGAGTGTTAGGTTAAAAGTTAGGATTAGGGTTTGGTTTAGGTTTAGGGTTAGAGTTTAGGTTTATGGTTAGGTTTAGGGTTAGGGTTACTATTAGGGTTAGCATTAGGTTTATTGTTAGTGTTAGCGTTAGGGTTATGATTAAGGTTAGGGTTAGGGTTAGGTGTTAGGGAGTGTTTTAGGGTTAGGCTTTGTGTTACGGTTAGGGTAGATTTTAGATTAATTTTAGGGTTAGGGTTAGGTTTAGCTTTAGGGTTAGTTTAGTGTTACGGTTAGAAGTTAGGTTTAGTGTTAGGGTTAGGGTTAGGATTAGTGTTAGAGTTAGGTTTATGGTTAGAGGTTAGCGTTTGTTGTAGCGTTAGAGTTAGTGTTACGGTTAGGGGTTGAGTTAGGCTTAGCAGTTATGGTTATGGTTATGGTTAGGGTTAGGGTTAAAACTGAGGTTCACTGTTACGGTTATGATTAGAGTTAAGGTTACGGATAGGGTTATGGTTAGATGTTATTGTTAGGGTTAGGGTTAGGGTTAGTGTTAGAGGTATGGTTTAGGTTTCGCCTTAGGTTTATTGTTATGGTTATGGTTAGTGTTAGAGGTTAGAGTTTATTGTTTAGGGTTATGGTTAGTGTTAGAGATTAGAGTTAAGATTAGGGTTGTGGTTATGGTCAGGCTATGGTAGGATTAGAAGTAAGGGTTAGGGTTAGGTTTAGGAGTTGTGCTAGGGTTAATGATAGTGTTATGGTACATTTAGGGTTAGGGTTTGGGTTAGGTATTACCGTCAGTGTTAGGGTTATTTTAAGGGGTAGATTTAGGATTAGGGTTAGGAATTAATGTCAGGTTTAGAATTAGGTTTATGGTTATGGTTAGGGTTAGTGTTAGGGTTAGAGTTTAGTATTAGGGTTAGGTTTAGGGTTAGTGTTAGAGTTAGGTTTAGGTTTAGTGTTAGGTTTAGATTTATGGTTAGGTTTAGCGTTAGGGTTACGGTTAGGATTAGGGCTAGGTTTAGGGTTAGGTTAATGTTTAGTGTTAGGGTTATGTTTAGGGTTAGGGTTAGGGTTAGGGGTATATATTAGGTTTAGGATTAGGGGAAGGGTTATGGTTAGGATTAGTATTATGGTAGGTTTAGGTTTAGGGTTAGGGTTATGTATTACGGTCAATGTTAGGGTTAGATTAACTGGTCGGGTTATGGTTAGGGTAAGGGATGATTGTTGGTTTTAGTGTTAGGTTTATTGTTTGGGTTAGGTTAGAATTCTTGTTAGGGTTAGGTTTAGATTTAAGGTTAGGGTTAGGTTTAGGTTTAGGCTTAGGGTTAGAGTTAGGTTTAGCATTAAACTTTAGGGTTAGTGTTAGGTTTAGGGTTATGGTTAGGTTTAGAGTTAGGGTTACGGTTAGGGTTAGGGCTAGTTTTAGGGTTAGCCTTAGTGGTTAGTGGTTAGGGAGAGGGTTAGTGTTAGGCTTGGGGATACAGTTAGGTTTAGGGTTACAGTTCGGGATAGGCTTAGGGTTAAGTTTAGTGTTAGTGTTATGTTTAGGTTTAGGGGTAGGGTTAGGGTTAGTGTTAGGTTTAGGTGTAGAGTTTAGCGTAAGGATTAGGTTTAGGGCTCGGTTTATGGTTAGGTTTATGGTTAGTGTTAGGGTTAGGGTTAATGTTAGGATTAGGCGTAGGGTTAGGTTGAGGTTTACTGTTAGGTTTAGGGTTAGGGTTAGGGTTAGGGTTAGGGTTAGAGTTAGCATTAGGGTTAGGGTTATTGTTAGGTTTACATTTAGCATAAGGGTTAGGGTTAGGTTGAGGTTTAGTTTTAGGGTTAATGTTAGGGTTAGGGTTAGTGGTTAGTGTTAGGTTTAGGTTTAGGTTTAGGGTTAGGGTTAAGGTTAGGGTTAGGGTTAGTTTAGGTTTACAGGTATGGCTTAGGGTTAGGATTAGGGTTAAGGTAATGGTTAGCATTAGGTTATGTTTTGGGTTAGGGTTAGGGTTAAGGTTCAAAGTATATGTTAGGGTTAGCTTTAGGGGTAGAGTTAGGTTTAGGATTAGTTTTATGGTAGGTTTTGGGTTAGGTTTACGTATTATAGTCAGTGTTAGGGTTAGTTTAACGGGTAGGGTTATGGTTAGGGTTAGGGATGATTGTTAGGTTTAGGGTTGGGTTTAAGGTTAGGGTTAGTTTAGGGTTCTTGTTAGGTTTAGGGTTAGAGTTTAGTGTTAGGTTTATCTTTAGGGTTAGGGTTAAGGTTAGGTTTAGAATTAGAATTTAGGGTTACGGTTAATGTTAGGGTTAGGGTTACGGTTCAGGTTAGGGTTAGCCCTATTTTTAGGGTTAGCATTTGGGTTAGTGTCAGGCTTAGTGTTTAGGGTCAGGGTTAGGATTATGGGTAGGATTAGGGTTATGTTTAGGCTTAGGGTTTAGGGTCAGGGTTAGTGTTAAGTTTAGTGTTAGGGTTAGGGTTAGGGTTAGTGTTAGGTTTAGGGCTAGGGTTAGGATTAGGGTTAGCGTTAGGGTTAGGGATAGTGTTACGGATAGGCTTTGGGTTATGGTTAGCATTAGGGTTAGGTTTATGTTTAGGGTGTTAGATTGAGGTTTAGGGTTAGGGTTAGGTTTACGGTTAGAATTTAGGTTTGTGTTAGCTTTATGGTTAGTGTTAGGGATAGTTTTAGTGTTATTGTTAGTGTTAGGGTTAAGGTTAGGTTTATGGATAGGGTTAGGGTTAGGGTTATGTTTAGAATTAGGTTTATGTTTAGGGTTATGGTTTAGGGTCAGGGTTAGTGTTAGGTTAGGGTTAGGGTTAGGATTAGGGTTAGGGTTAGGATTAGTTTTAGGGTTAGGGTTAGGGATAGTGTTATGGATAGGCTTTGGGTTTCGGTTAGGGTTAGGATTATGGTGAGGGTTAGTGTTAGATTGAGGTTTAGGTTCTAGGGTTAGGGTTAGGTTTAGAGTTTAGTATTAGGGTTAGTGTTAGTGTTTTGGTTATGTTTAGGGTTAAATTTTAGGGTTAGGTTACATTTAGGTTTAGGGTTATTTTTAGGCTTAAGGCTAGTATTTAGGGTTAGAGCTAGTTTTAGGGTTAGTGTTACGATTATGGTTAGTGGTAGGGTTAGGGTTAGGGTTAGGGTTAGGGTTAGGGTTAGAATTAGGTTTTGGGCAAGTTTTACGGTTAGGGATAGTGTTAGGGTTAGTGTTATGGTTAAAGTTAGAGTTAGGGTTAGGTTTAGGGTTAGAGTTTAGGTTTAGGGTTAGGTTTAGGTGTAAGGTTAGTGTTAGGGTTAGGTTTAGGATTAAACTTTATGGTTAGGTTAGGGTTAGAGTTAGGGTTACATTTAAGGTTAGGGTTAGGACTAGGTTTTGGGTTAGAGTTAGAGGTTAAGTGTTAGGGAGAGGGTTAGGGTTAGGCTCCCAGTTACGGTTAGGTTTTGCATTACGATTATGTTTAGGCTTAGGGTTATGGTTAGGGTTAGGGTTAGGTTTACGGTTAGCGTTAGATTTATAGCTATGTTTAGGGTTGTGTTAGGGTTAGGGGTTAGGTGTTAGTGACAGGGTTAGGTATTACAGTCAGGCTTCGTGTTAGTTTATGTGTAGAGTTAGGGTTAGGGTAAGGCATTAATGTTAGGTTTAGGGTTAGGGTTATGGTTAGGTTTAGGGTTATGGTTAGGCTTAAAATTAAAGTTAGTGCTAAGCTTAGGATTATGGTTATGGTTAAGGTTATGGTTAGTGTTAGGGTTAGGGCTAGGGGTTCATGGTTACTGAGATGTTTACGGTTAGGCTTTGGATTACAGTTAGGGTTAGGGTTATGATTAGCTTTAGGGTAAGGCTTAGGTTTAGGGTTAGTATTAGGGTTAGTTTTAGTGTTAGATTTAGGGTTAGGTTTAGCGTTAGGGTTAGGGGATGGTATTAGGGATAGGGTCTGGGTGAAGGTTAGCTTTACCGTTAGGGTTAGGTTTAGGGCTAGTGTTAGGTTTAGAGTTAGAATTGAGGGTTAGTGTTAGGGTTAAGGTTAGGTTTAGGCTTAGGTTTAGGTTTAGAGTTTAGGGTTATGGTTAAGTTAGGTTTAGGGTTAGTTTTAGGGCTAGGGTTAGTGTTAGTGTTAAGGTTAGGGTTATGATTACGGTGAGGATTAGAGGCTAGGTGTTTGGAAGAGTGTTAGGGTTAGGCTTCGGGTTAGGGTTAGGGTTAGAGCTACGAATAGGTTTAAAGTTAGGGATAGGGTGAGATTTATGGTTTGTTTTAGATTTAGGGTTAGGGTTAGGGTTAGGTTTTAGTTGTTAGAGATAGTGTTAGTTTTAGTTTAAGGTTTAGGGTTAGAGTTAGTGTTAGGGATACTGTTAGGTTTAGGATTAGGGTTAGTGGTCAAGTTTAGTGTTAGGATTATTGTTATTATCAGGGTTAAATTTAGAGGTTAGTGTTCATTTTAGTGTTAGGGTTAGAGTTAATGTTAGGTTTAGTGTTAGGGTTAGGGTTAGAGTTAGGTTTAGGGTTAGGTTTAGGATTAGGGTTAGGATTAGTGTTAGGGTTAGGGTTAGGGTTAGGGTTAGGGTTAGTGTTAAGTTTAGAGTTAGGTTTAGGGTTAGTTTTAGGTTTACGTTTATGGTTAGGGTTATAGTTAGGGTTAGGGGTAGTGTTAGGATTAGAATTTAGGGTTAGTGTTAGGTTTAGGATTAGGTTTAGGTTAGGGTTAGGTGTTAGGTGTTAGCGTTAAGGTTAGGGTTAGGTTTAGTGTTATGGTTATGGTTAGACTTAGGTTTAAGGTTAGGGTTAGGGTTATGGTTGTGGTTAGAGTTAAAGGTTAGGATTAAGGTTAGGGTTAGAAGTTCGGTTTAGTGTTAGTGTTAGTGTTAGGGTTAGGGTTAGGGTTAGTGTTAGGGTTAGAGGTTATGGGTAGGGTTAGGGTTAGGGTTAGAGTTAGGTTTAGAGTTAGGTTTAGGGTTAAGTTTAGGTTAGGTTTAGGGTTATTGTTAGAAGTATGGGTTAGAGTTAGGGTTTAGTTTAGTGTTAGGTTTAGGGTTAGGGTTATGGTTAGGTTTAGGGTAAGGTTTAGGTGTTGAAGTTAGAGTTAGTGGTATGGTTAAGATTATGGTTACGGTTAGGGTTAGTGTTAGGTTTAGGGTTAGGGGTTAGAGGTTAGAAAGACATTTAAGGTTAGGCTTCGGATTAAGCTTAGGGTCAGGGTTACGATTAACTTTAGTGTTAGGCTTAGGGTTAGGATTAGTGTTAGGGTTAGTTTTAGTGTTAGTTTTAGGGTTAGGTTTAGTGTTAGGGTTAGGGGTTAGGTGTTAGGGATAAGATTAGGGTCAGGGTTAGGTTTATGGTTAGGGTTAGGGTTAGGGATAGTTTTAGGTCTAGAGTTAGGGTTTAGGGTTAGTGTTAGGGTTAATGTTATGATTAGGGTTGGGTTTAGGGTTAGAGTTTAGGGTTATGGTTAGGATAGGGTTAGGGTTAGGGTTAGCGTTAGTGTTATGTTAAGAGTTAGGGTTAGGGTTAGGGTTATGATTAGCGTGAGGATTTTAGGTTAGGTGTTAGGAAGAGTGTTAGGGTTAGGCTTCGTGTTAGGGTTCGGGTTAGAGCTATGATTAGGTTTAGAGTTATGGATAGCGTGAGATTTAGGGTTTGTTTTAGATTTAGGGTTAGTGTTAGGGTTAAGTGTTAGTTGTTAGGGATAATGTTAGTCTTAGTTTAAGGTTTAGTGTTAGGGTTATGGTTAGGGATACTGTTAGGTTTAGGATTAGAGTTAGTGTTCAATTTTAGTGTTAGGATTATTGTTATTATTAGGGTTAAATTTAGAGGTTAGTGTTCGTGTTAGTGTTAGGGTTACGGTTAGTGTTAGGTTTAGGGTTAGGTTTAGGGTTAGAGTTAGGTTTAGGGTTAGGGTTAGGGTTAGTGTTAGGGTTAGGGTTAGTCTTAGGTTTAGAGTTAGGCTTAGGGTTAGTTTTAGGTTTAGGTTTATGGTTAGGGTTATGGTTAGGGTTAGGAGTAATGTTAGGATTAGAATTTAGGGTTAGGGTTAGGTTTAGGATTAGGTTTAAGGTTAGTGTTAGGTGTTAGGTGTTAGCGTTAAGGTTAGGGTTAAGGTTAGGGTTATGGTTATGGTTAGACTTAGGTTTAGGGTTAGGGTTAGGGTTAGGGTTATGGTTGTGGTTATAGTTAAAGGTTAGGATTAAGGTTAGGGTTAGAAGTTCGGTTTAGTGTTAGGGTTAGGGTTAGGGTTAGTGTTAGGGTTAGAGGTTATGGGTAGGGTTAGGGTTAGGGTTAGAGTTAGGTTTAGGGTTAAGGTTAGGTTAGGTTTAGGTTTATTGTTAGAAGTATGGGTTAGAGTTAGGGTTTATTTTAGTGTTAGGTTTAGGGTTAGGGTTATGGTTTGGTTTAGGGTAAGGTTTAGGTGTAGAGGTTAGAGTTAGTATTATGGTTACGGTTAGGGTTAGGGTTAGTGTTAGGTTTAGGGTTATGGGTTAGAGGTTAGAGAGACGTTTAAGTTTAGGCTTCGGATTAAGCTTAGGGTCAGGGTTACGATTGGCTTTAGTGTTAGGCTTAGTGTTAGGGTTAGTGTTAGGGTTAGTTTTAGTGTTAGTTTTAGGGTTAGGTTTAGTGTTAGGGTTAGGGGTTAGGTGTTAGGAATAAGGTTAGAGTCAGGGTTAGGTTTATGGTTAGGGTTAGGGTTACGGATAATTTTAGGTCTAGAGTTAGGGTTTAGGGTTAGTGTTAGGGTTAACGTTATGGTTAGGGTTGGGTTTAGGGTTAGAGTTTAGGGTTATGGTTAGGATAGGGTTAGGGTTAGGGTTAGTGTTAGTGTTAGGGTAAGAGTTAGGGTTAGGTTTAGGGTTATGATTAGCATGAGGATTAAAGGTTAGGTGTTAGGAAGAGAGTTAGGGTTAGGCTCTGCGTTCGGTTTAGTGTTCTGATTAGGTTTAGTGTTAGGGTTAGGGTTAGATTTAGGGTTAGTTTTAGAGTTATGGTTAGGTTTAGGGTTAGGGGTTAGGTTTTAGGGATAGTGTCCATGTTAATGTTAGGTTTAGGTTTAGGGTTAGGGTTAGTGTTTGGGTTAGGGTTAGGTTAAGGGTGGGAGTTAGGTTTAGGGTTAGTTTAGGTTTATATTCATGGTTAGGGTTAGGGTTAGGTTTAGGTGTAGGGGTAGGGGTAGTGTTAGGATTAGAATTCAGGTTTAGTGTTAGGGTTAGGGTTAATGTTATGGTTATGGTTAGGATTAGGGTAAGAGTTAGAGTTAGGGTTAATTTTAGGTTTAGGTTTTTGGTTAGGGTTAAGTTTAGGGGTAATGTTAGGATTAGAATTTAGTGTTAGCATTAGGATTAGGGTTAGGTGTTAGGTGTTAGCGTTAAGGTTAGGGTTAGGGTTAGGCTTATGGTTAGAGGTTAGCGTTAGCTTTAGGGTTATTTTTAGGGTTAGGATTATGGTGAGGGTTAGTGTTAAAGGTTAGGATTTAGGTTAGAGTGAGAAGTTTGGTTTAGTGTTAGTGCTACGGTTAGTGTTAGGGTTAGAGGTTAGTTTTAGGTTTAGAGTTAGGTTTAGGGTTAATATTAGGGTTAGGGTTAGGTTTAGGGTCAGACGTACGGGTTAGGGTTAAGGTTAGAGTTAGGATTAGGGTTAGGGTTAGGTTTAGGGTTAGGGTTAGCGTTACTGTTAGAGGTATGCGTTAGTATTAGGGTTAGGGTTAGGTTTAGGTTTATGGTATGTAAAAGTTTCCGGTTAGTGAAAGAGTTTAGTTTTATGTTTATGGTTGTGGTTAGTGTCAGGGTTAGTGTAGGTTTAAAAGTAAGGGTTAGGTTTAGATTTAGTGGTGGGGTTAGGTTCATTGATAGTATTATGGTAAGTTTAAAGTCAGTGTTATGGTTGGTTTAAGGGTTAGGGTTAGGGTTAGGGTTAGGGATTAATGTTAGGTTTAGAGTTAGATTTATGGTTCGTGTTAGGGTTAGTGTTAGTGTTAGGGTTAGGTTTAGAGTTTAGGATTAGGGTTAGGTTTAGGGTTAGTGTTAGAGTTATGGTTAGGTGTAGGGTTAAATTTTATGGTTACGGTTACATTTAACATTAGGTTTATTTTTAGCGTTAGGATTAGAATTTAGGTTTAGAGTTAGGTTTAGAGTTACAGTTACGGTTACAGTTACGTTTAGGGTAAGTTGTAGTTTTAGGTAGGGTTAGGTGTTAAATGTTGGGAAGAGGGTAATGGTTAGGTTTCGGTTTAGGGTTAGTTTTAGGGTTATGGTTTAGGTATTGGGGTAGAGTTAGCATTAGGTTTAGGGTTAGGGTTAAGGTTAGGGTTAGGTTTAGGGTAAGGTTAAGGGTTAGGGATAATGTTAGGTTTAGTTTTAGGGTGAGGGATAATGTTAGGTTTAGGGTTACAGTTTAGTTTTAGAGTTAGGTTTAAGGTTCAGGTTATTGTTAGGGTTAGGTTTAGGATTACAATTTATGGTTAGGGTAGGGTTAGTTTCA
Source organism: Cavia porcellus (assembly GCF_034190915.1). Classification (NCBI taxonomy): domain Eukaryota; kingdom Metazoa; phylum Chordata; class Mammalia; order Rodentia; family Caviidae; genus Cavia; species Cavia porcellus. Next base: position 6,896,310 of record NW_026947518.1, read on the forward strand.
GAGTTACGTTTAAGGTTAGAGTTAGGGCTAGGTTTAGGGTTAGAGTTTAGTTTTAGGGTTAGGTTTAGGATTAAGTTCCTGGTTAGGGTTAGGTTTAGGATTATAATTTATTGTTGGGGTAGTGTTAGTTTTAGGGTTATGTTTAATGTTAGGGTTAGGGATAGGTTTAGGGCTAGAGTTAGGGGTTACATGTTAGGGCGAGGGTTAGAGTTAGGCTTCCAGTAACGGTTAAGTTTAGTGTCACGATTAAGTTTAGGCTTAGGGTTATGTTTAAGGTTAGTGTTAGGGTTAGGATTAGGGTTACATTTAGAGGTAGGGTTAGGGTTAGGTTTAGGGGTTAGTTGTTAGCAACAGGGTTAGGGTTAGGTTTAGTGTTAGGTATTACAGTCAGGCTTTGGGTTAGTTTAAGGGGTAGAGTTAGGATTAGGGTAAGTGATTAATGTTAGGTTTAGGGTTAGGGTTATGGTTAGGTTTAGGGTTAGGGTGAGGATTAGAAGTTAGGGTTAGTGGTAGTGTTAGGATTATGGTTATGGTTACGGTTAGGGTTTCTCTTAGGGTTAGGGTTAGGGGTTAGGGGTTAGCATGTCACTTAAGGTTAGGCATTGGATTAAGGTTAGTGTTAGGGTTATGATTAGCTTTAGGGTAAGGCTTAGGGTTAGGGTTAGTGTTTGGGTTAGTTTTAGTGTTAGTTTTAGGGTTAGATTTAGCGTTACAGTTAGGGGTTAGGTGTTAGGGATAGGATTAGGGTTAGGTTTAAGTTTAAGGTTAGGGTTAGGCTTAGGGATAGTGTTAGGTTTAGAGTTAGGGTTTAGGGTTAGTTTTAAGGTTAAGGTTATGGTTAGGTTTATGTTTATGTTTAGAGTTTAGGGTTATGGTTCAGTTAGGTTAGGTGTAGCGTTAGTGTTACGGTAAGTGTTAGGGTTAGGGTTACGGTTATGATTAGGGTGAGGATTAGAGGTTAGGTGTTAGGAAGAGTGTTAAGTTTAGGCTTTGGTTTAAGGTTAAGGTTAGTGTTAGGTTTAGTGTTAGGGTTAGGTTTAGATTTAGGGTTAGTTTTAGAGTTAAGGTTAGGCTTACAGTTACAGGTAATGTGTTAGGGATAGTGTTAGGGTTAGTGTTAGGTTTAGGGTTAGGCTTAATGTTAGGATTAGAAGTTAGTGTTAGGGGTAAGGTTAGAGTGATTGCTACGGTTAGTGTTAGAGTTAGTGTTATCGGTTAGGTGTTAGAGAGAGAGTTAGGGTTAGGCTTCGGGTTATGGTTAGTGTTACGGTTACAATTAGGTTTAGAGTTAGGGTTAGGGTTACGGTTAGGTTCAGGTTTATGGTTAGTTTTAGGTTTCGGTTTAGGGTTGGGGTTAGGGGTTATGTGTTAGGGATAGATTAGGGTTAGGGTTAGAGTTATGTTTAGGGTTAGCTTTAAGGTTAGTTTTAGGGTTAGATGTAGGGTTAAGGTTAGGGGTTAAGTGTTAGGGGTAGGATTAGGGTTATGGTTAGGGTTAGGGTTAGGATTATGGTAAGTGTTAGGGTTAGGTTTAGTGTTAGTTTTAGGGTTACGGATAGTGTTAGCGTTAGGGTTAGGCTTTAGGGTTAGGGTTAGGGTTAGGGTTAGGGTTAGGGTTAGGATTAGGGTTAGGGTTATAGTTAGAGGTTAGCGTTAGGTTCCGTGTTAGAGTTTGGCTTAGGCTTAGGGTTATGGTTAGGCTTAGTTTTTATGGTTAGGCTTAGGGTTATGGTTAGTGTTGGGGTTAGACTTAGGGTTAGGGTTAGAAGTATGGGTTAGAATTATAGCTAGGCTTAGGGTTAGAGTTAGGTTTTTGGTTACGCTAGGTTAGGGTTAGTGTTAGGTTTAGGTATTACAGTCAGGTTTAGGGTTAGTTTAATGAGTAAGGTTAGGCTTAGGGTTAGGGATTAATGTTAGGTTCACGGTTATGATTATGGTTAGTCTTAGGTTTAGGGTTAGGAGTAAATATTAGGGTTAGTGGTAGGGTTAGGGTTATTATTACTGTTAGGTTTAGGTTTAGAGTTAGGATTAGGGTTAGGGTTTAGTTGTCAGGGAGAGGGTTAAGATTAGGCTTCGGGTTATGGTTAGCTTTAGGGTTACGATAAGGTTTAGGGTTAGGCTTAGAGATAGGGATAGGGTTAGGGTTAGGTTTAAGGTAAGGGTTAGCTTTATGGTGAACTTTAGGTTTAGGGATAGTGATAGGTTTACGTTTAGGGTTTAGTATTATGGTCAGGGTTAGGGTTAGGGTTTGGCTTAGCTTTAGGTTCAGTGTTAGGGTTAGTGTTAGGGTTAGAATTTAGTTCAGTTTTAGGGTTAGGATTAGGTTTAGGGTTAGGTTAGATTTCAGGTTAGGGTTAGGGTCACGTAATATGTTCAGTGTTAGTGTTAGTATAACGGGTAGGTTTAGGGGAGGGGTAGGGATTGATGTTAGGTTTAGTGTTAGTCTTATTGCTATCTTTATGTTTACATTTAGTGTTAGTGTTAGTGTTAGTGTTAGGGTTAGAGTTTAGGGTTAGGGTTAGGTTAGGGTTATTGTTAGTGTTAGGGTTAGGTTTAGGTGTAGAGTTTAGCGTTAGGGTTAGTGTTAGGGTTAGGCTTAGAGTTTATGGATAGGGTTAGTGTTAGTGTTATGGTTAAAGCTTAGGTTTAGGTTTAGTGTCACAGTTAGGGTTAGGTTTAGGTTTTGAAGTTGTTGTTAGGGTTATGTTTAGGGTTAATGTTAGTGTTAGGGCTTGGGTTAGGTTTAGAGTTATGTTTAGGTTTAGGGTTAGTGTTTGTGTTAAGGATAGAATTAGGGTTAGGCTTACGGTTAGGGTTAGGTTTAGGGTCACGGTTAGGCTTTGGGTTACGGTTCTGGTTAGTGTTAGGGTTATTGTTAGGGTTAGGTTGAGCTTTAGGTTTAGGGTTAAAAGTTAGGTTTAATGGTAGGATTAGAGTTGTCTTTAGGTATAGGTTTAGAGTTAGGGTTAGTGTTAGAGGTTAGGGTTAGGGTTCGCGTTAGGGTTAGGTTTAGGGTTAGGGTTAAAGTTATGGTTAAGCTTAGGGTTAGATTTAGGTTTAGGATTAGGGATAGGTTAGGGGTTAGGTGTTAGGGAGAGTGTTACTGTTAGGCTCGTGTTATGGTTAGGGTTAATATTACAATTAGGTTTAGGGTTAGTGTTAGGATTATGGTTAGAGTTTAGAATTAGGGATAGGGGTAGCGTTAATATTTTGATTACAGTTAGAGTTTTGGGTTAGAGTTAGGGTTAGTGTTAGGTTTAGGGTTAGGGTTAGAGGTTAGTGTTAGGTTTATGGTTAGGGTTAGGTTTATTGTTATGGTTAGGTTATCTTTAGGGTTGTGTTATGGTAGTGTTAGGGTTAGGGTTAGGTGTTACTGTCCAGTTTAAGGTTTGTTTAAGGGGTATTGTTAGGGTTTGGGTTAGGGATTAATCTTAGGTTCAGTGTTAGTTTTATGTTTAGGGTTAGGGTTAGGTTTAGTGTTACGGTTAGGGTTAGGTTTTGGGTTAGAGTTGAGGGTTAGGGTGGGAGTTAGTGTTAAGGTTAGGGTTAGTGTTTGGGTTAGGTTTAGGATTAGAATTTAGGGTTAGGGTTATGTTTAGGATTAGGGTTACGGTTAAGTTTAGGGTCAGGGTTAAGGTTTAGGTGTTAGGGAGAGTGTTAGGGTTAGTGTTAGATTTAGGGGTTAGTTGTTAGGGAGAGTGTTAGGGTTAGGCTTCGTGTTACTGTTAGGTTTAGGGTTACAATTAGGTTTAGGGTTAGTGTTAGGGTTAGGGTTTGAGTTTAGAATTAGGGTTAGGGATAGTGTTAGGGTTTTGGTTACGGTTAGAGATTAGGGTTAGGATTAGCGTTAACGGTAGTGTTAACTTTAGTGTTATGGTTAGACGTTAGCGTTAGGTTTACAGTTAGGGTTAGGTTTAGGGTTAGAGTTAAAGGTTAGTGTTATGGTTAGGGTTAGTGTTAGCGTTAGAGTTTAGGGTTAGTGCTAGCTTGAGTGTTAAGGTGAGTGTTAGGGTTAGGGTTAGTGTTATCATTAGGGTGAGGATTAGAGATTATGTGTTAGGATGAGGGTTAGGGTTAGGCTTTCAGTTAGGGTTAGGGTTAGCATTACGATTAGGTTTAGTGTTAATGTTAGGGTTAGATTAGGTTTAGTTTTAGAGTTAGGGTTAGGGTTAGGTGTTAGGGATAGTGTTAGGGTTGGGGTTCGGGTTAATGGGAAAGATTAGGGTTAGGATTATTGTTAGTTTTAGGGTTAAGTTTAGAGTTTACTGTTCATGTTAGGGTTAGGGTTAGGGTTAGGATTACGGTTAGGGTTAGAGTTAGAGTTAGGGTTAGTTTTAGCTTTAGGTTTAGAGTTAGGGTTAGGGTTAGGGTTAGTGGCAGTGTTAGGGTTAGAATTTAGGGATAGGCTTAGGGTTAGGATTAGGTTTAGTGTTAGGGTTAGGTGTTAGGTATTATCGTTAAGTTTAGGGTTAGCGTTCCAGTTAGAGGTTAGCGTTAAGTTTAGGGTTATGATTAGGGTTAGAGTTAGGGTTAGTGTTAGAGTTAAAGGTTAAGATTAAGGTTATGGTTAGAAGTTTGGTATAGCGTTAGTGTTAGGGTTGGGGTTAGGGTTACAGGTTAGTGTTAGGTTTAGAGTTAGGTTTAGGGTTAAGGTTAAGTTTAGGGTTAGGTTTAGGTTTATAGGTACAAGTTAGCATTCGGGTTAGGGCTATGGTTAGGTTTAGGTTTAGGTTTAGGGCGAGGTTAGTGTCTGTGTTAGAGGTATGGGTTAGGGTTAGGGTTAGTGTTTGGTTTAGGGTTATGGTAGGTTTAAGTTGCGATTAGTGGTAAAGGTTAGTGTTAAGTTTAGGGTTGTGGTTAGGGTCAGGTTTAGGGTAGGGTTAGAAGTAAGGGTTAGGGTTAGGTTTAGGGGTAGGGTTAGGCTTAAGGTAATTTTATGGTAGGTTTAGGGTTAGGGTTCGGGTTAGGTATTACGGTCAGTGTTAGGGTTAGTTTAAGGGGTAGGGTTAGGGTTAGGGTTAGGGATTAATGTTGGGTTTAGTGTTAGGTTTATGTTTATTGTGAGGGTTATGGTTAGTGTTAGGGATAGGGTTAGAGTTTAGGATTAGGGTTAGGTTTAGGGTTAGTGTTTTGGTTAGAGTTAAGTTTTGGGTTAGGGTTACATTTAGGGCTAGGGTTATTTTTAGGGTTAGGATTGGAATTTAGGATTAGAGTTAGGTTTAGAGCTAGGGTTATTTTTAGGTTTAGGATTGGAATTTAGGGTTAGGGTTAGTGGCAGTGTTAGGATTAGAATTTAGGGATAGGCTTAGGGTTAGGATTAGGTTTAGTGTTAGGTTTAGGTGTTAGGTGTTATCGTTAAGTTAGGGTTAGCGTTCCAGTTAGAGGTTAGCGTTAAGTTTAGGGTTATGATTAGGGTTAGAGTTAGGGTTAGTGTTAGAGTTAAAGGTTAAGATTAAGGTTATGGTTAGAAGTTTGGTATAGCGTTAGTGTTAGGGTTGGGGTTAGGGTTAATGTTAAGGTTACAGGTTAGTGTTAGGTTTAGAGTTAGGTTTAGGGTTAAGGTTAAGTTTAGGGTTAGGTTTAGGTTTATAGGTACAAGTTAGCATTTGGGTTAGGGCTATGGTTAGGTTTAGGTTTAGGTTTAGGGAGAGGTTAGTGTCTGTGTTAGAGGTATGGGTTAGGGTTAGGGTTAGTGTTAGGTTTAGGGTTATGGTAGGTTTAAGTTGCGATTAGTGGTAGAGGTTAGTGTTAAGTAAAGGGTTGTGGTTAGGGTCAGGTTTAGGGTAGGGTTAGAAGTAAGGATTAGGGTTAGGTTTAGGGGTAGGGTTAGGCTTAAGGTAATGTTATGGTAGGTTTAGGGTTAGGGTTCGGGTTAGGTATTACGGTCAGTGTTAGGGTTAGTTTAAGGGGTAGGGTTAGGGATTAATGTTGGGTTTAGTGTTAGGTTTATGTTTATTTTGAGGGTTACGGTTAGTGTTAGGGGTTAGAGTTTAGGATTAGGGTTAGGTTTAGGGTTAGTGTTTTGGTTAGAGTTAAGTTTTGGGTTAGGGTTACATTTAGGGCTAGGGTTATTTTTAGGGTTAGGATTGGAATTTAGGATTAGAGTTAGGTTTAGAGCTAGGGTTATTTTTAGGTTTAGGATTGGAATTTAGGATTAGAATTAGGTTTAGGGTTAGTGTTACGGTTACAGTTACGGTTAGGGTTAGGTTTAGGTTTAGGGTTAGGTGTTAGGTATTAGGAATATGGTTAGGCTTCGGGTTAGGGTTAGGGTTTGTGGTTAGGTATTAGGGATAGAGTTAGCGTTATGTTTAGTGTTAGGATTAGGGTTAAGATTTGGTTTAGGGTAAGGCTTAGGGTTAAGGATAGTGTTAGTTTTAGGGTTATGTTTAGGGTTAGGGATAGTGTTAGGGTTAGGTTTAGGGTTAGGGTTAGGTTTAGGGTTAGGGTTAGGGTTAGGGTTAGGGTTACGCTTAAGGCTAACTTTAGAGTTAAGCTTTAGGTTTAGTGTTAGGTTTAGGGTAGCGTTTAGGGTTAGGGTTAGGGTTAATGTCAGGGTTAGGATTAGAATTTAGGGTTAGGGGTAGGGTTAGGGTTAGGGTTAGGCATAGTGTTATGGTAGCTTTAGGGTTAGGGTTTGGGTTAGGTATTATGTTCACTGTTAGGGATAGTTTAAGGTGTAGGGTTAGGGATTAATGTTAGGTTTAGTGTTAAATTTATCGTTAGGGTTAATGTTAGAGTTTAGGATTAGGGTTAGGTTTAGGGTTAGTGTTAGGGTTAGAGTTAGGTTTAGGGTTAGGGTTATTTTTAGGCTTCAGATTAGACTTTAGGGTTAGAGCTAGGTTTAGGGTTAGGGTTATGGTTACGATTAGTGTTAGGGTTACGTTTAAGTTTAGGATTAAGTTTTAAGTGATATGAAGAGGGTTATGGTTAGGCTCCGGGTTAGAGTTTGGGTTAGGTGTTAGTTATTAGGGATAGAGTTATCGTTAGGGTTAGGTTTAGGGTTAGGGTTAGGTTTAGGGTATGGTTTAGATTTAGGTGTTAAGTGTTAGGAAGATGGTTATGATTAGGCTTCCGGTTAGGTTTAGGGTTAGGGTTAGGGGTTAGGTATTAGTGATAGACTTAGCGTTAGGGTTAGGGTTGGGGTTAGTGTTAGGGTTAGGTTTTGGGTAAGGTTTAGGGTTAGGGATAGTGTTTGGGTTAGGGTTAAGGTTAGGGTTAATGTTAGAGTTTAGGATTAGGGTTAGGTTTAGGGTTAGTGTTAGGGTTAGAGTTAGGTTTAGGGTTAGGGTTATTTTTAGGCTTCAGATTAGACTTTAGGGTTAGAGCTAGGTTTAGGGTTAGGGTTATGGTTACGATTAGTGTTAGGGTTACGTTTAAGTTTAGGATTAAGTTTTAAGTGATATGAAGAGGGTTATGGTTAGGCTCCGGGTTAGAGTTTGGGTTAGGTGTTAGTTATTAGGGATAGAGTTATCGTTAGGGTTAGGTTTAGGGTTAGGGTTAGGTTTAGGGTATGGTTTAGATTTAGGTGTTAAGTGTTAGGAAGATGGTTATGATTAGGCTTCCGGTTAGGTTTAGGGTTAGGGTTAGGGGTTAGGTATTAGTGATAGACTTAGCGTTAGGGTTAGGGTTGGGGTTAGTGTTAGGGTTAGGTTTTGGGTAAGGTTTAGGGTTAGGGATAGTGTTTGGGTTAGGGTTAAGGTTAGGGTTACGTTTAGGGTTAGAGTTTAGGTTTAGGTTTGGGCTTAGGGTTAGGGTTAAGGTTAGGGTTAGGGTTAGATTTAGGATTACAATTTATGGTTGGGGTTGGGTTAGGGTTAGGGCTAGGTTTATGATTAGACTTAGGGATTAGGTGTTAGGCAGAGTTTTAGGGTTAGGCTTCCGGTTATGGTTAGGTTTTGGGTTATGATTAGGTTTAGGCTTAGGGTTATGGTAAGGTTTAGGGTTAGATTTAGGGTTAGGTTTAGGTTTAGGGTTAGATTTAGAGGTAGGGTTGGGGTTAGGGTTAGCAGTTAAGTGTTAGCCACAGGGTTAGTGTTAGGGTTATGTATTGTAGTCAGGCTTCTGTTAGTTTAAGGGGTAGAGGTTGGGATAGGGTAAGGCATTAATGTTAGATTTAGGTTTAAAGTAATGGTTAGATTTAGGGTTAGTGTGAGTATTAGAAGTTAGTGTGAGTGGTAGGGTTAGGATTAGCGTTTCGGTTAGGATTAGGGTTAGTATTAGGCTTAGGGGTAGGAAATAGGGTTTAGGGAGGGGTTTAATATTCAGCTTCGGATTACCGTTAGGGTTAGGGTTATGATTAGCTTTAGGGTAAGGCTTAGGGTTAGGGTTAGTTTTAGGGTTAATTTTAGTGTTAGTTTTAGGGTTAGGTTTAGCATTAGATTTAGGGGTTAGGTGTTAGGGATAGGGTTAGGATTAGGGTTAGGTTTAGGGATAGTGTTAGGTTTAGAGTTAGGGTTTAGGGTTAGTGTTAGGGTTAATGTTAGGGTTAGTGTTATGTTTGGGGTTAGAGGTTAGGGTTATGGTTAGGTTAGGGTTAGGTTTACGGTTAGTGTTAGTGTTAGGGTTAAGTTAGGTTTATGATTACAGTTAGGATTAGGGTTAGAGTTAGGGTTAGGCTTAGGTTTATGGTTCATGTTAGGGTTACAATTAGGTTAGTGTTATGGTTAGGGTTAGGCTTAGGCTTAGGGTTTGCTTTAGATTTAGTGTTATGTTTAGGGTTAGGGTTAGGCTTAGGTTTAGGGGTTAGGTGTTACGGATAGTGTTATGGGTTAGAGTTAGTGTTTGGGTTAGGGTTAGTGTTAGGATTAGGGCTTGGGTTAGGTTTAGGCTTAGGGTTAGAGTTTAGGGTAGGTTTAGGGTTTGGGTTAGTGTTATGGTTACGGTTAGGGTTAGGTTGAGGTTTAGGGTGATGGTTAGTGTTAGAAGTTAGGTTTAGTGTTAGGTTTAGGGTTAGGGTTAGGGATAGGGTTAGGGTAAGGGTTAGTGTTAGAGGCTCGGGTTAGGGTTAGGATTAGGGTTAGAGTTAGGGTTAGGGTTATGCTAGGGTTAGTGTTATTTTAGGTATTTCAGTCATGCGTATGGTTAGTTTAAGGGTTAGGGTTAGGTTTAGTTTAAGGGATTAATGTTAGGTCAGGGTTAGTGTTATGGTTATGGTTAGGGTTAGGGTTAGGATTAGAAGTTAGGTTTAGGGGTAGTGTTAGGGATACAGTTATGTTTAGGGTTAGCATTAGGATTAGGGTTAGGATTCGGTTTAGGGTTAGGTTTTGGTTTAGGGATAGTGTTAGTGTTAGGGTTAGGGTTTAGAGTTAGAGTTAGGGTTAGGGTTAGGTTTAGGTTTAGGATTAGAGTTAGTGTTAGGGTTATAAGTTAGTTTTAGTGTTAGTGTTAGTGTTAGACTTAGGGTTAGGGTTATGGTTAGAGGCTAGCATTTGGTTTAGGGTTAGATTTAGGGCTAGGGTTAGGGTTAGGCTTAGAGGTTATGGTTAGGGTTAGGGTTAGGGTTAAGGCTTAAATTCAGGTTTACAGTTTGTGTTAAGGTTAGGGTTAGGGTTAGGGTAAGCTTTACGGTTAGTTTTAGGGTTAGAGGTGGGGTGAAGGTTAGGGGTTAAGTGTTAGGGGTAGATAAAGTTTATGGTTAGGGTTAGGGTTAGGATTATGGTAAGTGTTAGGTTTAGGTTTACAGTTAGGTTTAGGGTTACAGATAGTGTTAGGGTTAGGGTTAAACTTTAGGTTTAGGGTTAGGGTTAGGGTTAGGATTAGGGTTATGATTAGGGTTAGAGGTTAGCGTTAGGTTCCGTGTTAAAGTTTGGGGTTAGAGTTAGGGTTATGGTTAGGCTTAGTGTATATGGTTAGGGTTAGGGTTAGGGCTAGTGTTAGCGTTAGTATTAGGGTTAGGGTGAGAAGTATGGGTTAGTGTTATGGTTAGGTTTAGGGTTAGGGTTAGGTTTATGGTTATGCTAGGTTAGTGTTAGTGTTAGGGTTAGGTATTACAGTCAGGTTTAGGGTTAGTTTAAGGTGTAGTGTTAGGGTTAGGGTTAGGGATTAATGTTAGGTTTAGAGTTATGATTATGTTTAGGGTTAGGTTTAGGGTCAGTGTTAGTGTTAGGATTAGATGTTAGGGTTAGTGGTAGGGTTAGTGTTATGGTTACGGTTAGGTTTAGGTTTAGTGTTAGGTTTAGAGTTAGGAATTAGTTGTCAGGGAGAGGGTTAAGATTAGGCTTCGGGTTACAGTTAGCTTTAGGGTTACGGTTAGGTTTAAGGTTAGGCTTAGGGTTATGGTTAGGTTTAGGGTTAGATTTATTGTTAGTTTTAGGGTTAGGTTTAGGGTTGGGGTTAAGTGTTAGGGATAGGGTTGGTTTAGGGTTAGGGTTAGGTTTAGTGTAAGTTTAAGGGTTAGGGTTAGGGTTAGGGTTAGGGTTAGTGTTAAGGGTTAGGTGTTAGGGAGAGTGTTAGGGTTAGTGTTAGATTTATGGGTTAGTTGTTAGGTATAGTGTTAGGGTTAGGCTTCGTGTTACTGTTAGGTTTAGGGTTACAATTAGGTTTAGGGTTAGTGTTAGGGCTAGGGTTAGAGTTCAGAATTAGGGCTAGGGGTAGTGTTACAGTTTTGTTTACGTTTAGAGTTTAGGGTTAGGATTAGTGTTAGCGGTAGTGTTAGCTTTATGGTTATGGTTAGACGTTAGCGTTAGGTTTACATTTAGGGTTAGGTTTACTGTTAGAGTTAGGGTTAGGGTTACGGTTAGTGTTAGCATTAGTGTTTAGGGTTGGTGCTAGATTTTAGTTATGGTGAATGTTAGGGTTAGGTTTAGGGTTAAAGTTTAGGGTTTGGGTTAGGTTTATGGTTAGGGTTAATGTTAGGATTAGAAGTTAGTGTTAGGGGTAGCGTTAAGGTTATGGTTATGCTTAAGGTTAGGGTTAGTGTTAGGGTTAATTTTATTGTTAGTTTTAGGGATAGGTTTAGCATTAGCGTTAGAGGTTAGGTGTTAGTGATAGGATTAGGGTTATTGTTAGGTTTACGGTTATGGTTAGCGTTAGGGATAGTGTTAACTTTAGAGTTAGGGTTTAGGGTTAGTGTTAGGGTTAATGTTATGGATAGTGTTATGTTTAGGATTAGAATTTAGGATTATGGTTATGTTAGGGTTAGGGATAGGGTTAGGGCTAAGTTTAGGGTTAGCATTAGGGGTTAGTTTTTAGCGAAATGTTTAGGGTTAGGCTTTGGGTTACGATTAGGTTTAGGCTTAGGCTTATGGTTAGGGTTAGGGTTATGTTTAGGCTTAGCGTTAGATTTAGAGCTAGGTTTAGTGTGAGGGTTAGGGCTTAGGTGTTAGCGACAGGGTTAGGGTTAGTGTTAGCGTTAGGTATTACAGTCAGGCTTTAGGTTAGTTTAAGGGGTAGAGTTAGAGTTAGGTTAAGGGATTAATTTTAGGTTTAGGGTTAGGGTTATGGTTAGGTTTAGTGTTAGGACTAGGATTACAAGTTAGTGTTAGTATTAGGGTTAGGATTATGGTTACGGTTAGGGTTAGGGTTAGTGTTATGGTTAGGGTTAGGGGTTAGGGGTTATGGAAAGGCTTAAGGTTAGGCTTCAGTTTACGGTTAGGGTTAGGGTTACAATTAGCTTTCGGGTAAGCTTTAGGGTTAGGGTTAGTGTTAGGGTTAGTTATAGTGTAAGTTTTAGGATTAGGTTTAACATTAGGCTTAGGGGTTAGGTTTTAGGGATAGGGTTAGGGTTAGGTTAGTTTTACGGTTCTGGCTAGGGTTAGGAAGAGTGTTAGTTTTGGAGTTAGGGTTTAGGGTTAGTGTAAGGTTAGTTTTACGGTTAGGTTTAGCATAGGGTTAGGGGTTAGGCATTAGGGATAGGGTTAGGATTAGTGTTAGGATTATGGTTAGGGTTAGGGTTAGGACTAGTGTTACGTTTAGATTTAGGTTTTAGGGTTAGTGTTAGGGTTAAGGTTAGGTTTAGGGTTAGGTTTAGGTTTAGAGTTTAGGGTTATTATTATGTTAGCTTTAGTTTTAGTGTTAGGGTTATGGTTATGGTTAGTGATAGGGTTATTATTAGGGTGAGGGTTAGATGTTAGGTATTAGGAAGAGTGTTAGCATAAGGCTTTGTATTAGGGTTAGGTTTATGGTTACGATTAGGTTTAAGTTTAGTGTTAGGGTTAGATTTAGTGTTAGTTTTAGAGTTAGGGTTAGCGTTAGGGTTAGGGGTTAGTTGTTAGGGATAATGTTAGGGTTAGTGTTAGGTTTAGGGTTAGTGTTAGGGTTAGGCATAGTGTTAGGTTTAGAGTTAAAGGTTAGGATTAACGTTAGGGTTAGAGGTTTGGTTTAGTGTTAGTGTTAAGTTTAGGGTTAGGGTTAGTGTTACGGTTAGAGGTTAGTGTTAGGTTTAGAGTTAGGTTTAGGATTAAGGTTAGGTTTAGGGTTAGGTTTAGGCTTAGAGTTACGGGTTAGGGTTTGGGTTAGGGTTAGGTTTAGGGGAATGGTTAGTTTTAGGTTTAGGGTTGGGGTTAGATTTAGGGTTAGGGTTAGGTTTAGGGTTAGGGTCAGGGTTAGTGTTAGATGTATGGGTTAGGCTTAGTGTTAGGGTTAGGTTTTGGGTTTTGGTACATTTCAGGTTAGGGGTACGGTTATGTATTATGATCAGTGTTTGTGTTGGTTTAACAGGTAGGGTTAGGATTATGTGTAGGGAGTAATGTTAGTTTTAGTGTTAGGTTTATGTCTAGGGTTAGGGTTAGTTTTAGTGTTAGTGTTATTGTTACAATTTAGGGTTAGTGTTAGGTGTAGGGTTATTGTTAGTGTTAGGGTTTGGTTTAGGTGTAGAGTTTAGGGTTAGTGTTAGTGTTAGGATTAGGCTTAGAGGTTAAGGTTAGGGTTAGTGTTAGGGTTAGGGTTAAAGCTTAGGTTTAGGTTTAGCGTCATGGTTAGGGTTTGGGTTAGATTTAGAGGTTAGTGTTAGGGTTATGTTTAGGGTTAGTGTTAGTGTTAGGCTTTGGGTCAGGTTTAGAGCTATGTTTAGGGTTAGGGTTAGGGTTAGGGTTTCGTTAGGCTTTGGTTTACAGTTATGGTTAGTTTTAGGTTTATGATTAGGGTTAGGGTTAGGTTGTGGTTTAGGGTTAGGGTTTGGGTTAGGGTTAGAAGTTAGGTTTATTTTTAGCTTTAGGGTTAGGTTTAGGGATAGGTTTAGGGTTAGGGTTAGTGTTAGAGGTTAGTGTTAGGCTTAGGGTTAGGGTTAGGGTTAGAGGTATGTGTTAGGGTTAGGTTTAGGGGTAGGGTTAGGTTTATGGTTAGAGTGTTACGATTTGAGTTTAGGGTGAGTGTTAGGGTTAGAGTTAGTGTTAATGTTAGGGTTAGGTTTAGGGTTAGGGATAGGGGATAGGTGTTAGGGTTAGGCTTGTTTTACGGTTAGGGTTAAGGTTACGATTAGATTTAGGGTTAGTGTTAGGGTTAAGATTAGAGTTTAGAATTAAGTATAGGGGTAGTGTTAGTGTTTTGGTTATGGTTAGAGTTTAGTGTTAGGGTTAGGGTTAGTGTTAGGTTCAGGTTTAGGGTTAGGGTTAGCTTTAGGGTTGGGGTTATGGTAGTTTTAGGGTTAGGGTTAGGTATTACTGTCAGGTTTAGGGTTTGTTTAAGGGGTAGTGTTTGGGTTTGGGTTATTATTGTTTGCTTTAGGATTAGTGTTACATATATGGTTAGGGTTAGGTTTAGTGATATGGTTAGGGTTACGTTTTGGTTAGAGTTTAGGGTTAGAGTTAGGGTTAGGGTAAGTGTTAGGGATAGTGTGAGGGTTAGGATTAGGATTAGAATTGAGGTTTAGGGTTATGTTTAGGATTAGGTTTAAGGTTAGGGTTAGGGTTGGGGTTAGGTTTAGTGTTATGGTTAAGGGTTATGTGTTAGCGAGAGTGTTAGTGTTAGTATTAGGTTTAGGGGTTAGATGTTAGGGAGAGTGTTAGGGTTAGGCTTCATGTTACTGTTAGGTTTAGGGTTACTATTAGGTTTAGCGTTAATGTTAGGGTTAGGGTTAGAGTTTAGAATTAGGGTTATGGGTTGCGTGAGGGTTTTGGTTATGGTTAGAGTTCAGGGTTTGTGTTAGGGGTCGTGTTAGCATTAGGGATATTGTTAGAGGTTAGCATTAGGTTTATGGTTAGGGTTAGGTTTAGCGTTAGAGTTAAAGGTTACTGTTAGGGTTAGGGTTAGTGTTAGTGTTAGAGTTTAGGTTTAGTGCTAGCTTAGGGTTAAGGTTAGGGTTAGGGTTAGTGTTAGGGTTAGGGTTAGGCTTAATGTTAGGATTAGATGTTAGTGTTAGGGGTAAGGTTAAGGTTATGGTTATGGTTAGGGTTAGGGTTAGTGTTAGGGTTAGTGTTATTGGTTAGATGTTAGGGAGAGAGTTAGGGTTAGGCTTCGGGTTACGGTTAGTGTTATGGTTACAATTAGGTTTAGAGTTAGGGTTAGGGTTAGGGTTACGTTTAGTTTTATGGTTGGTTTTAGGTTTAGGTTTAGGGTTGGGATTCGGGTTTATGTGTTAGGTATGGGATTAAGGTTAGGGTTAGAGTTAGGGTTAGGGTTAGCTTTATGGTTAGTTTTAGGGTTAAAGGTAGGGTGAAGGTTAGGGGTTAAGTGTTACGGGCAGGATTAAGGTTATGGTTAGGGTTAGGTTTAGGATTATGGTAAGTGTTAGGGTTAGGTTTATGGTTAGGTTTATGGTTACGGATATTGTTAGGGCTAAGGTTAAGCTTTAGGGTTAGGGTTAGGCTTTAGGTTTAGGGTTAGGGTTATGGTTAGAGGTTAGCGTTAGGTTCCGTGTTAAAGTTTGTGTTTACGGTTAGGGTTATGGTTATGCTTAGTGTATATGGTTAAGGTTAGGGTTATGGTTAGTGTTAGCATTAGTCTTAAGGTTAGGGTAAGAAGTATGGGTTAGTGTTATGGTTAGGTTTAGGGTTAGGGTTAGGTTTATGGTTATGCTAGGTTAGGGTTAGTGTTAGGGTTAGGTATTACAGTCATGTTTAGGGTTAGTTTAAGGGGTAGGATTAGGGTTAGGGTTAGGGATTAATGTTAGGTTTAGAGTTATGATTATGTTTAGGGTTAGCTTTTGGGTCAGTGTTAGGGTTAGGTTTAGATGTTAGGGTTAGTGGTAGGGTTGGGTTATGCTTACGGTTAGGTTTAGGTTTAGTGTTAGGTTAGGGTTAGGGGTTAGTTGTCAGGGAGAGGGTTAAGATTAGGCTTCAGGGTACATTTAGCTTTAGGGTTACGGTTTGGTTTAGGGTTAGGCTTAGGGTTATGGTTAGTGTTAGGGTAAGGTTTAGTGTTAGTTTTAGGTTTAGGAAAAGGGTTTGGGTTGGGGTTAGGTGTTAGGGATAGGGATTGGATTAGGGTTAGGGTTATTGTTAGGTTTAGGATAAGGGTTATGTTTACGGTAAAATTTAGGTTTATTAATAGTGTTAGATTCACGGTTAGGATTTAGGGTTAGGGTCAGTGTTAGCGTTAGTGTTAGGGTTAGGGTTTGGGTTAGCTTTAGGTTTAGTGTTAGGGTTAGTGTTAGGGTTAGAATTTAGTTCAGTGTTAGGGTTAGGGTTAGTTTTAGGGTTATGTTAGATTTCGGGTTTGGGTTAGGGTCACGTATTATGCTCAGTGTTAGTGTTAATTTAACGGGTAGGTTTAGGGTTAGGGGTAGAAATTAATGTTAGGTTTATTGCTATCTTTATGTTTAGGGTTAGTGTTAGTGTTAGGGTTAGAGTTTAGGGTTAGGGTTAGGTTTAGGGTTATTGTTAGTGTTAGCGTTAGGTTTAGGTGCAGCGTTTAGGATTAGGGTTTGTGTTAGGGTTAGACTTAGAGGTTATGGATAGGGTTAGTGTTAGTGTTAGGGTTAAAGCTTAGGTTTAAGATTAGCGTCACGTTTAGGGTTAGGGTTAGGTTTAGAAGTTATTGTTAGGGTTATGTTTAGGGTTAATGTTAGTGTTAAGGTTTGGGTTAGGTTTAGAGCTATGTTTAGGTTTAGGGTTAGTGTTTGGGTTAAGGATAGAATTAGGATTAGGCTTAGGATTAGGGTTAGGTTTAGGGTCATTGTTAGGTTTTGGGTTATGGTTATGGTTATTTTTAGGGTTATGGTTAGGGTTAGGTTGAGGTTTAGGGTTAGTTTTAGGGTTAGAAGTTAGTTTTAATGGTAGGATTAGGGTTAGCTTTAGGGATAGGTTTAGGGTTAGTGTTAGTGTTATGGTTAGAGTTTAGGGTGAGTGTTAGGGTTAGAGATAGTGTTAAGGTTAGGGTTAAGTTTAGAGTTAGGGTTAGAGGTTAGGTGTTAGGGAGAGTGTTACGGTCCGGCTCTTGTTACTTTTAGGGTTAAGGTTATGATTAGATTTAGGGTTAGTGTTAGGGTTAAGGTTAGAGTTTAGAATTAGGAATAGGGGTAAAGTTAGTGTTTTGGTTACAGTTAGAGTTTAGGGTTAGGGATAGGGTTAGTGTTAGGTTCAGGGTTAGGGTTAGGGTTATCTTTAGGGTTTGGGTTATGGTAGTTTTAAGGTTAGGGTTAGTATTACTGTCAGGTTTAGGGTTTGTTTAAGTTGTAGTTTTAGGGTTTGGGTTAGGGATTAATGTTAGGTTTAGATTTAGTGTTACGTTTGGGGTTAGGTTTAGGTTTAGTGTTACGGTTAGGTTAGAGTTAGGTTTTGGGTTAGAGTTTAGGGTTAGAGTTAGCGTTAGGGTTAGGGTTAGTGCTAGTGTTAGGATTAGGATTAGAATTGAGGGTTAGGGTTATGTTTAGGATTAGGGTTACGGTTAGTGTTAGGGTTAGAATTAGGGCTTAGGGTTATGGTTAAGTGTTAGGTTTTAGGGAGAGTGTTAGGGTTAGTGTTAGGTTTAGGGGTTAGATGTTAGGGAGAGTGTTAGGGTTAGGCTTCTTGTTACTGTTAGTGTTAGAATTACAATTAGATATAGGGTTAGTTTTAGGGTTAGGGTTAGAGTTTAGAATTAGGGTTAGGGGTAGCGTTGGGGTTTTGGTTATGGTTCGAGTTTAGTGTTCGGGTTAGGGGTCGTGTTAGTATTAGGGTTATTTTTAGAGGTTAGCATAAGGATTACGGTTAGGGTTATGTTTAGGTTTAAAGTTAAAGGTTAGGGTTAGTATTAGTGTTAGAGTTTAGGTTTAGTGCTAGCTTGAAGTTTTGGGTGAGTGTTAGGTTAGGTTTAGGGTTAAAGTTTAGGGTTCGGGTTAGGTTTAGGGTTAGGCTTAATGTTAGGATTAGAAGTTAGTGTTAAGGGTAAGGTTATGGTTATGGATATGGTTAGTGTTATGATTATGGTTACGGTTAGGTTGAGGTTTAGGTTTTGGGTTAGGGTTAGGGTTAGAAGTTAGGTTTAATGGTAGGATTAGGATTAGCTTTATCGGATAGGTTTAAGTTTAGGTTTAGTGTCAGAGGTTAGGGTTAGGGTTAGGCTTAGCATTGGTGTTAGTGTTAGGGTTAGGGTTAGAGGTTAGTGTTAAGGTTAGGGTTAGTTTTAGGTTTAGGATTAGGGTTAGAGTTAGTGGTTAGGTGTTAGCGAGAGTGTTAGGGTTAGGCTCGTGTTACGGTTAGGGTTAAGGTTACAATTAGGTTTAGGGTTAGTGCTGGATTAAGGTTAGAGTTTAGAATTAGGGATAGGGGTAGCATTAGGTTTAGAGTTTAGGATTAGGTTTGGGGTTAGTGTTAGGGTTAGGGTTTGGGTTAGGATTAGGATTAGAATTTATGGTTATGGTTATGTTTATGATTAGGTTACGGTTAGTTTTAGGGTTAGGGTTAGGTTTAGGGTTAAGGTTAAGGTTTAGGTGTTAGGGAGAGGTTAGGGTTAGTGTTAGATTTAGGGGTTAGTTGTTAGGGAGAGTGTTAGGGTTAGGCTTCGTGTTACAGTTAGGTTTAGGGTTACGATTAGTTTTAGGGTTAGTGGTAGGGTTAGGGTTAGAGTTTAGAATTAGGGTTAGGGTAGTGTTAGGGTTTTGGTTATGCTTAGAGTTTAGGTTTTGCATTAGGGTTAGCGGTACTGTTAGCTTTATGTTTATGGTTAGTCGTTAGCGTTAGTTTTACAGTTAGCGTTAGGTTTAGGTTTAGAGATAAAGGTTAATGTTAGGGTTAGGGTTAGTGTTAGCGTTAGAGTTTAGGGTTAGTGCTAGCTTGAGGGATAGGGTGAGTGTTAGGCTTAGGATTAGGGTTAAAATTTAGGGTTAGGTTCAGGTTTAGGGTTAGGGTTAATGTTAGGATTAGAACTTAGTGTTAGGAGTACCGTTAGGGTTATGGTTATGGTTAGGGTTAGGGTTAGTGTTAGGGTTAATTTTAGTGTTAGTTTTAGGGTTAGGTTTAACATTAGGATTAGGGGTTTGGTGTTAGTGATAGGGTTACGTTTAGGGTTAGGTTTACGGTTAGTGTTAGGGTTAGGGATAGTGTTAGGTTTAGAGTTAGGGTTTAGGGTTAATTTTAGGGTTAATGTTAGGGTTAGTGTTATGTTTAGGGTTAGTGTTAGTGTTATGGTTAGGTTAGGGTTAGGGTTATGATTAGGGTGAGGATTAGAGATTAGGTGTTATAAAGAGGGATAGGGTTAGGCTTTGGGTTAGTTTTAGGGTTAGCGTTACGATTAGGTATACTTTTAATGTTAGGGTTAGATTTAGGGTTAGTTTTAGATTTAGGGTTAGGGTTAGGCATTAAGTGTTAGGAATAGTGTTAGAGTTAGTGTTAGGTATAGGGTTAGAGTTAGGGTTAGGGATAGTGTTAGGGTTAGGGTTAGGGTTAGGGTTAGTGGGTAAGATTAGGGTTAGTGTTAGGGTTAGAGTTATGGTTAGGGTTAGAGTTAAAGGTTAGGATTAAGATTATGGTTAGCAGTTTGGTTTACTGTTAGTGTTAGGGTTGGGGTTAGGGTTAGTTTTAGCGTTAGAGGTTAGTGTTAGGTTTAGGGTTAGGTTTATGGTTAAGGTTAGAGTAAGAGTTAGTATTAGGTTTAGAGGTACAGGTTAGGGTTCCGGTTAGGTTACGGTTAGGTTTAGGGTTAGGTTTAGGTTTAGAGTTAGGGTTAGGGTCAGTGTTAGAGGTATGGGTTATGGTTAGGGTTCGGTCTAGGGTTATGGTAGGTTTAGGTTTAGGGTTAGTGATAGAGTTAGTGTTAAGGTTAGTGTTGTGGTTAGGGTCAGGGTTAGGGTAGGGTAAGAAGTAAGGGTTAGTGTTAGGTTTAGGGGTATGGTTAGGCTTAGGAATAATGTTATGGTAGGTTTAAGGTTGGGGTCAGGTTAGGTATTATGGTCATTGTTAGGGTTAGTTTAAGGGGTAGGGTTAGGGTTAGGGTTATGGATTAATGTTGGGTTTAGGATTAGGTTTATGGTTATGGTGAGGGTTAGGGTTAGTGTTAGGGTTAGGGTTAGATTTTAGGATTAGGGTTAGGTTTAGCATTAGTTTTAGTGTTAGGGTTCGGTTTAGGGTTAAATTTTAGTGTTAGGGTTACTTTTAGGGCTAGGGTTATTTTTAGTGTTAGGATTACAATTTAGGGTAAGAGTTAGGTTTAGCGTTAATATTACAGTTACGGTTAAGGTTAGGGTTAGGTTTAGATTTAGGGTTAGGTGTTAGGTGTTAGGAACATGGTTAGGCTTGGGGTTAGTTTTATGGTTAGGGGTTAGGTATTAGGGATAGAGTTAGTGTTAGGTTTAGGTTTAGGGTTAGGGTTAGGGTTAGGTTTAAGGTAAGGTTTAGGGTTAGGGATAGTTTTAGTTTTAGGGTTAGGTTTAGGGTAAGGTTTAGGGTTAGGGATAGTTTTAGTTTTAGGGTTAGGTTTAGGGTATGGGATAATGTTAGGGTTAGGTTTAGGGTTAGGGTTAGGTTTTGGGTTAGGGTTAGGGTTAGGTTTAGGGTAAGGTTTAGGGTAAGGGATAGTTTTAGTTTTAGGGTTAGGTTTAGGGTATTGGATAGTGTTAGGGTTAGGTTTAGGGTTAGGGTTAGGTTTGGGGTTAGAGTTTAGTTTTAGGGTTAGGATTAGGGTTAAGGTTAGGGTTAGGGTTATGCTTAGGGCTTAGGGCTAAAGATAGCTTAGGGCTATCTTTAAAGGTAAGCTTTAGGTTTAGGGTTAGGGTTAGTGTTAGAGTTTAGGGTTAGGGTTAGGGTCAACGTTAGGCTTAGGATTAAAAGTTAGGGTTAGGCATAGGGTGAAGCTTATGATTACGGTTAGGGTTAGGGTTAGTGATACGGTTAAGGTTAGGTGTCAGTTGTTCGGGAGAGGTTTAGGGTTAGGGTTAGGGTTATGGTTAGTGTTCGTTTAGTATTAGGGTTAGGGAGAGGGTTAGTGTTAGGCTTCGGGTTACTGTTAGTGTTAGTGTTACGATTAGTTTTAGTTTTAGGTTTAGGGTTAGGGTTGATATTAAGGTCAGAGTTAGGTTTATGGTTAGGTTTAGGGTAAGGTTTAGGGGTTAGGTGTTAGGGATATGATTAGTGTTTGGGATAGGGTTAGGTTTACGTTTAGGTTTAGGTTTACGGATAGTGTTAGGGTTAGTGTTTCGGGTTAGGGTTACGGTTAGGTTTAGGTTTATGATTAGGGTTAGGTTTATGTGTAGAGGTTAGTGTTAGGTTTAGTGTTTGAGTTTGGGGTTAAGTTTATGGTTAGCGTTAGGCTTAGAGTTTATGAATAGGGTTAGTGTTAGGGTTAGGGTTAAAGCTTAGGTTTAGGTTTAGGGTAATGGTTAGGGTTAAGGTTATGTTTAGAGGTTAGTGTTAGCGTTAGTTTTAGAGTTATGTTTAAGTTAAGGTTAGATTTAGGGTTAGGGTTAGGGTTAGGGTTAATAATAGGGTGACAGTTAGGCTTTGCATTATGTCTAGGGTTAGGTTGAGGTTTAGTATTATGGTTAGGGTTAGGGTTAGAAGTTAGGTTTAGTGTTATGTTTAGTGTTAGATTTTAGGGTTAGGGTTAGGTTAAGTTTTAGGGAAAGGGTTAGGGTTAGGTTTATGGTTTGGCTTAGGGTTAGGTTTAGTGTTAGGGTTACGGGATAGGTGTTAGGGAGATGGTTATGGTTAGGCTTAGTGTTACGGTTAGGTTTAGGGTTACTATTAGGTTTAGGGTTAGGTTTAGGCTTATGGTTAGTGTTTGTTTTAGGGTTAGGGTTAGTGTTAGGGTTAGGGTTAGTGTTAGGGTTAGGGTTATAGTTTAGGATTATTGTTAGGTTTAGGGTTAGTGTTATGTTTAGGTTTAGGGCTAAATTTTAGGGTTTGGTTACATTTAGGGTTAGGATTATTTTTAGGCTTAGGATTAGAATTTAGGATTAGATCTAGGTTTGGGGTTAGCGTTATGGTTACATGTTAGGGTTAGGGCTGGGTTTGGGTTAGGGTTAGTGTTAGGGTTAGGGTTCGGGTTAGGGTTTGGATTAGGGTTTAAGTTCAGGGTTAGGGTTATGGTAAGGATTAGGTTTATGTTTAGCGTTTGTGTTTAGGTTAAGGTTAGTGTTAGTGTTAGGGTTACGGTTAGGGTTAGAATTAGGGTTATGGTTAGGGTGTTACGGATAGGCTTTGTGTTAGGTTTAGGGTTAGGGTTAGGGTTATGGTTAGGGTTAGTGTTAGATTGAGGTTTAGGGTTTGGGTTAGGTTTAGGGTTAGTGTTAGGGTTAGTTTTAGGGTTAGGGTGAGTTTTAGAGATTAGGGTTAAGTTTAGGGTTATTGTTAGGGTCAGGGTTAGGGTAGGGTTAGAAGTAAGCATTAGGGTTAGGTTTAGGGGTATGTTTAGGGTTAGGTTTAGGGATTAATGTTAGGTTTAGTGTTAGGTTTATGGTAAGGGTTACGGTTTGGGTTAGTGTTATGGTTAGGGTTAGAGTTTTAGATTAGGGTAAGGTTTAGGTTTTGTGTTAGGGTTAGGGTTATTTTTAGGGTTAAATTTTAGGGTTAATTTACGTTTAAGTTTAGGCTTATTTTTAGGCTTCGGTTTAGATTTTTGGGTTAGAGCTAGGTTTAGGGTTATGTTTATAGTTACGGTTAGTGTTAGCGTTAGATTAAGTTTAGGATTAGGTGTTAAGTGTTAGGAAGAGGGTTATGGTTAGTCTTCGGGTTAGGGTTAGTGTTAGGGTTAGGGTTTAGGTGTTAGGGATAGACTTAGTGTTAGGGTTATGTTTTGGGGTTAGGTTTAGGGTTAGGTTTTGGGTAAGGTTTAGGGTTAGGGATAGTATTAGTGTTTGGGTTAGGGTTAGTGTTTGGTTTAGGGTTAGAGTTTAGGTTTAGGTTTAGGTTTAGGGTTAAGGTTAGTGTTAGGGTTAGAATTAGGATTACAATTTATGGTTGGGGTAGGGTTGGGGTTATGGTTGCATTTAAGGTTAGGGTTAGGGTTATTTTTACTATTTGACTTAGGGGTTATGTGTTAGGGAGAGTGTTAGGGATAGGATTCCGGTTATGATTAGCTTTTGGGTTCCAATTAGGTTTAGGCTTAGGGTTATGGTAAGGGTTATGGTTAGGGTTAGGGTTAGGTTTAGGTTTAGGGTTAGATTTATAGGTAGAGTTAGGGCTAGGGTTAGGGGTTAAGTGTTAGTGACAGGGTTAGGGTTAGGGTTAAGGTTATGCATTACAGTCAGGCTTCGGGTTAGTTTAAGGGGTAGAGTTAGGGTTAGTGTAAGGGATTAATGCTAGGTTTAGTGTTAAGGTTATGGTTAGGTTTAGGGTTAGTGTTAGGATTAGAAGTTATGGTGAGTGGTAGGGTTAGGATTATGGTTACGGTTAGGATTATTTTTTTAGTGTTAGGCTTAGGCGTAGGGGTTAGGGTTTAGGGAGAGGTATAACGTTAGGCTTCGGATTTCGGTTAGAGTTAAGGTTATGATTATCTTTAGGGTAAGGCTTAGGGTTAGGGTTAGTGTTAGGGTTAATTTTAGTGTTAGGTTTAGCATTAGGGTTAGGTGTTAGGTGTTAGGGATAGGGTTAGTGTTAGGGTTATCTTTGTGGTTAGGGTTAGGGTTAGGTTTAGTGTTAGGTTTAGAGTTAGGGTTTATGCTTAGTGTTAGGGTTAATGTAAGGTTAGTGTTATGTTTATGGTTAATGTTAGGGTTAATCTTAGGGTTAGTTATGTTTAGGGTTAGAGTTTAGGTTTATGGTTAGGTTAGGGTTCGGTTTAGGGTTAGTGTTAGTGTTAGGGTTAGGGTTATGATTAGGGTGAGGATTCGAGATTAGGTGTTAGGAAGAGGGTTAGGGTTAGGCTTTTGTTAGTGTTAGGGTTAGCATTACAATTAGGTTTAGTGTTAGGGTTAGTGTTAGGGTTAGGGTTAGTGTTCAGGTTAGTTTTAGGATTAGGGTTAGAGTTAGAGTTAGGGTTAGTTTTAATTTTATGTTTAGGGTTAGGGTTAGGGTTAGGATTAGGGACAGTGTTAGGATTAGAATTTAGGTATAGATTTATGATCAGGATTAGGTTTAGGGTTAGGATTAGGTGTTAGGTGTTATCATTAATGTTGGTGTTATCGTTAATGTTAATGTTATAGTTAGGTTTACGGTTAGAGGTTAGCGTTAGGTTTAGGGTTAGGGTTAGGGTGATGGTTAGGGTAAGAGTTAAAGGTTAGTATTAAGGTTATGGTGAGAAGTTTGGTTTTTGTTAGTGTTAGGGTTGGGGTTAGGGTTACTGTTCGGGTTAGAGGTTAGGTTTAGGATTAGGTGTGGGTTTTGGTTTAGGGTTCTGGATAGGGTTAGGGTTAGGGTTAGGTTTTGTATTAGACAGAGTTAGTGTTAGGGTTGTAATTAGGGTTAGGGTTAGGGTTAGGGCTAGGGTTAGGGTTAGGGTTAGGGTTAAACAGGGTTAGGGTTAGTGTTAGGGTTAGTTTTAGGGTTAGGGTTAAGTTTAGCATTAGAGATTATGGTAAGGATAAGGGTTAGCATTAGGGTTTTGTTTAGGTTTACGGTTAGACAGGGTTAATGTTAGGGTTATGGTTAGGGTTCGGGTTCGGTTTGGGTTTAGGTTTAACGTTAGTGTTAATGATTTTGGTTAGGGTTACGATTAGGGTTTTGCATTAGGGGTTAGGATTAGGCTTAGCGTTAGGGTTGGGTTTGGTGTTAGGGTTAAGGTTAGGTTTAGGGTTAGGGTTAGGTTTAGGCTTAGGATTAGGGTTAGGTTTAGGGTCAGGGTTAGTGTTAAACCGAGTTAGTGTTAGGGTTAGGGTTTGGGTTAGGTTTAGGGTTAGGGTTAGGTTTAGGGTTAGGGTTAGGGATTGGGTTAGACAGGGATAGTGTTAGGGTTAGGTTTAGGGTTCGGGTTAGGTTTAGGCTTAGGGTTATGGTTAGAGGTTAGGGTTAGGATTCGGGATAGGGCTAGGGCTGGCTTAGTTTTAGGGTTAGGATTAGAAATTAGTTTTAGTGTTAGTGTTCCTGTTAGTGTTAGGGTTAGTTTTAGTGTTAGAGGATACATTTAGTGTTAGTGTTAGTGTTCGCGTTACGGTTAGAGTTTAGGGTTAGGGTTAATGTTAGGGTTAGGGTTAAGTTTAGGGTTAGGGTTAAAATTTAGGTTTTGTGTTAGGATTAGAATTAGACGTTAGTGTTAGAGTTATGGTTAGGGTTAGGTTTAGATTGAGGTTTAGGTTTAGGGTTAGGGTTATGTTTAGAAATTAGGTTTGTATTAGGGTTGGTGTTAAGGTTAGAGTTAGAGGTTAAGTTTAGGCTTAGGTTTAGTGTTAGGTTTAGGGTTAGCTGTGGGTTTTGGGTTAGGGTTCTGGTTCAGGTTATGGTTAGGGTTAGGTTTAGTATTAGACAGAGTTAGTGTTATTGTTGTAATTAGGGTTAGCCTTTAGGTTAAACAGGTTTATTGTTAGTGTTAGGGTTAGTGTAGGGTTAGTTTTAGGAATAGGGTTAAGTTTAGCATTCGAGATTAAGGTAAGTGTAGGGTTAGCAGTAGGGTTCGGGTTAGGTTTAGGTTTAGACAGGGTTAATGCTAGGGTTATGGTTAGGGTTCGTGTTAGGTTTGGGTTTAGGTTTAACTTTAGTGTTAGGATTTTGGTTATGGTTAGGATTAGGGTTTTGCATTATGGGTTAGTATTAGGCTTAGGGTTAGGGTTAGGGTTAGTGTTAGGGTTACGGTTAGGGATAGGTTAAGCTTTACTGTTAGGGTTAGGGTTAAGGTTAATGTCAGGTTTAGTGTTAGAGTTAGTGTTAGGGTTAGGGTTAGGCTTAGGTTTTGGGTTAGACAGGGATAGTGTTACGTTTAGGTTTAGGGTTAGTTTTAGGGTTAGGGTTAAGTTTAGGGTTAGAACTTAGGGTAAGGGTTAGGGCTAGAGTTAGGGCTAGGGTTAGTGTTACACACTGTTAAGGTTAGGGTTATGGTTAGGATTAGGGTGAGGTTTGGGATTAGGTTTAGTTTTAGTATTAGGAATAGGGTTAGGTTTAGTATTAGGGTTTTGTGTTAGGGGTTAGGCTTAGGGTTAGGGGTAGGGTTAGGTCTAGGGTTAGGGGTAGGGTTAGGTCTAGGGTTAGTGTTAGGGTTACTGCTAGAGTTAGGGTTAGGCTTAGGATTAGGGTTTTGCAATAAGGTTTAGAATTAGGGTTAAAGTTAGAGTACAGTTATGGTTAGGGTTAGGATTAGTGTTATGGTTAGGGTTAAGTTTAGAGGGTTAGAGATTAGTTTGAGTTTTAGGGTTAGGTTTAAGGTTTTGTTTAGGGTTAGCATTAAGGTTAGCGTTATGATTAGAAGTTAGGTTTAGGGGGCTGGGGATTTAGCTCAGTGGCATAAGCACCTGCCTTGCAAGCAGGCAGTCGTGAGTTCGATCCCTGGTACTGATAAAAAGGAAAAAGACAAAAAAAAAAAAAAAAAAAAAAAAAAAAAACAAAAACAAAAAGAAGTTAGGTTTAGGGTTATGTTAAAGTTTAGGGTTAGGGTTAGGTTTAGGGTTAGAAGTTAGGGTAAGGGTTAGGGTTGGTTTAGGGTTAGTGTTAGAGTTAGATAGGGTTAGATTTAGGGTTAGGGTTATGGTTAAGTTTGGGGTTAGGGTTTGTTTTAGGGTTAGGGTTAGTGTTAGGATTAGGATTTTGCATTGCGTTTAGGATTAGGGTTAGTGTTAGCGTAGTTTTAGCGTTAAGGTTAGGATTCGGATTAGGGTTAGGGTTGGGGTTAGGGTTTGACTGATAGTGTTAGGATTAGGTTTAGGGTAATGGTTAAGGTTAAGGGTTAGTGTTAGGGATAGTGTTAGGCTTAGGGTTAGAGTTATGTTGCATTAGCATTAGGGTTAGTGTTAGATTTAGGTTTTGGGCTATGGTTAGGTTAGGGTTTGGGTTAGGGTTGAGATTAGGGTTAGGCTTACAGTTAGGATTAGGTCTATAGGTTTAGGGTTTGGGTTAGGTTTAGCCTTACGGTTAGGGTTTGAGTTTAGGGGTAGGGTTAGGGTTAGGTTTAGCGGTAGGGTTAAACTGAATTAAGGTTAGTGTTATGTTAGGGTTAGGGTTAGGCTTAGGCTTAGGTTTATGGTTAGGGTTATGTTTTGTGTTAAGTCTGAGGTTAGGTTTAGGCTTACGGTTAGGGTTAGGATTAGGGCTAGAGGGTTAGGGTTCGGGTTAGGGTTAGGGTTAAAGGTTAGGGTTAGGTTTAGTGTTAGGGTAAGTGCTAGGGTTGGACAGATTTAAGGTTAGGGTTACAGTTAGTGTTAGAGTTATGGTAAAGGTTAGGGTTAGAGTTTAGCGTTAGGGCTAGGGTTTCCTTAGGGTTAGGGTTAGCGTTAGACAGGTTTAGTGTTAGGTATAGGATTAGGGTTAGTGTTAGTGTTAGGGTTAGAGGTTAGTGTTAAGGTTAGGTTTAGGGTTAGCGTTAGACAGGGTTAATGTTAGGGTTATGGTTACTGTTAGGGTTTGGTTAGGGGTTAGGTTTATGATTAGTGTTAGGATTTGGGTTAGGGTTAGGATTAGGGTTTTGCTTTAGGGGTTAGGATTAGTGTTAGGTTTAGTGTTAGGGTTATGGTTAGGGTTAGGGTTTGGGTTAGGGTTAGGCTTTGAATTAGGGTTAGGATTAGGGCTAGAGGGTTAGATTTTGGGTTAGTTTAGGCTTAGGGTTAGGGTTAGAGGTTAGGGTTAGGGATAGTTTTAGGGCTGGCTTAGGTTTAAGGTTAGGATTAGAAGTTAGGTTTAGGGTTAGTGTTCGTGTTCGTGTTAGAGTTAGTGTTAGTGTTAGAGGATACGTTTAGGGTTAGTGTTAGTGTTAGGGTTACGATTAGAGTTTATGGTTTGGGTTAGTGTTAGGATTAGAAGTTAGGTTTTTGTTTATGCTAAAGGTTACGGTTAGTGTTCTTGTTAGGGCTAGGGTTGTGTTAGGGTTAGTGTTAGGGTTAGACAGGGTTAGAGTTAGGGTTAGGTTTATGGTTATGTTTGGGGTGAGGGTTTGTTTTAGGGTTAGGGTTAGTGTTAGGATTAGGATTTTCCATTGGGTTTAGGATTAGGGTAGTGTTAGCGTAGTCTTAGCGTTAAGGTTAGGATTCGGATTAAGGGTTATTGTTGGGGTTATGGTTAGACTGTTTAATGTTAGCATTAGCTTTAGGGTAAGGGTTAAGGTTAGAGGGTAAGAGTTAAGGATAGTGTTAGGCTTAGGGTTAGTGTTACATTGGGCTAGCTCTAGGGTTAGTGTTAGGTTTAGGGTTAGGGTTAGGTTTAGTATTAGGTTTAGGGTTAGAGGTTAGGGGTAGGGTTAGGGTTAGGTTTAGGTTTAGGGGTAGAGTTAAACCGAGTTAAGGTTAGTGCTACGGTTAGGGTTAGGTTTAGTGTTAGGGTTATGTTTAGGGTTAGGTTTTGTGTTAGGGTTGAGGTTAGGTTTAGGCTTAGGGTTAGGGTTAGGATTAGGGCTAGATTGTTAGCATTTGTGTTAGGGTTAGGGTTAGAGGTTAGGGTTAGGTTTAGTGTTACTTTTATGGGTAGGGTTGGACAGAGTTAAGCTTAGTGTTACTGTTAGGTTTAGCTTTATGGTAAAGTTTAGTGTTAGAGGTTTGTGTTAGGGCTAGGGTTTCCTTAGGTTTAGGGTTAGCGTTAGACAGTGTTAGTTTTAGTGTTAGTGTTAGTGTTAGGGTTAGGGTTAGTGTTAGTGTTAGGGTTCAAGGTTAGTGTTTGGAATTTGGTTAGGGTTAGGGTTAGACTGGGTTAGGGTTACGGATAGGGTTATGTTTTGGGTTTGGTTTAGTGTTAGGTTTAGTTTTAGACACAGTTCGTGTTAGGGTGGGAAGTAGGGTTAGTGTTAGGGTTAGGATTAGGGTTAGACGGGGCTAGGGTTAGGGCTAAGTTTAGGTTTAGGGTTAGTTTTAGGTTTAGGGTTAACTTTACGGTTAGAGATTAGGGTAAGGGTTAGGGTTAGGGTTAGGGTTAGGGTTAGACAGGGTTAATGTTAGGTTTATGGTTATTGTTAGGGTTAGGTTTGCAGTTAGGTTTAAGGTTAGTGTTAGGATTATGGATAGGGTTAGGATTAGGGTTTTGTTTTAGTGGTTAGGATTAGTGTTAGGTTTAGTGTTAGGGCTGGCTTAGGGTTAGGGTTAGGATTAGATGTTAGGTTTATGGTAAATTTTCATGTTAGTTTTAAGGTTAGTGATATAGTGAGAGGTTAGTGTTAGGGTTAGTGTTAGGGTTAGGGTTACGGTTAGAGTTTAGCGTTAGGGTTAGTTTTATGGATAGGGTTAAAGTTTAGAATTGGCGTAAGAGTTAGAATTAGAAGTTAGTGTTAGGTTTCTGTTTAGGGTTAGGTTTAGGGTTAGGTTTAGTATTAGACAGAGTTAGTGTTAGGGTTTTAATTAGGTTTAGGTTTACAGTTAGGTTTAGACAGGTTTAGTGTTAGGGTTAGGGTTAGTTTTAGGGTTAGGGTTAAGTTTAGCATTAGAGATTACGGTAAGGATTAGGGTTAGCGTTAGGGTTATGGTTAGGTTTAGGTTTAGACAGTGTTAATGTTAGGGTTATGGTTAGGGTTCGGGTTAGGTGTGGGTTTAGGTTTAACCTTAGTGTTAGGATTTGGGTTAGGGTTAGGATTATGGTTTTGCATTAGGGTTTAGAATTAGGCTTAGGGTTAGGGTTAGTGTTATGGATAGGGTTAGGGATAGGTTTAGGTTTAGGTTTAAGTTTAGGGTTAGTGTTAGTGTTAGGGTTAGTTCAGGTTTAGTGATAGACAGAGTTAGTGTTAGGGTTAAGGTTAGAGTTAGTGCTAGGGTTAGGGTTAGGTTTAGTGTTAGGGTTAGGGTCAGGGTTAGGGTTATGGTTAGTGTTAGGATTATGTTTAGGGTTAGTGTTAGGTTTAGATTTAGTGTTTAAAGTTAGTGTTAGGGTTAAGTTTAGGGTTAGGGTTAAGTTTAGGTTTTAGAGTTTAGGGTTATAGTTATGTTAAGTTTAGTTTTAGTGTTAGGGTTATTGTTAGGGTTATTAATAGGGTGAGGGTTAGAGGTTAGTTGTTAGGAAGGGTGTTATTGTTAGGCTTTGGGTTAGGGTTAGTGTTAGGGTTATGATAAGTTTTAGGGTTAGGGTTAGGGTTAGATATAGGGTTAGTTTTAGAGTTAGTGTTAGCTTTAGGGTTGGGGTTAGTTTTTAGGGATAATGTTAGTGTTAGTGTTAGGTTTAGGGTTAGGGTTAGGGTTAGACATAGTGTTAGGGTTAGAGTTAAAGGTTAGGATTAAGGTTAGGGTTAGAAGTTATGTTAAGTGTTAGTTTTAGGTTTTGTGTTAGGGTTAGTGTTACACTTATAGGTTACTTTTAGGTTTAGGGTTAGGTGTAGGATTAAGGTTAGGGTTAGGGTTAGGTTTAGGCTTAGAGGTACGGGTTAGGGTTAGGGTTGGGGTTAGGGTTACGGTTAAATTTAGGGTAACGGTTGGGTTTAGGGTTAGGGTTGGGGTTAGATTTAGGGTTAGGATTTGGTTTTGGGTAGGGTTAGGGTTAGTGTTAGAGGTAGAGGTTAGGGTTAAGGTTAGTGTTAGCGTTAGGTGTAGGGTTTTGGTAGGTTTCGGCTTAGGGTTAGGGTTATGTATTATGGTCAGTGTTAGTGTTAGTTTAACGGGTAGGGTTAGAGTTAGGGGTAGGAATTAATGTTAGGTTTAGTGTTAGGTTTATGTCTAGTGTTAGGGTTAGTTTTAGTGTTAGGGTTAGAATTTAGGGTTAGTGTTAGGTATAGGGTTATTGTTAGTGTTAGGTTTAGGTTTAGGTGTAGAGATTAGGGTTAGTGTTAGTGTTAGGATTAGGCTTAGAGGTTATAGTTAGGGTTAGTGTTAGGGTTAGGGTTAAAGCTTAAGTTTAGGTTTAGCGTCTTGGTTTGGGCTAGGGTTAGGTTTAGAGGTTAGTGTTAGGGTTATGTTTAGGGTTAGTGTTAGTGTTAAGGTTTGGGTTAGGTTTAGAGCTATGTTTAGGTTTCAGGTTAGTGTTACGGTTAAGGATAGAATTAGGGTTAGGCTTAGGGTTAGGGTTAGGTTTAGGGTCTCATTAGGCTTTGGTTTACGGTTATGTTTAGTGTTAGGTTTATGATTAGGTTTATGGTTTGGTTGAGGTTTAGGGTTAGGGTTAGAAGTTAGGTTTAATGTTAGGTTTAGGGTTAGGTTTAGGGATAGGTTTAGGGTTAGTGTTAGTGTTATGGTTAGAGTTTAGGGTGAGTGTTAGGGTTAGAGTTAGTGTTAAGGTTAGGGTTAGGTTTAGGTTAGGGTTAGGGGTTAGGTGTTAGGGACAGTGTTACCGTTTAGCTCTTGTTACGTTTAGGGTTAAGGTTACGATTAGATTTAGGGTTAGTGCTAGGGTTAAGGTTAGAGTTTAGAATTAGGGATAGGGGTAGCTTTAGTGTTTTGGTTACAGTTAGAGTTTAGGGTTATGGTTAGGGTTAGTGTTAGGTTCAGGGTTAGGGTTAGGGTTATCTTTAGGGTTTGGGTTATGGTAGTTTTAGTGTTAGGTTTAGGTATTACTGTCAGGTTTAGGGTTTGTTTAATGGGTAGTGTTAGGGTTTGGGTTAGGGATTAATGTTAGGTTTAGAGTTAGTGTTACGTTTAGGGTTAGGTTTAGGGTTAGTGTTATGGTTAGATTAGGGTTAGGTTTTGGGTTAGAGTTTAGGGTTAGAGTTAGGGTTATGGTTAAGGTTAGTGTTAGGTTTAGGATTAGGATTAGAATTGAGGGTTAGGGTTATGTTTAGGATTAGGGTTATGGTTAGGGTTAGGGTTAGAATTAGGTTTAGGGTTAGGGTTAAGGGGTAGATTTTTTGGAGTGTGTTAGGGTTAGTGTTAGGTTTAGAGGTTAGATGTTAGGGAGAGTGTTAGGGTTAGGCTTCTTGTTACTGTTAGGGTTAGAATTATGATTAGATATAGGGTTAGTTTTAGGGTTAGGGTTAGAGTTTAAAATTAGGGTTAGGGGTAGCGTTAGGGTTTTGGTTATGGTTTGAGTTTAGTGTTAGGTTTAGGGTTGGGGTGGTGTTAGTATTAGGGTTATTTTTAGAGGTTAGCATAAGGATTACGGTTAGGGTTATGTTTAGGATTAGAGTTAAAGGTTAGGGTTAGGGTTAGTGTTAGTGTTAGAGTTTAGGTTTAGTGCTAGCTTGAGGTTTAGGGTGAGTGTTAGGGTTAGGTTTTGGGTTAAAGTTTAGGGTTTGGGTTAGGTTTAGGCTTAGGGTTAATGTTAGGATTAGAAGTTAGTGTTAGGGTTAAGGTTAGGGTTATGGTTACGGTTAGTGTTATGATTATGGTTAGGGTTAGGTTAAGGTTTGGTTTAGGTTTCGGGTTAGGGTTAGGGTTAGAAGTTAGGTTTAATGGTAGGATTAGGATTAGCTTTACGGATAGGTTTAGGTTTAGGGTTAGTGTTAGAGGTTAGTGTGAGGGTTAGGGTTAGCGTTAGGGTTAGGGTTAGAGGTTAGTGTTAAGGTTAGGGTTAGTTTTAGGTTTAGGATTAGGGTTAGAGTTAGTGGTTAGGTGTTAGCGAGAGTGTTAGGGTTAGGCTCGTGTTACAGTTAGGGTTAAGGTTACAATTAGGTTTAGGGTTAGTGTTAGGATTAAGGTTAGAATTTAGTATTAGGGATAGGGGTAGCATTAGGGTTATAGTTTCGGGTTAGGTTTGGGGTTAGGGTTAGGGTTAGTGTTAGAGGTATAGGTTAGGGTTAAGGTTAGTGTTAGGGTTAGGTGTAGGGTTTTGGTAGGTTTTGGCTTAGGGTTATGGTTATGTATTATGGTCAGTGTTAGTGTTAGTTTAACGGGTAGGGTTAGAGTTAGGGGTAGGGATTAATGTTAGGTTTAGTGTTAGGTTTCTGTCTAGTGTTAGGGTTAGTTTTAGTGTTAGGGTTAGAATTTAGGGTTAGTGTTGGTATAGGGTTATTGTTAGTGTTAGGGTTAGGTTTAGGTGTAGAGATTAGGGTTAGTGTTAGTGTTAGGATTAGGCTTAGAGGTTATAGTTAGGGTTAGTGTTAGGGTTAGGTTTAAAGCTTAGGTTTAGGTTTAGCGTCATGGTTAGGGTTAGGGTTAGGTTTAGAGGTTAGTGTTAGGGTTATGTTTAGGGTTAGTGTTAGTGTTAAGGTTTGGGTTAGGTTTAGAGCTATGTTTAGGTTTCAGGTAAGTGTTAGGGTTAGGATAGAATTAGGGTTAGGCTTAGGGTTAGGGTTAGGTTTAGGGTCTCATTAGGCTTTGGTTTACGGTTATGTTTAGTGTTAGGTTTATGATTAGGGTTATGGTTAGGTTGAGGTTTAGGGTTAGGGTTAGAAGTTAGGTTTAATGTTAGGTTTAGGGTTAGGTTTAGGGATAGGTTTAGGGTTAGTGTTAGTGTTATGGTTAGAGTTTAGGGTGAGTGTTAGGGTTAGAGTTAGTGTTAAGGTTAGGGTTAGGTTTAGGTTAGGGTTAGGGGTTAGGTGTTAGGGACAGTGTTACCGTTCGGCTCTTGTTACGTTTAGGGTTAAGGTTACGATTAGATTTAGGGTTAGTGTTAGGGTTAAGGTTAGAGTTTAGAATTAGGCATAGGGGTAGCTTTAGTGTTTTGGTTACAGTTAGAGTTTAGGGTTAGGGTTAGGGTTAGTGTTAGGTTCAGGGTTAGGGTTAGGGTTATCTTTAGGGCTTGGGTTATGGTAGTTTTAGTGTTAGGTTTAGGTATTACTGTCAGGTTTAGGGTTTGTTTAACGGGTAGTGTTAGGGTTTGGGTTAGGTATTAATATTAGGTTTAGAGTTAGTGTTACGTTTAGGGTTAGGTTTAGGGTTAGTGTTATGGTTAGATTAGGGTTAGGTTTTGGGTTAGAGTTTAGGGTTAGAGTTAGGGTTATGGTTAGGGTTAGTGTTAGGGTTAGGATTAGGATTAGAATTAGAATTGAGGGTTAGGGTTATGTTTAGGATTAGGGTTACGGTTAGGGTTAGGGTTAGAATTAGGTTTAGGGTTAGGGTTAAGGTTTATATTTTTGGGTGAGTGTTAGGGTTAGTGTTAGGTTTAGAGCTTAGATGTTAGGGAAAGTGTTAGGGTTAGGCTTCTTGTTACTGTTAGGGTTAGAATTATGATTAGATATAGGGTTAGTGTTAGAGTTAGTGTTAGAGTTTAAAATTAGGTTTAGGGGTAGTGTTAGGGTTTTGGTTATGGTTTGAGTTTAGTGTTAGGTTTAGGGTTAGGGGTGGTGTTAGTATTAGGGTTATTTTTAGAGGTTAGCATAAGGATTACGGTTAGGGTTATGTTTAGGGTTAGAGTTAATGGTTAGGGTTAGGGTTAGTGTTAGAGTTTAGGTTTAGTGCTAGCTTGAGGTTCAGGGTGAGTGTTAGGGTTAGGTTTTGGGTTAAAGTTTAGGGTTTGGGTTAGGTTTAGGCTTAGGCTTAATGTTAGGATTAGAAGTTAGTGTTAGGGTTAAGGTTAGGGTTATGGTTACGGTTAGTGTTAGGATTATGGTTAGCGTTAGGTTAAGGTTTGGTTTAGGTTTCGGGTTAGGGTTAGGGTTAGAAGTTAAGTTTAATGGTAGGATTAGGATTAGCTTTACGGATAGGTTTAGGTTTAGGGTTAGTGTTAGAGGTTAGTGTGAGGATTAGGGTTAGCGTTACGGTTAGGGTTAGGGTTAGAGGTTAGTGTTAAGGTTAGGGTTAGTTTTAGGTTTAGGATTAGGGTTAGAGTTAGTGGTTAGGTGTTAGCGAGAGTATTATGGTTAGGCTCGTGTTACAGTTAGGGTTAAGGTTACACTTAGGTTTAGGGTTAGTGTTAGGATTAAGGTTAGAGTTTAGTATTAGGGATAGGGGTAGCATTAGGGTTATAGTTTCGGGTTAGGGTTGGGGTTAGGGTTAGGGTTAGTGTTTGGGTTAGGATTAGGATTAGAATTTAGGGTTAGGGTTATGTTTAGGATTAGGGTTATGGATAGGTTTAGTGTTAGGGGTTAGGGTTAGGCTTAAGGGTTATGTGTTAGGGAGAGTGTTATGGTTAGTGTTAGCTTTAGGTGTTGTTAGGGAGAGTGTTAGGGTTAGGCTTCGTGTTACTGTTAAGTTTAGGGTTACGGTTATGTTTAGGTTTAGTCTTACGGTTAGGGTTAGAGTTTAGAATTAGGGTTAGGGGTAGTGTTAGGGTTTTCATTACGCTTAGAGTTTAGGGTTCGCATTAGGGTTAGCGGTAATGTTAGCTTTATGGTTATGGTTAGACGTTAGCGTTAGTCTTACACTTAGCGTTAGGTTTAGGGTTAGAGTTAAAAGTTAGTGTTAGTGTTAGGGTTAGTGTTAGCATTAGAGTTTAGGTTTAGTGCTAGCTTGAGGGTTAGGGTGAGTGTTATGGTTAGGATTAGGGTTAAAGTTTAGGGTTAGGTTTAGTTTTAGGGTTAGGGTTAATGTTAGGATTAGAACTTAGTGTTAGGGGTACCATTAGGGTTATGGTTATGGTTAGGTTTAGGGTTAGTGTTAAGGTTAATTTTAGTGTTAGTTTTAGGGTTAGGTTTAACATTAGGGTTAGGGGTTAGGTGTTAGTGATAGGTTTAGGGTTAGGGTTAGGTTTACAGTTAGTGTTAGGGTTAGGGATAGTGTTAGGTTTAGAGTTAGGTTTTAGGGTTAGTGTTAGGGTTAATGTTACGGTTAGTGTTATGTTTAGGGTTAGAGTTTAGGGTTATGTTTAGGTTAGGGTTAAGTTTAGGGTTAGTGTTAGGGTCATGGTTAGGTTAGGGTTAGGGTTAGGGTTATGATTAGGGTGTGGATTAGAGATTAGGTGTTATGAAGAAGGTTAGAGTTAGGCTTTGGGTTAGTGTTAGGTTTAGCATTACGATTAGGTTTAGTGTTAAGGTTAGGGTTAATTTTAGAGTTAAGGTTAGGGTTAGGCGTTAGGTGTGAGGGATACTGTTAGAGTTAGTGTTAGGTTTAGGGTTAGAGTTAGGGTTGGGGATAGTGTTAGGGTTAGGGTTAGGGTTAGTGGGTAAGATTAGGGTTAGGGTTAGGGTTAAGGTTAGGGATATGGTTAGGGTTAGAGTTAAAGTTTAGGGTTAAGGTTATGGTTAGAAGTTTGGTTTAGTGTTAGTGTTGGGGTCAGGGTTAGTTTTAGGTTTAGAGGTTAGTGTGAGGTTTAGGGTTAGGTTTATGGTTAAGGTTAGGGTTAGGGTTAGGATTAGGTTTAGAGGTACAGGTTAGGGTTCAGGTTAGGGTTACGGTTAGGTTTAGGGTTAGGTTTAGTTTTAGGGATAGGGTTAGGGTCAGTGTTAGAGGTATGGGTTAGGGTTAGGGTTAGGTCTAGGGTTATGGTAGGTTTAGGGTTAGGGTTAGTGATAGAGTTAGTGTTAAGGTTAGGGTTGTGGTTAGGGTCAGGGTTAGGGTAGGGTAATAATTAAGGGTTAGAGTTAGGTTTAGGGGTATGGTTAGGCTTAGGAATAATGTCATGGTAGGTTCAAGGTTGGGGTCAGGTTAGGTACTATGGTCATTGTTAGGGTTAGTTTAAGGTGTAGGGTTAGGGCTAGGGTTATGGATTAATGTTGGGTTTAGGATTAGGTTTATGGTTATGATGAGTGTTAGGGTTAGGGTTAGGGTTCGAATTTAGGATTAGGGTTAGTTTTAGGGTTAGTTTTAGTGTTAGGTTTAGGTTTAGGGTTAAATTTTAGTGTTAGGGTTACATTTAGGGCTAGGGTTATTTTTAGGGTTAGGATTAGAATTTAGGGTTAGAGTTAGGTTTAGGGTTAGTATTACGGTTACGATTAGGGTTAGGGTTAGGTTTAGGTTTAGGGTTAGGTGTTAAGTGTTAGGAACATGGTTAGGCTTTGGGTTAGTTTTACGGTTAGGGGTTAGGTATTAGGGATAGAGTTAACGTTAGGTATAGTGTTAGGGTTATGGTTAGGTTTAGGTTTAAGGTAAGGTTTAGGGTTAGGGATAGTTTTAATTTTAGGGTTAGGTTTAGGGTATGGGATAGTGTTAGGGTTAGGTTTAGGGTTAGGGTTAGGTTTAGGGTTAGGGTTAGGTTTAGGGTTAAGGTAAGGTTTAGGGTTAGAGTTTAGTTTTAGAGTTAGGTTTAGGGTTAAGGTTAGGGTTAGGGTTATTCTTAGCGCTATCTTTAAAGGTAAGCTTTAGGTTTAGGTTTAGGGTTAGTGTTAGAGTTTAGGGTTAGGGTTATGGTTAACGTTAGGCTTAGGATTAGAAGTTATGGTTAGGTGTAGGGTTAGGGTTATGATTATCGTTAGGGTTAGGGTTAGTGATACGGTTAGGGTTAGGGGTCAGTCGTTTAGGAGAGGTTTATAGTTAGTGTTAGTGTTAGGGTTATGGTTAGGGTTAGTTTAGTATTAGCGTTAGTGGTTATGTGTTAGGGAGAGGGTTAGTGTTAGGCTTCGGGTTACTGTTAGTGTTAGTGTTATGATTATGTTTAGGTTTAGGGTTAGGGTTAGTGTTGATATTAAGGCCAGAGTTAGGTTTATGGTTAGGTTTAGGGTAAGGTTTAGGCTTAGGGTTAGGGATTAGGTGTTAGGGATATGATTATTGTTAGGTTCAGTGTTAGGGATAGGTTTAGGTTTACGTTTAGGTTTAGGTTTACAGATAGTGTTAGGGTTAGGGTTTCAGGTTAGGGTTACGGTTAGGTTTAGGTTTATGATTAGGGTTAGGTTTATGTCTAGAGGTTAGTGTTAGGTTTAGTGTTTGAGGTTGGGGCTAAGGTTATGGTTAGTGTTAGGCTTAGAGTTTATGAATAGGGTTAGTGTTAGGATTAGGGTTAAAGCTTAGGTTTAGGGTTAGGGTTATGGTTAGGGTTAGGGTTATGTTTAGAGGTTAGTGTTAAGGTTAGGTTTAGAGTTAGATTTAAGTTTAGGGTTAGGCTTAGGGTTAGGGTCAGAATTAGGGTTAGGGTTAGGGTCAGGATTAGGGTTAGGGTTAGGAATAGGGTTACGATTAGGCTTTGGGTTACGGTTAGCGTTATGTCTAGGGTTAGGTTGAGGTTTAGTATTATGGTTAGGGCTAGGGTTAGAAGTTAGGTTTAGTGTTATGTTTAGTGTTAGATTTTAGGGTTAGGGTTAGGTTAAGTTTTAGGGATAGAGTTAGGGTTAGGTTTATGATTAGGATTACGGTTAGGTTTAGGGTTAGGTTTAGTGTTAGGGTTACGGGATAGGTGTTAGGGAGATGGTTATGGTTAGGCTTAGTGTTATGGTTCGGTTTAGGGTTACGATTAGGTTTAGGGTTAGGTTTAGGCTTATGGTTATTGTTTGTTTTAAGGTTAGGGTTAGGGTTACGTGTTAGGTGTTAGGGATGAAGTTAGCGTTAGTGTTGGTGTTAAGGTTAGGGTTACAATTACTGTTAGGTTTAGTGTTAGGGATAGTGTTAGCTTTTGTGTTAGAGTTGGGGGTAGGGATTGTGTTAGAGTTAGGGTTAGGGTTAGGGTTTAGGTTTAGGGTTATTGTTATGGTTATGGTTAGGTTGAGGTTTAGGGTTAGGCTTAGGGTTAGAGTTCAGGGTTAGGGTTAGTGTTAGTGTTAGGGATAGGTTTAGTTTTAGGGTTTGAGTTTAGGGTTAGGGTTAGGGTTAGGATTAGGCTTAGGGTTAGAGTTAGGTTTAGGATTAAACTTCAGGGTTAAGGTTAGGTTCAGTGTTAGGGTTCGGTTTAGGGTTAGGGTAAGGGTTAGGGTTAGCTTTATTTTTGGGATTATGGTAGGGTTAGGGTTAGGGTTAGGTATTAGTGTTAGGTTTAGGGTTTGTTTAAGGGGTAGGGTTAGGGTTAGGGTTAGGGATTAAAGTTAGTTTTATGGTTAGTGTTAAGTTTAGGTTTGGGTTAGGTTTTGTGTTATGGTTAGAGTTAGGTTTTGGTTGAGAATTTAGGGTTAAGGTTAGGATTACAATTAAAATGTAGGGTTAGGGTTATGTTAGGATTTGGGTTATGCTTAGGGTTCAGGTTAGGTTTAGGTTTACGATTAGTTTTAGCGTTAGGTTTCGGGTTAGGTTTACGGGTTAAGTGTTAGGGATAGGATTAGAGTTAGTGATAGAGTTAGGGTTAGGGTTAGGTTTACGGTTCGTTTTAGGGTTAGAGTTAGCGTTAGGATTCGAGGTTAAGTGTTACGGGTAGGTTTAGGGTTATTGTTAGGGTAGGGTTAGGGTTAAGTTTAGGGTTAGCGTTAGGTTTACAGTTAGGTTTAGGGTTACTGATAGTGTTAGTGTTAGGGTTAGGCTTTAGGTCTAGGGTTAGGGTTAGGGTTAGGATTAGGGTAAGTGTTATGGTTAGAGGTAAGTGTTAATTGTTGTGTTAGAGTTTGGGGTTAGGGTTAGGCTTATGTTTTATGGTTAGGGTTAGGGTTAGGGTTAGTCTTTGGGTTAGTGTTAGAGGTATAGGTTAGGGTTATGGTCAGGGTTAGTGTTAGGTTTAGGTTTAGGGTTATTCTATGGTTACTGTTAGGGTTAGGGTTAGGTATTACAGTCAGGTTTAGTTTTAGTTTAACGGGTAGGGTTAGGGTTAGGTTTAATGATTAATGTTAGGTTTAGTGTTAGTGGTAGGGTTAGGTTTATGGTTATGGTTAGGTTTAGGGTTATGGTTAGGTGTAGTGTTAGGGGTTAGTTGTTAGGGAGTGTGTTAAGATTAGGCTTCAGGTTACTGTTAGCTCTAGGGTTATGATTAAGTTTAGGGTTAGGCTTAGAATTAGTGTAAGATTTAGGTTTAGTGTTAGTTTTAGAATTAGGTTTAGGGTTTGCTTGATGTTAGGTGTTAGGAATATGGATAGGATTAGGGTTAGGGTTAGGTTTAGGTTAAGGGTTAGGTTTACGGTTAGGTTTAAGTTTAGGAATAGTGTTAGGTTTACGGTTAGGGTTTAGAGTTAGGTTTAGTGTTAGGGTTAGTGTTAGGGGTTAGGTTTAGGGTTAGGGTTAGGGTTAGTTTTAGGTTTAGAAGTCGGTTTAGTGTTATGGTTATGGTTAGGGTTAGAGTTAGGTTTAGGGTTAGATATTAGGGCTATGTTTAAGGTTAGGATTAGGGTTAGTGTTACGATTAGAGTTTATGGTTAGGGTTAGTGTTAGAGTTGGTGTTAAGGTTAGGGTTAGTGTTAGAGTTTAGTGTTAGGTTTAGGGTTAGAGTTTGTGTTTATGGTTAGGGTTAGGGTTAGTCTTAGAGGTTATGTTTAAGGTTAGAGTTAGGGTTAGTGTTAAAGCTTAGGTTTAGGTTTAGGTTTAGGTTAGGTTTAGTTCTATGTTTAGATTTAGGGTTAGGGTTAGGGGTTAGGTGTTCGTGATATTTTTAAGGTTAGTGTTAGTGTTAGGGATAATATAAGGGTTAGACTAAGGGTGTAAGTTAGGATTAGTGTTAGGGTTAGTTTAGGGTTAGGTTTAGGGTTAGGCTTAGAGGTTATGGTTAAGGTTAGGGTTAGGGTTACAGCTTAGCTTTAGGGTTAGTTTTAGGGTTAGGGTTAGGGTTAGCGTTAGGGTTAGGGATAGGGTTATGCTTAGGCTTCAGATTATGGTTAGGGTTACAGTTATGATTAGGTTAGTTTTTTATATTAGGGTTAGGTTTAGGATTATGGTTCGGTTTAGAGTTAGGGTTTGGATTAGGGTTAGGGTTACGTTTAGGGTTAGTTTTATGGGATAGGTGTTAGGGATAGGTTTAGGGTTAGGCTTCAGGTTCCAGTTAGAGTTAGGGTTACGATTAGTTCAGTGTTAGTGGTAGGGTTAGGGTTAGGGTTATGGTTAGAGTTTAGGTTTAGGCATAGTGTTAGGGTTAGGGTTAGGGTTAGGGTTAGGGTTATGATTAGTTAAGTGTTAGTGTTAGGGTTAGAGTTAAGGTTACGTTTAGAGTTTAGGGTTAGGTTTAGTGTTAGAGTTATGGTTAGCGGTTAGCATTAGGTTTGATTTAGGGTTTGGGTTACAGCTTAGGTTTAGGATTAGGGTTAGATGTTAGGAATAGGCTTAGGGTTACCGTTAGTGTTAAAGCTTAAGTTTGGGGTTAGGTTAGGGTTATTGTTAGGGTTAATTTTCGTGTTAGGGTTAGGGTTAGGGTTAGGGTTAGGGTTAGGGTTAGGGTTAGGGTTATGGTTAGAAGTTAGCCTTTGGTTTAGGGTTAGATTTAGGGTGAAGGTTAGGGTTAGGGTTAGGTTTAGGCATAGTTGTTATGGTTAGTGTTAGGATTAATTTTCATGTTAGGTTTAGGGTTATGGTTACAGTTAGGATTACAATTAGGTTAGGGTTATTGTTATGGTTACATATAGGTGAGGGTTAGGGTTAGGGTTAGGATTAGGGTTAGGGTTATGGTTAGGGTTAGCATTTAGGGTTAGGGTTAGTGTGAGGGTTACTGTTATGGTTAGTGTTAGGGTTAGGTTGAGGTGTAGTGTTAGTTATATGGTTATGGTTAGAAGTTATGTATAGTGTTAGGTTTAGTGTTAGGGTTAGGGATAGGTTAGCATTAGGGTTAGTTTTAGAGGTTAGGGTTAGTGTTACGTTTAGGTTTAGGGCTAGGGATAGGGTTAGAGGCATGTGTTAGGGTTAGGGTTAGTGTCAGGCTTTGGGGTAGGGTTAGGGTTAAGCTATAGTTAGGGTTAGTGTTAGGTATTACAATCAGGGTTTGGGTTACTTAAAGGGTAGGTCTAGGTTTAGGGTAAGGGATTAATGTTATATTTAGGGTTAGAGTTATGGTTATGGTTAGGGTTAGGGTTATGGTTAGGGTTAGGATTAGATGTTAGTGTTAATGTTAAGGTTAGGGTTAGGGTTATGGTCAGCGTTACGATTAGAGTTTAGGGTTAGGTTTATGTTTAGGGTGAGTGTTCGGGTTATG
The DNA here is from genome assembly GCF_034190915.1 of Cavia porcellus. Lineage (NCBI taxonomy): Eukaryota > Metazoa > Chordata > Mammalia > Rodentia > Caviidae > Cavia > Cavia porcellus. Next base: position 6,937,352 of record NW_026947518.1, read on the forward strand.
GTTAGATGTTAGCATTCAGTTAAGTGTTAGAGTTAGGGTTAGGGTTAAGTTTAGGGTTAGGGTTAGGGTAAGGGTTAGGACAAGGGTTAGTGGTTAGGATTAGTGTTAGGATTACGGTTAGTGCTAGGGTTAGTTTTAGAGGTTAGTTTTAGTGTTAGGATTAGGGTTATGGTTAGTGTTAGCATTAGGATTAGGGGTTAGGTTGGGTTAGGGTTAGGGTTGGTTAAGGGTTAGAGTTATGGTTAGAATTTAGGTTTAGGGTTAGGGTTAAGGTTATGCTTAGTATTTGGGTTATGATTAAGGTTAAGGGTAGGGGTTAGCTGTTAAGGAGAAGTTTAGGGTTAGGCTTTGTGTAACGCTTATGGTTAGGGTTTTGATTAGTTTGAGGGTTAGGGTTAGGGTTAGAGTTAGGTTTAGGGTTAGTTTTAGAGTTAGGGTTAGGGTTAGGGTTAGAGGTTAGGTGTTTCGATAGGGTTAGGTTTAGGGTTTGGGTTCAATTTAGGGTTAGGTTTAGGGTTAGAGTTAGGCATAGTGTTAAGTTTAGGGTTAGGGTTAGGTTTAGGTTTAAGTTTAGGGTTAGGGTTACTCTTAGGTTTAGGGATAGGGTTATGGTTGGGGTTAGAATTAGTGTTACAGTTAGAGTTTTGGGCTAGGTTTAGGGTTAGTGTTAGGGTAAGTGTTAGGGCTAGGGTTAGGGCTAGGCTATGGTTAGTGTTTGGGTTATGGTTAGACGTTAGTGTTTGGTTTAGGGTTATAGTTAGGGTTAGTGTTAGGGTTAGGATTAGGCTTAGAGGTTATGTTTAGGGTTAGGGTTAGGGTTAGGTTTAGGGTTAGGGATAGGGTAATGTTGAGGATTAGTGTTAGTTATTCGTTTTGGGATTACGCTTACGGTTAGGGTTAGGGTTAGCTTTAGGTGTTAGTTTTAGTGTTAGGGTTAGGGATAAGGTTAGTATAAGGGTTAGGGTTAAGGATAGAGTTAGGGTTATTTTTAGGGTTATGCTTAGCATTATGGTTAGTGTTAGGATTACATTTAGGTTAACGTTAGGGATTGGTTAGGTTTAGGGTTAGGGTTAGGTTTTGTGTTAAAATAGTGTTAGGTTTAGGGTTAGGGTTAGGTTTAGGTGTTAGTTTTTAGGAATGGGGTTATGGGTTAGTGTTATGGTTATAGTTAGGGTTAGGGTCATGGTTAGTGTTAGGGTTAGGGTTATGGTTAGGGTTAGGATTATGGTTAGTGTTAGTGTTTAGGTTAGGGTTAGTGTTATGGTTAGGCTTAGGGTTAGGTTGATGTTTAGTGTTAGTTTAGGATTAAGGTTACACGTTAGGTTTATTGTTAGATTTAGGGTTAGGGTTACGGATAGGTTTTGAGTTAGGGTTAGTATTAGAAGTTAGTGTTAGTGTTATGTTTAAGTTTAGGTTTAGCATTAGGGTTAGAGCCATGTGTTAGGGTTAGTTTTAGCATTAGGTTTAGGGTTAGGATTATGGTTAGGGTTAGCATTGAGGGTTAGGCTTAGGGTTATGGTTAGTGTTATGGTTAGCATTAGGGTTATGTTGAGGTTTAGTGTTAGGTTAGGATTAGGGTTACAAGTTAGGTTTAGTGTTAGGTTTAGGGTTATGGTTAGTGTTAGAGGTTAGGTTTAGTGTTATGTTTAGGGTTAGGGTTAGGGTTAGTGGTATGTGTTAATGTTAGGGTTAGGGTTAAGGTTAGGGTTAGTGTTAGGGTTAGGGTTATGCTAGGGTTGTGTTTAGGTTTAGGGTTAGGTATTATAGACAGGGTTAGCTTTAGTTTAAGGGGTAGCGTTAGTGTTAGGGGAAGTGATTAATGTTAGGTTTAGTGTTAGGGTTATGGGTATGGTTAGGTTTAGGTTTAGTGTTAGGAATAGAAGTTAGGTTTAGGGTAGGGTTAGGGTTAGGATTAGAAGTTAGGGTTAGGGTAGGGTTAGGGTTATGATTATGTTTATTTTTAGGGTTAGTGTTAGAGTTAGGGTTAGGGTTAGTTTGACGCTTAGTTTTAGGCTTAGGGATAGTATTAGCTTTAGGGTTAGTGTTATGGTTAGGGTTCGGGTTACGGTTAGGCTTTGGGTTATGGTTAGGATTAGGGTTACAATTAGGTTAGGCTTAGGTTTAGGGTTAGGGTTAGGTATAGGGTTTGATGTTAGGGATAGTTTTAGGGTTAGTGTTAGTGTTGCCGTTAGAGTTTATGGTTAGGTTTAGTGTTAGGGTTAGTGTTATGGTTATATTTTAGTGTTAGGTTTCAGTTAGGATTAGGGTTAAAACTTAGGTTTATGGTTAGGGTTAGGTTTAGGGTTAGTGTTTAGTTTAGGGTTATGGTTAGGGTTAGTGTTACGGTTGGCGGTTAGAGTTTGGTTTATGGGTAGATTTAGGGTTAGAGTTAGGGTTAGTTTTTGGCTTAGAATTTATGGTTAGTGTCAGGTTTAGGGTTAAAGCTTAGGTTCAGGGTTTGCGTTAGTGTTAGGGTTAGGGATAGGGTAAGGGTTAAGATTAGGGTTACTGGTTAATTTTAGTGTTAGAGTTACAGTTAGGGTTAGGGTTAGGTCTACAGGTTAGTGTAAGGGTTAGGGTTAGGGTTAGGGTTAGGGTTAGGGTTAGGGTTAGTGTTAGAGTTTGGGTTAGGGTTAGCCTTGGTTTATCATTAAGGTTAGGGTTACAATTAGGTTAGGAATAGGGTTAGGGTTTTCATTAGATTTAGTGTTAGGGTTAGGGTTATGGGTTAGGTGTGAGGTACAGGGTTATGGGATAGGGTTAGGGTTAGGGTTATATTTAGGGTTAGCATTTAGGGTTAGGGTTAGTGCTAGGGTTAGTGTTATGGTTAAGGTTAGTGTTAGGTTGAGGTTTAGGGGGGTTAGGATTAGTGTTAGGGTTCGAAGTTAGCTTTAGTGTTAGATTTAGCGTTAGGGTAGGGATAGGTTTAGGGTTAGGGTTAGTGTTAGAAGTTAGGGTTAGTCTTAGGTTTAGGGTTAGTGTTAGGGTTAGGGTTAGGCTTAGGGTTAAAAGTACGGGTTAGGGTTATGGTTATGGTTAGGGCTAGGTTATGCTAGGGTTAGGATTATGGTTAGGCATTACAGTCAGGGTTAAGGTTAGTTTAAGGGGTAGGGTTAAGGTTAGGGTTAGGGACTAATGTTTGGTTTAGTGTTATGATTATGGTTAGCGTTAGGTTTAGGGTTAGGTTTAAGGTTAGGATTAGAACTTAGAGTTAAGGGTACTGTTAGGTTTATTTTTACAGTTAGGGTTAGGTTTAGTGTTAGGTTTAGGCTTAGGGGTTACTTGTTTGGGAGAGGGTTAAGATTATGCTTTGGGTTACGTTTCGTGTTAGGTTCATGATTAGCTTTAGTGTTAGGCTGAGGGTTAGTTTTAGTGTTAGTTTTAGGGATAGGTTTAGGGTTAGGGTTGGGGTTAGGTGTTAGTGATAGGATTAGGGTTCGGGTTAGGGTTAGATTTAGGGTAAGGCTTAGTTTTATCGTTATGGCTAGGGTTAGGAATAGTGTTAATTTAGGGTTAGGGTTTAGGGTTAGGTTTAGGGTTAGAGTTAGGGTTAGGTTTAGGTTTAGGTTTAGGGTTAGGGTTAGTGTAAGGGTTAGTATTTTTAGTGTTAGGTTTGGGTTAGGGTTAGAGTTAGAGTTAGGGTTTGGGTTAGATATTAGGGTTAGGGTTACGATTAGGGTTATGGTTAGGGTTAGGATTAGTGTTATGTTTAAGTTTAGGGTTAGGGTTAGGTTTAGATTTAGGGTTAGGGTTACTGTTAGGGTTAGAATTTGGTTTAGTGTTAGGGTTAGGGGTAGGGTTAGAGTTAGAGTTAGAGTTAGGGTTACATTTTAGGATTAACGTTAGTGTTAGGGTTAGGGTTAGGGTTACGGTTAGAGGTTAGGGTCAAGGTTAGGGTTAGGGTTATGGTTAGAAGTTAGCATTCGGTTTAGGGTTAGTGTTGTGTTTAGGGTTATGGTTAGGGTTAGTCTTAGGTGTTATGGTTAAGGTTAGGATTAGGGTTAGGGTTAAAACTTAGGTTTAATTTTAGGTTTAGGGTTAGGGTTAGAGTTACGGTTAGGGTTAGAGTTAGTGTTAGGGATAGTGTTAGAATTAGGTGTAGGGGTTAGGTGTTAGGGAGAGTCTTATGGTTAGCCTTCAGGTTATGGTTAGTGTTAGGGTTATGATTAGGTTTAGGGTTAGGGTTAGTTTTAGGGATAGTGTTAGGGTTAGGTTTACTGTTAGTTTTAGGGTTAGGTTTAGGGTTAGGGTTAGGGGTTTACATTTAGGGATAGGATTAGGGTTATTTTTTGGTTTAGGTTTAGGGTTACGGTGAGGGTTGGGTTTAGGTTTATGGTTAGTTTTAGGGTTATACTTAGTTTTAAGATTAGGGTTAATTTTACGGTTAATTTTGGGGTTATGTTTAGTTTTACGGTTAGGGTTAGTGTTAGGGTTAGGATTAGGGTTAGGGTCATGGTTAATATTTAGCATTAGGTTTAGTGTTAGAGTTTGGTGTTCATGTTAGGCGTAGCGTTAGGCTTAGAGTTTATGTTTAGGTTTATTGTTGGGGCTATCATTAAAGCTTAGGTTTTGGTTTAGGGTGAGGTTTAGGATTAGTGTTATTGTTAGGGTAAGGGTTAGAGTTATGGGTTAGGGTTATGCTTAGGTTTAGTGTTATGCTAGAGTTAGGGTTAGGGTTAGGTATTACAGTCAGGTTTAGTGTTAATTTAAGGGGAAGCAGTAGGGTTAGAGAGGGTTAGGGATTAATGCTAGGTTTACGGTTGTGATTATCGTTATGGTTAGGGTTAGGGTTTGGGTTAGGGTTAGGTTTAGGGTTAGGATTAGAAGTTAGGGTTAGGCGTAGCGCTAGGTTTGTGGTTACAGTTATTGTTAGAGTTAGTGTTACCGTTAGGTTTAGGACTTAGCTGTTAGGGATAGGATTAAGATTAGGCTACGGGTTATGGTTAGCAATAGGGTTACGATTAGTTTTAGGGTTAGGGTTAGGCTAAGGGTTAGGGTTAGGTTTAGTGTTAGTTTTAGGGTTAGGTTTATGGTTAGGGTTAGGTTTTGGTTTTAGGGAGAGGGTTAATGTTAGGGTTATGGTTAGTTTTTGGGTAAGGGTTAAGTTTACGTTTAGGGTTATGTTTTGGAATCGTGTTAGTTTAGGGTTAGGGTTTAGGGTTAGGTTTAGGGTTAGGGTTAGGTTCAGTTTTAGGGTTAGGGTTAGTTTTAGGATTCAAAGTTGGTTTAGTGTTAGTGTTGGGGTTAGGTTAGATTTAGAGTTAGAGTTAGGTTTAGCTGTTAGGGTTAGTGCTAGTCTTACCGTTAGGGTTAGGGTTAGGGTTAGGGTTAGTGTTACGGATAGAGTTTAGGGTTAGGTTTAGGGTTAGAGTTACGATGAAGGTTAGGTTTAAGGTTATGGTTAGAGGTTAGCATTAGGTTTAGGGTTAGAGTTTGGGTTTAGCTTTAGGGTTATGTTTATGCTTAGATGTTATGGTTAAGGTTAGGGTTAGGGTTAGGGTTAAAACTTAGTTTCGGCTTAGGATTAGGGGTAGGGTTAGGGTTAGTGTTTCGATTAGTGTTAGTGTTAGGGTTAGGGGTTAGGTGTTCGGGAAAGGGTTAGGGCTAGGTTTAAGGTTAGTGATAGGGTTAGGTTTAGGGTTAGAAGAATGGGTCAGGGTTAGGGTTAGAGTTAGGTTTAGGATGTGGTTTAGGGTTAGGGTTAGGGTTAAAACTTAGGTTTAGGTTTAGGGTTAGGGTTAGGGATTAGGTGTTAGGGAAAGGGTTAGGGTTAGGTTTAAGGTTAGTGATAGGGTTAGGTTTAGGTTCAGAGTAATGGGTTAAGTTAGGGTTAGGGTTAGGTTTAGGGTGCGGGTTAGGGTTAGGGTTAGGGTTAGGGTTAGGTTTAGGTTTAGAGGTATGAGTTAGGGTTAGGTTTAGGGGTAGGGTTCGGTTTAGGGTTAGGCTTATGGTAGGTTTAGGGTTACTTATTATGGTCAGTATTAGCGTTAGTTTAACGCTTAGTGTTAGGGTTAGGGTTAGGGATTAATGTTAGGTTTAGGTTTAGGTTTAGGTTTATGGTTATGGTTAGGGTTAGTGTTAGTGTTAGGTTTAGGTTTAGAGTTTAGGGTTAGCGTTAGGTTTGTGTTAGGATTTGGGTTAAGGTTAGGACTAGGGTTTCGGTTAGGACTTGGATTAGGATTAGGATTAGGTTTAGGGTTAGATTTAGGGGTTAGGTGTTAGGGATAGGGTTAGTGTGAGGCTTCGGGTTAAGTTTAGGTTTAGGATTACGATTAGGTTAGGGGTACTGTTAGGGTTAGTTTTAGCATTTGCATTAAGTTTATGTTTAGTTTTTGGGTTAGGGTTAGAGTTAGTGTTAGGGGTTAGGTGTTAGAAATAAGGTTGTAGTTAGGGTTAGCGTTAGTGTTAGGTTAGGTTAGGGTTAAGTTTAGGGTTAGTGTTAGGGTTAAGTTAAGGGTTTGGTTTAGAGTTCGGTTTAGTTTTAGGCTTAGGGTTGGGTTAGGTTAATTGTTAAAAGTTAGGTTTAGAGTTAGTTTAGGGTTAGGTTTAGCAATAGGTTTGTGTTATGTTTAGGGTTAGTGTTAGAGGTTAAGGTGAGGATTAGGGTTTGGATTAAGGTTAGAGATATGGTTAGGGTTAGAGGTATGGGTTAGGGATAGGTTTAGGGGTAAGGTTAGGATTAGGGTTAGGGATAGGGTTACGGTTAGGCTTTGGTTATGCTTAGGGTTAGGGTTATGGTTAGTTTTAGTGTTAGGTTGAGAATTACGTTTAGAATTAGGATTACGTTTAGGTTTAGGGTTAGAAGTTAGGTTTAGTGTTAGGGATAGGTTAGTGTTAGGGTCAGGGTTAGAGTTTAAGGTTAGGGTTAAAGTTAGGATTAGGGTTACTGTTAGGGTGAGAGGTATGTGTTGGGGTTTGATTTAGGGGTATTGTTACAGTTAGGGTTAGGGTTATGGTAGGTTTAGGATTAGCGTTAGGGCTAGGTACTACTGTCAGGGTTAGTGTTAGTTTAAGGGGTAGGGTTCGGGTTAGGGTTATGTTTAGGCTTAGGGTTATGTTTAAAGGTTCGCTTTAGGTTTAGGTTTAGGGTTAGAGTTTAGTGTTAGAGTTACGGTTAGGGTTAGTTTTAACGTTAGTGTTTGGATTAGAAATTAGGGTTACGGGTAGGATTAGGTTTATGATTACGGTTAGGGTTAGGCTTAGGTTTAAGGTTAGGTTTACAGTTAATGTTAGGGTTAGGTTTAGGTTTAGAGGTTGGGTTACTGTTAGTGTTAGAAGTTACTTTAGTGTTAGGGTTTGGGTTGCAGTTAGAGTTAGAGTTCGGGTTAGGGTTAGATTTTAGGGTTTGGTTTAGGTTAGTGTTAGGGTTAGGATTAGTGTTACGGTTAGAAGTAAGGGTTATGGTTAGAGTTAGGGTTAGGGTTAGGTTTAGGGTTAGGGTTAGGATTAGTGTTATTGTTAGGGTTAGGTGTTAGGTGTTAGGCAGAGAGTTAGGATTATGTTTAGGGTTATGGTTAGGGTTAGAGGTTATGTGTTAGGGAGAGGGTTAGGGTTAGGCTTCGGGTAACATTTAGTGTTAGTATTACATTTAAGTTTACATTTAGGGTTAGGATTAGGTTTAATATTAATGTCAGAGTTAGGTTTTTGGTTAGGTTTCTGGTTAGGTTTACGCTTAAGGTAAGGTGTTAGGTGTTAGGAATATGGTTTTGGTTAGGGTTTGGGTTAGGGTTAGGGTTAGGGTTAGGTTTACAGTTAGTTTTAGGTTTACATATAGTTTTAGGGATAGGGTGAGGGTTTAGGGTTAGGGTTATTGTTAGGTTTAGGTTTAGGATTAGGGTTAGGCTTATTGGTAGAGATTAGCGTTAGGTTTAGTGTTAGAGTTTGGGGTTATGGTTATGGTTAGGGTTAGGCTTAGAGTTTATGATTAGGATTAGTGTTAGGGTTAGGATAAAGCTTAGGTTGAGGGTTAGGGTTATGCTTAGGGTTAGGGTATGATTAGAGGTTAGTGTTAGGGTTAGGTTTAGAATTAGTGTTAGTTTTTGTGATAGGGTTGGTTTTAGGATTAGGTTTAGAATTAGGTTTAGTTTTAGGGTTAGGGTTAGGATTATGATTAGGTTTAGGGTTAGGGTTATGGTTAGGAATAGTGTTACGGTTAGTCTTTAGGTTACGGTTAAGGTTATGGTTTGGGTTATGGTTACGGTTAGGTTGAGGTTTCGGATTATGTTTAGGGTTACCGTTAGAAATTACGTTTAGTGTTAGGTTTAGGGTTAGTGTCAGGGTTAGAGTTAGCGTTAGGGTTAGGGTTATTTTTACATTTTGCGTAAGGTTTAGATTTAGGTTGAGGTTTAGGGTTAGGGTTAAGGTTAGGGTTAGGGTTAGAGGTTAGTGTTAGGTTTAGGGTTAGGGTTAGGGTTAGGGTTAAGGTTAAGGTTAGGGTTAGACTTAGGGTTAGATTTATGGGTTAGGGTTAGGGTTAGATTTAGGGGAATATTTAGTATTAGGGATATGTTTAGCGTTAGGGTTAGCATTAGAGTTAGGTTTTTTGGTTAGGTTTAGGATTTGAGGTATGTGTTATGGTTAAGTTTAGGGGAAGGGTTAAGGTTAGGATTAATATTATGCTAGGTTTAGGGTTAGGGTTAGGGTTACATTTAAGTTTTGGGTTAGGGCTAGGTTTAGGGTAGAGCTAGAGATTAGGTGTTGGGGAAAGGTTTAGGGTTAGGCTCCCGGTTACGGTTTGGTTTTGCATTACGATTAGGTTTAGGCTTAGTGTTATGTTTAGGGTTAGGGTTAGGTTTAGGATTAGGGTTAGATTTACAGTTAGGGTTAGGTTTAGGGTTAGGGGTTAGATGTTAACGAGTGGTTTAGGGTTAGGGTTAGTGATTAGAGCCAGACTTCGCGTTAGTTTAAGGGATAGAGTTACAGTTAGGGTTAGGGATTATTGTTATGTTTAGTGTTAGGGTTATGGTTAGGTTTAGGGTTAGGGTTAGGATTAGAAGTTAGTGTTAGTGTTACAGTTAGAATTATGGTTACTGTTAGGGTTTGGGTTAGTTTTAGAGTTAGGGTTAGGTGTTAGGGGTTAGGGAGAGGTTTAAGGTTAGGCTTCAGATTATGCTTAGTGTTAGTTTTGTAACTAACTTTAGGGTAAGGCTTAGGGTTATGGTTAGTTTTAGGGTTAGTTTTAGGGTTAGGTTTCGTATTAGGGTTAGGGGTTAGGTTTTAGGGTTAGTGTTAGGGTTAGATTTATGGTTAGGGTTAGGGTTAAGGATAGTGTTTTGTTTAGAGTTAGGGTTTAGGGTTAGTGTTAGGGTTAAGGTTAGGCTTAGTGTTAGGTTTAGGGTTAGAGTTTAGGGTTATGGTTAGGTTAGGTTTAGGCTTAGTTTTAGGATTAGGATTAGTGTTAGGATTAGGGTTAGGATTATGATTACGGTGAGGATTAGAGGTTAGGTGTTAGGAAGAGGGTTTGGCTTAGGCTTTGGGTTAGGCTTAGGGTTAGGGCTACGATTAGATTTAGAGTTAGGTTTTGGGTTAGATTTAGGGTTTGTTTTAGAGTTAGGGGTTGGATTAGATTTAGGATTTGTTTTAGAGTTAGGGTTACTGTTAGGTTTAGGGGTTAGGTGTTAGGGATTGTGTTAGTCTTAGTGTTAGGTTTAGATTTAGGGTTAGGGTTAGGGATAGTGTTAGGTTTAGGATTAGGGTTAGTGGTTAAGTTTAGGGTTCGATTACGATTAGTCTTAGGTTTAAGTTTACAGGTTAGTGTTCGTGTTAGGATTAGTGTTAGGGTTAGGGTTAGGGTTAGGGGTAGTGTTAGGATTAGAATTTAGGGTTAGGATTAGGTTTAGGGTTAGAGTTAGGTGTAAGGTGTTAACGTTAAGGTTAGGGTTAGGGTTAGCGTTATGGTTAGAGTTAGGTTTAGCATTAGGTTTAAGTTTAGGGTTATGGTTAGAGTTAAAAGTTAGGTTTCTGGTTAGGTTTAGAAGTTTGCTTTAGTGTTAGTGTTTGGAATTGTGTTAGGGTTAGAGGTTAGTGTTAGCTTTAGAGTTAGGTTTAGGGTTAAGGTTATGGTTATGGTTAGGCTAATTTTTATACGTACGGGTAGGGTTACTGTTAGGTTTAGCGTTAGGTTTAGGGTTAGGTTTATGGTTAGGTTTAGGGTTATGGTTAGGTTTAGTTTCAGGGTTAACGTTAGTGTTAGAGTTTTGTGTTAGGGTTAGGGTTAGGGTTGGGTTTAGGGTTATGGTAGCTTTAGGGTTATTGTTAGTGTTAGAGGTCAGGTTTAAGTTTAGGGTTATGGTTAGGGTCAATGTTATCATAGGGTTAGAAGTAAGGTTTAGGGTTAGGTTTAGGGGTAGGGTTAGGTTTAGCATTAGTGTTATGGTAGGTTTAGGTTTAGGGTTCGGGTTAGCTATTACGGTCAGTGTTAGGTTTAGTTTATGAGGTAGGGTTAGTGTTAGGTTTAGGGATTCTTGTTAGGTTTAGGGTTAGGTTTATGGTTAGGGTTAGGGTTAGTGTTAGGGTTAGGGTTATGTTTAGGGTTAAATTTTAGGGTTAGGTTTACGTTTAGTGGCAGAGTTATTTTTAGTGTTAGAATTAGAATTTAGGGTTAGAATTAGTTTAAGTGTCAGTGTTACAGTTATGGTTAGGGTTAGGGTTAGGTTTAGATTTAGGTTTAGGTGTTAAGTGTTAGGAAGAGGGTTATGGTTAGGCTTGGGGTTAGGGTTAGTGTTAGGGTTTGAAGTTAGCTATTAGGGATAAAGTTAGCGATAGGGTTACGGTTATTGTTTGGTTAGGGTTAGGTTTATGGTAAGGTTTAGGGTTAGGGATAGTGTTAGGTTTAGGGTTAGGTATAGTGTTAGGGTTAGGGTTAGGTTTAGGATTAGGTTTGGGGTTAGAGTTTAGTTTTAGAGTTAGGTTTAGTGTTAAGTTTAGGTTTAGGATTCGTTTTAGAATTACAATTTATGGTTGGGGTAGGGTTAGTTTTAGGGTTACGTTTAAGGTTAGGGTTAGGGCTAGGTTTAGGTTTAGTGTTAGGTGTTAGGTGTTAGGGAAAGGGTTACATTTAGGCTTCTTGTTATGGTTAGGTTTTGGGTTACGATTAGATTTAGGCTTAGGGTTATAGTTAGGGTTAGGGTTAGGTTTAGGGTTAGGGTAAGTTTTAGAGGTAGTGTTAGGGTTAGGGTTAGGGGTTAGGTGTTAGTGACAGGGTTAGGGTTAGTGTTAGGTTTAGGCTTAGGTATTACTGTCAAGCTTCAGGTTAGTTTAAGGGGTAGAGATAGGGTTAGAGTTAGGGATAGGTTAGGGATAGTTTTAGGATTAGGGTTAGTGTTAGAGCTTAGGGTTAAGGTTATGGTTGTGGTTAGGGTCAGGTTTAGGGTAGGGTCAGAAGTAAGGGTTAGGGTAAGGTTTAAGGGTAGTGTTAGGTTTAGGGATAGTGTTATGGTAGGTTTAGGGTTAGGGTTCAGGTTAGGTATTACGGTCAGTTTTAGGGTTAGTTTAAGGTGTAGGGTTAGGGTTAGGGTTAGTGATTAATGTTAAGTTTAGTGTTAGGTTTATGGTTACGGTTAGGGCTAGGGTCAGGGTTAGGGTTAGGGTTAGAGTTTAGAATTAGGTTTAGGTTTAGGCTTAGTGTTAGGGTTAGGGTTATGTTTAGGGTTAAATTTTAGGGTTAATGTTATGTTTAGGGTTAGGGTTATTTTTAGGGTTAGGAAAAGAATTTAGGGTTAGAGTTAAGTTTAGGATTAGGGTTACAGTTACCATTAGGGTTAGGGTTAGGTTTAGGTTTACGGTTAGGTATTAAATGTTGGGAAGAGGGTAATGGTTAGGATTCAGGTTAGTGTTAGAGTTAGGGTTAGGTGTTAGGTATTAGGGATAGAGTTAGCGTTAGGGTTAGGGGTAGGATTAGCTTTATGGTAATGTTTAGAGTTAGGGGTTGGGTTAGGGTTAGTGTTAGGGATAGTGTTAGGTTCAGTGTTAGACTTTAGTTTTAGGGTTAAGGTTATTGTTAGGGTTAGGTTTAGGATTACAATTTATGGTTGGGGTAGGGTTAGTTTTAGGGTTACGTTTCAGTTTAAGGTTAGTGCTAGTTTTAGCGTTAGAGTTTAGTTTTAGGGTTAGGTTTATGGTTCAGGTTAGTGTTAGGGTTAGGTTTAGGATTACAATTTATGGTTGGGTTAGGGTTAGTTTTAGGGTTACATTAAACGTTAGGGTTAGGGCTAGGTTTAGTGTTAGAGTTAGGGGTTAGGTGTTAGCGAGAGTGTTAGAGTTGGGCTTCCCGTTATGGTTAAGTTTTGGGTTACAATGAGGTTTAGGCTTAGGGTTATGATTAGGGTTAGGGTTATGTTTAGGATTAGGGTTAGATTTAGAGGTAGGTTTAGGGTTAGGGTTAGGGCTTAGGTGTTACCAACAGGGTTAGGGTTAGGTTTAGTGTTAGGTATTACAGTTAGGCTTCAGGTTAGTTTAAGAGGTAGAGTTAGAGTTAGGGTAAGGGATTAATGTTAGGTTTAGTGTTAGGGTTATGATTAGGTTTATGGTTAGGGTTAGGATTAGAAGTTAGTGTAAGTGGTAGGGTTAGGATTATGGTTACGGTTATGGTTAGGATTAGTGTTGGCTTTGGGTTTAGGATTCTGGTGTTAGCGCGAGGCTTAAGATTAGGCTTCAGATTACGGTTAGGGTTAGGGTTACGATTAGCTTTAGGGCAAGGCTTATGGTTAGGGTTAGTGTTAGGGTTAGTTTTAGTGTTTTTTTTAGGGTTAAGTTTAGCGTTAGGGTTAGTGGTTAGGTGTTAGGGATAGTGTTAGGGTTAGGGTTAGGTTTATGTTTAGGGTTAGTGTTAGGGATAGTGTTAAGTTTAGAGTTAGTGTTTAGGGATAGTGTTAGGGTTAGTGGTTAGGTGTTAGGGATAGTGTTAGGGTTAGGGTTAGGTTTATGGTTAGGGTTAGTGTTAGGGATAGTGTTAGGTTTAGAGTTAGTGTTTAGAGTTAGTGTTAGGGTTAAGCTTAGTGTTAGGGTTAGGTTTAGGGTTAGAGTTTAGGGTTATGGTTAGGTTAGGTTTAGGGTTAGCTTTAGTGTTAGGGTAAGGGTTAGGGTTAGGGTTAGGCTTATGATTAGGGTGAGGATTAGAGTTTAGGTGTTAGTAAGAGGGTTAGCTTTAGGCTTTTGTTTAGCGATAGGGTTAGCGTTATGGTTAGGTTTAGTGTTAGGGTTAGTTTTAGGGTTGTTTTTTAGTTAGGGTTAAGGTTAGGGTTAGGGTTAGGTTTAAGTTTAGAGGTATGGTTTAGATTTAGGGTTAGAGTTAGGGTTCGGCTTAGGATTATGTTTAGGTTTAGGGTTAGGGTTAGTTTTAGGGTTGGGCTTAGGGCTAGTTTTAGAGGTAATGTTAAGGTTAGGTTTAGGGTTAGCTTTAGGGTTATGGTAGGTTTAGGGTTAGGATTAGTGATAGAGGTTAGTTTTAATGTTAGGGTTGTGGTTAAGGTCAGGGTTATGGTACGGTTAGAAGTAAGGGTTAGGGTTAGGTTTAGGGCAGGGTTAGGTTTAGGCATAGTGTTACGGTAGGTTTAGAGTTAGGGTTCGGGTTAGGTATTACGGTCAGTGTTAGGGTTAGATTAAGGGGTAGGGTTAGGGTTAGACTTAGTGATTAATGTTAAGTTTAGGGTTAGGTTTATGGTTCTGGTTTGGGTTAGGGTTAGTGTTAGGGCTAGGGTTAGAGTTTAGGATTAGGGTAATGTTTAGGGTTAGTGTTAGGATTAGTGTTAGGTTTATGCTTATGATTAGGGTTAAATTTTAGGGTTAGGGTTACGTTTAGGGTTAGGGTTATTTTTAGGGTTAAGATTAGAATTTAGGGTTAGAGTTAGGTTTAGGGTTATGGTTATGGTTCCGGTTAGGGTTACGGTTAGTTTTAGGTTTAGTGTTTGGTGTTAAATGTTGGGAGGAGGATAATGGTTAGGCTTTGAGTTAGGGTTAGGGTTAAGGTTAGGTTTAGGGATAGGTGTTAGGTATTAGGGATAGAGTTAGCATTAGGGTTAGGGTTAGGTTTATGGTAAGGTTTAGGGTTAGGGATAGTGTTAGGTTTAGGTTTAGGGTTAGGGATAGTTTTAGGCTTAGGGTTAATGTTATGTTTAGGGTTAGAGTTTAGTTTTAGGGTTAGGTTTAGCGTTAAGGTTATTGTTAGGTTTAAGTTTAGGATTACAATTTATTTTTGGGGTAGGGTTAGTTTTAGGGTTATGTTGAAGGTCAGGGTTTGGGCTAGGTTTAGGGTTAGAGTTTCATTTTAGGGTTAGGTTTAGGGTTAAAGTTAGGTTTAGGGTTAGGTTTAGGATTACAATTTATGGTTGTGTTAGGGTTAGTTTTAGGGTTATGTTTAATGTTAAGGTTAGGGCTAGGTTTAGGGTTAGAGTTAAGGGTTAGGTGTTAGGGAGAGGGGTAGAGTTAGGCTTTGGTTATGGTTAAGTTTTGGGTTACGATTAGGTTTAGGCTTAGTCTTATGTTTAGGGTTAGGGTTACGTTTATGATTAGGATTAGATTTAGAGTTAGGGTTAGGGTTAGTGTTAGGTGTTTGGCATTAACTACAGGGTTATGTTTACGGCTAGTGTTAGGTATTACAGTCAGGCTTCGGGTTAGTATAAGGGGTAGAGTTAGGGTTAGGGTAATGGATTAATGTAAGGTTTAGGGTTAGGGTTATGGTTAGGTTTAGAGTTAGGGTGTGGATTAGAAGTTAGATTTAGTGGTAGGGTAAGGATTATGGTTATGGTTACCGTTACGCTTAGGGTTAGCGTTAATGTTAGGGTTAGGGGTTAGAGGTTAGCGCGAAGCTTAAGGTTAGGCTTCAGATTACTTTTAGAGTTAGTGTTACGATTAGCTTTAGGGTAAGGCTTAGGGTTAGGGTTAGTGTTAAGGTTACTTTTAGGGTTAGGTTTAATGTTAGCGTTAGGGGTTATTGGTTAGGGAGATGCTTAAGGTTAGGCTTCAGAGTATTGTTAGAGTTAGGGTTACTATTAGCTTTACGGTATGGCTTAGGGTTATGGTTAGTGTTAGGGTTAGTTTTAGGGTAAGTTTTAGGGTTAGATTTATTGTTAGGGTTAGGGATTAGTTGTTAGGGAATTGGGTTAGGGTTAGGGTTAGGTTTATGGTTAGATTTAGGGTGATGGATAGTATTAGGTTTAGAGTTAGTGTTTAGGATTAGTGTTAGGGTTAAGGTTAGGTTTAGGGTTAGGTTTAGGGTTAGGTTTAGGGTTACAGTTTAGGGTTATGGTTAGGTTAGGGATAGGGTTCGTGTTAGGGTTAGGATTAGTGTTAGGGTTAGGTTTAGGGTTATGATTAGGGTGAGGATTAGACGTTAGGTGTTAGGAAGAGGGTTTGGCTTAAGCTTTGGGTTAGGGTTAAGGTTAGGGCTACGATTAGGTATAGAGTTAGGGTTAGGGTTAGATTTAGGGTTTGTTTTAGAGTTAGGGTTAGGGATAGTGTTAGGGTTAAGATTAGGGTTAGTGGTTAAGTTTAGGGTTAGGATTAAGGTTAGTGTTAAGGTTTAGAGGTTAGTGTTCATGTTCGTGTTAGGGTTAGGGTTAAGGTTAGAGTTTTTGTTAATGTTAGGGTTAGGGTTAGTTTCAGTGTTAGGGTTAGAGGTAGCATTAGAGGTATGGGTTAGTGTTACAGTTAGTGTTAGGTTTAGGGTTATGGTAGGTTTAGGGTTAGGTTAGTGATTGAAGTTAGTGTTAAGGTTAGGGTTGTTGTTAGGGTCAGGGTTAGGGTAGGGTTCAAATTAAGAGTTATGGTTTGTTTTAGGAGTAGGGCTAGGTTTAGGGATAGTTTTATGGTAGGTTTAGGGTTAGGGTTCGGGTTAGGTATTATGGTCAGTGTTAGGGTTAGTGTAAGGGGTAGGGTTAGGATTAGGGTTAGGGCTTAATGTTAAGTTTAGGGTTAGGTTTATGGTTGGGGTTAGGGTTAGTGTTAGTGTTAGTGTTAGGGTTAGAGTTTAGGATTAGGTTTAGGTTTAGGGTTAGTGTTAGGTTTAGGGTTATGTTTAGGGTTAAATTTTAGGGTTAGGCTTACATTTAGGGTTAGGGTTATTTTTAGGGTTAGGATTAGAATTTAGGGTTAGAGTTAGGTTTAGTTTTAGGGTTACGGTTACGGTTAGGGTTAGGGTTCGGGTTAGGTTTGTGGTTAGGTCTTAAATGTTGGGAAGAGGGTAATGGTTAGGCTTCGGGTTAGTGTTAGAGTTAGTGTTTGGGGTTAGGTATAAGGCATAGAGTTAGCGTTAGGGTTAGTGTTAGGGTTAGCTTTATGGTAAGGTTTACAGTTAGGGTTAGGGTTAGGGTTAGGGTTAGGGTTAGGGTTAGGGATAGTGTTAGGTTTAGGGTTAGGGTTAGGTTTACGGTTAGAGTTTAGTTTTAGAGTTAGTTTTAGGGTTAAGTTTATTGTTAGGGTTAGGTTTAGGATTACAATTTATGGTTGTGGTAGGGTTAGTTTTAGTGTTACCTTTAAGGTTAGTGTTAGGGCTAGGTTTAGGTTTAAAGTTTAGTTTTAGTGTTATATTTATGGTTCAGGTTAGGGTTAGGGTTAGGTTTAGGATTACAATTTATGGTTGGGTTAGTGTTAGTTTTAGGGTTACATTAAGGGTTAGGTTTAGGGCTAGCTTTAGGGTTAGAGTTAGGGATTATGTGTTAGGGAGAAGGTGAGAGTTGGGCTTCCCGTTATGGTTAAGTTTTGGGTTATGATTAGGTTTAGGCTTAGGGTTATGTTTAGGGTTAGAGTTATGTTTAGGATTAGGGTTAGATTTAGAGGTAGATTTAGGGTTAGAGTTAGGTGTTAGGTGTTAGCAACAGGGTTAGGGTTAGGTTTAATGTTAGGTATTACATTCAGGCTTCTGGTTAGTTTAAGGGGTAGAGATAGGGTTAGGGATTAATGTTAGTTTTAGGGTTAGGGTTATGTTTAGGTTTATGGTTAGGGTTAGGATTAGAAGTTAGGGTTAGTGGTAGGGTTAGGTTTATGGTTACAGTTACAGTTAGGGTTAGTGTTAGGTTTAGGTTTAGGGGTTCGCGGTTAGCGTGAGGCTTAAGGTTAGGCTTCATGTTTAAGGTTAGGGTTATGGTTACATTTAGGGTTAGGGTTAGTTTTAGTGTTAGGCTTAGGACTAGTGTTAGAGGTTTGTGTTAAGGTTAGGGTTAGGGTTAGGGTTAGTTTTATGGTAGGTTTATTTTTAGGGTTAGTGATAGAGGTTAGTGTTAAGTTTAGGGTCATGGTTATGGTCAGATTTAAGGTAGGGTTAGAAGTAAGGTTTAGGTTTAGGTTTAGGGGTAAGAGTAGATTTAGGGATAGTGTTATGGTAGGTTTAGGGTTAGGGTTCAGGTTAGGCATTACGGTCAGTATTAGGGTTAGTTTAAGGGGTAGGGTTAGGGTTAGGGATTAATGTTAAGTTTAGTGTTAGGTTTATGGTTCGGGTTAGGGTTAGTGTTAGGGTTAGGGTTAGAGTTTAGTATTAGGTTTACGTTTAGAGTTAGTGTTAGGGTTAGGGTTATTTTCAGGGTTAAATTTTAGGTTTAGGGTTATTTTTAGGATTAGAATTTAGGGTTAGAGTTAGGTTTAGGTTTTGGGTTATGGTTATGGTTAGAGTTAGGTTTAGGTTTAGGGTTAGGTGTTAAATATTGGGAAGAGGGTAATGGTTAGGCTTCACGTTAGGGTTAGAGTAAGGGTTAAGGTTTAGGTATTAGGGATAGAGTTAGCGTTAGGGTTAGGGTTAGGGTTAGGGTTAGCTTTATGGTAAGGTTTAGAGTTAGGGTTAGTTTTAGGGTTAGTGTTAGGGTTAGCGATAGTGTTAGGTTTAGGGTTAGGGTTAGATTTAGGGTTAGAGTTTAGTTTTAGGGTTAGGTTTAGGGTTCAGGTTATTGTTAGAGTTAGGTTTAGGATTACAATTTATGGTTTGGGTAGGGTCAGTTTTAGGGTTACGTTTAAGGTTAGGGTTAGGGCTGGGTTTAGCGTTACAGTTTAGTTTTAGGGTTAGGTTTAGGGTTCAGGTTAGGGTTAGGGTTACGTTTAGGATTACAATTTATGGTTGGGTTAGTGTTAGTTTTAGGGTTACATTAAGGGTTAGGTTTAGGGCTAGCTTTAGGGTTAGAGTTAGGGATTATGTGTTAGGGAGAAGGTGAGAGTTGGGCTTCCCGTTATGGTTAAGTTTTGGGTTATGATTAGGTTTAGGCTTAGGGTTATGTTTAGGGTTAGAGTTATGTTTAGGATTAGGGTTAGATTTAGAGGTAGATTTAGGGTTAGAGTTAGGTGTTAGGTGTTAGCAACAGGGTTAGGGTTAGGTTTAATGTTAGGTATTACATTCAGGCTTCTGGTTAGTTTAAGGGGTAGAGATAGGGTTAGGGATTAATGTTAGTTTTAGGGTTAGGGTTATGTTTAGGTTTATGGTTAGGGTTAGGATTAGAAGTTAGGGTTAGTGGTAGGGTTAGGTTTATGGTTACAGTTACAGTTAGGGTTAGTGTTAGGTTTAGGTTTAGGGGTTCGCGGTTAGCGTGAGGCTTAAGGTTAGGCTTCATGTTTAAGGTTAGGGTTATGGTTACATTTAGGGTTAGGGTTAGTTTTAGTGTTAGGCTTAGGACTAGTGTTAGAGGTTTGTGTTAAGGTTAGGGTTAGGGTTAGGGTTAGTTTTATGGTAGGTTTATTTTTAGGGTTAGTGATAGAGGTTAGTGTTAAGTTTAGGGTCATGGTTATGGTCAGATTTAAGGTAGGGTTAGAAGTAAGGTTTAGGTTTAGGTTTAGGGGTAAGAGTAGATTTAGGGATAGTGTTATGGTAGGTTTAGGGTTAGGGTTCAGGTTAGGCATTACGGTCAGTATTAGGGTTAGTTTAAGGGGTAGGGTTAGGGTTAGGGATTAATGTTAAGTTTAGTGTTAGGTTTATGGTTCGGGTTAGGGTTAGGGTTAGTGTTAGGGTTAGGGTTAGAGTTTAGTATTAGGTTTACGTTTAGAGTTAGTGTTAGGGTTAGGGTTATTTTCAGGGTTAAATTTTAGGTTTAGGGTTATTTTTAGGATTAGAATTTAGGGTTAGAGTTAGGTTTAGGTTTTGGGTTATGGTTATGGTTAGAGTTAGGTTTAGGTTTAGGGTTAGGTGTTAAATATTGGGAAGAGGGTAATGGTTAGGCTTCACGTTAGGGTTAGAGTAAGGGTTAAGGTTTAGGTATTAGGGATAGAGTTAGCGTTAGGGTTAGGGTTAGGGTTAGCTTTATGGTAAGGTTTAGAGTTAGGGTTAGTTTTAGGGTTAGTGTTAGGGTTAGCGATAGTGTTAGGTTTAGGGTTAGGGTTAGATTTAGGGTTAGAGTTTAGTTTTAGGGTTAGGTTTAGGGTTCAGGTTATTGTTAGAGTTAGGTTTAGGATTACAATTTATGGTTTGGGTAGGGTCAGTTTTAGGGTTACGTTTAAGGTTAGGGTTAGGGCTGGGTTTAGCGTTACAGTTTAGTTTTAGGGTTAGGTTTAGGGTTCAGGTTAGGGTTAGGGTTACGTTTAGGATTACAATTTATGGTTGGGTTAGGGTTAGTTTTAGGGTTACATTAAAGGTTAGGGTTAGGGCTATGTTTAGGGTTAGATTTAGGGGTTAGGTATTAGGCAGAGGGTTAGAGTTAGGCTTCCGGTTATGGTTAAGTTTTGGGTTACGATTAGGTTTAGGCTTAGCGTTATGTTTAGGGTTAGGGTTATGTTTCGGTTTGGGGTTAAATTTAGAGATAGGTGTAGGTTAGGGTTAGGGTTTAAGTGTTAGCAACAGGGTTAGGGTTAGGTTTAGTGTTAGGTATTACAGTCAGGCTTCGTGGTAGTTTAAGGGGTAGAGAAAAGGTTAGGGTAAGGGATTAATGTTAGGTTTAGTGTTAGGGTTATGGTTAGGTTTATGGTTAGTGTTAGGATTAGAAGTTAGCGTTAGTGGTAGGGTTAGGATTATGGTTACGGTTATGGTTAGGGTTAGTGTTAGGTTTACGGTTAGGGGTTAGCACCAAGGCTTAAGGTTAGGCTTCAGATTACGGTTAGGGTTAGGGTTATAATTAGCTTTAGGGTAAGTCTTATGATTAGGGTTAGTGTTAGGGTTAGTTTTAGGGTTATGTTTAGCGTTAGGGTTAGGACTTAAGTTTTAGGGATAGGGTTAGGTTTAGGTTTACAGTTAGGGTTAGGGTTCGGGATAGTGTTAGGTTTAGAGTTAGGGTTTAGGGTTAGGGTTAAGTTTAGGGTTAGGCTTAGGTTTATTGTTATAGTTTAGGGTTATGGTTAGGTTAGGGTTAGGGTTAGTGTTAGGGTTAGTGTGAGGGTTAGGGTTATGATTAGGGCGAGTATTAGAGGTTAGTTGTTAGAAAGAAGGTAATGGTTAGACTTTGGGTTAGGCTTAGCATTACCATTACGATTAGGTTTAGGTTTAGGATTAGTGTTAGATTTTGTGTTAATTTTAGAGTTAAGGTTAGGGTTAGGTTTAGCGGTTAGGTGTTAGGGATAGTGTAAGGGTTAGTGATAGTTTTAGGGTTAGGGTTAGGGTTAGGGATAGTGTTAGGTTTAGAGTTAAAGTTTCAGATTAAGGTTAGGGTTAGACGTTTTGTTTAGTGTTAGTTTTAGTATTCGTGTTAGGGTTTGTGTTAGGGCTAAAGGTTAGTGTTAGGTTTAGAGTTAGGTTCAGTATTAAGGTTAGGGTTAGGGTTATGGTTACGTTTACGGTTAGGGTTAGGTTTAGGGTTAGTGTTAGAAGTATGGGTTAGTGTTAGGCTTAGTGTTATGTTTAGGGTTATGGTAGGTTTAGGGTTGGGGTTAGGGCTAGGGTTACTTATTACGGTCAATGTTAGTGTTAGTTTAATGGGTAGGGTTAGGGTTAAGGGTAGGGATTAATGTTAGGTTAGGGTTAGATTTAAGGCTAGGGTTAGGGTTAGGGTTAGTGTTAGGTTTAGATTTTAAGGTGAGTGTTAGGTTTAGGGATATTGTTACTATTAGGGTTAGGTTTAGGTTTAGAGTTAAGCGTTAGCATTATTGTCAGGGTTAGGCTTAGAGATTATGGTTAGGGTTAGTGTTAGGTTTATTGTTAAAGCTTAGGTTTAGTTTTAGGCTCACTGTTAGGGTTAGTGTTAGGTTTAGAGGTTAGTGTTAGGGTTATGTTTAGGGTTAATGTTAATGTTAGGTTTGGGTTAGGTTTAGATTTTTGCTTAGGATTTGTGTTAGTGTTATGGTTAAGGATAGAATTAGGGTTAGGCTTAGGGTTAGGGTTAGGTTTAGGGTCACGTTAGGCTTTGGGTTATGCTTATGGTTAGTGTTAGGGTTATGGTTAGGGTTAGTTTTAGGTTGAAGTTTAAGGTTAGGGTTAGGTTTAGGATTAGAATTTAGGTTTAATATTAGGTTTAGGGTTATGTTTAGTGATAGGTTTAGGGTTATGGTTAGTATTAGAAGTAAAGGTTTAGTGTTAGTGTTAGTGTTAGGGTTAGTGTTAGGGTTAGGGTTAGAGGTATGGGTGAGAGTTAGGTTTAGGCGTAGACTTAGGTTTAGGGTTAGGGTTAGTGTTACAGTTATAGTTTAGGGTTAGTGTTAGGGTTAGAGTTAGGGTTAATGTAAGGGCTAGGTTTACGTTTAGGTTTAGGGTTAGGGTTAGCAATTAGGTGTTAGGGCGAGTGTTAGTGTTAGTCTTCATGTTACGGTTAGGGTTAAGGTTATGATTAGGATTAGGGTTAGTGTTAGGGTTAAGGTTAGAATTTAGAATTATGGTTGGGGGTAGCGTTAGAGTTTTGGTTACTGTTAGATTTTAGGGTTAGGGTTAGGGTTAGGTTTAGTGTTAGGTTTAGGGTTATGGTTAGAGGTTAGCGTAAGGTTTAGTTTTAGGTTTAGATTTAGGGTTAGGGTTAGGGTTAGCTTAAGGCTGGGGTTATGGTAGTGTTAGGGTTAGGGTTTGTTATTTCTGTCAGGTTTAGGGTTTGTTTAAGCGATAGTGTTGTGGTTTGTGTTATGGATTAATGTTAGGTTTAGGGCTAATGTTATGTTTAGGGTTAGGGTTATGTTTAGTGTTACAGTTAGGGTTATGTTTCGTGTTTGATTTTAGTGTTAGGGTAAGGGTTAGGGTTACGGTCATGGTTATGGTTAGGGTTTGGCTTAGGATTATGATTAGAATTTAGGGTTAGGGTTATATTTAGGATTATGTTTACGGTTAGGGTTAGGTTTAGGTTTAGGGTTACGGTTAGAGGTTAAGTGTTAGGGAGAATGTTAGGATAGGTGTTAGTGTTAGGAATTAGGTGTTAGGGAGAGTGTTATTGTTAGGCTTTGTGTTACCGTTAGGGTTAGAGTTACAATTAGGTTTAGGGTTAGTGTTAGGGTTAGGGTTAGAGTTTAGAATTATGGTTATGGGTAGCGTTAGGGTTTTGGTTACGGTTAGAGTTAGGGTTAGGGTAATGGTTAGGAGTAGTGTTATCTTTATTGTTATGGTTAGAGGTTAGCATTAGGTTTACGATTAGATTTAGGTTTAGGGTTAGAGTTAAAGGTTAGTGTTAGGGTTAGTGTTAGAGTTAGCGTTAGAGTTTTGGCTTAGTGCTAGCGTGAGGGTTAGGGTGAGAGTTAGGGTTAGGTTTTGGGTTAAAGTTTAGGGTTAGGGTTAGGTTTAGGGTTAGTGTTACGGTTAGGAATAGAAGTTAGTGTTAGGGGTAGGGTAATGTTTTTAGTTACAGTTAGGGTTAGGGTTAGTGTTAGGGTTAGTGTTAGGGTTAGGGTTAGAGGTATGGGTGAGAGTTAGGTTTAGGCGTAGACTTAGGTTTAGGGTTAGGGTTAGTGTTACGGTTATAGTTTAGGGTTAGTGTTAGGGTTAGAGTTAGGGTTAATGTAAGGGCTAGGTTTACGTTTAGGTTTAGGGTTAGGGTTAGCAATTAGGTGTTAGGGCGAGTGTTAGTGTTAGTCTTCATGTTACGGTTAGGGTTAAGGTTATGATTAGGATTAGGGTTAGTGTTAGGGTTAAGGTTAGAATTTAGAATTATGGTTGGGGGTAGCGTTAGAGTTTTGGTTACTGTTAGATTTTAGGGTTAGGGTTAGGGTTAGGTTTAGTGTTAGGTTTAGGGTTATGGTTAGAGGTTAGCGTAAGGTTTAGTTTTAGGTTTAGATTTAGGGTTAGGGTTAGGGTTAGCTTAAGGCTGGGGTTATGGTAGTGTTAGGGTTAGGGTTTGTTATTTCTGTCAGGTTTAGGGTTTGTTTAAGCGATAGTGTTGTGGTTTGTGTTATGGATTAATGTTAGGTTTAGGGCTAATGTTATGTTTAGGGTTAGGGTTATGTTTAGTGTTACAGTTAGGGTTATGTTTCGTGTTTGATTTTAGTGTTAGGGTAAGGGTTAGGGTTACGGTCATGGTTATGGTTAGGGTTTGGCTTAGGATTATGATTAGAATTTAGGGTTAGGGTTATATTTAGGATTATGTTTACGGTTAGGGTTAGGTTTAGGTTTAGGGTTACGGTTAGAGGTTAAGTGTTAGGGAGAATGTTAGGATAGGTGTTAGTGTTAGGAATTAGGTGTTAGGGAGAGTGTTATTGTTAGGCTTTGTGTTACCGTTAGGGTTAGAGTTACAATTAGGTTTAGGGTTAGTGTTAGGGTTAGGGTTAGAGTTTAGAATTATGGTTATGGGTAGCGTTAGGGTTTTGGTTACGGTTAGAGTTAGGGTTAGGGTAATGGTTAGGAGTAGTGTTATCTTTATTGTTATGGTTAGAGGTTAGCATTAGGTTTACGATTAGATTTAGGTTTAGGGTTAGAGTTAAAGGTTAGTGTTAGGGTTAGTGTTAGAGTTAGCGTTAGAGTTTTGGCTTAGTGCTAGCGTGAGGGTTAGGGTGAGAGTTAGGGTTAGGTTTTGGGTTAAAGTTTAGGGTTAGGGTTAGGTTTAGGGTTAGTGTTACGGTTAGGAATAGAAGTTAGTGTTAGGGGTAGGGTAATGTTTTTAGTTACAGTTAGGGTTAGGGTTAGTGTTAGGGTTAGGGTTAGAGGTATGGGTGAGAGTTAGGTTTAGGCGTAGACTTAGGTTTAGGGTTAGGGTTAGTGTTACGGTTATAGTTTAGGGTTAGTGTTAGGGTTAGAGTTAGGGTTAATGTAAGGGCTAGGTTTACGTTTAGGTTTAGGGTTAGGGTTAGCAATTAGGTGTTAGGGCGAGTGTTAGTGTTAGTCTTCATGTTACGGTTAGGGTTAAGGTTATGATTAGGATTAGGGTTAGTGTTAGGGTTAAGGTTAGAATTTAGAATTATGGTTGGGGGTAGCGTTAGAGTTTTGGTTACTGTTAGATTTTAGGGTTAGGGTTAGGGTTAGGTTTAGTGTTAGGTTTAGGGTTATGGTTAGAGGTTAGCGTAAGGTTTAGTTTTAGGTTTAGATTTAGGGTTAGGGTTAGGGTTAGCTTAAGGCTGGGGTTATGGTAGTGTTAGGGTTAGGGTTTGTTATTTCTGTCAGGTTTAGGGTTTGTTTAAGCGATAGTGTTGTGGTTTGTGTTATGGATTAATGTTAGGTTTAGGGCTAATGTTATGTTTAGGGTTAGGGTTATGTTTAGTGTTACAGTTAGGGTTATGTTTCGTGTTTGATTTTAGTGTTAGGGTAAGGGTTAGGGTTACGGTCATGGTTATGGTTAGGGTTTGGCTTAGGATTATGATTAGAATTTAGGGTTAGGGTTATATTTAGGATTATGTTTACGGTTAGGGTTAGGTTTAGGTTTAGGGTTACAGTTAGAGGTTAAGTGTTAGGGAGAATGTTAGGATAGGTGTTAGTGTTAGGAATTAGGTGTTAGGGAGAGTGTTATTGTTAGGCTTTGTGTTACCGTTAGGGTTAGAGTTACAATTAGGTTTAGGGTTAGTGTTAGGGTTAGGGTTAGAGTTTAGAATTATGGTTATGGGTAGCGTTAGGGTTTTGGTTACGGTTAGAGTTAGGGTTAGGGTAATGGTTAGGAGTAGTGTTATCTTTATTGTTATGGTTAGAGGTTAGCATTAGGTTTACGATTAGATTTAGGTTTAGGGTTAGAGTTAAAGGTTAGTGTTAGGGTTAGTGTTAGAGTTAGCGTTAGAGTTTTGGCTTAGTGCTAGCGTGAGGGTTAGGGTGAGAGTTAGGGTTAGGTTTTGGGTTAAAGTTTAGGGTTAGGGTTAGGTTTAGGGTTAGTGTTACGGTTAGGAATAGAAGTTAGTGTTAGGGGTAGGGTAATGTTTTTAGTTACAGTTAGGGTTAGGGTTAGTGTTAGGGTTAGTGTTAGGGTTTAGGTGTTAAGGGAGAGCGTTATGGATAGGCTTCAGTTTACGGTTCGTGTTACAGCTACAATTAGGTTTAGGGTTATTGTTAAGGTTAGGATTAGGTTTAGGTTTATGGTTAGTTTTAGGGTTAGATTTAGGGGTTAAGTGTTAGGGATAGGATTAGGGTTAGGGTTAGAGTTAGGTTTAGGATTAGGTTTACTGTTAGGTTTAGGGTTAGAGTTAGGGTTAGGGTTAGTGGTAAGTGTTAGGGGTCAGATTAGTGTTATGGTTAGTGTTAGGGTTAGGGTTACGGTTAGGGTTAGGGTTAGTTTTATGCTTAGGTTTAGTGCTACGTATAGTGTTAGAGTTAGAGTTAGGCTTTAGGGTAAGGGTTAGGGTTAAGGTTAGGATTAGGTTTATGGTTATGGTTAGAGGTTAGCATTAGATTTAGTTTTAGAGTTTGCGGTTAGGGTTAGGGTTAGGCTTAGTGTTTATGGTTAGGGATAGGGTTAGGGTTAGTGCTGGGTTAGTCTTAGTGTTAGGGTTAGAGGTATGGGTTAGGTTTATGACAAGGGTTAGGGTTAGAGTTAGGGTTAAGGTTACGCTATGGTTAGGGTTAGGTATTACATTCAGCTTCAGTGTTAGTTTAAGGGGTAAGGTTAGGGTTAGTGTTAGGGTTAGGATTAGATGTTATGGTTAGTGGTAGGGTTATGGTTATCGTTACGGTTAGGTTTAGGTTTAGTGCTAGGTTGAGGGATAGGGGTTAGTTGTTAGGGAGAGGGTTAATATTAGTCTCCGGGTTACAGTTAGCATAAGCGTTATGATTAGGTTTAGGGTTAGGCTTAGGGTTTGGGTTAGTGTTGGGGTTAGGTTTAGTGTTATTTTTAGGGTTAGAGTTTAGGGTTAGGGTTTTTGTTCGGTGTTAGGGATAGGGATAGTTTTAGGGTTAGTGTTAGGGTTAGGTTTAGGGTAAGGTTTAGGTTTATGGTGAGGTTTAGATTTAGGATTCTTGTTAGGTATACGTTTATGGTTTAGAGTTAGGTTTAGGGTTAGGGTTAGTGTTAGGGTTTAGGGTTATGTTAGTGTCAGGGTAAGAAGTTGGTTTAGTGTTAGGGTTAGGGTTACGTTTAGATTTAGAGCTAGGGTTAGTGTTAGATGTTAGGGCTAAAGTTAGTGTTAGGTTTAGAGTTATTGTTAAGGTTAGAGTTTATGGTGAGGGTTAGTTTTAAGTTAGGGTTAAGTTTAGGGTTAGCGTTATGGTTAGAGGTTAGCCTTAGGTTTAGGCTTAGAGTTTGTGTTTAGGGTCAGGTTAGGGTTAGGCTTAGAGATTATGGTTAAGGTTAGGGTTAGGGTTAGGGTTAGGGTTAAAACTTAGTTTTAGGTTTATTGTTAGGGTTAGGGTTAGTTTTAGGATTAGGTTTAGGGTTAGGGTTAGGGGTTAGTTGTTAGTGATAGTGTTAGTGTTAGGGTTAAGTTTTGGGAAGTTTTAGGGTAAGGGTTAGTGTTAGGGTTAGGGTTAAGGATAGTATTAGGGTTAGTGTTAGGGTTTAGTTTAAGGTGAAGTTTAGGGTTAGTGTTAGGCTTAGGATTAGGCTTAGTGGTTATGGTTAGTGTTAGGATTATGGTTAAAGCTTAGGTTTAGGGTTAGGTTTAGGGTCAGGGTTAGGGTTAGTGTTCGGGTTAGGAATAAGTTTATGCTTAGCCTTCGGGTTATGGTTAGGATTATGGTAACGATTAGGTGAGTGTTAGGGTTAGGGATAGGTTTAGGGTTTGTGTTAGTGTTATGGTTAGAGTTTAGGGTTATGGTTAGGGTTAGGGTTAGGGTTAGTGGTTAGTGTTAAGTTTGGGGTTAGGGTTATGGTTAAAGCTTAGGGTTAGGGTTAGGGTTAGTTTTGGTGTTAATGTTAGGGTGAGGCTTAGAATTTATGGTTAGTATTATGGTTATGGTTATGGTTAGGGTTAGGGTTAGAGGTAGGGTTAGTGTTAGGGTTAGGGCTAGGCTTAGGGTTATGGTTAGGGTTAGGATTACATTTAGGTTAGGGTTCGGGTTAGGGTTAGAATTTAGGTTTAGTGTTAGGTTAAGGGTTAGGTTTAGTGTTAGAGGTTAGGGTTAGTGTTAGGGTTCGGTTTAGGGTTAGTGTTAGTGTTAGAGTTTAGGTTTAGTGTTCGTTTTAGGGTTAGGTTTAGGGTTTTGGTTGGGGTTAGGGATAGGGATAGTTTTAAGGTTAGGGTTAGGGTTAGGTTTAGGGTTAGGTTTAGGGTAAGGGTTAGGTGTACGGTGAAGTTTAAGCTTAGGAATAGTGTTAGGTTTATGCTTAGGGTTTCGGGTTAGATTTAGGGTTAGGGTTAGGGTTAGATTAGGGTTTGGGTTATGTTTAGGTTTAGTGTTAGAGTTAGTTTTAGTGTTAGAATTTGCTTCAGTGTTAGGGTTAGGGTTAGGTTTAGTGTTATGGTAGGTTTCGGGTTAGGCTTAGTGTTACTCATTAAGGTTAGTGTTAGTTTAATGTGTAGGGTTAGGGTTAGGGGTAGGGATTAATGTTAGGTTTAGTGTTAGGTTTAGGGTTAGGGTTAGGGTTAGGGTTAGGGTTAGGGTTAGTTTTAGAGGTAGAGTTCAGGGTTAGGGTTAGGTTTAGGGTTATTGTTTTTGTTAGGTTTAGGTTAAGGTGTAGAGTTTAGGGTTAGGGTTAGTGTTAGGTTTAGGCTTAGGGGTTATGGTTAGGGTTAGTGTTAGGGTTAGGGTAAAAGCTTATTTTTAGGTTTAGCATCACGGTTAGGTTTAGGCTTAGGTTTAGAAGTTATTGTTATGATTATGTTTAGGGTTAGGGTTAGTGTTAGTGTTAGGGTTTGGGTTAGGTTTAGAGTTATGTTTAGGTTTCAGTTTAGTGTTAGTGTTAAGGATAGAATTAGGGTTAGGCTTAGGGTTAAGGATAGGTTTAGGCTCATGTTAAGGCTTTGGGTTATGGTTATGGTTAGTGTTAGGGTTATGGTTAGGGTTAGGCTTAGGTTGAGATTTAGGGTTAGGGTTAGGTTTAGAGTTAGAAGTTAGGTTTAATGTTAGGTTTAGTGTTAGGTTTAGGGATAGGTTTAAGCTTAGGGTTAGTGTTAGAGTTAAAGGCTAGGGTTAGCATTAGTGTTAGGGTTAGGGTTAGAGGTATGGGTTAGGGTTACATTTAGAGTTAGGGTTAGGTTTAGGGTTAGAATTAGTCTTACAGTAAGAGTTTAGGGTGAGTGTTAGGGTTAGATTTAGGGTTAAGGTTAGGGTAAGGTTTAGGTTTAGGTATAGGGTTAGGGTTAGGGGTTAGGTGTTAGGGAGAGTGTTAGTGTTAGACTCGTGTTACGGACGTGATTAAGGTTATGATTAGGTTTAGGGTTAGGTTTAGGGTTAAGGTTAGAGTTTAGAATTAGGGATAAGGGTAGATTTAGTGTTTTGGTTACCGTTAGAGTTTAGAGTTAGGGTTAAGGTTAGGGTTATTGTTGGGTTTAGGGTTAAGGTTAGAGGTTAGCGTTAGGTTTAGGGTTAGGGTTAGCTTTAGGGTTGGGGTTATGGTAGCTTTAGCTATTACTGTCAGGTTTAGGTTTTGTTTTAAGGGGTAGTGTTAGGGTTTGGGTTAGGGATTAATGTTAGGGTTATGGTTAGTCTTATTTTTAGGGTTAGGGTTCGGTTTAGTGTTACAATTAGGGCTAGGGTTAAGGTTAGGGTTAGAGGTATGGGTTAGCATTAGGTTTAGGGGTAGTGTTAGAGTTAGTGTTAGGGTTATGGTAGGTTTGGGGTTAGTGTTAGGGCTACATATTACGGTCAGGGTTATGTTTAGTTTAAGGGGTCGGCTTAAGGTTAGAGTTAGGGTGAGGCTTAGGGTTATGTTTACAGGTTAGCGTTAGGTTTAGGGTTAAGATTAGTGTAAGACGTAAGGGTTAGTGTTAGGGTTAGGGATTGGTTTAGGATTAGAAGTTAGGGTTAGGGTTATGGTTATGGTTCAGCTTAGGGTTAGGGTTAGTGTTAGGTTTAGGGTTAGGGGTTAGGTGTTAGGGAGAGGGCTATGGTTAGGCTTCGGGTTACGGTTAGTATTATGGTTTATGATTAGATTTAGGCTTAGGGTTACGGTTAGGGTTAGTGTTAGGGTCAGATTTAGGTTTTCGGTTAGGTTTAGGTCTAGGTTTATGGTTAGGTTTAGGGTTACTGATAAGTGTTAGTGTTAGGGTTAGGGTTTAGGGTAATGGTTAGGGTTAGGGTTAGGTTTAGGATAAGGTTTAGGCTTATGGTTAGAGGTTAGCGTTAGGTTTAGTGTTAGAGTTTAGGGTTAGGGTTAGTGTTATGGCTAGGTTTAGGCTTAGATGTTATGGTTAGGTTAGTGTTAGGTTTAGGGTTAAAGCTTAGGTTTAGGGTTTGTGTTACGGTTAGGGTTAGGGTTAGGTTTAGAGGTTAGTGTTAAGGGTAGGTTGAATGTTAGTGGTAGTGTTATGGTGAGGTTTAGGTTTAGAGTTAGGTTTAGATTTAGGGTTAGGGTTAGGGTTAGGGTTAGGGATAGGTTTACGGTTAGGCTTTGGTTTACAGTTAGTTTTATGGTTATGGTTATGGTTAGAGATATGGGTTAGAGTTAACATTAGGGTTAGGGTTAGGGCTAGGGTTAGGGTTATGCTAGGTTGAGTGTTAGTGTTAGGTATTACAGTCAGGCTTAGGGTTACTTTAAGGGGTACGGTTACTGTTAGGGTTACGGTCAGGGTTACGATTAGGGTTAGAGATTATTGTTATGGTTAGGGTTATGGTTAGGGTTAGTGTTACAGTTAGGGTTAGATGATAAGGTCAGGGTTAGAGTTAAGGGTAAGTTTAGGTTTAGGTTTAGGGTTAGGGTTAAAAGTTAGAGTTAGGGTTAGGGTTAGGCTTAGAGGTTATGGTTCGTGTTAGGTTTAGGGTTAAAGCTAAGTTCAGGGTTAGGGTTTACGTTAGGGTTAGGGATAGGTTAAGGGTTAAGATTAGATTACTGGTTAATTTTAGGGTTAGGGTTACAGTTAGGTTTAGGGTTAGGTCTAGAGTTTAGTGTTAGGGTTAGGGTTAGATATAAGGTTATTTTTAGGTTTAGAGTTAGGGTTATGTTTAGGGTTAGGCTTAGGGTTATAGTTAAGGATAGGTTTACAATTAGTTTAGGGTTAGGGTTAGGGTTAGGGGTTAGGTGAGATGTATAGGGTTATGGGTTAGGGTAATGGTTAGGGTTATGGTTATGGTTATCATTTAGGGTTAGGGTTAGGGTTTGGGTTAGGGTTAGTATTATGGTTAGGGTGAGGGTTAGGTTGAGGTTTATGGTTAGGGTTAGTGTTAAGGTTAGAAATTAGGTTTAGTCTTATGTTTAGGGTTAGGGTAGAGATAGGTTTAGTGTTAGGGTTCATGTTAGAGGTAAGGGTTAGTGTTAGGGTTAGTTTTAGGCTTAGGGTTAAAGGTACAGGTTAGGGTTAGGTTTAGTTTAGTGTTAG
The DNA here is from genome assembly GCF_034190915.1 of Cavia porcellus. Taxonomy (NCBI): domain Eukaryota; kingdom Metazoa; phylum Chordata; class Mammalia; order Rodentia; family Caviidae; genus Cavia; species Cavia porcellus. The sequence continues at coordinate 6,967,985 of NW_026947518.1, forward strand.
GGTTTGAGTCATGGTTAGGGTTAGGGCTGGGTTATGCTAGGTTTAGGATTAGGGTTAAGTATTACAGATTGGGCTTTGGTTAGTTTAAGGGGTAGGGTTAGGGTTAGGTAAGGGATTAATGTTAGATTTAGGGTTAGGGTTATGGTTAGAGTTAGGTTTAGGGTTAGGCTTAGTGTTAGAGGTTAGTGTTAGTGGTAAGTTTAGGCTTGGGTTAGTGTTACGGTTAGAGTTTAGGGTTACGTTAAGGTTAGGGTTAGTGTTATGGTTAGCGTTAGGGTTAGGGTTATGGTTAGAGGTTAGCATTCTGTTTAGGGTAAGAGTTAGCATTAGGGTCAGGTTTAGGCTTAGATGTGATGGTTACGGTTAGGTTTAGGTTAGTGTTAAATATTAGGTTCAGGGTTTGTTTTAGGTTTAGGGTTAGGTTTGTTTTAGGTTTAGGGTTAAGTTTGTTTTAGGTTTAGGGTTAGGGTTATGATAGTGTAAGGGTTAGGATTAGGGTTAGTGGTTAGGTTTAGAGTTAGGATACAGTTGGTGCTAGGTTTAGGTTTAGAGGTTAGTGCTAGTGTTAGAATTAGAGTTAGGTTTAGTGTTAGGGTTAGGTTTATGGTTTGAGTAGAGTTAGGGTTAGGTTTATACTTAGGGTTATAGTTAGTGTTAGGGTTAAAATTAGGTTCGGGTTAGGGTTAGGGTTATGTTTAGGTTTTGCATTAGACTTAGGTTTAGGTTTAGGATTAGGGTTAGGTTGAGGTTAAGGGTTAGTGTTCGGGTTAGTGTTAGAAATTAGGTTTAGTGCTAGGTTTAGGGTTAGGGTTAGGTATAGTTTAGGGTTAGAGTTAGTATTAGAGGTTAGGTTAAATGTTAGTGTTACTGTTGGGGTTAGGTTTAGGGTTAGGATTAGGTATAGTATTAAAGGTATGGGTTAGGGTTAGAGTTAGGGTTAGGTTTACGTATTACAATCAGGCTTAGCATTAGTTTAAGGGGTAGGGTTAGAGTTAGGAAAGGGGATTAATGTTATGTCTGGGTTAGGGTTATTGTTATGGTTAGGGTTAGGGTTAGTGTTAGGGTTAGGGGTAGGGTTAGGATTAGCGTTAGGGTTAGGGGTTAGGTGTTAGGGAGAGGGTTAAGGTTAGGCTTCGGATTATGGTTAGGGTTAGTGTTACGATTAGGTTTAGGGTTAGCCTTAGGGTTAGGGTTAGGGTTATGGTTAGGTTTAGTGTTAGTTTTATGGTTATGTTCAGCGTTAGGTTTAGGAGTTAGGTGTTAGGGATAGGGATAGGGTTAGGGTTCAGGTTAGGTTTACGGTTAGGGTTGGGTTTAGGGATAGTGTTAGGTTTAGGGTTACTGTTTAGGGTTATTGTTAGGCTTAGGGTTAGTGTTAGAGTTAGGGTTGGGTTTGGGTTTAGACTTAGGTGTTAGGTGTTAGGGTTAGGAGTTACGGAGAGGGTTGGGTTTAGGCTTAGCATTATGGTTAGGGTTAGAGTTACGGTTAGTTTAGGGTTAGGGTTAGGGTAAGGGTTAGATGTTAGGGATATGTTTAGGGTTTGGGTTAGTGTTATGGTTAGAGTTTAGGGTTACAGTTAGTGTTAGGGTTACGTTTAGGGTTAGTGGTTAGAGTTAGGTTTGGGTTAGGGTTATGTTTAAAGCTTAGGGTTAGGGTTAGGGTTAGGGTTAGAGTTAGTGTTAGGGTTAGGTGGTATAGGGTTAGTGTTAGGGTTATGGTTATGGTTAGAGGTTAGCATTAGGTTTAGTGATAGAGTTTGTGGTTAGGGTTAGGGTTAGTTTTAGAGTGAGGCTTAGAAGTTATGGTTAGTGTTATGGTTAATGTTAGGTTTAAAGCTTAGGTTTAGGGTTAGTGTTAGGGTTAGGGAAAGGGTTAGTGTTAGGGTTACGGCTAGGCTTAGGGTTATGTTTAGGGTTAGGATTACATTTAGGTTAGGATTACGGTTAGAATTTAGGTTTAGTGTTAGGTTAAGGATTAGGGTTAGGGATAGGTTTAGGGTTATGGTTAGTGTTAGAGTTTAGGGTTAGTGTTAGGGTTAGGGTTAGGGTTAAAATTTTGTGTTAGGGTTAGGGTTTGGTTTAGGGGTTATGTGTTTTGGATAGGGTAATTGTTATGATTAGGTTTAGGGTTAAGGTTACGGTTATGGTTAGAGGTTAGCGTTAGGTTTAGGGTTAGGTTAGGGTTATGGTTTCGGTTAGAGTACAAGGTTATGGTTAGTGTTAGGGTTATGGTTAGAGATTAGGGTTAGTGTTAAGGTAAGTGTTAGGTTTAGGGTTAGTGTTAGGTTTAGGGTTAGAGTTTAGGGTTATGATTCAGTTTAGGATTAGGGTTAGTGTTAGGGTTAGCCTTAGGGTTACGGTTAGTGTTAGGGCTATGATTAAGGTTAGGGTTAGTTATTAGGTGTTATGGAGAGGGTTAGCTTTAGGCTTTGGGTTACGGTTAGGGTTAGGGTTACGATTAGGTTTAGGCTTATGGTTAGGGTTACAGTTAGAGTTAGGGTTAGTTCTAGAGTCAGGGTTACGGTTAGGCTTTGGGATTAGGTTTTAGTGATAGGTTTAGGGTTAGTGTTAGGTTTAGGGTTTGTTTTAGGGTTAGGGTTTGCGATAGTTTTAGAGTTAGGGTTAGGGTTAGGGTTAAAGCTTAGGTTCAGGGTTAGGTTTAGGGTTAGGGTTAGGGATAGGGTAATGGTTAAAAATAGGTTTAGTGGTTATTTTTAGGCTTAGGATTACAGTTAGTGCTAAGGTTAGGTTTAGAGGTTAGTGTTAGTGTTAGGATGAGGCTTAGGGTTAATGTTAGGGTTAGGGTTAAGGTTAGAGTTAGGGTCAGGGTTAGGTTTAGGCTTATGGTTATGCTTATGGTTAGGGTTACAATAGGTTCGGGTTTGAGTTAGGGCTAGGGTCAGGGTTACGATTAGAATTTATGGTTAGGGTTAGGTTTATGGTTTAGGGTTAGGTTTAGGGTTACGGTTATAGTTAGAGGTTAGCATTAGTGTTAGGGTATAGTTAGGGTTAGGGCTGGGTTAGAGTTAAAGATTAGGGTTAGGCTTAGGATTACAGTTAGAGTTTAGGGTTAGTGTTAGGTTAAGGGTTAGGTTTAGGGTTAGGGTCAGTGTTTGGGTTAGGGTTAGGGTTATGCTTATTGTTAGGGTTATGATTAAGGTTAGTGTTAGGGGTTAGGTGTTAGGGAGAGGGTTAGGGTTAGGTTTTGTGTTACAGTTATGGTTAGGGTTACGATTAGTTTTAGGGTTAAGGTTAGGGTAAGGATTAGTGTTAGGGTTATTTTTTGAGTTAGGGTTAGCCATAGGGTTACGGGTTAGGTTTTATCGATAGGGTTAGGGTTAGGATTAGGGTTGGTGTTATGGTTGGGTTTATGGTTAGGGTTAATGATAATGATAGTGTTAGGGTTATGGTTAGTGTTAGGTTCAGGGTTAGGGTTCGCTTTAGGGTTGCGGTTATGGTAGTGTTATGTTAGGCTTAGGTATTACTGTCAGGTTTAGGGTTTGTTTTAGGGGTAGTGTTAGGATTTGGGTTAGGGATTAATGTTAGGTGTAGGTTTATTGTTATGTTTAGGGTTAGGGTTAATATTAGAGGTATGGATTATGGTTAGGGTTAGAGTTAGGTTTAGGGTTTTGGTAGGTTTCGTGTTAGGGTTAGGGTTAGTGTTAGGTTTAGGATTAAGATTAGAATTTAGGGTTAGGGTTATGTTTAGGAATACATTTACGGTTATGGTTAGGATTAGGATTAGAATTTAGGGTTAGGTTTATGTTTAGGATTAGGTTTGCGGGTGTGGTTAGGGTTTGGGTTAGGTTTAGGTTTAGGTTTGAGCCTTAGGTGTTACTGAGAGTGTTAGGGTTAGTGTTAGGTATAGGGGTTTTGTGTTAGGGAGTGTGTTAGGGTTAGGCTTCGTGTTACTCTTAAGGTTAGGGTTTCCATTAGGTTTAGGGTTAGTGTTAGGTTTAGGGTTAGAGTTTAGAATTAGGGTTAGTGGTAGCGTTAGTGTTTTGGTTACATTTAGAGTTTAGGCTTAGGGTTAAGTTTAGGGGTCGTGTTAGCATTATGGCTATTTTTAGAGGTTAGTGTTAGGTTTACGGTTAGAGTTAGGTTTAGGGTTAGACTTAAAGGTGAGTGTTAAGGATAGGGTTAGTGTTAGTGTTAGAGTTTACTGTTAGTGCTAGCTTGAGGGTTAGGGTGAGTGTTAGGGTTAGGTTTAGTGTTAAAGTTTACAGTTAGGTTTAAGGTTAGGGTTAGGGTTCGGGTTAGTGATAGGGGTTAGATGTTAGGGAGAGGCTTAGGGGAGGCTTCGGCTTACGGTTAGTGTTACTGTTATGATTAGGTTTAGGTTTAGGGTTAGGGTTAGGTTTAGGTTTATGGTTAGTTTTAGGTTTAGGTTTAGGGTTGGGGTTAGGGTTAAGTGTTAGGGATAGGATTAGGGTTAGGGTTAGAGTTAGGGTTAGGGTTAGCTTTACGCTTAGTTTTAGGGTTAGAGTTAGTGTTAGGGTTATGGTTAGGGTTAGGATTATGGTTAGGGTTAGGGTGAGGTTTACGGTTAGGTTTAGGGTTACAGATAGTGTTAGGGTTAGAGTTAGGTTTAGGTATTACAATCAGGCTTAGCGTTAGTTTAATGGGTAGGGTTAGATTTAGGGTAAGGGATTAATGTTAGTGTTATGATTAGGTTTAGGAGTTAGCCTTAGGGTTAGGGTTAGTGTTACGGTTAGGTTTAGTGTTATTTTTATGGTTATGTTCAGAGTTACGGATACGCATTAGTTGTTAAGGTTAGGGTTAGTGTTTGGGTTAGGTTTATGGTTAGGCTTGGGTTTAGTGATACTGTTAGGTTTAGGGTTAGTGTTTAGGGTTATTGTTAGGGTTATTGTTAGTGTTAGTGTTAGGGTTACGGTTAGGCTTAGGGGTTAGGTGTTAGGGTTAGGTGTTACAGAGAGGGTTGGGTTTAGGCTTAGGGTTACGGTTAGGGATAGAGTTATGTTTAGGGTTAGGGTTAAGGTTAGATGTTAGGGATAGGTTTAGGGTTTGGGTTAGTGTTATGGTTAGAGTTTAGGGTTAGGGTTAGGGTTAGGATAAGGGTTAGTGGTTAGTGTTAGTTTTGGTTTAGGGTTATGGTTAAAGTTTAGGGTTAGGGTTAGTGTTAGTGTTAGTGTTAGGGTTAGGGTTAGGGTTTGGGATAGGGTTAGGATTAGGGTTATGGTTAGAGGTTAGCATTAGGTTTAGTGATAGAGTTTGTGGTTAGGGCGAGCGTTAGGGTGAGGCTTAGAATTTATGGTTATTGTTATGGTTAGGGTTAGGTTTAAAGCTTAGGTTTAGGGTTAAGGTTAGCATTAGGCTTAGGGATAGGGTCAGTGTTAGGGTTAGGGCTAGGATTACATTTAGGTTAGGGTTAGGGTTAGAATTTAGGTTTAGTGTTAGGTTTAGTGTTAGGGTTAGGGATAGGTTTAGGGTTAGGTTTAATGTTAGAGTTTAGGGTTAGTGTTAGGTTTAGGATTAGAATTTTGTGTTAGGGTTAGGGTTATGTGTTATGGGTTATAGGTTTATGGGTTATGTGTTATGGATAGGGTAATGGTTATTCTTAGGTTTAGGGTTAGGGTTAGCGTTATGGTTAGAGTTTAGGGTTACGGTTATGGTTAGAGGTTAGTGTTAGGTTTAGGGTTAGGGTTACGGTTAGCTTAATATTTCATTTAGAGTTAAAGGTTATGGTTAGTGTTAGGGTTACAGTTAGAGTTTAGTGTTAATGTTAGGGTAAGTGTTAGGTTTAGGGTACTCTTAGGTTTAGGGTTAAAGTTTAGGGTTACGATTCAGTTTAGGGTTAGGGATAGTGTTAGGGTTATGCTTAGTTTTAGGGTTATGATTAAGGTTAGGGTTAGGGATTAGGTGTTACAGAGAAGGTTAGGTTTAGGCTTTGAGTTACTGTTAAGGTTAGGGTTACGATTAGGTTTAGGATTAGGGTTTGTGATAGGGTTAGGTTTAGAGTTAGGGTTAGGTTTAGAGTTAGGATTAGGGTTAGGGTTAGGGTTAGGTGTTAGGTGTTAGCGATAGTGTTAGTGTTAGTGTTAGGTTTAGGGTTCGGTTTACGGTTAGGGTTAGGGTTAGCCATAGTGTTAGGGTTAGGGTTACAGTTAAAGCTTAGGTTCAGGGTTAGGTTTAGGGTTAGGGTTAGTCTTAGGGATAGGGTAAGAATTAGAAGTAGGGTTAGTGGTTAGGTTTTGGGTTAGGATTACGTTTAGTGCTAGGGTTAGGTTTAGAGGTTAGTGTTAGTGCTAGAATGAGGCGTAGGTTAGTATTAGGTTTAGGTTTAAGGTTAGAGTTAGGGTTAGAGTTAGGTTTAGGCTTATGGTTATGGTTAGGGTTAGGGTTACAATAAGGTTCGGGTTTGGTTTAGGGCTAGGGTCCGGGTTAGGATTTGAATTTACTGTTAGGGTTAGGTTTGTAGTTTAGGGTTAGGGTTAGGGTTACGGTTATGGTTAGTGGTTAGCATTAAGTTTAGTGTTAGGGTTAGGGTTTGGGTTAGAGTTTAAGGTTAGGGATAGGGTTAGGTTTATGGTTAGAGTTTAGGGTTAGTGTTTGGGTAAATGTTAGGGTTAGGGTTAGGGTCAGTGTTAGGGTTAGGTTTAGGGTTACACTTAGTGTTAGGGTTATGATTAAGGTTTGTGTTAGGGCTTAGGTGTTAGGGAGAGTTTTATGTTTAGGATTTGGGATACGTTTAGGGTTAGGGTTACGATTAGGTTTAGTGTTAGGGTTAGGGTAAGGGATACAGTTAGGGTTAGGATTAGACTTAGTTTTAGAGTTAGGGTTAGGCATAGGGTTAGGGGTTAGATTTTATCGATAGTGTTAGGGTTAGAGTTAGTGTTGAGGGTTATGGTTACTGTTAGGGTTAGGTTTAGTTTTAAGTTTTTGGTTAGGGTTAGTGTTAGGATTAGGGTTAGGGTTAGGGTAGGTTTTGGGTTAGGATTAGTGTTACAGTTAGAATTTATGATTAGGTTGAGGGTTAGGGTTAGGGTAAGGTTTAGGGTTAGTGTTAGGTTCATGGTTAGAGGTTAGCGTTTGATTTAGGGTTAGAATTAGGGTTAGTGTTAGGGTTAGGGTTGATCTTAGAGGTTATGGTTATGGTTAGGGTTAGGGTGAGGGTGAAAGCTTAGGTTCAGGTTTAGGTTTAGTGTTAAAGTAAGTGTTAGGGATAGGGTAATGGTTAGGATTAGGTTTAGTGATTAGTTTTAGGGTTAGGGTTACTGTTAGGGTTAGTGTTAGCTTTATGTGTTAGTTTTAGGGTTAGTGTTAGGGTTAGGGTTAGTGTGAGGCTTAGGGATAGGGTTAGGGTTAGTGTGAGGGTTAGGGTTAGAGTTAGGGTTAGAGTTAGGATTAGGCTTAGCATTATGGTTAGGATTAGGGTTACATTTAGGTTATCATTAGGGTTAGTTTGGGGTTGAGGTTTAGGGTTAGGGTTTGCTTTAGATGTAGTGCTAGGGTAAGTGTTAGGGTTAGGTTTACAGGTTAGGTGTTAGGGTAGGGTTATGGGTTAGTGTTAGGTTTAGTGTTATGGTTAGGGTTAGCATTTAGCATTAGGCTTAGGGTTAGTGTTATGGTTAGGTTTAGAGTTAGGTTGATGTTTAGGGTTAGATTAGGATTATGGTTACGAGTTAGTTTAGACTTAGGTTTAGAGTTAGTGTTAGGGATAGGTTTAGGGTTAGAGGTTTGTGTTTGTGTTAGGGTTAATGTTAGGGTTAGAGTTAGATGTATGTGTTAGTGTTAGTGTTAGCATTAGGGTTAGGTTAAGGGTTAGGGTTAGGGTTAGGGTTATGCTAGGGTTAGGGTTAGGTTTAGGGTTAGATATTACAGACAGGGTTAGATTTAATTTAAAGGGTAATGTTAGGGATATGTAAGGGATTAATGTTAGGTTTAGTGTTAGGCTTATGGTTATGGTTAGGGTTATGGTTAGGATTAGAAGTTAGGGTTAGTGGTAGGGTTAGGGTTATGGTTACGTTTAGGATTAGGGGTAGTGTTATGGTTAGAGTTAGGGGTTAGGTGTTAGGGAGAGGTTTAAGGTTAGTCTTTGGGTTATGGTTAGTTTTAGGGTTACTCTTATGTTTAGATTTAGGCTTAGAGTTAGGGTTAGGGTTAGGGCTAGAGTTAGTTTTACAGTTAGATTTAGCATTAGAATTTGATGTTAGGTGTTAGGGTCAGGGTTAAGGTTAGGGTTAGGGTTGGTGTTAGGTTGACGTTTAGGGTTAGGCTTAGGGATAGTGTTAGCTTTAGGGTTAGGGTATAGGGTTAGTGTTACGATTAGGGTACGTGTTATGGTTAGGCTTCGGATTATGTTGATGGTTAGGGTTACGATTAGTTTAGGGTTATGTTTAAGTTTAGGGTTATGGTTAGGTTTATGGTTAGAGGATAGCTTTTGGTTTAGGGTTAGAGTTAGGCTTAGTGTCAGGTTTAGTGTTAGGCTCAGACGTTATGGTTAGGTTTAGGGTTGGCGTTAGTGTTAAAGCTTAGGTTCAGGGTTAGGGTTAAGGTTAGTGTTATGAAAGGGATATGCTAAGGGTTAGGATTAGTGTTAGTGGTTAGTTTTAGAGTTAAGGTTAGGGTTAGGGTTAGATTTAGAGGTTAGTGTTAAGGTAAGGGTTAGGTTTAGGGTAAGTGTGAGGGTTAGGGTTAGGCTTAGAGTTAGGGTTAGGTTTAGGGTTAGGCTTAGGGTTATGGTTAGGGTTAGGGCTACAATTAGGTTAGCATTAGGGTTAGGGTTAGGTTTAGGGTTTGCGTTAGATTTAGTGTTAGGGTTAGGATTAGGGTTAGCGCTAGGTTTAAGGGATAGGTGTTAGGGATATGGTTATGGATTAGGGTTAGTGTTAGGGTTAAGGTGAGTGTTAGTATTATGGTTATGGTTAGGGTTAGGGTTACTGTTATGGTTAGCGGTTAGCATTAGGTTTAGCGTTAGGGTTAAGGTTAGGGTTTGGGTTAGAGTTAAAGGTTAGGGTTAGGTTTAGGGTTATGGTTAGAGTTTAGTGTTAGTGTTAGTGTAAGTGTTAGGTTTAGGGTTAGGGTTATTTTTAGGGTTAGAGTTTAGGGTTATGTTTCGGTTTAGGGTTAGGTTTAGTGTCAGGGTTAGGGTTAGGGTTATGCTTAGTGTTAATGATATGATTAAGGTTAGGGTTAGGTGTTAGTTGTTAGGAGGAGTGTTAGGGTTAGGCTTTTGGTTACGGTTACGGTTATGATTATGATTAGGTTTAGGGTTAGGCTTAGGGTTAGGGTTAGGTTTAGTGTTAGTTTTAGGGTTAGTATTAGCGTTAGGTTTAAGGGTTAGGTGTTAGGGATAGGTATAGGTTTAGGGTTAGGTTTAGGGTTAGGTTTACGGTTAGGGTTAGTGTTAGGGATAGTGTTATGTTTAGGGTTAGAGTTAAGGATTAGTGTTAGGGTTAGGGTTAGTGTTAGGGTTATGGTTAGCCTTCGGGTTACAGTTAGGGTTATAGTTATGTTTAGGTTAGGGTTAGGGTTAGGGTTAGGAGCAGCTTTGGGTTAGGGTTAGGGTTACTGTTAGAAGTTAGGGATAGATTTAGTGTTAGGGTTAGTGTTACGGTTAGAGGTTTGGGTTAGGGTTAGGGTTAGGGTTAATGGTTAGCATTAGGTTTGGGTTAGAATTAGGCTTAGGGTTAGGGTTAAATCATTGGTTTGGGTTTAGGTTTAGGTTTAGGGTTAGGGTTACTGTTAGAGTTAGGTTTAGGGTTAGTGTTAGGTTTAGGGTTAGGTTTAGGGTTAGGGTTAGGGTTAGGGTTAGGGTTAGGGTTATGCTTAGATATTAGCGTTAGGTTTAGTGATGGGGTTTGGGGTTAGGGTGAGGGTCAGTGTGAGGCTTAGAAGTAATCATTAGTGTTAGGCTGAGGGTTAAGTTTAAAGCTTAGGTTTAGTGTTAGGGTTAGTGTTAGGGTTATTGTTAGGCTTAGGGGTTATGGTTATGGTTAGGGTTAGAGTTAAAGCTTAGGTTCATTGTTAGAGGTAGGGCTAGGTTTAGGTTAGGGATATGCGAAGGGTTAGGAATAAAGTTAGTGGTTAATTTTAGTGTTCGGTTTACCATTAGGTTTAGGGTTTGGTTTAGAGTTTAGTGATAGGGTTCGGGTTAGGGGTAGGGTTAGTGTGAGGGTTAGGGTTAGGGTTAGAGTTAGGGTTATGGTTAGGGTTAGGCCTAGGGATATGGTTAGGGCTAGTGTTACAATTAGGTTAGTGTTAGTGTTATGGTTAGTTTTTGCCTTAGATTTAGTGTTAGGGTTTGGGTTAGGGGTTAGGTGTTAGGGATAGGGTTATGGGGTAGGGTTAGTGTTATGGTTAAGGTTACGGTTATGGTTAGAGTTTAGCGTTAGGTTTAGGGTTTGGGTTAGGTTAGGCTTTGGGTTAGAGTTAAAGGTTAGTTTTAGGTTTAGCATTACAGTTAGAGTAAGGATTAGTGTTAGGGTAAGGGTTAGGTTTAGGGTTAGGATTAGGTTTAGAGTTAAGAGTTTTGCGTTATGGTTTGCTTTAAGGGTATGGTTATTTTTAATGTTATGGTTAGGTTTATGCTTTGTGTTAGGGTTATGATTAAGGTTAGGGTTAGGAGTTACGTGTTAGGGAGTGGGTTAGGTTTAGGCTGTGGGTTATGGTTAGGGTTAGGGAGGGTTAGGTTTATGGTTAGTGTTGTGATTAGGTTTAGGGTTAGGTTTAGGGTTAGTTTTAGTGTTAGGGCTAGGGTTAGTGTTAGGGTTTAGGTGTTAGCGATAGGGTTAGGGTTAGGTTTATGGTTCAGTGTAGGATTAGGGTTAGGGTTAGTGATAGTTTTATGGTTAGGGTTAGGGTTTAGGGTTACGGTTATGATTAGTTTAGTTTTAGGTTTAGGGTTAGTGTTAGGATTAAAAGTTAGGTTTACTGTTAGTGTTACGTTTTGCCTTAGTGTTTTCGTTAGAGTTTTGCATTTGGTTTTGGGTTAGAGTTATGGTTAGGGTTTGTGTTAGCTTTAGTGTTATGGTTAGGTTTAAGGTTGGGTTAGGGTTAGGTTTAGAGGTTAGTGTTAGAGTTAGTGTTGTGGTTAGTGTGAGGTTTAGGATTAGGGTTAGAGCTAGGGTTATGGTTAGTGTTAGTTTTATGTTTAGGGTTAGGGTTAAAGGTTAGGTTCAGGTTTACAGTTAGGATTAGTGTTAGGGTTAGGGATATTGTAAAGGTTAGCATTAGGGTTAGTGATTAGTCTTAGCCTTAGGGTTACGGTTAGGGTTAGTGTTAGGTTTAGATGTTAGTGTTAGTGTTAGGGTTAGGGTTAGTGTTAGTGTGAGGGTTAGGGTTAGGTTTAGAGTTAGGGTTAGGTTTAGGCTTAGGGTTATGGTTAGTGTTAGGGTTACAATTAGGTTAGAATTAGGGTTAGGTTTAGGTTTAGGGTTAGGGTTAGGGTTAGGGTTTGTGTTAGACTTACTGTTAGGGTTAGCGTTAGTTTTATGGTTAGGTTTATGGGTTAGGTATTAGGGATAGTGTTATGGGTTAGGGTGAGTGTTTGTGTTAGGGTTCAGGTTAGGGCTAGGGTTAGGTTTAGGGTTAGAGTTTAGGGTTAGGGTTATGGTTTGGGTTAGTGTTATGGTTAGGGTTAGGGTTAGGTTGAGGTTTAGGGTGAGGGTTAAGGTTAGAAGTTAGGTTTAGTGTTAGGTTTAGGCTTAGGGTTAGGGATAGGTTTACGGTTGGGATTAGTGTTAGAGGTTAGGTTTAGTGTTAAGGTTAGGGTTAGTGTTAGGGTTGGGGTTAGTGTTAGTTGTAGGGTTAGGGTTAGGGTTAGGGTTAGGGTTAGGGTTAGCGTTAGGTTTATGGTTATGCTTAGAGTTTAGCGTTAGGTTCGAATTAGGGTTACGGTTATGGTTAGAGGTTAGCATTATGTTTAGGATTAGGGTTAGGATTAGGGTATGGGTTAGAGTTAAAGGTTAGGTTTATGTTTAGTGTTACGGTTAGAGTATAGGGTTAGTGTTAGGGTAAGTGTTAGGGTTAGGCTTAGGCTTAGGTTTAGAGTGAGAGTTTAGGGTTATGGTTCAGTTTAGGGTTAGGGTTAGTGTTAGGGTTACTGTTAGGATTACGCTTAGTGTTAGGGTTTGATTAAGGTTAGGGTTAGGAGTTAGGTGTTAGGGAGTGGGTTAGGGTTCGGCTATGGGTTTCGGTTAGGGTTAGAGTTACGATTGGGTTTAGGGTTAGGTTCAAGGTTAGGGTTAGGTTTAGTTTTAGAGTTAGTTTTAGAGTTAGGGTTAGATTTAGGTTTAGGGTTAGTGTTAGAGGTTAGGATTAGCCTTAGGGTTAGGGTTAGGATTAGAAATTTGTGTTAGGGTTAGATTTAGGGTTAGGTTTAGGGGTTAGTTGTTAGGGATAGTGTAAGGGTTATGGTTAGGTTTAGTGTTAGTTTAGGGTTAGGGTTAGGTTTAGGGTTATGGTTAGGGTTATGGTTAGGGTTAGGATTAGAATTTAGGATTAGGTTTAGGGTTAGGTTTACAGGTTAGTGTTAGGGTTATGGTTATGGTTAGAGGTTCGCATTAAGTTTAGGGTTAGGGTTAGTTTTAGTGTTAGGTTTTGAGTTAGAGTTAAAGGTTAGGTTTATATTTAGTGTTTTGGTTAGAGTATAGGGTTAGTGTTAGGGTAACGGTTAGGTTTAGGGTTAGGCTTAGGTTTAGAGTGAGATTTTAGGGTTATGGTTCAGTTTAGGGTTAGGGTTAGTGTTAGGGTTACGGTTAGGATTACGCTTAGTGTTAGGTTATGATTAAGGTTAGGTTTAGGAGTTAGGTGTTAGGGAGTGGGTTAGGGTTCGGCTATGGGTTTCGGTTAGGGTTAGGGTTACGATTAGGTTTAGGGTTAGGTTTAATGTTAGGGTTAGGTTTAGGTTTAGAGTTACTTTTAGAGTTAGTGTTAGGGTTAGGTTTAGGGTTAGGGTTAGTGTTAGAGGTTAAGGTTAGTGTTAGGGTTAGGATTAGCCTTAGGTTTAGGGTTAGGATTAGAAATTTATGTTAGGACTAGATTTAGGGTTAGGTTTAGTGTTAGTTTAGGGTTAGGTTTAAGTTTAGGGTTATGGTTAGGGTTATTGTTAGGGTTAGGATTAGAATTTAGGGTTAGGTTTAGGGTTAGGTTTACAGGTTAGTGTTAGGGTTACAGTTATGGTTAGAAGTTAGCGTTAAGTTTAGGGTTAGGGTTAGTTTTAGTGTTTGGGTTTGGGTTAGAGTTAAAGGTTAGGATTATATTTAGTGTTTCAGTTAGAGTATAGGGTTAGTGTTAGGGTAAGGGTTAGGTTTAGGGTTAGGCTTAGGTTTAGAGTGAGAGTTTAGTGTTATGGTTCAGTTTAGGGTTAGGATTAGTGTTCGGATTACGGTTAGGATTAAATTTAGATTTAGATTTAGGTTTAGGTTTAGGGGTTAGGTGTTAGCTATAGTGTAAGGGTTATGGTTATTTAGTGTTAGTTTAGGGTTAGGGTTAGATTTAGGGTTATGGTTAGTGTTATGGTTAGGGTTAGGATTAGAATTTAGGGTTAGGTTGAGGGTTAGGTTTACAGGTTAGGGTTAGGGTAATGATTATGGTTAAGGTTAGCCTTAAGTTTAGGGTTAGGGTTAGTTTTAGGGTTAGGGTTTGTGTTAGAGTTAAAGGTTAGGGTTACAGTTAGGGTTACGGTTAGAATTTAGGGTTAGTGTTAGGTGAAGTGTTAGGTTTACGCTTAATGTTAGGGTTATGATTAAGGTTAGTTTTAGGGCTTAGGTGTTAGGGAGAGGGTTAAGGTTAGGCTTTGGGTTATGTTTAGTGTTTGGGTTATGATTAGGTTTAGGTTTAGGGTTAGGGTTAGATTTAGGTTTAGGATTAATTTTAGAGTTAGGGTCAAGGTTAGGGTTAGGTGTTAGGTGTTAGCGATAGAGTTATGGTTAGGGTTATGTTTAGGGTTCGGTTTAGGGTTAGAGTTAGTGTTAGGAATAGTGTTAGGGTTAGGATTAGCATTTAGGGTTAGGTTTAGGGTTAGGTTTAGGGTTAGAGTTAGTGTTAGGGTTAGAATATAGGGTTAGTGTTCAGGTTAGGTTTAGGATTTGGTTATGGTTAGAGGTTAGCGTTTCATTTATGGTTAGATTTAGGGTTAGGGTTCTGCTTAGACTTTATTTTTCGGGTTAGAGTTTGGGTTAAACCTAAGGTTCAGGTTTACGGTTATGGTTAAGGTTAGGGTTACGGTTAGAGTTTAGGGTTAGGTTTAAGGTTAGGGTTAGTCTCACGGTTATGGATAGCGGTTAGCTTTTGGTTTAGACTTAGAATTAGGGTTAGTGTTATGGTTATTGTTAGGCTTAGAGGTTATGGTTATTGTTAGGGTTAGGGTTAGGTTTAAAGCTTAGCTTGATGGTTAGAGTTAGGGGTAGGGTTAGCTTAGGGATATGCTAAGGGTTAGGATTATGGTTAGTGGTTAATTTTAGTGTTAGGTTTACCATTAGGGTTAGGGTTAGGGTTAGGTTTAGAGGTCAGTGATAGTGTTAGCGTTAGGGTTAGGGTTAGGGTTAGGGCTATGGTTAGTGTGAGGGTTAGGGTTAGGGTTAGTGTTAGGATTATGGTTAGTGTTAGGCTTATGGATATGTTTAGGTCTAGGCTTACAATTAGGTTAGTGTTAGTGTTATGGTTAGGGTTTGCATTAGATTTAGTGTTAGGGTTAGGGTTAGGTTCAGGGGTTAGGTGTTAGGGATAGGGTTATGGGTTAGGGTTAATGTTAGGGTTAGGGTTAGAGTCACGGTTAGAGTTAGAGTTACGGTTATGGTTAGAGGTTAGCATTAGGTTTAGGGTTAGTGTTAGGGTTTGTGTTAGAGTTAAAGGTTATGGTTAGGTTTAGTGTTAAGGTTAGAGATTAAGGTTAGTGTTAGGGTAAATGTTTGGTTTAGGGTTAGGTTTAGGTTTAGGTTTAAAGTTTAGTGTTATAGGCCGGATTAGTGTTGGGTTTATGGTTAGGGATACGCTTAGTGTTAGGGTTATGATTAAAGTTAGTATTAGGGGTTAGGTGTTAGGGAGAGGGCTAGGGTTAGGCTTTGGGTTTCGGTTAGAGTTAGGGTTACGATTAGGTTTAGGGTTAGAATTAGGGGTAAGGTTAGTGTTAGGTTTAGTGTTAGGTTTAGGGTTAGTTTTAGAGTTAGGGTTAGGGTTAAGGGTTAGTTGTTAGCAATAGGGTTAGAGTTAGGGTTAGTTTTAGGGTTCGGTTTAGGGCTAAAGTTATGGATAGTATTAGGTTTAGGTTTAGGGTTAGGGTTAGTGTTAGGGTTAGAAGATATGTTTAGTGTTAGGGTTAGAAGATAGGTTTACTGTTAGCGTTAGGGTTAGGGCTAGGTTATGGTTAGAGGTTAGCGTTTGGTTTAGGGTTAGAGTTAGGGCTAGGTTTAGTGTTAGGGTTAGGCTTAGAGGTTATGGTTTGGGTTAGTGTTAGGGTTAAAGCTTAGGTTCAGGGTTAGTGTTAGGATTAGTGTTAGGCTTAGGGACATTGTAAGGGTTAGGTTTAGGGTTAGTGCTTAATTTTAGGGTTAGGGTTACAGTTAGGGTTAGGGTTAGGGTTAGATGTTAGTGTTAGTGTTAGAGTTAGGTTTAGGGTTAGTGTGAGGGTTAGGGTTAGGTTTAGAGTTAGGGTTATTGTTAGGTTTATGCTTCAGGTTGTGGTTTGTGTTAGTGTTACAATTAGGTTAGGGTTAGGGTTAGGGTTCGGGCTAAAGCTTAAGTTCAGTGTTAGGGTTAGGATTAGGGTTAAGTTTAGGGATATGGTAAGGGTTAGGATTAGGGTTAGTGGATATTTTTAGGGTTAGGGTTATGGTTAGGCTTAGGATTAGGTTTAGATGTTAGTGTTTGTGTTAGGTTAGGGTTAGGGTTAGGGTGAGTGTCAGGGTTAGGTTTAGAGTTAGGGTTAGTGTTAGGGTTAGGATGGCGTTATGGTTAGTTTTAGGGTTAGGATGGCGTTATGGTTAGTGTTAGGGTTATAATTGGGTTAGTGTTAGGGTTAGGGTTAGGGTTTGCGTTAGATTTAGTGTTAAGTTTTGGATTAGGGTTAGGGTTAGGTTTAGGGGTTAGACGTTAGGTACAGTGTTTTGAGTTAGGTTATGTGTTAGGTTTCGGGTTAGGGTTAGGGTTTGGGGTACTGTTAGGATTAGAGTTTAGTGTTAGAGTTAGGGTTTGGGTTAGTGTTTAGTTAGGGATAACGTTAGGTTGAGGTTTACGGTGAGGCGTCATGTTAGAAGTTATGATTAGTGTTAGGTTTAGGGATAGGTTTAGGTTTAGGGTTAGTTTTAGAGGTTAGGTTTATTGTTAGGTTTAGTGTTAGTTTTAACGTTAGGGTTAGATGTATGGATTAGAGTTAGTGTTAGTGTTAGGGTTAGAGTTAGGGTTAGGGCGTGAGTTAGGGTTAGGGTTATGCTACGGTTAGGGTTAGGATTAGGTTTAGGTATTACAGTCAGGCTTAGGGTTAGTTTAAGGGATAGGGTTAGGGTTAGGTTTAGGGTAAGGGATTAATGTTAGGTCTGTGTTAGGGATATGGCTATCATTAGGGTTAGGATTGGAAGTTAATGTAAGGAGTAGGGTTAGGGATATTCTTATGTTTAGGGTTAGGGTCAGTGTTAGGGTTAGGTTTAGGGGTTAAGGCTTAGGGAGAGTGTAAAGTTTAGGCTTTAGTTTACAGTGAGGGTTAGTATTACGATTAGGTTTAGCGTTAGGCTTAGGATTATGGTGAGGCTTAGTGTTAAGGTTTATAGTTAGTTTTAGGTTTAGATTTAGTGTTAGGTTTAGGGGTTAAGTGTTAGGGATAGGTTTAGGGTTAGAATTAGTGTCAGGGTTAGGTTTACGGTTAGGGTTAGTGTTAGGGATAGTGTTAAGTTTCGGGTTAGGGTTTGTGGTTAGTGTTAGGGTTAGTGTTAGGGTTAGGGTTATGGTTAGGCTTGGGGCTATGGTTAGAGTTACGTTTAGGTTAGGGTTAGGTTTAGGATTAATTTTACGGTTTTGGTTAGCATTAGGGTTAGGGATAGGGTAAGTTTTAGGATTAGGATTTGTTGTTAGGTTTAGGTTTAGGTTTAGGTTTACATTTAGGGATAGGTTCAGGTTTAGAAGTTAGTGTTAGGGTTAGTTTTATGGCTAGGGTTAGGTTTAGGTTTAGAGTTTGGTTTAGGTTTAGAGTTATGATTTGGGTTAAGGTTAGGTATAGGGTTATGGCTAGGCTTCTGTTTATGGTAAGGATTAGGTTTAAGATTAGGTTAACGGTACAGTTAGGGTTAGTGTTAAGTTTATGGTTAGGGTTAGGATTTGGATTAGGATTCGTGTTAGGGTTATGGTTTGGTTTACGGGTTAGCTGTTAGGCATAGGTTTAGGGTTAGTCTTCGCTTTACGGTTAGGTTTAGGGTTATGATGAGGTTAGGGTTAGTGTTAGGTTTAGGGTTAGGGGTAGTGTTTGTGTTAGATTTAGGGTTAGTTTTAGTGTTAGGGTTAGGTTTAGGGGTTAAGTGTTAGGGATAGGGTTATAGTTAGGGTTAGGCTTAGGGTTAGGTTTAGGGCTAGGTTTAGGTTTAGGGTTAAAGTTATGGTTAGTGTTAGCGTTTAGTGTTAGGGTTAGGGTTAGTGTTAGGATAACTTTGATGTTTAGGTTTAGGTTTAGGGTTAGGATTAGTGTTAGGGCTTAAGGTTAGGGGTTTGGCTTAGGGTTATGTCTTACAGTTAGCTGTTAGGTGTAAGGGTTAGCATTATGGTTAGGGTTAGGGGTAGCTTTATGTTTAGTTTTAGGGTCATGGTTACAGTTAGGGTTAGGGTTACGATTAGGGTTAGAGATTATGGTTACTGATACGGTTATGGTTAGGGTTAGTGTTATGGTTAGGGTAAGAATTTAGGCTTAGTGTTAGTGTTAGGGTTATGTTTAGGTTTAGGGTTAGGTTTAGAAGTTATGGTTAGTGTTAGGGTTAGGCTTTGTGTTAGGGTTAGGGTTAGGGTTAGTGTTCGGTTTAGGGTTAGGATTTAGTATTAGTGTTAGGTTTAGGGTTAGGGTTAGGGTCACAGTTAGGCTTCGGGTTATGGTTCGGGTTAGGGTTACAATTAGGTTTAGGTATAGGCTTAGGGTAGGGTTACGGTAAGTTTTAGGTTTAGTGATAGTTTCAGGGTTAGGTTTAGCGTTAGGGTTAGGGATTAGGTTTTAGGGATAGGGTTAGGGATAGCGTAGTGTTAGTGTTAGGTTTACAGTTAGGGTTAGGTTTAGGATTAGTGTTAGGGCTTAATGTGAGGGGTTAGGCTTAGGGTTACGGTTAGGGTTAGTGTTATGATCAGGGTTATGGTTAGAGGTTAGCGTTAGGTTTAGTGATAGAGTTTGTGGTTAGAGTTAGGGTTAGGGTGAGGATTAGATGTTATTTTTAGGTTTAGGGTTAGGCTTAGGGTTAAAGCTTAGGTTGAGTGTTAGGGTTAGCTTTGGTGTTAGGGATAGGGTTAGTGTTAGGGTTAGTGCTGGGCTTATGGTTAAGGTTAGGTTTAGGATTACATTTAGGTTAGGTTTAGGGTTAGAATTTAGGGTAGTGTTAGGTTTAGTGATAGGTTTAGGGTTTGGGTTAGTGTTAGAGGTTAGGGTTAGTGTTAGGGTTAGGGTTATGGTTAGGATTAGAATTTTGGGTGAGGGTTAGGGTTAGGGTTAGGTTTAGGGTTAGGTTACGGTTAGGGTTATGTTTAGGGTTATGGTTATGGTTAGGGTTAGGGTTAGAGTTAGCATTAGTTTTACAGTTATTGTTAGACGTTAGCGTTAGGTTTAGGGTTAGGGTTAGGGTTAGGGTTAGAGTTTAGTGTTATGGTTCGGTTTAGGGTTAGGGTTATTGTTAGGGTTAGGGTTAGGTTTATGCTTAGTGTTAGGGTTATGATTAAGGTTAGTGTTAGGGGTTAGGTGTTAGAGAGAGTGTTAAGGTTAGGCTTTGTGTTACGCTTAGGGTTTGTGTTACAATTAGGTTTAGGGTCAGGGTTAGGGTTAGGTTTAGGTTTAGGGTTAGTTTTAGAGTTAGGCTTAGGTTTAGGGTTAGGTGTTAGCGATAGGGTTATGTTTAGGGTTAGTTTTAGGGTTCAGTTTAGGGTTAGGGTTAGTGTTAGGGTTAGAAGTTAGGTTTAGTGTTAGGGTTATGGTTAGTGTTAGTGTTAAGGTTAGGCTTAGAGGTTAGGTTGTGTTTTTGTGTTAGAGTTAGGGTTAGTGTTAGGGTTAATGTTAGGCTTAGAAGTTATAGTTATGGTTAGGATTAGGGTTAAAACATACTTTCAGGGTTAGGGTTAGGGTTAGGGTTAGGGTTAGGTTTAGGTTAGGTGTATGCTGAGTTAGGATTAGGTTTAGTGGTTAATTTTATGGTTAGTGTTACCATTAGGGTTTGGGTTAGTTTTAGTGTGAAGTTTAGGGTTAGGGTTACAGTTAGGGTTATGGTTAAAGTTAGTCTTAGGGTTAGGGTTACCATTAGGTTAGCGTTAGGGTTAGGGTTAGGGTGTGCATTAGATTTATTGTTAGGATTAGGGTTAGGTTTAGGTTTAGGGGTTAGGTATTAGGGATTGGGTTATTGGTTAGGGTAAGTATTAGGGTTAGAGTTAGGGTTACGGTTAGAGTTAGAGTTTCGGTTATGGTTAGAGGTTAGCGTTAGGTGTTGGCTTAGGTTTAGGCTTAGTGTTATGGTTTAGGTTAGAGTTAAAGGTTAGGGTTAGGTTTAGCATTACATTTAGAGTTTAGAGTTAGTTTTAGGGTAAGGTTTAGGTTTAGAGTTAGGGTTAGGTTTAGGGTTAGATTATAGGGTTATGGTTCGGTTTAGGGTTAGGGTTAGTGTTAGACTTAGAGTTAGAGGTTAGGTTTTGGTTTAGGGTTAGAGTTAGGGTTAGTGTTAGTGTTAGGCTTAGAGTTTATCATTATGGTTAGGGTTAGGATTTGGGTTAAAGCTTAGGTTCAGGGTTAGGGATAGAGGTAGGGTTCGGTTAGTTATATGCTAAGGATTAGGATTTGGTTTAGTGGTTAGCTTTAGGGTTTGGCTTACCATTAGTGTTAGGGTTAGGGTTAGTGTGAGGGTTAGGGTTAGGGTTAGAGTTAGGGTTATGGTTAGAGTTAGGCATAGGGTTATGGTTAGTGTTAGGTTTGCCATTAGGTTAGTGTTAGGGTTAGGTTTAGGGTTTATGTTAGATTTAGTTTTAGGGTTAGGGTTAGGGTTAGGTTTAGGTTTAGGGGTTAGGTGTTAGGGATAGGGTTAAGGGTTAGTGTTAGTGTTAGGGTTAGGTTTACGGTTAGAGTTAGGGTTACGGTTATGGTTAGAGTTTAGCGTTAGGTTTTGTGTTAGGGTTAGGGCTAGGGTTACTTTTAGCATTAGAGTTAAAGGTTAGGGTTAGGTTTTGCATTACTGTTATAGTTTAGGCTTAGTTTTAGGGTTAGGTTTAGGGTTAGGGTTAGGGTTAGGTTTAGTGTTAGTGTTAGGGGTTAGGGGTTAGGGATAGGTTTACAGTTAAGTTAGGGTTAGGGTTTGGTTTAGGGTTAGGGTTACATTTAGTGATATTTTTAGTTTTAGGGTTAGGTTTTAGGGTTAGTGTTGGTATTAGGTTTAGGGTTAGGCTTACGGTTCGGCTTCGGGTTGGGGGAGTGTTAGAGTTACAATTAGGTTTGGATTAGGGTTAGGGTTCGGGTAAGATGTTAGGGATAGGTTTAGGGTTAGGGTAATATTACGTTTACAGTTTAGGGTTAGTTTTAAGTTAGGGTTAGGGTTAGCAGTTATCGTTAGGTTTTGGTTTGGGTTAAAGCTTAGGCTTAAGTTTTGGGTTAGGGTTAGTGTTAGGGTTAGGGTTAGGATTAGGGTTAGTTTTAGGGTTAGGGTTAGGGTTAGGGTGAGGTTTAGGTTTAGTGTTATGGTTAGAGGTTAGCCTTAGGTTCAGTGATAGAGTTTGGGGTTAGGGTTAGTGTGTGGCTTATAAGTTATCATTACGGTTATGGTTAGGGTTAGGGTTAAAGCTAGGTTTAGGGTTAGTGTTAGCGTTAGGGTTAGAAATGGGGTAAGGTTTAGGATTAGGGTTAGTCGTTAGGTTTAGTGTTAGGTTTACGGTTATGGTTAGGTTTAGGTTTAGAGCTTAGTGTTAGGGTTAGGGTTAGGTTTAGTGTCATTATTAAGGTTAGTTGTAGGTTTAGAATTAGGTTTATCTTTAGGATTATTGTTAGTGTTAATGTTAGGTATATGGTTACGGCTAGGCTTCAGGATACGGTGAGGTTTAGGGTTACAATTAGGTTAGGTTTAGGGTTAGGTTAGGGTTAGGTTTACGGTTAGGGTTAGGATTTGGATTAGGATTATTGTTAGGGCTATGGTTATGTTTAGGGGTTACATGTTAGGGATAGGGTTAGGATTAGGCTTCAGGTTCGGTTTGGTTTAGGGTTACGATGTGTTTAGCGTTAGTGTTAGGGTTACGGTTAGGTTTTGGAGTAGTGTTTGTGTTAGATTTAGGGTTAGTTTCAGGGTTAAGGTTAGGTTTAGGGATTAAGTGTTAGGCATAGGGTTATTGCTAGGGTTAGTGTTAGGTTTACATTTAGGGTTAAAGTGATTGTTAATGTTAGTGTTTAGGTTAGGGTTAGTGTTAGGGTTTGTGTTATGGTTAGGATCAGGGTAAGTTTGAGGTTTAGGGTTATGGTTAGGGTTAGGATTAGTGTTAGGGCTTAAGGTTAGGGGTTAGGCTTAGGGGTATGGCTTACTGTTAGGTGTTAGGGTTAGGGGTTAGCGTTATGGTTAGGGTTAGCAGTTGAATTAGGTTTAGTGTTAGGGTTACGGTTAGGGTTAGGGTTATGGTTATGATTAGGGTTAGAGATTATGGTTACTGTTAGGTTTCTGATTATGGTTACTGTTAGGTTAGTTTTATGCTTAGGGTAAGAGGTTAGGCTTAGTGTTAGGGTTAGAGTTAGTTTTAGGTTTAGGGTTAGGGTTAGGTTTAGAAGTTAGGATTAGTGTTAGGTTTAGGTTTAGGGTTAGGGTTAATATTAGGTTTATGGTTAGGGTTTAGTGTTAGTGTTAGGGTTAGGATTAGGGTTAGGTTTATGGTTAGGCTTCGGGTTACGGTTAGGGTTAGGGTTACAATTAGGTTTAGGGTTAAGCTTAGGGTAGGGTTAAGGTTAGTGTTAGGTTTAGTGTTAGTTTTAGGGTTAGCTTTATTGTTAGGGTTAGGGGATAGGTGTTAGTGATAGGGTTAGGGTTAGGGTAGGCTTAGGGTTAGCTTTACAGTTAAGGTTAGGGTTAGGATCAGTGTTAGGTGTTAATGTGAAGATTTAGGCTTAGGGTTATGGCTTAGGCTTGGGGTTAGGGTTATGCTTAGTGTTAGACTTATGTTTAAGTTTAGGGTTAGGAGTTAGGTGTTAGGGAGAGGTTTAGGGTTAGGCTTTGGGTTATGGTTACTGTTAGGTTTCTGATTAGTTTTAGGGTTAGGGTTAGGTTTAGAGTTAGGGTTAGGTTTACAGTTAGTTTTAGAGTTAGGGTTAGGGTTAGGTTTAGGGCTTAGGTGTTAGCAATAGTGTTAGGTTTAGCGTTAGGTTTAGTGTTCTGTTTAGTGTTAGGGTTAGGGTTAGGGGTAGTGTTATGTTTAGGGTTAGGGTTTAGGGTTAGGGGTAGGCTTAGGCTTAGATTTAAGTTTAGGATTAGTGTTAGTGTTAGGGTTAGAATATAGGTTTAGTGTTAGGGTTAGGTTTAGGGCAAGGGTTATGGTTAGATGTTAGCGTTTGGTTTAGGATTATATTTAGGGTTGCGATAGCATTAGGGTTAGGCTTAGAGGTTATGGTTATGGTTAGGGAGAGTTTTAGGGTTAAAGCTTAGGTTCAGGTTTACGTTTAGCATTAGGGTTAGGGTTAGGGTTAGAGTTTAGGGTTAGTTTTAAAAATATGGTTAGGGTTAAGGTTATGGTTAGAGGTTAGCTTTTGTTTTACAGTTAGGGTTAGTGTTAGGGTTAGTGTTAGGCTTAGAGGTTATGGATAGGGTTAGGGTTAGGGTTAGTGTTAAAACTTAGGTTCACCGTTTCAGTTAGGTTTATGGTTAAGGTTAGGGATATAGAAAGTGTTAGGATTAGGGTTAGTGGTTTCTTTTAGGGTTAGGGTTAGGGTTAAGTTTAAAATTAGCGTTAGGGTTAGGGTTACAGATAAAGGTTAGGGTTAGGTTTAGTGTTAGGGTTTGGCTTAGGGTTACAGTTTGGGTTTAGCGGTTATGGTTATGGCTAGGGCTAGTTTTTGGGTTATGGCTTAGTTGTCAGGGATAGGGATAGCGTTTGGCTTCACCTTACGGTTAGGATTAGGTTTAATATTAGGGTTAGGGTTACCGTTAAGTTAAAGATTAGGGTTAGGGTTATTGTTAGGTTTCGGTTTAGGTTTTGGGATTAGGTGTTAGGGATAGGGTTATGGTTAGGGTTAATGTTAGGTTAGGGTCTGGGTTAGGATTATGGTTAGGGTTAGGTTTAGGTTTAAGTTTATGGTTAATGTTAGGGTTAGGGTTAAGTGTTAGGGTTGGTGTTACTGTAAGTTTTAGGTTTACAGTTTTGGTGAGGTTTAGGGTTAGAAGTTAAGGTTAGTTTTAGGGTTAGGTTTAGTGGTATGGTTAGTGTTACAATTAGAGTTCAGTGTTAAGGTTAGGGCTGGTTTCGGGTTAGGTTTAGGGTTAGTGTTAGGGTTAGGTTTAGGTTTAGGTTTAGGTTTAGGGTTAGGGTTATGGTTAGGGACAGGTTTAGGGTTAGGGTTAGGGTTAGGTTTTGGTTTAGACCTATGGTTACGTTTAGAGTTGAGTGTTAGGGTTAGTGTTTGGGTTTGGTTTAGAGTTAGGGTTAGGGCTAGTTATAGGGTTAGGGTTAAAGTTAGGGTTAGGGTTAGGGTTTGGGGTTAGCGTTAGTGCTCGTTTTAAGGTTAAGGTTAGGCTTAGGGGTTAGTGTTACTGTTACTGTTACGGTGAGAGTTTGGGTTAGGGTTAGGTGTTAGAGTGAGATATTTAGGTTAGGCATAGAGTTAGGGGTAGGGTTAGCGTTAGACTGTAGGTTTAGGGTGAGTGTTAGGTTTATGTTTACGGTTAGGGTTAGAGTTAGAAGTTAGTGTTAGGGTTAGTGTTAGGGTAAGAATTACAGTTATGGTTAGGGTTAGATTAGTGTTAGGTTTAGGGGTTAGGTGTTCGAGACAGGGTAAGGGTTAAGTTTCGGTTTATCATTAGCGTTAGGGTTACGATTACGTTTAGGTTTAGGGTTAGTGTTAGGGTTTAGGATTTGGGATAGGGTTAGGGTTAGGGTTAGGGTTAGGGACAGGTTTAGGGTTAGGTTTAGGTTTAGGGTTAGGTTTAGGTTTAGACTTACGGTTACGTTTAGAGTTGAGTGTTAGGGTTAGTGTTTGGGTTTGGTTTAGAGTTAGGGTTAGGGCTAGTTATAGGGTTAGGGTTAAAGTTAGGGTTAGGGTTAGGGTTTGGGGTTAGCGTTAGTGCTCGTTTTAAGGTTAAGTTTAGGCTTAGGGGTTAGTGTTACAGTTACTGTTAGGTGAGTGTTTGGGTTAGGGTTAGGTGTTAGAGTGAGATGTTTAGGTTAGGCATAGAGTTAGGGGTAGGGTTAGCGTTAGACTGTAGGTTTAGTGTGAGTGTTAGGTTTATGTTTACGGTTAGGGTTAGAGTTAGAAGTTAGTGTTAGGGTTAGTGTTAGGGTAAGAATTACGGTTATGGTTAGGGTTAGATTAGTGTTAGGTTTAGGGGTTAGGTGTTCGAGACAGGGTAAGGGTTAAGTTTCGGTTTATCATTAGCGTTAGGGTTAGGATTAGGTTTAGGTTTAGGGTTAATGTTAGGGTTTAGGATTCGGGATAGGGTTAGGGTTAGGGTTAGGGTTAGGGTTAGGGACAGGTTTAGGGTTAGGTTTAGGGTTAGGGTTAGGTTTAGGTTTAGACTTACGGTTACGTTTAGAGTTGAGTGTTAGGGTTAGTGTTTGGGTTTGGTTTAGAGTTAGGGTTAGGGCTAGTTATAGGGTTAGGGTTAGGGTTTGGGGTTAGCGTTAGTGCTCGTTTTAAGGTTAAGTTTAGACTTAGGGGTTAGTGTTACAGTTACTGTTACGGTGAGTGTTTGGGTTAGGGTAAGGTGTTAGAGTGAGATGTTTAGGTTAGGCATAGAGTTAGGGGTAGGGTTAGCATTAGACTGTAGGTTTAGGGTGAGTGTTAGGTTTATGTTTACGGTTAGGGTTAGAGTTAGAAGTTAGTGTTAGGGTTAGTGTTAGGGTAAGAATTACGGTTATGGTTAGGGTTAGATTAGTGTTAGGTTTAGGGATTAGGTGTTCGAGACAGGGTAAGGGTTAAGTTTCGGTTTATCATTAGCGTTAGGGTTACGATTAGGTTTAGGTTTAGGGTTAGTGTTAGGGTTTAGGATTTGGGATAGGGTTAGGGTTAGGGTTAGGGTTAGGATTAGGGTAAGGTTTAGGGTTACAGGTTGAGGGTTAGAGTTAGGGTTAGGGTTAGATTTAGGGTTTGGGTTAGGTTTAGGGATAGGGTTAGGTGTTAGGGTTTGGGGTTAGGGTTAAGGTTAGGGTTAGGGACAGGAATAGGGTTAGGGTTAGTGTTAGGTTTAAGTTAAGTCATATGGTTAGGGATTATGGTTAGTGTTAGGTTTAGTGTTAGGGTTAGGGTTTAGGGTTAGGGTTAGGGTTAGAGTTTAGGTTTAGTGTTAGGTTTAGGGCTAGGGATACGGTTATGGTTAAGGCTAGGGTTTGGAGTTAGGGTTTAGGGATGATGTTAGGCTTACAGTTTGGGTTAGGGTTAGTGTTGTGGTTAGGGCTGGGTTTGGGTTATGATTAGATTTGGTTCAGTGTTAGGGTTAGTGTTTGGCTTAGTGTTAGGGTTAGCGTGAGGTTTAGGGTTAGGTTTAGGGTTAGGGTTAAGGTTTGTGTTAGGGTTAGGTTTTGGGTTAGGGGTTAGGTGTTAGGGATAGGGTTAATGTTAGGGTTTTTTAAAGGTAGGTTTAGGATTAGGTTTAGGGTTAAGCTTAGGGTTTATGGTTACAGTTAGTGTTAGTGTTAGGGTAAGGGTTAGTTTAGGATTAGGGTTAGGGTTAGATGTTGGGGTTAGGGGTTAGGGTTAGGGTTAGGGTTAGTGTTTTGGTTAGTTTTAGGCTTTTGTGGTTAGTGTCAGTATTTAGAGTTAGGGTTAGGTTTAGGCTTAGGGTTAGGGTTACCGTTAGGGTTAGAGATGGGTTTTAGGGTTAGGGTTAGGGTTAGGGTTAGGGTTAGGGTTTAGGGTTAGGGTTAGGGTTAGTGTTAGGGTTATGTTTATGTTTACCCTTAGTGTTAGGTTTACGGTTAATGTTACTCTGAGGGTTACGATTAGGTTTAGTGTTAGGTTTAGGTTAGGGATTTTGTTTAGGTTTAGGATAAGTATTAGGGATAGGATTAGGATTTTTGCTTAGGGTTAAGGTTAGGGATTAGGGTTATGGTTAGGGTTAGCATTAGGTTTAGGGTTAGGTTTAGTGTTTGTGTTAGGTTTACGGTTAAGGTTAGTGTTTCTGGTTAGGGTTAGGGTTAAGGATTAGGGATAGGCTTAGGGTTAGTGTTAGGGTTAGGTTTAGGTTTAGGGTTAGGGTTAGAGGTAAGGATTATTTTTAATGATCTTGTTGTGGTTAGGGTTAAGGTTAGGGTTAGTGTCAGGTGTAGGGTTTAGGGTTAGTGTTAGGGTTAGGGTTAAGGTTAGGGTTAGGTTTAGGTTTAAGTTTAGGGTTCGTATTAGTTTTAGAGGTTAGGCTTATGGTTATGTTTAGGTTTAGGTTTAGTTTTAGTGTTAGTGTTAGAGTTAATTTTAGGGTTAGGTTTAGGGTTTAGGGTTAGCATTAGTTTTAGGGTTACAGTTCGGGTTAGCTTTAGGGCTAGGGCTTAGGTGTTAGGGTTAGGGTTAGCATTAGGCTTCGGTTTATGGTTAGGTTTAAGGATAGGATTAGGTTTAGTGTTAAGGTTAGGGATACCGTTAAGTTTAGTTTCAGGTTTAGTGTTAATGTTAGGTTTAGGGGTAGGTTTAGGATGTAAGTGTAAGGGATAGCGTTAGGGTTAGTGTTAGCGGTAAGGTTAGAGTTAGGGTTAGGTTTAGGGTTAGTGTTAGTATTAGGGTTAGCGTTAGGGTTAACATTAAGTTTAGTTGTATATTTAGGTTTAGGGTTAGGTTTATGGTTCAGGTAAGGGTTAGTTTTAGGGATTGGTTTAGTGTTAGGTTTAGCGTTATGGTTAGAGTTTAGTGTTAGGGTTAAGGTTAGGGTTAGAGTTAGTTTTAGGGTTAGGGTTAGTTATAGGTTTAGGGTTAAATTTAGGCTTAGTTTCAGGGTTAAGGGTTACGGTTAATGTTAGGGTTAGGTTTAGGGTTAGGGTTAGGTGTTAGTGTAACAGTTAGAATTAGGGTTAGGGTTACGGTTAGGTTTAGGTTTAAGGTTAGGGATAGGGTAATGTTTAGGATTACGTTTAGAGGTTAGGGTTAGGGTTAGGGATATTGTTAGGTTTAGGGTTTTGGTTAGTGTTAGGGTATGGGTTAGTTTTAGAAGGTTAAGGTTACGGTTAGGATTAGTTTTAGGTTTAGGTTTAAGGTTGGGGTTAGGGTTAGGTTTAGTGTTAGGATTAGTATTATGGTTAGGGTTAGGGCTATGTTTAGGTTTAGGGTTAGGGTTAGGTTTAGCATTGGGATTTAGGTTTCGATTTAGGGTTATTGTTAGGGTTAGGGTAAGGTGTTAGGTGTTAGGGATAGGGCTAGTGTTAGGGTTAGGGTTAGGGTTAGGGTTATTGTTATATTTAGGTTTAGGGTTTGAGTTAGAGTAAGGGTTAGAGTTAGGGTTAGGGTTTACCGTTAGGGTATGGTTGAGGTTTAGGATTTTGGTTATGTTTAGGGTTAGGTTGAGGTTTAGGGTTAGGGTTATGGTTATTGTTAGGGTTACGGTTAGGGTTAGATTTTAGAGTTAGGGCTCTGTTTAAGGTTACGATTAGATTTAGGGTTTCGTTTAAGATTAGAAGGTTAGGGTGAGGGTTAGGGTTAGGGTTAGGGTTAGGGTTAGAGGTTAGGGTTAGGGGTAGGGGTTAGGTGTTAGGGATAGGGTTAGGATTAGGGTTAGGGTTAGTGTTAGGGCTTAGGTTTGGTTTAGGGGGCTAGGGTTAGGCTTAGGATTAGGATTATCGTTAGGGATAGCGTTAGTGTTAGTGGTTAGTGTTAGGGTTAGCGTTAGCTTTAGGGTTAGGGTTTTATTGGCTAGGATAGAGTTATGGTTATGGTTACAGTTATTGCTAGGGTTAGGCTTATGGTTAAGGTTATGGTGTGTGTTACAGTTATGGTTAGGTTAGCATTAGAGTTAGGGTTAGTGTAGGGATTAGGGTTAGTGTTAGGGTTATGTGTAGGGTTAGGTTTACAATAAGGGTTAGGTATTAGGGTTAGGTTTAGGGTTAGTGTTAGGGTTAGCGTTAGTGTTAGGGTTAGTTATAGGTTAGGGTTAGGGTTAGGGTTAGGTTTAAGGTTAGGGTTAGGGGTTGGGGTTAGTGTTAGTGTTAGGGTTAGGGATAGAGGATTAAGGTTAGGGTTAGGGTTAGGTTTATGTTTAGGGTTAGAGATTAGGGTTAGTGTTAGGGTTAGGCGTAGGGTTATGGTTATGTTTAGGGTTAGAGTTAGCTTTAGGTTTAGTGTTTGGGTTAGCGTTAGGTTTAGGGTTAGCGTTAGACAGGGTTAGGGTTAGGGTTAGGGTTAGGGTTAAGGTTATGTTTAGCGTTAGGATTACGATTATGGTTAGGTATTAGCGTTAGGCTTAGTGTTAGCATTAGTTTTAGGCTTAGTTATGGGATAGGGTTAGGTTTAGGGTTAGGGGTTAAGGTTAGGGTTAGTGTTAGCATTAGGGTAGGGTTAGAGGATTAAGGTTACGTTTAGGGTTAGGTTTACGGTTAGGGTTAGAGATTAGGTTTAGTGTTACGGTTAGGGGTATGATTATGGTTAGTTCTAGGTTTAGGTTTAGGGTTAGGGTTATGGTTAGGTTTAGTGTTAGTGTTGTGAATAGGTTTAAGTTTATGGTTAGGTTTAGTGTTAGACATGTTTAAGGTGAGGGTTAGAGACATGGTTTCCCTTTGGGTTTGCATTAGGGTTAGTGTTAGGGTTAGGGTTAGTGTTAGGTTTCAGGTTAGGGTTAGGGTTAGGGTTAGGGTTTACTGTTAGGGTTAGCGTTAGTGTTAGGTTTAGGTTTAGGGTTAGGTTTAGGTTTAGGTTTAGAGATTAGGTTTAGGTTTACGGTTAGGTTTAATGTTAGGGATAGGGTTACGGTTAAATTTTAGGGTTAGGGTTAGAGTTAGGGTTAGGATCAGGGTTAGGGTTATGGTTATGTTTAGGGTTAGTTATAGGTTTAGGGTTAAAGTTAGGCTTAGGTTTAGTGTTTTTAGTTAGGGTTAGGTTTAGGATTAGGATTAGGCATAGGGTTAGGTTAGAAGTTTATGGTTACGGTTAGTGTTAAGGTAAGGATTAGTGTTTGGGGTTAGGGTTAGGGATATTGTTAGGGTTAGGTTTAGTGTTAGCGTAAGGTGTTAGTGTTACAGTTAGGATTAGGGCTAAGGTTATGGTTATGGTTAGGGGTTAGGTTTAGGAATAAGTTATGGGTTAGGATTAGGGTTAAAGGTTAGGGTTAGGTTTAGGGATATTTTTAGGGTTATGGTTAGGGTTAGGGTTAGTGTTAGGGTATGGGTTAGGGTTAGGGTTAGGGTTAGGGTTAGTGTTAGGATTAGCGTTAGAGTTAGGGTTAGGACTATGTTTAGGTTTAGGGTTAGTGTTAGGGTAAGGGTTAGCATTCAAAGTTAGGTTTAGGTTCAGGTTTAGTGTTAGTGTTAGGGTTAGGTTTAGGTTTAGAGGTTAGAATTAGGGTTAGAGTCAGGGGTAGTCTTACAGTTAGTGTGTATATTTAAGGTTAGGTTTAGTGTTAGGTTTACAGTTAGGTTTAGGGTTAGGGTTCTGGTTAGAGGGTTTCGTTAGGTTTAGGGTTAGCGTTAGAGGTTTAGGTTAGGGTTATGTTTAGGGTTAGGTTTGGGTTAGGGTTAGAAGTTAGCATTAGGGTTAGGGTTTGGGTTATGGTTAGTGGTAGGGTTAGTGTTAGTGTTAAGGTTAGCTTTAGAGTTAGTGTTAGAGGTATGGGTTAGGGTTTGTGTTAGTTTTAGTGTTAGGTTTAGGGTTAGTGTTAGAGGTATTCATTAGTGTTAGGGATAGGTTTAGGGTGAGGAATAGGATTATGGTTAAAGTTAGTGGTACATTTTAGGGTTAGGGTTCAGGTTAGCGTTAGGTTTTATAGTTAGGGTTAGGGTTAGGGTTAGGGTTAGGGTTGGGGTTAAGCTTAGCAATAGTGTTATGGTTAGTGTTATTGTTTAGGGTTAGGATTAGTGTTAGGGTTAGGTTTAGGTTTAGAGTTAGGGTTAGGGTAAGGATTAGTGTTAGACGTTAGGTTTAGGGTTAGGATTAATGTTAGTGTTAGGTAAGGGTTAGGGTTAGAGTTTAGGATTAGTGTTAGAGTCAGGGTTAGGTTTACAGTTAGAGTTTAGAGTTAGGGTCAGTGTTAGTTTTCGGGTTACATTTAGGGTTAGTTTAGGTGTAGATTTAGGGTTAGACAAGGTTAATGTTTGTGATAGTGTTAGGGGTAAGGTTAGAGGTAATGGGTTAGGTGTTAGGGATAAGGTTAAGAATAGGGTTATGCTTAGGGTTATTGCTACGGTTAGGTTTAGGGTTAGGGTCAGGGTTAGGGTAAGTGTTAGGGTTAGGGTTAGGGTTTAGCATTATGGTTTGGGTTACAGTTAGTGTGATGTTTAGTTTTAGGGTTAGGTTGAAGTTTAGGTTTAGGGTTAGGGTTAGGTTTAGAAGTTAGGTTTAGTGTTAGTGTTAGGGTTAGGGTTAGGGTTAGATTTAGCGTTAGGTTTAGGGTTAGAGTTTAGTGTTAGGGTTAGGTTTAGGCTTAAGTTCAGGGTTAGTTTTAGGGTTAGTTTTAGTGTTAGAGTTTTATGGTTAGGGTTAGGGTTAGAGGTTAGTGTTTGGGTTAGTGTTAGGGTTTAGGTGTTAGCAATAGTGTTTTTGTTACGGTTAGGGTTAGCGTTATTTTTGGGTTACTGATAGGGTTAGGGTTAGTGTTTGGGTTAGGGTTAGTTTTAGGGTTAGTGTTAGGGTTGGAGTTAAGTTTAGGGTTATGGTTAGGGTTAGGTTTAGGGTTAGGTTTAGAGGTTCGTGTTAAGCTTAGTGTTACATGTTAGGTGTTAGTGATAGGTTTATGGTTAGAGTAAGGGTTAGGGTTAGACATTAGGTTTAGGGTTAGGACTAGTTTTAGGGTTAGGGTTAGGGCTAGATTTAGAGGTTAGGTTAGGGTTAGAGTCATAGTTAGTGTTACAGTTAGAGTTTAGATTTAGGGTTAGATTTAGGGTTAGGGTTAGGTTTGGTTAGTTTTAGAGTTTAGGAATAGGGTTAGGGTCGGTGTTAGGTTTACAGTCAGAGTCTAGATTTAGGTTTAGGGTTAGGCTTAGTGTTAATGTTAGTGTTCTGGTTAGATGTTAGCGTTAGGTTTTGAGTTATGATTATGGTTATGGTTAGGGTTAGTGTTAGGTTATTGGTTTAGGTTTAGTGTTACTGTTAGGGTTAGGGTTACGGTTAGGATTAGGGAAATATTTAGGGTTAGATTTCACGTTAGTCTTAGTGTTAGTGGTAGGGGTTAGGGTTAGGGTTAGCAAAAGTGTTAGGCTTAGGGTTTGCATTAGGGTTAGTGTTAGGGTTAGGTTTAGAGGATTAGGGTTAGGGTTACACTAAGGGTTAGTGTTAGGGTTAGGGTTAGAGTTAGAGGTTAGTGTTAGGGTTAGGGTTAGATTTATGGTTAGGGTTAGAGTTATGGTTAACGTTACGGTTAGGGTTACGGTTAGAGTTTACTGTTAGGGTTAAATTTACAGTTAGCATTAAGGTTAGGGTTAGAGTTAGAGGTTAGCGTTAGGGTTAGTGTTAGGGTTAAGGATAGGGTAATCATTAGGATTTGGGTTACAGGTTAGGTTTCGGGTTAGAGTTAGGGTTATTGTTAGAGTTAGGTTTAGTGGTTAGTGTTAGGGTTAGGGTTAGTGTTATGGTTAAGTTTAGGGTTAGAGTTAGGGTTAGGTTAAGGATTAGGGTTAGGATTAGGATTAGGGTTAGGTTTAGGTTTAGATGTTAGGGACAGGGTTAGTGTTAGGTTTGGGGTCAGGGTTAGGTTTAGGTTTAGGTTTAGGTGTTAAGCGGTATGGATAGCGTTAGGTTAGTGTTAGTGTTAGGTTTAGGATTAGGTTTAGGTTTAGGGTTACGGTTAATGTAAGGGTTAGTGTTAGACGTTAGGTTTAGGGTAAGGCTTACTGTTAAGTTTAGGATTACGGTGACGTTTAGAGTTTAGGATTAGGGTTAGGGTCAGAGTTAGTGTTACAGTTAGAGTTTAGTGTTAAGGTTAGTGTTAGTGTTTGGGTTATGTTTAGGGTTAGGTTTCTGTTTAGAGTTTAGCATTAGGTTTTGTGTTAGGGTTAGGGTTAGAGGGTTAGGGTTAGGTTAGGGTTAGTGTTAGGGTTAGGGTTAAGGTTAGGGTTAGGCTTATTGTAAGGGTAAGGGTTAGGTTTAGAAATTAGTATTAGGGTTAGGGTCTGGGATAGGGTTACAGTTAGAGTTTACATTTAGGATTAGGGTTAGGGTTAGCTTTAGGTTTAGAGTTAGGGTTAAGGTTCTGCTTAGAGGTTAGCATTAGGTTTCTGTTGACAGTTAGGGTTATGGTTAGAGGGTTAGGGTTATGTTTAGGGTATGGTTAGTATTAGGATTAGGGTTTGTGGTTAGGGTTAGGGTTAGGGTTAGTGTTAGGGTTAGGATTAAGGATAGGGTTAGGCTTAGGGGTAGGGTTAGAGGGTAAGGATTAGGGTTTGAGTTAGGGTAAATGTTAGGGTTAGTGTTAGGTTTGGGTTAGGGTTAGTGTTATAGGTATGTGTTAGGGTTTGTGTTAGCGGTTTGGTTAGCTTTAGGGTTAATTTTAGGTTTAGTGTTAGAGGTATGGGTTAGGGTTAGGATTAGGGTTAGGAATAGGATTAGGGTTAAGTTTTGTGATAAAATGTAGGGTTTCGGTTAGGGTTAGTGTTAGGGTTAGGTTCAGGGTTAGATTGAAGGTTACCATTTGGTTAGGGTTAGTGTTAGGTTTAGTGTTAGGGTTAGGTTTAGGGTTAGGGTTAGCTTTAGGGTTAGGGTTAGGGATAGGTTTAAGTTTAGGGTTAGGGTTAAGGTTAGGGTTAGTGTTAAACCGGGTTAGGGTTAGGGTTAGGTAGGGTTAGGGTTGGCATTAGGGTTAGGTTTAGGGTTAGAGTTTTGGTTAGCGTTAATATTAGGCATAGGCTTAGGGTTAGGGTTAGCGTTAGTGTAAAGGTTAGGGTTAGAGTTCGTGTTTAGCATTAGGATTTGGGTTAGGGTTAGGTTTATGGTTAGGTTTAGGGGTAGGTTGAGGTTGAGGGTTTGATTTTAGAATTAGGGTTATGGTTAGTGTTAAGCTTAGTTTTAGGGTTCATTTTTGGGTAAGAGTTTAGGGTTAGGGTTAGGTTTATGTTTAGAGTTAGGGTTAGGTTTAGGGTTATGGTTAGAGTTTAGGGTTACGCTTAGGGTTATGTTTAGTGTTATGGTTATGGTTAGAGTGAGAGGCTAGCATTAGAGTTAGGGTTAGTGTTAGGGTTAGGTTAGGGATAGCGTGAGGGTTAGGATTAGGGTTAGAGGTTAGGTTTAGAGTTAGAGTTAGGTTTATTGTTAGGTTTAGGGTTAGAGTTAGGGTTAGATGTTGGTGTTAGAGGTAGTGTTATGGTTAGAGTTAGGGTTAGTTTTAAGGTTAGTTTTAGGTTTAGGATTAGAGTTTAGGGTTAGGGTTCAGGTTAGTGTTAGGGTTAGGGTTAGTGTTAGGGTTAGTGTTAGGTTTAGAATTACGGTTTAGAGTTATGGTTAGGGTTCAGGTTTGAGTTAGAGTTAGGGTTAGGTTTAGCGGTAGGGTTAGGGTTATGATTAGTTTTAGGGTTACAAATAGTGATTCGGGTTAGAGTTATTTTTAGATTTAGGGATGGTGTTTGGGTTCGATTGTAGGGTTAGGGTTAGTGTTAGGGATAGGTTATGGTACCATTAGGTTTAGAGTTAGGGTTACGCTTAGGGTTAGAGATTAGGTTTAGGGTTAGGGTTAGGTTAACGTTAGGGTTAGGGTTAGAGAGTTATGTTTAGGTTTAGCGTTCGGTTTTGGGTTAGGGTTAAGGTTAGGGTTAGAGGTTATGGTTAGGTTTAGGGTTAGGGTAAAGGCTAGGATTAGGGTTAGGGTTATAGTTAGGTTTAGATTTACGGTTACGGTTAGGGTTAGAGATTAGGGTTAGGGTTAAATTTAGGGTTAGGGTTAGGTTTAGGGTTAGTGTTATGTTTAGGGTTAGGGTTAAGGTTAAGGTTAGCATTAGGTTTAGGGTTAGAGTTAGTGTTTTTGTTAGGGTTATGGTTAGGGTTAGGGTGAGAGTTAGAGTTATGGATATGGGTTTGGTTTAATGTTAAGGGTAGGTTTAGGGTTTGTGGTTGGAGTTAGGGACATAGTGTTAGGTTTATGCTTCGGGTTAGTTTTAGGGATTAGGGTTAATGGTAGTGATAGTGTTAGGGTTAGGATTAGTCATAAGTATATGGTTAGGGTTTAGGGTTAGTGTTAGGGTTATTGTTAGGGTTAGGGTTAGGGATAGGGTTAGGGTTGGGCTTAGGGTTAGGGTTAGGGATAGGGTTAGGTTTAGGTGTAGGGTTAGTGTTTTTATTAGGGTTACGTTTAGGGATTAGGGTTAGGGTTATGGTTATGGTTAGGGTTACAGTTAGGTTTAGAAGTTAGGTTTAGGGTTAGAGTTTGATGTCGTGTTAGGTTTACAGATAGGATTAGCATTACTGTAAGTGTTACAGCTAGGTTTAGGTTTAGGTTCACGATTAGTGTAGGATTAGAGTGTTAGGGTTAGGGTTAGGGTTAGATTTAGGGTTAGGTTTAGTGTTAGGCTTATGATACGGTTAGCATTAGACTTTATGGTTAGTGTTATTGTTACGGTAAGTGTTAGGTTTACGGTTATGTTTAGGGTTACGTTATGGTTATGGTTAGAGATTAGGGTTTGTGTTAGGGCTAGGTTTAGTCTTAGGTTTAGGTTTAGGTGTTAGGTGTTAGGTTTAGGGTTAGGTTTAGGGTTAGTGTTAGGGTTATGGTTAGGGTTAGTCTTTAGGGTTAGGTTTAGGTTTAAAGTTAGGGTTAGGGTTAATCTTAGGGTTAGCGTTAGGATTAGGGATAGTGTTCAGGTTAGAGGTTAGGGTTAGGGTTAAGATGATGGTTATGGTTACGGTTAAGGTTAGAAATTAGGGTTAGAATTAGAGTTAGGATTAGTGTTAGGGCTTAAGGTTAGTGGTTACGCTTAGGGTTATTGCTTAGGAATAGGATTTAGGTTTAGGAGTTAGTATTATGGTTAGGGTTATGGTTAGGGTAAGGGTTACGATTAGGGTTAGAGATTATTGTTACCATTAGGGTTACTGTTAGGGTTAGAGTTAGGGTTTAGGGTTAGGGTTACGTTAGGGTGAGGGTTAGGCTTAGGTTTAGGTTTAGGGTTAGGGTTAGATGTTAGGGCTAGGTTTACGGTTTGTGATAGGGTTATCTTTAGGTTTTGGGTTTAGTGTTATGGTTAGGGTTAGTGTCAGTGTTAGCATTACGGTATGGATTATGGTTAGGGTTAGGCATAGATTTAGGGTTAGGGATGTGGGTTAATTTTAAGGTTAGGGTTAGGTGTTGGAGTTAGGGATAGTGTTAGGTTTAGGTTTATGGTTAGGGTTAGGGTTAGAGATTAGGGTTAGATTTAAGGTTAGTGTTAGTGATAGGGCTACTTTTAGGTTTAGGGTAATGGATTAGGGTTAGGGCTAGGGTTACTGTTAGGGTTAGGGTTAGGCTTAGGGTTAGGGTTAGGGTTAGAGTTGGGGTTAGTGTTAGGCTTAGGGTTAGGGTTAGAGTTAGAGTTATGGTTAATGTTAGAGTGCTAAGTTGAGAGGGTTAGGGTTACAGTTAGGGTTAGGGTTATGGTTATATTAGAGGGTTGGCTTAGAGTTACGGTTAAGGTTATGGTTAGGGTTAGTGTTCAATTTAGTGTTAGTGTTATAGGTTAGGGTTATGGTTAGGGTTAGAGTTAGGGTTAGGTGTTATGTTTAGGTTTAGGGTTAGCGTTCAGATTCGTGCTAGGGTTACATTTAGGGTTAGCATTATTGTTAGGGTTACGGCTAGGGTTAGGGTTAGTGTTACAGTTAGGGTTAGCATTAGGGTTAGGGTTAGGATTATGCTTAGAGTTTATTGTTAGAGTTAGGGTTACGTTTAGGGTTAATGCTTAGTTTGAGGTAAACTTTAGAGTTAGGGTTAGGGGTTGTGATAGGGTTATCGGTAGGGTTAGAGTTTATGGTTAGTGATAGGAATATTGCTAGGGTTAGTTTTAGGGTTATTGTTAGGTGTTAGGGTTAGGGTTAGTGTTTGTGTTCGTATTAGTGTTAGGGTTATGGTTAGGATAAGGGTTAGGTTTAGATGGTTAGGGTTAGGGTTAGGTTTGGGTTTGTGTTTAGGGTTAGGGTTAGGGTTAGGGATATGTTTCGGGTTAGAGGTGAGGGTTAGAGTTAGGGTTAGCGTTATGGTGTGGGTTAGAGATTAGAGTTAGTGTTAGACTTAGCATTAGGTTTAGATATTATGGTTAGATGTTAGGGTTAGGGTAAGGGCTTTGGGTTAGGGTTAGGGCTTAAGGTTAGTGTTATTATTAGGGTTTAGGGTTAGGGTTAGGATTCAGGTTAGGGTTAGGCTTAGAATTAGGGTTAGGGATTTGGTTAGGGTTAGTGATAACGTTAGGGTTAGAGCTTATGTTTAGTGTTAGATTTAGTGTTACAGTTAGGGTTAGAGGTTAGGGTTAGTGTTAGGGTTAGGATTAGTGTTAGGAATTAAGGTTAGGGGTTAGGTTTAGGATTATGGCTTTTGTTTAGGTGTTAGGTTTAGAAGTTAGGATTATGGTTTGGTTAGGCTTACGGATAGGGTTACGGGTAGGTTTAGGGTTAGGGTTACATTTAGGGTTAGAGATTAGTGTCAGGGTTAAGGTTAGGGTTAGGGTTACATTTTGGGTTAGAGGTTAGTGTTAGGGTTAGGGTTAAGGTTAGGTTTTGGGTTACGGTTAGAGTTAGGGTTAGGGCTTAAGGTTAGGAGTCAGTGTTTGGGATAGGTTTATGATTAGGGATAGGATTAGGGTTAGAGTTAGTGTTAGGATTAGGGTTAGTGTTAGGGTTAGGGTTAGGGTTAAGGGTTAAAGTTATTGTTAGTGTTAGTGTTAGAGTTAGAGTTTTGGATTAGAGTTAGAGTTAGAGTTAGTGTTTTGATTAGGTTTAGGATTAGGGGTTAGGGTTAGGGTTATGGTTCATGTTAGAGTTAGGGTTATGTTTTGGGGTTATGGTTAGGTTTGGGATTATGGTTAGGTTTAGCATTATGGTTAGGGTTAGTGTTAGTGTTAGGGTTAGGGTTATGCTTAAGGTTAGGTTTAGATTTAAGGTTACGTTTAGGGTTAGAGTTTAGAGCTAGGTTTAGGGTTAGGCTAAGGGTTAGGGTTTGAGGGTTATCGTTAGAGATAGTGTTAGCTTTTAGGTTAGGGTTAAAGGTTAGGGTTAAATGTTATTGTTAGTGTTAGCATTAGTGATATGGTTATCGTTAGGTTTAGGGTTGAGGGTTAGGGATAGGGTTACTGTTAGGGTGCAGATTAGGGTTAGTGTTATGGCTCGGGTCAGGGTTAGAGTTAGGATTAATGATTTGTGTTATTATTAATGTTAGGGTTAGGGTTTGGATCAGGTTTTGGTGTTAGGGATTGTTTAGTGTTAGGATTAGTGTTAGTGATATGGTTAGTGTTAGATTTAGGGAAGGGGACTTGGTTTAGGTTTAGGGTTATTTTTAGGGGTAGGGTTAGGGTTAGGCTTAGGGTTAGGTTTAAGGATAGGGTTAGGTTTAGGGTTAGGATTACAGTTAGGGTTAGGTTTAGGATTAGGGTTAGGTTTAGGGTTAGGTTTAGAGGTTAGTATTAGGGATAGGGTTATATTAGTCTTAGAGATAGGGTTAGTGTTAGAGGGTTAGGGTGAGGGTTAGGGTTAGGGTTAGGGTTAGGGATAGGGATAGAGATTAGTGTTAGGATTAGTGTTAGGATTAGGCTTATGGGTTAGGGTTAGGGTTGTGGTTAGGATTAGTGTTAGGATTACGATAGTGATTCATGTTAGCGTTAGTGTTAGAGTTAGGGATGGTGTTCAGGTTAGATGGTAGGGTTAGGGTTAGGTTTATTGTTAGGGTTATGGTTAGGGGTAGAGATTAGTGTAAGTGTTACATTTAGCATTAGGGTTAGTTTTGGAGGGTTAGTTTTAGGGTTAGGGTTAGCATCAGGTTTAAGGTTAGGGTTAAGGTTAGGGTTAGAGGTTAGGGTTTGGGTTATCGTTAGGGTTAGGGTTACAGTTCGGTTTAGAGTTAGGGTTACTTTTGGGATTACAGATTAGGGTTAGTTTTAGGGTTAGGTTTAGATTTAGGGTTAGGGTTAGAGTTAGGGTTACCGTTATGTTTAGGGTCGAGGTTAGGTTAAGTTTAGGGTTTCGGGTTAGGGTTAGTGTTAGACATTTGTTTAGGGTTATGGTTAGGGTTAGGGTTAGAGTTAGGGTGAGGGATATGTGTTATGGTTAATGTTAGGGATCGGTTTAGTGTTAGGGCTTGGGGTTAGGGATAGTATTAGTGTTAGGTTTATGCTTCGGGTTAGTATTAGGTATTATGGTTAGTGTTAGTGTTAGTGTTAGTGTTAGGGGTAGGGTTAGTCATAAGTATATGTTTAGGGATTAGGTTTAGTGTTAGGGTTATTATTAAGGTTTGGGTTAGGCTTAGGGTTATGGTTAGGGATAGGGTTCGGATAAGGGGTATGTTTAGTGTTAGGGTTAGGGTTACAGTTAGGGATTAAGTTTAAGGCAAGTATTATGGTTATGGTTAGGGGTTAGTGCTAAGGTTACGGTTATGGTTTAAGTTAGTGTTAGCATTAGGTTTAGAGATTTAGGGTGAGGGATATGGTTAGGGTAATGTGTAGGGTTAGGGTTAGGGTTATGTTTAGAGGTTAGGGTTAGGGTTATGGTTAGAGGTTAGGGTTACTGTTAGTTTCAGGGTTATGGTTAGTGTTAGGGTTAAGTTTAGCATTAAGGTTCGAGGTTAGGGTTATGGTTAGGGTTAGGGTTAGGTGTTAGGTTTAGAGTTAGTGTTCAAGTTCATGTTAGGTTTACGGTTAGGATTAGTGTTACCGTAAGGATTACAGCAAGGTTTAGGTTTATGTTTACGATTAGTGTAGGGTTAGAGTGTTAGAATTAGGGTTAGGGTTAGATTTAGGGATAGGGTTAGTGTTAGGCTTATGGTAGGGTTAGGGTCAGACTATATAGTTAGTGTTATTGTTACGGTAAGGTTTAGGGTTACGGTTATGTTTAGGATTAGGCTTACGGTTAGGTTTAGAGATTAGGGCTTGTGTCTCGGCTAGGTTTTGTGTTAGGTTTAGGTTTAGGTGTTAGGGTTAGGGTAAGGTTTAGGTTTAGGGTTAGAGTTATTGTTAGGCTTTAGGGTTAGGGTTATGGTTAGGGTTAATCTTAGGGCTAGAGTTAGGGTTAGGGTTAGGGTTAGAGATATCTTTCGGGTTAGAGGTTAGGGTTAGGCTTAGGATTAGTGCCTAGGGTTTGAGTTAGGGTTAGGACTTGGGTTAGGCTTAGCATTATGGTTAGGTTTAGAGTTAGGTTTACGGTTAGGGTTAGAGATTATGGTTAGGTTTAGGGTTAGGGTTAGGCTTAAAGGTTTAGGTTTAGCGTTAGTGCTAGCATTAGCTTACGTTTAGGGTTAGGGTTACGATTAGGGTTAGTGTTAGGATTCGGGTTACGGTTAGAGTTAGAGTTAGGGTTACGTTTAGAGGTTTAGGTGTTAGGGTTAAGTTTATGGTTAGGTTTAGGGTTAATGTTAGGGTTTATTGTTAGGGGTAGGATTAGTTTTAGGGCTTTAGGTTTCTGGCTACGCTTAGTGTTATGGCTTAGGATTAGGAGTTAGGTTTAGGGGTTAGTGTTATGGTTAGAGTTTGGGTTAGTTTTAGGGTTATGGTTCAGATCAGTGTTACGATTCAGGTTAGTGATGATGGTTACAGTTCGGGTTAGAGTTAGGGATTAGTATTAGGGTTTGGATTAGTGTTAGGGATAGTGTTAGTGTTAGGTTTATGGTGAGGGATTAGGTTTAGGTATGGGGTATTCTTATGGTTAGGGTTAGTTTTCAGGATAGGTTTAGGTTTAGGATTAGCGTTAGTGTTAGCGTTAGTGTTTCCTTAATGGGTTAGGCTTAGCATTAGGATTAGGTTTAGGTTTAGTTTTAGTGTTAGGGGTTAGTGTTAGTGTTAGTTTTAGGTTAGAGTTAGAGTTAGTGTTACGGTTAGAGGGTTAGGTTTAGGGCTAGGGTTAGGGTTACCGTTAGGGTTAGGGTTAGGTTTAGGCTTAGGCTTAGGATTATTGTTTAGGGTTAGGGTTAGGGTTAGGGTTACAGTTAGGTTTAGGGTTAGGGTTACCGTTAGGCTTAGGCATTAGGGTTATTTTTTTGGATTAGATATAGTGTTAGGGTTAATTTTATGTGTTAATTTTATGGTTATTGTTAGGGGTCTGGTTTGGGATAGAGATTAGGGTTAGTGTTAGTGTTAGGGTTAGTGTTAGGGGTTGTGGTTAGTGTTAGTGTTAGGGTTAGGGGTTATGGTTAGGGTTAGGATTATTGTTAAGGTTAGGCATAGTGATTCGGGTTAGGCTTAGGGTTAGAGTTAGGGATAGGGTTCGGTTGAGATGGTAGGGTTAGGGTTAGTTTAAGGGTTACGGTTAGGTTTAGAGTTAGGGTTAGGGTTAGGGTTAGAGATTAGGGTTAGGTTTAGAGTTAGGGTTAAGGTGAGAGGGTTGTTGTTATGGTAAGCGTAAGTTTTAGGGTTAGGGTTACAGTTAGGGTTAGGGTTAGGAATCGGGTTAGGTTTAGAGTAGTATTAGGGTTAGGATTAGAGGTTTAGGGTGAGGGTTTTGGTTAGTGTTACGGTTAGGGTTAGGGTTATATTTACAGGTTAGGGTTAGGGTTTATGTTAGGGTTATTGTCAGTGTTAGGGTTAGCATTAGGGGTTTGGTTTAGGTTTGGGTTTGAGATAGTGTTAAGGTTACGGTTTGGGTTAGTGTTACCATAAGGTTTACAGCTAGCTTTCGGTTTAGGCTTATGCTTAGCGGTAGGGTTAGGGTTTTAGGGTTAGGTGTAGGGTTAGATTCAAGTTTAAGGTTAGTGTTAGGCTTCTGGTAGGGTTCGCGTTAGACTTTAGGGTTAGGGTTATTGTTACGGTAAGGGTTAGTGTTAAGGTTAGGGTTTGGGTTAGTGTTACAGTTCAGGTAAGAGATAAGGGTTAGTGTTAGGGTTAGGTTTAGTGCTACCATTAGGTTTAGGTGTTTGGGTTAGGGTTAGGTTTAGGGTGAGTGTTACGGTTAGGGTTAGGGCTAGGTTTTAGGTTTAGGTTTAGGATTATGGTTATGCTTAGGGTTAGGGTTAATCTTAGGGATAGGGTTATGTTTAGGTTTAGGGATAGTGTTTGGGTTAGAGGTTAGTGTTAGTGTTGGGGTTAGGGTTAAGTTTATGGTTAGGGTTAGAATTTAGGGTTAGGATTAGGGTCAGGATTAGTGTCAGGGCTTAAGGTTAGGGGTTACGCTTAGGGTTATGGCTTAGGGGTTAGTATTATGGTTAGGGTTACGGTTAGTGTTAGGGTTAGGGTTACGGTTCGGGTTAGGGTTACAATTAGGGTTAGATATGTTTTCGGTTAGGGTTAGGGTTAGGGTTAGGTTTAGGGCATTAGGGTGAGGGTGAGGGTTACGTTAGGGTTAGGGTTAGGGTTAGTGTGAAGTTTAGGGTTACCCGTTAAGGTTAGGTTTATCCTTAGGGATTTGGTTATCGTTATGTTTCGGGTTTAGAGTTAGGGTTAGGGTTAGTGTTAGGGTTAGGGTTATGGTTTGGGTTAGGATTAGGGTTAGATTTAGGGTTAGTGATGGGGGTTAGGTTTAATGTTAGGGTTATGGTTAGGGGTTGGTGTTAGGGATAGTGTTACAATTAGATTTATGATTAGGGTTAGGGTTAGAGATCAGGGTTAGGTTTATTGTTAGTGTTAGTTATAGGCTTAGTTTTAGGTTTAGGGTTACTGATTAGGGTTAGGTTTAGGGTTATTGTTAGGGTTAGGGTTAGGCTTAGTTTTAGGATTAGGGATAGGGTTAGATTAAGTGTTAATGTTAGGGTTAGTGTTAGGGTTACATTTAGGGGTTAGGGTTAGGGATAGGATTAGGGTTACGGTTAGGGTTAGAGTTAGGGGTTAGAGTTAGGGATAGGGTTAGGGTTAGAGTTAGAGTTATGGTTAGGGTTATAGTGTTAGGTTGAGAGTTAGGGTTAGGGTTATGGCTAGGGTTATTTTTATGTTAGAGGTTGGGGTTAGAGTTTGGGTTATGGTTATGGTTAGGGTTAGTGTTAAATTTAGCGTTAGGGTTAGAGGTTATGGTTAGTTTTAGGGTGAGGGTTAGGGTCAGAGGTAGGGTTAGGTGTTAAGATTAGGGTTAGCGTTAGGGTTCGGGTTTTTGTTAGGGTTACATTTAGAGCTAATGTTACCATGAGGGTTAGCTGTAGTGTTAGGGTTACATTTAGGGTTAGATGTTAGTGTTAGGGGTAGGCTTAGTGTTAGTGTTAGGTTTAGGGTTAGGTTTAGAGGGTTAGGGTTAGTGTTACAGTTATGGTTAAGGTTAGAGCTTCGGGTTCGAGTTAGGGTTAGGCTTAGTGTTGTGGTTAGTGTTAGGGTTAGGGTTAAGTTTAGGTATAGAGTTAGGTTTATGGATAGTGTTCGATTTAGAGTTTAGGATTACTGTTAGGGTTAGCATTACGGTTAGGTTTAGATGTTAGTTTTAGTATTATAGTTAAAGCTTATAGTTAGGGGTTAGGTCTCACGTTAGGGATTCGGGTTAGGGGTTAAATTTAGGATTTAGGGTTATGGTTAGGGTTAGTGTCATGGTTAGGTTTACGGTTAGGGTTAGGTTTAGGGTTAGATTTAGGTGTTAATGTTACGGTTAGTGTTAGGGTATTGGTTAGGGATAGGGATAGGGTCAGGGTTAGGGTTAGTGTTAGTGTTAAGGATTTGGGTTAGCAATAGGGTTAGGGCTAGGCTTAGGGTTAGGGTTACTGTTAAGATTATGGTTAGGGTTAGAGTTAGCGTTAGGTTTAGGGTTATCTTTAGGATTAGTGTTATGGCTTAAGTTTAGCGCTTAGGCTTAGGGTTATGGTTTAGGGTTAGGGGTTCCCCTTAGCGATTAGGATTATGGTTAGGGTTAGGGTTTCAGTAAGATTTAGGGTTATGGTTACGGTTAGGTTGAGATATTAGGGTTAGGGTTAGGGTTACAGTTAGGGTTATAAGTTAAGGTTAGTGTTAAGGTGAAGTTAGGTTTAGGGATAGGGTTAGGGTTATGGTTAGGTTTAGATTTAGGGTTACATTTAGTATTAGAGATTAGGGTTAGTGTTAGGTTTATGGTTAGGGTTAGGGTTAGACGGTTAAGTTTAAGGTTTGCGTTAGATTTAGGGTTAGGATTAAAGTTTAGAGTTTGGGTTGGGGTTAGTGATAGGGTTATCGTTAGGGTTAGAGTTTATGGTTATGCATAGGGATAGTGTTAGGGTTAGTGTTAGGGTTATTGTTAGGTGTTAGGGTTAGGGTTAGTGTTTGGGTTCGTATTAGTGTTAGGGTTATGGTTAGGATATGGGTTAGGTTTAGATTGTTAGGATTAGGGTTAGGTTTGTGTTTGTGTTTTGGGTTAGGGTTAGGGTTAGGGATATGTCTTGGGTTAGATGTGAGGGTTAGAGTTAGGGTTAGCGTTATGGTGTGGGTTAGAGATTAGAGTTAGTGTTAGACTTAGCATTAGGTTTAGATATTATGGTTAGGTGTTAGGGTTAGGGTTAGGGCTTTGGGTTAGGGTTAGGGCTTAAGGTTAGTGTTATTATTAGGGTTTAGTGTTAGGGTTAGGATTCGGGTTAGGGTTAGGCTTAGGCTTAGGGTTAGGGATTTGGGTAGGGTTAGTGATAACTTTAGGGTTAGAGCTTATCTTTAGTGTTAGGTTTAGTGTTACAGGTAGGGCTAGAGGTTAGGGTTACTGTTAGGGTTAGGATTAGTGTTAGGAATTAAGGTTAGGGGTCAGGTTTAGGATTATGGCTTGTGGTTAGGTGTTAGGTTTAGAAGTTAGGATTATGGTTTGGTTAGGCTTACGGACAGGTTTTCGGGTAGGTTTAGGGTTAGGGTTACATTTAGGGTTAGAGATTAGTGTCAGGGTT
Organism: Cavia porcellus; assembly: GCF_034190915.1. NCBI lineage: Eukaryota > Metazoa > Chordata > Mammalia > Rodentia > Caviidae > Cavia > Cavia porcellus. The sequence goes on from NW_026947518.1 coordinate 7,012,369, forward strand.
AAGGTTAGGGTGAGGTTTACGTTTTGGGATAGAGGGTAGTGTTAGGGTTAGGGTTAAGGTTAGGGTTTGGGTTACGATTAGTGTTAGGGTTAGGGCTTAAGGTTAGTAGTCAGTGTTTGGGATAGGTTTATGATTAGGGATAGGATTAGGGTTAGAGTTAGTGTTAGGATTAGGGTTAGTGTTAGTGTTAGGATTAGGGTTAGGGTTAAGGGTTAAAGTTATTGTTAGTGTTAGTGTTAGAGTTAGAGTTTTGAATTAGAGTTAGAGTTAGAGTTAGTGTTTTGGTTAGGTTTAGGATTGGGGGTTAGGGTTAGGGTTAGGGTTCATGTTAGGGTTAGGGTTATGTTTTGGGTTATGGTTAGGTTTGGGTTTATGGTTAGGTTTAGGATTATGGTTAGGGTTAGTGTTAGGGTTATTGTTAGGGTTATGCTTACGGTTAGGTTTAGATTTAAGGTTACGTTTAGGGTTAGAGTTTAGGGTTAGGTTTAGGGTTAGGCTAAGGGTTAGGGTTTGAGGGTTATCATTAGGGATAGCATTAGCTTTTAGGTTAGGGTTAAAGGTTAGGGTTAAATGGTAGGTATAGTGTTAGCGTTAATGATATGGTTATCCTTAGGTTTAGGGTTTAGGGTTAGGGATAGGGTTACTGTTAGGGTGCAGATAAGGGTTAGTGTTATAGTTCGGATCAGGGTTAGAGTTAGGATTAGGGATTTGTGTTATTATTAATGTTAGGGTTAGGGTTAGGATTAGTTTTTGGTGTTAGGGATTTTTTAGTGTTAGGATTAGTGTTAGTGAGATGGTTAGTGTTAGATTTAGGGAAAGGTACTTGGTTTAGGTTTAGGGTTATTTTTAGGGGTAGCGTTAGGGTTAGGCTTAGGGTTAGGTTTAAGGATAGGTTTAGGTTTATGGTTAGGATTACGGTTAGGGTTAGGGTTAGGATTAGGGTTAGGTTTAGGGTTAGGTTTAGGGGTTAGTATTAGGGATAGGGTTATGTTAGACTTAGAGATAGGGTTAGTGTTAGAGGGTTAGGGTTAGGGTTAGGGTTAGGGTTAGGGTTAGGGATAGGGATAGAGATTAGGGTTAGGATTAGTGTTAGGATTAGGCTTATGGGTTAGGGTTAGGGTTGTGGTTAGGATTAGTGTTAGTATTACGATAGTGATTCATGTTAGGGTTAGTGTTAGAGTTAGGGATGGTGTTCAGGTTAGATGGTAGGGTTAGGGTTAGGTTTATTGTTAGGGTTATGGTTAGGGGTAGAGATTAGTGTTAGTGTTACATTTAGCATTAGGGTTAGTTTTGGAGGTTAGTTTTAGGGTTAGGGTTAGCATCAGGTTTAAGGTTAGGGTAAGGGTGAAGGTTAGGGTTAGAGGTTAGGGTTTGGGTTGGGATTAGGGTTAGGGTTACAGTTCGGTTTAGAGTTAGGGTTACTTTTGGGGTTACAGATTAGGGTTAGGTTTAGGGTTAGGTTTAGATTTAGGGTTAGGGCTAGAGTTAGGGTTACCGTTATGTTTAGGGTCAAGGTTAGGTTAAGTTTAGGGTTTCAAGTTAGGGTTAGTGTTATACTTTTGGTTAGGGTTATGGTTAGGTTTCGGGTTAGAGTTAGGGTGAGGTATATGGGTTATGGTTAATGTTAGGGATCGGTTTAGTGTTAGGGCTTGGGGTTAGGGATAGTATTAATGTTAGGTTTATGCTTTGGGTTAGTTTTAGGTATTATGGTTAGTGTTAGTGTTAGTGTTAGGGGTAGGGTTAGTCATAAGTATATGTTTAGGGATTAGGTTTAGTGTTAGGGTTATTATTAGGGTTTGGGTTAGGCTTAGGGTTAGGGATAGGGTTCGGATAAGGGGTATGGTTAGTGTTAGGGTTAGGGTTACAGTTAGGGATTAAGTTTAAGGCAAGTATTATGGTTATGGTTAGGGGTTAGTGCTAAGGTTACGGTTATGGTTTAAGTTAGTGTTAGCATTAGGTTTAGAGATTTAGGGTGAGGGATATGGTTCGGGTTATGGTTAGGGTTAGGGTTAGGGTTATGTTTAGAGGTTACGGTTAGGGTTAGGGTTATGGTTAGAGGTTAGGGTTACTGTTAGTTTCAGGGTTATGGTTAGGGTTAGGGTTAAATTTAGCGTTAGTGTTCGAGGTTAGTATTATTGTTAAGGTTAGGGTTAAGGGTTAGGTTTAGCTTTAGTGTTTGAGTTCATGTTAGGTTTACGGTTAGGATTAGTGTTACCGTAAGGATTACAGCAAGGTTTAGGTTTATGTTTACGATTAGCGTAGGGTTAGAGTGTTAGAATTAGGGTTAGGGTTAGATTTAGGGATAGGGTTAGTGTTAGGTTTATGGTAGGGTTAGGTCAGACTTTATGGTTAGTTTTATTGTTACGCTAAGGTTTAGGGTTACGGTTATGTTTAGGGTTAGGCTTACGGTTAGGGTAAGAGATTGGGGCTAATGTCTCGGCTAGGTTTTGTGTTAGGTTTAGGTTTAGGTGTTAGGGTTAGGGTAAGGTTTAAGTTTAGGGTTAGAGTTAGGGTTAGGCTTTAGGGTCAGGGTTATGGTTAGGGTTAATCTTAGGGTTAGAGTTAGGTTTAGGTTTAGGGATATCTTTCGGTTTAGAGGTTAGGTTTAGGGTTACGATCAGGGTTAGGGTTACAGTTATGGTTAGAGTTTAGTGTTAGAATTAGTGTTAGGAAAAATGTTCAGGCTTAAGGTTAGGTGTTAAGCTTTGATTATGGCTTAGGGTTAGGTGTTAGATTTAGGGGTTTGTGTTGCGTTTAGGGTTAGTGTTAGTATTAGGGTAAGGTTTAAGGTTAGGGTTACGGTTACGATTATGGTTAGAAATTATGGTTATGGTTAGGGTTAGGGTTAGTGTTAGGGTTAGTGTTAGACTTTTGTTTAGGGTTATGATTAGGGTTAGGGTTAGAGTTAGGGTGAGGGTTAGGGTTAGGGTTAGGGTTAGGGTTCGGGTTAGGGTTAGTGTTCGAGTTCATGTTATGTTTATGGTTAGGATTAGTGTTACCGTAAGCATTACAGCAAGGTTTAGGTTTATGTTTACGATTAGCGTAGGGTTAGAATGTTACAATTAGGGTTAGGGTTAGATTTAGGGATAGGGTTAGTGTTAGGCTTATGGTAGGCTTAGGGTCAGACTTTATGGTTAGTGTTATTGTTACGGTAAGTTTTAGGGTTACGGTTATGTTTAGGGTTATGCTTACGGTTAGGGTTAGAGATTAGGGCTAGTGTCTCGGCTAGGTTTTGTGTTAGGTTTAGGTTTAGGTGTTAGGGTTAGGGTAAAGTTTAGGTTTAGGGTTAGAGTTAGGGTTAGGCTTTAGGGTTAGGGTTATTGTTAGGTTTAATCTTAGGGTTAGAGTTAGGGTTAGGTTTAGGGTTAGGGATAGCTTTCGGGTTAGCGGTTAGGGTTAGGGTTAGGATTAGGGTTAGGGTTAGGGTTATGGTTAGAGTTTAGTGTGAGAATTAGGGTTAGGAATAATGTTCAGGCTTAAGGTTAGGCGTTAAACTTGGATTATGGCTTAGGATTAGGTGTTAGATTTAGGGGTTAGTGTTGCGTTTAGGGTTAGTGTTAGTATTAGTGTAAGGGTTACGGTTAGGGTTAGGGTTACAGTTAAGTTTAGAAATTATGGTTATGGTTAGGGTTATGGTTAGTGTTAGGGTTAGGGTGAGGTTTAGGTTTAGATCTTAGTGTTAGCGTTAATTTAGGGTTAGGGTTAGTTTTAGGGTTAGTGTTGGGGTTAGTGTTAGGGTTAGGGTTAGGCTTAGGGTTAGGTTTAGAGTTAGAGTTAGTGTTAGAGCTTAGGATTAGGTTTACAGTTAGTGATAGTGTCATATTTAGGTTTCATGTTTAGTGATAGGGTTAGGGTTAGTGTTAGTGTTAGGGTTACAGTTTGGGTTAGGGTTAGGGTTTGGGTTATATTTTGGGTTAGGTATTTGGGTTAGCTTTAAGGTTAGAGTTAGGGTTAGGATTAAGGTTCGGGGTCTGTGTTAGGGATCCTGTTAGCATTAGGGTTAGGGTTAGGGTTAGCGTTAGATTTAGGGTTAGGGTTAAAGATTAGTCTTTGGGTTGGGTTTAGGGTTAGAGATAGGATTATTTTTAAGATTAGGGTTAGGGTTAAGTTTACAGTTAGGTTCAGGGTTAGAGTTAGGGTTACGGATTTGGGTTAGGGCTAAGTTTAGAGTTAGCGTTAGGATTAGGGTTTGGGGTTAGGGATAGTGTTAGTGTTAGGTTTATGGCTACAATTAGGGTTAGGGATATGGTTAGTGTTAGGTTTAAGGTGAGGGATTAGGTTTAGGGTTAGGGTTATAGTTAGGGTTAGGATTAGGCTTAGGGTTAGGTTTAAGAATAGGGTTAGGTTTGGGTTTAGGGTTAGTGTTAGTATTAGGCTACCTTTAGATGTTAGGCTTAGTGTTAGGATTAGGTTTAGGTTTAGGTTTACTGTTAGGGGTTAGTGTTAGTGTTAGGGTTAGGTTAGAATTAGAGTTAGGGTTAGGGTTAGATGGTCAGAGTTAGGCTTAGTGTTAGGGTTACGGTTAGGGTTAGAGTTAGGGTTAGGCTTAGGATTAGTGCATAGGGTTTGAGTTAGGGTTAGGGTTTGGGTTAGGGTTACCATTATGGGTAGGTTTAGAGTTAGGTTTATTGTTAGGGTTAGAGATTAAGGTTAGGTTTAGGGTTAGTTTTAGTGTTAGGGTTAGGCTTAAAGGTTTAGGTTTAGCATTAGTGCTAGCATTAGCTTACGTTTAGGGTTAGGGTTATGGTTAGGGTTAGTGTTAGGATTCGGGTTACGGTTAGAGTTAGAGTTAGGGTTACGTTTAGAGGTTTAGGTGTTAGGGTTAGGTTTATGGTTAGGGTTAGGGTTAATGTTAGGGTTTACGGTTAGGGGTAGGATTAGTTTTAGGGCTTTAGGTTTCTGGCTACACTTAGTGTTATGGCTTAGGATTAGGAGTTAGGTTTAGGGGTTAGTGTTATGGTTAGAGTTTGGGTTAGTTTTAGGGTTATGGTTCGGATCAGTGTTACGATTCGGATTAGAGATGATGCTTACAGTTAGGGTTAGAGGTAGGGATTAGTATTAGGGTTTGGATTAGTGTTAGGGATAGTGTTAGTGTTAGGTTTAGGGTGAGGGATTAGGTTTAGGGTTTGGGGTATTCTTATGGTTAGGGTTAGTTTTCAGGATAGGTTTAAGTTTAGGATTAGGGTTAGTGTTAGCGTTAGTGTTACCTTTAGGGGTTAGGCTTAGTGTTAGGATTAGGTTTAGGTTTAGTTTTAGTGTTAGAGGTTAGTGTTAGTGTTAGTTTTAGGTTAGAGTTAGTGTTAGTGTTATGGTTAGGGGGTTAGGTTTAGGGTTAGGATTAGGGTTACCCATAGGGTTATGGTTAGGTTTAGGCTTAGCGTTAGGTTTAGGATTATTGTCTAGGGTTAGGGTTACAGTTAGGTTTAGGGTTAGGTTTAGGCTTAGGGTTAGGCTTAGGATTATTGTCTAGGGTTAGGGTTAGGGTTACAGTTATGTTTAGGGTTAGGGTTACCATTAGGCTGAGGCATTAGGGTTATATTTTGGATTTGATATAGTGTTAGGGTTAATTTTATGTGTTAATGTTACGGTTATTGTTAGGGGTCTGGTTTAGGATAGAGATTAGGGTTAGTGTTAATGTTAGGGTTACTGTTAGGGGTTATGGTTAGTGTTAGTGTTAGGGTTAGGGGTTATGGTTAGGGTTAGGATTATTGTTAAGGTTAGGCATAGTGATTCGGGTTAGGCTTAGGGTTAGAGTTAGGGATGGTGTTCGGGTGAGATGGTAGGGTTAGGGTTAGTTTAAGGGTTACGGTTAGGTTTAGAGTTAGGGTTAGGGTTAAGGTTGGAGATTAGGGTTAGGTTTAGGGTTAGGGTTAAGTTTAGAGGGTTAGTGATACGGTTAGTGTAAGTTTTAGGGTTAGGGTAACAGTGAGGGTTAGGGTTAGGATTCGGGTTAGGTTTAGAGTTAGTATTAGGGTTAGGATTAGAGGTTTAGGGTGAGGGTTTTGGTTAGTGTTATGGTTAGGGTTAGGGTTATATTTACAGGTTAGGGTTAGGGTTTATGTTAGGGTTATTGTCAGTGTTAGGGTTAGCATTAGGGGTTTGGTTTAGGTTTGGGTTCGAGTTAGTGCTAAGATTACGGTTAGGGTTAGTGTTACCATAAGGTTTAGAGCTAGCTTTCGGTTTAGGCTTATGCTTAGTGGTAGGGTTAGAGTGTTAGGTTTAGGTGTAGGGTTAGATTCAAGTTTAGCGTTAGTGTTAGGCTTATGGTAGGGTTCGCGTTAAACTTTAGGGTTAGTGTTATTGTTACGGTAAGGGTGAGGGTTAATGTTAGGGTGTACGGTTAGGGGTAGGATTAGTTTTAGGGCTTTAGGTTTATGGCTACGATTAGTGTTACGGCTTAGGATTAGGAGTTAGGTTTAGGGGTTAGTGTTATGGTTAGAGTTTGGGTTAGTTTTAGGGTTATGGTTCGCATCAGTGTTACAATTCGGGTTAGAGATGATGGTTACATTTAGGGTTAGAGTTAGGGATTAGTATTAGGGTTCGGATTAGTGTTAGGGATAGTGTTAGTGTTAGGTTTTGGGTGAGGGATTAGGTTTAGGGTTTGGGGTATTCTTATGGTTAGGGTTAGTTTTCAGGATAGGTTTAGGTTTAGCATTAGGGTTAGTGTTAGCGTTAGTGTTACCTTTAGGGGTTAGGCTTAGCGTTAGGATTAGGTTTAGGTTTAGTTTTAGTGTTAGGGGTTAGTGTTAGTGTTAGTTTTAGGTTAGAGTTAGTGTTAGTGTTATGGTTAGAGGGTTAGGGTTAGGGTTACCATTAGGGTTAGGGTTAGGTTTAGGCTTAGGGTTAGGCTTAGGATTATTGTCTAGGGTTAGGGTTAGGGTTAGGGTTAAGGTAAGGTTTAGGGTTACCGTAAGGGTTAGTGTTAGGTTTAGGATTAGGGTTAGGCTTAGGATTATTGTCTAGGGTTAGGGTTAGGGTTAGGGTTACAGTTAGCCTTAGGGTGAGGGTTACCGTTAAACATAGGCATTAGGGTTATTTTTTTGGATTAGATATAGTGTTAGGGTTAATTTTATGTATTAACGTTACGGTTATTGTTAAGGGTCTGGTTTGTGATAGAGATTAGGGTTAGTGTTAGTGTTAGGGTTAGTGTTAGGGATTGTGGTTAGTGTTAGTGTTAGTGTTAGGGTTAGGGGTTATGGTTAGGGTTAGGATTATTGTTAAGGTTAAGCATAGTGATTCGGGTAGGCTTAGCGTTAGAGTTATTGATAGTGTTCGGGTGAGATGGTAGGGTTAGGGTTAGTTTAAGGGTTACGGTTAGGTTTAGTGTTAGGGTTAGTGTTAGGGTTGGAGATTAGGGTTAGGATTAGGGTTAGGGTTAAGTTTAGAGGCTTAGTGTTACGATTAGCATAAGTTTTAGGGTTAGGGTTACAGTTAGGGTTAGGGTTAGGATTTGGGTTAGGTTTAGAGTTAGTATTAGGGTTAGGATTAGAGGTTTAGTTTGAGGGCTTTGGTTCGTATTACGGTTATGTTTAGGGTTAGGTTTATAGTTACAGGTCAGGGTTAGAGTTTATTTTAGGGTTACTGTCAGTGTTAGGGTTAGCATTAGGGGTTTGGTTTAGGTTTGGGTTCGAGTTAGTGTTAAGGTTACGGTTAGGTTTAGTGTTACCATAAGGTTTACGGATAGCTTTCGGTTTAGGCTTATGCTTAGCTATAGGGTTAGAGTGTTAGGTTTAGGTGTAGGGTTAGATTCAAGTTTAGGGTTAGTGTTAGGCTTATGGTTGGGTTCACGTTAGACTTTAGGGTTAGTGTTATTGTTACGGTATGGGTTATGTTTAAGGTTAGGTTTTGGGTTAGTGTTACAGTTCAGGTAAGAGATTAGGGTTAGTGTTAGGGTTAGGTTTAGTGTTACCATTAGGTTTAGGTGTTAGGGTTAAGGTTAGGTTTAGGGTTTGGGTTACGGTTAGGGTTAGGGCTAGGTTTTAGGGTTATGGTTAGGTTTAGGATTACGGTTATGCTTAGGGTTAGGGTTAATCTTAGGGATAGGGTTATGGTTAGGTTTAGGGATAGCGTTTGGGTTAGAGGTTATTGTTAGTGTTGGGGTTAGGGTTAAGGTTATGGTTAGGGTTAGAGGTTAGGTTTAGGATTAGGGTTAGAATTAGTGTTAGGGCTTAAGGTTAGGGGTTACACTTAGGGTTATGGCTTAGGTTTAGGAGTTAGGTTTAGGGGTTAGTGTTATGGTTTAGGTTAGGGTTAGTGTTAGGGTTAGGGTTAAGGTTCGGGTTAGGGTTACAATTAGGGTTAGATATGTTTTCGGTTAGGGTTAGGGTTAGGGTTAGGGTTAGGGCATTAGGGTGAGGCTGAGGGTTATGTTAGGGTTAGGGTTAGGGTTAGTGTGAAGTTTAGGGTTAGAGGTTAGGGTTAGGTTTATCTTTAGTGATTTGGTTATCGTTATGTTTCGGGTTTTGGGTTAGGGTTAGGGTTAGTGTTAGGTTTAGTGTTACGGTTTGGGTTAGGATTAGGGTTAGATTTAGGGTTAGTGATGGGGGTTAGGTTTAATGTTAGGGTTATGTTTACGGGTTGGTGTTAGGGATAGTGTTACAATTATTTTTATGGTTAGGGTTAGGGTTAGAGATTATGGTTAGGTTTATTGTTAGTGTTAGTTATAGGCTTAGTTTTAGGTTTAGGGTTAGTGATTAGGGTTAGGTTTAGGGTTATTGTTAGGTTTAGGGTTAGGGTTAGGCTTAGGTTTAGGGTTGGGGATAGGGTTAGATTTAGTGTTAATGTTAGGGATAGTGTTAGGGTTACATTTATGGGTTATGGTTAGGGATAGGATTAGGGTTAGTGTTAGGGTTAGAGTTAAGGGTTAGTGTTAGGGATAGGGTTAGGGTTAAAGTTAGAGTTATGGTTAGGGTTAGAGCATTACGTTAAGGGTTAGGGTTAGGGTTAATGCTAGGGTTATTTTTATGTTAGAGGTTGGGGTTAGAGTTTGGGTTATGGTTATGGTTAGGGTTAGTGTTAAATTTAGTGTTAGGGTTAGAGGTTATGGTTAGTTTTAGGGTGAGAATTAGGGTCAGAGTTAGGATTAGGTGCTAAGATCAGGGTTAGGGTTAGGGTTCGGGTTCGTGTTAGGGTTACATTTAGGGCTAACGTTACCATGAGGGTTAGGGGTAGTGTTAGGGTTACATTTAGGTTTAGATGTTAGTGTTAGGGGTAGGGTTAGTGTTAGTGTTAGGGTTAGGGTTAGGTTGAGAGGGTTAGGGTTAGTGTTACTGTTAGGGTTAAGGTTAGAGTTTTGGGTTTGAGTTAGGGTTAGGCTTAGTTTTGTGGTTAGTGTTAGGGTTAGGGTTAGGTTTAGGTTTAGGGTTAGGCTTAGGGATAGTGTTCGATTGAGAGTTTAGGATTACTGTTAGTGTTAGCATTACGGTTAGGTTTAGATGTTAATGTTAGTATTATAGTTAGAGCTTAGAGTTAGGGGTTAGGTCTCTGGTAACGGATTCGGGTTAGGGGTTAAATTTAGGGTTTAGGGTTATGGTTAGGTTTAGTGTTATGTTTAGGGTTACAGTTAGGGTTAGGTTTAGGGTTAGATTTAGGTGTTAGTGTTACGGTTAGTGTTAGGGTTATGGTTAGGGATAGTGATAGGTTTAGGGTTAGTGTTAGTGTTAAGGATTTGGGTTAGCAAAAGTGTTAGGGCTAGGCTTAGGGTTAGGGTTACTGTTAAGATTATGGTTAGGGTTAGAGTTAGCGTTAGGTTTAGGGTTATCTTTAGGATTAGTGTTATGGCTTAAGTTTAGCGCTTAGGCTTAGGGTTATGGATTAGGGTTAGGGGTTCCGCTTAGCGGGTAGGATTATGGTTAGGGTTAGGGTTTCAGTTAGATTTAGGGTTATGGTTACTGTTAGGTTTAGATATTAGGGTTAGGGTTAGGGTTACGGTTAGGGTTATAAGTTAAGGTTAGTGTTAAGGTGAAGTTAGGTTTAGGGATAGGGTTAGGGTTATGGTTAGGTTTAGATTTAGGGTTACATTTAGTATTAGAGATTAGGGTTAGTGTTAGTTTTATGTTTAGGGTTAGGGTTAGACGGTTAAGTTTAGGGTTTGCGTTAGCTTTAGGGATATGGTTAAAATTTAGAGTTAGGGTTAGGGTTAGTGATAAGGTTTTCGTTAGGGTTAGAGTTTATGGTTAGGGATAGGGATAGTGTTAGGGTTAGTGTTAGGGTTATTGTTAGGTGTTAGGGTTAGGGTTAGTGTTTGGGTTCGCATTAGTGTTAGGGTTATGGTTAGGATATGGGTTAGGTTTAGATGGTTAGGGTTAGGGTTAGGTTTGGGTTTGTGTTTAGGGTTAGAGTTAGGGTTAGGGATATGTTTCGGGTTAGAGGTGAGGGTTAGAGTTAGGGTTAGCATTATGGTGTGGGTTAGAGATTAGAGTTAGTGTTAGACTTAGCATTAGGTTTAGATATTATGGTTAGGTGTTAGGGTTACGGTTAGGGCTTTGGGTTAGGGTTAGGGCTTAAGGTTAGTGTTATTATAAGGGTTTAGGGTTAGGGTTAGGATTCGGGTTAGGGTTAGGCTTAGGCTTAGGGTTAGGGATTTGGTTAGGGATAGTGATAACGATAGGGTTCAAGCTTATGTTTAGTGTTAGGTTTAGTGTTACAGGTAGGGCTAGAGGTTAGGGTTAGTGTTAGGGTTAGGATTAGTTTTAGGAATTAAGGTTAGGGTTTAGGTTTAGGATTATGGCTTGTGGTTAGGTGTTAGGTTTAGAAGTTAGGATTATGGTTTGGTTAGTCTTACGGATAGGGTTACGGGTAGGTTTAGGGTTAGGGTTACATTTAGGGTTAGAGATTAGTGTCAGGGTTAAGGTTAGGGTTAGGGTTACATTTTGGGTTAGAGGTTAGTGTTAGGGTTAGGGTTAAGGTTAGGGTTTGGGTTACGGTTAGTGTTAGGTTAGGGCTTAAGGTTAGGAGTCAGTGTTTGGGACAGGTTTATGATTAGGGATAAGATTAGGGTTAGAGTTACTGTTAGGATTAGGGTTAGTGTTAGTGTTAGGGTTAGGGTTAAGGGTTAAAGTTATTGTTAGTGTTAGTGTTAGAGTTAGAGTTAGAGATTTGGATTAGAGTTAGAGTTAGTGTTTTGGTTAGGTTTAGGATTAGGGGTTAGGGTGAGGGTTAGGGTTAGGTTAGTGTTAGGGTTAGGGTTAGGGATAGGGATAGAGATTAGGGTTATGATGAGTGTTAGGATTAGGCTTATGGGTTAGGGATAGGGTTGTGGTTAGGATTAGTGTAAGGATTACGATAGTGATTCATGTTAGGGTTAGTGTTAGAGTTAGGGATGGTGTTCAGGTTAGATGGTAGGGTTAGGTTTAGGTTTATTGTTAGGGTTATGGTTAGGGGTAGAGATTAGTGTTAGTGTTACATTTAGCTTTAGGGTTTGTTTTGTAGGGTTAGTTTTAGGGTTAGGGTTAGCATCAGGTTTAAGGTTAGGGTTAGGGTTAAGGTTAGGGTTAGAGTTTAGGGTTTGGGTTAGGGTTAGGGTTAGGGTTACAGTTCGGTTTAGAGTTAGTGTTACTTTTGGGGTTACATATTAGGGTTAGGTTTAGGGTTAGGTTTAGATTTAGGGTTAGGTTTAGAGTTAAGGTTACCGTTATGTTTAGTATCGAGGTTAGGTTAAGTTTAGGGTTTTGGGTTAGGGTTAGTGTTAGACTTTTGTTTAGGGTTATGGTTAGGGTTAGGGTTAGAGTTAGGGAGAGGATATGGTTTATGGTTAATGTTAGGAATTGGTTTAGTGTTAGGGGTTGGGTTTAGTGATAGTATTAGTGTTAGGTTTATGCTTCGGGTTAGTTTTAGGTATTATAGTTAGTGTTAGTGTTAGTGTTAGTGTTAGGGTTAGGGTTAGTCATAAGTATATGTTTAGGGATTAGGTTTAGTGTTAGGGTTATTATTAGGGTTTGGGTTAGGCTTAAGGTTAGGGTTAGGGATAGGGTTCGGATAAGGGGTATGGTTAGTGTTAGGGTTAGTGTTACAGTTAGGGATTTAGTTTAGGGCATGTATTATGGTTATGGTTAGGGGTTAGTGTTAGGGTTACGGTTGTTGTTAAAGTTAGAGTTAGCATTAAGTTTAGAGATTTAGGGTAAGGGATATGGTTAGGGTTATGTTTTGTGTTAGGGTTATGGTTAGAGGCTAGGGTTATGTTTAGAAGTTAGGGTTACTGTTAGTTTCAGGGTTATGGTTAGGGTTAGGGTTAAGTTTAGCATTAGGGTTCGAGGTTAGGATTATGGTTAGGGTTAGGGTTAGTGGTTAGGTTTAGGGTTAGTGTGCGAGTTCATGTTAGGTTTATGGTTAGGATTAGTGTTACCTTAAAGTTTACAGCAAGGTTTATGTTTATGTTTACGATTAGCGTAGGGTTAGAGTGTGAGAATTAGGGTTAGGGTTAGATTTAGGGATAGGGTTAGTGTTAGGCTTATGGTAGGGTTAGGGTCAGACTTTATGGTTAGTGTTATTGTTACAGTAAGGTTTAGGGTTACGGTTATGCTTAGGGTTAGACTTACGGTTAGGGTTAGAGATTAGGGCTAGTGTCTCGGCTAGGTTTTGTGTTAGGTTTAGGTTTAGGTGTTAGGGTTAGGGTAAGGTTTAGGTTTAGGGTTAGAGTTAGGGATAGGCTTTAGGGTTAGGGTTATGGTTAGGGTTAATCTTAGGGTTAGAGTTAGGGTTAGGGTTAGGGTTAGGGATATCTTTCGGGTTAGAGGTTAGAGTTAGGGTTAGGATTAGGGTTAGGGTTATGGTTATGGTTAGAGTTTAGTGTTAGAATTAGGGTTAGGAATAGTGTTCAGGCTTAAGATTAGGCGTTAAACTTTGGCAATGTCTTAGGATTAGGTGTTAGATTTAGGAGTTAGTGTTGCATTTAGGGTTATTGTTAGTATTAGAGTAAGGGTTACGGTTAGGGTTAGGGTTACGATTAAGGTTAGAAATTATGGTTATGGTTAGGGTTAGGGTTTGTGTTAGGGTTAGGTTTTGGGTTAGGTTTATGGTTAGATCTTAGTGTTAGGGTTAATTTAGGGTTTGGGTTAGTGTTAGTGTTAGTGTTAGAGTGAGTGTTAGGCTTAGGGTTAGGTTAGAGTTAGAGTTAGTGTTAGAGCTTAGGTTTAGGGTTACAGTTAGTGATAGTGTCATATTTAGGTTTCATGTTTAGTGATAGGGGTAGGTTTAGTGTTAGTGTTAGGGTTACAGATTGGGCTAGGTTTAGGGTTTGGGTTATATTTTGGGTTAGGTATTGGGGTTAGCTTTAAGGTTAGAGATAGGTTTAGGATTAAGGTTAGGGGTCTGGGTTAGGGATACAGTTAGCATTAGGGTTAGGGTTAGGGTTAGCGTTAGATTTAGGGTTATGGTTAAAGATTAGTGCTGGGGTTAGGTTTAGGGTTAGAGATAGGATTATTTTTAAGATTAGGGTTAAGGTTATGGTTAGGTTCAGGGTTAGAGTTAGGGTTACAGATTTGGGTTAGGGCTAAGTTTAGAGTTAGCGTTAGGATTAGGGTTTGGGGTTAGGGATAGTGTTAGTGTTAGGTTTATGGCTACGATTAGGGTTAGGGATATGGTTAGTGTTAGGTTTAGGGTGAGGTATTAGGTTTAGTGATAGGGTTATAGTTAGGGTTAGGATTAGGCTTAGGGTTAGGTTTAAGAATAGGGTTAGGTTTGGGTTTAGGGTTAGTGTTAGTATTAGGCTACCTTTAGATGTTAGGCTTAGTGTTAGGGTTAGGTTTAGGTTTAGGTTTAGGTTTACTGTTAGGGGCTAGTGTTAGTGTTAGGGTTAGGTTAGAATTAGAGTTAGAGTTAGGTTTAGATGGTCAGGGTTAGGGTTAGTGTTAGGGTTACGGTTAGGGTTAGGGTTAGGGTTAGGCTTAGGCTTAGGATTAGTCCATAGGGTTTGAGTTAGGGTTAGGGTTTGGGTTAGGGTTAGCGTTATGGTTAGGTTTAGAGTTAAGGTTACGGTGAGGGTTAGAGATTAGGGTTAGGTTTAGGGTTAGCTTTAGTGTTAGAGTTAGGCTTAGAGGTTTAGATTTAGCGTTAGTGCTAGCATTAGCTTACGTTTAGGGTTAGGGTTATGGTTAGGGTTAGTGTTAGGATTCGGGTTACGGTTAGAGTTAGAGTTAGGGTTACGTTTAGAGGTTTAGGTGTTAGGGTTATGTTTTTGGTTAGGGTTAGGGTTAATATTAGTGTTTACGGTTAGGGGTAGGATTAGTTTTAGGGCTTTAGGTTTATGGCTAGGCTTCGTGTTATGGCTTAGGATTAGGAGTTAGGTTTAGGGGTTAGTGTTATGGTTAGAGGTTGGGTTAGTTTTAGGGTTATGGTTCGCATCAGTGTTACGATTCGGGTTAGAGATGATGGTTACAGTTAAGGTTAGAGTTAGGGATTTGTATTAGGGTTCGGATTAGTGTTAGGGATAGTGTTAGTGTTAGGTTTAGGGTGAGGGATTAGGTTTAGGGTTTGGGGTATTCTTATGGTTAGGGTTAGTTTTCAGGATAGGTTTAGGTTTAGGATTAGGGTTAGTGTTGGCGTTAGTGTTACCTTTAGGGGTTAGGCTTAGCGTTAGGATTAGGTTTAGGTTTAGTTTTAGTGTTAGGTGTTAGTGTTAGTGTTAGTTTTAGGTTAGAGTTAGAGTTAGTGTTATAGTTAGAGGGTTAGGGTTAGGGTTAGTGTTAGGGTTACCTTTAGGGTTAGGGTTAGGTTTAGGCTTAGGGTTAGGCTTAGGATTATTGGATAGGGGTTGGGTTAGGGTTAGGATTAGTGTTACCGTTAGGGTTAGGGTTAGGTTTAGGCTTAGGGTTAGGCTAAGGTTTATTGTCTAGGGTTAGGGTTAGGGTTACAGTTAGCCTTAGGGTTAGGTTTACCGTTAGGCTTAGGCATTAGGGTTATTTTTTTGGATTAGATATAGTGTTAGGGTTAATTTTATTTGTTAATGTTACGGTTATTGTTAGGGGTTGGTTTGGGATAGAGATTAGGGTTAGTGTTAGTGTTAGTGTTAGGGTTAGTTTTAGGGGTTGTGGTTAGTGTTAGGGCTAGGGTTAGGGGTTATGGTTAGGGTTAGGATTATTGTTAAGGTTAGGCATAGTGATTCGGGTTAGGCTTAGGGTTAGAGTTAGGGATAGTGTTCAGGTGAGATGGTAGGGTTAGTGTTAGTTAAGGGTTACGGTTAGGTTTAGAGTTAGAGTTAGGTTTAGGGTTGGAGATTAGGGTTAGGTTTAGGGTTAGGGTTAAGGTTAGAGGGTTAGTGATACGGTTAGTGTAAGTTTTAGGGTTAGCGTTACCGTTAGGGTTAGGCTTAGGATTCGGGTTAGGTTTAGAGTTAGTATTAGGGTTAGGATTAGAGGTTTAGGTTGAGGGTTTTGGTTAGTGTTACGGTTACGGTAATGTTAGGGTTATAGTTACAGGTTAGGGTTAGGGTTTATGTTAGGTTTATTGTCAGTGTTAGGGTTAGCATTAGGGGTTTGGTTTAGGTTTGGGTTCGAGTTACTGTTAAAGTTACGGTTAGGGTTAGTGTTACCATAAGGTTTACAGCTAGCTTTCGGTTTAGGCTTAAGCTTAGCGATAGGGTTAGAGTGTTAGGGTTAGGTGTAGGGTTAGATTCAAGTTTAGGGTTAGTGTTAGGCTTATGGTAGGGTTCGCATTAGATTTTAGGGTTAGTGTTATTGTTACGTTAAGGGTTATGGTTTAGGTTAGGATTTGGGTTTGTGTTACAGTTCAGGTAAGAGATTAGGGTTAGTGTTAGGGTTAGGTTTAGTGTTACCATTAGGTTTAGGTGTTAGGATTAAGGTTAGGTTTAGGGTTAGGGTTGCGGTTAGGGTTAGGGCTAGGTTTTAGGGTTAGGGTTAGATTTAGGATTATGGTTATGGTTAGGGTTAGGGTTAATCTTAGGGATAAGGTTATGGTTAGGTTTAGGGATAGCGTTTGTGTTAGAGTTTAGTGTTAGTGTTGGGGTTAGGGTTAAGGTTATGGTTAGGGTTAGAGGTTAGGGTTAGGATTAGGGTTAGGATTAGTGTTAGGGCTTAAGGTTAGGGGTTACGCTTAGGGTTATGGCTTAGGTTTAGGAGTTAGGTTTAGGGGTTAGTGTTATCGTTTGGGTTAGGGTTAGTGTTAGGGGTAGGGTTAAGATTCGGGTTAGGGTTACAATTAGGGTTAGATATGTTTTCGGTTAGGGTTAGGGTTAGGGTTAGGGTTAGGGCATTAGGGTGAGGGTGAGGGTTATGTTAGGGTTAGTGTGAAGTTTAGGGTTAGAGGTTAAGGTTGGGTTTATTCTTAGTGATATGGTTATTGTCATGTTTCAGGTTTAGAGTTAGGGTTAGGGTTAGTGTAAGGGTTAGGGTTACGGTTTGGGTTAGGATTAGGGTTAGATTTAGGGTTAGTGATGGGGGTTAGGTTTAATGTTAGTGTTATGGTTAGAGGTTGGTGTTAGGGATAGTGTTACGATTAGTTTTATGGTTAGGGTTAGGGTTAGAGATTAGGGTTAGGTTTATTTTTAGTGTTAGTTATAGGCTTAGTTTTAGGTTTAGGGTTAGTGATTAGGGTTAGGTTTAGGGTTATTGTTAGGTTTAGGGTTAGGGTTATGCTTAGGTTTACGGTTAGAGATAGGGTTAAATTTAGTGTTAATGTTAGGGTTAATGTTATTGTTACATTTAGGGGTTAGGGTTAGGGATAGGATTAGGGTTAGGGTTAGGGTTAGAGTTAGGGGTTAGTGTTAGGGATAGGGTTAGGGTTAGAGTTAGAGTTATGGTTTGGGTTAGAGCATTAGGTTGAGAGTTTGGGTTATGGTTATGGGTAGGGTTATTTTTATGTTAGAGGTTGGGGTTAGAGTTTGGGTTATGATTATGGTTAGGGTTAGTGTTAAATTTAGCGTTAGGGTTAGAGGTTATGGTTAGTTTTAGGGTGAGGGTTAGGGTCAGAGTTAGGGTTAGGTGTTAAGATTAGGGTTAGGTTTAGGGTTCGGGTTCGTGTTAGGGTTACATTTAGGGCTAACGTTACCATGAGGGTTAGTGGTAGTGTTAGGGTTACATTTAGGTTTAGATGTTAGTGTTAGGGGTAGGGTTAGTGTTAGTGTTAGGGTTAGGGTTAGGTTGAGAGGGTTAGGGTTAGTGTTACAGTTAGGGTTAAGGTTAGAGCTTCGGGTTCGAGTTAGGGTTAGGCTTAGTGTTGTGGTTAGTGTTAGGGTTAGGGTTAGGTTTAGGTTTAGGTTTAGGGTTAGGGATAGTTTTCAATTTAGAGTTTAGGATTCCTGTTAGGGTTAGCATTACGGTTAGGTTTAGATGTTAATGTTAGTTTTAGTATTATAGTTAGAGATTATTGTTAGGGGTTAGATCTCAGGTTATGGATTCGGATTAGGGGTTAAATTTAGGGTTTAGGGTTATGGTTAGTGTTAGTGTTATGGTTAGGGTTACTGTTAGGGTTAGGTTTTAGGGTCAGATTTAGGTGTTAGTGTTACTGTTAGTGTTAGGGTTATGGTTAGGTATAGGTATAGGGTCAGGGTTAGGGTTAGTGTTAGTGTTAAGGATTTGGGTTAGCAATAGGGTTAGTGCTAGGCTTAGGGTTAGGGTTACTGTTAAGTTTATGGTTAGGGTTAGAGTTAGAGTTAGGGTTAGGGTTAGGGTTAGGTTTAGGGTTAGGGTTACTGTTAGGGTTAGGTTTAGGGTCAGATTTAGGTGTTAGTGTTACGGTTAGTGTTAGGGTTATGGTTAGGTATAGGTATAGGGTCAGGGTTAGGGTTAGTGTTAGTGTTAAGGATTTGGGTTAGCAATAGGGTTAGGGCTAGGCTTAGGGTTAGAGTTACTGTTAAGTTTATGGTTAGTGTTAGAGTTAGCGTTAGGTTTTGGGTTGTCTTTAGGATTAGTGTTATGGCTTAAGTTTAGGGCTTAGCCTTAGGTTTATGGCTTAGGGTTAGGGGTTCCGCTTAGTGGTTAGGATTATGATTAGTGTTAGGATTTCAGTTAGATTTAGGGTTATGGTTATGGTTACATTGTTATATTAGGGTTAGGGTTAGGGTTACAGTTAGGTTTATAAGTTAAGGTTAGTGTTAAGTAAAGTTAGGGTTAGGGATAGGGTTAGGGGTATGGTTAGGTTTAGATTTAGGGTTACATTTAGTGTTAGAGATTAGGCTTAGTGTTAGGTTTATGGTTAGGGTTAGGGTTAGACGGTTAAGTTTAGGGTTTGCGTTAGCTTTAGGGTTAGGGTTAAAATTTAGAGTTAGGGTTAGGGTTAGTGAAAGGGTTATTGTTATGGTTAGAGTTTATGGTTATGGATAGGGATAGTGTTAGGGTTAGTGTTAGGGTTATTGTTAGGTGTTAGGGTTAGGGTTAGTGTTTGGTTTCGTATTAGAGTTAGTGTTATGGTTAGGATAAGGGTTAGGTTTAGATCGTTAGGGTTACGGTTAGGTTTGGGTTTGTGTTTAGGGTTAGGGTTAGGTTTAGGGATATGTTTCGGGTTAGAGGTGAGGGTTAGAGATAGGGTTAGCGTTATGGTGTGGGTTAGAGGTTAGAGTTAGTGTTAGACTTAGCATTAGGTTTAGATATTATGGTTAGGTGTTAGGGTTAGGGTTAGGGCTTAAGGTTAGTGTTATTATTAGGGTTTAGGGTTAGGGTTAGGATTCGGGTTAGGGTTAGGCTTAGGCTTAGGTTTAGGGATTTGGTTAGGGTTAGTGATATCGTTAGGGTTAGAGCTTATGTTTAGTGTTAGGTTCAGTGTTACAGTTAGGGTTAGAGGTTAGAGTTAGTGTTAGGGTTAGTATTAGTGTTAAGAATTAGGGTTAGGGGTTAGGTTTAGGATTATGGCTTGTGGTTAGGTGTTAGGTTTAGAAGTTAGGATTATGGTTTGGTTAGGCTTACGGATAGGGTTACGGTAGGTTTAGGGTTAGGGTTACATTTAGGGTTAGAGATTAGTGTCAGGGTTAATGTTAGGGTTAGGTTACGTTTTGGGTTAGAGGTTATTGTTACTGTTAGGGTTAGTGTTAAGGTTAGGGTTTGGGTTACGGTTAGTGTTAGGGTTAGGGCTTAAGGTTAGGAGTCAGTATTTGGGATAGGTTTATGATTAGGGATAGGATTAGTGTTAGAGTTACTGTTAGGATTAGTGTTAGTGTTAGTGTTAGGGTTAGGGTTAGGGTTAAGGGTTAAAGTTATTGTTAGTGTTAGAGTTAGAGTTAGAGTTTTGGATTAGAGTAAGAGTTAGAGTTAGTGTTTTGGTTAGATTTAAGATTAGGGTTGGGGTTAGGCTTAGGGTTCATGTTAGAGTTAGGCTTATGTTTTGGGGTCATGGTAAGGTTTGGGTTTATGGTTAGGTTTAGGATTATGGTTAGGGTTATAGTTAGTGTCAGGGTTAGGTTTATGCTTACGGTTAGGTTTAGATTTAAGGTTATGTTTAGGGTTAGAGTTTAGGGTTAGGCTAATTGTTAGGGTTTGAGGGTTATCGTTAGGGATAGCATTAGCTTTTAGGTTAGGGTTAAAGGTTAGGGTTAAATGTTAGGGTTAGTGTTAGCGTTAGTGATATGGTTATCGTTAGGTTTAGGGTTTAGGGTTAGGGATAGGGTTACTGTTAGGGTGCAGATTAGCGTTAGTGTTATGGTTTGGGTCAGGGTTAGAGTTAGGATTAATGATTTGTGTTATTAATTTTAGGGTTAGGTTTACGATTAGGTTTTGGTGTTAGGGATTGTTTAGTGTTAGGATTAGTGTTAGTGATATGGTTAGTGTTAGATTTAGGGAAAGGGATTTGGTTTAGGTTTAGGGTTATTTTTAGGGGTAGGGTTGGGGTTAGGGTTACGCTTAGGGTTAGGTTTAGGATAGGGTTAGCTTTATGGTTAGGATTACGTTTAGGGTTAGGGTTAGTATTAGGGTTAGGTTTAGGGTTAGGTTTAGGGGTTAGTATTAGGGATAGGGTTATGTTAGTCTTAGAGATAGGTGTAGTGTTAGAGGGTTAGGGTGAGGGTTAATGTTAGGGTTAGTTTTAGGGTTAGGGTTAGGGTTAGGTTTAGGGATAGGGATAGAGATTAGGGTTATGATTAGTGTTAGGATTAGGCTAATGGGTTAGGGTTAGGGTCGTGGTTAGGATTAGTGTTAGGATTACGATAGTGATTCATGTTAGGGTTAGTGTTAGAGTTAGGGATGGTGTTCAGGTTAGATGGTAGGGTTAGGGTTAGGTTTATTGTTAGGGTTATGGTTAGGAGTAGAGATTAGTGTTAGTGTTACATTTAGCATTAGGGTTAGTTTTGGAGGTTCAGTTTTAGGGTTAGGGTTAGCATCAGGTTTAAGGTTAGGGTTAGGGTTAGGGTTAGGGTTAGAGGTTAGGCTTTGGGTTAGGGTTAGGGTTAGGCTTACAGTTCGGTTTAGAGTTAGGGTTACTTTTGGGATTACAGATTAGGGTTAGGTTTAGGGTTAGTTTTAGATTTAGGGTTAGGGTTAGAGTTAGGGTTACCGTTATGTTTAGGGTCGAGTTTAGGTTAAGTTTAGGGTTTCGTGTTAGGGTTAGTGTTAGACTTTTGTTTAGGGTTATGGTTAGGGTTAGGGTTAGAGTTAGGGTGAGGGATATGTGTTATGGTTAATGTTAGGGATCGGTTTAGTGTTAGGGCTTGGGGTTAGGGATAGTATTAGTGTTAGGTTTATGCTTTGGATTAGTTTTAGGTATTATGGTTAGTGTTAGTGTTAGGGGTAGGGTTAGTCATAAGTATATGTTTAGGGATTATGTTTAGTGTTAGGGTTATTATTAGGGTTTGGATTAGGCTTAGGGTTAGGGTTAGGGATAGGGTTCAGATAAGGGGTGTGGTTAGGGCTAGTGTTACAGTTAGGGATTAAGTTTAAGGCAATTATTATGGTTATGGTTAGGGGTTAGTGTTAGGGTTATAGTTATGGTTAAAGTTAGAGTTAGCATTAGGTTTAGAGATTTAGGGTGAGGGATATGTTTAGGGTTATGGTTAGATGTTAGGGTTAGGGTTAGGGTTATGGTTAGAGGTTAGGGTTACTGTTAGTTTCAAGGTTATGGTTAGGGTTAGGGTTAAGTTTAGCATTAGGGTTCGAGGTTAGGATTATGGTTAGGGTTAGGGTTAGGTGTTAGGTTTAGGGATAGTGTTTGAGTTCATGTTATGTTTACGGTTAGGATTAGTGTTACCGTAAGGATTACAGCAAGGTTTAGGTTTATGTTTACGATTAGCGTAGGGTTAGAGTGTTAGAATTAGGGTTAGGGTTAGATTTAGGGATAGGGTTAGTGTTAGGCTTATGGTAGGGTTAGGGTCAGACTTTATGGTTAGTGTTATTGTTACAGTAAGGTTTAGGGTTACGGTTATGTTTAGGGTTATGCTTACGGTTAGGGTTAGAGATTAGTGCTAGTGTCTCGGCTAGGTTTTGTTTTAGGTTTAGGTTTAGGTGTTAGGGTTAGGGTAAGGTTTAGGTTTAGGGTTAGAGTTAGGGTTAGGCTTTAGGGTTAGGGTTATGGTTAGGGTTAATCTTAGGATTAGAGTTAGGCTTAGGGTTAGGGATATCTTTCGGTTTAGACGTTAGGGTTAGGGTTAGGATTAGGGTTAGCGTTACGGTTATGGTTAGAGTTTAGTGTTACAATTAGGGTTAGGAATAGTTTCGGGCATAAGGTGAGGCGTTAAAATATGATTATGGCTTAGGGTTAGGTGTTAGATTTAGGGGTTAGTGTTGCGTTTAGAGTTAGTGTGAGTATTAGGGTAAGGGTTACGGTTAGGTTTAGGGTTACGATTAAGTTTAGAAATTATGGTTATGGTTAGGGTTAGGGTTTGTGTTAGGGTTAGGGTTTGGGTAAGGTTTAGGATTTGGGTTAGGTTTAGGGTTAGATCTTAGTGTTAGTGTTAATTTAGGGTTAGGGTTTGGGTTAGTGTTAGTGTTAGTGTTAGTGTTAGAGCTTAGGGTTAGGGTTACAGTTAGTGAAAGTGTCATATTTAGGTTTCATGTTTAGTGATAGGTTTAGGGTTAGTGTTAGTGTTAGGGTTACAGTTTGGGTTAGGGTTATATTTTGGGTTAGGTATTTGGGTTAGCTTTAATGCTACAGTTAGGGTTAGGATTAAGGTTAGGGGTCTGGGTTAGGGATACTGTTAGCATTAGTGTTAGAGTTAGGGTTAGCTTTAGCTTTAGGGTTAGGGTTAAAGATTAGTGTTTGGATTAGGTTTAGGGTTAGAAATAGGATTATTTTTAAGATTAGGGTTAGGTTAAGGTTACGGTTTAGGTTCAGGGGTAGAGTTAGGATTACGGATTTGTGTTAGGGCTAAGTTTAGAGTTAGCGTTAGGATTAGGGTTTGGGGTTAGGGATAGTGTTAGTGTTAGGTTTATGGCTACAATTAGGGTTAGGGATATGGTTAGTGTTAGGTTTAGTGTGAGGGATTAGTTTTAGGGTTAGGGTTATAGTTAGGGTTAGGATTAGGCTTAGGGTTAGGTTTAAGAATAGGGTTAGGTTTGGGTTTAGGGTTAGTGTTAGTTTTAGGCTACCTTTAGATGTTAGGCTTATTGTTAGGATTAGGTTTAGGTTTAGGTTTACTGTTAGGGGTTAGTGTTAGTGTTAGGGTTAGGTTAGAATTAGAGTTAGGGTTAGGGTTAGATGGTCAGAGTTAGGCTTAGTGTTAGGGTTACGGTTAGGGTTAGAGTTAGGGTTAGGCTTAGGATTAGTGCATAGGGTTTGAGTTAGGGTTAGGGTTTGGGTTAGGGTTAGCGTTATGGTTAGGTTTAGAGTTAGGGTTACGGTTAGGGTTAGAGATTAGGGTTAGGTTTTGGGTTAGGTTTAGTGTTAGGGTTAGGCTTAGAGGTTTAGGTTTAGCGTTAGTGGTAGCATTAGCTTACATTTAGGGTTAGAGTTACGGTTAATGTTAGTGTTAGGATTCGGTTTAGGGTTAGAGTTAGAGTTAGGGTTACGTTTAGAGGTTTAGGTGTTAGGGTTAGGTTTATGGTTCGGGTTAGGGTTAATGTTAGGGTTTACGGTTAGGGGTAGGATTAGTTTTCAGGCTTTAGGTTTATGGCTACGCTTAGTGTTATGGCTTAGGATTCGGAGTTAGGTTTAGGGGTTAGTGTTATGGTTAGAGTTTGGGTTAGTTTTAGGGTTATGGTTCGGCTCAGTGTTACGATTCGGGTTAGAGATTATGGTTACAGTTAGGGTTAGAGTTAGGGATTAGTATTAGGGTTTGGATTAGTGTTAGGGATAGTGTTAGTGTTAGGTTTAGCGTGAGGGATTAGGTTTATGGTTTGGGGTATTCTTATGGTTAGGTTTAGTTTTAAGGATAGGTTTAGGTTTAGGATTAGGGTTAGTGTTAGCGTTAGTGTTACCTTTAGGGGTTAGGCTTAGCGTTAGGATTAGGTTTAGTTTTAGTTTTAGTGTTAGGGATTAGTGTTAGTGTTAGTTTTAGGTTAGAGTTAGAGTTAGTGTTATGGTTAGAGGGTTAGGGTTAGGGTTAGTGTTAGGGTTAGGGTTAGGGTTAGGGTTAGGGTTACCATTAGGGTTAGGGTTAGGTTTAGGCTTAGGGTTAGGCTTAGGATTATGATCTAGGGTTAGGGTTAGTGTCAGGGTTACAGTTAGGTTTAGGGTTAGGGTTACCGTTAGGCTTAGGCATTATGGTTATTTTTTTGGGTTAGATATAGTGTTAGGGTTAATTTTATGTGTTAGTGTTATGGTTATTTTTGGGGTCTGGTTTGGTATAGATATTAGGGTTAGTGTTAGGGATTGTGGTTAGTGTTAGGGTTAGGGTTAGGGGTTATGGTTAGGGTAGGATGATTGTTAAGGTTAGGCATAGTGATTCGGGTTATTCTTAGTGTCAGAGTTAGGGATATTGTTCGGGTGAGATGGTAGGGTTAGGGTTAGTTTAAGGGTTACGGTTAGGTTTACAGTTAGGTTTACTTTTATGGTTAGATATTAGCGTTAGGTTTAGGGTTAGGGTTAGTGATAGGATTCGGGTTAGGGTTAGAGTTAGAGTTAGGGTTACGTTTAGGGTTTAGGGTTAGGGTTATGGTTACAGTTAGCGTAAGGGTTGTGGTTAGAGGTAACGGTTAGGGTTAGGTTTAGGATATGGTCAGTGTTAGGTTTAGGGTTAGGAGTTAGGTTTAGTGTTAGGATTCAAGTTAGTGTTAGGGTTACTGTTAGGGTTAGCATTAACGTAAGGGTTACAGATAGGTTTAGGATTAGGATTACCGTTGGCATTAGGGTTAGAGTGTTAGGGTTTGGGTTTGGGTTAGAATTAGGATTAGGGTTAGTGTTAGGCTTATTGTAGGGTTCGGTTTAGACTTTAGGGTTAGTGTTATTGTTACAATACGGGTTAGGGTTACAGTTATGTTTAGAGTTAGTCTTACAGTTCATGTTAGAGGTTAGGGTTAGTGTTAGGGTTAGGTTTAGTGTTACTGTTAGGTTTAAGTGTTAAGTTAGGTTTAGTTTTAGGGTTACGGTTAGGGTTAGGGTTAGTGTTATGGTTTAGAGTTAGGGTTAGGGTTAGGTTTAGAATTAGTGTTAGGGCTTAAGGTTAGGGTTTACGCTTCATTTTATGGCTTAGGTTTATGATTTAGGTTTAGTGGTTAGTGTAATGGTTAGTGTTAGGATTAGTGTTAGGTTTTGGGTTATGGTTAGGATTAGGGTTACGATTCGGATTAGAGATTATGGTTACGGTTATGCTTAGGGTTCAAGGATAGGGTTAGGGTTAGGGGTTAGGATGATGCTTACATTAGGGTTAGGGATAGGGTTAGGGTTAGAGCTTAGGGTTAAGTTTACTGTTAGTGATATGGTTATCGTAAGGTTTTGGGTTTAGAGTTAGGTTTAGGGTTAGTGTTAGGGTTAGGGTTATGGTTGTTGTTATGGTTAGGGTTAGGGTTAGGGATTTGGGTTAGGTTTAATGTTAGGGTTAGGGTTAGGTTTAGGGAGGGGTTGGGGTTAGGGATAGTGTTTGGTTTAAGTTTATGTTTGGGGTTTGGGTTAGAAATTTGGGTTAGGTTAGTATTAGTGTTAGGGATAGGGTTAGTTTTAGGTTTAGGGTTAGCGATTAGGGTTAGGGTTAGGGTTATTGTTAGGGTTAGGTTTAGGGTTATGCCTAGGGTTCGGGTTAGAGATAGGGTTAGTTTTAGTTTAGGTTTAGGGTTAGGTTTAGGGTTTCGTTTAGGGGTTAGGGTTAGGGTTAGGATTAGTTTTGGGGTTAGTGTTTGTGTTAGGTTTTAGTGTTAGGGTTAGAGTTAGAGTTATGGTTAGGGTTAGAGGGTAAGGGTGAGAGTTAGGGTTAGGGTTATGGTTAGGGTTAGCCTTAGGGTTAGGTGAGAGTTAGGGCTAGGGTTACGGTTAGGGTTAGGTTTATGGTTATGTTGGAGGTTGGGATTAGAGTTAGTGTTAGGGTTAATGTTAGGTTTAGGGTTAAATTTAGCATTAGGTTTAGAGGTTAGAGTTAGTATTAGCTTTAGGCTTAGGTTTCTGGTTCATGTTAGGGTTACATTTAGGCTTAGTTTTACCGTTCATGTTAGGGTTAAGTTTAGTGTTACCGTTAGGGTTAGTGTTAGCCTTAGGTTTAGGATTAGGTTTATGTTACAGTTTAAGGTTAAAGTTAGTGTTTGGGTTATGATTAGGATTAGATTTAGGTTTAGAGTTAGAGTTAGGTGTTAGTGTTAGGGTAAGGGTTAGGTTTCAGGCTCGAGTTAGGGTTACATTTAGGATTAGCGTTACTGTTAGGGTTACGGCTAGGGTTAGGGTTAGGGTTAGCGTTAGGTGACTAGAGTTAGGGTTAGGGTTAGTTTTTGGGTTAGGGTTATTTTTAGGGTTTTGGTAGGGTTAGGATTAGGCTCAGCGAAAGGCTTAGGGATAGCGTTTGGGTTAGAAATCAGGGTTAGGCTTAGGGTTAGGGTTAGGGTTAGGGTTTGGTCTAGACTACGGTTAGGATTAGGGTTAGGCTTAGGGTTAGGGTTATGCTTAGAGATTTGTTTTGGGTTAAGTTTAGGGTTAGTGTTAGTGTTAGGGGTTGGGTTTAGGGATAGTGTTAGGGTTAGGTTTATGGTTACAGTGAGGTTTAGGGATTAGGTTTAGGGTTAGTGTTAGTGTTATTGATTGGGATAGTGTTAGGTTTAGGGTTAGGTATTAAGTTTAGACTTAGGCTTATTGTTAGGGTTGGGGTTAGGGTTAGGCTTAGGGTTAGAGTTAGTGATAGGGTTAGGTTTATGGTTCGGGTTAGGGTTCGGGTTCGGGTTAGGGTTAGGGGTTAGGGTTCAAATTATTGTTAGTGTTAGGATTAGGGTCACGGTTAGTTTTCAGGTTATAGTTACGTTTAGTTTTAGGGTTATGGTTATGGATAACGTTCTGTTTAGAGCTTATGGTTAGGGTTAAGTGTAGGCTTATGGTTAGGGTTAGAGGTTAGGGTTAGTATTAAGATTAGGTTAGTTAGGGTTAGAGGTTAGGGTTAGGATTAGGAATAGGATTAGGATTAGGATTATTGTTATGTATTAATGTTAGGAGTTAGGCTTAGGGTTATAGCTTAGGGTTAGGGGCTAGTTTAATCAGTTAGGGTTAGGGTTAGTGTTAGGGTTAGTGTTAGGGTTAGGGTTCGGGTTCGGGTTATGTTTACAGTTAGGGTTACGGCTAGGTTTAGCTTTAGGGTTAGGGTTAGAGTGCTAAGGTTAAGGTTACGGTTAGGTTTAGGGTTAGGGTTAGTGTTAGGGTTTTGCTAGGGTTAGGGTTAGGTTTAGGTTTAGGTTTAGTGATAGTGTTCTTGTTTGAGGTTAGGGTTAGGGTTAGCAGTATAGTTAGTGTTACGTTTAGGGTTAGAGTTTAGGGTTAGTGTTAGGTTTAGGTTTAAAGTTAGGGTTAGGTTTAGGGTTAGAGGGTTAGGGTTAGTGTTAGCGTTAGGGTTATTGTTAGAGGTTCAGGTTAGAGTTAGGGTTACGCTTAGCGTTATGGTTAGTGTTAGGGTTAGGGTTAGGGTTAGGGATAGGATTATTGTTACCATTAATGTTATGGTTATGGTTTGGTTTAGGGTTAGGGTTAGTGTTAGGGATAGTGTTCTAGTAAGAGGTTAGGGTTAGGGCTAGGGTTAGGGTTAGTGTTAGGGTTAGGATTAAGGATAGCGTTTGGGTTAGAGTTTGGGGTTAGGGTTAGCGGTAGGGTTAGGGTTATGTTTAGCGTTAGAGGTTAGTGTTAGGGTTAGTGTTTGTGTTAGGGTTAGGGTTAGTGTTAGGGTTAGGTTTACGGTTAGGTTTAGAGGATTACTGCTTGTGTTAGCGTTAGGGTTATGGTGAGAGGTTAGGGTTAGAGTTAGGGTTTGGTTTAGGTTTAGGGTTAGTTTGAGGGTTTTGGTAGGGTTAGGATTAAGTTTAGTGTTAGGTTTATGGATAGCGTTCGGGTTAGAATTTAGCATTAGGTTTAGTGTTATGGTAGGGATGAGTGTTAGGGTTAGGGTTAGGCTTGGGGATAGCGTTTGGGTTAGAGTGTGGGGTTAGGCTTAGTGGTAGGGTTAGGGTTAGGGGATTAAAGTTAGGGTTAGGGTTAGGGATAGGATTATTTTTATGGTTAGTGTTAAGGTTATGGTTAGGTTTTGGGTTAGGCTTAGGCTTAGGGTTAGGCTTAGGGAAAGTGTTCAGTTAGAGATTGGGTTTAGGAGTAGCACTAGAGTTAGGGTAATGTTTAGAATTAGAGGTTAGGTATAGGTATAGGATTAGTGTTAGTGCTAGTGTTAGTGTTTAGGTTACGGTTATGGTTACGGTTACGGTTACGGTTATGGTTAGGGTTAGGGTTAGGGTTAGGGTTAGGGTTAGGGTTATGGTTACAGTTAGGGTTAGAGTTTCGAATTAGAGTTAAGGCTATGCTTAGGGTTATTGTTAGGGTTAGGTTTAGGTTAGGGTTAGGATTAGGGGTTAGAGTTCCGGTTAGTTTTAGTGTTAGGATTAAGGTCATTGTTAGCTTTAAGTTAATAGTTACGTTTAGGGTTAGGTTAGTGTTAGGGTTAGGGTTAGGGATACCATTCTGTTTAGAGCTTATGATTAGGGCTATATGTAGGGATACGGTTACAGTTAGAGGTTAGGGTTAGGGTTAGTGTTAGGGTTACTGTTAGGATCATTGTTAGGTATTAATGTTACGGGTTAGGCTTAGGGTTATGGCTTTGGGTTTGGGGTTAGTTTTATTGATTAGGATTATGGTTAGGGTTAGGTTTAGGGTTATAGTTAAGTTTAGGTTAGGCTTACGGTTAGGGTTAGAGATTAGGGCTAGTGTTAGTGTTAAGGTTAGGGTTAGGGTAAGGGTGGTTGTTAGGGTTATGGCTTAAGGTTAGGTGTCATGGTTGGTGTTAGGTTTATGGTGAGGGTTAGGATTAGGGTTAGAGTTTGGGTTAGGTTTAGGATTAGGGTTAGTTTTAGGTTTAGGGTTAGAGGTTTAAGGTAATGTTAGGGTTAACGTTAGTGTTATGGTTAGGTTTAGGGTTAGAGGTTAGGGTTAGGGTTAGAGGTTAGGATTAGGGTTAGTGTTATGGTTAGGTTTCGAGTTAATGTTACGGTTAGGGTTAGAGATTTGTGTTAGTGTTAAGGTTATGCTTTTGGTTAGATTTAAGGTTAGGGTTAGATAGTTAGTTTTACAGTTCGGGTTAGAGTTAGGTTTAGGGTTAGTTTTAGAGGTTAGAGTTAGGGTTAGCTTTAGTGATATTGTTATCGTTAGAGTCAGGGTTTAGTGTTAGGGTTAGGTTTAGAGTTAGGGCTAGGTCTAAGTTTATGGTTAGGATTAAGGTTAGGGTTAGGGTTAGGTTTATGCTTAGAGATTTTGTTTAGGGTTTAGGTTAGGGTTAGCGTTAGTGTTAGGGGTTGGGGTTAGGGATAGTGTTTGGGTTAGCTTTATGGTTAGGGTTAGGTTTAGGGATTAGGGTAAGGGTTATTGTTAGTGTTATTTATAGGGTTAGTGTTAGGTTTAGGGTTAGGGATTATGTTTAGGCTTAGGGTTATTGTTAGGGTTATGGTTAGGGTTAGAGTGTTAGGGTTAGGGTTAGGGTTATGGTTAGGGTTAGTGTTAGGTTTAGGGGTTAGGGTTAGGGTTAGTGTTCAGATTCATTTTGGTATATGGTTAGTGATAGGTTCAGTGTTAGGGTTAGGGTAAGAGGGCTAGGATTTGGGTTAGGGTTATGTTTAGGTTTAGGGTTATTGTTAGGGTTTTCCTAGGGTTAGGATTAGGCTTAATGTTAGGCTTAGGGATAGCATTCCAGTTAGAGGTGAGGGTTAGGTTTAGGTTTAGTGTTAGGCTTAGGGTTTCGGGTAGGCTTAGGGTCATAGTTAGAGGTTAGGGTTAATGTTAGGGTTAGGGTTATGGTTAGAGGTTGGGATTAGAGTTAGTGTTAGACTTAGGGTTATGGATAGTGTTATGATTAGGGGTTTGGGTTAGGGTTAGGGTTAGGGATAGGATTATTGTTACGGTGAGTATTAGAGTTATTGTTAGGATTAGGTTTAGGGTTAGGTTTAGGGATAGTGTTCTGGTTAGAGTTTAGGGTTAGGGTTAGTGTTAGGGTTAGGCTTAGGAATAGCATTCAGGTTAGAATTTGGGGTTAGTGTTAGGATTAGGGTTAGGGTTAGGTTTAGGGTTAGAGTTAGGAATAGGGATTAGGTTTAGGATAAGTGTAGGGTTAAGTTTAGGGATAGCGTTTCCGTTAGATGGTAGGGTTTGGTTTAGGGGTAGGTTTAGGTTTACAGTTAGGGTTAGAGGTTACTTTTAGTGTTAGGGTTAGTGTTACGGTTAGGGCTTAAAGTTAGGGGTCAGAGTTGGGGTTAGGTTTATGGTTACGGTTAGGATTAGTTTTAGAGTTATGGTTGGGTTTAGTGTTAGTGTTATGGATAAGGTTAGTGTTAGGGTTAGGTTTAGGGTTAGGGTTTGGGTTACTGTTAGGGTTAGGGTTAGGTTTAGGGTTAGGGTTAGGGTTTGGTTTACGGCTTGGGTTATGGTTAGGGTTAGGGTTATGTTTAGGGTTTGTGTTATGGTTGAGGTTAGGGTTATGGTTAGGTTTAGGGTTATGTTTAGGGTTAGGGTTACGATTAGGGTTAGAGGATTGGGTTGGTTTTAGGGTTTAATTTAGGTTTAGAGTTTAGGGTACGGTTAGGGTTAGAGATTAGGGTTATGTTTAGGGTTAGGGTTCAGGTTAGGGTTAGGGTTAGCATTATGTTTAGGTTTAGGGTTACAGGTTAGTGTTAGGGTTAGGGTTATTGATTGGGTTATCGTTAGAGTTAGGGTTTATGGTAGTGTTAGGGTTAGTGTTAGTGTGAATGTTAGGGTTAGGGTTATGGTTAGGGTTAGGGTTTGAGTTAGGCTTAGAGCTTTTGGTTTGGGTCAAGGTTAGGGTTAGGGTTAGGGTTTAGGGTTAGGGTTAGTGTTAGGGTTCGTGTTAGGGTTAGGGTTAGGGTTAGGGTTAGAGGGATAGGTTTCGCATTAGGGTTAGTTTTATTGTTAAGGTTAATGTTAGGGTTAGGTATAGGTTTTGGGTTATGTTTAGGGTTAGGGGTTATGGTTAGGGTTAGGGTTAGTGTTTGGTTCGTTTTGTGATAAGGCTATGTTTAGGGTTAGGGTTTTGGTTAGGGTTAGAGTGTTAGGGTTTGTTTTAAGTTTAGGGTTTGGGTTAGTGTTAGGGTTATGGTTGGGTTATGATTTGTTTAGGGTTAGGGTTAGCGTTGGGGATTAGGGTTAGGGTTAGGGTTCGTGTTCGTGTTACGATAGTTTTAGGGTTAGGGTTAGGGTTGGAGGGTTAGAATTAGGTTTAGATTTAGGGTTTCGGTTAGTGTTAGGTTTATGGTTGGGTTATGGTTGAGTTACGGTTAGGTTTAGTGTTAGGGTTATTGTTAGGGTTTGAGGTTAGGGTTAGGGTTAGGTTTAGGGTTTGGGTTACAGTTAGGTTATGGTTATTGTAAGGTTTAGGGTTAGAGTCAGGTTTATGGTTAGGGTCCATGTTATATTTTAGCGTTAGGTTTAGGGTTAAAGTTAAGGTTACGGTTAGGGTTATATGTTAGGATTAGTGTTAGGGTTAGAGTTTTGCTTTAGAGTTAGTCTTAAGGTTAGTGTTACAGTTAGGTTTAGGGTTAGGGCTTAGGGTTAGGGTTTGGGTTATGGTTAAGGTTATGATTATTTTTAGGTTTATCGTTAAGGTTAGGGTTAGTGTTGGGGTTCCGGTTAGAAGTTAGGTTTAGTGTTAGGGTTAGGGTTATGTATAGTGTTAGAGGTTACAGTTAGTGTTAGGGTTAGCGTTAGTGTTACTGTTAGGTTTAGAGTTAAGTTACGGTTAGGGTTAGAGATATGGGTTAGGGTTAGGCTTATGGTTAGGATTAGGGTTAGGGTTAGGGTTAGAGAATTAGGTTTAGAGTTAGGGTTGGCATTAGGTTTATGATTAGGGTTTGAGGTTAGGGTTAGTGATAGGGTTATCGTTAGAGTTAGGGTTTAGGGTTAGTGTTAGGTTTAGGGTTACGGTTAGCATTAGGGTTAGGGTTATGTTTTGGCTTAGACATTTTGTTTAGGGTTAAGGTTATGGTTAGTGTTAGGGTTATGGTTAGGGGTTGGCGTTAGGTATAGTATTAGGGTTAGTTTTATGGTTAGGATTAAGTTTGGGGATTAGGGTTAGGGTTAGTGTTAGTGTTATGGATAGGGTTAGTGTTAGGTTTAGGTTTAGGGATTAGGTTTAGGCTTAGGGTTAGAATTAGGGTTAGGCTTTGGGTTAGCATTAGGGATAGTCTTAGGTTTAGTGTTAGGGTTAGTGGTTAGGGTTAGGGTTAGGATTAGTTTTATGCTTAGCTTTAGGGTTAGAGGTTAGTGTTAGGATTAGGGTTACCTTTAGTGTTGAGTTAGGGTTAGAATTAGAGGATTAGAGGTTTAGGTTGAGGGTTAGGTTTATGGTTACTGTTAGGGTTAGGTTTAGGGTTAGGGTTACAGTTAGAGCTAAGGGTTAGGGTTAGGTTTATCGTTAGGGTTATGGTTAGATGGGTTAGGGTTAGTGTTGGTGTTAGGGTTAAGGTTAGCATTAGGGTTAGAGGTTCAGGTTAGGGTTTGTGTTAGGGTTAAGTTTCGGGTTAGTGTTAGGGTTAGTGTTCAGGTTCGTGTTAGGATTGGGGTGAGATTTAGTGTTAGCATTAGTGTTATGGACAGTTTTAGGGTTAGGCTTAGATTTAGGTTAGGGTTAGAGGATTACGGTTAGGGTTAGGGTTAGGGTTTGGTAGGGTTAGGGTTAGGGTTAGGGTTAGGGTAAGGGTTAGGGATAGCATTCGGGTTAGAGGTTAGGGTTATGATTAGGGTTAGAGGTTAGGGTTAGGGTTAGTGTTAGTGTTAGGGCTTAGGGTTAGGGTTCAGGGTTAGGGGTTAGGGTTGTGAGTAGAGTTAGCATTAGGATTAGAGTTAGGGTTAGGTTTAGTGGTAGGGTTAGAGGTTTAGGGTTAGGGTTGGTTAGGGGTAGGGTTAGAGGTTCGGGTAAGTTTTAAGATTAGGGTTAGTGTTAGGGTTTAGGGTTAGGGTTATTGTAATGGTTAGCAATAGTGTTACGGTTAGTGTTAGGGTTATGGTTTTGATTACGTTTAGGGTTTGTGTTATATTTAGGGATTAGGTTTCAGGTTAGAGTTTAGGGTTAGGTTTAGGGTTAGCGTTATGCTTAGTGTTAGAGGTTAGTGTTAGCTTTAGGGTTAGGATTAGTGTTAGAGCTTATGGTTAGGTGTTAGGGTAATGGTTAGAGCTTAGGGTTAGGGGTTAGTGTTACGGTTTAGGGTTAGGTTTAGGGTTTGAATTCCTGTTACTGTTACAGTTAGGTTTAGCATTACCAGTAGGTTTACGGCTAGGGTTAGTGTTAGGGTTAGTGGTAGGATTATGGTATGGTTAGGGTTAGGGTTAGTGTTAGGGTTAGAGTTAGGGATTGTCTTCGGGTTAGAGTTAAGGGTTAGTGTTAGGGTTAGCATTACTGTTAGGGATAGAGCTTAGTGTTAGGGTTAGTATTAGGATCAGTGTTAGAGCTTATGGTTAGGGTTTCAGGTTAGGGCGTGGGGTTAGGGTTTGTAGTTAGGGTTAGTGTCATGGTTATTGTTAGGTTTAGGGTTAGGGTTAGGGTTACAGTTAGTGTTAGAGATTGGGTTACAGTTAGGTTTAGGCTTAAGGTTAGGGTTAACATTAGCATTAGGGTTAGGGTTACGGTTATGGTTAGGTTCAGATTAAGGGTTAACTTTAGGGTTAGAGTTTAGGGTTAGGGTTAGGTTTAGGGTTAGGCTTAGGGTTAGAGTTAGAATTTTAGGGTTAGCGTTAGCACTAGATTTAGGGTTAGGATTAAATATTAGGGTTAGGGTTAGGGTTAGTGATTGGGTTAATGTTTAGGGTTAGGGATAGGGTTAGTGTTAGGTTTAGGGTGAGCGATTAGGTTTAGGGTTAGGGTTAGGGTTATTGTTAGGGATAGGTTTAGGATTATGCTTAGGGTTAGGTTTAAGGATAGTGTTAGGTTTAATGTTAGGGTTAGGATTACGGTGAGAGGTTAGGGTTAGGTTTAGGATTAGGGTTAGGTTTATGCTTATGGGTAGTAGTTAGTGTTAGGGTTAGGGTTAGGTTAGTGTTAGAGTTAGGTTTAGTGTTAGGTGTTTGGGTTAGAGTTAGGGATAGGGATAGGATTGGGGTTACATTTAGTGTTAGAGTTATATTTAGGTTTAGTGTTTGGTTTAGAGTTAGGGATAGTGTTTGGGTTAGAAATTAGGTTTCGTGTTTTAGGTTAGCGTTATGGTTAGTGTTAGAGGTTAGTGTTAGTTTTAGGGTTAGGATTAGGGATAGAGCTTATGGTTAGGGGTTAGGGTTCGAGTTAGGGCTTAGGGTTAGCAATTAAGGCTAGAGGTTAGGGTTATGGTTAGGGTTATGGTTAGGGTTATGTTTAGGGTTCGGGTTAGGGTTACAGTTAGGGTTAGAGATTAACGTTATTGCTAGTGTTAGAGTTAGGGTTTGGTTTAGGTGTTAGCGTTATGGTTAGTGTCAGGGTTAGGGTTATGGATAGGGATTAGGGTTAGGGTTAGGGGTTAGGGATATTGTTAAGGTTAGGGTTAGGGATAGCTTTCGGCTTAGAGGTTAGTGTTAGAGTTAGGGTTAGGTTTTTGGTTAGGGCTGAGGTTACGTTTAGGTTAGGGTTAGGTTTAGGGTTAGGGTTAGGATTAGTGTTAAGGCTTAGTTAGGGGTTAGGCTTAGGGTTATGGCTTAGAGTTAGGGGTTAGGCTGAGGGGTTAGGATTATGGTTAGGGTTAGTGTTACACTTAGGTTTAGGTTTAGTGTTAGGGTTAGGGTTAGAATTAGGGTTCAGGTTCATGTTAGGGTTACAGTTAGCGTTAGAGTTAACATTTTGGTTACGGCTAGCGTTAGGGTTAGGGTTAGATTTAGGTTTAGGGTTAGTGCTAGTGTATTGTAAGGGTTAGGATTATGATTAGGGTTAGGCTTAGAGATAGTGTTTGGGTTCGAGTTTAGGTTTAGGGTTATGGGTAGTGTTAGGGATACATTTAGGCTTAGAAGTTAGGGTAAGGATTAGTGTTAGTGTTAGTGTTAGTGTTAGTGTTAGTGTTAGTGTTAGGGTTAGTGTTAGGATTAGGTTTAGGGTTAGGGTTAGGGTTGGGTTAGGGTTAGAGGGTTAGGGTTAGTGTTAGGTTTAGAGTTTCTTGTTAGCGTTAGGGTTAGGCTTAGGCTTATGGTTGGTGTTTGGCTTAGGGGTTTGGTGTAGTGTTAGGGTTACGGTTAGGATTAGGGTTACAGTTAGTGTTAGGGTTATGGTTATTTTTTATGTTTAGGGTTATTGTTAGGATTACAGTTAGGGTTAGAGACCACAGTTATTGTTAGCGTTACAGTCCTGGTTAGGGCTAGTGTTAGGGTTAGGTTTACGTATTAGTGTTATGGTTAGTGTGAGGGTTAGTGTTAGGGTTAGGTTTACATATTAGTGTTATGGTTAGTGTGAGGGTTAGTGTTAGGGATACGGATTAGGGTTAGTGTTAGTATGATTTTTGGGTTAGGGGTTAAGGTTAGGGTTAGGGTTAGGTTTATGGTTAGGGTTAGTGTTAGAGTTAGGGTTAGGCATTGCGTTCCGGTTAGAGTTTAGGGTTGGGGGTATGGTTTTTGTTAGGGTTAAGGTTAATGTTAGGGTTAGGATTAGGGTTAGGTTTAGGGTTAGGATTAGTGTTAGGGCTTAAGGATAGTGGTTAGACGTAGGGTTATGGAATAGCATTAGAGGTTAGGCTTAGGAGTTAGAATTATGGTTAGGATTAAGGTTACAGTTAGGTTTAGGTTTAGGGTTTTGGTTAGGTTTAGAGATTAGGGTTAGGGTTAGGGTTATGGTTAGGGTCAGAGGTTAGGGTTAGCGTTATTGTTAGGGTTAAGGATAGGGTTAGGATTATGGATGGGTTAGGGTTAGGGTTACAGTTCGGTTAGATTAAGGGTTATGTTTAGGATTAGAGATTAGGGTTAGGGTTAGCTTTAGGGTGAGGCTTAGGGTTATGGTTAGAGGGTAAGGTTTAGGGTTAGCTTTAGTATTAGGGTTAGGGTTAAATGTTAGGATTAGTGTTAGGCTTAGTGATAGGGTTATCGTTAGTGTTAGCATTTAGACTTAGGGATAGGGTTAGGTTTAGGGTTAGGGTTACAGTTAGGGTCAGGTTTAGAGTTATGTTTAAGGATTTGGATTAGTTTTAAGGTTAGGGTTAGGTTTCTGATTAGGGTTTGGGGTTACGGATAGTATTAGGGTTAGGTTTATGGTTTAGGGTTTGGGTTAGGGTTCGAAGGCTAGGATTAGGGTTATGGTTGGGTTTATGGTTAGGGTTAGTTTTAGGATTTTGGTAGCTTTAGGATTATGCTTAAGTTTAGGTTTAGCGATAGCGTTCGTGTTAGAGGTTATGGTTAGTGTTAGGGTTAGTTTTAGGGTTACAGTTAGGGTTAGAGGCTAGGGTTAGAGTTAGGGTTAGTGTTAGGATTAGGGTTAGGGTTAAGGTTAGGGTTAGGGTTAGGGTTAGAGGGTTACAGTTAGTGTTAGCATTAGGGTTATGTTTAGAGGTTTGTGTTAGAGTTAGGGTTAGGCTTAGGGTTATGGTTTATGGTAGGGTTAGGGGTTTGGGTTAGCATGAGTGTTAGGGTGAGGATTAGGGTTACAGTTAGTGTTAGAATTAGGTTTAGTTTTAGGGTTAGTGTTAGGGATAGTTTTTGGCTTATAATTTAGGGTTAGGGTTAGCATTATGTTTAGGGATAGAGTTTAGTATTAGTGTTAGCGTTAGCATTAGGGTTAGAGCTTATGCTTAGGGGTTAATATTAAGTTTATGGTTAGGATTAGGGTTAGGGTTATGGATAGGGTTATGGTTACGGTTATGGTTAGGGTTACAGTTAAGGTTAGAGATTAGGGTTGTTGTTAGCATTACAGTTCAGTTTAGGGTTAGGGTTAGGTTTAGGTGTTAGTGTTACAGTTAGTTTTAGGATTAGGATTAGGGATATGGATTAGGGTTAGGGTTAGGGTTAGTTTTAGCGTTAGGGGTTAGGGTTAGGGTTAGGTTTTAGGGTTAGTGTTAGAGTTAGGGTTAGGGTTAGGGTTAGGGTTAGTGTTAGGGTTAAGGTTACTGTTAGGGTTAGGTTTAGGGTTAGGGTTAGTCTTAGGATTAGTGTTAGTGCTTAAGGTTCGGGTTTATTCTTCGATTTATGGCTTAGGTTTGAGATTAGGCTTAGGGTTTAGGATTATGTTTAGGGTTAGGTTTACAGTTAGGTTTAGGGTTAGGGTTATGGTTAGTAGGTTTAGAGATTAGGGTTATTGTTAAATTTAGGGTTAGGTTTACGGTTAGTGTTAGATGTTAGGGTTAGTGTTAGGGGTAATGTTAGTGTTAGGATTAGGGTTAGGGTTAGGGTTATTGTTAGTCTAGGTTTAGATTAAGGGTTACTTTTAGGGTTAGATATTAGTTTTAGGGTTAGGTGTAGGGTTAGGCTTAGGGATAGGGTTAGATGGTTAGGGTGAGGGTTAGCGTTAGCTTTAAAGTTTAGGGTTAGGGTTAGGGATAGGGTTATAGTTATGGTTTAGTTTAAGGTTAGGGAAAAGGTTAGTGTTAGGGTTATGGTTAGGCTTAGGGTTACAGTTAGGGTCAGGGTTAGAATTAGGTTTAGGGATTTGGGTTAGGTTTAAGGTTAGGGTTAGTGTAAGGTTTAGGATTCAGGTTTGGTGTTACAGATAGTGTTACGGTTAGGTTTATGGTTTGGGTTTGGAATAGGGATTAGGTTTAGGCTTAGGATTAGTGTTAGTGATAGCGTTAGCGATAGGGTTAGTGTTAAGTTTAGGGTGAGGGATTAGGTTTAGTGTTAGGGTTATTGTTAGGATAGGTTTATGGTTAGGCTTAGGTTTAGGTTTAAGGATAGGTTTAGGTTTATGGTTTATGATTAGGTTTAGTGATAGGGTTAGGATTACAGTTAGGGCTTAGTTTTAGGGTTATGATTAGGGTTAGGTTTAGGGTTAGGTTTAGGGCTTAGTGTTATGGTTAGAGTTAGAGTTAGGCTTAGTGTTAGAGGGTTAGTGTGAAGGTTAGGGGTACGGTTCGGCTTAGGGTTATGGTTAGGGTTATGGTTAGAGGTTAAGGTTGGGGTTAGGGTTAAGGTTAGCGTTAAGGTTAGAGTTTCAGGTTTGGGTTTGTGTTAGGGTTAGGTTTAGGGGTTAGTGTTAGGGTTATTGTTTGACTTCGTGTTACGATTAGGGTGAGGTTTAGCATTACCGTTAGTGTTATGGCCAGGGTTAGGTTAGGGTTAGGGTTAGGATAGGGTTAGAGTGTTACGGTTAGGTTACTGTTAGGGTTATGGTAGGGTAGGGTTAGGGGTAGGGTTAGGTTTAGCGTCAGAAATAGCATTTGGGTTAGAGGTTAGGGTTTGTGTTAGGGATAGTGTTAGGGTTACGATTAGGGTTAGAGTTTAGCGTTATGGTTACGAATAGGGTTAGAAGTTAGGGTTAGTTTTAGTGTTAGTGCTAGGGCTTAGAGTTAGGGGTCAGGGTTAGGGGTTATGATTATGGATAGAGTTAGCATTAGGGTTAGAATTAGGGTTAGGTTTAGTGGTAGGGTTATATGTTTAGGTTTAGAGTTAGGGTTAGGGTTAGAGGTTCAGGTAAGTGTTAAGGTTAGGCTTAGGGTTAGGGTTAGGGTTAGAGTTAGGGGTTAGGGTTAGGGTTATTGTTATGGTTAGCAATAGGGTTACAGTTAGTGTTAGGGTTATGGTTCAGGTTACGTTTAGGGTTAGGCTTTGGTTTAGTGATAGAGTTCAAGTTAGCGTTTAGGATTAGGGTTATGGTTAGCATTACATTTAGGGTTAGAGGTTAGTGTTAGGGTTAGGGTTAGAATTAGGGTTAGAGCTTATGGTTAGGGGTTAGGGCAAGGGTTAGAGCTTAGGGTTAGGGGTTATTGTTATGGTTTAGGGTTAGGGTTAGTGTTCGAATTCCTGTTAGTGTTAGGGTTAGGTTTAGTGTTACCATTAGGTTTATTGATAGGGCTAGGGTTAGGTTTAGGGTTAGGGTTAGGTTTAGGTTTTGGGTTAGGGTTAGGGTTAGTGTTAGGATTATTGTACGTTAGAGTTAGGTTTAGGGTTAGGTAAGTGTTAGAGTTAGGGTTAGTGTTATAGGGTTATGGTGAGCCATAGGTTTAGGGTTACGGTTAAGGTTAGTTTTAGGTCTAGGGTTATGCTTAATGGATGGGGTTATTGTTAGGGTTAGGGCTATGATTTGGGTTAGGGTTAAGTTTAGCGTTAGGGTTAGAACTTAGCGTTTGGGGTATGGTTAGTGTTGGGGTTAGGGGTTAGGGGTTAGGGTTACAGTTATAGTTCATGTTCGTGTTAGGGTTACGGTTAGGGTTAGTCATACAGTTAGGTTTACAGCTAGGGTTGGGGTTAGTGTAAGGGTTAGGGTTAGGGTTAGAGGGTTAGGGATAGGGTTAGGCTTAGGTTTAGGGTTAGGGTTAGTTTTAGGGTTATGTTAGGTTTAGGGTTAAGTTTAGGGTTAGAGTTCGGTTAAGAATTATGGTTAGCCTTAGGGTTTTGGTTAGGTTTACGGTTGGGGGTCAGCTTTAGGGTTAATGTTAGTGTTAGGCTTAAGGTTACAGATAGTGTTAGGGTTGTGGTTAGTTTTAGGTTTAGGATTAGGGTTAAGGATAGTCTTCAGTTGAGAGGTTAGTGATAGGGTTAGGTTTAGCGTTACTTTTAGGGTTAAATGTTAGAGTTAGTTTAGGGTTAGGATTAGGATAGGAGCTTATGGTTAGTTGTTACGCTTATGGTTAAGGGTTAGGGTTAGGGGTTAGGGTTAGGTTTAGTGTTAGGTTTAAGGTAACGTTTAATGTTAGGGATAGGGTTAGGTTTAGGCTTAGGGTTCGGTTTAATGATAGGGTTAGGTTTTGTGTTAAGGTTAAGATTACGGTTAGGGGTTAGGATTAAGGTTAGGTTTAGGGTTATGGTTAGGGGTTAGTGTTAGGGTTCGGGTTAGGTTCATGTTAGAGTTAGGGTTAGTGTTAGTGGGTTAGGGTGAGGGATAGGTTTAGGGTTATGGCTAAGGTTAGGGTTAGGCCTAAGGTTATGCTTAGTGGTTAGGGTTAGTGTTAGGGTTAGAGTTATGATTAGGGTTAGGGTTA
Organism: Cavia porcellus; assembly: GCF_034190915.1. NCBI lineage: Eukaryota > Metazoa > Chordata > Mammalia > Rodentia > Caviidae > Cavia > Cavia porcellus. Next base: position 7,051,917 of record NW_026947518.1, read on the forward strand.
AGTTTAGCGTTAGGTTTAGAGGTTAGGGTTTGTGTTATTGTTAGCGTTGGGCTCTGGGGTTAGGGGTTAGGGGTTAGGGTTACAGTTATAGTTTGTGTTTGTGTTATGGTTATGCTTAGGGTTAGCATTATGGTTAGGTTTACAGCATAGGTTAGGGTTAGTGTTAGTGTTAGGGTTAGGGTAAGTGGGTTAGGGATAGTGTTAGGCTTAGGTTTAGGATTCGGGTTAGTTTTAGGGTTATGGTAGGTTTAGGGTTAAGTTTAGAGTTAGAGGTTCGGTTTAGAGTTAGGGTTAGCCTTAGGGTTTTGGCTAGGGATAGGCTTGGGGGTCAGGGTTAGGGTTAGTGTTAGGTTTAGGATTAAGGTTACGGTTAGTGTTAGGGTTGTGGTTAGGTTTAGGGTTAGGGTTAGGGTTAGGTTTAGGGATAGTGTTCAGTTTAGAGGTTAGCTTTAGGGTTAGGGTTAGGGTTAGCATTATGGTTAAGTTTAGGTTTAGGATTAGGATTAGAGTAGGAGCTTATAGTTGTTAGGGTTAGGGTTAGGTTTAGGGGTAAGAGTTATTGTTAGGCTTAGGTTTAGTGTTAGGTTTAAGGTAATGGTGAGTGTTTGGGTTAGGATTAAGCTTAGGGTTAGGTTTAGGTTTAGGAGTAGTGGTCAGGGTTTAGGGTTTGGGTTTGGGTTATGATTAAGGTTAGCCTTAGGGTTAGTGTTACGGTTAGGTTTAGCGTTATGGTGAGGGTTACAGTTAGGGTTAGTGTTAGAGTTAGGGTTAGTGTTGGAGTTAGGGTTAGGAATTTCTGTTAGGGTTAGGGTTAGGGTTAGGGTTAGGGTTAGGAATTTGGTTTAGGGTTAACTTTAGGGTTAGTGATAGAGTTAGGGGTTGGCGTTAGGGATATTGTTAGTGTTAGGTTTGTGGGTAGTATTAGAGTTAGGGATTAGGGTTAGTTTTAGATTTAGGGATAAAGTTAATGTTAGGTTTAGTTTTAGGGATTAGGGTTAGGGTGATGGTTATTATTAGGGTTAGGGTTAGGGTTAGGCTAAGGGTTAGCCTTAGGGATAGGGTTAGGTTTAAGTTTAGGTTTAGGGTTTGTGTTAGGGTTATGGATAGGGTTTAGGGTTAGGGTTGGGATTAGTGTTAGGGTTCGGCTTAGGGATGGAGGTTAGTGTTAGTGTTCGGGTTAGGGATGGGGTTTAGTGTTAGGGTTAGGGTTAGCGATAGAGATAGAGTTAGGTTTGGCGTTAGTGGATTAGGGAGAGTGTTAGGGTTATGGTTAGGGTTAGGTTTAGGGTTCAGTTTATGGTTAGAGGTTAGGGTTATGGTTATGGTTAGGTTTAGGGTTCGTGTTAGGGTTATGGTCCGGGTTAGCACGACCATTAGGGTTAAGGTTAGGGTTAGGGTTAGGGTTTGAGTTATGTTTAGAGAGCTAGGGTTAGGGTTAGGGTTAGGGTTAGGTTTAGGCTTTGGGTTAGTGTTAGGTTTATGGTAGTATTACGGTTAGAGGTTCGGGTTAGAGTTAGTGTTATGCCTGTGGTTATGTTTAGCGTTAGGATTAGGGGTTAATTTTAGGGTTAGTGTTAGTGTTAGGATTAGTGTTACAGTTAGTGTTAATGTTATGCTTAGGTTTAGGGATAGTGGTAGAGTTAGGGATAGGTTTCGTGTTAGAGGTGAGGGTTAGGGTTAGGGTTAGCATTACAGTTAGGGTTAGAATTTAGAGTTAGAGTTAGGGTTAGGATTAGGGTTAGATCTTATGGATAGGTGTTAGGGTTTGTGTTAGGGTTTAGGTGTCAGGATTAGGATTAGGGTTAGGTTTAGGGTTAGGGTTAGAGTTAGGGTTAGGCTTAGTGTTAGGTTTAGGGACAGGGATCAGGGTTAGGGTAAGGGTTATGGTCAGGGTTAGGGTTAGAGTTAGGGTTATGGATAGGGATTAGGCTTAGTGTAAGTGTTTGGCTTAAGTTTAGGGATAGTGTTTGATTTAGATGTTAGGGTTAGGTTTAGGGTAGGGTTAGGTTTACGGTTTGGGTTCGAGGTTAGGGTTAGTGTTAGGGTTAGGGCATAAGGTTAGTGATCAGAATTGGGGTTAGGTTTATGACTAGGTTTAGCATTAGGGTTAGAGTTAGGGTAAGGGCTGGGTGAGATGTTTAAAGTCAGGGTTAGGGTTAGGGTTATATTTTCGGGTTAGAGTTAGTGTTAGGGTTAGTGTTATGGTTAGGTTTAGGGTTAGGTTGTAGGTTTAGGGTTAGGGTTAGTGTTAGGGTTTGGGTTAAGGTTAGGGTTAGTGTTATGGTTAGGTTTAGGGTTAGGGTTAGTTTAGGGTAAAGTTTTGAATTAAAGGTTATGGTTATGGTTAGGTTTAGGGTTACAATTAGTGTTAGAGGATAGAGTTGGTGTTAGGGATAAGGTTAGGTTTAGATTTAAGGCTATGGTTAGGGCTTGAGATTAGGGTTAGGTTTAGGGTTACATTAGGATTGGGTCTAGGGTTAGGGTTAGAGGTTTATGATTAGGGTTAGGGTTAGGGTTAGCGTTATGTTTTGGGTTAGAGTTTGAGGTTAAGGTTAGGTTTAAGTTTAGTGGTAAGGTTATAGTTAGAGATAGGGTTTAGGGCAAGTATTAGGGTTCGTATTAGTGTTAATGTTAGGGTTATGTTTAGGGTTAGGTTTAAAGTTAGGCTTAGAGATTTTGGTTTGGGTTAATGTTAGAGTTAGGGTTTGGGTTAATGGTTGGGGTTAGGAATAATGTTAGGGTTAGGTTAGGGCTAGGTTTAGGGTTAGGTTTAGTGTTAGGTTTAGGGTTAGGTTAGGGTTAGTGTTACGGTTAGGTTTAGGGGTTAGTGTTAGGCTTAATCTTAGGGTTAGAGTTAACGTTAGTGTTAAGGTTAGTGTTAGATGGTTAGAGTTAGGGTTAGGGTTACCGCTAATGTTAGGGTTAAGTTTAGGGTTAGGGTTATTGTTAGGGTTAAGGTTACCTTGAAGTTTAGGGTTAGAGTTAGGATTAGGGTTAGCATTAGGGTTAGGAATAGGGATTAGAGTTAGGGTTAGGTTTAGGGTCAGGGTTAGTGTTAGGGTTAGGGCTAGGGGTCAGGGTTAGGGTTAGGGTTAGAATTAAGGTTATTATTAGTGTTAGGGTTAGGTTGAGGTTTAGGGTTAGGTTTAGGGTTAGGTTTAGTGTGTTAGTGTTAGGTTTAGAGTTAGTGTTACGTTTAGGGTTAGTTTTAGCGTTAGGATTAGGTTTAGAGTTAGGGTTAGGGATAGTGTTATAGAATGGCTTTGGGTTAGGGTTAGGGTTAGGGTTAGGGATAGTTTTAGATTGAGTTTTAGGGTTAGTTTTAGGGTTAGGGTTAGAATTTAGGTTTAGTGATAGATTTATGGTTAGTGTTAGGGATAGATTTAGGGTTAGGATTAGTGATAGAGGTTAGGGTCAAGCTTAGTGTTGTGGTTAGGGTCAGGTTTAGGGTAGGGTTAGAAGTAAGGGTTAGGTTTAGTTTTAGGGGTCGGGTTAGGTATTTCGGTCAGTGTTATGGTTAGTTTAAGGGGTACGTTTAGGGTAATGGTTACGGATTGATCTTAGGTTTAGGGTTAGTTTTATGGTTGTGGTTAGGGTTAGGGTTAATGTTAGGGTTAGGGTTAGAGTTTAGGGTTAGCGTTAGGATTAGGGTTAGTGTTATGGTTACAGTTAGGTTTAGGGTTAAATTTTAGGGGTAGTGTTACATTTAGTATTAAGGTTATTTTTTGGGTTAGGATTAGAATTTAGGGTTACAGTTAGTTTTTGGGTTAGGGTTATGGTTACGGTTAGGCTTACGATTTCGTTTAGGGTTAGGGTTAGGTGTTAAGTTTTATGAGGATTATGGTTTGGTTTCGGGTTAGGGTTAGGTTTAGGGTTATGGTTAATTTTTACCGTTAGGTTTATGGTTATGGTTAGGTTTAGGGTTATGTTTAGGTTGAGAGTTGAAGGTTAGGATTAAGGTTAGGTTTAGAAGTTTTTTTAGTGTTAGTGTTAGGTTTAGTGTTAGTGTTAGTGTTAGGGTTAGAGGTTAGTGTTAGTTTTAGAGATAGGTTTTGAGTTAAAGTAAGGGTTATGGTTAAGTTTAGGGTTAGAGGTATGGGTTAGCATTAGGGTTAATGTTAGGGTTATGGTTATGGTTAGGTTTAAGGTTAGCGTTAGTTTTAGGGTTGGGTTAGGGTTAGTGTTAGAGGTATAGGTTAGTGTTTGGGTTAGGGTTAGTTTTAGTGTTATGGTAAGTTTAGTGTTAGGGTTAGGGTTACGTATTATGGTCAGTGTTAGTGTTAGTTTAATGGGTAGGTTTAGAGTTAGGGTTAGCGATTAATGTTAGGTTTAGTTTTAGGTTTATGGCTAGGGTTAAGGTTAGGGTTATTGTTAGTTTTAGGGTTAGAGTTTAGGGTTATGAATAGATTTAGGGTTATTGTTAGTGTTAGGGTTATGTTTCGGTTTAGAATTTAGGGTTAGGTTTAGTGTTAGGTTTAGGCTTAGAAGTTATGGTTAGGGTGAGTGTTAGGGTTAGCGTTAAACCTTAGGTTACATTTAGCGTCACGGATAGTGTTAGGGTTAAACATTAGGTTTAGATTTAGCTTCACGGTTAGCATTAGGGTTAGGTTTAGAGGTAAGTGTTAGGGTTATGTTTAGAGTTAGTGTTAGGGTTAGGTTTAGGTTTAGAGTTATGTTTAGGTTTAGGGTCAGTGTTAGTGTTAAGAATATAATTAGGTTAGGGTGAGGGTTAGGATTAGGGTCATGGTTAGGCTTTGGTTTACGGTTATGGTTAGGGTTAGGGTTATGGTAAGGGTTAGGGTTAGGTTGAGGTTTAGGGTTAGGATTAGTGTTAGGGTTAGGTTTAGGGTTTGAAGTTAGGTTTAATGTTAGTTTTAGGGTTACGGTTAGGGATAGTTTTAGGGTTAGGGTTAGTGTTAGAGGTTTGGGTTAGCATTAGGGTTAGCGTTAGGGTTAGGATTAGAGGTATGGCTGAGGGTTAGGTTTTGGGGTAGGGTTATGTTTAGGGTTAGGGTTAGGGATAGGGGTTAGGTGTTAGGTAGAGTGCTAGGTGTAGGCTTCGTGTTATGGTAGGTGTTACGGTTACGATTAGGTTTAGGTTTAATGTTATGGTTAAGGTTTTAGTGTAGAATTAGTGTTAGGGGTAGCATTAGTGTTTTGCTTTCGGTTAGAGTTTAGGGTTTAGGGTTTCGTTTACGGTTAAACTTAGGGTTAACTTTATGGTTGGGGTTATGGTAGTGTTAGGGTTAGTATTACTGTCAGGTTTAGGGTTTGTTTAAGGGGTAGGGTTAGAGTTAGGTTTAGGGATTAATGTTAGGTTTAGGGTCAGTCTTATGTTTAGGGTTAGGGTTAGGTATAGTGTAACGTTTAGGGTTTGGTTTTGTGTTAGAGTTTAGGTTTAGGGTTAGGATTAAGATTAGGATTAGAATTTAGGCTTAGGGTTATATTTAGGATTAGCGTTACGTTAGAGTTACGGTTAGGTTTAGGTTTACAGTTAGTTTTAGGGTTAGGTTTAGGGTTAGGTTTATGGGTTAAGTGTTAGGGATAGGATTAGGGTTAGTGTTAGAGTTAGGCTTAGGTTTACAATTAGTTTTAGGGTTATAGTTATGGTTAGGGTTAGGGGTTAAGTGTTAGGGGTAGGTTTAGGGTTATTGTTAGGTTTAGCATTAGGGTTACGGTTAGGGTTAGGGTTAGGGTTAGGTTTATGGTTAGGTTTAGGGTTACGGAAAGTGTTAGTGTTATGGTTAGGGTTTAGGCTTAGGGTTAGGGTTAGGATTATTGTTAGGCTTATGTTTAGAGGTAAGCGTTAAGTTTAGTGTTAGAGTTTGGGGTTAGGGTTAGGGTTAGGCTTAGTGTTTATGGTTACGGTTAGGGTTAGGGTTAGGGTTTGTGTTAGGGGTAATGTTAAGGTTAGGGTTAGAGTTACAGTTAGGGTTAAGGTTACAGGTATGGGTTAAGGTTATGGTTAGGCTTAGGGTTAGGTTTAGGGTTATGCTTTGGTTATGGTTAGGCTTAGGGTTAGGTATTACAGTCTGTTTTAGGGTTAGTTTAAGGGGTAGGGTTACGGTTAGGGTTAGGGATTAATGTTAGGTGTAGGGTTATGGTTATGGTTAGAGTTAGGGTTAGTGTTAGGGTTAGGATTAGATGTTAGCGTTAGAGGTAGGGTTAGGGTTATGGTACGGGTAGGTTTAGGGTTAGGGGTTAGTTGTTAGCTAGAGGGTTAAGATTATGCTTCGGGTTATGGTTAGCGTTAGTGTTACAATTAAGTTTAGGGTTAGGCTTAGGTTTAGGTTTAGGTGTTAAGTTTTAGGAAGAGGGTTATGATTAGGCTTCGGGTTAGGATTAGGGGTAAGGTTTTAGGGATAGAGTTAGCATTACGGTTAATTTTAGGGTTAGAGTGAGGTTTAGGGTTATGTTTAGGTTTAGGGTAAGGTTCAGGTTTAGGGATAGTGTTAGGTTTAGGGTTGGGTTTAGGGTTAGGGATAGTGTTAGGGTTAGGGTTAGGGTTATGATTAGGGTTAGTTTTAGGGATAGAGTTTAGGTTTAGGGTTAGGTTTAGTTTTAAGTTTAGGGTTAGCGTTATGTTTGGGATTACAATTTATGGTTGGGGTACGATTAAGGTTAGGGTTACATTTAAGGTTAGGGTTAGGGTTAGGTTTAGCATTAGAGTTAGGGTTTAGTTGTTAGAGAGAATTAGGGTTAGGCTTCCGGTTAGGGTTAGGTTTTTGGGTTATGATTAGTTTCAGGCTTAGGTTTATGGTTAGGGTTATGGTTAGGTTTAGGTTTCAGGTTAGATTTAGAGATAGGGTTAGTGTTAGGGTTAGGGGTTAGGTGTTAGTGACAGGGTTAGGGTTAGGGTTAGGCTTAATTATTACAGTCAGGCTTCTGGTTAGTTAGGGTTAGGGTTAGGGTTAGGGTTAGAGTTGAAGGTTAGGATTAAGGTTAGGTTTAGAAGTATTTTTAGTGTTAGTGTTATGTTTAGGGTGAGTGTTAGTGTTAGGGTTAAACATTAGGTTTAGGTTTAGTGTCACGGTTAAGGTTAGGGTTGGGTTTAGAGGTTAGTGTTAGGGTTATGTTTAGGGCTAGTTTTAGGGTTATGGTTAGGTTTAAAGTTATGTTTAGGTTTAAGGTTAGTGTTAAGGATAGAATTATGGTTAGGGTTAGGGTTAGGGTAACAGTTAGACTTTGGGTTACTTTTATGGTTAGGGTTAGGGTTAATGTAAGGTTTATGGTGAGGTTTAGGGTTAGGGTTAGGGTTAGGGTTAGCATTAGGGTTAGGATTAGAGATGTGGGTTAGGGTTAGGTTTAGGGGTAGGGTTATGTTTAGGGTTAGGGTTAAGTTTAGGGTTAGGTGTTAGGTGTTAGGGAGAGTGTTACGGGTAGGCTTCATGGTACGGTTAGTGTTAAGGTTACTATTATGTTTAGGGTTAGTGTTAGGCTTAAGGTTAGAGTTTAGAATTAGGGTTAGGGGTAGCATTAGTATTTTGGTTACGGTTAGAGTTTAGGTTTAGTGTTAGGGTTAGGGTTAGGGTTAGTGTTAGGGTTAGGGTTATGGTTAGAGGTTAGCGTTAGGTTTAGGTTAGGGTTAGGTTTAGGGTTAGTGTTAGGGTTAGCTTTATGGTTGGGGTTCTGGTAGTGTTAGGGTTAGGGTTAGGTATTACTGTCATATTTAGGGTTTGTTTAAGGGGTAGGGTTAGAGTTAGGTTTAGGGATTAATGTTAGGTTTATGGTTATTGTTATCTTTAGGGTTAGGGTTATGTTTAGTGTTACGGTTAGGGTTTGGTTTGGGTTAGAATTCAGTGTTTGTGTTAATGTTAGTGTTAGGATTAGGATTAGAATTTAGGGTTAGGTTTATGTTTAGGATTAGGGTTATAGTTAGGGTTAGGGTTAGGTGTAGGTTTATGGTTAGTTTTAGGGTTAGGTTTAGAATTTAAGTGTTAGGGATAGGATTAGGGTTAGTGTTAGTGTTAGGATTAGGGTTAAGTTTACGGTTAGTTTTAGGGTTGGAGTTAGAGTTACGTTTAGGGGTTAAGTGTTACGGGTAGGTTTACGGTTATTGTTAGGGTTAGGGTTATTGTTACGGTTAGGGTTAGGTTCATGGTTAGTTTTATGGTTACGGATAGTGTTAGTGTTATCGTTAGGCTTTTGCCTTAGGGTTAGTGTTAGGGTTAAGATTAGTGTTAGGTTTATGGTTAGAGGTAAGCATGAAGTTCAGTGTTAGACTTTGGGGTTAGAGTTAGGGTTAGGGTTAGGCTTAGCTTTTATTATTAGGGTTAGGGCTAGGGTTAGGGTTAGTGTTAGGGTTACTCTTTGGTTTAGGGTTAGAGGTATGGGCTAGAGTTATGGTTAGGGTTAGTGTTGGGTTATGTTTAGGGTTATGCTATGTTTATGGTTAGGGTCAGCGTTAGGTATTACAATCAGGTTTAGGGTTAGTTTAAGGGGTAAGGTTAGGGTTAGGGATTAATGTTAGGTTTAGGGTTATGGTATGGTTAGTGTTAGGGTTATGGTTAGTGTTAGGGTTAGTATTAGATGTTAGGGTTTGTGGTAGGCTTAGGGTTATGGTTAAGGTTAGGTTTAGGGTTAGGGTTAGGTTTAGGTTTAGGGGTTAGTTGTTAGGGAGAAGGTTAAGATTAGGCTTCGGGTTATGTTTAGTGTTAGGTTTACAATTAAGTTTAGGGTTAGACTTAGGATTAGGGTTAGGTTTAAGTTTAGTTTTAGTATTAGGGATAGGTTTATGGTTTGGTTTGGTGTTAGGGTTAGGGTTACGTTTAGGTTTAGGGTTAGGGTTAGTGTTAGGGTTAGAAGTTCATTTAGTGTTAGGGTTAGGGTCAGGGTTAGGGTTAGAATTAGGGTTAGGGTTAGATGTTAGGGCTAAGGTTAATGTTAGGATTAGGGTTAGTGTTATGGTTAGAGTTTATGGTTAGGGTTAGTGTTAGAGTTAGGTTTTCAGGTTAGGTTGAGGGTTAGGGTTAGAGGTTAGCGTTAGGTTTAGTGTTAGAGTTTGTGTTTAGGGTTAGGTTTACCGTTAGTCTTAGAGGGTATGGTTAAGGTTAGGGTTAGTGTTAGTGTTAAAACTTCGGTTTATTGTTAGGGTTAGGGTTTGTTTTAGGATTATATTTAGGGTTAGGGTTAGGGGTTAGGTGTTTGTGATAGTGTTAGGGTTAGGATTAGGGATAATATTAGGTTTAGGGTTAGTGTGTAAGTTAGGGTTAGTATTAGGGTTAGTTTATGGTTAGGTTTAGGGTTAGGCTTAGAGGTTATGGTTAAGGTTAAGTTTAAGGTTAAGGTTAAAGCTTAGGTTTAGTGTTAGTGTTAGGGTTTGGGATAGGGTTACGCTTAGTCTTCAGGTTATGGTTAGGGTTACAGTTACGATTAGGTTAGTGTTTGGGTTAAAGTAAGTGTTAGGGTTACTGTTAGGTTTAGGGTTAGGGTTTGGATTAGGATTAGAGTTAGTGTTAGGTTTAGTTTTAGGGCTTAAGTGTTCGAGATAGGTTTAGAGTTAGGCTTCAGTTTCCAGTTAGGGTTAGGCTAATGATTAGGATAGGGTTAGTGTTAAGGTTAGTGTTTGTGTTATATTTATGCTTAGTTTTATGTTAAGAGTTAGTGTGAGTTTCAAGATTTAGGTGTTAGGAATAAGGTTGCATTTAGTATTAGGGTTAGGGTTAGGGTTAGAGTTTAGGTTTAGGGTTAGGTTTAGGGTTGATGTTAGGGTTAGGGTTAGAATTCAGGTTTATGGTTAGATTTAGGCTTAAGCTTACGGTTTCGGTTAGGGTTAGGTTTAGGGCTAGGGTTAAGCTTTAGGTGTTTGGGAGAGTGTTTTGGTTAGGCTTCAGGTTACAGTTAGGTTTTAGGTTACGATTATGTGTAGGGTTAGAGTTAGGGTTATGGTTATGGTTATGCTTAGGGTTAGGGTTAGAGGTTATATGTTAAGGATAGAGTTAGCATTAGGGTTAGGGTTAGGTTTAATGTTAGTGGTAGGTTTAGGGTTAGGTTTAGGGTTAGAGATAGTATTAGGTTTAGGGTTAAGGTGAGGGTTAGGGATAGGGATAGGGTTAGGTTTAGGGTTAGCGTTGAGGTTTAGGGTTAGGGTTAGGTTGAGGTTTACTATTAGGGTTACCATTTGGGTAAGGGTTAATTTTAGGGTTAGGTTTTGGATTAGGTTTAGGGTTTGAGTTAGAGTTTATTGTTAGGGTTAGGGTTTGTGTTTGTGTTAGGGTTGCATTCATTGTTAGATATTAGGCTTAGGGTTAGGTATAGGTTTAGGGTTAGGGTTAACGTTATGATTATGATTAGAATTGATGGTTAAGGTTAGGGTTAATGTTAGGGTTAGGGTTATGGTTAGTGTTAGGGTTAGCTTTAGGTTTAGGGTTAGCGTTAGGTGTTAGGTGTTAGGAAAATGGTTAGGGTTAGGCTTCGTGTTATGGTTAGGTTTAGGGTTATGATTAGGTTTAGGCTTAGGGTTAGGATTAGGGTTTGCGTTATGGTTAGCGTTAGGTTTACTGTTAGTTTCAGGGTTAGGTTTAGGGTTTTGTTTATGGGTTCGGTGTTATGGTTATGGTTAGGGTTAGGGTTAGTGTTAGGGTTAGCGTTATGGTTAGGTTTAGGGTTATGGATAGTTTTAGAGTTAGGCTTAGGGTTAAGGATAGGGTTAGGGTTAGGGTTAGGGTTTGGCACAGAGTTAGGATTAGGGTTTGGCTTAGAGGTTATGGTTAGGTTTAGTGTTAGTGTTAGGGTTAAAGCTTAGGGTTATGGTTAGGGTTACACTTGAGGGTTAGGGTTAGGTTTAGAAGTTAGAGTTTGGCGTTAGCATTAGGGTTAGGGTAAGGCTTAGAGGTTATGGTTAGGGTTAAAGCTTAGGTTTATCGTTAGGGTTATGTTTAGGTTTAGGGTTAAGTTTAGAGGTTAGTGTTAGTGTTAGGTTTATGGTTAGTGGTTGTGTTAGAATTATGGTCACATTTAAAGTTAGGTTTAGGTTTAGGGTTAGAATTAAGGTTACCGTTATGGTTAGGGACAGGGTTCCGGTTAGGATTTGTGTTATGGTTAGGGTTAGGGTTAGGGTTTTAGTTAGGGTTCGGGTTAGGTTGAGGTTTAGGGTTAGTGTTAGTTTTAGGGTTAGGGTTAGAAGTTAGGATTAGTGTTAGGTTTGGGGTTAGGGTTAGGTATAGGTTAGTGTTAGGGTTAGGGTTATGGTTAGATGTTAATGTTTGGGTTAGGGGTAGGATTTGGGGTAGGGTTAGGGTTAGGGTTAGTTTTAGAGTTAGGGTTATGGTTAGAGGTTAATTTTCGGGTTAGGGGTAGGTTTAGGGGTAGGGTTAGGGTTACTTTTCGGGTTAGGGTTAGGATTAGTGTTAGTGTTAGGGTTAGGGGTTAGCTGTTAGGGTGAGGGTTATTGTTAAGTTCGTGTTATGGTTCGTTTTTGGGTTACGATTCAATTTAGGGTTAGGGTTAGTGTTAGTGGTAGGGTCAGAGTTAGTTTTACGGTTATGTTTAGGGTTTGGTTTTTGATTAGGTTTAGGGGTTAGATGTTAGGGATAGGGTTAGGGTTAGCGTTAGATTTACGGTTAGGTTTAGGTTTAGGGTTAGGGTTAATATTAAGGTCAGAGTTAGGTTTACAGTTAGGTTTAAGGTTAGGTTTATGGTTAGGGTTAGGGGTTAGGTGTTAGGCATAAGGTTATGGTAGGTTTAGGGTTAGGGTTAGGTTTATGGTTAGGTTTAGTGTTACGGATAGAGTTAGTGTTAGTGTTAGGGTTTAGGGTAAGTGTTAGGGTTAGGGTCATGTTTAGAATTAGGTTTAGGTTTATGGTTAGAGGGTAGCGTTAGTGTAGTGTTATAGTTTGGATTTAGGGTTAAGGTTACGCTTAGATGTTATTGTTAGAATTATTGTTAGGATTAGGGTTAAATCTTAGGTTTAAGTTTTGGGTTACGGTTAGGGTTAGGGTTAGGTTTAGAGGTTAGTGTTACGGTTAGGATTATGTTAGTGTTAATGTGAATTTTAGGGTTAGGTTTAGAGTTAGGTTTAGGGTTAGGGTTAGGGTTAGGGTTACGATTAGGTTTAGGGTTAGGGTTAGGTTTAGGGATAGGGTAATGGTTAGGCTTTTGGTTACAGTTAGAGTTATGTTTGAGGTATGGGTTAGGGTCAGCATTAGGGTTAGGGTTATGTTTAGAGCTATTCCTGGGTTAGGGTTAGAGTTATGTTTAGGAATTAAAGTCAGGCCTAGGGTTAGTTTATGGGGTAGTGTTATGGTTAGGGTTATGGTCAGGGTTACGATTAGGGTGAGATATTATTGTTATGGTTATAGTTATGCTTAGGGTTGGTATTATGGTTAGCATTAGATGTTAGGGTTAGGGTTAGGGTTAGGGTTAGTGTTAAGTTGAGGTTTAGGGTTAGGGTTAGTGTTAGTGTTATGGGTACGGTTAGGGTTAGGGTTAGTGTTAGGTTTAGGGTTAGGATTTAGTGTTAGTGTTACTGTTAGGGTTAGGGTTAGAGTTACAGTTAGGCTTCAGATTACGGTTAGGTTTAGGGTTACGGTCAGGTTTAGGGTTAGGCTTAGGGTTAGGGTTAGGGTTCCAGTTAGCTTTAGCGTTAGGGTTAGGGGTTACGTGTTAGGGATAGGTTTAGGGTTAGGGTTAGGGTAGGGCTAGGGTTATGTTTACGGTTATGGTTATGGTTAGGTATAGTGTTGGTTTAGTTTTAGGGTAAGGGTTAGGGTTACATTTAGGCTTCAGGTTATGTTGAAGGTTAGAGTTATTATTAGGTTAGGGTTAGGGTTTGAGGTAGAGTTAGATGTTAAGCATAGTTATATGGTTAGGGTTAGTTTTACGGTTTGAATTTAGGATTAGGGTTAGCATTAGAGTTAGTGTCAGCGGTTAGCATTAGGTTTGGTTTAGGGTTAGGGTTAAAGCGTAGGTTTAGGGTTAGGGTTAGTGTTAGGGTTAGATGTTAGGGATAGGTTTAGGTTTAGGGTTAGTGTTAAAGCTTAAGTTTGGGGTTAGGGTTAGTGTTAGGTTTAGGGTTGGGTTAATTTTCATGTTAGGGTTAGGGTTAAGGTTAGGGTTAGATGTTAGCGTTTGGTTGAGGGTTAGATTTAGGTTGAAGGATAGGTTTAGGGTTAGGCATAGAGGTTATCGTTAGTGTTAGGGTTAGGTTTAGGGTTATGGTTAGGGTTAGGGTTACAATTAGGTGAGGGTTAGAGTTAGGGTTAGGGTTATGGTTAGGGTTATGATTAAGGTTAGCGATTAGGGTTAGGGTTAGTGTGATGGTTAGTGTTATTGTTAGTGTTAGGTTTAGGTTGAGGTTTAGGGTTAGTTTTAGTGTTAGGGTTAGAAGTTAGGTATAGTGATAGGTTCAGTGTTAGGGTTAGGGGTAGGTTTAGCGTTGGGGTTAGGGTTAGAGTTTAGGATTAGTGTTACATTTAGGGTTAGGTTTAGGGAAAAGGTTAGAGGTATGTGTTAATGTTAGGGTTAGTATTAGTGTTAGGGTTAGAATTAGGGTTAGGGTTAGTGTTATGCTAGGGTTAAGGTTAGGGTTAGGTATTACAGTCAGGGTTAGGGTTAGTTTAGGAGTAGGGTTAGGGTTAGTGTAAGGGATTAATGTTAGATTTAGGTTTATGGTTATGGTTATGCTTAGGGTTAGGCTTATGGTTATGGTTATGGTTAGGGTTAGAGGTTAGTGTTAGTGTTAGGGTTAGGGTTAGGGTTAGGGTTAAGGTTATGTTTAGGGTTAGGGTTATGGTTAGAGGTTAGTTTTATGGTGAGGGTTAGGGTTACGCTTAGTGTTTGCGTTATGATTAAGGTTAGGGTTAGGGGTTAGCTGTTAGAGCGAGTGTTAGGGTTAGGCTTTGTGTGATGGTTACCTTTAGGTTTACAGTTAGGTTTAGGGTTAGGGTTAGTGTTAGTTTGAGGGTTAGTTTTAGAGTTAGGGTTAGGGTTAGGGGTTATGTGTTTCGATACGGTTAGTTTAAGGGTTAGGTTTCGATTTAGGGTTAGGTTTAGGTTTAGGCATAAGGGTTAGGCTTTAGGGTTAGGGTTAGGGTTATAGTTAGGTTTAGGTTTAAGTTTAGGCTTAGGGTTAGTGTTAGGGTTAGGGTTAGATTTAGTGTTGCCATTAGAGTTTACGGTTAAGTTTAGGGTTAGTGTTAGTGTTAGGGCTAGCGTTAGGGTTATGTTTAGTGTTAGGTTATGGTTACATGTTAGCGTTTGATTTAGGGTTAGAGATAGGGTTAGAGTTAGGGTTAGGATTAGGCTTAGAGGTTATTGTTAGGGTTCGGTTTAGGGTTAGGGTTATTGTTAGGGTTAGAGTTAGGGTGAAAGTGTAGGTTCAGTGTTAGGTTTAGGGTTAGGGTAAGGTTTAAGACAGGGTAAGGGTTAGGGTTAGTGTTAGTTATTAGTTTTAGGGTTAGGGTTACGGTTAGTTTTAGGGTTTTCTTTAGGGGTTAGTTTTAGGTTTAGGGTTAGGTATAGGGTTTGTGTGAGGCTTAGGGTTAGGGTTAGTATTAAGGTTATGGTTATGGTTAGGGTTAGGTTTAGCGTTATGGTTAGGGTTAGGATTACATTTAGGTTAACGTTAAGGTTAGGGTTAAGTTTTGCGTTAGATGTAGTGTTACGGTTAGGGTTAGGGTTATGGTTAAGTTTTGGTGTTAGGTGTTAAGGATAGGGTTATGGTTTAGGGTTAGGGTTAGGGTTAGTTTTAGAGTTAGGATTATGGTTAGGGTTAGCATTTAGGTTTAGGCTAAGTGTTATGGTTAGTGTTACGGTTAGGTTTAGGGTTAGGTTGAGGTTTAGGGTTAGGTTAGGATTAGAGTTACAAGTTAGGTTTAGTGTTAGGTTTTCAGTTAGGGTTAGGGATAGAATTAGGGTTAGGGTTAGTGTTACAGGTTAGGGTTAGTGTTATATTTAGGCTTAGGGATACAGGTATGTGTTAGGGTTAAGCTTAGCATTAGATTTATGGTTAAGTTTAGGGTTAGGGTTAGGATTATGCTAGGGTTATGTTTAGGTTTAGGGTTAGGTATTATAGACAGGGTTAGCTTTAGTTTAAGGGGTAAGGTTAGGGTTAAGATAAGGGATTAATGTTAGGTTTAGGGTTAGGGTTATGGTTAGCGTTAGGGTTAAGGTTAGGGTTACAATTAGAAGTTAGGGTTAGGGCTAGGGTTAGGGTTATGGTTACTTTTATGGATAGGGTTAGTTTTAGGGGTTAGGTGTTAGAGAGAGTGTTCTGGTTAGGCTTCGGGTTACGATTAGTGTTAGGGTTATGATTAAGTTTAGCGTTAGGCTTAGGGTTAGGGTTAAGTTGAGGTTTAGTGTTAGTTTTTAGGGTTAGATTTAGCATTTGGGTTAGGGGTTATGTGTTAGGGATAGGGTTAGGGTTAGCTTTAGGGTTAGGTTGACGGTTTGTGTTAGGCTTATGGATATTGTTAGCTTTAGGGTTAGGGTTTAGGGTTAGTGTTACGGTTAGGGTTTGGGTTAAGGTTAGGCTTCAGGTTATGTTTAGGGTTAGGTTTAGGGTTTGATGTTAGGGATAGTTTTAGGGTTAGTGTTAGTGTTACAGTTAGAGTTAAGGTTTAGGTTACTGTTAGGGTTATGGTTAGGGTTATGGTTAAGGTTAGGTTGAGGTTTAGGATTATGTTTAGGGTTAGGATTAGAAGTTAAGTTTAGTGTTAGGTTTAGGGTTAGCGATTAAGGTTATGTTTAGTTTAAGTTTTAGTGTTAGGGTTAGGGTTAGGATTAGAATTTAGGGTAATTTAGGGTAAGGGTAAGTTTAGGGTTAGGGATAGGGTTACGGTTAGAGTTAGGGGTAGGTTTAGTGATAGGGTTACGGGATAGGTGTTAGGGAGATGGTTATGGTTCGACTTAGTGTTATGGTTATGTTTAGGGTTACACTTAGGTTTAGGGTTAGGTTTAGGGTATGGTTACATTTTGTTTTGGGGTTAGGTTTAGGGTTACATGTTAGGTGTTAGGGATAGAGTTAGCATTAGGCTTAGTGTTAGGGTTAGGGTCAGGTTTAGGGTTAGGTTTAGGGTTAGGGATAGTGTTAGGTTTAGTGTTAGGATTGGGGTTAGGGATAGTGTTAGAGGTAGGGTTAGGATCAGGGTTAGGGTTAGGTTTTAGGGTTAGGGTTATTGTTATGGTTAGGGTTAGTGTTATGGTTAGTTTTCGAGTTAGGGTTAGCCTTAGGGTTAGAGTTTAGTGTTAGCGTTAGGGTTAGTGTTAGTGTTAGGGATCGGGTTAGGTTTATTTTTCAAGTTTAGGGTTAGGGATTAGTTTTATGGTTAGGCGTGGGTTAGACTTATGTTTAGGATTAAACTTTAGGGTTAGGGTTATGTATAGGGTTAGGATTTGGTTTTGGGTTTCGGTTAGTGTTAGAGTTCGGGTTAGGGTTAGGGTTATTGTTAGGGCTAGGTTTAGAGTTAGTGTTAGTTGTTAGGTGTTAGGGAGAGGGTTAGTGTTAGGCTTCAGGTTACGGTTAGGTTTAGGGTTACGGTTATGTATAGGCTTAGGGTTAAGGTTAGGTTTAATGTTAGGTTTAGGTTTAGGGTTAGGGTTCGGGTTAGTGTTAGGTTTAGGGGTAGAATTTATGGTAAGGGTTAGTTTTAGTGTTAGGTTTACGATTAGTTTTAGGGTTAGGGTTAGGTTTAGGGTTAGGGTTTAGTGTTAACAGTTAGGGTTAGGGTTAATGGTATGATTAGGGTTAGGGTTAGGTTGAGGTTTAGGGTTAGGTTTAGGGTTAGTGTTAGGGTTCGTTTAGGTTTAGAGTTAGGGTTAGGTTTATGTTTTGCGTAAGGATTAGGGTTAGATTAAAGTTTAGGGTTAGGGTTAAGGTTAGGGTTAGGGTTAGAGGTTAGTGTTAGGTTTAGGATTAGGGTTAGGGTTAAGGTTACGGTTAGGGTTAGGTTTAGGGTTAGATGTACGGGTTAGGGTTAGGGTTATTGTTAGGGTTATGGTTAGGATTAGTGTTATGTTTAAGTTTAGGCCTGGTTAGGATTAGGGTTAGGGTTAGTGTTAGATGTATGTGTTAGGGCTTTGTTTAGGGGTAGGGTTTTAAGGTTAGGATTATTGCGATTGTAGGGTTAGGGTTAGGGTTAAGTATAGGGTTAGTTTTAAGGTTATGGTTAGGGTTAGAGGTATGTGTTAGTGTTAGTGTTAGTGTTAGTGTTAGGGTTAACGTTAGGTTTAGAGTTAGGTTTAGTTTTAGGCTTAGGGTTAAGTTTAGGTATCGGGTTAAAATTTAGGTTTAGTGTTAGTTTTAGTGTTAGGGTTAGGTATATGTCAGTTTTAGGGTTAGCGTTATGTTTAGAGTTTAAGGATAGGATTAGAGATAGGATTAGGGTTAGGGTTAGAGTTATGGTTAGAGGTATGGGTTAGGATTAGGGTTTAGGTTAGGATTAGGGTTTGTTTTAGGTTTAGGGTACGCATTAGGTTTAGGGTTAGGTATAGTGTTATGTTTAATGTTAGGGTTGGGGTTAGGGATAGTGTTAGAGGTAGGTTTAGGTTTAGGGTTTAGGGTTAGTGTTATTGTTATGGTTGGTGTTAGGTTGAGGTTTAAGTTTAAGTTAGGGTTAGGGTTAGGGTTAGTGTTAGGGTTAGGTTTCAGGTTAGGGTTAGGTTTAGACTTTAGTATTAGGGTTAGGGTTAGTGTTAGGGATAGGGTTAGGTTTAGGTTTCGAGTTTAGGGTTAGGCTAAGGGTTAGAGTTAGGTTTAGGATTAAACTTTAGGGTTAAAGTTTGGTTTAGGGTTAGGGTTAGGATTAGGGTTATGGTTAGGGTTAATATTAGGGTTACGGTTAAGGTTATGGCTAGGTTCAGGATTAGTCTTAGTGGTTAGGTGTTAGGGAGAGGGTTAGTGTTAGGCTTGGGATACAGTTATGTTTTGTTTTATGGTTAGGTATAGGCTTAGTGTTAAGGTTAGGGTTAGTGTTAGGTTTAGGTTTATGGGTAGGGTTAGGGTTAGTGTTAGGTTTAGGGGTAGAGTTTAGTGTAAGGTTTAGTATTAGGGTTAGATTTACAGTTAGTTTTAGGTTTAGGGTTTAAGGTTAGGGGTAAGGTTAGGCTTAATGTTAGGATTAGGGTTAAGGTTAGATTGAGGTTTAGGGTTAGGTTTAGGTTAGTGTTAGTGTTAGGGTTAGGGTTAGAGTTAGCGTTAGGGTTAGGGGTAGGGTTAGTGCTAGGTTTACTTTTAGAATAAGGGTTAGGTTTAGGTTGAGGTTTAGGTTTAGTCTTAAGGGTCGTGTTAGGGTTAGAGGTTAGTTTTAGGTTTAGGTTTAGGGTTAGGGTTCAGGTTAAGGTTAGGGTTAGGTTTAGGGTTAGATGTATGGGTTAGGGTTAGGGTTAGTGTTAGGGTTATGTTTGGATTAGGGTTATGTTTATGGTTAGTGTTTTGGTTAGGATTAGAATTAGGTTTAGGGTTATGGTTAGAGTTTAGCTTTAGTTTTAGTGTTAGAGTTTGGTGTAAGTGGTAGGGTTAGGGTTAGGCTTAGAGTTTATGGTTAGACTTAGGCTTAGGGTTAGGGTTAAGGTTAGGGTTAGTGTTAGGGATAGTGTTAGTGTAAGGGTTAGAGGTATGGGTTAGGGTTATGGTCAGGGTTAGGGTTAGGGTTAGGTTTATGCTAAGGTTAGGGTTAGGTATTACGCTCAGGTTTAGGGTTAGTTTAAGGTGTAGGATTAGGGTTAGGGATTAATGTTAGATTTAGGATTATGGTTATGGTTATGTTTAGGGTTAGGGTTTGGGTTCGGCTTAGGGTTAGGTTTTCTATTAGAAGTTAGTGTTAGGGGTAGGATTAGGTTTATGGTTACAGTTAGGGTTTGAGGTAGTTTAGGCTTAGGGTTAGGGGTTAGGTGTTAGCGAGAGGATTAAGATTATGCTTCAGATTATGGTTAGCATTATGGTTACGATTAGGTTTAGGGTTAGGCTTAGGGTTAGGGTTAATGTTAGGTTTAGTGTTAGTTTTAGGGTTAGGTTTATCGTTAGGTTTGGGGTTTGGTGTTAGTAATAGGGTTAGGGTTAGGTTTAGGGTAATGGTTATGTTTACAGTTATGGTTAGAGTTAGGAATCGTGTTAGGTTTAGGGTTAGGGTGAGGGTTAGAGTTAGAGTTCGGTTTAGGTTTAGATGTTAGGGTTAGGGTTAGGGTTAGGGTTACTGTTAGGATTAGGGTTAGGGTTAGGTTAGTGTAACGGATAGAGTTTAGGTTTAGGGTTAGAGTTTGTGTTTATTTTTAGAGTTAGGTTTAGGCTTAGAGGTTATGGTTAAGGTTAGTGTTATGTAGGGTTAAAATTTAGGTTTAGTTTTAGGGTTGGGGTTAGGGTTAGTGTTAGTGTTAGGATTAGTGTTAGGGTTAGTGTTAGGGGTTAGGTGTTAGTTTAAGGATTAGGCTTAGGTTTAAGTTTAGGGTTAGCATTAGGTTTAGGGTTAGAGGTATGTGTTAGGGTTAGGGTTAAGGTTAGGGTTAGGGTTAGTGTGAGGTTTAGGATTAGGGTGAGGGTTAGTTTTAGAGGTATGGGTTAGGGTTAGGTTTAGGGGTATGGTTCGGGTTAGGTTTAGTATTATGGTAGGTTTAGGGTTAGGGTTAGGTTTATGTATTACGGTCAGTTTTAGCATTAGTTGAATGCTTCGGGTTATGGTTTGGGTTCGGGAATAATGTTAGGTTTATGGTTAGGTTTATGGTCAGGGTTAGGGTTAGGGTTAGAGTTTAGAGTTATTGTTAGTTTTGTGTTAGGGTTAGGATTGTGTTTAGGATTAGGGTTATTGTTAGGGCTTGGATTAGGATTAGGTTTAGGTTTAGTGTTAGATTTAGGGGTTAGGTGTTTCGGATAGTGTTAGGGTTAGGCTTAGGGTTACATTTAGTGTTAGTGTTATGATTAGGTTAGGGTTATTGTTAGGGTTAGTGTTAACGTTTTCATTAGATTTATGTTTAGTTTTAGTATTAGGGTTAGTTTAGTTAGTTAGTTAATTTAGTATTACTTTTAGTTTAGGTGTTCGTTGTTAGGGATAAAATTGTAGTTAGGGTTAGGGTTAGTGTTAAGGTTAAGGTTAGAATAAGTTTAGGGCTAGTGTTAGGGTTAGGGTTAGGGTTAGGGTTAGGGTTAGGGTAAGAGATATGGGTTAGGGTTAGGTTTATGGTTAGGGTTAGGTTAGAGTTAGGTTTAGATTTAGGCTTAGGGTTAGGGTTAGGTTTACAGTTAAATTAGTTTTAGTGTTAGTTTTTGGGTTAGGGTTTAGGATAGGTTAGTGTTAGGGTTAGGATTAGGGTTAGATATTATGGTTAGGATTAGGCTTAGGGTTAGGGTTAGGGTTAGGGTTAGGGTTAGGGTTAGGGTTAGAGGTGTGGGTTAGTGTTAGGTTTAGGGGTAGGTTTAGGCTTAGTGTTAGTATTAGGGTTATGGATAGGGTTACGGTTAGGCTTTAGGTTATGGTTAGGGTTAATGTTAGTGTTATGGTTAGGTTGAGGTTTAGTTTGAGGTTTAGTGTTAGGGTTAGTGTTAGGGTCAGAAGTTAGGTTTAGTGTTGGGTTTAGGGTTAGGTTTAGGGATAGGTTAGTGTTAGTGTTAGGGTTAGGATTAGAGGTTAAGGTTAATGTTTGGTTTAGGATTAGGGTTAGTGTTATGGTAAGAGCTATGGGTTAGGGTTACTTTTAGCAGTAGGGTTAGACATAGGGTTAGGATTATGGTAGGTTTAGGGTTAGGGTTAGGGCTACATATTACTGTCAGTGTTAGTGTTAGTTTAAGTGGTAGAGTTCAGGTTAGGGTTAGGGTTAGGCTTAGGGTTATGTTTAGAGGTAAGCTTTAGGTTTAGGGTTAGGGTTAGGGTTAGAGTTTAGTGTTATGGTTAGGGTTAGGATTAGAAGTTAGGTTTAGGGGTAGGGTTAGGATTATGATTACGGTTAGATTTAGGGTTAGGGTTAGTGTTAGTGTTATGGTTAGGGTTAGGGGTTAGGTGTTAGGGAGAAAGTTAGGGTTACGATTAGGGTTAGGGTTATGGTTAGGGTTAGTTTAGGGTTAGGGTTGAGGGTTAGGTGTTAGGGAGAGGGTTACATTTAGGCTTCGGCTTTCTGTTATTTTTAGTGCTACAATTAGGTTTAGGTTTAGGGTTATGGTTAGTGTGAATATTAATGTCAGAATTAGGTTTCAGTTAGCTTTATGGTTAGGTTTAGGCTTAGGGTTAGTGGTTAGGTTTTAGGGATATGGTTAGGGTTAGGGTTAGGGTTAGTTTTAGGTTTACAGTTAGGTTTATTTTTACGTATAGTGTTAGGGTTTAGTGCTAGGTTTAGTGTTGGTTTTAGGTTTAGGGTTAGGTTTAGGCTTATGTGTAGAGGTTAGTGTTAGGTTCAGTGTTAGAGTTTGGGGTTAGCGTTATGGTTAGGTTTAGGCTTAGAATTTATGGTTAGGGTTAGTGTTAGGGTTAGGGTTAAAGCTTAGGTTTAGGGTTAGGGTTATGTTTAGAGGTTAGTGTTAGGGTTAGGTTAAGAATTAGTGTTAAATTTTGGAATAGGGTTATGTTTACAGTTAGGTTTAGGGTTAGGGTTAGTATTAGGGTTAGTTTAGGGTTAGGATTAGGGTTAGGGTTAGGAATAGTGTTACGGTTAGACTTTGGGTTACGCTTAGGGTTATGGTTAGGGTTATGTTTATGGTGAGGTTGAGGTTTAGGATTATTATTAGGTTTAGGGTTGGTTTTAGGTTTAGGGTTAAGTTTAGGCTTATGTGTAGAGGTTAGTGTTAGCTTTAGGGTTAGGGATAGGGTTAATGTTATGGTTAGAATTAAGGTTATGTTTAGGGTTAGGGTTAGGTTTAGGGTTAGAATGCATTGGTTAGGGTTAGGGTTAAGTTTAAGGTTATGGTTATGTTTACAGTTATGTTTAGGTTTAGGGTTAGGGTTAGAGGTATGTGTTAGGGGTATCTTTAGGGGTAGGGTTAGGCTTAGGATTAGTATTATGGTAGCTTTAGCGTTAGGGTTAGGGTTACGTATTATGGTCAGTGTTAGGGTTAGTTTAACGCGTAGTGTTATGGTTTTGTTAGGGATGATTGTTAGGTTTAGGATTAGGTTTAAGTTTAGGTTTAAGTTAGGGTTCTTGTTAGGTTTAGGGTTAGATTTTTGTGTTAGGGTAAGTTTTAGGGTTAGTGTTAGGGTTAGGTTTAGGGTTAGAGCTTAGGGTTAGGGTTAGATTTAGGATTAAGGCTAGGGTTAAGGTTAGGGTTAGCGTGAGGTTTAAGATTACAATTTATGGTTGGGGTAGGGTTAGTTTTAGAGTTATGTTTAAGGTTAGGGTTAGGGCTAGGTTTAGGGTTAGATTTAGGGGTTAGGTGTTAGGGAGAGGGTTAGAATTAGACTTCCTGTTACTGTTAAGATTTGGGTTACTTTTAGGTTTATGCTTAGGGTTGTGGTTAGGGTTAGGATTAGGTTTATGATTAGGGTTAGATTTAGAGGTAGGGTTAGGGTTAGGGTTAGGGGTTAGGTGTTAGCGACAGGGTTAGGGGTAGGGTTAGTGTTAGGTATAACAGTCAGGCTTCGGGTTAGTTTAAGGGGTAGAGTTAGGGTTAGGGTAACGGATTAATGTGAGGTTTTGGGTTAGGGTTATGGTTAGGTTTAGGGTTAGGGTTAGGGTTAGAACTTAGGGTTAGTGGTAGGGTAAGGATTATGGTTACGGTTATTGTTAGGTTTAGTGTTAGGGTTATGGTTAGGGGTTAGGTGTTAGCACGAGGCTTAAGGTTAGGCTTCAGATTACGGTTAGGGTTAGTGTTACGATTAAATTTAGGGTAGCCCTTAGGGTTAGGGTTAATGTTTGGGTTATTTTTAGTGTTAGTTTTGGGGTTAGGTATAGCGTTAGCGTTAGGGCTTAGGTGTTAGGGATAGGGTTAGGTTTACGGTTAGCGTTAGGGTTAGGGATATTGTTAGGTTTAGAGTTAGGTTTTAGGGTTAGTGTTAGGGTTAAGGTTAGGGTTAGGGTTAGGTTTAGGGTTAGAGTTTAGGGATATGGTTAGGTTAGGGTTATGCTTAGTGTTAGGGTTAGGGTGAGGGTTAGGGTTAGGGTTATGATTAGGGTGAGGATTAGAGGTTAGGTGTTAGGAAGAGTATTAGGGTTAGGCTTTGGTTTAGGTTTAGGGTTAGGGTTATGATTAGGTTTAGGTTTAGGGTTAGCGTTAGATTTATGGTTAGTTTTAGTGTTAGTGTTAATGTTAGGGTTAGGGTTAGGGGTTAGGTGTTAAGGATGGTGTTAGGGTTAGTGTTAGGTTTAGGGTTAGGGTTAGAATTAGGGATAGTTTTACAGTTAGAGTTAAAGGTTAGGATTAAGGTTAGGGTTAGAAGTTTGGTTTAGTGTTAGTTTTAGTGTTATTGATAGGGCTAGTGTTATGGCTAGAGGTTAGTGTTAGGTTTAGGGTTAAGGTTAGGTTTAGGGTTACGGTTAGGGTTAGGGTTAGGTTTAGGTTTAGGGTTAGGGTTAGGTGTTAGGTGTTAGAGAGAGTTTTAGGGTAGGTGTTAGTGTTAGGGATTTGGTGTTAGGGAGAGTGTTAGGGTTAGGCTTGTGTTAACATTAGGGTTAGGGTTACAATTAGGTTTAGGGTTAGTGTTAGGGTTAGAGTTAGAGTTTAGAATTAGGGTTAGGGGTAGCGTTAGGGTTTTGGTTACGTTTAGAATTTAGGGTTAGGATTAGGATTAGGTGTAGTGTTAGCTTTAGGGTTATGGTTAAAGGTTAGCATTAGGTTTATGTTAGAGCTAAGTTTAGTTTTAGAGTTAAATGTTAGTGTTAGGGTTAGGATTAGTTTTAGCATTAGAGTTTTTGTTTAGTGCTAGGTTGAGGCTTAGGGTGAGTGTTAGGGTAATGTTTAGGGTAAAAGTTTAGGGTTAGTGTTAGGTTTAGGGTTAGGGTTAATGTTAGGAATAGAAGTTAGTGTTAGGGGTAGGTTTAGGGTTATGGTTATGGTTAGGGTTAGGGTTAGTTCTAGGGTCAATGTTAGGGGTTAGGTGTAAGGGAGAGGGTTAGCGTTAGGCTAATGGTTTCCATTAGTGTTATGGTTAGGATTAGTTTTAGGGTTAGGGTTACGTTTAGGTTTACATTTACTTTTATGTTTAGGTTTAGTGTTAGGGTTAGGGTCTAAGTTTTAGGGATAAGATTAGGGTTAGGTTAGAGTTAGGATTAGGGTTAGGTTTATGGTTAGGTTTAGGGTTAGAGTTAGGGTTAGGTTAGAGGTTAAGTGTTAGGGGTAGTATTAGGTTTATGGTTAGGGTTAGGGTTAGGTTTACGGTTAGGTTTAGTGCTACAGATAGTGTTAGGGTTAGGGTTAGGGTTTAGGGTTAGGTTTAGGGTTAGGGTTAGGATTAGGTTTATGTTTATTGTTAGAGGTTAGCATTAGTTTTAGTGTTAGAGTTTGGGTTTAGGGTTAGGGTTAGGATTAGGCTTAGGGTTTATGCTTAGGGATAGGGTTAGGGTTAGGGTTAGGGTTATGGTTAGTCTTAGTGTTAGGGTTAGAGTTATGGGTTAGCTTTATGGTAAGGGTTAGGCTTAGGGTTAGGTTTAGGGTTATGCTATGTTTAGGGTTAGTGTTAGGTTAGGGATTACATTCAGGTTTAGGATTTTTTAAGGGGTAGGATTAGGGTTAAGGCTAGGGATTAATGTTAGGTTTAGTGTTATGGGTATGGGTAGCATTAGAGTTAGGGTTAGTGTTAGGGTTACGATTAGATGTTAGGGTTAGGGTTAGGGTTAGTTTTAGGGTTAGGGATAGGGGTTAGTTGTTAAGGAGAGGGTTAAGATTAAGCTTCAGGTTACGGTTACGGTTAGCATTAGGGTTAGGATTAGGTTTAGGGTTAGGTTTAGGGTTAGGGTTAGTGTTAGAGTTTAGGGTTAGGGTTAGTGTCAGGGTTAGAAGTTGGTTTATGGTTAGGGTTAGGGTTAGGTTTAGAGTTAGAGTTAGGGTTAAGTTTAGATGTTAGGGCTAAGGCTATGATTAGGGTTAGGGTTCGTGTTATGGTTAGAGTTTATGGTTAGGTTTAATGTTTATTTAGGGTTAAGTTTAGGGTTAGGGTTGTGGTTAGAGTTTAGCCTTAGGTTTGGGTTAGAGTTTGTGTTTACGGTTAGGGTTTGGGTTAGTTTTATGGTTAGGCTTAGGGTTAGGGTTAGGGGTTAGGTGTTAGTTACAGTATTAGTGTTAGGGTTAGAGTAATTGTTAAGGTAAGTGTTAGGGTTAGGGTTAGGGTTAGGGTTAGGGTTAGGGATAGTATTAGGGTTAGTGTTAGTGTTTAGGTTAGGGTTATGTTTAAGTTTAGTGTGAGGTTTAGGGTTAGGGGTTAGGCTTAGAGGTTATGGTTATGTTTAGGGTTAGGGTTAAAACTTACATTTAGAGTTAGGTTTAGGGTTAGTGTTAGGGTTAGTCTTAGGGTTTGGGATAGGCTTATGCTTAGGCTTCGGCTTATGTTTAGGGTTAAGGTTACAATAAGTTTAGTGTTAGGGTTAGTGTTGGGGGTTATGTGTAATGGATAGTGTTAGCATTAGTTTTAGGGTTAGTTTTAGTGTTAGTGTTAGGTTTATGGTTAGGTTTAGGGTTAGGGATAGTGTTAGGTTTCGGTTTAGTTTAGGATTAGGGATAGGGTTAGGGTTAGGGTTAGCATTTAGGGTTATTGTTAGGGGTAGGAATGTTAGCTTTAGGGTTAGGTTGAGGTTTAGGGCTCCGGTTAGGGTTAGGGTTAGGGCTTGGTTTAGGGTTAGTGTTAGGGGTTAGTTGTTAGTGAAAGTGTTAGGGTTAGGCTTCGGGTTACGGTTAGGTTTAGGGTTACTATTAGGTTTAAGCTTAGGCTTATGGTCAGGGTTAGGTTTAGGGTTAAGGTCAGATTTAGAGCTCGTGTTAGGGTTAGGGTTAGGTGTTAGATGTTAGTGACAGGGTTAGAGTTAGCGTTCAGGTTAAGTTTTACAGTCAGGCTTCAGGATATTTTAATGGGTAGAGTTAGAGTTAGGGTAAGGGATTAATGTTAGGTTTAGGGTTAGGGTTATGGTTAGTTTTAGTGTTAGGGTTTGATTAGAAGTTAGGGTTAGTGGTAGGGTTAGAATTATGGTTACGGTTAGGGTTAGGGTTAGGGTTAGTGTTAGTGTTAGGGTTATGGGTTAGTGGTTAGGGAGTGGCTTAAGTTTAGACTTCAGATTACGGTTAGGTTTAGGGTTACAATTAGCTTTATGGTAAGCTTTAGGGTTAGGGTTAGTTTTATGGTTAATTTTAGTGTTAGTTTTAGGATTAGGTTTATCATTAGGGTTAGGGGTTAGGTGTTAGGGATAGGGTTAGGTTTAGTTTTACGGTTAGGGTTAGTGTTAGGAATAGTGTTACGTTTGGAGTTATGTTTTATGGTTAGTGTTAGGGTTAACGTTAGGGTTAGGGTTAGGTTTAGGTTTAGAGTTTAGGGTGTTGGTTATTTTAGGTTTAGGTTTAGTGTTAGGGTTATTGTTATGCTTCAGGGGGTAGGATTATGATTACGGTGAGGGTTAGAGGTTAGGTGTTAGGAAGAGGGTTAGGGTTAGAGTTAATGTTAGGATTACAATTACGTTTAGGCTTAGGGTTAATGTTAGATTTAGGGTTACTTTTAGAGATAGGGTTAGAATTAGGGTTAGGGGTTAGGTGTTAGGGATAATGTTAGTGTTAGTGTTAGGTTTAGGGATAGGGTTAGGTTTAGGGATAGTGTTAGGGTGAGAGCTAAAGGTTAGGATTAAGGTTAGGGTTAGGAGTTTTGTTTAGTGTTAGTGTTAGTTTAGGGTTAGGGTTAGTGTTAGGGTTATAGTTTAGTGTTTGTTTTAGAGTTAGGTTTAGGAATAAGGTTAGAATTAGGGTTAGGTGTACGGTTAGAGGTACAGGTTAGGGTTATGGTTAGGCTTAGGGTAATGGTTAGGGTTAGGGTTACGGTTAGGGTTAGGGTTAGGTTTAGGTTTTGGGTTAGGTTTAGGGTTAGGGTTAGGGTTAGTTTTAGAGGTATGGGTTAGGGTTAGGGTTAGGGTTAGGTTTAGGGTTTTGGTAGGTTTCGGGTTAGGGTTAGGGTTACGTATTACTTTCAGTGTTAGTGTTAGTTTAATGGGTAGGGTTAGGATTAGGGGTAGGGATTAATGTTAGGTTTAGTGTTAGGTTTCTGTCTAGGGTTAGGGTTAGTGTTAGTGTTAGTGTTAGGGTTACAGTTGAGGGTTAGGGTTAGTGTTAGGGTTAGGCTTAGAGGTTATGGTTAGTGTTACTGTTAGGGTGAGGATTAAAGCTTAAGTTTAGTTTTAGCATCACGGTTAGTGTTAGAGTTAGGTTTATAGGTTATTGTTGGGGTCATGTTTAGGGTTAGGTTTAGGGTTTGAGTTAGTGTTAGAGGTATGGGTTAGGGTTAGGGTTAGGTTTAGGGTTTTGGTAGGTTTTGGGTTAGGGTTCGGGTTACGTATTACTTTCAGTGTTAGTGTTAGTTTAACGGGTTGGTTTAGGATTAGGGGTAGGGATTAATGTTAGGTTTAGTGTTAGGTTCCTTCTAGGGTTAGGGTTAGGGTTAGTGTTAGTGTTAGGGTTACAGTTGTGGGTTAGGGTTAGTGTTAGGGTTAGGCTTAGATGTTATGGTTAGTGTTACTGTTAGGGTCAGGATTAAAGCTTTGGTTTAGGTTTAGCATCACGCTTAGTGTTAGGGTTAGGTTTAGAGGTTATTGTTAGGTTATGTTTAGGGTTAGTGTTAGTGTTAGGGTTTGCATTAGGTTCAGAGTTATGTTTATGTTTAGGGTTAGTGTTAAGTTTAAGGCAAGAATTAGGGTTAGGCTTAGGGTTAGGGTTAGGTTTAGGGTCACGGTTAGGCTTTGGGTTACTGTTGTGGTTAGTGTTAGGGTTATGGTTAGGGTTAGGGTTAGGTTGAGGTTTAGGGTTAGGGTTAGTATTAGAGGTTAGGGTTAGGGTTAGGCTTAAGGTTAGCGTTAGGGTTAGGGTCAGGGTTAGGGTTAGAGGTATAGGTTAGGGTTAGTTTTAAGGGTAGGGTTAGGTTTAGGGTTAGAGTTAGTATTACGGTTATATTTTAGGGTGAGTGCTAGGGTTAGAGTTAAGGTTAAGGTTAGGATTAGGTTTATGTTTAGGTTTAGGTTTAGGGTTATGGGTTAGGTGTTAGGGAGAGTGTTAGGGTTAGTCTCATGTTACGATTAGGGTTTAGGTTACAATTAGGTTTAGGGTTAGTGTTAGCGTTAATGTTAGAGTTTAGAATTAGGGATGGGGTAGCATTAGTGTTTTGGTTAGGGTTAGGGTTAGTGTTAGGGTTAGCTTTAGGTTAGGGTTATGGTGTTGTTAGGTTTAGGGTTAGGTATTACTGTCAGGTTTAGGGTTTGTTAAAGGGGTAGTCTTCCGATTTGGGTTTGTGATTAATGTTAGGTTTAGTGTTAGTTAAATTTAGGGTTAGGGTTAGGTTTAGTGTTATGGTTAGTGTTAGGTTTTGGCTTAGAGTTTAGGGTTAGAATTAGGGTTAGGGTTAGGATTAGTGTTAGGGTTAGGATTAGGATTAGAATTTAGGGTTAGGGTTATGTTTAGGATTAGGGTTATGGTTAGGGTTAGGGTTGGGATAGGTTTAGGGTTAGGGTTAAGGGTTAGGGGTTAGGGAGAGTGTTAGGGTTAGGCTTCGTGTTACTGTTAGGGTTAGGGTTACGATTAGGTTTAGGATTAGTGTTATGGTTAGGGTTAGAGTTTAGATTTAGGGTTAGGGGTAGTGTTAGTGTTTTGGTTACGGTTAGAGTTTAGGGTTAGGGTTAGTGTTAGGGGTCGTGTTAGCATTAGGGTTATTGTTAGAGGTTAGCGTTAGGTTTACGGTTAGATTTAGTTTTAGGGTTAGAGTTAAAGGTTAGTGTTGGTGTTAGGGTTAGTGTTAGCGTTAGAGTTTAGGGTTAGTACTAGCTTGAGAGTTAGTGTGAGTGTTAGGGTTAGGTTTAGGTTTAAAGTTTAGGGTTAGTGTTAGGTTTAGGGTTAGTGTTAATTTTAGGATTACAAGTTTGTGTTAGGGGTAAGGTTAAGGTTATGGTTACAGTTAGGGTTGGGGTTAGTGTTAGGGTTAGTGTTAGGGGTTAGGTGTTAGGGAGAGAATTAGGGCTAGGCTTCGGGTTACGGTTAGTGTTACGGTTACAATTAGGTTTAGAGTTAGGGTTAGGGTTAGGGTTAGGTTTTGGTTTAGGTTTACGGTTAGTTTTAGGTTTAGGTTTACGTTTAGGTTTGGGGTTAGGGGTTAATTGTTAGGGATTGGATTATTGTTAGGTTTATAGGTAAGGTTAGGGTTAGCTTTACGGTTAGTTTTAGGGTTAGAGGTTGCGTTAGGGTTAGAGGTTAAGTGTTCGAGGTAAGATTACCTTTATGGTTAGGGTTAGGGTTAGGGTTAGGATTATGGTTCGGTTTAGGGTTAGGTTTACGGTTAGGTTTAGGTTTATGGATAGTGTTAGGGTTAGGGTTAGGCTTTAGGGTTAGGGTTAGTGTTAGGGTTAGGATTAGGGTTAGGGTTATTGTTAGAGGTTAGTGTTAGGTTCAGTGTTAGAATTTGGGGTTAGGGTTAGGGATCGTGTTAGGTTTAGGGTTAAGGTTAGGGTTAGGGATAGGGATTGGTTAGGGGTAGCATTTAGGTTTAGGGTTAGACTTAAGGTTATTGTTATGTTTAGGTTTAGGTTGAGGTTTAGCGTTAGGGTTAGGATTAGGGTTAGTGTTAGTGTTATGTTTAGGGTTACGGCTAGGTTTAGGGTTATTTTAGGGGTTAGATGTTAGGGAAAGCGTTAGGGTTAGGCTTCAGGTTATGGTTAGGTTTAGGGTTACCATTAGGTTTTGGCTTAGGCTTATGGTTAGGGTTAAGGTTATGTTTAGGTTTAGGGTTAAATCTAGAGCTAGGGTTAGGGTGTGGGTTAGGGGTTAGGTGTTAGCGACTGGGTTGGGGTTAGGGTTAGATATTACAATCAGGCTTTGGGTTAGGGTTAGGGTTAGGGTTCGGGTTAGGGTTAGGGTTATGGTTAAGGTTAGGCTTAGGTTTATGGTTAGTGTTAGGGTTACATTTAGGTTAGCCATAGGGTCAGGGTTAGGGTTACGTTAGGGTTAAGGGTAGGTTTAGGGGTTAGGTGTTAGGGACAGGTTTATGGGTTAGTGTTAGGGTTAGCGTTAGGGTTAGGGTTACAGTTAGACTTAGGGTTATGGTTATGGTTAGAGGTTAGTCTTAGGGTTAGGATTAGGGTTTGGGTTAGAGTTAAAGGTTATATTTAGGTTTGATGTTACATTTAGAGTTTAGGGTTAGTATTTGGATAAACGTTAGGTTTAGTGTATGGTTAGGTTTATGGTTAAATTTTAGTGTTATAATTCGGTTTAATGTTAGGGTTAGTGTTAGTGTTAGGGTTAGGGTTACGCTTGATGTTGGGCTAAGATTAAGGTTAGGCTTAGCTGTTAGGTGTTAAGGTGAGGTTTAGGGTTAGGCTTTGTTTTTCAGTTAGGGATAGGGTTACGATTAGGTTTAGGGTTTGAGTTAGGGTTAGGATTATGGTTAGGGTTAGAGTTAGGGTTAGGGTTAGGTTTAGGGTTAGTTTTATAGTTAGGGTTAGGTTAGGGTAGGGGATAGGTGTTAACAATAGGGTTAGCTTTAAGGTTAGGTTTAGGGTTCGGTTTACAGTTAGGGTTAGGGATTGTGTTAGGGTTAGGGTTAGGGTTTAAGGTTAGGGTTAGAGTTAGATTTAGCTTTAGGTTCAAGGTTAGTGTTAGTGTTAGGGTTAGGGTTAGAAGATTGGTTTAGTGTTAAGGTTATGGTTAGGGTTAGCGTTATGGTTAGGGTTAGCATTTGGTTTAGGGTTAGATTTAGGGTTAGGTTTAGGGTTAGGGTTTAGGTGTTAGCGATAGGGTTAGGGTTAGGTTTATTGTTCGGTTTAGGTTTAGGGTTAAGTTTAGATTTATATTTAGGTTTAGGATTAGTGTTAGTGTTAGTGTTAGAAGTTAGTTTTAGTGTTAGTGTTAGGGTTAGGTTTAGGGTTAGGTTTATGGTTAGAGATTAGCGTTTGGTTTAGTGTTTGAGTTAGGGTTAGTGTTAGGGTTAGGCTTAGAGGTTATAGTTAGGGTTAGGATTAGGGTTAGTGTTAGGGTTAGGGTTAAAGCTTAAGTTCAGGTTTATGGTTAGGGTTAAGGTTAGGGTTATGATTAGACTTTATGGTTAGGATTAAGATTAGGGTTAGGGTTATGGTTAGAGGTTAGGTTTTGGTTTAGGGTTAGAGTTAGGATTACTGTTAGGCTTAGTGTTAGGCTTAGAGGTTATGGTTATGGTTAGGGTTATGGTTAGGGTTAAACTTTAGGTTGAGGATTAGTGTTAGTTATGCTAAGGATGCTAGGGTTATGCGAAGGATTAGGATTACTGTTACTGGTTAGTTTTAGGGTTAGGTTTATGGTTAGGGTTAGGGTTAGGTTTAGAGTTTAGTGTTAGGATTAGTGTTAGTGTTAGTGTGAGGGTTAGGTTTAGAGTTAGGGTTATGGTTAGGGTTAGGCTTAGGGTTATTGTTAGTGTTAGTGTTACCATTAAGTGAGCATTAGGGTTACAGTTAGGGTTAGGCTTAGAGTTTGCATTAGATTTAGAGTTAGCGTTAGGGTTAATGTTAGGGTTAGGGTTAGGGGTTAGTTGTTAGGGATAGGATTATGGGTTAGGGTTAGTATCAGAGTTAGCTTTAGGGTTAGGATTACGGTTAGAGTTAAGGTTATGGTTATGGTTAGAGGTTAGTGTTAGGTTTAGGTTTAGGGTTAGGGTTACTGATAGTGTTAGGGTGAGGGTTAGTGTTACGGTTATTCTTTGGGTTACGGTTAGGTTTAGAGTTACATTTAGGTTAGGGTTAGCGTTAGGTTTAGGGTTAGGTTTAGGCTTAGGGTTACATGTTAGTGATAGGGTTAGGGTTAGGGTTAGTGTTAGCATTAGTGTTAGGTTTAGGGTTAGGATTTAGTGTTAGTGTTAGGATAAGGGTTAGGGTTTGGGTTAAGGTTAGGCTTTGGGTTATGGTTAGGGTTAGCATTACAATTAGGTTTAGGGTTAGGCTTAGTGTAGCGTTAGGATTAGCGTTAGGTTTTGTATTAGTTTTAGGTTTAGGTTTAGTGTTAGGGTTAGGGGTTAGGTGTTAGGGATAAGGTTGCGGATTAGGGTAGGGTTAGGGTTAGGTTGACAGTTAGGTTTAGGGTTATGATTAGTGTTAGGGCATAATGGGTGGGGTTAGGCTTAGGTTTAGGGTTAGGGTTAGTGTTATGGTTAGAGGTTAGTGTTAGGTTGAGTGACAGAGTTTCTGGTTAGAGTTAGGTGTTAGGGTTAGGATGAGGCTTAGATTTTATTTTTAGGGTCATGTTTATGGTTAGGGTTAAAGCTTAGGTTTATGGTTAGGGTAAGCTTTAGTGTTAGGGATAGGGTTAGTGTTAGGTTTAGGGCTAGGCTTAGGGTTATGTTTAGGGTTAGGATTACATTTAGGTTAGGGTGTGGGTTAGGGTTAGCGTTAGAAATTAGGGTTAGTGTTAGGTTTAGCGTTATCTTTAGGGATAGGATTACTGTTAGGTTTAGTGTTAGAGGTTAGGGTCAGTATTAGGGTTAGGGTTGGGTTTAGGGTTAGGATTAGAATTTTGAGTTAGGGTTAGGGTTAGTTTTAGGGGTTAGGTGTTAGGGATAGGGTTAGGGTTATGGTTAGGTTATGGTTAAGTTAGGGTTACGGTTAGGTTTAGGGTTATGTTTTGGGTTATGGATTGGGTTAGGATTAGAATTTAGAGTTAGGGTTTAGGGTTATTTTTATGTGTTAGGGTTAGTGTTATGGTTATGGGTAGAGGTTAGCATTAGGTTTAGGGTTAGTGTTAGGGTTAGGATTAGGGTTAGTGTTAGGGTTAGGTTGAGGTTTAGGGTGAAGGTTAGGGTTAGAAGTTAGGTTTAGTGTTAGGGTTAGGGTTATGGATCGATTTAGGGTTAGGGTTAGGTTTAGAGTTAGCAGTTAGGGTTAGTGTTAGGGTTAGGATTAGGCTTAGGGTTAGCGTTAGGGTTAGGGTTAGAGTTAGGGTTAGGGTTAGATGTATGGGTTTGGGTTAGGGTTAGATTAGGGTTAGGGTTAGAGTTAGGGCTAGGGTTATGACAGGGTTAGGGTTAGTGTTAGGGTGAGGTATTACAGTCAGGCTTAGGGTTAGTTTAAGGGTTAGGGTTAGGTTTAGGGTAAGGGAGTAGTGTTAGGTCTGGCCTAGGTTTATGGTTATGGTTAGGGTTGTGATTAGAATTACAAGTTAGGTTTAGGGATATGGTTACTTTTAGGGTGAGGGTTAGCGTTAGGGTTATAGTTAGGGGTTAGGTGTTAGGGAGTGTGTAAAGGTTTGGCTTCGGTTTACAGTTTGCGTTAGTGTTACAATTAGGTTTAGGGTTAGGCTTAGGGTTAGTGTTAGGTTTATTTTTAGGGTCAATTTTAGATTTAGGTTTAGGTTTAGGTTTAAGATTAGGGTTTAGGTGTTAATGATAGGGCTAGGGTTAGGTTTATATTTCGGTTTAGGGTTAGGGTTAGGGTTACTATTTAGGTTTAGGTTTAGGGTTAGGGTTAGGGTTAGAAGTTAGTATTAGTGTTAGTTTTAGGGTTAGGTTTAGGGTTAGGGTTATGCTTAGATGTCAGCATTTGGTTTAGTGTTAGAATTAGGGTTAGGGTTAGGGTTAGGCTTAGAAGTTATGGTTAGGGTTAGGATTAGGGTTAGGGTTACGGTTATTGTTAGGGTTAAAGATTAAGTTCAGGTTTACGGTTAGGGTTAAAGATAGGGTAATGGTTAGACTTTACAGTTAGGATTAATGTTAGGGTTAGTGCTAGGGTTATGGTTAAAGGTTAGCTTTTGCTTTAGGGTTAGAGTTAGGGTTACTGTTATGCTTAGTGTTAGGCTTAGAGGTTAGGGTTATGGTTAGGGTTACAGTTAGGGTCAAAGCTTAGGTTCAGGGTTATGGTTAGGTGTAGGGTTCGGTTAGGGATATACTAAGGGTTAGGATTACGGTTACTGGTTAGTTTTAGTGTTAGGATTACGATTAAGGTCAGGGTTAGGTTTAGAGTTTAGTGTTAGCGTTAGTGTTAGGGTTGGGGTTATGTTTAGGGTTAGGCCTAGGTTTATTGTTAGTGTTAGTGTTACCATTAGGTGAGCGTTAGAGTTAGGTTTAGGGTTAGGTTTAGGGTTTGCATTAGATTTAGGGTTAGGGTTAGGGTTAAGTTTAGGGTTAGGGTTAGGTTAGCGGTTATTTGTTAGGGAAAGGGTTATGGGTTAGGGGTAGTATTAGGGATAAGGTTATGGTTAGGGTCATGGTTAGAGTTAGGGTTACGGTTATGGTTAGAGGTTAGCGTTAGGTTTAGGGTTAAGATTAGGTTTAGGAATAGTGTTAGGGTGAGGTTTAGGGTTATGGTTAGGCTTCGGGTTACGGTTAGGTTTAGAGTTACGTTAGGTTAGGGTTAGGGTTAGGGTTATGTTTAGGGTTAGGGTTACATGTTGGTGATATGTTTAGGGTTAGGATTAGTGTTACGGTTAGAGTTTAGGTTAGGGTTAGGGTTATTTTTAGGTTTAGTGGTTAGCATTAGGTTTGGGTTAGTGTTAGGTTTAAAGCTTAGTGTTAGGGTTAGTGTTTGGGTTTGGGTTAGGTTCGTGTTAGGTTTGGGTTAGGTTAGTGTTACGGTTCGTGTTAGGGTTATGGTTAGGATTAAGTTTAGGTTTAGACTTACGCTTATGGTTAGAGGTTAGCGTTAGATTTAGTGATAGAGTTTGGCGTTAGGGTGAGGGTTATCGTGAGGCTTAGAAGTTTTCATTAGGGTTAGGGTTATGGTTAGGGTTAAAGCTTAGGTTTAGTTTTAGGATTAGAGCTAGGGTTAGGGATAGGTTATGGGTTAGGATTAAGGTTAATGGATAAGTTTAGGGTTAGGTTTACGGTTAGGGTTAAGTTCATGTTTAGAGTTTAGAGTTAGGGTTAGGGTTAGGTTTAGGGTTAGTGTTAGGGTTAGGGTTAGGTTTAGATTTACAGTTAGGTTTAGGTTTAGGTTTTGGTTTAGGGTTAGGGTTAAGGTTAGTGTTAGCATTAGTGTTAGGTTTAGGGTTAGAATTTAGTGTTAGTGTTAGGATTAGGGTTAGGGTTAAGGTTATGGTTAAGCTTTGGGTTACAGTTAGGGTTAGCGTTACAATTAGGTTTAGGGTTAGGATTAGGGTACGGTTAGGATTAGCTTTAGTTTTTGTGTTATTTTTAGTGTTAGTTTTAGCGTTAGGGATAGGTGCTAGGTGTTAGGGATAGGGTTGTGGATTAGGGAAATGTTAGGGTTAGGTTTACAGTTAGGGTTAGGGTTAAGATTAGTGTTAGGGCTTAGTGGGAGGGGTTAGGCTTAGGGTTAGGGTTAGGGTTAGGTTTATGGTTAGGGTTATGGTTAGAGGTTTAGTATTAGTTTTAGTGATAGAGTTTGTGATTAGGGTTAGGGTTAGGGTAAGAATGAGGCTTAGACTTTAATTTTAGGGTCATGCTTAGGGTTACGGTTAAAGCTTAGGTTAAAAGTTATGCTTAATGTTAGGGTTAGGGATAGGGTTATTGTTAGGGTTAGGGCTAGGCTTAGGTTTATGTTTAGGTTTAGGATTACATTTAGGTTAGGGTTTCGGTTAGGGTTAGGATTATTGTTAGAATTTAGGGTTAGTTTTAGGTTTAGGGTTAAGGATAGGTTTACTGTTAGGGTTAGTGTTAGAGGTTAGGGTTAGTATTAGTGTTAGGGTTTGGTTTATTGTTAGGATTAGAATATTGGGTTAGTGTTAAGGTTAGTTTTAAGGCTTAGGTGTTAGGGATAGGGTAAGGATTATGGTTAGGTTATGGTTAAGTTAGGGTTAGGATTAGGTTTAGGGTTATGGTTAGAGTTATGTTTAGGGTTAGGATTAAAAATTAGGGTTAGGGTTAGTTTTATGGGTTAGGGTTAGTGTTACGATTATGGTTAGAGGTAAACTTTAGGTTTAGGGTTAGGGTTAGGGTTAGTGTTAGGGTTAGGGTTACGGTTAGAGTTTTGGGTTAATGTTAGGTAAATGTTAGGTTTCGGTTTACAGTTAGGTTTAGGATTAGAGTTTAGGGTTATGGTTCGGTTTAGGGTTATGATTAAAGTTAGGGTTAGGGGTTAGGTGTTAGGGAAAGGGTCAAAGTTAGGCTTTGGGTTTCGGTTAGGGTTTGGTTTATGATTAGGTTTAGGGTTACGGTTAGGTTTAGAGTTAGGTTTAGGTTTAGGGTTAGTTTTAGAGTTAGGGTTAGGGTTAGGGTTAGGTGTTAGATTTTAGTCATAGGGTTATGGTTAGTGTTAGGTTTAGGGTTTGGTTTAGGTTTAGGTTTAGGGTTATTGATAGTGTTAAGGTCAAGGTTAATGTTTAGGGTTAGTTTTAGTGTTATAGTTAGGTTTAGGTTTAAGTTTAGGGTTAGTGTTAGGGTTAGAAGATAGGTTTAGTGTTAGGGTTAGTGTTAGGGTTAGGATTAGGGTTATGGTTAGAGGTTAGCGTTTGCTATAGTGTTAGAGTTAGGGTAAGGTATTGAGTTAGACTTAGAGGTAATGGTTAGGGTTAGGGTTAGGGTTATAGTTAAAGCTTAAGTTCAGGTTTATGGTTAGGGTTAAGTTTAGGGTTACGGTTATAGTTTAGGATTAGGTTTAAGGTTAGGATTAGGGTTAGGTTTATGGTTAAATGTTAGCTTTTGTTTTACAGTTAGAGTTAGTGTTAGTGTTAGGGTTAGTGTTAGGCTTAGAGGTAATTGTTATGGTTAGGGTTAGGGTGAGGGTTAAAGCTTAGGTTCAGGGTTAGGGTTCGGGGTAGGGTTCGGTTAGAGATATGCTAAGGGTTAGGAATATGTTTAGTGGTTAGTTTTATGGTTAGGGTTACCATTAGGGTTAGGATTAGGTGTAGAAGTTATTGTTATCATTAGGCTTAAGGATACGGTTAGTGTGAGGGTTAGGGTTAGGGTTACGCTCAGAGTTAGGCTTATGGTTAGGGTTAGGCTTAGGGTTATGATTACGGTTAGGGTTACAATCAGGTTAGCGTTAGGGTTAGGGTTAGGGTTTGTGTTAGATTTAGTGTTAGGGTTAGGGTTAGGTTTATTTTTGGTTTAGGGTTTAGGTGTTAGAGATTGTGTTATGGGTTAGGGTTAGTGTTAGGGTTAGTGTTAGTGTTACGGTTAGAGTTAGGGTTACGGTTATGGTTAGAGCTTATCGTTAGGTTTAGGGTTAGGGTTACGGTTAGTGTTAGGATTTGGTTTAGAGTTAAAGGTTATGGTTAGGTTTAGCATTATGGTTAGAGTTTAGGGTTAGTGTTAGGGTCAGTTTTAGGTTTAGGTTTAGGGTTAGGTTTAGGGTTAGCATTTACGGTTATCTTTTGGTTTAGGGTTAGGGTTAGTGTTAGGGTTACACTTAGTGTTAGGGTTATGATTAAGGATAGGGCTAGGAGTTAATTGTTAGGGAGTGGGTTAGGGTTAGGTTTTGGGTTATGGTTAGGCTTAGGGTTATGATTAGTTTTAGGGTTAGGGTTAGGGTTAGGTTTAGGGTTAGTATTAGAGTTTGGGTTAGGATTAAATTTCAGGGTTAATTGTTAGTGATAGGGTAAGTGTTACTGTTATATTTAAGGTCGGTATAGGGTTAGGGTTAGGGATAGTGTTAGGGTTAGGGTTAGGGTTAGGGTTATGGTTAGAGGTTAGCGTTTGCTTTAGGGTTAGATTTAGGGTTATGGTTAGGGTTAGGCTTAGAGGTTATGCTTAGGGTTAGGGTTAGTCTTAAAGCTTAGGTTCAGGTTTATGGTTAGTGTTAAAGTTAGGGTTACGGTTAGAGTTTAGGTTCAGGTTTAATGTTAGGGTTACTTTTAGGGTTAGTGTTAGAGGTTAGATTTTGGTTTAGGGTTAGAGTTAGGGTTAGTGTTAGTGTTAGGCTTAGAGGGTATCATTATGGTTATGGTTAGGGTTAAAGCTTAGGTTCAGAGTTAGGGTGAGGTGTAGGGTTCGGTTAGGGATATGCTAAGGGTTAGGAATAGGTTTAGTGGTTAGCTTTAGGGTTAGGGTTACTGTTAGGGTTAGGGTTAGGGTTAGTTTTAGGGTTCATGTGAGGGTTAGTGTTAGGGTTATGGTTAGAGTTAGGCCTAGGGTAATGGTTAGGGTTAGGTTTACCATTAGGTTAGCATTAGGGCTATGGTTAGGGTTTACTTTAGATTTAGTGTTAAGGTTAGGGTTAGGGTTAGGTTTAGGGGTTAAGTGTTAGGGATAGGTTTATGGGTTAGGGTTAGTGTTAGGGTTAGGGTTATGGTTAGAGTTATGGTTACAGTTATGGTTAGAGGTTAGCGTTAGGTTTATTGTTAGGGTTTTGGTTTGGGTTAGAGTTAAAGTTTAGGGTTAGGTTTAGAATTACGGTTAGAGTTTAGGGTTAGATTTAGTGTAAGGGTTCATTTAGGGTTAGGGTTAGGTTTAGGGTTAGAGTATAGGATTATGGTTCGGTTTGGGTTAGGGTTAGGGTTAGGGTTACATTTAGAGTTAGGAGTTAGGTGTAGGGAGTGGGTAGGGTCAGGCTTTGGGTTATGGTTAGGCTTAGGGTTACAATTAGGTTTAGGGTTAGGGAGAGGGTTATTGTTAGTGTTAGGTTTAGGGTTAGTTTTAGAGTTTGGGTTTGGGTTAGGGTTAGGGTTAGGGGTTAGGTGTTAGCGATAGGGTTAGGGTTATGGTTAGGTTTATGGTTTGATTTAGGGTTAGGGTTATTGTTAGGGATAGTGTTAGGTTTAGGGTTAGAGTTTAGGGTTAGGGTTAGGGTTAGGTTTAGGTTTAGGGTTAGGGTTAGTGTTAGTGGTAGAAATTAGGTTTAGTGTTAGGGTTTTCATTATGGTTAGAGGTTAGCATTTGGTTTAGGGTTAGAGTTAGGTTAGGGTTGGGTTTAGGCTTCGAGAATATGGTTATGGTTAGGGTTAAGGTTACATTTAGGGTTAAAGCTTATATTCAGGTTTACGGTTAGGGTTAAGTTTAGGGTTACAGTTAGAGTTTAGGGTTAGGTTTAAGGTTAGGGTTAGGGTTATGGTTGTGGTTAGAGGTTAGCTTTTGCTTTACGGTTAGCGTTAGGGATAGTGTTATGGTTAGTGTTATGCTTAGATTTTATGGTTATTCTTAGGGTTACAGTTAGGGTTAAAGCTTAGGTTGAGGGTTAGTGTTAGGTGTAGGGTTCGGTTAGGGATATGCTAAGGTTAGGCTTACATCAGTGGTTAGTTTTACATTTAGGGTTACATTTAGGGATAGGTTTACGTTTAGAGGTTAGTGTTAGGATTAGGGTTAGGGTTAGGGTTAATGTGAGGGTTAGGGTTATTGTTAGAGTTAGTGTTATGTTTAGGGTTAGGATTAGGGTTATGGTTAGGATTAGGGTTACAATTAGGTTATTAGGGTTAGGGTTAGTGTTAGGGTTTGCGTTTGATTTAGTTTTAGGTTTAGGGTTAGGGTTGGGGATAGGGTAAGGGTTAGGGTTAGGGTTAGTCATTAGGTATAGGTTTAGGTTTACGGTTAGGGTTAGGGTTAGGTTTAGAGGTTAGTGTTAGTGTTAGCATTAGGGTTATGCTTACTATTAGGGTTACTGTTAGGTTTAGAGTTAGGTTTAGGTTTAGCTTTACAGTTAGTGTTAGGTTTAGGGATAGGATTATGTTTAGGGTTAGTGTTACGATTAGGTTAGGGTTAGGGTTAGGGTTAGGGCTTGGGTTACAGTTAGGATTATGATTTGGATTAGTATTCGGGTTAGGGTTAGGGTTAGGTATGGGGTTAGGTATAAGGGATAAGGTTAGTGTTGGGTTAGTTTTAGGGTTAGGTTTAGTGTTAGTTTTAGAGCTAGATTTAGCGTTAGTGTTAAGGGTTAGGTGTTATAGGTTTATGGTTAGTGTTAGGGTTAGGGTTAGGGTTAGGTTTTGGGATAGTGTTAGGTTGAGGGTTAGGGTTTAGGGTTAGTGTTATGGTTCGGGTTATGGTTAGGATTATGGTTAGCCTTCGTGTTACGGTTTGGGTTAGGCTTACGATTAGGTTAGGTTTAGGGTTAGGGTTAGGCTTAGGTTAGGGTTAGGGTTCGATGTTGGGGATAGGGTTAGCATTAGGGTTAGGTTTAGGGTTACGGTTAGGGTTAGGGTTACATGTTAGTGATAGGTTTAGGGTTAGGGTTATTTTTACGGTTAGAGGTTACGGTTAGGGTTAGGGTTAGGGTTAGTGTTAGCAGTTAGCGTTAGGTTTGGGTTAGGGTTAGGGTTAAAGCTTAGGTTTAGGTTTAGGGTTAGGGTTAGTGTTAGTGTTAGGGTTAGGGTTAGGGTTAGTGTTAGTGTTAGGGTTAGGGTTAGATTTAGGGTTAGGTTTAGGCTTAGTGTTATGGTTAGAGGTTACCTTTAGGTTTAGTGATAGAGTTTGGTGTTAGGGTGAGGGTTAGAGTGAGGCTTATAAGTTATCATTACAGTTAGGGTTAGGGTTAGGTTTAAAGCTAGGTTTAGGGTTAGTGTTAGCGTTAGGGTTAGAGATAGCGTAAGGGTTAATTTTAGGTTTAGTCATTAGGTTTAAGTATAGAGGTGACTGTTAGGGTTAGCGTTAGGGATAGGTTTATTATTAGGGGTAGTTGTAGGTTTAGAGTTAGGTTTAGTTTTAGTGTTAGGGTTAGGGTGAATGCTAGGCTAGGCTTCCGGTTACGGTAAGGGTTAGTGTTACAATTAGGTTAGGGTTAGGTTTAGGCTTAGGTTTATGGTTAGGGTTAAGATTTGGATTAGGATTAGTGTTAGGGTTATGGTTAGGTTTTGGGGTTAGGTGTTAGGGATAGGGTTAGGGTTATTCTTTGGGTTACGGCTAGGTTTAGGGTTTTGAAGAGGTTACCATTAGTGTTAGGTTTAGAGTTAATATTTGGGGTATCGTTTGCATTAGATTTAGGGTTAGTTTTAGGGTTAGGGTTAGGGTTAGATTTAGGGGTTAGATGTTAAGAATAGAGTTATAGTTAGGGTTAGCGTTAGGGTTAGGTTTAGGTTTAGGGTTAAATTATGGTTAGTGTTAGCGTTTAGGGTTAGGGTTAGGGTTTGTGTTATGGTTAGGGTTAGGTTAAGTTTGAGGTTTAGGGTTAGGGTTAGGGTTAGGATTAGTTTTAGGGCTTAAGGTTAGGGGTTAGGCTTAGGGTTATGGCTTACGGTGAGGTGTTATGTTTTGGGGGTTAGCGTTACGGTTAGGATTAGGTGTAGAGTTAGGTTTAGTGTTAGGGTTAATGTTATGGTTAGGGTTAGGTTTAGGGTTACGATTAGGGTTAGAGATTATGGTTACTGTTAGGGTTATGGTTAGGGTTAGTGTTACAGTTAGGTTAAGAGCTTAGGCTTAGTGTTAGTGTTAGGGTTAGGATTAGGTTTAGGGTTAGGGTTCGCATTAGGGTTCGAAGTTAGGGTAAGAGTTAGGGTTAGGGTTAGGGTTAGGGTTAGGGTTAGGGTAGGATTAAGCTTTGGGTTAGTATTAGGTTTTGGGTTAGGGTTTAGTGTTAGTGTTAAGGTTATGATTAGGGTTAGGTTTAAG
Source organism: Cavia porcellus (assembly GCF_034190915.1). Taxonomy (NCBI): domain Eukaryota; kingdom Metazoa; phylum Chordata; class Mammalia; order Rodentia; family Caviidae; genus Cavia; species Cavia porcellus. The sequence goes on from NW_026947518.1 coordinate 7,093,388, forward strand.
ATTAGGCTTCGGGTTACAGTTAGGGTTAGGGTTACAATTAGGTTTAGGGTTAGGCTTAGTGAAGGGTTAGGGTTAGTGTTAAGTTTAGTGTTAGTTTTAGGGTTAGGTTTAGCGTTAGGATTAGGGGTTAGGTGTTAGGGATAGGGTTAGGGTTAGGTTTGCAGTGAGGTTTAGGATTAGGATGAGTGTTAGAGCTTAATGTGAGTGGTTAGGCTTAGGGTTATGGCTTAGGTTTAAGGTTAGGGTTAGGGTTACACTTAGTGTTAGAGTTATGATTAAGGTTAGGGTTAGGAGTTAGGTGTTAGGAAGAGGGTTAGGGTTAAGATTTGTGTTACGGTTAGGGTTAGGGTTACGATTTGTTTTAGGGTTAGAGTTAGGGTTAGGGTTAGGTTTAAGGTTAGTATAAGTTAGGCTTAGTGGTTAGGTGTTAGCAATAGGGTTAGGTTTAGCTTTAGTGTTAGTTTTAGGTTTAGATTTAGCGTTAGGTTTAGGGTTTCAATATTAGTGATAAGGTTAGTGTTATAGTTAGTGTTAGGTTTACGGTTAGGGTTAGGTTTAGGGATAGTGTGAGGTTTAGGCTTAGTGTTTATGGTTAGTGTTAGGGTTAGGGTTAGGGTCAGGGTTATGTTTAGGCTTCGGGTTATGGTTAGGGTTAGAGTTTCATTTAGGTTAAATTTCGAGTTATGGTTAGTTTTAGGTTTAGGGTTAGGGACATACGTTAAGGATAGGTTTAGGGTTAGGTTTAGTGTTACGGTTAGAGTTTAGTGTTAGGGTTAGGGTTTGGTTTGGTGTTAGCAGTTAGCGATAGTTTTGGGTTAGGTTTAGGGTTAAAGCTTAGGTTTAGGATTTTGGTTAGCGTTAGGGTTAGGGTTAAGTATTGTGTTAGTGTTAGGGTTAGTGTTAGGGTTAGGGTAGGGTTAGGGTTAGGGTTAGTGTTAAGGTTAGGGTTAGGCTTTAGTGTTATTGTTAGCATTAGGGTTAGGGTTAGGGTTACAGTTAGGCTTCAGGTTACGGTTAATTTTAGGGTTACAATTAGGTTTAGGGTTAGGCTTAGGGTAGGTTTAGCATTAGTGTTAGGTTTAGTGTTAGTTTTAGGGTTAGGTTTAGCACTAGGGCTAGGGGTTAGGTGTTAGTAATAGGGTTAGGGTTAGGGTAGGCTTAAGGATAGGTTTAGAGTTAGGGTTAGGGTTAGGATTAGTGTTAGGGCTTAGGGTGAGGTGTTAGGCTTAGGGTTATGGCTTAGGGTTAAGGTTAGTGTTACGCTTAGTGTTAGATTCATGATTAAGGTTAGGGTTAGAAGTTAGGTGTTAGGGAGAGTTTTAGGGTTAGGCTTTGGGTTATTGTTCGAATTACGGTTAAAATTAGGTTTAGGGTTAGGGTTAGGGTTAGATTTAGGGTTAGGGCTACAGTTAGTTTTAGTCTTCGGTTTAGGGTTAGGGTTGGGGGTTAGGTGTTAGCGATTGGTTAGGTTTAGGGTTTGGTTTTGGGTTAGGGTTAGGTTTAGGGATAGTGTTAGGTTTAGGGTTAGGGTTTAGGGTTAGGGTTAGGCTTACATTTAGGTTTAGGTTTGTGTTAGTGTTAGGGTTAGAATTTAGGTTTAGTGTTAGTGTTGGTGTTAGGGTTAGGGTTATATGTTAGCGTTTGGTTTGGGGATATAGTTAGTGTTGGGTTAGGGTTAGGGTTACATTTGGAGGTTATGGTTAGGCTTAACTATAGGGTTAGTGTTAAAGCTTAGCTTCAGTTTTACGGTTAAGGTTAGCGTTACTGTTAGAGTTTAGGGTTAGGTTTAAAGTTATGGTTAGGGTTAGGGTTATGGTTAGAGGTTAGCTTTTGTTTTAAGGTTACAGTTAGGGTTAGTGGTAGTGTTAGTGTTAGGCTTAGAGGTTATGGTTATTGTTATGGTTAAAGGTTAGGTTCACGGTTATGGTTATGGTTAGGGTTAGGGTTATGGATATGGTAAGTGTTAGGATTAGGGTTAGTGTTTACTTTTAGGTTTAGGGTTACGGTTATTGTTTTTGTTAGGTTTAGAGGTTAATGTTAGTGTTAGTGTTTGGATTACGGTTAGGGTTAGTGTGAGGGTTTTGGTTAGGGTTAGAGTTAGGGTTAGGTTTAGGGTTAGGCTTAGGTTTATGGTTAGATTTAGGGTTACAATTTGGTTAGCATTATGGTTAGGATTAGGGTTTCAGTTAGGGTTTGCATTAGATTTAGTTTTAGGTTTAGGCTTAGGGTTAGTTTTAGGTGTTAGGTGTTAGGGATAGGTTTATGGGTTAGGGTTAGTGTTAGGGTTGGCATTAGGTTTAGGGTTAGGGTTAGGGCTATGGTTAGGGTTTGAGTTTAGTGTTAGTGTTAGGGTTAGGGTTAGTGTTATGGATATGTTTAGGGTTAGGTTGAGGTTTAAGGTTAGCTTTAATGTTAGTGTTAGAAGTTAGGTTTGTGTTAGAAGTTAGATTTAATGTTAGGTTTAGGGTTTGGGTTAGGGATAGGTTTAGGGTTAGGGTTATTGTTCAAGGATAGGGTTAGGGTTAGTGTTAGGGTTAGGCTTAGTGTTAGTTTAATGGGTAGGTTTAGGGTTAGGGTAAGGGATTAATGTTATGTCTGGGTTAGCGTTATGGTTATGGTTAGGGTTAGGGTTAGGAAAAGAACTTAGCATTAGGGGTAGGGTTAGGGATATTGTTACATTTAGGTTTAGGGTTAAGTTTAGAGTTAGGTGTTAGGTTTTAGGGAGAGTGTAAAGTTTAGGCTTCAGGTTACAGTTTGGGTTAGTGTTATGATTAGGTTTAGGGTTAGGCTTAGCATTTGAGTTATGGTTACGGTTAAGTTTAGTGTTAGTTTTAGGGTTAGGTTTAGCTTTACAGTTAGATGCTAGGTGTTAGGTATAGGGTTAGGGTTAGTGTTAAGGTTAGGGCTAGTTTTACGGTTATGGTTAGGGATATTGTTAGGTTGAGGGTTAGGGTTAAGGGTTAGTGTTAGTGTTAGAGTTAGGGTTAGGGTTACAGTTAGGCTTAGGGTTACAGTTAGCGTTAGAGTTACATTTAGGTTAGGGTTAGGGTTGGTGTTACAGTTAGGCTTAGGGTTACAGTTAGCGTTATAGTTACATTTAGGTTTTGGTTAGGGTTAGGCTTAAGGTTAGGTTAATGTTAGGGTTAGATGTTAGGAATAGGTTTAGGGTTAGGGTTGGTGTTACCTTTAGAGTTTAGGGTTAGGGTTAGCGTTAGTGTTAAGGTTAGGGTTAGGGTTAGTGGTTAGCATTAGTTTTGGTTTAGGGTAAGGTTTAACATTTAGGTTTAGGATTAGGGATAGTGTTAGAGTTAGGGTTAGGATTAGGGTTAGGGTTAGGGTTATGGTTAGAGGTTAGCGTTAGGTTTAGTGATAGAGTTTGGGGTTAGGATGAGGATTAGGGTGAGGCTTAGAAGTTATGGTTATGTTTATGGTTATGGTTATGGTTAGGGTTAGGGTTATAGCTTAGGTTTAGGGTTAGGGATAGCGTTAGGGTTATGTATAGTGTAAGGGTTAGCATTACAGTTAGTCTTTAGGTTTAGGGTAAGGTTTATGGGTTAGGGTTAAGGTTACGTTCAAAGGTTAGTGTTAAGGTTAGTTTAGCGTTAGGGTTAGGGTTAGGTGTTCAGGATAGGGTTACAGTTAGGTTAGTGTTAGTGTTAGGTTTACAGTTAGGGTAGGTTTAGTGATAGTGTTACGTTTAGGGTTAGGGTTTAGGTTTAGCGTTGGTGTTAGATTTAGGGTTAGGGTTATGGTTAGGCTTTGGGGGAGGTTGAGGTTTAGATTTATAATTAGGTTTGGATTAGGGTTAGGGTGAAGGTAAGGGATAGGGTTGGATGTTAGGGATAGTTTTAGGGTTAGGGTTAACGTTACGATTAGAGTTTAGGGTTAGGGTTACGGTTATTGTTAGCGGTTAGCGTTAGCTTTGGGTTAGGTTTAGGGTTAAAGCTTTGGTTTAGGGTTAGTGTTATGGTTAGCATTAAGGTTAGGGCTAGGTTTAGTGTTATGGTTAGAGGTTAGCGTTGCTTTTATGATAGATTTTGGGCTTAGGGTTATGGTTAAGTTTACTGTTTGGCTTAGAGGTTATGGTTACGGTTGGGGTTAGGGTTAGTGTTAAAGCTTAGGTTTAGGGTTAGGGTTAGGGATAGGGTAAGGGTTTGGATTAGTGTTAGTCTTTAGGTTTGTGTTTAGGTTTATGGTTAGGGTTAGGGTTAGGTTTAGAGGATAGTGTTACTGTTAGGCTTAGGGTTAGGGTTAGTATTAGGGTTAGGTTTAGAGTTAAGTTTAGGTTTAGGTTTAGAGTTAGGGTTAGGTTTAGGGATAGGGATACGTTTAGGGTTAAGGTTACGATTAGGTTAGGGTTAGAGTTAGGGTTAGGGCTAGGGTTATGGTTAGGTTAGGATTTGGATTAGTATTCAGGTTAGGGTTAGGGTAAGGTTTAGGGGTTATGTGTTAGGTATAAGGTTAGTGTTGGGTTAGGGTTAGGTTTAGTGTTAGTTTTAGGGTTAGATTTAGCGTTAGTGTTAGGTTTTAGGTGTTATAGGTTTACGGTTAGGGTTAGGGTTAGGTTTAGGGATAGTGTTAGGTTGAGGGTTAGGGTTTAATGTTAGTGTTATGCTTCGGGTTGTGGTTAGGATTATGGTTAGGCTTTGTGTTACGGTTTGGCTTAGGGTTACGTTTAGGTTAGGGTTTGGTTAGGGTTATGTTAGGGTTAGGGTTAGAAGTTAGGGATATGGTTAGGTTTAGGGTTAGGTTTAGGGTTAGGGTTATGGATAGGGTTACATGTTAGTGATAGTTTTAAGGTTAGGATTAGTGTTAGGGTTAAAAGTTATGGTAAGTGTTAGTGTTAGCGTTAGGGTTAGGGTTAGGGTTTGGGTTAGTATTAGGTTTAGGGTTAGGGTTTAGTGTTAGTCTTAGGGTTAGGATTAGGTTTAGGGTTGCGGTTAGGCTTCGGGTTATGGTTAGGGTTAGAGTTGCAATTAAGTTTAGGTTTAGGCTTAGGGTAGGTTTAGGGTTAGTGTTAGGTTTAGTGTTAGATTTAGCTTTAGGTTTAGCGTTAGGATTAGGGGTTAGGTGTTAGGGATACGGTTAGGATTAGATTAGGGTTAGGGTTAGGTTTACAGTTAGGGTTAGAGTTAGGGTTACAGTTAGTGTTAGTTTTAGGTTTAGGTTTAGCATTAGTGTTAGGGGTTAGGTGTTATAGGTTTACGGTTATGGTTATGGTTAGGATTATGGTTAGGCTTCGTGTTACAGTTTGGGTTAGGGTTATGTTTAGGTTAGGGTTAGGGTTAGGGTTCGGTTAGGGTTAGGATTAGGGTTAGATGTTAGGGATATGGTTAGGTTTAGGGTTAGGTTTAGGGTTAGGGTTATGGATAGGGTTACATGTTAGTGATAGTTTTAAGGTTAGGATTAGTGTTAGGGTTAAAAGTTACGGTAAGTGTTAGTGTTAGCGTTAGGGTTAGGGTTAGGGTTTGGGTTAGTATTAGGTTTAGGGTAAGGGTTTACTGTTAGTCTTTGGGTTAGGATTAGGGTTAGGGTTATGCTTAGGCTTCGGGTTACAGTTGGGGTTAGAGTTACAATTAGGTTTAGGTTTAGGCTTAGGGTAGGTTTAGGGTTAGTGTTAGGTTTAGTGTTAGATTTAGGGTTAGGTTTAGTGTTAGGAATAGGGGTTAGGTGTTAGGGATAGGGTTAGTGTTAGGTTAGTGTTAGGGTTAGGTTTACAGTTAGGCTTAGGTTTAGGATTAGTATTGGGGCTTAATGTGAGTTGTTAGGCTTAGGATTATGGCTTAGGTTTAGGGTTAGGGTTAGGGTTACGCTTAGTGTCAGAGGTATGATTAAGGGTAGTGTTAGGAGTTAGGTGTTAGGGAGAGGGTTAGGGTTAGGATTTGTGTTACGGTTAGGGCTAGGGTTACAATAAGTTTTAGGGTTAGTGTTACTGTTAGGGTTAGGGTTAGGGTTAGGGTTAGGTTTAGGGTGAGTTTAAAGTTAGGGTTATGGGTTAGGTGTTAGCAATAGGGTTATGGTTAGGGTTAGGGTTAGGTTTAGTGTTAGTTTTAGGTTTAGATTTAGCATTAGGGTTAGGATTTAAAGGTTAGTGATACGGTTATGGTTACTGTTAGGGTTAGGTTTATGGTTAGGGTTAGGGTTAGGGATAGTGTTAGGTTTAGGGTTAGGTTTTATGGTTAGTTTTAGGGTTAGTGTTAGGGTTAGGGTCACGTTTATGCTTCAGGTTATGGTTAGGGTTAGAGTTACGTTTAGGTTAAGGTTAGAGTTAGTCTTAGGGTTAGGTTTAGGCTTAAGTTTGGGTTTAGGGTTAGGGTTAGGTTTAGGGTTAGGGTTATGTTTAGGCTTTGGGTTATTTTAGGGTTAGAGTTAAGTTTAGGTTAAGGTTAGGGTTAGGGTTAGGGTTAGGGTTAGGTTTAGGTTTAGGGTTAGGGTTAGAGTTATATGTTAGGGATAGATTTAGGGTTAGGTTTATTTTTATGGTTAGAGTTTAGGGTTAGGGTTTGGATTAGGTTTAGGATTAGTGGTTAGTGTTAGTTTTCGGTTAGGTTTAGGGTTAAAGCTTAGGATTAAGTTTAGGGTTAGTGTTAGTGTTAGGGTTAGGGTTTGTGTTAGGGTTAGGGTTAGGGTTAGGGTTAGGGTTAGGGTTAGGGTTGGGTTAGGGTTAAGGTTATGTTTAGAAGTTAGCTTTAGATTTAGTGATAGAGTTTGGGCTTAGGGTGAAGTTTAGACTGAGGCTTAGAAGTTATCGTTAATGTTATGGTTAGGGTTAGGGTTAAAACTTAGTTTAGGGTTAGGGTTAGCTTTAGGTTTAGGGATAACATAAGGGTTTGGGTTAGGGTTAGTCATTAGTTTTAGGGCTAGGTTTATGGTTAAGGTTTCGTTTAGGTTAAAGGTTAGTGTTAGGGTTATTATTAGGGTTAGCATTAGTGTTAGGGCTATTGTTAGCTTTAGAATTAGGTTTAGGTTTAGCATTAGGGTTAGGGTTAGCATTCATTATAGGTTTACGGCTAATCTTCAGGTTATGGTAAGGGTTAGGGTTACGATTAGGTTACGGTTAGGGTTAGGTCTACGGTTACGGTTAGGATTTGGACTAGGAATAGTGTTAGGGTCATGGATAGTTTAGGGGTTTAGTGTTAGGAATAGGGTTAGATTTAGGCTTCGGGTTATGGTTAGGTTTAGAGTTATGATTAGGTTAGGGTTATTGTTAGGGTTAGGGTTAGGATTAGGGGTAGGGGTAGTGTCTGTGTTAGATTTAGGGTTAGTTTTAGGGTTGGGGTTAGGGTTTGGTTTAGGGGTTAGGTGTTAGGGATATTGTTATAGTTAGGGTTGGGTTAGGGTTAGGTGTAGGGTTAGGTTTAGGTATAGGGTTAAAGTTATGCATATTGTGAGCATTTAGGGTTAGGCTTAGGGTTAGGTTTATGTTTAGGGTTAGGGTAAGGTTGAGGTTTAGGGTTAGGTTTAGGTTAGGATTTGTGTTAGGGCTTAAGATTATGGCTTAGTGTTAGGTCTTAGATTTAGGGGTTAGCGTTTTGGTTAGGGTTAGGCATAGGGTTAGGGACAGGTTACGGTTACGTTTGGGGTTAGGATTGCGATTAGGGTTAGAGATTATGGTTACAGTTTAGGTTATGGTTAGGGTTAGTGTTATGGTTAGGGTAAGCGGTTAGGCTTAGTGTAAGGGTTAGTGTTAGGTTTAGGTTTAGGATTAGGGTTAGGGTTTGGGTTAGAAGTTAGCGTTAGTGTTAGTGTTATGGTTAGGGTTAATGTTAGGTTTAGGGTTAGGATTTAGTGTTAGTGTTAGCGTTAGTCTTAGGGTTAGGGTTACAGTTAGGCTTCGGGTTACGGTTAGTGTTAGTGTTACAATTAGGTTTAGGGTTAGGCTTAGGGTAGGGTTAGGGTTAGTTTTAGGTTTAGTGTTAGTTTAGGGTTAGGTTTAGCGTTAGGTTTAGGGGTTAGGTGTTAGTGATAGAGATAGTGTTAGGGTTAGGGTAGGCTTAAGGATAAGTTTACATTTAGGGTTAGGGTTAGGATTAGTGTTAGGGCTTAGTGTGAGGGGTTAGGCTTAGAGTTAATGCTTAGGGTTAGGTTTAGTGTTATGCTTAATGTTAGATTTATGATTAAGGTTAGGGTTAGAAGTTAGATGTTAGGGAGAGTTTTAGGTATAGGCTTTGCTTTATGGTTAGGTTTAGGGTTATGATTAGTTTTAGGATTAGGGTTATGGGTAGAGTTAGGGTTAGGTTTACAGTTAGTTTTAGTGTTAGGGTTAGGGTTATGGTTAGGGGTTCAGTGTTAACGATTGGGTTAGTTTTAAGGTTAATTTAGGGTTTGGTTTTGGGTTAGGGTTAGGTTTAGAGATAGTGTTAGGTTTAGGGTTAGGGTTTAGGGATAGGGTTAGGGTTAGGTTTAGGTTTAGGTTTAGGGTTAGTGTTAGTGTTAGGGTTAGAAGTTAGGTTTAGTGTTAGGGTTAGGGTTAGTGTTTGGGTTATGTTTAGATGTTAGCCTTTGGTTTAGGGTTATAGTTAGTGTTGGGGTTAGGGTTAGGGTTACGCTTAGAAGTTATGGTCAAGGTTAGGGATAGAGTTAGGGTTAAAGCTTATGTTCAGGTTTACGGTTAGGGTTAGGGTTAGGGTTACAGTTAGAGTTTAGGGCTATGTTTAAAGTTATGGTTAGTGTTAGGTTTATGGTTAGAGGTTAGCTTTTGTTTTAGAGTTACGGTTAGGGTTAGTGTTAGGGTTAGTGTTAGGCCTAGAGGTCATGGTTATGGTTATGTTTAGGGTTAGGGTTAACGCTTAGGTTCAAGGTTACAGTTAGGGTTAGGGTTAGGGTTAGGAATATGGTAAGTGTTAGGATTAGGGTTAGTGTTTACTTTTAGGGTTAGGGTTATGGTTAATGTTTTGGTTAGGGTTAGCGGTTAGTTTTAGGGTTAGGGTTTGGGCTTCATTTAGGGTTAGTGTGAGGATTTTGGTTAGGGTTAGAGTTAGGGTTAGGTTTACGGTCAGGCTTATGGTTATTGTTAGATTTAGGGTTACAATTTGGTTAGCGTTAGGGTAAGGGTTAGGGTTTTGGTTAAGGTTTGTATTAGATTTAGTGTTAGGGTTAGGTTTAGGATTAGGTTTAGGCGTTATGTGTTAGGGATAGGGTTATGGGTTAGGGTTAGTGTTAGGGTTAGCGTTAGGTTTAGGTTTAGGATTAGGGTTATGCTTAGGGCTAGAGTTTAGTGTTAGGGTTGGTGTTATGGATAGGTTTAGGGTTATGTCGAGATTTAGGGTTAGGGTTAGAAATTAGGTTTAGTCTTAGGTTTAGGGTTTGGGTTAGGGATAGGTTTAGGGTTAGGGTTATTTTTCGAGGATAGGGTTAGGGTTAGGGTTAGGGTTAGATGTATGGGTTAGAGTTAGGTTTAGGGTTAGGTTTAGGGTTATGCTAGAGTTAGGGTTAGGGTTAGGTATTACAGTCAGGCTTAGTGTTAGTTTAAGTTGTGGGGTTAGGGCTAGGGTAAGGGATTAATGTTATGTCTGGTTTAGGTTTAGTTTTAGGGTTAGAGTTTGTGTTAGGGTTATGGTTAGGTTTTAGGGTTAGGGTTAGGATTAGGTTTAGCGTTCGGGTTAGGAATGGGGGTAGTTTTAGGGTTAGGGTTAACATTAGAGATAGAGTTAGGGTTAGGGTTAGTGGATTAGGGTGAGGGTTAAGGTTACGGTTAGGGTTAGGTTTAGAGTTAGGTTTATGGTTAGAGTTTAGGGTTATGGTTATGGTTATGGTTATCATGACCGTTAGGGTTAATGTTAGGGTTAGGGTTTGGGTTAGGGTTAGAGGGTTAGGGTTAGGGTTAGGGTTAGGGTTAGTTTTAGGTTTTGGGTTAGTATTACGGTTATGGTAGGGTTAGGATTAGAGTTTCGGGTTAGAGTTGTCTTTAGGCTTGGGCTTATGTTCAGTGTTACAATTACGGGTTAGTTTTAGGGTTAGTTTGAGTGTTAGGATAAGTGTTACGGTTAGTGGTAATGTTATGCTTAGGTTAGGGTTAATGGTAGAGTTAGGGATAGGTTTGGGTTTAGAGGTGAGGGTTAGGGTTAGGGTTAGCGTTACGGTTAGTGTTAGAGATTAGAGTTAGAGTTAGGGTTAGGATTAGGGTTAGATCTTATGGTTAGGTGTTATGGTTAGAGTTAGGGTTTAGGGTTAGTTTTAGGGTTAGTGTTAGGGTTAGCGTTAGGTTTATGTGTTAGGGTTAGGTTTAGGATTAGGGTTAGGGTTAGGGTTAGGTTTAGAGTTAGGTTTAGGTTTAGGTTTAGAGTTAGGGTTAGGTTTAGGGATAGGGTTACTTTTAGGGTTAGGGTTACATTTAGGTTAAGGTTAGGGTTAGGGCTAGGTTTATGGTTAGGTTTAGGATTTGGATTAGTATTCGGGTTAGGGTTAGGCTTAGGTTTAGGGGTTAGATGTTAGGGATAAGGTTAGGGTTTGGTTTAGTGTTAGTTTTAGGGTTAGGGTTAGCATTAGTGTTAGGTGTTATAGGTTTATGGTTATGGTTAGGGTTAGTGTTAGGGATAGTGTTAGGTTGAGGGTTAGGGTTTAGGGTTAGTATTATGGTTCAGGTTAGGGTTAGGATTATGGTTTGGCTTCGTGTTACGGTTTGGGTTAGTGTTACGATTAGGTTAGTGTTAATATTAGGTTAGGGTTAGGGTTAGATGTTAGGGATAGGGATAGGGTTAGGGTTAGTGTTACGGTTAGATTTTAGGGTTAGGGCTAGGGTTAGGTTTAGGGTTAGGGTTAGGTTTAGGGTTAAGGTTAGGTTTAGGGTTAGTGGTCAGCCTTAGGTTTGTTTTGGCTTTAGTGTGAATGCTTAGGTTTAGGGTTAGGGTTCAGGTTAGGGTTAGGGATATGGTTAGGGTTAGTGTTAAGGATATGTTAAGGGTTAGGGTTAGGGTTATTGTTAGAGGTTTGCATTAGGTTTAGTGATAGAATTTGGTGTTCGGGTTAGGGTTAGGATGAGGCTTAGAGGTTATGGTTAAGGTTATGTTTAGGGATAGAGTTAAAGCTTAGGTTTAGCGTTAGGGTTAGGTTTATGGTTAGGTACAGGGTAAGGATTATGATTAAGTTTAGTCATTAGGTTTAGCGTTAGGTTTCAGTTATGGTTAGGGTTAGGTTTAGATGTTAGGGTTAGTGTTAGTGTTATGTTTGGTTTTAGGGTTAGGGTTCGGTTTAGATTTAGGTTTAGCTTTAGGTTTAGGGTTAGGATTATGTTTAGGGTTATGGATAGTGTTACACATAGGTGTTGGGTTACGGTTAGGGTTAGGTTTATGTTTAGGTTAGTGTTAGGGTTAGGTTTAGCGGTTAGGTGTTAGGGATAGGGTTAGGTTTAGCCTTTGTGTTACGGTTAGGGTTAGGGTTATGATGAGGTTAGGGTTAGGGTTAGGGTTAGGGTTAGGGTTAGTGTTAGGTTTATAAGTTAGGATTAGTGTTAGCATTAGAGTTAGGGTTAGGGTTAGGGTTAGTGCTAGGGTTAGAGGTTAGTGTTAGGGTTAGGGTTCTGGTTAGGGTTAATGTTACAGTAAGAGTTTAGGTTAGGTTTATTGTTAAGGTTATGGTTAGGGTTATGGTTATCATTAGAGGTTAGCATTCGATTTAGGGTTAGAGTTAGGGTTAGGTTTAAGCTTAAAGTTGATGGTTCGAGTTAGGGTTAGAGTTAGGGTTGAATCATATGCTCAGGTTTAGGTTTAGGTTTACCATAAGTGTTAGCGATAGGAAAAGGGTTAGGATTAGTGTTAGTGGTTAGGTTTAATTTTAGTATTACGGTTAGTCTTAGTGTTCAGTTTAGAAGTTAGTGTTAGTGTTAGTGTTAATGTTAGTGTTACATTTAGGGTTAGGCTTAGAGTAAGCGTTAGGTTTAGGGTTAGGCTTAGGGTTATGGTTAGGGTTAGGGTTACAATTAGGTTAGGGTTAGGTTAGTTTTAGGGTTACGTTTAGGGTTTGCATAATATTTAGGGTTAGGGTTGGGTTTAGGGTTAGGGTTAGGGTTAGAGGTTAGGTGTTAGGGATAGAGTTATGGTTATGGTTATGGTTATGGTTATGGTTAGGTTTAGGGTAAGTTTTAGGATTAGATTTAGTGTTACAGTTAGGGTTAGGATTAGAACTTAGGGTTAGGTTTACAGTTAGGGTTAGTTTTAGGTTTAGGGTTAGGTTTAGGGTTAGAGTTAGTGTTAGTTTTAGCTTTAGGGTTAGGGGTTAGGAGTTAGGGATAGTGTTAGGGTTAAGGTTAGCTTTAGGGTTTGGATTATGGTTAGGGTTAGGGTTAATGCTAGTATTACGGTTAGTTTTAGGGTTATAGTTAGGGTCATGGTAAGAGGTTAGTTTTAGCTTTAGTGTTAGAGTTTGTGGTTAGGCTTAATTTTAGTGTAAAAGCTTAGGAATAGGGTTAGCGTTAGGTTAAGGTTAGGGAATAGGAATAGATTCACTGAGAAAACAAACCATGCCTTCCCACGAGGCTGTCAGTGCATGGAGCAGGAAACTAGAAGAGCACCCCCAAAACCAAGCAACTGGCTGATTCCAAGGACTCGGTGAGATGATAGCAACCGAGGTGAAAGGAGTAGCTTGATGTTTGTGTTATTTGATTGACTTTGCAGGCCCGGGGCAGGTGGTCTAGGCATCTATTTGGGCATCTATTTGGATGAAAGCATTGTGCATTGTGGCAGCTGTGGAGGCTTTCCTTCTGTCTTGTTTTTGAAATCCAATGTTTTGCTTCATTTTACTGTTTTGCTTTATTTCTGTATCTGATAACCTGAGCAGCTGTTTTGAAGATAACGATGTGCAGTATAACACCTATTGCTCAGTTCCTATCATCTTATTTTGAAAACTTATATAGCTACTGTTATGTTGTTATTGTTATTTTGCTTTTGTTTTTTTTTAGGTTTTCTATTTCTTTATTTTTCTTTTTCTCTTTAAAATAAAATTAAAAACAAAAAAAAAGGTTAGTGTTAGGCTTAAGGTTAGGAATAGGGTAGGGGTTAGGATTAAGATTAGTCGTTATGGTTATGGTTAGGGTTATGGTTAGAGTTACGGTTAGCTTTAGAGGTTAGTGTTAACGTTAGTGTTAGTGTTAGGGTAAGGTTAGGTTTAGAATTAGATTTATGTTTAGGGATAGGGTTTTGGTTAGGCTTTGTGTTATGGTTAGGGTTAGGGTTATGATTAGGTTATGGTTAGGGTTAGGGTTAGCATTAGGGTTTGGTTTGTGGTTAGGGTTAGGGATTGGATTAGGATTATTGTTAGGTTTATGGTTAGGTTTAGGGGTTAGGTGTGAGGGATAGGGTTAGGGTTGGGCTTTGAGTTATGGTTAGAGTTAGGGTTATGATTAGGTTAGGGTTTGGTTAGGGTTAGGGTTAGTGTTAGGGATAGCGATTGCATTAGATTTAGGGTTAGTTTTAGGATTACGGTTAACGTTAGGTTTAGGGGTTAGTTGTTAGGGATAGGGTTATGTTTATGGTTAGGTTTAGGGTTAGGATAAGCTTTATGCTTAGGGTTAGGGTTAGGGATAGGTTTATGGTTAGCATTAGCATTTAGGGTTACGGTTAGGGTTAGTGCTTGGTATTACAGTCTGGGTTAGTGTTAGTTTAAGGGGTAGGGGTAGGATTAGTGTTAGGGATTATTGTTAGGTTTAGGGTCATGGTTAGTTTTAGGGTTATGGTAGGTTTAGTGTTAAGGTTAGGGTTAGAAGTTCGGTTTAGAGTTAGGGTTAGCCTTAGTGTTTTGGTTAGGGTTAAGGTTGGGGGTCAGGGTTAGGTTTAGTGTTAGGGTTAAGATTAAGGTTACGGTTCATGTTAGGATTGTGGTTAGGTTTAAGTTTAGTGTTAGGGTTAGGGATAGTGTTCAGTTTAGAGATTAGCGTTACAGTTAGGTTTAGCTTTGCAGTTAGGTTTAGAGGTTAGTGTTAGTGTTAGTGCTAGGATTAGGGTAGGAGCTTATGGTTAGTTGTTAGGGTTAGGGTTAGGTGTTAGGGTTAGGGGTTAGGTTATTGTTAGGCTTAGATTTAGTGTTAGGTTCAAGGTAACGGTTAGTTTTTGGGTTAGGATTAAGTTTAGGGTTAGGTTTAGGTTTAGGGTTAGGGTTAGGATAAGGGGTCAGGGTTAAGGGCTAGGGTTATGGTTATTGTTAGCCTTAGGGTTAGTGTTATGGTTAGGTTTAGGGTTATGGTGAGGGATATGGTTAGGGTAAGCATTATAGTTAGGGATAGGAATTTTTTTTAGGGTTAGGGTTAGGTTTAGTGTTATGGTTAGGTTTACGTTTACAGTTAGGGGTTAGGGTTCGGGTTAGGATTAGGGTTAGTGTTAGTGTTAGGGTTAGGGGTTAGTGCTACAGTCAAGGTTAGATTTTAGGTTAAAGTTATGTTTAGGGTTAGTGTTAGAGAGTTATAGTTATGGTTAGGGTTAGGGTTAGGGCTAGGGTTAAGGTTAGGGTGAGTGTTAGAGTTAGGGTTAGGGATTTGGTTTAGGTTTAAGTTTAGGGTTAGGGATAGGGTTAGGGATTTGTGTTAGTGATATTGTTAGATTTAGGTTTATGGGTAGGGTTAGGGTTCCGGATTAGGGTTAGGTTAGAGTTCGGGATAGGGTTAGTGTTAGGTTTAGGTTTAAGGATTAGGTTTAGGGTAAAGGTTATTATTAGGGTTAGGGTTAGTGTTAGGGTTAGGCTTAGGGTTAGCATTAGGGATAGGATTAGGTTTAGGTTTAGGGTTAGGGTTTGTGTTAGGGTTACGGTTAGCTTTTAGAGTTAGGGTTAGGATAAGGGTTAGGGTTCGGTTAGGGATTGGGGTTAGTGTTAGGGTTAGGGTTCGCGTTAGAGATAGAGTTAGGGTTAGGGTTAGTGGATTAGGGTGAGGGTTAGGGTTACAGTTAGGGTTAGGTTTAGGGTTAGGTTTATGGTTAGAGGTTAGGGTTATGGTTATGGTTATGGTTAGGGTTAGGATTCGTGTTAGGGTTACGGTTGGGGTTAGCATGACCGTTAGGTTTAAGGTTAGGGTTAGGGTTTGGGTTAGGGTTAGAGGGTTAGGGTTACAGTTAGGGTTAGTTTTAGGCTTTGGGTTAGTATTACGGTTATGGTAGAGTTAGGGTTAGATTTCGGGTTAGAGTTAGCTTTAGTCTTGGGCTTATGGTTAGCGTTATAATTTTGGGTTAGTGCTATGGTTAGTGTGAGTGTTAGGATTAGTGTTACGGTTAGTGGTAAGGTTATGCTTATGTTAGGGTTAGTGGTAGAGTTAGAGATATGTTTGAGGTTAGAGGTGAGGGTTAGGCTTAGGGTTAGCATTATAGTTGGGATTAGAGGTTAGAGTTAGAGTTAGGGTAAGGATTAGGCTTTGATATTATGGATAGGTGTTATGGTTAGAGTTAGGGTTTTAGGGTTAGGGTTAGGGTTAGAGTTAGGGTTAGGGATAGGGATCAGGGTTAGTGTTAGGGTTTGGTTAGAGTTGGGGTTCGGTATAGGGATTAGGGTTAGGGTAAGTGTTAGGGTTAAGTTTAGATATAGTGTTTGAGTTAGATGGTAGTGTTCGGATTAGGGGTAGTGTTACGTTTACGGTTAGGGTTAGAGGTTAAGGTTAGTGTTAGGGTTAGTGTTAAGGTTAGGGCTTAAGGTTAGATGTCAGAGTTGGGGTTAGGTTTATGCTTAAGTTTAAGATTAGGGTTAGAGTTAGGGTTAGTGTTAGAGTTACGGTTAGGCCTGGGTTAGAAATTTAATGTCATGGTTATATTTAGGATTAGGGTTAGAGTTTCGGCTTAGAGTTAGTGTTATGTTTAATGTTCTGGTTAAGTATAAGTTTAGGGGTTAGGGTTAGGGTTAGGGTTATTGTTTGTGTAAAGTTTAGGGTTAGGGTTATGGTTAGGTTTAGGGTTAGGATTAGGGTTCGGATTAGACATTAGGGTTAGGGTTACAATTAGGCTTAGAGGATAGTGTTGGTCTTAGTGTTAAGGATTAGGGTTAGTTCTTATGGTTAGGTTTTATGGTTAGAGTTTGGATTTAGGGTTAAGGTTAGAGTTAGAGGGTTAGTGTTAGGGTAAGGTTTAGGGTTAGGGTTAGCATTAGGTTTAGGTTTAGGGTTAGAGGTTAGGGTTAGGGTTAGGGTTAGTGATAGGGTTATCGTTAGAGTTAGGGTTTAGAGTGTTAGGGTTAGTGTTAGGTTTAATGTTAGGGTTAGGTTTATGTTTAGGGTTAGGCTTATGTTTAGTGTTAGGGTTAGAGTTCGGGTTAGAAATTTTTGTTTGCGTTAATGTTAGGGTTAGGGTTGGTGTTAAGGGTTGGGGTTAGGAATAATATTAGGGTTTGGTTGGGGTTAGGGTTAGTGGTTAGTTTTGGGGTTAGTTTTAGGGTTAGTTTTAGGGTTCTTGGTAGGGTTAGGGTTAGAGTTAGGTTTAGGGCTAGGGTTAGGGATAGAGGGTTAGGATTAGCGTTGCAGTTAGGTTTAGTGTTAGGGTTAGGGTTAGGGTTAGCGATCATGTTAGGGTGAGGTTTAGGGTTATGGTTAGTGTTCGGGTTCGTGTTGGGATAGGGTTAGTGCTAGGGTTGATGGTAAGATTAGGTTTATGTTTAAGGTTAGGCTTAAAATTAGGCTTAGAGGGCTACGGTTAGGTTTAGGTTTATGGTTTGGGTTAATGTTAGGGTTATGTTTGGGTTAGGATTAGGTTAGGGATAGGGTTAGGGTTAGTGTTAGAGTTCAGGTTAGAGTTTAGCCTAAGGTTAGGGTAGGGTTAGGGTTTGTTTATGGTTTGGGTTTGGGTTATTTTTAGGTTTAGGGTTAGTGTTAGGGTTTGCTTGAGGGTTCAGGTTAGAAGTTAGGTTTAGGGTTATGGTTAGGTTTAATGGTTAGTTTTAGGGTTACAATTTCTGGTTAGAGCTGGGTTAGGGTTCAGGTTAGGGTTAGGATTAGGGCTATGGTTAGTGTTATGGTTCGGGTTACAGATTAGGATTAGGGTTAGGGTTAGGGTTCAGGTTACAGATTAGGGTTAGGGTTGGGGTTACGTTTAGGGTTATGTTTAGGTTTAGAGTTAAGTTTATGGTAAGGGTTAGAGATTTGGGTTAGAGTTAAGGTTAGGGTTAGGTTTAGTTTAAGGGGCATGGTTATGTTTAGGATTAAGGTTAGTGTTAGTCTTAGGGTTATGGTTAGAGGTTATCGTTAGGTTTAGGGTTAGTGTTTGGGGTTGGTTTAGGGTTAGGGTTAGGCTTAGAGGCTAGGGTTAGGGTTAGGGTTAGGGTTAGGGTTACGGATTGGGTTAAGGTTTAAGCTTAGGTTTAGGTTTAGGGTTACGGTTAGTGTTAGGGTTAGAATTTGGTTTAGGGTTAGGGCTAGTTTTAGGGTAAGTTTTAGGGTTAGGTTTATGGTTAGGGTTAGGCTTTAGGTGATAGTGATATTGTTAGGCTTAGGGTAACGGTTAGGGTTAGGTTTATGGTTAGGGTTAGGGATAGTGTTTGGGTTAGGGTTAGGGTTAATTTAAGGTTAGTGTTAGGGTTAGGGTTGGGTTTATGGTTAGAGTTTAGCATTAGGTTTAGTGATAGAGTTTGGGGTTAGGATTAGGGTTAGTGTTAGTCTTAGAGGTTTTGGTTAGAGTTACAGTTAGGGTTAGGTTTAAAGCTTAGATTTATGGTTAGGGTTAGCGTTAGCGTCAGGGATAGGTTAAGGGTTAGGATTAGGGTTAGTCATTAGGTTTAGTTTTAGGGTTAGGGTTAGGTTTAGAGGTTAGTGTTAGTGTTAGGGCTAGGGTTAGTATTACGGTTAGGGTTACATTTATAGTTAGGTTTAGTGTTATGTTAGGGTTAGGGTTAGAGATAGGGTTAGTGTTATGTTTAGGGTTAGCATTTAGTGTTAAGGTTAGTGTTATGGTTAGGGGTAGGTTTAGGTTGAGGTTTAGTGTTAGGTTTGGGTTAGGGTTAGGGATAGGTTTAGGGTTAGGGTTAGTGTTAGGTTTTATGGTTAGGGATAGGGTTCGTGTTAGTATTACTGTTAGAGATATGGGTTTGGGTTAGTGTTAGGATTAGGGTTAGGTTTAGGGTTATGCTAGGTTTAGGGTTAGGTATTACAGTCAATGTTAGGGTTAGTTTAAGGAGTTGAGTTAGGGTTAGGGTTAGAGAGTAACTTTAGGTTTAGGGTATTGTTTATGGTAAGAGTTACGATTCGGGTTAGGGTTAGGATTAGAAGTTATGGTTAGGGTTATGGTTAGGGTTAGGTTTAGTGTTATTATTAGGGTCAGGTTTAGGGTTAGGTTTGGGGTTAGTGTTAGGGATAGGTTTAGGTTTTCGGTTAGGTTTATGATTAGGGCTAGTGTTAGCTTTAGGGTTAGTGTTAGTGTTAGGGTTAGGGTTAGTTTTAGGGTTAGGGTTAGTGTTAGGGTTAGAAATTGGCTTAGTGTTAGGGTTAGGGTTAGGGTTAAAGTTAGAGTTAGAGTTAGGGTTAGGGTTAGATTTTAGGGTTAGGATTAGTTCTTAGGGTTAGGTTTAGGGTTAGGGATAGTGATAGATTTAGGCTTAGGGTTAGGGTTATGTATAGGCTTCGGGTTAAGCTTAGGTTTATGGTTTAAGTTTATGGTTAGTGTTATTGTTATGGTTAGGCTTAGGTTGAGGTTTAGGTTTAAGTTTAGGGTTAGGATTAGTGTTAGGGTTAGGTTTCAGGTCAGGATTAGGTTTAAGATTACAGTTTAGCATTAGGTTTAGGGTTAGGGTTAGTGTTAGTGTTAGCGTTAGGTTTCGGGTTAGATATTAGGGCTAGTGTTGTTTTAGAGTAAAAGTAAGGGTTAGGGTTAGTTTTATGATTAGAATTTAGGGTTAGGGCTAGGGTTAGGTATTACGGTCAGGGTTACGGTTTATTTTATTGTTAGGGTTAGGGTTAGGGATTAAGATTAGGTTTTGGGTTAGGGTTATGGTGAGGGTTAGGATTAGGTTTTGGGTTAAGGTTAGGGTTAGGGTTAGAGTTTATGGTTACAGTATGGGTTAGTGTTCGTGTTAGGGATAGTGTTATGTTTAGCGTTAGAATGTAGGGTTCGAGTTTAGGGTTCGGCTTAGGTTTATGGTTGGGGTTAGTGTTAGGATAAGAAGTTAGTGTTAGGGGTAAAGTTAGGGTTATGGTTACTTTAACGTTAGGGTTACTGTTAGGGTTAGGTTTAGGGGTTAGTTGTTAATGAGAGGGTTAGTGTTAGGCTGCTGGTTATGGTTAGTGTTAGGGTTACAATTAGGTTTAGGTTTAGGTTTAGGGTTAGGGTTACGGTTAGGTTTAGGGTTAAGGTTAGGTTTACAGTTAGTTGCAGGGTTAGGTTTATGGTTAAGGTTAGATGTCAAGTGTTAGGAATAGGATTTGGGTTAGACTTAGTGTTAGGGTTAGTGTTATGTTTAGGGTTAGGTTTACGGTTAGTTTATGGTTAGGGCTAGGGTTAGGGTTAGGATTAGTTTTATACTTAGGGAAAGAGTTAGTGTTAGTTTTGGCTTAGTGTTAGGATTATTGTTAGGGTTAGGGTTAGGGTTAGCATTACAGATAGGGTTAGGATTAGGTTTAAAGTTAGGTTCTGTTTAGTGTTAGTTTAGGGTTAGTGTTAGGGTTACAGTTAGGGTTTAGGGTTAGGGTTAGAATTAGTGTTAGGTTTAGGTTTAGGGATGGGGGTTAGTGTTAGGGTTAGTGTTAGCTTTAGAGATAGAGTTAGGGTTAGGGTTAGTGGATTATGGTGAGGGTTAGGGTTATGGTTAAGGTTAGGGTTAGTGGTTAGAGTTAAGCTTAGAGATTTTGGTTGGGGTTAAATTTAAGGTTAGGGTTTGGGTTACGGTTTGGGGTTAAGATTAGTGTTAGCTTTAGGTTAGGGCTAGGCTTTGGTTTAGTGTTAGGTTTAAGGTAATGGTTAGTGTTAGTGATAGGTTTAGTGTTAGGCTTAGGGTTAGGTTAAATATAGGGTTAGGTTTAGTGTTAGGGTTAGGATTACGGTTAGGGGTTAGGCTTATTGTTAGGATTAGGGTTAGGTTAAGGTTTAGGGTTAGGGTTAGTGTTAGGGTTAGGTTTAGTTTCATTTTAGAGTTAGGGTTAGTGTTAGAGGGTGAGGGTGAGGGATATGGTTAGGGTTACAGTTAAGGTTAGGGTTAGGTCTAGGGTTATGCTTAGTGGTTAGTGTTAGTGTTAGGGTTAGAGTTATGATTAGGGTTAGGGTTAAGTTTAGCATTGGGGTTAGAGGTTAGTGTTTGGGTTATCGTTAGCGTTGGGGTTAGGGGTTAGGGGTTAGGGTTACATTGATAGTTCGTATTCATGTAAGGGTTACAGTTAGGGTTAGCATTATGGTTAGGTTTACATCTGGGTTTAGGGTTAGGGTTAGGATTAGGGTTAGCGTTAGAGAGTTAGGGATAGGGTTAGGCTTAGGTTTAGGGTTAGGGTTAGTTTTAGGGTTGTGGTAGGTTGAGGGATAATGTTAGGGTTAGAGGTCCGGTTTAGAGTTAGGGTTAGCCTTAGAGTTTTGGTTAGGGTTAGGGTTGGTGGTCCGGGTTAGTGTTAGTGTTAGGGTTAGGATTAAGGTTACGTGTTGGGAGCCGCAGCCGCGAGCCCGGTTGCCTCACTTGGCGGACGTGAGGCCTGTAGGAAAGAGCAAAGCCTGAGGTAGATTACCCCTCCCATCGAGCACGTTAGTTTCCTGCTTACCGCGTAAGCAACCCGCTCAACAATATAGTCTGCCTGGCAACTGATGATGTTAGCCAATCAGCTTGCCTTGCTTACTTTAACATGATTGGACACTGTATCCGTATATATACTGGTGCCACCCCTGGGGGGAAGAAGAAGCCCGGAAGTAGAAGCCCAAAAGGAGCCGCGGGGAGCGGACCAAAGGAGGCTTCGGCTGGGAGCGATCCCAGGGCAGGCTGTACGGAGAAGGAAAATAAAAAAAAAGGTTGTCCACTGCCAGACTTTGTCGTGTGTCCTTCCTGACGGCCGGAAGCGACATCGACATTTGGAGGCCCGCACGGGGACTGATCACCCCCGAGACGTGACAGCGGACAACGCTCCAGTACAGAGCTGCGAGACAGGTGAGTTGGGGATATGCCTGGGCTCTGGGTGGCGTGCACCTACAGGGCTTTTAGACTCCCCTCAGGCTCACGCGTAAGTGGCGGATTCCTTGGGCCTCACGCGGTGAGTAACATATTAAAAAATGGGAAACATGCTAGGTAGCAACACTAAGAGCGAGGGTGGTTGTGGAGAAAGCTCTCAAGAGCTTACAAAAGTACGCAGGGTATTTGAGCAGGCCCAGTCAGGGAGCTCCCGAGAGGGGCCCGTCAAGGGGAACAAAGATGCTAAGGAGAAGGACGGGGCTCTAGCCTCGGAGTCGTCTGACTCCGAGGACGAGGGAAAGTTGAATGGCAAGGAGGCCAAAGAGACCAGCTGTCAGGAGCCTAAGTCGCTCGATAAGGAGTCCAGGGTTCTTTCCCAGTGTTGCACCGTGAATTGCGCTCCACCCAATTTGGTCTGCGGAGGAGTAGGGAGCTCCTGAGCGCTCCCCGGCGCGAGAGGGAGGCGAAGCCTTCCGCCCCACCTTGGGGGCTGTTCCCGGAGGCGATCCCTCGCTGCGAGGCGGCCGCCCGGGAGCTCCCTTCCCCTTCACCAGAACAGGAAGTGATGCACGGGCCCCCATTTTCCGCCCAATCACGGCCGCCGTCTTATGCTCCGCCGCCGGCGGGTCGGTATTTTTACAGGCGGCTTTGGCAGGGGGGACGTTTGTCTCATGAGGTACATCCACCACCTGGGATAGATAGTGGCCCCTACGGGATATTTCCTGTACAAGTAGCTATGGGCCAGGGACGTAATGCATGGGAGCCTTTTGAGATAAAGCAGATTAGAGAACTTAAAAATGCAGTTACAACCTTTGGGCCGACTGCGCCTTACACCATTGCCATGCTGGAGAACCTGTCTTCTGGGCCCCTCACCCCCGCGGACTGGATTCAGCTGGCAAAGGCGTGTCTGCCCTCGGGTAGTTACCTGGATTGGCGAGCCTGGTACGCAGAGTTCTCTGCAGAGCAGGCTGAGAGAAACGCCAATCGGGGAAACCGGGGGTGGAACAAGGAAATGCTTATGGGAGAAGGTCGGCACGCTGATGATCAGAATCAGTTCCCCAGCGCTGTCTATGAACAAATCAATGCCATAGGGCTCCGCGCCTGGAAGCAGGTAAGTGGTGCCGGAACAGCCTCCTTGTGTCTTTCAAAAATAATTCAGGGTACCACAGAGCCATTTGTTGACTTTGTGGCCCGAATGCAAGATGCTGCCGATAAGATATTTTCTGATCCGGGAGTGGCTCGACCGCTGGTAAGGCAGCTGATTTTTGAGCAATGTACAAAGGAGTGCAAGGCAGCGATAGCTCCTCATAAGAACAAGGACCTCAACGCCTGGATTAGGATATGCAGAGAGATAGGGGGGCCGCTCTCCAACTCGGGAGTGGCTGCTCTCCTGGCCGCGGCTGTACAGCAGAGGGGACCTCGCGGGTTAGAAGGGGAATGTAAGGCTAAATGGTGTTTTGCCTGCGGGGAGCCAGGACACATTAAACGTCATTGCCCAAACAATGCAGATGCTAGGCCTCGCCCTAGGAATGAAGAACCATATGTTTGTGGGCGATGCAAGAGGGGATCACACAAAGCTGAGGAGTGTAGGTCGGTCTTTGATGCTCAGGGCAACCGTATTTGTGGACGAGATGCTAGAGGGCCAAAAAACGGCCAGAGGGGGCCCCCTTCACAGGCGGGCCCCCGCCCCAGAGACAGGACAGCTCAGGATGGCAGCCTTCAACAAGGGCCACCCCTGGGTCAGCAGGTGTGGACCTCAGTGTCGCCTCCAGACTTATATTAGTGCCTGATATGGGTGTTCAAGTGGTTGAAACCACCTTTAAGGGACCGTTACCCGAAAATTCCGTGGGTCTGGTGATCGGGAGATCCTCCACGGCCCTTCGGGGTCTCATAGTAGTCCCGGGGGTCATAGACTCAGACTACACAGGACACATTAAAATTATGGTTCAATCTCTTGTGGGTACTATGGTAATCAATAAAGGAGACAAGATAGCGCAGCTCTTGCTGCTCCCCAGTCTCCACAAGAGATTTCCCTCAAAGCAGAAAATTAGAGAAAGTCAAGGTTTCAGTTCCTCAGGGGAAGTCTTCGAGGGACTCCATATAATACTTGATAAAAGGCCCATGCTCTCACTTAAGGTCAATGGCAAGAATATAACAGGGCTCCTAGACACAGGAGCTGACCGTTCCATTATCTCTAGAAAGGATTGGCCCTCCAACTGGCCCACCAACACTGCAGATAACACGCTGCAGGGCCTGGGGATGGTGTCAGCTCCTCAGGTTAGTGCTTCAACCCTGCTCTGGTGCGATGAGGAGGGTCATCAGGGCCATTTCCAACCATTTGTGTTGCAGTTGCCAGTGTCTCTGTGGGGAAGGAACATCCTCACTCAGATGGATGTCACGCTTATGTCAAACTGCTCCCCCCAGGCTAAGGATATACTCAGGAACCAGGGATATACCCCCGGCAAAGGCTTGGGCAATGCCCTACAGGGTCGGACATCCCCAATACCAGTAGAGAACAAAAAAGGTAGGCAAGGGCTGGGTTTTTCTTAGGGGCCGCTGAAGAAGCTCTCCTACCCACTTCAATCAAAATCACCTGGAGGTCAAATGATCCGGTTTGGGTACCTCAGTGGCCCCTGCCTAAGGAGAAGCTATTAGCCTTGTCAGAAATAGTCAGTACACAACTTAGATTAGGACACATTAAGCCGTCAACCTCCCCATGGAACACCCCCATTTTTATAATTAAGAAAAAGTCTGGCAAGTGGAGGCTGCTCCATGATCTAAGGGCGGTCAATGCGCAGATGCAGTCCCTGGGGGCGGTCCAGAGGGGGCTGCCAGCTCTCTCAGCCATCCCTCAGTCCTGGCCAGTTTATGTTATAGATCTTAGAGACTGTTTCTTCTCAATCCCCCTGCATCCAGAGGACACTCATAGGTTCGCCTTTACTTTACCCACCATTAACCAAGAAAGCCCTGATCTCAGATACGAGTGGATAACGCTGCCCCAAGGTATGGCCAACAGTCCCACTATGTGTCAGATTTACCTTGATTCCCTACTGGCCCCCCTACGGAAATCCTTTCCCAAGATAAGATGTGTGCATTACATGGACGACCTTTTGCTCAGCGGCAGGGACCCAGACATGCTAAATAATATGCTCGGCCAGTTGGTCGAGGCCCTGAGACAAGCTAATCTGCATGTTGCCCCAGACAAGATTCAGGGAGGAGAAATGGTGACCTACTTAGGCGCGAAAATCTCCCCTATGCTAGTCTCTCCACAGAAGGTCACCATTAGGACGGATGGCGTTAGGACCCTAAATGACATGCAAAAGCTATTGGGAGACATTAATTGGATTAGGCCATATTTACATATACCAAATTCAGATCTCAAACCCCTGTTCGACCTTCTGAAGGGAGACCCAGATATAGCCTCCCACAGGAGGCTCACTCCTGAGGCAAGAGCTGCCTTACAGAGAGTGGAAAAAGCCTTAGGTGGGGCTACCTTACACAGAATTAAACCAGGGCGACCCTTTGATGTCTGTTTGCTACAGACTAGTCTACAGCCCACAGCGGTGATTTGGCAGAAAAGACCATTACTGTGGATACACCCTAAGGTCTCACCTGCAAAAGTCATAGAGCATTACCCGGAGGCAGTCGCTTCATTGGCCCTTGAAGCGCATGATAGAGCTGTCCAACATTTTGGCTCAGGACCACAAGCCATCCGAGTACCCTATACCGCCAGCCAGATCAAGACCCTGGCTGCCTGCATAGATACATGGGCCATTCTGAGATGTGTTTTCCATGGGGATATAAACAATCAATACCCTAAAGACCCTATCTTGTCATTTGTCACTCAGCACCCTATAATTTTTCCAAAGGTTACTGCCTCTGAGCCATTAGTCCCAGCAACTACAATATACACAGATGGCTCCAAGATGGGGATAGGCGCCTATGTGATCCTAGGCAAGCCCCCGGTTACCATACAATTTGAACCTGATCAGCCTCAGGTGGTAGAACTGCAGATCGTTAAAATGATTCTTGAACGGTTCTCAGAAGCCATTAATATTGTCTCCGATTCTAGGTATGTGGTCAATGCTATGCAAGTGCTTGAGACTGCCGGTTTAATTAGATCCACTTCCACAGTGGCTAGGCTGTTCCTGTCTATCCAGACATTGCTTCAGAACAGACACCATAAGGTCTTCACCACCCACATAAGAGCACATACATCCCTGCCAGGGCCTATGGCACAGGGGAATGCGGCTGCTGATACTGCCACTCGCCCGTTATGGATTTTTACCTTACTAACACCAATCGAGCGAGCCCGTGCCTTCCATGTTAAGTTTCATGTCAATGCCAGGACACTAGCAAACCATTTCCATGTTTCCAGAGCAGATGCACGAGATATCGTGCGACTATGTGACTCCTGTGCCACATACAAACCTGCCATACCGATGGGAGTAAACCCTCGAGGTTTGATCCCTGGTGATGTTTGGCAGATGGACATCACACATATACAGGAGTTTGGGACTCTTAAATATGTTCATGTTTCCACAGACACCTGTTCTCACGTCATATTCGCAACAGCAGAAACAGGTGAAAAAGTGTCTAATGTGATCAATCATTGCCTGGCGGCTTGGGCCGCATGGGGCAAACCAAAAATATTAAAAACTGATAATGGACCAGCCTATATAGGCAAAGCCTTCAATGAGTTCTGCAAAATGATGGAGGTTCAATTAAAACATGGTATCCCATACAATCCCCAAGGTCAAGGAATCATTGAGAGGGCTCATAGAAGCCTCAAAGAAATTTTACAAAAACAAAAAGGGGGAGTAGGCCAAGGCCTGGCCCCAAAGGCACGATTATCCATGGCACTATTCACACACAATTTTTTTAAATTTAAATAATGATAATTGCTCCCCAGCCGTGGAGCACTGCAACCCTTCCCCCAACCATAAAGGGTGGGTGAAGTGGAAAGATGTCCTGACAGGACAATGGATGGGCCCGGATCCAGTGGTCAGCTGGAACCGAGGTGCGGTTTGTGTTTTCCCACAGGAATCGGGACGAGAACCACTGTGGGTACCGGAGAGACTGACACGAGCAACAAAGCCCTCGACTAAAGATCAGACCTGCCCTACCGGAGATCCATCACAGACCAACCAACAAGATGAATAGAAATAGCGGTAGCCCGAAATGGACAAGAAGATCCTCAGGCATATGCATGGCTCGCTCGCCTAGCCTACGACCGAGTCTAGGGACGGTGAGCTTCCCACACTCCTCCTCTAAAAATTATGATATAACAGGGTAGGAGAGTCAATGACGGGTAAGAGCGTACTCCCCCGGTGCGACTCAACCTAAGCCAGGCCCTACCCCATCCTGCACGTAAGCCGCTGGACTGTTAGATGCTGCCCAGGTCTAAATTTCTCTCCGAGGGGATTTCTTTACGGAGAGGAAATGAGTGCAAGCTTGTGTGCATCCAGGTTCCGTCCAGTTTGTGCCTGGCCCTAGAAAAAGGACGAGGGCCTCAGGCCCTTGGCAGACCATGGGACGGCCGACCAGGGTCTAAGCCAAGGACCTACGGTGGGCCTACGCATAGGGCATAAGCCTCTGCACCCAGTCCAGAAAGGGCTACGATGCGCACATTCATAAAAAATAAAAAAGGGGGAGATGTTGGGAGCCGCAGCCCCGAGCCCGGTCGCCTCACTTGGCGGACGTGAGGCCTGTAGGAAAGAGCAAAGCCTGAGGTAGATTACCCCTCCCATCGAGCACGTTAGTTTCCTGCTTACCGCGTAAGCAACCCACTCAACAATATAGTCTGCCTGGCAACTGATGATGTTAGCCAATCAGCTTGCCTTGCTTACTTTAACATGATTGGACACTGTATCCGTATATATACTGGTGCCACCCCTGGGGGGAAGAAGAAGCCTGGAAGTAGAAGCCCAAAAGGAGCCGCGGGGAGCGGACCAAAGGAGGCTTCGGCTGGGAGCGATCCCAGGGCAGGCTGTACGGAGAAGGAAAATAAAAAAAAAGGTTGTCCACTGCCAGACTTTGTCGTGTGTCCTTCCTGCCGGCCAGAAGCGACATCGACAGTTACGGTTTGTGTTAGGGTTGTGGTTAGGATTAGGGTTAAGTTTAGAGTTAGGGATAGTATTCAGTTTAGAGGTTAGCGTTAGGGTTAAGTTTAGCTTTACGGTTAGGGTTAGATGTTAGGGTTTGGGTTAGGGTTAGGATTAGGGTAGGAGCTTATGCTTAGTTGTTAGGGTTAGGGTTAGGGGTTAGTGTTATTGTTAAGCTTAGGTTTAGTGTTAGTTTAAGATAACGGTTTGTGTTTGGGTTACGATTAAGTTTAGGGTTAGATTTAGGGTTAGGGTTAGGGTTAGGATTAGGGGTCAGTGTAAAGGTTTAGGGTTATGGCTATGGTTAGCCTTAGGGTTAGTGTTACATTTAGGTTTAAGGTTATGGTGAGGGTTATGGTTAGCATTAGATTTAGGGTTAGGAATTTCGGTTAGGGTTAGGTTTAGGGTTATAGTTAGGTTTACGGTTACAGTTAGGGGTTAGGATTAGGATTAGGGATAGTGTTAGTGTTAGGGTTAGGGTTAAGTTTAGATTTAGGGTTAGAGTTAAGGTTAGGGTTAGTGTTAGAGGATTAGGGTTATGGTTAATGTTAGGATTACCTTTATGGTTAGGGTTACCATTAGGGTTAGGTTTAGGGTTAGGGTTAAGGTTAGGGTTAGTTATAGGGTTAGGTGTTTGGGTTAGTGATATTGTTAGGGTTAGGTTTATGGCTAGGGTTAGGGTTCTGGATTAGGGTTACGGTAAGGGTTAGAGTTAGTGTTAGGTTTAGGTTTAGGTTTAGGGATTAGGTATGGGTGAAGGTTATTATTAGGGTTAGTGTTAGGGTTAGTCTTAGGGTTAGCATTATGGATAGGGATAGGTTTAGGTTTAGGGTTAGGATTTGTGTTAGGGTTTCGGTTAGGGTTTAGTTTTAGGGTTAGGATTAGAGTTAGGGTTCTGTTTAGGAATCGGGGTTAGTGTTAGGGTTAGGGTTAGCATTAGAGATAGAGTTAGGGTTAGGGTTAGTGCATTTGGGTGAGGGTTAGGGTTACATTTAGGGTTAGGTTTAGGGTTATGTTTATGGTTAGAACTTAGGGTTATTGTTATGCTTAGGGTTACGGTTCGTGTTATGGTTAGGGTTACGGTTAGCATGACCGTTAGAGTTAAGGTTAGGGTTAGGGTTTGGGTTAGGGTTAGAGGGTTAGTGTTAGGGTTAGGGTTAGAGTTAGGGTTAGGGTTAGGGTTAGCGTTAGGGTTAGGCTTTGCGTTAGTGTTACGGTTATGGTAGGGTTAGGGATAGAGGTTCGGTTTAAAGTTAGGTTTAGGCTTGGCCTTATGGTTAGTGCTATGATTATGAGTTAGTTTTAGGGTTAGTGTGAGTATTAGGATTAGTGTTACGGTTAGTGGCAAGTTTATGCTTAGTTTTAGTGTTAGTGGTAGTGTTAGGGATAGGTTTCGTGTTAGAGGTGAGAGTTAGGTTTAGGGTTAGGGTTACTGTTAGAGTTAGAGGAGTTGGAGTAAGGGTTAGGATTAGGTTTAGATCTTATGGTTAGGTGTAAGGGTTAGAGTTAGGGTTTTGGGTTATGGTTAGAATTAGGGTTAGGGTTAGGGTTATAATTATGTGTTAGGGTTAGGTTTAGGGTTAGGCTTAGGGTTAGAATTAATGTTAGGGTTAGAGTTAGGGTTAGGGTTAGTGTTAGGGTTAGGGATAGGGATGAGGGTTAGGGTAAGGGTTAGGGTTAGAGTTAGGTTTAGAGATAGGCATTATGGTTAGGTTAAGTGTTTGTGTTAAGTTTAGGGATAGCGTTTGGGTTAAATGGTAGGGTTAGGATTACGGGTCGGGTTAGGCTTACAGTTAGGGTTAGAGGTTAGGGTTAGTGTGAGTGTTAGTGTTAAGGTTAGGGCTTAAGGTTATGTGTTAGAGTTGGATTTAGGTTTATGGTTAAGGTTAAGATTAGTGTTAGAGTTAGGGCTAGTTTTAGGGTTAGAGTTAGGCCTGACTTAGAGGTTTAGTATCAGGGTTATGGTTATGGTTAGGGTTAGAGTTTCTGGTTAGAGTTAGTGTTATGGTTAGTGTTATGGTTAAGTTTAGGTTTAGGGGCTAAGGCTAGGGTTAGGGTTTGTGTTAAGGTTAGGGTTAGGGTTATGGTTAGATTTAGGTTTAGGGTTATGGTTCGAATTAGATGTTAATGTTAGGGTTAGGGTTACAATTAGGCTTAGAGGATAGGGTTGGTCTTAGGGTTATGGTTAGGATTAGAGTTAATGTTAGGGTTAGAGATTAATGTTAGGGTTAAGGTTACTTTAGGGGTAGGGTTAGGGTTAGAGGTTTAGGGTTAGGGTCAGGGTTAGGGATAGGTTTAGCATTAGGTTTAGGTTTAGGGTTAAGGGTTAGGGTTAGGGTCAGGGTTAGTGATAGGGTTATCGTTAGAGTTACGGTTTAGGGTAAGTGTTAGGGTTAGTGTTAGGTTTAAGTTAGTGTTAGGTTTATGTTTAGGGTTAGTGTTAGGGTTAGGGTTAATGTTAGGGTTAGGGTTATGTTTAGTGTTAAGGTTAGAATTGGGCTTAGAGATTTTGGTTTGGGTTAATGTTAGTGTTAGGGTTGGGGTTAGGGGTTGGGGATAGGAATAGTGTTAGTGTTTGGTTAGGGTTAGGGTTAGGGTTAGGCTTAGTGTTAGTGTTAGGGTTAGAGGGTTAGGCTTAGCGTTAGGGTTAGGTTTAGTGTTAGGGTTAGGTTTATTGTGAGGGTTAGGGTTATGGATCGTGTTAGGGTTAGGGTTAGTGTTAGGGGTTAGGGTTAAGGTTAGTGTTCGGGTTCTTGTTGGGATAGGTTTAGCGTTAGGTTTAGGGTTACTGTTAATATTACGGTCAGGGTTAGGGTTAGTTTTAGGGTTAGGGTTAGGTTTAGGGATTAAGGTTAGATTTTGGGTTAGGGTTATGGTGAGTATTAGGGTTAGATTTTGGGTTAGGATTAGCGTTAGGGTTAGAGTTTAGGTTAGGGTTTGGGTTAGTGTTAGAGGGTTTGTGTTCTGGTTTGTCTTATGGTTATGGTTAGGGTTAGCATTCCCATTAGGGTTAAGAATAGGGTTAGGTTTAGGGTTAGCGTTAGACGGTTATGCTTAAAGTTAGGGTTAGTGTTAGGGTTAGAGTTTCGTGTTAGAGTTAGGGTTAGGGTTAGTGTTATAGTTATGTTTAGGGTTAGTGTTTGGGGTTAAGCTTAGCATTAATGTTAGGGTTTGGTTTACGGTTAGTGTTAGGGTTATGGTTAGGTTTAGAGATAGGGTTAGTGTTAGGGTTAGGTTTTGGATTAGAGTTTAGGGTTAGTGTTAGTGTTACAATTAGGGTTAGAGGATACAGTTGGTGTTAGGGGTAATTTTAGGTTAGGGTTAGGGTTTTGGTTAGTGTTATGCTTATCATTATAGTTAGGTTTAGGGTTAGTGTTAGGGTTATGTTTCGGGTTAGGGTTAGAGTTAAGCTTAGAGATTTTGGTTTGGGTTAAGGTTAAGGTTAGGGTTTGGGTTACAGTTTGGGGTTAGGAATAATGTTAGGTTTAGGTTTAGTGTTACGTTTAAGGTAATGGTTAGTGTTAGGGATAGGGTTAGGGTTAGGCTTGGGTTAGATTTAAGGATAGGGTTAGGTTTAGTGTTAGGGTTAGGATTACAGTTAGCGGTTAGGCTTAGGGTTAGGATTAGGGTTAGGTTTAGGGTTAGGGTTAGGGGTTAGTGTTAGGGTTAGGTTTAGATTCATGTTAGAGTTAGGGTTAGTGTTAGAGGTTTAGGGTGAGAGATATGGTTAGGGTTATGATTAGGGCTATGGTTATGCTTAGTGGTTAGGGTTAATGTTAGGGTTAGAGTTATGATTAGGCTTAGGGTTAAGTTTAGCATTAGGGTTAGAGATTAGGGTTTGGGTTATGGTTAGACTTAAGGTTAGCGTTAGGTTTTAAGCTTAGTTTTAGGGTTAGGGTTAAAGTTAGCGTTATGGATAGGTTAAGGGTTAGGATTAGGGTTAGGTTTAGAGGTTAGTGTTAGTGTTAGGGTTATGGTTAGTATTAGTGTTAGGGTTAGTTTTAGAATTATGTTTAGTGTTAGGTTAGTGTTATGGTTAGGGTAAGGTTTAGGGTAGTGTTATGTTTAGGGTTAGCGTTTAATGTTAGTGTTAGTGTTATTTTTATGTGTAGGTTTAGGTTGAGGTTTAGGGTTAGGGGTAGGTTTAAGGTTATAAGTTAGCTTTAGTGTTAGGTTTGGGTTAAGGTTAGGGATAGGTTTAGGGTTACGGTTAGTGTTAGATTTTATGGTTAGTGTTAGGGTTAGGGTTAGTATTACGGTTAGAAGTATGGGTTAGGGTTAGGGTTTGGATTAGTGTTAGTGTTAAGGTTATGCTAGGGTTAGGGTTAGCATTAGGGTTAGGTATTACAGTCAGTGTTAGGGTTAGTATAAGGGGTAGGGTTAGTGTTAGGGTTAGGGATTAATGTTAGGTTTAGGGTTATGGTTATGGTTAGAGTTAGTGTTAGGATTCGAGTCAGGGTTAGTATTAGAAGTTATGGTTATGGTTATGGGAAGGGTTAGGTTTAGTGTCAGTTTTAGGGTTAGGTTTAGGTTTAGGGTTTTAGTTAGGTGTTATGGATAGGGTTAGGGTTAGTATTAGGGTTAGTGTTAGATTTTATGTTAGGTTTATGGTGAGGAATAATGTTAAGTATAGGGTTAGGGATTAGTGTTAGGTTTAGGGTTAGTGTTAGGGTTAGGGTTAGGGTTAGTGTTAGGGTTAGGGTTAGGGTTAGTGTTAGGGTTAGTGTTAGGGTTAGGGTTAGGGTTAGTGTTAGGGTTAGAAGTTGATTTAGTTTTAGGTTTAGGTTTAGAGTTAGAGTTAGAGTTAGAGTTAGAGTTAAGGTTAGATATTAGGGTTAGTGTTAGTGTTAGGGTTATTGTTACAGTTAGATTTAGGGTTAAGGTTAGGGTTAGGGTTAGGTTTAGTGTTAGTGTTAGGGTTAGCTTTAGGTGTTAGGTGTTAGGGAGAGTGTTAAGGTTAGGCTTTGTGTTCCGTTTATGTTTAGGGTTATGATTAATTTTAGGCTTAATGTTACGGTTAGTTTTAAGGTTAGGTTGAGGTTTATGGTTATGTTTATGGTTAGTGTTATGTTTATCGGTTCTGTTTATTTTAAGGGTTAGTTTTAGGGTTAGCTTTATGGTTAGTTTTAGGGTTAGGGTTAGGGTTGGTTTAGGGTTAATTTAAGAGTTAGGGCTAGGTCACATTTAGGGTTAGGGTTATGGTTATAATTTAGGTTTAGGGATAGTGTTAGTGTTACAGTTAGGGTTAGGGTTAGGTTTAGAACTTAGTGTTAGTTTTATTGTTAGGTTTAGTGTTGGGGTTAGGGGTTACTTGTTAGGGAGACGGTTATGGTTAGGCTAATGTTTATGGTTAGTTTTAGCATTACAATTAGTTTTAGGGTTAGTTTTAGGGTTATGGTTTGGGTTTGTTTTACTGTTAGGGTTAGGGTTAGGGTTAAGGCTAGGGTTAGGTGTTAGGTGTTAGGCATATAGTTAGCATTAGGTTTAGGGTTATTGTTAGTGTAAGGGTTAGGGTTAGGTTTAGTGTTAGGGACAGTGTTAGGGTTAGTGTTCGGGATAGGGTTCAGGTTAGGCTTAGGGTTAGGTTTTAGGGTTAGAGTTAGGGTTAGGGTTATTGTTAGTGTTAGGTTGTGGTTTAGGTTTAGGGTTAGGGTTAGTGTTAGGTTTAGGTTTCAGGTCAGGGTTAGGGTTAGGGTTAAAGTTTAGGGGTAGGATTAGCGTTAGGGTTAGTGTTAGGGCAAGGGTTATGTTTAGGGTTAGATATTAGGGTTAGGGTTAGGTTTAAGGTTAGAGTTAGGGTTAGGGATAGTTTTATGATTAGAATTTAGGGTTAGGGTTAGGGTTAGGGTTAAGTATTACGGTCAGGGTTAGGGTTAGTTTTAGGGTTAGGGTTAGGTTTAGGGATTAAGGTTATATTTTGGGTTAGGGTTATGGTGAGTATTAGGGTTAGATTTTGGGTTAGGATTAGCGTTAGGGTTAGAGTTTAGGTTAGGGTTTGGGTTAGTGTTAGTGTTGGGGTTAGGGTTAGGGTTAGGTTTAGCATTAGAATTTAGTGTTAGAATTACATTTAGGGTTAGGATTAGGCTTAGGCTTATGGTAGAGTTAGGGTTAGGGTTAGGGTTAAGTGTTAAGGTTAGGTTCAGTGTTAGCATTAGGTTTAGTGTTACTGTTAGACCTTAGGGTTAAGGTGAGGGTTATGTTTAGAGGTTAGTGTTAGGTTAAGGGTTAGAGTTTGGGTTTAGGGTTAGGATTAGGGTTAGGCTTATATATTAGGGTTAAGTTTAGGGTAGAGATAAAACTTAGGTTTAGTGTTACTGTTAGTGTTAGTGTAAGGGTTAGTATTAGAGTTAGGTTTAGGTGTTAGGTGTTAGGGAAAGGTTTAGGGTTAGGCTTCAGGTTATGTTTTCTGTTAGGTTATGATTATGTTTATGTTTAGGGTTAGGGTTAAGTTTACGGTTAGTGTTAGTGTTAGGTTTAGGGTTAGGGTTAGGGGTTAGGTGTTAGTGATAGTGTTAGGGTTAGGTTTAGGGTTAGTGTTAGGGCTAGGTTTACGGTTAGTGTTAGAGGTTATGGTTAGCGTTAGGGTTAAGGTTAGGGTTAAAGTTTAAGTTTAGTGTTAGGTTTAAGGTTAGGGTTAGGGTTAGT
The DNA here is from genome assembly GCF_034190915.1 of Cavia porcellus. Lineage (NCBI taxonomy): Eukaryota > Metazoa > Chordata > Mammalia > Rodentia > Caviidae > Cavia > Cavia porcellus. Next base: position 7,127,170 of record NW_026947518.1, read on the forward strand.
GTTAGGGATGGGGATACGCTTTGGCTTCGGGTTACCGTTAGGTTTACGGTTACGATTAGGTTAGTTTTAAGGTTAGGATTAGTGTTAGGGTGGGTTAGGGTTAGGATTAGGGCTTCGATTAGGCTTCGTGTTAGGGTTAGGGTTAGGTTTAGTGGTCAGGTGTTAGGGATAGTGGTAACGTTAGGCTTCGTGTTATGGTTAGGCTTAAGGTAATGATTAGGTTAGGGTTAGGGTTAGGGTTAGCGTTAACATTTGCTTCAGATTTATGGTTAGTTTTATGGTTCGGATTAGGGTTAGCTTTAGGAATTAGGTGTTAGGGATAAGGTTGTATTTCGGGTTAGTGTTAGTGTTAGTGTTAGGGTTAGGTCTAGGGTTAGGTTTAGGGTTAGAGTTTAAGGTTAGGGTTAAGTTTAGGGTTAGCGTTATGGTTAAAGTTAGAGTTATAGTTAGGTTTAGGTTTAGATATTAAGGTTAGGGTTAGTGTTAGGGTTAGTGTTATGGTTAGAGTTTAGGGTTTGGGTTAAAGTTAGAGTTAAGGTTAAGGTTAAGTTTAGGGTTAGGTTTAGCCTTAAAACTTAGGTTTAGGTTTAGGGTTAGGGTTAGTGTTCTGGTTAGTTTTAGTGTTAGGGTTAGGTTTAGGTGTTGGATATTAGGGAGAGGGTTAAGGTTTGGCTTTGTGTTGCATTTAGGTTTAGGGTTACGATTAGTTTTAGGCTTAAAGTTAAGTCATTTTTAGGGTTAGGTTGAGGTTTAAGGCGAGGGTTATATTTAGTGTTAGGTTTATGGGTACAGTTTAGTGTAAGTGTTATGTTTAGGGTTAGGTTTACGGTCAGTTTTAAGTTTAGGGTTAGGGTTTGGTTAGGGTTAGGTTAAGAGTTAGGGTTAGGTAGGGGTTTAGGGTTAGGGTTAGGGTTAGAAGTTAGGTTTAGGGTTAGTGTTAGTGTAAGGGTTAGGGTTAGGTTTAGAGGATAGTGTTAGTTTTAGGTTTAGGGTTAGGTTTAGTGTTGTGGTTAGGGGTTACTTGTTAGGGAGACGGTTATGGTTAGGCTTTGTGTTACGATTAGTTTTAGGGTTACAATTAGATTAGGGTTATGGTTTGTGTTTGTTTTACCGTTAGGGTTAGGGTTAGGGTTATGGCTTGGGTTAGGTGTTAGGTGTTAGGGATAGAGTTAGCATTAGGGTTAGGGTTATGATTAGTGTTAGTGTTAGGTTTAGTGTTAGAGATAGTTTTAGGTTTAGGCTTAGGGCTAGGATTAGGTATAGGGTTTGGGTTAGGCTTAGGGTTAGGTTTTAGGCTTAGGGTTAGTGTTTGGGTTATTGTTAGGGTTAGGATTAGGTTGTGATTTAGTTTTAGGGTTAGGGTTAGTGTTAGTGTCAGTGTTAGGGTAAGGGTTAGGTTTAGCGTTATAATTTAGAGTTAGAATTACCTTTAAGTTTAGGATTAGGCTTAGGGTTATGGTAGGTTTAGGATTAGGGTTAGGTATTACGGTCAGTGTTAAAGTTACTTTTAAGGTTAAGGTTAGGGTTAGAGTTTAGCGTTAGAATTAGGTTTAGTTTAAGGGTTAGGGTTAGTGTTAGGATTAGGATTAGAAGTTAGGGTTAGGTGTTAGATGTTAGGGAAAGTGTTATGGTTAGGCTTTGGGTTATGGTTAGTGTTAGTGTTACGATTAGGTTAAGGGTTAGGGTTAAGTTTACAGTTAGTTTCAGGCTTAGGTTTAGGGTTACGCTTAGGGGTTCTGGGTTAGGGATGGGGTTTGGTTTAGGGTTAGGGTTAGTGTTAGGTTTAGGTTTACGGTTAGGTTTAGGGTTACGGATAGTGTTAGGGTTACGCTAAAGGTTAGGTTTAGGGTTAGGGTTAGGATTAATGTTAGGGTTATGTTTAGAAGTTAGAGTTAATTTTAGTGTTTGGGTTAGGTTGATATTTAGGGTTAGGGTTACGGTTATGGTTAGAATTAGATTTAGTGTTAGGTTTAGGGTTAGGGTTCCAGATAGGTTAATGTTAGGGTTAGGGTTAGGGTTAGGGTTAGAGGTTTAGGATAGGTTTAGTGTTAGGTTTAGCATTAGGGTTATAGTTAGGGTTAACTTTAAAAGTTAGTGTTAGTGTTAGGGTGAGTGTTAGGGTTAGAGTTTAGAGTTAGTGCTAAGGTGAGGTTAGGGTTAGTGTTAAGGTTATGTTTAGGGTTACAGTTTGTGTTTAGGGTAAGGATTCGGTTATGGTTATATGTTATGGTTAAGTTTGGGTTATGGTTAGGGAAAAAAAAAACCTTAGGTTTAGTGTTAGGGTTAGGGTTACGGTCAGTGTTATAGTTAGTATTAGGGTTAGGGTTAGGTTTAGGGGTTAGTTGTTAGGGAAAGGGTTAGGGTTAGACTTTGGGTTATGGTTTTTAGTTAGGTTACGATTAGGTTTAGGTTTAGTGTTAGGGTTAGGTTTGGGGTTAGTTTTATGGTTAGGTTTAGGGTTAGGGGTTAAGTGTTAGTGATAGTGTTAGGGTTAGGGTTAAGTTTATGGTTAGTGTTAGTGTTAGGGTTAGGGTTAGGTGTTATGTGTTAGGGAGAGGGTTAGGGTAAGGCTTTGTGTTACGTTGAGGTTTAGGGTTACGATTAGTTTTAAGCTTAAGGTTACGGTTAGGTTTAGGGTTAGGTTGAGGTTTATGGTTAGGGTTATGGTTAGTGTTAGGTTTAGGGGTACTGTTTCGGGTAAGGTTTAGGTTTAGGGTTAGATTTATAGTCAGTTTTAGGGTTAGGGTTAGTTAGGTTTGGGTTAGGGTTAGGTTAAGAGTTAGGGTTACATCGAGGTTTAGTGTTAGGGTTAGGGTTACAAGTTAGGTTTAGGGTTAGTGTTAGTTTTAGGGTTATGTTTGGATTTAGTGTTGGTGTAAGGGGTTACTTGTTTGATGGTTATGGATATGCTACAGTTTATGGTTAGTTTTAGTGTTACAATTAGGTTTGAGTTATGGTTTGTGTTTGTTTTACCATTAGGGTTAGTGTTAGTGTTAGGGTTCATTTTAGGGTTATGGTTTCTGTTTGTTTTACCGTTAGGTTTAGGGTTAGGGTTAGAGATAGGGTTAGGTGTTAGGTGTTAGGGATAGAGTTAATGTTAGTGTTAGTGTTAGGATTAGTGTTAGGGTTAATGTTTGCGTTAGGCATACTGTTAGGTTTAGCCTTAGGGTTAGGGTTAGGGACAGGGTTCGGGTTAGGCTTAGGGTTAGGGTTGAGGGTTAGGGTTAGGGTTAGGGTTATTGTTAGGTTTAGGGTTAGGTTGTGATTTACATTTAGGTTTAGGGTCAGGGTTGGGGTTAGTGTTAGGCTTAGTTTTCTGGTCAGGGTTAGCGGTAGGGTTAGAGTTTAGGGTTAGGTTTAGGGTTATGTTTAGTGTTAGGGTTAAGATTAGGGTTAGAGTTAGATATTAAGGTTAGGGTTAGGTTTAGGGTTAGAGTTGGGGTTAGGGTTAGTTTTATGATTAGAATTTAGGGTTAGGGTTAAGTATTATGGTCAGGGTTAGGGTTCGTTTTAGGGTTAGGTTTAGGGTTAGGTTTAGGGATTAAGGTTAGATTTTGGATTAGGGTTATGGTGATGATTAAAGTTAGATTTTGGGTTAGGGTTAGGGTTAGGGTTAGAGTTTAGGGTTAGGGTTATGGTTAGTGTTCTGTTAGGGTTAGGGTTAGGGTTAGGGTTAAGTTTAGCGTTAGAATTTAGCGTTAGAATTATATTTAGGGTTAGGGTTAGGCTTAGGTTTATGGTAGGGTTAGGGTTAGGGTTAGGTATTATGGTCAGGGTTACAGTTAGTTTTAGGGTTATGGTTAGGTTTAAAGTTTAGGGTTAGAATTAGGTTTAGGGTTTGGGTTATGGTTAGTGTTTGGATTTGGATTAGAAGTTAGGGTTAGGTGTTAGGTGTTAGGGAGAGGGTTATTGTTAGGCTTCGAGTTACGGTTAGTGTTAGTGTTACGATTAGGTTAAGAGTTCGGGTTAGGTTTAGGTTTAGGGTTAGGTTTACAGTTAGTTTCAGGCTTAGGTTTAGGGTTTGGCTTAAGGGTTAGGTGTTAGGGTTAGGATTATGGTTAGGGTTAGGGTTAGGGTTAGGGTTAGAGTTAGGGTTAGGGTTAGTTTTATGATTAGAATTTAGGGTTAGGGTTAAGTATTATGGTCAGGTTAGGGTTAGTTTTAGGGTTAGGGTTAGGGTTAGGTTTAGGGATTAACGTTAGATTTTGGATTAGGGTTATGGTGATGATTAAAGTTAGATTTTGGGTTAGTGTTAGGGTTAGGGTTAGAGTTTATTGTTAGGGTTATGGTTAGTGTTCTGTTAGGGTCAGGGTTAGGTTTAGTGTTATAATTATGTTTAGGGTTAGGGTTAGGCTTAGGCTTATGGTAGGGTTAGGGTTAGGGTTAGGTATTATGGTCAGGGATAAAGTTAGTTTTAGGGTTATGGTAAGGTTTAGAGTTTAGGGTTAGAATTAGTTTTAGGGTTTGTGTTTGGATTAGGGTTAGTGTTTGTATTTGGATTAGAAGTTAGGGTTAGGTGTTATGTGTTATATAGAGGGTTATTGTTAGGCTTCGGGTTACGGTTAGTGTTAGCGTTACGATTAGGTTAAGAGTTCGGGTTAGGTTTAGGGTTAGGGTTAGGTATACAGTTAGTTTCAGGCTTAGGTTTAGGGTTTGGGTTAAGGGTTAGGTGTTAGGGATAGGATTATGGTTAGGGTTAGGGTTAGTGTTAGTGTTATGTTTAGGTTTATGGTTAGGTTTAGGGTTATGGATAGTGTTAGGGTATGCTAATGGTTAGGGTTAGGGTTAGGGTTAGGTTTAGGGTTTGGGTTAGGATTAGTGTTAGGGTTATGGTTAGAGGTTAGCGTTAATTTTAGTGTTAGGGTTAGGTTGAGGTTTAGGGTTAGGTTCAGGGTTATGGTTAGAAGTTAGTTTTAGTGTTAGGTTTAGGGTTAGGGTTCCAGATAGGTTAGTTTTTGGGTTAGGGTTAGGGTTAGACGTAAAGGATAGGTTTAGTGTTAGGGGTAGCATTAGGGTTGTAGTTAGGGTTAACTTTAAAGGTTAGTGTTAGTGTTAGGGTGAGTGTTAGGGTTAGAGTTTAGAGTTAGTGCTAGGGTGAGTTTAGGGTTAGTGTTCGTGTTAGGTTTAGGTTAGAGTTTAGTGTTAGGGTTAGGTTTAGGGTTAAGGTTCGTTTTAGAATAAGAAGTTACTCTTAGGGGTAGGGTTAGGTTTATGGTTACGCTTAGGGTTAGGGTTATTTTTAGCGTTAGGTATAGGGGTTAGGTGTTAGGGAGAGGGTTAGGGTTAGGCTGTGGGTTACGGTTAGTGTTAGGTTTCAATTAGGTTTAGGTTTAGGGTTAGGGTTGCTGTTAGAGTTAGGGTTAGGTTTACAGTTAGTTGTAGCATTAGGTTTAGAGTTAGTGTTAGGAATTAAGTATTAGGGATAGGATTCTGGTTAGGCTTAGGGTTAGGATAAGAGTTATGGTTAGGGATAGCTTTACGGTTATTTTTATGGTTAAGGTTTGTGTTAGGCTTAGGGATTTATTGTTAGGGATAGGATTAGTGTTATGTTTAGGGTTAGGTTTAGGGTTACAGTTAGGGTTAGGGTTAGGTTTATGGTTAGGTTTAGGGTTAAGTTTAGTTTTAGTGTTAGGGTTAGGCTTTAGGGTTAGGGTTAGTGTTAGGGTTAGGGTTAGGATTACTGTTAGGGTTATGTTTGGAGGTTAGCGTTAGGTTTAGTGTTAGAGTGTGATGTTAGGGTTATGGTTAGGGTTAGGCTTAGAGTTTATGGTTAGGGTTAGTGTTAGGGTTAGCGTTAAAGTTTAAGTTTTGGGTTAGGGTTAGTGTTAGGATTAGTGTTAGTGTTAGGGTTAGTGTCAGGTTTAGTGTTAGAGGTATGGGTTACAGTTATGGTTATGGTTAGGGTTAGGGTTAGGTTTATTGTTAGGGTTATGCTACGATTAAGGTTAGGGTTTGGGTTAGGTATTACAGTCAGATTTAGGTTTAGTTTAAGGGTTAGGGTCAGGCAGAGGGTTAAGATTAGCCTTCGGGTTATGGTTAGCATTAGGGTTAAGCTTAGGTTTAGGGTTAGGCTTAGGTTTAGTGTTAGGGTTTGGTTTACTGTTAGGGTTAGGCTTAGCTGTTAGGGTTAGTTTTAGTGTTAGTGTTAAGGTTAGGGTTAGGCTTATTGTTACTTTTAGAGTTTAGGGTTATCATTAGGTTTAGGGTTAGGGTTAGGGTTAGAAGTTAGGGTTAGGGATAGGGTTAGGTTTATGGTTCCAGTTAGGGTTAAGGTTAGTGTAGGGTTAGGCATTAGGTGTTAGGCAGAGGGTTAAGATTAGACTTCGGGTTACGGTTAGTGTTAGGGTTACACTTAGTTTTAGGGTTCGGCTTGGGTTTAGTGTTAGGATTTGGTTTACGGTTAGGGTTAGTGTTGGATGTTAGGGTTAGGGTTAGGTTTACGGTTAGTGTTAGTGTTAGGGATAGTATTAGGGTTAGGGTTAGGGTTAGGTATAGTGTTAGGGTTAGGTTTAGGGTTAGGCTTCGATGTTATGGTTAGCGTTAGGGTTAAGGTTAGGGTTAAAGCTTAGGTTTAGTGTTAGGTTTAGAGTTATGGTTAGGGTTAGGGTTAGTGTTAGGGTAGGGTTACGAATTGGCTTCGGGTTATGGTTTAGGTTACTGTTACGATTAAGTTAGTGTTAGGTTAATTTTAGTGTTTGGGTTATGGTTAGGTTTAGGGTTAAGGTTAGGGTTTGGATTAGGCTCCGTGTTAGGGTTAGGGTTAGGTTTACCGGTCAGGTGTTAGGGATAGGGGTATCTTAGGCTTCGGGTTATGGTTAGGGTTATGGTTACAATTAGGTTAGCATTAGGATTAGGGTTAGCGTAAGCATTTGCTTTAGATTTATGGTTAGTTTTACGTTAAGGATTAGGGTTAAGTTTAGGAATTAGGTGTTAGGGATAAGGTTATATTTAGTGTTAGGTTGACGATTAGAGTTAGTTCTAGGTTAGGGTTAGGGTTAGAGTTTAGGTTTAGGGATAAGTTTAGGGTTAGGGTTATGGTTAGAGTTAGAGTTAGGGTTAGGGTTAGATATTAGTGTTAGGGCTAGTGTTAGAGTTAGTGTTACAGTTCGAGTTTAGTGTTAGGTTTAAAGTTAGAGTTAGGGTTAAGTTTTGGGTTAAGGTTAGGGTTAGAGTTGGGCTTAAAACGTTAATTTTAGGGTTAGGGTTAGGTTTAGGGTTAGGGTTAGTGTTAGTCTTAGTGTTAGTGTTAGTGTTAGTCTTAGTGTTAGGGTTAGGGTTAGGTGTTAGGTGTTAGGTAGATGGTTAGTGTTAGGCTTTGTGTTATGTTTAGGTTTAGGGTTACCATTAGTTTTAGGCTTCAGGTTATGGTTATGTTTAGGGTTAGGTTGAGGTTTAGTGTTAGGTTATGGTTAGTGTTAGGTTTAGGGATACTGTTTAGGTTAAGTCTTAGTTTTAGGGTTAGGTTTACGGTCAGTTTTAGGGTTAGTGTTAGGTTTGGGTTAGGGTTAGGTTAAGAGTTAGGGTTAGGTCGAGGTTTAGTGTTTGGGTTAGAAGTTAGGTTTACGTTTAGTGTTAGTGTTAGGGTTAGCATTAGAGTTAGAGTTTGAGGTTAGTGTTATTTTTAGGGTTAGGGTTAGGTTTAGTGATGGGGTTAGGGGTTACTTGTTAGGGAGACGGTTATGGTTAGGCTTCGGGTTATGGTTAGTTTTAGGGTTACAATTATGTTTAGGGTTAGGTTTAGGGTTATGGTTTGGGTTTGTCTTACACTTAGGGTTAGGGTTATGGTTATGGTTAGGGTTAGGGTTAGGGTTAGATTTAGGGTTATGGTTTGGGTTTGTTTTACCGTTAGAGTTAGGGTTAGGGTTCGGCCTAGGGTTAGGCGTTAGGTGTTAGGGATAGAGTTAGCGTTAGGGTTAGGGATAGGATTAGTGTTAGGGTTAGGTTTAGTGTTAGGGATAGTGTTAGGTTTAGGGTTAGGGTTAGTTTTAGGAATAGGGTTCGGGTTAGGCTTATGGTTAGGGCTTAGGTTTAGGGTTAGTGTTAGAGTTATTGTTAGGGTTAGGGTTAGGTTGTGATTTAGTTTTAGGGTTAGGCTTACGTTTAGTGTTAAGGTTTGCTTTACTGTTAGAGTTAGGGTTAGCTGTTAGGGTTAGTGTTAGTGTTAGTGTTAAGGTTAGGGTTAGGCTTATTGTTACTGTTAGAGTTTAGGGTTATCGTTAGGTTTAGGGTTAGGCTTAGGGTTAGAAGTTAGGATTAGGGGTAGAGTTAGGTTTATGGTTCCAGTTAGGGTTAAGGTTAGTGTTAGGGTGAGGCATTAGGTGTTAGGCAGAGGGTAAAGATTAGACTTCGGGTTCGGTTAGTGTTACGGTTACACTTAGTTTTAGCATTAGGCTTAGGTTTAGTGTTAGGATTTGGTTTACAGTTAGGGTTAGTGTTGGATGTTAGGGTTAGGGTTAGGTTTACGGTTAGTGTTAGTGTTAGGGGTAGTATTAGGGTTAGGGTTAGGGTTACGATTAGGTTTATGTTTAGGCTTAGAGTTACAGTTAGGGTTATGGTTAGGTTTAGCGTTAGGGATAGGGGTTATGTATTATGGGTCGGGTTAGGGTAGGGTTAAGGTTATGGTTATGGTTAGGGCTTCGGGATAGTGTTAGGGTTATGGTAAGGCTTAGGGTTACAGTTAGGCTTGGGGTTAGGCTGAGGGTTAGAGTTATGATTAGGTTAGTATTAGGTTTAGGGTTAGGGGTTGGGTTAGGCTTAGATTTTATGGATAGTTTTAGGGTTGCTGTTAGTGTTACGGTTAGAGTTTAGGGTTAGGGTTAGGACTCGTGTTAGGGTTAGGGTTAGGTGTTAGGGATAGATTTAGGTTTAAGGTTAGTGTTAAAGCTTAAGTTTGGTGTTAGGTTTAGTTTTAGGGTTAGGGTTAGGGTTAATTTTAGTGTTAGGGTTAGAGTTAGTGTTAGGGTTTGGGTTAGGGTTAGGATTATGGTTAGAAGTTAGCGTTGTGTTTAGGGTTATATTTAGGGTGAAGGTTAGGGTTAGGGTTAGGCATAGAGGTGTTGGTTAATGTTAGAGTTAGGTTTAGGGTTAGAGTTATGGTTAGGATTAGGGTTACATTTAGTTTAGGGTTTGAATTAGGGTTACAATTAGGTTAGTGTTAGGGTTAGGGTTATGGTTAGTGTTAGCGTTTAGGGTAAGGACTAGTGTGAGGGTTAGTTTTATTGTTAGCATTAGGGATAGGTTGAGGTTTAAGTTTAGTGTTACGGTTAGGGTTAGGGTTATGGTTAGGGTTAGGGTTAGGGTTATGATTATGGTTAAAGGTTAGCATTAGGTTTAGGGTTAGGTTTAGGGTTAGAGTTTGGGTTAGAGTTAAATGTTAGGGTTAGGTTTAGGGTTAAGGCTAGATTTTAGTGTTAGTGTTAGTGTAAGAGTTAGGTTTAGTGTTAGGGTAAGGGTTAGGTTTAAGTTTAGGTTTAGGGTTAGGGTTATGTTTAGGTTAGAGTTAGGGTTAGGTTTAGGGTTAGGGTTATGATTAAGGTTTGGGTTAGGGATTAGATGTTACAGAGAGGGTTAGGTTTAGGTTTTGTGTTACGGTTAGTGTTAAGGTTATGATTAGGTTTAGGGTTAGGGTTAGGGTTAGGGTTATGGTTAGGAATAGCATAATGATTAGGATTATGGTTAGTGGTTATTTTCAGGGTAAGGGTTACAGTTAGTGTTAGGGTTAGGTTTAGAGGTTACTGTTAGTTTTAGGGTTAGGGTGAGGGTTAGTGTGAGGGTTAGGGTTAGTGTTAGGGTTAAGATTTGGCTTAGGGTTATATTTAGTGTTAGGGTTACAATTATGTTAGCTTTAGGTTTAGGGTTAGGGTTAGGTTTAGGGATTGCGTTAGGTTTAGTGTGACGGTTAGGACTAGGGTTCGGGTCAGGTTTAATGGTTAGGTGTTAGGGTTAGGGTTATGGATTAGGGTTAGTGTTAGAGTTAGTCTTCAGGTTAGGGTTAAGGTTTGGGTTATGGTTAGGGTTAGCGTTTTGGGTAGAGTTTGGATTAGGGTTAGTGTTATGGTTAGGGTTATGGTTAGGCTGAGGTTAAGACTTAGTTATAGGTTCAGGGTTAGAATTTAAGTTTAATGCTAGGTTTAGGGTTAGGCTTAGGTATAGTTTAGGGTTAGGGTTAGTGTTAGAGGTTAGGGTTAGTTTTAGTTTTAGGGTTAGGGTTAGCATTTAGGGCTAGGGTTTGGATTAGCTTTAGTGTTATGGTTAGGGTTAGGGTTAAGTTGTGGTTGAGCTTTAGGGTTAGGGTTAGGGTTATGGTTAGGGTTATGCTAGGGTTAGAGTTAGGGTTAGGGTTAGGTATTACCATCAGGCTTATGTTTAAGGGGTAGGCTTAGGGTTAGGGTAAAGTATTAATGTTAGGTCTGGGTTATGGTTAGGGTTTGGGTTAGGATTAGAATTTAGGGTAAGGGGTGGGGTTAGGGATATCGTTATGTTTAGGGTTAGGGTTAGTGTTAGTGTTAGGATTAGGGCTTAGGTGTTAGGGAGAAGGTTAAGGTTAGGCTTTGGGTTACGGTTAGTGTTATGATTAGGTTTAGGGTTAGTCTTAGGGTAAGATTTAGGGTGAGGTTTAGTGTTAGTTTTAGGGTTAGGTTTAGCATTAGGGTTAGGGGTTAGGTGTTAGGGATAGGGTTAGGGTTAGGTTTAGTGTTAGGTTTACGGTTAGGGTTAGGGTTATGTATAGTGTTAGGTTTAGGGTTAGTGATAAGGTTAGTATTAGGGTTAGGGTTAGGTTTAGAGTTACGGTTAGGCTTTGGGTTCTTGTTAGGGTTAGAGTTACGTTTAGGTTAGGTTTAGGTTTAGGGTTAGGGTTAGGTTTAGATGTTAGGGATAGGTTTAGTGTTAGGGTTAGTGTTACGGTTAGAATTTAGCGTTAGGGTTAGAGTTAGGGTTAGGGTTAGCGGTTAGCATTTGGTTTTGGTTAGGGTTAGGGTTAAAGCTTAGGTTTAGTGTTAGGTTTAGGGTTAAGTTTATGTTTAGTGTTAGGGTTAGGTTTAGGGTTAGGGTTATGGATAGAGGTTAGCGTTAGGTTTAGTGATAGACTTTGGTGTTAGGGTTAGGTTTAGGGTGAGTCTTAAAAGTTATGGTTAGTGTTATGGTTATGGTTAGGGTTAAAGCTTAGGTTTAGGGTTAGGTTTAGTGTTAAGGTTATGGATAGGGTTAGTGTTAGGGTTACGGCTAGGCCTAGAGTTATGGTTAGGGTTAGGATTACATTTAGGATAGGGTTAGGTTTAGGGTTAGGGATAGGGTTAGGGTTATGGTTAGAATTCAGGTTTAGTGTTATGTTTAGAGTTAGGGCTAGGGGTAGGTTTAGGGTTAGGCTTAGTGTCCGAATTTAGGGTTAGTTTTAGGGTTAGGGTTAGGGTTAGGGTTTGGATTAGAATTTTGCGTTAGGGATAGGTTTAGTTTTAGGGGTTAGGTGTTAGGGATAGGGTAATGGTTATGGTTAGGTTTAGGTTTATGTTAGAGTTAGGGTTAGGTTTAGGTTTATGTTTAGGGTTAGGTTTAGTGTTATGGTTTGGCTTAGGATTAGAATTTAGGTTTAGGGTTAGCGTTAGGGTTAGGTTTATGGGTTAGGTTTAGGGTTACTGTTATGGTTACAGGTTAGCATTAGGTTTAGGTTTAGGGTTATGGTTTGGGTTCGAGTTAAAGTTTATTGTTTGGGTTAGTTTTATGGTTATGGTTAGAGTTTAGGGTTTGTGTTAAGGTAAGGGTTAGGATTAGGGTTAGGGTTAGGGCTACTGTTAGGTTTAGTGTTAGGTTTACACTTAGTGTTAGGGTTATGATTAAGGTTAGGTTTAGGAGTTAGGTGTTATGGAGTGGGTTAGGCTTAGGCTTTGGGTTACGGTTAGACTTAGGTTTATGATTCGGTTTAGTGTTAGGGTTAGAGTTAGGGTTAGATTTAGGGTTAGGGTTAGGGTTAGAGTTTAGGGTTAGTGTTAGGGTTTTGGTTAGTTTTGTGGTTAGGGTTAGGGTTAGGCTTAGGGTTATAGTTTATGGTTAGGGTTAGGATTATGGTTAGGGTTAGGGTTATGGTTAGGTTTAGGTTTTAGGGTTAGAGTTAGAGTTAGAGTTAGTGTTAGAGTTAGGGTTAGGGTTAGTGTTAGGGTTAGGGAAAGAGATCAGGGTTAGGGCAAGGGTTAGGGGTAGGCTTAGGGTTAGAGTTAAGTTTAGGGATGGGGTTAGGGATAGGTTAAGTTTTAGGGTGAAATTTAGGGATAGCATTTGGGCTAGATGGTAGGGTTAGGATTAGGGTAGTTTTAGATTTACGGTTCAGGTTAGAGGTTAATGTTAGTGTTAGGGTTAGTGTTAAGGTTAGGGCTTAAGGTTAGGTGTCAGAGTTGGGGTTAGGTTTATGGTTAAGGTTAAGATTAGGGTTAGAGTTAGGGTTAGTGTTATGGTTAGGGTGAGGGCTGGGTTAGTGGTTTAATGTCAGTGTTATGTTTAGGGTTAGGGTTAGATTTTCGGGACAGAGTTAGTGTTATGGTTAGGTTTAGGGGTTAGGGTTAGGGTGTGTGTTAAGGTTCGGGTTAGGGTTATGGTTAGGTTTAAGGTTAGGGTTTGGATTAGATGTTAGGTTTAGTGTTAGGGTTATGATTAGGCTTAGAGGATAGGGTTGGTCTTAGGGTTAAGGTTAGGTTTAGAGTTAAGGTTATGGTTAGAGATTAGGGTTATGGTTAGTGTTACTTTAGGGTTGGTTTGAGGGTTAGGGTTAGAGGGTTATGGTTAGGGTCAGGGTTAGTGGTAGGGTTAGCGTTAGTTTTAGGTTTAGGATTAATGGTTAGGGTTAGCATTATGGTTAGTAATAGGGTTATCATTAGAGTTAGGGTTTAGGGTAAGGGTTAGGATTAGTGTTAGGTTTAATGTTAGGGTTAGGGTTATGTTTAGGTTTAGGTTAGGGTTAGGGTTAGTGTTAATGTTAGGGTGAGGGTTATGTTTAGTGTTAGGGTTACAGTTGGGATTAGAGATTTTGGTTTGGGTTAATGTTAGGGTTAGGGTTGGGGTAGGGGTTGGTGTTAGGAAAAGTCTTAGGGTTTGGTTAGGGTTAGTGTTAGGGTTAAGGTTATTGTTAGGATTAGGGTTAGAGGGTTAAGGTTAGCGTTAGGATTAGGTTTAGTGCTAGGTTTAGGGTTAGGGATCGTGTTAGGGTTAGGGTTAGTGTTAGGGGGTAGGGTTAGGGTTAGTCTTCTGGTTCGTGTTGGGATAGGTTTAGGGTTAGGGTTAATATTAGGATTATGTTTAGGATTAGGGTTAGAGTTGGGCTTAGAGATTTTGGTTTGGGTTAATGTTAGGGTTAGGGTTGGTGTTAGGGGTTGGGGTTAGGAATAGTGTTAGGGTTGTGTTAGGGTTAGGGTTAGTGTTAGAGGGTTAGGATTACGTTAGGGTTAGGTTTTGTGTTAGGGTTAGTGTTAGGGATTGTGTTAGCGTTAGGGTTAGGGGTTAGGGTTAGGGTCAGGGTTAGGGTTAGGCTTAGCGTTAAGTTTAGATTTAGGGTTAGAGGTTAGTTTTAGGGTTAGTGATAGGGTTATCGTTAGTGTTAGGTTTTAGGGTAAGGGATAGGGTTAGTTTTAGGTTTAATGTTAGGGTTAGCATTATGTTTAGGGTTAGGGTTATGGTTAATAATCGGGTTAGGGTTATGTTTACTGTTAGGGTGAGAGTTGGGCTTAGAGCTTTTGGTTTGGGTTAATGTTATGGTTTGGATTGGGGTTAGGGGTTGGTGTTAGCAATACTGTTAGCGTTTGATTAGGGTTAAGGTTAGGGGTTAGGTTTACGGTTATTGTTCGGTTTCTTGTTAGGGTAAGGGTTTTGGTTAGGGTTAGGGCTTGGTTTGGTTAGAGGGTTAGGGTTAGCGTTTGGGTTAGGTTTAGTGGTAGTGTTATGGTTAAAGTTCGTTTTGGGGTTAGGGTTAGGGTTAGGGTTAGAGCTTAGGGTTAGGATTAGTGTTTGGGTTATGTTTAGGGTTAGGATTAGAGTTGGGCTTAGAAATTTTGGTTTGGGTTAATGTTAGGGTTAGGGTTGGTGTTAGGGTTTGGGGCTAGGAATAGTGTTAGGGTTGGATTAGTGTTAGTTTTAGGGTTAGGGTTAGTGTTAGGGTTAGGTTTAGTGTTAGGGTTAGGGTTAGGGATCGTGTTAGGGTTAAGGTTAGGGGTTAGGATTAGGCTTAGTGTTCGGGTTCGTGTTGGGATAGGGCTAGGATTAGGTTTAGGGTTAGGGTTAATGTTCGGTTTATGTTTAGGTTTAGGGTTAGAGTTGACTTAGAAATTTTGGTTTGGGTTCATGTTAGGGTTAGGGTTGGTGTTAGGGTTGGGGTTAGGAATAGTTTTAGGGTTGGATTAGTGTTAGTGTTAGGGTTTGAGTTAGCGTTAGGGTTAGGTTTAGTGTTACGGTTAGGGTTAGGGATCGTGTTAGGTTTAGGGTTAGGGTTAGGGGTTAGGGTTAGGGTTAGTGTTCGGGTTCATGTTGGGATAGGGTTAGGGTTAGGGTTAGCGTTAATGTTAGGGTTAGGTTTATGTTTAGGGTTAGGGTAAGGTTTAGGCTTAGAGGGCTGGGGTTAAGTTTAGGTTTAATGTTTTGGTTAGTTTTAGGGTTATGGTTGGGTTAGGGTTAGGTTAGGGTAAGGGATTGTGTTAAGTTTCGGTTTAGAGTTTTGTGTAAAGTTAGGTTAGGGTTAGGGTTTGTTTTATGGTTAAGGTTTGGGTTATGGTTAGGTTTAGGGTTATGGTTACGGTTAGGTTTAGGTTTCAGGTTAGAGGTTAGTATTACGGTTATGGTTAGGGTTACGGTTAGGGTTAGAGGTTAGATTTAGGGTTAGAGTTTCGGGTTAGGGTTAGGGTTAGAGTTAGGATTAGGGTTATGGTTAGTTTTAGTGTTCGATTAAGAGGTAAGGGTTAGGGTTAGGATTACGTTTGTGGTTAGAGGTTAAGGTTGGGGTTAGGTTTAAGGTTAGGGTTACGTTTAGGTTTAGAGTTAAGGTTACAGTTAGGGTTCTAGGTTTGGGTTAGGGTTAGGGTTAGGGTAGTTTAAGGGGCATGTTTAGGTTTAGGGATAGCGTTAGTGTTTGTCTTAGGGTTATGGTTAGAGGTTAGCATTAGCTTTAGGGTTAGAGATTGGGGTTGGGTTAGGGTTAGGGTTAGGCTTAGAGTTTAGGGTTAGGGTTAGGGTTAGGGTTAGCGTTAAAGCTTTGGTTTAGGGTTAGGGTTAGTGTTAGGGTTGGAAATTGGTTTAGTGTTAGGGCTAGTTTTAGGGTAAGTTTTAGGGTTAGGTTTATGGTTAGGGATAATGTTAGGGTTAGGGTTAATTTAGGGTTAGTGTTAAGGTTAGGGTTATGGTTAGAGTTTAGCGTTAGGTTTAGTGATAGAGTTTGGGGTTAGGGTTAGGGTTAGTCTTAGGCTTAGAGGTTATGGTTAGAGTTAATGTTAGGGTTAGGTTTAAAGCTTAGGTTTACGGTTAGGTTTAGGGTTAGCGTTAGGGGTAGGTTAAGGGTTAGGTTTAGGGATAGTCATTAGGTTTAGGTTTAGGGTTAGGGTTCGGTTTAGAGGTTAGTGTTAGTGTTAGTGTTAGTGTTAGGGTTAGGGTTAGTGTTAGGTTTAGAATTAGGTTTAGTGTTAGGTAAGGTTTAGGGTTAGGGTTAGGGTTAGTATTATATTTAGGATTAGCATTTAGTGTTAGGTTTAGTGTTATGGTTCGGGGTAGGTTTAGGTTGAGGTTTAGTGTTAGGGGTTGAGTTAGGGTTAGAATTAGGTTTAGTGTTAGGTTTGGGTTAGGGTTACGGATAGGTTTAGGGTTAGGGTTAGTGTTAGATTTTATGGTTAGTGTTGAGGTTAGTGTTAGTATTACGGTTAGAGGTATGAGTAGGGTTAGTGTTAGGATTAGGGTTAGGGTTAGGGTTAGGGTTAGGGTTATACTAGGGTTAGGTTTAGTGGTAGGGTTAGGTATTACACTCAGTGTTAGGGTTAGTTTGAGGGATAGGGTTAGAGATAGTGTTACGGTTAGACTTTAGTGTTAGGGTTAAGGTTAGAGTTAGGTTTAAGGTTAGGGTTAGTGATAGGGTTACGGTTAGGGTTAAAACTTAGGTTTAGGGTTAGGGTTAGTGTTAGTGTTAGTGTTAAGGCTCGGGTTAGGTGTTAGGTGTTAGGGAGAGGGTTAGGGTTAGGCTTTGGGTTACATTTTTGATTAGGGTTACAATTAGGTTTAGGCTTAAAGTTACAGTTAGATTTAGGGTTAGGTTTATGTTTAGAGTTAGTGTTATGGTTAGTGTTAAGTTTAGGGGTACTATTTAGTGTAAGTGTTAGGTTTAAGGTTAAGTTTACGGTTAGTTTTAGGGTTAGGGTTAGGGTTAGGGTTGGTTTAGGGTTAGATTAAGAGTTAGGTTTAGGTCGAGGTTTAGGTTTAGGGTTAGGGTTAGGGCTAGAATTTATGTTTAGGGTTAGTGTTAGTGTTAGGCTTAGGGTTTGGTTTATGGTTAGAGGTTAGTGTTAATTTTAGGGTTAGCATTACGTTTAGTGTTGAGGTTAGGGGTTAGTTGTTAGGGAGACAGTTATGGTCAGGCTTCTGTTTACATTTAGTTTTAGGGTTACGATTAGGTTTATGGTTAGATTTAGGGTTATGGTTACGGTTTGTTTTATGGTTAGGGTTAGGATTAGTGTTATGGCTAGAGTTAGGTGTTAGGTGTTAGGGATAGAGTTAGCGTTAGAGTTAGAGTTAGGATTAGTGTTAGGGTTAGGTTTAGGGTTAGGGATGGTGTTGTGTTTAGTCTTAGGGTTAAGGTTATGGGTAGGGTTCGCGTTAGGCTTAGGGTAAGAGTTAGGGTTATTTTTAGGGTTAGGGTTAGGAATTAGGTGTTAGGGAGAGGGTTAGGGTTAGGTTTACAGTTAGTTGTAGGTTTAGGTTTAGGGTTATGGTAAGAGTTAGGGTTATTGTTAGGGTTAGGGTTAGGAATTAGGTGTTAGGGAGAGGGTTAGGGTTAGGTTTACAGTTAGTTGTAGGTTTAGGTTTAGGGTTAGTGTTAGTGGTTAAGTGTTAGGGATAGGATTAGGGTTAGGCTTAGTGTTATGGTTAGTGTTTTGGTTAGGGTTAGGTTTATGGTTAGCTTTATGGTTAGGGTTAGTGTTAGCTTTAGGGTTAGAAGTTAGGTTTAATGTTAGGTTTAGCGTTAGGGTTAAGGTTAGCGTTAGGGAAAGATTAAGGTTTAGCGTTAGGTTTAAGGTTAGGGTTAGGTTTAGGTTTAGAGGTTAGTGTTAGTGTTAGTGTTTGGGTTAGTATTATGTTTAGGGTTAGGTTTAGAATTAGGTTTAGTGTTAGGTTATGGTTAGGGTTAGTGTTAGGCTTAGAGTAGTGTTATGTTTAGGGTTAGTGTTTTATGTTAGGGTTAGTGTTATGGTTAGGTGTAGGTTTAGGTTGAGGTTTAGGGGTAGGGGTAGGGTAAGGGTAAGAAGTTAAGTTTAGTATTAGGTTTGGGTTAGGGTTAGGGATAGGGTTAGGGTTAGGGTTACTGTTAGATTTTATGGTTAGTGTTAGGGTTAGGGTTAGTATTACAGTTAGAGGTCAGGGTTAGGGTTAGGATTAGTGTTAGGGTTAGGGTAATGCTAGGGTTAGGGTTAGGGTTAGATTAGTGTTAGGTTTAGATATTACGGTTAGTGTTAGGGTTAGGTATTATGGTCAGTGTTAGGATTAGTTTAAGTGGTAGGGTTAGGGTTATGGTTAGGGAGTAATGTTAGGTTTAGGGTTATGGTTATGGTTATGGTTAATGTTAGGGTTAGTATTCAGGTTAGGGTTAGGATTAGAAGTTATGGTTAGGGTTATGGCTAGGTTTAATGTTAGTTTTAGGGTTTGGTTTAGGGTTAGGGTTGGGGTTAGGTGTTATGGATAGGGTTAGGGTTAGTGTTAGGTTTTCGTTTGGGTTTATTTTTAGGAATAGTGTTAGGTTTAGGGTTATGGTTTGTGTTAGGGTTAGGGTGTGTGTTAGGGTTAGGTTTAGGCTTAGGGTTAGGTTTAGTTTTAGGGTTAGGGTTAGTGTTAGGGTTAGAAGTTGGTTTAGTCTTATGGTTAGGGTTAGGGTTATAGTTAGCATTATAATTAGTGTTAGGGTAAGATATTAGGGTTAGTGTTAGTGTTAGGTTTAGTTTTACGGTTAGAGTTTAGGGTTAGGGTTAATATTAGAGTTAGGGTTAAAGTTAGGTGTAGGGTTAGGGTTAGGGTTAAGGTTCAGTTTAAACTTAGGTTTAGGGTTCGGGTTAGGGTTAGGGTAGGGGTTAGTGTTAGTGTTAGTGTTAGGTTAGGTTTAGGTTTTAGGTGTTTTGGAATGGGTTAGGGTTAGGCTTTGTGTTATGTTTAGGTTTAGTGTTACGATTAGGTTTAGGCTTAATGTTACAGTTAGGTTTAGGGTTATGTTAAGGTTTAGAGTTAGGTTTATGGTTAGTGTTAGGTTTAAGGGTACTGTTTAGGGTAAGGGTTAGGTTTAGTGGTAGGTTTACAGTTAGTTTTAGGGTTAGGGTTAGGGTTGGGTTAAGGTTAAGTTAAGAGTTAGGGTTAGGGGGCTGGGGATTTAGCTCAGCGGCATAAGCGCCTGCCTTGTAAAGCAGGCAGTCGTGAGTTCGATCCCCGGTACCGATAAAAAGGAAAAAGACAAAAAAAAAAAAAAAAAAAAAAAAAAAAAAAAAGAGTTAGGGTTAGGTCGAGGTATAGGTTTAGAAGTTTAGGTTTAGAGTTAGGGTTAGGGTTAGAAGTTAGTTTTAGGGTTAGTGTTAGGGTTTGGGTTAGGGTTAGCATTAGGGTTAGAAGTTAGGTTTACGGTTAGTGGTAGTGTTAGGGTTAGGTTTAGAGGTTAGTGTTAGTTTTTGGGTTAGGGTTAGGTTTAGTTTTGGGGCTGAGGGTTAGTTGTTAGGGAGACGGTTCTGGTTAGGCTTTGGGTTACTATTAGTTTTAGGGTTACAATTAGGTTTACGGTTAGGTTTACTGTTATGGTTAAGGTTTGTTTTATGGTTAGGGTTAGCTTAAAGTTAGGGCTAGGGTTAGGTGTTAGGGATAGATTTAGCATTAGGGTTAGGGTTAGAATTAGTGTTAAGTTTAGGTTTAGGGTTAGGGATAGTGTTAGGTTTAGGCTTAGGGTTAGGGTTTAGGTTTAGGGTTAGGGTTATTTTAGGTTAGGGTAAGTTGAGGTTTAGGTTTAGGGTTCGGGATAGGGTTAGAGTTTAGGTTTAGGTTTAGGGTTAGGATTAGTGTTAGGGTTAGGGTTAGGTTTAGGGTTAGATATTAGGTTTAGGGTTAGAGTTAGGATTAGGGTTATATTTATGATTAGAATTTAGGGTTAGTGTTAGGGTTATGGTTAGGATTAGGTATTACCATCAGGGTTAGGGTTAGTTTTAGGGTTAGGGATTAAGGTTAGGTTTTTGGTTAGGGTTATGTTGAGGGTTAGGGTTAGGTTTTGGGGTAGGTTAAGGTTAGGGTTATAGTTTAGGGTTAGGGTTAGGGTTGGGGTTAGTGTTAGTGTTAGGGTTAGGGTTAGGGTTAGGTTTAGCGTTAGAATTTAGGGTTAGAATTTCGTTTAGGGTTTGGAAACAGGCTTAGGCTTATGGTAGGGTTTGCGTTAGGGTTAGGTATTACGGTCAGTGTTTAAGTTAGATTTAGTGTTAGGGTTATGGTTAGGCTTTGGGTTAGGTTTAGGTTTATGGTTAGGGTTAGTGTTAAGGTTAGAATTTGGTTTACTGTTACTGTTAGGGTTAGATTTAGAGTTAGGTTCAGGGTTAGATGTTAGGTTTAGGGCTAGGGTTCATGTTACTGTTAAAGTTTATGGTTAGGGTCAGGTTTAGGGTTAGAGGATAGCGTTAGGTTTAGTGTTAGAGTTTGGTGTTAGGGTTAGGCTAACAGTTTATGTTTAGGGTTAGTGTTAGGGTTAGGGTTAAAGCTTAGGGTTAAGTTTAGGGTTACGGTTAGGGTTAGGTTTAGAGGTTAGGGTTAGGGTTAGTTTTGGGGTTACTGTTGGTGTCAGTGTGAGGGTTATTTTTAGAGTTAGGTTTAGGTTTAGGGTTCGTGTTAGGGTTAGGGTAAGGGTTAGGGATTAAGGTTAGGTTTTCAGTTAGTGTTATGGTGAGGGTTTGGGTTAGGTTTTGGGTTAGGTTGTAGTGTTAGGGTTAGAGTTTAGGATTAGGGTTAGAGTTAGTGTTAGTATTAGTGTTAGTGTTAGGGTTAGGATTAGCTTTAGAATTTAGGGTAAGAATTACGTTTAGGTTTATGATTAGGCTTTGGCTTATGGTAGAGTTAGGGTTTGGGTTAGGTATTACAGTCAGGGTTAAAGTTAGTTTTAGGGTTATGGTTAGGGTTAGAGTAAGATTTAGGCTTAGAGTTTAGGGTTAGTATTAGGTTGAGAGTTAGGGTTACTATTAGTGTTATGAATAGGATTAGAAGTTAGGGTTAGGGGTAGGTTTAGGGTTATGATTACTGGTATTGTTAGGGTTAGTGTTAGGGTTAGGGTTAGGTTAGGTGTTAGGCAGAGGGTTATGGTTAGTCTTCGGTTTACGGTTAGTGTTAGTGTTACAATTAGGTTTAGGGTTAGGGTTAGTTTTAGGGTTATGGTTAGGGTTATTTGTATGGTTAGTTTCAGGGTTAGGTTAAGGGTGAGGGTTAGGGGTTAGGTGTTAGGGATAGGGTTAGGATTAGGGTAGGGTTAGTGTTAGGTTAAGGTTTATAGTTACATTTAGGGTTACGGATAGTGTTAGAGTTATGCTTAGCATTTGGTTTAGGGTTAGGTTTAGGTTTAGGGTTAGGATTAGTTTTAGGGTTATGGTTAGAGATAGTGTTAATTTTAGTGTTAGAGTTTTGGGTTAGCGTTAGGGTTACGGTTAGGCTTAGAGGTTATGGTTAGGGTTAGGGTTAAAGCTTAGGTTGAGTGTGAGAGTTACAGTTAGGGTTAGTGTTCGGTTTAGAGGACTGTGTTAGGGTTAGATTAGGGTTAGGGTTAGAGTTAGGTTTAGCTTTACGGTTAGAGTTGGGGTTAGGGTTAGTTTTAGCTTTAGGTTTAGGGTTAGGGATAGAGTTACGGTTTGGCTTTGGGTTATGGTTAGAGTTAGGGTTAGGGTTAGGGTTATGGTTAGGGTTAGGGTTAGGTTGAGGTTTAGGGTTAGGGTTAGGGTTAGGTTTAGGGTTAGGGTTTGAAGTTATCTTTAGTGTTAGATTTAGGGTTAGGATTTCGGATAGGTTAGTGTTAGTGTTAGAGTTAGGGTTAGAGTTTAAATTTAGGGTTAGAGTTAGGGTTATGGTTAGGGTTAGAGTTAATGGTTAGTGTTAGTGTTAGCGTTAGTTTTAGGTTTAGAGTTTAGGGTTAGGGTTAAGTTGAAGGTTAGGGTTAGTGTTAGGTTAAGAAGTTACTGTTAGGGGTAGGGTTAGAGTTATGGTTATAGTTAGGGTTAGGCTTAGGCTTAGTTTTAGGTTTAGGGTTAGGGGTTAGGTGTTAGGGAGAGTGATAGGGTTAGGCTGTGGGTCAGTGTTAGTTTTAGGGTTATGATTAGGTTTAGGGTTACGGTTACTGTTAGTGTTAGTGTTAGTGTTAGGGTTAGGTTTACCGTTAGTTGTAGGATTAGGTTTAGGGTTAGCCTTATGGGTTAAGTGTTAGGGATAGGATTAGGGTTAGGCTTAGGGTTAGCGTTAAGTCTCTGGTTAAGTTTAAGTTTATGGTTTTTTATGGTTAGGGTTAGGGTTATGCTACGGTTAGGGTTAGTGTTAGGGTAAGGTATTACAGTCAGTGTTAAGGTTAGTTTAAGGGGTAGTGTTAGGGTTAGGGTTGGGGAGTAATGTTAGGTTTAGGGTTATGATTATGGTTAGGGTTAGTGTTAGGATTCATGTAAGGGTTAGGGTTAGAAGTTATGGTTATGGTTACAGTTATTGTTAGTTTTAGTGTTAGGTTTAGGGTTACGGTTGGGGTTAGGTGTTAGGGATAGCATTAGGGTTAGCGTTAGGGTTAGAGTTAGGTTTTCGGTTACGTTTATGGTTAGGAATAATGTTAGGTTTAGGGTTAGGTTTTAGTGTTATGGTTAGGGTTAGTGTTAGTTTTAGGGTTAGGGTTAGGTTTAGGTTTAGGTTTAGGGTTAGTGTTAGTGTTAGAATTTGGTATAGTCTTAGGGTTATTGTTAGAGATAGAGTTTTAGTTTGGGTTAGGGTTAGGGTTAGATATTAGGGTTAGTGTTAGTGTTACAGTTAGAGTTTAGGATTAAGGTTAGTGGTACACATAGGGTTAAATTTAGGGTTAGGTTTAGGGTTAGGCTTAAAACTTAGGTTTAGGGTTAGGGTTACGGTTAGTGTTAGTGTTAGTGTTAGGGTTAGGGTTAGGTGTTAGGTGTTAGGGAGAGGGTTAGGGTTAGGCTTTGTGTTACGGTTAGGTTGAAGGATATGATTAGTTTTAGGTTTAAGGTTATGGTTAGGTTTAAGTTTAGGTTGAGGTTTAGGGTTAGGGTTATGGTTAGTGTTAGGTTTAGGGGTACTGTTTAGGGTAAGTTTTAGGTTTAGTGTTAGGTTTACGGTTAGTTTTAGGGTTAGGGTTGCGTTAGGGTTAGTTTAAGAGTTAGAGTTAGGACGAGGTTTAGGGTTAGGTTTAGGATTAGAAGTTAGGTTTAGGGTTAGTGTTAGGGTTAGATTAGGTTTAGGGTTAGGGTTAGAGTTTAGTGTTAGTTTTAGGGTTAGGGTTAGGTTTAGTGTTGTGGTTAGGGATAGAATTAGCTTAGGGTTAGGGTTAAGATTAGTGTTAGGGTTATGTTTAGGTTTAGGGATAGTGTTAGGTTTAGGCTTAGGTTTAGGGTTAGGGATAGGGTTCAGGTTAGGCTTAGGGTTAAAGTTTAGGTATACGGTTAGTTTTAGGGTTATTTTTAGGGTTAGGGTTAGGTTGTGGTTTAGGTTTAGGGTTAGGTTTAGGGATAGGGTTAGTGTTAGGGTTAGGTATCGGGTCAGGATTAGGGTTAGGGTTAGAGTTTAGGGTTAGGTTTAGGGTTAGGGTTAGTGTTAGGGGTAGGGTTAGGTTTAGGGTTAGATATTAGGGTTAGGGTTAGGTTTTAGGTTAGAATTATGGTTATGGTTAGTTTTATGATTAGAATTTAGGGTTAGGTTTAGGGTTAGTTTTAGGGTTAGAGTTAGGGTTAGGGATTAAGGTAAGGTTTTGTGTTAGGGTTATGGTGAGTGTTAGGGTTAGGTTGGGTTAGGGTTAGGGTTAGGGTTAGGGTTAGAGTATAGTGTTAGGGTTAGGGTTAGTGTTACTGTTAGGGTTAGGGTTAGGTTTAGCGTTGGAATTTATTCTTTGAATTAGTTTTAGGGTTAGGACTAGGCTTATGCTTATGGTAAAGTTAGGCTTAACGTTAGGTATTACCGTTTGTGTTAAAGTTAGTTTTAGGGTTAGGGTTAGGGTTAGAGTTTAGGGTTAGATTTAGGTTTAGTGTTAGGGTTACGGTTAGAGTTGGAATTAGGATTAGAAGTTAGGGTTAGGGCTAGGGTTAGTGTTATGATTGCTGGTCGGGTTAGGGTTAGTGTTAGGATTTTGTGTTAGGTGTTAGGGAGAGGGCTACGGCTAGACTTCGGGTTATGGTTTGTGTTAGTGTTACGATTAGGTTTAGGGTTAGGCTTAGGGTTAGGGTTAGGCTTAGGGTTAGGGTTAGATTTACGGTTAATTTCATGGTTAGTTTAGGTGTTAGGGATAGGGTTAGGGTTAGGGTTAGGGTTAGTGGTAGGTTTAGGCTTACGGTTAGGTTAGGGTTAGGCTTTGGGTTATGGTTAGATTTAGGGTTATGGTTATGGTTATTGTTAGGGTTAGGATTAGGTGCGGTTTAGGTTTAGGGTTAGGGTTAGGGTTAGAAATTAGGTTTAGTGTTAGGTTTAGGGTTAGGGTTATGAATAGGTTAGTGTTAGGGTTAGGGTTAGGGTTAGAGGTTAAGGATAGGTTTAGGGTGAAGGTTAGAGTTAGGGTTAGTGTTCGGTTAGGCTTAGGGTTAGTTTTAGGTTTAGGGTTATATTTAAGGTTACGGTTAGGTTGTGTTTCAGGTTTAGGGTTAAAGTTAGAGTTATAGTTAGGGTTAGTGTTAGGGTTAGGTTTCGGGTCAGGGTTACGTTAGAGTTTAGGGTTAGTGTTAGGGTTACAGTTAGGTTTAGGGTTAGATATTAGGGTTAGGTTTACCTTTTGGGTAAGAGTTAGGGTTTGGGTTAGTTTTATGATTAGAATTTAGGGTTAGGGTTAGGTATTACGGTCAGGGTTAGAGTTAGGGTTAGGGTTAGGGTGAGGGCTAGGGTTAGGGTTATGGTTAGGGATTATGGTTAGATTTTGGGTTAGGGTTATGGTGAGGGTTAGGGTTAGTATTAGGTTTAGAGTTTAGGGTTAGAGTTAGGGTTAGTTTTAGTTTGGTTATGGTTAGAGTTAGCGTTAGGTTTATGGTTATGCTTAGGGTTTTGGTTAGTGTTAGGGTTACAATTTGGTTAGCGTTAGGGTTAATGTTAGGGTTTTGGTTTGGTTTTGCATTAGATTTAGTGTTAGGGTTAAGTTTAGGGTTAGGGTTAGGCGTTAGGTGTTAGGGATAGGGTTATGGGTTAGGGTTAGTGTTAAGGTTAGCGTTAGGTTTAGGGTTAGGTTTAGGGTTATAGTTAGCATTAGAGTTTAGTGTTAGGGTTAGGGTTAGAGTTACGGTTAGTGTTATGGATAGGTTTACGGTTAGGTTGAGCTTTAGGGTTAGGTTTAGTGTTAGAGTTAGAAGTTAATTTAGTGTTAGGTTTAGGGTTTGGGTTAGGGATAGGTTTAGGGTTAGGTTTATTGTTAGAGGATAGGGTTAGGGTTATGGTTAGATGTGTGTGTTAGGGTTAGAGTTAGGGTTAGGGTTAGGGTTAGGTTTATGCTAGGGTTAGGTTTAGGGTTAGGGTTAAGTATTATAGTCAGACTTAGTGTTAGTTTAAGGGGTAGGGTTAGGGTTAGTGTAAGGGATTAATGTTATGTCTGGGTTAGCGTTATGGTTACTGTTAGGGTTATGGTTAGTGTTATGGTTAGGATAAGAAGTTAGCATTAGGGTTAGGGTTAGGGATATCGTTACATTTAGGGTTACTTTTAGGGCTAGGGTTAGGGTTACGGTTAGGGGTTTGGTTTTAGGGAGAGTCTAAAGGTTAGGCTTCGGGTTATGGTTAGTGTTATGATTAGGTTTAGGGTTAGGCTTAGCATTAGGGTTAGTGTTAGTGTTAAGTTTAATGTTAGTTTTAGAGTTAGGTTTAGCGTTACAGTTAGATGTTAGGTGTTAGGTATAGGGTTAGGTTTAATGTTAGTGTTAGGGTTAGTTTTATGGTTATGGTTAGGGATAGTGTTAGGTTTAGGGTTAGGGTTAAGGGTTAGTGTTAGTGTTAGGGTTAGGGTTAGTGTTATGTTTAGGCTTTGGGTTACGGTTATCTTTAGAGTTACATTTAGTTTAGGGCTATGGTTAAAGTTAGGTTAATGTTAGAGTTAGGTTTAGGGTTAGATGTTAGGAATAGGTTTAAGGTTAGGGTTAGTGTTACCGGTAGACTTTAGGGTTAGGGTTAGCTTTAGTGTTAAGGTTAGGGTTAGGGTTAGTGCTTAGCGTTAGTTTTGGTTTAGGGTAAGGGTTAAAGCTTAGGTTTAGGCTTAGGGTTAGTGTTAGGTTTAGGGTTAGGGTTAGGTTTAGGGTTAGGGATAGGGTTAAGGTTATGGTTAGAGGTTTGTGTTAAGTTTAGTGATAGAGTTTGCGGTTAGGGTGAGGGTTAGGGTGAGTCTTAGAAGTTATGGTTATAGTTATGGTTAGGGTTAATGTTAAAGCTTAGTTTTAGTGTTAGGGATAGCTTTAGGGTTAGGTATAATGTAAGGGTTAGGATTACGGTTAGTCTTTATGTTTAGGGTTAGTTTTACCTTTAGGTTTAGGGTTCGTTTTAGGGGTAGGGTTACTGTTAGGGTTAGGGTTAGGTTTAGATGTTAGTGTTAGGGTTAGGTTAGGGTTAAAGTTAGTGTTATGTAGGTTAGTGTTATGGTTAGGGTTACGCTTAGGGTTATGGTTAGGTAGTGTTAGTGTTATGGTTAGTGTTAGGCTTAGGGTTAGGGTTAAGTTTAGAGGTTAGTGTTAAGGTTAGGTTTAGCGTTACGGTTAGGGGATAGATGTTACGGATAGGGTTAAAGTTAGGTTATGTTTGGTTATGGGTTAGGTTTACAGTTAGAGTTAAGTTTAGTGATAGTGTTATTTTTAGGGTTAGGGTTTAATGTTAGTGTTGGTTTTAGGGTTAGGGTTAGGGTTCGGGTTAGGCTTCGGGTTAGAGTGAGGGTTAGAATTACAATTAGGTTAGGATTAGGGTTTAGGGTTAGTGTTAGGGTTAGATTTTAGGTATAGTTTTAGGATTAAGGTTAATGTTACATTTAGAGTTTAGGGTTAGGGTTACGGTTATGGTTAGCAGTTAGCGTTAGCTTTTGGTTAGGGTTAGGCTTAATGTTATGGTTTGTGTTAGGGTTACAATTAGGTTAGCCTTAGTGTTAAGGTTTGTGCTACATTTAGTGTTAGGTTTAGGGTTAGGGTTAGCATTAGTTTAGGGGTTAGGTGTTAGGGATAGTGTTATGGGTTAGGGTTAGTGTTAGGGTTAGGGTTAGGGTTATGGTTAGAGTTTAGGGTTAGAGTTAGAGTTTGTGTTAGTGTTATGGTTTGGGTTATGGTTAGGTTGAGGTTTAGGGTGAGGTTTAGCGTTAGAAGTTAGGTTTAGTGTTAGGTTTGTGTTAGAATTAGGGATAGGTTTAGGGTTTGGGTTAGTGTTAGGGTTTAGGGTTAGTGTTAGTGTTAGGGTTAGGGTTAGGTGCATGGGTTAGGGGTAGGGTTAGGGTTAGTGTTAGAGTTAGGTTTAGCGTTATACTAGAGTTTAGGGTTAGGTTTATGGTTAGGTATTACAGTCAGGCTTAGCATTAGTTTAAGTGTTAGGGTTAGGGTTAGGGTTATGGATTAATATTAGGTCTGGCTTAGGGTTATGGTTATGGTTAGCATTAGAGTTAAGATTAGAAGCTAGGGTTAGTTGTAGGGTTAGGGAAATGGTTAGGTTTAGTGTTAGGGTAAGTGTTAGGTTTAGGTTTACTCATTAGGTGTTAGGGAGAATGTAAAGGTTAGACTCTGGTTTATGGGTAGGTTTAGTTTTACTATTAGGTTTAGGTTTAGGCTTAGGGTTAGGTGTAGGGGTAGGGTTAGGTTTAGTGTTAGTTTTACGTTTAGGTTTAGTGTTAGGGTTATGGGTTACGTTTTAGGGGTAGGTTTAGGGTTAGAGTTAGGGTTAGGTTTATGGTTAGGGTTAGGGTTAGGGTTAGGGATAGTGTTAAGTTTAGGGTTAGGGTTTAGGGTTAGTGTTATGGTTAGGGTTAGTGATAGTGTTACATTTAGAGTTAAGGTTAGGTTTAGATATTAGTGTTAGGTTAGTGTTAGGGTTAGGCTTAAGGTTAGGGTGACAATCAGGGTTAGGGTTAGGATTAGGGTTAGATGTAAGCCTTTGGTTTAGGGTTGGGGTTAGTGTTAGGGTTACGCTTAGAGGTTATGGTTAGGTTTAGGGATAGGGTTAGAGTTAAAGCTTATGTTCAGCTTTACGGTTAGGGTTAGGGTTACGGTTAGAATTTAGGGTTAGGTTTAAATTTATGGTTAGGGTTAGGGTTATG
Organism: Cavia porcellus; assembly: GCF_034190915.1. Classification (NCBI taxonomy): domain Eukaryota; kingdom Metazoa; phylum Chordata; class Mammalia; order Rodentia; family Caviidae; genus Cavia; species Cavia porcellus. The sequence continues at coordinate 7,154,852 of NW_026947518.1, forward strand.
GTTAGAGGTTAGCTTTGGTTTTAGGGTTACAGTTACGGTTAGTGTTCGGGTTAGTGTTAGGCTTAGAGGTTATGGTCATGGTTACAGTTAGGGTTAGGTTTAGGGTTAGGGTTAGGAATATGGTAAGTGTTAGGTTTAGGCTTAGTGGTTACTTTTAGGGTTAGGCTTACGGGTAGTGTTTTGGTTAGGTTTAGAGTTTTATTTTAGTCTTAGTGTTTGGGTTACAGTTAGGGTTAGTGTGAGGGTTTGGTTACGGTTAGTGTTAGGGTTAGGTTTATGGTTAGGCTTAGGGTTATGGTTAGTGTTAGGATTACAATTAGGATAGTGTTAGGGTTAAGGTTAGGGTTTTGGTTTGGTTTTGCATTAGATTTAGTGTTAGGGCTAAGTTTAGGTTTAGGTTTAGGCGATAGGTGTTAGGGATAGGGTTATGGGTTAGGGTTAGTGTTAGGGTCAGCGTTAGGTTTAGGGTTAGGGTTAGGGTTATGGTTAGCATTAGAGTTTAGTGTTAGGGTTAGGGTTAGAGTTAGGGTTAGTGTTATGGATAGGTTTAGGGTTAGGTTGAGCTTTAGGGCTAGGTTTAGTGTTAGAGTTAGAAGTTAGGTTTAGTGTTAGGTTTAGGGTTTGGTTTAAGGATAAGTTTAGGATTAGGGTTATTGTTAGAGGGTAGGGTTAGTGTTAGGTTTAGGGTTAGGATTAGATGCATGTGTTAGGGTTAGGGTTAAGGTTAGGGTTATGCTAGGGTTAGGTTTAGGGTTAGGGTTAGGTATTACAGTCAGTCTTAGTGTTAGTTTAAGGGGTAGGGTTAGGGTTAGTGTAAGGGATTAATGTTATGTCTGGGTTAGCGTTATGGTTATTGTTAGGGTTAGGGTTAGTGTTATGGTTAGGATAAGAAGTTAGCATTAGGGTTAGGGTTAGGGATAGCGTTACATTTAAGGTTATGGTTAGGGCTAGGATTAGGGTTACGGTTAGGGGTTTGGTGTTAGGGAGAGTCTAAAGGTTAGTCTTCGGGCTATGTTTAGTGTTAGTGTTATGATTAGGTTTAGGGTTAGGCTTAGCATTAGGGTTAGTGTTAGTGTTAAGTTTAGTGTTAGTTTTAGAGTTAGGTTTAGTGTTACAGTTAGATGTTAGGTGTTAGGTATAGGGTTATGGTTAATGTTAGTGTTAGGGCTAGTTTTATGGTTATGGTTAGGGATAGTGTTAGGTTTAGGGTTAGGGTTAAGGGTTAGTGTTAGTGTTAGGGTTAGGGTTAGTGTTATGTTTAGGCTTTGGGTTACGGTTATCTTTAGAGTTACATTTAGTTTAGGGCTATGGTTAAAGTTAGGTTAATGTTAGAGTTAGGTTTAGGGTTAGATGTTAGGAATAGGTTTAGGGTTAGGGTTAGTGTTACCATTAGAGTTTAGGGTTAGGATTAGCTTTAGGGTTAAGGTTAGTGTTAGGGTTAGTGCTTAGCGTTAGTTTTGGTTTAGGGTAAGGGTTAAAGCTTAGGTTTAGGAGTATGGTTAGTGTTAGGTTTAGGGTTAGAGTTAGGTTTAGGATTAGTGTTAGGGTTAAGGTTATGGTTAGAGGTTTGCATTAAGTTAGGGTTAAGGTTAAGGTTAAAGCTTAGGTTTAGGGTTAGGGATAGCTTTAGGGTTAGGTATAGTGTAAGGGTTAGGATTACAGTTAGTCTTTAGGTTTAAGGTTATGTTTACCTTTAGGTTTAGGGTTCATTTTAGGGGTAGGGTTACTGTTAGGGTTAGGGTTAGGTTTAGATGTTATTGTTAGGGTTAGGTTACAGTTAAAGTTAGTGTTATGCAGTGTTAGTGTTATGGTTAGGGTTACGCTTAGGGTTATGCTTAGCTAGTGTTAGTGTTATGGTTAGGGTTAGGCTTAGGGTTTGGGTTAGGGTTAGGGTTAGGGTTAGGGTTAGGATTACGGTTAGAGTTAGGGTAACAGTTATGGTTAGAGGTTAACATTAGGTTTAGGGTAATGGTTAGGGTTTGGGTTAGAGTTAAAGGTTATAGTTGGGTTTAGTGTTCTGGTTAGAGTTTAGGGTTATTGTTAGGGTAATAGTTAGGTTTAGGGTTAGGGTTAGCTTCAGGTTAAAGTTTAGGATCATAGCTCGGTTTAGTGTTAGTGTTAGTGTTGGTGTTACAGTTAGGATTAGCATTAGAATTTAGGGTAAGTATTACATTTAGGGTTAGGATTAGGCTTTGGTTTATTGTAGAGTTAGGGTTTGGGTTAGGTATTACCATCAGGGTTAAAGTTAGTTTTAGGGTTATGGTTAGGGTTAGAGTTAGATTTGGGCTTAGAGTTTAAGGTTAGTATTAGGTTTAGGGTTAGGGTTAGGATTAGTGTTATGAATAGGATTAGAAGTTAGGGTTAGGGGTAGGTTCAGGGTTATGATTACTGGTAGTGTTAGGGTTAGTGTTAGGGTTAGTGTTAGGTTATGTGTTAGGCAGAGGGTTATGGTTAGGCTTTGGTTTACGGTTAGTGTTAGCGTTACAATTAGGTTTAGGGTTAGGGTCAGGTTTAGGGTTACAGTTAGGGTTATTTTACGGTTAGTTTCAGGGTTAGGTTAAGGGTGAGGGTTAGGGGTTATGTGTTAGGGATAGGGTTAGAATTAGGGTTAGGGTTAGTGTTAGGTTAAGGTTGACAGTTAAGTTTAGGGTTACCGATAGTGTTAGAGAAATGCTTAGGGTTTGGGTTAGGTTTAGGGTTAGGGTTAGGGTTAGGTTTAGGGTTAGGGTTAGGATTAGTGTTAGGGTTATGGTTACAGATAGCGTTAATTTTAGTGTTAGAGTTTTGGGTTAGCGGTAGGGTTACGGTTAGGCTTAGAGGTTATGGTTAGGGTTAGTGTTAGGGTTAAAGTTTAGGTTGAGTGTGAGAGTTACAGTTAGGGTTAGTGTTCGGTTTAGAGGTTTGTATTAGGGTTAGTTTAGGGTTAGGATTAGAGTTAGGTTTAGCTTTACGGTTAGAGTTGGGGTTAGGGTTAGTTTTAGCTTTAGGTTTAGGGTTAGGGATAGAGTTACGGTTAGGCTTTGGGTTATGGTTAGAGTTAGGGTTAGGGTTAGGGTTATTGTTAGGGTTAGGATTAGGTTGAGGTTTAGGGTTAGGGTTAGGGTTAGGTTTAGGGTTAGGGTTTGAAGTTAGCTTTAGTGCTAGATTTAGGGTTAGGGTTTCGGATAGGTTAGTGTTAGTGTTAGAGTTAGGGTTAGAGTTTAAAGTTAGGGTTAGAGTTAAAGTTAGTGTTAGTGTTAGGGTTAGGTTTAGGGTTAGATTTTAGGGTTAGGGTTAGGTTGAGTGTTAGGGTTAGTGTTAGGTTAAGAAGTTACTTTTAGGGCTAGGGTTAGGGTTATTGTTATGGTTAGGGTTAGGCTTAGTATTAGGGTTAGGGTTAGGGGTTAGGTGTTAGGGAGAGGGTTAAGGTTAGGCTGCGGGTTAGTGTTAGTTTTAGGGTTACGATTAGGTTTAGGGTTAGGGTTACCGTTAGGGTTATGGTTAGTGTTAGTGTTAGGTTTACCGTTAGTTGTAGGGTTAGGTTTAGGGTTAGGGTTAGGTGTTAAGTGTTAGGGATAGTATTAGGGTTAGGCTTTGGGTTAGGGTTAAGGCTCTGGTAAGTTTAAGTGTATGGTTTTTTATGGTTAGGGTTAGGGTTAGGGTTATGCCAGGGTTAGGGTTAGTGTTAAGGTTAGGTATTACAGTCAGTGTTAGGGTTAGTTTAAGGGGTAGGGATAGGGTTAGGGTTGGGGAGTAATGTTAGGTTTAGGGTTATGATTTTGGTTAGAGTTATGGTTAGAATTCGAGTTAGGGTTAGGATTAGAAGTTATCGTTATGGCTAGGGTTAGTGTTAATTTTAGCGTTAGGCTTAGGGTTACGGTTGGGGTTAGGTGTTAGGGATAGCATTAGTGTTAGTGTTAGGGTTAGAGTTAGGTTTTCGGTTAAGTTTATGGTTAGGAATAATGTTAGGTTTAGGTTTAGATTTTAGTGTTACAGTTAGGGTTAGTGTTAGTTTTAGGGTTAAGGTTAGGGTTAGGTTTAGGTTTAGGGTTTGTGTTATTGTTAGAATTTGGTTAGGGTTAAGCTTTGGGTTATGGTTAGAGTTAGGGTTATGGTTATGGTTATGGTTATGGTTATTGTTAGGGTTAGGATTAGTTTGCAGATTAGGTTTAGGGTTACGGTTAGGTTAGATGATAGTTTTAGGGTTAGGGTTATATTTAGTGTTACAGTTAGAGTTTAGAGTTAGTGTTAGGGTTAGATTTAGGGTAAAGGTTAGGTTTAGGATTATGGTTGGATGTTAGCATTAGGTTTAGGGTTAGATTTTGGTTTTAGGGTTACGGTTTAGTGTTACGGTTAGGCTTACACGTTATGGTTATGGTTAGGGTTAGTGTTAGGGTTAAAACAGAGGTTTAGATTAGGGTTAAAATTAGTGTTAGGGTGAGTTTTATGGTTAAATTTAGGTTTAGGTTTAGGGTTAATGTTAGGGTTAGAAGATGGTTTAGTGTTAGGGTTAGGGTTAGGGTTAGGGTTAGAGTTAGGGTTAGGTTTAGGATTAGGGTTTGGGGTTAGGTGTTATTGATAGTGTTAGGGTTAGGGTTAGGTTTATGGTTAGGGTTGGGGTTAGGGTTAGGGGTAGTATTAGGGTTAGCGTTAGGGTTTAGGTTAGGGTTAGGTTTATGGTTAGTGTTAGTGTTAGGGTTAGTGTTAGGGTTAGGCTTAGAGGTAACCGTTATGGTTAGAGTTAGGTTTAGGGTTATGGTTAGGTTTAGGGATAGAGTTAGGATTAGGATTAAGGTTAGGGTTAGGTTTAGCAGTCACATGTTAGGGATAGATTTAGGGTGAGACTTCAGGTTACGGTTAGGGTTAGGGTTACGATAAGATAAGGGTTAGGGTTAGGATTAGGTTACCTTTTGCATTATATTTATGCTTAGTTTTAGTGTTAGGGTTAGGTTTATGTTTAGGTGTTATATGTTCCGGATAATGTTGTAGTTAGGGTTAGGATTAGGGTTTGGGGTTAGGTGTTATTGATAGTTTTAGGGTTAGGGTTAGGTTTATGGTTAGGGTTAGGGTTAGGGGTAGTATTAGGGTTAGCGTTAGGGTTTAGGTTAGGGTTAGGTTTATGGTTAGTGTTAGTGTTAGGGTTAGTGTTAGGGTTAGGCTTAGAGGTTACGGTTATGGTTAGAGTTAGGTTTAGGGTTATGGTTAGGATTAGGGATAGAGTTAGGATTAGGATTAAGGTTAGGGTTAGATTTAGGAGTCACATGTTAGGGATAGATTTAGGGTGAGACTTCAGGTTACGTTTAATGTTAGGGTTATGATAAGATAAGGGTTAGTGTTAGGGTTAGGATTAGGGTTACCTTTTGCATTATATTTATGCTTAGTTTTAGTGTTAGGGTTAGGTTTATGTTTAGGTGTTATATGTTCCGGATAATGTTGTAGATAGGGTTAGGATTAGGGTTAGGTTTAGGGTTAGGGTTAGAGTTTAGGGTTAGGGTTAAGTGTAGGGTAAGGGTTAGTGTTAGGATTAGGTTTAGGGTTAGAGTTTATTTTTAGCGTTAAGTTTAGCGTTAGGGTTAGGGTTAGGATTACAATTTAGGGTTCAGGTTAGGTTTGGGGTTAAGGTTACAGTTACCGTTATGGTTAGGGTTAGGATTAAGGTTAGGTTTAGGTGTTAGGTGTTATGGAGAGCGTTGTGGTTAGGCTTTGGGCTACATTTTGGTTTAGAGATATGATTAGGTTTAGGGTTATGTTTAGTGTTTGTTTTATGGTTAGGGTTAGGGGTTAGTTGTTAAGGATAGATTTAGCGTTAGGATTAGTGTTAGTTTTTGTTTTGGGGTTAGTTTTAGTGTTAGGGATAGTGTTATGTTTAGGGTTATGGTTAGTGTTAGTGTTATGGATAGGGTTCGGTTAGAGTTTGGGTTAGGGTTTAGGGTTAGGTTTAGGGTTAGGGTTATTGTTAGGGTTAGGTTTTGGTTGAGGTATAGGTTTAGTGTTAGGGTTAGGGTTAGTCTTAAGTCTAGGTTTAGGGCAAGCATTAGGGGTTAGGTTTTAGGGAGAGTGTTAGGTCTAGGCTTTGGTTTATGGTTAGGTTTAGGGTTCCGATAAGGTTTAGGGTTAAGTTTACAGTAAGCTTTAGGGTTAGCGTTAGGGTTAGTGTTAGGTTTAGGGGTACTGTTTAGGGTAAGAGTTAGGTTTAATGTTATGTTTATGGTTAGTTTTAGGGTTAGGTTTAAGTTTAGGATTAGGTTAAGTGTTAGGGTTAGGTAGAGGTTTAGGTTTAGGGTTAGAGTTAGGGTTAAAAGTTAGGTTTAGTGTTAATGTTAGGGTTAGGTTTAGGGTTAGAGGTTACTGTTAAGTTTAGGGCTAGGGTTAGGTTTAGAGTTTGAGTTAGGGTTAGGTTTATGGTTAGAGGTATGAGTTAGGCTTATGGTAGGGTTAGCGCTAGGGTTAGTTATGGTTAGGGTTAGGGTTAATTTTAGGGTTAGTGTTATGTTTAGGGTTAGGGATTAAGGTTATGTTTTGGATTAGGTTTATTGTGAGGGTTAGGTTTAGCGTTAGGTATCAGGTTAGGGTTAGGTTTAGGGTTAGACTTTAGTGTTAGAGTTAGGGTTAGTGTTAGTGTTAGGTTTAGGGTTAGAATTTAGGGTTAGAATTAGCATTATGTTTAGGATTAGGTTTAGGCTTATGGTAGGGTTAGGGTTAGGATTAGGGTTATGGTTAGGTATTACTGTGAGGCTTAAAGTAAAATTACGTTTAGATTTATGTTTAGGGTTAGAGGTTAGTGTTAGGGTGAGGTTTAGTGTTATGGTCAGGTTTAGGGTTAGGGTTAGGATTAGAATTTGGAGTTAGGGGAAAAGTTAGTGTTATGCTTACTGTTAGATTTAGGGTTAGTGTTAGGGTTAAGTTTAGGTGTTAGGTTTTAGGGAGTGGTTAGGGTTAGGCTTTGGGTTATGGTTAGTGTTAGGGTTACAATTAGGTTTAGGGTTACTGCTAGGGAAAGAGTTAGGGTTAGGTTTACGGTTAATTTCAGGGTTAGGTTTAGGGTTAGGGTTAGGGGTTGGGGTTAGGTGTTAAGGATAGGGTTAGGGTTAGGGTTACAGTTAGGTTTACAGTTAGGTTTAGGGTTACGGATAGTGTTAGGATTATGCTTAGAATTAGGTTAAGGTTAGAGTTTGGGTTAGGATTCTGGTTAGGGTTATGGTTAGAGGTTAGAGTTAAGTTCAGTGTTAGAGTTTGGGATTAGCGTTAGTGTTAGGGTTAGGCTTAGCAGTTTTGGTTAGGGTTAGTTTTCGAGTTAGGGTTAAAGCTTAGGTTTAGGGTTAGGGTTATGGTTATGGTTAGGGTTAGGTTTACAGTTAGTGTTAGGGTTAGGTTTCGGTTTTGGGTTAGGGTTAGGGTTAGGATTAGTTTTAGTGTTAGGGTTATTGACAGGGTTACGGTTAGTCTTTGGTTTATGCTTAGATTTCGGGTTAGTGTTATGTTTAGGGTTAGAGTTTTGTTGAGGTTTAAGGTTAGGGTTAGGGTTATGGTTATAAGTTAGGTTTTGTGTTAGTTTTCGGGTTAAAGTTCGGGATAGGTTAGTGTTACGGTTAGTGTTGGGGTTAGAGGTTAAATTTAGGGTTAGCATCAAGGTTAGGGTTATGGTTAGGATTAGGGTAAGAGTTAAATGTTAGTGTTAGTGTGAGGGTTAGTGTTAGGGTTAAGGTTTAAATTTTGTGCTACACTTAGGGTTAGGGTTAGTATTAGGTTTAGGTTTATGGTTAGAGTTTAGGGTTGGGGTTATGTTTAGGGATAGGGTTAATGTTAGGATTAGAAGTTAGTGTTAGTGGTAGGGTTAGGGTTATGGTTACGGTTAGGGTTAGGGTTAGTGTTAGGGTTAGGTTTAGGAGTTAGGTATTTTGGAGTGGCTTAGGGTTATGCTTCAGTTTATGGTTAGTGTTAGGGTTACCATTAGGTTTAGGTTTAGGGTTAGGGTTAGGTTTAGGGTTAGGGTTAGGTTTACCATTAGTTTTAGGGTTAGGTTTAGTGTTAGGGTTAGGGGTTAAGTGTAAGGGATAGGCTTAGTGTTATGGTTAGGGTTAGGGTTAGGGTTACAGTTAGGGTTAAGGTTAGGTTTACGGTTAGTTTTAGGCTTAGGGTTACGATTTAGGGTTTGGATTAGTGTTAGGTTTATGGTTAGAGGTTAGCATTAGGTTTAGCGTTAGAGTTTGGTGTTAGGGATAGGGTTAGGGTTAGGCTTAGATTTTATGGTTAGGCTTTGTGTTAGGGTTATCGTTAAAGCTTAGGTTTTGGATTAGGTTTAGGCTTAGGATTAGGGTTAGTGTTAAGGTTAGGGTTAGAGGTATGGGTTAGGGTTATGGTTCGGGTTAGGGTTTTGCTAGGGTTAGCATTAGGCTTAGGTATTACAGTGAGGTTTAGGCTTACTTTAAGGTGTAGGGTTAGGGTAAGTGTTAGGGTTAGGGATTAATGTTTGACTTAGGGTTATGGTTATGGTTAGAGTTGTGGTTAGTTTTAGTGTTAGGATTAGAAGTTAGGTTTAGGGGTAGGGATAGGTTTGTGGTTACACTTAGTGTTAGGGTTAGTGTTAAGGTTAGTTTTAGGGATTAGGTGTTAGGGAGAGGATTAAGATTAGGCTTCGTGTTATGGTTATCGTTAGGTTTACTATTCGGTTTAGGGTTAGGCTTAGGGTTATTTTCAGGGTTAGGTTTAGTGACAGTTTTAGGGTAAGGTTTATGGTTATGTTTAGGGTTAGTGTTAGGGTTAGGTTTAGTGTAAGGTTTATGTATACGGTTAGGGTTAGGGTTAGGAATTGTGTTAGGTTTAGGTTTAGGGTTATTGTTATGGTTGGGTTTAGGTTTAGAGTTAAGGTTAGTTTTAGGATTAGAAGTTGTTTTAGTGTTAGTGTTGGGGATAGGGTTACAGTTAGAGTTAGGGTTAGGGTTAGATGTTAGGGTTAGGGTTAGGGTTAGGGTTACAGATAGGGTTACGGGTAGGGTTAGGGTTAGTGTTATGGATAGAGTTTAGGGTTAGGTTTAGGGTTAGAGTTAGTGTTAAGGTTAGGGTTTGGGTTACAGTTAGAGGTTAGCGTTAGGTTTATTGTTCGAGTTTTTTAGGTTTATGGTTAGGGTTAGGCTTAGTGGTTATGGTTAAGGTTAGTGTTAGGGTTAGGGTTAAAACTTAGGTTTAGGCTTAAGGTTAGAGTTTGGGTTAGTGTTAGGATTATTGTTAGGGTTATGGTTATGGTTTAGGTGTGAGGGAAAGGGTTAGGGTTAAGGTTAAGTTTAGGGTTAGGTTTAGGGTTAGAGATATGGGTTAGGGTTAGGGTTATGTTTAGGGTTTAGTTTAGGGTGAGGGTTAGCGTTATGTTTATGATTAGGGTTAGAGGTATGGGTTAGGGTTAGGTTTAGGGGTAGGGTTCAGGTTAGGTTTAGTGTTGTTATTGTAGGCTTAGTGTTATGGTTAGGGTTACGTATTACGGTCAGTGTTAGCATTAGTTTAATACATATTGTTAGGGTTAGGATTAGGGATTAATGATAGTTTAGGGTTATTTTTATGGTTAGGGTTAGTGTTAGGGTTACGGTTAGAGTTTAGATTTTAGGTTAGGTTTGCGTTATGGTTAGTGTTAGAGTTAGGATTAGGGTTAGCGTTAGGGCTTGGATTAGGATTAGGGTTAGGTTTAGGGTTACATTTAGGGGTTAGATTTTAGAGATAGGTTTAGTGTTAGGCTTCAGGTTACATTTAGGGTTAGTGTTATGATTAGGTTAGGATTAGTGTTAGGGTTAGGGTTAGCATTTGCGTTATATTTATGTTTAGTTTTAGGGTTTGGGTTAGGGTTACGGCTAGGATTAGGGTTAGGGTTTAAGGTTAAGTTTAGGTTTAGTGTTAGGATTAGCGTTAGTGTTAGAGGTATGGGTAAGTGTTGGGGTTAGGTTTAGGGGTTAGTTGTTAGGGAGAGTGTTATGGTTAGGCTTCGTGTTATGGTTAGTGTTAGTTTTACAATTAGGTTCAGTGTTAGGCTTAGGGTTAGGGTTAGTATTAAGGTCAGAGTTAGGTTTATGGTTAGGTTTAGGGTTAGGTTTAGACTTAGTGTTAGGGGTTAGGTGTTAGGGATATGGTTAGGTTTAGGGATAGGTTTAGGTTTAGTGTTAGGGTTAGGTTTACATTTTGGTTTAGGTTTACGGATAGTGTTAGGGTTAGGGTTAAGGTTTAGAGATAGGATTAGGGTTAATTTTAGGTTTAGGATGAGGTTCAGGCTTATGGGTAGAGGTTAGCGTTAGGTTTAGTGTTAGAGATTGGTGTTAGGGTTATGCTTAGGGTTAGGCTTAGAGGTTATGGTTAGGGTTAGTGTTAAAGCTTAGATTTAGGGTTAGGGTTATGGTAGGTTTAGTGTTAGGGTTAGAGCTAGGTATTACTGTCAGGGTTAGTGTTTGTTTAAGGGTTACAGTTAGGGTTAGGGTTTGGCTTAGAGTTAGGGTTAGGGTTAGGCTTCGAAGTTATGGTTAGGGTTAGCGTTAGTGTTAGGGTTTAATCTTAGGGTTATGGTTAGGGTTATGCTTAGGGTTAGGGTTAGGTTTAGAGGTTAGAGTTTGGGGTTAGCGTTAGGGTTAGGGTTAGGCTTAGAGGTGATGTTTAGGTTTAAAGCTTAGCTTTAGGGTTAGAGTTACGTTTAGGATTAGGGTTAGGTTTAGAGGTTACTGTTAGTGTTAGGTTTAGGGTTAGTGCATGTGTTAGTATTAGGGTTATGTTTAGAATTAGTTTTAGGGTTAGGGTTAGGTTTAGGGTTAGGATTAGGCTTAATGTTAGGGTTAGGGACAGGTTTATGTTTAGGCTTTGGGTTACACTTAGGGTTTGGGTTAGGGTTATGGTAAGGGTTAGGGATAGGTTGAGGTTTAGGGTTAGGGTTAGAAGTTAGGATTAGTGTTAGAAGTTAGGATTAGTGTTAGGTTTAGGTTTAGGTTTAGGGATAGTTTAGTGTTAGGGTTAGCGTTTAGGGTTAGGGTTAGTGTGAGGGTTAGTGTTATGTTTAGTGTTAGGTTTAGGTTGAGGTTTAGGGTTAATTTTAGTGTTACGGTTAGGAGTTATGTATAGTGTTAAGGTTAGGGATAGGTTTAGTGTTAGGGTTAGTGTTAGATGTTAGGGTTAGTGTTACGTTTATGGTTAGGTTTAGGTATAGGGTTACAGGTGTGTGTTAGGGTTAGGGTTAGTCTTAGGGTTAGGGTTAGGGTTAGTGTTATGCTAGGGTTAGGGTTTATGATAGGGTTAAGTATTACAGTTAGCGTTAGGGTTAATTTAAGGGGTGGTGTTAGGGTTAGGATAAGGGATTAATGATAGTTTTAGGGTTAGTGTTATGGATATGATTATGGTTAGGGTTAGAGGTTAGGGTTAGTGTTACGATTAGTGTTAGGTTCAGTGTTACGGTTAGAGTTTAGGATTAGGTTTAGGTTAGGGTTAGGGTTAGGGTTAGAGGTTAGCATTCGGTTAAGTGTTAGATTTAGGGTTAATGTTAGGTTTAGGGTTAGGGTTAGGGTAAGGGTTAAGACAAGTGTGAGTGGTTAGGTTCAGTGTTAGGATTACGGTTAGTGCTAGGTTTAGTTTTAGAGGTTAGTTTTAGTGTTAGTACTAGGGTTAGCGTTAGTGCTACAATTAGGGCTAGGGGTTAGGTTGGGTTAGGTTTAGGGCTAGGGTTAGGGTTACGGTTAGAGGTTAGGTTTAGGGTTAGGGTTAGGGTTATGCTTAGTGATTGCGTTATGGTTAAGGTTGGGCTTAGGCGTTAGCTGTTAGGGAAACATTTAGTGTTTGCCTCTGTGTGACGGTTACGGTTAGGATTAGGCTTATGCTTAGGGATAGGGTTAGATTTACGGTTAGTTTTAGAGTTAGGGTTAGTGTTAAGGTTAGGGTTTATGGGTTTCGATTGGGATTAGGTTTAGGATTAGGGCTCGATTTAGGGTTAGGTATAGTGTTAAGGTTAGGGTTAGGGTTTAGGTTTAGGGTTAGAGTTAGGGTTAGGTTTAGGTTTATGTTTAGGGTCAGGGTTAGTGTTAGTGTTAGGGCTAGGGTTGGGGTTAGGGTAAGGTTTCAGTTTAGGGTTTGAAATAGTGTTACAGTTAGAGTTTAGGGTTAGTTTTAGGGTTAGTCTTAGGTTTAGGGCTAGGGTTAGGGTTATGGTTACTGATAGGGTTATTGTTATAGGTTAGCCTTTGGTTTAGGGTTAGAGTTAGGGTTAGGATTAGGCTTATTCGTTATTGTTAGGTTTAGTGTTAAGGTTAGGGTGAAAGCTTAGGTTCAGTGTTAAGTTTAGGGTTAGGGTAAAGGTTAGGGATAGGTTGGGGCTTAGGATTAGGGTTAGTTATTAGTTTTACGGTTAGGGTTACAGTTAGGCTTAGTGTTAGTTTTAGGGGTTAATTTTAGGGTTAGGTTTAGGGATAGGGTTAAGTGTGAGGGTTAGGGTTAGGGTTAGAGTTAGGACTAGGTTAAGGTTAGGCTTAGTGTTATGGTTAGAGTTATGATTACTTTTAGGATAATGTTCGCGTTTAGGTTAGGTTTTGCGTTAGATGTAGTGTTAGGTTTAGGGTTAGGTTTAGCTGTTAGATGTTAGGGATAGGGTTATGTGTTAGGGTTAGCGTTAGTGTTAGGGTTAGGGTTATGTTTATGGTTATGATTATGGTTAGGGTTAGCGTTTAGGGTCAGGCTTAGGGTTAGGGTTAGTGTTATGGTTAGGGTTAGGGTTAGGTTGAGGTTTAGGGTTAGTGTTAGAGGTTAGGGTTAGTGTTATATTTAGGGTTAGGTTTAGAGGTATGGGTTAGTGTTAGGGTTAGCGTTAGTGTTAGGTTTAAGGTTAGGGTTAGGGTTAGGGTTATGCTAGGGTTATGTTTAGGTTTAGGGTTAGGTATTATAGACAGGATTAACTTTAGTTTAAGGGGTAGGGTTAGGGTTAGGGTAAGGGATTAATGTTAGTTTTAGGGTTAGGGTTATGGGTATGGGTAGGGTTATGTTTAGGGTTAGGATTATGTTTAGGGTTAGTGTTTAGGGTTAGGCTTAGGGTTAGGGTTAGTGTTATGGGTAGGGTTAGGGTTAGGCTGAGGTTTAGGTTTAGGTTAGGATTAGGGTTATAATTTAGTTTTAGTGTTAGCTTTAGGGTTAGGGTTAGGGAGAGCTTCATTGTTAGGGTTAGTGTTAGAGGTTAGGGTTAGTGTTTTGTTTAGAGTTAGGGTTAGGATTAGGGTAGAGGTGTGTGTTAAGGTTAGGGTTAGCATTACGGTTATGGTTAAGGCTAGGGTTATGGTTAGGGTTAGTGTTAGGTTTAGGGTTAGGGTTAGAGGTATGGGTTAGGGTTAGGTTTAGGTGTAGTGTTCAGGTTAGGTTTAGTGTTATTGTAGCTTTAGAGCTATGGTTAGTGTTACGTATTATGGTCAGGTTTAGCATTAGTTTAATGCGTAGGGCTAGGGTTAGGTTTAGGGATTAATGTTAGGTTTAGGGTTAGTTTTATGGTTAGGGTTAGAGTTAGGGTTAGTGTTAGGGTTACGATTAGAATTTAGGATTAGGGTTAGGTTTGTTTTAGGGTTAGGGTAAGAGTTAGCATTAGGGTTAGAGTTAGGGCTTGGATTAGGATTAGGGTTTGGTTAGGGTTACATTTACGGGTTAGGTGTTAGGGATATGTTTAGGGTTAGGCTTCGGATTACATTTAGGGTTAGGGTTATTATTAGGTTAGGGTTAGTGTTAGGATTAGGGTTACAATTTGTGTTAGATTTATGTTTAGTTTTATGGTTAGGGTTAGGGTTAGGTATAGGGTTTAAGTTAGGGTTAGGGTTAGGTTCAGAGTTAGGTTTAGTTTTAGTTGTAGGGTTATGTTTAGGGTTAGGGTTAAATTTAGGTTAGTGTTAGGGTTAGGCTTAAGGTTAGAGGTTAAATTTAGGGTTAGGGTTAGGATTAGGGTTAGGTTTAGGGTTAGGGTTAGAGTTTAGGTTTAGCGTTAGGATTAGGGTTAGAGTTAGGGTTAGGGTTAGGGTTAGGATTAGAAGTTAGGGTTAGGTGTATGGTTAGGGTTATGATTACGGCTGGGGTTACGGTTATGGTTAGGGTTAGGCTTAGGGTTAGCGGTTAGTTGTTATGGAGAGGGTTAGTGTTAGGGTTAATGTTTGGGTTAGGGTTAGGCTTATGGTTAGCATTAGTGTAGGGTTTGGGTTATGGGTTAGTTGTTAGGGAGAGGGATAGGGTTAGGCTTCGGGTTATAGTTAGTGTTAGTTTTACGATTAGGTTCAGTGTTAGGCTTAGGGTTAGGGTTAGTATTAAGGTCAGAGTTAGGTTTACTGTTAGGTTAACAGTTAGGTTTAGACTTAGGGTTAGGGCTTAGGTGTTAGTGATATGGTTAGGGTTAGGGTTAGGGTTAGGTTTACGGTTAGGTTTAGGTTTATGGATAGTGTTAGGGTTAATGTTATGGTTTAGAGTTAGGGTTAGGGTTAGGTTAGGTTTAGGATGAGGTTTAGGCTTATGTGTAGAGGTTAGCATTAGGTTTAATGTTAGAGATTGGTATTAGGGTTTGCTTAGGGTTAGGCTTAGAGGTTATGGTTAGGGTTAGTATTAAAACTTAGGTTTAGGTATAGGGTTACAGTTAGAGTTAGCATTAGGTTTAGAGGTTACTGTTAGGGTTAGATTTAGAGTTAGTGCTAGTGTTTGGATTAGGGTTAGGTTTAGACTTAGGGTTAGGTTTAGGATTAGGATTAGGGTTATGGTTAGGATTAGGGTCAGTGTTAGGTTTAGGGATAGGGTTATGGTTAGGCTTTGGGTTACGGTTAGGGTTAGGTTTAGGTTTAGAGTTAGGTTTACAGGATAGGTGTTAGGGAGGTGATTATGGTTAGGCTTAGTGTTACGGTTAGGTTTACAGTTACCATTTGGTTTAGGGTTATGGTTAGGGTTTGTTTTAAGGTTAGGTTTAGGGTTATGTGTTAGGTTAGGGTTAGGGTTAGGGTTATTGTTAGGCTTAGGGTTAGGGTTAGCTTTAGGGTTAGGGATTGTGTTAGGTTTAGTGGTAGGTTTGGGGGTAGGGATGATGTCAGAGTTATTGTTAGGGTTAGGGTTAGGGTTTAGGGTTAGGTTTATTGTTAGGGTTAGGGTTAGGTTGAGGTTTAGGATTAAGGTTAGGGTTACAGTTAGGTTTAATGTTAGGGTTAGGTTTTGGGTTAGCGTTAGGCTTAGGTTTAGAGTTTAGGTTTAGGGTTAGGTTTAGGTTTAGTGTTAAGAATAGGGTTACATTTAGGGTTCGAGTTTAGTGTTAGGGTTAGGGTTACTGTTAGGTTTAGGGTTACGGTTATGGTTAGGCTTAGGGTTACCATTAGGTTTAGTATTAAACTTCAGTGTTAGGTTTATGGTTAGGTTTAGGTTTAGGGTTAGGGTTAGGTTTATGGTTAGGGTTAGAGTTAGGGTTAGGTTTAGGGTTAGGTTTAGGGATAGGTTTATAGTTAGCTTTTGTGGTTTGGTGTTAGGGATAGTGTTAGGGTTAGGCTTTGGGTTATGGTTATGTTTAGGGTTACGGTTAGGTATAGGCTTAGGGTTAATGTTAGGGTTAGTGTTAGGTTTAGTTTTAGGGTTAGGGTTAGCGTTAGTGTTAGGTTTAGTGGTAGAGTTTTGGGTAAGGTTTAGTGTTAGGATTAGGTTTCCAGTTAGTTTTAGGTTTAGGGTTAGTGATAGGATTTATCATTATGGTTAGGTTAATATTATGATTAATGTTTGGGTTAGTTTGAGATTTAGCATTAGGTTTAGGGTTAGTGTTAGTGTTAGGGATAAGGTTAGGGTTAGGGTGAGGGTTAGGGTGAGGTTTAGGTTTAGCGTAAGGTTTAGGGTTAGGTTGACCTTTAGGATTAGGGTTAAGGTTAGGGTTGCAGTTAGAGGTTGGGTTTAGGGTTAGGGTTAGGTTTAGGGTTAAGGTTAGAGTTGCAGTTACAGGTTAGTGTTAGGCTTATGTTTATGTTTAGGGTTAAGGTTAGGGTTAGGGTTAGGCTTAGGGTTAGATGTATGGGTTAGGGTTAGGGTTAGGGCTAGGCTTATGTTTAGGATTAGGGTTATGGTTATAGTTAGGGTTAGATTTAGGGTTAGATTTAGGGTTAGAGGTATGGGTTAGGGTTAGGTTTAGTGGTAGGTTTAGGGTTAGGATTATTGTTATGGTAGGTTTAGGGTTAGGGTTAGGTTTAGGGACTAATGTAAGGTTTAAGGTTAGGTTTACGGTTAAGGATAGTGTTAGGGTTAGGGTTAGATTTTAGGGTTAGGATTAGTTTTAAGATTAATGTTATGGTTAGGCTAAGTTTAGGGTTTGTGTTTAGGGTTAGAGTTATGTTTAGGGTGGTGGTTAGTGTTAACGTTGGATTTAGGATAAGAATTTAGGCTTAGGGTTAATGTTAGCGTTAGGGTTATGGTTAGGGTTACGGTGAGTGCTAGGTTTAGGTTTAGCTTTTGGGTTAGAGTTAGCGTTAGGGTTTAGAGTCACGGAAAGGGTTAGGTTTTGAATTAGGGTTATGATTAGGGTTAGGATTAAGTTGAGGTTTGGGTTTAGGGTTAGGGTTATTAGGGTAGGGTTAGAAGTGTTAGGGTTATGTTTAGGCGTAGGGTTAGGGATAGGGATAGTGTTATGGTAGTTTTAGGGTTAGGGTTGAGGTTAGGTATTATTGTCAGTGTTAGGGTTTGTTTCCGGGGTAGGGTTAAGTTTAAAGTTAGGGATTAATCTTAGGTTTAGAGTTAGGTTTTTGGTTAGGGTTAGGGTTAGTGTTAGGTTTAGGATTAGAATTTAGAGTTAGGGTTAGGTTTAGGGTTATTGTTAAGGTTATGGTTAGGTTTAGGGTTAAAATTATGTGTAGGGTTTTGTTTAGGATTAGGGTTATTTTTAGGCTTAGGTTTAAAATTTAGGGTTAGAGCTAGGTTTAAGTTTAGGGTTATGGTTACGGTTAGGGTTAGAGTTAGGTTTAGGTTTAGGTTTAGGGTTAAATGTTAAGTTTTAGGAAGAGGGTTATGGTTAGGCTTCGGGTTAGAGTTAGGGTTAGCGGTAGGGGTAAGGTTTTAGGGATAGAGTTAGCCTTAGGTTTAGGGTTAGGGTTACTTTTAGGTTTAGGGTAAGGTTCAGGGTTAGGGATAGTGTTAGGTTTAGGGTTGAGATTAGGGTTCAGGATAGTGTTAGGGTTAGGGTTGGGGTTAGGTTTAGGATTACAATTTATGGTTGAGGTAAGATTAGGCTAAGGTTTATGTTTAAGTTTAGGGTTAGGGCTAGGTTTAGAGTTAGAGTTAGGGGTTAGGTGTTAGGGAGAGTGTTAGGGTTAGGCTTCTATTTACGGTTAGGTTTTGGGTTACGATTAGGTTTAGGTTTAGGGTTATTGTTAGGGTTATTGTTAGGGTTATGGTTAGGTTTAGGTTTAGGGTTAAATTTAGAGGTTGGTTTAGCGTTAGCGTTAGGAGTCAGTTGGTAGTGACAGGTTAGGGTTACGGTTAGGGTGAAGTATTACAGTCAGGCCCCGGGGTAAGTTTAGGGCATAGAGTTAGGGTTAGGATAAGGGATTAATGTTAGGTTTAGGGTTACGGTTATGGTTAGGTTTAGGGTTAGAGCTAGGATTAGAAGTTAGGGTTAGTGGTAGGGTTAAGGTTATGGTTACATTTAGGATTAGGGTTAGGGGTTACGGGTTAGATAGCGGTTAAGCTTAGGCTTCAGATTACGGTTAGCGTTAGAGTTATGATTCGCTTTAGGGTAATGCTTAGTGTTAGTGTTAGTGTTAGCGTTAGTTTTATTGTTAGTTTTAGGGTTAGCGTTACGGTTAGGATTAGGATTAGAATTTAGGGTTATGGTTATGTTTAGGGTCAGGCTTATGGTTAGGGTTAGGGTTAGGTTTAGGTTTAGGTTTACATTAGTTTTAGGGTGAGGTTTAGAGTTAGGGTTATTGGTTAAGTGTTAGGGATACGATTAGGGTTAGTGTTAGAGTTAGGGTTAGGTTTAGGTTTACGATTAGTTTTAGGGTTAGAGTTATGGTTAGGGTTAGGGGTTAAGTGTAAGGGTAGGTTTAGGGTTACTGTTAGGGTTAGGGTTATGGTTACGGTTAGGGTTAGAGTTAGGTTTATGGTTAGGTATTGGTTTATGGATAGAGTTAGTGTTAGGGTTAGGCTTTAGGCTTAGGGTTAGGGTTAGGGTTATGGTTAGGGTTATGATTGGTGTTAGGGTTATGATTGGTGTTAGGGTTATGGTTAGAGGTGAATGTTAAGTTTAGTATTAGAGTTTGGGATTAGGGTTAGGGTTAGGGTTAGCATTAGGGTTTATAGTTATCTTTAGGGTTAGGGTTAGTCTTAGGGTTAGTCTTTGGGTTAGGGTTACAGGTATGGGTTATGGTTATGGTTAGGGTTAGGGTTAGGGTTAGGGTTAGGTATTACAGTCAGGTTTAGGGTTAGTTAAGGTTAAATGTTAGGGTTAGGGTTAGGGATTAATGTTAGGTTTAGGGTTATGGTTATGGTTAGTGTTAGGGTTAGGGTTAGTGTTAGGTTTAGGATTAGATGTTAGGGTTAGTGTTAGGGTTAGGGTTATGGTTAGGTTAGGGTGAAGGGTTAGTTGTTAGGGAGAGGGTTAAGATTAGGCTTCGGGTTACGGTTAGCGTTAGGGTTACGATTAAGTTTAGGGTTAGACTTACGATTAGGGTTAGGTTTAGGTTTAGTGTTAGTTTTAGGGTTAGGTTTAGGGTTTGGGGTGGGGTTAGGTATTAGGAATAGGGATATGGTTAGGGTTAGGGTTATGGTTACGTTTAGGGTAAGTTTTTGGTTTATGGTTATGTTTACATTTAGGAATACTCTTAGGTTTACGGTTAGGTTTTAGGGTTAGGTTTAGGTTTAGGTTTAGGGTTAGGGTTAGGGTTAGGGTTAGGTTTAGGTTTAGGGTTAGGGTTATTGTTAGGGTTAGAAGTTGGTTTAGTGTTAGTGTTAGGGTTAGGGTTAAAGTTAGGGTTAGGGATAAATGTTAGGGCTAATTTTAAGGTTAGGATTAGTTTTATTGTTACGCTTGGAGTTTATGGTTAGGGTTAGTGTTAGAGTTAGTTTTAAGGTTAGGGTTAGGGTTAGAGGTTAGCGTTAGGTTTAGAGGTAGAGTTTGTGTTTAGGGTTTGGGTTAGGGTTAGTCTTAGAAGTTATGATTAAGGTTAGGGTTAGTTTTAAAACTTAGGTTTAGGGTTAGAGTTAAGTTTAGGTTTAGATTTAGGGTGAGATATAGGGTTAGGTTTAGGGTTAGCTGTTCTTGACATTGTTAGGGTTAGGGTTAGGGTTAGCGTTAGGGATAATATTAGGGTTAGGCTTAGGGTGTAAGTTAGGGTTAGTGTTATGGTTAGTTTAGGGTTAGGGTTAGGCTTAGAGGTTATGGTTAAGGTTAGGTTTAGGGTTAATGCTTAGGTTTAGGGTTAGGTTTAGTTTTAGGGTTAGGTTTAGGGTTACTGTTAGGGTTAGTGTTAGGTTACGGTTATTTTTAGGGTTACAGATAGTGTTAGTTTTAGGGTTAGGCTTTAGTCTTTGGGTTAGGGTTAGGCTTGGTATAAGGGTTAGGGTTATGTTTAAAGATAAGTGTTAAGTTTAGTGTTAGAGTTTGTGATTAGGTTTAGGGTTAGGGTTAGGCTTAGGGTTTATGGTTAGGGTTAGGTTTAGGGTTAGGGTTAGGTTTAGTGATAGTGTTAGGGTTAGGCTTTGGGTTAGGGTTAGAGGTTTGGGTTAGGGCTATGGTTAGGGTTAGGGTTAGGGTTACGGCTAGCGTTAGGTTTATGCTATGGTTACGGTTAGGGTTAGGATTAGGAATTACAGTCAGGTTTAGGGTTAGTTTAAGGGGTAGGGTTAGGGTTAGGGATTAATGTTAGTTTTAGGGTTATGGTTATGGTTAATGTTAGGGTTAGGGTTAGTGTTAGTGTTAGGATTTGATGTTAGGGTTAGTGGTAGGTTTAGGGTTAGGGTTACAGTTACCTTTAGGGTTAGGTGTTAGTTGTTAGGCAGAGGGTTAAGTTTAGGCTTTGGGTTACAGCTAGTGTTAGGGTTATGATTAAATTTAGGGTTAGGCTTAGGATTAGGGTTAGGTTTAAGTTTAGTTTTAGTTTTAGGGTTAGGTTAAGGTTTGGGTTGGGGTTAGGTGTTAGGAATAGGGATAGGGTTAGATTTAGGGTTATGGTTAGTTTTAGGGTAAGGGTTAGTTTTACGGTTAGGTTTAGGTTTAGGAATAATGTTAAGTTTACGGTTAGGTTTTAGGATTAGCTTTAGGTTTAGGGTTAGGGTTAGGGTTAGGTTTAGAGTTAGGGTTAGTGTTAGGGTTAGAAGTTGGTTTAGTGTTAGGGTTAGGGTTAGAGTTAGGGTTAGGGTTAGATGTTAGAGCTAATGTTAAGGTTAGGATTAGGGTTAGGTTACGGTTAGAGTTTATGGTTAGGGTTTGTGTTACAGTTAGTGTTAAGCTTAGGGTTAGGGTTAGGGTTAGGTTTAGAGGTTAGTGTTAGGTTTAGGGTTATATTCTGTGTTTAGGGTTAGGGTTAGGGTTAGTCTTAGAGTTTATGGTTAAGGTTAGGGTTAGGGTTAGTGTTAAAACTTAGGCTTAGGGTTAGGATTAGGGTTAGGTTTAGTTTTAATTTTAGATTTAGGGTTAGGGTTAGGGGTTACTTGTTCGTAGTAGTGTTAGGCTTAGTTTTATTGGAAGGGATAATATTAGGGTTAGGTTTAGTGTGTAAGTTAGGGTTAGTGTTATGTTTAGTTTAGGGTTACAGATAGGGTTAGGCTTAGAGTTTATGGTTAAGGTTAAGGTTAGGGTTAAAGCTTAGGTTTAGGTTTATGGTTAGGCTTCGGGTTAGGGATAGGAGTATGCTTAGGTTTCGGGTTATGGTTAGGGTTACGGTTATGATTAGGTTAGTGTTTGGATTAGGGTTAGGGTTAGGGTTACATTTAGGTTTAGGTTTAGGGTTTGGGTTAGGATTAGGGTTAGGGTTAGTGTTCGATTTAGGGGTTAAGTGTTAGCTATAGGTTTTAGGGTTAGGCTTTATTTTCCAGTTAGTGTTAGGGTTATGATTAGGTTATGGTTATTGTTAGGGTTAGCTTTTGCATTAGATTTATGGTTAGTTTTAGGGTTAGGTTCAGGTTTAATAGTTAGGTGTTAGGGATAAGGTTTCAGTTAGGGTTAGGATTAGGGTTAGAGTTTAAGTATAGGGTTACAATTAGGGTTAGTGTTAGGGTTAGGGTTTTAATTAGAGTTTAGGTTTAGGGTTATGTTTAGGCTTAAGGTTACCCTTTCGGTTAGGGTTAGTAATAGGTTTAGGGTTAGGGTTAAGCTTTATGTGATAGCGAGAGGGTTTTGCTTAGGCTTCGGGTTACGGTTAGGTTTTTGGTTATGATTAAGTTTAGGGTTAGGGTTTGGGTTAGGGATAGTGTTAGGGTTAGGGTTAAGGTTAGGGATTAGGTGTTAGGGTTAGGGTTAGGGTGAGGGTTAGGGTTATTGTTAGGGTTAGGGTTAGGTTGAGGTTTAGTGTTAGGTTTAGGCTTTGGGTTAGGGTTAGTTTTAGGGTAAATTTTCATATTAGGTTTAGCGTTTGGGTTAGAGTTGAGGGTTAGGTTTAGGGTTAGGGTTTTTGTTAGGGTTAGGGTTAGGTTGAGGTTTAGTGTTAGGTTTAGGCTTTGGGTTAGGGTTAGTTTTAGGGTAAATTTTCGTATTAGGTTTAGCGTTTGGGTTAGAGTTGAGGGTTAGGTTTAGGGTTAGGGTTTTTGTTAAGGTTATGTTCAGGGTTAGATATTAGGTTTAGGGTTAGCATTAGGGTTATGATTTTGATTAGAATTTAGTATTAAGGTTAGGGTTAAGGTTAGGGTTAGGGTTATGGTTACGGTTAGGGTTAGGGCTAGGTTTAGGGTTAGCGTTAGGATTTAGGTGTTAGGAAAAGGGTTAGGGTTAGCCTTCGGGTTATGGTTAGGTTTAGGGTTATGATTAGGTTTAGGCTTAGTGTTAAGGTTAGGGTTTGTGTTAGGGTTAGCGTTAGGTTTACGGTTAGTTTCAGGGTTAGGTTTAGTGTTCGGCTTAGGGGTTAGGTGTTAGGGATAGTGTTATGGTTAAGGTTAGGGTTAGGGTTATTGTTAGGGATAGCGTTACAGTTAGGTTTAGGGTTATGTATAGTGTTAGAGTTAGGCTTAGGGTTAGGGATAGGTTCAGGGTTAAGGTTAGGGTTTGGCTTAGAGTTAGTGTTAGGTTTAGGCTTAGAAGTTATGGTTAGGGTTAGCGTTATTGTTGCAGTGAAAGCTTAGCGTTATGTTTAGGGTTATGCTTAGTGTTAGGGTTAGGTTTAGAGGTTAGAGTTTGGGGTAGAGTTAGGGTTAGTGTTAGGCTTAAAGGTTATGGTTAGGGTTAAAGCTTAGGTTTACGGCTAGCGTTCAGGTTAGGGTTAGGGTTAGATTTAGAGGTTAGTGTTTGTGTTAGTGTTAGGTTTAGGGTTAGTGTTTGTGTTAGGATTAGGGTTACTTTTAGAGTTAGGTTTAGGTTTAGGGTTAGAGTTAGGTCCAGGGTTAGTATTACGGTTAATGGTAGGCCTAGGGACAGGGTTACGGATAATCTTTGGGTTATATTTAGGGTTAGGTTTAGGGTTTAGGTTAGGGTTATGATTAGGTTGAGGTTTAGGGTTAGGGTTAGGTTGATGTTTAGGGTTAGGTTTATGGTTAGGGTTAGAAGTTAGGATTAGTGTTAAGTTTAGTGTTAGGGTTAGGGATAGATTAGTGTTAGTGTTAGTGTTAGGGTTAGGGTTAGGGTTAGAAGTTAAGGTTAGGTGTAGGGGTAGGGTTAGGGTTAGGGTTACGGTTCGGGTTAGGTTTTGGGTTAGTGTTAGGGTTAGGGGTTAGGTGTTAGAGTGTGCGTTTTGGTTAAGCTTCGGTTTACGGTTCATTTTAGGGTTACGACTAGATTTAGGGTTATAGTTAGGGTTAGTATTAGGGTCAGAGTTAGGTTTATGGTTATGTTTAGTGTTAGGGTTAGGGTTAGGGTTAGGGTTAGTGTTAGGGTTAGGAATAGGGTTATGGTTAGGCTTTTGGTTATGGTTATAGTTATGTTTAGAGGTAAGTGTTAGGGTTAGTGTTAGAATTAGTGTTAGGTTTAGGGTTAAGCTAGGATTAGCGTTATGGTTAGTGTTAGTGTTATGGTTAGCATTAGATGTTGGGGTTAGGGTTAGTGTTAAGTATATGTTTAGGGTTAGGGTTAGGGTTAGAAGTTAGGGTTAGGGTTAGGGTTACAGTTAAGGTTAGTGTTAAGTTTAGAGTTAGAATTTAGGGTTAGTGTTAAGGTTAGTATCATGGTTAGAGTTACAGTTAGGCTACCGATTACAGTTAAGGTTAGGGTTATGATTGGGTTTAGGTTTAGGCTTAGGGTTATGTTTAGTATTATGTTTAGGTTTAGGGTTAGGCTTAGGGGTTACGTGTTTGGGATAGGGTTAGGGTTAGGGTTAGGGTTAGGTTTATGGTTATGTTTAGGGTTAGGTATAGTGTTAGCTCTAGGGTCAGGGTAAGGTTTACTGTTACAGTTAGGCTTCGGCTTATGGTGAGGGTTAGAGTTATGATTAGGTTAGGGTTATGGTTATGGTTAGGTTTTAGGTTAGGTTTAGATGTTAGGGATAGATTTAGCGTTAGGATTAGTGTTACAGTTTGAGTATAGGGTTAGGGTCAGGGTTAGAGTTATGGATAGCATTTAGCGATAGGTTTGGTTTAGGGTTATGGTTAAAGCTTAGGTTTAGGGTTCGGGTTAGGGTTAGGGTTAGGGTTAGGATTAGATGTTAGGGATAGGTTTAGGTTTAGGGTTAGTGTTAAAGCTTAAGTTTGGGGTTAGGGTTAGTGTTAGGGTTCGGTTTAGGGTTAATTTTCATGTTAGGGTTAGGGTTATGTTTAGAGTTTAGCGTTTGGTTTAGTGTTAGATTTAGCGTGAAGGTTAGGGTTAGGGTTAGGCATAGAGGTTATGGTTAGTGTTATGGTTAGGGTTAGGGTTAGGATTATGGTTTGGGTTAGGGTTACAATTAGTTTAGCATTATGGTTAGGGTTACCATTAGGTGAGAGTTAGGGTTAGGGTTAGTGTTAGGGTTATGTTTAGGGTTAGCGTTTAGGGTTAGGGTTAGTATGAGGGTTAGTGTTATGGTTAGCGTTAGGTTTAGGTTGAGGTTTAGGGTTACTTTTAGGGTTAGGGTTAGAAGTTAGTTATAGTGTTAGGTTTAGTGTTATGGTTAGGTTTAGGGTTAGCATTAGGGTTAGTGTTAGAGGTAAGGGTTAGTGTTACATTTAGGGTTAGGTTTAGGGATAGGGTTAGAGGTATATGTTAGGGTTAGGGTTAGTCTTATGGTTAGGGTTAATGTTAGGGTTAGTGTTATGCCAGGGTTACAGTTCCGGTTAGGGTTCAGTATTACAGTTAGGGTTAGGGTTAGATTAAGGGGTAGGGTTAGGTTTAGGGTAAGGGATTAATGTTCAATTTAGGGTTTGGGTTTTGGTTATGGTTAGGGTTAGGGTTATGGTTAGGGTTAGGGTTAGAGGTTATGGTTAGTTTTAGGATTAGTGTTTGGTTCAGTGTTACGGTTAAAATTTAGGGTTAGGATTAGTGTTATGGTTAGAGGTTAGCATTTGCTTATGTATTAGATTTAGGGTTAGGGTTAGGTTTAGGGTTAGGGCTAGGGTAATTGTTAGGACAAGTTTTAGTGGTTAGGTTTAGTTTTATGATTATGGTTAGTGCTAGGGTTAGTTTTAGAGGTTAGTTTTAGTGTTAGGATTAGGGTTATCGTTAGTGCTAGCATTAAGTTAGTGGTTAAGTTGGGTTAGGGTTTTGGTTAGTGTTAAGGTTACACTTAGTGTTTGGGTTATCATTAAGGTTAGGTTTAGGGGTAAGCTGTTAGGGAGAGTGTGAGGCTTAGGCTTTGCGTGATGGTTACGGTTAGAATTACGATTAGGTTTAGGGTTAGGGTTAGGTTTAGTGTTAGTTTTAGGGTTAGTTTTAGAGTTAGAGTTAGGTTTAGGGTTAGGGTTCGATTTACGGTTAGGTTTACGGTTAAGCATAGTGTTAGGGTGAGGGTAATGGTTTAGTTTTAGGGCTAGGGTTAGGGTTTGGGTAGGGTTAGAATTAGTGTTACAGTTAGAGTTTAGGGTTAGATTTAGGGTTATGGTTAGGTTTAGACCTAGGATTAGGGTTATAGTTAGTGTTAGGGTTATGGTTAGATGTTAGTGTTTGGTTTAGGGTTAGAGTTAGGGTTAGGGTTAGGGTTAGGGTTAGGATTAGGCTTAGAGGTTATTGTTAGGGTTAGGGTTAAGGTTCGGGTGAAAGCTTAGGTTCAGGGTTAGGTTCAGGGTTAGGGTAAGGGTTAGAGATAGGGTAAGGGTTAGGATTACGGTTAGTTATTAGATTTTGTGCTAGGGTTACATTTAAGGATAGGGTTAGATTTAGGGGTTAATTTTAGGGTTAGGGTTAGGGATAGGGTTAGGTGTAGCATTATGCTTAGGGTTAGGATTACATTTATGTTAACCTTAGTGTTAGGGTTAGGTTTTGCATTAGATGTAGTATTAGGGTGAGGGTTAGGTTTAGGTGTTGGGTGTTAGGTATAGGGTTATGTGTTATGGTTAGGGTTAGTGTTAGGGTTAGGGTTATGGTTAGGGTTAGGATTAGGCTAAGAGCTAGCTTTTAGGGTTAGGGTTAGGGTTAGTATTATGGTTAGGGTTAGGGTTAGGTTGAGGTTTAGGTTTAGGTTAGGAATAGTTTACAAGTTAGGTTTAGTGTTAGCTTTAGGGTTAGGTTTAGGTATAGGTTTAGGTTTAGCGTTAGTGTTAGAGGTTAGGGTTAGTGTTATATTTGGGGTTAGGGTTAGAAATATAGTTTAGGGTTAGGGTTAGCGTTAGGGTTAGGGTTAAGGTTAGGCTCTGGATTAGGGTTATGCTAGGGTTATGTTTAGTTTTAGGGTTAGGTATTATAGAAAGTGTTAGCTTTAGTTTAAGGTGTAGGGTTAGGGTTAGGGTAGGGGATTAATGTTAGGTTTAGTGTTAGAGTTATAGGTAGGGTTAGGGTTAGGGTTAGGGTTAGGGTTAGGATTAGAAGTAATGGTTAGGGGTAGGGTAAGGGTTATGGTTACATTTAGTGTTAGGTTTAGTGTTAGGTGTTAGGTGTAAGGGAGAGTGTTAAGGTTAGGCTTCGGGTTACCGTTAGTGTTAGGGTTATGATTAGGTTTAGGTTTAGGTTTAGGGTTAGGGTTAGGGTTAGGGTTATTGTTAGAAGTTAGTTTTAGGTTTAGGGTTAGGGTTAGAGTTAGGGTTAGGGTTAGATGTTAGGGCTAAGGTTAAGGTTAGGATTAGGGTTATTGTTACGGTTAGAGTTTATGGTTAAGGTTTGTGTTAGAGTTAGTGTTAAGTTTAGTGTTAGGGTTAGGGTTAGAAGTTAGCATTTGTTTTAGGGTTAGAGTTTGTGTTTAGGGTTAGGGTTAGGGTTAATTTTAGAGGTTTTGGTTAAGGTTAGGGTTAGGGTTAGTGTTAAAACTTAGCTTTAGGGTTAGGGTTAGTGTTAGGGTTAAATTTAGGGTTAGGGTTAGGTGTTAGGTGTTCGTGATAGTGTTAGTGTTAGGGTTAGTTTTAGGTTTAGGGATAATATTAGGGTTAGTGTTAGCATTAGGGTGTAAGTTAAGGTTAGTGTTATGGTTAGGTTTGTGTTAGGGTTAGTGTTAGGCTTAGAGGTTATGGTTAGAGGTTAGCATTCGGTTAAGTGTTAGAGTTAGGGTTAGGTTTAGGTTTAAGGTTAGGGTTAGGGTAAGGGTTAGGACAAGGGTTAGTGGTTAGGTTTAGTCTTAGTATTATAGTTAATGCTAGGCTTAGTTTTAAATGTTAGTTTTAGTATTAGGGTTAGGGTTAGGGTTAGCATTAGGGTTAGGGGTTAGGTTGGGTTAGGGTTAGGATTAGGATTAGGGTTAGGGTTAAGGTTAGGGTCAGGGTTATTGTTAGAGGCTAGGTTTAGGGTTAGGGTTAGGGTTACAGTTAATGTTTGGATTACGATTAATTTTAGGATTAGGGGTTGGCTGTTAGGGAAAGGTTAGGGTTAGTCTTTGTGTGACAGCTCTAGTTAGGGTTATGATTCAGTTTAGGGTTAGAGTTAGGGTTAGGGTTAGAGTTATGGTTAGGCTTCAGATTACGGTTAGGGTTAGTGTCACAATTAGGTTTAGGGTTAGGCTTTGGGTTAGGGTTAGAGTTATGCTTAGGTTTAGCATTAGGCTTAGGGGTTATATGTTAGGGATAGGGTTAGCATTAGTGTAGGGTTAGGTTTAGGCTTACGGTTATGGTTAGGGATAGGTATAGTGTTAGCTTTAGGGTTAGGGTTTAGTGTTAGTGTTAGGTTTAGGGTAAGGTTTAGGGTTATGTTTAGGCTTCAGGTTATGGTGAGGGTTAGAGTTATGATTAGGTTAGGATTAGGGTTTGGGTTAGATTTTGGGTTAGGGTTATATGTTAGGGGTAGTTTTAAGGTTCGGGTTTGTGTTACAGTTAGAGTTTAGGGTTAGGGTTAGTGTTAAAGTTATGGTTAGTGCACTAGGTTTGGTTTAGGGTTAATTTTACAGCTTAGGTATAGGGTTAGGATTAGGGTTAGATGTTAGGGATTGTTTTAGGTTTAGGGTTAGTGTTAAATCTTAAGTTTGGGCTTAGGGTTAGTGTTAGGGATAATTTTCTTGGTATGGTTAGGGTTAGGTATATGGTTAGAGGTTAGCATTTGGTTTAGGGTTAGATTTAGGTTGAAGGTTAGGCATAGAGGTTATGGTTATGGTTAGGGTTAGGGTTAATGTAATGATTAGGGTTAGAGTTACAATTAGGTTAGGGTTAGGGTTAGGGTTAAAATTAGGTGAGGGTTACGGTTAGGGTTAGGTTTAGGTATTATAGTCAGTGTTAGGGTTGTTTAAGTGGTAGGGTTGGGGTTAGGGTAAGGGATTAATGTTAGATTAATGTTAGGTTTTCGTTATGGTTAGTGTTAGGGTTATAGTTAGGGTTATGGTTAGAGGTTATTGTTAGTGTTAGCGTTAGGGTTAGGTAAGTGTTACAGTTAGAGTTTAGGGTTAAGGTTAGGGTTAGGGTTATTTTTAGAGGTTAGTATTCGGGTTAGGGTTAGGGTTAGGGTTAGGTTAAGGGTTAGGGTTAGGGTTAGGGTTAGGTATAGGGTTACAGTTAGGCATTTGGTTACAGTTAGGGTTATGTTTAGGGTTATGTTTAGAGGTATGGGATAGGGTTAGTGTTAGGGTTAGGGTTATCGTTATGCTAGGGTTAGGGTTAGGTATTACAGTCAGGGTTAGGTTTAGTTTAAGGTGTAGCGTTAGGGTTAGGGTAAGGGATTAATGTTAGATTTAGGTTTAAAGTTATGGTTATGGTTATGGTTTGGGTTATTGTTAGGGTTAATTTTAGCGGTTAGTTTTAGTGTTAGCATTAGGGTTAGGGTCAGTGTTACAGTTAGAGTTTAGGGTTAGGTTTAGTGTTATGGTTAGGATTAGGGTTATGGTTAGATGTTAGTATTCAGTTAAGTGTTAGAGTTAGGGTTAGAGTTAGGGTAAGTGTAGGACAAGGGTTAGTGGTTAGGTTTAGGGTTAGGATTACAGTTAGTGCTAATGTTAGTTTTAGAGGTTAGTTTTAGTGTTAGGATTAGGGTTAAGCTTAGTGTTAGGTTTAGGTTTAGGGGTTAGGTTGGGTTCGGGTTCGGGTTAGGATTAGGGTTAGCGTTAGGGTTAGGGTTAGATTTACGGTTAGATGTTAGTTTTAGTTTTAGGCTTAGGGTTATGCTTAGGGTTTGGGTTATGATTAAGGTTAGGGTTAGGGGTTAGCTGTTAGGGAGAGTGTTAGGGTTATGCTTTGTGTGAAGGTTATGGTTAGGGTTATGATAGGTTTCGGGTTAGGGTTAGGTTTAGGGTTAGTTTTAGATTTAAGGTTAGGGTTAGGGTTAGGGGTTAGGTGTTTCAATAGGATTAGGTTTAACTTTAGGGTTCAATTTAGGGTTCGGGTTAGGGTTATGCATAGTGTTAGGGTTTAGGTTTAGGGTCAGGGTTATGGTTAGGGTTAGGTTTAGGTTTAAGTTTATGGTTAGGGTTAGGGTTAGTGTTACGGTTAGGGTTAGAATTGGTGTTACAGTTAGAATTTAGGTTTAGGTTTAGGGTTAGGGTTACGGTTAGTGTTAGGGCTAGTGTTAGGGTTATGGTTAGTGTTAGGGTTATGTTTAGAGGTTAGCGTTTATTTTAGGGTTAGATTTAGGGTTAGGGTTAGGGTTAGGATTAGGCTTAGCGGTTATGGTTAGGGTTAGGTTTAGGGTTAGGGATAGGGTAATTGTTAGGATTAGGGTTAGTTATTAGTTTTAGGGTTAGGGTTACAGTTAGGGTTAGGGCTAGCTTTAGGTGTTAATTTTAGGGTTAGGGTTAGGGATAGGGTTATTGTAAGGTTAGGGTTAGATTTAGGTTTAGGGTTAGGCTTAGTGTTATGGTTAGTGTTAGGATTACATTTAGGTTAATGTTATGGTTACGGTTAAGTTTAGGGTTAGGATTTAGGGTTATGTTTAGGGTTAGGGTTAAGGTTAGGGTTAGGTTTAGGTTTAGGGTTAGGGTTAGTGTAAGGGTTAGTGTTAGGGTTAGGGTTTGGTTTAGGTTTACAGTTAGGGTTAGTGTAAGGGTTATAAGTTTTTTTAGTGTTAGGCTTATGGTTAGAGTTAGAGTTAGGTTTAGCGTTAGGGTTAGGTTTTGCGTTAGATGTAGGTTTAGGGTTAGGGTTAGGTTTAAGTGTTAGGTGTTAGGGATAGGGTTGTGGGTTAGGGTTAGGGTTAGTGTTATGGTTAGGGTTATGGTAGGGTTAGGATTATGGTTAGGATTAGCATTTAGGATTATGCTTATGGTTAGTGTTAATGATATGGCTAGGGTTAGGGTTAGGTTGAGGTTTAGTGTAAGGTTAGGATTAGGGTTACAAATTAGGTTTTGTGTTAGTTTTAGGGTTAGGGTTAGGGATGGTTTAGGTTTAGGGTTAGTGTTAGAGGTTTGGATTAGTGTTATGTTTAGGGTGAGGGTTAGGGTTAAAGTTAGAGGTATGTGTTAGTGTTAGTGTTAGTGTTAGCGTTAGGGTTAGAGTTAAGTTTAGGGTTATGGTTAGGATTATGGTTACACTTAGCATTTAGTGTTAGGCTTAGTGTTAGGATTAGTGTTATGGTTAGGGTTAGGTTGAGGTTTAGTGTTAGGTTAGGATTATGGTTACAAGTTAGATTTAGTGTTAGGTTAAGCGTTAGGGTTCTGAATAGGATTAGGGTTAGGGTTAGTGTTAGAGATTAGGGTTAGTGTTATATTTAGGGTTAGGGTTAGGGTTAAAGTTAGAGGTATGTGTTAGGGTTAAGGTTAGCATTAAGTTTAGCGTTAAGGTTAGGGTTAGGGTTAGGGTTATGCTAGGGTTAAGTTTAGGTTTAGGGTTAGGTATTATAGACTGGGTTAGCTTTAGTCTAAGGGGTAGGGTTAGGGTTAGGGTTAGTGTTAGGGTTAGGTGTTAGGAAGAGTTTTATGATTGGGCTTCAGGTTGCGGTTAGTGTTAGGGTTATGATTAGGTTTAGGGTTAGGCTTCGTGTTAGGGTTAGGGTTAGTTTTAGTGTTAGTTTTAGGGTTTGATTTAACGTTTGGGTAGGCGTTAGGTCTTAGGGATTGGGTTAGGGTTAGGGTTAGTGTCAGGGTTAAGTTGACGGTGGGTGTTAGGCTTAGGGATATTTTTAGCTTTAGGGTTAGGGTTTAGGTTTAGTGTTACGGTTAGGGTTCGGGTTATGGTTAGGCTTTGGGTTATGTTTAGGTTTAGTGTTACAATTAGGTTAGGCTTAGGTTTAGGGTTAGGGTGAGGTTTAGGATTTGATGTTAGGGATAGTTTTAGGGTTAGTGTTAGTGTTACAGTTAGAGTTTAGTGTTAGGGTTAGTGTTAGGTTTATGGGTAGAGCTTAGCGTTAGGTTTCGATTAGGGATTGGGTTTAAGCTTAGGTTTATGTTTATGTTTAGGGTTAGGGTTAGGGTTAGGGTTAATGTTCAGTTTAGGGTTATGGTTAGGGTTAGGGTTATGCTTGACAGTTAGCGTTTGGTTTAGGCTTAGAGTTAGGTTTAGAGTTAGGGTTAGGTTTAGGTTTAGAGGTTATGGTTAATGTTAGGTTTAAGGTTAAAGCATAGGTTCAGTGTTTGGGTTAGTTTTAGGGTTAGGGATAGGGTAAGGGTTAAGATTAGGGTTCTGCTTAATTTTAGGGATAGGGTTACGGTTATGGTTAGGGTTAGGTCTAGAGTTTAGTGTTAGGGTTTGTGTTAGATTTAAGTTTATTGTTAGGGTTAGGCTTAGGGTTAGTGTTAGGGTTAGGATTAGCCTTGGGTTATAGTTAAGGTTAGGTTTTACAATTGGGTTAGGATTAGGGTTAGGGTTTGCTTTAGATTTAGTGTTAGGATTAGGGTTAGCGGTAGGGGATAGGTGTGAGGTATAGGTTTATGGGTTAGGGTTAGGGTTAGGGTTATGTTTAGGGTTAGCTTTTAGGGTTAGGTCTAGGGTTAGTTTTATGGTTAAGGTTATGGTTAGGTAGACGTTTAGGGTTGGGGTTAGTGTGAGGGTTAAAAGATAGCTTTAGTGTTAGGTTTAGGGTTAGGGAAGGGATAGGTTTAGGTTTAGGATTAGTGTTAGAGGTTAGGGTTAGTCTTAGGGTTAGGGTTAGTGTTAGGTTTAGTCTTAGGGTTAAAGGTACTGGTTAGGGTTAGGCTTAGGGTTAGCGTTAGTGTTAGAGTTATAATTAGGGTTAGGGCTGGGTTACACTAGGATGAGGGTTAGGGTTAGGTATTACTGTCAGGGTTAATGCTAGTTTAAGGGGTAGGGTTAGGGTTAGGATTAGAGTTAGGAATTAATGTTAGGTTTAGGATTATGATTATGGTTATGATTAGTGTTAGGGTTAGGTTTAGTGTTAGGATTGGAAGTTAGGGTTCGGGGTACTGTTGGGTTTATGTTTACAGTTAGGGTTAGGGTTAGTGTTAGGTTTAGGCTTAGGGTTTACTTGTTTAGGAGAGGGTTAGAGTAGGCTTCGGGTTATATTTAGCGATAGGATTATGATTAGGTTTCAGGTTAGGCTGAGGGTTATGGTTATGGTTAGGTTTAGTGTTAGTTTTAGTGTCAGGTTAAGGGTTAGTGTTAGTGTTAGGTGTTAGGGATAGTGTTAGGGTTAGGTTTAGGTTAAGGCTTAGGTTCACAGTTTTGGTTAGGGTTAGGGATAGTTTTAAGTTTAGAGTTAGGGTTTAGGGTTATGTTTAGGGTTAGGGTTAGGTTTAGGTTTAGGGTTAGGTTTAGTTTAAGGTTTAGAAGTTTTTTTAGTGTTAGGGTTAGGTTTAAGGTTAGAATTAGAGTTAGGTTTAGGTTTAGATGTTAGGTTTATGGTTATGGTTATGGTTATGGTTAGGGTTAGGGTTAGGTTTAGTGTTAGGGTTAGGTTTAGTGTTAGGGTTAGTAGTTGGTTTAGTGTTAGTGTTAGGGTTAGGTTTAGGGTTAGAGTTACAGTTAGGTTTAGGGTTACATTTTAGGGTTAGAGTTAGGGTTAAGGTTATGGTTAGAAGTTAGGGTCAAGGTTTGGGTTAGTGTTATGGTTAGAGGTTAGCGTTAGGTTGGGGTTATAGTTGGGTTTAGGGTTAGGGTTAATGTTAGGCTTAGATGTTATGGTTAAGTTTAGGGTTAGGGTAAAACGTTAGGTTTAGTTTTAGGTTTATTGTTATGGCTAGAGTTATGGTTATGGTAAAGGTTAGTGGTAGGTTAAGGGTTAGGGTTAGGTTGAGGGTTTATGTGTTGGGGAGAGGCTTAGGGTTAGGCTTCGGGTTATGGTTAGTGTTAGGGTTACGATTAGGTTTAGGGTTAGAGTTACGGTTAGGAATAGTGTTAGTGTTTGGGTTACTGTCAGTTTTAGGGTTAGGTTTAGTGTTAGGGTTAGGGATTTAGTCTTAGGGATAGGATTAGGATTATGTTTAGGTTTAGGGTTAGGGTTAGGTTTAGGGTTAGTTTTAGGGTTATGCTTAGTTTTAAGGTTAGGGTTAGGCTTTAGGGTTAGGGTTAGCATTAGGGTTAGGATTGGGGTTAGGGTTATGGTTAATATTTAGCGTTAGGTTTAGTGTTAGAGTTTGGTGTTAGTGTTAGGCTTAGAGTTTATGTTTAGGCTTAGTGTTAGGGTTATCATTAAAGCTTAGGTTTTGGGTTAGGGTGAGGGTTAGGATTAGGGTTAGTGTTAGGGTTATTGTTATGGTAAGGGTTATAGGTATGGGTTAGGGTTATGGTTACTGTTAGGGTTATGCTAGTGTTAGGGTTATGGTTAGGTATTACAGTCAGTTTTAGGGTTAGTTTAAGGGGTAGGGATAGGGTTAGTGTTTGGTTTAGGGATTAGTGTTAGGTTTAGGGTTGTGGCTATGGATATGGTTAGGGTTTGGGATTGGGTTAGGGTTAGCGTTAGGGTTAGGGTTAGATTTTAGGGTCAGTTCTAGGGTTAGGGTTAGGGTTAGGATTAGTGTTATGGTTAGAGGTTATGGTTAAAGTTAGGGTTAGGGTTATGGTTAGAAGTTAGCATTAGGTTTAGGGTTAGAGTAGGGTTTAGGCTTTAGGGTTAGGGTTAGGCTTAGATGTTGTGGTTATGGTTAGGGTTAGGGTTAAAACAAAGGTTTAGGCTTAGGGTTAGGGTTAGAGTTACGGTTAGGGTTAGTGTTAGGTTTAGTGTTAGGGTTAGGTTTAGGGGTTAGGTGTTAGGGAGCGGCTTATAGTTAGGCTTTGGGTTAAGGTTAATGTTAGGGTTATGATTAGGTTTAGGGTTAGGGATAGGGTTATTTTTAGGGTTAGGTTTACTCTTAGTTTTAGGTTTAAGCTTAGGGGTTTAGTGTTAAGGATATGATTAGGTTCATGTTTAGGTTTAGGGTTAGGGTTACGGTTAGGTTTAGTGTTAGGTTTACAGTTAGTTTTACTGTTATGGTTAGTTTTAAGGTTTGGTTTAGGCTTTAGGTTTAGGTTTAGGGTTAGTGATAGTCTTAGGATTAGGGTTACGGTTATGGTTAGAGTTTAGCATTAGGTTTAGTGTTAGAGTTTGGTGTTAGGGTTAGGCTACCATTTAGGGTTAGGCTTAGTGTTAGGGTTTTCGTTAAAGCTTAGGTTTTGGGTTAGTGTGAGGGTTAGGATTAGGGTTAGTTTTAGGGTTAGTGTTAGGCTAAGTGTTAGAGGTATGGGTTAGGGTTATGGTTAGGGTTATATTTGGGGTAGGGATAGTTTTAGGGTTACGTTTAAGGTTAGGTTTAGGGTTAGGTTGAGGTTTAGACTTAGGGATTAGGTGTTAGGGAGAGGGTTAGAGTTAGGCTTCCAGTTAGGGATAGCTTTTGTGTTAACTTTAGGTTGAGGCTTAGGCTTATGGTAAGGTTAGGGTTCGCTTTAGATGTAGAGGTAGGGTTAGGGTTAGGGTTAGGGTTAGGGGTTAGGTGTTAGGGACAGGGTTAGGGTTAGGGTTAGTGTTAGAGGTATTGATTAGGGTTAGGGTTAGGGTTAGGGTTAGCTTTAGCTTTATGGTAGGTTTAAGTTAGGGTTAGGGTTAGGGATTAATGTTAGGTTTAGGGTTAGGTTTATCCTTAGGGTTAGGGTTAGGGTTAGGTTTAGGGTTAGGTTAGGTTTAGGTTTAGTGATTAGGATTAGGGTTCGGTTTAAGGTTAGTGTTAGTGTTAGGGTTAGGTTTAGGGTTAAATTTTAGGTTTAGGGTTAC
This sequence comes from Cavia porcellus, assembly GCF_034190915.1. Classification (NCBI taxonomy): domain Eukaryota; kingdom Metazoa; phylum Chordata; class Mammalia; order Rodentia; family Caviidae; genus Cavia; species Cavia porcellus. The sequence goes on from NW_026947518.1 coordinate 7,189,566, forward strand.
TTTTAGTGTTAGCATTATTTTTAGGCTTAGGATTAGAATTTAGAGTTAGAGATAGGTTTAGGGTAAGGGTTACGGTTATGGTTAGGGTTAGGTTTAGGTTTAGGTTTATGTGTTAAGTGTTAGGAATAGGGTTATGGTTAGGCTTTGGGTTAGGGTTAGGTTTAGGTGTTATGTTTTAGGGATAGACTTAGTGTTAGGGTGAGTGTTGGAGTTAGGGGTTGGGTTAGGATTAGGGTAAGGTTTAGGCTTAGGGATAGTGTAAATGTTAGGATTAGAGTTAGGGATAGGTTTATGGTTAGAGTTTAGGTTTAGGGTTAGGTTTATGGTTAAATTTAGGGTTAAGATTAGGTTTAGGATTACAGTTTATTGTTGGGATAGGTTTAGGGTTTGGCTTTGGTGTTAGGGAGAGGGTTAGGCTTAGGCTTCCAGTTATGGTTAGATTTTGGGCTATGATTAGGTTTAGGCTTAGGGTTATGGTAAGTGTTATGGTTAGATTTAAGGTTAGGGTTAGATTTAGAGAAAGGTTTAGGGTTACGGTTAGGGGTCAGGTGTTAGCGACAGGGTTATGGTTAGGGTTAGAGTTTAGGATTAGGGTTAGGTTTAGGGTTAGTGTTAGGGTTAGGGTTGGGATTAGGGTTAAATTTTAGGCTTAGGGTTACATTTAGGGTTAGCGTTATTTTTAGTGTTAGGATTAGAATTTAGGATTAGAGTTATGTTTAGGCTTAGGGTTACGGTTACAGTTAGGGTTAGGGTTAGGTTTAGGTTTAGCGTTAGGTGTTAAGTGTTAGGATGAGGGTTATGGTTAGGCTTCGGGTTAGGGTTAGGGTAGGGGTTAAGTATTAGGTATAGAATTAGCATTATCATTACGTTTAGGGTTAGGGTTAAGGTTAGGTTTAGGGTAAGGTTTAGGTTTAGGGATAGTGTTATGTTTAGGGTTACGTATAGTGTTAGGTTTATGGTTAGGGTTAGGTGTTAGGTATTAGGGATAGTGTTAGCATTAGGGTTAGGTTGAGGGTTAGGGTTCCGGTGGCTTAGGGTAAACTTTAGGGTTAGGGATAGTGTTAGGTTTAGTTTTAGGTTTAGGGTTAGGGATAGTGTTATGGTTAGGTTTAGGTTTAGGTTTAGCTTTATTTATTTATTTATTTATTTATTGGTCTTTTTCCTTTTTATCAGTACCAGGGATCTAACTCACGACTGCCTGCTATCAAGGCAGGCGCTTATGCCACTGAGCTAAACCCCCAGCCCCAAGGTTTAGGTTTAGTATTTAGTTTTAGGGTCAGGTTTAGGGTTAGAGTTTAGGTTTAGGGTTAGGTTTAGTGTTAAGCTTAGGTTTAGGTTTAAGTTTAGGATTACAATTTATGGTTGGGGTAGGGTTAGTATTAGGGTTATGTTTAAGGTTAGTGTTAGGGATAGGTTTAGGGTTAGAGTTAGGTGTTAGGTTTTAGGGAGTGGGTTAGAGTTAGGCTTCCAGTTACGGTTAAGTTTTGTGTAAGGATTAGGTTTAGGCTTAGGGTTATTGTTAGTGTTAGGGTTAGGTTTAGGTTTAAGGTTAGATTTAGAGGTAGGTTCAGAGCTAGGGTTACGGGTTAGGTGTTAGTGACAGAGTTAGGGTTAGTGATAGAGGTATAGGTTAGGGTCAGCGTTAGGTTTAGGGTTATGGTAGGTTTATGGTTAGGGTTATTGTTAGAGGTTAGGATTAAAGTTAGGGTTGTGATTAGGGTCAGGTTTAGGGTAGGGTTAGAATTAAGGTTTAGCAATTGGTTTAGGGGTAGGGTTAGGATTAGGGATAGTGTTACGGTTGGTTTAGGGTTAAGGTTTGGGTTAGCAATTACGGTCAGTGTTAGGGTTATTTTAAGGGGTAGGGTTAGGGTTAGGGTTAGGGATTAATGTTAGGTTTAGGGTTAGTTTTATGTTTATGGTTAGGGTTAGTGTTAGGGTTAGGGTTAGGGTTTGACTTTAGGATTAGGGTTAGGTTTAGTGTTAGTGTTAGGGTTTGGGTTAGGTTTTGGGGTAAATTTTAGGCTTAGGGTTACATTTAGGGTTAGGGTTATTTTTAGGTTTAGGATTAGAATTTAGGGTTAGAGTTAGGTTTAGGGTTAGGGTTACAGTTATGGTTAGGGTTAGGGTTAGGTTTAGGTTTAGGTGTTAAGTGTTAGGAAGAGGGTTATGGTTAGGCTTCGGGTTAGGGTTAGGATTAGGGTTAGTGGTTATGTAATAGGGATAGACTTAACATTAAGATTAGTGTTGAGGTTAGGTTTAGTGTTAAGTTTAGGGTAAGGTTTAGGGTTAGGGATAGTGTTATTGTTTGGTTTAGGGTTAGGGTTAGGGTTAGGTTTAGGGTTAGAGTTTATGTTTAGGGTTAAGGTTAGGGTTAGGGTTAGGGTTAGGATTATAATTTATGGTTGGGGTAAGGTTAGGGTTAGGGTTACATTTAAGGTTAGGGTTAGGGTTAGGTTTAGGATTAGAGTTAGGGGTTAGGTGTTAGGGAGAGGTTAGGGTTAGGCTTCCGGTTATGGTTAGGTTTTGGGTTATGATTAGGTTTATGCTTAGGGTGATGGTAAGGGTAGGGTTAGGTTTAGGGTTAGGTTTAGGAATAGGGTTAGATTTAGAGGTAGGTTTAGTGTTAGTGTTAGGGGTTAGGTGTTAGCGACAGGGTTAAGGTTAGGGTTAGGGTTAGGTATTACCATCAGGCTTCGGGGTAGTTTAAGCAGTAGGTTAGGGTTAAGGTTAGGGTTATGGTAGGGTTATGTTTAGGTTTAGGGTTAGGTATTATAGACAGGGTTAACTTTAGTTTAAGGGGTAGGGTTAGGATTAGGTTAAGGGATTAATGTTAGGTTTAGGGTTAGGATTATGGCTAGGTTTAGTGTTAGTTTTCGGATTAGAAATTAGGGTTAGTGGTAGGGTTAGGATTATGGTTACGTTTAGAATTAGGAATAGGGTTAGTGTTAGGTTTAGGGTTAGGGGTTAGGCTTTAGGGAGAGGTTTAACGTTAGGCTTGGGATTATGGTTAACGTTCGGGTTACGATTAGCTTTAGGGTCAGGCTTAGAGTTAGGGATAGTTTAGGGTTAATTTTAGTGCTAGTTTTATTGTTAGTTTTAGCATTAGGGTTAGGAGTTAGGTGTTCAGGATAGGGTTAGGGTTAGGATTAGGTTTACGGTTAGGGTTAAGGTTAGGGATAGTGTTAGGTTTAGAGTTAGTGTTTAGGGTTAATGTTAGGGTTAAGTTTAGGGTTAGGCTTAGGGTTATGATTAGGGTGAGGATTAGACATTAGCTGTTAGGAAGAGGATTAGGGTTAGGCTTTGTGTTAGTATTAGCGTTAGCGTTACGACTAGGTTTAGTCTTATGGTTAGGGTGAGATTTAGGGTTAGTTTTAGAGTTAGGTTAGCATTAGGGTTTAGATGTTAGGGATAGTGTTAGGGTTAGTGTTAGGTTTATTGTTAGGGTTAAGGTTAGAGATATTGTTAGGGTTAATGGTTAAGTTTAAGGTTAGGATTATGGTTAGTGTTAAGGTTAAGTTTAGAGGTTAGTGTTCATGTTAGGGTTAAGGTTAGGGTTAGGTCTTAGGTGTTAGCGTTAAGGTTAGGGTTAGGTTTAGGGTTAGGGTTATGGTTATGGTTATGGTTAGAGATTAGCATTAGGTTTAGATTAGGGTCAGGGCTAGGGTTATGGTCAGGATTAGAGTTAAAGTTAGGATCAAGTTTAGAGTTACAAGTTTGGTTTAGTGTTAGGGTTAGAGTTAAGTTTAGAGGTTAGTGTTAGGTTTAGAGTTAGTTTTAGGCTTAATGTTAGGGTTAGGGTTAGGGATAGTGTTAGAAGTATGGGTTAGGTTTAGGGTTAGGGTTCGTTGTAGAGTTATGGTAGATTTAGGGTTAGGGTTAGTGATAGAGGTTAGTGTTAATGCTAGCGTTGTGGGTAGCATCAGGTTTACGGTACATTTAGAAATAAGGTTTAGGTTTAGGTTTAGGGGTAGTGTTAGGGTTAGTGTTAAGGTTAGGGTTAGGTTTAGGGTTAAATTTTAGGGTTAGTGTTATATTTAGTGTTAGGGCCATTTTTAGGGTTAGGATTAGAATTTAGGTTCAGAATTAGGTTTAGGGTTAAGGTTACGGTTACAGTTAGGCTTAGGGTTAGGTTTAGTGTTAGGTGTTAGGTGTTAGGGATATGGTTAGGCTTTGTGTTAGGGTTAGGGTTAGGGGTTAATTATTAGGGATAGAGTTTGCATTATATTTAGGGTTAGGGTTAGGGTTAGGTTTAGGGTAAGGTTTATGGTTATGGATATTGTTAGTTTTAGAGTTAGGTTTAGTGTTGGGGATAGATTTATTGTTAGGTTTAGGGTTAGAGTTTAGTTTTAGGGTTAAGGTTTGGGTTAGTGTTAGGCTTAGGGTTAGAGTTTAGTTTTAGGGTTAAGGTTTGGGTTAGTGTTAGTCTTATGGTTATGTTTAGAGGTATGTTTTCGTTTTAGGGTTAGAGTTTAGGGTTAGGGTTAGGGTTAACGTCAGGGTTAGGTTTACAAGTTAGGGTTAGGGGTAGGGTTAGGGTTATGATTACCGTTAGGGTTAGGGTTAGGGTTAGGGTTAGGATTAGTGTTAAGTTTTGGTTTAGGGGTCAGGTGTTGGGGAGAGGGTTACGGTTAGGGTTATGGTTATGGTTAGGGTTAGTTTAGGATTAGGGTTAGGGGCTAGGTTGTAGGGAGAGGGTTAGTGTTAGGCGTCGGGTTACTGTTAGTGGTAGTGTTATGATTAGGTTTAGGTTTAGCATTACGGTTAGGGTTAATATTAAGGTCAGTGTTAGGTTTACAGTTAGGTTTAGGGTTAGGTTTAGGCCTAGGGTTAGGGGTTAGGTGTTAGGGATATGGTTAGGGTTAGTATTAGGGTTAGTGTTAGGTTTAGGGTTAGGGTTAGGGTTAGGGTTCGGGATCGTGTTAGGGTTAGGGTTATGGTTAGGGATTAGGGTTATTGTTCGGGTTCATGTTGGGATAGGTATAGGGTTAGGGTTAGGTTTATGTTTAGGGTTAGGGTTAGGGTTAGGCTTAGAGGGCTAGGGTTAGCTTTAGGTTTAGGGTTTGGGTTAGTGTTACTGTTATGGTTGGGTTAGGTTTAGGTTAGGGTTAGGGTTAGTGTTAGGGTTCGGGTTAGAGTTTAGGGTAAGGTTAGGGTTAGGGTTAGGGTTTGGTTTTGTTATGGTTAGGGTTAGGTTTAGGGTTCAGGTTAGAGTTTAGTGTTACGGTTATAGTTAGGGTTACAGTTATAGCTGGAGGTTAGATTTTGGGTTAAAGTTTCGGGTTAGAGCTGGGTTAGGGTTAAGGTTAGGGTTAGGATTAGTGTTATGTTTAGTGTTAATGTTCGATTCAGAGGTGAGGGTTAGGGTTAGGGTAAGTTTAAGAGGCATGTTTAGGTTTAGGGATAGCATTAGTGTTAGGCTTAGGGTTATCGTTAGAGATTAGTGTTAGGTTTAGGGTTAGAGATTGTAGTTGTGTTAGGGCTAGGGTTAGGCTTAGAGGTTAGGGTTAGAGCTAGGGTTAGGGTTAAAACTTAGGTTTAGGGTTAGGCTTAGAGTTAGTGTTAGGGTTAGAATTTGGTTAGGTGTTAGGGCTAGTTTTAGGATAAGTTTTAGGGTTAGGTTTATGTTTAGGGTTAGGATTATGGCTAGAATTTAGGTTTAGGGTTAGTGTTAGTGTTAGGCTTAGGGTTACGGTTAGGCTTAGGGTTAGGATTACAATTTAGGGTTAAGGTTAGGTTTAGGATTAATGTTACGGTTACCGTTAGGGTTAGGGTTAGGGTTAGGGGTAGGGTTACGGTTAGGGTTAGGGGTAGAGGTAGGGGTAGGGTTATGGTTAGGGTTAGGGTTAGGGTTAGGTGTTAGGGAGAGCATTATGGTTAGTCTTCAAGACTACGTTTAGGTTTAGAGTTATGATTAGGTTTAGGGATAGGTTTAGCGTTATGTTTAGGGTTTGTTTTACGGTTGGGGTTAGGGTTAGAGTTAGGGTTAGGGGTAGGGTGTTAGGGATAGGTTTAGCGTTAGGGTTAGTGTTAGTTTTTGTTTTAGCGTTAGGTTTAGGGTTAGGCATGGTGTTATGTTTAGGGTTAGTGTTAGTGTTAGGGTTATTGATAGGGTTCGGTTTGGGTTAGGGTTTAGGGTTAGGGTTAGGGTTATTGTTAGGGTTAGGTTTAGGTTGAGGCTTATGTTTAGTGTTTGGGTTAGGGTTAGGGTTAGGGTTAGGCTTAATTCTATATTTAGGGCTAGCGTTAGTGGTTAGGTTTTAAGCAGAGTGTTAGGGCTAAGCTTTGTTTTATGGTTAGGTTTAGGGTTCCGATTAGGTTTAGCCTTAAATTTACAGTAAGGTTTAGGGTTAGGGTTATGGTTAGTGTTAGGTTTAGGGGTACAGTTTAGGGTAAGAGTTAGGTTTAGTGTTAGGTTTATGGTTAGTTTAAGGGTTAGGTTTAAGTTTCGGGTTAGGTTAAGTGTTAGGGTTCGGAAGAGGTTTTGGCTTAGGGTTAGAGTTAGGGTTAGAAGTTAGGTTTAGTGTTAATGTTAGGGTTAGGTTTAGGTTTAGCTTAAGGTTAGAGGTTAATGTTAGGTTTAGGGTTAGGGTTAGGTTTAGGGTTTGAGTTACGGTTAGGTTTATGCTTAGAGGTATGGGTTAGGCTTATGGTAGGGTTAGGGTTAGGGTTAGGCATTACGGTTGGGGTTAGGGTGAATTGTAGGGTTAGGCTTAGGCTTAGGGTTAGGGTTTAAGTTTAGGTTTTGGATTAGTGTTATGGTGAGGGTTATGTTTAGCGTTAGGTATCGGGTTAGGGTTCGCTTTAGGGTTAGACTTTAGTGTTAGGGTTAGGGTTAGTGTTAGGGTTAGGTTTAGGGTTCTAATTTAGGGTTAGAATTTGCATTAGGTTTAATATTAGGTTTAGGCTTATGGTATAGATAGGGTGATGGTTAGGGTTAGGGTTAGGGTTATGGTTAGGTATTACAGTCAGGCTTAAAGTATGATTAGTGTTAGATTTAGGTTTAGGGTTAGAATTTATGTTTAGGGTGAGGCTTAGTGTTATGGTCAGGTTTAGGTTTAGGGTTAGGATTAGAATTTAGAGTTAGGGGTACAGTTAGTGTTATGGTTACTGTTAGATTTAGGGTTAGTGTTAGGGTTAAGTTTAGGGTTAGTTGTTAGGGAGCGGTTAGGGTTAGGCTTCGGGTTATGGTTAGTGTTAGGGTTACAATTATGTTTAGGGTTACTGCTAGGGAAAAAGATAGTGTTAGGTTTAAGGTTAATTTCAGGTTTAGGTTTAGGGTTAGGGTTAGGGTTAGGGGTTAGATGTTAAGGATAGGGTTAGGTTTAGGGTTAGTGTTAGGTTTACATTTAGGTTTAGGGTTACAGATAGGGTTAGGATTATGCTTAGGATTAGGGTTAAAGTAAGGGTTAGGGTTAGGATTATGGTTAGGGTTAAGGTTAGAGGTTAGAGTTAAGTTCAGTGTTAGAGTTTGGGATTAGCGTTAGTGTTAGGGTTAGGCTTAGTGGTTATGGTTAGGGTTAGTGTTAGGGTTAGGGTTAATGCTCTACTTTAGGGTTAGGGTTAGGGTTAGGATTGGGGTTAGTGTTAGAGTTTATGGTTATGGTTAGGGTTACAGTTAGGGTTATGGGTAGGGTTAGGGTTAGTGTTACTATGGTTATGGTTATAGGTAGTGTTAGGTTTAGAGGTTATTGTTAGCATTAGATTTAGGGTTAGGTTTCAGTTTAGGGTTAGGGTTAGGGTTAGGATTAGGGTTAGTTTTAGAGTTAGGGATAGGGTTACGGTTAGGCTTTGGTTTATGATTATATTTCGGGTTAGGTTTATGTTTAGGGTTAGAGTTGGGTTGAGGTATAGTGTTAGGGTTAGAATTTAGTTTTAGTGTTAGTTTTAGGGTTAAAGTTAGGGATAGGCTAGTGTTAGGGTTATAGTTGGGGTTAGAGATTAAGTTTAGGGTTAGCATCATGGTTAGGGTTACGTTTAGGGTTAGGCTAAGAGTTAAATATTAGTGTTAGTGTGAGGGTTAGTGTTAGGGTTAAGCTTTAGGTTTTGTGCTACAGTGAGGGTTAGGGTTAGAGTTAGGTTTAGGTTTAGGGTTAGAGTTTAGTGTTAGGGTTATGTTTAGGGTTAGGGTTAATGTTAGGATTAGAAGTTAGTGTTAGGTATGGTTAGGGTTATGGTTATGGTTAGGGTTAAGGTTAGTGTTCGGGTTAGGGTTAGGAGTTAGGTGTTAGGGAGTGGCTTACGGTTATGCTTCAGTTTACCGTTAGTGTTAGGGTTACAATTAGGTTTAGGTTTAGGGTTAGGGTTAGGTTTATGGTTAGTTTTAGGGTTAGTTTTAGTGTTAGGGTTAGGGGTTAACTGTAAGGTATAGGCTTAGGGTTATGGTTAGGGTTAGGGTTAGGTTTACGGTTAGGGTTAAGGTTAGGTTTATGGTTAGTTTTATATTTACAGTTAGTTCTAGGGTTAGGGTTAGCATTTAGTGTTTGGATTAGTGTTAGGTTTATGGTTAGAGGTTAGCGTTAAGTTTAGTGTTAGAGTTTGGTGTTAGGGATAGGGTTAGGGTTAGGCTTAGATTTTGTGGTTATTCTTTGTGTTAGGGTTATCATTAAAGATTAGGTTTTGGGTTAGAGTTAGGCTTAGGATTAGGGTTAGTGTTAGGGTTAGGGTTAGAGGCATGGGTTAAGGTTATGGTTATGCTTATGGTTAGTGTTTTGCTAGGGTTAGTGTTAGGGTTAGGCTTAGGTATTACAGTGAGGTTCTGGCTTAGTTTAAGGTATAGGCTTAGGGTAAGGGTTAGGGTTAGGGATTAATGTTAGATTTAGGGTTATGGTTATGATTAGAGTTAGAGTTAGGATTAGAAGTTAGTTTTAGGGGTAGGGTTAAGTTTATGGTTACACTTAGTGTTAGGGTTAGTGTTAAGCTTAGGGTTAGAAATTAGGTGTTAGGGAGAGGATCAAGATTAGGCTTCGGTTTATGGTTATCGTTAGGGTTACGATTCGGTTTAGGGTTACTCTTAGGGTTAGTTTCAGGGTTAGGTTTAGTGTTAGTTATAGGGTTAGGTTTATGGTTATGGTTAGGGTTACAGTTAGGGTTATGGGTAGGGTTAGGGTTAGTGTTACTGATAGAGTTTAGGGTTAGGTTTATGGTTAGAGGTATGGGTTAGTGTTAGGTTTAGGGTTAGGGTTATGGTTATGGTTATGGTTAGCTTTAGGGTTAGCGTTACTTTTAGGGTTAGGGTTAGATTTAGTGTTAGAGGTATGAGTTAGGGTTAGGGTTAGGTTTAGTGTTATGGTAGGTGTAGCGTTAAGTTAGGGTTACGTATTACAGTCAGTATTAGTGTTAGTTTAATGGGTAGGTTTAAGGTTAGGGTTAGCAATTAAAGTTCGGTTTATTGATAGGTTTATGGCTAGGGTTATGGTTAGGGTTAGTGTTAGTTTTAGGCTTAGAGTTTAGGGTTATGGTTAGGTTTAGGGATATTGTTAGTGTTAGGGTTAGGTTTCGGTTTAGAATTTAGGGTTAGGGTTAGGCTTAGAGATTATGGTTATGGTGAGTGTTACGGTTAGGGTTAAAGTTTAGGTTTAGGTTTAGCGTCACGGTTAGGGTTGGGGTTAGGTTTAGAGGTTAATGTTAGGGTTATGTTTCGGTTTGTGTTAGGGTTAGGATTAGGTTATGTTTAGGTTTAGGGCTAGTGTTAGCTTTAAGAATAGAATTAGGGTTAGGGTTAGGGTTAGGGTCATGGTTAGGCTTTGGGTTACGGTTATTGTTAGGGTTAGGGTTATGGTAAGGGTTAAGTTTAGGTTGAGGTTTAGGGTTAGGCTTAGGGTTAGGGTTAGAAATTTGGTTTAATGTTAGGTTTAGGGTTACGGATAGGGATAGGTTTAGGGTTAAGGTTAGTGTTAGAGGTTAGGGTTAGAGTTAGGGTTAGCTTTAGGGTTAGGATTAGAGGTATGGTTTAGGTTTAGGTTTAGGGGTAGGATAAATTTTAAGGTTAGGGTTAGGAATAATGTCAGGGGTTAGGTGTAGGGAGAGTGTTAGGGGTAGGCTTCATTTTATGGTTAGGGTTAAGTTTACGCTAAGTTTAGGGTTAGTGTTAGGGTTAAGGTTAGAGATTAGAATTAGGGTTAGGGATAGCGTTAGTGTTTTGGTTACAGTTAGAGTTTAGGTTTAGTGTTAGTGTGAGGGTTAGGGTTAGTGTTAGTGTTAGGGTTATGCTTAGAGGTTAGCGGTAGGTTTAGTGTTAGGGTTAGGTTTAGGGTTAGGGTTAAGTTTAGCTTTATGGTTGGGGTTATGGTAGTGTTAGTGTTAGGGTTAGTTATTACTGTCAGGTTTAGTGTTTGTTTAAGTGGTAGGGTTAGGGTTAGGGATTAATGTTAGGTTTGCGTTAGTGTTATATTTAGGGTTAGGGTTAGATTTAGTGTTATGCTTAGGGTTAGGTTTTGGTTTAGAGTTTAGGGTTAGGGTTAGGGTTAGGATTAGGAATAGAATTTAGGGTTAGGCTTATGTTTAGGATTAGGGTTACAGTTAGGGTTAGGGTTAGGTTTAGGTTTAGGTTTACGTTAGTTTTAGGGTGAGGTTTAGGGTTAGGCTTAGGGTTAGGGTTAGAAATTTGGTTTAATGTTAGGTTTAGGGTTACGGATAGGGATAGGGTTAGGGTTAAGGTTAGTGTTAGAGGTTAGGGTTAGTGTTAGGGTTAGCTTTAGGGTTAGGATTAGAGGTAAGGTTTAGGTTTAGGTTTAGGGGTAGGATAAATTTTAAGGTTAGGGTTAGGAATAATGTCAGGGGTTAGGTGTAGGGAGAGTGTTAGGGGTAGGCTTCATTTTATGGTTAGGGTTAAGTTTACGCTAGGTTTAAGGTTAGTGTTAGGGTTAAGGTTAGAGATTAGAATTAGGGTTAGGGATAGCGTTAGTGTTTTGGTTACAGTTAGAGTTTAGGTTTAGTGTTAGTGTTAGGGTTAGGGTTAGTGTTAGTGTTAGGGTTATGCTTAGAGGTTAGCGGTAGGTTTAGTGTTAGGGTTAGGTTTAGGGTTAGGGTTAGGGTTAGCTTTATGGTTGGGGTTATGGTAGTGTTAGTGTTAGGGTTAGTTATTACTGTCAGGTTTAGTGTTTGTTTAAGGGGTAGGGTTAGGGTTAGGGATTAAGGTTAGGTTTGCGTTAGTGTTATATTTAGGGTTAGGGTTAGATTTAGTGTTATGTTTAGGGTTAGGTTTTGGTTTAGAGTTTAGGGTTAGGGTTAGGGTTAGGATTAGGAATAGAATTTAGGGTTAGGCTTATGTTTAGGATTAGGGTTACAGTTAGGGTTAGGGTTAGGTTTAGGTTTAGGTTTACGTTAGTTTTAGGGTGAGGTTTAGGGTTAGGTTTAATGCTTAAGTGTTACGGATAGAATTAGGTTTAGTGTTAGAGTTAGGGTTAGGGTTAGGTTTATTGTTAGTTTTAGGGTTAGAATTAGGGTTAGGGTTATGGGTAAAGTGTATGGGTAGGTTTAGGGTTATTGTTAGGGTTAGGGTTACAATTAGGGTTAGAGTTAGGTTTACGGCTAGGTTTTGGTTTATGGATAGTGTTAGTGTTAGGGTTAGGCTTTAGGCTTAGGCTTAGGGTTACGTTTATTGTTATGATTGGGCTTAGGGTTATGGTTAGAGGTAATCATTAAGTTTAGTATTAGAGTTTGGTGTTAGGGTTAGGGTTAATGTTAGGGTTAGCATTAGGGTTTATGGTTATGGTTATGGTTAGGGTTAGTCTTTGTGTTAGGGTTAGAGATATGAGTTAGGGTTGTGGTTAGGGTTAGGGTTAGGGTTAGGGTTAGGTTAGGGTTAGGGTTAGGGATTAATTTTAAATTTAGGGTTATGGTTATGGTTAGTGTTAGGGTTAGGGTTAGGGTTAGGATTAGATGTTACGGTTATTGTTAGGTTTAAGATTATGGTTACAGTTAGGTTTAGGGTTAGGGTTAGGTTTAGGGTGAGGGGTTAGTTGTTAGCGAGAGGGTTAAGATTAAGCTTCGGGTTACAGTTAGCGTTAGGGTTATGATTAAGTTTAGGGTTAGACTTAAGATTAGGTTGATGTTTAGGTTTAGTGTTAGTTTTAGGGTATGTTTAGAGTTTGGGTTGGGGTTAGGTGTTATGAATTGGGACAGGGTTAGGGTTAGGTTTATGTTTAGGATAAGGGTTCGGTTTACAGTTAGGTTTAGATTTAGGAATAGTGTTAGGTTTACGGTTAGGTTTTAGGGTTAGGTTGAGGTTTAGGGTTAGGGTTAGGGTTAGGTTTAAGTTTAGGGTTAGGTTTAGGGTTAGGGTTAGAAGTTGGTTTAGTGTTAGGGTTAACGTTAGGGTTAAAGTTAGGGTTAGGGTTAAATGTTGGGCCTAAGTTTAAGGTTAGGATTAGGGCTTTTATTACGCTTGGTGTTTATGGTTAGGGTTACTGTTAGAGTTAGGGTTAAGGCTAGAGGTTAGCATTAGGTTTAGGGTTAGAGTTTGTGTTTGGGGTTAGGGTTAGGGTTAGTCTTAGAAGTTATGGTTAAGGTGAGCGTTAGGGTTAGTTTTAAAACTTAGATTTAGTGTTAAAGTTAGGGTTAGGTTTAATTTAAGGGTTAGATTTAGGGTTAGGGTTAGGGGTTAGTTCTTCATGACAGTGTTAGGGTTAGGGTTAGGGTTAGGGATAATATTAGGCTTAGTGTTAGGGTGTAAGCTAGGGTTAATGTTATGGTTAGTTTAGGGTTAGCGTTAGGCTTAGAGGTTATGGTTAAGGTTAGGGTTAGTGTTAAAGCTTAGGTTTAGGGTTAGGTTTAGGGTTAGGGTTAGGGTTTGGGTTAGGGTAGGGTTAGGGTTAGGATTAAGTTTATGGTTATGTTTAGGATTACAGACATTGTTAGTGTTAGGGTTAGGCTTTAGCCTTAGGGTTAGGGTTAGGGTTAGGATTAGGGTTAGGTTTATGTTTGGAGGTAAGCATTAAGTTTAGTGTTAGAGTTTGGGTTTAGGGTTAGGGTTTGGGTTAGGGTTAGGCTTAGGGTTTGTGGTTAGGGTTAGGGTTAGTGTTAATGTTAGGGTTAGTCTTTGGGTTAGGGTTAGAGGTATGGGTTAGGGTTATCGTTGGGGTTAGGGTTAGGCTTAGTGTTATGCTATGGTTACATTTAGGGTTAAGGTTAGTTATTACAGTTTGGTTTAGGGTTAGTTTAAGGGGTAGGATTAGGGATTAATGTTATGTTTAGGGTTATGGTTATGGTTAGTGTTAGGGTTAGGGTTAGTGTTAGTGTTAGTGTTAGGATTAGATGTTAGGGTTAGAGGTAGGGTTAGGGTTATGCTTACAGTTACGTTTAGTGTAAGGTTTAGGTTTAGTGGTTAGTTGTTAGATAGAGGGTTAAGTTTAGGCTTCGGTTTAGAGTTAGCATTAGGGTTACAATTAAGTTTAGGGTTAGGCTTTGGATTAGGGTTAAGTTTAGGTTTAGTGTTAGTTTTATTGTTAGGTTTAGGGTTTGGGTTGGGGTTAGGTGTTAGGAATAGTGATAGGGTTAGGTTTAGGGTTACAGTTAGGTTTAGGATAATGTTTAGGTTTACCGTTATGTTTAGGTTTAGGAATAGTGTTAGGTTTATGGTTAGGGTTTAGGGTTAGGTTTATGGTTAGTGTTAGGGTTAGGGTTAGGGTTAGGTTTAGGTTTAGGGTTAGGGTTAGTGTTACGGTTAGAAGTTGGTTTAGTGTTAGGGTTAGAGTTAGGTTTAGGATTAGATTTTAGTGCTAAGGTTAAATTTAGGATTAGGTTTAGTGTTACAGTTAGAATTTATGGTTATGGTTTGTGTTACAGTTAGTGTTAACGTTAGGGTTAGGGTTAGGTTTAGAGGTTAGCGTTAGGTTTAGGGTTAAAGTTTGTGTTTAGGGTTAGGGTTCAGGTTATTAGACGTTATGGTTAAGAATAGGGTTAGGGTTAGTGTTAAAACTTAGGTTTAGTTTAGGGTTAGGGTTAGTTTTATGGTTAGATTTAGGGTTAGGTTTAGGGGTTAGGTGTTCGTGGTAGTGTTAGTTTTAGGGTTAGTTTTAGGATTAGGTATATTATTAGAGTTAGGTTAGGGTTAGGGTTAGGGTTAAGATTAGTGTTAAGGATAGCGTTACAGTAAGGTTTATGGTTATGGATAGTGTTAGGGCTAGGCATAGGGTTAGGGTTAGGGTTAGGGTTAGGGTTTGTCTTAGAGTTACGGTTAGGTTTAGGCTTATAAGTTATGGTTAGGTTTAGCATTAGTGTCACCGTGAAAGCTTAGGGTCATGGTTAGGGTTACGCTTAGGGTTAGCGTTAGGTTTAGAGGTTAGAGTTTGGGGTTAGAGTTATGGTTAGGGTTAGGCTTAGAGGTTATGGTTAGGGTTATAGCTTAGGTTTATGGTTAGGGTTCAGGTTAGGGTTAGGGTTGGTTTAGAGGATAGTGTTAGTGTTAGGTTTAGGGTTATTGTTTGTGTTAGGATTAGGGTTACATTTAGATTTAGGTTTAGGTTTAGAGTTAGGTCTAGGGTTAGAATTACTGTTAATGTTAGGGTTAGGGACAGGGTTACGGTTAGGCTTTAGGTTAGGGTTAGGTTAGGTTTTTGGTTAGGGTTAGGTTGAGTTTTAGGGTTAGGGTTAGTTTTACGGTTTGGGTTAGAAGTTAGGATTAGTGTTAAGTTTAGGGTTAGGGTTAGAGATAGTTTAGTGTTAGTGTTAGGGTTAGAGGTTAAGGTTAGGGGTAGGGTTAGGCTTAGAGTTATGGTTCGGGTTAGGTTTAGGGTTTGTGTTAGGGTTAGGTTTAGGAGTTAGGTGTTAGGGTGAGTGTTCTGGTTAAGCTTTGGGGTATGGTTCATTTTAGGGTTACGATTAGATTTAGGGTTAGGGTTAGGGTTAGTGTTAGGGTCAGAGTTAGGTTTACGGTTATGTTTAGTGTTAGGTTTAGCATTAGGGTTAGTGGTTAGTTGTTAGGGATAGTGTTAGGATTAGGGTTAGGGTTAGGGTTAGGTTTAATATTAAGGTCAGAGTCAAGTTTACAGTTAGGTTTAGGGTTAGGTTTAGGGTTAGGGTTAGGGGTTAGGTGTTAGGAATAGGGTTATGGTTAGGTTTATGGTTATAGCTGGTTTAGGGTTAGGTTTACGTTTAGGTTTTGCGTTATGGCTAGAGTTAGTGTTATGGTTAGAGTTTAGGGTAAGGGTTAGGGTTAGGGTTAGGTTTAGGATTAGGTTTATGCTTATGGTTAGAGAGTAGTGATAGGTTTAGTGTTAGAGTTTGGATTTAGGGTTAGGGTTTAGGGTTAGGGTTAGATGTTATTGTTAGAGTTAGTTTTAGGATTAGGATTAAAGCTTAGGTTTAGGGTTTGAGTTACGGTTAGGTTTAGGGTTAGGGTTACATTTTAGTGTTATGGTTAGGTTTAGTGTTAGTGTTAATGGGCTAGGGTTAGGGTTAGGGTTAGAGTTAGGGATATGGTTACGGTAAGGCTTTTGGTTACGGTTAGAATTATGGTTAGAGTTATGTTTAGAGGTAAGTTTTAGGGCTAGTGTTAGCATTAGGGTTAGGTTTACGGTTAAGCTAGGGTTAGGGTTATGGTTAGGGTTAGTGTTATGGTTAGCATTAGATGTTAGGGTTAGGTTTAGGTTTAGGGTTAGGGTTAGGGCTTGTGTTAAGTTTATGTTTTGGGATAGGGTTAGAGTTAGAAGTTAGGGTTAGTTTTAGCATTAGGGTTAGGGTTACAGTTAGGGTTAGTATTAAGTTTAGGGTTAGGATTTAGGGTTAGTGTTAGGGTAAGGGTCAGTATTAGCATTACAGTTAGGCTTAGGATTACAGTTAGGGTTAGGGTTACGATTAGGTTTAAGGTTAGGCTTAGGGTTATGTTTAGGGTTACGTTTAGGTTTAGGGTTAGGCTTAGGGATTACGTGTTTGGAAAGTGTTAGTGTTGGGTTAGGGTTAGGTTTAGGGTTAAGGTTAGGGTTAGGGGTTAGGTGTTAGGGAAAATGTTAGGGTTAGGTTGAAGGTTAGGGATAGGGTTAGGTTTAGTTTGAGAGGCATGGGTTAGCGTTAGGTTAGGGTTAGGGTTATGTTAGGGTTAGGGTTAGGGTTACTGTTAGAAGTATAGGTTAATGTTAGGGTTAGGGGTAGGTTTAGAGTTTGGGATAGGGTTATGGTAGGTTTAGGGTTAGTGTAAGGGCTAGATATTACTGTCGGGTTGGTGTTAGTTTAAGGGTTAGTGTTCGGGTTAGGGTGAGGTTTAGGCATACGGTTATGTTTAGAAGTTAGCTTTAGTTTTAGGGTTAGGGTTAAGGTTACAGTTTAGGCTTAGCGTTAGGGTTAGGTTTAGGGTTAACGTTAGGGTTAAGATTAGAAGTTAGGGGTAGGTTTAGGGTTATGATTATGGTTAGGGTTAGTATTAGGATTAGGGTTAGTGTTAGGGTTAGGTTTAGGGTTAGGGTTATTTTAGGTTTAGAAGATATTTAGTGTTAAGGTTAGTGTTATGGTTAGGTTTAGCGATAGAATTAGGGTTAGGGTTATATTTTAGGGTTAGTGTTAGTGTTAGGGTTAGTGTTACGGTTAGAGGATAGGGTTAAGGTTAGGATTAGGGTTATGGTTAGAGGTCAGCGTTAAGTTGAGGGTTAGAGTTGGGTGTAGGGTTAGGGTTAGGGTTAGGCTTAGATGTTATGGTTAAGGTCAGGGTTAGGTTTAGGTTTAAACTTAGGTTTATGGTTAGGGTTAGCGTTTGAGTTACGGTTATGGTTAGGGTTAGTGTTAGGTTTAGTGTTAGGGTTAGGTTTAGGGGTTAGGTGTTAGGGAGAGTCTTAGGGTTAGGCTTTGTGTTAAAATTAATTTTAGGGTTATGATTAGGTGTAGGGTTAGCATTAGTGTAAGGGTTAGTGTTAGGGTTAGGTTTACTGTTAGTTTTAGGGTTAGGTTTAGGGTTAGGTTTATGGGTTTAGTGTTAGGGATAGGATTAGGGTTATGTTTAGGTTAAGGGTTAGGGTTAGAGTTACATTTATGGTTAGTTTTTGGGTTATGGTTAGTTTTAGGGTTAAGGTTAGGCTTTAGGTTTAGGGTTAGGATTAGCTTTAGGATTAGGGTGAGGGTTATGGTTAGAGTTTAGGTTTAGGTTTAGTGTTCGAGTTTGGTGTTACGGTTAGGGTTTGGGTTTGCCTTAGAGTTTATGGTTAGCTTAGTGTGAGGGTTATCGTTAAAGCTTTGGCTTTGGCTTAGGGTGAGGATCAGGATTAGGGTTAGTGTTAGGGTTACTGTTAAGGTAAGGGTTTGAGGTATGGGTTAGGGTTATGGTTTGCATTAGGTTTACTGTTAGGGTTATCCTAGGGTTAGAATTAGTGTTAGGTTTAGGTATTACAGTCAGGTTTAGAGTTAGTTTAAAGGGTAGGGTTAGGGTTAGTGATTAATTTTAGGTTTAGGGTTATGGTTATGATTAGGGTTAGGGTTTGGGTTTGGGTTAGGTTTAGGGTTAGGATTAGAAGTAAGGGCTAGGGGTAGTGTTAGGTTTATGGTTACCGTTAGGGTTAGGGTTAGGGATTAGGTGTTAGGCAGTGGATTAAGATTAGACTTTGGCTTATGGTTAGCATTTGGGTTAAGATTAGTTTTAGTGTTAGGCTTAGGTTTAGGGTTACGTTTAGGTTTAGTGTTTGTTTTAGGGTTAGGTTTATGGTTAGGGTTGGGGTTTGGTATTAGTGATAAGGTTAGGATTAGCCATAGTTTTAGAGTAAGGGTTGCCTTTACCGTTAAGGTTAGGGCTAGGAATAGTGTTAGATTTAGAGTTAGGGTTTAGGGTTAGGGTTAGGGTTAAATTTAGATTTTGGGTTAGGGTTAGTTTTACGGTTAGAAGTTAGTTTATTGTTAGTGTTGGGGTTAGGGTTAGAGTTAGAGTTAGGGTTAGATGTTAGGTTTAGGGTTAGGGTTATCATTAGGGTTAGGGTTAGGTTTAGGGTTAGTGTTATGGATAAAGGTTAGGGTTAGTTTTGGGGTTAGAGTTAGTTTTAAGGTTAGGCTTAGGGTTACGGTTAGAGGTCAGCGTTAGGTTTAGTGTTAGAGTTTGGATTTAGGTTTAGGGTTAGGTTTAAGCTTAGAGGTTATGTTTCAGTTTAATGTTAGGGTTAAAACTTAGGTTTAGGTTTGGGGTTAGTGTTAGGTTAGGTTTACTGTTAGGATTAGTGTTAGGGTTAGGCTTAGGATTCAGGTGTTATGGAAAGTGTTAGGGTTAGTGTTAGGGTTATGTTTTCGGTTAGAGGTATGGATTAGGGTTAGGGTTAGGGTTAGGGTTAGGGTTAGGGTTAGTGTTAGGGATAGGCTTAGGGTTAGTGATAGGTATAGTTTTAGGCTTAGGATTAGGTTTAATGCTCAAAGTTAGGTTTAGTGCTAGTTTTAGGGTTAGGGTTAGTGATAGGTTAGGGTTAGAAGTTAAGGTTAGGATTAGTGTTAGTGTTAGGGTTAGAGGTATGGGTTAGGGTTAGGTTTAGGGTAGGGTTAAAGTTAGGGTTAGGGTCATGGTAGGCTTAGGTTTAGGGTGAGGGCTAGATATTACTGTCAGGGTTAGTGTTTGTTTAAGGGTAAGGGTTCGGGTTAGGGTGAGGATTAGGCTTAGGGTTATGTTTAGAAGTTAGCTTTAGTTTTAGGGTTAGGTTTAGGGTTACAGTTTAGGCCTAGCGTTAGGTTTAGGTTTACGGTTAAAGTTAGGGTTAGGATTAGAAGTTAGTGTTAGGTGTAGGGTTAGGGTTATGATTACGGTTAGGGTTTGTGTTAGGATTAGGATTAGTGTTAGGGTTAGGTTTAGGGTTAGGGTTACATTTAGGTTTAGGGTTAGGGTTACTTTTAGGTTTAGCAGTTGGTTTAGTGTTAATGTTAGGGTTAGGGTTAGATTTAGCGATAGAATTAGTTTTAGGGTTATATTTTAGGGTTAGTGTTAGGGTTACTGTTAGGGTTAGGGTTAGGGTTAGTGTTACGGTTAGAGTATAGGGTTAAGGTTAGGATTAGGGTTATGGTTAGAGGTTAGCGTTAAGTTTAGGGTTATAGTTGGGGTTAGGGTTAGGGTTAGGGTTAGGCTTAGATGTTATGGTTAAGGTTAGGGTTAGGTTTAGGTTTAAACTTAGGTTTATGGTTAGGGATAGCATTAGAGTTACGGTTATGGTTAGGGTTGGTGTTAGGTTTAGTGTTAGGGTTAGTTTAGGGGTTAGGTGTTATGGAGAGTCTTAGGGTTAGGCTTTGTGGTAAGATTAATTTTAGGGTTATGATTAGGTTTAGGGATAGCGTTAGTGTAAGGGTTAGTGTTAGGGTTAGGTTTACTGTTAGTTTTAGGGTTAGGTTTAGGGTTAGTTTGAGGGGTTTACTTTTAGGGATAGGATTAGGGTTATGTTTAGGTTAAGGGTTAGTGTTAGAGTTACGTTTATGGTTAGTTTTTGGGTTATAGTTAGTTTTAGGGTTAAGGTTAGGCTTTAGGTTTAGGGTTAGGATTAGCATTAGGATTAGGGTTACAGTTATGGTTAGAGTTTAGGTTTAGGTTTAGTGTTAGAGTTTGGTTTTATGTTTAGGTTTAGGGTTAGGCTTAGAGTTTATGGTTAGGCTTAGTATTAGGGTTATCATTAAAGCTTAGGTTTTGGGTTAGGATGAGGGTCAGGATTAGGGTTAGTGTTAGGTTTACTGTTAGGGTAAGGGTTAGAGGTATGGGTTAGTGTTATGGTTAGGGTTAGGTTTAATATTAGGGTTATGCTAGGGTTAGGGTTAGTCTTAGTGTTAGGTATTACAGTCAGGTTTAGGGTTAGTTTAAGGGGTAGGGTTAGAGTTAGGGATTAATGTTAGGTTTAGGGTTATGGTTATGGTTATGGTTATGGTTAGGATTAGGGTTTCAGTTATGGTCATGGTTAGGATTAGAAGTGTTAGGGGTTAGTAGGGTTAGTGTTAGGGTTAGGATTAGGGGTTAGGTGTTCGGGAGAGGAAAAGTTTAGACTTCGGCTTATGGTTATTGTTAGGCTTACGATTAGGTTTAGGCTTAGGCTTAGGGCTAGGGTTAGTTTTAGTGTTACTTTTAGGGTTAAGTTTACGGTTGGGTTTGGGGTTTGCTGTTAGGGATAAGGTTAGGGTTAGGTTTAGGGTTAGTTTTAGGGTAAGGTTTAGGTTTATGGTTAGGGTTAGGAATTGTGCTAGGTTTAGGGTTAGTGTTTAGGGTTAGGTTTAGATTTAGGGTTAGGGTTAGAGTTAGAGTTAGGGTTAGGGTTAGATGTTAAGGTTAGGTTTAGGGTTAGGGTTAGGGTTAGGTTTAGGGTTAGTGTTACGGATAGAGTTTAGGGTTAGGTTTAGGGTTATGTTTAGAGGTTAGGGTTAGAGTTAGGGTTAGTGTTAGGTTTAGAGGTAGAGTTTAGGGTAAGGGTTATGTTTAGGGTTAGGTTTACGATTAATTTTAGGGTTCGGGTTAGTTTTAGGGTTAGGGTTAGTGTTAGGGTTAATGTTATGATTAGGGTTAGGGTTAGGTTGAGGTTTAGGGTTAGGTTTAGTTTTAGTGTTAGTGTTGGTTTAAGGTTAGATTTAGCGTTAGGGTTAGGGTTAGGGGTTAGGTTTACGTTTCACGTAAGGTTTAGGGTTAGATTGAGGTTTAGGGTTAGGGTTAAGTTTAGCGTTAGGGTTAGAGATCAGTGTTAGGTTTAGGGTTAGGGTTGGGGTTAAGTTTAGGGTTAGGCTTATGTTTATGGTTATGGTTAGGGTTAGGGTTAGGGTAGGGTTAGGGTTAGTGTTAGGGTTAGTGTTAGGTTTAGGGTTAATGTTAGGTTTAGGATTAGAATTTAGAATTAGAGTTAATGTTAGAGTTACGGTTACGGTTCGGGTTAGGGTTAGGGCTAGGTTTAGGGTTAGAGTTTGAATTATGTTTAGGGTTAGGATTTAGGGCCAGGATTAGTGTTAGGGTTAGGGTTAGGGTTAGGATTATGTTTAGGTTTAGGGTTAGGGAAAGCGTTATGGACAGGCTTTGGGTTATGGTTAGGGTAATGGCAGGGTTATGTTTAGGTTTAGTGTTAGATTAAGATTTACGTTTATGGTTAGGGTTAGGTTAGGGTTAGGGTTAGGGTTAGGGTTAGGGTTAGGTTTAGGGTTAGGTTTAGGATTAGGGTTAGTGTTAGGGTTCGGGTTAGGGTTACGGTTAGGCTTTGGCTTATGGTTAGGTTAGGGTTAGATTTATGGTTACGTTTAGGGTTAGGTTGAGGTTTAGCGTTAGGGTTATGTTTAGGGTTAGAAGTTAGGGTTAGCGTTAGTTATAGGGTTGGGGTTAGAATAAGTGTTATGTTTGGGGTTAGTGTTAGGGTTAGAGGTTAAGGTTAGGATTCGAGTTAGGATTAGGGTTAGGGTTATGGTTAGGTTTAGAGGTATGTGTTACGGTTAGGTTTAGGATTAGTGTTAGTCTTAGGGTTAGGGATATGGTTATGGTTGTTCTTTTGGTTATGGTTAGGGTTGGGTTAGGGTTATGGTTAGGTTGAGGTTTAGGGTTAGGGTTAGTGTTAGGGTTAGGTTTAGAAGTTAGTTTTAGCGTTAGGTTTAGGGTTAGCGTTAGGGATAGTTTAGTGTTAGGGTTAGGGTTAAAGGTTAAGATTAGTGTTAGAGTTAGGGTTAGGGTTAGGGTTACAAGTATGTGCCAGGGTTACTTTTAGGTGTAGGGTTAGAGATAGGGTTAGGGTTATGGTAGGTTTAAGGTTAGGGTTAGGTCTAGGTATTACTGTCAGGGTTAGTGTTAGTTTAAGGGATAAGGTTTGGGCTATGGTTAGGTTTAGGCTTAGGGTTATGTTTAGAAGTAAGTAGGTAAGGTTTAGGCTTAGGTATAGTGTTTGGGTTAGTGTTAGTGTTAGAGTTAGGTTTAGAATTAGAGTTTAGGTTTAGGTTTAGGTTTAGGCTTAAGGTTAGGGTTGGGGTTAGGTTTAGGATTACAATTTATGGTTGGGGTAGGGTTAGGGTTAGGGTTATATTTAAAGTTAGGGTTACGGCTAGGTTTAGTGTTATAGTTAGAAGTTAGATGTTAGAGAGAGTTTTATGGTTAGGCTCCCGGTTACGGTTAAGTTTTGAGTTATGATTAGGTTTAGGCTTAGGGTTAGAGTTCTGGTTAGGGTTATGTTTAGGGTTAGGGTTAGATTTACAGGTAGGGTTAGGGTTAGGGTTAGGGATTAGGTGTTATCGACATGGTTAGGGTTAGTGTTAGAGTTAGGTATTACAGTGAGGCTTTGGGTTAGTTTAAGGAGTAAAGATATGGTTATGGTAACGGATTAATGTTAGGTTTAAGGTTAGGGTTATGGTTAGGTTTAGGGTTAGGGTTAGGTTTAGAAGTTAGGGTTAATGGTATGGTTAGGATTATGCTTAGTGTTAGGGTTAGTGTTAGGGTTAGGGTTAGGTGTTAGGGGTTATGGAGAGGGTTAAGATTCGGTTTCGGATTACGGTTAGTGTTAGTGTTACAATTAGCTTTAAGGTAAGGGTTAGTTTTATGGTTGGTTTTAGTGTTAGTTTTAGGTTTAGGTTTAGCGTTAGGGTTAGGGCTTAGGTGCTAGGAATAGGGATAGGGTTAGCGTTAGCTTTACGGTTAGCGTTAGGATTAGGGATAGTGTTACGTTTAGAGTTAGGGTTTATGGTAAGTGTTAGGGTTAAGGTTAGGGCTGGTATAGGTTCTGAGGTTACGGTTAAGATTAGGATATGGTTAGTGTTAGTGATAGGGTTAGGGTTAGGTTTATGATTAGGGTGAGGGTTAGAGTTTAGGTGTTAGGAAGAGGGTTAGGGTTAGGCTTTGGTTTAGGGTTAGGGTTAGGGCTACGATTAGGTTTAGGGTTAGTATTAGGTTTAGATTTAAGCTTAGTTTTAGAGTTAGGGATAGGGTTAGGGTTAGGGTTTAGGTGTTAGGAATAGTGTTAGTCTTAGTGTTAGGTTCAGGTTTATGGTTAGGGTTAGTGGGTAGTTTTAGGATTAGGATAAGGGTTAGTGTTAAGTTCAGGGTTAGGATTAAGGTTAGAGTTAGGGTTAAGTTTAGAGGTTAGTGTTCGTGTTAGGGTTAGCGTTATGCGTAGAGTTACGTTAGGGTTAGGGTTATGGTTAGGGTTAGAGTTAAAGGTTAGGATTAAGGTGAGGGTTAGAAATTTGGTTTAATGTTAGTGTTAGGGTTAGGGTTAGTGTTAGTGTTAGGGCTAGAGGATAGTGTTAGGTTTAGAGTTAGGTTTAAGGTTAAGGTTAGGGTTAGGTTCAGTGTTAGAGGTACGGGTTAGGCTTAGGCTTAGGGTTAGGGTTAGGGTTAGGGTTAGGGTTAGGGTTAGAATTTAGGTTTAGGGTTAGGTTTAGGGTTAAGTTTAGAGGTTAGTGTTCGTGTTAGGATTAGGGTTAGTGTTAGGGTTAGGGTTAGGGATAGAGTTATGGTTAGAGTTAGGGTTATAGTTAGGGCTAGAGTTAAAGGTTAAAATTAAG
Organism: Cavia porcellus; assembly: GCF_034190915.1. NCBI lineage: Eukaryota > Metazoa > Chordata > Mammalia > Rodentia > Caviidae > Cavia > Cavia porcellus. The sequence continues at coordinate 7,212,957 of NW_026947518.1, forward strand.
GTTAGGTTTAGAAGCTTGGTTTAGTGTTAGTGTTAGTGTTAGGGTTAGAGGTTAGTGTTAGGTTTAGAGTTAGGTTTAAGGTTAATGTTAGGGTGAGGGTTAGGTTTAGTGTTAGAGGTATGGGTTAGGCTTAGGGTTAGGGTTAGGTTTATGGTTAGGTTTAAGTTTAGCGTTAGGTTTAGGGTTAGGGTTAGGGTTATAGCTATGGGTTATGGTTAGGGTTCGGGTTAGGGTTATGGTTAGGATTAGGATTATGGTAGGTTTAGGGTTAGGTTAAGAGTTAGAGGTTACATTAAATTTATGCTTAGGGTTGTGGTTAGGGTCAGGGTTAGGATCCAATTAGAAGTAAGGGTTGGGGTTAGGTTTAGGTGTAGGGTTAGGTTTAGGGATAGTGTTGTGGTTGATTAGGGTTAGGGTTAGGGTTAGGTATTACAGTCAGTGTTAGTGTTAGTTTACGGGATAGGGTTATGTTTAGGGTTAGGGATTAATGTTAGGTTTAGTGTTAGGTTTATGGTTAGGGTTAGGGTTCCGGTTAGTGTTAGGGTTAGGGTTAGGGTTTAGGATTATGGTTAGGTTAGGGTTAGTTATGGTTAGTGTTAGGTTTAGGGTTAGGGTTAGGTTTAGGGTTAAATTTTAGGGTTAGTGTTACATTTAGTTTTAGGGTTATTTTTAGGGTTATGATTAGAATTTAGGGTTAGAGTTATGTTTAGGGTTAGGGTTACAGTTATGCTTAGGTTTAGGGTTAGGTTTAAGTTTTGAGTTAGGTGTTAAGTGTTAGGAAGAGGGTTATTGTTAGTCTTCGGGTAAGGGTTAGGGTTAGGTTTAGGGGTTAGGTATTAGGGATAGAGTTAGCGTTAGGGTTAGGGTTAGGGTTAAGTTTAGGGTTAGGGTTAGGTTTAGGGTAAGGTTTAGGGTTAGGGATAGTGTTAGGTTTAGGGTTACGTATACTCTTAGGGTTAGGGTTAGGGTTAGAGTTTTGTTTCAGTGTTAGGTTTAGTGTTATGTTTAGAGTTAGGTTTAGGTTTAGGATTACAATTTATAGTTGGGGTAGGGGTAGTTTTAGGGTTACATTGAAGGTTAAAGGGTTAGGTTGAGCTTTAGAGTTAGGGTTTAGGTGTTATGGAGAGGGTTAGACTTAGACTTCCGGTTAGGGTAGGTTTTGTGTTAACGTTAGGTTGAGTCTTAGACTTATGGTAAGGGTAGGGATAGGTTTAGGGTTAGGGTTAGATTTAGAGGTAGGGTTAGGGTTAGAGTTAGGGGTTAGGTGTTAGCAACAGGGTTAGGGTTAGGGTTAATGTTAGAAGTATGGGTTAGGGTTAGGGTTAGGTTTCTGTTTTTATAGGTTTAGGGTTAGGGTTAGTGTTAGAGGTTAGCCTTAATTTTAGGGTTGTCTTTAGGGTCAAAATTAGGGTAGGTTTAGAAGTAAGGGTTAGGGTTAGGTTTAGGTGTTGGGTTAGTGTTAGGGATAGTGTTATGATAGGTTTAGGTTTAGGGTTCCAGTTAGGTATTACAGTCAGTGTTAGGGTTATTTTTAAGGGTAGGGTTGGGGTTAGGGTTAGGGATTAATGTTAGATTTAGGGTTAGGTTTATGGTTAGGGTAAGGACTAGGGTAAGGTTTATGGTTAGGTTAGGTTTATGTTAAATGTTTAGGATTAGGGTTAGGTTTAGGGTTAGTGTTAGGGTTAGAGTTTTGGTTAGGATTAGGTTTAGGTTAGGGTTAGGGACAGTGTTATGGATAGGCTTTGGTTTATGGTTAGGATTATGGCATGGTTATGTTTAGGGTTAGTGTTAGATTGAGATTTAGGGTTAGGGTTAGGGTTAGGGTTAGAATTTAGGTTTAGTGTTAGGTTTAGGCTTAGTGTTAGGGATAGTTCTAGGGTTAGAGTTAGTGTTAGAGTTTAGGGTTGTGGTTAGGGTCAGGGTTAGTGTAGGGTTAGAAGTAAGCTTTAGGGTTAAATTTAGGGGTAGGTTTAGTGTTACTGAAAGGGTTATTGTAGGTTTAGGGTTACGGTTCTAGTTAGGTGTTACGGTCAGTGTTAGGGTTAGTTTAAGTGTTAGGCTTAGGATTAGGGTTACTGATTGTGTTTTGTTAGGGTTAGAGCTTAGGATTATTGTTAGATTTGTGTTAGAGTTGGTGTTAGGGGTGGGATTAGGGTTAGTTTTATGGCTTGGGTTACGATTAGGGATATGTTTAGGGTTAGATTTAGGGATTAAATGTTAAGGATAGTGTTAGGGTTAGCCTTCGGTTTACGTTTAGGTTTAGAGTTATGATTAGCTTAGGGTTAGTGTTAGGGTTAGTGTTAGCGTTTGCATTACATTTATGTTTAGTTTTAGGATTAGAGTTATGGTTAGGTTTAGGGGTTGGGTGTTAGGGATAAGGTTGTAGTTAGTGTTAGGGGTAGTGTTAGTTTTAAATTTAGGGTTAGTGTTAGGGTTAGGGTTAGAGTTATGGGCTAGGGTTAGTCTTAGGCTTAGGGTTAGGTTTAGGGTTAAAAGTTAGGTTTAGTGTTAATTTTAGAGTTAGGGTTAGTGATAGGTTAGTGTTAGGTTTAGGGTTAGGGTTTAGTTTAAGGTTAGGGTTAGGATTAGGATTAGGGTGAGGGTTAGGGTTAGGTTTAGGGTTAGCGTTAGGATTAGGGTTAGTGTTAAGGTTAGGGATAGTGTTACAGTTTGGCTTTGGGTTATGGTTAGGGTTAGCACTTGGGTTATGTTTAGGTTTAGGGTTAGGTTGAGGTTTAGGGTTAGGGTTAGGGTTAGAAGTTAGGGATAGGGTTAGGGTCAGGTTTAGTTTTAGGTTTAGTGTTAGGATTAGGGTTAGGGTTAGAGGTTAAGGTTAGGATTAGAGTTACGATTACTGTTAGGGTTAGGGTTAGAGGTATGTGTTAGAGTTAGGTTTAGGGTTAGGGTTAGGATTATTGTTAGTGTTAGGGTTAGGGATATGGTTACGGTTAGTCTTTGGGTTATGGTTAGTGTTAGTGTTAGGGTTATGTTTAGGTTTAGGGTTAGGTTGAAGTTTAACATTAGGGTTAGTGTTAGGGTTAGGTTTAGAAGTTAGATTTAGAGTTAGGTTTAGGGTTAGCGGTAGGGATAGTTTAGTGTTAGGGTTAGGGTTAAAGGTTAAGATTAGTGTTAGAGTTAGGGTTAGGGTTAGAGGTATTTGTCAAGATTATTTTAAGGGTAGGATTAGAGATAGGGTTAGGGTTACGGTAGGTTTAGTGTTAGGGTTTGGGCTAGGTATTACTGTCATGGTTAGTGTTAGTTTAAGGGATCGTGTTTGGGTTAGGGTTAGGGTTAGGCTTAGGTTTATATTTAGAGATAAGCTTTAGCTTTAGGTTTAGGGTTAGGGTTAGAGTTTATGGTTATGGTTAGGGTTAATGTTAGGGTTAGGATTAGAAGTTAGGGTTAGGGGTAGGGTCAGGGTTATGATTATGGTTAGGATTATGGTTATTGTTAGGGTTAGTGTTATGGTTAGGGTTAGGGGTTAGGTGTTAGGGAGAGTGTTAGGGTTATTGTTAGTGTTAGGGTTAGGGTTAGGTTAAGGAGTGGGTTAGGGATAGTCTTTGGGTTACTGTTAGTGTTAGTGTATGATTAGGTTTAGGTTTAGGGTTAGGGTAAGGGTTAATATTAAGGTCAGAGTTAGGTTTACAGTTAGGTTTAGGGTTGGGGTTAGGCTTAGGGTTAGGGGTTAGCTGTTAGGGATATTGTTAGTGATAGGGTTAGGGTTAGGTTTCGGGTTATGGTTGAGGGTTAGATTTATGATTAGGTTTAAGTTAACGGATAGTGTTAGGTTTAGGGTTATGTTTTAGGGTTAGGGTTAGTGTTAGGTTTAGGTTTAGGATTAGGTTTATGCTTATGGGTAGATGTTAGCGTTAGGTTTACTGTTAGAGTTTGGGGATAGGGTTATGGTTAGGGCTAGGCATAGAGTTTATTGTCAGGGTTTGGGGTAGCATTAGGGTTAAAGCTTAGGTTTAGGGTTAGGTTTACAGTTAGGGTTAAGATTAAGTTTAGAGGTTAGCGTTAGGGTTGGGTTTAGAGTTAGTGTTAGGGTTAGAGTTAGGGTATGGTTTAGAGTTAGGTTTAGGTTTATGGCTAGGGTTAGGGTTAGGTTTAGAATTAGGGTTAGCTTTAGGGTTAGGAATAGGGTTACGGTTAGGCTTTGGGTTATGATTAGTGTTATGGTTAGGGTTATGATAAGGGTTAGGTTGACGTTTAGGATCATGTTTAGGGTTAGGGTTAGAAGTTAGATTTAGTGTTAGGTTTAGGGGTAGAGATTCGGGTTAGGCTTTGCTTAAGTTTTAGGGTTAGGGTTAAGGTTACGGTTGGAGTTAGAGGTTAGTGTTAAGTTTAGAGTTAGGGTTAGGGTTAAGGTTAGGGTTACGGTTAGGTTTAGGGTTAGATGTATGGGTTAGGATTAGGGTTAGGATTAAGGTTATGGTTAGGATTAGGGTTATGTTTAGGGTTAGGCTTAGGTTTAGGTTTAGAGGTATGTGTTAGGGTTAGCTTTAGGCATAGGGTTAGGTTTAGGATTAGTATTCTGGTAGGTTTAGGGTTAGGGTTAGGGCTATATATTATGGTTAGTGTTAGGGTTAGTTTAACGAGTAGGGTTATGGTTAGGGTTAGAGATATTTGTTAGTTTTCAGGTTAGTTTCATGGTTAGGGTTAGTTTAGGGTTCTTGTTAGGGTTAGGGTTAGAGTTTAGAGTTAGGTTTAGGTTTACAGTTAGTGTTAGGTTTAGGGTTAGAGTTTAGGGTTAGATTTAGGTTTAGGGTTAGGGTTAGCGTTAAGGTTAGGTTTAGAATTAGAATTTAGGGTTAGCATTAATGTTAGGGTTAGGGTTACAGTTCGGGTTAGCGTTAGGCCTAGGTTTAGGGTTAGCGTTTGTGTTAGTGTCCGGCTTAGTGTTTAGGGTCAAGGTTAGGGTTATGTTTAGTATTAAGGTGTGTTAGAATTAGTGTTTAGGGTCATGTTTAGTGTAAGGGTTAGGATTATGTTTAGGATTAGGGTTAGGGTTAGGGTTAGGTTTAGGGATAGTGTTACGGATAAGCTTTGGGTTACTTTTAGGGTTACGGTTAGGATTATGGTAGTGTTAGATTGAGGTTTAGGGTTAGGGTTAGGTTTAGGGTTAGAATTTGGGTTTAGTGTTAGGTTTAGGGTTAATGTTAGAGATAGTTTTAGGATTAGGGTTAGTGTTAGAGGTTACGGTTAAGGTTAGGGATGTGGTTAGGGTTAGGGTTAGGGTAGGGTTAGAAGTAAGTTTTAGGGTAAGGTTTATGGGATGGTTATGTTTAATGATAGAGTAATGGTAGGTTTAGGGTTAGGGTTCGAGTTAGGTTACGTTCAGTGTTAGGGTTAGTTTAAGTGGTAGGTTTAGGCTTATGGTTAGGGATTAATGTTAGGCTTACTGTTAGGTTTATGGTTATTGTTAGGGTTAGTGTTAGGGTTAGAGTTTAGGATTAGTGTTAGATTTAGGGTTAGTGTTAGGGTTAGGGTTTGGTTTAGGGTTAAATTTTAGTGTTAGTGTTACGTATAGGATTAGGGTTCTTTTTAGGGTTAGGATTAGAATTTAGGGTTAGGTTTAGGTTTAGGGTTAAGGTTATGGTTACGGTTAGGGTTAGGTTTAGGTTTAGGTGTTAAGTGTTAGGAAGAGGGTTATGGTTAGGCTTCGGGTTAGGTTTAGGGTTAGGGTTACGGGTTAGGTATCAGGGATAGAGTTAGAGTTAGAGTTAGAGTTAGAGTTAGAGTTAGAGTTAGAGTTAGGTTTAGGGTTAGGATTACGGTTAGGGTTAGGGATAAGTTTAGGTTAATGTTTAGGTTTAGGTATAGTGTTTGGGTTAGGGTTAGTGTTAGGGTTAGGATTAGGTTTAGGGTTAGAGTTTAAGTTTAGGTTTAGGTTTAGCCTTAAGGCTAGGGTTAGGGTTAGGTTTAGGATTACAATTTATGGTTGGGGTAGGGTTAGGGTTAGGGTTACATTTAAACTTAGGGTTAGGGCTAGGTTTAGTTTAGAGTTAGAAGTTAGGTGTTTGAGAGATGGTTAGGGTTAGGCTCCTGGTTACGGTTAGGTTTTGAGTTACGATTAGGTTTAGGCTTAGTGTTAGGGTTCAGGTTATGATTAGCTTTAGGGTCAGGCTTAGGGTTCTTGTTAGTGTTAGGGTTAATTTTAGTGTTAGTTTTAGGGTTAGTTTAAGCATTAGTGTTAGGAGTTACTGTCCAGGATAGGGTTAGGGTTAGGGTTAGGGTTAGGGTTAGCTTTACGGTTAGGGTTAGGTTTAGAGATAGTGTTAGCTTTAGAGTTAGGGTTTAGGGTTAGGGTTAGGGATAACTTTAGGGGTAGTGTTTGCTTTAAGGTTAGAGTTTAGGGTTATGGTTAGGTTAGGGAAGTTTAGTGTTAGTGTTAGTGTTAGGTTTAGTGTTAGTGTTAGGTTTCTGATTAGGGTGAGGATTAAAGATTAGTTGTTAGGAATAGGGTTAAGTTTAGGCTTTGGGTTAGTATTAGTTTAGCGTTACTATTCGGTTTAGTGTTATGGTTAGGGTTAGATTTAGGGTTAGTTTTTGAGTTAGGGTTAGGGTTACTGTTTAGATGTTAGGGATAGTGTTACGATTTGTGTTAGGATTAATGTTAGCATTAGGGTTGGAGATAGTGTTAGGGTTAGTGTTTAAGTTTAGGTTTAGGATTATGGTTCATGTTAGGGTTAAGTTTAGAGGTTAGTGTTCGCGTTAGGGTTAATGTTAGGGTTAGTGTTAGTGTTAGGGTTAGGATAAGGGTTAGGATTAGAGTTAGGCTTAGGGTTAGTTTTAGGTTTAGGGTCAAGGTTAGTGTTTGGGTTATGTGTAGGGATAGGATTAGATTTTGGGTTAGGCATGTGGTTAGGATTAGGGGTAGGGTTAGGGTTAGGTGTAAGGTATTAGCGTTAAGGTTAGCATGAGAGTTAGGGTTATGATTAGAGGTTAGCTTTCAGTTTAGGATTAGGGTTAGGGATAAGGTTCTGGTCAGGATTAGACGTAAAGTTAGGATTAATGTTAGAGTTAGAAGTTTGGCATAGTGTTAGGATTAGTTTTAGGGTTAGTGTTAGGGCTAGAGGTTAGTTTTAGGTTTAGAGTTAGGTTTCAGGTTAAGGTTAGGGTTAGGGTTAGGGTTAGGGTTAGTGTTAGAGGTATGGATTAGGTTTAGTGTTAGGGTTCGGTGTAGGGTTATGGTAGTTTTAGGGTTAGGGTTAGTGATAGAGCTTAGCCTTAATGCTAGGATTGTGGAGTGGACATTCCATCAATGATACTGCAAACAGTTCTGTTCATTGATCCAATAAAACTCTGTGATATCATTTTCTATCTTATACACTTAAATATACATGCAGTTATATAGTTTGGAGCACTTTCTTTTCCTCTCTTTTGTACCATGACTATTACACATTTTGGGTTTCATTGCTCCCACGGTTCTTATTGCTTTTTTGGAAGAGAGTAAAAGCAAATGTGACAGGGTCAGGCTTAGGGTAGCTTTAGAAATAAGGATTAGGTTTAGGTTTCGGGGTAGGCTTAGGTTTAGGGATAATTTTATGGTAGGTTTAGGGTTAGGGTTCGGGTTGGGTCTTATGGTCAGTGTTAGGGTTACTTTAAGGGGTAGGTTTAGGGATTAGTGTGGGGTTTAGTATAGGTTTATGGTTAGTGTTAGGGTTAGGGTTATTGTTACGGTTAGGGTTAAAGTTTAGGATTAGTGTTAGGTTTAGGGGTAGTTTTAGGCTTAGTGTTAGGGTTAGGGTTAGGTTTTATTGTTAAATTTTAGGGTTAGGGTTACATTTAGTGTTAGGATTGTTTTAGGGTTAGGATTAGAATTTAGGTTCAGAGTTATGTCTAGGGGTAGGTTTACGCTTACGGTTAGGCATAGGGTTAGGTTTAGCTTTAGTGTTAGATTTTAGGCGTTAGGCATATGGTTAGGCATCGGGTTAGTTTTACGGTTAGGGTTAGGTTTAGGGTAAGGTTTAGGGTTAGGGATAGTTTTATTGTTAGGTTTAGGGTTAGGGTTAGGTTTAGGGTTAGAGTTTAGTTTTAAGGTTAGGTTTAGGGTTAAGGTTAGGATTAGGGTTAGGCTTAGGGTTATGTTTAGAGGTAAGCTTTTGTTTTAGGGTTAGGGTTAGGGTTAATGTTAGGGTTAGGATTAGAAGTTAGGGTTAAGGTTATGATTACGGTTAGGGTTAATGATAGGGTTAGTGTTATGGTTAGGTTTTGGGGTCAGATGTTCTACAGAGGGTTTGGATTAGGGTTAGGGTTATAGTTAGGGTTAGTTTAGGTTTAGAGTTAGGGGCTTGGTGTTACGGAGAGGGTTAGTGTTAGGCTTTGGGTTACTGTTAGTGGTAGTGTTACGATCAGGTTTAGGTTTAGAGTTATGATTAGGGTTAATATTAAGGTCAGATTTAGGTTTACAGTTTGGTTTAGGGTTAGGTTTAGGCCTTGGTTTTGGGGTGAGGTGTTAGGGACATGGTTATTGTTAGGGTTATGGTTACGGTTAGGTTTAAGTTTACATATAGTGTTAGTGTTAGGGTTAGGGTTTAGGGTTAGGGTAAGGGTTTAGTTTAGTTTTAGGAGTAGGGTTAGGCTTATGGGTAGAGGTTAGCGTTAGGTTTAGTGTTTGAGTTTTGGGTTGGGGTAAGGGTTATGGTTAGTGTTAGGCTTAGAGTTTATCATTAGGGTTAGTTTTAGGATTAGGGTTAAAGCTTAGGTTTAGTGTCAGGGTTAGGGTTATGTTTAGAGGTTAGTGTTAGGGTTAGGTTTAGAGTTAGTGTTAGTGTTAGGGTTAGGTTTAGAGTTAGGTTTCAGTTTAGGATTAGGGTTAGGGTTTGGGCTAGAGTTAGGCTTTGAATTAAGGTTAGGGTTAGTGTTATGAATAGGTTTACGATTAGGCTTTGTGTTACATTTAGGGTTATGGTTAGAGTTATGGTTAGGCCTATGGTTAGGGTTAGGTTGAGGTTTAAGGTTATGGTTATGGTTAGGGTTAGATGTTATATTTCGAGTTAGGTTTAGTGTTGGAGGTTAGTGTTAGGGTTAGGTTAAGTTTTAGGGTTAGGGTTAGTGTTAGGGTTAGGATTAGAATTTAGTGTTAGGGTTAGGTTTAGGGTTAGTGTTAGGGTTAGAGTTAGTTTTATGTTTAGGTTTAGGGTTAGGGTTTTGTTGAGGGGTAGTGTTAAGATTAGAATTTAGGTTTAGGGTTATGGTTAGGATTAGGTTTAGTGTTAGGTTTAGGAGTTAGGTGTTAGCCTTAAGTTTAGGGTGAGTGTTGGGCTTAGGGGTATGGTTAGAGTTAGGTTTAGGGCTAGGGTTATGGTTCTGGTTATGGTTAGAGTTAAAGGTTAGTATTAAGGTGAGGGTTAGAAGTTTGGTTTATTGTTAGTGTTAGGTTTAGGGTTAGGGTTAGAAGTTAATTTTAGGTTTAGAGTTAGGTTTAGGGTTAAGATTAGGTTTAGGGATTGGTTTATTGTTAGACGTATGGGTTAGGATTAGGGTTTAGGTTTAGGGTTACACTTAGGGTTAGGGTTATGGTTAGGTTTAGGGTTAGGTTTAGGTTTAGTTTTAGGGTTATGGTTAGGGTTAGTGGTAGAGGTATGGGTTAGGGTTAGGTTTAGGATTAGGTTTAGGGTTATTGTAGATTTAGGATTAGGGTTAGTGTTAGAGGTGAGGTTTAAGGTTAGGGTTGTGGTTAGGGTCAAGTTTAGAATAGGTTTAGAATTAAGGCTTAGGGTTCGGATTAGGGGTAGGTTTAGGTTTAGGGATTGTGTTATGGTTGGTTTAGGGTTAAGGTTCGGGTTAGCAAATACGGTCAGTGTTAGGGTTAGTTTAAGGGGTAGGGTTAGGGTTAGGATTAGGGATTAATGTTAGGTTTAGGGTTAGGTTTATGCTTAGGGTTAGGGTTAGTTTTAGGGACATGGTTAGAGTTTCGATTTAGTGTTAGGTTTATGTTTAGTGTTAGGGTTAGAGTTAGGTTTAGAGTTAAATTTTAGGGTTAGTGTTACGTTTAGGGTTATGGATATTTTTAGGTTTAGAATTAGAATTTAGGGTTAGATTTAGGTTTAGAGTTAGTGTTATAGTTACGTTAAGGATGAGGGTTATGTTTAGGATAAGGTTTAGGTGTTAAGTGTTAGGAAGAGGGTTATGGTTAGGCTTTGGGTTAGGATTAGTGTAAGTGTTAGGGGTTATGCACTAGGGATAGAGTTAGCGTTAGGGTTACGGTTAGTGTCAGGTTTAGGATGGTTAGGGATAATGTTAGGTTTAGGGTTAGGTTTAGGGCTAGGTATAGTGTTAGGGTTAGGGTTAAGGTTAGGGTTAGGTTTAGGGTTAAAGTTTAGTTTTAGGTTTAATTTTAGTGTTAAATTTAGGGTCAGTATTAGGTTTATGATTACAATTTATGGTTGGTGTAGGATTAGGGTTAGGATTTTGGGTTAGGTTAGGGTTCGGGTTAGGGTTAGGGTTATGGTTACAGGTTAGCTTTCGGTTTAGGGTTAGGGTTAAGGATAAGGTTATGGTCAGGGTTAGACTTAAAGTTAGGATTAATGTTAGAGATAGAAGTTTGGCATAGTGTTAGGGTTAGTTTTAGGGTTAGTGTTAGGGTTAGAGGTTAGTTTTAGGTTTAGAGTTAGGTTTCAGGTTAAGGTTAGGGTTAGGGTTAGGGTTAGTGTTAGAGGTATGGATTAGGTTTCGTGTTAGGGTTCGGTGTAGGGTTATGGTAGTTTTAGGCTTAGGGTTAGTGATAGAGGTTAGCCTTAATGCTAGGATTGTGGAGTGGACATTCCATCAATGATACTGCAAACAGTTCTGTTCATTGATCCAATAAAACTCTGTGATATCATTTTCTATCTTATACACTTAAATATACATGCAGTTATATAGTTTGGAGCACTTTCTTTTCCTCTCTTTTGTACCATGACTATTACACATTTTGGGTTTCATTGCTCCCACGGTTCTTATTGCTTTTTTGGAAGAGAGTAAAAGCAAATGTGACAGGGTCAGGCTTAGGGTAGCTTTAGAAATAAGGATTAGGTTTAGGTTTCGGGGTAGGCTTAGGTTTAGGGATAATGTTATGGTAGGTTTAGGGTTAGGGATCGGGTTGGGTCTTATGGTCAGTGTTAGGGTTACTTTAAGGGGTAGGTTTAGGGATTAGTGTGGGGTTTAGGATAGGTTTATGGTTAGTGTTAGGGTTAGGGTTATTGTTACGGTAAGAGTTAAAGTTTAGGATTAGGGTTAGGTTTAGGGGTAGTTTTAGGCTTAGTGTTAGGGTTAGGGTTAGGTTTTATTGTTAAATTTTAGGGTTAGGGTTACATTTAGTGTTAGGGTTGTTTTAGGGTTAGGATTAGAATTTAGGTTCAGAGTTATGTTTAGGGTTAGGTTTACGCTGACGGTTAGGCATAGGGTTAGGTTTAGATTTAGTGTTAGATTTTAGGCGTTAGGCATTTGGTTAGGCTTTGGGTTAGTTTTAGGGTTAGGGTTAGGTTTAGGGTAAGGTTTAGGGTTAGGGATAGTTTTATTGTTAGGTTTAGGGTTAGGGTTAGCTTTAGGGTTAGAGTTTAGTTTTAAGGTTAGGTTTAGGGTTAAGGTTAGGATTAGGGTTAGGCTTAGGGTTATGTTTAGAGGTAAGCTTTTGTTTTAGGGCTAGGGTTAGGGTAAATGTTAGGGTTAGAATTAGAAGTTAGGGTTAAGTTATGATTATGGTTAGGGTTGGGGATAGGGTTAGTGTTATGGTTAGGGTTTGGGGTCAGATGTTCTACAGAGGGTTTGGATTAGGGTTAGGGTTATAGTTAGGGTTAGTTTAGATTTAGAGTTAGAGGCTTGGTGTTAGGGAGAGGGTTAGTGTTAGGCTTCGGGTTACTGTTAGTGGTAGTGTTACGATCAGGTTTAGGTTTAGAGTTATGATTAGGGTTAATATTAAGGTCAGATTTAGGTTTACAATTTGGTTTAGGGTTAGGTTTAGGCCTAGGTTTAGGGGTTAGGTGTTAGGGACATGGTTATTGTTAGGGTTACGGTAACGGTTAGGTTTAAGTTTACATATAGTGTTAGTGTTAGGGTTAGGGTTTAGGGTTAGGGTAAGGGTTTAGTTTAGTTTTAGGAGTAGGGTTAGGCTTACGGGTAGAGGTTAGCGTTAGGTTTAGTGTTTGAGTTTTGGGTTGGGGTTAGGGTTATGGTAAGTGTTAGGCTAAGAGTTTATGATTAGGGTTACTGTTAGGATTAGGGTTAAAGCTTAGGATTAGTGTTAGGGTTAGGGTTATGGTTAGGGTTAATGTTATGTTTAGAGGTTAGTGTTAGGGTTAGGTTTAGAGTTAGTGTTAGTGTTAGTGTTAGTGTTAGTGTTAGTGTTAGGGTTTAGTTGTTACAGTTATTGTTAGGATTTATTGTTAGGTTAGGGTTAGGGTTAGGGTTAGAGGTTCGCTTTCGGTTTAGGGTTAGGGTTAAGGATAAGGTTATGGTGAGGATTAGAGTTAAAGTTAGGATTAATGTTAGAGTTAGAAGTTTGGCTTAGTGTTAGTGTTACGGTTAGTTTTAGGGTTACTGTTAGGGTTAGAGGTTAGTTTTAGGTTTAGAGTTAGGTTTCGGGTTAAGGTTAGGGTTAGGGTTAGGGTTAGTGTTAGAGGTATGGATTAGGTTTAGTGTTAGGGTTCGGTGTAGGGTTATGGTAGTTTTAGGGTTAGGGTTAGTGATAGTGGTTAGCGTTAATGCTAGGGTTGTGGGTAGGGTCATGCTTAGGGTAGGTTTAGAAATAAGGATTAGGTTTAGGTTTAGGGGTAGGCTTAGGTTTAGGGATAATGTTATAGTAGGTTTAGGGTTAGGGTTCGGGTTAGGTCTTATGGTCAGTGTTAGGGTTAGTTTAAGGGGTAGGGTTAGGGATTAGTGTTGGGTTTAGGGTAGGTTTATGGTTATTGTTAAAGTTAGGGTTATTGTTACAGTTAGTGTTAAAGTTTACTATTAGGGTTTGGTTTATGGGTAGTGTTAGGCTTAGTGTTAGGGTTAGGGTTAGGTTTAGGGTTAAATTTTAGGGTTAGGGTTACATTTAGTGTTAGGGTTGTTTTAGGGTTAGGATTAGAATTTAGGTTCAGAGTTATGTTTAGGGTTAGGGTTAGGTTTACGCTTAGGGTTAGGCTTAGGGTTAGGTTTAGATTTATTGTTAGATGTTAGGTGTTAGGGATATGGTTAGGCTTCGGTTTAGTTTTAGGGTTAGGGTTAGTGGTTAATTATTAATGATATTAATGATATCATTAATTAATTATATTCATGATATTAATGATATTGATGATATTAATGATAGCGTTAGTTTTAGGGTTAGGGTTAGGTTTAGGGTAAGGTTTAGGGTTAGCGATAGTTTTATTTTTAGGTTTAGGGTTAGGGTTAGGTTTAGCGTTAGAGTTTAGGATTAAGGTTTGGTTTAGGGTTAAGGTTAGGATTAGGTTTAGGCTTAGGGTTATGTTTAGAGGTAAGCTTTTGTTTTAGGGTTAGGGTTAGAGTTAGGTTTAGAATTTAGGATTAGGGTTATGATTACGGTTAGGGTTAGGGATAGGGTTAGAATTATGGTTAGGGTTTGGGGTCAGATGTTCTGGAGAGGGTTTGGATTAGGGTTAGAGTTATAGTTAGGGTTAGTTTAAGTTTAGAGTTAGGGGCTTGGTGTTAGGGAGAAGGTTAGTGTTAGGCTTCAGGTTACTGTTAGTGGTAGTGTTACGATTAGGTTTAGGTTTAGGGGTACGATTAGGGTTAATATTAAGGTCAGATTTAGGTTTACAGTTTGGTTTAGGGTTAGGTTTAGGCCTTGGTTTAGGGGTTAGGTGTTAGGGATATGGTGATTTTTAGGGTTACGGTTACGGTTAGGTTTAAGTTTACATATAGTGTTAGTGTTAGGGTTAGGGTTTAGGGTTAGGGTAAGGGTTAGGTTTAGGTTTAGGAGTAGGGTTATGCTTGTGGGTAGAGGTTAGCGTTAGGTTTAGTGTTTGAGTTTTGTGTTGGGGTTAGGGTTATGGTTAGTGTTAGGCTTAGAGTTTATGATTAGGGTTAGTGTTAGGATTAGGTTTAGTGTTAGGGTTTGGGTTATGTTTAGAGGTTAGTGTTAGGGTTAGGTTTAGAGTTAGTGTTAGTGTTAGGGTTAGGTTTAGAGTTAGTGTTAGTGTTAGGGTTAGGTTTAGAGTTAGTTTTAGTGTTAGGGTTAGGTTTAGAGTTGGTTTTCGGTTTAGGTTTAGGGTTAGGTTTAGGGTTAGAGTTAGGGTTTGAATTAAGGTTAGGGTTAGTGTTAGGAATAGGTTTACGATTAGGCTTTGCATTACATTTAGGGTTATGGTTAGAGTTATGGTTAGGGCTACGGTTAGGGTTAGGTTGAGGTTTAACGTTATGGTTATGGTTAGGGTTAGATATTATATTTAGAGTTAGGTTTAGTGTTAGAGATTAGTGTTAGGGTTAGGTTGAGTTTTAGGGTTAGTGTTAGGGTTAGGATTAGAATTTAGTGTTAGGGTTAGATTTAGGGTTAGTGTTAGGGTTAGAGTTAGTTTTAGGTTTAGGGTTAGGGTTAGGGTTATGGTTAGGGGTAGTGTTAAGATTAGAATTTACGGTTCGGGTTATGGTCAGGATTAGGTTTACTGTTAGGTTTAGGAGTTAGGTGTTAGCCTTAAGGCTAGGGTTAGTGTTGGGGTTAGGGGTATGGATAGAGTTAGGTATTGGACTAGGGTTATGGTTCTGGTTAGGGTTAGAGTTAAAGGTTAGGATTAAGGTTAGGGTTAGAAGTTTGGTTTATTGTTAGTGTTAGGTTTAGAGTTAGGGTTAGAAGTTAATTTTAGGTTTAGAGTTAGGTTTAGGTTTAAGGTTAGGGTTAGGGATTGGATTATTGTTAGACGTATGGGTTAGGATTAGTGTTTAGGTTTAGGGTTACGTTTAGGGTTAGGGTTAGGGTTAGGTTTAGGGTTAGGGTTAGGTTTAGTAGTAGAAGTATGGGTTAGGGTTAGGTTTAGGATTAGGTTTAGGTTTATTGTAGATTTAGGGTTAGGGTTAGTGTTAGAGGTTAGGTTAAAGGTTAGGGATGTGGTTAGGGTCAAGTTTAGGATAGGTTTAGAATTAAGGCTTAGGGTTAGGATTAGGGGTAGGTTTGGGTTAAGGGATAGCGTTATGGTTGGTTTAGGGTTAATGTTCGGTTTAGCAATTACGGTCAGTGTTAGGGTTAGTTTAAGGGGTAGGGTTAGGGTTAGGGTTAGGGATTAATGTTAGGTTTAGGGTTAGGTTTATGCTTAGGGTTAGGCTTAGTTTTAGGGACATGGTTAGAGTTTCGAATTAGTGTTAGGTTTATGTTTAGTGTTAGGGTTAGAGTTAGGTTTAGGGTTAAATTTTAGGGTTAGTGTTACGTTTAGGGTTACGGATATTTTTAGGTTTAGAATTAGAATTTAGGGTTAGATTTAGGTTTAGATTTAGTGTTACAGTTACGTTAAGGATGAGGGTTATGTTTAGGATAAGGTTTAGGTGTTAAGTGTTAGGAAGAGGGTTATGGTTAGGCTTTGGGTTAGGATTAGTGTACGTGTTAGGGGTTATGTATTAGGCATAGAGTTAGTGTTAGGGTTACGGTTAGTGTCAGGTTAAGGATAAGGTTTATGGTTAGGGATAGTGTTAGGTTTAGGGTTAGGTTTAGGGCTAGGTATAGTGTTAGGCTTAGGGTTAGGGTTAGGGTTAGGTTTAGGGTTAAAGTTTAGTTTTAGGTTTAAGTTTAGTGTTAAATTTAGGGTCAGTGTTAGGTTTATGATTACAATTTATTGTTGGTGTAGGGTTAGGGTTAGGATTTTGGGTTAGGTTAGCGTTAGGGTTAGGGTTATGGTTACAGGTTAGCTTTCGGTTTAGTGTTAGGGTTAAGGATAAGGTTATGTTCAGGGTTAGGTTTAAATTTTAGGGTTAGGGTTACGATTCAGGTTAGGGTTATTTTTAGGGTTAGGATTAGAATTTAGTGTTAGAGTTAGGTTATGTTTAGGGTTACGGTAACAGTTAGGGTTTGGGTTAGGTTTAGTTTTAGGGTTAGGTGTTAAGTTTTAGGAAGATGGTGATGGTTAGTCTTCAGGTTAGGCTTAGCATTAGGGGTTAGGTATTAGGGATAGATTTAGGGTTATCCTTATGTTTAGGTTTAGGGTTAGTGTAAGGTTTAGGTTTAGGGTAAGGTTAAGGTTAGGGATAATTTTAGGTTTATTGTTAGGTTTAAGATTAGGTATAATGTTAGCTTTAGGGTTAGGGTTAGGGATTAGGTATTAGGGATAGTGTTAGTGTTAAGGTTAGTGTGAGGGTTAGAGTTAGGGTCGTGAAGGGTAAGGTTTAGGGTTAGGGATAGTGTTAGGTTTAGGTATAGGTTTAGGGTTAGGGATAATGTTAGGGTTAGGATTAGGGTTCGGGTTAGGTTTAGGTTTCAAGTTTAGTTTTAGGGTGAGGTTTAGTGTTAAGCTTAGGGTTAGGTTTATGTTTAGGATTACAATTTATGTTTGAGGTAGGGTTAGTTTTAGGGTTACGTTTAAATTTTGGGTTAGGGCTATGTTTAGGGTTAGAGTTAGGGGTAAGGTTTTAGGGAGCGGGTCAGAGTTACTCTTCCGGTTACTGTTAGGTTTAGGCTTAGGTTTATGGTTATGCTTAGGGTTAGGTTTAGGGTTAGGGTTAGATTTAGAGGTAGCGTTAGGGTTAGGGTTAGGTGTTAGGTGTTAGCAACATGGTTAGGGTTAGTGTTAGGGTTAGAGGGTTAGTGTAAGGGTTAGTGTTAGAGTTAGGGGTTAGGTGTTACGTTTAGGGTTAGGATTTAGGGTTAGGTTAGGGTTAGGGTTAGGGTTAGGGTTGGAGGTCCACTTTCGGTTTAGGGTTAGGGTTAAGGATAAGGTTATGGTGAGGATTAGAGTTAAAGTTAGGATTAATGTTAGAGTTAGAAGTTTGGCTTAGTGTTAGTGTTACGGTTAGTTTTAGGGTTACTGTTAGGGTTAGAGGTTAGTTTTAGGTTTAGAGTTAGGTTTCGGGTTAAGGTTAGGGTTAGGGTTAGGGTTAGTGTTAGAGGTGTGGATTAGGTTTAGTGTTAGGGTTCGGTGTAGGGTTATGATAGTTTTAGGGTTAGGGTTAGTGATAGTGGTTAGCGTTAATGCTAGGGTTGTGGGTAGGGTCAGGCTTAGGGTAGGTTTAGAAATAAGGATTAGGTTTAGGTTTAGGGGTAGGCTTAGGTTTAGGGATAATGTTAAGGTAAGTTTAGGGTTCGGGTTCGGGTTCGGGTTAGGTCTTATGGTCAGTGTTAGGGTTAGTTTAAGGGGTAGTGTTAGGGATTAGTGTTGGGTTTAGGGTAGGTTTATGGTTAGTGTTAGGGTTAGGGTTATTGTTACGGTTAGGGTTAAAGTTTAGGATTAGGGCTGGTTTAGGGGTAGTGTTAGGCTTAGTGTTAGGGTTAGGGTTAGGTTTAGGGTTAAATTTTAGGGTTAGGGTTACATTTAGTGTTAGGGTTGTTTTAGGATTAGATTTGAATTTAGGTTCAGAGTTATGTTTAGGGTTAGGTTTACGCTTACGGTTAGGCTTAGTGTTAGGTTTAGATTTTGCATTAGATGTTAGGTGTTAGGGATATGGTTAGGCTTCGGGTTAGTTTTAGGGTTAGTGTTAGCGGTTAATTATTAATGATAGAGTTAGCCTTAGTTTTAGGGTTCGGGTTAGGGTAAGATTTACCATTACCGATAGTTTTATTTTTAGGTTTAGGGTTAGGGTTAGTTTTAGCGTTAGAGTTTAGTTTTAAGGTTAGGTTTAGGGTTAAGGTTAGGATTAGGGTTAGGCTTAGGGTTATGTTTAGAGGTAAGCTTTTGTTTTAGGGTTAGGGTTAGAGTTAGGATTAGAAGTTAGGGTTAGGGTTATGATTACGGTTAGGGTTAGGGATAGGGTTAGTGTTATGGTTAGGGTTTGGGGTCAGATGTTCTGGAGAGGGTTTGGATTAGGGTTAGAGTTATAGTTAGGGTTAGTTTAAGTTTAGGGTTAGGGCCTTGGTGTTAGGGAGAAGGTTAGTGTTAGTCTTCAGGTTACTGTTAGTGGTAGTGTTACGATTAGGTTTAGGTTTAGGGTTACGATTAGGGTTAATATTAAGGTCCGATTTAGGTTTACAGTTTGGTTTAGGGTTAGGTTTAGGCCTAGGTTTAGGGGTTAGGTGTTAGGATATGGTTATTTTTAGGGTTACGGTTACAGTTAGTTTTAAGTTTACATATAGTGTTAGTGTTAGGGTTAGGGTTTAGGGTTAGGGTAAGGGTTAAGTTTAGGTTTAGGAATAGGGTTAGTCTTATGGGTAGAGGTTAGCGTTAGGTTTAGTGTTTGAGTTTTGTTTTGGGGTTAGGGTTATGGTTAGTGTTAGGCTTAGAGTTTATTATTAGGTTTAGTGTTAGGATTAGTGTTAAAGCTTAGGTTTAGAGTTAGGGTTAGTGTTATGTTTAGAGGTTAGTGTTAGGGTTAGGTTTAGAGTTAGGGTGAGTGTTAGGGTTAGGTTTAGAGTTAGGTTTCGGTTTAGGTTTAGGGTTAGGTTTAGGGTTAGTGTTAGGGTTTGAATTATGGTTAGGGTTAGTGTTAGGAATACGTTTACGATTAGGCTTTGCGTTACATTTATGGTTATGGTTAGAGTTATGGTTAGGGCTATGGTTAGGGTTAGGTTGAGGTTTAACATTATGGTTATGGTTAGGGTTAGATGTTATATTTAGAGTTAGGTTTAGTGTTAGAGATTAGTGTTAGGGTTAGGTTAAGTTTTAGGGTTAGTGTTAGGGTTAGGATTAGAATTTAGTGTTAGGGTTAGGTTTAGGGTTAGTGTTAGGGTTAGAGTTAGTTTTAGGTTTAGGGTTAGGGTTAGGGTTATGGTTAGGGGTAGTGTTAAGATTAGAATTTCCGGTTAGGGTTATGGTCAGGATTAGGTTTAGTGTTAGGTTTAGGAGTTAGGTGTTAGCCTTAAGGTTAGGGTTAGTGTTGGGGCTAGGGGTATGGTTAGAGTTAGGTATTGGACTAGGGTTATGGTTCTGGTTAGGGTTAGAGTTAAAGGTTAGGATTAAGGTTAGGGTTAGAAGTTTGGTTTATTGTTAGTGTTAGGTTTAGGGTTAGGGTTAGAAGTTAATTTTAGGTTTAGAGTTAGGTTTAGGTTTAAGGTTAGGGTTAGGGATTGGATTATTGTTAGACGTATGGGTTAGGATTAGTGTTTAGGTTTAGGGTTACGTTTAGGGTTAGGGTTAGGGTTAGGTTTAGGGTTAGGTTTAGGTTTAGGGTTAGGGTTAGGTTTAGTAGTAGAAGTATGGGTTAGGGTTAGGTTTAGGATTAGGTTTAGGTTTATTGTAGATTTAGGGTTAGGGTTAGTGTTAGAGGTTAGGTTTAAGGTTTGGGTTGTGGTTAGGGTCAAGTTTAGGATAGGTTTAGAATTAAGGCTTAGGGTTAGGATTAGGGGTAGGTTTTGGTTTAGGGATAGTGTTATGGTTGGTTTAGGGTTAATGTTCGGTTTAGCAATTACGGTCAGTGTCAGGGTTAGTTTAAGGGGTAGGGTTAGGGTTAGGGTTAGGGATTAATGTTAGGTTTAGGGTTAGTTTTATGCTTAGGGTTAGGGTTAATTTTAGGGACATGGTTAGAGTTTCGAATTAGTGTTAGGTTTATGTTTAGTGTTAGGGTTAGAGTTAGGTTTAGGGTTAAATTTTAGGGTTAGTGTTACGTTTAGGGTTACTGATATTTTTAGGTTTAGAATTAGAATTTAGGGTTAGATTTAGGTTTAGATTTAGTGTTACAGTTACGTTAAGGATGAGGGTTATATTTAGGATAAGGTTTAGGTGTTAAGTGTTAGGAAGAGGGTTATGGTTAGGCTTTGGGTTAGGATTAGTGTACGTGTTAGGGGTTATGTATTAGGGATAGAGTTAGCGTTAGGGTTACGGTTAGTGTCAGGTTAAGGATAAGGTTTATGGTTAGGGATAGTGTTAGGTTTAGGGTTAGGTTTAGGGCTAGGTATAGTGTTAGGGTTAGGGTTAGGTTTAGGGTTAAGTTTAGGGTTAAAGTTTAGTTTTAGGTTTAAGTTTAGTGTTAAATTTAGGGTCAGTGTTAGGTTTATGATTACAATTTATTGTTGGTGTAGGGTTAGGGTTAGGATTTTGGGTTAGGTTAGCGTTAGGGTTAGGGTTATGGTTGCAGGTTAGCTTTCGGTTTAGGTTTAGGGTTAAGGATAAGGTTATGTTCAGGGTTAGGTTTAAATTTTAGGGTTAGGGTTACAACTCAGGTTAGGGTTATTTTTAGGGTTAGGATTAGAATTTAGGGTTAGAGTTAAGTTATGTTTAGGGTTACGGTTACAGTTAGGGTTTGGGTTAGGTTTAGTTTTAGGGTTAGTTGTTAAGTGTTAGGAAGATGGTGATGGTTAGTCTTCGGGTTAGGCTTAGCATTAGGGGTTAGGTATTAGGGATAGATTTAGGGTTATCCTTACGTTTAGGTTTAGGGTTAGTGTTAGGTTTAGGTTTAGGGTAAGGTTAAGGTTAGGGATAGTTTTAGGTTTATTGTTAGGTTTAGGATTAGGTATAATGTTAGCTTTAGGGTTAGGGTTAGGGGTTAGGTATTAGGCATAGTGTTAGTGTTAAGGTTAGTGTGAGGGTTAGAGTTAGGCTCGTGTAGGGTAAGGTTTAGGGTTAGGGATAGTGTTAGGTTTAGGTATAGGTTTAGGGTTAGGGATAATGTTAGGGTTAGGGTTAGGGTTCGGGTTAGGTTTAGGTTTCAAGTTTAGTTTTAGGGTGAAGTTTAGTGTTAAGCTTATGGTTAGGTTTATGTTTAGGATTAAAATTTATGTTTGAGGTAGGGTTAGTTTTAGGGTTATGTTTAAATTTTGGGTTAGGTCTATGTTTAGGGTTAGAGTTAGGTGTTAGGTTTTAGGGAGCGGGTCAGAGTTAGGCTTCCGGTTACTGTTAGGTTTAGGCTTAGGTTTATGGTTATGGTTAGTGTTAGGTTTAGGGTTAGGGTTAGATTTAGAGGTAGCGTTAGGGTTAGGGTTAGGTGTTAGGTGTTAGCAACATGGTTAGGGTTAGGGTTAGTGTTAAGTATTACCATCAGGCTTCGGGTTAGTTTTAGCAGTAGAGTTAGGGTTATGGATTAATATTAGGTAACGGATTAATATTAGGTTTGGGTTGGGGTTATGGCTAGGTCTAGGGTTAGTTTTAGGATTAGAAATTAGAGTTAGTGGTAGGGTTAGTATTATGGTTACGGTTATGATTAGGGTTAGTGTTAGGCTTAAGGTTAGGGGTTAGGCTTTAGGGAGAGGTTTATCATTAGGTTTCGGATTACGTTTAGGGTTTGGGTTATGATTAGCTTTAGGGTCAGGCTTAGGGTTATGGTTAGTGTTAGGGTTAATTTTAGTGTTAATTTTAGGGTTTGTTTTAGCATTAGTGTTAGGAGTTAGTGTCCAGTATAGGGTTAGGGTTAGGCTTAGGGTTAGCTTTACGGTTAGGGTTAGGGTTAGAGATAGTGTTAGGTTTAGAGTTAGGGTTTAGGGTTAGGGTTAGGGTTAACTTTAGTGGTAGTGTTACGTTTAGGCTTAGAGTTTAGGGTTATCGTTAGTGTAGGGTAAGTTTAGTGTTAGTGTGAGTGTTAGTGTTAGGTTTAGTGTTAGTGTTAGGTTTATGATTAGGGTTAGGATTAAAGATTAGTTGTTAGGAATAGGGTTAGGTTTAGGCCTTCGGTTAGTATTAGCTTTAGCGTTACTATTAGGTTTAGTGTTATTGTTAGGGTTAGATTTAGGGTTAGCTTTTGAGTTAGGGTTAAGGTTAGGGGTTAGATGTTAAGGATAGCGTTCCGGTTAGTGTTAGGTTTATTGTTAGCGTTCGGGTTGGAGATAGTATTAGTGTTAGTGGTTAAGTTTAGGGTTAGGATTATGGTTCATGTTAGGGTTAAGTTTAGAGGTTAGTGTTCGTGTTAGGGTTAATGTTAGGGTCAGTGTTAGTGTTAGGATTAGGATTAGGGTTAGGATTAGAGTTAGGCTGAGGGTTAGTTTTAGGTTTTGGGTCAAGGTTAGTGTTTGGGTTATGTGTAGTGTTAGGATTAGATTTTGGGTTAGGCTTGCATTTAGGATTAGGTTTAGGGTTGGATTAGGTGTAAGGTATTAGCGTTAAGGTTAGGGTTAGAGTTACGGTTATGGTTAGAGTTTAGGTTTCAGTTTAGGGTTAGGTTTAGGGATAAGGTTATGGTCAGGATTAGAGTTAAAGTTAGGATTAATGTTAGTGTTAGAAGTTTGGCTTAGTGTTAATGTTAGGGTTAGTTTTAGGGTTAGTGTTTGGGTTAGAGGTTAGTTTCAGGTTTAGAGTTAGGTTTCGGGTTAAGGTTAGGGATAGGGTTAGGGTTAGTGTTAGAGGGTTAGTGTAAGGGTTAGTGTTAGAGTTGGGGTTTAGGTGTTACGGTTAGTGTTAGGATTTAGGGTTAGGTTAGGGTTAGGGTTAGGGTTAGGGTTAGAAGTTCGCTTTCGGTTTAGTGTTAGGGTTAAGGATAGGGTTATGGTCAGGATTAGAGTTAAAGTTAGGATTAATGTTAGAGTTAGAAGTTTGGCTTTGTGTTATTGTTACGGTTAGTTTTAAGGTTAGTGTTAGGGTTAGAGGTTATTTTTAGTTTTAGAGTTAGGTTTCGGGTTAAGGTTAGGGTTAGGGTTAGGGTTAGTGTTAGAGGTATGGATTAGGTTTAGTGTTAGGGTTCGGTGTAGGGTTATGGTAGTTTTAGGGTTAGGGTTAGTGATAGAGTTTAGCGTTAATGCTAGGGTTGTGGGTAGGGTCAGGCTTAGGGTAGGTTTAGAAATAAGGATTATGTTTAGGTTTAGGGGTAGGCTTAGGTTTAGGGATAATGTTACGGTAGGTTTAGGGTTCGGGTTCAGGTTAGGTCTTATGGTCAGTGTTAGGGTTAGTTTAAGGGGTAGGGTTAGGGATTAGTGTTGGGTTTAGGGTAGGTTTATGGTTATTGTTAAAGTTAGGGTTATTTTACAGTTAGTGTTAAAGTTTACTATTAGGGTTTGGTTTAGGGGTAGTGTTAGGCTTAGTGTTAGGGTTAGGGTTAGGTTTAGGGTTAAATTTTAGGGTTAGGGTTACATTTAGTGTTAGGGTTGTTTTAGGGTTAGGATTAGAATTTAGGTTCAGAGTTATGTTTAGGGTTAAGTTTACGCTTACAGTTAGGCTTAGGGTTAGGTTTAGATTTAGTGTTAAATGTTAGGTTTTAGGGATATGGTTAGGGTTCGGGTTAGTTTTAGGATTAGGGTTAGGGCTTCATTAATAATGATAGAGTTAGTGTTAGTTTTAGGGTTAGGTTTAGGGTAAGGTTTAGGGTTAGGCATAGTTTTATTGTTAGGTTTAGGGTTAGGGTTAGGTTTAGCGTTAGACTTTAGTTTTAAGGTTAGGTTTAGGGTTAAGGTTAGGATTAGGGTTAAGCTTAGGGTTATGTTTAGAGGTAAGCTTTTGTTTTAGGGTTAGGGTTAGGTTTAGGATTAGAAGTTAGGGTTAGGGTTATGATTACGGTTAGGGTTAGGGATAGGGTTAGTGTTATGGTTAGGGTTTGAGGTAAGATGTTCTGGAGAGGGTTTTGATTAGGGTTAGGGTTATAGTTAGGGTTAGTTTAAGTTTAGGGTTAAGGGCTTAGTGTTAGGGAGAAGGTTAGTGTTAGGCTTCAGGTTACTGTTACTGGTAGTGTTATGATTAGGTTTAAGTTTAGGGTTATGATTAGGGTTAATATTAAGGTCAGATTTAGGATTACAGTTTGGTTTAGGGTTAGGTTTAGGTCTAGGTTTAGGGGTTAGGTGTTAGGGATATGGTGATTGTTAGGGTTAGGGTTAAGGTTAGGTTTAAGTTTACAAATAGTGTTAGTGTTAGGGTTAGGGTTTAGGGTTAGGGTAAGGGTTAAGTTTAGGTTTAGGAGTAGGGTTAGGCTTATGGGTAGAGGTTAGCGTTAGGTTTAGTGTTTGAGTTTTGTGTTGGGGTTAGGGTTATGGTTAGTGTTAGGCTTAGAGTTTATGATTAGGGTTAGTGTTAGGATTAGGGTTAAAGCTTAGGTTTAGTGTTAGGGTTAGGGTTATGGTTAGGGTTAGTGTTATGTTTAGAGGTTAGTGTTAGGGTTAGGTTTAGAGTTAGGTTTAGGTTTAGGTTTAGGGTTAGGGTTAGGGATAGAGTTAGGGTTAGAATTAAGGTTAGGGTTAGTGTTAGGAATAGAGTTAGGATTAGGCTTTGGGTTATGTTTAGGGTTATGGTTAGAGTTATGGTTAGGGCTATGGTTAGGGTTTGGTTGAGGTTTCAGATTATGGTTATGGTTAGGGTTAGATGTTATATTTAGAGTTAGGTTTAGTGTTAGAGATTAGTGTTAGGGTTAGGTTAAGTTTTAGGATTAGTGTTGGGGTTAGGATTAGAATTTAGTGTTTGGGTCAGGTTTAGGGTTATTGTTAGGGTTAGAGTTAGTTTAGGTTTAGGTTTAGGGTTAGGGTTATGGTTAGGGGTAGTGTTAAGATTAGAATTTAGGGTTAGGGTTATGGTTAGGATTTGGTTTAGTGTTAGGTTTAGGAGTTATGTGCTAGCTTTAATGTTAGGGTTAGTGTTGGGGTTAAAGTTAGTTTAAGGGCTAGTGTTATGGTTCTGGTTAGGGTTAGAGTTCAAGGCTAGGATTAAGGTTAGGGTTAGAAGTTTGATTTATTGTTAGTGTGAGGTTTAGGGTTAGGGTTAGAAGTTAATTTTAGGTTTAGAGTTAGGTTTAGGTTTAAGGTTAGGGTTAGGGATTGGTTTATTGTTAGACGTATGGGTTAGGATTAGGGTTTAGGTTTAGCGTTACTTTTAGGGTTAGGGTTATGGTTAGGTTTAGGGTTAGGTTTAGGTTTAGGTTTAGGGTTATGGTTAGGGTTAGTGGTAGAGGTATGTGTTAGGGTTAGGTTTAGGATTAGGTTTAGGTTATTGTAGATTTAGGTTTAGGGTTAGTGTTAGAGGTTAGGTTTAAGGTTAGGGTTGTGGTTAGGGTCAAGTTTACGATAGGTTTAGAATTAAGGCTTAGGGTTAGGTTTAGGGGTAAGTTTATGTTTAGGGATAGTGTTATGGTTGTTTTAGGGTTAAGGTTGGGTTAGCAATTACGGTCAGTGTTAGGGTTAGTTTAAGGGGTAGGGTTAGGGTTAGGGTTAGGGATTAATGTTAGGTTTAGGGTTAGGTTTATGCTTAGGGTTATGGTTAGTGTTAGGGTCATGGTTAGAGTATCGAATTAGTGTTAGGTTTATGGTTAGTGTTAGGGTTAGAGTTAGGTTTAGGGTTAAATTTTAGGGTTAGTGTTACATTTAGGGATATTTTTAGGTTTAGAATTAGAATTTAGGGTTAGATTTAGGTTTAGAGTTAGTGTTACAGTTACGTTTAGGATTAGGGTTATGTTTAGGTTTAGGTTTAGGTGTTAAGAGTTAGTAAGAGGATTATGGTTAGGCTTTGGTTAGGATTAGTGTAAGGGTTAGGGATTATGTATTAGGTATAGAGTTAGCGTTAGGTTTACGGTTAGTGTCAGGTTTAGGATAAGTTTTAGGGTTAGGGATAGTGTTAGGTTTAGGGTTAGGTTTATGGTTAGGTATAGTGTTAGGGTTAGTGTTAGGGTTAGGTTTAGGGTTAAAGTTCAGTTTTAGGGTTAAGTTTAGTGTTAAGTTTAGGGTCAGTGTTAGGTTTATGATTACAATGTATGGTTGGTGTAGGGTTAGCCTTAGGTTTAGTTTTAAATTTTAGGGTTAGGGTTAGTGAAAACTATATTACACTGAAAAAGGAAATTGAAGATGATCTCAGAAAATGGAAAGACATCCCTTGCTCATGGATAGGAAGAACAAACATTGTGAAGATGGCCATTCTCCCAAAACTCTTATACAGATTCAATGCAATCCCAATAGAAATACCATCAACATACCTTATAGATCTAGAGAAATCACTCCTAAATTTCATCTGGAACCAGAAGAGACCTAGAATCGCAAAAGCAATTCTAAGCAGCAAAGACAAAGCAGGAGGCATCACAATCCCTGACTTGAAATTATACTACAAAGCAACAGTAGTAAAATCAACATGGTATTGGAATCAAAACAGAGCTGAAGATCAATGGAATAGATTAGAAGATACAACCACAACTACAAACACACTCAACCACCTTATCTTCGATAAAGGAGCCAAGCAGGTTCACTGGAAGAACGACAGTCTCTTTAATAAATGGTGCTGGAAAAACTGGGTCTCCATTTGCCAAAAACTAAAGCTAGACCCATGTCTATCACCATGTACTAAATTAAAATCTAAATGGGTCAAAGATCTGAATATTAAAACAGAAACGCTAAATCTATTGGAAGACAAATTGGGTAGAAACCTTGGAGACATAGGAGTAGGTAGAGAATTCATGAATAGGACTCAAACTGCACGGGAAATACTTCCCAGAATCAATAACTGGGACCACTTCTTATTAAAAAGTTTTTGCATGTCAAAAGAAATCTCCAGCATAGTGAAAAGAAAACCCACAAACTGGGAAAAGATTTTAGTGAACTCTCTCTCAGACAAGGGACTCTTGTCTAAAACATATAAAGAATTAAAAAAACTCAGACCTTCAAAATTCAAAGATCCAATCCAAAAATGGGCATCTGAGATGAATACGCAATTCTCAGATGAAGAAATGCAAATGGCAAATAAATACATGAAAAAATGCTCATCATCATTGGTCATTAGAGAAATGCAAATTAAAACCACACTGAGATACCATCTCACTCCTGAAAGAATGGCCAGGATCAAGAAAACCAACAACAACAAATGCTGGAGAGGCTGTGGGGAAAAAGGAACTCTCCTGCACTGTTGGTGGGAGTGTAGACTGGTACAGCCTTTGTGGAGATCTGTCTGGAGGTTTCTCAAAAAGTTGGGATTGGAAATCCCATTTATTCCAGCTATTCCACTTCTAGGCATATTCCCAGAAGAACTGAAAGCATCATACCACAGGGATATATGTGCACCTATGTTTATAGCAGCACAATTTGTAATCGCCAGATCTTGGAAACAACCCAAGTGTCCATCAACTGAGGAATGGATAAAAAAGTTGTGGTATTTCTATACAATGGAGTATTATTCAGCTATAAAGAAGGATCGCATTGAGATATTTATCAATAAATGGGCGCAGCTTGAGACCATACTCATAAGTGAAATAAATCAATCTCGCATGTATGAATACCGAATAGTTTCCCTAATGTAAGTAATGATTCAAATATATAAAAATATGTGATAATCATGATTCCCCATTATGTGGCCTTGAAGCCTTATAAAATTTTCACTTATTAATTAGAAAGGCTTTACTCTGGGCTTTTTGATATGGAAATATTTGAAGCTATAGTATATGAAGTTTTATCCAAATATTTTAAGGAAAAAGACAGACACTATGGTAACTACTATTCTTTAAAAAAATTATTTAGCTATTTCTTATGTTTATTTTAATTAAGGGAAAAACTTAAAAAATTAGGATATATAGTAGTAACTCTTTTTGATCTCCTATTAACTTGTTTTGAAGTCCTGTAATACTCCCAAGATCTTGTTTTGACTGATTAGACTCTGTTCCATTCTGTGCGATAGTAGCAAGTTTGAAGGTATAGGCAACTAATTTGAAGGCAATAAGATTCACAAAGATGCCCATTCTGGTTTGACTATTGTCTCCTTTGGAAGTCCTGTAATGTTCACAATGCCTAAGTTTTATTGGTCTTGTTCTCCACTGTTTTGTCCGGCTTTATAATATCTAATGAGATGGACAATTCCTTTTAAGGAAACAAGAGACAATGTTGATAACCATTGTTGATGACCTTGTACTCTGTTCTACATCATGTGCTATGTCTATCCTTGGTTTGGACTTACAGCTTTGTTTTGCCATATTTGACTTTATTCTCTCCCCCCCAAGAGAGTAATGAGAACTGAGGAGTAATAAAATCCAAAATGTATAAATTTTGTTATAAAAAAGAGAGGGAGGGGAAAAAAAAGAGCTCTAACGGATATAACAACAAGTGTGTTTAGGGATGTTAAATAGCTGACTATATTAATGTTTTTGGATCATTGAACACAGCTGTTTGCAGTCTCTCCGTTTGAATGTCTACTTTGTATTCTTTGATACTGTGATTTGAGCAACTATTTCCAAGATGATATTATGTAATCTATTAACAGGTGATTTCTTACTGTTATGTTTTTTTTGTAGTTATGTATTATGTGTAACCTTACACTGCTTTGTTTTGTTTTGTGTTTTTCTCTTTTTCCTCTTAAATAAAAAAAAAAAATTTAGGGTTAGGGTTACGATTCGGGTTAGGGTTATTTTTAGGGTTAAGATTAGAATTTAGGGTTAGAGTTAGGTTATGTTTAGGGTTACGGTTACAGTTAGGGTTGGGTTAGGTTTAGTGTTAGGGTTAGGTGTTAAGTGTTAGGAAGATGGTGATGGTTAGTCTTCGTGTTAGGCTTAGCATTAGGGGTTAGGTATTAGGATAGAGTTAGCATTATCATTACGTTTAGGGTTAGGGTTATTGTTAGGTTTAGGTGTAGTTTAAGGTTAAGTTTAGGGATAGTGTTAGGTTTATTGTTAGGTTTAGGATTAGGTATAGTGTTAGGCTTAGGGTTAGGGTTAGGGGTTAGGTATTAGGGATAGTGTTAGTGTTAAGGTTAGTGTGAGGGTTAGGATTTGCATGGTGTAGGGTAAGGTTTAGGGTTAGGGATAGTATTAGGTTTAGGTATAGGTTTAGGGTTAGGGTGGTGTAGGGTAAGGTTTAGGGTTAGGGATATATTAGGTTTAGGTATAGGTTTAGGGTTATGGATAATGTTAGGGTTAGGGTTAGGGTTCCGGTTAGGTTTAGGTTTAGAGTTTAGTTTTACGGTGAGGTTTAGTGTTAAGCTTAGGGTGAGGTTTACGTTTAGGATTACTATTTATGGTTGACGTAAGGTTAGTTTTAGGGTTACGTTTAAGGTTATGGTTGGTGCTTTGTTTATGTATAGAGTTAGGGGTTAGGTTTTAGGGAGCGGGTCAGAGTTAGGCTTCCGGTTACCTTTAGGTTTAGGCTTAGGTTTATGGTTATTGTTAGGGTTAGGTTTAGGGTTAGGGTTAGATTTAGAGTTAGCGTTAGGGTTAGGGTTAGGTGTTAGGTGTTAGCAACATGGTTAGGGTTAGGGTTAGGGTTAAGTATTACCATCAGGCTTCGGGTTAGTTTTAGCAGTATAGTTAGGGTTACGGTAACGGATTAATATTAGGTTTAGGGTTAGGGTTATGGCTAGGTCTAGGGTTAGTCAGGATTAGAAATTAGGGTTAGTGGTAGGGTTAGGATTATGGTTACGGTTAGGATTAGGGTTAGTGTTAGGCTTAGGGTTAGGGGTTAGGCTTTAGGGAGAGGTTTATCATTAGGTTTCGGATTACGTTTAGGGTTCGGGTTATGATAAGCTTTAGGGTCAGGCTTAGGGTTATGGTTAGTGTTAGGGTTAATTTTAGTGTTAGTTTTAGGGTTAGTTTTAGCATTAGTGTTAGGAGTTAGTGTCCAGTATAGGGTTAGGGTTAGGCTTAGGGTTAGCTTTACTGTTAGGTTAGGGTTAGAGATAGTGTTAGGTTTAGAGTTAGGGTTTAGGGTTAGTGTTCGGGTTAACCTTAGGGGTAGTGTTAGGTTTACGGTTAGAGTTTAGGGTTATGGTTAGGTTAGGGTAAGTTTAGTGTTTGTTAGTGTTAGTGTTAGTGTTAGTGTTAGTGTTAGTGTTAGGTTTAGTGTTAGTGTTAGGATTATGATTAGGGTGAGGATTAAAGATTAGTTGTTAGGAATAGGGTTAGGTTTAGGCTTTGGGTTAGTATTAGCTTTAGCGTTACTGTTAGGTTTAGTGTTATGGTTAGGGTTAGATTTAGGGTTAGTTTTTGAGTTAGGGTTAGGGTTAGGGGTTAGATTTTAGGGATAGTGTTACGGTTAGTGTTAGGTTTATTGTTAGCGTTAGGATTGGAGATAGTGTTCGGGTTAGTGGTTAAGTTTAGGGTTAGGATTATGGTTCATGGTAGGGTTAAGTTTAGAGGTTAGTGTTCGTGTTAGGGTTAATGTTAGGGTCAGTGTTAGTTTTCGGGTTACGATTAGGGTTAGGATTAGAGTTAGGCTTAGGTTTAGTTTTAGGTTTAGGGTTAAGGTTAGTGTTTGGGTTATGTGTAGTGTTAGGATTAGATTTTGGGTTAGGCTTGCGGTTAGGATTAGGTTTAGGGTTAGCGTTAGGTGTAAGGTATTAGTGTTAAGGTTAGGGTTAGATTTAGGGTTATGGTTAGAGGTTCGCTTTCTGTTTAGGGTTAGGCTTAAGGATAAGGTTATGGTCAGGATTAGAGTTAAAGTTAGGATTAATGTTAGAGTTAGAAGTTTGGCTTAGTGTTAGCGTTATGGTTAGTTTTAGGGTTAGTGTTAGTGTTAGAGGTTAGTTTTAGGTTTACAGTTTGGTTTCAGGTTAAGGTTAGGGTTAGGGTTAGTGTTAGAGGGTTAGTGTTAGGGTTAGGGTTTGAGTTAGGGTTAGGGGTTAGGTGTTACAGTTAGGGTTAGGTTTAGGGTTAGGTTACGGTTAGGGTTAGGGTTATGGTTAGAGGTTCGCTTTTGGTTTAGGGTTAGGCTTAAAGATAAGGTTATGGCGAGGATTAGAGTTAAAGTTAGGGTTAATGTTAGAGTTAGAAGTTTGGCTTAGTGTTAGCGTTATGGTTAGTTTTAGGGTTATTGTTAAGGTTAGATGTTAGTTTTAGCTTTAGAGTTAGGTTTCGGGTTAAGGTTAGGGTTAGAGTTAGGGTTAGGGTTAGAGGTATCTATTAGGTTTAGTGTTAGTGTTCGGTGTAGGGTTAGGGTTAGTGATAGAGGTTAGTGTTAATGCTAGGGGTGTGGGTAGGGTCAGGCTTAGGGAAGGTTTAGAAATAAGGATTAGGTTTAGGTTTAGGTGTAGGCTTAGGTTTAGGGATAATGTTATGGTAGGTTTAGGGTTAGTGTTCGGGTTAGGTCTTATGGTCAGTGTTAGGGTTAATTTAAGGGTTAGGGTTAGGGATTAGTGTTGGGTTTAGGGTAGGTTTATGGTTAGTGTTAGGGTTAGGGTTATTGTTACAGTTAGGTTTAAAGTTTAGGATTAATGTTAGGTTTAGGGGTAGTGTTAGGCTTAGTGTTAGCGTTAGGGTTAGGTTTAGGTTTAAATTTTAGGGTTAGGGTTACATTTAGTGTTAGGGTTGTTTTAGGGTTAGGATTAGAATTTAGGTTCAGAGTTATGTTTAGGGTTAGGTTTACGCTTATGGTTAGGCTTAGGGTTAGGTTTAGATTTAGTGTTAGATGTTAGGTGTTAGGCATATGGTTAGGCTTCGGGTTAGTTTTAGGGTTAGGGTTAGGGGTTAATTATTAATGATAGAGTTAGCGTTATTTTTAGGGTTAGGGTTAGGTTTAGGGTAAGGTTTAGGGTTAGGGATAATTTTATTGTTAGGTTTAGTGTTAGGGTTAGATTTAGGGTTCGGGTTTAGTTTTAAGGTTAGGTTTAGGGTTAAGGTTAGGATTAGGGGTAGTTTTAGGCTTACTGTTAGGGTTAGGGTTAGGTTTAGTGTTAAATTTTAGGGATAGGGTTACATTTAGTGTTAGGGTTGTTTTAGGGTTAGGATTAGAATTTAGGTTCAGAGTTATGTTTAGGGTTAAGTTTACGCTTACAGTTAGGCTTAGGGTTAGGTTTAGATTTAGTGTTAGATGTTAGGTTTTAGGGATATGGTTAGGGTTCGGGTTAGTTTTAGGATTAGGGTTAGGGGTTCATTAATAATGATAGAGTTAGCGTTAGTTTTAGGGCTAGGGTTAGGTTTAGGGTAAGGTTTAGGGTTAGGGATATTTTTATTGTTAGGTTTAAGGTTAGGGTTAGGTTTAGGGTTTGAGTTTAATTTTAGGTTTTTAGGTTTAGGGTTAAGGTTAGGATTAGGGTTAGGCTTAGGGTTATGTTTAGAGGTAAGCTTTTGTTTTAGGGTTAGGGTTAGGTTTAGGATTAGAAGTTAGGGTTAGGGTTATGATTACGGTTAGGGTTAGGGATAGGGTTTGTGTTATGGTTAGGGTTTGGGGTCAGATGTTCTAGAGAGGGTTTGGATTAGTGTTAGGGTTATAGTTATGGTTAGTTTAAGTTTAGGTTTAGTGGCTTGGTGTTATGGAGAAGGTTAGTGTTAGGCTTCAGGTTACTGTTAGTGGTAGTGTTACGATTAGGTTTAGGTTTAGGGTTACGATTAGGGTTAATATTAAGGTCAGATTTAGGTTTACAGTTTGGTTTAGGGTTAGGTTTAGGCCTAGGTTTAGGGGTTAGGTGTTAGGGATATGGTTATTGTTAGGGTTAGGGTTATGGTTAGCTTTAAATTTACATATAGTGTTAGTTTTAGGGTTAGGGTAAGGGTTAATTTTAGGTTTAGGAGTAGGGTTAGGCTTATGGGTAGAGGTTAGCGTTAGGTTTAGCATTTGGGTTTTGTGTTGGGGTTAGGGTTATGGTTAGTGTTAGGCTTAGAGTTTATGATTAGGGTTAGTGTTAGGATTAGGGTTAAAGCTTAGGTTTAGTGTTAGGGTTAGGGTTATGTTTAGGGTTAGGGTTATGTTTAGATGTTAGTGTTAGGGTTAGGTTTAGAGTTAGTATTAGTGTTAGTGTTATGTTTAGATTTAGAATTAGGTTTAGGTTTAGGTTTAGGGTTACGGTTAGGGTTAGAGTTAGGATTAAAAATAAGGTTAGGGTTAGTGTTAGGAATAGAGTTACAATTAGGCTTTGGGTTATGTTTAGGGTTATGGTTAGAGTTATGTTTAGGGCTATGTTTAGGGTTAGGTTGAGGTTTAAGATTATGGTTATGGTTAGGGTTAAGTGTTATATTTAGAGTTAGGTTTAGTGTTAGAGATTAGTTTTAGGGTTAGGTTAAGTTTTAGGTTTAGTGTTAGGGTTAGGATTAAAATTTAGTGTTAGTGTTAGGTTTAGGGTTAGTGTTAGGGTTAGAGTTAGTTTTAGGTTTAGGGTTAGGGTTAAGGTTAGTGGTAGAAGTATGGGTTAGGTTTAGGTTTAGGATTAGATTTAGGGTTATGGTAGATTTAGGTTTAGGGTTAGTGTTAGAGGTTAGTTTTAAGGGTAGGGTTGTGGTTAGGGTCAAGTTTACGATAGGTTTAGAATTAAGGCTCAGGGTTAGGATTAGGGGTAGGTTTAGGTTTAGGGATAGTGTTATGGTTGGTTTAGGGTTAAGGTTCGGGTTAGCAATTATGGTCAGTGTTAGGGTTAGTTTAAGGGGTAGGGTTAGGCTTAGGGTTAGGGATTAATGTTAGGCTTAGGGTTAGGTTTATTCTTAGGGTTAGGGTTAGTGTTAGGGTCATGGTTAGAGTTTTGAATTAGTGTTAGGTTTATGGTTAGTGTTAGGGTTAGAGTTAGGTTTAGGGTTAAATTTCAGTGTTAGTATTACGTTTAGGTTTAGGGATTTTTTAGGTTTAGAATTAGAATTAAGGGTTAGATTTAGGTTTAGAGTTAGTGTTACAGTTACATTTAGTATTAGGGTTATGTTTAGGTTTAGGTTTAGGTGTTAAGTGTTAGGAAGAGGGTTATGGTTTGGCTTTGGGTTAGGGTTAGTGTAAGGGTTAGGGGTTAGGTATTAGGGATAGAGTTAGCCTTAGGGTTACGGTTAGTGTCAGGTTTAGGATAAGGTTTAGGGTTAGGGATGATGTTAGGTTTAGGGTTAGGTATAGCGTTAGGGTTAGGATTAGGGTTAGGTTTAGGGTTAAAGTTTAGTTTTAGGGTTAAGTTTTGTGTTAAGTTTAGGGTCAGTGTTAGGTTTATGATTACAATTTATGGTTGGTGTAGGGTTAGGATTAGGTTTAGGTTTAAATTTTAGGGTTAGGGTTACACTTCAGGTTAGGGTTATTTTTAGGGTTAGGATTAGAATTTAGGGTTAGGGTTAGATTATGTTTAGGTCTATGGTTACAGTTAGGCTTTGGGTTAGGTTTCACTTTAGGGTTAGGTGTTAAGTGTTAGGAAGATGGTGATGGTTAGTCTTCGTGTTAGGCTTAGCACTAGGGGTTAGGTATTAGGATAGAGTTAGCGTTATCCTTACGTTTATGGTTAGGGTTAGTGTTAGGTTTAGGTTTAGGATAAGGGTAAGTTTAGGGATATTGTTAGGTTTATTGTTAGGTTTAGGGTTAGGGTTAGGGGTTAGGTATTAGGGATAGTGTTAGTGTTAAGGTTAGTGTGAGGGTTAGGGTTAGGGTCGTGTATGGTAAGGTTTAGGATTAGGGTTAGTGTTAGGATTAGGTATAGGTTTAGGGTTAGGGTGGTGTAGGGTAAGGTTTAGGGTTAGGGATAGTATTAAGTTTAGGTATAGGTTTATGGTTAGGGATATTGTTAGGGTTAGGGTTAGGGTTAGGGTTCGGGTTAGGTTTAGGTTTAGAGTTTAGTTTTAGCGTAAGGTTTAGTGTTAAGCTTAGAGTTAGTTTTATGCTTAGGATTACAATTTATGGTTGAGGTAGGGTTAGTTTTAGGGTTACGTTTAAGGTTAGGGTTAGGGCTTTGTTTAGGGTTAGAGTTAGGGGTTAGGTTTTAGGGAGCGGGTCAGAGTTAGGCTTCCGGTTACCTTTAGGTTTAGGCTTAGGTTTATGGTTATTGTTAGGGTTAGGTTTAGGGTTAGGGTTAGATTTAGAGGTAGCGTTAGGGTTAGGGTTAGGTGTTAGGTGTTAGCAACATGGTTAGGGTTAGGGTTAGAGTTAAGTATTACCATCAGGCTTTGGGTTAGTTTAAGCAGTACAGCTAGGGTTATGGTAATGGATTAATATTAGCTTTAGGGTTGGGTTATGGCTAGGTCTAGGGTTACTGTTAGGATTATAAATTAGGGTTAGAGGTAGGGTTAGAATTATGGGTACGGTTAGGATTAGGGTTAGTGTTAGGCTTAGGGTTAGGGGTTAGGCTTTAGGGAGAGGTTTATCATTAGGTTTCAGATTACGTTTATGGTTCGGGTTATGATTAGCTTTAGGGTCAGGCTTAGGGTTATGGTTAATGTTAGGGTTCATTTTAGTATTAGTTTTAGGGTTAGTTTTAGCATTAGTGTTAGAAGTTAGTGTCCAGTATAGGGTTAGGGTTAGGCTTAGGGTTAGCTTTACGGTTAGGGTTAGGGTTAGAGATAGTGTTAGGTCTAGAGTTACGGTTTAGGGTTAGTGTTAGGATTAACATTAGGGGTAGTGTTAGGTTTAGGGTTAGAGTTTAGGGTTATGGTTAGGTTAGGGAAGTTTAGTGTTAGTGTTAGTGTTAGTGTTAGTGTTAGTGTTAGTGTTAGTGTTAGTGTTAGTGTTAGTGTTAGGTTTGTGTTAGTGTTAGGTTTAAGATTAGGGTGAGAATTAAAGATTAGTTGTTAGGAATAGGGTTAGGTTTAGGCTTTGTGTTAGTATTAGCTTTAGCGTTACTGTTAGGTTTAGTGTTATGGTTAGGGTTAGATTTAGGGTTAGTTTTTGAGTTAGGGTTAGGGTTAGGGGTTAGATGTTAGGGATAGTGTTACGGTTAGTGTTAGGTTTATTGTTAGCATTAGGGTTGGAGATAGTGTTAGGGTTAGTGTTTCAGTTTATGGTTAGGATTATGGTTCAGGTTAGGGTTTAGTTTAGAGGTTAGTGTTCGTGTTAGGGTTAATGATAGGGTCAGTGTTAATGTTAGGGTTAGGATTAGGGTTAGGATTAGAGTTAGGCTTAGGTTTAGTTTTTGGTTTAGGGTTAAGGTTAGTGTTTGGGTTATGTGTAGTGTTAGGATTAGACTTTGGGAAAGGCTTGCAGTTAGGATTAGGTTTAGGGTTAGGGTTAGGTGTAAGGTATTAGCGTTAAGGTTAGGGTTAGAGTTAGGGTTATTGTTAGAGGTTAGCTTTCAGTTTAGGGTCAGGTTTAGAGATAAGTTTATGGTCAGGATTAGAGTTAAAGTTAGGAATAATGTTAGAGTTAGAGGTTTGGCTTAGTGTTAGTGTCAGGGTTAGTTTTAGGGTTAGTGTTAGTTTTAGAGGTTAGTTTTATGTTTAGAGTTAGGTTTCGGGTTAAGGTTAGGGTTATGGTTAGGGTTAGTGTTAGAGGGTTAGTGTTACGGTTAGGGTTAGAGTTAGGGTTAGGGGTTAGTTGTTACGGTTAGCGTTAGGATTTAGGGTTAGTTTAGGTTTAGGGTTAGGGTTATGGTGAGAGGTTCGCTTTCGGTTTAGGGTTAGGCTTAAGGATAAGGTTATGGTCAGGATTAGAGTTAAAGTTAGGATTAATTTTAGAGTTAGAAGTTTGGCTTAGTGTTAGTGTTACGGTTAGTTTTAGGGTTAGTGTTAGGGTTAGAGTTTAGTTTTAGGTTTAGAGTTAGGTTTCGGGTTAAAGTTAGGGTTAGGGTTAGGTTTAGTGTTAGAGGTATGTATTAGGTTTAGTGTTAGTGTTCGGTGTAGATTATGGTAGTTTTAGGGTTAGGGTTAGTGATAGAGGTTAGTGTTAATGCTAGGGTTGTGGGTAGGGTCAAGCTTAGGATAGGTTTAGAAATAAGGATTTGGTTTAGGTTTAGGGGTAGGCTTAGGTTTAGGGATAATGTTATGGTAGGTTTAGGGTTAGGGTTCGGGTTAGGTCTTATGGTCAGTGTTAGGGTTAGTTTAAGGGGTAGGGTTAGGTATTAGTGTTGGGTTTAGGGTAGGTTTATGGTTATTGTTAAAGTTAGGGTTATTGTTACATTTAGTGTTAAAGTTTACTATTAGGGTTTGGTTTAGGGGTAGTGTTAGGCTTAGTGTTAGGGTTAGGGTTATGTTTAGGGTTAAATTTTAGGGTTAGGGTTACATTTAGTGTTAGGGTTGTTTTAGGGTTAGAATTAGAATTTAGGTTCAGAGTTATGTTTAGGGTTAGGTTTACGCTTACGGTTAGGCTTAGGGTTAGGTTTAGATTTAGTGTTAGATGTTAGGTGTTAGGGATATGGTTACGCTTCGGGTTAGTTTTAGGGTTAGGGTTAGTGGTTAATTATTAATGATAGAGTTAGCGTTATTTTTAGGGTTAGGGTTAGGTTTAGGGTAAGGTTTAGCTTTAGGGATAGTTTTACTGTTAGGTTTAGGGTTAGGGTTAGGTTTAGGGTTAGAGTTTAGTTTTAAGGTTAGGTTTAGTGTTAAGGTTAGGTTAGGGATAGGCTTAGGGTTATGTTTAGAGGTAAGCTTTTGTTTTAGGGTTAGGGTTAGGGTTAACGTTAGGGTTAGGATTAGAAATTAGGGTTAGGGTTATGATTACGGTTAGGTTTAGGGATAGGGTTAGTGTTATGTTTAGGGTTTGGGGTCAGATGTTCTGGAGAGGGTTTGGATTAGGGTTAGGGTTATAGTTAGGGTTAGTTTAGGTTTAGGGTTAGGGACTTGATGTTAGGGAGAGGGTTAATATTAGGCTTCGGGGTACTGTTAGTGGTAGTGTTATTAATAGGTTTAGGTTTAGGATTACGATTAGGGTTAATATTAAGGTCAGATTTAGGTTTATAGTTTGGTTTATGGTTAGGTTTAGGCCTAGGTTTAGGGTTAGGTGTTAGGGATATGGTTATTGTTAGGGTTAGGGTTACGGTTAGGTTTAAGTTAACATATAGTGTTAGTGTTAGGGTTAGGGTTTAGGGTTAGGGTAAGGGTTAAGTTTAGGTTTAGGAGTAGGGTTAGTCTTATGGGTAGAGGTGAGCGTTAGGTTTAGTTTTTAAATTTTGGGTTGGGGTTAGGGTTATGGTTAATGTTATGCTTTGAGATTATGATTAGTGTTAGTGTTAGGATTAGTGTTAAAGCTTAGGTTTAGTGTTAAGGTTAGGGTTATGCTTAGGGTTAGGGTTTTGTGTAGAGGTTATTGTGAGGTTTAAGTTTAGAGTTAGGTTTAGGATTAGGTTTAGGTTTAGGGTTAGGGTTAGAGTTAGGGTTAGAATTAAGGTTAGGGTTAGTGTTATAAAAAGGGTTACGATTAGGCTTTGGGTCATGTTTAAGGTTATGGTTAGAGTTATGGTTAGGGCTATAGTTAGGGTTAGGTTGAGGTTTAAGATTATGGTTATGGTTAGGGTTAGATGTTATATTTAGAGCTAGGTTTAGTGTTAGAGATTAGTGTTAGGGTTAGGTTAAGTTTTAGGGTTAGTGTTAGGGTTAGTATTAGAATTTAATTTTAGGGTTAGGTTTAGGTCTTAGGTTTTAGCCTTAGGTTAGGGTTAGTGTTGGGCTTAGGGGTATGGTTAGAGTTAGGTTTAGGACTAGGGTTATCATTCTTGTTAGGGTTGGAGTTAAAAGTTAGGATTAAGGTTAGGGTTAGAAGTTTGGTTTATTGTTAGTGTTACGTTTAGGGTTATGGTTAGAAGTTAATTTTAGGTTTAGAGTTAGGTGTAGATTTAAGGTTAGGGTTAGGGATTGGTTTATCGTTAGAAGTATGGGTTAGGATTTGGGTTTATGTTTAGGGCTACGTTTAGGGTTAGGGTTATTGTTAGGTTTAGTGTTAGTTTTAGGTTTAGGTTTAGGTTTAGGGTTAGGGTTAGGGTTAGTCGTAGAGGAATGGGTTAGGGTTAGGTTTTTGATTACGTTTAGGGTTATGGTAGATTTAGGGTTAGGGTTAGTGTTAGAGGTTAGGTTTAAGTTTAGGGTTGTGGTTAGGGTCAAGTTTAGGCTAGGTTTAGAATTAAGGCTTAGGGTTAGGATTAGGGGTAGGTTTAGGTTTAGGTATAGTGTTATGGTTGGTTTAGGGTTAAGGTTCAGGTTAGCAATTACGATCAGTTTTAGGGTTACTTTAAGGGTTAGGTTTAGGCTTAGGGTTAGGGATTAATTTTAGGTTTAGGTTTAGGTTTATGCTTAGGGTTAGGGTTAGTGTTATGGTCATGGTTAGAGTTTCAAATCAGTGTTAGGTTTATGGTTATTGTTAGGGTAGGAGTTACGTTTAGGGTTAAATTTTAGGGTTAGGGTTACGTTTAGTGTTAGGGCTATTTTTAGGTTTAGAATTAGAATTAAGGGTTATATTTAGGTTTAGATTTAGTGTTACAGTTACGTTTAGGATTAGGGTTATGTTTAGGTTTAGGTTTAGGTGTTAAGTGTTAGGAAGAGGGTTATGGTTAGGCTTTGGGTTAGGGTTAGTGTAAGGGTTAGGTGTTAGGTATTAGGGATAGAGTTAGCGTTAGGGTTATGGTTAGTGTCAGGTTTAGGATAAGGTTTATGGTTAGGGATAGTGTTAGGTTTAGGGTTAGTTTTAGGGTTTGGTGTAGAGTTAGGGTTAGGGCTAGGGTTAGGTTTAGGGTTAAAGTTTAGTTTTAGGATTAAGTTTAGTGTTAAGTTTAGGGTCAGTGTTAGGTTTATGATTACATTTTATGGTTGGTGTAGGGTTAGGGTTAGGTTTAGGTTTCAATTTTAGGGTTAGGGTTATGATTCCGGTTAGGGTTATTTTTAGGGTTAGGATGAGAATTTAGAGTTAGAGTTAGGTTATGTTTAGGATTATGGTTACAGTTAAGGTTTGGGTTACGTTTAGTTTAAGGGTTAGGTGTTAAGGGTTAGGAAGATGGTGATGGTTAGACTTCGGGTTAGGCTTAGCATTATTGGTTAGGTATTAGGGATAGTGTTAGCGTTATCTTTATGTTTAGAATTAGGGTTAGTGTTAGGTTTAGGTTTAGGTTTAGATTTAGAGGTAGTGTTAGGGTTAGGGTTAGGTGTTAGGTGTTAGCAACATGGTTAGAGTTAGGGTTAGGGTTTAGTATTATCATCAGGCTTCGGGTTAATTTAAGCAGTAAAGTTAGGGTTAAAGTTAGGGATTAATATTAGGTTTAGGGTTATGGTTATGGCTAGTTCTAGGGTTAGTGTTAGGATTAGAAATTAGTGTTAGTGGTAGGGTTAGGATTATGGTTACAGTTAGGATTAGGGATAGTGTTAGGCTTAGGGTTAGGGGTTAGGCTTTAGGGAGAGGTTTATCATTAGGTTTTGGATTACGTTTAGGGTTCGGGTTATGATAAGCTTTAGGGTCAGGCTTAAGGTTATGGTTAGTGTTAGGGTTAATTTTAGTGTTAGTTTTAGGGTTAGTTTTAGCATTAGTGTTAGGAGTTACTGTCCAGGATAGGGTTAGGTTAGGGTTAGGGTTAGCTGTACGGTCAGGGTTAGGGTTAGAGATAGTGTTAGGTTTAGAGTTAGGGTTTAGATTTTGTGTTAGGGTTAACTTTAGGGGTAGTGTTAGGTTTAGGGTTAGAGTTTAGGGTTATGGTTAGGTTAGGGTAAGTTTAGTGTTAGTGTTAGTGTTAGGTTTAGTGTTAGTGTTAGGTTTATGATTAGGGTGAGGATTAAAGATTAGTTGTTAGGAATAGGGTTAGGTTTAGGCTTTGTGTTAGTCTTAGCTTTAGCGTTACTATTAGGTTTAGTGTTATGGTTAGGGTTAGATTTAGGGTTAGTTTTTGAGTTAGGGTTAGGGTTAGGGGTTAGATTTTAAGGATAGTGTTATGGTTAGTGTTAGGTTTATTGTTAGCGTTAGGATTGGAGATAGTGTTAGGGTTAGTGGTTAAGTTTAGGGTTTGGATTATGGTTCATGTTAAGGTTAAGTTTAGAGGTTAGTGTTCATGTTAGGGTTAATGTTAGGGTCAATGTTAGTTTTAGGGTTAGGATTAGAGTTAGGCTTAGGGTTAATTTTTGGTTTAGGGTTAAGGTTAGTGTTTGGGTTATGTGTATTGTTAAGATTAGATTTTGGGTTAGGCTTGCAGTTAGGATTAGGTTTAGGGTTAGGGTTAGGTGTAAGGTATTAGCGTTAAGGTTAGGGTTAGAGTTAGGGTTATTTTTAGAGGTTCGCTTTCGGTTTAGGGTTAGGCTTAAGGATAAAGTTATGGTCAGGATTAGAGTTAAAGTTAGGATTAATGTTAGAGTTAGAAGTTTGGCTTAGTGTTAGTGTTACGGTTAGTTTTAGGGTTAGTGTTAGTGTTAGAGGTTAGTTTTAAGTTTACAGTTAGGTTTCACGTCAAGGTTAGGGTTAGGGTTAGGGTTAGTGTTAGAGGGTTAGTGTTAGGGTTAGGGTTTGAGTTAGGTTTAGGGGTTAGGTGTTACGGTTAGGGTTAGGATTTAGGGTTAGGTTACGGTTAGGGTTAGGGTTATGGTTAGAGGTTTGCTTTCGGTTTAGGGTTAGGCTTAAGGATAAGGTTATGGTCAGGATTAGAGTTAAAGTTAGGATTAATGTTAGAGTTAGAAGTTTAGCTTAGTGTTAGTTTTATGGTTAGTTTTAGGGTTAGTATTAGGGTTAGAGGTTAGTTTTAGGTTTAGAGTTAGGTTTCGGGTTAAGGTTAGGGTTAGGGTTAGGGTTAGTGTTAGAGGTGTGGATTAGGTTTAGTGTTAGGGTTCGGTGTAGGGTTATGGTAGTTTTAGGGTTAGGGTTAGTGATAGAGGTTAGCGTTAATGCTAGGGTTGTAGGTAGGGTCAGGCTTAGGGTAGGTTTAGAAATAAAGGTTACATTTAGGTTTAGGGGTAGGCTTAGTTTTAGGGATAATATTATGGTAGGTTTAGGGTTCGGGTTCGGATTAGGTCTTATGGTCAGTGTTAGGGTTAGTTTAAGGGGTATTGTTAGGGATTAGTGTTGGGTTTATGGTAGGTTTATGGTTAGTGT
The DNA here is from genome assembly GCF_034190915.1 of Cavia porcellus. Taxonomy (NCBI): domain Eukaryota; kingdom Metazoa; phylum Chordata; class Mammalia; order Rodentia; family Caviidae; genus Cavia; species Cavia porcellus. The sequence goes on from NW_026947518.1 coordinate 7,254,469, forward strand.
TAGGGTTAGGGTTATTGTTACAGTTAGGGTTAAAGTTTACTATTAGGGTAAGGTTTAGGGGTAGTTGTAGGCTTAGTGTTAGGGTTAGGGTTATGTTTAGGGTTAAATTTTAGGGTTAGGGTTACATTTAGTGTTAGGGTTGTTTTAGGGTTAGGATTAGAATTTAGGGTCAGAGTTATGTTTAGGGTTAGGTTTACACTTACGGTTAGGCTTAGGGTTAGGTTTAGATTTAGTGTTAGATGTTACGTGTTAGGGATATGGTTAGGCTTAGGGTTAGTTTTAGGGTTAGGGTTAGGGGTTAATTATTAATGATAGAGTTAGCATTATTTTTAGGGTTAGGGTTTGGTTTAGGGTAAGGTTTAGAGTTAGGGATAGTTTTATTGTTAAGTTTAGGGTTAGGGTTAGGTTTAGGGTTAGAGTTTAGTTTTAAGGTTAGGTTTAGTGTTAAGGTTAGGATTAGGATTAGGCTTAGGGTTATGTTTAGAGGTAAGCTTTTGTTTTATGGTTAGGGTTAGGGTTAATGTTAGGCTTAGGATTAGAAGTTAGGGTTAGGGGTAGGGTTAGGGTTAAGATTACGGTTAGGTTAGGGATAGGGTTAGTTTTATGGTTAGTGTTTGGGGTCAGATGTTCTGGAGAGGGTTTGGATTAGGGTTAGGGTTATAGTTAGGGTTATTTCAGGTTTAGGGTTAGGGGTTTGGTGTTAGGGAGAGGTTTAGTGTTAGCCTTCGGGTTACTGTTAGTGGTAGTGTTACGATTAGGTTTAGGTTTAGGGTTACGATTAGGGTTAATATTAAGGTCAGATTTAGGTTTATAGTTTGGTTTAGGGTTAGGTTTATGCCTAGGTTTAGGGGTTAGGTGTTAGGGATATGGTTATTATTAGGGTTCGGTTTATGGTTAGGTTTAAGTTTACATATAGTGTTAGTGTTAGGGTTAGGGTTTAGGGTTAGGGTAAGGGTTAAGTTTAGGTTTAGGAGTAGGGTTAGGCTTATGGGTAGAGGTTATCTTTAGGTTAAGTGTTTGAGTTTTGTGTTGGGGTTAGGGTTATGGTTAGTGTTAGGCTTAGAGTTTATGATTAGGTTTAGTGTTAGAATTAGGGTTAAAGCTTAGGTTTAGTGTTAGGGTTATAATTATGGTTAAGGTTAGGGTTATGTTTAGAGGTTAGTGTTAGGGTTAGTTTTAGAGTTAGTGTTAGTGTTAATGTTAGTGTTAGAGTTAGTTTTAGAGTTAGGTTTAGGTTTAGGTTTAGGGTTAGGTTTAGGGTTAGAGTTAGGATTAGAATTTAGGTTAGGAGGACAGAATATTTCTGCAAGCAGGTAGGAATCGCAGGTTCCTTAGGCACCTCAGCCTGTGGTGAGTGCCCAGCACAGTCTGCCCAAATCTCAGACTGTTCCGCACCCCCCAGCCTTCTGGGTGCAGAGAAGTGGAGCAGTGGGTTAGAGGCCACTACAGCCACCTACCCATCCCTCCCAGCTACACTTGGAAGTCTGCTGAGCTCCTGACGGATGGGCGGGCCTACACTAACTCCGGAGCCCAGCTGCGCCTAGCCTTCTTCATGCAGATGAGGAGCTGGGCGAATCCGGAGTGCCTGCAGAAGCCCCTTCCTTTGTCTGAAGGACTGAATATTTCTGCAAGCAGGGAGAGATCGCAGGTTCCTGAGGCACCTCAGCCTGTGGTGAGTGCCCAGCACAGTCTGCCCAAATCTCAGACTGTTCCGGGCCCCCCAGGCTTCTGGGTGCAGAGAAGTGGTGCAGTGGGTTAGAGGCCACTACAGCTGCCTCCGCATCCCTCCCGGATACACTTGGAAGTCTGCTGAGCTCCTGATGTATGGGTGGGCCTACACTAACCCCGGAGCCCAGCTGCGCCTAGCCATCTTCATGCAGAGGAGGAGCTGGGCGAATCCGGAGTGCCTGCAGAAGCCCTTTCCTTTGTCTGAAGGACTGAATATTTCTGCAAGCAGGGAGGGATCGCAGGTTCCTGAGGCACCTCAGCCTGTGGTGAGTGCCCAGCACAGTCTGCCCAAATCTCAGACTCTTCTGGGCCCCCCAGGCTTCTGGGTGCAGTGAAGTGGAGCAGTGGGTTAGAGGCCACTACAGCCGCCTCCCCATCCCTCCCGGCTACACTTGGAAGTCTGCTGAGCTCCTGACGGATGGGCAGGCCTACACTAACCCCCGAGCCCAGCCACACCTAGCCAACTGCCTGCAGAGGAGGAGCTGGGCGGATCTGGAGTGCCTGCAGAAGTCCCTTCCTTTTTCTGGAGGACTGTGGATATTGCTGCAAGCAGGGAGGGATCACAAGCTCCTGAGGCACTGTGGCCTGTGGTGAGCACCCTAACTCGGCTGCAATTGAAGAACTGTGGATCTTCCAAGGGGCAGGTGGGTGCACAGTGTCCCTGAGGCCAAGCTTCTCTGGAACTGAGGAGTTCTGAGCAGGCAGAGGAGGGCCACTGGTTCTGTAGGCCCACTGGCTTGGGGTAGCACGGTGTCAGAGTCTCAGTAGCTACAAACATAGAAGGGGATTTTCAACAGATCCGGAGGAAGCTTTCAAATAACACTTGAAACACAGAAATATAGAAAATGACAAACCAAAGACCAAATTACAACCTCAAACCTCCAGTCCATCTCAGGAAACCCTAGGAGCGATGTATATAGAAGAAAATATATCCCATCCACCTCATATATTGGTCATAATAGCAACTGAAGTTGACAAGCAACTCCAGGAAGCTTTAAAGAAATTCAAACTCGAAATAATCTCCCAGATAAAAGAAGAAATGATAAAAGAAATGAAAGAGATTCTAAATATATCTAAAGAAAACACAGATAAAAAATTGGAGGAACTAAACAAAAAGATAGAATCCCTAGACGAGCAATATAAGAAACAAACAGAATACATAATGCAGATGCACAGAGATATACAGGAAATAAAAAAACTCCACTGAAAGTTGTAAAAACCGCCTTAATGAAAGTGAAGATAGAATTTCAGACCTTGAAGACATGATTGCAGATAGTTAACAGGAAAGGAAAGATCTTTTGAAAATAACAAGGAATCAGGAAACAACAATTCAACAACTGCAAGTCGATGCAAAGAAGAATAACATAAGAATGATAGGGATTAATGAAAGAGAGGGAGACAACATAAAGGATGTCAAGAGGATATTTAGAGAAGTAACAGCTGAAAATTTCCCAAGCATGAGATCAGAAACTGACATCAGGATCAGTGAAGCATATAGAACTCCAAACACTCATAACCAAAATAAAACTACATCCAGACATATAATAATCACCATCCCAGAAATCCAACATAAGAATAGATTATTAAAAGCTGTTAGAGAGAAAAGACAGATCACTTATAAAAGAAAACCTATCAGAATCAGAGCAGACTTCTCAGCACAAACGATAAAGTCAAGAAGAGCATGGAGTGAAATATTCCAGATCCTAAAGCAAAATGATTTCCAACCAAGACTGATATATCCTGCAAAACTATCATTCAAAATAAATGGTGCAATACAATACTTCCATGACAAAGAACAGCTGAAGAACTTCATGAACACCAAACCGACCCTGCAAAAAATATTGAAAGACAGTTTAGATACACAAAGGAAAAAAACACTAAGCAAAGCAAATAATTAAACAGAACAGAAAGATAAAGATGCAACAGCAGAGAGATAACATTCCTACAATTAACCAGTATTTAACAGTAATAACCATTAATGTAAATGGTCTCAATGCACCAATCAAAAGAAACAGACTAGCAGAATGGATCAAGAAACAAAATCCAACCATATGCTGTTTACAGGAAACCCATTTAACCCAGAAGGATACTGACAGACTGAAAGTCAAAGGATGGAAAACAGTTCTTCATGCTGCAGGAATCCAAAAAAAGGCAGGAGTAGCCATTCTGTTTGCAGACAACATGAACTTTAAACCAACAATGACCATAAAGGATAAAGAAGGTCACTACATACTCGTAAGGGGAAAACTCCAAGAGGAAGAGATAACTATCTTAAATATATATGCACCAAACTCCAGAGCACCCAGTTATATAAAACATTTATTAACAGAAATGAAAACTCAAATTATCAGTAACACAATTGTAACAGGAGACCTTAATACTCCACTGACAGCAAGGGACATATCAACCAGACAGAAAATGAGCAAAGAAATCACAGAACTGAATCACACCTGTGAACAAATGGGTTTGATAGACATATACAGAATGTTCCACCCAACAACATCAGAATACACATTCTTCTCAGCAGTACATGGATCATTTTCTAAAATAGACCATATATTAGCTCACAGAACATATTTAAACAAGTGCAAAAGAGCTGAAATCATCCCTTGCATGTTATCAGATCATAGCGCTCTGAAATTAGAAATTAATGATAAAAGATACTGCAAAAATCCCACAAACACATGGAAACTGAATAACACACTCTTGAGTAATCAGTGGGTCACAGAGGAAATTAAAGAAGAAATCAAACAATACCCAAAAGAAAATGAAAATACAGATACAACTTACCGGAACCTGTGGGATGCAATGAAAGCCGTCGTGAGAAGAAAATTTATTGCACTGAGTTCCCACATCAGGAAAACCGAACGAATACAAATAAATAACTTGATGCTACACCTCAAACAGCTAGAAAAAGAAGAGCAAGTCAAGCCCAAAGCCAAACGAAGAGAGGAAATTATAGAAATCAGAGCAGAAATCAATGCAATAGAGACTAAGAAAACAATCCAAAGAATCAACAAATCAAAGAGTTGGTTCTTTGAAAGAATAAATAAAATCGATAAGCCCCTAGCCAACCTTATTTAAAAAAGGGAAGAAAAAGCTCAAATTCATGCAATAAGAAATGAAAAAGGAGAAATCACTACAGACCCAATAGAAATACAGAAGATCATCAACACCTATTTTGAAAACCTCTACTCTCAAAAGTTTGATAACACAGAAGAAATAGACAGATTCTTAGAAGCATATAAGTGCCACAGCTAGATGAAGAGGATGTAAAACTGTTGAATAACCCAATCTCTGTTACTGAAACTGAAAATGTAATTAAGTCCTTACCCATCAAGAAGAGCCCAGGCCCAGATGGAATCACTGCAGAATTCTACAAGAAATGCAAAGAAGACCTAATGCCGACACTCCTCAAACTATTCAATGAAATTGAAAGGGAAGGAATCCTTCCTAAGTTATTCCTGGAAGCAAATATTACTCTAGTACCAAAATCTGAGAAAGACCCAACTAAAAAAGAGAACTATAGACCGATCTCCCTAATGAACACAGATGCAAAAATCCTCAATAAAATATTGGCAAATAGGATCCAGCAAATCATCAAGAAGATTATACACCATGACCAAGAGGAATTCATCCCAGGAATGCAAGGATGGTTCAACATACGCAAATCAATAAATGTAATCCACCATATCAATAAAGCCAAAAATAAGAATCAAATGATCATTTCTATAGATGCAGAAAAAGCCTTCGATAAGGTCCAACGTTTATTCATGATAAAAACTCTACAGAAATTTGGAATAGATGGTCTTTACCTCAATATAATAAAGGCCATCTATGACAAACCAACAGCCAGCATCATACTAAATGGCCAAAAATTGAAAGCCTTTACTTTAAAATCAGGCACAAGACAAGGATGTCCTTTATCACCACTCCTATTTAATATAGTACTGGAAGTACTAGCCAGAGCAATTAGGCAAGAAAGAGAAATAAAAGGGGTAAAGATAGGAAAAGAAGAATTTAAGTTGTCATTGTTTGCAGACGACATGATACTCTACATAGAAAACCCCCTAAGCTCCATTGAAAGACTCTTAGGTACAATAAATAAATTCAGTAATGTGGCTGGATACAAAATCAGTACTCAGAAATCAATAGCATTCCTATACTCAAACAACAAAATCACAGAGAGGGAAATAAGAGAGACTTGACTATTCACATTAGCAAGCAAAAAATGAAATATTTAGGAATTACTCTTACGAAAGAAGTGAAAGACTTATATAGTGAAAACTATAATACACTGAAAAAGGAAATTGAAGATGATCTCAGAAAATGGAAAGACATCCCTTGCTCATGGATAGGAAGAACAAACATTGTGAAGATGGCCATTCTCCCAAAACTCTTACACAGATTCAATGCAATCCCAATAGAAATACCATCAACATACCTTATAGATCTAGAGAAATCACTCCTAAATTTCATCTGGATCCAGAAGAGACCTAGAATCGCAAAGGCAATTCTAAGCAGCAAAGGCAAAGCAGGAGGCATCACAATCCCTGACTTGAAATTATACTACAAAGCAACAGTAGTAAAATCATCATGGTATTGGAATCAAAACAGAGGCAAAGATCAATGGAATAGATTAGAAGATACAACCACAACTACAAACACACTCAACCACCTTATCTTTGATAAAGGAGCCAAGCAGGTTCATTGGAAGAACGACAGTCTCTTTAATAAATGGTGCTGGAAAAACTGGCTCTCCACTTGCCAAAACTAAAGCTAGACCCATGTCTATCACCATGTAGTAAATTAAAATCTAAATGGGTCAAAGATCTGAATATTAAAACAGAAACACTTAATCTATTGGAAGACAAATTGGGTAGAAACCTTGGAGACATAGGAGTAGGTAGAGAATTCATGAACAGGACTCAAACCGCACTGGAAATACTTCCCAGAATCAACAACTGGGACCACTTCTTATTGAAAAGTTTCTGCATGTCAAAAGAAATCTCCAGCATAGTGAAAAGAAAACCCACAAACTGGGAAAAGATTTTAGTGAACTCTCTCTCAGACAAGGGACTCTTGTCTAAAACATATAAAGAATTAAAAAAACTCAGACCTTCAAAATTCAAAGATCCAATCCAAAAATGGGCATCTGAGATGAATACGCAATTCTCAGATGAAGAAACGCAAATGGCAAATAAATACATGAAAAAATGCTCATCATCATTGGTCATTAGAGAAATGCAAATTAAAACCACACTGAGATACCATCTCACTCCTGAAAGAATGGCCAGGATCAAGAAAACCAACAACAACAAATGCTGGAGAGGCTGTGGGGAAAAAGGAACTCTCCTGCACTGTTGGTGGGAGTGTAGACTGGTACAGCCTTTGTGGAGATCTGTCTGGAGGTTTCTCAAAAAGTTGGGATTGGAAATCCCATTTATTCCAGCTATTCCACTTCTAGGCATATTCCCAGAAGAACTGAAAGCATCATACCACAGGGATATATGTGCACCTATGTTTATAGCAGCACAATTTGTAATCGCCAGATCTTGGAAACAACCCAAGTGTCCATCAACTGAGGAATGGATAAAAAAGTTGTGGTATTTCTATACAATGGAGTATTATTCAGCTATAAAGAAGGATCGCATTGAGATATTTATCAATAAATGGGCGCAGCTTGAGACCATACTCATAAGTGAAATAAATCAATCTCGCATGTATGAATACCGAATAGTTTCCCTAATGTAAGTAATGATTCAAATATATAAAAATATGTGATAATCATGATTCCCCATTATGTGGCCTTGAAGCCTTATAAAATTTTCACTTATTAATTAGAAAGTCTTTATTCTGGGCTTCTTGATATGCAAATATTTGAAGCTATAGTATAAGAAGTTTTATCCAAATATTTCAAGGAAAAAGACAGACACTATGGTAACTATTATTCTTTAAAAAAATTATTTAGTTATTTATGTTTATTTTAATTAAGGGAAAATTTTAAAAATTGGAATATATAATAGTAACTCTTTTCGATTTCCTACTAACTTGTTTTGAAGTCCTGTAATACTCCCACAATCTTGTTTTGACTGATTAGACTCTGTTCCATTCTGTGTGATAGTATCAAGTCTGAGGGTATAGGCAACTACTTTGAAGGCAATAAGATTCACTAAGATGCCCATTCTGGTTTGACTATTGTCTCCTTTGGAAGTCCTGTAATGTTTACAATGTCTAAGTTTTATTGGTCTTATTCTCTACTGTTTTGTCCAACTTTATAATATCTAATGAGATAGACAAATTTTTTAAGGAAACAAGAGACAACGTTGATAACCATTGTTAATAACAGTGTACTCTGTTCTACATCATGTGCTATGTCTATCCTTGGATTTGACTGACAGCTTTGTTCTGCCATATTTGACTTTATTCTCCCCCCCAAAAAAGTAATAAGAACTAAGTAGTAATAAAATCCAAAATGTGTAAATTTTGTTGTAAAAACAGAGGAAGGGAAAAAAAAAAAGAGCTCCAACGGATATAACAGCAAGTGTGTATAGGGATGTTGAATAGCTGACTATATTAATGTTTTTGGATCATTGAACACAGCCGTTTGCAGTCTCTCTGTTTGAATGTGTACTTTGTATTCTTTGATACTGTGATTTGAGCAACTATTTCCAAGATGATAATATGTAATCTATTAAGTGATTTAATAGATTACAGCACCATTTATTAAATCTATTATGTGATTTCTTACTGTTATGTTTTTTTTTGTACTTCTGTATTATATGTAACCTTACACTGCTTTGTTTTGTTTTGTGTTTTTCAATTTTTCCTCTTAAATAAAAAAAAAAGAATTAAGGTTAGGGTTAGTTTTAGGAATAGGGTTACGATTAGGATTTGGGTTACGTTTAGGGTTATGGTTAGAGTTATGGTTAGGGCTATGGTTAGGGTTAGGTTGAGGTTTAAGATTATGGTTATGGTTAGCGTTAAATGTTATATTTAGAGTTAGGTTTAGTGTTAGAGATTAGTGTTAGGGTTAGGTTAATTTTTAGGGTTAGTTTTAGGGTTAGGATTAGAATTTAGTGTTAGGGTTAGGTTTAGAGTTAGGGTTATGTTTAAAGTTAGGGTTAGGGTTAAGTTTTGTGTTAGGTTTAGGGTTAGAGTTTAGGATTAGGGTTATGTTTAGGGTTAGTGTTAGGGTTAATGTTAGCTTTAGGTTGAGGTTTAGCGTTAGGGTTATGGTTAGGGGTAGTGTTAAGATTAGAATTTACGGTTAGGTTTATGGTTAGGATGAGGTTTAGTGTTAGGTTTAGGACTTAGGTGTTAGCCTTAAAGTTAGAGTTAGTGTTGGGGTTAGGTGTATGGTTTCAGTTAGGTTTAGGGCTAGGGTTATGGTTCTGGTTAGGGTTAGAGTTAAAGGTTAGGGTTAAGGTTAGGGTTAGAAGTTTGTTTTATTCTTAGTGTTAACTTTAGGGTTAGGGTTAGAAGTTAATTTTAGGTTTAGAGTTAGGTTTAGGGTTAAGGTCAGGGTTATGGATTGGTTTATTGTTAGACGTATGGGTTAGAATTAGGGTTTAGGTTTAGGGTTACGTTTAGGTTTAAGGTTCTGGTTTGGTTTAGGGATAGGTTTAGGTTTAGAGTTAGGGTTAGGGTTAGTGGTAGTGGTATGGGTTAGGGTTAGGTTTAGGATTAGGTTTAGGTTTATGGTAGATTTAGGGTTAGGGTTAGTGTTAGGGGTTAGGTTTAAGGTTAGGGATGTGGTTAGGGTCAAGGTTAGGATAGGTTTAGAATTAAGGCTTAGGGTTAGAATTAGGGGTAGGTTTAGGTTTAGGGATAGCATTATGGTTGGTTTAGGGTTAAGGTTCGGGTTAGCAATTACGGTCAATGTTAGGGTTAGTTTAAGGGGTAGGGATAGGGATAGGGTTACGGGTTAATGTTAGGTTTAGGGTTAGATTTATGCTTAGGGTTAGGGTTAGTGTTAGGGTCATGGTTAGAGTTTCGAATTAGTGTTAGGTTTATGGTTAGTGTTAGGGTTAGAATTAGGTTTAGGGTTAAATTTTAGTGTTAGTGTTACTTTTTGGGTTAGGGATATTTTTAGGTTTAGAATTAAAATTTAGGGTTAGATTTAGGTTTAGAGTTAGTGTTATGGTTACGTTTAGGATTAGGGTTATGTTTAGGTTTAGGTTTAGGTGTTCAGTGTTAGGAAGAGGGTTATGGTTAGGCTTTGGTTTAGGGTTAGTGTAAGGGTAAGGGGTTAGGTATTAGGGATAGAGTTAAGGTTAGGGTTATGGTTAGTGTCAAGTTTAGGATAAGGTTTAGGGTTAGGGATAGTGTCAGGTTTAGGGTTAGGTTTAGGGTTAGGTATAGTGTTAGGGTTAGGGTTAGGGTTAGGTTTAGGGTTAGAGTTTAGTTTTAGGGTTAAGTTTAGTGTTAAGTTTAGAGTCAGTGTTAGGTTTATGATTTCAATTTATGCTTGGTGTAGGGTTAGGGTGAGGGTTAGTGTTAGGTTAGGTTTAAATTTTAGGGTTAGGGTTATGATTCGGGCTAGGGTTATATTTAGCGTTAGGATTAGAATTTAGGGTTAGAGTTAGGTTTAGGGTTTGGGTTACGGTTATTGTTAGGGTTAGTGTTAGTGTTAGGTTTAGGTTTAGGTTTAGGTGTTAAGTGTTAGGAAGAGGGTTATGGTTAGGCTTCGGGTTAGGGTTATGTTTTAGCTATTAGGAAATAACTTAGCATTAGGGTTAGGGTTGGGGTTAGGTTTTGGGTTAGGTTTAGGGTTATAGTTTAGGTTTAGGGTTAAGGTTAGGGTTAGGTTTAGTATTACAATTTATGGTTCAGGTATGGTTAGGGTTAGTGTTACATTTAAGGTTAGGGCTAGGGCTACTTTCAGGGTTAGAGTTAGGGTTAGGTGTTAGGGAAATGGTTAGGGTTAGGTTTCAAGTTAAGGTAAGTTTTTGGGTTACGATTAGGTTTAGGTTTAGTGTTATGTTATCGGTTAGGGTTAAGTTTAGAGTTAGGGTTAGATTTAGAGATAGGGTTAGGGTTCGGCTTAGGGCTCAGGTATTAGCCACAAGGTTAGTGTTAGGGTTAGGTTTAGGTATTACAGGCAGGCTTTGTGTTAATTTTAAGGGGTAGAAATAGGGTTAGGTTAAGGGATTAATGTTAAGTTTCGGGTTAGGGTTATGGTTAGGTTTACGCTTAGGGTTAGGATTAGAAGTTAGTGTTAGTGGTACAGTTAGGATTATGGTTATGGTTAGGGTTAGGGTTAGTGTTAGGGTTAGCGTTAGGCTTTATGGGTTAGGGAGAGGTTTAAGGTTAGGCTTCGGATTACAGTTAGGGTTAGGGTTACGATTAGTTTTGGTTAAGGCTTAGGTTTAGAGTTATTGTTAGGCTTAGTTTTAGTGTTAGTTTTTGGGTTAGTTTTAACGTTAGTTTTAGGGGTTAGGTTATAGGGATAGGGTTAGGGCTAGGGTTAGGTTTTACGGTTAGGATTAGGATTAAGGATGGTGTTAGGTTTAGACTTAGGCTTTAGGCTTAGTGATAAGTGTAAGGTTAGGTTAGGATTAGGTTTTTGGGTTAGAGTTTAGGGTTATGTTTAGGTTGGGGTTAGGGTTAGCCTTAGTGTTAGGGTAAGGGTAAGGGCTACGGTTAGGGTTATGATTAGGGTGAGGGTTAGAGTACAAGTGTTAGAAAGAGGGTTAGGGCTAGGCTTTGGGTTAGTGTTAGGGTTAGTGTTATGATTAGGATTAGTGTTAGGGTTAGAATTAAATTTAGTGTTAGTTTTAGAGTTAGGGTTAGGGTTAGATTTAGGGGTTAGGTGTTAGAGATATTGTTAGGGTTAGTCTTAGGTATAGGGTTATGTTTAGGGTTAGGGATAGTGTTAGGGTTAGGGTTTTTGGTTAAGTTTAGGGTTAGGATTACGGTTAATGTTAGGTTTATGTTTAGAGGTTAGTGTTCATGTTAGGGTTAGGCTTAGGGTTAGGGTTAGTGTTAGGGTTAGGATTAGGATTAGGTTATGGTTAGGCTTAGTTTTAGGTTTAGGTTTAGTTTTAGGGTTAGGATTAGGTTTAGGGTTCGGGTTAGGTGTTAGGTGTGAGCCTTAAGTTTAGGGTTAGGGTTAGGATTATGGTTAGAGGTTAGCGTTAGGTTTAGAGTTATGGTTAGGGTTAGGGTTATGTTCAGGATTAGAGTTAAAGTTAGGATTAAGATTAGAGTTAGAAGTTTGGTTTAGTGTTAGTGTTAGGGTTAGTTTTAGGGTTAGTGTTAGGGTGAGAGTTTAGTGTTAGGTTTAGTGTTAGGTTTAGGGTTAAGGTTAGGGTTAGGTTCTGGTTTAGGGTAAGAGGTACAGGTTACGGTTAGGGTTAGGGTTAGGTTTAGGATTAGGGTTAGGGTTAGTGTTATGGTTAGGTTTAAGGTTAGGGTGGGGTTTAGGTTTAGGGTTAGTGTTAGAGGTAAGCGTTAGTGTTAGTGTTAGGGTTAGGGTTAGGTTTAGGGTTATGGTAGGTTTAGGGTTAGGGTTAAAAATAGACGTTAGTGTTAAGGTTATGTTTCTGGTTAGGGTCAGGGTTAGGGTAGGGTTAGAAGTAAGGATTAGGATTATTTTTAGGGGTAGTGTTAGTTTTGGGGATAGTGTTATGCTAGGTTTAGTGTTACGGTTCGGGTTAGGTATTATGGTCAGTGTTAGGATTAGTTTAAGGGGTAGTGTTTGGGTTAGGTTTAGGGATTAGTTTTAGGTTAGGTTTAGATTAGGTTTAGTGTTAGGTTTATGGTTCGGGTTAGGGTTAGGGTTAGTGTTAGTGTTAGGGCTAGAGTTTAGGATTAGTGTTAGGTTTAGGGTTAGTGTTAGGTTTAGGTTTAGGTTTAGGGTTAATTTTTAGGGTTATGTTTACGTTTAGGGATGGGGTTATTTTTAGGTTTTTGATTAGAATTTAGGGTTAGCCTTAGGTTTAGGGTTAGGGTTACGGTTACGGTTAGGGTTAGAGTTATGTTTAGGTTTAGGTTTTGGTTTAGGTGTTAAATGTTGGGAAGTTGGTAATGCTTAGGCTTCGGTTTTGGCTTAGGTCTAGGGTTAGGGGTTAGTTATTAGGGATAGAGTTAGCGTTATGTTTAGGGTTAACGTTAGGTTTAGGGTAAAGTCTAGGGTTGGGGATCCTGTTAGGTTTAGGTTTAAGTTTATGTTTAAGGTTAGTGATAGTATTAGGGTTAGGATTAGGTTTATGTTTAGGGTTAGAGTTTTGTTTTAGTGTTAGTTTTAGGGTTAAGGTTATTGTTACAGTTAGGTTTAGGATTACATTTTATGGTTGGGCTAGGGTTAGTTTTAGGGATACGTTTAAGGTTAGGGTTCGGGCTAGGTTCAGAGCTAGAGTTTAGTTTTAGGGTTAAGATTAGGGTTAGGGTTATGTTTAGGATTACAATTTATGGTTGGGGTAGGGTTAGTTTTAAGGTTATGTTTAATGTCAGGGTTAGGGCTAGGTTTAGGGTTAGAGTTTAGTTTTAGGGTTAGGTTTAGGGTTAAGATTAGGGTTAGGGTTAGGTTTAGGATTACATTTTATCCTTGGAGTAGGGTTAGTTTTAAGGTTACGTTTAAGGTTAGGGTTAGGGCTAGGTTTAGGGTTACAGTTAGGGGTTAGGGGTTAGGGAAAGGGTTAGAGTTAGGCTTCTGGTTACCGTTAAGTTTTGTGTTATGATTAGGTTTAGGCTTAGGGTTATGTTTAGGGTTAGTGTTAGGTTTAGGATTAGGGTTAGATTTCGAGGTAGGGTTAGGGTTAGGGTTAGGGGTTAGTTGTTAGTGACAGGGTTAGGGTTAGGGTTAGTGTTAGGTATTACAGTCAGGCTTCGGGTTACTTTAAGGGGTAGACCTAGGTTTAGGGTAAGGGATTAATGTTAGGTTTAGGGTTAGGGTTATGGTTAGATTTAAGGTTAGGCTTAGGATTTGAAGTTAGGGTTATTGGTAGGGTTAGGATTATGGTCCCGGTTACAGTTATGGTTAATGTTAGGGGTTAGGGGTTAGCGAGAGGCTTAAGTTTAGGCTTTGGTTTTCAGTTAGTGTTAGAGTTGCAATTACCTTTAGGGTAAGGGTTAGGGTTAGGGTTATTGTTAGGCTTAGTTTTAGTGTTGGTTTTAGGATTAGGTCTAGGTTTAGCGTTAGGGATTAGGGGTTAGGGAGAGGTTTAAGGTTAGGCTTCCGGTTACTGTTAGGTTTAGGATTACGATTAGCGTTAGGGTAAGGCTTAGTGTTAGGGTTAGTGTTAGGGTTAGTTTTATGGTTAGTTTTAGGTTTAGGTTTAGTGTTAGGGTTAGGGGTTAGGTGTTAGGGATAGGGTTAGGGTTAGGTTTACAGTTAGCGTCAGGGATAGGGATAGTTTTAGGTTTAAAGTTAAGGTTTAGGTTTAGTGTTAGCTTCAAGGTTATGTTTAGAGTGAGGTTAGGGTTAGAGCTTAGGGTTGTGGTTAGGTTAGGTTTAGGGTTAGGGTTTGTGTTAGGATTAGGGTTAGGTTTATGATTAGGGTGAGGATTAGAGTTTAGGTGTTAGGAAGAGGGTTAGGCTTAGGCTTTGTTTTAGGGTTTGGGTTAGGGCTACAATTCAGTTTAGAGTTAAGGTTAGGGTTAGATTTAGGTATTTTTCTAGAGTTAGGGTTAGGGTTAGGGTTAGGGTTAGGTTTTAGGGATAGTGTTAGTCTTAGTGTTAGGTTTAGGTTTAGGATTAGTGTTAGGGATAGTGTTACGGTTAGGATTAGGGTTAGTGGTTAAGTTTAGGGTTAGGATTACGGTTAGGGTTAGGGTTAAGTTTAGAGGTTAGTGTTCGTGTTAGTGTTAGGGTTAGGGTTAGTATTAGGGTTAGGGTTAGGTTTAGAATTAGTTTTAGGTTTAGGTTTAGGGTTAGGGTTAGGGTTAGGTTAGGGCTAGTGTTAGGATTAGAATTTTGAGTTAGGGTTAGGATTAGGTTTAGGGTTAGGGTTAGGTGTTAGGTGTTAGCATTAATGTTAGGGTTAGGGTTAGTGTTATGTTTAGAGTTATGGTTACGGTTAGGGTTAGTTTAGGGTTATGGTTAGGGTTAGAGTTAAAGGTTAGGATTAAGGTTAGGTTTAGAAGTTTGGTTTGGTGTTAGTGTGTTAGGGTTAGGATTAGGGTTAGTGTTAGGGTTAGAGGTTAGTGTTAGGTTTATAGTTAGATTCAGTGTTAAGGTTAGGGTTACGTTTATTGTTAGACATATGGGTCAGGGTTAGGGTTAGTTTTAGTGTTAGCGTTATGGTTAGGTTTAGAGTTAGTGTTAGGTTTAGGTTTAGGGTTAGGTTTAGTGTTAGAGGTATGGGTTAGGGTTAGAGTTAGGGTTAGGTTTAGGGTTATGGTAGCTTTAGGGTTAGGATTAGTGTTAGAGGTTAGGTTTAAGGTTAGGCTTGTTGTTAGCATCAAGGTTAAGATAGGGTTAGAAGTAAGTGTTAGGGTTTGGTTTAGGGGTAGGGTTAGGTTTAGGGATAGTGTTATAGTAGGTTTATGGTTAGGGTTCGGGTTAGCTATTACGGCCTGTGTTAGGGTTAGTTTAAGGGTTAGGGTTAGGGAATAATGTTAGGTGTAGTGTTAGGTTTATGGTTAGCATTAGGGTTATTGTTAGGGTTATGGTTAGAGTTTAGGATTAGGGTTAGATTTGGGGTTTGTGTTTAGGTTAAGTTTAGTTTTAGGGTTAAATTTTTATGTGAGGGTTACGTTTAGGGTTAGGGTTATTTTTACGTTTAGGATTAGAATTTAGTGTTAGAGTTAGGTTTAGGGTTAGGGTTATGGTTACGATTAGGGTTAGGGTTAGGTTTAGGTTTAGGGTTAGGTGTTAAGTGTTAGGAAGAGGGTTATGGTTAGGCTTCTGGTTAGGGTTAGTGTTAGTGTTAAGGTTATGGTTCGGGTTAGTGTTAGAGGTATGTGTAGTGTTAGTGTTAGGGTTAGTTTTAGGGTTATGGTATCTTTTGGGTTAGGATTAGTGTTAGAGTTTAGGTTTAAGGTTAGGATTATGGTTAGGGTCAAGGTTAGGATAGGGTTCGTAGTAAGGATTAGGGTTAGGATTAGGGGTAGGGTTAGGTTTAGGGATAGTGTTATGGTAGGTTTAGGGTTAGGGTTTGTGTTAGCTATTACAGCCTGTGTTAAGGTTAGTTTAAGGGTTAGGTTTAGGGAATAATGTTAGGTTCAGTGTGAGGTTTATGGTTAGCATTAGGGTTAGTGTTAGGGTTATGGTTAGGGTTTAGGAATAGGGTTAGGTTTAGGGTTTGTGTTTAGGTTAGGTTTAGGTTTAGGTTAAATTTTAATGTGAGGGTTACATTTAGGGTTAGGGTTATTTTTAGGTTTAGGATTGGAATTTAGTGTTAGAGTTAGGTTTAGGGTTAGGGTTATGGTTACGATTAGGGTTAGGGTTAGGTTTAGGTTTAGGGTTAGGTGTTAAGTGTTAGGAAGAGGGTTATGGTTAGGCTTCTGGTTAGGGTTAGTGTTAGGGTTAATGTTATGGTTCGGGTTAGTGTTAGAGGTATGTGTAGTGTTAGTGTTAGGATTAGTTTTAGGGTTATGGTATCTTTAGGGTTAGAATTAGTGTTAGAGTTTAGGTTTAAGGTTAGAATTGTGGTTAGGGTCAAGGTTAGCATAGGGTTAGTAGTAGGGGTTAGGGTTAGGATTAGGGGTAGTGTTAGGTTTAGGGATAGTGTTATGGTAGGTTTAGTTTTAGGGTTTGGGTTAGCTATTACGGCCTGTGTTAGGGTTAGTTTAAGGGTTAGGGTTAGGAAATAATGTTAGGTTCAGTGTGAGGTTTATGGTTAGCATTAGGGTTAGTGTTAGGGTTATGGTTAGGGTTTAGGATTAGGGTTAGGTTTAGGGTTTGTGTTTAGGTTAGGTTTAGGTTTAGGGTTAAATTTTAATGTGAGGGTTACATTTAGTGTTAGGGTTATTTTTAGGTTTAGGATTAGAATTTAGGGTTAGAGTTAGGTTTAGGATTAGGGTTACAGTTACGATTAGGGTTAGGGTTAGGTTTAGGTTTAGGGTTAGGTGTTAAGTGTTAAGAAGACGGTTATAGTTAGGCTTCTGGTTAGGGTTAGTGTTAGGGTTAGGGTTTAGGTATTAGGGATAGAGTTAGGGTTAGGGTTAGCGTTAGGGTTAGGGTTGGGTTTAGGGCAAGGTTTAGGCTTAGGGATAATATTAGGTTTAGTGTTAGGTTTAGGGTTAGGTATAGTGTTACGGTTAGGGTTAGGGTTAGGGTTAGGTTTTGGGTAAGGTTTAGGCTTAGGGATAGTGTTCGGTTTAGTGTTAGGTTTAAGATTAGGTATAGTGTTAGGGTTAAAGCTAGGTTTACGGTTAGGTTTAGGGTTAGTGTTAGGGTTAGGGCTGGGTTTAGGGCTAAATTTTACTGTTAGGGATATTTTTAGGGTTAGGGTTACCTTTAGGTTTAGGATTAGTATTTAGTGTTAGAGTTAGATTTAGTGTTAGAGTTACGCTTACATTTAGGTTTAGGGTTAGGTTTAGGTGTTAAGTATTAGGAAGAGGGTTAAGGTTAGGCTTCGAGTTAGGGTTATGTTTAGGGGTTAGGAATTAGGGATAGACTTAACGTTGGGGTTAGTGTTGGGGTTAGGGTTAGCGTTAGGTTTAGGGTAAGGTTTAGGGTTAGGTATAGTGTTAGTTTTAGGGTTAGGTTTTCGGTTAGGTTTAGCGTTTATGTTTAGGATTAGGTTTAGGGTTAAGTTTAGAATTAGGGTTAGGTTTAGGATTACAATTTATGGTTGGGGTAGGGTTAGAGTTAGTGTTACATTTAAGGTTAGGGTTAAGGCTAGGTTTAGTGTTAGAGTTAGGGGTTAGGTGTTAGGGAGAGGGTTAGGGTTAGGCTTCCGGTTACGTGTAGGTTTTGGGTTGGCGTTAGGTGTTAGCGACAGGGTTAGGGTTAGGGTTGGGTATTACAGTCAGACTTCGTTTTAGTTTAAGGGGTTGAGCTAGGGTTAGGGTAAGGGATTAGTGTTAGGGTTAGGGTTAGAGTTAATGTTAGTGTTAGGGTTAGGGGTTAAGGGTTAGGGAGAGGTTTAAGGTTAGGCTTTGAGTACAGTTAGGGTGAGCGTTACGATTATCTTCAGGGTAAGGCTTAGGGTTGGGGCTAGTGTTATCGTTAGTTTTAGGGTTAGGTTTAGCGTTATGGTTAGGGATTATGTGTTAGGTATAGGGTTAGTGTTAGGGTTAGGGTTAGGTTTACAGTTAGGGTTAGGGTTAGGCTTAGGGTTAGGTATAGTGTTAGGTTTAGAGTTAGGGTTTAGGGTTAGTGTTAAGGTTAAGGTTAGGGTTAGGGTTAGGTTTAGGTTTAGGGTTAGAGTTTAGTGTTATGGTTAGGTTAGTGTTAGGGTTAGCGTTAGTGTTAGGGTAAGTGTTAGGGTTAGGTTTAGGGTTATGATTAGAGTGAGGATTATAGGTTAGGTGTTAGGAAGAGTGTTAGGGTCAGGCTTTGGATTAGGCTTAGGGTTAACGTTATGATTAGGTTTAGTGTTAGGGTTAGGGTTAGATTTAGGGTTAGTTTTTGCGTTAGGGTTATGGTTATGGTTAGGGGTTAGGTGTTAGGGATAGTGTTAGGGTTAGTTTTAGGATTATGTTTAGGGTTAGGGTTAGGGATAGTTTTAGGGTTAGGGTTAGGGTTTGTGGTTAAGTTTATGGTTTGGATTACGGTTAATGTTAGCGTTAAGTTTAGAGGTTAGTGTTCGTGGTAGTGTTAGGGTTAGGGTTAGTGTTAGGGTTAGGGTTAATGTTAGTGTTAGAATTAGGTTTAGGGTTAGTTTTAGGTTTAGGTTTAGTGTTAGAGTTAGGAGTAGTGTTAGGATTAGAATTTAGGTTTAGGGTTAGGGATAGGGTTAGGTTTAGGGTTAGGGTTAAATTTTAGCTGTTAGCATTAAGGTTAGGGTTAAGGTTTGGCTTACGGTTAGAGGTTAGCGTCAGGTTTAGGGTTAGGGTTAGGGTTACAGTTATGGTCATGGTTAGAGTTAAAGGTCAGAATTAAGGTTAGGGTTAGAAGTTTGGTTTAGTGATAGTGTTAGGGTTAGAGTTATTGTTATAGGACAGTGTTAGGTTCAGAGTTAGGTTTAGGGTTAAGGTTAGGATTAGTGTTAGGGTTAGTTTAGGGTTAGAGGTATGGGTTAGGGTTAATGTTAGGGTTTGCTATGGGTTATGGTTAGGGTTATTGTTAGGTTTAGAGTTAGGGTGAGGTTTAAGGTTAGGGTTAGGGTTAGTCTTAGAGGTATGGGTTAGTGTTAGATTTAGGGTTATGGAAGATTTAGGGTTAGTGTTAAAGATATAGGTTAGTGTTAAGATTAGGGTTGTGGTTAGGGTCAGGTTTTGGGTAGGGTTAGAAGTAAGTGTTAGGGTTAAGTTTAGGGGTAATTTTAGGTTTAGGGATAGTGTTATGGTAGGTTTAGGGTTAGGGTTCGGGTTAGGTATTACGGTCATTATTAGGGTTAGTTTAAGGGGTAGGGTTAGGCTTATGCTTAGGGATTAACGCTAGGTTTAGTGTTAGGTTTACGGTTTGGGTTAGGTTTAGGGTTAGTGTTAGGGTTAGGGTTAGAGTTTAGGATTATTGTTAGGTTTAGGGTTAGTGTTAGGTTTAGTGTTAGGGTTAGGGTTAGGTTTAGGGTTAAATTTTTGGGTTGGAGTTACGTTTATTGTTAGGGTTATTTTTAGGGTTAGGATTAGAATTTAGGGTTAGAGTTAGGATTAAGGTTAGGGTTACGGTTACGGTTAGGGTTAGGGTTGGGTTTAGGTTTAGCGTTAGGTGTTAAATGTTTTGGGAAAAGGGTAATGGTTAGACTTCAGGTTAGGGTTAGTGCTTAGGTGTTAGGGATAGAGTCAGCATTCGGGTTGGGGCTAGGGTTAGGGTTAGGGTTAGGGTTAGGTTTAGGGTAAGGTTTAGGGTTAGGGATAGTGTTAGGTTTAGGTTTAGGGATATTGTTAGGGTTAGGTTTAGGGTTAGTGTTAGGGTTAGGTTTAGGGTTAGAGTTTAGTTTTAGGGTTAGCTGTATGGTTAACGTTATTGTTAGGGTTAGGTTTAGTATTAAAATTTATGGTTGGGGTAGGGTTCGTTTCAGAGTTACAGTTAAAGTTAAGATTAGGGCTAGGTTTAGGTTTAGAGTTTAGGTTTAGGGTTAGGTTTAGGGTTAATATTAGGGTTAGGGTTAGGTTTAGGATTACAATTTATGGTTGGGGTAGGGTTAGTGTTAGTGTTACATTTAAGGTTAGGGTTAGGGCTAGGTTTAGTGTTAGAGTTAGGGGTTAGGTGTTAGAGAGAGGGTTAGGGTTAGGCTTCCGGTTACGTGTAGGTTTTGGGTTACGATTAGGTTTAGGCTTAGGGTTATGGTTATGGTTAGGGTTAGGCTTAGAATTAGGGTTAATTTTAGAGGTATGGTTAGGGTTAGGTTTAGGGGTTATGTGTTAGCGACAGGGTTAGGGTTAGGGTTAGGGTTAGGGTTAGGTATTACAGTCAGGCTTCAGGTTACTTTAAGGGGTAGAGTTAGGGTTAGGGTAAAGAATTAATATTAGGTTTAGGATAAGGTTAATGTTTAGATTTGGGTTAGGGATTGGATTAGAAATTAGGGTTGGTGGTAGGGTTAGGATTATGGTTTCGGTTACGGTTAGGGTTAGTGTTAGGGTTATTCTTAGGCGTTAGGTGTTAGTGCGAGGCTTAAGGTTAGGGTTCGGATTGTGGTAAGTGTTTGGGGTATGATTAGCTTTAGGGTAAGGCTTAGGGTAATGGTTAGTTTTAGGGTTAGGTTTAGCGTTAGGTTTAGGGCTTAGGTATTAGGGAGAGGGTTAGGTTTAGGGTTAGGTTTACGCTTAGTGTTAGGGTTTGGGAATGTGTTAAGTTTAAAGTTAGGGTTTAGGGTTAGTGTTAGGGTTAAGGTTAGGGTTAGTGTTAGGTTTAGGGTTAGATTTTAGGATTATGGTTAGGTTAGGTTTTAGGGTTAGTGTTGGGATTACAATGAGCGTTAGGGTTAGGGTTAGGGTTATGATTAGAGTGAGGATTTGATGTTAGGTGTTAGAAGGTTATGGTTAGGCTTTGGGTTAGGTTTAGTGTTATAGTTACGATTAGGTTTAGGTTTTGGGTTAGCATTAGATTTAGGGTTAGTTTTAGAGTTAGGGTTAGTGTTAGGTTTAGGTTTAGGGTTAGGGTTAGGGATAGAGTTAGGGTTAGAGTTAAAGGTTAGGATTAACGTTAGGGTTAGAAGTTTGATTTAGTTTTAATTTTATTGTTAGTGTTAGAGTTAGTGTTAGGGCTAGAGGTTAGTGTTAGGTTGAGGTTTAGATTTAGGGTTAAAGTTAGGGTTAGCTTTAGGTTCAGGTTTAGAGGTATGGGTTAATGTTAGTATTTGGGTTAGGGTTCGGGTTAGGGCTATGGTTAGGTTTAGGGTTAGGGTTAAGTTTAGGTTTAGGGTTAGGCTTGGGTTAGTATTAGAGGTATGGGTTAGGATTAGGGTTAGGTTTAAGTTTAGGGTTATGGTAGGTTTAGGGTTAGGGTTACAGTTATGTATAATGGTCAGTGTTAGTGTTAGTTTAACGGGTAGGGTTAGGGTTAAGGGTAGGGATTAGTGTTAGGCTTAGTGTTAGGTTTATGGCTAGGGTTAGGGTTATGGTTAGAGTTAGTTTTAGGGTTAGAGTTTAGGGTTAGTGTTAGGTTTAGGGTTATTGCTAGTGTTAGGGTTAGGTTTAGGTTTAGAGTTTAGCATTAGAGTTAGTGTTAGGGTTAGGCTTAGACGTTATGGTTAGGGTTAGTGTTAGGGTTAGCATTAAAGCTTAGGTTTAGGTTTAAAATCACAGTTAGAGTTAGGGTTAGGTTTAGAGGTTAGTGTTAGGGTTATGTTTAGGGTTAGTGTTAGTGTTAGGGTTTGGGTTAGGTTTAGATTTTTGTTTAGGTTTAGGGTTAGTGTTAGGGTTAAGGATAGTATTAGGGTTAGGGTTAGAGTTAGGGTTAGGGTTAGGGTCACGGTTAGGCTTTGGGTTATGGTTATGGTTAGTGTTAGTGTTAATGTTAGGTTTAGGTTTAGGTTGAGGTTTAGGGTTAGGGTTATGTTTAGGGTTAGAATTTAGGTTTAATGTTAGGTTTAGGGTTAGGTTTATGGATAGGTTTAGTGTTACGGTTAGTGTTAGAGGTTAGGGTTAGTTTTAGGGTTAGATTTAGGGTTATGGTTATGGTTAGAGGTATGGGTGAGGTTTAGGTTTAGGCGTAGGCTTAGGTTTAGTGTTATAGTTAGTGTTACCGTTATAGTTTAGGGTTAGTGTTAGGGTTAGAGTTAGGATTAAAGTTAGGGTTTGGTTTAGGTTTAGGTTTAGGGTTGGTCTTAGGGGTTAGGTATTAGAGAGACGGTTAGGCTTAGGCTTCCTGTTACAGTTAGTGTTAACGTTACAATTAGGTCTAGTGTTAGTGTTTTGGTTATGGTTACAGTTTAGGATTATGGTTAGGGTTAGGATTAGTGTTAGGTTTAGGGTTCAGGTTAGGGTTATTGTTAGCATTAGGTTTAGTTTTAGGTTTAGGTTTAGGTTTAGGGTTAGGGTATGCTTTAGGTATGGGGTTATGGTGGTGTTAGGGTTAGGGTTTGCTATTACTGTCAGTTTTAGGGTTTGTTTAAGCAGTAGTGTTAGGGTTTGGGTTAGGGATTAAAGTTAGGTTTAGGGTTAGTACTATGTTTAGGGTTAGGCTTATGTTTAGTGTTAGTCTTAGGGTTAGGTTTTGGGTTAGAGTTTAGGGTTAGGGTTAGGGTTAGGTTTAGGTTTAGTATTAGGATTAGAATTTAGGGTTAGGGTTATGTTTAGGATTAGGGTTATGGTTAGGGTTAGGTTTAGGTTTAGTGTTAGGGTTAGGTATTAGGTGTTAGGAAGAGTGTTAGGGTAGTTGTTATTGTTACGGATTAGGTGTTAGGGAGAGTGTTTGGGTTAGGCTTTGTGTTACCATTAGGGTTATGGTTACAATTAGGTTTAGGGTTAGTGTTATGGTTAGGGTTAGAGTTTAGAATTAGGGTTAGGTGTAGCATTAGGGTTTTGGTTAGAGTTAGAGTTTAGGGTTAGTGTTACGGGTAGTGTTAACTTTAGGATTGGCTTTATGGTTAGAGGTTAGCATCAGGTATACGTTTAGAGTTAGGTTTAGGGTTAGAGTTAAATATTAGTGTTAGGGTTAGGGTTAGTGTTAGCATTAGAGTTTTGGGTTACTGCTAGCGTGAGTGTTAGGGTGAGTATTAGGGTTAGGGTTAGGGTTAAAGCTTAGGGTTAAGGTTAGGTTTAGGGTTAGGGTTAATGTTAGGAATAGAAGTCAGTGTTAGGGGTAGGGTTAGGATTATGGTTATGGTTAGTGTTACGGTTATGGTTAGTATTAGGGTTACGGTTAGTGTTTGGGTTATTGTTTGGGCATAGGTGTTAGTAAGAGGGTTAAGGTTAAGCTTCGGGATACGGTTAGCGTTACTTTTACGATTAGGTTTAGGGTTAGGCTTAGGGTAAGGGTTTAGTTTATGTTTATGGTTAGCTTTATGGTTAGTTTTAGGGTTAGGGTTAGGGGTTAAGTGTTAGGGATAGGATTAGGGTTACAGTTAGAGTTAGGGTTAGGGTAAGGTTTCGGGTTTGGTTTAAGGGTTAGAGTTAGGATTAGGGTTAGTGGTTAAGTGTTAGTTGTAGTATTAGGGTTATGGTTAGTGTTAGGGTTAGGGTTATGGTTAGGGTTAGATTTAGTTTTATGGTTAGGTTTAGCACTACGGATAGTGTTAGGGTTAGGGTTAGGCTTTAGGGTTAGGGTTAGGGTTAGGATTAGGTTTATGCTTATGGTTAGAGTTTAGCATTAGGTTTAGTGTTACAGTTTGGGGTTAGGGTTGGGTTTAGTGTTAGGCTTAGTGTTTATGGTTAGGGATAGGTTTAGGTTTAGGTTTAGTGTTAGGGTTAGAGGTATGGGTTAGGGTTATGGTAAGGGTTAGGGTTAGGTTTAGGGTTATGCTATGGTTAGGGTTAATGTTAGGGTTAGGTATTACATTCAGGTTTATGGTTAGTTTAAGGGGTAGGGTTAGGGTTAGGGCTAGGGATTAATTTTAGGTTTAGGGTTATGGTTATGGTTAGCTTTAGGGTTAGGGTTAGTGTTAGGTTTAGGATTAGATGTTAGGGTTAGTGGTAGGGTTAGTGTTATGGTTACAGTTAGGTTTAGGTTTAGTGTTATGTTTAGGGATAAGGGTTAGTTGTTAGGGAGAGGGTTAAGATTAGGATTCGGGTTACGGTTAGAGTTAGGGTTACAATTAATTTTATTGTTAGCCTTAGGGTTAGGGTTAGTGTTAGGGTTAGGTTTAGTGTTAGTTTGAGATTTAGGTTTAGGGTTTGGGTTGGGGTTAGGTGTTATGGATAGGGATAGGTTTAGGGTTCGTGTTATGGTTAAGTTTAGGTAAGGTTTAGATTTACAGTGAGGTTTAGGTTTAGGAATAATGTTAGGTTTACAGTTAGTTTAAGGTTAGGTTTAGGTTTAGTGTTAGGGTTAGGGTTAGGGTTGATAATTGGGTGAGAAGTTGATTTTGTGTTAGGGTTAGGGTTAGGTTTAGAGTTAGAGTTAGGGTTAGGGTTAGATGTTAGGGCTAAGGATAGGGTTAGTGTTAGGTTAGTGTTTTGGTTAGAATTTATGGTTAGGGTTAGGGTTAATTTAGTGTTAAGTTTAGGGTTAGGGTTATGGTTATAGGTTAGCCTTAGGTTTAGGGGTAGAGTTTGTGTTTAGAGTTAGGGTTAGGGTTAGGATTAGAGGTTATGTTGAAGGTTAGGGTTAGGTTAAGGGTTAAAACTTAGGTTTAGGTTTAGTGTTAGGGTTAGAGTTAGTGTTGGTTTTAGGTTAGGTTTACGGTTAGGGTTAGGGGTTAGTGGTTAGTGATAGTGTTAGGGTTAGGGTTAGTGTTAAGGGTAAGTGTTAGTGTTTTTGTTAGGGTTTACATAAGGTTAGGGTTAGTTTTAGGGTTAGGGTTAGGGTTAGGCTTAGACGCTATGGTTAGCGTTAGGGTTAGGGTTAAAGCTTAGGTTTAGGGTTAGGTTTTGGGTCAGGGTTAGGGTTAGGGTTAGGGTGCGGATTAGGATTAGGTTAGTGTTAGTGTTAGGTTTAGGGGTTAGGTGTTAGGAATAGGTTTACGGGTTAGGCTTCAGGTTACGGTTAGTGTTAGGGTTACGATTAGGTAGGGTTAGTGTTAGGGTTAGCGTTTTCGTTAGATTTATGTTTAGTTATAGGGTTAGGGTGAGTGTTAGCTTTAAAGGTTAGGTGTTAGGGATAAGGTTGCAATTAGGGTCAGGTTTAGGGTTGGGTTAGAGTTTAGGTTTTGGGTTAGGTTTAGCGTTAGTGTTAGGGTTAGTGTTGCGATTAGAATTTAAGTTTAAGGTTAGATTTAGGGTTAAGGTTATGGTTACGATTAGGGTTAGGTGTAGGTTTAGGTCTAGGGTTAAGCATTAGGTGTTAGGGAGAGGGTTTTGGTTAGGCTTCGGGTTAGGTTTTGGGTTACGATTAGCTTTAGGGTTAGGGTTAGGGTTAGGGTTAGGGTTAGGGGTAGGGGTCGGGGTAGGGGTTAGGTGTGATGGATAGAGTTAGCGTTAGGGATAGGTTTAGTGTTAGTGTTAGGTTTAGGGTTAGGTTTAGGGTTAGGGATAGTGTTAGCTTTAGGTTTAAGGTGAGGGTTAGTGACAGGGTTAGGTTTAGGGTTAGGGTTAGCATTTAGGGTTAGGGTTAGTGTTAGGGTTATTGTTAGGTTTAGGGTGATTTTGAGGTTTTAGGTTAGGGTTAGATTTAAGGTTAGTGTTAGTGTTAGCATTAAGGCTAGGGGTTAGGGATTAGGGAGAGGCTTAAGGTTAGGCTTCAGATTACGGTTAGGGTTAGGGTTACGATTAGCTTTATTGTCAGGTTTAGGGTTAGGGTTCGTGTTAGGGTTAGTTTTAGTGTTAGTTTTAGTGATAAGTTTAGCATTCGTTTTAGGGGTTAGTTGTTAGGGATAAGATTAGGGTCAGGGTTAGGTGTACTTTTAGGGTTAGGGTTAGGAATAGTGTTAGGTTTTGAGTTAGGGTTTAGGGTTATTGTTAGGGTTAAGGTTAGGGTTAGCGTTAGGTTTAGGTTTAGAGTTTAGTGTTTTGGTTAGGTTAGGGTTAGGGTAGGGTTAGGGTTAGGGTTATGATGAGGGTGAGGGTTAGAAGTTAGGTGTTAGGAAGAGGGTTAGGGTTTGGCTTTGGATTAGGGTTAGGTTTACGATTAGGTTTAGGTTTAGGGTTAGGGTTAGGGTTATTGGTTAGGTATAAGGGATAATGTTAGAGTTAGTGTTAGGTTTAGGGTTAGGGTTAGGTTTAGGCATAGTGTTAGGGTTAGAGTTAAAGGTTAGGATTAATGTTGTTAGAAGTTCGGTTTAGTGTTAGCGTTAGTTTTAGGGTTAGTGTTAGTGTTAGGCTTAGAGGTTAGTGTTAGGTTTAGTGTTAGGTTTAGGATTAAGGTTAGCGTTATTTTTAGGTTTAGCGTTAGAGGTACAGGTTAGGGTTAGTGTTAGGGTTAGGCTTAGAGGTTATGGTTAGGGTTAGTGTTAGGGTTAGTGTTAAACCTTATGTTTAGTTTTAGGGTCACGGTTAGGGTTAGGGTCTTGTTTGGAGTTGAGTGTTAGGGTTATGTTTAGGTTTAATGGTATTGTTAGGTTTTGGGTTAGGTTTAGACTTATGTTTAGGTTTCTGGTTACTGTTAGGGTTAAGGATAGAATTAGGGTTAGGCTTAGCAATAGGGTTAGGTTTAGGGTCACATTAGGCTTTGGGTAACGGTTATGGTTAGTGTTAGGGTTATGGATAGGGTTAGGGTTAGGCTGATGTTTAGGGTTAGGGTTAGGATTAGGGTTAGAAGTTAGGTTTAATATTAGGTTTAAGGGTAGGCTTAGGGTTAGGGTTAGTGTTAGAGGTTATGGTTAGGGTTAGGGTTAGAGGTATTGATTAGGGGTAGGTTTAGTGGTATGATTAGGTTTAGGGTTAGAGTTAGTGTTACGGTTAGAGTTTAGGGTGAGTTTTAGGGTTACAGTTAGGGTTAAGGTTACGGTTAGGTTTAGGGTTAGGTTTAGGTTTAGGTTTAGTGTTAGGATTAGGTGTTCGGTGTTAGGGAGACTGTTAAGGTTAGGCTCATGTATGGCTAGGGTTAAGGTTATGATTATGTTTAGTGTTAATGTTAGGGTTAAGGTTAGTGTTAGGGTTAGGGTTAGGGTTAGGATTATGGTTAGGGTTATGGTTATGGTTAGGGTTATGGTTAGGGTTAGTGTTAGGGTTACGGTTAGCGTTAGTGTAGGGTAAGTGTTAGTGTTAGGGATATGGTTAGGCTTCAGGTTACACTTAGGTTTAGGGTTACCATTGGGTTTAGTCTTGGGCTTACTTTTAGGAATAGCATGAGGGTTAGGTTCAGTATTAGCTTTAGGGTTAGTTTTAGCCTTAGGCTTCAGGGTTTGGTGATAGGCATAGGATTAGGGTTAGGGTAGGTTTAGGGTTAGGTTTACAGTTAGGGTTAGGGTTAGGGATAGTGTTATGGATAGTTTAGGGTTATGTTTTAGGGTTAGTGTGAGTGTTAGCATTATGGTAAGGATTATGGTTAGTCTTCGGGTTATGGTTAGGGTTAAAGTTACGATTAGGTTTGAGTTAGGTTTAGGGTTAGGGTTACCGTTAGGTTTAGATGTTAGGTATAAGTTTAGGGTTAGGCTTCATTTTACAGTTAGAATTTAGGCTAAGGGTTAGGTCTAGGGTTACAATTTAGGTTTAGTGTTAGGTTTAGGGTTAAGGTTAGGGATAGGTTTATGGTTAGGGTTAGTGTTATAGGTTAGGTATAGTGTTAGATGTAGGGTTAGGGTTAGTGTTAGTGTTAGTGTTAGAGTTATGTGTTAGGGTTAGTGTTAGCATTAGGGTCAGTGTTAGCCTTAGAGGTTATGATTAGGGTTAGGGTTAGAGTTAGGGTTAAAGTGTACATACAGGGTTAGTGTTACTGTAAGGGTTAGGGTTAGGTTTTGGGATATCCTAAGGGTTAGGATTAGGTTTAGTGGTTTCTTTTACGGTTAGGGTTACATTTAGAGTTAGGGTTATGTTTAGAGGTTTGTATTAGTTTTAGGGTTAGGTTTAGGGTTAGTGTGAGGGTTAGGGTTACGGTTAGAGATAGGTTTAGTGTTAGGATTAGGCTTAGGTTTATGGTTAGGTTTAGGGTTACAATTAGGTTAGCATTAGGGTTAGGGTTAGGGTTAGGGTTAGGGTTAGAGTTTGCTTTAGATTTAGTTTTAAGTTTAGGGTTTGAGTTAGGGTTAGGTTTAGGGGTTAGGTGTTAGGCATAGGCTTATTGTTAAGGTTTATTGTAATGGTTAGTGTTAGGGTTAGGTTTACAGTTACGGTTACGGTTAGAGGTTAGCGTTAGGTTTAGGGTTAGGTTTAGGCTTAGGGTTACGGTTTGGGTTAGAGTTATAGGTTAGGTTTAGGGTTTGGGTTAGAGTTAAAGGTTAGGGTTAGGGTTAGGGTTACGGTTAGTGTTTAGGATTAGTGTAAGTTTAAGGGTTAGGTGTAGGGTTAGGTTTAAGTTTAGGGTTAGAGTTAAGGGTTATGGTTCCGTTTAGGGTTAGGGTTAGGGTTAGGATTAGGGTTATGCTTAATGTTAGGGTTATGATTAAGGTTAGGGTTAGGAGTTAGGCTTTAGGGGGATGTTTAGGGTTAGTCTTTGGGTTACGGTTAGGGTTTTGATCACGATTAGGTTTTGGATTATGGTTAGTGTTTGGTTTAGGGTTAGTTTTAGAGTTAGGGTTAGGTTTAAGGTTAGGGGTTAATTGTTAGCGATAGGGTTAGGGTTAGTGTTAAGGTTAGGGGTTAGGTGTTAGTGATAGATTTAGGGTTAGGGTTAAGTTTAGCATTAGGGTTAGGGTTAGGTTTAGAGGTTAGTGTTAGGTTTAGGGTTAGGGTTAGTGTGAGGCTTAGGGTTAGGGTTAGAATTATGGTTAGGGATAGGGTTAGTCTTAGGTTTACGGTTAGGGTTAGGGTTTCAATTATTTTAGCGTTAGGGTGAGGGTTAGGTTTAGGTTTTGAGTTAGATTTAGTGTTAGAGTTAGGATTAGGGTTAGGGTTAGGTTTAGGGGTTAGATGTTAGGGATAGGGTTATGAATTAGTGTTAGTGTTAGAGTTAGGCTTATGGTTAGGCTGAGGGTTAGGGTTAGGTTTATGGTTAGGGTTAGCATTTATTGTTAGGGATAGGATTAGGGTTACCTTATGGTTAAGGTTAAGGTTAGTTTTGAGGTTTAGTGTTAGGGTTAGTGTCAGGTTTAGAAGTTAGGTTTAGTGCTAGGTTTAGCATTAGTGTTAGGGATAGTTTTGGTTTAGGGTTAGTGTTAGAGGTTATGGTTAGTGTTAGGGTTAGGTTTAGGGTTAGGGTTAGGGTTAGAAGTATGTGTTAGGGTTAGGTTTAGGTTTAGGTTTAGTGTTAGGGTTATGCTAGGCATAGAGTTAGGAATAGGTTTAGGTATTACAGTCAGGGTTATTGATAGTTTAAGGGGTAGGTTTAGGGTTAGAGTAAGGTATTAATATTAGGTCTGGTTTAGGGTTATGGTTATGGTTATTGTTAGGGTTAGGGTTAAGACTAGAAGTTAGGGTTAGTGGTAGGTTTAGGGATATGATTACGTTTACGGTTAGGGTTAGTGTTAGTGTTAGGATTAGGTGTTAGGTGTTATGGAGAGGGTTAAGGTTAAACTTTGGGTTACGGTTAGGGTTAGTGTTACAATTAGGTTTTGGGTTAGGCTTAGGGTTAGTGTTATGCTTAGGTTTAGTGTTAGTTTTATGGTTAGGTTCAGTGTTAGGGTTAGGGGTTAGGTGTTAGGGATAAGGTTAGTGTTAGGGTTCCGGTTAGGGTTAAGTTTACCGCTAGTGTTGGGGTTAGGGATAGTGTTAGGTTTATGGTTAGGGTTTAGGGTTAGTGTTAGGGTTAGGGTTAGGGTTATGGTTAGGCTTCCGGTTACGGTTAGGGTTAAAGTTACCTTTAGGTTAGGTTTAGATTTAGGGTTAGTGTTAAGGTTAGTCTGAGGTTTAGGGTTAAATGTTTGGGATATGTTTAGGGTTTTGGTTAGTGTTATGTTTAGAGTTTAGGGTTAGGGTTAGGCTTAGTGTTAGTGTTTGGTTTAGGTTTATGGTTATGGTTAGGTTTAGGGTTATGGTTAGAGGTAAGCGTTAGGTTTAGTGATAGAGTTTGTGGTTAGGGTTAGGATTAGGGTGGTCTTAGATGTTATTTTTAGGGTTATGTTTAGGGTTAGGGTTAAAGCTTAGGTTTAGGGTTAGGGTTAGCGTTAGGTTTAGGGATAGGTTTAGTGTTAAGGTTAGGGCTAGGCTTAGAGTTATGGTTAGGGTTAGAATTACATTTAGGTTAAGGTTAGGGTTAGGGTTAGAATTTAGGGTTAGTGTTAGGAATCGGGTTAGGGTTAGGGATAGGTTTCGGGTTAGGGTTAGTGTTAGAGGTTAGGGTTAGTGTTACGATTAGAGTTAGCCTTAGGGTTAGGGTTAGGATTAGAAATTTGGGTTAGGGTTTTGTTTAGGGTCAGGTTTAGGGGTTAGGTTTTAGGGATAGGTTTGGGTTATGGTTAGGGTTAGTGTTAGGTTAGGGTTAGGGTTAGGGTTAGGTTTAGGTTATGTTTAGGATCATGGTTAGGATTAGAATTTAGGGTTAGGTTTAGGGTTAGGTTTATGGGTTAGTGTTAGGGTTACGGTTATGGTTAGAGCTTAGCGTTAGGTTTAGGGTTAGGGTTAGTGTTAGTGTTAGGGTTTGGGTTAGAGTTAAAGGTTAGGGTTATGGTTAGGGTTACGCTTAGAGTTTAGGTTAGTGTTAGGGTAAGTGTTAGGTTTATGGTTAAATTTAGGGTTAGGGTTTAGGGTTATTGTTAGCGTTAGGGTTAGGTTTACGCTTAGTTTTAGGGTTATGATTAACGTTAGATTTAGGGGTTAGGTGTTAGGGAGACGGTTAAGGTTAGGCTTTGGGTTACAGTTAGGTTAGGGTTAGGTTTAGGGTTAAGGTTAGTGATGCCGTTAGATTTAGAATGAGTTTTAGAGTTAAGGTTAGCATTAGGTTTAGGGTTAGAGTTTGGGTTTAGGTTTAGGGTTAGGGTTAGGCTTAGTGTCATGCTTAAGGTTAGGTTTAGGGTTAGGGTTAAATCTTAGGTTTAGTGTTAGGTTAAGGTTAGGGTTAGTGTCAGGGTTAGTGTTAGTGTTAGGCTTACGGGTTAGCTGTTAGTGATAGTGTTAGGGTTACAGTTATGGTTAGGGTTAGGTTTACGTTTAGGGTTAGGGTTAAGTTTAGAGTTAGGGTTAGATTTGGTTTCGGGGTTAGGTGTTATGGATAGGGTTGTGGTTATGGTTATCATTAAGGTTAGGGTTAGTGTTAGGGTCAGGGTTAGGAGTTAGATGTTAGGGAGAACATTAAAGTTACACTTCAGGTTATGGTTAGTGTTAGGTTTACGGTAAGGTTTAGCATTAGGGTTAGGGTTAGGGTTAGTTTTACGGTTACTTTTAGAGTTAGGTTTAGGGTTAGGTTTAGAGGTAAAGTCTTAGGGATAGAATTAGGGTTAGGGTTAAGGTTAGGGATAGGGTTACAGTTAGGATTAGTTTTTCAGTTAGTTTTAGGGTGAGGGTTAGGGATTAAGTGTTAGGGATATTATTAGTGTTATGGATAGGGTTAGGTTTAGTTTTAGGTTTAGGGTTAGTGTTAGATTTATGGTTAACTTTAGGTTTACGGATAGTGTTAAGGTTAGGTTTAGGCTTTAGGCTTATCGTTAGGGTTAGGGTTAGGATTATTGTTAGGGTTATGGTTAGAAGTTAGCGTTAGGTTCAGTGTTAGTGTTTGGGGTTAGCGTTAGGGTTAGGTTTACGATTTGAGTAAGGATTAGGGTTAGGGTTAGGGTTAGGGTTAGTGTTAGGGTTAAGTTTAGTGTTAGGGTTAGTGTTAGGGTTAGGGTTAGGGAAAGGGTATGGTTACGATAAGGATTAGTCGTTACATTTAGGGTTACGGTTATGGTTAGTTTTACGGTTAGGTTTAGAGGTTAGTGTTAGTGTTAGTGTTATGGTTAGGGTTAGTTTTAGGGTAGGGTTAGATTTAGAGTTTGGTTTAGGTTTGCTTACAGTTAGGGTTAGGTTTAGGGAGAGGGTTACTGTTAGGCTTTGGTTTATGGTTATGGTTAGTGTTACGTTCAGGTTAGGGTTAGTGTTAGGGTTAGGGATAAGATTAGGGTTAGAGTTGCGGTTAGGGTTAGGGTTTGGATTAGGGTTAGGCTTAGGGTTAGGTTTAGTGTTAGGGTTAGGGTTAGGTTTAGAGGTTAGCTGTGAGGGATAGGGTTAAGGTTAGGCTTCAGGATACGGTTAGTTTTAAGGTTAGGATTAGGTAAGGATTAGGGTTAGGTTTATGGTTATTGTTTGTGATTGCGTTAGATTTAGGCTGAGTTTTTGAGTTAAGGTTAGCATTAGGTTTAGGGGTTAGATGTTAGGGATAGGGTTATGGTGATGGTTAGGGTTAGGTTTAGGTTTAGTGTTAGGATTAGTTTCATGGTTAGGTTTTGTGATTAGGGTTAGGGTTAGGGTTAGGAATTATAGTCAGTGTTAGGGTTAGTTTAATGTGTAGGGATAGGTCTAAATTTAGGGTTAGAGTTATAAGTTAGGGTTAGGGTTAGGGGTTAGGTGTTAGGGTTAGGATTAATGTTAGGGTTAGGGTTAAAGCTTAGGTTTAGGGTTAGGGTTAGTGATAGTGTTAGGGATAATGTTAGGGGTAAGATGTTAGGGAGAGGGTTAGGGTTAGGGTTAGGGTTACGTTTTGTGTTAGGGTTGCGATTAGATTTAGGGTTAGGGTTAGGTTTAGTGTTAGTTTTAGGGTTAGGTTTATTTTTAGGGTTGAGCTTTAGGTGTTAGGCATAGTGTTAGGATTGGGGTTAGGTTTAGGTTTACAGTTCGGGTTATATTTACGGGTAGTGTTAGGGTTAGGGATAGCGTTAAGTTAGGGTTAGGGTTAGGGTTATTGTTAAGGTTAGGGTTAGGGTTAGGGTTAGGTTTAGGTTTAGGGTTATGGTTAGAGTTTAGCGTTAGGTTTAGTGATAGAGTTTGAGTTTAGGGTTAGGCTTAGTGCTAGTCTTAGAAGTTATGGTTATGGTTAGGGTTAGGGTTAGGGTTAAAGCTTAGGTTTATGGTTGGGTTTAGGGTTAGCATTAGGAATATGGTAAGGGTTAGGATTAGGGTTAGTCATTGGGTTTAGGGTTAGGGTTATGGTTAGGGTTAGGCTTAGGTTTAGAGGTAAGTTATAGGATTAGGGTTATGGTTTGGGTTAGTATTAGGGTTAGGGTTATGTTTAGAGTTAGGTTTAGGGATAGGTTAGGTTTAGGGTTAGTGTTAAGTTTAGTGTTATGGTTAGTGCTAGGTTTTGGTTGAGCTTTAGAGTTAGGGTTATGGTAAGGGTTAGAAGTTAAATTTAGTGTTAGGTTTAGTGTTAAGGTAAGGGATAGGTTTATGGTTAGGGTTAGTGTTAGAGATTATGGTTATTATGAAAGGTTTGGTTTAAGGCTAGTGTTAGGGTTAGGGTTAGGGTTAGAGGTATGTGTTAGGGTTAGAGTTAGGGTTATTGTTACGGTTAGGGTAAGCTATAGGTTTATGTTTAGGGTTAGTGTTAGAGGTTATGGTTATTATTAGGGTTAGTGTTAAGGCTAGGGTTAGGCCTATGGTTAGGCTTAGGCTTATGCTAGTGTTAGTATTAGGGTTATTTTAGGGTTAGGTATTACAGTCAGGGTTAGGGTTAGTTTAAGGTGTAAGTTTAGGGTTAGGATTAGGGATTAATGTTAGGTTAGGGTTATGTTTATGTTTAAGTTTATGGTTATGGTTCGGGTCAGAGTTAGGATTAGAAGTTACCATTAGGGGTAGCGTTAGCATTATGGTTATGATTAGGGTTAGGGTTAGTGTTAGGGTTAGAGTTAGGGGTTCAGTGTTAGTGAGGTGGTTAAGTTAGGCTTCGGGTTACAGTTTGAGTTAGGGTTACAATTAGTATTAGTGTTAGGTTTAAGCTTAGGGTTAGGGTTAGGTTTAAGTTTAGTTTTAGAGTTAGGGTTAGGGTTAGGTTTTAGGTGTTTGGGATAGGTTTAGGATTAGGGTTAGGTTTAGGGTTAGGTTTAGGGTTAGGGTTATGTTTAGGGATAGTGTTAGTGTTACGGTAAGTGTTATGGTTAGGTTTAGGTTTAGGGTCAGGGTTAATTTTGAGTTTAGTGTTAGTGTTAGTGTTAGGGTTTGGGTTAGTGTTACGGTTAGTGTTTAGGGTAAGGTTTAGGGCTAGGGTTAGGGTTAGGTTTATGGTTAGAAATTAGCATTCAGTTTACGGTTAGATTTAGGTTTAAGGATAGCATTAGGGTTAGGCTTAGAGGTGATGGTTAGGGTTAGTGTTAGGCTTATGGCTAAAGCATAGGATAAGTGTTAGGTTTAGATTTATGGTTAGGTTAGGGAATGGGTAAGGGTTAGGATTAGGGTTTAGTGTTTAAGTTTAGGGTTAGGCTTAGGGTTAGGGTCAGAGTTAGGGTTAGGGGTAGATTTAGTGGTTAGTTGCTAGGGATAGGGTTAGGGTTATGCTTCCGATTTCAGTTAGGATTAGGGTTCTGATTAGGTTTAGGGTTAGACTTAGTGTTAGCCTGAGGTTAAGTGTTAGGGTTGGGCTTAGGTGTTATGGATAGGATTAGGGTTAGGTTTAGGGTTAAGTTTTGGGTTAGGTTAGGTTTAGGTTTAGGGTTAGCATTTAGTGTTAAGGTTTGGGTTATGGTTAGGTTTAGGTTTAGGGTTAGGGCTAGGGTTAGAGGTTAGCGTTAGGGTCAGGGTTAGGTTTCAGGTTAGGGTTAGTATTAGGGTTAGGGTTAGGGTTAGGCTTAGGGTTAGTGCTAGGTTTAGGGGTAGGATTAGGGTTTAGATGTTAGGGATAGTGTTATGGTTAGGGTTAACGTTAATGTTAGGGTTTGGGTTAATTTTAGGGTTAGGGATAGTGTTTAGTGTCAGGGATAGAGTTACGTTTACGTTTAGGTTTAGGGTTAGGGTTAGGCTTAGGATTAGGGTTAGAGGTCAGGGTTAGTGTTAGCGTTTAGGGTTAGGTTTAGTGTTAGGGTTAGGTTTCTGGTTACGGTTATCGGTAGAAGTTAGCATTTGGTTTAGTTTTAGGGTTAGGGCTAGAGTTTAGCATTAAGGTTAGGCTTAAAATTAGGGCTTAAGTTTAGGGTTAGGCTTATGTTTATGTTTGGGTCTAAGGGTTAGGGTTAGGTTTAGAGGTTAGGGTTATGGTTAGGGTTATGTTTCTGTTAGGGTTAGTTTTAGGTTTTAGTTGTTAGGTATAGGGTCATTGATAGGCTTCGGATTACGGTTAGCTTTAGGGTTACGATTAGGTTTAGGATTGGTGTTAGGTTTCGAGTTAGGTTTATGTTTAGGGTTAGAGTTAGAGTTAGGGTTAGATTTTTGGTTAGGGTTAGGGGTTAGGTGTTAAGGATTTCGTTAGGGTTATGTGTAGCATTACGGTTAAGGTGAGAGTTTCTTTTAGGTTTATGGATGGGTTAGTGTTAGCTTTAGGGTTAGGGTTAGGGTTAGGGATTAGGGTTAGGGTTAGGGTTAGTGTTCGGGTTAGTGTTAGCTTTATGGGTTAGTGTTACGCTTAGGGTTAGGGTTATGTTAAGCAGTAGCGTTAGGCTTACGTATTAGAGTTAGTGTTCAGGTTAGTGTTAGGGTTACGGTTAGGGATTAGGGTTAGGGTTAGTGCTCATGTTAGGGTTAGGTTTAAGGGTTAGTGTTAGGCTTAGGGTCAGGATTATGGTAAGCAGTAGCGTTAGGCTTATGTATTAGAGTTACTGTTCAGGTTAATGTTAGGGTTACGATTATGGATTAGGGTTAGGGTTCGTGTTAGGGATAGTTTTAGGCTCAGTATTCGGATTAGGGTTAGGAATAAGGTTAGGGTTAGGGTTAGGATTATTGTTAGGGTTAGTGTTAGTGTTAGGGTTACGATTAGGGATAGGGTTAGGGTTAGGGTTAGGTGTTAGTAGTAGAGTTAGGGTTAGGGTTAGGGTTAAGGATGAGGGTTAGGTTTAGGATTAGGATTAGGGTTAGTGTTAGGGTTAGAAAGTTAGTGTTAGAGTTAGCGTGGGGGTTAGAGTTATGTTTATTGATAGGGTTATGATTAGGTTTAGGTTTAGGGTTACAGTTAGGGTTAGGGTTAGTGTTAGGTTTAGCGTTAGGGTTAGGGTTAGTGTTAGGGTTATGTTAGGATTATTGTTACTTTTAGGTTAGGGTTAGAGGTTAGCTTTTAGGGATTGTGTTAGGGTTGGCTTCGGGTTACTGTTAGGGTAAGGTTTTTGAACAGGTTTAGGGGTAGGGTTAGGTAGAGCGTTAGGTATAGTGTTAGTGTTAGGTTTAGTGTTAGGGTTATGGTTACAGTTCGGATCAGTGTTAGGGTTAAGGTTAGGGTTACTTTTAAGGTTAGGTTTAGGGTTAGGTTTAGGGTTTTCAGGTAGTGTTAAGGTTATGGTTAGGTTTAGGTTTAGGTTTAGGTTAGGGTTAGGTTTAGAGTTTAGAGTTTAGAGGTTAGTGTTAGAGTAAGGTTAACAGTTTGGGTTAGGGAGAGGGTTAGGTGTTAAGGATAATACTAGGGTTATTGTTAGGGTTATGGTTAGGGTTATGGTTATGTTTAGGTTTATGGTTAGGCTTATTGTTAAGGTTAGGGTTAGGGATTAGGGAAAGGTTTACAGTTAGGGTTAGGCTTAGGTTTAGGTTTAGTGTTACTGTTAGGTTTAAGATTATGGTAAGGATTATGGTTAAGGTTGTGTATTTGGGTTATTGTTCATTTTATGGTTAGGCATAGGGTAAGGGTTAGGTTATGGATTAGGGTTAGAGTTAGTTTTAGGATTAGATTTAGGGTTACTGTTAGTGTTAGGGTTAGGTTAGGGATAGGTTTAGGGGTTGGGTGTTAGGGATAGGGTCAGTGTTAGGCTTTGGTTTCTGGTTAGGGTTAGGATTATGATTAGGTTTCGGTTAGGGTTAGGGTTAGGGTTAGTGTTAGTGTTAGGTTTAGGGTTGGGGATAGGGTCCAGGCTTAGGGTTAGGATTAGGGTTAGATTTTCAGTTAGGGGTAGGATTAAGTTAGGGTTTGGTTCAGGGGTTAGGTATTAGGGATAGAGTCAGGGTTAGGTTATGGATTACTGTTAGGGTTAGTCTTAGGGTTATGGTTAGATTTAGGGTTAGGGTAAGTGTTAGAGGTAGGGTTAGGTTTAGGGTTTGGGTTAGGTTTAGAGTTAGGGTTAGAGTTAGGTTTAGATTTTCCGTTAGGATTAGGGATTAGGTGTTAAGGATATGGTTTGGGTTATGGTTAGTGTTAGGGTTTGGGTTAGGTTTAGAGTTAGGCTTAGGGTTTGTATTAGCATTAGTGTTTCATGGTTAGGGTTCCTCGAGTTAGGGTTTAGGATTAGGGTTAGGGATAGGCTTAGGGTTAGGTTTAGGATTATGTTTAGGGTTAGGTTTACTATTAGGATTAGGGCTAGGGATATGGTTATTGATATTGTTAGGGTTAGGGTTATTGTTAAGTTTTGGGTTAGGGTTAGGTTTAGGGTTAGGGTTAGGGTTAGGGATAGTGTTAGGTTTAGGATTAGTGTTAGGGTTAGGGTTAGAGGTTAAGGTTAGAGTTAGGGTTAGCGTTAGGTTTAGGGTTAAGTTTAGGGTTAGCGTTAGGGTTAGGGTTAGGGTTAGGTTTAGGGTTCCGGTTACGTTTAGTGTTTGGGTTAGGGTTAGGCATAGGTTTAGGTGTTAGGTGTTAGGGATAGTGTTAGGGTTATTCTTCAGGTTACGGTTAGGGTTAGTGTTATGATGAGGTTTAGGGTTAGGCTTAAGGTTAGCTTTAGGTTTATGGTTAGGGTTATGGCTTACGTGTTACGGATAGCTTTAGGTTTAGGGTTAGGTTTAACGTTTGTGTTAGGGTTAGGTTTAGAGTTAGGTTTAGGGTTAGGTTTAGCGTTTAGTGTTAGGGTTAGGGTTACGTTTAGGTTTAGGTTTAGGGTTTGAGGTTATGGATAATCAGGGTGAGGTTTAGGGTTAGGGTTATTTTTAGCTTTAGTTTTCAGATTAGTGTTAGGGTTAGTGCTAGATTTAGGTGTAGGCTTAGGGGTTAGGTGTTAGGGATAGGGTTATAGTTAGGGTAAAGGTTAATGTTAGTGTTTGGGTTAATTTTTAGTTTAGGGTTAGTGTTTAGGGTTATGGCTAGGGTTACGGTTAGATTTAGGATTAGGGTTAGGCTTCCGGTTAGGGTTAGAGTTTAGGGTTAGGTTTAGGGTTAGGGTTAGGTTTAGGTTTGGGTTGGGATACGGTTAGCATTTAGGGTTTAGGGTTAGTGTTAGGGTTATGTTTCCAGTTAGGTTTACGCGTAGAATTTAGCGTTAGGTTTAAGGTTATTGTAAGGTTGAGAATTTAGCATTAGGGGTAGGATTAGGTTTAGGGTTAGGGCTTAGCTTTAGGGTTAGGGTTAGGTTTATGTTTAGCTCTAACGGTTAGGGTTAGGTTTAGATGTTAGGATTATGGTTAGGGTTAGGTTTATGTTAGGGTTATCTTTAGGTGTTAGTTGTTAGGTATAGGGTCAGTGTTAGGCTTCGAATTACCGTTAGGTTTAGGGTTACGATTAGGTTTAGGTTTGGTGTTAGGGTTAGAGTTGGAGTTAGGGTTAGGGGTTAGTTTTTAGGGATAGTCTTAGTGTTAGGCTTCAGGTTATGGTTAGTGTTAGGGTTTTGAATAGGTTTAGTGTTAGGTTTAGGGGTAGCGTTAGGTTTAGTATTCGGGTTAGTGTTAGGGTTAAGTTTAGGGTTATGGTTAGGGTTAGTGTTCGGATTAGAGTTAGGGTTAAGGTTAGGGTTAGGGTTAGTTTTAAGGTTAGGTTTAGGGTAAGAGTTAGGGTTTAGTCGTAAGTTGAGGGTTACGTTTAGGTTTAGGTTTAGGTTAGGGTTAGGGTTAGGATTAGAGGTTAGAGGTTAGGGTTAGATTTAGGGTTAGAGGTTAGGGTTCGTGTCAAGGTTATGTTTTGGGTTAGGGTTAGTGTTAGCCTCAATTTTCGGGTTAGGGTTATGGTTAGTGCTAGTTTTAATGGTTAGCTTAGGCTTTAGGTGTTAGGGATAGGGTTATGGTTAGGGTTAAGGTTAATGTTAGGGTTAGGATTAATTTTAGGGTTAGGGCTAGGGATAGGGTTAGGCTTAGGGTTAGGGTTAGGGTTATGTTTAGTGTTAGGGTTAGTATTATGATTAGGGCTAGGGATAGGCTTAGTGATATCGTTAGGGTTAGGGATAGGGTTAGGGTTATTGTTAAGTTTTGGATTATGTTTAAGTTTATGGTTAGGGTTAGGGTTACGGGTAGTGTTAGGTTTAGGATTAGTGTTAGAGTTAGTGTTACAGGTTAGGATTAGGGTTAGGGTTAGTGTTAGGGTTAGGTTTATGTTTAGCATTAGGTTTACGTTTAGGGTTAGGATTAGGGATACTTTTAGGGTTTGAGTTAGGTTTAGGGGTAGATTTAGGTGTTAGGTGTTAGAGATAGTGTTAGGGTTATGATTCAGGTTATGATTAGAGTTAGGGTTATTATTACAGTTATTATTAGGTTTAGGGTTAGGCTTAAGGTTCACTTTAGGTCTAGGGTTAGGGTTAGGGCTTAGGTGTTATGGATAGGATTAGGGTTAGTGTTAGGGTTAAGTTTTGGCTTAGGGTTAGGCTTAAGGTTAACTTAGGGTTAGGGTTAGGATTAGCGTTTAGTGTTAGGGTTACATTTAGGTTTAGGTTTATGGTTAGGGTTAGGGTTAGAAATTATGGTTAGGGTTAGGGTTAGTTTTAGGATTACGGTTTGTGTGAGCATTAGTTTTTGGTTTAGGGTTAGGGTTAGTTCTAGGTTTCGAGGTAGGCTTAGGGGTTAGGTTTTAGGGATAGGGTTATGGTTAGCGTTAAGGTTAATGAAAGTGTTAGGGTTCATTTTATGGTTAGGGTTAGGATTCAGGGTTAGGGATATGGTTACAGTTTGGTTTAGGTTTAGGGTTTGGGTTAGGCTTAGGCTTAGGTTTAGGTGTAGAGGTTAGGCTTAGTGTTAGGGTTACGTGTACGGTTACAGTAGGGTTACAGTTAGCGTTTAGGTTTAGGGTTAGTGTTAGGGTTAGGTTTCTGGTTAGGGTTATGGGTAGAAGTCAGTGTTAGTTTTAGGGTTAGGGTTAGGGTGAGAGTTTAGCATTAGGGTTAGGGCTTATGGTTAGGTTTAGGGTTAGGTTTATGTTTAGGTGTAAGGCTTAGGGTTAGATTTAGAGTTTAGGTGTAAGGGTTAGTGTTAGGGTTAGAGTTTAGCATTATGGTTAGACTTAGGTTTATGTTAGGGTTAGGTTTAGCTGTTAGTTGTTAGGTATAGGGTCACTGTTAGGCTTCGGATTACAGTTAGGTTTACGGTTATGATTAGCTTAAGGTTTGGTGTTAGGATTAGAGTTAGAATTAGGGTTAGGGTTAGAGTTTGAGTTAGTGTTAGATTTTGGTTTAGGTTGAGGGCTTAGGTCTTAAGGATATCGTTAGGGTTATGGGTCACATTACGGTTAGGGTTATGGTTTCGTTTAGGTTTATGGCTTGGTTAGTGTTAGCGTTTGTGTTAGGGTTAGTGAGTATGGTTAGTGTTAGGGTTTGGTTTAGGGGTAGGTTTATGGGTTAGTTTCACGGTTAGGGTTAGGGTTACAGTAAGCGTTAGGGTTAGGCTTCTTATTTGCGTTAGTGTGCGGGTTTGGGTTAGGGTTACGGATAGGGATTAGGGTTAGGGTTAGTGTTAGGGTTAGTTTTAGGCTAAATATTAGGATTGGGGTTAGGTATAG
This sequence comes from Cavia porcellus, assembly GCF_034190915.1. Classification (NCBI taxonomy): domain Eukaryota; kingdom Metazoa; phylum Chordata; class Mammalia; order Rodentia; family Caviidae; genus Cavia; species Cavia porcellus. Next base: position 7,295,051 of record NW_026947518.1, read on the forward strand.
GATTAGGGTTAGGGTTAGGTTTATTGTTAGGGTTAGGATTAGGATTAGGGATAGGGTTTGGTTTAGGCTTAGGGGTTAGTGTTAGAGTTAGGGTTAGTGTTTGGTATTAAGGTGAGGGTTAGGGATAGGATTAGGATTATGCACAGTGTTAGGGTTAGAAGGTTAGGGTTATGGTTAGGTTTATGATTAGGTTTAGGGTTAGGGTTACTATTAGGGTTAGGGTTAGCGTTAGGGTTCAGGTTAAGGTTAGGGTAAGGGTTAGTTTTAGGGTTAGGGTAGGATTAGTGTTAAGTTTAGGTTAGGGTTAGGGTTTAGGTTTTAGGTATAGTGTTACTGTTAGGCTTCCGGTTATGGTTAGGGTTAGAGTTTTGAATAGGTTAAGGGTTTGTTTATTGGTAGTGTTAGGTTTAGTGTTAGGGTTAGGGTTAGTGTTAAGGTTAGTGTTAGGGTTCAGATTAGTGTTAGGGTTAAGGGTAGAATTAGGGTTAGTTTTAAGGTTAGGTTTATGTTTAGATTTAGGGTTTAATGGTAGGTTTAGGATAACGGTTAGGTTTATGTTTAGGTTATGGTTAGAGATTAGCGGTTAGCGTTAGGGTAAGGTTTAGGGTTAAGTTTAGGGTTAGGTTGAGTGTTAGGCTTAAGGTTAGGGTTAGGGTTAGTTTTAGGGTTAGGGTTACATTTAGGGTTAATATTAGGTGTATTGTTATGTTTTGTGTTAGGGTTAAGGTTACGTTTAGGATTAGGTTTATGTTTAGGGTTAGGTTTAGGGTTAGAGATAGTATTAGGTTTAGTGTTCGGGTTAGCGTCAGGGATACTGTTAGGTTTAGGGTTTGGGTTAGTGTTAGGTTTAGGCTTAGGGTTAGGTTTAGGTTTAGGGATAGGTTTAGGCTTATTGTTAGAAGTTAGGTTTAGGATTAGTGTTAGGGTTAGCATTAGGGTTAGGGTTAGAGGTAAACATTAGGGTTAGTGTTAGCCTTAGTGTTAGAGTTATGGTTAGGGTTACTGTTAGGGTTTTGGTTAGTGTGCAGGGTTAGAGTTAGAGGTTAGGGATAGGGTTCGTGTTACAGTTAGAGTTTTGGTTTAGGTTTTTTGTTAGGATTATGGTTATGGTTAGGGTTAAGGTTAAGGTTAGAGATTAGGGTTAGAGTTATGTTTAGTGTTAGTTTTAGTGTTAAGTTTAGAGTTTTGGGTTAGGTTAGGGTTAGGGTTAGGGTTAAGGTTAGGGTTTGGTTTAGGGTTAGGATTAGGATTTAGGTTTAGATTTAGGGTTATCGTTAGGGTTCTGTTTTGTGTTAGTTTTTGTCTTAGGTTTAGGCAATCGAGTTAGAGGTTAGGCTTAGGGTTAATGTTAGGGTTAGAGTTTAGTGTTAGGGCTAGTGTAAGGATTATGATTAGGGTTAGGTCTTGCATTAAAGTTAGGCTTATGGTTAGTATTAGGGTTAGGGTTACATTTAGGGCTGGTTTAGGTTAGGGTTAGGTTTAGGGGTTAGGTGTTAGGATTAGGCTCAGGCTTAGGCTTCGGTTATGGTTAGGCTTAGGGTTATGATAAGGTTTATGTTGAGGGTTTGGGTTAGTGTAAGGGTTAATGTTAGAGTTAGGTTTACAGTTTGGTTTAGGGATAAGGGTTAGGTGTTAAGTATAATGTTATGTTTATGATTAGGGTTACGGTTAGGGTTAGGGTTATTTAGGTTTATGGTTGGGTTTAGTGTTAGGGGTAGTGTTAGAGATTAGGGATAGGTTTAGAGTTAGGGTTAGGGTTAGGGTTAGGGGTTAGTGTTAATGTTAGGTTTAGGATTAGGGTTAGGCATAGGGTTAGGGTTAGGCTTACATAATAGGGTTATTGCTTGTGTTAGGGTTAGGCATAGGGTTAGGGTCAGGTTTACGGATTGGCGTTAGGGTTAGGGTCAGGGTTAGGGTTAGGGTTAGGGTTAGGGTTACCGTTAGGGTGAGAGTTACCTTTAGGGTTAGTGTTAGGTTAGGGTGAGGTTTATGGGTTAGGTGTTAGGGATAGGGTCAGAATTAGGATTCGGATTATAGTTAGTGTTAGGATTAGATTTTCAGTTAGGGTTATGGTTAGGTTAGTGTTTGGTTTACGGGTTAGATATTAGGGATATGTTCAGGGTTAGGCTTCGGATTACAGTTAGGGTTAGGGTTAAGGTTATGGTTCCTTTTAGAGTTAAGGCAGGTGTTAGGGTTAGGTTTAGGCTTTGGGTTAAGTTTAGGGTTAGGGTTAGTGTTAGGGTTAGATTTTCAGTTAGGATTGGGGTTTAGGTGTTAAGGATATGGTTAGCGTTATGTTTAGGGTTACAGTTAAGGTTAAGTTTAGGGTTAGAGTTAGGGTTATGGTTTGTGTTAGCATTAGGGTTTTATGGTTAGGGTTCCTAGGGTTAGGGTGTACGGTTAGGGTTAGCATTAGGGTTAGGATTAGGGTTAGGGATAGTGTTAGGTTTAGGGTTAGTGTTAGGGTTAAGGTTAGAGTTTAGGATTAGGTTTAGGGTTAGGGTTAGTGTTAGTGTTAGGGTTAGGTTTAGGTTTAGCGTTAGGGTTAGGGTTAGGGTTAGCGTTAGGGTTATGGTTAAGGTTTGGGTTAGGGTTAGGGTTAGGCTTTAGAGTTAGAGGTTAGTGTTATGGTTATGTTTAGGGTTAGAGTTAGGTTTAGAGTTAGCGTTAAGGTTAGGGTTAGGCTTAGTGGTAGGGTTAGGGTTAGGGTTAGGGTTTGTGTTAGTGTTAGGGTTTTATGTTTAGGCTCCTTAGGGTTAGAGTTTAGGGTTAGTGTTAGGATTAGGCTTAGTCGTAGGGTTAGGGTTAGTGGTATGTTTAGGGGTTAGGTGTTAGTGATAGGAATAGGGTTAGGCTTCACTTTGCAGTTATGGTTAGGGTTATAATTAGGTTTAGGGTTAGGTTTGGGGATAACGTTAGGTTTAGGGTTTGCTTTAGTGTCAGTGTTAGGTTTAGGGTTAGGGTTAGTGGTTAGGTGTTAGGGATAGGATTAGGGTTAGGGTTAGGGTTAACCTTTTGGTTAGCGTAAGGTTTAGGGTTAGGTTTAGGGTTAAGGTTGGCGTTTAGAGTTAGGGTTAGGTTTATGGTTAGATTTAGGGTTAGGGTTAGGGTTAGGGTTAGATTTAAGGTCAGCGTTAGTTTTATGATTAGGGTTAGGGTTAGTGCTAGGTTTAGTGTTAGGGTTAGGTGTTAGGTGTTAGGGATAATGTTAGGGTTAGGGTTAACGTTAAGGTTTGGGTTAGGGTTAATTTTTTGGTTATGTTAATGGTTTAGGTTAAGGGATAGGTTTACCGTTATGTTTAGGATTAGGGTTAGGTTAGAGTTCGGGTTAGAGGTTAGGGTTAGTGTTAGGGTTAGGTTTAGGTTTAGGGTTATGGTGAGAGATTAGGGTTAGTATTAGTGTTAGGGTTATGTTTCCGGTTAGGTTTATGGTTAGAAGTTAACATTGGGGTTAGTTTTAGTGTTAGGGCTAGGGCTAGGGTTAGGTTTAGTGTTAGGGTTAGGGTTAGGTTTTGGGTTAGGGTTAGGGTTAGGGCTTAAGTTTAGAGTTAGGGTTAGTGTTATGGTTAGAACTAAGGGTTAAAGTTAGGTTTAGGTGTTAGGGTTAGTGTTAGGGTTATGGCTAGGGTTAGCGTTAGGGTTAGGGATAGGATCACAATTAGGGTTAGGGTTAGGTTTGGGGTTAGGCTTCGCATTAGGGTTATGGTTAGGGTAAGTGTTACGGTTAGTGCTAGTGTTAGTGCTTTGTGTTAGGGTTAGAGTTAGGGTTAGGGTTTAGTATTACAGATAGAGTTCAGGGTTAGGGTTCGGGTTTGGGTTAGGGGTCAGATGTTAGCAATAGGGTTAGGGTTATGGTTAGGATTAGGGTTCGGTTTAGAGTTAGCATTAGGGATAGTGTTATTGTTAGACTTTGTGTTTACCGTTAGGGTTAGGATTCAGGTTAGGTTTAGGTTTAGGCTTAAATTTAGGGTTAGGGTTAGGGTTAGGTTAAGGTTTAGGTTTATTGCAAGGGTTAGTGTTAGTGTTAGGGTTAGGGTTAGGCTTAGAGGTTATGGTTAGGGTTAGTGTTGGGTTAGGGCGAAAACTTAGGTTCAGTGTTAGGGTTAGTGTTTGTGTTAGGGATAGGAATATGGTAAGGGTTAGGATTAGGGTTAGTGCTAACTTTTAGGCTTAGGGTTACAGTTAGGTTTAGGGTTAGGTTGAGAGGTTAGTTTTATTGTTAGGAGTAGTGTTAAGTTCAGTTTGAGGTTTAGGGTTATGGTTAGATTTAGGGTTAGGTTTAGGGTTAGGCTTAGGGTTATGGTTAAGGTTAGGATTACAATTACGTTAGAATTAGGGTTAGGGTTAGGTTTAGGTTTAGGGTTTGCATTAGATGTAGTGTTAGTGTTAGGGTTAGGCTTAGGTGTTAGGTGTTAAGCATAAGGTTATGGGTTAGGGTTGTGGTTAGCATTAGGTTTAGGGTTCGGGTTAGGGTTAGTGTTAGGGTTAGTGTTATGGTTAGGGTTAGGGTTAGGCTGAGGTTTAATTTTAGAGTGAGGGTTAGGGTTAGTGTTAGGGTTAGGGTTAAAGCTTAGGTTCAGGGTTATGGTTAGGATTAGGGTTATTGTTACGGTTAGAGTTTAGGGTTATGTTAAAGTTTGGGTTAGGGTTTGGGTTAGGGTTAGGTTTAGGGTTAGGGTTAGGGTTATGTTTAGAGGTTAGCATTTGTTTTAGGGTTAGAGTTAAGGTGAGGTTTAGGGTTAGTGTTAGGCTTAGAGGTTATGGTTAGGGTTAAGGTTAGTGTTAGGGTAAAAGCTTAGTTTCAGTGTTAGAGTTAGGTTTATGGTTAGGGTTAGGGATAGGGTAAGAGTTAGGATTAGTGTCAGTGGTTATTTTTAGGTTTAGGGTTACGATTAGGGTTAGGGATAGATTTAGAGGATAGTATTAGGGTCAGTGTTGGGGTTAGGATTAGTGTGGGGGTTACGGTTAGGGTTTGAGTTAGGGTTCAGTTTAGGCTTAGTATTATGGTTAGGGATAGGCTTACAATTAGGTTAGCATTAGGGTTAGGATTAGGGTTAGCGGTTAGCATTAGGTTTGGGTTAGTGTTACGATTAAAGCGTAGGCTTAGGGTTAGTTTTAGGGTTAGGTTTAGTGTTAGGGATTAGGTGTTAGCGATAGGGTTAGGGTTAGAGGATAGTGTTAGGGTTAGTGTTACGGTTAGAGTTTATGGTTAGGTTTACGTTTAGGTTTAGGTTTAGGGTTAGGGTTAGGGTTATTGTTAGATGTTAGCGTTTGTTATAGGGGTAGAATTAGAGTTAAGGTTAGGGTTAGTCTTAGAGGTTATGGTTATGGTTGTGGTTAGGGTTAGGGTTAGGTTTATGTTTAGGATGAAACCTTAAGTTCAGTGTTAGGGTTATTGTTAGGGTTAGGGTCAGGGATAGTTTAAGGGTTAGGTTTAGGTTTAGTGTTTAATTTTAGGGTTAGTGTCACCCTTAGTGTTAAGGTTAGGTTTAGAGGTTATTTTTAGGGATAGGGTTATGTTTAGTTTTAGTGTGAGGGTTAGGGTTAGGGTTAGAGTTAGGGTTAGGTTTAGGGTTAGGCTTAGGGTTATGTTTAGGGTTAGGATTACAAATAAGCTAGCGCTAGGGTTAGGGTAAATTTTAAGTTTAGGTTTTGCGTTATATGTAATGTTAGTGTTAGGGTTAGTGTTAGGGTTAGGGTTAGGGTTAGGGTTAGATTTAGTGTTAATTTTATGGTTAGGTTTAGCATTAGTGTTAAGGGTAAGGTGTTAGGGATAGGGTTAGTGTTAATGTTAGGCTTAGGGCTAGGGTTAGGGTTAGTTTTACTGTTAAGGTTAGGGTTAGGGATAGTGTTAGTTTTTGTGTTGGGGATTACTGTTAGTGTTATTGTTATGGCTAGGGTTACAGTTAGGCTTCAGTTAGGGTTAGGGTTACGTTTATGATTAGGTTAGGGCTATTGTTAGTGTTAGGGTTAAAAGTTAGGGATAGTTTTAGGGTTAGGGTTAGTGTTATGGTTAGAGTTTAGGTTTAGGCTTGGGTTAGTGTTAGGGTTAGGCTTATGGTTAGAGGTTAGCGTTAGGTTTGGGTTACGGTTAGCTTTAAAACTTAGGTTTAATGTTTGTGTTAGTGTTAGGGTTAGGGTTAGTGTTAGGGTTAGGGTTATTGTTAGAGTTAGGGTTATGGTTACAGGTTAGCATTTGGTTTAGTGTTAGAGTTAGGGCTAGGATTAGGGTTAGGTTAGGCTTAGAGGTTATATTTAGTGTTAAGGTTAGGGTTAAGTTTAAAGCTTAGATTAAGGGTTAGACTTAGGTTTAGGGTTATTTTTAGTGGTAGGATAACGTTAGGATTAGCATTAGTGGTTAGTTTTATTGTTAGGGTTAGGGTTAGGGTTAGTGTTAGTGTTAGGGTTAGGGTTATGGTTGGGTTTAGGTTTAGGCTCAGGGTTAATTTTGAGTTTAGTGTTAGTGTTAGTGTTAGGGTTTTGGTTAGTGTTATGGTTAGTGTTTAGGGTAAGGTTTAGGGCTAGGCTTAGGGTTAGGTTTAGCGTTAGGTTTATGGTTAGAAATTAGCATTCGGTTTACGGTTACATTTAGGGTTAAGATAGCATTAGGGTTAGGCTTAGAGGTGATGGTTAGGGTTAGTATTAGGCTTAGGCTAAAGCATAGGTTAAGTGTTAGGTTTAGGTTTAGGGTTAGGTTAGGGAATGGGTAAGGTTTAGGATTAGGGTTAGTGTTTAAGTTTAGGGTTAGGGTTAGTGTTAGAGTTAGGATTATGGTTAGAATTAGGGTTAGGGTTTGGTTTAGGCATAAGGTTATGGTTTGGGTTAGTGTTACAATTAGGTTAGGGTTAGGGTTAGGGTTACGTTTAGGTGTTCAGTGTTAGGGGTAGAGTTATGGTTATGCTTACGGTTAGGGTTTGGTTTAGTGTTCGGTTTAGTGTTAGGGTTAGGGATAGTGTTAAGTTTAGGGTTAGGGTTAGGGTTAGGTTTAGGGTTAGGGTTAGCTTTAGTTTTAGTTTTAGGTTTAGTGTTAGGGTTAGAAGTTAGTTTTAGTATTAGGGTTAGCGTTAGGGTTAGGGTTAGTTTTAGGGTTAGGGTTATGGTTAGAGTTTAGCGTTTGGTTTAGGGTTAGAGTTAGGGTTAGGATTAGTGAGAGGGTTAGGCTTAGAAGTTCTGGTTAGTGTTAGGGTTAGGGTTAAAGCTTAGGTTCCGGGTTACGGTCAGAGTTATGGTTAGGGTTACGGTTACGGTTTAGGGTTAGGCTTAATGTTAGCGTTAGGGTTAGGGGTTGGGCTAGATGTTAGCCTTTTTTTTAGGGTTAGAATAAGTGTTAGGGTTAGGGTTAGGGTTATGTTAGAGGTTATAGTTATGGTTAGGGTTACGGTTAAAGCTTAGGTTCAGTGTTATGGTTAGTATTAGGGTTAGTGTTAGGGATATGATAAGTGTTAGGCTTAGGGTTAGTGGTTAATTTTAGTGTTAGGGTTATGGTTAGTGTGAGGCCAGGGTTAGAGTTAAAGTTAGGTTTAGGGTTAGCTTAGGGTTGTGGTTAAGGACAGTGTTAGAATTAGGTTAGCGTTAGGGTTAGGATTAGTGTTCGGTTTAGGGTTAGTTTTGGGCTTAAGGTTAGCGTTAGCGGTTAGCGTAAGGTTTGGGTTAGGGTTATGGGTAAAGCTTGGGTTTATGGTTAGGTGTGGGTTTAGTATTAGGGTTAGTGTTAGATTTAGTGTTAGTGTTAGGTTTAGGGTTAGGTTTAGCATTAGGGTTAGGGCTTAGGTGTTAGGGATCAGGTTATGGTTAGGGTAGGTTTAGGGTTAGGGTGGGGCTTAGAAGTTATGGTTAGGGTAAGGGTTAGGGTTAAAGTTAATTTAGGGTTAGGGTTAGCGTTATGGTTAGGGATAGGGTAAGGTTTAGGATTAGGGTTAGTTGTTAGGTTTAGGATTAGGTTTATGGTGAGGGTTTGGGTTAGGTTTAGAGGTTAGGGTTAGGGTTAGGGTTAGGGTTAGTGTTAGGTTTAGGGTTAGTTTTAGAGTTAGTTTTAGGTTTAGTGTTATGGTGAGCGTTAGGGTTAGGTTTAGGTTTAGTAATTGGGTTACGTCTAGGATTTCGGTTATGGTAAGGGTTAGGGTTACTATTAGTTTTGTATTAGAGTTAGGGTTAGGGTTAGGTTTAGGGTTACGCGTAGTGTTAGGATTTGGAATTCGGTTAGGGTTGTGGTTAGGGTTAGGGTTAGGTTTAGGGGTTAGGTGTTAGGAATAGGGTTAAGGATAGGATTAGGTTTAGGGTTATGGTTAGGATCAGATTTTGTTTTAATTTTAGGGTTAGGTTTAGCGTAATGGTTAGGGGTTACATGTTCGGGATAGGGTTAGTGTTAGGGTTAGGGTTAGTTTTACGGTTAGGGTTAGGGTTAGGGATGGTGTTTGGTTTAGGGTTATGGTTTAGTGTTAGTGTTAGGATTAGGGTTAGTGTTACGTTTAGGCTTCGGGTTACGGTTATGGTTAGGGTTACTATTAGGTTAGGGCTATGTTTTGGGTTAGGATTAGATGTTAGGGATAGTTGTAGGGTTAGGGTTAGTGTTACGTTTAGAGTTCAGGGTTACGGTTAGGTTTAGGGTTAGGGTTAGAGTTATGTTTAGAGGTTAGCATTAGTTTTGGGTTAGGGTAAGGGTTAGGAGTAGGTTTAGGGATAGGGTAAGGGTAAGTGTTGGGCTTAGCATTAGTGGTTAGCTTTAGGGGTAGGGTTACGGTTAGGGTTAGGGTTAGGTTTAGACGTTAATGTTAGGGTTAGGATTAGGGTTAGGGTTAGTTTTAGTGTTAGTGTTAGTTTTAGGGTTAGAGTTAGTGTTAGGCTTAGGGTAAGGCTAGGGTTATGCTTAAGTTTTGGATTACAATTAGGTAAGTGTTAGGGTAAGGGTTAGATTTAGGTTTAGCATTAGATTTAGTGTTAGTGTTAGGGTTAGGTTGAAGGGTTTGGTGTTAGGAATATGGATATGGGTTAGGTGTAGGGTTAGAATTAGGGTTAGGGTTAGGGTTATGGTTAGGTTTAGAGGTTATCCTTTGGTTTAATGTTAGAGTTAGGGTTAGGGTTAGTGTTAGGGTTAGCCTTAGATATTATGGTTCAGGTTATGTTTAGGGTTAGGTTTAGGTTTAAATCTTAGCTTCAGTGTTACGGTTAGTGTTATGGTTAGGGTTAGAGTTTGGGGTTAGGTTTAAGGTTAGGGTTAGTGTTATGTTTAGAGGTTTGTGTTTGTTTTAGGGTTAGAGGTAGGGTAAGGGTTAGCATTAGTGTTAGGCTTAGAGGTTATGGTTTTTTTTAGGGTTAGGGTTAGTTTTAAAGCTTAGGTTCAGGGTTAGGGTTAGGGTTAGGATTAGGGATAGGGTAAGAATTAGTATTAGGGTTAGTGGTTAGTTTTAGGGTTAGTGTTACATTTAGAGTTAGGGTTAGATTTAGAGGTTAGTTATAGGTTTAGGTTTAGGGTTAGGGTTAGTGTGAGGATTAGGGTTAGGGTTAGAGTTAGGGTTAGTGTTAGCCTTAGGGTTATGATTAGGGTTAGTTTTTCAATTCGGTTAGCATTAGGGTTAGGGTTAGGATTAGGTTTAGGGTTAGGCTTAGCGGTTAGCATTAGGTTTGGTTTAGGTTTATGGATAAAGCATAAGTTTAGGTTTAGTATTAGGGTAAGAGGGTTAGTGTTAGTTTTAGGGATAGCGTTACGGTTATCATTACAGGTTAGCATTAGTTTTAGTAATAGAGTATGTGGTTATGGTTAGGGTTAGGGTGAGGCTTTGAAGTTATGTTTATGGTTATGTTTAGGGTTAGGGTTAAAGCTTAAGTTTAGGGTTTGGTTTAGCGTTACGATTAGGTATAGGGTAAGGGTTAGGGTTAGGGTTAGTCGTTAGGTTTAGGGTTAGGTTTACAGTTAGATTTAGGGTTAGGTTTAGAGGTTACTGTTAGAGTTAGGGTTACGGTTAGGGTTAGTGTTAGGGTTAGGGTTAGTTTTGGAGTTTTATGGTTGTTTTAGTGTTAGGTTTAGGTTTAGGGTTAGGTTTTGTGTTAGGGATAGGGTTACAGCTAGGCTTTGGGTTTTGGTAAGGGTTATGGTTACGATTAAGTTAGGGTTAGAATTAGGGTTAGCATTAGGCTTATGGTTAGTGTTAGGCTTTGGGTTAGGATTAGGGTTAGTGTTAGTGTTAGGTTTAGGGGTTAGTTTTAGCGTTAAGGTTATGGTTAGGGTTAGGGTTTATGGTTTGGGTTATGGTTACAGTTAGTGTGATGTTTAGTATTAGGGTTAGGTTGAGGTTTAGGGTTAGGCTTAGAGTTAGGATTAGTGTCAGGGCTTAAGGTCAGGGTTTAGGCTCAGGGTTATGGCTTAGGGTTAGGTGTGAGGTTTAGGGGTTAGCGTTATGGTTAAGATTAGGGGTAGGGTTAGGGTTAGGTTTAGGGTTTTGATTAGGTTTAGAGATTATGGTTACGGTTAGGGCTATGGTCAGTGTTAGTGTTCCTTTTAGGTTTAGATGTTAGGGTCAGGGATAGGTTAGGGTTCGGTTTAGGTTTAGGGTTATGGTTAGGTTTAGCATTAGAAGTTAGGGTTAGGCTTAGGCTTAGGCTTAGAGTTTGTGTTAGGTTTAGGGTTAGGGTTAGAGTTAAGGTTAGTCTTAGGGTTACTATTAGGATTAGTGTTAAGTTTAGGGTTAAGGTTATGATTAGGGATAGTGTTAGTTTTAGGGTTAGGGTTAGCGTTGGGTTTAGGGGTTAGGTGTTAGGGATAGGGTTAGCGTCAGGGTTAGGGTTAGTGTTACGGTTTGCCTTAAGGTTACGGTTAGGGTTAGGGATAGTGGGTTAGGGTTAGGGTTAGGGTTAGTGTTAGAATTAGAGGTTATGGTTAGGGATAGGGTTAGGTATAGGGTGAAATCTTAGGTTCACTTTTAGGGTTAGTGCTAGACTTAGGGTTAGGGATTGGGTAATGGTTAGGATTAGGGTTAGTGGTTAGGTTTAGGTTTAGGATTATGGTTAGGGTTAGGGTTAGGGTTAGAGGTTAGTTTTAGGGTTAGGTTTAGGGTTGGGGTTAGGGTTAGGACTACAATTAGGTTAGCATTACGGTTAGGCTTAGGGTTTTGGTTAGGGTTAGGCTTTGCCTTACATATAGTTTTAGGGTTAGCGTGAAGGTTAGGGTTAGGTTTAAATGTTAGGTGTTAAGGATAGGGTTATGAGTTAGGGTTAGGGTTAGTGTTATGGTTAGTGTTAGGGTTAGGTTGAGGTTTAGGGTTAGGGTTAGGGATTAGAATTAGGTTAGAGTTACGGTTAGGGTTAGTGTTATGGTTAGGGTTAGGTTATGCGTTTGATGTAGTGTTATGGTTAGGTTTTAGGGTTAGTGTTAGGGTTAGGTTTAAGGTTAGGGTTAGACTTTAGGTTTAGGCTTAGGGTTAGGGTTAGTGTTATGGTTAGGGTTAGGGTTAGGTTGAGGTTTAGGGTCAGGGTTAGAAGTTAGGTTTAGTGTTATTTTTAGGGTTTAGGTTAGGTATAGGTTTAAAGTTAGGATTAGTGTTAGAGTTTAGGGTTAGTGCTAGGGTTAGGTTTAGGGTTAGTGTTAGAGGTATGAGTAAGGGTTAGCGTTAGGGTTAGGGTTAGGGTTAGGTGTAGGGTTAAGGTTAGCAGTTAGCATTTGGTTTTGGTTAGGATTATGGTTAAATCTTAGGTTTTGGTTTAGGGTTAGGGTTAGGTTTAGTGTTAGGGTTAGTGTTAGGGATACGGTTAGGGTTAGGGTGTGATTATCATCAGAGGTTAGCATTGGGTGTAGTGATAGAGTTTGGGGTTAGGTTTAGTGTTAGGGTCAGGCTTAGAAGTTATGGTTAATGTTAAGGATAGCGTTAGGGTTAAAGCTTAGATTTAGCATTAGTGTTAGCGTTAGCGTTAGGGTTAGGGATAGTGTAAGTATTAGGATTAGATTTAGTCCTTATGTTTATGGTTAGGTTTATGGTTAGGTTTAGAGGTTATAGTTAGGCTTAGTGTTGTGGTTAGTCTTAGGGATAGGGTTAGGTTTAGAGTTAATTTTAGGTTTAAGTTTAGGGTTAGAATTAATGTTAGGTTTAGGATTAACTTTAGGGTTAGGGATAGGGTAACGGCTAGTCTTCGGGTTAAGGTAAGGGTTAGGGTTACGATTAGGGTAGGATTAGAGTTAGGGTTAGGTTTAGGATAGTTAGTGTTAGGATTCGTATTACGATTAGGGTTAGGTTTAGGGTTAGGGTTAGGCTTCGGGTTACGGTTAGGTTTAGGCTTATGATGAGGTTAGGGTTAGTGTTAGGTTTAGGTTTAGGATTAGGGATAGCGTTTGCGTTAGATTTAAGGTTAGTTTTATGGTGAGGGCGAGGGTTAGGTTTAGGAGTTAGATGTTAGTAATAGGGTTATTGTAAGGGTTAGGTTTAGAGTTAGGGTTAAGTTTATGTTTAGTGTTAGCATTTAGGGTTTGGGTTATGGTTAGGGTTAGTGTTATGGTTAGTGTTAGGGGTCGGTTGAGTTTATTGTTAGGGTTAGGATTAGTGTTAGGGCTTATTGTTAGGGGTTAGGCTTAGGGTTTTGGCTTAGTGTTCGGTGTTAGGTTTAGGGGTTAGCGTTATGGTTATTTTTAGTGGTACTGTTAGGTTTAGGGTTAGGTTTAGGGTTATGATTAGGGTTAGAGATTAGGGTTACGGTTAAGGTTATGGTTAGGGTTGGTATTCCGGTTAGGTTTAGAGGTTAGGGTCAGGGTTAGGGTTATGTTTAGTATTAGATTTATGGTTAGGGTTAGGGTTAGAGTTAGTGGTAGTCTTAGGTTTAAGATTAGTTTTTGAGTTAGGTTTAGGGTTAGGGTTAAAGGTTAGGTGTTAGCTATAGGGTTAGTGTTAGGGTTAGGTTTAGTGTTCGGTTTAAGGGTTAGTGATAGTGTTAGGGTTAGGGTTAGGGTTTATGTTTAGGGTTAGGTTTAGGGTTTGGGTTAGCTTTAGTTTTAGGGTTAGGGTTAGTTTTAGTGTTAGAAGTTAGGTATTGTGTTAGGTTTAGCGTCAGTGTTAGGGTTAGAGTAAGTGTTAGGGTTCTGGTTAGAGGTTAGTGTTTGATATAGGGTTAGAGTCAGGGTTAGGCTTAGTGTTAGTGTTAGGCTTAGAGGTTATGGTTACGGTTAGGTTTACGGTTAGAGTTTAGGGTTAGGTTTAAGTTTATGGTTAGGGTTAGGGTTGGGGTTATGGTTACAGGTTAGCATTTGGTTTAGGGTTAGAGTTAGGGTTAGGGTTAGAGTTAGCCTTAGAGCTTAGGGTTAGGGTTAGGTTTATGGTTAAAGCTTAGGTTCAGGGTTAGGGTTAGGGTTAGGGTTAAGGTTAAGTTTAGACTTTAGTGTTAGGGTTAGGGTTAGGGTTAGGGTTATGGTTAGGGTTAGGGTTAGGTTGAAGTTTTGGGTTAGGGTTAGAAGTTAGGTTTAGTGTTAGGTTTAGGGTTAGGGTTAAGGATAGGATTAAAGTTAGGGTTAGTGTTAGAGGTTAGGCTTAGTGTTAGGTTTAGGTTTATGGATATTGTTAGAGGTATGGGTAAGGTTAGCATTAATGTTAGGCTTAGGATTAGGGTCATGCTAAGGTTAGGCTTAGGGTAACGTATTACAGTCAGGGTTAGGTTTAATTTAAGGGGCAGTTTTAGGGTTCAGGGAAGGGATTAATGCTAGGTTTAGGTTTAGCATTATGGTTATAGTTAGGGTTATTGTTAGAGTTAGGATTAGAAGTTAGCATTAGGGGTATGGTTAGTGTTATGCTTACGTTTAGGGTTAGGTTTAGTTTTAGGGTTAGAGTTAGATGTTAGATTAGGGGTAGGTTTAGGGCTAGGGTTAGCTTTAATTTTAGGGTTAGGTTTAGTGTTAGGGTTAGAAGTTAGGTTTAATGTTAGGGTTAGGGTTAGGGTTAGGTTTATGGTTAGAAGTTAGCATATGGTTTAGGGTTAGAGTTGGGGTTAGGGTTAGGGTTAAACTAGGCTTAGAGGTTATGGTTAGGGTTAGGGTTAGAAATAGGGTGAAAGCTTAGGTTCAGGGTTAGGGTTAATGTTAGGGTTAGGGTTAGGGATAGGGTAAGTTTTAGGATTAGGTTTAGTGGTTAGTTTTAGGGTTAGGGGTATGGTTAGGGTTCCGGTTAGGGTTAGAGGTTCATTTTAGGGTTAGGGTTAGGGTTAGGCTGAGGGTTATGGTTAGGGTTAGGGTTTGCGTTTAATTTAGTTTTAGGGTTAGGGTTAGGGTTAGGGGTTAAATGTTAGGGATAGGGTTGGGCTTAGTGTTGTGTTATGGTTAGGTTGACGGTTAGGGTTTGATTTAGGGATATTGGGTTAGTCTTAGGGTTAGGGTTAGTTTTAAGGTTAGGGTTAGCCTTAGAGGTTATGGTTATAGTTAGGGTTAGGGATAGGGTGAAAGCTTAGGTTCAGGGTTAGGGTTAGTGTTAGCGTTAGGGTTAGGGATAGGGTAAGGGTTAGGGATAGGGTAAGGGTTAGGAATAAGTTTAGTGGTTAGTTTTAGGGTTAGGGGTATGGTTAGGGTTTGGGTTATGGTTAGAGGTTAGTTTTAGTGTTAGCGTTAGTGTTAAGTTTAGTGTGAGGGTTAGGGTTAGGGTTAGAGGTAAGGTTAGGGTTAGGGTTAGACTTGGGGTTATGGATAGGGTTTAGGATTAAAATTAGGGTAGAGTTACGGTTAGGGTTATGGTTATGATTAGGTTTAGGGTTTACGTTTGATATAGTGTTAGGGTAAGTGTTAGGGTTAGGTTTAGGGTTAGGGTTTAGGTTTTAGGGATAGGGTTATGAGTTACGGTTACAGTTGGGGTTAGGGTTAGGTTTAAGGTTAGAGTTAGGGTTATACTTTAGGGTTAGGGTTAGGGTTAGTGTTAGTGTTATGCTTAGGGTTAGGGTTATGTTGAGGTTTAGGGTTAGGGTTAGAAGTTATGTTTAGTGTTAGGTTTAGGGTTAGGGTTAGGGATAGGATTAAAGTTAGGGTTAGTGTTAGAGGTTAGGGTTAGTGTTAGGTTTAGGTTTACGGATATTGTTAGAGGAATGGGTTAGGGTTAGGGTTAGCATTAGGGTTAGGCTTAGGGTTAGGGTTATGCTAGGGTTAGGCTTAGGGTAACGTATTACAGTCATGGTTAGGTTTAGTTTAAGGGGCAGGGTTAGGGTTCAGGGAAGGGATTAATGCTAGGTTTAGGTTTAGCATTATGGTTATAGTTAGGGTTAGGGTAAGAGGATTAGAAGTTAGCGTTAGGGGTATGGTTAGTGTTATGGTTACGTTTAGGGTTAGGGTTAGTTTTAGGGTTAGGGCTGGTGTTAGGTTAGGGGTAGTTTTAATGTTAGGATTAGCTTTAATTTTAAGGTTAGGGTTATGGTTAGTTTTAGGGTTAGAATTTAGGTTTAGGGTTAGGGTTAGGTTTATGGTTAGAGGTTAGCATTTGGTTTAGGGTTAGATTTAGGGTTAGGGTTAGAGTTAAGATTAGGCTTAGAAGTTATCTTTAGCGTTAGGGTTAGGGATAGGGTGAAAGCTTAGGTTCAGGGTTAGGGTTAACGTTAGGGCTAGGGTTAGGGATAGGGTAAGGTTTAGGATTAGGTTTAGTGGTTAGTTTTAGGGTTAGGGGTATGGTTATTGTTCAGGTTATGGTTAGAGTTTAGTTTTTGGGTTAGGGTTAGGGTTAGTTTTAGTGTGAGGGTTAGGGTTAGGGTTTGGGATAGGGTTAGGTTTAGGGTAGGATTATTGTTAGAGGTTAGTGTTTGGTGTAGTGATAGAGTTTAGGGTTAAGGTCAGGCTTAGAAGTTATGGTTACGGTTAAGGTTAGGGTTATGATTAAAGTTTAGGTTTAGGGTTAGGGTTAGGGTGACTGTTAGGTTACAGTTAGGTTTAGTGTTAATTTTAGGGTTAGGTTAAGACTTAGGGTTAGGAGTTATGTGTTAGGAATAGGGTTAGTGTTTGCGTTAGTTTTACGTTTAGGGTTAGAGTTAGGGATAGTGTTAGGGTTAGGCTAAGGGTTTATGGTTAGGGTTTGGGTTAGAGTTAAGGTTAGGTTTAGGTTTAGGATTAGGTTTAGAGTTAGGGTTAGTGTTGTGGTTATGCCTAGAAGTTAACGTTAAGTTTAGTGATAGATTTTGGGGTTAGGTTTAGGGTTCGGCTTAGAGGTTATGGTTATGGTTAGGGTAGGATTAGGGTTAAAGCTTAGGTTTTGGGTTAGGGTAAGAGATAGGGTAAGGGTTAGTATTAGGGTTAGACTTTAGGTTTGGGGTTAGGTTTATGGTTAGGGTTAGGGTTAGCTTTAGGTGTTAGTGTTAGGGTTAGGGTTCAGGTTAGTGTTAGGTTTAGGGTTAGGTTTAGAGTTAGGTTTAGGTTTAGGGTTAGTTTTAGGTTTAGGGGTAGGGATACAATTATGGTAAGGCTTCGGTTTACAGTTAGGGTTAGGGTAATGATTAGGTTATGGTTAGGTTTAGGGTTAGGATTAGGGTTAGGGTTAGGGTTAGGGTGAGGTTTTTGGTTAGGTTAGGATTTGGATTAGGATTAGGGTTAGGGTTAGGTTTAGGGGTTAGGTGTTAGGGATAGGGTTGGGGTAAGTCTTCGGGTTACGCTTAGGTTTAGGGTTACGATGAGGTTAGGTTTAGGGTTATAGTTAAGGCTAGGGGTAGTGTTTGCGTTAGATTTAGGGTTAGTTTTATGGTTATGGTTAGGGTTAGGGTTATGATTAAGTTCAGATATTATGGTTACGGTTAGGGTTCTGGTTAGGGTTAGAGTGATGGTTAAGGTTAGAGGTTATGGTTAGTGTTAGGGTTAGTGTTAGAGGTTAGTATTAGTGTTAGAGTTTGTGTTATGGTTAGAGTTTAGGGTGATTGTTAGTGTTAGGGTTAGAGTTATGGTTTGGGTTATGCTTAAAGTTTAGCGTTAGGTTTAGTTTTAGGGTTATTGTTAGGATAAGAGTTAAAGTACAGTGTTAGTGTTAGGTTTACGGTTAGAGTTTAGGGTTGGTGTTATTGTAATGGTTAGTGTTAGGGTTAGGGTTAGGTTTAGGGTTAGAGTTTAGGATTATGTTTAGGTTTAAGGTTAGGGTTAGGGTTAGTGATAGGGTTAGGGTTAGGTTTTGGTTTTAGGGGTTAAGTGTTATGAAGATGGTAAGGGTTAGTGTTAGGGTTAGGCTTAGGGTTAGGATTAGGGTTAGGTTTAGGGTTAGGATTAGGGTTAGGGACAGAGTTAGGGCAAGGGTTAGTGTTATGGTTAAGGTCAGGTTTTGGGTTTTGGAGTTAACTGTTAGGAAGTGCGTTAGGGTTAGGCTTTGTGTTTCGGTTAGCGTTAGGGTTATGATTAGGTTTAGGGTTAGCTTTAGGTTTAGGATAGGTTTAGCGTTATTTTTAGAGTTAGGGTTAGGTTTAGGGTTTAGGTGTTAGGGATAGGTTTACGGTTAGGCTTAGGTTTAGGGTTAGGATTAGTGTTACTATTAGGGTTAGTGGTAGTGTTAGGGTTAGGGTTTAGGGTTACGGGTAGGGTTAGGCTTAGGTTTAGTTTTAGGGATAGGGTTAGTGTTAGTGGAAGAAGTTAGGTTTAGTGTTACTGTTAGGGTTACTGTTAGGGTTAGTGCTAGGGTTAGAGGTTAGTTATGGGGTTGTGGTTAGGGTTAGGGTTCGTGTTACAGTTAGAGTTTAGGGTTAGCTTTACGGTTAGGGTTAGGGGTAGGGTGAGGCTTATCGTTAGAGTTTAGCATTTGTTTTAGGGTTAGAGTTAAGGTTATGCTTAGGGTTAGGGTTAGGCTTAGAAGTTATGATTAGGGTTAGTGTTAGACTTAGGGTTAAAGCTTAGTTTCAGAGTTATTGTTATTGTTAGGTTTAGGAATAAGGTAAGGGTTAGGATTAGGGTTAGTGGTTACGTTTAGGGTTAGTATACGGTTAGTGTTATGTTTCGGTTTAGAGGTTAGTGTTAGTGATAGGGTTAGGGTTAGGGTTAGGTTTAGTGTTAGGTTTAGAGTTAGGGTTAGGGTTAGAGTTAGGGTTAGGGTTAGGTTTAGGGTTAGTGTTAGGCTTATGGTTATGGTTAGGGTTAGTGTGACAATTAGGGCTAGTATTAGGTTTAGGGTTAGGGTTAGGGTTAGGGTTAGGTTTAGGGTTAGGGTTAGGTTTAGGTTTAGGTTTAGCATTAGAATTTATGGAATAGGGTTAGGTGTAGGCGTTAGGTGTTTGGGATCGGGTTGTGGGTTAGGATTAGGGTTAGGGTTAGTGTTATGGTTTGGGCTAGCATTTAGGGTTAGCGTTAGGTTTAGGGTTAGTTATATGGTTAGGGTTATGGTTAGGTTGAGGTTTAGGGTTAGGGTTAGAGTTAGTGTTAGGTTGAGTTTAGGGTTAGGGTTAGGGTTATGGTTAGAAGTTAGTTTAGGTGTTAGGTTTAGGGTTATTGTTAGGGATAGGTTTAGATTTAAGTTTTTGTGTTAGATGTTAGGGTTAGTGTTAGGGTTAGGTTTAGTTTTAGGTTTAGAGGTATGGCTTTCGGTTATGTTTAGGCTTATTGGAGGGTTAGGAATATTGGTAGGGTTAGCTATTACATTCAGCTTAAGCGTTAATTTAAGGGGTAGGGTTAGGCTCAGGCTAAGGGATTTATGTTAGGTGTAGGGTTATGGTTATGGTTATGGTTATGGTTATGGTTAGGATTAGAAGTTAGTGTTAGGGGTAGGGTTAGTGTTATGGTTAAGTTTAGGGTTAGGTTTTGTGTTAGATTTCGGGTTAGCAGTTAGGTGTTAGGGATAGGCTTAGGGTTAGAGTTAGGGTTAGGTTTACGGTTAGGTTAGGGTTAGGAATAGTGTTAGGTTGAGGGTTAGGGTTTAGGGTTAGTGTTAGGGTTAGGGTTAGGGTTACAATTAGGCTTCGGTTTACTGTTAGGGTTCGCTTTACAATTAGGTTACAGTTAGGCTTAGGGTTATGGTTAGGGTTAGTTTTAGTGGCTAACGTTAGGTTTGGTTTAGGGTTAGGGTTAAAGCTTAGGTTTACGGTTAGGGTTAGGGTTCGGTTTAGGGTTAGGATTTGTTTTAAGGTTAGGGTAAGTGTAAGTGTTAGGGATATGTTTAGGGTTAGCAATTAGGGTTTGGGTTAGGGTTAGTGTTATTATTGTTGTTATGGTTAAGGTTAGGTTGAGGTTTAGGGTTAGGGTTAGGGTTAAGTTTAGAAGTTAGGTTTAGTGTAAGGTTTAGGGTAAGGGTTAGGGATAGGTTTAGAGTTAGGTTTAGTGTTAGATGTTAGGGTTAGTGTTAGGATCAGGGCTAGTGTTAGGTTTAGGTTTAGAGGTATGGGTTTCGGTTATGGTTAGGGTTATTGGAGGGTTAGGATTAGGGTTATGGTTGGCTATTACAGTCAGAGTTAGTGTTAGTTTAAGGGGTGTGGTTATGGTCAGGGTAAGGGATTAATGTTAGGTTTAGGGTTAGTGTTACAGTTATGGTTATGGTTATGGTTTGGGTTAGGGTTAGGGTTAGAATTAGAAGTTAGTGTTAGGTATAGTGTTAAGGTTATGGTTACATTTAGGAGTAGGTTAGGGTTAGGGTTATGTTGAAGGTTAGATGTTAGGGATAGGTTTAGGGTTAGTGTTAGTGTTACGGTTAGATTTTAGTGCTAGGGTTAGTGTTAGGTTTAGGGTTAGAGTTATGGTTAGTCGTTAGCATTAGGTTTGGTTTAGGGTTAGGTGTAAAGCTTACGTTTAGGGTTAGTGTTTGGTTAGGGTTCGGTTAAGGGTTAGGGTTTGTGTTAGGTTTCAGGTATGTGTTAGGGTTATGGTAACGGTTAGAGTTTAGGGTTAATGTTAGGTTTTAATGTTAGTGTTATGGTTAGGGTTAGGATTAGGTTGAGTTTTAGGGTTAGGTTTAGGGTTAGGGTTAGAGAGAGATTTAAAGTTAGGGTTAGTGTTAGGGGTTAGGGTTAGTTTTAGAGTTAGGGTTAGGGTTAGGGTTAGAGGTATGGGTTGGGATAGAATTAGCATTAAGGTTAGGGTTAGTGTTAGGGTTAGGGTTATGCTAGGATTAGTGTTATTTTTAGGGTTAGCTATTACAGTAAGGTTTAGGGTTAGTGTAAGGGGTAGGTTTAGGGTTAGAGTAAGGGATTAATGTTAGGTTTAGGGTTAGCGTTATGTTTAGTGTTAGGGTTAGTGTTCGGGTTAGTGTTAGGTTTAGGATTAGAAGTTATTGTTAGAGGTAGGGTTAGGGTTATGGTTACGTTTACGGTTAGGGTTAGTGTTAGGTTTAGGGTGAGGGATTCGGTGTTAGGGAGAGGTTTAAGTTTAGGCTTCTGGGTATGGTTAATGTTAGATTCATGATTATGTTTAGTGTTAGGCTTAGGGTTAGGGTTAGTGTTAGGGTTAGGTTTAATTTTAGTTTTAGGGTTAGGTTTAGCATTATGGTTGCTGGTTTGGTGTTAGGTATTGGGTTAGGATTAGGGTTAGCGATAGTGTTAAGTTGAGCCTTAGGGTTTAGGGTTATTGTTATTTTTAGGGTTAGGGTTAGGGTTACGGTTAGGCTTCGGGTTATGGTTAGGCTTAGGGTTATGATTAGGTTAGGGTTAGGGTTAGGATTAGTTTTAGGGTTAGATGTTAGTGATAGTTTTAGGGATAGGGTTAGTGTTACTGTTAGATTTTAGGATTAGTGTTAGTGTTACGGTTAGGGTAAGGGTTATAGTTAGTTTTATGGTTAGGGTTAGGTTTAGAGTTAGGTTTAGGATTACGGTTAGGGTTATGGATAGGATTAGCATTAGGCTTCGGGTTTCAGTTAGGGTTAGGTTTACGATTAGGTTAGGGTTAGGTTTATGGTTAGCTTTAAGGTTAGGGTTACGGTTAGGGTTAGGATTTGGATTAGGATTAGGGTGAGGGTTAGGCTTAGATTTAGGTGTTAGGTGTTAGGGATAGGTTTAGGGTTTGGCTTCGTGTTACGGTACGGTTAGGGTTACGATGAGTTTAGAATTAGTGTTAGGGTTAGGGTTAGGGTTTGCGTTAGATTTAGTGTTAGTTTTAGGGTTAGGGTTAGGGTTAGGGTTAGGTTTAGGGGTTAGTTGTTAGGGATATAGTTATACTTAGGGTTAGGGTTAGGCTTAGGTTTAGGGTTAGGTTTAGGGTTAGGTTTAGGTTTAGGGTTAAGGTTGTTGTTAGGGTTAGCATTTAGGGTTAGGTTTAGGGTTAGTGTTATATTTAGGTTTAGGGTTAGGTTGAAGTTTAGGGTAGGACTAGAGTTAAAGTTAGGATTAGTGTTAGAGCTTAAAGTTTAGGGTTTGAGTTACGGTTATGGCTGATGGTTAGGTGTTAAGTTTAGGGGTTAGCCTTGTGGTTAAGGTTAGGGGTAGGGTTAAGGTTAGGTTTAGTGTTAGTGATAGGGTTAGCGTTAGGGGATAAGTGTTAGGGAGAAGGTTAGGGTTAGTTTTTGATTTACAGTCAGGGTTAGGGCTACAATTAGTTTTACGGTTAGGTTTAAGCTTATGGTTAGAGCTAGGTTTAGGGTTAGGTTTAGAGTTAGGGTTCGGGTTAGGGTTAGGTTTTAGGTGCTTGGGATAGGGTTAGGTTTAGGGTTAAATTTAGGTTTAGGGTTAGTGTTAGGTTAAGGGTTTAGGATTAGGGTTATGGTAGGGGTTAGTGTTGGGTTTAGGTTTAAGGTTAGGGTTAGGTTTAGGGTTAGGTTTAGGGTTAGGTTTAGGTTTAGGGTTAGGTTTAGGGATAGTTGTAGTGTTAGGTTAAGGGTTTAGGATTAGGGTTAGGGTAGGGGTTAGGGTTGGGTTTAGGTTTAAGCTTAGGGTTAGTATTAGGGTTAGAAGTTAGGTTTAGTTTTATGGTTATGGTTAGTGTTAGGGTTAGTGATAGCTTTGGAGGTTAGTTAGGGTTAGGGTTAGGGTTGCAGTTAGTGTTACAGTTAGAATTTATGGTTAAGTTTAGAGTTAGTGTTAGGTTTAGGGTTATGGTTATTTTTAGAGGTTAGCCTTCACTTTAGGGTTAGAATTAGGGTTAGGGTTATTGTTAGGCTTAGAGGTGATGGTTAATGTTAGGGTTAGGCTTAGGGTTAAAGCTTATCTTCAAGTTTAGTTTTATGGTTAGGGTTATGGTTAGGGTTAAGGTAGGTTATGGGTTAGGATTAGCGTTAGTGGATAGCTTTAGGGTTAGGATTACGGTTAGTGTTAGTGTTCAGTTTAGAAGTTAGTGTTACTGTTAGGGTTAGGGTTAGTGTTAAGGTTAGGGTTAGGCTTAGAGTTAGGAATAGGTTAGGGTTATGATTAGGGTTAGGGTTACAATTAGTTTTGGCTTAGCGTTAGGGTAAGGGTTACATTAAGTTTTGCAATAGATTTAGGGTTAGGGTTAGTTTTAGGGTTATGGTTAGGTTTAGGGTTTAGGTGATAGGGATAGGGTTATGGATAGGGTTAGTGTTAGGGTTAGAGTTAGGTTTAGGGTTAGTGTTAGTGTTAGGGCTGTGGTTAGGTGTTAGGGAGATGGTTAAGGTTATGCTTCGGGTTGCAGTTGAGGTTAAGTTTATGATTAGTTTTAGGGTTAGGCTTTGGGTTAGGATTACGGTAAAATTTAGTCTTAGTTTTAGGGTTAGGTTTAGGGTTAGGGTTGGGTTAGGTGTTAGGGATATGATTAGGGTTAGGGTTAGGGTTAGGGATAGTTTTAAGGTTAGGGTTAGCGTTAGTCTTAGGGTTAGGGATAGTGCTATGGTTAGAGGTTAGCATTAGGTTTAGTGTTAGAGTTTGGTGATAGTGTTAGGGTTAGATTGAGGCTTAGAGGTTATGATAAGGTTTAGGGATAGGGTTATGGTTAAAGCTTAGGTTTAGATTTAGGGTTAAGGTTGGGTTTTGGTTAGGGTTAGGAATAGAATAAGGCTAGGATTAGTGGTAATCATTAGGTTTAGGGTTAGGGTTACCATTACGGTTAGGGGTAGGGTTAGGTTTAGAAATTAGTGTTAGGCTTAGGGTTAGGTTTAGTGTTAGGGTTATGGTTAGGTTTATGGTTAGGGTAAGGGTTACGGTTAGTGTTAGCTGTTAGGGATAGGGTTATGGGTTAGGCTTAGGTTTTGGGTTTGTGTTTGTGTAAAGAGTTATGGTTAGGGTTATTTTTTAGGTTTAGGTTTAGGGTTAGTGTTATGGTTATGGTTAGGGTTAGGTTGAGGTTTAGGGTTAGGTTTAGAAGTTAGGTTTAGTGTTATTTTAGGGTTAGGGTTAGGGATAGTTTTAGTGTTATTTTTAGGGTTAGGGTTATTGTTAGAATTTAGGGTTAGTGTTAGTGTTTGTTTTAGGGTTAGGGTTAGGGTTAGTGTTATGGTTAGGGTTAATTTCAGTTTGAGGTGTAGAGTTAGGGTTAGGGTTAGGGTTAAAAGTTAGTTTTAGTGTTATGTTTACGGTTATGGTTAGGGATAGCTTTAGTGTTAGAGTTAGTTTTAGAATTTAGGGTTAGTTTAAGGGATAGTGTTTGGCTTATTGTTAGAGTTAGAGGTATGGGTTACAGTTAGTTTAGTGTTTGTGTTCAGGTTATTCTAGGTTTATGGTTAGAGCTAGGTTTATGTATTACAGTCAGTTTTAGGTTTAGTTTAAGTGGTAGGGTAAGTGTTACTGTTAGGGATTAAAGTTAGGATTAGGGTTAAGTTTATGGGTAGGGTTAAGGTTAGTTTTAGGGTTAGCATTAGAAGTTAGGGTTTGGTTTAGAGTTAGGGTTATGGTTATGGTTAGGGTTAGGGTTAGTGGTAGTGTTAGGTTTAGGAGTTAGGTTTTAGAGAGATGGTTAAGGTTAGCCTTTGTGTTATGGTTAGGGCTAGGGTTATGATTAGATTTAGTGTTAGGCTTAGGGTTAGTGTTATGTTAGGTTTAGGGTTAGGGTGAATCTTCAGGTGTTAGGGATAGTGTTAGTTTTAGGATTAGGCTTAGGCTTAGGGTTAGGTTTCTGGTTAGGTTTAGGGTTAGGGATATTGTTAGTGTTAGGGTTAGGGTTAAGTTAGTGTTAGGGTTAGTGTTATGGTTAGGTTTAGGGTTATGGTTAGAGGTTAGCATTAGGTTTAGTGATAGAGTTTTGGGTTACGGTTAGTGTTAGTGTTAGGCTTATAGGTTATGGTTATGGTTAGGGTTAGGGTTAATGTTAGGGTTATGGTTGGAGGTTAGCGTTAGGTTTAGTGTTAGAATTTGGGGTTGGGTTAGGGTTAAGATTAGGCTTAGATTTTAGGGTTAGTGTTAGGGTTAGGTTTAGCGTTAATACTTAGGTTTAGGGATAGTGTTAGGATTAGGGTTAAGGTTTGGGTTATACTATGGTTAGGGTTAGTTTTAGGCATTACAATCAGGTTTAGTGTTAGTTTAGTGGTAAGTTTAGGGTTAGGATTATGGATTAATGTTAGGTTAGGGTTATGTTTATGTTTAAGTTTATGGTTATGGTTCGGGTAAGTGTTAGGATTCGAAGTTACCATTAGGGGTAGCGTTAGCATTTTGGTTATGGTTAGGGTTAGGGTTAGTGTTAGGTTTAGGGTTAGGGGTTCGGTATTAGCAAGGTGGTTAAGTTAGGCTTTGGGTTACAGTTTGAGTTAGGGTTTCAATTAGTATTAGTGTTAGGTTTAAGCTTAGGGTTAGGATTAGGTTTAGGTTTAGTTTTAGAGCTAGGGTTAGGGGTAGGTTTTAGGTGTTTGGGATAGGCTTAGGATTAGGGTTAGGTTTATGGTTAGGGTTAGGTTTAGGGTTAGGTTTATGTTTAGTGATAGTGTTAGTGTTATGGTAAGGGTTTAGGATTAGGGTTATGTTAGGTGTTAGTGTTGGGTTTAAGTTTAGGGTTAGGGTTAGTGTTAGGGTTAGAAATTAGGTTTAGTGTTACGGTTACAGTTAGGTTTAGGGTTAGTGATAGGATTAGAGGTTAGTTAGGGTTAGGGTTATGGTTAGTGTTACGGTTAGAGTTTACGGTTAAGTTTAGAGTTAGGGTTAGGGTTAGGCTTATGGTTATCGTTAGAGGTTAGCCTTCGGTTTAGGGTTAGAATGAGGGTTAGGGATATGGTTAGGCTTAGAGTTGATGATTAGTGTTAGGGTTAGGCTTAGGGTCAAAGCTTAGCTTCAGGTTTAGGTTTAGGGTTATGGTTAGGCTTAGGGATAAGTTAAGGGTTATGATTAGCGTTAGTGGTTAGCATTAGGGTTAGGATTACCATTAGTGTTAGGGTTCGTTTTAGAAGTTAGTGTTACTGTTAGGGTTAGGGCTAGGGTTAGTATTAAGGTTAGGGTTAGGCTTAGAGTTAGGGCTAGGTTTAAGGTTAGGCTTAGGGTTATGAATAGTGTTAGGGTTACAATTAGTTTAGGCTTATGGTTAGGGTTAAGGTTACATTTAGCATTAGATTTAGGATTAGGGCTAGGTTTAGGTTTATGGTTAGGTTTAGAGGTTAGGTGATAGGGATATGCTTAGTGTTAGGATTAGGGTTAGGGTTAGGTTTTCGGTTAGGGTTATGTTTAGGAATAATATTAGTGTTTGGGTTATGGTTATGGTTAGTGTTAGGGTTAGGTTTAGAGTT
Source organism: Cavia porcellus (assembly GCF_034190915.1). Lineage (NCBI taxonomy): Eukaryota > Metazoa > Chordata > Mammalia > Rodentia > Caviidae > Cavia > Cavia porcellus. Next base: position 7,320,532 of record NW_026947518.1, read on the forward strand.
TAGTGTTTATTTTTAGTGTTAGAGTTTGGGGTTAGCCTTATTGTTAGGGTTAGGCTTAGAGGTTAGGGTTAGGTTTAGGGCTAAGCTTAGGTTTAGGGTTAGGGCTAGAGTTAAGGTTAGGGATAGGGTCAGGGTTAGGATTAGGGTTCATCATTAGGTTTAGGGTTAGGGTTATGGTTAGGGTTAGGTGTAGAAGTTAGTGTAAGGTTTAGTGATAGATTTAGGTTTAGTGTTATGGTTAAGGTTAGGTTTAGAGTTAGGTTTAGGGTTAGGGTTGGGGTTAGGGTTAGTGTTAGGGTTAGGTTTAGGGAAAGGGTTACGCTTAGACTCTGGGTTACGATTAAGTTTAGAGTTATGATTAGCTTAGGGATAGGTTTAGTGTTAGGGTTAGGGTTACGATTAGGGTTAGGGATTTGATTTGGATTAGGGTTAGGGTTAGTGTTAGGTTTAGGTGTTAGGTGTTAGAGGTATGGTTAGAGTTAGGCTTCGGGTTATGCTTTGTGGTAGGGTTATGATTAGGTTTCAGGTTATGGTTATGGAAATGTTTAAGGTTCCTTTATGGTTTGGTTTAGTGTTAGGTTAGGGGTTAGGTGTTAGGGACAGTGGTAGGGTTAGTGTTAGTTTTAGGGTTAGGGTTAGGGTTAGGTTTATGGTTAGGGTTAGTGTTAGGGACAGTGTTAGTGTTAGGGTTAGTGTTAGGGTTAGTCTTAGGGTTAGGGTTATTGATGTGTTTAGAGGTTAGCATTAGGATAAGTGTTAGAGTTTGGGGTTAGTGTTAGGGTTAGATTGAGGTATAGAGGTTATGGTAAGGTTTAGGGTTAGGGTTAGGGTTAAAGCTTAGGTTTATATTTAGAGTTAGGGCTAGGGTTAGGGATAGGTATAGAGTAAGTTTGGGATTAGTGGTAGTCGTTAGGTTTAGGATTAGGGTTAACGTTACGGTTAGGGGTAGGGTTAGGTTTAGAAATTAGTGTTAGACTTAGGGTTAGGTTTAGTGTTAGGGTTAGGGTTAGGTTTAGAATTAGGTTTAGGGTTAGGGCAAGGGTTAGAGTTGGATTAGGTGTTATGGATAGGGTTATGGGTTAGGCTTAGGTTTGGCGTTTGTGTTAGTGTTAGGGTTATGGTTAGGGTTATTTTTTAGTGTTAGGTTTAGTGTTAGTGTTATGGTTATGGTTAGGGTTAGGTTGAGGTTTAGGGTTAGGTTTAGAAGTTAGGTTTAGTGTTTTTTTAGGGTTAGTGTTAGGGATAGGTTTAGTGTTAATTTTTGGTTTAGGTTTATTGTTAGAGGTTAGGGTTAATGTTAGTGTTAGTGTTAGGGTTCGGGTTAGGGTTATGGTTAGTGTTATGCTTAGGGTTAGTTTCAGGTTGAGGTGTAGCATTAGGGTTAGGGTTAGGGCTAGAAGTTAAGCTTAGTGTTATGTTTACGGTTAGGGTTAAGCATAGGTTTAGTGTTAGAGTAAGTGTTAGCTTTAGTGTTAGTTTTCTTGCTAGGGTTAGAGGTATGGGTTACAGTTTGGGTAAGTGTTAGTGTTCGGCTTATTCTAGGTTTATTGTTAGAGTTAGGTTTACGTATTACAGTCAGGGTTTGGGTTAGTTTAAATGGTAGGGTTAGGGTTAGTGTTAGGGATTAAGGATAGGTTTAGGGTTAGGTTTATGGGTATGGTTCAGGTAAGGTTTTGGGTCAGCATTAGAAGTTACGGATTGGTTAGAGTTAGGGTTATGGTTATGGTTATGATTAGGGGTAGGGTTAGTTTTAGTGTTAGGTTTAGGGGTTAGGTGTTAGAGAGATGGTTATGGTTAGCCTTCGTGTTATGGTTAGGGTTAGGGTTATGATTAGATTTAGTGTTAGGGTTAGTGTTAGGGTTAGGTTTAGGGTTCGGGTTATGGTTAGGGTTATTGATAGGGTTAGGGTTATGTTTAGAGTTTTAGATTAGGGTTAGGGTTATGATTATGTGTTGGGAGCCTGCCATGTTATTCATGAGAGCATATTCATAAGATGGCACCCGCCTGCCGCCTCCGCTGCTCCCCCGCCCATCGTGTGCCCTAGATGGCGCACACATCCTGCTTCCTGGTTCTTGCTCAGCTTACTGTCCCTGCCATATATGGTAATGATTGATTGCTTCCTTGTTGCCGCCCAATCGCCTGTCCCCACGTGTAATCCCACAATTGGATAACATTAGCTATATAAGCCCAAGTATAGGAAGTGCCCGACGCACAACACGGAAGAAGCCATCGAGGACGGACATGTATTGAGGTTGTTCCCCAGTCAATAAAGGTGCTTGCAGAGGCTGAGTGTTCGTGTGCTCCATTCCGCGGGACAGAAGTGGCTCCGGACAGCTGGTGGCCCGTACGGGGACTTGAAACCATTCCCGTGCCTTCTGCGACTCCTGTGACTGCGTTGAGAGACGGTACGTACCTGCGGGTGAGTGGTGGCTCAACCCGGCCCTTGGTGGACGCACCTTAAGGGACTTGCCGGCCGACCACTTGCTAGGGCCGACCTTGCCCGAAAAAGAAGGGCAGGACTCTACGGGCTAAGATGCCTGAGTCTTTTACGTCTGCCAGAATGGGCAACGTGAACTGTGGACCCCTCGCCCTCTCTCTACAGATATTGCTTAAGGCGAGGGGGATTCGAATGGAAAAGCAGACAGTTTTACAGTTCTTTAAATGCATTAATGATCTGGCTCCATGGTTTCTGCCTACAGGCTCTCTTACCTTGCCCTCCTGGGAGAAATTAGGACTAGATATTCAGTTTGCTGAGGAACAAGGAATGGGTGTCAACCCTATGGTCCGCCCCATTTGGGAGATGGTTCGTGCATGTCTCAGAACCGAAAGTATGGTAGGCGCAGCCCAGGGACTCAAAGAGGCAAGCCATGCTTTCGAGCAGGCGCGCTCGGAGAGCTCCAGGGAGGCCTCAGAGGTTGGCTCACCGAGCCATTCAGATTCAAAGGGGGAAGACCCTAAGGTGGGCCCAAAGGAGGAAACTGACAGTAAGATAGGCCCACATCGCAATACAGGTCAGAAAATTCATAAACCTGCTGGAGCCTTGTGTGAAGGGATGATGGAGAGCCTAGGGGAGGAGCTCGAGAGGGTGGAGAGTGATCTGCAGGAAATGCGCACCCCCGGCGATGCGGGGTTAGTCCTGTCGGCCCCTCCCTGGGAACCACCCCAGGGAATGAATGCCCCTGGTGGTTGGGGGCCGCCTCCTCCCTTCCCTGCCACACTTCCATTCTCCGGGCGCCGCTCATTTCATGGCCGTTTATGGGACGTCTTGCGTAGGGTTCTTGCCTCGTATGACGCTCCCAGCTTCTACCCGGTCCTCCAGGACCAGGCCGGCACGCCTTATTATCAGCCCCTGGACATGAAAGTGGTTAAGGGGTTAAAAGAGGCAGTCTCCTCTTACGGCCCCAATGCTCCCTTTACGCAGGCTCTTTTGGAAAACATAGGAGCCACCCCCTGACACCCTCGGATTGGGCACAACTCGCAAGGGCGTGTTTGTCCCCAGGCCAATTTATGGACTGGAAGGCATGGAATGATGAGTATTGCGGAGAGCAGGCTGAGAAAAATGCTAGAGAGCGCAATGTCAGGTGGAACAAAGATATGTTATTAGGCCAGGGAGCCCATGCGCAGGATCAAATTCGACATCCTCAGGCAGTTTATGATCAGATTACTAAGTGTGCCATCGCCGCTTGGAAACAACTTGCCAAGGCAGGCGAACATACTGCCCGTCTTACTAAGATTGTGCAAGGGATGACAGAGCCATTCTCTGACTTTGTGGCCAGGATGCTAGATGCCGCCGGCAAGGTCTTCCCCGACCTCAGTGTGGCGCAGCCCCTGGTAAAGCAGCTAGTCTTTGAGCAGTGTACTAAGGACTGCCGTGCAGTCATTACACCACATAAAAACAAGAGTTTAGAAACCTGGACCAAATTATGTAGAGAAGTGGGGGGACCACTCTCTAATTCAGGTCTTGCAGCCCTGGTGGACGCTTCAATTAATGCGGCCCTCACCTCCCGCCCTCCAGCAACACAACAGCAGATGCAAAAGAGTAAAAAATGTTTTGAGTGTGGCCAATACGGGATGTTTCGAGGTGGCTCAAAACATGATAAAACGGATGGGCTATACTCCTGGCAAAGGCTTGGGCATCAAATTGCAAGGAAATACCTCTCCTGTGCCCGCCCTCACTAAGAGGGACAGGAAGGTGCTGGGGATTTAGCTCAGCGGCATGAGCGCCTGCCTTGCAAGCAGGCAGTCGCGAGTTCGATCCCTGGGGGCTGGGGATTTAGCTCAGTGGCTTAAGCACTTGCCTTGCAAGTGTGTGGTTGTGAGTTCGATCCCTGGTACCAATAAAAACGAAAAAGACAAAAAAAAATAAGCAGCCTATGCTGTTCTCTTCCTGATCTTTGGGTTCCCGTCCAAGCCCAGGACACTCTCCTCGTTGCCAACCAGAACAAAAGGAGGGATAAAAGATTGGTTGTGGCAGGCAGCGGGGGTGGTCTCTTCTCTGTTTGTCCCTGCAGTGGGACAGGCTGTTTTGCAGGCATGGACCTCCGAGCAGCTCGCGCTGACCATGGATGCAGTCAATCGGCTGAGCAACGCCACACGAGAGACCATCAAGGCTCAAAGGCAACAGATAGAGCTAAACAGCCAAGCAATACTCCGGCTACAAGAAGAAATCCAACTCATCGGACAAGAGATAGATGCCCTGTGGCAGGTCGCCACTCAACTTTGCGAACAGAGGTGGCTGTCCTTCCGGGTGTGTGTCACTCCCGTTCGCACCAACTTGACTGAAACCACAAAACTATCTGCCAAAATTTCATAATCTGTCTGTGATTGTTAATCACGAGTTAAACGAGATAGAAAAGGTTCAATTAAACCCAGTTAGATTTGATTTGTCTACCCTGAGGGACGTCCTAAAAGGTTTGTGGGACCATGTCACTTCCTGGTTCTCTTGGCCCAATTTGACTACTTGGATTCTGATTGTTGTTGCCATACTGGTGGGGTTGGTGGTCGTCAAATGCTTGCTAGACTGCTTGATGCAAACCCAGCAGCAGGTCAAGTTCACAGCTATGGCGGCTATGCAGCTGGCGGAGGCTGGCCCATCTGGTGGTCGGGCGGCTGCATATCTCCTTCATGTTGCAGAGCATCAGTTATAAGGATGCTGGATGGGTGAGCCAAAGACGGGTAAGACTGAGGTACCCCACCTTGCTCAACCTAAGACAGGCCCCATTCCACACAATGACAGCAAGAGGCACCAAGGTGCGAGACCAGATGGTACTGCATGACATTCTACTCTTGGGGTTTTTGAAGAGAGATGTCAGGCTATATGTCTGTATGCATCTAGGTTTCATCCGAATTACCCTAGCCCTGCGCAAAAGGATGAGGCTCGGGGGTCCCTTCTGACGCAGGGGTGGCCAACCTGTGCTGGGGGATGACCTAAGAGCCATGCACAGCGGGGTACAGACCACTGTAGTCACTTGGAAGACCTCGCTGTCATTTGCTTGTAAATAAGAAAGGGGGAGATGTTGGGAGCCTGCCATGTTATTCATGAGAGCATATTCATAAGATGGCACCCGCCTGCCGCCTCCGCTGCTCCCCCGCCCATCGTGTGCCCAAGATGGCGCACACATCCTGCTTCCTGGTTCTTGCTCGGCTTACTGTCCCCGCCATATATGGTAATGATTGATTGCTTCCTTGTTGCCGCCCAATCGCCTGTCCCCACGTGTAATCCCATGATTGGATAACATTAGCTATATAAGCCCAAGTATAGGAAGTGCCCAACGCACAACACGGAAGAAGCCGTCGAGGACGGACATGTATTGAGGTTGTTGCCCAGTCAATAAAGGTGCTTGCAGAGGCTGAGTGTTCGTGTGCTCCATTCCATGGGACGGAAGCGGCTCCGGACAATTATGTTTATGGTTAGGGTGAGGGTTAATTTTAGTGTTAGGTTTAGGGGTTAGGTGTTAGAGAGATGGTTAAGGTTAGCCTTCGTGTTATGGTTAGGGTTAGGGTTATGATTAGGTTTAGTGTTAGGGTTAGTGTTAGGGTTAGGTTTAGAGTTAGGGTTATAGTTAGGGTTATTGATAGGGTTAGGGTTATGTTTAGAGTTTTAGATTAGGGTTAGTGTTAGGGTTATGGTTATGGTTAGAAGTTAGCATTAGGTTTAGTGTTAGGGTTTGCACTTAGGTTTAGGGTTAGGGTTAGGCTTAGAGGCTATGGTTTGGTTATTGTTAAGTTTAGTGTTACTGCTTAGTTTTAGGTTCAGGGATACTGTTAGGGTTATGGTTATGTTTAGAGGTTAGTTTTAGGGCTAGTGTTAGGTTTAGAGTTATGTTTATGTTTAGGGTTAGTGTTAGGGTTAAGGATAGGATTAGGGTTAGGGTTAGGGTTACAGTTAGGCTTTGGGTTACGGTTAAGTTTAGAGTTAGGGTTATGGTTAGAGTTACGGTTAGGTTGAGGTTTTGGTTTAGGGTTTGGATGGGTTACAATTTAGGTTTAATATTAGGTTAGGTTAGGGTTAGGGATTGGTTTAGGATTAGGGTTACGGATAGGTTTTAGATTTAGGGTTAAGCTTATGATTAGGGCTAGGGTTTAGGGTTAGGTTTAGGATTAGTGTTAGGGCTTAAGGTTAGGGGTTAGCCTTAGGGTTATGGCTTAGGGTTAGGTGTTATGTTTAGGGTTTAGCCTTGTGGTAAGTGTTAGGCATTGTGTTAGGTTTAAGGTTAGGGTTAAGTTTAGGGTTAGGATTTAAGTGTTAGGGAGATGATTAGTGTTATGCTTTGGGTTACAGTTAGGGTTAGGGTTACAATTAGGTTTAGTGTTAGTTATAAGGTTAGGGTTAGGGTTAGGGTTGGGGTTTAGGTTATAGGGATAGGATTAGGGTTAGAGTTAGGGTTAGGGTTAGGGTTAGGGTTAGGTTTAAGGATAGTTTTAGTGTTAGGATAATACTTTAGGATTAGGGTTAGGGTTAGGGTTAGGTTTAGGTTTAGGTTTAGGTTTGGGGTTAGGGCTAGTGTTAGAGGTTAGTGTTAGGTTTAGGGTTAGGGTTACAGTTAAGTTTACGGTTTGAGTTTATGGTTAGGTTTACACTTAGGGCTAGAGTTAGGGTTGGGTTAGGGTTATCATTGAAGGTTAGCATTCGGTTTAGGGTTAGAGTAAGTGTTAAGTTTAAGGATAGGCTGCGAGGTGATGGTTAGTGTTAGGGTTAGGGTTAGGGTTAGTGTTACAATTATGTTAGGGTTAGGGTTAGGGTTAAAGCTTAGGTTGAGCTTTAAGTTTAAGGTAGGGTTAGGGTTTTGGCTAAGGATAGGATAAAGTTTAGGATTAGGGTTATTGGTTAGGTATAGGGTTAGGATTACTGTTAATGTTAAGTTTCAGTTTAGAGGTTATTGCTAGTGTTATGGTTATGGTAAGGGTTAGGGTTAGTCTTAGGGTTAGAATTAGGCTTAGAGTTCAGGTTAGGTTTAGGGTTAGGCTTAGGGTTATATTTAGGGTTACAATTATTAGGGTTAGGGTTAAGTTTAGGGTTACATTTAGGTGTTGCGTTAGATTTAGGGTTAGGGTTAGGTTTAGGGTTAGGTTTAGGGATTAGGTGTTAGTGATAGGGTTAGTGTTATGGTTAGGGTTAGAGTTTGTGTTAGGGTTGAGATTAGAAATTAGTGTCAGGGTTAGGTTTAGGTTAGAGTTAGCGTTAGGGTTAGGTTTACGTTGAGTTTTAGGGTTATCGTAAATTTTAGGGTTAGATTTTGGGTTTGGTTTAGGGTTAGGGTTAGGGGTTTGGTGTTACGGATAGTGTTAGTGTTAGGGTTAGGTTTAGATTTAGTGTTAGGGTTAGGGTTAGTGATAGGGTAAGGGTTAGGATTAGGGTTAGTCATTATGTTTAGGGTTAGGGTTAATGTTAGGTTTAGAGGTTAGTGTTAGGGTTCGGGTGAGGGTTAGTGTTAGGGTAGGGTTAGGTTTAGAGTTAGTTTTAGGTTTAGGTTTAGGGTTAGGGTTAGGTTTAGTGATAGGGTTACGGTTAGGCTTTAGTTTATGGTTAGGGTTACTGTAATGATTACGTTAGCGTTAGGTTTAGGGTTAGGATTAGGGTTAGGGTTACAGTTAAGGTTTGGTTTTGGATTAGGATTACAGTTAGGTTTAGGGTTTGGTTTAGGGCTTAGGTGTGAGGGATAGGTTAGGTTTAGGCTTTGGGTTACAGTTAGGTTTACGGTTACAATTAGGATAGGGTTAGTGTTAAGGTTAGCCATGGCGTTAGATTTAGGGTGAGTTTTAGGGTTACAGTTAGCGTTAGGTTTAGGTGTTAGGTGTTAGTGATAGGGTTATGTTTATGGATTGGGTTACTGTTAGGTTTAGGGTTAGGGTTAGGTTTATTGTTAGGGTTAGCCTTTAGGGTTGGGGTTACGTTAAGGGTTAGATATTATAGTCAGGGTTAGGATTAGTTTAAGGGGTAGGGTTAGGGTTAATGTTAGGGTTAGGTTTAGAAATTAGGATTAGGGGGTAGGGTTAGTGTTATGGTTATGGTTAGGATTAGTGCTATGGTTAGGTTAGGGACTAGTTTTTAGGGAGAGGGTTAATGTTAGGCTTCAGGTTTTGGTTAGTCTTAGGGTTAGTGTTAGGATTATGTGTAGTGTCAATTTTAGGGTTAGTTTTAGTGTTAGGGTTAGGGTTAGGTGTTAGTGATAGAGTTAGGTTTAGGGTTAGCATTACTGTTATGATTAGGTTAACTTTTAGGGTTACGGTAAGGGATAGTATTAGGTTTAGGTTTACCGTTTAGGGTTAGGGTTAGGTTTACTTTAAATTTAGGGTTAGGGTTATTGTTAGGGTTAGAATTTGGTTTAGTTTTAGGGTTAGTGTTAGGGTTACAGTTAGGGTTAGGTTTAGAGTTAGGGTTAGGGTTAGTGTTACAGTTAGAGTTTAGGGTTAAGGTTAGGGTTAATGTTAGTGTTATGGTTGGAGGTTAGCGTTAGGTTTAGGGTTAGAGTTTGGTGTTGGGTTAGGGTTAGGATTAGGCTTAGAGGTTAGGGTTAGTGTTAGGATTAGGGTTAAGTTTAAAGCTTAGGTTTAGGGTTAGGGTTAGCTTTAGGGTTAGGGTTAGGCTTCGGGTTACAGTTTGTGTTAGGGTTGCCATTAGGTTTAGGATTAGGGTTATGGTTACTGTTGCGGTTTGGTTTAGGGCTAGTTTTAGGGTTAGGTTTATGGTTAGGCTGATTCTTCAGGTGTTAGGGATAGTGTTAGTGTTAGGATTAGGGTTAGGATATGTTTAGGGTTAGGGTTAGGAGTAGTGTTAGTTTTGGGGTTACTGTTTAAGTTAGGTTTAGGTTTAGGGTTATGGTTATGGTTATGTTTAGAGTTTAGCATTAGGTTTAGTGATAGAGTTTTGGGTTAGGGATAGTTTTAGTGTTAGGCTTAGAGGTTATGGTTAGGGTAAAAGCTTAGGTTTAGTGTTAGGGTTAGGGTAAGATTTAGGGATCGGTGAAGGGTTAGGTTTAAGATTAATCGTTAGGTTTAGGTTTAGGATTATGGTTAGCGTTAGGGTTATTGTTATGTTTAGGGGTAGGCTTAGGTTGAGGTTTACTGTTAAGGTTATGGTTAGGGTTAGAAATTAGGTTTTGTGTTAGCTATAGCGTTAGGTTTAGGGTTAGCTTAGGGTTAGAGTTAGCTTTAGGGTTAGTGCTCTGGTTAGGGTTAGCATTTAGGGTTATGGCTAGTGTTAGGGTTAGTGTTATGGTTAGGGGTAGGTTTAGGTTGAGGTTTTGTTTTAGGGTTAGGGTTAGAGTTAGAAGTTAGGTTTAGTGTTAGCTTTAGGGTTAGGGTTAGGGATAGGTTTAGGGTTAGGGTTAGTGTTAGAGGTTAGGGTTAGTATTAGGGTTAGCTTTAGGGTTAGTCTTTGGGTTAGAAGTATGCATTAGTTTTAGGGTTAGTGTTTGGGTTAGGGTTAGGATTAATTTAGGGTTAGGCTTAGGGTTATGCTAGGGCTAGGGTTAGGTATTACTGTCAGGTTTAGGGTTAGATTAAGGTGTAGGTTTAGGTTTAGGATTAGGGATTAATGTTAGGTTTAGGGTTATGGTTATGGTTAAGGTTATGGTTAGAGTTCGGGTTAGGGCTAGGATTAGAAGTTACGGTTAGGGGTAGGGTTAGCATTATGGTTACGGTTAGGGTTAGTGTTAGTATTAGGGTTACGGGTTAGGTGTTAGGGAGGTGGTTAAGGTTAGGCTTCAGGTTACGGTTAGTGTTAGTATTAGGCTCATGGTTAGGGTTAGTGTTAGGATTAGTTTTAGTGTTAGTTTTAGTTTTAGGTTTAGGGTTAGGTTTGGGGTTAAGTGTTAGGGATAGGGTTAGGGTTAGTGTTAAGTTTAGGTTTAGGTTTTCGGTTAGGTTTATGGTTAAGAATAGTGTTAGGGTTAGTTTTATCATTTAGGTTTAGTGTTAGGATTAGGGTAAGTTTAGGGTTAGGGTTAGGTTTAGGTTTAGGTTTAGAGTTAGTGTTACTGTTAGAAGTTGGTTTAGTGCAAGGGTTAGTGTTAGGGTGACAGAGTTAGGGTTAGTGTTAGATATTAGGGTTAGTGTTAGGGTTATGTTTCGTGTTACGGTTATAGTTTAGGCTTAGTGTTACGGTTAGATTTAGGGTTAAGTTTAGGGTTATGGTTAGAGGGTAGCAGTATGTTTAGGGTTAGAGTTTGGGGTTTGTGTTAGGGTTACAGTTAGGCTTAGAGGTTATGGTTGGGGTTAGGGTTATGGTTAGGGTTAAAAATTAGGTTTAGTGTTAGGGTTAGCCTTAGGGTTAGGGTTAGTGTTAGGGTTAGTGTTACGTTTAGTTTTAGTGGTTGGGTCTTAGGGAGAGGGTTAGGGTAAGGCCTCGGGTTACGGTTTGTGTTAGCATTACTATTAGGTTTAGGGTCAGGGTTAATGTTATGTTTCAGGTTAGTTTTAGGGTTAGGATTAGGGTTAGGTTTAGTGTTAAGGTTAGTGTTACAGTTATGATTGGAGGTTAGCATTATGTTTAGGGTTACAGTTTGGGGTTGGGTTAGGGTTAGCATTAGGCTTAGAGGTTAGGGTTAGTGTTAGTGTTAGGGTTAGGGTTAAAGCTTAGGTTTAGGGTTAGCATTAGCTTTAGTGTTAGGGTTAGGCTTTGGGTTACGGTTTGTGTTAGGGTTGCGATTATTTTTAGGGTGAGGGTTAGGCTTTGGGTTACGGTTTGTGTTAGGGTTGCGATTATTTTTAGGGTGAGGGTTAGGCTTAGTGTTACGGTTAGGTTTTGGGTTAATTTTAGGGTTAGGTTTATGGTTAGGGTGAGTCTTCAGGTGTTAGGGATAGTGTTAGGGTTAGGATTAGTGTTAAGGTTAGGTTTATTGTGAGGGTTAGCGTGAGGGTTATGGTTAGGTTTATGGTTAGACTTTAGTGTTAGTTTTAGTGATAGAGTATAAAGTTAGGATTACTGTTTGTGTTAGGCTTAAAGGTTATGTTCATGGTTAGAGTTAGGGTTAAAGCATTGTTTTAGGGTTAGGGTTAGGTTAAGCGTTAAGGATCGGATAAGGATTAGGTTTCAGGTTATTCTTTAGGTTTAGGCTTAGGGTTATGGTTAGGGTTAAGTTTAGAAGTTAGTGTTAGTGTTATGTTTAGGGTTAGTATTAGGGTTAGGGTTAGGTTTAGAGTTAGGTTTAGGGTTAGCTTACGGTTAGAGTTAGGTTTAGGGCTAGTGTTATTGTTAGGGTTAGCGTTTAGGGTTATGGTTAGTGTTAGGGTTAGTGTTATGGTTAGAGGTAGGTTTAGGTTGAGGTTTAGGGTTAGAAGTTAGGTTTAGTGTTAGGTTCAGGGTTAGGCTTAGGGATCGGTTTAAGTTTAGGGTTAGTTTTAGAGGTTTTGGTTAGTGTTAGGGTTAGGGTTAGTTTTAGGGTTAGAGGTATGGGTTAGTTTTAGGGTTAGGGTTAGGGTTAAGTTAGGGTTAGGATTAGGGTTATGGTTAGTGTTATGCTAGGGTTAGGGTTAGGTTTGGTGTTAGATATTACAGTCAGGATTAGGGTTAGTTTAAAGGGGTAGGTTTAGGTTTAGGATTAGGGATTCATATTAGTTTTAGTGTTATGGTTATGTTTAAGGTTACGGTTAGGTTTCGGGTTAGGGTTAGGATTAGAAGTTACAGTTAGGGGTAGCATTAGCATTATGGTTATGGTTAGGGTTAGGGTTAGTGTTAGGGTTAGGGTTAGGGGTTAGCTGTTAGGGAGATGGTTAAGTTTATGCTTCAGGTTATGGTTAGTGTTAGGGTTATGATTAGGTTTAGGGTTAGGCTTAGGGTTATGGTTAGTGTTAGGGTTAGTTATAGGGTCAGTTTTAGTTTTAGGTTTACCATTAGGTTTGGGGTTAGGTGTTAGGGAAAGGGTTCGGTTTAGGGTTAGGGTTTGGTTTAGGTTTTTCTTTAGAGTTATGGTTAAGAATAGTGTTAGGGTTAGTGTTAGGGTTAGGTTAGGGGCTAGTTGTTAGGGAGAGGGTTAATGTTAGGCTTCGGTTTACAGTTAGGGTTAGGGTTAGTGTTAGGATTATGTTTAGTGTTAGTTTTAGAGTTAGGTTTAACATTAGGGTTTGGGATTAGGTGTTAGGGATAGAGTTATGGTTAGGGTTAGGGTTAGAGATATTGTTAGTTAACTATTAGGGATAAGGTTAGAGATATTGTTAGGTTTAGGGTTACGGTTTAGGGTTAGGTTCAGGGTTAGGGTTAGGTTTAAGTTTAGTGTTAGGGTTATTGTTAGGTTTAGAATTTGGTTTAGTGTTAGGGTTAGGGTTAACGTTAGAGTTAGTGTTAGTGTTTGATGTTAGGGTTAGGGTTACGGTTAAGGTTAGTGTTACAGTTAGAGTTTAGGTTAGGGTTAGGGTTACGGTTAGGGTTAATGTTAGGGTTATGGTTGGACTTTAGCGTTGAGTTTACGGTTAGAGTTTGGGGTTGGGTTAGGGTTAAGGTTAGGCATAGAGGTTAGGGTAGTGTTAGGGTTAGGTTTAAAACTTACGTTTAGGGTTAGGGTTAGCTTTAGGGTTAGGGTTAGGCTTCAGGTTACGGTTTGTGTTAGGGTTGCGATTATGTTTAGGGTTAGCGTTATGGTTAGTGTTACGGGTAGGTTTAGGGTTAGTTTTATGGCTAGGTTTATGATTAGGGTGAGTCTTCAGGTGTTAGGCATAGTGTTAGGGTGAGGATTATGGTTAGGGTTAGGTTTATGGTTAGGGTTAGGGTTAGAGTTAGGGATAGTGTTAGGGTTAGTGTTAGTGTTCGGGTTCGGGTTAGGGTTAGGGTTAGTATTAGGGTTAGGTTTAGGTTTACAGATAGGTTTAGGGTTACCTTAGGGTAGAATTATGTTTAGGGTTTGTGTTATGGTTAGGGTTAGCATTTAGGGTTATTATTAGTGTTAGGATTAGTGTTATGGTTAGGGGAATGTTTTGGTTGAGGTTTAGTGTTAGGGTTAGGGTTAATGTTAGGGTTATGTTGGAGGTTAGCATTAGTTTTAGGGTTAGAATTTGTGGTTGGGTTAGGGTTAGGGTTAGGCTTAGAGGTTAGGGTTAGGGTTAGTGTTAGGTTTAGGGTTATGGTTAAAACTTTGGTTTATGGTTAGGGTTAGCTTTAGTGTTAGGGTTAGGTTTCTGTTTACAGTTTGTGTTAGGGTTGTGATTAGGTTTAGAGTTAGGGTTATGTTTAGTGTTATGGTTATGTTTAGGGTTAGTTTAGGTTTTGGGTTATGGTTAGGGTGAGTCTTCAGGAGTTAGGGATAGTGTTAATTTTAGGATTAGGCTTAGGTTTAGGTTTATGGTTAAGGTTAGGGTTAGGGATATTGTTAGAGTTAGGGTTAGGGTTAAGTTGGTGTTAGGATTAGGGTTAAGGTTAGGTTTAGGGTTATGGTCAGAGTTTAGCATTAGGTTTAGTGATAGAGTTTTGGGTTAGGGCTGATATTAGTGTTAGGCTAAGACGTTATGGTTATGGTTATGGTTAGGGTTAGGGTTAGGGTTAATGTTAGGGTTATTGTTGGAGGTTAGCGTTAGGTTTAGTGTTAGAATTTGGGTTTGGGTTAGGGTTAAGATTAGCCTTAGAGTTTAGGGTTAGTGTTAGGGGTAGGGTTAGCGTTAATAGTTAGATTTAGGGTTAGTGTTAGTGTTAGGGTTAGGGTTTTGGTTAGGGCTAGGGTTAGGGTTATGCTAGGGTTAAGGTTAGGGTTAGGTATTACAGTCAGGTTTAGGGATAGTTTAAATGGTAAATTTAGGGTTAGGATTAGGGATTAATGTTAGGTTAGAGTTATGTTTCTGTTTAAGTTTATGGTTATGGTTCAGGTCACGATTAGGATTAGAAGTTATCGTTAGGGGTAGTGTTAGCATTATGGTTATGGTTAGGGTTAGGGTTAGTGTTAGGGTTAGTGTTAGGGGTTAGATGTTAGGGAGGTGGTTAAGTTAGGCTTCGTGTTACGGTTAGGTTTAGCGTTACGATTAGGTTTAGGGTTAGGCTTATTGTTAGGGTTAGTATTAGTGATAGTTTTCGGTTTAGGTTTAGGGTTAGGTTTGGGTTAGGTGTTCGGGACAGGGTTAGGGTAGGATTACAGTTAGGTTTAGGTTTTCGGTTAGGGTTATGGTTAAGAATGGTGTTAAGGTTAGTTTAGGGTTTAGGTTTAGGGTTAGGGTTAGTGTTAGAGTAGGGTTAGGTTTAGGGTTAAGTTTAGGTTTAGGGTTAAGCTTAGTGTTAGGTTTAGAAGTTGGTTTAGTGATAGGGTTAGGGTTAGGGTTTAAGTTAAAGTTAGAATTAAGATTAGGGTTAGATATTAGGTTTAGGGTTAGTGTTACTGTTATAGTTTAGGCTTAGTGTTAAGGTTAGGGTTAGGGTTAAGGTTAGGGTTAGGTTTAAGGTTACAGGTTAGCATTAGGTTTATGGTTAGAGTTTGAGTTTAGGGTTAGGGTTACAGTTAGGCTTAGAGGGTAGGGTTAGGGTTAGGGTTATGGTTAGGGTTAAAGTTAGGTTTAGTTTTAGAGTTAGCCTTAGGGTTAGGGTTAGTGTTAGGGTTAGTGTTATCTTTAGGGTTAGGGGGTAGATGTTAGGGAGGGGGTTAGGGTAAGGCTTCGGGTAACCGTTTTTGTTAGCATCACGATTAGGTTACAGTTATGCTTAGCATTAGGTTTCGGGTTATTTTTAGGGTTAGGTTTAGTGTTTGGGTTATTGTTAAGATTAGGTTTATGGTTATGGTTAGAGGTTAACGTTAGGTTTAGGGTTAGAGTTTGGGGTTGGGTTAGGGTTAGGCTTAGAGGTTAGGGTTAGTGTTAGGGTTAGTGTTAGGATTAAAGCTTAGTTTTAGGGTTAGTGTTAGCATTAGGGTTAAGGTTAGGCTTTGGGTTATGGTTTGTGTTAGGGTTGCAATTAGGTTTATGGTTAGGGATAGGGTGAGTGATACGGTTAGTTTTAGAGTTAGTTTTAGGGTTAGGTTTATGGTTAGGGTGAGTCTTCAGGTGTTAGCAATAGTGTTAGAGTTAGGATTAACGTTAGCGTTAGGTTTATGTTTAGGGTTAGATTAGGTTTAGGGTTAGGGTTAGGCTTATGGTTAGAGTTTAGCATTAGGTTTAGTGATAGAGTTTTGTGTTAGGGTTACTGTTAGTGTTAGGCTTAGAGGTTATGGTTAGGCTTAGGGTTAGGGTTAAAGCATAGGTTTAGGGTTAGGGTTATGGTAAACATTATGGATCAGGTAAGATTTAGGTTTAAATTTGGTCGTTAGGTTTCGGGTTATGGTTATGGTTAGGGTTAGGGTTAAGTTTAGAGGTTAGTGTTAGTGTTAGGTTTAGGATTAGTATTAGGGTTAGGGTTAGGTTTAGAGTTAGGTTTAGGGTTAGCTTAAGGTTAGAGTTAGGTTTAGTGTTAGTGTTATGGTTAGAGGTAGGTTTAGGTTGAGGTTTAGTGTTAGGGTCAGGGTTAGGGTTAGAAGTTAGGTTTGGTATTAGGTTTAGCGTTAGGCTTAGGGATAGGTTTAGGTTTAGGGTTAGTGTTAGAGGTTATGGTTAGTGTTAGTGTTAGGGTTAGGGTTAGTTTTAGGGTTAGAGGTATGGCTTAGGTTTAGGGTTAGGGTTAAGATTAGGTTTAAGTTAGAGTTAGGGTTAGGTTTAGGGTTAGGGTTAAGTTTATGCTAGGGTTAGGGTTAGGTATTACAGTCAGTGTTAGGGTTATTTGAAGGGGTAGGTTTAGGGTTAGGATTAGGAATTAATGTTAGGTTTAGGGTTATGGTTATGTTTAAGGTTATGGTTAGGGTTCGGGTTAGGGTTAGGATTAGAAGTTACGGTTAGGTGTAGGGTTATGGTTACGGTTAGGGTTAGGGTTAGGGTTAGTGTTAGGGTTAGGGTTAGGGTTAGGGGTTAGGTGTTAGGGAGATGGTTAAGGTTAGGCTTCGGGTTACCGTAAGTGTTAAGTTAATGATTAGGTTTAGAGTTAGGCTTAAGGTTAGGGTTAGTTTTAGAGTTAGTTATAGTGTCAGTTTTAGGGTTAGGTTTAGGGTTAGGTTTAGGTTTAGGTTTGGGGTTAGGTGTTAGGGATAGGCATAGGATTAGGGTTATGTTTAGGTTTTTGTTTAGGGTTATGGTTAAGAATAGTGTTAAGGTTAGTGTTAGGGTTTGGTTTAAGGTTAGGGTTAGAGTTAGTGTAGGGTTAGGGTTAGGTTTAGTTTTAGGGTTAGGGTTAGTGTTAGGTTTAGAATTTGGTTTAGTTCTATGGTTAAGGTTAGGGTTACAGTTAGAATTTGGGTTAGGGTTAGGGTTAGAAGTTAGGGTTAGTGTTAGGACTAGGGTTATTCTTTCAGTTATAGTTTAGGCTTAGTGTTAAGGTTAGGGTTAGGGTTAAGGTAAGGTTAGGGTTATGGTTAGAGGTTAGCGTTAGGTTTGTGGTTAGAGTTTGGGGTTAGGGTTAGGGTTACGGTTAGGCTTAGAGCTTATGGTTAGGGTTAAAAGTTAGGTTTAGTGTTAGGGGTAGTCTTAGGGTTAGGGTTAGTGTTAGGGCTAGTGTTATGTTTAGGGTTAGCGGTTAAGTATTAGGGAGAGGTTAGGATAGGGCTTCGGGTTATGGTTTGTGTTAGCGTTATGATTAGTTTTAGGGTTATGGTTAAGATTAGGTTTCAGGTTAGGTTTAGTGTTTGGTTTAGTGGTTAGGTTTTAGTCATGGTGTTAGGGTTAGGTTTAGGTTTAGTGTTAGGGTTATGGTTAGAGGTTAGCGTTTATTTTTAGTGTTAGAATTTGGCTTAGGGTTAGGGTTAGGGTTAGGCTTAGAGCTTATGGTTAGGGTTAGGGTTGGGGTTAGGCTTAAAGCTTACGTTTAGGTTTAGGGGTAGGGTTAAAGATATGGTAATGTTTAGTAATAGGGTTAGTCGTTAGGTTTAGGGTTAGCGTTAGGGTTAGTGTTAGGTTTAGCCTTAATTTTAGGGTTAAGTTTAGTGTTATGGTTAGGAGTTAGGTGTTAGGGATAGGGTGAGTGTTAGGGTTAGGTTTAGGTATATGGTTAGTGTTATGTTTAGGTTTAGGGATAGTATTAGGGTTATGTTAGAGTTTTGGGTTAGTTTTAGCGTTAGGGTTTGGGGTTAGGCTTAGGTTGAGGGTTAGGGCTAGTGCTAGGGATAGTAGTTGGTTTAGTGTTAGTGTTAGGGTTAGGCTTAGAGTTATGGTTAGGCTTAGATGTTAGGGTTAGGGTTAGTGTTACGGTTAGTGTTTAGGGTTAGTGTTAGGGTTAGTGTTATGGTTAGAGGTTAGCGTTAGGTTTAGGGTTAGAGTTTGGGTTTAGGGTTAGGGTTAGGGTTAGGGTTAGCATTAGGGTTAGGTGTTAGGGAGAGTGTTATGGTGAGGCTTCGGGTTACAGTTAGGGTTAAGGTTACGATTAGGTTTAGATTTAGAGTTAGTTTTACGGTTAGAGTTTAGAATTAGGGTTAGGGTTAGCCTTAGGGTGTTGGTTACAGTTACATTTTAGGTTTAGGTTTATGGTTAGGGTTAGGGTTAGTTTTAGGGTTATGGTTAGAGGTTAGTGTTAGGTTTAGTGTTAGAATTTGTGGTTAGGATTAGGGTTAGTTTCAGGATAGTGTTAGTGTTAGGGTTTGGATTAGAATTACATTTAGGTTTAGGGATAGCTTTAGAGGTTAGGTTTTAGGGATAGGCTTAGGGTTTCGTTTTATGGTTAAGGTTAGGGTAACAATTAAGTTAGGGTTAGGGTGGGGGTTCGGGGTAGCATTTGCATTAGATTTAGGGTTATGTTTAGGGTTAGGGTTATTGTTAGCTTTAGGGGTTAGGTGTTAGGGATAGGGTTGTGGTTAGGGTTAGGGTTAGGTTTAGGGTTAGGGTTAGGGTTAGGGTTAGGGTTATGGTTATGGTTATGGTTAGGGTTAGCATTTAGGGTTAGGGTTAGTGTTATGTTAAATGTTAGGTTCAGGTTGAGTTTAGGGTTAGGGTTAGGGTTAGGGTTAGTGTTAATGTTAGTGTAACATTAGGGTTAGGGTTAGGGGTAGCATTTAGGGTTAGGGTTAGAAGTTAGGATTAGTGTTATGTTTACAGTTAGGGTTAAAGATAAGTTTAGGTTTAGAGTTAGTTTTAGAGGTTAGGGTTAGTGTTAGGGTTAGGGTTAGGTTAGTGTTTTGGTTAGAGGTATGGGTTAGGTTTAGGGTTAGGGTTAATGTTGGTGTTATGCTAGGTTTAGGGTTAGAGTTAGGGTTAGGTATAACAGTCAGGGTCAGGTTTAGTTTAAGGGGTAGGTTTAGGGTTAAGGTTAGGGATTAATGTTAGTTATAGGGTTACGTTTATAGGTAGGGTTAGGGTTAGGGTTAGCCTTAGAAGTTAGGGTAAGGGGTAGGGTTAGGGTTATGGTTACGGTTAGGGATAGGGTTAGTGTTAGAGTTATGTTTAGGGGTTAGGTGTTATAGAGAGGGTTACTGTTAGGCTTTGTTTTATGGTTAGTGTTAGGTTTATGATAAGGTTTAGGGTTCGGCTTAGGGTAAGTGTTAGGGTTAGTGTTAGGTTTAGTGTTAGTTTTAGCTTTAGGTTTAGGGATTGGGGTTTGTGTTAGAAGTTAGATTTTAGGAGTAGGGTTAGGGTTAGGGTTATTGTTAGGGCTAGTTTTACGGTTAGGGTGACTGTTAGGGATTGTGTTAGGGTTAGGGTCATGGTTTAGGGTTAGGTTTAGGTTTAGGTTTAGCGTTAGGGTTAGTTTTAGTGTTAGGTTAGGGTTAGTGTTACGGTTAGTGTTTAGGGTTAGTGTTAGGGTTAAGGTTATGGTTAGTGTTAGGGTTAGGGTTAGGGTTGGGATTAGGTTTAGGTTTAGGTTTAGGATTTGGGTTAGGGTTATTGTTAGGGTTAGGTTTAGGTTAGTGTTAGGCTTAGGTTTAGGGTTAGGGTTAGGGTTAGGGTTAGGGTTAGGGGTTGGGTTAGGTTTAGGGTTTAGGGTTTAGGGTTAAGGTTAGGGGTTAGGTGTTAGGGAGAAGGTTAGGGTTAGGCCTCTTGTTACGGTTAGGGTTAAGGTTACGATTAGGGTTAGGGTAGTGGTAGGGTTATGGTTAGAGTTTAGAATTAGGTTTAAGGATAGTGTTAGGGTTTTGGTTACGGTTATAGTTTAGGGCTTGTTTAGGGTTAGGGTTGGTATTAGGGTTAGGGTCATGGTTAGAGCTTAGAGTTAGGTTTAGGCTTATTTTTAGGGTTAGGATTAGGGTTAGGCTTAGGGTTCGTGTTAGGGTTAGAGTTTAGGGTTAGTGATAGCATGAGTGTTAGGGATAGTGTTAGGGTTAGTTTTAGGGTTAGAGTTTATGGTTACGGTTAGGTATAGGGTTTGGGTTAAGGTTAGAAATAGAAGTTAGCTTTAGTGGTAGCGTTAGGGTTATGGTTACGGTTAGTGTTAGCGTTAGGGTGAGGTGTTAGGTGTTAGGGAGGGTTAGGGTTAGGGTTAGGTTTAAATGTTAGGTTTAGGGTTAGGATTAGGGTTAATGTTAGGGTTAGTGTTAGTGTTAGGGTTACGGGTTAGGTGTTAGGGAAAAAGTTAGGGTTAGGCTTCAGTTTACGGTGTGTGTTAGAGTTATGATTAGGTTTAGGTTTAGGGTTAGTTTTAGGGTTAGGTTTAGCATTAGTGTCAGGGGTTAGTTGTTAGTGATATTGTTAGGGTTAGAGTTATGGTTAGGGTTAGGTTTACATTTAGGGTTAGGGTTAAGGATAGTATTAGGGATAGGCTTAAGGGTTAGGTTAGAGTTAGGGTTAGGGTTATGTTAAGGGGTTAGGTGTTAGGGATAGGGTTATGGTTATGTTTAGTGTTAGGATTAGGTTAAGTGTTAGTGTTATTTTTAGCGTTACGGTTTGGTTAGAGTTAGGGTTATTGTTAGGGTTAGGGATAGGGTAAGGTTTAGGATTACAGTTAGGTTTAGGTTTGGCATTAGTGTTAGTGTTATAGTTTATGGGTAGTGCTAGGGTGAGGGTTAGGGGTAGTGTTAGGGTTAGGTTTAGGTTTAGAATTTAGGGTTAGGGTTAGGTTTAGGGTTAGGGTTACGGTTAGGAGTAGAATTTAGGGTTAGGTCCAGGCTTAGGGTTAGGGTTACGATTAGGGTTAGGGTTATGGTTAGGATTAGCGTTAGTGTTAGTGTTAGGGTTAGGGTTAGTGTTGGGGTCATGGTAGTGTTAGTGTTAGGTATTACGGTCAGGGTTAGGTTTTGTTTAAGGCGTAGGTTTATGGTTAGGATTAGGAATTAATGTTAGATTTAGGGTTAGAGTTATGTTTAGGTTTAGGATTAGTGTTAGGTTTAGGGTTAGCTTTTGTGTTAGAGTTTATGGTTAGGGTTACGTTTAGGGTTAGGATTAGTATTAGGATTAGATTTTAGGGTTGGTGTTATGTTTAGGATTATGGTTAAAGTTAGGGTTAGGGTTAGGCTTAGGTTTAGGTTTAGGGTTAGGGTATGGGGTTAGTTGTTAGGGAGAGTGTTAGGGTTAGGCCTCATTTACGGTTAGGGCTAAGTTTACGATAAGGTGTAGGGGTATTGGTAGGGTTAGGGTTAGAGTTTAGAATTAGGATTAGGGGTAACGTTAGGGTTTGGGTGACGGTTACAGTTTAGGGTTAGGGTTAGAGTTAGGGTTAGAGTTAGAGGTTAGATTTAGCCTTAGAGATAGGAATTAGTGTTAGTGTTAGTTTTAGTGTTAGTGTTAGGTTTAGGGTTTAGGGTTAGGATTAGAGTTAAAGTTAGGGATAGGGTTAAGGTTAATGTTAGTGTTAGGGTTAAGGTTAGTGTTAGGGTTAGAATAAGGGTTAGTGTTATTGTTAGGTTTCGGGTTTAAGGTTAGGGTTAGGTTTACGGTTAGGCTTAGGTTTATGATTAGTATTAGGGTTAGGTTTAGATGTTAGGTTTAGAGTTAAGCTTAGGTTTATGGTTAGGGTTAGATGTAGGTTTACTTTTAGGTGTTACTTTTAGGTGTTAGGTGTCAGGGATAATGTTAGGGTTATTGTTCGGGTTACATTTAGGATTTGCATTATGATTGGGTTTATGTTTAGGGTTAGTGTTATGTTTAGGCTTAGTGTTAGTGTTAGGTTTAGTGTTAGCATTAGGGTTAAGGTTAGGGGTTAGTTGTTAGGCATAGTATTACAGTTAGGGCTAGGGTTAATGTTAGTGTTAGGGTTAGTTTCACGGTTAGGGTTACGGTTAGGGTTAGAGTTTAGAGTTAGGGTTCAGGTTACCGTTAGGTTTAGGTTTAGAATTATGATTTGGCCTAGGGTTAGAAGTTAGTGTTAGGGTTCGGGTTAGGGTTAGGTTTAGGGATAGGGTTAGTGTTACAGTTACAGTTTAGAGTTCCAGTTAGGGTTAGGTTTAGGGTTAGGGTAATGGTTAGAGGTTACCATTAGGGTTAGAGTAAGGGTTAGGGTTAGGGTTAGGGATAGACATTAGCGTTAGCGTTAGCATTATTGTTAGGGTTAGTGTTAGGGCTTAGGGTTAGGGTTCGTGTTATGGTTAGGATTAGGGCTAACGGTTAGGGTTAGCGTTAGGGATTAGTGTTAAGGTTAGGGTTAGGTTTAGGATTTGGGTTAGAGTTAGTGTTAGGGCTATGGTTTGGGTTAAGGTTAGGATTAGGTTTCAAGTTTTGGATTATGGTTAGGGTTAGAGTAGGTTTAGGGTTAGGCTCAAGATTAGGATTAGGTTTAGGGATAGGTTTAGGGTTAGGGTTAGGTTTACTGTTAGGGTTAGTGTTAGGGATAGTGATAGGGTCATGGTTAGGTATAGGGTTAGGGATAGGGTAACGGTTAGGTTTAGTATTAGGGTTAGGGGTTAGGGTTAGGGTTAGTGTTAGTGTTAGGGTTAGGGTTCGGATTAGGTTTAGGATGAGGTTTAGAAGGTTAGGGTTAGAGTAAGTGCTAGGGTTAGTGTTAGGGTTTGGGTAAGATTAATGGTTAGAGTTAGGTGTTCTGGGTTAGGTGGTAAGGACTAGGGCTAGAGTTTGGGTTAAGGTTTAGGGATAGGGCTAGGGTTACTCTTAGGGTTAGGGTTAGTGTTAGGGTTAGCGATTATGGTTAGGGTTAGGGTTATTGTTAGGTTTAGGGTTAGCTTTATGTTTAGGGTTAGTGTTAGGGTTATGGTAATGTTTACAGTTAGTGTTAGGGTTAGCGTTAGGGTTAGTGTTAGTGTTAGGGTTAGCGATTAGGGTTAAGGTTGGTTTTAGGTTTAGGGTTAGTGTTAAGGTTTGGGTTAGGCTTAGTTTTAGGGTTAGGGATAGGGTTAGGTTTAGTTTTAGGGTTAGGTTTAGGGTTAGGGTTAGGTTTAGGATTACAGTTAAGGTTAGGTTTAGGGGTTAAGTGTTTGGGTTAGGCTTTGGATTACGGCTAGGGCTCGGGTTACAATATGGTTTAGTGTTGCGGTGAGGGTTATGATTAGGCTTACGGGGGGTTAGGGTTTGGGTTAGGGTTAGGTGTCAGGTGTTAAAGATGTGGTTAGGGTTATGTTTAGGGTAATGGTTAGGGTTAGGGTTACGTTTAGGGTTACTGTTAGGGTTAGTGTTAGCGTTAGGATTAGGGTTATGGATTAGGGATAGGGTTAGGTTTAGGTTTAGGGTTAGATTTAGGTGTTAGGGTTAGGGTTAGGTTTAGGGTTAGGGTTAGGTTTAGGGTTAGGGTTAAGGTTAGGGGTTATTTGTTAGGCATAGAGTTACGGTTAGGGCTAATGTTAAGGTTAGTTTTAGGTTTTGTTTCAGGGTTAAGGTTATGGTTAGTGTTAGAGTTTAGGGTTAGGGTTCGGGTTACCATTAGGTTAGGGTTAGTGTTAGATTTAGGGTTATTGTTAGTTTTAGGATTATGGTTAGGGGTTGGGTGTTAGGGATAGGGTTAGGGTAGGTGTTGGATTACAGTTATGGTTAGGGTTAGAATAGGTTTAGGGTTTGGGTTTTGGTTAGCATTAGGTTTAGGGTTCAGTTTGGTGCTAGTGTTAGGTTAAGGGTTAGGGTTAGGGCTCCAGGCTAGGTATTAGGGATAGTGTTAGGATTAGGGGTAGGTTTAAGGTTAGTGTTATGGTTAGTCTTAGTGTTAATGTTAGTGTTAGGTTAGGGTTAGGTTTTAGGGTTAGTGTTAGTATTATGTTTAGGTTTAGGTTTAGGTTTAGGGTTAATGTTAGGTTAAGGTTAGTGTTGGTGTTAGGGTTAGGGTTAGGTTTAGCGTTGGGTTAGGTTTAGGGTTAGGTTTAGGATTTGGGTTACGGTTAGGGTTAGGATTAGAGTTAAGTTTAGGTTAAGGTTAGTTTTAGAGTTAGGGTTGGGGTTAGGTTTAGGGCTTGAGTTTAGGGATTGGGTTAGTGTAAATGTTGGGGTTAGTGTTAGGCTTAGGCTTAGTTTTATGGTTAGGGATATGGTTAAGGTTAGCATTAGGCTTAGTCTTCGGGTTATGGATAGGTTTAGGGTTATGATTAAGTTTAGAGTTAGGGTTAGGGTTAGTGTTAGGGTTAGGGTTAGGGTTAGGGGTAGGCTTAGGGTTAGGTTTAGGTTTTGGTTTAGAGTTATGTTCAGGTTTATGGTTAGGGTTAGTGTTAGGTTTGGGGCTATGGTTAGGGTTTAGGTGTTAGGGATACTGTTAGTGTTAGGCTTTGTTTTATGTTTAGGGTTAGGGTTTAGGGTTAGGTTTAGGGTAGTGTTAGGGTTAGGGTTAGGGTTAGGGTTTGAGGTTAGAGATTGGGTTAGTGTAAACGTTAGCTTTAGTGTTAGTCTTAGGCTTAGTTTTAGGGTTAGGGTTAGGGCTAAGTTTAGAGTTAGGGTTAGGTTTAGGGATAGGTTTAGGGTTAGTTTTACAGTTAGGGTTAGGGTCAGGTTAGTGTTAGGTTAGGTTTAGGTTTAGGATTTGGGTTATGGTTAGGGTTAGGGTTACATTCGGGATAGCGTTAGGGTTAGGGTTAGAGTTATGGTTAGGTTAAGGTAGTGTTCGGTTTAGGGTTAGGGTGTGGATTAGGGTTATATGATAGAGTTAGAATTTAGGGTTCAGGTTAGTGTGAGGTTTAGGTTTAGCGTTTAGGATTTTGGTTAGTGTTAGTGTTATGTTAATGGTTAGGACTAGGGTTAGAAGTTAGTGTTAGGGTTAGTGTTAGGGTTAGGGTTACGGTTAGGCTTAAGGCTAGTTTATGGTTAGGTTTAAGTGTTAGGTGTTAGTGATAGTGTCAGGGTTTGTATTCTTCTTATGGTAATGTTAGGTTACTATTAGGGTTAGGATTAGGGTTAGGGTTAGGGTTAAGGTTTGGGTTAGGGTTAGGGGTTTGGTGTTAAGGATATGTTTAGGGCTATAGTTAGAGTTACAGTTACATTTAAGATTACGTTTAGGGTTACGATTAAGGTTAGTGTTAGTGTTAGGGTTAGGGTTAGGGATTAGGGATAGGATTAGTGTTAGGGTTAGGGTTAGGGTTAGGGGTTAGTGTTATGTTTAGTGTTAGGGTTTTGGTAAGGTTTATGTTAGGGTTAAAGATTAGGGTTAGTGTTTGAGATACAGTTAGTGTTAGGGTTAGGCTTAGGGGTTAGGGGTTAGGGATAACGTTAGGGTTAAGTTCAGGGTTAGGGTTAGGGTTAGGTTTTGGGCTTAGGGTTTAAGGTTAGGGTTACAGTTAGGGTTATGTTTAGGGTTAGGGTTAGGGTTAGGTTTGGGTGAAGGTTAGTGTTAGGGTTAGAGGTTAGGTTTGGTTTTATGGTTGAGGTTAGGTTTACGTTTAGGGTTAGGGTTAGGTATAGGGGAAGACTTAGGACTAGAGTTAGAGTTTAAGGTTACAGTTAGGGTTAGTGTTATGGTTAGGATTAGTGTAACAGTTAAGGTTACCGTTAGGGTTACATTTAGTGTTAGGGTTAGGCTTAGGGTTAGGATAGGGATTAGGGTTAGGTTTAGGTTTAGAGTTGGGTTGAGGATTAGGGTTAGCGTTTAGGGGTAGGGTTCGGGTTAGGCTTATCTTTAGGGTTAGGAAGTAGGTTAGGTTTAGGGTTAGGTTTAGGGTGGGATTGGGGTTAGTTTTAGTGTTCATTTAGGGTTAGGGTTTTGGTTAGGGCTAGGCTTAGTTAGGGTTAGGGTTTGGGTTAGTGTTAAGGGTTAGAGTTAGATGTTAGGGTGAGGGTTAGGGTTAGGGTTTGAGTTATGGTTAGGGTTATGCTTAGGTTAGTGTTAGGTTTAGGGGTTAGGTGTTAGGGATAGACTGAGGGTTAGGGTGAGTGTCCGGGTTAGTGTTAGGGTTAGAGTTAGGGATTAGGGATAGGGGTATGGTTAATGTTAGGGTTAGCATCAGGGTTAGGGTTAGGAGTTATGTTTAAGGTTAGGTTTAGGTTTAAGGTTAGGAATAGTGCTAGGAATAGGGTTAGGTATAGTGTTAGTGCTAGGGTTAGGCCTGGGTTAGGGATTAGGGTTAGAGTTAGTGTTAGGTTTATGGTTAGGGTTAGGGTTTCAGTGTTAGGAATAACGTTATGGTTAGTGTTATGGTTAGGTTAGGTTTACGGTTAGGGTTAAGTTTAGGTTTAGGTTTAGGTTTAGGGTTAGTGTTAGGCTTCAGCTTAGGGTTAGAGTTATAGGTTAGATTTAGGTTAGGGTTAGGGTTAGGGTTAGGTTTAGTTTTAGCGATAGGGTTGTGGCTAGGCTTCGGGTTATCGTAAGGTTTAGCGTTATGATTTGGTTAGGGTTAGAGTTAGAGTTAGGGTTAGATTTAGGTTTACTTTTAGTGTTAGGAGTTGTATTTGGATTAGGGTTAGTGTTAGGATTAGGGTTAGGTGTTAGGTATAGTTTTAGGGTTTGGCTAGCTTTACGGGTTACAGTTAGCATTAGGGTTAAGATGAGATTAGGGTTAGTGTTAGGGTTAGGGTTAGTTTTAGGTGTAGCATTTGCGTTAGATTTAGTGTTAGTGTTTTGGTTGGGATTAGGGTTAGGTTTAGGGGTTACGTGTTAGTGATAGGGCAATAGTTAGAGTTAGGTTTAGGGTTAAGGTTATGGTTAGTGTTAGCGTTTAGGGTTAGGGTTATGGTTAATGTTAGGGTTAAGTTGATGTTTAGGGTTAGGGTTAGAGTAAGGATTAGTGTCAGGACTTAAGTTCAGGGGTTTGGCTTAGGTTTATTGCTGAGGGTTAGGTGTTAGGTTTAGGGGTTAGCATTATGGTTAAGGTTAGGGTTGGGGTTAGGGTTAGGGTTAGGGTTACGATTAGTGTTAGAGATTATGGTTATGGTTAGGGTTATGGTTCAGGTTAGTGTTCCATTTAAGTATAGAGGTTAGTTTCAGGGATAGGGTTAGGGTTAGGGTTAGGGTTAGGTTTAGGTTTAGGTTTAAGTTTAGAGTTAGGGTTAGTTTTAGGGTTAGAAGTTAGGTTTAGGGTTAGGGTTGGGCTTAGGGTGAGTGTTAGATTTCTGGTTAGGTTTTAGTGTTAATGTTAGTGTTAGGGTTACGGTTATGCTTAGTGTTACAGTTAGGGTTAGGGTTAGGATTAGGTTTAGGTTTAGGGTTAGTTTTAGGGTTAGGGTTAGTGTTAGGCTTAGGGCTTAGGTGTTAGGGATAGGGTTAAGGTTAACATAGTGTTATGGTTAGGTTTACGGTTAGGGTTTGGGTTAGGGATAGTGGGTTAGTGTTTGGGTTAGGGTTAGGGTTAGGTTTAGGGTTAGGGTTAGCCTTAGAGGTTATGGTTATGGTTACAGTTAGGGATAGGGTGAAACCTTAGGTTCAGGGTTAGGATTAGTGTTAGCGTTAGGGTTAGGCATAGGGTAAGGGTTAGGAATAGGTTTAGTGGTTAGGGTTATGGTTAGAGTTAGGGTTAGGGTTAGGGTTAGACTTTAGGGTTATGGTTAGGGTTAGAGTCAGTGTTATGGTTAGGGTTAGGCTTAGGATGAGGTTTAGGGTTAGGGTTAGAAGTTAGGTTTAGTGTTAAGTTTAGGTTAGGGTTAGGGATAGGATTAAAGTTAGGGTTAGTGTTAGAGGTTAGGTTTAGTGTTAGGTTTAGGGTTACGTGTATTGTTAGAGGTATGGTTTAGGGTTAGGGTTAGCATTAGTGTTAGGGTTATGCTAGGGTTAGGCTAAGGGTAACGCATTACAGTCAGGGTTATATTTAGTTTAAGGGGGAGGGGTAGGTTTCAGGGAAGGGATTAATGATAGGTTTAGGTTTAGCGTTATGGTTATAGTTAGGGTTAAGGTTAGAGTTAAGATTAGAATTTAGCATTAAGTGTATGGTTAGTGTTATGGTTACGTTTAGGGTTATGGTTAGTTTTAGGTTAGGGTTAGTGTTAGGGTTACAAGTTAGGTTTAGTGTTAGGGTTAGTGTTAGCGTCAGGGTTAGGTTTATGTTTAGAGGTTCGCATTTGGTTTAGGGTTAGAATTAGGTTTAGTGTTAGGGTTAAGGCTAGGCTTAGATTTTATAGTTAGGGTTATTTTTAGGGATAGGGTGAAAGCTTAGGTTCAAGGTTAGTGTTAGTGTTAGGGTTAGGGTTAGGGATAGGGTAAGGTTTAGGATTAGGTTTAGTGGTTAGTTTTTATGTTAGGGGTATGGTTAGGGTATGGGTTATGGTTAGAGGTTAGTTCTAGGGTTAGGGTTAGGGTTAGTTTTAGTATGAGGGTTTGGGTTAGGGTTAGAGTTAGGGTTAGGGTTAGGCCTAGGGTTATGGTTAGGGTTGGGATTAGAATTAGCTCTGAGTTATGGTTAGGGTTAGGGTTATGGTTATGGTTAGGGTTTGCGTTTGATGTAGTGTCAGGGTTAGGTTTAGGGTTTAGGTGTTAGGGATAGGGTTATGAATTAGGGTTATGGTTATCATTAGTGTTAGGGTTAGGGTTAGACTTTAGGGTTAGGGTTAGGGTTAGTGTTATGATTATGGTTAGGGTTAGGTTGAGGATTAGGGTTAGGGTTAGAAGTTAGGTTTAGTGTTAGGTTTAGGGTTAGGGCTAGGGATAGGTTTAAAGTTAGGGTTAGTGTTAGAGTTTAGGGTTAGTGTTAGGGTTAGGTTTAAGGTTAGGTTTAGGGTTCGTGTTAGAGGTATGGGTTAGGGTTAGGTTTAGGGTTAGGGTTAGGGTTAGGTGTAATTTTAAGGTTAGCGGTTATCATTCAGTTTTTGTTAGGTTTATGGTTAAAGCTTAGGTTTTGGTTTAGGGTTAGGGTTTGGGTTAGGCTTGGGGCTATGGTTAGGGTTAGGTTTACAATTAGGGTAGAGTTACGGTTAGGGTTATGTTTATGATTAGGTTTAGGGTTTACGTTTGATGTAGTGTTAGGGTTAGAGTTAGGGTTATGTTTAGGGTTAGGGTTTAGGTTTTAGGGATAGGGTTATGAGTTACAGTTACGGTTAGGGTTTGGGTTAGGGTTAGGGTTAGACTTTAGGGTTAGGGTTAGGTTTAGACTAGCTTGTTATGGTTAGGGTTAGACTAGCTTGAGGTTTTAGGGTTAGGCTTAGAAGTTAGGTTTAGTGTTAGGGTTAGGGATAGGTTTAAAGTTAGGGTTAGAGTTAGAGCTTAGGGTTAGTGTTAGGGTTACGTTTAGGGTTAGGTTTAGGGTTTGTGTTAGAGGTATGGGTTAGGGTTACATTTAGCATTTGGGTTAGGGTTAGGACTAGAGTTAGGGTTGGGGTTAGTGTTAGGGTTAGGGTTAGGATTAGAAGTTAGCATTAGGGGTATGGTTAGTGTTATGGTTATGTTTAGGGTTAGGGTTAGTTTTAGGGTTAGGGTTAGGTGTTATGTTAGGGGTAGGTTTAGGGTTAGGGTTAGCTTTAATTTTAGGTTTAGGGTTAGTGTTAGGTTAGAAGTTGTGTTTAGTGTATTGTTAGGGTTAGGTTTATGGTTAGAGGTTAGCATTTTGTTTAGGGTTAGAGTTAGGGTTAGGGTTAAGGCTAGGCTTAGAGATTATGGTTAGGGTTAGGGTTAGGGATAGGGTGAAAGCTTAGCTCAGGGTTAGGGTTACTGTTACAGTTAGTTTTAGGTTTAGGGTTAGGGTTAGGGTTAGGGTTACGGTTCGTGTTAGTGTGAATGCCAGGTATAGAGTTAGGGTTAGGGTTACGGTTAGCATTAGGGTTAGTATTAGTTTTAGGGTTAGGGTTAGTGTTAGGGTTCGGGTTAGTTTTAGGGTTAGGGTTAGCGTTAGGGTTAATGGTTAGGTGCTAGGGATAGGGTTAGTGTTAGGTTTAGGGTTAGCCTTAGAGGTTATGGTTAGTGTTAGGGTTAGGGATAGGGTGAAAGCTTAGGTTCAGGGTTTGGGTTAGTGTTAGTGTTAGGTTAGGGATAGGGTAAGGTTTAGGATTACGTTTGGTGGTTAGTTTTAGTGTTAGGGTTATGGTTAGGGTTCGGGTTAGGGTTAGGGTTAGGCTTAGAGTTATGGTTAGGGTTGGAATTCGAATTAGGTTAGGTTTAGGATTGGGTTATGGTTATTGTTAGGGTGAGGGTTTGTGTTTGATGTAGTGTTAGGGTTAGGGTTAGTTTAAGTTTAGCATTAGGGTTAGGGGTTAAGTGTTAGGGATAGGTTTAGGGTTAGCGTAATGTTATGGTTCGGTTTACGATTAGGGTTTGGGTTACGGATAGTGGTTTAGTGTTAGGGTTAGTTTAGGTTTAGGGTTAGTGTTAGCCTTAGAGGTTATGGTTATTGTTAGGTTTAGGGATAGGGTGAAAGCTTAGGTTCAGGGTTAGGGTTAGTGTTAACGCTAGGGTTAGGGATAGGGTAAGGGTTAGGAATACCTTTAGTGGTTAGTTTTAGGGTTAGGGTTAGGCTTGGGGTTATGGATAGGGTTAGGATTACAATTAAGGTAGAGTTATGGTTAGGGTTATGGTTATGATTAGGGTTAGGGTTTACGTTTGATGTAGTGTTAGGGTAAATGTTAGGGTTAGGTTTAGGGTACGGTTTAAGTTTTAGGGATAGGGTTATGAGTTACGGTTAAGGTTAGGGTTATGGTTAGGTTTAGGTTTAGTGTTAGGGTTAGACTTTAGGTTTAGGGTTAGGGTTAGTGTTAGTGTTATGGTTAGGGTTAGGGTTAGGTTGAAGTTTAGGGCTAGGTTTAGAAGTTATGTTTAGTATTAGGTTTAAGGTTAGGTTTAGGGATAGGATTAAAGTTAGGGTTAGTGTTAGAGGTTAAGGTTAGTGTTAGGTTTAGGTTTATGAATATTGTTAGTGGTATGGGTTAGGGTTAGGGCAGCGTTAGGGTTAGGCTTAGGGTTAGGGTTATGCTAGGGTTAGACTTAGGGTAACGTATTACAGTCAGGGTTAGGTTTAGTTTAAGGGGCAGTGTTAGCGTTCAGGGAAGGGATTAATGCTAAATTTAGGTTTAGCATTATGGTTAGAGTTAGGGTTAGAGTTAGGATTAGAAGTTAGCGTTAGGGGTATGGTTAGTGTTACGGTTACATTTAGGTTTAGGGTTAGTTTTAGGGTTATGGTTAGGTGTTAGGTTAGGGGTAGGTTTAATGTTAAGGTTAGCTTTAATTTTACGGTTAGGGGTAGGGTTAGTGTTAGGGTTAGAATTTAGGTTTAAGGTTAGGGTTAGGGTTAGGTTTAGGTTTATATTTAGAGGTTAGCATTTGGTTTAGGGTTAGAGTTAGGGTTAGGGTTAGAGTTAAGTTTAGGCTTAGAAGTTATGTTTATGGTCAGGGTTACGGATAGGGTGAAAGCTTAGGTTCAGGGTTAGGGTTAGCGTTAGGACTAGGCTTAGGGATAGATTAAGGTTTAGGATTAGGTTTAGTGGTTAATTTTAGGGCTAGTTTATGGTTATGGTTCGGGTTATGGTTAGAGTTTAGTTTTAGGGTTGGGGTTAGGGTTAGGGTTAGGTTTAGTGTGAGGGTTAGGGTTAGGGTTTGGGATAGGGTTAGGTTTAGGGTAGGATTATCGTTAGAGGTTAGGGTTTGGTGTAGTGATAGAGTTTAGGGTTAGGTTTAGGGTTAGGATCAGGTAGAAGTTATGGTTATGGTCAAGGATAGGGTTATGGTTAAAGTTTAGGTTTAGGGTTAGGGTTAGCGTTAGGGTTAGGGATAGGGTAAGAGTTAGGATTAGGTTTAGTCCTTATGTTTAGGGTTAGGTTTACAATTAGTTTTATGGTTAGGTTTAGAGGTTAGTGTTAGTGTTCGTGTTTGGGTTAGTGTTACAAATAGGATTAAGTTTAGAGTTAGGTTTAGGTTTAAGTTTAGGATTAGGGTTAGTGTTAGGTTTAGTGTTAACTTTGGGTTACGGATACGATTACTGCTAGGCTTTGGGTTAAGATAAGGGTTAGGGTTACGATTTGGGTCGGGTTAGATTTAAGTTTAGGTTTAGGATTACAGTTAGTGTTAGGATTTGGATTAGGATTACTGTTAGGGTTAGTGTTAGGGTTACGGTTAGGGTTAGGGTTACGCTTCAGGTTACGGTTATGTTTAGGGTTATAATGAGGTTAGGGTTAATGTGAGGTTTAGGGTTAGTGTTAGGGGTAGCGTTTGCGTTAGATTTAAGGTTAGTTTTATGGTGAGAGTTAGGGTTAGGTTTAGGGGTTTGGTGTTAGTGATAGGGTTATAGTTAGAGTTAGGTTTAGGGGTAGGTTTAGAGTTAGGGTTAAGGTTATGTTTAGTGTTAGCCTTTAGGGTTTGGATTATGGTTAGGGTTAGTGTAATTGTTAGTGTTAAGGTTAGGTTGAGGTTTATTGGTAGGGTTAGGGTTAGGATTAGTGTTATGGCTTAAGGTTAGGGGTTAGGCTTAGGGTTATGGCTTAGGGTTAGGTGTTACATTTTGGGTTTAGCGTTATGGTTATTGTGAGGGGTAGGGTTAGGGTTAGGGTTTGGGTTACAATTAGGGTTAGAGATTATGGTTAATGTTAGGATTATGTTTAGGGTTAGTATTCCGGTTAGGTTTAGAGGTTAGGGTCAGGTTTAGGGTTAGGGTGGGTTTTAGTTTTAGGTTTAGGGTTATGGTTATGGTTAAAAGTTAGGGCTAGGTATTGGGTTAGAGTTAGGGTAAGGCTTAGGGTTAGTGTTAGGTTTAGGGTTACGGTTTGGGGTTAGAGTTAGTGTTAGTGTTAGGGTTAGGGTTAGTGTCATGGTTAGACTTCACATTATGGTTAGGTTTAGGCTTACAAATAGGTTTAGGATTAGCCTTAGTGTTAGGGTTAGGGTTAGGGTTAGGGTTAGGGCTAGGTTTAGTGTTAATTTTGGGGTTAGATTTAGCGTTAGGGTTAGGGGTTATGTGTTATGGATAGGGTTAAGGTTACTGTAGGGTTAAGGTTAGGTTTACGTTTAGAGTTAAGGTTAGGGATAGTGTAAATTTTAGGGTTAGGATTTAGGGTTATTGTTAGTGTTAGGGTTATGGTTAGGTTTTATGGTTAGGGTTAGAAGGTAGGGTTATGGTTAAGTTTAGGGTTAGGGTTAGTGTTAGGGTTAGGCTTAGGGTTAGTGTTAGGTTTAGGGTTAGGTTTTAGGGTTAGGGTTAGTGTTAAGTTTAGATTTCTGGTTACGCTTATGTTTAGGGTTACCATTAGGTTTCCAGTTAGCCTCATGGTTAGGGTTAGGGTTAAGGTTAGTTTTAGTGTTAGTTTTAGGGTTAGGTTTAGCGTTAGGGATAGGGGTTAGATGTTAGGGATAGCAGTAGGGTTAGGGTAGGGTTAAGGTTAGGTTTACGGTTAGGGATAGTGTTAGTTTTAGGGTTAGTGTTCAGGTTAGTGTTAGGGTTAGGGGTTAGGTCTTAGGCAGAGGATTAGTATTAGGCTTCGGGTTATGGTTAGGTTTATGGTTACAATTAGGTTAAGGTTAGGGTTAGGGTTATCATTTGGGTTAGGATTATCGATTGTGTTAGATTTAGGGTGAGTTTTAGGCTTGGGTTAGCATTAGGATTAGGGCTTAGGTGTGAGGGAATGGGTTAGGGTTAGGCTTAGTTTTAGGATTAGGTTTACAGTTAGTGTTAGGTTTAGGGTTAGGATTAATTATAGGGCTAGCATTTAGGGTTAGGGTTAGGTATCACAGTAAGGGTTAGGGTTAGTTTAAGTGGTAGGGGTAGGGTTAGGGTTAGGGTTAGGTTTAGGGTTAATTTTAGGGAGGGTCAGGTGTTAGGTGTTATTGAGAGGGTTAAGTTTAGACTTCAGATTACGGTTAGGGTTAGGGTTAGGGTTATGTTTAGGTTTAGGTGTAGTGTTAGGTTTAGTGTTAGGTTTAGTGTTAGGGCTACAGATTAGGTGTTAGGGATATGGTTAGGGTTAGGGTTAGGATTAGGGTTAGGTTAAAGGTTAGGGTTAGGGTTAGGGATAGTGTTAAGTTTAGGGTTAGGGTTTAGGGTTATGGTTAGGGTTTGGTTTAGGTTTAGGGTTAGGTTTAGTGTTCGGCTTAGAAATTGGTTTAGTGTTAGAGTTAGGAGTAGTGTTAGAGTTAGGGTTAGGCTTAGATGTTAGGTTTAGAGTTAGGGTTAGTGTTAGTGTTATGGTTAGAGTTAGGGTTATGGTTAGGGTTAGGGTTAGTTTTAGTGTTAGGGCTATCCTTAGTGGTTAGCATTAGGCTTAGGGTTAGATTTTGGGGCTTGGTTAGGGTTAGACTTAGAGGTTAGCGTTAGTGTTAGGTTTAGGTTTAAATCTTAGGTTTATGGTAAGGGTTAGTGTTAGGGTTTGGGTTTAGTGTTACGGTTAGGGTTAGGGGTTAGGTTTTTGGGAGAGGGTTAGTGTTAGCTTTGTGTTACTGTTTGTGGTAGTGTTGCGATTAGGTTTAGGGTTAGAGTTAGGGTTAGTGTCAGTGTTAGGATTAGTGTTAGTTTTAGTGTTAGGTTTATGGTTAGGGTTAGGGTTTAAGTGTTAGTGATAGTGCTAGGGTTAGGGATAGGGTTAGGGTTTGTCGTTAGGATTAGTATTAGGATTACGGTTAGTGTTAGGGTTAGATTTAGAGGTTGGTGTTAGGGTTAGGGTTATGGGCAGGGTTAGTGTTAGGTTTAGAGTTAGGTTTGGGTTATGTGAGGGTTAGGTATAGTGTTAGTGTTATGGTTAGGGTTAGCGTTTAGGGTTAGGGTTATGGTTAGAGTTAGGGTTAGTGTTAGGGTTAGGTTTAGGGGTTTGGTGTTAAGGAGATGGTTAATGTTAGGCTTCGGGTTATGGTTAGTGTTAGGGTTACGATTAGGTTTAGTGTTAAGCCTAGGGATAGTATTAGGTTTAGGGTTAAGTTTAGTGTTAGTTTTAGGGTTAAGTTTAGTGTTAGAGTTGGGGTTAGGTCTTAGGTATAGGGTTAGGGTTAGGGTTAGGTTTAGGGTTAGGTTTTCGGTTAGGGTTATGTTTAGGAATAGGGTTAGGTTTAGGGTTAGGTTTTAGGGTAAGAATAGGGTTAGGGTTAGGTTAGGTTTACGTTTAGGGTTAGAATTAGTGTTATGGTTACAAGTTGCTTTAGTTTTAGTTTTAGGGTTAGGGTTAGGGTTAGGGTAAGTGTTATCATTATAGTTTAGGGTTAGGGTTAATGTTAAAGATAAGGTTAAGTTTAGGTTTAGGGTTAGGGTTAGAGGTTAGCATTACATTTAGGGTTAGAGTTTAGGTGTAGGGTTAGGGTTAGGGTTAGGTTAGAAGTTATGATTATGGTTAGGGTTAGGGTTAAAATTTCCATTTAGGTTTCGGGTTAGCCTTAGGGTAAGGATTAGAATTAGGATTAGTGTTAGGGTTAGAGTTAGGGGTTAGCTGTTAGGGAGAGGGTTAGGGTTAGGCTTCAGGTTATGGTTTTTGTTAGGGTTACGATTAGGATTAGGGTTAGGTTTAGGATTAGGGGTAGGGGTTAAGTGTTAGGGATAGTGTTAGTGTTAGGGCTAGAGTTAAGGTTAGGGTATGGATTATAGTTAGGGTTAGTGTTAGGGTTAGTGTTAGGGATAGTGTTAGGGTTAGCATTATGTTTAGGGTTAGGGTTTAGTTTATTGTTAGGGTTAGCGTTAGGTTTCAGGTTAGGTTTATGGGTTAGGTTAGGGTTAAGTTTAGGGTTAGGGTTAGTGTTAGTGTTACGGTTAGGTTTAGGGTTTAGATTAGGATTAGTGTAAAGTTAGTTTTAGGTTTAGGTGTTAGGTGTGAGGGATAGGTTTAGGGTTAGGCTTCGGGTTATGGTTTTTGTTAGGGTTACGATTAGGTTT
Organism: Cavia porcellus; assembly: GCF_034190915.1. Taxonomy (NCBI): domain Eukaryota; kingdom Metazoa; phylum Chordata; class Mammalia; order Rodentia; family Caviidae; genus Cavia; species Cavia porcellus. The sequence goes on from NW_026947518.1 coordinate 7,356,000, forward strand.
AGTGTTAGGGTTTTGGAAAATTTTTAAGGTTACTTTTAGTGTTAGGTTTAGGGTTAGGGTTAGGGGTTATGTGTTAGGTACAGTGTTATGGTTAGTGTTAGTTTTATGGTTATGTTTAGGGTTAGGTTTGCAGTTAGGGTTACATTATGAATAGTGTTAGCGATAGTGTTTGTGTTTAGGTTGGGATTGGATTTAGGGTTAGTGTTAGGTTTAGGGTTACAGTTAGGGTTTTGGTTAGAGGTTAGCGTTAGGTTTAGTGTTAGAGTTTGGGGTTAGGGTTAGGGTTTGGGTTAGGCTTAGAGGCTATGGTTATCGTTAAGGTTAGGGTTAAAGCTTAGGTTTAGATTCAGGGTTAGGGTTAATGTTATGGTTATGGTTAGGGATAGGGTAAGTGTTAGGATTAGCGTTAGTCATTAGGTTTAGAGTTAGGGTTACTGTTAGGGTTATGGTTAGGGTAAGGTTTAGAAGTTAGTATTAGCGTTAGGGTTAAGTTTAGTGTTAGGGATTGGGTTATATTTAGAGTTGGGTTTAGGGTTAGGGTTATGGTTAGGGTTACTGTTAGGTATAGTGTTACACTTAGCTTCCTGTTATGGTTAGGTTTAGGGTTACGATTAGGTTAGGGTTAGGGTTAGGATTAGGGTTAGGTGTTAGGGATAGGGCTATATTTTAGTGTTAGAGTAGCAGTTAGGGTTAGTGTTAGGGTTATGGTTAGGGTTAGGATTTAGGATTAGGGTTATGTTTAGGGTTAGTGTTATGGTTAGTCTTAGGGTTAGGTTGAGGTTTAGGGTTAGGGTTAGAAGTTAGGTTTAGTGTTATGTTTAGGGTTATGGTTAGGGATAGGTTTAGGGTTAGGATTGGTGTTTAAGGTTAGGGTTAGTGTTAGGCTTAGGTTTAGGTTTAGGTTTATGCTAGGGTTAGGGTTATTTTTAGGGTGAGGTATTACAGTCATTGTTAGGATAAGTTTAATGGGTAGAGTTAGTTTAGGTTAGGCATTAATGTTAGGTTATGGTTAGGGTTATGGGTAGGGTATAAGGTTATCGTTAGGGGTATGGTTAGGATTAGATGCTGGGTTAGGTGTGGGGTTAGGGTTATGGTTACGGTTAGGGTTAGTGTTAGTGTTAGGGTTAGGCATTAGGTGTTAGGGAGAGGGTTAAGGTTAGGATTCGGGTTATGGTTAGGTTTAGCGTTATGATTAGGTTTAGGGTTAGGCTTAGGGTTAGGGTTAGTGTTACAGTTAGGTTTAGTGTTAATTTTAGGGTTAGGTTAAGGGTTAGGGTTAGGAGTTATGTGTTAGTAATAGGATTAGTGTTTGGGTTAGGTTTACGGTTAGGGTTAGTGTTAGGGGTAGTGTTAGGGTTAGTGTTAGGGTTTATGGTTAGGGTTAGGTTTAGGGTTAGGTTATGGTTAGGTTTAGAGTTAGGATTAGGGTTAGGGGTAGTGTTAGGGTTAGGGTTTAGGATTACAGCTATGGTTAGGCTTAGGTTTAGGTTTAGGGTTAGGGTTAGTGTTAGGGGTATAAGTTACGTTTAGTGTTACAGTTAGGGTTAGGTTTAGTCCTAGTGTTAGAGGTTAGTGTTAGGGTTGTGGTTAGGGTTAGTGTTCTTTTTACAGTTAGAGTTTCAGGTTAGCTTTACTGTTAGGGTTAGGGGTAGGGTGAGTGTTATCATTAGAGGTTAGCATTCATTTTATGGTTAGAGTTAGGGTTATGTTTATGGTTAGGGTTAGGCTTAGAAGTTATGGTTAGGGTTAGGGTTAGACTTAGGGTTAAAGCTTAGTTTCAGATTTACTGTTAAGGTTAGGTTTAGGTTTAGGGATAAGTTAAGGGTTAGGATTAGGGTTAGTGGTTACGTTTAGGGTTAGTATATGGTTAGTGTTAGGTTTAGGTTTAGAGGTTAGTGTTAGTGATAGGTCTAGGGTTAGGGTTAGGTTTAGTGTTAGGGTTAGGGTTGGGGTTAGGGTTAGATTTAGGGTTAGGTTTAGGGTTAGTGTTAGGCTTATGGTTATGTTTAGGATTAGGGTGACAATTAGGGCTAGGATTAGTGTTAGGTTAGGGTTAGGGTTAGGGTTAGCATTAGAATTTAGGCATAGGGTTAGGTGTAGGGGTTAGGTGTTTGGGATCGGGTCGTGGGTTACGATTAGGGTTACAGTTAGTGTTATGCTTTCGGTTAGCATTTAGGGTGAGTGTTAGGGTTAAGGTTAGTGTTATGGTTGGGGTTATGGTTAGGTTGAGGTTTAAGGTTAGGGTTACGTTTAGGGTTAGTGTTAGGTTGAGGTTTAAGGTTAGGGTTAGGGATAGGTTTAAATTTAGGTTTACTTTTAGATGTTACTGTTAGGGTTAGGTTTAGGTTTTGGTTTATGTTTAGAGGTATGGCTTTCGGTTATGTTTTGGCTTAGTGGAGGGTTAGGAATAGTAGTAGGGTTAGCTATTACATTCAAGGTAAGTGTTAGTTTAAGGGGTAAGGTTAGGCTCAGGGGTAAGGGATTTATGTTAGGTGTAGGGTTATGGTTATGGTTATGGTTACGGTTAGGATAAGAAGTTAGTGTTAGGTTTAGGTTTAGGGTTATGCTTAAGTTTAGGGTTAGGTTTTGTGTTAGATTTTGTGTTAGCGGTTAAGTGTTAGGGATAGGGTTAGGGTTAGAGTTAGGGTTAGTTTCATGGTTAGGTTAGGGTTAGGGATAGTGTTAGGTTGAGGGTTAGGGTTTAGGGTTAGTGTTAGGGTTACATTTAGGCTTTGGGTTACTGTTAGGGTTCGCTTTACGATTAGGTTATGGTTAGGGTTAGGGTTAGTTTTAGTGGTTAGCGTTAGGTTTGGTTTAGGGTTAGGGTTAAAGCTTAGGTTTAGGGTTAGGTTTAGGGTTCGGTTTAGTGTTAGGATTTGTGTTAGGGTTAGGGTAAGGGTAAGGGTTAGGGTTAGGGTTAGGGTTAGCAATTAGGGTTTGGGTTAGGGTTAGTGTTAGTATTGTGGTTATGGTTAAAGTTAGGTTGAGGTTTAGGATTAAGGTTAGAAGTTAGGTTTAGTGTAAGGTTTAGGGTTAGGGTTAGGGATAGGTTTAGAGTTAAGTTTAGTGTTAGATGTTAGGGTTAGTGTTCGCGTCAGGGTTAGGGTTAGGGTTAGGTTTAGGTTTAGAGGCATGTGTTTCGGTCATATTTAGAGTTATTGGAGGGTTAGGATTAGGGTTATTGTTGGCTATTACAGTCAGAGTTAGTGTTAGCTTAAGGGGTAGGGTTAGGGTCAGGGTAAGGGATTAATGTTAGGTTTAGGGTTAGTGTTACAGTTATGGCTTATGGTTATGGCTGATGGTTAGATGTTCAGTTTAGGGGTTAGCCTTGTGGTTAGGGTTAGGGGTAGGGTTAGGGTTAGGTTTAGTGTTAGTGATAGGGTTAGGGTTAGGGGATAAGTGTTAGGGAGAAGGTAAGGGTTAGTCTTTGATTTATGGTTAGGGTTAGGGTTAGGGTTACAATTAGTTTTACAGTTAGGTTTAAGCTTAGGGTTAGGGTTAGGTTTAGGGTTAGGTTTAGAGTTAGGGTTAGGGTTAGGGTTAGGTTTTAGTTGTTTGGGATAGGGTTAGGTTTAGTGTTAGGTTTAGAGTTAGGTTTAGGTTTAGTGTTAGGTTTAGCCATAGTGTTAGTGTTCGGTTAAGGGTTTAGGATTAGGGTTAGGGTAGGGGTTAGGGTTGGGTTTAGGTTTAAGGTTAGGGTTAGTGTTAGTGTTAGAAGTTAGGTTTAGTGTTATGGTTACGGTTAGGGTTAGGGTTAGTGATAGGTTTAGAGGTTAGTTAAGGTTAGGGTTAGGGTTACAGTTAGTGTTACAGTTCGAGTTTATGGTTAGGTTTAGAGTTAGGGTTATGGTTAGGGTTATGGTTATCATTAGATGTTAGCCTTCAGTTTAGGGTTAGAATTAGGGTTAGGGTTACGGTTAGGTTTAGAAGTGATGGTTAGTGTTAGGGTTAGGCTTAGGGTTAAAGCTTAGATTCAGGTTTAGCTTTAGGTTTAGGGTTATGGTTAGGGTTAAGGATAGGTTAAGGTTTAGGATTAGCATTAGTGGTTAGCATTAGGGTTAGGATTACGGTTAGTTTTAGGATTCGGTTTAGAAGTTAGTGTTGCTGTTAGGGTTAGGGTTAGGGTTAGTGTTAAGTTTAGGGTTAGGCTTCGAGTTAGGGATAGGTTAGGGTTAGGCTTAGGTTTATGATTAGGGTTAGGGTTACAATTAATTTAGGCTTAGGGTTAGGGTAGGGTTACATTTAGGTTTTACAATAGATTTAGTGTTAAGGTTAGGTTTAGGGTTGTGGTTAGTTTTAGGGGTTAGGTGATAGGGATAGGTTTATGGTTAGGGTTAGAGTTAGGTTTAGGGTTAGTGATAGTGTTAGGGCTGTGGTTAGTTGTTAGGGAGATAGTTAAGGTTAGGCTTCTCGTTACGGTTGCGATTAAGGTTACGATTAGGTTTATGTTTAGGCTTAGGCATAAGGTTAGGATTAGGGTAAAGTTTAGTGCTAGTTTTAGGGATAGGTTTATGGTTAGGGTTGGTGTTAGGTGTTAGGGATATGATTAGGGTTAGGGTTAGTGTTAGGTTTTTGGTGTTAGGGTTATGTTTACGAATAGTTTTAGGGTTAGGGTTATGCTTAGGGTTAGAGTTTAGCGTTTATTTTTAGTTTTAGAGTTTGGGGTTAGGCTTATTGTTAGGGTTAGGCTTAGAGGTTATTATTATTGCTAGGGTTAGGGTTAAAGCTTAGGTTTAGGGTTAGGTTTAGGGTTAGGGCTACGGTTAAGGTTAGGGATAGGGTCAGGGTAAGGATTAGGGTTAGTCGTTAGGTTTAGTGTTAGGTTTACTGTTAGGGTAAGGGTTTAGGATTGGGGTTAGGGTAGGTGTTGGTGTTAATGTTAGTGTGAATGTTAGGGTTAGGGTTAGGATTAGAAATTAGGTTTAGTGTTACAGTTACGGTTAGGCTTAGGTTTAGTGATAGGGCTAGAGGTTAGTTAGGGTTAGGGTTAGGGTTGCGGTTAGTGTTATTGTTAGAGTTTATGGTTAGGTTTAGAGTTAGGGTTAGGGTTAGTGTTATGGTTATCGTTAGAGGTTAGCCTTCAGTTTAGGGTTAGAATTAGGGTTAGGTTTATTGTTAGGCTTAGAGGTGATGGTTAATATTAGGGTTAGGCTTAGGGTTAAAGCTTAGCTTCAGGTTTAGGTTTAGGGTTAGAGTTATGGTTAGGCTTAGAGGTGATGGTTAGTGTTAGGGTTAGGCTTAGTGTTAAAGCTTAGCTTCAGGTTTAGGTTTAGGGTTAGGGTCATGGTTAGACTTAGGGATAGGTTAAGGGTTAGGATTAGAGTTAGTGGTTAGCTTTAGGGTTATGATTACGGTTAGTGTTCGTTTTAGAAGTTACTGTTACTTTTAGGGTTAGGGTTAGTGTTAAGGTTAGGGTTAGGCTTAGAGTTAGGGATAGGTTTGTGTTAGGCTTAGGGTTATGATTAGGGTTAGGGTTACAATTAGTTTAGGTTTAGGGTTAGGGTACGGTTACATTTAAGTTTTGCAATATATTTAGGGTTAGGGTTAGGTTTAGGGTTATGGTTAGGTTTAGGGTTAGGGTGATAGGGATAGGGTTATGGTTATGGTTAGAGTTAGGTTTAGGGTTAGTGTTAGTATTAGGGATGTGGTTAGCTGTTAGAGAGATGGTTAAGGTTAGGCTTTGGGTTTCGTTTGGGGTTAAGTTTACAATTAGGTTTAGGGTTAGTCTTAGGCTTAGGGTTATGATTACGGTAAAATTTAGTGTTAGTTTTGGGGTTAGGTTTAGGGTTAGGGTTGGGGTTAGGTTTTAGGGATATGATTAGGGTTAGGGTTAGGTTTAGCGTTAGGTTTTTGGTTAGGGTTAAGTTTCCGAATAGTTTTATGGTTAGAGTTAAAGTTAGGGTTAGAGTTTAGCGTTTATTTTTACTTTTAGAGTTTGGGGTTAGGCTTATTGTTAGGGTTAGGCTTAGAGGTTTTGGTTTCAGTTAGGGTTAGGGTTAAAGCTTATGTTTAGGGTTAGGTTGAGGATTAGGGCTAGGGTTAAGGTTAGGGATAGAGTTAGGGTTAGGATTAGGGTTAGTCATTAGGTTTAGCATTTGGGTTACAGTTAGGGTTAGGGTTAGGTGTAGAAGTTAGTGTTAGGGTTAGTGTAAGGTTTAGGTTTAGTGTTATGATAAAGGTTAGGTTTAGAGTTAGGTTTAATTTAAGGTTAGGTTTATGGTTAGAGTTAGGTTTAGGGTTAGGGTTAGGGAGAGGGTTACACTTAGGCTTTGGGTTATGATTAGCGTTATGGTTACGTTTAGCTTAGGATAGGTTTAGTGTTAGGGTTAGGGTTATGCTTAGGTTTAGGTATTTGATTAGGATTAGGGTTAGTTTTAGGGTTATCTTAAGTGTTAGGTGTTAGGGGTAGGGTTAGATTTAGGGTTTGGGTTATAGTTTGTGGTAGGGTTATGATTAGGTTTCAGGTTATGGTTATGGAAATGTTTATGGTTCCTTTATTCTTGGGTTTAGTCTTAGGGTTATGGATATTGTTAGGGTTAGTGTTAGTTTTAGGGTTAGGGTTAGGGTTAGGTTTATGGTTAGGGTTAGCGATAGTGTTAGGGTTAGGGTTAGCGTTAGTCTAAGGTTTAGGGATAATGCCATGGTTAGAAGTTAGCATTAGGTTTAGTCTTAGAGTTTGGGGATAGTGTTAGGGTTAGATGGAGGCTTAGAGGTTATGGTAAGGTTTAGGGTTAGGGTTAGGGTTAAAGCTTAGGTTTACATTTAGGGTTAGGGTTAGGGTTTGGGTTAGGGTTAGGGATAGCATAAGGTTAGGATTAGTGGTAGTCGTTAGGTTTAGGGTTAGGGTTACCGTTACGGTTAGGGGTAGGGTTAGGTTTACAAATTAGTGTTAGGCTTAGGGTTAGGTTTTGTGTTAGGGTTAGGGTTAGGTTTAGAATTAGGTTTAGGGTAAGGGTTAGGGTAAGTGTTCGGTGTTAGGGATAGAGTTATGGCTTAGGCTTAGGTTTGGGGTTTGTGTTAGTGTTAAGGGTTATGGTTAGGGTTATTTTATAGGGTTAGTGTTAGGGTTAGTGTTATGGTTATGGTTAGGGTTAGGTTGAGGTTTAGGGTTAGGTTTAGAAGTTAGGTTTAGTGTTATTTTTAGGGTTAGGGTTAGGATAGGTTTAGTGTTATTTTTAGGGTTAGGGTTATTGTTAGAAGTTAGGGTTAGTGTTAGTGTTAGTTTTAGGGTTAGGGTTAGTGTTATGGTTAGGGTTAGTTTCAGTTTGAGGTGTAGCGCTAGGTTTAGGGTTAGGATTAGAAGTTAGGTTTAGTGTTATGTTTACGGTTATGGTTAGGGATAGGTTTAGGGTTAGAGTTAGTTTTAGAGCTTAGGGTTAGTTTTAGGGATAGTGTTAGGCTTATTGTTAGAGTTAGAGGTATGGGTTACAGTTAGGGTTAGTGTTAGTGTTCGGGTTATTCTAGGTTTATGGTTAGAGCTAGGTTTACATATTACAGTCAGGTTAAGGTTTAGTTTAAGTGGTAGTGTAAGGGTTAGTGTTAGGTATTAAAGTTAGGTTTAGGGTTAGGTTTATGGGTAGGGTTAAGGTTAGGTTTAGGGTTAGCATTAGAAGTTAGGGTTTGGTTTAGAGTTAGGGTTATGTTTAGGGTTAGGGTTAGGGTTAGTGGTAGTGTTAGGTTTAGGAGTTAGGTTTTAGAGAGATGGTTAAGGTTAGCCTTTGTGTTATGGTTAGGGTTAGGGTTATGATTCGTTTAGTGGTAGGCTTAGGTTTAGTGTTAGGGTTAGGTTTAAGGTTAGGGTGAGTCTTCAGGTGTTAGGGATAGTGTTAGTTTTAGGATTAGGCTTAGGTTTAGGTTTCTGGTTAGGTTTAGGGTTAGGGATATTGTTAGAGTTAGGGTTAGGGTTAGTGTTAGAGTTGGGGTTAGGTTTAGGGTTACGGTTTGAGTTTAGCATTAGGTTTAGTGATAGAGTTTTGTGTTAGGGCTAGTGTTAGTGTTAGGCTTAGAGGTTATGCTTATGGTTAGGGTTAGTTTTAGGGTTAATGTTAGGGTTATGGTTGGAGGTTAGCGTTAGGTTTAGTGTTAGAATTTGGGGTTGGGTTAGGGTTAAGATTAGGCTTAGAGTTTAGGGTTAGTGTTAGGGTTAGGGGTAGGATTAAATCTTAGGGTTAGGGTTACTGTTAGGGTTAGTGTTAAGTTAGGGTTAGGGTTGGGGTTAGGGTTATGCTAGGATTAGGGTTAGGGTTAGGTATTACAGTCAGGTTTAGGGTTAGTTTAAGGGGTAAGTTCAGGGTTAAGATTAGGGATTAATGTTAGGTTTAGGGTTATGTTTATGTTTAAGTTTATGGTTATGTTTCAGGTCAGGATTAGCATTAGCAGTTAGGTTAGGGGTACAGTTAGCATTGTGGTTACGCTTAGGGTTAGGATGAGTGTTAGGGTTAGGTTTAGGCATTCGGTGTTAGGGAGGTGGTTAAGTTAGGCTTTGGGTTACAGTTTGGGTTAGGGTTACAATTAGTATTAGGGTTAGGTTTAAGCTTAGGGTTAGGGTTAGGTTTAGGGTTAGTTTTAGAGTTAGGTTTAGGGTTTTGATTAGGGTTAGGGTTACAATTAGTTTAGGCTTATGGTTATGGTTAGGGTTACATTTAGGTTTTGCATTAGATTTAGGGTTAGGGTTAGGTTTAGGGTTATGGTTAGGTTTAGGGGTTAGGTGATAGGGATATGCTTAGGGTTAGGGTTAGGTTTAGGTTTTCAGTTACGGTTATGTTTAGGAATAGTGTTAGGTTTTGGGTTATTGTTAGGGTTAGTGTTAGGGTTAGGTGTAGAATTTAGTGTGATGGTTAGTGTTAGGTTTAGGTTTAGTGTTATGGTTAAGGTTAGGTTTAGTGTTAGGTTTGGGGTTAGGGTTAGGGTTAGTGTTAGGGTTAGGGTTAGGGATAGGGTTACGCTTAGACTATGGGTTACAATTAAGATTAGGGTTATGATTAGCTTAGAGATAGATTTAGTGTTAGTGTTAGGGATACGGTTAGGGTTAAGGATTTTATTCAGATTAGGGTAAGGGTTAGTGTTAGGTTTAGGTGTTAGGTGTTAGTGGTAGGGTTAGTGTTAGGCTTTGGGTTATGGTTTGTGGTAGGGTTACGATTAGGTTTCAGGTTATTGTTATGGAAATGTTTATGGTTCCTTTATGGTTTGTTTTAGTGTTAGGGTTAAGGGTTAGGTGTTAGGGTTACTGTTAGTTTTAGGGTTAGGGTTAGGGTTAGGGTTAGGTTTACGGTTAGGGTTAGTGTCAGGGATAGTGTTAGGTTTAGGGTTAGTGTTAGGGTTAGTATTAGGGTTAGGTTAGTGCTGTGCTTAGAGGTTAGCATTAGGATAAGTGTTAGAGTTTGGGATTAGTGTTAGGGTTAGATTGAGGCTTAGAGTTTATGGTAAGTGTTTAGGGTTAGGGTTAAACCATAGCTTTAGATTTAGGGTTAGTGTTAGGGTTAGGGATAGGGATAGAGTAAGTTTTGGATTAGTGTTAGCCATTAGGTTTAGGGTTAGGGATAGAGTAAGTTTTGGATTAGTGTTAGCCATTAGGTTTAGGGTTAGGGTTACCATTACTGTTAGGGGTAGGTTTAGGTTTAGAAATTAGTGTTAGTCTTAGGGTTAGGTTTAGAGTTAGTGTTAGGGTTAGGTTTAGAATTAGGTTTAGGGTTAGGGTAAGGGTTAGAGTTAGGATTAGGTGTTATGGATAGAGTTAAGGGTTAGGCTTAGGTTTGGAGTTTGTGTTAGTGTTAGGGTTATGGTTAGGATTATTTTTTAGACTTAGGGTTAGGGTTAGTGTTATGGTTATGGTTAGGGTTAGGTTGAAGTTTAGGGTTAGGTTTAGAAGTTAGGTTTAGTGTTATTTTTAGGGTTAAGTTTATGGTTAGAATTTAGGGTTAGTGTTAGTGTTAGGGTTAGGGTTATGGTTAGTGTTATGATTAGGGTTAGTTTCAGGTTGAGGTGTAGCATTAGGGTTAGGGTTAGGGTTAGAAGTTAGGCTTAGTGTTATGTTTACGGTTATGGCTAGGGATAGGTTTAGTGTTAGAGTTAGTGTTAGGGTTAGTGTGAGGGTTATTGTTAGGGTTAGAGGTATGGGTTACAGTTAGGGTAAGTGTTAGTGTTCGGGTTATTCTAGGTTTATGGTTAGAGTTAGGTTTACGTAAAACAGTCAGGGTTAGGTTTAGTTTAAATGGTAGGGTTAGGGTTAGTGTTAAGGATTAAAGTTAGGTTTAGGGTTAGGTTATGGGATATGGTTAAGGTTAGGTTTAGGGTCAGCATTAGAAGTTACGGATTGGTTAGAGTTAGGGTTATGGTTATGGTTATGGTTATGGTTAGGGGTAGGGGTAGGTGTAGGGGTAGGGGTAGTGTTAGTGTTGGTTTATGGGTTAGGTGTTAGAGAGATGGTTAAGGTTAGCCTTCGTGTTATGGTTAGGGTTAGGGTTATGATTATGTTTAGTGTTAGGGTTAGTGTTAGCGTTAGGTTTAGGGTTAGGGTTATGGTTATGGTTATTGATAGGGTTAGGGTTATGTTTAGAGTTTAGGATTTGGGGTTGGGTTAGGGTTAAGATTAGGCTTTTAGTTTAGGTTTAGTGTTAGGGTTAGGGTTAGCGTTAATACTTAGGTTTAAGGTTAGGGTTAGTGTTAGGGTTAGGGTTATGGTTAGGGTTAGTTTTAGGGTTAGAGTTTAGTTTTAGGGTTAGGTGTATCATTAATGTTATTGTTAGAGTTAGGTTTAGGATTACAGTTTATGGTTGGTTTAGGGTTAGGTTCAGGGTTACATTTAAGGTTAGGGTTAGGGCTAGGTTTAGGGTTATAGTTAGGGGTTAGTTGTTAGGGAGAGTGTTAGAGTTAGGCTTCCGGTTACGGTTAAGTTTTGGGTTATGATTAGGTTTAGGTTTAGGATTTTGTTTAGGGTTATGGTTAGGTTTAGGATTAGGGTTAGATTTAGAGGTAGGGTTACGGTTAGGGTTAGGGGTATGTGTTAGCGATAGGGTTAGGGTTAGTGTTAGGTATTACAGTCAGGCTTCAGGTAAGTTTAAGTGGTAGAGTTAGGGTTAGGGTAAAGGATTAATTTTAGGTTTAGGATTAGGGTTATGTTTAGGTTTAGGGTTAGGGTTAGGATTAGAAGTTAGGGTTAGTGGTAGGGTTAGGATTATGGTTACAGTTACAGTTATTGTTAGGGTTAGGGTTAGAGTTAGGGGTTATGGTTTATCGTGAGGCTTAAAGTTAGGCTTTGGATTATGGTTAGAGTTAGGGTTATGATTAGCTTTAGCGTAAGGCTTAGGGTTAGGGTTAGTTTTAGTGTTAGTTTTCGGGTTAGGTTTTGCATTAGGGTTAGGGCTTAGGTGTTAGGGATAGGGTTAGTTTTAGGGTTAGGTTTACAGTTAGGATTAGAGTTAGGGATAGTGTTAGGTTTAGACTTAGGGTTTAGGGTTAGTGTTAGGGTTAAGTTTAATGTTAGGGTTAGGTTTAGTGTTAGAGTTTAGGGTTATGGTTAGGTTAGGATTAGGGTGAGTTTTAGGGTTAGGTTTAGGGTTATGATTAGCGTGAGGATTGGAGGTTAGATGTTAGGAAGAGGGTTAAGGTTAGTCTTGGGGTTAGGGTTAGGGTTAGGTTTAGAGTTACGATTAGGTTTAGGTTTACGGTTAGTGTCAGATTTAGGGTTAATTTAGATTTAGGGTTAGGGTTTGGGTTAGGACTTAGGTGTTAGGGATAGTGTTAGGATTAGTGTTAGGTTGAAGGTTTGAGTTAGGTTTAGGGATAGAGTTAAAGGTTAGGATTAAGGTAAGGGTTAGACGTTTGGTTGAGTGTTAGTTTTAGTGTTAGTGTTAGGGTTAGGGTTAGTGTTATGGCTAGAGGTTAGTGTTAGTTTTAGGGTTAGGTTTAGGGTTAAGGTTAGGGTTAAGGTTAGGTTCAGGGTTAGATGTACGGGTTAGTGTTAGTGTTATGTTTAGGTTTAGGGTTAGGTTTAGGGTTAGGGTTAGGGTTAGTGTTAGAGGTATGGGTTAGGGTTAGGGTTAGGTTTAGGGTTATGGTAGGTTTAGGGTTAGGGTTACGTATTATGGTCAGTGTTAGTGTTTAATGGGTAGGGTTAGGGTTAGGGGTAGGGATTAATGTTAGGTTTAGTGTTAGGTTTATGGCTAGGGTTAGGTTTAGGGTTAGTGTTTGCGTTAGGGTTAGATTTTTGGGTTAGTGTTAGGTTTAGGGTTATTGTTAGTGTTATGGTTAGGCTTAGAGGTTATGGTTAGTGTTAGTGTTAGGGTTAGGGTTAAAGCTTAGCTTTAGGTTTAGGGTATGGTTAGGGTTAGGTTTAGGTTTAGTGGTTAGTGTTAGGGTTATTTTTAGGATTAGTGTTGGTGTTAAGGCTTGAGTTAGGGTTAGTGTTAGGTTTAATGATAGAATTAGGGTTAGGCTTAGGGTTAGGGTTAGGGTTAGGGGCACGGTTAGGCTTTGGGTTACGGTTATGGTTAGTTTTAGGGTTAAGTTGAGGTTTACGGTTAGGGTTAGTGTTAGGGTTAGAAGTTAGGTTTAATGTTAGGTTTAGGGTTAGGGCTAGGGATAGGTTTAGGGTTAGGGTTATTGTTAGAGGTTAGGGTTAGGGTTAGCGTTAGGGTTAGGGTTAGGGTTAGGGTTAGAGGTTTGGGTGAGTGTTAGGTGTAAGCGTAGGCTTAGGTTTAGGGTTGGGTTAGTGTTATGCTTATAGTTTGGGGTTAGTGTTAGGGTAAGAGTTAGGGTTAAGGTTAGGGTTAGGTTTAAGTTTAGGTTTAGGGTTAGGGTTATGAGTTAGGTTTGAGGGAGAGTGTTAGGGTTTGGCCTCATGTTACTGTTAGGGTTAATGTTACGATTAGGTTTAGGGTTAGTGTTAGGTTTAGGATCAGAATTTAGAATTAGTGTTGGGGTTGGCATTAGTGTTTTGGTTACAGTTAGAGTTTAGGTTTAGGTTTAGTGTTAGGGTTAGGTTTAGGGTTAGCTTTAGGGTTGGGCTTATGGTAGTGTTAAGGGTAGGGTTTGTTATTACTGTCAAGTGTAGGGTTTGTTTTAGTGATATTGTTAGGGTTTGGGTTAGGGCTTAATGTTAGGTTTAGGGTTAGTGTTATGTTTAGGGTTAGGGTTGTAATTAGATGTTAGGGTTAGTGGTAGGGTTAGGGTTATGGTTACGGTTAGGTTTAGGTTTAGTGTTAGGTTTAGAGTTAGGGGTTAGTTGTTAGGGAGAGGGTTAAGATTAGGCTTCGGATTATGGTTAGTGTTAGGGTTACGATTAGGTTTAGGGTTAGGTTTAGTGTTAGGGTTAGTGTTAGGTTTATTGTTAGTTTTAGGGTTAGGTTTAGGGTTTGCGTTGGGGTTAGGTGTTAGGGATAGTGTTAGGGTTAGGGTTAGGGTTAGGTTTAGGGTAAGGGTTAGGTTTACGGTGAGGTTTATTTTGAGGAATAGTGTTAGGTTATGGTTAGTGTTTAGGGTTAGGGTTTGGGTTAGGTTTAGGTTTAGTGTTAGGGTTAGAGTTAGGGTTAGAATTTGGTTCAGTGTTAGGGTTAGGGTTAGGGTTAGGGTTAGGGTTAGGTTTAGGGTTATGGTACGTTTCGGGTTAGGGTTAGGGTTACGTATTACTGTCAGTTTTATTAGTATTTTAACAGGTATGGTTAGGTTTAGGGGTAGGGATTAATGTTAGTTTTAGTGTCAGGTTTATGGCTATTGTTAGGTTTATGGTTAAGAGTTTTGTGTTAGGGTTAGGTTTAGGGTTATTGTTAATGTTAATGTTAGTTTTAGGTGTAGAGTTTAGGGTTAGTATTAGGGTTAGGCTTAGAGGTTATGGTTATTGTTAGTGTTAGTTTTAGGGTTAAAGCTTAGGTTTAGGTTTAGCATCACTGTTAGGGTTAGGTTTAGAAGTTATTTTTAGGGTTATGTTTAGTGTTATTGTTAGTGTTATGGTTTGGGTTAGGTTTAGAATTATGTTTAGGTTTAGGGTTAGTGTTAGTGTTAAGGATAGAATTAGGGTTAGGCTTAGGATTAGTGTTAGGTTTAGGGTAATGGTTAGGCTTTGGGTTACAGTTATGGTTAGTGTTAGGGTTATGGCTAGGGTTAGTTTTAGGTTGAGGTTTAGGGTTGGGTTTAGGGTTAGGGTTAGAAGCTAGGTTTCATGGTAGGTTTAGGGTTAGCATTAGGGATACTTTTATAGTTAGGGTTACTGTTAGAGGTTAGGATTAGGGTTAGGGTTAGCGTTAGTGTTAGGGTTAGGGTTAGGGTTAGGGTTAGGTTTAGAGGTATGGGTTAGGGTTAGGATTAGGGGTAGGGTTAGGTTTAGGGTTAGAGTTAGTGTTACGGTTAGAGATTATGGTGAGTGTTAGGGTTAGAGTTAGGGTTAAGGTTAGGGTTAGATTTAGGTTTAGGTTTAGGTTTAGCGTTAGGGTTAGTGTTTAAGTGTTAGGGAGAGTGCTAGGGTTAGGCTCGTATAACAGTTAGGGTTATGGTTATGATTAGGTTTAGGTTTAGTGTTAGGGTTATGGTTAGGTTTATTGTTTAGGGTTAGTGTTATGGTTAAGGTTAGGATAGATTGGGGGTTAGGGTTAGGGTTCATGTTAGGGTTGGAAGTTAGGTTTAGTCTTAGGTTAAGGTTTGGGTAGTAAAGGTTTAGTGTTAGGGTTATTGTTCGAGGTTAGGGTTAGAGTTAGGGTTACGGATAGGTTTACGGTTAGGTTTAGTGTTAGAGGTTAGTGTTAGTGTTAGGGTTAAAATTAAGTTTAGTGTTACTGTTAGAGTTTAGGGTTACGTTTAGTGTTAAGGTCAGTGTTATGGTTAGGGATAGGGTTAGGGTTGTGGTTGGAGGTTAGCATTCTGTGTAGGGTAAGAGTTAGGGTTAATGTTAGTGTTAGGGTTAGGGTTAGGCTTAGAGGTGATGGTTAGGGTTATGTTTAGGCTTAGGGTTAAATATTAGGTTCAGGGTTGGTTTAGGTTTAGGGTTAGTGTTAGGGATAGGGTAAGGTTTATTATTTGGGTTAGTGGTTAGGTTTAGGATTAGGATTACGGTTAGTGCTGAGTTAGGTTTAGAGGTTAGTGTCAGTGTTAGGATTAGGGTTAGGTTTAGTGCTAGGTTTAGGGTTAAGGTTAGAGTTAGAGTTAGGGTTAGATTTACGCTTAGGGTTATGGTTAGTGTTAGGGTTACAATTAGGTTAGGGTTAGGGTTAGGGTTAGGGTTAGGGTTAGGGTTAGGTATTACAGTCAGGCTTAGCGTTAATTTAAGCGGTAGGGTTAGGGTTAGGGTAAGGGATTAATGTTAGTTCTGGGTTAGGTTTATTATTATGGTTAGGGTTAGGATTAGGGTTAGGGTTAAGGATTAGAAATTAGGGTTGTCCTTACAATTAGGGTTAGTCTTAGGGTTAGGGTTAGGCTTAGGGTTAGGCTTAGGGGTTAGGTGTTAGAGATGGTTAAAGTTAGGCTTCGGATTACAGTTAGGGTTAGTGTTACGATTAGGTTTAGGGTTAGCCTTAGGGATAGGGTTAGGGTTATGATTAGGTTTAGTATTAGTTTTATGGTTATGTTCAGCGTTAGGGTTAGGGTTAGGTTTAGGGTTAGGCTTAGGGTTAGGCTTAGGGGTTAGGTGTTAGGGTTTGTTTGTTACGGAGAGGGTTGGTTTAGGCTTAGGGTTACGGTATGTTTAGAGTTACCTTTAGGTTAGTGTTAGTGTTAGGGTTAGGGTTAGGTTAAGGGTTAGGGTTAGGGTTTGCATTAGATGTAGTGTTAGGGTAAGGGTTAGGGTTAGGTTTACGGGTTAGGTATTAGGGATAGGCTTATGCGTTAGGGTTAGTGTTAGTATTAGGGTTAGTGTTACGTTTAGGGTTAGGGTTAGGTTGATGTTTACAGTTAGGTTAGAATTAGGGTTACAAGGTAGCTTTAGTGTTGGGTTTAGAGTTAGTGTTAGGGATAGGTTAAGGGTTAGGGTTAGTGTTAGATGTTAGGGTTAGTGTTAGGGTTAGGGTTAGAGGTATGTGTTAGTGTTAGGGTTAGCGTTATTGTTAGTGTAAGTGTTAGAGTTAGGGTTAGAGGTATTTGTTAGTGTTAGTGTTAGCGTTATTGTTAGTGTAAGTGTTAGGGTTAGGGTTAAGGTTATGCTAGGGTTAGTTTTAGGTTTAAGGTAAGGTATTACAGACAGGGTTAGCCCTAGTTAAAGGGGTCAGGTTAGGGTTAGGGTAAGGGATTCATGTTTGTTTTAGGGTTATGGTTATGGTTAAGGTTATGGTTAGGGTTAGGGTTAGGATTAGATGTTAGCATTTATGGTAGGGTTAGGGTTATGGTTAAGTTTACTTTTAGGGGTAGTGTTATGGTTAGGTTTAGGAGTTAGGTGTTAGGGAGTGGTTTAAGGTTAGACTTCAGGTTACGGTTATTGTTAGGGTTACTATGGTGTTTAGATTTAGGCTTAGGGTTAGGGTTAGGGATAGGGTTAGGGTTAGTGTCAGTTTTAGGGTTAGATTTAGCATTAGGTTGTGGTGTTAGGTGTTAGGGTCAGGGTTAAGGTTAGGATTAGGGTTAGGTTGACTTTTAGGGTTAGGGTTAGCGGTAGTGTCAGCTTTAGTGTTAGGGTTTAGTGTTAGTGGTACGATTAGGGTTCAGATTATTGTTAGGCTTCGGATTATGTTTAGGTTTAGGGTTACTATTAGTTTAGGGTTATGTTTAAATTTAGGTTTATGGTTAGGTTTATGGTTAGAGTTTAGCTTTTGGTTTAGGTTTAGAGTTAGTCTTAGTGATAGGTTTAGTGTTAGGCTTAGAGGTTATGGTTAGGTTTAGGGTTGGGGTTAGGGTTAAAGCTTAGGTTCAGGGTTAGGATTAGGGTTAGTGTTATGGAAGTGATATGCTAAGGGTTAGAATTAGTGTTAGTGGTTAGTTTTAGGCTTAGGGTTATAGTTAGGGTTATGGTTAGGGTTAGAGGTTAGTGTTAGTGTAAAAGTTAGGTTTAGGGTAAGTGTGAGGGCTAGTGTTAGCCTTAGCGTTAGGGTTAGGTTTAGGGTTAGGTTTAGGGTTATGGTTAGGGTTAGGGTTACAATTAGGTTAGCGTTAGATTTAGAGTTTGTGTTAGATTGTTTTAGGGTTAGGATTAGGGTTAGGGTTAGGTTTAGGTGTTAGGAGTTAGGGATAGGGTTATGGATTAGGGTTAGTGTTAGGGTTAGGGTTATGGTTAGGGTTATGGTTATGGTTAGGGTTAGGGTTACAATTATGGTTAGAGGTTAGCATTATGTTTAAGGTTAGGGTTATGCTTAGGGTTAGGGTTTGGGTTAAAATTGAAGGTTAGGGTTAGGTTTAGTGTTATGGCTAGAGTTTAGTAAGAGTTAGGTTTAAGTTTAGGGTTAGGTTTAGGGTTAGAATTAGGGTTAGGGTTAGGGTTACGCTTAGTGTTAGGGTTATGATTAAGGTTTGGGTCAGGGATTAGGTGTTATGGAGAAAGTTAGGTTTAGGCTTTGGGTTACGGTTAGGGTTAGGGTTATGATTAAGTTTAGGTTTAGGGATAGGTTTATGGTTAGGAATAGCATAAGGGTTAGGATTAGGGTTAGTGGTTAGTTTTAGGCTTAGGGTTAGGCTTAGATGTTACTGTTAGTTTTAGCATTAGGTTTAGGGTTAGTGTTAGAGTTAGGGTTAGGGTTAGTGTTAGGCTTAGGTTTATATTTAGGGTTCGGTTTACAATTAGGTTGGCATTAGGTTTAGTGTTAGGTTTAGGTTAGGGTTTGCATTAGATTTACTGTTAGGGTTAGGACTAGGGTTAGGGTCAGGTTTAATGGTTAGGTGTTAGGGAAAGGTTTATGGATTATGTTTAGTGTTAGAGTTAGGCTTCAGGTTAGGGTTAGGGTTAGGTTTATGTTTAGGGTTAGTCTTTAGGGTTAGGTTTAGGATTAGGGTTAGTGTTATGGTTAGGTTGAAGTTAAGTGTTAGGTTTATGGTCAGGGTTATTGTTAGTGTTATGGTTAGGTTGAAGTTAAGTGTTAGGTTTATGGTCAGGGTTATTGTTAGGGTTATGGTTAGGTTGAAGTTAAGGGTTAGTGTTTGGGTTAGAAGTTAAGTTTTGTGCTAGTTTTAGGGTTAGGCTTAGGGATAGTTTAGTGTTAGGGTTAGTGTTAGAGGTTAGGGTTAGGGTTAGCATTTAGGGTTAGGGTTAGGATTAGGGTAAGTGTTATGGTTATGGTTAGGTTGAGGTTGAGATTGAGGTTGAAGTTGAGGTTTAGTTTTAGGGTTAGGGTTAGGTATTACAGTGAGGCTTAGGTTTAGTTTAAGTGGTAGGCTTAGGGTTAGGGTAAGGTATTAATGTTAGGTTTGGGCTATGGTTAGTGTTAGGGTTAGGGTTAGGGTTAGGATTAGGGTTAGGGTTAGAAGTTGGTGTTATGATTAGTGTTAGGGTTAGCTTTAGAGTTAGGTTTAGGGTTAGGGTTATGGTTAGGTTTAGGGTTACAGTTAAGGTTACAGTTGGGGTTAAAATTAATGTTCGGGTTTGGGTTAGGGTTAGGGTTAGGGTTAGGTTTAGGGTTACTGTTTGGGTTAGGGTTAGGGTTAGGTTTAGGGTTAGGGTTAGAGGTTAGCGTTAGGTTTGGTATAGGGTTATGGTTGAAGCTTAGGTTTAGGGTTAGGATTAGGGTTAGTTTTAGGGTTAGGGTTAGGGTTAGGGTTAGGGTTAGGGTTAGTCTTAGGATTATGGTTAGGTTTAGTATTGCATTTAAGTTAGGGTTAGAGTTTGGGTTAGAATTTAGATTTAGTGTGAGGTTTAGAGTTAGGGATAGGTTTAGGGATAGGTTTAGTGTTAGAGGTTAGGTTTATTGTTAGGGTTAGGTTTAGTTCTATGATTAGAATTTTGGGTTAGGGTTAGTGTTAGGTGAGGGGTTATATGTTATGTATAGGGTAATGGTTATGGTTAGGTTTAGGGTTAGGGTTACGGTTATGGTTAGAGCTTAGCGTTAAGTTTAGGGTTAAAGTTAGGGTTAGGGTTAGGGTTTCAGTTAGAGTTAAAGGTTACGGTTAGTGTTAGGGTTACAGTTAGAGTTTAGGGTTAGTGTTAGGGTAAGTGTTAGGTTTAGGGTTAGAATTTAGGGTTATGATTCTGTTTAGGGTTAGGGTTAGTGTTAGAGTTAGCATTAGGGTTATGCTTAGTGTTAGGGTTATGATTAAGGTTAGGGTTAGGGATTACGTGTTACGGAGAGGGTTAGGTTTAGGCTTTGGGTTATGGTTAGGGTTAGGGTTAGAGTTAGTGTTAGTTTTAGAGTGAGGTTTAGGGTTAGTGTTAGGGCTTAAGGTTAGGTTTTAGGCTTAGGGTTATTGTTTAGGGTTACGTGTTAGGTTTAGGGTTTAGCATTATGGTTAGGCTTAGGGGTAGGTTTAGGGTTACTGTTATGGCTAGGGTTACTGCTAGAGTTAGGGTTAGGGTTACAATTAGGCTTAGAGATTATGGTTATGCCTCGGGTTATGGTTAGGTTTAGTGTTATGGTTAGGGTAAGACGTTAGGGTTAGTTTTAGGGTTAAGGTTAGGGTTAGGTTTCAGTTTTAAAAATATGGTTAGTGTTATCCTTAAGGTTAGGGTTAGGGTTAGGGTTCGGATTAGTGTCATGGTTAGGGTTAGGGTTACGGTTAGGGTTAGTATTAGGGCTCAAGGTTAGGGTTAGGGTTAGGGTTACGGTTATGGTTAGAGGTTAGCATTAGGTTTATGGTTTGGGTTAGCCTTAGAGTTACGGTTTGGGTTAGAGTTAAAGATTAGGGTTAGGGTTTGGGTTAGAGTTAAAGGTTAGGGTTAGGGTTAGGGTTAGGGTTATGGTTAGAGTTTAGGTTTAGTGTAAGGATAAGGGTTATGTTTAGGTTTAGGTTTAGGGTTAGAGTTAAGGGTTATGGTTCGGTTTAGGGTTACGGTTAGTGTTAGGGTTAGGGTTAGGATACCCTTAATGTTAGAGTTATGATTAAGGTTAGGTTTAGGAGTTAGTTGTTAGGGAGAGGGTTACTGTTAGGCTTTGGGTTACAGTTAGGGTTAGTGTCACGATTAGGTTTAGGTTTAGGGTTAGGATTATGGTTTGTATTTAGTTTAGGTTTAGTTTTAGATTTAGGGTTAGGTTTAGGTTTAGGGGTTAGGTGTTAGTGATAGGGTTAGGGCTAGGCTAAAGTTTAGGGTTGGTTTTAGGGTTAGGGTTAGGTTTAGGCATATTGTTAGGGTTAGGGTTAGGCTTTAGGGTCAGGGTTAGTGTTACGTTAGGCTTAGATTTAGGGTTAGGATTCGTGTTACGGTTATGGTTAGAGGTTAGCATTAATTTTATGTTTGAGTTTGGGTTAGCGTTAGGTATATGGTTAAGCTGACAGGTTTTGGTTAGGGTTAGTGTTAGGGTTAGCGTTAAAGCTTTGGTTTAGTGTTAAGTTTATGGTTATTGTTGGGGTTAGGTTTAGAGGTTAGTGTTAGGGTTAGGCTAGGGTTAGGGTTAGGGTTAGGGTTAGGGTTAGATTTAGGTTTAGCTTTACCATTAGGGTTAGGGTTAGGATTAGGGTTAGTTTAGGGTTTAGGGTTAGGGTTAGGGATAGGGATAGGGTTATGGTTAGGCTTTGGGTTATGGTTAGAGTCTGGGTTATTGTTATCTTTAGGGTTAGGGTTAGGTTGAGGTTTATTGTTAGGGTTAGGTTTAGGGTTAGGATTTGAAGTTAGGTTTTGTGTTAGGTTTAGGATTAAGGTTACAGATAAGTTAGTGTTAAGGTTAGCGTTAAGGTTAGAGTTTAAGGTTAGGTTTAGGGTTAGGGTTAGCGTTACGGGTATGGTTAGGGTTAGGGTTAGAGTTAAAGGTTAGTGTTAGTGTTACGGTTAGGTTTAGGTTTAGAGTTTAGGGTTATGGTTAAGTTTAGGGTTAGTCTTAGTGTTAGGATTATAAGTGACTGTTAGGTGTAGGTTTAGGGTTACTGTTACGGTTAGGGTTAGGGTTAGGGTTTGGGGTTAAGTGTTAGGGAGGGGGTTAGGGTTAGGCTGCGGGTTACGGTTAGTGTTAGAGTTACAATTAAGTTTAGTGTTAGGGTTATGATTAGGGTTAGGGTTATGGTTAGGTTAGAGTAGGTTTAGAGTTAGTTGTAGGGTTAATTTTAGGGTTATGGTTAGGGGTTAAGTGTTAGGGAAAGGATTAAGCTTATGCATAGGGTTAGGGTTAGGGTTAGGTTTAAGGTTAGTTTTATGTTTAGGGTTAGGGTTAGGGTTAGAGTTAGAAGTAAGGTTTTAAATTAGGATTAGTGTTAGTGATAGGTTTAGGGTTAGGGTTAGTGTTAGGGTTAGTTTAAGGGGCATGGTTAGGTTTAGGTTTAGGGTTATTGTTAGTCTTAGAGTTATGGTTAGAGTTTAGCGTTAGGTTTACGGTTAGAGTTTGGGGTTGGGTTAGGGTTAGGGTTAGGCTTAGAGGTTAGGGTTAGGTTTAGGGTTAGGGTAAAAGCTTAGTTTTAGGGTTAGGGCTAGGGTTAGTGTTAGGGTGAGACGTTGGTTTAGTGTTATGCTTAGTTTTATGGTAAGTTTTAGAGTTAGTTTTATGGTTAGGGTTAGGTTTTAGGTGTTAGGGATAGTGTTAGGCTTTGGGTTAAGGTTAGGGTTAGGTTTACGGTTAGGGTTAGGGGTAGTGTTAGGGTTAGTGTTAGGGTTAAGTTAGGGTTAGTGTTAGCGTTAGTGTTAGGGTTAGGGTCAGGGTTATCATTACAGTTTAGCTTTAGGTTTAGTGATAGAGTTTGGAGTTAGGGTTAGGGTTAGTGTTAGGCTTAGAGGTTATGTTTAGACTTAAGGTTAGGGTTAGGTTTACAGCTTAGGTTTATGGTTAGGGTTAAGGTTAGCGTTAGGGATAGGTTAAGGGTTAGGATTAGGGTTAGTCGTTAGGTTTAGGGTTAGGGTTAGTGTTAGGTTTAGAGGTTAGTGTTAGTGTTAGAGTCACGGTTTGTATTATGGTTAGGATTAGGTTTAGAATTAGGTTTATTGTTAATTTAGTGTTAGGGTTAGGGTAGTGTTATGTTTATTGTTAGCGTTTAGTGCTAGTGTTAGTGTTATGGTTAGGTGTAGGTTTAGTTTGAGGTTTAGGGTTAGGGGTAGGATTAGGGTTAGAAGTTAGGTTTAATGTTAGGTTTGGGTTAGGGTTAGGGATAAGTTTAGTGTTAGGGTTAGTGTTAGATTTTATGGTTAGTTTTAGGGTTAGGATTAGTATTACGGTTAGAGGTATCTGTTAGTGTTAGGGTTTGGATTAGGGTTAGGGTTATGCTAGGGTTACGGTTAGCATTAGGGTTAGGTATTACAGTCAGTGTTAGGGTTAGTTTAAGGGGTAGGGTTAGGGTTAGGGTTGTGGAATAATGTTAGGTTTAGCATTATGGTTATGGTTATGGTTATGGTTAGTGTTAGTATTTGAGTTAGGGTTAGGATTAGATATTATGGTTATGGTTAGGGTTAGGGTTAGGTATAGTGGTGGTTTTAGGGTTAGGTTTAGGGTTAGGGTTTTGGTTAGGTGTTAGGGATAGGGTTAGGGTTAGTGTTAGGTTTTCGGTTAGGTTTATGGTTAGGTATAGTGTTATGTTTAGTGTTAGGTATTAGAGTTATGGTCAGGGTTAGTGTTAGGGTTAGTGTTAGGTTTAGGTTTAGGGTTAGGGTTAGTGTTAGGGTTAGAAGTTGGTTTAGTCTGAGGGTTAGGGTCAGGGTTAGATTTAAATTTATAGTTAGGGTTAGGGTTAGATATTAGGGTTAGGGATAGTGTTAGGGTTAGTGTTAGGGTTAATGTTATGGTTAGAGTTTAGTTTTAGGGTTAAGGTTAGAGTTAGGGTTAAGGTTAGGGTTAGGGTTAGGGTTAGGGTTAGGGTTAGGCTTAAAACTTAGGTTTAGTGTTAGGGCTGGGGTTAGGGTTAGGGTTAGTGTTAGTGTTAATGTTAGGGTTAGGGTTAGGTGTTAGTTGTTATTGAGAGGGTTAGGGTTAGGCTTTCCATTACATTTAGGTTTAGGGTTACATTTAGGTTTAGGCTTAAGATTATGGTTAGGTTTTTGGTTAAGTTGAGGTTTTGGGTTAAGGTTATGGTTAGTGTTAGGTTTAGGGGTACTATTTAGGGTAAGGTTAGGTTTAGGGTTAGGTTTAAGGTTAAAAGTTAGGTTTAATATTAGGATTAGGTTTAGGGATAGGTTTAGGGTTAGGGTTAGGGATAGTGTTAGGGTTAGTGTTAGGGTTAAGTTAGGGTTAGTGTTAGGGTTAGTGTTAGGGTTAGGGTCAGTGTTATCATTACAGTTTAGCGTTCGGTTTAGTGATAGAGTTTGGTGTTAGGGTTAGGGTTAGTGTTAGGCTTAGATGTTATGTTTAGACTTAAGGTTAGGGTTAGTTTTAAAGCTTAGGTTTATGGTTAAGGTTATGGTTTGTGTTAGGGATAGGTTAAGGGATAGGATTAGGGTTAGTCGTTAGGTTTAGGGTTAGGGTTAGAGTTAGGTTTAGAGGTTAGTGTTAGTGTTAGAGTCACAGTTAGTATTAGGGTTAGGGTTAGGTTTAGAATTAGGTTTAGTGTTAATTTAGTGTTAGGGTTAGGGTAGTGTTATGTTTAGTGTTAGCGTTTAGTGCTAGTGTTAGTGTTATAGTTAGGTGTAGGTTTAGGTTGAGGTTTAGGGTTAGGGGTAGGGTTAGGGTTAGAAGTTAGGTTTAATGTTAGGTTTGGGTTAGGGTTATGAATAGATTTAGTGTTAGGGTTAGTGTTAGATTTTATGGTTAGATTTAGGGTTAGGATTAGTATTACATTTAGAGGTATGGGTTAGTGTTAGGGTTTGGATTAGGGTTAGGGTTATGCTAGGGTTACGGTTAGCGTTAGGGTTAGGTATTACAGTCAGTGTTAGGGTTAGTTTAAGGGGTAGGGTTAGGGTTAGGGTTGTGGAGTAATGTTAGGTTTAGCATTATGGTTATGGTTATGGTTATCGTTAGTATTCGAGTTAGGGATAGGATTAGATGTTATTGTTATGGTTAGGGTTAGGGTTAGGTTTAGTGGAGGTTTTATGGTTAGGTTTAGGGTTAGGGTTTTGGTTAGGTGTTAGGGATAGGGTTAGGGTTAGGTTTAGTGTTAGGTTTTCATTTAGGTTTATGGTTAGGTATAGTGTTATGTTTAGTGTTAGGTATTAGAGTTATGGTCAGGGTTAGTGTTAGGGTTACGGTTAGGTTTAGGTTTAGGGTTAGAGTTAGTGTTAGGGTTAGAAGTTTGTTTAGTCTGAGGGTTACGGTTAGGGTTAGATTTAAATTTATAGTTAGGGTTAGGGTTAGATATTAGGGTTAGGGATAGTGTTAGGGTTAGTGTTAGGGTTAATGTTATGGTTAGAGTTTAGTGTTAGGGTTAAGATTAGAGTTAGGGTTAAGGTTAGGATTAGGGTTAGGGTTAGGCTTAAAACTTAGGTTTAGTGTTAGGGCTGGGGTTAGGGTTAGGGTTAGTGTTAGTGTTACTGTTAGGGTTAGGGTTAGGTGTTAGGGAGAGGGTTAGGTTTAGGCTTTCCATTACATTTACGTTTAGGGTTACGATTAGGTTTAGGCTTAAGGTTACAGTTAGGTTTTAGGTTAAATTGAGGTTTCGGGGTAAGGTTATGGTTAGTGTTAGGTTTAGGGGTACTGTTTAGGGTAAGGTTAGGTTTAGGGTTAGGTTTACGATTAGTTTTAGGCTTATGGTTAGGGTTGGCTTAGAGTTAGATTAAGAGTTAGGGTCAGGTCGAGGTTTAGGGTTAGGGTTAGGGTTAGAAGTTAGGTTTAGGTTTAGGGTTAGGGTTAGAAGTTAGTGTTAGTTTTAGGTTTAGGGTTAGGTTTAGTGTTATGGTTAGGGGTTACTTGTTAGGGAGATGATTATGGTTAGGCTTCTGGTTATGGTTAGATTTAGGGTTATGATTAGGTTTAGGGTTAGGTTTAGGATTATGGTTTGGGATTGTTTTACCGTTAGGATTAGGGTTTGGTTTAGTATTAGGGTTAGGTTAGGGTTAGGGATAGGGTTAGAGGTATGGGTTGGGTTAGGTTTGGGGGTTAGGGTTAGGGTTAGGGTTAGGGTTTAGCGTTAGGGTTAGGGTTAGGGTTAGGTTTAGGGTTACAGTTAGGGTTATTGTTTGGGTTAGGGTTAGCTTGTGGTTCAGGTTTAGGGTTAGAGTTTGGGTTAGTGTTAGGGTTAGGTTTTGGTTCAGGGTTATGGTTAGGGTTAGAGTTTAGGGTTGGGTTAGTGTTAGGTTTAGGGTTAGGCTTAGGGCTATATATTAGGGTTAGGGTTACTGTTAGGCATAGAGTTACACTTAGGCTTCAGGTTACTGTTAGGTTTGTGGTTACAATTAGGTTAATGTTAGGCTTAGGGTTAGGTTAGGGTTAGGGTTACGGTTAGGGTTAGTGTTAGGGTTTGAATTAGGCTTTTGCTAGTGTTAGAGGTAGGTTTAGGTGTCAGGTGTTAGGGGTAGGGTTAGCGTTATGCTTCAGCTTATGGTTAAAAAGGGTTACTATTACGTTAGGGTTAGTGTTAGGGTTATCGTTTGCTTTAGATTTATGGTTAGTTTTTCGGTTAGGGTTAGGTTTAGGAATTAGGTGTGAGGAATAAGTTTGTATTTAGTGTTAGGGTTAGGGTTAGGTTTAGGGTTAATTTAGGGTTAGGGTTAGAGTTTAGGGTTAGGGTTAAGTTTAGGGTTAGTGTTAGGGTTAGTGTTAGGTTTAGGGTTAGAGTTTAGGTTTAGGGTTAGGTTTAGCATTAGGGTTAGGTTTAGGATTAGAATTTAGGGTTAGGGTTAGGTTTAAGTTTAGGGTTAGGAATTAGGTGTTAGGGAGATGGTTATGGTTAGGCTTCAGGTTACGGTAAGGTTTAGGGTTATGATTATGTTTAGGGTAATGTTTAGTATTATGGTTAGGGTTTGTTTTACAGTTAGGGTTGGGATTAGAGTTAGGGCTAGGTTTTAGGTTTTAGGGATAGAGTTAGCGTTAGGCTTAGGGTTAGGTTTAGTGTTAGTGTTAGGCTTAGGGTTATATTTAGGGTTAGGGATAATGTTAGGTATAGGGTTAGGGTTAGGGATAGGGTTTGGTTAGAATTATGGTTAGGTTTTAATGCTAGGATTAGGGTTACTGTTAGGGTTAGGGTTAGGTTGAGGGTTAGGGTTAGGGTTAGAGTTAGGTTTCGCGTTAGGGTTATGGTTGGGGTTAGAGTTTAGGGTTAGGGTTAGAGTTAGTGTTAGGTATAGGGTTAGGTTTAGGGTTAGATATTAGATTTAGCGTGAGGTTTAGGGCTAGGGTTAGGTTTAAGTTTATGATTAGAGTTTAGGGTTAGGGTTAGGGTTACGGTTAGGGTTAGGGTTAGGGCTACGTTTAGGGCTAGCCTTCCAAGTTAGTTGTTAGGGAGACGGTTAGGGTTAGGCTTTCGGTTACGGTTAGGTTTAGTGCTATGATTAGGTTTAGGCTTAAGGTTACGGTTTTGTTTAAGGTTAGGTTTAGGTTTAGGGATAGGGTTATGGTTAGTGTTTGGATTAGTGGTACTGTTTAGGGTTAGGGTTATGTTCAGTGTTAAGTTTACCTTAATTTTAGGGTTAGGGTTAGGATTAGGTTTAGGGTTAGGTTTACGTTAAGTGTTAGGTTTAGGTTGAGGTTCAGGTTTAGGGTTAGGGTTAGTTTTAGAAGTTATGGTTAATGTTAGTGTTAGGGTAAGTGGTTAGTGTTAGATTGAGGGTTAGTATTAGGTTTAGGGTTTGAGTTATCATTAGTTTTAGGGTTAGAGGTATGGGTTACGCTTATGTTAGGGTTAGGATTAGTGTTAGACTTAGGGTTAGTTATTACACGCAGTGTTAAGGTTAGTTTTATCATTAGGGTTAGTGTTAGCGATTAAGGTTATGTTTTGGGTTAGGATTATGGTGAGGGTTAGTGTTAGGGTTATGTTTCGTCTTAGGGTTAGGATTAGTGTTTAGGGTTAGGGTTAGTGTTTGTGTTAGGGTTAGGGTTAAGTTTAGGGTTAGGGTTAGAGATTAGGGTTAGGGTTAGCATTAGGTTTAGGCTCAGAGTTTAGGTTTAGGATTAGGTTTAGTGTTAGGGTTAGGGTTAGAGTTAGGATGTGAATTTTGTGTTAGGGTTTGGTTTAGGTTTAGTGTTAGGGGTTAGGTGTTAGGGAGAGGGTTATCTTTCGGCTTCTTTTTACGGTTAGGTTTAGGGTTATGATTAGGTTTAGAGTAAGGTTTAGGGTTATGGTTAGGGTTTGTTTTACAGTTAGGGTTAGGGTTACGGGTTAGGTGTTAGGGATAGAGTTAGCATTAGATTTAGGATTAGGTTTAGTGTTATGGTTAGTTTTAGTGTTAAGTTTAGCATTAGGGATAGTGTTAGGCTTAGGCTTAAGGTTAGGGTTAGGGATAGGGTTTGTGTGAGGGTTATGTTTTAGGGTTAGGGTTAGGGTTAGGTTTATTGGTAGAGTTAGGTTGAGGTTGAGGTTTAGGATTTGGGTTAGGGTTAGGGTTTAGAGTTAGTGTTAGGTTTAGGTTTAGGTTTTGGTTTTGAGTTAGGTTTAGGATTAGAGTTTAGAGTAGTGTTAAGGTTAGGTTTAGTGTTAGGGTTATGGTTAGAGTTAGGGTTAGCGTTTGCTTTAGATTTATGGTTAGTTTTACAGTTAGGGTTAGGGTTAGGGTTAGGTTTAGGAATTAGGTGTTAGTCATAAGGTTGTATTTAGGGTTAGTGTTACGGTTAGGGTAAGGGTTAGGATTAGGGTTAGGGTTAGGGTTAGGGTTAGAGTGTAGGGTTAGGGTTAAGTTTAGGGTTAGGGTTAGGGTTAGGTTTAGTTTTAGAGTTTAGGTTTAGGGTTAGGATTAGCAGTAGGGTTAGGGTTAAATTTAGGATTATAATTTAGCATTAGGGTTAGGTCTAGCTTTAGGGTTAGGGGTTAGGTGTTAGGAAGACAGTTATTGTTAGGCTTCTGGTAACGGTTAGGTTTAGTGTTAGGGTTAGGGTTAGGGTTAGGGTTAGGGTTAGGGTTACATTTTGGGTTATGCTTAGTGTTAGGGGTAATGTTTGGTTTAGGGTTAGGGTTAGGTTTATGGATAGGGTTCGGGTTAGCATTAGGCTTAGGGTTTAGGCTTAGGATTAGGGTTACTGTTAGAGTTAGGGTAAGGTTGAATTTAGGGTTTGGTTTAGGTTTAGTGTTAGGGTTAGTTTTCGCATTAGGGTTAGGGTTAGGGTTAAGTTTATGATTAGAATTTATTATTCGGGTTAGGGTTAAGGTTATGGTTAGTGTTAGGTCTAGGTTTAGGTCTAGCGTTCCGGGTTAGGTGTTAGGGAGAGGGTTAGGTTTAGGCTTTGGGTTACATTTAGTTTTAGTGTTACGATTAGGTTTAGGCTTAAGGTTACGGTTAGGTTTAGGTTTAGGGTTATGGTTAGTGTTTGGATTAGCGGTACTGTTTTAGATATGGGTTAGGTTCAGTGTTAGGTTTACGGTTAGTTTTAGGGTTAGGGTTAGGATTAGGGTTATGGTTAGATTTAGGTTAAGTGTTAGGTTTAGGTTGAGGTTCAGGTTTAGGGTTAGGGTTAGGGTTAGAAGTTAGGTTTAATGTTAGTGTTAATATTAGTGTTAGGGTTATGGTTAGGGTTAGTGTTTAGTGTTAGATTTAGGATTAGGATTAGCTTTAGGGTTAGGTATGAGTTAGACTTAGGGTTAGGATTAGGATAAGGGTTAGGGTTAGGTATTACAGGCAGGGTTAAGGTAAGTTTTAGCATTAGGGTTAGTGTTAGTGATTAAAGTTAGGTTTTGGGTTAGGGTTATGGTGAGGGTTAGTGTTAGGGTTAGCTTTTATGTTAGGGTTAGGGATAGCATTAGGCTTCGAATTATGGTTAGGGTTAGGTTTACACTAAGGTTTAGGGTTTGCTTTAGGTTTATTGTTAGGTTTAGGGTTAGTTTTTGGGTTAGGGTTAGGGATTAGGTGTTAAGGATATGTTTATGGTTATGTTTAGTTTTATGGTTAGAGTTAGGGTTATGTGTAGGGTTACGGTTCGTTATAGTGTTAGGGTTAGGGTTAGTGATTTTAATTAGGGTTAGGGTTAGGGTTAGGGTTAAGATTAGGGTAGCGATTAGGATTATGTTTAGGTTAAGGTTGGGGTGAGGGTTAGGGTTAGGGGTTAGGTTTAGCGTTATGGTTATACTTATCATTAGGGTTAGGGATTAGGGTTAGGTTCAGCATTAGGGTTAGCATTAGGGTTAGTGGTCGGGTAAGGTTTAGGGATTGGGGTTAGGGTGAGTGTTAGATTAAGGGTTAGTGTTAAGGTTAGTGTTACGCTTAGTTTCAGGGTTTGGGATAGGGTTAGGGTTAGGTTTAGGGTTAGGGTTAATGTTAGAATTTAGGGTTCAGGTTAAGGTTATTGTTAGGGTTACAGTTAAGGTTAGGGTTAGGTTAGGGTTAGGTTTAGGGGTAGGTGTTAGGGATAGGCATAGCATGAGGCTTTGGATTACAGTTAGGGTTCGATTTACACTAAGATTTAGGGTTAGCTTTAGGATTATGATTGGGGTTATGTTTAGGTTTAGGGTTAGTTTTTGGGTTAGGGTTAGGGGTTAGTTGTTAAGGATATGGTTATGGTGATGTTTATGGTTATGGTTAGAGTTAGAGTTACGTTTTTTAGGGTTAAAGTTCGCGATATTGTTAGGTTTAGGGTTAGGGATATGAATTAGGGATAGGGTTAGGTTTTGGGTTAGGGTCAGGGTTATGTGTTAGGGCAAGTGTTAGGTTTAGGCTTGTTAGGGTTAGATATTATTGTTAGGGTTAGGTTTTTCGTTAGGGTTAGGGATTAGGCTTAGTGTTATGGTTAGGTTTAGGGTTATGGTTAGGGTAGGGTTATGATTTGGCTTAGTTTTAGGGTTAGGGATAGTGTTAGGGATTGGCTTTATGTAAGACTTAGGGTTAGTGCAAGGGTTAGGATTAAGGTTAGGGTTAGGTCCTGGTTAGAGTATAAGGTTATATTTAGTGTTAGGGTTATGTTTATAGTTAGCGTTAGGGTTAGAAGTTAGTGTTAGGGTTAGTGTTAGCGTTAGGGTTAGGGTTAGGTTAGTGTTAGGTTTAGGGGTAGGTGTTAGGTATAAGTCCATGTTAGGCTTCAGATTATGGATAGGTTTAGGGTTACTATTAGGTTTAGGGTAAGGCTTAGGGCTAGTGTTAGGGTTATCTTTTGGGTTAGGTGTTAAGCATATGGTTATGGTTATGGTTAGATTTACAGTAAGGTTTTGGGTTATGTTTAACCTTATGCTTAGGGTTAGTGTTAGGGTTAGAGTTGGGGTTAGGAATTAGAGATCAGGTTAGGGTTAGGCTTAGAGTTAGGAATTAGGGTTAGGGGTTAGGTGTCAGGGATAAGTTTAGTGTTAGGTAAAGGGTTAGGGTTAGGGTTAGGATAGGGTTAGGGTTAGATGTTAGGGTTTAGGGTTAGGGTTAGGGCTATGGTTAGATTTAGTGTTAGGGTTAGGGTTATGGTTAGTGTTAGGGTTAGGGTTAGAGTTTAGCTTACGGTTATGTTGAGGGTTACATTTAGGTTTAGGTTTAGAATTAGGTTTAGGGTAAGTGTTAGGATTAGGGTTGGGGGTTAGGGTTAGTGTTCGAGTTATTGTTAGGGTTAGGGTTAGTGTTAGGGTATGGGTTAGATTTAGAGCTTTATGGTTAAGGTTAGGATTAGGGATAAGTTTAATGTTAGAGGTTAGGGTTAGGTTTAGCGTTAGAGTAGGGTTAGGTTTTAGTTTTAGTGTTAGATTTAGTGTTAGGCTTAGTGTTAGTATTATGTTTAGGGTTAGGTTTAGAAGGTTAGTGCAAGGTTTAGTGTCATTATTTGGGTTAAGTTTAGGTTTAAGGTTTTGGGGTTAGGGTTTGGGTTAGTGTTAGTGTCAGGCTTAGGGATTAGAGATAGGGTTAGGGTGAGTGTTAGGGTCAGGGTTAGGGTTATGGATTAGGGACAGGGTTAGTGCTTGGGTTCGGGTTCAGGTTAGGGTTAGGGTTAGCGTTCAGGGTAGTGTTATGGTTAGGGTTAGGGTTATTGTAAGGGTTAAGATTTGGGTTACAGATTAGTGTTAATGTTCAGGTTAGGGTTAGACTTAAAGTTTGGGTTAGGGTTATTGTTAGGGTTATGGTGAGGGTTAGGGTTACAGTTAAGTTTATGGTTAGGGTTACAATTAATGTTCAGGTTCGGGTTAGGGTTAGGGTTACGATTAGGGTAGCTATTAGGGTTAGGTTTAGGTTAGGGTTGGGGTGAGGTTTAGGGTTAGGGGTTAGGTTTAGTGTTACGGTTAGGCTTATCGTTACAGTTAGGGATTAGAGTTAGGGTCAGTGTTAGGGTTAGCGTTAGGGTTAGTGGTAAGGTTAGGGTTAGGGATTGGGGTTAGGGTTAGTGTTAGGTTAAGGGTTAGTTTTAGGGTTAGGTTTAGGCTTAGTTTTAGGGTTAGGGATAGGGTTAGGCTTAGGTTTAGTGTTAGGGTTAAAGTTAGAAGTTAGGGTTCTTGCTAAGTTTAGGGTTAGGTTTAGAGTTACAGTTAATGTTAGGGTTAGGTTAGGGTTAGGTTTAGGTGTTAGGGATACGGATAACATTAGGCTTCGGATTACGGTGAGGTTTCGGTTTACACTAAGGTTTAGGGTTAGCTTAAGGGTTATGGTTAGGGTTACGGTTAGGTTTAGGGTTAGTTTTTGGGTTAGGGTTAGGGGTTAGGTGTTAAGGATATGGTTATGGTTATGTTTAGGTTTATGGTTAGGGTTAGGGTTACGGTTCGGGATATGTTAGGGTTAGGGATATGAATTAGGGATAGGGTTAGGGTTAGGGTCAGGGTTAGGGTTAGGGTTAATTGATAGGGATAGGGTTAGGTTTAGGCTTATTGTTAGGGTTAGGTATTAGTGTTAGGGTTAGGTTTTTGGTTAGTGTTAGGGTTAGGATTAGGCTTAGGGTTAAGGTTAGGTTTAGGGTTATGGAAAGCATTAGAGTTATTGTTAGGCTTAGTTTTAGGGTTAGGGATAGTGTTAGCATTTGGCTTATTGTGAGCCTTAGGTTTAGTTCAAGGGTTAGGTTTAGGGTTAGGGTTAGGTTTGGGTTAGATTATAGGGTTAGGGTTAGCGTTAGGGTTATGTTTAAGGTTAGTGTTAGGGTTAGAAGTTAGTGTTAGGGTTAGTGTTAGGGGTAGGTTAGTGTTAGGTTTAGGGTTTAGGTGTAAGGTATAAATCAGTGTTAGGCTTTGGATTACAGATAGGTTTAGGGTTACTATTAGGTTTAGGGTAAGGTTTAGGGCTAGTGTTAGGGTTATCATTTGGATTAGGTTTATGGGTTTGGTGTTAAGGATATGTTTAGTGTTAGGGTAGTTTTACAGTTAGATTTAGGGTTATGTTTAGGCTTATGGTTAGGGTTATTATTAGGGTTAGAGTTGGGGTTAGGTATTAAGTATTGGGTTAGGGTTAGGGATTAGCGTTAGGGGTTTAGGTGTCAGAGATAAGTTTAGGGTTAGGTATAAGGTTAGGGTTAGGGTAGGGTTAGGATTAGGTGTTTCGGGTTAGGGTTAGGGTTATGGTTAGATTTAAGGTTAGGGTTAGATTTATGATTATGGTTAGGGTTAGGTTTAGGGTTGGAATTTAGCTTTAGGATTAGGGTTAGTTTTAGGGTTACGGTTAGGTTTAGGTTAGGATTAGGTTTAGGGTAAGGATTAGGATTAGAGTTGGGGATTAGGGTTAGTGTTAGGATTATTGTTATTGTTGGTGTTAGGTTTAGGTTTAGGTTTAGTGTTAAATTATGGGTTAGATTTAGAGCTTTAGGGTTAGAGTTAGGATTAGCCTTAGGATTAGTGATAAATTTACTGTTAGAGGTTAGGGTTAGGTTTCGCATTAGGGTAGGGTTAGGTGTCAGTTTATGTGTTAGATTTAGTGTTAGGTTTAAGGTTAGGATTAAGTTTAGGTTTAGGGTTGGAAGGTTAGTGTTATAGTTAGGGTTAGGGTTTCCCATCAAAGTACTAACCAGGCCATCAGTGTGCAGAGGAGGATCTGGGCAGAACTGGGGTGCCTGCATCGGCTTCTCCGTGCATCTGGAGGACTGTGGATATCTCTGCAAGCAGGGAGGGATCACAGGTTCCTGAGGCACTTTGGCCTGTGGTGAGTACCCTACCCCGGCTGTGATTGATGAGCTGTGGAGCTTCCAAGGGGCAGGTGGGTGCACAGTGTCCCTGAGGCCGAGGTTGTCTGGAATTGCGGAGTTCTGAGAAGGCAGAGGAGGGCATTGGTTCTGCAGGCCCAATGGCTTGGGGTAGCATGGTGCCAGAGTCTCAGTAGCTGCAAACATAGAAGGGGATTTTCAACAGATCCTGAGGAAGCTTTCAAATAACACTTGAAACACAGAAATACAGGAAAATAACAAAACAAAAGACCAAATTACAACCTCAAATCTCCAGCCCATCTCAAGAAACCCTAGGAGCAATGTATATAGAAGAAAATATACGCCATCCACCTCAAATATCGGACACAATAGCTACTGAAATTGACAAGCAACTCCAGGAAGCTTTAAAGAAATTCAAACTCGAAATGATCTCCCAGATAAAAGAAGAAATGATAAAAGAAATGAAAGAGATTCTGAATATATCTAAAGAAAACACAGATAAAAAATTGGAGGAACTAAACAAAAAGATAGAATCCCTAGACGAGCAATATAAGAAACAAACAGAATACATAATGCAGATGCACAGAGATATACAGGAAATAAAAAACTCCACTGAAAGTTGAAAAAACTGCCTTAATGAAAGTGAAGATAGAATTTCAGACCTTAAAGACAGGTTTGCAGCAATTGAAAAGGAAAGGAAAAATCTTTTAAAAATAACAAGGAATCAGGAAACAACAATTCAACAACTGCAAGACGATGCAAAGAAGAATAACATAAGAATGATAGGGATTAATGAAAAAGAAGGAGAAAACATAAAGTATGTCAAGAGGATATTTAGAGAAGTAATAGCTGAAAATTTCTCAAACATGAGATTAGAAACTGACATCAGGATCAGTGAAGCATATAGAACTCCAAATATTCATAAGCAAAATAAAACTACACCCAGACATATAATAATAATCATCCCAGAAATCCAACACAAAAAAATAGATTATTAAAAGCTGTCATAGAGAAAAGACATCATTTATAAAGGAAAACCTATCAGAATCACAGCAGACTTCTCAGTACAAACAATAAAGTTAAGAAGAGCATGGAGTGAAGTATTCCAGATCCTAAAGCAAAATGATTAACACCCTAGACTGATATATCCTGCAAAACTATCATTCAAAATTGATGCTGAAATATGATACTTCCATGACAAAGAACAGCTGAAGAACTTCATGAACACCAAACCAACCCTGCAAAAAATATTGAAAGACAGTTTAGATACACAAAGGAAAAAAGCACTAAGCAAAGCAAATAATTAAACAGAACAGAAAGATAAAGATGCAACAGCAGAGAGATAACATTCCTACAATAAATCAGCATTTAACAATAATAACCATCAATGTAAATGGTCTCGATGCAGCAATCAAAAGAAACAGACTAGCAGAATGGATCAACAAACAAATCCACCATATGCTGTTTACAGGAAACCAATCTAACCCAGAAGGACACTCACAAACTGAAAGTCAAAGTTTGGAAAACAATTCTTCATGCAGCATGAATCCAAAAAAAAGCAGAAGTAGCCATTCTGTTTGCAGACAACGTGAACTTTAAACCAACAATGACCATAAAGGACAAAGAATGTCACTACATACTCGTAAGGGGAACACTCCAAGAGGAAGAGATAACTATCTTAAATATATACATACCAAACTCCAGAGCACCCAGTTATATAAAACAATTATTAACAGAAATGAA
The DNA here is from genome assembly GCF_034190915.1 of Cavia porcellus. Taxonomy (NCBI): domain Eukaryota; kingdom Metazoa; phylum Chordata; class Mammalia; order Rodentia; family Caviidae; genus Cavia; species Cavia porcellus. The sequence continues at coordinate 7,390,814 of NW_026947518.1, forward strand.
AACTCAAATTATCAGTAACACAATTGTAACAGGAGACATTAATATGCCATTGACACCAAGGGACAGATCAACCAGACAGAAAATGAGCAAAGAAATAACAGAACTGAATCACATCTGTGAACAAATGAGTTTGATAGAAATATACAGAATGTTCCACCCAACAACATCAGAATACACATTCTTCTCAGCAGTACATGGATCATTCTCTAAAATAGACCGTATATTAGCTCACAGAACATTTTTAAACAAATGCAAAAGAGTTGAACTCATGCCTTGCATGTTATCAGATCATAGCGCTCTGAAATTAGAAATTAATGATAAAAGATACTGCAAAAATCCCGCAAACAAGTGGAAACTGAATAACACACTCTTGAGTAATCAGTGGGTCACAGAAGAAATTAAAGAAGAAATTAAACAATACCTAAAAAAATGAAAATGCAGATACAACTTACCGGAATCTGTGGGATGCAATGAAAGCCGTCCTGAGAGGAAAATTTATTGCACTGAGTTCCCACATCAGGAAAACAGAACGAATACAAATAAATAACTTGATGCTACACCTCAAACAGCTAGAAAAAGAAGAGCAAGTTAAGCCCAAAGCCAAAAGAAGAGAGGAAATTATAAAAATCAGAGCAGAAATCAATGCAATAGAGACTAAGAAAACAATCCAAAGAATCAACAAATCAAAGAGTTGGTTCTTTGAAAGAATAAATAAAATCGATAAGCCCCTAGCCAAGCTTATTTAAAAAAAGGGAAGAAAAAACTCAAATTCATGCAATAAGAAATGAAAAAGGTGAAATCACTACAAACCCAATAGAAATACAGAAGATCATCAACACCTATTTCGAAAACCTCTACTCTCAAAAGTTTGATAACACAGAAGAAATAGACATATTCCTAGAAACATATGAAGTACCAAAGCTAGATCAAGAGGATGTAAACCTGTTGAATAACCCAATCTCTGTTAATGAAATTGAAAATGTAATTAAGTCCTTACCCACCAAGAAGAGCCCAGGCTCAGATGGATTCACTGCAGAATTCTACAAGAAATACAAAGAAGACCGAATGCCAACACTCCTCAAACTATTCAATGAAATCGAAAGGGAAGCAATCCTTCCTAAGTCATTCCTGGAAGCAAATATTTCTCTAGTACCAAAGCCTGATAAAGACCCAACTAAAAATGAGAACTATAGACCGATCTCCCTAATGAACACAGATGCAAAAATCCTCAATAAAATATTGGCAAATAGGATGCAACAAGTCATCAAGAAGATTATACACATGACCAAGTGGGATTGATCCCAGGAATGGGATTCATCCCAGGAATGCAAGGATGGTTCAACATACGAAAATCAATATATGTAATGCACCATATCAATAAAGCCAAAAATAAAATCCACATGATCATTTCTATAGATGCAGAAAAAGCCTTTGATAAGGTCCAACATTTATTCATGATACGAACTTTACAGAAAATTGGAATAGATGGTCTTTACCTCAATATAATAAAGGCCATTTATGACAAACCAACAGCCAGCATCATACTAAATGGCCAAAAATTGAAAGCCTTTACTTTAAAATCAGGCACAAGACAATGATATCCTTTATCACCACTCCTATTTAATATAGTACTGGAAGTACTAGCCAGAGCAATTAGACAAGAAAGAGAAATAAAAGGGGTAAAGATAGGAACAGAAGAAGTTAAATTATCATTGTTTGCAGATGACATGATACTCTACATAGAAGACCCCCTAAACTCCATTGAAAGACTCTTAGATACAATATATAAATTCAGTAATGTGGCTGGATACAAAATCAATACTCAGAAATCAATAGCATTCCTATACACGAACAACAAAATCACAGAGAGGGAAATAAGAGAAACTCGACTATTCACATTAGCAAGCAAAAAAATGAAATATTTAGGAATTACTCTTACGAAAGAAGTGAACGACATATACAGTGAAAATTATAATACACTGAAAAAGGAAATTGTGTATGATTTCAGAAAATGGAAAGTCATCCCTTGCTCATGGATAGGAAGAACAAACATTGTGAAGATGGCCATTCTCCCAAAACTGTTATACAGATTCAATGCAATCCCAATAGGAATACCATCAACATACATTATAGATCTAGAGAAATCACTCCTAAATTTCATCTGGAACCAGAAGAGACCTAGAATCGCAAAGGCAATTCTAAGCAGCAAAGACAAAGCAGGAGGCATCACAATCCCTGACTTGAAGTTATACTCCAAAGCAACAGTAGTAAAATCAACGTGGTACTGGAATCACAACAGAGCCGAAGATCAAAGGAATAGATTAGAAGATACAACCACAACTACAAACACACTCAACCACCTTATTTTTGATAAAGGAGCCAAGCAGGTTCATTGGAAGAACGACAGTCTCTTTAATAAATGGTGCTGGAAAAACTGGCTCTGCATTTGCCGAAAACTAAAGCTAGACCCATGTCTATCACCATGTACTAAATTAAAATCTAAATGGGTCAAAGATCTGAATATTAAAACAGAAACACTAAATCTATTGGAAGGCAAATTGGGTAGAAACCTTGGAGACATAGGAGTAGGTAGAAAATTCATGAACAGGACTCAAACCACACAGGAAATACTTCCCAGAATCAATAACTGGGACCACTTCTTATTAAAAAGTTTCTGCATGTCAAAAGAAATCTCCAGCATAGTGAAAAGAAAACCCACAAACTGGGAAAAGATTTTAGTGAACTCTCTCTCAGACAAGGACTCTTGTCTAAAGCGTATAAAGAATTAAAAAAAAAAAAAACTCAGACCTCCAAAATTCAAAAATGCAATCCAAAAATGGGCATCTGAGATGAATACGCAATTCTCAGATGAAGAAATGCAAATGGCAAATAAATACATGAAAAAATGTTCATCATCATTGGTCATTAGAGAAATGCAAATTAAAACCACACTGAGATACCATCTCACTCCTGAAAGAATGGCCAGGATCAAGAAAACCAACAACAACAAATGCTGCAGAGGATGTGGGGAAAAAGGAACTCTCCTGCAATGTTGGTGGGAGTGTAGACTGGTACAGCCTTTGTGGAGGTCTGTCTGGAGATTTCTCAAAAAGTTGGGATTGGAAATCCCATTTATGCCGTCTATTCCACTTCTAAGCATATTCCCAGAAGAACTGAAAGCATCGTACCACAATGATACATGTGCACCTATGTTTATAGCAGCACAATTTGTAATCTCCAGATCTTAGAAACAACCCTAGTGTCCATCAACTGAGGAATGGATAAAAAAGTTGTGGTATTTCTATACAATGGAGTATTATTCAGCTATAAAGAAGGATCACATTGAGATATTTATCAATAAATGGGCACAGCTTGAGACCATACTCATAAGTGTAATAAATCAATCTCGCATGTATGAATACCGAATAGTTTCCCTAATGTAAGTAATGATTCAAATATATAAAAATATGTGGTAATCAGGATTCCCCATTATGTGGCCTTGAAGCCTTACAAAGTTTTCACTTATTAATTGGAAAGGCTTTATTCTGGGCTTCTTGATATGGAAATATTTGAAGCTATAGTATATGAAGTTTTATCCAAATATTTCAAGGAAAAAGACAGACACTATGGTAACTACTATTAAGTCGGGTTATTTACTGGTGAAGCACTAGGTTGATGAAACAGTCATGCTTTGACCTGTATTGTTATATTGTTATGTCCTGTTTTATCTCAATCTCTCCCTTATTCTTTAAAAACATTATTTAGTTATTTCTTATGTTTGTTTTAATTGAGGGGAAAAACTAAAAAAATTAGCGGGATATATAATAGTAACTCTTTTTGATTTCCTATTAACTTGTTTTGAAGTCCTATAATACTCCCACGATCTTGTTTTGACTGATTAGACTCTGTTCCATTGTGTATGATAGTATCAAGTTTGAGGGTATAGGCATCTACTTTGAAGGCAATAAGATTCACTCAGATGCACATTCTGGTTTGACTATTGTCTCCTTTGGAAGTCCTGTAATGTTTACAATGCCTAAGTTTTATTGGTCTTGTTCTCTACTGTTTTGTCCAACTTTATAATATGTAATGAGATAGACAATTTTTTTAAGGAAACAAGAGACAACGTTGATAACCATTATTGATAACCTTGTACTCTGTTCTACATCATGTGCTATGTCTATCCTTGGTTTTGACTGACAGCTTTGTTTTGCCATATTTGACATTATTCTCTCCCCCCCAAAAAAGTAATAAGAACTATGGATTAATAAAATCCAAAATGTGTAAATTTTCTTGTAATAAAGAGGTGGGAAAAAAAGAGCTCTAACGGATATAACAGCAAGTGTGTTTAGGGGTGTTAAATAGCTGACTATATTAATGTTTTTGGATCATTGAAAACAGCTGTTTGCAGTCTCTCTGTTTGAATGTCCACTTTGTATTCTTTGATACTGTGATTTGAGCAAATATTTCTAAGATGATAATATGTATTCTATTAACAAGTGATTTCTTACTGGTTTTTTTTTTTTTTTTTTTTTGTAGTTCTGTATTACGTGTACCCTTACACCGCTTTTTTTGTTTTGTGTTTTTCTCTTTTTCCTCTTAAATAATATTAAAAAAAAAGAGTTAGTGTTAGGGTTAGAGTTAGCGTTTTGGTTAAGTTTAGGGATAGGGTTTTGGGGTTAGGTTTTGGGTTAGTGTTAGGGTTAGGTTTAGGGATTAGAGATAGGGTTAGGGTGAGTGTTATGGTTAGGGTTAGGATTAGGGATTAGGGTTAGTGCTAGAGTTACTTTTAGGGTTAAGGTTAGGGGTTATGTGTTATGGATAAAGTTAGGGTTATGGTTAGTGTTAGGGTAAGGGTAGGGTTAGTTTTATGGGTTAGGTGTTATGGTTAGTATTAGGGTTAGTGTTAGGTTTAGAGTTAGGGTTAGCTTTAGGGTAAGTGTTAGGGTTACAGTTTAGCTTTAGCTTTAGGGTAAGTGTTAGGGTTACAGTTTAGCTTTAGGGTTAGTGTTAGGGTTAAGGTTAGGGTTAGTGTTAGGCTCAGTATTAGGATTAGGATTAGGGAAAGTTTTAGAGTTAGGGTTAAGTTTATTGTTAGTGTTAGGTGTGGGGATGAGGTTAGCGTTAGGTATAGGGTTAGGGATAGGGATAGGTTTAGGGTTAGGGGTTAGGGATAGTTTTAGGGTTAGGGGTTAGGGTAAGGTTTAGGGTTAGGGCTAGGGTTAGGGTTAGTGTTTGGGTTAGATGGCTAGTTTTAGAGTTAGGGTTAGGGTTAGTGTTAGGGGTTAGGGTTAGTGTTAGGCTTAGGGTGAGCTTTAGGGTTAGAATTATGGTTAGGGTTAGGGTTAGGTTTAGAGTTTAGCTTTAGTGTTAGGGTTATGGTTATGGTTACAGTTAGGTTTAAGTTTAGAGTTAGGTTTAGGGTAAGGGTTAAGATCAGGGTTAGAAGTTAGGGTTAGTGTTAGGGATAGGATTAGTTTTAGGATTATGGATAGGGTTAGTGTTAGAGGTTAGTGTTAGGATTAGCATTTGGGTTAGGGTTAAGGGTTAAGAATTAGGGTTAGGGTTAGGTTTATTTTTAGGCTTACGTTAGAGTTATGGTTATGGTTAAGATTATGTTTAAGGGTTAGTGTTAGGGTTAGGGTGAGGGTTATGGTTAGAGTTAGGTTTAGGATTAGTGTTAGGGTTAGGGTTAGTGTTAAGTTTATGGTTAGGGTTATGATTAGTGTTCACTTTCGGCTTTGGTTTAGGTTAGTTTTAGGGTTAGGGTTAGGCTTAGGGTTAGTGTGAGGGTATGTGTTAGATTTAGAAGTTTAGGGTTAGGTTTACGATTTGGCTTCGGTTTAGGGATAGGGTTAGTGTTAGAGGTTATGGTTAGGGTTAGCGTTAGGTTTAGGGTTAGGGATGAAGTGTTAGGGTTAGGGTTAGGGTTAGGGTTATTGTTAGGGTTACGTTTAGGGTTAGGGTGACGCTTAAGGTTACAGTTAGGGTTTCAATTAGTGTTTGGTTTAGGGTTATTGTTAGAGGTTAGCGTTAGTGTTTGGTTTAAGGGGTAAGGGTTAAGAGTTACGGTTAGGGTTAGGGTTATTTTTAGGTTTACGGTTATGGTTATGGTTATGGTTATGGTTATGGTTATGGTTATGGTTAAGGTGACAGTTAAGGGTTAGGGTTAGTGTTAGTGTTAGGGTTAAGTTTAGAGTTAGGGTTAGGGTTAGGGTTGCTGTTTGAGTTAGTTTTAGGGTTAGGGTTTTAGGGTTAGGGTGTGGGTTATTGTTAGGGTTAGTGTTAGGGATTAGGGATAGGTTTAGGGTTAGGTTTAGGTTTAGAGTTAGGGTTAGGGCTAGAAGTTAGGGTTATGGTTAGATTTAGTGTTAGTTTTAGTGTTGGGGTTAGTCTTAATTTTAGCCTTAGGGATAGCGTTATGGTTTGGCTTAATATAAGGGTTAGGGTTAGGTTTAGGTTTAGTGTTTGGGTTATGGTTAGTGGTTACGTGTTAATGATATCATTAGGGTTAGTCGTACATTAAGGTTAGTTTTAGGGGTTAGGTGTTAGGAATAGGGTCAGAGTTAGGCTTCAAATTACGCATAGGATTATGGTTACTATTAGGTTTAGGGTAACGTTTAGGTTTAGGGTTAGGATTAGGGTTAAGGTTAGGGTCAGTGCTTAGGTGTTAACGATATGGTTAGGGTTATGTTTAGAGTTAAGGTTAGGATTAGAGTTATGTTCATGCTTATGGTTAGAGTTAGTGTTAGGGTCAGTGTTAGTGTTAGGGATTAGGGATAGGGATAGTGTTAGGGTTACGCCTTAGTGTTACTGTTAGTGTTAGGATTATTGTAAGAGTGAAGATTAGGGTTATGGATTTTGGTTAGTGTTCGGGTTAAGGTTAGACATAGGGTTAGAGTTAGGGATTAGGGTTAGGGTTCGGGTTAGTGTTAGTGTTAGGCTTAGTATTAGGATTAGGGTTAGGGATAGTTTTAGGGTTAGGGTTAAGTTTATTGTTACTGTTAGGTTTAGGGATATGGTTAGTGTTAGGTTTAGGGTTAGGGTTAGGTTTAGGTTTAGGGTTAGGTTTAGGGTTAGGGTTGGGGTTAGGGTTACAAGGTTGGTGTTAGAGTTAGTGTTAGGGTTAGGATTAGGGATTGGGTTAGGTTTAGGGTTAGGTTTCGGGGTTAGGGTTTGGGTTATGGTTAGGGTTAGGTTTAGGGATTAGGGATAGGTTTAGAGTTAGGCTTAGGGTTAGGGTCAGGGTTAGGGTTAGGATGTTGGGTTAGGTGTTAATGATATGGTTAGGGTTATGTTTAGAGTTACATTTAGGGTTAGGGTTAGTGTTAGGGTTAGGGTGAGTGTTAGGGTTGGGATTAGGGTTAGGGTTAGGGTTAGTTTTAGGGTTAGAATTTGGGTTAGCGTTGGGTTAGGTTTCGGGTTAGGGTTAGAGTTGGTTGGGTTAGGATTAGCGTTAAGGTTAGGGTTTAGAGGTAAGTGTTAGTGTTAGTGTTAGGGTTAGGGTTAGGATTACAGTTTAGGGTTACGCTTAGTGTTAGGTTTATGGTTAGATTAGGGTTAAAGTTTAGAGTTAGTGTTAGGGTTATGGTTAGGTTTAGTGTTAGGGTTAGCGCTAGGGTTATTGTTAGGGTTAGATTTAGTGTTAGTGTTAGTGTTAGGGCTAGCATTAGGTTTAGGAATTAGGGTTAGTGTTAGGGTATGGGTTCGGGATCGGGTTAGGTTTAGGGTTAGGTTTAGACAAGGTTAGGCTTGGGGTCAGGATTAGGGTTAGGGTTATGATAAGGGTTAGGGTTAGTGTGAGGTTTTGGGTTAGGTTTAGTGTTAGGGTTAGGTTTAGGTTTAGTGTTAGGATTAGGGTTAGGTTTATCTTTGTGTTAGGGTTAGGGTTAGGTTTAGGGTTAGTTTTAGGGTTAGGGTTAGGTTTTGGTTTAAGATTTAGGATTAGGATTAGGATTAGGGTTAGGGTTAGGGTAAGGTTTAGGTTTAGGGTTAGGATTAGTGTTAGGGCTAGAGGTTGGGGTTAGGGTTAGTGTTATGGTTAGCTTCAGGGTTAGGGTTAGGCTTCAGATTATGGTTAGGCTTCAGGTTACAATAAGGTTTAGGGTTAGGGTTCGGATTATGGTTAGGGTTAGGGTTAGTGTTAGGGTTAGTGTTAGTTGATCGGTGTTATGGTAATTGTTAGTGTTATGTTTAGGGTTATGGTTAGGGTTAGGGTTATGTTTAGGGTTATGGTTAGGGTTAGTGTTAGGGTTAGGCTTAGGGTTATGGTTTAGGGATAGGGTTAGGGTTTGGGTTAGTGTTATGTTTAGGGTTAGGTTTTAGGGATAGGGTTAGGGTTAGGCTTATCATTAGGGTTAGGGATTAGGGTTAGTGTTAGGTTTAGGGTTAGTATTAGGGTTAGGGATTAGGCATAGTGTTAGGGTTAGGGTTAGGGTTAGTGTTTGGGTTAGGGTTAGGAGTAGGCTTAAATTTAGGTTTAGGGATAGGGTTCGTGCTTGGCCTAATGTAAGGTTTATTGTTTGGGTTAGGTTTAGGGTTAGGGTCAGGTGTAGGTTAGGGTTAGGATTAGGTGTTAGGTGTTAGGGATAGGGTCAGGGTTAGGCTTCAGATTGCCGATAGGGTTAGGGTTAGTATTCAGGTTGGGCTTAGGTTTAGGGTTAGGTTTATGGTTCGAGTTTAGCTTTATGTTTGGGGTTAGTGTTAGGGTTATGTTTAGGGTTAGAGTTAGGGTTAGCTTTAGGTTTAAAGTTTAGGTTTAGGGTTAGTGTTAGGGTTATGGTTAGGGTTAGGGTTAGATGTTAGGGTTAGTGTTAGTGTTAGGGTTAACGTTACGGTTAGTGTTATGGTTATGTTAGGGTTATGTTTAGGGGTTAGGTGTTAGTGATAGGGACAAGGGTAGGCTTCGGATTACGGTTAGGGTTCGGGTTACAGTTAGGGTTGGGTTAGGATTTGGGTTACTGTTAGGGGTTAGGTGTTAAGAATATGGTTAGGGTTATGTTTAGGATTATGTTTAGGGTGAGAGTTAGAGTAAGGGTTATGTTTAGGGTTAGAGTTCGGATTAGGGTTCGGTTAGGGTTAGGGTTCGGGTTCAAGTTAAGTTTGGGTTAGGGTTACGTTTCGGGCTATGGGTTAAATGTAGATGTTAGGGTTCGTGTTAGGGTTTGGGTTAGGGTTAGAGTTTAGGTTTACGGTTAGTGTTAGTGTTATGGTTAGGTTTAGCCTTAGAGTTTAGGGTTAGGATTAGGGTTGGTTTTAGGGATAGTGTTAGGGTTATATTTAGGGATTAGTGTTAATGTTAGGCGTAGGGTCCAGTAACGGGTTCACTTTAAGGTTAGGGTTAGACAAGTTTAGGCTTGGGGTCAGGGTTAGAGTTAGGTTTATGGTAAGTTTTAGGGTTAGAGTGAGGGTTTGTATTAGAGTTGGGGATAGGGTTAGGTTTAGGGTTAGTGTTAGGGTTAGGGTTAGGCTGAGCTTGCGTTAGGGTTAGGGTGAGGGTCATGGTTATGGTTAGGGTTGGTTTTAGTGTTAAGTTTAGGGTTAGGGTTAGGGTTTAGGATTAGGATTAGGGTTAGGGTTAGTGTTAGGTTTAGGTTTAGGGTTAGGATTAGTGTTTGGGCTAGAGGATAGCATTAGTGTTATGGTTAGGCTTAGCTTTAGGGTTAGTGTTATGCTTAGTTTTAGGGTTCGGGAAAGGGTTAGGGCTTAGCTCAATGTAAGGGTTATTGTTAGGGACAGGGTTATGGATAGTGTTAGCCGTAGGATAGGGTTAGGTTTAGGGGTTAAGTGTTAACGATAGGGTCAGTGTTAGGCTTCGGATTACGGATAGGTTTAGGGTTACTTTTAGGTTTGGGGTAAGGTTTAGGGTTATTATTAGGTTTAGTGTTTGGGTTAGGGTTAGGTGTTAGGTGTTAAGAATATGGTTAGGGTTATGGTTATAGTTACGGTTAGGGTTTGGGTTATGTTTAGGGTTATGGTTAGTGTTAGTGTTACGGTCAGGGTTGGGGTTATGGATTAGGGATAGGGTTAGTGCTAGGGTTAGGGTTAGCATTAGGCTTATTGTTAGGGGTTAGTGTTATGGTTAGGGTTAGGGTTATTGTAAGGGTTAAGGTTTGGTTTACAGATTAGGGTTAGTTTTGAGGATAGGATTACACTTAGGGTTAGGGTTAGGGTAATTGTTAGGGTTATGGTTAGGGTTACGGTTAAGGTTACCATTAGGGTTACAATTAGTGTTCGGTTTAGGTTTAAAGTTAGGGTCAGGGTTAGGGTTATGGATTAGGGATAGGACTAGTGCTAATGTTAGGGTTAGGGCTAGGGTTAGAATTAGGGGTTAGTGTCATGGTTAGGGTTAGGGTTATTGTAAGGTTTAAGCTTTGGGTTACAGATTAGTGTTAGTGTTCGGTTTAGGGTTAGACTTAATATTAGGGTTAGGGTTATTGTTATGGTTATGGTTATGGTTAGGGTTAGGGTTAAGGATACGGTTAGGGTTACAATTAGTGTTCGGGTTAGGGTTAGTGTTAGGGTTAGGGTAGCTATTAGGGTTAGGTTTAAGTTAGGGTTGGGGTAAGGGTTAGGGTTAGGGTTAGGATTAGTGTTAAGTTAAGGGTTAGTGTTAGGTTTAAGGTTAGGCTTTGTTTTAGGGTTAGGGATAGGGTTAGGGTTAGGTTTAGGGTTAAGGTTAGTGTTAGAATTTAGGGTTAGGGTTAAGGTTAGGGTTAGGGTTACAGTTAAGGTTAGGGTTAGGTTAAGGTTAGGTTGAGGGGCAGGTGTTAGGGATAGGGATAGCATTAGGCTTCGGATTACATTTAGGGTTCGGTTTACACTAAGGTTTAGGGTTAACTTTAGGGTTATTGTTAAGGTTACCATTAGGTTTAAGGTTAGTTTTTGTGTTAGAGTTAGGGGTTAGGCTTAAGGATATGGCTATGGTTATGTTTAGGTTTATGGTTAGGGTCAGGATTACATTTAGAGTTACGATTCGGGATAGTGTTTGGGTTAGTGTTAGGGATATGAAACAGGGATGTGGTTAGGGTTTGGGTTAGGGTTAGGTGTTAGGGATATTGTAAGGGTTAGACTTATTGTTAGGGTTAGGTATTAGTGTTAGGATTAGGTTTTTGGTTAGTGTTAGGGTTAGGGATTAGGCTTAGGGTTAAGGTTAGTTTTAAGGTTTTGGTTAACATTAGGGTTATGGTTAGGCTTAGTTTAAGGGTTAGGGATAATGTTAGGGTTTGGCTTAATGTATGGCTTAGGGTTAGGGCAAGGGTTATGGTTACGGTTAGGTCTGAGTTAGAGTATAGGGTTAGGGTTAGTGTTAGGGTTATGTTTAATGTTAGGGTTGGGGTTAGAAGTTAGTGTTAGGGTTACGTTTAGGGGTAGGTTAGTGTTAGGTTTAGGAGTTAGGTGTTAGGTTAAAGTCAGGGTTTGGCTTCGGATTACGGATAGGTTTAAGGTTACTATTAGGTTTGGGTAAGGTTTAGGGCTAGTGTTAGTGTTATCATTTGGGTTAGGTTTAGGGGTTAGGTGTTAAGGATATGGTTAGGGTTATGGTTAGATTTACAGTTAGGGTTAGGGTTAGGGTTAGAGTTTGGGTTAGGAATTAGGGATCGGGTTAGTGTTAGGTTTAGGGGTTAGGTGTCAGTGATATGTTTAGGGTTAGGTATAGGGTTAGGGTTAGGGTTAGGGTTAGGTTAGGGTTAGGGTTAGGTGTTAGTGGTTAGGTTTAGGGTTAGGGTTATGTCTAGATTTAGGCTTAGGGTTAGGGTTAGGGTTATGGTTATGGTTAGGGTTAGAATTTAGCTTTAGGGTTATAGTTAGGTTTAGGGTTACGGTTAAGTTTAGGTTTTTATTAGGTTAGGGTTAGGCTTATGGTTAAGGTTACGGTTAGGGTTACGATTAGTGTTTGGGTTAGGGTTAGGGTAAAGTTTAGGCTAACCGTTAGGTTTAGGTTTAGGCTTATGGTTAGAATTTACGGTTTGGGTTAAAGTTAGGGTTAGGTTTAGGGTTTGGGTTAGGGATAGGGTTAGTTTTAGAGGTTAGCATTAGGTCTAGTGTTGGCTTAGGGTTAGGGCTTAAATGTTAGGGTTAGTGTTAGAATTATTTTTAGGGTTACGGATAGGGTTATGGTTATGGTTATGGTTATGGCTATGGTTACGGTTAATGTTATGTTTAAGGTTTAGTGTTAGGGATAGTGTTAAGATTAGAGTTAGGGTTAGTGTTAGGGTTAGGGTTAAGGTTGGTTTTTGGGTTAGGTTTAGGGTTAGGGTTTCGGGGTTACAGTTTGGGTTACGGTTAGGGTTAGTGTTAGGGATTATGGATAGATTAGAGTTAGGGTTAGTGTTAAGGATTAGGGATAGGATTAGGGTTAGGTTTAGGTTTAGATTTATGGTGAGGGTTAGGGCTAGAAGTTAGGGTTATGGTTAGGGTTAGGGTTAGGTTTAGGGTTAGGGTTAGGCTTAGTTTCAGGATTAGGGATAGGGTTATGGTTTTGCTTAATACAAGGGTTAGAGTTTGAGTTAGGGTTAGTGTTTGGGTTATGGTTAGTGGTCAGGTGTTAATGATATCGTTAGGGTTAGTGGTAGGTTAGGGTTAGATTTAGGGGTTAGGTATTAGGGATAGGGTCAGGGTTAGGCTTCGAATTACGTATAGGTTTATGGTTATGATTAGGTTTAGAGTAAGGTTTAGTGTTAGGGTTAGGGGTAGGGTTTGGGTTAGGGTCAGTGTTTAGGTGTTAACAATATGGTTAGGGTTATGTTTAGAGTTAAGGTAAGAGTTAGAGTTATGTTTACGGTTATGGTTAGGGTTAGTCTTAGGGTCAGGGTTAGCATTAGCAATTAGGGATAGGGTTAGGGTTAGGGTTTGGGTTCGTGTTAGGGGTTAGTGTTATGGTTAGGGTTAGGATTATTGTAAGAGTGAAGGTTAGGGTTACAGATTTTGGTTAGTGTTCAGGTTAAGGTTAGACATAAGGTTAGAGTTAGGGATTAGTGTTAGGGTTAGTGTTAGTGTTAGGCTCAGTATTAGGAATAGGGTTAGGGATGGTTTTAGGGTTAGGGTTAAGTTTATTGTTACTGTTAGGTTTATGGAAAGTTTTAGCATTCGGTTTGGGGTTAGGGATAGGGTTAGGGTTAGGGTTAGGTGTTAGTGTTAGTGTTAGGTTTAGGCTTAGGTTTAGGGTTAGGATTAGGGCTAGGGTTAGGGTTACAAGGTTGGTGTTAGAGTTAGAGTTAGCGTTAGGGTTAGGATTAGCGTTTGGGTTATGTTTAGGGTTAGGTTTCGTGGTTAGGGTTTGTGTTATGGTTAGGGTTAGGGTTAGGGTTAGGGTTAGGGATAGGTTTAGGGATAGGTTTAGGATTATGGTTAGTGTTAGGGTTAGCATTAGAGTTAGGGTAAGGGTTAGATTTAGAGTTTTAGGGTTAGGAATAGGCTTAGGATTATTGATAGGGCTAGTGTTAGAAGTTAGGGTTAGGGTTAGTGCTAGGTTTAGGGTTAGGGGTTAAGCGTTAGGGTTAGGTTTAGGGTTATTGTTAGGGTTACGGTTAGAGTTACTCTTAAGTTTACGACTGGGTTACAATTAGTTATTGGCTTAGGGTTAGGCTAGCGATTAGGGTTAGATTTAGGGTTGGGTTGGGGTTAGGGTTAGGCTTAGGGTTAGGGGTTAGGTTTAGGGTTACGGTGAAGATTATCATTAGAGTTAGGGATATGGGTAAGGGTTAGTGTTAGATTTTGTGGTCAGGTTAGGGTTTGGGATTGTGGTTAGGGTAAGTGTTACCTTTAGTGTTAGTGTTAGGGTTCAGGTTAGGCTTAGTTTTAGGGTTAGGGATAGGTTTAGGGTTAGGGTTAGTGTTATGCTTAGGGTTAGGGTTAAAAGTTAGGTTTCACGGTAAGGTTAAGATTAGGGTTAAGGTTAGGGTTACAGTTAAGGTTAGGGTTAGGTAAGGGTTAGGTTTAGGGGATAGGTTTTGGTGATAGATATAGGGTTAGGCTTAGGATCACAGTTAGGGTCTGGTTTAAAATAAGGTTTAAGTTTAGGTTTAGGTTTATGGTTTGGGTTACGGTTAGATTTAAGGTTATTGTTTGCGTTAGGGTTAAGGGTTAGTTGTTAAGTATATGGTTATGGTCATGTTTAGTGTTATGGTTAGGGTTAGTGTTACGTTTAGGGTTAGGGTTAGTGTGAGTGTTAGGGTTAGGGATATGAATTAGAAATAGGGTTAAGGTTAGGGTTTGGGTTAGGTTTAGGAATTAGGGATATTGTTAAGGTTAGGCTTATCGTTAGGATTATGTATGAGGGTTAGGGTTAGAGTTAGGTTTTTGCTTAGTGCTGGGTTAGGGATTAGGCATTAGATTATTGTTAGGTTTAGGGTTATATTTAGTGTTATGGTTAGGGTTAGGATTAGGCTTAGTTTTAGGGTTAGGAATAGGGTTAGTGTTTGGCTTAATGTAAGGTTTACGGTTAGGGTAAGTGTTAGGGTTTGCGTTAGGGTTAGGGTTAGAGTTAGAGTTTAGGGATAGGGTTAGTGTTAGGGTTATGTTTAGGGTTAGGGTTATGGTTACAAGTTAGTGTAAGGGTTATTGTTAGTGTTAGGGTTATGGTTAGGCGTAGGGGTAGGTTAGTGTTAGGTTTTGGGGTTAGGCATAATGGATGGTCAGCGTTAGGCTTCGGATTATGGATAGGGTTAGTGTTACTATGAGGTTTAGGGTAAGATTTAAGGTTAGTGTTAGGGTTAGTGTTTGGGGTAGGGTTAGGGGCAAGGTGTTAAGGATATGGTTCGGGTTATGGTTAGGGTTATGGTTAGGGTTAGGGTTATGTTTTGGCTTACGGTTAGGGTTAATGTTAGGGTCAGTGTTGGGGTTAGGGATTACAGATAGGTTTAGGGTTAGGGTTAGTTTTAGCGATTAGGGTTAGAGGTTAGGTGTTAGGAATAAGGTTAGGGTTAGGTTTAGTGTTAGGGTTAGGGTAGGGTTAGGGTTGGTTGTTAGTGATTAGGGTTAGGGTAAGGTCAGTGTTAGATTTATGGTTAGGTTGAGGGTTATGGTTATGGTTAGGTTTACAGTAAAAGTTTAGCTTTAGTGTTAGGGTTACAGTTAGGTTTAGATTTAGGATTAGGGTTAGGGTAAGGGTTAGGATTAGGTTTGGTGGTTAGGGTTAGTGTTAGGGTTAGGATTAGGGTTAGGGTTAGTGTTAGGGTATGGGTTAGATTTAGAGCTTTAGGATTATGGATAGGATTAGGCTTAGGATTAGGGATAGGATTAGTGTTAGAGGTTAGGGTTAGGTTTAGCGTTAGGGTTAGGATTAGGTTTTAGGGTTAGGGTTACGTTTAGGGTTAGGGTTAGGGTTAGGGTTAGGAATAGGATTAGCTTTAGGGTTAGGGTTAGAAGGTTAGAGTTAGAGTTAGGGTTAGGATTAGGGTTAGGGTTTGGCTTAAGTTTAGTGTTAGGGTTTCATGGTTAGGGTTTGGGTTAAGGTTAGGGTTAGGTTTAGGGATTAGGGATAGGGTTACAGGGAGTGTTAAGGTTAGGGTTAGGGATTAGGGTCAGTGTTAGTGTTAGGTTTAGTGTTAAGGTTAGTGGTTAGGTGTTAGGGATAAGTTTAGGGTTAGGGCTAGGTTTAGGGTAAGTGTAGGATTAGGTTTTGGGTTTAGAGCTTAGGGTTAGCATTAGGGTTAGTGTTAGGTTTAGGGTCAGGATTAGCGTTAGGGTAAGGGTTAGGGTTAGATTTTAGCTTTAGACTAAGGTTTAGGGTTACAGTAAGGGTTCGGTTTAGTTTTAGCGTTAGGGTAAGGGTTAGGATTAGGGTTAGAAGTTAGCCTTAGTGTTAGTGTTAGGGTTTGGGTTAGGGTTAGGTTTAGGGTAAGAAGTCGGGTTAGTGTTAGGATTATGGTTAGGTTAGGTTTACAGTAAAGTATAGGGTTAGGTTAGGGGTAGGTTTAAGGGTTAGGTGTTAGGGATAGGTATAGTGTTAGGGTTCAGATTATGGTTAGGGTTTGGGTTACAATAAGGTTTAGGGTTTGTGTTAGGAGTATGCTAAGATTTTCGGTTAGGTTTAATGTTAGGGTTTGGTTAATGGTTAGAGTTTAGTTGTTAAGCATATCGTTAGGGTTATGTTTAGGTTTATTGTTAGGGTTAGGGTTACGTTTATAGTTACGGTTTGGGTTTAGTGTTAGCGTTAGGGTTAGGGTTAGTGTTAGAAGTTTGGATTAGGGTTAGGGGTAGGGTTAGAGTAAGGGATAGGGTTACAGTTCAGGTTAGGATTAGGTCGAGTTATGTTTACGGGCTAGCTGTTAGTGATAGGGATAGTGTTAGGCTTCCCATTATAGTTAGGGTTTGGTTTACAATAAGGTTTAGTGTTAGGTTTAGGGTTAGTGTTTGGGTTAGGGTTAGGGGTTAGGTGTTAAGGATGTGGTTACGGTTTTGTTTAGAGTTATGGTTTGTGTTAGGATTACATTTAGTTTTACGGTTAGGGTTAGTGTTAGGGTTAGGTTTAGGGATATGGATTAGGGATAGGGTTAGGTGTAGGGTTAGGGTTAGGTGTTAGTGATAGGTTTAGGGTTAGGCTTATTGTTAGGGTTAGGGCTTAAGGTTAGTGTTAGGGTTAGGTTTAGGGTTAAGGTTAGTGGTTAGGTGTTAGGGATAAGGTTAGGTTTAGGGTTAGGGTTAGGGTAAGTGTACAGTTAGGTATTGGGGTTAGGGGTTAGGGTTAGCCTTAGAGTTAGTGTTAGGTTTAAGTTTAGTTAGGGTTAGGGTAAGGGTTAGTGTTAGAGTTTAGCTTTAGAGTTAGGGTTAGGGTTAGGGTTAGGGTAAGGTTTAGGTTTAGTTTTAGCGTTAGGGTACGGTATAGGGTTAGGGTTATTGTTAGGTTTATGGTTAAGGTAAGGGTTAGGTTTATGGCTAGGGTTAGAAGTTAGAGTTAGTTTTAGGGTTAGGATTACAGTTACGGTTAGGGTTAGGTTAGGGGTAGGTTTAGGGGTTAGGTGTTAGGGAAAGTAATAGGGTTATTTTTGGAATTACGGTTACATTTCTGGTGACAGTAAGGTTTAGGGTTAGTGTTAGGTTTATGGTTAGGGTACAGTTAGGTTTAGGGTTAGGGTTAGGTGTTAGGTGTTAAGCATATGGTTAGGGTTATGCTTAGGTTTATGGTTAGGGTTAGTGTTTTGTTTAGTGTTATGGTTTGGTTTTAGTGTTAGCGTTAGTTAGGGTTATGGATTAGTAATAGGTTTAGGGTTAGAGTTAGGGTTAGGTGTTAGGGATAGGGTTAGGGTTAGGCTTATTGTTAGGGTTAGGGATTAGGGTTAGGGTTAGTGTAGGTTTTGGGTTTGTGTCAGATTTAGGGATTAGGCTTAGGGTTAGAGTTAGGTATAGGGTTAGGGGTAGGATTAGTGTTAGAGTTAGGATTAGGGTTAGGTTTAGGCTTAGTTTTAGCATTAGGGACAGGGTTCGGTTTTGGCTATTGTAAGGGTTAGGGTTAGTGTTAGGGTTAGAGTTTAGGGATAGGCATAATGTTAGTGTTACGTTTATGGTTAGGTTTAGAACTTAGTGTTAGGTTTAGTGTTAAGTTTAGAGTTATGGTTAGATTTAGGTGCAGTTTAGGGTTTAGGTGTTAGTGATAGGGTCAGGTTTAGGCTTCGCATTATGGATAGGGTTAGGGTTACTATTAGGTTTAAGGTAAGGTTTAGATTTGGGTTTAGGGTTAGTGTTTGGGTTAGAGTTATGTGTTAGGTGTTAAGGATAAGGTTAAGTTTTTGATCATAGATACGGTTAGTGTTAGGCTTATGTTTAGGGTTACTGTTAGGGTTAGTGTTAGGGTCAGTGTTAGGGTTAGAGATTAGGGATAGGGTTACGGTTATGGTTTGTGTTAGGGATAGGCTTAGCGTTTGGATTAGGGTTAGGGGTTAAGTGTTAGGGTTAGTCTTGTTGTATTGTTAGTGTTACGGTTAGTGTTAGGTTTATGGTTAAGGTTACCATTAGGGTTACGATTAGTGTTCGGGTTAGGTTTAGCATCAGGTTTAGGTTTAGGCTTGCGATTAGTGTTAGGTTTAGGGTTATGGTTGGCGTGAGGGTTAGGGTTAGGTGTTAGGTTTAGGTTTACAGTTAGGCTTATCGTTAGGGTTAGTGATTAGGGTTAGGTTTAACTTTAGGGTTAGCATAAGGGTGAGTGGTCCGGTTAGTGTTAGGGATTGGTTTTAGTGTTACTGTTAGGTTTAGGGTTAGTGTTAGTGTTAGGGTTAGGGTTACTTTTAGGGTTAGCGATAGGGTTAGGGTTAGGGTTAGTGTTAGGGTTAGGATTAGGGTTAGGGTTAGGGTTAGGGTTACAAGTTAGTGCTAGGGTTATGGTTAGGGTGAGGGTGAGGGTTATGTTTAGGGATAGGTTTACAGTTAAGGTTTGGATTAGGTTAGGGTTAGGTTTAGGGGCTAGGTGTTAGTGATAGGGAAAGGCTTAGGCTTCGGAATGCAGGTAGGGTTCAGTTTACACTAAGGTTTAGGCTTAGCTTTAGGGTTATGATTAGGGTTACTTTTAGGTTTAGGGTTAGTGTTTGGGTTAGGGTTAGGGGATAGGTGTTAAGTATATGGTTAGGGTTACATTTAGGGTTACGGATAGGGTTAGTGTGAGGTTTAGTGTTAGTGATATGAAATAGGTATAGGGTTAGGGTTAGGTGTTAGGGATAGGGTTAGGATTAGGCTTATCATTAGTGTTAGGGATTAGGGGTTAGGGTTAGGTTTTTGGTTAGTTTTAGGGTTAGGGACTAGGCTTAAGGTTATGGTTATGTTTAAGGTTATGGTTAGGGTTAAGCTTAGTTTAAGGCTTAGGGATAGGGTTAGGATTTGGCTTAATATAAGGGTTAGTGTTTGGGTAGGTGTTAGGGTTAGGGTTAGGGTTAGAGCTTATGGTTAGGGTTAGTTTAGGGTTATCTTTAGGGTTAGGTTTAGGGTTAGAAATTAGTTTTATGGTTAGTGTAAGGGTTTAGGCTTATGGTTAGCATTAGGGGTAAGTTAGTGCTAGGTTCAGACGTTAGGTATTAGGGATAGGGTCAGAGTTATGCTTCAGATTACAGGTAGGGTTAAGGTTACTATTCGGTTTAGGGCAAGATTTAGGGTTAGTGTAAGGGTTAGGGTTTGGTTTAGCGTTAGTTGTTAGGTGTTAATGATATGGTTACTGTTATGGTTAGATTTACGGTTAGGGATAGTATTAGGTTTAGGCTTACGGTTATGGTTAATGTTAGGGTCAGGGTTGGGGTTAGGGATTAGGTTTAGGGTTAGGGTTAGGGTTAGGGATAAGCATTAGGGGTTAGCTGTTAGGGAAAAATTTAAGGTTAGGTTTATTGTTAGGGTTACAGTAGGATTTTGGTTATGTGTTAGAGATTATAGTTAGGGTTAGTGTTAGGGTTAGATTTCGGATTACAGTTAGGGTTGTGGTTAGGGTTATGGTTAGGTTTATGGATAGGGTTACGGTTAGAGTTTAGCTTTAGGGTTAGGGTTAGGGTTAGGGTTAGGGTTATGGTAAGGTTTAGGTTTAGGATTACGGTTAGTATAAGGGTTAGGATTCGGGTTAGAAGTTAGCATTAGTGTTAGTGTTATTGTTAGGTTTAGGGTTAGGGTTAGTGTTAGGCTATGGGTTAGATTTAGAGCTTTAGGGTTAGGGCTAGGATTAGGCTTTGCATTAGGGATAGGGTTAGTGTTAGAGGTTAGGGTTAGGTTTAGTGTTATGGTTAGGGTTAGGGGTTAGGGTTAGGATTATGTTTAGGGTTACTGTTAGAATGTTAGTATTAGAGTTAGTGTTAGGTTTAGGTTAGGGTTAGGGCTTGGGTTAAGTTTAGTTTTAGGGTTTCGGGGTTAGGGTTTCGGTGAGGGTTAGGGTTAGGTTTAGGGATTAAGCATAGGGTTAGGGTTATGGATTAGAGTTGGTGTTAGGGTTAGGTTTAGGGTTAAGGTTAGGGGTTAGGTGTTAGGGATAAGGTTAGGGTTAGCGTTTGGGTTAGGGTAAGTGTAGGGTTAGATTTAGGGGTTAGGGCTTAGGGTTAGCCTTAGGGTTAGTGTTAGGTTTTGGGTTAGGGGTGGGGTTAGGGTTAAGGTAAGGATTAGGTTTAGAGTTTAGCTTTAAGGTTAGGGTTAGGGCTAGGGTTACGGTAAGTGTTAGGTTTAGTTTTAGCATTAGGCTAAGGGTTAGGATTAGAGTTAGACGTTAGGATTATTGCTAGGTTAGGGTTAAGGTTAGGGTTAGGTTTACGTTTGAGGTTAGGGTTAGGTTAGGGGTAGGTTTAAGTGTTAGGTGTTAGGGATAGGTTTATTGTTTGGATTACGGTTACATTTCCGGTTACAATAAGGTTTAGGGTTAGTGTTAGGGTTATGGTTAGAGTTAGAGTTAGGTTTAGAGTTGGGTTTGGGTTAGGGTTAGGGGTTAGGTGTTAAGCATATGCTTAGGATTATGTTTAGGTTTATGGTTAGGGTTACCGTTAGGGTTATGGTTTGGGTGTAGTGTTAGCGCTAATGTTAGGGTTATGGATTAGGGATAGGGTTAGGGCTAGAGTTATGGTTCGGTGTTAGGGATAGGGTTAGGGTTAGGCTTGTCGTTAGGGTTGGGGATTAGGGTTAGGGTTAGGGTTAGGGATATTGTCACGGTTAGGGATTAGGCTTAGGGTTAGAGTTAGGTTTAGTGTCAGGGTTAGGATAGGGTTAAAGTTAGGGTTAGGGTTGGGTTTAGGCTTAGTTTTAGGGTTAGGAATAGGTTAGAGTTTGTCGGTGTCGCTCCCGGCCGGCAGGACGAACACACGACAAAATCTGGCGGTGGTGAAGTATTCTATTTTATTTCTCTCCTCCTTCACAGTCTACCCCGGGACTCGTCCCGGCCGAAGCCTCTGTTGGTCCGCTCCCCGCGGCTCCTTCCGTGCTTCGCTCCGAAGCCTCTACCGGTCCGCTCTCCGCGGCTCCTTCGGTGCTTCTCCCCTCCAGGGGTGGAGGTACTGGCTATATATAGGATTGTGGCCTCCAATCAAATCAAGGCGGGTCGCGTAAGCTGATTGGCTAGCAACATTAGTTGCTAGGCAGACTACCCTGCGAGGCGGGAACTTAGTGGGGTGATCAGGAAGCAGGAAACAGGCGCCACAAAGGCGGGCTCGATGAGAGGGGTAATCTAGCTCAGGCTTTTGTACTTTCCTACAGGCCTCGCAATCACCACGTCTGATGACTTGACAGTGCCACGGCTCCCAACAAGGGTTTGGTTTAATGTAAAGGTCAGGTTTAGGGCTAGGGTTAGGGTTACTGTTAGGTTTATGTTTAGGGTTAGGGTTAGGGTTAGAAGTTAGTGTTAGGGTTAGTGTTAAGTTTAGGGTTATGGTTATGGTTAGGTTAGTTTAGGGTTAGATTTAGGGTTTAGGTGTTACGGATACAGTCAGGGGTAGGCTTCGGATTAAGGTTAGGGTTAGGGTTACTATTAGGTTTAGGGTAAGGTTTAGGGTTGGGTTTAGTTTTAGCATTTGGGTTAGGGTTATGTGTTAGGTGTTAAGGATATGGTTAGGGTTATGGTTACAGTTACGGTTAGAGTTAGGCTTATGTTTAGATTTACATTTAGGTTTAGTGTTTGGGTCAGTGTTAGGGATTAGGGATAGGGTTAGGGTTAGGTTTAGCGGTTAGTGTTATGTTTAGAGTTAAGTTTATTGTAAGGGTTAAGGTTAGGGTTATGGATTAGGGTTAGTGTTTGGGTTAGGGTTTGACTTATTAGTAGAGTTATGGATTAGGATTAGGGTTAGGTTTAGCGTTAGTGTTAGGCTCACTATTAGGATTAGGGTTAGGGATAATTTTAGGTTTAGTGTAAAGTTCATTGTTAGTGTTAGTTTTAGGGATAGGGTTAGCATTATGTTTAGGGTCAGGGATAGGGTTAGGGTTAGGGTTAGGGTTAGGGGTTAGGTTAGATTTAGGGTTAGGGATAGGTTTTAGGGTTCGGTTAAGTATAGGTTTAGGGTTAGGGTTACTATTAGGGATAGGGTTAGGTTTAGAAGGTTAGTGTTGGAGTTAGGGTTAAGATTATCAGTAGGGTTAAGGTTTGCATTATGTTTAGGGTTAGGGTTTCATGGTTAGGGTTTGGGTTATGGTTAGGGTTTAACGATAGGTTTAGTGTGAGTGTAAGGGTTAGTGTTAGGTTTAGGGTTAGGGTAAGGGTTGGTGTTAGGGTTAGGGTTAGGGGTTAGGTGTTAGGGTTAGCTTTGCGGTTAGGGTTAGGGATTAGTGTTAAGGTTAGGGTTAGGGTAATTGTTAGGTTACGGTTATGGTTAGGGTTATAGTTAAGGTTACAGTTAGGGTTACAATTAGTGGTCGGGTTAGTCTTAGGATTAGGGTTAGGGTAGTGATTAAGGTTAGGTTTAGCATCAGGGTTAGGGTGAGGGTTAGATTTAGGGGTTAGGGTTAGGTTTAGGGTTAGGCGTATCTTTAGGGTTAATGATTAGGGTTAGTGTTAGTGTCAGCATTTGGGTTAGTGTTAGGGTTAGGTTTAGCGATTAGTGATAGGGTTATTTTTTGAGTTAGGGTTAGGCTTAGTTTTAGGGTTAGGGATAGTGTTAGGGTTAGGGTTAGGTTTAGGGTTAGAAGTTAGGCTTAGGTTTATGGTTATGTTTAGGGTTACAGTTAAGGTTTGGATTAGGTTAGGGTTAGGTTTAGGGCTTAGGTTTTAGGGTTAGGGATAAGGTTAGCTTTGGATTATGGTTAGGGTTCGGGTTACAATAATGTTTAGGTTTAGGGTTAGGATTATGATTAGGGTTACGGTTTGATTTAGTGTTAAGGTTTGTGTTAGGGTTAGGGTTAAGGGGTTAAGGATATGGTTAGTGTTATGTTTAGGGTTATGGTTCAGGTTAGGGCTACGTTTAGGGTTACAGTTAGGGTTATTGTTAGGGTTAGGTTTAGCGTTATGGATTAGGGATATGGTTAGTTTTAGGATTAGGTTTAGCTTTACGTGTTATGGATAGGGTTAGGGTTAGGCTTATCATTAGGGTTATGGATTAAGGTTAGGGTTAGGTTTAGGGTTAGTGTCAGGGTTAGTGATTAGGTTTAGGGTTAGGGTTAACTTTCGATTTAGGGTTATGTTTAGAATTAGTGTTAGGGTTAGGCTTAGTTTTAGGGTTAGGGTTAGGATTAGGGTTTGGCTTAATGTAATGGTTAGGGTTAGGTTAGGGTTAGGGTTAGGGTTAAAGTTAGTTTTAGGGTTAGGGTTATGGTTAGGTTTAGGTTTAGGGTTAGGGTTATGGTTAGGTTTAGGTTTAGGGTTAGGGTTAAAGGTTAGGGTTCAAGCTTGGGGTTAGTGTTAGGTTTAGGGTTAGGGTTAGGGTTAGGGTAAAAGTCAGGGTTAGAATTTAGCTTTAGTGTTAGGGTTAGGGTTATGTTAAAGATTAGGTTTATTTTTAGCGTTAGGTAAGGGTTAGGATTAGGGTTAGAGTTTAGGGTTAGTGTTAGGTTTAGTGTTAGGGTTAGGGTTAGGGTTAGAAGTTAGGGTTAGGATTTGGATTAGTGTTAGGGTTACAGTTAAGGTTAGGGCTAGGTTAGGGGTAGGTTTAGGGGTTAGGTGTTAGGGATAGGGTTAGGGTTTGGATTATGGTTAGGTTTTGGATTACAATAAGGTTTAGGGTTAGTGTTAAGGTTATGGTTAGGGTTACGGTTAGTTTTAGACTTAGGGTTTGGGTTAGGGTTAGGGTTTAGTTGTTAACCATATGGTTAGGGTTATGTTTAGGTTTATGGTTAGGGTTAGGGTTACAATTAGGGTTACGGTTTGGGTTTAGTGTTAGCGTTGTGTTAGGGTTATGGATTAGGCATAGGGTTAGTTAGGTTTAGGTTAGGTTTTAGGGATAGGGTTAGGGTTAGGCTTATCGTTAGGATTAGGGATTAGGGTTAGGTTTAGGGTAGGTTTAGGGTTAGTGTCAGGATTAGGGATTAGGCTTAGGGTTAGTGTTAGGTTTAGGGTTAGGGTTAGGATTAGGATTAGAGTTAGGTTTAGCGTTAGGTTTAGGCTTAGTTTTAGCATTAGGAGTAGGGTTAGGGTTTGGCTTAATGTAAGGTTTAGGGTTAAGTTTAGTGTTAGAGTTTAGGGTTAAGCTTAGTGTTAGGGTTATGTTTAGTAACCCTAAACCCTATGTTTAGTAACCAGGTTAGGGTTAGAAGTTAGTGTTAGGGTTAGTGTTATGGTTAGGGTTATGGTTAGGGTTAGGGGTAGGTTAGGGTAGGTTTAGGGTTTAGGTGTTAGTGATAGTGTCAGGTTTAGGCTTTTGATTACCAATAAGGTTAGGATTACTATTAGGTTTAGGGTAAGCTTTAGGGTTGGTTTACGGTTAGCGTTTTGGTTAGGGTTATGTGTTACATGTTAAGGAAAAGGTTAGGGTTATGGTTAGAGTTACTGTTAGGGTTACGCTTATATTTAGGTTTATGCTTGGGGTTAGTGTTAGTGTCAGTGTTAGGGTTAGGGATTAGGGATAGATTTAGGGTTAATGTTAGGGTTAGTTTTAGGGGTTAGTGTTACGTTTAGAGTTAAGATTATTGTAAGTATTAAGGTTAGAGTTACAAATTAGGGTTAGTGTTTGGGTTAGGGTTTGACTTAGGGTTAGATTTAGGGATTAGTGTTAGCGTTAGTTTTAGGGTTAATGTTAGGCTCAGTATTAGGATTAGGGTTAGGGATAGATTTAGTTTTAGGGTAAAGTTCATTGTTAGTGTTAGTTTTAGGGATAGGGTTAGCATTAGGTTTGGGTATAGGGATAGGTTTATGGTTAGGGTTAGGGGTTAGGTTAGTTTAGGGTTAGGGATAGGGTTTAGGGTTCGGGTTAGGTTTAGGTTTAGGGTTAGTGTTAGGATAGGGAATAGGTTTAAGGTTAGTGTTAGGGTTAGGGTTAGGGGTTAGTTATTAGGGGTTATGGTTAGGTTTAGGTAAGGGTTAGGGTTAGAGTTTAGCTTTATGGTTAGTGTTAGGTTCAGGGTTACAGTTAGGGTTAGGTTTAGGGTTAGGATTAGGTTTAGATGTCAGGGTTAGTGTTAGGATTATTGTCAGGGTTAGGGTTAGGGTTAGGGTTTGTGTTAGGCTATGGGTTAGATTTAGAGGTTTAGGGTTCGGGTTCGGATTAGACTTAGGATTAGGGGTAGGCTTAATATTAGAGTTTAAGGTTAGAGTTAGTGTTATGGTTAAGGTTAGGACTTAAGTGTTAGGGTTGGTGCTAGGGTTATTGTTAGGGTTACGGTTAACGTTAGGCTTACGGTTAAGGTTACGGTTAGGGTTACGATAAGTGTTTGAGCTAGTGTTAGTTTTAGCATTAGGATAGTGATTAGGGTTAGGTTTAGGTTTAGGGTTAGGGTGAGGGTTAGGTTTAGGGTTTAGGGTTAGGGTTAAGGTTAGGGTTAGGGTTGGGCTGTGGTTAGGGTTAGGGATTAGGGTTAGGGTTAGTGTTAATGTTAGCTTATGGTTAGGGTTAGGGTTAGCGATTAGGGTTAGGGTTAGTGTTATGTTTAGTTTTAGTGTTCGGGTTAGGGTTAGGCTTAGTTTTAGGGTTACGGATGGTGTTAGGGTTAGTGTTAGGGTTAGGGTTAGGTTTAGGGTTAGAAGTTAGGGTTAGATTTAGGGTTACTGTTAAGATTAGTGTTAGGTTAGGGTTAGGTTTATGGATTAGGTTTTAGGGATAGGGATAAGGTTAGCTTCAGATTACAGTTAAGGTTAGGGTTACAATAAGGTTTAGGGTAAGGGTTAGAATTATGATTAGGGTTAAGGTTAGGTTTACTGTTAGGTTTTGCATTAGGGTTAGGTGTTAGGTGTTAAGGATATGGTTAGGGTTATGTTTAGGGTTATGGTTAAGGTTAGGGTTACGTTTAGGGTTACAGTTAGGGTTAGTGTTAGGGTTAGGGTTAGCGTTATGTATTAGGGATGCAGTTAGGTTTAGGGTTAGGTTTAGGTTTACATGTTATGGATAGGGTTAACGTTAGGCTTATCATTAAGGTTATGGATTAGGGTTAGGGTTAGGTTCAAGGTTAGTGTCAAGGTTAGCGATTAGTTTAGGGTTAGGGTTAGCCTTCGGGTTAGAGTCAGGTTTAGATTTAGGTTTAGGGTTCGGCTTAGTTTTAGGATTAGGTTTAGGATTAGGGTTTGGCTTAATGTAAGGGTTAGGGTAGGTTTAGGGTTAGAGTTTAGGGTTAGGCTAAGTGTTAGGGTTATGTTTAAGGTTAGGGTTATGGTTAGAAGTTAGTGTTAGGATTAGTGTTATAGTTAGGGTTATGGTTAATGTTAGGTGTAGGTTAGTGTAGGTTTAGGGTTTAGGTGTTAGTGATAGGGTCAGGTTTAGGCTTTGGATTATCGATAGGATTAGGGTTACTATTAGGTTTAGGGTAAGCTTTAGGGTTGGTTGAGGGTTAGCATTTGGGTTAGGGTTATATGTTACGTGTTAGGAAAAGGATAATGTTATGGTTAGAATTACTGTTAGGGTTACGCTTATATTTAAGTTTACGTTTGGGGTTAGTGTTAGTGTCAGTGTTAGGGTTAGGGACTAGGGATAGGGTTAGGGTTAGGGTTAGTTTTAGGGGTTAGTGTTATGTTTAAAGTTAAGATTATTGTAAGGGTTAAAGTTAGAGTTACGGATTAGGATTGGGGTTCGATTTTGGGTTAGAGTTAGGGGTTAGGGTTAGGGTTCAGTTTAGGGTTAATGTTAGGCTCAGTATTAGGATTAGGGTTAGGGATAGTTTTAGGTTTAGGGTAAAGTTCATTGTTAGTGTTAGTTTTAGGGATAGGTTTAGCATTAGGTTTAGGGTTAGGGATAGGTTTAGCATTAGGGTTAGGTGTTAGGTTAGGTTTAGGGTTAGGCATAAGGGTTAGGGTTTGGGTTAGATTTAGGTTTAGGGTTAGGATTAGTGTTAGGGTTGGATTTAGAAGGTTAGTGTTAGAGTTAGGGTTAGGATTAAGGTTAGGGTCAGGGTTTGCGTTATGTTTAGGGTTAGGGTTTCATGGTTAGGGTTGGGGTTAGGGCTAGGGTTATGGTTATGGTTTAACAATAGGGTTAGTGTGAGTGTTAGGGTTAGTGTTAGGATAGGGAATAGGGTTAGGGTTAGTGTTAGGGTTAGGAGTTAGGTGTTAGGGATAATGTTAGGGTTAGGTTTAGGGTTAGGGTAGGGTTAGGTATTAGGGGTTAGGGTTAGGATAAGGGTTAGTGTTAGAGTTTAGCTTTATGGTTCGTGTTAGGTTTAGGGTTACATTTAGAGTTAGCTTTAGGGTTAGGATTAGTGTTAGATGTCAGGGTTAGTGTTAGGATTATTGTTAGGGTTAGGGTTAGTGTTAGGGTATGGGTTAGATTTAGAGGTTTAGGGTTAGGATTCGGATTAGATTAGGATTAGGGATAGCGTTAATGTTAGAGGTTAAGAGTAGGGTTAGTGATACAGTTAGGGTTAGGGCTTAAGTGTTAGGGTTGAGCTTTAGTTTAGGGTTATTGTTAGGGTTACGGTTAAGGTTATGGTTAGGATTAGGATTAGTGTTCGAGTTAGTGTTAGGTTTAGGTTTAGGATAGTGTCTCGGGTTAGTTTTAGGCTTAGGGTTAGGGTGAGGGTTAGGTTTAGGGTTTAGGGTTAGGGTTAGGCTTCTGGTTAGGGTTAGGGATTAGGGTTAGGGTTAGTGTTAGGGTGAGCTTATTGTTACTGTTAGGGTTAGGTTTAGCGATTAGGGTTAGGGTTAGTGTTATGTTTAGTGTTAGTGTTCGGGTTAGGGTTAGGCTTAGTTTTAGGATTACAGGTGGTAGGGTTAGTGTTAGGGTTAAGGTTAGGTTTAGTGTTAGAAGTTAGGGTTAGGTTTAGTGTTACTGTTAAGATTAGTGTTATGTTAGGGTTAGGTTTACAGGTTAGGTTTTAGGGATAGGGATAAAGTTAGCTTCGGATTACGGTTAGGGTTAGGGTTACAATAAGCATTAGGGTTAGGTTTAAGATTATGATTAGGGTTACGGTTAGGTTTAGTATTAGGATTTGCATTAGGGTTAGGGGTTAGGTGTTGAGGATATGGTTAGGATTATGTTTAGGATTATGGTTAAGGTTAGGGTTACATTTTGGGTTACAGTAAGGGTTAGTGTTAGGGTTTGGGTTAGCCTTATGGTTTAGGGATAGGGTTTGGTTAGGGTTAGGCTTAGGGTTAGGGTTAGAGTTAGAGTTATGGATTAGGTTTATCATTAGGGTTATGGATTAGGGTTAGAGTTAGGTTTAAGGTTAGTGTCAGGGTTAGGGATTAAGTTTAGAGTTAGGGTTAGGTTTCTGGTTGGGGTTAGGGTTAGATTTAGGGTTATGGTTAGGCTTAGTTTTAGGGTTAGGGTTAGGATTAGGGTTTGGCTTAATGTAAGGGTTAGGGTTAGGGTTAGAGTTAGGATTAGGGTTAGGTTTAGAGTTTAGGGTTACGGTTAGTGTTAGGGTTATGTTTAGGGTTAGGGTTAGGGTTAGAAGTTAGTGTTAGGAGTAGTGTTAGGGTTAGTGTTATGGTTAGGGTTAGGGGAAGGTTAGGGTTAGATTTAGGGGTTAGGTGTTAGACATAGGGTCAGGGTTAGGCTTTGGATTAGCTTCGGATTAGGGTTAGCGTTAGAGTTAGGGGTAGAGTTAGGTTTAAGATTAGGGTTTGGTTTAGGGTTAGGATTAGGTTCTAGAGTTAGAGTTTAGGATTAGGGTTAGCGTTAGAGTTTAGAATTAGGGCTAGTGTATGGTTAGGGTTAGGTTAGAAGTTAGGGTTAGGGTTTGTTTTAGGGTTAGTGTTACAGTTATGGTTAGGGTTATGTTAGGGTTAGGTTTAGGGGTTAGGTGCTAGGGATAGGTTTAAGCTTCGTATTATGGTTCGGGTTCAGGTTATAATAAGGTTTGGGTTAGGTTTAGTGTTATGTTTAGGGTTATGGTTAGGTTTAGGGTTAGGTTATGGGTTAGGGTTAATGTTTAGGTGTTAAGAATATGGTTAGGTTTTGTTTAGGGTTATGGTTAGGGTTAGGTTTACGTTTAGGGTTATGGTTAGGGTTAGTGTTAGAGTTACTGTTAGGGTTATGGATTAGGGATAGGTTTAGAGTTAGAGTTAGGTGTTAGGGATAGGGTTAGTGTTAGGCTTATCATTAAGGTTAGGGATTAGTGTTAGCATTAGGTTTAAGGTTATGGTTAGTGTTAGGTTTATGTTTAGGTTTATGGTTAGGGTTAGTGTTAGAGTAACTGTTAGGGTTATGGATTAGGGATAGGGTTAGGGTTAGGTGTTAGTGATAGGGTTAGTGTTAGGCTTATCATTAATTTTAGGGATTAGTGTTAGCATTAGGTTTACGGTTAGTGTTAGGGTTAGGGATTAGGCTTAGGGTTAGGGTTCGGTTTAGGGTTATGGTTAGTGTTAGAGTTAGCCTGAGATTTAGGGTTAGGGATAGGGTTAGGGTTAGTCTTAAGGTTAGGGTTAGGGTTAGGGTTAGGTTAAGGGTTAGATTTAGGTTTAGAATTAGGGTTAGGGTTAAGTTTAGGTTTAGGGTTAGTGTTAGCTCAGGGGTTATGATTAGGTTTAGGTTTAGGGTTAGAGTTAAAGTTAGTGTTAGGGTTAGGGTTAGGTGTTAGACTTAAAGGTTAGGGTTAGGGATAGGGTTAGTGATTAGGGTTAGTGTTAGGTTAGAGTTAGTTTCAGGGTTAGGGTTATGGTTATGGTTAGAGTTTAGGGTTAGGGTTATGGTTAGATTTAGGTTTAGGATTAGGATTAGGACTAGGGTTAGAGATTAGGGTTATGCTTAGGGTTGGGGATACAGTTAGGGTTAGGTTTTAGGGTTAGGGTTAGGGTTAAGTTTAGGGTTAAGGTTAGTGTTAGGTTTAGGTTAGAGGTTAAGTATAGAGTTAGGGTTACTGTTAGGATTAGAGTTAGGTTTAGGCTTAGGGTTAGGTTTAGGGGTTAGGGGTTAGGGGTTAGGGATAGTGTTAGGGTTAGGCTTTGGATTATGGTTAGGATATGTGTTATGATTGGGTATTGGTTTTGGTTTAGGGTTTGCATTAGGTTTAGGCTTAGTGTTAGTGTTAGTGTTAGGTTTAGTGTTAGGTGTTAGGTGTTATGCACAGGGTTAGGGTTAGGGCTAGGGGTAATGTTAGTGTTAGGGTTAGCTTCAGGGTTAGGGTTATGGTTAGGGTTAGAGTTTAGGGTTATGCTTAGGGTTACGGTTATGTTTAGGTTTAGGATTAGGATAAGGGTGAGTGTTAGAAGTTAGGGTTAGGGTTAGTGTTTATTTTAAGGATAGGGTTAGTGTTACGGTTACAGTTTAGTGTTACAGTTAGGGTTAGGGTTAGGGTTAGACTAATGGTGAGAGGTTAGCGTTAGGGTTGGAGTTATGGTTAGGGTTAAGGTTAGTGACAGAGGTTAGCATTAGGGATAGTTTTAGTGTTAGGGTTAGGTATTAGGTTTAGGGTTAGGTCTTAGGTTTAGGGTTAGTGTTATGGTTAGGATTGGGGCTAAGGGTTAGTGTTAGTGTTATGGGTTAGTGTTAGGGTTAGGGTTTGGGTTAGGATTAGGATTAGGCTAAGGGTTAGGGATAGGGTTAGTTTTGTTAGGGTTAGCGTTAGCTTTAGTCTTATGTTTAGCAGCTAAGTGTTATGGTTAGGGTTAGGGTTAGTGTTAGGGTTACTGTTAGGGTTAGGATTATGGTTAAGGTTATGGTTAGGGCTGCGGTTAGTGTTCGGGTTAGGGTACGGGCTATGGTTACAGTAGAGATTAGGGTTAGTTTTAGGGTGAGGTTTAGGGTTAGGTTTAAGTGTTAGGGTTAGGTTTAGGCTTATTGTTAGGGTTAGTGATTAGGTTTAGTGTTAGTGTTAGGGTTAGGGTTAGCATTAGGGTTAGGTTTAGGGATTAGGGTTAGGGTTAGTGTTAGTTTTAGGGTTAGCGTTATGGTTAGGGTTATGTTACGCTTAGTTTTAGGTTTAGGTATAGGGTTAGGGTTAGGGTTAGGCTTAGTATTAGGGTTAGTTAAAGGGTTAGTGTTAGGGTTAGGCTTAGGGTTAGGTTTAGGTTTAGGTTTAAGGTTAGGGTTAGGTTTATGGTTAGTGTTAGGGTTAGGTTAGGTTTAGTGTTAGGGATTAGGGTTGGTGTTAGGGTCAGGGTTCATATTCGTGTTAGGATTAGGTTTATGCTTAGACAAGGTTAGGCTTGGGGTTAGGATTAGGGTTAGTATTATTGTAAGGGTTAGGGTAAGGGTGATAATTTGAGGTTAGGGGTTAGGTTTAGGTTTAGGGTTATTGTTTGGATTAGGGTTACTGTTTTATGGTTAGGGTTAGGGTTAGAGTTTGATTAGGTTTAGGGTTAGACTTAGAGATAGAGTCTGGGATAGGTTTAGGGTTAGGTGTTATGGATAGGGTTAAGGTTCGGCTTCTCATTATGGTTAGGTTTACGGTTATGATTAGGTTTAGGTATAGGGTTAGGGTTAGCTTTATGTTCAGTTTTAGGGTTAGGGTTAGTGTTATGTTTAGGTTTAGGATTACGGGTTAGGTGTTAAGGATAGGGTTACTGTTAGTGTTAGTTTTCTGTTTGGGTTAGGTTTAGGGTTAGGGTTAGGGTTAGGGTTGAGGATTAGGGTTAGGGTTAGGTTTAGGTTTTGGTTAGGGTTAGGGTTAGTGCTAGAAGTTAGGTTTAGGGTTGGGATTAAGTTTAGGTTTAGGGTTAGAGTTAGGCTTACTTTTAGGGTTAGGTATAGGGTTAGGTTTAGGCTAATTGTTAGGGTTAGGGTTAGGCTTAGGCTTAGGTTTAGGGTTAGGGTTAGGCTTAGTTTTAGGGTTTTCATTAGGGTTATGGTTAGAGTTAGGGTTAGGGTTAGGGTTAGGGTTTGGATTAGGGTTACGGGTTAGTGTTGAAGTTTATGGTTATGGTTAGTGTAAGGGTTAGATTTAGCGTTTAGGGTTAGTGTTAGTGTTAGCGTTATGGTTATGGTTAGGGTTAGGGTTAGAAGTTAGTGTTAGGTTTAGTGTTAGGGTTCGTATTACGGTTAGAGTTAGGGTTAGTTTAGGCCTTTGTTTAGGAATTAGGCGTTCGAGATAGGGTCAGGTTAAGGCTTCACATTACGGATAGGGTTCAGTTTACTATTAGATGTAGGGTTAGGTTTATAGTTAGGCTTAGGGTTAGGGGTTAGGTTTTCAGGATACGGTTAGGGTTATGGTTAGAGTTACGGTTAGGGTTAGGGTCATGTTTAGGGTTAGGTTAGGGTTAGTATTACAGTTAGGATTATGGAATAGGTATAGGTTTATGCTTAGTGTTAGGGTTAGGGGTTAGTGTTACAAGGTTATTGTTAGGTTATTGGTTTGTTTTAGAGGTTAGGGTTAAGGTTAGGATTAGGCTTAGATTTAAGGATAGGGTTAGTGTTAGAGGTTAGAGTTAGCATTAGCATTAGTGTTAGGGTTAGGGGCTAAATGTTAGGTTTAGGGTTAGGTTTAGTGTTAGGGTTACGTTAGGGTTAGGGTTACAGTTAATGTTACGGTTAGGATTACGGTTATTGTTCGGGTTAGGGTTAGGTTTAGGGATAATTTTAGGGTGAGGTTCAGGTTTAGGGGTAAGTGTTAGGGTTAGGGTTAGGCTTATCATTGGGGTTAGTGTTTAGGGTTAGTGTTAGTGTTAGTGTTAGGGTTAGGGTTAGGGTTAGGTTTAGGGTTAGGTTTAGTGTTAGGGTTAGGGTTAGTTGTTAGGTGTTAGGTTTAGTGTAAAGAATTGGCTTTTATACGGTTAGGGTTAGTTTTACGATTAGGTTTAGGTTTAGGCTTAGCGTTGGGTGTAGGGCTAGGGTTAGGTTTAATGTTGGTTTTAGGTTTAGGTTTAGCGTTAGGGTTAGGGCTTAGTTGTTAGGGATAGGTTTAGGGTTAGGGTTAGGGTTAGGTTTACGGGTTAGGGTTACGGCTGGATTTGGGTTAAATTTAGGGTTAGAGTTACGTTTTGCTTACTGTTAGGGATAGGGTTAGGGTTAGGGTTAGGGTTACATGTTAGTGATAGGTTTAGGTTTAGGGTTAGTGTTACGGTTAGAGTTTAGGGTTAGGCTTAGTGTTAGCACTTAGCATTAGGGTTGGGTTAGTGTTAGGGTTAAAGAATAGGTTTAGGGTTATTGTTAGGGTTAGTGTTAGGGTTAGTGTTAGGGTTAGGGTTAGAGTTAGGGTAAGTGTTAGGCTTATGGTTATAGGTTAGCATTTGGCTTCATGATAGAGTTTGGGGTTAGGGTGAGTGTTAGGATGAGGCTTAGAAGTTATCGTTATGGTTAGTGTTATGTTTAGGGTTAAAGCTTAGGTTTAGGGTTAGGGTTAGCGTTTAGGTAAGGGATAGGTTAAGGGTTATGATTAGGTTTAGTAGTTAGGTTTTGGGTTAGGTTTACGTTAGGGTTACGGTTAGGGTTAGGGTTAGGGTTAGGGTTAGGGTTAGCTATAGGGTTACGGCTCGGCCCTTGGTCACCGTAAGGCTTAGGTTAACAATTAGGTTTAGGGTTAGTCTTAGGGTAGGGTAGGGTTAGTTTTAAGTTTAGTGTTAGTTTTAGGTTTAGTGTTAGTTTTAGGGGTAGGTTTAGCATTAGGGTTAGGGGTTAGGTGTTAGGGATTAGATTAGGGTTAGGGTAATGTTTGGGTTAGGTTTAGGGGTTAGGTGTTAGGGATAGGGTCAGGGTTAGGCTTCGGATTATGGATTGGTTTAGGGTTACTCTTAGGTTTAGGATAAGGTTTAGATTTAGGGTTAGTGTTAGACTTTGGGTTAGGGTCAGGTGTTATTTTTTAAGGATATGGTTAGGGTTATGGTTAGAGTTATGGTTAGGGTTAGGGTTGTTTAGGGTTACAGTTAGGGTTAGTGTTAAGTTCAGGTTTTGGGTTAGGGATTAGGGATACGGGCAGGGCTAGGGTGTGGTTTAGGGGTTTGTGTTACGCTTAGGTTTAGGGTTATTGTAAGGGTTAATGTTAGGTTTACAGATTAGGGTCAGCGTTCGGGTTAGAGTTAAAGTTAGGGATTAGGGTTAGGGTTAGTTTTAAGGTTATTGATAGGCTCTGTATTAGGATTAGGTTTAGGGATAGTTTTAGGGTTAGGTTTAAGTTTATTGTTACTGTTAGTTTTAGGGGTAGGTTAGCATTAGGTTTAGGCTTAGGGATAGGGTTATTTTTAGGGTTAGGTGCTAGAGTTATGGATTAGGGATAAGGTTAGGGTGAATGTTAGGGTTAGGGTTAGGCTTAGGGATTAGGGTTAGGGCTAGGTTTAGAGTTAGGGTTTGGGTTAAGGTTAGAGTTTAGCTTTAGGGTTTGGCTTAGGATTACGTTTAGATTTAGGATTAGGTTTAGGGTTATTGTAAGGGTTAGAATTAAGGTTAGAGGTTAGGGATAGTGTTAGGGTCATTGTTAGTGTTAGGGTTTGGGATAGGGTTAGTGTTAGGGTATGGTTAGATTTTGCACTTTATGGTTAGGGTTAGGATTAGGTTTAAGATTAGGGATAGGGTTAGTGTTAGAGGTTAGGGTTAGGGTTAGTGTTAGGGTTAGGGTTAGGGGTTAAGTGTTACAGTGAGGGTTGGTGTTATTGTTAGGGTTACGGTTAGGGTTAGAGTTACATTTATGGTTACATTTAGGGTTATGATTAGTGTTCGGGTTAGGGTTAGGTTTAGTGTTAGGATAGCAATTAGGGTTAGGTTTCGGGTTAGGGTTAAAGTGAGTGTTAGTGTTAGGTTTTAGGGTTAGGTTTAGGGTTACACTTATCTTTAGGGTTAGGGACTAGGGTTAGTGTTAGTGTTAGGGTTAGGTTTAGTGATTAGGGGTAGAGTTACTGATAGGTTTAGGGTTAGTATTAGGGTTAGGGTTAGGCTTAGTTTTAGAGTTAGGGATAGGGATAGGGTTCGGCTTAAGGTTTGGGTTAGTGTTAGGCATATGGTTAGTGTTAGGGTTAGGCTTAGGTTAAGTTTAGTGTTATGTTTAGGATTTGGGTTAGGGTTAGGGTTAGTGATAGGTTTAGGGTTAGCAGTTAGGGTTACGGTTAGTGTTAGGGTTAGTGTTACAGTTAGGGTTAGGGTTAGGTTAAGGTTAGGTTTAGTGTTTAGGTGCTAGGGATAGTTTTAGGCTTCGTATTACGATTCAGTTTCGAGTTATAATAAGGTTTGCTTTAGGTTTATGGTTATGTTTAGGGTTAAGTTTAGTTTTAGGGTTAGGTTTTGGGTTATGGTTAATGTTTAGGTGTTAAGGATATGGTTAGTGTTATGTTTAGGGTTATGGTTAGTGTTAGGGTTACGTTTAGGTTTGTGGTTTGGGTTAGTGTTAGGGTTACTGTTAGGGTTATGGATTAGGAATAGGGTTAGGGTTAGAGTTAGTGTTAGGTTTAGTTTTAGGATTAGGGTTAGGGTTAGGGTTAGAGGTTTGCTTTAAGGTTAGGGTTAGGGTTACGGTTAGGGTTAGGTTTAGAAATAGGGCAAGGGTTAGTTTTAAGGTTAGAGGTTATGGTTAGGGTTAGGGCTATTGTTAATATTAGGGTTAGGGTTAGGTTTAGTGTTATGGTATGTGTTAGTTTTAGAAGGTTAGGATTATGGTTACGATTAGGCTTAGGGTTAGGGATAGGGTTAGGGTTAGTGCTAAGCTTAGTGTTAGTTTTACGGTAATGGTTATGGTTAGGGTTATGGTTAGTGTTAGGGTTAGGTTTAGGTTTAGGTTAAGGGTTAGGGTTAGGGTTAGAGTAGGTGTTAGGGTTAGGTTTAGGGTTATTTTTTGGGTGAGGGTTTCGAGTTTGGGGTTAGAGATACGTTTAGGCTTAGGCTTATCGTTTGTTTTAGGGATTAGATTTACAGTTTGGGTTAGGGTTAGTGATAGGTTTAGGGTTTTGGTTAGGTTTAGGGTTAGGGTTAGGGTTATGGTTAGGGTTAGTGTTAGAGTTTAGGTTTAGTGTTAGGTTTATGTTTAGGGTTAGGGTTAGGGTTAGGTTTAGGTTTAGTATTAGGTTTAGGGTTACAGTTAGGTTTAGGGTTAAAGTTAGGGATCAGGGTTAGGTTGCGGGTTTGGGGTTAGGGTTAGGGTTAGGGATATGGTTTGGTTTAGGGTTATGGTTAGGCTTAGGGATAGGGTTAGGGTTATGGTTAGGTTTAGGGTAGGGTTAGTGATAGTGTTAGTGTTAGTTAGGGTTAATTTTAGGGTTAGGGTTAGGGGCTAGGTGTTAGGGATAAGTTTCGTGATAGGGTTACAGTTATGGTTAGGCTTAGTTTTTGGTTTAGGTATAGGGTTAGGCTTAAATTTAAAGTTAGGGTTACGGTTAGTGTTAGGGTTAGGGTTAGGATTAGGGTTAGGTTTTGGTTTTGGGTTAGGATTAGGGTTAGGGTTAGGGTTAGGTTTAGGGTTAGGGTGAGGGTTAGGTTTAGTGTTTGGGTTAGGTTTAGGTTTAGGGGTCCGACTAGGGTAGGGTTAGATTTAGGGTTAGGGCTTAGAGTTAGAGTTTAGTGTTAGTGTTAGGAATAGGGTTAGGGATAGAGTTTAGGTTTAGGGTTAGTGTTAGGGTTTTGCTAAGGGTTAGGGTTAGAAGTTAGGGTTAGAGTTAGTGTTAGGGTTAGGTTAGGTTTAGAAGTTAGAGTTAGTGTTAGTGTTAGGGTTAGTGTTAGTGTTAGTGTTAGTGTTAGGGTTAGTGTTAATTGAGGGTTAGGTTTAGGGTTAGGGATAGAGGACAGGTGTTAGGGATAGTGTTACGGCTATGGTTAGGTTTAAGTCTACGGTTATTGTTAGTTTTATGGTTTGTGTAAGCTTTAGGTATAGAGTTAGGTTTTAGGGTAGGGTTATCGTTAGGTTTATGTTTACCTTTAGGCTTAGGGTTATGGGTGAGGTTAGTGACACTGTTAGGTTTATGGTTAGGTTTAGGTTTAGGGTTATGGTTAGGGTTAGGGTTAGAGGTTAGCGTTAGGGTTAGTGTTAGGTCTAGGTTTAGGGTTAGGTTTAGGGTTTGGGTTAGGGTTAGGTTTCCTGTTATTGTTAGGGTTAGAGTTAGTGTTAGGTTTAGGTTTAGGAATTAGGGTTAGTGTTAGGTTTAGGGTTCGGGTTCTTGTTAGGTTTAGGGTTATGTTTAGACAACATTAGGCTTTGGGTCAGTTGTGGTAAGGATTAGGGTTAGGGTCATGGTTTGGTGTTAGTGGTTAGGTTTAGGCTTAGGGTTAATGTTTCGGTAAGGGTTAGGTGTTTCGTGTTAAGGATATTGTTATTGTTATGTTTAGGGTTATGGTTAGGTTTAGTGTTAGGGTTAGGATTAGGGTTGAGCTTAGGGTTAGTGTTAGGTGTAGGGTTAGTGTTCGGTTTAGAGTTAGTGTTCGGTTAGGCTTGGGTTAGGGTTAGGGTTAGGTTTAGTGTTAGGGTTAGGGTTAGGGTCTGTGTTACGTTTAGGGTTATGTTTAGGTTTAGGTTTAGGGTTATGGCTAGAGTTAGGGTTAGAAGTTAGGGTTAGATTTGGGTTAGATTTATGTTTAGGGTTAAGGTTAGTGTTAGGGTTAGGTTTAGGATTTGGGTTAAGGGTTAGGGTTAGTGTTAGGGTTAGGTTTAGAGTTAGGTTTAGGTTTAGGGTTAGGGTTAGAGTTAGGTTTAGGTTTAGCAATTAGGTTTATTGTTAGTGTTAGGTTTAGGGTTAGGGGTAGGGTTATGGTTAGGCTTAGTTTTAGGATTAGGGATATGGTTAGCTTTAGGCTGAATCTCAGAGTTAATGTTATGGTTAGTGTTAGGGTTAGGGTTAGTTTTATGGTTAGGTTTAGGTTTTGGGTTAGGGTTAGGGTTAGTGTTTAGAGTTAATGTTAGTGATAGGGTTTTGGTTAGGGTTAGGGTCAGAACTTATCCTTAGAGTTGGTGTTAGTGTCAGGGTTACTGGTAGGGTTGTGGTTAGGTTAAGGTTAGGGTTAGGTTTAGAAGTTAAGGTTAGGGTTAGTGTTAGTGTTATGGTTAGGGTTAGTGTTAAAGTAGGGTTAGGTTTAGGGTCAGGGTTAGGGGATAGGTTCTACGGATAGGGTTAGGGTTAGGGTTAAGTTTAGGGTAACTGTTAGTTTTAGGGTTTGGGTTAATGTTAGGTTTAGGGTTTGGGTTAGGTTTAAATGTTAGTTTTAGGGTTAGGGTTATGTTTAGGTTTAGCAATAGTTTATGGTTAGGGTTAGTGTTAGGGTTATGTTTATGTTTAGCATTAGGGTTATGGTTAGAGTTAGTGTTAGGGTTAGGGTTATGGTTAGTTTTAGGTTTAGGGTTAATGTTAGGGTTAGAGGTTAGCTTTAGGGTTAGTGTTAGGTTTAGGTTAAGAATTAGGGTTTGTGTTAGGTTTAGTTTTAGGGTTAGGTTTAGGGTTATGTTTAGGGATTAGTGTTAGTGTTAGGGTTAAGTTTCAGGTTCGGGTTAGGTTTAGGATTAGGTTTAGACAAGGTTAGGCTTAGGGTCAGTTATGGTAAGGATTAGGGTTATGGTGAGGGTTTGGGTTTAGGGGTTATGTTTAGGGTTAGTGTTAGAGTTTGGGTTAGGTTTAGGGGTTAGGTGTTAAGGATATGGTTAGGGTTATTTTTAGGGTTATGGTTAGGGTCAGGGTTAGGGTTAGGTTTAGGGTTAGAATTAGGCTTAGTGTTATGTGTAGCATTATGGTTCGGGTTAGGTTTGGGTAGGGTTAGGGTTAGGTTTGGGGTTTCTGTTAGGCTTGGGTTAGGGTTAGGATTAGGGTTAGGGTTAGAGTTATGTTTAGAGTTTAGCTTTAGGCTTAGGGTTAGGGTTAGTGTTATGGTTAGGTTTAGGGTAAGGTTAGAATTAGGGTTAGAGGTTAGGGTTAGTGTTAGGGTTATTGTTAGTGTTAGGATTCGGGTTAGGATTAGTGTTAGGTTATCGTTTAGATTTAGAGGTTTAGGTTTAGGGTTAGGATTAGGCTTAGGATTAGAGATAGGATTTGTGTTAGAGGTTAGGGTTAGCGTTTGGGTTAGGGTTAATGGTTAAATTTTAGGGTTAAGGTTAGGTTTATTGTTAGGGTTAGTGTTACGTATAGGGTTAGTGTTAGGTTAGGCTTAAGGATAGGCTTAGAGTTAGGGTTAGGGGTTAAGTTTAGTGTTAGGGTTAGGGTTAGGGGTTATGGTCAGGGTTAGGGTTAGGTTTAGGGTTGGGATTATGTTTAGGGTTAGGTTTAGTTTTATTGTTAGGTTTAGGGTTAGGTTTATGGTTAGGGCTAGGAATACGGTTAGGGATAGTGTTAGAGTTAGGGTTAGAGGTTAGATTTATGGTTAGGCTTTGTGTTAGGGTTACGTTTAGGTTTAGGGTAGGGTTAGGTTTAGGATTACGGCTAGGTTTAGTGTTAGCATTTGGGTTAGGGTTAGTTGTTAGGTTCTAAGGATATTTTTAGGGTTATGTTTAGTTTTATGGTTATGATTAGGTTTACATTAAGGGTTACACTTAGGGTTAGTGTTAGGATTATGGTTAGGGATCAGTGATAGGGTTCGTGTTAGTTTTAGGGTTAGTGTTAGGGGCTAGTTTCATGGTTAGTGTAAGGGTTATGGTTAGGTTTAAGGTTAGGTGTACGGATTAGGGTTATGTTTTGGTTAGGGTTAGGGTTAGGTTTAGTGTTAGGGATTTGTGTTAGGGTTACGGATAGCGTTTGTGGTAGGCTCAGTATTCGGAATAGGGTTAGGGATATGTTTAGTTTATAGTTAGGTTTATTGTTATGGTTAGTGTTATGAATAGGGATAGCTTAGGTTTAGGGTTAAGCATAAGGTTAGGGTTAGGGTTAGGGGTAAGTGTTAGGGTTACGGTTTGGGTTAGGGGTTAGTCTTAAGGTTATGGTTATCATTACGTTTAGCATTAGGATTAGGGTTAGGGTTAGGCTTAGGGTTACAGTTAGGTTTAAAGTTAGGATTAGAATTAGGCTAGGAATACGGTTAAGGATAGTGATAGGGTTTGGGTTCGGGTTATGTTTAGGGTTAGGGTTAGGGTTAGGGTTAGGATTTAGGGTTAGCTTTAGTGTTAAGGTTAGGGTGTGGGTTAGGGTTTGTTTTTAGCTTTAGGTTTATTGTTGGGGTTAGGGTTATGGTTAGGGTTAGGGTTAGGAATATGGCAAGTGTTAGGGTTAGGGTTACATTTAGGGTTAGGTTTACGGTTAGTGTTACGTTATGGGTGAGTTTTCGAGGGTTATGTTTAGTGTTAGATTTATGGTTAGCGTTAGGGATTAGGTGAGTGTTAGAGTTAGTTTAGGGTTAGTGTTAAGGTTAGGGTTAGACTTAGTTTTAGGGATAGGGTAATTGTTAGACTTAAGGTTAGGTTTAGTGTTAGTGTTAGGGGTTATATTTAGATGTTAGGGTTAGAGTTAGGTTTAGTTTTAGGGTTTGGGTTAAGGTTAGGGTTAAGATTAGGTTTAGGTTTAGGGTTAGGGGTAGCATTAGGGTTAGGGTTAGTTTTAGGGTTAGGGTTAGGTTTACAGTTACAATTAAGTTAGGGTTAGGTTTAGGTTTAGGGCTAGGGTTAGAGGTTTGAGTTAGAGGATAGGGTTAGGGTTAGGGGTAGTGTTAGGGTTAGGGTTACGCTTAGTTTTCGGGATAGGGATAGTGTTATGGTTAGACCTAAGGTTAGGCTTAAGCTGAGGGTTAGGCTTTGGTGAGGTTTAGGGTTAGGTTTAGGATTTGTGTTGGCGTTAGATATAGGGTTAGTGTTAGGTCAGGCATTAGGGTTAGGTTTAGGTTTAGGGTTAGTGTTAGCGTTAGGGTTAGTGTTAGGGTTAGGGTTAGGTGTTAGAGTTAGAGGTTAGGGTCATTGTTAGGGTTAGTGTTAGTGTTAGGGTTACGTTTAGGGTTAAGGTTAGTTTAGTGTTAGATTTAGCGGTTAGGTGTTAGGGATAGGTTCAGGGATAGGCTTCGTATTACGCTTAGGGTTCGGGTTACAATTAGGTTTAGGGTTAGGGTTAGGGTTAGGCTGAGTGTTAGGATTACTGTTAAGGTTAATGTTAGCATTTGTATTAGGATTAGGGGTTAGGTGTTAAGGATATGTTTAGGGTTATGGTTAGGGTTACTATTAATGTTAGGGTTAAATTAAGGTTTACAGCTATGGTTAGTGTTCGTGTTAGGGTTAGGGTTAGGGATTAGGGATAGGGTTAGTGTTAGGGTTAGGGTTAGTGTTAGAGGCTAGTTTTACGGTTAGTGTTAGGGTTATGGCAAGGCTTAAGGATAGGGGTACGGATTAGTGTTAGTGTTCGTGTTAGGGTTAGGGTTAGGTTTAGTGTTAGGGATTTGGGTTAGGGTTACAGATAGTGTTAATGTTAGGCTCAGTATTAGGATTAGTGTTAGGGATAGGTTTAGGTTTAGGGTTATGTTTATTGTTAGAGTTAGAGTTAAGGATAGGGTTAGGGTTAGGTTTGGGGTTTAGGATAGGGTTAGGGTTAGGGTTAGAGTTAGTGTTAGGGGTAGGGTTAGAGTTAGGGTTTGGGCTAGGCTTAGGTTTAGAGTTAGGGTTCGGGTTAGTGTTAGAGTTAGGGTTAGGGGTTAGAGTTATATGACAAGGTTAGGGTTAGGGTTAGGAATAGAGTTTAGAGTTAAGGTTATTGTTAAGGTTATGGTTAGGGTTAGGGTTAAGGATAGTGTTAGGGTTAGTTTTCGGGTTAGGTTTATGGTTAGGGTTAGGGGTTAGTGTTTGGGTTAGGGTTTGGGTTAGGGTTAGGAATTAGGGATAGTGTTACCATTAGTGTTAAGGTTAGGGTTAGGTTTAGGGTTAGGTTTAGGTTTAGGATTAGGTATAGGGTTAGGTTTAGGGTTAGAGTTAGTTTCACTGTCAGGGTTAGGGTTAGTGTTTGGGTTATGTTTATGGTTAGGGGTTAGTGTTTTGGTTAGGGTTTGGTATAGGTTTAGGGTTAGGGTTAGTGTTGGTTTAGGGTTAGGCTTAGGGTTATGGTTAGGCTTTGTTTTAGGATTAGGGATAGGTTTAGGTTTAGGCTTAATCTTAGCTTTAGGTTTAGGGGTAGGGTTAAGTTTAGGGTTATGGTTTGGTTTAGGGTTGGGTTGGTTTAGGATTATGGTTAGAGTTAGGGTTAGGGGTTAGAGTTAGATTTTATTGTTAGGGTTAGAGTTTAGGGTTAATGTTATTTTTATGTTTATGATTAGGATTAGGGTTAGAAGTTAGGGTTAGGGTTCGTGTAAATGTTTGGGTTACGGTTAGGCATATGGTTAGTTTAGGGTTAGGTTTAGGGGTTAGGTGTTAGGGATAGGCTCAGGATTAGGCTTCGGATTAAGATTAGGGTTCCAGTTAGGATTAGGTTTAGGGTAAGGCTTAGGGTTAGGGTTAGGGTTACAGTTAGGGTTAGGGTTATTGTTTGGGTGAGGGTTAGGTGGTAGGTGTTAAGGATATGGTTAAGGTTTTGATGAGGGTTATGGTTAGGGTTAGGGTTACGTTTAGGGTTATGATTAGGGTTAGTGTTATGGTTACGTTTAGGTTTCCCAATTAGGTATAAGGTTAGTGTTAAGGTTAGGATTAGGGTTAGGGCCTAGTTTTATGGTTAGTGTTTGGGTTATTGTAATGGTTAAGTTTAGAGTTATGGATTAGGGTTAGTGTTCGTGTTAGGGTCAGAGTTAGGATTAGGGTTAGGGATTAGGGTTAGGGTTAGTGTTAGGCTCAGTATTAGTATTAGGTTTAGCGATAGGTTTAGGATTAGGGTTAGGTTTGTTGTTTGAGTTAGCATTACAGATAGGGTTAGGGTTAGGGTTAGGTTTAGGTTTAGGTTTAGGTTTAGGCTTAGGGATAGGGTTAGGGGTTAGGGTTAGGGTTAGTGTTAGGTTTATGGGTTAGGGTTAGGGTTACTGTTAGTTTTAGTGTTAGAGTTAGGATTAGGGCTAGCGTTCGGGTTAGAAGGTTAGGGTTAGAGTTAGGGTTAGGTTTAGGGTTAGGTTAAGGGTTATGGTTTGGGTTAGGTTTAGGGTTAGGGTTAGGGGTTAGGATTTGGGTTAGGATTTGGGTTAGGGTTAGGTATTAGGGATAGGGTTATGGTTAGTGTTAGGGTTAGGGTTAGGGTTAAGGTTAGGTTTAGGCTTAGGGTAAGGATTCGGGTTAGAGGTTAGTTTATGTTGAGTGTTAGGTTTAGGGTTACTGTTAGGGTTAGGGTTAGGGATAGGGCAAGGGTTTGGCTTAGGGTTAGGGTTAGCGTTAGGGTTAGTGTTAGTGTTAGGGTTAGGGTTAGTGTTAGGGTTAGGGTTATAGTTACATTAGGGATTAGATTTATGGTTAGTTTTAGGGTTATGTTAGGATTAGGGTTATGATTAGGGATGAGGCATAGGGTTAGGGTAAGGTTTAGGGTTAGGGTTAGGCTTAGTTTTAGGGACAGGGATAGGTTTGTGGTTAGGCTTAAGGTTAACATTAGGGTTTGTGTTAGGGCTAGGGTAAGAGTTAGGGGTTAGAGTTAGAGGTTAGGGTTAGCTTTAGGGTTAGTGTTAGGATTAGCGTTATGGTTAGGGTTAGGGTTATTTTTAGGGTTAGGCTTAGATATAGTGATAGAGATAGTGTTCGGTTTTGACTTAAGGTTAGATTCAGTGTTAGGGTGAGGTTTAGGGTTAGGTTTAGGTTTAGGTTTAGGATTTGGTTTAGGGTTAGATTTAGGGTTAGGGTTAGGGCTAGCATTAGGTTT
Source organism: Cavia porcellus (assembly GCF_034190915.1). Lineage (NCBI taxonomy): Eukaryota > Metazoa > Chordata > Mammalia > Rodentia > Caviidae > Cavia > Cavia porcellus. Next base: position 7,434,336 of record NW_026947518.1, read on the forward strand.
AGGGTTATGGTTATGTTTAGGGTTAGTGTTAGCGTTAGGTTTAGGGTTAGGGTTAGTGTTAGGTGTTAAGGATATATTTAGGGTTATGGTTAGGGTTACCCTTAGGGTTAGGTTTAAATTGAAGGTTAAAGTTAGAGTTGGTGTTAGTGTTAGAGTTAGAGTTAAGGATTAGGGATAGGGTTAGTGTTAGGGTTATGGTTAGGGGCTAGTTTTACGATTAGGGTTAGGGTTATGGTAAGGCTTAAATTTAGGTGTTCGGATTAGGATTAGTGTTTGAGTTAGGGTTAGGGTTACGTTTAGTGTTAGGAATTTGGGTTTGGGTTACTTATAGCGTGTTAGGCTCAGTATTAGGATTAAGGTTAGGGATAGGTTTACGGTTAGGGTTAGGTTTATTGTGAGGGTTAGGGTTACGGATAGGTTTAGGGTTAGGTTTAGGGTTATGGGTAGGGTTATGGTTAGGGTTAGGGTTACGGTTAGGTTTAGGTATTAGGGTTAGTGTTATGGTTAGGGTTAGGTTAAGGGTTTGGATTAGGGTTAGAGTTAGGGTTAAGGTTATTCTTGGGTTTAGGGTTAGGGTTAGTGTTAGGGCTTGGAATACGGTTATGAATAGTGCTATGGTTAGTGTTAGGGTTAGGATGAAGTTTAGGGCTAGGGATTAGATTTAGGGTTCTGGTTAGGCTTATCATTAGGGTTATGTATTAGGGTTAGTGTTAGTGGTAGAGTTAGGTTTAGGGTTAGTGTTACGGGTTAGATTTAGATGTTATTTTTAGGGTTAGTGTTAGTGTTAGAGTTAGGGTAATGGTTAAGGTTAGGCTTAGTTTTAGAATTGGGGATAGGATTAGATTTAGGCTTAAGTTTAGGTTTAGGGGTAGGGTTAGGGTTAGGCTTAGGGTTAATTTTAGGATTTTGTTTAGGGATAGGGTTAGTGTTAGTGTTAGGGATAGCGATAGGGTTAGGTTTATGGTTAGGTTTATGGTTAGGGTTCGGGTTCAGGTAAAGGTTAGGGTTAGAGGTAGGTGTTGGAATTAGATTTTAGGGTTAGGGTTAGGGTTATTGTTAGAGTTTAAGGTTAAGGTTATTTTTAAGGTTAGGGTTAGAAGTTAGGGTTAGGGTTAGTGTTAGGGTTTTGGTTACGGTTAGGGATATGGTTAGGTTAAATTTAGGTTTAGGGGTTAGGTGTTAGGGTAAGGCTCAGGGTTACGCTTTGGAGTACGGTTAGGGTTCCCATTATGATTAGATTTTGGTTTACGGTTAGGTTTAGGGTTAGAGTTACCGTTAGTGTTAGGGTAGTGTTTGGGTTAGGGTTTGATGTTAGGTGTTAAGGTTCTGGTTAGTGTTATGCTTAGAGTTACAGTTAGGGTTAGGTTATGTTTAGTGTTATGGTTAGGGTTAGGGTTAGGCTTAGGAATTAGGGTTAGGCTTAGGTTTAGGGTTAGGGTTAGTGTTTGGCTCAGTATTAGAATTAGGGTTAGGGATAGATTTAGGGTTAGTGTTAGGTTTATTGTTAGGGTTAGCATTATGGATAGGGTTAGTGTTAGTTTTAGGGTTAGGGATAGGGTTACGGTTAGGGTTAGGGGTTAGGTTTAGAGTTAGTGTTTGGTTTAGGATTAGGGTTAGGTTTACGTTTAGAAGGCTAGGGTTAGAGTTAGGGTTAGGGTGAGGTTTAGGGTTAGGGTTTGGGTTAGGTTTAGGTTTAGGGTTATGGGTTAGGGTTTGTGTTAGGGTTTGGGTTAGGGTTAGGGATTAGGGAAAGGCTTACAGTTAGTGTTAGGATTAGGGTTAGGGTTAGGTTTAGGTTTAGCATTAGGGTTAGTGTTGGGGTTAGGGTTTGGGTTAAGGTTAGGTTTTAGGGTTAGGTTTAGGTTTAGGGTTAGGGTTAGGGTTAGGGTTATGGTTAGGTTTAGCTTACTGTTAGATTTAGGGCTTATGTGTTAGGGATAGGGTCAGGGTTAGGCTTTGGATTACTGTTAGGGTTCATGTTACAATTAGCTTTAGTGTTAGGGTTAGGGTTAGGTTTAGGGTTAGGATTTCGGTTTGTGTTAGTGTTAGCATTTGGGTTAGGGTTAGGGGTTAGGTGTTAAGGATATGTTTAGGGTTATGGTTAGCGTTATGATTAGGGTTAGGGTTACATTAATTGTTATAGTTACGGTTAGTTTTAGGGTTAGGGTTAGGGATTAGTGATAGCATTAGTGTTAGTGTTAGTGTTAGGGTTAGGAGCTAGTTTTATGGTTAGGGTTAGGGTTATCGTAAGTCTTAAAGTTAGGGGTACGTTTAGGGTTAGTGTTCGGTTTAGGGTTAGTGTTAGTTTTAGTGTTAGGCATTTGGGTTAGGTTTACAGATAGCGTTACTGTTAGGGTCAGTAGTAGGATTAGTGTTAGGAATATGTTTAGGGTTAGGTTTAGGTTTATTTTTAGGGTTAGCTTTAAGGATAGGGTTAGGGATAGGGTTTGGTTTAGGGTTAGGGATAGTGTTAGCGTTAGGTATAGGAGTTAGGGTTAGGATTAGAGTTAGGGTTAGGGCTTAGGGTTAGTGTTAGGTTTAGGATTAGGGTTAGGGTTTGGGTTGTTAGCTTAGGTTTAGAGTTATGGTTAGGGTTAAGTTTAGGTTTATGGTTTGTATGAGCTTTAGGGTTAGCCTAGCGGTTAGGGTTAGGGTAACTGAATAGGCTTAGCATTATGGTCTGGATTAGGGTTAGGTTTAGGGTTAGGGTTGGGCTTAAATTTAGGGATAGGGATAGGGTTATGCTTAGGCTTAAAATTAGGGTTAGGGTTAGGGTTAGGTTTAGGGTTAGAGGTTATTGTTAGAGGTTAGGGATAGGGTTAGGATTAGTGTTAAGGTTAAGGTTACAGTTAAGGTTAAGTTTAGGTTTAGTTTTAAGGTTAGCTTTCGGATTACTGTTAGGGGTATGTGTTAGAGTTAGATGTTAGGGTTAGGGTTAGGTTTAGTGTTAGGGTTAGGGTTACGTTTAGGTTTAGGGTTAGCGTTAGGGTTAGAATTAGTGTTAGATTTAGGGATTAGGTTTAGGGTTAGAGTTAGGTTTAGTGTTAGAGTTAGGGTTAGGTTTAGGCTTAATTTTAGGTTTAGGGATAGGATTAAGGGTATGCTTAAAGTTAGGGTTACGTTTAGGGTTCGTGTTAGGGTTAGGGTTAAGTTTCGGTTTATGTTTAGGTTTTGGTTTAGGGTTTAGGTTAGTTTTAGGGTTAGGGTTACGTTTAGTTTTAGGGTTAGCTTTAGGGTTACGGTTAGGGGTAGGTGTTAGAGTTAGATGTTAGGGTTAGGGTTAGGTTTAGTGTTAGAGTTAGGGTTACATTTAGTGTTAGGGTTAGTGTTAGGGTTAGAGTTAGTGTTAGATTTAGGGATTAGGTTTAGGGTTAGACTTAAGTTTAGGGTTAGAGTTAGGGTTAGGCTTAATTTTAGTTTTAAGAATAGGATTAAGGGTATGATTAAAGTTAGTGTTACGTTTAGGGTTCCTGTTAGGGTTAGGGTTAGGTTTCGGTTTCGGTTTAGGTTTTGGTTTAGGGTCAGGGTTAGGTTTAGGGTTAGGGTTAGTGTTAGGGTTAGGTTTAGGGTTAGGGTTCGGGTTCAGGTTAGGGTTACTGTTAGGGCTAGGATTTAGAGTTACAATTTAGGGTTAGGGTTGGGTTAGGGTTAGCGTAAGGGTTTAGGGTTAAGGTTACTGTTAGGGTTATGATTATGGTTAGAGTTAGAAGTTAGGGTTAGGGTTAGTGTTTGGTTAGCTTTATGGTAAGTTTCAGGTTTGGTTAGGGTTAGGTTTATGGCTTAGTTGTTAGGGATATTGACATGGTTAGGCTTTGGACTACAGTTAGGGTTCAGGTTACAATTAGGTTTTGTGTTAGGATTAGTGTTATGGTTAGAGTTAGGTTTAGGCTTAGTGTTTGGGTTGGGGTTAGGTTTTAAGGATATGGTTTTGGTTATGTTTAGGCTTACCATTAGGATTATTGTTAGGGTTAGTGTTAAGTTTAGTGTTAGGGTTTGGGTTAGGGTTAGGGGTAGGTTTATGGTTAGGTGTTATAGTTCGTGTTTAGGGTTCGGGTTAGAGTTTGAGTTAGGTTTAGCCTTAATGTTAGGGCTAGGGGTTAGAGTTAGAGGTTAGGATTAGGGTTAGGGTTAGTGTTAGGGTTAGGATTAGGGTTAGGGTTAGAAGTTAGTGTTACGGTTAATGTTAGGGTTAGGGTTACGTTTAGGGTTAGGGTATGTTAGGGTTAGGTTCAGGGTTAGATTTACGGGACAGGTTTTAGGGATAGTGTTAGGGTTAGGGTTAAGGTTAGGCTTTTGTTTAGTTTTCAGCTTAGTTTATTGTTAGGGTTAGTGTTAGGTTTTAGCGTTTGTGTTAGTGTAGGTTAGGGTTATGGTTAGGTTAGGTTTAGGGCTAGGGTTAGAGGTTAGCTTTATGGTTAGGGTTATGTTTAGGTTTAGTGTTAGGGTTAGTGTTAGGGTTAGGTTAAGTGTTAGTGTTAGTGTTAGGGTTAGGGTTAGTCTTAGTGTTAGGCTTAGTTTTAGGGATTAGGGTTAGTGTTAGGGTTAGGTTTCGGATTCGTGTTAGGGTTAGGGTTAGGGTTAGACAAGGTTAGGCTTGGGGTTAGGGTTAGGGTTAGGGTTATTGTAAGGGTTAGGTTTAGGGTTAGGCTTAGGGATAGAGTCAGGGTTAGGTTTATGGTTATGGGTAAGGTGTTCGGGATAGTGTTAATGTTAGTCTTCGGGTTTAGGTTAGTTTTATGGTTATGATGCAGTTTAGTGTTAGGTTTAGGTTTAGGGTTAGTGTTAGGTTCAAGTTTAGTCTTAGGGTGAGTCTTAGGTTTAGGGTTAGGGTTTGAGGTTAGGTGTTAGTGATAGGGTTAGTGTTAGTGTTAGTGTTAGGGTTAGGGTTAGCCTTAGGGTTTAGGTTTAGAGTTAGTGTTTTGTTTAGGTTTAGGGTTAGGGTTATGGTTAGGGCTAGATTTTAGGTTTAGGATTAGGGTTAGGCTTAGTTGTAGGGTTAGGGATAGGTCTAGGGTAAGGCTAATTGCTGTGTTAATGTTAGGGTTAGGGTTAGGATTAGGGTTAGTGTTAGGCTTAGTTTTAGGGTTAGGTTTAGGGTTAGTGTTAGGGTTACAGTTAGGTATTACAGTCAGGGTTACTGTTAATGTTAATCTTATGATTAGGTTTAGGGTTAGGCTTATGCTTAATTTTAGGGTTTGCTTAAGTGTTAGACTTAGGGTTAGTGGTTAGAGTTAGAGGTTAGAGTTAGGTTTAAGTTTAGTGTTAGGGTTAGGGTTACAGTTAGGGTTAGATTTGGGGTTAGGGTTATGGTTATGTTTAGGGTTAGGGTTAGGCTTAGGTTTAGGGATAGGTATAGGTTTATATTTAGGCTTAAGGTTAGGGTTAGGGTTAGGTTTAGGATTAAGTTTAGGATTTGGGTTAGGGTTAGATTTAGTGTTAGAGTTAAAGCTAGCGTTAGGTTTAGGATTAGGGTTAGGTTTAGGGTTAGGGTTAGATTTAGCAGTTAGGTGTTAGGGATAAGTTCAGGAATAGGTTTCGGACAATGGTTAGGGTCCAGGTTATGATGAATTTTAGGGTTAGGGTTACGGTAGGGGTTAGTGTTAGGGTTTGGTTTAGTGTTAGGGATTAGGTGTTAAGGATATGTATAGGGTTATGTTTAGGGTTACAGTTAGGCTTAGGGTTAAAATAATAGTATTAGTGTTAGGGTTAGGGATTAGGGATAGGGTTAGTGTTAGCTTTAGGGTTAGGGTTAGGGGATAATTTTACGGTGAGGTTAGAGTTGTGGAAAAGCTTAAGGTTAGGGGTACAGATTAGGGTTAGTGTTCTGGTTAGGGTTATTGTTAGAGATGTGGGTTAGTTTTACAGATAGAGTTAGTGTTAGGCTCAGTATTATGATTAGTGTTAGGGATAGCTTTATTATTAGGCTTAGGTTTATTCTTAGGGTTAGTGTTACGGATAATGTTAGGGTTTTTTAGGGTTAAGGTTAGGGTTAGGTTTAGGGGTTAGGGTGAGGGTTAGGGTTACGGTTAAGTATTAGGGTTAGTGTTATGCTTAGGGTTAGGTTTAGGGTTAGGGTTAGGTTAGGGTTAGGGTTAGGGTCATGGTAAGGTTTAGGGTTAGTGTTAGGTTTAGGGCTAGGAATATGGTTAGGGTTAGGGTTAGGGTTAGGGATTAGAGTTAGGTTTATTGTTATGTTTAGGTTTAGGTTTAGGTGTTAGGTGTTAGGTATAAGGTTAAGGTTAGGTTTAGCATTAGTGTTAGTGTTATGGTTATGGTTAGGGTTAGTATTAGAAGTTATTTTTAGGGATAGTATTAGTGTTATGTTTATAGTTTGGGTTAGCGTTAGGTTTTAGTGTGAGGTTTAGGTATTAGCTGTTAGGGATATTGTTAGGGTTAGGCTTCGGATTATGGATAGGGTTGGTGTTACTTTTGTTTAGGGTTAGGTTTAGGGTTAAGTTTAGGGTTATGGTTTGGGTTAGGGTTAAGTGTTAGGTGTTAAGAGTATAGTTAGAGTTATGGTTACAGTTACGGTTAGGGTTAGAGTTATGTTTAGAGCTATGGTTAGTGTTAGTATTAGGGTTAGGGTTAGGGTTAGGGATTAGGGATAGGGTCAGGTTTAGAAGGTTAGGGTTAGAGTTAGGGTTAGCATTAGGGTTAGCGTTACATTGGGTTTAGGGATAGGGTTATGGGTTGGGTGTTAGGGACTATGTTAGGGTTAGGTTTAGGTTTAGGGTTAGGGGTTAGTGCTTCAGCTTAGGCTTAGGTTAGGGTTAGCTTTAGGTTTAGGGTTATGTTTAGGGTTAGTGTTAGGGTTAGTTTTAGGTTTAGGGTTAGGGTTAGGGTTGGAGGTTAGATTTATAGTTAGGGTTAGGGTTACGGTTACGCTTAGGTATAGAGTTAGGGTTAGGGATAGGGTAAAGTTTAGGATTAGGATTTGAGGTAGGGGAGGGTTAGGGTTAGATATAGTGTTAGTGTTTGAGTTAGATTTAGAGGATTAGGGTAAATGTTAGGATTAGTCTTAGGGTTAGGGATAGGGTGAGTGTTAGAGGTTCGGGTTAGCATTAGCGTTAGGAGTAGTGTTAGGGGTTAAGGTTAGTGTTACAGTTAGCATTAGGGTTACGGTTAAGGTTATGGTTAGGGTTAGGCTTAGGGTTAGAGGTATGGTTTAGGGTTAGGGTTAGAGTTAGGTTTAGGGTTACGTTTACGGTGAGGGTTAGGATAGGGGTAAGTGTTAAGGTGAGGTTTAGGCTTATCATTAGGGTTAGGATTAGGGTTAGGTTTAGTGTTAGTGTTAGGGATTAGGGTTAGTGTTAGGTTTAGGGTTAGTTTTATGGTTAGGGTTAGGGCTAGGGCTAGGATTAGTTTTATGGATTAGGATTAGGGTTGGTGTTAGGTTTAGGTTTAGGGTTAGGGTTAGGCTTAGTTTTAGGTTTAGGGATAGGGTTAATGTTAGGCTTAAGTTTAGGGTTTTGTTAAAGTTAAAGTTAGTGTTAGGGTTAGGTTTAGGGTTAGGTTTAGGTTTTGGGTTAGGGTTAGTGTTAGTGTTAGGGTTAGAGTTAGCGTTAGGATTAGTGTTAGGGTTAGGGTTAGCTTTAGTTTTAGGTTTAGGGCAACGGTTAGGATTAGTGTTAGGTTTAGTTTACGGTTACGGTAAGGGTTAGTGTTAGGGTTAGTGTGGTTTTAGGGTTAGCTTTAGGGTTAGGGTTAGGCTTAGGGGTTAGAATTATAGTTTAGGGTTAGGGTTAGGTTTATTGTTAGGGTTAGTGTTACAGTTAGTGTTAGGGTTAGAGGTTAGCTTTATATTTAAGGTTAGGGTTAGGGTTACGGTTAGTGTTAGGGTTAGGGTTAGGGATAGGGTAACGCTTAGGATTAGGGTTTGAGGTTAGGGATATGGTTAGGGTTTTTGTTCGCATTAGGATTAGGTTTAGGTTTAGTGTTAGGGTATTGGTTAGTTTTAGAGGGTTATGATTAGGGTTAGAATTAGGCTTAGGTTTAGGGATAGGATTAGTGTCAGAGGTTAGGGTTAGCATTAGCATTAGCGTTAGGGTTAGGGGTTAGGCTTAGGGGTTAGGGTTTGGGTTATTGTTAGGATTAGGGTGACAGTTAAAGTTACAGTTATCGTTACGGATGGTGTTCGGTTAGTGTTAGTGTAGGCATTAGGGTTAGGTTTAGGGTTAGGGTTATGGTGAGGGTTAGGGTTAGGGGTCAGTGTTAGGGTTACGTTTAGGCTTATCATTAGGGTTAGGGATAGGTTTCGATTTAGTGTTAGTGTTAGGGTTAGGGTTATTGTTAGGGTTAGGGTTAGGTTTAGAGATTAGAGTTAGGTTTAGTGTTACAATTAGGCTTAGAGTTAGGTTTAGTGTTAGGCTTAGTTTTAGCTTTATGGATAGGGTTAGGTGTAGGCTTAAGGTTAAGGGTTAGTTTTAGGGTTAGTGTTAGCGTTAGTATTAGGTTACGGGTTAGGTTTAGGTTTTGTGTTAGGGTTAGGGTTAGTGTTAGGTTTAGGGTTACGGATTAGGTTTAGGGTTAGCATTAGGATTACGGTTATGGTTATGGGTTAGGTGTTAGGGTCAAGGTTAAGGTTAGGGTTAGGGTTTGGGTTAGGTCTAGCGTTAGGGATTATGGGTAAGTTTTAGGGTTAGGGTTAGGGTTAGGTTTAGGTTTAGGTTTAGGGTTATGTTAAAGATTATGGTTAGTGTTAGAGTTAGGGTTAGGGATAGGATAAGGTTTAGAATTAGGGTTTGAGTTTATGCTTAGGGCTAGGGTTATTGTTAGGCTTAGTGTTAGGGTTAGGTTTAGTTTTAGGGTATGTGTTAGTTTTAGAGGGTTAGGGTTAGGTTTAGGATTAGGCTTAAGGTTATGGATAGGGTTAGTGTTAGAGGTTAGGGTTAGGGGTTAGCGTTAATGTTAGGTTTAGGGTTAGGGGCTGAGTGTTAGGGTTAGAGTTAGGGTTATGGTTAAGGCTATGGTTATGGTTTGGTTAGTGTTCGTGTTAGGGTTAGTGTAGGTATTAGGGTTAGATTTAGGGTTAGTGTTAGCTTGAAGGTTAGGGTTAGGTGTAAGGGTTAGGGTTAGGGTTAGCTTTATCATTAGGCTTAGGGATTAGTATTAGGTTAGGATTACGCTTAGGGATAGGGTTAGTTTTAGGTATAGGGTTAAGCTTAGGGTTATGGTTATGCTTAGTTTCAGGTTTTGGGTTAGAGTTAGAGTTAGGCTTAAGTTTAGGTTTAGAGTTAGGGTTAGGTTTAGGCTTAGTTTTAGGGATAGTGATAGTGTTATGTTTAGGCTTAAGGTTATGGTTATGGTTAGGGTTTGGGTTAGGATTAGGGTTAGGTTTAGGGTTAGTTTTAGGATTTGGATTAGGGTTAGATTTTCGGTTAGGGTTAGGGCAAGTTTTAGGTTTAGGGTTAGGGTTAGGTTTAGGGTTAGTGTTAGCATTAGGGTTAGGGTTAGGGTTTGGGTTAGGGTTAGGGGTTAGTGTTTAAGGTTAGGGTTAGTGTTACATTAGGTTTCGGGTAACGGTTAGGGTTAGGGTTAGGTTACGGTTAGACTTAGGGGTTTGTTGTTAGTGATAGGGTCAGGGTTAAGCTTCGCATTACAGTTAGGTTTCGGGTTAATATTAGGTTTAGGTTTAGGGTTAGGGTTATGATGACGGTTAAGGTTAGTGTTATGGTTTGGGTTAGTTTTAGGGGTTAGGTGTTAAGTATATGTTTAGGTTTACGGTTAAGCTTACGGTTACATTAAGGGTCACAGTTAGGGCTACTGTTAGTGTTTAGGGATAGGGTTAGTGTTAGGGTTAGCTTAACGGTTAGGGTCTAGGTTTATGGTTAGGGTTAGCGTTATGGTAAGGCTTAAGTTTAGGGGTACGGATTATGGTAAGTGTTGGGGTTAGGATTAGGGCTCGTGTTAGTTATTTGGGTTAGGGTTACAGACAGCATTAGTGTTAGGGTCAGTATTGGAATTAGAGTTAGCTATAGGTTAGGCTTAGGGTTAGGTTTATTGTTAGTGTTACAGTTATGGATAGGGTTAGGTTTAGGTTTAGGGTTAAGGATACGGTTAGGGTTAGGGTTAGGGGTTAGGGTTTGGGTTACAGTTAGGTGTTAGGGTTAGTGTTAGCTTTAGGGTTAGGATTAGGGTTAGGGTTTGGGTAGGGTTATTCCTAGGTTTAGGGTTAGTGTTAGGGTTAGGGCTAGGAATACAGTTAGGGATAGTGTTAGGGTTAGGGTTAGGGATTAGGGTTACGGTTAGGGTTATTGTTAGGTTTAGTTTTAGGGTTAGGGTTTAGGTGTTAGGGATAAGGTTAACATTAGTGTTAGGTTTAGGGTTATGGTTAGGGGTTAGCAGTCAGGATTACAGTTATGGTTAATGTTAGGTTTTGTTTTAGGATTAGGGTTAGGGTTAGAGGTTAGCTTTATGGTTAGGGTTAGGGTTAGGATTACGGTTAGTGTTAGGGTTAGGAATAGGGCAATGTTTAGTATTAGGGTTAGAGGTTATGGTTACGGTTAGGCTATTGTTACGATTAGGGTTAGGGTTAGGTTTAGTGTTATGGTATGTGTTAGTTTTAGAGGGTTAGGGTTATGGTTAGGATTAGGCTTAGGGTGAGGGATAGGGTTAGGGTTAGTGTTAAGGTTAGGGTTAGGTTTACAGTAAAGGTTACAGTTAGGGTTATGGTTAGTGTTAGGTTTAGGTTTAGGTTTAGGGTTAGGGTTAGGGTAGGTATTAGTGTTAGGGTTAGGGTTAGTTTTATGGTGAGGGTTTCGGGTTTGGGGTTAGAGATACATTTATTCTTAGGCTTATCATTTGGTTTAGGGATTAGAGTTAGAGTTAGGGTTAGGGTGAGTGATAGGTTTAGGGTTTTGTTTAGGTTTCGTTTAGGGTTAGAGTTACGGTTAAGGTTAGTGTTAGAGGTTAGATTTAGGGTTAGGATTATGTTTACGGTTACGGTTAGGGTTAGGTTTAGGTTTAGTATTAGGTTCAGGTTTACAGTTAGGGTTAGGGTTAAAGTTAGGGATCAGAGTTAGGTTGCAGGTTTGGGATTAGGGGTTAGGGTTAGGGTTATGGTTTGGTTTAGGGTTACGGTTAGGCTTAGGGATAGGGTTATGGTTATGGTTAGGGTTAGTGTTAGGGTTAGGGTTAAGTTTAGGGTTAGGGTTAGTGTTAGGGTTAGTTTTAAGTTAGAGTTAGTTTTAGGGTTAGGGTTAGGGGCTAGGTTTTAGGGATAGGTTTAGGGTTAGGGTTAGAGTTATGGTTAGGCTTAGTTTTAAGTTTAGGTATAGGGTTAGGCTTAAATTTAGCGTTAGGTTTACAGTTAGTGTTAGGGTTAGGGTTAGGATTAGGGTTAGGTTTTGGTTTTGGGTTAGGGTTAGGTTTAGTGTTAGGGTTAGGATGAGGGTTAGGGTTAGTGTTTGGGTTAGGTTTAGGTTTAGGGTTCCGATTAGTGTAGGGTTAGTGTTAGGGTTAGGGTTTAGAGTTAGAGTTTAGTGTTATGGTTAGGGATAGGGTTAGGGATAGAGTTTAGGCTTAGGGTTAGTGTTAGGGTTTTGGTAATGGTTAGGGTTAGAACTTAGGGTTAGAGTTAGTGTTAGGGTTAGTTTAGGGTTAGGGTTAGTGTTAGGTTTAGAAGTTAGAGTTAGTGTTAGTGTTAGGGTTAGTGTTAAGTTAGTGTTAGATTTAGGGTTAGGGAAAGGGGACAGGTGTTAGGATAAGGTTAGGGCTAGGGTTAGGTTTAAGTTTACGGTTATGGTTAGTTTTAGGGTTTGTGTTAGCGTTAGGGATAGGGTTAGGTTTTAGGGTAGGGTTATCGTTATGTTTATGTTTACCTTTAGGCTTAGGTTTATGGTTAGGGTTAGTTTTACGGTTAGGTTTATGGTTAGGTTTAGGTTTAGTGTTATGGTTAGGGTTAGGGTTAGAGGTTAGCGTTAGAGTTAGTGTTAGGTCTAGGTTTAGGGTTAGGTTCAGGTTTTGGGGTAGGGTTAGATTTCTTGTTAGTTTTAGGGTTAGAGTTAGTGTTAGGTTTAGGTTTTAGGGTTAGGGTTAGGGTTAGTGTTAGGTTTAGGGTTCGGGTTCTGGTTAGGTTTAGGATCATGGTTAGAAAAACTTAGGCTTTGGGTCAGTTATGGTAAGGATTAGGGTTAGGGTGAGGGTTTGTGTTAGGGGTTAGGTTTAGGCTTAGGGTTAGGGTTTCGGTTAGGGTTCGGTGTTACGTGTTAAGGATATTGTTATTGTTATGTTTAGGGTTATGGTTAGGGTTAGGGTTAGGGTTAGGGTTTGGATTAGGGTTCAGCTTAGGGTTAGTGTTAGGTGTAGGGTTAGTTTTCGGTTTAGTGTTAGCGTTCGGTTAGGCTTGGGTTAGGGTTAGGGTTAGGGTTAGGATTTGCGTTAGGTTTGGTTTAGGGTTAGCTTTAGGTGTTAGAGTTAGATCTTAGGCTTAGGTTTAGGGTTAGTGCTAGGTTTTAGGGCTAGTGTTAAGGGTAGGGTTAGGTTCAGGTTTAGGGTTAGGGTTATGGTTAGGGTCTGTGTTAGGTTTAGGGTTATGGTTAGGTTTAGGTTTAGGTTTATGGTTAGACTTATGGTTAGAAGTTAGGGTTAGGTTTATGGTTAGAGTTAGTGTTAGGTTTCGGGTTAGGGTTAGGGTTATGGTTAGGCTTATTTTTAGGATTAGGGATATGGTTAGCTTTAGGCTTATGCTTATGGTTAATGTTAGTGTTAGTGTTAGGGTTAGGGTTAGTTTTATGGCCAGGTTTAGGTTTTGGTTTAGGGTTAGGGTTAGTGTTAGGGTTTGGGTGAGCGTTATGGTTAGTGTTTGGCTTAGGTTTAGGGTTAGGGTTCCGGGTAACATTAGGGTTAGTGTTAGGGTTAGGAGTTAGAGTTAGAGTTTAGGGTTAGATTTAGGGTTAGGGTTAGGGTTAGTGTTTATGGTTAGTGTTAGTGTTAGGATTTTGGTTAGGGTTAGGGTTAGAAGTTAGCCTTAGAGTTGATGTTAGTGTTAGTATTACGGGTAGGGTTCCGGTTAGGTTAAGGTTAGGGTTAGGTTTAGAAGTTAGGGTTAGGGTAATGTTAGTGTTAGTGTTATGGTTAGGGTTAGTGTTAAGGTAGGGTTAGCTTTAGGGTCAGGGTTAGGAGATAGGTTCTATGGATATGGTTAGGGTTAGGGTTAGGATTACGTTTAGGGTAACTGTTAGTTTTAGGGTTTGGGTTAGTGTTAGGGTTAGGGATAGCGTTAGGTTTTAAGGTTAGGGTTAGGGTTAGGGTTAGGGTTAGGGTTATGTTTTGGTTTAGCATTAGGGTTATGTTTAGGGTTAGTGTTATGGTTATGGTTATGGTTATTGTTAGGTTTAGGTTTAGGGTTAGTGTTAGCGTTATATGTTAGCTTTAGGGATAGTGTTAGGTTTAGGTTTCGGGTTAGGGTTAGTTTTAGGGTGAGGTTTAGGGTTAGGTTTAGGGATTAGTGTAGGTGTTAGTGTTAGGATTCGTGTTCGGGTCAGGTTTACGGTTACGTTTAGACAAGGTTAGGCTTTGGGTCAGTTATGGTAATGATTAGGATTAGGGTGAGGGTTTGGGGTAGGGATTATGTTTAGGGTTACGGTTAGAGTTTGGGTTAGGTTTAAGGGTTAGGTGTTAAGGATATGGTTAGGGTTCTTTTTAGGGTTATGGTTAGGCTCAGTGTTAGGTTTAGGTTTAGGGTTAGGATTAGGCATAGTGTTAGGTGTAGCGTTAGGGTTCGAGTTACTGTTGGGTAGGGTTACTGTTAGGGTTAGGGTTAGGATTATGTTAGAGTTAGGGTTAGGGTTAGTGTTAGGGTTAGGGTTATATTTTAGGGTTAGTGTTATGGTTAGGGTTAATGTTAGGGTTAGGTTTAGGCTTAGGTTTACAGTTAGGGTTAGTGTTATGATTAGGTTTAGGGTTAGGGTTAGGGTTAGTTTTAGGGTTAGGGTTAGTGTTAGTGTTAGGGGTTAGGTATTAGGGATAGGGTTAGGGTTAGCGTAGTGTCACGGTTAGGTTTACGGTTATGATTAGGGTTAGGGATAGTGGGTTGGGGTTAGGGTTAGGGTTAGGCTTAGAGGTTATGGTTAGGGCTAGGGTTAGGGATAGGATGAAAGCTTAGGTTCGGGGTTAGGGTTAGTGTTAGTGTTAGGGTTAAGCATAGGGTAAGCGTTAGAATTAGGTTTAGTGTTTAGTTTTATTGTTAGCGGTACGGTTAGGGTTAGGTTTAGAGGTTAGTTTTAGAATTAGGTTTAGGGTTAGGTATAGAGTGAAGGTTAGGCTTAATGTAAGAGTTAGGGTTCGTTTTATGGTTAGGCATAGGGTTATGGTTAGGGTTAGGATTACAATTAGGTTAGAGTTACGTTTAGGGTTATTGTTATGGTTATGGTTAGGGTTTGTGTTTGATGTAGTTTTAGGGTTATGGTTAGGGATAGGGTTAGGTTTAGAAGTTAGGTGTTAGGGATAGGGTTATGTGTTAGGGTTAGTGTTAGGGTTAGGGTTAGATTTTAGGGTTGGGTTAGGGTTAGTGTTATGGTAAGGGTTAGGGTTAGGTTGAGGTTTAGCGTTAGGGTTATGGTTAGAAATTAGGTTTAGTGTTAGGATTAGGGTTACTGTTAGGGATAGGTTTAAAGTTAGAGTTAGTGTTAGAGGTTAGGGGTAGTGTTAGGGTTAGGTTAAGGGTTAGTATTAGAGGTATGGTTTAGGGTTAGGGTTAGCGTTAGTGTTAGGGTTAGGGTTATGCTAGGGTCAGGGTTATGGTTACGTATTACAGTCAGGGTTAGTGTTAGTTTGAGAGGTAGGGTTAGGGTTCAGGTAAGGGATTAATGTTAGATTTAGGTTTAGGGTTATGGTTATAGTTAGGGTTAGGGTTAGAGTTAGGTTTGGAAGTTAGCATTAGGGGTATGATCAGTGTTGTGGTTACGTTTAGGGTTAGGGTTAGTTTTAGAGTTAGGCTTAGGTGTTAGGGTTAGAGGTAGGTTCATCGTTAGGGTTAGCTTTAATTTTAGCATTAGGGTTAGTGTTAGGGTTAGAAGTTAGCTTTAGTGTTAGGGTTTGAGTTAGGGTTAGGGTTAGGGTTAAGGTTAGGCTTAGAGGTTATGGTTAGGGTTTGGGTTAGGGTTAAAGCTTAGGTTCAGGGTTATGCTTATGGTTAGGGTTAGGGTTATGGTTAGAGTTTAGGGTTAGGTTTAAGGTTAGGGTGAGTGTTAGGGTTATGTTTAGCGTTTACTGTTTGGTTTAGGGTTAGAGTTATGGTTAGGGTTAGGGTTAGTATTAATCTTAGAGTTTATGATTAGGGTTAGGGTTAAAGTTAGGGTTACAGCTTAGGTTCAGTGTTAGTCTTAGTGTTAGGGTTAGGAGTAGGGGTAGGGGTAGGGTAAGGGTTAGGTTTAGGGTTAGTGGTTAGTTTTAGGGTTATGTTTAGGTTTAGATTTAGAGGTTAGTGTTAAGGTTAGGGTTACAATTAGAGTTAGGGTTAGTGTGAGGGTTAGAATTAGGTTTAGGGTAAGCCTTAGTGTTATGGTTAGGTTTAGGGTTACAATTAGATTAGCACTAGGGTTAGGGTTTGGGTTACGTGTAGGGTTAAGTTTAGTGGTTAGCATTCGGTTTGGGTTAAGGTTATGGTTAAAGCTTAGGTTTAGGTTTAGGGTTAAGGTTATGTTAGTGTTAGAATTAGGGTTAGGGTTAGGGATAGGGTTAGGTTTAGGGTAGGATTATCATTATAGGTTAGTGTTTCGTGTAGTGATAGAGTTTAGGGTTAGGTTTAGGGTAGGATTATCGTTAGAGGTTAGTGTTTGGTGTAGTGATAGAGTTTAGGGTTAGGTTTAGGGTTAGGGTCAGGCTTAGAAGTTATGGTTATGGTTAAGGTTAGGGTTAGGGTTAAAGGTTATGTTTAGGGTTATGGTAAGCGTTAGGATTAGGGATAGGGTAAGGGTTAGGTTTAGGTTACATTTAGGGTTAGGATTACAGTTAGTTTTATGTTTAGTTTTAGAGGTTAGTGTTAGTGTTCGTGTTGGGGTTAGTGTTGCAGATAGCGTTAGGTTTAGAGTTAGGTTTAGGTTTAAGTTTAGGATTACGGTTAGTGTTATGTTTAGGGTTAACTTTGGGTTAGGGATAGGGTTACGGCTAGGCTTTGGGTTAAGGTAAGGTTTAGGGTTACGATTAGGGTAAGTTTAGAGTTAGGGTTAGGTTTAGGATTACGGTTAGTGTTAGGATTTGGATTAGGATTACTGTTAGGTTTAGTGTTAGCGTTACGGTTATGGTTAGGGTTAGGCTTCAGGTTACGGTTAGGTTTATTGTTATAATCATGTTAGGGTTAGTGTTAGGTTTAGGGTTAGGGTTAGGGGTAGCGTTTGCATAAGATTTAAGGTTAGTTAGGGTTAGGTTTAGGGGTTAGGTGTTAGTGATAGGGTTATATTTAGGGTTAGGTTTAGAGTTAGGGTTAAGTTTATGTTTAGCGTTAGCGTTTAGGGTTTGGGTTATGGTTAGGGTTAGTGTTATGGTTAGTGTTAAGGTTAGGTTGAGGTTTATTGGTAGGGTTAGGTTTAGGATTAGTGTTATGGCTTAAGGTTAAGGTTAGGCTTAGGGTTATGGATTAGGGTTAGGTGTTAGATTTAGGGGTTATCTTTAAGGTTATTGTGAGGGGTAGGGTTAGGGTTAGGGTTAGGGTTACAATTAGGGTTAGAGATTATGGTTATGGTTAGGGTTATGTTTAGGTTTAGTGTTCCGGTTAGGTTTACAGGTTAGGGTCTGGGTTAGGGTTAGTGTGGTGTTTAGTTTTAGGTTTAGGGTTACAGTTACGGTTAGAAGTTGAGGTTAGGGATAAGGTTAGAGTTAGGGTAAGGCTTAGGGTTAGTGTTAGGTTTAGGGTTAGGGTTTAGTGTTAGTGTTAGTGTTAGGTTTAGGGTTAGGGTCATGGTTAGACTTGCATTACGGTTAGGGTTAGGCTTACGATTAGGTTTAGGGTTAGCCTTAGGGTTAGGGTTAGGGTTAGGGCTAGGTTTAATGTTAGTTTTAGGGTTAGGTTTAGTGTTAGTGTTAGGGGTTAGGTGTTACGGATAGGGATAGGGTTATTGTATGGTTAAGGTTAGGTTTACGTTTAGTGTTAAATTTAGGGATAGTCTAAGTTTTAAGGTTAGGATTTGGGTTAGTGTTTGTGTTAGTGTTAGTGTTAGTGTTAGGGTTAGAAGGTAGGATTATGGTTAGGTTTAGGTTTAGGGTTAGGGTTAGGGTTAGGCTTAGGGTTAGTGTTAGGTTTAGGGTTAGGTTTTAGGGTTAGTGTTAGTGTTAGTGTTAGGGTTAAGTTTAGGTTTCTGGTTAAGGTTAGGTTTAGGGTTACGATTAGATTTAGGCTTAGCTTCATGTTTAGGGTTACTGTTAAGGTTAGTTTTAGTGTGAATTTTAGGGTTAGGTTTAGCGTTAGGGTTAGGGGTTAGATGTTAGGGATAGTGTTAGGGTTTGGTTAGGGTTAAGGTTAGGTTTACGATTAGAATTAGTGTTAGGGATAGTGTTACTTTTAGGGTTAGGGCTTAGGGTTAGTGTTCAGGTTAGTGTTAGGCCTAGGGGTTAGGTGTTAGGGAGAGGTATAGTGTTAGGCTTCGGGTTACGGTTAGGTTTACGGTTACGATTAGGTTAGGGTTAGCATTAGGGTTAGGATTATCGATTTTGTTAGATTTAGTGTGAGTTTTAGGGTTGGGTTAGCATTAGGATTAGGGCTTAGGTGTTAGGATAGGGTTAGGGTTAGCGTTAGGTTTACAATTAGGGTTAGGTTTAGGGTTAGCATTAATGTTAGAGTTAGCATTTGGGGTTAGGGTTAGGGTTAGGTATTACAGTAAGGGTTAGGGTTAGTTTAAGGGGTAGTGTTAGGGTTAGGGTTAGGGTTAGGGTTAGTTTTAGGGTTAGGGTTAGGGGTTAGGTGTTAGGGAGTGGGTTAAGGTTAGGCTTCGGATTATGGTTAGGGTTAGGGTTAGTGTTAGGGTTAGAGTTAGGGTTAGGTTTAGGGTTAGGTGTAGTATTAGGGTTTAGGTTAGGTTAGGTTTAGGCTTAGGGTTAGGTTTAGTGTTCGGGTAAGGAGTTGATTTAGTGTTAGAGTTAGGGTAAGCATTAGAGTTAGGCTTAGGTGTTAGGTTTCAGGTTAGGGTTAGTATTAGTGTTATGGTTATAGTTTAGGATTAGGGTTAGGGTCAGTGTTAGTGTTAGGGTTATCGTTAGAGGTTAGCATTAGACTTAGGGTTAGATTTTGGAGTTTGGTTAGGGTTAGGGTTAGGCTTAGAGATTAGGGTTAGTGTTAGGTTTAGGTTTAAATCTTAGGTTTAGGTTAAGGGTTAGTGTTAGTGTTTAGGTTAGTGTTAAGGTTAGGTTTAGTGGTTAGGTTTTAGGGAGAGGGTTAGTGTTAGCTTTTTGTTATGGTTTGTTTTAGGGTTGCGATTAGGTTTAGTTTTAGAGTTAGGGTTAGTTTTAGTGTTAGGATTAGTGTTAGCTTTAGTGTTAGGTGTATGGTTAGGGTTAGGATTTAGGTGGTAGTGATAGTGTTAGGCTTAGGGTTAGGGTTCGTCCTTAGGATTAGGATTAGGATTACAGTTAGGGTTAGGGTTCGATTTAGAGGTTGGTGTTATGGTTAGGGTTATGGTTAGGGTTAGTGTTAGGTTCAGGGTTAGGTTTTGGGTTAGTGTTATGGTTAGGGTCAGCATTTAGGGTTAGGGTTAGGGTTAGGGTTAGAGTTAGGGTTAGGGTTTAGGAATTAGGTGTTAAGGAGATTGTTAAGGTTAGGCTTTGGGTTACGGTTAGGGTTAGGGTTACAATTAGGTTTAGTGTTAGGTATAGGGATAGTATTAGGTTTAAGGTTAGGTTTAGTGTTAGTTTTACGGTTAGGTTTAGTGTTAGAGTTGGGGTTAGGTCTTAGGGTTAGGGTTAGGTTTAGCGTTAGGTTTTTTGTTAGGGCTAGGTTAGGGTTAGGGTTTAGGTTAAGTGTAGTGTTAGGGTTAGGTTAGGTTTACATTTAGGGCTAGGGTTAGTGTTATGGTTAGAAGTTGCTTTAGTTTTAGGTTTAGGGTTAGGGTTAGAGTTAGAATTAGTGTTAAGGTTAGATGTTAGGGTTAGTGTTTTGGTTAGGGTAAGTGTTATCATTATAGTTTAGGGTTAGGGCTAATGTTAGAGATAAGGTTAAGGTTAGGGTTAGGGTTAGCGTTAGAGGTTAGCGTTAGGTTTAGGGTTAAGATTAGGGTTAGGTTAGAAGTTATGGTAAGTGTTAGGGTTAAAATTTCCGTTTAGGTTTAGGGTTAGGCTTAGGGTTAGGATTAGAATTAGGGTTAGTGTTAGGGTTAGCGTTAGGGCTTAGCTGTTAGGGAAAGGGTTAGTGTTAGACTTCGTGTTTTGGTGTTTGTTAGGGTTACGATTAGGTTTAGGGTTAGGTTTAGGGTTAGGTTTCGGGTTAGTTTTAGGGTTAGGTTTAGGGTTAGGGTTAGGGGTTAGGTGTTAGGGATAGTGTTAGGGTTAGGGCTAGGTTTAAGGTTAGTGTATGGGTTATAGTTAGGGTTAGGGTTAGGGTTAGTGTTAGGTATAATGTTAGGGTTAGCATTAGGGTTAGGGTTAGGTTTTAGGTTACTGTTAGGGTTAGTGTTAGGTTTCGGGTTAGGTTTATGTGTTAGGTTATGGTTAGGTTTAGGGTTAGTGTTAGGGTTACGGTTAGGTTTAGGGTTTAGATTAGGATTAGCGTAAAGGTTAGTGTTAGGTTTAGGGTTTAGGTGTTAGGGATAGGTTTAGTGTTAGGCTTCAGGTTATGGTTTGTGTTAGGGTTACAATTAGGTTTATGGTTAGGGTTTTGGAAAGTTTTAAGGTTACTTTTAGTGTTAGGTTTAGGGTTAGGGTTAGGGGTTATGTGTTAGGTACTGTGTTAGGGTTAGGGTTACTTTTATGGTTATGTTTAGAGTTAGGTTTGCAGTTACTGTTAGGGTTATGAATAGTGTCAGTGATAGGGTTATTGTTTAGTTTAGGATTGGATTTAGTGTTAGTGTTAGGTTTAGGGTTACAGTTAGGGTTTTGGTTAGAGGTTAGCGTTAGGATTAGTGTTAGAGTTTGGGGTTTGGTTTAGGGTTAGCCTTAGAGGCTATGTTTATGGTTAGGGTTAGGGTTATGCTAGGGTTAGGGTTATTGTTAGGGTGAGGTATTACAGTCATTGATAGGGTCTGTTTAATGGGTAGAGTTAGGGTTAGGTTAGGCATTAATGTTAGGTTTAGGGTTAGGGTTATGTGTAGGGTTTAAGGTTATCGTTAGGGGATGGTTAGGATTAGATGCTGGGTTAGGTGTAGGGTTAGGTTTATGGTTACTGTTAGGGTTAGTGTTAGGGTTAGGCGTTAGGTTTTAGGGAGAGGGTTAAGGTTAGGCTTCTTTTATGCTTAGGTTTAGTGTTACGATTAGGTTTATGGTTAGGCTTAGGGTCAGGGTTAGGGTTACGGTTAGGTTTAGTGTTCACTTTAGGGTTAGGTTAAGAGTTAGGTTTAGGAGTTATGTGTTAGGAATAGTGTTAGTGTTTGGGTTAGGTTTACGGTTAGGGTTAGATTTAGGGATAGTGTTAGGGTTAGTGTTAGGGTTTATTCTTAGGGTTAGGGTTAGGTTTACGTTTAGGTTTAGAGTTAGGTTTAGAGTTAGGGTTAGTGTTGGGGATATGGTTAGAATTTAACCTTACATTTAGTGATAGATTTTGGGGTTAGTGTTAGGGTTCGGCTTAGACGTTTTGGTTAGGGTTAGGGTAGGATTAGGGGTAAAGCTTAAGTTTTGGGTTAGGATTAGGGTTATGGTTAGGGTTAGGTTTTGATTTTAGGTTTAGGGTTAGTGTTAGGTTTAGGGTTAGGTTTAGGTTTACAGTTAGTTTTAGGTTTAGGTTTAGTGTTAGTGTTAGTTTTTTTTAATTTTATTTAAAAGGAAAAAAGTGAAAAACACAAAACAAAACAAAGCATTGTAAGGGTACATGTAACACAGAATTACAAAAACAAAAACAACAACAACAAAAAAAACCAGTAAGAAATCACCTGTTAATAGATTACATGTTATCATCTTAGAAATACTTGCTCAAATCACTGTATCAAAGAATACAAAGTGGGTCACAGAAGAAATTAAAGAAGAAATTAAACAATACCTAAAAGAAAATGAAAATACAGATACAATTTACCGGAATCTGTGGGATGCAATTAAAGCCGTTCTGAGAGGAAAATTTATTGCACTGAGTTCCCACATCAGGAAAACAGAACAAATACAAAGAAATAACTTGATGCTACACCTCAAACAGCTAGAAAAAGAAGAGCAAGTCAAGCCCAAAGCCAAAGGAAGAGAGGAAATTATAAAAATCAGAGCAGAAACCAATGCAATAGAGACTAAGCAAACAATCCAAAGAATCAACGAATCAAAGAGTTGGTTCTTTGAAAGAATAAATAAAATAGATAAGCCCTTAAACAACCTTATTTTAAAAAGGGAACAAAAAGCTCAAATTCATGCAATAAGAAATGAAAAAGGAGAAATCACTACAGACACAATAGAAATACAGAGGATCATCAACACCTATTTCGAAAACCTCTACTCTCAAAAGTTTGATAACACAGAAGAAATAGACAGATTCTTAGAAGCATATGAAGTACCAAAGCTAGATCAAGAGGATATAAAACTGTTGAATAACCCAATCTCTGCTAATGAACTTGAAAATGTAATTAAGGCCTTACCTACCAAGAAGAGCCCAGGCCCAGATGGATTCACTGCAGAATTCTACAAGAAATATAAAGAAGACCTAATGCCGACACTCCTCAAACTATTCAATGAAATTGAAAGGGAAGCAATCCTTCCTAAGTCATTCCTGGAAGCAAATATTACTCTAGTACCAAAACCTGAGAAAGACCCAACTATAAAAGAGAACTATAGACCGATCTCCCTAATGAACACAGATGCAAAAATCCTCAATAAAATATTGGCAAATAAGATCCAGCAAATCATCAAGAAGATTATACACCATGACCAAGTGGGATTCATCCCAGGAATGCAAGGATGGTTCAACATACTCAAATCAATAAATGTAATCCACCATATCAATAAAGCCAAAAATAAGAATCCCATGATCATCTCTATAGATGCAGAAAAAGCCTTCGATAAGGTCCAACACTTATTCATGATAAGAACTTTACAGAAAATTGGAATAAATGGTCTTTACCTCAATATAATAAAGGCCATTTATGACAAACCAACAGCCAGCATCATACTAAGTGGCGAAAAATTGAAAGCCTTTACTTTAAAATCGGGTACAAGACAAGGATGTCCTTTATCACCACTCCTATTTAATATAGTACTGGAAGTACTAGCCAGAGCAATTAGGCAAGAAAGAGAAATAAAAGGGGTAATGATAGGAAAAGAAGAAGTTAAATTATCATTGTTTGCAGATGACATGATACTCTACATAGAAGACCCCCTAAACTCCATTGAAATACTCTTAGATACAATAAATAAATTCAGTAATGTGGCTGGATACAAAATCAATATTC
Source organism: Cavia porcellus (assembly GCF_034190915.1). NCBI lineage: Eukaryota > Metazoa > Chordata > Mammalia > Rodentia > Caviidae > Cavia > Cavia porcellus. Next base: position 7,456,838 of record NW_026947518.1, read on the forward strand.
AGAAATCAATAGCATTCCTATACACGAACAACAAAATTACAGAGAGGGAAATAAGAGAAACTGGACTATTCACATTAGCAAGCAAAAAAATGAAATATTTAGGAATTACTCTTACAAAAGAAGTGAAAGACCTATACAGTGAAAATTATAATACACTGAAAAAGGAAATTGAAGATGATCTCAGAAAATGGAAAGACATCCCTTGCTCATGGATAGGAAGAACAAACATTGTGAAGATGGCCATTCTCCCAAAACTGTTATACAGATTCAATGCAATCCCAATAGAAATTCCATCAACATACCTTATAGATCTAGAGAAATCACTCCTAAATTTCATCTGGAACCAGAAGAGACCTAGAATCGCAAAGGCAATTTTTGGCAGCAAAGACAAAGCAGGAGGCATCACAATCCCTGACTTGAAGTTATACTACAAAGCAACAGTAGTAAAATCAACATGGTATTGGAATCAAAACAGAGCCGAAGATCAGTGGAATAGATTAGAAGATACAACCACAACTACGAACACACTCAACCACCTTATCTTTGATAAAGGAGCCAAGCAGGTTCACTGGAAGAACGACAGTCTCTTTAATAAATGGTGCTGGAAAAACTGGCTCTCCATTTGCCGAAAACTAAAGCTAGACCCATGTCTATCACCATGTACTAAATTAAAATCTAAATGGGTCAAAGATCTGAATATTAAAACAGAAACACTAAATCTATTGGAAGACAAATAGGTAGAAACCTTGGAGACATAGGAGTAGGTAAAGAATTCATGAACAGGACTCAACCCGCATGGGAAATACTTCCCAGAATCAATAACTGGGACCACTTCTTATTAAAATGTTTCTGCATGTCAAAAGAAATTTCCAGCATAGTGAAAAGAAAACCCACAAACTGGGAAAAGATTTTAGTGAACTCTCTCTCAGACAAGGGACTCTTGTCTAAAACATATAAAGAATTAAAGAAACTCAGACCTCCAAAATTCAAAGATCCAATCCAAAAATGGGCATCTGAGATGAATACGCAATTCTCAGATGAAGAAATGCAAATGCCAAATAAATACATGAAAAAATGCTCATCATCATTGGTCATTAGAGAAATGCAAATTAAAACCACACTGAGATACCATCTCACTCCTGAAAGAATGGCCAGGATCAAGAAAACCAACAACAACAAATGCTGGAGAGGCTGTGGGGAAAAAGGAACTCTCCTGCACTGTTGGTGGGAGTGTAGACTGGTACAGCCTTTGTGGAGGTCTGTCTGGATGTTTCTCAAAAAGTTGGGATTGGAAATCCCATTTAATTCAGCTATTCCACTTCTAGGCATATTCCCAGAAGAATTGAAAGCATCATACCACAAGGATATATGTGCACCTATGTTTATAGCAGCACAATTTGTAATCGCCAGATCTTGGAAACAACCCAAATGTCCATCAACTGAGGAATGGATAAAAAGTTGTGGTATTTCTATACAATGGAGTATTATTCAGCTATAAAGAAGGATCACATTGAGATATTTATCAATAAATGGGCGCAGCTTGAGACCATACTCATAAGTGAAATGAATCAATCTCGCATGTGTGAATACCGAATAGTTTCCCTAATGTAAGTAATGATTCAAATATATAAAAATATGTGGTAATCATGATTCCCCATTAGGTGGCCTTGGAGCCTTATAAAGTTTTCACTCATTAATTAGAAAGGCTTTATTCTGGGCTTCTTGATTTGAAAATATTTGAAGCTAGAGTATATGAAGTTTTATCCAAATATATCAAGGAAAAAGACACTATGGTAACTACTATTAAGTCAGGTTATATGGTGGTGAAGTACTAGGTTGTTGAAACAGTCATGCTATGACCTCTATTGTTATATTGTTATGTCCTGCTTTATCTCAATCTCCCCCTTATTGTTTTAAAAAAATATTTTGTCATTTCTTATGTTTGTCTTAATTAAAGAAAAAATTCAAAAAATTAGGATATATAAATAGTAACTCTTTTTGATTTCCTATTAACTTGTTTTGAAGTCCTGTAGTACTCCCACGATCTTGTTTTGACTGATTAGACTCTGTTCCATTCTATATGGTAGTATCAAGTTTGAAGACATAGGCAACTACTTTGAAGACAATAAGATTCACTAACATACCCATTCTGGTTTGACTATTGTCTTCTTTGGAAATCCTGTAATGTTTACAATGCCTAAGTTTTATTGGTCTTGTTCTCTACTGTTTTGTCCAACTTTATAATATCTAATGAGATAGACAATTCTTTTTAAGGAAACAAGGGACAACGTTGATAACCATTGTTGATAAACTTGTACTCTGTTCTACATCATGTGCTAAGTCTATCATTGGTATTGACTGACAGCTTTTTTTGCCATATTTGACTGTATTCTTCCCCCCCCCCCAAAAAAAAGTAATAAGCACTAAGGAGTAATGAAATCCAAAGTGCGTGAATTTTGTTGTAAAAAAGAGAGGGAAAAAAAAAAAGAAAAAGAGCTCTAACGGATATAACAGCAAGTGTGTTTAGGGGTGTTAAATAGCTGACTGTATCAATGTTTTTTTATCATTGAACACAGCTGTTTGCAGTCTACCTGTTTGAATGTCCACCTTGTATTCTTTGATACTGTGATTTGAGGAACTATTTTCAAGATGATAATATGTAATATACTAACAGGTGATTTCTTACTGTTATGGTTTTTTTTTGTTTGTTTGTTTGTTTTGTTTTGTTTTGTTTTTTTGTAGTTCTGCATTACGTGTACCCTTACACCGCTTTGGTTTGTTTTGTGTTTTTCTCTTTTTCCTCTTAAATAAAAAAAAGAATACAAAGTGGACATTCAAACAGAGAGACTGCAAACAGCTGTGTTCAATGATCCAAAAACATTAATATAGTCAGCTATTTAACACCCCTAAACACATTTGCTGTTATATCCGTTAGAGCTCTTTTTTTTCCCATCTCTTTTTTACAACAAAATTTACACATTTTGGATTTTATTGCTCTTTAGTTCTTATTTCTTTTCTGGGGGGAGAGAATAAAGTCAAATATGGCAAAACAAAGCTGTCAGTCAAAACCAAGGATAGACATAGCACATGATGTAGAACAGAGTACAAGTTTATCAACATTGGTTATCAACGATGTTTCTTGTTTCCTTAAAAAGAATTGTCTATCTCATTAGATATTATAAAGTTGAACAAATCAGTAGAGAACAAGACCAATAAAACTTAGGCATTGTAAACATTACAGGACTTCCAAAGGAGACAATAGTCAAACCAGAATGGGCATCTTAGTGAATCTTATTGCCTTCAAAGTAGATGCCTATACCCTCAAACTTGATACTATCATACACAATAGAACAGAGTCTAATCAGTCAAAACAAGATCGTGGGAGTATTATAGGACTTCAAAACAAGTTAATAGGAAATCAAAAAGAGTTACTATTATATATCTCGCTAATTTTTTTAGTTTTTCCCCTCAATTAAAACAAACATAAGAAATAACTAAATAATGTTTTTAAAGAATAATGGAGAGATTGAGATAAAACAGGACATAACAATATAACAATACAGGTCAAAGCATGACTGTTTCATCAACCTAGTGCTTCACCAGCAAATAACCCGACTTAATAGTAGTTACCATAGTCTCTGTCTTTTTCCTTGAAATATTTGGATAAAACTTCATATACTATAGCTTCAAATATTTCCATATCAAGAAGCCCATAATAAAGCCTTTCTAATTAATAAGTGAAAACTTTGTAAGGCTTCAAGGCCACATAATGCGAATCATGATTACCACATATTTTTATATATTTGAATCATTACTTACATTAGGGAAATTATTCGGAATTCACACATGCGAGATTGATTTATCTCACTTATGAGTATGGTCTCAAGCTGCGCCCATTTATTGATAAATATCTCAATGTGATCCTTCTTTATAGCTGAATAATACCCCATTTTATAGAAATACCACAACTTTTTTATCCATTCCTAGGTGATGGACACTTGGGTTGTTTCCAAGATCTGGCGATTACAAATTGTGCTGCTATAAACATAGGTGCACATATATCACTGTGATATGATGCTTTCAGTACTTCAGGGAATATGCTTAGAAGTGGAATAGCTGGAATAAATGGGATTTCCAATCCCAACTTTTTGAAAAATCTCCAGACAGACCTCCACAAAGGCTGTACCAGTCTACACTCCCTCCAACATTGCAGGAGAGTCCCTTTTTCACCACATCCTCTGCAGCATTTATTGTTGTTGGTTTTCTTGATCCTGGCCATTCTTTCAGGAGTGAGATGGTATCTCAATGTGGTTTTAATTTGCATTTCTCTAATGACCAATGATGATGAAAATTTTTTCATGTATTTATTTGGCATTTGCATTTCCTTATCTGAGAATTGCGTATTCATCTCAGATGCCCATTTTTGGATTGGATCTTTGAATTTTGGAGGTCTGAGTTTTTTTAATTCTTTATATGTTTTAGACAAGTGTCCCTTGTCTGAGAGAGAGTTCACTAAAATCTTTTCCCAGTTTGTGGGTTTTCTTTTCACTATGCTGGAGATTTCTTTTGACATGCAGAAACTTTTTAATAATAAGTGGTCCCAGTTATTGATTCTGGGAAGTATTTCCCATGCGGTTTGAGTCCTGTTCATGAATTTTCTACCTACTCCTGTGTCTCCAAGGTTTCTACCCAATTTGCCTTCCAATAGATTTAGTGTTTCTGTTTTAATATTCAGATTTTTGACCCATTTAGATTTTAATTTAGTACATGGTGATAGACATGGGTCTAGCTTTAGTTTTCGGCAAATGCAGAGCCAGTTTTTCCAGCACCATTTATTAAAGAGACTGTCGTTCTTCCAATGAACCTGCTTGGCTCCTTTATCAAAGATAAGGTGGTTGAGTGTGTTTGTAATTGTGGTTGTATCTTCCAATCTATTCCTTTGATCTTCGGCTCTGTTGTGATTCCAATACCATGTTGATTTTACTACTGTTGCTTTGGAGTATAACTTCAAGTCAGGGATTGTGATGCCTCCTGCTTTGTCTTTGCTGCTTAGAATTGCCTTTGCGATTCTAGGTCTCTTCTGGTTCCAGATGAAATTTAGGAGTGATTTCTCTAGATCTATAAGGTATGTTGATGGTATTTCTATTGGGATTGCATTGAATCTGTATAACAGTTTTGGGAGAATGGCCATCTTCACAATGTTTGTTCTTCCTATCCATGAGCAAGGGATGACTTTCCATTTTCTGAAATCATACTCAATTTCCTTTTTAAGTGTATTATAATTTTCACTGTATAAGTCGTTCACTTCTTTCATAAGAGTAATTCCTAAATATTTCATTTTTTTGCTTGCTAATGTGAATAGTCGAGTTTCTCTTATTTCCCTCTCTGTAATTTTGTTGTTCGTATATAGGAATGCTATTGATTTCTGAGTATTGATTTTGTATCCAGCCACATTACTGAATTTATATATTGTATCTAAGAGTCTTTCAATGGAGTTTAGGGGGTCTTCTATGTAGAGTATCATGTCATCTGCAAACAATGATAATTTAACTTCTTCTGTTCCTATCTTTACCCCTTTTATTTCTCTTTCTTGCCTAATTTCTCTGGCTAGTATTTCCAGTACTATATTAAATAGGAGTGGTGATAAAGGATATCCTTGTCTTGCGCCTGATTTTAAAGTAAAGGCTTTCAATTTTTGGCCATTTAGTATGATGCTGGCTGTTGGTTTGTCATAAATGGCCTTTATTATATTGAGGTAAAGACCATCTATTCCAATTTTCTGTAAAGTTTGTATCATGAATAAATGTTGGACCTTATCAAAGGCTTTTTCTGCATCTATAGAAATGATCATGTGGATTTTATTTTTGGCTTTATTGATATGGTGCATTACATATATTGATTTTCGTATGTTGAACCATCCTTGCATTCCTGGGATGAATCCCATTCCTGGGATCAATCCCACTTGGTCATGTGTATAATCCTCTTGATGACTTGTTGCATCCTATTTGCCAATATTTTATTGAGGAGTTTTGCATCTGTGTTCATTAGGGAGATCGGTCTATAGTTCTCATTTTTAGTTGGGTCTTTATCAGGCTTTGGTACTAGAGTAATATTTGCTTCCAGGAATGACTTAGGAAGGATTGCTTCCCTTTCGATTTCATTGAATAGTTTGAGGAGTGTTGGCATTCGGTCTTCTTTGTATTTCTTGTAGAATTCTGCAGTGAATCCATCTGAGCCTGGGCTCTTCTTGGTGGGTAAGGACTTAATTACATTTTCAATTTCATTAACAGAGATTGGGTTATTCAACAGTTTTATATCCTCTTGATCTAGCTTTGGTACTTCATATGTTTCTAGGAATATGTCTATTTCTTCTGTGTTATCAAACTTTTGAGAGTAGAGGTTTTCGAAATAGGTGTTGATGATCTTCTGTATTTCTATTGGGTTTGTAGTGATTTCACCTTTTTCATTTCTTATTGCATGAATTTGAGTTTTTTCTTCCCTTTTTTAAAATAAGCTTGGCTAGGGGCTTATCGATTTTATTTATTCTTTCAAAGAACCAGCTCTTTGATTCGTTGATTCTTTGGATTGTTTTCTTAGTCTCTATTGCATTGATTTCTGCTCTGATTTTTATAATTTCCTCTCTTCTTTTGGCTTTGTGCTTGACTTGCTCTTCTTTTTCTAGCTGTTTGAGGTGTAGTATCAAGTTATTTATTTGTATTCGTTCTGTTTTCCTGATGTGGGAACTCAGTGCAATAAATTTTCCTCTCAGGACGGCTTTCATTGAATCCCACAGATTCCGGTAAGTTGTATCTGCATTTTCATTTTCTTTTAGGTATTGTTTAATTTCTTCTTTAATTTCTTCTGTGACCCACTGATTACTCAAGAGTGTGTTATTCAGTTTCCACTTGTTTGCGGCATTTTTCAGTATCTTTTATCATTAATTTCTAATTTCAAAGCGCTATGATCTGATAACATGCAAGACATGTTTTCAACTCTTTTGCATTTGTTTAAAAATGTTCTGTGTGCTAATATATGGTCTATTTTAGAGAATGATCCATGTACTGCTGAGAAGAATGTGTATTCTGATGTTGTTGGGTGGAACATTCTGTATATGTCTATCAAACCCATTTGTTCACAGGTGTGATTCAGTTCTGTTATTTCTTTGCTCATTTTATGTCTGGCTGTTCTGTCCCTTGGTGTCAATGGCGTATTAATGTCTCCTGTTACAATTGAGTTACTGATAATTTGAGTTTTCATTTCTGTTAATAATTGTTTTATATAACTGGGTGCTCTGGAGTTTGGTATGTATATATTTAAGATAGTTATCTCTTCCTCTTGGAGTGTTCCCCTTACGAGTATGTAGTGACATTCTTTGTCCTTTATGGTCATTGTTGGTTTAAAGTTCACGTTGTCTGCAAACAGAATGGTTACTCCTGCCTTTTTTTTGGATTCGTGCTGCATGAAGAATTGTTTTCCAAACTTTGACTTTCAGTTTGTGAGTATCCTTCTGGGTTAGATTGGTTTTCTGTAAACAGCATATGGTGGATTTGTTTCTTGATTCATTCTGCTAGTCTGTTTCTTTTGATTGGTGCATCGAGACCATTTACATTGATGGTTATTACTGTTAAATGCTGATTTATTGTAGGAATGTTATCTCTCTGCTGTTGCATCTTTATCTTTCTGTTCTGTTTAATTATTTGCTTTCCTTAGTGGTTTTTTCCTTTGTGTATCTAAACTGTCTTTCAATATTTTTTGCAGGGTTGGTTTGGTGTTCATGAAGTTCTTCAGCTGTTCTTTGTCATGGAAGTATCGTATTTCAGCATCGATTTTGAATGATAGTTTTGCAGGATATATCACTCTAGGGTGTTAATCATTTTGCTTTAGGATCTGTAATACTTCACTCCATGCTCTTCTTGACTTTATTGTTTGTGCTGAGAAGTCTGCTGTGATTCTGATAGGTTTTCCTTTATAAATGATCTGTCTTTTCTCTCTGACAGCTTTTAATAATTTTTTTTTGTGTGTGTTGGATTTCTGGGATGGTTATTATTATATGTCTGTGTGTATTTTTATTTTGCTTATGACTATTTGGAGTTCTATATGCTTCACTGATCCTGATGTCAGTTTCTGATCTCATGCTTGGGAAATTTTCAGCTATTACTTCTCTAAATATCCTCTTGACATCCTTTATGTTTTCTCCTTCTTTTTCATTAATCCCTATCATTCTTATGTTATTCTTCTTTGCATCGTCTTGCAGTTGTTGAATTGTTGTTTCCTGATTCCTTGTTATTTTTAAAACATTTTTCCTTTCCTGTTCAATTACTGCAATCCTGTCTTCAAGGTCTGAAATTCTATCTTCACTTTCATTAAGGCGGTTTTTACAACTTTCAGTGGAGTTTTTTATTTCCTGTATATCTCTGTGCATCTGCATTATGTATTGTTTGTTTCTTATATTGCTCGTCTAGGGATTCTATCTTTTTGTTTAGTTCCTCCAATTTTTTATCTGTGTTTTCTTTAGATATATTCAGAATCTCTTTCATTTCTTTTATCATTTCTTCTTTTATCTGGGAGATCATTTTGAGTTTGAATTTCTTTAAAGCTTCCTGGAGTTGCTTGTCAATTTCAGTAGCTATTGTGTCCGATATTTGAGATGGATGGCATATATTTTCTTCTATATACATTGCTCCTAAAGTTTCTTGAGATGGGCTGGAGGTTTGAGGTTGTAATTTGGTCTTTCATTTTGTCATTTTCCTATGTTTCTGTGTTTCAAGTGTTATTTGAAATCTTCCTCAGGATCTGTTGAAAATCTCCTTCTATGTTTGCAGCTACTTGAGACTCTGGCACCACGCTACCCCAAGCCACTGGTCCTGCAGAACCAATGGCCCTCCTCTGCCTGCCCAGAACACCGCAGTTCCAGACAAGCTGGGCCTCAGGGACACTGTGCGCCCACCTATCCCTTGGCAGTTCCACAGGTCTCCAGTCGCAGCTGGGTTAGGGTACTCACCACAGGCCACGGTGCCTCAGGAACATGGGATCCCTCCCTGCTTACACAGATATCCACAGTCCTCCAGACACATGGAGAGGCCGATGCAGGCGCCCAGATCTGCCCAGCCCCTCCTCTGCACACTGATGCCTAGGCCGGCAGCAAAACAGGCTGGGCTCCGGGGATAATGTGGGCCCGCCCACCTGTCGGAAGCTCAGCTGTTCTCCAAGTGCAGCCAGGATGTGGAGGTGGATGTAGAGGTCTCAAACCCACTTCTCCACTTCACTGCACCTGGAAGCCTGGAGGGTCGGAAACCGTCTGAGATTTGGGCAGAGTGTGCTAAGCACTCACCACAGGCCGCAGTGCCTCAGGGTTGAGATCCCTCCCTGCTTGCAGAGATATCCACAGTCCTCCAGACACACGGAGAGGCCAATGCAGGCGCCCCAGATCCGCACAGCCCCTCCTCTGCACACAGATGGCTAGGCGCGGCACTGAAACAGGATGGGCTCCGGGGATAATGTGGGCCCACCCACCCGTCGGAAGCTCAGCTGTTCTCCAAGTGCAGCCGGGATGGGGACACGGATGTAGAGGCCTCAAACCCACTTCTCCACTTCACTGCACACGGAAGCCTGGAGGGTCCAAAACAGTCTGAGATTTGGGCAGAGTGTGCTGAGCACTCAACACAGGCCCCAGTGCCTCAGGACCTGCGATCCCTCCCTTCTTGCAGAGATTTCCACAGTCCTCTAGACACACGGAGAGGCCGATGCAGGTGCCCCATATCCTCCCAGCCCCTCCTCTGCACACAGATGGCTAGGTGTGGCAGCAAAACAGCTGTTAGTGTTAGGTTTAGGGTTAGGGATATGGGTACAGTTAGGCTTCGCTTTACAATAAGGGTTAGGGTTATGATAAGGTTAGGGTTAGGTTTAGGGTTAGGATTAGGGTTACGGTGAGGTTTAGGGGTTAGGTGTTAGGGATAGGGTTACAGTAAGGCTTCAGGTTATGCTTAGGGTTAGGGTTACGATGAGGCTAGGTTAAGGGTTAGAGTTAGGGTTAGGGGTAGCATTTGCATTAGATTTAGGGTTAGTTTTAGGGTTAGGGTTAGGGTTAGGGCTAGGGTTACGATTAAGTTCAGAGATTATGGTTACGGTTAGGGTTATGGTTAGGGTTAGAGGTTAGGGTTAGTGTTAGGGTTAGGTTTAGGTTTAGGGTTAGGGTTAGGTTTAGAGCTAAAGGTTAGGGTTAGTGTTAGGGTTAGGGTTAGAGGTTAGTATTACTGTTAGGGTTTGTGTTGCGGTTAGGGTTTAGGGTGATTGTTAGGGTAGGGTTAGAGTTAGGGTTTGGGTTATGGTTAAAGTTTAGTGTTACGGTTAGTGTTAGAGTAAGAGTTAAAGTTCAGTGTTAGTGTTAGTGTTACGGTTAGAGTTGAGGGTTAGTGTTAGGGTAAGGGTTAGTGTTAGGGTTAGGTTTAGGGTTAGAGTTGAGGGTTAGTGTTAGGGTAAGGGTTAGTGTTAGGGTTAGGTTTAGGGTTAGAGTTTAGGGTTATGGTTAGTTTTATGGTTAGGGTTAGAGTTAGGGTTAGTGTTAGGGTTAGGGTTAGGTTTTGGATTTAGGGGTTAAGTGTTAGGAAGAGGGTTAGGGTTAGTATTACGGTTAGGGTTAGGGTTAGGGTTTGGGTTACGTTTAGGAATAGGGTTAGGTTTACGGTTAGGATTAGGGTTAGGGACAAAGTTAGGGGTAGGGTTAGTGTTAGGGTAACGGTTAGGTTTTGGGTTTAGGGGTTAAGTGTTAGGAAGTGGGTTAGGGTTAGGCTTTGGGTTTCGGTTAAGGTTAGGGTTATGATTAGGTTTAGGGTTAGTTTTATTTTTAGGATAGGTTTAGTGTTATTTTTAGTGTTAGTGTTAGGTTTAGGATTTAGGTGTTAGGGATAGGGTTAGGGTTAGGCTTAGGTTTAGAGTTAGGATTAGGGTTAAGTTTAGGGTTAGGATTAGGGTTAGGGGTAGTGTTAGGGTTAGGGCTAGGGTTTAGGATTACAGGTAGGGTTACGCTTAGGTTTAGGTTTAGGATTAGGGTTAGTGTTAGGGTAGAAGTTAGGTTTAGTGTTACAGTTAGGGTTAGGGTTAGGGTTAGGTTTAGTGCTAGGGTTAGAGGTTAATTTTAGGGTTGTGGTTAGGTTAGGGTTAGTGTTATGGTTCGAGTTTAGGGTTAGCTTTACAGTTAGGGTTAGGGTTAGGGTTAGAGTTAGGGTTAGGCTTAGAAGTTATGGTTAGGGTTCGGGTTAGACTTAGGGTTAAAGCTTAGGTTCAGAGTTAGTGATAGGGTTAGGGATAGGTTTACAGATAGGGTAAGGGTTAGGATTAGGATTAGTGGTTACATTTAGGGTTAGTATATGGTTAGTATTACGGTTAGGTTTAGAGGTTAGTGTTAGTGAAAGAGTTAGGGTTAGGGTTAGGGTTAGTGTTAGGGTTAGGGTTAGGGTTAGAGTTAGGGTTAGGTTTAGGGTTAGTGTTAGGCTTATGGTTATGGTTAAGGTTAGGGTGACAATTAGGGCTAGGATTAGGGTTAGGGTTAGGGTTAGGGTTATGGTTATGGTTAGGGTTAGCATTAGAATTTAGGAATAGGGTTAGGTGTAGTGGTTAGGAGTTCAGGATCAGGTCCTGGGTTAGGATTAGGGTTCGGGTTAGTGTTATGGTTTAGGTTAGCATGTAGGGTTAGCGTTAGGGTTAGGGTTAGGGTTATGGTTAGGGTTATGGTTAGTTTGAGGTTTAGGGCTAGGGTTAGGGTTAGTGTTAGGGTAGGGTTAGCGTTAGTGTTAGGGTTAGGTTGCGGTTTAGGGTTAGGGTTAGGGTTATGGTTAGTAGTTAGTTTAGGTGTTAGGTTTAGGGTTAGGTTTAAGGATAGGTTTCAATTTAAGGTTAGTGTTAGATGTTAGGGTTAGTGTTAGGGTTATGTTTAGGTTTAGAGGTATGGCTTTCGGTTATGTTTAGGCTTATTGGAGGGTTAGGAATAGGGTTAGGGTTAGGTATTACATTCAGGTTAAGCGTTAGTTTAAGGGGTAGGGTTAGGCTCAGGGTAGGGGATTTATGTTAGGTCTAGTGTTATGGTTATGGTTATGGTTAGGGTTAGGATTAGAAGTTAGTGTTAGGGGTAGGGTTAGGTTTATTGTTAAGTTTAGGGTTCGGTTTTGTTTTAGATTTCGGGTTAGCGATTAGGTGTTATGGATAAGGTTAGGGTTAGAGGTAGGGTTAGGTTTACGGTTAGGTTAGGCTTAGGGATAGTGTTGGGTTGAGGGTTCGGGTTTAGGATTAGTGTTAGGGTTAGTGTTAGGGTTACAATTAGGCTTCGGGCAACTGTTAGGATTCGCTTTATGATTAGGTTAAGGTTAGGGTTAGGGTTAGGGTTAGTGGTTAGCATTAGGTTTGGTTTAGGGTTAGGGTTAAAGCTTAGGTTTAGGTTTAGGGTTAGGGTTTGGTTTAGGGTTAGGTTTTGTGTTAGGGTTAGGGTAACATTTAGGGTTATGTTTAGGGTTAGCAATTAGGGTTAGGGTTAGGGTTAGGGTTAGTGCTAGTGTGAGGGTTAGGGGTAGTCTTAGGTTTAGGTTTAGGGTTAGAATTTAGGGTTAGGTTTAGGTCTAGGATTAGGGTTAGTGTTAGATTAGAAGTTAGGGTTAGGTCTGGGCTTAGGGTTATGGTTACGGTTTTGTTTAGGGTTAGTGTTAGGGTTAGGGTTAATTTTACGGTTTTGTCTTGGGTTATGCATAGTGTTAGGGTTAGTGTTAATCTTTAGGGTTAGGGTTAGGGTTACGGTTATTATTAGGGTTAGGTTTATGGTTAGAGGTTAGAATTAGGTCTAGTGTTAGAGTTTGGTGTTTGGGTTAGGGTTATGTTAGTGTTATGGTTAGAGTTTAAGGTTAGGGTTAGGGTTAGAGTTAGGCCTATGGTTATGGTTAGATGTTAGCATTAGGTTTAGGGTTAGTGTTTGGGTTAGGGTTAGGGTTAGGGTTAAGCTTAGAGGTTATGATTAAGGTTATGGTTAGGGTTAGGGTTAAAACTTAGGTTTAGTTGTAGGGTTAGGGATAGTTTTAGAGTTAGTGTTAGGGTTAGGGTTAGGCGTTAGGTGTTAGGGAAAGGGTTAAGGTTAGACTTCGGTTTATGGTTTGTGTTAGGGTTACGATTAGTTTTAGTGTTAGGGTTAGGTTGAGGTTTAGGGTTAGTTTTAGTGTTAGGTTTAGGGTAGGGTTAGGGGTTAAGTGTTAGTGATAGTGTTAGGGTTAGTGATAGGGTTAGAGTTAGGTTTACGGTTAGGGTTAGGGTTAGGGATACTATTAGGTTTAGGATTAGTGTTTAGGTTAGGGTTAGGGTTAGGTTTACAGTTAGCTTTAGGGTAATGGATAGTGTTAGGTTTAGGGTTATGCTATAGGGTTAGGGTTAGGGTTAGGGTTAGGAATAAGGTTAGGGTTATAGTTAAAAGTTAGCGTTAGGATTAGTGTTAGAGTTTGGATTTAGGGTTAGTGTTGCAGTTAGATTTTAGGGTTAGGGTAAGGGTTACAGTTACGGTTAATTTAGTTTACGGTTAGGGTTAGCATTAGGATTAGTGTTAGGGTTAGGGTTCTAGTTTAGCGTTAGTTTTAGTGATAAAGTTTTGGGTTATGGTTATGGTTAGTGTTAGTCTTAGAGGTTACGGTTAGGGTGAGGGTTAAACCTTAGGTTTAGGGTTGGGATTAGGGTTAGAGTTAGGGATAGGGTAAGGGTTAGTATTAGGGTTAGTGGTTAGGTTTAGGGTTAGGGTTATGGTTAGGGTTATGTTTAGAGGTTAGTTTTAGATTTAGGGTTATGGTTTTGGTTAGTATTAGTGTTAGGGTTAGGTTTAGAGTTAGGTTTAGGGTTAGGTTAGGGTTAAAGTTAGGTTTAGTGTTATGTTAGGTTTAGCATTTAGGGTTAGGGTTAGTGTTAAGGTTAGTGTTATTGTTAGGGGTAGGTTTCGGTTGAGCTTTAGGGTTAGGGTTAAAGGTTAGGGTTAAATGTTAAGTTTAGTGTTAGGTTTAGGTTTAGGGTTAGGGATAGGTTTAGGGTTAGGTTTAGTGTTAGAGGTTATGGTTAGTATTAGGGTTAGGGTTAGGGTTAAGTTTAGGGTTAGAGGTATGGGTTAGGGTTAGTGTTAGGATTAGGGTTAGGGTTATTCTAGGGTTAGGTTTAGGGTTAGGGTTAGGCTTAGGTATTACAGTCAGGGTTAGGGTTAGGTTAAGCGTTATGGTTAAGTTTAGGTTTAGGGATTAATTTTAGGTTTAGGGTTATGGTTAGGGTTAGGGTTAGGATTAGAAATTACTGTTAGGGGTAGGGTTAGGGTTATGGTTACGTGTAGGATTAGGATTAGTGTTAGGTTTAGGTTTTGGGGTTAGGTGTTAGGGAGATGGTTAAGGTTAGGCTTCTGGTTAGGTTAGGGTTAGGGTTAGGATTAGGTTTAAGTTTAGGATTAGGGTTATGTTTAGCGTTAGTTTTAGCTTTAGTGTTACTTTTATGGTTAGGTTTACGGATAGGGTTGTGGTTAAGTGTTAGGTATAGTTTTAGGGTTAGTGTTATGGTTAGATTTTTGATAAGGATTATGATTAAGAATAGATTTAGGTTTTGGGTTAGCATTTAGCGTTAGTGATAGGTTTACATTTAAGGTTAGTGCAAGTGTGAGGTTTAGAATATGGTTTAGTATTATGTTTAGGGTTAGGGTTAGTGTTACAGTTACCGTTAGGGTTACATGTTAGGTTAGGTTTCGTGTTAGTGTTAGGGTTACGGTTAGTGTTATGGTTAGGTTTAGAGTTAGAGCTTTAGGGTTAGGGTTAGGGTTTAGGTTAGGTTTAGGTTTAGGGTTAGGGTTAGGATTAGAAGGTATGGTTAGGGGTAGGGGTAGGGTTATGGTTACTGTCTGTATTAGGATTAGTGTTAGGGTTAGGTTTAGGGGTTAGGTGTTAGGGAGATGGTTAAGGTTAGGCTTCGGGTTAGGTTAGGTTTAGGGTTACGATTAGGTCTAGGGTTAGGCTTAGGGTTAGGTTTAGTGTTAGTTTTAGGGTTAGGTTTAGGGTAGGATTGGGGTTAGGTGTTAGGGATAGGTTTAGGGTTAGGTTTAGTGTTAGGTTTTTGGTAAGATTATATTTAAGAATAGAGTTAGGTTTAGGGTTAGCATTTAGGGTTAGGGTTAGGGTTAGTTTTAGGTTTAGTGTTAGGGTCAGTGTGAGGTTTAGAATTTGGTTTAGTTTTAGGTTTAAGGTTAGGGTTAGAGTTAGAGTTAGAGTTAGGTTCAGGATTACATGTTAATGTTAGGCTTAGTGTTAGGGTTAGGGTTAGGGTTATAGTTAGGTTTAGCGTTAGAAGGTTAGGGTTAGGGTTAGGGTTATGTTTAGAGGTTAGCGTTAGGTTTAAGGTTAATGCTTGGTGTTAGTGTTAGGGTTAGAGTTAGGCTTAGAGGTTAGTGTTAAGGTTTGGGTTTAGGTTCTGGTTTGTTTTACGGTTACAATTAGGATTAGGGTTAGGGTTAGTGTTAGGGTTCGGGTTAGTTTTAGTGTTAGATTTAGGCTTAGAGTTAGGGGTTAGGGGTTAGGGCTTAGGGATAGTGTTAGGGTTAGGGTTAGGTTTAGGGTTAGGGTTAGGTTTATGGTGAGGCTTAGAGTTAGGGATAGGGTTAGGGTTAGTGTTAGGGTTAGAGATAGGGTTTAAGTTAGGGTTAGGTTTAGGGTTACTGTTATGGTTAAGTTTAGGTTTAGAGTTATGTTTAGAGGTTAGTGTTTATTTTTAGTGTTAGAGTATAGGGTTAGGGTTAGGGTTAGGCTTAGGCTTAGAGGTTATGGTTAGGTTTAGGTTTAGGGTTATGGTTATGGTTAAGGTTACGATTATGATTTGTGTTTGTGTTACGATTAGGTTTATGGTTAGCATTAGTGTTAGGTTTCGGGTTAGTTTTATGCTTAGGTTTCGGGTTAGGTTTAGGTGTTAGTTGTTAGGGATAATGTTAGGGTTAAGGTTATGCTTAGTTTTAGGATTAGGGTTAGGGTTAGTATTAGGGTTAGGGTTAAGGTTAAGGTTAGGGTTTGGATTAGTATTAGGGTTACGTTTAAGGTTAGGTTTATGGGTTAGGTATTAGGGATAGGTTTAGGGTTAGGCTTCAGGTTACGATTTGTGTTAGGATTATGATTCGGTTTAGGTTTAGGGTTAGGGTTAGGTTTAGGGTTAGTCTTAGGGTTAGGTTTATGGTTAGGGTGAGGGTTTAGGTGCTAACAATAGTGTTAGTGTTAGGGTTATTTTTAAGGTTAGGTTTACGTTTAGTGTTAGGGTTAAGGATATGGTTAGGGTTAGGTTTAGTGTTAGGGTTAGGTTTAGGTTTAGGGTTAGTGTTAGTTTTAGGGTTATGGTTAGAGGTTAGCTTTAGGTTTAGTGTTAGAATTTGGGGTTAGGGTTAGGGTTATTGTAAGGCTTAGAGGTTATGGTTAGGTATAGGCTTAGGGTTAGGGTTAAAGCTTAGGTTTAGGTTTAGGGTTAGTGTTACGGTTAGGGTTATGGATAGGGTAAGTGTAAGGGTTAGGTTTAGTTGTTAGGTTTAGGGTTAGGGATATGCTTAGGATTTGGGTTATTCCTAGATTTAGAAATTAGTGTTAGGGTAGAGTTTAGTGCTAGGGTTATGGTTAGGTTTAGACTTAGGTTTAGGTTTTGTAAGGGTTAGGGTTAGGGTTAGGGATAGGGTTACGCTTAGGCTTTGGGTTATGGTTAGGGTTAATGTAACGAATGGGTTAGTGTTAGGTTTAGGTGTTAGTGATAGGTTTATGGGTTAGGGTTAGGGTTGGAGTTAGGGTTAGGGTTAGGGTTAGGGTTAGTGTTAGTGTTTTTAGGGTTAGAGTTTTGTTAGGGTTAGGGTTATGGTTAGGGTTATTGTTAGGTTGAGGTTTAGGGTTAGGGTTAGAAGTTAGGTTTAGTGTTATGTTTAGGGTTAGGGTTAGGTATAGATTTAGGGTTAGGGTTAGTGTTAGAGGTTAGGGTTAGTGTTAGGGTTAGGTTTAGGGTTAGGGTTAGGATTAGGGTTAGGGTTAGTGTTAGGGTTACGCTAGTGTTAAGTTCAGATTTATGGTAAGGTATTACAGTCATTGTCAGGGTTAGTTTTAAAGTAACCCTAGTAAAGTTACGTTTAGAGTTAGGTTTATGGTTAGGGACTAATGTTAGGTTTAGGGTTAGGGTTATGGGTAGGGTTTAAGGTTAGGGTTAGGGATAGGGTTAGGATTTGAAGCTGGGTAGGGTTAGGGTTAGGGTTATGGTTATGGTTAGGGTTTTGGTTAGTGTTATGGTTAGGTTTAGGGGTTAGGCATTAGGGAGAGTGTTAAGGTTAGGCTTCACGTTACGGTTAGGGTTAACATTACGATTAGATTTAGGGTTAGGCTTAGGTTTAGTGTTAGGGTTAGGTTTAGTGTTAATTTTAGGGTTAATTATGCAATTACTGTTATGATTTAGGTGTTAGGGATAGGGTTAGGGTTACGATTTGTGTTAGTGTTACGATTAGGTTTAGGGTTAGGGTTAGTGTTAGGATTAGGTGTTAGGTGTTAGGTGTAGTGTTAGGGTTAGGGTTAGGGTTAGGTTTAGCGGTTAGTTTAGGGTTAGCGTTACTATTAGTGTTAGGGTTACGGTTAAGGTTAGGGTTTGGATTAGGATTAGGGTTAGGGTTAGGGTTAGGTTTACAGGTTAGGTATTAGGGATAGGTTTAGCGTTAGGTTTCGGGTTACATTTTGCGTTAGGATTACAATTAGATTTAGGTTTAGGGTAAGGGTTAGTTTTAGGGTTCGTTTTAGGGTTAGGTTTCTGGTTTAGGGTTAGTGGTTAGGTGGTAGGGATAGTGTTAGTGTTAGGGTTATTGTTATGGTTAGGTTTACGGTTAGAGTTAGGGTTAGGGATGGTGTTAGGGTTAGGGTTAGGGTTAGGGTTTAGGGTAGGTTTAGGGTTAGGTTTAGTGTTAGGGTTAGGTTTAGGTTTAGGGTTAGGGTTAGTTTTAGGGTTATGGTTAGAGGTTAGCTTTAGGTTTAGTGTTAGAATTTGGGGTTAGGGTTAGGGTTATTGTTAGGCTTAGAGGTTATGTCTATGTTTAGGCTTAGGGTTAGGCTTAAATCTTAGGTTTAGCTTTAGGGTTAGTGTTAGGGTTAGGGATAGGTAATTTTTAGGATTATGGTTAGTCATTAGGTTTAGGGTTTGGATTACGCTTAGGGTTAGGCTTATGGCTAGATTTAGAAGTTAGTGTTAGGGTTAGTGTTAAGTTTAGTGCTAGGGTTAGGGTTAGATTTAGAGTTAGGCTTAGACTTAGGGTAAGGTTTAGGGTTAGGTTTAGGGATAGGGTTATGCTTAGGCTTCAGGTTACGGTTAGGGTTAATGTTACGATTAGGTTAGGGTTACGGTTAGGGTTAGGTGTTAGTGATAGGGTTATACTTTAGGGTTAGGGTTGGGTTTAGGCTTAGGGTTATGTTTAGTGTTAGTGTTTAGGGTTAGAGTTTTGTTAGGGTAAGTGTTATGGTTAGGGTTAGTGTTAGGTTGAAGTTTAGGGTTAGGGTTAGAAGTTAGGTTTAGTGTTATTTTTAGGGTTAGATATAGGTTTAGGCTTAGGGTTAATGTTAGATGTTAGGGTTAGTGTTAGGTTTAGGGTTAGGCTTAGGGTTAGAATTAGGGTTAGGGTTAGTGTTAGGGTTATGCTAGTGTTAAGGTTAGAGTTAGTGTTAGGTATTACAGTCATTGTTAGGGTTACTTTTAAAGTAACCCTAGTCAAGTTAGGTTTAGAGTTAGGTTTAGGGTTAGCGATTAATGTTAGATTTAGGGTTAGGTTTATGGGTAGGGCTTAAGGTTAGGGTTAGGGGTAGGGTTAGGATTAGAAGCTGGGTTAGGGGGTAGGTTTTGGGTTTTGGTTACGGTTAGGGTTAGGGTTAGTTTTAGGTTTAGGTTTAGGTTTTAGGTGTTAGGGAGAGTGTTACAGTTAGGCTTCGCATTACAGTTAGTGTTAGCATTATGATTAGGTTTAGGGTTAGGCTTAGATTTAGGGTTAGGTTTAGTGTTAATTTTAGGATTAAGTTTAGGATTAGGGTTAGGAGTTAGGTGTTAAAGATAGGGTTAGGGTTATGGTTAGGTTTACCATTAGGGTTAGGGTTAGGGATAGTGTTAGGGTTAGCGTTAGGGTTTAGGGTGTTGGTTAGGGTTTAGGGTGTTGTTTAGGCTTAGGGTATCTTTTAGGTTTAGGGTTAGGGGTATTGCTAGGGTTACAAGTTGGTTTAGTGTTAGTGTTATTTTGGGTTAGAGTTATGGTTAGGTTTAGATGTTAGGGTTAGGGTTAGTGTTACTGTTAGAGTTAAGGGTTAGGGTTAGTGTTAAGGTTAGGGTTAGTGGTTAGGTGTTAGGGTGAGTGTTATGGTTAGCCTTCAGGTTACAGTTTGCTTTAAGGTTACGATTAGGGTTAGGGTTAGGGTTAGGCATAGGGTTAGAGTTTAGAATTAGGTTTAGTGTTAGTGTTAGGTTTTGGTTACGGTTGGAGTTTAGCGTTAGGGTTATGGTTATGGCTAGGGTTAGGTTTAGGGTTATGGTTAGAGGTTACTGTTAGGTTTAGTGTTAGTGTTTGTGGTTAGGATTAGGTTTAGGTTTAGGGATAGTGTTATTGTTAGTGTTAGGGTTTAGGTTAGGGTTAGTATTAGTGTTAGTTTTAGGGTTAGGGTTAGGGTTGGGGTTAGGGTTATGGATAGAGGTTAGAGTTAGGTTTAGTGTTAGAGTTGGGGTTACGTTTAGCGTCAGGGTTAGGCTTAGAGGTTATGGTTATGGTTAGGTTTAGGGTTATGGATAGGGTTAGGGATAGGTTTAGGGTTAGGGTTAGTGTTAGGGTTAGGGTTAGGGTTACAGTTAGGTTTAGGCTTATGGTAGTGTTAGGGTTAGGGTTAGGGTTAGGGTTAGGGTTAGGGTTAGTGTTAGGTTTAGGGTTAGGTTTAGGATTAGAAGTTAGGGTTAGGGGTAGTTTTAGGGTTAGGTTTAGTGTTAGGTTTAGGGTTAGGTTTAGGGTTAGGATTATGGTTACGGTTAGGGTTAGGGTTAGTGTTAGGGTTAGGGTTTGGTGTTATGTGTTAGGGAGATGGTTAATGTTAGGCTTCAGGTTACAGTTAGTGTTAGGGTTATGATTAGGTTTAGGGTTAGGGTTAGGGATAAGGTTAGGGTTAGTGTTAGGGTTAGGGTTAGGGTTAGGGTTAGGGTTAGGGTTTAGGGTTTGGGTTAGTGTTAGGGTTAGGGTTAGTGTTACGGTTAGGTTTAGTGTTAGTTTTAGGTTTAGCTTGATTGTTAGGATTAGGGCTTAAGTGTTAGTTATAGGGTTAGGTTCAGGGTTAGTGTTAGTGTTATGATTAGTTTTAGGGTTATGTTGAGGTTTAGGCTTAGGTTTAGGGTTAGTGTTAGGGTTAAGGTTACCGTTAGGTTTAGGTTTAGGTTAAGCTTTAGGGTTAGGTTCAGGTTTAGGTTTAGGGTTAGTTTTAGGTTTAGAAGTTTGGTTTAGGGTTAGTGTTATGGTTAGGATTAGGGTTAGAGGTATGGTTTAGGTTTAGTGTTAGGTTTGTGTTATGTTTAGGGTTAGGGATAAGGTTAGATTTAGGTTTAGGGTTAGCCATAGGGCTAGGGTTAGGTTTAGTGGTATGGGTTAGGGATAGTTTTAGGGGTAGGCTTAGTGTTAGGTTTAGTGTTATGGTAGTTTTAGGTTTATGGTTAGGTTTTCGTATTATGGTTAGTGTTTGGGTTAGTTTAACGGGTAGCATTAGGGTTAGGGTTAGGGATTAATGTTACATTTAGGCTTAGGTTTATGGTTAGGGTTAGAGTTATGGTTAGTGTTAGTGTTAGTGTTAGAATTTAGGGTTAGGGTTAAGTTTAGGGTTAGGTTTAAGATTAAGTATAGGATTAGAATTTACGGTTAGGGTTAAAGTTAGGGTTAGGGTTACGGTTAGGGTTAGTGTTAGGGCTAGGTTTAGAGTTAGCGTTAGGGGTTAGGTGTTAGGAAGAGGTTAGTGTTATGCTTCGTGTTATGCTTAGGTTTAGGTTTTCGATTAGGTTTAGTCTTAGGGTTACGGATAGGGTTAGGGTTAGGTTTAGGTTGACAGGGTTAGTGTCAGGTTTAGGGATAGAGTTTAGTGTAAGTTTTAGGTTTAGTGTTAAGTTTACTGTTAGTTTTAGGGTTAGGGTTAGGGTTAGGGTTTAGGCTCCAGGTTTGTGTTAGGGTTAGGGTTAGGGTTATGATTAAGGTTACGGTTAGGTTGAAGTTTTGTTTTAGGTTTAGGATTTGGTTAGGGTTAATGTTAGAGTTAGGGTTAATGTTAGAAGTTAGGTTTAGTGTTAGGTTTAGAGTTAGTGTTAGGGATAGGTTTAGGGTTAGGGTTAGGGTTAGTGTTAGGGTTATGGTTACAGATAAGGGTTAGGGTTATGTTTAGGGATAGGGTTAGGGTTAGGGATAGGATTATGGTAGGTTTAGGTTTGGGGTTAGGGTTAGGTATTATGGTCAGTATGAGTGTTATTTTAAGGGGTAGGGTTAGGGTTAGGGTTAGAGATTAATGTTAGTTTAAGCTTTAGCGTTCCGGTTAGAGTTAGGGTCAGTGTTAATTTTAGGGTTATGGTGAGAGTTAGGTTGGGTTAGGGTTAGGGTTAGGGTTAGGGTCAAAGTTTAGGGTTAGTGTTAAGTTTACTGTTAGTGGAAGGGTTAGAGTTAGGAGTAGAATTTAGCGTTAGGGTTAGTTTAAGGTTTAGGGTTACGGTTACGGTTAAGGTTAGGGTTAGGGTAAGTTTTAGGTTTTGGGTTAGGGTTTAGGTGTTAGGGAGAGGGTTAGGGTTAAGCTTCGGGATACAGTTAGTGTTGGTGTTACAATTAGGTTTAGGGTTAGTGTTAGGGATAGTGTTATGGTTAGGGTTAGGGTTTAGGGTTTGGGTTGGTGTTAGGGTTAGGGTTAGTGTTACGGTTAGGTTTATTGTTAGTTTTAGGGTTAGCTTTAGCGTTAGGATTAGGGGTTAGTTGTTAGTTATAGGGTTAGGTTCAGGGTTAGTGTTAGATTAGGGTTGGGTTATTGATTAGTTTTAGGATTAGGTTGAGGTTTAGGCTTAGGTTTAGGGTTAGAGTTAGGGTTAAGGTTACTGTTTGGGTTAGGTTTAGGTTAAGCTTTAGTGTTAGGTTCAGGTTTAGGTTTAGGGTTAGGTTTAGGTTTAGAAGTTTGGTTTAGTGTTAGTGTTATGTTTAGGGTTAGGGTTAGAGGTATGGGTTAGGGTTAGTGTTAGGTTTGTGTTATGGTTAGTGTTAGGGATAAGGTTAGATTTAGATTTAGGGTTAGCATTAGGTCTAGAGTTAGGTTTAGTGGTATGGGTTAAGATTAGGTTTAGGGGTAGGCTTAGTGTTAGGTTTAATGCTATGGTAGGTTTAGGGTTAGGGTTTGGGTTTTGTATTACAGTTAGTGTTAGGGTTAGTTTAACGGGTAGCATTAGGGTTAGGGTTAGGGGTTAATGTTACATTTAGGCTTAGGTTTATGGTTATGGTTAGAGTTATGGTTAGTGTTAGGGTTAGTGTTAGAATTTAGGGTTAGGGTTAAGTTTAGGGTTAGGGTTAGGTTTAAAGTTAGGTTTAGGATTAGAATTTATGGTTAGGGTTAAAGTTAGGGTTAGCGTTATGGTTAGGGTTAGGGTTAGGTTGAAGTTTCTGGTTAGGTTTAGGGTTTTGTTAGGGTTAGTGTTAGAGTTAGGGTTAATGTTAGAATTTAGGTTTAGTGTTAGGTTTAGGGTTATTGTTAGGGATAGGTTTAGGGTTAGGTTTAGTGTTAGAGGTTAGGGTTAGGGTTAGTGTTAGGGTTATGGTTAGAGGTAAGCGTTAGGTTTAGGTTTAGGGTTAGGGTTACGTATTACGGTCAGTGTTAGGGTTATTTTAAGGTGTAGGGTTAGGGTTAGACTTAGAGATTAATGTTAGTTTAAGCATTAGGGTTCCGGTTAGAGTTAGGGTCTGTGTTAATTTTAGGGTTAGGGTTAGAGTTTAGGGTTAGTGTTGGTGTTAGGGTTAAGTTTAGGGTCAAAGTTTAGGGTTAGTGTTAAGTTTACTGTTAGTGGTAGGGTTAGGGTTAGGAGTAGAAATTAGCATTAGGGTTAGGTTAAGCGTTAGGGTTATGGTTACGGTTAAGGTTAGTGTTAGGGTAACTTTTAGCTTTTGGGTTAGGGGTTAGGTGTTACGGAGAGGGTTAGGGTTAGGCCTCGGGATACAGTTAGTATTGGTGTTATGATTAGGTTTAGGGTTAGGATAAGGAATAAGGTTAGGGTTAGTGTTATGGTTAGGGTTAGGGTTTTGGTTTAGTGTTAGGTTTATGGTTAGGGTTAGCGTTATGTTTGGTGTTACGGTTAGGTTTAGTGTTAGTTTTAGTGTTAGGTTTAGGGTTAGGTTTAGGGGTTAGTGATAGGTTTAGGTTCAGGGTTACGATTAGGGTTAGGGTTAGGTTTAGGGTTAGGATTAGGCTTAGGTTTATGTTTAGTGTTAAGTGTTAGGTTTCGTGTTATGGTTAAGTTTAGAGGTTAGGGTTAGTGTTAGGGTTAGTGTTAGGATTAGAAGTAAGGGTTAGGGGTAGGGTTAGGGTTAGGATTAGTCTTAGGGTTATGTTTTGAGTTTAGCGTTAGGTTTAGATTTTTGGTTAGGCTTAGAGGTTAGGGTTAGTGTTAGTGTTAGGGTTCGGATTAGGATTAGAAGTTAGAGTTAGTGGTAGGGTTGGGGTTAGGGTTAGTGTTAGGGTTTGGGTTAGTGCTAGGGTTAGGGCAATGTTTAGGGTTAGTGTTATGTTTACGGTTAGGTTTAGTGTTAGGGTTAGTGTGAGGGTTAGGTTTAGGGTTAGATGTTAGGGTTAGCGTTTAGGGTCCGGTTTAGTGTTAGGGTTAGGGTTAGGGTTATGATTAGTGTTAGGGTTAGGTTGAGCTTTAGGGTTAGGGTTAGGGTTAGGGTTTGGGTTAGTTTTAGAGTTAGAAGATAGGTTTAGTTTTAGGTTTAGGGTTAGTGTTAGGGATAGGTTTAAGGTTAGGTTTAGTGTTATGCTTATGGTTAGAGGTAAGGGTTAGGGTTAGGTTTAGGTGTAGGGTTAGCGTTAGTGATAGGGTTATGGTAGCTTTCCCGTTAGCATTTGGGTTAGGTATTATGGTCAGTTTTAGAGTTAGTTTAAGGGTTAGGGTTAAGGTTAAGTTTAGGCATTAATATTAATTTAAGAGTTAGAGTTACGGTTAGGGTTAGGGTTAAGGTTAGTTTTAGGGTTAGGGTTAGAGTTTAGCATTAAAATTAGGTTTAGGGTTAATGTTAGTGTTAGGGTTAGGTTTAGTGTTAAAGTTTATGGTTAGTGTTATGTTTAGTGTTAGGGGTGGGGTTAGGGTAAGGATTAGAATTTAGGGTTAGGTTTAGGTTTAGGGTAGGGTTATGGTTACGGTTAGGGTTAGGTTTAGGGTTAGGTTTAGGTTTAGGGTTAGGTGTTATGTGTTAGAAAGTGGGTTATGGTTAGGGTTCGGTTTATGGTTACATTTAGGGTTACGATTAGGTTTAGGGTTCTGGTTAGTGTTTGTTTTAGGGTTAGGGTTAGGGTTAAGTTTAGGTGTTTGTTGTCAGAGATAGGGTTAGCATTAGGGTTAGGGTTAGTGTTAGGGTTAGTGTTAGTGTTAGGGTTACGTTTAGGGTTTTGTTTATGGTTAGGGATAGTGTTAAGTTTAGGGTTAGGGTTAGGGATAGTGTTAAGGTTAGGGTTAGGGTTAGGATTTGGGTTAATGTTTAAGGTTAGGGTTAGGTTTAGGTTTACAGTTAGATTTAGGGTTAGTTTTATGATTAGAATTTAGTGTTAGTGTTAGGGTTAGGGTTAGGGTTAGGGATGGGTGTAGGGTTAGCCTTAGGGGTTATGTGTTAGGGAGAGGGTTAGGGTTAGGCTTCTGGTTAAGGTTAGGTTTACGGTTACAGTTAGGTTTAGGTTTAGAGCTACGGTTAGGTTTAGGGTTAGGTTTAGGATTAGCTTTAGTTTAAGAGTTGGGGTTAGAGTTAGGATTTAGGTGTTTGCGACAGTGTTAGGGGTAGGGTCAGTGTTAGGGTTAGGTATTACAGTCAGGCTTAGGTTTAATTTAAGGTGTAGCGTTAGGGTTAGGGTAAGGGATTAATGTGAGGTTTAGGGTGAGGGTTATTGTTATGGTTAGGGTTACGGTTAGGATTAGAAGTTAGGGTTAGTGGTAGGGTTAGGGTTCTGGTTACAGTTAGGGTTAGGGTTAGGTTTAGTGTTAGGGTTAGGTTTAGGGGTTAGGTGTTAGGGAGAGTTTTAAGGTTAGGCTTCGGATTACAGTTATGGTTAGGGTTATGATTAGCTTTAGCGTTAGGCTTAGGGTTAGGGTAGTGTTAGGTTTAGGTTGAGTGTTAATTTTAGGGTTAGGATTAGTGTTAGTGTTAGGTGTTAAGGTTAGGGTTAGGTTTAGCTTTACAGTTAGCTTTAGGGTTAGGTTTACGGTTAGGTTTAGGGTTAGGTTTATGGTTAGGGTTTAGGGTTAGGGTTAGGGTGTAGGGTTAGTTTTATGGTTAGGTTTAGGGTTACTGTTTGATTTAGATTTAGTGTTAGGTTTAGTGTTAGGGTTAGAAGTTGGTTTCATGTTAGGGTTAAGGTTAGGGTTAGAGTAAGGGTTAGGCTTAGATTTTAGGGTTAGGTTTAGGGTTACGGTTATTGTTACCTTTAGAGTTTATTGTTAGGGTTAGGGTTAGGGTTAAGGTTATGGTTAGAGGTTAGTGTTAGGTTTGGGTTAGAGATTGAGTTTACGGTGGGTTAGGGTTAGGATTAGCGTTAGTGTTAGTGTTAGGATTAGGGTTAGGGTTAGGATTATTGTTAGAAGTTATCGTTTGTTTTAGAGTTAGGCTTATGTTTAGGGTTAGGATTAGTAGTTAGCATTAGGGTTAGCGTTTGGGTTGAAACTTAGGTTTAGTGTTAGCATTATTGTTAGAAGTTAGCTATAGGGTTATGGTTAGGTTTAGCGTTAAGTTGAGATTTAGGGTTAAATTTAGTGTGAGGATTAGAAGTTATGTTTGTGTTAGTGTTAGGTTTAGGATTAGGGATAGTGTTAGATTTAGGGTTAGGTTTTATGTTTACGCTTAGGTTTAGGGTTAGGTTTAGGGTTAGGGTTAGGTATATGGTAAGGGTTAGGATTAAGGTTTGTGTTAGGGTTAGGGTTAGGGTTAGAGTAACTTTTAGGGTTAAGGTTAGGTTTAGTGTTATGGTTAGGGTCAGGTTAGGGTTGGTGTTAGGGTGAGGGTTAGGTTTAGGGTTAAGTTTTGGATTAAGTGTATGCTTAGAGGTTAGTTTTAGGGTTATGGTTAAGGTTAGGGTTCGGGTTAGAAAAGTTTTGGATTAGGGTTAAGGTTAGGATTGGTGTTAGGGTTAGAGTTAATGTTAGGTTTAGGGTTAAGTTCAGGCTTAGGGTTTGGTGTTAGGTTTTAGGATTAAGGTTAGGTTAGGGTTAGGTTTAGGGCTAGAGTTAGGGTTAGGCTTAGAGGGTTAGTGTTAGGGTTAGTGGTAGGTTTAAGTTTATATTTGGATGTTATGGTTAGAGTTAGGGTTAGGGTTAGGATTAGTGTTAGGGTTAGGGTTAGGTTTAGGGCTTAGGGTTTTATTTAGGTTTAGGGTTAGAGTTAGGTTAGTGCTATGGTTAGGGGTTAGTGTTAGGGTTAGTGTTAGGGTTATGGTTAGGTTTAGGGTTAGGGTTACGGTTAGGCTTAGGGTTAGGGCTAATGTTAGGGTGATGGTTAGAGGTTAGCGTTAGATTTAGTGTTAGGGTTGGGTTAGCTTTAGGGTTAGTGATTAGGGTTAAGTTTAGGGTTATGGTTGCATTTAGGGATAGGGTTAGGGTTAGAGATAATTTTAGGTTTTGAGTTAGGGTTAAGTGTTAGGGTTAGGGCTAGGGTTAGCGTTAGGGTTAGAAATTAGGGTTAGGTTAGGGTTAGGGTTTGGGTTAGGGTTTCGGTTTGATTTTAGAGTCAGAGTTACCGTTAGAATTAGTGTTAGTGTTAGGGTTATGGTTATTTTTAGAAGTTAGCGTTAGATTTAGAGTTAGGGTTATGGTTGTTGTTAGGGTTAGGGTTAGGCATAGAGTTTAGCATTAGTTTTAGCGTTTGGGTTAAAGCTTAGGTTTAGGGTTAAGGTTAGTTTTAGAAATTAGCTATAGGGTTATGGTTAGGTTTAGGGTTAAGTTGAGATTTAGGGTTAGATTTAGTGTGAGGGTTAGAAGTTATGTTTGTGTTAGGGTTAGTGTTAGCTTTAGGGTTAGGGTTAGTGTTAGGGTTAGGGTTAGGGTTAGGGTTAGGGTTAGGGATAGTGTTAGTGTTAGGGTTAGGGTTTAGGGTTATGTTTAGCTTTAGGGTTATGTTTAGCATTACGGTTATGGGTAGGGGTATGTATAGGGTAGGGGATAGAATTAAGGTTAGTGGTAAAGTTAGGGTTAGTGTTAGAATTATGTTTAGGTTTAGGTTTAGCGTTAGTGTCACGCTTAGGGTCAGGGTTAGGGTTAGTCTTAGGGTTAGGTTTAGGTTTAGGTTTAAAGGTTAGGTGTTAGAGATAGAGTTACATTTAGGCTTCGGATTATGGTTTGGGTCAACGTTATGATTAGGTTAGGATTAGGGTTAGTGTTAGGTTTAGGGATGGGGTTAGAGGTTAGTGTTAGTGTTAGTGTTAGCGTTAGTGTTAGGGCTTAGGGTTAGGGTTAGGGTTAGTGTTAGTTTTAGGCCTTAGTGTTAGTGTTAGGGGTTAGGCTTATGGTTATGGTTATGGTTAGTGTTAGGGTTAGGGTTTGAATTAGGGTTAGAGAGTTAGGGCTATGGATAGGGTTAGGCTTTGGGTTAGGGTTAGGGTTAGGTTTAGGGTTAGGTTTAGGGTTAGAGGTTAGGGTTACAGTTAGGTTTAGGGTTAGAGTTAAGGTTACGGTTAGGTTTAGTGGTTAGGGTCACGGTTAGTGTTAGTGGTAGGTTTATGTTTAGAGGTTATGGCTGGATTAGGGTTAGGGTTGTGGTAAGTTTTAGGGTTAGGGTTAGGGTTGTGGTTAGGTTTAGGGTTAGGGTTAGGCTTTGGATTATAGGATTAAGGTTAGGCTTAGACTTAGGGTTAGGGCTAGGGTTAACATAGAGTTTAGGGTAGGATTAGGGTTAGTGTTAGGGTAGGGCTTAGGGTTAGCATTAGGTTTAGGGTTAATTTTAGGGCTTAGCATTCGGGTTAGTGTTAGGGGTTACGGTTAGGGTTATGGACTGGGTGGGGTAATGGTTAGTGGTTAGTGTTAGTGTTATTGTTAGGTTTAGGGTTAGTGTTAGGGTTCAAAGTTAAGTTTGGGGTTAGGGTTAGGGGTAAGCTTAGGATTAGTGTTAGGGTTAGGTTTAGGTTTAGGGTTATAATTAAGGTTAAGGTTAGAGGTTAGTGTTAGTATTAGGGTTAGGGTTAGGTTTAGGCTTTGAGTGTTAGGGTTATGGTTTGGGTTAGGGTTAGAAGTTAGGGTTAGGGTTAGTGTTATGGTTAGGGTTTGGCTTTGTGTTCAGATTAATATTAGGGTTACAGGTTAGGCTTATGGTTATGGTTATGGTTAGGTTTAGGTTTATGGTTAGAAGTTCGGGTTAGGATTAGGATTCGGGTTACGATCTGAGTTTAGTGTTAGGGTTAGTATTACGTTTAGTGTTAGAGTTAGGTTTATGGTTAACTTTAGGGTTACGGATAGTGTTAGGGTTAGGTTTAGAGTTTAGTGTTATGGTTATGGTTAAGTTTAGGTTTAGGTTTAGGGTTAGGTTTAGGATTAGTTTTAGGGTTAAGGTAAGGTTTAGGGATAGGATAAGTGTTAGGATTAGGGTTAGAGGATAGGTTTAGGGTGAGGGTTACTGTTATTGTTCAGGTTTGGTTTAGGGTTAGTTTTAGGGTAAGGGTTAGGGTTAGGTTTAGGGTTCGGGTTAGGCTTAGATTTAGGGTTAGTGTTAGGGTTAAGGTAGGGTTAGTGTTAGGGTAAGGTTTAGGTGTTAAGGTTAGGATTAGTGTTATGTTAGGATTGGGGTTAGGGTTATAGTTAGGCTCTGGATTATGGTTAGGGTTACGATTAGATTAGGGTTAGGATTAGTGTTAGGATTAGGGTTCGGTGTTAGGTTATAGGGATATGGTTAGTGAGGGTTACGGTTAGAGTTAGGTTAGGTTAGGGGTAGGGTTAGGGTTAGGATTAGGTTTTGTTGTTAGGGTTAGGTTAAGGGTTACGTTGAGGTTTATGGTTAGGCTTAGGGTTAGGGTTAGAAGTTAAGTTTAATTTTAGGATTAGGCTTTGGGTTAGGATTAGGTTTAGATGTTAGTGTTAGAGTTAGGGTTTGCTTTAGGTTTGGGGTTATTATTAAGGTTAGGTTTAGATGTTAGTGTAAGCGGTAGGATTAGGGTTAGGGTTAGACAGGGTTAGAGTTAGAATAGGGGTTAGTTAGTGTGAGGGTAAGGGTTAGGCTTTGGTTTAGTGTCAGGGTTTCGGTTAAGTTTAAGGTTATAATCAAGGTTATGGTTAGAGGTTAGTGTTAGTGTTAGTGTTAGTGTTAGGGTTAGGGTTAGGTTTAGGTTTAGGTTTATGGTTAGTGTTAGAAGTTAGGTTTGGTGTTAGGTTTAGGTTTAGGTTTAGGGTTAGTGTTAGTGTTAGGTTTACGGCCTTAATTAAGTTTAGGGTTAGAGTTTAGTGTTAGGCTTAGGGTTAGTGTTAGGGTTAGTGTTAGGGTTTGACAGGGTTAAGGTTAGGGTTAGGTTTATGATTGGGGTTATGCTTAGGTTTACTGTTAGAGTTAGGTTTAGGCTTAGGCTGAGGGTAAGGTTTAGGGTTAGAGTATTAGGATTAGGGTTTGGGTTAGGGTTAGGGTTAGGTTTAGGGTTAGGGTTAGTTTTAGTGTTATGATTAGGGTCAGGGTTAGAGTTAGGGTTAGGGTTAGGCTATGTTTAGAGGTTAGATGTTAGAGATAGGGTTATGTATTCGGATTACGGTTAGGGTTAGGGTTACGATTATGTTATGTTTAGGGTTAGTGTTAGGATTAGTGTTCAGTGTTAGGTTACAGGGATATGGTTAGTGTGAAGGTTACGGTTAGAGTTAGATTATGTTAGGGTTAGTGCTAGGGTTAGGGTTAGGGTTAGGATTACAGTTTGTCATTAGGGTTAGTGTTAGGGTTAGGTTGAGGTTTAGGGTTAGGCTTAGGGTTAGGGTTAGAAGTTAAATTTAATGTTAGGGTTAGGGTTTGCGTTAGGATTATATTTAGATGTTAGTGTTAGTGTTAGGGATAGGATTAGGGTTTGCTTTAGGTTTGGCGTTATAATTAAGTTTAGGGTTAGATGTTAGTGTAAGCGGTAGGATTACGGTTAGTGTTAGACAGGGTTAGGGTTCGAATAGGGGTTAGTTAGTGTGAGGGTTAGGGTTAGGCTTTGGTTTAGGGTCAGGGTTAGGGTTAGGTTTAGGGTTATAATTAAGGTTAGGATCAGAGGTTAGTGTTAGTGTTAGGGTTAGGGTTAGTTTTAGGTTTAGGTTTATGGTTAGTGTTAGAAGTTAGGTTTGGCGTTAGGTTTAGGTTCAGGGTTAGGGTTAGTGTTAGGTTACGGTTATAATTAATTTTAGGGTTAGAGGTTAGTGTTAGGCTTAGGGTTAGTGTTAGGTTTAGCGTTAGGGTTTGACAGGGTTAAGGTTAGGGTTAGGTTTATGACTGGGGTTAGTGTTAGGGTTTGGGTTAGGGTTAAGCTTAAGCTTAGGCTTAGGTTTAGGATCAGAGTGTTAGGATTAGGTTTTGGGTTAGGGTTAGAGGTTAGGGTTAGGGTGAGGGTTAGGGTTAGGGTTATGGTTATGGTTCGCGTTTGGATTAATGTTACGGTTACAGGTTAGGCTTAGGGTTATGGTTAGGGTTAGGGTTTAGGTTAGTATTAGGGTTAGAAGTTCGGGTTTGGGATAGGTTTAAGTTTTGGGTTAGGATTAGGATTACGGTTCGAGTTTAGTGTTAGGATTCATGTTAGTGTTAGGTTTAGGGTTAAGGTTAGTGTTATGGATAGTGTTATGGTTAGGGTTAGGGTTTAGGTTTACCGTTATTGTTAGTTTTAGGTTTAGGTTTAGAGTAAGGTTTAGGGTTAGTTTTAGATTTAGTTTTAGGTTTAGGGATCGGATAAGGGTTAGGATTAGGGTTAGAAGATGGGTTTAGAATGAGGGTGAGGGTTGGGATTAGTGTTAGTGTTAGGGTTAGGGTTGGGGTAAGGTTTAGGTGTTAGGGTTATATTTAGTGTTAGGGTTAGGATAGGTGTTAGTGTTAGGGTTAGTTTCAGTTTTAGGGTTAGGGTTAGTGGTATGGATTAGGGTTAGGGGTAGGGTTAGTTTTTTGTTTAGTGTTAGGTTTAGTTTTAGGGTTTATAGTTAGGGTTAGTGTTATGGTTATGGATAGGGTTAGGGTTAGGTTTAGGATAAAGCTTATTTTTATAGGGATGTTTTATGGTTAAGGTTAGGTTTAGGTTTAAGGATTATGGTTAGACAGGTTTAGGATTTGGTTTAGGGTTAGGATTGGGGTTAGGTAGAGGGTTAGTTTTAGGTTTAGGGTTAGGTTTAGTGGTATGGATTAGGGTTAGGTTTAGGATTATGGTTTGGCCATAGGGTTTAGGATTAGGGTTAGGGTTAGGGTTAGGATTAGGGTTAGAGGTTAGGGTAAGGGTTAGGGTTAGGTTTAGAGGTTATGGTTAGGTTTAGGGTTAGGGTTTTGTTTAGGTTTGGGTTCGGATTAAGTTTAGGGTTGGAGGTTAGGCTTATGGTTATGTTTATGTTTCGGGGTAGGTTTAATGTTTAGGGTTAGGCTAAGGGTTAGGGTTAGTGTTCTGGTTAGGGATAGGTTTAGGCTTATGATTAGAATTAGGTATTAGGGTTAGGGTTAGGTTTAGGGATAGGGTTAGGGTTAGGGAGAGTGTTTGGATTAGACTTAGGTTTAAGTGTTAGGGTTAAGGTTAGTGTTAACATTAGGGTTTGAGGTTAGGGTTTGGTTTAGATTTAGGTTAGGGTTAGGTTTACTGTTCGATTTATAATGGGGGTTAGCGTTAGGGTTAGTGTTAGCTTTAGGTTTAGGGTTAGGATTATGGTTAGAAGTTAGCGTTAGATTTGGAGTTAGGGTTATGGTTAGGGTTAGAGATAGGTTAGGCTTAGAGGCTTACATTAGGGTTAGCCTTTGGGTTGAAGCTTAGGTTTAGGGTTAGGTTTAGGGTTAGAAGTTAGCTATAAGGTAAAGTTAAGGTTTAGGGTTAGGGTTAGCGTTAGGGTTTGAAGTGAGGGTTAGGGTTAGAGTTAGTGTTAGGGATATGCTTACGGTTAGGTTTAGGATTAGGTTTTGGCGTTAGGGTTAGTGTTAGGGTTAGGTTGAGGTTTAAGGTAAGGGTCGGGTTTAGGGTTACAAGTTAGGTTTAGTGTTAAGGTGAGGATTAGGGGAAGGGTGAGGGTTAGGGTTAGATGGTAGTGTGAGTGTTAGGGTTATGGTTGGTGTTAGGGTTACGTTAGGTTTAGAGTTTGGGTTAGGGTTTCGGTTAGATGTTAGTGTTAGTGTTAAGGTTAGTGTTAGAGTTGGGTTAGGTTTAGGTTTAGGGTTAAGTTTAGGATTAAGGTTAGGGTTAGAGGTTAGTGTCAAGATTAGTTTTAGGGTTAGGGTTAGGGTTAGGGTTAGAGTTAGCGTTAGGTTTCGGGTTAGGGTATGTATCGGGGTTAGGGTTAGGGTTAGTGTTAGGTTTAGGGTTAAGATTAGGATTAGGGTTTGGCGTTAGATGTTCGGATAGGGTAAGTGTTAAGGCTATGATTAGGGTTAGAGTGTTAGTGATAGGGATAGGGTTAGTGTTAGTGTTAGAGTTTATGGTTAGGTTTAGGGTTAGGTTTATGGTTATTCTTCGGGTTCGGATTAGGGTTAGGTTTAGAGTTTAGGCTTATGGTTAGGGTTAGGATTATGGTTAGGGTTAGGGTTAGAGTTTAGGGTTAGTGTTAGTGTTAGTGTTACAGTAAAGGTTAGGGTTAGTGTTTGCGTTAGGGTTAGCCTTAGGTTTACGGTTAGAGGTATGTGTTAGGGTTAGGTGTAGGGTTAGTGTTAGGATTAGAGTTATGGTTAGGTTTAGGGTTTATGGTTAGGCCTAGGGCTATGGTTAGGGTTAGGTTTAGGGTTAGGTTTAGGTTTAGGATTAAGCGTAGCGTTAGGGTAAGGTTTAGAGGTTGGGATTAGCATTTTCGTTAGGGTTAGGGTTATGGTGAGGGTTAGGATTAGGGTTAGGTTTAGGTTTATAGGATTAGTGTTAGGCTTAGATTTAGGGTTAGATTTAGGGTTAGGCTTAGAGGTTAGGCTTAGGGGTAGTGTTACTGTTAGGGTTAGGGCTTAGGGTTAGGGTTAGAGTTATGATTAGGGTTTGTCATTAGGGTTAGGGTTAGGGTTAGATTGAGGTTTAGGGTTAGGTTTAGGGATACGGTTAGAAGTTAAGTTTAGTGTTAGTGTTAGTGTTAGGGTTAGGGTTATAGGTTAGTGTTAGGGTTAGGATCAGGGTTATGCTTAGCAATAGGGTTAGGGTTAGGTTTAGGGTTAGGGTTCTAATTAAGTTTAGGGTTAGTTGTTAGTGTTAGGGTTAGGTTTAGAGTTAGGGTTAGTTTTAGGATTAGGTTTAGGTTTGGCTTAGGGTTTGGTTTAGTTTTAGGGCTACTGTTAAGCTTAATATTAGGGTTTGGCATTAGGAGTTAGGGTTAGGGTTATTGTTAGGGTTAGGTTTAGGCTTAGGATTAGAGTGTTAGGATTAAGTTTAGGGTTAGAGGTTAGGGTTAGGGTTAGCGTTATCATTATGGTTAGTGTTTGGGTTAGGATTAGTGTTAGGGTTAGAGGTTAGGCTTATGGTTAGGGTTACGATTATGGATTAGGGTTAGGGTTAGTTTTAGGGTTAGGATATAGGGTTAGGTTTTGTGTTAGTGGTAGGTTTAGGGTTAGGTTTAGCGTTAGTGTTAGGTTTTAAGTTAGGCTTAGGTTTGGGTTAGGTTTAGGGTTAGGGTTAGGTATAGGGTTAGTGTTAGAGGTTAGTGTAAGTTTTGGATTGGGGTTTGGGTTAGGGTTAGGTTTGGGGTTACAGGTTATGGTTAGCGTTAGGGTTAGGTTAAGGTTAGGTTTAGGCTTAAGCTTAGACTTAGCTTAGGATTATAGGGTTAGGGTTAAGTTTAGGGTTAATGTTAGGGTTTGGGTGAGAGGTTAAGTTTGGGTTATGGTTAGTGTTAGGGTTAGGGTTCGGTTAGTGTTAGGATTATGCTTAGGTTTAGGATTATAGGGTTAGTGTTAAGTTTAGGGTTAAGGTTAGGGTTTGGGTTAGAGGTTAATTTTGGGTTACAGTTAGTGTTAGGGTTAGAGTGTAGGGTTAGTGTTAAGGTTATGTTTAGGGTTAGGTTTAAGGTAATGGTTACAGGTTAGTGCTAGTATTAGGTTTAGGGTTAGGGATAGGTTTAGGGTAAGAGGTTAGGATTAGGTTTAGGGTTCGCGTTATGGTTAGTGTTCGGGTTCTGATTAGTGTTAGGGTTAGTTGTTAGGCTTATGGTTAGGGTTAGGGTTATGGATTAGGCTTAGGGTTAGGGTTAGTGTTTGGGTTAGGGTTAGGCTTTATGGTTGGGGTTAGGCTTTAGGGTTAGGGTTTGGGTTAGGGTTAGGGATAGGGTAGATTTAGGTTTAGGGTTAGGGTTAGGGTTAGGGATAGGGTAAGTGTTATGATTAGGGTTAGAGCGTAGGTTTAGTGTTAGGGTTAGGGTTATTTGTAGGGTTAGGGTTAGAGTTAGGGATAGGGTAAGATTTGGGATTAGGGTTACAGGGTATGTTTAGTGTTAGGGTTAGGTTTATTGTTAGGGTTAGAGTTTAGTGTTAGGGTTAGGGTTAGAGTTAACGTTAGTGTTGTGGTTAGGTTAGGGCTAGAGTTAGGGTTATTGTTAGTTTTATGGTTAGGGTTAGTGTTATACTTACTGGTTAGGGTTAGGTTTAAAGTTAGTGTTGTTGTTAAAAGTTAAGTTTAGGTTTAAAGTTAGGTCTAGTGTTAGGGTTTGAAATTCGTGTTAGTGTTAGGGTTTGGGTTAGGGTTACGGTTCTAGTTCAGGGTTTGGGTAATGTTTAGGCTTAGGGTTAGGGTGAGGATAGGATTACAGCATTAAGGTTAGGGTTATGTTATAAAGTTAGGGTTACGGTTAAGGTTAGTGTTAGGGTTAGAGTTTATGTTTAGGGTTACGTTTAGGGTTATGGTTAGGGTTAGATTAGGCTTAGGCTTAGGATTATAGTATTAGGGTTAGGCTTAGTTTTAGGGTTATTTTAGGTTTGGGGTTTGGTTTAGGGCTTAGCGTTAGGGTTAGGTTTAGGGGTTAAGTTTAGGGTTACGTTTAGGGTTAGGGTAATGGTTGGGGTTAGTGTTAGTCTTATGGTTAGGGTTAGGGTTAACGTTAAAGTTAAATTTGTGTTTAGGGTTAGTGTTAGTGTTAGGGTAGTTTTATAGTTAGGGTTATGGTTCAATGTTAGCGTTAGGCTTAGGGTTAAGCTTAGCATTAGGGTTAGGGTTAGGGTTAGGCTTAGAGGTTAGAGTTAGGGTTAGGGCTAAGGTTAATGCTCAGGTTTAGGGTTAAGGTTAGGATTAGAATTGTGGGTTAGGGTTAGGTTTAGGGTTAGGGTTAGGGTTACGGTAAGAGTTTAATGTTAGAGTTACGGTTAGCGTTAGAGTTTAGGGTTAGGCTTAGTGTTAACATTAGTGTTGGGGTTAGTGTTACGGTTAGAGTTAGGTTTATTTTTAGGTTTAGGGTTAGGTTTAGTGTTATGGCTACTGGTAAGGGTTAGGGTTAGCATTAGGGAGAGTGTTAGGGATAGGGTTAGTGTTTAGTGTTAGTGTTAATGTTAGGTTTAGGGTTGAAGCTTAAGTTTAGGGTTAGGGTTAAGTTTAGAAGTTAGCTTTAGGGTTATGTTAAGGGTTAGGTTTAGTTTGAGGTTTAGGGTTAGGGTTACGCTGAGGGTTAGAAGTTTGGCTTGTATTAGGGTTAGTGTTAGGGTGAGTTTAGGGTTAGGTTAGGGTTAGGGATAGTTTTAGGGTTAGGGATAGTTTTAGGGTTAGGGTTAGAGTTAGGGTTAGGGTTAGGATTAGTGTTAGGATTTGGGTTAGGGTTAGTTTTAGGGTTAATGTTAGGGTTAAGATTAGGTTTTGGCGTTAGGGTTTAGGGTTATTGTAAGGGTTAGTGTTAGGGTTACAGTGTTAGGGTTAGGGTTAGTTTTTGGGTTAGAAGATAGGGTTAGGGTTATGGTTATGGTGATGTTTAGTGTTTGGGTTCGGATTAGTCTTAGGGTTAAATGTTAGGCTTATGGTTAGGGTTAAGGTTATGGATTATGATTAGGGTTAGAGTTAGATTTAAGGTTAGAGTTAGGATACAGAGTTAAATTTTGGGTTAGGTTTAGTGTTAGGTTTAGGGTTAGGGTTAGGTTTCGAGTTAGGCTTAGGTTTGGGTTAGGTTTAGAGTTAGGGTTAGGTATAGGATTAGAGTTGGAGGTTAGTGTAAGGGTTAGGATTAGGGTTAGGTTAGGGTTAGGTTTAGGGTTAGTGGTTATGGTTATGGTTAGGGTTAGGGTTTGGGTTAGGGTTAGGGTTAGGTTTAGTGTTAGGGTTAGGCTTGGTCTTAGGCTTAGGAATATAGGGTTAGGCTTAGGTTTACTGTTAGGGTTAGAGTTAGGGTTAGAGGTTAATGTTTTGGTTACAGTTAGGGTTAGTGTTCGATGAGGGTTAGAGTTTAGGATTAGAGTTAGGGTTATGGTGAGGGTTATGGTTAGGGTAATGGTTAGGGTTTAGTGTTAGTGTTAGTGTTACTTTTTTGTTAGGGATAGGTTTAAGGTAAGAGGTTAGGTTTAGGTTTAGGGTTAGCGTTATGGTTAGTGTTCGGGTTTGGATTAGTGTTAGGGTTAGATGTTAGACTTATGGCTAAGGTAAGAGTTAGCATTAGGTTTAGGGTTAGGGTTAGTTTTAGGTTTATGTTTAGATTTATGCTTAAGATTATAGGGTTACCACTAGGGTTAGGGTTAGGTGTAGGGTTTGGTTTAGGTTTGGGTTTGGTTTAGGCTTAGGATTAGGTTTAGTGTTTGAGTTCGAGTTTAGTGTTAGGGTTAGGGTTAATGTTAGGGTTTGGATTAGAGGTTATGGTTATGGTTAGGGTTACGTTTAGGGTTAGGGTTAGGCTTAGGCTTAGGTTTATAGGATTAGGGTTAGGCTTAGGGTTAGGGTTAGGGTTAGAGTTTAGGGTTAGGGTTAGTTTTAGTGTTAGGGTTAGGGCTTAGGGTTAGGGTTAGGGTTATGGTTAGGGTTAGGATTAGACTTAGGCTTAGGTTTATAGGATTAGGGTTAGGCTTAGGGTTAGGGTTAGGGTTAGACTTTAGGGTTAGTGTTCGTTTTAGTGTTAGGATTAATGCTTAGGGTTAGGGTTATGGTTGGGTTGAGGGCTTAGCGTTAAGGTTAGGATTAGGGGTAAGGTTTAGGGCTATGGTTAGGGTTAGGGTAATGCTTAGGGGTTAGTGTTAGTGTTAGGGTTAGGTTTAGGGTTAGGTTAGTGTTCGTATTAGAGTTACATTTGAGTTTATGTTTAGTGTTAGTGTTAGGGTAGGGTTAGGGTTAGACTTCTGGTTAGAAGCTAGTGTTAGGTTAGGTTTAGTGTTTAGGTTAGGTTTAGGGTTAGGGTTAGGGTTAGGCTTAGAGGTTAGGGTTACTGTTAGGGTTAAGGTTAATGCTCAGGTTTCGTGTAAGGGTTAGTGTTAGAAGTTCAGGTTAGGGTTATGTTTAGGTTTAGGTTTAGGTTTAGGGTTAGGGTTGGGGTTACAGTTTAGTGTTAGTGTTAGGGTTACTTTTAGTCTTAGTGTTAGGATTAGAGTTAGGTTTAGGTTTAAGATTAGGGTTGAGGTTAGTGTTAGTGTTAGAGTTTTAGTGTTAGGGTTAAGTTTAGAGTTAGTGTTAGGGTTAAGGTTAGGGTTAGTGTTTATGATTAGTGTTAGGGTTAGGGTTAGGTTTATGTTTAGGTTTAGGTTTAGCTTTAGGGTTAGGGATAGGGTAAGAGTTAGGATTAGGGTTAGAGCATAGGTTTAGTGTTAGGGTTAGGTTTATTGTTAGGGTTAGTGATAGAGTTAGGTATATGTTAAAATTTAGGATTAGTGTTACAGGGTAAGTTTAGTGTTAGGGCTAGGGTTATTGTTAGGGTTAGGTTTACCTTTAGAGTTTAGTGTTAGGTTTAGGGTTAGTGTTAAGGTTAGTGTTGGGGTTAGGGTTAGGGTTAGAGTTAGTGTTATGTTTAGGTTTAGGGTTAGGTTTACTGTTATGGTTATTTGTTAGGGTTAGTGTTAAAATTTAAGTTTATGGTTAAGGTTATGTTTAGGGTTAGGGTTAGAGGTTAGTGTTTGGGTTAGTGTTAGGGTTAGGTTTAGAGTTAAGTATAGGTTTGGGTTAGGTTTATCGTGAGGTTAGGTTTAGGTTAGAGTTAGAGGTTAGTGTAAGTGTTAGTGTTAGGGTTATGGTTAGGGTTAGGTTTAGGTTTAGGGTTAGAGGTTATGGTTCTGTTTAGGGTTAGGGTTAGGTTTAGGGTTAGAGGTTATGGTTAGGTTTAGACTTAGTCTTAGGCTTAGGATTATAGGGTTAGTGTTAGTTTTAGTCTTAGGGTTATGGTTAGGGTTAGAGGTGAGTATTAGGGTTAAATTTAGGGTTACGGTTAATGTTAGGTCAGGGTTAGAGGTTAGGGTTAGAGATTTAGGGTTAGTTTTAGTTAGTTTGGGGTTAGGGTTAATTTTGGTGTTAGTTTAGGCTTAGGTTTAGCGTTAGGGTAAGCGTTATGTTTAGTGTTACGAATAACGATTAGGGTTAGGGTTAGAGTTAGAGTTAGGTTTAGGGATTAGGGTTAGAGTTAGAGTTAGATTTAGGGTTCGGGATCGTGTTAGGTTTAGGGTTAGGGTAAGACAAGGTTAGGGTTTGGGTTAGGGTTAGTGTTATTGTTATCATTAGGGTTAGGGTTATGGTTAGACGTTGGGGTTAGGGGTTAGGGTTAGGTTTAGGGTTTTGTTTAGGGTTAGGCTTTTATGGTTAGATTCAGTGTTTAGGGTTAGGGTTAGTTTTAGGCTTAGGGTAGTGGTTAGGGTTAGGATTAGAGGTTCATTTTAGGGTTAGTGTTAGGGTTAGGTTTAGGTATAGGGTTAGGGTTATACTTCGGTTTCCGGTTAGGGTTAGAGTTAGGTTTAGGGTTAAGTGTTAGGTGTTAGGGATAGCATTAGTGTTTTGGTTGGGGTTAAGGTTAGGGTTAGTTTTTTCGTTAGGGTTAGGGTTAGGGTTAGGGTTAGATGTTGTCATTAGTGGTGAGGGTTAGGTTTAGTGTTAGGGTTTTGGTTAGGGTTATGTTTTATGGTTATTATCAGTGTTTAGGGTTAGGATTAGGTTTAGGCTTAGGTTAAGTGTTAGGGTTAGGGTTAGAGGTTATTTTTAGTTTTAGAGTTAGGTTTTGGGTTACGTTAAGGATAGGGTTAGGGTTAGACTTCAGTTTACAATTAGGGTTAGTGTTAGGGTTAGTTTTAATATTATGGATTAAGGAATGGGTTAGGGTTAGGGTTAGGTTTTGTGTTATTTTTTGGTGTTAGGGACAGGGTTAAGGTTAGGGTTATCCTTGCCACTATGATCAGTGTTAGGGTTAGGGTTAATATTAGGGTTAGGTTTTAGGCTTAGGGTTAGGCTTCTCTTTAAGGTTAGGGTTACGGTTATGGTTAGGCTGAGTTCTACGGTTAGTTATAGGGTTAGGTTTAGGCTTAAGTTTAGGGTTAGTGATAGGGTTTGTTTTAGGGTTAGGTTTAGGCACTAGTATAGGGTTTGGTTTAGGGTTAGGTTTAGGGTTAGGTTTAAGCATTGGGTTAGGGTTAGGTTTAGGGTTAGGGTTTGTGTTAGCATTAGGGTTAGGGTTAGGTTTAGGGTTAGAGTTAGGGTTAGGGTTAAGGTTAGGGGTTAGGTTTAGGGTTAGTGTTAGGGTTAATGTTAGGCTCAGTATTAGGATTAGAGTTAGGGATAGGTTTAGGGTTTGGGTTAGGTTCATTGTTAGGGTTAGGGTTAGGGATAGGATTAGTGTTAGGTTTAGGTTTAGGGATTGGTTTAGGGTTAGGGTTAGATTTCAGGGTTAGTTTTATCGTTAGCGTTAGGTTTTAGGGTTAGGGTTAACTTTAGGGTTGGTGTTAAGGTTCGGATTATGGTTAGGTTTAGGCTAGAAGGTTAGGGTTAGATGTAGAATAGCTTTAGGTTTAGGTTTAGGCTTAGGGTTAGGGTTAGTGTTAGTTTAGGTTTAGGTTTTAGGTGTTAGGGATAAGGTTAGGTTTAGAGTTAGGTTTAGGGTTAGTTTTAGGTTTAGAGGGTAGGTGTTAGGGTTAGGGTGAACGTTAGGTTTAATGTTAGGGTTACGGTTAGGGTTATCATTAGGGTTAGGGGTTAGGGTTAGGTTTAGTGTTATTTTTAGTGTTAGGGTTATGGGTTAGGGTTAGAGTTAGGGTTAGAGTTTAGGGTTAGTATTAGGGTTTATTTTAATATTAGGTTTAGAGGATAGGGTTACAGTTAGTGTAAGGGTGAGTGTTTGGGATAGGGTTAAAAGTTAGAGTTAGAGATTAATTTTAGGGTTAAGGTTAGGTTTAGAGTTTAGGGTTAGGGTTAGTGTTAAATTTATGTTTATGGTTATGGTTAGGGTTAGATGTTAGTGTTAGTGTTAATGTTAGGATTAGGGTTACAGACAGTGTTAGAGTTAGGTTTTGTTTAGGTAAGGGTTAGGTTTAGAGGTTAAGTGTTAACGATACTGTTAGGGTTAGGGTTAGGGTTAGGATTAGGGTTAGGTTTAGGGTTAGAAGTTAGTGTTAGTGTTAGGGTTACTGTTAGGGTTAGGGGTAGGTTAGGGTTAGGTTTAGGGGTTACATGTTAGGGATTGTTCCAGGGTTAGGCTTCAGATTGTGGATAGGTTTAGTGTTACTATTACATTTAGGGTTACGTTTAGGGTTAGGGTTAGGGTTAGGGTTAGGGTTAGGGTTAGGGTTAGGGTTAGAGATTTGGTGTTAATTATAGGGTTAGTGTTAGTGTTAGTGTTACGGTTAAGGTTAGGGTTACATTTAGGATTATGGTTAGGGTCAGTTTTAGGGTTATGTTTAGGGTTAGGAATTCGGGATAGGGTTAGGGTACTTGTAATGGTTAGGCTTAGGGTTATGTTTAGGGTTAGGGTTAGGATTAGGGTTTGGGTTAGGGTTAGGGTTAGTGATAGAGGGTTAGGGTTACAGTTAGGGTTAGGTTTATGGTTTGGTTTAGGCTTTGGGTTAGGGTTAGGGGTTATGTTTAGTGTTAGGGTTAGATTTAGTGTTAGGGATTAGGGATAGGGTTAGTGTTAGGTTTAGTTTTATGATTAGGGTTAGGGTTAGGTTAGTGTTAGTTTTAGGGTTAGTGTTAGGTTTGGGGCTAGGGATTAGCTTAGGGATAGTGTTAGGGTTAGGGTTATGGTTAGGTTAATGTTATGATTAGGTCTAGGGTTATGTTTAGGGTTATTGATAGGGTTAGGGTTAGGTTTAGTGTTAGGGTTACATTTGGGGTTAGGGTTAGGTCTACGGTTAGGATTAAGTTTAGTGTTAGGTATAGGTTTAGGGTTAGAGGTTTGGTGTTAGGAATTGCGATAGGTTTAGGGTTAGGGTTAACTTTAGTGTTAGTGTTAGAGTTAGGGTTAGGGTTAGTGTTAGGGTTAGAAGTTTTTGTTTGGGTTATTGTTAGGGTTAGGGTTATGTTCAGGATTACGCTTAAGGTCAGTGTTAGGGTTAGGTTTAGGTTTAGGGATTAAGGAATTTTATGTTTATGGTAAATTTGGCTAAGGTTTATGTCTAGGGTTAGGATTAGGGTTTGGGTTAGGCTTGGTGTTTATGGTTTAGTGTTAGTGTTAGGGTTAGGGTTAGGAATTAGGGATAGCATTGCTGTTAGTGTTAGGTTTAGGTTTAGGGTTAGGGTTAGGATTAGGGTTAGTTTTAGGGTTAGGGTTAGGGTTAGGTTTAGGGTTAGTTTTAGGGCTAGGAATGGGTTTAGGAATAGTGTTAGGGAGAGTTTTAGTGTTAGGATTAGGGTCACGTGTAGGTTTAGCATTACGTTTAAGGTTAGGAATAGGGTTAGGATTACGTTTAGGGTTAGAGTTAGAGTTAGGGTTAGGGTTAGGATTAGGGTTAGTGATAGTTATAGGGTTAGGGTTAGGGGTTTGGCGTTACTCATAGGGTTAGGGTTATGGCTAGGGTTAATTTTAGTGTTGGGTTTAGGTTTAGTATTATGGTTAGTGTTTAGGGTTATGTTTTGTTTTAGGGTTAGGGTAAGGTTTAGGTTTATATTTAATTTTAGGTTTACGGTTAGCTTTATAGGTTAAGTTTAGGGTTAGAGTTAAGTTTATGTTTAGGTTTAGGGTTAGGATTAGTTATTAGGGTAGGGGTTAGGGTTAGTGTTTATTGTTAGGTTTATGGTTAGGCTTAAGGTTAGGTTTCAGTTTAGGGATAACTGTTAGGG
This sequence comes from Cavia porcellus, assembly GCF_034190915.1. NCBI lineage: Eukaryota > Metazoa > Chordata > Mammalia > Rodentia > Caviidae > Cavia > Cavia porcellus. The sequence continues at coordinate 7,499,401 of NW_026947518.1, forward strand.
TTAGTGTTAGGTTTTGGGTTAAAGGGTTAGGGTTAGTTTTAATGTTAGGCTTAGGGTTAGGGTTAGATCTTAGTGTTAGGGTTGTTGTTAGGTTTGGGGTTATGGTTAGGGATAGGTGTAGGGGTAGGTTAAGGTTTGGTTTATGGGTTAGGTGTTAGGGATATGGACTGGGTTAAGCTTCGGATGGTGATTAGGGTTTGGGTTACAATTAGGTTTAGTGTTAGTGTTAGGTTTAGGGTTAGGGTTAGGTTTAGGGGTTAGGGATAGGGTTAGTGTTAGTGTAGGGGTTAGGATTAGGGTTACAGTTAAGGTTAGGGTTAGGGTTAGTGTTAGGTTTAGGATTATGGTTAGGGTGTGAATTAGTGTTAGGGTTAGTGTTAGAAGGATAGTGTTAGAGTTACGGTTAGTTTTATGGTTAGGGTTAGGTTTAGAGGTAGGGTAAGTCTTTGGGTTAGGGTTTGGTTTAGGTTTAGGCTTAGGGTTTCAGGATTTAGGTTCGGATTAGGGTTAGGTTTAGGGTTAGGGATTAGGGATAGTGTTAGAGTGAGTGATAGGGATAGGGTTAGGGATTAGGGTTAGGGTTTGGGTTAGGTTTAGGTTTAGGGTTATGGGTTAGGTGTTAGGGATAAGTTTAGGGTTAGTTTTAGGGTTAGGGGTTAGGGGTTTGGGTTAGTTTTAGCGTTATGGTTAGGTTTAAGTTTAGGCTTAGCGTTATGGTTTATTTAGTGTTAGGGTTAGAATTAGGGTTAGGGTTAGGTTACTGTTAGAGTTAGGGCTAGGGTTAGGGTAGGGTTTGGGTTAGGGTTAGGCTTTTATGGTTAGGGTTAGGGTTAAATTTAGAGTTAGGTTTAGGACTAGGCTTATGGTTAGAGTTAGGTTTATTGTTCTGTTTAGGGCTTATATAATAGGGATAGGGTTAAGGTTAGGCTACGGGTTATGGTTAGAGTTATGGTTATGATTTAGTTAAGGGTTAGATTTAGGTTTAGTATTCGGTTCAGGTTTATGGTTAGGGTTAGTGTTAGGTTTAGGCTTAGGGTGAGGGTTAGGGTTTGGCTTATGTTTAGGGTTAGGGTTAGATTTACGGCTAGTGTTACAGTTTGGTTAGGTTTAGGGTTAGGGTTAGACTTAGTTTTAGGGATAGTGATAGTGTTAGAGTTAGGCTTAAGTTTATGGTTAGGTTTAGGGATAGGGTTAGGTATAGGGTTAGGGTTAACTTTTAGAGGTTCGGGTTAGGGTTAGGGTTAGTGTTATCGTTAGGTTTAGGGTTAGTTTAGGGTTAAATTTAGGTGTAGGGGTTAGGGATAGGTTCACTGTTAGGCTTCATATTATGATAAGGGTTCGGCTTACGATTAGGTTTAGAGTTTGAGTTAGGGTTAAGGTTAGGATTAAGGTTAGTGTTAGTGTTAGCATTTGGGTTAGGGTTAAGGGTTAGGTGTTAAGGATATGTTTAGGTTTATGTTTAGTGTTACGGTTAGGGTTATGGTTACATTAAGGCTTACAGTTAGGCTTAGTGTTAGTGTTAGGGTTAGGGTTAGGGATTAGGGATAGGGTTAGTGTTAGTGTTAGGGTTAGTGTTAGAGGCTGGGTTTACCGTTAGGGTTACGGTTATGGTAAGGCTTAAGTTTTGGATTAGGGTTAGTGTTTTGGTTATGGTTAGGGTTAGTTTTAGTGTGAGCGATTTGGGTTAGGTTTACGGATAGCGTTAGTGTTAGGCTCAGCATTAGGATTAGGGTTAGGGATAGGTTTAGTGTTAGGGTTGGTTTATTTTTATTGTTAGGCTTACGGATAGGGTTATGTTTAGGTTTACGGTTAAGGATAGTGTTAGGTTTAGAGTTATGGGTAAGTGTTAGGGTTAAGGTTTGGATTAGGGGTTAGAGTTAAGGTTATGTTTACGGTTACATTTAGGGTTAGGATTAGGGTTAGGCTTATGGTTAGTTTTAGGGTTAGGGTTATGGTTAGGGCTAGGATTACAGTTAGGGATAGTGTTAGGGTTAAGGTTAGTGTTAGTGTTAGGGTTAGTGTTAGAAGTTAGCTTTAGTATTAGAATTGGAGGTAGGGTTACTTTTAGGGTAGGTTTAGGGATAGGGGAAGGTTTAGGATAATGGTTAGAGGTTAGGGTGACGAATAGGGTTAGGGTTACAGTTAGGGTTAATGTTACGGTTAAGGTTACGTTTAGTGTTAGGTTTAGGGTTAGGGTTAGGTTTAGGGTAGGGATTAGTGTTAGTTTTAGGGTTAGGGTTAGGGTTAGCTATTAGGGTTAGGGTTCCGGTTACGCTTATCATAAGGGTTAGGGATTAGGGTTAGTGTTAGTTTTAGGGTTAGTTTATGGTTAGTGTTAGGCTTAGGGTTGGTTTAGGGTTAGGGTTAGGGTTAAGATTAGCATTAGGATTATGTTTACGCTTAGCTTTCGGGTAGGGTTATGATTAGGGTTAGGGGTTAGAGTTAGATGTTAGGGTTAGGGTTAGGGGTAGGGGTAGAGTTTAGGGGTAAGGTTATTGTTAGGGTTATGGTTAGGGTTAGGTTTAGAGGTTTGGGTTAGTGGTAGTTTTAGGGTTTGGATTACAGTTAGTGTTATGGTTAGGTTAGGGTTAGGCTTAGGGTTTAGGTGTTAGGGCTAGGCTCAGGTTTAGGCTTCAGATTACTGTTAGATTTCCAGTTACGATTATTTTTGGAGTTAGGGTTAGGGTTAGGGTTAGGGTTTGGGTTAGGGTTAGGTGTTAAGTGTTAAGGATATGGTTAGAGTTATGTTGAGGGTTACGGTTAGGTTTAGGGTTATGTTTAGGGTTACGGTTAGGGTTAGTGTAAGGGTTAGTTTTAGTGTTAGGAATTCTGGATATGGTTAGTGTTATGGTTATGGTTATGGTTAGAGGGTTAAGGTTAGGGTTATGGTTATGGTTAGGATTACGGTTAGGATTAGTGTTAGCATTTGGGTTAGGCATAGGGGTTATGTGTTAAGGATATGTTTAGGTTTATGGTTAGGGTTACATTTAAGGTGAGGGTTACATTAAGTGTTACAGTTAGTGTTAGTGTTAGGGATAGGTTTAGGTTTAGGGTTAGGGTTAGGTTTAGGGGCTAGTTTTATGGTTATGGTTAGGGTTATGGTGAGGCTTAATGTTAGGGATACGGATTAGGGTTAGTGTTCTGGTGAGGGTTAGGGATTTGGTTTAGAGTTATGGATAGCGTTAGTGTTAGGCTCAGTATTAGGATTAGGGTTAGGGATAGGTTTAGGGTTAGGGTTAGGTTTATTGTTAGGATTAGGGTTACAGATAGGGTTACAGTTAGGTTTAGGTTTAAGGATAGGGTTAGGGTTAGGGTTAGAGTTAGTTTTAGTGTTAGTGATTAGGGTTAGGGTTATGGTTAAGGTTAGGTTTAGGGTTAGGATTAGGGTTAGGGTTACGGTTAGGGCTAAGTATATGATTAGGGATAGTGTTAGTTTTAGGGTTAAGGCTGATTTAGGGATTAGCGTTAGGGTTAGTGCTAGGGTTATGTTTAGGGTTAGGGGTTAGGTGTTAGTGGTAAGTTTATGGTTAGTGTTAGGGTTAGGTTAGCGGTTGGATGTTAGTGATAAGTTTATGGTTAGTGTTAGTGTTAGGTAAGTGTTAGAATTAGGGTTAGGGGTTAGGGGTTATTGTTAGCGTTATAGTTAGGGTTATGGGTAGGCTCAGGTTTAGGTTTAGGGTTAGGCTTAGTGTTAGGATTAGGTTTAGAGGTTAGCTTAAGGTTTAGTGCTAGGGTTAGCGTTACAGTTATGGTTAGGTTTAGGGATATGTCAAGGGTTAGGTTTAGGGTTAGGGTTAAGATTGGTGTTATGGTTATGGCTATGGTTAGGTTTATTTTTAGTGCTAGGGTTAGGGTTAGGTTAGGGTTATGGTTAGGTTAGGCATTATGTTTAGGGTTAGGGTTAGGGTGAGGGTGAGGTTTAAGTTTAGGGGTTAGGGTTATGGTTATGGTTAGGGTTAAGTTTAGGTTTAGGCTTATGTTTAGGATTTGGGTTAGGGTTAGATTTAGGATTCGGGTTAGGGCTAGCATTAGGTTTAGTGTTAGGTTTAGGTTTAGGGTTAGTGTTACCTTTAGGATTAGGGTTAGGGTTAGTGTTAGGATACGTCTTAGTTTTAGGGTTACGGTTAGGGTTAAGGTTAGGGTTAGAGTTAGGGTTAGGGTTATGGTTAGGTTTAGGGTTAGGTGTTAGAGTTAGAGGTTAGGGTCAGGGTTAGGATTAGTGTTAGGGTTAGTGTTAGGGTTATGGTTAGGGTTAGGGTTAAGGTTAGGGTTAGGGTAAAGGTGAAGTTTAGGTTTATGGTTATGGTTAGGGTTAGGGGTTAGTGTTAGATGTTAGGGTGAGAGTTAGCATTAGTGTTAGTGTCAGTGTTAATGTTAGGGGTAGGATTAGGTTAGGGTTTTATTTAGGGGATAGGTGCTGGGATAGCATCAGGGTTAGGCTTCGGATTACGATTAGGGTTCGGGTTACAATTCGGTTTAGTGTTAGCATTAGGGTTCCTCTTAGAGTTAGGATTACAGTTAGAGTTAGTGTTAGCATTTGGATTACGGTTAGTGGTTAGGTGTTAAGGATATGTTTTGGGTTAGGGTTTGGGTTACGGTTAGGGTTAGGGTTACCTTAAGGGTTACAGTTATGGTTAGTGTCAGTGTTAGGGTTAGGGTTAGGCCTTAGGGATAAGTTTAGTGTTAGGGTTAGTGTTAGGGTTAGGGGCTAGTTTTACGGTTAGGATTAGGGGTATGGTAAGGCTTAAGGTTAGGGATATGGATTAGGGTTTGTGTTTGGGTTAGGGTTAGGGTTATGTTTGGTGTTAGGTATTTGGGTTAGGTTTATGGATAGCGTTAGTGTTAGGCTCAGTATTAGGATTAGGGTTAGGGATAGGTTTAGGGTTAGGGTTAGGTTTATTGTTAGGGTTAGTGTTACTGATAGGGTTAGGGTTAGGTTTAGGGTTGAGGATAGGCTTAGGGTTAGGGTGAGGGTGTTAGGTTTACGGTTAGGGTTAGGGTTAGGGGTTGAAGTTAGGGTTACTGTTAGGGTTAGTTTTAGGGTTAGGATTATTTTTAGTGTTAGGGTTAGGGATATGGTTAGGTTTCAGATTAGGGTTATGGTTAGGGCTAGGTATATAGTTAGAGATAGTGTTAGGGTTAGGATTAGGGTTAGGGTTATTTTAGAGCTTAGCTTTAGGGTTAGGTTTGGTGTCAGGGTTACGTTTAGGTTTAGAGTTAAGGATAGTAGAAGGGTTAGGATTAGGGTTAGAAGTTAGGGTTATGGTTAGTGTTAGGGTTATGGTTAGCGTTAGGGATACAGTTAAATTTACGGTTAGGTTTAAAGTTAGTGTTAGCATTAGGGGTAGTGCACGGATTAGGGTTAGGTTTAGGGTTAGGGTTAGGTTGAGTGTTAGGGTTAGGGGTTAGGATTAGGTTTCATGTTAGGCTTATCTTTAGGTTTAGGGTTAGGTTTAAGCATAGGGTTAGGGTTAGGGTTAGGTTTAGGATTCGGGTTAGAGTTTAGAGTTAGGGTTAGGATAAGGCTTAGGGATAGAGTTAGTTTTAGGGTTATGGTTAGAGCTTAGTTGTTAGGGATAGGGTTCAGGTTAGGCTTCGCGTTATGGTTAGGTTTAGGGTTATGATTAAGTTTAGGGTTAGGATTAGGGTTAGGGTTAGTTTTAGGCTTTAGGGTTTGGTTTATGGTTAGTGTTAGGGTAATGTTTAGTGTTAGGGTTAGAGTTCGAGGTTAGGAATAGTGTTAGGGTTAGGGTTAGGCTTAGCCTTAGGCTTAGTTTTAGTTTTAGGTTTAGGTTTAGGATTTGGGTTAGAGTTAGGGTTAGGGTTAAGGTTAGGGTTAGGGTTAGGTTTAGCGATAGGGTTAGTGTTATGGTTACAGTTTAGGGTTATGGTTATGGTTAGGGTTAGTGTTAGGGTTATGTTTAGAGCTTAGCGTTAGGGTTCGAGTTAGGGTTTTGGTAGGGTTAGGGTTAACATAAGGGTTACGGTTAGTGTTAAGTCTAGGTTAGGGTCAGGTTTATGGGTTTGGTGTTAGGGATCGGGTCAGGGTTAGGCTTCGGATTAGGCTTAGGTTTAGGGTTACTCTTAGGTTCAGGGTTAGGGTTAGGTGTAAGGTTAGAGTTAGGGTTAGGTTTAGGGTTAGGGCTTAATGGTTATGGTTATGGTTGGTGTTTAGACTTAGGGATAGGATTAGGCTTAGGGTTAAAATTAGGTTTTGTGTTATTGTTAGGGCTTAGATGTTAGGGATAGGTTTGAGGTTATTCTTAGGCTTATGTTTAGGGTTAGGGTTATGATTAGAATCAGGGTTAGGGTAAGGGTTAGTGTTAGGTTCAGGTTTAGAGTTAGGGTTAGTATTAGGTTTAGGGTTAGGGGTTAGGTTTTAGGGATACGGTTAATGTTAGGGTTAGCTTTAGTGTTAGTGTTAGGGTTATGCTTAGGGTTAGTGTTAGGCTTAGCATTAGGGTTAGGTGTTAGGTGTTAGGGATATTATTAGGATTAGGCTTCTGGTTGCGGTTAGGATTTTGGTTATGATTTGGTTTAATTTTAGGTTTAGGGTTAACATTAATTTTAGGCTTACTGTTAGTGTTAGTGATAGGTTTAGGGTTAGGGTTAGGGTTAGAGGTTAGGTTTTAGGCATAGGTTTAGGGTTAAGGTTAGTGTTAGTGTTAGTTTCGGGTTAGGGTTATGGTTAGGGTTAGGGTTAACTTTTAGGGTTAGGATTAAAGTTAGCTTTAGGTTTAGGATTAGGATTTGGCTTAGGGTTAAAAGTTAGGGTTAGGGTTAGGGTTAGGCTTAGTGACAGGGTTAGTGTAACGGTTACAGTTTAGGGTTATGTTTAGGGTTAGGGTTAGGGTTAGGGTTAAGGTTAGGGTTATTGTTAGATGTTAGCATTAGGGTTAGAGTTAGGTTTAAGGTTAGGGTTAGGGTTAGGGTTAGGATTAGTGGTTAGTGTTTGCGTTATTGTTAGGGTTAGTGTTGGGCATAGGGTTAGGGATAGATATATGGTTAGGGTTACGTTAAGGGCTAGCATTAGTTTTAGGGTTTAGTGTTACGTTAGGGTTTGGGTTAGGGTTAGGGTTAGGATTTGGGTTAGGGTTAGTGTTAGGGTTAGGGGTAGGATTAGAGTTAGAGTTTGGGTTAGCATTAGTGTTAGGGTTATGGTAATGATTAGGGTTGGGGTAGAATTTAGGTTTAGCATTAGTGTTAGTGTTAGTGTTCTGTTTAAGGTTAAGGTTAGGTTAGGGTTTGGTTTAGGGGTTAGTGTTATGGTTAGGGTTAGCGTTATGATAAAGGTTACGGTTAGGGTGACGGATTAGGGTTAGTGTTTGGGTTAGGGTTAGGGTAAGGGTTAGGGTTATTGCTAGGCATTAGGGTTAGTGTTAGGGTTAGGGCTAGGGTTCGTGTTAGGCTCAGTATTAGGATGAGGTTTATGCATAGGTTTATGGTTAGGGTTATGTTTATTGTTAGAGTTAATGTTAGGGATAGGTTTAGGGTTAGGGTTAGGGTTAGTGTTAGTGTTAGGGGTTAGGTGTTTGGGATACGGTTTTGGTTAGGGTTAAGGTTAGGTTTAGGGTTACATTTAGGTTTACGGATAGGGTTAGGGTTACTGTTAGGTTTAGGGTTATGGATTAGGGTTGGGTTAGGCTTAGGGTTCGTGGTCGGTTAAGGTTTAGGGATAGGGTTAGAGAAGGTTAGGGTTGGGATTAGGGTTAGGTTAGGATTGCGGTTAGGGTAAGATTTGGGGTTTGGTTTTAGGGTTTAGAGTTAGACTTAGGGTAAGGGTTTGGTTTAGGGTTAGGATTAGAATTAGGGTTGTTATTAGGATTAAGGGTTATGGTTAGCGTTAGGGTTAGGGTTTGGTTTTGGGTCAGGGTTAGGATTAGGGTTGTTATTAGGATTAAGGGTTAGGGTTTGGGTTAGGGTTAGGGTTTGTTAGGTTTAGGATTTGGGTTAGGGGTTATGTGTTAGCGATAGGTTTAGTGTAGGCTTCAGCTTATGGTTATGGTTAGGGTTATGAATAGGTTTAGGGTTAGGGTTAGGGTCAGTGTTGGGTTTAGGGTTAGGTTTGGGGTTTGTGTTAGGTTTATGGTTAGGGCTAGGGTCTAGGTATTAGGGATACGTTTAGGATTAGGGTTAGGTTTAGGGTTAGGTATAGGATTTGGGTTAGGGTTAGGTTTATGGATAGGGTTAATGTTATGTTTACAGTTTGGGGTTATGGTTATGGTTATGGTTAGGGTTAGGGTTAGGGTTAGGGTTAGGGTTAAGGTTAGAGGTTAGCTTTAGGGTTAGAGTTAGGGTTGGGGTTAGGGTTAGGATTATGTTTCGTGTTAAGTCTAGGTTAGGGTTAGGTTTAGGGGTTAGGTGTTAGGGATAGGGTCAGGGTTAGGCTTCAGATTACGCTTAGGTTTAGGGTTACTATTAGGTTTTGGATTAGGGTTAGATTTAGGGTTAGGGTTTAATGGTTATGGTTAGGGTTAGTGTTTGTACATACGGATAGGATTAGGCTTAGGGTTAGAGTTAGGATTTGCATTATTGTTAGGGCTTAGATGTTAGGGATATGGTTAAGGTTAGGCTTGGGGTTACGGTTAGTAGTAGGGTTATGATTGGATTCAGGGTTAGGGTTAGGGTAAGTGTTAGGTTCAGGTTTATGTTTAGGGTTTGTATTAGGTTTAGGGTTATAGTTAGGGGTTATTTGTTAGGGATATGCTTAGTGTTGGGTTAGTTTTAGTGTTAGTGTTACGGGTAGGCTTAGGGTTAGTGTTAGGCTTAGCGTTAGTGTTAGGGGTTAGGTGTTAGGGATAGGGTTAGGGTTAGGCTTCGGGTTACAGTTAGGATTTGGGTTATGATTAGGTTTAAGTTTAGGTTTAGGTTTAGCGTTAATTTTAGGCTTAGTGTTAGGGTTAGTGTCAGGTTTAGGTTTAGGGTTAGGGTTAGGGCTAGGAGTTAGGTGTTAGCGATAGGGTTAGGGTTAGGTTTAGTGCTAAGATTAGTGGTACTGTTAGTTTCAGGGTTAGGGTTATGGTTAGGGTTCTGGTTTAGGGTTAGGTTTAGGATTACGGTTAGGTTTAGGTTTAGGTTTAGAATCAGGGATAGGGTCAGATGTTAGGGTTAGGTTTAGGGATAGGGTTAGTGTTATGGTTAGAGTTTAGGCTTATGTTTAGGGTTATGGTTAGAGTTTAGCGTTAGTGTTAGAGTTAGGGTTAAGGTTAGGGTTAGCATTAGAGGTTAGTGTTAGGGTTAGTGTTAGGGTTAGTGTTCGGGCTTAGGGTTAGGTTAGCGTTATGGTTAAAGTTAGGGCTAAGGTTTAGGGTTAGTGTTAGGGGTTAGTGTTACGTTAGGGTTAGGGTTAGGGTTTGGGTTAGGATTTGGGTTTGGGTTTTTGTTAGGGTTAGTGTTAGGGTACGATTTAGGATTAGGATTAGTATTTAGGGTTAGGGTTAGTGTTAGGGTTAGGGTTAGGGTTAGGGTTAGAATTTAGAGTTAGCATTAGTGTTAGGGTTAGCATTCTGTTTAAGGTTAGGTTTATGTTAGGGTTCAGTTTAGGGGTTAGTGTTACGGTTAGGTTTAGTTATAAAGGTTACGGTTAGGGTGACAGAATAGGGTTAGTGTTTGGGTTAGGGTTAGGAATAGGGTTAGTGTTAAGGATTAGGGCTGGTGTTAGGGTTAGTCTTAGGTTTAGTGTTAGGTTCAGTATTAGGATGAGGTTTAGGCATAAGTTTACGGTTAGGGTTAGGCTTATTGTTAGGGTTAATGTTAGGGATAGGGTTAGGGTTAGGTTTCTGGTTATGGATAGGTTTAGGTTTAGGGTTAGGGTTTTGGCTAGGGGTTAGGGTTAGGATTAGGGTTACTGTTAGGTTTAGGTTTAGGATTATGATTAGGGTTAGTGTGAGGTTTAGAAGTTTAGGGTTAGAGTTAGTTTAGGTTTAGGGTTTGATTAAGTGTTAGGTTTAGTGGTTAGGGTTTAGAGTTAGGGTTAGGGTTAGTGTTAGGGTGAATGCTAGGTATAGGTTTCGGGATAGTGTTAGGGTTAGAGTTGGGTATTATGGTTAGGGTTATGGTTAGTGTTAGGGGTTAGGTGTTTGGGATACGGTTAGGGTTAGGGTTAAGGTTAGGGTTAGGGTTATATTTAGGTTTACGAATAGGGTTAGGGTTTGGGTTAGTGTTAGGGTTATGGTTATGGATTAGGGTTGGGTTAGACTAAGGTTTGGAGATCCGGAAAGTGTTAGGTTTAGGGTTAGACAAGGTTAGAGTTGCGGTTAGGGTTAGGGTTAGTGTTAGGTTTATGGTTAGGGTTAGGGTTATGGTTAGTGTTAGATTTAGGGTTTGGTCTTCGATGTTAGAGATAGTGTTGGGGTTAGGTTTTGGTTTAGTGTTAGGGTTAGGTTTAGGGTTGTTATTAGGATTAAGGTTAGGGTTAATTTATTCTTAGGGTTAGGATTAGGGTTAGGGTTAGCTTTAGGTTTATGATCTGGGTTAGGTTTAGCGTTAGGGTTACTGTTAGGTTTGGGATTAGGGTTAGGGGTAGGTGTTAGTGATAGGTTTAATGCACAGTTCAGCTTACGGTTACAGTTAGGGTCATGAATATGTTTAGCGTTAGGTTTAGGGTGAGCGTTAGTTTTAGGGTTAGTGTTGGGGTTAATATTAGGTTTAGGGTTAAGCCTAGAGGCTAGGTATTAGGTATACGTTAGGTTTAGGGTTAGGTTTAGGGTTTGGTTCATGATTTGGGTTAGGGTTAGTGTTAGGGTTAGGGTTAGGTTTAGGGATAGGTTTAGTGTTATGGTTACAGTTTAGGGTTATTGTTAGGGTTAGGGTTGGGTTTAGGGTTATGGTTAGAGTTTAGCGTTAGTGTTAGGGTTAGGGTTAGGTTTAGAGTTAGGGTTAGGGTTATGTTTACTGTTAAGTCTAGGTTAGGGTTAGGTTTAGGGGTTAGGTGTTAGGGATAGGGTCAGGTTTGGGCTTCGGATTATGCTTAGGTTTAGGGTTACTATTAGGTTTAGGGTTAGGGTTAGGGTTAGAGTTAAGGTTTAATGGTTAGGGTTAGTGTTTAGACTTAGGGATAGGATTAGGCTTAGGGTTACAGTTAGGATTTGTGTTATTGTTAGGGCTTTGATGTTAGGGATAAGATTAAGGTTAGGGTTCGGGTTAGGTTTAGGGTTAGGGTTATGATTGGATTCAGCGTTAGGGTTAGGGTTAGTGTTAGGTTCAGGTTTATGTTTAGGGTTGATATTAGGTTTAGGGTTAGGGTTAGAGGTTTGGTGTTAGGGATATGGTTAGTGTTAGGGTTAGTTTTAGTGTTAGTGTTAGGGTTAGGGTTAGTCTTAGGGTTAGTGTTAGGCTTAGCGTTAGTGTTAGGGGTTAGGTGTTAGGGATAGGGTTAGGGTTAGGCTTCGGGTTACGGTTAAGATTTTAGTTATGATTAGGTTTAAGTTTAGGGTTTTGGTTAGCGTTAAGTTTAGGCTTAGTGTTAAGGTTAGTGTTAGGTTTAGGTTTAGGATTAGGGTTAGGGCTAGGTGTTAGGTGTTAGGGACAGTGTTAGGGTTAGGTTTAGGGTTAAGGTTAGTGTTAGTGTTAGTTTCAGGGTTAGGGTTATGGTTAGGTTTCGGGTTTAGGGTTAGGGTTAGGATTATGGTTAGGTTTAGGATTAGGATTAGGTTCAGGGTTATGGTTAGATGTTAGGGTTAGGGTTAGGTTTAGGTTTAGGTATAGGATTTTTGTTATGGTTACAGTTTAGGCTTATGTTTATGGTTATGTTTATGGTTAGGGCTAGGGTTATTGTTAGAGTTTAGTGTTAGGGTTAGTGTTAGGGTTAAGGTTATGGTTAGGGTTAGATGTTAGCGATAGGGTTAGTGTTAGGGTTAGTGTTCGGGCTTAGGTTTAGGATTAGTGTTAAGTTTAAGGTTAGGGCTAATGGTTAGGGTTAGTGTTAGGGGTTAGTGTTATGTTAGGGTTAGTGTTAGGGTTAGGGTAGTGTTAGGATTCGGGTTAGGATTAGTGTTAGGGTTAGTATTAGGATAAGGGTTAGAGTTTGGGTTAGGGTTAGTGTTAGGCTCTAGGTAATGATTAGGGTTGGGGTTAGAATTTAGTGTTGGCATTAATGTTAGGTTTAGGGTTCCATTTAAGGTTAGGGTAAGGTTAGTGTTTGGTTTATGGGTTAGTGTTACGGTTAGGCTTAGCGTTATGATAAAGGTTACAGTTAGGGTGACGGATTAGGGTTAGTGTTTTGGTTAGGGTTGGGTTAGGGTTAGGGTTAGTGCTAGGGATTAGGATTAGTGTTAGGGTTAGGGCTATTGTTAGTGATAGGCTCAGTATTAGTGTGATTTTTATGCATAGATTTACGGTTAATTTTAGCTTTATTGTTAGAGTTAGCGTTAGGGAGAGTTTTAGGATTTGGGTTAGGGTTACACATAGGGTTAGGATTATGGTTAGGGTTATGGTTAGGGGTTAGCTTTAGGCTTATGGTTAGTGTTAGGTTTAGGTTTAGGATTAGGTTTAGCGTGAGGTTTAGAAAGTTAGGTTTAGAGTTAGGTTTAGTGTTAGGGTTAGGGTTTGTGTTAGATTATGGGTTAGGGTTTGAGGTTAGGATTTAGGGTTAGGGTTAGGATTAGGATTTAGGGATAGGGTTATGATTAATATTATGGTTAGGGATAGTGTTAGGGTTAGGGATTATGGATAGGGTTAGGGTTATGTTTAGAGTTATGGTTACGGTTAGGGTGATGGAATAGGGTTAGTGTTTGGGTTATGGTTAGGATTAGGGTTAGTGTTTGGGTTATGGTTAGGATTAGGGTTAGTGTTTGGATTAGGGCTAGTGTTAGGTTTAGTGTTAGGTTTGGTGTTAGGCTCAGTATTAGAATGAGGCTTAGGCATAGGTTTATGGTTAATTTTAGCTTTATTGTTATGGTTAGTGTTAGGGATATGTTTAAGGTTAGGTTTAGGGTTACGGATAGGGTTAAGATTAGGGTTAGGGTTATGTTTAGGGGTTAGTTTAGGCTTAGGGTTAGTGTTAGGTATAGGTTTAGGATTAGGGTTGGCGTGAGGTTTAGAAGGTTAAGGTTAGAGTTAGGGTTAGGGTTAGTGTTAGGGTTAGGGTTTGGGTTAGATTAAGTGTTAGGGTTAGAGGTTAGGATTTAGGGTTAGAGTTAGGGTTAGGAATTAGGGATAGAGTTAGGATTAATGTTAGGGTTAGGGTTAGTGTTAGGGTTAAGGATTATGGTTAGGGTTAGGGTTAGGGTTATGGTTATGTTTAGGGTTAGTGTTAGGGTGAATGCTAGGTATAGGGTTAGGGTTAGGTTTAGTGTTAGGGTTAGTGTTAGAGTTATGGTTAGGGTAATGGTTGAAGTTTAGCGTTAGTGTTAGAATTAGGGCTAAGTTTAGGATTAGAGTTTTGGTTAGAGTTTAGCATTAGGGTTAGTGTTCGGGCTTAGGGTTAGGGTTAGCATTGTGGTTAAGGTTAGGGCTAAGGGTTACGGTTAGTGTTAGGGGTTAGTGTTATGTTAGGGTCAGGGTTAGGATTTGGGTTTGGGTTATTGTTAGTTTTAGTGTTAGGGTTAGAGTTAGGATTAGGGTTAGAGTTTAGGGTTAGAGTTAGTGTTAGGGTTATGATTAGGGTTAGGCTTAGGGTTAGAGTTTAGGGTTAACATTAGTGTTAGGATTAGGGTTCTGTTTAAGGTTAGGGTTAAGTTAGGGTTCAGTTTAGGGGTTAGTGTTACGGTTAGGTTTAGTGATAAAGGTTACAGTTAAGGTGACGAATTAGGGTTAGTGTTTGGGTCAGGGTTAGTGATTAGGGCTAGTGTTAGGGTTAGGGTTAGGTTTAGTGTTAGGCTCAGTATTAGGATGAGGTTTAGGCATAGGTTTATGATTAGGGTTAGATTTATTTTTAGGGTTAGTGTTAGGGAAAGTGTTCAGGTTAGGTTTCTGGTTAGAAATAGGTTTAGGATTTGGGTTCGGGTTAAGGCTAGGGGTTAGGGTTAGGATTAAGGTTAGTGTTAGGTTTAGGTTTAGGATTAGGCTTAGCATGAGTTTTAGCAGGTTAAGGTTAGAGTTAGGGTTAGGGTTAGAGTTAGGGTTAGGGTTAGTGTTAAGGCTAGGATTTGGGTTAGATTAAGGGTCAAGGGTTAGGGTTTAGGGTTTGTGTTATGGTTAGGGATTAGGGATAGGGTTAGGATTGATGTTAGGTTTAGGGTTAGTTTTAGGGTTAGTGATTATTGTTAGGGTTAGTGTTAAGGTTAGTTTCAGGGTTAGTCTTTGGGTGAACGCTAGTTATAGGGTTCTGCATAGTGTTAGGGTTAGAGTTGGGTATTAGGGTTAGGGTTAGGGTTAGTGTTAGGGGTTAGGTGTTTGGGATATGGTCAGGGTTAGGGTTAAGTTTAGGGTTAGGGATATATTTAGGGTTAGGGTTAGGGTTAGGGTTAGGGTTAGGGTTAGGGATTAGGGTTGTTGTAGACTAAGGGTTCAAGATCAGTTAAGGGTTAGGTTTAGGGTTAGACACGGTTAGGATTGCGGTTAGTGTTAGGGTTACGGCTAGGTTTAGGGTTGGGGTTACAGTTAGGGTTAGATTTAGCACTTGGTATTAGGGGTTAGAGTTAGCGTTAGCATTAGGTTTTGGTTTAGTGTCAGCGTTAGTGTTAGGGTTGTTATTAGTATTAAGTTTAGGGTTAGGTTATTCTTAGGGTTAGGATTAGGGTTAGGGTTATAGTTAGGTTTATGATCAGGTTTAGGGTTAGCGTTAGGGTTTGTGTTAGGTTTACAGTTACTGTTAGGTTTAGGATTAGCGTTAGGTGTAGGTGTTAGGGATAGGTTTACTGCAGGCTTCAGCTTACAGTTATGGTTAGGGTGATGAATAGGTTTAGTGTTAGGGTTAGGGTCAGTGTTAAGTTTAGGGTTAGAGTTGGTGTTAGTGTTAGGTTTAGGGTTAGGGCTAGGGTCTAGGTATTAGGGATACGTTAGGGTTAAGGTTAAGTTTAGGGTTTGGTTTAGGATTTGGGTTAGGGTTAGGTTTAGGTATAGGTTTAGAGTTATGGTTACAGTTTAGGGTTATGCTTATGTTTAGGTTTAGGGTTAGGGTTATGGTTAGAGATTAGCGTTAGTGTTAGAGTTAGGGTTATGGTTATGGTTAGGGTTAGGGTTATGTTTAGTGTTAAGTCTAGGTTAGGGTTAGGTTTAGGGGTTAGTTGTTAGGGATAGGGTCAATGTTAGGCTTTGGATTACGCTTAGGTTTTGGGTTACTATTAGGATCAGGGTTAGGGTTAGGTTTAGGGTTAGGGTTTAATGGTTCGGTTAGGTTTGGTGTTTAGACTTAGGAATAGGATTCGGCTTAGGGTCAGAGTTAGGATTTGCGTTATTGTTTAGGCTTAGATATTAGGCTTTGGGTTACAGTTAGGTTTAGGTTTATGATTGGATTGAGGGTTAGGGTTAGGGTTAGTGTTAGGTTCAGGTTTATGTTTAGGGTTGGTATTAGGTTTAGGGTTAAGGTTAGGTGTTAAGTGTTAGGGATATGGTTAGTGTTAGGGTTAGTTTTAGTGTTAGTGTTAGGGGTAGGCTTAGGGTTAGTGTTAGGCTTACCATTAGGGTTACGGGTTAGGTGTTAGGGATAGGGTTAGGGTTTGGCTTCAGGTTAGGGTTAGGATTTGGGTTATGATTACGTTTAAGTTTAGGATTAGCGTTAAGTTTAGGCTTAGTGTTAAGGTTAGTGTTAGGTTTAGGGTTAGGGTTAGGGTTAGGGCTAGGGGTTAGGTGTTAAGGATAGTTTTAGGGTTAGGTTTAGTGCTAAGGTTAGTGTTCGGGTTAGTTTCAGGGTTAGGGTTATGGTTAAGGCTCGGGTTTAGGGTTAGGTTAGGATTAAGTTTAGGTTTAGGATTAAGATTAGGATCAGGGTTAGGGTTACATGTTAGGGTTAGGGTTAGGGTTAGGTTTAGGTTTAGGTGTAGGGTTTGTGTTATGGTTACAGTTTAGGCTTATGTTTAGGGTTAAGGTTAGGGTTGTGGTTAGAGTTTAGCGTTAGGGTTACAGTGAGGGTTAAGGTTAGGATTAGGGTTAGGGTTAGAGTTTAGCGTTAGGGTTAGTGTTAGGGTTAGTGTTCAGGCTTTGAGTTAGGGTTAGTGTTAAGGTTAAGGTTAGGGCTAAGTTTTAGTTTACTGTTAGGGGTTAGTGTTACGTTAGGGTTAGGGTTAGGGCTAGGATTTGGGTTTGGGTTATTGTTAGGGTTAGTGTTAGTGTATGAGTTAGGATTAGGGTTAGAGTTTAGGGTTAGGGTTAGTCTTAGTGTTATGGTTACGGTTTGGGTTAGGGTTAGAATTTAGGGTTAGCATTAGTGTTAGAGTTAGGGTTCCGTTTAAGGTTCAGGTTAGGTTAGGGTTCAGTTTATGTGTTAGTGTTACGGTTAGGGCTAGTGATAAAGTTAAGGTTAGGGTGGCAGATTAGGGTTTGGGTTAGGGTTAGGATTAAAGTTAGTGTTAGTGATTAGGGCTAGTGTTAGTGTTAGGGTTAGGTTTAGTTTTAGGCTCAGTATTAGGATGAGGTTTAGGCATACCTTTATGGTTAGGGTTAGGTTTATTTTTAGGATTAGTGTTAAGTTTAAGTTTAGGGTTAGGTTTAAGTTTAGGGATAACGTTAGGATTAGGGTTAGGGTTATGGTTAGGGGTTAGGGTTAGGGTTAGTGTTAGGTTTAGGTTTAGGATTAGGGTTAGCATGAGGTTTAGAAGGTTAGGGTTAGAGTTAGGGTTAAGGTTAGAGTTAGGGTTAGGGTTTGATTAAGTGTTAGGTTTAGTGGTTAGGGTTTAGAGTTAGGGTTAGGGTTAGTGTTAGTGTGAATGCTAGGTATAGGGTTCTGGATAGTGTTAGGGTTAGAGTTGGGTATTAGGGTTAGGGTTAAGGTTAGTGTTAGGGGTTAGGTGTTTGGGATATGGTTAGGATTAGGGGTAAGTTTAGGGTTAGTGTTATATTTAGGTTTATGGATAGGGTTAGGGTTAGGGTTAGTGTTAAGGTTAGGGTTATAGATTAGGGTTGGTTTAGACTAAGGGTTCGAGATTAGGTAAGGGTTAGATTTAGGGTTAGACAAGGTTAGGGTTGCAGTTATGGTTAGGGTTAGGGTTACGGTTAGGGTTAATTTTAGGGTTTGGTGTTCCGGGTTAGAGCTAGGGTTAGGGTTAGTGTTGTTATTAGGATTAACATAATGGTTATGTTATTCTTAGTGTTAGGATTAGGATTAGGGTTAGGGTTAGCGTTAGGTTTATGATCAGGGTTATGGTTTGTGTTAGGGTTTGGGTTAGGGTTATGATTACTGTTAGGTTTAGGGTTAGGGTTAGGGGTAGGTGTTAGGGATAGGTTTAATGTAAGCTTCAACTTATGGTTATGGTTAGGGTGATGAATAGGTTTAGGGTTAGGGTTAGGGTTAGTGTTAGGTTTAGGGTTAGTGTTATGTTTAGGGTTAGGGCTCGGGGCTAGGTATTAGGGATACGTTAGTGTTAGTGTTAGGGTTAGGTTTAGGGTTAGGGTTATGGTTAGAATTAGGGTTATGGTTAATGTTAGGGTTAGGCTTAGGGGTTAGGGTTAGGGTTAGTGTTATGTTTAGTGTTAGGTTTAGGTTTAGGTTTAGGTTTAGGGTTAGGGTTAGGGTTAGGGTTAGGGTTAGGGTTAGGTTTAGGTTAGGTTTAGGTTTATGTTTATGTTTAGGATTTGAGTTAGGTGTAGGGTTAGGTTTAGCGTTAGGTTAGGGTTAGGGTTAGGGTTAGGGTTAGGGTTAGAGTTAGGGTTATGGTTTAAGTTATGGTTAGGGTTGTATGGTTAGGGTTCGGGTTAGAATTTAGAGTTAGGGTTAGGATTATGCTTAGCGTTAGAGTTAGGTTTAGCATTATGTTTAGGGCCTAGATGTTAGGGATAGGGTCAAGGTTAGGCTACGGGTTTTGGTTAGAGTTAGGGTAATGATTAAGTTTAGGGTTAGGGTTAGGTTTAGTGCTAGGTTCAGGTTTATGGTTAGGGTTAGTGTTAGATTTAGGGTTAGGTATTAGGGATGTGGTTAGTGTCCATGTTAGTTTTAGGGTTAGGGTCACGGTTAGGTTGAGGTATAGGGTTAGGGTTAGGGTTTTGTTTAGGGTTAGGGTTAGTGTTAGGGTTAATGTTATGGTTTTTTTAGGGTTAGAGTTAGGCGTAGTTTTAGGGACAGTGATAGTGTTAGCGATAGGCTTAAGGTTAGGGTTAGGTTTAGGGATAGTGTTATTATTAGGTTTAGGGTTATGGTTAGTTTTAGGTTTAGTGTTAGCGTTAGGGTTAAAGTTAGGGTTAGGGTTTGTATTAGTGTTAGGGTTAGAGTTAGGGTTAAGGTTAGATTTGTGGTATGGTGTTAGAGTTAGAGGTTATGTTTAGGGTTAGTGTTAACATTAGTGTTATGATTAGGGTTAGGGTTAGGTTTGTGTTACATTTAGGGGTTAGGTGTTAAGGATAGGGTCAGGGTTAGGCTTCAAAGTTCGGTTAGGTTTCTTGTTACAATTAGGTTTAGGGTTTGGGTTAGGGTTGTGTTAGGTTTAAGGTTAGGTTTAGTGTTTGCATTTGGGTTAGGGTTAGGGGTTAGGTGTTAAGGATATGTTTAGGGTTATGGCTAGTGTTACGGTAACGTTTAGGATTACATTAAGTGTTACAGTTATGCTTAGTGTTAGTGTTAGGGTTAGGGTTAGGGTTAGGGTTAGGGTTAGGGTTAGCAATTAGGGATAGGGTTAGTGTTACTGTTAGGTTTAGTGTTAGGGGCTAGTTTTATGGTTAGGGTTAGGGTTATGGTAAGGCTTAAGGTTAGGTGTATGGGTTAGGGTTAGGGATAGGGATTAAGCTTAGTGTTAGGGTTAGCTTTTAGTGTTATGGTTATGGTTAGGGTTAGGTTTAGGGTTAGTGTTAGGCTTAGTTTTAGGGATAGGGATAGTGTTAGGGTTAGGCTTAAGGTTAAGATTACGGTTAGGGAGAGTGTTAGGGTTAGGTTTAGGTTTAGAGTTAGGGTTAGCATTAGGTTTTGTGTTAGGGTTAGGGTTAGGGTTTGGGTTTAGCTATAGGTTTAGTGTTGGGGTTAGGGTTACATTTAGAGTTAGTTTTAGGAATATGGCAAGCATTAGTGTTAGGGTTAGCGTTTGGGTTGTTAGCTTATGGGTTAGTTTTCAAGGGTTAAGGTTATTGTTAGGTTCAGGGATTAGGCTTAGAGTTAGGGTTAGGTTTATGTTTAATGTTAGGTTTAGGGTTAGGCTTAGTTTTAGGGATAGGGATAGGTTTATGGTTAGGCTTAAGGTTAGGTCTCGGGTTCGGGTTCAAGTGAGGGTTAGGGTTATGTGTTAGAGTTAGAGGTTAGTGTCAGTGTTAGGGTTAGTGTTAGGGTTAGGTTTACGGTCACGGTTAGTGTTAGGTTAGGGTCAGATTTAGGGGTTAGGTGTTAGGGATAGCATCAGGGTTATGCTTCGGATTATGTTTAGGGTTCGGTTTATGATTAGGTTTAGGGTTAGGGTTATGTTTAGGCTGAGAGTTAGGATTACTGTTATGGTTAGTGTTGGCATGTGGATTAAGTTTAGGTGTTCGGTGTTAAGGATATGTTTAGGGTTACGGTTAGGGTTACGGTTATGTTTAGGGTTAAATTAAGGGTTACAGTTAGGGTTAGTGTTAGTGTTAGGGTTAGGTTTAGGAATTAGGGATAGGCTTAGTGTCAGGGTTATGGTAAGGCTTAAGGTTAGGGGTACGGATTAGGGTTAGTGTTCGGGTTAGGTCTAGGTGTATGTTTAGTGTTAGGGATTTGGGTTAGGTTTACGGATAGCGTTAGTGTTAGGCTCAGTATTAGGTTAAGGGTTAGGAATAGGTTTAGGTTTAGGCTTATGTTTATTGTTAGGGTTAGGGTTATTGATAGGGTTTGGGTTAGGTTTAGGGTTAAGGACAGGGTTAGGGTTAGGGTTAGGTTTAGTGTTAGGGTTTGGGTGAGAATT
This sequence comes from Cavia porcellus, assembly GCF_034190915.1. Lineage (NCBI taxonomy): Eukaryota > Metazoa > Chordata > Mammalia > Rodentia > Caviidae > Cavia > Cavia porcellus. Next base: position 7,519,344 of record NW_026947518.1, read on the forward strand.
AGGGTTAGGGCTAGGTTTAGGTTTAGGGTTAGGGTTAGGGTTAGGGTTAGGGTTAGAGTTAAGGTTAGATGTTAGGTATATATGTCAAGGTTAGGGTTAGGGTTAGGATTAGAGTTTAGGGTTAAGGTTATTGTTAGGATTACGGTGAGAGTTAGGGTTAGATGTTAGGGTTAGTGTTAGTGTTAGTGTTTGGGTTACATTTAGGCTTATGTTTAGGTTATGGTTAGGTTTAGGGGTTTGGTGTAAGGTATAGGCTCAGTGTTAGCCTCGGATTAAGGTTAGGGATCCAGTTACAATTAGGGTTAGGGTTAGGGTTACGGTTAGGGTTATTGGTAGGGTTTGGGTGAGGGTTAGGTGTTATGTGTTAAGTATATGGTTAGGGTTTATGTTAGAGTCAAGCTTAGAGTTAGGGTTACCTTTAGTGTTACGGTTAGGGTTAGTGTTAGGGTTACGATTAGGGTTAGGAATTAGGGATAATGTTAGTGTTAGGGTTAGGATAAGGTTTAGGGGCTAGTTTCACCGTTAGTGTTAGGGTTATTTTAAGGGTTAAATATAGGGTTATGGATTAGGGTTAATGTTTGGGTTAGGGTTAGGGTTAGGATTAGGGTTAGGGATTAGGGTTAGAATTACACTTAGGTTTAGTGTTAGGTTCAGTATTAGGATTAGAGTTAAGGATAGATTTAGGGTAAGCTTTAGGTTTATTGTTAGAGTTAGCATTATGGATAGGGTTAGGGTTAAGGTTAGGTTTAGGGTTTGGGATAGGGTTAGGGTTAAGTGTTATGGTTAGGGTTAGGGTTAGGTTTAGTGTTAGGTTTAGGATTCAGGTTAGGGTTAGAAGGTTAGTTTGAGGGTTACGGATTGGGTTTGGGTTAGATTTAGGGTTAGGGTTTGGGTTAGGTTATGGTTTAGGGTTTGGGTTAGTGTTAGGAATAGGGTTAGGCTGAGGGTTAGGGTTAGGTTTGGTTTAGGGTTAGGCTTACGGTTATGGTTTATGGTTAGGGTTGGGGTTATTGTTAGGCTTAGTTTTAGGATTAGGTATAGGGTTAGATTATGTTTAATATTAGGTTTAGGTTTAGAATTAGGTTTAGATTTAGGGTTACATTTAGGATTCGGATTAGGGTTAGGGTTAGTGTTGGGTTAGGGTTACCTTACGGTTAGGGTTAGGGTTTTGGTTGGTGTAAGTTTAGGGATAGAGTTAGGGTTAGAGGTTAGAAATTGATGCTAGGGTTAGGGTTAGAGTTTAGGGTTACTGTTATTGTTAGTGTTATGGTTAGGGTTAGGGTTTGAAATTAGGGTTAGGGTTAGTGTTAGGGTTTGGGTTACGGTAAGTCTTATGCTTAGGTTAGTTTTAGATTAAGGGGTTAGGTGTTAGGGATAGGCTCAGGTTTAGGCTTTGGATTAAGGTTAGGTTTCCAGTTAGGATTAGGGTTAGTGTTAGGGTTAGGTTTAAGGTCACGGTTAGTGTTAGGGTTAGGGTTAGGGTTTGGGTGAGGGTTAGGTGGTACACGTTAAGTATATGGTTAGTGTTTTGGTTATGGTTACGGTTTGGGATAGAGTTATGTTTAGGGCTACAGTTAGGGTTAGTTTTAGGATTAGGTTTAGGGTTCGCAATTAGGTATAAGGTTAGTGTTAGGGTTAGGATTACAGTTAGGGGCTAGTTTTACGGTTTGTGTTAGTGTTAGTGTAAGGGTTAAGTGTAAGGTTACGGATTAGGGTTAGTGTTTGGATTAGGGTTAGAGTTAGGATTAGGGTTAGGATTAGGGTTTGGGATTAGGGATTAGGGTTAGGGTTAGGGTTAGGTTTAGTGTTAGGCTCAGTATTAGGATTGGATTTAGGGATAGGTTTAGGGTTAGGGTTAGGTTTATTGTTAGGGTATGCATTACGGATTGGGTTAGGGTTAGGGTTAGGGTTAGAGTTAGGAATAGTGTTACTTTTAGCGTTAGGGGTTAGGGTTAGGGTTAGTGTTAAGTTTAGGATTAGTGTTAGGGTTATGTTTTAGAAAGTTAGGGTTAGAGTTAGGGTTAGGGATAGTGTTAGGGTTATGGTTTGGGTTAGTTTAGTGTTAGGTTTAGGTGTAGGGTTTGGGTTAAGGTTAGGGATTAGGGATAGTGTTATGTTTAGTGTTAGGCTTAGGGTTAGGTTAAAGGTTAGGGTTAGGATTAGGGATTTTGTTTAGGGTTAGGTTTAGGGTTAGGTTTAGGTTTAGGGTTATGTTTAGGTGTAGGGTTAGACTTAGTGTTAGGATTAGTGTTAGAGGTTAGCTTTAGGTTTAGTGTTAGGGTTAGGTATAGGGCAAGGGTTATTTAGGTTTAGGCTTAGTGTTAGGGTTAGCATTAGGGTTAGTGTTAGGGTTAAGGTTAGGGTTAGGATAGGGTTTAGGGTTAGGGGTAGGGCTAGGGTTAGGTTAGGGCGAGGGTTAGGGGTTAGGGATAGGTTTAGTGTTAGGCTTATTGTTATGGTTAGGGATCGGTTAGGATTAAGTTTAGGTTTAGGGTTAGGTTTATGGTTAGTGTTAGGGTTAGGGATGACACTTAGAGTTAGGTTTAGGGTTAGGGTTAGGGTTATGCTTAGTTTTAGGGATCAGGATAGGGTTATGGTTAGGCTTCAGTTTAGGGTTAGGGTTAGTGTTAGGGCTAGGCTTAGGGTTAGGGGTTAGAGTTAGAGGTTAGGGTTAGGGTTAGGGTTAGGGTTAGTGTTAGGGTTATAGTTGCCATTTGGTTTGTGTTAGGGTTAGGGAAAGGTTTAGGGTTAGGCTTAGTTTTAAGGATAGGGATAGTGTTAGGTTTAGGCTTAAGTTTAGGTTTAGGTTTAGGGTTAGGTTAGGGATATGTTTAGGTTCAAATTTAGGATTTGTGTTAGGGTTAGGGTTAGGGTTAGGGTTAGGTTTAGGTGATAGGGTTATGATTATGGTTAGGGTTAGGTTAAGGGTTTGGATTAGGGTTAGGGTTTAACTCTAGGTTTATGGTTAGGTTTATGTTTAGGGTTAGTGTTAGGGCTAGGAATACGTTTAGGTATAGTGTTATTGTTACAGTTAGGTTTAGGTTGAGGGTTATGTATAGGCGTAGGGTGAGGGTTTGGTTTAGGCTTATTGTTAGGGTTACGGATTAGGGTTAGTGTTAGTGGTATGGTTAGTTTTAGGGTTAGGGTTACAGGTTAGATTTAGATGTTGTTTTTCGGGTTAATGATAGGGTTAGAATTACGATTAGGGTTAGACTTAGTTTTAGAATTAGGGATAGAAATAGGTTTAGGCTTAAGGTTATTTTTAGGGTTATGGTTAATGTTAGGTTTAGGGTTAGTTTAAGATTTGGTTTAGGGTTCGGGTTAGGGTTAGTGTTAGGGCTAGTGAAAGGGTTAGGGTTAGGAATACGGGTAGGGTTAGTGTTAGCATTTGAGTTTGGGTTAGTGGTTAGTTGTTAAGGATATGTTTAGGGTTATGGTTAGGGTTATGTTTAGTGGTAGGGTTACATTAAGAGTTACAGTTAGGGTTAGGGTTAGTGTTAGGGTTAGGATTAGGGATTACGGATATGGGTCATGTTAGGGTTAGGGTTAGGCTTTGGGACTAATTTTTTGGTTAGTGTTTGGGTTATTGTAAGGTTTAAGGTTAGGGGTACAGATTAGGGTTAGTGTTTGGGTTATGTTAGGGTTACATTTATGGTTAGTGATTTGGGTTATGGTTACTTATAGTGTGTTAGGCTCAGTATTAGGATTAGGGTTAGGGATAGGTTTAGGGTTATGGTTAGGTTTATGTAAAGTGTTAAGTTTACGGATAGATTTAGGGTTAAATTTAGGGTTAAGGGTACGTTTAGGGTTAGGATTAGGGGTTAGTGTTAGGGTTAGGTTTAGGTGTTAGGGTTAGGGTTATGGTTAGGCTTAGGTTAAGGGTTTGGATTCAGGTTTGCGTTACTGTTAGGGTTATTGTTAAGTTTAGGTTTAGGGTTAGGGCTAGGAATATGGTTAGGGATAGTGTTATGTTTAGGGTTAAGTTAAGGTGTAGGATTAGGGTTAGGGTTAAGTTTAGGGTTAGTTTTTGGGTTAGGGTTATGGATTAGGGTTAGATGTCAGGTTTAGGGTTATTTTTATGGTTAGAGATAGGGTTAGCATTGGGGTTAGTGTTGATTTAGGGTTAGGGTTAGAGGTTAGTGTTAGGGTTAACGTTAAGGTTAGTGTTCGGGCTTAGGGATAGGGTTAGTGTTATGGTTAACTTTAGGGCTAAGTGTTAGGGTTAGTGTTAGGGGTTAGTGTTACGTTAGGGTTAGGGTTCCTGTTAGGATTTGGGTTTAGGTTATTGTTAGGGTTAGAGTTAGGATTAGGGTTAGAGTTTAGGGTTAGGCTTAGTGTTAGGGTTAGGGTTATTATTTAGGGTTAGATTTAGTGTTAGGGTTAGGGTTCCGTTGAAGGTTAGGGTTAGGTTAGGGTTCAGTTTAGGTGTTAGTGTTACAGTTAGGATTAGGGATAAAGGATTCGGTTTTGGGTGATGGGTTAGGGTTAGTGTTTGGGTTAGTTTTATTATTAGGTTTTGAGTTAGGTATTAGGGCTAGTGTTAACGTTAGGGTTAGGTTTAGTGTTAGGCTCAGTATTAGGATGAGGTTTAGGCATTGGTTTATGGTTAGGGTTAGTTTTATTGTTAGGGTTAGTGTCAGGGATAGGTTTAGGGTTAGGTTTCTGGATAGGGATAGGGTTAGGATTAGGGTTAGTTTATGGTTAGGGGTTAGAGTTAGGCTTCAGGTTAAGGTTAGGATTTGGGTTATGATTAGGTTTAAGTTGAGGGCTACGTTTAGCGTTAAGTTTAGGCTTAGTGTTAGGTTTATTGTTAGCTTTAGGTTTAGGGCTAGTGGTTAGGTGTTAGGGATAGTTTTAGGGTTAGTTTTAGTGTTAAGGTTAATGTTAGGGTTAGTTTCAGGTTTAGTATTATGATTAGGGTTCAGGTTTAGTGTTAGGATTATGGTTCAGTTTAGGATTAGGATTAGGATCAGGGTTAGGTTTAGATGTTAGGGTTAGGGTTAGGGTTAGGGTTAGGTTTAGGTGTAGGGTTAGTGTTATGGTTACAGTTTAGGCTTATGTTTAGGGTTAGCGTTAGGGTTAGTGTGATGGTTAGAGTTTAGCATTAGGGTTAGATTTAGGGTTAAGGTTAGGGTTAAGGTTAGGGTTAGGGTTAGGGTTAGGGTTAGGGTTAGGGTTAGGGTTAGAGTTGAGCATTAGGGTTGGTGTTCGTGCTTAGGGTTAGGGTTAGCATTATGGTTAAGGTTAGGGCTAAGGGTTAGGGTTAGTATTAGGGGTTAGTGTTACGTTAGGGTTAGGCTTTGGGTTTGGGTTATTGTTAGGGTTAGTGTTAGGGTTAATTTTAGGGTTAGATTTAGGGTTAGAATTTAGGTTTAGCATTAGTGTTAGGGTTAGGGTTTCATTTAAGTTTAGGGTTAGGTTAGGGTTAGGATTAGGGTTAGGGTTAGGCTTAGGGTTAGTGTTAGGTTTAGGGTTAGGGTTAGGGTCTAGGAGTTAGGGTTAGGGTTAGGGTTAGGTTTCGGGTTAGGGTGAGAGTTAGGCTCAGTATTAGGATGAGGTTTAGCCATAGGTTTACGGTTAGGGTTAGGTTTATTGTTAGTGTTAGTGATAGGGTTAGGGTTAGGTTTAGGTTTAGGGATAGGTTTACGATTAGGGTTAGGGTTATGTTTAGGGGTTAGGGTTAGGTTTATTGTTAGTGTTAGGTTTAGGGTTAGGATTAGGGTTAGTGTGAGGTTTAGAAGGTTAGGGTTAGATTGAGGGTTAAGGTTAGTGTTAGGGTTAGGGTTTGGGTTAGATTAAGGGTTAGGGTTAGGGTTAGGGTTAGGGATTAGGGATAGGGTTAGGATTAATGTTAGGGTTAGTTTTAGGGTTAGGGTTAGGGTTAGCGTTAGGTTTAGGGTTAGTGTTATGTTTAGAGTTTAGGGTTAGTGTTAGTGTTAGTGTTAGGTTTAGGTTTAGGATTAGTGTGTGGTTTAGAAGGTTAGTGTTAGATTGAGGGTTAAGTTTAGGGTTAGGGTTAGGGTTTGGGTTAGATTAAGGCTTAGGGTTAGGGCTTAGTGTTTAGGGTTAGGGTCAATGTTAGGGTTAGGGTTAGGGTTAGGGTTAGGGTTATGGTTAGGGTTATGGTTAGGTTTAGAGTTAGTGTTATGATGAATGGTAGGTATAGGGTTCGGGATAGTGTTAGGGTTAGGGCTAGGGTTAGAGTTGGGTATTAGGGTTAGGTTTAGAGTTAGTGTTAGGTGTTTGGTGTTAGCGATACGGTTAGGGTTAGGTTTAAGTTTAGGGTTAAGGTTATATTTAGGTTTATGGATAAGCTTATGGTTTGGGTTAGTATAATGTTAGGACTATAAATTAGGGTTGGGTTACACTAAGGTTTCGAGATCAGGTAAGGGTTAGGTTTAGGTTTAGACAAGGTTAGGGTTGTGGTTAGGGTTTGGATTAGGGGTAGGGTTAGTGTTAGTGTTATGGTTAGGGTTAGGATTAGGGTTAGTGTTAGGGTTAGTGTAAGAATTATGGTTTGGTGTTAGTGGTTAGAGTTAGGGTTAGAGTTACTGTTGTTATTAAGACTAAGGTTAGGTTAGGTTATTCTTAGGGTTATGATTAGGGTTAGAGTTAGCGTTATGTTTATGATCAGGGTTAGGGTTAGCGTTAGGGTTTGGTTTAGGGTTAGGGTTACTGTTAGGTTTAGGATTAGGGTTAGGGGTATGTGTTAGGGATAGATTTAATGCAGGCTTCAGCTTACGGTTATGGTTTGGGTGATGAATAGGTTTAGGGTTAGGGTGAGCATTAGGTTTAGGGTTAGTGTTGAGGTTACTGTTAGGTTTAGGGTTAGGGCAAGGGGCTAGGTATTAGTGATACGTTAGGGTTAGGGTTAGGGTTAAGGTTAGGGTTACGGTTAGATTTAGGTTTTTCGTTAGTGTTAGGGTTAGTGATAGGGTTTAGGGTTAGGGTTAGGGTTATGTTTAGGGTTAGGTTTAGGTTTAGGTTTAGGTTTAGGGTTAGGGTTAGGGTTAGGGTTAGGTTTAGTGTTAGGTTAGGGTTAGGGTTAGGGTTAGAGTTCAGGTTAGGGTTTGGGTTACGGTTAGGGTTGTATAGTCAGGGTTCGGGTTAGAATTTAGAGTTAGGTTTAGGATTAGGCTTATGGTTAGTGTTAGGTTTAGGGTTATGGTTAGGGCTTAGATGTTAGTGATAGGGTTAAGTTTAGGCTATTGGTTATGGTTAGGGTTAGGGTTATGATTAAGTTTAGGGTTTGGGTTAGGTTTAGTGTTAGGTTCAGGTTTATGGTTAGGGTTAGTGTTAGGGTTAGGGTTAGGTGTTAGGGATGTTGTTAGTTTCAGTGTTAGTTTTAGGGTTAGGGTCAGGTTTAGGTTTAGGTTTAGGTTTAGGTTTAGGGTTAGGCTTAGGGTTAGGGTTATGTTTAGGATTAGAGTTAGGGTTATGGTTAGTGTTAGGGTTATTTTTAGGGTTAGTGTTTGGCGTAGTTTTAGGGATAGTGGTAGTGTTAACGTTATGTTTAATGTTAGGGTTTTGTCTAGGGATAGTGTTACAATTACGTTTAGGGTTACGGTTTGTTTTAGGTTTACTGTTAGGGTTAGGGTAAGGGTCAGGATTAGTGTTAGTGTTAGTGTTAGAGTTAGGGTTAGGGTTAGGGTTAGAATTGTGTTTAGGGGTTAGAGTTAGAGGTTAGGTTTAGGGTAGTGTTAGTGTTAGTGTTGTTGTTAGTTTTAGGGTTAGGTTTGTGTTACATTTAGGGGTTAGGTGTTAGGGATAGGCTCAGGGTTAGGCTTCAAAGTATGTTTAGGTTTCCGGTTACGATTAGGTTTAGGGTTAGGGTTAGGGTTAGTGTTGATTTAGTGTTAGGGTTACGGTTAGTGTTAGGCTTAATTTTAGAATTAGAGATTGGGTTAGGTTTAGGCTTAAGGTTAGATTTAGGGTTATGGTTAGGGTTACGGTTAGGGTTACTGTTAGGTTTTGGGTTAGGTTTAGGTGTTAGTGTTAACGATATGGTTAGGATTATAGTTATGGTTTACTTTTAGGGTTAGGGTTACGTTTAGGTTTACAGTTAGGGTTAGTGTTAGGGTTAGGGTCAGGGTTAGGAATTTGATTTAGTTTTAGGGTTAGTGTTAGGTTTAGAGTTGGGTTTAGGTTTAGGTTTAGGGTTAGTGTTAGTGTTAGGCTCAGAATTAGGATTAGGGTTAGGGATAGGTTTAGGGTTAGGTTTAGGTTTATTGTTAGGGTTACCTTTAGGAATAGGGTTAGGTTTAGGTTTAGGGTTAGGGATAGTGTTATGGTTAGTGTTAGGGGTTAGGCTTAGGATTAGGGTGAGGGTTAGTGTTAGGGTTAAATTTAGGTTTAGAGTTACGGTTAGTGTTAGGGTTAGGTTTAGGTTTGGCCTAGGTGTTAGTGTTAACGATATAGTTAGGTTTATAGTTTGGATTTACTTTTAGGGTTAGGGTTACGTTTAGGGTTATCGTTAGTGTTAGTGTTAAGGTTAGGGTTAGGGGTAGGAATTAGGTTTAGGTTTAGGGTTAGGGTTAGGTTAAGGGTTAGGTTTAGGGTTCAGTTTAGGGTTCGGGTTAGTGTTAGGCTCAGTATTAGGTTTAGGGTTAGGGATAGGTTTAGGGTTAGGGTTAGTTTTACGGTTAGGGATAGGGTTATGTTTAGGGTTAGGGGTTAGGCTTACTGTTAGTTTTAGAGCTAGGGGCCAGGGTTGGGTTTTGTGTTAGAGTTAGGCTTAGGGTTAGGTTTAGCGTTAGAAGGTTAGGGTTAGTGTGCAGGTGAGGGTTAGGGTTAGGGTTTGTGTTAGCTTTGGGTTTAGGGTTAGGGGTCAGGGTTTGGGTTAGGGTTTGGGTTCAGTTTGGGTTTAGGGTTAGGGTTTGGGTTAGGGTTTGGGTTAGGGTTAGGGTTAGGTTTAGGTTTAGGGTTATGGTTACGTTAGTGATTAGGGTTAGTGTTAGGGTTAGAGTTAGGTTTAGGTTTAAGTTTAGTTCACGGTTAGGTTTAGAGTTAGGGTTAGGATTAGGGTTATGGTTGGGTTAGGTATTAGGGTTAGGATAAGTTTTAGGTTTAGGGTTAGTGTTAGGGTTAGAGATTAGGCTTAGGGTTAGGTTTAGGGTTGGGTTTAGTGTGAGGGTTAGGCTTATTTTTAGGGATAGGGAAAGGGTTATGGTTAGGCTTATTGTTAGGGTTAGTTTTAGTGTTTGGGATAGGTTTAGGCGTTAGAGATAGAGGTTAGTGTTAGGGTCAGGGTTAGTGTTAGGTTTAAGGTTACTGTTATGGTTAGGCTTAGGCTTAGGGTCAGTGTTTGGATTAGGGTTAGGCTTAGTTATAGGGATAGGAATAGTGTTAGTGTTAGGCTTAAAGTTAGGGTTAGGGTTATGGTTAAGGTTAGTGTTGGTTGACAGCTAGGTTTAGCATTTTGGTTAGGGTTAGATTTATGGGTAGGGTTAGGGCTAGCATTAGGTTTAGAGTTAGGTTTAGGTTTAATGTTAGTGTTAGCGTTAGGGTTAGTGTTAGTGTTAGGGGTTAGAGTTAGAGGTTAGAGTTAGGGTTAGTGTTAGTGTTAGGTTTAGTGTTAGGGTTAGGATTATGGTTACGGTTAAGGTTAGGTTAGTGTTAGATTTAGGGGTTAGGTGTTAGGGATAGGGTCATGGTTAGGCTTCGGATTTCTGTTAGGGTTCAGGTTACAATTACGTTTAAGGTTAGCATTAGTGTTAGGTTTAGGAGTAGGGTTAGTGTTAGGGTTAGGATTACGGTTAGAGTTAGTGTTACCATTTGGTTTCGGGCTAGGGTTAAGGTGTTAAGGATACGTTTAGGGTTATGGCTAGGGTTACTGTTAGGTTTAGGGTTACATTAAGGTTTACAGTTCGGGTTAGTGTTAGTGTTAAGGTTAGGGTTAGAATTAGGGCTAGGGTTAGTGTTAGGATTAGGGTTAGGTTTAGGGGCTAGTTTTTCGGTTAGGATTAGGGTTTTGGTAAGGCTTAAGGTTATCTGTATGGATTAGGGTTAGTGTTCATGTTAAGGTTAGGGTTAGGGTTAGGGTTCGGTTTGTGGTTAGGGTTAGGCTTAGTTTTAGGGATAAAGTTAGGATTATGGTGAGGCTTAATATTAGGCTTATGGTTAGGGTTAGGGTTAATGTTAGGTGTTAGAGTTAGAGGTTAGGTTAAACAGGTTAGGTTAGCGTTAGTTTTAGGGTTAGGCTTAGTTTTAGCGATAGGGATAGGATTATGGTGAGGATTAAAGTTAGGGTTAGGGTTAGGGTTAGGTTTACGGGTTAGAGTTACAGGTTAGTGTAAAGTTAGGGTTAGTGAAAGGGTTAGGGTCATGGTTAGGGTTAGTGTTACAGTTAGGGTTAGCGTTAAGGTTAGGTTTAGGTTTAGGCTTAGTTTTAGGGTTAGGGATAGGTTTAGGTTTATGCTAATTGTTAGGGTTTGAGTTAGGGTTAGGTTTAAGGGTTAGGATTAGGCTTAATTTTAGGGTTTAGTTTAGGGTTAGGTTTAGGGTTAGGGTTAGGTATTATGGTCAGGTTTAGGGTTAGGGTTAGGGTTAGTGCTAGTGTTACTGTTAGGTTCAGATTTAGGGTTAATCTTCGTTTTATGGTTAGTGTTTGGGTGAGGGTTAGGGTTAGGGTTAGGATTAGGGTTAGGGTTAAGTTTGGGTTATAGTTAGGGTTAGGGGTTAGAGTTAGAGTTTAGGGTAATGGTTAGAGTAGGGGTTAAGGTTAGAGTTAAGGGTTAGGGTTAGTGTTCTGGTTATGGTTATGGTTTGGCTTATGGTTAGAAATTAGTGTTAGGTTTAGTGTTAGTGTTAGGGTTAGGTTAGTGTTAGGGTTAGGAGTTAGGTGTTAGTGATAGGTTCAGGGTAAGGCTTCAGATTACGGATAGGGTTAGGGTCACTATTAGGTTTATTGTTAAGTTCCGGGTTAGGGTTAGGGTTAGGGTTAGGGTTAGGGTTAGGGTTAGGGTTAGGGTTTGGGTTAGGGTTAGGGGTAGGTGTTAAGGATATGGATAGTGTTATGGTTAGAGTTACGGTTATGGTTAGGGTTATGTTAAGCGTTACGGTTAGGGTTAGTATTAGGGTTAGGGTTATGGATTAAAGATAGGGTTAGTGTTAGGGTTAGGTGTTAGGTTTAGAAAGTTATTTTTAGAGTTAGGGTTAGGATTCGGGTTAGTGTTAGGGTTAGTGTTTGGTTTAGGTTTAGTGTTAGGGTTTCGGGCTTAGGGTTTGTGTTAGGGTTTGCTTTATGGTTAGGGATTAGGGATATGGTTAGGTGAGTGTTAATGTTATGGTTAGGGTTAGGGTTAGAGATTAGTGTTAGGGTTACATTTATGGTTAGGTTTAGGGGTTAGGTGTTAGGGACAAAGTTGTGGTTAGGGATAGGGTTAAGGTTAGGGTTAGGGTTAGAGTTAATGTTAGGGGTTAGGGGTTAGGCTTAGGGTTAGGGTTATGTTTAGGTTTAGGGTTAGGGTTATGGTTAGAGTTAGGTTTAGAGTTAGGGTTAGGGTTATGGTTAAAATTAACATTAGGGTTAGGATTATTTTTAGAGTTACAGATAGGGTTAGGGTTAGTGTTAGGGTATTTGTTAGTTTTAGATGGTTAGGGTTAGGGTTAGGCTTAGGCTTAGGCTTAGGGTTAGGGTTAGGGTTAGGGTTACTGTTAGAGGTTACAGTTAGTGTTAGCGTTAGTGTTAGGGTTAGGGGCTAAGTTTTAGGGTTAGGGTTAGGATTAGTGTTAGGGTTACCGTTAGTGTTAGCTTATGGTTAAGGTTATGGTTAGGGTTACGGTCAGTGTTCTGGTTAGTGTTAGGCTTAGGGTTATGGATTAGGGATAGGTTTAGGGTTAGAGTTAGGGAGAGGTTTAGGGTTATTGTTAAGTGTTCAGGTTAAAGTTAGGCTTATCGTTAGGGTTAGTGTTAGTGTTAGGGTTAGTGTTAGGTTTAGGGATTAGTGTTAGAATTAGTGTTAGGTTTATGGTTATGGTTACAGTTAGGTTTAGGGTTAGGCTTAGTTTTAGGTTTAGGGATAGTGTTAGGTTTAGGCCTAATATTAGGGTTCTGATAAGGGTAAGTGTTAGGGTTAGGGTTAGGGTTAGGGTTAGGATTAGTTTTGGGGTTAGGATTAGGTTTATTGTTAGGGTTACGTTTAGTGTTAGTTTTAGTGTTTGGGCTAGGTTTAGGTTTAGGTTTCGGGTTAGGTTTATTGTTAGGGTTAGGGGTTAGAGTTAAAGTGTAGGGTTAGGGTTAATGTTAGGGTTAGGGTTAGATTAGGGTTAGAGTTTAGGTTTAGGTTTAGTGTTAAAGTTATGGTTATGGTTAAGGTTAATGCTAGATGTTAGTGTTAGAGGTAGTGTTAGGGTTAAGGTTATGGTTACTGTTAGGGTTAGGTTAGGATTATGTTTATGGGTTAGGTGTTAGGGATAGGAACAGGGTTAGGTTTAGGGTTAGGTTTATGGTTAGGTTTAGGGCTAGAAGTAGGGTTAGATTTAGTGTTAGGGTTAGGTTTAGGGTTAGGGGTTAGGTGTTAATGATATCGTTAGTGTTAACTTTAGTGTTACAGCTAGGGTTAGGGTTATGTTTAGGGTGAGTGTTAGCATTAGGATTAGGGTTAGGGTTAGGATTAGGTTTAGGGATAGATTTCGAGTTAGCGTTGGGTTAGGGTTAGGTTTAGGGTTCGAGTTAAGGTTGGGTTAGGGTTAGGATTAGTGTTAGGGTTTAGAGTTAGTTGTTAGGGTTAGTGTTAGGGTTAGGTTTAGGGTTGGAGTTTAGGGTTACGCTTAGTGTTAGGGTTATGGTTAGGGTTAGGTTTAAAGTTTAGGGTTAGTGTTAGGGTTAGGGTAGGTTTAGTGTTAGGTTTTGGGTTAGTGTTAGGGTTAGGTTTAGGAATTAGTGTTAGTTTTAGGGTAAGTGTTCGGGATTGGGTTAGGTTTAGGGTTAAGGTTAGACAAGGTTAACCTTGGGGTCAGGGTTAGGTTTAGGGTTATGGTAAAGGTTAGGGTCAAGTTGAGTGTTTGTGTTAGGTTTAGGGTTAGTGTTAGGGTTAGGGTTAGGCTTACCTTGGGTTAGGGTTAGCGTTAGGGTTAGTTTTAGTATTAGGGTTAGGGTTGGGTTTAGGGTTTAGGATTAGGGTTAGGTTTAGTGTTAGGTTTAGGTTTACGTTTAGGATTAGGGTTAGGGCTAGAGGAAAATGTTAGTGTTAGTGTTAGTGTTAGGGTTAGCTTTAGGTTTAGGGTTAGGCTTGGTTTTAGGGTTAGGGATAAAATAAGGTTATGGTTTAGCTTAATGTAAGGGTTAGGTTTAGGAAAAGGGTTATGGTTAGGGTTTGCGGTAGGATAGGGTTACTTTTAGGGGTTAGGTGTTAGCGATAAGGTCAGTGTTATGCTTCGGATTACCGATAGGGTTAGGGTTTCTTTTAGGTTTAGGGATGGGGTTAGTGTTAGGGTTTGGTTTATGGTTAGGTGTTAGCTGTTAAGGATATGGTTAGGGTTATGGTTAGAGTTACAGTTAGGGTTAGGGTTATTTTTAGGGTTATGGTTAGGGTTGGTGTTAGGGTCAGTGTTAGGGTTAGGGATCAGTGATAGGGTTAGAGTTAGGTTTAGGGTTAGGGTTAGGGAAAAGTGCCACGGTTTGGGTTAGGTTTATTGTAAGGGTTAAGGTTAGGGTTACGGGTAAGGGTTAGTTTTCAGGTTAGGGTTTGACTTAGGGTTAGGGTTCGGGTTATTGTTAGGGTTAGGGATTCAGGTTAGGGTTAGTGTTAGGTTTATCATTAGGGTTAGTTTTAGGCTTAGGGTTAGAGATCAGGGTTAGGGTTACAGTTAGATTTAGGGTTAGTGTTAGGCTTAGGGTTAGGCTTAGTGTTTGGGTTAGGGATAGGTTTAGGGTTAGGGTTAGAATTTAGGGTTATGTTTAGGGTTACTGTTAAGGTTAGGGTTAGGTTAGGGTTAATTTTAGGGTTTAGGTGTTAGGGATAGGGATAAGGTTAGGTTTCGGATTACAGTTATGGTTCGGTTTACAATTAGGTTTAGGGTTATTTTTAGGTTTAGGGTTAGTTTTGTGTTAGGTTCGTGGTTAGGTGTTAAGGGCATGGTTATTGTTATATTTAGGGTTAGGGTTTGGGTTAGGATTAGGGATAGAGTTAGGTGTTAGGGTTAGGGATAGGGTTATGGTTTGATTTAGGGTTAGGGTTAGGTTTATGGTTAGGGTTATGTTTAGGGTTAGGGTTAGAGTTAGCTTTAGGGTTAGGGTTACGGTTTGGTTTAGGTTTAGGATTAGGTTTAGGGTAATGCTTAGGAATAGAGTTAGAGGTTAGAGTTAATGTTAGGGTTATTATTAGGGTAAGGGTTAGGGTTTGGATTAGTGTTAGGGTATGGGTTAGATTTAGAGCTTTAGGTTTCCAGTTAGGATTAGTCTTAGGATTAGAGATAAGTTGAGTGTTAGTGGTTAGGTTTAGCGTTAGGATTAGGGTTAGGTGTTAGGGTTAGGTTTAGGGTTAGGGTTTGGGTTAGGAGTAGGTTAGTGTTAGGTTTAGGGTTTAGGTGTTAGGGATAGGGTCAGTGTTAGGCTTCGGATTACAGATAGGGTTAAGGTTGCTATTAGGTTTAGGGTAAGGTTTAGGGTTAGTTTTAGGGTTATCGTTTGGGTTATGGTTAGGTGTTAGGTGTTAAGGATATGGTTAGGGTTATGGTTAGAGTTATGGTTGTGTTGAGGCTTACGGTTAGGGTTAGTGTTAGGGTCAGTATTGGGGTTAAGGATTAGAGATAGGGTTAGGGTTAGGTTGGGGTTAGGGATTAGGGTTAGGTTTTAGGTGTTAGGGATAAGGTTAGGGTTAGGTTTAGGGTTAGGGTTAGGTGTTAGGGGTTAGGGTTAGGGTTAGGGTTAGGGTAGTGTTAGGGTTAGATTTAGGGTTAGCGTTAGGGTTATGGTTAAGGTTAGGGTTAATGGTAGGGTTAGTTTTAGAGTTTAGCTTTAGGGTTAGTGTTAAGGTTAGCGTTACAGTTAAGTTTAGGTTTAGGATTAGGGTTAGGGTAAGGCTTAGGATTAGATTTAGAGGCTAAGGTTAGTGTTAAGTTTATTATTGGGGTTAGGGTTCGGGTAGGTTTAGTGTTAGGGTATGGGTTAGATTTAGACCTTTATGGTTCCTGTTAGGATTAGGTTTAGGATTAGTGATAGGGTTAATGTTAGATGTTAGGGTTAGTTTTAGCATTAGGGTTAAGATTAGTTGTTAGGTTTAGGTTTAGGGTTATGGTTAGGGTTAAGATTAGGTTTAGGGTTAGGGTTGGAAGGTTAACGTTAGAGTTATCGTTAGTGTTAGGGTAAGGGTTAGGGTTAGAGTTTAGCTTTAGGGTTAGCGTTAGGGTTACGATAAGGGTTAGGTTTAGTTTTATCGTTAGGGTAAGGGTTAGGATTATGGTTAGAAGTTAGCATTAGGGTTAGGGTTAGGATTAGTGTTAGGGTTAGTGTTAGAAATTACGTTTTTTTAGGGTTAAGGTGAGGGTTACAGTTACAGTTAAGGTTAGGGTTATGTTAGGGATAAGTTTAAGGGTTAGGTGTTAGGGATAAGGTTAGGGTTCGGATTATGGTTAGGGTTTGGTTACAATAAGGTTTAGGCTTAGTGTTAGGGTTATGGTTACAGATACGGTTAGGTTTAGGGTTAGGGTTTGGGTTAGGGTTAGGGGTTTCGTGTTAAGCATATAGTAACTGTTATGTTTAGGTTTATAGTTAGGGTTAGGGTTACATTTAGGTTTATGGTTTGGGTTTAATGTTAACGTTAGGGTTAGCGTTATGGATTAGGGATAGGGTTAGGGTTAGGGATAGGTTAGTTGTTAGGGATAGGGTTATTGTTAGGCTTATCTTTAGGGTCAGGGATTAGGGTTAGGTTTAGGGTTACGTTTAGCCTTAGTGTCAGGTTTCGGGATTATTCTTAGCGTTAGGGTTAGGTTTATGTTTAGGGTTAGGGATAGGGTTAGGGTTAGGTTTAGGCTTAGTTTTACGGTTAGGGATAGGATTATGCTTTGGCTTAATGTAAGGTTTAGGGTTGTGTTAGGGTTAGGGTTATGGTTAGGGTTAGGGTTAGAGTTAAGTGTTGGATTTAGTGTTATGGCTATTGTTAGGGTTAGTTTTACGGTTAGTGTTAGTGTATAGGTTAGATTTAGAGGTTTAGGGTTAGGGTTCGGATTAGGTTTAGGATTAGTGGTAGGGTTAGTGTTAGAAGTTAGGGTTAGTGTTACCGTTACAGTTAGGGTTAGAAGTTAAGTCTTGGGTTAAGGTTACGGTTATTGTTAGGGTTACGGTTAGGGTTAGGGTTACGGTTAAGATTACGGTTAGGGTTACGATTAGTGTTCAGGTTAGTGTTAGTGTCAGGGTTAGGGTAGTGATTAGGGTTAGGTTTAGGGTTAATGTTACGGTGAGGGTTAGGGTTGGGGATTAGGGTTAGGGTTAGGCTTATCGTTAGGGTTAGGGATTAGGGTTAGTGTTAGTTTTTGCATTAGGGTTAGTGTTATGGTTAGGGTTAGCCATTAAGGTTAGGGTTACTGTTAGGTTAAGGTTACTGTTAGTCTTAGGGTTCAGCTTAGTTTTAGGATTAGGTATAGTGTTATGGTTAGGGTTAGGTTTAGGGTTAGGGTTAGGTTTAGGGTTAGAAGTTCGTGTTAGGGTTTGGGTTACTGTTAGGTTTACATTTAAGGTTAGGGTTAGGTTAGGGTTACGTTTAGGGGTTAGGTGTTAGAGATAGGGATAGGATTAGGAATCAGATTACGGTTAGGGTCCGGGTTAAAATAAGGTTTAGGATTAGGGTTAGTGTTATGATTACGGTTACAGTTAGGTTTAGGGTTAGTTTTTGGGTTGGGGTTAGGGGTTATGTGTTAAGGATATTGATATTGTTATGTTTAGGTTTATGGTTAGGGTTAGGGTAACATTTAGGTTTATGGTTAGGGTTAGTTTTCAGGTTAGGGTAAGGTTTAGGATTAGGGTTAGGTTTAGGTGTTAGGGATAGGCTTAGGGTTAGGCTTATCATTAGGGATAGGGATTAGGGTTAGGTTTAGGTTTAGTATTAGTATTAGCGTTAGGGTTTAGCCTTAGGGTTAGGTTTAGGATTAGGGTTAAGGTTAGGGATAGGGTTAGGTTTAGGCTTAGGTTTAGGCTTAGATACAGGTTTAGGGTTAGGATTAGGGTTTTGCTTAATGTGAGGGTTAGAGTTAGGGTTAGTGTTAGGGTTAGAGTTAGGTTTAAGGTTAGAGTTAGGGTTAAGTTTAGGGTAAGGGTTAGGGTTAGGGTTAGTTTTAGAAGTTAGTGTTAGGGTTAGGGGTAGGTTAGGGTTAGGTTTAGGGTTTAAGTTTTAGGGATAGTGCCAGGTTTAGGCTTGGGATTACAGATAGGGTTAGTGTTACTACTAGGTATAGTGTAAGTTTTAGAATTAAGGTTATGGTTTGCGTTTGTGTTAGCATTACGTGTTAGGTAAAGGATATGGTTAGGGTTATGGTTAGAGTTATGGTTAGGTTTAGGGTTATGTTTAGGTTTATGGACAGTGTCAGTGTTAGTGTCAGGTTTAGAATTAGAGATTAGGGATATAGTTTGGTTTAGGGCTAGGGTTAGGGTTAGGGGTTAGTGTTACGTTTTGGGTCAGTGTTATTGTAAGTGTTATGGTTAGGGTTACGGATTAGGTTCAGTGTTCAGGATATGGTTAGACTTAGGGTTAGAGTTAGGGATAAGGGTTAGTGTTAGGGTAGGGTCAGTGTTAGGCTATATATTACAATTAGGCTTAGGGATAGTTTTAGGGTTAGGGTTAAGTTTATTGTTAGTGTTAGGTTTAGGGATAGGGTTAGCATTAGGTTTTGGGTTCGGGATAGGGTTAGGGTTATGGTTAAGCATTAGGGTTAGGGATTATGGATAAGGTTAGTGTGAGTGTTAGTGTTAGTGTTAGTGTTAGGATTAGGGATTTGGGTTATGGTTAGAGTTAGGTTTATGGGTAGGTTTAGAGTTAGTGTTAGGTTAGGGTTAGGGTTAGAGTTTAGCTTTAGGGTTAGGCTAAGTGTTAGGGTATGGGTTAGATTTAGAGATTTAGGATTAGGGTTACGATTAAGTTTAGGATTAGGGATAGGGTTAGTGTTAGTGATTAGGGTTACGGTTAGCGTTAGTGTTAGGGTTAGGGGTTAAGTGTTATGCTTAGGGTTGGTGTTACTGTTAGGGTTACGATTAGGGATAGGGTTACAGTTAGGGTTACAATTAGTGTTCGGGTTAGGGTTAGGGTTAGGCTTAAGGTTAGGGTAGCTATTTAGGTTAGGTTTCGGGATAGGGTTGGGTGAGGCTTAGGGGTTAGTGTTAGGTTTTGGGTTAGGTGTAACGTTAATGTTAGGGATTAGGGTTAGTGTTAGTGTTAGCGTTAGTGTTAGGGTTAGGTTTAGGAATTAGGATTAGGGTTAGGGTTAGGTTTAGGGTTAGTGTTAGGGTTAGGGTTAGGGTTAGGTTTAGGAATTAGGATTAGGGTTAGGGTTAGGTTTAGGGTTAGTGTTAGGGTTAGGGTTAGGTTTAGTTTTAGAGTTAGGGATAGGGTTAGGCTTAAGGTTCGGGTTAGTGTTAGGGATACGGTTAGAGTTAGGGTTAGGCTTAGATTAGGTTTAGTGCTAAGTTTAGGAGTTGGATTAGGGTTAGGGTTCCTGTTAGGGTTAGGATTAGCGTTAGGGTTAGGGTTAGGGTTAGATTTCGGTTTACGGTTTGGGTTAGGGTTAGGTTTAGGATTAGGTTTAGGGTTAGGTTTAGGGTTAGATTTTGTATTTACAGTTAGAGGTTAGGTTTATGGTTCGGGTTAGAAGTTAGGGTTAGGGTTAATATTAGGGTTAGGGTTAGAGTTATGGTTAGTGTTAGGTTAGTGTTAGATTTAGGGGTTAGGTGTTAGGGATAGGTTTAGGCTTTGGATTACGGTTTGGGTTTGTATTAGAATAAGGTTAGGCTTAGGGTTAGGGTTATGGTTACAGTTACGATTAGGTTAGAGTTAGGTTTTGGGTTGAGGTTATGGTTCAGGTGTTAAGGATATGGTTAGGGTTATGTTTAGGGTTATGGTTATGTTTAGGGTTATGTTTAGGTTTATGTTTAGTGTTAGTGTTAAGGTTATGGATTAGGGATAGGTTTAGGGTAAGGGTTAGGTTTAGGTGTTAGGAATAGGGATAGGGTTAGGCTTATGATTAGGGTTAGGGATTAGGGTTAGCGTTAGGTTTAGGGTTAGTGTTAGGGTTAGGAATTAGGCTTAGGGTTAGGTTTATGGTTAGGGTTAGGGATAGGGTTAGGGTTAGGTTGAGTTTTAGGCTTGTGGATAGGGTTCGGGTTAGTCTTACGTTTAGGGTTAGGGTTAGGGTTAGGTTTAGGGTTAGTTTTAGTATTTGGGTTAGGGTTAGGTTTAGGTTTAGAGTTAGTGTTAGCTTTGGGGTTAGGGTTAGAGTTAGGTTTAAGATCAGATTTAAGGTTGGGGATAGGGCTAGGCTTAGGGTTAGGGGTTAGAGTTAGAGGTTAGGGTTATGGTTATGGTTAGGGTTAGAGTTAGGTGTTAAGTGTTAGGGTTAGGGTTGGTGTTTTTGTTGGGGTTCCGGTTATGGTTAGGGTAACGATTAGTGTTCATGTTAGGATTAGTGTCAGGTTTAGGGTAATGATTAGGGTTAGGTTTCAGCTTAGGGTTAGGGTTAGTGTGAGGGTTAGGGTTAGGGTTAGGGTTAGGTTTACGGTTAGGTTTACGTTTATGATTAGGGTTAGGGTAAGGGTTAGGATTAGGTTTAGAGGTTAAGGTTAGTTTTAGGGTTATTTGTAGAGTTAGGTCTTATGGTTAGGATTAGTGTTAGGGTATAGGTTAGATTTAGAGCTTTACGGTTAGGGTTAGGATTAGGCTTATGATTAGGGATAGGGTCAGTGTTAGATGTTAGGGTTAGGTTTAGCGTTAGGATTAGGGTTAAGTGTTAGGGTTAGGTTAGGGTTAGGATTAGGTTTAGGTTTAGGGTTAGAAGGTTAGTGCTAGAATTAGGGTTAGGGTTAGGGTTAGGGTTTGGGTTAAATTTAAGGTTAGGTTTTCGGGGTTAGGGTTTGGGTTAGGGTTAGCTTTAGGGATTAGGGATAGGGTTAGTTGAGTGTTAGGGTTAGGTTTAGGTAAGGGATTAGGGTTAGTTTTAGGGTTAGATTTAGGGTTAAGGTAAGGGCTTAGGTGTTAGGGTTAAGGTTAGGGTTAGAGTTAGGGTAAGTGTAGGGTTAGGTTTAGCGTTTATCGGTTAGGGTTAGCGTTAGGGTTAGTTTTAGGTTTAGGGTTAGGGTTATGGTTTTGTTAAGGGTTAGGGTTAGAGTTTAGCTTTAGGGTTAGGTTTAGGGTTACACTAAGGGTTAGGTTTAATTTTAGCGTTAGGGTAAGGGTTAGGATTAGGGTTAGAGTTTAGCATTAGTGTTAGGGTTAGGGTTAGGGTTTAGCTTTAGGGTTAGGGTTAGGCTTAGGCTTATCGTTAGGGTCAGGGATTACGGTTAGCTTTAGGGTTAAGGATAGTGTCAGGATTTGGGATTAGGCATCGGGATAGGGTTAGTTTTTGGGTTATGGTTAGGGTTAGCATTAGGGTTAGGGTTAGGGTTAGGGACAGTTTCAGGTTTGGGATTAGACATAGGGATAGGGTTAGTTTTTGGTTTATTGTTAAGATTATGGTTAGGTTTAGGCTTAGTTTTAGGGTTAGGGATAGGAATATGGTTTGGCTTAATGTAAGGGATATGGTTGCGTTAGGGTTGGGGTTAGGGTTAGGGTTAGGTTTAGAGTTTAATATTAGGGTTATGTTAGGGTTATGTTTAGGGTTAGTGTTAGCGTTACAAGTCAGTGTTACGGTTAGTATTAAGGTTAGGATTATGGTTAGGGTTAAAGGTAGGTTAGGGTTAGGCCTAGGGTTTAGGTGTTAAGGATAGTGTCAGGGTTAGGCCTCTGATTATGGATAGGGTTAGGTTTAGGATAAGGGTTAGGGTTAGGTTTAGGGTTAGTGTTTGTGTTAGGGTTAGGTGTTTGGTATTAAGGATATGGTTAGGGTTATGGTTAGAGTTATGGTTAGGGTTAGGCTTATGTTTAGGGTTACGGTTAGTGTTAGGTCAGTGTTAGGGTTAGGGATTAGGGATAGGGTTAGTGTTAGGGTTAGGATTAGTGTTAGGGTTAGGGGTTAGTGTTACGTTTAGGGTTAGGGTTATTGTAAGGGTTAAAGTTAGGGTTATAGATTAGGGTTAGTGTTCATGTTAGGGTGAGAATTAGGGTTAGAGTTAGGGATTACGGTTACGGTTAGGGTTAGGGTTAGTGTTAGTGTTAGGCTCAGTATTAGAATTAGGGTTAGGGTTAGGGTTAGGGTTAGGTTTAGGATTAAGGTTAGGGTTTAGCTTTATGGTTAGTGTTAGGTTTAGGTTTACGCTTAGGGTTAGGTGTAGGTTTAGGGTTAGGGTAAGGTTTAGGATTAGAGTAAGAGGTTAGGGTTAGTTTTAGGATTATTGCTAGTGTTAGGGTTATGGTAAGGTTTAGATTTAGAGGTTTAGGGTTAGCGTTCTGATTAGGCTTGGGATTAGGGATAGGGTTTGTGTTAGAGGTTAGGGTCAGGGTTAGCGTTATGGTTAGGGTTAGGTGTTAAGTGTTAGGGTTAGGGTTAGGGTTATTGTTATAGTTATGGTTAGGGGTAGGGGTACGATTACTGTTGTGCTTAGGGTTATGATTAGTTTTTGGGTTAGTGTTAGGGTTAGGGATAGGGTAGTGATTAGGGTTAGGTTTAGGGTTAGCATTAGGGTGAGGGTTAGGGTTTGAGTTTATGGTTAGGTTTAGGGTTTGGCTTATCATTAGGGTTAGGGATTAGGGTTAGTGTTAGCGAATAGAGTTAGTTTTACTGTTAGGTTAAGGGATAGTGTTAGTGTTAGTGTTAGGGTTTGCCTTAGGTTTAGGGTTAGGGATAATGTTATGGTTAGGTTTAGTTTTAGGTTTATGGTTAGGGTTAGGGTTAGGGTAATGTTTAGGGTTAGAAGTAAGGTTAGGGTAAGAGTTAGGGTTAGGGTTACAATTAAAGTTAGCGTTAGGTTAGGGTTAGGTTTAGGGGTTAGGTGATATGGATAGGGATAGGGTTAGGCGTCATATTACGGTTAGGGTTCGTGTTAAAATAAGGTTTAGGATAAGTGTTAGGGTTATGATTAGGGTTAAAGTTAGTTTAAGGGTTAGTGTTTGGGTTAGGGGTTAGGTGTTAAGGATATTGTTAGGGTTATGTTTAGGTTTATGGTTAGGGTTAAGTTTAAGGTTAATTTTCAGGTTAGGGTTAGGGTTATGGATTAGGGATAGGTCAGGTTTAGGATTAGGGTTAGGTTTAGATCTTAGGGATAGGGTTAAGTTTAGGCTTACAATTAGGGATAGGGATTAGGGTTAGGGTAAGTTTTAGTGTTAGTGTCAGGGTTAGGGATTAGGCTTAGGTTTACGGTTAGGTTTGGGGTTGTGGTTAGGGTTAGGTTTAGGCTAGGTTTTAGGCTTAGATTCAGCGTTAGGGTTAGGATTAGGTTTTGCTTAATGTAAGGGTTAGGTTAGGATAGGGTTAGGGTTAGCGTTAGGATTAGAAGTTAGTGTTAGGTTTAGTTTTAGCGTTATGGTTATGGTTAGGGTTAGGGGTAGGTTAGGCTTAGGTTTAGGCTTAGTTTTAGGGTTAGGTTTAGGATTAGAGTTTTGCTTAATTTAAGGGTTAGGTTTAGGGTTAGGGTTAGGGTTAGTTTTAGAGTTTAGGGTTAGGGTTAGTGTTAGGGTTAGATTTAGAGGTTTAGGGTTAGGGTTCCAATTAGGCTTAGGATTAGGGATAGGGTTTGTGTTAGAGGTTAGTGTCAGGGTTAGCGTTATGATTAGGGTTAGGGGTTAAATGTTAGGGTTAAGTTTAGGGTTATTGTTAGGGTTATGGTTAGGGGTAGGGGTACAATTATGGTTGCGGTTAGGGTTATGATTTGTGTTCGGGTTAGTGTTAGTTTTAGGGTTAGTGTAGTGATTAGGTTTAGATTTAGGGTTAGGGTTAGGGTGAGGGGTAGTGTTAGAGTTTAGGTTAGGTTTAGGGTTTAGCTTATCGTTAGTGTTAGGGACTAGGGCTAGGGTTAGTGTTAGTGATTAGAGTTAGGTTTACTGTTTGATTAAGTGTTAGTGTTAGTGTTAGTGTTTGACTTAGTTTTAGGGTTAGGGATAGTGTTATGGTTAGGTTTAGGTTTAGGGTTATGATTAGGGTTAGGGTTATGTTTAGGGTTAGAAGTAAGGTTAGAGTAAGAGTTAGGGTTAGGGTTACAATT
Source organism: Cavia porcellus (assembly GCF_034190915.1). Taxonomy (NCBI): domain Eukaryota; kingdom Metazoa; phylum Chordata; class Mammalia; order Rodentia; family Caviidae; genus Cavia; species Cavia porcellus. The sequence goes on from NW_026947518.1 coordinate 7,542,622, forward strand.
AAAGTTAGGGTTAGGTTAGGGTTAGGTTTAGGGGTTAGGTGATAGGGACCGTGTTAGGGTTAGGCGTCGTATTACGGTTAGGGTTTGGGTTAAAATAAGGTTTAGGAAAATTGTTAGGTTTATGATTAGGGTTACAGTTAGGTTTAGGGTTAGTGTTTGTGTTAGGCTTAGGGGTTAGGTGTTAAGGACATTGTTAGGGTTATGTTTAGGTTTATGGTTAGGGTTAGGGTTACATTTAGAGCTATGGTTATGGTTAGTTTTCTGGTTAGGGTTAGGGTTATGGATTAGGGATAGGGTCAGGGTTAGGATTAGAGTTAGGTTTAGTTGTTAGGGATAGGTTTAGGTTTAGGCTTATCATTAGGGATAGGGATTAGGGTTAGGGTTAGATTTAGTGGTAGTGTCAGAGTTAGGGATTAGGCTTAGGTTTTTGGTTAGGGTTAGGGTTAGGTTTAGTTTTAGGTTTAGCCTTAGATTCAGTGTTAGGGTTAGGATAAGGTTTTGATTAATTTAAGGGTTTGGGTTAGGGATAGGGTTATTGTTAGGGTTAGAGTTAGGGTTAGGGTTAGGTTTAGGTTTAGGGTTAGGATTAGGGTTATGGTTATGTTTAGGGTTAGGGTTAGGGTTATAAGTTAGTGTTAGGGTTATGGTTATGGTTAGGGTTAGGGGTAGCTCAGGGTTAGTTTTAGGCTTAGTTTTAGAGTTAGGTTTAGGTTTAGGATTTTGCTTAATTTAAGGGTTAGTGTTAGGGTTAGGGTCAGGGTTAGTTTTAGAGTTTAGGTTTAGGGTTAGTGTTAGGGTTAGGGTTAGGATTAGTATTTTGCTTAATTTAAGGGTTAGGATTAGGGTCAGTGTTAGGGTTAGGCTTAGGGTTAGTTTTTGAGTTTAAGGTTAGTGTTATTGTTAGTGTTAATATTATGTTTAGTGTTAGGGTTAGTGTTAGAAGTTCGTGTTTGGGTTAGTTTTAGGGTTAGGGTTATCCTTAGGGTTAGGGGTAAGTTAGGGTTAGGTTTAGGGCTAAGGTGTTAGGGCTAGGCTCAGGGTTAGGCTTCAGATTATGGATAGGTTTGGGGTTAGGGTTAGGGTTAGGGTTAGGGTTAGGGTTAGTAGATTTAGGGTAAAGTTTAGGGTTAGGGTTAGCGTTTGTGTTAGGGTTAGGTCTTAGGTGTTAAGGATATGGTTAGGGATATGGTTAGAGTTACGGTAGGGTAAGGGTTATGTTTAGTGTTATGGTTAGGGTTAGTGTTATGTTCACAGTTAGGGATTAAGGATAGGTTTAGGGTTAGGTTTATGGTTAGGGGTTAGTGTTATGTTTAGGGTTAGGGTTATTGTAAGGGTTAAGTCTCATGTTATGGCTTTGGATCAGTGTTAGTGTTAGGCTTAGACTTAGGGTTAGATTTAGAGATTAGGGTTAGTTTTAGGCTTAGGTTTAGTGTTAGGCTCAGTATTAGGATTAGACTTAGGGATAGTTTTAGAGTTAGGGTTAAGTTTATTGTTAGTGTTAGTTTAGGGATAGGGTTAGCATTAGGTTTAGTTTTAGGGATAGGGTTAGCGTTAGGGTTAAGGGTTAGGGATAGGGTTAGGGTTAGGGATAGGGTTAGGGTTAGGGTTAGGGTTAAGGTTAGGGTTAGTGTTAGCGATTTAGAGTTAGGTTTACTTTTAGGTTAAAGGTTAGTGTTAGTGTTAGTGTTAGTGTTAGTGTTAGTGTTAGGGGTTAAGTTGTTAGGGTTAGGGTTATTGTTAGGGTTATGGTTAGGGGTAGGGGTACGATTACTGTTGCGCTTAGGGTTACAATTAGTGTTTGGGTTAGTGTTAGGGTTAGGGATAGGGTAGTGATTAGGGTTAGGTTTAGGGTTAGCATTAGGGTGAGGGTTAGTGTTTGAGTTTAGGATTAGGTTTAGGGTTTGGCTTATTGTTAGGGTTAGGTATTAGGGTTAGTGTTAGGTTTAGTGTTAGCAATTAGAGTTAGGTTTATTGTTAGGTTAAGGGTTAGTGTTAGTGTTAGTGTTAGAGTTTGCCTTAGTTTTAGGGTTAGGGATAGTGTTATGGTTAGGTTTAGGTTTAGGGTTAGGGTTAGGGTTAGGGTTATGTTTAGGGTTAGAAGTAAGGTTAGGGTAAGTGTTAGGGTTAGGGTTACAATTAAAGTTAGGGTTAGGTTAGGGTTAGGTTTAGGGTTAGGTGATAGGGATAGGAATAGGGTAAGGCGTCGTATTATGGTTAGGGTTCGTGTTAAAATAAGGTTTAGGATAAGTGTTAGGGTTATGATTAGGGTTACAGTTAGTTTAAGGGTTAGTGTTTGGTTTAGGGTTAGGGGTTAGGTGTTAAGGATATTGTTAGGGTTATGTTTAGGTTTATGGTTAGGGTTACAGTTACATTTAGGGTTAATTTTCAGGTTAGGGTTAGGGTTATGGATTACGGATAGGGTCCGGGTTAGGATTAGGGTTAGGTTTAGGTCTTAGGGATGGGGTTAAGTTTAGGCTTATCATTAGAGATAGGGATTAGGGTTAGGGTAAGGTTTAGTGTTAGTGTCAGGGTTAGGGATTAGGCTTAGGTTTACGGTTTGTTTTGGGGTAAGGGTTAGGGTTAGGTTTAGGCTTAGGTTTAGGCTTAGATCCAGCGTTAGGGTTAGGATTAGGGTTTTGCTTCAGGTAAGGGTTAGGGTTAGGATAGGTTTAGGGTAATAGTTAGGGTTAGAAGTTTGTGTTAGGTTTAGTGTTAGCGTTATGGTTATGGTTAGGGTTAAGGGTAGGTTAGGCTTAGGTTTAGGCTTAGTTTTAGGGTTAGGTTTAGCATTAGGGTTTTGATTAATTTAAGGATTAGGTTTTGGGTTAGGTTTAGGGTTAGTTTTAGAGTTTAGGGTTAGGGTTAGTGTTAGGGTTAGGGTTAGATTTAGAGGTTTAGGGTTAGGGTTCTGATTAGGCTTAGGATTAGGGATAGGGTTTGTGTTAGAGTTTAGAGTCAGGGTTAGCGTTATGGTTAGGGTTAGGGGTTAAGTGTTAGGGTTAGGGTTAGGGTTATTTTTAGGATTACGGGTAGGGGTAGGGGTATAATTATGGTTGCGGTTAGGGTTACAATTTGTGTTCATGTTAGTTTTAGGTTTAGGGTTAGAGTAGTGTTTAGGTTTAGGGTTAGGTTTAGGTTTAGAGTGAGGGTTAGGGTTAGAGTTTAGGTTAGGTTTAGGGTTTGGCTTATCCTTAGGTTTAGGGATAAGGGTTAGGGCTAGTGTTAGGGTTAGTGTTAGCGATTAGAGTTAGGTTTACTGTTAGGTTAAGGGTTAGTGTTAGTGTTAGGATTTGGCTTAGTTTTAGGGTTAGGGATAGTGTTATGGTTCGGTTTAGTTTTAGGTTTATGGTTAGGCTTAGGGTTAGGGTAATGTTTAGGGTTAGAAATAAGGTTAGGGTAAGAGTTAGGGTTAGGGTTACAATTAAAGTTAGGGTTAGGTTAGGGTTAGGTTTAGGGGTTAGGTGATATGTATAGGGATAGGGTTAGGCATCGTATTATGGTTAGGGTTCGGATTAAAATAAGGTTTATTATAAGTTTTAGGGTTATGATTAGGGTTACAGTTAGGGTTAGGGTTAGGGTTAGGGTTAGGGGTTAGCTGTTAAGGATATTGTTAGGGTTATGTTTAGGTTTATGGTTAGGGTTAGGGTTACGTTTAGAGCTATGGTTATGGTTAGTTTTCAGTTTAGGGTTAGGGTTTTGGATTACTGACAGTGTCAGGTTTAGGATTAGGTTTAGGTTTAGGTGTTAGAGGTAGGGTTAGGTTTAGGCTTATCATTAGGGATAGGGATTAAGGTTAGGGTTAGGTTTAGTGTTGGTGTCAGGGATAGGGATTAGGCTTAGGTTTAGGGTTAGGGTTAGGTTTACTCTGAGGTTTAGGCTTAGATTCAGCATTAGGGTTAGGATAAGGTTTTGATTAATTTAAGGGTTAGAGTTAGGGACAGGGTTAGGGTTAGGGTTAGAGTTAGGATTAAGGTTAGGGTTAGGTTTAGGTTTAGGGTTAGGGTTAGGATTAGGGTTATGGTTATGTTTAGGGTTAGGGTTAAGTTTAGAAGTTAGTGTTAGGGTTAGTGTTAGGGTTATGCTTATGGTTATGGTTAGGGGTAGTTTAGGGTTAGTTTTAGGCTTAGTTTTAGAGTTAGGGTTAGTTTTAGGATTTTGCTGAATTTAAGGGTCAGGGTTAGGGTTAGGGTCAGGGTTTGTTTTAGAGTTTAGGTTTAGGGTTAGTGTTAGGGTTAGGTTAGGATTAGGGTTTTGCTTAATTTAAGGGTTAGGGTCAGGGTTAGGGTTAATGTTAGGGTTAGTTTTTGGGTTAGGATTAGGGTTATGGTTAGGGTTTAGGGTTAGGGTGAGTGTGAAGTTTTGGTTTAGGTTTAGCGTTAGGGTTAGGGCTAGGGGTAGGGTTAGGTTTAGGGTTAAACATAGGTTTCAGTTTAGGGTTAGGGTTAGTTTTAGGTTTAGGAGTAGGGTTAGTGTTAGGCTAATTGTTAGGGATAGTGTTAGGGTTATGTTAAGGGTTAAGGTTAGGCTTAGTTTTAGGGTTAAGTTTAGGGTTAGGTTTGGATTTAGGGTTAAGTATTATGGTCAGGGTTAGGGTTATGGTTGGGTTATGGTTAGGGTTAGGTTTAGGGTTAGGGTTAGGCTTAGTTTTAGGCATAGCGTTAGGGTTATGGTTAGAGTTAGGGTTAGGGTTAGGGTTAGTATTTGGGTTAGGGGTTAAAGTTAGGGTTTAGGGTTATGGTTACAATAAGGTTTAGGGTTAGGAATAGGGTTAGTGTTAGGCTAATTGTTAGGGTTAGTGTTAGGGTTATGTTTAGGGTTAAGGTTAGGCTTAGTTTTAGGGTTAAGTTTAGGGTTAGTTTTAGATTTAGGGTTAAGTATTATGGTCAGGGTTAGGGTTATGGTTGGGTTAAGGTTAGGGTTAGGTTTATGGTTAGGTTTAGGCTTAGTTTTAGGCTTACCGTTAGCATTATGGTTAGGGTTAGGGTTCGGGTTAGGGTTAGTATTTGGGTTAGGGGTTAGAGTTTAGGGTTATGGTTATGATAAGGTTTAGGGTTAGAGTTTAGGGTTAGCTTTAGTGTTTGGGTTATGGTTATGGTTTTGCTTAGGGTTATAAGTTAGTTTTAGGGTTAGTGTTAGAGTTAGTGTTACGGTTAGTGTTAGGGTTAGGTTAGAGTTATTTTAGGAGTTAGATGTTAGTGATAGGGTCAGGGTTAGGCTTCGGGTTACAGATAGGGTTAGGTTTATCTTTAGGTTTAGTGTTAGGGTTAGGGTTCGGGTTTGAGTTAGGGTTAGTGTTTAGGTGTTAAAGGTATGGTTAGGGTTATCGTTAGAGTCATGGTTAGGGTTAGGGTTATGTTTAGATTTAGGGTTAGGGGTAGTATTAGGATTAGGGTTATGGATTAGGGATAGTGTTAGTGTTAGGGTTAGGGGTTAGTGTTAGAGGTTGATGTTAGAGTTATGGTGTTAGGGTTAGGGTTTGGGTTAGTTATAGGATTATGGTTTGGGGTTAGGGTTTGGTTTACGGTTTGGGTTATGGGTTAGGGATTAGGGATACGGTTAGGTGAGTGTTAGTGTTATTGTTAGGGTTAGGGTTATGGATTAGGGATAGGGTTAAGTTTTGGGTTGGGTTTAGGGGTTAGGTGTTAGGGACAAGGTTTGGGTTAGGATTACGGTTAGGGCTAGGGTTAGAGTTAGGGTTTAGGGTTTAGGCTTAAGGTTAGGGATAGGGTTAGGTTTAGGTTTAGGGTTAGGGTTAGGTTTAGAGGGTAGCTTTATAATTAGGGTTAGGGTCAGGGTTTAGGATAGGGTTAGGGTTACGGTTAGGGATAGGGTAAGTTTGGGATTAGGGGTTGAAGTTAGGGTTAGGGTTAGGGTTATTGTTAGGGTTACATTTAGAGTTAGGGTTAGTGTGAGGTTGTGGGTTAGTTTTAGAGTATTAGCGTTAGGATTAGGATTAGGCTTAGGGTTAGGGATAGGGTTAGTGTAAGGGGTTATGATTAGTGTTAACATTAGTGTTAGGGTGAGGGGCCAAGTGTTAGAGTTACTGTTAGGGTTAGGGTTACAGTTGAGTTTACGGTTAGGGTTATGGTTAGTGTTCGGATTAGGGTTAGGGTTAGGGTTAGTGTAGGGATTAGGGTTAGGTTTAGGGTTAGGGTTAGGGTGAGGTTTAGAGTTAGGGCTAAAGGCTCGGGTTAAGGTTAGGCTTATTGTGAGGGTTAGGGATTAGGGTTAGGGTTAGTGTTAGGTTTAGAGATTAGGGATAGGGTTAGTGTTAGGTTTAGGGTTAGGGTTACGGTTAGGGTTAGCGTTAGGCTTAGATTTAGGTTTAGGGATAGGGTTTCGTTTAGGCCTAATATTAGGGTAGAGTAAGCGTAGTGTTAGGGTTAGGTTTAGGTTTTGGGGTAGGGTTAGGGTTACGGTTAGGGTTAGCGTTAGGGTTAGGGTTAGGTTTAGGTTTAGGGTTTGGGTTAGGTTTAATGTTAGGGTTAGGTTTAGGTGTTAGTGTTAGAGTTTAGGGTTAGGGTTAGGTGTTAGAGTTTAGGGTTAGGGTTAGGGTTAGAGTTAGAGTTTAGGGTTAGTGTTAGTGTTAGTGTTAGTGTTAAGTTTAGGGTTAAGGTTGGGTTAGAGTTTGGGTTAGGGTTATGGTTACGGTAGTGTTCTGGTTAGGTTATGGTTATGTTTATGGGTTATATGTGAGGGATAGGGACAGGGCTAGGCTTCAGATTATGGTTAGGGTTCGGGTTACAGTTAGGTTTAGGGTTAGGGTTTGGGTTAGGGTTAGTAGTTGTTAAGTATATTGTTAGGGTTATATTTATAGTTATGGTTAGGATTAGGGTTAGTGTTAGGGTTAGGATTAGGGTTAGGGTTATGTTTAGGGTTACTGTTAGGGTTACTATTAGACTGATCTTTGGTTAGGATTAAGGTTATGCTTAGGGTTTGGTTTATGTTAGGTTAAGGGTTAGTTTTAAGTTTAGGGTTAGGGTTAGGTTTAGAGTTGAGGATTAGGATTAGGTTTAGGTTTAGGTTTAGGTTTAGGTTTAGGGTTCGGATTAGGGTTAGGCCTAGAGGTTAGGGTTAGTGTTAGCTTTAGGGTTAGCGTTATTCTTAGTTTTAGTGTTAGGGATACAGTTAATGTTTAGCTTAATGCAAGAGTTAGGGTTAGGGATAGGTTTATGATTAGTATTAGTGGTAGGATAGGGTTAGGTTTAGGGGTTAGGTGTTAGCAATAGAGTCAGTGTTAGCCTTCTGATTATGTATAGGGTTAGGGTTACTTTTAGGTTTAGTGTAAGGTTTATGGTTAGAGTTAGGTTTTGGTGTATCGTTAGGTGTTAGGTATTAAGGATATGGTTAGAGGTATGGTTAGAGTTATGGTTAGGGTTATGCTTAGGCTTACAGTTAGGGTTAGGATTATGGTTAGAAGTTAGTGTTAGGGTTAGTGTTAGGTTTATAGTAATGGTTAGGGTTAGAGATAGGTTAGTGTTATGTTTAGGGGTTAGGTGTTAGGGATAGGGTCAGGTTTACGCTTCGGATTATGCATAGGGTTAGCATTACTATTAGGTTTAGGGTAAGGTTTATGGTTAGTGTTAGGGTTAGCATTTGGCTTATGGTTAGGGTTAGGTGTTAAGGATATGTTTAGGGTTATGTTTAGAGTTACGGTTAGGGTTAGGGTTATGTTTAGGCTTATGGTTAGCGTTAGTGTTAGTGTCATGGTTGGGGTTAGGGATTAGGGATAGGGTTAGGGTTAGGGTTATGGTTAGGGTTATGGATTAGGGAAAGGGGTTAAGTGTTATGGATAAGTTTAGGGTTAGGTTTAGGTTTAAGGTTAGGGTAGGGTTCAGGTTATGTGTTAGGAGTTAGGGTTAGTGTTAGGGTTAGGGTTATATTTATGGTTATGGTTAGGGTTATGTGTAGGGTTAGGTTTAGGGTTAGGGTTAGAGTTTAGCTTTAGGGTTCAGGATAGGGTTAGGGTTACGGTTAGGTTTAGGTTTAGAATTAGGGTTAAGGTAAGGGTTAGGATTAGGTTTAGAAGTTAGGGTTAGATTTTGGGTTATTGTTAGGGTTAGGGTTAGGGTTAATGTTAGGGTATGGGTTAGATTTAGAGCTTTAGTGTTAGGGTTAGGATTAGGTTTAGGATTAGGGATAGGGTTAGTGTTAGAGGTTAGGGTTAGTTTTAGCGTTAGGTTTAGGGTTAGGGGTTAGGGTTAGAGTTAGGTTTAGGGTTAGCCTAAGGGTTAGGATTAGGTTTAGGGTTAGTGTTTAGAAGGTTCGTGTTAGAGTTAGAGTTAGGGTTAGGTTTAGTGTTAGGGTTTGTGTTAAGTTTAGGGTTAGAGTTTCTGGGTTAGGGTTTGGATTAGGGTTAGGGTTAGTTTTAGGGATTAGGGATAGGGTTAGGGTGATTTTTAGGGTTAGGGTTAGGTTTAGGGATTAGGGTTAGTGTTATTGTTAGGTTTAGGGTTAAAGTAGGGGTTAGCTGTAAGGGAAAATGTTAGGGTTAGGTTTATGGTTAGGTTAAGTGTAGGGTTATATTTAGGGCTTACATGTTAGGGTTAGCGTTAGGGATTAGGGTTAGTGTTAGGGTTAGGTTTAGGATTAAGGTAGGGGTTAGGTGTAAGGGAAAAGGTTAGGGTTAGGGTTAGGGTTAGGTTCTGTGTAGGGTTAGTTTTAGGGCTTAGGGATTAGGGTTAACGTTAGGTTTAGTGTTAGGTTTAGGTTGAGGGTTAGGGTTAGGGTAAGAGTTAGGGTTAGAATTTAGCTTTAGGGTTAGGGTTAGGGTCACGGTTACGGTAAGGTTTAGGTTTAGTTTTAGCGTTAGGGTAAGGGTTAGGATTAGGTTTAGAGATTAGGGTTATTGTTAGGGTTAGGGTTAGGGTTAGAAGTTAGAGTTAATGTTAGGGTTAGGGTTACAGTTCAGGTTAGGGTTAGGTTAGGGGTAGGTTTAGGGGTTAGGTGTTTGGAATATGGGTAGGGTTAGGGTTCAGTTTATGGTTAGGGTTCAGGTTACAATAAGGTTTAGGTTTATGGTTATGGTTATGGTTATGGTTAGGGTTACATTTAGGTTTAGCTTTATGGTTTCTGTTAGTGTTAGGTGTTAGGTGTTAAGCATAATGTTAGGGTTATGTTTAGATTTATGGTTAGGGTTAGGGTTACATTTAGGGATACGGTTTGGGTTTAGTGTTCGCGTTAGGGTTAGGGTTATGGATTACTGATAGGGTTAGGGTTAGGGTTAGGTGTTAAGTATAGCATTACGGTTAGACTTATCGTTAAGGTTAGGGATTAGGGATAGGGTTAGGGTGAGGTTTAGTGTTAGTGTCAGGGTTAGGGAATAGGCTTAGGGCTATGTTTAGGTTTAGGGTTAATGTTAAGGTTAGTGTACAGTTAGGGTTTGAGTTAGCATTAGGCTTAGTTTTAGTGTTAGGGATAGTGTTAGGGTTTGGCTTAATGTAAGGGTTAGGGTCAGAGTTAGGGTTATGGTTAGAGTTCAGAGTTAGGGTTAGCGTTAGGGTTATGTTTAGGATTAGGGTTAGGGTTAGAAGTTAGTGTTAGGGTTAGTGTTAAGTTTAGAGTTATGGTTAGGGGTAGGGGTATGTTAGGGTTATGTTTAGGGGTTTGGTGTTAGCAATAGGGTCAGGGTTAGGCTTCAGATTACAGATAGGGTTAGGGTTACTATTAGGTTTAGGGTTATGTTTAGGTTTTTTGTTTGGATTAGGTGTAGGTGTTAGCTGTTAAGGATATGGTTAGGTTTATGGATAGAGTTACGGTTAGGTTTAGGTTTATGTTTAGTGATACGGTTAGGGTTAGTGATAGGGTCAGTGTTAGTGTTAGGGATTAGGGATAGGGTTAGGATTAGGGTTAGGGTTAGGGTTAGGGGTTAGTGTTACGTTTAGGGTTATGGTTATTGTAAGAGGTAAGTTTAGGGTTATGGATCAGGTTTAGTGTTCGGTTTCGGGTTAGACTTAGGGTTAGAGTTACAGATAGTGTTAGGGTTATGGTAATGGTTAGGGTTAGGGTTAGGGTTAGTGTTAGGCTCAGTATTAGGGTTAGGGATAGTTTTAGGGTTAGGGTTAAGTTCAATGTTAGTGTTAGGTTTAGAGATAGGGTTAGCATTTGGTTTAGGGTTAGCGATAGGTTTATTGTTAGGGTTAGAGGTTAGCTTTGAGTTAGGGTTAGGTATAGGGGTTATGGCTCGTGTTAGGTTTAGGGTTATGGTTAGGGTTAGCTTTAGGGTTAGGTGTTAGTGGTTAGGCATTAGGGATAAAGTTAGGTTTAGGGTTAGGGTTAGGGTGGGGTTAGGTATTAGGGGTTAGGGTTATGGTTAGGTTTAGGGTTAGGGTTAGTGTTAATAGTGTTAGGGTTGTGGTTATGGTTAGGGTTAGGGGTAGGTTAGGGTTAGGTTTAGGGATTTGGTGTTAGGGATCACTTCAGGGTTAGGTTTCGGATTATGGATAAGGTTAAGGTTACTGTCAGGTTTAGTGTAAGTTTTAAGGTTAGGGTTAGGGTTAGCTTTTGTGTTAGGGATAGGTCTTAGGTGTTAAGGATATGGTTATGTTTTTTTTTTTAGAGTGACGATTAATGCTAGGGTTATGTTTAGGGTTACGGTTAGGGTTAGTGTTAGGGTCAGGGTTAGGGTTAGGGATTAGGGATAGGGTTAGGTTTAGGGTTACTTGTTAGTGTTATGTTTAGAGTTACGGTTATTGTAAGGGTTAAGGTTAGGGTTACGGATTAGTGTCAGTGTTCGGTTTAGGGTTAGACTTAAGGTTAGAGTTAAGGATTAGGGTTAGGGTTTGTGTTAGGCTTAGTGTCAGGCTCAGTTTTAGGAGTAAAGTTAGGGATAATTTTAGGGTTAGGGTTAAGTTTATTGTTAGTGTTATGTTTAGGAATAGGGTTAGCAGTAGGTTTATGGATAGGAATAGGTTTAGGGTTAGGGTTAGGTTTTAGGATTAGAGATTAGGTATAAGGCTAGGGTGACTGTTTGAGTTAGTGTTAGGGTTAGAGATAGATTTAGGTTTAGGGTTAGTTTTAGGGTTAGGGTTAGGGTTAGGGTTAGATTTAGGGTTAGGTTTTAGCTTTAGTGTTAGTGTTAGGCTTACGGTTAGGTTTAGGTTTAGGGTTAGGGTTATGTTTAGGATTAGGTTTACAAGTTAGGGATAGTGTTGGCATTACTGTTATGTTTAGGGTTTAAATTAGGGTTCGTGTTAGGGTATTGGTTAGATTTAGAGGTTTATGGTTATGGTTAGAATTAGGTGTAGTATTAGCGATAGGGTTAGTGTTAGTGGTTAGCATTAGGCTTAGGGTTAGGGGTTAAGTGTTAGGGTTAGGGATGGTTTTATTGTTAGGGTTATGGTTAGGGTTAGTGTTATGGGTATGGTTACAGTTAGTGTTACTATTAATGTTCAGTTTAGGGTTAGGGTTAGGGTTAGGGTAAGGGTAGCAATTAGGGTTAGGTTTCGGATTAGGGTCAGGGTGAGTGTTAGGATTAGGGGTAAGGTTTAGGTTTAGTGTTAGGCTTATCATTAAGGTTAGGGATTAGGGTTAGTGTTAGTGTTAGGGTTAGTGTTATGGTTAGGTTAGGCGATTAGGGTTACTGTTAGTGATAGGTTTAGTGTTAGTATTATGGTTAGGGTTAGGCTTAGTTTTAGAGTTAGGGATAGGGTTAGGGTTAGGCTTAAAGTTCCGGTTAGTGTTAGGGATACGTTTAGAGTTAGGGTTAGGCTTAGGTTAGGTTTAGTGTTATGTTTCGGATTTGGGTTAGAGTTAGGGGTAGTGTTTTGGTTAGGGTTAGCGTTAGGTTTAGGGTTAGGGTTAGGTTTAGGGTTAGGGTTCGGGTTAGGTTCATGTTTAGGGTTAGGTTCAGGGTTTAGACTCAGAGGTTAGTGTTAGTGTTAGTGTTAGTGTTAGTGTTAGTGTTAGATTTGTGGTTAGGGTTAGGGTTAAAAGTTAAGTTTAGGGTTAGTGTTAGTGTTAGGTTTAGGTTAGGGTTAGGTTTAGGGGTTATGTGTTAGGGATAAGTTTAGGCTTCGGATTAAGGTTCGGGTTCGGATTACAATAAGGTTAGGTTTAGGGTTATGGTTAGGGTTATGGTTAGGCTTAGGGTTAGGTTTTGGGTTAGGGTGGTTTAGGGTTTGATGTTAAGAATATGGTTACGGTTATTTATAGGGTTATGGTTAGGGCTAGAGTTACGTTTAGGGTTATGTTTAGGGTTAGGGTTAGGGTTATGGATAATGGATAGGGTTAGAGTTAGGGTTAGGGTTAGGTGTTAGAGATATGGTTACTGGTAGGCTTATCATTACGGTTATTGATTACGGTTAGGGTTAGTTTTAGGGTTAGTATTAGGGTTAGGGATTAGGCTTAGGGTTATTGTTAAGTTTAGGATTTGGGTTAGGGTTAGGTCTAGGTTTAGGGTTAGTTTAAGCTTTGGGGTTAGGGTTAGATTTAGGGTTAGATTTAGTGTTAGGTTTAGGCTTTGGGTTAGGGTTAGGGTTAGGGGTTAGAAGTAGAGGTTAGAGTTAGTGTTAGGGTTAGGGTTATTTTAAGGGTTAGGGATAGGGTTATGTTTTGGCTTAATGTAAGCGTTAAGGTTAAGGTTAGTGTTAGTGTTAGGGTTAGGGTTAGTTTTAGGGTAATGTTTAGGGTTAGGGTTAAGTTTAGAAGTAAGTGTTAGGGCTAGTGTTAAGGTTAGGGGTAGGGATGGGTTACTGTTCTGTTTAGAGGTTAGGTGTTAGGAATAGGGTCAGGGTTAGTCTTCGGATTTTGGATAGAGTTAGGGTTACTATTAGGTTTAGGGTAAAATTTAGGGTTAGGTTTAGGGTTAGCTTTTGGGTAACAGTTAGGTGTTAGGTGTTAAGGATATGGTTAGTGTTATGGTTAGAGTTAGGGATATGGTTAGGTTTATGTTTAAGGTTACAGTTAGGGTTACTGTTAGGGTCAGTGTTAGGGTTAGTGATAAGGGATAGTGTTAGTGTTAGGGTTTGTGTTAGGTTTAGGGGTTAGTGTTATGTTTAGGGCTACTGTTATTGTAAGGGTTAAGTTTAGGTTAATGGATTAGGGTTAGTGTTTGGGTTAGGGTTAGACTTAGGTTTAGTGTTAGGGATTAGGGTTATTGTAAGGGTTATGGTTAGTGTTAGGTTCAGTATTAGGATTAGGGTTAGGGATAGTTTTTAGTTTAGGTTAAGTTCATTGTTATTGTTAGTTTTAGGGATAGGGTTAGCATTTGGTTTAGGGTTAGGGATAGGGTTAGGGTTAGGGTTAGGGGTTAGGTTAGGCTTAGGGTTAGGGATAGATGTTAGTTTTGGGGTAAGGTTTAGGTTTACGGTTAGTGTTAGGATAAGGGTTGGGGTTAGGGTTAGAAGTTTAGTGTTAGAGTTAGGGTTAGGATTAAGTTTTGGGTTAGGGTTTGCGTTAGGTTTATGGTTAGGGTTTTGTGGTTAGGCTTTGGGTTAGGGTTAGGGATTAGGGATAAGTTTATTGTGAGTGTTAGGGTTAGGGTTAGGGTTAGCAATTAGCATTAGGGTTAGGGTTAGGTTTAGTGTTAGAGTTAGGGGTTGGACGTTAGGGATAAAGTTAGGGTTAGTTTTAGGATTAGGGTTAGGTTTGTGTTAGGTGTTAGGGTTTAGGGTTAGGGTTAGGGGTAGGGTTAAGTTTATGGTAAGCGTTAGGTTTAGAGTTTAGCTTCATGCGGAGTGTTAGGTTTAGGGTTACAGTTAGGCTTAGGTTTAGTGTTAGTTTTAGGGTAAGGGTTAGGATTAGGGTTAGTGGTTATGTTTAGTTTTAGGGTTATTCTTAGGGTTAGGGTTAGGGTTAGTGTTAGTCTATGGTTTAGATTTTGAGGTTTAGAGTTAGGGTTCGGATTAGGCTGAGGATTAGGAATAGGGTTAGTGCTATAGGTTAGGGTTATTGTTAGCATTACAGTTAGGGTTAGGGGATAAGTTTTAGAGTTAGGGTTAGGGTTATTGTTAGGGTTATGGGTAGGGTTAGAGTTACGGTTAAGCTTACTGTTAAGGTTACGGTTAGCATTACCATCCGTGTTTGGGTTAGTGTTAGGGTTAGGGTTAGGATAGTGATTAGGTTTAGGTTTAGGGTTAGGTTTAGGGTGAGGGTTAGAGTTAGGGTTTAGTTTTAGGGTTAGTGTTAAGCTTATCATTAGGGTTAATGTTTAGGGTTATGGTTAGTGTTAGGGTTAGCATTAGGGTTAGTGTTAAGGTTAGGGTTAGCGTTTAGGGTTGGTGTTAGGTTTAGGGTTAGTGTTAGGGTTAGGGTTAGGCTTAGTTTTATGTTTAGAGATAGGTTTAGGGTTAGGATTAGGTTTAGGTTTAGGGTTAGGGTTAGGGTTAGGGTTAGGGTTAGGTTTAGGTTTAGGGTTACAAATTAGGGTCAGGGATAGGGTTCGTGTTAGGATTACACTTAAGGTTAGTGTTATGTTAGATTTAGGGGTTCGGTGTTAGGGATAGGGATAGGGTTATGCTTCAGATTATGGTTAGGTTTTGGGTTACAATATGGTTTAGGGTTCTGGTTAGGGTTATGATTAGGGTTACAGTTTGGTTTAGGGTTAGGGTTTTGGTTAGGGTTACGGGTCAGGTGTTAAAGATATGGTTAGGGTTATGCTTAGGCTAATGGTTAGCGTTAGGGTTAGGGTTAGGTTTAGGGTTAGGGTTAGGGTTATGGTTAGTGTCAGGCTCCGTATTATGATTACAGTTAGGGATAGTTTTACAGTTAGGGTTAGTTTATTGTTAGTGTTAGGTTTAGGGATAGGGTTAACATTATGTTTAGGGTTAGGGATAGGTTTAGGGTTAGGGTTAGGGGTTAGGGTTAGGGATTAGGCATAAGATTAGGGTGAGTGTTGGGGTTAGTGTTAGGGTTAGGGATTAGGGTTAGGGTTAGCTTTAGGGTTAGCTTTAGGGTTATGTTTAAGGTTAGGGTTAAGTTTAGGGTTAGAGTTTAGCTTTAGTGTTAGTGTTAGGGTTACGATTAGTTTTAGGTTTAGGGTTAGTGTTAGGGTTAGGATTAGGGTTAGAGATTAGGAATAGTGTTAGGGTTATTGTTAGGGTTAGGGTTTAAATTAGGGTTAGTGTTAGGGTATGGGTTAGATTTAGAAGTTTAGCGTTAGGGTTAGGATTACATTTAGGATTAGGGATAGGGTTAGTGTTAGATGTTTGGGTTAGGGCTAGCATTAGGGTTAGGCTTAGGGGTTAAGTGTTAGGGTTATGGATGATGTTATTGTTAGAGTTACCGTTAGGGTTAGAGTTACGGTTATGTTTATGGTTAGGGTTACTATTATTGTTCAGGTTAGGGTTAGTGTTAGGGTTAGCGTTAGGGTTAGGGTTAGGGTAACGATTAGGGTTAGGTTTCAGGTAGGGTTAGGGTGAGTGTTAGGGTTAGGGGTTAGGTTTAGGTTGAGGGTTAGGCTTATCGTTAGGGTTAGTGAATAGGTTTAGGTTTATTGTTAGGTTTGGCGTTAGGGATAGATTTAGGGTTAGGTTTACGGATTAGGGTTAGGGTTAGTGATAGGTTTAGGGTTAGTGTTATGGTTAGGGTTAGGCTTACTTTTAGAGTTAGGAATAGGGTTACGTTTAGGCTTAAAGTTATGGTTAGTGTTAGGGATACAGTTAGCGTTAGGGTTAGTCTTAGGTTAGGTTTAGTGTTATGTTTAGGATTTGGGTTAGGGTTAGGGTTAGGGTTAGCATTAGGTTTAGGGTTAGGGTTAGGTTTAAGGTTAGGATTCTGTTTAGGGTTAGCTTTAATGTTAGGTTTAGGGTTTAGAGTTAGTGGTTAGGGTTAGATTTTGATTTATAGTTTAGGATTAGGGTTAGTGTTAGATTTATGGTTATGTTTAGGGTTAGAAGTTACGGATATGTTTAGTATTAGGGTTAGGGTTCCAGTTAGTTTTAGGGTTAGGTTAGGGTTAGGTTTAGGGGTTAGGTTTTAGGAATATGTTTAGGCTTCCGATGATGGTTCGGGTTTGGGTTACCATAAGGTTAGGTTTAGTGTTATGATTAGGCTTAGTGTTAGGGTGTTGTTAGGTTTTTGGTTAGGTTTAGGGTGTAGGTGTTAAGGATATGGTTAGGGTTATGTATAGGCTTATGGTTAGGGCTAGGGTTACTTTTAGGGTTATGGTTAGGCTTAGTGTTAGTATTAGTGTTAGGGTTATGGATAAGGGATAAGGTTAGATTTAGGGTTAGTGCAGGTGTTAGGGATAGGGTTAGGGTTAGGCTTATCATTAGGGTTAGGGATTAGTGTTAGGGTTAGTTTTAGGGTTAGTGTTAGGGTTAGAGATTAGGGTTAGGGTTAGAGTTAGGCTTAAGTTTAGTGTTAGGTTTAAGGTTAGTCTGAGTGTTAGGGTTAGGGATAGGGTTAGTTTAAGGCTTAAGTTTAGGGTTTGGGTTAGGATTAGTGTTATGTTTAAGTTTAGGGTTAGGTTTTGGATTTGGGATTGGGTTAGGTCTAGGTTTAGGGTTATTTTAAGCTTTGAGGTTAGGGTTAGGGTTAGGTTTAGGGTTAGATTTAGTGTTAGGTTTAGTGGAATGATTAGGGTTAGGATTAGGCGTTATAGGTAGATTTTAGTGTTAGGGTCAGGGTTAGTTTTCGGGTTAGAGATAGGGCTAGGGTTTGGCTTAATGTAAGGGTTAGGGTAAGGTTAGGGTTAGGGTTAGGGTTAGTCTTAGCGTAATGTTTCGGGTTAGGTAACGTTAGGGTTCGGGTTAGGGTTAGGGTTAGCGTTTGGGTTAATGTTAGGTGTTAGGTGTTAAGGATATCGTAAGCGTTATGGTTAGAGTTATGGTTAGGCTTAGGCTTATGTTTAGGATTATGGTTATGGTTACTATAAGGGTCAGTGTTAGTGTAGTGATTAGGGATAGTGTTAGGTTTAGTGTTAGCTTTAGGTTTAGGGTTAGGGGTTAGTGTTACGTTTTAGGGTTGGAGTTATTGTAAGTGTTAAGGTTAGGGTAACGCATTAGGGTTAGTGTTCGGGTTAGGGTTATAGACTTAGGGTTAGAGTTAGGGATTAGGGTTAGGGTAAGGGTTTGGGTTAGTGTTAGGCTCAGTATTAGGATTAGGGTTAGTGATAGTTTTAGGGTCAAGTTCATTGTTATTGTTAGTTTTAGGGATAGGGTTAGCATTAGGTTTAGTGTTAGGGTTATGGTTAGGGTTAGGGATAGGGGTTAGGGTTTGGGTAAGGTTTAGGTTTACGGTTAGGTTTAGGATTAGGGTTAGGGTTAGGTTTAGAAGGTTAGTGTTAGAGTTAGGGTTAGGATTAATGTTAGGTTTAGGGTTTGCATTAGGTTTAGGGTTAGGGTTTCCTTGTTAAGGTTTGGGTTAGAGTTAGGCTTAGGGATTAGGTATAAGGTTATTGTGAGTGTAAGTGTTAGGGTTAGGGTTAGGGATTAGCATTAGGGTTAGGGTTAGGTTTAGGTTTAGGTTTAGGGGTTAGGCGTTAGGGATAAAGTTAGGATTAGGGTTAGGATTAGGGTTAGGTTGTGTTAGGAGTTGGGGTTTGGGGTTAGAGTTCTGGTTAGCATTACGGTTGTGGTAAGCATTAGGGTTAGAGTTTAGCTTTATGGTTATTGTTAGGTTTAGGGTTACAGTTAGGGTTAGGTTTAGGGTTAGGTTTAGCGTAAGTGTTAGGATTAGTGTCAGAGTTTAGGATTAGTGTTAGGGTTATTATTAGGGTTAGGGTTTGTGTTAGGGTTAGTGTTAGGTTATGGGTTAGATTTAGATGTTTACGGTTAGGGTTAGGATTAGGTTTTGGATTAGGGATAGGGTTAGTGTTAGAGGATAGGGTAGTGTTAGCGTTAGGGTTAGCATTAGGGGTTAAGTGTTAGTGTTAGGGTTGGTGTTATTGTTAGGTTTATGGTTAGGGTTAGGGTTATGGTTATGGTTACGGTTATGGTTATGATTAGTGTTGAGCTTAGGGTTAGGTTTAGGGTTGGGGTTACGGTAGTGATTATGGGTAGGTTTTGGATTAGGGTTAGGGTTAGGGGATAGGGTCAGGTTTAGGACTAGGCTTATCTTTAGGGTTAGGTATTATTGTTAGGGTTAGTGTTAGTGTTAGGTTTAGGGATTAGGGTTAGAGTTAATGTTAGGTTTTGGTTTAGGGTTAGGATTTAGGATGTTAAGGATATAGTTAGGCTTATGTTTAGGGTTATGGTTAGGGTTAGGGTTACATTTAGGGTTATGGATAGTGTTAGTGTTAGGGTTAGTGTTAGGGTTATGGATTACGGATACGTTTAGTGATAGGCTTAGTGTTAGAGTTAGGTGTTAGGGATAGGGTTAGGGTTAGGCTTATCCTTAGGGTTAGGGATTACGGTTAGGTTTAGCTTTAGGTTTAGTGTTAGAGTTAGGGATTAGGCTTAGGATTAGGGTTACGTTTAGGCTTAGGGTTAGGGTTAGAGTTAGGCTGAGTTTTTGGGTTAGGGATAGGATTACTGAGGGTTAGGGTTAGGGTGAGTTTTAGGGGTAGATTTAGTGTTAGGTTTAGGATTTGGGTTAGGGTTAGTTTCAGGTTTAGGGTTAGTTTTAGCTTTGGTTTTGGTTTAGGTTTAGGTTTAGGTTTAGATTTAGGGTTAGGGTTAGGTTTAGGGTTAGGGGTTAGAGTTAGAGGTTAGGTTTAGGCTAAGAGATAGGAATTAGTGTTAGTGTTTGTTTTAGGGTTAGGTTAGGGTTAGGGTTTAGGTTTAGGGTTATGGTTAGGGTAAAGGTTAGTGTTAGGGGTTAGTTTCAGGGTTAGGGTTATTGTTAGGTTTCGGGTTTAGTGTTAGTGTTAGGGTTACAGTTAGTTTTAGGTTTATGATTAGTATTAGGGTTAGGGTTAAGGTTAGAGGTTAGGTTTAGAGTTAGGGTTAGGTTTAGGGTTAGGGTTAGGCCAGGGATAGTTTTAGGTGTTAGGTTTTAGGTATAGAGTTAGGGTTATGGTTCGGGTTACGTTTAGGATTTGGGTTATGATTGCGTTTAGGTTTAGGGTTAGTGTTATGTTTAGGCTTAGTGTTAGTGTTAGTGTTAGTTTTAGGGTTAGGGTTAGGGTTAAGGTTAGGGGTTAGTTTTTAGGCATAGGTTTAGGGTTAGGATTAGAGTTAGGGTTGTGTTAGGTGTTGGGGTTTGAGGTTAGGGTTCTGGTTAGCATTACAGTTGTGGTAAGCATTAGGGTTAGAGTTTAGTTTTATGGTTATTGTTAGGTTTAGGGTTACAGTTAGGGTTAGGTTTAGGGTTAGGTTTAGCGTAAGTGTTAGGATTACTGTTAGAGTTTAGGATTAGTGTTAGGGTTATTATTAGGGTTAGGGTTTGCGTTAGGCTTAGTGTTAGGGTATGGGTTAGCTTTAGATGTTTAGGGTTAGGGTTAGGATTAGGTTTTGGATTAGGGATAGGGTTAGTGTTAGAGGATAGGGTAGTGTTAGCGTTAGGGTTAGCATTAGGGGTTAAGTGTTAGTGTTAGGGTTGGTGTTATTGTTAGGTTTATGGTTAGGGTTAGGGTTATGGTTATGGTTACGGTTATGGTTATGATTAGTGTTGAGCTTAGGGTTAGGTTTAGGGTTGGGGTTATGGTAGCGATTAGGGGTAGGTTTTGGATTAGGGTTAGGGTTAGGGGATAGGGTCAGGTTTAGGACTAGGCTTATCTTTAGGGTTAGGTATTAGGGTTAGGGTTAGTGTTAGTGTTAGGTTTAGGGATTAGGGTTAGAGTTAATGTTAGGTTTTGGTTTAGGGTTAGGATTTAGGATGTTAAGGATATAGTTAGACTTATGTTTAGGGTTATGGTTAGGGTTAGGGTTACGTTTAGGGTTATGGATAGTGTTAGTGTTAGGGTTAGGGTTAGGGTTAGGGTTATGGATTACGGATACGTTTAGTGATAGGCTTAGTGTTAGAGTTAGGTGTTAGGGATAGGGTTAGGTTTAGGCTTATCCTTAGGGTTAGGGATTACAGTTAGGTTTAGCATTAGGTTTAGTGTTAGAGTTAGGGATTAGGTTTAGGATTAGGGTTACATTTAGGCTTAGGGTTAGGGTTAGGGTTAGGCTGAGTTTTTGGGTTAGGGATAGGGTTACTGTGAGTCTAAATTTAGGGTTAGGGTTAGGGTGAGTTTTAGGGGTAGATTTAGTGTTAGGTTTAGGATTTGGGTTAGGGTTAGTTTTAGGTTTAGGGTTAGTTTTAGCTTTGGTTTTGGTTTAGGTTTAGGTTTAGGTTTAGATTTAGGGTTAGGGTTAGGTTTAGGGTTAGGGGTTAGAGTTAGAGGTTAGGTTTAGGCTAAGAGATAGGAATTAGTGTTAGTGTTTGTTTTAGGGTTAGGGTTAGGTTTAGGGTTTAGGGTTAGGGTTATAGTTAGGGTAAAGGTTAGTGTTATGGGTTAGTTTCAGGCTTAGGGTTATTGTTAGGTTTTGGGTTTAGTGTTAGTGTTAGGGTTACAGTTAGTTTTAGGTTTATGATTAGTATTAGGGTTAGGGTTAAGGTTAGAGGTTAGGTTTAGAGTTAGGGTTAGGCCAGGGTTAGTTTTAGGTGTTAGGTTTTAGGGATAGAGTTAGGGTTATGGTTCGGGTTACGTTTAGGATTTGGGTTATGATTGGGTTTAGGTTTAGGGTTAGTGTTATGTTTAGGCTTAGTGTTAGTGTTAGTGTTAGTGTTAGTGTTAGTGTTAGTGTTAGTGTTAGTGTTAGGTTTAGGTTTAGGGTTAGGGTTAAGTTTAGGGTTTAGTTGTTAGGCATAGGTTTACGGTTAGGGCTAGGGTTAAGGTTAGTGTTAGGGTTCATTTCAGGGTTAGGGTTATGGTTAGGGTTAGAGTTTAGCGCTAGGGTTAGAGTTACCATTAGGTTTAGGTTTAGGATTAGGATTAGGGCTAGGGTTAGAAGTTAGGTTTAGGGTTAGGGTTACTGTTAGGTTTAGGGATAGGGTTAGTGTTACAGTTCCAGTTTAGGGTTATGGTTAGGGTTAGGGATAGGCTAATGGTTAGAGGCTACCTATAGTGTTAGAGTAAGGGTTAGGATTAGGGTTAGGGTTAGGGATAGAGTTTAGCGTTAGGGTTATTGGTAGTGTTAGGGTAAGGGCTTAGGGTTAGGGTTCGTGTTATGGTTAGGATTAGGGCTAAGGGTTAAGGTTAGTGATAGGAGTTAGTGTTAGGGTTAGGGTTAGGGTTAGGTTTAGGATTTGGGTTAGGGTTAGGGTTAGGGCTAGGGTTTGGGTTAAGCTTAGGATTAGGTTTGTAGTTTAGTGTTAAGGTTAAAGTTCGGGTTAGGGTTACGGGCTGGGTAACATTAATGGTTAGATTTAGGCGTTAGGAATTAGGGATATGGTTTGGGTTAGGGATTAGGGATACAGCTAGGATTACTCTTAGGATTAGGGTTAGTGTTAGGGTTAGCGATTATGGTTAGGGTTAGGGTTAGTGTTAGGGTTAGGGTTATGTTTAAGGTTAGTGTTAGGGCTAGGGCTAGGTATATGGTTTGAGATTATGTTAGGTTTAGGATTAGGGTTAGAGTTGGGGATTAGGGTTAGGGTTAGGGTTAGGGTTCGGTGTTAGGTTTTGGGATAATTTTAGGGTTGTGCTTATGGCAATGTTTAGGGTTATGTTTAGGTTTACAGACAGGCTTAGGGTTAGGGTTACAGTTAGGGTTCGCCTTAGGTTTAGGGTTACCGTTATGGTTAGATTTAGTTTTTGATGTTAGGGGTTAGTGTTAGGGTTAGGTTTAGGGTTTGGGTTAGGGTTAGGTTTAGGGTTAGGGTTAGGGTTAGGGTTGTGATTAGGATTAGGGTTCGTTTTAGGATTAGGGTTAAGTTTAGCATCAGGTTAAGGGTCAGAGTTAGGGTTAGGGTTAGGGTTTGTTTTAAGGTAAGGGTTATTGTTAGATTTAAGATTAGGGTTTGGGATTGGGCGTTAGGGATAGGGTTAGGGTAGGCTTCGGGTTACAGTTATGGTTAGGGTTAGAATAGGTTTAGGGTTAGGGTTATGATTAGCATTAGGTTTAGGTTTAGGTTTGGGTTTAGTGTTAGGTTTGGGGTTAGGGTTAGGGCTCCTGGCTAGAGTTAGGGATAGGGTTAGGTTTAGGGGTAGGATTAAGGTTAGGGTTCCGGTTAACCTTAGGGTTAGGGTTAGGGTTAGGGTTAGGGTTTAGTGTTAGTGTTAGTGTTAGTGTTAGTGTTAGTGTTAGTGTTAGTGTTAGTGTTATGTTTAGGTTTAGGTTTTGGTTTAGGGTTAGAGTTAGGGTTAGTTTTGGTGTTAGGGTTAAGGTTATGGTAAGGGTTAGGTTTAGGATTAGGGTTAGGTTTAGGATTTGGGTTAGGGTTAGGTTTAGGATTAGAGTTAGGATTAGGTTAGGTTTAGGCTTAGGGTTAGTGTTAGGGTTAGGTTTAGGGTTTGGGTTAGGTTTAGATATTTTAGTTAGGGTTTCTTTTAGAGTTCAGAGTTACTTTTAGGATTAGGCTTGGGGTTAGACTTAGTTTTAGGGTTATGGTTAGGGTTGAGATGTTAGGGATAGGGTTAAGATTAGGCTTCAGGTAAAGGATAGGTTTATGGTTATGATTAAGTTAAGAGTTAGGGTTAGGTTTAGTGTTAGGGTTAGGGATACGGTTAGGGTTAGCGTTAGGGTTAGGGTTACGGGTAGGGGTAGTGTTCTGTTTAGGTTTTGGGTTAGAGTAAGTTTCAGGTTTATGGTTAGGTTTAGTGTTAAGTTTGGGGCTATGGTTAGGGGTAGGTGTTAGGGATACTGTTAGTGTTAGGGTTTGTTCTATGCTTATGGTTTGGGTTAGGATTTAGGGTTAGGGTTAGGGTTAGAGTTAGAGTTAGATTTAGGCTCCTAACTCTAAGCCTAAACCTAACCTCTAACTCTAACCTCTAACCCTAACCCTAAATCTTAACCTAAACCTAAACCTAACCTTAACCACAAAGCTAACAATAACCCTAAACCTAAAACTAACCCTAACCCAAATCCCTAGTGTTAGGCTTAGAGTTAGAGTTAGGCTTAGGGATAAGTTTACGGTTAGGGTTATGGTTTGAGGTTAGGGATTGGGTTAGGGTAAGCATTGGGGTTAGTGTTAGGCTTATGCTTAGTTTTAAGGTTACAGATAGGGTTAAGTTTAGCATTATGGTTAGGCTTCGGGTTAGGGATAGGTTTTGGTTTATGATTAAGTTTAGAGTCAGGGTTAGGGTTAGTGTTAGTGTTAGGGTTAGGTTTAGTTTTTGGGTTAGAGTTAGGTTCAGGTTTATGGTTAGGGTTAGTGTTAGGTTTGGGGCTATGGTAAGTGGTTAGGTGTTAGGGATACTGTTAGTGTTAGGCTTTGTTTTATGGTTTTGGTTAGGGTTACGGTTTAGGGTTATTTTTAGGGTTAGGGTTAGGGTTAAGTTTAGGGTTAGAGTTTGAGGTTGGGGATTGGGTTAGGGTAAGCTTTAGGGTTAGTGTTAGTCTAAAGCTTAGTTTTAGGGTTAGGGATAGGTTTAAGGTTAGAGTTAGGGTTAGGTTTAGGGATAGGGTTAGGGTTTGTTTTACAGTTAGGGTTAGAGTCAGATTTAGGGTTAGGTTTAGGATTTGGTTTAGGGTTAGTGTTAGAGTTACATTTAGGGATAGCGTTAGGTTTAGGGTTAGAGTTACGATTAGGTTTAGGGTAGTGTTCGATTTAGGGTTAGGGTTTTGATTAGGGTTATATGATAGAGCTAGAATTTAGAGTTTGGCTTAGTGTGAGGGTTAGGTTTAGAGTTTAGTGTTAGTGTTAGTGTTAGGGTTATGATAAGGTTAGAGTTAGTGTTAGGGTAAGCGTTAGGGTGAGTGTTAGGGTTAGGGTTAGCGATTAGGGTTAGGGTTGGTGTTAGGTTTAGGGTTAGGGTTAGGCTTAGTTTTAGGGTTAGTGATAGGGTTAGGGTTAGGTTTAGTGTTCGGGTTAGGGTTAGGTTAGCGTTAGAGGTTAGTGTTAGGGTTAGGGTTAGGATTACAGTTAAGGTTAGGTTTAGGGGTTAAGTGTTGAGGATAGGGATAGGGTTAGGCTTCGGATTATGGTTAGGGTTTGGGTTACAATACATTTTAGGGTTCTGGTTAGGGTTATGATTAGGGTTACTGTTAGGTTTAGGGTTAGGGTTTGGCTTACGGTTAGGGGTCAGTTGTTAAAGATATGGTGAGGGTTATGTTTAGGGTAATGGTTAGGGTTAGGGTTATGTTTAGGGTTATGTTTAGGGTTAGTGTTAGGGTTAGGATTAGGGTTATGGATTAGGAATAGGGTTAGGGTTAGTGTTAGGTTTAGGTGTTAGGGATAGAGTTAGGGTTAGGCTTATCATTCGGTTTAGGGATTAGGGTTAGGATTAGGTTTAGGGTTAGTGTCACTGTTAGGTATTAGGCTTAGTGTTAGGCTTAGGTTTAGGGTTAAGGTTAGGGTTATATTTAAAGTTATGGTTAGGCTTAGTTTTAAGGTTAGGCTTATGATTAGGGTTTTATCATAATATAAGTGTTAGGGTTAAAGTTAGGGTTAGTCTTTGGGTTAGGTTTAGGTGTTAGGTGTTAAGGATATGGTTAGGGCTATGGTTAGAGTTACGGTCAGGGTTAGGCTTATTCTTAGGGTTACGGTTAGGGTTAGTGTTAAGATCAGGGTTAGGGTTATGCATTAGTGATAGGGTTAGGGTTAGGTTTATTGGTTATTGTTACATTTAGGTTTAGGGTTTTTGTAAAGGTTTAGGTTAGGGTTATGGATTAGTGTCAGTGTTCGGGTTAGGGTTAGACTTAGGGTTAGAGTTAGGGTAAGGGTTAGGGTTAGGTTTAGGGTTAGGGTTAGTGTTAGGCTCAGTATTAGGATTAGAGTAAGGGATAGTTTTAGAGTTAGGGTTAAGTTTATTGTTAGTGTTAGATTTAAGGATAGGGTTAGCATTAGTTTTAGGGTTAGGGATAGGGTTAGGGTTAGGTTTAGGGTTAGGGGTTATGGTTAGGGATTAGGCATAAGGTTAGGGTGAGTGTTATGGATAGTGTTAGGGTTATGGATTAGGGTGAGGGTTTGGGTTAGAGTTTAGCTTTAGCATTAGGGTTCGAGTTAGGGTTATGTTTAGGGTTAGGTTTAAAGTTAGGTTTAGGGTAAGGGTTTGGATTAGGGTTAGAGGTTAGTGATAGAGTTAGCAGTATTGTTAGGGTTAGTGTTTGGGTTGGGGTTAGTGTTAGGGTATGGGTTAGATTTAGATGTCTAGGGTAAGGGTTAGGATTAGTTTTAGGATTAGGGATAAGGTTAGTGTTAGAGGTTAGGGTTAGGGTTAGCTTTAGGGTTATGGTTATGGGTTAAGTGTTAGGGTTAGGGTTGGTGTTATTGCTAGTGTTAAGGTTAAGGTTAGTTTTTCGTTTATGGTTACGGTTAGGGTTACGATTAGTATTCGGGATAGGGTTAGGATGAGTGTTAGGGTAGCGATTAGTGTTAGATTTTGGATTAGCGTTAGGGTTAGGGGTTAGGGCTTGCTTTAGGGCTAGGCTTATCCTTAGGGTTAGGGATTAGGGTTAGGGTTAGCGTTAGGGTTAATGTTAGGGTTAGGTTTAGGGATTAGGGTTAGGGTTAGTGTTAGGTTTTAGTTTAGGGTTAGGGTTTAGGTGTTAAGGATATAGTTAGGGTTATGGTTAGGGTTAGGGTTATGTTTATCGTTATGGATAGTGTTAGTGTTAGGTTTAAGGTTTGGGTTATGGATTAGTGATAGGGTTAGGGTTAGGGTTAGGGTTATGGATTAGGGATACGTTTAGTGTTAGGCTTAGGATTAGAGTTAGATGTTAGGGATAGGGTTAGGGTTAGGCTTATCGTTAGGGTTAGGGATTACAGTTAGGTTTAGGTTTATTGTTAGTGTTAGAGTTAGGGATAAGTCTTAGGATTAGGGTTAGGTTTAGGTTTAGGATTAGGGTTAGTGTTATGCTGAGTTTTAGGGTTAGCAATAGGGTTAGGGTTAGGCTTAAGTTTTGGGTTAGGGTTAGGGTGGGGTTTAGGGTTAGATTTAGTGTTAGGTTTATGATTTGGGTTAGGGTTAGTTTTAGGTTTAGGGTTAGTGTTAGCTTTGTGGTTAAGGTTAGGTTTAGGTTTAGGTTAAGATTTATGGTTAGGGTTAGGGTTAGTGTTAGGGTTAGTGTTTAGAGTTAGTGGATAGGTTTAGGCTTAGAGTTAGGAATTAGTGTTACTGTTGTTTTAGGGTTAGGGTTAGGTTTAGGGTTTAGGGTTAGGGTTAGGTTTAGGGTTTAGGGTTAGGGTTAAGGTTAGGGTTAGGGTTAAAGTTAGTGTTAGTGTTCGTTTCAGGGTTAGAGTTATTGTTAGGTTTCAGGTTCAGGGTTAGGGTTAGGGTTACGGTTAGGTTTAGGTTTATGATTAGTATTAGTGTTAGGGTTAGAGGTTAGGTTTAGAGTTAGGGTTAGGTTTAGGGTTAGGGTTAGGCTTAGGGTTAGTTTTAGGTGTTAGGTGTTAGAGATAGAGTTAGCGTTATGGTTCGGGTTATGTTTAGGCTTTGTGTTATGATTGGGTTTAGGTTTAGGGTTAGCGTTAGATTTAGGCTTAAGTGTTAGGGTTAGTGATAGGTTTAGGGTTAGGGTTAAGGTTAAGGATTAGTTGTTAGGCATATGTTTACGGTTAGGGCTAGGGTTAAGATTAGTGTTAGGGTTAGTTTCAGGGTTAGGGTTATGGTTAGGGTTAGAGTTTAGAGTTAGGGTTCGGGTTACTGTTAGGTTTATGTTTAGGATTAGGATTAGGGTTAGGGTTAGAAGTTAGGTTTAGGGTTAGGGTTAGGGTTATGTTTTGTGATAGGGTTAGTGTTACAGTTCCAGTTTAGGGTTACAGTTAGTGTTAGGGTTAGGGTAATGGTTAGAGTTTACCTTTAGGGTTAGAGTAAGTGTGAGGGTTAGGGTTAGGGTTAGGGATAGAGGTTAGCGTTAGGGTTAGAGTAAGTGTGAGGGTTAGGGTTAGGGTTAGGGATATAGGTTAGCGTTAGGGTTATTGGTAGTGTTAGGGTTAGGGCTTAGGGTTAGGGTTCATGTTACAGTTAGGATTAGGGCTAAGGGTTAGGGTTAGTGTTAGGGGTTAGTGTTAAGGTTAGGGTTAGGGTTAGGTTTAGGATTTGGGTTAGGGTTAATCTTAGGGCTAGGGTTTGGTTTAAGGTTAGGATTTGGTTTCTATTTTGGGTTAGGGTTAGGGTTAGTGTTAGGGTTAGGCTCAGTATTAGGATTAGTTTTAGGGATAGGTTTAGGGTTAGGGTTAGGTTTACTGTTAGGGTTAGTGTTAGGGATAGAGATAGGGTTACATTTAGGTTTAGGTTTAGGGATAGGGTTAGGGTTAGTGTGAGGGTTAGCCTTAGCATTAGGGTTTAGGGTTAGGGTTAGGGTTAGTGTTAGGGTTAGGGTTAGGATTAGGTTTAGGGTACGGTTTAGAAGGGTAGGGTTAGAATAATGGCTAGTGTTAGTGTTAGGTTAGTGTTTGCGTAAGATTAATGGTTATTGTTAAATGTTAGGGGTTAGGAGTTAGGGATTAGGGCTAGGGTTCGGGTTAGGGATTAGGGATAGGGCTAGTGGTACTCAGGGTTAGGGTTTGTGTTACGGTTAGCGATTATGGTTAGGGTTAGGGTTAGTGTTAGGGTTAGGATTAGGGTTATTTTTAGGTTTAGTGTTAGGTTTAGGGCTAGGTATATGGTTTGGGATTATATTCGGGTTAGGGTTAGGGTTAGAGTTGGGAATTAGGGTTAGGGTAAGTGTTATGGTTCTGGGTTATGTGTTTGGGATAAGGATTGGGTTATGGTTATGGTTAGTGTTAGGGTTACATTTAGGTTTACAGATAGGGTTAGGGTTAGTGTTATGGTTTATGTTCGCTTTAAGTTTAGGGTTACTTTAGGGTTAGATTTAGTTTTTGGTGATAGGGGTTAGTGTTAGGGTTAGGTTTAGGGTTTGGGTTAGGGTTATATTTAGGGTTAGGGTTAAGGTTGTGATTAAGATTAGGGTTAGGGTTAAAGTTAGGATTAGGGTTAGTTTTAGTGTTAGGTTTAGGATCAGGGTTAGGGTTAGGGTTAGGGTTTGTGTTAGGTTTAGGGTTATTGTTAGCTTTAGGATTAGGGTTAGGAGTTGGGCATTAGGGATAGGGTTAGGGTACACATCGGGTTACAGTTATGTTTAGGGATAGAATAGGGTTAGGGTTAGGGTTATGGTTAGCATTATGTTTATGGTTAGGTTTGGGTTTAGTGTTAGGTTTGGCGTTAGGGATAGTTCTCCGGGCTAGGTATTAGTGATAGTGTTAGGATTGAGGGGTAGGTTTAAGGTTAGGGTTACCCTTAGTCTTAGGGTTACAGTTAGGGTTAGGGTTAGGGGTTAGGTGTTAGGGATAGGGTTATGAATTAGGTTTACGGTTAGGTTAGGGTTAGGGTTAGGGTTAGGGTTAGGGTTAGGGTTAGGGTTAGGGTTCGAGTTTAGCGTTAGGTTAAGTGACAGAGTTTGGGGTTATGGTTATGTTTAGTGTTAGTCTTAGAGGTTATGGTTAGGGTGAGGGTTAAAGCTTAGGTTTAGAGTTGGGTTTAGGGTTATTGTTACGGATAGTGTAAGGGTTAGTATTAAGGTTAGTCGTTAGGTTTAGGGTTAGGGTTATGGTTAGGGTTAGGGTTAGGTTTAGATGTTTTAGCTTTAGGGTTATGGTTTGGGTTAGTATTAGGGTTAGGGTTACGTTTAGAGTTAGGTTTGTCATTAGGTTAGGGTTAGGGTTAGGTTTAGTGTTATGTTTAGGGTTAACATTTAGGGTTAGGGTTAGTGTTAAGGTTAGTGTTATGGTTAGGGGTAGGTTTTGGTTGATCTATAGGGTGAGGGTTATGGTTATGGTTAGAAGTTAGGTTTAGTGTTAGGTTTAGGGTTAGGTTTAGGGATAGGTTTAGGGTTAGGTTGAGGGTTAGAGGTTATGGTTAGTATTAGGGTTAGGGTTAGGGTTAATGTTAGGGTTAGAGTTATGGGTTAGGGTTAGGGTTAGGATTAGGGTTAGGGTTATTCTAGCGTCAGGCTTAGGGTTAGGTTTAGGGTTAGGTATTACAGTCACGGTTTGGATTATGTTAAGGGGTAGGGTTAGGGTTAGGGTTAGGGATTAATTTTAGGTTTAGGGTTATGGTTATGGTTAGGGTTAGTGTTAAGTTTCGGGTTAGGGTTAGGATTAGAAATTATGGTTAGTGGTAGGGTTAGGGTTATGCTTACGTGTAGGGTTAGGATTAGTGTTAGGTTTAGGTTTAGGGGTTAGGTGTTAGGGAGATGGTTAAGGTTAGACTTCAGGTTAGGTTAGGGTTAGGGTTAGGATTAGGTTTAAGTTTAGGCTTAGGGTTAGTGTTAAGCTTAGTTTTAGCTTTAGTGTTAATTTTATGGTTAGGTTTATGGTTAGGGTTGGGGTTAAGTGTTAGGTATAGCGTTAGGGTTAGTGTTATCATTAGATTTTCGATAAGGATTATGATTAGGAATAGATTTAGGTTTTGGGTTAGCATTTAGGGTTAGGGTTAGGTTTAGGTTTAAGGTTAGTGTTAGTGTGAGGTTTAGAATTTGGTTTAGTGTTATGTTTTGGGTTTGGGTTAGAGTTACAGTTACGGTTAGGGTTACATGTTAGGGTCAGTTTTAGTGTTAGTGTTAGGGTTAAGGTTAGGGTTATGGTTATGTTTAGCATTAGAGCATTAAGGTTAGCGT
Source organism: Cavia porcellus (assembly GCF_034190915.1). NCBI lineage: Eukaryota > Metazoa > Chordata > Mammalia > Rodentia > Caviidae > Cavia > Cavia porcellus. The sequence goes on from NW_026947518.1 coordinate 7,572,210, forward strand.
TAGGGTTTATGTTAGGGTTAGTTTTCGGGTTAGGGTTATGATTAGTAGGTAAGGGTAGGGTTAGGGTTATGGTTACTGTCTGGATTAGGATTAGTGTTAGGGTTCGGTTTAAGGGTTAGGTGTTAGGGAGATGGTTAAGGTTAGGCTTCGGGTTAGGTTAGGTTTAGGGTTACGATTAGGTCTAGGGTTAGGCTTAGGGTTAGGTTTAGTGTTAGTTTTAGTGTTAGGTTTAAGGTTAGGTTTAGGGTAGGATTGGGGTTAGGTGTTAGGGATAGGATTAGGGTTACAGTTAGGTTTAAGGTTAGGTTTTTGGTAAGGATTATGTTTAGGAATAGAGTTAGGTTTAGGGTTAGCATTTAGGGTTAGGGTTAGGTTTAGTTTTAGGTTTAGGGTTAGTGTGAGGGTTAGAATTTGGTTTAGTGTTAAGTTTAGTGATAGGGTTAGAGTTAGAGTTAGGGTTAGGGTTACATGTTATTGTTAGGTTTAGTGTTAGGATTAGGGTTACGTTTAGGGTTAGTGTTAGAGGGTTAGGGTTAGGGTTAAGGTTAGAGTTATGTTTAGAGTTTAGCATTAGGTTTTAGGTTAATGCTTGGGGTTAGTGTTAGGGTTAGAGTTAGGCTTAGATGTTAGGGTTAGGTTTAGGGTTAGTGTTATGGTTTGGGTTAAGGTTCTGATTTGTTTTAGGGTTACAATTAGGTTTAGGTTTAGGGTTATTGTTAGGTTTCGGGTTAGTTTTAGGGTAGATTTAGGGTTAGAGTTAGGGGTTTGGTGTTAGGCATAGTGTTAGGGTTAGGGTTAGGTTTAGGGTTAGGGTTAGCGTCAAGGTTAGGTTTATGGTTAGGCTTAGAGTTAGGGATAGGGTTAGGGTTAGGGTTTAAGTTAGGGTTAGGTTTAGGGTTACTGTTATGGTTAACTTTAGGGTTAGAGTTATGGTTAGAGGTTAGTGTTTATTTTTAGTGTTAGAGTATGGGATTAGGTTTAGGGCTAGGCTTAGAAGTTATGGTTAGGTTTAGGTTTAGGGTTATGGTTATGGTTAGGGTTAGGGTTACAATTTGTGTTAGTGTTACGATTAAGTTTAGGGTTAGTGTTAGTGTTAGGTTTTGGGATAGTTTTATGGTTAGGTTTAGGGTTAGATTTATGGGTAAGGTGTTATGGATAATATTAGTGTTAGGGTTATGGTTAGGTTTAGGGGTTAGTTTAGTGTTAGGGTTAGGGTTAGTATTAGGGTTAGGGTTAAAGTTAGGGTTAGGGTTTGGATTAGTACTAGGGTTACGGTTAGGGTTAGGTTAATGGCTTAGGTATTATGGATAGGTTTAAGATTAGGCTTCAGGTTACGATTTGTGTTAGGATTAAAATTAGGTTTAGGTTTAGTGTAAGGGATAGGTATAAGGTTAGTTTTAGTGTTAAGTTTATGGTTAGGGTGAGGGGTTAGGTGCTAGGGATAGTCTTAGTGTTAGGGTTATTGTTAGGGTTAGTTTTACATTTAGTGTTAGGGTTAGGGATATGGTTGGGGTTAGGGTTTAGGGTAGAGATAGTGTTAGGGTTAGTGTTAGGTTTATGGTTAGTTTTAGGGTTATGTTTAGAGGTTAGCGTTAGGTTTAGTGTTAGAATTTGGGGTTATGGTTAGGGTCATTGTTAGGCTTAGTGGTTATGGTTAGGTTTAGGCTTAGGGTTAGGGCTAAAGCTTAGGTTTAGGTTTAGGGTTAGTGTTAGGGTTAGGGTTATGGATATTGTAAGTGTTAGGGTTAGAGTTAGTTGTTAGGTTTAGGGCTCGGGCTACGCTTAGGGTTAGGGTTATTGCTAGATTTAGAAGTTACTTTTAGGTTTAGGTTTAAGTTTAGTGCTAGGGTTAGGTTTAGGTTTAGAGTTAGGTTGAGGTTTATGGTAAGGGTTAGGGTTAGGGATAGGGTTACGCTTAGGCTTCGGGTTACGATTAGGGTCAATGTTACGATTAGGTTAGTGTTATGGTTAGGTGTTAGTGATAGGGTTATGGGTTAGGGTTAGTGTTAAAGTTAGGGTTAGGGTTAGGGTTAGGGTTATGTTTAGTGTTAGTGTTTAGGGTTAGGGTTTTGATAGGGTTAGTGTTATGGTTAGGGTTAGTGTTAGGTTGAGGTTTAGGATTAGGGTTAGAAGTTAGGTTTAGCGTTATGTTTAGGGTTAGGGTTAGGTATAGATTTAAGTTTTGGGTTAGTGTTAGAAGTTGGGGTTAGTGTTAGGGTTAGGGTTAGGATTAGGATTAGGGTTAGGGTAAGTTTTTTGGTTACGCTAGTGTTAATGTTAGAGTTAGGGCAATGTATTACAGTCATTGTTTGGGTTACTTTTAAAATAACCCTAGTAGAGTTAGGTTTAGAGTTAGGTTAAGTGTTAGGGATTAATGTTAGGTTTAGGGTTAGGGTTATGGGTCGGGTTTAAGGTTAGGGTTAGGGGTAGGCTTAGGATGAGAAGCTGGGTTAGAAGTACGGTTAGGGTTATGGTTATGGTTAGGGTTTTGGTGAGTGTTAGGGTTAGGTTGAGGGGTTAGATGTTAGGGAGATTGTTAAGGTTAGGCTTCACGTTACTGTTAGGGTTAGCATCACGTTTAGGTTTAGGGTTAGGCTTAGGCTTAGGGTTAGGGTTAGGGTTAGGTTTAGTGTTAATTTTAGGGTTAAGTTTAGGATTAGGGTTAGGAGTTAGGTGTTAGGGATAGGGTTAGGGTTAGGGTTATGATTTGTGTTAGTGTTACGATTAGGTTTAGCGTTAGGGTTAGTGTTAGGTTTTGGGTTAGTTTTAGGGTTAGTTTTAGGATTAGGGTTAGGTGTTAGGTGTAGTGTTAGGGTTTGTATTTATGGTTAGGTTTAGCGGTTAGTTTAGGCTGAAGGGTAGGGTAAGCGTTCGTATTAGTGTCAGGGTTATGGTTAAAGTTAGGGTTGGGGTTAGGATTAGGGTTAGGGTTAGGTTTAGGGCTTAGGTATTAGGGATAGGTTTAGGGTTAGGCTTCGGGTTATGGTTTGTGTTAGGATTATGATTAGGTTTATGTTTAGCGTTAGGGTTAGGTTTAGGGTTCGTTTTAGGGTTATGTTTATGGTTAGGGTTAGGGGTTAGGTGCTAGGGATAGTGTTAGTGTTAAGGTTATTGTTAGGGTTAAGTTTACTTTTAGGGTTAGTGATTAGGGATAGTGTTAGGGATAGGGATAGTGTTAGGGTTTAGGGTATGTTTAGGGTTAGGTTTAGTGTTAGGGTTAGGGTTAGTGTTAGGGTTAGGTTTAGGGTTATGGTTTTAGGTTAGCATTAGGTTTAGTGTTAGAATTTGGTGTTAGGGTTAGGGTTATTGTTAGGCTTAGAGGTTATGGTTAGGTTTAGCCTTAGGGTTTGGGTTAAAGCTTAGGTTTAGGGTTAGTGTTAGGGGTAGGGTTAGGGATAGGGTAAAAGTTAGGATTAGGATTAGTCATTAAGTTTAGAGTTAGGGTTACACTTAGGGTTACGGTTATGGCTAGATTTAAAAGTTAGTGTTAGGGTTAGGGTTAAGTTTAGTGCTAGGGTTAGGGTTAGATTTTTTTTTTTTTTTTGTCTTTTTCCTTTTTATCGGTACCGGGGATCGAACTCACGACTGCCTGCTTACAAGGCAGGCGCTTATGCCGCTGAGCTAAATCCCCAGCCCCTAGGGTTAGATTTAGACTTACGCATAGATTTAGGGTAAGGGTTAGGGTTAGGGTTAGGGATAGGGTTATTCTTAAGCTTTTGGTTATGGTTAGGGTTAATATTACGATTAGGTTAGGGTTAGGGTTAGGATTAGGTGTTAGTGATAGGGTTATGGTTTAGGGTTTGGGTTGGGGTTAGGGTTAGGGTTAGGGTTATGTTTAGAGTTAGTGTTTAGCGTTAGGGTTTTGTTAGGGTTATTGTTATGGTTAGGGTTAGTGTTAGGTTCAGGTTTAGGGTTAGGTTTAGAAGTTAGGTTTAGTGTTATGTTTTGGGTTAGGGTTAGGGTTAGTGTTAGAGGTTAGGGTTAGTGTTAGGGTTAGGGTTAGGTTTAGGGCTTAGGTATTAGGGATAGGTTTAGGGTTAGGCTTCGGGTTATGGTTTGTGTTAGGATTATGATTAGGTTTATGTTTAGCGTTAGGGTTAGGTTTAGGGTTCGTTTTAGGGTTATGTTTATGGTTAGGGTTAGGGGTTAGGTGCTAGGGATAGTGTTAGTGTTAAGGTTATTGTTAGGGTTAAGTTTACTTTTAGGGTTAGTGATTAGGGATAGTGTTAGGGATAGGGATAGTGTTAGGGTTTAGGGTATGTTTAGGGTTAGGTTTAGTGTTAGGGTTAGGGTTAGTGTTAGGGTTAGGTTTAGGGTTATGGTTTTAGGTTAGCATTAGGTTTAGTGTTAGAATTTGGTGTTAGGGTTAGGGTTATTGTTAGGCTTAGAGGTTATGGTTAGGTTTAGCCTTAGGGTTTGGGTTAAAGCTTAGGTTTAGGGTTAGTGTTAGGGGTAGGGTTAGGGATAGGGTAAAAGTTAGGATTAGGATTAGTCATTAAGTTTAGAGTTAGGGTTACACTTAGGGTTACGGTTATGGCTAGATTTAAAAGTTAGTGTTAGGGTTAGGGTTAAGTTTAGTGCTAGGGTTAGGGTTAGATTTTTTTTTTTTTTGTCTTTTTCCTTTTTATCGGTACCGGGGATCGAACTCACGACTGCCTGCTTACAAGGCAGGCGCTTATGCCGCTGAGCTAAATCCCCAGCCCCTAGGGATAGATTTAGACTTACGCATAGATTTAGGGTAAGGGTTAGGGTTAGGGTTAGGGATAGGGTTATTCTTAAGCTTTTGGTTATGGTTAGGGTTAATATTACGATTAGGTTAGGGTTAGGGTTAGGATTAGGTGTTAGTGATAGGGTTATGGTTTAGGGTTTGGGTTGGGGTTAGGGTTAGGGTTAGGGTTATGTTTAGAGTTAGTGTTTAGCGTTAGGGTTTTGTTAGGGTTATTGTTATGGTTAGGGTTAGTGTTAGGTTCAGGTTTAGGGTTAGGTTTAGAAGTTAGGTTTAGTGTTATGTTTTGGGTTAGGGTTAGGGTTAGTGTTAGAGGTTAGGGTTAGTGTTAGGGTTAGGGTTAGGTTTAGGGTTAGGGTTAGGGTTATTGTTAGTGTTAGGGTTATGCTAGTGTTAAGGATAGAGTCCATGTTAGGTTAGGGTTAGGGTTAGGGTTAGAGTTATTTTTAGTGTTAGAGTTTAGGATTAGGGTTTTGTTAGGGTTAGTGTTATGGTTATGGTTAGTGCTAGGTTCAGGTTTAGGGTTAGGGTTAGAAGTTAGGTTTAGTGTTATGTTTAGGGTTAGGGTTAGTTATAAGTTTAGGGTTAGGTTTAGTTTTAGAGGTTACGGTGAGTGTTAAGGTTAGGGTTAAGTTTAGGGTTAGTGTTAGGTTTAAGTTAGTGTTAAGGTTAGAGTTAGTGTTAGGTTAGGTTTAGGGTTAGGGTTAGGGTTAGGGTTAGTGTTAGGATTAGGGTTCGGTGTTAGGTTATAGGTATATGGTTAGTGGGAGGGCTACGGTTAGAGTTAGGTTAGGTTAGGGTTAGTGCTAGGTTTAGGGTTAGGATTAGGTTTAGGGTTTGTCATTAGGGTTATATTTAGGGTTAGGTTGAGCTTTAGGGTTAGGCTTAGGGTTAGGGTTAGAAGTCAAATTTAATTTAGGGTTAGGGTTTGCGTTATGATTAGGTTTAGATGTTAATGTTAAGGTTAGGGTTTGGATTAGGTTTTGGTTTAGGTTTGGGGTTATAATTAAGGTTAGGTTTAGATGTTAGTGTAAGCGGTAGGATTAGGGTTATGTTTAGACAGGGTTTGGGTTAGAATAGGGGTTAGTTAGTGTTAGGGTTAGGGTTAGGCTTTGGTTTAGGATCAGGTTTAAGGTTAGGTTTAGGGTTATATTTAAGGTTAGGGTTAGAGGTTAGTGTTAGTGTTAGGGTTAGTGTTAGGGTTAGGTTTAGGGTTATGGTTAGGGTTATTGTTAGGGTTATTGTTAGTGTTAGGGTTATGCTAGTGTTAAGGATAGAGTTAGTTTTAGGTTAGGGTTAGGGTTAGGGTTAGGGTTAGGGTTAGAGTTATTTTTAGTGTTAGAGTTTAGGGTTAGGGTTTTGTTATGGTTAGTGTTATGGTTATGGTTAGTGCTAGGTTCAGGTTTAGGGTTAGGGTTAGAAGTTAGGTTTAGTGTTATGTTTAGGGTTAGGGTTAGTTATAAGTTTAGGGTTAGGTTTAGTTTTAGAGGTTACGGTGAGTGTTAAGGTTAGGGTTAAGTTTAGGGTTAGTGTTAGGTTTAAGTTAGTGTTAAGGTTAGAGTTAGTGTTAGGTTAGGTTAAGGGTTAGGGTTAGGGTTAGGGTTAGTGTTATGATTAGGGTTCGGTGTTAGGTTATAGGTATATGGTTAGTGGGAGGGTTACAGTTAGAGTAAGGTTAGGTTAGGTTTAGTGCTAGGGTTAGGGTTAGGGTTAGGTTTAGGGTTTGTCATTAGGGTTATATTTAGGGTTAGGTTGAGCTTTAAGGTTAGGCTTAGGGTTAGGGTTAGAAGTCAATTTTAATTTAGGGTTAGGGTTTGCGTTATGATTAGGTTTAGATGTTAATGTTAGGGTTAGGGTTTGGATTAGGTTTTGGTTTAGGTTTGGGGTTATAATTAAGGTTAGGTTTAGATGTTAGTGTAAGCGGTAGGATTAGGGTTATGTTTAGACAGGGTTTGGGTTAGAATAGGGGTTAGTTAGTGTTAGGGTTAGGGTTAGGCTTTGGTTTAGGGTCAGGTTTAGGGTTAGGTTTAGGGTTATAATAAAGGTTAGGGTTAGAGGTTAGTGTTAGTGTTAGGGTTAGGTTTAGGTTTAGGTTTATGGTTAGTGTTAGAAGTTAGTTTTGGTGTTAGGTTTAGGTTTAGGGTTAGGGTTAGTGTTAGTGTTAGGATTAGGGTTAATTTTCGGGTTCCGATTAAGTTATGGTTACATGTTAGGATTAGGGTTAGTGTTTAGGTTAGGATTAGGGTTAGAAGTTCGGGTTAGGGTTAGGTTTAAGGTTAGGGTTAGTATTAGGATTACGGTTTGAGTTTAGTGTTAGGTTTAGTGTTAGGGTTTGGTTTAGGGTTAAGGTTAGGGTTACAGATAGTGTTATGGTTAGGGTTATGTTTTAGGGTTACGGTTATTGTTAGTTTTAGGTTTAGGTTTAGAGTTAGGTTTAGGGTTAGTTTTAGGTTTAGGGTTTGGTTTAGGGATAGGATAAGGTTTAGGATTAGGGTTAGAGGATGGGTTTAGAGTGAGGGTTAGGTTTGAGATTATGGTTAGGGTTAGGGTTAGGGTTGGGGTAAGGGTTAGGTGTTAGGGTTATGATTAGGGTTAGGGTTAGGATGGGGGTTAATGTTAGGGTTAGTTTCAGGTTTAGGTTTAGTGTTAGTGGTATGGATTAGGGTTAGGGGTAGGGTTAGTTTTTTTTTTGGTTAGTGTTAGGGTTATTTTTAGGTTTTATGGTTAGGGATAGTGTTATGGTTATGGATAGGTTTAGGGTTGGGTTTAGGATAAAGCTTATTATTATAGGGTTGTTTTATGATTAGGGTTAGGTTTAGGTTTAAGGGTTTTGGTTAGACAGGTTTAGGATTTGGGTTAAGGCTCGGATTTTGGTTAGGTAGAGGGTTAGTTTTAGGTTTAGGGTTAGGGTTAGTGGTATGGATTAGGATTAGGTTTAGGATTATGGTTTGGCCATATGGTTTAGGATTAGGGTTAGGGTTAGAGGGTTACGGTAAGGGTTAGGGTTAGGTTTAGAGGTTATGATTAGGTTTAGGGTTAGGGTTATGGTTGGGGTTTGGGCTCAGGTTAAGTTTAGGGATGGAGTTTAGGCTTATGGTTATAGTTATGCTTATGGTTAAGTTTAATGATTAGGGTTAGGCTAAGGGTTAGGGTTAGTGTTCTGTTTAGGGATAGGGTTAGGGTTAGGATTAGAGTTAGGGATTAGGGCTAGGCTTAGGTTTAGGAATAGGGTTTGGTTTAGGGATAGGGTTAGGGTTAGGGATAGTGTTTGGATTAGACTTATGGTTAAGTATTAGGGTTAAGGTTAGTGCTAACTTTAGGGTTTGAGGGGAAGGTTAGGGTTAGGTTTGGGTTAGGGTTAGGGTTACAGTTTGATTTATAGTGTGGGTTAGTGTTATGGTTAGTGTTAGCTTTAGATTTAGGGTTAGGATTATGGTTAGAAGTTAGCGTTAGATTTGGAGTTAGGGTTATGGTTAGGGTTAGAGATAGAGTTAGGCTTAGAGGTTAGCGTTAGGGTTAGACTTTGGGTTGAAGCTTTGGTTTAGGGTTAGGTTTAGGGTTAGAAGTTAGCTATAGGTTTTGGGTTAGGTTTAGGGTTAAGTTGACAATCAGGTTTAGATTTAGGGTGAAGGTTAAAAGTTAGGTTTGTGTTAGGGTTAGGATTAGGGTTAGGGTTAGGGTTAGGGATAGTGTTAAGTTTAGGGTTAGAGTTTTGGGTTACGGTAAGGGTAAGGGTTAGGTTTAGGGTTATTGTTAGTTTTAGAGTTAGGGTTAAGGATAGGATAAGGGTTAGGATTAAGGTTAGTGTTAGTGTTAGTCTTAGCATTAGGGTTCGAGTTAGGTTTTGGGTTAGGTTTACGGTTAGTGTTACAGTTGAGGTCAGGGTTAGGGTTATGGTTAGGTTTTGGATTAGAGGTTAGGTGTTAGTGATAGGGTTATGGTTAGTCTTTGGATTATGGTTAGGTTTAGGGTTATGATTAGGTTAATGTTAGGGTTAGGGTTAAGGTTAGGATTAACCCTAGGATTAGGGTTTTTTAGGGGTTAGGTGTTAGGGATAGGGTTAGTGTTAGGGTGACGGTTAGGGTTAGGTTAGGGCAGGGTTAGTGCTAGAGTAAGGGTTAGTGCTAGAGTTAGGGTTAGTGCTAGAGTTAGGGTTTGTCCTTAGGGTTGGGTTAAGGTTGAGGTTTAGGGTTAGGCTTAGGGTTAGGTTTAGAAGTTAAATTTATTGTTAGGTTTAGGGTTAGGGTTAGAATTAGGATTAGGGTTTGTGTTATTGTTATGGTTATGGTTATGGTTATGGTTATGGTTATGGTTATGGTTATGGTTAAGTTTAGAATTAGGTTTAGGGTTAGTGTTATGATTTATGTCAGTGTTAGGCTTAGGGTTAGGGTTAGTGTTAAGTTTAGGGTTAGGTTTAGAGTTTAGGCTTAGGGTTAGTGTTACTGTTAGGGTTAGGGCTTAGTGTTAGGGTTAGGGTTACGATTAGGGTTTGTCATTAGCGTTATGGTTAGGGATAGATTGAGGTTTAGTTTTAGGTTTAGGGATATGGTTAGAAGTTAAGTTTAGTGTTAGGGTTAGGGTTAGGGTTAGAGGTTAGTGTTAGGGTTAGGGTCAGGGTAATGGTTAGAGATAGGGTTAGGGTTAGGTTTAGGGTTAGGTTTAGAATTAAGTTTAGGGTTAGATATTAGTGTTAGGGTTAGGGTTAGGATTAGGGTTAGTTTTGGCTTAGGGTTAGGTTTAGTTTTAGGGTTACTCTTAGGGTTAACATTAGGGTTTGGCATTAGGGGTTAAGGTTAGGGTTATTGTTAGGGTTAGGGTTAGAGTGTTAGGGTTAGCTTTAGGGTTAGAGGTTAGACTTAGGGTTAGCGTTATGGTTATGGTTAGTGTTTGCGTTCGGATTAGTGTTAGGGTTAGAGGTTAGGTTTATGGTTAGGGTTAAGGTTATGGATTAGGGTTAGGGTTAGGGTTAGTGCTAGGGTTAGGATATAGGGTTAGGTTTTGGGTTAGTGGTAGGTTTAGTGTTAGGTTTAGGGTTAGTGTTAGGTTTTGGTTTAGGCTTAAGTTTGGGTTAGGTTTAGAGTTAGGGTTAAGTATAGGGTTAGTGTTAGAGGTTCGTGTAAGGGTTTGGATTAGGGTTTGGGTAAGGGTTAGGTTTAGGGTTAGAGGTTATGGTTAGGGTTAGGTTTTGGGTTAGGCTTAGGATTAGGATTAAAGGGTTAAGGTTAGCTTTAGGGTTAAGGTTAGGCTTGGGTTAGAGGTTAAGTTTGGGTTATGGTTAGTGTTAGGGTTAGTGTTCGGTTAGGGTTAGAGTTTAGTGTTAGGGTTATGGTTAGGGTAAGTGTTAAGGTAATGGTTACAGGTTAGTGTTAGTGTTAGGTTTAGGGTTAGGGATAGGTTTATGGTAAGAGGTTAGGACTAGGTTTAGGGTTAACATTATGGTTAATGTTCGGGTTCGGATTAGTGTTAGGGTTAGTTTTTAGGCTTATGATTAGGGTTAGGGTTATGGATTAGGTTTAGGTTTAGGGTTAGCATTAGCATTAGTGTTTGGGTTAGAGTTAGCCTCTATGGTTAGAGTTTGGATTAGGATTTGGGTTAGGGTTAGGGATAGGGTAGGGTTAGGTTTAGGTTAAGGATTAGGATTAGGGATAGGGTAAGAGTTAGGATTAGGGTTAGAGTGTAGGTTTAGTGTTATGGTTATGGTTAGGGTTAGGATTAGAGTTAGGGATAGGGTAAGATTTGGGATTAGGGTTAGAGGGTAGGTTTAGTGTTAGGGTTAGGTTTATTGTTACAGTTAGAGTTTAGTGTTAGGGTGTTTGTGTTAAGGTTAGTGTTGGGGTTAGTTTTAGGGCTAGAGTTAGAGTTATGGTTAGGTTTAAGGTTAGGTTAGTGTTATAGTTAGTGGTTAGTGTTAGATTTAAGGTTAGTGTTAGGGTTAAAAGTTAAGTTTAGGGTTAAGGTTAGGTTTAGTGTTAGGGTTAGAGAATAGTGTTAGGGTTTGTGTTTGGGTTAAGGTTACAGTTCTAGTTCAGGGTTAGTGTTAGCGTGAGGGTTAGGGTTTGGGTTTGGGTTACGCTTTTGTTTAGAAGTTAGCGTTAGATTTAGTGTTAGGGTTATTGTTAGGATTAGGGTTAGGGTTGGGCTTAGAGGTTAGTGTTAGGGTTAGGTTTAAGTTTGAAGCTTAGTTTTAGGGTTAGGTTATGTTTAGATGTTAGCTTTAGTGTTATGTTTAGCGTTAGGATTACGTTGAGGTTTAGGGTTATGGTTAGGGTTAGGGTTAGAAGTTTGGCTTCTGTTAGTTTTAGTATTAGTGTTAGGGTTCAGGTTAGGGTTAGGGTTAGGGTTAGGGTTACGGTTAGAGATTAGGTTTAGGGTTAGGGTTAAGGTTAGAGTTAGGGTTAGTGTGAGGTTTAGGTTCAGGGTTAGGGTTAGGGTTAGGGATAGTTTTAGGGTTAGTGTTAGGGTTTAGAGTTACAGTTAGGTTTAGGATTAGGTTTATGGTTAAGTTTATGGCTAGGATTAGGTTTAGGGGTTAGGTGTTAGGGTTAGGGTTAGGGTTACTGTTAGTGTTACGGTTAGGTTTAGGGTTTGGATTAGGGTTTGTCATTAGGGTTAGGGTTAGGTTGAGGTTAGGGTAAAGGTTAGGGTTAGATTTAGGGTTAGAAGTTAAGTTTAGTGTTAGGGTTAGGGTTAGGGTTAAGGTTAGGTTTAGGGTTAGAGGTTAGTGTTAGGGTTAGGGTACGTGTTAGTGTTAGGGATAGGGTTAGATTTAGGTTTAGAATTAGGGTTACAATTAAGGTTAGGGTTTTCTGTTAGTGCTAGGTTTAGGGCTAGGGTTAGGGTTTGACTTAGGGTTAGGGTTAGTGTTAGTTTTATTTTTAGGATTAAGATTTGGGTTTGGCGTTCGGGGTTAAGGTTAGTGTTAGGGTTAGGGTTAGAGTGTTAGGGTTAGGGGTAGTTTAGCATTAGAGGTTAGGGTTAGTGTTAGGGTTATGGTTATGGTTAGTGTTCGGACTTGGATTAGTGTTAATGTTAGAGGTTAGGCTTATGCTTATGGTTAAGGTTATGGATTAGGGTTAGGGTGAGTCTTAGTGTTAGGGTTAGGTTAGGCTTTAGGGCTAGGTTGTAGGTTAGAGTTAGGGTTAGGTTTAGGGTTAGGTTTATGGTTAGGGTTAGATTTGGGTTAGGTTAAGTTTTAGGGTTAGGTTTAGGGTTAGAATTAGAGGTTAGTGTAAGGATTAGGGTTAGGGTTCGGGTTAGGTTTAGGGTCAGAATTAGGGTCAGGTTTAGGGTTAGGGTTAAGGTTAGGGTTTGGGTTAGGGTTATGGTGAGGGTTAGGTTTAGGGTTAGGCTTAGTATTATAGGATTAGAGTTAGGCTTAGAGCTATGGTTTGTGTCAGGATTAGGGTTAGAGATTAGGGTTAGTGTTAGTGTTACTGTTATTATTAGGGCTTAGGGTTAGGGTAAGGGTTTCAATTAGAATTTTTTGATGGCGATAGTGTTAGGGTTAGATTGAGGTTTAGGGTTAGGGTTAAGGATATGGTTAGAAGTTAAGTTTAGTGTTTGGGTTAGGGTTTGGGTTACACTTAGGGTTAGAATTTAGTGTTAGGGTGAGGTTTATGGTTAGGTTTAGAGTTATTGTTAGGGTTACGTTTAGGTTTAGGGTTAGGGTAATAATTAATATTAGGGTTAACGGTTAGTGTTAGGTGTTGGGTTAGTGTTATATTTACAGTTAGGGTTAGAATTTGGTTAAACAAGGTTAGGGTTAGGGTTAGGGTTAGGCTTAGGGTTATGGTTATGATTTGGTTTAAGGTTAAGGTTAGTGTTAGGGGTAGTGTTAGGTTTAAGGTTTGGGTTTGGTGTTAGGGGCTAGTATTAGGGTTAGTGTTTGGGTGAGGTTTAGGGTGAGGGTTAGAGTGTTAGGGTTAGGGTTAGGTGCACGATTAGAGGTTAGTGTTAGGGTTAGCGTTATGGTTAGTGTTCTGGTTTGGAGTACTGTTGGTGTTAGAGGTTAGGCTTATGGTTAGTGTTAGGGTTATGGATTAGGGTTAGGTTTAGGGTTATGGTTAGTGTTAATGTTAGGGTTAGTCTTTAGGGTTAGAGTGTGGTTGGGGTTAGGGTTAGGTTTAGGGTTAGAGTTATAGGTTAGTGTAAGGGTTAGGGTTAGGTTTAGGGTAGGGTTAGGGTTAGTGGTTATAGTTAGGGTTAGGGTTATGTTTAAGGTTAGGGTTAGGCTTAGGACTATAGGGTTAGGATTAGGGTTAGGTTTAGGGTTAAAGTTATGGTTAGGTTTAGGGTTTGGGTTTGGTTTTGGTTTAGTGTTAGGTTTAGGGTTAGACTTAGAGGTTAGTGTAAGGGTTAGGGTTAGGTTTAGAGTTTAGGGTTAGGGTTATGGTTAGGGTTAGGCTTATGTTTAGTCTTACGGTTTTGGTTAGGCTTAGGATTACAGGGTTAAGGTTAGGGTTATGGTTATGGTTTAAGGTTAGGTTTATGGTTAAGGTTAGGGTTAGGGTTTCAGGTTATGTTTAGGGTTAGGTTAGGCTTAGGCTTAAGATTATAGGATAAGGGTTAGGCTTAGGGTTAGGGTTAGGGTTAGGGTTTGGTTTAGATCTTAGCGTTAGGGTTAGGTTTAGTGGTTAAAGTTAGGGTTATGGTTAGCGTTAGTGTAATGGTTAGCAGTTAATGTTAGTCTTATGGTTAGGGTTAGGGTTAGCATTAAATTTAGATTTGGCTTTAGGGTTAGTGTAGTTTTAGAGTTAGGGTTATGGTTCGATGTTAGCATTAGGTTTAGGGTTAAGGTTAGAATTAGGGTTAGGGTTAGGGTTAGGCTTAGAAGTTAGGGTTAGGGTTAGGGGTAAGGTTAATGATCAGGTTTAAGGTTAGAGTTAGGATTAGAAGTTCAGGTTAGGGTTAGGTTTAGGATTACGGTTAGAGTTTAGTGTTAGGGTTACGGTTAAGGTTCGAGTTTAGTGTTAGGCTTAGTGTTAAGGTTAGTGTTGGGGTTAGGGATATGGTTAGAGTTAGGGTATGGTTAGGTTTAGGGTTAGGTTTAGTGTTATGTTTAGTGGTTAGGGTTAGGGTTAGCGTTAGGGATAGTGTTAAGGTTACGGTTAGTGTTTAGTGTTAGTGTTAGGGTTAGGATTAGGGTTGAAGCTTAGGTTTAGGGTTAGGGTTAAGTTTAGAAGTTAGCTTTAGGGGTATGTTAAGGGTTAGGGTTAGTTTGAGGTTTAAGGTTAGGGTTAGGGTGAGGGTTAGAAGTTTGGCTTGTATTAGGGTTAGGGTTAGGGTTAGGGTGAGTTTAGCATTAGGGTTAGGGTTAGAGATTGTTTTAGTGTTAGGGTTAGGGTTAGAGTTAGGGTTAGGGTTAGGATTAGTTTTAGGATTTGGCTTAGGGTTAGGGTTAGTTTTAGGGATAATGTTAGGGTTAAGATTAGGGTTTGACGTTAGATGTTAGGGTTAATTTTAGGGTTAGGTTTAGGGTTAAAGTGTTAGGGTTAGGGTTAGGTTTAGTGTTAGAAGTTAGGGTTAGAGTTAGGTTTATGGTTATGTTTAGTGTTTGGGTTCGGATTAGTTTTAGGCTTAAAGGTTAGGCTTATGGTTAGGGTTAAGGTTATGGATTACGGTTAGGGTTAGGGTTATTGTTAGGGTTATTGTTAGGATACAGGGTTAGATGTTGGGTTAGGGTTAGGTTTAGGCTTACGATTAGGTTTTGGGTTAGGTTTAGGTTTGGGTTTGGTTTAGAGTTAGGGTTAGGTATAGGATTAGAGTTAGAGGTTAGTGTAAGGGTTCGGATTAGGGTTTGGGTTAGGGTAAGGTTTAGGGTTAGAGGTTATGGTTATGGTTAGGGTTAGGGTTAGTGTTAGACTTAGGCTTAGGCTTAGGATTATAGGGTTAGGTTTAGGCTTAAGTTTAGAGTTAGTGTTAGAGGTTAAGGTTTTGCTTACGGTTTTGGTTAGGGTTCGGTGAGGGTTAGAGTTTAGGATTAGGGTTAGGTTTATGGTTTAGGTTAGGTTTAGGGTAACGGTTAGGGGTTAGTGTTAGTGTTAGTGTTAGTTTATTGATTAGGATAGGTTTAGGGTAAGAGGTTAGGTTTTGTTTTAGGGTTTGAGTTATGGTTAGTGTTCGTGTTTGGATTTGTGTTAGGGTTAGATGTTAGGCTTATGGCTAGGGTTTGAGTTAGGGTTAGGTTTAGGGTTAGGGTTAGGTTTAGGTCTATGTTTAGATTTAGGCTTAGGCTTATAGGGTTAGGGTTAGGGTTACTTTTACGATTTGTGTTAGGTTTGGGTTTGGTTTAAGGTTAGGATTAGGTTTAGTGTTAGAGTTCGTGGTTAGTGTAAGTGTTAGGGTTAGGGTTAGGTTCGGGTTAGAGGTTATGGTTAGGATTATGGTTAGGGTTAAGGTTATGTTTAGGGTTAGGGTTAGTGTTAGGCTTTGGCTTACACGGTTAGGGTTAAGGTTAGAATTAGGGTTAGATTTTAGGGTTAGTGTTACAGTTAGGTTTATGGTTAGCGTTAGAGGTTATGGTTAGGGTTTGGTTTAGGATTATGGTGAGGGTTAGGGTTAGGCTTAGGTTTAGGTTTATAGGTTTAGGGTTAGGCTTAGGTTTAGGGTTAGTGTTAGATTTTAGGGTTAGGGTTTGCTTTAGTGTTAGGGTTAGTGCTTAGGGTTAGGGTTAGGGTTAGGGTTATGGTTGGGTTAAGGGCTTAGCATTAAGGTTAGGATTACTATTTAGGGTTATGGTTATGGTTAGGTTTAGTGTTAGGGTTAGGGTTAGGGTTCAGGTTAGAGGTTACGGTTATGATTATGGTTATGGTTAGGTTTATCTTCAGGGTTAGGGTTAAGGTTAGGCTTAGGATTACAGGGTTAGAATTAAGGTTAGGGTTAAGGTTAGATTTTAGGGTTAGGGTTACGGTTAGGGTTAGGCTGAGTTTTGTGGTTAGGTATAAGGTTAGGTTTAGGCTTAAGTTTAGGGTTAGTGTTAGGTTTTGGTTTAGGGATAGCTTTAGGGTTAGGTTTAGGCATTGGGTTAGGGTTAGGGTTAGGGTTAGGGTTTGGTTTAGGGATAGCTTTAGGGTTAGGTTTAGGCATTGGGTTAGGGTTAGGGTTAGGGTTAGGGTTAGGGTTAGCGTTAACGTTAGGATTAGGGTTAGGGTTAGGTTTAGGGTTATTGTTAGGGTTATGGTTAGAGTTAGTGGTTAGATTTAGAGCTTAGGGTTAGGGTTAGGGATTAGGGTTAGGGTTAGGGTTAGTGTTAGGGTTAATGTTAGGCTCAGTATTAGGATTAGGGTTAGGGATAGGTTTAGGGCTAGGGTTACTTTTATTGTTAGGTTAGGGTTAGGGATAGGATTAGTGTTAGGTTTAGGTTTAGGCATAGGTTTACGGTTAGGGTAAGGTTTCAGGGTTAGATTTATTGTTAGGGTTCGGTGTTAGGGTTAGGGTTGACTTTAGTGTTGGTGTTAAGGTTCAGATTATGCTTAGTTTTAGGCTAGAAGGTTAGGGTTAGATGTAGAATAGCGTTAGGTTTAGGGTTAGGGTTAGTGTTAGGGTTAGGTTAGGATTAGGTTTTAGGTGTTAGGGATAAGGTTAGGTTTAGCGTTAGGTTTAGGGATAGGTTTAGGTTTAGAGGTTAGTGTTTGGATTAGGGTGAGCCTTAGGTTTAATGTTAGGGTTACGCTTTGGGTTATCCTTAGTGTTAGGCATTAGGGTTAGGGTTAGTGTTATTTTTAGTGTTAGGGTTATCGGTTAGGGTTAGGGTTAGGGTTATTTTTAGGTTAGGGTTAGGGTTAGGGATAGTTATAGTGTTAGAGTTAAGTTTAGGGTTAGGGTTAGGGTTAGGGTTAGAGTTTAGGGTTAGTATTAGGATTTGTTTTAGGGTTAGGTTTAGGGGATAGGATTACAGTTAGGGTACGGGTGATTGTTTGGGATAGAGTTAGGGTTAGGGTTAGGGTTAGGGTTAGGGTTAGGGTTAGAGTTTAGGGTTAGTATTAGGATTTGTTTTAGGGTTAGGTTTAGGGGATAGGATTATAGTTAGGGTACGGGTGATTGTTTGGGATAGAGTTAAAAGTTAGAGATTAGTGTTAGGGTTAAGGTTAGGTTTAGAGTTTATGCTTAGGGTTAGTGTTAAATTTATGGTTACGGTTATGGTTAGGGGTAGAAGTTAGTGTTACTGTTAGTGTTAGGATTAGGTTACGGACATTGATAGAGTTAGGGTTAGGTTTAGGTTAGGGTTAGGTTAAGGTGTTAGGTGTTAATGATAGTGTTAGTGTTAGTGTTATTGTTAGTGTTAGTGTTAGGGTTAGGCTTAGGGTTAGTGATAGAGGGTTAGGGTTAGGTTTAGGGTTTGGTTTAGGCTTTGGGTTAGGGTTAGGGGTTAGGGTTTAGTGTTAGGGTTAGAGTTAGTGTTAGGGATTAGGGATAGGGTTAGTGTTAGTGGTAGGGTTTTGTTTATGATTAGGGTTAGGGTTAGAGTAGGGTTAGTTTTAGCGTTAGTGTTAGGTTTAGGGCTAGGGATTAGCTTAGGGATAGTTTTAACGTTAGGGTTATGGTTAGGTTTAGTGTTACGATTAGCATTAGGGTTATGTTTAGGGTTACATATAGGGTTAGGGTTAGGGTTACAATTGGACTTAGGGTTAGGTTTAGGTCTACGGTTAGGATTAAGTTTAGTTAGGTATAGGTTTAGGGTTAGGGGTTTGGTGTTAGGGATTGGAATAGGGTTAGAGTTAGGGTTAAGTTTAGTGTTAGCATTAGGGTTAGGGTTAGGTTTAGGGTTAGGGTTAGGGTTAGGTTTAGAAGTTTGTGTTAGGGTTAGTGTTAAATTTATGGTTACCGTTATGGTTACTGTTAGAGGTTAGTGTTAGTGTTAGTACTAGTTTTATGGACAGTGTTAGAGTTGGGGTTAGGTTTAGGTTAGGGTTAGGTTTAGGTGTTAGTTGTTAACGATAGTGTTAGGATTAGGGTTAGGGTTAGGGTTAGGGTTAGGGTTAGTGTTAGTGATAGAGGGTTAGGGTTACAGTTACGGTTAGGTTTAGGGTTTGGTTTAGGCTTTGGGTTAGTGCTAGGGGTTAGGGTTAGTGTTAGCGATTAGGAATAGGGTTAGTGTTAGTGTTAGGGTTAGGTTTAGGATTAGGGTTAAGGTTAGGGTAGGGTTAGGTTTAGGGTTAGTTTTAGGTTTAGGGCTAGGAATTAGCTTCGTGATAGTGTTAGGGTTAGGGTTATGGTTAGGGTTAGTGTTATGATTAGGTTTAGGGTTAAGTTTAGGGTTACATATAGGGTTAGGGTTAGGGTTACAATTGAGCTTAGGGTTAGGGTTAGATCTACGGTTACAATTAAGTTTAGTGTTAGGTATAGGTTTAGGGTTAGGGGCTTGGTTTTAGGGATTGGGATAGGGTTAAGGTTAGGGTTAAGTTTAGTGTTAGCATTAGGGTTAGTGTTAGGGGTTGAAGTTTGTTTTAGGGTTAGTGTTAAGGTTAGGGTTACGTTTAGGGTTACGGTTAGGGTCAGTGTTAGGGTTAGGTTTGGGTTTAGGGATTAGGGATAATTTTACGCTTAGGGTAAATTTGGCTAAGGGTTAGGTTTAGGGTTAGGGTTAGGGTTTATGGTTTAGTGTTAGTGTTAGTGTTAGGGTTAGGGTTAGGTTTATGGTTAGGATTAGGGATTATGGTTAATTTTAGGGTTAGGGTTAGGGTTAGGGTTAGTGTTAGGGTTAGGGATAGGTATAGGGATAGTGTTAGGGCTTGTTTTAGGGTTAGGGTTAGGGTCACGAGTAGGTTTACGGTTACATTTAGGGTTAGGAATAGGTTTAGGATTATGTTTAGGGTTAGGGTTTGAGTTAGGGATAGGGTTAGGATTAGGGTTAGTGATAGTTATAGGGTTACTGCTAGGGGTTTGGCGTTACTGACAGGGTTAAGGTTAGGGTTGTTTAGTGTTGGGTTTAGGTTTACGGTTAGGGTTAGTTTTTGGGGTTAGATTTTGTGTTAGGGTTACGGTTAGGTTTAGGTTTATGTTTAGGGTTAGGTTTACAGTTAGCTTTATAGGTTAGGTTTAGGTTTAGGGTTAGGATTAGGATTAGGTATTAGGGTAGGGTTAGGGTTAGTGTTTATGGTTAAGTTTGTGGTTAGGCTTAAGTTTAAGTTTAGGTTTAGTTATAACTGTTAGAGTTAGTGTTAGGTTTAGTGTTAGGTTTAGGGTTAGTTTTAGGTTTAGGGTTACAGTTAGGGTTAGAAGTTAGTGTTAGGGTTGGTGTTAGTTTTAGGGTTATGGTTATGGTTACGGTTAAGGTTAGGTAAAGGTTTGGTTTATGGGTTAGGTGTTAGGGATATGGACCAGGTTAAACTTCGGATTATGGTTAGGATTTGGGTTACAATTAGGTTTAGTGTTAATGTCAGGGTTAGGGTTAGGGTTAGGTTTAGGGGTTAGAGGTAGGGATAGGGTTAGGGTTAGTGTAGGGGTTAGGATTAGGGTTACAGTTAAGGTTATGGTTAGGGTTAGTGTTAGATTTAGGATTATGGTTAGGGTGAGAATTAGTTTTAGGGTTAGTGTTTGAAGGATAGTGTTAGAGTTACGGTTAGTTTCATGGTTAGGGATAGGTTTAGTGTTATGGTAAGTCTTTGGGTTAGGGTTTGGTTTAGGTTTAGGCTTAGGGTTTTGGGATTTGGGTTTGGGTTAAGGTTAGGTTTAGGGTTAGGGATTAGGGATAGGATTAAGGTGAGTGATAGGGTTAGGCTTAGGGATTAGGGTTAGGTTTACTTTTAGGGTTAGGGTTATGGGTTAGGTGTTAGGGATAAGTTTAGGGTTAGTGTAAGGGTTAGGCTTAGGGTTAGGGGTTAGGGGTTTGGGTTAGGGTTAGCGTTATGGTTAGGTTTAGGTTTAGGGTTAGCGTTAAGGTTTGTTTAGTGTTAGGGTTAGAATTAGGGTTAGGGTTAAGGTTAGGGTTTAGTTTTAGGTTTAGATTTAGGTTTAGGTTTAGGGTTAGGTTTAGGGTTAGGTTTAAGTTTAGGTTAGGGTTAGGGTTTGTGTCAGGGTTAGGCTTTTATGGTTAAGGTTAGATTTAGAATTTAGAGTTAGGTTTCGGATTAGGCTTAGGGTTAGAGTTATGTTTAGGGTTCTGCTTAGGGCTTAGAAGATAGGGATAGGGTTAAGGTTAGGCTAGGGATTATGTTCCGGGTTAGAGTTATGATTAAGTTAAGGGTTAGGTTTAGGTTTAGTATTCGATTTAGGTTTATGGTTAGGATTAGTGTTAGGTTTAGGGTTAGGGTTTGGGTTAGGGTTTGGGTTATGTTTAGGGTTAGGGTTAGATTTAGGGCTAGTGTTACAGTTTTGGTTAGGTTTAGGGTTAGGTTTAGACTTAGTTTTAGTGATATTGATAGTGTTAGAATTAGGCTTAAGTTTATGGTTAGGTTTAGCGTTAGGGTTAGGAATGGGGTTAAGGTTAGGGTTAGGGTTAGTTATTAGAGTTAGAGGTTCGGGTTAGCATTAGGGTTAGTGTTACCGTTAGGTTTAGGTTAGTTTAGGGTAAGATTTAGGAGTAGGTGTTAGGGATAGGTTCAGTGTTAGGCTTCATATTAAGATTAGGGTTCGGGTTATGATTAGGTTTATCGTTCGGATTAGGGTTAAGGTTAGGGTCAAGTTTAGTGTTAGTGTTAGCATTTGCGTTAGGGTTAAGGGTTAGGTGTTAAGGATATGTTTAGGTTTATGTTTCGTGTTATGGTTAGGGTTATGGTTACATTAAGGCTTACAGATAGGCTTAGTGTTAGTGTTACGGTTAGGGTTAGGGATTAGGGTTAGGTTTAGTGTTAGTGTTAGGGTTAGTATTAGAGGCTATGTTTACGGTTAGGGTTACGGTTATGGTAAGGCTTAAGTTTAGAGGTATGGATTATGGTTAGTGTTTGGGTTCTGGTTAGGGTTAGGTTTAGTGTTAGGGACTTGGATTAGGTTTACAGATAGCGTTAGTTGTAGGCTCAGCATTAGGATTAGGGTTAGGGATAGGTTTAGTGTTAGGTTTAGGTTTATTGTTAGGGTTAGGGTTACGGGTAGGGTTAGGTTTAGGTTTACGGTTAAGGATAGTGTTAGGTTTAAAGTTATGGGTAAGTGTTAGGGTTAGGGTTTTGGGTTAGGTGTTAGAGTTAAGGTTATGTTTAGTGTTAAGTTTATGGTTAGTGTTAGGGTTAGGGTTAGTGTTAGGTTTATGGTTAGGTTTAGGGTTAGGATTAGGGTTAGGGCTAGGATTACGGTTAGGGGTAGTGTTAGGGTTAGGGTTAGTGTTAGTGTTAGGGTTAGGGTTAGAAGTTAGCTTTTGGATTAGGGTTGGAGTTAAGGTTACATTCAGGCTAGGTTTAAGAATAGAGGAAGGTTTAGGATAATGGTTAGAGGTTAGGGTGACGATTAGGGTTAGGGTTATGGTTACGATTAATGTTATGATTAAGGTTACGTTTAGGGTTACAGTTTGTGTTAGGTTTAGCGTTAGGGTTAGGTTTTGGGTAGGAATTAATGTTAGGGTTAGGGTTAGGGTTATGGTTATGGTTAGGATTACGGTTAGGATTAGTGTTAACGTTTGGGTTAGGCTTAGGGTTTATGTTTTAAGGTTATGTTTAGGGTTATGGTTAGGGTTATGTTTAAGGTGAGGGTTACATTAAGTGTTACAGTTAGTGTTAGTGTTACTGTTACTGTTAGGGATAGGTTTAGGGTTAGGGTTGGTTTAGGGGCTAGTTTTATGGTTAGGGTTAGGGTTATGGTAAGGCTTAATGTTAGGGGTACAGATTAGTGTTAGTGTTTTGGTTAGTGTTAGGGTTAGGGTTAGGGATTTGGTTTAGGGTTATGGATAGTGTTAGTGTTAGTCTCAGTATTAGGATTAGGGTTAGGGATAGGTTTAGGGTTAGGGTTAAGTTCATTGTTAGAATTAGGGTTACAGATAGGGTTACGGTTATGTTTAGGGTTAGGATTAGGGTTAGGGTTAGGGTTAGGGCTAGGAATATGATTTGGGATAGTGTTAGTGTTAGAGTAAGGGCTGGTTTAGAGATTAGGGTTAGGGTTAGTCTTAGGGTTATGTTTAGGGTTAGGGGTTAGGTGTTAGTGATAAGTTTATGCTTAGTGTTAGGGTTAGGTTAGGGGTTAGATGTTAGTGATAAGTTTATGGTTAGTGTTAGGGTTAGGTTAGGTGTAGGATTAGGGTTATGGGTTAGGAGTTATTGTTAGGATTATAGTTAGGGTTAGGGGTAGGCTTAGGTTTAGGTTTAGGTTTAGCCTTAGGGTTAGGATTTGGGTTAGAGGTTAGCTTAATGTTTAGTGTTAGGGTTAGGGTTTACAGTTATTGTTAGTTTTAAGGATATGTCAAGGGTTAGGGTTAGGGTTAGGGTTAGCGTTAGGGTCAGGGTTATGGTTAGTGTTAGGTTATGGGTTAGTTTTAGAGGGTTAAGGTTAGGGTTAGTGTTAGGGTTAGGATTAGTGTTACGGTTACGACTACGGTTAGATTTATGGATAGTGCTAGGTTTAGGGTTAGGTTAGGGTTATGGTTAGGTTAGGCATTATGTTTAGGGTTAGAGTTAGGGTGAGGGTGAGGGTTAAGTTTAGGGGTTAGGGTTATTGTTATGGTTTGGGTTAGGGTTAGGTTTAGGCTTACGTTGAGGATTTGTGTTAGGGTTAGGGTTAGGGTTAGATTTAGGGTTGGGGTTAGGTCTAACATTAGGTTTATTGTTAGGGTTAGGTTTAGGGTTAGTGTTAGCTTTAGGATTAGGGTTAGCGTTAGCGTGAGGCTTAGTGTTAGGGTTAGGGTTAGGGTTAGGGTTAAGTTTAGGGTTAGGGTTAGGTTTAGTGTTATGGTTAGTTTAAGGGTTAGGTGTTATAGTTAGAGATTAGGGTGAGGGTTAGGATTAGTGTTAGTGTTAGGGTTAGGGTTAGGGTTAGGGTTAGGGTGAGGTTTAGGGTTAGGGTTATGGTTATGGTTAGGCTTAGAGGTTAATGTTAGAGGTTATGGTGAGAATCAGGTTTAGTGTTAGTGTCAGTGTTACTGTTAGGGTTAGGGTTAGGTTAGGGTTATATTTAGGGTATAGGTGTTAGGGATAGCCTCAGGGATAGGCTTTGGATTATGGTTAGGGTTCGGGTTACAATTAGGTTTATGGTTAGCATTAGGGTTCCTCTTATAGTTAGGATTACAGTTAGAGTTAGTGTTACCATTTGGATTAGGGTTAGGGTTAGGGGCTAGTTTTATGGTTAGGATTAAGGTTATGGTAAGGCTTAAGGTTAGCAATACGTATTAGGGTTAGTGTTTGGGTTAGGGTTAGGGTTATGCTTGGTGTTAGGTATTTGGGTTAGGTTTATGGATAGCCTTAGTGTTAGGCTCAGTATTAGGATTAGGGTGAGTGTAGGTTTAGTGTTAGGGTTAGGTTTATTGTTAGGGTTAGTGTTACAGATAGGGTTAGTGTTAGGTTTAGGGTTGAGGATAGGCTTAGGGTTACGGTTAGGAGTTTGGTTTATGGTTTGGTTAGGGTTGGGGGTTAGCGTTAGGGTTAGGGTTACTGTTAGGGTTAGTTTTAGGGTTAGAATTATGTTTAGTGTTATGGTTAGGGTTATGGTTAGGTTTAGGATTATGGCTATGGTTAGCACTAAGAATACGGTTAGGGATAATGTTAGAGTTATGGTTAGTTTTAGGGTTAGGGTTAGGTTAGAGGTTAGCTTTAGGGTTAGGTTTGGTGTTAGGGTTATGTTTAGGTTTAGAGTTAGGGATTGCAGAAGGGTTAGGATTACGGTTAGAAGTTAGGGTTATGGTTAGTGTTAGGGTTACGGTTAGCATTAGGGATACGATTAAATTTACGGTTAGGGTTTAGTGTTTGGTTTAGGGTTAGGTTTAGGGGTAGTGTACGGATTAGGGTTAGGTTTAGGGCTAGGGTTAGGTTGAGGATTAGAGTTAGGGGTTAGGATTAGGTTTCAGGTTAGGCTTATCATTAGGTTAAGGGTTAGGTTTAGGCATAGGGTGATGGTTAGGGTTAGGTTTAGGGTTAGTGTTAGGGTTCGGGTTAGAGTTTAGAGTTAGGGTTAGGATAAGGCTTAGGGTTAGAGTTAGTTTTAGGGTTATGGTTAGAGCTTAGTTCTTAGGGGTAGGGTTCAGGTTAGGCTTCGGCTTATTTTTAGGTTTAGGCTTATGATTAAGTTTAGGGTTAGGGTTAGGTTTAGGGTTAGTATTTAGGGTTTGGTTTAGGGTTAGTGTTAGGGTTATGTTTAATGTTAGGGTTCGAGTTCGAGGTTAGGAATAGTGTTAGGGTTAGGCTTAGGCTTAGACTTAGTTTTAGGTTTAGGTTTAGCGTTACTGTTAGGTTTAGGGTTAGGTTTAGCATTTGGGTTAGGGTTAGGGTTAGGGTTAAGGTTAGGGTTAGCGTTAGGTTTAGGGATAGGGTTAGTGCTATGGTTACAGTTTAGGGTTATGGTTATGGTTAGGGTTTGGGTTAGTGTTAGGATTACAGTTAGAGGTTAGCGTTAGAGTTAGAGTTAGGGTTAGGGTAGGGTTAGGTTTAGGGTCAGCGTTAGGGTTATGGTTAGTGTTAAGTCTAGTTTAGGGTCAGGTTTAGGGTTTTGGTGTTAGGGATAGTGTCAGGGTAAGGCTTTGGATTACACTTAGGTTTAGGGTTACTCTTAGGTTTAGGGTTAAGGTTAGGTTTAGGGTTAGGGTTTAATGGTTACGATTAGGGTTAATGTTTAGACTTAGGGATGGGATTAGGCTTAGGGTTAGAATTAGGTTTTGGGTTACTGTTAGGCCTTAGATGTTAGGAATACGCTTAAGGTTAGGCTTCGGCTTACGTTTAGGGTTAGGGTTATGATTAGATTCAGGGTTAGGGTTCGGTTAGTGTTAGGTTCAGGTTTAGGTTTAGGGTTAGTATTAGGTTTAGGGTTAGGGTTAGGGGTTAGGTGTTAGGGATACGGTTAGTGTTAGGGTTAGCTTTAGTGTTAGTGTTAGGGTTATGCTTAGGGTTAGTGTTAGGCTTAGCGTTAGGGTTAGGGGTTAGGTGTTAGGGATATTGTTCGGGTTAGGCTTCGGGTTGTGGTTAGGATTTGGGTTATTATTAGGTTTAAGTTTATGTTTAGGGTTAGCATTAAGTTTAGGCTTAGTGTTAGGGTTAGTGTTATGTTTAGGTTTAGGGTTAGGGTTAGGGGTTAGGTTTTAGAGATAGGGTTAGGGTTAAGGTTTGTGTTAGGGTTAGTTTCAGGGTTAGGGTTATGGTTAGGGTTAGGGTTAATGGTTAGGGTTAGGATTTCAGTTAGGTTTAGGATTAGGATTAGTGTTAGTGTTAAAAGTTAGGGTTAGGGATAGGGTTAGTTTTAGCGACAGGGTTAGTGTTCCGGTTACAGTTTAGGGTTATGTTTAGTGTTAGGGTTATGGTTAGGGTAATTGTTAGATATTAGCTTTAGGGTTAGAGTTAGGGTTAATGTTAGGGTTAGGGTTAGGGTTAGGATTAGAGGTTAGCATTAGGGTTATTTTTAGGGTTAGTGTTCAGGCATAGGATTAGGGTTAGATTTATGGTTAGGGTTATTTCTAAGGGTTAGGGTTAGTGTTAGGGGTTAGTGTTATGTTAGTGTTAGAAGTAGAGTTAGTTTTAGGATTTGGGTTAGGGTTAGTGTTAGGGTTATGGTAATGATTAGGGTTGGGGTTAGAATTTATGGTTAGCATTAGTGTAAGGGTTAGGGTTCCATTTAAGGTTAGGGTTAAGTTAGGATTCGGTTTAGGGGTTAGTGTTATGGTTAGGGTTAGCATTATGATGAAGGTTATGGTTAGGCTGACGGATTAGTGTTAGTGTTTGGATTAGCGTTAAGGTTAGTGTTAGGGTTAGGGTTAGTGTTAGTGCTAGGGATTTGGGTTAGTGTTAGGTTTAACGCTAGGGTTAGTGTTAGGCTCAGTATTAGGATGAGGTCTATGCATAGCTTTACAGTTAGGGTTAGGTTTATTGTTAGGGTTAGTGTTAGCGATAGTTTAGGGTTAGGGTTAGGGTTACGGATAGGGTTAGTGTTAGGATTAGTGTTATGGTTAGGGGTTAGGGTTAGGCTTAGGGATAGTGTTAGGTTTAGGTTTAGGATTAGGTTAGTGTGAGGTTTAGAAGGTTATGGTTAGAGTTAGGGTTAGGGTAAATGTTAGGGTTAGGGTTTTTTTTAGATTAAGTGTTAGGGTTAGGGGTTAGGATTTAGGGTTAGGGTTATGGTTAGGAATTAGGGATAGGGTTAGGGTTAAGGTTAGGATTAGGGTTAGTGCTAGGGGTTAGGGTTAGTGTTAGGGTCAGGGCTAGGTTTAGTGTTAGGCTCAGTATTAGGATGAGGTCTATGCATAGCTTTACGGTTAGGGTTAGGTTTATAGTTAGGGTTAGTGTTAGGGATAGGTTTAGGGTTAGGGTTAGGGTTAGGGTTACGGATAAGGTTAGGGTTAGGATTAGGGTTCTGTTTAGGGGTTAGGGTTAGGTTTAGGGATAGTGTTAGGTTTAGGTTTAGGATTAGGTTAGCGTGAGGTTTAGAAGGTTATGTTTAGAGTTAGGGTTAGGGTAAATGTTAGGGTTAGGGTATTTTTTAGATTAAGTGTTAGGGTTAGGGGCTTGGATTTAGGGTTAGGGTTAGGGTTAGGAATTAGGGATAGGGTTAGGGTTAATGTTAGGGTTTGGGTTAGTGTTAGGGTTTCGGAATATCTTTAGGGTTAGGGTTAGGGTTATGGTTAGGTTTAGAGTTAGTGTTAGGGTGAATGCTAGGTATAGGCTTGGGATAGTGTTAGGTTTAGGGTTAGGGTTAGAGTTGTGGATTAGGGTTAGGGTTATGGTTAGTGTTAGTTTTAGGGCTTAGGGGTTTGGGATACGGTTAGGTTTAGGGTTAAGTTTAGGGTTAGCGTTACATTTAGGTTTATGGATATGGTTAGTGATAGTGTTAGGTTTAGGATTATGCATTAGGGTTGGGTTATACTTAGGGATCGAGATTGGTTAAGGTTTAGGGTTAGGGTTAGACAAGGTTAGGGTTTGGGTTAGGGTCAGTGTTAGGGTTGTGGTTAGGGTTACATTTAGGGTTTGGTGTTAGGGTTTAGAGTTAGGTTTAGGGTTAGGGTATGGTTTAGGGTCAGGTTTAGTGTTAGGTTTGTTATTAGGACTAAGGGTTCGAGTTAGGGTTAGGCTTAGGGTATAGTTTAGGGTTAAGGGTTAGGGTTAGGGTTGTTATTAGTATTAAGGGTTAGGGTTAGGGTTTGTTAGGTTTATTATTAGGGTTGGGGTTAGATGTTATGGATAGGTTTATTGTAGGCTTCAGCTTATGGTTATGGTTAGGGTTATGAATAGGTTTAGGGTTATGGTTAGGGTCAGTGTTAGTTTTAGGATTAGTGTTGGGGTTAGTGTTATGTTTAGGGTTAGGGCTAGGGGCTAGGTATTAGGGATATGTTTAGGGTTAGTGTTAGGTTTAGGGTTAGGTTTAGGGTTTGGGTTAGGGTTAGTGTTAGGGTTAGCTTTAGGGTTTAGGGTTAGTGTCATGGTTACAGTTTAGAGCTATGGTTAGTGTTAGGGTTAGGGTTAGGGTTATGGTTAGAGGTTAGCGTTAGGGTTAGAGTTAGGGTTAGGGTTAGGGTTAGAGTTAGGTTTATGATCAGGTTTTGGGTTAGCATTAGGGTTTGGGTTAGGTATACAGTTACTGTTAGGTTTAGGGTTAGGGTTAGGGATAGGTGTTAGGGGTAGGTTTAATGCAGGCTTCAGCTTACTGTTATGGTTAGGTTAATGAATAGGTTTAGGGTTCGGGTTAGGGTGAGCGTTAGGTTTAGGGTTAGTGTTGGGATTAGTGTTAGGTTTAGGGCTGGGGCTAGGCGCTAGGTGTTAGGGATACGTTAGGGTTTGGGTAAGGTTTAGGGTTTGATTTAGGATTTGGGTTAGGGTTAGTTTTAGGGTTCGGTTTAGGAATCGGTTCATTGTTATGATTACAGTTTAGGATTATCGTTATGGTTAGGGTTGGGGTTAGGGTTATGGTTAGAGTATAGCATTAGTGTAGAGTTAGGGTTAGGGTTATGGTTATGTTTAGTGTTAAGTCTAGGATAGGGTTTGGTTTAGGGTTTAGGTTTTAGGGATAGGGTCAGGGTTAGGCTTCGGATTACGCTTAGGTTTAGGGTTACTATTAGGTTTAGGGTTAGGGTTAGGTTTAGGGTTAGGGTTTAATGGTTATGGTTAGGGTTAGTGTTTAGACTTAGGGATAGGATTAGGGTTAGAGTTACGATTTTCTTTATTGTTAGGGCTTAGATGTTAGGGATAAGGCAAAGGTTAGGCTTCGAGTTACTGTTAGGGTTAGGGTTATGATTGGATTCAGGGTTAGGGTTAGGGTTAGTGTTAGGTTCAGGTTTATGTTTAGGGTTGGTATTAGGTTTAGGGTTAGGGTTAGGTGTTAGGTATTAGGGATATGGTTAGTGTTAGGGTTAGTTTTTGTGTTAGGGTTAGGGTTAGGCTTATGGTTAGTGTTAGGCATAGCGTTAGGTTGAGGGGTTAGTTGTTAGGGATTGGGTTAGGGTTAGGCTTTGGGTTACGGTTAGGATTTGGGTTATGATTAGGTTAAATTTTAGGGTTAGGGTTAGCGTTAAATTTAGGCTTAGTGTTAGAGTTAGTTTTTGGTTTTGGGTTAGGGTTAGGCTTAGGTCTAGGGGTTAGGTGTTAGGGATAGGGTTAAGGTTAGGTTTAGTGTTAAGGTTAGTGTTAGGGTTAGTTTCAGGGTTAGGGTTATGGTTAGGGTTCAGGTTTAGTGTTAGGGTTAAGATTACTGTTAGGTTTAGTATTAGGATTAGGATCAGGGTAGGGTTAGATGTTAGGCTTAGGGATAGGGTTAGGTTTAGTAGAAGGGTTAGTGTTATGGTTACAGTTTATGCTTATGTCTAGGGTTAGGGTTAGGGTTATGGTTAGAATTTAGTGTTAGGGTTAGAGTTATAGTTAAGATTAGGGTTAGGGTTAGGGTTAGATGTTAGCATTAGGGTTAGTGTTAGGGTTAGTCTTCGTGCTTAGGGTTAGGGTTAGCATTATGGTTAAGGTTAGGGCTAAGGTTTAGGGTTAGTGTTAGGGGTTAGTGTTATGTTAGGGTCAGGGTTAGTGTTAGGATTTGGGTTTGGGTTATTGTTAGGGTTAGTGTTAGGGTTAGAGTTAGGATTAGTGTTAGAGTTTATGGTTCCAGCTAGTGTTAGGTTTATGGTTAGGGTTAGGGTTAGGGTTAGGGTTAGAATTTAGGGTTATCATTAGTGTTAGGGTTAGGGTTCCGTTTAAGGTTAGGGTAACATAAGGGTTCAATTTAAGGGTTACTGTTACGGTTAGTGGTAGTGATAAAGGTTATGGTTAGGGTGACAGATTAGGATTAGTATTTGGGTTAGGGTTAGGATTAGGATTAGTGTTAGGGATTAGGTCTAGTGTTAGTGTTGGCATTAGGTTTAGTGTTACGCTCAGTATTAGGATGAGGTTTAGGCATATGTTTACAGTTAGGGTTATGTTTATTGTTAGGGTTAGTGTTAGGGATAGGGTTAGGGTTAGGTTTAGGGTTAGGGATAGGGTTAGGATTAGGGTTAGGGTCATGGTTAGGGGTTAGGTTTAGTGTTAGTTTAAGTGTTAAGCTTAGGTTTAGGATTAGGGTTAGTGTGAGGTTTAGATGATTACGGTTAGGGTTAAGGCTAGTGTTAGGGTCAGGGTTTGGGTTAGATTAAGCGTTAGGGTTAGGGGTTATGGTTTAGGGTTAGGGTTAGGGTTAGGGATTAGGGATAGGGTTAGGATTAATGTTAGGGTTAGGGTTAGTGTTAGGGTTATGGATTATTGTTAGGGTGAGGTTTAGGGTTAGGGTTAAGTTTAGGGTTAGTATTAGGGTGAATGCTAGGTATAGGGTTCGGGATAGTGTTAGGGTTCGGGTTAGGGTTAGATATGAGTATTAGGGTTAGGGTTAGTGTTGGTGTTAGGGGTTAGGTGTTTGGGATACGGTTAGGGTTAGGGTTAAGTTTAGGGTTTAGGGTTATATTTAGATTTACAGATAGGGTTAGGGTTTGTGTTAGTGTTAGCGTTAGGGTTACGGATTAGGTTTTGTTTAGACTAAGTGTTCGAAAAAGGGTAAGGGTTAGGCTTAGGGTTAGAAAAAGTTAGTGTTGGGGTTAGGGTTTGGGTTAGGGTTAGGGTTAGGGTTAGGGTTAGATTTAGGGTTTGGTGTTAGGAGTTCGAGTTAGTGTTAGGGTTAGGTTTTGGTTTAGTGTTAGGGTTAGTGTTAGGGTTGTTATTAGGATTAAGGTTTGGGTTAGATTATTCTTAGGGTTAGGGTTAGCGTGAGGTTTATGATCAGGGTTAGGGTTAGCGTTAGTGTTTCGGTTAGGGTTATGGATACTGTTAGGTTTAGGATTAGGGTTAGGGGTAGGTTTTAGGGATAGTTTCAATGTAGGTATCAGTTTACGGTTATGGTTAGGGTGATGAAAGGTTTAGGGTTCGGGTTAGGGTGAGTGTTAGTTTTAGGGTTAGTGTTGGGGTTAGTGTTATGTTTAGGGTTAGGGCTCGGGGCTAGGTATTATGGATATGTTAGGGTTAGGGCTAGGGTTAAGGTTAGGGTTACGGTTAGATTTAGGGTTATGATTAGTGTTAGGGTTAGTGTTAGGGTTTAGGGTTAGGGTTAGTGTTATGTTTAGGGTTAGGGTTATGTTTAAGTTCAGGTTTAGGTTTAGGGTTAGGGATAGTGTTCGGGTTAGGGTTAGGGTTAGGGTTAGGGCTAGGGTTAGTTTTAGGGTTAGGGTTAGGTTTAGGATTTGAGTTAGGTTAGGGTTAGGATTAGTGTTAGGTTAGGGTTAGGGTTAGAGTTAGGGTTAGGGTTTGGGTTACGGTTAGGGTTGTATGGTTACGGTTCGGGTTAGAATTTAGATTTAGTGTTAGGATTAGTCATAGGGTTAGAGTTATGTTTAGGGTTATGGTTAGCGCTTAGATGTTAGGGATAGGGTCAACGTTAGGCTACGGGTTATGGTTAGGGTTAGGGTTATGATTAAGTTTAGGCTTAGGATTAGGTTTATAGTTAGGTTCAGGTTTATGGTTAGGGTTAATGTTAGGTTTAGGATTAGATGTTAGGGATGTGCTTAGTTTCAGTGTTAGTTTTAGGGTTAGGGTGAAGGTTAGGTTTAGGTTTAGGGTTAGGTTTAGGGTTATGTTTAGGGTCAGGGTTAGGTTTAGGGTTAGAGTTATGGTTTTTGTTAGTGTTAGGGTTAGGTTCAGGGTTAGGGTTAGGCGTAGTTTTAGGGATACCTATAGTGTTAGCGTTAGGCTTAATGTTAGGGTTAGGTTTAGGGATAGTGTTACTATTAGGTTTAGGGATATGGTTAGTTTTAGGTTTAGTGTTAGCGTTAGGGTTAGGGTTAGGGTTAGGGTTACTTTTAGCGTTAGGGTTAGAGTTAGGGTTAGTGTTAGATTTGAGTTTAGGGGTTAGAGTTAGAGGGTAGGTTTAGGTTTAGTGTTAGGATTAGTGTTATGGTTAGTGTTAGGGTTAGGTTTTTGGTACATTTAGGGGTTCGATGTTAGCGATAGGGTCAGGGTTGGGCTTCGAAGTACGGTTAGGGTTCCGATTACGATTAGATTTAGGGTTAGGGTTAGTGTTAGGTTGAAGGTTCAGGTTAATGTTTGCATTTGGGTTAGTGTTAGGGGTTAGGTGTTAAGGATATGTTTAGGGTTATGTTTAGTGTTGCAGTTACATTTAGGGTTACATTAAGGGTTACAGTCATGGTTAGTGTTAGTGTTAGCATTAGGATTAGGGATTAAGGATAGAGTTAGTTTTAGTGTTAGGTTTAGTGTTAGGGGCTAGTTTTAAGGTTAGGGTTAGTGTTACGTTAAGGCTTAAGGTTAGGGGTACGGGTTAGGGTTAGGGATTGGGATTAAGCTTAGTGTTAGGGTTAGGTTTAGGGCTATGTTTAAGATTAGGGTTAGGTTAGTTTTAGGGTTAGTGTTAGGCTTAGTTTTAGGGATAGGTATAGTTTTAGGGTTAGGCTTAAGGTTAGGGTTACGGTTAGGGATAGGGTTAGGGTTAGGGTTAGGTTTAGGTTTAGAGTTAGGGTTAGGTTTAGGGTTTTTGTTAGGGTTAGGTTTAGGGTTTTTGTTAGGCTTAGGGTTAGGGTGAGGTTTTGGGTTTAGCTTTAGGTTTAGTGTTGCAGTTAGGGTTACGTTTAGGTTAGTGTTAGGAATATGGCAAGCGTTAGGTTGAGGGTTAGGGTTAGGATTAGGGTTTGGGTAGTGTTAAGTTATAGGTTAGTTTTCAATGGTTAAGGTTATTTTTAGGGTTAGGGTTAGGGTTAGAGATTAGGCTTAGAGTTAGGGTTAGGTTTATGTTTAATGTTAGGGTTAGGATTAGGCTTAGTTTTTGGGATAGGTATAGGTTTATGGTTAGGCTTAAGTTTAGGGTTCGGGTTTGTGTTCAGGTTAGGGTTAGGGTTAAGGGTTAGAGTTAGAGGTTAGGGTTAGGGTTAGGGTTATGTTTAATGTTAGGGTTAGGGTTATGGTTAGGTTTAGGGTTTGGTTTAGGGTTAGTGTTAGTGTTAGTGTTAGCATTAGGGTTAGGGTTAGGGTTAGGGTTAGGGTTACAATTAGGTTAGGGTTATGGTTATGGTTATGGTTATGGTTAGGGTTAGGGTTAGGGTTACAATTAGGTTAGGGTTATGGTTATGGTTATGGTTATGGTTATGGTTATGGTTAGGGTTAGGGTTAGGTTTAGGTGGTAGAGTTAGGGGGTAGGGTTGGGGTTATTGTTTCGGTTAGGGTTACGGTCAGTTTTAGGGATAGTGATAGTGTTATGGTTAGACTTAAGGTTAGTGTTAGGGTTTGGGTTAGGGTTAGGGTTAGGATTTGGTTTAGTGTTAGCATTAGGGTTAGGGTTAACGTTAGGGTTAGGCTTAGGGTTAGGTTTATGTGTTATAGTTAGAGGTTAGGGTAAGGGTTATGGTTAGTGTCAGTGTTAGGGTTAGGGTTAGTGTTAGTGTTAGGGTTAGGTTAGTGTTAGATTTAGGGATTAGGTGTTAGGGATAGCATAATGGTTTGGCTTCGGATTATGGTATGGGTTTGGGTTATGATTATGTTTAGGGTTAGGGTTACGTTTATCCTGAGTGTTAGGATTACTGTTAGGGTTAGTGTTGGCATTTGGATTAGGGTTAGGGGTTCGGTGTTAAGGATATGTTTAGGGTTATGTTTAGAGTTATGGTTAGGTTTAGGGTTAAATTAAGGGTTACATTTAGGGTTAGTGTTAGTGTTAGGGTTAGGGTTAGGAATTAGGGATAGGCTTAGTGTTAGGGTTAGGGTTATGGTTAGGGGCTAATTTTACGGTTAGTGTTAGGATTATATTAAGGCTTAAGGTTAGGGGTACAGATTAGGGTTAGTGTTCAGGTTAGGTCTAGGGTTAGGTTTAGTGTTATGGATTTGGGTTAGGTTTATGGATAGTGTTTGTGTTAGGCTCAGTATTAGGATTAGGGTTAGGGATAGGTTTAGGGTTAGGCTTAGGTTTATTGTTAGGGTTAGGGATACGGATAGGGTTTGGGTTAGGTTTAGGCTTAAAGATAGGGTTAAGGTTAGGTTCAGTGTTAGGGTTTGGGTTAAAATTAGGGTTAGGGCTAGGTTTAGTTTTAGAGTTAGGGTTCAGGTTAGAGTTAAGGTTAGGGGTTAAGGTTGTATGTCTAGGTTAGGTTTAGGGTTAGGATTAGAGTTTAGGGTTAAGGTTATTGTTAGGGTTATGGTTAGGGTTAGGGTTAGAAGTTAGGGTTAGGTTAGTGTTAGGATTTGCATTACATTAAGGCTCATGTTTAGGTTAGGGTTAGGTTTAGGGGTTAAGTTTTAGGGATAGGCTCAGCGTTAGGCTTCGGATTAAGGTTAGGGTTCCAGTTATGATTAGGTTTAGGGTTAGGGTTAGGTTTAGGGTTAGGGTTAGGGTCACAATTAAGGTTAGGAATTAGAGATAAGTTTAGTGTTAGGGTTAGGATTAGGTTTAGGGGCTAGTTTCACGGTTAGTGTTAGGGTTATTTTAAGGGTTAAATATAGGGGTATGGATTAGAGTTAATGTTCTGGTCAGGGTTAGAATTAGGATTAGGGTTAGGGGTTAGGGTTAGAATTATGCTTAGGTTTATTGTTAGGTTCAGTATTAGGGTTAGAGTTAAGGATAGATTTAGGGTTAGCTTTAGGTTTATTGTTAGACTTTGCATTACGGATAGGGTTAGGGTTTAGGTTAGATTTAGGGTTTATGAAGGGTTACGGTTAGGGTTAAGGTTTATGGTTAGGGTTAGGGTTATGTTTAGTGGTTAGTGTTAGTGTTAGGATTAGGGTTAGGGTTAAAAGGTTAGGGTTAGAGTTAGGGTTAGGGTGAGGGTTGGGGATTGGGTTTGGGTTAGGTTTAGGGTTAGGGTTTGGTTTAGGGTTTGGGTTAGTGTTAGGAATTAAGGATAGAATTACAGTTAATGTTAAGGTTAGAGGTAGGCTCAGGGTTAGGTTTAGGATTAGGGATAGTGTTAGGGTTAGGGTTAGGTTTCATTTAGGGTTACAGTTAGGGTTATGGTTATGCTTAGTTTTAGGATTAGGTATAGGGTTAGGTTATGCTTAATATTAGGTTTAGGGTTAGAGTTAGGGTTAGGTTTAAGGTTACGTTTAGGATTCGGGTTAGGGTTAGGGTTAGTGTTGGGTTAGGGTTAGCTTATGGTTAGGGTGAGGGTTATGTTTGGTTTAAAGTTTGGGATAGAGTTAGGGTTATGCTTTAGAGATAGATGCTAGGCTTAGGGTTAGAGTTTAGGCTTAATGTTATTGTTAGGCTTAGGTTTAGAAGTTAGGGTAAGGGTTAGTGTTAGGGGTTTGGGTTACAGTTAAGCTTATGCTTAGGTTAGTTTTAGGTTTCGGGGTTAGGTGTTATGGATAGGCTCAGGGTTAGGCTTTGGATTAAGGTTAGGATTCCTGTTAGGATTAGGGTTAGGATTAATGTTATGGTTAGGTTTAGGGTCACGATTAGAGTTAGGGTTAGGGTTAGGGTTTGGGTGAGTGTTAGGTGGTAAGCGTTAAGGATATGGTTAGGGTTTTGGCTATGGTTACGGTTAGGGATAGTGTTATATTTAGGGCTACGGTTAGGTTAGTGTTAGGATTAGATTTAGGGTTCATAATTAGGTAGAAGTTTAGTGTTAGGGTTAGGATTACAGTTTGGGGCTAGTTTTACTGTTAGTGTTAGTGTTATTGTAAGGGTTAAGTTTAAAGTTACGGATTAGGGTTAGTGTTTGGGTTAGCGTTAGAGTTAGGATTAGGGTTATGATTAGGGTTAGGGATTAGGGTTAGTGTTAGGGTTAGGGTTAGTGTTAGGCTCAGTATTAGGATTAGATTTAGGGATAGGTTTAGGGTTGGGGTTAGGTTTATTGTTAGGGTTAGCTTTACAGATAGGGTTAGGTTTAGGGTTAGGGTTAGTGTTAGGAATAGTGTTAGCTTTAGGGTTAGGGGTTAGGTTTAGGGTTAGGGTTAGTGTTAAGGTTAGGATTAGTGTTAGGGTTATGGTTTAGAAGGTTAGGGTTAGAGTTAGGGTTAGGGGGAGAGTTAGGGTTATGGTTTGGGTTAGTTTAGTTTTAGGTTTAGGGGTTAGTTTTGGGTTAGGGTTTGGGTTAGTGTTAGTGATTAGGGATAGGGTTATGGATAGTGTTAGAGTTAGGCTTAGGGTTAGGTTTAGGGTTAGGGTTAGGATTAGGGATTATGTTTAGGGTTAGGGTTAGGGTTAGGGCTAGTTAGGGTTAGGGTTAGTTTAGGGTGAGGGTTAGGGGTTAGGGATAGGTTTAGGGTTAGGCTTATTTTTATGGTTAGGGATCCGTTAGGATTAGGTTTAGGTTTAGGGTTAGGTTTATGGTTGGTTTTAGGGTTAGGGATGAAGCTTAGAGTTAGGTTTAGGATTAGGGTTAGGTTAGGCTTAGTTTTAGGGATCGGGATAGGGTTATGGTTATGTTTAATGTTAGGGTTAGGGTTAGGGTTAGGGTTAGGGTTAGGGCCAGGTTTAGTGTTAGGGTTTACAGTTAGAGGCTATGGTTATGGTTAGGGTTAGGGTTAGTGTTAGGGTTATGTTTGCGGTTTCGTTAGGGTTAGGGTTAGTGTAAGATTTAGGGTTAGGCTTAGTTTTAGGGATAGGGATAGTGTTAGCTTTAGGCTTAAGTTTAAGTTTAGGGTTAGGATTAGGTTTAGGGATAAGTTTAGGTTAAAGTTTAGGATTTGTGTTAGGGTTAGATTCAGGATTAATGTTAGGGTTAGGGTTAGGTTTAGGTTTAGATGATAGGGTTAGTGTTATTGTTAGGGATAGGTTAAGGGTTTGGATTAGGGTTAGGGTTAGTGTTATGTTTAGGTTTAGGGTTAGTGTTAGGGCTAGGAATACGTTTAGGGATAGTGTTATGATTACTGTTAGGGTTAGGTTGAGGGTTAGGAATAGGGGTAGGTTTAGGGTTCGGTTTAGGCTTATCATTAGGGTTATGGATTAGGGTTAGTGTTAGTTATATGGTTAGTTTCAGGGTTAGGCTTACGGGTTAGATTTAGGTTTTACTTTTAGGGTTAATGTTAGAGTTAGAGTTATGGTTAGGTTTAGGCTCAGTTTTAGAATTAGGGATAGAATTAGGTTTAAGCTTAAGGTTATTTTTAGAGTTAGGTTTAATTTAGTTTTAGGGTTAGGTTAAGATTTGGTTTAGAGTTCGGGTTAGGGTTAGTGTTAGGGATAGCAAAAGGGTTAGGGTTAGGATTAGGATTACGGTTAGAGTTAGTGTTAGCATTTGGGTTAGTGTTAGTGGTTAGTTGTTAAAGATATGTTTAGGGTTATTGTTAGGGTTACATTTAGTGTTGGGGTTACAGTAAGTGTTACAGTTAGTGTTAGTGTTAGTGTTAGGATTAGGGATTAAGGATAGGGTTAGGGTTAGGGTTAGGGTTAGGCTTTGGGGCTAGTTTTACAGTTGGTGTTAGGGTTATTGTAAGGCTTAAGGTTAGGGGTATAGATTAGGGTTAGGTTTGTATTGTGTTAGGGTTACATTTAGGGTTAGTTATTGGGTTTTAGGGTTACTTATAGCATGTTAGGCTCAGTATTAAGATTATGGTTAGTGATAGGTTTAGGGTTATGGTTAGGTTTATTGTAAAGGATTAGAGTTATTGATAGGTTTAGGGTTAAATTTTCAGTTAAGGGTACATTTAATTTTAGGGTTAGGGATTAGTGTTAGGGTTAGGTTTAGGTGTTAGGGTTAGGGTTATGGTTAGGGTTAGGTTAAGGGTTTGGATTAGGTTTAGGGTTACATTTAGGGTTATGGTTATGTTTAGGGTTAGGGTTAGGACTAGGAATACAGTTAGAGATTGTGTTACATTTAGAGTTAGGTTAAGTTTTAGGATTAGGGTTAGGCTTAAGGTTAGATCTATGGTTAAGTTTAGGGTTAGGTTTAAATGTAGGCCTACTAATACAGTTAGGGTTAGGGTTAGGGTTAGGGTTAGGGTTAGGGTTAGGGTGAGGGTTAGGGGTTAGGGATTAGGGCCAGGGTTTGGGTTAAGCTTATCGTTAGGGTTACGGATTAGGGTTAGTGTTAGTGGTAGGGTTAGTTTTAGCGTTCAGGTTAAGGGTTAGGTTTAGATGTTAGGTTTAGTGTTTGAGTGAGGGTTAGAGTTAGGGTTAGGGTTGGGGTTAGTGTTGATTTAGGGTTAGGGTTAGTGTTAGGCTTAGTTTTAGAATTAGGTATAAGGTTAGGTTTAGGCTTAAGGTTAGGTTTAAGGTTAGGTGTAGGGTTTGGTTTAGGATTTTGTTTAAGGTTAGGGTTAGTGTTAGTGTTAGGGATAGCGATAGGGTTAGGGTTATGGTTAGGTTTAGGGTTAGGGTTCAGGTTCAGGTTAGAATTAGGGTTAGAGTTAGGTTTAGAGTTAGGTGTTTGGGTTAGGGTTAGGTTTAGTATTAGAGTTTAGGGTTAAGGTTATTAGGGTTATCGTTATTGTTAGGGTTAGAAGTTAGGGTTAGCTTTAGTGTTAAGGTTTGTGTTACTGTTAGGGTTATGGTTAGGTTAGAGTTAGGTTTAGCCATTCGTTGTTAGGGATAGGCTCAGTGTTAGGCTTCGGATTATGGTTAGGCTTCCAGTTACGATTAGATTTAGGGTTCGGGTTAGGGTTAAGGTTAGGTTTATGGTTACAGTTAGGGTTATGGTTAGGTTTTGGGTTAGGGTTAGGTGTTAGTGTTAACGATATAGTTGGGGTTATGGTTAGGGTTTACTTTAGGGTTAGGTTCACATTTAGGTTTACGGCTAGGGTTAGTGTTAGTGTTAGGGTTAGGGTTAGGAATTAGGTTTAGGGTTAGGGTTAGGTTTAGATTTAAGTTTCGGGTTACGTTTTGGTTTAGGGTTAGTGTTAGGCTCAGAATTAGGATTAGAGTTAGGGATAGGTTTAGATTTAGGGTTAGGTTTATTGTTAGGTTTAGCGATATGGATAGGTTTAGGGTTAGGTTTAGGGTTAGGGATAGGGTTACAGTTAGTGTTTGGGGTTAGGCTTAGGGTTAGTGTTATGTTTAGGGTTAGGGATACGGTTAGTGTTAGGGTTAGGTTTTGGGTTAGGGTTAGGTGTTAGTGTTAACGATATGGTTAGGGTTATGGTTCGGGTTTACTTTTAGGGTTAGGGTTACTTATAGGGTTACGGTTAGGGTTAGTGTTAGGGTTGGGTTTAGGGTTTGGAATTAGGTTTAGGGTTAGGGTTAGGTTTAGGGTTAGGTTTATGGTTAGTGTTAGTGTTAGTCCCACAATTAAGATTAGAGTTACGGATAAGTTTAGGGTTAGGGTTAGGTTTATTGTTAGGGTTAGCATTATGGATAGGGTTAGGGTTAGGTTTAGGGTTAGGGGTATTTTTACGGTTAGTGTTAGGGTTTAGGCTTACTGTTAGATTTAGGGTTAGGGGCTAGCCTTAAGGTTAGTGTTAGAGTTAAATTAGGGATAGTTTATGGTTAGAAGGTTAGGGTTAGGGTTAGGGTGACGGATAGGGTTAGGGTTTGGGTTATGTTTGGTTTTAGGGTTAGGGGTTAGGGTTTGGGTTAGGCTTTGGATTAGGGTTAGGGATTAGGGATAGGGTTATTGTTAGTATTAGTGTTAGGCTTAGGCTTAGGCTTAGGGTGAAGTTTAGTGTTAGGCCTAGAGTTAGTTTTAGGGTTTGGGTTAGGGTTAGGGTTTATGGATAGGTTAAATGTTAGGGTAAGGGGTTAGGGTTAGAAGGTTAGGGTTGGAGTTAGGGTTAGGGCTATTTTTAGGGTAAGAATTATGGTTAGGGTTAAGTTAGGGTTGGGTTAGGTTTAGGGTTAGGGTAAGGGTTTGGGTTAGCTTAGGGTTAGCGTTAGGGTTAGGTTTAGTTTTAGGTGTATGTTTACGTTAAGGATTAGGGTTAGGGTTAGAGTTAGGGTTAGGGTTAGGGTTAGATTATGGTTAATGTTAGTGTTAGGGTGAGGTTTAGGGTTTTGGTTAGGTTAGGGATTAGGGTTAGGATTAGGTTTAGGTTTAGGGTTAGGTTTATGGTTAGTGTTAGGGTTAGGGATTACACTTAGGGTTAGGTTTAGGGTTGGGTTTAGGGTTAGGGTTAGGTTTATTTTTAGGGATAGGGATAGGGTTATGGTTAGGCTTAAAGTTAGGGTTACATTTAGGGTTTGGGTTAGGGTTAGGGGTTAGAGTTAGAGGTTAGGGTTAGCTTAGGGTTAGGGTTAGGGTTAGGTTTAGTTTTAGGTGTATGTTTACGTTAAGGATTAGGGTTAGGGTTAGGGTTAGAGTTAGGGTTAGGGTTAGGGTTAGATTATGGTGAATGTTAGTGTTAGGGTGAGGTTTAGGGTTTTGGTTAGGTTAGGGATTAGGGTTAGGATTAGGTTTAGGTTTAGGGTTAGGTTTATGGTTAGTGTTAGGGTTAGGGATTACACTTAGGTTTAGGTTTAGTGTTGGGTTTAGGGTTAGGGTTAGGCTTATTTTTAGGGATAGGGATAGGGTTATGGTTAGTCTTAAAGTTAGGGTTACGTTTAGGGTTTGGTTTAGGGTTAGGGGTTAGAGTTAGAGGTTAGGGTTAGGTTTGTGTTAGTGTTAGTGTTAGCGTTACTGTTATGGTTAGGGTTAGGGTCAGGATTAGGGTTAGGGTTAGTCTTAGTTTTAGGGATAAGGAGCATGTTAGTGTTAGGCTTAACGTTAGGGTTAGGGTTATGGTTAGGGTGATTTTTGGTTTACGGTTAGGTTTAGGTTTTCGGTAAGGTTATATTTAGGGTTAGGATTAGGGCTAGCATTATGTTTAGTGTTAGGGTTAGGTTTAGGGTTAGTGTTAGCGTTAAGGTTACGGTGAGGGTTAGGGGTTAGTTTAGAGGTTAGGGTTAGGGTTAGCATTAGTATTAGTGTTAGGGTTATGGTTATGGTTAGTGTTAGTGTTAGGTTAGTTTTAGATTTAGGGGTTAGGTGCTAAGGAAAGGGTCAGAGTTAGGCTTCAGATTACTGTTAGGGTTCAGGTT
The DNA here is from genome assembly GCF_034190915.1 of Cavia porcellus. Lineage (NCBI taxonomy): Eukaryota > Metazoa > Chordata > Mammalia > Rodentia > Caviidae > Cavia > Cavia porcellus. Next base: position 7,612,372 of record NW_026947518.1, read on the forward strand.
ACGATTAGGTTTAGGGTTAGGGTTGGAGTAGGGTTAGGTTTAGGATTACGGTTAGCGTTAATGTTACCATTTGGGTTTGGGCTAGGCGTTAGTTGTGAAGGATATGTTTAGGGTTATGATTAGGGTTACGGTTAGGTTTAGGGTTATATTAAGGGTTGCATTTCAGGTTAGTGTTAGTGTTAGCGTTAGGGTTAGGTTTTAGGGATCGGGTTAGTTTTAGGATTAGGGTTAGAGTTAGGGGCTAGTTTTATGGTTAGGGTTAGGGTTATGGTAAGGCTTAAGGTTAGGGGTACAAATTAGTGTTAGTGTTAGTGTTTGGGTTAGGTTTATGGTTAGGGATTTGCGTTATGGTTCCAGATAGTGTGTTAGGCTCAGTATTATGATTAGGGTTAGGGATAAGTTTAGGGCTAGGGTTAGGTTTATTGTTAGGGTTAGGGTTAGTGATAGGTTTAGGGTTAGGGTTAGTGATAGGTTCAGGGCTAGGTTTAGTGTTAAGGATAGGGTTAGGGTTAGGACTAGGGGTTCGGGTTAGTGTTAGGCTTAGGTATTAGCGGTTAGGGTTAGCATTATACTTAGGGTTATGTAAAGGTTTAGGATTAGGGTTAGGGTTAAGGTTACGGTTATGATTAGGTTTACGGTTAGTTTTAAATTTAGGGCTAGGAATACGGTTAGGTATAGTGTTAGGTTTAGTTTTAGTGTGAGCGTTAGAGTTACTGGTTAGGGTTAGGGTTCGGGTTAGGTTTATCATTAGAGTTACGGATTACTGTTAATGTTAGTGTTAGGGTTAGTTTTAGGGTTAGGGTTACGGATTAGGGTTAGATGTCAGGTTTAGGGTTAGGGTTATGGTTAGAGTTAGGGTTAGGATTGGGGTTAGTGTTGATTTAGGTTTAGGGTTAGAGGTTAGTGTTAGGGTTAATGTTAGGGTTAGTGTTCAGGCTTAGGGTTAGGGTTAGTGTTATGGTTAAGGTTAGGGCTAAGGGTTAGGGGTAGTGTTAGGGGTTAGTGTTATGTTAGGGTTAGGGCTATGGTTTGGGTTAGGATTGGGTTTAGGTTATTGTTAAGGTTAGTGTTAGGGTTAGAGTTAGGATTAGGGTTAGAATTTACTGTTAGGGTTATGATTAGGGTTAGGGTTATGGTTAGAATTTAGGGTTAGCATTAGTGTTAGGGTTAGGGTTCCATTTAAGGTTAGGGTTAGTTTAGGGTTCAGTTTAGGGGTTAGTGTTACAGTTAGCTTTTAGGGATAAAGGTTATGGTTAGGTTGACGGATTAGGGTTAGTGTTTGGGTTAGCTTAGGATTAGGGTTAGTGTTAGGGATTAGGGCTAGTGTTAGGGTTAGGTTTAGTGTTTGGCTCAGTATTAGGATGAGGTTTAGGCATAGGTTTACGGTTAGGGTTAGGTTTATTGTTAGAGTTAGTGTTAGGGATAGTGTTAGGGTTAGGTTTCTGGTTAGGGATAGGGTTAGAATTAGGGTTAAGGTTATGGTTAGGAGTTAGGGTTAGGCTTAGGGTTAGTGTTAGGTTTAGGATTATGATTAGGGTTAGCGTGAAGTTTAGAAGGTTAGGGTTAGAGTTAGGGTTAGGGTTTAGGGTTAGTGTTAGGGTTATGGATTGGGCTAGATTAAGGGTTAGGGTTAGGCGTTAGGGTTTAGGGTTAGGTTTAGGGTTTAGGATTAGGGTTAGGGTTAAGGTTACGGTTATGATTAGGTTTACAGTTAGTTTTAAACTTAGGGCTAGGAATATGGTTAGGTATAGTGTTAGGGTTAGTGTTAGGGTGAGAGTTAAGGTTAGGGTTCGGGTTAGGCTTATCGTTAGAGTTACAGATTAGGGTTAATGTTAGTGTTAGGGTTAGTTTTAGGGTTAGGGTTACGGATTAGGGTTAGATGTTAGGTTTTGGGTTAGGGTTAGGGTTAGAGTTAGGGTTAGGGTTGGGGTTAGTTGCTGATTTAGGGTTAGGGTTAGAGGTTAGTGTTAGGGTTAGTGTTAGGGTTAGTGTTCGGCTTAGGGTTAGGGTTAGCGTTATGGTTAAGGATAGGGCTAAGGGTTAGTGTTAGTGTTAGGCGTTAGTGTTACGTTAGGGTAAGGGTTATGGTTAGGGTTTGGATTCGGGTTTGGGTTATTGTTAAGTTTAGTTTTAGTGTTAGATTTAGGATTAGGGTTACAGTTTATGGTTTGGTTTAGTGTTAGGGTTATGATTACTGTTAGGGTTATGGCTAGAATTTAGGGTTAGGGTTAGTTTAGGGTTCTGTTTAAGGATAGGGTTAGGTTAGGGTTCAGTTTAGGGGTTATTGTTACATTTAGGATTAGGTATAAATTTACGGTTAGGGTGACGGATGAGGGTTAGTGTTTGTGTTAGGATTAGGATTAGGGTTAGTGTTAGGGATTAGGGCTACTGTTATTATTAGTGTTAATTTTAGTGTTAGGCTCAGTATTAGGATGAGGTTTAGGCATACGTTTACGGTTAGGGTTAGGTTAATTGTTAGGGTTAGTGTTAGGGATAGGGTTAGGGTTAGGTTTAGGTTTAGGGATAGGGTTAGGATTAGGGTTAGGGTTAGGGTTATGGTTATGGGTTAGGTTTAGGGTTAGCTTTAGTGTTAGGTTTAGGTTTATGGTTAAGATTAGTGTGAGGTTTAGAAGATTAGGGTTAGAGTTAGGGTTAAGGTTAGGGTTAGGGTTAGGGTTTGGGTTAGATAACGGTTTAGGGTTAGGGGTTAGGGGTTAGTGTTAGGGTTAGGGATTATTGTTAGGGTTAGGGTTAGGGTTAGGGTTAGGGTTAGGGTTAGTGTCAGTGTGAATAGTAGGTATAGGGTTCGGGACAGTGTTAGGGTTAGGGTTAGGTTTAGATTTGGGTATTAGGGTTAAGGTTAGGGTTAGTGTTAGGGGTTAGGTGTTTGGGTTAGGGTTAGGGTTAGATTTGGGTATTAGGGTGAGGGTTAGGATTAGTTTTAGGGGTTATGTGTTTGGGATACGGTTAGGGTTAGGGTTAAGGTTTGGGTTACAGTTATACTTATGTTTACGGATAGGGTTAGGGTTTGGGTTAGTGTTAGGGTTAGGGTTATGGATTAGGGTTTGTTTAGACTAAGTGTTCGAGATCGGGTAAGGGTTAGGCTTAGGTTTAGACAAGGTTAGAGTTGCGGTTAGGGTTAGGGTTAGGGTTAGGGTTACTGTTAGGGTTAGATTTAGGGTTTGGTGTTAGGGGTTAGAGTTAGGGTTAGGGTTAGCTTTTGGTTTAGTGTTAGGGTTAGGGTTGTTATTAGAGTTAAGGTTAGGGTTAGGTTATTCTTAGGGTTAGGATTATGGTTACGCTTAGCGTTAAGTTTATGATCAGGTTTAAGGTTAGCATTAGGGTTTGAGTTAGGGTTAGGGTTACTGTTAGGTTTAGGATTAGGGTTAGGTGTAGGTGTTAGGGATAGTTTTAATGTAGGCTTCAGTTTATGGTTATGGTTAGGGTGATGAATAGGTTTAGGGTTACAGTTAGGGTGAGCATTATGTTTAGGTTTAGTGTTGGAGTTAGTGTTAGGTTTAGAGTTAGTGCTAGGGGCTAGGTATTAGGGATATGTTAGGGTTAAGGTTAGGGTTAAGGTTAGCATTACTATTAGATTTAGGGTTATGGTTATTGTTAGGTTTAGGGTTAGAATTAGTGTTATGTTTAGGGTTAGGTTTAGGTTTAGGTTTAGGTTTAGGTTTAGGATTAGGTTTAGGTTTAGGTTTTGGGTTAGGGATATGGTTAAAGTTAGATTTAGGGTTAGGGTTAGGGTTAGGGTGAGGGTGAGGGTTAGGGTTAGGGTTAGGGTTAGGTTTAGGTTTAGGTTTAGGTTTAGGTTTAGGTTTAGGATTTGAGTTAGGTGTAGGGTTAGGTTTAGTGTTAGGTTAGGTTTAGGGTTAGGGTTAGAGTTAGGGTTAGGGTTTGGGTTACGTTTAGGGTTGTATGGTTAGGGTTCAGGTTAGAATTTAGAATTACCGTTAGGATTAAGTTTAGGGTTAGAGTTAGGTTTAGGGTTATGGTTAGGTATTAGATGTTAGGGATATTGTTAATGTTAGGCTACGGGTTTTGGTTAGGGTTCGGGTTATGATTAAGTTTAGGGTTAGGTTTAGTTTTAGTGTAAGGTTCAGGTTTATGGTTAGGATTAGTATTAATTTTAGGGTTAGGTGTTAGGTATGTGGTTCGTGTCAGTGTTAGTTTTAGTATTAGGGTCAGGTTTAGGGTTGGGGTTAGGGTTATTTTTAGGGTTAGGCTTAGGGTTAGTGTTATGGTTTTTGTTAGTGTTAGGGTTAGGTTTAGGGTTAGGATTAGGTGTAGTTTTAGGGATAGCGATAGCGTTAGCATTAGGCTTATGGTTAGGGTTAGATTTAGGGATAGTGTTAGGATTAGGTTTAGGGTCATGATTAGTTTTAGTTTCAGTGTTAGCGTTAGGGTTAGGGTTAGGGTTAGTATTAGTGTTAGCGTTAGGGTTAAAGTTAGGGTTAGGGTTAGATTTGGGGTTAGGGGATAGAGTTAGTGGTTAGGTTTAGTGTTAGTGTTAGGGTTAGTGTATGGTTAGGGTTAGGGTTAGATTTGTGTTACATTTAGTGGTTAGGTGTTAGGGCTAGGCTCAGCATTAGGCTTCGAATTACAGTTAGGTTTCCGGTCACGATTAGGTTTAGGGTTAGGTTTAGAGTTAGTGATAGGTTTAAGGTTAGGGTTAGTGTTTGCATTTGGTTTAGGGTTAGGTGTTAGTTGTTAAGGATATGTTTAGGGTTATGGTTAGTGTTGCGGTTACATTTAGGGTTACATTAAGTGTTACAGTTATGGTTAGTGTTGGTGTTAGTGTTAGGGATAGGGAATAGGGATAGGTTTAGTGTTAGTGTTACATTTAGTGTTACGGGCTTTTTTTACGGTTAGGGTTAAGGTTATGGTAAGGCTTAAGTTTAGGGGTACGGGTTAGGGTTAGGACTAGGGATTAAGTTTAGTGTTAGGGTTAGGTTTAGGATTATGGTTAGGGTTAGGGTAAGGGTTAGGTTTAGGGTTAGTGTTAGGCTTATTTTTAGGGATAGAAATAGTGCTAGGGTTAGGCTTAAGGTTAGGGTTACAGTTAGGGATATGGTTAGCGTTAGGTCTAGGGTTAGAGTTAGGGTTAGGTTTAGGGTTTTTGTTAGGTTTAGGGTTAGGTTTTGTGTTAGCCTTATGGTTAGGGTTATGGTTTGGGTTTAGCTTTAGGTTTAGTGTTGGCATTTGGGTTACGTTTAGGGTTAGTTTTAGGAATACGGCAAGCGTTAGGGTTAGGGTTAGGGTTTGGGTAGTGTTAAGTTATGCGTTTATTTTCGAGGGTTAAGGTTATTGTTAGGGTTAGAGTTACGGTTAGGTATTAGGCTTAGAGTTAGTGACAGATTTACTTTAATGTTAGGGTTAGGGTTACACTTAGTTTTAGGGATAGGTATAGAGTTTTGGTTAGGCTTAATGTTAGGGTTTGTGTTCGGGTACGGGTTCGGGTTAGGGTTAGAGTTAGGGGTTAGAGTTAGAGGTTAGGGTTATGGTTAGGGTTAGTGTTAGTGTTATGGTTAGGGTAACAATTAGGTTAGGGTTAGGTGTTAGAGTTAGAGGTTATGTTTAGGGTTAGTGTTACGGTTAGGGTTACGCTTAGTTTTAGGGATAGTGATAGTGTTATGGTTAGAATTAAGGTTAAGGTTATGGTTAGGCTTACGCTTCAGATCAGGTTTAGGATTAGGTTTAGGATTTGGTTTAATGTTCTCGTTAGGGTTAGGGTTAGCATTAGGGTTAGGATTAGGGTTATGTGTTAGAGTTAGAGGTTATATTCATGGTTAGGGTTATGTGTTAGAGTTAGAGGTTAGGTTCATGGTTAGGTTTAGTGTTAGGGTTAGGGTTACGGTTAGGGTTAGCGTTAGGTTAGGGTTAGCTTTAGGGGTTATGTGTTAGGGATAGCATCAGGGTTTGGCTTCGGATTACAGTAGGGTTCGAGTTATGATTAGGTTTAGGGTTAGGGTTACGTTTAGGCTGAGAGTTAGGATTACTGTTAGGGTTAGTGTTGGCATTTGGATTAGGTTTAGGGATTCGGTGTTAAGGATATGTTTAGGGTTCTGATTAGAGTTACGGTTAGTTTTTGGGTTAAATTAAGGGTTACAGTTTGGGTTAGTGTTAGTGTTAAGGTTAGGGTTAGGAATTAGGGATAGGCTTAGTGTTAGGGTTAGGGTTATGGTTAGGGGCTAGTTTTACGGTTAGTGTTAGGGTTATGGTAAGGCTTATGGTTAGGGGTACGGATTAGGGTTAGTGTTCGGGTTAGGTCTAGGGTTAGGTTTAGTGTTAGGGATTTGGATTAGATTTACGGATTGTGTTAGTGTTAGGCTCAGTATTAGGATTAGGGCTAGGGTTAGGGTTAGGCTTAGGTTTATTGTTAAAGTTAGTGTTATGGATAGGGTTTCGGTTAGTTTTAGGGTTAAGGATAGGGTTAGGTTTAGTGTTAGTGTTTGGGTTAGAATTAGGGTTAGGTCTAGGTTTTGTTTTAGGGTTATGGTTCGGCTTAGGGTTAGAGTTAGAGTTAAGGTTAGCGGTTAGGGTTATATGTCAAGATCAGGGTTAGGGTTAGGATTAGAATTTAGGGTTAAGGTTATTGTTAGGGTTAGGGTTAGACGTTAGGGTTAGGGTTAGGGTTTGGGTTACATTTAGGCTTATATTTAGGTTTTGGTTAGGTTTAGGGGTTAGGTGTTAGGGATAGGCTCAGCGTTGTGCTTCGGATTAAGGTTAGGGTTCCAGTTACAGTTAGGGTTAGGTTTAGGGTTAGGGTTACAGTTAGGGTTATGGTTACGGTTTGGGTGAGGGTTAGGTGTTATGTGTTAAGTATATGGTTAGGGTTTTGGTTAGTGTCAAGCTTAGAGTTAGGGTTACGTTTAGTGTTACGGTTAGGGTTAGTGTTATGGTTACGATTAGGGTTAGGAATTAGGTATAAGGTTAGTGTTAGGGTTGGGGTTAGGTTTAGGGGCTAGTTTCAACGTTAGTGTTAGGGTTATTTTTTACAGATTACGGTTAATGTTCGGGTTAGGGTTAGAATTAGGATTAGGGTTATGGAATAGATTTAGAATTACCCTTAGGTTTAGTGTTAGGTTCAGTATTAGGATTAGAGTTAAGGATAGATTTAGGGTTAGCTTTAGGTTTATTGTTAGATTTAGCATTATGGATAGGGTTAGGTTTAGGGTGAGGTTTAGGGTTTGGGATAGGGTTAGGGTTAGGGTTAGGGTTAAGGGTTATGGTTATGGTTAGGGTTAAGTTTAGTGGTTAGGGTTAGGGTTAGTGTTAGGGTTAGGATTAGGGATACGGTTAGGGTTAGAAGGTTAGGATTAGAGTTAGGGTTAGGGTGAGGGTTAGGGATAGGGTTTGGGTTAGGTTTAGGGTTAGGGTTTGTGTTAGGGTTTGGTTTAGGGTTTGGGTTAGTGTTAGGAATTAGGGATAGGGTTACGGTTAGTGTTAAGGTTAGAGTTATCCTTAGGGTTAGGGTTAGGAATAGGGATAGGGTTAGGGTCAGGGTTAAGGTTGGGGTTAGGGTTAGGTTTGGTTTAGGGTTACGGTTAGTGTTATGGTTAGGCTTACTTTTAGGATTAGTTATAGGGTTGGGTTTTGCTTAATATTAGGTTTAGGGTTAGAGTTAGGTTTAGGTTTAGGGTTATGTTTAGGATTCGGGTTAGGGTTATGTTTAGTGTTGGGTTAGGGTTAGCTTAGGGTTAGGGTTAGGGTTAGGGTTATGGTTGGTTTAAGGTTAGGGTTAGAGTTAGGGTTTGGTGTTAGAGATAGATGCTAGGGTTAGGGTTAGAGTTTAGGCTTAATGTTATTGTTAGGGTTATGGTTAGGGTTAGGGTTAGATATTAGGCTAAGGGTTGTGATAGGGTTTGAGTTATGGTTTGGCTTATTCTTAGGTTAGTTTTAGGTTTAGGGATTTGGTGTTAGGTATAGGCTCAGGGTTAGGCTTTGGATTAAATTTAGTGTTCCAGTTAGGATTATGGTTAGGGTTAGTGTTAGGGTTAGGTTTAGGGTCATGGTTAGTGTTAGGGGTAGGGTAAGGGTTTGGGTGACGCTTAGGTGTTAGGCGTTAAGTATATGGTTAGGGTTTTCTTATGGTTACAGTTAGGGATAGGGTTATGTTTAGGGCTATGGTTAGGGTTAGTGTTAGGATTAGGTTTAGGGTTCCCAATTAGGTATAAGTTTAGTGTTTGGGTTAGGATTACAGTTAGGGGCTAGTTTTATAGTTAGTGTTAGTGTTATTGTAAGGGTTAAGTTTAAAGTTACAGATTAGGTTTAGTGTTCAGTTTAGGGTTAGAGTTAGTATTAGGGTTAGGATGAGTGTTTGGGATTAGGCATTAGGGTTAGGGTTAGGGTTAGTGTTAGGCTCTGTATTAGGAATAGTTTTAAGGATAGATTTAGGGTTAGGGTTAGGTTTATTGTTAGGGTTAGCATTACGGATAGGGATAGGGTTAGGGTTAGGTTTAGGGTTAGGAATAGTGTTAGCTTTAGGGTTAGGGGTTAGGGTTAGGGTTAGGATTAGTGTTAGGGTTAGGATTAGTGTTAGGGTTATGGTTTTGAAGGTTAGGTTTAGAGTTAGGGTTAGGGATAGGGTTAGGGTTATGGTTTGGGTTAGTTTAGTGTTAGGCTTAGGGGTTAGGGTTTGGGTTAGGGTTAGGGATTAGGGATAGGGTTATGGTTAGTGTTAGGGTTAGGCTTAGGGTTAGGTTTAGGGTTAGGGTTAGGATTAGGGATTATGTTTAGGGTTAGGGTTAGGGTTAGGTTTAGGTTTAGGGTTACGTTTAGGGTTAGGATTAGGCTTAGAGTTAGGATTAGTGTTAGAGGTAAGCTTTAGGTTTAGTGTTAGTGTTAGGCTTACTTTTAGGGTTAGGGTTAGGGATAGGGCAAGGGTTAGGGTTAGGTTTAGGGTTAGTGTTAGGGTTAGCATTAGGGTTAGTGTTAGGGTTATGGTTAGGGTTAGGTTAGGGATTATGGTTAGTGGTAGGGCTAGGATTAGTTTAGGGTGAGGGTTAGGGTTTAGGAATATGTTTAGGGTTTGGCTTATTGTTATTGTTACGCATCGGTTAGCATTAGTTTTAGGTTTAGGGTTAGGTTTATGGTTAGTGTTAGTGTTAGGGATGAGGCTTAGAGTCAGGTTTAGGTTTAGGGTTAGGGTTATGCTTCGTTTTAGGAATCAGGATAGGGTTATGGTTAGGCTTCAGGTTAGGGTAAGGGTTAGGGTTAGGGCCAGGGTTAGAATTAGGGGTTAGAGTTAGAGGTTAGGGTTAGGGTTAGGATTAGGGTTAGGGTTAGGGTTATGGTTGCAGTTTGGTTAGGGTTAGTGTTAGGGTAAGGTTTAGGGTTAGGCTTAGTTTTAGGGATAGGGATAGTGTTAGGTTTAGGCTTATGTTTATGTTTAGGGTTAGGGTTAGGTTTAGGGATAGGTTTAGGTTTAAGTTTAGGATTTGTGTTAGGGTTAGATTTAGGGTTAGGGTTAGTGTTAGGTTTAGGTTTAGGTGATAGGGTTAGAGTTAGGGTTAGGTTAGGTTATGGGTTTGGATAAGGGTTAGGTTTAGAGTTAGGGTTATGATTAGGTTTATGTTTAGGGTTAGTGTTAAGGCCAAGAATACGTTTAGGAATAGTGTTATGGTTGCGGTTAGGTTTAGGTTGAGGGTTAAGAATAGGGGTATGGTTAGGTTTTGGTTTAGGCTTATCGTTAGGGTTACAGATTAGGGTTAGTGTTAGTGGTATGCTTAGTTTTAGGGTTAGGGTTACGGGTTAGATTTAGATGATAGTTTTAGGGTTATCGTTAGGGTTAGAGTTAGGGCTAGGTTAGGCTTAAGTTTAGAATTAGGGATAGAATTAAGTTTAGGCTTAAGGTTATTTTTAGGGTTAGGGTTAATATTAGGTTTAGGGTTAGGTTAAGATTTGACTTAGTGTTCGTGTTAGGGTTAGTGTTAGGGATAGCAAAAGGATTAGTGTTAGGGTTAGGATTACGGTTAGGGTTAGTGTTACCATTTGGGTTAGGGTTAGTGGTTAGTTGTTATATATATTTTTAGGGTTATGGTTAGGGTTACATTAATATTAGGGTTACATTAAGCGTTACAGTTAGGGTTAGTGTTAGTGTTAGGTTTAGGATTAGGGATAATAGATAGGGTTCGTGTTAGGGTTATTGTTAGGCTTTGGGGCTAGTTTTACGGTTAGTGTTAGGGTTATTGTAAGGCTTAAGTTTGGGGTTATAGATTAGGGTTAGTATTTGGGTGATGTTAGGGTTACATTTAGGGTTAGTGATTTTGGGTTATGGTTACTTATAGTGTGTTAGGCTCAGTATTGGGATTAGGGTTAGGGATAAGTTTAGGGTTATGGTTAGGTTTATTGTGAAGGGTTAGGGTTACGGATAGGTTTAGGGTTAAATTTATTGTTAAGGGTACATTTAGGGTTAGGATTAGGGGTTAGTGTTAGGGTTAGGTTTAGGTGTTAGGGTTAGGGTTATGGTTAGGGTTAGGTTAAGGGTTTGGATTAGGGTTAGGGTTACGGTTAGCCTTATGGTTATGTTTAGGGTTAGGGTTAGGGCTAGGAATACGGTTAGGGATAGTGTTATGTTTAAGGTTAGGTTAAGGTTTAGGGTTAGGGTTGGGGTTAATTTTTGGGCTATGTTTAGCTTTAGAGTTAGGTTTAAATATAGGGCTAGGAATACGGATAGGGTTAGGGTTAGTGTTAGGGTGAGGGTTAGGTGTTAGGGATTAGGGTTAGGGTTCAGGTTAGGATTATCGTTAGGGTTGTGGATTAGGGTTAGTGTTAGTGGTAGTGTTAGTTTTAGGGTTAGGGTTATGGATTAGGTTTAGGTTTAGGGTGAGGGGTAGAATTAGGGTTAAGGTTGGGGTTAGTTTCATTTAGGGTTAGGGTTACGGTTAGTGTTAGGCTTAGTTTTAGAATTAGGAATATGGTTAGGTTTAGGCTTAATGTTAGGTTTAGGGTTAGGGTTAGGGTTAGGTGTAGGGTTTGGTTTAGGAGTTGGGTTAGGGTAAGAGTTAGTGTTAGGGTTCGTGTTAGGGTTAGGGTTAGGTTAATGTTAGATTTATGTGTTAGGTTTTACGGATAGGGTCAGTGTCAGTCTTCGGATTACTGTTAGGGTTTGCGTTACAGTTAGGGTTAGGGTTAGGATTTAGAGTTAGAGGTTAGGGATAGGGTTAGGTTTAGTGTTAGGGTTAGGGTTATGTTTAGGGTTAGGTTAGGTTTAGATCTAGGTTTTAGGTGTTAGGGATAGGGTCAGTGTTAAGCTTGGGATTATGGTTAGGGTTCAGGTTACTATTAGCTTTTGGTTTACGGTTCGGGTTAGAGTTAGGATTATGGTTAAGGTTACTGTTAGCATTTGGGTTAGGGTTAGGGGTTAGGTGTTAAGGATATGTTTAGGGTTATGGTGAGTGTTACGGTTAGGGATAAGGTTACATTAAGTGTTACACTTAGGGTTAGGGTTAGTTTTAGTGTTAGGGATTTGGGTTAGGGTTACGGATAGCGTTAGTTTTAGGCTCAGTATTAGGATTAGGGTTAGGAATAGGTTTAGGTTTAGGGTTAGGTTTATTGTTAGGGTTAGGGTCACGGCTAGTTTTAGGGTTAGGTTTATGATTAAGGATAGGTTTAGGGTTAAGGTTAGGGTTTAGGATTAGAGTTTAGGGTTAGGGTTATGGTTAGAGTCAGCTTTAGGGTTAGAATTAGAGTTAGGGTTAGGGTTAAGGCTATGAATAGTGTTAGGGATAGTGTTAGTGTAAAGGTTAGGGCTGGGTTAGGAATTAGGGTAAGGGTTAGTGTTAGGGTATTGATTTGGGTTAGGGGTTAGGTGTTAGGGATAAGGGTATGGTTAGTTTTAGGGTTAGGTTAGGGTTAGGATTATCGTTAAGTGTTAGGTGTTATGGTTAGGGTTAGGTTTAGGGTTAGGGTTAGGCTTAGGTTTAGGTTTAGGGTAGGCTTAGTGTTAGTATTAGGGTCACGATTTAGTTTTAGGTATAGTGTTATGGTTAGAGTAATGGTTATGGTTAGGATTAGGGATATGGCAAGGGTTAGGTTTAGCATTACAGTTAGGGTTAGGTTTAGTATTCAGGTTAGTGTTAGGTTATGGGTTAGTTTTAGAGGGTTAAGGTTAGGGTTAGGGTTCGTGATAGGGTTAGGGTTAGTGTTATGGTTACAGTTATGGTTAGGGTTATTGTTAGTGTTAGGTTGGGGTTAGGTTTAGGGTTATGTTTAGGTTAGGGATTAGGGTTAGGGGTAGTGTTAGGGTTAGGGTTAGGTTTAGGGTTAGTGGTTAGGGATAGGTTTAGGGTAAGCCTTATTGTAAGGTTTAGGGATTAGGGTTAGGTTTAGGGTTAGGTTCAGTGTTAGGTTTAGGGTTAGTGTTAGGGTTAGGGATTAGGCTTATGTTTAGGGTTAGGTTAGGGTTAGGGCTATTCTTAGTTTTAGGGACATCGATAGTGTTATGGTAAGACTTAAGGTTAGGGTTAGGGTTAGGGTTAGAGTTTGATGTTAGGGTTAGTGTTAGTGTTAGGGTTAGGGTTAGGGTTAGCTTAGTTTTAGGGATAAGGATAGTGTTAGGGTTAGGCTTAAGGTCAGGTTTAGGGATTGGGTTAGTGTTAGGGTTAGATTAAGGGTTAGGTTTAGGATTTGGTTTAGGGTTAGATTTAGGGTTTGGGCTAGGGCTAGTGTTAGGTTTAAGGTTAGTGTTACATTTAGGGTTAGTGTTAGCCTTAGGGTTAGGATTAGGGTTAAGGTTAGGTTTAGGGTTATTGGTTAGAGTTAGAGGTTAGGGTCAGTGTTAGGGTTAGTGTTAGGGTTAGGGTTGTGGTTAGGGTTAGGTTTAGTTTAGGAATTAGGTGTTAGGGATAAGGTTATGGTTAGTTTTAGGGTTAGGTTAGGGTTAGGATTATGGTTAGGGTTAGGATTAGCGTTAGGTTTAGGGATAGACATAGTTTTAGGTTTAGGTTTATTCTTAGGGTTAGGATTAGGGTTAGAGCTTACCTTTAGGTTTAGTGTTAGGGTTAGGGTTAGAGTTTAGCATTATTGTTAGAGTTAGGGTTAAGGTTAGGGTTAGGTTTAGAGGTTAGCGTTAGTGTTAGTGTTAGGATTAGTGTTCGGGGTTAGGGTTAGCATTATGGTTAAGTTTAGGGCTAAGGGTTAGGATTAGTGTTAGGGTTTAGTGTTAAGTTAGGGTTAGGGTTAGCATTTGGGTTTGGGTTATTGTTAGTGTTAGTGTTAGATTTAGAGTTAGGATTAGGTTTAGAGTTTAGGGTTAGGGTTAGTGTTAGGGTTATGGTTATGGTTAGGGTTAGGATTAGAATTTAGGGTTACCATTAGTGTTAGGGTTTTAGTTCCGCTTAAGGTTAGGGTTAGGTTACGGTTCATTTTAGGGGTTAGTGTTACCGTTAGGTTTAGTGATAAAGGTTATAATTAGGGTGACGGATTAGGGTTAGTGTTTGGGTTAGGGTTAGGTTTAGGGTTAGTGTTAGGGATTAGGGCTAGTGTTAGGGTTAGGGTTAGGGTTAGGGTTAGTGTTAGGCTCAGTATTAGGATGAGGTTTAGGCATAGGTTTACGATTAGGGTTAGGTTTATTGTTAGGGTTAGTGTTAGGGATAGGGTTAGGGTTAGGTTCCTGGTTAGGGATAGGGTTAGGATTATGGTTAGGGTTAGGGTTAGGGTTTAGGGTTAGGGTTAGGTTTAGTGTTAGGTTTAGGTTTTGTATTATGGTTAGCATGAGGTTCAGAAGGTTAGGGTTCGAGTTAGTATTAGGGTTAGGGTTTGGGTTAGATTAAGGATTAGGGTAAGGGGCTATGGTTTATGGTTAGGGTTAGCATTAGGGATTCGGGATAGGGTTAGGATTAATGTTAGGGTTAGTGTTAGATTTAGGGATTATTGTTCGGGTTAGGTTTAGGGTTAGGGTGAGTTTTAGGGTTAGTGTTAGGGTGAATGCTAGGTATAGGGTTCGGGATAGTGTTAGGGTTAGAGTTGGGTATTAGGGTTAGGGTTATGGTTAGTGGTAGGGGTTAGGTGTTTGGGATACGGTTAGGTTTAAGGTTAAGGTTAATGTTAAGGTTATATTTAGGTTTACGGATAGGGTTAGGATTTGGGTTAGTGTTAGTGTTAGGGTTATGGATTAGGGTTGGGTTAGACTCAGGGCTCGAGATCGGGTAAGGGTTAGGTTTAGGGTTAGACAAGGTTAGGGTTGCTGTTAGGGTTAGGTTAGGGTTACGGTTAGGGTTTGATTTAGGGTTGGGTGTTAGTGTTTAGAGTTAGTGTTAGGGTTAGGTTTTGGTTTAGTGTTAGGGTTAGGGTTAGGATTGTTATTAGTATTAAGGTTAGGGATAGGTTCTTAGGGTTATTCTTAGGGTTAGAATTATGGTTAGGGTTAGCGTTAGGTTTATGATCAGGGTTAGGGTTAGCGTTAGGGTTTTTGCTTAGGGTTAGGGTTACTGTTAGGTTTAGGATTAGTGTTAGGGGTAGGTGTTAGGTATAGGTTTAATGCAGGCTTCAGCTTATGGTTACAGTTAGGGTGATGAATAGGTTTAGGTTTAGGGGTAGGGTGAGCGTTAGTTTTAGGGTTAGTGTTGGGGTTAGTGTTAGGTTTAGGGTTAGGGTTAGGGGCTAGGTATTAGGGGTACATTAGGGTTAGGTTTAGGGTTTGGTTTAGGATTTGGGTTAGGGATAGGGTTAGTGTTATGGTTACAGTTTAGGGTTATGGTTAGGGTTAGGGTTATTGTTAGAGTTTAGCGTTAGTGTTAGAGTTAGGGTTAGTTTTAGGGTTAGGGATATGTTTAGTGTTAAGTCTAGGTTAGTGTTAGTTTTAGGAGTTAGGTGTTAGTGATAGGGTAAGGGTTAGGCTTCTGGTTATGCTTAGGTTTAGGGTAACTATTAGGTTTAGGGTTAGTGTTAGGTTTAGGGTTAGGGTTAGATTTAGGGTTAGGGTTTAATGATTACGGTTAGTGTTAGTGTTCAGACTTAGGGATAGGATTAGGGTTAGGGTTAGGGTTAGGGTTAGGGTTAGGGTTAAGGTTAGGGTTAGAGTTAGGATTTGCGTTATTGTTAGGGCTTAAATATTAGGGATAAGTTTAAAGTTAGGCTTCGGGTTATAGTTAGGGTTAGGGTTATGAT
Source organism: Cavia porcellus (assembly GCF_034190915.1). Taxonomy (NCBI): domain Eukaryota; kingdom Metazoa; phylum Chordata; class Mammalia; order Rodentia; family Caviidae; genus Cavia; species Cavia porcellus. The sequence continues at coordinate 7,627,489 of NW_026947518.1, forward strand.
TGGATTCAGGGTTAGGGTTAGTGATAGTGTTAAGTTCAGGTTTATGTTTAGGGCTGGTATTAGGTTTAGGGTTAGGGTTAGGGGTTAGGTGTTAGGTATATGGTTAGTGTTAGGGTTAGTTTTAGTGTTAGTGTTAGGAGTAGGCTTTGGGTTAGGGTTAGGCTTAGGCGTTAGATGTTAGGGATAGGGTTAGGGTTCGGCTTTGGGTTATGGTTAGGATTTGGGTTATGATTAGGTTTAAGTTTAGGGTTAGGGTTAGTGTTAATTTTAGGCTTAGTGTTAGGGTTAGTGTTAGGTTTAGGGTTTTGGTTAGGGTTAGGACTAGGGGTTAGGTGTTAGGGATAGGGTTAGAGTTAGGTTTAGTTTTAGTGTTAGTGTTAGGAGTAAGCTTAGGGTTAGTGTTAGGCTTAGCACTAGGGTTAGGGGTTCGCTGTTAGGGATAGGGTTAGTGTTAGGCTTCTGGTTATGGTTAATATTTGGTTTATGATTAGGTTTAAGTTTAGGGATAGGGTTAGCGTTAAGTTTAAGCTTAGTGTTAGGGTTAGTGTTAGGTTTGGGGTTTCGGTTAGGGTTAGGGTTAGGGCTAGGGGTTAGGTGTTAGGGATAGGGTTAGGGTTAGGATTAGGTTTAGGTTTAAGGTTAGTGTTAGGGTTAGTTTCAGGGTTAGGTTTATGGTTAGGGTTCAGGTTTAGGATTAGGGCTAAGATTATTGTTAGGTTTAGGATTAGGATTAGGATCAGGGTTAGGGTTAGATGTTAGTGTTAGGATTAGGGTTAGGTTTAGGGATAGGGTTAGTGTTATGTTACAGTTTAGGCTTATATTTAGGGTTAGGTTTAGGATTAGGGTTAGGGTTATTGTTAGAGTTTAGCGTTAGGGTTAGTTTTAGGGTTAAGGTTAGGGTTAGGTTTAGGGTTAGAGGTTAGCATTAGTGTTAGTGTTAGGGTTAGTGTTCAGGCTTAGGGTTAGTGTTAGCGTTATGGTTAAGGTTAGAGCTAAGTGTTAGGGTTACTGTTAGGAGTTAGTGTTACATTAGGGTTAGGGTTAGGCTTAGGGTTAGGGTTAGGGTTAGGGTTAGGGTTATGTATTTGGTTTAGGGTTAGTGTTAGGGTTAGGATTAGAGTTTGGTTTAGGGTTAGTGTTAGGGTTATGGTAATGAATAGGGTTGGTGTTAGAATTTAGGGTTAGCATTAGTGTTAGTGTTAGGGTCTCATTTAAAGTTAGGGTTAGCTTAGGGTTCGGTTTAGAGGTTAGTGTTATGGTTAGCGTTAGCGTTATGATAAAGGTTACGGTTAGGGTGACGGATTAGGCTTAGTGTTTGGGTTAGGGTTAGAGTTAGGGTTAGTGCTAGGCATTAGGGTTAGTGTTAGGGTTAGGGCTAGTGTTAGTGTTAGGCTCAGTATTGGGATGAGGTTTATGCACAGGTTTACAGTTAGTTTTAGCTTTATTGTTAGGGTTAGTGTTAGGGATAGATTTAGGGTAGGGTTAGGGTTACAGATAGGGTTAGAATTAGGGTTAGGGTTATGGTTAGGTGATAGGGTTAGGCTTAGGGTAGGGTTAGGGTTACAGATAGGGTTAGGATTAGGATTAGGGTTATGGTTAGGTGTTAGGGTTAGGCTTAGGTTTAGTGTTAGGTTTAGGTTTAGGTTTAGGATCAGGGTTAGCGTGAGATGTTAGTGTTAGGATTATGGTTAGGTTTAGGGATACAGTTAGTGTTATGGTTACAGTTTAGGCTTATATTTAGGGTTAAGGTTAGGGTTAGGTTTAGGGTTAGGGTTATTGTTAGAGTTTAGCATTAGGGTTAGTTTTAGTGTTAAGTTTAAGGTTAGGGTTAAGGTGAGATGTTAGCATTAGTGTTAGTGTTAGGATTAGTGTTTGGGCTTAGGGTTAGGGTTAGCGTTATGGTTAAGGTTAGGGCTAAGGGTTAGGGTTAGTGTTAGGATTTAGTGTTACATTAGGGTTAGGGTTAGGGTTAGTGCTAGGGATTAGGGTTAGTGTTAGGGTTAGGGCTAGTGTTAGTGTTAGGCTCAATATTGGGATGAGTTCTATGCACAGGTTTACGGTTAGTTTTAGCTTTATTGTTAGAGTTATTGTTAGGGATAGATTTACGATTAGGGTTAGGGTTTCATATAGGGTTAGGATTAGGGTTAGGGTTATGGTTAGGGGTTAGGGTGAGGCTTACGGTTAGTGTTAGGTTTAGGTTTAGGATTAGGGTTAGTGTGAGGTTTAGAAGTTTAGGGTTACAGTTAGTGTTAAGGTTAGTGTTAGGGTTAGTGTTTAGGTTAGATTAAGGGTTAGGGTTAGAGGTTAGGATTTAGGGTTAGGATTAGGGTTAAGAATTAGGGACAGGGTTAGGATTAGTATTAGGGTTATGGTTAGTGTTTGGGTTAGGGATTATGGGTAGGGTTAGGGTTATGGTTATGGTTAGGTTTAGGGTTAGTATTAAGGTGAATACTAGGAATAGGCTTTGGGATACTGTTAGGGTTAGGGTTAGGGTTAGAATTGGGGATTAGTGTTAGGGTTAGGGTTAGTGTTAGTGTTAGGGGTTAGGTGTTTTGGATACGGTTAGAGTTAATGTTAGGATTAGGGTTACATTTAGGTTTACGGATAGGGTTAGGGTTAGTGTTAGGTTTAGGGTTATGGATTAGGATTGTGTTAGGCTTAGGGTTCGAGATCAGTTAAATGTTAGGGTTAGGGCTAGACAAGGTTAGGGTTGGGGTTAGGGTTAGGGTTAGGTTGCGATTAGGGTTACATTTAGGGTTTGGTGTTAGGGTTTATAGTTAGGTTTAATGTTATGGTTTTGTTTAGATTTAGGGTTAGGGTTAGTGATGTTATTAGGATTAAGGGTTAGAGTTAGTGTTAGGGTTAGGGTTAGAGTTTGGTTTAAGGTTAGGGTTAGGTTTAGGGTTGTTATTAGGATTAAGGGTTAGGGTTTGGGTTAGGTTTAGGGTTACTGTTAGGTTAAGGATTAGGGTCAGGGTTTAGGTGTTAGGGATAGGCTTAGTGTAGGCTTCAACTTATGGTTATGGTTAGGTTTATGAATAGGTTTAGGGTTAGTGTTAGGATCAGTGTTAGGTTTATGGTTAGGTTTGGGGTTAGTGTTAGATTTAGGGTTAGGCCTAGGGGCTAGGTATTAGGGATAAGTTTATGGTTAGGGTTAGGTTTAAGGTTAGGTTTAGGGTCAGTGTTAGGTTTATGGTTAGTGTTGAGGTTAGTGTTAGATTTAGGGTTAGGCCTAGGGGCTAGGTATTAGGGATAAGTTTAGGGTTAGGGTTAGGGTTAGGGTTAGGTTTAGGATTTGTGTTAGGGTTAGAGTTAAGGTTACTTTTAGGGATAGGATTAGTGTTAGGGTTACAGTTTATGGTTATGGTTTGGTTTAGGGTTAGGGGTTAGGTGTTAGCGATAGCGTTAGGGTTAGTTTTAGGTTTAGGGTTTGGTTTAGGGTTAGGGTTAGGGTTAGGGTTAGTGATAGTGTTAGGGTTAGTGTTAATGTTAGTGTTAAAGCTTTGGTTCAGGGTTAGGTTTAGTGTAGTGTTAGGGTTAGGTATAGGGTTATATAGTAAGAGTTAGAATTAGGGTTAGTGGTTAGGTTTAGGGTTAGGATTACAGTTAGATCTAAGGTTAGGTTTAGAGTTAGTTTTAGTGTTAAGATGAGGCTTAGGGTTAGTGTTACGGTTAGGTTTAAGGTTAGAGTTAGGGTTAGGCTTAGGTTTAGGCTTATGGTTATGGTTATGGTTAGGGTTACAATTAGGTTCGTGTTCGGGTTAGGGCTAGGGTCAGGTTTAGGATTATAATTTAGGGTTAGGGCTAGGTTTACGGCTTAGGGTTCGGGTTAGAGTTATGTTTATGGTTAGATGTTAGCGTTAGTTTTAGGGTTAAGGTTACAGTTAGGGTTAGAGGTAAAGGTTAGGGTTAGGGTTTGGTTAGGGTTAGCGTTAGGGCTAGAGTTATGGTTAGAGTTTAGGGTTAGTGTTAGGTTAAGGGTTAAGTTTAGTGTTAGGGTCAGTGTTAGGGTTAGGGTTAGAGTTATGCTTAGTGTTAGTGTTATGATTAAGTTTAGGGTTAGGTGTTAGGTGTTAGGGAGAGGGTTCGTGTTAGCCTTTGGGTTACATTTAGGGTTAGGGTTACGATTAATTTTAGGGTTAGGGTTAGGGTAAGGGTTAGGGTTAGGGTTAGCTTTTGGGTTAGTTTTAGAGTTAGGGTTAGGCATAGGGTTAGGGGTCAGGTATTATTGATAGGGTTAGGGTTAGGGTTTGGGTGAGGTTCAGGGTTAGGGATAGTGTTAGGGTTATGGCTACGGTTTAGGGTTAGGGCAGGTTTAGGTTTAAATATAGGGTTAGGTTTAGTGTTAGGTTTAGTGCTACAGTTAGAGTTTAGCGTAAGGTTTAGGGTTAGGGTTAGTGTTAAGGTTATGTTTAGAGGTTAGCTTTTGGTTTAGTGTTATAGTTAGGGTTAGGGTTTGGGTTAGGCTTAGAAGTTATGATTAAGGTGAAAGCTTAGGTTCAGGGTTAGGTTAAGCTTAAGGTAAGGGTTATGGACAGGATAAGGGTTAGGATTAGGTTTAGTGATTAATTTTAGGGTTTGGGTTACAGTTAAGTTTAGGGTTAGCTTTAGGGGTTAGTTTTAGGGTTAGGGGTAGTGTAAGGGTTAGAATTAGGGTTAGTGGTTAGGTTTAGGGTTAGGATTACAGTTAGTGCTAAGGTTAGGTTTAGAGGTTAGTGTTAAGGTTAGGATGAGGCTTATGGTTAGTGTTAAGGTAGGGTTAAGTTTAGAGTTAGGGTTAGGGTTAAGTTTAGGCTTATGTTTATGGTTAGGTTTAGGGTTACAATTAGTTTCGGGTTCGGGTTAGGGCTAAGTTCAGGGTTAGGATGATAATTTAGGGTTAGGTTTAGGTTTATGGTATAGGGTTAGTGTTAGAGTTATGGTTATGGATAGATGTTAGCGTTAGTTTTAGGGTTATGGTTATTGTTAGGGTTTGGGTTAGCGTTAAAGGTTAGGGTTAGGGTTTGTTTAGGGTTAGGGTTAGTCCTACGGTTATGGATAGAGTTTAGGGTTACTGTTAGCATAAGTGTTAGGTTTAGGGTTAGGGTTAGTGTTATGGTTAGGGTTAGAGTTACGCTTAGTGTTAGTGTTATGATTAATGTTAGTGTTAATAGTTAGGTGTTAGGGAGAGTTTAGGGTTTGCCTTTAGGTTACATTTAGGGTAAGGATTACGATTACTTTTAGGGTTAGGGTTAGGGTAAGTGTTAAGGTTAGGGTTAGCTTTAGGGTTAGTTTTAGAGTTAGGGTTAGACATAGGGTTAGGGGTTAGGTTTTATTGATAGGGTTAGGGTTAGGGTTAAGGTGAGGTTCAATGTTAGTGTTAAGGTTAGGGATAGTGTTAGTGTTAGTGTTATGGTTTAGGGTTAGAGCAGGTTTAGGTTTAAGTTTAGGGTTAAGGTTAGTGTTAGTGTTAGTGTTAATGTTAATGTTAGAGTTTATCGTAATGTTTAGGGTTAGGGCTAGGATAAGGGTTAGTGTTAGGGTTATGTTTAGAGGTTAGCTTTTGGTTTAGGGTTAGAGTTAGGGTTAGGGTTAGGGTTAGTGTTAGGCTTAGAGGTTATGGTTAAGGTGAAAGCTTAGATTCAGTGTTAGGTTAAGGTTTAGGTAAGGGTTATGGATAGGGTAAGGGTTAGGATTAGGTTTAGTGATTAATTTTAGGGTTAGGGTTACGGTTAGGTTTAGGGTTAGCTTTAGGGGTTAGTTTTAGGGTTAGGTTTAAGGTTAGGGTTAGTGTGAGGGCTAGGGTTATGGTTAGAGTTAGGGTTAGCGTTAGGCTTAGGGTTAGCGTTATGTTTATGGTTAGGATTATATTTAGGTTAACGTTAGGGTTAGGGTTCGGTTGAGGGTTAGGTTTAGGGTTTGCGTTAGATATAGTGATAGTGTAAGGGTTAGGGTTAGGTTGATGGGTTAGGTGTTAGGGATAGTGTTATGGGTTAGGGTTATGGTTAGGGTTAGGGTTAGGGTTAATGTTATGGTTAAGGTTAGGGTTAGGATGAGGTTTAGGGTTAGGTTAGGATTAGGGTTAAAAGTTAGGTTTAATGTTAGGTTTAGAGTTAGTGTTAGGGATAGGTTTAGGGTAAGGGTTAGTGTTAGAGGTTAGGTCTAGTGTTAGGGTTAGGGATAGGGTTAGAGGTATGTGTTAGGGTTAGGGTTAGTGTTAAGGTTCGTGTAAGGGTTAGGTTTAGGGTTAGGGTTATGCTAGGGTTAGGGTTAGGGTTAGGTTTAGGATTCAGTATTACAGACAGGGTTAGCTTTAGTTTAAGGGGTAAGGTTAGGGTTAGGGTTAGGGTTAGGGTTAGGGTTAGGGTTAGGATTAGAAGATAGGGTTAGTGGTAGGGTTAGGGTTAGGGTTAGAGTTTAGCTTTAGGTTTAGGGTTAGAGTTGGGTTTAGGTTTATGGTTAGGGTTAGTCTTAGATGTTATGGTTAAGGTAGGGTTATTGTTAGGGTTAAAACATAGGTATAGGGTTAGGGTTAGTGTTATGGTTAGTGTTACGCTTATGGTTAGGGTTAGTTTTAGGGTTAGGTTTAGGGGTTAAGTGTTAGCGAGAGACAGCGTTAGGCTTCAGATTATGGTTAGTTTTAGGGTTACAATTAGGTTTAGGGTTAGGGTTAGGGTTAGGTTTAGTGTTAGGGTTAGTTTTATTGTTAGTTTTAGGGTTAGGTTTAGGGTTATGGTTAGGGGTTTAGTGTTAGGTATAAGATTAGGGTTATGTTTAGGTTAGGGTTAGGGTTAGGTTTACGGTTAGTTTTAGGGTTATGGGTAGTTTTAGGGTTAGGGTGAGGCTTTAGGTTTAAGGTTAGGGTTAGGCTTAAGGTTAGGATTAGGTTTAGGGTTATGGTTACAGTTTAGCTTTAGGTTTAATATTAGAGTTTGGTGGGAGGGTTAGGGTTCGGGTTAGGCTTAGTGTTTATGGTTAGGCTTTGTATTAGTGTTATTGTTAAAGATTAGGTTTTGGGTTAGGGTGAGGTTTAGGATTAGGGTTAGTGTTAGGGTTAGTATTAGAGTAAGTGTTAGAGGTATGTGTTAGGGTTATGGTTAGGGTTATGCTAGGGTTAGGTTTAGGGTTATGTATTACAGTCAGTTTTAGGGATAGTTTAAGGGGTACATTTAGGGTTAGGGATTAATGTTTGGTTTAGTGTTATGTTTATGGCTATGTTTAGGGTTAGGGTTGGTCTTAGGGTTAGGGTTAGCATTAGAAGATAGGATTAGTGGTATGGTTAGGTTTATGGTTACAGTTAGGTTTAGGGGAAGTTTTAGGCTTAGGGTTAGCGGTTAGGTGATAGCGAGAGGATTAAGATTAGGCTTCAGGTTACAGATAGCGTTAGGGTTATGATTAGTTTAGGGTTAGGCTTAGGGTTAGAGTTAGGTTTAGTGTTAGTTTTAGGGTTAGGTTTATGGTTAGAGTTGGTGTTTGGTGTTAGGGATAGGGTTATGGTTAGGTTTAGGGTTAGGTTTAGGGTAAGGGTTAGCTTTACGGTTAGGGTTCGGGTTAGGAATCGTGTTAGGTTTAGTGTTAGGGTTTAGGTTTTGGTTTAGGGTTAGGTTTAGGGTTTGAGTTTGAGTTAGGGTTAAGGTTAGATGTTAGGGTTAGCGTTAGGGTTACCGTTAGGGTCAGGGTTAGGGTTAGGGTTAGTGTTACGGATAGAATTTCGAGTTAGGTTTAGGGTTAGAGTTAGGGCTGAGGTTAGTGTTAGGTTATGGTTAGAGGTTAGAGTTAGATTTAGAGTTAGAGTTAGATTTAGGGTTAGAGTTTGGGTTTAGGGTTAGTTTTAGGCTTAGAGGTAATGGTTAAAGTTAGTTTTAGGGTTAGGGTTAAAACTTAAGTTTAGGTTTAGGGTTAGGGTTAAGGTTAGTGTTAGGGTTAGTCTTAGGATTAGTGTTAGGGTTAGGGTTAGGGGTTAGGTGTTAGGGAAAGGGTTAGGGTTATGTTTAAATTTAGGGTTAGCGTTAGTTTTAGGGTTAGAGGTATGGCTTAGGGTTACAGTTAGGGTTAAGATTAGGGTTAGCGTTAGGTTGAGGGTTAGGGTTAGGGTTAGATTTAGAGGTATGAGTTAGGGTTAGGTTTAGGGGTAGCTTTTGGGTTAGAGTTAGTGTTATGGTATGTTTAGGGTTAGGACTAGGGTTACGTATTACGGTCAGTCTTAACATTAGTTAAATGCGTAGTGTTATTGTTAGGGTTAGGGATTAATTTTAGGTTTAGGTTTAGGGTTAGGGTTAGGATTAGAGTTTAGAGTTATTGTTACTTTTGTGTAGGGTTAGTCTTAGGGTTAGAATTAGGGTTAAGATTAGTGCTTGGATTAGGATTAGGGTTAGGTTTAGAGTTAGATTTAGGGGTTAGGTGATAGGGATAGGGTTAAGGTTAGGCTTCGGGTTACATTTAGGGTTAGGGTTATGATTAGTTTAGGGTTAGTGTTAGGGTTAGTGTTAATGTTTGCATTATATTTATGTTTAGTTTTAGGATTAGGTTTAGGATTAGGTTTAGGGTTAGTTTTAGGGGTTAGGTGTTAGGGATAAGGTTGTAGTTAGGGTTAGGGTTAGTGTTAGTGTTAGGGTTAGGTTAAGTTTAGGGTTAGTGTTAGGGTTACATTTAGTGTTTCAGGTATTGGTTAGATTTAGTGTTAGGGTTAGGTTTAGAGTTAGGGTTACTTTTAGGCTTAGAGTTAGGGTTAGGTTTAGGTTTAAAAGTTAGGTTTAGTTTTAGTTTTAGGGTTAAGTTTAGGGATAGGTTAATGTTAGTGTTAGGGTTAGGGTTAGAGATTAAGGTTAGGATTAAGGTTAGGATTAGCGTTAGGGTTAGGGTTAGGTTTAGAGGTATGTGTTAGTGTTAGGTTTAGGGGTAGGTTTAGGATTAGGGTTAGGGTTAGGGATAGAGTTACTGTTAGGCCTTTGGTTATGGTTAGGGTTAGTGTTAGCATGTGGTTAGGTTTAAGTTTAGTTTGACGTTTAGGGTTAGGGTTAGGTTTCGGGTCAGAAGTTAGCTTTAATGTTGAGTTTACGTTTAGGTTTAGGTATAGGTTAGTGCTAGGATTGGGGTTAGGGTTAGAGGTTAAAGTTAGGGTTAGGTTTATTGTTAGGGTTAGGGTAAGATCTATGGGTTACGGTTACTTTTAGGGGAAGTGATAGAGTTAGGGTTAGGGCTATCGTAGTTTAAGGGTTAGGGTTAGGGCTAGATATTACTGTCAGCGTTAGTGTTAGTTTAAGGGGTAGGGTTCGGGTTAGGGTTAGGCTTAGGGTTATGCTTAGAGGTAAGCATTAGGTTTAGGCTTAGGGTTAGAGTTTAGTGTTAGGGTTAGGATTAATGTTAGGCTTAGGATTAGAAGTTAGGCTTAGGGGTAGGGTAAGGGTTATGATTACGGTTAAGTTTAGGGTTAGGGTTAGGGTTAGTGTTATGGTTAAGTTTAGGGGTTTGGTGTTAGGTAGAGTGTTAGGGTTAGGGTTAGGGTTAGGGTTAGTGTTATGGTTAAGTTTAGGGGTTTGGTGTTAGGTAGAGTGTTAGGGTTAGGGTTAGGGTTACGGTTAGGGTTAGGGTTAGTTTAGGGTTATGCCTAGGGGTTAGGTGTTAGGGAGAGGGTTAGGGTTATGCTTCAGGTTATGGTTGATGTTAGTGTTACAATTAGGTTTAGGTTCAGGGTTAAGTTTAGGGTTAATATTAAGGTCAGTGTTAGGTTTTCGGTTAGGTTTAGGTTTAGGTTTAGGTTTAGGCTTAGGGTTAGGGGTTAGGTGTTAGGGATATGGTTAGGGTTAGGGTTAGTTTTAGGGTTAGTGTTAGGTTTAGGTTTACGGTTTGGTTTAGGTTTACATATAGTGTTAGGGTTAGGGTTAAGATTTAGGGTTAGGGTTAGGTTTAGGTTTAGGATTAGGGTTAGTCTTATGGGTAGAGGTTAGCGTTAGGTTTAGTGTTAGAGTTTGGGGTTAGGGTTATGGTTAGGTTTAAGCTTAGAGTTTATGGTTAGTGTTACTGATAGGGTTAGGGTTAAAGCTTACGTTTAGGGGTAGTGTTATGTTTAGAGGTTAGTGGTATGGTTAGGTTTAGAGTTAGCATTAGTTTTTGGGATAGGGTTAAGTTTAGAGTTAGGTTTAAGTTTAGGATTAGGGTTAGGGTTAGGATTAGGATTAGGGTTAGGGTTAGGGTTAGAAATAGGGTTACGGTTAGGTTTTAGGTTATGGTTAGGGTTATTGTTAGGGTTATGTTTAGGGTTAGGTTGAGGATTAGAAGTATGGTTAGGGTTAGGGTTAGAAGTTAGGTTTAGTGTTAGTTTTAGGTTTAGAGATTAGGGTTAAGATCAGGTTAAGTTTTAGGGTTATGTTTAGGGTTAGGATTAGACTTTAGGGTTAGCGTAAGTTTAGGGTTTGGATTACGGTGATGGTTAGGGTTAGGGTTAGGTTTAGTCTTTGGGTTATGGGATATGTGTTAGGGAGATGGTTATGGTTAGGCTTAGTTTTACGGTTAGGTTTAGGATTACGATTAGGTTTAGGGTTAGGTTTAAGGTTATGGTTAGTGTTTGTTTTAGGGGTACGTTTAGGGTTACGTTTTACGTGTTAGGGATAGTGTTAGCCTTAGAGTTAGTGCTAGGGTTAGGATTAGGTTAAGGGTTAGGTTTAGGGTTAAGGATAGTGTTAGATTTAGTGTTAGGGTTGGGGTTAGGGATAGTTTTAGAGTTAGGGTTAGGTTTAGGGTTAGGGTTTAGGGTTAGGGTTTAGGGTTAGGGTTATTGTTATGGTTAGGGTTAGGTTGAGGTTTAGGTTTAAGGTTAGGGTTAGGGTTAGCGATAGTGTTAGGGTTAGGTTTCGAGTTAGGGTTAGGCTTACGATTAGATTTTAGGGTTAGGGTTAGTGTTAGTTTTAGGGATCAGGTTAGGTTTAAGGTTCAAGTTTAGGGTTAGGGTTAGGTTTAGTGTTAGGTTTACGGTTAGAGTTAGGTTTAGGATTAAACTTTAGGGTTAGGGTTAGGTTTAGGTTTAGGGTTACGGTTAGGGTTAAGTTTAGGTTTAGGGTTAGGGCTAGGTTTAGGGTTAGCGTTAGTGGTTAAGTATTAGGAGAGGGTTAGTGTTAGGCTTCGGGTAACTGTTAGGTTTAGGTTTACGGTTAGGTATAGGCTTAGGGTTAAGGTTATGGTTAATGTTAAGTTCAGGTTTAGGGTAAGGGTTAGGGTTAGTGTTAGGTTTTGGGGTAGAGTTTAGGGTAAGTGTTAGGTTTAGGGTTAGCTTTACGATTAGTTTTAGTGTTAGGGTTAGGTTTAGGCTTCAGGTTAGGGTTAGGTTGAGGTTTAGGGATAGGTTTAGGGTTAGTGTTAGGGTTGGGTTAGGGTTAGAGTTAGTGGTAGGGTTAGGTATACCTTTTGCATAAGGGTTAGGTTTAGATTGAGATTTAGGGTTAGGGTTAAGGTTAGGGTTAAGGTTAGAGGTTAGTGTTAGGTTTAGGGTTAGTGTTAGGGTTAAGGATAGGGTTAGGTTTAGGGTTAGGGTTAGGGTTGGGCTTAGGGTTAGGGTCATGCTTAGGGTTAGGGTTAGGGTTAAGGTTAGGCTTATGGTTAGGATTAGTTTTATGTTCAGGGTTAGGGCTAGGTTAGTGTTAAAGCTAGGGTTAGGGTTAGAGGTATGTGTTAGGATTAGGTTTAGTAGTAGAGTTAGGGTTAGTATTAGTGTTATGGTAGGTTTAGGGTTATTTTAAGTGTTACCTATTACGGTGAGTGTTAGTGTTATTTTAAGGGGTAGGGTTATGGTTAGGGTTAGGGATTAATGTTAGCTTTAGAGTTAGGTTTATGTTTAGGGGTATGTTAGTGTTCTTGTTAGAGTTACGGTTAGATTTTAGGGTTAGGGTTAGGTTTAGGGATAGTGTTAGTTTTAGGGATTGGTTTAGGGTTAGAGTTTAGGGTTAGGGTTATGTTTAGGGTTAGAGTTTAGGGTTAGGGTTAGGTTTAGGGTTAGAGTTAGGGTTAAGGTTATTTTTAGGATTAGAATTTAGAGTTACTGTTAATGTTAGTGTTACGGTTATGGTTCAGTTAGGGTTAGGGCTAGGTTTAGGGTTAGTGTTTGGATTATGTTTAGGGTTAGGGTTTAGGGTCCGGGTTATTATTGGTTTTATTGTTAGGGTTAGATTTAGGGTTACGGTTAGGATTAGGTTTAGGATTAGGTTTAGCGATAGTGTTACGGATAGGCTTTGGGTTATGGTATGGTTAGGGTTGTGGTTAGGTTTAGGGTTAGTTTTAGATTGAGGTTTAGTGTTACGATTAGGGTTAGGGTTAGAATTTAGGTTTAATGTTAGGTTTAGGTTTAGTGATAGGGATAGTTCCAGGGTTAGGTTTAGTGTTACAGGTTAGGGTTAATGTTTAAGTGTTGTGGTAGTGTCAGGATTTGTGTAGGGTTAGAAGTAAGCTTTAAGGTTAGGTTTAGGGGTAGGGTTAGGGATAGTACTATCGCAGGTTTAGTGTTAGGCTTTGTGGTAGGTATTACGGTCAGCGTTATGGTTAGTTTAAGGGGTAGGGTTAGGGTTAAGGTTAGGGTTAGTGTTAGTTTTAGGGTTAGATTTTAGGGTTATTGTTAGGTTTGTGTTAGGGTTGGGGTTGTGGTTAGTGTTAGGTTTACGGTTAGTTTTAGGGCTTGGATTACGATTAGGATTAGGTTTAGGGTTAGATTTAGGGGTTAGGTGTTAGCCATAGGTTTTGGGTTAGGCTTCGGGGTACGTTTAGGGTTAAGGTTACAATTAGGTTAGGGTTAATGTTAGCGTTTGCATTAGATTTATGTTTAATTTTAGGATTAGGGTTAGGGTTAGGTTTAGGGGTTAGGTGTTAGGCATAAGGTTGTTTTTATGTTTAGGGTTTGTGTTAGGGTTAGGGTTAATTTTAGTGTTTGTGTTAGTGTTAGGGTTAGGGTTAGAGGTATGGGTAAGGTTAGTGTTAGGGTTAGGGTTAGGTTTAGAGTAAGGTTTAGATTTAGGCTTAGGGTTTGGGTTATCTTTAGGGTTAAAATTTAGGTTTAGTGTTAGTTTTAGTGTTAGGGTTAGGGATTGGTGTTAGGGTTAGAGTTAGGGTTAGAGGTTAAGGTTAGGAGGGTTAGGTTTAGGGTTAGGTTTAGTATTAGGGTTAGTGTTAGGGTTAGGGATAAGGTTATGGTTAGTCTTTGGGTTATGTTTATGTTTAGGGTTAGGGCTATGGTTACGTTTAGGGTTAGGTTGAGGTTTAGGTTTCGGGTTTGTGTTAGGATTAGGTTTAGAAGTTAGGTTTAGTGTTAGGTTTAGGGTTATTGTTAGGGAAAGGTTAGTGTTAGGGTTAAGGTTAGGGTTAAAGGTTAAGTTTAGGGTTAGGGTTAAGGTTAGGGTTAGGGTTAGATGTATGTGTCAGGGCTACTTTTAGGCGTAGGTTAGAGATAGTGTTAGGGTAATGGTAGGTTTAGGGTTAGGGTTAGGGCTAGGTATTACTGTCAGTTTTAGTGTTAGTTTAAGCAGTATGGTTTGGGTTAGGGTTAGGCTTAGGGTTATGTTTAGAGGTAAGATTTAGGTTTAGGGGTAGGAATAGGGTTAGAGTTTAGGGTTAGGGTTAGGGTTATCGTTAGGGTTAGTATTAGAATTTAGGGTTCTTGTTTGATTAAGTTTAGCATTAGGATTAGGGTTACTGTTATGGTTAGGGTTAGGGGTTAGGTGTTAGGGAGAGAGTTAGGGTTAGGGTTAGGGTTAGGGTTACTGTTAGGGTTAGTTCAGGGTTATGGTTAATGGGTAGGTGTTAGGGAGTGGGTTAGGGTTAGGCTTCAGGTTACTGATAGGGATAGTGTTATGATTAGGTTTAGGTTTAGGGTTAGGGTTAGGGTATATATTAAGGTCAGAGTTAGGTTTACGGTAGGTTTAGGGTTAGGTTTAGGCTTAGGGTTAGGGGTTAGGTGTTAGGGATATGGTTAGGGTTAGGGTTAGGTTTACGGTTAGGTTTGGATTTATGCATAGTGTTAGGGTTAGGGTTAGGGTTTAGGTTTAGGTTTAGGTTTAGGTTTAGGATTAGGGTTAGGCTTATGGGTTGATGTTAGCATTAGGTTTGGTGTTAGAGTTTGGGGTTAGGGTTATCGTTAGTGTTAAGCTTAGTGTTTATGGTTAAGGTTAGTGTTAGGGTTAGGGTTAAAGCTTAGGTTTAGTGTTAGGGTTAAGGTTAGGGTTAGGGTTATGTTTAGAGGTTAGTGTTAAGGTTAGGTTTAGAGTTAGTGTTAGTGTTAGGATTAGGGTTATGTTTAGAGTTAGGTTTAGGTTTAGGGTTAGGGTTAGTTTTTGGATTAGGGTTAGGTTTAGGGTTAGGAATAGGGTTACATTTAGGCTTTGGGTTATGGTTAGGGTTATGGTAAATGTTAGGTTGAGGTTTACGATTATGGTTAGTGTTAGGGTTAGAAGTTATATTTAGTGCTAGGTTTAGGGTTAGAGATTAGGGTTAGGGTTAGGGTCAAGGTTAGGATAAGAATTTAGGGTTAGGGCTAAGTTTAAGATTAGGGTTACAGTTATGGTTAGGGTTAGGGTTAGGTTAAGTGTTAGGGTTACGTGATACTTGTTAGGGAGATGGTTATGGTTAGACATAGTGTTACGGTGAGGTTTAGGGTTATGATTAGGTTTAGGGTTATGGTTAGGGTTTGTTTTAGGGTTAGGGTTAGGGTTACGGCTTAGGTGTTAGGGCTAGAGTCAGCGTTATGGTTAGTATTAGGTTTAGGGTTAGGCTTAGGTTTAGGTTTATGTTTAGGGTTAGGGATAGTGTTAGGTTTTGTGTTAGGGTTGGGGGTAGGGATAGTGTTCGAGTTAGGTTAGGGTTAGGGTTAGGGTTTAGTGTTAGGGTTATTGTTATTGTTAGGGTTAGCTTGAGGTTTAGGATTAAAGTTAGTGTTACGGTTAGTGTTAGTGTTAGGGTTAGGTTTCAGGTTAGGTTTAGGCTTAGGGTTAGAGTTTAGGGTTAGGGTTAGGTTAGTGTTAGAGTTAGGGATAGGGTTAGGTTTAGGGTTCAAGTTTAGGTTTAGGCTTAGGTTTAGGGTTAGGCTTAGGGTTAGAGTTAGGTTTAGGATTAACCTTTAGGTTTAGGTTTAGGTTTAGGTTTAGGGTTAGGGTTAGTTTTAGGTTTACAGTTAGGGATAGAGTTAGGGTTACAGTTAGGGTTAGGGCTAGGTTTAGTGTTAGCCTTAGTTGTTAGGTGTTAGTGAGAGGGTTAGTGTTAGGCTTCAGGTTACAGTTAGGTTTAGGATTACAGTTATGTATAGGTTTAGGATTAAGGTTAGGGTTAATGTTAGGTTTCGGTTTAGGGGTAGGGTTAGGGTTAGTGTTAGGTTTAGGGGTGGAATTTAGGGTAAGAGTTAGGTTTAGGGTTAGGTTTATCGTTAGTTTTAGGGTTAGAGTTAGGGTTCGGCTTAAGGTTAGAGTTTAGTTAGGGTTAGGTTTAGTGTTAGTGTTAGGGATATGGGTTATGTTTAGGGTTGGAGTTTAGCATTAGGTTAAGTTTTAGGGTTAGTCTTAGGGTTAGAGTTAGGTTTATTATTAAACTTTAGGGTTAGGGTTAGGTTTAGGGTTAGTGTTAGGTTTCGGGTTATGGTTAGGGTTAGAGTTAGGGTTAAAGTTAGGGTTAGGGCTAGCTTTAGTGTTAGCCTTAGTGGTTAGGTGTTAGAAAGGGTTAGTGTTAGGCTTCAGGTTACAGTTAGTTTTAGGGTTATGGTTACATATAGGCTTATGGTTAAGGTTAGGGTCAGTTTTAGGTTTAGGTTTTGGGGGTAGGGGTAGGGTTTGTGTTAGGTTTAGGGATAGAGTTTAGAGTAAGGGTAAGGTTTAGTGTTAGGTTTATGGTTAGGTTTAGGGTTAGGGTTAGGGTTAGGCTCAGGGTTAGAGATTAGGGTTAGGGTTAGGGTTATTGTTAGTGTTAGGGATAGGGTTAGGTTTAGGGTTCGAGTTTAGTGTTAGGGTTAGTTTTAGGGTTAAGCTTAGGGTTAGAGTTAGGTTTAGGGTTAAACTTTAGGGTTAGTGTTAGGTTTAGGTTTAGGTTTATGTTTCAGGTTACAGTTAGAGTTAGAGTTAAGTTTTTGGTTAGGGTTAGGGCTAGGTTTAGTGTTAGCATTAGTGGTTAGGTGTTAGAGAGAGGGTTAGTGTTAGGCTTTGGGTTACAGTTACGTTTAGGGTTATGGTTAGGTATAGGGTTAAATTTAAGGTTAGGGTTTGTGTTAGGTTGAGTTTTAGGTGTAGGTTTATGGTTAGTGTTAGATTTAGGGGTAGGTTTAGGGTAAGGGTTAGGTTTAGGGTTAGGTTTATGGTTAGTTTTAAGGTTGGAGTTAGGGTTAATGTTATTATTAGGGTTAGGGTTAGGTTGAGGTTTAGGGTTAGGTTTAGGGTTAGTGTTAGTGTTAGGGTTACAGTTAGTATTAGCGTTATGGTTAGGTTTACGTTTAGCATAAGGGTTAGGTTGAGGTTTAGGTTTAGTGTTAAGGTTAGGGTTAGGGTTAGAGGTTAGTTTTAGGTTTAGGCTTAGGTTTAGGTTTAAGGTTAGGGTTAGGGTTCGGGTTAGGGTTAGATTTAGGGTTAGATGTATGGGTTAGGGTTAGGTTTAGGGTTAAGGTTATGATTAGGATTAGGGTTATGTTTAGGGTTAGTGTTAGGGTTAGGATTAGGGTTAGGGTTATGGTTAGAGTTTACCTTTAGGTTTAGTGTTAGAGTTTGGTGTTAAGGTTAGGGTTAGGTTTAGGCTTAGAGTTTATGTTTAGGCTTAGTATTAGCATAATCGTTAAATCTTAGATTTTGGGTTTGGGTGAGGGTTAGGATTAGGGTTAGGGTTAGGGTTAGTGTTAGTGTAAGTGTTAGAGGCATCGGATAGCCTTATGGTTAGGTTTAGGATTAGGGTTAGGGTTAGTGTTAGGTATTACAGACAGGTTTAGGATTCGTTTAAGGGGAAGTGTTAGAGTTAGGGATTAATGTTAGGTTTAGGGTTATGGTTATGCTTATGGTTACGTTTATGGTTAGGGTTTGGATTAGGGTTAGGGTTAGGGTTAGGATTAGAAGTTAGGGTTAGGGGTAGGGTTTGGTTAATGGTTACAGTTATGTTTAGGGGAAGTGTTAGGCTTAGGGTTAGGGGTTAGGTTTTAGGGAGAGGATTAAGATTAGGCTTTGGGTTACAGTTAGTGTTAGCGTTACCATTAGGTTTAGGGTTAGGCTTACTCTTAGGCTTAGGATTAGGTTTAATGTTAGTTTTAGGGTTAGGTTTATGGTTAGTGTTGAGGTTTGGTGTTAGAGACAGAGTTAGGGTTAGGTTTAGGGTTAGGTTTAAGGTAAGGTTTAGGTTTACGATTAGGGTTAGGGTTAGAAATCGTGTTAGGGTTAGGGTTAGGGTTTAGGGTTAGGTTTAGGGTTAGGGTTAGGGTTAGAGTTAGGGTTAGGGTTAGATGTTAGGGTTTGGGTTAGAGTTACCGTTAGGGTTAGGGTTAGTGTTACGGATTGAGTTTATTGTTAGATTTAGGGTTAGAGTAAGGGTTAAAGTTAGGGTTATGGTTATGGTTAGAGGTTAGCATTCGGTTTAGGGTTAGTCTTTTGTTTTAGGTTTAGGGTTAGTTTTAGGCTTAGAGGTTATGGTTAAGTTTAGTGTTCAGGTTGGTGTTAAAACTTAGGTTTAGTTTTAGTGTTAGGGTTAGTGTTAGTGTTAGGATTATTGTTAGGGTTAGGGTTAGGGGTTAGGTGTTAGGGAAAGGGTTAGGGTTAGGTTTACGTTTAGGGTTAGCGTTAGGTTTAGTTTTACAGGTATGGGTTAAGGTTAGGGTTAGCATTAAGGTTAGGGTTAGGGTTATGGTGATTGTTAGGTTTAGGATTAAGTTTAGGATTAGGGTTAGGTTTAGAGTATTTGTTAGGGTTCGGTTAAGGGGTAGGATTCGGGTTAGGGTTAGTGTTATGGTAGTTCATGGTTAGGGCTATGGTTACATATTACAGTCTTTTGTAGCGTTAGTTTAACGTGTAGGGTTATGGTTAGGGTTAGGGATTAATATTAGGTTTAGGTTTAGGTTTATGGTTATGGTTAGGGTTAGGGTTAGAGTTTAGAGTTATTATTAGGTTTGTGTTAATATTAGGGTTAGGGTTATGATTATGGTTAGCGTTAGGGCTTGGATTAGGATTAGGGTTAGGTATAGGGGTAGACTTAGGGGTTAGGTGTTAGGGATAGTTTTAGGGTTAGGCTTCGGGTTACTTTTAGTGTTAGGGTTACGATTAGTTTAGTGTTAGTGTTAGGGTTAGTCTTAACGTTTGCCTTAGATTTATGTTTAGTTTTAGTATTAGGGTTAGGGTTAGTTTTAGGGGTTAGCTCTTAGTGTTAGTGTTAGAGTTAGGCTTCTGGTTACGGTTAGATTTTGGGTTACAATTAGGTTTGGCTTAGGGTTATGTTTAGGGTTAGGTTTAGGTTAAGGTTTAGAGTTAGATTTAGAGGTAGGGTTAGGGTTAGTGTTAGGGGTTAGGTGTTAGAGACAGGTTTAGGGTTAGGGTGAGGGTTAGGTATTACTTTCAGGCTTCGGGTTAGTTTAAGGGGTAGAGATAGGGTTAGTGTAAGGGATTAATGTTAGGTTTAGGGTTAGGTTTATGGTTAGGTTTATGGTTAGGTTTAGGGTTAGGATTAGAAGTTAGTGTTAGTGGTAGGGTTAGGATTATGGTTACCGTTAAGGTTAGGGTTAGGGTTAGTGTTATGGTTAGGGTTAGGGGTTAGGGATTAGGGAGAGGTTTAGGGTTAAGCTTCGGATTATGGTTAGGGTTAGGGTTACGATTAGCTTTGGGGTAAGGCTTAGGTTTAGGGTTAGTGTTAGGGTTAGTTTTAGTGTTAGATTTAGGGTTATTTTTAGCGTTAGGGGTTAGGTATTAGGGGTAGGGTTAGGGTTAGGGTTAGGTTTACAGTTAGGGTTAGAGTTAGGGATAGTATTAGATTTAGAGTTAGGGTTTACAGTTAGTGTTAGGGTTAAGGTTAGGGTTAGGGTTAGGTTTAGGGTTAGAGTTTAGAGTTATGGTTAGTTTTGGGTTAGGGTGAGTTTTAGGGTTAGGGTTAGGGTTATGATTAGGGTGAGGATTAGAGGTTAGGTGTTAGGAAGAGGGTTAGGGTTAGGCTTTGGGTTAGCATTAGGGTTAGGTTTAGAGTTACGATTAGGTTTAAGTTTAAGGTTAGTGTTAGATTTAGGGTTAATTTAGAGTTATTGTTATGGTTTGGGTTAGGAATTAGGTTTTAGGGATAGTGTTAGGATTAGTGTTAGGTTGAGGGTTTGAGTTAGGTTTAGGGATAGAGTTAAAGGTTAGGATTAAGGTTAGGGTTAGACGTTTGTTTGACTGTTTTAGTGTTAGGGTTAGGGTTAGGTTTAGGGTTAGGGTGAGGATTAGAAGTTAGGTGTTAGGAAGTGCGTTACGGTTAGGCTTTGTGTTAGGGTTAGGTTTAGTGTTACGATTAGGGTTAGTATTAATGTTAGGGTAAGATTTAGGGTTAGTTTTAGAGTTAGGGTTATAGTTAGGGTTAGGGTTAGGGGTAAGGTGTTAGGGATAGTATTAGGGTTAGTGTTAGGTTTAGGGTTAGGGTTATGGTTAGGGATAGTGTTAGGGTTAGGGTTTGTGGTTAAGTTTAGGTTTCGGATTACGGTTAAGGTTACGGTTAAGTTTAGAGGTTAGTGTTCGTGTTAGTTTCAGGGTTAGGGCTAGGGTTAGTGTTAGGGTTAGGGTTAAGGTTAGGGTTAGAGTTAAGGTTAGGGTTAGTTTTAATTTTAGGTTTAGGGCTAGGGCTAGGGATAGGGTTAGTGTTAAGAATAAAATTTAGGGTTAGGCTTAGCGTTCGGATTAAGTTTAGGGTTAGGATTAGGTGTTAGGTGTTAGCGTTAAGGTTAGGGTTAGGGTTAGGCTTATGGTTAGAGGTTAGCATTAGGTTTAGGGTTATGGTTAGGGTTAGGGTTAGGGTTAGGGTCAGGGTTAGAGTTAACAGTTGGGATTAATGTTGGGGTTAGAAGTTTGGTTTATTGTTAGTGTTAGGCTTAGTGTTACGGTTAGCGTTAGGGTTAGAGGTTAGTTTTAGGTTTATAGTTATGTTTAGAGTTAAGTTAGGATTAGGGTTAGGTTTAGGGTTAGAGGTACAGGTTAGGGTCAGGGTTAGGATTAGTGTTAGGGTGAGGGTTATGGTTAGGTTTAGGGTTAGGTGTAGGTTTATGGTTAGGGTTAGGGTGATTGTTAGAATTCTGGGTTAGGATTAGGTTTAGGTTTAGGCTTATGGTACATTTAGGTTTAGGATTAGTGATAGAGTTTAGTGTTAATTTTAGGGTCAGGGTTACTGTAGGGTTAGAAGTAAGGGTTAGGGTCACGTTTAGGGGTAGGGTTAGGTTTAGAGTTAGTGTTATGGTACATTTAGGGTTAGGGTTCGGGTTAGATCTTACAGTCAGTCTTAGAGTCAGTTTAAGGGGTAGAGTTAGGGTTAGGGTTAGGGATTAACGTTAAGTTTAGGGTTAGGTTTATGGTTCAGGTAAGGGTTGTCTTAGTGTTAGTGTTAGGGTTAGATTTTAGGATTAGGGTTAGGTTTAGGTTTAGTGATAGCGTTAGTGTTAGGGTTAGGGTTAAATTTTAGGGTTAGGGTTATTTTAGGGTTTGGATTAGAATTTAGTGTTAGAGTTAGGTTTAGGGTTAAGGTTAGGGTTAGTGTTAGGGTTAGTGTTATTGTTAAGCGTTAGGGTTAGGGTTAGGGTTAGTGTTAGGGTTAGGGTTAGGGTTAATTTTAAGGATAGAGCTAAGGGTTAAGGTTAGGTTTAAGGGTTAGGATTAGGGTTAGGGTTAGGGTTAGGGTTAGGGTAAGGGTTAGGTTTAGGGGTTTGTGTTACGTTTAGGGTTAGTGTTATTGTAAGGGTTAATGTTAGGGTTACAGAGTAGGGTCAGTGTTTGGGTTAGGGTTAGAGTTGGGGATTAGGGTTAGGGTTAGGTTTAAGGTTAATGATAGGCTCAGTATTAGGATTAGGTTTAGTGGTAGTTTTAGGGTTAGGTTTAAATATATTGTTACTGTTAGTTTCAGGGATAGGTTAGCATTAGGTTTAGGCTTAGGGATAGGGTTATGGTTAGGGTTAGGGTTAGGCTTAGGTTAGGTTTAGTGTTATGTTTAAGATTTGGGTTAGGGTTAGGGTTAGTGATAGGGATAGGGTTAGCATTAGAGTTAGGGTTAGGGTTAGGTTTAAGTTTAGGGTTTGGTTTAGGGTTAGGTTTAGTGTTTAGAGTTAGAGTTTAGGGTTAGGGTTAGTGTTAGAGTTTAGAATTAGGGTTAGTGTTAGATTTATTGTTAGTGTTAGGGTTAGAATTTAGGATTAGTGTTAGTGTTAGGGTTAATGTTATGGTTTGGCTTAGGGTTAGGTTAGGGTTAGGTTTAGGGGTTAGGTGCTAGGGATAGGTTTAGGGTTTGTATTACAGTTCGCGTTCAGATTATAATATGGTTTGGGTATGGTTTAGGGTTATGTTTTGGGTTATGGTTATGTTTAGCATTAGGTTTGGGGTTAGGGTTAATGTTTAGGTTTTACGGATATTGTTAGGGTTATGTTTAGGGTTATGGTTAGTGTTAGGGTTACGTTTAGGGTTATGGTTAGGGTTAGTGTTAGGGTTATGGCTAGGGTTATGGATTAGGGATAGTGTTAGGTTTAGGGTTAGGGTTAGGGTTAAGTGTTAGGGATAGGGTTAGGTTTAGGCTTATCATTAAGGTTAGGAATTAGTGTTAGCGTTAGGTTTAGGGTTAGTGTTAGGGTTAGGGATTAGGCTTCGGGTTAGTGTTAGGTTTAGGATTAGGGTTATTGTTAGAGTTAGGCTGAGATTTAGGGTGAGGGATAGGGTTAGAGTTAGGGTTAAGTTTAGGGTTAGGCTTAGGGTTAGGTTAAGGGTTAGGTTTAGGATTAGGTTTAGGATTAGGTTTAGGTTAGGTTTAGTGTTAGGGTCAGCGTTAGCTTTGAAATTAGGGTTAGGTTTAGATTTAGGGTTAGAGTAAGTGTTAGTGTTAGGGTTAGGGGTTAAAGTTAGATGTTAGGGTTAGGATTAGGCTTTAGGGTTAGTGTTAGGTTAGGGTTAGTTTCAGGGTTAGTGTTATGGTTACGGTTAGAGTTTAGGGTTAGGTTTATGGTTAGCTTTAGTTTTAGGATTAGGATTAGGACTAGGGTTAGAGGTTAGGGTTATGCTTAGGGTTAGGGATACGGTTAGGATTAGGTTTTAGGGTTAGGGTTAGTGTTAGTTTTAAGGTTAGTGTTAAGGTTAATGTTAGGTTTAAGGTTAGTTTTAGGTTTAGGTTAGAGCTTAAGTTTAGAATTAGTGTTAGTGTTAGTGTTAGTGTTATGGTTAGAGTTAGGTTTTGACTTAGGGTTAGGTTTAGGGATTAGGTGTTAGGGATAGAGTTAAGGTAAGGCTTCGGCTTATGGTTAGGATTTGTGTTATGATTGGGTATAGGTTTTGGGTTAGGGTTAGTGTTTGGTTTAGTCGTAGTGCTAGTGTTAGTGTTAGTGTTAGGTTTAGAGTTAGGGTTAGGGTTAGGGGTTAGGTGTTAGGCATAGGGTTAGGGTAAGGGCTAGGGTTAAGGTTAGTGTTAGGGTTAGTTTCAGGGTTAGGGTTAAGGTTGGGGTTAGAGTTTTGGTTTAGGGTTAGGGTTACTGTTAGGTCTAGGTTAAGGATTAGGATTAGGGAGAGTGTTAGAGGTTAGGGTTAGGGTTAGAGTTAGTTTTAGGGATAGGGTTAGTGTTACGGTTATAGTTTAGTGTTACAGTTAGGGTTAGGGTTAGGGTTAGTGTAATGGTTAGAGGTTAGCATTAAGGTTAGGGTGAGGATTAGTGATAGAGCTTAGCATTAGGTATAGTGTTAGGGTTAATGTTAGGTCTTAGGGTTAGAGTTAGTGTTATGGTTAGGATTGGAGCTAAGGGTTACGATTAGTGTTAGGGGTTAGTGTTAGGGTTAGGGTTTGGGTTCGGGTTAGGATTAGGCTTAGGGTTAGGGTTAGGGATAAAGTTAGTGTTAGAGGATATGGGATAGCGTTAGTGTTAGTCTTAGGATTAGCGGCTGTTATGGTTAGGGTTAGTGTTAGTGTTAGGGTTACCGTTAGGGTTAGGATTACGGTTAAGGTTATGGTTAATGTTACGGTTAGTGTTCGGGTTAGTTTAAGGGCTAGGGTTAGAGTAGAGATTAAGGTTACGTTTAGGGTTATGTTTAGGGTGAGTTTAGGGTTACGTTTAAGGGTTAGGGTTAGGTTTAGGCTTACCGTTAAGGTTAGTGATTAGTTTTAGTGTTAGGGTTAGGGTTAGGGTTAGTGTTAGGGTTAGGTTTAGGGATTAGGGTTAGGTTTAGTGTTGGTTTTAGGGTTATGGTTATGGTTATGGTTATGGTTAGGGTTACGCTTAGTTTTAATTTAGGGATAGGGTTAGGGTTAGGCTTAGTATTAGGCTTAGTGAAAGTGTTAGTGTTAGTGTTAGGTTTAGGTTTAGGTTTAGGGTTAGGGTTAGGGTTAGGTTTAGGGTTAGTGTTAGGGTTAGGATTAGGTTTAGTGTTAGGGATTAGGGTTAGTGTTAGGGTCAGGGTTCATATTTATGTTAGGGTTAGGGTTATGCTTAGACAAGGTTAGGCTTGAGATTAGGGTTAGGTTTAGTATTATTGTAAGGGTTAGGGTTAGGGTGATAATTTGAGGTTAGGGGTTAGGTTTAGGTTTAGGGTTAATATTTGCTTTAGGGTTAGGGTTTTATGGTTAGGGTTAGGGTTAGAGTTTTTGATTAGGTTTAGGGTTAGGCTTAGAGATAGAGTCGGGGATAGGGTTGTTGTTACGGGTTAGGTGTTAGAGATAGGGTTAACGTTTGGCTTCCCATTATGGTTAGGTTTACGGTTATGATTAGGTTTAGGTTTAGGGTTAGGGTTAGCGTTAGGTTCCGTTTTAGTGTTAGGGTTAGTGTTATGTTTAGGTTTAGGGTTAGGGGTTAGGTGTTAGGGATAGAGTTACTCTTAGGGTTAATTTACTGTTTGGGTTAGGGTTAGGGTTAGGCTTGAGGATTAGGCTTAGGGTTAGGTTTAGGGTTAGGGTTAGGGTTAGCGCTAGATTTTAGGGTTAGGGTTGTGGTTAAGGTTAGTTTTAGGGTTAGGGTTAGGCTTACTTTTAGGGTTAGGGATAGGGTTAGGTTTAGGCTAATTGTTAGTTTAAGGTTAGAGTTAGGGTTAGGTTTAGGGTTAGGGTTAGGCTTAGTTTTAGGGTTTATTTAGGGTTAGGTTTAGTTTTAGGCTTAGGTATTACGGTCAGGGTTAGGGTTAGGGTTAGGGTTAGGTTTAGGGTTAGCGTTAAGCTTAGTTTTAGGGTTTTCATTAGGGTTATGGTTAGAGTTAAGGTTAGGGTTAGGGTTAGGGTTAGGGTTTGGGTTAGGGTTAGGGTTTGGGCTCTGGTTATGAGTTAGTTCGAGTTTAGGGTTATGGTTAGGGTAAGGGTTAGAGTTAGAGTTTAGGGTTAGTGTTATTGTTAGCATTATGGTTATGGTTAGGGTTAGGGTTAGAAGTTAGTGTTAGGTTTATTGTTAGGGTTAGTGTTATGGTTAGGGTTAGGGTTAGGTTAGGGCTTTGTTTAGGAATTAGGGGTTAGGGATAGGGTCAGCATTAGGCTTCGCATTATGGATAGTGTTCAGTTTACTATTAGGTGTATGGTTAGGTTTAGTGTTAGGCTTAGGGTTAGGGGTTAGGTTTTAAGGATACGTTTAGGGTTATGGTTAGAGTTATGGTTAGGGTTAGGGTCATGTTTAGGGTTACGGTTAGGGTTAGTATTAGGGTTAGGGTTATGGAATAGGGATAGGGTTATGCTTAGTGTTAGTGTTAGGGGTTAGAGTTAGAAGGTCATTGTTACAGTTAAGTGTTAGGGTTAGTGTTTGGGTTAGGTTTAGGTTTAGGGTTTCGGGGTTAGGCTTTGGATTTTGGTTAGATATTAGGAATACGGTTAGGTGAGTGTTAGGGTTAGGGTTAGGATTAGGGTTAGTGTTAGGGATTAGGGTTAGGGTTAGGGTTAGGATTAGGGTTAGTGTTAGGGTTTAGATGTTAGGGACAAGGTTATGGTTAGGGTTACGGTTGGGTTTAGGTTAATGCTTAGGGTTAGGGTTAGGGTTAGTGTTAGTGTTAAGTTTAGAGGGTAGCTTTATAGCTGGGTTAGTGTTAGGGTTTAGGTTAGGAGAGTTAGGGTTAGGGATAGGGTAAATTTAGGATTAGTGTTTGAGTTTAGGTTTAGGTTTAGGGTTATTGCTAGGGTTACAGTAAGGGTTAGGTTTAATTTTAGGTTATCAGTTTGTTTTAGAGGTTAGGGTTAGGGTTAGTATTAGGCTTAGAGTTAAGGATATGGTTAGTTTTAGAGGTTAGTGTTAGCGTTAGCGTTAGTGTTAGGGTTAGGGGCTAACTGTTAGGTTTAGGGTTAGGGTTAGTGTTATGTTTACTGTTTGGGTTAGGGTTACGGTTAATGTTACGTTTAGGGTTACGGTTAGTGTTTGGGTTAGCGTTTGGTTTAAGGTTAGTTTTAGGGTGAGGTTCTGGGTTAGTTTTAAGGGTTAGGGTTAGGCTTATAGTTGGGGTTAGGGATTAGGGTTAGTGTTAGTGTTAGTGTTAGGTTTAGGGTTAGGTTTAGGGTTAGGTTTAGGGTTGGTTAGGATTAGGGTTAGGGTTAGTGTTAGAGGTTAGGGTTAGGGTTAGTGTTAGTGTTAGGGTTACGAGTTAAGTGTTAGGGTTAGTGTTTGTGTTATTATTAGGGTTATGGTTATGGTTAGGGTTACGTTTATGTTTATATTTAGGTTTACGATTAGTGTTCGGGTTAGGGTTAGTGTTAGTATAGCGATTAGGATTAGGTTTCGGGATAGGGTTAGGGTGAGTGTTAGTGTTAGGTTTTAGGGTTAGGTTTAGGGTTTCGCTTATCTTTAGGGTTAGGGTTAGGTTTACGGAATAGGGGTAGAGTTACTGATAGGTTTAGGGTTAGTGTTAGGGTTAGGGTTAGCTTAGTTTTAGAGTTAGGGATAGGGATAGGCTTAGGCTTAAGGTTCGGGTTAGTGTTAGGGATATGGTTGGAGTTAGAGTTAGGCTTAGGTTAGGTTTATTGTTATGTTTAGGATTTAGCTTAGGGTTAGGGTCAGTGATAGCGTTAGCGTTCGAGTTAGGGTTAGTGTTAGGTTTAAGGTTAGGGTTTGGTTTAGGGTTAAGTTTAGGGTTAGGTTTAGGGTTTAGAGTTAGAATTTAGGGTTAGGGTTAGTGTTAGAGTTTAGAATTAGGGTTAATGTTAAATTTATGGTTAGGGTTAGAAGTTAGGTTTAGGGTTAGTGTTAGGGTTAGTGTTACAGTTAGGGTTCGGGTTAGGTTAGGGTTAGATTTCGGGGTTAGGTGCTAAGGATAGGTTTAGGCTTCATATTACGGTTCAAGTGGGTTATAATAAAGTTTGAGTTAGGTTTATGGTTATGTTTAGGGTTACAGTTAGGTTTAGGGTTAGGGTTAATGTTTAGGTATTAAGGATATGGTTAGGGTTATGTTTATGTTTATGGTTAGTCTTAGGGTTATGTTTAGGTTTATGGTTAGGGTTAGTGTTAGGGTTACTGTTAGGTTTGTGGATTAGGGATAGGGTTAGGGTTAGGGTTAGTGTTAGGTGTTAGGGATAGGGTTAGTGTTAGGCTTATCATTAGGGTCCGGTATTAGGGTTAGAGTTAGGGTTAGGTTTAGTGTTAGTGTCAGGATTCAGGATTAGGCTTAGGGTTAAGGTTAAGTTTAGGTTTAGGGTTTGGGGCAGGGTTAGAGTTAGGGTTAGGGTTAGGGTTAGGTTTAGGCTTAGTTTCAGGGTCAGGGTTAGGATTAGGGTTTGGCTTAATGTAACGGTCAGGGTTGGGTTAGGGCTAGGGTTAGGGTTAGGTTTAGGGTTAGAGTTTAGTGTTAGGGTTAGTGCTATGGTCATGTGAAGGTTTAGTGTTAGTGTTAGAAGTTATTGTTAGTTTTAGTTTTAAGGTTAGGGTTATGGTTAGGGTTAGAGGTAGGTTAGGGTCAGGCTTTGGATTTAGGTGTTAAGTATAGGGTCAGTGTTAGGCTTTGGATTATCGATAGCCTAGGTTACTATTAGATTTAGGGTAAGGTTTAGGGTTAGGTTTAGCGGTAGCATTTGGTTTAGAGTTTGGTGTTCGGTGTTAAGGATATGGTTAGGGTTATGGTTAGAATTAGGGTTAGGGTTAGGGTTGGGTTAAGGTTAGAGTTACGGTTAGGGTTAGGCTTATTTTTAGGGTTATTGTTAGGGTTAGTGTTAGGGTCATTGTTAGGGTTAGGGATTAGGGATAGGGTTAGGGTTAGGTTTAGGAGTTAGTATTACATTTGGGTTAGGGTTATTGTAAGGGTTAAGGTTTGGGTTACGAATTATGGTTAGTGTTCAGGTTAGTGTTAGACTTAGGGTTAAAGTTAGGGATTATGGTTACAGTTATGATTAGGGTTTGTGTTAGGCTCAGTATTAGGATTATGTTTATGTTTACGGTTAGGGTTAGTGTTAGGGTAAGGTTTAGGGTTAGGCATTAAGGGTACGGTTAGGGTTAGAGTTAGGGTTACAGTTAGGCTTTAGTGTTACATTTAGGGTTAGGGTTATTGTAAGAGATACAGTTAAGGTTACAGATTAAGGTTAGTGTTCGGGTTAGGGTTAGACTTAGGGTTAGAGTCAGGGATTAGGGTTAGGGTTAGGGGTTAGGGTTAGGGATTAGGGATTATCGATAAGGTTAGGGTGAGTGTTATGTTAGGGTTTAGGATAGTGATTAGGGTTAAGTTTAGGTTTAGGGTTAGGGTTAGGGTTAGTGTTTAGCTTTAGGTTTAGGTTTAGGGTTAGGGTTTGGGTTAGATTTAGAAATTTAGGGTTATGGTTAGGTTTATATTTAGGATTAGGGATAGGGTTAGTGTTAGAAGTTAGGGTTATGGTTATCGTTATTTTTAGGGTTAGGTGTTAAATGTTAGGGTTAGGGTTGGTGTTTTTGTTAGGGCTACGGTTAGGGTTAGGGTTATGGTTAAAGTTACAGTTAGGGTTACGATTAATGTTCGGGTTAGGGTTAGGTTTAGGGCTAGGGTTAGGATAGCGATTAGTGTTAGGTTTCGGGTTAGGGTTAGCATGAGGGTTACGGTTAGGGTTTAGGGTTAGATTTAGTGTTAGGCTTATCCTTAGGGTTAGAGATTAGTGGTAGTGTTAGTGTTAATGTTAGCGTTTGTGTTAGTGTTAGGTTTAGGGATTAGGTTTAGTGACTGTGATAGGTTTAGGGTTAGTGTTAGGGTTTGTGTTAGCCTTAGTTTTAGAGTTAGGGATAGGGTTATGGTTACACTTAAGGTTCGATTTAGTGTTAGGGATACAGTTAAAATTAGCATTAGGCTTAGGTTAGGTTTAGTGTTATGTTTAGAATCTGGATTGGGGTTAGGGTTAGTTTTAGGGTTAGGGATAGCGTTAGAGTTAGGGTTAGGTTGGGTTTAGGGTTAGGTTTTGTGTTAGGGTTAGGTTTAGTGTTAGGTTTAGGGTTTAGAGTCAGATGTTAGGGTTAGTGTTAGGGTTAGAGTTTAGGGTTAGGGTTAGTGTTATATTTAAGGTTAAGGTTATGGTTTGAAGTTAGGGTTAGGTTTAGGGATACAGTTATGGTTAGGGTTACATTATGGTTAGGTTTAGGGTTTAGGTGTTAGGGAAAGGTTTAGGCTTCGGAATACAGTGCGGGTTCTGTTTTCAATAAGGTTAGGGTTAGGGTTAGGGTTATGCTTACGGTTACATTAGGTTTAGGTTTAATTTTTGGGTTAGGGTTACAGTTTAGCTGCTAGGGTAATGGTCACGTTTATGTTTAGGGTTATGGTTATGGTTAGGGTTAGGTTTAGGGTTATGGTTATGTTTAGGATTAGGGTTAGGTTTAGGGATTAGGGTTAGGGTTAGCGTTAGGTTTATGATTAGAGTTAGGGTTAGGGTTAGGCTTAGTTTTAGGTTTAGGGATAGGATTATGCGTAGGCTTAAGGTTAGGGTTACATTTAGGTTTCGTGTTTGGGTTAGGGTTCGGTTACAGTTTACATTTAGGTTTTGGGTTAGGGTTAGTGTTAATTTTAGAGTTAGGGTTAGGGTTTGAGTTAGGGTAGGGTTATGCTTCGGTCTAGGCTTTAGTGTTACAGTTTAGGGCTAGGGTTGGGTTAGGGTTTGGTTTAGAGTTTAGGGTTATGGTCAGTGTTAGGGTTATGGTTATGGTTAGGGTTAGAAGTTAGGGTTAGGTTTAGTGTTAGGGTTAGGTTTACAGTAAGGTTCAGGTTTGGTTAGGTATAGGTTTATGGCTTATTTGTTAGGGATAGGGACAGGGTTAGGCTTTGGATTACATTTAGTGTTCGGGTTACAATTAGGTTTTGTGTTAGGGTTAGTGTTATGGTTAGAGTTATGGTTAGGATTAGGGTTTGGGTTGTGGTTAGGTTTTAAGGTTATGGTTAGGGTTATGTTTAGGGTTATGGTTAGGATTATCATTAGGGTTAGGGTTAAGTTTAGTGTTCAGGTTTGGGTTAGGGTTACAGTTGGTGTTAGGCTTAAGTTTTGGGTTAGGTGTTAGGTGTTAAGGATATGGTTAGGGTTATATTTAGGATTATGGTTAGGATTAGGGTAAGAGTTAGGGTTAATTTTAGGTTTAGGGTTAGGCTTAGGGTTAGGGTTAGGATTAGGGTTAGGGCTAGGTTTAGGGTTTGTGTTAGGTTTAGGTTTACGGTTAGAGTTAGGGTTAGGGTTAGGGTTAGGTTTAGGGTTAGGTTTAGTTTTAGGGTTAGCTTTAGGGTTAGTGTTAGGGGTAGGTGTTAGAATTAGATGTTAGGGTTAGGGTTAGGTTTAGTGTTAGGGTTAGGGTTACGTTTAGGGTTAGGTTTAGTGTTAGGTTTAGGGATTAGGTTTATGGTTAGAGTTACGTTTAGGGTTAGAGTTAGCGTTAGGGTTAGGCTTAATTTTAGGTTTAGGGATAGGATGAAGGGTATGCTTAAAGTTAGGGTTACGTTGAGGGTTCGTGTTAGGGTTAGGGTTAGGTTTCGGTTTAGGTTTATGTGTTGGTTTAATGTTATTGTTAGGTTTAGTTTTAGGGTTAGCTATAGGGTTAGTGTTAGGGTTAGGTTTAGGGTTAGGGTTTGGTTTAGAGTTAGGGTTACTGTTAGGGCTAGGATTTAGAGTTACAATTTAGGATTAGTGTTGGGATAGGATTAGCGTTATAGTTTAGGGTTATGGTTAGTGTTAAGGTTATGGTTATGGTTAGGGTTAGAAGTTAGGGTTAGGGTTAGTCTTAGTGTTAGGTTAACCATAAGTTTCAGGTTTGGTTAGGGTTAGGTTTATGGCTTATTTGTTAGGGATAGGGACAGGCTTAGGCCTCAGATTACAGTTAGCGTTCAGATTACATTTAGGTTTTGGGTTAGGGTTAGTGTTATGGTTAGAGTTAGGGTTAGGCTTAGGGTTTGGGTTGGGGTTAGGTTTTAAGAATATGGTTAGGGTTATGTTTAGGGTTATAGTTAGGATTATCTTTGTGGTTAGGGTTAAGTTTAGTTTTAGGTCTTCGGTTAGGGTTAGATTTTGGGTTAGGGGTTAGAGTTCGAGTTTAGGGTTTGGGTTAGGGTTTGAGTTAGGTTTAGCCTTAAGGTTAGGGCTAGGTGTTATAGTTAGAGGTTAGGGTTAGGTTTAGGGTTAGTGTTAGGGTTATTGTTAGGGTTAGGTTTAGGGTTAGTGTTAGGGTTATGGTTAGGTATCACAGTCAGGGTTACTGTTAATGTTATGCTTATAGTTAGGTTTAGGTTTAGGTTTAGGCTTATGCTTAATTTTAGTTTTAGCTTTAGTTTTAGAGTTAGGGTTAGGGGTTAGATTTGGAGGTTAGAGATAGGTTTAACTTTAGTGTTAGGGTTAGGGTTACAGTTAGGGTTAGATTTAGGGTTAGGGTTATGGTTATGGTTATGGTTATGGTTAGGGTTAGGGTTAGGGTTAGGGTTAGGGATTAGAGTTAGAAGTTAGGGTTAGGTTTAGGGTTAGGGTTAGGATTAGGTTTAGGGTTAGAAGTTAGTGTTAGGGTTAATGTTAGAGTTAGGGTTACAGTTAGGGTTAGGATTTTGTTACGGTTAGGTTCAGGGTTAGGTTTAGGGGACAGGTGTTAGGGATAGGGTTAGGGTAAGGGTTAGGGTTAGGGTTAAGGTTAGGCTTTTGTTTAGTTTTTGGATTAGATTATTGTTAGGGTTAGTGTTAGGTTTTAGGGTTTGTGTTACTGTTAGTGTTATTGTTAGGTTTAGGTTTAGGGTTAGGTTTAGGGTTAGGGTTAGAGGTTAGTGTTAGGGTTATTGTTAGGGTTATGTTTAGGTTTAGGTTTAGGGTTAGGTTAAGTGTTAGTGTTAGTGTTAGGTTTACTGTTAGTCCTAGTGTTAGGCTTAGTTTGAGGGATTTGGGTCAGTGTTAGGGTTAGGGTTCGGATTCATGTTAGGCTTAGGGTTAGGGTTAGGGTTAGATGAGTTAGGCTTGGGGTTAGGGTTAGGGTTAGGGTTATTGTAAGTGTTAGATTTAGGGTTAGGCTTAAGGATAGAGTCGGGGTTAGGGTTATGGTTATGGGTTAGGTGTTAGGGATAGGGTTAATGTTAGGCTTCGGGTTTAGGTTAGTTTTATGGTTATGATGCGGTTTAGTGTTAGGTTTAGGTTTTGGGTTAGCATTAGGTTCACGTTTAGTCTTAGAGTTAGCCTTAGGTTTAGGGTTAGGGTTAGGAGTTAGGTGTAGTGATAGGATAAGTGTTAGTGTTAGTGTTAGTGTTTGTGTTAGTGTTAGTGTTAGTGTTAGTGTTGGGCTTAGGGTTAGGGTTAGTGTTAGGGTTTAGTTTTAGGGTTAGTGTTTTGTTTAGGTTTAGGGTTAGGGTTATGGTTAGGGCTATATGTTAGGGTTAGGATTAGGGTTAGGCTTAGTTTTAGGGTTAGGGATAGGTCTAGGGTAAGGCTAATTGCTGTGTTAGGGTTAGGGTTAGGGTTAGGATTAGGGTTAGTCTTAGGCTTAGTTTTAGGGTTAGGTTGTGGTTAGTGTTAGGGTTACGGTTAGCTATTACAGTCAGGATTACTGGTAATGTTAAGCTTATGGTTAGGTTTAGGGTTAGGTTTATGGTTAGGCTTATGCTTAATTTTATGGTTAGCTTTAGTGTTAGGGTTAGGGTCAGGGGTTAGAGTAAGAGGTTAGAGTTAGGTTTAAGTTTAGTGTTAGGGTTAGGGTTACAATTAGGTTTAGATTTAGGGTTAGGTTTATGTTTATGCTTAGGGTTAGGGTTAGGCTTATGTTTAGGGATAAGCATAGTTTTATGTTTAGGCTTAAGTTTAGGGTTAGGGTTAGGCTTAGGATTAGGTTTAGGATTTGGGTTATGGTTAGATTTAGGGTTAGGGTTAAGGCTAGCGTTAGGTTTAGGGTTAGGGTTAGGCTTAGGGTTAGATTTAGCGGTTAGGTGTTAGGGATAGGTTCAGTATTAGGCTGCGGACGATGGTTAGGGTTCGGGTTAGGGTTAGGGTTAGGATTACGATAGTGGTTAGTGTTAGGGTTTGGGTTAGGGTTAGTGGTTAGGTGTTAAGGATATGTGTAGGGTTATCGTTAGCATTACGGTTAGGCTTAGTGTTAAGGTAATTGTTAGTATTAGTGTTAGGGTTAGGGATTAGGGATAGGCTTAGTGTTAGGGTTAGGGTTAGGTTTAAGGGCTAATTTTCTGGTTAGTTTAGGGTTGTGGAAAGGCTTAAGGTTAGGGGTACGGATTAGGGTTAGTGTTCTTGTTAGTGTTAGTTTTAGGGTTATTGTTAGTGATTTGGGTTAGTGTTACAGATAGTGTTAGTGTTAGGCTCAGTATTATGATTAGTGTTAGGGATAGGTTTATTATTAGGCTTAGGTTTATTGTTAAGGTTAGTGTTACAGATAGTGTTAGGGATTTTTACGGTTAAGGATAGGGTTAGAATTAGAGTTAGGGATAAGGGTTAGTGTTAGGGTTAGGGTTACAGTCAGGTGTTAGGGTTAGTCTTATGCTTAGGGTTAGAATTAGGGTTATGATTAGGTTAGGGTTAGGGTTAAGGTTATGGTAAGGTTTAGGGTTAGGGTTAGGTTCAGGGCTAGGAATATGGTTAGGGTTAGTTTTAGGGTTAGGGATTAGGGTTAGGTTTAGTGTTATGTTTAGGTTTATCGTTAGGTGTTAGGTGTTAGGGATAATTTTATGGTTAGGGTTAGGGTTAGCATTAGTGTTAGTGTTATGGTTATGTTTATGGTTAGTGTTAGAAGTTATTCTTAGGGTTAGTGTTAGTGTTAAGTTTATAGTTAGGGTTTGCATTAGGTTTTGGTGTGAGGTTTAGGTATTAGGTGTTAGGGATATTGTTAGGGTTAGGCTTCGGATTACGGATAGGGTTAGTGTTACTATGATTTATGGTTAAGTTTAGGGTTTTGTTTTGGGTTAGGGTTAAGGGTTAGGTTTTAAGGATATAGTTAGGGTTATGGTTACAGTTACGGTTAAGTCAGGGTTATGTTTAGAGCTACGGTTGGTGTTAGTATTAGCGTTAGGGTTCGTATTAAAATTAGGTTTACAGTTAGGATTAGGGTTAGGCTGAGTGTTAGGATTACTATTAGGGTTAATGTTATCATTTGTATTAGGGTTAGGGTTTAGGTGTTAAGGATATGTTTAGGGTTATGGGTAGGGTTACTGTTAGGGTTAGGGTTAAATTAAGGGTTACAGCTATGGTTAGTGTTAGTGTTAGGGTTAGGGTTAGGAATTAGGGATAGGGTTATTGTTCAGGTTACGTTAGTATTAGAGGCTAGTTTTATGGTTAGTGTTAGGCTTATGGTAAGGCCTAAGGATAGGGGTACGGATTAGCGTTAGTGTTCGTGTTAGGGTTAGGGTTAGGTTTAGTGTTAGGGATTTGGGTTAGGATTTCAGATAGTTTTAATGTTAGGCTCAGTATTAGGATTAGGGTTAGGGATAGGTTTAGGTTTAGGATAATGTTTATCGTTAGAGTTAGGGTTACGGATAGGGTTAGGGTTAGGTTTGGGGTTTAGGATAGGGTTAGGGTTAAGGTTAGAGTTAGGGTTAGGGCTTAGAGTTATATGTCAAGGTTAGGGTTAGGGTTAGGATTAGAGTTTAGGGTTAGGGTTATTGTTAGGGTTATGGTTAAGGTTAGGGTTAAGTTTAGTGTTAGGGTTAGGTTTCGGGTTAGGTTTAGGGTTAGGTGTTAGTGTTTGGGTTAGGGTTTGGCTTAGGGTTAGGAATTAGGGATAGTGTTACTGTTAGTGTTAAGGATAGGGATAGGGTTAGGGTTAGGTTTAGGGTTAGGATTAGGTACAGGGTTAGGTTTAGGGTTAGAGTTAGTGTTAGGGTCAGGGTTAGGGTTAGGGTTTGAATTATGTTTATGGTTAGTGTTAGGGGTTAGTGTTTTGGTTAGGGTTAGGGTAGGGTTAGGATTAGATATAGGGTTAGGGTTAGGGTTAGGTTTAGGGTTAGGGTTGGTTTAGGGTTAGCGTTAGGGATATGGTTAGGCTTTGTTTTAGGATTAGGGATAGAGTTAGGCTTAGGCTTAATCTTAGGTTTAGGATTAGGGGTAGGGTTAGGTTTAGGGTTACATTTAGGATTCAGGTTAAGGTTAGGGTTAGATTTAGGTTTATGGTTTGGTTTAGGGTTAGGGTTGGTTTAGGGTTAGGGTTAGAGTTAGGGTTAGGTGTTAGAGTTAGATTTTAGTGCTAGGGTTGGAGTTTAGGGTTAATGTTATTTTTAGTGTTATGTTAGAAATTAGGGTTAGGGTTCGTGTAAGTGTTTGGGTTACAGTTAGGCATATGCTTAGTTTAGGGTTAGGTTCAGGCGTTAGGTGTTAGGGATAGGCTCAGGATTAGGCTTTCGATTAAGTTTAGGGTTCCAGTTACGATTAGGTTTAGGGTAAGTGTAGGGTTAGGGTTAGGGTTACTGTTAGGGTTAGGGTTAGAGTTTGGGTGAGGGTTAGGTGGTAGGTGTTAAGGATATGGTTACGGTTTTGATGAGGGTTACGGTTAGGTTTAGGGTTACTTTTAGGGTTATGATTAGGGTTAGTGTTAAGGTTACGTTTAGGGTTTCCAATTAGGTATAAGGTTAGTTTTAGGGTTAGAATTAGAGTTAAGGCCTAGTTTTATGGTTAGTGTTTGTGTTATTATAATGGTTAAGTTTAGAGTTATGAATCAGGGTTAGTGTTCGTGTTAGGGTCAGAGTTAGGATTAGGATTAGGGATTAGGCTTAGGGTTAGGGTTAGTGTTAGGGTTAGTGTTAGGCTCATTATTAGTATTAGTTTAGTGATAGGTTTAGGATTAGGGTTAGGTTTATTGTTAGGGTTAGCATTACAGATAGGGTTACAGTTAGTGTTAGGTTTAGGTTTAGGTTTAGGTTTAGGTTTAGGGATAGGGTTAGGTTTAGTGTTAGGAGTTAGGTTTAGGGTTAGGGTTAGGGTTAGGGTTAGGGTTATGGGTTAATGTTAGGTTTAGTGTTAGAGTTAGGATTAGGGTTAGGGTTCGGGTTAGAAGGTTAGGGTTAGAGTTAGGGTTAGGGTTAGGTTTAGGGTTATGGTTTGGGTTAGGTTTAGGGTTAGGGTTAGGGGTTAGGATTTGGGTTAGGGTTTGGGTAAGGGTTAGGGTTAGGGTTAGAGTTAGGGTTAGAGTTAGGGTTAGAGGTTAGCTGTTTGGGATACAGTTAGGTTTAGAGTTACGGTTAGGTTTAGGGTTACATTTAGGTTTACTGATAGGGTTAGGGTTAGTGTTAGGTTTAGGGTTATGGATTAGGGTTGGGTTAGGCTTAGGGTTTGAGATCAATTAAAGGTTAGGGTTAGGGCTAGACAAGGTTAGGGTTGGGTTTAGGGTTAGGGTTAAGTTTTCGGTAAGGGTTAGATTTCGGGTTTGGTGTTAGGGTTTATAGTTTGGTTTAGTGTTAAGATTTGGTTTAGGTTTATGGTTAGGGTTAGGGTTGTTATTAGGATTAAGGTTTAGGGTTGGCTTAGGGTTAGGTTTAGGGTTAGGGTTAGGGTTAGGGTTAGGATTAGCGATAGTGTTAGGGTTAGTGTTAGTGTTAGGGTTAAAGCTTTGGTTCAGGGCTAGGTTTAGCATAGTGTTAGTGTTAGGTATAGAGTAAGGGTTAGAATTAGGGTTAGTGGTTAGGTTTCAGGTTAGGATTACAGTTAGAGCTAAGGTTAGGTTTAGAGGTTATTGTTAGTGTTAAGATGAGGCTTAGGGTTAGTGTTAGGGTTAGGTTTAAGGTTAGAGTTAGGGTTAGGCTTCGGTTTAGGCTTATGGTTATGGTTATGGTTAGGGTTACAATTAGGTTCGGGTTTGGGTTAGGGCTAGGGTCAGGGTTAGGATTATAATTTAGGGTTAAGGTTAGGTTTACAGTTTAGGGTTAGGTTTAGAGTTATGTTTATGGCTAGATGTTAGTGTTAGTTTTAGGGTTATGGTTATGGTTAGGGTTTGGGTTAGAGTTAAAGGTTAGGGTTAGGGTTTGGTTAGGGTTAGCGTTAGGGCTAGGGTTATGGTTAGAGTTTAGAGTTAGTGTTAGGGTAAGGGTTAGGTTTAGGGTTAGGGTCAGTGTTAGGTTTAGGCTTAGAGTTACACTTAGTGTTAGTGTTATGATTAAGGTTAGGGTTAGGGTTTAGGTGTTACTTAGAGGGTTAGTGTTAGCCTTTGATTTACATTTAGTGTTAGGGTTACGATTAGTTTGAGGGTTAGGGTTAGGGTAAGTGTTAGAGTTAGGGTTAGCTTTAGGGTTAGTTTTAGAGTTAGGGTTAGGCATAGGGTTAGGGGTCAGGTTTTATTGATAGGGTTAGGGTTAGGGTTAGGGTGAGGTTCAGGGTTAGGGTTAAGGTTAGGGATAGTGTTAGGGTTAGGGCTAGGGTTTAGGTTTAGGGCAGGTTTATTTTTAAGTTTAGGGTTAGGTTTAGTGTTAGGTTTAGGGCTAGGGTTAGTGTTACAGTTAGAGTTTAGTGTAAGGTTTAGGTTTAGGGTTAGGGTTAGTGTTAGGGTTCTGTTTAGAGGTTAGCTTTTGGTTTAGGGTTATAGTTAGGGTTAGCATTTGGGTTAGGCTTAGAAGTTATGGTTAAGGTGAAAGCTTACGTTCAGGATTAGGTTAAGGTCAAGGTAAGTTTTATGGATAGATTAAGGGTTAGGATTAAGCTTAGTGATTAATTTTAGGGTTTGGGTTACAGTTAGGTTTAGGGTTAGCTTTAGGTGTTAGTTTTAGGGTTAGGGATAGGGTTAGTGTTAGAATTAGGGTTAGTAGTTAGGTTTAGGGTTAGGATTACAGTTAGTGCTAAGGTTAGGTTTAGAGGTTAGTGTTAGGGTTAGGATGAGGCTTCGGGTTAGTGTTACGGTTAGGGTTATGTTTAGAGTTAGGGTTAGGGTTAGGTTTAGGCTTATGTTTTTGGTTAGGGTTAGGGTTACAATTAGGTTCGGGTTCGGGTTAGGGCTAGAGTCAGGGTTAGGATTATAATTTAGGGTTAGGGTTCGGTTTACGATATAGGGTTAGGGTTAGAGTTATGGTTGTGGTTAGATGTTAGCGTTAGTTTTAGGGTTATGGTTATGGTTATGGTTTGGGTTATAGTTAAAGGTTAGGGTTAGGGTTTGGTTATGGTTAGGGTTAGGGTTTGGTTATGGTTAGGGTTAGGGCTAAGGTTACGGTTAGAGTTTAGGGTTAGTGTTAGCATGTTAGGTTTAGGGTTAGCGTCGGTGTTAGGGTTAGGTTTAGAGTTACACTTAGTGTTAGTGTTATGATTAAGGTTAGTGTTATGGGTTAGGAGTTAGCGAGAGGGTTAGGGTTATCCTTTGGGTTATATTTAGGGTTAGGGTTATGATTAGTTTTAGAGTTAGGGTTGGGGTAAGGGTTAAGTTTAGGGTTAGCATTAAGGTTAGTTTTAGAGTTAGGGTTAGGCATAGGCTTAGGGGTTAGGTTTTATTGATAGGGTTAGGGTTAGGGTGAGGTTCAGTGTTAGAGTTAAGGTTAGGGATAGTGTTAGGGTTAGGGTTAGGGTTTAGGGTTAGGGCAGGTTTAGGTTTAAGTTTAGGGTTAGTGTTAGTGTTAGTGTTAGGGTTAGTGTTAGGGTTAATGTTACAGTTAGCATAAGGTTTAGTGTTAGGGTTAGGGTAAGTGTTAGTGTTAGGGTTATGTTTAGAGGTTAGCTTTTGGTTTAGGGTTAGAGTTAGCGTTAGGGTTAGTGTTAGGCTTAGAGGTTATGGTTAAGGTGAAAGCTTAGGTTCAGGATTAGGTTAAGGTTAAGGTAAGTGTTATGGATAGGGTAAGGGTTAGGATTTGGTTTATTGATTAATTTTAGGGTTAGGGTTGCGGTTAGGTTTAGGGTTAGATTTAGGGGTTAGTTTTAGGGTTAGGGTTATGGTTAGGGTTAGTGTGAGGGTTACGGTTAGGATTAGAGTTAGGGTTAGTGTTAGGCTTAGGCTTAGCATTACGGTTATGGTTAGGATTATATTTAGGTTAACGTTAGGGTTAGGGTGAGGTTAGGGTTAGGGTTTGCGTTAGATGTAGTGCTAATGTAAGGGTTAGGATAAGGGTTAGTGTTAGGGTTATGTTTAGAGGTTAGCTTTTGGTTTAGGGTTAGAGTTAGGGTTAGGGTTAGTGTTAGGCTTATAGGTTATGGTTAAGGTGAAAGCTTAGGTTCAGGGTTAGGTTAAGGTTAAGGTAAGTGTTATGGATAGGGTAAGGGTTAGGATTACGTTTAGTGATTAATTTTAGGGTTAGGGTTACAGTTAGGTTTAGGGTTAGATTTAGGGGTTAGTTTTAGGGTTAGGGTTAAGGTTAGGGTTAGTGTGAGGGCTAGGGTTATGGTTAGAGTTAGGGTTAACGTTAGGCTTAGGGTTAGCATTATGTTTATGGTTAGGATTATATTTAGGTTAACGTTAGGGTTAGGGTTCGGTTGAGAGTTAGGTTTAGGGTTTGCGTTAGATATAGTGATAGTGTAAGGGTTAGGGTTAGGTTTACGGGTTAGGTGTTAGGGATAGTGTTATGGGTTAGGGTTAGGGTTAGTGTTAGGGTTAGTGTTATGGTTAAGGTTAGGGTTTAGAGTTAGGCTTAGGGTTAGGGTTAGTGTTATGGTTAAGGTTTAGGGTTAGGATGAGGTTTAGGGTTAGGTTAGGATTAGGGTTAAAAGTTAGGTTTAGTGTTAGGTTTAGAGTTAGGGTTAGGGTTAGTGTTACGGATAGAGTTTTGGGTTAGGTTTAGGGTTAGAGTTAGGGTTAAGGTTAGTGTTAGGTTATGGTTAGAAGTTAGAGTTAGATTTAGGGTTAGAGTTTGGGTTTAGGGTTAGTTTTAGGCTTAGAGGTTATGGTTAAGGTTAGTTTTAGAGTTAGGGTTAAAACTTAAGTTTAGGTTTAGGGTTAGGGTTAAGGTTAGGGTTAGGGTTAGTCTTAGGATTAGTGTTAGTGTTAGGATTAGCGGTTAGGTGTTAGGGAAAGGGTTAGGGTTAGGTTTAAGTTTAGGGTTAGCGTTAGGTTTAGGGTTAGAGGTATGGGTTATGGTTACAGTTAAGGTTAAGATTAGGGTTAGCCATAGGGTTAGGGTTAGGGTTAGAGTTAGAGGTATGGGTTAGTTTTAGGTTTAGGGGTAGCTTTTGGATTAGAGTTAGTGTTATGGTAGGTTTAGGGTTAGGATTAGGGTTATGTATTACGGTCAGTGTTAATGTTAGTGTTATGGTTAGGGTTAGGGATTAATGTTAGGTTTAGGTTTATGGTTAGGGTTAGGGTTAGAGTTTAGGGTTGTTTTTAGTTTTGTGTTAGGGTTAGTGTTAGGGTTAGGGTTAGAGTTTAAGGTTATTGTTATTTTTGTCTAGGGTTCATGTTAGGGTTAGAATTTGGGTTAAGGTTAGGGCTTGGATTAGGATTAGGGTTAGGTTTAGAGTTAGATTTCGGGATTAGGTTTAAGGTTAGGCTTTGGGTTACATTTAGGGTTAGGGTTACGATTAGTGTAGGGTTAGTGTTAGGGTTAGTGTTAACGTTTGCATTAGATTTATGTTTAATTTTAAGATTAGGTTTAGGGTTAGGTTTAAGGGTTAGGTGTTAGGGATAAGGTTGTAGTTAGGGTTTGGGATAGAGTTAGTGTTAAGGTTAGGTTAATTTTAGGGTTAGTGTTAGGGTTACATTTAGTGTTACAGGTATTAGTTAGATTTAGAGTTAGGGTTAGGTTTAGAGTTAGGGTTAATTTTAGGATTAGGGTTAGGGTTAAGTTTAGGGTTAAAAGTTAGGTTTAGTTTTAGTTTTAGGTTTAAGGTTAGGGATAGCTTAACCCTAACCCTGACCCTAATGGTAACCCTAACGCTAACCATAACATCTAACCCTATCCCTAATTCTAACTCTAACCCTAACCCTAAACCTAAACCTAAACCCTAACACTAAACCTAACACGATTCCTAACCCGAACCCTAACTGTAAAGCTAACCCTTACCCTAAACCTAACCCTAACCCTATCCCTAACATCAAACACCAACCTAAACCATAAACCTAACCCTAAAACTAACACTAAACCTAACCCTAACCCTAAGTCTAACAATAAACCTAATCGTAACCCTAACGCTATCCATAACCCGAAGCCTAATCTTAATCCTCTCACTAACACCTTACCCCTAACCCTAAGCCTAATACTTCCCCTAAACCTAACTGTAACCATAAACCTAACCATACCACTAACCCTATCTTCTAATCCTAACCCTAACCCTAAGCCCAACCCTAACCCTAAACATAACCATAAACATAACACTAAACCAAACATTAATCCCTAACCCTAAATGTACCTCTTAAACTATCCCTAAACCTGACTGTAATACCTAACCCTAAACCTAACCCTAGCATAACCCTAACCATAACCCTAACACATACCTCTAACCCTTACTCTAATACTAACCCTAACACTAACCCTAATCCTAAACCTCACCCTAACCCCAAACCTAATCTTTAATGACCTCTAATACTAAGCCTAACCATAAACACTAAGCCTAACCCGAACCCTAACCCTCACACCAAAGTCTAACATTAAACATAAAGCTAAACTGTAACCATAACCCTAAAACCAATCCTAAACTTAATCCTAAACCTAACCTTAAACCTAAAGCCTCACCCTAACCCTAAAACTACCCATAACTCTCAAACTAACCATAAACCTAAACCTAACCATAACCTAACCCTAACCCAAAAACTAAACATAATCCTAATCCTATACCTAACACTAAACCCCTAAACATAACCCTAAACTTAACCCTAAAACTAACAGTAAACCTAACCCTAACACTAACCCTAACCCTACCCTTAACCCTAACCCTAACCATAAACCTAATCATAACCCTAACACTAACCATAATCCGAAGCCTAACGCTAAGCCTTTTGCTAACACCTAACCCCTAAACCTAACCCTAACACTAACCCTAACACTAACCGTAACTCTAACCATAACCCTAACCGTAACCCTATACCTAAGTTTTAACCCTAACAATAACCCTACCTTAACCATAACATCTAAGCCTAACCCTAACCCTATCCCTAAACCCGTCTAACCCTAAACCTAATGCTAAACTCTAACCCTAACCCTAACCCTACCACTAACCCTAACTTCTAACCCTAACCCTAACCCTAACCCTAACCCTAACCCTAACCTTACCCCTTAAACTAAAGCTAAATCTGTCTGTAATACCAAATCCTAACGCTAACCCTAACCCTAGCATAACCCTAACCCTAATCCTAAACCTAAACTTTACCCTAACTTTAACGCTAACTCTAACCCTAACACATACCTCTAACCCTAACACTAACCCTAACCTCTAACACTAACACTAACCCTAAACCTATCCCTAACACTAACTCTAAACCTGACACTAAACCTAACTTCTAACCCTAATCCTAACCTAACCCTAAACCTCAACCTAACCCTAACCTTAACCATAACACTAACTCTAACCCTAAGCCTAACTCTAAACCCTAACCCTAACCCTAACAATAACACTAACCATAACACTAACCCTATCCCTAAGTCATAACCTAAACCTTCCCCTAAACCTAACTGTAACCATATCCCTAAGTTAGGTTTAGTGTTGAGTTCAGGTTTAGGGTTAGGTATAGGTTAGTGCTAGGGTTGGGGTTAGGGTTAGAGTTTAAAGTTAGGGTTAGGTTTATTGTTAGGGTTAGAGCTATGGGTTACGGTTATTTTAGGGGTAGGGATAGAGTTAGGGTTAGGGCTATCATCGGTTTAGGGTTAGGGTTAGGGCTAGATATTACTGTCAGCGTTAGTGTTAGTTTAAGGGGTAGGGTTCGGGTTATGGTTAGGCTTAGGTTTATGATTAGAGGTAAGCATTCGGTTTAGGGTTAGGGTTAGAGTTTAGAGTTAGGGTTAGGATTAACTTTAGGGTTAGGATTATAAGTTAGGCTTAGGGGTAGGGTAAGGCTTATTATTACGATTAGGTTTAGGGTTAGGGTTAGTGTTATGGTTAAGTTTAGGGGTTAGGTGTTAGGTAGAGTGTTAGGGTTAGGGTTAGGGTTATGGTTACGGTTATGGTTAGGGTTAGTTTAGGTTATGCCTAGGGTTTAGGTGTTAGGGAGAGGGTTAGGGTTATGCTTCGGGTTACGGTTAATGTTAGTGTTACAATTAGGTTTAGGTTCAGGGTTAGGTTTAGGGTTAATATTAAGGTCAGAGTTAGGTTTTCCGTTAGGTTTAGGGTTAGGTTTAGGCTTAGGGTTAGGGGTGAGGTGTTAGGGATATGGTTAGGGTTAGGATTAGGGTTAGGGTTAGGTTTAGTGTTAGGTTTAGGTTTACGGTTAGGTTTAGATTTACGTATAGTGTTAGGGTTAGGGTTAAGGTTTAGGGTTAGGGTTAGGTTTAGGTTTAGGATTAGGGTTAGTCTTATGGGTAGAGGTTAACGTTAGGTTTAGTGTTAGAGTTTGGGGTTAGGGTTATGGTTAGGTTTAGGCTTAGATTTTATGGTTAGTGTTACTGTTAGGGTTAGGGTTAAAGCTTACATTTAGGTTTAGGGTTATGTTTAGAGGTTAGTGGTATGGTTAAGTTTAGAGTTAGTGTTAGTTTTTGGGATAGGGTTAAGTTTAGAGTTAGGTTTAAGTTTAGGATTAGGGTGAGGGTTAGGATTAGGATTAGGGTTAGGGTTAGGGTTAGAAATATTGTTACGGTTAGGCTGTGGGTTATGGTTAGGGTTATTGTTAGGGTTATGTTTAGGGTTAGGTTGAGGTTTAGGAATAAGGTTAGGATTAGGGTTAGAAGTTAGGTTTAGTGTTAGTTTTAGGGATAGAGATTAGGGTTATGATCAGGTTAAATTTTAGGGTTATGTTTAGGGTTAGGATTAAACTTTAGGGTTAGGGAAGTTTAGCGTTTGGATTACGCTGATGGTTAGGGTTAGGGTTAGGTTTAGTGTTTGGGTTATGGGATAGGTGTTAGGGGGATGGTTATGGTTAGGCTTAGTGTTACGGTTAGGTTTAGGATTACTATTAGGTTTAGGGTTAGGTTTAAGGTTATGGTTAGTGTTTGTTTTAGGGGTAAGGTTAGCGTTACGTGTTACGTGTTAGGGATAGAGTTAGCGTTAGAGTTAGTGCTAGGGTTAGGTTTAGGATTAGGTTAAGGGTTAGGTTTAGGGTTAAGGATAGTGTTAGGTTTAATGTTAGGGTTGGGGGTAGCGATAGTGTTAGAGTAAGGGTGAGGTTTAGGGTTAGGGTTTCGGGTTAGGATTATTGTTATGGTTAGCGTTAGGTTGAGGTTTAAGGTTAGGGTTACGGTTAGCGTTAGTCTTAGGGTTAGGTTTCGAATTAGGGTTAGGCTTAAGGTTAGATTTTAGGTTTAGGGTTAGTGTTAGTGTTAGGGATCGGGTTAGGTTTAGGGCTCAAGTTTAGGGTTAGAGTTAGTTTTAGTGTTAGGTTTAGGGTTATGGTTAGGGTTAGAGTTAGGGTTAGGTTTAGGTTTAGGGTTAGGGCTAGGTTTAGGGTTAGTGTTAGTGGTTAAGTGTTAGGAGA
Source organism: Cavia porcellus (assembly GCF_034190915.1). Lineage (NCBI taxonomy): Eukaryota > Metazoa > Chordata > Mammalia > Rodentia > Caviidae > Cavia > Cavia porcellus. Next base: position 7,671,464 of record NW_026947518.1, read on the forward strand.
TGGTTAGTGTTAGGCTTCGGGTCACGGTTAGGTTTAGGGTTACGGTTAGGTATAGGCTTAGTGTTAAGGTTAGTGTTAATGTTAAGTTCAGGTTTAGGGTAAGGGTTAGGGTTAGTGTTAGGTTTCACGGTAGAGTTTAGGGTAAGTGTTAGGTTTAGGGTTAGCTTTACGATTAGTTTTAGGGTTAGGCTTAGGTTTAGGCTTAGGGTTAGGGTTAGGTTGAGGTTTAGGGTTAGGTTTAGGGTTAGTGTTAGGGTTGGGTTAGGGTTAGAGTTAGCGTTAGGTTTAGGTTTACCTTTTGCATAAGGGTTAGCTTTAGATTGAGATTTAGTGTTAGGGTTAAGGTTAGAGGTTAGTGTTAGGTTTAGGTTTAGTGTTAGGGTTAAGGATAGGGTTAGGTTTAGGGTTAGGGTTAGGGTTAGGGTTAGGCCTAGGGTTAGGGTTAGGGTTAAGGTTAGGCTTATGGTGAGGATTAGTGTTATGTTTAGAGTTAGGGCTAGGTTAGGGTTAGGGCTATGGTTAGTGTTAGAGTTATGTGTTAGGATTAGGTTTAGTAGTAGGGTTAGGGTTAGTATTAGTGTTATGGTAGGTTTAGGGTTAGGGAAAGGGTTATGTATTATGGTGAGTGTTAGTGTTAGTTTAAGGGGTAGAGTTATGGTTAGGGTTAGGGATTAATGTTAGATTTAGAGTTAGGTTTATGTTTAGGGGTATGTTAGTGTTCTTGTTAGGGTTAGGGTTAGATTTTAGTGTTATGATTAGGTTTATCGTTAGTTTTAGTTTTAGGGATTGGTTTAGGGTTAGAATTTAGGGTGAGGGTTACGTTTAGGGTTAGAGTTTAGGGTTAGGGTTAGGTTTAGGGTTAGAGTTAGGGTTAAGGTTATTTTTAGGATTAGAATTTAGAGTTACTGTTAATGTTAGGGTTGTGGTTATGTTTCGGGTTATGGTTTGGGCTAGGTTTAGGGTTAGTTTTTGGATTATGTTTAGGGTTAGGGTTTAGGGTCAGGGTTAGTGTTAGTGTTAGGGTTAGGGTTAGATTTAGCGTTACGGTTAGGATTAGGTTTAGGGTTATGGTTAGCGATAGTGTTACGGATAGGCTTTGGATTATGGTATGGTTAGGGTTAGGGTTATGTTTAGGGTTAATTTTAGATTGAGGTTTAGTGTTACGATTAGTGTTAGGATTAGAATTTAGGTTTAATGTTAGGTTTAGGGTTAGTGTTAGGGATAGTTCTAGGGTTAGGTTTAGTGTTAGAGGTTAGGGTTAATGTTTAAGTGTTGTGGAAGTGTCAGGATTAGGGTAGGGTTAGAAGTAAGCTTTAAGGTTAGGTTTAGGGATAAGGTTAGGGATAGTGTTACTGCATTTTTACTGTTAGGGTTTGGGGTAGGTATTATGGTCAGTGTTAGGGTTAGTTTAAGGGTAGGGTTAGGGTTAAGGTTAGGATTAGTGTTAGGTTTAGGGTTAGAGTTTAGGGTTATTGTTGGGTTTGTGTTAGGGTTGGGGTTGGGTTAGTGTTAGGTTTACGGTTAGTTTTAGGGCTTGGCTTACGATTAGGGTTAGGTTTAGGGTTAGATTTAGGGGTTAGGTGTTAGCGATAGGTTTAGGGTTAGGCTTCGGGTTACGTTTAGGGTCAGGGTTACAATTAGGTTAGGGTTAGTGTTAGCGTTTGCATTAGATTTATGTTTAGTTTTAGGATTAGTGTTAGGGTTAGGTTTAGGGGTTAGGTGTTAAGGATAAGGTTGTATTTATGTTTAGGGTTAGTTTTAGGGTTAGGGTTAGGGCTAAGTTTAGTGTTAGTGTTAGCGTTAGGGTTAGGGTTAGAGGTATGGGTTAAGGTTAGTGTTAGGGTTAGGTTTAGGTTTAGAGTAAGGTTTAGTTTTAGGCTTAGCTTTAGGGTTATGTTTCGGGTTAAAATTTAGGTTTAGTGTTAGTTTTAGTGTTAGGGTTAGGGATCGGTGTTAGGGTGAGAGTTAGGGTTAGAGGTTAAGGTTAGGATAACGGTTAGAATTAGGGTTAGGGTTAGGGTTAGAGGTATGGTTTAGGGTTAGGTTTAGGGTTATGTTTAGGATTAGGGTTAGTGTTAGGGTTAGGGATAAGGTTATGGTTAGTCTTTGGGTTATGGTTAGCTTTAGGGTTAGGGTTATGGTTAGGTTTAGGGTTAGGTTGAGGTTTAGGTTTAGCGTTTGTGTTAGGGTTATGGTTATGTTTAGAAGTTAGGTTTAGTGTTAGGTTTAGGGTTATTGTTCGGGATAGTTTAGTGTTATGATTAAGGTTAGCGTTAAAGGTTAAGTTTAGTGTTAGGGTTAAGGTTAGGGTTAGGGTTAGAGATATGTGTCAGGGTTACTTTTAGGGGTAGGTTAGAGATAGTGTCAGGGTATTGGTAGGTTTAGGGTTAGGGTTAGGGTTAGGTATTACTGTCAGTGTTAGGGTTAGTTTAAGCGGTAGGGTTTGGGTTAGGGTTAGGCTTAGGGTTATGTTTAGAGGTAAGATTTAGGTTTAGGGGTAGGGATAGGGTTAGAGTTTAGGGTTAGGGTTAGGGTTAAAGTTAGCGTTAAAGGTTAAGTTTAGTGTTAGGGTTAAGGTTAGGGTTAGGGATAGAGATATGTGTCAGGGTTACTTTTAGGGGTAGGTTAGAGATAGTGTTAGGGTATTGGTAGGTTTAGGGTTAGGGTTAGGGCTAGGTATTACTGTCAGTGTTAGGGTTAGTTTTTGCGGTAGGGTTTGGGTTAGGGTTAGGCTTAGGGTTATGTTTAAAGGTAAGATTTAGGTTTAGGGGTAGGGATAGGGTTAGAGTTTAGGGTTAGGGTTAGGGTTAACGTTAGGTTTAGTCTTAGAATTTAGGTTTCGTGTTATGATTACGGTTAGCATTAGGATTAGGGTTAGTGTTACGGTTAGGGTTAGGGGTTAGGTGTTCGGGAGAAGGTTAGGGTTAGGGTTAGGGTTACTGTTAGGGTTAGTTTAGGGTTAGGGTTTATGGTTAGGTGTTAGGGAGTGGGTTAGTGTTAGACTTCGGGTTACCGTTAGTGATAGTGTTATGCTTAGGTTTAGGTTTAGGTTTAGGGTTAGGGTTAATATTAAGGTCAGATTTAGTTTTACGGTAGGTTTAGGGTTAGGTTTAGGCTTAGGGTTAGGGGTTAGGTGTTAGGGATATGGTTAGGGTTAGGGTTAGGTTTACAGTTAGGTTTAGGTTTACGCATGGTGTAAGGGTTAGGGTTACGGTTTAGGTTTAGGGTTAGGTTTAGGTTTAGGATTAGGGTTAGGCTTATGGGTTGATGTTAGCATTAGGTTTAGTGTTAGAGTTTGGGGTTAGGGTTATCGTTAGGTTAGGCTTAGAGTTTATGGTTAGGGTTAGTGTTAGGGTTAGGGTTAAAGCTTAGGTTTAGTGTTAGGGTTACGGTTAGGGTTAGGGTTATGTTTAGAGGTTAGTGTTTGGGTTAGGTTTAGAGTTAGTGTTATAGTTAGGGTTAGGGTTAGGTTTAGAGTTAGGTTTAGGTTTAGGGTTAGGGTTAGGTTTCGGATTAGGTTTAGGTTTAGGGTTAGGAATAGGGTTACAGTTAGGCTTTGGGTTATGGTTATGGTAAATGTTAGGTTGAAGTTTACGAATATGGTTAGTGTTAGTGTTAGAAGTTAGATTTAGTGCTAGGTTTAGGTTAGAGATTAGGGTTAGGTTTAGGGTTAGGGTTAGGGTTAGGATTAGAATTTAGGGTTAGGGGTAAGTTTAGGGTTAGGGTTATGGTTACGATTAGGGTTAGGGTTAGATTTAGTGTTAGGGTTACGTGATACTTGTTAGGAAGATCCTTATGTTTAGGCATAGTGTTATGGTGAGGTTTAGCGTTATGATTAAGTTTAGGTTTATGGTTAGGGTTTGTTTTAGGGTTAGGGTTATGGTTACGGCTTAGGTGTTAGGGATAGAGTTAGCTTTATGGTTAGTGTTAGGTTTAGGGTTAGGTTTAGGTTTAGGTTTATGTTTAGGGTAGGGATAGTGTTAGGTTTAGTGTTAGGGGTGCGGGTAGGGATAGTGTTCGAGTTAGGTTAGGGTTAGCGTTAGGGTTTAGAGTTAGGGTTATTGTTATGGTTAGGGTTAGATTGAGGTTTAGGATTAAGGTTAGGGTTATGGTTAGTGTTAGTGTTAGGGTTAGGTTTCAGGTTAGGGTTAGGCTTATGGTTAGATTTTAGGGTTAGGGTTAGGGTTAGTGTTAGAGTTAGGGATAGGGTTAGGTTTAGGGTTCGAATTTAGGTTTAGGCTTAGGTTTAGGGCTCGTCTTAGGGTTAGAGTTATGTTTAGGATTAAACGTTAGGGTTAGGGTTAGGTTTAGGGTTAGGGTTAGGTTTAGGGTTACAGTTAGGTTTAGAGTTAGGGTTACAGTTAGGGTTAGGGCTATGTTTAGTTTTAGCCTTAGTGATTAGGTGTTAGGGAGAGGGTTAGGGTTAGGCTTTGGGTTACAGTTAGGTTTAGGGTTACAGTTATGTATAGGCTTAGGGTTAAGGTTAGTGTTAGTGTTAGATTTAGTTTTAGGGGTAGGTTTAGGGTTAGTGTTAGGTTTAGGGGTGGAATTTAGGGTAAGGGTTAGTTTTAGGGTTAGGTTTATGGTTAGTTTTAGGGTTATGGTTAGTGTTAGGCTTAGGGTTAGATTTTAGGTTAGGGTTAGGGTTAGTGTTATTGTTAGGGATTGGGTTAGGTTTAGGGTTCGAGTTTAGCATTAGGTTAAGTTTTAGGGTTAGGGTTAGGATTAGAGTTAGGTTTAGGATTAAACTTTAGGGTTAGGGTTAGGTGTCGGGTTACGGTTAGGGTTAGAGTTAGGGTTATGGTTAGGGTTATGGCTAGCTTTAGTGTTAGCCTTAGTGGTTAGGTGTTAGAGAGGTTTAGTGTTAGGCTTCAGGTACAGTTATTTTTAGGTTTACGGTTAGGTATAGGCTTACGGTTAAGGTGAGGGTCAGTGTTAGGTTTAGGTTTTGAAGTTAGGGATAGGGTTAGTGTTAGGTTTAGGGGTAGAGTTTAGAGTAAGGGTTAGGTTTAGGGTTAGGTTTATGGTTAGTTTTAGGGTTAGGGTTAGGGTTAGGCTCAGGGTTAGAATTTAGGGTTACGGTTAGTGTTAGTGTTAGCGTTACGGATAGGGTTAGGTTTAGGTTTCGAGTTTAGTGTTAGGGTTAGTTTTAGGGTTAGGCTTAGGGTTAGAGTTAGGTTTAGGATTAAGCTTTAGGGTTAGGGTTAGGTTTAGGATTAGGTTTATGTTTTGGGCTACGGTTAGAGTTGGAGTTAGGTTTACAATTAGGGTTAGGGCTAGGTTTAGTATTAGCCTTAGTGATTAGGTGTTAGAATGAGGGTTAATGTTAGGCTTCGGGTTACAGATACGTTTAGGGTTATGGTTAGGTATAGGCTTAAAGTTAATGTTAGGGTTTGTGTTAGGTTAAATTTTAGGGGTAGGGTTAGGGTTAGTGTTAGATTTAGGGGTAGAGTTTATGGTAAGTGTTAGGTTTAAGGTTAGGTTTACGGTTAGTTGTAGGGTTAGAGTTAGGGTTAATGTTATGGTTATGGTTAGGGTTATGGTTAGGTTGACGTTTAGGGTTAGGTTTAGGGTTAGTGTTTGGGCTAGTGTTAGGGTTAGGATTAGGGTTAGAGTTAGTGTTAGGGTTAGGGTTAGGGTTAGGTTTACGTTTAGCATAAGGGTTAGGTTGAGGTTTAGTTTTAGTGTTAAGGTTAGGGTTAGGGTTAGAGGTTAGTTTTAGGTTTAGGCTTAGGGTTAAGGTTAGGGTTAGGGTTAGGTTTAGGGTTAGATGTATGGGTTAGGGTTACATTTAGGGTTAAGGTTATGGTTAGGATTAGGGTTATGTTTAGTGTTAGTGTTAGGGTTAGGATTAGGGTTATGATTATGGTTAAAGTTTAGCTTTAGGTTTAGTGTTAGAGTTTGGTGTTAGGGTTAGAGTTAGGTTTAGGCTTAGAGTTTATGTTTAGGCTTAGTATTAGCAGAATCGTTAAATCTTAGGTTTTGGGTTAGGGTGAGGGTTAGGGTTAGGGTTATGCTAGGGTTAGGGTTAGGGTTAGTGTTAGGTATTAAAGTCGGGTTTATGGTTAGTTTAACGGGAAATGTTAGGGTTAGGGATTAATGTTATTTTTAGGGTTATGGTTATGGTTATGGTTACATTTAGGGTTATGGTTTGGGTTAGGGTTAGGATTAGAAGTTAGAGTTATGGTATGGTTCAGTTTATGGTTACTGTGAGGTTTAGGGGAAGTGTTAGGCTTAGGGTTAGAGGTTAGGTTTTAGGGAGAGCATTAAAATTAGGCTTTGATTACAATTAGCGTTAGGGTTACCATTAAGTTTAGGGTTAGGCTTACTGTTAAGGGTAGGATTATATTTAATGTTAGTTTTAGGGTTAGGTTTATGGTTAGTGTTGGGGTTTGGTATTAGAGATAGGGTTAAGGTTAGGTTTAGGGTTAGGTTTAAGGTAAGGTTTAGGTTTACGATTAGGGTTAGGGTTAGAAATCATGTTAGATTTAGGTTAGGGTTTAAGGCTAGGTTTAGGGTTAGGGTTAGGGTTAGAGTTAGAGTTAGTGTTAGGGTTAGATGTTAGGGTTAGGTTTAGGGTTACCGTTAGGGTTACGGTTAGGGTTAGAGTTAGGGTTAGTGTTACGGATTGAGTTTATGATTAGGTTTAGGGTTAGAGTTAGAGTTAATGTTAGGGTTATGGTTATGGTTAGAGGTTAACGTTAGGTTTAGGGTTAGAGTTTTGGTTTAGGTTTAGGGTTAGTTTTAGGCTTAGATGTTATGGCTAAAGTTAGTGTTAAGGTTAGGGTTAAAACTTATGTTTAGTTTTAGGGTTAGGTTTAGGGTTAGGGTTAGTGTTAGGATAAGTGTTAGGGTTAGGGTTAGGGTTTAGATGTTAAGGAAAGTGTTAGGGTTAGGTTTACATTTCGGGTTAGCATTAGGTTTAGGTTTAGAGGTATGGGTTAAGGTTAGGGTTAGGGTTAAGGTTAAGGTTAGGTTTAGGCTTATTGTTAGGGTTAGGATTAAGTTTAGGATTAGGGTTAGGTTTAGAGGTATGTGTTTGGGTTCGGTTAAGGTAGGATTCAGGTTAGGGTTAGTGTTATGGTCGGTCGGGGTTAGGGTTGGGTTACATATTACGATCTGTGTTAGCATTAGTTTAACGTGTAGGGTTATGGTTAGGGTTAGGGATTAATATTAGTTTTAGGGTTAGGTTTATGGTTAGGGTTAGGGTTAGGGTTAGAGTTTAGAGTTATTGTTAGGTTTGTGTTAAGGTTAGGGTTTGGGTTATGATTAGGGTTAGGGTTAGGGCTTGGATTAGGATTAGGGTTAAATTTAGGGGTAGACTTAGGGCTTAGGTGTTAGGGATAGTTTTAGGGTTAGGCTTCGGGTTACATTTAGGGTTAGGGTTACAATTAGTTTAGCATTAGTGTTAGGGTTAGTGTTAAGGTTTGCCTTAGATTTATGTTTAGTTTTATTATTAGGGTTAGGGTTAGTTTTAGGGGTTAGCTGTTAGGATTAGTGTTAGAGTTAGTCATCTGGTTACGGTTAGGTTTTGGATTACAATTAGGTTTGGCTTAGGGTTATGTTTAGGGTTAGGGTTAGGTTCAGATTTAGAGTTAGATTTAGAGGTAGGGTTAGGGTTAGGGTTAGGGGTTAGGTGTTAGCGACAGGGTTAGGGTTAGGGTTAGGTTTAGGTATTACTTTCAGGCTTCGGGTTAGTTTAAGGGGTAGAGATAGGGTTACTGTAAGGGATTAATGTTAGGTTTAGGTTTAGGGTTATGGTTAGTTTTAGGATTAGGGTTAGGATTAGAAGTTAGTGTTAGTGGTAGGGTTAGGATTATGGGTACGGTTAGGGTTAGGGTTAGTGTTATGGTTAGGGTTAGGGGTTAGGGATTAGGGAGAGGTTTAAGGTTAGGCTTCGGATTATGGTTACTGTTAGGGTTACGATTACCTTTAGGGTAAGGCTTAGGGTTAGGGTTAGTGTTAGGGTTAATTTTAGTGTTAGATTTAGGGTTAGGTTTAGAGTTAGGGTTAGGGGTTAGGTATTAGGGATAGGGTTAGGGTTAGGTTTACGGTTAAGGTTAGAGTTAGGGATAGTATTAGATTTAGAGTTAGGGTTTACGGTTAGTGTTAGGCTTAAGGTTAGGGTTAGGGTTAGGTTTAGGGTAAGGGTTAGGGTTAGGGTTAGGATTATGATTAGGTGAGGATTAGAGGTTAGGTGTTAGGAAGAGCGTTAGGGTTAGGCTTTGGGTTAGGGTTAGGTTTAGTGTTATGATTAGGTTTAGTGTTAATTTTAGGGTAAGATTTAGGGTTAGTTTTAGAGTTAGGGTTAGGGTTATGGTTAGGGTTAGGGGAAAGGTGTTAGGGATAGTATTAGGGTTAGTGTTAGGTTTAGGGTTGGGGTTATGGTTAGGGAAAATTTTAGGGTTAGGGTTAGGATTTGTGGTTAAGTTTAGGTTTAGTATTACGGTTAATGTTACGGTTAAGTTTAGAGGTTAGTGTTCGTGTTAGGTTTAGGGTTTGGGTTAGGGTTAGTGTTAGGTTTAGGGTTAAGGTTAGGGTTAGAGGTAGGTTTAGGGTTAGTTTTAGGTTTAGATTTAAGGTTAGGGCTAGGGATAGGGGTAGTGTTAAGATTAGAATTTAGGGTTATGCTTAGGGTTAGGATTAGGTTTAGGGTTAGGTGTTAGTTGTTAGTGTTAAGTTTAGGGCTAGGGTTAGGCTTATGGTTAGAGGTTAGCATTAGGTTTAGTGGAAGGGTTACGGTTACGGTCAGGGTTAGAGTTAACGGTTAGGATTAAGTTTAGGGTTAGAAGTTTGGTTTAGTGTTAGTGTTAGGGTTAGTGTTAAGGTTAGCGTTAGGGTTAGAGGTTATTTTGAGGTTTAAAGTTAGGTTTAGAGTTAAGTTAGGGTTAGGGTTAGGTTAAGGTTTAGAAGTACGTGTTAGGATCAGGATTCGGATTAGGGTTAGGGTTAGGATTATGGTTAGGTTTAGGGTTAGGTGTAGGTTTATGTTTAGGGTTAGGGTTAGTGTTAGAGTTATGGGTTAGGGTTAGGGTTAGGTAGGCTTATGGTACATTTAGGTTTAGGGTTAGTGATAGAGGTTAGTGTTAAGGTTAGGGTCAGTGTTAAGATAGGGTTAGAAGTAAGGGTTAGGGTTAGGTTTAGGGGTAGGGTTAGGTTTAGAGATAGTGTTATGGTACGTTTAGGGTTAGGGTTTGGTTTAGGTCTTACGGTCAGTGTTAGAGTTAGTTTAAGAGGTAGAGTTAGGGTTAGGGTTAGGGATTAAGGTTAAGTTTAGGGTTAGGTTTATGGTTCAGGTCAGGGTTGTGTTAGTGTTAGTGTTAGGGTTACATTTTAGGATTAGGGTTAGGTTTAGATTTAGTTTTAGCATTGGTGTTAGCGTTAGCGTTAGGAGTAGGCTTAAATTTTAGGGTTAGGATTAGAATTTAGTGTTAGAGTTAGGTTTAGTGTTAGGGATAGTGTTAAGTGTTAGCGTTAGGGTTAGGGTTAGGGTTAGGGTTAGGGTTAGGGTTAGGATTAGGCCAAGGTTAGGGTTTGGGTTAGGGTTAATCTTAAGGATAGAGCTAAGGGTTAAGGTTAGGTTTAGGGGTTAGACTAAGGGTTAGTGTTAGGGTTAGGGTAAGGGTTAGGGATAGGGGTTTGTGTTACGTTTAGGGTTAGTGTTATTGTAAGGGTTAATGTTAGGGTTACGGAGTAGGTTCAGTGTTTGGGTTAGGGTTAGAGTTAGGGATTAGGGTTAGGGTTAGGTTTAAGGTTAGTGATAGGCTCAGTATTAGGGTAAGGTTTAGGGATAGTTTTATGGTTAGGTTTAGGTTTTTTGTTACTGTTAGTTTTAGGGATAGGTTAGCATTAGGTTTAGGGTTAGGGATATGGTTATGGTTAGGGTTAGGTGTTATAGTTATGGATTAGGCATAAGGTTATGGTGAATGTTAGGGTTAGGTTTAGGGTTAGGGATTAGGGTTAGTGTTAGGTTTAGGGTTAGGGTTTGGGTTAGGGTTAGAGTTTAGCTTTAGGGTTTGGCTTAGGGTTACGGTTAGGGTTAGGCTAAGGGTTATTGTAAGGGTTAGGATTAAGGTTAGATGTTAGGGATAATGTTAGGTTTATTGTTAGTGTTAGGGAATGGGTTACTGTTAATGTTAGGGTATGGTTAGATTTTACACTTTAGGGTTAGGGTTAGGATTAGGTTTAGTATTAGGGATAGGGTTAGTGTTAGAGTTTAGGGTTACTGCTAGTGTTAGGGTTAGGGGATAATTGTTAGGTTTAGGGTTAGTGTTATTTCTAGGGTTACGGTTAGGCTTAGGGTTACATTCATGGTTACGTTTGTGATTACGATTAGTGTTTGGGTTAGGGTTAGGGTTAGTGTTAGGATAGCGATTAGGCTTAGGTTTCAGGTTAGGGTTAGGGTGAGTGTTAGTGTTAGGTTTTAGGGTTAATTTTAGTGTTATGATTATCTTTCGGGTTAGGGACTAGGGTTAATGTTAGTGTTAGGGTTAGGTTTAGGGATTAGGCGTAAAGTAGTGATAGGTTTAGGGTTAGTTTTAGGTTTAGGGTTAGGCTTAGTTTTAGAGTTAGGTATAGGGATAGGGTTAGGCTTAAAGCTCGGGTTAGTGTTAGAGATATGGTTAGGGTTAGGGTTAGGCTTAGCTTAGGTTTAGTGTATTGTTTATGTTTTGGGTTAGGGTTAGGGTTAGTGATAGGGTTAGGGTTTGCGTTAGAGTTAGGGCTAGGGTTAGGTTTAATTTTAGGGTTTGGTTTAGGGTTAGGTTTAGAGTTCAGAGTTAGAGATTAGGGTTAGGGTTAGGGTTAGTGTTGAGTTTAGAATTAGGGTTAGTGTTAGATTTATTGTTAGGGTTAGGGTTAGAATTTAGGATTAGTGTTAGTGTTACAGTTTGGCTTAGGGTTAGGTTAGGGTTAGGTTTAGGGGTTAGGTGCTAGGGAAAGATTTCGCGTTCGTATTACAGTTCGGGTTCGGGTTATAATAAGGTTTGGGTTAGGTTTAGGGTTATTTTTAGGGTTATGGTTAGGTTTTGCGTTAGGGTTAATGTTTAGGTGTTAAGGATATGGTTAGGGTTATGTTTAGGGTTATGGTTAGTGTTAGGGTTACAGTTAAGGTTATGGATTAGGGATAGGGTTAGGTTCAGGGTTAGGGTTAAGGTTAGGTGTTAGGCATAGGGTTAGGGTTAGGCTTATCATTAAGGTTAGGAATTATTGTTAGGGTTAGGTTTAGTGTTAGGGTTAGGGATTAGGCTTAGGGTTAGGGTTAGGTTTAGGGTTAGTGTTAATGTTAGATTTAGGCTGAGATTTAGGGTTATGGATAGGGTTAGTGTTAGGCTTAAGCTTAGTGTTAGGCTTAAGGTTAGGTTAAGGTTTACGTTTAGGTTTAGGTTTAGGTTTAGGATTAGGTTTAGTGTTAGGTTTAGGTTTAGGGTTAGTGTTAGCTTTAAGATTAAGGTTAGGTTTATATTTAGGGTTAGAGTAAGTGTTAGTGTTAGGGTTAGGGTTAGGGGTTAAAGTTAGAGGTTAGGGTTAGGGTTAGCGATTAGGGTTAGTGTTAGGTTAGTGTTAGTTGTAGGGTTAGTGTTATGGTTACGGTTAGAGTTTAGGGTTAGGGTTATGGTTAGCTTTAGGTTTAGGATCAGGATTAGGACTAGGGTTAGAGGTTAGGGTTATGCTTAGGGTTAGGGATACGGTTAGGGTTAGGGTTTAGGGTTAGGGTTAGTGTTAGGGTTAAGGTTAGTGTTAGGTTTAAGGTTAGTTTTAGGTTTAGGTTAGAGGTTAAGTTTAGAAGTATGGTTAGTGTTAGGGTTAGGTTTAGAGTTAGGTTTTGGCTTAGGGTTAGGCTTAGGGTTAGGTGTTAGGGATAGAGTTAGGGTAAAGCTTCAGGTTATGGATAGGATTTGTGTTATGATTGGGTATAGGTTTTGGGTTAGGGTTAGCATTAGGTTTAGGCTTAGTGTTAGTGTTAGTGTTAGTGTTAGTGTTAGTGTTAGTGTTAGTGTTAGGTTTAGCGTTAGGGTTAGGGTTAGGGGTTAGGTGTTAGGCATAGGGTTAGGGCAAGGGCTAATGTTAAGTTTAGTGTTAGGGTTAGTTTCAGGATTAGGGTTATGGTTAGGGTTAGAGTTTTGGTTTACAGTTAGGGTTACGTTTAGGTTTAGTTTTAGGATTAGGATTAGAGAGAGTGTCAGAGTTTAGGGTTAGAGTTAGTTTTAGTGATAGGGTTAGTGTTACGGTTACAGTTTAGTGTTACAGTTAGGGTTAGGGTTAGGGTTGGGGTAATGATTAGAGGTTAGCGTTAGAGTTAGGGTTAGGTTTAGTGATAGAGGTAAGCATTAGGGATAGTGTTAGGGTTAGTGTTAGGTCTTAGGTTTAGCGTTAGTGTTATGGTGAGGATTGGAGCTAAGGGTTACAGTTAGTGTTAGGGGTTAGTGTTAGGGTTAGTGTTTGGGTTAGGGTTAGGATTAGGCTTATGGTTAGGAATAGGGTTAGTGTTAGAGGTTAGGGTTAGCGTTAGCGTTAGTCTTAGGGTTAACGACTGTTATGGATTGGGTTAGGGTTAGTGTTAGGTTTACCGTCAGTGTTAGGGTTACGGTTAAGTTTATGGTTAGGGTTACGGTTAGTGTTTGGGTTAGGTTAAGGGCTAGGGTTAGAGTAGAGAATAGGGTTAGGTTTAGGGTTACGTTTAAGGTTTAGGGTTAGGTTTAGGCTTATCGTTAGGGTTAGTGATTAGGTTTAGTGTTAGTTTTAGGGTTAGGGTTAGTGTTAGGGTTAGGTTTAGGGATTAGGGTTAGGGTTAGTGTTAGTTTTAGGGTTAGGGTTATGGTTATGGGTATGGTTACACTTCATTTTAGGTTTAGAGATAGGGTTAGGGTTAGGCTTAGTATTAGGGTTAGTGAAAGTGTTAGTGTTAGGGTTAGGGTTAGGGTTAGGTTTAGGTTTAGGGTTAGGGTTAGGGTTAGGGTTAGGTTTAGGTTTAGGGTTAGGGTAAGGGTTAGGTTTAGGGTTAGTGTTAGTGTTAGGGTTAGGATTAGGTTTAGTGTTAGAGATTAGGGTTAGTGTTAGGGTCAGTGTTCATATTTGGGTTAGGGTTAGGGTTATGCTTAGACAAGGTTAGGCTTTGGGTTAGGGTTAGGGTTAGTATTATTGTAAGGGTTAGGTTTAGGGTGATCATTTGAGGTTAGGGTTTAGGTTTTGGGTTAAAGTTAATGTTTGGGTTAGGGTTAGGGTATTATGGTTAGGGTTAGGGTTAGAGATTTTGATTAGGTTTAGGGTTAGGCTTAGGGATAGAGTTGGGAATAGGGTTATTGTTATGGGTTAGGTATTAGGGATAGGGTTAAGGTTCAGCTTCGCATTATGGTTAGGTTTACGGTTATGATTAAGTTTAGGTTTAGAGTTAGGGTTAGCGTTAGGTTCTGTTTTAGTGTTAGGGTTAGTGTTATGTTTAGGTTTAGGGTTAGGGGTTAGCTGCTAGGGATAGGTTACTGTTACGGTTAGTTTTCTGTTTGGGTTAGGGTTAGGGTTATGTTTGAGGATTAGGGTTAGGGTTAGGTTTAGGTTTAGGGTTAGGGTTAGCGGTAGAGGTTAGGGTTAGGGTTGGGTTAAAGTTAGTTTTAGGGTTAGGGTTAGGCTTACTTTTAGGGTTAGGGATAGGGTTTGGTTTAGGCTAATTTTTAGGTTAAGATTAGGGTTAGGGTTAGGTTTAGGGTTAGGGTTAGGCTTTGTTTTAGTGTTTATTTAGGTTTAGGTTTAGTTTTAGGCTTAGATATTACGGTCAGGGTTAGGGTTAGGATTAGGTTAAGTGTTAGGGTTAGGCTTAGTTTTAGGGTTTTCGTTAGGGTTATGGTTAGGGTTAGGCTTAGGGTTTGGTTTTGGATTATGGTTAGGGTTTGGGTTAGTGTTACGGTTAGAGTTGGAGTTTAGGGTTATGGTTATGGTAAGGGTTAGAGTTAGAGTTTAGTGTTAGTGTTGGTGTTAGCGTTATGGTTATTGTTAGTGTTAGGGTTAGAAGTTAGTGTTAGGTTTAGTGTTAGGGTTAGTGTTATGGTTAGGGTTAGGGTTAGGTTAGGTCTTTGTTTAGGAATTAGGTGTTAGGGATAGGGTCAGAGTTAGGCATCACATTATGGATAGTGTTCAGTTTACTATTAGGTGTATGGTTAGGTTTAGTGTTAGGCTTAGGGTTAGGGGTTAGGTTTTAAGGATACGGTTATGGTTAGGGTTAGGGTCATGTTTAGGGTTACAGCTAGGGTTAGTATTAGGGTTAGGGTTATGGAATAGTGATAGGGTTATGCTTAGGGTTAGGGTTAGGTGTTAGGGTTAGAAGGTTAGTGTTAGAGTTAGGCTTAGGGTAAGTGTTAGGGTTAGTGTTTGGGTTAGGTTTAGGGTTAGGGTTTCGGGGCTAGGCTTTGGGTTTTGGTTAGATATTAGGGATAGTGTTAGGTGAGTTTTAGGGTTAGGTTTAGCGTTAGGGACTAGGGTTAGGTTAGGTTTAGGATTAGATTTAGTGTTATGGTTTAGGTGTTAGGGACAAGGTTAGGGTTAGGGTTAGGGTTGGGTTAAGTTTTACGGTAAGGGTTAGGGTTATGGTTAGTGTTAGGTTTAGAGGGTAGCTTTACAGCTGGGTTAGTGTTAGGGTTTAGGTTAGGATTAGGGTTAGGTTTAGGGATAGGGTAAGTTTAGGATTAGTGTTTGAGTTTAGGTTTAGGGTTAGGGTTTTTGCTAGGGTTACAGTAAGGGTTAGGTTTAATTTTAGGTTATCAGTTTGTTTTAGAGGTTAGGGTTAGGGTTAGGATTAGGCTTAGAGTTAAGGATAGGGTTAGTGTTAGAGGTTAGTGTTAGCGTTAGCGTTAGTGTTAGGGTTTGGGGCTAAGTGTTAGGTTTAAGGTTAGGGCTAGTGTTAGCGTTACCATTAGGGTTAGGGTTACGGTTAATGTTATGTTTAGGCTTATGGTTAGTGTTCAGGTTAGCATTTGGCTTAAGGTTAGTTTTAGGGTGAGGTTCTGGGTTAGTTGTAAGGGTTAGGGTTAGGGTTAGGCTTATCATTGGAGTTAGGGATTAGGGTTAGTGTTAGTGTTAGTGTTAGTGTTAGGGTTAGGGTTAGGTTTAGGGTTAGGTTTAGAGTTGGTTTAGTATTAGGGTTAGGGTTAGTCGTTAGGTGTTAGGGAGAGTGTAAAGGTTAGGCTTCGTTTTACGGTTAGGGTTAGTTTTACGATTAGGTTTAGGTTTAGTCTTAGTGTTAGGTGTAGGGCTAGGCTTAGGTTTAGTGTTAGTTTTAGGTTTAGGTTTAGCGTTAGGGTTAGGGGTTAGGTGTTAGGGATAGGTTTAAGGTTAGGGTTAGGGTTAGGTTTATGGTTCGGGTTAGGGTTAGGGATAGTGTTAGGTTTAGGGTTAGAGTTTAGGGTTAGTGTTAGGGTTAGGGTTAGGGTTAGGGTTAGGATTATGGCTCGGCTTCAGGTTACAGTTAGAGCTAGAGTTATGTTTTGCTTACGGTTAGGGTTAGGGTTAGGGTTAGGTTTAGGGTTATGTTTACATGTTAGTGATAGTTTTAGGTTTAGGGTTAGTGTTATGGTTAGAGTTTAGTGTTAGGGTTAGCGTTAGCAGTTAGCATTAGGGTCGCATTAGTGTTAGGGTTAAAACTTAGGTTTAGGTTTAGCGTTAGGGTTAGTGTTATGGTTAGTGTTAGAGTTAGGGTATGTGTTAGGCTTATGGTTAGAATTTAGCATTCGGCTTAGTGATATAGTTTGGGGTTAGGGTGAGGGTTAGGATGAGGCTTAGAAGTTATCATTAGGGTTAATGTTAGGCTTAGGGTTAAAGCTTAGGTTTAGGGTTAGGTTTAGCATTTAGGTAAGGTTTAGCATTAGGTTTAATCATTAGGTTTAGGGTTAGATTTAAGTTAGGGTTAGAGTTATGGTTAGGGATTGGGTTAGGGTTAGCTAGAGGGTTACGTCTCGCCTTCGGGTTACTGTAAGGCTTTGGGTTACAGTCAGGTTTAGGGTTAGGCTTAGGCTAGGGTTAGGGTTAGTTTTAGGTTTAGTGTTAGCTTTAGGTTTAGTGTTAGTTTTAGGGTTAGGTTTAGCATTAGGGTTAGGGGTTAGGTGTTAGGGATAGGGTTAGGTTTAGGGTAGGGTTAGGGTTAAGTTTAGGGGTTAGGTGTTAGGGATAGGGTCAGGGTTAGGCTTCGGATTATGAATTGGTTTAGGGTTACTATTAGGTTTAGGGTAAGGTTTAGGTTTCGGGTTATCGTTTGGGTTACGGTTAGGTGTTAGTTTTTAAGTATATGGTTCAGGTTATGTTTAGAGTTATGGTTAGGGTTAGAGTTGTTTAGGGTTACAATTATGGTTATTGTTGAGGTCAGGTTTTTGGTTAGGGATTAGCGATACAGTTAGGGATAGGGTTAGGGTTAGGGGTTTATGTTACGTTTAGGGTTAGGGTTATTGTAAGGGTTAATGTTAGGGTTGCGGATTAGAGTTAGTGTTCGGGTTAGGGTTAGAGTTAGGGATTAGGGTTAGGGTTAAGTTTAAGGTTAGTGATAGGCTCAGTATTAGCATGAGGTTTAGGGATAGTTTTATGGTTAGGTTTAAGTTTATTGTTACTGTTTGTTTTAGGGATAGGTTAGCATTAGGTTTAGGCTTAGGGATATGGTTATGGTTACGGTTAGGTGTTAGAGTTATGGATTAGGGATAAGGTTAGGGTGAATGTTAGGGTTAGGGTTAGCCTTAGGGATTAGGTTTAGGGTTAGGGTTAGGTTTAGGGTTAGGGTTTGGGTTAGGGTTAGAGTTTAGCTTTAGGGTTTGTCTTAGGGTTACGGTAGGGTTAGGTTTAGGGTTAGGGTTATTGTATGGTTTAGGATTAAGGTTAGAGGTTAGGGATAGTGTTAGTGTTATTGTTAGTGTTAGGGTTTGGGATAGGGTTAGCGTTAGGGTATGGTTAGATTTTGCACTTTAGTGTTAGGGTTAGGATTAGGTTTAGGATTAGGGATAGGGTTAGTTTTAGAGCTTAGGGTTATGTTTAGTGTTAGTGTTAGGGTTACGTGTTAAGTGTTAGGGTTAGGGTTGGTGTTTTTGTTAGGGTTACAGTTAGGGTTGGGGTTATGGTTAGGGTTACAGTTAGGGTTACGATTAGTGTTCAGGTTAGGGTTAGGTTTAGTGCTAAGTTTAGGATAGCGATTAGTGTTAGGTTTCAGGTTAGGGTTAGCGTGCGGGTTACGGTTAGGGTTTAGGTTTAGATTTAGTGTTAGGCTTATGCTTAGTTTAGAGACTAGGGTTAGTGTTAATGTTAATGTTAGCATTAGTGTTATTGTTAGTGTTAGGTTTAGGGATTAGGGTTAGGGTTAGGTTTAGGCTTAGTTTTAGGTTTAGGGATAAGATTATGCATAGGCTTAAAGTTAGGGTTACATTTAGGCTTCATGTTTGGGTTAGGGTTAGGTTACAGTTTACATTTAGGTTTTGGGTTAGTGTTAGTGTTAGGGTTAGGGTTAGATTTAGCATTAGGGTTAGAGTTAGGGTTAGGTTTAGGGTTAGGGTTCCAGTTAGGGTTAGGGTTACAGTTTGGTCTAGGCTTTAGAGTTACAGTTTAGGGCTAGGGTTGGGTTAGGGTTTGAGTTAGAGTTTAAGTTTATGGTTAGTGTTAGGGTTATGGTTATGATTAGGGTTAGAAGTTAGGGGTAGGTTTAGTGTTAGGGTTAGTTTTACAGTAAGGTTCTGGTTTGGTTAGGTATAGGTTTATGCCTTAGTTGTTAGAGATAGGGACAGTGTTAGGCTTTGGATTACATTTAGTGTTCGGGTTACAATTAGGTTTAGGGTTAGGGTTGGCGTTATGGTTAGAGTTAGGGTTACAGTTAGGGTTAGGCTTAAGGTTTGGGTTAGGGGTTAGGTGTTAAGGATATGGTTAGGGTTATGTTTAGGATTACAGTTAGGATTAGGGTAAGGGTTAGGGTTAAGTTTAGGTTTAGGGTTTGTGGTAGGGTTCGGGTTAGGGTTAGGTTAAGGTTAGGGGTTGGAATGAGAGGTTAAGGTTCAGGTTATGGTTAGGGTTAGGTTTAAGGCTAGGGTTAGGGTTAGTATTAGGTTTAGGTTTATGGTTAGAGTTACGGTTAGGGTTAGGTTTAGGGGATAGGGTTAGGTTTAGCTTTACGGTTATCTTTAGGGTTAGGTTTAGGGGTAGGTGTTAGACTTAGATGATAGAGTTAGGGTTAGGTTTAGTGTTAGGGTTATGGTTACGTTTAGGGTTAGGTTATTGTTAGGGTTAGAGTTAGTATTAAATTTAGGGATTAGGTTTTGGTTTAGAGTTAGGTTTAGGGTTAGAGTTAGGGTTAGGGTTAGTCTTAATTTTAGGTTTAGGGATAGGATTAAGGTTATGCTTAAAGGTATGGTTACGTTTAGGGTTCGTGTTAGGGTTAGAGTTAGGTTTCGGTTTAGGTTTTGGTTTAGGGTTAGTGTTAGGTTTAGGGTTAGGGTTAGCATTAGGGTTAGGGTCAGGGTTAGGTTTAGGGTTAGGGTTCGGTTTAAGTTTAGGATTACTATTAGGGCTAGGATTTAGAGTTACCATTTAGGGTTAGGGTTGGTTTAGGGTTAGTGTTAGAGTTTAGGGTTATGGTTAGTGTTAGGGTTATGGTTATGGTTAGGGTTAGAAGTTAGGGTTAGGGTTAGTGTTAGGGTTAGGTTTACGGTAAGTTTCAGGTTTGGTTAGGGATAGGTTTATGTCTTAGTTGTTAGGGATAGGGACAGGCTTAGGCTTCAGATTACAGTTAGCGTGCAGGTTACAATTAGGTTTTGCATTAGGGTTAGTGTTATGGTTAGATTTAGGGTTAGGCTTAGGGTTTGGGTTGGGGTTAGGTTTTAAGGATATGGTTAGGGTTATGTTTAGGGTTATGGTTAGGATTATCGTTAGGGTTAGGATTAAGTTTAGTGCTAGTGTTTGGGTTAGGGTTAGCGTTAGGGCTACAGTTAGGGTTAGGCTTAAAGTTTGGGTTAGGGGTTAGGTTTTAAGGATATGGTTAGGGTTATGCTTAGTATTACGGTTAGGATTAGGTAAGGGTTAGTGTTAATTTTAGGTTTAAGGTTCGGGTTTGGGTTAGGGTTAGGGTTAGGGGTAGGGTTAGGGGTTGGATTTAGAGTTTAGGGTTCAGGTTATGGTTATGGTTAGCTTTAGGGCTAGGGTTAGGGTTAGTGTTAGTTTTCGGTTTATGGTTAGAGTTAGGGTTAGGGTTAGGTTTAGGTTTAGTTTTAGGTTTAGCTTTAGGGTTAGTGTTAGGGGTAGGTGTTAGAGTTAGATATTAGGGTTAGGGTTAGGTTTAGTGTTAGGATTAGGGTTATGTTTAGGGTTAGGTTTACTGTTAGGGTTAGAGTTAGTGTTAGGTTTAGGGATTAGGTTTAGGGTTAGAGTTAGGTTTAGGGTTAGAGTTAGGCTTAATTTTATGTTTAGGGTAGGATTAAGAGTATGCTTAAAGTTAGGATTACGTTTACAGTTCATGTTAGGGTTAGGGTTAGGTTTCGGTTTCAGTTTAGGTTTTGGTTTAGGGTTAGTGTTAGGTTTAGGGTTAGGTTTAGCGTTAGAATTAGTGTTAGGGTTAGGTTTAGGGTTAGGGTTCGGGTTAGGGTTGCTGTTAGGGCTAGGATTTAGAGTTTCAATTTAGGATTAGGGTTGGGTTAGGGTTAGCGTTAGATTTTAGGGTTATAGTTAGTGTTAGGGTTTTGGTTATGGTTAGGGTTAGAAGTTAGGGTTAGGGTTAGTCTTAGTGTTAGGTTAACCGTAATTTTCAGGTTTGGTTAGGGTTAGGTTTATGGCTTAGTTGATAGGGATAGGGACAGGCTTAGGCTTTGAATTATATTTAGGGTTCAGGTTACAATTAGGTTTTGGGTTAGGTTTAGTATTATGGTTAGAGTTAGGGTTAGGCTTAGGGTTTGGGTTCGGTTTAGGTTTTAAGGATATTTTTAGGTTTATGTTTAGGGTTACAGTTAGGATTATCGTTAGGTTTAGGGTTTGGGTTAGGTTTAGGTTTAGGGTTAGGGTTAGGATTAATTTTAGGGTTAGAAGTTAGTGTTAGGGTTAGGTTTACGATTAGGGTTAGCATTTTGTTAGTGTTAGGCTCAGGGTTAGGTTTAGGTGACAGGTGTTAGGTATAGGGTTAGAATTATAGTTAGGGTTAAGGTTAGGCTTTTGTTTAGTTTTCAGGTTAGGTTATTGTTAGAGTTAGTGTTAGGTTTTAGGGTTTGTGTTATTGTTAGGGTTATGGTTAGGTTTAGGTTTAGGTTTAGGTTTAGGGTTAGTGTTAGGGTTAGGTTAAGTGTTAGTGTTTGTGTTAGGGTTAGGGTTAGTCCTAGTGTTAGGCTTAGTGTTAGGGATTAGGGTTAGTGTTAGGGTTAGGGTTCAGATTCTTGTTAGGGTTAGGGTTAGACAAGGTTATGTTTGGGGTTATGGTTAGGGTTAGGGTTATTGTAAGGGTTATATTTAGGGTTATGCTTAGGGATAGAGTCAGGGCTAGGGTTATGGTTATGGGTTAGGTGTTATGGA
Organism: Cavia porcellus; assembly: GCF_034190915.1. Taxonomy (NCBI): domain Eukaryota; kingdom Metazoa; phylum Chordata; class Mammalia; order Rodentia; family Caviidae; genus Cavia; species Cavia porcellus. The sequence continues at coordinate 7,691,969 of NW_026947518.1, forward strand.
TGGGTTTAATGTTAGGCTTCGGGTTTAGGTTAGTTTTATGGTTATGATGTGGTTTAGTGTTAGGTTTAGGTTTAGAGTTAGTGTTAGGTTCAGTTTTATTTTTAGGGTTAGTCTTGGTTTAGGGTTAGGGTTAGGTGTTAGTAATAGGGTTAGTGTTAGTGTTAGTGTTAGGGTTAAGGTTAGGGTTAGCGTTAGAGTTTAGGTTTAGGGTTAGTGTTTTGTTTAGGTTTAGGGTTAGGGTTATGTTTAGGGCTAGATGTTAGGGTTAGGATTAGGATTAGGCTTAGTTTTAGGTTTAGGGATAGGTCTAGGGTAAGGCTAATTGCTGTGTTAGGGTTAGGGTTAGGGTTAGGATTAGGGTAGTGTTAGGCTTAGTTTAAGGGTTAGGTTTAGGGTTACTGTTAGGGTTATGGTTAGGTATTACCGTCAGGGTTACGGGTTAATGTTAATCTTATGGTTAGGTTTAGGGTTAGGTTTCTGGTTAGACTTATGCTTAATTTTAGGGTTAGATTTAGTGTTAGGGTTAGGGTTAGGGGTTAGAGTTAGAGGTTAGAGTGAGGTTTAATTTTAGTTTTAGGGTTACGGTTACAGTTAGGGTTAGATTTAGGGTTAGGGTTATGGTTATGGTTAGGGTTAGGGTTAGGGTTAGTGTTTAGAGTTAGAAGTTAGGTTTAGGGTTAGGGTTAGGATTAGGTTTAGTGTTAGAAGTTAGTATTAGGGTTAATGTTAGGGCTAGGTTTACGGTTAGGGTTTGGAATTCATTAGGGTTAGGTTCAGGGTTAGGTTTAGGGGACAGGTGTTTGGGATAGGGTTAGGGTTAGAGTTAGGTTTAAGGTTAGGCTTTTGTTTAGTTTTCGGGTTAGGTTATTGTTACGGTTAGTGTTAGCTTTTAGGGTTTGTGTTAGTGTTAGTGTTACGGTTAGATGTAGGTTTAGGGTTAGGTTTACGGTTAGGGTTAGAGGTTAGTGTTAGTGTTATGGTTAGTATTAGGGTTATGTTTATGTTTAGTGTTAGGTTTAGGGTTCGGATTCGTGTTATGGTTAGGGTTAGGGTTAGACAAGTTTAGGCTTCGGCTTAGGGTTAGGGTTAGGGTTATTGGAAGGGTTAGGTTTAGGGTTTGGCTTAGGGATAGAGTCAGGGTTAGGGTTATGGTTATGGGTTAGGTGTTAGGGATAGAGTTAATGTTAGGCTTTGTGTTTAGGTTAGTTTTATGGTTATGATGTGGTTTAGTGTTAGGTTTAGGTTTGGAGTTAGCATTAGGTTCAGGTTTAGTCTTAGGGTTAGTCTTAGTTTTAGGGATTAGGGATAGGTCTAGTGTAAGACTAATTGCTGTTTTAGGGTTAGTGTTAGGGTTAGGGTTAGGATTAGGGTTAGTGTTAGGCTTAGTTTTATGGTTAGGTTTGGGGTTAGTGTTAGGGTTACGGTTAGGTATTATAGTCAGGATTACTGTTAATGTTAATCTTATGGTTAGTTTAGGGTTAGGTTTATGTTTAGGCTTATGCTTAATTTTAGGGTTAGCTTTAGTGTTAGGGTTAGGGTTAGGGTTAGGGATTAGAGTAAGAGTTTAGAGTTAGGTTTAAGTTTAGCGTTAGGTTTAGGGTTACAGTTAGGGTTAGATTTAGGGTTATGGTTATGGTTAGGGTTAGGGTTAGGGTTAGGGTTAGGCTTAGGCTTAGGTTTAGGAATAGGCATAGTTTTATGTTTAGGCTTAAGTTTAGGATTAGGGTTAGGTTTAGGGTTAGGTTTAGGGTTTTGTTAGGGTTAGATTTAGGGTTAGAGTTAAGGCTAGCGTTAGGTTTAGGGTTAGGGTTAGGCTTAGGGTTAGATTTACCAGTTAGGTGTTAGGGATAGATTCAGGATTAGGCTGCGGACGATGTTTAGGGTTCGGGCTACAATGAGTTTTAGGGTTAGGGTTAGGGTTAGGATTATGGTAGCAATTAGTGTTAGGGTTTGAGTTAGGGTTAGGGGTTAGGTGTTAAGGATATGTGTAGGGTTATTGTTAGTGTTACAGTTAGGCTTAGTGTTAAAGTAATGGTTAGTATTAGTGTTAGGGTTAGGGATTAGGGATAGGGTTAGTTTTAGGGTTAGGGTTAGGCAAAGGGATAATTTTACGGATAGGTTAGGGTTCTGGAAAGGCTTAAGGTTAGGTGTATGGATTAGCGTTAGTGTTCTGGTTAGGGTTAGTTTTATGGTTATTGTTAGTGATTTGGGTTAGTGTTACAGATAGGGTTAGTGTTACAGATAGCGTTAGTGTTAAGCTCAGTATTATGATTAGTGTTAGGGATAGGTTTATTATTAGGCTTAGGTTTATTTTTAGGGTTAGTGTTACGGATAGTGTTAGGGTTTTTTATGGTTAAGGATAGGGTTAGAGTTACGGTTAAGGGTTAGGTTTAGTGTTAGGGTTAGGGTTACGGTTAGGTGTTAGGGTTAGTGTTATGCTTAGGGTTAGGTTTAGGGTTAGGATTAGGTTAGGGTTAGGGTTATGGTTATGGTAAGGTTTAGGGTTAATGTTAGGTTTAGGGCTAGGAATATGGTTAGGGTTAGTGTTAGGGTTAGGGATTAGGGTTAGGTTTAGGGTTATGTTTAGGTTTATGGTTAGGTGTTAGGTGTTAGGAATAAGGTTATGGTTAGGGTTAGGGTTAGCATTAGTGTTAGTGTTATGGTTATGTTTATGGTTAGTGTTAGAAGTTATTCTTAGGGTTAGTGTTAGGGTTATGTTTATAGTTAGGGTTAGCATTAGGTTTTAGTGTGGGGTATAGGTATTAGGTGTTAGGGATATTGTTAGGGTTAGGCTTCAGATTATGGTTAGGGTTAGTGTTAATTTGGTTTAGGGTTAAGTATAGGGTTATGGTTTGGGTTAGGGTTAAGGGTTAGGTGTTAAGGATATAGTTAGGGTTATGGTTACAGTTATGGTTATGGTTAGGGTTATGTTTAGAGCTACGGTTAGTGTTAGTGTTAGGGTTGGGGTTCGGGTTACAATTAGGTTTAGTGTTAGGGTTAAGGTTAGGCTGAGTGTTAGGATTACTATTAGTGTTAATGTTATCATTTGAATTAGGGTTAGGGTTTAGGTGTTAAGGATATGTTTAGGCTTATGTTTAGGGTTACTCTTAGGGTTAGAGTTAAATTAAGGGTTACAGCTATGGTTAGTGTTAGGGTTAGGGTTAGGAATTAGGGATAGGGTTATTGTTAGGGTTAGGGTTAGTATTAGAGGCTAGTTTTACGGTTAGTGTTAGGGTTATGGTTTGGGTTAGGGTTTGGGTTATGGTTAGGAATTAGGGATAGTGTTACTGTTAGTGTTAAAGATAGGGTTAGGGTTGTTGTTAGGTTTAGGTTTAGGATTAGGTATAGGGTTAGATTTAGGGTTAGAGTTAGTGTCAGGCTAAGGGTTTAGGGTTAGGGTTTGCATTATGTTTAGGGTTAGGGTTAGGGGTCAGTGTTTTGGTTAGGGTTAGGGTTAGGGTTAGATATAGGGTTAGGGTTAGAGTTAGGGTTAGGTTTAGGGTTATTGTTTAGGATAGGGTTAGGGTTATGGTTAGAGTTAGTTTTAGGTGTAGGGTTAGAGTTAGGGTTTGCGCTAGACTTAGGTTTAGGTTTAGGGTTCGGGTTAGGGTTAGCGTTAGGGTTATGGGTTAGAGTTATATATCAAGATTAGGGTTAGGGTTAGGAATAGAGTTTAGGGTTAAGGTTATGGTTAGGGTTATGGTTAGGGTTAGGGTTAACGTTATTGTTAGGGTTAGGTGGTTTTGGTTTACGTTTAGGGTTAGAGTTAGTGTCATGGTCAGGGTTAGGGTTTGGATTATGTTTAGGGATAGGGTTAGGGGTTAGTGTTTTGGTTAGGGTTAGGGTTAGGGTTAGGATTAGATATAGGGTTAGGGTTAGGGTTAGGTTTATGGTTAGGGTTTAGGATAGGGTTAGGGTTAGGGTTAGAGTTAGTTTTATGGGTAGGGTTAGAGTTAGGGTTTGTGTTAGGCTTAGGTTTAGGGTTAGGGTTCGGGTTAGGGTTAGGGTTAGGGTTAGAGTTAGGGGTTAAAGTTATATGTCAAGGTTAGGGTTAAGGTTAGGATTAGAGTTTAGTGTTAAGGTTATGGTTAGGGATATGGTTAGTGTTACGGTTAAGGTTAGTGTTAGGGTTAGGTTTTATGTTAGGTTTAGGGTTAGGGTTAGGGGTTAGTGTTTGGGTTAGGGTTAGGAATTAGGGATAGTGTTACTGTTAGTGTTAAAGATAGGGTTAGGGTTAGGGTTATTTTTGGGTTAGGATTAGGTATAGATTTAGGTTTAGGGTTAGAGTTAGTGTCAGTGTCATGGTCAGGGTTAGGGTTAGGGTTTGGATTATGTCTAGGGTTAGGGTTAGGGGTTAGTGTTTTGGTTAGGGTTAGGGTTAGGGTTAGTATTAGGGTTAGGTTTGGTTTAGGGTTAGCATTACGTTTATGGTTATGCTTTGTTTAAGATTAGGTTTAGGGTTAGGTTTAGGCTTAATCTTAGGTTTAGGTTTACGGTTAGGGTTTGGTTTAGGGTTACACTTAGGATGCAGGTTAAGGTTAAGGTTAGGTTTAGGGTTATGGTTTGGTTTAGGTTTAGGGTTGGTTTAGGGTTAGGGTTAGAGTTAGGGTTAGGTGTTAGCATTAGATTTTAGTGTTAGGGTTAGAGTTTAGGATTAATGTTATTTATAGTGTTATGTTTAGGATTATGATTAGAAATTGGGGTTAGGGTTCGTGTAAGTGTTTGGGTTACAGTTAGGCATATTGTTAATTTAGGGTTAGGTTCAGGGGTTAGGTGTTAGGGATAGGCTCAGAATTAGGCTTTGGATTAAGTTTAGGGTTCCAGTTACGATTAGGTTTTGGGTAACGGTTAGGGTTAGGGTTACAGTTAACGTTAGGGTTAGGGTTTGGGTGAGGGTTAGGTATTAGTTGTTAAGGATATGGTTAGGGTTTTGATTAGGGTTACGGTTAGGGTTAGGGTTATGTTTAGGGTTATGATTAGGGTTAGTGTTAAGGTTACGTTTAGGGTTCCCAATTAGGTATATGGTTAGTGTTAGGGTTAGGATTATGGTTAGGCCCTAGTTTTATGGTTAGTGTTTGGGTTATTGTAATGGTTAAGTTTAGAGTTATGGATTAGTGTTAGTGTTCGTGTTAGGGTCAGAGTTAGGATTAGGGTTGGGGATTAGGGTTAGTGTTAGGGTTAGTGTTAGGCTCAGTATTAGTATTAGGTATAGCGATAGGTTTAGGATTAGGGTTAGGTTTATGGTTAGGGTTAGCATTACAGATATCGTTAGGGTTGGGTTTAGGTTTAGGTGTAGGGTGTAGGTATTGGGTTAGGTTTAGGGTTAGGAGTTAGGGTTAGGGTTAGGGTTAGGGTTAGGGTTAGGTGTTACGGTTCTGGGTTAGGGTTAGGGTTAGTGTTAGAGTTAGGATTAGGGTTAGGGTTCGTGTTAGAAGGTTAGGGTTAGAGTTAGGGTTAGGGTTAGGTTTAGGGTTAGGGTTAGGGGTTAGGGTTTGGGTTAGGGTTAGGGATTAGTGATAGGGTTATGGTTAGTGTTAGTGTTAGTGTTAGGGTTAGGGTTAGGGTTAGGGTTAGTGTTAAGGTTAAGTTTAGGCTTAGGTTTAGGATTAGGGTTAGAGGTAAACTTTAGGTTTAGTGTTTTGGCTCACTGTTAGGGTTAGGGTTAGTGATACGGCAAGGGTTAGGCTTAGGGCTAGGGTTAGTGTTAGGGTTAGTGTTAGGGTTATTGTTAGGGTTAGGGTTAGAGTTAGTGTTAGGGTTAGGGTTATGTTTAGGTTAGGGATTAGGCTTAGGGTTAGTTTTAGGTTAGGTTAGCGTTAGGGTTAGAATTAGGGATTAGGCTTAGTGTTAGGGTTATGTTTAGGGTTAGGGTTAGGCTTAGTTTTAGGAACAGGTATAGGTTTATTTTTAGGCTTAAGGATAAGTTTAGGGTTTGTGTAAGGGCCAGGGTAAGGCTTAGGTGTTAGAGTTAGAGGTTAGGGTTAGGATTAGGGTTAGTGTTAGGTTTATGGTTATGCTTAGGATTAGGGTTAGGGTTAGGGTTATTTTTATGGTTAGGCTTAGTTTTAGTGATAGTGATAGTGTTAGGTTTTGGCTTAAGGTTAGGTTCAGTGTTAGGTTTAGGTTTAGGGTTAGGTTTATGTTTAGGTTTAGGATTTTGTTAGGGTTAGGTTTAGGGTTAGGGTTAGGGCTAGCATTAGGTTTAGGGTTATGGTTATGTTTAGGGTTTGTGTTAGCGTTAGGTTTAGGGTTAGGGTTAGTGTTAGGGGTTAGAGTTAGAGGTTAGGGTTAGGGTTAGGGTTAGTGTTTAGTTTAGTGTTATGTTTCAAGTTAGCGTTAGGGTTAGGTTAGTTTTAGATTAGGGGTTAGGTGTTAGGGATGGGGTCTGGGTTAGGCTTCGGATCATGGTTTAGTTTTTGTGTTACCATTAGATTTTGGGTTAGGGTGAGGGTTAGGGTTAGGTTTAGGGTTAGGGTTAGAATTACTGTAAGGGGTAGTGTTAGCATTTGGGTTAGGGTTAGTGGTTAGGTGTTAGGGATATATTTAGTGTTATGTTTAGTGTTACCCTTAGGGTTAGGTTTACATTGAGTGGTAAAGTTAGGGTTGGTGTTAGTGTTAGGGTTAGAGTTAGGGATTAGGGATAGTTTTAGTGTTAGTGTTAGGGTTGGGGCTAGTTTTACGATTAGGGTTAGGGTTATGGTAAGGCTTAAGTTTAGGGTTTCTGATTAGGGTTAGTATTTGGGTTAGGGTTAACGTTATGTTTAGTATTAGGGATTTGGGTTAGGGTTACTTATAGCGTGTTAAGCTCAGTATTAGGATTTGGGTTAGGGATAGGTTTAGGGTTAGGATTAGGTTTATTGAGAGATTTAGGGTTATGGATAGGTTTAGAGTTAAGGGTAGGGTTAGGGTTAGGTTTAGGGGTTAGGGTTAGGGTTACAGTCAGGTTTAGGTATTAGGGTTAGTGTTATGGTTAGGGTTAGGTTAAGGGTTTGGATTAGGGTTAGTGTTAGGGTTATGGTTGGGTTTAGGGTTAGGGTTAGTGTTAGGGCTAGGGATACGGTTAGGGATAGTGTTATGGTTAGTGTTAGGGTTAGGGTGAAGTTTAGGGCTAGGGATTAGGGTTAAGGTTCGGGTTAGGCTTATTATTAGGGTTACATATTAGGGTTAGTGTTAGTGGTATGGTTAGGTTTAGGGTTAGTGTTACGGGTTAGATTTAGATGTTATTTTTAGGGTTAGTGTTATGGTTAGAGTTAGGGTAAGGTTTAGGGTTAGGCTTAATTTTAGAATTAGGGATAGGGTTAGGTTTAGGCTTAAGTTTAGGTTGAGGTGTAGGGTTAGGGTTAGGCTTAGGGTTAGGTTTAAGATTTTGGTTAGGGTTAGGGTTAGAGATAGTGTTAGTGTTAGGGATTGCGATACGGTTAGGCTTAGGTTTATGGTTAGGGTTCAGGTTCAGGTTTGGGTGAGGGTTAGAGGTAGGTGTTGGAATTAGATTTTAGGGTTAGGTTTATTGTTAGAGTTTAGGGTTAAGGTTATTTTTAGGGTTATTTTTAGGATTAGGGTTAGAAGTTAGGGTTAAGGTTAGTGTTAGGGTTCGGGTTATGGTTAGGGTTATGGTTAGGTTAGTGTTAGGTTTAGGGGTTAGGTGTTAGGGATAGGCTCAGGGTTACACTTTGGATTACGGTTAGGGCTCCCATTATGATTAGATTTTGGTTTAGGGTTAGGTTTAGGGTTAGGGTTAGGGTTAGTGTGAGGGATTTGGTTTAGGTTTACAGATAGCATTAGTGTTTGGCTCAGTATTATGATTAGTGTTAGGGATATGTTTTGGGTTAGGGTTAGGTTTATTTTTAGGGCTAGCTTTAAGGATAAGGTTAGGGTTAGGGTTTGGTTTAGGTTTAGGGATAGTGTTAGGGTTAGATTTATGGGTTAGGGTTAGGATTAGGGTTAGGGTTAGGGGTAAGGGTTAGTGGTAGAGTTAGGATTAGGGTTAGGGTTAGGGTTATTAGGTTAGTGTTACAGTTAGGGTTAGGGTTTGGATGAGGTTTAGGGTTAGGGATAGGGGTTAGGGTTTGGGTTAGGGTTAGGCTTAGGTTTCGGGTTAGGTTTAGGGTTAGGGTTAGGGTTAGGGTTAGGTTTCGGATTAGGTTTAGGGTTAGGGTTAGGGTTAGGGTTAGGGTTAGGGTTAGGTTTAGGTTAATGGTTAGGTTAGGGATTAGGTTTAGGTTTAGGGTTAGCATTATGCATAGGGTTAGGGGGAGGGTTAGAGTTAGGTTTTAGTGATAGGTTTAGTGTTAGGCTTATCATTATGGTTAAGAATTAGTGTTAAGATTAGGTTTAGCTTTAGGGTTAGTGTTAGGATTAAAGATTAGGCTTAGTGATTGGTTTAGGGTTAGGTTTAGGGTTAGGGTTAGGCTTAGTTTTAGGTATAGTGATATGGTTATAGTTAGGCTTAAGTTAAGGGTTAGGGTTAGGGTTAGGTTTAGGTTTAGGTTTAGGGGTTAGAGTTAGAGGTTAGGGTTAAGGATATGGTTAGAGTCAGGGTTTGGTTTAGGGTTATGCTCAGTTTTAGGGATAAGGATCGTGTTAGGGTTCTGCTTAACATTAGGGTTAGGTTTATGGTTAGGTTTAGGCTTGTTTTAGGATTTTGTTTAGGGTTATATTTAGGGTTAGGGTTAGGGCTAACGTTAGGTTTAGTGTTAGGTTTAGGGTTAGGGTTACGGTTAGGGTTAGAGGTTAGATTTAGAGGATAGGGTTAGGATTAGGGTTAGGGTTAGATTTAGGGGTTAAATTTTAGGGATAGGGTCATGGTTAGGCTTCAGATTACAGTTAGGATTCAGGTTACTCTTAGGTTTAGGGTTAGGGTTAGGGTTATGGGCACGTTTAGGGTTAGGGTTAGGTTTAGGGTTAGTGTTATTTTACCATTTGGGTTAGGGTTAGGGCCTAGTGTTTAGGGTTATGGTTAGAGTTCGGGTTAGGGTTAGGGTTACAGTTAGTGTTAGTGTTAGTTTTAGAGTTGGGGTTAAGGATTAGGGATAGGGTTAGTGTTAGGGTTAAGGTTAGGTTTAGGGGCTTATTTTACGGTTAAGATTAGGGTTATAATAAGGCTTAAGGCTAGGGGTTCGGAATAGGGTTAGTGTTTGGGTTAATGTTAGGGTTAGGTCTAGGTTCAGGGATTTGTTTTAGGGTTTAGTATAGCGTTTTAGTCTCAGTATTAGGACTATGGTTAGGGATAAGTTTAGGGTTAGGGTTAGGTTTATTTTTAAGTTTGGGATTATGGATAGGTTTAGGGTTAGGTTTAGTGTTAAGTATAGGGTTGGGGTTAGGACTAGGAATTAGGGTTAGGATTAGGCTTAGGTTTAGGGGTTAGTGTTACGGTTATGATTAGGGTTAGGTAAAAATTTAGGATTAGGGTTAGGGTTAGGGTTAGTTTTATGGTTAGGTTTAGGGTTAGGTTTAAGGTTAGGGCTAGGAATATGGTTACGGATAGTGTTAGGGTTAGGGTTAGGGTTATGGTGAGTGTTAGGGTTAGTGTTCGTGTTAGGGTTATTGTTAGGGTTACAGATTAGGGTTAGTGTCAGTGGTAGGGTTAGTTTTAGGGTTAGGGTTACCTCTTAGAGTTAGATGTTAGGTTTCGGTTTAGGGTTAGGGTTAGGGTTAGAGTTAGGTTTAAGGTTAGGGTTGCTTTAGGGTTAGGGTTACAGTTAGTGTTAGACTTAATTTTAGATTAGGGTTAGGGTTAAGTTTGGGCTTAAGGTTAGGTTTAGGGTTAGGGTTAGGTGTAGGTTTAGGGTTAGGATTTGGGTTAGGGTTAGGGTTAGTGTTAGTGTTAGGGATAGCGATAGGGTTAGGTTTAGGGTTAGGTTTAGGGTTAAGGTTTGGGTTCAGGTTAGTGTTAGGGTTAAGTTAGAGTTAGGTGTTAGTGTTAGGTGTTAGGGTTAGAGTTAGGGGTTAGAGTTAGGCATTAGGGTTAGAGTGAGGGTTAGGGTTTGGGTTTGGGTTTGGGTTAGGTTCAGGGTTAGGGTTTGTGGTTAGGGTTTGGGTTAGCGTTATGGATTAGGCTTAGTGTCAGGGTACGGTTTAGGGTTAGGTTTAGGGTTAGGGTTAGCATTAGGGTTAGATTTAAGGACAAGGATAGGTTTAGGGTTAGGTTTAGTGTTACGGTTAGGGTTAGGGTTAGTGTTAGGATTAGGTTTAGTGTGATGGTTAGGGTTAGGGTTTTGGTTATGTTTGGGTTTAGGGTTAAGGATTAGGTATACGGTTAGGGTTAGGATTAGGCATTATGTTTATGGTTAGTGTTAGTGTTTGGGTTAGGTTTAGGCTTAGGGTTAGGCTTACGGGTAAGAATATGTTTAGGGATAGTGTTAGTGTTAGGGTTAGTGCTAGGTTAACAATTAGGGTTAGAGTTAGGGTTAGGGTTATGGTTAAGTGTTAGGGTTAGGGTTAGGTTTAGGGTTTGGTTTGGTTTAGGGTTAGGTTATGGTTATGGTTACAGATTAGGATTAGTGTAAGGTAAGTCTTAGGGTTAGGTTTAGGGTCAAAGTTAGGGTTAAGCTTAGATTTAGGGATAAGGATATGTTTAGGGTTAGGTTTAGTGTTACGGTTAGGGTTAGGGTTAGCGTTAGAGTTAGGTTTTGGGTGAGGATTAGGGTTAGGGTTTGGGATAGGTTTGGGCTTAGGGTTAGGTGTTAGGGATAGGGTTAGGGTTAGTCTTCAGATTACTGTTAGGGTTTGGGTTATGATTAGGTTTAGGGTTAGGCTTAAGGTTAGGATTATGGTTACTGTTAGTGTTAGCATTTGCGTTTGGGTTAGGGGTTAGGTGTTAAGAATATGTTTAGGGTTTTGGTTAGGGTTATGGTTAGGGTTACGGTTACATTAAGGGTTACAGTTAGGGTTAGTGATAGTGTTAATGTTAGCATTAAGGATTAGGGATATGGTTAGTGTTAGTGTTAGGGTTAGGGTTAGGGGCTTGTTTTTAATGTTAGTGTTATGGTAAGGCTTAAGTTTAGGGATACGGATTAGGGTTAGTGTTTGTGTTAGGCTTAGGGTTAAGTTTAGTGTTAGGGATTTTGGTTAGAGTTACAGATAGCTTTAGTGTTAGGCTCAGTATTAGGATTTGGGTTAGGGATAGGTTTAGTGTGAGGTTTGTTGTTAGGGATAGGTTTATGGATAGGGTTAGGGTTAGCATTAGGGTTTAGGGTTAGGGGTTAGGATTAGCGTTATGGTTAGTGTTAATTTTAGGGTTAGGATTGGTGTTAGCGTTAGGTTTAGGGCTATGAATAGGGTTACGGATAGTGTTAGTTGTACAGTTAGGCCTGGGTTAAGGATTATGGTTAGGGTTAGTGTTAGGGTTATGGTTAGGGTTAGGGGTTAGGTGTTAGGGATAAGGTTATGGTTAGTGTTAGGGTTAGGTTAGATTTAGGATTATGCTTAGTGATTAGGTGTTATGGTTAGGTTTAGGGTTAGGCTTAGTTTTAGGGTTAGGGTTAGCCTTAGGGTTAGGATTAGGGTCCAAGGTTAGCTTTAGGTTTAGTGCTAGGGTTAGGGTCAGGGTAAGGGATATGGCAAATGTTAGGTTTAGGTTTAGGGATAGGGTTAGGGTTAGGGTTAGGTTTAGTGTTAGTGTTAGGTTATGGGTTAGTTTTAAAGGGTTAAGGTTAGGGTTAATTTTAGGGTTAGAGTTAGTGTTACAGTTACGGTTATGGTTAGGGTTATGGTTAGTGTTAGGGTTAGGTTTAGGGTTATGGTTAGATTAGGATTAGGGTTAGGGTTAGGGTTAGGCTTAGGGTTAGGTTTAGGGTGCGGGTTAGGGTTAGGGGTTAGGGATAGGTTGACTGTTAGGGTTAGTTTTACACAGGATTAGGGTTAGGTTTAGGATTGGAGTTAGGTTTTGGGTTAGGGTTAGGGTTAGGGTTTACAGATAGTTTTAGGTTTCAGCTTATCATTAGGTTTAGGGATTAGGGTTAGGGTTAGGTTTAGGTTTAGTTTTAGTGTTAGGGTTATGAATTAGGCTTATGGTTAGGGTTAGGTTTAGGGTTAGGGTTAGGTTTAGGGTTAGGGTTATGTTTAGGCTTAGTTTTAGGGATAGGGATAGTGTTAGGGTTAGGCTTAAATTTAGGGTTAAGTTTAGGGTTATGGTTATGGTTAGCGTTAGGTGTTAGAGTTAGAGGTTAGGGTTAGCTTTAGGGTTAGTGTTTAGGTTTGTGTTACTGTTAGGGTTAGGGTAGGGTTAGGTTTAGGGTTAGTTTTAGGGATAGTTTAGGGTTAGGGTTTTTTAGGGATACGGTAGTTTTAGGATGAGGCTTAAGGTTAGGGTTCGCCTTAAGTTTAGGGTTAGGGTTAGGGATAAGTTTAGGGTTATGTTTAGGATTTGGCTCAGGGTTAGATTTAGGGTTAGTCTTTGGGCTACCCTTAGGTTTAGGATTAGGGTTAGGTGTAGGGTTAGTGTTAGCATTACGGTTAGGGTTCGGGTAAGGTTTGGGGTTAGGGTTAGGATTTAGAGTTAGTGTTTAGGGTGAGGGTTAGGGTTAGTCTTAGTGTTAGGATTATGGTTAGGGTTAGTGTTAGCATTTGGATTAGGTTTAGAGGTTAGGTGTTTAGTATATGTTTAGGGTTATTGTTAGGGTTAAGGTTAGTGTTAGGGTTACATTAGTGGTTACAGTTAGGGTTAGTTTTAGTGCTAGGGCTAGGGTTAGTGATTAGGGACAGGGTTAGTTTTAGGGTTAGGGTTAGGGTTAGGGGCTAGTTTTAAGGTTAGTGTTATCGTAAGGGTTATGGGTACGGTTAGGGTTATGGTTAGGGTTATGGTAAGGCTTAAGTTTAGGGGTATGGATTAGGTTAGTGTTCAGGTTAGGGTTAGGGTTAAGTTCAGTGTTAGGGATTTTGGTTAGGGTTACGGATAGCGTTTGTGTTAGGCTCAGTATTAGGATAAGGGTTAGGGATAGGTTTAGGGTTAGAATTTGGTTTATTGTTAAGATTCGGTTTACGGATAGGGTTAGGCTTAGGTTTAGGGTTAAGTATAGAGTTAGGGTTATGGTTAGGGGTTAGGGTTAGGGTTAAGGTTATGGTTAGGGGTTAGGTTTAGGGTTATGTTTAGGGTTAGGTTTAGATTTAGGATTAGGATTAGGGTTAGGTTTAGGGTTATGGTTAGGTTTAGGCTTAGGATAAGGGTTAGGGCTAGGAATACGGTTAGGGATAGTGTTAGGGTTAGGGTTAGGGTTAAGTTTAGAGGTTAGCTTTATGGTTAGGGTTGGGGTTAGGGTTACGTTTAGGTTTAGGGTTAGGGATAGGGGAATGGTTAGAATTAGCGTTAGTAGTTAGGGTTACCGATATGGTTAGCATTACCATTAGGGTTAGGGTTACGTTTAAGATTTCTGTTACGGTTACGATTAGAGTTAGTTTAGTTTTAGGGTTAGGTTAGGGATTAGGATTGGGTTTAGGGTTAGGGTTAGCGTGAGGGTTAGTGTTAGGTGTTAGGTCTGGGTTTACGTTAGGCTTATCTTTTGGGTTAGGGATTAGGGTTATGTTTAGTGTTTGGGTTAGGGTTAGGATTAGTGTTAGTGTTAGGGTTAGGGTTAGGGTTAGGGTTAGGCTTATGGTTAGGGTTAGTGTTAGGGTTGTTTTTCAGTTAGGGTTACGGTTAGGGTTAGGCTTAGTTTTAGGATTAGGGATAGGGTTAGGTTTAGGATTAAGTTTAGGTTTACGGTTAGGGTTAGGCTTAGGTTTAGGGTTAGGTTTAGGATTTGGATTATGGTTAGATTTAGTGTTAGCCTTAGGGTTAGCGTTAGGGGTAGGGTTAGGTTTAGTATTATGGTCTGGTTAGGGTTAGGGATAGAGTTAGGGTTAGGGGTTAGAGTTAGATGTTAGGGCTATGTTTAGGGTTATGGTTAATCTTAGGGTTACGTTAAGGGTTTCAGTTATGGTTCTTGTTAGTGTTATGGCTAGGGTTAGGGATTAGGGATAGGGTTAGTGTTAGTGTTAGGGTTAGGGGCAGTTTTACAGTTAGGGTTAGGGTTATGTTAAGGCTTAAGGTTAGGGGTATAGGTTAGGGTTAGTGTTCGGTTTAGGGTTAGAGTTAGGTTTAGTTTTAGGGATTTGGGTTAGCTTTACAGGTAGTGTGTTAGGCTCAGTTATAGGATTAGGATTAGCGATAAGTTTAGGGTTAGGTGTAGGTTTAATGTTAGGGTTAGGGTTACGGATAGGGTTAGTGTTAGGTTTACGGTTAAGAGTAGGGTTAGGGTTAGGTTTAGTGTTTAGTGCTAGGTTTAGTGTTAGGGTTAGGGTTAGCTGTTAGGATTAGGGTTATGGTTAGTGTTAGGTTAAGGTTTAGTATTAGGGTTAGGGTTAGGGTTAGGGGTATGGTTAGGTTTAGGGTTATTGTTAGGGTTAGGGCTAGGAAAACGTTTAGGGATAGTGTTAGGTTTAGGGTTAGGCTTAGGCTTAGGCTTAGGGTTAGAGGGTGGCTTTAGGGTTAGGATTGGGATTAGGGTTTCGTTTATGGTTAGGTTTAGGAATAGGGGAAGGTTTAGGATTAGGGTTAGACATTAGGCTTACCTTTAGGGTTGGGGGTGCAGTTAGGGTTAGGGTTAAGGTTACTGTTGACGTTACGGTTAGTGTTAGGTTTAAGGTTAGGGTTAGGGTAGGGATTAGGGTTAGGTTTAGGGTTAGTGTTAGGGTGAGGGTTAGGGTTAGGGATTAAGGGTTAGGTTTAGGTTTCGGGTTAGGCTTATCGTTATGGTTATGGATTAGGGTTAGTGTTAGTGGTAGGGTTAGGGTTTGGGTTAGGGCTAGAGGTTAGAGTTAGATGTTAGATTTATTGTTAGGGTTAGGTATAGAGTTAGGGTTAGGTTTAGGTTTGGGTTAGGGTTAGTGTTAGTGTTAGGGTTAGTCTTAGTTTAAGATTAGGGATAGTGTTAGGTTTAAGCTTAAGGCTAGGTTTAGGGTTAGGGTTAGTGTTAGGTTTAGGATTTGGGTTAGCGGTAGGGATAGTGTTAGTGTTAGGGATAGCGTTACGGTTATGTTTAGGGTTAATTTTAGGGTTAGGTTTTGGGTTCGTGTTAGGGTTAGGGTTAGAGTGTAGGGTTAAGGTTATTGTTAGGGTTAAGATTAGAAGTTAGGGTTGGGGTTGTGTTAGGGTTTGATGTTACGATTAGAATTATGGTTAGGCTTGGGTTAGGATTAGTGGTTAGGTGTTAGGGATAACCTCAGGGTTAGTCTTCAGATTACAGTTAGGGTTCTGGTTACGTTTAGGTTTAGAGTTAGTGTTAGGGTTAAGGTTAGGGTTACGGTTCGGTTAGTGTTAGGGTTTTGGTTAGCATTAGGTATTAGATGTTAAGGATATGGTTAGGTTTAGGGTTAGGGTTAGGGTTAGTTTTAGGGTTAGGGTTAGGGTTAGGGTGAGGATTAGCATTAGGGTTAATGTTAGTAATTAGGGATAGGTTTAGGGTTAGGGTTAGTGTTAGGCTCAATATTAAGTTTAGGGTTAGGGATAGTTTTAGGGTTAGGGTTTGGTTTATTGTTAGGGTTAGTTTTATGGATAGGGTTAGGTTTAGGTTTAGGTTTAGGGAGAGGGTTAGGGATAGGGTTAGGTTTAGGCTTAGGTTTAGGGTTAGGGGTTATTGTTAGTGTTAGTGTTAGTGTTAGGATTATGTTAGGGTTAGGTTTAGAAGGTTAGGGTTAGAGATAGGTTTAGGGTGAAGTTTAGGGTTAGGGTTTGGGTTAGTTTTAGGGTTAGGGTTAGGGGTTAGGGTTTGGGATAGGGTTAGGTATTAGGGATAAGTTTACGGTTAGTGTTAAGTTTAAGGTTATGGTTAGTGTTAGTGTTAGGTTTAGGGATTATGTTTAGGGTAAGTGTTTGGGTTAGAGTTAGATTTAGGGTTAGGGTTAGGGATAGGAATAGGTTTAGGGATAGTGTTAGTGTTAGGGTTATCGCTGCCTTTGGGATTAGGGTTAGGCTTAGTGTTCGGGTTATGGTTAGCTTTAGGGGTTAGGTTTTAGGGATAAGGTTATGGTTAGTGTTTATGTTAGGGTAGGTTTAGGATTAGGGTTACGGGTTCGCAGTTATGCTTATTGTTAGGGTTAGGGTTAGCCTTAGATTTAGGGTTATGATTAGGGTTAGAGGATACCTTTAGGTTTAGGTTTAGGGTTAGGGTTATGGTTAGGGTTAGGTTTAGGGCTAGGGCAAGGGTTAGGTTTAGGGATAGGGTTAGGGTTAGGGTTAGGATTAGGGTTATGGTTAGGGTTAGGGTAAGGTTACGGGTTAGGTTTAAGGTTAGGGTTAGTGTTATGGTTACGGTCAGCATTATGGTTAATGTGAGCCTTAGGGTTAGGTTTAGGGTTATGGTGAGGTTAGGGATTAGGGTTCAAATTAGGTTTAAGTTGAGGGTGATGTTTAGGATTAGGGTTTAGGGATAGGTTCAGGGTTAGGCTTATCATTAGGGTTAGGGATTAGGATTACTGTTAGGGTTAGGTTTAGAGTTATTGTTAGGGATAGAGATTAGGCTCAGTTGTAGGTTTAGGTTTATATTTAGGATTAAGGTTAGTCTTATGTTTAGGGATAGGAATAGGATTATGGTTAGGCTTAAGTTTAGGGTTAGGCTTAGGGTTAGGGTTAGGTGTTAGAGTTAGAGCTTAGTGTAGGGTTAGGGTTAGTGTTTGGGTTAGGGTTACAGTTAGGGTTAGGGTGAGTGTCACTGTTACAGTTATGTTTTGGTTAGGGTTAGGTTTAGGCTTAGGGTTAGGCTAAGGGTTAGGTTTAGGATTTGGGTTAGGTTGAGATTTAGGGTTAGTGTTAGGGCTAGCGTTATGTTTAGGATTAGAGTTAGGTTTAAGGTTCGTGTTAGCGTTAGGGTTAGGGTTAGGGTTAGGATTTAGAGTTAAAAAGTTAGTGTCAGGGTTAGTGTTAGTGTTAGCATTAGGGTTACGGTTAGGGTTAGGGTTAGGTTAGGGTTAGATTTAGGGGTTAGGTGTTAGGGATAGCATCAGGGTTAGGCTTCGGATTAAATTAGGGTTCGGTTTACGATTAGGTTTAGAATTAGGGTTAGGCTTAGGGTTAGGATTACGGTTAGGGTTAGTGTTAGTATTTGGATTAAGGTTTGGGGTTAGGTGTTAAGGATATGTTTAGGGTTATTGTTTTGTTTACGCTTAGGTTTAGGGTTAAATTAAGGGTCACAGTTAGTTTTAGTGTTAGTGTAAGGGTTAGGGTTAGGGTTTAGAAATAGGGTTAGTGTTAGGGTCGGTGTTACGTGCTAGTTTTACAGTTAGGGTTAGGCTTAATGTAAGGCTTTAGGTTAGGGGTACGTATAAGGGTTATTGCTCCGGTTAGGGTTAGCGTAAGTTTAGTGCTGGGGATTTTGGTTGGGGTTATGCATAGCATTAGTTTTAGGCTCACTATTAGGATTAGGTTTAGGGATAGGTTTACGGATAGGTTTACGTTTATTGTTAGGGTTATGGGGACGGATATTGTTACAGATAGGTTTAGGGTTAAGGATAGGGTTAGGCTTAGGGTTAGGGGTTATTGTTAGGGTTATGTTTAGGATTAGGGTTAGGGCTAGAAGTTAGGTTTAGAGTTATCCCTAGGGTTAGGTTTAGGGTTAGGATTAGTTTTAGGGTTAGAGTTAGGGTTATGGTTAGGTTTAGGGTTAGGGTTAAGCCTAGGAATAAGGTTAGGGATCGTGTTTGGGGTAGTGTTAGTGTTAGAGGTTAGTTTTAGGGTTAGGGTTGGGGTAAGGTTTACGTTTAGTTTAGCGTTAGGGATAGGGGAAGGGTTTCATTTAGGGTTAGAGGTTAGGGTCATAGTTAGGGTTAGGGTTACCGTTAGGGTTAGGGTTATGGTTATGGTTACAGTTAGGGTTACAGTTAGTGTTAGGTTTAGGGTTATTGTTAGGGTTAGGGTAGGGATTAGGATTAGGGTTAGGGTTAAATTTAAGGCTAGGTTGAGGGTTAGGGTTAGTGTTTAGAGTTAGGGTTCGGGTTAGGCTTATCATTAGGTTTAGAGATTAGGATTAGTGTTAGTGTTAGGTTTAGTTTTAGGTTATGTTTAAGGGTTGTTTTAGGTTATGTTTAGGTTATGTTAGGGTTAGCCTTAGGGTTAGAGTTAGGGTAAGGGTTAGGGTTAGGGTTAGTTTTAGGCTTAGTTTTAGGATTAGTGATTGGGATAGGTTTAAACTTAAGGTTAGGTTTAGGGTTAGGGTAGGTTTAGTGTTAGGTTTAGGATTTGGATCAGGATTAGGATTAGTGTTAGGCTTAGTGTTAGCGTTAGGGTTAGGGGTTAGAGTTACATGTTAGAGTTAGGGTTAGATTTAGAGTTTAGGGTTAAGGTAATTGTTAGGGTTATGGTTAGAGTTAGGGTTAGAAGTTAGGGTTAGGGTTAGTGTTAAGTTTTGGGTTATGGTTAGGGTTATGTTTAGGTTTAGGGGTTAGGTGTTAGGCATCGGCTCAGTGTTAGGCTTCGGATTACTGTTAGGGTTCCAGTTACAATTAGGTTTAGGGTTACGGTTAGGGTTATGGTTAGTGTTAGTATTATGGTTACAGTTAGGGTTAGGGTTAGGGTTTGGGTTAGGGTTAGGTGTTAGGTGTTAAGGATATAGTTAGGGTTATTGTTAGGGTTACGGTTAGGGTTAGTGTAACGTTCAGGGTTACGGTTAGGGGTAGTGATAAGGTTAGGTTTAGGGTTAGGAATTAGGGATAAGGTTAGTGTTATGGTTAGGGTTAAGGTTGCGGCCTAGTTTTACGATTAGTGTTAAAGTTATTTTAAGGTTTAAGGTTAGGGTCCCGGATTAGGGTTAGTGTTCGGGTTAGGGTTAGGGTTAGGATTAGGGTTAGGGATTAAGGTTAGGGTTAGGGTTAGGATTATTTTTAGGGTTAGCGTTACGGATAGCGTTAGGGTTAAGGGTAGGTTGAGGTTTAGGGATAGGGTTAGGGTTAGGGATAGGGTTAGGGTTATGTTTAGGGTTAGGTGTTAGGGTTTGGGATAGTGTTAGTGTGAGGATTAGTGTTAGGGTTAGGGTTAGAAGTTTAGGGTTAGAGTTAGGGTTAGTGTGTGCTTTAGTGTTAGGGTTAGGTTTAGGGTTGGGGTTAGGGGTTATGGTTTGGGTTAGTGTTTGGGTTATGGTTGGGATTAGGGATAGGTTACAGTTGTTTATGGTTAAGGTTAGGGCTAGGGTTAGGGTTAATGTTAGTATTAGAGTTAGGCTTAAGATTAGGGATTATGTTTACGGTTAGCACTATGATTAGGGTTAGTTTTCGGTTTATCATTAGGGTTAGGATAACAGTTAGGGTTAGTGTTAGCATTTGGATTAGGGTTAGGGGTTAGGTGTTAAGGATATATTTAGGGTTATTGTTAGGGTTATGGTTAGTTTTAGGGTTATATTTATGGTTACATTTAGGGTTAGTCTTAGTGTTAGGGTTAGGGTTAGGGATTAGGCATAGGGTTAATGTTAGTTTTAGGGTTAGCATTAGGGGCTAGTTTTACGGTTAGCTTTAGGGTTATGGTAAGCCTTAATGTTATGTTTATGGATTAGGGTTATTGTTTGGTTAGGGTTAGGGATAAGTTTAATGTTAGGGATTATCTTTAGGCTTACGGATTGTGTTAGTGTCACCTCAGTATTAGGATTAGGTTTAGGGATAGGTTTAGGTTAGCATTGGGTTTATTGTTAGGGTTAGGGTTACGGATAGTTTTAGGGTTAGGTTTAGGGTTAAAAATAGTGTTAAGGTAAGGTTTAGGTGTTAGGGTTAGGGTTAGGGTTAGCGTTAGAGTTAGGAGTTAGGTTTAGGGTTATGGTAAGGGTTATGTTTAGGGTTAGGATTAGGGTTAGGGTTAGGCTTAGAGTTATGGTTAGGCTTACTGTTAGGGTTAGGGTTAGGTCTAGGAATACGGTTAGTTATAGTGTTAGGTGTAGGGTTAGGGTTAGGGTTAGGGTTAGAGGTTAGATTTAGGGTTAGGCTTGGGGCTAGGATTACGTTTAACGTTATGGTTAGGCATAAGGGAAGGTTTAGGATTAGGGTTAGATGTTAGGGCTACAGTTAGTGTTAGGGTACGTTAGGGTTAGGCTTACATGGTTAAGGTTACAGTTAGCGTTATGGTTAGTGTTAGCTTTAGGGTTCGTTTTAGGGTTAGGGTAGGGTTAGGGTTAAGTTTAGGGTTAGGATTAGAGTGAGGGTTAAGGTTAGAGTTAGGTTTAGGGTTTGGGTTAGGCGTATTATTAGGGTTAGGGATTATGATTAGGGTTACTTTTAGGGTTAGGGTTATGGTGAGCGGTTGGACTTAGATGTTAGGTTAGGGTTAAGGTTAGGGTTAGAGTTAGGGTTAGGTTTAGGGTTGGTTTAGGGTTAGGTTAGGTTTAGGGTTAGGCTTAGTTTTAGGATTAGGGGTAGGGTTAGGTTTAGGCTTAAGGTTAGGTTTGGGGTTAGGGTTAGAGTTAGGTTTAGGGTTGGGTTTAGGATTTGTGTTATGATTAGGGTTAGTATTAGGGTTAGGGTTAGTGCTGGGTTAGGTTTAGGTTTAGGGTTAGGGTTCGGGTTAGGGTTAGGATTATAGTTAGGGTTAGTTGTTAGATTTAGATGTTAGGGTTAGTGTTAGGGTTAGACTTTAGGGTTAATGTTATTGGTAGGGTTATGTTTAGAATTATTGTTAGAAGTTAGGGTTAGGGTTAGTGTTAGGCTTTGGGCTACTGTTAGGGTTATGGTTAAGTTAGGGTTAGGTTTAAGGGTTAGGTGTTAGGGATAGGCTCAGGCTTAGGCTTTGTATTACGGTTAGGTTTCCAGTTACGATTAGGTTTAAGGTTATGTTTAGGGTTAGGGTTAGTGTTACGGTTATGGTTAGGGTTAAGTTTTGGGTTAGGTTTAGTGCTAGAGTTTAGCTTTATGGTTAGGGTTAGTCTTAGAAATTAGGGTTAGGGTTAGTGTTAGGGTTTGGGTTATGGTTAAGGTTATGGTTAGGTTAGGGTTAGGTTTAGGGGTTAGGTGTTAGGGCTAGCCTCAGGGTTAGGCTTCAGATTATGGTTAGGGTTCCAGTCACAATTTGGTTTACTGTTAGTGTTAGGGTTAGTGTTATGTTTAGGGTTAGGTTCGTGTTTGGGTTAGGGTTAGGTGTTAGGTCTTAAGGATATGGTTAGGGTTATATTAACATTTATGGTTAGCATTAGGGGTACGTTTAGTGTTATGGTTAGGGTTAGTATTAGTGTTAGGGTTAGGGTTAGGAATTAGGGTTAATGTTAGAGCTAGGTTAGGGTTAGGTTTAGTGATTAGGATTAGTTTTTGCATTAGGTTTACTGTTAGGCTCAGTATTAGCATTAGGCTTATGGATAGTTTTACGGTTAGGGTTAGGTTTATTGTTAGGTTTAGCGTTATGGACAGGGTTCGCATTAGTTTTAGGGTTAGGGATAGGGTTAGGGTTAGGGTTAGGGGTTAGGCTTAGGGTAAGGGTTAGGGTTAGGGTTTAGGTTTAGGGTTAGTTGTAGGTTTAGGATCATGGTGAGAAGTTTAGGTTTAGAGATAGGGTTAGGGTGACCGTGAGGGTTAGTGTTTTGGTTAGGTTTAGTTTTAGGGTTAGAGGCTAGAGTTTTGGTTAGTGTTTGGGTTTGTCTTAGGGTTAGGGATTAAGAATAGAGTTACAGTAAATGTTAGGGTTAGGGTTAGGGTTAGGGATTATGTTTATGGTTATTGTTAGGGTTAGGGTTGGGTTTAGGGTTAGGGTTAGGGTTTCGGGTAGGAATAGGTATAAGGATAATGTTACTGTTAGGGTTATAACTGGGTTAGGGATTAGGGTTAGGCTTAGTGTTTGGGTTATGGTTATGTTAGGGGTTAGGTGTTATGGATAAGGTTATGGTTAGTTTTAGGGGTAGGTTAGGTTTAGTATTAGGGATAGGGGTTATGGTTAGGGTTAGGGTTATGGTTAGGGTTAGGGTTTGGCTTAGGTTTAGTGTTAGTGTTAGGCTTAGTGTTAGGATTAGGGTTTGAGGTTAGATTTAGATCTAGGGTTAGGGTTAGGGATAGGGCAAGTGTTAGTGTTAGGGTTAGGGTAAGGGTTAGTGTTAGGGTTAGGGTTAGTGCAAGGTTATGTGTTAGTTTTACAGGGTTAGGATTAGGCTTAGGGTTAGGTATAGCATTAGTGTTAGAGGTTTGGGTTAGCAGTAGCGTTAATGTTAGGGTTAGGGGCTAAGTGTTAGGGTTAGGATTAGGGTTAGTGTTAGGGTTACCGTTAGGGTTAGGTCACGGTTAAGGTTATGGTTAGGGTTACCGTTAGTGTTCTGGTTAGGGTTAGGCTTAGGTTTAGGGTAGGGATTAGGGTTAGGTTTAGGTTTAGGGTTAGGGTGAGGTTCAGGGTTAGGGTTAAGGGTTAGGGTTAAGGTTAGGCTTATCATTAGGGTTAGGGATTAGGGTTAGTTTTAGTGTTAGGGTTAGGGTTAGGGTCACGGTAAAATTTATAGTTAGAGTTAACGTTAGTGTTCTGGTTAGGGTTAGACTTAGGTTTAGGGTAGAGATTAGGGTTTGGTTTAGGTTAGGGTTACGGTGAGGTTTAGGGTTAGGGGTTAGAATTATCATTAGGGTTAGGGATTAGGATTAGTGTTAGTGTTAGCGTTAGGGTTAGCTTTAGGGTTCTGTTTAGGGTTAGTTTTAGGGATTAGTGTTAGGGTTAGTGTTAGGTTTAGGGTTAGGTTTATGGTAAAGTTTAGGGTTAGGCTTAGGGTTAGGGTAGGGATTAGTGCTAGGATTAGGGTTAGTGTTAGGGTGAGGTTTAGTGTTAGGGGTAAGGTTTAGGTTTAAGGGTATGCTTGTCTTTAGGGTTAGGGATTAGGGTTAGGGTTAGTGTTAGGTTTAGGGTTAGTGTTACGGTTAGGGTTAGGGTTACGGTTAGGCTTAGGGTTAGGGTAGGGATTAGTGCTATGATTAGGGTTAGTTTTAGGGTGAGGCTTAGGGTTAGGGGTAAGGTTTAGGGTTAAAGTTAGGCTTGTCATTAGGGTTAGGGATTAGGGTTAGGTTTAGTGTTAGGGTTAGTTATTGGGATTAGGGTTAGTGTTAGTGTTAGGTTTAGGGTTAAAGTTATGGTTATGGTTAGGGTTAGGGTTAGGGTTACGGTTAGATTTAGGTTTAGGGATAGATTTAGGGTTAGGCCTAATATTAGGGTTAGGATAAGGGTGAGTGTTAGGTCTATGGTTAGGGTTAGGGTTATGTTTAGGTTTGGGGTTAGGGTTAGTTTTAGGGTTATGTTTAGCATTAAGTTTAGTGTTAGGGTTATGATTTTAGGGTTATTGTTTGCGTTAGGTTTATTGTTAGGGTTAGTGTTAGGGGTTAGAGTTAGAGTTTAGGGTCGGGGTTACGGTTCACGTTAGAGTTTAGGATTAGGGTTAGTTTTAGGTTTATGGTTAGGGTTAGAGTTATTGTTAGAAGTTAATGTTAGAATCAGTGTAAGGGTTAAGGATACGGTTACTGTTAGGTTTAGGTTAGGATTATGTTTATGGATTAGATGTTAGGGATAGGGACAGGGTTAGGGTTAGGGTTACGGTTAGGGTTATTGTTAGGGTTAATGTTAAACGTTAGTTTTAGAGTTAATGTTAGGGTTAGGGTTAGTGTTAGGTTTAGGTTTAGGCATTACGTGTTAATGATACGATTAGGGTTATGTTTAGTGTTACGGTTAGGGTTAGGGTTAGGATTAGGGTGAGTGTTAGGTTAGGATTAGGGTTACAATTTGGGTTAGCGTTGGATTAGCTTTAGGTTTAGGGATCGAGTTAAGGTTGCGTTAGGGTTAGGGTTTGGGTTAGGGATTAGAGGTTGATGTTAGTGTTAGTGTTAGGGTTAGGGTTAGGGTTAGAATTTAGGGTTACGCTTAGTGTTAGGGTTATGCTTAGTGTTATTGTTAAAGTTTAGGTTTAGGTTTATGGTTAGGTTTATGTTTAGGGTTAGCGTTATGGTTAGGGTTAGGTTTAGTGTTAGGTTTAGGGTTAGTGTTAGGGTTAAGTTTAGGGTTAGGGTTTGGTTTAGGGAATAGGGTTAGTGTTAGGGTAAGGGTTTGGGATCGGGGTAGGTTTAGGGTTAGGGTTAGACAAGGGTAGGCTTCTGGTCAGTGTTAGGTTTAGGGTTAGGGTTAGGTTTAGGCTTAGTTTTAGGGTTAGGGTTAGGCTTAGCTTGGGTTAGTGTTAAGGTTTGTTTTTGGATTAGGGTTAGGGTTAGGTTTAGGGTTTAAGATTAGGATTAGGGTTAGGGTTAGTGTTAGTGTTAGGGTTAGTGTTAGGGTTAGGTTTAGGGTATGTTTAGGTTAGAATTAAGGTTTGAGCTAGTGGTTAGGGTTAGGGTTAGCATTACGCGTTAGCATTACCTTAGGGTTAAGGTTATTGTAAGGGTTAAGATTAGAGTTATGGATTAGGGTTAGTGTTCTGGTTAGGATTAGACTTAGGGTTAGAATTAGGGATTAGGGTTAGAGTTAGTGT
The DNA here is from genome assembly GCF_034190915.1 of Cavia porcellus. Taxonomy (NCBI): domain Eukaryota; kingdom Metazoa; phylum Chordata; class Mammalia; order Rodentia; family Caviidae; genus Cavia; species Cavia porcellus. Next base: position 7,716,388 of record NW_026947518.1, read on the forward strand.
TTGTGTTATTGTTAGCCTCATTATTAGGATTAGGGTTAGGTATAGTTTAAAGTTAGGGTTAAGTTTATTGTTAGTGTTAGGTTTAGGGATAGGGTTAGCACTAGGTTTAGGGTTTGGGATAGTGTTAGGGTTAGGCTTAGGTGTTAGGTTTAGTGTTAGGGTTAGGCTTAGGGTTAGAGATTGGGTTAGTGTTAGAGGTTAGGGTTAGCGTTAGTGTTAGTGTTAGTGTTAGGGTTAGGGGCTCAGTGTTAGATTTAGGGGCTAATTGTTAGGATTAGGGTTAGGGTTACTGTTAGCGCTACTGTTATGTTTAGGCTCATGATTAAGGTTATGTTTAGGGTTACGGTTAACGTTCGGCTTAGGGTTAGGCTTAGGGTTAGTGTAGGGATTAGTGATAGGATTTAGGGTTAGGGTTATGGTGAGGTTTAGGGCTAGGTGTAAGGTTTAAGGTTAAGGTTAGGCTTGTTGTTAGGGTTAAGGATTAGGGTAAGGGTTAGTGTTAGGGTTAGTGTTAGTTTTAGATATTAGGGTTAGCGTTAGTTTTATGTTTAGGGTTAGGGTTATGGTTAGGGTTAGGGTTAGGCTTAGTTATCGATTTAGAGATAGGGTTAGGGTTAGGCCTCATACTAGGGTTAGATTAAGGCTTATGTTAGGTCTACGGTTAGGGTTAGGGTAAGGTTTAGGTTTAGGGTTAGGGTTAGGTTTAGTGTTAGGTTGAGTGTTAGGGTTAGGTTTAGGGTTAGGGTTTGGGTTAGGTTTATGGTTAGAGTTAGGTTATTGGTTAGAGTTAGAGTTTAGTTTTACAGTTAGTGTTAGGTTTAGGGTTAGGGTTAGAGTTTAGGGTTAGGGTTAGTGTTAGTGTTATGGTTAGGGTTAGATTTTATTGTTAGTGTTAATGTTAGGGTTAAGGTTATGGTTACTGTTAGGGTTAAGTTATGATTATGTTTATGGGTTAAGTGTTAGGGATAGGGACAGGGTTAGGTTTAGGGTTAGGGGTAGGGTTAGGATTATGGGTTAGTTGTTAATAATATGGTCAGGGTTATGATTAGGGTTACAGTTAGGGTTAGGGTTAGGGTTAGGGTGAGTGTTAGGGTTAGGATTAGGGTTAGTGTTAGTGTTAGGTTTAGATTTAGAGTTTGGGTTACTGTTTGGTTAGGGTTAGGGTTAGGGTTCGAGTTAAGGTTTTGTTAGGGTTAGGGTTAAAGTTTGGGTTCAGAGGTAAATATTCGGGTTAGTGTTTTTGTTAGGGTTATGGTTAGAGTTAGCGCTAAAGTTTAGGGTTAGGGTTAGTGTTAGGTTTATATTTAGTGTTAGGGTTAGGTTTATGATTAGACTTTAGGGTTAAGGTTAGGGTTAGGGTTAGGGCTAGGGTTAGGGATAGGGTTAGGTTTTGGTTTAGGGATTATGGTTAGTTTTAGGGTTAGGTTCGGTAACCGGTTATGTTTAGGGTTAGTGTTAAACAAGGTTAGGCTTGGGGTCATGCTTAGGGTTATGATTATGGTAAGGTTTAGGGTATGGGTGCTGGTTTGAGTTAGCGTTTAGAATTAGGATTAGGGTTAGGGTTAATGTTAGGTTTAGGCTTAGGGTTAGGATTATGGTTAGGGCTAGCGGTTAGCGTTAGTGTTAGGGTTAGGTTTAGCTTTAGGGTTAGGGTTAGGCTTACTTTTAGGGTTAGGAATATGGTTAGGGTTTAGCTTAATGTAAGGGTTACGGTTAGGGATAGGGTTATGTTTAGGGTTAGCAGTAGAATAGGATTAGGTTTAGGGGTTAGTTGTTATCGATAGGGCCAGTTTTAGGCTTCGGATTACAGATTGGTTTAGGTTTACTTTTATGTTTGAGGTAAGGTTTAGTGTTAGGGTTAAGGTTAGTGTTTGGGTTAGGGTTAGTGTTACGGTCAGGGTTTGGGTTATGGATTAGGGATAAGGTTAGTCCTAGGGTTATGGTTAGGGTTAGGTTTCGAGTTCGGGGTTAGAGTTATGGTTATGGTTAGGGTTATTGTAAGGGTAAAAGTTTGGGTTACAGATTAGTGTTAGAGTTTGGGTTAGGGTTAGACTAAGGGTTAGGCTGAGGGTTACTGTTAGGGTTAGGGTTACGGTTAAGGTTACGTTTAGGGTTACAATTAATGTTCGGTTTAGGGTTAGGTTTAGGGTTAGGATTGTGTTTAGGGTTAGGGTTAGAGTTAGAGTTAGTTTTAGGTTTAGCGTTAGGCTTAGAGGCTAGGGTTAGGGTTAGGGTTAAGGTTAAGTTTAGGGTTAGGGTTAGGGTTAAGGTTAGGGTTAGGTTAGGGTTAGGGTTAGGGTTAGGTTTAGGGTTAGGTTTAGGGTTAGAGTTTAGCTTTATGGTTATGGTTAGGGTTAGGGTTAGGGTTAGTGTTATGTTTAGGGTTAGATTTAGGGTTAGGTTTAGGGTTAGAATTTAGGCTTAGGGTTAGTGTTAGGGTTATAGTTAGGGTTAGGGTTAGAAATTTGCATTAGAGTTAGTGTTAGGGTTAAGGTTACGGTTAGTGTTAGGGTTAGGTTAGGGTTATATTTATGGGTTAGGTGTTAATGATAGGGGCAGGGTTAGGCTTAGGATTACAGTTAGGCTTCGGGTTACATTTAGGTTTAGGGTTAGGGTTTGGCTTAGGGTTAGGGGTTAGGTGTTAAAGATATGGATAGGGTTATGTTTAGGGTTAGGGTTAGTGTTAGGGTGAGTGTTAGGGTTAGGATTCAGGTTAGGGTTAGGTTTATCTTTAGTGTTAGAGTTTGGGTTAGGGTTCAGCAAGGGTTCGGTTTAGGGTTCAAGTTAAGTTTGGGTTAGGGTCACGGTTAGGGCGAGGTGTTTGCGGTAGATGTTAGGGTTAGTGTTAGGGTTAGGGTTAGGGTTTGAGTTCAGGTTTATGGTTAGTGTTAGGGTTATGGTTAGGGTTATGCTTGTTGCTTGGGGTTAAGGTTAGCCTTAGGGTTAGGGATAGGGTTAGGGTTAGGTTTAGGGATTAGGGTTAATGTTAGGGTTAGGGTTCGGTAATGGGTTAGGTTTAGGTTTAGGGTTAGACAAGGTTAGGCTTGGGGTCATTGGGTTAGGGTTAGGGTTAGGGTTAGGGTTAGGGTTAGGGTTAGTGTTAGGGTTAGGGTTAGTGTTTGGGTTAGGTTTAGGGTTAGGGTTTCGGGGTTAGGGTTTGGGTTAGGGTTAGGGTTAGTGTTAGGGATTAGGGATAGGAGTAGGGTTAGGGTTAGGGTTAGGGTTAGTGTTAGGGATTAGGGATAATGTTACGGTTAGGTTTATGGTTAGTGTTAAGGATTAGGGATAGGGTTAGGGTTAGGTTTAGGTTTAGAGTTAGGGTTAGGGCTAGAGTTTAGGGTTATGGTTAGGGTTAGAGTTAGGTTTAGGGTTAGAGTTATGCTTAGTTTTAGGATTAGGGATAGGGTTATGGTTTGGCTTAATACAAGGGTTAGGGTTAGAGTTAGCGTTAGGGTTTGTGTTATGGTTAGTGTTTAGGTGTTAATGATATTGTTAGGGTTAGTTGTAGGTTAGGGTTATGGTTAGGGTTAGAGTTAGGGTTAGGGTTAGCTATAGGGTTATGGCTTGGCTTTGGGTTACTGTAAGGCTTAGGGTTACAATTAGGTTTAGTGTTAGGCTTAGGGTAGGGTTAGGGTTAGTTTTAGGTTTAGTGTTAGTTTTAGGTTTAGTGTTAGTTTTAGGGTTAGGTTTAGCTTTAGGGTTAAGGGTTAGGTTTTAGGGATAGGATTAGGGTTAGGGTAGGGTTAGGGTTAGGTTTAGGGGTTAGGTGTGAGGGATAGGGTTAGGGTTAGGCATCGGATTATGGATAGATTTAGGGTTATTCTTAGGTTTAGGGTAAGGTTTAGGGTTAGGGTTAGGGTTAGCATTTGGGTATGGTTAGATTTTGCACTTTAGAGTTAGGGTTAGGATTAGGTTTAGGATTAGGGATAGGGTTAGTGTTAGACGTTAGGGTTAGTCTTAGGGTTAGGGTTAGGGGTTAAGTGTTAGGGTTAAGGTTGGTGTTATTCTTAGGGTTACGGTTAGGGTTAGGGTTACGTTTATGTTTACGTTTAAGGTTATGGTTAATGTTAGGTTTAGGGTTAGGGTTAGCATTAGGATAGCGATTAGGGTTAGGTTTCGGGTTAGGGTTAGGTTGAGTGTTCGTGTTAGGTTTTAGGGTTAGTGTTAGTATTATTGTAAGGGTTAGGGTTGGGGTGATAATTTGAGGTTATGGGTTAGGTTTAGGGTTAGTGTTAATGTTTGGGTTATGGTTACGGTTTTATGGTTAGGGTTAGGGTTAGGGTTATAGTTTTTGATTATGTTTAGGATTAGTCTTAGGGATAGAGTCGGGGATAGGGTTATTGTTATGGGTTAGGTGATATAGATAGGTTTAAGGTTAGGCTTCGCATTATGGTTAGGTTTAAGGTTATGATTAGGTTTAGGTTAGTGTTAGGGTTAGCGTTAGGTTCAGTTTTATGGTTAGTGTTAGTGTTAGGTTTAGCTTTAGGGTTAGGGTTAGGGGTTAGATGTTAGGCATAGGGATAGTGTTAGGGCTAGGGTTAAGGTTAGTGTTAGGGTTAGTTTCAGGGTTAGGGTTATGGTTAGGGTAAGAGTTTAGGGTTAGGGTTAGGGTTACGGTTAGGTTTAGGTTTATGATTAGGTTTACGGTGAGTGTTAGAGGCTAGGGTTAGGGTTAGTTTTAGTTTTAGTGATAAGGTTAGTGTTACAGTGTGCAGTTTAGTGTTACAGTTAGGGTTAGGGTTAGGGTTAGGGTTAGTGATAGAGGTTAGCATTAGGGATAGTGTTAGGGTTAGTGTTAGGGCTTAGGGTTAGGGTTAGTGTTATGGTTAGGATTGGGGCTAAGGGTTATTTTTAGTGTTAGGGGTGAGGGTTAGTGTTAGGATTAGATTTAGGGTTAGGGATAGGGTTAATGTTAGAGGTTAGGGTTAGCGTTAGCGTTAGTCTTAGGGTTAGAGGCTAAGTGTTATGGTTAGTGTTAGGGTTAGTGTTAGGGTTACCGATAGGGTTAGGGTTACAGATAAGTTTATGGTTAGTGTTACGGTTAGTGTTCGGGTTAGGGTAAGGGCTAGGGTTAGAGTAGAGATTAGGGTTAGGTTTAGGGTTAAGTTTAGGGTGAGGTTTAGGGTTAGGTGTAAAGGTTAGGGTTAGGTTTAGGCTTATCATTAGGGTTAGTGATTAGGTTTACTGTTAGTGTTAGTGTTAGGGTTAGCGTTAGGGTTAGGTTTAGGGATTAGGGTTAGGGTTAGTGTTAGTGTTTAGGATTAGGGTTAGGGTTAGGGTTAGGGTTAGAGTTAGTGTTAGGTTTAGGGTTAGGGTTAGAGTTAGTGTTAGGTTAGGGGTAAAATTAGGTTATGGTTAGGTTTAGGGTTAGGGTTATGTTTAGCATTTGCGTTAGATTTAGGGTTCGGATTAGGGTTACGGTTAGGTATAGGGGTTAGGTGTTAGGGATAGTGTTTTGTTATTGTTAGGGTTAGGTTTAGGGTTATGGTTAGGTTTAAGGTTAAGTTTAGGATTATATTTTAGAGTTAGGGTTAGGGTTAGGGTTAGGTGTAGGGGTTAGATTTTAGGGATAGAGATACAGGTTAGGGACAAGGTTAGGGTTAGGGTTAGGGTCAAGTTCAGGGTTAGGGTTAGGGTTATGACTAGGGTAGCATTTAGGGTTAGGGTTAGTGTTAGGTTTAGTGTTATGATTATGGTTAGGGTTAGGTTGAGGTTTAGGGTTAGGGTTAGTGTTAGGTTTAGAAGTTAGGTTTAGTGTTAGGTTTATGGTTAGAGTTAGGGATAGGTTTACTCTTAGGTTTAGTGTTAGAGCTTAGGTTTAGTGTTAGTGTTAGGGTTAGCCTTAGGGTTAGGGTTAGGGTAAAGGTATGTTTTAACTTTAGGGTTAGGGTTAGGGTGAGGGTTATTGTTAGGGTTAGGGTTAGGGTTAGCTATTACAGTCAGGGTTAGGCTTAGTTTAAGGGGTAGGTTTAGGGTTAGGGTAAGGGATTAATGTTAGTTTTAGGGTTAGTGTTAGGGTTATCGTTATGGTTAGGGTTAGGCTTAGGTTTAGGTTAGAAGTTAGTTAGGGGTTGGGTCAGGGTAATGGATACGTTTAGGGCTCGGGTTTGTGTTAGGGTTAGGGTTAGTGGTTAGACTTTAGGGAGAGGGTTAAGATTAGGATTCGGGTTAAGGTTAGGGTTAGTGTTACAATTAGGTTTAGGGTTAGGGAACTGGTAAGGGTTATGATTAGGGTTAGTCGTTAGGTTTCGGTTATGGTTAGGGTTAGGTTTAGATGTTAGTGTTAGGGTTATTGTTAGGGTTATATTTAGTGGTAGGGTTAGGGTTAGGTTTAGAGTTAGGTTTAACTTTAGGGTTAGGGTTAGGATTATTGTTTGGGTTAAGGATAGGTTTACGTTTAGGGTTAGTGTTAGGGTAACGGTTAGGTTTAGAATTTGGATTAGGATTCGGTTAGGGTTAGGTTTAGGGGTTTGGTGTTAGTGATAGGGTTATGTTTAGCCTTAGTGTTACAGTTAGGGTTAGGGTTACAATGAGGTTAGGGTTATAATTAGGGTTAGGGTTATGGTTAGAAGTTAGGATTAGGGTTAGTGTTAGAGTTAGTGTTAGGTTAGTGTTAGGGTTAGAGCTTAGTGTTAGGTTTTAGCGTTAGGATTAGGGTTAGGGTTAGTGTTACAGTTAGATTTTAGGTTTAGGTTTAGGGTTAACGTTAGGGTTAGGGTTAGGGTTATCATTAGAAGTTAACATTTGGTTTAGGGTTAGAGTTAGTGTTAGCGTTAGGCTTACAGTTGTTGGTTCGAGTTAGGGGTAGGCTTAGTGTTAAATCATAGGTTCAGGTTTAGGTTTAGGGTTACAGTAAGGGTTAGGGATAGGAAAAGGGTTAGGATTAGTGTTAGTGTTTAGGTTTCTGGTTAGGATTACGGTTAGTGTTAGTGTTCAGTTTAGAGTTTAGTGTTAGTGTTAGGGTTAGGGTTAGTGTTAGGGTTAGGGTTAGGGTTAGGCTTAGAGTTAGGGTTAGGTTTAGGGTTAGGCTTAGGGTTATGATTAGGGTTAGCGTTACAATTAGGTTATGGTTAGGGTTAGTGTTAGGGTTACGTTTAGGGTTTGCATAAGATTTAGTGTTAGCTTTAGGGTTAGCTTTAGGTTTAGGGGTTAGGTGTTAGAGATAGAGTTATTCTTAGGGTTAGGTTTAGGGTTAGGGTTAGTGTTAGGGTTAGGGTTAGGATTAGAACTTAGGGTTAGGTTTACGGTTAGGTTTACAGTTAGTGTTAGGGTTAGGTTTAGGTTTAAGGTTAGGGTTAGTGTTAGGCTTAGGGTTAGGGTTAATTTTAGGTTTGGGGTTAGGGGTTAGGTGTTAGGGATAATTTTAGTGTTAGGGTTAGGGATAGCTTTAGGATTTGGTTGACGGTTAGGGTTAGCGTTAAGTTTAGTATTAGGGTCAGTTTTAGTGTTAGTGTTAGGGTCATGCTTAGAGGTTAGTTTTAGCTTTTTTGTTAGTGTTTGGGATTAGGGTTACTATTAATGTTGAAGCTTAGGTATAGGGTTAGCGTTAGGGTTAAGGTTAGTGTTAGGCTTAAGGTTATGGAGAGGGTAGGAGTTAGGATTAAGGTTAGTCGTTAGGTTTATGGTTAGTGTTATGGTTAGAGTTATGTTTAGGTTTAGAGGTTAGTGTTAGGGTGAGGGTTAGGGTTATGGTTAGTGATAGGATAGGTTTAGGTTTAGAGTTAAGATTAGCTTTAGGGATAGCGTTACAGTTAGGCGTTGGGTTATGGTTAGAGTTAGGGTTACGATTAGGGTATGGTTGGCGTTAGGGTTAGCATTAGGGTTTGGTTTGTGCTTAGGGTTTGGGTTAGGGTTTGGTTTAGGTGTTAGGTTTGAGGGATAGTTTTAGGGTTAGGCTATGAGTTACAGTTAGGTTTTGGGTTACAATTAAGTTAGGGTTATAGTTACGGTTAGGGTTATTGTTAGGGATAACGATTGCATTAGATTTAGAGTTAGTTTTAGGGTTAGTGTTAGCGTTAGGTTTAGGGGTTAGGTGTTAGGGATAGGGTTACGGTTATGGTTATGGTTAGGGTTAGTGTTAGGGTTAGGGTTAGGGTTATGGTTAGGATTAGCGTTTAGGGTTATGGTTATGGTCAGTGTTTGGTATTACTGTCCGGGTTAGGGTAAGTTTAAGCAGTAGGGTTAGGGTTAGTGTTAGGGATTATTGTTAGGTTTAGGGTTATGATTAGTTTTAGCGTTATGGTAGGTTTAGGGTTAAGGTTAGGGTTAGAGGTTCCGTTTAGAGTTAGGTTTAGTCTTAGGATTTTGGTTAGGGTTAGGGCTGGGGGTTCGGGTTAGGGTTAGTGTTAGGTTTAGGATTAAGGTTACAGTTCATGTTAGGGTTGTGGTTAGATTTAGGGTTAATGTTAGGGATAGTGTTCAGTTTAGAGGTTAGTGTTAGGGTTAGGTTTAGCTTTATGGTTAGGGTTAGAGGTTAGGGTTAGGGTTAGGATTAGAGTAGGAGCTTATGGTTAGTTGTTAGAGTTAGGCTAGGTGTTAGCGTTAGGTGTTAGGGTTATTGTTAGGCTTAGGTTTCCTGTTAGGTTCAAGGTAACAGTTATTGTTTGGGTTAGGATTAAGTTTAGGGTTAGGTTTAGGGTTAGGGTTAGTGTTAGGATTAGGGGTCAGGGTTAAGGGTTAGGGTTATGGTTATTGTTAGCCTTAGGGTTAGTGTTATGGTTAGGCTTAGGGTTATGGTGAGGGTTATTGTTAGGGTTAGCGTTAGAGTTAGGGTTAGGAATTTTGTTTAGGGTTAGGGTTAGGTTTAGGGTTATGGTTAAGTTTACGGTTAAAGTTAGGGGTTAGGATTAGGGTTAGTGTTAGGGTTAGGGGTTAGTGTTAGGGTTCAGGTTAGGTTTAGGGTTAGAGTTAGGTTTAGGGTTAGTGTTAGAGGTTTAGAGTTATGGTTAGGGTTAAGGTTAGTATTAGTGTTAGGGTTACCATTAGGGTTAGGGTTAGGGTTACGGTAAGGTTAGGGTGAGGGTTCGAGTTAGGGTTAGGTATTTGGTTTAAGGTTAATTTAGGGTTAAGGATAGGGTTAGGGGTTTGAGTTAGTGATATTGTTAGTGTTAGGATTATGGGTAGGGTTAGGGTTCTGGATTAGGGTTAGGGTTAGGGTTAGAGTTAGGGATAGAGTTAGTGTTATGTTTAGTTTTAAGGATTATGTTTAGGGTGAAGGTTATTATTAGGGTTAGGGTTAGGCTTAGGGTTAGCGTAAGGGATAGGGTTAGTTTAGGTTTAGTGTTACTGTTTGTGTTAGTGTTACAGTTAGGGTTTAGGGTTAGGGTTAGGATTAGGGTTAGGGTTCGGGTTAGGGGTGGGGCTTAGTGTTAGAGTTAGGGTTAGTGTAAGATATAGAGTTAAGGTTAGGATTAATGGATTAGGGTGAGGTTTAGGGTTACAGTCAGGGTTAGATTTAGGGTTAGGTTTATGTTTAGTGGTTTGGGTTATGGTTATGGTTAGGGTTAGGGTTCGTGTTAGGGTTACAATTAGGGATAGCATGACCGTTAGGGTTAAGGTTAGGGTTAGGATTTTGGTTAGGTTTAGAGGGTTAGGGTTAGGATAAGGGTTAGGTTTAGGCTTTGGCTTAGTGTTACGGTTATGGTAGGGTTAGGGTTAGAGGTTCGGGTTAGAGTTGGTTTAGGCTTGGGCTTATGGTTAGCGTTATGATTAGGGGTTAGTTTTAGGGTTAGCATGAGTGATAGGATTAGTGTTACGGTTTGTGTTAAGGTTATGCTTAGGTTTAGGATTAGTGGTAGACTTAAGGATAGTTTTTGGGTTAGAGGTGTGGGTTAGGGTTAGCGTTACAGTTAGGGTTAGAGGTTAGATTTAGAGTTAGGGTTAGGATTAGTGTTAGATCTTACGGTTAGGTGTTAGGGTTAGAGTTAGGGTTAGGGTTAGTGTTAGTGTTAGGGATAGGGATCAGGGTTAGGGTAAGGTTTAGGGTTAGGGTTAGGTTAGAGTTAGGGTTAGGGATAGGAATTAGGGTTAGGGTAAGTGTTAGTGTTAAGTTTAGGGATAGCGTTTGAGTTAGATGGTAGGGTTAGGATTTGGGGTAGGGTTAGGTTACAGTTAAGGTTAGAGCTTAGTGTTAGTGTTAGAGTTAGGGCTTAAGGTTAGGTGTCAGAGTTGGGGTTAGGTTTATGGCGAAGGTTAAGCTTAGGGTTATAATTAGGGTTAGTGTTAGGGTTACACTTAGGGCTGGGTTAGAGGTTTAATGTCAGGGTTATGGTTAGTGTTAGGGTTAGAGTTTCGGGTTAGAGTGAGTGTTATGGTTAGTGTTATGGTTTGGTTTAGGTTTAGGGTTTAGGGTTAGTGTTTGTGTTAAGGTTAGGGTTAGGTTTATGTATACGTTTTGGTTTAGGGTTAGGGTTCGGATTAGACGTTAGGGTTAGTTTTAGGGTTATGATTAGTCTTAGAGAATAGGGTTTGTCTTAGGGTTAAGGTTAGGTTTAGAGTTAAGGTTAAGGTTAGATATTAGGGTTAGGGTTACTTTAGGGTTAGGGTTAGGGTTAGAGGGTTAGGGTCAGGTTAGGGTTAGGGTTAGCATTAGGTTTAGGTTTAGGGTTAGAGGTTAGTGTTAGTGATAGGGTTATCGTTAGAGTTAGGGTATAGGGTAAGTTTTAGGGTTAATGTTAGGTTTAATGTTAGGGTTAGGGCTATATTTAGGGATAGGGTTAGGGTTAGGGTAAATGTTAGGGTTAGGGTTAGGGTTAGTGTTAGTATTAGAGTTGGGCTTAGAGATTTTCATTTGGGTTAATGTTAGGGTTATGGTTGGTGTTAGTGTTTGGGGTTAGGAATAGTTTTAGGGTTCAGTTAGGGTTAGGGCTAGGGGTTAGCTTTAAGGTTAGTGTTCGGGTTCTTTTTAGGGTTAGGGTTAGAGTTAGGGTTAGGGCTAGTGCTACGGTTACAGGGTTAGGGTTAGCGTTAGGGTTAGGTTTAGTGTTAGGGTTAGGGTTTGGGATCGTGTTAGTGTTAGGGTTAGTGTTCGGGTTCTTGTTGGGATAGGGTTAGTGTTAGGGTTAATGTTAGGGTTGGGTTTATGTTTAGGGTTAGTGTTAGGGTTAGGCTTAGAGGGCTATGGTTAGGTTTAGGTTTAGGGTTTGATTTAGTGATAGGGTTATGGTTGGTTTAGGGTTAGGTTAGGGTTAGGTTTAGTGTTAGTGTTAGGGCTAGGCTTAGGTGTTAGGTGTTAGCTCTTAGGGAGAGGGTTATGTTTAGGCTTTGGGTTACAGTTTTGTTTAGGGTGACAATTACGTTTAGGCTTAAGGTTATGGTTAGGTTTAGTGTTAGGTTTAGGTTTAGACTTAGGGTATGGTTAGTGTTAGGTTTAGGGGTACTGTTTAGGGTAAGGGTTAGGTTTAGGTTTAGGTTTAGGGTTAGTTTTAGGGTTAGGGTTAGGGTTGGGTTAGGGTTAGGTTAAGAGTTAGGGGTAGGTCGAGTTTTAGTTTTAGGTTTAGGGTTAGGGTTAGACGTTAGGTTTAGGGTTAGTGTTAGTGTTAGGGTTAGGATTAGAGGTTAGTGTTAGTTTTAGGGTTAGGGTTAGGTTTAGTGTTGGGGTTATGGCTAGGGTTAGGGTTAGAGTTTAGGGCTAGGGTTAGGATTAGTGTTCTTGTTAGGGTTAGGGTTAGGTTTAGCGTTCTAATTTAGGGTTAGAATTACGTTTAGGTTTATCACTAGTCAGGCTTATGGTACGGTTAGGGTTAGGTATTACGGTCAGGGTTAAAGTTAGTTTTAGGGTTAGTGTTAGGGTTAGAGTTAGGTTTAGGGTTAGAGTTTAGAGTTAGAATTAGGTTAGGGTTATGGTTAGTGTTAGGATTATGATTAGAAGTAAAGTTTTGGGTGGGGTTAGAGTTATGATTACTGGGAGGTTTAGGGTTATTGTTAGGGTTAGGCTTAGGTGTTAGGTGTTAGGGAGAGGGTTATGATTAGGCTTTGGGTTATGGTTAGTGTTAGCGTTACGATTTTGTTTAGGGTTAGGGTTAGGGTTATGGTTAGGGTTATATTTACGGTTAGTTTCAGAGTTAGGTTTAAGGGTTAGGTGTCAGGGATAGGTTTAGGTTTAGGTTTAGGGTTAGTGTTATGGTTAGGTTTACAGTTAGTTTTAGGGTTACGGATAGTGTTAAGGTTATGCTTAGGGTTAGGTTTAGGGTTAGGTTTAGGGATAGGGTTAGGATTAGTGTTAGGGTTATGCTTAGATGTTAGCGTTAATTTTAGTGATAAAGTTTTGGGTTAGCGTTAGGGTTATGTTTAGGCTTAGAGGTTATGGTTAGGGTTAGTGTTAGGGTTAGGGTTAAAGCTTAGGTTTAGTGTTAGGGTTACACTTAGGGTTAGGGTTAGGTTTACTGTTAGTTGTAGGATTAGGTTTAGGGTTAGGTGTTATGTGTTAGGGATAGGATTAGGGCTAGGCTTAATGTTAGGGTTAGGGTTATGGTTAGGGTTAGTTTTATGGTTAGTTTTATGGTTAGGGTTAGCGTTAGGTTTATAGTTAGGGATAGAGTTTTGTTAGGTTAGGGTTAGGGTTAGGGTTAGGGCTAGGGTTAGCGTTAGGTTTAGGGTTATTGTTAGGGTTGGGGTTAGGGTTAGGCTTAGGGTTAGCGTTAGGGATAGGGTTTGGTTTAGGCTTATGGTTCCAGTCTGGTTTAGGGTTACGGTTAGGGTTTAGGGTTAGGGTTAGAATTAGTGTTAGGTTTAGGGTTAGGAATGGGAGTTAGTGATAGCGTTAGGGTTAGCGTTAGAGATAGAGTTAGGGTTTGGGTTAGTGGATTAGGGTGAGGGTTAGGGTTACGGTTAGGGTTAGGTTTTAGGTTTATGGTTAGACGTTAGGCTTATGGTTAGGATTAGGTTTATCGTTAGTGTTAGGATTAAGTTTAGTGTTAAATTTAGTGTTAGGTTTAGGTTTAGGGATAGAGTTAGGGTTAGGGGTTGGGGTGAGGTTTATTGTTCAGATTCGTGTTAAAGTTATGGTTAGGGTAAGAATTACCAATAGGGTTAAGGATAGGGTTAGGGTTAGGGTTAGTGTTTTAGTTTTAGGGTTAGGGTTAGAGTTTCATGTTAGAGTTAGGATTAGGTTTAGTGTTATGTTTAGAATAAGGGTTAGCGTTCAGCGATAGGGTTAGTGTTAGTGTTATGGTTTGGATTACGATTAGTGTTAGTGTTATGATTAGTTTTAGGGATAGGGTTAGTGTTAGGTTTGGGGTTTCGATTAGTGTTTAGGGTTAGGGTTACGGTTAGGGTTACGATTAGGGTTAGAGAACAGAGTTAGTGTTAGGGTTAATGTTACGTTTAGAGTTAAGGTTTTGTTTAGGGTTAGAGGTTAGGATTTTGGTTAGGGATAGTGATATGGTTATCGTTATAGTTAGGGTTTAGGGTAAGGGTTAGGGTTAGTGTTAGGGTTATGTTTAGGGTATGGGTTAGAGTTAAGCTTAGAGATTTTGTTTTGGGTTAAGGTAAAGGTTAGGGTTTGGGTTACGGGTTGGGATTAGGAATAGTGTTAGGTTTAGGTTAGGGATACGTTTAGGTTTAGTGTTAGGTTTAAGGTAGCAGTTAGTGTTCGGAATAGGGTTAGGGTTAGGCTTAGGGTTAGGTTTAAGGATAGGGTTAGGTTTAGTGTTAGGGTTAGGATTATGGTTAGGTGTTAGGCTTAGGTTTAGGATTAGGGTTAGTTTTAGGGTAAGGGTCAGGGGTTAGTGTTTTGGTTAGGTTTAGTTTCACATTAGTGTTAAGGGTTAGTGTTAGAGGGTTAGGCTGAGGGATAGGGTTAGGCTTACGCTTAAGATTAGGGTTAGGGCTAGGGTTATGCTTAGTGGTTAGGGTTATTGTTAGGGTTAGAGTTATGATTAGGGTTAGTGTTAAGTTTAGCGTTAGGGTTTGAGGTTAGGGTTTGGGTTATCGTTAGCATTGGGCTAGGGTTACGTTTATAGTTTGTGTTGGTGTTAGGGTTATGGTTAGTGTTAGCAATTCGCTTAGGTTTACAGCTAGATTAAGGTTTGTGTTAGGGTTAGGGTTAGGGTTAGAGGGTCAGGGAAAGTGTTAGGCTTAGTTTTAGGTTTAGGATTAGTTTTAGGGTTATGGTAGGTTTAGGGTTTATGTTAGGGTTAGAGGTTCGTTTAGAGTTAGGGTTAGCCTTAGGATTTTGATTAGGGTTAGGGTTGGGGGTCCAGGTTAGGGATAGTGTTAGGGTTAGGATTAAGGTTATGGTTAGTGTTAGGGTTGTGGTTAGGTTTAGGGTTAGGTTTAGAGTTAGGGATAGTGTTCAGTTTAGAAGTCAGCATTAGGGTTAGGGTTAGCCTTATGGTTAGGATTAGAGGTTAGGGTTAGGGTTAGGGTTAGCATTAGGGTAGGAGCTTATGGTTAGTTGTTAGGGTCAGGGTTAGGTGTTAGGGTTTGGGGTTAGGGTTATTGTTAGGCTTAGGTTTAGTGTTAGGTTTAAGGTAATGGTTAGTGTTTGGGTTAGGATTAAGTTTAGCGTTAGGTTTATGGTTAGGGTTAGGGTTAGGATTAGGGCTCAGGGTTAAGGATTAAGGGTATGGTTATGGTATTGGTTAGGGTTAGGGTTAGGGTTAGGGTTAGTGTTACGGTTAGGTTTAGGGTTATGGTGAGGATTACGGTTAGGGTTAGCGTTAGAGTTAGCGTTAGGAATTTTGGTAAGCGTTAGGGTTAGGTTTATGGTTACAGTTAGGATTATGGTTAGAGATAGGGTTTAGTGTTCGGTTTAGTATTAGGGTTAGTGTTAGGGTTAGGGTTAGGGGTTATTGTTAGGGTTAAGGTTAGGTTTAGGGTTAGAGTTAGGGTCAGGGTAGTGTTAGAGGGTTAGGGTTATCGTTAGTGTTAGGGTTACCGTTAGGGTTAGTGTTACCGATAGGGTTAGGGTTAAGTTTCAGTAAGGGTTAGAGTTAGGGTTAGGGATTTTGTTTAGGGGTAAGTTTAGGGTTAGGGATAGGGTTAGGGTTAAAGTTTAGGAGTATAGTTTCTTTTAGGGTTAGGTTTAGTGTTAGGGTTAGGTTTAGGGTTACACTTAGTGTTAGGGTTATGATTAAGGTTAGAGTTAGGAATTAGGTGTTAGGGAGAGGGTTAGGGTTAGGCTTTTGGTTATGGTAAGGGTTAGGGTTACGAGTATGTTTACAGTTAGAGTTAGGGTTAGGTTTAGGGTTAGGGTTAGAATTAGAATTTTGGTTTAGGATTAGGATTAGGGTTAGTGTTAGGTATTATGGTCAGGGTTAAAGTTAATTTTAGGGTTAAGGTTAGGGTTAGATTTAGGTTTAGAGTTAGAGTTTAGGATTAGAATTAGGTTAGGGTTAGTGTTAGGATTAGTGTTAGGATTAAGATTAGAAGTTAAGGTTTGGGGGGGCGTTAGGATTATGATTACTGGTAGGTTTAGGGTTACTGTTAGGGTTAGGTGTTAGGTGTTAGGGAGAGGGTTATGATTAGGCTTTGGGTTATGGTTAGTGTTAGCGTTACGATTTTGTTTAGGGTTAGGGTTAGGGTTATGGTTAAGGTTATATTTACGGTTTGTTTCAGAGTTAGGTTTAAGGGTTAGGTGTTAGGGATAGGGTTAGGTTTAGGTTTAGTGTTAGTGTTAGGGTTAGGTTTACAGTTAGGTTTAGAGTTACAGATAGTGTTAGGGTTATGCTTAGGGTTAGTGTTACCTTTAGGGTTAGGTTTAGGGTTAGGGTTAGGATTAGTGTTAGGGTTATCGTTAGATGTTTGCATTAATTTAAGTGATTGAGTTTGGGGTTAGCATTAGGGTTACGGTTAGGCTTAGAGGTTATGGTTAGGGTTAGTGTTGGGTTAGGGTTAAAGCTTAGGTTTAGGGTTAGGGTTGCAGTTAGGGTTAGTGTTAGGGTTAGGTTTACAGTTAGTTATAGGGTTAGGTTTAGGTTTAGGGTTAGGTGTTAAATGTTAGGGATAGGATAGGGTTAGGCTTAGGTTTAGGGTTAGGGTTATGGTTAGAGTTAGCCTTACGGTTATTTTTATGGTTAGGGTTAGTGTTAGGTTTATAGTTAAGGATAGAGTTATGTTAGGTTAGGGTTTGGGTTATTGTTAGGGTTAGGGTTAGGGTTTGGGTTATTGTTAGGGTTAGGGTTAGGGTTTGGCTTAGGTTTAGCGTTAGGGATAGTGTTAGGTTTAGGTTTATGGTTAGGGTCTGGGTTAGGGTTACAGTTAGGGTTTAGGGTATTGGTTAGAATTAGTGTTAGGGTTAGGGTTAGGGATGGGGGTTAGTGATAGGGTTAGGGTTAGCGTTAGAGATAGAGTTAGGGTTAGGTTTAGTGGATTAGGGTATGTGTTAGGGTTATGGTTAGGGTTATGGTTTAGGTTTATGGTTAGAGGTTAGGGTTATGGTTAGGTTTAGGGTTATCGTTAGTGTTAGGGTTAAGTTTAACGTTGAATTTAGTGTTAGGTTTAGGTTTAGGGTTAGAGTTAGGGTTTGGGGTTAGGGTAAGGGTTGGTGTTCAGGTTCGTGTTAGGGTTATGGTTAGGGTTAGCATTAACTTTAGGCTTAATGATAGGTTTAGGGTTAGGGTTAGGGTCAGGGTTAGGGTTATAGGGATAGTGTTAGGGTTAGGGTTAGAGTTTCATGTTAGAGTTAGGGTTATGTTTAGTGTTATGGTTAGAATTAGGGTTAGGGTTCAGGGATAGGGTTAGTGTTAGGGTTTGGATTTCGGTTATTGTTAATGTTATTGTTAGTTTTAGGGATAGGGTTAGTGTTAGTTTTAGGGTTTGGATTAGAGGTTAGGGTTAGGGTTAGGGTTACAATTAGGGTTAGAGAATAGAGTTAGTGTTACTGTTAATGTTAGGTTTAGAGTTAAGGTTACAGTTAGGTTAGAGGTTAGGGTTTTGTTTAGGGTTAGTGATATATTTATCATTATATTTAGGGTTTAGGGTAAGGGTTAGGGTTAATGTTAGGGTTATGTTTAGGGTTAGGGTTAGAGTTAAGCTTATGGTTTGAGATTAGCGTTAAGTTTAGTGTTAGTTTTAGGGTTAGGGTTATGTTTTGGGTTAGAGTTAAAGTTTAGGGTTAGTTTTATGTTTAGAGTTTAGGGTTAGTGTTAGGTTAAGTGTTAGGTTTAGGGATAGGGTTAGCTTTAGGGTTACAGTTTAGGGTTTTGGTTCGGTTTAGGGTTACGGTTATTGTTAGGGTTAGGGTTAGGTTTATGCTTAGTGTTAGGGTTATGATTAAGGTTAGTTTTAGTGGTTAGGTGTTAGGGAGAGGCAAAGGTTAGGCTTTGTGTTACTGTTAGGGTTTGTGTTACAATTAGGTTTAGGGTTAGGTTTAGGTTTAGGTTTGTGTTTAGTTTTAGAGTTAGTGTTAGGGTTAGGTTTAGGTGTTAGGAGTTAGTGATAGGGTTATGGTTATGGTTACATTTAGGGTTAGGGTTTTTATACTGTTATTGTTAGGGTTAATGTTTACAGTTAGGGTTAGTGTTAGTGTTAGGGTTAAGTTTAGGTTTAGGGTTAGGGTTAGTGTTAGGGTTAGAAGTTAGTTTTAGTGTAACGGTTAGGGTTAGGGATAAGGTAAGGGTAAGGGTTAAGGTTATGTTTAGGGTTTAGCATTTAGTTTAGGGTTTGGGTTAGGGTTAACCTTAGAGGTTTTGGTTAGGGTTAGGGTTAGGGTTAAAACTGAGGTTCAGATTTACGCTTATGGTTAAGTTTAGTGTTATGTTTAGAGTTTAGGGTTAGGTTTAATATTAGGGTTAGTGTTAGGTTTACTGTTAGAGGTTAGGTTTTGGTTTAGGGTTAGAGTTAGTGTTAGGGTTAGTGTTAGGCTTAGAGGTTATGGTTATTGTTATGGTTAGGGTTAGGGTTAAATCTTAAGTTCAAGGTTAGAGTTGGGGTAGTGTTCGGTTAGGCATATGACAACGGTTAGGGTTAGGGTTACCCTTAGTTTAGGGTTAGGTTTAGAGTTTAGTGTTAGCGTTAGGCTTATGGTTAGGGTTATTGTGAGGGTTAGGGTTAGGGTTAGAGGTAGGGTTATGGTTAGGGTTAGGCTTAGGGTTATGGTTAGGGGTATGGTTACAATTAGGTTAGCGTTAGGGCTAGGTTTAGGGTTTGCATTAAATTTAATGTTTAGGGTTAGGGTTAGGGTTAGGTTTAGGTTTAGGTGTTACGTGTTAAGCATAGGGTTATGTGTTAGGGTTAGTGTCAGGGTTAGGGTTAGGGTTACGGTTAGAGTTAGGTTTACGGTTATGGTTAGAGGTTAGCGTTAGGTTTGGGGTTAGGGTTAGGGTTTGGTTTAGTGTAATATTTCAGGGTTATGGCTGGGTTTAGGGTTAGGGTTAGTGTTAGATTTAGGCTTAGGGTTACACTTAGTTTTAGGGTTATGGTTAATGTTAGGGTTAGGAGTTAGGTGTCAGGGAGTGGGTTAGGGTTAGGCTTTAGGTTACAGTTAGATTTAGGGTTATGATTAGGTTTAGGGTTAGGTTTAGGATTAGGGTTCGTTTTAGGTTTAGGGTTAGTTTTAGAGTTAGGGTTAGGTTTAGGGGTTAGGTGTTAGCGATAGGGATAGTGTTAGAGTTAGGTGTATGGTTCTGTTTAGGGTTAGGGTTAGGGTTAGTGATAGTGTTAGTGTTAGGGTTAGGGTTAGGGTTTAGGGTTAGGGTTAGGGTTAATATTTGGGTTAGGGTTATGTTTAGTTTTAGGCTTAGGGTTAGTGACAAGGTTAGAAGTTAGTTTCAGTGTTAGCGTTACTGTTAGGGTTATGGTTAGAGGTTAGCGTTTTGTTTAGGGTTAGAGTTAGGTTTAGAGTTAGGGTTAGGCTTAGATGTGATCTTTAGGATTAGTGTTAGTGTTAGGGTTAGCGTTAAAGCTTAAGTTCAGGTTTGCGGTTAGGGTTATGGTTAGAGTTTAGGTTTAGGTTTAAGGTTAGGATTAGGGTTAGATTTTTGGTTAGGGATTAGCTTTTGGTTTATGGTTAGAGTTAGGGTTAGTGTTAGAGTTCGTGTCAGGCTTAGAGGTTATGGTTATGGTTAGGTTTATGGGTAGGGTTAAAGATTAGGTTAAGGGTTATTTTTAGGGGTCAGGTACGGTTAGGGATATTCTAAGGATTGGGATTAAAGTTAATGTTTAGTTTTAGGGTTAGGGTTACGGTTAGAGTTAGTGTTAGGTTTAGAAGTTAGTGTTAGGTTTAGGGTTAGTGTGAGGTTTAGGGTTAGAGTTAGGGTTTTGGTTAGGGTTAGGCTTAGGGTTATGGTTAGGGTTAGGGTTACAATTAGGTTAGCGTTAGGGTTAGGGTTAGTGTTAGGGTTTGGGTTATTGTTATGGTTAGGGTTAGGGTTAGGGTTAGGTTTAGAGGTTAGTTGTTAGGGATAGGGTTATGGGTTAGGGTTAGTGTTAGGGTTAGGGTTAGGGTTAGGTTTAGGGGTTAGATGTTAGGGATAGGGTTATGTGTTAGGGTTAGTGTTAGGGTTAGGGTTATGGTTAGGGTTAGAGTTACGTTTACGGTTATGGTTAGAGTTTAGCGTTAGGTTTGTGGTTAGGGTTAGGGTTTGGTTTAGAGTTAAAGGTTATACTTAGGTTTAGTGTTACCGTTAGGTTTTTGGTAGTGTTAGGGTTTGGGTTAGGGTTAGGTTTGGGGTTAAAGTTTAGTATTATAGTTCCTTTTAGGGTTAGGTTTAGGATTAGGGTTAGGTTTAGGGTTACGCTTAGTGTTAGGGTTATGATTAAGGTTAGATTTAGGAATTAGGTGTTGGGGAGAAGAATAGGGTTAGGCTTTGGGTATTGGTAAGGGTTAGGGTTACGATTAGTTTTACAGTTAGAGTTAGGGTTAGGGTTAGGGTTAGGTTTAGGGTTAGTTTAAGATTTAGGGTTAGGTTTAGGGTTAGTGTTAGGTGTTAGCGATATGGTTAGGGTTAGTGTTAAGTTTAGGGTTTGGTTTAGGGTTAGGGATAGTGTTACGGTTAGAGTTAGGGTTTAGGGTTATGGTGAGGGTTAGGTTTATGTTTATGTTTAGGGTTAGGTTTAGAGTTAGGTTTAGAAGATAGGTTTTGTGTTAAGGTTAGCGTTAGGTTTAGGGTTATGGCTAGAGGTTAGCATGTATTTTAGTGTTAGAGTTAGGGTTAGGTATAGGGTTAGGGTTAGGCTTAGAGATTACGGTTAGGGTTATGGTTGGGTTAGGGTTAAAGCTTAGGTTCAGGTTTATGTTTAGGGTTACGATTAGGCTTATGGTTAGAGGTTAGGATTAGGCTTAATGTTATGGTTAGGGTTAGGTTTATGGTTAAAGTTAGCTTTTGGTTTAGGTTTAGAGTTAGGGTTAGTGTTTGGCTTAGAGGTTATGTGCAGGTTTAGGTTTAGGGTTAGGTTTTTTGTTAAAGCTTAGGGTCAGTGTTAGGATTAGGCTTAGGGTTAGGCTTAGGGATATGGTAAGGGTTAGGATCAGGGTTAGTGGTGAGTTTTAGGGTTAGGGTTATGGTTAGTTTTAGGGTTAGGTGTAGATGTTAGTGTTACTGTTAGGGTTAGTGTGAGGGTTAGGGTTAGGTTTAGAGTTATGGTTAGGTTCAGTGTTAGGCTTAGGGTTATGGTTTGTGCTAGGGTTACAATTAGGGTCGCATTAGGGCTTAGGGTCAGGGTTAGGGTTTGCTTTAGATTTAGTGTTAGGTTTAGGGTAAGAGATTGGGTTAGGTTTAGGGGTTAGGTTTTAGGTATAATGTTATGGGTTATGTTTAGAGTTAGCGTTAGGGTTAGGGTTAGATTTAGGGTTAGGGTTAGGGTTAGATTTAGCGTTAGGGTTAGGGTTAGGTTTAGAGTTTAGTGTTAGGCTTAGGTTTTGGTTAATGTTATGGTTAAGGTTAGGGTTAGGTTGCGGTTTAGGGTGAGGGTTAGGTTTAGAAGTTAGACTTAGTGTTAGTTTTAAGGTTAGGTTTAGGGTTAGGGTTATTGTTAGAGGTTAGGGTTAGTGTTAGTGTTAGGGTTAGGGTTAGGGATAGGTTTGGGGTTAGTTTTAGCATTAAGGTTAGATGTATGTGTTAGGGTTAGAGTTAGGGTTTGGGTTACAGTTAGGGTTAGGTTTATGCTAGGGTTAGGGTTAGGGTTAGGGTTAGGGTTCGGGTTAGAGTTAGGGTTAGGTTTATGCTAGGGTTAGGGTTACAGTTAGGGTTAGGTATTACAGTCAGGCTTAGAGTTAGTTTAAGTGTTAGGGTTAGGGATAGGTTAAGGGATCAATGCTAGTTCTGGGTTAGGGTTATGGTTATTGTTACGGTTAGTGTTAGAATTAGAAGTTAGATTTAGGGGTTAGGGTTAGGGGTTAGCTGTTAGGTAGAGTGTAAAAGTTAGGCTTCGGTTTACGGTTAGGGTTAGTGTTACAATTAGATTTAGGGTTAAGTTTAGGGTTATTGTTAGGGTTAGGTTTATTGCTAGATTTAGCGTTAGGGTTAGGGGTTAGGTGTTAGGCATAAGTTTAGGGTTAGGGTTAGAGTTAGGTTTGCCATTAGGGTTATGTGTAGGGATAGTTTTAGGTTTAGGGTTAGGGTTTAGGGTTAGTATTAGGGTTAGTGTTAGGTTTAGGTTTAGGTTTAGGGTTATGATTAGGGATAGTGTTAGGTTTAGGGTTAGGGTTTAGGGTTAGTCTTAGGTTTAGGGTTAGGTTTTCGGCTAGGCTTCGGGTTACAGATAGGGTTAGAGTTACGTTTTGCTTAGGGTTAGTGTTAGGGTTAGTGTTAGGTTTAGGTTTAGGGTTACATGTTAGTGATAGATTTAGGTTTAGGGTTAGTGCTACGGTTAGAGTTTAGGGTTAGGGTTACGGTTAGTTTTATGGTTAGGGTTAGGGATAGTGTTAGGTTTAGGGTTAGGGTTTCGGGTTAGTGTTAGGGTTAGGGTTAGGTTTACGGTTAGGTTTAGGGATAGTGTTAGGTTTAGGATTAGGGTTTAGGCTTAGTGTTATGGTTAGGGTTAGGGTTATGGTTATGTCTAGGCTTCGGGTTACAGTTAGGGTTAGAGTTACATTTAGCTTAGTGTTAGGGTTAGGTTTAGGGTTAGGGTTACATGTTAGTGATAGGTTTAGGTTTAGGGTTAGTGTTATGGTTAGAGTTTAGGGTTAGGGTTAGGGTTAGGTTTAGGGTTAGCAGTTACGGTTAAGGTTGGGTTAGGGTAAGAGTTAAAGATTAAGTTTAGGGTTAAGATTAGGGTTAGGGTTAGCGTTAGGGTTAGGGTTATGTCTAGGCTTCGATTTACAGTTATGGTTATAGTTACGTTTAGCTTAGGGTTTGCATTAGGGTTAGGTTTAGGGTTAGGGTTAGGGTTACATGTTAGTGATAGGTTTAGGTTTAGGTTTAGGATTAGTGTTACGTTTAGAGTTTAGGGTTAGGGTTAGTGTTACGTTTAGAGTTTAGGTTTAGGGTTAGGGTTGCGTTAGGGTTAGAGTTAAAGCTTAGGTTTATGGTTAGGATTAGGGTTAGTGTTAGGGTTAGTGTTAGTGTTAGTGTTAGTGTTAGGGTTAGGGTTAGGATTAGGGTAAGGGTTAGCCTTATGTTTCGATGTTAGCATTCGGTTTAGTGTTAGAGTTTGGGGTTAGGGTGAGGGTTAGGGTAAGGCTTAGAAGTTATCTTTAGTGTTAGGGTTAGGCTTAGGGATAAAGCTTAGGTTTAGGGTTAGGGTTAGCGTTTAGTTAAGGGATAGGGTAAGGGTTAGGATTAGGTTTAGTCGTTTGGTTTAGGATTAGGTTTAATTTAGGGTTAGGGTTAGGCTTAGGATTAGGGTTATTGTTAGGATTAGGGTTAGGTATAGGGTTATGGCTAGGCATCGGGTTATTGTAAGGCTTAGGGTTACAATTAGGTTTAGGGTTAGGCTTTGGGTAGGAGTTTTAGGGTTAGGTTTAGCTTTAGGTTTAGGGGTTAGGTGTTGGGGATAGGGTTAGGATTAGTGTAGGGTTAGGTTTACAGTTAGGGTTAGGATTAGTGTTAGGGCTTAATGTGAGGGGTTAGGATTGGGTTAGCATTAGAGTTAGGGTTAGGGTTAGGTTTAGTGTTAAGCTTAGGGTTAATGTTAGGGGTAGTGTTAGGGTTATGTTCAGAGATTAGCTTTAGTGCTATTGATAGAGTTTGTGGTAAAGTTAGCGTTAAGGTGAGGCTTAGATGTCATTTTTATTGTTATGATTATGGTTAGGGTTAAAGCTTAGATTTTGGGTTAGGGTTAGTGTTAGGGTCAGGGATAGGTTTAGTGTTAGGTTTAGGGCTAGTCTTAGGGTTAGGTTTAGGGTTAGGATTACATTTAGTTTAGGGTTAGGTTTAGGGTTAATATTTAGGTTTAAGGTTATGGATAGGTTTAGGGTTAGGTTAGCGTTTAGGTAAGGGATAGGGTAAGGGTTAGGATTAGGTTTGGTCATTAGGTTTAGAGTTAGGTTTAGGTTAGGGTTAGAGTTAGGCTTAGGGTTAGGTTTAGAGTTAGGGTTAAGTTTAAGGTTAGAGGTTAGCGTTTGGTTTAGAGTTTGTGTTAGGGTTAACCTTAGAGTTTATTGTTAGGGTTAGGTGTTAGGGTTAGAGCTTAGGTTCAGGTTTATGCTAATGGTTAACGTTAGGGTTACAGTCAGAGTTTACGGTTAGGTTTAAGGTTAGTTTTAGGGCAAGGGTTATGTTTAGAGGTTAGGTTTTGGTTTAAGTTTAGAGTTAAGTTTAGTGTTAGGGTTAGTGTTAGTCTTAGAGGTTATGGTTATGGTTATGGTTAGGGTTAGGGTTAAAGCTTAGGTTCAGGGTTAGGGTTGGGGTAGTGTTTGCTTAGGGATATGGCAAGGGTTAGGATTAGGGTTAGTGGTTAGTTTTAGGGTTAGGGTTACCCTTAGGTTTATGGTTACTTTTAGAGGTTAGTGTTAGCGTTAGGTTTATGGTTAGGGTTAGGGTTATTGTGAGGGTTAGGGTTAGAGTTAGGTTTAGGATTATGGTTAGGGGTAGGGTTACAATTAGATTAGCGTTAGGGTTAGGGTTAGGGTTTGCGTTATATTTAGTGTTAATGTTAGGGTTAGGGTTAGGTTTAGGTGTTACGTGTTAACAATAGGGTTATGGGTTAGGGTTAGTGTTAGGGTTAGGGTTAGGTTTACAGTTAGAGTTAGGGTTACGGTTATCGTTAGAGGTTAGCGTTAGGTTTAGGGTTAGCGTTAGGGTTAGGGTTTGGGTTAGAGTTAAAGGTTAAGGTTAGGTATACCGGTACGGTTAGAGTTTAGGGTTAGTGTTAGGGTAAGGTTTAGGTTTAGGGTTAGGTTTAGGTTTAGTGTTATGGTTTAGGGTTATGGCTCAGTTTAGGGTTAGGGTTAGTGTTAGGTTTAGGCTTAGGGTTACACTTAGTGTTAGGGTTGTGATTAAAGTTAGTGTTAGGAGTTAGGTGTTAGTGAGTGGCTTAGGGTTAGGCTTTGGGTTACGGTTAGGGTTAGGGTTATGATTAGGTTTAGGGGTAGGTTTAGGATTAGGGTTATGTTTAGGTTTAGGGTTAGTTTTAGATTTAGAGTTAGGGTTAGGGTTAGGGGTTAGGTGTTAGCGATATAGTTAGGGTTAGGTTTATGATTCAGCTTAGGGTTAGGGTTAGGGTTAGTGATAGTGTTAGGGTTTGGATTAGGGTTTATGGTTAGGATTAGTTTTAAGGTTTAGAGTTAGTGTTAGGGTTAGGTTTAGTTTTAGTCTTAAGGTTAGTGATAGTGTTAGAAGTTAGTTTTAGTGTTAGTGTTAGTGTTAGGGTTAGGGTTAGGGTTAGGGTTATGGTTAGTGGTTAGCGTTTGGTTTAGGGTTAGAGTTAGGTTTAGAGCTAGGGTTAGGTTTAGACTTGATGGTTTGGATTAGTGTTAGGGTTAGGGTGAGCGTTAAAGCTTACGTTCAGTTTTACAGTTAAGGTTATGCTTAGAGTTTAGCTTTAGGTTTAAGTTTAGGATTAGGGTTAGATTTTTGTTTAGAGATTAGCTTTTGGTTTTGGGTTATAGTTAGGGTTAGTGTTAGGGTTAATGTAAGGCTTAGAGGTTATGGTTATGGTTATGGTTAGGGTTACGGTTAGGCTTAAAGCTTAGGTTGAGTGTTAGTCTTAGGGGTCGGGTATGGTTAGGGATATTCTAAGTGTTGGGTTAGGTTTAATGTTTAGTTTTAGGGTTAGGGTTATGGTTAGATTTAGCGTTAGGTTTAGAATTTAGTGTTAGGTTTAGGTTTAGGGTTAGGGTTAGTGTGAGGGTTAGGGTTAGAGTTAGGGTTATGGTTAGGGTTAGGCTTAGGGTTATGGTTAGGGTTAGGGCTACAATTAGGTTAGTGTTAGGATTAGGGTTAGGGTTGGGGTTTGTGTTAGTGTTATGGTTAGGGTTTGGGTTAGGTTTAGGAGTTAAGTGTTAGGGATAGGGTTATGGGTTAGGGTTAGTGTTAGGGTTAGGGTTAGGGTTACATTTAGTGTTAGTGTTACGGTTATGGTTAGAGGTTAGTATTAGGTTTGGTGTTAGGGTTAGGGTTTGGTTTAGTGTTAAAGGTTATGGTTAAGTTTAGTGTTACTGTTAGAGTTTCGAGTTATTTTTAGGGTAAGGGTTAGGTTTAGGGATAGGGTTAGGTTTAGGGTTAAAGTTTAGCAGTATAGTTCCTTTTAGGGTTAGGGTTAGTGTTAGGATTAGGTTTAGGGTTACGCTTAGTGTTAGGGTTATGATTAAGGTTCGAGTTATGAATTAGGTGTTGGGGAGATGGTTAGGGTTAGGCTTTGGGTTTCGGTAAGGGTTAAGGTTATGATTAGGTTTACAGTTAGAGTTAGCGTTAGGGTTAGGGTTAGGTTTAGGGTTAGCTTAAGAGTTAGGGTTAGGTTTAGGGTTAGGTGTTAATTGTTAGCAATAGGGTTAGGGTTAAATTTAGGGTTCGGTTTAGGGTTAGGGATAGTGTTGCGGTTCGGTTTAGGGTTAGGGATAGTGTTAGGGTTAGGGTTAGGAATTAGGGTTATGGTTAGGATTAAGTTTAGGTTTTTGTTTAGGGTTAGGTTTAATTTAGGGTTAGAAGATAGGTTTAGTGTTAGGGTTAGCATTAGGTTTAGGGTTATGGCTCGAGGTTAGCGTTTGGTTTAGGGTTAGAGTTAGGGTTAGGTATAGGGTTAGGGTTAGGCTTAGAGATTACAGTTAGGGTTATGGTTAAGGTTAGGGTTAAAGCTTAGGTTCAGGTTTATGTTTAGGGTTACAGTTAGGCTTATGGTTAGAGCTTTGGGTTAGGCCTAAGGTTATGGTTAGGGTATGGTTAAATTTAGCTTTTGGTTTAGGTTTAGAGTTAGGGTTAGTGTTAGGGTTAGTGTTAGGCTTAGAGGTTATGGGCAGGGTTAGTTTTAGGGTTAGGTTAGGGTTAAAGCTAGGGTCAGCGTTAGGATTAGGCTTAGGGTTAGGCTTAGGTATATGGTAAGGGTTGGGATTAGGGTTAGTGGTGAGTTTTAGGGTTAGGGTTACCTTTAGATTTAGGGTTAGTTTTAGATGTTATTGTTAGTGTTAGGGTTAGGTTTAGTGTGAGGGTTAGGGTTAGGTTTAGAGTTATGGTTAGGTTTAGGGTTAGGCTTAGGGTTATGTTTAGTGTTAGGGTTACAGTTAGGTTCACATTAGGGTTAGGGTTAGGGTTTGCTTTACATTTAGTGTTAGGTTTAGGGTTAGAGATAGGGTTAGGTTTAGGGTTTAGGTGTTAGGGATAGTGTTATGGGTTATGGTTTTTGTTAGTGTTAGGGTTAGATTTATGCTTAGTGTTAGGGTTAGGGTTAAGGTTAGAGTTTAGGGTTAGGGTTAGGTTTACCATTAGGGTTATGTGTAGGGATAGATTTAGGTTTAGGGTTACAGTTTAGGGTTAGTGTTAGGTTTAGGCTTAGGTTTAGGTTTAGGGTTAGGTTTAGGGTTAGGGATAGTGTTAGGTTTAGGTTTAGGGTTTAGGGTTAGTGTTAGTGTTAGGCTTAGGGTTATAGCTAGGCTTCGGTTTACAGTTAGGTTTATAGTTTACGTTTAGCTTCGGTTTAGGGTTAGGGATAGGGTTACATTTTAGTGATAGGTTTAGGTTTAGGGTTAGGGTTACATTTTAGTGATAGGTTTAGGTTTAGGGTTAGTGTTACGGTTAAAGTTTAGGATTAGTGTTAGGGTTACGTTTACAGTTAGGTTTAGGATTAGGGATAGTGTTAGTTTTAGGGTTAGGGTTTAGTGTTAGTGTTAGGGTTATGGTTATGGTTATGGCTAGGCTTTGGTTTACAGTTAGGGTTAGAGTTACGTTTAGCTTAGGTTTAGTGTTAGGGTTAGGGTTACATGTTAGTGATAGGTTTAGATTTAGGGTTAGTGTTACGGTTAGAGGTTGGTTTAGGGTTAGGGTTAGGGTTAAGTTTAGGGTTAGAGATAGAGTTATTGTTAGGATAAGTGGATTAGGGTGAGGGTGAGGGTTACGGTTAAGTTTACGGTTAGGGTTAGGTTTATGGTTAGAGGTTAGGGTTATCGTTAGGGTTAGGGTTATTGTTAGGGTTAGGGTTAATTTAGTGTTAAATTTAATGCTAGGGTTACATTTAGTTTAGGGTTAGAGTTAGGGTTAGGGGTTAGGGTGAGGGTTAGTGTTCGGGCCTGTGTTAGGTTTATGGTTAGGGTTAGGATTTAGGATAGGGTTAGGTTTATGGTTAGGTTTAGACGTTTATGGTTAAGGTTAGGGTTAGGGTTAGAGTTTCATGTTAGAGTTAGTGTTAGGGTTAGTGTTATTGTTAGGTTTAGTGTTATGGTTTCGGGTTAGGGTTAGTGTTAGAGTTAGTGTTAGGGTTTGGTTTACGGTTAGTGTTAGGGTTATGGTTAGGTTTAGGGATAGGGTTAGTGTTAGGGTTAGTGTTCAGATTAGAGGTTAGGGTTAGGGTTACGGTTACGATTAGGGTTAGAGGATAGAGTTGTTGTTAGGGTTAATGTTAGGTTTTGAGTTAAGTTTACGGTTAGGGTTAGAGTTTAGGGTTAGGGTTAGTGTTACACTAGGGTCAATGTTAGTTTTAGAGTGTAATTATTATGGTTATGGTTATGGTTAGGGTTAGTGTTAGGTTTAGTGTTAGGGTTTGAGGT
The DNA here is from genome assembly GCF_034190915.1 of Cavia porcellus. Classification (NCBI taxonomy): domain Eukaryota; kingdom Metazoa; phylum Chordata; class Mammalia; order Rodentia; family Caviidae; genus Cavia; species Cavia porcellus. The sequence goes on from NW_026947518.1 coordinate 7,744,406, forward strand.
TAGTTTATGGTTACGGTTAGAGTTTAGTGTTAGTGTTTGTGTAAGAGTTAAGTTAAGGGTTAGGTTTAGGGTTAGGGTTAGGGTTAGGCTTACGCTTAGTGTTAGAGTTATGATTAAGGTTAGGGTTAGGGATTAGGTGTTACAGAGTGGGTTAGTTTTAGGCTTTGGGTTACGGTTAGGGTTAGGTTCACGATTAGGTTTAGGGTTAGGGTTAGAGTTAGGGTTAGGGTTAGGAAAAGCTTAAAGGTTAGGATTAGGGTCAGTGGTTAGTTCTAGGGTTAGGGTTACAGCTAGGGTTAGGGTTAGGGTTAGAGGTTACCGTTATTTTTACGGTTAGTGTTAGGGTTAGCGTGAGGGTTAGGGTTAGTGTTAGAGTTAGGGTTATATTTAGGCTTAGTTTTAGAGTTAGTGTTAGGGTTAGGGTTAGGGGTTAGGTGTTAGCGATATGGTTAGGGTTAGCTTTAGTGTTTGGTTTAGGGTTAGGGTTAGGTTTAGCGATAATGTTAGCATTAGGGTTAGGGTTAGGGATAAAGTTTAGGTTCAAGATTAGGTTTAGGTTTATTTTTAGGGTTAGCGATAGTGTAAGGATTAGAATTAGAGTTTGTGTTTAGGTTTAGGGTTAGGATTACGGTTAGTGCTAGGGTTAGGTTTTGATGTTAGTGTTAATGTTAGGATTAGGCTTAGGGTTAGTGTTAGTGTTAGGTTAAGTTTACCGTTAGGGTTAGGGTTAGGTTTAGGCTTATGGTTATGATTAGGGTTATGGTAACAATTAGGTTCGGGTTCGGGTTAGGGCTAGGGTCAGGGTTGGGATTAGAATTTATGGTTAGGGTTGGGTTTACGGTTTAAGGTTAGGGTTAGTGTTACGTTTATGATTAGAGGTAAGCATTAGGTTTTGGGTTAGGGTTAGGATTTGGGTTAGAGTTAAAGGTTAGGGTTAGGGATAGGGTTATGGTTAGAGTTTAGGGTTAGTGTTAGGGTAAGGGTTAGGGTTGGGTTATGATCAGTGTTAGGGTTAGGGTTTGGTTTATGCTTAGTGTTAGTATTATGATTAAGGTTAGGTTTAGGGGTCAGGTGTTAGGAAAAGTGTTAGGCTTTGGGTTAAGTTTAGCGTTAGCATTACGATTAGGTTTAAGATTAGGGTTAGGGTAAGGGTTAATTTTAGGTTTAGGTTTAGGGTTAGTTTTAGAGTTAGGATTAGGCATAGGGTTAGGGTTAGGTTTTAACGATAGGGTTATGGTTATGGTTAGGGTGAATCTTAGGTTCCGGATTAGGTTTAGGGTTAAGGTATGGGTTAGGGATAGGGTAATTGTTAGGATTAGGTTTAGTGATTAGTTCTATAGTTATGATTACTGTTAGGGTTAGATTTAGGGGTTAGTTTTAGGGTTAGGTTTAGTGTTACTGTGAGGGCTAGGGTTAGGGTTAGAGTTAGGTTAAGGTTAGGGTTAGGCTTAGCATTATGGTTAGTGTTAGGATTACATTTAGGTTAATGTTAGGGTTAGGGTTAGATTGAGGTTTAGGATTAGTGTTTTCATTAGATGTAGTGTTAGGTACGGGTTAGGGTTAGGTGTACAGCTTAGATGTTAGGGATAGGGTTATGGGTTAGAGTTAGGGTTAGTGTTAGTAAGGTTAATGTTATGGTTAGGGTTAGCATTTAGGGTTAGGCTTATGGTTAGGGTTAATTTTATGGTTAGGGTTAGGTTTCGGTTGAGGTTTAGAATTAGGGTTAAAATTAAGTTTAGTGTTAGGTTTAGAGTTAGTGTTAGGGATAGGTTTAGGGTTAGTGTTAGAGTTTAGGGTTAGTGTTAGGTATAAGGTTAGGGTTAGAGGTATGTGTTATGGTTAGTTTTAGCATTAGGGTTAGGGTAAGTGTTAGGGTTAGGGTTAGGTTTATGCTAGGGTTAGGGTTAGGTTTAGGGTTAGGTATTACAGACATAGTTAACTTTAGCGTAAGGGGTAAGGTTAGGGTTAGTGTAAGGGATTAATGTTAGGTTTAGGGTTAGGGTTATGGTTATGGTTATGGTTAGGGATAGGGTTAGGATTAGAAGTTACGGTTAGTGGTAGGGTTAGGGTTATGGTTACATTTAGGGTTGGGGTAGTTTTATGGTTTAGGGTTAGGGGTTAGGTGTTAGGGAGAGGGTTAGGCTTCGGTTTATGGTTAGGGTTAGGGTTTCTATTATGTTTAGAGTTTGGCTTAGGCTTAGGGTTAGAGTTAGGGTTAGTGTTAGTGTTAGTTTTGGGGTTAGATTTAGCATTAGGGTTTGGGGTTATGTGTTAGGGTCAGGGTTAATTTTAAGGTTAGGGTTAGGTTGATTGTTAGGGTTAGGGTTAGGGTTTAGGGTTAGTGTTACGATTAGGGTTCAGGTTATGGTTAATCTTCAGATTAGTGTTAGCATTAGTGTTAGGGGTTAGGAGTTAGTGATAGGGTTAGGGTTAGGTTTAGGGTTCGGCTTAGGGTTAGGATTAGGGTTAGTGATAGTGTTAGGGTTAGGGTTAGGGTTAAGGTTAAAGCTTAGATTCAGGTTTAGGTTTAAGGTTAGGGTTAGGTTTAGGGAGAGGGTAAGGGTTAGAATAAGGGTTAGTGGTTAGGTTTAGGGTTAGGATTACAGTTAGGGCTAGGGTTAGGTTTAGAGGTTAGTGTTAGTGTTAGGATTAGTCTTAGTGTTAGGGTTAAGGTTAGAGTTATCATTATGGTTAGGTTTTGGCTTAAAGTTATGGTTAGGGTTAGGGTTATAATTAGGTTCAGGTTCAGGTTAGGGCTTGGGTCAGGGTTAGGATTAGAATTTAGGGTTAGGGTTAGGTTTAAGGTTAAGGGCTCGAGTTAGTGTTACGGTTATGGTTAGAGGTTAGCATTAGGGTTAGGGTTATTGTTTGCGTTAGGGTAAGGTTTAGTGTTAGGGTCAGGTTTATTGATAGCATTAGGGCTAGGATTTGGTTTAGTGTTAGGGTTAATTTTAGGGATAGTGCTAGGGTTAGGGTTAGGGTTTCGCTTTAGGGTTAGGGTTAGGGTTAAGTTTAGGTTTAAGTTTAGGTTTAGGGTAAGGGTTCGGTTTAGTGTTACAATTAGAGTATAGGGTTAGATTTTGGGTTAGGGTTAGGGTTAGGGTTAGAGTTAGTGTTACGATTATGGTTAGAGGTTAGCGTTTTATTTAGGGTTACAGTTAGGATTAGCGTTAGTGTTAAGGTTAGGCTTAGAGGTTATGGTTAGGGTTAGGGTTAGAGTGAAAGCTTAGGTTCATGGTTAGGTTTAGGGTTAAGGTAAGGGTCAGGGATAGGGTAAGGTTTAGGATTAGGTTTAGTGATTAGTTTTAGGGTTAGGGTTATTGTTAGGGTTAGGGTTAGCTTTAGGTGTTAGTTTTAGGTTTAGGGTTAAGGTTAGAGTTAGTGTGATGGTTAGGGTTAGTGTTAGATTTAGGTTTAGGGTTAGGCTTAGGCTTGGAGTTATGGTTAGGGTTAGGATTTCCTTTAGGTTCACTTTAGGGTTAGGGTTAGGTTGAGGTTTAGGGTTAGGGTTTGCGTTAGATGTAGTGCTAGGGTTAGGATTTGGGTTAGGTTTTCGGGTTAGGTGTTAGGGATAGGGTTAAAGGTTAGGGTTAGGGTTACTGTTTGGGTTAGTGCTATGGTTAGGGTTAACATTTAGGTTTAGGCTTAGTATTAGGGTTAGGATAATGGTTAGGGTTAAGGTTAGGTAGAGGTTTAGGGTTAGGGTTAGTTTTAGTGTTACAGTTAGAGTTTAGGGTTAGATTTTGGGTTTGGGTTAGGGTTAGATTTAGTGTTACGGTTACGGTTAGAGGTTAGGGTTTGGTTTAGGGTTATAGTTAGGAGTAGTGTTAGTGTTAACGTTAGGCTTAGAGGTTATGGTTAGGGTTATGGTTAGGGTGAAACTTCGGTTCCGGATTATGTTTAGGGTTAAGGTAAAGGTCACGGATAGGGTAAGGTTTAGGATTAGGTATAGTGATTAGTTTTAGGATTAGGCTTACGGTTAGGGTTAGGGTTAGCTTTAGGTGTTAGTTTTAGGTTTAGGGTTAATGTTAGAGTTAGTGTGAGGGTTAGGGTTAGTGTTAGATTTAGGTTTAGGGTTAGGCTTAGGCTTGGAGTTATGGTTAGAGTTAGGATTCCCTTTAGGTTCACGTTAGGGTTAGGTTGAGGTTTAGGGTAGGGTTTGTGTTAGATGTAGTGCTAGGGTAAGGATTAGGGTTAGGTTTTCGGGTTAGGTGTTAGGGAGAGGGTTAAGGTTAGGCTTCGGCTTATGGTTAGTGTTAGGGTTACTATTATGTTTAGAGTTAGGCTTAGGCTTAGGCTTAGGGTTAGGGTTAGTGTTGATTTTGGGGTTAGATTTAGCGTTAGGGTTTGGGGTTAGTTGTTAGGGTCAGGGTTAAGGTTAGGGTTAGTGTTAGGGTTAGGTCGATGGTTAGGGTTAGGCTTAGGGATAGTGTTAGCTTTATGTTTAGGGTTTAGGGTTAGTGTTACAATTAGGGTTTGGGTTATGGTTAAGCTTTGGAGTATGGTTAGGGTTAGGTTTACAATTAGTTTAGGGTTTTGTTTAAGTTTAGGGTTAGGGTTAGGCTTATGTTTAGAGGTTAGCTTTTGGTTTAGGGTTAAAGTTAGGCTTAGTGTAAGGTTTAGTTTTAGGCTTACAGGTTATGGTTAGGTTTAGGGTTGGGATTAGGGTTAAAGCTTAGGTTCAGTGTTAGGGTTAGGGTTAGTGTTATGTAAGGGATATGCTAAAGATTAGAATTAGTATTAGTGGTTAGCTTTAGGGTTAGGGTTATGGTTAGTGTTAGGGTTAGGTTTAGAGGTTAGTTTTAGGGTAAGTATTAGGGTTAGGGTAGGTGTGAGGGTTAGGGTTAGGCTTAGAGTTAGGGTTAGGTTTAGGGTTAGGCTTAGGGTTATGGTTAGGGTTAGGGTTACAATTAGGTTAGTTTTAGGGTTAGGGTTAGGTTTAGGGTTAGCGTTAGATTTAGTGTTAGGGTTAGGATTAGGGTTAGGGTTTAGGTGTTAGGCATAGGGTTATGGATTAGGGTTAGTGTTAGTGTTAGGTTTACAGTTAGGGTTAGGCTTTTGGTTATGGTTAGGGTGAGGGTTACAGTTATGGTTAGAGGTTAGCATTAGGTTTAGTGTTAGGGTTAGGGTTAGGGTTAGGGTTTGGCTTGGAGTTAAAGGTTAGTGTTAGGTTTAGGGTTGCGGTTAGAGTTTAGTGTTAGTGTTAGTGTAAGAGTTATGTTTAGGGTTAGGTTTAGTGTTAGGGTTAGGGTTTGGGTTAGGGTTATGGTTAGGGTTATGGTTAGTGGTTAGCATTAAGTTAAGTGATAGGGTTTGTAGTTAGGGTTAGGGTGAGGCTTAGAAGTTATGGTTAGTGTTATGGTTAGGGTTAGGTTTAAAGGTTAGGTTTAGGGCTTGGGTTAGCGTTAGTGTTAGGGATAGGGTTAGTGTTAGTGTTAGGGCTAGGCTTAGGGTTATGGTTAGGGATAGGATTACATTTAGGTTAGGCTTAGTGTTAGGGTTAGGGTTAGGTCTAGGCTTTCGTTTAGAGTTTAGGTTTCGGTTAGTGTTAGGGTTACGGTTAGAGTTTAGGGTTAGTGTTAGAGTAAGTGTTAGGTTTAGGGTTAGTTTTACGTTTAGGGTTAGAGTTTAGGGTTATGATTCAGTTTAGGATTATGGTTAGTGTTAGGGTTAGCATTAGAGTTATGCTTAGCTTTAGGGTTATGATTAAGGTTAGGGTTAGTTTTTAGGTGTTATTGAGAGTGTTAGGTTTAGGCTTTGGGTTACCGTTAGGGTTAGGGTTATGATTAGGTTTAGTGATATGTTTAGCGTTAGATTTAGGGTTAGTTTTAGAGTTAGGGTTAGGGTTAGGTTTAGGGGCTAGGTGTTAGCGATAGTGTTAGGGTTAGGGTTCAGCTTAGGGTTAGGGTTAGGGTTAGCAATAGTGTTAGGGCTAGGGTTAGGGTTAGGGTTAGGGTTATAACTTAGGTTCAGGGTTAGGTTTAGTGTTAGGGTTAGTATTAGTGATAGGGTAAGGTTTAGAATTAGGGTTAGTGGTTAGGTTTAGGGTCAAGATAATGCTTAGTGCTAGGGTTAGTTTTAGAGGTTAGTGTTTGGGTTAGGGTTAAGGTTAGAGTTAGGGTTAGGGTTAGTTTTAGGCTTATGGTTATGGTTAGATTAGGGTTACAATTAGGTTCGGGTTCGGGTTAGGGCTAGGGTCAGCGTTAGGATTAGAATTTAGGGTTAGTGTTAGGTTTAGAGTTTAGGTTTAGGCTCAGTGTTACAGTTACTGTTAGAGGATAGCGTTAGGTTTAAGGTTAGGATTTGCATTAGGGTTAGGGTTACGGTTAGGATCAGGTTTTATCGATAGCATTAGGGTTAGGGTTAGGGTTAAGGCTAGGGTTTGGATTAGGGTTAGGTTTAAGTTTAGGGATAGTGTTAGTTTTAGGGTTAGGGTTTAGGTTTAGGGTTAGTGTTTAGGGTTAGAGTTAGGTTTAGAAGTTAGAGTTATGGTTAGGGTTAGTGTGAGGGTTATGATTACGGTTAGAGTTAGGGTTATGGTTATGGTTAGAGGTTAGCATTAGTTTTTGGTTTAGGGTTAGGGTTTGTATTAGAGTTAAAGGTTATGGTTAGGTTTAGTGTTACGGTTAGAGTCTAGGGTTAGGTTTAGATTTAGAGTTAGGGTTAGGGTTAAAGTTTAGGGTTATAGTTCCGTTTAGGCTTAGGGTTAGTGTTTCTGTTAGGGTTCGGGTTACACTTAGTGTTAGGGTTATGATTAAGGTTAGGGTTAGGAGTTAGGTGTTAGCGAGAAGGTTAGGGTTAGGCTTTCGGTTTTGGTTAGGGTTAGGGTTATGATTAGTTTTAGGGTTAGAATTAGGGTTAGGCTTAGGGTTAGGGTTAGTTTTATAGTTAGGGTTACGTTTAGGGTTTAGGTGTTAGCAATAGGGTTAGTGTTATGGATAGTTTTAGGGTTCGGTTTAGGGTTAGGGTTAGCAATAGTTTTGGGTTTAGGGTTAGGGTTACTGTTAAGTTTAGGGTTAGGGTTAGTGTTAGGGTTAGATGAAAAATTTAGTGTTAGGGTTAGGGTTAGGGTTATGTTTAGAGGTTAGCATTTGGTTTAAGGTTCGAGTCAGTGTTAGGTTTAGGGTTAGGGTTAGGCTTAGAGGGTATGGTTAGGGATTGAGTTAGTGTTAGGGTTAAAGCTTAGGTTCAGGTTTACATTTAGGGTTATGGTTAGGGTTACAGTTAGAGTTTAGTGTTAGGTTTAAGGTTATGGTTAGGGTTAGGGTAATGGTTAGAGGTTAGCTTTTGTTTTGGGGTTAGAGTTAGGGTTAGTGTTAGGCTTGAGGTTATGATTAGGCTTAGGCTTACGGTTAGGATTAGGGTTAAAGCTTCGGTTCAGTGTTGGATTTAGGATTAGTGTTAGGGTTAGGGATACGGTAAGGGTTAGGATTAGGGTTAGTGGTTAGTTTTATAGTTAGGGTTATGGTTAGGGTTTGGGTTAGGTGTAGATGTTAGTATTAGTGTTAAGGTTAGGTTTAGCGTTAGTGTGAGGTTTAGGGTAAGGTTTTGAGTTAATGTTAGGTGTAGGTTTAGGCTTAGGGCTATGGTTAGTGTTAGGCTTGCAATTAGGTTAGTGTTAGGGTTAGGGTTAGTTTTAGGTTTAGGTTTAGGATTAGTGTTAGAGTTAGAAGTTAGTTTTAGTTTTAGTGTTAGTGTTAGTGTTAGTGTTAGTGTTATGATAAGAGGGTAGCGTTTGGTTTAGGGTTAGAGTTAGGGTTAGGGTTAGGGTTAAGCTTAGAGGTTATGGTTAGGGTTAGGGTTAAGGTTAGGGTTAAAGCTTAAGTTCAGTTTTACGGTTAGGGTTAAGTTTAGGGTTACGGTTAGAGTTTAGTGTTCGGATTAAGGTTAGGGTTAGTGTTAGGGTTATGGTTGGAGGTTAGCTTTTGGTTTAAGGTTAGAGTAAGTGTTAGTGTTAGGGTTAGTGTTAGGCTTAGAGGTTATGGTTACGGTTAAGGTTACGGTGAGGTTTAAAGATTAGTTTGAGCGTTAGGATTAGGGGTAGGGTTCGGTTAGGGATATGCTAGGGGTTAGGATTAGGGTTTGTGGTTAGTTTTAGGTTTATGATTACGGTTAGAGTTAGGGTTAGGGTTAGAGGTTAGTGTTAGAGTTAGGGTTAGGTTTAGTGTGAGGGTTAGGTTTATGGTTAAAGTTTGGGTTAAGGTTAGGATTAGGCTTAGGGTTATGGTTAGGATTAGGGTTACAATTAGTTTAGCATTAGGGTAGAGTTAGTGTTAGTGTTAGGGTTAGGGTTAAGTTTAGGGTTAGTTTTAGAGTTAGGGTTAGGGTTAGGTGTTAGGTTTTAGCGATAGGGTTAGGGTTAGGGTTAGGATTAGGGTTCGGTTTAGGGTTAAGGTTAGAGTTAGGGATAGTGTTAGGGTTACGGTTAGGGATTTGGGTTAGGGTTAGGTTTAGGTTTATGTTTAGATTTAGGGTTAGGGTTAGTGTTAGGGTTAGAAGATAGGTTTAGTGTTAGAGTTAGGGTTAGGGTAAGTGTTATGATTAGAGTTTAGCTTTTGGTTTAGGGATAGTTTTAGGGTTAGGGTTAGGCTTAGAGGTTATTGTTAGGGTTAGGGTTAGGGTTTGTGTTAAAGTTTAGGTTCAGGTTTACATTTACGGTTACGGTTAGGGTTATGGTTAGAGTTTAGGATTAGGTTAAAGTTATGGTTAGGGTTAGAGTTATGGTTAGAGGTTAGCTTTTGGTTTAGTGTTAGAGATAGGGTTAGTGTTAGGGTTTTAGGCTTAGAAGTTATGGTTAGGGTTAGGTTTATGGTTAGGTTTAGGATTAAAACATAGGTTCAGGGTTAGTGTTCAGATTAGGGTTAGGGTTAGGGATATGGTAAAGGTTAGCATTAGGGTTAGTGGTTAGTTTTAGGGTTACAATTACAGTTAATTTAGTGTTAGGTTTAGATGTTAGTGTTAGTGTTAGCTTTAGTGTTAGTGTGAGGGTTAGGGTTAGGTTTAGAGTTAGGTTTAGGTTTAGGCTTAGTGTTATGGTTAGTGTTAGGGTTACAATTAGGTTAGAATTAGGCTTGGTTAGGGTTAGGGTTAGGGTTTGCGTTAGATTTAGTGTTAGGTTTAGGGTTAGGGTTATGGTTAGGTTTAGGTGTTAGGTGATAGGGATAGTGTTAAGGGATAGGGTGACTGTTAGTGTTAGGGTTATATTTAGGGTTAGGGTTGGGGTTAAGGCTAGAGTTTATGGTTAGGAGTAGGGTTTGGGTTAGTGTTACGATTAAGTTTAGGGTTAGGTTGAGGTTTAAGGTGAGTGTTAGGGTTAGAAGTTAGTTTTTGTGTTAGGTTTAGGCTTAGGGTTAAGGATAGGTTTCGGGTTAGGGTTAGTGTTAGAGGTTTGGTTTAATGTTAGGGTTAGGGTTAGTGTTAGTGTTAGGGTTAGGTCTATTGTTAGTGTTAGGGTTAGGGTTAGGTTTATGGTTAGATGTTAGCATTAGGTTTAGTGATAGAGTTTGGTGTTAGAGTTAGTGTTAGGGTGAGTCTTAGATGTTATTTTTAGGGTTATGGTTAGAGTTAGGTTTAAAGCTTAGGTTTTTGGTTATGGTTAGCGTTAGGTTTATGGATAGGGTTAGTGTTAAGTTTAGGTTTAGGCTTTGGGTTATGGTTAGGGTTAGGATTACATTTAGGTTAGGTTTAGGGTTAGGGTTAGGGTTAGGGTTTAGGTTTAGGGTTAGGGTTAGGGTTAGGGCTATGGATAAGTTTATGGTTAGGGTATGTAGTAAAAATTAGGGTTAGGTTTAGGGGTAGGTTTATGGGTTAGTGTTAGGGTTCCGGTTATGTTTAGAGGTTTGTGTTAGGTTTAGGTTATGGTTAGTGTTAGGATTAGGGTTTGGATTAGAGTTAAAGTTTAGGGTTACTGTTAAGGTCACGATTAGAGTTTAGGGTTAGTTTTAGGGTAAATGTTAGGTTTAGGGTTAGGGTTAGGTTTAGGTTTAGGTTTAGGATTAGGGTTATGCTAGGTTTAGGTTTAGGGTTAGGTTTAGGTATTAAGGTCACACTTAGTGATAGTTTAAGTGGTAGGTTTAGGGTTAGATTAAGGGATTAATGTTAGTTCTGGGTTAAGGTTATGGTTATTGTTAGTATTAGTGTTTAGATGTGAGGGTTAGTTGTAGGGTTTGCGATATGGTAACTTTAGGGTTAAGATGAGTGTTAGGGTCAGGGTTAGATTTTGGTGTTATGTGTTAGGGAGAGGGTTAAGGTTTGGGTTAGGGTTAGGGTTAGTTTTCAGGTTAGGCTTAGGCTTAGGGTTATGCTTAGGTTTAGTGTTAATATTTACATAAGGTTCAGTATTAGGGTTAGGGGTTAGATGTTAGGGATAGAGTTGAGGTACAGCTAGGGTTAAGTTTACCATTAGGGTTGGGTTTAGGGATCTTGTTAGCATTATGGTTAGGTTATAGGGTTAGTGTTAGGTTTAGGGTTAGGGTTAGGGTTACGGTTACGCTTCTGGTTATGGTTAGGGTTAGAGTTACTTTTAGGTTAGGTTTAGAGTTAGGGTTAGGTTTAAGGTTAGTCTTAGGGTTAGGGTTAGATGTTAGGGATATGTTTAGGGTTAGGGTTAGTGTTATTTTTTAGTTTAGGGCTAGGGTTTGGGTTAGGGTTAGGGTTAGGTTAGTGGTTAGCTTTAGGTTTGGGTTAGGTTTAGGGTTAAACCTTCGGTTTAGGGTTAGGGTTAATTTAGTGTTAGGGTTAGTGTTAGGTTTAGGGTTAGTGTTAGGGTTAGGGTAATGTTTAGAGGTAAGCATTAGGTTTAGTGATAGAGTTTGTGGTTAGGGTTTGGATTACAGTGAGGCTGATATTTTATTTTTATGATTATGTTTAGGTTTAGTGTTAAAGCTTAGGTTTAGTGTTAGGGTTAGCGTTAGGTTTAGGGATAGGGTTATTGTTAGGTTTAGGGTTAAGTTTAGGGGTAGGTTTAGGGTTAGGTTTAGTGTGAGAGGTTAGGATTAGTTTCAGGGTCAGCATTAGCCTTAGGGTTAGGGTTAGGATTAGAATTTTGGGCTAGTGTTAGGTTTAGGGATAGGTTTAGGAGTTAGGATTTAGGGATAGTGTAAGGGTTATGGTTAGGTTTAGTGTTAGGTTAGGGTTAGGGTTAGGTTTAGGGTTATGGATAGGTTTATGGTTAGGGTTAGTAGTAGAAATTAGGGCTAGGTTTAGGGGTAGTGTTTTACAGGTTAGTGTTAGGGTTCCGGTTATGTTTAGAAGTTAGTGTTAGGTTTAGGTTAGGGTTAGTGTTAGGATTAGGGTTTGGATTAGAGTTAAAGTTTAGGGTTACAGTTAAGGTCACGGTTAGAGTTTAGGGTTAGTTTTAGGGTAAGTGTTAGTTTTAGTGTTAGGGTTAGGTTTAGGGTTAGGCTTACGTTTAGGGTTAGAGTTTAGGGTTATGATTCGGCCTAGGGTTAGGGTTATTGTTAGGGTTAGGTTTAGGTTTGCGCTTAGTGTTAGGGTTATGATTAAGGTTAGGTTTCGGGGTTAGGTGTTAGCGAGAGGGTTAAGGTTAGTCTTTGTGTTACGGTTAGGGTTGAGTTACGATTAGGTTTAGGGTTAGTTATAGAGTTAGGGTTAGGGTTAGTTTTAATGTTAGTTTTAGAGTTAGGGTCAATGTTAGGGTTAGGAGTTAGGCATTAGCGATATGGTTATGGTTAGAGTTAGGTTTAGGGTTAGAGTTTTTGTAAGGGATGGTGCTAGGGTTGGGGTTAGCATTTAAGTTTAGGGTTAGGGTTATGTTTAGGGTTAGTGTTAGGGTTAGAATATAGGTTTAGTGTTAGTGTTAGGTTTAGGGTTTTAGTTAGGGTTAGGTTTATATTTAGAAGTTAGAGTTTGCTGTAGGGTTAGATTTAGGATTAGGGTTAGGCTTAGAGGTTATGGTTAATGTTAGTGTTAAGGTTCAAGCTAAGGTTCAGGTTTACAGTTAGGGTTATGGTTAGGGTTATGGTTAGAGTTTAGGGTTTGGTTTAAGGTTATGGTTAGTGTTAGTGTTATGGTTAGAAGTTAGCTTTTGGTTTAGGGTTAGAATTAGGCTTAATGTTAGGGTTAGGTTAGGCTTAGAGGTTATGGTTATGGTTATGGTTTGGGTTAGTGTTAAAGCTTAGTTTCAGGGTTAGGGTTAGGGGAAGGGTTAGGTTCCTGATATCCTAAGAGTTAGGATTAGGATTAGTGGTTAATTTTAGTGTTAGGGTTACGGTTAGTGTTTGGGTTAGGTTTAGAGGTTAGTGATAGGGTTAGGGTTAGGGTTAGGATTAGGGTTAGTGTGAGGGTTAGGGTTAGGGTTAGAGTTAGGGTTATGGTTAGGGTTAGGCTTAGGGATATGGTTAGGGTTAGGGTTACAATTAGGTTAGAGTTAGTGTTATGGTTAGGGTTTGCATTAGATTTAGTGTTAGGGTTAGGGTTAGGTTTAGGGTTAGGGTGAGGGGTTAGGTGTTAGGGATAGGGTTATGGGTTAGGGTTATTGTTAGGGTTAGGGTTACGGTTAGAATTAGGGTTACGGTTATGGTTAGAGGTTAGTGTTAGATTTAGGTTTAGGGTTAGGCTTAGGATTTGTGTTAGAGTTAAAGGTTAGGGTTAGCTTTAGCATTACGGTTGGGGTAAGTGTTATTGTTAAGGTAAGGATTAGGTTTAGGGTTAGGGTTACACTTTGTGTTAGGGTTATGATTAAGGTTAGGGTTAGGAGTTATGTTTTAGGGATTGTGTTAGGTTAGGCTGTGGGTTAGGGTTACGATTAGGTTTAGGATTAGGGATAGGGTTAGGGTTAGGGTTAGAGTTAGTTTTAAAGTTAGGGTTAGGGTTAGTGTTAGGGGTTAGGTGTTAGCGATAAGCTTAGGGTTAGGGTTAGGATTTTGGTTCAGGTTAGTGTTAGGGTTAGAGTTTGGGTTACGGATACTGTTATGGTTACTGTTACGGTTTAGGGTTAGGTTTAGGGTTATGGTTAGTGTTAGGGTTAAAAGTTAGGTTTAGTGTTAGTGTTAGAGTTAGGGTTAGGGTTATGGTTAGGGTTTGCATTAGATTTAGTGTTAGGGTTAGTGTTAGGGTTAGGGTTATGTTTATTGTTAGGGTTAGGGTTTTGTTTAGGGTTAGGTTTAGGGTTAGGCTTAGGGTTAGGGTTAGGGTTAGGGATATGGTAACTGTTAAGATTAGGGTTAGCGGTTAGTTTTAGGTTTATGGTTACAGTTATGGCTTGGGTTAGGTTTAGATGTTAGTGTTAGCATTAGGTTTAGGGTTAGTGTGAGGGTTAGGGTTAGGTTTAGAGTTAGGATTAGGGTAGGGTTAGGCTTAGGGTTATGGTTAGTGTTAGGGTTACAATTAGGTTAGCGTTAGGGTTAGGGTTAGGGTTAGCGTTAGAGTTAGGGTTAGGGTTCTGTTGAGGTTTAGGTTTAGGTGTAGGTTTAATGTTAGTGTTAGGATTAGAAGTTAGTTTTAGTGTTAGTGTTAGGGTTATGGTAAGAGGCTAGCGTTTGGTTTAGGTTTAGAATAATTGTTAGTGGTAGGGTTAGGCTTATAGGTTATGGTTAGGGTTAGGGTTATGGTTAGTGTTAAAGATTAATTTCAGGTTTATGGTTAGGGATAAGATTAAGGTTACGGTTAGAGTTTAGGGTTAGGATAAGGTTAGGATTACGGGGTAGGGTTATGGTTAGAGGTTAGCTTTTGTTTTAGGGATAGAGTAAGGGTTAGTGTTATGGTTAGTGTTAGGCTTAGAGGTTATGGTTATGGTTAGGGTTACGGTGAGGTTTAAAGCTTTGTTTGACCATTAGGATTAGGGGTAGGGTTCGGTTAGGGATATGCTAGGGGTTAGCATTAGGGTTAGTGGTTAGTTTTAGTGTTAGGGTTATGGTTAGGGTTAGGATTAAGTTTAGAGGTTATTGTTAGTGTTAGGGTTAGAGTTAGAGTGAGAGTTAGTTTTATGGTTAAATTTAATGTTCTTTTTTTTTTTTTAATGTTGGGCATAGGGTTATGGTTAGGGCCAGGGTTACAATTAGGTTAGCGTTAGGTTTAGGGTTAATGTTTGCGTTAAATTTAGTGTTAGTGTTAAGCTTATGGTTAGGTTTAGGGGTTAGGTGTTAGGGATAGAGTTATGGGTTAGGGTTAGTGTTAGGTTTAGGGTTATGGTTAGAGTTAGGGTTACAGTTATGGTTAGAGGTTAGCATTAGGTTTAGGGTAATGGTTACAGTTTTGGTTAGAGTTAAAGGTTATGGTTAGGTTTAGTTTTATGGTAATAATTTAGGGTTAGTGTTAGGGTAATGGTTAGGTTTACAGTTAGGGTTAGTTTTAATGTTAAATTTTAGGGTTATAGTTCGGTTTCATGTTAGGGTTAATGTTAGGGTTAGGATTAGGGTTACACTTAGTGTTAGGGTTATTATTGAGGTTAGGGTTAGGAGTCAGGTGTTATGGAGAGGGTTAGGATTAGCCTTTGGGTTTTGGTTAGGTTTAGGGTTACGATTAGGTTTAGGGTTAGAGTTAGGGTAAAGGTTAGTGTTAGCGTTAGGATTAGTTTTAGGCTTAGGTTTAGGGTTAATTTTAGAGTTAGGGTTATGGTTAGGGTTAGGGGTTACGTGTTAGCAATAGGTTTAGGGTTAGGGTTAGGATTAGGGTTCGGTTTAGGGTTAGGCTTAGAGTTAGGGATAATGCTAGGGTTATGGTTAGGGTTTAGGTTTAGGGTTAGGGTTAGGTTTATGTTTATGTTTAGGGTTAGGGTTAGTGTTAGGGTTCGAAGATAGGTTTAGGTTAGGGTTAGGGTTATGGTTACAGGTTATCTTTTGGTTTAGGGTTAGATTTTAGTTTAGGTTTAGGTTTAGCGTTAGGCTTAGAGGTTATGTTTAGGTTTAGGAATAGTGTTAGGGTTAGGGTTAAAGCTTAGTTTGAGGTTTACTTTTAGGGTTACAGTTATGATAACAGTTAGAGTTTAGGATTAGGTTTAAGGTTATGGTAAGTGTTAGGGTTATGGTTAGAGGTTAGCTTTTGTTTTAGGGTTACAGTTAGGGGTAGTGTTATGGTTAGTGTTAGGCTTAGAGGTTATGGTTAGGGTTATGTTTAGGGTTAAGTTTATTGTTAAAGCTTAGGTTCAGAGTTAGGGTTAGGATTAGTGTTAGGGTTAGAGACATGGCAAGGTTTAGGATTAGGGTTGGTGGTTAGTTTTACTGTTAGGGTTACGGTTAGCGTTAGGGTTAGGTTTAGATGTTAGTGTTAATGTTAGGGTTAGGTTTAGGGTAAGTGTGAGGGTTAGGGTTAAATTTAGAGTTATAATTAGTTTTAGGATTAGGCTTAGTGTTATGGTTACTGTTAGGCTTACAATTAGGTTAGCCTTAGGGTTAGGGTTAGGGTTAGGGTTAGGGTTAGGTTTAGGGTTACGTTTAGGGGTTAGGTATTAAGGATGGTGTTATGGGTTAGAGTTAGTGTTATTATTAGAGTTAGGGTAGGGTTAGGCTTGGGGTTAGTGTTTAGGGTTAAGGTTATGGTTTGGATGAGTGTTAAGGTTAGGGTTAGGATAAGGTTGATGTTTACGGAGAGGGTTAGTTTTAGAAGTTAAGTTTAGTGTTAGGGTTAGGGTCAGGTTTAGGGATAGGTTTAGGGTTAGGGTTAGTGTTAGAGGTTAGGTTAGTTTTAGGGTTAGGGTTAGGCTAGGATTAGGGTTAGAGTTAGGGTTAGGATTATGCTAGGCTTAGGGTTAGGTACTACAGTCAGCCTTAGGATTAGTTTAAGGGTTAGGGTTAGCTTTAGGGTAAGGGAATAACATTAGGTCTGGGTTAGTCTTATTGTTATAGTTAGGGTTACGTTGAGGGTTTAGGGTTATGGTTAGGATTAGGGTTAGGTTTATGTTTAGGGTTAGGGTTAGTCTTAGGGTTAGAAGTTAGTTTTAGTGTTAGTGTTAGGTTTAGGGTAATGGATTAATGTTAGGTCTGGGTTAGTCTTATTGTTATGGTTAGGGTTAGGGTTAGGGTTTAGGGTTAGGGTTAGGATTAGGGTTAGTTTTATGTTTATTGTTAGGGTTAGTCTTAGGTTTAGAAGTTAGTTTTAGTGTTAGGGTTAGGATTATGTTTAGAGGTTAGTGTTTGGTTTAGGGTTAGAGTTAGTGTTAGGTTAGGGTTAGGCTTAGACGGTATGGTTAGTGTTAGGGTTAAAGCTTAAGTACAGCTTTACAGTTAGGGTTAAGATTAGGGTTAATGTTAGATTTTAGGTTTAGGATTAAGTTTAGGATTAGGGTTTGGGTTAGGGTTATAATTAGCTTAGTGTTATGGTTAGGGTTATTGTTTGTGTTATATTTAGATTTAGGGTTAGGGGTTAGGTGTTAGGGATAATGTTATGGGTTAGGGCTAGTTTTAGGGTTAGGGTTAGTGTTAGGGTTAGTGTTAGGCTTAGAGGTTATGGTTATGGTTAGAGGTTTGCGTTAGGTTAAGGGTTAGGTTTAGGGTTTGGGTTAGAGTTAACGGTTATAGTTATGTTTAGGGGTACGGTTAGAGATTAGGGTTAGTGTTGGGGAAGGGTTAGGTTTAGGTTTAGGGTTAGGTTTAGGTTTAAATTTTAGGGTTATAGTTCTGTTTAGGTTTAGGGTTAGAGTTAGGGTTAGGTTTAGGGTTAGGGTAAGTGTTAGGTGTAGAGTAGGTTTTACAGTTAGGGTTAGGTTTAGGGTTAGTGGTTAGGTTTTAGCGATAGGGTTAGGGTAAGGGTTAGGTTTAGGGTTCGGTTTAGGGTTAGGGTTAGAGTTAGGGATAAAGTTGGTTTTAGGGTTAGGTTTAGGTTTAGGTTTAGGGCTAGGGTTAGGTTTAGTTTTAGGATTAGAAGATAGTTTAATGTTAGGTTTAGGGTTAGTGTTAGGGTTAGGTTTAGAGGTTAGCATTTGGTTTAGGCTGTGAGTTAAGGTTAGGTTTAGGGTTAGGGTTAGGCTTAGGGTTTATGGTTAGGGTTAGGCTTAGGTTTACGGTTAAAGTTTAGGTTCAGGTTTATATTTCGAGTTACAGATAGGGTTACGGTTAGAGTTTAGGATTAGGTTAAAATGTATGGTTAGATTTAGGGCTATGGTTAGAGTTTATCTTTTGTTTTAGAATTAGAGTTATGTTTAGGGTTAGGGTTAGGGTTAATGTTAAAGCTTAAGTTCAGGTTCATGGTTAGGGTTAAGGTTAGGGTTACAGTTAGAGTTTAGGGTTAGGATTAATGTTAGGTTTGGTTAGGTTTATGGTTAGAGGTTAGCTTTTGGTTTAAGGTTAGAGTTAAGGTTATTGTTAGGGTTAGTGTTAGGTTAAAATTTAGGTTTAGGTTTAGGGTTATTGTTAGAGGTTAGCGTTTGCTTTAGTGTTAGAATTAGGGTAAGTCTGAGTTAGATTTAATGTTAGGGTTTGTGTTAGGGTTAGGGTTAGGGTTAGGCTTAGGGTTAGGTTTAGAGGTTAGTATTATGGTTAGTGTTAGGGTTAGTGTGAGGGTTAAGGTTAGTGTTAGAATTAGGGTTATGTTTAGGGTTAGGCTTGGGGTTATAGTTAGGTTTGGTATTACAATTAGGTTAGCGTTAGGTTTAGGGTTTGGGTTAGATTTAGTGTTAGGGTTCAGGTTAGGGTTAGTGTTAGGTTTTGGGGTTAGGTTTTAGAGATTGGGTGATGGGTTAGGGTTAGTGTTAGGGGTAGGGTTAGGGCTAGGGATTTAGGGTTAGGGTTAGGGGTTCAGGGTTAATGAAAGGGTAAGGTTTAGGGTTAGGTTTAAGGTTTAGTTTAAGGCTAGGGTTAGGATTACGGGTCGAATTAGGGTTATGGTTATGGTTTGTGTTAGGGTTATATTTAGGTTTAGGTTTAGGGTTAGGGTTACGGTTAGGGTTAGTGTTAGAAGATAGATTTTGTGTTAGCATTAGAGTTAGGGTTAGGGTTATGGTTAGAGGTTAGCGTTTGGTTTAGTGTTTGAGTTAGGTTTAGGTTTAGTTGTAGGGTTAGGCTTAGAGGTTATGGTTATGGTTAGGGTTAAGGTTAAAGCTTACGTTCAGGTTTATGTTTAGGGTTACCGTTAGGTTTATGGTTAGAGTTTGGGATTAGGTTTAGGGTTATGTTAGGGTTAGGGTTATCGTTAGAAGTTAGCTTTTGGTTTAGGGTTAGAGTTAGGGTTAGTGTTAGGCTTAGAAGTTATGTTTAGGGTTAGGTTTACGGTTAGGGTTAGGGTTAAAGCTTAGGTTCAGTGTTAGGGTTAGGCTTAGGGTTAGTGTTAGGGATATGGTAAGGGTTAGGATTAGGGTTAGTGGTTAGTTTTAGGGTTTGGGTTATGGTTATGGTTTGGATTAGGTTTAGATAGTAGTGTTAGTGCTAGAGTTAGGGTTAGGGTTAGTGTGAGGGTTATGGTTAGGTTTAGAGTTAGGGTTAGGTTTAGGGTTAAGCTTAGGGTTATGATTAGTGTTAGGGTTACAATTAGTTAGCGTTAGGGTTAGGGTTAGGGTTAGAGTTAGGGTTCGGTTTAGGTTTAGGTTTAGGGTTAGTGTTAGGATTAGAAGTTACTTTTAGTGTTAGTGTTAGTGTTAGGTTTAGGGTTATGGTAAGGGTAGCGTTTGGTTTAGTTTTATAATTAGTGTTAGTGTTAGGGTTAGGCTTAGAGGTTATGGTTAGAGTTAGTATTAGGGTTAAACCTTAAGTTCAGGTTTACAATTAGGGTTAAGGTTAAGGTTACGGTTAGAGTTTAGGGTTAGGATTAAGGTTAGGGTTAGGGTTATGGTTATGGTTAAAGGTTAGCTTTTGGTTTAGGGTTAGAATAAGGGTTATTGTTAAGGTTAGTGTTTGTCTTCGAATTTATGGTTATGGTTAAGGTTACGGTTAGGTTTAAAGGTTAGGTTTAGGGTTAGTATTAGGGGTAGGGTTTGGTTAGGGATATGCTAGGGGTTAGGATTAGGGTTAGTGGTTAGTTTTAGGGTTAGGGTTATCATTAGGGTTAGGGTTAGATTTAGAGCTTAGTGTTAGTGTTAGGGTTAGGGTTAAGTTTAGGGGTTAGGTGTTAGGGACAGAGTTATGGGTTAGAGTTTAGGATTAGGTTTAAGGCTATGGTAAGGGTTATGGTTATGGTTAGAGGTTAGCTTTTGTTTTTAGGGTTAGAGTTAGGGGTAGTGTTATTGTTATTGTTAGGTTATTGTTAGTGTTATTGTTATGGTTAGGCTTAGAGGTTATGATTAGGGTTACATTTAGGGTTAATTTTATTATTAAAGCTTAGGTTCAGTGTTAGGGTTAGGATTAGTGTTAGGGTTCGGGACATGTTAATTGATAGGATTAGTGATAGTGGTTAGTTTTACAGTTAGGGTTATGGTTAGCATTGGGGTTAGGTTTAGATGTTAGTGTTAATGTTAGGGTTAGGATTACGGTACATGTGAGGGTTAGGGTTAAGTGTATAGTTAGGGTTAGGGTTAGCATTAGGCTTAGGGTTATGGTTATGGTTAGTTTTAGGGTTACAATTAGGTTGGCCTTATGGTTAGGGTTAGGGTTAGGGTTAGGTTTAGGTTTAGGTTTAGGTTTAGGTTTAGGTTTAGGGTTAGATTCCTAAAAGGATAGTGTTATGGGTTACGGTTTGTGTTATTGTTAGGGTTAGGGTTAAGGTTAAGGTTACACTTAGGGTTAGAGTTTAGGGTTAGGGTTAGGCTTAGGTTGAGGTTTACGGTGAGGGTTAGGGTTAGAAGTTAGGTTTAGTGTTAGGTTTAGGGTCAGGGTTAGAGATAGGTTTAGGGTTAGGGTTAGCGTTAGGTGTTAGTGATAGTGTTAGTTTTAGGGTTAGGGTTACTTGTATGTGTTAGAGTTAGGGTAGGGTTAGGGTTAGGGTTAGAGTTAGGGTTAGGGTTATGCTAGTGCTGGGTTAGGTATTACAGTCAGCCTTAGGGTTAGTTTAAGTGTGAGGGTTAGGTTTAGGGTAAGGGATTAATGTTAGGTCTGGGTTAGTCTTATTGTTATGGTTAGGATTAGGTTGAGGGTTTAGTGTTAGGGTTAGGATTAGGGTTAGTTTTTTGTTTAGGGTTAGGGATAGTCTTAGGGTTAGAACTTAGTTTTAGTGTTAGTGTTAGGGTTAGAGTTAAGGTTATGGTCAGGGATTAATGTTAGATCTGGGTTAGTCTTATTGTTATGGTTAGGGTTAGGGTGAGAGTTTAGGGTTAGGGTTAGGATTAGGGTTAGGTTTATGTTTATGTTTAGGGTTAGCCTTAGGCTTAGAAGTTACTTTTAGTGTTAGTGATAGGGTGAGTGTTATGTTTAGAGGTTAGTGTTTGGTTTAGTGTTAGAATTATGGTTAGGTTAGGGTTAGGTTTAGAGGTTATGGTTAGGGTTAGGGTTAAAGCTTAAGTACATGTTTATGGTTAGGTTTAAAGTTACGGTTACAGTTAGATTTTAGGTTTAGGATTAAGTTTAGGTTTAGAGTTAGGGTTATGGTTAGAGGTTAGCTTTTGTTTTAGGGTCAGTGTTAGGGTTAGGGTTAGTATTAGGTTTAGAGGTTATGGTTATGGTTATGGTTTTGGTATTGTTAAAGATTAGGTGGGGTTAGGGTTAGTGGTAGTGTTTGGTTACGGATATGCTAAGGGTTAGGATTAGGGTTAGTGGTTAGTTTTAGGGTTAGGGTTACGGTTAAGGTTAGGGTTAGGTTTAGAAGTTACTGTTAGGGTTAGGTTTAGGGTTAGGGTTAGTGTGAGTGTTAGGGTAAGGGATAGGGTTAGAGTTAGGTTTAGCCTTAGGGTTATGGTTAGGTTTCGGATTACAATTAGGTTTGCATTAGGGTTAGGGTTAGGGTTTGCGTTAGATTTAGTGTTAAGGTTAGGGTTAGGTTTAGGGGTTAGGTGTTAGGGATAATGTTATGATTTAGGGCTAGTTTTAGGGTTAGGGTTAGTATTAGGATTAGTGTATGGCTTAGAGGTTATGGTTATGGTTAGAGGTTTGCATTAGGTTTAGGGTTTGGGTTAGAGATAAAGGTTATGGTTATGTTTAGGGGTAAGGTTAGAGTTTAGGGTTAGTGTTAGTGTAAGGGTTAGGTTTAGGTTTAGAGTTAAAATTTAGGGTTATAGATCAGTTTAGGGTTAGAGTTAGTGTTAGGGTTAGGTTTAGGGTTATGCTTAGTGTTAGTGTTATGTTTACGGTTAGGGTTAGGAGTTAGGTGTTAGGGAGAGGGTTAGGGTTAGGCTTTGTGTTTCAGTTAGGGTTAGGATTAGGATTAGGTTTAGGGTTAGATTTAGGGTTAGGGTTAGTGTTAGGGTAAGGTTTAGGTTTAGAGTAGGTTTTACAGTTAGGGTTAGTGTTAGGGTTAGGGGTTAGGTTTTAGCGATTATGTTAGGGTTAGGGTTAGGTTTAGGGTTAGGGATAGTGTTGGGTTTAGGGTTAGGGTTCACGTTAGGTTTAGGTTGATGGTTAGCGTTAGGGTTAGTTTTCGGATTAGAATATAGGTTTCGTGTTAGGTTTAGGGTTAGGTTTAGGGTTACGGTTAGAGGTTAGCATTTGGTTTAGGATTCTAGTTAGGGTTAGGTTTGGGGTTAGGGTTAGGCTTAGGGTTTATGGTTAGGGTTAGGTTTACGGTTAAAGTTATGTTCACATTTACATTTCAAGTTACAGATATTGTCACAGTTAGAGTTAAGGATTAGGTTAAAATTTATGGTTAGAGTTAGGGTTATGGTTAGAGTTTAGCTTTGTTTTAGGATTAGAGTTATGTTTAGTGTTAGGGTTAGGGTTAGGATTATGGTTGGAGGTTAGCTTTCGGTTTAGGGTTAGAGTAAGTGTTAGTGTTAGGGTTAATGTTAGGCTTAGAGTTTATGGTTTTGGTTAGGGTTACAGTTAGAGTTAAAGCTTAGATTGAGGGTTAGGTTTAGGTGTAGGGTTCAGTTAGGTATATGCTAAGGGTTAGGTTTAGGTTTAGTGGTTAGTTTTAGGTTTAAGCTTACGGTTAGGTTTAGGGGTAGGTTTAGAAGTTAGTGTTAGTGTTGGGGTTATGGTTAGTGTGAGGGTTAGGGTTACGGTTATAGTTAGGGTTATGTTTCGGGTTAGGTTTAGGCATATGGTTAGGGTTAGTGTTACAATTAGGTTAACATTATTTTTAGGGTTAGGTTTGCATTAGATTTAGTGTTAGTGTTAGGTTTAGGGTTCGGTTTAGGGTTCGGTTTAGGGTTAGGGATAATGTTGGGTTTAGGGTTAGGCTTAGGTTTAGGTTTAGGGTTAGTGTTAGGGTTAGATTTAGGATTAGAAGATAGGTTTAGTGTTAGGTTTAGGGTTAGGTTTAGGGTTAGGTTTAGAGGTTAGCATTTTGTTTAGGCTGCGAGTTAGGGTTAGGTTTAGGGTTAGGGTTATGCTTAGGGTTTATGGTTAGGGTTAGGGTTAGGGTTAGGGTTACGGTTAAAGTTTAGGTTCAGGTTTATGCTTTGAGTTACAGATATTGTTACGGTTGGAGTTTAGGGTTAGGTAGGTTAAAATTTATGGTTAGGGTTAGTGTTATTAGAGTTTAGCTTTGTTTTAGGATTAGAGTTATGTTTAGGGTTAGGGTTAGGTTTAAAACTTAAGTTCAGGTTCACAGTTAGGGTTAAGGTTAGGGTTATGGTTAGAGTTTAGGGTTAGGACTAATGTTAGGGTTAAGGTTAGGGTTATGGTTACAGGTTAGCTTTTGGTTTAGGGTTAGAGTTAGGGTAAATGTTAGGGTTAGTGTTAGGCTTAGTGGTTATGGTTATGGTTAGGGTTAGGGTTAGAGATAAAGCTTAGGTTGAGGGTTAGGGTTAGTGGTAGGGTTCGCTTAGGTATATTCTAAGGGTTAGGTTTATGGTTAGTGGTTATTTTTAGGTTTAGGGTTATTTTTAGTTTTAGGGGTAGGTTTAGAGGTCAGTGTTAGTGTTAGCGTTAGGGTTAGGTTTAGTGTGAGGGTTAGGGTTACAGTTATAGTTAGTGTTATGTTTCGGGATATGCTTAGGCTTATGGTTAGGGTTAGGGTTACAATTAGGTTAGCGGTTTTTTTTTTTTTTTTTGCATTAGATTTAGTGTTAGTGTTAGTGTTAGGGTTAGGTTTAGGGGTTAGGTGTTAGCAATAGTGTTATGGGTTAGCGTTATTGTTAGGATTTTCGTTAGGGTTACGGATAGAGTTAGGGTTATGGTTATGATTATAGGTTAGCGTTATGTTTAGGATTATGGTTAGGGTTAGGGTTAGGGTTTGGGTTAAAATTAAAGGTTAGTGTTAGGTTTAGATTTACGGTTAGAGTTTTGGGTTAGTGTTAGCATAATGGTTAGGTTTAGGGTTATGGTTAGGTTTAGTATTAGAATTTATGCTTATGCTTTTGTTTACGGTTAGGGTTAGTGTTAGGATTAGGGTTAGGATTACACTTAGTGTTAGGGTTATGATTAAGTTTAGGGTTAGGAGTTAGGTGTTAGGGAGTGGGTTAGGGTTAGGCTTTGGGTTACGGTTAGGGTTAGGGTTAGTGTTAGGGTTAGGTTTATTGTTAGTTTTAGAGTTAGGTTTAGGGTTAGGTTTTGGGGTTAGGTGTTAGCGATAATGTTAGGATTTGCGTTAAGTTTATTGTTCCATTTACGGTTAGGTTTAGGGTTAGGGATAGTGCTAGGGTCTGTGTTTAGTATTTAGGGTAAGGGTTAGGGTTAGTGTTATGTTTAGGTTTAGGGTTATTGTTAGTGTTCGGGTTAGAAGTTAGTTTAGTGTTAGTGTTAGAGTTAGGGTTAGGGTTAGGGTTAGGGTTATGTTTAGAGGTTAACATTTGGTTTAGGTTTAGAGTTAGGGTTAGGCTTAGAGGTTATGTTTAGGTTTAGGGTTAGTTTTAGGGTTAGGGTTAAAGCTTAATTTCAGGTTTATGGTTAGGATTAAGGTTAGGGTTACAGTTAGAGTTTAGGGTTATGATTAAGCTTAGCAGTAGGGTTAGGGTTATGGTTAGAGGTTAGCTTTTGTTTTAGGGTTAGAGTTAGGGTAAGTGTTAGGGTTAGTGTTAGGCTTAGAGGTTATGGTTATGGCTATGTATATGGTTATGATTAAAGCTTAGTTGAGGGTTAGGGTTGGGGTAGGATTAGGTTAGTGATATGCTAAGAGTTAGAATTAAGGTTAGTGGTTAGTTTTAGGGTTAGGATTACTGTTAAGGAGGGTTAGGTTTAGAGTTTAGTATTAGGGTTAGGATTAGAATTAGGTTTAGGTTTAGTGTTAGGGTTAGGGTTAGGGTTAGAGTTAGGTTTAGGGTTAGGATTACTCTTTTGCTTATGGTTATGGTTAGGGTTAGGGTTAAAATTACGTTAGCGTTAGGTTTAGGGTTAGGGTTAGGGTCTGCGTTAGATTTAGTGTTAGTGTTAGAGTTAGGGTTATGTTTATGGTTAGGGTTAGGGTTAGGTTTAGGGGTTAGGTGTTAGGGATAGGGTTATGGGTTAGGGATAGGGTTAGGGTTATGGTGACGGTTAGAGTTAGTGTTACGGGTATGGTTAGAGGTTAACGTTAGGTTGAGGGTCAGTGTTAGGGTTTGGGTTAGAGTTAAAGTTTAGGGTTAGCTTTAGCGTTACAGTTAGAGTAAAGGTTAGTGTTAGGGTAAGGATTAGGTTTAGGATTAGGGTTATGCTTTGTGTTAGGGTTATGATTAAGGTTAGGGTTAGGAGTTATTTTTTAAGGATTGGGTTAGGCTTAGGCTGTGGGTTAGGGTTAGCGTTACGATTAGGTTTAGGGTTAGGTTTAGGTTTAGGGTTAGTTTTAGAGTTAGGGTTATGGTTAGTGTTAGGGGTTAGAGTTAGGGTTAGAGTTAGGTTTATGGTTAGGATTACTCTTATGCTTATGGTTATGGTTAGGGTTAAAATTAGGTTAGCGTTAGGATTAGGGTTAGGGTTAGGGTTTGCATTAGATTTAGTGTTAGGTTTAGGGTTTGGGTTATGTTAGGATTAGGGTTAGGGTTAGGTTTAGGGTTCGGTTTAGGGATTAGGTGTTAGGGATAGGGTAATGGGTTAGGGTTAGGGTTAGAGTTAGGGTTAGCATTACGGTTAGATGTAGGGTTAGGGTTAGTGTTAGGTTTATGGTTAGTTTTAGAGTTAAGGTTAGGGTTAGTGTTAGGGGATAGGTGTTAGCAATAGTCTTAGGGTTAGTGTTAGGATTATGGTTCAGTTTAGGTTTAGAGTTAGGATTAGGGTTAGGGATAGTATTAGGTTTAGTGTTAGGGTTAGGGTTAGGTTTAGAAGTTAGTGTTTGGGTTAGTGTGAGGGTTAAAGTCAGGGTTAGAGTTAGGGCTATGGTTAAGGTTAGGCTTAGTGTTATGCTTCGATTTAGTGTTACAATTAGGTTAGCATTAGGGTTAGGGTTAGGGTTAGGTTTAGGGTTTTGGTTAGATTTTGTGTTAGGGTTCAGATTAGGGTTAGGTTAGGTTTTGAGGTTAGGTTTTAGGGCTAGGGTGATCAGTTAGTTTTAGGGTTAGGGTTAGGATTAGGGAGTTAGGCTGAGGGTTATGGTTCAGGATTTGGTGTTAGCTGTAGGTTTAGGGCTAGGGTTAGGTTTAGGGTACAGTTTAAGGCTAGGGTTAGGGATAGGGGTTGAATTAGGTTTAAGGTTATGTTTTAGGGTTAGAGTTATGTTTAGATTTCGGTTTAGGGTTAGGGTTAGGGTTAGTGTTAGAAGATAGACTTAATGTTAGCGTTAGGGTTCGGGTTAGGGTTATGGTTAGAGGTTAGTGTTTGGTTTATAGTTCGAGTTAGGGTTCGGTTTAGTGTTAGGGTTAGGCTAAGAGTTTATGGTTATTGTTATGGTTAGGGTTAGAGTTAGGGTTAAAGCTTAGGTTCAGGTTTATATTTAGAGTTACCATTAGGGTTTCGGTTAGAGTTTAGGATTAGCTTTAGGGTTATGGTTATGGTTAGGGTTAAGGTTAGAGATTAGCTTTTGGTTTAGTGTTAGAGTTAGGGTTAGTGTTAGTGTTAGCGTTAGTGTGAGGGTTTGGGTTTGGTTTAGAGTTACGGTTACATTTAAGGTTAGGCTTAGGGTTATGGTTAGTGTTAGGGTTACAATTAGGTTAGCGTTAGGGTTAGGGTTAGGTTTAGGGTTCGGTTTAGGTTTAGGTTTAGGCTTAGTGTTAGGATTACAAGTTAGTTTTAGTGTTAGTGTTAGTGTTAGGTTTAGGATTAGGGTTATGGTAAGAGGCTAGCATTTGGTTTAGGTTTAGAATTAGTGTTAGTGGTAGGGTTAGTCTTAGAGGTTATTGTTATGGTTAAGTTTACTGTTAGAGTTAGGGTTACTGCTATGGTTAGAGGTTAGCATTAGGCTTAGTGGTTATGGTTAGGGTTAGGGTTACTTTTAGGGTTAAGGTTAAAGCTTAAGTTCAGGTTTACAGTTAGGGTTAATGTTAGGGTTAAAGTTAGAGTTTAGGTTTATGATTAAGCTTATGGGTAAGGTTAATGTTATGGTTAGAGGTTAGCTTTTGGTATAGAGTTAGAGTTAGGGTTAGTTTTAGGCTTAGAGGTTATGGTTATAGTTAGGGTTATGGTAACAGTTAAAGCTTAGGTTGAGGGTTAGGGTTAAGGGTAGGGTTCGGTTAGGGATATGCCAAGGGTTAGTATTAGGGTTAGTGGTTAGTTTTAGGTTTAGGGTTACAGTTAGGTTTAGGGTTAGGTGTAGAGGTTAGTGTCAGTGTTAATTTGAGGGTTAGTTTTAGGGTTAGAGTTAAGGTTATCGTTACGGTTAGGCTTAGAGTTATGGTTAAGGTTAAGGTTAGGGTTAGGGATAGTGTTAGGGTCTGGGTTACTGTTTAGGGTTAGGGTTATGTTTAGGTTTAGGGTTATTGTTAGTGTTAGAAAATAGTTTAGTGTTAGTGTTAGTGTTAGTGTTAGTGTTTGTTAGTGTTAGGGTTAGGGTTAGGATTATGTTTAGAAGTTAGCATTTGGTTTAGGTTTAGATTTAGGGTTAGGGTTAGGGTTAGGCTTAGAGGTTATGTTTAGGGTTAGGGTTAGTTTTAGGTTTAGGGTTAAAGCTTAAGTTAGGTTTATGGTTAGGGTTAAGGTTAGGGTTATGGTTAGAGTTTAAGGTTATGATTAAGCTTGGGGTAGGGTTAGGGTTGTGGTTAGAGTTTAGCTTTTGTTTTAAGGTTAGAGTTAGGGTAAGTGTTTGGGTTAGTGTTAGGCTTAGAGGTTATGGTTATGGTAAGGGTTAGGGTTGTGGTTATGGTTAAAGCTTAGTTGAAGGTTAGGGTTAGGTGTAGGATTAGGTTACGGATATGCTAATGGTTAGGAATAAGGTTAGTGGTTAGTTTTATGGTTAGGGTTACAGTTAAGGTTAGGGTTACGTTTAGAGGTTAGTGTTAGGGTTAGCGTTAGGGTTAGGTTTAGTGTTAGTGTGAGGGTTATGGTTAGGGTTAAAACTAGGTTAGCATTAGGTTTAGGGTGAGGGTTAGGGTTTGCTTTAGATTTAGTGTTTGGGTTAAGTTTAGGGTTAGGGTTAGGGTTAGAGTTAGGGGTTGGGTGTTAGGGAATGGGTATAGGGTTAGGGTTACAGTTAGAGTTATGGTTACGGTTATGGTTAGAGGTTAACTTTAGGTTTAGGGTTAGTGTTAGGGTTTGGGTTAGAGTTAAAGGTTAGGGTTAGCTTTAGCATTACATTTAGAGTAAGGGTTAGTGTTAGGGTAAGGATTAGGTTTAGGGTTAGGGTTATGGTTCAGTTTAGGGTTAGGGTTAGAGTTAGGGTTAGAGTTAGCATTACAGTTAGATATAGGGTTCAGTTTAGGGTTAGGGTTAGTGTTAGGGTTAGGGATAGTATTAGGGTTATTGTTAGGGATTAGGGTCAGTGTTAGGGTTAGGTTTAGGTTTAGGTTTAGGTTTAGGTTTAGGTTTATGGTTACGGTTAGTGTTAGGGTTAAAAGTTATGTTTAGTGTTAGTGTTAGGGTTATGGTTAGGGTTATGGTTAGAGGTTAGCGTTTGGTTTCGGGTTAGAGTTATGGTTAGGGTTTGCATTAGATTTAGTGTTAGGGTTAGGGTTAGGTTTAGAGGTTAGTTTTAGGGATAGTGTGAGGGTTAAGGTTAGGGTTAGAATTAGTGTTATGTTTAGGTTTAGCTTTAGTGTTATGGTTAGGTTTAGTGTTACAATTAGTTTAGCGTTAGGGTTAGGGTTAGCGATAGTTTTAGGGTTTGGGTTATATTTAGTGTTAGGGTTCAGGTTAGGGTTAGGGTTAGGTTTTGAGGTTAGCTTATAGGATTAGGGTGATCGGTTAGTGTTAGGGTTAGGGTTAGTGCTAGCGAGTTGGCTGAGTGTTATAATTCGCGTTTCGGTGTTAGTGATAGTGTTAGGGTTAGGGTTAGGTTTAGGGTTCAGTTTAACGCTAGGGTTAGGAATAGGGGTTGAATTAGGGTTAGGGTTAGGGTTTAAGATTAGGGTTATTTTTAGGTTTAGGTTTAGTTTTAGTGTTTGGGTTATTGTTAGGGTTAGAAGATAGGTTTAGTGTTAGCGTTAGGGTTCGGGTTAGGGTTATGGTTAGAGGTTAGCATTTGGTTTAGGGTTCGAGTTAGGGTTCATTTAGTGTTAGGGTAAGGTAAGAGGTTATAGTTATGGTTAGGGTTAGGGTTAGGGTTAGGGTTAGGGTTAGGGTTAGGGTTAGGGTTAAACTTAGGTTCATGTTTATGTTTAGAGTTACCATTAGAGTTACGGTTAGAGTTTAGGATTAGGTTTAGGTTTATGGTTATTGTTTGGGTTAGGGTTAAGGTTAGAGTTTAGCTTTTGGTTTAGGGTTAGAGTTAGGGTTAGTGTTTGGGTCAGTGTTAGGCTTAGAAGTTATGGTTAGGGTTAGGTTTAGGGTTAGGGTTAGGCTTAGGGTTAGGGTTATGGATATGGTAAGGGTTAGGATTAGGGTTAGTGGTTAGTTTTAGGGTTAGGGTTAGGTTTACGGTTAGGGTTTGGGTTAGTTTTAGATGTTACTGTTAGTGTTAATGTTAGGGTTAGGGTTAGTGTGAGGGTTGGGGTTAGCTTTAGAGTTAGGTTTAGGTTTAGGTTTAGGCTTAGGGTTATGGTAAGTGTTAGGGTTACAATTAGGTTAGCGTTATGGTTATGGTTAGTGTTAGGGTTAGATCTAGGGTTCGGTTTATGTTTAGGTTTAGGTTTAGGCTTAGAGTTAGGATTAGAAGTTAGTTTTAGTTTTAGTGTTAGTGTTAGTGTTAGGGTTAGGGTTAGGGTTATTGTAAGAGGCTAGAATTTGGTTTAGGTTTAGAATAAGTGTTAGTGGTGGGGTTAGGCTTAGAGGTTACGGTTAGCATTAAGTTCACTGTTAGAGTTAGGGTTACTGTTATGGTTAGAGGTTATCGTTAGGATAAGACGTTATGGTTAGTTTTAGGGTTAGGTTTAGGGTTAGGGTTAGTGTTAGGCTTAGAGGTTGTGGTTATAGTTAGGCTTACAGTTAGGGTTAAAGGTTAGGTTGAGTGTTAAGGTTAGGGGTAGGGTTCAGTTATGGATATGCTAAGGGTTAGTATTAGGGTTAGCGGTTAGTTTTACGTTTAGGGTTACATTTAGGGTTAGGGTTAATGTAGAGGTTAGTGTCAGGGTTATTGTGAGGGATATGTTTATGGTTATAGTTAAGGTTATCATTACAGTTAGGCTTAGAGTTATGGTTAGGGTTAGGTTTACAATTGGGTTAGTGTTAGGGTTAGGTTGAGGGTTTGGTTTAGGGTTTGCATTACATTTAGTGTTAGGTTTAGATTTAGAGTTAGTGTTAAGTTTAGGTTTAGGTGTTAGGTGTTAGGGATAGGGTTATGAGTTTGGGTTAGTGTTAGGGTAGGGTTAGGGTTAGTGTTATCGTAAGAAGTTAGTTTTAGTGTTAGTGTTAGTGTTAGTGTTAGTGTTAGTGTTAGTGTTAGTGTTAGGGTTATTTTTAGGGTCATGGTTAGAGGCTAGCATTTGCTTTAGGGTTAGAGTTAGGGTCAGGGTTACGGTTAGGGTTAGGCTTAGAGGTTATTGTTATGGTTATGGTTATGGTTAGGGTTAGGGTTAAAGCTTAAGTTCAGGTTTACTGTTAGGGTTAAGGTTAGTGTTACCGTTAGAGTTTAGTGTTCGGATTAATGTCAGGTTTAGTGTTAGGGTTATGGTTAGAGGTTAGCTTTTGGTTTAACGTTAGATTTAGGTTTAGTGTGAGAGTTAGTGTTAGGGTTAGAAGTTAGTTTTAGGGTTAGTGTTAGGGTTAGTGTTAGTGTTAGGGTTATAGTTAGAGGCAAGCATTTGCTTTAGGGTTACAGTTAGGGTTGAGGTTAGGATTAGAGTTAGGGTTAGGGTTATATTTAGAGCTTAGTATTAGGGTTAGTGTTAGGTTTAAAGTTAGTGTGAAGGTTAGGGTTAGGTTTAGAGTTAGGGTTATGGTTAGGGTTAGGCTTAGGGCTATGGTTAGTGTTAGGGTTACAATTAGGTTAGCATTAGGGTTAGGGTTAGGGTTTGCCTTATATTTAGTGTTAGGGTTAGGAATATGTTTAGGGGTTAGTTGTTAACGGTAGGTTTATGGCTTAGGGTTAGTGTTAGTGTTTGGGTTACGGTTATGGATTGAGTTAGGGTTATGGTTATGCTTAGAGGTTAGCTTTAAATTTAGGATTAGGGTTAGGGTTAGGGTTTGGGTTAGAGTTAAAGGTTAGGGTTAGATTTAGCTTTACAGTTAGAGTTTAGGGTTAGTGTTCTGGTAAGGGTTAGATTTAGGGTTAGGGCTAAGTTAGGGTTAGAGTTTAGGCTTATGGTTCAGTTTAGGGCTAGGGTTAGTGTTAGGGTTAGGGTTAGGATAAGGCTTAGTGTTAGGTTTATGATTAATGTTAGGGTTAGGAGTTAGGTTTTAGGTAGTGGGTTAGGGTTAGGGTTAGTTTTAGGTTTAGGGTTAGTTTTAGAGTAAGATATAGGGTTAGGGTTAGGGCTTAGGTGTTAGCAATATGGTTAGTGTTAGGGTTAGGTTTATGGTTCGTTTTAGGGTTAGGCTTAGGGTTACAGATAGTGTTAGTGTTAGGGTTAGTGTTTAGGGTTAGGCTTAGTTTTAGAGTTTGGTTTAGATTTACATTTAGGGTTAGTGTTAGAAGTTAGTTTTAGTGTTAGTGTTAGGTTTAGGGTTGGGTGGAGAGGTTAGCGTTTGGTTTAGGTTTAGATTTAGGGTTAGGCTTAGAGGTTATGGTTAGGGTTAGGGTTAGTTTTAGGGTTAGGGTTAAAGCTTAAGTTCAGGTTTACGGTTAGGCTTACGGTTAGGGTTATGGTTAAAGTTTATGGTTATGATTAAGGTTAGGGTCAGGATTATGGTTAGGGGTTAGCTTTTGTTTTCAGGTTACAGTTAGAGTTAGTGTTAGGGTTAGTGTTAAGCTTAGAGGTTATGGTATGGTTAGGGTTATGGTTAGGGTTAAAGCTTAGGTTGAGTGTTAGTGTTAGGGGTAGGGTTCGCTTAGGGATATGATAAGGGTTAGGATTAGGGTTAGTGGTTAGTTTTATGTTTAGGGTTACAGTTAAGGTTAGGGTTAGGTTTAGAGGTTAGTGTTAGGGTTACGGTTAGGGTTAGGGTTAGTGTGAGGGTTAGGGTTAGGGTTAGGGATAGGGTTAGAGTTAAGATTATGGTTAGGGTTAGTCTTATCGCTATGGTTAGGGTTAGGGTTACAACTAGGTTAGCATTAGGTTAGGGTTAGTGTTAGGATTTGCGCTACATTAGTGTTAGAGTTAGGGTTAGGGTTAGGTTTAGGGTTTAGGTGGTAGAGCAATGTTGTGTTAGAGTTAGTGTTAGGGTTAGGGTTAGCATTAGGTTTACAGTTCGAATTAAGGTTATGGTTATGGTTAGAGGTTAGCATTACGTTTAGGGTTAGGGTTAGGGTTAGGGTTTGGGTTAGAGTTAAATTTTATGGTTAGGTTTAGTGTTACGGTTAGAGTTTAGTGTTAGTTTTAGGGTAAGGGTTAGGCTTAGGGTTAGGGTTACGTTTAGGGTTAAAATTTAGAATTATAGTTCGGTTTAGTATTAGGGTTATTTTTAGGGTTAAGGTTAGGGTTATGCTTAGTGTTAGGGTTATGATTAAGGCTAGGGTTTGTTGTTAGGTGTTAAGGAGAGGGATAGTGTTTGGCTTTGGGTTTCGGGTACGGTTAGGGTTACAATTAGATTTATGGTTAGAGTTAGTGTTAGTTTTAGGGTTAGGGTTAGGCTTAAAGGTTATGGTTAGTGTTAGGGTTACGGTTAGGGTTAAAGCTTAGGTTCAGGTTTATGTTTAGGGTTACGGTTAGGGTTACTGTTAGAGTTTAGGATTAGGTTTAAGGTTAAGTTTAGGGTTAGGGTTATGGTTAGAGGTTAGCTTTTGATTTAGGGTTCGAGCTAGGGTTAGGGTTAGGGTTAGTGTTAGGCTTAAATTTTATGGTTAGGGTTAATTTTAGGGTTAGGGTTACTGTTAAAGCTTAGGTTCAGGGTTATGGTTAGGATTAGTGTTAGGGTTAGTGTTAGGGATATGGTAAGTGTTAGGATTAGGGTTACTTGCTAGTTTTAGGGTTAGGGTTACATTTAAGGTTTGGGTTAGGTTTAGATGTTAGTGTTATGGTTAGGGTTAGGTTTACGGTTAGTGTGAGTGTTAGGGTTAGGTTCAGAGTTAGGTTTAGGGTTAGGTTTAGGCTTACAGTTATGGTTAATGTTAGGGTTACAATTAGGTTAGCATTAGGGTTAGGGTTAGGGTTTGGCTTAGGATTTGCATTAGATTTAGTCTTAGGTTTATGGTAAGGTTTAGGCTTAGGTTTAGGGGTTAGGTGTTAGGGATAGTGTTATGGGTTAGCGTTAGTGTTAGTGTTAGTGTTAGTGTTAGTGTTAGTGTTAGTGTTAGGGTTGTTAGGGTTAGGGTTAGAGTTTAGGTTTAGGGTTATGGTTAGGTTTAGGGTTTGGGTTAGAGTTAAAGTTTATGGTTATGTTTAGGGGTACGGTTAGAGTTTAGGGTTAGTGTTACGGTAAGGGCTAGGTTTAGGTTTAGTGTTAGGTTTAGGATTAAATTTTAGGGTTATAGTTCGGTTTAGGGTTAGGGTTAGTGTTAGGGTTAGGGTTAGGGTTAGGGTTAGATGTTTGGTTAGGTTTAGTGTTAGGGTTAGGATTATAGTTAGGGTTAGGGTTATGGCAGGTTAGGGTTAGAGATAGGGTTAGGTATTACAGTCAGGCTTACGGTTAGTTTAAGTGTTAGGGGTAGGTTTAGGGTAAGGGATTAATGTTAGATCTGGGTTAGGGTTATGGTTATGGTTAGGTTTAGGGTTAGGATTAGAAGTTAGGTTTAGGGCAAGGGTTAGGAATATGGTTACATTTAGTTTTAGGGTGAGTGTTACGGTTAGGTTAGGGTTTAGGTTTTAGGGAGAGTGTAAAGTTTAGGCTTTGGTTTACGGTTAGGGTTAGTGTTACAATTAAGTTTAGGGTTAGGCTTAGGGTTAGGGTTAGGGATAGGTTTAGGGTTACTTTTAGATTTAGGGTTAGGGTTAGTGTTAGGGTTTAGGTGTTGGATAGTGTTAAGGTTAGGGTTAGTTTTATGGTTCGGTTTAGGTTAGGGTTAGGGTTAGTGTTATGTTTAGGTTTAGGGTTAGTGTTAGGGTTAGGTTTAGGGTTAGGGTTAGGGTTATGGTTAGAGGTTAGCATTTGGTTTAGGTTTAGATTTAGGGTTAGGGTTAGGCTTAGAGGTTATGGTTAGGGTTAGAGTGAGGGTTAAGGTTAGGGTTAAAGCTTAAGTTCAGGTTTACAGTTAGGGTTAAGGTTAGGATTATGGTTTGAGTTTTGTGATAGGATTAAGTTTAGTGTTAGTGTTAGAGTTATGGTTTGAAGTTAGCTTTTGGTTTAGTGTTAGAGTTACTGTTACTGTTAGGGCTAGTGTTAGGCTTAGAGGTTATGGTTATGATTAGGGTTATGGTTAAGGTTAAAGCTTAGGTTGAGGGTTATGGTTGGTGGTAGAGTTTGGTTAAATATATGCTAAGGTTTAGGATTAGGGTTAGTGGTTAGTTTTACGGTTAGGGTTATGGTTAGGGTTAGGTTTGGAGTTTAGTTTAAGATTAGTATTAGGATTAGTTTGAGGGTTAGGGTTAGAGTTAGGGTTATGGTTAGGGTTAACCCTATGGTTATTTTTAGGGTTAGAGTTACAATTAGATTAGCGTTATAGTTAGGGTTACGGTTAGGTTTAGGGTTAGGGTTTGCATTAGGTTCAGTGTTAGGGTTAGGATTAAGGTTAGGGTTAGGGGTAAGGTGTTGGGGATAGGGTTATGGGTTATGGTTAGTGTCAGGGTTAGGGTTAGGGTTACAGTTAGAGTTAGGTTTATGGTTATGGTTAGAGGTTAGCGTTAGGTTTAGGGTTAGGGTTAGTGTTAGGGATAGGGTTAGGGTGAGGGTTAGGGTTATAGTTAGGCTTCGGTTTACGGTTAGGTTTAGAGTTACATTTAGGTTAGGGTTAGGGTTAGGTTTAGGGTTAGGGTTACATATTAGTGATAGGTTTAGGGTTAGTGTTAGTGTTATGGTAAGAGTTTAGGGTTAGGGTTAGGGTTAGCAGTTAGCATTAAGTTTCGGATAGGGTTAGGATTAAAGCTTAGGTTTAGGGTTAGGGTTAGGGTTAGCAGTTAGCATTAAGTTTCGGATAGGGTTAGGGTTAAAGCTTAGGTTTAAGGTTAGGGTTAAAGCTTAGGTTAAGGTTAGAGTTAGGGTTAGTGTTAGGCTTAGAGTTTAGGGTTAGGGTTCGGGTTAGAGGTTGGTTTTTGTTTTAGGGTTAGAGTTAGGGTTAGTGTTAGGGTTAGTGTTAGGCTTAGAGTTTATGGTTATGGTTAGGTTTACAGTATGGTTAAAGCTTAGGTTGAGGGTTAGGTTTAGGTTTAGGGTTACAGTTATATTTAGTGTTAGGGTTAGTGTTAGGTTAAGACGTTTTGGTTATTGTTATGGTTTCAGTTATTTTTGAAGCTTAGGTTGAGGGTTAGGGTTAGTGGTAGGGTTCGGTTTGTGATATCCTAAGGGTTAGGATTAGGGTTAGTGCTTAGTTTTAGGGTTAGAGTTACGGTTAGGGTAAGCGTTAGGGTTAGGTTTAGAGATTAGTGTTAGTGTTAGGGTTAAGATTGGGGTTTAGTGTGAAGGTTAAGGTTAGGCTTAGGTTTATGATTAGTGTTAGGGTTACAATTAGGTTAGCCTTAGGGTTAGGGTTAGGGTTAGGTTAGGGTTAGGGTTACGGTTAGATTTAGGGTTACGGTTATGGTAAGAGGTTAGCGTTAGTTTTAAGTTTAAGGTTAGGATTTGGCTTAGAGTTAAATGTTATTGTTAGGTTTAGTGTTATGGTTAGAGTTTTGGGTTAGTGTTTGGATAAAGGTTAGGTTTAGTGTTAGGGTTAGGTTTATTGTTAAAGTTTAGGGTTATAGTTTGGTTTAGCGTTAGGGTTAGTGGTAGGGTTAGGGTTATGGTTAGTGTTAGTGTTAGGGTTAGGGTTATGCTTAGTGTTAGGGCTATAATTATGATTTGGGTTAGCAGTTAGGTGTTAGGGAGAGGGTTAGGGTTAGGCTTTGGGTTTTGCTTAAATTTAGGGTTATGATTAGATTTAGGGTTAGTGTTAGGGTTAGTATTAGGGTTAGGGTTAGTGTCAGGGTTGTGGTTAGGTTTAGGGTTAGTGTTAGAGTTAGGATTAGCATTAGGGGTTAGTTGGTAGCAACTGGGTTAGTGTTAGTGTTAGGTTTAGGGTTTGGTTTACGGTTAGGGTTAGTATTAGGGATATTGTTAGTGTAAGGTTTAGGGTTAGGGTTAGAGTTAGTTTTAGGTTTAGGTTTAGGGTTAGTGTTAGTTTTAGGTTTAGAAGATAGGTATAGGGTTAGGGTTAGGTTTAGGATTAGGGTTATGGTTAGAGGTTAGCATTTGGTTTAGGGTTAGAGTTAGCATTAGGTTTATGGTTAGGGTTAGGCTTAGAGGTTATGGTTAGGGTAAGGGTTAGGGTTAGGGTTAAAGCATAGGCTCAGGTTTACCTTTAGGGTTACAGTTGGAGTTTAGGTTTAAAGTTATGGTTATGGTTATGGTTAGGGTTAGAGGTTAGCTTTTGTTTTAGGGTTAGAGATAGTGTTAGTGTTATCCTTAAAGGTTATGGTTAGGGTTAAGTTTAGGGTTACGGGCAGGGTTAAAGCTTAGGGTCACGTTAGGGTTAGGATTAATGTTAGGGTTAGTGATATGGTAAGGGTTAGCGTTAGGGCTAGTGGTTAGTTTTAGGGTTAGGGTTACAGTTAAGCTTATGGTTAGGTTTCGATGTTAGGGTTAGTGCTATGGTTAGTGTTAGGGTTAGTTTGAGGGTTATGTTTAGGTTTAGAGTTAGTGTTAGGGTTTGTCTTAGGCTTAGGGTTATGGTTCGTGTTAGGGTTACAATTAGGTTAGTGTTACGGTTAGGGTTAGATTTAGGTTAGGGTTATGGTTAGATGTATGGGTTAGGTGTTTGGGATAGTGTTATGGGTTAGGGTTAGTGTTATTGCTAGTGTAGGGTTAGGGTTAGAGTTACGGTTAGGGCTATGGTTTGGGTTAGTGTTATGGTTAGGGTTAGGGTTAGGTTGAGGTTTAGGGTGAAGGTTAGCATTAGAAGTTAGGTTTTGTGTTAGGTTTAGGAATAGGGTTAGGGTTAGGGTTAGTGTTAGAGGTTAGGTTTAGTGTTAGGGTTAGGGTTAGGTTTAGGTTTAGGGTTAGGGTTAGGGTTAGGGTTAGGGTTAGATTTATGGGTTAGGATTAATGTTAGTGTTAGGGTTATATTTACAGTTAGGGCTATGCCAGGTTAGGGTTAGGGTTAGGTATTACAGTCAGGCTTAGGGTTAGTTTAAGTGTTAGGGTTAGGTTTAGGGTAAGGGATTAATGTTATGTCTGGGTTAGGGTTATGCTTATGGTTAGGGTTAGGGTTAGGATTAGAAGTTAGGGGAAGGTTTAGGGATATTGTTACGTTTAGGTTTAGGGTTAGGGTTACGGTTAGGGTTAGGGGTTAAGTTTTAGGGAGAGTGTAAAGGTTAGGCTTCGGTTTATGGTTAGGGTTAGTGTTATGATTAGGTTTAGGGTTAGGCTTAGGTTTAGGGTTAGGGTTAAGTTTAGGGTTAGAAGTTAGTTTTAGTGTTAGTGTTAGGGTTAGGTTTAGGGTTAGGGTTATGGTTAGAGGTTAGCGTTTGATTTAGGGTTAGAGTTAGGTTTAGGGTTATGCTTAGAGGTTATGGTTAGGGTTAGGGTTAGGGTTAAACCTTAAGTTCAGGTTTACAGTTAGTGTTAATTTAGGGTTACAATTTTATTTTAGGGATAGGATTAAGGTTATGGTTAGTGTTAGCGTTATGGTTAGAAGTTTGCTTTTGGTTTAGTGTTAGAGTTACGGTTACTGTTAGGGCTAGTGTTAGGCTTAGAGGTTATGGTTATGGTTTGGGTTATGGTTAAGGTTAAAGCTTAGGTTGAGTGTTAGGATTGGTGGTAGGGTTCGTTTAGGTATATGCTAAAGTTTAGGATTAGGGTTAGTGGTTAGTTTTAGGGTTAGAGTTATGTTTAGGGTTAGGGTTAGGTTTGGAGTTTAGTGTTAGGATTAGTGTTAGGGTGAGTGTAGGGGTTAGGATTAGAGTTAGGCTTATGTTTTGGGTTAGCCCTAGGGTTATTTTTAGGGTTAGAGTTACAATTAGGTTAGCGTTATATTTAGGGTTAGGGTTAGGTTTAGGGTTTGCATTTGGTCTAGTGTTAGGTTTAGTGTTAGAGTTAGGGTTAGGGGTTAGGTGTTAGGGATAGGGTTATGGGTTTGGGTTAGTGTCAGGGTTAGGGTTAGTTTTAGGGTTAGGTTTAGTGTTAGGGATAGTGTTAGGTGAGGGTTAGGATTACGGTTAGTCTTCGGTTTACGGTTAGCTTTAGAGTTATGTTTAGTTTAGGGTTAGGATTAATGTTAGGTTTAGGGTTAGGGTTAGGGTTATATGTTATTGATAGGTTTAGGGTTAGGGTTAGTGTTATAGTAAGACTTTAGGGTTAGGGTTAGGGTGAGGGATAAAACTTAGGTTTAGGGTTAGGATTAATGTTAGGTTTAGGGTTAGGGTTAGTGTTAAGGTTACGGTTAGTGTTAGGGTTATGGTTAGGATTAGGGTTAGGATTAGAGGTTGGCGTCAGGTTTGGTGATAGATTTTGGCATTAGGGTGAGGGTAAGCATGAGGCTTAGAAGTTATCATTAGGGTGAGGATTAGGGTTAAGTTTAAAGTTTAGGTTAGTGTTAGGGTTAGCGTGAGGGTTAGGGATAGGTTAGGGTTAGTGTTTAGGTTTAGGGTTAAGTTTACAGTTATGGGTATGTTTAGGTTTAGAGGTTAGTGTTAGGGTTAGGGTTAGGTTTAGGAGTAGTGTTAGGGTTAGGTTTAGGTTTAGAGTTAGGTTTAGGGTTAGGTTTAGGTTTAGGGTTAGGGTTAGTGTTAGCGTTAGTGTTAAGTTTAGGTTTAGGATTTAGTGTTTGTGTTATGGTTAGGGTTACAGTTAGTCTTCGGGTTACGGTTAGGTTTAGCATTACAATTAGGTTTAAGGTTAGGCTTATGGTAGGGCTAGGTATAGCGTTAGTTTTATTGTTAATTTTATGGTTTGGTTTAGCGTTAGGGTTAGGGGTTAGCTGTTAGGGATAGGGTTTGGTTTAGGGTAGGATTAGGGTTAGGTTTACCGTTAGGGTTAGGGTTAGGATTTGTTTTAGGGCGTAATGTGAGGGGTTAAGCTTAGGGTTAGCGTTAGTGCTAGGGTTAGGTTTAGGGTTATGGTTAGGATTATGGTTAGAGGTTAGCGTTAGGTTTAGTGATAGAGTTTGTGGTTAGGGTTAGGGTTACTGTTAGGATGAGGTTTAGATGCTATTTTTAGGGTCATGGTTAGGGTTCGGGTTAAAGCTTAGTTTTAGGGTTAGGGTTAGCATTAGGGTTAGGGATAGGGTTAGTGTTTGGGTTAGGGCTAGGCTTAGGGTTATGGTTAGGGTTACAATTACATTTAGGTTAGGGGTTGGGTTAGGGTTCGGGTTAGCGTTAGAA
Organism: Cavia porcellus; assembly: GCF_034190915.1. Lineage (NCBI taxonomy): Eukaryota > Metazoa > Chordata > Mammalia > Rodentia > Caviidae > Cavia > Cavia porcellus. The sequence goes on from NW_026947518.1 coordinate 7,783,305, forward strand.
TTTAGGGTTAGTGTTAGGTTTAGGGTTAGGGTTAGGGAAAGGTTTAGTGTTAGGGTTAGTGTTAGAGGTTAGGGTTGGTATTAGGGTTAGTGTTAGGTTTAGGGTTAGGATTACAATTTTGGGTTAGGGTTAGGGTTAGTTTTAGGGGATAGGTGTTAGGGATAGGGTAATGGTTATGGTTAGGTTATAGTTAGGTTAGGATTAGGATTATGTTTAGGGTTATTGTTAGGGTTATGGTAAGGGTTAGAATTAGAATTTAGTGTTAGGGTTAGTTTTATGGGTTACGGTTAGGGTTACGGTTATGGTTAGAGGTTAGCGTTAGGTTTAGGGTTAGGGTTAGGGTTAGGGTATGGGTTAGAGTTTTGGGTTGGTGTTAGGGTAAGTGTTAGGTTTACGGTTATGGTTAGGTTTAGTGTTAGAGTTTTGGTTATGGTTTGGTTTAGGGTTAGGTTTATTGTTAGGGTTAGGGTAAGGTTATGCTTAGTTTTAGGGTTATGATTAAGGTGAGGGTTAGGGGTTAGGTGTTAGGGAGAGGGTCAAAGTTATGCTTAGGTTTATGGTTACGGTTAGGATTAAAATTTAGGGTTAGGGTTAGGGTTACGGTTATTGATAGAGTTTAGCATTAGTTTTAGGGTTAGGGTTAGGGCTAGGGTTAGAGTTTGGGTTAGAGTTAAAAGTTATGGTTAGGGTTACGGTTAGAGTTTAGGGTTAGTGTTAGGGTAACTGTTTGGTTTAGGATTAGGGTTAGGTTAGGGGTTAGAGTTTTGGTTTATGGTTCGTTTTAGGGTTCAGTTTATTGTTAAGAGTAGGGTTAGGTTTACGCTTAGTGTTTTGGGTTATGATTTAGGTTAATGTAAGTGTATTGGTGTTAGGGAGAGGGTTATGGTTAGGCTTTGGGTTATGGTTAGGGTTTGGGTTACGATCAGGTTTAGGGTTAGTGTTAGCGTTAGGTTTAGTTTTAGGGTTAGTTTAAGAGTTAGGCTAAGGGTTAGGGATCTGTGTTAGGTTTTAGCGATAGGGTTATGTTTATGGTTAGGTTTTAGTGATAGGATTATATTTAGGGTTAGGTTTAGGGTTAGGGTTAGGGTTAGGGTTAGGGTTAGGGATAGTGTTAGGGTTACAGTTAGGTATAGGTTTAGGGTTAGGTTTATTGTTAGGGTTAGATTTTAGGTTTAGTGTCAGTGTTAGGGTTAGTGTTAGGGTTACAGTTATGGTTAGAAGTTAGCGTTTGCTTTAGGGTTAGAGTTAGGGTTAGGATTAGGGTTAGCTTTAGAGTTTATCGTTAGGGTTAGGGTTAGGTTTAAAGCTTAGGTTCAGGTTTACGGTTAGGGTTAAGGTTAGGGTTACGGTTAGAGTTTTGGTTTAGGTTTAAGGATAGGGTTAGGGTTACGCTTGGATGTTAAGTTGTGGTTTAGGGTTAGAGTTTGGGTTAGTGTTAGAGTTAATGTTAGGCTTAGAGTTTATTGTTATGGTTAGTGTTAGGATTAGTGTTAGGGTTATGGTTAAAGCTTAGGTTCAGGGTTAGGGTTAGGGGTAGGGTTCGGTTAGGGATATGCTAAAGGTTAGGATTACGTTTAGTGGTTAGTTTTAGGTTTAGGGTTACCATTAGGGTTAGGGTTAGGGTTAGGTTTAGTGTGAGGTTTAGGGTTAGAATTAGAGATAGGGTTATGGTTAGAGTTAGGCTTAGGGTTATGGTTAGGGTTACGGTTACCATTAGGTTAGCATTAGGGTTAGGGTTAGGATTTGTGTTAGATTTGGTGTTAGAGTTAGGATTAGGGTTAGGTTTATGGGTTAGGTGTTAGGGATAGGGTTATGGGTTAGGGTTAGTGTTAGGGTTACAATTAGAGTTAGGGTTATGTTTATGGTTAGAGGTTAGCATTAGGTTTTGTGTTAGGCTTAAGGTTACTGTTATGGTTTGGGTTAGAGTTAAAGGTTAGGTTTAGGTTTAGCCTTACAGTTATCTTTTAGGGTTAGGTTTAGGATAAGAATTAGGTTTAGGGTTAGGGTTAGGTTTAGGGTTAGAGTATAGGGTTACGGTTCGGTTTAGGGTTAGGGTTAGTGTTACGGTTAGGCTTAGGTTTACACTTAGTGTTAGGGTTATGGTTAAGTTTAAGGTTTGGAGTTAGGTTAGGGTTAGGTTAGGTGATAGGCAGTGGGTTATGTTTAGGCTTTGGGTTACGGTTAGAGTTAGGGTTATGATTAGGTTTAGAGTTAGGGTTAGTGTTAGTGTTAGGTTTAGGTTTAGGTTTAGTTTTAGAGATAGGCTTGGGTTAGGGTTAGGTGTTAGGTGTTAGCGATAGGGTTATGTTTAGGGTTAGGTTTATGGTTCGATTTAGGTGTAGGGTTAGGTTTAGGGATAGTGTTACGGTTAGGGTTAGGTTTAGGTTTAGAGTTAGGTTTATTGTTAGTGTTAGGGTTATGTTTAGAGGTTAACGTTTGCTTTAGGGTTAGAGTTAGGGTTAGGGTTTGGGTTAGGCTTAGAGGTTATGTTTATGGTTAGGGTTAGGGTTAAAGCTTAGGTTTAGGTTTATGTTTAGGGTTAAGGTTAGTGTTATGGTTAGAGTTAAGGTTCAGGTTTAAGGTTAGGGTTAGGGTTAGGGTTAGATGTTAGGTTTTGGTTTAGTGTTAGAGTTAGGGTTAGTGTTAGTATTAGGATTTTAGGCTTAGAAGTTATCATTATGGTTAGGGTTAAAGCTAAGGGTTAGGGTTAAAGCTTAGGGTTAGGGTTAAAGCTTAGGTTCAGTTTTAGGGTTAGGGGTAGAGTTCAGTTAGATATATGCTAAAGGTTAGGATTAGGTTTAGTGGTTATCTTTAGGGTTAAGGTTACCATTAGGGTTAGTGTTAGGGTAAGGAATAGTGTGAGGTTAGGGTTAGGTTTAGAGTTAGGATTGTGGTTAGAGTTAGGCATAGGATTATGGTTAGGGTTAGGTTTATCATTAGGTTAGAGTTTGGGTTAGGGTTAGGGTTTATTTTAGATTTAGTGTTAGAGTTAGGTTTAGGTGTTAGGTGTTAGGGATAGGGTTATGGTTTAGTGTTAGAGTTAGGGTTACGGTTAGATTTAGGGTTATGGTTATGGTTTGAGATTAGCATTAGGTTTAGGTTTAGGGTTAGTGTTATGGTTTGGGTTAGAGTTAAAGGTTTGGGTTAGGTTTAGCCTTATGGTTAGAGTTTAGGGTTAGTTTTAATGTAAGTGTTAAGTTTAAGGTTAGGGTTGAGTATAGTGTTTTAGTTCAGTTTAGGATTAGTATTAGAGTTAGGGTTAGGGTTAGGGTTACGCTTATTGTAAGGGTTATGTTTAAGGTTAGTGTTAGGAGTAAGGTGTTAGGAAGTGGGTTAGGGTTAGGCTTTGGGTTACGGTTAGGGTAAGTGTTATGATTAAGTTTAGGGTTAGGGTTAGTGTTAGGTTTAGGTTTAGGGTTAGTTTTAGAGTTTGGGTTTGGGTTAGGGTTAGGGGTTAGGGTTAAAGCTTAGCTTCAGTTTTATGGTTACGGTTAAGGTTATGTTTACGGTTAGAGTTTAGGTTCAAGTTTAAGGTCAGGGCTAGGGTTAGGGTTAGAGGTTAGGTTTTGGATTAGTGTTAGAGTTAAGGTTAGTGTTAGTGTTACTGTTAGGCTTAGAGGTTATCATTATGGTTAGGGTTGGGGTAGGGTTAAAGCTTAGGTTCAGGGTTAGCGTTAGGGGTAGAGTTTGGTTAGGGATATGCTAAAGGTTAGGATTAGGTTTAGTGGTTAGCTTTAGGGTTAGGGTTACTGTTAGGGTTAGGGTTAGGTTTAGGGTTAGTGTGTGGGTTAGGGTTAGGTTTAGAGTTAGGGTTATGTTTAGAGTTAGGCATAGGATTATGGTTAGGGTTAGGTTTACCATTAGGTTAGCCTTAGGATTAGGGTTAGGTTTACGTTAGATTTAGTGTTAGGCTTAGGGTTAGGGTTATATTTAGGGGTTAGGTGTTACGGATAGGGTTATGGTTTAGGGTTAGTGTTAGGCTTAGGGTTACTGTTAGAGTTAGGGTTACGGTTATGGATAGAGGTTAGCCTTAAGTTTAGGATTAGGGTTAGGGTTAGGGTTATTTTGTGGGTTAGAGTTAAAGGTTTCGGTAAGATTTTGCATTATGGTTAGAGCTTAGGGTTAGTTTTAGGATAAGGGATAGGTTTCCGGTTAGGATTAGGTTTAGGGTTAGAGTATAGGGTGTTGGTTTGGTTTAGGGTTAGGGTTAGAGTTAGGGTTACAGTCAGGTTTAGTCTTAGAGATTATGGTTATGGTTACGGTTAGGGTTAGGGTTAGGGTTAAAGCTTAAGTTCACGGTTAGGATAAGATTATGGTTATGGACAGAGTTTAGGGTTAGTTTTAAGGTTAGGGTTATGGTTATGGTTTGAGGTTAGCTTTAGGTTTAGTTTTAGAATTAGGGATAATGTTAGGGTTAGTGTTAGGCTTAGAGGTTATGGTTATGGTTATGGTTATGCTTACAGTTAGGTTTAAAGCTTAGGTTGAGGCTTAGGGTTAGGGTTATGGTTCAGTTAGGGATATGCTAAGGGTTAGGATTAGGTCAGTGGTTAGTTTTAGGTTAAGGGTTACGGTTAGGGTTAGGGTTAGTTTTAGAGGTTAGTGTTAGTGTTAAGGTTAGGGTTATTGTGAGGGTTAGGTTTAGGGCTAGAGTTAGGGTTATGTTTAGAGTTAGGTTTAGGGTTATGGTTAGGGTTAGGGTTAAAATTATGTTAGTGTTAGGGTTAGGGTTACGGTTAGGGTTTGCATTTGATTTAGTTTTAGGGTTAGGGTTAGGGTTAGGTTTATCATTAGGTTTAGGGGTTAGGTGTTAGGGATAGGGTTATGGCTTAGGGTTAGTGTTAGTGTTAGAGCTAAGGTTAGGTTTACGGTTAGAGTTAGGCTTACGGTTATGGTTAGAGGTTAGCATTAGGTTTAGGGGTAGGGTTAGGTTAGAGTTAGAGGTTATGGTTAGGTTTAGTGTTATGGTTAGAGTTTAGCGACAGTGTTAGGGTAAATGTTAGATTTAGGGTTTGGGTTAGGTTTAGGCTTAAAGATTAGGGTTATAGTTCGGTTTAGGGTTAGCGTTAATGCTAGTGTTAAGGTTAGGGTTACTCTTAGTGTTAGCATTATGATTAAGGTTAGGGTTAGGATTTAGGTGTTAGGGAGAGGGTTAGGGTTAGGCTTTGTGTTTCGGTTATGGTTAGGGTTACGATTAGGTTTAGGGTTAGAGTTAGGGTTAGGGTTAGTGTTAGGTTTAGGGTTAGTTTTAGAGTTAGGGTTAGGGGTTATTTGTTAGGGATAGGGTTAGTGTTAGTGTTAGGTTTAGGTTTTGGTTTAGGTTTAGGGTTAGGGATAGTATTAGGGTTATGGTTAGGATTTATGGTTAGGATTAAGGTTAGGTTTAGGTTTAGGGTTAGAGTGAGTGTTAGGTTTAGAAGTTAGGTTTAGTGTTAGGCTTAGGGTTAGGTTTAGGGTTATGGTTGGAGGTTAGCGTTTGATTTAGGGTTCAAGTAAGGGTTACGTTACGCTTACAGGTTATGGTTAGTGATAGTGTTAGGTTTTGTGTTAAAGCTTAGGTTCAGGTTTACCTTTAGGTTTACTGTTAGGGTTACGGTTAGAGTTTAGAATTATGTTTAAGGTTATGGTTAGGGTTAGGGTTATGGTTAGAGGTTAGCTTTTGGTTTAGGATTAGAGTTAGGGTTAGTGTTAGGGTTAGTGTTAGGCTTACAGGTTTGGGTTAGTGTTAGGTGTAGGGTTAGGGTTAGGGTTAAAGCTTAGATTCAGGGTTAGGGTTAGGATTAGGGTTAGGATTAGGGTTACTCGTTAGTTTTAGAGTTAGTGTTGAGATTATTGTTAGGGTAAGGTTTAGATGTTAGTGTTAGGGTTAGGGATAGTTTTAGAGTTAGGGTTAGGGTTAGGTTTAGGCTTAGTGTTATGGTTTGTGTTAGGGTTACAATTCGGTTAGCGTTAGGGTTAGGGTTAGGGTTTGCGTTAAATTTAGTGTTAGGTTTAGGGTTAGAGTAAGCATTAGGTTTAGGGCTTAGGTGTTAGGGTTAGGGTTAGGCTTAGCGTTATGGTTTGTGTTAGGGTTACAATTAGTTTAACGGTAGGGTTAGGGTTAGGGTTAAGGTTAGGGTTTGCATTAAATTTAGTGTTAGGTTTAGGGTTAGGTTTAGTGTAAGGTTTAGGGGTTAGGTGTTAGGGATAGTGTTATGGGTTACAGTTAGTGTTAGTGTTCGGGTTAGGGTTATTGTTCTGGTTAGGCTTTGGGTTAGGGTTAGAGATTAGAGTTAGGTTTAGGGTTTGTGTTAGTATTATGGTTAGGGTTAGGTTGAGGTTTCGGGTGATGGTTAGGGTTAGAAGTTAGATTTATTGTTAGTGTTAGTGTTAGGGTTAGGGATAGGTTTAGGGTTTGGGTTAGTGTTAGGTGTTAGGGTTATGGTTAGATGTATGGGTTAGGTTAGGATTAGGGTTAGGGTTAGGGTTAGTGTTACGGTTAGAGTTTAGGGTTAGGTTAGGGTTAGAGTTAGGGTTAAAATTAGGGTTAGGGTTACGTTTAGAGGATAGTATTAGGTTTATGGTTAGAGTTTGTGTTTAGGGTTAGGGTTAGGTATTAGGCTTGGAGATTATTCTTAAGGTTACGCCTAGGGTTAGGGTGAAAACATAGGTTTAGGGTTAGAATTAGAGTTCGGGTTAGTGTTAGGGTTAGGGTTAGTGTTAGGGTTAGGGTTAGGATTAGTGTTTGGGTTATGGTTAGAGGTTAGCGTTAATTTTAGTGTTAGAGTTAGGTTTAGGTTTAGGGTTAGGGTTAGGGTGGTGGTTGGAAGTTAGGCTTAGTGTTAGGTTTAGGGTTAGGGTTCTAGATAGATTAGTGTTAGGGTTAGGGTAAGGTTTAGAGGTTAAGGTTAGGATTAGGTTTAGAGTTAGCATTAGGGTTATAGTTTTGGTTAACTTTAAATGTTAGTGTTAGGGTTAGGGTTAGTGTTAGGGTTAGAGTTTAGGGTTAGTGCTAGGGTGAGGTTAGCGTTAGGGTTAGGGTTAGGTTTAGGGTTAGAGTTTAGGGTTAGGGTTAGGTTTAGGGTTAGGGTTAGTTTTAGGATAAGAAGTTACTGTTAGGGGTAGGGTTAGGGTTATAGTTATGGTTAGGGTTAGGGTTATTGTTATGGTTTGGGATAGCGGTTACTCGTTAGGGAGAGGGTTAGGGTTAGGCTGCGAATTATGGTTAGTGTTAGGGTTACAATTAGGTTTAGGGTTAGGTTTAGTGTTAGGGTTAAGGGTTATGTGTTAGGGATAGGATACTGGTTAATCTTAGGGTTAGGGTAAGGGTTATAGTTAGGGATAGGTTTACAGTTAGTTTTATGGTTATTGTTTGTGTTATGGTTAGGGATTAAATTTTAGGGATAGGATTATTGTTATGTTTAGGGTTATGTTATGGTTACAGTTATGGTTAGGGTTAAGTTTATGGTTAGGTTTATGGTTAAGTTTGGTTTTAGTGTTAGCGTTATGCTTTAGGGTTAGGGTTAGGGTTATTGTTAGGTTTAGGATTATTGTCAAGTTTATGTTTAGAAATTAGCGTTAGGTTTAGTGTTAGAGTTTGATGTTAGGGTTATGGTTAGGGTTAGGCTTAGAGTTTATGTTTACAGTTAGTGTTAGGGTTAGCGTTAAAGCTTAGGTTTTGGGTTATGGTTAGGGTTAGGATTACGGTTAGTGTTAGGGTTACTGTCAGGGTTGGGTTTAGAGGTATGGGTTAGGGTTAGCGTTAGGGTTATGCTAGGATTAGGGTTAGGGTTAGGGTTAGGTATTACAGTCAGGTTTAGGGTTAGGGTTAGTGTTCATGTTAGGGTTAGGGTTAGGTTTAGGGTTAGGGATTAATGTTAGGTTTATGGTTATGGTTATGGTTATGATTATGGTTATGGTTATGATTATGGTTGTGGTTGTGGTTAGGGTTAGGGTTAGGTTTAGGGTTAGGGTTAGGGTTAGGGTTAGGGTTAGGTAATGGTTAGAAGTTAGGGTTAGGGGTAGGTTAGGTTTATGGTTACAGTTAGGGTTAGGGTTAGTGTTAGTGTTAGGGTTAAGGCTTAGGTGTTAGGCAGAGGGTTAAGATTAGACTTCGGGTTATGGTTAGCATTAGGGTTACACTTAGGTTTAAGGTTAGGCTTAGGTTTAGTGTTAGGGTTTGCTTTACAGTTAGGATTAGGGATAGATGTTAGGGTTAGGGTTAGTTTTAGGGTTAAGGTTACATTTAGGGTTAGTGTTATGGTTAGAGTTTAGCGTTATGGTTAGGGTTGAGGTTTGGATTAATGTTATGTTTAGAGGATAGCGTTAGGGTTGTAGTTAGAGTTTTGGTTTAGGTTTTGGGTTAGGGATTAGCGTTAGAGTTTATGCTTAAGGTAAGGGCTAGTGATATGGTTAAAACTTAGGTTTAGGGTTACGGTTAGGGTTAGGGTTATGGTTATGTTCAGATTTAAGATTAGGGTTACTGTTAGGTTTAGAAGTGCTTTTAGTGTTAGGGTTAAGGTTAGTGTTAGAATTAGAGTTAGGGTTAGGGTTAGATGTTAGGGTTAGTTTTAGTGTTAGCCTTAGGGTTAGTATTACAGTTAGACCTTAGGGTTAAGGTTACAGTTACGTCTTGCGGTTAATGTTAGTTTTAGGGTTTCAGTTTGGGTTTATGGTTAGGATTAGGGTTAGGCTTATATTTTATGGTTAAGTTTAGGGTTATGGTTAGGGAAAAAAAACTTAGGTTTAGTGTTAGGATTAGGGTTAGCGTTAGTGTTAGTGTTAGTATTAGGGTTAGGGTTAGGGGTTAGGTATTAGGGAAAGGGTTAGGGTTAGGCTTTGTGTTATGGTTTGTGTTAGGTTACGATTTGGTTTAGATTTAGTGTTAGGGTTAGGTTTAGGGTTAGTTTTAGTTCTAGCTTTAGGGTTAGGATTATGGTTTAGGTGTTAGTGATAGTGTTAGGGTTAGGGTTAGAGTTAGGTTTACGGTTAGTGTTAGTGTTAGGGATAGTATTAGGGTTAGGGTTAGGTTTAGTGTTAGGGTTAAATTTAGGGTTAGGCTTAGAGGTTATGGTTAGCGTTAGGGTAGAGGTTAGGGTTAAAACTTAGGTTTAGTGTTATGTTTAGGGTTAGGATTAGGGTTAGGGATAGGGTTATGTTTTAGTTTCAGGGTACGGTTAGGATTACGGGGTTATGATTAGGTTAGGGTTATGGTTATGATTAGGTTAGTGTTAGGGTTAGGGTTAGGGTTTGGATTAGGCTTCGTTTTAGGGTTAGGTTTAGCGGTCAGGTGTTAGGGATAGGGGTAGCATTAGGCTTCGGGTTACGGTTAGGTTTAGGGTTACGATTAGGTTAGTTTAGGATTAGGGTTGGCGTTAGTGTTTGCTTTAGATTCATGGTTAGCTTTACCGTTAGGATTAGGTTTATGTTTAGGAATTAGGTGTTAGGGATAAGGTTGTATTTAGGGTTAGGTTTACGGTTAATGTTAGGTCTAGGGTTAGGGTTAGGGTTAGAGTTTAGGTTTAGGGTTAAGTTTAGGATTAGGGTTATGGTTAGAGTTAGAGTTAGAGTTAGGTTTAGGGTTAAATATTAGGTTTAGCATTAGCGTCAGAGTTAGTGTTATGGTTAGAGTTTAGGGTTAGGTTTAAGGTTAGAATTAGGGTTTAGGTTAGGGTTAGGGTTAGAGCTAGGTTTAAAACTTAGGTTCAGGTTAGGGTTAGGTTTAGTCTTAGGGTTAGTGTTAATGTTAGTGTTAGGGTTCGGGTTAGGGTTAGGTGTTATGTGTTAGGGAGAGGGTTAGGGTTAGGCTTTGTGTTACGTTTTGATTTAGGGTTACCATTAGTTTTAGGCTTAAGGTTATGGTTAGATTTAGGGTTAGGTTGAGGTTTAAGTTTAGGGTTACGGTTAGTGTTAGCTTAGGGATACTGTTTACGGTAAGTGTTATGTTTAGTATTAGGTTTATGGTCAGTTTTAGAGTTAGGGTTAGGTTTGGGTTAGGGTTAGGTTAAGAGTTAGGGTTAGGTTGAGGTTTAGGGTTAGCTTTCGGGTTAGAAGTTAGATTTAGGTTTAGTGTTAGTGTTAGGGTTAGGGTTAGACGTTAGTGTTAGTTTCAGGGTTAGGTTTGGTTTTAGTGATGGGGTGAGGGGTTACTTGTTAGGGAGACGGTTATGGTTAGGCTTCGGTTTACAGTTACTTTTAGGGTTACGATTAGGTTTAGGGTTATGGTTTGGGTTTGTTTTACCGTTAGGGTTAGGGTTAGGGTTAGGGTTAGGTTTAGGGTTATGGTTTGGGTTTGTTTTACCGTTAGGGTTAGGGTTAGGGTTAGGGTTAGGTTTAGGGTTATGGTTTGGGTTTGTTTTTCCGTTAGGTTTAGGTTTAGGTTTGGGCCAGGGTTAGGTGGCAGGTGTTAGGGATAGAGTTAGAGTTCGGTTTAGGGTTAGGATTAGTGTTAGGGTTAGGTTTAGGGTTAGGGTTAAGGATACTGTTAGGTTTAGGCTTAGGGCTAGTGTTAGGGTTAGCGTTCGAGTTAGGCTTAGGGTTAGGGTTTAGGGTTAGGCTTAGGGTTATTGTTAGGATTAGGGTTAGGGTTAGGTTGTGATTTAGGTTTAGGGATATTGTTAGTGATAGGGTTAGGTTTAGGGTTAGATATTAGGGTTAGGGTTAGGTTTAGGGTTAGGGTTAGGGTTAGTTTTATGATTAGAATTTAGGGTTAGGGTTAGGGTTAAGTATTATGGTAAGGGTTAGGGTTAGTTTTAGGGTTAGGGTTAATGTTAGGTTTAGGGCTTAAGTTTAGATTTTGTGTTAGGGTTATGGTGATGCTTATGGTTAGGTTTTGGGTTAGAGTCAGGGTTAGGGTGAGAGTTTAGGGTGAGGGTTAGTGGTAGGGTTAGGGTTAGGTTTAGTGTTAGAATTTAGGGTTTGAATTATGTTTAGGGTTAGGATCAGGCTTAGGGTTATGGTAGGGTTAGGATTAGTTTTAGGTATTACGGTCAGGGTTAAAGTTAGTTTTAAGGTTAGGGTTACAGTTAGAGTATTAGTGTTAGAATTAGGTTTAGGGTTAGGGTTAGGGTTAGGGTTAGGATTAGGATTAGAAGTTAGGGTTAGGTGTTAGGTGTTAGGGAGAGGGTTATGGTTAGGCTTCGGGTTATGGTTAGTGTTAGTGTTATGATTAGGTTAAGAGTTAGGGTTAGGGTTAGGGTTAGGTTTGCGGTTAGTTTCAGGCTTAGGCTTAGGGTTAGGTTTAGGGGTTAGGTGTTAGGGATGGGTTTATGGTTACGGTTAGGGTTAGTGTTAGGTTTACGGTTACAGTTATGTTTAGGGTTACCGATAGTGTTAAGGTTATGCTTAGGGTTAGGGTTAGGTTTAGGGTTAGGGTTAGGATTAGTGTTAGGGTGATGGTTAGAGGTTAGCATTAATTTTAGTGTTAGGGTTAGGTTGAGGTTTAGTGTTAGAGTTAGAGTTAGGGTTAGAATTTAGGTTTAGTTTTAGCCTTAGGGTTAGGGTTCCGGATAAGTTAGTATTAGGGTTAGGGTTAGGGTTAGAATTTAAGGTTAGGTTTAGGGTTAGCGTTAGGGTTATGGTTAGGGTTAATGTTAAATGTTAGTTTTAGTGTTAGGGTTAGTGTTAAGGTTAGAGTTTAGGGTTAGTGCTAGGGTGAGTTTAGGGTTAGTGTTAGGGTTAGTTTTATGGTTAGAGTTTGGGGTTAGGGTTAGGTTTAGGGTTAGGGTTAGTGTTAGGATGAGAAGTAACTGTTAGGGGTTGGGTTAGGGTTATTGTTACAGTTAGGGTTAGGGTTATTGTTAGGGTTAGGAATAGGTGTTAGTTGTTAGGGAGAGTGTTAGGGTTAGGCTGCCGGTTATGGTTAGTGTTAGGGTTAGAGTTAAGGTTAGGGTTAGGTTTAAGGTTAGGGTTAGCGTTAGGGTTAGGTTTACAGTTATTTGTAGGGTTAGGTTTAGGGTTAGGGTTAGGTGTTAAGTGTTAGTGATAGGATTCTGGTTAGGCTTAGGGTTAGGCTAAGGGTTATGGTTAGAGATAGATTTATGGTTAGGTTTATGGTTAAGTATAGTTTTAGTGTTAGGGTTACGATTTAGAGTTAGTGTTAGGTTTAGGGTTAGGATTAGTGTTAGGGTTATGTTTAGAGATTAGCGATAGGTTTAGTGTTAGAGTTTGATGTTAGGGTTATAGTTATGGTTAGGATCTGTGTTTATGGTTAGGGTTAGTTTAAAGCATAGGTTTTGGGTTAAGGTTAGGATTAAGGTTAGTGCTAGGGTTAGGTTTAGGGGTATGGGTTAGGCTTATGGTTATGGTTAGGGTTAAGGTTAGGTTTGGGTCAGGGTAAGGTTAGGGTTAGAGTTTAGGGTTAGGTTTAGGGTTAGTTGTAGAGTTAGGGTTAGGTTTAGGGTTATATATTAGAGTTAGGGTTCGATTTAGTGTTAGATTTAGGGTTAGGGTTAGTTTTATGATTAGAATTTAGTGTTATGATTAGGCTTAGGGTTAGGGTTAGGGTTAGGGTTAGTTTTATGGTTAGGGTTAAGGATTAATGTTAGATTTTGGGTTAGGGTTATTGTTAGGTTTAGGGTTAGGTTTTGGTTTTGGGTTAGCGTTAGGGTTAGAGTTTAGGGTTAGGTTTAGGGTTAGTGTTAGGTTTTGGGTTATGATTAGCCTTAGAATTCAGGGTTAGAATTGTGTTTAGGATTAGAATTAGACTTAGGCTTATGGTACAGTTAGATTTAGGGTGAGGTATTATGGTCAGGGTTAAATTTAGTTTTAGGGTTAGGGTTAGGTTTAGAGGTTAACGTTAGAATTAGGTTTAGGGTTAGTGTTAGGATTAGGATTGGAAGTTAAGGTTAGGTGTTAGGTGTTAGGGAGAGGGTTATGGTTAGGCTTTGGGTTATGGTAATTGTTAGTGATATGATTAGGTTAAGGGTTAGGGTTAGGTTTAGTGTTTGGGTTAGTATTACAGTTAGTTTCAAGCTTAGGTTTAGGTTTAGGGTTGGGGTAAGGTGTTAGTGATAGGGTTAGGGTTAGTGTTAGGTTTAGGTTTACGGTTACGTTTAGGGTTACAGATAGTGTTAGGGTTATGCTTAAGGTTAGGGTTAGGTTTAGGGTTATGGTTAGGTTTATGCTTAGGGTTAGGATTAGTGTTAGGTTTATGGTTAGAGGTTAGTGTTAATTTTAGTGTTAGGGTTAGGTTGAGGTTTAGTGTTAGGTTTAGGGTTATGGTTACAAGTTAGGTTTAGTGTTAGGTTTAGGGTTAGGGTTCCGAAAAGGTTAGTGTTAGTGTTAGGGTTAGGGTTAGAGGTTAAGGTTAGGTTTAGGGTTAGGGTTAGCATTAGGGTTATGGTTGGGGTTAACGTTAAATGTTAGTGTTAGTGTTATGGTTAGTGTTAGGGTTAGAGTTTAGGGTTAGGGTTAGGTTTAGGGTTATGTTAGTGTTAGGATAAGAAGTTACTGTTAGGGGTAGGGTTAGGGTTATCATTACGGTTAGGGTTAGGGTTATTGTTAGAGTTAGGGATAGGGATTATGTGTTACGGAGAGGTTAGGGTTAGGCTCCGGGTTATGGTTAGTGTTAGTTTTACAATTAGGTTAGGGTTAGGTTTAGGGTTAGGGTTACGGTTAGGGTTAGGGTTAGGGTTACAATTAGTTGTAGGGTTAGGTTTAGGGTTAGGGTTAGGGGTTAAATGTTAGGGATAGGATTCTGTTTAGGCTTAGTGTTAGGGTCAGGTTTAGGGTTAAGTTTACATTTAGATTTATGGTTAGTGTTAGGGTTAGGTTTAGAGATTAAGTGTTAGGGATAGGATTAGTGTTATGGTTAGGGTTATGGTTAGGGTTACGGTTAGGTTTATGGTTCGGTTTATGATTAAGGTTAGTTTTAGTTCTAGGGTTAGGCTTTAGGTTTACTGTTATGGTTAGGGTTAGGATTAGTGTTAGGGTTATGTTTACAGGTTAGCCTTAGGTTTAGTGTTAGAGTTTGATGTTAGGTTTATGGTGAGGGTTAGGCTTAGAGTTTATGGTTAGGGTTAGTGTTAGGGTTAGTGTTAAATCTTAGGTTTTGGGTTAGTGTTAGGGTTAGGATTAGTTTTAATGTTAGAGTTAGTGTTAGGGTTAGGGTTAGAGGTATGGCATAGGGTTACGGTTAGGATTAGGGTTAGGGTTTGGGTTAGGGTTATGCTAGGATTAGAGTTATGGTGATGGTTAGGTATTACAGTCATGTTTAGGGTTATTTTAAGGGTTAGGGTTAGGGTTAGGGATTAATGTTGTGTTTAATGTTATATTTATGGTTATGGTTATTGTTATGGTTATGGTTATGGTTATGGTTATGGTTATGGTTATGGTTATGGTTGTGTTAGGTTTAGGGTTAGGTTTAGTATTAGGGTTAGAAGTTAGGGTAAGTGGTAGGGTAAAGTTTATGGTTACAGTTAGGGTTAGGGTTAGTGTTAGTTTTAGGGTTATGTGTTAGGTGTTAGGCAGAGTGTTAAGATTAGACGGGGTTATGGTTATCTTTACTGTTATGCTTAGGTTTAGGCTTAGGCTTAGGTTTAGTGTTACAGTTTGGTTTACAGTTAGGGTTATGGTTAATGTTACGGTTAGGGTTAGTGTTAGGGTTAAGCTTAGGGTTAGGGTTAGTGTTATGATTAAATTTAGGGTTAGGGTTATTGTTAGGGTTAGGGTTAGGTTTAGAAGTTAGGGTTAGGTGTAGGGTCAGGTTTATGGTTAAAGTTAGGGTTGGTGTTAGTGTTAGGGTTAGGCGTTAGGTGTTAGGCAGAGGGTTAAGATTAGACTTCGGGTTATGCTTAGCATTAGGGTTACTCTTAGGTTTAGGGTTAGTCTTAGGTTTAGTGTTAGGGTTTGTTTTACTGTTAGGATTAGGGTTAGATATTAGGGTTAGTTTTAGGGTTAGGGTCAGTGTTATGGTTAGAGGTTAGGGTTAGGGTTAGCGTTGGATTTAGGCTTAAGGTTAGTGTTAGGGTTATGGATAGAGGATAGCGTTAGGTTTATGGTTAGAGTTTGGTGTTAGGGTTAGGTTTAGGGTTAGGTTTAGTGTTTATGGTTAGAGTTTATGCTTAAAGTTAGGACTAGGGTTAGCGTTAAAATGTAGGTTTAGGGTTAGGGTTAGCGTTAGGGTTATGGTTAAGTTTAGGTTTAAGGTTAGGGTTACTGTTAGGGTTAGAAGTTGTTTTAGTGTTAGTGTTAGTGTTAGAGTTAGGTTTAGGGTTAGATGTTAGTGTTAGGTATTTTGTTAGCGTTAGGGTTAGTGTTACATTTAGACCGTAGGGTTAAGGTTAGTGTTGTTTAGATGTTAGCGTTAGGTTTATGGTTACAATTTGGGTTTAGGGTTAGGATTAGTGTTAGGCTTATATGTTATGGTTAAGTTTATGGTTAAGGTTAGGGAAATAAACTTAGATTTAGTGTTAGGGTTATGGTTAGGGTTAGGGTTAGTGTTAGTGTTAGTGTTAGTGTTAGGTTAGGGGTTAGGTGTTACGGTTAGGTTTAGGGTTAGTTTCAGCATTAGGTTTAGGGTAAGGGTTAGGGATTAGGTGTTAGTGATAGTGTTAATGTTAGGATTAGGGTTAGGGTTAGGGTTAGGTTTACAGTTAGTGTTAGTGTTAGGGATGGTATTAGGATTAGTGTTAGGGTTAGGTTTAGTGTTAGGGTTAGGTTTAGGGTTAGGCTTAGAGGTTATAGTTAGCGTTAGGTTTAAATTTAGGGTTAAACTTAGTTTTAGATTTAGTGTTAGTGTTAGGGAAAGGGTTACATTTAGGCTTCAGGTTATGGCTAGGGTTACGGTTACGATTAGTTTAGTGTTAGAGTTAGGATTAGAGTTAGAATTAGGGTTAGGGTTACGGTTAGGGTTAGGGTTAGGGTTTGGAGTAGGCATCGTGTTTGGATTATGTTTAGGGGTCACGTGTTAGGTATAGGGGTAGCATCAGGCTTCAGTTTGCAGTTAGGGTTAGGCTTATGATTAGGTTAGGGCTAGGGTTAGGGTTAGCATTAGCGTTTGCTTTGATTTATGGTTCGTTTTATGGTTAGGATTAGGGTTAGGTTTAGGAATTAGGTGTTAGGAATAAGGTTGCATTTAGGCTTATTGTTAGGGTTAAGGTTAGGGTTAGGTTTATGGTTAGTTTCAGGCTTAGGTTTAGTGTTAGGGTTAGGGGTTAGGGTTAGGGTTAGGGTTAGGGTTAGGTTTAGGGTTAGGGATTAATGTTAGGTTTATGGTTATGGTTATGGTTAGGTTTAGGGTTAAGTTTAGGATTATTGTTAGGGTTATGTTTAGAGGTTAGCGTTAATTTTAGTGTTAGATTTTGGGGTTAGCTTTAGGGTTACAGTTAGGCTAAGAGGTTATGGTTTGGGTTAGTGTTAGGGTTAGGGTTAAAGCTTAAGGTTAGGGTTAGTGTTATGGTTAGGGTTAGTGTTAGGTTTAGAGGTTAGTGTTAGGGTTAGGTTAGGGTTAGGGTTACGGTTATGTTTAGGTTTAGGGTTAGGGTTAGTGTTAGGGTTAGAAGTTGGCTTAATCTTAGGGTTAAGGTTAGGATTAGAGTTAGAGGTATATTTAGGCTTAGGGTTAGATATCAGGGTTAGTTTCAGTGTTAGGGTTAGTGTTACGGTTAGAGTTTAGAGTTAGGGTTAATGTTAGAGTTAGGGTTAAAGTTAGGGTTATGGTTAGGTTTAGGGTTAGGCTTAAAACTTAGGTTTATGGTTAGGATTAGCATTAAGGTTAGTTTTATTGTTGTTTTTCGGGTTAGAGTTAGGTGTTAGGTGTTAGGGCGAGGGTTAGGGTTAGCCTTTGTGTTACGTTTAGTTTTAGATTTACGATTATCTTTAGGCTATTGGTTACCGTTAGTTTTAGTGTTAGGTTGAGGTTTATAGTTAGGGTTAGGGTTAGGAGTTAGTTTTAGGGGTATTGTTAAGGTTAGGTTTAGGGTTAGGTTTAGGGTTAGGGTTAGAGGTTAGTGTTAGTTTAAGAGTTAGGTTTAGGTTTAATGTTTTGTTTAGGAGTTACTTGTTAGGGAGATGGTTATGATTAGGCTTCGGGTTACGGTTAGTTTTAGGGTTAGGATTAGGTTTAGGGTTATGGTTTGTGTTTGTTTTACCATTAGTGTTATGTTAGGGTTAGGGCTAGGGTTAGGTGTTAGGTGTTAGGGATAGAGTTAGTGTTAGAGTTATGGTTAGGGTTAGTGTTAGTGTTAGGGTTAGGGTTAGATTTAAGGGTTAGGGTTATTTTTAGGGTTAGGGATAGTGTTAGGTTTAGTCTTAGTGTTAGGTTTAGGGATAGGTTTTGGGTTAGGCTTAGGGTTAGGGTTTAGGGTTAGGGTCAGGTTTAGGGTTAGGGTTATTATTAAGGTTAGGGTTAGGTTGTGATTTAGGTTTAGGGTTAGGATTAGGGTTAGTGTTAGTGTTAGGTTTCAGGTCAGGGTAAGGTTTCGGGTTAGAGTTTAGGGTTAAGGTTAGGGTTAGGGTTAGTGTTAGAGTTAGGGTTATGCTTAGGTTTAGATATTATAGTTAGGGTTAGGTGTAGGGTTAGGGTTAGTGTTAGTTTTATGATTAGAATTTATTGTTAGGATTAGGGTTAGGGTTAGGTGTTACGTTCAGGGTTAGGGTTAGTTTTAGGGCTAGGGTAAGGGTTAGATTTAGGGATTAATGTTAGATTTTGGGTTAGGGTTATTGTTAGGTTTAGGGTTAGGTTTTGGGTTAGGGTTAGGGTTAGGGTTAGATTTTAGGGTTAGGGTTAGGGTTAGTCTTAGTGTTAGGGTTAGGGTTAGGGTAAGGTTTAGCGTAAGAATTTAGTGTTAGAATTACATTTAGTGTTAGGATTAGTCTTAGGCTTATGGTAGGGTTAGGGTTAGGGTAAGGTATTACGGTCAGTGTTAAATTTAGTTTTAGCGTTAGAGTTAGGGTTAGAGTTTAGGGTTAGAATTAGTTTTAAGGTTAGGGTCATTGTTAGTGTTAGGATTAGGATTAGAAGTTAGGGTTAGGGGTAGGGTTAGGTTTATGATTACTGGTAGGGTGAGGGTTAAGGTTAGGTGTTAGGTGTTAGGGAGAGGGTTATGGTTAGGCTTCAGGTTACGTTTTGTGTTAGTGTTACAATTAGGTTTAGGGTTAGGGTTCAGGTTAGGGTTAGGTTTAGGGTTAGATTTAGGGGTTAGGTGCTAAGGATAGGGTTAGGGTTAGGGTTAGTGTTAGGTTTAGGTTTACGGTTAGGTTATGGTTACGGATAGTGTTAGGGTTATGCTTAGGGTTAGGGTTAGGTTTAGGTTTAGGGTTAGGTTGAGGTTTAGGGTTAGGGTTAGGGTTATGTTTAGAAGTTAGGTTTAGTGTTAGGTTTAGGGTTAGGGTTCTGGATAGGTTAGTGTTAGGTTTAATGTTAGGGTTAGAGGTTAAGGTTATGTTTAGTGTTAGGTTTAGCATTAGCATTATGGTTAGGGTTAAGGTTAAATGATAGTGTTAGTGTTAGTGTTAGGGTTAGTGTTAGAGTTAGGGTTTAGGTTTAGTGCTAGAGTGAGGTTAGGGTTAGTGTTAAGGTTAGGTTTAGGGTTAGAGTTTACAGTTAGGGTTAGGTTTAGGTTTAGCGTTAGTGTTAGGATAAGAAGTTGCTGTTAGGGGTAGAGTTATGGTTATGGTTACAGTTAGGGTTAGGATTATTTTTAGGGTTAGGGATAGGTGTTATTTGTTAGTGAGAGGGTTATGGTTAGGCTGTGGGTTACGGTTAGTGTTAGGGTTGCAATTAGGTTTAGGCTTAGGTTTAGGGTTAGGGTTACGGTTAGGGTTAGGTTTAGGGTTAGTTTTAGGTTTACAGTTAGTTGTAGGGTTAGAGTAAGGGATAGGGTTAGGGGTTAAGTGTTAGGGATAGGATTCTGGTTAGGCTTAGGGTTAGGGTAAGTGTTATGGTTAGGGTTAGGTTTACGGTAAATTTTATTTTTAGAGTTATGGTTAGGGTTAGAGAATAAGTGTTAGGGATAGGATTAGTGTTATTGTTAGGGTTAGGGTTAAGGTTACGGCTAGGGTTAGGTTTAGGTTTACAGTTAGGTTTAGAGTTATCATTAGTTTTAGTGTTAGGGTTAGGCTTTAGGTTTAGGTTTAGGGTTAGGGTTTAAAATTAGTGTTAGGGTTATGTTTTAGAGGTTAGTGTTAGGTTTAGTGTTAGAGTTTGATGTTAAGGTTATGGTTAGGGTTTGGCTTAGAGTTTATGGTTAGGGTTAATGTTAGTGTTAGCATTAAAGCTTAGGTTTTAGGGTAGGCTTAGGGTTTGGATTAGGGTTAGTGTTAGGGTTAGGGTTAGAGGTATGGGTTATGGTTAGGGTTAGGGTTAGGGTTATGCTAAGGTTAGGGTTAGGGTTATGTTTGTGTATTACCTTCAGGTTTAGGTTTACTTTAATGGTTAGGGTTATGGTTAGGGTTTGGGTTAGGGTTAGGGATTAATTTTAGGTTTACGGTTATGGTTTTGGTTATGGTTATGGTTATGGTTATGGTTAGGTTTAGGATTAGAAGTTAGGTTTAGGGGTAGGGTTAGGTTTATGGTTACAGTTAGGTTTAGGGTTAGAGTTAGGGTTAAAGTTTGGGTTAGGGTTATAGTTAGAGGATAGCTTTAGGTTTATGGTTAGAGTTTGCGTTTAGGGTTAGGGTTAGGGATTAGGGTTAGAGGTTATGCTTAAGGTTAAGGCTAATGTTAGGGTTAAAACTTATGTTTAGGGTTAGGGTTAGGGTGAGGATTAAGTTTCGGTTTGGGTTAGGGTTATTGTTAGTGTTAGAAGTTCTTTTAGCGTCAGGGTTAGGGTCAGTGTTAGAGTTAGAGTTAGGGTTAGGGTTAGATGTTAGGGTTAGGTTTAGTGTTAGCATTAGGGTTAGTGTTACAGTTAGACCTTAGTGTTAAGGTTAGGGTTATGCTTAGAGGTTAGCGTTAGTTTTAGGGTTAGAGTTTGTGTTTAGTGTTTGGATTAGGGTTAGACTTATATGTTATGGTTAAGTTTAGGGTAATGGTTAGGGATAAAACTTAGGTTTTGTGTTAGGGTTTGTGTTAGGGTTAGTATTAGGGTTAGGGTTAGGGGTTAGGTTTTAGGGAAAGGTTTAGGGTTAGGCTTTGGGTTATGGTTTTTGTTAGGTTACAATTAGGTTTAGGTTTAGGTTTATGGTTATGGTTAGAGTTTAGGTGTTAGTGATAGTGTTAGGGTTAGGGTTAGCGTTAGGTTTACAGTTAGTGTTAGTGTTAGGGATATTATTAGGCTTAGTGTTAGGGTTAGGTTTAGGGTTAGGTTAGGTTTAGGGTTAGGCTTAGAGGTTATGTTTAGTGTTAGGGTTAACTTTAGGGTTAAAGCTTAGGTTTAGGGTTAGGGTTAGTGTTAGGGATAGGGTTACGCTTAGGCTTTGGGTTAGGGTTAGGGTTACAGTTACGATTATTTTAGTGTTAGGGTTAGGGTTAGGTTTAGGGTTAGGGTTAGTGTTACGGTTAGGGTTAGGGTTAGGGTTTGGATTAGCCTTCGTGTTAGGGTTAGGTTTAGGGTTAGGTTTAGGTGTCAGGTGTTAGGGATATGGGGAGCGTTAGGCTTGGGGTTATGGTAAGGGTTAGGGTTACTATTAGCTTGGGTTAGGTTTAGGGTTAGGGTTAGCGTGTGCTTTAGATTTATGGTTAGATTTACGGTTAGGGTTAGGGTTAGGGTTAGGTTTAAGAATTAGGTGTTAGGGATAAGTTTGTATTTAGGGTTATGGTTATGGTTAGGGTTAGGTTTAAAGTTTAGGGTTAGGTTTAAATTTAGGGTTAGCGTTCGGGTTAGGGTAAGGTTTAGGGTTAGAGTTTAAGTTTAGGGTTAGGTTTAGTGTTAGGGTTAGGGTTAGGTTGAGGATTAGAATTTAGGGTTGTGGTTCGGTTTAGGTTTAGGGTTAGGTGTTACATGTTAGGGAGAGGGTTATTGTTAGGCTTCGGGTTACGGTTAGGTTTAGGGTTACGATTATTTTTAGGGTTAAGTTTAGGGCTATGGTTAGGGTGTGTTTTATGGTTAGGGTTGGGATTAGGGTTAGGCCTAGGGTTTAGGTGCTAGGAATAGACTTAGCGTTAGGGTTAGGGTTAGGTTTAGTGTGAGGGTTAGGTGTACGGTTAGGTTTAGGGTTAGGGATAATGTTAGGTTTAGGGTTAGGGTTAGGGTTATGGATAGGGTTCGGGTTAGCATTACGGTTAGGGTTTAGTGTTAGGTTTAGGCTTATTGTTAGGGTTAGGGTTAGGTTGAGGTTTAGGGTTTGAATTAGTGTTAGGCTTAGTGTTAGTGTTAGGGTTAGGTTTCACGTTAGGGTTAGGTTTAGGGGTAAATGTTAGGGTTAGATTTACTGTTAGGTTTAGGGTTAAGTTTAGGGTTAGATATTAGAGTTAGGGTTAGGTTTAGGTTGAGGTTTAGGGTTTGGGTTAGGGTTAGGATTAGGGTTAGTGTTAGGTTTACATTTTGATTTTTAGTTAGGGTTAGGATTAGAGTTTAGTGTTAAGGTTAGGGTTAGCGTTAGTGTTAGTTTTAGGGTTAGGATTAGGGTTAAATGTTAGGGTTAAGTTTTAGGGTTAAGGATAGTTTTATGATTAGAATTATGGTTAGGGTTAGGGTTATGTTTAGGGTTAGGGTTAGGAGTAGGTTTAAGGCTAGCATTATGGGTTAGGTGTTAGCGAGATGGTTAGGGTTAGGCTTTGTGATATGGTTAGGTTTAGGGTTATGATTAGGTTTAGCCTGAAATTTACGGTTAGGATTAGGGTTAGGTTTAGGTTTAGGGTTAAGGTTATGGTTAGTGTGAGGTTTAGGGTTAGGATTTTGGGTAAGGTTTAGTTTCAGAGTTAGGTTTATGGTCAGTTTTATGGTTAGGGATATGGTTAGGTTTAGGTTTAGTGTTGGCTTAGGGTTAGGTTAAGAGTTAGGGTTAGGTTGAGGTTATGTTTATGGTTAGGGTTAGGGTTAGAGGTTAGTGTTAGGTTTAGCGTTGGGGTTAGGTTTAGGGTGTGAGTTAGCATTAGGTTTATGGTTAGACGTATGTGATAGGCTTATGTTAGGGTTAGTATTAGGGTTAGGGTTAAAGTTAGGTATTATGGTCAGGTTTAGTGTTAGTTTTAGGGTTAGGGTTACGGTTAGAGATATGTTTAGGTTTTGGGTTAGGGTTATGGTTATGGTTAGTGTTAAGTTTAGGTTTCTGGTTAGGCTTAAGTTTAGAGTTAGAGTTGTTAAGGTTAGTGTTAGTGTTTGGGTTAGGTTAGGTTTAGAATTTAGGGTTAGATTTAGGGTTACACATAGCATTAGGGTTAGGCTTATGGTAGGGTTAGGGTTAGGGTTATGGTATTATGGTCAGGGTTAAAGTTAGTTTTAGGTTTAGGGTTAGGGTTGGAGTTAGGTTTAGGATTAGAGTTGAGTGATACAGTTAGGTTTAGGTTTAGGGTTAGGGTTATGGTTTGGATTAGAAGTTAGGGTTAGGGCTAGGGTTAGGGTTATGGTTACTGTTAGGGTTAGGGTTAGTGTTAGTTTTAGGGTTAGGGGTTAGGTGTTAGGGAGAGGGTTCAGGTTAGGCTTCGGGTTACTGTTAGTGTTAGGGTTATGATTAGGTTTAGGGTTACTTTTAGGGTTAGAGTTATGGTTAAGTTTACAGTTAGTTTCAATGTTAGGTTTAGTGTTAGTGGATAGTTGTTATGGATATGTTTATGGTTAGGGTTACGTTTAGGGTTAGTGTTATGGTTAGGTTTATGGTTAGATTAAGGGTTACAGATAGTGTTAGGGTTAGGGTTAGGGTTAGTATTAGGCTTATAATTAGGGCTAGGGTTATGGTTCGAGTTTAGCGTTAGGTTTAGTGTTAAATTTTGGGGTTAGCGTTAGCATTAGGGATAGACTTAGTGGTTATGGTTAGAGTTAGTGTTAGGTTTAGGGTTAAAGCTTAGATTTAGGTTTAGGGTTACGTTTAGGTTAAGGGTTAGGTTTAGAGGTTAGTGTTACGGTTAGGTTTAGGTTTAGTGTTTGTGTTAGTGTTAGGGTTTAGCTTAGAGTTAGGTTTAGGTTTAATTTTAGGGTTAGGGTTAGGGTTATGATTAGGTTTAGTGTTAGGTTTAGGGATAGAGTTACGGTTAGGCTTTGGTTTATGGTTAGAGTTCGGGTTAGGGTTATGGTTAGGGTTAGGGTGAGGTTTAGAGTTAAGGTAAGGGTTAGGGTTAGAAATTAGGTTAGGGTTAGCGTTAGGGTTAGAGGTTAAGATTAGAGTTAGAGTTAGGGTTAGTGTTAGAGTTAGAGTTAGGGATAGAGTTAAAGGTTAGTGTTAGTGTTAGGATTAGAGTTTAGGGTGAGTGTTAGGGTTATGTTTAGGGTTAGAGTTTAGGCTTAGTGTTAGGTTAAGCATTAGGTTTAGTGTTAGGATTAGAATTTTTGTTAGGGTTAGTGTTAGGGCTTAGGTGTTCGGGAGAGGGTTAGGGTTAGTCTTCAGGTTATGATTTGTTTTAGGGTTACGATTAGGTTTAATGTTAGGTTTAGGCTTAGGGTTTTTGTTAGGGTTAGGGTTAGGTTTAGGGTTAGAGTTTAGGGTTAGGTTTAGGTTTAGGGTTAGGGTTAGTGTTAGGATAAGACGTTTTTGTTAGGGGTAGCATTAGGGTTATGGTTATGTTTAGGATTAGGGTTAGTTTTAGGTTTAGGGTTAGGGGTTAGATATTAGGGAGAGGGTTAGGTTTAGGCTTTGGGTTACGGTTATGGTTAGGATTATGATTAGGTTTAGGATTAGGATTAGGTTTAGGGTTATGGTTAGGGTTAGTTTTGTGTTAGGTTTAGGTTTAGGTTTATGGTTAGTTTTAGGGTTACGTTTAGGGTTAGGGTTAGGGTTTAAGTGTTAGGGATAGGATTAGGGTTGGCTTAGTGTTTGGGCTAGGGTTACAGTTAGTGTTAGGTTTATGGTCAGTTTTATGGTTAGCGTTATTGGTTAACTGTTAGGGATAGGATTAGTGTTATGGTTAGGGTTAGGGTTAGAGTTACTGTTAGGGTTATGGTTAGGTTTACAGTTAGGTTTAGGGTCACGGTTAGTTTTAGCATTAGGGTTAGGCTTTAGGGTTAAGGTTATGGTTATGTTTAGGGCTAGGGTTACGATTAGGATTAGGGTTATGGTTATGGTTATGGTTAGAGGTTTGCGTTAGGTTTAGTCTTAGAGTTTGCTGTTAGTGTTAGTGTTAGGGTTAGGCTTAGAGTTTACAGTTAATTTTAGTGTTAGGGTTAGCGTTAAAGCTCAGGTTTTGGGTTAGTGTTAGGTTTAGGAGCAGGATTATGGTTAGTGTTAGGGCTCCGGTTAGAGCTATGGGTTAGGGTTATGGTTTGGGTTAGTGGTAGGGTTATGTTAGGCTTATGCTAGTGGTACGGTCAGGTTTAGTGTTAGGTATTAGAGTCAGGTTAAGGGTTAGTTTAAGTGTTAGGTTTAGGGTTAGGGATTAATGTTAGGATAAGTGTTATGGTTATGGTTAGGATTAGGGTTAGGGTTAGGGTTAGGGTTAGGGTTAGAGGTTTGTGTTAGTTTGAGGGTTAGGGTTAGTTTATTGTTGGGGTTTGGAGTTAGTTGTTAGGGAGATGGTTAAGGTTAGGCTTCAGGTTACAGTTAGATTTAGGGTTACAATTAGGTTTAGGGTTATGGTTAAGGTTTGTTTTACAGTTAGGCTTAGGGTTAGTGTAAGGGCTAGGGTTAGGTGTTAGGTGTTAGGGATAGATTTAGCATTATGGTTAGGGTAAGGGTTAGTGTTAGGATTAGGTTTAGGGTTAGGGATAGTTTTAGGTTTAGGCTGAGGGTTAGGGTTAGGGATAGGGTTCGGTTTAGGCTTAGTATTAGGGTTTAGGTTTAGGGTTAGGTTTAGGTTTAGGGTTAGGGTTATTGTTAGTTTTAGGGTTAGGTTGAGGTTTAGGGTTAGGTTTAGGGTTAGGTTTAATGTTAGGGTTAGGTTTCAGGTCAGGTTTAGGGTTAGGGTTAGAGTTTAGAGTTAGGTTAAGTGTTAGTGTTCGGGTTAGGGTTAGGTTTATGGTTAGATATTAGGGTCAGGGTTAGGTTTATTGTTAGAACTAGGTTTAGGGTTAATTTATGATTAGAATTTAGGGTTAAGGTTAGGGTTAGATATTACGGTCAGGTTAAGGGTTAGTTTTAGGGTAAGGATTAGGGTTAGGGTTAAGGATTAAGGTTATGTTTTTGGTAAGGGTTATGGTGAGGGTTAGTGTTTGGTTTTGGGTTAGGGTTAGGGTTAGAGTTAGAGTTTATGATTAGGGTTAAAGTTAGTGTTAGTGTTATGGTTTGGGTTAGGTTTAACATTAGCATTTAGGGTTAGAATTACGTTTAGGGTTAGGATTAGGTTTAGGCTTATGGTAGGGTTAGGGTTAGCGTTAGGTATTACGGTCAGGGTTAAAATTAGTTTTAGGGATAGGGTTAGGGTTAGGGTTAGAGTTAGGTTTAGGTTTATAGTTTAGTGTTAGAATTAGATTTAGGTTTAGGGTTAGGGTTATTGTTAGGATTAGGATTAGAAGTTAGCGTTAGTGGTAGGGTTCGCTTTATGATTACTGGTAATGTTAGGGTTAATGTAAGTGTTAGCGTTAGGTTCTAGGTGCTAGGGAAAGGGTTATGGTTAGGCTTCTGTTTACGGTTAGTGTTAACTTTATGATTAGGTTTAGGGTTGGGGTTACTGTTAGGGTCAGGTTTAGGGTGAGGTTTACGGTTAGTTTCAGGGTAACATTTGGGGTTAGGGTTTGTGGCTAGGTGTTAAGGATAGGGTTAGGGTTAGTGTTAGTGTTAGGTTTAGGTTTACATTTAGGTTTAGGGTTACTGATAGTTTTAGGGTTATGCTTAGGATTCAGGTTAGGGTTAGGTTTAGGTTAGTTTTAAGATTAGTGTTAGGTTTATGGTTAGAGGTTAGCGTTAATTTTAGTGTTAGAGTTTCGGGTTAGGTTTAGAGTTATGGTTAGGCTTAGAGGTTATTATCATGGTTAGTTTTAGGGTTAAGGTTAAAGCTTAGGTTTAGGGTAATGGTTACGATTAGGGTTAGGGTAAGTTTTAGAGGTTAGTGTTAGGGTTAGTTTAGGGTTAGGGTTAGGGTTAGAGTTAGGTTTAGCTTTAGGGTTAGGGTTAGGTTTAGTTTTAGGTTTAGGGTTATGATTTGGGATAGGGTTACGATTAGGGTTTGGGTTATGTCTAGAGTTAGGGTTAGGGTTAGGGTTTGGTTTAGGCTTAGTTTGAGGTTTAGGGTTAGGGTTAGGGTTAGCATTTGAAGTTAGTTTTAGTGTTAGGTATAGGGTTAGGGTTAGGGTTATGGATAGGTTATTGTTAGGGTTAGGGTTCAAGGTTAACATTAGATTTAGGGTTAGGGTTAGCGTTAGGGTTATGGTTAAGTTTAGAGTTAAAGTTAGTGTTAGTGTTAGGATTAGTGTTAGGGTTAGAGTTTAGGGTTAGTGCTAGGGTGAAGTTAGGTTCATTTTAGGCTTAGGTTTATGGTTAGAGTTTAGGATTAAGGTTAGGTTTAGGGTTAGGGTTAATGTTAGGGTAAGAAGTTATTGTTAGGGGTATGGTTAGGGTTATGGTTATGGTTAGGGTTAGTTTTAGTGTTCGGGTTACAGTTAGGGGTTAGGTGTTAAGGATAGGGTTAGGATTAGGCTGCAGGTCACGGTTAGTGTTAGTGTTATGATTAGGTTTAGGATTAGGCTTAGGGTTAGGGTTACATTTAGATTTAGAGTTAGGTTTAGGTTTAGGTTTAGGGTTAGGGTTACAGTTCGTTGTAGGGGTAGGTTTAGGGTAGGGTTAGGGAATAAATGTTAGTGATAGGATTCGGGTTAGGCTTAGGCTTAGTGTTAGGGTTATGTTTATGGTTAGGTTTACGGTTAGTTTTATGGTTAGGTTTAGGGATAGGGTTAAAAGTTAGGTTTAATGTTAGTTTTAGGGTTAGGGTTAGGGAAAGTTTTAGGGTTAGGCTTAGTGTTACAGGTTAGTGTTCATGTTAGGGATAGGGTTAGGGTTAGGGTTAGTTTTAGGGGAATGCTTAGGTTTAGGTTTAGGGTTAGTGTTATTATTCGGGTTATTGTTAGAGGTTAGCATTAGGTTTAGAATTAGAGTTTGGGGTTGGATTAGGGTTAGGTTTAAGCTTAGAGGTTAAGGTTAGTGTTAGAGTTAGGGTTAAGGCTTAGGTTTAGGTTTAGGGTTAGAAGTTGGTTTAATGTTAGGCTTAGTTTTAGGGTAAGTTTTAGGGTTATTTTTATGGTTAGGTTTAGTGTTTAGGTGTTAGGGATAGTGTTAAGCTTAGGGTTAGGGTTAGGTTTACAGTTAAGGTTAGGAATAGTGTTAGGGTTAGGG
Source organism: Cavia porcellus (assembly GCF_034190915.1). Taxonomy (NCBI): domain Eukaryota; kingdom Metazoa; phylum Chordata; class Mammalia; order Rodentia; family Caviidae; genus Cavia; species Cavia porcellus. Next base: position 7,810,578 of record NW_026947518.1, read on the forward strand.
TTGGTATTAGGGTTAGGGTTAGGTTTATGTTTAGGGTTAGGTATTTTGTTAGGGTTAGGGTTAGTATTAGGGTTAGGGTTAGGTTTAAATTAGGTTTAGTGTTAGGTTAGGTTTAGTGTTAGAGTTAGGGTAGTGTTTTTTTTTTATTTAAAGAAAAGGAAACAAAAAAATACATGGAGATAAAAAAGGGTAGAAATAATACTAAATTACAGACAAACAAAAGGTAGGAAATTGCTGGTTGATAAGTTACAAATTAGGGTTAGCATTTAGTGTTAGCTTTAGTGTTATTGTTAGGTATAGGTTTAGGTTGAGGTTTAGGGTTAGGGGTAGGGTTAGGTTTAGAAGTTAGGTTTATTATTATGTTTGGGTTATGGTTAGGGACAGGTTTAGTTTTAGGGTTAGTGTTAGATTTTATGGTAAGTGTTAGGGTTTGTGTTAGTTTTACGGTTAGAGCTATGCGTTAGCGTTAGGGTTAGGATTAGGGTTAGGGTTAGGGTTATGCTAGGGTTAGGGTTAGTTTTAGGGTTAGATATTATAGTCAGTGTTAGTGTTATTTAAGGGGTAGGGTTAGGGTTAGGGAGTAATGTTAAGTTTAGGGTTATGGTTATGGTTAGGGTTACGGTTTGGATTCGGGTTAGGGTTAGGATTAGAAGTTACGGTTATGGTTAGGGTTGGGTTTAGTGTTAGTTTTAGGGTTAGGGTTGGGGTTCGGTGTTAGAGATAGGGTTAGGGTTAGGTTTAGTGTTGGGATTATGGGTTAGTTGTTAGGGAGCATTTTATGGTTAGGCTTCAGGTTACGGTTAGTTTTAAGGTTACAATTATGTTTAGGGTTTGGTTTAGGGTTATAGTTAAGGCTTGTTTTATGGTTAGGTTTTGGGTTAGGGTTAGGGCTATGGGTAGGGGTTAGGGATTGATTTAGCATTAGGGTTAGGGTTAGGATTATTGTTAAGGTTAGGTTTAGGGTTAGGGATAGTGTTAGGTTTAGGCCTAGGGTTAGGGTTTGGGATAGGTTTCGGGTTAGGCTTAGGGTTAGTGTTTAGGGTTAGGGTTAGGGTTAGTCATCTTGTTATGGTTAGGTTTATGTTGAGGTTTAGGTTTAGGGTTAGGTTTATGTTGAGGGTTTGTGTTTGTGTTAGGTTTCGGGTCAGGGTTAGGGTTAGGGTTAGAGTTTAGGGTTAGGTTTAGGGTAAGGGTTAGTTTTATGATTATAATTTAGGGTTAGAGTTAGGGTTAGGTATTATGGTCAGGGTTAGCGTTAGTTTTAGGGTTAGTGTTAGGGATTAAGGTTAATTTTGGGTTAAGGTTATGGTGAGGGTTTTGGTTAGGTTTTCAGTTAGGGTTAAGATTAGGGTTACAGTTTAGGGTTAGGGTTATTGTTCGTGTTAGTGTTAGGTTTAGGGTTAGGTTTAGCGTTAGAATTTAGGGTTAGAATTCTTTTTCGGGTTAGGATTAGACTTAGGGTTATGGTAGGGTTAGGGTTATGGTTAGTTATAACGGTCAGAGTTAAAGTTAATTTTAGGGTTATGGTTAGGGTTAGAGTTAGGGCTAGGGTTAGATTTTAGTGTTAGAATTAGGTTTAGTGTTAGGGTTAGTGTTAGGATTAGGATTAGATGTTAGGGTTAGCGGTGGGGTTAGGGTTATGATTACTGGTAGGGTTAGGATTAGTGTTAGGGTTATGGTTAGGTGTTAGGTGTTAGGGAGAGGGTTATGGTTAGGCATCGGTTTACAGTTAGTGTTAGTGTTATGATTATGTTTAGGGTTAGTGTTAGGGTTATGGGTATGGTAACAGTTATGGTTAGGGTTAGGTTTATGGTTAGTTTTCTGGTTAGGATTAGTGTTACGGTTGGGGGTTAGGTGTTAGGGATAGGATTAGTGTTATGGTTAGGGTTATGGTTAGGGTTATGGTTAGGGTTAGCATTAGGTTTACCGTTAGGTTTAGGGTTATGGTTAGTTTTAGCATTAGGGCTAGGCTTTAGTATTAGGGTTAGGGTTAGAGTTAGGAATAGTGTTAGGGTTATGTTTAGAGGTTAGCGATAGGTTTAGTGTTAGAGTTTAATGTTAGGGTTAAGATTAGTGTTAGGCTTAGAGTTAATGGTTAGGGTTAGTGTTAGTGTTAGTGTTAAACTTAGGTTTTGGCTTAGGGTTAGGGTTAAGATTAGGGTTAGTTTTAGGGTTAGTGTTAGTGTTAGGGTTAGAGGTATGGGTTAGCGTTATGGTTATGGTTATGGTTATGGTTAGGGTTAGGGTTATGCTATGGTTAGGGTTAGGGATAGGGTTAGCTAATACAGTCAGGTTTAGAGTTAGTTTAAGGGTTAGAGTTGGGGTTAGGTTTAGGGTTTGGGGTTAATGTTAGGTTTACAGAAATGGTTATCATTATGGCTATGGATATGGTTATGGTTAGGGTTAGGTTTAAGATTATAAGTCAGGGTTAGGGGTAGGGTTAGTTTTATGGTTACTTGTAGGGATAGGGTTAGTGTTAGTGTTAGGGTGAGGGGTTAGGTGTTAGGCAGACGGTAAAAATTAGACTCCAGGTTATGGTTAGCGTTAGGGTTACTATTAGGTTTAGGGTTAGGCTTAGTTTTAGTGTTACGGTTTTGTTCAGGGTTAAGGTTATTGTTTGATGTTAGGGTTCGGGTTATGGTTAGGCTTAAGGTTAGGGTTAGGATTAGTGTTACAGTTAGAATTTAGAGTTAGGGTTAGTGTTAGAGATAGGGTTAAGGTTAGGGTTAGGGTTATGGTTAGAGGATAGCGCTAGGTTTATGGTTAGAGTTTGGGTTTACAGTTAGGGTTAGGGATTTGGGTTAGAGGTTATGCTTAATGTTTGGGCTAGGGTTAGGTTAAAAACTTAGGTTTAGGGTTAGAGTTAGGGCTAGAGTTAGGGTTAGGGTTAGGGTTAATGTTAGGCTTAGGGTTAGGGGTTAGGTATTAGGGAGCCTGTTAGGGTTAGGCTTCCATTTACGGTTTGTTATAGGGTTACAATTAGGTTTAGGTTTGGTTTAGGCTTAGGATTATGGTTAGGTTTAGGTTTAGCGTTAAGGTTAGGATTAGGTTTAGGGTTATAGTTTAGGTTTATTGTTAGGTTTAGTATTAGGGTTAGTGTTAGGAAAAGAAGTTAGTGTTAGGGGTAGGGTTAGGGTTATGGTTAGAGAGTAGCATTAGGTTTATGGCTAGAGTTTGGGTTTATGGTTAGGGTTAGGGATTTGGGTTAGACGATATGCTTAAGGTTATGGCTAGAGTTAGGATTAAAACTTAGGTTTAGGGTTAGGGTTAGTGTTAGGGGTAGGTTTAAGTTTAGGGTTAGGATTACTGTTTGAGTTAGAAGTTGTTTTAGTGTTAGGGTTAGGGTTAGGTTGCAGTTAGAGTTAGGGTTTGGGTTAGGGTTAGATGTTAGGGTTAGCGTTAGTGTTAGGGTTATAATTAGTCTTACAGTTAGACGTTAGGGTTAAGTTTATTATTAGGGTTATGTTTAGAAGTTGGCGTTAGGTTTAGGGTTAGAGTTTGGCTTTAGGGTTAGGATTAGGGTAAGGCTTAGATGTTATTTTTAAGTTTAGGGTTATGGTGAGGGTTAAAAATAAAGTGTGGTGTTAGTGTTAGTGTTAGTGTTAGTGTTAGTGTTAGTGCTGGGGTTAGGGTTAGGGTTAGCGTTAGTGTTAGAGTTAGGGTTAGGGTTAGGGGTTAGGTGTTAAGGAAAGGGTTAGGGTTAGGCTTCGGGTTATGGTTTGTGTTAGGTTATGATTAGGTTTATGGTTAGGGTTAGGTTTAAGTTTAGTTTTAGGGTTAGGTTTACAGTTAGGGTTAGGGTTTAGGTGTTAGTGATAGTGTTAGGGTTAGGGTTAGTGTTAGGTTTACAGTTAGGGTTAGTGTTAGGGATAGTATTAAGGTTAGGTTTAGGGTTAGGTTTAGTGTTAGGGTTAGGTTTAGTTTTAGGGTTAGGTTTAGGGTTAGGCTTTGAGGTAATGGTTAGCATTAGGGTTAACGTTAGGGTTAAAGCTTAGGTTTCAGGTTAGGTTGAGTGTTAGGTTTAGGATTATTGTTAGGGATAGGGTTAAGCTTAGGCTTTGTATTACCATTATGTTTACTGTTAAGATTAGGTTAGTGTTAGGGTTAGGGTTAGGTTTACGGTTTGGGTTAGGGTTAGGGTTTGGATTAGGATTCGTGTTTGGTTTAGGGTTAGGTTTAGGGGTCAGGTGGTAGGAATAGGGGTAGTGTTAGGCTTCGGGTTATTGTTATGCTTAGGGTTAGGGTTAGGTTTAGTGTTTGAGTTAGCATTACGTTTAGAGTTAGAGGTATGGGTTACTCTTATGTTAGTATTAGGATTAGGGTTAGGTATTACGGTCAGGATTAGGGTTAGTTTTAGTGTTAGGGTTAGGGTTAGAGATTAAGGTTAGGTTTTGGGCTAGGATTATGGTGAGGCTTAGTGTTAGGGTTAGGTTTCAGGTTAGTGTTAGGATTAGGGTTAGAGTTAGGGTTTGGTATTACGGTCAGTGTTAAGGTCAGTTTTAGGGTTAGGGTAAGGTTAGGGTCACGGATTAAGGTTACGTTTTGGGTTAGGGTTATGGTGAGTGTTACGTTTACGTTTAGGGTTATGTTTCAGGTTAGAGTTAGAGTTTAGGGTAAGGGTTAGTGTTAGTGTTAGTGTTAGGGTTAGGCTTAGGGTTAGGTTTAGGTTTAGGGTTATATTTAGGGTTAGTTTAAGGGTTAGAGTTTAGGTTTAGGGTTAGCTTTAACATTAGGATTAGGGTTAGGTTTGGATTTGAATTTTGGGTTAGGGTTAGGTTTAGGTTTAAGGTTAGATTTAGGGTAAGGTTTAGGGTTATGGTTAGTGTTTGTTTTATGTTTAGGTTTAGAGTTAGGGGTTAGGTGTTAGGGATAGAGTTAGCACAAGGTTTAGGGTTAGGTTTATTGTTAGGGTTAGTTTTAGGGGTAGGGACAGTGTTAGGTTTAGGTTTAGGGTTAGGGTTAGGGATAGGGTTCGGGTTAGGGTTAGGGTTAGGGTTAGGGTTATTGTTAGGTTTATGATGAGAATTTAGGATGACGGTTAGGTTTAGTGTTAGGGTTATGGTTAGGGTTAGGGTTAGGGTTAGGGCTAGGTTAGGGCTAGTGTTACGGGTTAGTTGTTAGAGAAAATGTTGGGTTTAGGCTTTGAGTTACGGTTAGGTTTAGGGTTATGATTAGGTTTAGGCTTATGTTTACGGATAGGATTTGGGTTAGGGTTATGGTTAGTGTGAAGTTTGGGGGTACTGTTTATCATAAGTTTTAGGGCCAGTGTTAGGTTTACAGTTACTTTTAGGGTTAAGGTTAAGTTTAGGTTTTAGGTTAGGGTTGGGTTAGTGTTAGGTTAAGGATTAGTGTTAGGTTGAGGTTTAGGTTTAGGTTAAGTGTTAGGGTTAGAAGTTAGGTTTAGTGTTAGTGTTAGGGTTAAGGTTAGGGTTAGGGTTAAGGGTTAGTGTTAGGTTTAGTGTTAGGGTTAGGTTTAGAGTTTGAGTTAGTGTTAGGTTTAGTGTTAGAGGTATGGGTTACTCTTATGTTAGTATTAGGAATAGGGTTAGGGTTAGGGTTAGATATTACGGTCAGTGTTAGTGTCAGTTTTAGTGTTAGGGTTAGGGTTACAGATTAATGTTAGGTTTTGTGTTAGAGTTATGGTGAGGCTTAGTGTTAGGGTTAGGTTTCGGGTTAGGGTTAGGGTTAGTGTTAGAGTTGTTAAGGTTAGGGTTAGTGTTAGTGTTATTGTTAGGGTTAGGTTTAGGGTGAGAATTTAGGGTTAGATTTAGGGTTAGACTTAGCATTAGGCTTAGGCTTATGGTAGTGTTAGGGTTAGGGTTAGGTATTATGGTCAGGGTTAAAGTTAGTTTTAGGGTTAGTGTTAGGGTTAGAGTTAGGTTTAGGATTAGAGTTGAGTGTTAGGTTTTGGTTTAGGGTTAGGCTTAGGGTTATGTTTGGATTAGAAGTGAGGGTTAGGGTAGGGTTAGGGTTATGTGTACTGTTAGGGTTATTGTTAGGGTTAGGTGTTAGGTGTTAGGACGAGGGTTAGGGTTAGGCTTCGGGTTATGGTTAGTGTTAGGGTTACAATTAGGGTTATGGTTATGGTTAGGGTTAGTGTTAGTGTTAAGTTTATGGTTAGTTTTAGGTTTAGGGTTAGGGTTAGGGGTTAGGTGTTAGAGATAGGTTTAGGGTTAGGGTTACTTTTAGGGTTAGTGTTAGTGTTAGGTTTATGGTTAGGTTTAGGGTTACGTATAGTGTTAGGTTTATGCTTAGGGTTAGGGTTATTTTGTGGTTTAGGGTTAGGGTTAGTGTTATGTTTAGAAGTTAGGTTTAGTGTTAGATTTAGGTTAGTGTTATTGATAGTGTTAGGGTTAGGCGTTAAGGTTACGGTTAGGAATAAGGTTAGTGTTAGAGTTAGGGTTAGGGCTAGACCTAAAGTTAGTGTTAGGGTTATAGTTAGGGTGAGTGTTAGGGTTAGTGTTAAGTTTAGCTTTAGGGTTAGTGTTAGTATTAGAATTTCGGGTTAGGGTTAGGGCTATGGTTATGGTTAGCATTAGGTTTAGGGTTAGGATTAGTGTTAGGGGTTAGGTGTTAGTGAGAGTGTTAGGGTTCGGCTTAGGTTACGGTTTGTGTTAGGGTTATGATTAGGTTTAGGGTTAGGGTTAGGTTTAGGCTTGGGTTATGCTTAGGTTTAGGATTAGTGTTACTGTTTGGGTTATGTTTAGGTTTAGAGTTTAGGTTTAGTGTTAGATTTAGGATTAGGGTTAGTGTTAGGAAAGAAGTTAGTGTTAGGGGTAGGGTTAGGGTTATGGTTACAGTTAGGGTTAGGCTTAGTGTTAGGGTTAGGGTTAGTGTTAGGGTTAGAGTATGGTTACGGTTAGAGTTTGGTTTAGGGTAAGGGGTTAGAGTTAGATGTTAGCGTTAGGGTTAGGGTTAGGGTTAGGGTTAAATTTTAATGTGAGAGTTACATTTATGATTAGGGTTAATTTTAGGTTAGGATTAGAATTTAGGGTTAGAGTTAGGTTTAGGGTTAAGGTTACAGTTACAGTTAGGTTTAGGGTTAAGTTTAGGGGTAGAGTTTAGGGTAAGGGTTAGGTTTAGTGTTAGGCTTATGCTTAGCTTTAGGGTTATGTTTATGGTTTAGGGTTAGTGTTATTGTTAGGGTTAATGTTATGATTAGGGTTAGGGTTAAGTTGAGGTTTAGGGTTAGGTTTAGGGTTAGTGTTAGGGTTAGTGTCATGTTTAGAGTTAGCATTAGGGTTACGTTTACCTTTATCATCAGGTTTAGGGTTAGGTTGAGGTTTAGGGTTAGGGTTAAGTTTAGGGATAGGGTTAGAGGTTAGTGCTAGGTTTAGGGTTAGGGTTAGGGTTAGGGTTAGGGTTAGGGTAATATTTAGTATTAGGGTTATGTTTAAGGTCAGGTTTAGGGTTAGGTTTAGGTTTAGCATTAGGGTTAGAGGTATGTGTTAGGGTTAGGTTTAGGGGAAGGGTTAGGGTTAGGATTAGTATTATGGTAGGTTTAGGGTTAGGGTTAGGGTTACGTATTACGGTCAGTGTTAGTGTTAGATTAATGGGTAGGGTTATTGTTATGGTTAGGGATGATTGTTAGCGTTAGCATTAGGTTTATTGTTAGGGTTAAGTTAGAGTTCTTGTTAGGGTTAAGGTTAGATTTTAGGGTTAGGGTTAGGTGTAGGGTTAGTGTTAGGGTTAGTGTTTGGTTTAGGGTTAGAGTTTAGGGTTAGGTTTAGGTTTAGGGTTAGGGTTAAGTTTAGATTTAGGATTAGAATTTAGGGTTAGGGTTAATATTAGAGTTAGGGTTACAGTTCGGGTTTAGGTTAGGCCTAGGTTTAGTTTTAGCATTTCGGTTAGGGTTAGGGTTAGTGTTTAGGGTCAGGGTTATTGTTAGCGTTGGGGTTAGGGTTAGGGTTAGGATTAGGGTTATGTTTAGGTTTAGGGATAGTGTTACAGATAGGCTTTAGGTTACTGTTAGGGTTATGGTTAACGTTAGTGTTAGATTGAGGTTTAGGGTTAGGGTTAGTTTTAGGGTTAGAATTTAGGTTTAGTTTTAGTGTTAGGGATAGTTTTAGGGTATGGGTTAGTGTTAGAAGTTGGGTTTAAGGTTACGGTTGTGGTTAGGGTCAGGGTTAGGGTAGGGTGAGAATCAAGCTTTAGGGTTAGGTTTAGGGGTAGGGTTAGGGTTAGATTTAGGATTACAGTTTATGGTTGGTGTAGGGTTAAGGTTACTTTTAAGGTTAGGGCTAGGATTTGGGTTAGAGTTAGAGGTTAGGTGTTAGGGAGAGGGCTAGGGTTAGGCTCCTGGTTATGGTTAGGTTTTGTGTTACGATTAGGTTTAGGCTTATGGTTAGGGTTAGATTTATGATTAGGTTTAGGGTTAAGGTTAGATTGAGAGGTAGGGTTAGGGTTAGGGTTAGTGGTTAGGTGTTAGTGACAGAGTTAGGGTTAGGGTTAGGTATTACAGTCAGGCTTCGGGGTAGTTTAAGGGGTAGAGTTAGCATTATGGTAAGGGATTAATGTTAGGTTTAGGTTTAGGGTTATGTTTAGGTTTAGTGTTAGGGTTAGGATTAAAAGTTAGGGTTAGTGGTAGAGTTAGGATTATGGTTATGGTTAGGGTTAGGGCTGGTTTTAGGGCTCGGGTTATGGGTTAGGGAGAGGTTTAACGTTAGTCTTCAGATTACGGTTAGGTTTAGAGTCATGATTAGCTTTAGGGTAAGGCTTAAAGTTAGGGATAGTGTTAGGGTTAGTTTTAGGGTTAATTTTAGGGTTAGGTTTAGTGTTAGGTTTAGTGGTTAGGTGTTAGCAATAGGGTTAGGGTTAGGGTTAGCTTTACAGTTAGGGTTAGGGTTAGGGATAGAGAGGTTTAGAGTTAGGGTTTAAGGTTAGTGTTAGGGTTAATGTTAGGTTTAGTGTTAGGTTTAGGATTAGAGTTTAGGGTTATGGTTAGGTTAGAGTTAGGGTTAGGGTTAGTGTTAGTGTTAGGTTTAGGGTTATGATTAGGGTGAGGATTAGAGGTTAGGTGTTAGGAATATGGTTAGGGTTAGGCTTTGGTTTAGGGTTAGTGTTAGGGCTACTATTAGGTTTATAGTTAGGGTTAAGGTTAGATTAAGGCTTTGTCTTAGAGTTAGTGTTAGTGATTAGGTGTTAGGGATAGTGTTAGTCTTAGTGTTAGGTTTACGTTTAGGCTTAGAGTTAGGGATAGTGTTAGGATTAGGATTAGGGTTTGTGGTTAAGTTTAGGTTAGGATTACAGTTAGGGTTTAGAGGTGAGTGTTCAAGTTAGGGTTAGGGTTAGGGTTAGTGTTAGGGTTAGGGTTAGAATTAGGTTTAGGGTTAGGTTTAGGTTTAGGGTTAGGGTTTGTGTTAGGGCTAGTTTTAGGGTTAGGGTTTAGTGTTAGGATTAGAATTTAGGGTTAGGTTAGGGTTAGGATTAAGTTTAGGGTTAGGGTTAGGTTTATGGTTAGGTTGAGGGTTATGTTTAGGGTTAGAGTTAAAGGTTAGGATTAAGGTTAGGGTTAGAAGTTTGGCTTAGTGTTAGTGTTAGGGTTAGTGTTAGGATTATTGTGAGGGTTAGAAGTTAGTGTTAGGTTTAGACTTAAGTTTAGGGTTAAGGTTTGGGTTAGGGTTAGGGTTAGGGTTATGGTTAGGTTTAGAGTTAGGTATAGGGTTAGGGTTAGCATTAGAGGTATGGGTTAGAGTTAGGGTTAGGTTTAGGTTATGGTTGCTTTAGGGTTAGGATTAGTGTTAGAGGTTAGGTTTCAGGTTAGGTTTGTGGTTAGGGTCAAGGTTAGGATAGGGTTAGAAGTAAGGGTTAGGGTTAGGTTTAGGTGTAGAGTTAGGTTTAGGGATAGTGTTATGGTAGGTTTAGGGTTAGAGTTTGGGTTAGCTATTACGGACAGTTTTAGGGTTAGTAAGTTTAGGGTTAGCGTTAGGGTTAGGGATTAATATTTGGTTTAGGGTTTTGTTTATGGTTAGGGTTAGGTTTAGTGTTAGGGTTAGGGTTAGAGTTTAGGATTAGGGTTAGTTTTAGGGTTAGTGTTATGGTTAGAGTTAGGTTTAGAGTTAGCGTTACGGTTACGGTTAGGTTTAGGTTTAGTGTTAGGGTTAGGTGTTAATTGTTATGAAGTGGGTTATGGTTAGGCTTCGGGTTAGGGTTAGTGTTAGGGTTAGGGTTTAGGTATTAGGGATGGAGTTAGCATTAGGGTTACAGATAGGGTTAGGGTTAGGGTTAGGTTTAAGGTAAGGTTTAGGGTTAGGAATAGTGTTAGGTTTAGGCTTAGTTTTAGGGTTAGGTATAGTGTTAGGTTTAGGGTTAGAGTTAGGGTTAGGGTTAGGGTTAGGTTTTGGTTTAGAGTTAGAGTTTAGTTTTAGGGTTAGGTATAGTGTTAGGGTTAGGGTTAGAGTTAGGGTTAGGGTTAGGGTTAGGTTTAGGGTTAGAGTTTAATTTTAGGGTTAGGTTTAGTTTTAAAGTTATGGTTATGGTTTGGTTTAGGATTACAATTTTTGGTAGGTGTAGGGTTTGTTTTAGGGTTACATTAAAGGTTAGGTTTAGGGCTAGTTTTAGGGTTAGAGTTAGGGGTTAGGTGTTAGGGAGAGGGTTAGAGTTAGGCTCTGGTTACAGTTAGGTTTTGGGTTGTGATTAGGTTTAGGCTTAGAGTTTTGGTTATGGTTAGGGTTAGGTTTAGGGTTAGGGTTAGATTTAGATGTAGGGATAGGGTTAGGGTTAGGGGTTAGGTGTTAGCGACAGGGTTAGCATTAAGGTTAGGGTTAGGGTTAGTGTTAGAGGTATGGGTTAGGGTTAGAATTAGTGTTAGTTTAGGGTTATGGTAGGTTTAGCGTTAAGGTTCGTGTTAGAGGTTATTGTTAAGGTTAGGGTTGTGGTTAGGGTCAGTGTTAGGGTAGGGTTAGAAGTAAGGGTTAGGGTTAGGTTTAGAGGTAGGGTTACGGTTAGGGATATTGTTATGGTAGGTTAAGGGTTAGGGTCTGGGTTAGGTATTATGGTCTGTGTTAGGGTTTTTTAAGTGATAGGGTTAGGGTTAGGGTTAAGTATTAATGTTAGGTTTAATGTTAGGTTTATGGCTAGGGTTAGGGTTAGGGTTAGTGTTAGTGTTGCGTTTAGAGTTTAGGATTAGGATTAGGTTTAGGGTTAGTATTAGGATTAGGGTTAGGTTTAGGTTTAAAATTTAGGGTTAGGGTTATGATTAGAGTTAGGGTTATTTTTAGGGTTAGGATTAGAATTTAGGTTATAATTAGCTTTTGGGTTAGTGTTACGGTTACTGTTGGGGTTAGGGTTAGGTTTAAGTTTAGGTTTAGGTGTTAAGTGTTAGGAAGAGGGTTATGGTTAGGCTTCGGATTAGGGTTAGGGTTAGGGTTAGGGGTTAGGTATTAGGGATAGACTTAGTGTTAGCATTAGGGTTGGGGTTAGGGTTAGGTTTAGGTTTAGGTAAGGTTTAGGGTTAGGGATAGTGTTAGTGTTAGGGTTAGGTTTAGGGTTAGAGTTAAGGTTTATGATTAGGTTTAGGGTTAAGTTTAGGGTTATGGTTAGGGTTAGGATTACCATTTATGTTTGGTTTAGGGTTAGGGTTAGTGTTAGTGTTACATTTAAGATTAGGGCTAGGGCTAGGTTTATGGTTAGATTTAGTTGTTAGGTGTTAGAGAGAGGGTTAGGTTTAGGCTTCTGGTTACGGTTAGGTTTTGTGTTACGATTAGGTTTATGCTTAGGGCTATGGTAAGGGGTAGGGTTAGGTTAACGTTTAGGGTTAGATTTAGAGTTAGGGTTAGGGTTAGGGTTAGGGTTAGGGGTTAGGTGTTAGCAACAGGGTTAGTGTTAGCGTTAGGGTTAGGTATTACAGTCAATCTTCTTGTTAGTTTAAGGGTTAGGGTAAGGGATTAATGTTAGGTTTAGGGTTAGGGTTATGGTTAGGTTTAGGGTTAGGGTTAGGATTAGAAATTAGTGTTAGTGGTAGGGTTAGGATTATGGTTAGGGTTAGGGTTAGGGTTAGTGTTAGGGTTAGGGTTAGGGGTTAGGTGTTAGGGAGAGTTTTAAGGTTAGGTTCAGATTATGGTTAAGGTTTGGGTTACACTTAGCTTTAGGCTAAGGTTTAGGGTTAGAGTTAGTGTTAGGGTTTGTTTTAGTGTTAATTTTAGGGTTAGTTTTAGCGTTAGGGTTAGGGGTTTCATGTTAGTGATAGGGTTAGGGTTAGGGTTAACTTTATGGTTAGGGTTAGGGTTAGTGATAGTGTTAGGTTTAGAGTTAGGGTTTAGGGTTAGTGTTAGGGTTAAGGTTAGGGTTAGGGTTAGGTTTAGGATTAGAGTTTAGGGTTATGATTATGTTAGGGTTAGCGTTAGTGTTAGGGTAAGGATTAGGTTTAGGGTTAGTGTTATGATTATCGTGAGGATTAGAGGTTAGGTTTTTGGAAGAGGGTTAGTGTTAGGCTTTGGGCTAGGTTTAGAGTTAGGGTTGGGGTTAGGCTTAGAGGTTATTGTCAGGGTTAGGGTTAGTGTTAAAGCTTAGGTTTAGGGTTAGGTTTAGGGTCAGGTTTAGAGTTAGGGTTAGGGTTAGGGATATGGTTACTCTTATGCTTCTGGTTATGGTTTGGGTTACGGTTACGATTTGGTTAGTGTTAGGGTTACAGTTAGGGTTAGGGTTAGGGTGTGGATTAGGTTTAGGGTTAGGTTTAGGGGTTAGTTGTTAGGGATAGGTTTACGTGTTAGGCTTCAGGTTACTGTTAGGTTTAGAGTTACAATTATGTTAGGGTTAGTGTTAGGGTTATTGTTTGCGTTAGATTTATGGTTAGTTATAGGGTTAGGGTTACTGTTAGGTTTAAGGGTTAGGTGTTAAGGATAAGGTTGCATTTAGTGTTAGGGTTAAGGTTGTGTTAGAGTTTAGCTTTAGGTTAGGACTTGGGTTAGTGTTATGGTTAGGGTATGATTAGAATTTAAGTTTAGGGTTAAGTTTAGGGTTAAGGTTATGGTTACGGTTAGGGTTAGGGTTAAGTTTAGGGCTAGGGTTAAGCTTTAAGTGTTAGGGAGAGGGTTTTCGTTAGGCTTCAGATTATGGATAGGTTTTGTGCTACAATTAGCTTTAGGGTTAGGTGTTAGGTTTTATGAATAGAGTTAGTGTTAGGGTTAAGGTTAGGTTTAGTGTTAGTGTTAGGTTTAGGGTTAAGGATAGTGTTAGGTTTATGGTTAGGGTTAGGGATAGGGTTATGGTTAGGGTTAGGGTTAGTGTTTAGGGTTAGGGATAGGTTTAGGGTTATTGTTAGGTTTAGGGTTAGGTTGAGGTTTAGGGTTAGGGATACTGTTAAGTTTAGGGTTAGTGTTAGGGTTAGGGTTAGGTCTAGGTTTAGGATTAGCACTAGGGGTTAGTTGTTAGGGAAATGCTTAGGGTTAGGATTCCGGTTACAGTTAGCTTTAGGGTTATGATTAGTTTTAGGCTTAGGCTTATGGTTAGGGTTAAGATTAGATTTAGGGTTAGGGTTAGATTTAGAGCTAGAGTTAGGGTGAGAGTTGGTGGTTAGGTTTTAGCGACATGGTTAGGGTTAGGGTTAGGGTTAGGGTTAAGTATTCCAGTCAGGCTTTGGGTTAGTTTAAGGGGTAGAGTTAGAGTTAGGGTAAGGGATTAATGTTAGGTTTAGGGTTAGGGTTATGGTTAGATTTAGGGTTAGCGTTGGAATTAGAAGTTAGTGTTAATTGTAGGATTATGCTTATGATTACAGTTAGGGTCAGGGTTAGTTTTAGGGTTAAGGTTAGGGGTTAGAAGTTAGGGAGAGGCTTAAAGTTAGGCTTCAGATTACACTTAGTGTTAGGGTTACGATTAGCTTTAGGGTAAGGTTTAGGGTTAGTGTTAGTGTTAGGGTTGGTTTTAGGCTTAATTTTAGGGTTAGGTTTAGCATTAGTGTTAGGGGTTAGGTGTTAGTGATAGGGTTAGTGTTAGGGTTAGGTTTATGATTAGGGTTAGGGTTAGGAATGGTGTTAGTGTTTAGGGTTAGTGTTAGGTTTAGGGTTAAGTTAGGTTTATTTTTAGAGTTTAGGGTTATGGTTATGTTAGGTTTAGGGTTAGGGTTAGGGATAGGATTAGGGTTAGGGTTATGATTTGGGTGAGGTTTAGAGGATAGGTTTTAGGAAGAGTCTTAGGGTTAGGCTTTGTGTTATGGTTAGGGTTAGGGTTACGATTAGTTTTAGGTTTAGGGTTAGAGTTAGTTTGAGGGGTAGTTTTAGAGTTAGGGTTAGGGTTTAGGTGTTAGGGATAATGTTAGTGTTAGTATTAGGTTTAGGGATAGTGCTGGGTTAGAGTTAAAAGTTAGGATTACGGTTAGGGTTAGAAGATTGGTTTAGTGATAGTCTTTGGTTTAGTGTTAGGTTAGAGCTTAGTGTTAGGTTTAGAGTTAGGTTTAGGATTAAGGTTAGGGTTAGGTTTAGGCTTAGTAGTTTGGGTAGGGTTAGGGTTATAGTTAGGGTTAGGGTTAGGGTTAGGTTTAGGGTTAGGTTTAGTGTTAGCATTAGATTTAGGATTATGTTTAGGGTTAGTGTTAGAGGTATGGGTTAGAGTTAGTGTTATGGTTAGGTTTAGGGTTAGGTTTAGGTTTAAGGTTAGGTTTAGGGATAGTGTAATTGTTAGAGTTAAAAGTTAGGATTAAGGTTAGGGTTAGAAGTTTGTTTTAGTGTTAATGTTAGGTTTAGGGCTAGTGTTAGAGGTTAGTGTTAGTTTTAGAGTTAGGTTTAGAATTAATGTTAGTGTTAGTGTTAGGTTTAGGGTTAGAGGTATGGGTTAGGGTTAGGGTTAGGGTTAGTGTTAGGGTTAGGTTTAAGGTTAGGGTTAGGATTTGGGTTAGGTTTAGGGTAAGTGTTAGAGGTATGGTTTAGGGTTAGGGTTAGGTTTAGGGTTAGGTTTAGGTTTCAGGTTAGGTTTAGAGTTAGTGTTAGAGGTATGATTTAGGGTTAGGGTTAGGGTTAGGTTTAGTCTTTTGGTAGTTTTTGGGTTAGGATTGGGGTTACATATTATGTTCAGTTTTAGTGTTAGTTTAACGGGTAGGGTTAGGGTAGGGATTAATGTTAGGTTTAGTGTTAGGTTATGGCTAACATTAGGGTTAGTCTTAGTGTTAGGGTTAGAGTTTAGGGTTAGGGTTAGGTTTAGGGTTATTGTTAGTGTTACGGTTAGGTTTAGGTGTAAAGTTTAGGGTTTGTTTTAGTGTTATATTTAGGCTTAGAGGTTATGGTTAGGGTTAGTGTTAGGGTTAGTGTTAAAGCTTAAGTTTAGGTTTAACATCACAGTTAGGGTTAGGGTTAGGTTTAGAAGTTATTGTTAGGCTTATGTTTAGGATTAATGTTAGTGTAGGGTTTGGGTTAGGTTTAGAGTAATGTTTAGGTTTAGGGTTAGTGTTAGGGTTAAGAATAGAATTCGGGTTAGACTTAGGTTTAGGGTCACGGTTAGGCTTTGGATTATGGTTATGGTTAGTGTTAGGGTTATGTTTAGTGTTAGGGTTAGGTCGAGGTTTATGGTTAGGGTTAGGGTTAGAAGTTAGTTTTAATATTAGGTTTAGGGTTAGGTTTAGGGATAGGTTTAGTGTTAGGGTTAGTGTTAGTGGTTAGGGTTGGTGTTAGCGTAGGGTTTGGGTTAGGGTTAGGGTTAGAGGTATGGATTAGGGTTAGGGTTAGGGGTAGGGTTCGGTTTAGTGTTAGGTTTAGGATTAGGGATTCAGGTAGAGTTAAAGTTTATGGTTAGTGTTAGGGTTACGGTTAGAGTTTAGCGTTAGTGTTAGGGTAAGTGTTAGGTTTAGGGTTAGTATTAGTTTTAGGGATAAAGTTTAGGGTTATGATTCAGTTTACGGTTAGGGTTAGTGTTAGGGTTAGAGTTAGGGTTACGCTTAGTGTTAGGGTTATGATTAAGGTTAGGGTTAGGAATTAGGTGTTAAGGAAAGGTTTAGCTTTAGGTTTTGGGTTACGGTTAGTGTTAGGTTTACGATTGGGTTTAGGGTTAGGGTTATGGTTAGATTTAGGGTTAGTGTTAGAGTTAGTGTTAGGGTTAGGGTTAGGGGTTAGGTGTTAGCGATAGGTTTAGTGTTAGGTTTAGGTTTCGGTTTAGGGTTATGGTTAGTGTTAGGGTTAGGGTTAAAGCTTAGGTTCAAGGTTAGGTTTGGTTTAGGGTTAGGGTTAGGGATAGGGTAAGGGTTAGAATTAGGGTTAGTGGTTAGGTTTAGTCTTAGGATTACAGTCAGTGCTAGGGTTAGGTTGAGAGTTTAGTGTTACTGTTAGGAGTAGTCTTAGGGTTAGTGTTAGTGTTAGGGTTAAGGTTAGAGTTAGGGTTAGGTTTAGGTTTATGCTTATGGTTATGGTTAGGGTTAGGGTTATAATTAGGTTCGGTTTCGTGTTAGGGCTAGGGTCACATTAGGATAAGAATTTAGGGTTAGGGTTAGGTTTACCGTTTAGGGTTAGGGTTACGGTTATGTTTATGATTAGATGTTAGCGTTAGGTTCGGGTTAGGGTTAGGGTTTGAGTTAGAGTTAAAGGTTAGAGTTAGTGTTATGGTTAGAGTTTAGGGTTAGGGTTAGGGTTAGGGTCAGTGTTAGTTTTAGAGTTATGGTTACGCTTTGTGTTAGGGTTATGATTAAGTTTAGGGTTAGTGGTTAGGTGTTAGGGAGTGGGTGAGGCTTTGGGTTTCGTTTAGGGTTAGTGTTATGATTAGGTTTAAGATTAGGGTTAGGGTAAGTGTTAGAGTTAGGGTTAGGTTTAGGGTTAGTTTTAGACAGGGTTAGGCATAGGGTTAGGGCTTAGGTTTTATTGATAGGGTTAGGGTTAGTGTTAGGGTTAGGGTTAAGGTTTGGTTTAGGTTAGGGTTAAGGTTAGCGATAGTGTTAGGGTTAGCATTAGGGTTTAGTGTTAGGGTAAAGTTTAGGTTTAAGTTTAGGGTTAGTGTTAGGGTTAGAGTTAGGGTTAGGGTTAGTGTTACAGTTAGAGTTTAGGGTACGGTTTAGGGTTAGGTTTAGGGTTAGGGTTAGTGTTAGGGTTAGTTTTACGGGTTAGGGTTAGGGTTACGGCTATGGTTAGAGGTTAGTGTTAGGTTTAGTTTTATGGTTAGTGTTAGCGTTAGGGTTTGGGTTAGAGTTTAAGGTTAGGGTTAGGATTAGGGTTATGGATAGAGTTTTGCATTGGTATTAGGGTAACTGTTAGATTTAGAGTTACGGTTAGGTTTAGGGTTAGATTTTAGGGGTATGGTTCGGTTTAGGGTTAGCGTTATTGTTAGGATTAGGGTTATGTTTACGCTTAGCTTTAGGGTTATGATTAAGGTTAGGGTTAGGGCTTATGTGTTAGGGAGAGGGTTAAGGTTATGGTTAGGTTTAGGGTTAGGTTATGGTTAGGGTTAGTTTTAGTGTTATGGTTAGGGTTATGGTTAGGTTTAGGATTAAAATTTAGAGTTAGTGTTAGGGTTAGGTTTACACGTTAGGCTTAGGTTTACGGTTATTGATAGAGTTTAGCGTTAGCTTTAGGGTTAGGGTTAGGGCTAGGGTTAGAGTATAGGGTTATGGTTTGGTTTAGAGTTAGGGTTAGTGTTACGGTTAGGGTAGGGTTATGCTTAGTTTTAGGGTTATGGTTAAGTTTAGGGTTAGAAGTTAGGTGTTAGGAAGTGGGTCATAGTGTTGGGTTATGATTAGGTTTAGAGTTAGTGTTAGGCTTAGGGTTAGGGTTAGATTTAGGTTTAGGGTTAGTTTTAGAGTTAGGCTTATGGTTAGGGTTAGGTGTTAGGTGTTAGCAATAGGGTTATGTTTAGGGTTAGGTTTATGGTTCGATTTAGGGTTAGGGTTAGTGTTAGGGATAGTGTTAGTTTTAGTTTTAGGTTTAGGTTTAGAATTAGTGTTAGTGTTAGTGTTAGAATTTAGGTTTAGTGTTAGGGTTAGGGTTAGGATAATGTTTAGAGGTTAACGTATGCTTTAGGGTTAGAGTAAGGGTTGGAGTTAGAGTTTTTCTAAGAGGTTATGGTTATGGTTAGGGTTAAAGCTTATGTTCAAGTTTATGGTTAGGGTTAAAGTGAGGGTTACGGTTAGAGTTTAGGTTCAGGTTTAACGTTAGGTTTAGGGTTAGAAGTTAGGTTTTGGTTTAGTGTTAGAGTTAGGGTTAGTGTTAATGTCAGTTTTTTAGGCTTAGAATTTATCGTTATGGTTAGAGTTAAAGCTTAGGGTTAGGGTTAAAGCTTAGGTTCAGGATTAGGGTTAGGAGTAGAGTTCGGTTAGGGATATACTAAAGGTTAGGATTAGGTTTAGTGGTTAGCTTTAGGGTTAGGGTTGCCTTTGGGGTTAGGGTTAGGTTTAGGGTTAGGGTTAGGTTTAGATTAAGGATTAGTGTGAGGGTTAGTGTTAGGGTTAAAGTTAGGGTTATGGTTAGAGTTAGGCATAGGATTATGTTTAGGGTTAGGTTTAACATTAGGTTATGGTTTGGGTTAGGGTTAGGGATTACGTTAGATTTAGGGTTAGGGTTAGGGTTAGGGTTAGGGTTAGGGTTAGGGTTAGGGTTAGTGTGAGGGTTAGGTTTAGCCTTAGTGTTAGAGTTAGGTTTATGGTTATGTTTAGTCTTATGGTTATGGTTATGGTTAGGGTTAGGGTTACAATTAGGTTAGCGTTAGGGTTAGGGTTAGGGTTAGGGTTAGGGTTTGTATTAAATTTAGTGTTAGGGTTAGGGTTAGGATTAGGGTTCAGTTTAGGGGTTAGGTGTTAGGAATAGGGTTATGGGTTAGGTTTAGGGTTAGGGTTATGGTTAGAGTTAGGGTTACGGTTATGGTCAGAGGTTATCGTTAGATTTAGGATTAGGGTTAGGGTTAGGGTTTGGGTTACAATTAAAGGTTACTGTTAGCTTTAGCATTACAGTTAGAGTAAGGGTTACTGTTAGGGTAAGGATTAGGTTTAGGGTTATGGTTACGCTTTGTGTTAGGGTTATGATTAATGTTAGAGTTAGGAGTTATGTTTTAGGGATTGGCTTAGGTTTAGGCTGTGGGTTAGGGTTATGGTTAGGGTTACGATTAGGTTTAAGTTTAGGGTTAGGTTTAGGGTTAGTTTTAGAGTTAGGATTAGGGTTAGTGTTAGGTGTTAGGTGTTAGCGATAGGCTTAGGGTTAGGGTTATGTTTCAGTTTAGGGTTAGGGTTAGGGTTAGGGTTAGTTTTAGGTTTAGGTTTAGGTTTAAGGTTACTGTTATTGTTAAATGTTATGTTTATTGTTAGTGTTAGAGTTAGGGAAAGGGTTATGTTTAGAGGTTATCGTTTGGTTTAGGTTTAGAATTAGTGTTAGTGGTAGGGTTAGGCTTAGAGGTTATGGTTAGTGTTAGAGTTAGGGTTATTTTTCCGGTTAAATTTTAGGGTTATAGTTCAGTTTCGTGTTAGGGTTAGTGTTAGGGTTAGGATTAGGGTTACACTTAGTGTTAGAGTTATTATTAAGGTTAGGGTTAGGAGTTAGTTGGTAGGGAAAGGATTAGGTTTAGGCTTTTGGTTTCGCTTAGGGTTATGGTTACGATTAGTTTTAGGGTTAGTGTTATGGTAAGGGTTATTGTTAGGGTTAGGATTAGGGTTAGTTTTAGGGTTAGTTTTAGAGTTAGGGTTAGGTTTAGGGTTAGGGGTTAGGTGTTAGCGAAATGTTTAGGGTTAATGTTAGGATTAGTGTTCAATTTAGGGTTCGGCTTAGATTTAGTGATAGTGCTAGGGTTATGGCTAGGGTTTAGGTTTAGGATTAGCATTAGGTTTATGTTTATATTTAGGGTCAGTTTTAGTGTTAGGGTTAGAAGATAGGTTTATTATTAGGGTTAGGGTTAGGGTTATGGTTAGATGTTATCTTTTGTTGTAGGGTTAGAGTTAATGTTAGGTTTAGGTTTAGGTTTATGGCTTAGGGGTTATGTTTAGGTTTAGGGTTAGTGTTAGGGTTAGGGTTAAACTTAGTTTGAGGTTTACGCTTAGGGCTACGGTTATGGTTACGGTTAGAGTTTAGGATTAGGTTTAATGTTATGGTAAGTGTTAGGGTTTTGTTTATAGGTTACCTTTTGGTTTAGGGTTACAGTTAGGGTTAGTGTTATGATTAGTGTTAGGCTTAGAGGTTATGATTAAGGTTACGTTTAGGGTTTCCTTTGTTAGGGGGTTAGGTGTTAGTGATAGGGTTAGGGTTTGTGTTAGGTTTATGCTTTGGTTTAGGGTTAGGGTTAGGGTTAAGGATAGTGTTAGGGTTAGGGTTAGTGTTTAGGGTTAGGTTTAGGGTTTTTTTAGGTTTAGGGTTATTGTTAGTGTTCGCTTTATAAGTTAGTTTAGTGTTAGTGTTAAGGGTAGGATGAGGGTTAGGGTTATGTTTAGAGGTTAGCATTTGGTTTAGGTTTAGATTTAGGGTTAGTGTGAGGGTTAGGCTTAGAGGTTATGGTTATGGTTAGGGTTAATTTTAGGGTTAGGGTTAAAGCTTAAATTCAGGTTTACGGTTCACGTTATAGTTAGAGTTAAGGTTATAGTTATGGTTAGAGGTTAGAGTTAGGTTTAGGGTTAGGGTTAGGGTTAGAGTTATCGTTTGGGTTAGAGTTAAAGGTTTCGGTTAATATTAGCGTTATGGTTAGAGTTTAGGGTTAGTTTTAGGGTAATGGTTAAGTTTACTGTTAGGGTTAGGTTTTGGGTTAGAGTATAGGGTTTTGGTTTGTTTTAGGGTTAGGGTTAGTGTTAAGATTATGCTTAATGTAAGGGCTTTGGTTAAAGTTAGTGTTAGGAGTTAGGTGTTAGGGAGTGGGTTAGGGTAAGGCTTTGGTTTATGGTTAGGGTTAGCGTTACGATTAATTTTAGGGTTAAGGTTTGGGTTATGGTTAGTGTTAGGGTTAGGGTTAGAGTTAGTTTTAAAGTTAGGGTTTGGGCTAGGGTTAGGGTTAAGTGTTAGCGATAGGGTTAGGGTTAGTGTTAGGTTTATGGTTCGGTTTAGTGTTAGGGTTTTGGTTAGGGATAGTTTTAGGGTTAGGGTTATGGTTTAGGGTTACGGTTAGGTTTAGGTTTAGGGTTAGGGTTAGTGTTATGGTTAGAAGTTAGTTTTACTGTTAGGGTTTGGGTTACAGTTTGAGGTTAGCGTTTGTATTAGGGTTAGAGTTAGGGTTAGGGTTAAGGTTAGGGTTAGGCTTAGAGGTTATGGTTATGGTTACGGTTAGGGTTAGAGTTTGGTTTAAAGCTTAAATTCACGTTTACAGTTAGGGTTAAGGTTAGGGCTATGGTTAAAATTTAGGGTTAGTTTTAAGGTTAGGATTAGGGTTATGGTTATGGCTAGAGTAGCTTAAAGTATAGTGTTAGAGTTAGTGATAGTGTTAGTGTTAGTGTTAGGCTTAGAGGTTATGGTTATGGTTAGGGTTACGGTTAGGGTTAAAACTTCGGTTGAGGCTTAGGGTTAGGGTTATGGTTCAGTTAGGGATATGCTAAGGGTTAGGATTAGGTCAGTGGTTAGTTTTAGGTTTAGGGTTATGGTTAGGGTAAGGGTTAGGTTTAGTGGTTAGTGTTAGTGTTAGGGTTAGAGTTAGGGTTAGTGTATAGGTTAGGTTTAGGGCTAGAGTTAGGGTTATGTTTAGGGTTAGGCTTAGGGTTATGGTTAAGGTTAGGGTTAAAGTTATGTTAGTGTTATGGTTAGGGTTATGGTTAGGGTTTGCATTTGATTTAGTTTTAGGGTTAGGTTTAGGGTTAGGGTTAAAATTATGTTAGTGTTAGGGTTAGGATTATGGTTAGGGTTTGCATTTGATTTAGTTTTAGGGTTACGGTTAGGGTTAAGGTTAGCATTAGGTTTAGGGGTTAGGTGTTAGGGATAGGGATATGGCTTAGGGTTAGTGTTAGTGTTAGGGCTAGAGTTAGGTTTACGGTTAGAGCTAGGGTTACGTTTATGGTTAAAGGTTAGCGTTAGGTTTAGGGTTAGGGTTAGGGTTTGGATTAGAGTTAAAGGTTATAGTTAGGTTTAGTGATACGGTTAGAGTTTAGCGATAATGTTAGTGTAAAGGTTAGGTTTAGGGTTTGGCTTAGGTTTAGGCTTAAATGTTAGGGTTATAGTTCTGTTTAGGCTTAGGGTGTGTGTTAGTGTTAGGGTTAGGGTTACACTTAGTGTTAGGGGTATGATTAAGGTTAGGGTTAGGAGTTAGGTGTTAGGGAGTGGGTTAGGGTTAGGCTTTGTGTTTCAGTTATGGTTAGGGTTACGATTAGATTTAGGGTTAGAGTTAGGGTTAGGGTTATGTTTAGGGTTAGTTTTAGAGTTAGGGTTAGGGGTTATTTGTTAGCGATAGGGTTAGTGTTAGTGTTAGGTTTACGGTTCGATTTAGGGTTAGGGTTAGGGTTAGGGATAGTGTTAGGGTTAGGGTTAAGACTTAGGGTTAATGTTAGTGTTAGGTTTAGATTTAGGTTTAGGGTGAGTGTTAGGTTTAGAAGTTAGGTTTAGTGTTAGGCTTAGGGTTAGGTTTAGGGTTATGGTTGCAGGTTAGCGTTTGATTTAGGGTTCAAGTTAGGGTTACGTTTAGGGTTATGTTAGGCTTAGTGGTTATGGTTAGTGATAGTGTTAGGGTTTGTTTTAAAGCTTAGGTTCAGGTTTACATTTAGGTTTACGGTTAGAGTTTAAAATTGTGTTTAAGGTTATGGTTATGGTTAGGGTTATGGTTAGAGGTTAGATTTTGGTTTAGGGTTACAGTTATGGTTAGTGTTAGGGTTAGTGTAAAGCTTAGAGTTTATGGTTAGGGTTAGGTTTAGTGTTAGGGTTAGGGTTACAGCTTAGGTTCAGGGTTAGGGTTAAGATTTGGTTTAGGGTAAGGTTTAGATGTTAGTGTTAGGGTTAGGGTTAGTGTGAGGGTTAGGATTAGGGTTAGGTTTAGAGTTAGGGTTAGGGTTAGGTTTAGGCTTAGCGTTGTGGTTAGTGTTACAGTTACAATTAGATTTGTGTTATGGTTAGGGTTAGAGATTGCATTAAATTTAGTGTTAGTTTGAGGGTTAGAGTTAGCGTTAGGTTTAGGTGTTAGGTGTTAGGGTTAGGGTTAGGCTTAGCGTTATGGTTTGTGTTAGGGTTAAAATTAGGTTAGCGTTAGGGTTAGTGTTAGGGTTAATGTTAGGGTTTGCATTAGATTTAGTGTTAGGTTTAGGGTTAGGGTTAGTGTAAGGTTTAGGGTTTCGGTGTTAGGGATAGTGTTATGGGTTAGGGTTAGTGTTAGTGTTCGGGTTAGGGTTAGGGTTATGGTTAGGCTTTCGGTTAGGGTTAGAGTTTATGGTTAGGGTTAGGATTTGTGTTAGTGGTATGGTTAGGGTTAGGGTTAGGTTGAGGTTAAGGGTGAGGGTTAGAGTTAGAAGTTAGGTTTAGGGTTAGGGTTAGGGATAGGTTTAGGGTTTGGGTTAGTTTTAGGGGTTAGGGTTAGGGTTAGTGTTAGTGTTAGTGTTAGTGTTAGTGTTAGTTTTAGGGTTAGGGTTAGATGTATGGGTTAGGTTTAGGGTTAGGGTAAGAGTTAGAGTTAGGCCTAGGGTTATGCTAGGGTTAAGGTTATGTTTAGGTGTAGGTATTACAGTCAGTCTTAGGGTTAGTTTAAGGGTTAGGGTTAGGGTTAGGGTAAGAGATTAATATTAGGTCAGGGTTAGGGTTAGGATTAGAAGTTAGGGTTTGTTGTAGGGTTAGGGTAATGGTTAGGTTTAGGGTTAGGGTTAGTGTTATGGTTAGGGTTACGCAATAGGTGTTAGGGGGAGTGTAAAGGTTAGGCTTCGGTTTACGGTTAGGGTTCATTTTATGATTAGGTTTAGATTTAATCTTAGGATTACGTGTATGGTTAGGGTTACATTAATGTTAGTTTTAGCTTTAGGTTTAGCGTTAGGGTTAGGGGTTAGGTATTATGTCTAGGTTTAGGGTTAGCTTTAGGGTTAGGTTATGGTTAGGGTTAGGGTTAGGGACAGTGTTAGGTCGAGGTTTAGATTTAAAGTTAGTGTTGATGTTACGGTTAGGCTTAGGGTTAGTGTTAGGATTTTGGTTAGGCTTTAGGATACGGTTAGGTTTAGAGTTACTTTTAGCTTAGGGTTAGGGTTAGGGTTAGGGTTAGGGTTAGGTTTAGGTCTTGGGTTACATGTTAGTGATAGTTTTAGGTTTAGGGTTAGTGTTAGCATTAGAGTTTAATGTTAGGGTTAGGTTTAGCAGTTAGCGTTAGGTTTGTGTTAGTGTTAGGTTTAAAGCTTAGCTTTAGGGTTAGTATTAGGGTTATTGTTAGGGTTAGGGTTAGGCTTAGGTTTAAAGGTTAGGTTTTGAGTTAGGATTAGCGTTTAGGTAAGGGATAGGGTAAAGGTTACGATTAGGCTTAGTCATTAGGTTTAGGGTTAGCTTTACGGTTAGGGTTATGATTAGGTTTAGAGGTTATTGTTAGTGTTAGTGTTAGTGTTAGGTTTAGGGTTTGGGTTAGTGTCAGGGTTAGGTTTAGGTTTAAGTTTAGGTTTAGGTTTTGATTTAGGTTTAGGTTTAGGGTTAGCGTTAGGTATAAGGTAACGGCTAGGCTTCGGGTTAGTGTAAGGCTTAGGGTTACAGTTAGGTTTAGGCTTAGGCTTAGGGTAGGGTTAGGGTTAGTGGTAGCTTTAGTGTTGGTGTTAGGGTTAGGTTTAGCTTTAGGGTTATGGGTTAGGTGTTAGTGATAGGGTTAGGATTAGGGTAGGGTTAGGGTTAGGGTTAGGGTTAGGATTAGTGTTAGGGCTTAATCTTAGGGGTTAGTGTGATTGATAGAGTTAATGGTTACGGTTAGCATTAGGGTGAGACTTAGATGTTATTTTTCTGGTTAAGGCTAGGGTTAGGGTTAAAACTTAGGTTTAGGTTTAGGGTTAGCGTTAGGGTTAGAGATAGGTTTAGTGTTTGGAATAGGGCTAGGCATAGCGTTATGGTTAGGGTTAGGATTACATTTAGGTTAGGGTTAGGGTTAGGATTTACGGTTAGTGTTAGGTTTAGGGTTAGGGTTAGGGATAGGTTTAGGATTAGGTTTATGGTTAGGATTAGAATTTTGGCTTAGGGTTAAAGTTGGCATTAGGTTTAGGTGTTAGGTGTTAGGGATAGGGTAAGGGTTATGGTTAGGGTTAATGTTAGGTTAGGTTTAGGGTTAGGGTTAGGGTTATGTTTAGGGTTGTGTTTAGGGTTATGGTTATGGTTAGAATTAGAATTTAGGGTTAGGTTTACAGGCTAGCGTTAGGGTTATGGTTATGGTCTGAGATGAGCATTAAGTTTAGGCTTAGGGTTAGGGTTAGAGTTAGGGTTAGGATTTGGGTTAGAGTTAAAGTTTAGGGTTAGGGATAGGGTTATGCTTAGAGTTTAGGGTTAGTGTTAGGTAAATGTTAGGTTTAGTGATAGGATTAGGTTCAGGGTTAGAGTTTAGTGTTATGGTTTGGTTTAGGGTTAGGAAAACTGTTAGGGTTAGGTTTAGGTTTACGCTTAGTATTAGGGTTAAGATTAATTTAGGTTTAGGGGTTAGGTGTTAGCGTGAGGGTATAGGTTAGGCTTTGTGTTATGGTTAGGGTTTGTGTTATGATTAGGGTTAGGGTTAGGGTTAGGGTTAGGGTTAGGCTTAGAGCTTATGGTTATTGTTAGGTTTAGGGTTCAAACTTAGGTTTAGGTT
Organism: Cavia porcellus; assembly: GCF_034190915.1. Taxonomy (NCBI): domain Eukaryota; kingdom Metazoa; phylum Chordata; class Mammalia; order Rodentia; family Caviidae; genus Cavia; species Cavia porcellus. Next base: position 7,836,159 of record NW_026947518.1, read on the forward strand.
TTGGGTTAGGTTTAAGGTTAGGATTACGGTTAGAGTTTAGGGTTGGTTTAAAGTTAGGGTTAGGGTTAGGGTTAGGGTTACGGTTACAGGTTAGATTTTGGTTTAGGGTTAGAGTTAGTGTTAGGGTTAGTGTTAGGCTTAGTGGTTATGGTTATGGTTATGGTTTGGTTTATGGTTAAAACTTAGCTTCAGGGTTAGGGGTAGGAGTAGTGATTGGTTAGGGATATGACATGGGTTAGGATTAGGGTTAGTGATTAGTTTTAGGGTTAGGGTTACCCTTAATGTTACAGTTAGGTTTAGAGGTTAGTGTTAGCACTAGTGTTAGGGTTATTGTGAGGGTTAGAGTTAGGGTTAGAGTTATGCTTATGGTTAGGTTTTGACTTAGGGTTTTGGTTAGGTTTAGGGTTACAATTACATTAGCATTAGGGTTAAGGTTAGCGTTTGCGTTAGATTTAGTGTTAGGGTTAGGGTTAGTGTTAGGGTTAGGTTTAGGGGTTAGGTGTTAGGGATAGGGTTATGGGTTAGGGTTAGTGCTAGGGTTAGGATTAGGGTTACGGATAGAGTTAGGGTTATGCTTATGGTTAGACGTTAGCGTTAGCTTTAGGGTTAGGGTTAGGGTTAGGGTTAGGGTTAGGATTTGGGTTTGGGTTAGAATTAAAGCTTAGGGTTAGCTTTAGCGTTATAGTTAGAGTAAGGGTTAGTGTTAGGGTAAGGATTAGGTTTAGGGTTAGGGTTACGCTTTGTGTTAGGGTTATGATTAAGGTTAAGATTAGGAGTTATGTTTTAGGGATTGTGTTAGGTTTAAGCTGTGGATTAGGGTTAGGGTTAGGGTTATGATTAGGTTTAGGCTTAGGGTTAGTTTTAGGTTTAGGGTTAATTTTAGTGTTAGGGTTAAGTTTAGTGTTAGGGGTTAGGTGTTAGCGATATGCTTAGGGTTAGGATTATGGTTCAATTTAGGGTCAGTGTTAGGGTTAGGTTAGGGATAGTGTTATGGTTAGGGTTAGGGTTTAGGGTTAGGGTTAGGGTTAGGTTTATGGATAGAGGTTAGCGTTTGGTTTAGGGTTAGTGTAATGGTTAGGGTTTGCGTTAGATTAAGTGGTAGGATTAGTGTTAGTGTTAGAGTTAGGGTTAGGATTAGGGCTAGGTTTAGAGTTTACTGTTAGGGTTAGTGTGAGGGTTAGGGTTAGGGTTAGAGTTAGGGTTATAGTTAGGTTGAGGCTTTGGGTTATGATTAGGTTTAGTGTTACACTTAGGTTAGCATTAGGGTTAGGGTTAGGGTTAGCTTTAGAGTTTGGGTTAGATCTAGTGTTAGGGTTCAGGTTAGGGTTAGGGTTAGGTATTGGGGTTAGGTTTTAGGGATCAGGTGATCGGTTAGTGTTAGTGTTAGGGTTAGGATTAGGGTTAGAGTTTGGGAGTTAGGCTTAGGGTTAGGGTTAGGGGTTCGGTGTTAGCAATAGTGATCGGATTAGGGTTAGGTTTAGGGTTCAGTTTAAAGCCAGGGTTAGGGTTAGGGGTAGTATTAGGGTTAGGGTTATGATTTTGGGTTAGGGTTATGTTTAGGTTTAGATTTAGGGTTAGGGTTAGGGTTAGGGTTAGTGTTAGGGTTAGAATATAGTTTTAGTGTTAGGGTTTGGGTTAGGGTTAGTTTTGTGAGTAGAGGTTAGCATTTGGTTTAGCGTTCGAGTTAGTGTTAGGTTTAGTGTTAGGGTTAGGTTTAGAGGTTATGGTCATCCTTATGTTTATGGTTAGGGTTAGGGTTAAATCTTAGATTCAGGTTTATGTTTAGGGTTACCGTTAGGGTTATGGTTAGAGTTTAAGATTAGGTTTAGGTTTATGATTAGGGTTAGGGTTATGGTTAGAGGTTAGCTTTTGCTTTAGGGTTAGAGTTACGGTTAGTGTTAGGGTTGGTGTTAGGCTTAGAAATAATGGTTAGGGTTAGGTTTAGTGTTAGGGTTAGGGTTAAAGCTTAGGTTCAGTGTTAGGGTTAGGTTTAGGGTTAGGGTTAGGGATATGGTAACAGTTAGGATTAGGGTTAGTGTTTAGTTTTAGGGTTAGGGTTACAGTTATTGTTTGAGTTAGGTTTAGATGTTAGTGTTAGTTTTAGGGTTAGTGTGAGGGTTAAGGTTAAGTTTAGAGTTAGGGTTATGTTTAGGTTTAGGCTTAGGGTTATGGTTAGTGTTAGGGTTACAATTAGGTTAGCATTAGGGTTAGGGTTAGGTTTCGGTTTCGGTTTAGGTTTTGGTTTAGGGTTAGTATTAGGATTAGAAGTTAGTTTTAGTGTTAGTCTTAGGATTATGCTTAGGGTTATGCTAAGAGGCTAGCGTTTAGTTTAGCTTTAGAATTAGTGTTAGTGTTAGGGTTAGGCTTAGAGGTTATGGTTAGGGTTAGGGTTAAAGCTTAAGTTCAGGTTTACGGTTAGGGTTAAAGTTAATGTTAATGTTAGAGTTTAGGGTTAGGGTTAAGGTTAGCGTTAGGCTTAGTGTTATGGTTAGAGGTTAGCTTTGGCTGAGGGTTAGAGTAAGTATTAGTGTTAGGGTTAGTGTTAGGCTTAGATTTTATGTTTATGGTTAGGGTTACGGTTAGGTTTAAAGTTTAGTTTGAGGGTTAGTATTAGGGGTACGTTTCGGTTAGGCATATGCTAGGGGTTAGGATTAGGGTAAGTGGATAGTTTTAGTGTTAGGGTTATGGTTAGGGTTAGTGTTATGTTTAGAGGTTAGTATTAGTGTTAGTGTTAGGGTTAGTGTGATGGTTTGTTTTATGGTTAAGGGTTAGGGTTATTTTTAGGTTTAGGCATAGGGTTATGGTTAGGGTTAGGTTACAAATAGGTTAGCGTTAGGGTTAGGGCTAGTGTTTGCGTTATATTTAGTGTTATATTAGGGTTAGTGTTAGGTTTAGGGGTTAGGTGTTAGGGATAGAGTTATGGGTTAGGGTTAGTGTTAGGTTTAGGGTTAGGGTTAGGTTTATGGTTAGAGTTAGGGTTACAGTTATGATTAGAGTTTAGCGTTAGGTTTAGGGTAATGGTTATGGTTTGGGTTAGAGTTAAAGGTTAGGGTTAGGGTTAGTGTTATGGTTAGAGTTTAGGTTTAGTGTTACGGTAAGGGTTAGGTTTACGGTTAGGGTTAGTTTTAATGCTAAATTTTAGGGTTATAGTTTGGTTTCGTGTTAGGGTTGATGTTAGGGTTAGGATTATTGTTACGCTTAGTGTTACGGTTATTATTAAGGTTAGGGTTAGGAGTTAGTTGTTAGGGAGAGGTTTATGTTTAGGCTTTGGGTTTTGGTTAGGGTTAGGGTTACGATTAGTTTTAGGGTTAGAGTTAGGGTAAGGGTTAGTTTTAGGGTTACAATTAGGATTAAGGTTAGGTTTATGGTTAGTTTTAGAGTTAGGGTTAGGGTTAGGGGTTAGGTGTTAGTGATAGGTTTATGGTTAGGGTTAGGATTAGGATTGCGTTTAGGGTTAGGCTTAGAGTTAAGGATAGTGCTAGGGGTATGGTTAGGGTTTAGGTTTAGGGTTAGGGTTAGGTTTATATTTATGTTTAGGGTTAGAGTTAGTGTTAGGGTTAAAATATAGGTTTAGTGTTAGGTTAGGGTTATGATTAGAGGTTATCTTTTGTTTTAGGGTTAGAGTTAAGGTTAGGTTTAGGTTTAGGGTTAGGCTTAGACGTTATGTTTAGGTTTATGTTTAGTGTTAGGGTTAGGGTTAAAGCTTAGGTTGAGGTTTACATTTAGGGTTACGGTTATGGTTAGAGTTTAGAATTAGGTTTAAGGTTATGTTAAGGGTTAGGGTTTTGATTAGAGGTTACCTTTTGGTTTAGGGTTAGAGTTAGGGTTAGTGTTATGGTCAGTGTTAGGCTTAGAGGTTATGGTTAGGGTTAAGTTTATTGTTAAAGCTTAGGTTCAGGGTTAGGGTTAGGATTAGTGTTAGGGTTAGGGACATGGTAATGGTAAGGATTATGGATAGTGGTTAGGGTTACAGTTAGCGTTAACGTTAGGTTTAGATGTTAGTGTTAATGCTAGGGTTAGGTTTATGGTAAGTGTGAAGGTTAGGGTTAAGTTTAGAGTTCGGAGTAGGGTTAGGGTTAAGCTTAGGGTTATAGTTAGTGTTAGAGTTACAATTAGGTTAGCCTTAGGGTTAAGGTTAGGGTTAGGGTTAGGTTTAGGGTTAGGTTTAGGGCCTAGGTGTTAAGGATAGTGTTATGGGTTAGGGTTAGTGTTATTGTTAGTGTTATGGTTAGGGTTAGGGTAGTGTTAGGGTTAGAGTTTAGGGTTAGGGTTAGGGTTTGGGTGAGTGTTATGGTTAGGGTTAGGTTGAGGTTTATGGTGAGGGTTAGGGTTAGAAGTTTGGTTTAGTGTAAGGTTTAGGGTCAGGGTTAGGGATAGGTTTAGGATTAGCGTTAGTGTTAGAGGTTAGGGTTAATTTTTAGGATTAGGGTTAGGGTTAGAGTTATGCTTAGGGTTAGTGTTACTTGTATGTGTTAGGATTAGAGTTAGGGTTAGGGTTAGAGTTAGGGTTAGGGTTATGCTAGGGTTAAGGTTAGGTATTACAGTCAGCCTTAGGGTTAGATTAAGAGGGTTAGGTTTAGGGTAAGGGATTAATGTTAGGTCTGGGTTAGTCTTATTCTTATGGTTAGGTTTAGGTTGAGGGATTAGGTTTAGGGGTAGGATTAGGTTTAGGTTTATGTTTAGGGTTAGGGTTAGTCTTAGGTTTAGAAGTTAGTTTTAGTGTTATTGTTAGGGTTAGGGTTAGCTTTAGGGTAAGGGCTTAATGTTACGTCTGGGTTACTCTTATTGTTATGGTTAGGGTTAGTGTGAGGGTTTAGGGTAAGGGTTAGGATTAGGGTTAGGTTTATGTTTTGGGTTAGGGTTAGTCTTAGGTTTAGAATTTAGTTTTAGTGTTAGTGTTAGGGTTACATTTAGAGGTTAGTGTTTGGTTTAGGGTTAGAGTTAGGGTTAGGTTAGGGTTAGGTTTAGAGCTTATGGTTAGGTTTAGGGTTAAAGCTTAAGTACAGGTTTACGGTTAAGTTTAAGGTTAGGGTTATGGTTAGATTTTATGTTCAGGATTAATGTTAGGGTTAGCGTTAGGGTTATGGTTAGGGGTTAGCTTTTATTTTAGGGTTATAGTTAGGGTTAGTGTTAGGTTTAGATGTTATGGTTATGGTTAGGATTACGATTATGGTTAAAGCTTAGGTTGAAGGATACGGTTAGTGGTAGGGTTCAGTTAGGGATATGCTAAGGGTTAGGATTAGGGTTAGTGGTTAGTTTTAGGGTTAGGGTTACGGTTAATGTTAGGCTTAGGTTTAGATGTTACTTTCAGTGTTAGGTTTATGGTTAGGGTTAGTGTGAGGGTTAGGGTTAGAGATAGGGTTATGGTTAGCTTTAGACTTAGGGTTATGGTTAGGTTTAGGGTTACAATTAGGTTACAGTTAGGGTTAGGGTTAGGATTTGAGTTAGATTTAGTGTTAGGGTTAGGGTTAGGGGTTAGGTGACCTAACCCATAACATTATCCCTAACACCTATTGCTATGGGTTAGGGCTAGTTTTAGGTTTAGGGTTAGTGTTAGGGTTAGTGTTAGTCTTAGAGGTTATGGTTATGGTTAGAGGTTCACATTAGTTTTTGGGTTAGGTTTAGTGTTTGTGTTAGAATTAAAGGTTATGGTTATTTTAGGGGTATGGTTAGAGTTTAGGGTTAGTGTTAGGGTAAGGGTTAGGTTTAGGTTTTTGGTTAAGTTTAGGGTTAAATTTTAGGGTTATAGTTCGGTTTAGGTTTAGGGTTAGTGTTAGGGTTAGGTTTAGGGTTACGCTTAGTGTTAAGGTTATGTTTACCATTAGGATTAGGAGTTAGGTGTTAGGGAAAGAGTTAGCGTTATTCTATGGGTTTTGGTTAGGGTTAGGGTTAGGGTTAGGTTTATTGTTAGAGTTAGGGTTAGGGTTAGGGTAAGTGTTAGGTGTAGAGTAGGTTTTACAGTTAGGTTTTGCGTTAGGGTTAGGGGTTAGGTTTTAGCGATAGGGTTAGGTTTAGGGTTAGGTTTAGGGTTCGGTTTAGGATTAGGATTAGGGTTAGGGATAGTGTTGTGTTTAGGGTTAGGGTTAGGGTTAGGTTTAGGTTTATGTTTAGGGTTAAGGTTACGGTTAGTTTTAGGATTAGAAGATAGGTTTAGTGTTTGGGTTAGGGTTAGGGTTAGGGTTAGAGGTTAGCATTCAGTTTAGGCTTCGAGTTAGGGTTAAGTTTGGGTTAGGGCTAGGCTTAGGGGTTATGGTTAGGGTTAGCGTTGGGGTTATGGTTAAAGTTTAGGTTCAGGTTTAAGTTTCGAATTACAGATAGTGTTACGGTTAGAGTCTAGGATTAGGTTAAAATTTATGGTTAGGGTTAGGTTATGGTTAGAGTTTAGCTTTAGTTTTAGGATTAGAGTTATGTTTAGGGTTAGAGTTAGGGTTAGGGTTAGGGTTAAAGCTTAAGTTCAGGTTCACGTTTAGTGTTAAGGTTAGGGTTACGGTTATTGTTTAGTGTTAGGATTAATGTTAGGTTTAGGGTTAGGGTTATAGTTAGAGGTTAGCTTTTGGTTTAGGGTTAGAGTTAAGGTTAGTGTTAGGGTTAGTGTTAGGTTTAGAAGTTATGATTAGGGTTACGGTTAAAGTTAAAGCTTAGGTTGAGGGTTAGGGTTAGGGGTAGGGTTCAGTTAGGGATATGCTAAGGGTTAGTATTAGGGTTAGTGGTGAGTTTTAGGTTTCAGTTTACGGTTAGGTTTAGGGGTAGGTTTAGAGTTTAGTTTTAGTGTTAGGGTTAGGGTTATTGTGAGGGTTAGGGTTACGGTCAGAGTTAGGGTTATGTTTAGGGTTAGGCTTAGGCTTATGGTTAGGTTTAGGGTTACAATTAGGTTAGCGTTATTTTTAGGGTTAGGGTTTGCATTAGATTTAGGGTTAGTGTTAGGTTTTGGGGGTTAGGTGTTAGCAATAGTTTTATGGGTTAGGGGTATTGTTTGGATTTGGGTTAGGGTTATGGATAGAGTTAGGGTTATGGTTATGATTAGAGGTTGGGGTTACATTCAGGATTATGGTTAGGGTTTGGTTTTGGTTAAAGTTAAAGGTTAGGGTTTGGTTTAGTTTTACGGTTAGAGTTTAGGTTTAGTGTTAGTGTAAGCGTTAGGTTTAGGGTTAGGGTTAGATTTAGGATTAGAATGTACACTTATGGTTCGGTTTATGGTTAGGGTTAGGGTTAGTGTTAGGGTTAGGGTTAGGATTACACTTAGCGTTAGGGTTATGATTAAGGTTAGGGTTATGATCTAGTTGTTAGCGAGTGGTTTAGGGTTAGGCTTTGGGTTACGGTTAGGGTTAGATTTACGAGTAGTTTTAGGGTTAGGTTTAGGGTTAGTGTTAGGGTTAGGTTTAGTGTTAGTTTTAGAGTTAGGGTTAGGGTTAGGGTTAGGTTTAGGGGTTAGCTGTTAGCGATAGGGTTAGGGTTTGTTTTAGGTTATTGTTTGGTTTAGGTTAAGGTTAGGGTTAAGGATAGTGTTAGGGTTAGGGTTAGTGTTTAGGGTTAGAGTTAGGGTTATGTTTAGGTTTAGGGTTATTGTTAGTGTTCGGGTTAGAAGTTAGTTTAGTGTTAGTTTTAGGGTTTGTGTTAGGGTTATGTTTAGGTTTAGGGTTATTGTTAGTGTTCAGTTTAGAAGTAAGTTTAGTGTTCAGGGTTGGGTTAGGTTTAGTGTTAGACTTAGAGGTTATGGTTATGGTTAAGGGTTACGGTTAGAGTTTAAGCTTAGGTTGAGGGTTAGGTTTATGTGTAGGGTTTGGTTTGGGATATGCTAAGTGTCAGGATTAGGGTTAGTGGTTAGTTTTAGGTTTAGGGTTATGGATAGGTTTAGGGGTAGGTTTAGAGGTTAGTGTTAGTGTTAGGGTTAGGGTTAGTGTGAGGGTTAGGGTTACGGTTAGAGTTAGGTTTATGTTTAGGGTTAGGCTTATGGTTAGGTTTAGGGTTACAATTAGGTTAGCGTTATTTTTAGGGTTAGGGTTTGCATTAGATTTAGTGTTAGTGTTCGTTTTAGGGGTTAGGTGTTAGCAATAGTTTTATGGGTTAGGGCTATTGTTAGGATTTGGGTTAGTGTTATGGATAGAGTTAGGGTTATGTTTATGGTTAGAGGTTAGCGTTATGTTCAGGATTATTTTTAGGGTTAGGGTTAGGGTTTGGGTTAAAGTTAAAGGTTAGGGTTAGGTTTAGTTTTAAGGTTAGAGTTTAGGGTTAGTGTTAGAGTAAGTGTTAGGTTTAGGGTTAGGGTTAGGTTTAGGATTAGAATGTACGCTTATGGTTCGGTTTATGGCTAGGGTTAGGGTTAGGATTACGCTTATTTTTAGGATTATGATTAAGGTTAGGGTTAGGAGTTAGGTGTTAGGGAGAGGGTTAGGGTTATGCTTTGGGTTACTGTTAGGGTTAGATGTACGATTAGTTTTAGGGTTAGGGTTAGTGTTAAGGTTAGGTTTAGTGTTACTTTTAGAGTTAGGCTTAGGGTTAGGTTAGGGTTAGGGTTAGGGTTCTTTATAGGATTAGGGTTAGGGTAAGGGACAGTGTTGGGTTTAGGGTTAGGGTTAGGTCTAGGTTTAGGGTTAGGATTAGTTTTAGGGTTAGAAGGTAGTTTTAGTGTTATGGTTAGGGTTAGTGTTAGATTTAGGTTTAGGGTTAGGATTACTGTTAGGGTTAAATGATTGGTTTAGTGTTAGGGTTAGGGTTTGGTTTAGGGATATGGTTTGAGGGTAACCTTTGGTTTAGGGTTCGAATTAGGGTTAGGTTTAGGTTTAGGGTTAGGGTTAGGCTTTGAATTTATGGTTACGATTTGGGTTAGTGTTATTGCTAAAGCTTAGGTTGAAGTTTATGTTTCGTGTTACTGTTAGCATTATGGTTAGAGTTTAGGATTAGGTTTAAGGTTTTGGTTAGGTTTAGGGTTATGGTTAGAGGTTAGCTTTGGTTTACAGTTAGAGCTAGTGTTAGTGTTAGGGTTAGTGTTAGGCATAATGGTTATGGTTAGGGTAAGTTTTAGGGTTAGGTTTAGGGTTAAAGCTTAGGTTCAGGGTTAGGGTTAAGATTACGTTTAGGGTTAGTGTTAGGGATATGGTAATGTTAGGATTAGAGTTACTGGTTAGTTTTAGGGTTAGGGTTACAGTTAGGGTTTGGGTTAGGTTTAGATGTTAGTGTTAGGGTTAGGGTTATGGTTAGTGTGAGGGTTTGGGTTAGGTTTAGAGTTAGGTTTACGGTTAGGGTAGGCTTACGTTTATGGTTAGTGTTAGGGTTAGCGTTAGCATTAGGGTTACGGTTAGAGTTAGGGTTACAGTTATTGTTAGAGGTTAGCGTTAGGTTTAGGGTTAGGATTAGGGATTGGGTTAGAGTTAAATGTTATTGTTAGGTTTAGTTTCATGGTTAGAGTTTAGAGTTAGTTTTAGGTTAAGGGTTAGGCTTAGGGTTTGGGTTAGTTTTAGGGTTAAAGTTTAGGGTTATAGTTCAGTTTAGTGTTAGGGTTAGGGTTAGGGTTACGCTTAGTGTTAGGCTTATGATTAAGGTTAGGGTTAGGAGTTAGGTGTTAAGGAGAGGGTTAGTGTTTGGCTTTGGGTTTTGGTTAGGGTTAGGGTTACGATTAGGTTTAGGGTTAACGTTAGGGTTATGGTCAGGGTAGGGTTAGTTTTACGGTTAGTTGTAGAGTTAAGGTTAGGTTTAGGTTTAGGGGTTAGCTAAGGTGCTAGCGATAGGGTTAGGGTTAGTGTTAGAGTTAGGGTTCTTTTTAGGGTTAGGGTTAGGGTTAGGGGTAGTGTTGGGTTTAGGGTTAGGGTTTTCGTTAGGTTTAGGTTTAGGTTTAGGATTAGTTCTAGGGTTAGAAGATAGGTTTAGTGTTAGGGTTAGGTTAGGGTTAGGTTTAATTTTAGGGTTAGGGTTAGTGTTAGGTTTAAAGATTGGTTTAGTGTTAGGATTAGGGTTTGTGTTAGGGTTATGGTTTGAGGTTAACCTTTCGTTTAGGGTTCGAATTATGGTTAGGTTTACGGTTAAGGTTAGGTTTAGAATTTATGGTTACGATTAGGGTTAGGGTTAGGGCTAAAGCTTAGGTTGAGGTTTACCTTTAGTGTTACTGTTAGTGTTATGGTTAGAGTTTAGCATTAGGTTTAAGGTTATGGTTAGGGTTAGGTTTATGGTTAGAGGTTAGCTTGTGGTTTAGGGTTAGAGCTAGGCTTAGTTTTAGGGTTAGTGTTAGGCTTAAAGGTTATGGTTAGGGTTAGTTTTAATGTTAGGGTTAGGGTTAAAGCTTAGGTTTAGGGTTAGGTTTAAGATTAGGGTTAGGGTTAGTGTTAGAGATATGGTAAGTGTTAGGATTAGGGTTACTTGTTACTTTTAGGGTTAGGGTTACAGTTAGGGTTTGGGTTAAGTTTAGATGTTAGTGTTAGTGTTAGGGTTAGGGTTACGGTTAGTGTGAGGGTTAGGGTTTAGAGTTAGGTTTAGTGTTAGTGTAGGCTTACAGTTATGGTTAGTGTTAGGGTTACAATTAGGTTAGCGTTAGGGTTAGGGTTAGGGTTCGGCTTAGGGTTTGCGTTAGATTTAGTGTTTCGTTTATGGAAGGGTTAGGCTTAGGTTTATGGCTTAGGTGTTAGGGATAGTGTTATGGGTTTGGGTTAGTGTTAGTTTTAGTGTTAGTGTTACTGTTAGTGTTAGGGTTAGTGTTAGGGATAGGGTTAGTGTTTAGGGTTAGAGTTAGGGTTTGGGTTAGTGTTATGGTTAGGTTTAAGGTTATGTTGAGGTGTAGGGTGAGGGTTAGGGTTAGAATTTAGGTTTAGTGTTAGGTTTCATGTTAGGTTTAGGGATGGGTTTAGGGTTAGGGTTAGTGCTAGAGGCTAGGTTTAGGAATAGGTTTAGGGTAAGGATTAGAGTTAGGGTTAGGGTTAGATGTATGGGTTAGGGTTAAGTTTAAGGTTAGAGTTTGGGTTAGGATTATGCTAGGGTTAGACTTAGGATTAGGGTAAGGGTTTAATGTTAGGGCTGGTTTACGGTTATGGTTATGGTTATGGTTAGGGTTAGGATTAGAATTTAGGGTAAGGCATAGCGTTAGGGATATGGTTACGTTTAGGTTTAGGTTTTGTGCTAGGGTTAGGGTTAGGGGTTAGGTGTTAGGGAGAGTGTAAAAGTTAGGCTCCGCTTTACTGTTAGTGTTAGTGATAGTGTTATGACTCGGTTTAGGGTTAGGCTTAGGGTTAGAGTTAGGGATAGGTTTAGAGTTAGCATTAGGGTAAGGGTTAGGGGTTAGGCGTTAGCGATAGGATTAGGGTTAGGGTTAGGTTTATGTTTGGGTTTAGGGTTAGGGTTCGGGTTACAGATAGTGTTAGGGTTAGAGTTAGGGTTTAGGGTTAGAGTTAGTGTTAGGGTTAGGGTTAGTTTTAGGGTTTTTGTAGTGTTAGGGAAAGAAATTAGTTTTAGTGTTAGTGTTAGGGTTAGGGTTAAGGTTATGGTTAGAGGCTAGCGTTTAGTTTAGGGTTAGAGTTAGGGTTAGGGTTAGGGTTAGGCTTAGGCTTAGAAGTTATGGTTATGGTTATGGTTAGGTTTAGGGTTAGGGTTAAAGCTTAAGTTCAGCTTTACAGTTAGGGTTAATGTTAGGGTTACTGTTAGAGTTTAGCGTTTGGATTAAGGTTACAGTTTGGGTTAGGGTTATGGTTTGGGTTACGGTTAGGGTTAGGGATTAGTTTTAGAGTGAGGGTTAGGGTTAGGGTTAGGGGTTAGTTGTTAGCGATAGGGTTAGGGTTAGTTTTAGCGTTCGGTTTAGTGTTAGCTTTAGAGTTAGGGATATGTTGGGGTTAGGGTTAAGTTTTAGTTTTAGGATTATGTTTAGGTTTAGGTTTAGGTTTAGGGTTAGGGTTAGTGTTGGGGTTAGGGTTAGGGTTATGATTAGAGTTTAGCATTTGATTTAGGGTTAGAATTAGAGTTAGGTTTTAGGTTAGGGTTAGGCTTAGAGGTTATGGTTGGAGTTAGGGTTAGGGTTAGGGTTAAAATTTAGGTTCAGATTTGTGTTTAGGGTTACAGTTATGGTTACAGTTAGAGTTCAGTATTAGGTTTAAGGTTATGGTTAGGGTTAGGGTTATGTTTAGGGGTTAGCTTTTGGTTTAGGGTTAGAGTTAGGGTTAGTATTAGGGTTGGGTGAGGCTTAGAGTTTATGGTTAGGGTTAGGTTTAAGGCTAGGATTAGGGTTAAAATTTAGGTTCAGAGTTAGGGTTAGGATTAGGGTTAGGGTTAGGGACATGTTAAGGGTTAGGATTAGGGTTAGTGATTAGTTTTAGGTTAGAGTTATGGTTAGGGTTAGGGTTAGGTTTAGATGTTAGTGTTAGTGTTAGTGTTATGGTTAGGGTTAGTGTGAGGGTTAGGGTTAGGTTTAGAGTTAGGGTTAGGGTTCGTGTTAGGCTTAGGGTTGTAGTTAGTGTTATGGTTACAATTAGGTTTGCGTTAGGATTAGGGTTAGGGTTAGGTTTAGGTTTAGGTTTAGGTGTTAGGTGTTAGGGATAATGTTATGGGTTAGGGTTAGTGTTATTGTTAGGGTTAGGGTTAGGGTTAGAGTTAAGGTTTAGGGTTATGGTTTGGGTTAGTGTTAAGGTTAGGTTTAGGGTTAGGTTGAGGTTTAGGGTGAAGGTTAGTGTTAGAAGTTAGGGTTAGTGTTAGGTTTAGGGTTAGGGTTAGTGTTAGGGTTAGTGTTAGTGTTAAGTTTAGGGTTAATATTAGGGTTAAGGACAGCTTTATGTTTAGGTTTAGTGTTAGATGTATGGGTTAGGGTTTGGGTTAGGGTTAGAGTTAGGGTTAGGGTTATGCTAGGGTTAGGGTTACGGTTTGGGTTAGGAAACAGTCAGGATTAGGGTTAGTTTAAGGGTTAGGGTTAGGTTAGGGTGAGGGATCAATCTTAGGTCTGGATTAGCGTTATATTTATGGTTAGTGTTAGGATTAGTTTCAGAAGTTAGGTTTAGGTGTAGGATTAGTGATATGGTTCTGTTTAGGGTTTGGGTTAGTGTTAGGATAAAGGTTAGGGATTAGGTGTTAGGGTGAGTGTAAAGGTTAGGCTTCGGTTTACGGTTAGGGTTAGTGTTCCAATTAGGTTTTGGGTTAGGCTTAGTGTTAGGGTTAAAGTTATGTTTAGGGTTAGGTTTAGAGTTTGGTTTAGGATTAGGGTTAGATATTAGGTGTTAGCGATAAGCTTAGGGCTAGATTTAGGGTTCGGTTTAGGGTTAGGGTTAGGGTTAGGGATAGTGTTAGGGGTAGGGTTAGGGTGAGGGTTTTGCATTAGGGTTAGGGTTAGGGTTAGGTTTAGTTTTAGTGTTAGGGTTAGTATTAGGGTTAGAATTCAGTTGTAGTATTAGTGTTAGTGTTAGGGTTAGGGTTAGGGTTATGGTAATGGTTAGAGGTTAGCGTTTGGTTTAGGGTTAGAGTGAGGGTTACAGTTAGGCTTAGAGTTTAGGGTTAGGATTAAGGTTAGGGTTAGGGTTAGGGTTAGAGGTTAGCTTTTGGTTTAGGGTTAGAGTTAGGGTTAGTGTTAGGGTTAGGGTTAGGGTTAGGGTTAGGGTTAAAGGTTAGCGTTTAGTTTAGGGTTAGAGTTAGGGTTAGGTTTAGGCTTAGAGTTTAGGGTTCGGATTAAAGTTAGGATTAGGGTTAGAGGCTAGCTTTTGGTTTAGTGTTAGAGTTAGGGTTAGTGTTAGGGTTAGTGTTAGGCTTAGAGGTTATGGTTATGGTAATTGTTACAGTTATGTTTAAAGCTTAGGTTGAGGGTTAAGTTTAGGGTTAGTGTTCGGTTATGGATATGCTAAGGGTTAGGATTAGGGTTAGTGCTTAGTTTTAGGGTTATGGTTTACAGTTAGGGTAAGGGTTAGGGTTAGGTTTAGAGGTTAGTGTTAGGGTTAGGGTTAGAGTTTAGTGTGAATGTTAGGGTTAGGGTTAGAGTTAGGGTTATGGTTAAGGTTAGGCTTAGGTTTATGGTTAGTGTTAGGGTTACAATTAGGTTAGCGTTAGGGTTAGGTTAGGGTTAGGGTTGTGGTTAGAGTTAGGGTTACGGTTATGGTTAGAGGTTAGCGTTAGTTTTAAGGTTAGGGTTAGGCTTTGGGTTAGAGTTAAATGTTATGGTTAGGTTTAGTGTTACGTTTAGAGTTTTGGGTTAGTGTTTGGGTAAATGTTTGGTTTAGTGTTAGGGTTAGGTTTAGGGTTAAAGTTTAGGGTTATAGTTCGATTTCCAGTTAGGGTTAGTGTTAGGGGTAAGGTTAGGTTTATGTTTAGTGTTACGGCTATGATTAATGTTAGGGTTAGCAGTTAGGTGTTAGGGAGAGGGTTTGGTTTATGCTTTGGGTTTCTCTTAAGTTTAGGGTTATGATTAGATTTAGGGTTAGAGTTAGGGTTAGTATTAAGGTTAGGGTTAGAGTTAGGCTTAGGGTTAGGTTCAGGGTTAATTTTAGAGTTAGGGTTAGGGTTAGCGTTAGGGGTTAGGTGTTAGCAATTGGGTTAGGGTTAGTGTTAGGTTTATGGTTCCGTTTACGGTTAGGGTTAGGGTTATGGATAGTGTTAGGGTTAGGGGTAGGGTTTCGGGTTAGAGTTAGAGTTAGGTTTAGGTTTAGGTTCAGGATTAGAGTTAGTGTTAGTTTTAGAAGATATGTTTAGTGTTAGGGTTTGGTTTAGGGTTAGGGTTAGGGTTAGATGTTAGCATTTGGTTTAGGGTTAGAGTTAGTGTTTGATTTACGGTTAGGGTTAGGCTTAGATGTTATGGTTATGGTAAGGGTTAGGGTTAGAGTTAGGGTTAAATCTTTGGCTCAGGTTTATGTTTAGGGTTATGGTTAGGGTTACGGTTGGAGTTTAGGATTAGGTATAAGGTTATGGTTAGGGTTAGGGTTAGGGTTAGAGGTTAGCTTTTGGTTTAGGGTTAGAGTTATGGTTAGTGTAGGGTTAGTGTTATGCTTAGAGGTTATGGTTAGGGTTAGATTTAGGGTTAGGGTAAGGGTTAAAGCTTCGGATCAGGGTTAGTGTTAGGATTAGGGTTAGAGTTAGGGATATGGTAAGGGCTAGCATTAGGGTTAGTGGTTAGTTTTAGGGTTAGCATTACAGTTAAGCTTAGGGTTAGGTTTAGATATTAGGGTTAATGTTATGGCTATTGTTAGGGCTATTTTGAGGGTTACGGTTAGATTTAGAGTTAGTGTTAGGGTTTTTGGTTAGGCTTAGGGTTATGGTTAGTGTTAGGGTTACAATTAGGTTAGCGTTAGGGTTAGGGTTAGATTTAGGTTAGGGTTAGGGTTAGGTTTAGGGTTAGGTGTTAGGGATAGTGTTATGGTTTAGGGTTAGTGTTATTGCTAGGATTAGGGTTAGGTTTAGGGTTAGTGTTATGCTTAGGATTTGGGTTAGGTTGTGGTTTAGGGTGAAGGTTAGTGTTAGAAGTTAGGTTTAGTGTTAGATTTAGGGTTAGGTTTAGGAATAGTTTTAGGGTAAAGGTTAGGGTTAGAGCTTAGGTTTAGTGTTAGGGTTAGGCTTAGGTTTAGAATTAAGGTTAGGGTTAGTGTTAGGCTTAGAGCTTATGGTTATGGTTAGGGTTAGGGTTAGGATTAAAATTATGTTAGTGTTAGGGTTAGGGTTACGGTTATTGTTTGCGTTTGATTTAGTTTTAGCTTTAGGGTTAGGGTTAGCGTTATGTTTAGTTGTTAGGTGTTAGGGATAGGGTTATGGGTTAGGGATAGTGTTATTGTTAGGGCTAGGGTTAGGGTTACGGTTAGAGTTAGGGTTACAGTTCTGGTTAGAGGTTAGCGTTAGATTAGGGTTAGGTTTAGGGTTTGGGTTAGAGTTAAAAGTTATGGTTAAGTTTAGTGTTATGGTTAGAGTTTAGCGATAGTGTTAGGGTAAAGTTTAGGTTTAGGGTTTGTTTTAGGTTTAGGCTTAAATGTTAGCGTTATTGTTCTGTTTAGTGTTAGGGTTAGTGTTAGTGTTAGGGTTAGGGTTACACTTTGTGTTAGGGTTATGATTAATGTTAGAGTTAGGAGTTAGGTGTTAGGGACAGGGTTAGGGTTAGGCTTTCGGTTTCGGTTAGAGTTAGGGTTACAATTAGGTTTAGGGTTAGAGTTAGGGTTAGTATTAGGGTTAGGTTTAGGGTTAGTTTTAGAGTTAGGGTTAGGGGTTATTTGTTAGCGATAGTCTTAGTGTTAGTGTTAGGTTTAGGGTTCGGTTTAGAATTAGGTTTAGGGATAGTGTTAAGTTTAGGGTTAGGGTTTAGGGTTAGGTTAGGGTTAGGTTTAGGTTTAGGGTTAGATTGAGTGTTACGTTTAGAAGATGTGTTTAGTGTTAGGCTTAGGGTTAGATTTAGGGTTATGGTGGAGCTTAGCATTTGGTTTAGGGTTCAAGTTAGGGTTAGATCTAGGATTAGGTTAGGCTTAGAGCTTATGGTTAGTGATAGTGTTAGGGTGTATTTTAAAGCTTAGGTTCAGGTTTACATTTAGGTTTATGGTTAGGGTTATGGTTAGAGTTTAGAATTATGTTTAAAGTTATGGTTAGGGTTAGGGTTATGGTTAGAGGTTAGCTTTTGGTTTAGGGTTAGAGTTAGGGTTAGTGTTAGGGTTTGTGTTAGGCTTAGAATTTATGATTAGGTTTAGGTTTAGGGTTAGGGTTAGGGTTAGGGTTAAAGCTTAGGTTCAGGGTTAGTGTTAGGATTAGGGTTAGGATTAGGGATATGGTAAGGGTTAGGATTAGGGTTAGTCATTAGTTTTAGGGTTAGGGTTATGATTAGGGTTAGGGTAAGGTTTAGATGTTAGTGTTAGTGTTAGGGTTAGGGTTAGTGTGATGGTTAGGGTTAGGTTTAGATTTAGGGTTAGGATTTGGTTTAGGCTTAGGTTTAAGGTTTGTGTTAGGGTTACAATTAGGTTAGCGTTAGGATTAGGGTTATGGTTTGGGTTATATTTAGTGTTAGGTTTATGGTTAGGGTTACCGTAAGGTTTCGGGGTTAGGTGTTAGGGATAGTGTTATGTTTTATGGTTAGTGTTAATGTTCAGGTTAGGGTTAGGGTTATGGTTAGGCTTTGTGTTAGGGTTAGAGTTTAGGGTTAGGGTAAGGGTTTGTGTTAGTGTTATGGTTTGGGTTAGGGTTAGTTTGAGGTTTAGGGTTAGGGTTAGGGTTAGCAGTTAGATTTAGTGTTACGTTTAGGGTTAGTGTTAGGGATAGTTTTAGGGTTTGGGTTAGTGTTAGGTGTTAGGGTTAGAGTTAGGATTAGATGTATGGGTTAGGTTTAGGGTTAAGGTTAGGGTAAGAGTTAGGGTTAGGTTTATGCTAGGGGTAAGGTTATGTTTAAGGTTAGATTTTACAGCCAGGCTTATGGTTAGTTTAAGGGTTAGGGTTGGAGTGAGGGATTAATATTAGATCAGGGATAGGGTTAGGATTAGAATTTACTGTTAGTTGTAGGGTTAGGGAAATGGTTAGGTTTAGGGTTAGGGTTAGGGCTAGGCGATAGATGTTAGGGAGATTGTAAAGGTTAGGCTTCGGTCACAGTTAGAGTTAATTTTATGATTAGGTTTAGTTTTAGGCTTATAGTTAGGTGTAGGGTTAGGGTTACATTTAGTGCAGTTTTAGGATTAGGTTTAGGTTTAGGGTTAGGGTTAGAGTTAGGTTTAGAAGATGGGTTTAGTTTTAGGCGTAGGTTTAGGTTTAGGGTTATGGTTGGAGCTTAGCGTTTGGTTTAGGGTTCAAGTTAGAGTTAGGTCTAGGATTAGGTTAGGCTTAGAAGTTATGGTTAGTGATAGTGTTAGGTTGTATATTAAAGCTTAGGTTCAGGTTTACATTTAGGTTTACGGTTAGGGTTACGGTTAGAGTTTACAATTATGTTTAAAGTTATGGTTAGGGTTAGGGTTATGGTTAGAGGTTAGCTTTTGGTTTAGGGTTAGAGTTAGGGTTAGTGTTAGGGTTTGTGTTAGGCTTAGAATTTATGATTAGGGTTAGGTTTAGGGTTAGGGTTAGGGTTAAAGCTTAGGTTCAGGGTTAGTGTTAGAATTAGGGTTAGGATTAGGGATATGGTATGGTTAGGATTAGGGTTAGTCATTAGTTTTAGGGTTAGGGTTATGATTAGGGTTAGGATAAGGTTTAGATATTAGTGTTAGTGATAGGGTTAGGGTTAGTGTGATGGTTAGGGTTAGGTTTAGATTTAGGGCTAGGATTTGGTTTAGCCTTAGGTTTAAGGTTTGTGTTAGGGTTACAATTAGGTTAGCGTTAGGATTAGGGTTACGGTTTGCATTATATTTAGTGTTAGGTTCAGGGTTAGGGTTACCATAAGGTTTCGGGGTTAGGTGTTAGGGATAGTGTTATGGTTTAGGGTTAGTGTTAATGTTCAGGTTAGGGTTAGGGTTATGGTTAGGCTTTGTGTTAGGGTTAGAGTTTAGGGTTAGGGTTAGGGTTTGTGTTAGTGTTATAGTTAGGGTTAGGGTTAGGTTGAGGTTTAGGGTTAGGGTTAGTGTTAGAAGTTAGATTTAGTGTTACATTTAGGGTTAGTGTTAGTGACAGTTTTAGGGTTTGGGTTAGTGTTAGGTGTTAGGGTTAGTGTTAGTGTTATGGTTAGGATTAGATGTATTGGTTAGGTTTAGAGTTAGGGTTAAGGTTAGAGTTAGGGTTAGGTTTATGCTAGGGGTGAGGTTATGTTTAGGGTTAGATATTACAGTCAGGCTTACGGTTGGTTTATGTGTTAGGGTTAGGGTTAGAGTGAGGGATTAATATTAGATCAGGGATAGGGTTAGGATTAGAATTTAGGGTTAGTTGTAGGGTTAGGGAAATGGTTAGGTTTAGGGTTAGGGTTAGTGTTAGGGTTAGGGCTAGGTGATAGGTGTTAGTGAGAGTGTAAATGTTAGGCTTCGGTTTACAGTTAGGGTTAATTTTATGATTAGGTTTAGTTTTAGGCTTAGAGTTAGGTGTAGGGTTAGGGTTACATTTAGTGCAGTTTTAGGTTTAGGTTTAGCTTAGGGTTAGTGGTTAGGTGTTAGCAATAGTTTTATGGTTAGTGTTAGGTTTAGGTTTATGGTTAGGGTTAGGGTTATGGACAGTGTTGGGTCAAGGTTTAGGTTTAAAGTTAGTGTTAGGGTTAGGGTTTGTGTTACGGTTAGGCTTTGGTATACAGTTAGGGTTACAGTTAGGTTTAGCTTAGGGTTAGGATTAGGGTTAGGGTTAGGTTTAGGGCTAGGGTTACATGTTAGTGATTGGTTTTTGTTTAGGGTTAGGGTTACGGTTTGAGTTTAGGGTTAGTGTTAGCAGTTAGTGTTAGGTTTGGGTTAGGGTTAAGGTTAAAAATTAGGTTTAGTGTTAGTGTTAGTGTTAGGGTTAGGGTTAGGCTTAGGATTAAAGCTTAGGTTTAGGTCTAGGGTTAACATTTAGGTAAGGGACAGGGTAAGGGTTAGGATTAGGTTTAGATGTTAGGTTTATGGTTAGGTTTACGTTTAGGGTTAAGTTTAGGTTTAGAGGTTATTGTTAGTGTAGGGTTAGGGTTAGTGTTTGGGTTAGTGTTAGCGTTTGGTTTAGGTTTCGATTTATTTTTAGGTTTAGGGTTAGGGTTAGGTATAGGGTAATGGCTAAGCTTCGGGTTAGTGTAAGGCTTAGGGTTACAGTTAGGTGTAGGGTTAGGCTTAGGGTAGAATTAGTGGTAGCTTTAGTGTTAGTATTCGGGTTAGGTTTAACGTTAGGGTTATGGGTTAGGTGTTAGTGATAGGGTTAGGATTAGGGTAGGGTTAGGGTTAGGTTTACAGCTAGGGTTCGGGTTAGGATTATGTTAGGGTTCAATGTGAGGGGTTAGTGTTATTGATAGATTTATGGTTAGGGTTAGCATTAGGGTGAGACTTAGATGTTATTTTTATGGTTAGGGTTAGGGTTAGGTTTAAAGTTAGGGTTAGGTTTAGTGATAATGTTAGGTTTAGGATTAGGGTTTAGGGTTAGTGTTGGTGTTAAGGTTAGGGTTAGGGTTATGGTTGGGCTTCGGGTTAGGGTGAGGTTTAGAGTTACAAGTAGGTTTGGAGTAAGGTTAGGGTTAGGGTTAGAGTTAGGCTTAGAGGTTAGGGATGGTTTAGGTTTAGAGTTAGGGTTAGGGTTAGGTTTAGGGATAGGGTTACTTTTAGGCTTCGGTTTACTTTTAGGGTTAGGGTTATGATTGGTTTAGGGTTAGGGTTAGGGTTACGGTTAGGGTTAGGATTTGGATTAGTTTTTGGGTTAGAGTTGGGGTTAGGGTTAGGGTTACGATGAGGTTAGGGTTAGGGTTAGGGATAGGGGTAGCGTTTGCGTTAGATTTAGGACTAGTTTTAGGGTTAGGGTTGGGTTAGGTTTAGGGTTTAGGTATCAGGGATAGGGTTATAGTTATTGTTACGGTTAGGTTTAGCTTTAGGGTTAGGTTTAGGTTTAGGATTTGGATTAGGATTCGGGTTACAGTTAGGTTTATATGTTAGGTGTTGGTGACAGTGTTAGTGTTAGGCTTAATGTTACAGTTAGGGTTAGGGTTATGATGAGGTTATGGTTGGGGTTAAGGGTAGCATTTGTGTTAGATTTAGGGTTAGTTTTAGCATTAGGGTTAGGTTTATGGGTTAGGTGTCAGAGATAGAGTTATAATTAGGGTTAGGGTTAGGGTTAGGGTTAGGGTTAGGTTTAGGGTTAAGGTTATGGTTAGAGTTAGCCTTTAGGGTTTGACTTAGGTTTAGGTTTAGTGTTATGGTTAGGATTAAGTTTAGTTTGAGGTTTATGGTTAGTGTTAAGTTTAATATTAGTGTTAGGGCTTAAGGTTAGGGGCTAGGCTTAGGTTTATGGCTTAGGGTTACGTGTTAGGTTTAGGGATTAGGATTATCTTTAGGATTAGTGCTAGGGTTAGGGTTAGGTGTGGGTTTAGGTTTAGGTTTAGGGATAGTGTCAGGGTTAGTGTTAGGGTTTAGGATTAGGGTTAGTGTTAGGGTTAGGGTTAGGTTTAGATTTAGGTTTAGGGTTAGGTTTAGTGTTAGGGTTAGATGTTAGCTTTAGTGTTATGGTTTGGGTTCTGGTTAGGTTTAGTGATAGAGTTAGAGGTTAGTGTTAGGTTAGGTTTAGGGTTAGGGATAGTGTTATGGTTAGAGTTTAGGGTTAGGTTAGGGTTATTGTTAGGGTTAGGATTATCATTAGAGTTTAGCGTTCGGATTAGTGTTAGAGTTCGGGTTAGGGTTAGTGTTAGGCTTAGGGTTAAAGCTTAGTTTCAAGTTAAGATTTAGGGTTAGGGTTGTGGTTAAGGATAGGGTAAGCTTTAGGATTAGGGTTAGTGGTTATGATTAGGGTTAGGATTACAAGTAGTGTTAGGGTTAGGTTTAGAAGTTAGTGTTACTGTTAGTGTTAGTGTTAGGCATTAGGGTTAATGTTTGGGTTAGGGTTAGAGTTAGGGTTAGGTTTAGGGTAAGGCTTAGGTTTATGATTTTGGTTAGGGTTACAATTAGGTTAGGGTTAGGTTTAGGGTTAGGGTTACATTTAGTGTTTGCATTAGATTTAGGGTTAGGGTTAGGGTTAGGGATTAGGTGTTAGGGATAGTGTTTTGTTATCGTTAGGGCTAGGTTTAGGGTTAGGTTTAGGTTTAGGGTTAGGGTTTGGTTTAAGGTTAGATTTAGGTTTAGATTTCAGAGTTAGGGTTAGGTTTAGGGTTAGGTTTAGGGGTTAGGGGTTAGGGATAGTGTTACAGGTTAGGGTAAGTGTTAGGTTTAGGGTTAGTATCAGGGTCAGGGTTAGGGTTAGGGTTAGTTTTAGTGTTATGGTTAGGGTTAAGTTTAGGTTGAGATTTAGGTTTTGGGTTAGTGTTAGGGTTAGAAGTTAGGTTTAATGTTAGGTTTATGGTTAGAGTTAGGGATAGGTTTAATGTTAGTGTTAGGGTTAGGCTTAGGTTTACGGTTAGAGTTAGAGGTATGGTTTAGGTTTAGGGTTAGGTTTAGGGTGATGGTTATGGTTAGGGTTAAGGTTAGGGTTATGCTAGGTTTAGGGTTAGCTATTACATTCAGGGTTAGGGTTAGTTTAAGGGGTAGGTTTAGGGTTAGGCTAAGGGATTAATGTTAGTTTTAGAGTTAGGGTTATCATTATTATTATGGTTATGTTTTGGATTAGAAGTTATTGTTAGGGTTCAGGTTAGGGTTATTGTTATGTTTAGGGTTCGGGTTAGTATTAGAGGTTAGACGTTAGGGAGAGTGTTAAGGTTAGGATTCAGTTTACGGTTAGGTTTAGTGTTACGATTAGGTTTAGGAATAGGCTTAGTTTTAGGTTTAGGGTTAGGTTTAGTGTTCCTTTTAGGGTTAGGTTTAGCGTTAGTGTTAGGGTTTAGGTGTTATAGGTTTATGGTTAGGGTTAGTGTTAGGGATAGTGTTAGGTTGAGTGTTAGGGTTTAGGGTTAGTGTTATGGTTTGGGTTATGGTTAGGATTACGGTTAGGCTTTGGGTTACGGTTTGGTTTAGGGTTACGATTAGGTTAGGGTTAGGTTTAGGGTTAGGGTTAGAGTTATGTTACGGTTAGGGTTAGATATTAGGGATAGGGTTAGGGTTAGGGTTCGTGTTACGGTTAGATTTTAGGGTTAGGTTTAGGGTTATGGTTAGTGTTAGTGGTTAGCCATAGGTTTGTTTTGGGGTTACGGTTAAAGCTTAGGTTTAGGCTTAGGGTTCGGGTTAGGGTTAGGGATATCATTAGGGTTAGTGTTAAGGGTTAGGTTAGGGTTATATTTAGAGGTTAGTGTTAGGTTTAGTGACAGAGTTTGGGGTTCGGTTTAGGGTTAGGGTTAGGCTTAGAGTTCATGGTTATGGTTAGGGTTAGGTTTACGGTTAGGGATAGGGTAAGGGTCATGATTAGGGTTAGTCGTTACGTTTAGCGTTAGGTTTCAGTTATGGTTAGGGTTAGATTTAGATGTTAGTTTTAGGGTAAGAGTTATGGTTATTTTTAGTGTTAGGGTTAGGTTTAGAGTTAGGTTAAGGTTTCAGGCTAGGGTTAGGATTATGGTTAGGGTTAGCAATAGGGTTATGCATGGGCTTCGGGTTACGGTTAGGGTTAGGGTTATGATTAGGTTAGGGTTAGGTTTAGCTTTAGGGTTAGCATTAGGGTTACGGTTAGTTTTAGGATTTGGATTAGGATTCCGATAGGGGTAGGTTTAGGATTTAGGTGTTAGAGATTTTGTAGTTTTAGCTGTCATGTCACAGTTAGGGTTAGCGTTACAATGAGTTTAGGGTTAGGGTTAGGGTTAGGCTTAGAAGTTAGGATTAGTGTTAGGGTTAGAGTTGTCGTTAGGGTTAGTGCTAGGGGTAGAGGTTAGTGTTAGTGTTAGGGTTAGGTTTAGTGTTACAGTTAGAGTTTATGTTTGGGTTTAGGATTAAGGTAATCCTTACAGGTTAGCATTCAGTTTAGGGTTAGACTTAGGGTTAGGGTTAGGCTTAAAGTTGATGGTTCGGGTTAGGGTTAGGCTTAGATTTAAATCTTAGGTTCAGGTTTAGGTTTAGGGTTATGGTAAGGGTTAGGGATAGGAAAAGTTTTAGGATTATTGTTAGTGGTTAGGTTTTGGGTTAGGATTACGGTTAGTGTTAGGGTTTGGTTTAGAGGTTAGTGTTAGTGTTAGGGTTAGCGTTAGTTTTAGGGTTAGGGTTAGGCTTAGAGTTAGGGTTAGGTTTAGGGTTAGCCTTAGGGTTATTGTTAGCGTTGGGGTTACAATTAGGTTAGGGTTAAGGTTAGTGTTAGAGTTACGTTTAGGGTTTGCTTTAGATTTAGGTTTAGGGTTGGGTTTAGGTTCAGGGTTAGGTTTAGTGGTTAGGTGTTAGGGATAGTGTTATGGTTATGGTTAGGGTTAGGGTTAGGTTTAGTGTTAGGTTTAGAGTTAGGGTTACTGTTAGGGTTAGGGTTAGGATTAGAAATTAGGGTTAGGGTTAGGGTTAGGGTTAGGCTTAGATGTTAGGATTAGTGTTAGGGTTAGAGTTGTGGTTAGGGTTAGTGCTAGGGGTAGAGGTTAGGGTTAGTGTTACGGTTAGGTTTAGTGTTACAGTTAGAGTTGATGTTTGGGTTTAGGGTTAAGGTTATCCTTACAGGTTAGCATTCAGTTTAGGGTTAGACTTAGGGTTAGGGTTAGGCTTAAAGTTGATGGTTCGGGTTAGGGTTAGACTTAGGGTTAAATCTTAGGTTCAGGTTTAGGTTTAGGGTTATGGTAAGGGTTAGGGATAGGAAAAGTTTTAGGATTAGTGTTAGCGGTTAGGTTTTGGGTTAGGATTACGGTTAGTGTTAGGGTTCGGTTTAGAGGTTAGTGTGAGTGTTAGGGTTAGCGTTAGTGTTAGGGTTAGCGTTAGTTTTAGGGTTAGGGTTAGGCTTAGAGTTAGGGTTAGGTTTAGGGTTAGCCTTAGGGTTATGGTTAGGGTTGGGGTTACAATTAGGTTAGGGTTAAGGTTAGTGTTAGGGTTACGTTTAGGGTTTGCTTTAGATTTAGGTTTAGGGTTGGGTTTAGGTTCAGGGTTAGGTTTAGTGTTTAGGTGTTAGGGATAGTTTTATGGTTATGGTTAGGGTTAGGGTTAGGTTTAGGGTTAGGTTTAGGGTTAGGGTTACTGTTATGGTTAGGGTTAGATTTAGTTTTAGTTTTAGGGTTAGAGTTAGGTTTAGTTTTATGTTTAGTGTTAGGGGCTAGGTGTTAGGGTTAGCGTTAGCTTTAGGGTTTGGTTTATGGTTAGGGTTAGTGTTAAGGTTAGTATTGGTGTTAGTTTCAGGATTAGTGATAGGGTCATGGTTAGAGGTTGGTTTTAGCTTTAGTGTTAGATTTTAGGGTTAGGGTTAGTGTTAGTGTTAGGGTAGAGTTAGGTTTAGAGTTAAGTTTACGTTTAGGGATAGGGTTACGGTTAGTGTTTGGTTTATGGTTATGGTTAGGGTTATGATTCGGTTATGGTTAGGGTTAGGGTTAGGATTAGGGTTTGGTTTGTGGTTAGAGTTAGGGATTGGATTAGGATTAAGGTTAGGGTTATGGTTAGGTTTAGGGGTTAGGTGTGAGGGATAGGGTTAGGGTTAGGTTTCCAGTTACGGTTAGGGTTAGGGTTATGATTATGTTAGGTTTAGAGTTAAGAATAGGGTTAGTGTTAGTGATAGCGATTGCGTTAGATTTAGGGTTAGTTTTTGGGTTACGGTTAGCGTTAGGTTTAGGGGTTAGGTGTTATAGATAGGGTTATGGTTATGGTTATGGTAATGGTTAGGTTTAGGTTTAGAGTTAGGGTTAGGGTTATGGTTAGGATTAGCGTTTAAGGTTACGTTTAGGGTTAGTGTTTGTTATTACAGTCAGGTTTAGGGTTAGTTTAAGGGGTAGGGTTAGGTTTAGTGTGAGCTATTATTGTTAGGTTTAGTGTTATGGTTAGCTTTTGGGTTATGGTAGGTTTAGTGTTAAGGTTAGGCTTAGAGGTTCGGTTTAGAGTTAGGGTTAGCCTTAGGGTTTTGGTTAGGTTTGGGGTTGGGGGTCAGGTTTAGGGTTAGTGTTAGGGTTAGGATTAACGTTACAGTTAGTGTTAGGGTTGTGATTAGGTTTAGGGTTAGGGTTAGGGTTAGGGATAGTGTTCAGTTTAGAGGTTGGCGTTAGGGTTAGGGTTAATTTAAGGTTTTGCTTAGAGGTTAGGGTTAGGGTTATGTTTATGATTAGGGTAGGAGCTTATGGTTAGGTGTTAGGGTTAGCGGTTAGGGTTATTGTTATTGTTAGGTTTAGTGTTAGGTTCAAGGTAACTGTTAGTGTTTCAGTTAGAATTAAACTATGGTTAGGTTTAGGGTTAGGGTTAGTGTTAGGAATAGGGTTCATTTTTAAGGGTTAGGGTTATGGTTATGGTTAGCCTTAGAGTTAGTGTTATGTTTAGGTTTAGGGTTATGGTGAGGTTTACGGTTAGAGTTAGCATTAGAGTTAGTGTTCGGAATTTTGGTTTGGATTAGGGTTAGCTTTAGGGTTATGGTTAGGTTTATGGTTACAGATAGCGGTTAGGGTTCGGGTTAGGATTAGGGTTACTGTTAGTGTTAGGGGTAAGTGTTAGGGTAAGGTTAGGTTTGGGGTTAGTGTTAGGGTTACGGTTAGTGTTCTAGGGTTAGGGCAATGGTTAGGGTTAGGTTTATCATTAGGGTTAGGGTTACCATTAGGGTTAGGTTTAAGGTTAGGGTTAAAGTTAGGGTGAGGGTTAGAGTTAGGGTTAAGGATTTGGTTTAGTGTTAAGTTTAGGGTTAGGGATAGGGTTAGGGGTATGTGTTGGTGATATTGTTATTTTTAGGTTTATGGGTTGGGTTAGGGTTCCAGATTAGGGTGAGATTTAGGGTTAGAGTTAGGGATAGAGTTAGTGTTAAGTTTAGGTTTAGAGATTAGTTTTAGGTTAAGGTTATTATTAGGGTTAGGGTTAGTGTTGGGCTTAGGATTAGTGTTAGGAATAGGGTTAGGTTTAAGTTTAGGTTTAAGGTTTGTGTTAGGGTTATGTTTAGGTTTTAGTGTTAGGGTTAGGATTAGGGTTAGGGTTCGGGTTAGGGATGAGGTTTGGTGTTAGGGGTAGGGTTAGCGTTAACGATAGAGTTACAGTTAGGGTTAGTGTATTAGGGTGAGGGTTAGGCTTAGGGTTAGGGTTAGGTTTAGTGTT
This sequence comes from Cavia porcellus, assembly GCF_034190915.1. Classification (NCBI taxonomy): domain Eukaryota; kingdom Metazoa; phylum Chordata; class Mammalia; order Rodentia; family Caviidae; genus Cavia; species Cavia porcellus. The sequence goes on from NW_026947518.1 coordinate 7,862,741, forward strand.
AGGTTTATGGTTAGAGGTTAGGGTTATGGTTTTGGTTAGGGTGAGGGTTCGTGTTAGGGTTACAGTTAGGGTTAGCATGACCGTTAGGGTTAGGGTTACGGTTAGGGTTTGGGTTAGGGTTAGAGGGTTAGGGTTAGGTTTAGGGTTAGGGTTAAGTTTAGGCTTTGGTTTAATGTAACGGTTATGGTAGGCTTAGGGTTAGAGGTTCGTGCTAGAGTTAGTTTTTGGCTTGAGGTTATGGTTAGCATTATGATTAGTTGTTAGTTTTAGGGATAGTGTGAGTGTTAGGATTAGTGTTATGGTTAGTGTTAAGGTTATGCTTAGGTTTAGGGTTAGTGGTAGAGTTAGGGATAGGTTTCGTGTTAGAGGTGAGGGTTAGGGCTAGGGTTAGCATTACGGTTAGGGTTAGAGGTTAGAGTTCGAATTAGGGTTAGGATTGGGGGTAGATCTTATGGTTAGGTTTTAGGGTTAAAATTAGGGTTTCGGGTTAGGGTTAAGGTTATGGTTAGTGTGAGTGTTAGGGTTAGGTTTAGGTTTAGGCTTAGGTTTAGAGTTAGTGTTAGGGTTAGAGTTAGGGTTAGGGTTAGTGTTAGGGGTATCCATAGGGATCACGGTTAGGGTAAGGATTAGGGTTAGGGTTAGAATTAGGTTTAGGCATAGGCATTAGGGTTAGCGTAAGTGTTCGGGCTAAGTTTAGGGATAGCGTTTGGGTTAGACTGTAGGGTTAGGATTAGTGGTAGGTTTAGTTTTACGGTTAGGGTTAGAGGATAGGGTTAGTGTTAGGGGTAGTGTTAGGGGTAGGGCTTAAGGTTAGGTGTCAGAGTTGGGGTTAGGTTTATGGTTAAGGTTATGTTTAGGGTTAGAGTTAGGGTTAGTGTTAGGGTTATGTTTAGGGCTAGGTTAGAGTTTTAATGTCAGGGTTATGTTTAGGGTTAGTGTTAGAGTTTCAGGTTAAAATTAGTGTTATGGTTAGGTTTAGATTTAGGGGTTAGGGTTAGGGTTAGGGTTTGTGTTAAGGTTAGGGTTAGGGTTATGGTTAGGTTTAGGGTTAGGGTAAGGGTTCGGATTTGACGTTAGTGTTAGGGTTAGGGTTACGATTAGTCTTAGAGGATAGGTTTGGTGTTAGGGTTAAGGTTAGGTTTAGAGTTAAGGTTACAGTTAGCTATTAGGGTTAGGGTTAGGATTACTTTAGTGTTAGTGTTAGGGTTAGGGTTAGATGGTTAGCATTAGGGTCAGGGTTAGGGTTAATGTTAGGTTTAGGTTTAGGGTTAGAGATTAGGGTTAGGGTTAGGTTTAGTGGTAGGGTTATCGTTAGAGTTAGGGTTTAGGGTAAGTGTTAGGGTTAGTGTTAGGTTTAATGTTAGGGTTAGATTTATATTTAGGGTTAGGGTTAGGGTTAATGTTAGCGTTAGGGTTATGTTTAGTGTTAGTGTTAGAGTTGGGCTTAGAGATTTTGGTTTGGGTTAATGTTAGTGTTAGTGTTGTGGTTAGGGTTTGGGGTTAGGAATAGTGTTAGCGTTTGGTTAGGGTTAGGATTAGGGTTAGTGTTAGTGTTAGAGGGTTAGTGTTAGCATTAAGCTTAGGTTTAGTGTTAGCGTTAGGGATCGTGTTAGGGTTAGGGTTATGGTTAGGGGTTAAGGTTAGGGTTAGTGTTCAGGTTTGTGCTGGGATAGGGTTAGGGTTAATGTTAGGGTTAGGTTTATGTTTAGGGTTACGGTTAGGGTTAGAGTTAGGCTTAGAGGGCTAGTGTTAGGTTTAGGTTTATGGTTTGGGTTAGTGTTAGGGTTATCGTTGGGTTAGGGTTAGGTTAGGGTTAGGGTTAGTGTTAGGGTTTGGGTTAGAGTTTAGGGTAAAGTTAGGTTAGGGTTAGGGTTTGGTTTATATTTAGGTTTTGGGTTATGGTTAGATTTAGGGTTTTGGTTAGGGTTAGGTTTCGGGTTCATGTTAGAGGTTAGGGTTAATGTTATGGTTAGGGTTAGAGGTTATATTTAGTGTTAAGAGTTTTGGGTTAAAGGTGGGTTATTGTTCAGATTAGGGTTTTGGTTAGTGTTAGGGTTCGGTTTAGAAGTTAGAGTTAGGGTTTGGGTTATGTTTAGGGTTATGGGTTAAGGTTGTTAAGTTTAAGGTTAAGGTTAAGGTTAGGTTTAGGTTTAGGGTTAGTGTTAGTCTTAGGACTATGGTTAGAGCTTAGCGTTAGGTTTAGGGTTAGAGATTGGGGTTGGGTTAGGGTTAGGCTTAGGCTTAGAAGTTAGGGTTAGGTTTTGGATTAGTGTTAGTGTTAGGGTTAAGCTTAGGTTTAGGGTTAGGCTTAGGGTTAGTGTTAGGGTTAGAAGTGGGTTTATTGTTAGGGCTAGTTTTATGGTAAGTTTTAGGGTTAGGTTTATGGTTAGGGTTAGGGTTTAGGTGTTAGGGATAGTGTTAGGCTTACGGTTAGGGTTAGGGTTAGGTTACGGTTAGGGTTAGGGACAGTGTTAGGGCTATGGTTAGGGTTAATTTAGGGTTAGTGTTAGGGTTTGTGTTAGGGTTAGGGTTAGTGTTATGGTTAGAGTTTAGCGTTAGGTTTAATGATAGTTTGAGTTTAGGGTTAGTTTTAGGCTTAGAGGTTATGGTTAGAGTTAAGGTTAGGGTTAGGTTTAAAGCTTAGGTTTCGGGTTAGGGTTAGAGTTAGCGTTAGGGTTAGGTTTAGGGTTAGAGTTAGGGTTACAGATTTGGTTTAGGGTTAAGGTTAGGGTTAGGGATAGTGTTAGGGGTTGTAGTTAGGGATAGTGTTAGGGTTAGTTTTATGGGTTGGGTTAGGGTTAGGGATTATGGTTAGGGTTAGGTTTATAGTTAGGGATAGTTTTAGTGTTAGGTTTAGGGTTAGGGATTAGGGTTAGTGTTATTTTTAGGGTTAGGGTTAGGATTAGGCTTAGGTTTAGCATTAGGGATATTCTTAGGTTTGGGTTTAGGTTTAGGGTCTGGGTTAGGGTTACGGTTAGGGTTAGATTTAGTGTTAGGTTTAATTTTAGGGATAGGGGTTAGTTTAAGTGTTAGGCTTAGCATTAGAGATAGAGTTAGGGTTAGGGTTAGTGGATTAGGGTGAGGGTTAATGTTAGGTTACAGTTTGGGTTAGGGTTAGGGTTAGGGTTAGGTTTATGGTTAGAGCTTAGGGTTATTGTTAGGGTTATGGTTAGGCTTAGGGTTAGGGTTAAGTTTAGCGTTAAATTTAGTTTTAGGTTTATTTTTAGGGTTAGAGTTAGGGTTAGGGGTTAGAGTGAGGGTTAGATTTCGGGTTTGTATTAGGGTTAGGGTTAGCATTACCATTAGGGTTAAGGATAGGTTTAGGTTTAGGTTTAGGTTTAGGTTTATGGTTAGAGGTTAGGGTTATGGTTATGGTTAGAGTTAGGGTTCGTGTTAGGGTAACGGTTAGGATTAGCATGATCATTAGGGTTAAGTTTAGGGTTAGTGTTTGGATCAGGGTTAGGTGGTTAGGTTTAGGGTTAGGGTTAAGTTTTGGCTTTGGGTTAGTGTTACGGTTATGGAATGGTTACAGTTAGAGGTTTAGGTTTGAGGTAGGGTTAGGCTTGGGCTTATGTTTAGCATTATGATTAGGGGTTAGTTTTAGGGTTAGTCTTAGAGTTAGGATTAGTGTTATGGTTAGTGTTAAGGTTATGCTTAGGTTAAGGGATAGTGGTAGAGTTAGGGATAGGTTTTTGGTTAGAGGTGTGGGTTAGGGTTAGGGCTACCATTACTGTTAGTGTTAGAGGTTAGAGTTAGGGTTAGGGTTAGAGTTAGGGTTAGGGTTAGGGTTAGGGTAAGTGTTAGAGTTAAGTTTAGAGATAGCGTTTGGGTTAGATGGTAGGGTTAGGTTTAGGGGTAGGGATAGATTTTCGGTTAGGCTTAGAGGTTAGGGTTAGTTTTAGGGTTAGTGCTTAAGGTTAGGTGTCAGAGTTGGGGTTAGGTTTATGGTTAAGTTTAGGATTAGAGTTAGAGTTAGAGTGAGTGTTAGGGTTGGGGTTAGGGCTGGGTTAGAGGTTTAATGTCAGGGTTATGGTTATAGTTAGGGTTAGAGTTTTGAGTTAGTGTTAGGGTTAGTGTTAGGTTTACCATTAGGGTTAGCGATAGTGTTAGGATTAGGTTTAGGGTTAATTTAGGGTTATGATAGGGCTAGTGTTAGGGTTAGGGTTATGGTTAGAGTTTAGCATTAGATTTAGTGATAGATTTTGGGATTAGGGTTAGCTTTAGTGTTAGGCTTAGAGGTTATGGTTAGAGTTAAGACTAGGGTTAGGTTTAAAGCTTAGGTTTAGGTTTAGGATTAGGGTTAGCGGTAGAGATAGGTAAAGGGTTAGGATTCGGGTTAGTCATTAGGTTTAAGGTTAGGGTTAGTGTTAGGTTTAGAGGTTAGTGTTAGTGTTAGGGTTAGGCTTAGTATTAGGGTTAGGTTTAGAATTATGTTTAGTGTTAGGTCGGGTTATGGTTAGTGTTAGGGTTAGTGTTATATTTAGGGTTAGCATTTAGTGTTAGGGTTAGTGTTATGGTTAGGGGTAGGTTTAGGTTGAGGTTTAGTGGGTTAGGGTTTAGTGGGTGAGGTTTAGGTGGGTTAGGGTTAGAAGTTAGGTTTAGTTTTAGGTTTGGGTTAGGGTTAGGGATAGGTTAATGTTAGGTTTAGTGTTAGATTTTATGGTTAGTGTTAGGGTTAGTGTTAGTATTATTTTTAGAGACATGGGTTAGTGTTAGTGTTAGGATTAGTGTTAGGGTTAGGGTTATGCTAGGGTTAGTGTTAGTGGTAGTGTAGGTATTACATTCAGTGTTAGGGTTAGTTTAAGAGGTAGGGTTAGGGTTAGGGTTAGGGAGTAATGTTAGGTTTAGGGTTATGGTTATTCTTAGGGTTAGGGTTAGGATTCGGGTTAAGGTTAGAATTAGAAATTATGGTTAGTGTTAGTGTTAGAGTTATGGTTAGTGTTCCTTTTAGGGTTAGGTTTAGGGTTAGGGTTGTGGTTTGGTGTTAGGAATAGGGTTAGGGATAGGGTTACGGTTAGGTTTTAGGTTAGGTTTATGGTTAGGAATTCTGTTAGGTTTAGGGTTATGGTTAGGGTCAGGTTTAGATTTAGTGTTAGTGTTATGGTTAGGGTTAGGGCTGGGTTAGGGATTATGTTAGGTTTTGGGTTAGGGTTATCATGAGTGTTGGGGTTAAGTTTTGGGTTAGGTTTAGGGTTAGGTTTAGAGTTTAGGGTTAGGGTTAAGGTTAGGGTTACTATTAGTGTTAGGATTAGGGTTAGGTTTAGCGTTAGAATTTAAGGTTAGAATTACATTTAGGTTTAGGCTTAGGCTTAGGCTTATGGTAGGGTTAGGGTTAGGTATTATGGTCAGTGTTAAAGTTAGTTTTAGGGTTAAGGTTAGGGTTAGAGTTATGTTTAGGGTTAGAGTTTAGGGTTAGAATTAGGGTTAGGGTTAGTGTTAGGATTAGGATTAGAAGTTAGGGTTAGGGGTAGGGTTAGGGTTATGATTACTGGTAGGGTTAGGCTTAGTGTTAGTGTTAGGGTTAGGTGTTAGGTGTTAGGGAGAGGGTTATGGTTAGGCTTCGGGTTACGGTTATTGTTAGCGTTATGATTAGGTTTAGGGTTAGGGTTAGGGTTACGGTTCGTGTTAGGGTTAGGGTTACGTTTACGGTTAGGGTTAGTGTTAGGGTTAGGGTTATGGTTAGAGTGTTAGCGTTAATTTTAGTGTTAGAATTTGGGGTTAGCATTAGGGTCACGGTTAGCCTTAGAGGTTATGGTTAGGCTTAGTGTTAGGGTTTTAGGTTTAGGGTTAGGTTTCGGGTTAGGCTTAGAGTTCGGGTTTATGGTTAGGGTTAGCGTTAAGGTTATTGTTAGGGTTAGGGTTATGTTGAGGTTCAGGGTTAAGGTTAGGGTTAGGGTGAGTGTTAGGGTTAGGTTTCGAGTCAGGGTTCGTGTTATAGTCAGTGTTTCTGGTTAGGTTTAGGGTTAGGGTTAGTGTTAGGTTTAGGGTTAGGTTTAGGTTTAGATATTACGGTTAGGGTTATTTTTAGGGTTAGAGTTAGCGTTTGGGTTAGGTATTATGGTCAGTTTTAGGGTTAGTTTTAGGGTTACTGTTAGGGTTAAGGATTAAGGTTAGGTTTTGGGTTAGGGTTATGGTAAGGGTTAGTTTTAGGTTTTGAGTTAGGTTTAGGGTTAGGGTTAGAGTTTAGCATTAGGAATAGGGTTAGTGGTAGTGTTAGGGTTAGGGTTAGGTTTAGAGTTAGAATTTAGGGTTAGAATTACGTTTAGGGTTAGGATTAGGCTTCACCTTATGGTAGGGTTAGGGTTAGGTATTACGGTCAGGTTTAAAGTTAGTTTTAGTGTTATGGTTAGTTTTAGAGTTATGTTTAGCTTTAGAGTTTAGGGTTAGCATTAGGTTTAGGGTTAGGGTTATTGTGGGATTTATATATTAGGGTTAGTGTTAGTGTTAGGGTCAGCTTTAGGGTTAGAGTTAGGGTTAGGGTTAGTTTTAGTGTTAGGGTTAGGGTTAGGGATTAAGGTTAGGTTTAGGGTTAGGGTTATAGTGAGGGTTAGGGTTAAGTTTTGGGTTAGGTTTAGGGTTAGGGTTAGAGTTTAGGATTAGTATTAGGGTTAGTGTTACTTTTAGGGTTAGGGTTAGTGTTAGAATTTAAAGTTAGAATTACATTTAGGGTTAGGATTAGGCTTCAGCTTATGGTAGAGTTAGGATTATGGTTAGGTATTAAGGTCAGGGTTAAAGTTAGTTTTAGGCTTATGGTTAGTTTTAGAGTTAGGTTTAGGGTTAGAGTTTAGGGTTAGCATTAGGTTGAGGGTTAGGGTTAGGGTTAGTGTTATGATTAGGATTAGAAGTTAGGATTAGGAGGAGTGTTAGAGTTATGATTACTGGTAAGGTTAGGTTTAGGGTTAGGTTTTAGTTGTTAGGCAGAGGGTTATGGTGAGGCTTTTGGTTATGGTTAGTGTTAGTGTTACGATTAGGTTTCGAGTTAGGGTTAGGGTTAGGTTTGCGGTTAGTTTCAGGCTTAGGTTTAGGGTTAGCGTTAGTGGTTAGGTGTTAGGGATAGGGTTAGGGTTAGTGTCAGGGTTAGTGTTAGGTTAAGGTTTACAGTTAGGTTTAAGGTTATGGATAGTGTTAGGGTTATGCTTACGGTTAGGGTTAGGGTAAGGTTTAGAGTTAGGGTTAGGATTAGTGTTAGGGTTAAGGTTAGAGGTTAGCATTAATTTTAGTGTTAGAGTTTGGGATTACCATTAGGGTTACAGTTAGGCTTAGAGGTTATGGTTAGGGTTAGTGTTAGGGTTAGGGTTTAAGCATAGGTTTAGGGTTAGGGTTATGGTTAGGGTTAGTGTTAGGTTTAGAAGTTAGTGTTAGGGTGAGATTAGGGTTGGCTTTAGCGTTAGAGTTAAGTTTAGCTTTAGGGTTAGGTTTAGGCTTAGCGTTAGTTTTAGGTTTAGGGTTAGGGTTATGGATAGGTTAGTGTCAGTGATAGGGTTAGGGTTAGAGTTTAAGGTTAGGTTTAGGGTTAGGGTTAGATTTAGGGTTAGGGTTAGGCTTAGAGTTAAAGGTTAGTGTTATTGTTAGGGTTAGGGTTAGGGTTAGGGTTAGAGTTTAGTGTTAGGGGTAGGTTTAGGGTTAGGATTAGTGTTAGGATAAGAAGTTACTATTAGTGGTAGTGTTAGGGTTATGGTTACGGTTAGGGTTAGGGTTAGTTTTAGGATTAGGGTTAGGGTTTAGGTGTTAGCGAGAGGGTTAGGGTTAGGCTGTGGATTACGGTTTGTGTTAGGGTTATGATTAGGTTTAGTGTTAGGTTTAGGTTTAGGGTTAGGGTTAGGGTTAGGGTTAGGGTTAGTGTTAGGTTTACAGTTAGTTTTATGTTTAAGGTTAGGGATAGTGTTAGGGTTAGAAGTTAGGTTTAATGTTAGATTTAGGGTTAGGGTTAGGGATAGGTTTAGGGTTAGGTTTAGTGTTAGAGGTTAGGGTTAGTGTTAGGGATAGGGTTAGGGTTAGTGTTAGGGTTAGGTGTTAGGTGTTAGGGAGAGGGTTATGGTTAGGCTTCGGGTGACGGTTAGTGTTAGGTTACAATTAGGTTTATGGTTAGGGTTAGGGTTAGGCTTAGGGTTAGGGTGAGGTTTACGGTTAGTTTCAGGGTCAGGTTTAGGGTTAGGTTAGGGTTAGGATTAGGTTAGTGTTAGGTTTAGGTTTACGGTTAGGTTTAGGGTTACAGATAATGATGGTTAGTCTTAGAGGTTATGTTTAGGGTTAGTGTTAGTGTTAGGGTTCAAGCTTAGGTTTAGGGTTAGGGTTATGGTTAGGGTTAGGATTAGGTTAAGAGGTTAGTGTTAGGGTTAGGTTAGGGTTAGTGTTACGGTTAGAGTTAGGTTTAGTTTTAGGGTTAGTTTTAGGTTTAGCTTTAGGTTTAGGGGTAGGGTTATGTTTAGAGGTTAGTGTTAGGGTTTGTTTAGGGTTAGTGTTAGGGTTAGAGTTAGGTTTAGCTTTAAGGTTAGGGTTAGGGTTAGGGTTAGTTTTAGGTTTAGGGTTAGGGTTAGGGATAGGGTTACAGTTAGGCTTTGGGTTATGGTTAAGAGTTAGGGTTAGGGTTATGGTTAGGGATTAGGGTTAGGTTGAGGTTTAGTGTTAGGGTTAGGGTTATGGTTAGGGTTATGTTTAGAAGTTAGGTATAGTGTTAGGATTAGGGTTAGTTTTACGAATAGGTTAGTGTTAGGGTTAGGGTTAGGTTTAGCGTTAGATATTACGTTTAGGGTTAGTTTTAGCGTTAGGGTTAGGTTTAGGTTTAGGATTAGAATTTAGGGTTAGGGTTAGGGTTAGGTTTAGGATTAGGGATAATGTTAGCTTTAGGGTTAGGGTTAGTGTTAGGGATAGGGTTCAGGTTAGCATTGGCATTACGGTTTAGGGTTAGGATAGTGTTATTGTTAGGCTTAGGGTTCGAGTTCGGTTGAGGTTTAAAGTTTGAGTTAGGGTTAGGGTTAAGGCTAGTGTTAGCATTAGGTTTCACATAAGTGTTAGGGTTAGGGTTAGAGTTTAGGGTTAGAGTTAGAGTTAGGGTTAGGTTTAGGTTTAGATATTAGAGTTAGGGTTAGGTTGAGGGTTATTGTTATGGTTAGGGTTAGGTTTATGATTAGAATTTAGGGTTAGGGTTAGGGTTAGGTTTAGGGCTAGGTTTAGGGCTAGCCTTCCAGGTTATATGTTAGGCAAAGGGTTAGGGTTAGGCTTTGGGTTACAGTTAGGTTTAGGGTTACGATTAGGTTTAGGCTTATGGTTACGGTTGGGTTTAGGATTAGGTTTAGGTTTAGGGTTAGGATTATGGTTAGTGTTAGGATTAGGGCTACTGTTTAGGGTAAGGGTTAGGTTCAGTGTTAGGTTTACTTTTAGTTTTAGGGTTAGGGTTAGGGTTAGATTTAGGGTTATGGTTAGGTTTAGGTTAAGGGTTTGGGTTAGATTGAGGTTCAGGTTTAGGTTTAGGGTTAGGGTTAGAAATTAAGTTTAAGCTTAGTTTTAATATTAGGGTTAGTGTTAGGGTTAGTGGTTAGTTTTAGGTTTAGTTTTAGGGTTAGGTTTAGCATTTGAGTTAGCATTAGTTTTAGGTTTAAATGTATGGGTTAAGCTTATGATAGGCTTAGGATTACAGTTAGGGTTAGGGTTAGGTACTATGATCAGGCTTAATGTTAGTTTTAGTGTTAGGTTTAGGGTTAGGCCTTGGGATTAAGTTTAGGTTGGGTTAGGGTTATGGTGAGTGTTAGGTTTAGGATTAGATTTCGTGTTAGGATTAGGGTTAGAGTTTAGGGTTAGGGTTAGTGTTAGTGATAGGTTTAGGGTTAGGTTTAGGTTTAGGGTTAGAGTTTAGGGTTTGGGTTAGTGTTAGTTTTACGGTTAGAGTTTAGGTTTAGGATTAGGTTTAGCATTAGGGTTAGGGTTAGAGTTAGGATTTGAATTTTGGGTTAGGTTTAGGTTTAGTGTTAGGGGTTAAGTGTTAGGGAGAGGATTATGATTAGGCTTTGGGTTATGGTTAGTATTATGGTTATGTTTAGGTTTAGGGTAAGGTTTAGGGTTATGGTTAGGGTTAGGGTTAGGGCTTAGGTGTTAGGGATAGAATTAGCATTAGGTTTAGGGTTAGGTTTAGTGTTAGTTTTAGGGTTAGGTTAAGGGTTAGGGGTATTGTTAGGTTTAGGTTTAGGCTTAGGATTAGGTATAGGTTCATGTTAGGCTTAGGTTGTGTTTTAGGTTTTAGGTCAGGGTTGGGTTAGGGTTAGTGTTAGGGTTAGATTTTGGGTTTGAGTGAGGGTTAGGATTAGAGTTTAGGGTTAAGGTTAGCATTAGTGTTAGGATTAGGTTTAGGGTTAGGGTTAGGTTTGGGGTTAGATGTTAGGGTTAGGGATAGGGTTAAGGTTAGCTTTATGATTAGAATTTAGGGTTACTGTTAGGTTAGTTGTAGGGTTAGGGTTAGGGTTACAGTTAGGGTTAGGTTTAGGGCTAGCATTTCAGGTTAGGTGTTAGCGAGAGGGTTAGGTTTAGGCTTTGTTGTACAGTTTGGTTTAGCGTTATGATTAGGTTTAGGCTTAAGTTTATGGTTTTGTTTAGGGTTAGGTTTAGGCTTAGGGTTAGGATTATGGTTAGTGTTAGGTTTGGGGTACTGTTTAAGGTAAGGGTTATGTTTAGGGTTAGGTTTACAGTTAGTTTTAGGTTTATGGTTAGCGTTGGGTTAGGGTTAGGTTAAGAGTTAGGGTTAGGTTGAGGTTTAGGTTTAGGGTTAGGGTTAAAAGTTAGGTTTAAGGTTAGTGGTAGGGATAGGTTTAGGGTTAGGGTTAATGTTAGGGTTAGAGGTTTGTGTTAGTTTTAGGGTTAGGGTTAGGTTTATTGTTGGGGTTAAGGGTTTGTTGTTAGGGAGACTTTAGGTTAGGCTTCGGGTTATGGTTAGTTTTAGGGTTACAATTAGGTTTAGGGTTATCCATAGGTTTTGTTTTATGGTTAGGGTTAGGGCTAAGGTTAGGAGTTCGTTTTTAAGGATTGATTTAGCGTTAGGGTTAGGGTTAGGATTAGTGCTACATTTTGTTTTAGGGTTAGGTATATTGTTAGATATAGGCATAGGGTTAGGGTTACTAATAGGGTTAGGGTTAGGTTTAGGGTTAGATATTAGGGTTAGGGTTATGTTTAGGTTTAGAGTTAGGGTCATGTTTAGTTTAATGATTAGAATTTAGGGTAAGGGTTAGGTTAGGGTTAGGTATTACGTTCAGGGTAAGGGTTAGTTTTAGGGTTAGGTTTAGGGTTAGGGTTAGGGATTAAGGTTAAGTTTTGCGTTAGGGTTATGGTGAGACTTAGGGTTAGGTTTTGGGTTAGGGTTAGGGTTAGGGTTAGAGTTTACAGTTAAGGTTAGTGTTAGTGATAGTGTGAGGGTTTGGGTTAGGGTTAGGGTTAGGTTTAGCGTTAGAATTTAGGGTTAGATTTACGTTAAGGGTTAGAATTAGGCTTAGGCTTATGGTAGGGTTAGGGTTAGGGTTGTGGTTTACGGTCAATGTTAAAGTTAGTTTTAGGGTTATGTTTAGGGTTAGTGTTAGGTTTACGGTTAGATTTTAGGGTTAGAATTAGGTTTAGGGTTCGGGTTATTGTTAGGATTAGAAGTAAGGGTTAGGGGTAGGGTTAGGTTTATGATTACTGGTAGGATTAGGGTTAGTGTTACGGTTAAGGTTAGGTGTTAGGGAGAGGGTTACGGTTAGGCTTCGGGTTACGGTTAGTGTTAGTGTTACGATTAGGTTTAGGTTTAGGGTTAGGATTAGTGTTAAGTTTAGGGTTAGGCTTAGGTTTATGGTTAGTTTCAGGGTTAGGTTTAGGTTTAGGTTTAGGTTTAGGGTTAGGGTTAGGGATTAGGGATAGGGTTAGGGTTAGTGTTAGGTTTAGCTTTATGATTAGGTTTAGTGTTACAGATAGTGTTAGGGTTATGCTTAGGTTTAGTGTTAGGATTAGTGTTAGGGTTATGGTTAGACGTAGAGTTAATTTTAGTGTTAGAGTTTGGGGTTAGCATTAGGGTTACGATTAGGCTTAGAGGTTATGTTAATGTTAGTGTTAGTGTTAGGGTTAAAGCTTAGTTTTATGGTTATGTTTATGGTTTGGGTTTGGGTTAGATTTAGAGGTTAGTGTTAGGGTCAGGTTAGGGTTAGGTTTAGGGTTAGGGTTAAGGTTAGGTTTATGATTAGAATTTAGGGTTAGGTTTAGGTTTAGAGTTAGGGTTAGGGTTACGGTTAGGGTTATGGTTAGGGCTACGTTTAGGCCTAGTGTTACAGGTTAGGTGTTAGAGAGAGGGTTAGGGTTAGGCTTTGGGTTACGTTTAGGTTTATGGTTATGATTAAGTTTAGGCTTAAGTTTACAGTTAGGTTGAGAGTTAGGGTTATGTTTTGTGTGAGATTTAGGGGTACTCTTTTGGGTAAGGTTTAGGTTCAGTGTTAGGTTTACAGTTAGTTTTAGGCTTAGGGTTGAGGTTAGGTGTAGGGTTAGGGTTAGGTTATGGTTAGGTTAAGGGTTAGTGTTAGGTTAAGGTTTAGATTTAGGGTTAGGGTTAGGGTTAGAAATTAGGTTTAGTATTATTGTTAGGGTTACGTTTAGGGTTAGGGTTAGGGCTAGGGTTAGATGCTAGTGTTAGGTTTAGGATTAGGGTTAGGTTTGGGTTTGAGTTAGCGTTAGGTTTAGCATTAGAGGTATGGGTTACTCTTATGTTAGTGTTAGGATTAGGGTTAGGGTTATGCTGAGGTATTACGGTCAGGGTTAGTGTTAGTTTTAGGGTTAGGGTTAGGGTTAGAGGTTAAGGTTAGGTTTTGGGTTAGGGTTATGGTGAGTCTTAGGGTTAGTTTTCGGGTTTGGGTTAGGTTTGGGGTTAGAGTTGTTAAGGTTAGGGTTAGTGGTAGTGTTAGGGGTAGGGTTAGGGTTAGGGTTAGAATTTAGGGTTAGATTTAGGGTTAGACTTAACATTAGGGTTAGGATTATGGTTAGGTATTACAGTCAGGGTTAAAGTTAGTTTTAGGTTTAGGGTTAGGGTTAGTGTTAGGTTTAGGATTAGAGTTGAGTGTTAGGGTTTGGTTTAGGCTTAGTGTTAGGGTTATGCTTTGGATTAGAAGTTAGGTTTAGGGGTAGGGTTACAGTTATGGTTACTGTTAGGGTTAGTGTTAGGGTTAGGGTTAGGGTTAGTGTTAAGTTTAGGGTTAGCTGTTAGGTGTTAGGGAGAGGGTTAGGGTTAGGCTTCGTGTTTCGGTTAGTGTTAGGGTTACGATTAGGTTTAGGGTTACGGTTAGGGTTAGGGTTATGTTTAGGTTTACATTTAGTTTCAGGTTTAGGTTTAGGGTCAGGGTTAGGGGTAAGGTGTTAGGGATAAATTTAGGGTTATGGTTAGGGTTAGTGTTAGGCTTATGTGCATAGTTAGGTTTAGCATTACGGATAGTGATAGGGTTAGGCTTATGTTTAGGCTTTGGGTTATGGATAGATTTTGAGTTATGGTTAGATTTTGGGTTAGGGTTATGGTTAGAATTTAGGTTTAGTGTTAGGTTTAGGGTTAGGGTTAGGGATACGTTAGTGTTAGGGTTAAGGTTAGGCTTATGGTAAGGTTAGGATTAGGGTTAGGTATTATGGTCAGGGTTTAAGTTAGTATTAGGGTTCGAGTTAGGGTTAGAGATAGATTTAGGATTAAGTTGAGTGTTATGGTTAGATTTAGGGTTAAGTTTAAGGTTAGGGATAGGGTTAGGGTTAGGATTTGGATTAGAAGTTAGGGTTAGGGGTAGGGTTTAGGGTTATGGTTACTGTTAGGGTTAGGGTTAGTGTTAGGTTTAGGATTAGGTGTTATGTGTTAGGGAGAGGGTTAGGGTTAGGCTTTGGGTTACTGTTATCGTTAGTGTAACAATTAGGGTTAGGGTTAGGGTTAGGTTTAGGGTTAGGTTTAGGTTTACGGTTAGTTTCAGGGTTAGGTTTAGGGTTAGGGTTAGGGGTTAGGTGTAAGGGATAGGTTTAGTGTTAGGGTTAGTGTTAGTGTTAGTGTTAGTGTTAGGGTTAGGTTTATGGTTAGGTTTAGGGTTACAGATAGCGTTACAGTTATGCTTAGGGTTAGGGTTAAGGTTATGGTTAGGGTTAGGTTTAGGGTTAGGTTTAGGGTTAGGTTTATGGTAAGAGGTTAGCATTAGGTTTATTGTTAAAGTTTGGGATTAGCTTCAGGGTTAGAATTAGGCTTAGATGTTATGGTTAGGGTTAGTGTTAGGGGTAGGGTTAAAGCTTAGGTTTAGGGTTAGGGTTACGCATAGGGTTAGTGTTAGGTTTAGAGGTTAGAGTTTGTGTTAGGCTTAGGGTTAGTGTTTGTGTTAGTGTTAGGTTTAGGTTTAGAGTTAGGTTTAGGTTTAGGGTTAGGGTTAGGGTTAGAGTTATGATTAGGTTTAGTGTTAAGGTTAGGGATAGGGTTACGTTTAGTCTTTAGGTTATGGTTAGAGTTTGGTTTAGGACTTTGGCTAGGGTTAGGTTTAGGTTGAGGTTTAGGCTTAGGGTTAGGGTTATGGTTAGACTTTAGGTTTAGTGTTAGGTTTAGGGTTAGGGTTAGGGATAGGTTAGTGTTAGTGTTAGGGTTAGGGTTAGAGTTTAAGTTTAGGAGTTGGGTTATTGTTAGAATTAGAGTTAAATGTTAGTGTTAGTGTTAGTATAGGGTTACATAGTTTAGGGTGAGTGCTAGGGTGAGGGTTACGGTTAGTGTTAGGGTTAGTTTTAGAGGTTAGAATTTAGAGTTAATGTTCGGTTTAGGGTCACGGTTTGTGTTACGATTAGAATTTAGTGTTTGGGTTAGGATTAGGGTTATGGTTACGGTTAGGGTTATGGTTAGTGTTAGGGTTTGGGGTAGGGGTTAGTTGTTAGGGAGAGGGTTAGGGTTAGGCTTCAGGTTACTTTTAGTTATAGGGTTAGTGTTAGGGGTTAGTTTGTTAGGGAGAGGGTTAGAGTTAGGTCAGGTTATATTTAGTTATAGGGTTAGGATTAGGTTTAGGGTTATGTTTAGGCTTAGAGTTAGGTTTAGGGACAGGGTTAGGTTTAGGGTTAGGTTTACGGTTAGTTTTAGGGTTGGGTTTGGGGTTAGGAGTACAGGTTAAGTGCTAGTAGTAGGATTAGTCTTAGGCTTAGGGTTAGTGTTAGGGTTAGGGTTACAGTTAGGTTTACGGTTAGTTTTAGCTTTAGGGTTAGTGTTAGGATTAGGGGTTAAGTGTTAGGGATAGGATCAGGTTTATGGTTAGGGATAGGGTTATTGTTAGGGTAAAGTTTAGGTTGACGGTTAGGTTTTGGATTACGGTTAGTGTTAGAGTTAGGGTTAGGATTTAGGCTTCAGGTTAGGGTTAGGGTTACGATTAGGTTTAGGATTAGGATTAGTTTTATGGTTAGAGGTTATTGTTAGAGTTTGGTGTTAGGGTTAGGGTTAGGTTTAAGCTTAGATTTTATTGTTAGGGGTAGTTTTAGGGTTAGCGTTAAAGCTTATTTTTTGGGTTAGAGTTAGGGTTAGGTTTAGGATTACGGTTAGTGTTAACGTTAGTGTAAGGGTTAGGGTTAGAGGTATGTGTTAGGTTTATGGTTAGGGTTAGGGTTGGGTTAGTGTTATAGTTAGGTTTGGGCTAGGGTTAAGGTTATGCTGAGGTTAGGGTTAGTGTTAGGGTTATGCTTAGGTATTACAGACAGTTTTAGTGTTAGTTTAAGGGGTAAGGTTAGGGTTAGGGTTAGGGTTAGGAATTAATGTTACGTTTAGTTTTATGTTTATGGTTAGGGTTTGGTTAGGGTTAGGTTTAGGGTTGGGATTAGAAGTTAGGTTTAGGGGTAGGGTTAAGTTTGTGGTTACAGTTAGGGTTAGGTTTAGTATTAGGGTTAGGGTTAGGGGTTACCTGTTAGTGAGAGGGTTAAGATTAGGTTCCGGTTGCACTTAGCGTTATTGTTATGATTAGGTTTACTGTTAGGCTGAGGGTTAGGGTTTGGGTTAGGTTTAGTGTTGGTTTTAGTGTTAGTTTTAGGGTTAGGGTTTGGGTTAGGTGTTAGGCATAGTTTTAGGGTTAGAGTTAGGGTTAGGTTTAGGTTAAGGGTTAGGTTTACGGTTAGTGTTAGGGTTAAGAATAGTGTTAGGTTTATATTTAGGTTTAGGATTAGTGAAACAGTTAGAAGTTGGTTAGGGTTAGGGTTTGGTTTAGGGTTAGGGTTATGGTTAGATGTTAGGGTTTGGGTTAGGGTTAGGGTTAGGGTTAGTGTTAAGGTTAGTTTTAGGATTATGATTAGAGGTTAACATTAGTTTTAGGGTTAGAGTTTGGGTTTAGGTTTAAGTTTCGGGTTAGACTTAGAGGTTATGGTTAAGGTCAGGGTTAGTGTTAGGGTTAAAACTGAGGTTTAGATTACGTTTAGGGTTAGGGTTAGTGTTAGTGTTAATTTTAGGTTTAGGGTTAATTTTAGGTTTAGTGTTAGGGTTGCTGTTAGGTTTAGAAGATTGTTTAGTGTTAGGGTTAGTTTGAAGGTTAGAGTTAGAGTTACGGTTTGGGTTAGGGTTAGGGTTAGAGTTACGGTTAGGTTTCAGATTACGGTTAGGTTTAGGGTTATGTTTATGTTTAGGTTTAGGCTTAGGTTTAGGGTTAGGGTTATGGTTAGGTTTAGCAATAGGGATAGAGCTTACGTGTTAGGGATAGGTTAGGGTTAGGGTACTTTTAAGGTTAGGTTTACAGTTATGGTTAGAGTTAGGTATAGTGTTAGCTTTAAGGTTAGGGTTTAGAATTAGTGTTAGGGGTAGGGTAAGGGTAAGGGTTAGGTTTACGCTTAGCCTTCGAGTTATGGTGAGGGTTAGAGTTATGTTTAGATTAGGGTTAGGGTTAGGGTTAGGTTTTGGGTTATGGTTAGATATTAGGGATAGTTTTAGGGTTAGTGTTAGTGTTACGGTTAGAGTTTAGGATTAGGGTTAGGATGAGGGTTAGTGTTATCATTAGCGGTTAGTGTTATATTTGGTTTAGGGTTAGGGTAAAAGCTTAGGTTTAGGTTTAGGGTTAGTGTTAGGGTTAGGGCTAGATGTTAGGGATAGTTTTAAGTTCAGGGTTAGTGTTAAATCTTCAGTTTGGGGTTAGGGTTAGTGTTAGGGTTAGGATTAATGTTAGGGTTAGAGTTAGGGTTAGGTTTAGGTTTAGGATTAGGCTTAAAGGTTATGGTTATGGTTAGGGTTAGGAATAGGGCAAAGGTTAGGATTAGGATTAGCTATTAGTTTCAGGGTTAGGGTTACGGTTATTGTTAGGGTTAGCTTTTAGTTTTAGGGTTAGTGTTAGGGATAGGATTAGTGTAAGGATTAGGGTTATGGTTAGAGTTAGGGTTAAGTTTAGGGTTAGGCCTAGCGTTAAGGTTAGGGTTAGGATTACATTTAGGTTAACGTTAGGGTTAGGGTTAGGTTTAGGGTTACGGTTAGGTTTAGGGTGAGGGTTAGGTTTAGGGTTATGGTTAGGTTTGCGTGAGATGCAGTGTTAGGGTTCGGGTTATAGTTAGGGTTAGGTTTAATTGTTAGGTGCAAGGGATAGGCTTATGGGTTAGGTTTAGGGTTAGTGTTAGGGTTAGGGTTATGGTTAGGGTTAGGATTGTGCTTAGGGTTAGCATTTAGGGTTAGGTTTAGGGTTAATGTTAGTGTTATGGTTAGGGTTAGTGTTAGGTTGAGGTTTAGTGTTAGGTTAGGATTAAGGTTACATGTTAGCTTTAGGGTTAGAGTTAGGGATAGGTTTAGGTTTAGGGTTAGTGTTATAGGTTAGGGTTAGTGTTATGTTTAGGGATAGGGTTAGGGTTAGGGTTATAGAGGTATGTGTTTCGTTTAGGGTTAGCGTTAGGGTTAGGGTTAATGTTAGGTTTAAGTTAGGATTATGGTTAGTATTAGTGTTTAGGGTTAGGCTTAGGGTAAGGTTTAGTGTTATGGTTAGCGTTAGGGTTAGGTTGAGGTTTAGTGTTAGGTTAAGATTAGGGTTACAAGGTAGGTTTAATGTTAGGTTTAGTGTTAGGGTTAGCGATATGATTAGGGTTAGGTTTAGAGTTAGAGGTTAGAGTTAGTGTTATGTATAGGGTTAGGGTTAGAGGTATGTGTTAGGGTTAGGTTTAGCCTTAGGGCTAGGGTTAAGTTTATGGTTAGGGTTAGGGTTATGGTAGGGTTATGTTTAGGTTTAGGGGTAGGTACTATAGACAGGGTTAGCTTTAGTTTAAGGGGTAGGATTAGGGTTAGGGTAAGGGATGAATGTTAGGTTTAGGGTTAGGGTTAGGGCTAGGGTTAGTATTAGAAGTTAAGTTTGGGGTAGTGATAGGGCTATTACGTTTAGGGTTAGGGTTAGTGTTAGGGGTTAGGTGTTAGGAAGAGTTTTAAGGTTAGGCTTCGGGTTATGGTTAGTATTTGCGTTACGATTAGGTTTAGGGTTAGGCTTAGGGATAGGGTTAGGGTGAGGTTTAGTGATAGTTTTAGGGTTAGATTTAGCATTTGGGTTAGGGGTTAGGTGTTAGGGATACGGTTAGGGTTAGGGTTAGCTTGATGGTTAGGGTTAGGCTTAGGGTAAGTGTTAGCTTTAGGGTTAGAGTGTAGTGTTAGTGTTACGGTTTGTGTTCGGGTTGTGATTTGGCTTCGAGTTATGGTTAGGGTTAGGGTTACAATTAGGTAAGGCATAGGTTTGGGATTATGGTTAGGTTTAGGCTTTGATATTAGGGATACTTTTAGGGTTAGTGTTAGTGTTATGTTTAGAGTTTAGGGTTAGGGTTAGGGTTATGGTTAGAGGTTAGCATTTTTTTCGATTAGTGTTAGGGTTAAATCTTATTTTTATGGTTATGTTTAGTGTTAGGGTTAGTGTTCCGTTTAGGGTTATGGTAAGGGTTAGGGTTATGGTTGGTGGTTAGCGTTTGGTTTAGGGTTAGATTTACGGTAAGAGTTAGTGTTAGGTTTAGGCTTAGAGGTTATGGTTAGTGTTAGGTTTAGGTTTAAAGTTTAGGTTCAGGGTTTGGGTTAGTGATAGGGTTAGGGATAGGGTAAGGGTTAAGATTAGGGTTACTGGTTAATTTTAGGGTTAGGGTTACGGTTAGGGTTAGGGTTAGGTCTACAGTTTAGTGTTAGCATTAGGGTTAGAGTTAGGGTTAGTTTTGGGGTTAAGGTTAGGGTTAGTGTTAGCCTTGGGTTATAGTTAATGTTAGAGTTACAATTAGGTTAGGATTAGGGTTAGGATTTTCATTAGATTTAGTGTTAGGGTTAGCGTTAGGCTTAGGGTTAGGGGTTAGGTGTGAGGTATAGGTTAATGGGTTAGGGTTAGCATTAGGGTTATGTTTAGGTTAGGGTTAGGCTTAGGGTTAGTATTATGGTTAAGGTTAGGGTTAGGTTGAAGTTTAGGGTTAGGGTTAGTGTTAGGTTTAGAAGTTAGCTTTAGTGTTCAGTTTAGGGTTAGTGTAGGGATAGGTTTAGGGTTAGGGTTAGGGTGAGGGTTAGAGTTTAGGCTTAGTCTTAGTGTTAGGGTTAGGTTTACGGTTAGGCTTAGGGTTAAATGTATGGGTTAGGGTTTCGGTTAGGGTTATTGCTAGTGTTAGGGCTGGGTTATGCTAGGATGAGGGTTAGGGTTATGTATTACAGTCAGGGTATGGGCTAGTTTAAGGGGTAGGGTTAGCATTATGTTTAGGGTTAGGTAGGTTTAGGGTTATGATTATGGTTAGGGTTAGGATTAGTTTTAGGTTTACGGTTAGGATTAGAAATTATGGTTGGGGTACTGTTAGGTTTATATTTACAATTAGGATTAGTGTTAGTGTTATGTTTAGGCTTAGGGGTTACTTGTTTTATAGAGGGTTAAGATTAGGCTTCGGGTTACGTTTAGCGTTAGAGTTAGGACTAGGTTTGGGTTAGGCTGAGGGTTAGGGTTAGGTTTAGTGTTAGCTTTAGGGTTAGGTTTAGGGTTAGGGTTAGATGTTAGGGACAGGGTTACATTTCGGGCTAGGGTTAGGTTTAAGGTAAGGCTTAGGTTTACCGTTATGTTTAGAGTTAGAAATAGTGTTACGTTTAGGGTTAGGTTTAGGGTTTGGGTTATGGTTAGGTTTAGGTTTAGGTTTAGGGTTAGGGTTATTTTAAGGTTTAGTAGTTTTATTTTATTGTTCGGGTTACGGTTAGGGTTAGAGTTAGAGTTAGGGTAAGGGTTAGATGTTACAGTTAGTGTTACGGTTAGGGTTAGGGTTAGTGTTAGGGTTAGGATTAGTGTTAGGGTTACTCTTAGTGTTAGAAGTTGGTTTAGTGTTAGTGTTAGGGTTAGGGTTAGGGTTAGAGTTAGAGTTAGGATTAGGGTTAAATTTTAGGATTAGCGTTTGGGTTAGGGTTAGGGTTAGGGTTAGAGTTAGAGTTAGGATTAGGGTTAAATTTTAGGATTAGCGTTTGGGTTAGGGTTAGGGTTAGGTTTAGAGTTTAGGGTCAAGATTAGGGTTAGGGTTATGGTTAGAGGTTAACGTTAGGTTTAGGGTTAGAGTTGTGTTTAGGATTAGAGTTAGGGTTAGGCTTAGATGTTATGGTTAAGTGTATGGTTAGGGTTAGGGTTTAAACTTAGGTTTACATTTAGGGTTAGGGTTAGGGTTAGAGTGACATTTAGGTTTAGGATTAGTGTTAGGGTTAGTGTTAATGGTTGGTTTAGGGATTAGGTGTAAGGGAGAGGCTTAGGGTTAGGCTTCGGGTTATGGTTAGTGTTAGGTTTATGATTAGGTTTAGGGTTAGCGTTAGGGTTAGCGATAGTGTTAGGGGTTAGGTTTACTGTTAGTTTCAGGGTTAGGTTTAGGCTTAGGGTTAGGCATTTATTGTTAGGGATAGTATTAGGGTTATGTTTAGGTTTAGGGTTAGGATTAGGGTTAGGTTTATGGTTAGTTTTAGGGTTATGGTTAGTTTTAGGGTTAGGGTTAGAATTTAGGGTTAGGGTTAGGTTTGGTGTTAGGGTTAGGGTTAGGATTCGGGTTAGGGTTACAGTTAATGGTTAGCATTAGATTATTGTTAGATTTTGAATTTAGTGTTAGGGTTAGGGTTAGGCTTAGAGTTTACGGTTAGGCTTCGTGTTAGGGTTATCATTAAAGCTTAGGTTTTGTGTTAGGGTGAGTTAGGGTTAGGGTTAGGGTTAGGGTTAGTGTTAGGGTGTGTGTTAGGGTAAGGGTTATAGGTATGGGTTAGGGTGATGATAGTGTTAGTGTTAGGGTTAGGTATTACAGTCAGTTTTAGGGTTAGTTTAAGGGGTAGGCGTAGGGTTAGAGTTAGGGTTAAGGATTAATGTTAGGTTTAGTGTTGTGGTTATGGTTATGGTTAGGGCTGGGGTTTGGGTTAGGCTTAGGTTTAGGGTTAGGATTAGAAGTTAGGGTTAAGGGTAGGGCTAGGTTATGGTTACATTAAGGGTTAGTGTTAGGGTTAGAGTTAGGGGTTAGGTGTTAGGGAGAGGATTAAGATTAGGCTACGGGTTATGGTTAGCATTAGGGTTTCGGATAGGTTTAGGGTTAGGCTTAGGCTCAGTGTTAGGGTTAGGTTTAGTGTTAGTTTTAGGGTTAGGTTTATGGTTATGGTGGGGATTTTGTGTTAGGGAGAGGGTTAGAGTTAGGGTTATGGTTAGGTTTACGGTAAGGGTTAGGTTTACTGTTAGGTTTTGGGTTTGGAATCATGTTAGGTTTAGGGTTAGGGTTTAGGGTTAGGTTTAGGGTTAGGGTTAGGGTTAGGGTTAGGTTTAGGTTTAGGGTTAGGCTTACTTTTAGGGTTCAAATTTGGTTTAGTGTTAATGTTGGTGTTAGTGTTAGAATTAGAGTTAGGGTTAGGTTTAGATGTTAGGGTTAGGGTTAGTGTTACCGTTAGTGCTAGGTTTAGGGTTAGTGTTACGGATAGAGTTTAGGGTCAAGGTTAGTGTTAGAGTTAGCATTAAAATTAGGGTTAGGGTTATGGTTAGAAGTTATCATTATCTTTAGGGTTATTGTTTGTGTTTAGCTTTAGGTTTAGGTTGAGGCTTAGAGATTATGGTTAATTTTAGGATTACATTTAGGGTTAAAACTTAGGTTTAGGTTTAGGGTTATGGTTAGTGTTAGGGTTAGGGTTAGGGGTTAGAGGTTAGAGAAAGGGTTAGGGTTAGCTTTAAGGTTAGGATAGGGTTAGGTTTAGTATTAGAGGAATGGGTTAGGGTTAGGGTTAGTGTTAGGGTGATGGTTAGGTTTAGGGTTAGGGTTAGGGTGAGGGCTAGGGTTAGGTTTAGAGGTATGGGTTAGGGTTAGGTTTAGGGGTAGGGTTCGGGTTAGCATTAGTGTTATGGTAGGTTTAGTGTTAGGGTTAGGGTTACATATTACAGTCAGTGTTAGCATTAGTTTAACGCGTAGTGTTAGGGTTAGGGTTAAGGATTAATGTTAGGTTTAGGGTTAGGTTTATGGTTAGCATTAGTGTTAGGGTTTGAGTTAGATTTTAGGGTTAGCATTAGGTTTGTGTTAGGATTAAGGAAAGGGTTAGGACTAGGGTTACGGTTAGGGCTTGGATTAGGATTAAGGTTAGGTTTAGGGTTAGATTTAGGGATTAGGTGTTAGGGATAGGGTTAGGGTTAGGCTTCGTGTTAAGTTTAGGTTTAGGGTTACGATTAGGTTAGGGATAGTGTTAGGGTTAGTGTTAGCATTTGCATTAGTTTTATGTTTATTTTTATGGTTAGGATTAGGGTTAGGTTTAGGGGTTACGTGTTAGAAATAAGGTTGTAGTTAGGATTATGGCTCGTGTTAGCGTTAGGGTTAACTTTAGGGTTAGTGTTACGGTTAGCGTTAGGGGTTAGTGTTAGTGTTAGGATTAGAGTTCAGTTTAGTTTTAGGGTTAGGGTTAGGGTTAGTGTTAGGCTTAGGGTTAGGGTTAGGGTTAGGCTTAGGCTTAGGGTTTGGTTAGGTTAAGGGTTAAAAGTTAGGTTTAGTGTTAGTTTTAGGTTTCGGGATAGGAATAGGTCAGTGTTAGCGTTAGGGTTAGATTTTAAGGTTACGAGTAGGGTTAGGGTTATGGTTAGGGTTAGAGGTATGGGTTATGGTTAGGTTTAGGGATAGGTTTAGGATTAAGGTTAGTGTTAGGGTTAGGGATCGGGTTAAGGTTAGGCTTTGGGTTATGGTTATGGTTAGGTTTAAGTTTATTGTTTGCTTTAGGGTTAGGTTGAGTTTTAGGTTTAGGGTTAGGTTTAGGGTTAGAAGTTAGGTTTAGTTTTAGGTTTAGGGATACATTAGTGTTAGATTTAGGATTAGTGTTAGGGTGAGAGCTATGGGTTAGGGTTTGGTTTAGCGGTAGGGTTAGCATTAGCGTTAGGTTTATGGTAGGTTTAGGGTTAGAGCTAGGGCTAGGTATTACTCTCAGGGTTAGTGTTAATTTAATGGGTAGGGTTCGGGTTAGGGTTAAGGTTAGGCTTAGGCTTATGTTTAAAGGTTAGCTTTAGGTTTAGGGTTAGGGATAAGGTTAGAGTTTAGTGTTAAATTTCAGGTTAGGGTTAGGGTTAGGTTTAACGTTAGGGTTAGGATTAGAAGTTAGTGTTATAGGTAAGGTTAGGTTTATTATACGGTTAGGGTTAGGGTTAGGGTTAGATTTTAGTGTTAGTTTTAGGGTTAGGGTTAGCGTTAGGGTTAGGGTTAGTGTTCCGGTTAGAGGTTAGGGTTAAGGTTAGGATTAATGTTATGGTTAGAGGTTAGTGTTAGGTTTAGGGTCAGAGTTGGGTTCAGGGTTAGTGTTAGGGTTAGGCTTAGATGTTATGGTTAAGGTTAGGGTTAGCGTTAAAACTTAGGTTTAGGGTTAGGGTTAGGGTGAGGGTTACAGTTAGGGTTAGGGTTAGTGTTAGGTTTAGTGTTAGGGTTAAGTTTAGAGTTAGGTGTTAGGGAGAGGCTTAGGGTTAGGCTTCGTGTTACAGTTAGTGTTAGGGTTATGATTAGGTTTAGGTTTAGGGTTAGGGCTTGGGTTATTCTTAGTGTTAGGTTTACTCTTAGTTTTAGGGTTAGGTTTAGGTTTAGAGTTAGGGGTTTATTTTTAGTGATAGAATCAGGTTTATGTTTAGGTATAGGGTTAGGGTTATGGTTAGGGTTAGTGTTAGGTTTACGGTTGTTTTTAGGGTTATGGTTAGTTTTAGGATCAGGTTTAGGCTTTAGGGTTAGGGTTAGTGTTAGGATTAGGGTTAGGGTTAGGGTTAGAGTTTAGCGTTAGGTTTAATGTTACAGATTGGTGTTAGGGTTAGGGTTAGCGTTAGGCTTACAGTTTATGGTTAGGCTTAGAGTTAGGGTTTTTGTTAAAGCTTAGGTTTTGGGTTAGGTTCAGGTTTTGTATTAGGGTTATTTTTAGGCTTAGTGTTAGGGTAAGAGTTAGAGGTATCGGTTAGGGTTATGGTTAGGGTTAGGGTTAGGGTTAGCCTTAGGGTTATGCTAGTGTTAGGGTTAGGGCTAGGTATTACAGTCAGTTTTAACCTTAGTTTAAGTGGTAGGTGTAGGGTTACAGTTAGGGTTAGGTATTAATGTTAGGTTTAGGGTTGTGGTTATGGTTATGGTTAGGGTTAGGGTTTGGCTTAGGCTTAGGTTTAGGGTTAGGGTAAGAAGATAGGGTTAGGGGTAGGGCTCAGTTTATTGTTACAGTTATGGTTAGGGTTAGTGTTAGGGTTAGAGTTAGGGGTTAGGTGTTAGGGAGAGGTTTAAGATTAGGCTATGGGTTATGGTTAGTGTGAGAGTTACGAATAGGTTTAGGGTTAGACTTAGGCTCAGTGTTAGGGTTCTGTTTAGTGTTAGTTTTAGGGTTAAGTTTATGGTTAAGGTTGGGGTTTGGTGTTAGGGGAGGGTTAGAGTTAGGGTTATGGTTAGGTTTAGGGTAAGGGTTAGGCTTACTGTTAGGGTTAGGGTTTGGAATCTTGTTAGGTTTAGGGTTAGGGTTTAGGGTTAGGGTTAGGTTTAGGTTTAGGGTTAGACTTACTTTTAGGGTTCAAATTTCGTTTAGTGTTAATGTTGGGGTTAGTGTTAGTGTTAGAGTTAGGGTTACGTTTAGATGTGAGGGTTAGGGTTAGTGTTACCGTTAGGGATAGGGTTAGGATTAGTGTTAAGGTTAGGGATAGGGTTAGGTTTAGTTTTAGAGGAATGGGTTAGGGTTAGGGTTATGGTTAAGGTTAGGGTTAGGGTTAGGGTGAGAATTAGGGTTAGGGTTAGGGTTAGAGGTATGGGTTAGGGTTAGGTTTAGGGGTAGGCTTCAGGTTAGGGTTAGTATTATGTTAGGTTTAGGGTTAGGGTTAGGGTTACATATTACAGTAAGTGTTAGCGTTAGTTTAAAATGTAGTGTTACGGTTAGGGTTAAGAATTTTAGGTTTAGAGTTAGGTTTATGGTTATGGTTAGGGTTAGGGTTAGTATTAGTGTTTGGGTTAGATTTTAGGGTTAGGGTTAGGTTTGTTTTAGGGTTAAAGATAAGTTTATGACTAGGGTTAAGGTTAGGCCTTGGATTAGGATTAAGGTTAGGTTTAGTGTTAGAATTAGGTGTTAGGTGTTAGTGATAGGGTTAGGGTTAGGCTTCGGGTTATGTTTAGGTTAAGGGTTACGATTAGGTTAGGGATAGTCTTAGGGTTAGTGTTAGCATTTGCATTAGATTTTTGTTTAGTTTTATGGTTATGGTTAGGGTTAGGTTTGGGGTTAGGTGTTAGAAATAAGGTTGTAGTTAGGGTTATGGTTCATGTTAGGTTTAGTGTTAGCGTTTGCATTAGATTTATGTTTAGTTTTTTGGTTAGGGTTAGGGTTAACTTTAGGGTCAGTGTTAAGGTTAGGGTTAGGTTTATGGTTAGCGTTAGGATTAGAGTTCGGTTTAATTTTAGGCTTAGGTTTGGGTTAGGTTAAGGGTTAAAAGTTAGGTTTAGGTTTAGTTTTAGGTTTAGGGATAGGAATAGGTCAGTGTTAGGGTTAGGGTTAGGGTTAGGGTTAGAAGTTAAGGTTAGGATTAGGGTTAGGGTTAGGGTTAATGTTAGAGGTATGGGTTAGGGTTAGGTTTAGGGGTAGGGTAAGGATTAGGGTTAGTGTTATGGTTAGGGATAGGGTTAAGGTTAGGCTTTGGGTTATGGTTATGGTTAAGGTTAAATTTATGGTTTGGTTTAGGGTTAGGTTGAGGTTAAGTTTTAGGGTTAGTTTAGGGTTAAATGTTAGGTTTAGTTTTAGGTTTAGGGATAGGTTAGTGTTAGAGTTAGGGTTAGGGTTAGACGTTAATTTTAGGATAAGAGTTAGGGTTAGGGTTATGATGAGAGCTATGGGTTAGGGTTTGGTTTAGCAGTAGGGTAAGCATTAGGTTTATATTTATGGTAGGTTTAGGGTTAGCGCTAGTGCTAGGTGTTACTGTCAGGGTTAGTGTTATTTTAAGGGGAAGGGTTTGGGTTCGGGTTAGGCTTAGGGTTATGTTTAGAGGTTAGCTTTAGGTTTAGGGTTAGGGATAGTGTTAGAGTATAAGGTTAGAGTTAGGGTTAGGGTTAGGGTTAGGCTTAACGTTAGGATTAGGATTAGAAGTTAGGGTTATGGGTAAGGTTAGTGTTATGATTACGGTTAGGGTTAGGGTTAGGGTTAGGGTTAGCGTTTGGGTTAGAGTTAGGGTTAGTGTTAGGGTTAGAAGTTACTTTAGTGTTAGGTTTAGGGTTAGGGTCAGTATTAGAGTTAGATTTAGGGTTAGGGTTAGATTTTAGGGTTAGTTTTAGGGCTAGGGTTAGGGTTAGTGTTATGGTTAGAGGTTAGGGTTAAAGTTAGAATTAATTTTATGGTTAGAGGTTAGCGTTATGTTGAGGGTTAGAGTTGGGTTAGGGTTAGGGTTATGGTTAGGCTTAGATATTATGTTTAATGTTAGGGTTAAGGTTAGGGTTAAAACGTAGGCTTAGGGTTAGGGTTAGGGTTAGAGTTATGGTTAGGTTTAGGGTTAGTGTTAGGTTTAGTGTTAGGGTTAGGTTTAGAGGTTAGGTGTTAGGGAGAGGCTTAGTGTTAGGCTTCGTGTTACGGTTAGTGTTAGGGTTATGATTAGATTTAGGGCTAGGGTTTTTCTTAGGGTTAGGTTTACTCTTAGTTTTAGGGTTAGGTTTAGGCTTAGGGTTAGGGGTTTATTGTTAGTGATAAGATCAGTGTTATGTTTAGTTTTAGGGTTAGGGGTATGGTTAGGGTTATTGTTAGGTTTACGGTTAGTTTTAGTTTTATGGTTAGTTTTATGGTTAGGTTTAGGCTTTAGGGTTAGAGTTAGGATTAGGATTAGGGTTAGGGTTATGGTTTGAGGTTAGCATTAGGTTTAATGTTAGAGTTTGGTGTTAGGGTTAGGGTTAGGGTTAGGCTTACATTTTATGGTTAGTCTTAGTGTTAGGGTTTTTGTTATAGCTTAGGTTTTGGGTTAGGTTGAGTGTTTGGATTAGGGTTTGTGTTAGGCTTAGTGTTAGGGTAAGGCTTAGAGGTATGGGTTAGGGTTATGTTTAGGGTTAGGGTTAGTGTTAGGCTTAGGATTATTCTTGGGTTAGGGTTAGGATTAAGTATTACAGTCAGGTTTAGGGTTAGTTTAAGGGGTAGGGTTAGGTTTAGATTTAGGGTTAGGAATTAATGTTAGTTTTAGTGTTAGGGTTAGGGTTAGGGTCAGGGCTAGGGTTAGAGGTATATGTTAGGGTTAGAATTAGGGTTAGGGTTAGATTTAGGTTTAGTTTTAGGCTTAGGGTTAGGTTTAGGTTTCAAAGTTAGGTTTATTGTTAGTTTTTGGCTTAAGGTTAGGGATAGGTTTGGTTTATGGTTATGGTTAAAGGTTAAGGTTAGGATTAAGGTTAGGATTAGTGTTACAGTTAGGGTTAGGGTTAGAGGTATGGGTTAGGGTTAGGTTTAGTGGTAGGGTTAGGACTAGGGATAGTGTTAGTGTTAGGGATAGGGTTACGGTTAGGCTTTGGATTATGGTTATGTTTAGGGTTAAAATTTTATGTTAGGATTAGTGTTAGGGCTAGGGTTAGGGTTAGGTTTAGAGGCATGGGATAGGTTTAGGTTTACGGGAATGGTTAGAATTAAGAATAGGGTTATGGTAGGTTTAGGTTTAGGGTTAGGGCTAGATATTACTGTCAGGGTTAGTGTTAGTTTAAGGGGTAGGGTTCGGGTTAGGTCGAGGGTTAGGCTTAGGGTTATGTTTAGAGGTTAGCTTTAGGTTTATTTTTAGGGTTAGGGTTAGAGTTTAGCCTTAGGGTTAGTGTTAGGTTTGGGTTAATGTTAGGGTTAGGATTAGAAGTTAGGGGTAGGGGTAGGGTAAGGGTTAATATTACGGTTAGGGTTAGGGTAGGATTAAGCTTAGTGTTAGAGTTAGGGTTAGGTTTAGGGTTAGGGTTAGGTTATGGTTAGGTTTAGGGTTAGCATTATGGTTAGGTTTAGGGTTAGTTTGAGGTTTATGGTTAGCGTTAGGGTTAGGGTTAGGGTTAAGTTTAGGGATAGGGTTAGGGTTCGAGTTAGGTTTAGGTTTAGGGTTAGAAGTTAAGTTTAGGATTCGGGTTAGGATTAGGCTTAGGGTTAGCATTAAGTTTAGAGGTATTTGTTAGGGTTAGGTTTAAGGTTAGGTTTAGGATTAGGGTTAGTGTTAGTGTTAGGGATAGGGTTAGGGTTAGGTTTAGGGTTAGGGTTAGTGTTATGGTTAGGTTTAGGGTTAGCATTATGGTTAGGTTTAGGGTTAGTTTGAGGTTTATGGTTAGGGTTAGGGTTAGGGTTAGGATTAGAAGTTAGGGTTAGGGTTAAGTTTAGGGGTAGGGTTAGGGTTAGGGTTAGGTTTAGGTTTAGGGTTAGAAGTTAAGGTTAGGATTAGAGTTAGGATTAGGGTTCGGGTTAGGTTTAGGGTTAGAAGTTAAGGTTAGGATTAGAGTTAGGATTAGGGTTCGGGTTAGGTTTAGTGTTAGAGGTATGGTTTAGGGTTAGGTTTAGGGTTAGATTTAGAATTAGTGTTAGTGTTAGGCTTAGGGATAGGGTTACAGTTAGGCTTTGGGTTATGGTTAGGGTTAGTGTTATGGTTAGGGTTAGGGTTAGGTTGAGGTTTAGGGTTAGGGTTAGGGTTAGGGTTAGAAGTTAGGTTTAGTGTAAGGTTAAATATTAGCGTTAGGGATAGGTTAGTGTTAGGGTTAGGGTTATGGTTAAAGGTTAAGATTAGGGTTAGTGTTAGGGTTAGGATTAGGGTTAGAGGTATGTGCCAGCATTACTTTTAGGGGTAGGTTTAGAGATATGTTTAGGGTTATGGCAGGTTTAGGATTAGGGTTAGGGCTAGGTATTACTGTCAGGGTTAGTGTTAGTTTAATGGGTAGGGTTTGGGTTAGGGTTAGGTTTAGGCTTAGGGTTATATTTAGACATAAGCTTTAGGTTTAGGGTTAGTGTTAGGGTTAGCGTTAGGGTTATCATTAGGCTTAGAATTAGAAGTTAGGGCTAGGGGTAGGGTTAATTTCATGATTGGTTAGTGTTAGGGTTAGGGCTAGGGTTCCTTTTAGGTGTAAGTGTTAGGTGTTTGGCAGAGGGTTAGGGTTAGGGTTACAGTTAGGTTAGGGTTAGTTTAGGGTTAGGGTTAGCGGTTAGGTGTTAGGGAGCTGGTTAGGGTTAGGCTTCATGTTACTGTTAGTGTTAGTGTTATGATTAGGTTTAGGTTTATGGTTAGCGTTAGGGTTAATATTAAGATTAGAGTTAGATTTAGGTTTGGTTTAGGGATAGGTTTAGGCTGAAGGTTAGGGGTTATGTGTTATGGATATGGTTACGGTTAGGGTTCGGTTTGAGGTTTATGGTTAGGTTTAGGTTTACATATAGTGTTAGGGCTAGGGCTATGTTTTAGGTTTAGGGTTAGGTTTAGGTTTAGGATTAGGATTAGGCTTATGGGTGGATGTTAGCATAGGGTTTAGTGTTATATTTTGGGTTAGAGTTAGGAATAGGGTTACGGTTAACCTTTGCGTTACGGTTAGGGTTTTGGTAATGGTTATGGTAAGGGTTAGGTTGAGGTTTAGGTTTATGGTTAGTGTTAGGGTTAGGGTTAAGGATGGTGTTATGGATAGGCTTTGGGTTATATTTAGGGTTAGTGTTAGGTTGAGGTTTAGGTTTAGAATTTTGGTGTAGTGTTAGGTTTAAGGTTAGTGTTAGGGATAGTTTTAGGATTAGGGTTAGTGTTAGAGTTTAGGGTTAACGTTAGTGTTGTGGTTAGGGTCAGGGTTAGGGTAGGGTAAGAAGTAAGCTTTAGGGTTAGGTTTAGGGGTAGGGTTAGTTTTAGGGATAGTGTAATGGTAGGTTTAGTTTTAGGGTTTGAGTTAGGTATTACGTTCAGTGTTAGGGTTAGTTTAAGGGGAAGGTTTAGTGTTAGGGTTTGGGATTAAGTTAGTTTACTGTTAGGCTTATTGTTAGTGTTAGGATTAGGGTGTTAGGGCTAGGTTTAGAGTTTAGGATTAGCATTAGGTTTAGTGATAGTGTAGGTTTAGGGTTAGGTTTGTTGTTAAATTTTAGTGTTAGGGTTACATTTATGATTAGGCTTATTTTTAGGGTTAGGGTTAGAATTTAGGGTTAGAGTTAGGTTTAGGGTTAAGGTTATGGTTACGGTTAGGGTTAGGTTTAGGTGTTAAACGTTAGGAAGTGGGTTATGGTTAGGCTTTGGGTTAGGGTTAGGTTTAGGGTTAGGGGTTATATATCAGGGATAGAGTTAGCGTTAGGTTCAGGGTTAGGGTTAGGTTTGGGGTAAGGTTTAAGTTTAGATATAGTGTTAGCTTTAGGGTTAGTGTTATGGTGGTGTTAGGTTTAGGGTTACCTTTAGGTTTAGGGGTATTTCTAGGCTTAATATTGGAATTTAGGGTTAGAGATAGGTTTAAGGTTAGGGTTACGGTTACGTTTAGGATTAGGGTAAGGTTTAGGTTTAGGTGTTAAGTGTTAGGAAGATGCTTATTGTTATGCTTTATGTTAGGGTTAGTTTTAGGGTTAGGGGTTAGGTATTAGGGATAGACTTAGCATTAGGGTTAGGGTTGGGGTTAGGGGTCGAGTTAGGTTTAGGGTAAGGTTTAGGATTAGGGATAGTGTTAATGTTAGTGTTAGGGTTAGGTTTAGGTTAGGGTTAGGTTTATGGTTAGAGTTTAGGGTTAGGGTTAGTTTTAGGGTTAAGGTTAGGGTTAGGATTAGGTTTAGGATTACAATTTAGTGTTGGGGTATGGTTAGGATTTGGGTTATATTTAAGGTTATGGTTAGGGCTAGGTTTAGGGTTAGAATTAGGGGTTAGGTGTTAAGGAGAGGGTTAGGGTTAGGCTTCCCGTTATGGTTAGGTTTTGGGTCATGATTAGGTTCAGGCTTAGGGTTATGGTAAGGTTTAGGGTTAGGGTTAGGGTTAGATTTAGAGGTAGGGTTAGGGTTATGGTTAGGGGTTAGGTGTTAGCAAAAGGGTTAGGGTTAGTGTTAGAGTTTAGGATTAGGGTTAGGTTTAGGGTTAGTGTTAGGGTTAAATTTTAGGGTTAGGGTTGTGGTTAGGGCTAGGGTTATTTTTGTGTTAGGATTAGAATTTAGAGTTAGAGTTAGGTTTAGGGTTAGGATTACAGTTACAGTTAGGGTTAGGTTTAGGGTTAGGTGTTAAGTGTTAGGAAGAGGGTTATGATTAGGCTTCGGGATAGTGTTAGGGTTATGGTTAGGTATTAGGTTTTAGTTATAGAGTTAGCGTTAGAGTTAGGGTTAGGGTAAGGGATTAATGTCAATGTTAAGGCTAGGGTTAGGGTTAGGGATAGTGTTCGGGTTAGAGTTAGGGTTAGTTGTTAAGTTTAGGGTTAGGATTACAATTAGTGTTATGGTTAAGTTTAGAGGTTAGTGTTCATGTTAGGGTTCGTGTTAGGGTTAGGGTTAGGATTAGGGTTAGGGTTAGAATTAGGGTTACTGTTAGTTTTAGGTTTATGTTTAGGGTTAGGGTTATGAGTAGTGTTAGGATTAGAATTTAGGGTTAGGCTTAGGGTTAGGATAAGTTTTAGGGTTAGGGTTAGGTGTTTGGTGTTAGCGTTAAGGTTAGGGTTATGTTTAGGGTTATGGTTAGAGGTTAGTGTTATTTTTAGGGTTAGGGTTTGGGTTAGGGTTATGGTTTGGATTAGAATTAAAGGTTAGGAATAAAGTCAGGGTTAGTAGTTTGGTTTAGTGTTAGTGTTAGTGTTAGGGTTGGAGTTAGGGTTAGTGATAGAGTTAGAGGTTAGTGTTAAGTTTAGAGTTAGTTTTAGGGTTAAGGTTAGGGTTAGGGTTTGGTTTAGGTTTAGAGGTGCTGGGTAGGGTTATGGTTATGTTTAGATTTAGGTTTAGGTTCAGGTTTAGGGTAAAGGTTAGTGTTAGAGGTATGGGTTAGGGTTAGGGTTCAGGCTAGGTTTAGGGTTATGGTAGGTTTAGGATTAGCGTTAGTGATAGAGGTTAGTGTTGAGGTTAGGGTTGTGTTTAGGGTCAGGGTTTCGTTAGGGTTAGAAATAAGGGTGAGGGTTAGGGTTAAGTTTATGGTTAGGGTTAGTTTAGGATTAGGGTTAGGGGTTAGGTGTTATGGGGAGGATTAGTGTTAGGTTTCGGGTTACTGTCAGTGGTAGTGTTATGATTAGATTAAGGTTTTGGGTTATGGTTAGGGTTAATATTAAGGTCAGAGTTAGGTTTACGATTAGGTTTAGGGTTAGGTTTAGGCTTAGGGTTAGGGGTTAGGTGTTAGGGATATGGTTAGGGTTATGGTTAGGTTTACAGTTAGGTTTAGGTTTACCTATAGCGTTAGTGTTAGGGTTAGAGTTTAGGGTTAGGGTTAGGGTTAGGTTTAGGTTTAGGATTAGGGTTAGGCTTATGGGTAGTGTTTAGTGTTAGGTTTAGAGTTTGAGTTTGGGGTTAAGGTTATGGTTAGGCTTAGGCTTAGCGTTTATGATTAGGGTTAGTGTTAGGGTTAGGGTTAAAGCTTAGGTTTAGGGTTAGGGTTAGGGTTATGGTTAGGATTAGGGTTATGTATAGAGGTTAGGGTTAGGGTTAGGTTTAGAGTTAGTGTTAGTGTTAGGGTTAGGGTTAGTTTTAGAGTTAGGTTTAGGTTTAAGGTTAGTGTTAGAGTTAGGATTAGGGTTAGAGTTAGGGTTAGGAATAGGGTTATGATTAGGCTTTTGGTTACGGTTAGGGTTAGGGTTAGGGTTATGGTTAGGGTTAGGTTGAGGTTTAGGATTATGGCCAGGGTTTGGGTTAGACATTAGGTTTAGTGTTAGTTTTAAGGTTAGAGATTAGAGTTAGTTTTAGGTTAAGTATTAGGGTTAGGGTTAGGGTTAGGATTAGAATTTAGTGTTAGGCTTCGGTTTATGGGTAGGGTTACAGTTAGGGTTAGGTTAGGTTTAGTGTTAGGGTTAGGCTTAGAATTTAGGATTAGGGTTAGGTTTAGGGTTAGAATTTGGAGTAGGGTTAGTTTTAGGTTTAGTGTTAAGGTTAGGGTTAGGGTTAGGGGTAGTGTTAGGATTAGAATTTAGGGTTAGTGCTAGGGTTAGGATTAGGTTTAGTGTTATGGTTATGTGTTAGGTGTTAGCGTTAAGGTTAGGGTTAGTGTTAGGGTTATGGTTAGAGTTAGATTTAGGGTTAGTGTTAGAGTTAGGGTTATTGTTAGTGTTAAAGTTAAAGGTTAGGACTATGGTTTGGGGTAGAAGTTTGTTTTAGTGTTAGGTTTAGGGTTAGAGATTAGGGTTAAGTTTAGGTTAAGTTTTAGGGTTAGTGTTAGGATTAGGGTTAGGATTAGAATTTAGTGTTAGGTTTAGGTTTAGGGTTAGGTTTACGGTTATGTTTAGGTTTACGTATAGTGTTAGTGTTAGGGTTAGGTTTAGTGTTAAGGTTAGAAGTTTGTTTTAGGTTTAGAGTTAGGTTTAAGATTAGGGTTAGGGTTTGGTTTATTGTTAGACGTACGTGTTAGGGTTAGGTTTAGGTTTATGGTTAGGTTTAGGGTTAGGGTTATGGTTAAGTTTAGGTTTAGAGTTAGGGTTATGTTTAGTGTTAGGGTTACGGTTAGTGTTAGCAGTATTGGTTAGGGTTAGGGTTAGGTTTAGGGTTATGGTAGCTTCATAGTTAGGGTTAGTGTTAGAGGATAGGTTTTTGGTTAGGGTTGTGCTTAGATTCAAGGTTAGGATAGGGTTACAAGTAAGGGTTAGGGTTAGGTTTAGGGGTAGGGTTAGGTTTAGTGATAGTGTTATGGTAGGTTTAGGGTTAAGGTTCAGGTTACCTATTAATGTCAGTGTTAGGGTTATTTTAAGGGGTTATTTTAGGGTTAGGGTTAGGGATTAATGTTAGCTTTAGGGTTAGGTTTATGGTTAGGGTTGGGGTTAGTGTTAGGGTTAGGGTTAGAGTTTAGGATTACGATTAGGTTTAGGGTTAGTGTTAGGGTTAGGGTTAAATTTTAGGGTTATGGTTAGGATTAGTGTTGGGGTTAGTGTTAGGGTTAGTGTTAGGGTTACTTTTAGGGGTTAGGTGTTAGAGAGAGGCTTAGGTTAGGGCTTCGGATTATGGTTAGTGTTAGGGTTACGATTAGGTTTAGGGTTAAGGTTAGGGTTAGAGGTTAGGGTTAATGTTAGGGTTGTGGTTAGGGTCAGGGTTAGGGTAGGGTTAGAAGTAAGGTTAAGCGATAAGTTAAGGGCTAGGGTCAGGGTTAGGGATAGTGTTATGGTAGGTTTAGGGTTATGGTTCGGGTGAGTTATTACAGTCAGTGTTAGGGTTATTTTAAGGGGTAGGGTTAGGGCTAGGGTTAGGGATTAATTTTAGATATAGGGTTAGGTTTATGTTTAGTGTTAGTGTTAGGGTTAGTGTTAGGGTTATGGTTAGAGTTTAGGATACGGTTAGGTTTAGGGTTAGTGTTAGGGTTAAATTTTAGAGTTAGGGTTACGTTTAGGGTTAGGATTAAAATTAAGGTTAGAGTTAGGTTTAGGGTTAAGGTTACAGTTATGGTTAGGGTTAGGGTTAGGTTTAGAGGTTAAATGTTAAAGAGGGTTATGGTTAGGCTTCGAGTTTGGTTTAGAGTTAGTGTTAGGGGTTAGGTATTAGGGATAGACTTAGCGTTAGGGTTAGGGTTGGGGTTAGGGTTAGGTTTAGGGTAAGGTTTAGGTTTAGGGATAGTGTTAGTGTTTGGGTTACGGTTAGGATTAGTTTTAGGGTTAGAGTTTAGGTTTAGGTTTAGGTTTAGGGTTAACTTTAGGGTTAGGGTTAGGCTTAGGCTTAGGATTACAATTTATGGTTGGGGTAGGGTTAGGGTTAGGTTTACATTTAAGGTTAGGGTTATGGCTAGGCTTAGGATTAGAGTTAGGGGTTAAGTGTTAGGGAGAGGGTTATGGTTAGGCTTCCAGTTATGGTTAGGTTTTTGGTTATGATTAGGTTTAGGCTTAGGGTTATGGTAAGGGTTAGTGTTAGGTTCAGGAATAGGATTATATTTAGAGGTCAGTTTAGGGTTAGGGGTTAGCTGTTAGCGTCAGGGTTAGTGTTAGGGTTAGGGTTAGGTATTACAGTCAGGCTTCGGGTTAGTTTAAGCGGTAGAGTTTGGGTTAAGGTAAGGGATTAATGTTTGGTTTAGGGTTAGAGTTAAGAGTAGACGTTAGGGTTAGTGGTAGGGTTAGCATTATGGTTACACTTAGAATTAGTGTTAGTGTTATGCTTAGGGTTAGGTGGTTTGGGTTAGGGACATGTTTAATGTTAGGTTTTGGATTACGGTTAGGGTTAGGGTTACGATTAGCTTTAGGGTAAGGCTTAGGGTTAGGGTTAATGTTAGGTTTAATTTTAGTGTTAGTTTTAGGGTTAGGTTTAGTATTAGGGCTAGGGGTTACGTGTTAGGGATAGGGTTAGTGTTAGGGTTAGGTTTAGGTTTAGGGTTAGGGTTAGGTATAGTGTTAGGTTTACATTTAGGGTTTGGGGTTAGTGTTAGTGTTAAGGTTAGGGGTAGTGTTAGGTTTATGGTTACAGTTTAGTTTTATGGTTAGTTTAGTGTTAGGTTTAGGGTTATTGTTAGTGTTAGGCTTAGGGTTGGGTTTAGGGTTAGGGTTAGGGTTAGGTTTATGATTAGGGTTAGTATTAGATATTAGGTGTTAGGAAGAGGGTTAGGATTAGGCTTTCGGTTAGTATTAGGGTTAGCATTACGATTAGGTTTAGTGTTAGGGTTAGGTTTAGGTTTATGGTTAGTTTTAGAGTTAGGGTTAGAGTTAGGGGTTAGGTGTTAGGGATAGTGTTAGGGTTAGGATTAGGTTTAGGGTTATTGTTAGGGTTAGGGATAGTGTTATGGTTAATGTTAGGGTTAGTGGTTAAGTTTAGGTTTAGGATTATGGTTAGGTTTAGGGTTAGGGTTAGAGTTATGTTTAGGTTTAGGATTAGGTTTAGATTTAGAGTTAGGGCTAGGGTTAGTTTTAGTTTAGGTTTAGGGTTAGGGTTATGGTTATGGGTTGTGTTAGAATTAGAATTTAGGGTTAGGCTTAGGGTTAGGATTAGGTTTAGGCTTAGGGTTAGGTGTTAGGTGTTAGCGTTAAGGTTATGGTTAGGGTTAGGGTTATGGTTAGAGGTTAGTGTTAGGCTTGGGGTTAGGGCTATGGTTAAGCTTAGAATTAAAAGTTAGGATTAAGGTTAGAGTTAGAAGTTTGGTTTAATGTTAGGTCTGGGGTTACAGTTAGAATTAGGGTTAGAGGTTAGTGTTAGTTTTAGAGTTAGGTTTAGGGTTAAAGTTAGGGTTAGGTTTAGGTTTAGGTTTAGAGGTACAGGTTAGGGTTAGGTTTAGGGTTAGGGTTATGCTTAGGTTTTGGTTAGGTTTAGGTTTAGGGTTAGGTTTAGGGTTAGTGTTAGAGGTATGAGTTAGTGTTAGGCTTAGGTTTAGGCTTATGGTACGTTTAGGGTTAGGATTATTGATAGAGGTTAGGTTTAGAGTTTAGGATTAGGGTTAGATTTATTGTTAGGTTTAGGGTTAGGGTTAGTGTTAGGGTTAGGTTTAGAGTTTAGGATTAGGGTTAGTTTTAGGGTTAGTGTTAGGTTTAGGATTAGGTTTAGGGTTAAATTTTAGGATTAGGGTTACATTTAGGTTTAGGGTTATTTTTAGGGTTAGAATTAGAATTTAGTGTTAGAATTAGGCTTAGGGTTATTGTTACGGTTACTTTTAGGGTGAGGGTTAGGTTAATGTTTAGGTTTAGGTGTTAAGTGTTAGGGAGAGGGTTATGGTTAGGCTGCGCGTTAGGATTAGTGTTAGTGTTAGGGGTTAGGTATTAGGTTTAGAGTTTGCATTAGGGTTACGGTTATGGTTAGTTTTAGGGTAAGGTTTATGGTTAGGGATAGTGTTAGGTTTAGGGTTCGGGTTAGTGTTAGTGTTAGGGTTAGGGTTAGGTTTATGGTTAGAGTTTAGTTTTAGTGTTAGGTTTAGTGTTAAGGTAAGGGTTAGGGTTAGATTTAGGATTAAAATTTATGATTGGGGTAGGGTTAGTGTTAGGGCTAGGTTAAGGGTTAGTGTTAGAGGTTAGGTGTTAGGAAGAGGGTTAGATTTTAGGCTTCCAGTTACGGTTCGGTTTTGGGTTACGATTAGGTTTAGGCTTAGGGTTATGGTTAGGGTTAGGGTTAGATTTAGTGTTAGGGTTAGATTTAGTGGTAGGGTTAGGGTTAAGTGTTAGGTGTTAGCGACAGCATTAGGGTTAGGTTTAGGGTTAGTGTTAGAGGTATGGGTTCGGGTTAGGTTTAGTGTTGGGTTTAGGTTTATGGTAGGTTTAGGGTTAGGGTTAGTGTTAGAGGTTAGGTTTCATGTTAGGGTTGTGGTTAGGGTCAGGGTTGTAGAAGGATTAGAAGTAAGGGTTAAGTTTTGGTTTAGGGGTAGGATTAGCGTTAGGCATAGTGTTATGGTAGGGTTAGGGTTAGGTTTCGGGTTAGGTATTACAGACTGTGTTATGTTTATTTTAAGGCTTATGGGTAGGGTTAGGCTTAGGGTTAGAGATTAATGTTAGGTTTAGGGTTAGATTTATAGTTAGGGATAGGGTTAGGTTTAGGCGTTAGGTCTTAGTGACAGGGTTAGGGGTAGGGATAGGTATTACAGTCAGGTTTCGGGTTAGTTTAAGTCACAGAGATAGGGTTAGGGTAAGGGATTAATGTTAGGTTTTGGGTTAGGGTTATGTTTAGGGTTAGTTTTAGGGTTAGATTAGAAGTTAGTGTTAGTCGTAGGGTTAGGATTGTGTTTACGGTTAGGGTTAGGGTTAGTGTTAGGATTAGCATTAGGCATTAGGGGTTAGGGAGAGGTTTAAGGTTAGGCTTCAGATTATGGTTAGGGTTAGTGTTGCAATTAGATTTAGGGTAAGGCTTAGGGTTACGGTTATTGTTAGGCATAGTTTTAGTGTTAGTTTTATGGTTAGGTTTAGTGTTAGGGTTAGAGGTTTAGTATTAGGGATAGGGTTAGGTTTAGGGTTAGGTTTACGGTTAGGGTTAGGGATGGGTTAGTGTTAGTGTTAAGGTTAGGTTAGGGTTAGATTTAGGGTTAGAGTTTAGAATCATGGTTAAGTTAGGGTTAGGGTTAGCATTAGTGTTAGGGTAAAGGTTAGGGCTAGGGTTAGCTTTATGATTTGGGTGAGTATTAGAGGTTAAGGGTTAGGAAGAGGGTTAGGGTTAGGCTTTGGTTTAGGGATAAGTGTTAGCATTATGGTCAGGGTTAAAGTTAAAGTTAGGATTAAGGTTATGTTTAGAAGTTTGGTTTAGTGTTAAAGTTAGGGTTAGTGTTAGGGTTTGGTTAGGGTTAGAGGTTAGTGTTAGGTTTAGATTTAGGTTTAGGTTTAAGGTCAGGGTTAGGGTTAGGTTTAGGTTTAGAAGTACGGGTTAGAGTTAGGGTTTTGGTTATGGTTAGGGTTATGGTTAGGTTTAGGGTTAGGTTAGGTTTAGGGTTAGGGTTACGGTTACGGTTAGAGGTATGCATTAGGCTTAGGGTAAGGGTTAGGCTTAGGGTTATGGGAGGTTTGGTGTTAGGGTTAGTGATAGAGGTTAGTGTTAAGGTTACGTTTGTCGTTAGGGTCAGTGTTAGGGTAGGGTTAGAAATAAGGGTTAAGGTTAAGTTTAGGGGTAATGTTAGTTTTAGGGATAGTGTTATGGTAGGTTTCAGGTTAGGTATTACGGTCTGTGTTAGGTTTATTTTAAGGTTTAGGGTTAGTGTTAGGGTTATGATTAGGGTTAGAGTTAAAGGTTAGGATTAAGGTTAGTGTTAGAATTATGGTTTAGTGTTAGTGTTAGGGTTAGGGTTGGTGTTAGGGTTAGAGGTTAGTGTTAGGCTTATGTTAGGTTTAGGGTTAAGGTTAGGGTTAGGGTTAGATTTATTGTTAGACATAAGGGTTAGGGTTAGGTTTAGGGGTAGGGTTATGGTTAAGTTTAGGGTTAGTGTTAGGTTTAGGTTTAGGGTTAGTGTTAGAGTTATGGGTTAGGGTTAGGGTTAGGGTTATGTTAGCTTTAGGGTTAGGGTTAGTGTTAGAGGTTAGGTTTAAGGTTAGGGTTGTGGTTAGGCTCTAGGTTAGGATAGGGTTAGAAATAAGACTTAGGGTTAGGTTTGAGAGGGTAGGGTTAGGTTTAGAGAGAGTGTTATGGTAGGTTTAGAGTTAGGTTTCGGGTTAGCTATTACGGTCAGTGTTAGGGTTAGTTTAAGGGGTAGGGATAGGGTTAGGTTTAGGGATTAATGTTAGGTTTAGGTTTAGGTTTATGGTTAGGGTTAGTGTTAGGGTTAGTGTTATGGTTAGAGTTTAGAATTAGGTTTAGGTTTAGGGTTAGTGTTAGTGTTAATGTTAGGTTTAGGGTTAAATTTTAGCGTTAGGGTTATGTTCAGTGTTAGGTTTATTTTTAGTGTTAGGATTAGAATTTAGGGTTAGAGTTATGTTTAGGATTAGAGTTAGGGTTATGGTTATGGTTAGAGTTTAGTTTAGGTTTAGGGTTAGGTGTTAAATGTTGGGAAGTTGGTAATGGTTAGGCTTCAGGTTAGGGTTAGGGTTAGGGCTTAGGTATTAAGGATAGAGTTAGCGTTAGGGTTAGGGCTAGGGTTAGGTTTAGGGTTAGGGATAGTATACGGTTTAGGTTTAGGGTTAGTGATCTTGTTATGGTTAGGTTTAGGGTTAGAGTTTAGTTTTAGGGTTAGGTTTTGGGTTAAGGTTATTGTTAGGGTTAGGTTTAGGATTACAATTTATGGTTGGGGTAGGATTAGTTATAGGGTTAGGTTTAAAGTTAGGGTTAGGGTAGGTTTAGGGTTAGAGTTTGGTTTTAGGTTTAGGTTTAGGGTTAAGTTTAGGGTTAAGGTTAGGTTTAGAATTATAGTTTATGGTTGGGGTAGGGTTAGTCTTAGCGTTATGTTTAAGGTTCGGGTTAGGGCTAGGTTTAGGGTTAGAGTTAGGGGTTAGGTGTTAGGGAGAGTGTTAGTGTTAGGCTTCTGGTTACGGTTAAGTTTTGTGTTACAATTAGGTTTGGGCTTACGGTTAGTGTTAGGTTTATGTTTATGTTAGATTTAGAGGTAGGGTTAGGGTTAGGTTTAGGGGTTAGGAGTTAGCGACAGGGTTAGGGTTAGGGTTAGTTTTAGGTATTACAGTCATGCTTCAGGTTAGTTTAAGGGGTAGAGTTAGGGTTAGGTTAAGGGATTAATGTTAGATTTAGGGTTAGGTTTGTTTTAGGGTTAAGGTTAGAAGTTAGGGTTAGTGGTAGGGTTAGGATTATGGTTACGGTTACAGTTAGGATTAGTGTTAGGTTTAGGCTTAGGGGTTAGGAGTTAGTGCGAAGCTTAAGTTTAGGCTTCAAATTACGGTTAGGATTTGGGTTACGATTAGCTTTAGGGCAATTCTTAGGGTTAGGTTTAGTGTTAGCGTTAGTTTTTGCGTTAGTTTTAGGTTTAGGTTAAGCGTTAGGGTTAGGGCTTAGGTTTTAGGGAGAGGGTTAGGTTTAGGTTTAGGGATAGGGTTAGGGATAGTGTTAGGTTTAGAGTTAGGGTTTAGGGTTAGTGTTAGAGGTATCGGTTAGGGTTAGGTTTAGTGTTAGGTTTAGCTTCATGGTAGGTTTAGGGTTAGGGTTAGTGTTAGAGGTTAGAGTTAAGGTTAGGGGTGTGGTTAGGATCAGGGTTATAGTAGGGTTAGTATTAAGTGTTAGGTTTTGGTTTAGGGTAGTATAAGGTTTAAGGATAGTGTTATGGTAGGTTTAGGGTTAGGTATTACAGTCTGTGTTATATTTATTTTAAGGTTTATGGGTAGGGTTAGGCTTAGGGTTAGAGATTAATGTTAGTTTTAGTGTTAGGTTTATGGTTAGGGCTAGGGTTAGGTTTAGGGGTTAGTTGTTAGCAACAGGGTTAGAGTTAGGGTTAGGTATTACAGTCAGGTTTCAGGTTAGTTTAAGGGGTAGAGTTAGGGTTAGGGTAAGGGATTAATGTTAGATTTAGGGTTAGGTTTGGTTTAGGGTTAAGATTAGAAGTTAGGGTTAGTGGTAGGGTTAGGATTATGGTTATGGTTACGGTTAGGCTTAGGGGTAAGCAGTTAGCGCAAGGATTAAGTTTAGGTTTCAAATTACGATTAGGGTTTGGGTTACGATTAGTTTTAGGGTAAGGCTTAGGGTTAGGTTTAGTGTTAGGGTTAGTTTTTGTGTTAGTTTTAGGATTAGGTTTAGCGTTAGTGTTAGGGCTTAGGTGTTAGGGATAGGGTTAGGTTTAGGGTTAGGGTTAGGGATAGTGTTAGGTTTAGAGTTAGCGTTTAGGGTTAATGTTAGAGGTATGGGTTAGGGTTAGGTTTAGTGTTAGGTTTAGGTTTATGGTAGGTTTAGGTTTAGGGTTAGTGTTAGTGGTTAGGGTCAGTGTTATATTTGGGTTAGAAGTAAGCATTAGGTTTTGGTTTAGGGGTAGGATTAGTGTTAGGCATAGTGTTATGGTAGGTTTATGGTTAGGTTTCACGTTAGGTATTATGGTCTGTGTTATGTTTATTTTAAGGTTTATGGGTAGGGTTAGGTTTAGGGTTAGAGATTAATGTTAGGTTTAGTGTTAGGTTTATGGTTAGGGATAGGGTTAGGTTTAGGGGTTAGTTGTTAGCAACAGGCTTAGGGTTAGGGTTAGGTATTACAGTCAGGCTTGGGGTTAGTTTAAGTCATAGAGATAGGGTTAGGGTAAGGGATTAATGTTAGGTTTAGGGTTAGGGTTATGGTTAGGTTTAGTTTTAGGGTTAGAATTAGAAGTTAGTGTTAGTGGTAGGGTTAGGATTATGGTTACGGTTAGGGTTAGGGTTAGTGTTAGGATTAGCATTAGGAATTAGGGGTTAGGGAGAGGTTCAAGGTTAGGCTTCAGATTACGGTTAGGGTTAGGGTTACAATTAGATTTAGGGTAAGGCTTAAGGTTACGGTTATTGTTAGGCTTAATTTTGTGTTAGTTTTAGGGTTAGGTTTAGCGTTAGGGTTAGAGGTTAGGTATTAGGGATAGGGTTAGGTTTAGGGTTAGGTTTACGGTTAGGGTTAGGGATAGGAATAGTGTTAGGTTTAGAGTTAGCATTTAGGGTTAGTGTTAGGGTAAAGGTTAGGTTAGGGTTAGGTTTAGGGTTACAGTTTAGGATTATGGTTAGGTTAGGGTTAGGTTTAGCATTAGTGTTAGGGTTAGGGTTAGGGCTAGGGTTAAGGTTATGATTGG
Organism: Cavia porcellus; assembly: GCF_034190915.1. Taxonomy (NCBI): domain Eukaryota; kingdom Metazoa; phylum Chordata; class Mammalia; order Rodentia; family Caviidae; genus Cavia; species Cavia porcellus. Next base: position 7,905,310 of record NW_026947518.1, read on the forward strand.
GATGAGGATTAGAGGTTAGGGGTTAGGACGACGGTTAGTGTTAGTCTTTGGTTAGGGGTAGGGTTAGCATTACGAATAGGTTTAGTGTTAGTTTTAGGGTTAGATTTAGGGTTACTTTTAGAGTTAGGGTTAGGGTTAAGATTAGGGTTTAGGTGTTAGGGATAGTGTTAGGGTTAGTGTTAAGTTTAGGTTTAGGGTTAGGGTTAGAGTTAGGGATAGTGTTAGGGTTAGGGTTAAGATTTTTGGTTAAGTTTAGGGTTAAGATTACCGTTAATGTTAGGGTTAAGTTTAGAGGGTAGTGTTCATGTTAGGGTTAGGGTTTGGGTTAGTGTTAGGGTTAGTGTTAGCGGTCGGGGTAGGGGTAGGGTTATGGTTAAGTTTAGGGTTAGTGTTAGGTTTAGGGTTAGGGTTAGTGTTATAGGTATGGGTTAGGGTTAGTTTTAGGGTTATGTTAGCTTTAGGGTTAGGGTTAGTGTTAGAGGTTAGGTTTAAGGTTAGGGTTGTGCTTAGGGTCAAGGTTAGGATAGGGTTAGAAGTAAAAGTTATGGTTAGGTTTAGGGGTAGGGTTAGGTTTAGGGATAGTGTTATGGTAGGTTTAGAATTAGGTTTCGGGTTAGCTATTACGGTCAGTGTTAGGGTTAGTTTAAATGGTAGGGGTAAGTTTAGGGTTAGGGATTAATGTTACGTTTAGGGTTAGGTTTATGGTTAGGGTTAGTGTTAGGGTTAGGGTTAGAGTTTAGGATTAGATTTATGTTTAGGGGTAGTATTAGGGTTAGGGTTAGGTTTAGGGTTAAATTTTAGCATTAGTGTTACATTTAGGGTTAGGTTTATTTTTAGGGTTAGGATTAGAATTTAAGGTTAGAGTTATGTTTAGGATTAGGGTTATGGTTATGGTTAGGGTTAGAGTTATGTTTAGGTTTAGGGTTAGGTGTTAAGTGTTGGGAAGTGGGTAATGGTTAGTTTTCAGGTTAGGGTTAGTGTTAGGGTTAGGGCTTAGGTATTAGGGATAGAGTTAGCGTTAGGTTTAGATCTAGGGTTAGGGTAAGGGTTAGGGTTAGGTTTAGGTATTACAGTCAGGCTTAGTGTTAGTTTAAGGGTTAGTGTTAGGGTTAGGTTAAGGGATTAATGTTAGGTCTGGGTGAGCTTTATTGTTATGGTTAGGGTTATTCTTAGGATCAGAAATTAGCATTGTGGTTAGGGTGAGGGTTAGTGTTAGGGTTAGGGTTAGGATTAGGGTTAGGCTTAGGGGTTAGCTGTTGGGGAGATGGTTAAGTTTAGGCTTTGCATTATGGTTAGGTTTAGTGTTACGATTAGGTTTAGGGTTAGCCTTAGGGTTAGTGTTAGGGTTATGGTTAGGTTTAGTGTTATTTTTATGGTTATGTTAATCGTTAGGTTTAAGGTTAGGTGTCAGGGATAGGGTTAGGGTTACATTTTGGATTAGGTTTATGGTTAGGGTTGGGTTTAGGGATATTGTTAGGTTTAGGGTTAGTGTTTAGGGTTATTGTTAAGGATAGGGTTAGTGTTAGGGTTAGGGTTAGGATTAGGTTTAGTTTAGGGTTAGGTTTAGGGTTAGGGTTAGTGTTAGGGTTATGATTAAGGTTAGAGTTAGTGGTTAGGTGTTAGGGAGAGGTTTAGGGTTAGGCTTTGTGTTATGATTAGTGTAGGATTTAGATTAGTTTTACGGTTAGGGTTAGGGCTAGGCTTAGTGTTAGGGTTAGGTTTATGTTAGGGTTAGGTTTAGTGTTAGGGTCAGAAGTTAGGTTTAGTGTTATGGTTATTGTTAGGATAAGTTTTAGGGTTAGGGTTAGGTTTAGGATTAGGTTTAGGCTTATGGTGAGTGGTTAGCATTACGTTTAGTTTTATAGTTTAGGGCTAGGGTTATGGTAAGGCTTAGAGGTTATAATTAGGTTAGTGTTAGGATTAGGGCTAAACCTTATGTTTAAGGTTTGTTTTATGGTTTAAGGTTAATGTTACGGTTAGGGTTAGGGTTAGATTTAGAGGTGTTAGGGTTAGGTTTTGTGTTAGTGTTAGTGTTAGTGTTAGGGTTAGGGTTAGGTTTATAGTTAGATTTAGGTTTAGGGTTAGTGTTAGGGTTAGTGTTAGGATTACGGTTAGGATTAGTGTTAGGGTTAGGGATAGGGTTACGTTTAAGCTTTGGGTTACGGTTAGTGGTATGGTTTGGGTTATGGTTAGAGATATCTGTTAGGGTTAGCGTGAGGGTTAGAGTTAGGTTTAAGGTTAGTGTTATACTACGTTTAGGGTTACTGTCAGGGTTAGGTATTACAGTCAGGCTTAGGGTAGGTTTAAGGGGTTGGGTTATGTTTAGGGTTTCGTTCAGGCTTACAATTAGGATTAGAGATTATTGTTATGGTTAGGGTTATGCTTAGGGTTAGTGTTACGGTTATGGTTAGATGTTAGGGTTAGGTTTAGGGTTAGTGTTAGGATTAGGGTTAGAAGTTAGGGTTAGGGTTAGGCTTAAAGTTTATGGTTAGTGTTAGCGTTAGGATTAAAGCTTAGGTTCAGGTTTAAGGTTAGGGTTAGGCTTAGGCTTAGGTATAGGGAAAGGGTTAAGATTAGGGTTACTGGTTAATTTTAGGGTAAGCTTTACAGTTAGGTTTAGTGTTAGGTCTAGAAGTTAGTGTTAGGGCTAGAGTTAGGGTTAGGGTTAGGATTAGAAGTTAGGGTTAGAGTTAGGGTTCGGGTTAGGGTTAGGCTTAGGGTTATAGTTAGGGTTAGGGTTAGCGTTAGGGGTTAGGTGTGAGGTATACGGTTATGGGTTAGGGTAATGGTTAGTGTTATGGTTAGGGTTATCGTTTAGGGTTAGGGTTAGGGTTAATGTTATGGTTCAGGTTAGGGTTAGGTTGAAGTTTAGGGTTACGGTTAGTGTTAGGATTAGAAGTTAGGTTTAGTCTTAGGTTTACGGTTAGGGTAGGGATAGGTTTAATGTTATGGTTAGTGTTAGAGTTTAGGGTTAGTGTTAGTGTTAGGGTCAGGGTTAAAGTTAGTTTAGGCTTACGGTTAAAGTACGGGTTAGGGTAGGGTTAGGGTTAGGGTCATGGTTAGGGTTAGGGCTGGGTTACGCTACGTTTAGGATTAGGGTTAGGGTTAATTATTACAAATTGGGTTTTGTTTCGTTTAAGGGTTAGGGTTAGGGTTAGGGTTAGGGTAAGGTATTAATGTTAGGTTTAGGGTTATGGTTATGGTTATGGTTAGGGTTAGGGTTAGTGTTAGAGGTTAGTGTTAATGTTAGGGTTAGGCTTAGTGTTAGTGGTACGGTTAGAGTTTAGGGTTACGTTTAGTGTTGTTAGTGTTATGGTTATTGTTAGGGTTAGAGTTATGGTTAGATGTTAGAATTCTATTTAGGGTAAGAGTTAGAGTTATGGATAGTGTTAGGGTTAGGCTTAGAGGTGATGGTTAGGGTTATGTTTAGGCTTAGAGTTAAATATTAGGTTCAGGGTTTGGTTAGGTTTAGGTTTAGGGATACGGTAAGGGTTAGGATTAGGGTTAGTGGTTAGGTTTAGGGTTATGATTACGGTTAATGCTAGGGTTAGGTTTATAGGTTAGTGTTAGTGTTAGGATTAGGGTTATGTTTAGTGTTAGGGTTAGCGTTAAGTTTAGAGTTAGACTTAGGTTTAGGATTACACTTCGGGTTATGGTTAGTGTTAGGGTTACAATTAGATTCTGGTTAGGGTTAGGGTTACGTTTATGTTTTGCATTAGATTTAGCTTTAGGGTTAGGGTTAGGGTTAGGTTTAGGGGTTGGGTGTTAGGAATTGGGTTAAGGTTATGGTTATGGTTAGGGTTAGGGTTAGTGTTAGAGGTTAGTGTTAATGTTAGGGTTAGGCTTAGTGTTAGTGGTACGGTTAGAGTTTAGGGTTACGTTTAGTGTTGTTAGTGTTATGGTTATTGTTAGGGTTAGAGTTATGGTTAGATGTTAGAATTCTATTTAGGGTAAGAGTTAGAGTTATGGATAGTGTTAGGGTTAGGCTTAGAGGTGATGGTTAGGGTTATGTTTAGGCTTAGAGTTAAATATTAGGTTCAGGGTTTGGTTAGGTTTAGGTTTAGGGATACGGTAAGGGTTAGGATTAGGGTTAGTGGTTAGGTTTAGGGTTATGATTACGGTTAATGCTAGGGTTAGGTTTATAGGTTAGTGTTAGTGTTAGGATTAGGGTTATGTTTAGTGTTAGGGTTAGCGTTAAGTTTAGAGTTAGACTTAGGTTTAGGATTACACTTCGGGTTATGGTTAGTGTTAGGGTTACAATTAGATTCTGGTTAGGGTTAGGGTTACGTTTATGTTTTGCATTAGATTTAGCTTTAGGGTTAGGGTTAGGGTTAGGTTTAGGGGTTGGGTGTTAGGAATTGGGTTAAGGTTATGGTTATGGTTAGGGTTAGGGCTTTGGTTAGGGTTAGTTTTAAGGTTAGGGCTAGGGTTACAGTTAGGCTGAGGATTAGAATTTGGGGTTAGGGTTTGTGTTAGGGTTAGATTTAGGGGTTAGGTTTTAGCGATAGGGTTATGGTTATGGTTAGTTTTAGGGTTAGGTTACCGTTAGGATTTTGGTTAGGTTTAGAGTTAGGGTTAGGTTTTGGTTTAGGGTTAGGGCTAGGGTTAGGATTTTGGTTAGGGTTAGAGTTAGGGTTAAGTTTAGGTTTAGGGTTAGGATTATGGTTAGGGTTTGTATTAGAGTTTAGGGTTAGGGTTAGGTTTAGTTTTATGGGTTATGTTTAATGTTAGGGTTATTTTTAGAGGTTAGCACTAGGTTGAGGTTTAGATTTAGGGTTAGGTTTAGGGTAAGAGTGAATGGTTATTGTTAGGGTTAGGGTTACAGTTAGAGTTTAGGGTTAGTGTTAGGGTAATGGTTAGGTTTAGGGTTTGGTTGAGGTTTAGGGTTAGAGTTTAGGGTTATTCTTATGTTTGTGGTTAGGGTTACATTTAGGGTTAGCGTTAGTGTTAGGTTTAGGGTTAGGGTTAGAGTTAGTTTAGGGCTAGGGTTAGGTTTAGGGTAAGGTTTAGGATTAGTGTTTAGGGTTATGATTAAGTTTAGGGTTAGGGTTTAGGTGTTAGAGAGGGGTTTAGGGTTAGGGTTTGTGTTATGTTTAGGGTAGGATTTAGATTAATTTTAGGGTTAGGGTTACGGTTAGGGTTAGGGTTTTGGTTAGGTTTTTGTTAGGGTTAGGCTTAGTGTTAGGGTCAGGAGTTAGGTTTGGTGTTAGGGTTAGGGTTAGGATTAGGGTTAGGGTTAGGTTTATGTTTAGATATTAGCGTTTGTTTTAGGGTTAGAGTTAGGGTTAGTGTTAGGGGTAGGGTTAGGCTTACAAGTTATGGTTATGGTTATGTTTGTGGTTATGGTTATGGTTAGGGTTAAACCTGAGGTTCAATGTTACGTTTATGGTTAGTGTTAGGGTTACAGTTAGGGTTATGGTTAGAAGTTAGCGTTTGGTTTAGGGTTAGATTTAGGGTTAGTTTTTGGGTTTATGTTAGGCTTAGAGGTTATGGTTAGTGTTAGGGTTTATGTTAGGTTTAAAACTTAGGTTAAGGGTTAGGGTTACTGTTAGGGTTAATGTTAGGAATATCATAAGGGTTAGAATTAGTGTTAGTGGTTAATTTTAGGGTTAGGGTTACAGTTAGGGTTAGGTTTAGAGGTTACTGTTAGTTTTAGGGTTAGGTTTAGGGTTAGTGTGAAGGTTAGGGTTAGTGTTATAGTTAGGGTTAGGTTTAGGGTTAAGCTTAGGGTTATAGTTAGGGTTAGGGTTACAATAAGGTTAGCGTTATCTTTAGGGTTAGGATTAGTTTTAGGGTTTGTGTTAGATTTAGTGTTAGGGTTAAGATTAGGCTTAGGGTCAGGTTTAATGGATAGGTTAGAGATTGGGTTATGGATCAGGATTAGTGTTAGAGTTAGGCTTCGGGTTAGGGTTAGGGTTAGGGCTATATTTTGGGTTAGCATTTATGGTTAGGTTTAGGATTAGGGTTAGTGTTATGGTTAGTGTTAGAGTTAGGTTGAGGTTAAGTGTTAGAATTAGGGTTAGGGTTAGACGTTAGGTAGTGTTAGGTTTAGGGTTAGGGTTAGGGATAGTTTATGGTTAGGGTTAGTATTAGAGTTTAGGGTTAGTTTTAGTGTTAGTGTTGGGTTAGGGTTAGGCTTAGGGGTTAGGTGTTAGGGTGAGAGTTAAGGTTAGGCTTTGGATTACGTTTAGAGTTAGTGTTATGATTAGGTTTAGGGTTAACCTTAGGGTTTGGGTTAGGTTTACAGTTAGGTTTAGTGTTAGTTTTATGGTTATGCTCAGCATTAAGTTTAGGGGTTAGGTGTTAATGATAGGGTTAGGGTTAGGGTTCACGTTAGGTTTACAATTAGGGTTGGGTTTAGGGATAGTGTTAGGTTTAGGGTTAGCGTTTAGGGTTATTGTTAGGGTTAGAGTTAGGGTTAGGTTTAGGGTTAAGCATAGGGGGTAGCTGTTAGGGTTAGGTGTTTTGGAGAGGGTTGGGTTTAGGCTTAGGGTTACGGTTAGGTTTAGAGTTACGTTTAGGTTAGGGTTAGGGTTAGATGTTATGGATAGGTTTAGGATTTGGGTTAGTGTTATGGTTAGAGTTTAGGTTTACGGTTGGGGTTAGTGTTAAGATTAGGATTAGTGGTTAGTGTTAGGTTTGGGTTAGGGTTATGGTTAACACTTAGGCTTAGGGTTAGGGTTAGGATCAGTGTTAGTGTTAGGGATAGGGTTTGGGTTAGCATTAGGGTTAGATTTATGGTTAGATGTTAGCATTAGGTTTAGTGATAAACTTTGTGGTTAGGGTTAGGGTGAGGCTTGGAAGTTATGTTTAGTGTTATGGTTAGGGTTAGGTTTAAAGCTTAGGTTTAGGGTTAGCGTTAGGGTTAGGGATAGGGTTAGTGTTAGGGTTAGGGCTAGGCTTAGGGTTTTGGTTAGGTTTAAGATTACATTTAGGTTAGGCTTAGGCTTAGGGTTAGAATTTAGGTTTAGTGTTAGGTTTAGGGTTAGGGTTAAGGATAGGTTTAGGTTTAGGGTTAGTGTTACAGGTTCTGGTTAGTGTTACATGTTCGGTTTAGTGTTAGGTTTAGGATTAGAATTTTGAGTTAGGGTTAGGGTTAGGTTTAGGGGTTATGTGTTATGGATGGGATAATTGTTATGCTTAGGTTTAGTCTTAAGGTTATGGTTATGGTTAGATGTTAGCGTTAGGTTTAGGGTTACAGTTAGGTTTAGGGTTAGGATTTCAGTTACAGTTAAAGGTTCCTGTTAGTGTTAGGGTTATGGTTAGAGTTTAGCGTTAGTATTAGGGTAAGTGTTAGGTTTCGGGTTAGAGTTTAGGGTTATGATTCAGTTTAGAGGTAGGATTAGTGTTAGGGTTAGCATTAGGTTTACGCTTAGTGTTAGGGTTATGATTAAGGTTAGGGTTAGGGATTAGGTGTTACTGAGAGGGTTAGGTTTAAGCTTTGGGTAATGGTTAGGGTTAGGGTTATGATTAGGTTTATGGTTAGGGTTAGGGTTAGAGTTAGGGTTTGTTTTGTAGTTAGGGTTAGCGTTAGGTTTAGGGCTTAGGTGTTAGCAATAGGGTTAGTGTTAGGGTTAGGTTTAGCGTTTGGTTTACAGTTAGAAATAGTGTTATGTTTATGGTTAAAGCTTTGGTTCAGTTTTATGTTTAGGGTTACTGTTAGGTTTAGGGATAGGTTAAGGGTTAGAATTTGTGTTAGTGGTAAAGTTTAGGGTTAGGATTACAGTTAATGCTAAGGTTAGTTTTAGAGTTTAGTGTTAGTGTTAGGATGAGGCTTAGGGTTAATATTAGGGTTAGGGTTAAGGTTAGAGTTAGGTTTAGGGTTAGGTTTAGCCTTATGGTTAGGGTTAGGGTTAAATTTAGGTTCGGTTTTGGGTTAGGGCTAGGGTCAGGGTTAGGATTAGAATTTAGGGTGAGGGTTCGGCTTACTGTTTAGGGTTAGGGTTAGGTTTACGGTTATGGGTAGAGGTTAGCATTAGGTTTAGGGTTATGGTTAGGGTTAGGGTTTGGGTTAGAGTTAAAGGTTAGGGTTAGGGTTAAAGTTAGAGTTTAGGGTTAGTGTTAAGGCAAGTGTTAGTTTTAGTGTTAGGGTCAGTTTTAGGGTTAGGGTTAGGGTTTCGCTTAGTGTTAGGGTTATGATTAAGGTTAGGATTAGGGGTTAGGTGTTAGGGAGAGGGTTAGGGTTAGGCTTTGCGTTACAGTTATGGTTAGGCTTTGGTTTACAGTTAGGGTTATGGTTACAATTTCTTTTAGGGTTAGGGTTTGGGTAAGGGTTAGGTTTAGGGTTAGGTTTAGGGTTAGATTTAGAGTTAGTGTTAGCCATAGGTTTAGGGGTTTGGTTTTTTTGATAGGGTTAGTGTTAGGGTTAAGGTTAGGGTTCGGTTTAGGGTTAGGGTTAAGGTTATGTGTAGTGTTAGGGTTAGATTTAGGTTTTAGGGTTTGGGTTAGTGTTAGGTTTAGGTTTAGTTTTCAGTTTACGGTTAGGTTTAGAGTTAGGGTTAGGGGTTAGGTTTTATCAATAGGGTTAGGTTAGGTTTAGGGTTAGGGTGAGGCTTAGAAGTTATGGTTATGGTTATGGTGAAAGCTTAGGTTCAGGTTTAGTTTTAGGGTTAAGGTAAGGCTTAGGGATAGGGTAAAGGTTAGGATTAGGTTTAGTGATTAGTTTTATGCTTAGGTTTAGGTTTAGGGTTAGGGTTACGGTTAGGTTTAGGGTTTGCATTAGATTTAGTTTTAGGTTTAGGATTAATGTTAGGTTAGGTTTAGGGGTTAGGTTTTAGGCATAGGGTTATGGATTAGGGTTAGTGTTAGGATTAGGGTTATGGTTATGGTTAGGGGTAGAGTTATGGATATGGTTAGAGGTTAGCGTTACGTTTAGGTTTAGGGTTAGGGTTAGGTTTAGGGTTAGGGTTTCGGTTATAGTTAAAGGTTAGGGTTAGGTTTAGGGTTACGGTTAGAGATTAGTGTTAGTGTTAGTGTAAGAGTTAGGTTTAGGGTTAAGGTTAGGTTTAGGGTTAGAGTTAGGTTTAGAGTTAGGTTTAGGGTTATGCTTACTGTTAGGGTTATGATTAAGGTTAGTGTTAGGGATTAGGTGTTACGGAGAGGGTTAGGTTTAGGCTTTGGGTTATGGTTAGGGTTAGAGTTATGATTAGGTTTAGGGTTAGGGTTATAGTTAGGGTTAGTGTTAATGTTAGGAATAGCGTCAGGGTTAGGATTAGGGTTAGTTGTTAGTTTTAGGTTTAGGGTTACAGTTAGGGTTAAGTTTAAGTTTAGATGTTACTGTTAGTTTTGGGGTCAGGGTTAGGGTTAGTGTGAGTGTTAGGGTTTGTGTTAGAGTTAGGGTTAGGTTTAGGGTTAGGCTTAGGGTTATAGTTAGGGTTAGGGTTATAATTAGGTTAGTGTTTGGTTTAGGGTTAGGGTTAGGTTTACGGTTTGCGTTAAATTTAGTGTTAGGTATAGTATTAGTGTTAGGGTCAGGTTTAATGGTTAAGTGTTAGGGATAGGGTTATGGATTGGGGTTCGTGTTAGAGTTAGCCTTCTGGTTAGGCTTCGGGTTAGGTTATGGTTAGTGTTAGCCTATGGGGTTAGGGTTAGTATTAGGGTTAGTGCTATTGTTAGGGTTATGGTTAGTTTGAGGTTAATGGTTAGGGTTAGGGTTAGGGTTAGGGTTAGGGTTAGAATTTAGCTTTAGTGCTAGGTTTAGGGTTAGGGTTAGGGATGGTTTAGGGTTAGGGTTAGTGTTAGAGTTTAGTGTTTGTGTTGGTTTTAGTGTTGGGGTTAGTTTAAGTCTTCAGGTTAGGTTTAGGGTTAGATATATGGGTTAGTGTTAGGGTTAGGCTAGGTTTAGGGTTAGTGTTAGGTTTAGGTATTACATTCAGGCTTAGCGTTAGTTTAAGGGGTCGGTTAGGGTTAGGTTAAGGGATTAATGTTAGGTCTGGGTTAGGGTTATTGTTATGGTTAGGGTTATGGTTAGGATCAGAAATTAGCATTGTGGTTAGGGTTAGGGTTAGTGTTAGGGTTAATGTTAGGTTAGAGTTTGGGTTCTTGTTAGGCTTAGGGGTTAGGTGTTGGGGAGATTTTTAAGGATAGGCTTCACATTACGGTTAGGGTTAGTGTAATGATTAGTTTTAGGGTTAGCCTTAGGAATAGGGTTAGGTTTATGGATAGGTTTAGTGTTATATTTATGTTTATGTTCAGTGTTAGGGTTAGGGGTTAGGTGTTAGGGATAGGATTAGGGTTAGGGTTAGGTTTCGGGTTAGGTTTACGGTTAGGGTTGGGTTTAGGGATATTGTTAGGTTTAGGGTTAGTGTTTAGGGTTATTGTTAGGGTTAGGATTAGGGTTAGGGTTAGTGTTAGGTTAGGGTTAGGGTTAGGGTTAGGCTTAGGGGTTAGGTGTTAGTATTAGGTGTTACGGAGAGGGTTAGGTTTAGGCTTAGGGTTATGGTTAGGGTTAAAGTTACAACTAGGTTAATATTAGGGTTAGGGTTATGGTTAGGGTTAGATCTTAGGGATAGGTTTAGGGTTTGGGTTTGTTATGATTAGAATTTAAGGTTACGGTTAGGGTTAGGGTTAGGGTTAGGGTTATGTTTCAAGCTTAGGCCTAGGATTAGGGTTAGGGTTAGGGTTAGGGTTAGGGTTAGGGTTAGCTTTAGTGTTAGGTTCAGGGCTTTGGTTAGGTTTAGGGTTAGCTTTATGTTTACAGGTTAGCGTTAGGTTTAGTGATAGAGTTTGTGGTTAGGGTAAGGGTTAGAGTTAGGGATAGTGTTAGTGTTAGTGTTAGGGCTAGTCTTAGGATTATGGTTAGGGTTAGGATTACATTTAGGTTAGGTTTAGGGTTAGGGTTTGGGTTAGGTTTAGAATTTAGGTTTAGTGTTAGGGTTAGGGATAGGTTTAGGGTTAGTGTTAGTGTTAGAGGTTAGGGTTAGTTTTAGGGTTAGGTTTAGGGTTAGGATTAGAATTTTGGGATTGAGTTAGGGTTAGGTTTAGGGGTTATGTGTTATGGAAAGGTAATGGTTATGGTTAGGTTTACAGTTATGGCTACAGTTTAACATTAGGGTTAGGGTTATTGTTAGGGTTTTGGTTAGAGTTAAAGGTTATGGTTAGTGTTAGTGTTACCGTTAGAGTTTAGGGTTAGTGTTAGTTTAAGTGTTAGGTTTAGGGTTATGATTCAGTTTAGGGTTAGGGCTGGTGTTCGGGTTAGTGTTAGGATTATGCTTAACGTTAGGATTATGATTAAGGTTCGGGTTAGGGATTAGGTGTTATGGAGAGGGTTAGGGTTAGGCCTGGGGTTACAGTTAAGGTTAGGGTTATGATTAGGTTTAGGTTTAGTGTTAGGGTTAGGGTTAGGGTGAGGGTTAGAGTTAGTGTTAGATTTATAGTTAGGCTTAGGCTTAGGGTTAGGGGTTAGGTGTTATCTATAGGGTTAGGGTTCAATTTAGGGTTAGGGTTATTTTTAGCAATAGTGTTAGACTTAGGGTTAGGGTTAAAGCTTAGGTTCAGGGTTAGATTTAGGGTTAGGGTTAGGGTTAGGAATAGGGTAAGTTTTAGAATTAGGGTTAGTGGTTAGGTTTAGGGTTAGGATTACGGTTATTGTTAGGGTTATGTTTAGAGATTAGTGTTAGTGTTAGGATTAGGCTTAGGGTTAGGGTTAGTGTTAGGGTTAGGGTTAAGTTTAGAGTTAGAGTTATGGTTAGGTTTAGGCTTATTGTTTTGGTTATGTTTAGGGTTACAATTAGTTTCGGGTTTGGGTTTGGGTTAGCGCTAGGGTCAGGGATAGGATTAGAATTTAGGGTTAGGGTTAGATTTACGGTTTAGTGTTAGGTTTAGTGTTATGGTTATGATTAGAGGTTAGCGTTAGGTTTTGGGTTAGGGTTCGGGTTTGGTTAGTTAAAGGTTAACGTTAGGGTTAGGGTTAGGGTTAGAGTTTAGGGTTAGTGTTAGGGTAAAGTTTAGGTTTAGGTTTAGGGTCAGTGTTAGGGTTAGGTTTAGGATTATGCTTAGTGTTATGGGTTATGATTAAGGTTATTGTTATGGGTAGGTGTTAAGGAGAGTGTTAGAGTTAGGCTTTGGGTTACGGTTAGGGTTATGGTTACGATTAGGTTTAGGGTTAGGGTCAGGGTAAGGGTTGGGTTAGGGTTAGGTTTAGGGTTAGTTTTAGAGTTAGGGTTAGGCATAGGTTTAGGGGTTAGGTTTTATCGATAGTGTTAGGGTTAGGTTTAGGTTTTAGTGTTAGGGTTAGGGTTAGTGTTAGTGTTAGTTTTAGGTTTAAGTTTAGTGTTATTGTTATTGTTAGGGTTAGGGTTAGTGTTACAGTTAGAGTTTAGGTTTAAGTTTAGGGATAGGGTTAGGCTTAGTGTCAGGGTTATGGTTAGAGGTTAGTGTTTGGTTTAGGCTTAGAGTTAGGGTTAGTGTTAGGGTTAGGCTTAGTCTTACAGGTTATGGTTAAGGTTAGGGTTAGGGTGAAAGCTTAGGTATGGGTTAGGTTTAAGGTTAAAGTAACTGTTAGGGATAGGATAACAGTTAGGATTTGGTTTAGTGATTAGTTTTAGGGTTATGGTTATGGTTAGTGTTAGGGGTAACTTTAGGGGTTATTTTTAGGGTTAGGTTTAGGGTTAGTGTTAGTGTGAGTGTTAGGGTTAGGGTTAGAGTTAGGGTTAGGTTTAGGGTTAGGTTTAGGGTTAGGTTTAGGGTTAGGTTTAGGGTTAGGGTTAGGCTTAGCATTATGGTTAGGCTTAGGATTACATTTAGGTTAACGTTTGGGTCAGGGTTGGGTTGAGGTTTAGGGTCAGGTTTTGCGTTAGATGTAGTGCTAGGGTAAGGGTTAGGGTTAGGTTTACGGGTTACGGGTTACTTGTTAGGGGTAGGGTTATGCATTAGGGTTAGGGTTAGTGTTATGGTTAGGGTTAGCGCTTAGGGTTACGCTTAGGGTTAGGCTTAGGGTTAGGGTTCAGGTTAGGGTTAGGTTGAGGTTTAAGGTTAGGCTCTGATTAGGGTTACAAGTTGGGTTTAGTGTTAGGTTTAGAGTTAGTGTTAGGGATAGGTTTAGGTTTAGGGTTAGTGTTAGAGTTTAGGGTTAGTGTTAGGGTTAGTGTTAGAGGTATGTGTTAGGGTTAGTGTTAGCGTTAGGGTTAGTGTTAGGGTTATGCTAGGGTTATGGTTAGCTTTAGGGTTAGGTATTACCGACAGGGTTAGCTTTATTTTAAGGGGTAAGTTTAGGGTTAGGGTAAGGGGTTAATGCTAGGTTTATGGTTAGGGTTATGGTTATGGTTAGGGTTAGGTTTAGGGTTAGAATTAGAAGTAAGGGTTAGTGGTAGGGTTAGGGTTATGGTTATGTTTAGGATTAGTGGTTGTGTTATGGTTAGGGTTAGGTGTTAGGGAGAGGGTTAAGGTTAGGCTCTCGCTTATGGTTAGTTTTAGGGTTACTATTGTATTTAGAGTTAGGCTTAGGCTTAGGCTTAGTGTTAGGCTTAGGGTTAGTATTAGTTTTATGGTTAGATTTAGTGTTAGGGTTTGGGGTTAGGTGTTAGGGTCGGGGTTAAAGTTAGGGTTAGTGTTAGGTTGATGGTTAAGGTTAGGCATAGGGATAGTGTTAGCTTTAGGTTTAGGGTTTAGGGTTAGTGTTACAATTAGGGTTCGGATTATGATTAGGCTTCGGATTATGTTTAGGTTTAGGGTTACGATTAGTTTAGTCTTATGTTTAAGTTTAGGGTTAGGGTTAGGTTTATGGTTAGAGGATAGCTTTTGGTTTAAGGTTAGAGTTAGGCTTAGTGTTAGGTTTAGTGTTAGGCTTAGAGGTTATGGTTAGGTTTAGGTTTGTGGTTAGGGTTAAAGCTTAGGTTCAGGGTTAGGTTTAGGGTTACTGTTAGGTTTAGGGATATGGTAAGGGTTAAATTACGGTTAGTGGTTAGGGTTGGGTTAGGATTACAGTTAGTGCTAAGGTTAGGTTTAGAGTTTAGTGTTAGTGTTAGGATGAGGCTTAGGGTTAGTGTTAGATTTAGGGTTAAGTTTAGAGTTAGGGTTAGGGTTAGGTTTAGGCTTATGGTTATGGTTAAGGTTAGGGTTAAATTTAGGTTCGGGTTTGCGTTAGGGCTAGGGTCAGGGTTAGGATTAGAATTTAGGATTAGGGTTAGGTTTACAGTTGAAGGTTTAGGTTAGGGTTATGGTTATGGGTAGAGGTTAGCATTAGGTTTAGAGTTATGGTTAGCATTAGGGTTTGGGTTAGAGTTAAAGGTTAGGGTTAGTGTTAGGCTTACAGTTAGAGTTTAGGGTTAGTGTTAGTGTAAGTGTTAGGTTTAGGGTTAGCGTCAGTGTTAGGGTTAGGGTTACACTTAGTTTTAGGGTTATGATTAAGCTTACGGTTAGGGGTTAGGTGTTAGGGAGAGGGTTAGGTTTAGGCTTTGGGTTACAGTTACGGTTAGGGTTATGATTAATTTTAGGGTTAGAGTTAGGGTAAGGGTTAATGTTAGGATTAGGTTTAGGGTTAGTTTTAGTGTTAGGGTTAGGCATAGGGTTATGGGTTAGGTTTTATCAATAGGGTTAGTGTTAGTATTAGGGTTAGGGTTCAGTTTAGGGTTATGGTTAAGCTTAGGGATAGTGTTAGGGTTAGGGTTAGGTTTTAGGGTTAAGGTTATGGTTAGGTTTAGGGTTAGTTTTAGAGTTAGGTTTAGGCATAGGGTTAGGGGTTAGGTTTTCTTGATAGGGTTAGGGTTACGGTTAGGATTAGGGTTAGGATTTGGTTTAGGATTAGGTTTAAGGTTGGGATAGTGTTAGGGTTAGGGTTAGATTTTAGGGTTAGGGTTAGGTTTAGATTTAAGTTTAGGGTTAGTGTTAGGGTTACAGTTAGGGGTTAGGTTTTATCTATAGGGTTAGTGTTAGGGTTAGGGTTAGGCTTAGAAGTTATGGTTAAGGTGAAAGATTCGGTTCAAGTTTAGGTTTTGGGTTAAGGTAAGGGTTAGGGATAGGGCAAGTGTTAGGATTAGGTTTAGTGATTAGTTTTAGGGCTAGGGTTACTGTTAGGTTTAGGGTTAGCTTTAGGTGTTAATTTTAGGGTTAGTGTTAGGGATAGTATTATGGATTAGGGTTAGTGTTAGGGTTAGGTTTAGGGTTAGGGTTATGGTTTTGCTTATTGTTAGTGTTACGTTTATGGTTAGAGGTTAGCGTTACATTTAAGTTTAGGGTTAGAGTTAGGGTTTGGGATAGAGTTAATGGTTAGGGTTAGGTTTAGGTTTACGGTTTGAGTTTAGTGTTATAATTAGTGTAAGAGTTAGGCTTAGGGTTAAGGTTAGGTTTAGGGTTAGAGTTATGGTTATCATTCTGGTTAGGGTTAGGTTTAGGGTTAGGTTTAGGGTTATGCTTAGTGTTAGGGTTATGATTAAGTTTAGGGTTAAGGATTAGGTGTTACGGAGAGGGTTAGGTTTAGGCTTTGAGTCATGATTAGGGTTAGGGTTACGATTAGGTTTAGGGTTAGAGTTATAGTTAGTGTTAGGGTTATGGTTAGGGTTAGGAATTGTGTAAGGGTTAGGTTTAGGGTTAGTGGTTAGTTTTAGGTTTAGGGTTACAGTTAGTGTTAGGGTTAGGTTTAAATGTTACTGTTAGTTTTAGGGTTAGGGTTAATGTGTGGTTAGGGTTTGTGTTAGAGTTAGGGTTACGGTTAGGGTTAGGCTTGGGTTTATAGTTATGGTTAGGGTTATAATTAGGTTAGCGTTAGTTTTACGGTTAGGGTTAAGTTTAGGGTTTGTGTTAGATTTAGTGTTAGGGTTATAATTAGGGTTAGGGTCAGGTTTATTAGTTAAGTGTTAGGGATAGGGTTATGTATTAGGGCTAGTGTTAGAGTTAGGCTTCAGGTTAGGGTTAGGTTATGGTTAGTGTTAGCGTTTAGGATTAGGGGTAGGATTAGTGTTAGTGTTATGGTTAGTGTTATGGTTAGGTTGAGGTTAAGTTTAGAGTTAGGGTTAGTGTTAGAGTTTAGGGTTTGTGTTAGTGTTATGGTTGGGGTTACGTTAAGGCTTTGGGTTAGGTTTAGGGTTAGGCTTAGGGGTTAGCTGTTGAGGAAATGGTTAAGTTTAGGCTTCGCATTATGGTTAGGTTTAGTGTTATGATTAGGTTTCGTGTTAGCCTTACAGATAGTGTTAGGGTTACGGTTAGGTTTAGTATTATTTTTATGCTTACGTTCATCATTAGGGTTAGGGGTTAGGTGGTAGGGATAAGGATAGGGTTAGGGTTCGGGTTAGGTTTACGGTTAGGGTTGGGTTTAGGGATTTTGTTAGGTTTAGGCTTAGTGTTTAGAGTTATTTTTAGGGTTAGGGTTAGTGTTAGGGTTAGGGTTAGGTTAAGGGTTAGGCTTAGGTGTTAGGTGTTAGGGTTAGTTGTTATGGAGAGGGTTGGGTTTAGGCTTAGTGTTCGGGTTAGGTTTAAAGTTACGTTTAGGTTAGGGTTAGGGTTAGCGTTATGGTTAGAGTTAGATGTTAGGGATAGGTTTAGTGTTTGTGTTAGTATTATGGTTACAGTATAGTGTTACGGTTAAGGTTAGGGTTAGCCTTAGGTTTAGGGTTAGTGATTATTGTTAGGTTTGGTTTAGGGTTATGTTTAAAGTTTAGGCATAGGGTTAGGCTTAGGGTTAATGTTAGTGTTAGTGTTAGGGTTTTGGTTAGGGTTAGGTTTAGTTTTATGTTTAGAGGTTAGCATTAGGTTTAGTGATAGAGTTTGTGGTTAGGATTAGGGTTAGTGTTAAGGTGAGGCTTAGAATTTATGGTTAGTGTTATGGTAAGGGTTAGGTTTAAAGCTTAGGTTTAGGGTTATGGTTAGTGTTAGGGTTAGGGTTAGGGATAGGGTTTGTGTTAGAGTTAGGGCTAGTCTTAGGGTTAGGATTACATTTAGGGTAGGTTTAGGGTTAGGGTTAGGGTTAGAATTTAGGTTTGGTGTCAGGTTTAGGGTTAGGGATAGGTTTAGTGTTAGGTTTAGTGTTAGAGGTTAGGGTTAGTGTTAGGGTTAGGTTTAGGGTTAGGATTAGAATTTTGGGTTTGGGTTAGGGTTAGGGTTAGGGGTTATGTGTTATGGATAGGTTAATGGTTATGGTTAAGTTTAGGGTTAGGTTTACGGTTATGGTTAGAGGTTAACATTAGGGTTAGGGTTAAGGTTAGTGTTTCGGTTAGAGTTAAAGATTACAGTTAGTGTTAGGGTTACGGTTAAAGTTTAGGGTTAGTGTTATGGTAAGTGTTAGATTTAGGGTTAGTTTTAGGTTTATGGTTAGAGTTTAGGGTTATGATTCAGTTTAGGGTTAGGGCTAGTGTTAGGGTTAGCTTTAGAGTTACGCTTAGTGTTAGAGTTATAATTAAGGCTACGGTTATGGATTAGGTGTTATGCAGAGGGTTAGGTTAAGGCTTTGGTTTGCAGTTAAAGTTAGGGTTACGATTAGGTTTACGGTTAGGGTTAGTATTAGGATTTGGGTTAGAGTTAGGGTTAGTTTTAGAGTTAGGGTTAGGTTTAGGGGTTAGATGTTAGCGATAGGGTTAGGGTTAGGGTGAGTTTTAGGGTTCAGTTTTGGGTTAGGGTTATGGTTAGCAATAGTGCTAGCTTTAGGGTTAGGGTTAAAGCTTAGTTTCAGGATTAGGTTTAGTGTTAGGTTTAGGGTTAGGGATAGTGTAAGGGTTAGACTTCACGTTAGTGGTTAGGTTTAGGTTTAGCATTATGGTTAGTGCTAGGGTTACGTTTAGAGGTTAGTTGTAGTGTTAGGTTTAGGATTAGGGTTAGTGTTAGGGTTAAGGTTAGAGTTAGGGTTATGGTTAGGTTTAGTCTTATGGTTTTGGTTCGGGCTAGGGTTAAAATTAGGTTCGAGTGCGGGTTAGGGCTAGGGTCAGGGATAGGTTTAGAATTTAGGGTTAGGGTTAGGTTTATGGTTTAGGGTTAGGTTAAGTTTACAGTTATGGTTGGAGGTTAGTGTTAGGTTTAAGGCTAGGGTTAGGGTTTGGGTTTTAGTTAAATGTTAGCGTTAGGGTTAGGGTTAGGGTTAGGGTTAGGGTTATGGTTAGAGTTTAGGGTTAGTGTTAGGTCAAAGTTTAGGTTTAGGGTTAGGGTCAGTGTTAGGCTTAGTGTTAGGGTTATGATTAAGATTAGGGTTAGGGGTTAGGTGATAAGGAGAGGGTTAGGGTTAGGCTTTGGGTTATGGTTAGCATTAGGTTACGATTAGGTTTAGGGTTAGCGTTAGGTTAAGTGTTCGGGTAAGGATTAGTTTTAGAGTTAGTTTTAGAGTTAGGGCTAGGCATAGGGTTAGGGGTTAGGTTTTATTGATAGTGTTAGGGTAATGGTTAGGGTTCAGGGTTGGCATTAGGGTTAGTGTTAGGTTTAGGTTTAAGTTTGGGTTTGGGTTAGTTTTATTGTTAGGGTAAGGGTTTGTGTTACAGTTAGAGTTTAGGGTTGGGTTGAGGGTTAGGGTTAGGGTTAGTGTTAAGGTAATGGTTAGAGGTTAGCGTTTGTTTTAGGGTTAGAGTTAGGGTTATTGTTAGGGTTAGGCTTAGGTTTAGAGGTTATAGTTAGGGTTAGAGTTAGGGTTAGGGTTCCGGTGAAATCTTAGGTTTGGGTTAGTTTTAGGGTTAAGGTAAGTGTTAGGGATAGGGTAACGTTTAGGATTAGGTTTAGTGATTAGTTTTTGGGTTAGGGCTACGGTTAGTGTTAGGGTTTGCTTTATGTGTTAGTTTTAGTGTTAGGATTAGAGTTAGGGTTAGTGTGAGGGTTAGGGTTAGGGTTAGAGTTAGGGTTAGGTTTAGGGTTAGGGTTAGGCTTAGCGTGATGTTTAGGTTTAGGATTACATTTATGTTAATGTTAGAGTTAGGGTTGGGTTGAGGGTTAGGGTTAGGTTTTGCATTAGATGTAGTGCTAGGGTAAGGGTTAGGGATAGGTTTACGGGTTATGTGTTAGGGATAGGGTTATGGTTTAGGGTTAGGTTTAGTGATAGGGTTAGTGTTATGGTTACGTTTAGGCTTAGGGTTAGGGTTAGTGTTATGGTTAGGGTTATGGTTAGGTTGAGGTTTAGTGTTAGGTTAGGATTAGGGTTACAAGTTGGGTTAGGGTTAGGTTTAGAGTTAGTGTTAGGGATAGGTTTAGGGTTAGGGTTAGTGTTAGAGTTTAGGGTTAGTGTTAGGGTTAGGTTTACGGTTAGAGGTATGTGTTAGGTTTAGGGTTAACATTAGTGTTCGGGTAAGGGTTATTGTTAGGGTTAGGGTTGTGCTAGGGTTAAGGTTAGGTTTAGGGTTAGGTATTACAGACAGAGTTAGCTTTAATTTAAGAGGTAAGGTAAGGCTTAGGGTAAGGGGTTAATGTTAGGTTTAGGTTTAGGGTTATGGTTATGGTTACACTTGGGGTTAGGGTTAGGATTAGAAGTTAGTGTTATTGGTAGCAGTAGGGTTATGGTTACGTTTAGGATTAGGGGTAGTGTTATTGTTAGGTTTAAGGGTTAGGTGTTAGGGAGAGGGTCAAGTTTAGGCTTCGGGTTATGGTTATTTTTGGGGTTACTATTATGTTTAGAGTTAGGCTTAGGGTTAGGTTTAGTGTTAGTTTTAGTGTTAGATTTAGTGTTTGGGTTTGGGGTTAGGTGTTAGGGTCTGGTCAAGTTTAGGGTTAGGGTTAGGGTTAGGTTGACAGTTAGGGTTAGGTTTAGGGATGGTGTTAGCTTTAGGGTTAGGGTTCAGGGTTAGTGTTATGATTAGGGTTTTGGTTATGGTTAGGCTTCAGATTATTTTTAGGCTTAGGGTTACAATTAGTTTAGTGTTATGTTTAAGTTTAGGGTTAGGGTTAGGTTTATGGTTAGAGTTTAGCTTTTGGTTTAGGGTTAGAGTTAGGCTTAGTGTTAGGTTTAGTGTTAGGCTTAGAGGTTATGATTAGGTTTAGTGTTGGGGTTTGGGTTAAAGCTTAAGTTCAGGGTTAGGGTTAGGGTTAGTGTTATGCTAAGGGTTAGGAATTATGTTAGTAGTTAGTTTTATGGTTAGGCTTACGGTTAGGGTTAGGGTTAGATTTAGAGGTTAGTGTTAGGATAAGTGTTAAGTTTAGGGTAAGTGTGAGGGTTAGGTTTAGGCTTAGGGTTAGGGTTAGGCTTATAGTTAGAGTTAGGTTTATGGTTAGGCTTAGGGTTATGGTTAGGGTTAGGGTTACAATTAGGTTAGCGTTAGTGTTTGCGTTAGATTTAGTGTTAGGCTTAGGATTAGCGTTTAGGGTTAGTTTTAGGGGTTAGGTGTTAGGGATAAGGTTATGGATTAGGGTTAGTTTTAGGGTTAGAGTTAGGGTTAGCGTTATGGTTATGGTTAGGGTTTGGGTTACGGTTATTGTTAGAAGTTAGCGTTAGGTTTAGGGTTAGGGTTAAGGTTAGAGTTTAGTGTTAGTGTTAGTGTAAGTGTTAGTTTTAGGTTTAGGGTTATGTTTAGGGTTAGAGTTTAGGGTTATGTTTTGGTTTAGGTTTAGGGTTAGTGTCTGGGTTAGGGTTAGGGTTATGCTTACTGTTAGGGTTATGGTTAAGGTTAAGTTTAGTGTTAGGTTTAGGGTTAGGGTTAGATGTATGGGTTAGGGTTAGGTTTATGTTTAGGTTTATGGTTAGGGTTATGTTAGGGTTAGCGTTAGGGGTAGGTTTAGGGTTAGGGTTCGTGTTAGGGATAGTGCTAGGTTTATGTTTAGCATTTAGGGTTAATGTTAGGGTTAGGGTTAGAGTTATGGTTAGGCTTCCAGTTACAGTTAGGTTTAGAGTTACCTTAAGGTTAGGTTTACAGTTAGAGTAAGTGTTAAGGTTACTCTTAGGTTTAGGGTTAGATGTTAAGGATATGTTTAGAGTTTTCAGTTAGTGTTATGGTTAGAGTTTAGGGTTAGGGTCAGGGTTAGGGTTAGGGTTAGCAGTTAGATTTAGGTTTGGGTTAGTGTTAGGGTTAAAACTTAGGTTTAGAGTTAGGGTTAGGTTTATGGTTAGGGTTAGTGTTAGGTTTAGGGTTAGGGTTGGGGTAGGGTTATGGTTAGAGGTAAGTATTAATTTTAGTGATAAAGTTTAGGGTTAGGGTTAGGTTTAGGGTGAGTATTTGATGTTAGAGCTAGGGTTATGTTTAGGTTTAGGCTTATTGTTATGGTTAGCTTTAGGGTTACAATTAGGTTAGCTTTAGGTTTAGGGTTAAATATAGGTTTAGGGTTTGGGTTAGATTTAGTGTTAGGGTTCATGTTAGGGTTGGGGTTAGGTTTAGGGATAGTGTGATTGGTTGGGGTTAGTTTTAGGGTTACGGTTAGAGTTAGGGTTACAGTTATTGTTAGACGTTAGCGGTAGGTTTAGGTTTAGGGTTAGGGCTTGTTTTAGAGTTAAAGGTAGGTTTAGGTTTCGTGTTAAGGTTAGACTTTAGCATTAGTGTTAGGGTAAGAGTTAGGTTCAGGGTTAGGGTTAGGTTTAGGGTTAAAGTTTATGTTTAGTGTTAGTGTTAGGGTTAGGGTTAAACCTTAGGTTCAGGGTTAGTGTTAGGATTAGGGTTAGGTTTAGGGATATGGTAAAGGTTAACATTAGGGTTAGTGGTTAGTTTTAGGTTTAGGGTTACGGTTAGGGTTAGTGTTAGGTTTAGATGTTAATGCTCGTGTTAGTGTTAGGATTAGTGTTAGTGTGAGGGTTAGGGTTAGGTTTAGAGTGAGGGTTAGGTTTAGGTTTAGAGTTAGGGTTAGGATTAGGCTTAGGGTTAGGGTTAGTGTTAGGGTTACAGTTAGATTAGAATTAGGGTTAGGGTTAGGGTTAGGGTTAGTGTTAGGGTTAGGGTTTGCGTTAGATTTAGTGTTAGGGTTAGGGTTAGGGTTACGGTTAGGCTTCCAGTTATGGTTAGGATTAGAGTTACGTTTAGGTTTGGTTTAGAGTTAGGGTTAGGGTTAAGGTTAGTCTTAGGGTTAGGGTTAGATGTTAGGTATATATTTAGGGTTTAATTTACTGTTATGGTTAGAGTTTAGGGTTAGGGTTGGTGTTAGGGTTAGGATTAGGTTTAGGGTTAGTGTTACAGTTAGGGTTAGGGTTATGATTAGTGGTTAGCTTTAGGTTTGAGTTATGGTTAGGGTTAAACCTTAAGTTTAGGTTTATGTTTTAGGTGTTAGGGATAGGGTACGGGTTATGGTTTATTTGAAGGATAGGTTAGGGTTATGGTTAGTTTTAGGTTTATGTTTAGGGTTATGGTTAGGGTTAGGATTACAATTTAGGGTTAGGTTTAGGGTTAGGTTTGCGGGTTAATGTTACATTTATGGTTAGAAGTTAGCATTAGGTTTAGGGTTAGGGTTAGGGTTAGCAGTTAGATTTAGGTTTGGGTTAGGGTGAGGGTTAATACTTAGGTTTAGAGTTAGGGTTAGGTTTATGGTTAGTGTTGGGGTTGGGTTATGGTTAGAAATAAGCATTAATTTTAGTGATACAGTTTGTGGTTAGTGTTAGCATTAGTGTAAGGCTTATATGTTATTTTTGGGGTTATGTTTAGGGTTAGGTTTCAAGCTTTGGTTTAGTGTTAGGGTTAGCGTTAGGTTTAGGGATAGGGTTAGTGTTAGGGTTAGGGCTAGGCTTAGGGTTATGGTTAGGGTTAGGATTACATTTAGGTTAAGGTTAGGGTTAGGGTTAGAATTTAGGGTTAGTGTTAGGTTTAGAGTTAGGGTTATGGATCGGTTTAGGGTTAGCGTTAGTGTTAGAGGTTAGGGTTAGTGTTAAGGTTAGTGTTTGCCTTAGGGTTAGGGTTAGGATTAGAAATTTGGGTTAGGGTTAGGTTTAGGGGTTAGGTGCTACTGTTAGGGTTAGGGTTAAGGTTAGTGTTAGGATTTGGGTTAGGGTTAGGATAAGGGTTATGGTTAGGTTTACTGTTAGGTTTAGCGTTATGGTTTGGGTTATGGTTAGGGTTAGATTTAGAACTTAAGTTTAGGTTTAGTGTTAGGTTTATGGGTTAGTATTAGGGTTACACTTATGATTAGAAGTTAGCGTTAGGTTTAGGGTTAGGGTTAGTGTTAGGGTTAGGTGTAGTGTTAGAGTTAAATGTTAGGGTTATTGTTAGATTTTAGGGTTAGTGTTAGGTTTAGGGTTAGGGTTAGAGTTTAGTGTTGTGTTTCAGTTTAGGATTAGGTTTATTGTTAAGGTTAGGGTTAGGTTTACGCTTAGTGTTAGGGTTATGATTAAGTTTAGGTTTAGGGGTTAGTTTTTAGGGAGATGGTTAAGGTTAGGCTTTGGGATACGGTTAGGGTTTGGGTTACGATTAGGTTTAGGTTTAGGGTTAGGGTTAAGGTTAGTGTTTGGTTTAGGTTTAGGGTTAGTTTTAGAATTAGTGTCAGGGTTAGGGTTAGGTGTTAGGTGTTAGTGATAGGGTTATGGTTAGGGTTAGGTTAAGGGTATTGTTTAGGGTTAGAGTTAGTGTTATGGATAGTGTTAGGGTTAGTGCTAGCAATTAGGGTTAGGGTTAGGGTTAGTTTTAGATTTAGGGTTAGGGTTAGGGTTAGTGTTAGGATTAGAATATAGTTTTAGTGTTAGGGTTAGGTTTAGGGTTAGGTTTAGGTTTATGGTTAGAGGTTAGTGTTTGGTTTAGGGTTAGAGATAAGTTTAGGGTTAGGCTTAGAGGTTATGGTTAGGCTTACGGTTAGGGTTAAAGCTAAGGTTCAGCTTTATAGTTAGGGTAAATATTAGGGTTACAGTTAGAGTTTAGGGAGGTTTCATTTTATGGTTTGGCTTAAGGTTATGGTTAGAGGTTAGGTTTTGTTTTAGGGTTAGCATTAGGGTTAGTGTTAGGGTTAGTTTTAGTCCTAGAGGTTATGGTTATGGTTAGGGTTAGGATTAGGGTTAGGGTTAGGGTTAAAGCTTAGGTTCAGGGTTAGGGTAAGGGTATAGTTAGGTAAGAGATATGCTAAGGTTTAGGATTAGGGTTAGTGGTTAATTTTGGTGTTAGGTTTACCATTAGGGTGAGGGTTAGGTTTAGAGGTTAGTGATAGGATTAGGGTTAGGGTTAGGGTTAAGGTTAATGGGATGTTTAGGGTTAGGGTTAGAGTTAGGATTATGGTTAGGGTTAGGCTTAGGGATATGGTTATGGCTAGGGTTACAATTAGGTTAGCGTTAGTGTTATGGTTATGGTTTGCGTTAGATTTAGTGTTATTTTTAATGTTAGGGTTAGTGTTATGGTTATGGTTAGGTTTAGGGGTTAGGTGTTAGGGATATGGTTATGGGTTAGTGTTAGTGTTAGCGTTAGGGTTATGGTTACGGTTAGAGTTAAGGTTATGGTTATGGTTAGAAGTTAGCATTAGGTTTAAGGTTAGGGTTTGGGTTAGAGTTAAATGTTAGGGTTAGTTTTAGCGTTGCAGTTAGAGTAAGGGTTAGTGTTAGGATAAGGGTTACATTTAGGGATAGGTTTAGGTTTAGAGTTAGAGTTTTGGGTTATGGTTCAGTTTAGGCTTAGGGTTATTTTTATGGTTAGGGTTACACTTTTTGTTAGGTTTATGATTAATATTAGGGTTAGGAGTTATGTGTTATGGAGTGCGTTAGGTTTAGGCTGTGGGTTACGTTTAGGGTTAGTGTTATGATTAAGTTTAGGGTTAGTGTTAGGGTTAGGGTTAGGTTTAGGGTTGGTTTTAGAGTTAGGGTTAGTGTTAGGGGTTAGTTGTTAGCGATAAGGTTAGGGTTTGGGTTAGATTTATGGTTCAGTTTAGTGTTAGGGTACGGGTTAGGGATAGTGTTAGTGTTAGGTTTAGGGTTTAAGGTTAGGGTTAGGATTAAGTTTAGGTTTAAGGTTAGGGTTAGTGTTACGGTTAAAAGTTAGGTTTAATGTTAGTGTTAGGGTTAGGGTCACGGTTATGGTTAGAGGTTAGTGTTTGGTTTAGGGTTAGAGTTATGGGTAGGGTTTTCGTTTGATTTAGAGTTAGGTTTAGGGTTAGGGTTAGTGTCAGGGTTAGGGTTATTCTTAGGGTTAGGTTTAGAGGTTAGTGTTAGGATTAGTGTTAGTGTTAGTGTTAGTGTGAGGGTAAGGGTTAGGGTTAGAGCTAAGGTTATGCTTAGGTTTAGGCTTAGGTTTATGGATAGGTTTAGGGTTACAATTAGTTTAGCGTTTTGGTTTAGTGTTAGAGATAGGTTTCGGTTTTGGTTTAGATTTAGTGTTAGGGTTCATGTTAGGGTTAGGTTTAGGGCTTAGGTTTTAGGGATAGTGTTATTGGTTAGGCTTAGTGTTAGGGTTAGTGTTAGGGTTACGGTTAAATTTAGGGTTATGGTTATGGTTAGACGTTAGCGTTATGTTTTGGGTTAGGGTTAGGCTTTGTTTTAGAGTTAAAGGGAGGTTTAGGTTTTGTGTTAGGGTTAGAGTTTAGCGTTAGTGTTAGGGTAAGAGTTAGGTTTATGTTTAGGGTTAGGTGTAGGGTTAAAGTTTATGGTTAGGGTTAGTGTTAGGATTATGGTAAGAGATAGGGTTACAGTTATTGTTAGATGTTAGCGTTAGGATTAGGGTTTAGTGTTAGGGTTTGTTTTAGAGTTAAAGGTAAGTTTAGGTTTCGTGTAATGGTTAGAGCTTAGCGTTAGTGTTAGGGTAAGAGTTAGGTTTAGGGTTAGGGTTAGGTTTAGTGTTAAAGTTTATGGTTATGGTTAGGGTTAAGGTTAGGGTTAGGGTAAGGGTTAGGGTTAAAACTTAGGTTCAGGGTTAGTGTTAGGATTAGGGTTAGGTTTAGTGATATGGTAAAGGTTAGCATTAGGGTTAGTTGTTATTTTTAGGGTTAGGGTTAATATTAGGTTTAGATGTTAGTGCTCGTGTTAGTGTTAGGATTAGTGTTAGTTTGAGGGTTAGGGTTAGGTTTAGAGTTAGGGTTAGGATTAGGCTTAGGGTTAGGGTTAGTGTTAGGGTTACAATTAGGTAAGAATTAGCGTTAGGTTAGGTTTTGGGTTAGGGTTAGGGTTAGGGTTAGGGATTGAGTTAGATTTAGTGTTAGAGTTAGGGTTATGGTTAGGGTTATGGTTACGGTTAGGCTTCCAATCATGGTTAGGATTAGAGTTACATTTTGGTTAGGTTTTGAGTTAGGGTTAGGGTTAAGGTTTATCTAAGGGTTAGGGTTAGATGTTACGTATATGTTTAGGGTTTAGGTTAGTGTTATTGGTTAGAGTTTAGGGTTAGGGTTGGGGTTAGGGTTAGGGTTAATTTTAGAGTTTGTGTTAGGGTTAGCGGTTAGCTTTAGGTTTGGGTTAGGGTTAGGGTTAAACATTAGGTTTAGGTTTAGGGTTAGGTTTAGGGTATTAGTTGTTAGGGAGAGTGTAAGCGTTATGGTTAGGGTTAGGTTTAGGGTTCTTTTTAGGGTTATGGTTAGGGTTAGGATTGGAATTTAGGGTTAGGGTTAGGGTTAGGTTTACGGGTTGGTGTTACGTTTATGTTTAGAGGTTAGCGTTTGGTTTAGGGTTTCGGTTAGGGTTTGGGTTAGAGTTCAAATTGAGGGTAAGTGTTATGGTTAGAGTTTAGATTTAATGTTACGTAAGTGTTAGGTTTAGGGTTCGGGTGAGGTTTAGGGTTAGGGTTAGTTTTAGGGTTAGAAGTAGAGGTTAGCTTTAGGTTTAGTGATAGAGTTTGTGATTGGCTTTAGGTTTAGGGTTAGGATGAGACTTAGATGTTATTTTTAGGGTCATGGTTAGGGTTAGGGTTAAAGCTTAGGTTTAGGGTTAGGGTTAGCGTTAGAGTTAGGTATAGGGTTAGTGTTAGGGATAGGCTTAGGCTTAGGGTTATGGTTAGGAATAGGATTACATTTAGGTTAGGGTTTGGGTTTGCCTTAGGGTTAGCATTAGAATCTAGGGTTAGTGTTAGGTTTAGGGTTAGGAATAGGTTTAGTGTTAGGGTTAGTGTTAGAGGTTAGGGTTAGGATTAGAATTCTGGGTTAATGTTATGTTTAGTTTTAGGAACTAGGTGTTAGGGATAGGGTAAGGTTTATGGTTAGGTTATGGTTAGGTTAGGGTTAGGATTAGGTTTAGTGTTATGCGTTAGGGTTACGGTTAGGGTTAGGATTAGAATTTAGTTTTAGGGTTAGGGTTAGTTTTACGTGTTAGGGTTAGGGTTATGTTTATGGTTAGAGGTTAGCGTTAGGTTTATGGTTACGGTTAGGGTTATTTTTAGGGTTAGGGTTAAGTTTACACTTAGTGTTAGGGTTATGATTAAGGTTAGGGTTAGGGGTTAAGTGTTAGGGAGAGGGTTAAGGTTAGGCTTGGGTTATGGTTAGTGTTTGGGTTACAATTAATTTTAGGGTTAGGGTTAGGGTTAGGTTTAGGGTTAGGGTTAGGTTTAGGTTTAGGGTTAGTTTAAGAGTTAGAGTTAGGGTTAGGGTTAGGTGTTAGGTGTCAGCCATAGGGTTATGGTTAGGGTTCGGTTTAGGGTTCGGTTTAGGGTTAGGGTTAGGGTTAGGGATACTGTTAGGGTTAGGATTAGTGTTTAGGGTTATTTTAATGTTAGGGGTAGGTTCAGTTTTTGGGTTAGTGTTAGTGTTAGGGTTAGAAGTTAGGTTTAGTGTTAGGGTTAGTGTTAGCGTTAGTGTTAGAGTTTAGCGTTTGCTGTAGGGTTAGAGATAGGGTTATGGTTAGCGTTATGCTTAGAGGTTATGCTTAGGGTTAGGGTTATTGTTAAAGGTTAAGTTCAGGTTTATCGTTAGGTTTAAGTTTAGGGTTACAGTTAGAGTTTAGGGTTAGTTTTAAGGTTATGGTTAGGGTTAGGGGTATGGTTAGATGTTAGGTTTTGTTTTAGGGTTACAGTTAGGGTTACTGTTAGGTTTAGTATTAGTGTTAGGGTTATGTTTAGAGTTAGGGTTATGGTTAGGGTTAGGCTTAGGGTTATGATTAGTTTTAGGGTTACAATTAGGTTAACGTTAGGGTTAGGGTTAGGATTTCTGTTATATTTAGTCTTAGGTATAGGGTTAGGTTTAGTGGTAGGTTTATGGTTTAGGTGTTACTGATTGGGTTATGGGTTAGGGAGAGTGTTAGGGATAGGGTTAGGGTTATTGTTAGAGTTAGGGTTATGGTTATGATTAGGGTTAGGTTCAAGGTTAGGGTTAGGGTTAGGGATAGGATTAGGGTTATGTTTACTCTTAGTGTTAGGGTTATGATTAAGCTTAGGGTTAAGAGTTAGGTGTTAGGGAGTGGGTTATGGTTAGGCTTTGGGTTACGGTTAGGTTTAGGGTTATGATTAGCTTTAGGGTAGGGTTAGGTTTAAGGGTTAGTTTTTTTAGTTTGTGTTAGGATTAGGGTTAGGAGTTAGGTGTTAGAGACAGGTTTAGGGTTAGGGTTATATTTAGGGTTCGGTTTAGCATTAGGGTTATGGTTAGGGATAGTGTTAGTGTTAGGGTTAGGGATTAGTGTTAGGGTTAGGGTTAGGGTTATTGTTAGGGTTAAAGCTTAGGTTGAGGGTTAGGTTTAGGGGTAGGGTTCGGTTAAGAATGTGCTAAGCTTTAGGATTAGGTTTAGTGGTTAGTTTTAAGTTTAGGTTACGGTTAGGTTTAGAGATTAATGTTAGGGTTAGGGTTAGGGTTAGTGTTAGTGTTAGGGTTATGTTTAGAGTTAGGGTTATGGTTAGGGTTAGGCTTAGGGTTATGATTAGTGTTAGGGTTACAATTAGGTTATCATTATTGTTAGGGTTAGGGTTAGGATTTGCGTTAGATTTAGTGTTAGGGTTAGGGTTAGGTTTAGGTGTTAGGTGTTTGGGATAGGGTTATGGGTTAGAGTTATTGTTAGGGTTAGGGCTAGGGTTACGGTTACGGTAAGAGTTAGGATTATGGTTATGGTTAGATGTAGGCGTTAAGTTTATAGTTAATATTAGGGTTTGGGTTAGAGTTAAAGCTTATGGTTAGGTTTATTTTTATAGTTAGAGTTTAGGGTTAGTGTTAGGTTAAGGGTTAGGTTTAGGGTTAGGGTTAGTGTTAGTGTTAGGGTTAGGGTTTCACTTAGTGTTAGGGTTATGATTAAGTTTAGGGTTGTGTTAGGTGTTAGGGAGAGTGTTAGGTTTAGGCTTTGGGTTTCGGTTAGGTTTAGGGTTACAATTAGGTTTAGGGTTAGAGTTAGATTTAGGGTTAGGGTAAGGGTTAGGATTAGGGTTACGTTTGGGGTTAGGTTTAGAGTTAAGGTTAGGGTTACTCTTAGGGATTAGGTGTTAGCAATAGGGTTAGGGTTAGGGTTAGGTTTAGGGTTCGGTTTAGGGTTAGGGTTAGGGTTAGGGATAGTGTTAGGGTTAGGGTTTAGGGTTAGGGTTACGGTTAGGTTTAGGTTTAGTTTAAGGGTTAGTTTTAGGTTTAGGGTTAGGTTTAGTGTTAGGGTTAGAAGATTGGTTTACTGTTAGGGTGAATGTTAAGTTATCATTAGAGGTTAGCGTTTGGTTTATGGTTAGAATTAGGGTTAGGTTTAGGGTTAGTTTTAGGCTTAAAGGTTTTGGTTAGTGTTAGGGTTATGGTT
This sequence comes from Cavia porcellus, assembly GCF_034190915.1. Lineage (NCBI taxonomy): Eukaryota > Metazoa > Chordata > Mammalia > Rodentia > Caviidae > Cavia > Cavia porcellus. The sequence goes on from NW_026947518.1 coordinate 7,934,711, forward strand.
AGGGTTGTAGCTTACATTTAGGTTTACATTTAGGGTTACGGTTAGAGTTTAGGATTAGGTTTCAGGTTATGGTTAGGGTTAGGGTTATGGTTAGAAGTTAGCTTTTGGTTTAGGGTTAGAGTTAGTGTTAGTGTTAGGCTTAGATGTTATGGTCATGGTGAAGTTTAGGTTTAGGGTTAGGGCTAAAGCTTAGGTTCAGGGTTAGGGCTAGGTTTAGGGTTAGGATTAGGGATATGGTAAGGGTAAGGATTAGGTTAGTGGATAGTTTTAGTGTTAGGGTTATGTTTAGGCTTAAGATTAGGTTTAGATGTTAGTGTTAGTGTTAGGTTAGGGTTAGGGTTAGTGTGAGTGTTAGGGTTATGTTTAGAGTTAGGGTTAGTGTTAGGGTTAGGCTTGGGGTTATGGTTAGTGTTAGGGTAATTAATTGGGTTAGTATTAATGTTAGGGTTATTGTTAGTTTTTGCGTTAGATTTAGTGTTAGGTTTAGGGTTACTGTAAGGATTAGGTTTAATTGTTAGCTGTTAGGTATAGTGTTATATGTTAGGGTATTGTTAGGGTTAGTGTTAGGGTAAGGGTTAGGGTTAGGTTTAGAATTAAGGTTAGGGTTAGAGTTAGGGTTAGGGTTATGCTATTGGTTTGGGTTAGGTTTAGGGTTAGGTATTACAGTCATGCTTAGGGTTAGTTTAAGTGTTAGGGTTAGAGTTAGATTTAGGGTAAGGGATTAATGTTAGGTCTTTGTTAGGGTTATGGTTAGGGTTAGGGTTAGGATTAGAAGATAGGGTTAGTGATACGGTTAGGGATATGGTTACGTTTAGGGTTAGGGTTAGTGTTAGGGTTATGGTTAGGGGTTAGCTGTTGTGGAGAGAGTAAAGGTTAGGCTTCCGTTTATGGTTAGGGTTAGTGTTACAGTTAGGTTTAGAGTTAGGCTTAGGCTTATGGTTAGTGTTAGGGTTAGGTTTAGTGTTAGTTTTAGGTTTAGATTTAGTGTTAGGTTTAGGGCTTAGGTGTTAGGGATAGGTTTAGGGTTAGTGTTAGGATTAGGTTTACGGTTAGGCTTAGTGTTAGGGATAATGTTAGGTTTATGGTTAGGGGTTAGGTGTTGTGGAGAGAGTAAAGGTTAGGCTTCGGTTTATGGTTAGGGTTAGTGTTACGATTAAGTTTAGAGTGAGGCTTAGGCTTATGGTTAGTGTTAGGGTTAGGTTTAGTGTTAGTTTTAGGTTTAGATTTAGTGTTAGGTTTAGGGCTTAGGTGTTAGGGATAGGTTTAGGGTTAGGGTTAGTGTTAGGGTTAGGTTTACGGTTAGGCTTAGTGTTAGGGATAATGTTAGGTTTCGGGTTAGGGTTTAGGGTTAGTGTTAGAGTTAGGGTTAGGCTTACAGTTAAGCTTGGGGTTACGGTTAGATTTAGAGTTAAGTTGAGGTTAGGGTTACGTTTAGGGTTATGTTTAGTGCTAGGTTTAGTGTTTTGATTAGTGTTAGGGTTAGGGATAGGGTAAGGGTTAGGATTAGGATTAGTTGTTAGGTTTAGAATTATGTTTACGTTTAGGGATAGGTTCATGTTTAGAAATTAGTGTTAGGGTTAGTGTTAGTGTTACGTTTAGTGTTAGGGTTAGGTTTACGTTTCGAGTTAGGTTTAGGTTAAGGGTTATGGTTTGGGTCAGTGTTAGGTATAGGGCTACGGCTAGGCTTTGGTTCCTGTAAGGGTTAGGGTTACAATTAGGTTAGTGTTAGCGTTAGGGTTAGGGTTAGGGTTAGCGTTAGGGTTACAGGTTAGGTGTTAGGGATAGGGTTAGTGTTAGGGTAGGGTTAGAGTTAGGTTTACAGTTAGGGTTAGGTTTAGGATTAGTGTTAGACCTTAATTTGAGGGGTTAGGCTTAGGGTTAGTGGTAGTGTTAGTGATAGGGTTATGCTTATGGTCAGTGTGATGGTTAGAGGTTAGTGTTAGGTTTAGTGATAGAGTTTGTCGTTAGGGTTAGGGTTAGGGTGAGGTTTAGAAGTTATTTTTAGGGTTATGGTAAGGGTTAGGGTTAAAGGTTAGGTTGAGTGTTAGGGTTCGCATGAGGGTTAGGGATAGCGTTAGTGTTAGGGTTAGGGCTAGGCTTAGGGTTATGGTTAGGGTTAGTATTACATTTAGGTTAGGGATAGGATTAGGGTTAGGGTTAGGTTTAGAATTTAGGGTTAGTGTTAGCTTTAGGGTTAGGTTTAGGGATAGGTTTAGTGTTAGGGTTAGTTTTATAGGTTAGTGTTAGTGTTAGGGTTAGGGTTAGGGTTAGAATTAGAATTTTGGGTGAGGGTTAGCGTTAGGGTTAGGTTTAGGGGTTAGGTGTTAGGCATAGGGTAATTGTTTAGCTTAGGTTTAGGGTTAGGTTATGGTTAGGGTTAGGCTTAGGGTTATGGTTAGGGTTAGGATTAGAATTTAGGGTTAGGGTTAGGTTTCCCGTTATTGTTAGAGGTTAGCATTACGTTTAGGGTTAGGGTTAGGGTTAGGGCTAGGTTTAAGGTTTGGGTTAGAGTTAAAGGTTTGGGTTAGGGTTAGGGTTACAGTTAGAGTTTAGGGTTAGTGTTATGGTAAGTGTTTGGTTTAGGGTTAGTGTTATGTTTAGGGTTAGAGTTTAGGGTTATGGTTTGATTTAGGGTTAGGGTTGTTGTTAGTGTTAGGGTTAGGTTTACGCTTATTGTTAGGGTTATGATTAAGGTTAGTGTTAGAGGTTAGGTGTTAGGGAGAGTGTTAAGTTTAGGCTTTTGGTTACGATTAGGTTTAGAGTTAGGGTTAGGTTTAGCTTTAGGGTTAGTTTTAGATTTAGGCTTAGGGTTAGGGTTACGTGCTAGGTGTTAGTGATAGGGTTACGTTTAGGGTTAGATTTAGGGTTCAGTTTAGGGTTAGGTTAGGGTTAAGGATAGTGTTAGGGTGAGGTTTAGGTTTAGGGTTAGGGATAGTGTTAGGGATAGAAGTCAGATTTAGTGTTAGTGTTAGGGTTAGTGTTGGTGTTAGGGTTAGGCTGAGAGGTTAGGTTGTGGTTTAGGGTTAGAGTTAGGGTTAGTGTTAGGATTAATGTTAGGCTTAGAGGTTATGGTTATCGTTAGTGTTAGGGTTAGGGTTAAATCTTAGTTTCAGGGTTAGGGTTAGCGTTCCGTTAGGTATATGCTAAGGGTTAGGATTAAGTTTAGTGCTTAGTTTTAGGGTTAGGTTACCAGTAAGGTCAAGGTTAAAGTTAGGGTTAGGGTTAGTGTGAGATTTAGGGTTATGGTTAGAGGTAGGCTTAGGCTTATGGTTATGGTTATGGTTAGGGTTACCATTAGGTTAGCATTAGGGTTAGGTTTAGGGTTTGTGTTAGTTTTAGTGTTAGGGTTAGGGTTAGGTTAGGTTTTGGGGTTAGGTGTTAGAGATAGTATTATGGGCTAGGTTTAGTGTTAGGGTTAGGGTTAGGGTTATGGTTAGAGTTAGGGTTACGGTTATGGTTAGAATTTAGCTTTAGGTTTTGGGTTAGGGTTAGGGTTAGTGTTATGGTTTGGGTTATAGTTAAAGGTTAGGGTTAGGTTTAGCTTTACAGTTAGAGTTTAGGGTTAGTTTTAGCATAAGGGTTAGGTTTAGAGTTAGGTTTAGATTTAGTGTTAGAGTATAGTGTTATGGTTCGGCTTAGGGTTAGGATTAGGGTTATTGTTAGGGTTATGGTTAGAGTTTAGAATTAGGTTTAAGGTTATGGTTAGGTTTTGCGTTAGGGTTATGTTTAGAGGTTAGCTTTTGGTTTAGGGTTAGAGTTAGGGTTAGTTTTAGGCTTGGATGTTATGGTTAGTGTTAAGTTTATTGTTAGGGTTAGGGCTAAAGCTTAGTTTCAGGGTTCGGGCTAGGATTAGGGTTATGGTTAGGGATATGGTAAGGGTTAGGATTAGGTTAGTGGATAGTTTTAGGGTTATGGTTACGGTTAGGCTTAGGATTAGGTTTAGATGTTAGTGTTAGTGTTAGCTTAGGGTTAGGGTTAGTGTGAGGGTTAGGGTTAGGTGTAGAGTTAGGGTTAGTGTTAGGGTTAGGCTTGGGGTGATGGTTAGTGTTAGTGTTATAATTGGGTTAGTATTAATGTTAGGGTTAGTGTTAGGATTTCGTTAGATTTAGTGTTAGGTTTAGGGTTACTGTAAGGGTTAGGTTTAATTGTTAGGTTTTAGTTATAGTGTTATGTGTTAGGGTTAGGGTTAGGGTTAGGGTTAGAGTTAAGATTAGGGTTAGAGTTAGGGGTAGGGTTATGCTAGGGTTAGGGTTAGGGTTAGGTATTGCAGTCAGTCTTAGGGTTAGTTTAATGGTTATGGTTAGAGTTAGATTTAGTGTAAGGGATTAATGTTAGGTCTGTGATAGGGTTATGGTTATGATTAGGGCTAGGGTTAGGATTAGAAGATAGGGTTAGGGGTTGGGTTAGGGATATGGTTACGTTTAGTGTTAGGTTTAGTGTTAGGGTTATGTTTAGGGGTTAGATGTTACGGAGAGAGTAAAGGTTAGGCTTCGTTTTAAGGTTAGCGTTAGTGTTACTATTAGGTTTAGTGTTAGGCTTAGGGTTATGGTTAGTGTTAGGGTTAGGTTTAGCGTTAGTTTTAGGTTTAGATTTAGTGTTAGGTTTAGGGGTTAGGTGTTAGAGATAGGTTTCGGGTTAGGGTTAGTGTTAAGGTTAGTTTTATGGTTAGGGTTAGTTTTAGGGATAGTGTTAGGTTTTAGGGTTAGTGTTAGGGTTAGGGTTAGGATTAGCTATAGCATTAGGGTTAGGTTTAGGGTTATAGTTAAACTTGGGGTTAGGGTTACGGTTAGAGTTACGTGGAGTTTAGGGTTAGGTTTAGAGTTATGTTTAGGGCTAGGTTTAGGGTTTTGGTTAGCATTAGGGTTAGGATTAAGATTAAAAGTTAGATTTAGGGTTAGGTTTTTGATTAGGAGTTGGTTCAGGTTTAGAAGTTAGTGTTAGGGTTAGTGTTAGTGTTAGGTATAGTGTTAAGGTTAGGTTTAGGTTTAGAGTTAGGTTTGGGTTTAGGGTTATGGTTTGGGTCATTGTTAGGTATAGGGTTACGGCTAGGCTTCGGGTTACTGTAAGGGTTAGGGATACGATTAGGTTAGTGTTAGCATTAGGGTTAGGTTTAGGGTTATGATTAGGGTTAGAGATTATGGTTACTCTTAGGGTTATGGTTAGGGTTAGTGTTACTGTTAGGGTAAGAGTTTAGCCTTAGTGTTAGGGTTAGGGTTAGGTTTAGGTTTACACTTAGGGTTAGAAGTTAGGATAAGTGTTAGGGTTAGTGTTTGGGTTAGGGTTAAGGTTAGGGTTAGTGTTCGGTTTAGGCTTACGATTTAGTGTTAGTGTTAGATTTAGGGTTATGGTTAGGCTTCGGGTTACCGTTCGGGTTAGGATTACAATTAGGTTTAGGGTTAGGCTTAGGGAAGGGTTACGGTTAGGGTTAGGTTTAGTGTTAGTTTTAGAGTTAGGTCTAGCATTATGGTTAGGCTTAGGTGTTAGGGGTAGGGTTAGGGTTAGGGTAGGTTTAGAGTTAGGTTTACTGTCAGGGTTAGGTTTAGGATCATAGTTAGGGCTTAATTTGAGGAGTTAGGCTTAGTGTTAGTATTAGGGTTAAGGTTAGGTTTAGGGTTATGCTTATGGACAGTGTGATGGTTAGAGGTTAGTGTTAGGTTTAGTGATAGAGTTTGTGATTAGGGTTAGGGTTAGGGTGATGTTTAGAAGTTATTTTTAGGGTTTTGGTAAGGGTTAGGGTTAAAGCTTAGGTTTAGGGTTAGGGTTAGCGTGAGGTTTAGGGATAGGGTTAGTGTTAAAGTTAGTGTTAGGCTTAGGGTTATGGTTAGGGTTAGGATTACATTTAGGTTAAGGTTAAGGTTATCTTTAGAATTTAGGGTTAGTGTTAGTTTTAGGGTTAGGTTTAGGGATAGGTTTAGGGCTAGGGTTAGTTTTAGAGGTTAGTGTTAGGGCTAGAGTTAGGGTTAGGGTTAGGATTAGAATTTTGGGTGAGGGTTAGTGTTAGGTTTAGGGGTTAGGTGTTAGGGATAGGGCAAAGGTTAAGCTTAGGTTTAGGGTTAGGTTACGGTTAGAGTTAGGTTTAGGGTTATGGTTAGGGTTAGGATTAGGTTTCCGGTTATTGTTAGAGGTTAACGTTAGGTTTAGGGTTAGGGTTAGGGTTAGGGTTAGGGCTAGGTTTAGGGTTTGGGTTAGAGTTAAAGATTTGGGTTAGGGTTAGGGTTACGGTTAGAGTTTAGGGTTAGTGTTATGGTAAGTGTTTGGTTTAGGGTAAGGGTTATGTTTAGGGTTAGAGTTTAGGGTTATGGTTCGATTTAGGTTTAGGGTTATTGTTAGTGTTAGGTTTAGGTTTACGCTTAGGGTTATGATTAAGTTTAGTGTTAGGGGTTAGTTGTTAGGGAGAGTTTTAAGGTTAGGCTTTAGGTTATGATTAGGTTTAGAGTTAGGGTTATGGTTACGTTTAGGTTTATGGTTAGTTTTAGAAAAAAGCTTAGGGTTCGGGTTAAGTGTTAGGTGTTAGCCATAGGGTTATGTTTAGTGTTTGGTTTAGGGTTCGGTTTAGGGTTAGGTTTAGGTTTAAGGATAGTGTTAGGGTTAGGTTTAGATTTAGGGTTAGGGTTTAGTCTTAGGGTTAGAAGTTCGGTTTAATGTTAGGGTTAGGCTTAGTGTTAGTGTTAGTGTTAGGCTTAGAAGTTAGGTTGTGGTTTACGCTTAGATTTAGGGTTAGTGTTAGGTTTAATGTTAGGCTTAGAGGTTATCATTATGGTTATGGTTCAGGTTAGGGTTAAAGCTTAGTTTCAGGGTTAGGGTTAGGGGTAGGGATTGGTTAGTTATATGCTAAGGGTTAGGATTAGGATTAGTGGTTTGTTTTAGGGTTAGGGTTACCATTAGGGTTAGGGTTAGGTTTAGGGTTAGGTTTAGGTTTAGGTTGAGTGTTAGTTTGAGGTTTAGGGTTAGGGTTAGAGTTAGGGTTATGGTGATGGTTATGGTTAGGGTTAGGGTTAGGATTTGGGTTAGATGTTAGGGATAATTTTAGGGTTAGGATTAGGGTTAGGCTTAGGCTTAGGTTTAGTGTTAGGTTTAGGGTTTTTGTTAGCGTTAGGGTTAGTTTTAGTGTTAGGGTTAGGTTAGGGTTAGTGTTAGGGTTAGGGTTAGGGTTAGAGGTTAGTCTTATGGTAATGGTTACTCTTAGGCTTAGAGTTTAGGGTTAGTGTTTTGGTTTTGGTAAAGGTTAGGGTTAATGTTAGCTTTAGGTTTAGGGTTAGGATTAGAGTTATGGTTTAGTATTAGCATTAGGGTTATCATTAGGATTAGGGTTCGAATTAGGGTTAGGGTTAAGTTTAGCGTTAGGTTTGAGTTTAGGGATAGGGTTAGGGTTAGGGATAGTGTTAGGGTTAGGGTTATGGTTTAGTGTTAGGGTTATGGTTATGATTAGGTTTAGGGTTAGGTTTAGAGGTTAGGGTTAGGTTTAGGGTTACTGTTAGAGTTAGGGTTATGCTTCCAGTTTAGGGTTAGGTTTAGTGGTAGGTTTACGATTACTGTTAGGGTTAGGATTATGGTTAGATGTTAGCATTAGATTTAGGTTTAGGGCTAGGTTTAGGGTTAGGGATAAGTTTAGGGATAGGGTTAGGCTTAGAGATTAGGTTTAGTTTTAGTGTTAGGGTTAGAGGTTATGTTTAGGATTAGTGTTAGTGTTATGTGTAGGGTTAGGGCTTAATTTTAACATTAGGGTTAAGGTTAGGGTTAGGATTAGGGATAAGGTGAGGTTTAGTTTTAGGGCTTAGGGTTAGGCTTTGTGTTACAAGTTAGGCTTAGGGTTAAGGTTATCTTTAGAGGTTAGCGTTCAGATTAGGGTTGGAGTTCGGGTTAGGGTTAGGGTTAATGTTAGGCTTAGAGGTGATGCTTAGGGTTAGGGTTAGTCTTAGGGTTAAAGCTTTGGTTCAAGGTTAGGTTTAGGGCTAGGGTTGTGGTTAGGGATACGGTAAGCGTTACGATTATGGTTAGTGGTTAGGATTTGAGTTAGGATTACAGGTAGTGTTAGGGTTAGGTTTAGAGGTTAGTGTTACTGTTAGGGTTAGGGTTAGCTATTAGGGTTAGTGCTAGGCTTAGAGTTAGGGTTAGGTTTAGGGTAAGGCTTAGGTTTATGGTTTTGATTAGGGTTATAATTAGGTTAGGGTTAGGGTTACGTTTAGTGTTTGCATTAGATTTAGGGTTAGGGTTAGGTTTAGTGGTTAGGTGTTAGGGATAGTGTTTTGTTATCGTTAGGGTTATGGTTAGATTTAGGGTTAGGGTTAGGTTTAAGGTTAGATTTAGTATTAGATTTTAGAGTTAGGGTTATGTTTAGTTTTAGGTGTAGGGGTTAGGTGTTAAGGATAGGGTTACACGTTAGGGTCAGGGTTAGGGTTAGGGTTAGGTTTAGGGCCAGGGTCGGGGTTTGGGTTAGGGTTACGACTAGGGTAGCGTTTAGGGTTAGGGTTAGGGTTAGGTTTAGTGTTATGCTTAGGGATAGGGTTAGGTTGAGGTTTAGGTTAAGGGTTAGTGTTATCGTTAAAAGTTAGGTTTAGTGTTAGGTTTATGGTTAGAGATAGGGATAGGTTTAGTGATAAGGTTAGTGTTAGAGCTTAGGGTTAGTGTTAGGGTTAGGGTTATGGTTAGATTTAGGGTTAGGGTTAGGTTTAAGGTTAGGTTTAGTATTAGATTTTAGAGTTAGGGTTATGTTTAGTGTTAGGTGTAGGGGTTAGGTGTTAAGGATAGGGTTACACGTTAGGGTCAGGGTTAGGGTTAGGGTTAGGTTTAGGGCCAGGGTCGAGGTTTGGGTTAGGGTTATGACTAGGGTAGCATTTAGGGTTAGGGTTAGGGTTAGGTTTAGTGTTATGCTTAGGGATAGGGTTAGGTTGAGGTTTAGGTTAAGGGTTAGTGTTATCGTTAAAAGTTAGGTTTAGTGTTAGGTTTATGGTTAGAGTTAGGGATAGGTTTAGTGATAAGGTTAGTGTTAGAGCTTAGGGTTAGTGTTAGGGTTAGGGTTAGGCTTAGGGTTAGGGTTAGGGTTAGAGGTATGGTTTAGGTTTAGGGTTAGGGTTAGGGTTAGGGTGAGGGTATGGTTAGGGTTAAATTTAGGGTTATGCTAGGGTTAAGGTTCGGGTTAGGGTTAGCTATTACAGTCAGGGTTAGTGTTAGTTTAAGTGGTAGGTTTTGGGTTAGGGTAAGGGATTAATGTTAGTTTTAGGATTAGGGTACGGGTTATGGTTACGTTTAGGATTCGGGTTAGTCTTAGTGTTAGGGTTAGGGGTTAGACGTTAGGGAGAGGGTTAAGGTTAGGATTCAGTTTACGGTTAGGGCTAGTGTTACGATTTGGTTTAAGGATAGGCTTAGGGTTAGGGTTAGGGTGAGGTCTAGTGTTAGTTTTAGGGTTAGGGTTAGTGTTAGTGTTAGCGGTTAGGTGTTATAGGTTTATGGTTAGGGTTCGGGTTAGGGATAGTGTTAGGTTGACAGTTAGGGTTTAGAGTAAGTGTTATGGTTCGGTTTATGGTTAGGATTATGGTTAGGCTTCGTGCTACGGTTTGGGTTAAGGTTATGATTAGGTTAGGGTTAGGTTTAGGGTTAGTTTTAGGTTAGGGTTAGGGTTAGATGTTAGAGATTGGCTTTGTTAGGTTTAATGTTAGTGTTACGGTTAGATTTTAGGGTTAGGTTTAGTGTTAGGGTTAGTGGTTAGCCTTAGGTTTGTTTTGGGGTTAGTGTTAAAGATTAGGTTTAGAGTTAGGGTTCGGGTTAAAGTTAGGTATATGGTTAGGGTTAGTGTTAGGAATTGGGTAAGGGTTAGGGTTAGGGTTATTGTTAGAGGTTAGTGTTAGGTTTAATGATAGAGCTTGGGGTTCGGGTTCGGGTTAGGGTTAGGCTTAGAGGTTATGGTTATGGTTATGGTTAGGGTTATCTTTAAAGCTTAGGTTTATAGTTAGGGTTAGCTTTAGGGTTAGGGATAGGGTAAGCATTATTATTGGGGTTAATCGTTATGTTTAGTGTTAGGTTTTGGTTATGGTTAGGGTTAGGTTTAGACGTTAGTGTTAGGATTAGGGTTAGTGTTATGTTTAGTGTTAGGTTTTGGGTTAGGTTTAGAGTTAGGTTTAGGTGTAAGGTTAGGGTTAGGATTATGGTTAGGTTTAGGGGATAGGGTTACGCATAGGCTCCGGGTTATGGTTAGAGTTAGGGTTATGATTAGGTTAGGGTTAGGTTTAGGTTTGGGTTAGCATTAGGGTTACGGTTAGGTTTAGGATTTGGATTAGGATTCTGTTAGGGTTAGGTTTAGGGGTTAGGTATTAGGGATAGGGTTAGGTTTAGCCTTCGTGTTACGGTTAGGGTTATGGTTATGATGAGGTTAGGGTTAAGGTTAGGGTTAGTGTTAGAGTTAGTGTTAGGGTTAGGGTTAGTGCTAGGTTTAGAGGTTAGTGGTAGTGTTAGGGTTAGGGTTAGGGTTAGTGTTACAGTTTGAGTTTAGGTTTCTTGATAAGGTTGGGGTTAGGGTTAGGGTTATCTTTAGGGTTTGGTTTATGGTTATGGTTAGGGTTACGTTTAGGTATTGTTAGAAGTTAGCATTTGGTTTAGAGTTAGAGTTAGGGTTTGGTTACACTTAAAGTTGATGGTTCAAGTTAGGGTTAGGCTTAGGGTTAAATCATAGGTTCAGGTTTAGGTTTAGGGTTACGGTATGGTTTAGGGATAGGAAAGTGTTAGGATTAGTGTTAGTGGTTAGGTTTAGGGTTAGAATTATGGTTAGTGTTAGGGTTTGGTTTAGAGGTTAGTGTTAGTGTTAGGGTTAGGCTTAGACTTAGGTTTAGGGTTAGGTTTAGGGTTAGGCTTAGGGTTAGGGTTAGGGTTAGCATTACAGTTAGGTTAGGGTTGGGGTTAGTGTTAGGGTTACGTTTAGGGTTTGCATAAGATTTATAGTTAGGGTTGCGTATAGGGTTAGAGATAGGTTTAGGGGTTAGGTGTTAAGGATACAGTTATGGTTATGGATAGGGATAGTGTTACGTTTAGGGTTAGGTTTAGGTTTAGGGTTAGTGTTAGGGTTATGGTTAAGATTAGAATTTAGGTTCAACTTTAGGGTTAGATTTACAGTTAGGGTTAGGGATAGGTTTAGGTTTAGGGTTAGCTTTAGGGTTAGAATTAGAATTTTGGGTTTGGGTTAAGTTTAGGTGTAGGGGTAAAGTTTTGGCGATAGGGTTATGGGTTAGGGTTTAGTGTTAGGGTTAGGGTTATGGTGAGGGTAGCGTTTATGGTTAGGGCTAGGGTTAGTGTTGTGGTTAGGGTTATTGTTAGGTTAGGGTTAGTATTAGGGTTAGTGTTAAATATTTAGGATTAGTGTTAAGGTTACAGGTTAGGATTAGGTTTAGGTTTAGGGTTATGGTTAGGGTTTGGGTTCTGGTTAGGTTAGGGTTAGAGGTTAGGCTTATGGTTATGGTTACTGTTAGGCTTCTAGATTAGGGTTAGTTTTAGCGTTACGGTAAAGGTTAGGGTTATTGTTAGTGTTAGGGTTATGGTTAGGGTGAGAGGTATGGGTTAGGGTTAGCATTATGGTTATCATTAGGATTAGGGTTCGGATTAGGCTTAGGGTTGTTTAGGGTTTGGTTTGGGTTTAGGGATAGGGTTAGGGTTAGGGATAGTGTTAGGGTTAGGGTTCGGGTTTACTGTTAGTGTTATGGATAAGGGTTATGTTTAGGGTTAGTGTTAGAGGTGTGGGTTAGGTTTAGGGTTAAGTTTAGTGTTAGGATTATGGTTTGAGTTTAGGGTTACGGTTAGCATTAGGTTTACGGTTACTGTTAGGGTTACGATTATGGTTAGAAGTTAGTGTTAAATTTAGGGTTAGGGTTAGGTTTAGGGTTAGGGATAGGGTTAGGGTTATGGTTAGGGTTAGTCTTAGAGTTTAGGGTTAGGGTTAGGTTTAGTGTTAGTTTTAAGATTAGCTTTAGCATTAGGGTTAGGGTTAGGTTTTAGGGATATGTTTACAGTTAGGTTTAGGGTTAAGTTTAATGATAGTGTTAGGTTTTAGGGATAGAGTTAGGTTTAGGGTTATGGTTAGGATTTCGGTTAGGCTAAGGTTTACGGTTAGGAAAAGACTTACGATTACTTTTGTGTTAGGTTTATTGTTAGGGTTAGGGTCATTGTTAGATGTTAGGGATAGATTTAGGGTTAGGGTTAGTGTTACAGTTAGATGTTACCTTTAGGGTTAGCGTTAAGGTTAAGGTTAGGCTTATGGTTAGTGGTTAGCGTTAGGTTTGGTATAGGGTTAGGGTTAAATCTTAGGTTTAGGGTTAGGCTTCATGTTAGGGTTAGGGTTAGTTTTAGGGTTAGCATAATTGTTAGGGTTAGGGTTATGGTTAGAGGTTAGCGTTCGGTTTAGTGATAGAGTTTAGTGTTTGGGTTAGGGTTAGGGTTAGGCTTACAGGTTATGTTTATGGTTTGGGTTACGGTTAAGGTTAAAGCTTAGGTTGAGTGTTAGGGTTAGGTTTAGGGTTAGGGATAGTGTAAGGGTTAGGATTAGGCTTAGTCATTAGTTTTAGGGTTGTGTTTATGGTTAGGTTTAGGGGTAGGTTTAGAGGTTACTGTTAGGTTTAGGGTTAGGGTTAGGGTTAGTGTTAGGATTAGGGTTAGGTTTAGAGTTAGGTTTAGGGTTAGGTTTAGGGTTAGGGTTAGGGATAGGGTTGTGGTTAGGCTTCGGGTTGTGGTTAGGTTTAGGGTTACGATTATGTCAGAGTTAGGTTTAGGGTTAAGGTTAACATTAGGGTTACGGTTAGGTTTAGGATTTGCATTAGGATTAGGGTTAGGTTTAGCTTTAGGGATTTGGTGTAAGGGATAGGGTTAGTGTTAGGCTTCATGTTACGTTTACGGTAAGGGTTACGTTGAGGTTAGGGTTAGGGTAAGGTTAAAGTTTAGAGTTTGCATTAGTTTTAGGGTTAAATTTAGGGTTAGGATTTGGGTTAGGTTTAGGGTTAGGTGTTAGGGATAGGGTTATAGTAAGGGATAGGGTTAGGCTTAGGCTTAGGCTTAGGGTTAGGTTTAGGTTTAAGTTTAGATTTAGAGTTAAGGTTATGATTAGTTTTAGCATTTAGGGATAGGGTTAGTGTTACTGTTAGGGTTAGGGTTAGGACTAGGGTGAAATTTAGGGTAAGGGTTAGTTTTAGAGTTAGGATTAGTATTAGGGCTTAAGTTTAGGGGGTCGGCTTAGGGTTATGGCTTAGGGTTAGGTCTTAGGTTTAGAGGTTAGCATTGTGGCTAGCGATAGGTGTAGGTTTAGGGTTAGGTTTCGGGTAAGGTTTAGGTTTAGGCTTATGGGTTAAGTGTTAGGAAGAGTTTTAAGGTTACTATTAGGGTTAGGGTTATGGTTAGGGTTAGTGTTAGGGTTAGAAGTTAGGTTTAGTGTTACAGTTAGAGTGAGGGATAGTGCTAGGGTTAGAGGTTAATGTTAGGGTTAGGGTTATGGTTAGGGTTTGTGTTATTGTTAGAATCTAGTGTTAGTTTTAGTGTTAGTATTAGGGTTAGGGTTAGGGTTAGTGTTATCATTAGAGGTTAGCATTCGGTTTAGGGTTAGAGTTTGGTTAGGGTAAGTGTTAGGCTTAGAGGTGATGGTTAGAGTTAAGGTTAGGCTTAGTGGTAAAGCTTAAGTTCAGGTTTAGGTTTATGGTTAGTGTTAGTGTTAGGGTTAGGGTTAGGGATAGGGTAAGGTTTAGGATTAGGGTTAGTGGTTAGCTTTAGAGTTTGGATTACGTTTAGTGTTAGGGTACGGTTTAGAGTTTAGTGTTAGGGTTAGGGTTAGGGTTAGATGCGGGTTAGGCTTAGGGTTAGGGTTTAAGTGTTAGGGATAGAGTTTGGTTATGGTTTGGATTAGGGTTAGGGTTAGGGTTAGCGTTAGGTTTAGGGTTAGGTTTAGGGTTAGGGTTAGGATTAGAATTTTGGGTTAGGGTTAGGGTTAGGTGTAGGGGTAAGGTGTTCGGTTAGGGTTATGGGTTAGTGTTAGGGTTAGGGTTAGTGTTAGGGTTAGGGTTAGGGATAGGGTTAGTGTTATGGTTGCCTTTTTGTTTAGGGTTACGGTTAGAGTTAGTGTTATGGTTAGTGTTAGGGTTAGGTTAGGGTTGGGTTGGGATTAGTGTTTGAACATTAAGATTAGTGTTTTGGTTACAGGTTAGGGTTAGGTTTAGGGTTAGGGTATGATTAGGATTTGGGTCTGGGTTACTTTTAGGGTTAGAGGTTAGTCTTATGGTTATGGTTACTGTTATGCTTAGAATTTAGGGTTATAGTTAGGGTTACGGTAAAGGTTAGGGTTAGTGTTAGCGTTAGGTTTAGGGTTAGAGTTATGGGTTAGGATTAGCATTATGGTTATCATTAGGATTAGGGTTCAAATTATGGTTAGGGTTAAGTTTAGCGTTAGGGTTGGGTTTAGGGATACGGTTAGGGTTAGGGATAGTGTTAGGGTTATGGTTAGGGTTTAGTTTTAGCGTTATGGTCATGGTTAGGTTTGGGGTTAGGGTTAGAGATTAGGTTTAGGCTTTGGGTTAGCATTAGTGCTAGGTTATGGTTCGAGATTTGGGTTAGGGTTAGCGTTAGGTTTTTGTTAATGTTTGGATTATGGTTAGAAGTCAGCATTAGATTTAGGTTTAGGTCTAGGTTTCGGGTTAGGGATAAGTTTAGCCTTAGAGATTAGGTTTAGGGTTATTGTTTGGGTTAGAGGTTATGTTTAGGATTAGTGTTAGTGTTAGGTGTAGGGTTAGGGCTTAATTTTAACATTAGGGTTAAGGTTAGGTTTAGTTTTAGGGCTTAAGGTTAGGATTTGTGTTACACGTTAGGGTTAGGGTTACAGTTAGGGTTAGAGGGTTAGGGTTAGGGTTATTGTTAGGGTTTTATGTTAGGGTTAGGGTTATGGTTTAGGGTTAGGGTTAGGATTATGTTTAGGGTTAAGGTTAGTTTTAGAGTTAGAAGTTAGGTTTTGTGTTACAGTTAGAGTTTGGGTTAGTGCTAGTGTTAGAGATTAATGTTAGGGTTAGGGTTATTGTTACGGTTTTTGTTATGGTTAGAGTTTAGGTTTAGGCTTAGTGTTAGTGTTAGTGTTAGTGTTAGTGTTAGTGTTAGGGTTATGGTTAGTGTTATCGTCAGAAGTTAGCATTTGGTTTAGGGCTAGAGTTAGGTTTTGGGGTAAGGTTATGCATAGTGGTGATTCTTAGTGTTAGGGTTAGGATTAGGGTTAAAGCTTAGGTTCAGGTTTAGCTTTATGGTTAGTGTTAGGGTTAGGGTTAGTGATAGGGTAAGCATTAGGATTAAGGTTAGTGGTTAGCTTTAGGGTTAGGTTTACGTTTAGTGTTAGGGTTCGGTTTAGAGGTTAGTGTTAGGGTTAGTGTTAGAGTTAGGGTAAGGGTAAGGTTTAGTGTTGGGGTTAGGGGTTAAGTGTTAGGGATACGGTTTTGGTTATGGTTTGGATTAGGGTTAGGGTAAGGTTTAGGTTTGCGGTTAGGGTTAGGATTTTAATTTTGAGTTATGGTTAGGGTAAGGGTTAGGTGTTGCTGTTAGGTGTTCGGGATAGGGTTATGTGTAAGGGGTAGGGTTAGGTTAGGTTTAGGGTTAGGGTTAGGGTTATGGTTAGGGTAGGGTTTAGGGTTAGGTTTAGATGTTAGTGTTATGGTTAGTGTTATGGTTAGGTTGAGGGTTAGGGTTAGAGTTAGTGTTAGGCTTAGATGTTAGGTTTAGTGTTAGGTTTAGGGGTAGGGTTCGGAATAGGTCTAGAGTTTGGGTTAGTGTTAGAGCTTCGGGTTAGTGCTAGTTTAGGTTTAGGGTTGAGATTTAGGTGTGGATTAGAGGTATGGTTTAGGTTTAGGGTTAGGGTTAGGGTGAGGGTGGGTTTAGGATTAGTGTTAGGTTAATACTAGGGTTAAGGTTAGGGTTAGGGTTATTTATTACAGTCAGGGTTAGGCTTAGTTTAAGGTTTAGGGTTAGGGTTAGGGTAAGGGATTAATGTTACTTTAAGGGTTAGGTTTAGGGTTATGGTTAGGGTTAGGGTTAGGATTAGAAGTTAGTGTTAAGGATAGGGTCAGTGTTATGGTTACATTTAGTTTTCGGGTTAATGTTAGGTTTAGGGTTATGTGTTACATGTTCGGGAGAGGCTTAAGGTTAGGCTTCGGGTGAAGGTTAAGGTTAGTGTTACGATTAGGGTTAGGCTTACTGTTAGGCTTAGGGTTAGGTTTAGTGTTAGTTTTAGAGTTAGGTTTAGCGTTAGTGTTAGGGTTTAGCTGTTAGTGATAGGTTTACAGTAAGTGTTAGGGTTAGGGTTAGGGATAGTGTTAAATTGAGGTTTAGGGTTTAGGGTGAGGGTTAGGCTTAGGGTTAGGATTATGCTTAGGATTACGGTTAGTCTTTGGGTTACAGTTAGGCTAATGGTTATGATAAGATTAGCATTAGGGTTAGGGTTAGGTTTAGGGTTTGGTTTAGGTTTAGTTGTTAGGGATAGGGTTAGGGTTAGTGCTACGGTTAGATTTTAGGGTTAGGGTTAAGGTTAGTGTTAGGGTTACGGTTATGGTTAGTGTTTAGTGTTTTGGTTAGGGTTAGGTTTATTATGAGGTTTAGTGTTAGCGTTAGGGTTAGGGTTAGGATTCGTGTAAGGGCTTAATGTTAGGATTAGGCTTAGAATTATGGCTTAGGGTTAGGTGTTAGGTTTAAGGGTTAGCATTGTGGTTAGTATTAGGGGTAGGGTTAGGGTTAGTTTTAGGTTTAGGGTTAGTGTTAGGTTTAGGGTTGGGGTAAGGGTTAAGTCCTAGGGAGAGTTTAGGGTTAGTCTTTGTGTTATGGTTAGGGTTAGTGTTTCGATTAGTTTTAGGGTTAGGTTTAAGGTTAGGGTTAGGGTTAGTTTTAGAGTTAGGATTAGGGTTAGGGTTGGGTTTAGGTGTTAGGGATAGTGTTAAGGTTTGGTTTAGTGTTAGGGTTAGGATTAGTGTTAGGGTTAGAAGTTAGATTTAGTTTTACGTTTACAGTTAGGGTTAGGTTTAGTGCTAGGGTTAGAGTTTAGTGTTACCGTTAGGGTTAGGGTTAGTGTTACGGTTAGAGCTTAAGGTTAAGTTGAGTGTTAAGGTTAGGGTTAGTGTTAGGGTTATCGTTAGAGGTTAGCATTCGGTTTTGGGTTAGAGTTAGGCTTAGGGTTAGGGTTAGTCTTAGAGGTTATTGTTAGAGTTAGGGTTATGCTTAGGATTAAAGCTTAGGTTAAGGTTACGTTTTAGGGTTTGGAATAGGGTTAGGGTTATGTTTAGAGATAGTGTAAGGGTTAGGGTAGCATTTACGTTTAGGGTTAGGGTTAGCTTTAGTGTTATGGTTGGGCTAGGGTTACTGTTAGTGTAGCGTTTACGTTTAGGGTTGGGGTTAATGTTAGTGTCATGTTTAGGGTTAGGTTTAGGTTAGGGTTGGGTTAGGATTAGTGTTAGAGGGTTATTATTAGTGTTAAGGTTACAGGTTTTGGTTAGTTTTAGGGTTAGGTTTAGGTTAGGTTTGGGTTAGGATTAGTGTTAGAGGGTTATTATTAGTGTTAAGGTTACAGGTTTTGGTTAGTTTAAGGGTTAGGGTTATGGTTAGGGTTTGGGTTCGGGGTAGGTTTAGGGTTAGAGGTTAGTCTTATGGTTATGGTTCCTCTTAGGCTTAGAGTTTAGGGTTAGTGTTAGGGTTATGTTAAACGTTTGGGTTAATTTTAGCGTTAGGGTTAGGGTTAGAGTTATGGGTTAGGATTAGCATTATGGTTATCATTAGGATTAGGGTTCGAATTAGGGTTAGGCTTAAGTTTAGCGTTAGGTTTGGGTTTAGGGATAGGGTTAGGTTTAGGGATAGTGTTAGGGTTAGGGTTAGGGTTTAGTGTTAGGGTTATGCTTACGGTTAGGTTTAGGTTTAGGGTTAGAGGTTAGGGTTAGTTTTAGGGTTAGCATTACAGTTAGGGTTCTGGTTCTAGTTTAGGGTTAGGGTTAGCGTTAGGTTTACGATTACTTTTAAGGTTAGGATTATGGTTAGAAGATAGCATTAGATTTAGTTTTAGGGCTAGGTTTAGGGTTAGGGATAGGGTTAGGCTTAGAGATTAGGTTTAGGGTCAGTGTCACGGTAAGAGGTTATGTTTAGGACCAGTGTTAGTGTTAAGTGTAGGGTTAGGGCTTAATTTTAGCGTTAGTGTTAAGGTTAGGTTTAGTTTTAGGGCTTAGGGTTAGGATTTGTGTTACACGTTAGGGTTTGGGTTAGAGAGTTGGGTTAGTGTTATTGTTAGGGTTAAATGTTAGGGTTGGGGTTAGTGTTAGTGTTAAGGATAGGCTTATGGTTACGGTTTGGGTTCGGTTTAGCGTTAGGATTAGAGGTTAGGCTTATTGTTAGGGTTATTGTTAAGGTTAGGATTATAGTTTTAGGTTAGTGTTACAGTTACAGTTAGGGTTACGGTTAGGCTTAGAGTTAGGGTGAGGGTTAGCGTTATGGTTAGTGTTATGGTTAGAGCTTAGGGATGGGCTTAAAGATTAGGGTTAGGGTTAAGTTTACGTTAAGGTTAGGTTGAGTTTTAGGGTTAGCGTTAGGTTAGGGTTAGAGGTTAAATTTAATGTTAGGTTTACGGTTTGGTTTAGGGATAGGTTTAGGGTTAGGAGTAGTGTTAGAGGTAAGGGTTAGGGTTATGGTTATGGTTATGGTTTGGGTAAGGGTTAGGATTAGAATTTAGTGTTAAGGATAGGGTCAGTGTTATTGTTACATTTAGTTTTTGGGTTAATGTTAGGTTTAGAGTTATGTGTTACATGTTCGGGAGAGGCTTAAGGTTAGGCTTCGGGCGAAGGTTAAGGTTAGTGTTACGATTAGGGTTAGGCTTAGTGTTAGGGTTAGGGTTAGGTTTAGTGTTAGTTTTAGGGTTAGGTTTAGCGTTAGTGTTAGGGGTTAGCTGTTGGTGATAGGTACTGTTAGTGTTAGGGTTAGCGTTATTGTTAGGGATAGTGTTAAATTGAGGTTTAGGGTTTAGGGTGAGGGTTAGGCTTAGGGTTAGGGTTATGCTTAGGATTACGGTTAGTCTTTGGGTTACGGTTAGGCTAATGGTTATGATAAGGTTAGCATTAGGGTTAGGGTTAGGTTTAGGGTTAGGTTTAGGTTTAGTTGTTAGGGATAGGGTTAGGGTTAGTGTTACGGTTAGATTTTAGGGTTAGGGTTAAGGTTAGTGTTAGGGTTAGGTTATGGTTAGTGTTTAGTGTTTTGGTTAGGGTTAGGTTTATTACGAGGTTTAGTGTTAGCATTAGGGTTAGGGTTAGGATTCGTGTAAGGACTTAATGTTAGGGGTTAGGCTTAGAATTATGGCTTAGGGTTAGGTGTTAGGTTTAAGGGTTAGCATTGTGGTTAGTATTAGGGGTAGGGTTATGGTTAGCTTTAGGTTTAGGTTTAGTGTTAGGTTTAGGGTTGGGGTTAGGGGTTAAGTGCTAGGGAGAGTTTAGGGTTAGACTTTGTGTTATGGTTAGGGTTAGTGTTTTGATTAGTTTTAGGCTTAGGTTTAAGGTTAGGGTTAGGGTTAGTTTTAGAGTTAGGATTAGGGTTAGGGTTGGGGTTTAGGTGTTAGGGATAGTGTTAAGGTTTGGTTTAGTGTTAGGGTTAGGATTAGTGTTAGAGTTAGAAGTTAGATTTAGTTTTACATTTAGAGTTAGGGTTAGGTTTAGTCCTAGGTTTAGAGTTTAGTGTTATCGTTAGTGTTACGGTTAGTGTTACAGAGAGAGAGATTAAGGTTAGGTTGGGTGTTAATGTTAGGGTTAGTGTTAGGGTTATCGTTAGAGGTTAGCATTCGGTTTTGGGTTAGAGTTAGGCTTAGGGTTAGGGTTATTTTAGAGGTTATTGTTAAAGTTAGGGTTATGCTTATGATTAAAGCTTAGGTTGAGGTTACATTTTAGGGTTTGGGCTAGGGTTAGGGTTAGGGTTAGGGATAGTGTAAGGGTTAGGATAGCGTTTACGTTTAGGGTTAGGGTTAGGGTTAGTTTTATGGTTGGGCTAGTGTTATTGTTAGTGTAGCGTTTACGTTTAGTGTTAGGGTTAAGGTTAGTGTCATGTTTAGGGTTAGGGTTAGGAGTTTAGGGTTGGGTTAGGAGTAGTGTTAGAAGGTTATTATTAGTGTTAAGGTTACAGGTTTTGGTTAGTTTTAGGGTTAGGGTTATGGTTAGGGTTTGGGTTCGGGTTAGGTTTAGGGTTAGAGGTTAGTCTTATGGTTATGGTTACTCTTAGGCTTAGAGTTTAGGGTTAGTGTTAGGGTTATGGTAAATGTTAGGGTTAATTTTAGCGTTAGGTTTAGAGTTATGGGTTAGGGTTAGCATTATGGTTATCATTAGGATTAGGGTTTGAATTAGGGTTAGGCTTAAGTTTAGCGTTAGGTTTGGGTTTAGGGATAGGGTTAGGTATAGGGATAGTGTTAGGATTAGGGTTAGGGTTAGGGTTTAGTGTTACGGTTATTCTTATGGTTAGGTTTAGGTTTAGGGTTAGAGGTTAGGGTTAGTCTTACGGTTAGCGTTACAGTTAGGGTTATGGTTCTAGTTTCGGGTTAGGGTTAGCGTTAGGTTTATGATTACTTTTAAGGTTAGGATAATGGTTAGAAGTTAGCATTAGATTTAGTTTTAGGGCTAGGTTTAGGGTTAGGGATAGGGTTAGGCTTAGAGATTAGGTTTAAGGTCAGTGTCAGGGTAAGAGGTTATGTTTAGGATCAGTGTTAGTGTTAAGTGCAGGGTTAGGGCTTAATTTTAGCATTAGTGTTAAGGTTAGGTTTAGTTTTAGGGCTTAGGGTTAGGATTTGTGTTACACGTTAGGGTTAGGGTTAGTTAGAGAGTTAGGGTTAGGGTTATTGTTAGGGTTAAATGTTAGAGTTGGGGTTAGTGTTAGTGTTAAGGATAGGCTTATGGTTAGGGTTTGGGTTCAGGTTAGCATTAGGATTAGAGGTTAGGCTTATTGTTAGGGTTATGTTTAGGGTTAGGGTTATAGTTTTAGGTTAGTGTTACAGTTACAGTTAGGGTTACGGTTAGGCTTAGAGTTAGGGTGAGGGTTAGCGTTATGGTTAGGGTTATGGTTAGAGCTTAGGGATGGGCTTAAAGATTAGTGTTAGGGTTAAGTTTACGGTTAGTTTTAGGTTGAGTTTTAGGGTTAGCCTTCGTGTTACGGTGAGAGGTTAGGCTTAATGTTAGGTTTACGGTTAAGGTTAGGGATAGGTTTAGGGTTAGGATTAGAGTTAGAGGTAAGGGTTAGGGTTATGGTTATGGTTAGGGTTAGGGTTAGAGTTAGGGTTAGGATTAGAATTTAGTGTTAAGGATAGTGTCAGTGTTATGGTTACATTTAGTTTTCGGGTTAATGTTAGGTTTAGGGTTATGTGTTACATGTTCGGGAGAGGCTTAAAGTTAGGCTTTGGGTGAAGGTTAAGGTTAGTGTTACGATTAGGGTTAGGCTTAGTGTTAGGGTTAGGGTTAGGTTTAGTGTTAGATTTAGTGTTAGTTTTAGTGTTAGTGTTAGGGTTTAGCTGTTAGTGATAGGTTTACAGTTAGTGTTAGGGTTAGGGTTAGGGTTAGTGATAGTGTTAAATTGAGGTTTAGGGTTTAGGATGATGGTTAGGCTTAGGGTTAGGGTTATGCTTAGGATTACGGTTAGTCTTTGGGTTACGGTTAGGCTAATGGTTATGATAAGGTTAGCATTAGGGTTAGGGTTAGGTTTAAGGTTAGGTTTAGGTTTAGTTGTTAGGGATAGGGTTAGGGTTAGGGTTACGGTTAGATTTTAGGGTTAGGGTTAAGGTTAGTGTTAGGGTTAGGGTTGTTGTTATTGTTTAGTGTTTTGGTTAGGCTTAGGTTTATTATGAGGTTTATTGTTACCATTAGGTTTAGGGTTAGGATTCGTGTAAGGGCTTAATGTTAGGGGTTAGGCTTAGAATTATGGCTTATGGTTAGGTGTTAGGTTTAGGGGTTACCATTGTTTTTAGTATTAGGTGTAGGGGTAGGGTTAGCTTTAGGGTTAGGGTTAGTGTTAGGTTTAGGGTTGGGGGTAGGGGTTAAGTGCTAGGGAGAGTTTAGGGTTAGACTTTGTGTTATGGTTAGGGTTAGTGTTACGATTAGTTTTAGGCTTAGGTTTAAGGTTATGGTTAGGGTTAGTTTTAGAGTTAGGGTTAGGGTTAGGGTTGGGGTTTAGGTGTTAGGGATAGAGTTAAGGTTATGTTTAGTGTTAGGGTTAGGATTAGTGTTAGGGTTAGAAGTTAGGTTTAGTTTTACGTTTAGAGTTATGGTTAGGTTTAGTGCTAGGGTTAGAGTTTAGTGTTACCGTTAGGGTTAGGGTTAGTGTTACGATTAGAGCTTAAGGTTAGGTTGAGTGTTAAGGTTAGGGTTAGTGTTAGGGTTATCGTTAGAGGTTAGCATTCGGTTTTGGGTTAGAGTTAGGCTTAGGGTTAGGATTAGTCTTAGAGGTTATTGTTAGAGTTAGGGTTATGCTTAGGATTAAAGCTTAGGTTGAGGTTACATTTAGTGTTTGGGCTAGGGTTAGTGTTAGGGTTAGGGATAGTGTAAGGATTAGGGTAGCGTTTACGTTTAGGTTTAGGTTTAGGGTTAGTGTTATGGTTGGGCTAGTGTTATTGTTAGTGTAGCGTTCACGTTTAGGGTTAGGTTTAGGGTTAGTGTCATGTTTAGGTTTAGGGTTAGGTTAGGGTTGGGTTAGGATTAGTGTTAGAGGGTTATTATTAGTGTTAAGGTTACAGGTTTTGGTTAGTTTTAGGGTTAGGGTTATGGTTAGTGTTTGGGTTCGGGTTAGGTTTAGGGTTAGATGTTAGTCTTTTGGTTATGGTTACTCTTAGGCTTAGAGTTTAGGGTTAGTGTTAGGGTTATGGTAAAGGTTAGGGTTAATTTTAGCGTTAGGGTTAGGTTTAGAGTTATGGGTTAGGATTAGCCTTATGGTTATCATTAGGATTTGCGTTCGAATTAGGGTTAGGCTTAAGTTTAGCGTCAGGTTTGCGTTTAGGGATAGGGTTAGGTTTAGGGATAGTGCTAGGGTTAGGATTAGGTTTATGCTTAGCTTACGGTTAGGTTTAGGTTTAGGGTTAGAAGTTAGGGTTAGTTTTAGGGTTAGCGTTACAGTTAGGGTTATGGTTCTAGTTTAGGGTTAGCGTTAGGTTTACGATTACTTTTAAGGTTAGGATTATGGTTAGAAATTAGCATTAGATTTCGGTTTAGGGCTAGGTTTAGGGTTAGGGATATGGTTAGGCTTAGAGATTAGGTTTAGTGTCAGTGTCAGGGTAAGAGGTTATTTTTAGGATCAGTGTTTGTGTTAAGTGTAGGGTTAGGGCTTAATTTTAGCATTAGTGTTATCGTTAGGTTTAGTTTTAGGGCTTAGGGTTAGCATTTGTGTTACACGTTAGGGTTAGGCTTAGAGGGTTAGGGTTAGGGTTATTGTTAGGGTTAAATGTTAGGGTTAGGGTTAGTGTTAGGGTTAAGGATAGGCTTATGGTTAGGGTTTGGGTTCAGTTTAGGGTTAGGATTAGAGGTTAGGCTTATTGTTAGTGTTATGGTTAGGGTTAGGGTTATAGTTTTATATTAGTGTTACAGTTACAGTTAGTGTTAAGGTTAGGCTTATAGTTAGGGTGTGCGTTAGCATTATGGTTAGGGTTATGGTTAGAGGTTAGGGATAGGCTTAAAAATTAGGGTTTGGGTTAAGTTTATGGTTGGGATTAGGTTGAGTTTTATGGTTAGCCTTAGGGTTAGGTTTAATGTTAGGTTTACGGTTAGGGTTAGGGATTGTTTTAGGGTTAGGATTTGTGTTAGAGGTCAGGGTTAGGGTTAGGGTTATGTTTAGAGTTAGGGTTAGAAGTTAGTTTTAGTGTTACAGTTAGAGTTTGGGTTAGTACTAGGGTTAGAGGTTAGAGTTAGCGTTAGGGTTAAAGCTTAGGTTCAGGTTTAGGTTTATGGTTAGTGTTAGGCTTATGTTTAGGGATATGGTAATCATTATGATTAAGGTTAGTGGTTAGCTTTAGGGTTAGGATTATGTTTAGTGTTAGAGTTCGGTTTAGAGGTTAGTGTTAGGTTTATTGTTAGAGTTAAGGTTAGGGTTAGGTATAGTTTTAGTGTTAGGGGTTAAGTGTTAGGGATAGGGTTTTGATTATGGTTTGAGTTAGGGTTAGGGTTAGGATTATAATTTTGGGTTAGGGTTAGGGTTAGGTGTAGGGGTTTCGTGATTGGGATAGGGTTATATGTTAGGGATAGGGCTAGGGTTAGTGTTAGGTTTAGGGTTATGGTTAGGGTATGGTTTAGGGTTAGGTTTAAGGTTAGTGTTATGGTTGGTGTTATGGTTAGGTTGATGTTTAGGGTTAGAGTTAGTGTTAGGGTTAGAGGTTAGGTTTAGTGTTAGGTTTATGGTTAGGTTTAGGGATAGGTCTAGAATTAGGGTTAGTTTTACCGCTTCAGGTTAGTGCTAGGTTTAGGTTAAGGTTGAGTTTGAGGTGAGGGTTAGAGGTATGGTTTAGGTTTAGGGTGAGGGTTATGTTTAGGGTTAGGATTAAGTTAATGCTAGGGTTAAGGTTAGGGTTAGGGCTATGTCTTACAGTCAGGTATAGGCTTAGTTTAAGGTTTAGGGTTAGGTTAGGGTAAGGGATTAATGTTACTTTTAGGTTTAGGTTTAGGGTTATGGTTATGGTTAGGGTTAGGGTTAGGATTAGAAGATACTTTTAGCGGTAGGGTCAGTTTTATGGTTACATTTAGGGTTCGGGTTAATGTTAGGTTTAGGGTTATGTGTTATGTGTTAGGCAGAGGGTTAAGGTTAGGCTTCGGGTTAAGGTTAGGGTTAGTGTTATGATTAGGTTTATGGTTAGGCTTTGGGTTAGGGTTAGCTTTAGTGTTAGTTTAAGTGTTAGGTTTAGCGTTAGTGTTGGGTGTTTGGTGTTAATGATAGTTTTACAGTTAGGGTAGGGTTAGGGTTAAGGATGGTGTTAAATTGAGGGTTAGGGTTTAGGATTAGCATTAGGGTTAGGGTTATGGTTAGAATTATGGTTAGTCTTTGGGTTACAGTTAGGCTAATGGTTAATGATAAGGTTAGTATTAGGGTTAGGGTTAGGTTTAGATGTTATGGATAGGGTTAGGTTTAGTGTTACGTTTAGATTTTAGGGTTAGGGTTAGGGTTATGGTAGTGGCTAGTGTTATGGTTAGGGTTAGGCTTTTTATGAGGTTTAGGGTTAGGGTTAGGGTTAGGATTAGTGTAAGGGCTTAAAGTTTAGTGTGAGGCTTAGCATTATGGCTTAGGGTTAGGTGTTAGGTTTAGTGGTTAGTATTGTGGTTAGGGTTAGGGTTAGGTTTAGGGTTAGGGTTAGTGTTAGGTTTAGGGTTAGAGTTAGGGGTTAATTCCTAGGGAGAGTTTTAGTGTTAGACTTATCTTTATGTTTAAGGTTAGTTTTACGATTAGGTTTAGGGTTAGGTTTAAGGTTAGGGTTGTGGTTAGTTTTAGAGTTAGGATTAGTGTTAGCATTGGGGTTTAGGTGTTAAGGATAGGGTTAAGGTTAGGTTTAGCGTTAGTGTTAGGGTTAGGGTTAGGGTTAGGGTTAGAAGTTAGATTTAGTTTTATGTTTAGAGTTAGGGTTAGGTTTAGTGCTAGGGTTAGAGTTTAGTGTTACCGTTACGGTTAGGGTTAGTGTTATGTTTAGAGTTTAGGGTTAAATTTAGTGTTAAGGTTAGGGTTAGGGTTAGGGTTATCATTAGAGGTTAGCATTCGGTTTTGGGTTAGAGTTAGGGTTAGGGTTAATTTTAGGCTTAGAGGGTATTGTTAGAGTTAGAGTTATGCTTAGTGCTAAAGCTTAGGTTGAGGTTAAATTTTAGGGTTAGTTCTAGGGTTAGGGTTATTGTTAGGGTTATGGTTAGGGATAGGGATAGGGTAAGGGTTAGGGTTAGGGTTAAGTCAAGGGTAAGGTTTAGGATTAAGTTTAGGGTTAGAGGGTAGTTTTAGGTTTAGGGTTAGGGATAGGTTCGGTGTTAGGGTTAGATAGGTATTGGATTCGGGTTAGGGTTAGGATTGGGGTTAGAGTTAGGGTTTGTGTTACGATTTGTTTTAGAGTTAGGATTATGTTTTGGTGTTAGGGGTTAGAATTAGGTTTAGTGTCACGGTTAGGGTTAAGTTTAGGGTTAGTGGGTTAGGGTTAGGATCAAGTTTAGGGTTAGGGTTAGGGTTTTGTGTTAGGGTTAGGGTTAGATTTAGGTTTAGGGTTAAGGTTAGAGGTTAGGGTTAGGTTTAGGGTCAGTGTTAGGGTTAGTTTTATGGTTCGAGTTTAGGGTTAGGTTTAGCGTTAGTGTTATGGTTATGGTTACGGTTTGTGTTATAGTTAGAAATTAGCATTACATTTAGGGTTAGGGTTAGGTTAGGGTTAGGAATAGGTTTAGGGTTAGGCTTAGAGGTTAGTGTTAGTGTTAGGGTTAGTGTTGATGTTTAAATTTAGGGTTAGAGTTAGGGTTAGTAGTTAGCTTTAGGGTTATGCTTAGTTTTAGGGTGAGAGTTAGGGTTAGTAGTTGGCTTTAGGGTTATGCTTAGTTTTAGGATTTTAGTTTTAGGGTTAGTAGTTAGCTTTAGGGTTTTAGGGTTGACATTTAGGGTTAGGGTTAGCATGAGGGTTAGAAGTTACGATTCTTTTAGCTTTAGTGTTAGTATTAGGTTGAGGGGTTAGGTGTTGGGGATAGTGTTAAGGTTAGACTACGGATTATGATTAGGTTTAGGGTAACGAATAGGTTAGGTTTAGGTAAGGGTTAGGGTTTAGGGTTAGGGTTAGTGTTAATGTTAGGGTTACAGTTTAGTGTTAGGGTTAGGGTTATTGTTAGATTTAGGGATAGAAGGCTAGGGTTACGGTCAGGGTTATGGGTTAGGTATTAGGGATAGTGTTACGGTTAGTGTTCAGTTTAGGGTTAGGTTTAGGGTTAGGATAAGGCCTTAGGTATTAGGGATAGTGTTACAGTTAGTGTTCAGGTTAGGGTTAGGTTTAGGGTTAGGATAAGGCCTTAGGTATTAGGGATAGGGTTAGTGTTAGTGTTAAGGTTAGGATTAGGTTAGGCTTCGGGTTAGGGTTAGGGTTAGGATAAGGTTTTGGCGTTAGTGTTAGGGTGAGGGATAGGGTTAGGTTTAGGTTTAGGGATAGGGTAAGGGCTATAAGTTCAGTTTAGTGTGAGGGTTAGTGTTAAGGTTAGTGTTAGGCTTAGGGTTAGAGGTTAGTGTTAGGGTTACTGTTAGGGTTAGGTTAAGGGTTAGGGTTAGGATTAAGGTTATGGTTAGAGGCTAGTTTTAAGATTAGGGATAGCGTTAGGGTTAGGTTAGACATGGTATGGGCTAGGGTTAGGGTTACGGTTAAAATGGGGGTATCGGTTAGGGTTAGTGTTAGGGTTAGGGTTAGGGTTTGGTGTTAGGGGTTAGTGTTAGTGTTAAGGTTAGGGTTATGGTTCGAGTTTGTGTTCAGGTTAGTTTTACGATTCGAGGTTAGGCTTATTATTATGGTTAGGGTTAGGTTTAGAGTTTAGGGTTAGGGTAAGTGTTAGGGTTAGTGTTAAGGTTTGGGTTACGGTTAGGGATAGATTTTTGTGTTAGGGTTAGTGTTAGAGTTAGGGTTAGGATTAGGGTTAGGGATTTATGTTAGTGTTAGGTTTAGGGTTAGTGTTGGGTTTAGGTATAGGGTTAGTGTTAGGTTTAGGGTTAGGGTTACTGTTTACGGTTAGATTAGGTTTAGGGTTTGGCTTAGAAGTTAGGCTTAGATTTAGGGTTATTGTTAGTTTTAGCTTTACCATTCCAGTTTAGGGTTAGGGTTAGGGTTAGCGTTAGGGTTAGGGTTAGTTTTAGGTATGGGGTTTGGATTATGGTTAGAAGTTAGCATTAGATTTGGCATTAGGGTTATGGCTATCCTTAGATTTAGGGTTAGACTTAGAGATTAGCGTTAAGGTTAGGGTTAGGGTTGAAGTTTAGGTTTAGGGTTAAGTTTAGGGTTAGGGTTATGATTAGGATTTGGCATTAGGATTAGGGTTAGGGTTACGTTGAGGGTTAGGGTTATAATTAGAGTAGAAGTTAAGTTTAGTGTTAGGGTTAAGGTTAGGTTTAGGGTTATGTTTAGGGTTAGGTTTAGGATTAAGTTTAGGGTTAGAGGCTAGTGTTAAGGTTAGAGTTAGGGTTAGGCTTAGTGATAGGTTTAGGGTTATGGATAGACAGGGTTTGAGTTAGGGTTAGTGTTATGGTTAGGATTGGGCTTAGGGTTAGGGTTATGTTAGGGTTAGGATTAGGGTTTTGCGTTAGGGGTTAGCGTTAGTGTTAGGCTTAGGATTATGGATAGGTTTTGAGTTGGGTTAGGGTTAAGGTTAGTAGTTAGGCTTATTGATTGTGTTAGGTTTAGGGTTAGGTTTAGAATTTACGGTTAGTGTTATGGTTAGGGTAAGGGTTAGCTTTAATGATAGGGTTAGTGTTAGGTTTAGGGATAGAAGTAAGTGTTAGGATTAGGGTTAGTGTTAGTGTTAGGATTAGGGTTAGGGATTTGAGTTAGGGTTAGGCTTAGGGTTCGGGTTGTGTTAACGACAGAGTTAGGTTTAGGGATAGTGTTAGGGTTAGGATTATGTTTAAGTGTTAGTGTTTGTGTTAGGGTTAGAGTTATGGTTATGTTTAGGGTTAGGGTTAGGCTTAGAGTTTAGCGATAGTGTTACAGGTTAGGTTTGAAGCTTAGATTTAGGGTTAGGGTTAGGGTTATGGTTAGGGTTATGTTTAGGGTTATGGTTAGGGTTAGAATTAGGATTTGGCCTTAGGGTTAGGGTTAGGGTTAGGTTGAGGTTTAGGGTTAGGATTAGGGTTAGGGTTAGAAGTTAAATTTAGTGTTAGTGTTAGGGTTCGTTACAGTTACCGTTATGGTTAGGTTTAGAGGTTAGTGTTATGGTTAGTGTTATGGTTAGGTTGAGGTTTAGTGTTAGAGTTAGTGTTAGGCTTAGATGTTAGGTTTAGTGTTAGGTTTAGGGTTAGGGTTAGGGATAGGTCTATAGTTAGGGTTAGTGTTAGAGCTTTGGGTTAGTGCTAGGTTTAGATTTAGGGTTGGGGTTGAGGTGAGGGTTAGAGGTATGGTTTAGGTTTAGGGTTAGGGTTAGGGTGAGGGTTATGTTTAGGATTAGGGTTAGTTTAATGCTAGGGTTAAGGTTAGGGTTAGGGTCATTTCTTACAGTCAGGGTTAAGCTTAGTTTAAGGTTTAGGGTTAGGGTTAGTGTATGGGATTAATGTTACTTTTAGGGTTAGGTTTAGTATTATGGTTATGGTTAGCGTTAGGGTTAGGGTTAAGATTTGAAGTTAGTGTCAGTGTTATGGTTACATGTAGGGTTCGGGTTAATGTTAGGTTTAGTGTTATGTGTTACGTGTTAGGGTTAGGGTTAGGGTAAGGGTTATGCTTAGGGTTAAAGCTTAGGTTGAGGTTAAGTTTTGGGTTAGGGCTAGGGTTAGGGTTAGGGTTAGGGATAGGGTAAGGCTTAGGATTAGGGTTATGGTTATGGTTATGGTTAGGGTTAGGGTTAGGGTTAGGGTTAGGGTTAGGGATAGTGTTAGGTTGAGCGTTAGGGTTTAGGGTTAGTGTTTGGGTTAGGGTTATAGTTATAAATACGGTTAGGCTTCGGTTCTGGTTAGGCTAAGGGTAACGATTACATTATGTTTAGGATTAGAATTAGGGTTAGGGTTAGGGTTTCGGTTAGGGTTAGATGTTAGAGATAGGGTTAGGGTTAGGGTTAGTGTTACATTTAGATTTTAGGGTTGGGGTTAGGGTTAGGGTTACGGTTAAGGTTATTTTTGGAGTTATGGGTTAGGGTTAGCATTATGGTTATTGTTAGGATTAGGGTTCAGATTAGGTTTAGGGTTAAGTTTAGGGTTAGGGTTGTGTTTAGGATAGGAATAGGATTAGGGATAGTGTTAGGGTTAGGGATAGAGTTTAGTGTTAGTGTTAGTTTTAGTGTTATGTTTAGGGTTAGGGTTAGTTTTAGAGGTTAGGGTTAGAAGTTATATTTAGTGTTAGGCTTAGGGTTCGGGTTACAGTTAGGGTGAGGGTTAGGTTTAGAAGTTTGTGTTAGGGTTAGGGTTAGGGTTACGTTTAGGGTTAGGGTTGGATTA
Organism: Cavia porcellus; assembly: GCF_034190915.1. NCBI lineage: Eukaryota > Metazoa > Chordata > Mammalia > Rodentia > Caviidae > Cavia > Cavia porcellus. The sequence continues at coordinate 7,964,813 of NW_026947518.1, forward strand.
AGGTTTGGGTTAGAGTTTAGTGTTAAGGTTATGGTTATGGCTAGGGTTAGAGTTAGAGTTAGGGTTGGGGTTAGACAGGGTTTGGGTTATGGTTAGGGTTAGTGTTAGGATTGTGTTTAGGGTTAGTGTTAGTGTTAGTATTAGGGTTAGAGTTAGGATTAGGTTTTGGTGTTAGGGGTTAGGGTTAGGTTGAGAGTAATGATTAGGGTTAGAGGTGTGGGTAAGGGTTAGGCATAGAGTTAATGTTATGGTTAGGGTTAGGGTTAGGTTTAGGGTTTAGGGTTAGGGTTAGGTTTAGGGTTTAGGGTTATGTTTAGGGTTAGGGTTAAGGCCTGGGTTAGGTTTAGGATTAAGTTTAGGGTTAGAGGGTAGTTTTAGGTTTAGGGTTAGGGTTATGTTTGGTGTTAGGTTTAGACAGGTATTGGATTCGGGTTAGGGTTAGGATTGGGTTTAGGGTTAGGGTTAGTGTTACGGTTTGCGTTAGGGTTAGGATTATGTTTTGGCGTTAGGGGTTAGGATTATGTTTAGTGTCAGGGTTAGGATTAGGGTTAGGGTTAGTGGGTTAGGGTTAGGATCAAGTTTAGGGTTAGGGTTAGGGTTTCGTGTTAGGGTTAGGGTGAGATTTACGTTTAATGTTAGGGTTAGAGTTTAGGGTTAGGTTTAGGGTTAGTGTTAGGGTTAGTTTTATGGTTCGAGTTTAGGGTTAGGGTTAGCATTAGTGTTATGGTTATGGTTAGGGTTTGTGTTATAGTTAGAAATTAGCATTACATTTAGGGTTAGGGTTAGGTTAGGGTTAGGAATAGGTTTAGGGTTAGGCTTAGAGGTTAGTGATAGTGTTAGGGTTAGGGTTGAAGTTTAAGTTTAGGGTTATGGTTAGGGTTAGAAGTTAGCTTTAGGGTTATGCTTAGTTTTAGGGTTAGGGTGACATTTAGGGTTAGGGTTAGAGTGAGGGATAGAAGTTAGGATTGTTTTAGCTTTAGGGTTAGGATGAGGTTTAGGAGTTAGGTGTTAGGGATAGTGTTAAGTGTAGACTATGGATTACGATTAGGTTTAGTGTAACGAATAGGTTAGGTTTAGGTAAGGCTTAGGGTTTACGGTTAGGGTTAGTGTTAATGTTAGGGTTACAGGTTAGTGTTAGGGTTAGGGTTTTTGTTAGATTTAGGGATAGAAGGCTAGTGTGACTGTTAGGGTAAGGGGTTAGGTATTAGGGTTAGTGTTAGGGTTAGTGTTAAGGTTAGGGTTAGGTTAGGCTTAGGTTTAGTGTTAGGGTTAGGATAAGTGGTTAGGTATTAGGGATAGGGTTAGGGTTAATGTTAAGGTTAGTGTTAGGTTAGGCTTATGGTAAGGTTTAGGGTTAGGATAAGGTTTTGGCGTTAGTGTTAGGGTGAGGGTTAGGGTTAGGTTGAGGTTTAGGTTTAGGGTTAGAAGTTCAGTTTAGTGTGAGGGTTAGTGTTAGAAATAGTGTTAGTCTTAGGGTTAGATGTTAGTGTTAGTGTTAGTGTTAGTGTTAGTGTTAGTGTTAGTGTTAGGTTTAGGGTTAGGGTTAGGATTAAGGTTATGGTTAGAGGCTAGTGTTAAGGTTAGGGTTAGCATTATGGTTAGGGTTAGACAGGGTTTGGGTTAGAGTTAGGGTTTGAGTTAAGATTGGGGTATCGTTTAGGGTTAGTGTTACGGTTAGGGTTAAGGTTAGGGTTAGGATTAGGGTTTGGTGTTAGGTGTTAGGGTTAGTGTTAGTGTTATGGTTATGTTTCGAGTTTGGGTTCAGGTTAGTTTTACGGTTCGAGGTTAGGCTTATTATTAGGGTTATGTTTAGTTTTAGAGTTTAGGTTTAGTGTTAGACTTAGGGTAAGTGTTAGGGTTAGTGTTAGGGTTTGGGTTAGGGTTAGGGACAGAGTTATGTGTTAGGGTTAGGGTTAGCATTAGGGTTAGGATTAGGGTTAGGGTTAGGGTTAGGGATTAAGGTTATGGTTAGGTTTAGGGTTAGGGTTGGGTTTAGGGGTATGGGTAGGGTTAGGGTTAGGGATAGTGGTAGGGTTAGGGTTAGGGTTACTGTTTACGTTTAGGGTTAGGTTTAGGTTTAGGCTTTGAGGTTAGGGTTAGATTTAGGGTTATTGTTAGTTTTAAGGTTCCCGTTCCAGTTCAGGGTTAGGGTTAGTGTTAGCGTTAGGGTTAGGGTTAGGTTTAGGTTTAGGGTTTGGATTATGCTTAGAAGTTAGCATTATATTTGGGATTAGGGTTATGGTTATCGTTAGGGTTAGAGTTAGGCTTAGAGATTAGCGTTAAGGTTAGGGTTAGTGTTGAAGTTTAGGTTTAGGTTTAGGTTTAGGGTTAGGGTTATGATTAGGATTTGGCAGTAGGATTAGGGTTAGTGTTAGGTTGAGGTTTAGGGTTATGGTTAGGGTTAGAAGTTAAGTTTAGTGTTAGGGTTAGGGTTAGTGTTCCGGTTAGTGTTAGGATTAGGATTAGGATTAGGTTAGGTTTAGGATTAAGTTTAAGGTTAGAGGCTAGTGTTAATGTTAGGGTTTTGGTTAGGATTAGAGTTTGGCATTAGGGTTTAGGGTTAGTCTTAGGGTTTTGGATAGGTTTTGAGTTCGGTTTTGGGTTAAGGTTAAAAGTTATGCTTACTGTTAGGGTTAGGGTTAGGGTTAGGTTTAGAATTTAGGGTTAGTGTTATGTTTAGAGTAAGGTTTATTGTTAGTGTTAATGTTAGGGTTAGGTTTTGGGATAGAGGTATGTGTTAGGGTTAGGGTTAGGGTTAGTGTTAAGATTAGGGTTAGGGATTTGTGTTAGGGTTAGGTTTAGTGTTAGAGTTGGGTTTAGGGACAGGGTTAGGGTTAGGGATAGTTTTAGGTATGGGGTTAGGTTTAAGTGTTAGTGTTTGTGTTAGGGTTAGGGTTAGTGTTAAGGATAGGGTTAGAGGTTAGGCTTTGATTTATGGTTAGTGTTAGGGTAGGGTTATGGTTCGAGTTATGGGTTAGCGTTAGTTTTATCATTAGGGTTAAGGTTAAAGTTAGGTTTAAGGTTAGGATTATGGTTAGAAGTTAGCGTTAGATTTGGGGTTAGGGTTATAGTTAGGGTTAAGATTAGGCTTAGAGGTTAGCTTTAGGGTTAGGTTTGGGGTTGATGCTTAAAGTTAGGATTAGGGTTAGTGTTAGGATTAGAATTAGGATTTGGCATTACAGTTAGGGTTAACGTTAGGTTGAGGTTTAGAGTTAGGATTAGGGTTAGGGTTAGAAGTTAAATTTGGTGTTACGGTTAAGGTTAGGGTTACGGTTAGGTTTAGGGTTAGGGTTAGAGTTTAGTGTCAGGGTTAGTGTTAGGGTTAGGTTTAGGGTTAGGGTTGGATTAAGGTTTGGGTTCGATTTTAGTGTTCATGTTAGGGTTAGGGTTAGGGTTGGGTTTAGACAGGGTTTGGCTTATGGTTAGGTTTGGGGTTAGTATTGGGGTTAGGGTTAGCGTTAGTGTTAGTGTTACGGTTAGGTTTAGAATTAGGGTTTGGCGTTAGTGGTTAGGGTTAGGGTGAGTGTTATGGTTAGGGTTAGAGGTATGGATTAGGATTAGGGGTACATTTACTGTTATGGTTATGGTTAGGGTTAGATTTAGGGATTATGGTAAGGTTTAGTGTTAGGGTTAGTGTTTGCATTGGGTTTAGGGTTAGAGGGTAGTTTTATGGTTATGGTTATGGTAAGGTTTAGGATTAGGGTTACACAGGTTCAGGATTAGGTTTAGGGTTAGGATTGGGGTTAGGTTTAGGGTTCATGTTACGGTTAGGGTTAGGTTTAGGATTATGTTTTGCGTTAGGGGTTAGGATTAGGTTTAGTGGCATTGTTAGGTTTAAGGTTAGGGTTAGAGGGTTAGAGGTTTAGAGGGTTAGGGTTAGGGTCAGGGTTAGCGTTAGGGTTAGGGTTAGGGTTAGGGATATAGTTAGGTTTAGGTTTAGAGTTTAGGGTTAGTATTAGGGGTAGGGTAATGGTTAGGGTTAGTTTTATGGTTAAGGTTAGGGTTAGCAATAGAGGGATGTGTTAGGGTTAGGGTTAGGGTTAGGATTATGGTTAGGGATTAGTTTTAGGGTTAGTTTTAGGGTTAGGCTTGGGTTTAGGGATAGGGTTAGGGTTAGCGATAATGTTATGGTTAGAGTTAGTGTTAAGTGTTAGGGTTAGGGTTAGATTTTAGGTTTAGTGTTAGGGTTAGGCTTTGGGGTTCAGTTCGACTGTAGGGTTCGGGTTAGCATTAAGTTTAGGGTAAGTGTTAGGATTATGGTTAGAAGTTAGCGTTAGATTTGCGGTTAGGATTATGGTTAGGGTAAGGCTTAGGGTTAGGCTTAGAGGTTAGCGTTAGTGTTAGCGTTTGGGTTGAAGCTTAGAATTAGGGTTACAAGTTAGCTATAGGTTTAGTGTCAGGGTAAGGGTTAGGTTACGGGTTTAGTTAGGGTTAGGGTTCGGGATAGTGTTAGGGTTAGGGTTAGGTTTAGTGTTAGGTTTAGGGTTAAAGTTAGGGTTAGGGATAGGGTAAGGGTTATGATTAGGGTTAGGGTTAGTGTTAGGGTTAGGGATACTGTTAGAATTAGATTTAGGGTTATGTTTAGGGTTAGTGTTAAGGTTAGGGTCAGGTTTAGGCTTAGGGATATTGTTAGAGTTAGGTTTAGTGTTAGGTTTAGGCTTAGTGTTAAGGTTAGTGATACGGTTAGTGTTAGGGTTGCAGTTAGGGTTAGGTTAGTGTTAGGGTTAGTGTGAGGGTTAGGGTTAAGGTTAGGTTGAGGTTTAGGGTTAGGGTTAGGGTTAGGTTTGGGTTTAGGGTTAGTGTCAGGGTTAGGATTAGGGTTTTTCATTAGGTTTTATAATTAGGGTTAGGGTTATGGTTAGGGTTAGACAGGTTTAGTGTTAGGGTTAGGGTTAGTTTTATGGTTAGGGTTCAATTTAGGGTTAGACATCATGGTAAAATTTAGGGTTAGGGTTATGGATATGGTTAGGGTTAGACAGGGTTAATGGTAGGGTTATGGTTAGGGTTAGGGTTAGGTTTGCGGTGATGTTTAGCTTTAGTGTTACTCTTTGGGTTAGGGTTAGGATTAGGGTTTTGCATTAGAGGTTAGGATGAGGGTTATGCTTACGGTTAGGGTTAGGGTTAGTATTAGTGTTAGGGTTAGGGCTAGGTTTAGGATTAGGATTGAGGTTAGTGTTAGGGTTAGGTTTAGAGTCAGGTTTCATGTTTGACAGAGTTATAGTTAGGGTTAGGGTTCAGGTTAGGGTTAGGATTAAGGTTAGTGTAGGTGTTAGGGTTTGGGTTAGTGTCAGGGTTAGGGTTAAGTTTTGGGTCAGAGGTTAGGGTGTTAAGGCAGAGTTATGGTTAGAGTTAGGGTTAGACAGGGATAAGGTTAGGGTTATGGTTAGGGTTCAAGTTAGGTTTGGGCTTAGCTTTAGGGTTAGTGTTAGGTTTAGGGTTAGGTTTAGGATAAGGGTTTTGCATTAATGGTTAGGATTAGGGTTAGGGTCAGGGTTAGGTCTAAGATTAGAGTTAGGGTTAGTGTTAGGGTTACAGTGATAGTGTGAATGTTTCGATTAGGGTTAGGATTAGGGCTAGAGGTTTAGGGTTCGGGTTCGGGTTAGGGTTAGTGTTATAGGTTAATTTTAGGGTTAAGGTTAAGTTAGGGGTAGGGTTAATCAGAGATAAGGTTAGGGTTAGTCTTAGGGTTAGGGTTATGGTTAGGGTTAGGTTTTAGGTTAGGGTTGAGTTTAGGTTTAGGCTTAGGGTTAGGGTTAGAGTTTGGGTTGGGTTAGCATTAGTGTTAGGGTTATGGTTAGCGTTAGATTTTGGGTTAGGGCTGAGGTTAGGGTTAGGCTTAGGTTGGGATTAGGATTAGGGCTAGAGGGTTAGTTTCAGGTTAAGGTTAGGTTTAGGTTTAGAGGTTAGTTTTAGCGTTAGGGTTTGGGTTAGGGGTGGGGTTAGAACGAGTTAAGGTTAGGTTTAGTGTTAGAGTTTATGGTTTAGGGCTATGTTTATGGTTAGGGTTTGGGTTAGGGTTGAGGTTAGGTTTAGACTTAGGGTTAGGGTTATGATTAGGGCTAGAGTATGATTAGGGGTAGGGTTAGAATGAGTTAAGGTTAGGTTTAGTGTTAGAGTTTAGGGTTTAGGGCTATGTTTATGGTTAGGGTTTGGGTTAGGGTTGAGGTTAGATTTAGACTTAGGGTTAGGGTTCGGGTTTGAGGTTGGGTAAGTGTTAGAGGTTAGCTTTAGGGTTAGTGTTACTGTTAGGGGTAGGATTAGACAGAGTTAAAATTAGGTTTATGGTTAGTGTTAGCATTATGTTTAAGGTTAGGTTGAGAGGTTAGAGTTAGTGTTTGGGTTCGCTTAGGGTAAGGGTTAGGGTTAGACTGGTTTAGAGTTAGAGTTAGGGTTAGGTTTAGGTTAGTGTTAGGTTCAGTGTTAGGGTCGGTGTTAGGGTTAGACTGGGTTAGGGTTAAGGATAGGGTTAGGTTTGGGGTTAGCTTTAGTGTTAGGGTTTGAGTTACTGTTAGAGTTAGTGTTAAGGTTGAAATTTAGGTTAGAGTTAGGGTTAGACAGGGTTAGCGTTAGTGTTAGGGTTAGGGTTAGTTTGAGGGTTAGGGTTAAATTTAGGTTTAGAGATTAGGGTAAGGTTTAGGGTTAGGTTTACGGATAGGGTTAGGTTTAGACAGGGTTAATGTTAGGGTTATGGTTAAGGTTAGGGTTATGTTTGGGGTTAGGTTTAGCGTTAGTGTTAGGATTTCGGTTAGGTTTAGGATTAATGTTTTGCATTAGGGGTTAGGATTAGGGTTAGGATTAGTGTTAAGGCTCGATTTAGCATTAGTGTTAGGGTTAGGCTTTGGTTTAGGTTTAGGGTTGGGGTCAGATTTAGTGTTAGACAGTGTTAGGGTTAGTGTTAGGGTTATGGTTAGGGTTAAGTTTAGGGTTAGAACTAAGGGTAAGAGTTAGGGCTAGAGTTAGCTTTAGTGTTAGGGTTAAGGTTAGGGTTATGGTTAGGATTAGGGTTAGCTTTGGTGTTATTTTTAGGGTTAGTGTTAGGAATAGGATTTTGCGTTAGGAGTTAGGATTAGGGTTAGGGTTAGGAATAGGTCCTGAATTAGGTTTAGGGTTTAGTTTTATGGTTAGAGGGATAGGGTGAGTGGTAGGGTTAGGGTTATGGTTAGAGGTCATGGTTATGGTTATGGTTAGTGTTAGGGTTATGGTTAGGGTTCGGGTTTGATTTAGCCCTAGGCTTATAGGTTACACTTCTGGATAGGGTTAATGTTAGGGTAAGGTTTAGGCTTTGTTTTACAATTTAGCGTTATTGTTAGGATTAAGGTAAGCATTAGGGTTAGGGTTAGCGGTAGTGTTAGGTTTAAGGTTAGAGATATGTTTTAGGGTTAGGATTAGGTTTAGAATTAGGGTTATGGTTTGGGTTAAGGTTTATGGTTAGGGTTAGGTGTAAGTTTAGAGGGTTAGGGTTAGGGATACGGTTAGACTTAGGGTAAGATTTAGGGTTAGTGTTAGGTTTAGTGGTTAGGGTTAGGGTTAAGTTTATGGTTAGGGATAAAGTTAAAGTAAGAGTTAGGGTTATTGTTAAGGTTAGGGTTATTGTTATGGTTTAAGCTAGGGTTAGGGTTAGAATTAGGTTTAGGTTTGGGTCTAGGGTTAGAGTTATGTTAGTGTTAGGGTTAGGGTTAGGATTAGGGTTTTGCATTACGGTTAGTGTTAGTGTAGGGTTACTTTAAGGATTAGGGTTATAATTAGGTTTAGGGTTAGGATTACGGTTAAGTTTAGTGGTTAGGGTTAGTGTTAGGGTTAGGGTTAGGGTTAGGGTTAGTCTTAGGGTTAGACAGGACTAGGATTATGGTTATGTTGGGGTTAGGTTTAGTTTTAGGGTTAGGGTTAGTGTTAGGAATAGAATTTTGCATTGGGGTTAGGATTAGGGTTAGTGTTAGGGTTAGTTTTAGTGTTAGGTTTAGGAAAATAGTTAGGGTTAGGTTTGGTGTTAGAGCTAGACTGTTAGTATTAGGGTTAGGTTTAGGGTAAAGGTAAATGTTAGAGGGTTAGGTTTAGTGATAGGTTTAGGCTTAGGGTTAGAGTTAGGGTTGGGTTAGCATTGGGGTTATGGTTATGGTTAGGGTTAAGATTTGGGTTAGGGTTGAGGTTAGGGTTAGGCTTAGGGTTAGGATTAGGATTAGGGCTAGAGAGTTAGGGTTTGGGTTAGGGTTAGGGTTAGAGGTTAGGTTTAGGGTTAGGGTTAGGGTTAGCTATAGGGTTAGACAGTTAATTTTAGGGTTAGGGTTAGAATTAGGTTTATGTTTAGGGTTAGGTTTTGGGTTAGGTTTGAGGTTAGGTTTAGGCTTAGGGTTAGGGTTAGAATTAGTTCTAGAGGGTTAGGGTTCGGTTCAGTTTAGGGTTAGTGTTAGATATTAGGGTTAGGGTTACTGTTAGACTTAGGGGTGTGGTTAGACAGAGTTAAGGTTAAGTTTATGGTTAGGGTTCTCATTATGGTTAAGGTTAGGTTTAGAGTTTAGATTTAGGGTTAGGGTTAGCTGAGGGTTATGCTTAGGGTTAGACAGGTATAGGGTTAGGGTTAGGGTTAGGGTTTGGTTATGCTTAGTGTTAGGGTTAGGGTTAGACTGGGTTAGAGTTAGGGATAGGGTTATGTTTGGCGTTAGGTTCAGTGTTAGGTTTAGCGTTATTGTTAGACAGAGTAAGTGTTAAAGTACGAATTAGGGTTTGTGTTAGGGTTAGGTTTAGGGTTAGGGTTATGTTTAGGTTTAGGTTCAGGGTTAATTTTAGGGTTAGGGTTAAGTTTAGGGTTAGAGCTTAGGGTTAGGGTTAGGTTTAGATTTAGACTGGGTTAATGTTAGGGTTATGGTTAGTGTTCGGGTTAGGTTTGAGGTTAGGTTTAGGGTTAGATTTAGGATTAGGTTTACAGTTAGAATTAGGGTTTTGCTTTAGGTGTTAGGATTAGGGTTAGGGTTAGTATTAGGGTTGAGGCTTACGTTTATGGTTAGGATTAGAAGTTAGATTAGGGTTAGGGTTAGTGTTAGGGTTAGGGTTAGTGTTAGAGGTTAGGGTTAGGGTACCAGTAAAGTTAGAGTTTAGGGTTAGTGCTAGGGTTAAAGTTTAGATTTTGTGTTAGGGTTAGAAGTTAGTGTTAGGGTTATGGTTAGGGTTAGGCTTAGATTGAGGTTTAGGTTTAGGGTTAGTGTTAGAATTTATGTTTGTGTTAGGGTTAGAGTTAAAGGTTAGGTTTAGGGTTAGATTTAGGGTTAGGTGTAGGTTTCGGGTAAGGGTTCTCGTTAGGGTTAGGATTAAGTTTAGTGTTAGACCGAGTTAGTGTTAGGGTTGTAATTAGGGTTAGGGTTATGGTTAGGGTTAGACAGGGTTAGTGTTAGGTTTAGGGTTAATTTTAGGGTTAGGGTTAACTTTAGGTTTAGAGAATAGGGTAAGTTTTAGGGTTAGTGTTACAGATAGTTTTAGGGTTAGACTGGGTTAATGTTAGAGTTATGGTTAGGGTTAGGGTTAGGTTTGGGGTTAGGTTTAGCATTAGTGTTTGTATTTGGGTTAGGGTTAGGATTAGGGTTTTGCATTAGAGTTTAGGATTAGGGTTATGCTTAGGGCTATGGTTAAGGTTAGGATTAGTGTTAGGTTTAGTGTTAGGGTTAGTTTTAGGGTTAGGATTAAGGATAGTGTTACGGTTAGGGTTAGAGTCAGGTTTAGTGTTAGACAGAGTTATTGTTAGGGTTAGGCTTAGGGTAAGGGTTATGGTTAGCTTTGGGGTTAGGGTTAGGGTTAGACAGGGTTAGTGTTAGGGTTAGGATTAGGGTTAGTGTTAGGGTTAGGGTTAATTTTATGGTTAGAGCTTAGTGTAAGGGTTAGGTCAGAGTTAGGGTTAGGGTTAGGGTTAGACAGGTTTAAGGTTATGTTTATGGTTATGTTTAGGGTTAGGTTGGTGGTTAGGTTTAGTGTTAGTGTTAGGAATAGGTTTAGGTTTAGGATTAGTGTTTTGTGTTAGCGGTTAGTATTAGGGTTAGGGTTAATGTTAGGGTTAGAGGAATAGGGTGAGTGTTAGGGTTAGGGTTAAGGTTAGGTTTATGGTTAGGGTTAGGCTTATGGTTAGGGGTCGGGTTCAATTTAGCGCTAGGCTTATAGGTTAAACTTCTGGATAGGGCTAGAGTTACGGTTACGTTTAGGGTTAGTGTTACAGTTTAGTGTTAGTGTTAGGATTAGGGTAAGCATTAGGGTTAGGGTTAGTGGTATGTTTTAGGGTTAGGGTTAGGTTTCGGGTTATAATTAGGTTTTGTGTTAGGGTTTATGGTTAGGATTAGGGTTAGGGTTTATGGTTAGGATTAGGGTTAAGGTTAGAGGGTTAGGGTTAGGGATAGTGTTAGACTTAGGGTAAGGTTTAGGGTTAGTGTTAGGGTTAGTGGTTAGGATTAGGGTTAGGTTTAGGGTTAGGGGTAGGGTTAAAGTAAGAGTTAGGGTCATTGTTAAGGTTAGGGTTAGGGCTAGGGTCAGGTTTAGGGTTAGGTTTAGAGGTTATGGTATTGGTTAGGGTTAGTATTATGGTTAGGGTTTGGGTTCAATTTTGCGCTAGGCTTATAGGTTACACTTCTGGATAGGGTTAGAGTTAGGGTTAGGGTTAGTGTTAGTGTTACAGTTTAGCGTTATTGTTAGGATTAGGGGAAGCATTAGGGTTAGTGTTAGGCTTAGGTTTAGAGGTATGTTTTAGGGTTAGGGTTAGGTTTAGAATTAGAGGTATGTTTTAGGGTTAGGTTTAGGTTTAGAATTAGGGTTAGGGTTTATGGTTAAAGTTAGTGTTAGGGTTAAGTTAAGAGGGTTAGGGTTAGGGATAGGGTTATACTTAGGGTAAGGTTTAGGGTTAGTGTTAGGGTTAGTGGTTAGTGTTAGAGTTAGGATTAGGGTTAGGGATAGGTTAAAGTAAGAGTTAGGTTAATTGTTAAGGTTAGGGTTAGGATTAGGGCTAGGGTTAGGGTTCGGGTTAGTGTTAGTTTTGGGGTTAGAGTTAGGGTTAGTATTAGGGTTAGGGTTAGGATTAGGGTTTTGCATTAGGGTTTAGAATTAGGGTTTGGGTTAGGGTAGGGTTACAGTTAGTGTTAGGGTTAGGATTAGAGTTAGGTTTCGGTTTGTGGTTAAGGTTAGAGGTTAGGGTTATTGTTAGGGTTAGGGTTATGGTTATGGTTAGGGTTAGAGTTAGGTTTGAGGTTAGGGTTAGGCTTAGGGTTAGGGTTTGGATGAGGGTTAGGGTTTGGGTAGGGTTAGGGTTCGGATTAGGGTTAGGGTTAGGTTTAGGGTTAGAGTTTAATTTTAGGGTTAGTGTTAGTGTTAGGGTTAGGGTTAGACAGAGTTGAGATTAGGGTTAGGGTGTGGGTTAGGTTTAGGGTTAGGGTTTATGTTAGGCTTGAGGTTAGGTTTAGGCTTAGGGTTAGGGTTACGATTAGGGCTAGAGGATTAGGGTTTGGTTTCGGGTTAGGGTTTGTGTTTGAATTTATGTTTAGGGTTACTGTTAGGGTTAGGGGTAGAGTTCGATAGAGTTAAGGTTAGGTTTATGGTTAGGGTTAACGTTATGGTTAATGTTAGGTTTAGAGTTTAGTGTTAGGGTTATGGTTGGCTTAGGGTTAGGGTCAGCGTTAGACAGGTTTAGGGTTAGGGCTACAGTTAGTGTTAGGGTTAGTGTTAGGGTTAGTGTTAGGGTTAGTTTTACGGTTACGGTTAGGGTTAGGCTGGGTTAGGGTTCTGGATAGTATTAGTTTTGGGTTATGTTTAGTGTCAATGTTAGGGTTAGTGTTAGAGTTAGTGTTAGGGTGGGAATTAGGGTTAGGGTTAGTTTTAGGGTTAGGGATAGATAGTGTTAGGGATAGGGTTAGGGTTAGTTTTAGGGTTAGGGTTAAATTTAGGGTTAGAGCTTAGGTTTATGGCTAGGGTTAGTGTTAGGTTTAGAGTGGGTTAATGTAAGTGGTATGGTTAGTGTTAGGGTTAGGTTTGGGGTTAGGTTTAATCTTAGTGTTAGGATTAGGTTTAGGGTTAGGATTAAGGCTTTGATTTAGGTGTTAGGATTAGGGTTAGTGTTAGTGTTAGGGTTAGGGTTAGGGTTAGGGTTAGGTTTAGGGTTAGGTTTATAGTTAGTGTTAGAGGTTAGGGTTAGGTTTAGGTTTACAATTAGAGTTTAGGGTTAGTGTTAATGTTAGGGTTAGGGTTAAAGTTTACAGTTTGTGTTAGGGTAGGGTTGGAAGTTAGTGTTAGGGTTATGGTTAGGGTTAGGGTTAGATTGATGTTTAGATTTAGTGTTAGGGTTAGGGTTAGAATTTAGGTTTGTGTTAGGGTTAGGCTTAGGTTTAGGGTTAGGATTAGAAGTTAGGTTTAGGGTTAGTGTTGGTATTAGTATTTGGTTTAGGGTTAGTGTTAAATGTTAGGGTTAGGGTTAGTGTTAGGGTTATGGTTAAAGTTTAGATTTTTTATTAGGGTTAGGATTAGAAGTTAGTGTTAGGGTTATGATTAGATTGAGGTTTAGGTTTAGGGTAAGGTTTTGGGTTAGAAATTAGGTTTGTGTTAGGGTTAGTGTTAGGGTTTGAGTTAGAGGTTATGTTTAGGATTAGGTTTAGGGTTAGGTGTTGCTTTCGGGTTAGGTTTCTGTTTAGGGTTATGGTTAGTGTTAGGGTTAGTTTTAGAAAGAGTTAGTGTTAGGGTTGTAATTAGGGTTAGGGTTAGGTTTAGGGTTAGTGTTAGAAAGTGTTAGTGTTAGTGTTAGGATTAGTGTTAGGCTTAGGGTTAGTTTTAAGGTTAGGGTTAAGTTTAGTGTTAGAGATTAGGGTAAGGTTTAGGGATAGGGTTATGTTTAGGGTTAAGGTTGAACAGGGTTAACTTTAGGGTTATGGTTAGTTTTAGGGTTAATTTTCGGGTTAGGTTTAGCGTTAGATTTAGTATTTGGGTTAGGGTTATGATTAGCTTTTCCGTAAGGAGTTAGAATTAAGGTTAGGGTTAGTTTTAGGGCTTGATAGTGTTAGCGTTAGGATTAGGTTTAGGGTTATTGTTAGAATTAGGGTTAGGGTCAGGTTTACTGTTAGACAGTGTTAGTGTTAGGGTTAAGATTAGTGTTAGGCAATGTTAGGGTTAGGGTTAGTGTTAAGTTTAGGGTTAGATCTTAGGGTAAGTTTTAGGGCAGTGTTAGGGTTAGGGTTAGGGTTAGTTTTAGACAGACTTAAGGTTAGGGTTATGGTTAGGGTTAGGATTATGTTCGGGGTTAGGTTTACACTTTAGCATTAGTGTTAGGATTAGGGTAAGCATTAGGGTTAGGGTTAGTTTTAGGGTTAGGTTTAGAGGTATGTGTTAGTGTTAGGGTTCAGGATACGGTTTGGGTTAGGGTTTATGGTTATGGTTACGGTTATGATTAAGGTTAGAGGGTTAGGGTTATGGATTGTGTTAGACTTGGGGTAAGGCTTAGGGTTAGGGTTGGGGTTAGTGGTTAGGGTTAGGGTTATTGATAGGGTTAAAGTAAGCGTTAGGTTTAATGTTAAGGTTAGGGTTAGGATTAAGGTTATGGTTTGGGTTAAACCATGTTAGGGTTAGGGTTAGGGTTAGGGTTAAGTTTGTGGTTAGGCTTATGGTTAGTGTTAGGGTTAGGGTTAGGATTAGGGTTTTGCATTAGGGTTTAGAATTGGTTTTAGGGTTAGTGTAGGGTTACAGTTAGGGTTAGTTTTAGTATTAGGGTTAGGGCTAGAGTTCAGGTTAGAGGGTTAGGTTTAGAAGTTAAGTTAGTGTTAGTGTTAGGGTTAGGGTTAGAACTTAGGTTTAGGGTTATGGTAAAAGTTAGGGTTAGGTTTAGGGTTAAAATTTAGTTTTAGGGTTAGGATTAGGGTTAGGGTTATGGTTAGTGTTTAGGTTTAGAGTTAAGGTTAGGGTTTTGGTTAGGTTTACGGTTATGTTTAGGATTTTGGTTTGAGGTTAGCACTAGATTTAGGCTTAGAGTTATGTTTACTTTTAGGGTTAGGTTTAGGGTTACGCTCAGAAGTTAGGGTTAGGGTTACAGTTAAAATTTAGTTTTTGTGTTAGGGTTAGGATTAGAAGTTTGGGTTAGAGTTATGGTTAAGTTTAGTGTTAGGTTGTGCTTGAGGTTTATGTTAGTGTTAGGGTTAGAAGTTAGGTTTAGGTTAGAGTTAGGGTTAGGTGAGGATGAGGGTTAGGGTTCGGGTAAGTGTTAGGGTGAGAGTAAGACAGGGTTAGTTTTATGGTTAGGATTAGGGTTAGGGTTACATTTAGGATACTGTTTAGGGTTAGACGGGGTTAGTCGTAGGGTTACGGTTAGGATTAGGCTTAGGGTTTGGGTTATGGTTAAGATTAGGGATAGAGCTTAGGGTTAGGGTTAGTGTTAGGGTTTCGTCTAGGATTAGGTTTAGACAGGGTTGAGGTAAGGGTTACGGTTAGGGTTAGGGTTAGGTTTGGCGTTAGGTTTAGTGTTAGTGTTAGGATTAGGGTTAGGGTTAGGATTAGGTTTTGTGTTTGTGGATAGGATTAGGGTTGGGGTACGTTAGGATTAGGCTTAGGATTGGTGTTAGGGTTTAGTTTTGGGTAAGAGGTTATCTTTAGGGTTCGGGTTATGGTTATTGTTAACGTTCGGGTTGGGGTTAGTGTTAGGGTTAGGGTTTATGTTAGGGTTAGTGTGAGAGTTTAGGGTTAGTTTTATGGTTAGGGAATGTGTTAGCATGAGGGTTAGGGTTATGGTTAGAGGTATGTGTAAGGGGTATGGTTAGGTTTTTGGTTAGGGTTAGTGTTATAGTTAGGTTAAGGGTTTGTGGTTAGGGTTACAGTTAGGGGTAGGCTAAGGGTTATGCTTAGAGGGTTAGAGTGAAGGATAGGGTTATGCTTAGGGTTAGGGTTAGGGTTAGGGTTAGGCTTAGGTTTAGGGTTAGAGTTTAGGGTTAGTATTAGGGTTAGTGTTAGGTTTCGAGTTAGAGGTTACTTTTAGGGTTAGGGTTAGGGTTATGGTTAGTATTAGGTTTTGACTGGTTTAGGGTTAGGGTTAGTGTTAGGTTTAGGGTTAGGGTTAGGGTTAGGGTTAGGGTTAGGGTTAGTTTGGTTTTAACGTTAGGGTAAGTGTTGGGTTTAGGGTTTGGGTTAGGATTAGGGTTTTGTGTTAGGGATTAGGATTAGGGTTATCGTTTGCTTTAGGTTTAAGTTTAGTGTGTTAGGGTTAGGCATAGGGTTAGACTTAGGGTTAGGTTTAGGTTTAGAGTTAGGGTTCATGGTTAGGGTTAGGGTTAGGGTTAGGGTTAGGGATAGGGTTCAATTTAGAGTTAGGGTTATTGTTACCGTTACTTTTAGGATTAGAGTTAGGGTTTGGGTTAAACCGTGTTAGGGTTAGGTTTAGGGTAAAGATTATGTTTGGGGTTAGGGTTATGGTTAGGATTAGGGTTACGATTAGTGTTTTGCTATAGGGTTTAGAATTATGGTTAGCTTTAGGCTTCGGGTTAGGTTTAGCGTTTAGGTTAGTGTTAAGTTTAGGTTTAGGGTTAGAGGTTAGTGTTAGGTTAGGTTTATGGTAAGGGTTAGACAGGGTGATGGTTAGGGTTAGGCTTAGGTTTGTGTTTAAGGTTAGGTTTAGTGTTTTGGTTAGGTTTAGGGTTAAGATTACAGTTTGGCATAGGGGTTAGGATTAGGGTAAGTGTAAGGTTAGGTTTAGGGTTAGGCTTATGGTTAGGGTTAGGGTTAAATTTAGAGTGTTAGAGATTAGTTTGAGTTTTAGGGTTATGTTTAGGGTTAGATTTAGGGTTTGGTTTAGGTTTAAGATTAGATGTTTGCTTTAGGGTTATGGTAAAAGATATGGTTTCGTTTAGATTAGGGTTAAGGTTATGGTTAGGGTTAGGGTTAGGTTGTGGTTGAGGTTTAGGCTAGGTTTAGGCTTAGAAGTTAGGTTTGTGTTAGTGTTAGGTTTAAGGTTAGGGTTAGAGTTGTGATTAGTGTTAGGGTTTGGGTTAGGGTTAGGCTTAGATGGTTCCAGTTAGGGTTAGTGTTAGTGTTAGAGGACAGGGTTAGGGTTAGGGTTAGGATTAAGCTTAGGGTTTGGGTTTGGGTTATGTTTAGAGTTAAATGTTAGGCTAAGGGTTACAGTTCGTGTTAGGGTAAGGTTTATGGTTAGGGTTAGAGGTACTGATAGGGTTACGGTTAGGATTAGGTTTATGGATATGGTTAGAATAAGAGGTTTAGAGGTTAGGGTTAGGGTTAGGGTTAGTGTTAGGCTTAGGCTTAGTGTTACGGTTAGAGGTTAGTGTTACGGTTAGAGTTAGGAGTAGGTTAGACTGGGTTAGGGTTAGGGATAGGATTAGGATTGGGGTTAGAGTTAGGTTTAGGTTTAGGGTTAGGATTAGTGTTAGGGTTAATGTTAGTGTAAGATGGTTAGTGGTTAGGGGTAGGGTGTGAGATATGGTTACGTTTAGCGTTAGGTTTTGGGTTAGGGTTAGGATAAGAAGTTAGTTTTAGGGTTAGTGTTCAGGTTAGGGTTAGGTTTAGTGTTAGAGGTTAGGGTTAGTGTTAGGGTTATGGTTATGGTTAGAGGTTAGGGTTAGGCTTAGGGTTAAAGTTTAGGTTGTGTGTTTGGGTTAGGGTTAGATGTTAGTGTTAGCGTTATGGTTAGGGTTGTGTTTAGATTGAAGTTTAGGTTTAGTGTTAGGGTTAGGGTTCGAATTTAGGTTTGTGTTAGGGTTAGTGTTAGATGTAGAGTTAGAGGTTAGTTTTAGGTTTAGGTTTAGGGTTTGGTGTAGGTTTCGTGTTAGGTTTCGGGTTAGGGTTAATGTTAGGGTTAGGGTTATTGTTAGACAGAGTTCGTGTTAGGGTGAGAATTAGGGTTAGTGTTAGGGTTAGTGCTAGGTTTAGAAAGGGTTAGGTTTGGGGTTAGGTTTAGACAGGGTTAATGTTAGGGTTAGGGTTAGGATTAGGGTTCGTTTTAGGGTTACGGTTATGTTTTGGTTAGAGATTAGGGCATGCGTTAGCAGTAGGGTTAGCGTTAGGCAGGGTTAATGTTAGGGTTATGGTTAGGGATTGCGCCTGGTTTGGGGTTAGGTTTAACGTTAGTGTTAGGGTTAGGATTATGTTTTTGCATTAGGGATTAGGATTAGGGTTAGTGTTAGGGTTAGGGATAGGCTTAGTGTTAGTGTTAGGGTTAGGGTTAGGTTTAGGTTTAGGGTTAGGGTTATGGTTAGTGTTAGTTTCAGGTTCAGTTTTAGACAGAGTGTTAGTGTTAGGGTTAGGGTTAGGTTTAGACAGGGTCAGTGCTAGTGTTAGGTTTAGTCTTAGTGTTAGGGTTAGGGTTAAACTGAGGTTTAGAGCTTAGGGTAAGCGTTAGGGCTAGAGTTAGGTTTAGACAGGGTTATGCTAGGGTTATGGTTAGTGTTAGGGTTAGGTTTGCGGTTAGGTTTAGGGTTAGTGTTAGGAATAGGGTTAGGATTAAGATTAGGGTTTTGTGTTAGGGGTTAGGATTAGGCTTAGGGTTAGTGTTAGGGCTAGGATTAGGGCTAGTGTTATTGTTAGGGTTAGGTTCAGGGTCAGGGTTAGTGTTATGGTTAGAGGTTATGGTTATGGGTAGTGTTAGGGTTCGGGGTCATTTTAGTGTTAGGTTTATAGGTACACTTCTGAATAGGGTTAGTGTTAGGTTTAGGGTTAGTCTTAGGTTTTGGGCTAGGATTTATGGTTAGGGTTAAGTTTAGGGTTATGGTTAGAGGGTTAGGGTTAAGGATAGCGTTAGACTTAGGGTAAGGTTTAGGGTTAGTTTTAGGGTTAGTAGTTAGGGTTAGGTTTAGGGTTAGGTTTAATTATAGGGTTAAGCTAAGAGTTAGGGTTTTTGTTAGGGTTACGGTTAAGGTTAGGGTTATGGTTAGGGTTAGGGTTATGGTTAGGGTTATGGTTAGATTGAAGTTTAGGTTTAGTGTTATGGATAGGGTTCGAAATAAGGTTTGTGTTAGGGTTAGTGTTAGATTTAGAGTTAGAGGTTAGTTTTTGGTTTAGGTTTAGAGTTAGGTGTAGGTTTCAGGTTAGGGGTATGGTTATGGATAGAGGGCTAGGGTTCGGGATAGGTTAAGACTTAGGGTAAGGTTTAGGGCTAGTGTTAGGGTTAGTGGTTAGGGTTAGCATTAGTGTTAGGGTTAGGAATAGGGTTAAATTTAGATCTAGGGTTATTGTTAGGGTTTTTTTAGGATTAGAGTTAGGATTTGGGTTAAACCGTGTTAGGGTTAGGTTTAGGGTAAGGTTTAGGTTTGGGGTTAGGGTTATGGTTAGGATTAGGGTTATGATTAGGGTTTTGCTTTAGGGTTTAGAATTATGGTTAGCTTTATGTTTAGGGTTAGGTTTAGCGTTTAGGTTAGTGTTAGGTTTAAGTTTAGGGTTAGAGGTTAGTGTTAGGGTTATGTTTACGGTAAGGGTTAGACAGGGTGAGGGTTTGGGTTAGGCTTAGGTTTGGGTTAAGGGTTAGGTTTAGTGTTTTGGTGAGTTTTAATGTTAGGATTACGGTTTGGCATTAGGAGTTAGGATTATGGTTAGGGTAAGTTTAAGTTTAGGGTTAGGATTATGGTTAGGGTTAGGGTTAAATTTAGAATGTTAGAGATTAGTTTGAGTTTTAGGGTTATGTTTAGGGTTATATTTAGGGTTAGGTTTAGGGTTAGGATTAGAAGTTGGTTTAGGGTTATGGTAAAAGATATGGTTAGGTTTAGGTTAGGGTTAGGGTTAGGGTTATGGTTAGGGTTAGGGTTAGGTTGAGGTTGAGGTTTAGGCTAGGTTTAGGCTTAGAAGGTAGGTTTGTGTTAGTGTTAGTTTTAAGGTTAGGGTTAGGGTTATGGTTAGTGTTAGGGTTAGGTTTAGGGTTAGATGGTTGCAGTTAGGGTTAGTGTTTAGTGTTAGAGGTCAGGGTTAGGGTTAGGGTTAGGATTAAGCTTAGGGTTTGGGTTCTGGTTAGAGCTAGAGGTTAGGCTAAGGGTTACGGTTCATGTTAGGGTAAGGTTTATGGTGAGGGTTAGGGGTATGGATAGGGTTACGGTTAGGATTAAGTTTATGGATATGTTTAGAATAAGTGGGTTACAGGTTAGGGTTAGGGTTAAGGTTAGGGTTAGGCTTAGTGTTACAGTTAGAGGTTAGTGTTACGGTTAGAGTTAAAAATAGGTTAGACTGGGTTAGGGTTAGGGATAGGATTAGGATTGGGGTTAGGTTTAGGTTTAGGGTTAGGATTAGTTTTAAGGTTAATGTTAGTATAAGAGGGTTAGTGGTTAGGGTTAGTGTTACAGTTATGGTTACGTTTAGGGTTAGGTTTTGGGTTAGGGTTAGGATAAGAATTTAGTTTTAAGGTTAGTGTTCAGGTAGGGTTAGGTTTAGTGTTGGAGGTTAGTGTTAGTGTTATGGTTAGGGTTATGGTTAGAGGTTAGGATTAGGCTTAGGGTTAAAGTTTAGGTTGTGTGTTTGGGTTAGGGTTAGAAGTTAGTGTTAGCCTTATGGTTGGGGTTGTGGTTAGATTGAAGTTTAGGTTTGGTGTTATGGTTAGGGTTCGAATTTAGGTTTGTGTTAGGGTTAGTGTTAGATTTAGAGTTAGAGGTTAGTTTTAGGGTTAGGTTTAGCGTTTGGTGTAGGGTTCGGGTTAGGCTTCGGGTTAGGGTTAATGTTAGGGTTAGGGTTAGTGTTAACCAGATTTCGTGTTAGGGTGAGAATTAGGGTTAGGGTTAGGGTTAGGGTTAGTGTTAGGTTTAGAAAGGGTTAGGTTTGGGGTTAGGGTTAGACAGGGTTAATGTTAGGGTTAGGGTTAGGGTTAGGGTTAGGGTTCGTTTTAGGGTTACGGTTATGTTTTGTTAGAGATTAGGTTAAGGGTTAGGGTTAGCGTTAGGCAGGGTTAATTTTAGGGTTAGGGTTAGGGTTCGTGCCTGGTTTGGGGTTAGGTTTAACGTTAGTGTTAGGGTTAGGATTAGGGTTAGGGTTAGGGTTAGTGTTAGGGATAGGCTTAGTGTTAGGTTTAGGGTTAGGGTTAGGTTTAGGGTTAGGGTTAGTGTTATGGTTATGGCTAGTGTTAGTGTCAGGTTTAGTTTCAGACAGAGTTAGTGTTAGTGTTAGGGTTAGGGTTAGGTTTAGACAGGGTCAGTGCTAGTGTTAGGTTTGGTGTTAGTGTTAGGGTTAGGGTTAAGTTGAGGGTTAGAGCTTAGGGTAAGGTTTAGGGCTAGAGTTAGGTTTAGACAGGGTTATGCTAGGGTTATGGTTAGTGTTAGAGTTAGGTTTGCGGTTAGGTTTAGGGTTAGTGTTAGTAATAGGGTTAGGATTAAGATTAGGGTTTTGCGTTAGGGGTTAGGATTAGGCTTAGGGTTAGTGTTAGGGCTAGGAATAGGGCTAGGGCTAGTGCTAGGGTTAGGTTTACGGTCAGGGATAGTGTTATGGTTAGAGGTTATGGTTATGGGTAGGGTTATGGTACGGGGTCATTTTTCCGTTAAGATTATAGGTTAAACTTCTGAATAGGGTTAGTGTTAGGTTGGGGTTAGGGTTAGGGTTAAGGTTTGGGCTAGGATTTATGGTTAGGGTTAAGTTTAGGGTTAAGGTTAGAGGGTTAGGGTTAAGGATATTGTTAGGCTTAGGGTAAGGTCTGGGTTAGTTTTAGGGTTAGTGGTTAGGGTTAGCGTTAGGGTTAGGGTTAGTGATAGGGTTAAAGTAAGAGTTAGGGTTTTTGTTAGGGTTACGGTTAAGGTTAGGTTTATGGTTAAGGTTACGGTTAGATTGAAATTTAGGTTTAGTGTTAGTGTTAGGGTTCGAAATTAGGTTTGTGTTAGGGTTAGTGTTAGATTTAGAGTTAGAGGTTAGTGTTAGGGTTAGGTTTAGGGTTATGTGTAGGTTTCAGGTTAGGGGTATGGTTATGGATAGAGGGTTAGGGTTCGGGATAGGGTTAGACTTAGGGTAAGGTTTAGGGCTAGTGTTATGTTAGTGGTTAGGGTTAGCGTTAGGATTAGGGTTAGGGATAGGGTTAAATTTAGAGTTAGGGTTATTGTCAGGGTTATTTTTAGGATTAGAGTTAGGTTTTGGGTTAAACCGTGTTAGGGTTAGGTTTAGGGTAAGGTTTAGGTTTGGTGTTAGGGTTATGGTTAGGATTAGGGTTATGATTAGGGTTTTGCTTTAGGGTTTAGAATTATGGTTAGCTTTAGGATTAGGGTTAGGTTTAGCGTTTAGGTTAGTGTTAGGTTTAGGTTTACGGTTAGAGGTTAGTGTTATGGATATGTTTAGGATAAGAGGGTTAGAGGTTAGGGTTAGGGTTAGGGTTAGGGTTAGATTGAATTTAGGTTTAGTGTTAGGGATAGGGTTCGAAATTAAGTTTGTGTTAGGGTTAGTGTTAGATTTAGAGTTAGAGGTTAGTTTTAGGGTTAGGTTTAGAGTTAGGTGTAGGTTTCAGGTTAGGGGTATGGTTATGGATAGAGGGTTAGGGTTCAGGATAGGGTTAGACTGAGGGTAAGGTTTAGTGCTAATGTTAGGGTTAGTGGTTAGGGTTAGTGTTAGGGTTAGCGTTAGGGATCGGGTTAAAGTAAAAGTTAGCGTTTTTGTTAGAGTTACTGTTTAGGTTAGGGTTATTTTTATGGTTAGGGTTAGGATTTGGGTTAAATCATGTTATGTTTACGGTTAGGTTAAGTTGGGGTTGGGTTTAGCTTAGTGTTAGGATTAGGGTTAGGATTAGGGTTAAGATTAGGGTTAGGATTAGGGTTAGTGTTACTGTTAGAGGTTAGTGTTACAGTTAGAGTTATGGTTAGGGTTAGACTGGCTTAGGGTTAGGGATAGGGTTAGGATTGGGGTTAGGGTTAGGTTTAGTGTTAGTTTTAGGTTTAGTAGTAGTATTTGTGTTTTGCCTTAGGGGATAGGATAAGGGTTAGGGTTAGGCTTAGGTTTAGTGGTAGGATTAGTGTTATGGTTAGCATTAGTGTAAGAGGGTTAGTGGTTAGGGTTAGGGTTAGAGTCATGGTTACGTTTAAGGTTAGGTTTTGGGTTAGGGTTAGGATTAGAAGTTAGGTTTAGGGTTAGTGTTCGGATTAGGGTTATGGTTAGTGTTAGAGGTTAAGGTTAGTGTTAGGGTTAGGGTTATGGTTAGAGGTTAGGTTTAGGGATAGGGTTAAAGTTTAGGTTTTGTGTTACGCTTAGGGTTAGAAGATAGTGTTAGCATTATGGTTAGGGTTATGGTTAGATTGAAGTTTAGGTTTAGTGTTAGGGTTAGGGTTCGAAATTAGGTTTGTGTTAGGGTTAGTGTTAGATTTAGAGTTAGAGGCTAGTTTTAGGGTTAGGTGTAGGTTTCAGGTTAGGTTTCGGGTTAGGGTTAGTGTTAGACAGAGTTAGTGTTAGGGTGAGAATTAGGGTTAAGGGTAGGGTTAGTGTTAGGTTTAGAAAGGGTTAGGTTTTGGTTTAGGGTTAGACAGGGTTAGTTTTAGGGTTAGGGTTCATTTTAGGGTTAGGGGTATGTTTAGGGTTAGAGCTTAGGATAAGGGTTAGTGTTAGGGTTAGGTTTAGACAGGGTTAATGTTCGGATTACGGTTAGCGTTCGCGTCTGGTTTGGGGTTAGGTTTAGCGTTAGTGTTAGGATTTGGGTTAGGGTTAGGATTAGGGTTTTGCATTAGGGGTTAGGATTACGGTTAGGGTTAGCGTTAGGATTAAGTTTGGTGTTAGGGTTAGGGTTAGTGTTAGTGTTAGGGTTAGAGTTATGTTTATGGTTAGGGTTAGGTTTATCATTAGGGTTAGGGTCAGGGTTTGTTTTAGACAGTGTTATTGTTAGGGTTATGGTTAGGGTTAAGATTAGGTTTAGCCAGGGTCAGTGCTAGTGTTAGGTTTAGGGTTAAGTTTAGAGTTAGAGCTTAGGGTAAGTGTTAGGGCTAGAGTTAGGTTTAGGTAGGGTTATGTTAGGGTTATGGTTATTGTTAGGGTTAGGTGTTGGTTTAGGTTTAGAGTTAGTGTTAGGAATAGGGTTAGGTTTATGATTAGGGTTTTGCATTACAGGTTAGGATTAGGCTTAGGGTTAGTGTTAGGGCTGGGATTAGGGCTAGGGTTAGTGTTAGGGTTACAGGGATAGGGTCACTGTTAGGGTTAGGATTAGTGTTAGTGTTAGGGTTAGGGTTATGGTTAGAGGTTATGGTTATGGGTAGGGTTAGAGCTCATATTCGATTTAGCGTTAGGTTTATACGTTACACTTCTGGATAGGGTTAGGTTTAGGTTAAGGGTTAGGGTTAGTGTTTCAGTTTAGCATTTGTGTTCAGGATAGGGTAAGCAGTAGGGTTAGGGTTAGAGGTATGTGTTAGGGTTAGGGTTTTGGCTAGGGTTTATGGTTAGGGTTAAGGTTAGGGTTAAAGTTCGAGGGTTAGGGATAGGATTAGACTTAGGGTAAGGTTTAGGGTTAGTTTTAGGGTTAGTATTTAGGGTTACCGTTAGTGTTAGGGTTAGGATTAGGGATAGGGTTAAAGTAAGAGTTAGGGTTTTTGTTAGGGTTACAGTTAAGGTTAGAGTTAGGGTTAGTGTTAGGGTTAGGATTAAGTTTAGGTTTGGTGTTACGTTTAGGGTAAGTGTTAGGGTTAGGGTTTTGCATTAGGGATTAGAATTAGGACTAGGGTTAGCGTTAGAGTTAGGGTTAAGTTTAGGTTTAGGGTTAGGTTTAGGGTTGAGATTAGGGTAAAGTTTAGTGTTTGGGTAAGGATTATGGTTACTGTTAGGGTTAGAGTTAGGATTAGGGTTTTGCATTTGTGGTTAGGATTAGGGTTAGCGTTAGTGTTAGTGTTAGCTTTAGGGTTAGGGTTAGGGTTAGAGGTTATGGTTAGGGTTAGGTTTAGGATTTAAGGTTAGGGTTAGGGTTAGGGTTCAGTTTAGTGTTAGAGGGTTAGGGTTAGGGATAGGATTAGGCTTAGGTTAGATTTAGGGTTAGAGTTAGGGCTAGGGTTACGTTTAGGTTTAGGTTTTGCGTTAGGGTTAGGGTTAGAGGTTAGGGTTATGGTTAGTTTTAGTAATGAAGGTTAGGGTTAGTTTTAGGGTTTGAGGGTTAAGGTTAGGCATATGATTAGGCTTAGGTTTAGTTGTAGGGTTAGGGTTAGGATTATGGTTAGATTTTACAGTCAGTGTTAGGTTTAGGGTTAGAGTTTGAGTTAGAGGTTAGTGTTATGTTTAGGTTTAGATTAGTGTTAAAGTTAGACGGGTTAGTTTTAGGGTTTGGTTTAGGTTTAGGTTTAGGTTTAGGATTAGTGTTAGGTTTAGGATTAGGGTTAGGGTTAGATGTTATGATTAGGGTTAGGTTTAGGATTTAAAGTTAGGGTTAGGTTTATGGTTAGTTTTAGGGTTAGAGGGATAGGGTTAGGGTTAGGGTTAGAGGGTTAGTGTTAGGGTTAGGGTTATTGTTAAGCTTATGATTAGAAGTTATGGTTATCGTTAGGGTTAGGGTTAGGCTTAGGGTTAGAGGTTATTGTTAGGGTTAGAGTTAGGGTTCAGTTAGGGTTAGGCTTAGGATTATGGGATTAGGGTTATCTTTAGGGTTAGGGTTAGGGATAGGGTTAGTGTTAGGGTTAGTTTTAGTTTTAGGGTTAGGGCTTAGGGTTAGGGTTATGCTTTAGTGTTAGGGTTAGAGTTAGGGTTAGGTTTAAGGCTTAGTGTTTCAGTCGCATTAGGTATTAGGGTTAGGATTATGGTTATGGTTGTGGTTTTGGTTAGCGGTTAGTGATAGGGTTAGTGTTAGGGTTATGGTTAGGTTTTGTGTTAGGGTTAGTTTTAGAAGTTTGGTTTAGTGTTAATGTTTGTGATAGTGTTAGTGTTAGGGTAGGGTTAGCGTTAGAGTTATGCTTAGGGTTAGGTTTAGGGTGATGGTTAAAGATTAGCATTAGATTTAAGGTTAGGGCTACGGTTAGTGCTAGGGTTAAGTTTAGGTTTAGGGTTATAGTTATGGTTAGAGGTTATGTTTATGTTTGTGTTTAAGGTTATTGTTAGGGTTAGTGTTAGGTTTAGGCTTACGATTAGAGGATTAGGGTTAGGTTTAGGGTTAGGGTTAAATGTTAGGGATAGGGTCAATGTTAGTGTTAGGGTTAGGGCTTAGGTATAGTGTTAGCATTAGGGTTAAGTTTA
This sequence comes from Cavia porcellus, assembly GCF_034190915.1. Taxonomy (NCBI): domain Eukaryota; kingdom Metazoa; phylum Chordata; class Mammalia; order Rodentia; family Caviidae; genus Cavia; species Cavia porcellus. The sequence continues at coordinate 7,989,902 of NW_026947518.1, forward strand.
TTGCTTAGGTTTAGTCTTAGGTTTATGGCTTAGGGTTAGTGTTATGGTTAGGGTTAGGGTTAGAAGTTAGGGATAGGGTTAGGGTTAGGGTACTGTTAGGTTTAGAGTTAGAGGTTTGCGTTATTTTTTGTGTTAGTGCTAGGCTTAGAGCTTAGGGTTACAGTTAGGGTTAGAATTATGTTTAGGCTTAGAGATTATTGTTAGGGTTAGTTTTATGATTAGGGTTATGTTTAAGGTTAGGCTTACCATTAGAAGTTATGATTAGTGTTAGAGTTAGTGTTAGGGCTATGGTTATTGTTATGCTTAAGGTTAGGCTCAGGGTTACGGTTAGGGTTAGGTTTAGTGTTAGAGGTTATGGTTATGGTTATGGTTAGGGTTAGATGTTAGGGTTAGCATTAGGGTAGGGTTATTTTTAGAGGTTATGGTTATGTTTAGGGTTAGGGTTATTGTTAGGGTTAGACTTAGGATTATAGGTTTAGGGTTAGCCTATGGTTAGTGTTAGGGTTAGGGTTAGTGTTAGGGTTAGAGTTTAGGGTTAGGTTTAGTGTTAGTGTTAGTGTAAGGGTTAGGGCTTAGGGTTAGGGTTAAGTTAAGGGCTCATTGTTAGGGTTAGTGTTAGAGGTTAGGGTTAGGGTTATGGTTAGAGTTAGGGTAATGGTTAGGGGTTAGTGTTAGGATTAGGGTTAGGTTTAGGGTTAGGGTTAGAATTTAGGTTTCGTGTTAGGGTTAGGGTTAGGGTTAGGTTTAGGGTTATAATTAAGGTTAGGGTTAGGGTTAGTTTTAGGATAAGGTTTACGGTTAGCGTTAGCTTTAGCATTAGGTTTAGGGTTAGGTTAGTGTTTAGGTGTTAGGGATCGTTTTAGGGTTAGTGTCAGTGTTAGGGTTAGAGTTAGGTTAGGCTTAGAGTTAGGGTTAGGGTTAGAATTAGGTTTTGGCTTTAGGGTTAGGGTTACGTTGAGGTTTAGGGTTAGGTTTAGGTTAGGATTAGAAGTCAGTGTAAGGGTTAGGGTTAGATTTAGGGTTAGGTTGAGCTTTAGGGTAATGGTTGAGTGTAGGGTTCCAAGTTAGGTTTAGTTTTAGGGTTAGGGATAGGGTAAGTGTGAGGGTTAGGGTTAGCGTTTAGTGTGAGGGTTAGTGTTATGTTTGGTGTTAGGGTTAGGTTAGTGTTAGAGTTAGGGCTAGGGTTTGGATTAGAGGTTAGTGTTAGTGTTTGCGTTATGGTTAGAGTTAGGGTTTGGGTTAGGTTTCTGTTTAGCTTTAATATTAAGTTTAGGGTCAGATGTTAGTGTTACGTTTAGGGTTAGGTTTAAGGTTAGGGTCCGGTTTAGACAGGGTTAGAGTTAGGGTTAGGGTTAAGGTTAGGGTTAGGATTCGGATTAGGTTTAGGATTAGTGTTAGGTTTAGTGTTAGGGTTAGGATTAGGTTTGGCATTAGGACTTAAGGTTAGGGTTAGGGTTAGAGTGTTAGTGTTAGGGTTAGGGGTAGAGTTAGAGTTTAGGGTTAAGTTTGGGGTTAGGTTTATGGTTAGTGTTTGGGTTCGGATTAGTTTTAGGGTTAGAGGTTAGGCTTATGGTTAGGTTTAGGGTTATGGTGGGTTTCGGTTAGATTTTAGTGTTAGTGTCAGTGTTAGGTTAAGGGTTAGGGTTAGGGTTAGTTTTAGGATTAGGGTTATTGTTAGGTTAGGGTTAGGGTTATGGTTAGCATTAGGGTTAGAGTTAGGTTAGGGTTATGTTTATGGTTAGTGTTCGGGTACGGATTAGGCTTAGGGTTAGGGGTTAGGCTTATGGTTAATTTTGGGTTATAGTTAGGGTTAGGGTTCGAGTTTAGTGTTAGTGTTAGGGAAAGGGCTAGGTTTAGTGTTAGGATTAGGGTTAGTGTTAGAAGTATGAGTTAGTGTTAGGAGTATGGTAATTTTTAGGGTTAGGGTTAGGGTTAGTTTTGGGTCTTATGGTTAGCATTAGGGTTAGGGTTAGACTTAGGGTTAGGGTGAGGGTTAAGTTTAGGTTTAAGGGTAGGGTTAAAGGTTAGTTTTAGGGTTAGTGTTAAAGTTAGTGTTAGGGTTAGACACGTTTTGGATTAGGGTTAGGGTTAGGATTGGGGTTCCGGTTAGGTTTAGTGTTAGGGTTAGGGCTAGGTTTAGGATTAGGGTTTGGCATTAGGTGTTAGGATTAGGGTTAGGTTTAGAGTTAGGTTTACGGTTAGGGTTATGGTTATGGTTAGAGGGTTAGTGTTAGAATTACTGTTAGGGTTAAGGTTATGGTAGGGTTAGTGTTGGGTTAAGCTTAAGGTCAGAGGTTATGTTAAGGTTAGGGTTAGCATTAGGTTTTGGGTTAGATTTAGGATTATATATATAGCATTATGTTTAGGGGTAGGGCTAGGGATAGTGTTAGTGTTAGGGTTATTGTTTAGTGTTACGGTTAGGGTTAGCGTTATGTTTAGGTTTAGGTTTACGGTTAGGGTTACAGATAGGGTAATGTTTAGGATTAAGGTTAGTGTTAGTTTTAGGGTTAGGGTTAGGTTACAGTTAGGTTTAGGTTTAGGTTTAGGGTTAGTGTTACTGTTAGGGTCAGCGTTAGGGTTAGTTTTAGGGTTAGTGTTAAGTTTAGGATTAAGGGTATGTTTAGAGGTTAGTTTTAGGGTTAGAGTTAAGGTTTGGTTTAGGGTTAGACAAGTTTTGGATAAGAATTGGGGTTTGGATTGCGCTTAGGGTTAGGGTTAGGGTTAGTTTCAGGATTAGGGTTTGGCATTCTTTGTTAGTGTTAGCCTTAGGGTTAGGTTTAGGTTTTGGTTTAGGTTTAGGGTTAGGGTTAGTGTTAGTGTTAGGTTTAGGTTTATAATTAAGGTTAGGCGTAGAGGTTAATGTTATGCTTAGGGTCAGGGTTAGGTTTAGTGTTAGTGTTAGACAGGGTCAAGGTTAGGTTATGGTTAGGGTTAGAATTGGGGTTAGGGTTAGTGCTACTCTTAGGTTTAGTGTTAGTATTAAGATTAGGGTTTGGCATTAGGGTTTATGGTTAGAGTTAGGGTTACGGTTAGGTTTAGGGTTAGAGTGTTTGGGTTTGGGTTTTGGTTAGGGTTAGAGATTAGGGTAAGGGTTAGGTTTAGTGCTATGGTTAGTGTTCGAGTTCGTATTAATATTTTGGTTAGAGATTAGGCTTAGGGTTAGGGTTAGGGTTAAGTTTCGGTTTAGAAGTTCGTGTTAAGGTTAGGGGTACAGTTAGGGTTACGTTTGGAGTTTAGTGTTAGGTATAGTGTTAGGGTTAGGTTTAGAGTTTGGGTTAGGGTTAAGGTTAGGGACAGTGTTAGGTTTAGTGTTACGATTTAGGGTTACGGTTATGGTTAGTTTTAGTTTAGGTTTAGGGTTAGTTTTAGGTTTAGGGTTAGGTTTATGTAAAGGATAAGTGTTACGATTAGGGTAGAGGATAGGTTTAGGGTGAGGGTTATGGTTATTGTTAGGGTTAGGTTTAGGTTTAGGGTTAGAGTTAGGGTTAGCTTAATGGTTAGGGATAGGTTAGGATTAGGGTTAGTGTTAGGGTTAGGTTTAGGCTTAGGGTTAGTGATAGAAGTTAGGGTTAGTGTTAGCGTAATAGTTATGATTAGAATTTGGGTTTAGGTAAAGTTTAGGGTTAGAGGATAGGCTTATGGTTAGTGTTAAGGTTATGGTTAGAATTTGGGTTTAGGTAAAGTTTAGGGTTAGAGGATAGGCTTATGGTTAGTGTTAAGGTTATGGTTAGGTTTAATGTTTAGGGTTAGGGTAATGGTTAGGATTAGTGTTAGGGTTAGGGTTAGTGTTAGCGATAGAGGTATGTGTTAGGGTTAGAGTTAGTGTTAGGATTAGGGTTAGTGATTAGGGTTAGCTTTAGGGTTAGGGTTGGGTTTAGGGGTAGGGTTAGGGTTAGGGATAGTGTTAGAGTTAGAGTTAGGTTTAAGTGCTAGGATTAGTGTTGGGGTTAGAGGTTAGGATTAGGTTTAGGGTTAATGTTAGTGTTAGATTTAATGTTAGGGTTAGGTTTAGAAGTAAGTTTTGGGGTTATTGTTAGGTTTAGGTTTAGGGTTAGAGTTAGGGTTAGGATTATGTTTAGAGTTAGGTGTAGGGTTAGGGTTAGGGATAGGGTTAGCGTTAGCTTTAGCCAGGGTTAAGGTTAGGGTTATGGTTAGGGTTATGATTGGTGTTAGGGTTATGGTTAGGTTTAGGTTTAGGTTTAGAGTTAGAGGTTATATTTAGGGATAGGGTTAAGATTAGAGGTTAGGGTTAGCGTTACAGATAGGGGTTGGTTCAGTGTTTTGGGTAGGGTTAGTTTTAGGGTTATGGTTAGGTTTAGGGTTAGGGTTAGGTTTAGGATTATAGGATTAGGGTTAGGATTAGGGTTAGGGTTAGGGTTAGGGTTAAGGTTAGAAGTTATGGTTAGTTTAGTGTTAGTGTTAGTGTTAGGGCTTAGGGTTACATTTAGTGTTATGTTTAGGGCTTAGCGTTAGGGTTAGGGTTAGTGCTTACAGTTAGGGTTATGGTTAGATTAGGGTAATGGTTAGGGGTTAGTGTTACAGTTAGGGTTAGGTTTTGGGTTAGGGTTAGGGTTAGAAGTTGAGTTTAGTGTTAGTGTTATGGTTAGACGTTAGGTTTTGGGTAAGGGTTAGGGTTAGACGTTAGGTTTATGTTAGGGTTAGTTTTAGGTTTAGGGTTAGGGTTTGTGTTAGGGTTAGGTTTAGGTTTATAATTCAGGTTAGGTTTCGAGGTTAGGGTTAGGTTTAGGGTTAGGGTAATGGTTAGAGTTTAGTGTTACAGTGAGGGTTAGGTGTAGGGTTAGATTTAGAGTTACAGTTAGCTTTAGAAGTTAGGTTTTGGGTTAGGTTTTGGTTTAGGGTTAGGGTTAGCATTAGGGATATGGTTAGAGGGTTAGGGTTAGGGTTAGGGTTAGGGTTAGGGTTAGAGATTAGGTTTAGGGTTAGGGTTAGGTTTATGGTTAGCGTTTGGTTTTGGTTTAAGTTTAAGACTTGAGTTTAGGTTTACGGTTAGGGTTACTTTTAGGGTTATTTTTTAATGTTTAGGGTTAGTGTTACTGTTAGGGTAAGGATTAGTGTTAGTGTTAGGGTTAGGCTTAGGGATAGGTTTAGCAGTAATGTTAGGGATTAGGGTTAGGGTTACCTTTAGGTTTAGGGTTCGGGTTAGGGATAGGGTTAGGTTAGGGTTAGGGATAGTGTTAAGTTTAGAGTTAGAGTTAAGTGTTAGGGCTAGTTGTTAGTGTTAGTGTTAGGGTTAGAGTTTAGGGTTAGGTTTAGAGTTAGGTTCGGTAATGGTTCGATTTCACGGTATGGGTTAGCATTAGGGCTAGGTATAGAGTTAGGTTTAGTGTTTGGATTATGGTTAGAAATTAGTGTTAGATTTGGAATTAGTTTTATGGTTATGGTTAGGGTTAGTGTTAGGCTTAGAGGTTAGGGTTAGCATTTGAGTTGAATCTTAGGTTTAGGATTAGGCTGAGGGTTAGAAGTTAGCTATAGGGTTATGCTTAGGTTTAGGATTAAGTTGAGCTTTAGGGTTAGATTTAGTATGAGGTTTAGAAGTTATTTTTGTGTTAGTGTTAGGGTTAGGTTTAGTGTTAGGGTTAGGGATAGTGTTAAGGGTATTGTTAGGGTTTTAGTTTAGGGTTAGGTTTAGGGTTATTTTTAGGTTTATGTTGAGGGTTAGGGTTAGGGGTAAGGTAAGGGTTTGGTTTAATGTTAGTGTTAGGGTTAGGGTTAGTGCAAGTGTTAGGGGTTAGTGTTAGGGTCAGGTTTAGGCTTAGGATTGGGTTTAGGGTTAGGTTAGAGTTAGTGTTAGGGTTAGGGTTAGTGGTATGGATTAGTTTTAGGGGTAGGTTTATTGTTTTAGTTAGTGTTAGGTTTACGTTTAGGGTTTATGGTTAGGGTTAGGTTTATGGTTAAGGTTAGGGTTAGCGTTTGGGGTTAGGGTTAGTGTTAGGGTTAGGGCTAGGGTTAGGTAAGGGTTAGGGTTATGTTTAGGTTTACAGTTAGAGTTTAGTGTTAGGGTTAGTGTTACTGTTAGGTTTATAGTTAGGGTTAAGGTTCAGGTTAGGGTTAGGATTTGGCTTAGGGTAAGTGTTAGAGTTTAGGGTTAGGGTTAAGGTTACGGTTAGGGTTAGGATTGGTGTTAGGATTAGTGTTATGATTAGTGTTCGAGTTCGGATTAATGTTAGTGTTAGAGGTTAGGGTTAGGGTTAGTGTTAGGTTTAGGTTAGTGTTAGGTTTAGGGTTAGGATTAGAATTTTGGGCAGAGGAGGAGCTGGGCGGATCTGGAGGGCCTGCAGAAGCCCCTTCCTTTGTCTGGAGGACTGAATATCTCTGCAAGCAGGGAGAGGTCGCAGGTTTCTGAGGCACCTCGCCAGTGGTGAGTGCTCAGCACACTCTGCCCAAATTTCAGACTGTTCCGGACCCCCCAGGCTTCCAGGTACAGTGAAGTGGAGCAGCGGGTTAGAGAACACTACATCCGCCTCCCCATCCCGGCTGCACTTGGAGGTCTGCTGAGCTTCCGAAGGGTGGGTGGGCCCACACTATCCCCAGAGCCCAGCCTGTTTTGCTGCTGTGCCTTACTTTGTCTGGAGGACTGTGGATATCTCTGCAAGCAGGGAGGGATCACAAGCTCCTGAGGCACCACGGCCTGTGGTGAGTACCCTAACCCAGCTGTGAGTGAAGAGCGGTGGAGCTTTCAAGGGGCAGGTGGGCGCACAGGGTCCCTGAGCCCCAGCTTGTCTGGAACTGCGGAGTTCTGAACAAGCAGAGGAGGGCCATTGGTTCTGCAGGCCCAATGGCTTGGGGTAGCGTGATGCCAGAGTCTCAGTAGCTGCAAACATAGAAGGGGATTTTCAACAGATCCTGAGGAAGCTTTCAAATAACACTTGAAACACAGAAATATAGGAAAATGACAAAACGAAAGACCAAATTACAACCTCAAACCTCCAGCCCATCTCAGGAAACCCTAGGAGGAATGTATTTAGAAGAAAATATATCCCATCCACCTCATATATCAGACACAATAGCTACTGAAATTGACAAGCAACTCCAGGAAGCTTTAAAGAAATTCAAACTCGAAATAATCTCCCAGATAAAAGAAGAAACGATAAAAGAAATGAAAGAGATTCTAAATATATCTAAAGAAAACACAGATAAAAAAATTGGAGGAACTAAACAAAAAGACAGAATCCCTAGACAAGCAATATAAGAAACAAACAGAATACATAATGCAGATGCACAGAGATATACAGGAAATAAAAAACTCCACTGAAAGTTGTATAAACTGCCTTAATGAAAGTGAAGATAAAATTTCAGACCTTGAAGACAGGATTGCAGCTAGTGAACAGGAAAGGAAAGCTATTTTAAAAATAACAAGGAATCAGGAAACAACAATTCAACAACTGCAAGACGATGCAAAGAATAACATAATAATGATAGGGATTAATGAAAAAGAAGGAGACAACATAAAGGATATCAAGAGGATATTTAGAGAAGTAATAGCTGAAAATTTCCCAAGCATGAGATCAGAAACTGACATAAGGATCAGTGAAGCATATAGAACTCCAAATAGTCATAACAAAAATAAAACTACAAGCAGACATATAATAATCACCATCCCAGAAATCCAACACAAGAATAGATTATTAAAAGCTGTCAGAGAGAAAAGACAGATCACTTATAAAGGAAAACCTATCAGAATCACAGCAGACTTCTCATCACAAACAATAAAGTCAAGAAGAACATGGAGTGAAGTATTGCAGATCCTAAAGCAAAATGATTTCCAACCTAGACTGATATATCCTGCAAAACTATCATTCAAAATAGATGGTGAAATACGATACTTCCATGACAAAGAACAGCTGAAGAACTTCATGAACACCAATCCAACCCTGCAAAAAATATTGAAAGACAGTTTAGATACACAAAGAAAAAACCACTAAGCAAAGCAAATAATTAAACAGAACAGAAAGATAAAGATGCAACAGCAGAGAGTTAAGATTCCTACAATTAACCAGCATTTAACAGTAATAACCATTAATGTAAATGGTCTCAGTGCACCAATCAAAAGAAACAGACTAGCAGAATGGATCAAGAAACAAAATCCAACCATATGCTGTTTACAGGAAACCCATCTAACCCAGAAGGATACTCACAGACTGAAAGTCAAAGGATGGAAAACAATTCTTCATGTAGCAGGAATCCAAAAAAAGGCAGGAGTAGCCATTCTGTTTGCAGACAACGTGAACTTTAAAACAACAATGACCATAAAGGATAAAGAAGGTCACTACATACTCGTAAGGGGAAAACTCCAAGAGGAAGAGATAACTATCTTAAATGTATACGCACCAAACTCCAGAGCACCCAGTTATATAAAACAACTATTAACAGAAATGAAAACTCAAATTATCAGTAACACAATTGTAACAGGAGACCTTAATACACCATTGACACCAAGGGACAGATCAACCAGACAGAAAATGAGCAAAGAAATAACAGAACTGAATCATACCTGTGAAAAAATGGGTTTGATAGACATATACAGAATGTTCCACCCAACAACATCAGAATACACATTCTTCTCAGCAGTACATGGATCATTTTCTAAAATAGACCATATATTAGCTCACAGAACATATTTAAACAAGTGTAAAAGAGCTGAAATCATCCCTTGCATGTTATCGGATCATAGCGCTCTGAAATTAGAAATTAATGATAAAAGATACTGCAAAAATCCCACAAACACATGGAAACTGAATAACACCCTCTTGAGTAATCAGTTGGTCACAGAAGAAATTAAAGAAAAAATTAAACAATACCTAAAAGAAAATGAAAATTCAGATACAACTTACCAGAATCTGTGGGATGCAATGAAAGCCGTCCTGAGAGGAAAATTTATTGCACTGAGTTCCCACATCAGGAAAACAGAACGAATACAAATAAATAACTTGATGTTACACCTCAAACAGTTAGAAAAAGAAGAGCAAGTCAAGCCCAAATCCAAAAGAAGAAAGGAAATTATAAAAATCAGAGCAGAAATCAATGCAATAGAGACTAAGAAAACAATCCAAAGAATCAACGAGTCAAAGAGTTGGTTCTTTGAAAGAATAAATATAATTGATAAGCCCCTAGCCAACCTTATTTTAAAAAAGGGAAGAAAAAGCTCAAATTCATGCAATAAGAAATGAAAAAGGAGAAATCACTACAGACCAAATAGAAATACAGAAGATCATCAACATCTATTTTGAAAACCTCTACTCTCAAAAGTTTGATAACACAGAAGAAATAGACAGATTCTTAGAAGCAAATGAAGTCCCAAAGCTAGATCAAGAGGATGTAAAACTGTTGAATAACCCAATCTCTGTTACTGAAATTGAAAATGTAATTAAGTCCTTACCCAACAAGAAGAGCCCAGGCCCAGATGGATTCACTGCAGAATTCTACAAGAAATACAAAGAAGACCTAATGCCAACATTCCTCAAACTATTCAATGAAATTTAAAGGGAAGCAATCCTTCGTAAGTCATTCCTGGGAGCAAATATTACTCTATTACCAAAACCTGAGAAAGACCCAACTAAAAAAGAGAACTATAGACCGATCTCCCTAATGAACACAGATGCAAAAATCCTCAATAAAATATTGGCAAATAGTATCCAGCAAATCATCAAGAAGATTATACACCATGACCAAGTGGGATTCATCCCAGGAATGCAAGGATGGTTCAACATACGCAAATCAATAAATGTAATCCACCATATCAATAAAGCCAAAAATAAGAATCACATGATCATTTCTATAGATGCAGAAAAAGCCTTCAATAAGGTCCAACATTTATTCATGATATAAACTTTACAGAAAATTGGAATAGATGGTCTTTACCTCAATATAATAAAGGCCATTTATGACAAACCAACAGCCAGCATCATACTAAATGGCCAAAAATTGAAAGCCTTTACTTTAAAATCAGGCACAAGACAAGGATGTCCTTTATCACCACTCCTATTTAATATAGTACTGGAAGTACTAGCCAGAGCAATTAGGAAACAAAGAGAAACAAAATGGGTAAAGATAGGAAAAGAAGAAGTTAAGTTATCATTGTTTGCAGATGACATGATACTCTACATAGAAGACCCACTAAACTCCATTGAAAGACTCTTAGATACAATAAATAAATTCAGTAATGTGGCTGGATACAAAATCAATACTCAGAAATCAACAGCATTCCTATACACAAACAACAAAATCACAGAGAGGGAAATAAGAGAAACTGAACTATTCACATTGGCAAACAAAAAAATGAAATATTTACAAATTACTCTTACGAAAGAAGTGAAAGACTTATACAGTGAAAATTATAATACAATGAAAAAGGATATAGAAGATGATATCAGAAAATGGAAAGACATCCCTTGCTCATGGATAGGAAGAACAAACATTGTGAAGATGGCCATTCTCCCAAAACTGTTATACAGATTCAATGCAATCCCAATAGAAATACCATCAACATACCTTATAGATCTAGAGAAATCACTCCTAAATTTCATCTGGAACCAGAAGAGACCTAGAATCGCAAAGGCAATTCTAAGCAGCAAAGACAAAGCAGGAGGCATCACAATCCCTGACTTGAAATTATACTACAAAGCAACAGTAGTAAAATCAACATGGTATTGGAATCAAAACAGAGCCAAAGATCAATGGAATAGATTAGAAGATACAACCACAACTACAAACACACTCAACCACCTTATCTTTGATACAGGAGCCAAGCAGGTTCACTGGAAGAACGACAGTCTCTTTAATAAATGGTGCTGGAAAAACTGGCTCTGCATTTGCCGAAAACTAAAGCTAGACCCATGTCTATCACCATGTACTAAATTAAAATCTAAATGGGTCAAAGATCTGAATATTAAAACAGAAACACTAAATTTATTGGAAGACAAATTGGGTAGAAACCTTGGACATATAGGAGTAGGTAGAGAATTCATGATCAGGACTCAAACCGCACGGGAAATACTTCCCAGAATCAATAACTGGGACCACTTCTTATTAAAAAGTTTCTGCATGTCAAAAGAAATTTCCAGCATGGTGAAAAGAAAACCCACATACTGGGAAAAGATTTTAGTGAACTCTCTCTCAGACAAGGGACTCTTGTCTAAAACATATAAAGAATTAAAAAAAACCCTCAGACCTCCAAAATTCAAAGATCCAATCCAAAAATTGGCATCTGAGATGAATACGCAATTCTCAGATGAAGAAATGCAAATGGCAAATAAATACATGAAAAAATGCTCATCATCATTGGTCATTAGAGAAATGCAAATTAAAACCACACTGAGATATCATCTCACTCCTGAAAGAATGGCCAGGATCAAGAAAACCAACAACAACAAATGCTGGAGAGGCTGTGGGGAAAAAGGAACTCTCCTGCACTGTTGGTGGGAGTGTAGACTGGTACAGCCTTTGTGGAGGTATGTCTGGAGATTTCTCAAAAAGTTGGGATTGGAAATCCCATTTATTCCTGCTATTCCACTTCTAGGCATATTCCAAGAGGAACTGAAAGCATCATACCACAGGGATATATGTGCACCTATGTTTATAGCAGCACAATTTGTAATTGCCAGATCTTGGAAACAACCCAAGTGTCCATCAACTGAGGAATGGATAAAAAAGTTGTGGTGTTTCTATACAATGAAGTATTATTCAGCTATAAAGAAGGATCACATTGAGATATTTATCAATAAATGGGCGCAGCTTGAGAACATACTCACAAGTGAAATAAATCAATCTCGCATGTATCAATACCGAATAGTTTCCCTAATGTAAGTAATGATTCAAATATATAAAAATATGTGGTAATCATGATTCCCCATTATGTGGCCTTGAAGCCTTATAAAATTTTCACTTATTAATTAGAAAGGCTTTATTCTGGGCTTCTTGATATGGAAATATTTGAAGCTATAGTATATGAAGTTTTATCCAAATATTTCAAGGAAAAAGACAGACACTATGGTAACTACTATTAAATCGGGTTATTTGGTGATGAAGCACGAGGTTGCTGAAACAGTCATGCCTTGACCTCTATTGTTATATTGTTATGTCCTGTTTTAACTCAATCTCTCCCTTATTCTTTAAAAAAATTATTTAGTTATTTCTTATGTTTATTTTAATTAAGGGGAAAAATTTAAAAAATTAGGATATATAATAGTAACTCTTTTTGATTTCCTATTAACTTGTTTTGAAGTCCTGTAATTCTCCCACGATCTTGTTTTGACTGATTAGACTCTTTTCCATTCTGTGCAATAGTATCAAGTTTGAGGGTTTAGGCAACTACTTTGAAGGCAATAAGATTCACTAACTTGCCCATTCTGGTTTGAATATTGTCTCCTTTGGAAGTCTTGTAATGTTTACAATGCCTCAGTTTTATTTGTCCTGTTCTCTACTGTTTTGTCCAACTTTATAATATCTAATGAGATAGACAATTCTTTTTAAGGAAACAAGAGACAACGTTGATAACCATTGTTGATAACCTTGTACTCTGTTCTACATCATGTGCTATGTCTATCCTTGGTTTTGACTGACAGCTTTGTTTTGCCATATTTAACTTTATTCTCCCCCCCCCAAAAAAAAAGTAATAAGAACTAAGGAGTAATAAAATCCAAAATGTGTAAATTTTGTTGTAAAAAAGAGAGGGAAAAAAAAAAAAAAGAAAAAGAGCTCTAACGGATATAACAGCAAGTGTGTTTAGGGGTGTTGAATAGCTGACTATATTAATGTTTTTTGATCATTGAACACAGCTGTTTGCAGTCTCTCTGTTTGAATGTCCACTTTGTATTCTTTGAAACTGTGATTTGAGCAACTATTTCCAAGATGATAATATGTAATCTATTAACAGGTGATTTCTTACTGTTAAGTTTTTCTTTTTTTTTTTTTTTGTAGTTCTGTATTATGTGTAACTTTATACCACTTTGTTTTGTTTTGTGTTTTTCTCTTTTTCCTCTTAAATAAAATTTTTAAAAAAGGATTAGAAGTTCGGGTTAAGGTTAGGGTTGGATTTTAGGTGTTAGGGATAGTGATAGGGTTAGGGTTAGGTTTAGGTTTACAGATAGGGTTATGTTTAGGGGTAGTGTTAGGGTTAGGGATAGCGTTAAGTTAGGGTTAGGGTTAGGGTTATTGTTAAGGTTAGGGTTAGGGTTAGGGTTAGGTTTAGGTTTGGGGTTATGGTTAGAGTTTAGCTTTAGGTTTAGTGATAGAGTTTGGGGTTAGGGTTAGGGTTAGTGTTAGTCTTAAAAGTTATGGTTAGGGTTAAACTTAGGTTTAGGTTTGCGGTTAGGGTTAGCATTAAGGATACGTTAAGTGTTAGCATTATGGTTAGTCATTGGGTTTAGGGTTAGGGTAATGTTTAGGGTTATGCTTAGGTTTAGAGGTTAGTTTTAGGGTTAGGGTTATGTTTAGAGTTAGGTTTATGAATAGGTTAGGGTTAGGGTTAGTGTTAAGTTTAGTGTTATGGTTAGGGGTAGGTTTTGGTTGAGCTTTAAAGTTAGGGTTATGGTTAGGGTTAGAAGTTAGGTTTAGTGTTAGGTTTAGGGTTAGGGTAAGGGACAGGTTTATGGTTAGGTTTAGTGTTAGAAGTTATGGTTATCATTAGGGTTAGGGTTAAGGCTAGGGTTTGGGTTAGGGTTAGGGTTAGAGGTATGGGTTAGGGTTAGAGTTAGGGTTAAGGTTAGTGTTAGGGTAAGGGATAGGTTTATGTTTATGGTTAGTGTTACAGGTGATTATTATTAAGGTTAGTGTTAAGGTTTAGGGTTAGGGTTAGGTTTAGGATTATGCTAGGGTTAGGATTACGGTTATTTTAGGGTTAGGTATTACAGTCAGGTTTAGGGTTAGATTAAGGGTGAGCATTAGCGTTAGGGTTAGGAATTAATTTTTGGTTTAGGATTATGTTTATCGTTAGGGTTAGTGTTAGGGTTAGGTTTAGGGGTTAGGTGTTAGGGAGATTGTTAACATTGTGCTTCATGTTAGGTTAGGGTTAGTGTTTGGATTAGGTTTATGTTTAGGCTTGGCGTTAGGGTTAGGGTTAGTGTCAGGTTTAGTGTTAATTTTAGGGTTAGGGTTGGGGTTAGGTGTTAGGGATAGGGTTAGGGTTAGTGTTAGATTTTCGATAAGGATTATATTTAGGAATAGATTTAGGTTTAGTCTAGGGTTAGTGTTATGTTTAGGTTTAAGGTTAGGGTTAGTGTGAGTGTTAGAATTTGGTTTAGGATTAGGGTTAGAGTTACAGTTACGGTTAGGGTTACATGTTAGCTTTAGGTTTAGGGTTAGTGTTAGTGTTAAGGTTAGAGTTAGGGTTAGCTTTAGCTTTAGAGTGTTAGGGTTAGGGTTAGGGTTTAGGTTAGGGTTAGGTTTAGGGTTAGAGTTGGGATTAGAAGTTACGGTTAGGGGTAAGGGTATGGTTATGGTTATGGTCAGGATTAGGATTAGTGTTAGGCTTAGGTTTAGTGGTTAGGTGTTACGGAGATGGTTAAGGTTAGGCTTCGGGTTAGCTTAAGTTTAGGGTTATGATTAGGTTTAGGGTTAGGCTTAGGGTTAGGGTTAGGTTTAGGGTTAGTGTTAGGTTTAGTGTTAGTTTTAGGGTTAGGTTTAGTGTTAGGATTAGGATTAGGAGTTAGGTATAGGTTTAGGGTTCAGGTTAGGGTTAGTTTTTTGGTAAGGATTATGTTTAGGAATAGAGTTAGTTTTACAGTTAGCGATTAGCATTCTGGTTACGTTTAGGTTTAGGTTTAGGTTTAGGTTTAGGGATAGTGTGAGGGTTAGAATTTGGCTTAGTGTTAGGTTTAGTTTTAGGGTTAGGGATAGTGTTAGGATTAAGGTTAGGGTTAGCATTAGAGGGTTAGGGTTAGGGCTATGGTTAGAGGTTAGTGTTAGGTTTAGGGTTAGAGCTTGGGGTTAGAGTTAGGGTTAGAGTTAGGCTTAAAGTTTAGTGTTAGGGTTAGGGTTAGTGTTAGGGTTTGGGTTATGGTTCCAGTGTGTGTTAGGGTTATGATTAGGTTAATGTTAGTGTTAGTGATAGGTTTTGGGTTAGTTTTAGGTTTAGGTTTAGGGTTAGAGTTAGGGGTTAGGTGTTAGGGATAGTGTTAGGGTTAGGGTTAGGGTTAGGGTTATGGTTAGGGTTAGATTTAGGGATAGTGTTAGTGTTAGGGTTAGGGTTAGGGTTAGGGTTTAAGTTAGGTTTAGGTTTAGGATTAGTGTTAGGGTTAAGGTTAGAGTTAGAGTTATGGTTAGAGGTTAGTGTTTATTTTTAGTGTTAGAGTATGTGGTTAGGGTTCGGGTTAGGGTTAGGCTTGGAGGTTGTTGTTAAGGTTAGGGTTAGGGTTTGGGTTACGATTTGTGTTAGTGTTACGATTAGGTTTAGGGTTAGGGTTAGTGTTAAGTTTCGGGTTAGTTTTAGGGTTAGGTTTAGGGTTAGGGTTAGGGGTTAGGTGTTAGTGGTAGTGTTAGCGTTAGGGTTACGGTTAGGTTTAGTCGTTAATTTAGGGTTAGGGTTAGAGTTAGTATTAGGGTTGGGGTTACGATTAGGGTTAGGGTTTGGATTAGGATTAACGTTAGGTTTAGGGTTTAAGTATTAGGGATAGGGTTAGGGTTAGGCTTCGGGTTATGGTTTTTGTTAGGATTACGATTAAGATTAGGTTTATAATTAGGGTTAGGTTTAGGGTTAGTTTTAGGATTAGGTTTTTGGTTAGGGTTAGGTGATAAGTAGTATGAATAGTGTTAGTGTTAGGGATATTGTTAGGGTTAGGTTTACGGTTAGTGTTAGGGTTAGGGATAGTGTTAGCATTAGGGTTATTGTTAGGGTTTAGGGTAGGTTGAAGGGTAAGGGTTACTGTTAGGGTTAGGGTTAGGGTTAGTGTTAGGGTTATGTTTAGAGGTTAGCATTAGGTTTAGTGTTAGAATTTTGGGTTAGGGTTAGGGTTATTGTTAGGTTTAGAGGTTATGGTTAAGTTTAGGCTTAGGGTTAGTGTTAAAGCTTAGGTTTAGGTTTAGGGTTAATGTTAGGGTTAGGGTTAGGGATAGAGTAAGTCTTAGGATTAGGGTTAGTCATTAGGTTTAGGGTTAGGGTTACACTTAGGGTTAGGCTTATTGCTAGATTTAGAAGTTAGTGTTAGGGTTATTGTTAAGTTTATTGTTAGGGTTAGGGTTCGGTTTAGATTTACGTTTAAGTTTAGGGTAAGGGTTAGGTTTAGGGTTAGGGATAGGGTTATGCTTTGGCTTCAGGTTACGGTTAGGGTTAGTGTTATGATTAGGTTAGTGTTAGGATTAGGGTTAGGTGTTAGTGATAGGATTATGGGTTAGGCTTAGCGTTGGAATTAGGGTTAGTGTTAGGGTTACGCTATTGTTAAGTTTATAGTGAGAGTTAGGTATTACAGTCATTGTTAGGGTTACTTTTAAAGTAACCCTAGTAGGCTTAGGTTTAGGGTTAGGAATTTATATTAGGTTTAGGGTTAGGGTTATGGGTAGAGTTTAAGCTTAGGGTTAGGCATAGGGTTAGGATTAGAAGCTGGGTTAGGGGTAGGGTTAGGTTTATGGTTATGGTTAGGGTTAGGCTTAGTGTTAGGGTTAGGTTTAGGGGTTTGGTGTTAGGTAGAGTGCTAAGGTTAGGCTTCGCATTACGGTTAGTGTTAGCTTTAAGATTAATTTTAGTGTTATGCTTCGCGTTAGGTTTAGGTTTAGAGTTAATTTTAAGATTAAGATTAGGATTAGTGTTAGGAGTTAAGTGTTAGGGATAGGGTTAGGGTTAGGTTTACGGTTAGGTTTAGTGTAAGGGATAGTGTTAGGGTTAGCATTAGGGTTTAGTGTTTGAGTTAGGCTTAGGGTTAGGTTTAGGTTTAGGGTTAAGGGTAGTGCTAGGGTTAGGCGTTGGTTTAGTGTTAGTGTTAATTTTTTGGCTAGAGTTATGGTTAGGTTTAGATTTTAGGGTTAGGGTTAGTATAACAGTTAGAGTTTAGGATTAGGGTTAGGTTTAGGGTTAGTTTTAGGGTTAGGGTTAGTGGTTAGGTGTTAGGGAGAGTGTTATGGTTAGGCTTCGGGTTACTGTTTCGTTTAAGGTTATGATTAGGTTTAGTATTAGGATTAGGATTAGGGTTAGAGTTTAGAATTAGGGTTATGGTTAGTGTTAGGTTTTGGTTACGGTTGGAATTTAGGGTTAGGTCTATGGTTATGGCTAGGGTTAGGTTTAGGGTTATGGTTAGAGGTTAGTGTTAGGGTTTGTAGTTAGTATTAGGGTTAGGTTTAGGGATAGTGTTAGGGTAGTGTTAGGGTTTAGTTTAGGGTTAAGGTTAGTATTAGTGTTGGGTTTAGGGTTAGGGTTAGGGTTAGAGTTATGGTTAGAGGTTAGCATTAGGTTTAGTTTTATAGTTTGATGTTAGGGTTAGGCTCAGGGTTAGGCTTCGATGTTATGGTTATGGTAATGGGTATGGTTAGGGTTAGGGTTATGATTAAGATTAAGGTTAGGTATAGGGTTAGGGTTAGGGTTAGGGTTAGGATTAAAAGTTAGTGTTAAGGGTAGGGTTAGGGTTAGTGTTAGGGTTAGGATTATGGTTACGGTGAGGGTTAGTGTTAGGGTTACTGTTAGGGGTTAGGTGTTAGGAAGAGGGTTAGGGTTAGTGTTACAATTAGTGTTAGGATTATGATTAGGCTTAAGGTTAGGATTAGGGATAGCGTTAGGGTTAGAGTTAGGGTTAGTGTTTAGTATTAGGGTTAAGGTTAGGTTTAGGTTTAGGATTAGTGTTATGGTTAGGTTTAGTGTTAGGGTTAGGGTTAGGGTTAGCCTTAATTTATGTTTAGAGTTTAGTGTTATGGGTAGTGTTAGGTTTAGGGTTAGGGTTAGGGTTAGGGTTAGTGTTAGAGTTAGGATTAGAAGTTAGTGTTAAGGGTAGGGTTAGGGTTAGTGTTAGGGTTAGGGTTAGGATTATGGTTACAGTGAGGGTTAGTGTTAGGGTTAGTGTTAGGGGTTAGGTGTTAGGAAGATGGTTAGGGTTAGTCTTACAATAAGTGTTAGGATTATGATTAGGCTTAAGGTTAGGATAAGGGATAGCGTTAGGGTTAGTGTTTAGTATTAGGGTTAAGGTTAGGTTTAGGTTTAGGATTAGTGTTATGGTTAGGTTTAGTGTTAGGGTTAGTGTTAGCCTTAATTTATGTTTAGAGTTTAGTGTTAGGGGTAGTGTTAGGTTTAGGGTTAGGGTTAGGGTTAGGGATAGTGTTAGGGTTAGTGTTAGGGTTAGGGTTAGGTTTAGAGTTAGGATTAGGGTTAGGGTTAGGGTTAGGGATAGTGTTATGGTTAGGGTTAGGGTTAGAGTTAGGATTAGGTTTAGAGTTTAGTTTTACTGTTCTGTTTCTGGTTAGGTTTAGGGTTACAGATAGTGTTAGGGTTAGGGTTAGGCTTTAGGTTTAGTGTTAGGGTTAGGTTTAGGATTAGGGAAAGGGTTATGGTTAGAAGTTAGCATTAGGTTTAATGTTAGAGTTTGGGTTAGGGTTAGGGTTAGGTATAGGCTTAGTGTTTATGGTTAAGGATAGAGTTAGTGTTGGGTTAAAACTTAGGTTTAGGGTTAGGGTTAGGATTAGTGTTAGGGTTAGTGTTAGGGTTTAAGGTGTTAGGGAAAGGGTTAGGGTTAAGCTTCGGGTTACGGTTTGTGTTATGGTTACGATTGGGTTCAGGGTTAGGTTTAGGGTTAGTTTTAGGGCTAGTTTTAGTGTTAGGTTTAGTGTTAGGGTTAGGGGTTAGGTGTTAGTGGTAGTGTTAAGCTTAGCATTATGGTTAGGGTTAGGTTTATGTTTAAGGTTAGGGTTAGCGATTGTATTAGTGTTAGGGTTAGAGTTTAGGTTATGGTTAGTGTTAGGGTTCGATTTAGGGGTTAGGTGTTAGGGATAGGGTTATGGTTATGGTTATGGTTATGGTTAGGGTTAGGGTTAGGGTTAGGGTTAGGGTTATATTTAGGTTAGGTTTAGGTTTAGGTTTAGGGTTGGGGTAGTGTCAGGCATAGGGTAAGGGTTAGGGTTAGGTTTAGGGTCAGCGTTAGGTTTATGTTTAGTGTTAGCGTTAGTGCTATCGTGAGGGTTAGAGGTAGTGTAAGGGTGAGGATTAGGGTTAGAATTTAGGGTTAGAGTTAGGGTTTAGGGTTAGTGTTAGTTTTAAGGTTAGGGTTAGAGTTAGGGTTAGTTATAAGGTTAGTTTTACGGTTAGGGTTAGGGGTTAGGTGTTAGGTAAAGGGTTATGGCTAGGCTTCACGTTTAGGTTTGTGTTAGGGTTACAATTAGGTTTAGGTTTAGGTTTAGGGTTAGGGTTAGGGTTAGTTTTACTGTTAGATTTACGCTATAGTTGTTAGTGTTAGTCTTATTGTTAGGGTTAGGGTTAATTTACGGTTAGGGTTAGGGTTAGGGATAGTACTATGGTTCGGGTTATGTTTTAGGTTAGAGTTAGGGTTAGGTTTAGGGGTTAGGTGTTAGGGATAGGGTTATGGTTATGGTTAGGGTTAGGGTTAGGGTTAGGGTTAGGATTCAGTTTATGATTAGAAATTAGCGTAAGCTTTAGGTCTAGGGTTAGATTTACTGTTAGTGTTATGGTTAGGTTTAGGTTTAAATTTAGGGTTAGCGTTAGTATTACGGTTAGTTTTAGGGTTATGTTTAGGGTTACTGTTAGGTGTTAGGGAAAGGGTTATGGTTCTGGTTAGGGTTAGGTTTAGGTTTAGGTTTAGGTTTAGGTTTAGGTTTCGGGTTAGGGTTAGGGTAAGGATGAAAATTACGTTTAGGTTTAGGATTAGGTTTAGGTTTACTGTTAGATTTAGGGTTAGGTTTAGGTGTAGTTGTAGGTTTAGCGTTAGGTTTAGGGTTTGTTTTAGGGTTAGGTTGAGGGTTATGATTAGGGTTTAGGTGTTAGGGATAGTATTAGTGTTAGAGTTTGGGTTAGCATTAGGGTTAGTTTTACGGTTAGAGTTAGGGTTAGGGTTAGTTTTAGGGTTAAGGTTAGGGTTAGGGTTAGTGTTAGGGTTAGGGTTAAGGATAGGTTATGGTTACAATAAGGGTTAGTCGTTACCTTTAGGGATAAAATTAGGGTTACGGTTACGGTTAGCTTTAGAGGTTAGTGTTAGTGTTAGTGTTAGGCTTAGGGTTAGTTTTAGGGTAGGGTTAGGTTTAGAGTTAGGTTTAGGTTTAGGGTTATAGTTAGGGTTAGGTTTAGGGAGAGGGTTACGGTTAGGCTTTGGTTTACAGTTAAGGTTAGTGTTACGATCAGGTTATGGTTAGTGTTATGGTTTTGGATAGGATTAGGGGTAGGGTTGCGGTTAGGGTTAGGGTTTGGATTAGGATTAGGCTTAGGGTTAGGTTTAAGGGTTAGATGTGAGTGATAGTGTTAGGGTTAGGCTTCAGATTACATTTAGGTTTAGGGTTAGGATTAGTTTAGGTTTAGGGTTAGGTTTATGTTTAGTGTTAGCAATTGCATTAGATTTAGGCTGAGTTTTAGGGTTAGGGTTAGCATTAGGTTTAGGTGTTAGGTTTTATGGATAGGGTTATTGTGATGGTTAAGGTTTGGTTTAGGTTTAGTGTTAGGGTTAGGGTTATGGTTAGGTTTTGTTTTTAGGGTTATGGTTAGGGTTAGGTCTTACAGTCAGTGTTAGGGTTAGTTTAATGTGTAGGGTTAGGTCTTGGGTTAGGGTTAGGGTTAGAAGTTAGAGTAAGGGTAGGGTAGGGTTATTCTTACGGTTAGGGTTTTGGTTACTGTTAGGTTTAGGGGTTAGGTATTAGGAAGAGCGTTAAGGGTAGGCTTCGAGTTAGGATTAGGATTAGTGTTAGGGTTTTGTTTAGGGTTCGGTTTGGATTTAGTTTTAGGGTTAGCTTTAGCATTAGAGTTAGGGGTTAGGTGATAGGGATAGGGATAGTGTAGGGTTATGGTTAGGTTTACGGTTAGGTTTAGGGATAGTATTAGGTTTAGTTTTTGGTTTAGAGTTAGAGGTTAGCGTTAGGTTTAGTGTTAGAGTTTGGGGTTGGGTTTTGGTTAGGGTTAGGCTTAGAGGTTAGGGTTAGGGTTAGGGTTAAAGCTTAGGTGTAGTGTTAGGGTTTGGGTTAGTGTTAGGGATAGGGTTAAGGGTAAGGTGTTAGGGAGAGGGTTACGGTTAGGCTTCTGTTATGGTTGGTGTTAAGTTTGCGTTTAGGGTTAGGTTTAGGGTTAGGTTTAGGGCTAGTTTTAGGGTTTCATTTATGGTTAGGGTTGGGCTTTAGGTGTTAGGGATAGTGATATAGTTAGGGTTAGGCTTAGGGTTACGTTTATTGTTAGGGTTATGTTTAGGGATAATGTTAGTTTTAGGGATAGCGTTAGGGTTCGGGTTTAGCATTAAGTTTAATGATAGAGATTGGGGTTATGTTTATGATTGGTGTTAGTCTTAGAGGTTATGGTTAGAGTGAGGGTTAAAGCTTAGATTTAGGGTTGGGTTTAGGGTTAGCTTTAGGGATAGGGTAAGTGTTAGTATTAGGGTTAGTCATTAGGTTTAGGGTTAGGGTTATGGTTAGGGTTAGGGTTAGGTTTAGAGGTTAGTTTTAGCTTTAGGGTTATGGTTTGGATTAGTATTAGGGTTAGGGTTAGGTTTAGAGTTAGTTTTAGCGTTAGTTAGGGTTAGTGTTTGGGTTAGGTTTCATGTTATGTGTAGGGTTAGCATTTAAGGTTAAGGTTAGTGTTAAGCTTAGTGTTATGGTTAGGGGTAGGTTTCAGTTGAGCTTTAGGGTTAGGGTTATGGTTAGGGTTAGAAGTTAGGTTTAGTGTTAGTTTTAGGGTTAGGGTTAGGGATAGGTTTAGGGTTAGATTTAGTGTTAGATGTTCTGGTTAGTATTAGGGTTAGGGTTAGGGTTAAGGTTATGGTTAGAGGTATGGGTTAATGTTAGGGTTAGGATTAGGGGTAGGGTTATTCTAGAATTAGGCTTAGGGTTAGGTATTACAGTCAGTTTTAGGGTTAGGTTTAGGGGTAGGGTTAGGGTTAGTGTTAGGGATTAATTTTAGGTTTAGGGTTATGCTTATGGTTAGAGTTATGGTTAGGTTTTGGGTTAGGGTTAGGATTAGAAATTACATTTAGGGGTAGGGTTAGGGTTAAGGTTAGGTGTAGGGTTAGGGTTAGTGTTAGGTTTAGGTTTAGGGGTTAGGTGTTAGGGAGATGGTTAAGGTTAGGCTTCGGTTTAGGTTACGGTTAGGTTTAGGATTACGTTTAAGTTTAGGCTTAGGCTTAGGGTTAGGGTTAGTTTTAGCTTTAGTGTTAATTTTATGGTTAGGTTTATGGTTAGGGTTGGGGTTAGGTGTTAGGTATAGTTTTAGGGTTAGTGTTATGGTTAGATTTTCCATAAGGATTATGATTAGGAATAGATTTAGGTTATGGGTTAGCATTTAGGTTTAGGGTTAGGTTTAGGTTTAAGGTTAGTGTTAGTGTGAGGTTTAAAATTTGGTTTAGTGTTATGTTTAGGGTTAGGGTTAGAGTTACAGTTACGGTTAGGGTTACATGTTAGCGTTAGGTTTAGGGTTAGTGTTAGGGTTATGGTTACGTTTAGCGTTAGAGCGTTAGCGTTAGGGTTAGGTTTAGGGTTTTTTTAGGGTTAGGTTTCAGGTTAGGGATAGGATTAGAAGGTACAATTAAGGGTAGGGGTAGAGTTATGGTTACTGTCTGGATTAGGATTAGTGTTAGGGTTAGGTTAAGTGCTTACGTGTTAGGGAGATGGTTAAGGTTAGGTTTCGGGTTAGGTTAGGTTTAGGGTTATGATTAGGTCTAGGGTTAGGCTTAGGGTTAGGGTGAGTGTTAGTGTTAGGTTTAGTGTTAGTTTTAGGGTTAGGTTTATGGTAGCATTGGGGTTAGGTGTTAGTGAGAGTGTTAGGGTTAGGGTTAACGTTAGTGCTAGGTTTTTGGTAAGGATTATGTTTAGGAATAGAGTTAGGTTTAGGGTTAGCATTTGGGGTTAGGGTTAGGTTTAGTTTTAGGTTTAGGATTAGGGTTCGGGTGAGGGTTAGAATTTGGTTTAGTGTTAGGTTTAGGGTTAGAGTTAGAGTTAGGGTTAGGGTTACATGTTACATTAGGTTTCGTGTTAGTGTTAGGGTTAGGGTTATGGTTAGAGATTAGCGTTAGGTTTAAGGTTAAAGCTTGGGGTTAGTGTTAGGGTTAGACTTAGGCTTAAAGGTTAGGTTTAGGGTTAGTGTTAGGGTTTTGGTTAAGGTTCTAGTTTGTTTTAGGGTTACAATTAGGTTTTGGGTTAGGGTTAGTGTTAGGTTTCAGGTTAATTTTATGGTTAGATTTAGGGCTAGTGTTAGAGGTTAGGTGTTAGGGATAGTGTTAAGGTTAGGGTTAGGTTTAGGGTTAGGGTTAGGGTTTAAGTTAGGGTTATGTTTAGGTTTATTGTTATGGTTAAGTTTAGGTTTAGAGTTATGGTTAGAGGTTAGTGTTTATTTTTATTGTTAGTGTATGGGGTTAGGGTTAGGGTTAGGGTTAGGCTTAGAGGTTATGTTTAGGTTTAGGTTTAGGGTTATGGTTATGGTTAGGGTTAGGGTTACAATTTGTGTTAGTGTTACGATTATGTTTAGGGTTAGGGCTAGTGTTAGTTTTTGGGTTAGTTTTATGGTTAGGTTTAGGGTTAGGTTTAGGGGTTAGGTGTTAGGGATAGTGTTAGGGTTAGGGTTATGGTTAGGTTTAGGGGTTAGTTTAGGGTTAGGGTTAGTGTTAGTGTTAGGCTTAGGGTTAGGGTTAGTATTAGGGTTAGGTTTAAGGTTAGGGTTAGGGTTTGGATTAGTATTAGGGTTAGGGTTAGGTTTATGGGTTAGGCATTAGGGATAGGTTTAGGGTTAGGCTTCGGGTTATGATTCGTGTTAGGATTACGATTAGGTTTAGGTTTAGGGTTAGGGTTAGGTTTAGGGTGAATTTTAGTGTTAGGTTTATGGTTAGGGTGAAGGGTTAGGTGCTAGAGGTAGGGTTTGTGTTAGGGTTTTTGTTACGGTTAGGTTTACGTTTAGTTTTAGGTTTAGGGATATAATTAGGGTTAGGGTTTAGGGTAGGGTTATGGTTAGTGTTAGGTTTAGTGTTAGTTTTAGGGTTATGTTTAGAGGTTAGCGTTAGGTTTCCTATTAGAATTTGGGGTTAGGTTTAGGGTTATTTTTAGGCTTAGAGGTTATGGTTAGGTTTAGGCTTAGGGTTAGGGTTAAAGCTTTGGTTTAGATTTAGGGTTAGTGTTAGGGATAGGGTTATGGATAGGGTAAGTGTTAGTGTTAGGGTTAGTTGTTAGGTTTAGAGTTAGGGTTATGCTTAGAATTAGTGTTATTGCTAGATTTAGAAGTTAGTGTTAGGGTTTGTGTTAAGTTTAGTGCTAAGGTTAGGGTTAGGTTTAGAGTTAGATTTAGGTTTAGAGTAAGGGTTAGGGTTAGGGTTAGGGATAGGGTTACACTTAGGCTTCGGGTTATGGTTAGGGTTAATGTTACGATTAGGTTAGTGTTAGGGTTAGGCGTTAGTGATAGGGTTATGGGTTAGGGTTAGGGTCTGGGTTATGTTTAGTGTTAGTGTTTAGGGTTAGGGTTTTGTTAGGGTAGTGTTATGGTTGAGGTTAGTGTTAAGTTGAGGTTTAGGGTTAGGGTTAGAAGTTAGGTTTAGTGTTATGTTTAGGGTTAGGGTTAGGGTTAGATTTAGGTTTAGGATTAGTGTTAGAGGTTAGGGCTAGTGTTAGTGTTAGTGTTAGGGTTAGGGTTAGGGTTAGGATTAGGATTAGGGTTAGGGTTAGTGTTAGGGTTATGCTAGTGTTAAGGTTAGAGTTATGTTAAGGTATTAGAATTATTTTTAGGGTTACTTTTAAAGTAACCCTAGTAGAGTTAGGTTAAGAGTTAGGTATAGGGTTAGGGATTAATGTTAAGTTTAGGGTTAGGGTTATGTGTAGGGTTTAAGGTTAGGGTTATGCGTAGGGTTAGGATTAGAAGCTGGGTTAGCGGTAGGGTTAGGGCTATGTTTAGTGTTAGGGTTTTTGTTAGTATTAAGGTTAAGTTTAGGGGTTAGTTGTTAGGGAGAATGTTAAGGTTAGGCTTCCCGTTATGGTTAGAGTTAGCGTTACTATTAGGTTTAGAGTTAGGCTTAGGGTTAGGGTTAGGGTTAGGTTTAGTGTTAATTTTAGGGTTAAGTTTAGGATTAGGGTTAGGAGTTAGGTGTTAGGGATAGGGTTAGTTTTAGGGTTAGTGTTATGATTTGTGTTAGTGTTACTATTAGGTTTAGGGTTATGGTTAGTGTTAGGTTTTGGGTTAGTTTTAGGGTTAGGGGTTATGTGTTAGGTGTAGTGTTAGGGTTAGGGTTATGGTTAGGTTTAGCGGTTAGTTTAGGGTTAAGTGTAGGGTTAGTGTTAGTATTAGTGTTAAGGTTAAGGTTAAGGTTAGGGTTTGGATTAGGTTTAGGGTTAGGGTGAGGATTAGGTTTAGGGGTTAGGTATTAGTGATAGGTTTAGGGTTAGGCTTCAGGTTATGGTTTGTGTTAGGATTACGATTAGGTTTAGGTTTAGGGTTAGGGTTAGGTTAAGGGTTTGTTTTAGGGTTAGGTTTATGGTTAGGATTAGGGGTTAGGTGCTAGGGATACTGTTAGTGTTAGGGTTATTGTTAGGATTATATTTACATTTAGGGTTAGGATTAGGGATAGTGTTAGGTTTAGGGTTAGGGTTAGGGTTTATGATAGGTTTAGGGTTAGGTTTAGTGTTAGGGTTAGGGTTAGAGTAATGGTTAGAGGTTAGCGTTAGGTTTAGTGTTAGAATTTGGGGTTAGGATTAGGGTTATTGTTAGGCTTAGAGGTTATGGTTAGGTTCAGGCTTAGGGTTAGGGTTAAAGCTTAGGTTTAGGTTTAGGGTTAGTGTTAGGGTTAGGTTTAGGGATAGGGTAAGTGTTAGGATTAGGTTAGTCATTAGGTTTAGTGTTAGAGTTACGCTTAGGGTTAGGGTATGGTTAGATTTAGAAGTTAGTGTTAGGGTTAGGGTTAAGGTTAGTGATAGGGTTAGGTTTAGATTTAGAGTTAGGCTTAGATTTAGGGTAAGGGTTAGGGTTAGGGATAGGGTTACGCTTAGGCTTCGGTTTACAGTTAGGGTTAATATTACAATTGGGTTATGCTTAGGGTTAGTGTTAGGTGTTAGTGATAGGATTATGGTTTAGGGTTAGGGTTAGGGTTGGGGTTAGGGTTAGGGTTAGGGTTAGGGTTGGGGTTAGGGTTAGGGTTCGGGTTCGGGTTGGGGTTAGGGTTAGGGTTAGGGTTTTGTTTAGTGTTAGTGTTAAAGGTTAGGGTTTTTTGGGTTAGTGTTATGGTTAGGGTTAGTGTTAGGTTCAGGTTTAGTTTTAGGGTTAGTTTTAGGGTTAGGATTAGGGGTTATGTGTTAGGGAGAGTTTTAAGGTTAGGCTTTGCTTTACAGTGATTGTTAGCCTTACGATTAGGTTTAGTGTTAGGCTTAGCATTAGGGTTAGTGTTAAGTTTAGGTGTAGTGTTAATTTTAGGATTAAGTTTAGGATTAGGGTTAAGTGTTAGGTGTTAGAGATTTGGTTAGGGTTAGGGCTAGTTTTATGGTTAGGGTTAGCATTAGGGTTTAGAGTTTGTGTTTGGCTTAGGGTTAGGTTTAGGTTTAGGGTTAGGTGTAGTGCTAGGGTTACAAGTTGGTTTAGTGTTAGTGTTATTTTTGGGTTAGAGTTATGGTTAGGGTTACATGTTAGGGTTAGCCTTACTGTTAGAGTTTAGGGTTAGGGTTAGGGTTAATGGTAGGGCTAGGGTTAGTGGTTAGGTGTTAGGGAGAGAGTTATGGTTAGTCTTCGGGTTACAGTTTGGTTTAAGGTTACAATTAGGTTTAGTGTTAAGTTTAGGGATAATGTTAGAGTTTAGAATTAGGGTTAGGGTTAGTGTTAGCGTTTTGGTTATGGTTGGAGATTAGGGTTAGGGTTATGGTTATGGCTATGGTTAGGTTTAGGGTTATGGTTAGAGGTTAGTGTTAGGTTTAGTGTTAGTGTTTGTGGTTAGGATTAGGGTTAGGTTTAGGGATAGTTTTAGGATTAGGGTTAGGGTTTATGTTAGGGTTAGGGTTAGTGTTAGTATTAGGGTTGGGGTTAGGGTTAGGGTTACGGTTATGGTTAGAGGTTAGTGTTAGGTTTAGCGTTAGAGTTTGGGGTTATATTTAGGGTCAGGGTAAGGCTTAGAGGTTATGGTTATGGTTCTGGTTCTGGTTCTGGTTCTGGTTATGGTTATGGTTAGGGTTATGGATAGGGTTAGGGTTAGGTTTAGGTTTAGGGTTAGTGTTAGTGTTAGCATTAGGGTTAGGTTTAGGTTTAGGGTTAGTGTTAGGTTTAGGCTTATGGTAGTGTTAGGGTTAGGGTTAGGGTTAGGTATTACCGTCAGGGTTAGGGTTAGTTTTATGTTTAGGATTAGGTTTAGGGTGAGTGTTAGGTTTAGGGTTAGGTTTACGATTAGAAGTTAGGGCTATGGATAGTGTTAGGGTTAAGGTTAGTGTTAGTGTTAGGTTTAGGGTTAGGATTAGGGTTACAAATAGGGTTAATGTTAGAGTTAGTCTTAGGGTTAGGGTTTGGTGTTAGGTGTTAGGGAGAGGGTTAGAGTTAGGCTTGGGGTTACCGTTAGTGTTAGGGTTATGATTAGATTTAGGGTTAGAGTTAGGGATAGGGTTAGGGTTTAGGGTTAGTGTTAGTGTTAGTGTTAGTGTTAGGGTTAGGGTTAGTGTTATGATTAGGTTCAGTGTTAGTTTTAGGGTTAGCTTTAGCGTTAGGTTTAGGGGTTAAGTGTTAATGATAGGGTTAAGTTCAGGGTTAGAGTTAGTGTTATGATTAGGGTTAGGGTTAGGTTGAGGTTTACCCTTAGGTTTATGGTTAGTGTTAGGGTTAGTGTTAGGGTTAAGTTTAGGATTAGGGTTAGGTTTAGGTTAAGCTTTAGGGTTAGGTTCAGGTTTAGGGTTAGGGTTAGGTTTAGAGGTTTGGTTTAGTTTTAGTGTTATGGTTAGGTTTAGGGTTAGAGGTATGGGTTAGGCTAAGTGTTAGGTTTGTGTTATGGTCAGGGTTAAGGTTAAGGTTAGGTTTAGGGTTAGGGTTAGCGTTAGGGCTAGGGTTGGGTTTAGAGGTATGTGTTAGGGTCAGTTTTAGAGTTAGGGTTAGTGTTAGGTTTAGTGTTATGGTAGGTTTAGTGTTAGGGTTAGTGTTCCGTATTACGGTTAGTGTTTTGATTAGTTTAACGGGTAGCGTTAGGGTTAGGGTTAGGGATTAATATTACATTTAGGCTTAGGTTTATGGTTAGAGTTAGAATTAGGGTTAGTGTTAGGGCTAGTGTTAGAATTTAGGTTTACGGTTAAGTTTAGTGTTAGGGTTAAGTTTAGGGTTAGGGTTAGGTTTAAGGTTAGGCTTAGGATTAGAATTTAGGGTTAGGGTTAAAGTTAAGGTTAGGGTTATGGTTAGGTTTTGTGTTAGGGCTAGTTTTAGTGTTAGCGTTAGGGGTTAGGTGTTAGGATGTGGGTTAGTGTTAGGCTTCATGTTATGGTTAGGTTTAGGGATTCGATTAGGTTTAGTCTTAGGGTTACGGTTAGGGTTAGAGTTAGGTTTAGGTTGACAGTTAAGGTTAGTGTCTGGTTTAGGGATAGAGTTTAGTGTAAGGTTTAGATTTAGTGTTAAGTTTACTGTTAGTTTTAGGGTTAGTGTTAGGGTTAGGTATAGGGTTAGGGTTTGGGTTAGAGTTAGGGTTAGTGTTAGAAGTTTAGTGTTATGTTTAGGGTTGGTGTTAGGGATAGGTTTAGGGTTAGGGTTAGTGTTAGAGTTTAGGTTTAGGGTGAGGTTTAGTGTTAGGGTTATGGTTAGAGGTAAGGGTTAGGGTTAGGTTTAGGGGTAGGGTTAGGGTTAGGGATAGGGTTATGGTAGGTTTAGGATTACTGTTAGGTTTAGGTATTATGGTCAGTGTTAGGGTTTGTTTAAGGGGTAGGGTTAGGTTTAGGGTTAGAGATTAATGTTAGTTTAAGCGTTAGGGTTACGGTTAGAGTTAGGGTCAGTGTTAATTTTAGGGTTAGGTTTAGAGTTTAGGGTTAGAGTTAGGTTAGGGTTAGTGTAAGTGTTAGGGTTAGGTTTACCGTCAAAGTTTAGGGTTAGTGTTAGGTATAGTGTTAGGTGTAGGGTTAGGGTTAGGAGTAGAATTTAGGGTTAAAGTTAGGTTAAGGGTTAGGGTTATGTTTACTGTTAAGGTTAGTGTTTGGGTAAGTTTTAGGTTTAGGTTTAGGGGTTAGGTGTTAGGGAGAGGGTTATGGTTAGGCTTTGGGTTACAGTTAGTGTTGGTGTTATGATTAGGTTTAGGGTTAGGCTTAGGGAAAGGGTTAGGGTTACTGTTAGGGTAGGGTTAGAATTAGGGTTTAGGGTTAGGGTTAGGGTTACGGTTAGGGTTAGTGTTACGGTTAGGTTTAGTGTTAGTTTTAGGGTTAGGTTTAGCGTTAGGTTTAGGGGTTAGGTTTTAGTGATAGGGTTGGTTCAGGATTAGGGTTAGTGTTAGGATTCGGGTTAGGCTTAGGTTTAGAGTTATGGTTAGGCTTAGGTTTATGTTTAGTGTTTAGCATTAAGTTTAGGGTTATGATTAGGTTTAGAGGTTAGGGTTAGGGTTAGGGTTAGTGTTAAGATTAGCGTTTTGTGTTAGTGGTAGGGTTAGGGTTAGGGTTAGGCTTAGGGTTATCTTTAGAGGTTAGTGTTAGGTTTATAGTTATGGTTAGGCTTAGAGGTTAGGGTTAGTGTTATGTGTGGGGTTAGGTTTAGCGTTAGTGTTAGGATTTGGGTTAGGGTTAGGATTAAAGTTTTGCATTAGGGGTTAGAATTAGGATTAGGATTAGGATTAGTGTTAGGGTTAGGGTTAGGGTTACGTTTAGGGTTAGGTTTAGGGTTAGGGATAGTGTTAGTTTTAGGGTTAGGGTTAGGGTTAGGGTTAGGGATAGTGTTAGGTTTAGGTTTTGGGTTAGGATTATGGTTAGAGTTTAGTGTTAGGGTAGGTTTAGGTTTAGGGTTAGAGTTCTGTTAGGTTTAGGATTAGAATTTAGTGTTAATGTTAGGGTTAGGGTTACGGTTACAGTTAGGGTTAGGGTTAGGTCTGGGTTTAGGTTTAGTCTTAGGTGTTATGTTTTAGCGAGAGAGTTAGGGTTAGGCTTCTGGTTACAGTAAGATTTACGGTTAAGAATGGGTTTAGGCTTAGAGTTACGGTTAGTTTTAGGGTTAGGTTTAGGTTTAGCTTTAGTTTAAGAGTTAGGGTTTAGGTGTTAGCGACAGTGTTAGGGGTAGGGTTAAGTTTAGGGTTAGGTATTACAGTCAGGCTTAGGGTTAGTTTAAGGTGTAGGGTTAGGGTTAGGGGAAGGGATTAATGTTAGGTTTAGGGTGAGGGTTATGGTTATAGTTAGTGTTATGGTTAGGATTAGAAGTTAGGGTTAGTGGTAGGGTTAGGGTTATGGTTACGGTTAGCATTAGGTTTAAGTTTAGTGTTAGGGTTAGGTCCAGGGGTTAGGTGTTAGGGAGAGTGTTAAGTTTAGGCTTTGAATTACAGTTATGGTTAGGGTTATGATTAGCTTTAGGGTTAGGCTTAGGGTTAGAGTAGTGTTAGTGTTAGGTTTAGTGTTAGTTTTGGGGTTAGGATTAGCGTTAGCATTAGGTGTTAGGTGTTAGGTGTTAGGAATAGGGTTAGGTTTAGGTTTATGGTTAGGTTTAGGGTTAGGGATAGTGTTAGGTTTATGGTTAGGATTTAGGGTTAGGGTTAGGGTTTAGGGTTAGTATTAGGGTTAGGGTTAAGTTTACGGTTTGATTTAGTTTTAGGTTTAGGATTAGTGTTAGGGTTATTGTTAGGTTTAGGGTTAGGGTTAGGGTTAGAAGTTAGGTATAGGGTTAGGGTTAGTGTTAGTGTTAGGGTAGAGGTAGGGTTAGGGTTAGGCTTAGGGTTAGGGCTAGTGTTAGGGTGCTGGTTAGAGGTTAGCTTTACATTTAGTGTTAGGGCTAGCGTGAGTTTTAGGGTTAGTGTTAGGGTTAGGCTTAGAGTTTATTGTTAGGGTTAGGGTTAGTGTTAGGATTAGAGGTTATGGTTTTGGTTAGGTTTAGGGTTATGGTTATGGTTAGGGTTGTGTTTAGGCTTATAATTATAGGTTTATTATTAGGTTTAGGGTTAGTGTTAGGATTCGAGTTAGGGTTAGGGTTAGCGATAGAGGTATGTGTTAGGGTTAGGTTTATGGTTAGGTTAGGGTTAGGGTTAGGTTTAGGGTTATGGTTGCGTTTAGTGATAGGGTTGGTGTTAGGGATAATTTTAGGTTTTGAGTTAAAGTTAAGTGTTAGGTTTAGGGTTAGAGTTAGCGTTAGGGTTAGAAGTTATGGTTAGATTCAGGCTTAGGTTAGGGTTGTGATTAGTTTTAGGGTTAGGGCTAGGCTTTGGATTATAGGAGTAAGGTTAGGCTTAGGCTTAAGTTTATGGCTAGGGTTAACATAGAGGTTAGGTTTAGGGTTAGTGTTAGTGTTAGGGTTAGGGCTTAGGGTTAGCATTAGGTTTAGGGTTAATTTTAGGGCTTAGCATATGGGTTAGTGTTAGGGGTTAGGGTTATGGTTATGGAATGGCTTAGGGTAAGTGTTAGGGTTAGTGTTAGGGTTAGCATTAGTGTTAGGGTTAGGGTTTGAAGTTAGGTTTGGGGTTAGGGTGAGGGGTAAGCTTAGGATTAGGGTTAGGGTTAGGTTTAGGGTTATAATTAAGGTTAAGATTAGAGTTTAGTGTTCGTGTTAGGGTTAGGGTTAGATTTAGGGTTAGGGTTAGGTTTAGGGTTCGAGTGTTAGGGTTAGGGTTTGGGTTAGGGTTCAAAGTTAGGGTTAGGATTAGGGTTAGGGTTTGGCTTTGGGTTAGGATCAATGTTAGGGTTACAGGTTAGGCTTAGTGTTTGGGTTAGGGTTAGGTATAGGTTTATGGTTAGAAGTTCGGGTTAGGGTTATGTTTAGGGTTAGGGTTAGGATTAGGATTACGATTTGAGTTTAGTGTTAGGATTAGTGTTACGTTTAGTGTTAGCGTTCGGTTTATGTTTAATGTTAGGTTTATGGATAATGTTAGGGTTAGGGTTATAGTTTAGGTTTACGGTTTTGGTTAGGTTTATGTTTAGGGTAGGTTTAGCGTTAGTTTTAGGGTTAAGGTTATGTTTAGGGATTGCATAAGTGTTAGGATTAGGGGTAGAGGATAGGTTTAGGGTGAGGGTTACTGTTATTGTTCAGATTTGGTTTAGGGTAAGGGTTAGGTTTAGGGTAAGGTTTAGGGTTAGGTTTAGGGTTTGGGTTAGGCTTAGGATTAGTGTTATGGTTAGTGTAGGTTTAGGGTTATGGTAAGGTTTAGGTGTTAAGGTTATGGTTAGTGTTAGGTTAGGATTGGGGTTAGGGTTTGGGTTAGTTTTAGGGTTAGGTTTAGGGTTAGTGGTAGGGGATAGATTTATGTGTATGGTTAGTTTTTTTGATAGGGTTAGGTTTAGGTTCAGTGTTTATGGTTAGTGTCAGGGTTATGGTTAGGTTTAGGGTTAGGGTTAGTTTTAGGATAAAGGTTAGGTTTAGAGGGTAGTTTTAGGGTTAGGGTTAAGGTTAGGTTTAATGTTATGTTTAGACAGATTTAGGATTTGGGTTAGGGTTAGGTTTGGGGTTAGAGTTAGGGTTAGAGTTACGGTTAGGTTTAGGGTTAGGATTATGCTTTGGCGTTATGGGTTAGGATTAGGGTTAGGGTTAGTTTCAGAGTTAGGGTTAGAGTGTTAGGGTTAATTTTAGGATTAGAGGTTAGGGTTAGGTTTAGGGTTAAGGTTATGGTTAGGGTTTGTGCTTGAGTTAAGGTTAGGGTTAGAGGTGAGGCTTATGGTTAGGGGTGGGTTAGGTTTAGTGTTAGGTTTAGGTTAAGGGTTAGGGATAGTATTAGGATTAGGGTTTAGGGATTATGGTTTGTGTTAGGTTTAGGTTTTGGGTTGGGTTTAGGGATAGGGTTAGGTTTAGGGATAGTGTTAGGGTTCCAGTTAGTGTTAAGTGTTAGGGTTAGGGTTACCGTGTGCATTAGGGTTAGAGGTTAGTGTTAGGTTTAGGTTTCAGGTTAGGGTTAGGCTTATGGTTCAAATTTAGGGTTAAGGTTAGTGTTACGGTTAGGGTTACAGTTAGGTTTAGGTTTAGGATTATGGTTAGAAGTTAGCTTTAGATTTGGAGTTAGGGTTATGTTTACGGTTAGGGTTAAGGTTAGGCTTAGAGGTTAGCGTTAGTGTTAGCGTTTGTGTTGAAGCTTAGATTTATGGTTAGGGTTAGGGTTAGAAGTTAGCTATAGGGTCTTGGTTAGGTTTAAGGTTAAGTTGAGATTCAGGGTAAGATTTAAGATGAGGGTTAGAAGTTGGGTTTGTGTTAGTGTTAGGATTAGGGTTAGGGTTATGGTTAGGGTTAGGGATAGTGTTAATTTTAGGATTAGGGTTTAGAGTTACGGTTAGGGTTAGGGTTAGCTTTAGGGTTAGGGATAAGATAAGTGTTAGGATTAAGGTTAGTGTTAGGTTTTGTTAGGTTTTGGGTTAGAGTAAGTGTTAGGGTTAGGGTTAGGGTTAGTGTTACGGTTAGGTTCAGGATTAGTGTTAGGTGTAGAGATTAGGTGTTAGAGATACGGTTATTGTTACGCTTTGGATTATGGTCAGGTATAGGGTTACGAATAGGTTAGCGTTAGGGTTAGGGTTAGGTTTAGGGTTTTTTAGGGATTAGGTGTTAGGTATAGAGTTAGTGTTAGATTTACCATTAGGGTTAGGTTAGGATTAGCATTAGTCCCAGGGTTACGGTTAAGGATAGGATTAGGATTTGTCATTAGGGTTAGTTATAGGGTTAGGTTGAGGATTAGGGTTAGGCTTAGGGTTAAGTTTGGAAGTTAAATTTAGTGTTATCGTTAGGGTTAGTGTTAGGGTTAGAATTAGGGTTTGTGTTAGGGTTCGGGTTAGGGTTAGGGTTAGGGTTAGGGTTATGGTTAGAGTTAGGTTTAGGGTTAGGGTTAGGGTTAGTGTTATGATTGAGGGTCAGGGTTAGAGTCAGGGTTAGGGTTAGGTAAGGTTTAGAGGTTAGGTGTTAGAGTTAGGGTTATGGTTAGGCTTCAGTTTACAATTAGGGTTAGGGTTTACAATTAGGTTAGAGTTAGGGTTAGTGTTAGGATTAGGGTTTGGCATTAGGTTATAGGGGTATTGTTAGTGTGAGGGTTACAGTTAGAGTTAGGTTAGGTTAGGGTTAGTGCTAGGGTTAGGGTTAGGGTTAGGGTTAGGATTAGGGTTTGTCATTAGGGTTAGGGTTAAGTTGAGGTTTAGGGTTAGGCTTAGAATTTAAATTTAATGTTAAGGTTAAAGTTTGGGTTAGGATTAGGTTTAGATGTTAGTGTTAGTGTTAGGGTTAGGATTAGGGTTTGGTTTTGGTTTCAGATTATAATTAAGTTTAGGTTTAGATGTTAGTGTAAGCCGTAGGATTAGGGTTAGGGTTAGACAGGGTTACGGTTAGAATAGGCCTTAGATAGTGTTAGGGTTAGGGTTAGGCTTTGGTTTAGGGTCAGGGTTAGGGTTAGGTTTAGGGTTATAATTAAGGTTAGGGTTAGAGGTTAGTTTTAGTGTTAGGGTTAGGGTTAGGTTTAGGTTTATGTTTAGGTTTACAGTTAGGGTTAGAAGTTAGGTTTGGCATTAGGTTTAGGTTTAGGGTTAGGGTTAGTGTTAGTGTTAGGTTTGGGGTTATAATTAAGTTTAGGGTTAGAGGTTAGTTTTAGTGTTAGGGTTAGGGTTTGGTTTAGGGTTAGAGGTTAGAGTTAGGGTTAGGTTTAGGTTTATGGTTATGGTTTGGGTTTGGATTAATGTTATGGTTATAGTTTAGGGTTAGGGTTAGGGTTAGGGTTAGGGTTAGGCTTTAGGTTAGGATTAGGGTTAGAAGTTCAGGTTAGAGTTAGGTTTAAGGTTAGGTTTAGGATTAGGATTATGGTTCGAGTTTAGTATTAGGGTTAGTGTTAGTGTTAGATTTAGGGTTAAGTTTAGGGTTACGGATAGTGTTATGGTTAGGGTTAGGGTTTATGGTTACGGTTATTGTTAGTTTTAGGTTTAGGTTTAGAGTTAGGTTTAGGGTTAGTTTTAGGTTTAGGGTTAGGTTTAGGGATAGGATAATGGTTAGGATTAGGGTTAGAGGTTGGGTTTAGAGTGATGGTTAGGGTTGGGATTAGGGTTAGGGTTAGGTTTAGGGTTGGGGTTAAGGGTTAGGCGTTAGGGTTAAGTTTAGGGTTAGGATTAGAATTGGGGTTAGTGTTAGGGTTAGTTTTAGGTTTAGGGTTAGGGTTAGTGGTATGGATTAGGGTTAGTGGCAGGGTTAGTTTTTTGGTTAGTGTTAGGGTTATTTTTTCAGCTTTATGGTTAGGTGTAGTGTTATGTTTATGGATAGGGTTAGGGTTAGGTTTAGGATAAAGCTTATTGTTATAGGGTTGTTTTATGGTTAGTGTTAGGTTTATGTTTAAGGCTTATGGATAGACAGGTTTAGGATTTGGGTTAGGGTTAGGATTGGGTTTAGGTTGAGGGTTAGTTTTAGGTTTAGGGTTAGGGTTATTTTTTCAGCTTTATGGTTAGGTGTAGTGTTATGTTTATGGATAGGGTTAGGATTAGGTTTAGGATAAACCTTATTGTTATAGGGTTGTTTTATGGTTAGTGTTAGGTTTATGTTTAAGGGTTATGGTTAGACAGGTTTAGGATTTGGGTTAGGGTTAGGATTGGGTTTAGGTTGAGGCTTAGTTTTAGGTTTAGGGTTAGGGTTAATGGTATGGATTAGGGTTAGGTTTATGATTATGATTTGGCCATAGGGTTTAGGAATAGGGTTAGGGTTAGGGTTAAGGTTAGAAGTTCAGTGTTAGGGTTAGGGTTAAGGTTAGGGTTAGGGTTAGGGTTAGTGTTAGGTTTAGAAGTTATTGTTAGGTTTAGGGTAGGGTTATGGTTAGGGTTTGGGCTCAGGTTAAGTTTAGGGTTCGAGGTTAGGCGAATGGTTATGGTTATGTTTAGGGTTAGGTTTAATGTTTAGGGTTAGGCTAAGTGTTAGGGTTAGTATTCTGGTTAGGGATAGGGTTAACATTGGGATTAGAGTTATGGATTAGGATTAGGGTTAGTTTTAGGGATATGGATTGGTTTAGGGATAGGGTTAGGGAGAGTGTTTGGATTAGACTTAGGGTTAAGTGTTAGGGTTAAGGTTAGCGTTAACATTAGGGTTTGATGTTAGGGTTAGGTTTAGATTTGGGTTGAAGCTTAGATTTAGGGTTAGGTTTAGGGTTAGAAGTTAGATATAGGGTTTGCGTTAGGGTTAGGGTTGACAATCAGGTTCAGATTTAGAGTGAGTGTTAAAAGTTAGGTTTGTGTTAGGGTTAGGATTAGGGTTAGGGTTAGGGTTAGGGTTAGGGTTAGGGTTAGGGATAGTGTTAAGTTTAGGGTTAGAGTTTTGGGTTATGGTTATGGTTAGGGTTAGGATTAGGGTTAGGTTTACAGTTAGGGTTAGAGATAGGATAAGGGTTAGGATTAAGGTTAATGTTAGGGTTAGAGTTAGGTTTAGGGTTAGGGTTACGGTTAGTGTTACATTTGGGGTCAGGGTTAGGCTTATGGTTAGGGTTTGCTTTAGAGGTTAGGTGTTAATGATAGGGTTATGGTTAGGCTTTGGATTACATTTAGGGTTAGGGTTACGATTAGGTGAGTGTTAGTGTTAGGGTTAGGGTTAGGATTAGGGTTTTTTAGGGGTTAGGTGTTAGGGATAGGGTTAGTGTTAGGGTTACGGTTAGGGTTAGGTTAGGACAAGGTAAGTGCTAGGGTTAGGGTTAGGGTTAGAATTAAGGTTTGTTCTTAGGGTTAGGGTAAGGTTGAGGTTTAGTGTTTGGCTTAGGGTTTGGTTTAGAAGTTAAATTTATTGTTAGGTTTAGGGTTAGGGTTAGGTTTAGGATTAGGGTTTGAGTTATGGTTATAGTTATGTTTAGGGTTAGGGTTAAGTTAGGTTTAGGTTTAGGTTTAGGTTTAGGTTTAGGTTTAGGGTTAGTGTTACATTTTATGTCAGTGTTAGGCTTAGGGTTAGGGTTAGTTTAGGTTTAGATGTTAGGTGTTTGAGATAGGGTTATGGTTAGGCTTACGATTTATTTAGGGTTAGGGTTAGTGTTAGGGTTCGGGTTCGGTGTTAGGTAATAGGGATAGGGTTAGTGTTTGGTTACGTTTAGGGTTAGTTTACGGTTAGTGTTAGTGCTAGGGTTAGGGTTAGTGTTATGATTAGGGTTTGTCGTAAGGGTTAGTGTAAGGTTTTGGTTGAGGTTAGGATTAGGGTTAGGGTTAGGGTTGGAAGTTAAATTTAATGTTAGGGTAAGGGTTAGGATTAGGTTTAGATGTTAGTTTTAGGGTTAGGTTTAGGATTGGGATTGGTTTAGGTTTAGGGTTATAATTAAGGTTAGGTTTATAGGTGAGTGTTAGCGGTAGGGTTAGGGTTAGGTTTAGACAAGGTTAGGTTTAGGATAGGCGTTAGATTTGGGGTTAGTGTTAGCGTTAGGATTACGGTTAAGATTAGGTTTTGGCCTTAGGGGTTAGTGTCATTGTTAGGATTAGGGTTAGGGTTAGGGTTAGGGTTAGGGTTAGGGCTAGGGTAAGGGTTAGGGTAAGAGTTAGGTGTTAGGGTTTGTGTTAGCATTGGGGTTGGGGTTATATTTCGGTTAGGGGTTCGGTGTTCTGGATAGGTTTAGAGTTATTGTTAGTGTTAGTGTTAGTGTTAGGGTTAGAGTTAAGTTAGACTTCGGGTTAGGGTTAGGGTTAGGATTAGGGTTTGGCATTAAGTTTAGGGTTAGGGTTAAGTTGAGGTTTAGGGTTAGCGTTAGGGTTAGGGTTATAAGTGAGAGTTAGGTTTAGGGTTAGTATTAGGGATACGCTTATGGTTAGGTTTAGGATTAGATTTTGGCATTAGGGTTAGTGTTATGGTTAGGTTGAGGTTTAATGTAAGGCTCATGGTTAGGGTTACAAGTTAGGTTTATTGTTAAGGTTAGGGTTAGCAGAAGGGTGAGGGTTAGGGTTAGATGTTAGTGTTTGTGTTAGGGTTATGGTTGGTGTTAGGGTTACGTTAGGGTTAGAGTTAGTGTTTGGGTTTCGGTTAGAGGTTAGTGTTAGTGTTAGCGTTAGTGTTAGAGTTGGGTTAGGGTTAGGTTTAGGGTTAAGTTTAGGATTAATGTTAGGGTTAGAGGTTAGTGTCAAGATTAGATTTAGGGATAGGTTTAGGGTTAGGGTTAGGGTTAGGGTTAGACAGAGTTAGTGTTAGGGTTAGCCTTAGGTTTAGGGTTAGAGGTATGTATTAGGGTTAGTTGTAGGGTTAGTGTTGGGGTTAGAGTCAGAGTTAGGTTTAGGGTTTATGGTTAGGCCTAGGGCTATGGTTAGGGTTAGTGTTAGGTTTAGGTTTAGGATTAAGCATACAATTAGGGTAAGGGTTCGAGGTTATGGTTAGGGTATTGGTTAGGGTTAGGTTTATGGGGAGGGTTAGGGTTTGAGTATAGTGTTAGGGTTAGGGTTAGAGGTTATGGTTAGGGGTAGGGTTAGGATTACGGTGAGGTTTAGGTTTAGGGTTAGGCTTAGGATTATAGGATTAGAGTTAGGCTTAGGGTTAGGGTTAGGGTTAGAGGTTAAGTTTAGGGTTAGGTTTAGGGTTAGGGTTAGAGGTTAGTGTTAGGGTTAGTGTTACTGTTAGGGTTAGGGTTTCGATTAGGGTTTGTCATTAGCATTAGGGTTAGGGTTATATTGATGTTTAGGGTTAGGTTTAGGGATAGGGTTACAAGTTAAGTTTAGTGTTAGCGTTAGTGTTAGGGTTAGAGGTTAGTGTTAGGTTTAGTTTCAGGGTTATGGTTAGGGATAGGGTTAGGGTTAGGTTTAGGGTTAGGGTTAGAATTAATTTTAGGGTTAGATGTTAGTGTTTGGGTAAGGGTTAGGTTTAGAGTTAGGGTTAGGATTAGGATTTGGGTTAGGTTTGGCTTAGGGTTAAGTTTAGTTTTAGGGTTACTGTTCGGGTTAAAATTAGGGTTTGGCGTTTCGGGTTAGGGCTGGGGTTAGGGTTAGGGTTAGGTTTATGGTTAGGGTTAGAGTGTTACGGTTTGGTTTAGGGTTAGAGGTTAGGGTTAGGGTTTGCGTTATGGTTATGGTTATGGTTATGGTTAGTGTTTGGGTTCGGATTAGTGTTAGGGTTAGAGGTTAGGCTTATGTTTAGGGTTAAGGTTATGAATTAGGGTTAGGGATAGTTTTAGGGTTAGGATATAGGGTTAGGTTTTGGGTTAGTGGTAGGTTTATGGTTAGGTTTAGGGTTAGTTTTAGGTTTTGGGTTAGGCTTACGTTTGGGTTAGGTTTAGGGTTAGGGATAGGTATAGGGTTAGTGTTAGAGGTTAATGTATGGGTTTGGATTAGGGTTTGGTTTAGGATTAGGTTTAGGGCTAGAAGTTATGGTTTGCTTTGGGTTTAGGTTTAGGGTTAGAGTTAAGGTTAGGCTTAGGCTTAGGAATAGGATTATAAGGTTAGGGTTAGGTTTACAGTTAAGGTTATGGTTTGGGTTAGAGGTTAAGTTTGGGTTAAGGTTAGTGTTAGGGTTAGTGTTCGGTTAGGGTTAGAGGTTAGGGTTAGGGTTGGGTTATGGTTACGGTTAGGGTTAGGGTTAAGGTAATGGTTATGGGTTAGTGTTAGTGTTAGGTTTAGGTTTAGGGATAGGTTTAGGGTAAGGGGTTAGGATTAGGTTTATGGTTACCATTATGGTTATTGCTCAGGTTCAGATTAGTGTTAGGGTTAGTTGTTAGGCTTATGGTTAGGGTTAAGGTTATGGATTAAGCTTAGGGTTATGGTTAGGGACAGGGTAGGTTTAGGTTTAGGGTAAGGGTTAGGGTTAGAGATAGGGTAAGAGTTAGGATTAGGGTTAGACCATAGGTTTAGTGTTAGGGTTAGGGTTATTTTTAGGGTTAGGGTTAGAGTTAGGGATAGGTTAAGATTTAGGATTAGGGTTAGAGGCTAGGTTTAGTGTTAGGCTTAGGTTTATTGTTAGGGTTAGGTTTACGTTTAGAGTTTAGTGTTAGGTTAGGGTTAGTGTTATGGTTAGTGTTGGCTTTAGGGTTAGTGCTAGAGTTAGTGTTATGATTAGGTTTAGGGTTAGAGTTAGTGTTATAGTTAGTGCTTAAGGTTAGGTTTAAGGTTAGTGTTAGGGTTAAAAGTTAAGTTTAGGTTTAAGGTTAGGTTTAGTGTTAGGGTTAGAGATTAGTGTTAGGGTTAGGGTTTGGGTTAGGGTTATGGTTCTAGTTCAGGGTTAGTGTTAGCATTAGGGTTATAGTTAGGGTTAGGGTTAGATTTATGTTTAGAAGTTAGCGTTAGATTTAGTGTTAGGGTTATTGTTAGTGTTAGGGTTAGTCTTAGAGGTTAGTGTTAGTGTTAGGGTTAGGGTTGAAGCTTAGGTATAGGGTTAGGTTATGTTTAAAAGTTAGCTTTAGTGTTATGTTTGGGGTTAAGGTTACGTTGAGGTTTAGGGTTATGGTTAGGGTGTTGTTTAGAAGTTTGGCTTGTGTTAGTTTTAGTGTTAGGGTTAGGGTTATGTTTAGGGTTAGGCTTAGAGGTTAGGTTTAGGATTAGGGCTAAGGTTAGGGTTAGGGTTAGTGTGAGGTTTAGGTTTAGGGTTAGTGTTAGGGATAGTTTTATGGTTAGTGTTAGAGTTTAGTGTTACTGTTAGCTTTAGGATTAGGTTTATGTTTAAGTTTAGGGTTAGCGTTAGGTTTAGGGGTTAGGTGTTAGGGATAGGTTAGGGTTACAGTGAGGGTTACGCTTAGTGTTACAGTTCAGATTAGGGTTTGTCATTAGGGTTAGGGTTAGGGTTAGGTTGAAGTTAGGGTTAAGGTTAGGGTTAGGTTTACGGTGAGAAGTTAAATTTAGTGTTAGTGTTAGGGTTAGGGTTAAGGTTAAGTTTAGGGTTAGAGGTTAGTGTTAGGGTTAGGGTAGGTGTTATGGTTAGGGATAGGGTTAGGTTTAGGTTTAGGGTTAGGGTTAGAATTAAGGTTAATGTTTTATGTTAGTGCTAGGCTTAGGGTTAGGGTTAGGGTTAGGGTTAGGACTTGCCTTAGGGTTAGGGTTAGTGTTAGTTAGGGTTAGGCTTAGTGTTAGTTTTATTGTTAGGGTTAAGATTTGGGTTTGGCGTTAGGGGTTAGGGTTAGTGTTAGGATTAGGGTTAGGGTTAGAGTGTTAGGGTTAGTGTTAGGTTTAGCGTTAGAGGTTAGGTTTAGGGTTAGGCTTATGGTTATGGTTATGGTTATGGTTAGTTTTTGGACTTGGATTAGTGTTAGGGTTAGAGGTTAGGCTTATGCTTACCATTAAGGTTATGTATTAGGGTTAGTGTTAGGGTTAGGGTTAGGGTTAGGCTTGAGGGTTAGGTTGTAGTTTTGAGTTAGGGTTAGGTTTAGGGTTAGGTTTAGGGTTAGGGTTAGATTTGGGTTAGGATAAGGGTTAGGGTTATGTTTAGGTTTAGAGTTAGTGTAAGGGTTAGTGTTAGGGTCAGGGTCAGGGTTAGGTTTAGGTTTAGGGTTAGGATTACGGTTAGGGTTAGGGTTAGGGTTAAGTTTAGGGTTAGAGTTAGGGTTATGGTGAGGGCTAGTTTTAGCGTTATGCTTAGGATTATAGGATTATAGGATTATAGGATTAGAGTTAGGCTTAGGGTTACGGTTAGTGTTAGGGTTAGGGTTAGAGATTAGGGTTAGGGTTAGTGTTACTGTTATTCTTAGGGCTTAGGGTTAGGGTAAGGGTTACAATTAGAATTTGTCGATAGAGTTAATTTTAGTGTTAGATTGAGGTTTAGTGTTAAGGTTAAAGATATGGTTAGAAGTTAAGTTTAGTGTTAGAGTTAGGGTTCGGGTTATGCTTAGTGTTAGAAGTTAGTGTTCGGGTTAGGTTTATGGTTAGGTTTAGAGTTATCATTAGGGTTAAGTTTAGGTTTATGGTTAGGGTAATAATTAATATTAGGGATAGAGGTTAGTGTTAGGTGTTGGGATAGGGTTATATTTAGGTTTAGGGTTAGAATTTGTTAAACAGGTTTAGGGTTAGCGTTAGGCTTAGGGTTATTGTTAGGATTTGGCTTAGGGTTAAGGTTAGTGTTAGGATTAGTGTTAGGTTTAAGGTTGGGGCTTGGCGTTAGAAGCTAGTATTAGGGTTATTGTTAGTGTTAGGTTTAGGGGTAGGTTAGAGTGTTAGGGTTAGGGTTAGGTGTAGGATTAGAGGTTAGGGTTAGGGTTAGGGTTAGGGTTAGCCTTATGATTAGTGCTTGGGTTTGGAGTACTCTTGGGGTTATAGGTTAGGCTTATGGTTAGGGTTAGGGTTATGGATTAGGGTTAGGGTTAGTGTTATTGTTAATGTTATGGTTAGGCTTTAGGGTTAGAGTGTGGGTTGGGGTTAGGGTTAGGTTTAGGGCTAGGTTTAGGGTTAGGGTTAGGTTTGTGATAGGTTTAGGGTTAGGGTCAGGTTTACGGTTAGAGTTATAGTTTAATGTAAGGGTTAGGGTTAGGTTTAGGATTAGAGTTAGGGTTAGAGGTTATAGTTAGGGCTAGGGTTATGCTTAGAGGTAGGGTTAGGGTTAGGCTTAGGGTTATAGGGTTACGGTTAGGGTTAAGGTTACGGTTAGGTTTAGAGTTTGGGTTAGGTTTGGGTTTGGTTTTGGTTTAGCATTAGGTTTAGGGTTAGAGTTAGAGGTTAGTGTAATGGTTAGGATTATGGTTAGGGTTAGGGTTAGAGGTTAGGGTTAGGGTTAAGGTTAGAGTTAGGGTTATGTTTAGGCTTAGGGTTTGGGTTAGGCTTAGGACTACAGGGTTAGGGTTATGGTTATGGTTATGGTTTAAGGTTAGGGTTACAGTTAAGGTTAGAGTTAGTTTTAGAGTTATGGTTAGGGTTAGGTTAGGCTTAGGCTTAGGATTATAGGATTAGTGTTAGGCTTAGGGTTAGGGTTTAGGTTAGGGTTGGGTTTTGTTTAGGGCTTAGCATTAGGGTTAGGTTTAGGGATTAAGGTTAGTGTCATGGTTAGGGTTAGGGTAATGGTTAGGGGTTAGTGTTAGTCTTATGATTAGGGTTAGGGTTAGCATTAAAGTTAAATTTGGGTTTAGGTTTAGTGTTAGTGTTAGGTTAGTTTTAGAGTTAGTGTTATGGTTCGATGTTAGCCTTAGGTTTAGGGTTAAGGTTAGCATTACGGTTAGGGTTAGGGTTAGGGTTAGGCTTTGAGGTTAGGGTTAGGGTTAGGGTTAGGGGTAATGTTAATGCTCAGGTTTAGGGTTAGTGTTAGGATTAGAAGTTCGAGTTAGGGTTAGGTTTAGGGTTTTGGCTAGGGTTACGGTTAGAGTTTAGTGTTATGGTTATGGTTAGGGTTAGAGTTTAGTGTTAGGCTTAGTGTTAACGTTAGTGTTGGGGTTAGTGTAAGGGTTAGAGTTAGGGTTATGGTTAGGTGTAGCATTAGGTTTACTGTTATGGTTAGTGGTTAGAGTTAGGGTTATCATTAAGGATAGTGTTAGGGTTAGGGTAAGTGTTTAGTTTTAGTG
This sequence comes from Cavia porcellus, assembly GCF_034190915.1. Taxonomy (NCBI): domain Eukaryota; kingdom Metazoa; phylum Chordata; class Mammalia; order Rodentia; family Caviidae; genus Cavia; species Cavia porcellus. The sequence continues at coordinate 8,033,497 of NW_026947518.1, forward strand.
TTAGTGTTAGTGTTAGGTTTAGGTTTGAAGCTTAGGTTTAGGGTTAGGGTTATGTTTAGAAGTTAGCTTTAGGGTTATGTTAAGGATTAGGGTTAGTTTGTGGTTTAAGATTAGGGTTAGGGTGAGGGTTAGAAGTTTGGCTTGTATTAGGGTTAGGGTTAGTGTTAGGGTGAGTTTAGCGTTAGGGTAAGCGTTAGGGATAGTTTTAGGGTTCGGGTTAGGGTTAGAGTTATGGTTAGGGTTAGGATTAGTTTCAGGATTTGGCTTAGGTTTAGGGTTAGTTTTAGGGTTAATGTTAGGGTTAAGATTAGGGTTTGGCGTTAGGGGTTAGGGTTATTGTTAGGGTTAGGGTTAGAGTGTTAGTGTTAGGATTAGGTTTAGGGTTAGAAGTTAGGGGTAAGGATAGGTTAAGGTTATGTTTAGTGTTTGGGTTCGGATTAGTCTTAGGGTTAAAGTTAGGCTTATGATTAGGGTTAAGGTTATGGATTACAGTTAGGGTTAGGGTTAGTGTTAGGGTTAGGGTTAGGATACAGGGTTAGATTTTGGGTTAGGGTTAAGTTTAGGGTTAGGTTTAGTGTAAGGGTTAGGTTTTGGGGTAGGCTTACGTTTGGGTTAGGCTTACGTTTGGGTTAGGTTTAGAGTTAGGTTTAAGTATAGGATTAGAGTTAGAGGTTAGTGAAAGGGTTAGGATTAGGGTTAGAGGTTATGGTTAGTGTTAGGGTTAGGGTTTTGTGTAAGGGTTAGGGTTAGGGTTAGTGTTAGGCTTAGGCTTAGGCTTTGGCTTAGGATTATAGGGTTAAGATTAGGGTTAGGGTTATGGTCATGGTTAGGGTTAGGGTAATGGTTAGAGGTTAGTGTTAGTGTTAGTGTTAGTTTTTTGGTTAGGGATAGGTTTAGGGTAAGAGGTTAGGTCTAGGTTTAGAGTTAGCGTTATGGTTAGTGTTCGGCTTTGGACTAGTGTTAGGGTTAGATGTTAGGCTTTTGGCTAGGGTGTGAGTTCGGGTTAGATTTAGGGTTAGGGTTAGGTTTAGGGTTATGTTTAGATTTAGGCTTAGGATTATAGGGTTAGGGTTAGGTTTAGGGTTTGGGTTAGGTTTGGTTTAGGGTTAGGGTTAGGGTTAGGGTTAGGGTTAGAGTTCGAGGTTAGTGTAAGTGTTAGATTTAGGGTTAGGGTTAGGGTTCGGGTTAGAGGTTATGGTTAGTGTTATGGTTAGGGTTAGGGTTATGTTTAGGGTTAGGATTAGGGTTAGGCTTAGGGTTACAGGGTTAGGGTAAAGATTAAGGTTAGGGTTAGATTTTAGGGTTAGGTTTAGTGTTATGTTTAGGGTTAGGGTTAGGCTTATGCTTAGTTTTATAGGATTAGGATTAGGCTTAGGGTTAAGGTTAGGGTTAGAGTTTAGGGTTAGGGTTAGTTTTAGTGTTAGGGTTAGGGCTTAGGGCTAGATTTAGGGTTACGTTTGGGTTTATGGCTTAGTGTTAAGGTTAGGATTAGGGGTTAGGTTTAGGGTTATGGTTAGGTTAGGGTAATGGTTAGGTGTTAGTGTTAGTGTTAGTGTTAGGGTTAGGGTTAGGGTTCGGGTTACAGGTAGATTTGGGTATAGGTTTAATGTTAGTGTTAGGGTAGGGTTAGTGTTGGGCTACTGGTTAGATGGTAGCATTAGGTTTAGTATTTAGGTTAGGATTAGGGTTAGGTTTAGGGTTGGTCTTAGGCTTTTCGTGTTAGGTTTAGGATTATTGTTGGGTTTGGTTCGGGTTTAGAGTTTAGTGTTAGGGTTAGGATTACTATTAAGGTTCGTGTTGGGGTTAGGGTTAGGTTTAGAGTTAGTGTTAAGGTTAGGTTTAGGGTTAGGTTTAGTGTTATGGTTATTTGTTAGGGTTAGGGTTAAGGTTGGTGTTAGGGTTAAAAGTTAAGTTTACGGTTAAGGTTATGTTTAGGGAATGGGTTAGGGGTTAGTGTTTGGGTTAGGGTTAGGGTTAGGTTTAGAATTACATATAGATTTGGGTTAGGTTTATGGTTATTGTTAGGTTTAGCTTAGATTTAGAGGTTAGTGTAAGTGTTAGTGTTAAGGTTACGGTTAGGGTTAGGTTTAGGTTTAGGGTTAGAGTTTATGGTTAGGGTTAGGCTTAGGCTTACACTTAGGATTATAGGGTTAGTGTTAGATTTAGTGTTAGGGTTATGGTTAGGGTTAGAGGTTAAGGTTAGGGTTAAATTTAGGGTTAGGGTTAGTGTTAGGTTAGGGTTAGAGTTAGGGTTAAATTTAAGGTTAGTTTTAGTTAGGTTAGGGTTACGTTTGTGGTTAGTTAGGGTTAGGGTTAGTGTTAGGTTTAAGTGTTAGGGACAGGGTTAGGGTTAGGTTTATCATTAGCATTAGGGTTAGTGTTAGGGTTAGGGTTAGTGTTAGCGTTAGGGATTAAGCTTAGGGTTAGGCTTCACTTTAGGGTTAGGTTTCTGTTTAGGGTTAGGCTGTGTTTTACGGTTAGGTATAGGGTTAGGTTTAGGCTTATATTTAGGGTTAGGGTTTGGGTTTGGTTTAGGGTTAGGTTTAGGGTTAGGTTTAGGGTTAGGGATAGTTATAAGGTTAGGGTTAAGTTTAGGGCTAGGCTTAGGGTTAGAGTTTAATGTTAGTATTAGGGTTTGTTTTAGGGTTAGGTTTAGGGCATAGGGTTACGGTTAGGGTAAATGTGAGTGTTTGGGATAGGGTTAAAAGTTAGAGTTAGAGATTAGTGTTAGGGTTCAGGTTAGAGTTAGAGTTTAGGGTTAGAGTTAGCGTTAAATTTATGGTTACGGTTATGGTTAGGGTTAGAAGTTAGTGTTAGTATTAGGATTGGGGTTGCGGACAGTGTTAGAGTTAGGGTTAGGTTTAGGTTGGAGTTAGGTTTAGGGGTTAGGTGTTAACGATAATGTTAGGGTTAGGGTTATGGTTACAATTAGGATTAGGATTAGGGTTAGAAGTTAGTGTTAGTTTTAGTGTTAGTGTTAGGGGTAGGTTTACGGTTAGGGTTATGTGTATGTTAGGGTTAGGTTTAGGGGTTAAGTGTTAGGGATTTTGTCAGGGTTAGGCTTCAGATTGTGGATAGGTTTAGGGTTACTATTACATATAGGGTTAGGTTTAGGGTTAGGGTTAGGATTTGGGTTAGGTTTAGATATTCGGTGTTAATGATAGGGTTAGGGTTATTGTTAGTGTTACGGTTAAGGTTAGGGTTGCGTTTAGGGTTACAGCTAGAGTCAGTGTTAGAGTTATGTTTAACATTAGGAATTCGGGATGGGGTTAGGGTACTTGTAATTGTTAGGCTTAATGTGAGGTTTAGGGTTAAGTTTAGTATTAGGGTTATGGTTTAAGTTAGGGTTAGGTTTAGGGTTAGTTTTTGGCTTATTTTTAAGGTTAACTTTAGGTCTTAGTGTTACAGTTAGTGTTAAGGATAGTGTTTGGGTTAGGGTTAGGTGTTAGAATGAGATGTTTAGGTTAGGCTTAGAGTTATGGGTACGGTTAGTGTTAGACTGTAGTGTTAGTGAGGGTCTTAGGTTTATGTTTAGGGTTAGGGTTGGAGTTAGAATTTAGGGTTAGGGTTAGTGTTAGGGTAAGGGTTACGGTTACTGCTAGTGTTAGGGTTAGGTTAGGGTTAAGTTTAGGGGTTTGGTGTTAGGGACAGTGTTAAGGTTAGGTTACGGTTTACGGTAAGCGTTAGGGTTACGATTAGGGTTAGGGTTAGGTTTAAGGTTAGAGGTTATGGTTAAGGTTAGTGTTAGGGTTTAGGGTAAGGGTTAGGGTTAGGGTTAGTGTTAGGCTTTAGGCTTAGGCTTTGGCTTAGGATTATAGGGTTAGGGTTAGGGTTAGAGTTAGAGTTAGGGTTAGAGGTTAAGGTTTTGGTTACGGTTAGGGTTAGGGTTCAGTGAGGGTTAGAGTTTAGGATTTGGGATAGGGTTATGGTTAGGGTTAGGGTTAGGGTAATGGATAGGGGTTAGTGTTAGTGTTAGTGTTAGTTTTTTGGTTAGGGATAGGTTTATGGTAAGAGTTTAGGTCCTGGTTTATGGTTAGCGTTATGGTTAGTGTTTGGGTTTGGATTAGTGTAAGGGTTAGATGTTAGGCTTTTGGCTAGGGTTTGAGTTAGGGTTATATTTAGGGTTAGGGTTGGGTTTAGAGTTATGTTTAGATTTAGGCTTAGGATTATAGGGTTAGGGTAAAGGTTAGGTTTAGCGTTTGGGTTAGGTTTGGCTTAGGGTTAGGATTAGGTTTATTGTTAGAGTTCGAGGTTAGTGTAAGTGTTAGAGTTAGGATTAGGGTTAGGGTTCGGGCTAGAGGTTATGGTTAGTGTTATGGTTATGGTTAGGGTTATGTTTAGGGTTAGGTTTAGGGTTATGTTTAGGGTTAGTGTTGGCTTATGCTTAGGTTTATAGGATTAGGGTTAGGCTTAGGGTTAAGGTTAGGGTTAGAGTTTAGGGTTAGGGTTAGTTTTAGTGTTAGGGTTAGGGCTTAGGGCTAGAGTTAGGGTTACGGTTGTGTTTAGGGCTTAGCGTTAAGGTTAGGATTAGGGGTTAGGTTTAGGGTTATGGTTAGGTTAGGGTAATGGTTAGGGGTTAGTGTTAGTGTTAGTGTTAGTGTTAGGGTTAGGTTTAGGATTAGGATAGGGTTCGGTTTACAGTTAGATTTGGGTTTAGGTTTAATGTTAGTGTTAGGGTAGGGTTAGTGTTGGGCTTCTGGTTAGATGGTAGCATTAGGTTTAGTGTTTAGGTTAGGATTAGGGTTAGGTTTAGTGTTGGTCTTAGGCTTTTAGTGTTAGGTTTAGGGTTATTGTTAGGGTTTGGTTTAGGTTTAGAGTTTAGTGTTAGGGTTAGGGTTAGTGTTAAGGTTCGTGTTGGGGTTAGGGTTAGTTTTAGAGTTAGGTTTAGTGTTATGGTTATTTGTTAGGGTTAGGGTTAAGGTTGGTGTTAGGGTTAAAATTTCAGTTTATGGTTAAGGTTATGTTTAGGGATAGGGTTAGGGGTTAGTGTTTGGGTTAGTGTTAGGGTTGGGTTTAGAGTTAGGTATAGATTTGGGTTAGGTTTATGGTTATTGTTAGGTTTAGGTTAGATTAAGAGATTAGTGTAAGTGTTAGTGTTGGGGTTACGGTTAGGGTTAGGTTTAGGTTTAGGTTTAGAGGTTATAGTTATGGGTAGGTTTAGGCTTACGCTTAGGATTATAGGGTTAATGTTAGTTTTAGTGTTAGGGTTATGGTTAGGGTTAGAGGTTAGAGTTAGGGTTAAATTTAGGGTTAGGGTTAGTGTTAGGTTAGGGTTAGAGTTAGGGTTAAATTTAGGGTTAGTTTTAGTTAGGTTAGGGTTATGTTTGGGGTTAGTTATGGGTTAGGGTTAGTGTTAGGTTTGTGTTAGGGACAGGGTTAGGTTTAGGTTTATCATTAGCGTTAGGGTTAGTGTTAGGGTTAGGGTTAGGGTTAGTGTTAGGGTTAGGGATTAGGCTTAGGTTTAGTCTTTGCTTTAGGGTTAGGGTTACAGTTAGGGTTAGGCTGAGATTTATAGTTAGGATTAGGGTTAGGTTTAGGCTTATGTTTTAGATTAGGGTTAGGGTTTGGTTTAGGGTTAGGTTTAGGGTTAGGTTTAGGCATTGGGTTAGGTAAGGTTTAGGGTTATCGTTTGTGTTAGCATTAGATTTAGGGTTAGGTTTAGGGTTAGAGTTAGGTTTAGGATTAGGTTTGGGAGTTAGATTTAGAGGTTAGGGTTAGGGTCAGGGTTAGGGATTAGGGTTAAGGTTAGTGTTAGGGTTAATGTTAAGCTCAGTATTAGCATTAGGGTTAGGGATAGGTTTAGGGTTAGAGTTAGGTTTATTGTTAGGGTTAGGTTTAGGGCTAGGATTAGTGTTAGGTTTAGGTTTAGGGATAGGATAGGGTTAGGGTTAGGGTTAGGGTTAGGTTTCAAAGTTAGGTTTATGGTTAGGTTTAGGTGTTAGGGTTAGGGTTAACTTTAGGGTTGGTGTTAAGGTTTGGATTATGCTTAGGTTTAAGCTAGAAGGTTAGGGTTAGAGGTAGGATAGCGTTAGGTTTAGGGTTAGGTTTTGGGTTAGGGTTAGGTTAGGTTTAGGTTTTAGGTGTTAGTGATAAGGTTAGGTTTATTGTTAGGTTTAGGGTTAGGATTAGGTTTAGAGGTTAGGTGTTAGGGTTAGGGTGAGCTTTAGGTTTAATGTTAGGTTTATGGTTAGGGTTATTGTTAAGGTTAGGGATTAGGGTTACGGTTAGTGTTATTGTTAATGTTTTGGTTAGGCTTTAGGGTTAGAGTGTGGGTTGGGGTTAGGGTTAGATTTAGGGCTAGGGTTAGGGTTAGGGTTAGGTTTGTGATAGGTTTAGGGTTAGGGTCAGGTTTACGGTTAGAGTTATAGTTTAGTGTAAGGGTTAGGGTTAGTTTTAGGGTTAGAGTTAGGGTTAGAGGTTATAGTTAGGCTTAGGGTTATGTTTAGGGGTAGGGTTAGGTTTAGGCTTAAGGTTATAGGGTTAGGGTTAGTGTTAGGGTTAAGGTTACGTTTAGGTTTAGAGTTTGGGTTAGGTTTGGGTTTGGTTTTGGTTTAGCGTTAGGTTTAGGGTTAGAATTAGAGGTTAGTGTAATGGTTAGGGTTAGGGTTAGGGTTAGAGGTTAGGGTTAGGGTTATGGTTAGTGTTAGAGTTATGTTTAGGGTTAGGGTTAGGGTTAGGCTTAGGACTAGAGGGTTAGGGTTAGTGTTAGGGTTAGGGTTAGGATATAGGGTTAGATTTTGGGTTAAGGTTAAGTTTAGGGTTAGGTTTTGTGTAAGGGTTGGGTTTTGGGGTAGGCTTAGGTTTGGGTTAGGCTTAGGTTTGGGTTACGTTTAGAGTTAGGTTTAGGTATAGGATTAGAGTTAGAGGTTAGTGTAAGGGTTGGGATTAGGGTTAGGGTTAGGGTTAGAAGTTATAGTTAGGGTTAGGGCTAGAGTTTTGGGTAAGGGTTAGGGTTAGGGTTAGTGTTAGGCTTAGGCTTAGGCTTTGGCTTAGGATTATAGGGTTAAGATTGGGGTTAGGGTTAGGGTTAGAGGTTAAGGTTTTGGTTACAGTTAGGGTTAGGGTTCGATGAGGGTTAGAGTTTAGGAATAGGATTAGGGTTATGGTTATGTTTAGGGTTAGTGTAATGGTTAGGGGTTAGTGTTAGTGTTAGTGTTAGTTTTTTGGTTAGGGATAGGTTTAGGTTAAGAGGTTAGGTCTAGTTTTACATTTAGGCTTAGGGTTAGGGTTAGGGTTAGTTATAGAGGGTTAGGGTTATATTTAGGGTTAGGTTTAGGATTTGTTTTAGGCTTTGGTTTAGGGTTAGTTGTTAGGGTTTAGTATTAGGGTTAGGGTTAGTGTTAGGCATTAGGGATAGGGTTTGTGTTAGTGTTAATGTTAGGTTTATGATTAGGGTTAGGGTTACGGTAGGGTTAGGTTTAGGGTTAGTGTTAGGTTTAGGGCTAGGGATTAGCTTAGGGATAGTGCTGGGGTTAGGGTTATGGTTTGGGTTAGTGTTACGATTAGGTTTCGGGTTATTTTAGGGTTACAGATAGGGTTAGGGTTAGGGTTACAGTTGGGGTTAGGTTTAGGTCTACGGTTAGGATTAAGTTTTGTGTAAGGTATAGGTTTAGGGTTAGGGGTTTGTGTTAGGGATTGGGATAGGGTTAGGGTTAGGGTTAGGGTTAGGGTTAGGGTTAGGGTTAGATATTTGTGTTAGGGTTAGTGTTAGTGTTAGGGTTACAGTTAGGGTTACGGTTACGGACAGTGTTAGCGTTAGGTTTAGGTTTAGGGATTAGGGATAATTTTAGGGTTAGGGTAAATTTGCCTAAAGGTTAGGTTTAGGGTTAGTGTTAGGATTACGGTTAGGGTTAGGGTTAGGATTATGGGTTATGTTTTAGTGTTAGTGTTAGTGTTTGGGATAACGGTTAGAGTTGGTGTTAGTATTATGGTTAGGTTTACGCTTAGGGTTAGGGATTATGGTTAGTTTCAGGGTTAGGGTTAGGGTTAGGTTTAGGGTTAGTGTTAGTGTTAGGGCTAGGGATAGGTTTAGGTATAGTGTTAGAGCGAGATTTTGGGTTAGGGTTAGGGTCACGAGTAGGTTTAGAGTTACGTTTAGGGTGCACAGTAGGGTTAGGATTACGTTTAGGTTTAGGGTTAGAGTTAGGGTTAGGGTTAGCATTAGGGTTAGTGATAGGTATAGGACTAGGCTTAGATGTTTGGTGTTACTCATAGGGTTAGTGTTAGGGTTACGGTTAAGTTTAGTGTTGGGTTTAGGTTTAGGGTTAGGGTTAATGTTTAGGGTTAGGTTTTGTTTTAGGGTTAGGGTTAGGTTTAGGTTTATGTTTAGGGTTAGGTTTAGGGTTAGCTTTATAGGTTAGGTTTAGGGTTAGGGTTAGGTTTATGTTTATGTTTAGGGTTAGGGTTAGGATTAGGTATTAGGGTAGGGGGTATGGTTAGTGTTTATGTTTAGGTTTCTGGTTAGGCTTAATGTTAGGTTTAGGTTTAAGGATAACTGTTAGGGTTAGTGTTAGGTTTAGGGTTAGCGTTAGCGTTAGGGTTAGGGTTAGGGTTAGAGTTAGAGTTCAAAGTTAGTGTTAGGGTTGGTGTTAGGTTTATGGTTACTGTTAGGGTTAGGGTTAGGTTATGGTTTGGTTTATTGGTTAGGTGTTAGGGTAAGAATTAGTGTTAGGGTTAGGGTTAGAAAGATAGTGTTAGAGTTACGGTTAGTTTCATGGTTAGGGTTAGGGTTAGAATTAGGGTTAGTGTTAGGGTTAGAATTAGGGTTAGGGTAAGTCTTCGGTTAGGGTTTGGTTTAGGTTTTGGCTTAGGGTTTCAGGATTTGGGTTTGTGTTATGGTTAGGTTTAGGGTTAGGGATTAGGGATAGGATTAGGGTGAGTGACAGGGTTAGTGTTAGGTATTAGGTTTAGGGTTAGGGTGAGGTTTAGGGTCAGGGTTATGGGTTAGGTGTTAGGAATAAATTTAGGGTTAGTGTTAGGGTTAGGTTTAGGATAGTGTTAGGGTTAGGGGTTAGGGGTTAGGCGTTAGGGTTAGTTTTAGCATTATAGTTAGGTTTATATTTAGGGATAGCATTATGGTTAGCTTTAGGATTAGGGTTAGAATTAGGGTTAGGGTTAGGGTTAAGTTTAGGTATAGTTTTAGGTTAGGGTTAGGTTTAGGGTTAGGATATGGTTAGGGTTAGGGTTTGGGTTAGGATTAGGGTTTTATGATTAGGGTTAGGGTTAGAATTTAGAGTTAGGTTTAGGATTAGGCTTAGGGTTAGAGTTAGGTTTAGGGTTCTGTTTATGGCTTAGATAATAGGGATATGGTTAAAGTTAGGCTATGTGTTATGGTTAGGGTTAGCATTATGATTAAGTTAAGGGTTAGGGTTAGGTTTAGTATTCGGTTCAGGTTTATGGTTAGGGTTAGTGTTAGGTTTAGAGTTAGGGTTAGGGTTATGTTTAGGGATACGGTTAGGTTTAGGGTTAGTGTTACGGTTTTGGTTAGGTTTAGGGTTAGGGTTAGACCTAGTTTTAGTGATAGTGATAATGTTATACTTAGGCTTAAGGTTATGGTTAGCTTTAGGGATAGGATTATGGTTAAGGTTAGGGTTAGGTTTAGGTTTAGGTTTAGTGTTAGCGTTAGGGTTAGGGTTAGGGCTAGGGTTAGGGTTTGTGTTAGTGTTAGGGTTAGGGTTAGGCTTAGGGTTAAGGTTATGGTTAGGGTTATGGTTAGGGGTTAGAGTTAGAGGTTCGGGTTAGGGTTAGGGTTAGTGTTACCATTATGGTTAGGGTTAGTTTAGGGTTAGATTTAGGGGTAGGTGTTAGGGATAGGTTCAATGTTAGGCTTCGGATTATGATTAGGGTTCGGGTTACGATTAGGTTTAGGGTTCGGTTTAGGGTTAGGTTTAGGATTAAGGTTAGTCCTAGTGTTAGCATTTGGGTTAGGGTTAAGGGTAAGGTGTTAAGGATATGTTTAGGTTTATGTTTAGTGTTACAGGTAGGGTTATGGTTACATTAAGAGTTACAGTTAGGGTTAGTTTTAGTGTTAGGGTTCGGGTTAAGGATTCATGATAGGGTTACTGTTAGTGTTAGGGTTAGTGTTAGAGGATAGGTTTAAGGTTAGGGTTACGGTTATGGTAAGGCTTAAGTTTAGGTGTATGGATTAGGGTTAGTGTTTGGGTTATGGTTAGGGTTAGGTTTAGTGTTAGGGATTTGGGTTAAGTTTAAGGATAGCATTAGTTTTAGGCTCAGCATTAGGATTAGGGTTAGGGATAGGTTTAGTGTTAGGGTTAGGTTTTTTGTTAGGGTTAGGGTTACGGATTGGGTTAGGGTTAGGTTTAGGTTTAAGGTTAGTGTTAGGTTTAGGGTTGGGGTAAGTTTTAGGGTTAGTGTTTGGGTTAGGGGTTAGAGTTAAGGTTACGTTTAGGGTTAGGTTTAGGGTTAGGATTAGGGTTAGGTTTAGGGTTAGGCTTATGGTTAGGTTTAAGGTTAGGGTTATCGTTATGGTTAGAAGTTAGCTTTAGGTTTAGGGTTGGAGTTAGGGTTACGTTTAGGGTTAGGTTTAGGGATAGGGGAAGGTTTAGGATAAGGGTTAGAGGTTAGGGTGATGATTAGCGTTAGGTTTAATGTTACGGTTAAGTTACGGTTAGTGTTAGGTTTAGGGTTAGGGTTAGGTTTAGGGTAGGGATGAGTGTTAGGTTTAGGTTTATGGTTAGGGTTATGGATTAGGGTTAGGGTTCTGGTTACGCTTATCGTAAGGGTTAGGGATTAGTGTTAGAGTTAATTTTAGGGTTAGTTTAGGGTTAGGGTTAGGCTTAGGGTTGCTTTAGGGTTAGGGTTAGTGTTAAGGTTAGCATTAGGGTTAGGTTTACACTTAGGTTTAGGGTTAGGGTTTTGATTAGGGTTAGGGGTTAGAGTTAGATGTTAGGGTTTGGGTTAGTGTTAGGGGTAGCATTTAAGGTTAAGGTTATTGTTAGGGTTATGGTTATGGTTAGGTTTAGAAGATTGGGTTAGTGGTAGTGTTGGGGTTTGGGTTACAGTTCGTGTTATGGTTAGGTTAGTGTTAGGTATAGGGTTTAGTTGTTAGGGCTAGACTCAGGGTTAGGCTTCGGATTACTATTAGGTTTCCAGTTACAATTAGGTTTAGAGTTAGGGTTAGGGTTAGGGTTTGGGTTAGGGTTAGGTGTTAGGTGTTAAAAAATATGGTTAGAGTTATGGTGAGTGTTACTGTTAGGTTTAGGGTTATGTTTAGGGTTACAGTTAGGGTTCTTGTAAAGGTTAGGTTTAGTGTTAGGAATACTGGATAAGTTTAGTGTTATGGTTATGGTTAGGTTTAGAGGGTTGGGGTTATGGTTATGGTTAGAATTATGGTTAGGATTAGTGTTAGCATTTGGGTTTGGCTTAGGGGTTACGTGTTAAGGATATGTTTAGGGTTATGGTTAGGGTTATGTTTAAGGTGAGGGTTACATTAAGTGTTACAGTTAGTGTTAGTGTTAGTGTTAGGGATAGGTTTAGGATTAGGGTTAGGGTTTGGTTTAGGGGCTAGTTTTATTGTTAGGGTTAGGGTTATGGTAAGGCTTAATGTTAGGTGTACGGATTAGGGTTAGTGTTCTGGTTAGGGTTAGGGTTAGGGATAGGGATTTGGTATAGGGTTACAGATAGCGTTAGTGTTAGGCTCAGTATTAGGATTAGGGTTAGGGATAGGTTTAGGTTTAGGGTTAGGTTTATTAGGATTAGGGTTACAGATAGGGTTACAGTTAGGTTTAGGTTTAAGGATAGGTTTAGGGTTAGGGTTAGTTTTGGTGTTATTGATTAGGGTTAGGGCTAGGGTTATGGTTAGTGTTAGGTTTAGGGTTAGGATTAGGGTTAGGGTTAGGGCTAGGAATATTGTTAGGTATAGTGTTAGTGTTAGGGTTAGGGCTGGTTTAGGGATTAGGTTTAGGGTTAGTGTTAGGGTTATGTTTAGGGTTAGGGGTTAGGTGTTATTGATATGTTTATGGTTTGTGCTAGGGTTAGGTTAGGGGTTAGATGTTAGTGATAAGTTTATGGTTAGTGTTAGGGTTAGGTTAGGGTTAGGATTAGGGTTAGGGGTTAGGAGTTAGGGGTTATTCTTAGGGTTATAATTAGGGTTAGGGGTAGGGTTAGGCTTAGGTTTAGGTTTAGGGTTAGCCTTAGGGTTAGGATTAGGGTTAGAGGTTAGCTTAAGGTTTAGTGTTAGGGTTAGGGTTACAGTTTTGATTAGGTTTAGGGATATGTCAAGGGTTAGGGTTAGGGTTAGGGTTAGCGTTAGGGTTAGGGTTATGGTTAGTGTTAGGTTATGGGTTAGTTTTAGAGGGTTAAGTTTAGGGTTAGGGTTATGATTAGTGTTATGGTTACGGCTAGGTTAGGTTTATGGTTAGTGCTAGTGTTATGGTTAGGTTAGGTTAATGGATAGGTTAGGCACTATGTTTAGTGTTAGGGTTAGGGTGAGGGTGAGGGTTAAGTTTAGGGGTTAAGGTTATGGTTAGGCTTAGGTTTAGGGTTAGGTTTAGGCTTACATTTAAGATTTGGGTTAGCGTTAGATTTAGGGTTGGGGTTAGGGCTAGCGTTAGGTTTAGAGTTAGGGTTAGGTTTAGGGTTATTGTTAGCTTTAGGATTAGGGTTAGGGTTAGGGTTAGGGTGAGACTTAGTGTTAGGGTTAGGGTTAGGGTTAAGGTTAGGGTTAGAGTTAGGGTTAGTGTGGGTGTTAGGATTAGGTTTATGGTTAGGTTTAGGGTAAGGGGTTAGAGTTAGAAGTTAGGGTGAGTGTTAGGGTTAGTGTTAGTGTTAGGGTTAGGGTTAGGGGTAGGGTTAGGGTGAGGTTTAGGGTTAGGGTTATGGTTATGTTTAGGGTTAGGGGTTAGTGTTAGTGGTTAGGGTGAGAGTTAGGGTTAGTGTTAGTTTTAGTGTTACTGTTAGGGCTAGGGTCAGGTTAGGATTATATTTAGGGGATAGGTGTTAGGAATAGCATCAGGGTTAGGCTTCGGATTATGGTTAGGGTTCGGGTTATGATTAGGCTTAGGGTTAGCGTTAGGGTTCCCCTTAGAGTTAGGATTACACAGAGTTAGTGTTATCATTTGGATTAGTGTTAGTGGTTAGGTGTTAAGGATATGTTTTGGGTTATCGTTTGGTTTACAGTTAGGGTTAGGGTTACATTAAGGGTTACAGCTATGGTTAGTGTCAGTGTTAGGGTTAGGGTTAGGCCTTAGGGATAGGTTTAGTGTTAGGCTTAAGGTTAGGGTTAGGGGCTAGGTTTATGTTTAGGATTAGGGTTATGGTAAGGCTTAAGGTTAGGGATACGGATTAGGGTTAGTGTTCGGGTTAGGTTTATGGTAATGTTTGGTGTTAGGCATTTGACTTAGGTTTACAGATAGAGTTAGTGTTAGGCTCAGTATTAGGATTACGTTAGGGATATGTTTAGGGTTAGGGTTAGGTTTATTGTTAGGGTTAGTGTTACAGATAGGGTTAGGGTTAGGTTTTGGGTTGAGGATAGGCTTATGTTTATGGTTAGGGTTAGGGTTAGGGGTTAGGGTTAGGGCTACTGTTAGGGTTAGTTTTAGAGTTAGGATTATGTTTAGTGTTAGGGTTAGGGTTATGGTTAGGTTTAGGATTAGGGCTATGGTTAGTGCTAGGAATAAAGTTAGGGATAGTGTTAGGATTAGGGTTAGGGTTAGGGTTAGGTTAGAGGTTAGCTTTAGGGTTAGGTTTGGTGTTAGGGTTACATTTAGGTTTAGAGTTAAGAATAGCCGAAGGGTTAGGATTAGGGTTAGAATTTAGGGTTATGGTTAGGGTTATGGTTAGTGTTAGGTATACGGTTAAATTTATGGTTAGGGTTAAGTTTAGTGTTAGGTTTAGGCTTAGGTTTATGGGTAGTGTATGGAAATATTGTTAGGTTTAGGGTTAAGTTTAGGTTGAGGGTTAGTGTTAGGGTTAGGATTAGGTTTCGGGTTAGGCTTATCGTTAGGTTTAGGGTTAGATTTAGGCATAGGATTAGGGTTAGGTTTAGGGTTAGTGTTATGGTTCGAGTTAGAGTTTAGTGTTAGGGTTAGGATAAGGCTTAGGGTTAGAGTTAGTTCAGGGTTATGGTTAGAGCTTAGTTGTTAGGGATAGGGTTCAGGTTAGGCTTCAGGTTATGGGTTAGGGTTAGGGTTAATCATAACCCTAAACCATAACCAGGTTTAGGGTTATGATTAAGTTTAGGGTTAGGGTTAGGTTTAGGGTATAGGGTTTGGTTTAGGGTTAATGTTAGGGTTATTTTTAGTGTTAGGGTTAGAGTTCGAGGTTAGGAATAGTGTTAGGTTTAGCGTTAGGCTTTTGGTTAGGCTTCGTTTTAGGTTTAGGTTTAAGGTTAGGGTTAGGTTTAGGATTTGGGTTAGGGATAGGTTTAGGGTTAAGGTTAGGCTTAGGGTTAGGTTTAGGGATAGGGTTAGTGTTACAGTTACAGTTTAGGGTTATGGTTATGGTTATGGTCAGGGTTAGTGTTAAGGTTATGATTAGAGGTTAGCATTAGGGTTAGAGTTAGGGTTAAGGTTGGGTTAGCGTTAGGGTTAGCGTTACGGTTACACTTAGTCTAGGTTCGGGTCAGGTTTAGGGGTTTGGTTTTAGGGATAGGGTCAGGCTTACACTTCGGATTATGCTTAGGTTTAGGGTTACTCTTAGGTTTAGGGTTAGTGTTTAATGGTTACGGTTAGGGTTAGTGTTTAGACTTAGGGATAGGATTAGGCTTAGTGTTAGAATTAGGTTTTGGGTTATTGTTAGGGCTTAGATCTTAGGGATAGGATTAAGGTTAGGCTTCACCTTAAGTTAGGGTTAGGGTTATGATTAGATTCAGGGTTATGGTTAGGGTTAGTGTTAGGTTCAGGTTTAGGTTTAGGGTTAGTATTAGGTTTAGGGTTAGGGTTAGGGGTTAGGTGTTAGGGATACGGTTATTGTTAGGGTTAGCTTTAGTGTTAATGTTAGGGTTATGCTTAGGGTTAGTGTTAGGCTTAGTGTTAGGGTTAGGGGTTTGGTGTTAGGGATATTGTTAGGGTTAGGCTTCAGGTTGCTGTTAGGATTTGGGTTATGATTAGGTTTAAGTTTAGGTTTAGGATTAGCATTAAGTTTAGGCTTAGTGTTAGGGTTAGTGTTAGGTTTAGGGTTAGGGTTAAAGGTTAGCAGTTAGGTTTTAGGGATACAGTTAGGGTTAGGGTTAAGGTTAGTGTTAGGGTTAGTTTCAGGGTTAGGGTTATGGTTAGGGTTAGGGCTAATGGTTAGGGTTAGGATTACGGTTATGTTTAGGTTTAGGATTAGGATTAGGGTTTGGGGTAAAAGTTAGGGTTAGGGTTAGGGTTAGGTTTAGCAACAGGGCTCGTGTTACAGTTACAGTTCAGGATTATGGTTAGAGTTAGGGTTAGGGATAGGGTTAGGGTTATTGTTAGACATTAGTGTTAGGGTTAGTGTTAGTGTTAAGGTTAGGGCTTAGTTTAGGATTAGATGTTAGCGTTAGGGTTATTGTTAGGGTTACTGTACGGGCATAGGGTTAGGGTTAGAGTTGTGGTTAGTGTTAGGGCTAAGGGTTAGGGTTAGTGTTAGGGGTTAGTGTTATGTTAGGTTTAGGGTTAGGGTTAGGGTTAGGATTTGGGTTAGGGTTAGGGTTAGGTTTAGGGTTAGGATTAGGGTTAGAGTTTGGGTTAGGGTTAGTGTTAGGGTAATGGTAATGATTAGGGTTGGGGTTAGAATTTAGGGTTAGCATTAGTGTTAGGGTTAGGGTTCGGTTTAAGTTTAGGGTTAGGTTAGGGTTCGGTTTAGGGGTTAGTGTTATGGTTAGGGTTAGCATTATGATAAAGGTTACGGTTAGGGTGACGGATTAGGGTTATGGTTAGGGTTAGGTTTCAGGGTTAGGGTTAGGGTTAGTGCTAGGTATTAAGGTTAGTGTTAGGGTAAAGGCTAAGGTTAGTGTTAGGCTCAGTATTAGGATAAATTTTATGTATAGGTTTATGGTTAGGGTTACGTTTATTGTTAGGGTTATTGTTAGGGATAGTTTTAGGGTTAGGGTTAGGGTTACGGATAGGGTTAGAGTTTGGGTTAGGGTTATGGTTAGGGTTTAGGGTTAGGCTTAGGGTTAGTGTTAGGTTTAGAATTAGGGTTAGTGTGAGGTTTAGAAGGTTAGGGTTAGACTTAGGGTTAGGGTTAGTGTTAGTGTTAGGGTTTGGTTTAGATTAAGGTTTAGGGTTAGAGGTTAGGATTTAGGGTTAGGGTTGGAGTTAAGAATTAGGGATAGGGTTCGGGTTAATGTTAGGGTTAGGTTTACATTTAGGTTTACGGATAGGGTTAGGGTTAGTGTTAGGTTTAGGGTTATGGATTAGGGTTGGGTTAGTCTTAGAGTTCGAGATCGGTTAAGGTTTAGGTTTAGGTTTAGTCAAGGTTAGGGTTGGTGTTAGGGTTAGGGTTTGGGTTGTGGTTAGGGTTAGATTTAGGGTTTGGTGTTATGATTTAGAGTTAGGTTTAAGGTTAGTGTTTGGTTTAGGTTTAGGGTTAGTGTTAGGGTTGTTATTAGGATTAAGGGTTAGGGTTAGATTTAGGGTTAGTGTTTGTTTTAGGTTTACGGTTAGGTTTAGGGTTGTTATTAGGATTAAGTGTTAGGGTTTGGGTTAGGGTTAGGGTTTGTTAGGTTTAGGATTAGGGTGAGAGGTTAGGTGTTAGGGAAAGGTTTGGTGTAGGCTTCAGCTTATGGTTATGGTTAGGGTTACGAATAGGTTTAGGGTTAGGGTTAGGGTCATTGTTAGGTTTAGGGTTAGGTTTGGGGTTAGTGTTAGGTTTAGGGTTAGGGCTAGGGGCTAGGTATTAGGGATACGTTTAGGGTTATGGTTAGGTTTAGGGTTAGATTTAGGATTTGTGTGAGGGTTAGAGTTAGGGTTAGGTTTAGTGATAGGGTTAATGTTATGGTTACAATTTAGGGTTATGGTTAGGGTTAGGGTTAGTGTTATGGTTAGAGGTAAGCGTTAGGGTTAGAGTTAGGGTTAGTGTTCGGGCTTAGGGTTAAGGTTAGCGTTATGATTAAGGTTAGGGCTAAGGGTTAGGGTTAGTGTTAGGGGTTAGTGTTACGTTAGGGCTAGGGTTAATGTTAGGTTTGGTCTTGGTTTATTGTTAAGGTTAGTGTTAGGGTTAGAGTTAGAATTAGGTTTAGAGTTTAGTGTTATGGTCAGTGTTAGGGTTATGGTTAGTGTTAGGTTTAGGGTTAGAATTTAGTGTTAGCATTAGTGTTAGGGTTAGCGTTCCGTTTAAGATTAGGGTTAGGTTAGGGTTCAATTTAGGGGTTAGTTTTACAGTTAGGGTTAGTGATAAATATTACGGTTAGGGTGACAGATATAGGTTAGTGTTTGGGTTAGGTTTAGGATTAGGGTTAGTGTTAGGGATTAGAGCTAGTGTTAGTGTTAATGTTAGGTTTAGTGTTAGGCTCAGTATTAGGATGAGGTTTAGGCATAGGTTCACGGTTAGGGTTAGGTTTATTGTTAGGGTTAGTGTTAGGGATAGGGTTAGGATTAGGTCTAGGGTTAGGGATAGGGTTAGGATTAGGGTTAGTGTTATGGTTAGGGGTTAGGATTAGGGTTAGTGTTAGGGATTAGGTCTAGTGTTAGTGTTAGGGTTAGGTTTAGTGTTAGGATCAGTATTAGGATGAGGTTTAGGCATAGGTTACAGTTAGGGTTAGGTTTATTGTTAGGGTTAGTATTAGGGATAGGGTTAGGGTTAGGTTTAGGGTTGGGGATAGGGTTAGAATTAGGCTTAGTGTTATGGTTAGGGGTTAGGGTTAGTGTTAGTTTTAGGTTTAGGATTAGGTTTAGCGTAAGGTTTAGAAGGTTAGGGTTAGAGTTAGTGTTAAGGTTAGTGTTAGGGTTAGGGTTTGGGTTAGATTAAGGGCTAATGTTATGGGTTAAGGTTTAGGGTTTGGGTTAAGGTTAGTGATTAGGGATAGGGTTATTGTTAGTGTTAGGGTTACGGTTAGGGTTAGGGTTTGGTTTAGGTTTAGTGTTAGGCTTAGAGTTAGTTTTAGGGTTTGGGTTAGGGTTAGGGTTTATGATTAGGTTTAGGGTTAGTGTTAGGTTTAGGGTTTAGTTTTAGAGGTTAGGGTTAGGGTAAGCGTTAGTCTTAGGGTTAGGGTTACGGTTAGGGTTAGGTTAAGTTTAGATTTAGGGGTTAGGTGTTAGGGATATGGTCAGGGTTAGGCTTTGGATTACGGTTAGGCTTTGGGTTATGATTAGGTTTAGGGTTAGGCTTAGGGTTAGTTTTAGGGTTATTATTATTGTTAGGGTTAGTGTTAGCATTTGGGCTAGGGTTATGGGATAGTTGTTACGGTTGTGTTTAAGGTTCTGGTTAGGGTTACTGTTAGGGTTAGGGTTACATTAATGGTTACCGTTAGGGTGTGTTACTGTTAGGATTAGTGTTACGGATAAGTTATCGGGTTAGTGTTAGTGTTAGTGTTAGGGTTAGGGTTAGGGTCTAGTATTATGGTTAGGGTTAGTGTTATAGTAAGGCTTAAGATTAGGGCTATGGATTAGGGTTAGTGTTCTGGTTAGGGTTAGGCTTAGTTTTACTGTTAGCAGTTTGGTTTAGGGTTATAGATAGCGTAAGTGTTAGGCACAGTATTAGTATTAGGGTTAGGGATAGGTTTAGGGTTAGGATTAGGTTTATTGTTAGGGTTAGCATTACAGATAGGGTTAGGGTTAGGGTTAGGGTTAGGGTTAGGGATAGGGATAGTTATAGGGATAGGTTTAGGTTTAGGGGTTAGTGTTAGGTTTAGCGTTACTGTTAGGTTTAGGTTTAGGTTTAGGGTTAGGGTTAAAAGGTTTGGGTTTGTGTTATGGTTAGGGTGAGGGTTAGGGTTAGGCTTTGGGTTAGGGTTACATATTAGGCTTAGGGTTAGGTTTAGGATTAGGGTTAGGGGTTAGGTTTTGGGTTAGAGTTAGGGTTAATTTTAGGGTTAGTATTACGTTTTAGGCTTAGGGTTACGGTAAGTTTTAGCGTTAGTTTTAGGGTTCACGTTAGGCTTAATTTTAGGGATGGGGATAGGTTTAGGACAAGGATTACGGCTATGGTTAGGATTAGGGTTACTGTTAGGGTTAGTGTGAGGGTTAGTGTTAGAGTTTGGGTTAGGTTTAGGGTTAGGGTTAGGTGTTAGGATTAGGATTAGGGATTATGTTTGGTGTTAGGGTTAGGGTTAGGATTAGGTTTAGGTTTAGGGTTAGGGTTAGGGCTAGGAATAGTTTTAGGGATAGTGTTAGTGTTAGGGTTAGGCCTGGGTTAGGGATTAGGTTTAGGGTTATGTTTAGGTTAGGGATTAAGTTTAGGGTGAGGGTTAGGGTTAGGGGTTAGGAATCGGTTTAGTGTTAGGCTTAACGTTAGGGTTAGTGTTAAAGTTAGGTTTAGGGTTAGGGTTAGGTTTAGGGTTAGGTTTAGGGTTATGGTTTCGTTAGCGATTAGGGTTAGCATTAGGGCTAGAGTTAGGCTTAAGGTTAGGTTTAGGTCACAGTTAGGTTTAGGGTTAGGGTTAGGGTTAGGTTTAGGGTTATGGTTAGGTTAGGCATTAGGTTTAGGATTGGTTTAGGTTTAGGGTTAGGTTTAGAGTTAGGGTTAGGGTTAGAGATTAATCTTAGGGTTAGGTTTAGGGTTGGGTTTAGTGTTAGGTTTAGGCTTATTTTTAGGGATAGTGATAGGGTTATGTTTAGGCTTAAGGTTAGGGTTAAGTTTAGCGTTTGGGTTAGAGTTAGGGGTTAGAGTTAGAGTTTAGGGTTTGTGTCAGGGTTAGTTTTAGAGTTTAGGGTTACGGTTATGGTTAGGCTTAGGGTTAGGGTCAGGGTTAGGATTAGGGTTAGTCTAAGTTATAGTGATAAGATAGTGTTAGTGTTAGGCCTAACGTTAGGGTTAGGGTTATGCTTAGGTTTAGAGTTGGTTTACGGTTAGGTTTAGCATTTCAGTTAGGGTTAGAATTATGGTTAGGGTTAGGGCTAGCATTAGGTTTAGTGTTAGGGTTAGGTTTAGGGATAGTGTTAGCGTTAGGGATAGGGTTAGTGTTAGGTGTTAGATTTAGAGGTTAGTGTTAGTGTTAGAGTTAAAGTTAGTTTTAGTGTTAGGGTTAGGGTTAGTGTTAGGTTAGTGTTAGATTTATTGGTTAGGTGTTAGGCATAGCGTCAGGGTTAGGCTTCGGATTTCTGTTAGGGTTAAGCTTACAATTAGGTTTAGGATTAGCATTTCTGTTAGGGTTAAGCTTACGATTAGGTTAGGGTTAGGGGTAGGGGTAGGGTTAGTGTTAGGGTTAAGATTATGGTTAGGGTTAGTGTTACCATTTGGTTTAGGGCTCCGGGTTAGGTGTTAAGGATATCTTTAGGGTTATGGTTAGGGTTAAGGTTAGGTTTAGGGTTACATTAAGGTTTAGAGTTCGGGTTAGTGTTAGGGATTAGGGATAGGTTTAGTGTTTGGATTAGGGTTGTGTTAGGGGCTAGTTTTACGGTTAGTGTTAGGGTTATGGTAAGGCTTAAATTTATGGGTATGGATTAGGGTTCGTGTTCATGTTACAGTTAGGGATTTGGGTTAGGGTTACAGATAGCTTGTTAGGCTCAGTATTAGGATTAGGGTTAGGAATAAATTTAGGGTTAGGGTTAGGTTTATTTTTAGTGTTAGGGTTACGGATATGTTTAGGGTTAGGTTTCGTGTTAAGGATAGAGTTAGGGTTAGGACTAGGGTTTAGGGTTAGGGTTAGGCTTAGGTTTTGGGGTTAGGGTTAGGGTTATGATTAGGGTTAGCTTAAGTTTTCAGATTAGGGTTAGAGTTAGGGTTAGGTTTATGGTTAGGTTCAGGGTTAGATTTAAGTTTAGGGCTAGGAATACGGGTAGGGATAGTGTTAGGGTTAGGGTTAGGTTAGGGTTAGGGTGAGCGTTAGGTTTAGGGGTTAGGGTTAGGGTTTGCATTAGGCTTATTGTTAGGGTTAAGGATTAGTGTTAGTGTTAGTGGTAGGGTACATTTTAGGGTTAGGGTTATGGGTTAGAGATAGATGCTAGGCTTAGGGTTAGGTTTAGGGTTAAAGTTACGTTTAGCGTTATGGCAGGGCTGGTTTAGGTTTAGGGTTACAGTTAGGTTTGGGCTTTGTTTTAGAATTAGGTATAGGGTTAAGTTTAGGCTTAAGGTTAGGATAAGGGTTAGAGTTAGGGTTAGATGTAGGGTTAGGGTTAGCATTTGGATTAGGGTTAGGGTTCGTGTTAGTTTTAGGATAGCGATAGTGTTAGGGTTAGGTTTCGGGTTCAGGTTAGGGTTAGTGTTAGAGTTAGGTGTTAGAGTTATTTGTGAGGTTTAGGGTTAGGGTTATGGGTTAGGTTTAGGTTTAGGGTAGGGGTTAGGGTTTGGGTTAGGGTTAGGGTTAGGTTTAGGGTTAGGGTAATGGATTAGGCTTTGTGTCAGTGTAAGTTTTAGGGTTAGGGTTAGGCTTAGATTTAGGGATAAGTATACGGTTAGGGTTAGGGTTAGGGTTAGTGTTACGGTTAGGGTTAGGATTAGTATTAGGTTTAGGGTTAGGGTTAGGGTGAGGGTTAGGTTTAGGCTTTGGGTTAGGTTTAGGTTTAGGGTTAGGGGTTATGGTTAGTGTTAGTGTTAGGGTTAGGGCTACGAATAAGTTTAGCAATAGCATTAGTGTTAGGGTTAGGGCTGGGTTAGTGATTAGGGTTAGGGTTAGTGTTAAGGTTTGTTTAAGGTTAGGGGTTAGGTGTTTGGCATAATGTTATGGTTAGTTTTAGGGTTAAATTAGGGTTAGGTTTAGGATTTGTGGTTAGGGGTTATGCTTATGGTTAGGGTTAGGGTAAAGGTTAGGCTTATAGTTAGGGTTAGGCTGAGTGTTAAGTTTAGGGTTAGAGGTTAGCTTTAGGTTTAGTGTTAGGGTCGGGGTTATGGTTAGAGTTAGGGTTAGGGATAGGGTAAGGGCTAGGTTTAGGGATAGGTTTAGGGTTAGGGTTAGGGTTAGCGGTAATGTTATTTTATGGGTTAGTTTTTAGCATTATGGTTAGGGTTAGGGATATTTTTACCATTACAGTTACTGTGAGGGTTATGGTTTGTGTTAGGGTTAGGGTTATGTTTAGGGTTTTGGTTAGGTTAGGGATTAGGGTTAGCGTTAGGGTGGGGGTTAGGGTTAGGTGTTAGGCTTATTTTTAGGGTGAGAGTTAGGTTTAGGGTTAGGGTTAGGACTAGTATTAGGTTTAGGTTTAGTGTTAGCATTAGGGATAGGGTTAGGTTTAGGGTTAGAGTTAAGGTTATGTTTAGAGTTGGAGTTACAGTTAGAGGTTAGGGTTACGGTTACTGTTAGGGTTAGGTTAATGTTAGTTTTAGGTGTTAGGAGTTAGGGATAGGGTCAGGGTCAGTCTTCGCATTACTGTTAGGATTTGGGTTACAATTAGATTTAGGTTAGGGTTAAGGTTAGGATTATGGTTACTGTTGGTGTTAGCATTTTGGTTAGGGTATTGGTTAGGTGTTAAGGATATATTTAGGGTTATGGTTAGGGTTATGTTTTTGGTTAGGGTTACATTAAGTGTTACAGTTAGGGTTAGTGGTAGTGTTAGTGGTAGCGTTAGGGATTAGGGATAGCGTTAGTTTTAGGGTTAGGTGCTAGTTTTACCATTAGGGTTAGGGTTATGGTATGGATTAAGGTTAGGGATACGGATTAGTGTTATTGTTTGGGGTAGAGTTAGGATTAGGTTTAGTGTTAGGGATTTGGGTTAGGGTTACGGATAGCATGTTAGCCTCAGTATTAGGATTAGGGTTAGGGATAGGTTTAGCTTTATGTTTAGGTTTATTTTTAGCATTAGGGTTAAAGATAGTGTTAGGTTTAGGTTTAGAATTAAGCATAGCGTTCCGGTTAGGGTTAGTTTTGGGGTTTAGATTTAGGTTTAGTGTTAGGATTAGGGGTTAGGCTTAGGGTTATTGTTAGGCTTATGTTAAGTTTTAGGATTATGGTTAGGGTTAGGGTTAGGGTTAGGGTTAGGGTTAGGGTTAGCATTAGGGTTCAGGCTAGGAATACGGTTAGAGATACTGTTAGTGTTAGTGTTTGGGTTAGGGTTAGGGTTAGGGTTAGGGTTAGGGTTAGAGGTTAGCTTTAGGTTTATGGTTGGGTTTAGGGTTACGTTTAGGGTTAGGGTTAGGGATAGGGAAAGGGTTAGGATTAGGGTTAGAGGTTAGGGTTATTGTTAGGGTTAGTGTTAGTGTTAGTGTTAGGGTTAGGGTTACAGATAAGTTTAATGTTAGGGTTACCGTTAGTGTTAGGTTTAGGGTTAGGGTTAGGTTTATGGTTGGGATTAGGGTTAGGTTTAGGGTTAGGGTTAGGATGAGGATTAGGATTAGGGGTTAGACTTAGCGTCCGTGTTAGGCTTATCGTTTGGTTTACAGATTAGGGTTAGGGTTAGTGGTAGGGTTTGGTTTAGAGTTAGGGTTAGGGTTAGCGGTTAGAGTTAGATGTTAGGTTTAGGGTTAGGGTTAGGGTTAGGGGTTAGAGTTAGATGTTAGGCTTAGGGTTAGGGTTACGGTTAGTGTTAGGGTTACGGTTAGGGTTAGGGTTGCTTTAGGGTTAGGGTTAGGCTTAGTTTTAGGCTTAGTTTTAGGATTAGGGATAGGGTTAGTTGTAGGCTTAAGCTTAGGTTTAGGATTAGGGTTAGGGTTAGGGTTAGGTATAGTTTTAGCTTTAGGATTTGGTTTAGTGTTAGGGATAGTGTTAGTGTTAGGGATAGTGTTAGGGTTAGGGTAGGGTTAGGGTTAGGGTTAGGGTTCAGGTTCGGGTTCCGGTTAGGGTTAGGTTTAGGTGTTAGAATGATATATTAGGGTTAGGGTTAAGGTTATGGTTAGAGTTTAGGGTTATTGTTATTGTTAGGTTTATGGTTAGGGTTAGGGTTAGAAGTTAGGTTAGGTTTAGTGTTAGGGTTTTGGTTACAGTAAGGGTTATGGTTAGTTTAGGGTTAGGTTTAGGGGTTAGGTGTTAGGGATAATTTCATGCTTAGTCTTCAGATTACGGTTAGCGTTCCAGTTATGCTTAGGTGTAGAGTTAGGGTTATGGTTACAGTTAGGGTTAGGGTTAGAGTTTGGTGGGTTAAGTGTTAGGTGTTAAGGTATCGTTATGGTTATGGTTAGGGTTAGTGTTAGTGTTAGGGTTACGTTTTTGGTTACGGTTAGTGTTAGTGTTAGGGTTAGGTTTAGGGTTATGGTTAGGACTTAGGCTTAGGGTTAAGTTTAGGGTTAGGATTAGTGTTAGGCTCAGTATTAGGATTAGGGTTAAGGATACGTTTAGGGTTAGGGTTAGGCTTATTGTTAGGGTTAGCGTTATTGATAGGGTTAGGGTTAGGTTTAGGGTTAGGGTTAGGAGTTAGAGTTAGAGTTTAAGGGTAAGGTTAGGTTGAGTGTTAAGGTTAGGGTTATGGTTAGGGTTAGGTTAGGTTTAGATCTAGGGTTTAGGTGTTAGGGATAGGGTCAGTGTTAGGCTTGGGCTTACGGTTAGGTTTCGGGTAACTATTAGCTTTAGTTTTAGAGTTTGGGCTTCAGTTAGGATTACGGTTAGAGTTACTTTTAGCATTTGGGTTAGGTTTAGGCTTTATTTGTTAAGGATATGTTTAGGGGTATAGTTAGGATTACGGTTAGGGATAAGGTTACATTAAGTGTTACGGTTAGCATTAGTGTTAGTGTTAGGGTTAGGGTTATGGATTTGGGATAGGGTTAGTATTAGCGTTAGGGTTAGGTTTACGGCCTAATTTTATGGCTAGGGTTAGGTTTATGGTAAGGATTAAGGTTAGGGGTATGGATTAGGGTTAGTGTTCGTGTTACGGTTAGGGTTAGTTTTAGTGTTAGGGATTTGGGTTAGGGTTACGGATAGTTTTAGCTTTAGGTTCAGTATTAGGATTAGGGTTAGGAATAGGTTTAGGTTTAGGGTTAGGTTTATAGTTAGGGTTACATTTACGGATAGGTTTAGGGTTACGTTTAGGGTTAAGGATAGGGTTAGGGTTAGGGTTAGGGTTTAGGATTAGAGTTTAGGGTTACCTTTAGGGTTAGGATTAGGGTTAGGGTTAGGGTTAGGGCTATGAATAGTGTTAGGGATAGTGTTAGTGTAAAGGTTAGGGCTGTGTTAGGTATTAGGGTTAGGGTTAGTGTTAGGTTTATGATTTGGGTTAGGGGTTAGGTGTTAGGGATAAGGGTATATTTAGTTTTAGGGTTAGGTTAGGGATAGGATTATCGTTAGGGGTTAGGTGTTATGGTTATGGTTAGCGTTAGGGTTAGTGTTAGGCTTAGGTTTAGGTTTAGAGTAGGCTTAGTGTTAGGATTAGGGTCACAAGTGAGCTTTAGGTTTAGTGTTACGGTTAGAGTTATGTTTAGGGTTAGGATTAGGGCTATGACAAGGGTTAGGTTTAGCTTTAGGGTTAGGGTTAGGTTTAGGATTCGGGTGAGTGTTAGGTTATGAGTTAGTTTTAGAGGTTAAGCTTAGGGTTAGGGTTCGCGATAGGTTTAGGGTTAGTGTTGTGGTTACAGTTATGGTTAAGGTTATTAGTGTTAGTTTGGGTTTACGTTTAGGGTTATGTTTAAGTTAGGGATTAGAGTTAGGGTTAGGTTTAGGGTGAGGTTTAGGGTTAGTGGTTAGGGATAGGTTTAGGGTAAGCCTTATCCTAAGGTTTAGTGATTAGGGTTAGGTTTAGGGTTAGGTTCAATGTTAGGTTTAGTGTTAGTGTTAGGGTTAGGGATTAGCCTTATGTTTAGGGTTAGGTTTTGGGTTAGGGCTATTCTTAGTTTTAGGGATAGGGATAGTGTTAGGGTTAGGCTTATGGTTAGGGTTAGGGTTAAATTTAGGGTTAGAGTTTGAGGTTAGGGTTAGGGTTAGGTTTAGGGCTAGGGTTAAGGTTAGGTTTAGGGTTAGGCTTAATTTTAGGAATAGAGATAGTGTTAGGGTTAGACTTAAGGTTAGGTTTAGGGTTAGGGTTAGGGTTATTGTTAGGGTTAGGATTAGATTAAGGGTTAGGTTTAGGATTTGATTTTGGGTTAGATTTAGAGTTTGGGCTAGGGCTAGAGTTACGTTTAGTGTCAGTGTTACATTTACGGTTTGTGTTAGCCTTAGGGTTAGGGTTAGGGTTAAGGTTAGGTTTATGGTTAGGGCTTACAGTTAGAGGTTAGGGTCAGTGTTAGGGTTAGTGTTACGGTTAGGGTTAAGATTAGTTTAGGAATTAGGTGTTAGGGATAAGGTTATGGTTAGTCTTAGAGTTAGGTTAGGCTTAGGATTATGGTTAGAGTTAGGGTTAGGTTTAGGGCTAGGGTTAGCATTTGGTTTAGGGGTAGACTTAGGTTTAGGCTTAGCATTAGGATTCGGGATAGAGCTTAGCTTTAGGTTTAGTGTTAGGGTTAGGTTTACAGTTAGGTTTAGTGTTAGGCATATGGCAAGTGTTAAGGTTATGTTTGGGGTTAGGCTTAGGGTTAGGCTTAGGGTTAGTGTTAGGTTATGTGTTAGTTTTAGAGGGTTATAGTTAGGGTTAGGGTTAGGGTTATGCTATGGTTAGGGTTCGGGTTAGGTATTACAGTAGGTTTAATGTTAGTATAAGGGGAAGATTTAGGGTTAGGGTAAGGGATTAATGTTAGGTTTAGGGTTAGGGTCATGGTTAGGGTTAGCATTAGGTTTAGGTTTTTAGGTTAGTGTTAGTGTTAGGGTTAGGGTTAGTGTTAGTGTTACAGTTACGATTACAGTTACAGTTAGAGTTATGGTTAGTTATAGGGTTAGGGTTAGGTTTTAGGTTATCGATAGGTTAGGGATTAGGGTTAGGTATTAGTGTTTGGTTTAATGTTAGGGTTAGTGTTCGTCTCAGTATTACGATTAGGGTTAGGGATATGTTTAGGGTTAGGGTTAGGTTTATTGTTAGGGTTAAGTTTACAGATAGGGTTAGGTTTTGGGTTAGGTTTAAGAACAGGTTTAGAGTGAGGGTAAGGGTTAGGGGTTAGTGTTCGGTTTAGGGTAAGGTTTCGGTGTTAGGTTTACGGTTATGATTAGTGTTAGCTTTAGGGTTAGGATTAGGGTTACAGTTCGGGTTAGGGCAAGGAATATGGTTAGGGTTAGTGTTAGTATCAGGATTAGGTCTGTCTTAGTGATTAGGGTTAGGGTTAAAGTTAGGGTTATGGTTAGGTTTAGGGGTTAGGTGTTAGGGATATTGTGATGGTTCATGTTAGGGTTAGGATTATGGTTAGGGTTATGGTTATGGTTAGGGTTAGCATTAGGGTTAGGTGTAGGCTTAAGTTTATTGTTAGTGTTAAGCTTAGGGTTAGAATTAGGATTGAGTGTTTAGCTTTAGGTTTAGTGTTAGGGTTAGGTTTATGATTAGATTTAGGGTTAGGAATATGGCAAGTGTTAGGGTTAGAGTTAGCGTTAGGCTTAGGGTTACGGTTAGAGTTATTGTAGGTTATGGGTTAGTTTTAGAGGGTTATTGTTAGGGTTATGGTTAGGGTTAGAGTTACGGTTACGGTTACAGTTACGGTTAGGGTTAACGTTAGTGTTAAGGATAGGATTAGGTTTAAGTTTATCGTTAGGTTAGGGATTAGGGTTAGGGTTAGTGTTAGGTTTAGGGTAAGGATTAGTGTTAGGGTTAGTGTGTGAGTTAGGGTTATGGTTAGGTTTAGGTTTAGGGTTAGTTTTAGGGCTAGAAATACGGTTAGGGATAGTGGTAGGTTGAGGGTTAAGGTTAGAGGTTAGGTTTAGGGTTAGGGTTATATTTAGGGTTAGGGTTAGGGATAGGTGAAGGGTTAGATTTAGGGTTATAGGTTAGGGTTGCAGTTGTGGTTAGGGTTAGGGTTACCATTAGGTTTAGGGCTACAGTTAAGTTTATGGTTTGGGTTACGGTTAGTGTTAGGTTTAGGGTAAGGGTTAGGTTAGGTATTAGGGTTAGATTTAGGGTGAAGGTTAGTGTTAGGGGTTAGAACTGGTTTCGGGTTAGGCTTATCATTACGGTTAAGGATTAGGGTTAGGGTTAGTGTTAGGTTTATGGTTATGATTATGGTTAGGTTTAGGGTTAGAATTAGGGTCAGTGTTATGTTTAGGTTTAGGGTTAGTGTTAGAGATTAGTTTTATTGTTAGTGTTGGGGTTAGGGTTAGGTTTAGGGTTAGGGTTACGTTTAGGTTTAGGGTTAGGGATAGGTGAAGTGTTAAGATTAGGGTTAGAGGTTAGGGTTATGGTTAGGGTTAGGGTTACCATTAGGGTTAGTGTTATGTTTAAGGTTACGGTTATGGTAAGTGTTAGAGTAGTGTTTAGGGTTAATTTTAGGTTTAGGGTTTGGGTGAGGGTTAGGATTAGGAGTTAGTGTTAGGTTTCGGGTTAGGCTTATCATTAGGGTTAGGGATTAGGGTTAGTGTTAGTGTCAGGGCTAGTGTTAGGGTTAGGGTTTGGGTTAGCGGTTGGAGTTAGAGGTTAGGGTTAGGGTAAGGTGAGGGTTAGAGTTAAGGTTAGGGCTAGGGTTGGGGTTGATTTAGGGTTAGGGTTAGTTTTAGGATTAGGGAGAGGCATAGTTTTAGGCTTAAGGTTAGGTTTAGGGTTAGGTTTAGAGTTAGTTTTAGAAGGTAGGGTTAGGGTTAGTGTTAGGGTTTGGGTTATAGTTAGGGTTATGGTTAGGTTAGGGTTAGGTTTAAGGTTTAGGGTTTAGGGATAGGCTGAGTGTTAGGCTTCATATTACGATTAGGGTTCCAGTTATCACTATGTTTATGGTACATGATAGGGTTAGGGTTAGGGTTAGTGTTAGGGTTAGGGTTAGGGTTACGGTTAGGATTAGGGTGAGGGTTTGGTTTAGGGTTAGGTTTTAGGTGTTAAGGATATGTTTGTTTTATGGTTAGGGTTATGGTTAGGGTTAGGGTAAGGATTAGGTTTAGGGTTAGGTTTAGTGTTTTTGTTAGGCTCAGTATTAGGATTAGGGTTAGGGATAGGTTTTGGGTTACTGCTAGTTTTATAGTTAGGGTTAGCATTACAGATAGGTTTAGGTTTAGTGTTAGGTTTAGGGTTAGTGATAGGGTTAGCCTTAGGGTTAGTGGTTACTTTTAGGGTTAGGTTTAGGGTTAGGGGTTAGCGTTAGTGTTAGTTTTAGGGTTAGAATTAGTGTTATGGTTATGGTTAGAAGGTTATGTTTAGAGTTATGGTTAGGGTGAGTGTTAGAGATAAGGTTAGGGTTAGGTTTAGGGTTGTGGCTTGAGGTTAGGGATTGGGTTAGGGTTTGGGTTAGGGTTCAGGATAAGGGATAGGATTACGCTTAGTGTTAGGGTTAGGATTAGTTTTAGGGTTAGGGTTAGGATTGGGGATTATGTTTAGCTTTAGGGCTAAGTTTAGGGTTACATTTAGGGTTAAGGTTAGGGCTGGGTTAGGGATTAGGGTTATGGTTAGTGTTAGAGATATGGTTAAGTTTAGGGGTTAGGTGTTAGGGATAAGGTTATGGTTAGTATAAGGGTTAGGTTAGGGTTAGGATTAGAGTTAAATTTAGGGTTAGGCTTAGGTTTGGGGTTAGGGTTAGGATTAGGTTTAGAGGTTAGCTTTAGGTTTAGTGTTAGTGTCAGAGTTACGGTTAGGGTTAGGGTTAGGGATAGGGCAAACATTAGGTGTAGGGTTAGGGTTAGTTTTAGGGTTAGGGTTAGGTTTAGTGTTAGGTCATGGGTTTGTTTTAGAGGGTTAGGCTTATGGTAAGTGTTTGGGTTAGGGTTCTTGTTATGGTTACACTTACAATTAGGATTATGGTTATTGTTAGGTTTAGAGTGGTTTAGGTTTAGGGTTATTGTTAGGTTAGGGATAAGGGTTAGGGTTAGTGTTTTGGGTGAGGGTTAGTGTTAGGATTAGGTTTAGAGGTTAGCTTTAGGTTTAGTGTTAGTGTCAGGGTTACGGTTAGGGTTAGGGTTAGGGATAGAGCAAACGTTAGGTGTAGGGTTAGGGTTAGTTTTAGGGTTAGGGTTAGGTTTAGTGTTAGGTTATGGGTTTGTTTTAGAGGGTTAGGCTTAGGGTTAGGGTTTGGGTTAGGGTTCTTGTTATGGTTACACTTACAATTAGGATTATGGTTATTGTTAGGCTTAGGGTGGTTTAGGTTTAGCGTTATTGTTAGGTTAGGGATTAGGGTTAGGGTTAGCGTTATGGTGAGGGTTAGGGTTAGGGGTTAGGGATAAGTTTAAGATTAGGCTTATTGTTAGGTTTAGGGATGAGGTTTAGGATTAGTGTTAGGTCTAGTGTTAGGTTTAGGAATATCGTTAGTGTTAGGGATTAGGCTTAAAGTTTGTGTTATGTTTAAGGTTATGTTTAGGGTTAGGGTTAGGCTTAGTTTTAGGGATAGGGATAAGGTTATGGTTAGGCTTAAGGTTAGCATTAGGGTTAGGTTTAGGGTTAGGTTTTGGATTTGGGTTAGGTTTTATTTAGTGTTAGGTTTAGGGCTAGCGTTAGGTTTAGGGTTAGGGTTAGGGTTATGGGTTAGAGTTAGAGGTTAGGGTTAGGTTTAGTGCTAGTGTTAGGGTTAGGGTTATGGTTGGGTTTCGGGTTAGGGTTAAATTACTGTTAGGGTTAGGGTTAGTGTTAGGGTTAGTGTTAGGTTAGTTTTAGGGTTAGGGTTAGTGTTAGTGTTAGGGTTAGGGTTATGGTTAAGGTTCGGGTTAGGGTTCAGTTATTGTTAGATTTAGATGTTAGGTGTTAGGGATAGGGTCAGGGTTAGGCTTCAGATTATGCTTATCGTTTGCATTAGGATTAAGTTTAGGGTTAGGGTTAGAGTTAGGGTTAGTGTAAGGATTACGGTTAGGGTTAGTGTTAACATGTTTGTTAGGGTTTGTGGTTAGGTGTTAAGGATATTTTAGGGCTATGGCTGCGGTTATGTTTAGTGTTAGTGTTACATTAAGGGTTACAGTTAGGGTTAGTGTTAGTGGTAAGTTTAAGTTTAGGAATTAGGGATAGGGTTAGTGTTAGTGTTAGGGTTAGGGTTAGAGTCTAGCTTTATGGTTAGGGTTAGGGTTATGGTAAGGCTTAAGGTTAAGGGTATTGGTTAGGGTTAGTGTTCCAGTTAGGGTTAGAGTTAGGTTTAGTTTTAGGGATTTGGGTTGGTGTACGGATGGCGTGTTAGGCTCAGTATTAGAATTAGTGTTGGGATAGGTTTAGGGTTAGGGTTAGGTTTATTGTTAGGGTTAGGGTTATGAATAGGGTTAGGGTTAAGTTTAGGGTTAAGGATAGGGTTAGGGTTAGGTTTAGGATTTAATGTTACTGTTAGGGTTAGGGTTAGGTTTACGTGCTAGAATTAGGGTTATGTTTAGTATTAGGTTAAGGATTAGGATTAGGCTTAGTGTTAGGGTTAGTGTTATGGTTATGGTTAGGGTTAGGGCTAGGAATACTGTTAGGGATAGTGTTAGGTTTAGGGTTAGGCTTAGGGTTACGGTTAGGGTTAGGGTTAGAGGTTAGCTTTAGGGTTAGGATTGGGGCTAGGGTTACATTTAGGGTTAGGGTTAGAGATAGGGGAAGGGTTAGGATTAGGATTAGACGTTAGGGTTACCTTTATAGTTAGGCTTGTGCTTAGGGTTAGGGTTAGGTTGAGGGTTAAGGTTACGGTTAACATTACGGTTAGTGTTAGGTTTAGGGTTAGTGTTTGGGTAGGGATTAGGGTTAGTTAAGGTTAGGGGTTAGGGTTAGGGTTCGTGTTAGGCTTATTTTTATGGTTATTGTTTAGGGTTAGAGTTAACGGTAAGGTTAGGATTAGGGTTAGGGATTAGATTTAGATGTTACATTTTAGAGGGTTAGGCTTAGGGTTAGGCTTAGGGTTAGGGTTAGGGTTATGGTTAGGGTTAGGGTTATTTTTACAGTTATGGTTACAGTTAGGGTTATGGTTAGTGTTAGAGTTATGTTTAGGGTTATGGTTAGGTTTGGGATTAGGGTTAGAGTTAGGGTTAGGGTGAGTGTTACGGTTATGGGTTAGGGATAGGTTTAGGGTTAGGCTTATTGTTAGGGTTAGGGATTAGGGTTACAATTAGGGTTAGTTTTAGGGTTAAGTTTAGGGTTAGTTTTAGGTTTAGGGATTAGGCTTAGGGTTAGGTTTAAGTTTAGGTTTAGTGTTAGGGTTATGCTTAGTTTTAGGGAAAAGGATAGGGTTATGGTTAGGCTTAAGTTTTGGGTTAGGGTTAGGGGTAGGGTTATGTTTAGGGTTTAGAGTTAGAGGTTAGGGTTACTGTTAGGGGTTAGGGTTATGTTTAGGGGTTAGAGTTAGAGATTAGGGTTAGGGTTAGGGTTAGTGTTAGGGTTAGGGTTTCGGATAATGTTAGGGTTAGAGTTAGGGTGAGGGTTAAGTTTAGAGGTTAGAGATAGTTGTAAGGGTTAGGCTTAGGATTAGAGTTTGGGGTTAAGGTTATTGTTAGGGTTATGGTTAGGGTTAGGCTTAGAAGTTAGGGTTAGGATTAGTGTTAGGGTTTGGGTTACGGTTAGGGTTATGGTTAGGTTAGTGTTAGGTTTAGGAGTTATTTGTTAGTGATATGCTCAGTGTTACGCTTCAGATTACGGTGAGGTTTCCAGTTACGATTAGGTATAGTATAAGGGTTAGGGTTAAGGTTAGGGTTATGGTTAGTATTATGGTTATGGTTTGGTTAGGTGGTTATGGTTATGGTTTGGATTATGGTTATGGTTTGGTTAGGGTTAGGTTAGGATTATGGTTATGGTTTGGTTAGGGTTAGGTGTTAGTTGTTAAGGATATGTTAAGGGTAATGGTTAGGGTTACGGTTAGTGTTACGGTTTGGGTAAGTGTTAGGGTTAGTGATTAGGGTTAGGTTTCAGGTTATTGTTAGTGTTAGGCTCAGTATTAGGATTAGGGTTAGAGATCGTTTTACGGTTAGGGTTAGGTTTATTCTTAGAGTTAGCATTATGGATATGGTTAAAGTTAGGTTCAGAGTTAGGGATACAATAGGGTTAGGTTTAGGGTTAGTGTTAGGGTTAGTGGTTAGGTTTAGGGTTAGTGTTAGGGTTAGGATTATGGTTAGGGTTAGTGTTCAAAGGTTAGGGTTAGAGATTCGGTTAGGGTGAGGGTTAGCGTTACTATTTGGTTTAGGTTAAGTTTTAGGGATAGTGGCTAGGGTTTGGGTTAGTGTTTGTGTTTGGGTTAGGGTTAGGCTTAGAGAAAGGGTTATGTTTAGTGTTAGGGTTAGGTGTATAGTTAGGGTTAAGGTTAGGTTTAGAGATTATGTTTAGGGTTAGGGTTAAGGCTAGTGTTAGGTTTAGGTTTAGGTTTAGGTTTAGGATTAGGGCTTAAAATAGGGTTAGGGATAATGGTCGTGTTAGGGTTAGTGTTAGGGTTAGGGTTAGGGTTAGGGATTAGGGTTAGGCTTAGTGTTCGGGTTATGGTTAGGGTTAGGGGTTAGGTGTTAGGGATAAGGTTATGGTTAGTGTTAGGGTTAGGTTAGGTTTAGGATTAGTGTTAGGGGTTATGGTTATGCTTAGGGTTAGGGTTAGGGTTAAGGTTAAGCTTAGGTTTATTTTTAGTGTTAGGCTTATGGTTAGGATTAGAGTTAGAGGTTAGCTTTAGGTTTAGGGTTAGGGTTAGGGTTACTGTTAGGGTTAGGGTTAAAAATAGGGCAAAGGTTAGGGTTCACGTTAGGCTTAGTGTTAGCGTTAGGTTATGGGCTAGTTTTACTGGGTCAGGTTTAGGCTTATGGTTAGTGTTAGGGTTAGAGTTGGGTTTAGGGTTATGGTTAGGTTAGGGATTAAGGTTAGGGTTAGTGATAGGTTGAAGGTGAGGGTTAGATTTAGAGGTTAGTGATAGGCTTAAGTTTAGGCTTACCGTTAGGGTTAGGGATTAGGGTTAAGGTTAGGGTTAGGTTTAGGGTTAGGTTGAGGGTTAGTGTTAGGGTTAGGATTAGGCTTAGGGTTCAGTTTAGGGTTAGGGTTAAGGTTAGGTTTGGCTTAGCTTTAGGGATATGGATAGGATTATGTTGAGGCTTAATGTTAGGTTTAAGGTTAGGGTTAGGATTAGTGTTAGGGGTTAGAGTTATAGGTTAGGGTAAAGTTAGGGATAGTGATAGTGTTAGGGTTACGGTTAGGGTTAGGATTAGGCTTAGGGTTAGGGTTAGTTTTAGGGTTAGGCTTAGTTTTAGCGATGGGTTTAGGATTATGGTGAGGCTTAAGGTTAGGGTTAGGGTTAGGGTTACGGTTAGGGTTAGGGTTAGGGGTTAGACTTAGAATTTAGGGTAAAGTTAGAGTTAGTGATAGGGTTAGGGTTTGGGTTAGGGTTAGGGATAGGGTTTGGGTTAGGGTTAGGGGTTAGACTTAGAATTTAGGGTAAAGTTAGAGTTAGTGATAGGGTTAGGGTTATGGTTAGGGTTAGTGTTACGGTTTGGGTTAGGGTTAAGGTTATGTTTAGGTTTAGGGTTAGGCTTAGTTTTAGGGTTAGGTATATGGTTATGTTTAGGCTAATTTTTAGGGTTAGAGTTAGGTTTAGGGTTAGGTTTAAGGTTAGGATTAGGCTTACTTTTAGGGTTTAGTTTAGGGTTAGGTTTAGGGTTAGGGTTAGGTATTATGTTTGGGTTAGGGTTAGGGTTAGTGCTAGGGTTGGGGTTAGGTTTAGGTTTAGGGTTAATCATTGTTTTTACTGTTAGTGTTAGGGTTACGGTTAGGGTTAGGGTTAGGCTTAAGGTTTGGTTTAGGGTTAGGGTTAGGGGTTAGAGTTAGAGTTTAAGGTAATTGTTAGAGTAAGGTTTAGGGTTAGAGTTTAGGGTTAGGGTTAGTGTTCTGGTTCTGGTTATGGTTTGGCTTAGGGTTAAAAGTTAGTGTTAGTGTTAGTGATAGGGTTAAGGTTACAGTTAGGTTTAGTGTTAGGTTAGGGTTAGGGTTAGGAGTTAAGTGTTAGAGATAGGGTCAGGGTTAGGCTTCGGATTACAGATAGGGTTAGGGTCACTATTAGGTTTAGGGTTAGGTTTTGGGTTAGGGTTAGGTTTAGGCTTTGTGTTAGGGTTAGGGGTTAGGTGTTAAGGATATGGTTAGGGTTATGGTTAGAATTATGGTTAGGGTTAGCGTTATGTTAAGTTTTAGGGTTAGGGTTAGTATTAGGGTTAGGTTTATGGATTAAGGATAGGGTTAGTGATAGGGTTAGGTGTTAGTGTTAGAAAATTAGTGTTATAGTTAGGGTTAGGGTTTGGTTTAGGTTTAGGTTTAGGGTTTTGGGCTTAGGGTTTGTGTTAGGGTTTGGGTTTTGGTTAGGGATTAGGGATATGGTTAGGTGAGTGTTAGTGTAAGGGTTAGGGTTAGGGTTAAAGATTAGGGTTAGTGTTACATTTAGGGTTAGGGTTAAGGGTTAGGTGTTAGGGACAGGGTTAAGGTTAGGGATAGGGTTAAGGTTAGGGTTAGGGTTAGGGGTTAGGGGTTAGACTTAGGGTTAGGGTTATGGTTAGGTTTAGGGTTAGGTTTAGATTTAGGGTTAGTGTTACGGTTAATATTAGCATTAGGGTTAGGATTATTTTTAGGGTTACAGTTAGGGTTAGGGTTAGTGTTAGGGTATTTGTTAGTTTTAGATGGTTAGGGTTAGAGTTAGGATTAGGCTTATGTTTAGGGTTTAGGGTTAGGGTTAGAGCATAGGGTTAGAGTTAGCATTAGTGTTAGGGTTAGGGGCTAATATTTAGGGTTAGTGTTAGTGTTAGGGTTACTAATTAGGCTTATGGTTAGGTTTAGCGTTAGGTTTAGATTTAGTGTTAGTTTTAGGGTTAGGATTAGCGTTAGGGTTACGGGTTAGGTGTTAGGGATAGGGTTAGGGTTAGGTTTAGGTTTATGGTTAGGGTTAGGGTTAAGGATGGTGTTAGGTTTACTCTTAGGGTTTAACGTCACTATTATGGTTAGTGTTAGGGTTAGGTTTAGGGTTATTGTTAGCGTTAGAAGTTGGTTTAGTGTGAGGGTTATGGTTACGGATACGGTTAGTGTTAGTGTTAGGGTTAAGGTTAGGTTTAGGGTTAGTGTTAGCATTAGTGTTTGGGATTAGATGTTAGGGACAGGGTTAAGGTTAGGCTTTGGGTTACGGTTAGGGTTAGGGTTACAATTAGGTTAAGGTTTAGCCTTAGGTTTAGTGTTAGATTTAGGGTTAGGTTTAGCGTTACGGTTAGGGTTTGGTCTTAGTGATAGTGTTAGGGTTAGGGTTAGGTTTACGGTTAGGGTTAGGGTTAGTGTTAGGGTTAGCCTTTAGTGATAGGGTTAGGCTTAGGGTTAGGGTAAGTGTTATCTTTAAGTTTAGGGTTAGATTGAGGTTTAGGGTTATGTTTAGTGTTAGGGTTAGAAGTTAGGTTTAGTGTTAGGGTTAGGATAAGGGTTAGGGGTTAGGGTTGGGATTAGCGTTAGGTTTAGGATTTTGGTTATGGTTAGGTTTAGGGTTAGGGTTAGCGTTAGGGTTAGTTTAGGGTTAGGGTAAGGGTTATGTTTAGTCTTACACGTAGGATTACGTTTAGAGATTAGGGTTGAGGTTAGGTTTAGATTTAGGCTTGGGTTTAGGGTTAGGGTTAGGGTTAGGTTTCGTTTTAGGTTTAGGGTTGGTGTTAGGGTTCATGATTATAGTTAGGTTTAGGGTTGGGGTTTGGGTTAGAGTTCGGGTTATGGTTAGACAAGGTTAGGGCTGCGGTTAGGATTAGGGTTAGGGTTATGGTTAGGATTAGGGTTAGGGTTAGGGATTAGTGGTTAGGGTTAGGGGTAGGGTTAGAGTTAGTGTTAAGGTTTTATGGTTTGGGTTAGGGTTATGGTTACGGTTAGGGTTGGGATTAGGGTTAGGGTTTAGAGTAAGTGTTAGTCTTAGGTTTAGGGGTAGGGTTAGCATTAGGGTTAGGTTTATGGTTAGGGCTTAGTATTAGGGTTAAAGTTAAGGTTAATGTTAGGGTTAAGTTTAGGGTTAGGGTTAGTGTTTGGGTTAGCATTAGGTTTAGGGCTGGTTTTAGTTTTAGGGTTAGTCTTAGGGTTAATGTTAGGCTTTGGGCTAGGTTTAGAGGTTTGATTTATGGTTAGGTTCAGGGTTAAGTTTAGGTTTAGCGTTAGGTTTAGGATTTGGTTTAGGGTTAGTTTTCGTTTTATGGTTAGGGTTAGTGTTAGAATTATTGTTAGGGTGAGGGGTTTAGGGTTATCGTTTTGGAGAGGGTTAGGGTTAGGATTAGGGGTCAGGGTTAGTGTTGGTGTTAGGATTGTGTTGGGGGTTAGAGCTATTGTTAGTGTTAGAATTAATATTTGGGTTAGTGTTAGGTGTAAGTGTTAGAGGTTAGGGTAAGTGTTAGGGTTAGGTTTTAGGATTAAGGTTAGTGTTAGGTTTATGTTTAGGGTTAGGGTTTGGGATAGAATTTAGGATTAGGGTTAGTGTTATGTTTAGGATTATGGTTAGTGTTAGGGTTATAGTTAGGTTAACATTAGATTTAGTGTTGGGTTAAGGTTATGATTAGATTTAAGGTTAGGGTTAGGTTTAGGGTTTGTTTTAGAGTTAGCGTTAGGATTAGGTTTATGGTTATAGGTTAGTTGTTAGAAACAGGGTTAGGGTTAGGCTTCGGGTTATGGTTAGCGTTAGGGTTATGAATAGGTTTAGTGTTAGGGTTATGTTAGCGTTTGGTTTAGGGTAATGGTTAGGTTTAGTGTTAGGGTTAGTGTTAGGATTAGGTGTAGGTTTTTGTGTTAGGTTTTAGTGTTAGGGTTAGGGTTATATTTTGTGTTAGGGTTAAGGTTAGGTTTAATGTTAGGATTAGGTTAAGGGTTAGGGTTAGTGTTAGGCTTAGGGTGAGTGTTAGGTTTAGCATTAGGTTTCGGTTTAGGGTTAGCATTAGGGTTAGGATTAGGTTTAGGTTTAGGGTTAGGTTTACTGTTAGAGTTAGGGATTAGGTTTTAGGGATAGTGTTAGGGTTAGGCTTTAGGTTTTGGTTATTGTTAGGGTTAAGAATAGGTTTAGGTTTAGGGTTTGGGTTAGCGTTAAGTTTAGGGTTATGGTTAGTGTTATGTTTAGGTTTAGGTTTATGGATTAGGATTTAGGGATAGGGTTAGGTTTAGGGTTAGGGTTAAGGTTAGTGTTAGGGTTAGTTTTAGGTTAGGATTAGGATCAGGTTAGTAGGGTTAACGTTTAAGGTTAGGGTTAGGGTTAGTGTTAGGGTTAGGGTTAGGTTTAGGTTTAGGTTTAGGGTTAGGTTTAGATTTAGATGTTAGTGTTAAGGTTAGGGTTAGGTTTAGGCTTAGGTTAAGGTTTAGGGTTAGAGTTAGGCTTAGGTTTAGGTTTAAGTTTAGAGTTAGGGTTAGGGATTAGGGTTAGTGTTAGGGTTAGGGTTCGGGTTAAGTTTAGATTAAGACAAGGTTACGGTAGGGGTTAGGATTAGGTTGTGGGTTATGGTTATGGTTAGGGTTAGGGTTTGGGATTAGGTGTTAGGTTTATGGGTAGGGTTAGTGTTTGGCTTAGGGTTAGAGTTTTATGGTTTGTGTGAGGTTTTGGGTTAGTTTCAGGGTTAGGGTTAGTGTTTAGGGTTAGGGTTAGTGTTAGCCTTAGGTTAGGCTTAGGGTTCGGGTTAGGGTTAGTTTTATGGTTAGGGGTTATGTTTAGGGTTTGGTTTAGGGTTAGGGTTAGGGTTATGGTTATGGTTATGGTTCGGGCTGGTTTTAGTTTTAGTGTTAGAGTTAGGGTTAGGATTAGGCTTTGGCTTATGGTTAGAGGTTAGATTTAGGGTTAGGATTAATGTTACATTTAGTGTTAGGTTTAACTTTAGGTTTAGGATTTGGGTTAGGGTAAGGTTTAGTGTTAGGGTTAGGGTTAGCATTATGGTTAAGCTGAGGGTTAGGGATTAGGGTTTGTGTTAGGCTGAGGGTTAGTGTTATGGTTAGGATTCAGGGTTAGTGTTAGTATTAGGGTTAGCATTAGGGTTTAGGGTTATGTTTAGGGTTAGGGTTAATGTTTTGATTAGTGTTAGGGGTAAGAGTTAGAGCTTAGGTTTAGGGTTAGGATTAGGTTTAGAGTTTAGTGTTAGGGTTGGTGTTAGCGTTATGTTTAGTTTTAGGGTTAGGGTTAGAAGTTAGGGTTAGTGTTAGGGTTAGGTTTATGGTTAGGATTAGGGTTAGGTTAGCATTAGGTTTATGGTTGGGTTACAGTTATGATTAGGTTTAGGTTTAGGGTGAGGGTTAGGGTTGGGCTTAGAGGTTATGAATAGAGTTGGGTTAGGTTGAGGGTTATGGTTAGAGGTTAGCGATTGTTTTAGGGTTAGAGTTAGGGTTGGGTTAGTGTTAGGGTTTATGCTTCGGTTCAGGGTTAGGCTCAGTGTTAGATTTGGGTTAGGGATGCGTTAAGGGTTAGGGTTAGTTTGGTGTGTAGTTTTACGGTTAGGGTTATGTTTAGGGTTAGAGTTAGGTTTAGGGTTAGGGTTAGGAATAGATGTTATAGTTCGGAGTAGGTTTAGGATTATGGTTAGATTTAGGGTTAGGGTTAGTGTTAGGGATAGGGTTAGGTGTTAGGTGATAGGGTGAGGGTTAAGTTTAGGCTTCGGGTTATGGTTAGGTTTAGGGTTACGATTAGGTTTAGGGTTAGTCTTACGGTTATGGTTATGGTTAGGGTTAGGTTTAGTGTTAGTGTTAGGGTTCGATTTTGCATTAGAATTATGGGTGAGGTGTTAGGAATAGAGGTAGGGTTAGTGTTACTGTTAGGGTTAGGGTTAGGGATAGTGTTAGGTTTAGGGTTAGGGTTTAGGGTTAGTTATACGGTTAGGGTTAGGGTTGGGGTTACGGTTAGGCTTCGGGTTATGGTTAGGTTTAGGGTTATGATTAGGTTAGTGTTAGTATTAGTGTTAGTTTATAGGACTAGGGTTAGGGTTAGCGTTATGGTTAGAGGCTAGCATTTGGTTTAGGGTTAGAGGTAGGGTTAGGGTTAGGGTTAGGCTTAGAGGTTATGGTTATGGTTACGGTTAGGGTTAGGGTTAAAGCTTAAGTTCAGGTTTCGGGTAAGGGTTAGTGTTAGGGATGGGGTAAGGGTTAGTATTAAGGTCAGTGATTAGTTTTAGGTTTAGCTTTATGGTTAGTGTTAGGGTAAGGTTTAGAGGTTAATGTTAGGGTTAGGGTTAGGATTAGGGTTACTTTTAGGGTTAGGTTTAGGGTTAGGTTTAGGGTTAGGGTTAGAGTTAGTTTTAGAGTAAGGTTTAGGCTTAGAGTTATGGTTTGTGTTAGGGCTACAATTATTTTAGGGTTAGGGTTAGGGTTAGGGTTAGGGTTAGGGTTAGGGTTATGATTAGGGTTAGCATTTAGTGTTAGGGTTAGGGATAGGGTTAGGGTTATGGTTAGGGTTACCATTTAGGGTAAGGTTTAGTGTTAGGTTTAGTGTTATGGTTAGGGTTAGTGTTAGGTTGAGGTTTAGGTTTAGGTTTAGAGTTAGGGTTAGGTTTAGGGTTATGTTTAGGGTTAGGGTAAGGTTTAGGGATTAGGTTTAGGGTTAGGGTTAGGGTTCAGGTAGGGTTTGGTTAAGACAAGGTTAGGGTTGGACTTTAGGATTAGGGTTAGTGTTATGGTTAGGGTTAGGTTTTGGGATTATGGATTAGTCTTACAGTAGGTTTGAGGTTTGGGTTATGGTTAGGGTTTTATGGTTTGATTATATCTATTGTTAGTGTTAGGCTTAGGGTTAGGGTTTGGGTTAGGGTTTAGGGTTAGGGTTAGTGTTAGGCTTAGGTTCAGGCTTAGGGTTAGGGTTAGGGTTAGGTTTATGGTTCGTGGTTTGTGTTATGGTTATGGTTATGGTTATGGTTATGGTTATGGTTATGGTTTGGGTTAGGGTTACGGCTGGGTTTAATTTTAAACTTATGCTTAGGATTAGGTTTAGTCTTTCGGGTAGGCTTAGAGATTAGATTTAGGGTTAGGGTTAGGGTTAGGTTTACGTTGAGCTTTAGGTTTAGGATTTGGGTTATGGTTACGTTTACGGTTAGGGATAGGGTTAGGGATAGGATTAGGGTTAGGGTTAGGGGTTAGGGTTAGGGGTTAGTGTTAGTGTTTTGGTGAGGGTTAGAATTATGTTTACGGGTCAGGGTTAGTGTTAGTGTTAGTGTTAGGGTTAGTGTTAGGGGTTAGGGTTATAGTTAAGGTTAGGGTTAACGTTTGTGTTACGGTTAGGGTTACGAGTTAGAGTGTAGGGTTAGGGTTAGTGTTAGCGTTATGTTTAGTGTTAGGGTTTGTGTTAGAAGTTTGAATTAGGTTTATTGTTAGGGTTAGGTTTATGCATATGGTTACAGTTAGGGTTAGGTTAGCATTAGGTTTAGAGTTGGGTTAGGGTTATGATTAGGTTTAGGGTTAGGTTTAGGGTTTGTTTTAGGGTTAGCGTTAGGTTTATTGTTAGGAATACGGTTTAGGTGTTAGGGATAGGGTTAATGTTAGGCTTCAGGTTACGGTTAGGGTTAGGGTTATGAATAGGTTTAGGGTTAAAGTTAGGTTAACGTTAGGTTTAGGGTTATGGTTATGGTTAGTGTTAGGATTAGGGTTAGGATTAGGGGTTAGGTGTTAGGATTAGGGTTAGGGTTAGGGTTAGTTTTATGCTTAGTGTTAGTGTTAGTTTTAGGGTTATGGTTGGGTTAGGGTTAGAGTTTAGGTTGAGTGTTAGGGTTACAGTTCTGGTTAGGTTTATGGTTAGGTTTTAGGGTTAGGGTTAGCGTTAGTGTTAGGGTTGAGTTTAGTGTTAGTGTTAGGGTTAGGTTTAGTTTTTGGGTTGGGGTTATAGGTTAGATTTAATGTTAGGTTAAGGGTTAGATTTAGGTTTAGCGTTAGGTTTAAGATTTGGGTTAGGGTTAGGTTTAGGTTTAGGTAGCATTATGTTTAGGTTTAGGTTTATGGGTTAGGGTTCTTTTTAGGGTGAGGGTTCGGGTTAGGGTTAGGGGTCACGTTTAGGGTTAGTGTTCGGATTAGTGTTAGGGGTTAGGGTTATTGTTAGGGTTAATTTTGGGGTTAGGGTTAGGGGTGTTTGAGGTGAGGGTTAGGGTTCGGGTTAGGTTTATAGTTAAGGGTCAGGGTTAGTGTTAGGTTTATGTTTAGGGTTAGGGTTAGGTTAAAAGTTAGTATTAGGGTTAGTGTTATTGTTAGGATTATTGTTAGGGTTAGGGTTAGAGTTAGGTTAGCGTTAGGTTTATGTTTGGCTTAGGGTTATGATTAGAATTAGGGTTTGGTTTAGGGTTAGAATAGGGTTAGTTTTAGGTTTAGCATTAGGATTAGGCTTATGGTTATGGATTAGGTGTTAGCGATAGGGTTATGGTTTGGCTTCGGGTTACGTTTAGCTTTAGGGTTATGTATAGGTTAAGGGTTAGGCTTGGGTTTAGCATTAGGTTTAAGGTTATGTATAGTTTTAGTGTTAGGGTTAGGGTTAGGTTAGGGTTAGGTTTCTGGGTTAGGGTTTAGGGTTAGGGTTAGTGTTAGGGTTTGTGTTAGGGTTAGGTTTAGGGTTAGTGTTACGATTAGGTCTAGGGTTAGGGTGAGGTTTAGGGTTAGTGTTAGGGTTAGTGTTAACTTTAGGTTTAGTTTTAGCATTAGGGTTAGGATTAGGGTTCGGTTTAGGGTTATAGTTAGGGGTTAGGTTTTAAGGATAGTGTTAGTGTTAGGCTTTGGGTTATCATTAAGTTTAGGGTCATGAATAGGTTTAGGGTTATGTTTGGGCTTAGCGTTAGGTTTAGTGTTAGGTTTAGGTTTAGGGTTAGGGTTAGGGTTAGGGTTATTGTTAGGGTTAGAGTTATGGATTTCGAGTTAGGGATAGGGTTAGGGTTAAGGTTAGTGTTAGGATTAGTTTTACGGTTTGGGTTAGGATCATGGTTAGAGTTAGGGTTTAGGGTTGGGGTAGTGTTAGTGTTAGGGTTAGGTTTAGATTTAGGTTTAGGGTTAGTGTTAGGTTTAGAGGTTAGGGATATGCTTAGGTTTGGTTTAGGCTTAGGTTTAGGGTTAGGGTTAGAGTTTGGATTAGGTTAAGTGTTAGGGTTAGGTTTAGGTTTAGGGATTAGTGTTGCGGTTAGGATTAGGCTTTGGTAAGTGTTAGGGTTAGGTTAAGACAAGTTTATAGTTGGGGTTAGGATTAGGGTTATGGTTATGGTTAGTGTTAGGGTTTGGGATTAGAGATTAGGCTTAGGGGTATGGTTAGGGTTTGGGTTTTTGTTTGGATTTTATGGTTTGAATTAGGGTTAGGTT
Source organism: Cavia porcellus (assembly GCF_034190915.1). Classification (NCBI taxonomy): domain Eukaryota; kingdom Metazoa; phylum Chordata; class Mammalia; order Rodentia; family Caviidae; genus Cavia; species Cavia porcellus. The sequence continues at coordinate 8,076,624 of NW_026947518.1, forward strand.
TAGTGTTAGGGTTAGGTCTAGCATTAGGGTTAGGGTTTAGGGTTAGGGTTTTATTAGGCCTAGGTTTAGGCTTAGGGTTAAGGTTAGGGTTAGGTTTATGGTTGGGGGTGTTAGGGTTAGGGCTGGTTTTAGTTTTAGGGTTAGGGTTAGTGTTAGGATTAGGCTTTGGGTTAGGGTTAGAGGTTAGATTTAGGTTTAGCGTTAGGGTTAGCTTTAGCTTTATGTTTAGTATTTGGGTTAATGTTAGGTTTATGGTTATGGTTAGGTTTAGGGTTAGTGTTACTGTTAAGCTGAGGTTTAGGGGTTAGCATTAGTGTTAGGATGTTGTTTAGGGTTTGGTTATTGGTCAGCGTTAGTGTTAGTGTTAGAGTTAGGGGTTATGGTTATGGTTAGGGTTAGTTTTAATGTTTGTGTTATGGTTAGGGGTAAGAGTGAGAGGTTAGGATTAGAGTTAGGGTTAGAGTTTAGGGTTAATGTTGGTGTTAGGTTTATGTTTAGTGTTAGGGTTAGGGTTAGAAGTTAGGGATTGCGTTAGTGTTAGTTTTACGGTTAGGATTAATTTTAGGTTAGCATTAAGTTTAGGGTTGTGTTAGGGTTATGATTAGGTTTAGGGTTAGGGTTAGGTTTAGGGTTAGTTTTAGGGTTAGCATTAGGTTTAGGGTTAGGATTACGGGTTAGTTAGTGTTAGGCTTCGGGTTACGTTTAGGGTTAGGGTTATGAATAGGTTTAGGGTTAGGGTTAGATTTAGCGTTAGGTTCAGGGTTATGGTTAGGGTTAGTGTTAGAATTAAGGTTAGGGTTAGGTGTTAGGTGTTATGATTAGGTTTAGGATTAGTGTTAGGTTTAGAGTTAAGGTTAGTGTTAGGTTTAGTTTTAGGGTTAGAGTGGCATTAGTGTTTAGGGTTAGGGTTTAGGGTTAGGGTTAGGGTTAGGTTTAGCTTTAGGGTTAGGATTAGTGTTAGGGTTAGTGTTAGTGTTCGGTTTAGGGAATAGGGTTAGGATTAAGGTTAGGATTACTGTTAGTTTTAGGGTTAGGTTTAGACAAGATTAGGGTTGGGGTTAGGATTCAATTTAAGTTTATAGTTAAGGTAAGGGTTAGGTTTAGGTTTTGGGGTTAGCTGTTAGGGTTAGTGTTAGGTTTAGGTTTAGGTTTAGGTTTAGGTTTAGGGTTAGGTTTCGGGATCGGGTTAGGGTTAGTGTTAGGGTAAGACCAGTTTAGGGTTGGGGTTGGGTTTGTGTTAGATTTATCTTCAGGGTTAAAGTTAGTGTTAGAGTTTGGGGTTAGGGTTAGGATTAGGGTTAGGGATAAGTTTGTGTTAGGGTTAGGGTTTTATGGTTAGAGTTAGGGTTTAGGGTTAGTGTTTGGTTTAGCTTTAATGTTAGTGTTAGGGTTAGTGTTAGAGTTAGTGTTAAGTTTAGTGGTTAGGTGTTATGGATCAGGTTAGTGTTAGGCTTTGGGTCACGGTTAGTGTTAGGGTAAGGGTTAGGTTTAGGTTTAGGGTTAGGGTTACGTTTAGAGTTTAATGTTAGGGTTAGTTATAGGGTTAGGGTTAAGGTTTGGTTTAATGTTAGTGCTAGGAGTTAGGCTTAGTGTTAGGGTTAGGTTTACGGTTAGGGATAGGGGATACTCTTAAGGTTAAGTTTAGGGTTAGTGTTTTTTTTTTTTTTTGTTAGTGTTAGGGGTTAGAGTCAGAGGTTAGGTTTAGGCTTAGGGTAAGGGTTAGGGTTAGGGTTAGTGTCTACGGTTAGGGTTAGTGTTAGGTTTATGTTTAGGGTTAGGGTTAGGATTAGAAGTTAGTGTTAGGGTTACGATTAGGTTAATGGTTAGTGTTGTGATAGGGTTAGGGATTTATTATAGAGTTAGTGTTAGGATTAGATTTTGGGTTAGGGTTAGGGGTTAGGTGTTAGGGACAGGGTTAGTGTTAGGCTTCGGGTTATGGTTAGGGTTAGTATTATGGTTAGCTTTAAGGTTAGGGTTAAGTTTAGCATTATGTATACGGTTAGTTTTAGGGTTAAGCCTAGGTTCAGGATTTGGGTTTGATTTAGGGTTAAGGTTAGGCTTAGGCTTAGTTTTAGGGTGCGGGTTAGGTTTAGGATTAGTGTTAGGGTTAGTTTTTGGTGTTAGGGTTAGTGTTAGGGTTAGAGGTTAGGGATAGCGTTAGTTTTAGGTTTACCCTTAGGGTTAGGGTAAGGGTTACGGTTAGGTTTAGATTTAAGCTTAATGTTAGGTTTATTCTTAGGTTTAGGGTTAGGGTTAGGATTAGGTTTAGGGTTAGGTTTAGTGTTAGGCTTTCGATTAGGTATTAGGTTTTGGGTTAGGATTAGGGTCCGCTATGGGTTTAGGGTTAGGGTTAGAAAAGGTTAAATTTGGGGTTAGGATTAGGGTTAGGGTTATGATTAGGGTTAGGTTTATGGTTTGGAATAAGAGGTTAGAGATAGCTGTAGTTTAGGGTTTGGGGTAGGGTTAGGGTTTTATGCTTTGGGTTAGGGTTAGGCTTAGGGTTAGGGTTAGGGTTAGGATTAGTTTTAGGGTTAGGGTTAGGATTTAGTGTTAGTGTTAGCGTTAGGATTAGAGTTATGGTTAGTGTTAGGGTTAGGATTAGGGCTGGTTTTAGTGTTATTTGAGGGTTAGGGTTAGTGTTAGGCTTTGTATTATAGTTAGAGTTTAGATTTAGGGTTAGTGTTAGTTTTTGGGTTAGGTTTAGCGTTGGTTTTAGGATTTGTGTTAGGGTTACTTTTAGCGATAGTTTTAGGTTTAGGGTTAGCGTTAGGGTTAGGGCTTAAGGATAGTGTTAGAGTGGGGGTTAGAGTTAGGGTTAGGGATAAGGGTTAGTTTTAGTGTTAGGGTTTGTGTTAGGGGTTATGGTTACGGTTAGGGTTTGGGTTAATGTTTTGGTTACGGTTAGGGCTAAGAGTTAGAGGTTAGGGTTAGGGTTAGAGTTAGAGTTGAGGGTTAGCGTTAGTGTTGTGTTTATGTTTTGGGTTAGGGTTGTGGTTAGAATTTAGTGTTAGGGTTAGGGAAATAGTTAGGGTTAGTGTTAGGGTTAGGTTAGCGTTAGGTTAAGGGTTGAGTTAGGGTTATAATTTGGTGTAGGGTTAGGTTTACGGATAGTTTTTGGGTTAGCATTAGGATTAGGGTTAGTGTTAAGTATTAGGTGTTAGGGATAGGGTTAGGGTTAGGATTTGGGTTACGGTTAACATTAGGGTTATGAATAGGTTTAGGGTTATGGTTAGCTTTAGTGTTAGGTTTAGGGTTATGGTTAGGTTTAGTTTTAGGGTTAGGCTTAGTGTTAGGGTTTGGTGTTAGGGTTTAGGGTTAGGGTTAGATTAGGATTTGGATTAGTGTTAGGGTTAGTGATACGATTAGGTTTAGGGTTAGTGTTTGTGTTAGGTTTAGTGTTAATGTTAGGGTTAGCGTTAGGTTTAGGGTTAGTATTAGGGTTAGGATTAATTTCAGGTTGAGGGTTAGGGTTATGTTTAGGGTTAGGGTGAGTTTTTAGGTTTTAGGGATACGGTTAGGGTTAGGCTTCGGTTTATGGTTGGGGTTAGGGTTATGAATAGGTTTAGTGTTACACTTGGTGTTAGCGTTAGGGTCAGTGTTAGGTTTAGGTTTAGAGTAAGGTGTTAGGTGTTAGGGATAGGGTTAGGGTTAAGTTCAGTGTTAGCGTTAGTTTTATGGTTAGAGTTAGGATCAGGGTTAGGGTTAGGGTTTAGGGTAAGTGTTAGTGTTAGGGTTAGGGTTAGGGTTAGTTTTAGGTTTAGGGTTAGGTTTAGGTTAAGAGTTTAGGATTAGGGTTAGGGTTAGGCTTAGATTTAACTTTAGGGTTATGGTTAGGTTTAGGTTTAGGGTTAGGGTTATGGTATTGGATTAGGGTTAGTGTTAGGGTTAGATTTAGGGATAGGGTTAGACAAGGTTAGGGTTGGGGTAAGGATTAGGGTTAGTGTTATGGTTAGGGTTAGGGTTAGCATTTAGGATTAGGCGTTAGGTTTAGGGGTAAGGTTCGGATTTGGGTTAGGGATTTATGTTTTGGTTTAGGGTTTGGTTTGGTGTTAGTGTTAGGGTTAGGGATAGGGTTAGGGTTTAGGGTTAGTGTTAGTGTTAGGCTTAGGGTTAGGGTTAGTATTAGGCTTAGGGTTAGGGTTAGGTTTAGGGTTTAGTTTAGGTTTGGGTTAGGTTTAGGGTTAGGATTAAGTTTAGGCTTAGGGCTGGGTTTAGATTTAGGGTTAATTTAGGCTTAGGCTTCGGCTTTAGGTTAGGGTTAGATGTTAGATTTAGGGTTAGTGTTAGGGTTACTGTTAGGTTTAATATAGGTTTAGGATTTGGATTAGGTTTAGGTTTAGCGTTACAGTTAGGGTTAAAGTTAGTGTTAGGATTATCGTTAGATTTAGGGGTTAGGGTTAGAGTTAGGGTTATCGTTAGGGTTAGGGTCAGGTTTAGGGGTTAGGCTTTGTGTTAGGGTGAGTGTTAAGGTTAGGGTTAGGGGTCAGGGTTCATATTGGTGTTAGGGTTTAGGGTTATGGTTAGGGTTAGGGTTAATATTTGGGTTTGGTTAGGGCTAAGAGTTAGAGGTTAGGGTTATGGTTATGGTTAGGTTTAGAGTTTAGGTTTAGGGTTAGTGTTAGGTTTATGTTTACAGTTAGGGTTAGGGTTAGAGTTAGAATTTAGGGTTTGGGTTAGTGTTAGGTTTATGTTTAGTGTTAGGATTAGGGTTAGAATTTAGGGTTAGGGGTAGGTTAAGAGGTTAGGGTTAGTATTAGGATTAGATTTAAATTTAGGGTTAGCGTTAGGGTTAGGTTTAGGGTTAGGTTTAGGGTTAGCATTTGGGAATAGGGGTTAGGTGTAGTGGTAGGGTTGGGATTTGCGTTAGGGTTTTATGTTTTAGGTTATGGTTTTGTTTAGTGTTAGTGTTAGGGTTAGGGTTAGGGTTAGGGTTAGGGTTAGGGTTTGGGTTTAGGGTTAGGTTTAGTGTTAGTCTTACGATTAGGGTTAGCGTTAGGGTTAGGTTTGGGTTAGGTTTAGGGTTAGGATTAAGTTTAGGATTAGGGCTATATTTAGATATAGGGTTAAGTTTAGGGTTAGGTTTAGGCTTTGGGTTTGGGTTAGATGTTAGATTTAGGGTTAGGGTTAGGGTTACTGTTAGGTTTAATATAGGTTTAGGATTTGGATTAGGGTTAGGTTTAGGGTTACGGTTAGGGTTACAGTTAGCGTTGGGATTATCGTTAGGTTTAGGGTTTAGGGTTAGATTTATGGTTATCGTTAGGGTTAGGGTCAGGTTTTTGGGTTAGGCTTAGTGTTAGGGTGAGGGTTTGGGTTAGGTTTAGGGGTAAGTGTTCATATTAGTGTTAGGGTTAGGGTTAGGGTTTAGGGTTATGGTTAGTGTTACGGTTAATATATGGGTTAGCATTAGGGATAAGAGGAAGAGGTTAGGGTTAGGGTTACGGTTAGGGTTAGAGTTTAGGTTTAGGGTTAGTGTTAGGTTTATGTTTACAGTTAGGGATAGGGTTAGAATTTGGGTTAAGGTTAGTGTTAAAGTTATTGTTATGTTTATGAATATGGTTAAGGTTAGGTTAGCGTTAGGTTAGGGTTGCTTTAGGGTTATGATTAGGTTTAGGGTTAGGGTTAGTTTTAGGGTTAGCGTTAGGTTTAGGGTTAGAGTTACAGGTTTGGTGGTAGGGATAAGGTTAGTGTTAGGCTTTGGGTTACGGTTAGGGTTAGGGTTATGAATAAGTTTAGTGTTAGGGTTAGGTTTAGCGTTAGGTTTAGTGTTTTGGTTAGAGTTAATGTTAGGATTAGGGTTATGGATTAGGTGTTAGGTTTAGGGTTAGGGTTAGGGGTTCATGTTATTTTTAATGTTAGTGTGAGGGTTAGTTTAAAGTTAGGGTTAGGGTTAGGGTTTGAGTTCAGGGTAAGGGTTAGTGTTAGGGTTAGGGTTAGGATTAGGTTTAGGGTTAGGGTTAGGTTTAGGTTAAGAGGTTAGGGTTAGTGTTAGGGTTAACTTTAGTCTTAGGTTTAAGGTTAGGGTTAAGGTTAGGGTTAGGGTTAGGTTTAAGGTTATGTTTAGGGTTAAGGTTAGTGTTAGGATTAGGGTTAGGGTTCGGCGTTAGGTGTTAGGGATAGTGTTAGTGTATGTTTATGGTTTGCATTAGGGTTAGGATTAAGGTTAGGGTTAGGGTTAGTTTTAGGGTGAGATTTAGGTTTAGGGATAGTGTGATGGTTAGGGTTTAGGGTTAGGGTTTGGATTAGGGTTAGGTTTAGCTGTTAGGTTTAGGCCAAAAGGTAAGTTTTAAGGTTAGGGTTAGGGTTAGCGATAGCGTAAGGTTTAGGGTTAGGATTAGAGTTAGGTTTAGGGTTAGTGTTGGAGTTAGCATTAGCTTTAGGGCTAAGGTTAGGGTTAGTGTTAGGTTTAGGTTTAGGATTAGGGGTTAGGATTTAGGGATAGTTTTAGGGTTAGGGTTAAGCTTAGTGTTAGTGTTAGTTTTAGGGTTAGGGTTAGGATTATGGTTAGGGTTATGGTTTAGTGTTATGGTTAGTGTTAGGTTTACGGTTAGGGTTAGGTTTAGGGGTTAGGTGTTAGGGATAGGGTTACCGTTAGGCTTTGGGTTACTTTTAGTGTTAGGGTTACAATTGGGTTTAGGGTTAGGGCTGGGGTTAAATTTAGGGTTTTTGGATAGAGGTCAGGGTTATGGTTAGGGTAACGGTTTGGGTAAGTGTTCGGGTTAGAGTTAAGGTTACTATTAGTTTTAGGTTTAGATTTATTGTTAGGTTTGTGGTTAGTGTTAGGGTTAGGCTTAGGTTTAGATTTAGGGTTAGTGTTAGGGTTAGGATTAGTTTTAGGGTTAGGGTTAGGTTTAGGTTTAGGGTTAGGGGTTAAGTTTTAGGCATAGGTTTAGGGTTAGGCTTCATATTATGGTTATGTTTAGGGTTAGGTTTAGTGTTATGGTTAGGTTTAGGGGTAGGTTAGGGTTAGTGTTAGGTTTCAGTTTACTTTAGGGTTAGGGTTAGGTTTTGGGTTAGGGTTAGGATTTCGTTTAGGCTCATGTATAAGGTTAGTGTTAGGGTTAGTTTTAGGGTTAGGGTTAGCGTTAGATTTAGGTTTAGTGTTAGGATTAGGGTTTCAGTTAGGGTTAGGTTTAAGGTTAGCATTAGGGTTAGTTTTAGAGTGAGTGTTAGCTCTAGGCTTATTTTTAGGATTAGGGTTTATGGTTAGGGTTAGGGTTCGGTTTAGGGTTAGTTTTAGGGTTAGAGGCTAGGGATAGGGTTTGTGTTAGGTTTAGGGTTAGTCTTTAGGTTTGGGGTTAGTGTTAGTGTTCGGGTCAGGGCTAGGGGTCAGGGTTAGGGTTGGGGTTAGGGCTAGGTTTATTGTTTGGGTTAGGGTTTAGGTTTGCGTTAGGGTTATTGTAAGTGGTAGGGTTAGGTTTAGGTTTATGATTAGGTTTAGGATTTGGCTTAGAAGTTAGGTTTAGTTTCAGTGTTTTTGTTAGGGTTAGGCTTAAGGTTAGTTTTAGTGTTAGGGTTAGGGTTAGGGTTAGGGTTAGGGTTAGGGTTAGGGTTTGGGCACGGGATGGGCTTAGTGTTAGGGTTAGGGTAAGACAAGGTTAGGGTTGGAGTTAGGGTTAGGGTTAGATTTATCTTTAGGGTTAGGGTTAATGTTAGAGTTTGGGGTTAGTGGTTAGGTTTAGCTTTAGGTTTATGTTTTGTGTTAGGGTTAGGGTTTTATGGTTATTGATAGGGTTAGGGGTTATTGTTTGGTTTAGGCTTAAGGTTAATGTTATGGTTAGGGTTAGAGTTAAGGTTATGGTTAGGGATTAGGTGTTAGGGATATATTTAGTGTTAGGCTTTGGGTTACAGTTAGGGTTAGTGTTATGATTAGGTTTAGTTTTAGGGTTAGGGGTACGGTTAGAGTTTATTGTTAGTGTTAGTGTTAGGGATAGGGTTAAAGTTATGGTTATGCTTAAGGTTAGTTACAGATTTAGCATTAATGTTTGAGTTAGTGTTAGTGTTAGGCTTAGGGTTAGGTGTTAGGGTTAGGGTTAGTGTGTAGCGTTAGTGTTAGTGTTAGGTTTATGTTTAGTTTTAGGGTTAGGGTTAGATGTTAGGGTGAGGTTTTCAATTAGGTTTAGGGTTAGTGTTAGGGATAGGGTTAGGGATTTGCTATAGGGTTGGGTTAGGGTTAGGGTTATAGTGTTAGAATCAGGGTTAGGGTTATGTTTAGGGTTAGGGTTTAGGTTACGTTTAGTGTTACATTTACTGGTTAAGTTTTAGGGTTGGGGTGAGGATTCGGGTTAGTGTTATGGTTACGTTTAGGGTTAGGGTTAGCATTTTAATTAGATTTAGGATTAAGGTTACATTAGGTTTAGGGTTAGGGTTAGCGTGAAGTTTTGTGTTAGCTTTAGGGTTATAGTTAGGGTTAGGTTTAGTGCTAGGTTTAGGGTTAGGATTAGGGGTTAGGTGTTAGGTGTTAGGGATTAGGGGTTAGTTTTAGGATTAGTGTTACAGTTCGGCTTTTGGTTAGGGTTATGTTTAGGGTTAGAATTATTGTGTTATGGTTAGGTTGAGGTTTAGGGTTAGGGTTAGGGCTAGGATTAGACGTTAGGTTAAGTTTTAGTGTCAGGGTTAGCACTAGGGTTACTGTTAGTGTTAGGTTTAGGGTTGAGGTTAGAAGTTAGGTTTAATGTTAGTGTTAGTGTTAGGATTAGGGTTAGTGTTATGGTTATGGTTAGGGTTAGGGTTTGAGTTAGAGGTTAGTTTTAGGGTTAGGTTTAGGTTTAGGGTTCGGTTAGGGAAATGGTATGGTTTAGGGTTAGGGTTAGTGTTATGGTTATGGTTAGGGTTAGGGTTTGGTTTAGCATTAGGTTTAGGTTTAGGTTTAGGGTTAGTGTTAGGTTTAGGTTATGGTTAGGGGTAAGGAGTTAGGGATAGGATTATGTTTAGGTTTTGGGTTAAGGTTAGTTTTAGGGTTAGTTTTAGACTTGGGATTAGGATTAGGGTTAGGGCTATTTAGGGTTAAGGTTAGCTTTAGGCTTAGGTTTACTGTTAAGGTTATGGTTAGGGTTAGGTTAGGGTTAGGTTTCGGGTTTAGTGTTAGGCATAGGATTAGGGTTAGACTTCACATTAGGGTTAGGTTTAGGGTTAGAGATACGGTTTGGGTTAGGGTTAGGGTTAGGTTAGCTTTATGTCTAGGGGTTTGGTGTTAGGGATAGGATTATGGTTAGGGTTCGGGTTACTGTTAGGGTTAGTTTTTCGATTCAGTTTAGGATTAGGGTTAGGTTTAGGGTTATGGATTTGGGTTACATTTAGGGTAAGGTTTAGGGTTAGTGTGTTGTTTAGGGTTAGGGTTAGTGGTATGGTTACGATTAGGTTTAGGTTTAGGGTTAAAGTGAGTGTTAGGGTAAGGTTTAGTTTTAGGTTTAGGATTAGGGTTAGGGTTAGGGTTTATGGTTAGGGTTAAGTTTAGGGTTAGTGTTACGGTTACGGTTAAGGTTAGAGTTAGGTTAGGATTAGGTTTGGGGTTAGGTGTTAGGCATAGGGTTAGGTTTAGGCTTCGGATTAGGGTTAGGGTTAGTTTTACGGTTAGGGTTAGGGTTAGGTTTGGGGTTAGTCTAGCGTTAGGTTTATGGGTTAGATATTAGATATAGGGTTAGTGTTAGCCTTCAGGTTACTGTTAGGCTTAGGTTCATGATTGGGTTTAGGGTTCGGTTTAGGGTTATGGTTATGGTTTTTGCTTAGGGGTTAGGGTTAGGGTTAGGTTAGGATTAGGTTTAGGGTTAGGGTTAGTTTAAAGTTAGGTTTAGGTTTAGGGTTACGGATAAGTTTAGTGTTAGGGTTAGTGTTAAGTTTAGTTTTAGGGTTATTGTTAGGGTTAGGGTTAGGGTTAGGATTCGCTAACGGGTTAGGTTTAGGGTTAGGGTAAGACAAGATTAGGTTCGGGTTGTGGTTAGGTTTAGATTTATCTTTAGGGTTAGGGTTCGAGTTAGAGTTTGGGGTTAAAGTTTAGGTTTAGAGTTAGGTTTAGGATTTGTGTTAGGGCTATTGTTTTATGGTTAGTGTTAGGTTTTAGGGTTAGTGTTTGGTTTAGGCTTAGGGTTAGGGTTATGTTTGGGTTTAGAGTTAGGGTTAGGGTTAGGGGTTAGGTGCCAGGGATAGAGTTAGTGTTAGGCTTTTGTTTACATTTAGGGTTAGCATTATGATTAGGCTTAGTGTTAGGGTTAGGGTTATGGTTAGAGTTTTGTGTTATGCTTAGTGTTAGTGTTAGGGTTAAAGTTATGTTAAGGGTTAGGGTTAGTTATAGGGTTAAGGTTAACTTTTGGGTTACAGTTAGTGTTAGAGGTTAGGGTTAGTGGTTAGGGTTAGGGTTAGTGTGCAGGGTGAGGTTTAGTGTTAGGTTTATGTTCAGTTTTTGTGTTAGCGTTCGAATTTAGGGTTAGTGTTATGATTAAGTTTATGGTTATTGTTAGAGATAGGGTTATTGATTTGGTAGAGGGGTCAATTTTAGGGTTAGAGTTATGATTAGAGTTAGGGTTAGGGTTAGAATGTCAGTGTTAGGGTTAGGGTTAGGTTTAGGGTTAGGTTTAGGGTTAGGGTTAGTGTTACGGTTTAGTTAAGGTTAAAGTTAGCGTTAAAATTAGATTTATGATTAGGGTTATAGTTAGGATTAGGCTAGGTTTAGGGTTAGTGTGAGGTTTAGGGTTAGGTTTAGGGTTAGGGTTACTGTTAGGGTTAGGTTTATGATTGTTTTAGGGTTAAGTTTATGTTAGGGTTATGGTTTGGGGTTAGGTGTTAGGGTTAGGGTCAGGGTTTGGTTTAGGGATAGGGTTTGGTTAGGGTTAGAGTTAGGGTTAGGGTTAGTTTAAGGTTATGGTTAGGTTTAGGATTAATTTTAGTGTTACGTTTAGGATTACAGATAATGTTAGTGTTAGGGTTAGAGTTAGTGTTATTGTTAGGGTTAGGCTTAGGTTTAGGGTTAGGGTTAGGGTTCGGGATTGGGTTAGGGTTAGGGTTAGGATAAGACAAGATTAGGGTTGGGGTTATGGTTAGGGTTAGATTTATCTTTAGGGTTAGGGTTAGGGTTAGAGTTTGGGGTTAGGGTTTAGGTTTAGGGTTAGGGTTAGGTTTTGTGTTAGGGTTAAGTTTTGTATTAGTGTTAGGGTTTTATGGTTAGTGTTAGGGTTTAGGGATAGTGTTTGTGTTAGTCTTAGCATTAGGGTTATGCTTAGGGTTAGAGTTAGGGTTAGGGTTAGGGGTTAGGTGTAAGGGATAGGGTTAGTGTTAGGCTTTGAGTAATGGTTAGTGTTAGGGTTATGATTAGGTTTAGGGTTAGGGTTATGGTTAAAGTTTAGTGTTAGGGTTAAAGTTATGGTTAGGGTTAGGGTTGGTTATAGAGTTAGGGTTAAGTTTTGGGTTATGGTTAGCATTAGGGGTTAAGGTTAGTGGTTACAGATATGGTTAGTGTGTAGGGTTACGGTTAGTGTTAGGTTTATGTTTAGTTTTAGTGTTGGGGTTCGAAGTTAGGGTTAGGGTTATGATTATGTTTACGGTTATTGTTAGGGATAGTGTTAGAGATTTGGTAGATGGGTTAGGGTTAGAATTAGGATTAGAGTTAGGGTTAGCGTTAGAGTGTTAGTGTTAGAGCTAGACATAGGGTTAGGTTTTGGGTTGGGTTTAGGTTTAGTGTTAGGGGTTAGCATTTAGGGTTAGGGTTAGTGTTACAGTTAGGTTTAGGGTTAGGATTAGCATTATAATTAGATTTACATTTAGGGTTATGGTTAGGGTTAGGCTTAGGTTTAGGGTTAGCGTGAGGTTTAGGGTTAGGGTGAGGGTTAGGCTTAAGTTAAGGGTTAGGTTTAGGTTTAGGTTTAGGGTTAGGGTTAGTGTTAGGGTTCAGGTTAAGGTTAGGGTTAATGTTAGTTTTAGGGTTAGGTTTAGGTTTAGTGTTACTGTTAGGGTTAGAGTTAAGGTAAGAGGTTAGATTTAGGTTTAGGTTTAGGTTTAGGTTTAGGTTGAGGATTAGGGTTACGGTTAGCGTTTGGGATAGTTTAAGGTTTAGGGTTAGGATTAGTGTTGGGCTTAGCGTTAGTTTTAAGGTTAGGGTTAGGGTTAGTGTTAGGTTTAGTTTTAGGGTGAGGAGTTAGGAGTTTGCGATAGGGTTAGGGTTAGGGTTAATGTTAGTTTTAGGGTCAGTTTTAGGGTTAGGGTAAGGATTAGGGTTAGGGTTAAGGTTAAGGGTTAGGGTTAGGTTTAGTGTTAGGGTTAGTGTTATGGTTAGGTTTAGGGTTAGGGTTAGGGTTAGGTTAGGTTTAGATTTTGGGGTTAGGTATTAGGGATAGGGTTAGAGTTAGGCTTCGGGTTAGGTTTAGTGTTAGGGTTACTGTTAGAGTTAAGGTTAGGTTTAGGTTTAGCATTAGGTTTATTGTTAGTGTTAGGTTTAGGATTTGGGTTAGGGTTAGGGTTAAGGTTAGGGATAGGGTTAGTTACACGGTGCGTGTTAGGTTTAGGTTTAGTGTTCGGTTTAGAGATTGGGTTTAGGGTTAGAGTTAGGGTTAGTGTTAGGTTTAGGGTTAGAGGTTAGGGTTAGGGTTTGTGTTTGGTTTCATGTTAGGGCTTAGGTTTCGGGTTAGTGTTAGTGTTATGGTTAGGGCTAGGGGTCAGGGTTAGGGTTAGTGGTTAGTGTTAGGGTTACTGTTAGGGTTAAGGTTTGGGTTAGGGTTATGGTTAGTGTTAGGTTTAGGTTGAGGTTTAGGGTTTGTGTTAGGGTTAGACGTTAGGTTTAGTTTTAGTGTTAGTGTTAGGGTTAGGGTTAGTTTTAGTGTTAGGGTTAGGGTTAGAGGTTAGGGAATGGGTAAGGTTTAGAGTTAAGGTTAGGATTAGGGTTAGTGTTAGGGTTCGGGTCGGGTTAGTGTTAGGGTTAGGGTAAGACAAGTTTAGGGTTGGGGTTAGGATTATGGTTAGATATTTCTTTAGGGTAAAGGTTAGGGTTAGAGTTTGTGGTTAGTGGTTAAGTTTCAGGTCAGGGTTTGGTTTTGTGTTATGGTTAGTGTTTTATAGTTAGTGTTAGGGTTTTGGGTTAGTGTTTGGTTTAGGCTTAGGTTTAATTTTATGGTTAGGGTTAGGTTTAGGTTTAGGGTTAGAGTTAGGGTTAGAATTAGAGGTTAGTTTTAGGGCTAGTGTCAGGGTTAGAGTTAGTGTTACTGTTAGGGCTAGGGTTAAGGTTAGTGTTATAATTAGAATTAGGATTATGGTTATGGTTAGGGTTAGACTTAGGTTTAGGGTTAGCATGAGGTTTCTGGTTAGGTTTAGGTTTAGGGTTACGGTTAGGGTTAGTTTTAGGTTTAGGGTTATTTGAGGGGTTAGGTGATAGGGATAGGGTTAGTGATATGTTTAGAGTTTGGGTTAGGGTTCGGGTTAAGGTTAGGGTTAGTGTTAGTTTCAGGTTGAGGTTTAAGTTTAGGGTAATTGTTAGAGTTAGTGTTAGGATTAGGGTAAGTGGTTAGGTTTAGGTTTAGGGTTAGGTTTAGGGTTAGGGTTGGCATCAGGGATAGGTTAAGGGTTAGGGTTAGTGTTAGTGTTGGGGTTAGTGTTAGGTTGTGGATTAGTATTAGGTTTAGTTTTATGTTTAGGTTTAGGATTAGGGGTTAGGAGTTAGGGATAGGTTAATGTTAGTGTTAATATTAGTTTCAGGGTTAGTGTTAGGATTTGGGTTAGGGTTATAGTTTAGGGTTAGGGTTAGGGTTAGTTTAGGGTTGCGGGTAGGCTTAGGTTTAGGGTTAGGTTAGGGTTATGTTTAGGGGTTAGGTGTAAGGGATAGTGTTAGTATTAGCCTGCGGTTTAGGGTTAGGGTTAGGTTTAAGTTTAGGATTAGGGTTAGGGGTAGTTTAGCATTAGGTTTAGTGTTTAGATGTTAGGGACAGGGTTAGGGTTAGGATTCAGGTTACCGTTAGGGTTAGGGTGACGTTTGGGTTTGGGGTTAGGGTTAGGGTTAGCGTTAGGGTTAGGGTTTGGCGTTAGGTGTTAGGGTTAGTGTTAGGGTTATGGTTTGGGTTAGGGTTAGTGTTAGAGTTAGGATTATGATTCAGTTTAAGTTTAGGGTTAGTGTTAGGGTTAGTGTTATGGTTAGAGTTAGGGTTAGGGTTAGGCTTAGGGGTTAGCATTTAGGGTTAGGGTTAGGGTTAGTGTTACGGTTAGTTTTAGGGTTAGGGTTAGCATTATAATTAGATTTAGGGTTAGGGTTATGGTTATGGTTAGGCTTAGGGTTAGGGTTAGGGTGAGGTTTAGGTTTAGGATTAGGGTTAAGGTTATGGTTAGGGTTGTTAGGTTTAGGGTTAGGGTTAAGGTTTACGTGTTAGGGATAGGGTTAATGTTATGCTCAGGGTTTGCCTTAGGGTTCGGGTTAAAGTTAGGGTTAGTGTTAGTTTTAGGGTGAGGTTCAGTTTGAGGGTTAGCGTTAGGGTTAAGGTTAGGGTTAGGGTTAGGGTTAGGGTTAGGTTTAGGGTTAGGTTTAGGATTAGTGTTGGGGTTAGGGTTAGGGTTAGGGTTAGAGTTAGAGTTACGGTTATGGTTTAGGTGTTAGGGATAGGGTTAGTGTTAGGTTTATGGTTAGTGTTAGGTTTAGGGTTTGGGTTAAGGTTAAGGTTAGGGTTAGATTTAGTTTTAGGGTGAGTGTTAAGTTTAGGGTTAGCATTAGGGTTAGTGTTTAGGGTTAGGGTTAGGATTAGGGTTAGGATTAGGGTTAGGTTTAGGGTTAGCAGTATGGGTTGGGTTTAGTGTTAGGGTTAAGGTTTGGGTTAAGGTTATGGTAAGTGTTAGGGTTAAAGTTTGGGTTAGTGTTATGGTAAGTTTTAGGGATAGGTTTACTGTTAGATGTTAGGTTTATTGTTAGTGTTAGCATTAGGGTTAGGATTAATTTTAGGGTTAGGTTTTGCGTTAGGTTTAGGTTAGGTTTAGGGGTTAGGGTATAGGGTTGGGGTTATTGTTAGAGTTATTGTTATGGTTAGGTTTGAGTTAGGGTTAGTGTTATAATTAGATTTAGTATTCAGGTTGGCATTGCGGTTAGGCTTAGGGTTTGGGTTAGCGTGAGGTTTAGGGTTAGCTTTAGGTTTAGGGTTAGGGTTAGGGTTAGTGTTAGGTTTATTGTTAGGGTCACGGCTTCGGTGTTTGGGATAGAATTACTGTTATGTTTAATGTTTGGGTTAGGGTTAGGGTTAAGTTTAGGGTTAAGGTTAGTTTTAGGTTGAGGCTTATGTTTATGGTTAGTGTTAGGTTTAGGGTTTAGGGTTAGGGTTTGGGTTAGGCTTAGGGTTACGTTTAGAGGTTAGAGTTAGGGTTATTGTTAGGGTAAGGGTTCATGCTTAATTTTAGGGTTTGCGTTAGCATTAGTGTTAAGGCTAGGGGTCAGGGTTAGTGTTCGAGTTTAGGGTTAGGGTTAGTGTTAGGGTTTGGGTTTGGGTTAGGGTTAGTGTTAGGGTTCGGTTTAGTGTTAAGTTTAAGGTTCATGTTAGGGTTATGGTAAGTGTTATGGTTAGGTTGTGGTTTAGGTTTAGAGTAAGGTTTGGGTTTAGCATTAGGGTTAGGATTAGGTTTAGTTTTACCATTAGGTTTAGGGTTAGGGTTAGAATTAGAGATTAGTTTTAGGGTTAGTGTTAGGGTTAGTGTTAGGGTTAGGGTTCAGTTAGTGAAAGGCTAAGGTTTAGGGCTAGGGTTAGGGCTAGTGTTGCGGTTAGCGTTAGAGTTAGGGTTGGTGTTAGTGTTAGTGTTAGGTTTAGGTTTAGGGTTAGGGTTAGTGTTAGGTTTAGAGTTAGGGTTAGGGGTAAGGGGTTAGGGATAGGGTTATGGTTAGGTTTATTGTTAAGGTAAGATTTAGGGTTAGTTTTAGTGTTGGGATTAGAATTAGCTTATTGTTACTGCTTTGGATTAGGGTTAGCTTTAGCGTTAGTGTTATGGTTAGTGTTATGTTTAGGGATAGGTTATTGTTAGGTTTAGGGGTTAGGTGTTAGGCATAGGGTTATTGTTAGGCTTCAGGTTAGGTTAGGGTTAGGGTTACGCTTAGGGTTATGTTTATTGTTAGGTTAGGGTTAGGTTTAGGGGTTAGGTGTTCCGGATAGGATTAGGATTAGGCTTCGGTTTACTGTTAGGTTTAGCTTTATGATTGGGTTTAGGGTTAGGGTTAGGTTTAGGTTTATGGTTTTGGGTTAGGGGTTAGGGTTAGGGTTAGGGTTAGGAGTATGGTTACAATTAGGTTTAGGGTTAGGGTAAGGGTTAGGGATAGTGTAAGTTTTAGGATTAGGGTTAGTTTTAGGTTTAGTGTTAGGGGAAGTGTTAGGGTTGGGGTTAGGGTTAGTGTTAGGGTTAGGTTTAGGGTTATAGGTTAGTTTTAGGATTAGGGTTAGGGTTAGGGATAGGTTAAGTTTTAGGTTAAGGGTTAGGCTTAGAGTTAGTGTTAAGGTTAGGTTTAGGGTTAGGGTTGGCGTTAGGTTTTCGTTTACAGTTATGGTTAGTGTTAGTGTTAGGGTTAGGGTTAGGGTTAAGGTTAGTGTTAGGGTTAGTTTTAGTTTTAGGGTTAGGCTTTGGGTTAGGTTTAGGGTTTATGGTTAGAGTTAGGTTTAGGGTTAGTGTTACAGTAAGGGTTAGAGTTAGAGTTAGTTTAGGATTAGTTTTGGTGTTACTTGTTAGGCAAAGGGTTATGGTTAGGTTTCGCATTAGATTTAGGGTTACGTTTAGGGTTAGGTTTAGGGTTATTTTAGCATTAGGTTTAGGGGTTATGTGTTAGGGATAGGGTTAGGGTTAGGCTTCGGTTTACTATTATGGTTAGGTTTACGATTTGGTTTAGTGTTATATTTAGGGTTAGGGTTATGGTTTGGGGTTAGGAGTTAGGTATAGGGTTAGTATTTGTGTTAGGTTTAGTGTTAGGTTAGGGTTAGGTTTAGGTTTAGTTTAAGGTTAGGGTTAGGTTTAGGATTAAGGTTAGAGTTAGTTTAGGGTTACAGATATGGTTAGTGTTAGGGTTAGTGTTAGTTTTAGGGTTAGGTTTAATTTTAGGGTTAGGGTTAGGGGTCAGGATCAGGTTAGGGTTAGGGATAGGTTAAGACAAGATTAGGGTTCGGGTTATGGTTAGGGTTAGATTTATCTTTAGTGATAATTTTAGGGTCAGAGTTTGGGGTTAGGGTTTAGGTTTAGGGTTTGGGTGTGGGTTGTGTTAGGGTTAGTGTTATATAGTTAGTGTTAGGGTTAGGGTTAGTGGTTAGGTGTTAGGGATCGGGTTAGTGTTAGGCTTTGGTTTACAGTTAGGTTTAGGGTTATGATTAGGTTTAGGTTTAGGGTTAGGGTTATGGTTTACGGTTAGAGTTTAGTGTTAGGGTTAGTGTTAATGTTAGGGTTAAAGTTATGGTTAGGTTTAGTGTTACTAATAGGGTTAGGGTTAATTTTTGGGTTGTGGTTAGTGTTAGGGTTTAGGGTTAGTGTGTATTATTAGGTTAGTGTTAGGTTTAGGTTTAGTTTTAGTGTTAGGATTCAAAGTTAGGGTTAGGGTTTCGATTAGGTTTACGGTTACTGTTAGGGATAGGGTTAGGGATTGGTAGAGGGGGTAGTGTTAGGGTTAGAGTTAGGATTAGAGTTAAAGTTAGGTTTAGGGTTAGAGTATTAGAGTTAGGGTTAGGGTTAGGTTTAGGGTTAGGTTTAGAGTTTGGGTTAGGCTTAGGGTTAGGGTTGGGGTTAGCATTTAGGGTTACGATTAGCGTTAGGGTTAGTGTTACGGTTGGGTTTAGGTTTAGGGTTAGCGTTATAATTAGATTTAGCATTAGGGTTATGGTTATGTTGAGGCTAGGGTTAGGGTTAGCATTAGGTTTAGGATTAGGGTTAGGGTTACGGTTAGGGTTAGTGTTAGGTTTAGGGATTTTTGAGGGGTTAGGTGTTAGCAATAGGGTTAGTGTTATGTTTAGGGTTTCAGTTAGGCTTTGGGTTAAGGTTAGGGTTAGTGTTAGTTTTAGGGTGAGGTTTAGGTTTATGGTTAGTGTTAGGGTTGGAGTTAGGGTTAGGGTAAGAGGTTAGGTTTTGGGTTAGGGTTAGGGTTAGGTTTAGGATTAGAGTTACGGGTAGGTTAAGGTTTAGGTTTAATTTTAGCCTTAGGTTTAGGTTTAGGGTTAGGGCTAGTGTTAAGGTTAGGTTTAGTTTTAGGTTTTGGGTAAGGTGTTAGTAGCTAGGGATAGGGTTAGAGTTAGGGTTAATATTAGTTGTAGTGTTAGGGTTAGGATTAGGGTTAGGGTTACGGTTTAGGGTTAGTGTTAGGGTTGGTTACCGTTACGGTTAGGCTTAGGGTTAGGTTTAGGTTCAGGGGATAGCTGATAGGGATAGCATTAGAGTTAGGCTGCGGGTTAGGGTTAGAGTTCCTTTTAGGGTTAGGGTTAGGGGTAGGTTAATGTTAGGTTTAGGGGTTAGGTGTTAGGGAATGAGTTAGGGTTAGGCTTCGGGTTATTGTTAGTGTTAGGTTTACTTTTGGGTTTAGGCTTAGGGTTAGGGTTAGAGTTAGGATTTGGGGTTAGGTGTTAGGGTTAGGATTATGGTTATTGGTTTGGATTCATGTTAGGGTTAGACTTATAGTTACAATTCAGTTTAAGTTTAGTGTTAGTGTTAGGGTTAGTGTTAGTGTTATGGTTAGGTTTAGGGTTAGTGTTAGTATTAGCGTTAGAGTTCGGTTTAGGTTTAGATGTTACTTTTAGTGTTAGGGTTAGTGCTAGGGGTCAAAGTTAGGGTTAGTTGATAGGATTAGGGTTAGTGTTAGGTCTAGGGTTAGGGTTATGGTAAGTGTTAGGGTTATGTGGAGGTTTAGGGTTAGGGTTAGGTTTAGGGTTAGAAGTTAGGTTTAGTGTTAGTGTTACGGTTAGGTTTAGGCTTATTGTTACGGTTAGCTTTAGGGTTAGGGTTAGGGTTAGAGATTAGTTTTAGTGTTAGTGTTATGGTTAATTTTAGGGAAGTGGTAAGGTTTTGGTTTAGGGTTAGGGTTAGGCTTAGGGTTAGGTTTGGGGATAGACGTAGGTTTAGTTTTAGGGTTAGGGTTAGTGTTAGGTTTGCATTTAGGTTTAGGCATAAGGAGTTAGGTATAGGGTTATGGTTAGGGTTAGTGTTAAGTTTAGTGTTAGAGTTGGTTTTAGGGTTAGGGTTAGGGTTATGGTTAGTTTAGGGTTAGGATTATGTTTAGGATGACGGTTAGGGTTACGTTTAGGGTTACGGATAAGGATAGTGTTAGAGTTAGTCTTAGTGTTAGTGTTAGTGTTGGTGTTAGGGTTAGGTTTAGGTTTAGAATTAGGGTTAGGATTAGGTTTTGGGATCGGGTTAGGGTTAAGATTAGGGTAAGACCAGGTTAGGGTTGGGCTTAGGGTTAGGATTAAATTTATCTTTAGGTTAAGGATTACGTTTAGAGTTTTGGGTTAGGGGTTAGGTTTAGGTTTAGGGTTAGGGTTTGTGTTAGGGTTAGGGTTTTATGGTTAGTGTTAAAGTTTAGGGTTAGTGTTTGGTTTAGGCTTACGTTTAGGGTCACGGTTAGGTTAAAGTTAGGGTTAGGGTTAGTGGTTAGATGTTAGGGATAGGGTTTGTGTTAGACTTTGGGTTACGGTTAGGATTAAGGTTATGATTAGATTTAGGGTGGGGTTTTGGGTTACGGTTAGTGTTTAGTGTTAGGGTTAGAGTTAGGATTAGGTTTAAGATTATGGTTAGGGTTAGGGTTAGTTATAGTGTTAGGGTTTATTTTGGGGTTAGGGTTAGTGTTAGGGGTTAGTGATAGGGGTTAAGGTTAGGGTTAGTGTGTAGGGTTAGGGTTAGTGTTAGGTTTATGTTTAGTGTTAGGGTTAGGGTTAAACGTTAGGGTTAGGGTTACCATTAGTTTTACGGTTAGAGTTAGGGATAGGATTAGGGATTTGGTATAGGGTTAGTGTTAGCGTTAGTTTTAGGATTAGAGTTAGGGTTAGGGTTAGAGTGTTAGTGTTACAGTTAGGGTTAGGGTTTGGGTTACGTTTAGGGTTAGGCTTAGGGGTTAGCTCTTAGGGTTAGGGTTAATGTTATGGTCAAGTTTAAAGTTAGGGTTAGTGTTATAATTAGATTTGGGATTAGGTTTATGGTTAGGGTAAGGCTTAGCTTTAGGGTTACCATGGGGTTTAGGGTTAGTTTTAGGGTTAGGGTTACAGTTAGGGTTAGTGTTAGGTTTACGGTTAGGGTTAGGTGTTTGGTGTTAGGGATATGGTTATTGTTATGTTTAGGGTTTGGGTAAGGGTTTGGGTTAAGGTTAGGGTTAGTGATACCTTTAAGGTGAGGTTTAGGTTGAGGGTTAGTGTTAGGGTTATTGTTTAGGGTTAGGGTTAGGGTTAGGCTTTGGGTTAGTGTTAGGGTTAGAGATTAGGTTTAGGTTTAATGTTAAGTTTAGGGTTAGGACTTAGGTTTAGGGTTAGGTTAGTTTTAGGGTTAGGGCTAGTGATCAGGGTTAAGGTTAGGGGTTAGGGTTAGGTTAGTGGTATGGTGTAAGTTTAGGGTTAGGGTTAAGATTAGGGTTAGGGGTTAGGGTTAGGTTAGTGGTATGGTGTAAGTTTAGGGTTAGGGTTAAGATTAGGGTTAGGGTTATGGTAAGTGTTAGGGTTAGGTTATAGTTTAGGGTTAGGCTTAGGGTTAGATATTAGATTTGGTGTTAGTGTTATGGTTTTGGTTAGGGTTAGTGTTATGGTTTAGTTTAGGGTAAGAGGTTAGTTTTAGGGTTAGGATTAGGGTTAGGGTTAGCGTTAGGGTTAGTGTTAGGGTTAGTGTTAGGTTGTAATTTAGGGTTAGTGTTAGTTTTTGTTTAGGGTTAGCGTTAGGTTTAGGGAGAGGGTTAGGTTTAGTCTTATGTTTAGGTTTAGGGTTAGGGGTTAGGAGTTAGGGCTAGGTTTAGGGTTAGGGTAATGTTAGTTTCAGTGTTAGGTTTAGGATTATGGTTAGGGTTATGGTTTAGGGTTAGGGTTACGGTTAGGGTTCGTGTTAGGGTTAGGTTTGGTTCAGGTTAGGGTTAGGTGTTAGGGATAGGATTAGGGTTAGGCTTCGAGTTACTGTTAGGTTTAGGGTTATGATTGGGTTCAGGGTCAGGGTTATGTTTAGGGTTAGGTTTAGAATTTGGGGTTAAGGGTTAGGGTTAAGGTAATGGTTTGTGTTAGTGTTAGGGTTAGAGTTATGGTTACGATAAGGTTTAGGTTTAGGGTTAGTGTTAGGGTTAGCCTTAGGTTTCGGTTGAGGGCATTAGGGTGAGGATTAGGATTAGTGTTAGGTTTAGGGTTAGGTGCTTTATTTTAGGGTTAGGGTTAGAGTTAGGCTTCGAGTTATGGTTAGGGTTAGGATTAGTGTTAGGGTTAGGATTATTGTTAGGTTAGGGTTAGGGTTAGGGTTAGGGTTTGGGTTAGTTTAGGGTTAGGTTAGTTTTAGGATTATGCTTAGGATTACATTTAGGGTTACGGATAAGTTTAGTGTTCGCGTTAGTGTTAGTGTTAGGGTTAGGGTTATGGTTATGGTTAGGGTTATGGTTACGGTTCAGGATCCGTTTTTGATTAGCGTTAGGGTAAGACAAGGTAAGGCTTCAGTTTAGGGTTATGGTTAAATTTATCTTTAAGGATAGGGTTTGAGTTTGGGGTTAAGTGTTAGGTTTAGGGTTAGTGTTAGGGTTTATATTAGGGTTAGGATTTTATGAGTTAGCATTAAGTTTATAGTTAGTGTTAGGTTTAGGGTTTGGGTTATGGTTAAGGTTAGTGTTAGGGTTAATTTTAAGGTGAGTGTTAGGTTTAGGGTTAGGCTTAGGGTTAGGTTTAGGGTTAGGGTTAGGTTTAGAGGTTAGGGTTATGGTTAGTGTTAGGTTTAGGTTTAGAGCTTAAGTTTAGTCTTAGTGTTAGCGTTAGGGTTATGGCTAAGTGTCAGGGTAAGGGTTAGGGGATAAGGTTAGGGTTAATGTTAGGGTTAGGCTTATGGTTGCGGTTAGTGTTTTGGGTTAGGTTTAGTGTTAGGGTTAAGGCTTTGGTTAGGTTTATGGTATGTGTTACGGTTAGGTTGTGGTTTAAGGTTAGGGTTAGGGTTAGATGTTAGGTTTAATGTTAGTGTTATGGTTAGGGTTAGTGGTAGGGTTAGGTTAGGGTTAGATTTAGGGGTTAGGTGTTAGGGATAGGGTTAGAGTTAGGCTGCGGATTAGCATTAGGGTTAGGTTTACAGTTAGGGTTAGGGATAGGGGTAGGTTAGCAATAGGTTTAGGGGTTAGCTATTAGGGATAGGGTTAGGTTTAGGCTTCGGTTACTGTTAGGGTTAAGTTTGGGTTTAGGTTTCAGGTTAGAATTTGGGGTTAAGGTTAGGGTTAGGATTAGGGTTAAAGTTAGGGTTAAGATTCGGTTTAAGTTTAGGGATAGTGTTAGGGTTAGGTTTAGTGTTAGGGTTAGGGTTAGGGTTAGGGTTATGGTTAAGGTTAGTGTTTGGGTTAATTTTAGGGTGAGTGTTAAGTTTAGTGTTAGGCTTATGGTTAGGGTTAGCATTAGGCTTAGGTTTAGAGGTTAGGGATTTGGTTAGTGTTAGGTTTAGGGTTAGGGCTTAGGTTTAGTGTTAGTGTTAGCATTAGGGTTAGGGCTAAGTGTCAGGGTTAGGGTTAGGCAATAGGGTTAGGGTTAGTGTTAGGGTTAGGGTTATGGTTATGGTTAGCGATATGGGTTACGTTTAGTGTTAGGGTTAAGGTTTTGTTTAGGGTTATGGTAAGTGGTTTGTTAGGTTGTGGTTTAGGTTAGGGTTAGGGTTAGATGTTAGGTTTAATGTTAGTGTTAAGGTTAGGGTTAGGGTTAGGGTTAGGTTTTAGGTTAGGGTTTGGGTTAGGTTTAGAGTTAGTTTTATGGGTAAGTGTTTATGATTGGGGTTATGGTTAGGGTTAGTATTATGGTTAGGTTTAGGTTAGGTTTAGCGTTATAATTAGATTTAGGATTAAGGTTAGTGTTAGAGTTAAGTTGAGGTTTAGGGTGAGCGTGAGGTTTAGGGTTAGCTTTATGGTTTGAGTTAGCATCAGCGATAAGGCTTATGGTTAGTGTGTAGGGTTAGGGTTAGTGGTAGGTTTATGTTTAGTTTTAGTGTTATGGTGGGAAGTTAGGGTTAGGGTTACGATTAGGATTACGGTTATTGTTAGGGATAGTTTTATGGATTTGGTAGAGGTGGTAGTGTTAGTGTTAGAGTTAGGATTAGAGTGAGGGTTAGGGTTAGAGTGTTAGTGTTAAATTTAGGGTTAGGGTTAGGTTTAGGGTTAGGGTTAAGGATTGGGTTAGGTTTAGGGTTAGGGTTAGGGGTGAGCATTTAGGGTTAGGGTTAGGGTTTGACATGGTTTATGTTTGTGTCCCCCAGGCCTCATGAGTTTGCATTGTTCATTTGTGATGGTTCATTGTATAGTGCTTGGATTGGTGGTGACAGTGCTCCACCCATATAGGGGTGGAGCCACGATGTGATGTAATGGCAGCAAGAAAGTGTTTTTTTTGTGTGTGTGGTTCAAGTTTGCTGTTGCTGGCTGCAATGAAGTGCAGCGCAGCCATGCCTGCCTGTGTTGGAGCCAACTGAGTGTGGACTGAAACCTCCAAAAACTGTAAGAAATAAACCTTTGCATTCCCAACTTTGTGCTTTAGGTATTTTATCTCAGCGAAGAGCATAAAGTAACTAAGACAGGGTTAGTGTTATGGTTAGATTTATGGTTCGGGTTAGAGTTATAATTAGATTTAGGATTAGGGTTATGGTTAGGTTTAGGCTTAGGTTTAGGGTTAGCGTGAGGTTTAAGTTTAGGTTTAGGGTTAGGGCTACAGTTAGTGTTAGTGTTAGGTTTAGGTTTAGTTGATGGTTTAGGTGTTAGGGATAGGGTTAGTGTTATGTTTAGTGTTTGGGTTAGCATTCGGGTTAAGGTTAGGGTTAGTGTTAGTTTTGGGGTGAGGTTTAGGTTTAGGGTTAGTGTTAGGGTTAGGGTTAGGGATAGGGTAAGAAGTTCGGTTTAGTGTTAGGGTTAGGTTTAGGGTTAGGGTTAGCATTAGGGAGAGGTTAAGGGTTAGCGTTAGTATTAGTGTTGGGGTTAGCGTTAGGTTTAGCATTAGGGTTAGGTTTAGTGTTAGGTTTAGGTTTACGGTTAGGGGTTAGAAGTAAGGTATAAGGTTAGGGTTAGGGTTAATATTAGTTTTAGGGTTAGTTTGAGGGTTAGGGTTAAGATTAGGGTTAGGGTTATGGTTGAGGTTTATGGTTAGGGTTAGGGTTAGTGTTAGTGTTATGGTTAGGGTTAGTGTTAGGGTTAGGTTAGGGTTAGCTTTAGGGGTTAGGTGTTAGGGATAGGGTTAGAGTTAGGCTCGGGTTAGCATTAGGGTTAGGTTACATTTAGGGTTAGGGATAGGGGTAGGTTAACATTAGGTTTAGGGGTTAGGTGTTAGGGATAGGGTTAGGTTTAGGCTTCGCTTACTGTTAGGGTTAGGGTTAAGTTTGCGTTTAGGGTTAGGGTTAGGATTAGGGTTAGGGGTTAGGGTTAGGGTTAGGGTTAGCATTAGGGTTAAAGTTAGGGTTAAGTTTCGTTTAAGTTTAGGGATAGTGTTAGGGTTAGTGTTAGTGTTAGTGTTAGGGTTAGGGGTAGGTTTAGGGTTAGGGTTTTGGTTAAGTTTAGTGTTAGAGTTAATTTTAGTGTGAGTGTTAGTTTTAGGGTTAGGCTTAGGTTTAGAGTTAGGGTTAGGGTTAGGGTTAGGTTTAGAGGTTAGGGTTATGGTTAGTGTTAGGTTTAGGGTTAGGGCTTAGATTTAGTGTTAGTGTTAGCGTTAGTGTTAGGGCTAAGTGTCTTGGTTAGGGTTAGGGAATAGGGCTAGGGTTAGTGTTAGGTTTAGGGTTATGGTTATGGTTAGTGTCATGGGTTAGGTTTAGTGTTAGGTTTAAGGTTTTGGTTAGGGTTATGGTAAGTGTTAGGGTTAGGTTGTGGTTTAGGCTTTGGTTTAGGTTTAGATGTTAAGTTTAATCTTAATGTTCATGTTAGGGTTAGGGTTAGGTTTAAGGTTAGGTTTAAGTTTAGGTTTTGGGTTAGGTTTAGGGTTAGGCTTAGGGGTTAATGTTTATGGTTGGAGTTATGGTTAGGGTTAGTATTATGGTTAGGTTTAGGTTGGGTTTAGTGTTATAATTAGATTTAGGATTAAGGTTAGCATTAGTGTTAGGCTTAGGGTTAGGGTTAGTTTGAGGTTTATGGTTAGCTTTAGGGTTAGGGTTAGCATTAGGGATTAGAGCTATGGTTAGTGTGTAGGGTTAGGGTTAGTGTTAAGTTTATGTTAATTTTTATTGTTATGGTTGGAAGTTATGGTTAGGGTTACGATTAGGTTTATGGTTATTGTTAAGGATAGTGTTAGGGATTTGGTAGAGGTGGTAGTGTTAGTGTAAGAGTTAGGATTAGAGTGAGGGTTAGGGTTAGAGTGTTAGTGTTAGAGTTAGGGTAGAGTTAGGTTTAGGGTAAGGGTTAAGGTTTGGGTTAGGTTTAGGGTTAGGGTTAGGGTTAGTGTTTGTCATGGTTTATGTTTGTGTCCCCCAGGCCTCATGAGTTTGCATTGTTTATTTGTGATGGTTCATTGTATAGTGCTTGGATTGATTGTGTCAGTTCTCCAACCATATAGGGGTCGAGACAGGATGCGATGTAATGGCAGCAAGAAGGTGTGTCCTTTTTTTTTTTTTTCTTTTTTTTGCTGGTTCGAGTTTGCTGTTGCCGGCTGCAATGAACTGCAGCCCTGCCATGCCTTCCTGTGTTGGAGCCAACTGAGTGTAGACTGAAACCTCCAAAAACTGTAAGAAATAAACCTTTCCTTTCCCAACTTAGGGCTTTACGTATTTTATCTCAGCGACGAGCATAAAGTAACTAAGACACGGTTAGTGTTACAGTTAGATTTAGGGTTCGGGTTAGAGTTATAATTAGATTTAGGATTAGGTTTATGGTTAGGGTTAGACTTAGGTTTAGGGTTAGTGTCAGGTTTAGGTTTAGATTTAGGGTTAGGGTTACAGTTAGTGTTAGTGTTAGGTTTAGGGTTAGTTGAGGGTTTAGGTGTTAGGGATGGGGTTAGTGTTATGTTTAGGATTTGGGTTAGCGTTCGGGTTATGGTTAGGATTAGTGTTAGATTTAGGGTGAGGTTTAGGTTTAGGGTTAGTGTTAGGGTTAGGGTTAGGGATAAGGTAAGAAGTTCGGTTTAGTGTTAGGGTTAGGTTGAGGGTTAGGTTTAGCATTAGGGATAGGTTAAGGGTTAGCGTTAGTGTTAGTGTTGGTGTTTGTGTTAGGTTTAGGGTTAGGGTTAGGGTTAGTGTTATGTTTAGGTTTAGTGGTTAGAAGTAAGGGATAAGTTTAGGGTTAGGGTTAATATTAGTTTTAGGGTTAGTTTTAGGATTAGGATTAAGATTAGGGTTAGGGTTACGGTTGAGGGTTAGTGTTAGGGTTAGTGTTTTTGTTAGGGTTGGGGTTAGGGTTAGTGTTAGGGTTAGGTTAGGGTTAGGTTTAGTGGTTAGGTGTTAGGGATAGAGTTCGAGTTAGGCTGCTTTTTAGTGTTAGGGTTAGGTTTAGTGTTAGGTTTAGGGATAGGGTTAGGTTAGCATTAGGTTTAGGGGTTAGTTGTTAGGGATAGGGATAGGTTTAGGCTTCGATTACTGGTAGTGTTAGGGTTAAGTTTGGGTTTAGGGTTAGGGTTAGGGTTTGTGGTTAGGGTTAGGATTAGGGTTAAAGTTAGGGTTAAGATTCGGTTTAAGTTTAGTGATAGTGTTAGGATTAGGTTAGGTTTAGGTTTAGGGTTAGGGTTAAGGTTAGTGTTTGGGTTAATTTAGGGTGAGTGTTAGGTTTAGGGTTAGGCTTAGGGTTAGGGTTAGGTTTAGGGTAAGGGTTAGGTTTATGTTTAGTTTTAGTGTTATGATGGGAAGTTAGGGTTAGGGTTATGATTACGTTTATGGTTATTGTTAGGGACAGTGTAAGGGATTTGGTAGAGGGGTTAGTGTTATTGTTAGAGTTAGGATTAGAGTGAGGGTTAGGGTTAGAGTGTTAGTGTTAGAGTTAGGGTTAGGGTTAGCTTTATGGTTAGGGTTAAGGTTTGGGTTAGGTTTAGGGTTAGGGTTAGGGTTTAGCATTTAGTGTTAGGGTTAGCGTTTGTCATGGTTTGTGTTTGTGTCCCCCAGGCC
Organism: Cavia porcellus; assembly: GCF_034190915.1. Lineage (NCBI taxonomy): Eukaryota > Metazoa > Chordata > Mammalia > Rodentia > Caviidae > Cavia > Cavia porcellus. The sequence goes on from NW_026947518.1 coordinate 8,103,789, forward strand.
TCATGAGTTTGCATTGTTCATTTGTGATGGTTCATTGTATAGTGCTTGGATTGATGGTGTCAGTGCTCCAACCATATAGGGGTGGAGCCAGGATGTGATGTAATGGCAGCAAACGGTGTGCCTTTTTTTGTTTTGTTTTGTTTTGTTTTGTTTTGTTTTTGTGGTTCGAGTTTGCTGTTGCCGGCTGCTATGAACTGCAGCCCAGCCATGCCTGCCTGTCTTGGAGCCAACTGAGTGTAGACTGAAACCTCCAAAAACTGTAAGAAATAAACCTTTGCATTCCCAACTTTGTGCTTTAGGTATTTTATCTCAGCGACGAGCATAAAGTAACTAAGACAGGGTTAGTGTTATGGTTAGATTTACTGTTCCGGTTAGAGTTATAATTAGATTTAGGATTAGGGTTATGGTTAGGGTTAGGCTTAGGTTTAAGGTTAGTGTGAGGTTTAGGTTTAGGTTTAGGGTTACAGTTAGGGTTAGTGTTAGGTTTAGGTTTAGTTGATGGTTTAGGTGTTAGGGATAGGGTTAGTTTTATGTTTAGGATTTGGGTAAGCATTCGAGTTAAGGTTAGGGTTAGTGTTAATTTTAGGGTGAGGTTTAAGTTTAGGGTTAGTTTTAGGGTTAGGGTTAGGGATAGGGTAAGAAGTTGGGTTTAGTGTTAGGGTTAGGTTTAGGGTTAGGGTTAGCATTAGGGATAGGTTAAGGGTTAGCGTTAGTTTTAGTGTTGGGGTTAGCATTAGGTTTAGGGTTAGTTTTAGGTTTAGGTTTATGTTTAGGGGTTAGAAATAAGGGATAATGTTAGGGTTAGGGTTAATATTAGTTTTAGGGTTAGTTTGAGGTTAGGGTTAAGATTAGGTTTAGGGTTAGGGTTAGGGTTAGGGTTAGGGTTAGTGTTAGTGTTACAGTTAGGGTTAGTGTTAGGGTTAGGTTAGGGTTAGGTTTGGGGGTTAGGTGTTAGGGATAGTGTTTGAGTTAGGCTGCACTTTAGCGTTAGGGCTAGGTTTACAGTTCGGGTTAGGGATAGGGGTAGGCTAGCATTAGGTTTAGGGGTTAGGTGTTAGGGATAGGGTTAGCTTTAGGCTTCGTTTACTGTTAGGGTTAGTTTTAAGTTTGGGTTTAGGGTTAGGGTTTGGAGTCACGGTTAGGTTTAGGGTTAGGGTTAGGTTTTGGATTAGGGTTAAAGTTAGATTTAAGATTCGGTTTAAGTTTAGGGATAATGTTAGGCTTAGGTTTAGTGTTAGGGCTACGGTTAGGTTTAGGGTTAGGGTTTTGGTTAAGTTTAGTGTTTGGTTTAATTTTATGGTGAGTGTTATGTTTAGGGTTAGGATTAGGGTTAGGGTTAGCGTTAGGGTTAGGTTTAGAGGTTAGGGTTATGGTCAGTGTTAGGTTTAGGGTTAGGGCTTAGGTTTAGTGTTAGTGTTAGCGTTAGGGTTAGGGCTAAGTGTCAGGCTTAGGGTTGGGGAATAGGGTTAGGGTTAGTGTTAGGGTTAGGGTTATGGTTACGGTTAGCGTTATGGGTTAGGTTTAGTGTTAGGGTTAAGGTTTTGGTTAGGGTTATGTTAAGTGTTAGGGTTAGGTTGTGGTTTAGGGTTAGGGTTATTGTTAGATGTTAGGTTTAATGTTAGTGTTAAGGTTAGGGTATGGGTTAGGTTTAGGGTTAGGCTTAGGGGTTAGTGTTTATGGTTGGGGTTAGTGTTAGGGTTAGTATTATGGTTAGGTTTAAGTTAGGTTTAGCGTTATAATTAGATTTAGGATTAAGGTTAGCATTAAGGTTAGGCTTAGGGTTAGGGTTAGCGTGAGATTTAGGGTTAGCTTTAGGGTTAGGGTTAGCATTAGGGATTAGGGTTATGGTTAGTGTGTAGGGTTAGGGTTAGTGTTAGGTTTATGTTTAGTTTTAGTGTTATGATTGGAAGTTATGGTTAGGGTTATGATTAGGTTTACGGGTATTGTTAGGGAAAGTGTTAGGGATTTGGTAGAGGGAGTAGTGTTAGTGTAAGAGTTAGGATTAGAGCTAGGATTAGGGTTAGAGTGTTAGTGTTAGAGTTAGGGTTAGGGTTAGGTTTAGGGTTAGGTTTAAGGTTTGGGTTAGGTTTAGTGTTAGGGTTAGGGGTTATCATTTAGGGTTAGGGTTAGGGTTTGTCATGGTTTATGTTTGTGTCCCCCAGGCCTCATGAGTTTGCATTGTTCATTTGTGATGGTTCATTGTATAGTGCTTGGATTGATGGTGTCAGTGCTCCACCCATATAGGGGTGGAGCCAGGATGCGATGTAATGGCAGCAAGAATGTGTGTCTTTTTTTTTGCTGGTTCGAGTTTGCTGTTGCCGGCTGCAATGAACTGCAGCCCAGCCATGCGTTCCTGTCTTGGAGCCAACTGTGTGTGGACTGAAACCTCCAAAAACTGTAAGAAATAAACCTTTCCTTTCCCAACTTAGGGCTTTACTTATTTTATCTCAGCAACGAGCATAAAGTAACTAAGACAGGGTTAGTGTTACGGTTAGATTTAGGCTTTGGGTTAGAGTTATAATTAGATTTAGGATTAGAGTTATGGTCAGGGTTAGGCTTAGGTTTAGGGTTAGCATGAGGTTTAGATTTAGGGTTAGGGTTACAGTTAGGGTTAGTGTTAGGTTTAGGGTTAGTTGAGGGTTTAGGTGTTAGGGATATGGTTAGTTTTATATTTAGGATTTGGGTTAGCGTTCGGTTTAAGGTTAGGGTTAGTGTTAGTTTTAGGGTGAGGTTTAGTTTTAGGGTTAGGGATAGGGTAAGAAGTTCGGTTTAGTGTTAGGGTTAGGGTTAGTGTTAGGTTTAGCATTAGGGATAGGTTAAGGGTTAGCGTTAGTTTTAGTATTGGGGTTAGCGTTAGGTTTAGGGTTAGGGTTAGGGTTAGTGTTATGTTTAGGTTTAGGGTTAGGGGTTAGAAGTAAGGGATAAGGTTAGGGTTAGGGTTAATATTAGTTTTAGTGTTAGTTTTAGGGTTAGCGTTAAGATTAGGTTTAGTGTTACGGTTGAGGGTTAGGGTTAGGGTTAGGGTTAGTGTTAGGGTTATTGTTAGGGTCAGTGTTAGGTTTAGGTTAGGGTTAGATTTATTTGTTCGGTGTTAGCGATAGGGTTAGAGTTCTGCTGTGTGTTCACATTAGGGTTAGGTTTACGGTCAGGGTTAGGAATAGGGGTAGGTTAGCATTAGGTTTACGAGTTAGGTGTTAGGGATATGGTTAGGTTTAGGCTTCGGTTACTGTTAGGGTTAGGGTTAAGTTTGGTTTTAGGGTTAGGGTTTAGAGTTACTGTTAGTGTTAGGGCTAGGGTTACGGTTAGGGTTATGGTTAGGGTTTTGGATCGGTTTAGAGTTAGGGTTAGGGAACGACAAGGTTAGGCTGGGGTTACGGTTAGGATTCGATTCATCTTTAGGTTTAGGGTTAGGGTTAGAATTTTGGGTTAGGGGTTAGGTTTAGGGTTAGTGTTAGGGATTGTGTTATGTTTAGGATTTTATGGGTAGGTTAGGGTTTAGGGTTAGTGTTTGGTTTAGGCTTAGGGTTAGTGTTATCGTTAGGATTAGAGTTAGGTTTACGGTTAGGATTTAGGTGTTAGAAATAGGGTTAGTGTTAGGCTTCAGGTTACATTTAGGTTTAGCGTTTTGATTAAGTTTAGGGTTATGCTTAGCGTTAGCGTTAGGTTTAGGGTAAGTGTTAGGTTTAAGTTTGGTTTAAGGTTATGGTTAGGGTTAGGGTTAGTTTTAGGGTGATTGTTAGGTTTAGGGTCAGTGTTAGGTTTAGGGTTAGGTCTTAGGTTTAGGGTTAGTTTTATTGTTAGGGTTAGGGGTAGGGGTCAGGGTTTGAGTTAGGGTATAGTGTTAGGTTTAGTATTAGGGTTAGAGTTAGGTTTGGTGGTATGGGTTAGGTTTAGTGTTAGGGTTAAGGATTGGGTTAGGGTTATTTAAGTCTTAGGGTTAGGTGGAGGCTTAGGGTTAGGTTTAGGGTTAGGGTTAAGGTTTTAAGTTAGGTTTAGTGTTAGTATTAAGGTTAGGTTTAGGGTTACTGTTAGGGTTAGCATTAGCGTTTGGTTTAGGGTTAGGATTAGAGGTTAGTTTTAGTGTTTGTGTTAGGGTTAGGGTTAGGGAAAGGGTAAGGTTTAGGTTTAGGTTTCATGTTAAGGTTAGTGTTAGGGTTGGGGATAGCCTTAGTTTTAGGTTTAGGTTTAGGGTTAGGGTTAGTGTTAGGTTTAGGTTTAGGGTTAGGCATAGAGAGTTAGGCATAGGGTTATGGTTAGGGTTAGGGTTAATGTTAGTGATAGGGTTAATTTTTGTGTTAGGGTTAGGGTTAGGGTTAGTTTAGGATTAGGCTTACGGTTAGGATTACGCTTAGGGTTACGAATAAGGTTAGTGTAAGTTTTAGTGTTAGGGTAAGGGTTAAGTTTAGGGTTAGTGTTAGGGTTCAGGATTGGGTTAGGTTTAGGGTTAGGGTAATACCAGGTTAGGGTTGGGCTAAGGGTTAAATTTAAATTTATCTTTAGGGTTAGGTTATGGTTAGAGTTTGGGGTTAGGTATTACGTTTAGGTTTAGGCTTAGGGTTTGTGTTAGGTTTACGGTTTTATGGTTAGTGTTAGGGTTTAGGTGAGTGTTTGGTTTAGGCCTATGGTTATGGTTATGGTTAGGGTTAGTGTTAGGGTTAGGGTTAATGGTTAGGTGTTAGGGATAAGGTTAGTGTTAGTCTTTGTGTTACGGTTAGGGTTAGGGTTATGATTGGGTTTAGGCTTAGGGTTAGTGTTACAGTGAGAGTTTAGTGTTAGGGTTAGTATTAGGGTTAGGTTTAAGATTATGGATAGGGTTAGGGTTAGTTATAGGTTTAGGGTTAAGTTTATAGGTTATAGGGTTAAGGTTATAGGTTAGGGTTAGTCTTATTTTTAAGGTGAGGTTTATTTTGAGGGTTAGTGTTAGGGTTAGTGTTTAGGGTTAGGGTTTGGGTTAGGGTTAGGGTTAGGGTTAGAGGTTAGTTTTAGGTATAGTGTTAGGTTTAGAGTTAGGGCATAGGTTTAGGTTTAGGGTTAGTGTTAGCATTAGGGCTAGTGTTCAGGGTTAGGGTTAAGGGTTATGGTTAGGGTTACTGTTGGATTAGGGTTGGGCTTAGGGTTAGGGTTATGGTTAGTGGTATGAGTTAGGTTTAAAGTTAGGGTTAAGGTTATGTTTAGTGTTATAGTAATTGTTAGGGTTAGGTTGTGGTTTAGTGTTAGTGTTAGTGTTAGGGTTAGGGTTAGGGTTAGGGTTAGATGTTAGGTTTAGTGTTATTGTTAGGCTTAGGGTTAGGTTAATGTTAGGGATAGGGTTGGGGTTAGGTTTAGGGTAAGAGGTTAGTTTTAGGGTTAGGTTTAGTGTTAGTGTTAGGGTTAACAATAGGTTAAGTGTTAGTTTTAGTGTTATTGTTGGGCTAAGCGTTAGTTTTAGTGTTAGGGCTAGGGTTAGTGTTATGTTTAGGTTTAGGGATAGAGGTTAGGAGTTAGGGATAGGGTTAGGGTTAGGGTTAATGTTAGTTTTAGCTTTAGGGTTAGGATTAGGGTTAGGGTTACGGTTTAGGGTTAGGGTTAGTGTTAGGGTTTAGGGTTAGGGTTATTGTTGGTTTAGGGTTAGGCTTAGGGTTACGATTATGGTTAGTAGTATTGGTTAGGTTTAGGGTTAGGGTTAAGGTTATGGTTAGGGTTATGGTAAGTGTTAGGGTTAGGTTGTGGTTTAGGGTTAGGGTTAGGGTTAGATGTTAGGATTAGTGTTAGTGTTAGTCTTAGGGTTAGGGTTAGTGTTAGGGTTTTGTTGGGGTTAGGATTAGGGAAAGAGGTTAGTTCTAGGGTTAGGTTTAGGTTTAGGGTTCGGGATAGATTAAGGGTTAGTTTTAGTGTTAATGTTGGGCTAAGCATTAGTTTTATTGTTAGGGTTATGGTTAATGTTATGTTTAGGTTTAGGGTGAGGGGTTTTGAGATAGGGATAGGGTTAGGGTTAGGGTTAATGTTAGTTTTACTGTTAGAGTTTAGGATTAGTGTTAGGGTTACTGTTTAGGGTTAGGGATAGGGTTATGTTTAGGGTTAGGTTTAGGGTTAGTTTGTGTTAGCTTTAGGGGTTAGGTGCTAGGGATAGAGTTAGGGTTAATGTTAGGTTTAGGGTTACCTTTGGGTTTAGGGTTAGGTTTAGGTTTAAGGTTAGGGTTAGGGTCAGGATTTGGGGTTAGGGGTTAGGGTTAGGGTTAGGGTTATGGTTTGTGTTAGGGTTATGGTTAGGGTTTTGATTATGATTAGGTTTAGTTTTAGGGTTAGTGTTAGGTTTAGGGTTAGTGTTATGGTTAGCTTTAGGTTTATGTTGAGGATTAGCATTAGGGTTAGGATTAGGGTTAATGTTAGGGTTAGGCTTAGGTTTAGGGTTAGTGTTAGGTGCTGGTGTTAGGGATAGGTTATAGTTAGGCTTTGTGTTATGGTTAGTTTTAGGGTTAGTGTTAGGGTTTGGATTACGATTAGGTTTAGTTTTAGGGTTAGTGTTAGGTTTAGTGTTAGTGTTAGGGTTAGCCTTAAGTTTAGGTTCAGGGTTAGCATTAGGGTTAGGATTAGGGTTAGTGTTAGGGTTAGGCTTAGGTTTAGGGTTAGTGTTAGGTGCTGGTGTTAGGGATAGGTTATAGTTAGGCTTTGTGTTATGGTTAGTGTTAGGTTTAGGTTTAGTGTTAGGCTTAGATTTAGGTTTATGTTAGTGGTAGGTTTAGGTTTAGGGTTAGGTTTAGGGTTAGGTTCAGAATTATGTTTAGGTTTACTGATAAGGTTAGTGTTAGCATTAGTGTTAGTGTTAGGGTTATGTTTAGGGTTAGGGTTAGGGTTAAGGTTAGGGTTAAGGTTAGGTTTAGCATTAGGGTTTGGGATTGGTTTAGGGTTAGGGTTAGGGTTAGACAAGTTTAGGCTTGGGGTTAGGGTTAAGGTTAGATTTATCTTTAGGGTTAGGATTAGAGTTTGGGGTTAGGGGTTAGGATTAGGGTTAGTGTTAGGTTTTGTATTAGGGTTAGGGTTTTATGGTTAGGTCTAGGTTTTAGGCTTAGTGTTTGGTTTATGCTTAGGTTTAGGTTTAGGATTAGGGTTAGAGTTAGGGTTATGTTTAGGGTTTTGGTTTTAGGGATAGCGTTAGGGATAGGCTTCGTGTTATGCTTAGGGTTATGGTTAGTGTTAAAGTTAGGGTTACTGTTAGTGTTAGGGTTAGAGTTACGTTAGGGTTAGGGTTAGGGTTAGGGTTAGTATTAGGTTTAGGGTTAGTTTAGGGTTAGGGTTAGGTTTAGGTTTAGGGTTAGGATTACGTTTAGGGTTACGGATAATGTTAGTGTTAACGTTAGTGTTAATTTTAAGGTTATGGTTAGGGTTAGGGTTATGGTTAGGCTTAGGTTTAGGGTTAGGGTTAGGTTAGCGTTAGGTTTAGTGATTATGTGTTAGTGATATTGTTTGGGTTAGGCTTCGGTTTACTGTTATGGTTAGGTTTACGATTGGTTTAGGTTTAGGGTAAGGGTTATCGTTTGCGGTTAGGGTTTAAGTTTAGGGTTAGGGTTTGGGATAGGGTTAGTTTTAGGTTAGGGTTAGGGTTAGGGTTAGTTTAAAGTTAGGGTTAGGTTTAGGATTAAGTTTAGGGTTACGTTTACGGTTACAGATATGGTTAGGTTTAGGGTTAGTGTTACTGTTAGGGTTAAGCTTAGGTTTAGAGTTATTGTCCGGTTTTGGGATCAGGTTAGGTTTAGGTTAAGACAAGATTGGGGTTCGGTTTATGTTTAGGAATACATTTATTTTTAGGGTTAGATTTAGGCTCAGAGTTAGGGGTTAGGTTTAGGGTTAGGGTTAGGGTTTGTTTTAGGGTTAGCGTTTTATTGTTTTGTGTTAGTGTCAGCGTTAGTGTTTGGTTTAGGCTTAGGTTTAGGGTTATGGTTAGGGTTAGAGTTAGTACTAGTGGTATGGGGTTAGGTGTTAGGGATAGGGTTAGTGTTAGTCCTTGGGTTATGGGTAGGGTTAAGTTTATGATTAGGTTTAGGTTTAGGGTTAGGGTTAGAGTTAGTAGTTAGGGTTAGTGTTAATGTTAGTGCTAAAGTTATGGTTAGGGTTTGGGTTAGTTACAGGGTTAGGGTTAAGTTTTGTGTTACGGTTAGTTTTAGGAGTTAGGGTTAGTGGTTAGGGTTAGGGTTAGTGTGTGGGGTTAGGATTAGAGTTAGGTTTATGTTTAGTTTTTCTTTTAAGGTTTGAAGTTTGTGTTAAGGTTATGATTAGGTTTAAGGTTTTTGTTAGGGACAGGTTTAGGAATTTGGTAGAGGGGGTAGTGTTAGGTTTAGAGTTAGGATTAGAGTTAGGGTAAGGGTTAGAGTGTTAGTGTTAGAGTTAGGGTTAGGGTTAGGTTTAGGGTTAGGGTTAGGGTTTGGGTTAGGTTTAGGGTTAGGTTTAGGGGTTACAATTTAGGGTTAGGTTTAGGGTTTGTTTTATGGTTAGGTTTAGGGTAGGGTTGCATTATAATTGGATTTAGGATTAGGGTTATGGTTAGGTTTAGGCTTAGGTTTAGGGATAGCATGAGGTTTCGGGTTAGGATTCTGGTTAGGGTTACAGTTAGGGTTAGTGTTAAGTTTACGGTTAGTTGAGGGGTTAGTTGTTAGGGATAGGGTTAATGTTATGTTTAGGGTTTCGTTTAGTGTTCGGGTTAAGGTTAGGTTTAGTGCTAGTTTTAGGGTGAGGTTTATGTTTAGGGTTAGTGTTAGGGTTAGTGTTAGGGTTAGCTTAAGAGGTTAGGTTTAAGGCTAGGGTTAGGTTTAGGTTTAGGGTTAGCGTTAGGGTTAGCATTAGGGTTAGGGTTAGTTTATTGTTCTGGTTAGGATTAGGGTTAGTTTAGGGTTTGGCTTATGTTTAGGATTAGGGTTGGGTTATGTTTATGATTACGTATAAGGTTAGTGTTAGCGTTAGTGTGAGTGTTAGGGTTATCGTTAGGGTTAGGGTTAGGTTTCGGGATCGGTTTAGTGTTAGGGTTAGGGAAAGACAAGTTTAATATTGGGGTTAGAGTTAGGGTTAGATTTATCTTTAGGGTTAGGTTTAGGGTTAAAATTTGGGGTTAGGTGTTAGGTTTAGGGCTACTGTTAGGGTTTGTGTTAGGGTTAGTGTTTTATGGTTAGGTCTAGGGTTGAGAGTTAGTGTTTGCTTTAGTTTTTGGGTTAGTTTTAGGGTTAGGGTTAGAGTTAGGGTTATGGTTAGGGTTCAGATTTTAGGGATAGGGTTAGTGTCAGGCTTTGGGTTATGGTTAGGGTTAGGTGTATGATTAGGTTTAGGGTTTGGGTTAGGGTTACGGTTAGAGTTTAGTGTTAGGCTTAGTCTTAATGTTTGGGTTAAATTTATGGTTAGTGTTAAGGTTAGTTATAGGGTTAGGTTTAAGTTTTGGGTTACAGTTAGTGTTAGGGGTTAGGGTTAATAGTTAGGGTTATGGTTAGTGTGTAGGGTTAGTGTTAGTGTTAGGTTTATGTTTAGTTTTAGTGTTAGGGTTGGAAGTTAGGGTTAGGATTATGATTAGGTTTACAGTTATTGTTAGGGATAGGGTTAGGGATTTGGTAGAGGGGGTAGTGCTAGGGTTAGTTTTAGGATTAGATTTAGGGTTAGAGTTAGAATGCTAGTGTTAGAGTTAGATTTAGGGTTAGGCTTATGGTTAGGGTTAGGGTTTGTGTTAGGTTTAGGGTTAGGGCTAAGGGTTAGCATTTAGGGTTAGTGTTAGGGTTAGTGTTACAGTTAGGTTTAGGGTTCGGGTTACCGTTATAATTAGATTTAGGTTTAGGGTTATGGGTAGGGTTAGGCTTAGGTTTAGGGTTAGGTTTAGGGTTAGGGTTACGGTTAGGGTTAGTGTTAGGTATAGGATTAGTTGAGGGATTAGGTGTTATGGATAGGGTCAGTGTTATGTTTAGGATTTGGGTTAAGGTTTGGGTTCGTGTTAGTTTTCGGGTGAGGTTTAGGTTTAGGGTTAGTGTTAGGGTTAGGGTTAGGGTAAGAGTTTAGGTCTAGGGTTAGGTTTAGTTTTAGGGTTAGGGTTAGTGTTAGGGGTAGTTTAAGGGTTAGCGTTTGTGTTAGTGTTGTTGTTAGCATTAGGTTTATGGTTAGGGTTAGAGTTAGTGTTAGGTTTAGGTTTAGGGTTAGGGGTTAGGAGTTAGGGATAGAGTTAGGTTAGGGTTAATATTAATTTTAGGGTTAGTTTTAGGCTTAGGGTTAGAGTTAGGGTTATGCTTAGGATTCAGGTTTTAGGGATAGGGTTAGTGTTTGGCTTCAGGTTACAGTTAGGGTTAGCATTATGATTAAGTTTGGTGTTAGGTTTAGGGTAAGCTTTAGGTTTAGGGTTAGTGTTAGGTTTAGGTTTTGGGTAAAGGATAAGGTTAGGGTTAGGTTTAGTTTTAGGGTGAGTGTTAGGTTTAGGGTTACTGTTAGGGTTAGGGTTTAGGGTTAGGGTTAGGGTTAGGGTTAGGGTTAGGGTTAGTGGTTAGGGGTAGGGTTATTGTTAGTTTTAGGGTTAGGGTTAGGGATAGGGTTAGTGTTAGTGTTAATATTAGTTTTAGTGCTAGGGTTAGCATTAGGTTTGCATTACGGTTTAGGGATAGGGTAGGGGTTAGGCATAGGTTTATGGTTATGGTTAGGTTTAGGATTAGTGTTAGGTTAGGGATAGGTTTAGGGTTTAGGTGTTAGTGATACAATTAGGGTTAGGCTTCAAGTTATTGTTAGGTTTAGGGTTAAGATTGGGTTTAGGTTTAGGGTTAGGGTTAGGATTTGTGGTTAGGGGTTAGGGTTAGTGTTAGGGTTATGGTTTGGGTTAGGGTTAGGGTTAGAGTTAGGGTTACAATTTGATTTAGGCTTAGTGTTACGGTTAGCCTTAGGTTTAGGTTGAGGGTTAGCATTAGGATTAAAATTAGGGTTAGTTTTACTCTTAGGATTAGGTTTAGGATTAGGCTTATGTGCTAGTTTTAGTGATAGGGTCAGGGTTAGGCTTCATGTTATCGTTACTGTTAGGGTAGGGTTAGTGTTAGGGTTAGGCGTAGGGTTAGGGTTAGGTTAGTGTTAAGATTAGGGTTAGGGTTAGTTTAGGGTTAGGGTAACGTTACGTTTAAGGGTTATGTATTAGGGATAGGGTTAGGGTTAGGCTTTGATTTACGGTTATGGTTAGGTTTACGATTGGGTTTAGTGTTAGGTTTAGGATTAACATTATGGTTTCGGGTTAGGGGTTAGGGTTAGGGTTAGGGTTAGGGTTAGGGTTAGTTTAAGTTTAGTTTTAGGTTTAGGATTACGGTTAGGGTTATGTTTAGTGTTACGTATAAGGTTAGTGTTAGGGTTAGTGTTAGTGTTAGGGTTAGGGTTAGGTTTAGGGTTAGGGTTAGGGTTCGAGATTAGGTTAGGGTTAGGTTAAGACAAGATTAGGTTTCGGGTTATGGTTAGGGTTAGATTTATCTTTAGGGTTAGGGTTACAGTCAGAGTTTGGAGTTAGGGTTTAGTTTTAGGGTTAGGGTCGGGTTTTGTGTTAGGGTTAGGGTTTTATGGTTAGTGTTAGGGTTTAGGGTTAGTGTTTGGTTTAGGCTTAGGGTTAGAGTTATGGTTAGGGTTAGAGTTAGGGTAAGGTTCAGGGGTTAGGTGTTAGGGATAGGGTTAGTGTCAGGCTTTGGATTATGGTTAGGGTTAGGTTTAGGGTTAGGGTTACGGTTAGAGTTTAGTGTTAGGCTTAGTCTTAATGTTAGAGTTAATTTTATGGTTAGGGTTAGAGTTAGTTATAGGGTTAGATTTAAGTTTTGGGTTACAGTTAGTGTTAGGGGTTAGGGTTAGTGGTTAGGGTTATGGTAAGTGTGTAGGGTTAGTGTTATTGTTAGGTTTATGTTTAGTTTTAGTGTTAGGGTTGGAAGTTAGGGTTAGGGTTATGATTAAGTTTACAGTTATTGTTAGGGATATGGTTAGGGGTCTGGTAGAGGGGGTAGTGTTAGCGTTAGAGTTAGGATTAGATTTAGGGTTAGAGTTAGAATGTTAGTGTTAGAGTTAGATTTAGGGTTAGGTTTATTGTTAGGGTTAGGGTTTGTGTTAGGTTTAGGGTTAGGGTTAGGGGTTAGCATTTAGGGTTAGTGTTAGGGTTAGTGTTACAGTTAGGTTTAGGGTTTGGTTAGTGTTTTAATTAGATTTAGGGTTAGGATTATGGGTAGGGTTAGGCTTAGGTTTAGGGTTAGCCTGAGGTTTATGGTTAGGTTTAGGGTTAAGGTTACGGTTAAGGTTAGTGTTAGGTATAGGGTTAGTTGAGGTATTAGGTGTTAGGGATAGGGTCAGTGTTATGTTTAGGATTTGGGTTAAGGTTCAGGTTAAGGTTAGGGTTCGTGTTAGTTTTTGGGTGACGTTTAAATTTAGGGTTAGTGTTAGGGTTATGGTTAGGGTTAGGGATAGGTTAAGGCTTTGAGTTTGTGTTAGTGTTGTATTTAGGGTTAAGTTTATGGGTAAGGTTAGAGTTAGTGTTAGGTTTAGGTTTAGGGTTAGGGGTTAGGAGTTAGGGATAGGGTTATGGTTAGGGTTAATATTAATTATAGGGTTAGTTTTAGGGTTAGTGTTAGGATTAGGGTTAATGTTATGGTTGAGGGTTAGGGTTAGGGTTGTGGTAGTGTTAGGATTAGGGTTAGGTTAGAGTTGGGTTTAGGTGTTAGTTGTTAGGGTTAGGGTTAAAGTTAGTTTGTGGGTTAGCATTAGGGTTAGGGTTACGGTTAGGATTAGGGTTAGAGGTAGGTTAGCATTAGGTTTAGGGGTTAGGTGTTAGGGATAGCGTTATTTTTAGGCTTCGGTTACTGTTAGGGTTAGGGTTACATTTGGGTTTAGGGTTAGGGTTACAGTTAGGGTTTGAGGTTAGGGGTTATTGGTAGGTTTAGGGTTATGGTTTGGGTTAGGTTAGGCTTAGAGTCAGGGTTACAATTCGTTTTAAGTTTATGGATAGTGTTAGGTTTAGGGTTAGGGTTAGGGTTAGGTTTAGGTTTAGGGTTAGCGTTAGGGTTAGTATTAGGGTTAGTCTTAGTGTTAGGGTTAGGTTTAGGGTTAGGGTTAGGTGCTGGTGTTACGGAGGAGTGTTAGGGTTAGGCTTCATGTTATGGTTATGGTTATGGTTAGGGTTAGTGTTAGGGTTAGTTTACCATTAGGGTTAGGGTTAGAGTTACGTTTATAGTTATGGATACGTTTACTGTTAGTGTTAGTGTGAGTGTTAGTGTTATGGTTAGGGTTAGGGTTAAGGTTAGGGTTAGGGTTAGGGTTCGTTATTGGTTTAGGGTTAGGTTTAGGGAAAGACAAGGTTAGGCTAGGTGTTAGGTTTAGTGTTACATTCATCTTTAGGGTTAGGTTTGGATATTGGAGTTAGGGTTTAGATTTAGGGTTAGTGTTAGAGTTTGTGTTAGCATTAGATTTTTATGGTTATGGCTAGGTTTTAGGGTTAGTGTTTGGTTTAGGCTTGGGGTTAGTGTTAGTGTTAGGGTTAGGTTAGGGTTACGGTTAGGATTTAGGTGTTCAGGATAGGGTTAGTCTTAGGCTTTGTGTTACAGTTTGGGTTAGCGTTACGTTTAAATTTAGGCTTAGAGTTAGGTTTAGTGTTAAGTTTATGGTAAGTGTTAGGTTTAGTGTTTGAGTTAAAGTTAAGTATAGGGTTAAGATTAGTTTTAGGGTGAGTGGTATGTTTAGGATTAGTGTTAGGGTTAGGGTTTAGGGTTAGGTTTAGTGTTAGGCATAGGGTTAGGGTTAGCGTTGGCCGTAGGGGTTAGGTTTAGTGTTAGTGTTAAGGTTTGCGTTAGGGTTATGTTAAGTCTTAGGGTTAGGTGGAGGTTTAGGGTTAGGGTTAGGTTTAGGGTTAGAACTTAGGCTTAGTGTTAGTATTAAGTTTAGGTTTAGGGTTACTGTGAGGGTTAGCCTTAGGGTTAGGGTTAGGGTTAGAGGTTAGTTTTAGTGTTAGTGTTAGGGTTATTTTTAGGGTTAGGGAAAGGTTTAGGTTTAGGGAAGGGTTAGGGTTGGGGATAGCCTTAGGTTTTGTTTTAGGGTTAGGGTTTTAGTTAGTGTTAGGTTTAGGTTTAGGGTTAGACATAAGGAGTTAGGGAAAGGGTTATGGTTAGGTTTAGGGTTAAGGTTAGTGTTAGGGTTTGTTTTAGGGTTAGGGTTAGTGTTAGTTTAGGCTTAGGATTAAGTTTAGGATTATGGTTAGACTTACGTTTAGGGTTACAGATAAGGTTAGTTTTAATGTTATTGTTAGTGTTAATGTTAGGTTTAGGGTTAAGTTAAGGGTTAGGTTTAGGGTTAGGGTAAGACCAGGTTAGGGTTGGGCTCAGGGTTATGGTTAGATTTATATTTAGTTTAGGTTATGGTTAGAGTTTGGGGTTAGGGGTTAGGTTTATGGTTAGGGTTAGGTTTTGTGTTAGGATTCGGGTGTTATGGTTAGTGTTAGCGTTTAGGGTGTTTGGTTTAGGCTTATGGTTAGGGTCATGGTTAGGGTTAGAGTTAGGGTTAGGGTTAGTGGTTAGTTGTTAGGGATAAGGTTAGTGTTAGACTTTGGGTAACAGGGTTAGGGTTATGATTAGGTTTAGGCTTAGGTTTAGGGTTACGGTTATAGTTTAGTGTTAGGGTTAGTATTAGGGTTAGGTTTAAAATTATGAATAGGGTTAGGGTTAGTTATAGGGTTAGGGTTAATGTTAGGGGTTAGGGATAGGGGTTAAGGTTAGAGTTAGTGTGTAGGGTTAAAGTTAGTGTTAGGTTTATATTTCGTGTTAGGGTTAGGGTTACAAGTTAGGGTTAGGGTTACGATTAGTTTTATGGTTCGAGTTAGGGATAGGGTTAGGGATTTGGTATAGGGTTAGTGTTACGATTAGAGTTAGGGTTAGGTTTAGAGTGTTAGTGTGATAATTAGGTTTACAATAAGGTTTAGGGTTAGGGTTTGGGTTAGGTTTAGGGTTAGGCTTAGGGGTTATCGTTTAGGGTTAGGGTTAGGGTTATGCTTATTGTTACTGTTAGGTGTAGTGTTAGGGTTAGCATTATAATTAGATTTATTATTAGGGTTATGGTTAGGGTTAGGCTTAGGGTTAGAGTTAGCATGAGGTTTAGGGTTAGGTTAAGGGTTACAGTTTGGGTTAGTGTTAGGTTTAGGGCTAGGGTTAGTAGTTAGGTGTTAGGGGTAGTGTTAGTGTTATGTTTAGGTTTTGTGTTAGGGTTCAGGTTAAGGTTAGGGTTGGTGTTATTTTTAGGTTGAGGTTTAGTTTGAGGGTTAGTGTTATGGTGAGGGTTTAGGGTTAGGATTTGTGTTAGGGATAGGGTTAGGGTTAGAGGTTAGGTTTAGGTTTAGTGTTAGGTTTAGAGTTAGGGCTTAGGTTTAGGGTTAGGGTTAGTGTTAGCGTTAGGGCTAGAGTTCAGGATTTGGGTTAGGAGTTAGAGTTAGTGTTAGGGTTAGGGTTAGGCTTAGGGTTAGGGTTATCGTTAGTGGTATCAGTTAGGTTTAGGGTTAGGGTTAAGGTTACGGTTAGGGTTATGGTAAGTGTTAGGGTTAGGTTGTGTTTTGGGTTAGGGTTAGGGTTAGGGTTAGTTTTTAGTTTTATTGTTGGTGTTAGGCTTAGGGTTAGGGTTGGGTTTAGGTTTAGGATAAGAGGTTAGTTTTAAGTTTAGGGTTAGGGTGAGTGTTAGGGGTAGGAATAGGTTAAGGGTTAGGTTAGTGTTAGTGTTGGGCTAAGCGTTAGTTTAATGTTAGGATTAAGGTTAGTGTTATGTTTAGGTTTATAGTTAGGGGTTAGGAGTTTGGGATAGGGTTAGGGTTAGGGTTAATTTTAATGTTAGCGTTAGGGATAGAATTAGAGTTAGGGTTACGATTTAGGGTTATGGTTAGGCTTAGCCTTAGGGTTAATTTGAGGATTAGGGTTAGGGTTAAGTTAGGGTTAGTTTTAGGTGTTAAGTGTTAGGGATAGAGTTAGGGTTAGGCTTTGGGTTAATATTAGGTTTAGGGTTACCGTTGGGTTTTGGGTTAGGTTTAGGGTTAGTGTTAGTGTTAGGATGTGGGGTTAGGGGTTAGGGTTAGGGTTAGGGTTAGGGTTAGGGTTATAATTAGGTTTAGGTTTAGGATTAGTGTTAGTTTTAGGTTTAGTGTTAGGGTCAGCCTTAGGTTTAGGTTGATTGTTAGCATTAGGGTTACGATTAGGGTTAGTGTTAGGGTTAGGCTTATGTTTAGGGTGAGTGTTAGGTGTTGCTGTTAGGGATAGGGTTATGGTTAGGCTTGGTGTTATGGTTAGTGTTAGGTTTAGGTTTAGTGTTAGGCTTAGGGTTAGGGTTATGTTAGTGTTTGGTTTTAGGGTTAGGGTTAGTTTAGTGTTACGGTTAGGTTTAGGGTTAGGTTAAGGATTACATTTAGGGTTACGGATAAGGTTAGTGTTAGCATTAGTGTTAGTGTTAGGATGATGTTTAGGGTTAGGGTTACGGTTACGGTTACGGTTAGGATTACGGTTACAGTTTAGTGTTAGTGTTAGTGTTAATCGTAGGGTGAAAGTTATGGTTAGGGTTAGGGTTAGTTATAGGGTCAGGGTTAAGTTTTGCATTAATGTTAGTGTTAGGGGTTAGGGTTAGTGGTTAGGGTTAGGGTTAGAGTGTATGGTTAGGGTTAGTGATAGGTTTATGTTTAGTTTTACTGTTAAGTTTTGAAGTTAGGGTTAGGGTTACGATTAGGTTTACAGTTATAGTTAGGGATAGGGTTAGGGATTTGGTAGAGGGGATAGTGTTAGGGTTAGAGTTAGAATTGGAGTTAGGGTTAGGGTTAGAGTGTTAGTGTTTGAGTTAGGGTTAGGGTTAGGTTTAGGGTTAGGTTTAGGGTTTGGGTTAGGTTTAGGGTTAGGGTTTGGGGTTACAATTTAGGGTTATGGTTAGCGGTAGTTTTCATGTTATGGTTAGGTTTAGGGTTCGGGTTAGCCTTATAATTAGATTTAGGATTAGGGTTATGGTTAGTATTATACTTAGGTTTAGGGTTAGCGTGAGGTTTAGGTTTAAGGTTATGGTTAGGGTTAGTGTTAGGTTTAGGGTTAGTTGAGGGTTTAGGTGTTAGGGATAGGGTTAATGTTACATCAAGGTTTTGGGTTAGGGTTCGGGTTAAGTTTAGGGTTACTGTTAGTTTTAGGGTGAGGTTTAAATTTAGTTTTAGTGTTAGGGTTAGATTTAGGGTAAGAAGTTAGTTTTAGGGTTCGAGTTAGGTTTAGGGTTAGGTTTAGGGTTAGCGTTATGGTAAGGTTTAGTTTAGGGTTCGGGTTAGGGTTAGGGTTAGTTTAGGGTTGGGGTTAGGTTAAGGGTTAGGGTTAGGGTTAGGGTTACGTTTATGGTTACGGATAAGGTTAGTGTTACCGTTAGTGTGAGTGTTAGGATTATGGTTAGAGTTAGAGTTAGGTTTAGGATTAGGTTTAGGGATTGGTTTAGGTTTACGGTTAGTGAAAGACAAGGTTAAGCTTGGGGTTATGGTTAGGGTTAGATTTATCTTTAGGTTTAGGTTTAGGGTTAGTGTTAGTGTTAGGATTAGGCTTAGTTTAGGGTTGGGGTTATGTTTAGGGTTAGGGTTAGCCTTATGTTTTTGGTTACGTATAAGGTTAGTGTTAGCATTAGTGTTTGTGTTAGGGTTATCATTAGGGTTACGGTTAGGGTTCGGGATCGGTTTAGGTTTAGGGAAAGACAAGGTTAGGCATGGGGTTAGGGTTAGGGTTAGATTTATCTTTAGGGTGTTACGGTTAGAGTTTGGTGGAAGGGGTTAGGTTTAGGTTTAGGGTTAGGGTTTGTGTTAGGCTTAGGGTTTATGGTTAGTGTTAATGTTTAGGGTTAATGTTTGGTTTAGGGTTAGGGTTAGGTTTATGGTTAGAGTTTAGTGTTAGGGATAGTATTAGGGTTAGGTTTAAGATTATGGTTAGGGTTAGGGTTAGTTATAGGGTTAGGTTTAAGTTTGGGTTTAGGGTTAGTGTTAGGGGTTATTGATAGGGGTTAAGGTTAGGATTAGTGTGTAGGGTTAGGGTTTGTGTGAGGTTTAGGTTTACATGTTAGGGTTAGGGTTACGATTAGTTTTACGGTTTAGGGGTTAGGTTTAGGGTTAGGGTTACGGTTAGGGTTATTGTTAGGATTCCGGTTATGGCTAGGTGTTAGCTGTTAGGGATAGGGTTAGTGTTATATTTAGGGTTTGGGTTAGGGTTAGGGTTAAGGTTAGGGTTAGTGTAAGTTTTAGGGTGAGGTTTAGGTTGAGGGTTAGTTTTAGGGTTAGTGTTTAGGGTTACGGTTTGGGTTAGGGTTAGGTTTAGGTTTAGAGGTTTAGGTTTAGGTTTAGTGTTAGGTTTAGAGTTAGGGCTTAGGCTTAGGGTTAGTGTTAGTGTTAGGGCTAGGGGTCTGCGTTAGGGTTAGGGGTTAGGGTTAGTGTTAGGGTTAGGGTTAGGGTTAGTGCTATGTGTTATGTTTAGGGTTAGCAATCATTTTAGGGTTAGGGTTATGTTAAGTGTTATGGTTATGTTGTGGTTTAGGGTTAGGGTTAGGTTTAGGGTCAGATGTTAGGTTTAGTGTTAGTGTTAGGGTTAGGGTTAGGGTTAGGGTTAGTGTTAGTGTTAGGGTTAGTGTTAGATTTAGGGTTAGGTTAAGATGTTAGTTTTAGGGTTAGGTTTAGGTTTAACGTTAGGGATACTTTAAGGGTTAGGTTTAGGAGTAGTGTTATATTTAGGTTTAGGGTTAGGAGTTAGAAGTTAGGAATAGGGTTAGTGTTAGGGTTAATGTTAGTTTTAGTGTTAGGGTTAACATTAGGCTTAGCGTTACAGTTTTGGGTTACAGTTTGGGTTAAGGATAGGGTTACGGTTAGGATTAGGGTTAGGTTAGGGTTAGGTTTAGGGTTTAGGTGTAGTGATAGTATTAGGGTTAGGCTTCGGGTTACTGTTAGGTTTACGGTTATGATTGTGTTTAGGTTTAGGGTTAGGATTTGGGGTTAGTGGTTAGGGTTAGTGTTAGGGTTATGGTTTGGTTTATGCTTAGGGTTAGAGTTAGGGTTAGGGTTAGGGTTACAGTTAGTTTAAGGTTAGGGTTACGTTTAGGATTATGGTTAGGGTTACGTTTAGTGTTACACATAACTTTAATGTTAGGGATAGTGTTAGTGTTAGTGTTAGATTTAGGGTTAGGCTTAGGGTTAGGGTTCGAGATCACATTAGGGTTAGGGTTAGGTTAAGACAAGATTAGGATTCTGGTTATGGTTAGGGTAAGAATTACCTTTAGGGTTAGCATTACGATCAGAGTTTGGGGTTAGGGGTTAGGTTTAGGGTTAGGCCTAGGTTTTGTGTTAGGGTTAGGGTTTTATGGTTAGTGTTATGGTTTAGGGTTAGTGTTTGGTTTAGGCTTAGATTTAGAGTTATGCTTAGGGTGAGAGTTAGGGTTAGGGTTATAGGTTAGGTGTTAGAGTTAGGGTTAGTGCTAGGCTTTGGGTTATGGTTAGGGTTAGGTGTATGATTAGGTTTATGTTTGGGGTTTGTGTTATGGTTAGAGTTTATTGTTAGGGTTAGTCTTACAGTTAGGGTTAAATTTATGGTTATCGTTAGGGTTAGTTATAGGGTTAGGTTTAAGTTTTGGGTTACAGTTAGTGTTAGGTGTTAGGGTTAGTTTTTAGGGTTATGGTTAGTGTGTAGCGTTAGGGTTTGAGTTAAGTTTATGTTTACTTTTAGTGTTAGGGTTGGAAATTAGGGTTAGGGTTACAATTAGGTTTACAGTTATGTTAGGGATTGGGTTAGGGATTTGGTAGGGGGGGTAGTGTTAGGGTTAGAGTTAGGATTATATTTATGGTTAGGGTTAGAGTGTTAGTGTTAGAGTTAGGGTTATGGTTAGGTTTAGGGTTAGGGTTAGGGTTATGGTTTGGGTTAGGATTAGGGTTAGTGTTAGGGTTACGATTAGGATTAGGTTTAGGATTAGTGTTAGCTTTAGGCTTAGTGTTAGGGTTAGACTTAGGTTTAGGTTGATTGTTAGCATTAGGGTTAGGTTTAGGGTTAGTGTTAGGGTTAAGCTTAGTTTTAGGTTTAGTGTTAGTTGCTGGTGTTAGGGGATAGGGTTATGGTTAGTGTTAGGTTTAGGTTTAGTGTTAGGCTTAGGGTTAGGGTTATGTTAGTGTTTGGTTTAGGGTTAGGGTTAGTTTAGGATTAGGGTTAGGTTTAGGGTTAGGTTCAGGATTACGTTTAGGGTTACGGATAAGGTTAGTGTTAGCGTTAGTGTTAGTGTTAGGATTATTTTTAGCTTTAGGGTTAGGGTTACGGTTACGGTTATTTTACAGTTACAGTCTAGTGTTAGTGTTAGTTATGTTTACTTTTAGTCTTAGGGTTGGAAATTAGGGTTAGGGTTACAATTAGGTTTACAGTTATTGTTAGGGATAGGTTTAGGGATTTGGTAGAGTCGGTAGTGTTAGGGTTAGAGTTAGGATTAGAGTTAGGGTTAGAGTGTTAGTGTTAGAGTTAATGTTAGGGTTAGGCTTAGGGTTAGGTTTAGGGTTTGGGTTAGGTTTAGGCTTAGGGTTAGGGGTTACAATTTAGGGTTATGGTTAGGGGTAGTGTTTGTTTTATGGTTAGGTTTAGATTTCGGGTTAGCCTTATAATTAGATTTAGGATTAGGGTTATGGTTAGTATTAGACTTAGGTTTAGGGTTAGCGTGAGGTTTATGTTTAAGGTTACGGTTAGGGTTACTGTTAGGTTTAATGTTACTTGTGGGTTTAGGTGTTAGGGATAGGGTTAGTGTTATGTCTAGGGTTTGGGTTAGGGTTCGGGTTAAGTTTAGGGTTACTGTTAGTTTTAGGGTGAGGTTTAGGTTTAGGGTTAGTGATAGGGTTAGGGTTAGGGTAAGAGGTTAGTTTTAGGGTTACAGTTAGGTTTAGGGTTAGGTTTAGGGTTAGCGTTAGGGTAAGGTTTAGTTTAGGCTTCGGGTTAGGGTTAGGGTTAGTTTAGGGTTG
Source organism: Cavia porcellus (assembly GCF_034190915.1). Taxonomy (NCBI): domain Eukaryota; kingdom Metazoa; phylum Chordata; class Mammalia; order Rodentia; family Caviidae; genus Cavia; species Cavia porcellus. The sequence continues at coordinate 8,124,745 of NW_026947518.1, forward strand.
GGGTTAGGTTTAGGGTTAGGGTTAGGGTTACGTTTATGGTTACGGATAAGGTTAGTGTTAGCGTTAGTGTAAGTGTTAGGGTTATGTTTAGGGTTAGAGTTAGGTTTAGGGTTAGGTTTCAGGATCGGTTTAGGGTTAGGGTTAGGGAAAGACAAGGTTAAGCTTGGGTTTAGGGTAAGGGTTAGATTTATCTTCAGGTTTAGGGTTAGGGTTAGTGTTAGAGTTAGGGTTAGGGTTAGTTTAGTGTTAGGTTAAGATTAGGCTTAGTTTAGGGTTGGGGTTATGTTTAGCGTTAGGGTTAGGCTTATGATTATGGTTACGTACAAGGTTAGTGTTAGCGTTAGTGTGAGTGTTAGGGTTATCGTTAGTGTTACAGTTAGGGTTCGGAATCGGTTTAGGTTTAGGGTTAGGGAAAGACAAGGTTAGGCTTGGGGTTAGGGTTAGGGTTAGATTTATCTTTAGGGTTTGTGTTAGGGTTAAAATTTGGGATTAGGGGTTACGTTTAGGGTTAGTGTTAGGGTTTGTGTTAGGGTTAGGGTTTTATGGTTAGGTATAGGGTTGAGGGTTAGTGTTTCGTTTAGTCTTCGGGTTAGTTTTAGGCTTAGGGTTAGAGTTAGGGTTACAGTTATGATTTAGGTGTTAGCCATAGGTTTAGTGTAAGGCTTCGGATTACAGTTAGGGTTAGCGTTATGATTAAGTTTAGGTTTAGGGTTAAGGTTAGTGTTAGGTTTAGGGTTAGTGTTAGGTTTAGAGTTTGGGTTAAGGATAAGGTTAGGGCTAGGTTTAGTTTTAGGGTGAGTTTTACGTTTAGGGTTATTGTTAGGGTTGGGTGTAGGGTTAGGGTTAGTGTTTGGGTTAGGTTTAGAGGTTAGCATTAGGTTAGGTTTAGGTTTAGAGTTAGGGCTTAGGTTTAGGCTTAGTGTCAGTGTTAGGGTTAGAGCTATGGGTCAAGGTTAGGCTTATGGGATAGGGTTAGTGTTAGTGTTAGGTTTAAGGTTTGGGTTAGGGTTAGTGTTAGGGCTGGTGGTATGGGTTAGGTTTAGTGTTAGGGTTAAGGTTTGGATTAGGGTTATGCTAAGTGTTAGGGTTAGGTGGAGGTTTAGGGTTAGGGTTAAGTTTAGGGATAGAACTTAAGTTTAGTGTTAGTGTTATGGATAGGTTTAGGGTTAGTGTTACGGTTAGCGTTAAGGTTAGAGTTAGGGTTATATGTTAATTTTTTTGTTAGGTTTAGGGTTAGAGTTAAGGTTAGGGTTCGGGTTAGGGAAAGGGTAAAGTTTAGGTTTAGAGTTAGTGTTAGTGTTAGTGTTAGGGTTAGGGTTAGGGTTGGGGATAGCCTTAAATTTAGGTTTAGTGTTAGGGTTAGTCTTAGGTTTAGTTTTAGGGTTAGGCATAAGGAGTTAGGGATATGGTTATGGTTAGAGTTAGTGTTAAGGCTAATGTTAGGGTTAGTTTTAGGGTGAGAGTTATGGTTATTTTAGGGTTAGGGTTAGGTTTAGGATTACGATTAGCGTTACATTTAGGATTATGGATAAGGGTTAGGGTTAGCGTTAGGTTTAGGGTTAGTGTTAGGTTTAGAGTTTGGGTTAAGTATAAGGTTAGGGTTAGGTTTAGTTTTAGGGTGAGTGTTAGGTTTAGGGTTATTGTTAGGGTTGGGTTTAGGGTTAGGGTTAGAGGTTAGCATTAGGTTAGTGTTAGGTTTGGGGTTAGGGCTTAGGTTTAGGGTTAATGTTAGTGTTAGGGTTAGGGCTATGGGTCAAGGTTAGGGTTAGGGGATAGGGATAGGGTTAGTGTTAGGGTTAGAGTTAGGGTTAGGGTTAGGGTTAGTGTTACGGCTGGTGGTATAGGTTAGGTTTATTGTTAGGGTTAAGGTTTGGGTTAGGGTTATGGTAAGTGTTAAGGCTAGGGTTAGGGTTAGGGTTAGGGTTAGGGTTAGGGTTAGGGTTGTGGATAGCCTTAGATTTAGCTTTACTGTTAGGGTTAGTCTTAGGTTTAGTTTTAGGGTTAGGCATAAGGAGTTAGGGATACGGTTATGGTTAGAGTTAGTGTTAAGGTTAATGTTAGGGTTAGTTTTAGGGTTAGGGTTAGGGTTATTTTAGGGTTAGGGTTAGGTTTAGGATTACGATTAGGGTTACGTTTAGGATTACTGATAAGGTTAGGGTTAGTGTTAGTGTTAGTGTTTGTTTTAGGGTTAGGTTTAGGGTTGGGTTTAGGATTCGGGATTGGGTTAGGTCTAGGGCTAGGGTTAGACCATGTTAGGGTTTGGCTTAAGCTTAGGGTTAAATTTATTTTTAGGGTTATGGTTACAATTAGAGTTTGGGGGAAGGGGTTAGGTTTAGGTTTAGGATTAGGGTTTGTTTTAAGGTTAGGTTTTATGGTTAGTGTAAAAGTTTAGTGTTCGTGTTTGGTTTAGGGTTAGGGTAAGGTTTACGGTTAGAGTTTAGTGTTAGAGTTTGTATTAGGATTAGGTTTAAGATTATGGTTAGGGTTAGGGTTAGTTATAGGGTTAGGGTTAATTTTAGGTTTAGGGTTATTGTTAGGGGTTATGGATAAGGGTTAAGGTTAGGGTTAGTGTGTAGGGTTAGGGTTAGTGTTAGGTTTAGGGTTACATGTTAGGGTTAGGGTTACGATTAGTTTTACTTTTTAGGGGTTAGGTTTAGGGTTAGGGTTAGGTTTAGGGTTATTGTTAGGATTCCGGTTAGGGTTAGGTGTTAGGTGTTAGGGATAGGGTTATTGTCATGTTTAGGGTTTGGGTTAGGGTTCGGGTTAAGGTTAGGGTTAGTGTTAGTTTTAGGATGAGGTTTAGGTTGAGCGTTAGTTTTAGGGTTAGTGTTTAGGTTAGAGTTTGGGTTAGGGTTAGCGTTAGGGTTAGGGTTAGGGTTAGAGGTTAGGTTTAGGTTAAGTGTTAGGTTTAGGATTAGGGCTCATGTTTAGTGTTAGGGTTAGTGTTAGTGTTGGGGCTAGGGCTCTACGTTAGAGTTAGGGGTTAAGGTTAGGGTTAGGTTAGGGTTAGGGTTAGGTTAGTGGTATGTGTTATTTTTTAGGGTTAGGGTTAAGGTTAGGTTTAGGGTTATGTTATGTGTTATGTTAAGTGTTAGGGTTAGGTTGTGGTTTAGGGTTAGGGTTAGGTTTAGGGTCAGATGTTAGATTTAGTGTTAGTATTAGGGTTAGGGTTAGTGTTACGGTTATGGTTAGGGTTAGGTTTAGCCTGATGGTTTTAGGGTTAGGGTTAGAGTTAGGGTTAGGGTAAGAGGTTAGTTTTAGGGTTAGGGTTAGGGTTAGGTTTAACATTAGGGATAGTTTAAGGGTTAGGTTTAGGGTTAGTGTTATATTTAGGTTTAGGGTTAGGAGTTAGGAGTTAGGGATAGGGTTAGGTTTAGGGTTAATGTTAGTTTTAGGGTTAGGGTTAACATTAGGCTTAGCATTACAGTTTTGTGTTAGAGTTGGGGTTAGGGATAGGGTTGCGGTTAGGATTAGGTTTAGGGTTAGGATTAGGTTAGGGTTAGGTTTAGGGTTTAGATGTAATGATAGGATTAGGGTTAGGCTTCGGGTTACTGTTAGGTTTAGGGTTACAATTGTGTTTAGGTTTAGGGTTAGATTTAGGATTTGGGGTTAGGGGTTAGGGCTAGTGTTAGAGTTATGGTTTGGGTTAGGGTTAGGGTTAGGGTTAGGGTTAGGGTTACGGTTAGTTTAAGTTTAGGGTTAGGTTTAGGATTAAGGTTAGGGTTATGTTGAGTGTTATGGATAACTTTAGTGTTACGGATAGTGTTAGTGTTAGGGTTAGGGTTAGGTTTAGGCTTAGGGTTAGGGTTCGAGTTCGGGTTATGGTTAGGGTTAGGGTTAGGGTTAGTGTTACGGTTATGGTTAGGGTTAGGTTTAGCCTGATGGTTAGTGTTGTGTGTTAGGGTTAGGGTTAGTGTTAGGGTTAGGGTGAAGGTTAGGGTTAGTGTTACAGTTAGTGTTAGGGTTATGTTTGGGTTCGTGTTAGGGTTATAGTTAGGTTTAGTGTTAGGGTTAGGGTTAGGTTTAGTGTTAGTGTTAGTGTTTGGGTTAGAGTTACAGTTATGGTTAGGGTTATGGTTAGGGTTACAGTTAGGGTTAGGATTAGGGTTAGGGTTAGTGTTACAGATAGGGTTGAGGGTTAGTGTTAGGGTTAGGGTTACGTTTAGGTTTATTGTTAGGGTTTCTAACACAATTAGGGTTAGGATTAGGGTTAGAGTTAGTGTTATGCTTATGGTTAGGTTTAGAGTTTAGTTGTTAGTGATATGGTTAGGATTAGGTTTTCGATTACGTTTAGGGTTAGGTTTACGTTTAGGGTAGGGTTAGTGTAAGGGCCAATGTTAGTTTTAGGATTAGGGTTAGAGTTAGCATTAGGTTTTGGGTTAGGTTTAGGGTTAGGGTTCGGGATTAGGTGTTAGGGAAAGGTTTAGGGTTAGGGTTGCCGTCAGGTTTAGGTTAGAGTTACTTTAAGGGTTACGGTTAGTGTTAGGTTTAGGATTAGTGTTTGTCATTAGGTTAGGTTTAGTGTTAGGTTAAGGTTAAGGTTAGGCTTAGGATTAGGGGTTAGAAGTTAACTTTAGTGATAGGATTAGGGTTAGCGTAAGGGTTAGAGGTTAAGTTTATGATTAGTTTTAGGGTTATGATTAGTGTTATGGTTAATGTAAGGTTTAGGGTTAGAATTAAGGTTATGTTTAGGGTTAACATTATGGTTAAGTTTAGGTTTAGGGTTTGGGTTAGTGTTAGGTTTAGAGTTAGGTTTAGTGTTATGGGGTTACTGTTAGTGTTAGTGTTAGGGTTAGGTTTAGGTTTAAGTTTAGATTTAGCAGTTTGTGTTTGTGTTAATGTTAGAGTTAGGGCTAGTGTTATGGTTATAATTTAGTGTTAGTTTTACGGTTTGGTTAGCATTACGGTTAGTGTTAGGTTTAGTGTTGTGGTTAGAGTTTAGCATTACTTTTAGTGTTAGAGTTAGGGATAGGGTTAGGGTTAGGGTTAGGGTTAGGGTTAGGGTTAGGCTTAGAGGTGATGGTTAGGGTTAGGGTTAGGCTTAGGGTTCAAGCTTAAGTTTAGTGTTAGGTTTAGTGTTAGTGTTAGGGTTAAGGTTAGGGTTAGTGTTAGGGTTAGTGTTAGGGTTTGAGTTAGGGTTAGGGTTAGGGTTAGGGTTAGCGTTAGAGGATAGAGTTAGGCTTAGGGTTAGGGTTAGGGTTAGGGTTAGGGTTATGGTTAGGGTTAGGTTTACAATTAGGTTAGGGCTTGGGTTAGGGTTAGGGTTAGGTTTAGTTTTAGGGTTAGATTTTCCGTTAGATTTAGTGGTGGGTTTGGGTTCGGTTTAGGGTTAGGCTTAGGTTTAGGGTTAGGGTTAGAGGATAGCATTTGGTTTAGGGTTAGAGTTAGGTTTAGTGTTAGGCTTCGAGGTTACGTTTAGAGTTAGGGTTAGTGTTAAAGCTAAGGTTCATTTTTGTGTTAGGGTTAGTGTTAGGGTTAGGGATAAGGCAAGGGTTAGGTTTAGGGTTAGTAGTTAGTTTTATGGTTAATGTTATGATAAGGGTTCGGTTTAGGTTTAGAGGTTAGTGTTAGGGTTCGGTTAGGGTTAGCGTTAGGGTTAGGGTTACAATTAGGGTTAGGGTTAGGGTTACAGTTACGGGTATGATTAGAGTTAGCATTACAATTAAGTTTGGGTTAGGGTTAGGGTTAGGGTTAGGGTTAGGGTTAGGCTTAGGTTTAGGGTTAGGTTTTGCGTTAGATTTAGTGTTAGGGTTATGGTTAGGATTAGGTTTAGGGGTTAGGGGTTAGGGTTAGGTTTAGGGTTAGGAATAGTGTTAAGGTTAGGGTTAGGGGTTATTATTAGGGATAGGGTTAGGGTTAGGTTTTGGTTTAGGTTTAGGCTTGGTGTTAGGTTTGGGGTTAGGGTTAGTGCTAGGGTTAGAGTTTAGGGTTAGGTTTAGGGTTAGGGTTTGGGTTAGTGTTAGGGTTAGGATTATGGTTAGAGGTTAGCGTTTGGTTTAGGATTAGCGTTAAGGTTAGGGTTATTGTTAGGCTTTGAGGTTATGCTTAATGTTAGTGTTAGGGTTAGATTTAAAACTTAGGGTTAGGGGTAATGTTAGTATTAGGGTAAGGGACAGGATAATGGTTAGGATTAGGGTTAGTGGTTAGTTTTAGGGTTAGGGATACGGTTAAGGTTCGGTTTAGGTTTACATGTTGGTGGTAGGATTAGTGTTGGGGTTAGCGTTAGTTTTTAGGTTTCAAGTTAGAGTTAGAGTTAGGGTTAGGGTTAGTGTTAGGGTTAGACTTAGGATTATGGCTAGGGTTAGGGCTACCATTAGTTTAGGGTTAGGCTTAGGGTTAGGTTTTGCGTTACATTTAATGTTAGGGTTAGGTTTAGTTTTAGGTGGTATGTGTTTGGGATAAGGTTATGAGTTATTGTTAGGTTTAGGGTTAGGGTTATGGTTAGGGTTAGTGTTTAGGGTTAGGTTTAGGGTTACGGTTAGTGTTATGGTCAGGGTTAGGGTTATTTTGAGGTTTAAGGTTAGTGTTATTTTTAGGGTTAGAAGTTATATGTAGTGTTACATTTCAAGTTAGGGTTAGGGATAGGTTTAGGGTTAGGGTTAGTGTTAGAGGTTAGGGTAAGTGTAAGGGTTAGGCTTAGGGTTACATTTAGGTTTAGAGGTATGTGTTAGGGTTAGGCTTAGTGTTGGTGTTATGGTTACGGTTAGGGTTAGATTTAGGGTTATGCTAGGGTTAGTGTTAGAATTAGGGTTAGGTATTACAGTCAGTGTTAGGGTTAGTTTAAGGGATAGGTTTAGGGTTAGGGTAAGGAATCAATGTTAGTTTTAGGGTTAGCGTTATGGTTAGGGTTAGGTACGGCTTATTGTTAGTGTTAGCGTTAGCGTTAGAGGTTAGTGTTAGTGTTATGGTTAGTGTTAGGTTTAGTATTATGGTTAGAGTTTAGTGTTAGTTTAAGGGTTAGTCTTAGGGTTAGGGTTAGTTTAAGGGTAAGGGTGATGGTTAGAGGTTAGCATTCAGTTTAGGGTTAGAGTTAGTGTTAGGGTTAGTGTTAGGGTTAGACTTAGAGTTGATTGTTAGTGTTAGGGTTAGTCTTAGGGTTAAAGCTTAGGTTCAGGGTTAGGTTTAGGGTTATGGTTAGGGGTTGGGATAGAGTAACGGTAAGGATTAGGGTTAGAGGTTAGGTTTAGGGTTAGGGTAAGGGTTATCGTTCGGGTTAGTGTGAGGGTTAGGGTTAGATTTATAGTTAGGTTTAGGGTTAGGTTTAGGCTTAGTGTTATGGTTAGGGATAGGGTTACAATTAGGTTACTGTTAGGGTTTGGGTTTGTGTTAGATTTAGTGTTAGGGTTAGGTTTAGGGTTAGATTTAGGGGTGAGGTGTTAGGGTTAGGATTAGGGTTAGGGTTATGTTTATGGTTAGAACTAAGGTTAGGGTTATGGATAGGGTTAGCGTTTAGGGTTAGTGTTAGGTTTAGTGTTAGTGTTATGGTTAGGGTTAGTGTTGAGTTGAGGTTTAGTGTTACGGTTAGGTTTAGGATTAGGGTCATAGTTAGGTTTAGGGTTAGGGTTAGGATTAGAAGTTAGGGTTAGGAGTTGGGTTACGGTTATGGTTACCCTTTATGTTAGGTTTAGTGTTAGAGTTAGGGTTAGGCTTTAGGTGTTAGGGAGAGGGTTAAGGTTAGGCTTCAGGTTACGGTTCGGATTAGGATTACGATTAGGTTTAGGGTTAGGCTTTGGGTTATGGTTAGGGTTAGGGTTAGTTTTAGTGTTAGTTTTAGTTTAAGGTTTAGTGTTAGGGTTAGGGGTTAGGTGTTAGGGATAGAGTTAGTGTCAGGGTTAATTTGTGGTTAGAGTTAGGGTTATGGAAAATGTTAGGATTAGGGTTAGGGTTTATAGTTAGTGTTAATGTTAGGGTTAGGGTTAGGGTTATGGTTAGTCTTCGGGTTATGGTTAGGAGTACATTTACGATTATGTTAGCATTAGGGTTAGGGTTAGGGTTAGATGTTAAGGATGGGTTTAGGGTTCAGGTTAGTGTTACGGTGGAGTTTAGGGTTAGGTTTAGTTTTAGGGGTAGGGATTAGGTGATAGTGATAGGGTGATGGTTTAGTTGAGGGATATGTTTAGTGTTAGTTTTAGGTTTAGGGTTAAGGTTAGGGTTAGGGTTAGGGTTAGTGTTATGATTAGGCTTAGGGTTAGGGTTAGGGGTTAGGTGTTAGAGTTAGAGTTAGGTTTAGGGTAATGTGCAGAGGTTAGCCTTAGCTTTAGGTTTAGAGTTAGGGTTAGGGTTAGAGTTTAAGTTTAGGATTAAGGTTACGCTTAGAGTTTAGGGTTACTGTTAGGGTAAGTTTTAGTGTTATGCTTAGGGTTAGCTTTATGGTTAGAGTTTAGGGTTATGGTTAGATTTAGGGTTAGGGTTAATGTTAGGGTTAGGGTTAGTGTTAGGCTTTGGGTTATGGTTATGGATAGGGTTAAAATAAGGTTAGGGGTACGGTTAGGGTTAGGCTTACGTTTAGGGTTTTCGTTAGATTTACAGTTAGGGTTAGGGTTAGGGTTAGTGTTATGGGGTTCGGGTTATTGTTAGGGTTAGGGTTAGGGTTAGTGTTAGATTTAGCGGTTAGTGTTAGTGTTAGGGTTAGAGTTAGGGCTAGCGTTACGGTGAGAGTTTAGTGTTAGTTTTAGTGGTAGTTTTAGCTTTAGGGTTAGTGTTAGGCTTAGGGTTGTGGTTAGAGGTTAGCATTGCTTTTAGTGTTAGGGTTAGGGTTAGGCTTAGAGGTGATGGTTTGTGTTATCGTTAGGCTTCGGATTCAAGCTTAGTTTCAGGGTTAGGTTTAGTGTTAGGGTTAGGGATAGGGTTAGTGTTAGGTTTAGTGTTAGGGTTAGAGTTAGGGTTAGGGTTAGGGTTAGGGTTGGGTTTAGGGTTAGGCTTAGGGTTATGGTTAGGTTTAGAGTTACAATTAGGTTAGGGTTAGGGTTAGGGTTAGGGTTAGCTTTAGGGTTAGGGTTAGTTTTAGGGTTAGAGTTAGGGTTAGAGTTAGGGTTAGACTTACGGTTATGGTTAGTGTTAGCCTTACAATTAGGTTTGGGTTAGGGTTAGGGTTAGGCTTAGGCTTAGGATTAGGGTTAGAGTTTGCATTAGATTTAGTGTTAAAGTTAAGGTTAGGATTAGGTTAAGAGGTTAGGTGTTAGGCATAGGGTTATGTGTTAGGGTAAGTTTTAGGGTTAAAGTGATGGTTACGGTTAGCGTTTAGCATTAGTTTTAAGGTTATGGCTCGTGTTAAGGTTAGGTTTAGGGTTAGGTTGAGGTTGAGGTTGAGGTTTAGGGTTAGGGTTAGGGTTAGAAGTTATTTTAAGTGTTATGTTTATTGTTAGGGATAGGGATAGGTTTAGGCTTAGGGGTAGTTTTGTGGTTAGGTTTACAGTTAGAATTAGGGTTAGGGTTATGCTAGGGTTAGGGTTAGGGTTAGGTATTACAGTCAGGGTTAGGCTTAGTTTAAGGGTTAGGGTTAGGGATACGGTAAGGGATTAATTTTAGATTTAGTGTTAGGGTTATATTTAGGGATAGGGTAAGGGTTAGAATTAGGGTTAGAATATAGGTTTAGGGTTAGTGTTACGGTTATTCTTAGGCTTTGGTTTAGGGTTAGAGTTTAATCGTAGGGTTAGGCTTCGGGTTAGGGTTAGTGTTAGGCTTATGTTAGGGTTAGGGTTAGGGTTAGGTTTAGGTATAGGGTTAGAGTTAGGGTTAGATTTAGGGTTTGGATTACGGTTGGCTCTTAGGGTCAAAGTTAGGGTTAGGGTTAGTGTTAGGTTTAGGTTTAAGGTTATGGCTAGTGATAGTTTTGGGTCAGGGTTAGGTTTCAGTGTTACCATTAGGGTTAGGTTTAGTGTTAGAGTTAGATTTGAGTGTTAGGGTTAGCCTTAGGGTTAGGGTTATAGTTAGGGTTAAGGTTAGGTTTAGGTTTAGTATTACAGTTAGGTTAAGTGTTAGTGTTAGTGTTAGGGTTTGGGTTAGTTTTAGGGTTAGGGTTAGGGATAGTTTTAGGATTAGGTTTAGAGTTAGCATTAGGTTTAGAATTAGGGTTAGGGTTAGGTTTATGGGTTTGGTGTTAGGTGTTAGGGATAGGGTTACGGTTAGTGTTATGGTTAGGTTTAGGTTTAGGTTTAGGTTTAGGTTTAGGGTTGGGTTTAGAAGTTAAGGTTAGCTTTAGGGTTAGGGTTAGAGTTTATTGTTAGGGTTAGTGTTAGGGTTAGTGTTGAAACTTAGGGTTAGGGTTAGGGTTAGGGTAGTGTTAGGTTTAGGTTTAGGGTTAGGGTTAGCATTAGAGTTAGTGATAGTGTTGGGTTAGGGTTAGGGTTTATGGTTATGGTTAGGGTTCGGTTTAGCCTGAGGGTTAGTGTTGTGTGTTAGGCTTAGGGTTAGTGTTTGGGTTAGGGTGAAGGTTAGGGTTAGTGTTACTGTTAGGGTTAGGCTTAGTGTTTGGGTTCGGGTTAGGTTTATAGTTAGGTTTAGGGTTAGGGTTAGGGTTAGGGTGAAGGTTAGGGTTACTGTTACAGTTAGGGTTAGTGTTTGGGTTCGGGTTAGGTTTATAGTTAGGTTTTGGGTTAAGGTTAGGGTTAGGTTTAGGGTTAGTGTTTGTGTTTGTGTTAGAGTTACATTTAGGGTTATGTTTACGGTTAGGTTTACGGTTAGGGTTAGGATTAGGGTTAGGGTTAGGGTTATAGATTGGGTTGGGGTTAAGGTTTGGGTTAGGGTTAGGGTTAGAGTTAGTGTTACGTTTAGGTTTAAAGTTACGTTTAGGGTAGGGTTTATGTAAGGGCCAGGGTTAGTTTTAGTATTAGGGTTAGAGGTAGCGTTAGGTTTTGAGTTAGGTTTAGGTTTGGGGCTCGGGATTAGGTGTTAGGGATTGGATTAGGGTTAGGGTTACCGTCAGGTTTAGGTTAGAGTTACTTTAAGCGTTAGGGTTAGTGTTAGGGTTAGGATTAGCGTTTGTCATTATGGTTAGGTTTAGTGTTAGGTTAAGGTTAAGGTTAGGTTTAGGATTAGGGTTAGAAGTTAAGTTTAGTGATAGGATTAGGGTTAGGGTTAGGGTTAGGGTTAGAGGTTAAGTTTATGATTAGGTTTAGGGTTAGGGTTAGATTTAGGGGTGAGGTGTTAGGGTTAGGATTAGGGTTAGGGTTAGGGTTATGTTTACGGTTAGAACTAAGGTTAGGGTTATGGATAGGGTTAGCGTTTAGGGTTAGTGTTAAGTTTAGTGTTAGTGTTATGGTTAGGGTTAGTGTTGAGTTGAGATTTAGTGTTACGGTTAGGTTTAGGATTAGGGTTATAGTTAGGTTTAGGTTTAGGGTTAGGATTAGAAGTTAGGGTTAGGAGTTGGGTTACGGTTATGGTTACCCTTTATGTTAGGTTTAGTGTTAGAGTTAGGGTTAGGCTTTAGGTGTTAGGGAGAGGGTTAAGGTTAGGCTTCAGGTTACGGTTCGGATTAGGATTATGATTAGGTTTAGGGTTAGGCTTTGGGTTATGGTTAGGGTTAGGGTTAGTTTTAGTGTTAGTTTTAGTTTAAGGTTTAGTGTTAGGGTTAGGGGTTAGGTGTTAGGGATAGAGTTAGTGTCAGGGTTAATTTGTGGTTAGAGTTAGGGTTATGGAAAATGTTAGGATTAGGGTTAGGGTTTATAGTTAGTGTTAATGTTAGGGTTAGGGTTAGGGTTATGGTTAGTCTTCGGGTTATGGTTAGGAGTACATTTACGATTATGTTAGCATTAGGGTTAGGGTTAGGGTTAGATGTTAAGGATGGGTTTAGGGTTCAGGTTAGTGTTACGGTGGAGTTTAGGGTTAGGTTTAGTTTTAGGGGTAGGGATTAGGTGATAGGGATAGGGTGATGGTTTAGTTGAGGGATATGTTTAGTGTTAGGTTTAGGTTTAGGGTTAAGGTTAGGGTTAGGGTTAGGGTTAGTGTTATGATTAGGCTTAGGGTTAGGGTTAGGGGTTAGGTGTTAGAGTTAGAGTTAGGTTTAGGGTAATGTGCAGAGGTTAGCCTTAGCTTTAGGTTTAGAGTTAGGGTTAGGGTTAGAGTTTAAGTTTAGGATTAAGGTTACGCTTAGAGTTTAGGGTTACTGTTAGGGTAAGTTTTAGTGTTATGCTTAGGGTTAGCTTTATGGTTAGAGTTTAGGGTTATGGTTAGATTTAGGGTTAGGGTTAATGTTAGGGTTAGGGTTAGTGTTAGGCTTTGGGTTATGGTTATGGATAGGGTTAAAATAAGGTTAGGGGTACGGTTAGGGTTAGGCTTACGTTTAGGGTTTTCGTTAGATTTACAGTTAGGGTTAGGGTTAGGGTTAGTGTTATGGGGTTCGGGTTATTGTTAGGGTTAGGGTTAGGGTTAGTGTTAGATTTAGCGGTTAGTGTTAGTGTTAGGGTTAGAGTTAGGGCTAGCGTTACGGTGAGAGTTTAGTGTTAGTTTTAGTGGTAGTTTTAGCTTTAGGGTTAGTGTTAGGCTTAGGGTTGTGGTTAGAGGTTAGCATTGCTTTTAGTGTTAGGGTTAGAGTTAGGCTTAGAGGTGATGGTTTGTGTTATCGTTAGGCTTCGGATTCAAGCTTAGTTTCAGGGTTAGGTTTAGTGTTAGGGTTAGGGATAGGGTTAGTGTTAGGTTTAGTGTTAGGGTTAGAGTTAGGGTTAGGGTTAGGGTTAGGGTTGGGTTTAGGGTTAGGCTTAGGGTTATGGTTAGGTTTAGAGTTACAATTAGGTTAGGGTTAGGGTTAGGGTTAGGGTTAGCTTTAGGGTTAGGGTTAGTTTTAGGGTTAGAGTTAGGGTTAGAGTTAGGGTTAGACTTACGGTTATGGTTAGTGTTAGCCTTACAATTAGGTTTGGGTTAGGGTTAGGGTTAGGCTTAGGTTAGGATTAGGGTTAGAGTTTGCATTAGATTTAGTGTTAAAGTTAAGGTTAGGATTAGGTTAAGAGGTTAGGTGTTAGGCATAGGGTTATGTGTTAGGGTAAGTTTTAGGGTTAAAGTGATGGTTACGGTTAGCGTTTAGCATTAGTTTTAAGGTTATGGCTCGTGTTAAGGTTAGGTTTAGGGTTAGGTTGAGGTTGAGGTTGAGGTTTAGGGTTAGGGTTAGGGTTAGAAGTTATTTTAAGTGTTATGTTTATTGTTAGGGATAGGGATAGGTTTAGGCTTAGGGGTAGTTTTGTGGTTAGGTTTACAGTTAGAATTAGGGTTAGGGTTATGCTAGGGTTAGGGTTAGGGTTAGGTATTACAGTCAGGGTTAGGCTTAGTTTAAGGGTTAGGGTTAGGGATACGGTAAGGGATTAATTTTAGATTTAGTGTTAGGGTTATATTTAGGGATAGGGTAAGGGTTAGAATTAGGGTTAGAATATAGGTTTAGGGTTAGTGTTACGGTTATTCTTAGGCTTTGGTTTAGGGTTAGAGTTTAATCGTAGGGTTAGGCTTCGGGTTAGGGTTAGTGTTAGGCTTATGTTAGGGTTAGGGTTAGGGTTAGGTTTAGGTATAGGGTTAGAGTTAGGGTTAGATTTAGGGTTTGGATTACGGTTGGCTCTTAGGGTCAAAGTTAGGGTTAGGGTTAGTGTTAGGTTTAGGTTTAAGGTTATGGCTAGTGATAGTTTTGGGTCAGGGTTAGGTTTCAGTGTTACCATTAGGGTTAGGTTTAGTGTTAGAGTTAGATTTGAGTGTTAGGGTTAGCCTTAGGGTTAGGGTTATAGTTAGGGTTAAGGTTAGGTTTAGGTTTAGTATTACAGTTAGGTTAAGTGTTAGTGTTAGTGTTAGGGTTTGGGTTAGTTTTAGGGTTAGGGTTAGGGATAGTTTTAGGATTAGGTTTAGAGTTAGCATTAGGTTTAGAATTAGGGTTAGGGTTAGGTTTATGGGTTTGGTGTTAGGTGTTAGGGATAGGGTTACGGTTAGTGTTATGGTTAGGTTTAGGTTTAGGTTTAGGGTTAGGTTTAGAAGTTAAGGTTAGCTTTAGGGTTAGGGTTAGAGTTTATTGTTAGGGTTAGTGTTAGTGTTAGTGTTGAAACTTAGGGTTAGAGTTAGGGTTAGGGTAGTGTTAGGTTTAAGTTTAGGGTTAGGGTTAGCATTAGCGTTAGTGATAGTGTTGGGTTAGGGTTAGGTTTAGGGTTTACGGTTATGGTTAGGGTTCGGTTTAGCCTGAGGGTTAGTGTTGTGTGTTAGTGTTTGGGTTAGGGTGAAGGTTAGGGTTAGTGTTACTGTTAGGGTTAGGCTTAGTGTTTGGGTTCGGGTTAGGGTTATAGTTAGGTTTAGGGTTAGGGTGAAGGTTAGGGTTACTGTTACAGTTAGGGTTAGTGTTTGGGTTCGGGTTAGGTTTATAGTTAGGTTTTGGGTTAAGGTTAGGGTTAGGTTTAGGGTTAGTGTTTGTGTTTGTGTTAGAGTTACATTTAGGGCTACGTTTATGGTTAGGTTTACGGTTAGGGTTAGGATTAGGGTTAGGGTTAGGGTTATAGATTGGGTTGGGGTTAAGGTTTGGGTTAGGGTTAAGGTTAGAGTTAGTGTTACGTTTAGGTTTATTGTTAGGGTTTCTGACACAATTAGGTTTAGGATTAGGATTAGTGTTAGTGTTATGGGTATGGTTAGGTTTAGAGTTTAGGTGTTAGTTATAGGGTTAGGGTTAGGCTTTGTATTACGTTTAGGTTTAGAGTTACGTTTAGGGTAGAGTTTATGTAAGGGCCAGGGTTAGTTTTAGTATTAGGGTTAGAGGTAGCGTTAGGTTTTGAGTTAGGTTTAGGGTTAGGGCTCGGGATTAGGTGTTAGGGATTGGATTAGGGTTAAGGGTTACCGTCAGGTTTAGGTTAGAGTTACTTTAAGCATTAGGGTTAGTGTTAGGGTTAGGATTAGCATTTGTCATTATGGTTAGGTTTAGTGTTAGGTTAAGGTTAAGGTTAGGTTTAGGATTAGGGTTAGAAGTTAAGTTTAGTGATAGGATTAGGGTTAGGGTTAGGGTTAGAGGTTAAGTTTATGATTAGGTTTAGGGTGACGATTAGTGTTAGGGTTAGGGTTAGTGTTAGTGTTAGTGTTAGTGTTAGGGTTAGGGTTAGGGTTAGGTTAGGGTTAGGTTTGGAGTTAGGTTTAGGGTTAGGTTTAGGGTTAGAGGTTAGTGTTTGGTTTAGGATTAGAGTTAGGTCTAGGGTTATTGTTAGGCTTTGATGTTATGCTTAATGTTAGGTTTAGTGTTAGGGTTAGGGTTACGGTTAGGGTTAGGGTTAGGGTTAGAGGATAGCTTTTGTTTTAGGGTTAGTGTTAGATTTAGTGTTAGGCTTCGAGGTTATGTTTAGGGTTAGGTTTAGGGTTAGTGTTTAATCTAAGGTTCATTTTTGTGTTAGGGTTAGTGTTAAGGTTAGGGATAAGGCAAGTGTTAGGATTAGGGTTAGGTGTTAGTTTTAGGATTAGGGTTATGATAAGGGTTAGGGTTAGGTTTAGAGGTTTGTGTTAGGGTTAGGTTAGGGTTAGGGTTAGGGTTAGAATTAGGGTTAGGGTTAGGGTTATGGTTACGGTTATGGTTAGAGTTAGCATTACAATTAGGTTTGGGTTAGGCTTAGGGTTAGGATTAGGCTTAGGCTTAGGGTTAGGGTTCGGTTTTGATTTAAATTTAGTGTTAGTGTTATGATTAGGTTTAGGTTTAGGGGTTAGGTGTTAGAGATAGGGTTATGGGTTAGGGTTAGTTTTAGGGTTAAGGTGATGGTTAGGGTTAGCATTTAGAGTTAGTTTTAAGGTTATGTTTAGTGTTAAGGTTAGGGTTACGGTTAGGTTGAGATTTAAGTTTAGGGTTAGAAGTTATGTTAAGTGTTAGGTTTAGGGTTAGGGTTAGGTATAGGTTTAGTCAGAGTTAGTGTTAGGGTTAGGATTATAGTTAGGATTATGTTAGTGTTAGGTATTAAAGTCAGGTTTAGGGTTAGTTTAAGGGGTAGGTTTAGGGTTATTGTAAGGCATTAATGTTAGATTTAGTGTTAGGTTTATGTTTAGAGATAGGTTAAGGGTTAGGATAAGGGTAAGAGTATAGATTTAGGGTTAGGGTTACGGTTATTGTTAGGCTTTGTGTTAGGGTTAGAGTTTAGGGTTAGGGTTAGGTTTAGTGTTTGGGATAGTGTAAGGGTTAGGATTAGGTTTAGACTATAGGTTTAGGGTTAGGGTTACGTTTATTGTTAGGCTCTGGGTTAGGGTTAAAGCTTAGTGTTAGGATTAGTCTTTGGGTTAGGGTTAGTGTTAGGCTTAGGGTTAGCGTTAGCGTTAGGGCTAGGGTTAGAGTTAGTGTTAGGGTTAGTGTTAGTGTTTGGGTTAGGGTTAGGGTTAGGGTTGATGCTTAGGTTCAGAGTTAAGGTTAGGGTTACGTTTAGGGTTAAGGTCAGGGTTAGAGATAGTGTTGGGTTAGGGTTAGGTTTAGTGTTTGGGTTAGAGTTAAGTGTTAGGGTTAGTGTTAGGGTTAGGGTTATAGTTAGGGTTAGGGTTAGGTTTAGAGTTAGTGTTTCAATTATGTTTAGTGTTAGTGTTAGGGTTAGGGTTACGGTTTGTATTAGGGTTAGTTTAGGGATAGTTTAAGGATTAGGATTAGAGTTAGCGTTAGGTTAAGAGTTAGGATTATGGTTAGGTTTTGGGGTTAGGTGTTAGGTGTTAGGTGTTAGGGATAGGGTTAGGGCTAGTGTTATTTTTAGGTTTAGGTTAGGGCTAGTTTTAGGGTTAGGGTTATTGTTAGTGTCAGGATTATGGTTTGTCCTTAGGGTTATGGCTAGGTTTAGGTTTAGGTTTAGGTTTAGGCTTAGGATTAGGGTTAGGTTTAGGTTTAGGTTTAGAGTTAAGTGTTATGGTTAGTGTTAGTGTTAGGGTTGAAGCTTAGGGTTAGGTTTATTTTTGGGTTAAGTTTAGGTTTAGGGTTAGCGTTAAGGTTAGTGATAGTGTTGGCTTAGTTTTAGGGTTTATGTTTATGATTAGGCTTATGTTTAGCCTTAGGTTTAGAGTTGTGTGTTAGGGTTAGGGTTAGGGTTAGGTTTAGTGTTAGGTTTAGGGTTAGGTTTAGTGTTAGGTTTAGGGTTAGGGTGAGTGTTAGTGTTAGTGTTACAGTTAGGGTTAGGGTTGGTGTTAGTGTTAGGGGAAGGGTTAGAGTTAGGGTTATGGTTATGGTTAGAGTTAGATTTAGGGTTAGTGTTAGTGTTCTGATTAGAATTACAGTTAGTGTTAGGGTTAGTGTTACAGTTAGGATTAGGGTTAGTGTTAGGTTTAGGGTTAGGGTTTGGGTTAGGGTTAGGGTTATGTTTAGGGTTATGTTTAGAGTTTAGGTGTTAGTGATAGGGTTAGGGTTAGGCTTCCAATTACGGTTAGGCTTAGGGTTACGATTAGGGTAGGGTTAGTGTAAGGGCTAGGGTTAGTTTTAGGATTAGGGTTCGATTTAGCGTTAGGTTTTGGGTTAGGGTTAGGGTTACAGTTTTGGATTAGGTTTTAGGGAAAGATTTAGGGTTAGGGTTATCGTTAGGTTTAGGTTAGCATTAGGTTAAGTGTTAGGGTTAGGATTAGGGTTTGTCATTATGGTTATGGTTATTGTTAGGTTGAGGTTTAGGGTTAGGTTAGGGTTAAGGTTAAAAGTTAATTTTAGGGATAGGGTTAGGGTTAGGGTTAGGGTGGGAGGTTAAGTTTATGTGTAGGTTTGGTTTTAGGATTAGTGTTAGGGTTAATATTAAGTTTAGGTTTAGGGTTAGAATTAAGGTTATGTTTAGGGTTAAGGTTAAGGTAAGGATTAGGTTTAGCGTTCAGTTTAAGGTTAGGGTTAGGGATATGTTTAGGGTTAGGTTTAGTGTTATGGCGTTAGTGTTAGTTTTAGGGTTAGGGTTTATTTAGCTGTTAGTGTTAGGGTTAGAGATAGGGCCAGTTTTATGGTTATAGTGTAGTGTTAGTTTTAAGGTTAGGGTTAGCATTAGGGTTAGTGTTAGGGTTAGGTTTTGGTTAGAGTTTAGCATTCCTTTTATTGTTAGAGTTAGGGTTAGGGTTAAGGTTAGGGTTAGGTTTAGGCTTAGAGGTGATAGTTAGGGTTAGGGTTAGTCTTAGGGTTCAAGCTCAGGTTCAGGGTTAGGTTTAGTGTTAGTGTTAGGTTAAGTTTTAGCCATGGTGTTAGGGTTATGGTTAGAGTGAATTTTGGGTTAGGGTTAGTGTTATGTTTAGGGTTAGTTTTACAATTAGGTTAGGGCTTGGGTTAGGGTTAGGGTTAGGGTTAGGGTTAGGTTTAGGGTTAGGGTTTTCGTTAGATTTAGTGGTGTGTTAAGGTTAGGTTTAGGGTTAGTGTTAGGTTTAGTGGTTAGGGTTAGGTTTAGGTTTAGGGTTATAGGTTAGCGTTTGGTTTGGGGTTAGTGTTAAACTTAGGGTTAGGTTTGGAATTATGCTTACGGTTACTGTTAAAACTAAGGTTCAGGGTTAGTGTTAGGGTAGGTCTTAGGGTTAGGGATAGGGCAAGGGTTAGGGTTAGCATTAGGGTTAGGTTTAGGTTTAGGGTTTGTGTTTGCATTAGATTTAGTGTTAAGGTTAAGGTTAGGCTTAGGTTTAGGGGTTAGGTGTCAAGGATATGGTTATGGGTTAGGGTTAGGTGTAGGGTTAGCCTGATGGTTATGGTTAGGGTTTAGGGTTAGTTTTAAGGGTACTTTTAGTGTTACGGTTACAGTTAGCCTTAGGTTGAGGTTTAGGGTTAAGTTTTGGTTTAGGTTTATGGTTTGGATTTGGGTTAGGGTTATGCTAGGGTTTGGGTTAAGTATTACAGTCAGGGTTAGGGTTAGTTTAAGGGGTAGGGTTAGGGTTAGGGTAAAGGATTAATGTTAGATTTAGTGTTAGGGTTATGTTTAGGGATAGGTTAAGTGTTAGGATTAGGGTTAGAGTATAAGTTTACGGTTAGGTTTACAGTTATTGTTAGGCTTTGGATTAGAGTTAGAGTTTAGTGTTAGGGTTAGGCTTCTTTAGTTTAGGGTTAGTGTTAGGGTTATGTTTAGGGTTAGGATTAGGGTTACGGTTAGGATTAGGGTTACGGTTAGAGTTAAGGTTAGCGTTAGTGTTTGTGTTACGTTTAGGGTTAGGGTTGAAGCTTAGGGTTAGTGTTAGTTTTAGTGTTAGGTTAGGGTTAAGTTTAGGGTTAGTGATAGTGTTGGGTTAGGGTTAGGTTTCAGGGTTACTGTTAGGGTTAGGTTTACTGTTATTGTTAGGGTTAGGTTTAGGGTTAGGGTTATAGTTGAGTGTTAGCGTTAGGGTTAAGGTTAGGGTTAGGGTTAGTGTTACAGTTAGGTTTAGTGTTAGGGTTAGTGTTTGGGTTAGAGTTAGGGATAGTTTTAGGATTATGATTAGAGTAAGGTTTACAGTTAGTGTTAGGTTTAGGTTTAGGTGTTAGTTGTTAGGTGTTAGGTATAGGGTTAGGTTAGTGTTATGTTTAGGTTTAGGTTAGGGTTAGTGTTAGGGTTAGGGTTAATGTTAGGTTTAGGATTATAGTTTGTCATTAGTGTTATGGTTAATTTTAGGTTTAGGTTTGGGTTTAGGATTGGGGTTAGGTTTAGAGGTAAAGGTTAGTGTTAGGGTTAAAATTAGAGTTTAGTGATAGGGTTAGTGTTAGTGGTAGGGTTGAAGCTTAGGGTTAGGTTTAGGGTTAGGGTTAGTATTAGGTTTAAGGTTAGGGTTAGCGTTAAGGTTAGTGATAGTGTTGAGTTAGGGTTAGGGTTTATGGTTACGGTTAGGGTTAGCTTTAGCCTTTGGGTTAGAGTTGTGTGTTAGTTTTAAGGTTATAGTGAGGGTTAGGGTTAGTGTTACAGTTAGGGTTAGGGTTAGGGTTAGGGTTAGGGTTAGGGTTAGGGTTAGACATAGGGTTAGGGTTACCGTTAGGATTAGGTTTAGTGTTAGTTATCCGGTTAGAGTTACAGTTAGGGTTACGGTTGGGGTAAGTGTTAGTGTTACAGTTAGGGTTAGGTTTAGTGTTAGGGTTAGGGTTAGGGTTAGGGTTAGAGTTAGGGTTAGGGTTACTGGCACAATTAGGGTTAGGATTAGGTTAGGTTTATGGGTCAGGTTAGGTTTAGAGTTTAGGTGTTAGTTATAGGATTAGGGTTAGGCTTCTGATTACGGTTAGGATTAGGGGTTACATTTTGGGTAGGGTTAGTGTAAGGGCTAGGGATAGTTTTAGCATTAGGGTTCGAGTTAGCGTTAGGTTTTGGGTTAGGTTTAGTGTTACGGTTTGTGTTTAGGTGTTAGGGATATATTTAGGCTTAGGGTTACAGTTAGGTTTAGGTTAGCGTTAGGCTAATGGTTAGGGTTAATATTTGATTTAGGATTAGTGTTTGTCATTTTGGTTAAGGTTAGTGTTAGGTTGAGGTTTAGGTTTAGGTTCGCGTTAGGGTTAGATGTTAAGTTTAGTGATAGGGTTAGGGTTAGGGTTAGTGTTAGAAGTTAAGGTTATGGTTAAATTTAGGATTAGGGTTAGGGTTAGTGGTTAGGTTTGGGGTAGGGTTACAGTTAGTGCTGGGGTTTGGTTTAGAGGTTAGTGTTAGTGTTAGGATTCCATTAAGGTTAGTGTTAGTGTTAGTGTTAGGGTTAGTGTTAGAGTTAGGGTTAGGGTTAGGCTTAGGGTGATGGTTAGGGTTAGGGTTAGTGTTACAATTAGGTTAGTGTTAGGCTTAGAGTTAGGGTAACATTTAGTGTTTGCCTTAGATTTAGGGTAAGGTTTAGGGTTAGTGTTAGGTTTAGGGGTTAGGTGTTAGGGATAGGGTTATGGTTTTGGTTAGGGTTATGGTTAGGGTGAGGGCTAGGGTTAGTTTTAGGGTTAGAGGTAGTGTTAGGGTTAGGGTTACATTTAGCATTAGAATTTAGGGTTAGGGTTAATTTTAGGGTTAGTTTTATGGGGTTAGGTGTTAGGGATAGGGTTATGGTTTTTGTTAGGGTTAGAGTTAGGGTGAGGGTTGGGGTTAGGTTTTGGGTTAGGGTTAGGGATAGGATTAGAATTTGGGGTTAGGGTTAGGTTTACGTTTAGGGTTAGGGTTAAGATTATGTTTAGGTTTAGGGTTAGGGGTTAGATATCGTTAGAGTTAGGGTTAGGGTTAGGTTTATCCTTAGATGTTAGCATTAGGTTTAGGTTTTGATTTAGGGTTAGGGTTAGAGTTAAAAGTTCGGGTTAGTGTGAGTGTTATGGTTAGAGTTTAGGGTTAGTGTTATGTAAGTGTTAGGGTTAGAGTTAGGTTTAGGTTTAGGATTATGATTAAGGTTAGGGTTAGGGTTTAGGAGTTAGGGAGATTGTTAGGGTTAGGCTTTGGGTTATTGTTAGGTTTAGGGTTACCATAAGATTTAGGGTTAGGGTTTGGTATAGTGTTGGGGTTTTGGTTAGTTTTAGGGTTAGTTTTAGAGTTAGGGTTAGGGTTAGGAGTTAAGTGTTAGCGATAGTGTTAGTGTTCAGTTTAGGGTTCGGTTTAGGGTTAGGGTTAGGGTTAGGGATAGTGTTAGGGTTAGAGTAATGGTTTATGGTTAGGGTTAGGTTTAGGTTTAGGGTTCGGGTTAGTGTTAGGTTTAGGGTTAGGGTTAGTGCTAGGCTTAATGGGTTAGGGTTAGGGTTAGGTTTATGGTTAGGGTTCATTTTAGAGTTAGTGTTAGGGTTAGGTTTAGGGGTTAGGTTTTAGCGATAGGTGTAGGGTTAGGTTTAGTGTTAGTGTTAAGCTTAGTGTTAGTGTTAGTTTTAGGGTTAGTTTTAGTGTTAGTGCTAGGGTTAGAGGTTAGTCTTAGCCTTAGAATTAGGGTTATGGTTAGTGTTACGGTTAGATTTTAGGGTTTGGTTTAGGGTTAAGTTTAGGTTTATGGTTAGAAGTTAGTGTTTGGTTTAGGGTTCGAGTTAGGGTTAGGTTTAGGATCAGGGTTAGGCTTAGAGTTTATGGTTAGGGTTAGGGTTAGAGTGAAAGCTTTGGCTCAGGGTTATGCTTACTATAAGGGTTAGGGTTAGGGATAAGTTCAATGTTAGGTTTAGGGTTAGCCGTTAGTTTTAGGGTTAGGGTTATGGTTAGAGTTAGAGTTAGGTTTACAGGTTAGTTTTAGGGTTAGGGTTAGTGCTAGGTTTAGTGTGAGGGTTAGGGTTAAAGTTAGGGTTAAGGTTAGGGTTAGGTTTAGGCTTTTCACTAGATGTAGTGTTAGGATTAGTGTTAGGTTCAGGTTTAGGGTTAGGGTTAGGTTTTACAGTCAGGGTTAGGGTTACATTAACGAGTAGGTTTAGGGTTAGGGTAAGGGATTAATGTTAGGTTTAGGGTTAGGGTTATGGCTAGGGTTAGGATTAGGGTTAGGGTTAGGTTAGGATTAGAAGTTAGGTTTAGGTGTAAGGTGTTAGGGATAGGGTTATGGGTTACGGTTAGCGTTAGTCTTAGGTTTAGGGTTAGGGTTAGGTTTATGGTTAGAGTTCGTGTTTAGTGTTAGGGTTATGCTTAGGGTTATTGTTATTTTTTTTTTTTTTTGGTCTTTTTCCTTTTTATCCATACCACGGATCGAATTCACAATGCCTGCTTGCAAGGCAGGGGCTTATGCCACTGAGCTCAATCCCCAGCCCCTCTAATGTTTAATGATAGGGTGAGGTTGGGGTTTAGGGTTAGGGTTAGGGTTAGGGTTAGAAGTTAAGTATAGTCTTAGGTTAATGGTTAGGGTTAGGGATAGCTTTAGGGTTACAATGAGTGTTAGAAGTTACGGTTAGTGTTAGGTTTAGTGTTAGGGTTAGGGTTAGGGTTAGGATTAGGGTTAGGGTTAGGGTTAGAGGTATGGGTTACATTTAGGGAGAATATTAGGGTTAGGGTTATGCTAGAGTTAGGCTTAGGGTTAGAGTTAGGTTTTACAGTCAGGGTTAGTGTTAGTTTAAGGAGTAGGGTTATGGTTAGGTAAGGGATTAATGTTAGCTTTAGGGTTAGGGTTATTGTTAGGGTTAGAATTAGGGTTAGCATTAGAAGTTAGGGTTAGTGGTAGGGTTAAGGTTATGGTTATGTTTAGGGTTAGGGTTACTGTTAGGTTTAGGGTTAGGGGTTAGATGTTAGAGAGAGGGTTATGGTTAGCCTTTCGGTTATGGTTAGGGTTAGGTTTACAATTAGGTTTAGTGTTATGCTTATGGTTAGGTTTAGCGTTATAGTTAGGATTAGTATTAGTTTTACGGTTAGGTTTAGCGTTAAGGATAGGGGTTAGGTGTTAGGGATAGGGTTAGGGTTAGGGTTAGTTTTATGGTTAGGGTTAGGGTTAAGGATAGTCTTAGGTTTACTGTTAGGGTTTAGGGTCACTATAAGGGTTAGGGTTAGGGTTATTGTTAGCGTTAGAAGTTGGTTTAGTGTGAGGGTTAGGGTTATGGTTACGGTTATGGTTAGAGTTAGGGTTAGGGTTAGGGTTAGGATTAGTGTTAGCTTTAGTGTTAGGGATTAGATGTTAGGGAGAGAGTTAAGGTTAGGCTTCAGGTTATGGTTAGGGTAAGAGTTACAATTAGGTTAAGGTTTAGGCTTAGGTTTAGGATTAGGTTTAGTGTTAGATTTAGGGTTAGGTTTAGCGTTACTTTTAGGGTTAGGTCTTAGGGATAGGGTTAGGGTTAGGGTTAGGTTTACGGTTAGGGTTAGGGTTAGGGTTAGGGTTAGGGTTAGTCTTTAGGGATAGGGCTAGGCTTAGGTTTAGGGTAAGTTTTATCTTTAAGTTTAGGGTTAGGTTGAGGTTTAGGGTTAGGGTTAGTGTTAGGGTTAGAAGTTAGGTTCAGTGTTAGGGTTAAGGTTAGGGTTAGGGTTAAGCTTAGTGTTAGTGTTAGGTTTAGGATTTGGTTTAGGGTTAGGTTTAGGGTTAGGTTTAGGTTTAGGGTTAGCGTTAGTGTTAGGTTTAGAATTAGATTCAGGGTTAGGTTTAGGGTTACGTTTAGGAATAGGTTTCGAGGTTAGGGTTAAGGTTAGTGTTAAATTTAGGCTTGCGTTTAGGGTTAGGGTTAGGGTTAGGTTTTGTTTTAGGTTTAGGGTTAGTGTTAGGGTTCAGGATGAGTGTTAGGTTTAGGATTAGGGTTCGGGTTACAGTTGGGGTTATGGTTAGACAAGGTTAGGGCTGTGGTTAGTATTAGGGTTAGGGTTATGGTTATGGTTAGGGTTAGGGTTTGGGATTAGGGGTTAGTGTTAGGGGTAGGGTTAGGGTTTGGGTTAGGGTTAAGGTTTTATGGTTTGGGATAGCTTTAGGCCTAGGGTTAGGGTTATCATTACGGAAAGAGTTAGGGTTAGTGTTAGGGGTCAGGGTTAATGTTAGTGTTAGGATTAGTGTTGGGGGTTAGGGCTATTGTTAGGGTTAGGCTTAATATTTGGGTTAGTGTTAGGTGTAAGTTTTAGAGGTTAAGGTAAGTGTTAGAGTTAGGGTTAGAATTTAGGGTTAGTGTTAGTGTTAGGTTTATGTTCAGGGTTAGGGTTTGGGTTAGAAGTTAGGATTAGGGTTAGTGTTATGGTTGGGATTATGGTTAAGGTTAGGGTTAGAGTTAGGTTATCGTTCGATTTAGTGTTGGGTTAGGGTTATGATTAGATTTTGGCTTTAGGTTTAGGGTTAGGTTTATTGTTTGTTTTAGAGTTAGTGTTAGGATTAGGTTTATGGTTACAGGTTACTTGTAGTAATAGGATTAGGGTTAGGCTTCGGGTTATGGTTAGCAATAGGGTTATGATTAGGTTTAGGGTTAGGGGTAGGTTTAGCGTTTGGTTTAGGGTTATGGTTAGGTTTAGTGTTAGGGTTAGTGTTAGGATTAGGGGTAGGTTTTGGGGTTAGGGATTAGCGTTAGGGTTAGGGTTACGTTTTATATTAGGGTTAGGGTTAGGGTTAGGGTTAGTGTTACAATTAGGTTAAGGTTTAGGGTTAGTGTTTTAGCGTTAGGTTTCTGTTTATGGTTACGTTAGGGTTAGGATTAGGTTTAGGTTTAGGGTCAGGGTTATTGTTAGAGTTAGGGGTTAGGTTTTAGGGATAGTGTTATGGTTAGGCCTTGGGGTATGGTTAGTGTTAGGGTTAAGAATAGGTTTAGGTTTAGGGTTTGGGTTAGCTTTAAGTTTAAGGTTATGGTTAGGGTTAGTGTTAGGTTTACGTTTAGGGTTATGGATTAAGTTTTATGCATAGGGTTAGGGTTAGGGTTAAGGTTAGTGTTAGACTTAGTTTTAGGGTTAGGGTTAGGATCAGGGTTAGGGTTAGGTTTTAGGGTTAGGGTTAGGGTTAGTGTTAGTGTTAGGGTTAGGTTTAGGTTTAGGCTTAGGTTTAGGGTTAGGGTTAGAGTTAGGGTTAGGTTTAGGTTTAGGGTTAGGGTTAGGGATTATGGTTAGTGTTAGTGTTAGGGTTCCGGTTAAGTTTAGATTATGACAAGGTTACGGTAGGGTTTAGGATTAGGTTGAGGGTTACGGTTATGTTTAGGGTTAGGGTTTAGGATTAGGGGTTAGGTTTCGGGGTAGGGATAGTGTTTGGCTTAGGGTTATGGTTTTATGGTTTGTTTTAGGTTTATTGTTAGTGTTAGGGTTAGGGTTAGGGTTAGTGTTTAGGGTTAGGGTTCGTGTTAGCCTTAGGTTTAGGCTTAGGGGTTTGGTTAGGGTTAGTCTTATTTTTAGGTGTTAGGGTTAGGGTTAGGGTTAGGGTTATGGTTAGGGCTGGTTTTAGTTTTAGTGTTAGGGTTAGGGTTACGATTAGGCTTTGGGTTAGGGTTAGAGGTTAGATTTAGGGTTACATTTAGGGTTAGGGTTAGGCTTACGTTTAACTTTAGGTTTAGGATTTGGGTTAGGGTAAGGTTTAGGGTTAAGTGTAGGGGTAGCTTTAGGGTTAAGGTGAGAGTTAGGGGTTAGGGTTAGTGTTAGGGTGAGGTTTAGTGTTATGGTTAGGAGTCAGGTTTAGTTTTAGTATTAGTGTTAGCGTTAGGGTTTAGGTTTATGTTTAAGGTTATGGTTAATGTTTTGGTTTGGGTTAGGGGTAAGAGTTAGAGGTTTGTGTTAGGGTTACGTTATGGTTAGAGTTTAGTGTTAGGGTTAGTGTTAGGTTTATGTTTAGTGTTAGGGTTATGGTTAGAAGTTAGGGTTAGGGTTAGTGTTAGGGTTAGGTTTATGGTAGGATTAGGGTTTGGGTTAGGTTAGCGTTAGGTTTAGGGTTGGGTTAGGGTTATGATTAGGTTTAGGCTTAGGGTGAGGGTTAGAGTTGGGCTTAGAAGTTATGTATAGGGTTAGGGTTATGGTTAGAGGTTAGTGATTGGTTTAGGGTTTGGGTTGGGTTAGGGTTAGGGTTAGTGTTAGAGATTATTGTTAGGGTTATGGTTTATGCTTCAGTTCAGGGTTAGGCTTAGTGTTAGGATTTGGGTTAGGGATAGGGTAAGGTTTAGGGTTAGTTTGGTGGGTAGTTTTAGGGTTAGTGTTACAGTTAGGGTTAGAGTTAGTTTTAGGGTTAGTGTTAGAGTTAGGATTAGGTTTAGGGTTAGTGTGATGTTTAGGGTTAGGTTTGAGTTAGGGTCAGTGTTAGCCTTAGCCTTAGGGTTATGTTTAGGTTAAGGGTTACAATTAGGTTAGTGTTAGGGTTAGTGTTAGGTTTATGGGTGAGGGGTTAAGGATAGGGTTATGAGTTAGGGTTAGGGTTATGGTTAGCGTTAGGGCTAAGGTTAGGTTTATGGTAAGGGTTAGCGTTTAGGGTTAGGGTTAGTGTTAGGATTAGTTTTATTGTTAGGGTTAAGTTGATGTTAAGGATTAGGGTTAGGATTAGAGTTAGGTTTAGGTTTAGGAGTAGATGTTATGGTTCGGAGTAGGTTTAGGGTTATGGTTACATTTAGGGTTAGGGTTAGTGTTAGGGTTAGGGTTAGGTGTTAGGGGTTAGGGTGAGGGTTAAGTTTAGGCTTCAGGTTACATTTAAGTTTCGGGTTACAATTAGGTTTAGGGTTAGGCTTACAGTTAGGCTTAGGTTTAGGGTAAGGTTTAGAGTTATGTTTAGGATTTGGCTTAGGATTAGGTTTAGATTTAGGGTTAAGGTTAGCATTAGGGTTAGGATTAGGGTTAGGTTTAGGGGTTAGGGTTACTTTTAGGGTGAGTTTTAGGGCTAGGGTTAGGGTCAGGGTTAGTGTTAGGATTAGCGTTAGGGGTTAGGGTTATTTTTAGGATTAGGGTTAATATTTGGGTTAGGGTTAAGGGAACTGTTAGAGGTAAGGGTTAGGGTTAGGGTTAGGGATAGAGTTTTGGGTTAGGGTTAGTGTTAGGTTTATTTTGTTAGGGTTAGTGTTAGAATTTAGGGTTAGGTTTAGTGTTAGGGTTAGGGTTAGGTTTTGGGTTAGAGTTAGCGTTAGGGTTAGGGATTTGCATTATGATTAGAGTTAGGGTTTAGTTAGGGTTAGGGTTAGGTTAAGACAAGGTTAGGGTTGGGGTTACAATTAGGGTTAGGACTATGGATAGGGTTAGGGTTAGGTTTTGGGATTAGGGGTTATGGTTAGGTGTAGGGTTAGGTTTTCATTTAGGATTAGGGTTTTATTGTTTGGGTTAGGTTTAGGGTTAGTGTTAGGGTTAGTGTTATGGTTTAGGGTTAGGGTTAGTGTTAGGCTTAGGTTTAGGCTGAGTTTTAGGGTTAGGTATATGTTTATAGTTAGGGGTTAGGGTTAGAGTTAGGTTTAGGGTAAGTGTTAGGGTTAGGGTTAGTGTTTGGGCTGGGTTTAGTTTTAGGGTTAGGGTTAGGGTGAGGTTTAGGCTTTGGATTAAGGTTAGAAGTTAGGCTTAGGGTTAGTGTTAGGGTTACAGTTAGCTTTAGCTTTAGGATTATGATTTGGGTTAGGGTTAATTTTAGGGTTAGGTTTAGGATTTGAGTTAGTGTGAGCCTTAGGGTTAGGGTTAGGGTTAGGGCTAGGGGTTAGGTTAGTGTTAGTGTTAGGGTTAGGATTATGGTTAGGTGTCAGGCTTAGTGTTACTGTAAGTGTTAGGGTTAGGGGTTAGTGTTATGGTATGGTTATGGTTAATGTTTGGCTAAGGGTTAGGGGTAAGAGTTAGAGGTTAGGGTTAGGGTTAGGGTTAGGGTTAGAGATTTGGGTTAAGGTTAGTGTTAGTTTTATTTTTAGTGTTAGGCTTATGGTTATAAGTTAGTTTTAGGGTTAGTGTTAGGATTAGGTTTATGGTTATGCTTAGGGTTAGTGTTAGGTTAGCGTTAGGTTTAGGGTTGAGTTAAGGTTATGATTAGGTTTAGGGTTAGGGTAAGACAAGGTTAGTGTTGGGGTTAGCATTAGAGTTAGATTTATCTTTAGGATTAGGGTTAGGGTTAGAGTTTGGGGTTAGGAGTTAGGTTTAGGGTTAGGGAAAGGGTTTGTGTTAGGGTTAGTCTTTTATGTTTAGTGTTAGTGTTTAGGGTTAGAGTTTGTTTTAGGCTTTAGGTTTAGGGTTAGGGTTAGAGCTAGCGTTAGGGATAGGGTTTAGGTGTTATGGATAAGGTTAGTGTTAGGCTTTGGGTTACAGTTAGGGTTATGATTAGGTTTAGGTTTAAGGTTAGGGTTACGGTTAGAGTTCAGTGTTTGGGTTAGTGTTAGGGATAGGGTGAAGGTTATGTTTAGGTTTAGGGTTAGTTATAGGGTTATGGTTATGGTTTGGGTTAGTGTTAGATTTAGGGCTTAAGGTTAGTGTTAGGTTTAGGCTTATGGTTAGGGTTTGCTGTTACTCTTAATGTTAGTGTTAATGTTAGTGTTTGGGTTAGGGTTAGGGGTTAGAGACAAAAGTTAAGTTTAGTCTTAGGGTAAGGGTTAGGCAGGGTTAGTGTGTAGGTTTATGGTCAGTGTTAGGTTTATGTTTAGGGTTAGGGTTAGGGTTAGAAGTTAGGGTTAGCTTTACGATTAGGTTTAGGGTTAGTGTTAGGCATAGGATTAGGGATATGTTATAGGGTTATGGTTAGGATTGGAGTTAGGGTCAGTGTTAGGGGTTAGGTGTTATGGACAGGGTTAGTGTTAGGCTTTGGGTTACGATTAGGGTTACAGTTATGATTAGGTTTAGGGTTAGGTTTAAGGTTAGTGTTAGGTTTATGTTTAGTTTTAGAGTTAAGTTTAGGGTTATGTTTAGGGTTAGTGTTATGGTTAGGGTTAGGGCTGGGTTTAGTATTATGTTTAGGGTTTGGATTAGGTTTAGGCTTTGGGTTAGCGTTAGAGGTTAGATTTATGGTTAGGGTTCAGGTTCGGGTTAGGATTAGCATTAGGTTTAGGATTTGGCTTAGGGTTAGTTTTAGGTTTAGGTTTAGGATAAGGGTTAGCGTTAGGGTTATGGTTAGGGTTAGGCTTATTATGTAGGGTTAATGTTAGGGTGGGGGTTAGGGTTACTGTTAGGTGTCAGGGTTAGTGTCAGTGTTATGGTTAGTGTTAGTTGTTAGGGTTATGGTTAGAGTTTGGGTTAAAGTTTTCATTAGTGTTAGGAGTAAGTGTTAGACATTAGGGTTAGGGTTAGAGTTTAGGGTTCGGGTTAGTGTTAGGTTTATGTTTATGTTTAGGGTTGGGTAAGAAGTTAGTGTTCGGGTTAGTGTTAGTGTTAGGGATATGGTTAGGTTTAGGGTTATGGTTAGATTTACCTTTAGGGTTAGTTTTAGGGTTAGAGTTTGGAGTTAGGGGTTAGGTTTAGGTTTAGGGATAGGGTTTGTGGTAAGGTTAGGCTTTTATGGTTAGTGTTACGGTTAAGGGTTAGTGTTTACTTTAGGCTTAGGGTTAGGTATAGGGTTAGGGTTAGAGTTAGGGTTAGGAGTTAGGTGTTATGGATAGGGTAACTGTTAGGCTTTGGGTTACGGTTAGGGTTAGGGTTATGATTAGGTTTAGGGTTAGGGTTAGGTTTATGGTTAGAGTTCAGTGTTAGGGTTAGTGTTAGGGTTAGGTTTAAGGTTATGCTTATGTTCAGGTTTAGATATAGGGTTAGGGTTAAGGTTTGGGTTAGGGTTAGTGTTAATGGTTAGGGTTATGGTTAGGATTTGGGGTTACTCTTAAGGCTAGGGTTAGGTTTCGTGTTTGGGTTATGGTTAGGGGTTAGAGTCAGAGGTTAGTTTTATGCTTAGGGTAAGGGTCAGGTTTCGGGTTAGCGTGTAGGTTTAGGGTTAGAGGTAGGTTTATGTTTAGGGTTAAGGTTGGAGTTAGAAGTTAGGGTTAGGGTTACGATTAGGTTTAGGGTTAGTGTTAGGTATAGGATTAGGGATTTGAAATAGGGTTAGGATTAGGATTAGAGTTAGGGTTAGGGTTAGGGGTTAGGTGTTTGGGATAAGTTTAGTGTTAGGCTTTGGCTTATGTTTAGTTTAGGGTTAGGGTTAGGGTTAGCATTAGGTTTAAGATTTGTGTTAGGATTAGGTTGAGGTTTAGGGTTAGAGTTATAAGTTAGGGTTAGGGTTACGATTAGGTTTAGGATTAGTGTTAGGGATAGGTTTTGGAATAGGGTTAGGATTAGGATTAGAGTTAGGGTTAGGGTTTTGGGTTAGGTGTTTGGGATAGGGCTAGTGTTAGGCTTTGGATTACGATTACTTTAGGGTTAGGGTAAGGTTAGGGTTAGCATTAGGTTTAGGATTTGTGTTAGGATTAGATTTAGGGTTAGGGTTAGATTTAGGGTTAGCATTAGGATTAGGTTTAGGGGTAGGTGTTAGGGTTAGTGTTAGGGTGAGTGTTAGGGTTAGGGGTCAGGGTTAGTGTTAGGGTTAGGGTTAGTTTTAGGGGTAAGGGTGATGGTTAGGATTTGGGTTAATGTTTTGGTTAGGGTTAGGGGTAAGAGTTAGAGGTTAGGGTTAGGGTTAGGGAAAGGGTTAGAGTTTACGGTTAGGGTTGGTGTTAGATTTATATATAAGGTTTGGGTTAGGGTTAGAAGTTAGGGTTAAGGTTAGTGTTAGTTTTAGGGTTATGGTTAGGGTTAGGGATAGGTTTAGTTTAGCATTAGGTTTATGTTTGGGTTTTGGTTAGGAAAGTTTTAGGATTAGGTTTAGTGTTAGATTTAGGGTTGGTTTTAGTTTTAGCCTTAGGATTAGGTTTAGGGTTACATATTAGCTGTTAGGGCTAGGTTAAGGGGTAGGCTAGGTTTAGGGTTATGAATAGGTTTAGGGTTAGCATTGGTGTTAGCGTTAGGTTTAGTTTTAGGGTTAGTGTTAGTGTTTGGTTTAGGTTTAGAGTTATGGGTTAGTATTTAGGGATAGGGTTAGGAGTTAGGGTTAAGGTTATGGTTAAGGTTAGGGTTAGTTTTAGGTTTAGGGTTTGGATTAGGGTTTGGGTTAGGGTTAGGGTTTAGGGTTAGGGTTAGTGTTGAGTTAGGGTTAGTTTTCAGTTTAGGAATACGGTTAGGATTAGGTTTAGAGGTTAGGGTTTGGGCTAGGTTTAGATTTATGTGTGGGTTTAGGGTTAGGTTTAGTGTTAGGGTTAGGTTTAGGTTTAGGTTTAGTGTTAGTGTTAGGGTTAAGGATTAGAGTTACGGTTCTGGTTAGGGTTAGGGTTACAATTACGGTTAGACAAGGTTAGGGTTGGGGTTAGGATTAGGGTTAGGGTTAGGTTTACGGTTTGGGATTAGGGGTTAGGGGTAGGGTTAGGTTTTGGGTTACAGTTAGGGTTTTATGGTTTGGGTTAAGGTTAGGGCTAGGGTTAGGGTTAGCGTTAGGGTTTAGAGTTAGAGTTATTGTTAGCCTTAGGGTTAGGGTTAGGGTTAGGTTTATTGTTAGAAGTTAGGTTTAGGGTTAGGGTTAGTGTTAGGGTTAGGTTTAGGGCTGGGTTTAGTCTTAGGGTAAGGGTTATGGTTTGGGTTACGCTTTGGATGAGGGTTAGAGGTTAGATTTATGGTTAGGTTTAGGGTTAGGTTTAGGTTTAGGTTTAGGATTTCGTTTAGGTTTAGCTTTAGGGTTAGGGTTAGGGTTAACATTATGGTTAGGGTTAGTGTTAGGGGTTAGGGTTATTGTTAGGTTGTAGGTTAGGGTTAGTGTTAGGGTTCACGGTTAGTGTAATGTTAGGATTTGTGTTAGGGGTTAGTGTTATTGTTAGTGTTATGGTTAATATTTTGTTAGGTTTAGGTGTAAGCGTTATAGTTGAAGGTTAGGGTTAGTGTTTAGGTTTAGATTTAGTGTTAGGTTTATATTTAGGGTTATGGTTAGTGTTTAAATTTAGTATTAGGGTTAGTGTTAGTGTTATGATTATGGTTAGGGTTAGGGTTAGGGTTAGTGTTAGGTTAGCGTTAGGTTTATGGTTGGGTTAGGGTTATGATTAGATTTAGGTTTAGGCTTAGGGTTAGATTTAGGGATAGTTTTAGGTTTAGCATTAGGATTAGGCTTAAGGTTTTGGGTTAGGTGTTAGCGATAAGGTTAGTGTTTGGCTTTGGTTAAGTTTAGCGTTAGGGTTATGAATAGGTTAAGGGTTAGGCTTAAGTTTAGCATTAGGTTTATGGTTATGGATAGCTTTAGTGTTAGGGTTAGGGTTAGGTAAGGGTTAGGTTTCTGGGTTATAGTTTAGGGTTAGGGTTAGGGTTAAGCTTTGTATTAGGGTTAGGGTTAGTGTTGCGATTAGGTTTGGTGTTAGGGTGAGGTTTAAGGTTAGTGTTAGGGTTAGCGTTAGCTGTAGGTTTCGGTTTAGCGTTAGGGTTAGGATTAGGGTTAGGGTTAGGTTCAGAGCTAAGTGTTAGGTTTTAGGGATAGTGTTAGTGTTATGGTTATGGTTATGGTTAGGTTTAGGGTTATAAATAGGTTTAGGTTTAGGGTTGAGCTTAGCGTTAGGTTTAGGTTTATGTTTAGGGTTAGTGTTAGGTTTAGGTTTAGGTTTAGGGGTTTGGAGATAGGGATAGGTTTAGGGTTATGGTTAGGGTTAAGGTTAGTGTTAGGATTCATTTTAGGTTTAGTGTTAGCATCAGGGTTTGAGTTAGGGTTTAGGGTTAGTGTTAGGGTTAGGATTATGTTTAGGTTTTGGTTAGTGTTAGTGTTAGGGTTAGGGTTAGACGTAAGGTTTAGGTTTAGGGTTAGGTTTGGTTTAGGCTTAGGGTTAGGTTTAGAGTTAGGATTAGGTTTAGTGTTATGGTTAGGTTTAGGGTTAGGGATTAGGGTTACTGTTAGTATTAGGGTTCGGTAAGGTTTAGGGTTAGGTTAAGACAAGGTTACAGTTTGGGTTAGGATTAGGCTTAGGGTTATGGTTAGGATTAGGGTTAGGCTTTGGGATTAGGGTTTAGGGTTATGGGTAGGGTTAGGGTTTGGGTTATTGTTAGAGTTTAATGTTTGAGTTAGGGTTAGGGTTAGTGTTAGGGTTAGGGCTAGGATTAGGGTTAGGATTTAGGGTTAGGGTTTTGTTAGGCTTAGGTATAGCCTTAGGGTTAGGTTTATGGTTAGGGGTTAGTGTTAGGGTTAGGGCTGGTTTTAGTTTTAGGATTAGGGTTTTGGTTAGGCTTTGGGTTAGGTTTAGAGGTTAGATTTAGGTTTAGGGTTAGAGTTAAGGTTAGTTTTAGCTGTAGGTTTAGTATTTGGGTTTGGGTTAGGTTTATGGTTAGGGTTAGGTTTAGGGTTAGTGTTACTGTTAAGGTGAGGTTTAGGGCTTAGTGTTAGTGTTAGGTTTAGGGCTTAGGGTTATGGTTAGGGTTAGTTTTAATGTTTGTGTTAGTGTTAGGGGTAAGAGTTAGAGGTTAGGTTTAGGGTTATGGTTAGAGTTTAGGGTTAACGTTGGTGTTAGGTTTATATTTAGTGTTAGGGTTAGGGTTAGAAGTTAGAGTTAGGTTTAGTGATAGGGTTACGGTTAGGATTAGTGTTAGGTTAGCATTAGGTTTAGGGTTGGGTTATGGTTATGATTAGGTTTATTGTTATGGTTATGTTTAGGGTTAGTTTTACGGTTAGCATTAGGTTTAGGGTTAGGATTATGGGTTAGGTGTTAGGGATAGGGTTAGTGTTAGGCTTCGGGTTATGGTTAGGGTTAGGGTTATGAATAGTTTTAGGGTTAGGGTTAGATTTAGCGTTAGGTTTAGGGTTATGGTTAGGGTTAGTGTTAGGATTAGGGTTTGGATTTGGGGTTAGGTTTTAGGGTTAGGTTTAGGGTTAGTGTTAGGTTTAGGGTTAAGGTTAGTGTTAGGTTTAGTTTTAGGGTTAGAGTGGTGTTAGTGTTAGGGTTAGGGGTTAGGGTTAGGGTTAGTGTTAGGGTTAGGGTTAGGTTTAGGTTTCGGTTTCGGTTTTGGTTTAGGGTTAGGGTTAGGGTTAGGTTTAGAGGTTAGGGTTAGGGTTAGGTTTAGCTTTGGGCTTAGGGTTTGGTTTAGTGATTAGGGTTAGAATTACTGTTAGTTTTAGCGTTAGGTTTAGACAAGATTAGGGTGGGGGTTAGGGTTAGGTTTAGGTTTATGTTTAGGGTTAGGTTTAGGGTTTGGTGTTAGTGGTTAGGGTTATGGTTAAGTTTAGGTTTAGGTTTAGGGTTAGGTTTTGGGATCGGGTTAGTGTTAGTTTTAGGGTAAGACAAGGTTTGGGTTGGGGTTTGGGTTAGGGTTAGATTTATCTTCAGGGTTAAAGTTAGTGTTAGAGTTTGGGTTTAGGGTTAGGATTAGGGTTAGATTTAGGGTTTGTGTTAGGTTTAGGTTTGTATGGTTAGTGTTATGGTTTAGGGTTAGTGTTTGATTTAGGCTTAGTTTTAGGGTTAGAGATAGTGTTAGAGTTAGTTTTAAAGTTAGGGATTAGGTGTTATGGATAGGGTTAGTGTTAGCCTTTGGGTTACGGTTGGTGTTAGGGTTATGATTGGGTTTAGGGTTAGGGCTATGCTTATGGTTAGAGTTTAGTGTTAGGGTTAGTTATAGGGTTAGGGTTAAGGTTTGATTTAGTGTTAGTGCTAGGGGTTAGGCTTAGTGTTAGGGTTAGGTTTATGGTTAGGGTTAGGGGTTACTCTTAAGGTTAGGATTAGGGTTAGTGTTTGGGTTAGTGTTAGGGGTTAGAGTCAGAGGTCAGGGTTAGGCTTAGGCTAAGGGTTAAGGTTAGGGTTAGTGTCTAGGTTTAGGGTTAGTGTTAGGTTTATGTTTAGGGTTAGGGTTAAGGTTAGAAGTTAGTGTTAGGGTTACAATTAGGTTTAGGGTTAGGGATTTGGTATAGAGTTAGTGGTAGGATTAGTGGGTTCATGTTAATGTTAGGGTTAGGGTTAAGTGTTAGCGTTATAGTTAGTGTTAGGGTTAATATTTGGGTTAGTGTTAGGGATAAGAGTTAGAGGTTTGGGTTAGGGTTTCGGTTAGAGTTAGAGTTTAGGGTTAGGCTTAGGGTTAGGTGTATGTTTACAGTTAGCGTTAGGGTTAGAATTTAGGGTTAGGGTTAGTGTTAGGTTTATGTTTAAGTTTATGGATAAGGTTAGAATTTAGGGTTAGTGTTAGTGTTAGTGTTATGGTTATGTTTATGATTATGGTTAGGGTTAGCGTTAGGTTTAGGGTTGGGTTAGGGTTACGATTAGGTTTACGTTTAGGGTTAGGGTTAGGTTTAGGGTTAGTTTTAGGGTTAGCATTAGGTTTAGGTTTAGAGTTAAGGGTTTGGTGTTAGGGATGGGGTTAGTGTTAGTGTTTGGGTTACAGTTAGGGTTAGGGTTATGAATACGTTTAGGGTTAGGGTTAGGTTTAGCTTTAGGTTTAGTGTTTTGGTTAGGGTTAATGTTAGGATTAGTGTTATGGTTTACCTGTTAGGTTTAGGGTTTGGGTTAGGGTTCGTGTTAGGGTTAATGTTAGTGTGAAGGTTAGTTTAAGGCTAGGGTTAGTATTAGGTTTAGAGTTTAGGGTTAGGGTTAGTGCTAGGGTTAGAGTTAGGATTAGGTTTAGTTTTAGGGTTAGGGTTAGGTTTAGGTTTAGAGGTTAGGGTTAGTGTTAGGATTAGCTTATGCTTAGGGTTAAGATTAGGATTAGGGTTAGGTTTAAGGATATGTTTAGGGTTAAGGTTAGGGTTAGTTTTAGGGTTAGGGTTACGGTTAGGGAATAGTGATAGGTATAGGGTTAGGATTCTTGTTAGATTTAGGGTTAGATTTACACAAGGTTAGTGTTGGGGTTATGGTTCGTATTAGGGTTATGGTTAGGGTTAGGTTTAGGTTTTGGGGTTAGTGATTAGGGTTAGGGTTAGGGTTAGCATTAGGGTTCGGATCGGGTTAGAGTTAGGGTTAGGGTAAGACCAAGTTAGGGTTAGGGTTACATTAGCGTTAGGTTTATGGGTTAGGAGTTACGGATAGTTTCAGTGTTAGGCTTTGAATTACTGTTAGGGATAGTTTTACAATTGGGTTTAGGGTTATGGTCAGGATTAGAGTTATGGTTATTGGTTAGGGGTTAGGGTTAGGGTTTGTGTTAGAGTTAGTGTTAGGGGTATGGTTATGATTGGGTTTAGGTTTAGGGTTAGGGTTAGGCTTAGGGATAGGTAAGGTTTAGGATTAGGCTTAGTTTTAGGGTTATTAGAGGAAGGGGTTTGAGTTAGAGTTAGGGTTATGGTTAGTGTTACGGTTAGTGTTAGGGTTAGTGTTAGGATTAGGGTTAGTGTTTGGTTTAGGATTAGGATTCGGGTTGTGGTTATGTTTAGAGTTAGGGTTAGGGTTAGGGGTTAGGTGTTAGGGATAGGGTTAGTGTTAGGCTTTGGGTTATGGTTACAGTTAGGGTTATGATTAGGTTTATGGTTAGTGTTAGGGTTATGGTTAGAGTTTAGTGTTATGGTTAGTGTTAGGTTTAGTGTTAAGGTTATGGTTAGGGTTAGGTTTAGTTATAGGATTACGTTTAAGTTTTGGATTAGTGTTGGTGTAGGGGTTAGAGCTAGGGGTTAGGGTTAGGTTTAGTGAGTAGCGTTAGGGTTAGTGTTAGGTTTATGTTTAGTGTTAGTATTAGGGCTAGAAGTTAGGGTTAGGGTTACGATTAGGTTTAGGGTTTGTGTTAGGGATAGGGTTAGGGATTTGGTATATCGTTAACGTTAGGGTTAGGATTAGAGTTAGGGTTAGGGTTAGTGTGTTAGTGTTAGAGATAGGGTTCGGGTTAGGTTTAAGGTTATTGTTTGTGTTAGGTTTAGGTTTAGGGTAAGGGGTTAGTGTTTAAGGTTAGGGTTATTGTTAGGGATAGTGTTACACTTAGGTTTAGGGTTAGGGTTAGTGTTATAATTAGAATTAGGATTAGTGTTAGCGTTAGGGTTAGGCTTAGTTTTAGGGTTAGCATGAGGTTTAGGGTTAGGTTTAGTGTTTGAGTTAGGGTTACGGTTACAGTTAGTGTTAGGATTAGAGTTAGGGTTAGGGGTTAGGTATTAGGGATAGTGTTAGTGTATGCTTAGGGTTTGGGTTAGGGTTAGGATTAAGGTTAGGGCTAGGGTTAGTTTTAGGGTGAGATTTAGTTTTAGGGTTAGTGTTATGGTTAGGGTTTAGGGTTAGGGTTTGGGTTAGGGTTAGGTTTAGGTTTAGAAGTTAAGTTTAGTGTTATTGTTAGGGTTAGGGTTAGGGTTAGAGTTAGGGTTAGGGTTAGAGTTAGGTTTAGGCCAAGACGTAAGATTTAGGGTTAGGGTTAGGATTATGGTTAGTGTTAGGGTTAGGGTTATGGTCAGTGTTAGGGTTAGTGTTAGGGTTAGTGCTAGGATTAGGGTTAGTGTTTGGTTTAGGCTTAGGATTAGGGTTGTGATTATGGTTAGAGTTAGGGTTAGGTTTAGATTTAGGGATAGGGTTAGTGTTAGGTTTGGGTTGTTGTTACGGTTAGGGTTATGATTAGGTTTATGTTTAGTGTTAGGGTTATGGTTAGAGTTTAGTGTTATGGTTAGTGTTAGGCTTAGGGTTAAGGTTATCGTTAGGGTTAGGGTTAGTTATAGGTTTAAGTTTAAGTTTTGGGTTAGTGTTAGTGTTAGGGGTTAGGGTTAGGGGTTAGGGTTAGGATTAGTGTGTAGTGTTATGGTTAGTGTTAGGTTTATGTTTAGTGTTAGAATTAGGGTTAGAAGTTAGGGTTAGGGTTACGATTATGTTTTAGGTTTGTGTTTTGGATAGGTTTAGGGATTTGGTATAGGGTTAACATTAGGGTTAGGATTTGAGTTAGGGTTAGGGTTAGTGTGTTAGTGTTAGAGATAGGGTTCGGGTTAGGTTTAAGGTTATTGTTTGTGTTAGGTTTAGGTTTAGGGTAAGGGGTTACTGTTTAAGGTTAGGGTTATGGTTAGGGATAGTGTTATTGTTAGGTTTAGGGTTAGGGTTAGTGTTATAATTAGAATTAGGATTAGTGTTAGTGTTAGGCTTAGGCTTAGTTTTAGGGTTAGCATGAGGTTTAGGGTTAGGTTTAGTGTTTGAGTTAGGGTTACGGTTACAGTTAGTTTTAGGATTAGGGTTAGGGTTAGGGGTTAGGTATTAGGGATAGTTTTAGTGTTTGCTTAGGTTTTGGGTTAGGTTTAGGATTAAGGTTAGGGTTAGGGTTAGGGTTAGGTTTGGTTTTAGTGTGAGATTTAGTTTTAGGTTTAGTGTTATGGTTAGTGTTTAGGGTTAGGGTTGGTTAGGGTTAGCTTTAGGTCTTAGGTTTAGGGTTAGGGTTAGTATTAGGGTTAGGGCTAGGGGTCAGGATTAGGGTTAGGAATTAGAGTTAGGGTTGGAGTTAGGGTTAGTGGTAGGGTTACGGCTAGGGTTGGTGTTAGGGTTAGTGGTATATGTTAGGTTTAATGTTAGGGTTAAGGTTAGGGTTAAGGTTATGGTAAGTGTTAGGGTTAGGTTGAGGTTTAGGGTTAGGGTTAGTGTTAGGGTTAGGTTTAGGTTTAGGTTTAGAAGTTAAGTTTAGTGGTAGTGTTAGTGTTAGGGTTAGGGTTAGGGTTAGTGTTAGGTTTAGGCCAACACATAAGATTTAGTGTTAGGGTTAGGGTTAGGGTTAAGGTTAGGGATAGGGTAAGGGTTAGGGTTAGGATTAGGGTTCAGTTTAGGTTAGTGTTGGGGTTAGCTTTAGGTTTAGTGTTAAGTTTAGGGTTAGTGTTAGGTTTAGGTTTAGGGTTAGGGGTTAGGAATTAGGGATAGGGTTAGGGTTAGGGTTAAGTTTAGTGTTAGCGTTAGGTTTTAGGGTTAGTGTTAGGATTAGGGTTAGTGTTATGGTTTAGGGTTCGGGTTAGGGTTAGGTTATGGTTAGGTTTAGGTTAGGGTTAGTTTTAGGGGTTAGGTGTTAGGGATAGTGTTAGTGTAGGCTTCGGGTTAGGGTTAGTTTTAGGGTTACTGTTAGGATTAAGGTTAGGCTTAGGTTAGCGTTAGGTTTAGGGGCTAGGTGTTAGGGATCGTGTTAGCGTTAGGCTTTAGGTTACTTCTAGGTTTAGGGTTATGATTTGGTTTAGGGTTAGGGCTAAGGCTAAAGTTATGGTTTGGTGATAGGGGTTAGGGTTATGGTTTTGGTTAGGGTTTGGCTTAGCATTAGGGTTAGAGTTAGGGTTAGGCTTAGATTTAGGTTTAGGGTTATTGTTAGGTTTGTGGTTAGTGTTAGGGTTAGGCTTAGGTTTAGGTTTAGGGTTAGTGTTAGGGTTAGGATAAGGATTAGTGTTAGGGTTAGGTTTAGGGTTAGGGTTAGGTGTTAGGGATAGGGTTAGGATTAGGCTTCGGGTTATTGTTATGGTTAGAGTTAGGGTTTGTTTTAGGGTTAGGGTTAGGGTTAGTTTAGGGTTAGTGTTAGGTTTAGCGTTACTTTAGGGTTAGGGTTAGGTTTAGGGTTAGGGTTAGTGTTTCATTTAGGGCTACGTATAAGGTTAATGTTAGGGATAGTTTTAGGGTTAGGGTTTGCGTTAGGTTTAGGGTTAGGGTTAGGTTTAGTGTTAGGGTTAGGGATAGGGTTAGGGATTTGGTATAGCGTTAACGTTAGGGTTAGGATTAGAGTTAGGGTTAGGGTTAGTGTGTTAGAGTTAGACATAGGGTTCGGGTTAGGTTTAAGGTTATTGTTTGTGTTAGGTTTAGGTTTAGGGTAAGGGGTTAGTGTTTAAGGTTAGGGTTATTGTTAGGGATAGTGTTACAGTTAGGTTTAGGGTTAGGGTTTGTGTTATAATTAGAATTAGGATTAGTGTTAGCTTTAGGGTTAGGCTTAGTTTTACGGTTAGCATGAGGTTTAGGGTTAGGTTTAGTGTTTGAGTTAGGGTTACGGTTACAGTTAGTGTTAGAATTAGAGTTAGGGTTAGGGGTTAGGTATTAGGGATAGTGTTAGTGTATGCTTAGGGTTTGGGTTAGGGTTAGGATTAAGGTTAGGGCTAGGGTTAGTTTTAGGGTGAGATTTAGTTTTAGGGTTAGTGTTATGGTTAGGGTTTAGGGTTAGGGTTTGGGTTAGGGTTAGGTTTAGGTTTAGAAGTTAAGTTTAGTGTTATTGTTAGGGTTAGGGTTAGGGTTAGAGTTAGGGTTAGGGTTAGAGTTAGGTTTAGGCCAAGACGTAAGATTTAGGGTTAGGGTTAGGATTATGGTTAGTGTTAGGGTTAGGGTTATGGTCAGTGTTAGGGTTAGTGTTAGGGTTAGTGCTAGGATTAGGGTTAGTGTTTGGTTTAGGCTTAGGATTAGGGTTGTGATTATGGTTAGAGTTAGGGTTAGGTTTAGATTTAGGGATAGGGTTAGTGTTAGGCTTTGGGTTGTGGTTACGGTTAGGGTTATGATTAGGTTTATGTTTAGTGTTAGGGTTATGGTTAGAGTTTAGTGTTATGGTTAGTGTTAGATTTAGGGTTAAGGTTATCGTTAGGGTTAGGGTTAGTTATAGGTTTAAGTTTAAGTTTTGGGTTAGTGTTAGTGTTAGGGATTAGGGTTAGGGGTTAGGGTTAGGATTAGTGTGTAGTGTTAGGGTTAGTGTTAGGTTTATGTTTAGTGTTAGAATTAGGGTTAGAAGTTAGGGTTAGGGTTATGATTATGTTTTAGGTTTGTGTTTTGGATAGGGTTAGGGATTTGGTATAGGGTTAGCATTAGGGTTAGGATTAGAATTAGGGTTAGGGTTAGTGTGTTAGTGTTAGAGATAGGGTTCGGGTTAGGTTTAAGGTTATTGTTTGTGTTAGGTTTATGTCGATGTCTCTCCCGGCCGGCAGGAAGGACACACGACAAAGTCTGGCAGTGGACAACCTTTTCTTTTATTTTCCTTCTCCGTACAGCCTGCCCTGGGATCGCTCCCAGCCGAAGCCTCCTTTGGTCCGCTCCCCACGGCTCCTTCGGGGCTTCTACTTCCGGGCTTCTTCTTCCCCCCAGGGGTGGCACCAGTATATATACGGATACAGTGTCCAATCATGTTAAAGTAAGCAAGGCAAGCTGATTGGCTAACATCATCAGTTGCCAGGCAGACTATATTGTTGAGCGGGTTGCTTACGCGGTAAGCAGGAAACTAACGTGCTCGATGGGAGGGGTAATCTACCTCAGGCTTTACTCTTTCCTACAGGCCTCACGTCCGCCAAGTAAGGCGACCGGGCTCGGGGCTGCGGCTCCCAACAGGTTTAGGTTTAGGGTAAGGGGTTACTGTTTAAGGTTATGGTTATGGTTAGGGATAGTGTTATTGTTAGGTTTAGGGTTAGGGTTAGTGTTATAATTAGAATTAGGATTAGTGTTAGTGTTAGGGTTAGGCTTAGTTTTAAGGTTAGCATGAGGTTTAGGGTTAGGTTTAGTGTTTGAGTTAGGGTTACGGTTACAGTTAGATTTAGGATTAGGGTTAGGGTTAGGGGTTAGGTGTTAGGGATAGTTTTAGTGTTTGCTTAGGTTTTGGGTTAGGTTTAGGATTAAGGTTAGGGTTAGGGTTAGGTTTGGTTTTAGTGTGAGATTTAGTTTTAGGTTTAGTGTTATGGTTAGTGTTTAGGGTTAGGGTTGGTTAGGGTTAGCTTTAGGTCTTAGGTTTAGGGTTAGGGTTAGTATTAGGGTTAGGGCTAGGGGTCAGGTTTAGGGTTAGGAATTAGAGTTAGGGTTGGAGTTAGGGTTAGTGGTAGGGTTACGGCTAGGGTTGGTGTTAGGGTTAGTGGTATATGTTAGGTTTAATGTTAGGGTTAAGGTTAGGGTTAAGGTTATGGTAAGTGTTAGGGTTAGGTTGAGGTTTAGGTTTAGGGTTAGTGTTAGGGTTAGGTTTAGGTTTAGGTTTAGAAGTTAAGTTTAGTGGTAGTGTTAGGGTTAGGGTTAGGGTTAGGGTTAGGGTTAGGGTTAGTGTTAGGTTTAGGCCAACACATAAGATTTAGTGTAAGGGTTAGGGTTAGGGTTAGGGTTAGGGATAGGGTAAGGGTTAGGGTTAGGATTAGGGTTCAGTTTAGGTTAGTGTTGGGGTTAGCTTTAGGTTTAGTGTTAAGTTTAGGGTTAGTGTTAGGTTTAGGTTTAAGGTTAGGGGTTAAGAATTAGGGATAGGGTTAGGGTTAGGGTTAAGTTTAGTGTTAGCGTTAGGTTTTAGGGTTAGTGTTAGGATTAGGGTTAGTGTTATGGTTTAGGGTTCGGGTTAGGGTTAGGTTACGGTTAGGTTTAGGTTAGGGTTAGTTTTAGGGGTTAGGTGTTAGGGATAGTGTTAGTGTAGGCTTCGGGTTAGGGTTAGTTTTAGGGTTACTGTTAGGATTAGGGTTAGGCTTAGGTTAGCGTTAGGTTTAGGGGCTAGGTGTTAGGGATCGTGTTAGCGTTAGGCTGTAGGTTACTTCTAGGTTTAGGGTTATGATTGGGTTCAGGGTTAGGGCTAAGGCTAAAGTTATGGTTTGGTGATAGGGGTTAGGGTTATGGTTTTGGTTAGGGTTTGGCTTAACATTAGGGTTAGAGTTAGGGTTAGGCTTAGATTTAGGTTTAGGGTTATTGTTAGGTTTGTGGTTAGTGTTAGGGTTAGGCTTAGGTTTAGGTTTAGGGTTAGCATTAGGGTTAGGATAAGGATTAGTGTTAGGGTTAGGTTTAGGGTTAGGGTTAGGTGTTAGGGATAGGGTTAGGATTAGGCTTCGGGTTATTGTTATGGTTAGAGTTAGGGTTTGTTTTACGGTTAGGTTTAGGGTTAGTTTAGGGTTAGTGTTAGGTTTAGGGTTACTTTAGGGTTAGGGTTAGGTTTAGGGTTAGGGTTAGTGTTTCATTTAGGGCTATGTATAAGGTTAGTGTTAGGGATAGTTTTAGGGTTAGGGTTTGCATTAGGTTTAGGTTTAGTGTTAGGTTTAGGGTTAGGGTTAGGGTAGGAGTTAAGGTTAGGTTTTGGGTTAGTTTTATGTTGAATCTTAGCTTTAGGGTTATTGTAGGGGTTAGGCTTAGGGTTAGGGTTTGGGTTAGGGTTAGGTTTAGGTTTAAAGGTTAAGGATAGGGTTTGAGTTAGGTTTCGCATTAGGGTTTAGGTTTAGGGTTAGTGTTAGTGTTAGGGTTAAGGCTAAGGCTCAGGGTTAGGGTTAGGGGTTAGGGCTAGAGCTAGTGTTAGGGTCAGTGTTAAGGTTTGCATTAGGGATATGGTTAGTGTTATGGTTAGGTTAATTTTTATGTTTAGGGTTGCGGTTAGGCTTAGAAGTTAGGTTTAGTTCAGTGTTAGTGTTAGTGTTAGGGTTAGGGTTAGGGTTATGTTTAGGGTTAGGGTTAGAGCACGGGACAGGCTTAGTGTAAGGGTTAGGGTAAGACAAGGTTAGGGTTGAAGTTAGGGTTAGGGTTAGATTTATCTTTAGGGTTAGGGTTAGGGTTAGAGTTTGGGTTATTGGTTAGGTTTAGCTTTAGATTTAGGGTTTGTGTTAGGGTTAGGGTTTTATTGTTAGTGATAGGGTTTGGCGTTAGTGTTTGGTTTAGGCTTAGGGTTAATGTTATGGTTAGGGGTAGAGTTAGGGTTAGGGTTAGGGGTTAGGTGTTTGGGATAGGGTTAGTGTTAGACTTTGAGTTACAGTTAGGGTTAGTGTTATGATTAGGTTTAGTTTTAGGGTTAGGGTTACAGTTAGAGTTTATTGTTAGGGATAGGGTTAAAGTTATGGATATGCTTAAGGTTAGTTACAGCTTTAGCGTTAAGTTTTGGGTTAGGGTTTGTTTTAGGTGGTAGGGTTAGGTGTTAGGTTTAGGGTTAGTGTGTAGCATTAGGGTTAGTGTTAGGTTTATGTTTAGTTTTAGGGTTAGGGTTAGAAGTTAGGGTGAGGTTTATGATTAGGTTTAGGGTTAGTGTTAGGGATAGGGTTAGGAATTTGCTATAGGGTTATGTTTAGGTTTAGGGTTAGGATTAGTTTTAGGGTTAGGGTTAGAGTGTTAGAGTTAGTGTTAGGGTTACGTTTAGGGTTAGGGTTTGGGTTAGGTTTAGTGGTTAGGTTTTAGGTGTTAGGTGAGGATTAGGCCTAGTGTTATGGTTACGTTTAGGGTTAGGTTTAGCGTTTTAATTAGATTTAGGATTAAGGTTACGTTAGGTTTAGGCTTAGGGTTAGGGTTAGCGTGAAGTTTAGGATTAGCTTTAGAGTTAGGGTTAGTGCTAGGTTTAGGGTTACGGTTAGAGGTTAGGTGTTAGGGATATGGATAGTGTTATGTTTAGGATTT
Source organism: Cavia porcellus (assembly GCF_034190915.1). Taxonomy (NCBI): domain Eukaryota; kingdom Metazoa; phylum Chordata; class Mammalia; order Rodentia; family Caviidae; genus Cavia; species Cavia porcellus. The sequence goes on from NW_026947518.1 coordinate 8,169,032, forward strand.
GGGTTAGGGTTAGTGTTAAGGTTGGGTTAGGGTTAGTTTTAAGTGAGGTTTAGGTTTTTGGTTAGTGTTAGGTTTAGGGTTAAGGTTACGGTTGGTTTAGGGTTAGGGTTAGGGTTAGAAGTTGGGTTTAGTGTTCGTGTTAGGGTTAGGCTTAGGGTTACTGTTAGCGTTAGTGTTAGGTTTAGGTTTAGGGTTAGGGTTAGAAGTTAGGTTTAATGTTAGTGTTAGGGTTAGGATTAGGGTTAGTTTTATGGTTATGGGTAGGGTTAGGGTTAGAGTTAGAGGTTAGCTTTAGGGTCACGGTTAGGTATAGGGTTCGGTTAGGGAAAGGGTAAGGTTTAGGTTTAGGGTTAAGTTTAGGGTTAGTGGTAGGGTTAGGGTTAGGGTTAGGGTTTGGGTTAGCGTTAGGTGTAGGTTTAGGGTTAGGATTAGTGTTATGTTTAGGTTTATGGTTAGGAGTAAGGATTTAGGGATAGGGTTATGGTTAGCTTTATGGTTAAGGTTATTGTTAGGGTTAGTTTTAGAACTGGGATTAGGATTAGGGTTAGGTTTAGGATTTAGGGTTACTGTTAGCTTTAGGGTTAGGGTTATGGTAGGGTTATGGTTAGGGTTAGGTTTAGGGTTAGGATTAGGGTTAGCATTTAGTTCAGGGTTAGGTTAAGGGGTATGGTTACGATTAAGTTTAGGGTTAGGGTTAGGGTTAGTGTTAGGGATAGGGTAAGGTTTAGGATAATGGTTAGGAGTAGTGTTAGGGGAAGGGTTAGGTTTAGGGTTAGGGTTAGTTTTAGGGTTAGGTTTAGGGTTAGGTTTACGGTTAAAGATAGGGTAAGGTTTAGATTTAGTGTTAGGGTTAGGGTTAGAGTTAGTGTTAAGGTTAGGTTAAGGTTAGGGTTAGGGTTAGGGTTAGGGTTAGGGTTAGGGTTGGGGTTAGCATTAGGTTTTCATTTATGGTTAGGTTTAGTGTTAGGTTTAGGGTTAGGGTTAGGCTTAGGGCTAGGGTTAGGGTTAAGGTTAGTGTTAGGGTAAGTTTTAGTTTTAGGGTTAAGATTAAGGTTAGTGTTAGGGTTTATGGTTATGGTTAGCTTTAGTGTTAGTGTTACGGTTAGTTTTAAAGTTAGAGTTAGGTTAGGATTAGATTTGGAGTGAGGTGTTAGGCATAGGGTTGGGTTTAGGCTTTGAATTAGGGTTATTGTTAGGGTTATGGTTAGGTTTAGCTTTAGGATTAGGAATGGGGTTAGTCTAGCATTAGGTTTAGGGGCTAGTTGTTAGGGATAGGGTTACTGTTAGGCTTTGGGTTACTGCTAGGTTTTCGTTTACAATTCGGTTTAGGATTAGGTTTATGGTTATGGTTATGGTTTTGGGTTAGAGTTTAGGGTTAGGTTTAGGTTAGGGTTAGGGTTAGGCTTAGTTTAAGGTTAGGGTTAGGTTTAGGATAAAAGTTAGGTTACGTTTAGTGTTACAGATAAGGTTAGTGTTAGGGTTAGTGTTAGTGTTAGTGTTAGTGTTAGTGTTAGTGTTAGTATTAGTGTTAGGTTAAGGTTTAGGGTTAGGGTTCGGGATAGGGTTAGGGTTAGGGTTAGGGTTAGGGTTAGGGGTTAGGATTTAGGGTTGGGGTCAGGGTTAGGGTTAGTTTTACAGTTAGCTTTAGGGTTAGTTTTAGCGTTATAATTAGATTTAGGGTTAAGGTTAGCGTTAGGGTTAGGCTTACGGTTAGGGTTAGTGTTAGGTTTAGGGTAAGTTGAGGGGTTAGGTGTTAAGGATAGGCTTAGTGTTATGTTTAGGATTTGTGTTAGCGTTCGGGTAAAGTTAGGGTTAGTGTTAGTTTTAGGGTGAGGTTTACATTTAGGGTTAGTGTTAGGGTTAGGGTTAGGGATAGGTTAAGAAGTTAGGTTTAGGTTTAGGGTTAGGTTTAGGTTTAGGGTTAGGGTTAGCATTAGGGTTAGGGTTAGTGTTAGGGGTTAGGAGTAAGGGATAAGGTTAGGGTTATGGTTAATATTAGTGTTAGGGTTAGGGTTAGGATTAGGATTATGGTTATGGTTGAGGGTTAGATTTAGCTTTAGGGTATGGGTTAGGGTTATGGTTAGGGTTAGTGATAGGGTTAGGTTAGGGTTAGGTTCAGGGGTTAGGTGTAAGTGATAAGGTTAGAGTTAGGCTGCAGGTTGGCGTTAGTGTTATGTTTAGGGTTAGGGTTAGTGTTATGGGTAGGTTAGCGTTAGGTTTAGGGGTTAGGTGTTAGGGATAAGGTTAGGTTTAGGCTTCGGTTACTGTTAGGTTTAGGCTTACATTTGGGTTTAGGGTTAGGTTTAGGGTTAAGGTTACGGTTTGGGGTTAGGGTTAGGGTTAGGTTTAGGTTTAGGTTTAGGGTTGGAGTTAGGGTTATGATTCCATTTAAGATTAGGGATAGTGTTAGTGTTTGGGTTAGTGTTAGGGTTAGGGTTAGGGTTAGGTTTCGGGTTAGCGTTAGGGTTAGGATTAGATTTAATCTTAGGGTTATGGTTAGGTTTAGGGTTAGGGTTAGTGCTTAGGTATTAGGGATAATGTTAGTGTTACACTTTGTATTATGGTTAGGGTTAGTGTTATGATTAGGTTTAGGCTTAGGTTTAGGGTTATCGTTTGAGATTAGTGTTAAGGTTAGTATTAGTGTTAGGTTTAATATTATGGAAAGGGTTAGGGTTAGTTATAGGGTTAGGGTTAAGTTTGGGGTTAGGGTTAGTGTTAGGTGTTAGGGGTAGGGGTTAAACTTAGGGTTAGTGTGTATGGTTAGATTTAGTGTTAAGTTTATTTTTAGTGTTAGGGTTAGGGTTACAAGTTAGGGTTAGGGTTACGATTAATTTTAGGTTTATAGATTGGGATAGGATTTGGGATTTGGTATAGGGTTAGTGTTAGGATTAGGGTTACGATATGAGTTAGGGTTAGGGTTACAGTGTTAATGTTAGAGTTAGGGTTACAATAAGTTTTAGGGTTAAGTTTTGGGTTAGGTTTAGTGTTAGGCTTACGGGTTATTATTTAGGGTTAAGGTTAGGGTTAGGATTAGTGTTAGTGTGAGGTTTAGTGTTATGTTTAGGGTTAGGGTTAGGGTTAGCATTATAATTATATATAGTATTAGGGTTATGGTTAGGGTTAGGCTTAGGGTTAGTGTTAGGGTGAGGTTTAGGGTTATGTTTAGGGTGAGGGTTAGGGTTACGGTTAGGGTTAGTGTTAGGTTTAGGGTTAGGGTTAGGGGTTAGGTGTTATGGATAGGGTTAGTGTTATGTTTAGGGTTTGTGTTATGGTTCAGGTTAAGGTTAGGGTTAGTGTTATTTTTAGGGTGAGGTTTAGTTTTAGGGTTAGTGTTAGGGTTAGGGTTTAGGGTTTGTGTTTGGGTTAGGGTTAGAGTTAGGTTTAGAGGATAGGTTTAGATTTAGTGTTAGTTTTAGGGTTAGGGCGCCTAGGTTTAGGGTTAGGGTTAGTGTTAGCGTTAGGGCTACTGGTAAGGGTTAGGGTTAGGGGTTAGGGTCAGGGTTAGTGTTAGGGTTAGGTTTAGGCTTAGGGTTAGGTTTAGGGTTCGTTGTATGGGTTAGGTTTAGGGTTAGTGTTATAGTTACGGTTAGGGTTATGTTAAGTGTTAGGGCTAGGTTGTGGTTTAGGGTTAGGTTTAGGGTTAGGGTTAGATGTTAGGTTTAGTGTTAGTGTTAGGCTTAGGTTTAGGGTTATTTTTAAGGTTAGGGTTGGGTTTAGGTTTAGGGTAACAGGTTAGTTTTAATGTTAGGGTTAGTGTTAGGGTTAGGGTTAGGGATAGGTTAAGGTTTAGGGTTAGTGTTAGTGTTGGGCTAAGCGTTAGTTTTATTGTTAGTGTTTGGGTTAGTGTTATGTTTAGGTTTAGGGTTACGGGTTAGGAGTTAGGGATTGGGTTAGGTTTAGGGTTTATGTTAGTTTTAGCGTTAGGTTTAGGTTTAGTGTTAGGGTTATGAATTAGTGTTAGGGTTAAGGTTAAGGTTATGTTTAGGGTTAGGGTTAGGTTAGCGATAGGTTTATGGGTTAGGTGTTAGGGATAGAGTTAAGGTTAGGATTTGGGTTAATGTTAGGTTGAAGGTTACTGTTGGGTTTTGGGTTAGGTTTAGGGTTAGGGTTAGGGTTAAGATTTGGGGTTAGGCGTTAGGGTTAGGGTTAGGGTTAGTATTTGGGTTAGGGTTAGGGTTAGGGTTTGGATTATGATTAGGTTTAGGTTTAGGGTTAGTGTTGGGTTTAGGGTTAGTGTTAGGGTTAGCCTTAGGTTTACATTGAGGGTTAGCATTAGGGTTAGGATTAGGGTTAGTTTTAGGGTTAGGCTTAGGTTTAGGGTTTGTTTTAGTGTTAGGTGCTGTGTTAGGGATATGGTTATGGTTAGGGTTCGTGTTATGGTTAGTGTTAGGTTTAGGGTTTTTTTAGGCTTAGTGTTAGGGTTATGTTAGTGTTAGGTTTAGGGTTATGGTTAGTTTAGGGTTAGGGTTTGGTTTAGGGTTAGGTTCAAGATTACGTTTAGGTTTACGGATAAGGTTAGTGTTAGCATTAGGGTTATGTTAAGGGTTAGTGTTATGGTTAGGATTCGGGATCAGTTTAGGGTTAGGGTTAGGGTAAGACAAGGTTAGGCTAGGGGTTCGGGTTAAGGTTAGATTTATCTTTAGTGTTAGGATTAGAGTTTGGGGTTGGGGTTAGGTTTAGGGTTTGTGTTAGTGTTTGTACTAGGGTTAGGTTTTATGGTTAGCTCTAGGGTTTAGGGTTAGTGTTTGGTTTAGGGATAGTTTTAGGGTTAGGGTTAGGGTTAGTGTTAGTGTTAGTGTTAGTGTTAGGGTTATGGTTAGTTTAGTGTTAGTGTTAGGTTTAGTGTTAGGTTTAGGATTACTTTAGGGTTACGGATAAGTTTAGTGTTAGCGTTCGTGTTAGTGTTAGGGTTATGGTTATGGTTATGGTTATGGTTAGGGTTAGGGCTACGGTTAGGGTTAGGTTTAGGGTTAGTGTTAGGTTAGCGTTAGGTTTAGTGGTTATGTGTTAGGGATAGTGTTAGCGTTAGGCTTCTTTTTTCTGTTATGTTTAGGTTTACGATTGGTATTAGATTTAGGTTTAGGGTAAGGGTATGGTTTGCGGTTATGGGTTATGGTAAGGTTTAGTGTTTAGGTTAGGGTTAGGTTAGGGTTAGGGTTAGTTTAAAGTAAGGGTTAGTTTTAGGATTAAGGTTAGGATTACTTTTAGGGTTACAGATAAGTTTAGTGTTATAGTTCGTGTTACTGTTAGAGTTAAGGTTAAGTTTAAGGTTATTGTTAGGGTTTGGGATCGGGTTAGGTTTAGGGTTAGGTTAAGAGAAGATTAGGGTTGGTTTATGGTTAGGATTACATTTATTTTTAGGCTTAGGGTTAGTCTCAGAGTTTGGGGTTAGGGGTTAGGTTTAGGGTTAGGGTTTGGGTTTGTGTTAGGGTTAGTGTTTCATGGTTAGTTTTAGGGTTAGTTTTTGTGTTTGGTTTAGGCTTAGGGTTAGAGTTATGGTTAGGGTTAGAGTTAGAGTTAGTGTTAGGGGTTAGGTGTTAGGGATAGGGTTAGTGTTAGTCTTTGGGTTATGGTTAGGGTTAGGGTTATGATTAGGTTTATGTTTAGGGTTATGGTTAGGTTTAGGGTTAGTTTTAGGGTTAGCATTAGGTTTAGGTTTAGAGTTAAGGGTTTGGTGTTAGGGATGGGGTTAGTGTTAGGGTTTGGGTTACAGTTAGGGTTAGGGTTATGAATACGTTTAGGGTTAGGGTTAGGTTTTGCTTTAGGTTTCGTGTTTTGTTTAGGGTTAATGTTAGGATTAGTGTTATGGTTTACCTGTTAGGTTTAGGGTTTGGGTTAGGGTTCGTGTTAGGGTTAATGTTAGTGTGAAGGTTAGTTTAAGGCTAGGGTTAGGATTAGGTTTAGAGTTTAGGGTTAGGGTTAGTGTTAGGGTTAGAGTTAGGATTAGGTTTAGTTTTAGGGTTAGGGTTAGGTTTAGGTTTAGAGGTTAGGGTTAGTGTTAGGATTAGCTTATGCTTAGGGTTAAGATTAGGGTTAGGGTTAGGTTTAAGGATATGTTTAGGGTTAAGGTTAGGGTTAGTTTTAGGGTTAGGGTTACAGTTAGGGAATAGTGATAGGTATAGGGTTAGGATTCTTGTTAGTTTTAGGGTTAGATTTACACAAGGTTAGTGTTGGGGTTATGGTTCGTATTAGGGTTATGGTTAGTGTTAGGGTTAGGTTTAGGTTTTGGGGTTAGTGATTAGGGTTAGGGTTAGGGTTAGCATTAGGGTTCGGGATCGGGTTAGGGTTAGGGTTAGGGTAAGACCAAGTTAGGGTTAGGGTTACATTAGCGTTAGGTTTATGGGTTAGGAATTACGGATAGTTTCAGTGTTAGGCTTTGAGTTACTGTTAGGGATAGCTTTACAATTGCGTTTAGGGTTAGGGTCAGGGTTAGAGTTATGGTTATTGGTTAGGGGTTAGGGTTAGGGTTTGTGTTAGAGTTAGTGTTAGGGGTATGGTTATGATTAGGTTTAGGGTTAGGGTTAGGGTTAGGCTTAGGGATAGGTAAGGTTTAGGATTAGGCTTAGTGTTAGGGTTATTAGAGGAAGGGTTTGGGTTAGAATTAGGGTTATGGTTAGGGTTATAATTAGATTTAGGGTTAGCATTATAATTAGATTTAGGATTACGGTTATGGTTAGGGTTAGGCTTAAGTTTAGGTTTAGCGTGAGGTTTAGGGTTAGGATTAGGGTTAGGGTTATGGTTAGGGTTAGTTTTAGGTTTAGGGTTAGTTGAAGAGTTAGGTATTAGGAATAGTGTTAATGTTATGTTTAGGGTTTGGGTTAGGTTTTGGGTTAAGGTTAGGTTTAGTGTTAGTATTTGGGTGAGGTTTAGGTTTAGGGTTAGTGTTAGTGTTAGGGTTAGGTTTAGTATAAGAGGTTAGGTTTAGGGTTAGGGTTAGGTTTAGGGTTAGCATTAGGGTTAGGGTTAGTTTAGGGTTCAGGTTAGGATTAGGGTTAATTTAGGGTTGGGTTTAGGTTTAGGGTTAAGTTTATTGTTACGTTTATCATTATGGATGAGGTTAGTGTTAGCGTTAGTGTGAGTGTTAGAGTTATGGTTATGGTTATGTTTAGGGTTAGGGTTAAGTTTCGGGATCAGTTTAGGGTTAGGGTTAGTGAAAGACAAGGTTAGGCTTTTGGTTAGGTTGAGGTTTAAATTTATCTTTAAGTTTAGGGTTAGGGTTAGTGTTAGGTTTCGGGATAAGGTTAGTTTAGGGTTTGGGTTAGGATTAGGGTTAGTTTAGGGTAAGGGTTATGTTTACGGTTAGGGTTAGAGTTATGTTTATGGTTACGTATAAGGCTAGTGTTAGCGTTAGTGTGAGTGTTAGGTTTATCGTTAGGGTTAGTGTTTGGGATCGGTTTAGGGTTAGTTTTAGCGAAATACAAGTTTAGTCTTGAGGTTAGGGTTAGGGTTAATTTTATCTTTAGGGTTAGGGTTAGGGTTAAAATTTGGGGTTAGGGTTTCGGTTTAGGGTTAGTGTTACGGTTTGTGTTAGGGTTAGGGTTTTATGGTTAGGTCTAGAGTTGAGGTTAATATTTGGTTTAGTCTTCTGGTTAGTTTTAGTGTTAGGGTTAGAGTTAGGGTTACGGTTAAGATTTTGGTTTTAGGGATAGGGTTAGTGTTAGGCTTCGTGTTACAGTTATGGTTAGATTTATGATTAAGTTTAGGGTTAGGGTTAGGATTAGCGTTAGGTTTAGGGTTAGTGTTAGGTTTAGGGTTTGGGTTAAGGATAAGGTTAGGGTTAGGTTTAGTTTTAGGGTGAGTGTTAGGTTTAGGGTTAGTGTTAGGGTTAGGGTTCAGGGTTAGGGTTAGGGTTAGTGTTAAGTTTAGGGTTAGGGTTAGGGTTAGGTTTAGGGTTAGGGCTATGGGTCAATGTTAGGGTTAGTGGATAATGTGAGGGTTAGTGTTAAGGTTATGGTTAGGGTTAGAGTTAGGGCTGGCTGTATGGGTTAGGTTTAGTGTGAGGGTTAAGGTTTTGGGTTAGGGTTATGGTAAGTGTTAGGGTTAGGTGGAGGTTTACGGTTAGGGTTAGGGTTATAAGTTAAGTTAAGTGTTAGTTTTATGTTTATGTTTAGGGTTAGTGTTACAGTTAGAGTTAGGGTTAGATTTAGGGTTACAGGTTAGTTTTAGTGTTAGATTTAGTGTTAGGGTTAGGTTTAGGGTTATGGTTAGGCTTAGGGTTAGGGAAATGGTAAGGTTTAGGTCTAGAGTTAGGGTTAGTGTTAGGGTTAGTGTTGGGGATAGCCTTAGGTTTAAGTTTAGGGTTAGGGTTAGTCTTAGGTTTAGGTTTAGGGTTAGGCATAAGGAGTTAAGGATAGGGTTATGGTTAGATTTAGGGTTAAGGTTAGTGTTAAGGTTAGTTTTAGGTATAGGGTTAGGGTTAGTTTATGGTTAGGGTTAGGTTTAGGATTTCGATTAGTGTTACGTTTAGGGTTACGGATAAGTTTAGTGTTAGCGTTAGTGTTAGTGTTTATGTTAGGGCTATGGTTAGGTTTAGGGTTAGGGTTAGGCTTTGGGATAGGTTTAGTCCTAGGGTTAGGGTAAGACCATGTTAGTGTTGGGCTTAAGCTTAGTGTAAGATTTATCTTTAGGGTCAGGGTTACGGTTAGAGTTTGGTGTTAGGGGTTAGGTTTAGGTTTAAGTTTAGGGTTTGTGTTAGGGTTAGGGTTTTATGGTTAGTGTTAAGGTTTAGGGTTAGTGTTTGCTTAGGGCTTATGGTTAGTGTCATGTTCAGGGTTAGAGTTAGGGTTAGGGTTAGTGGTTAGGTGCTAGGGGTAGGGTTAGTGTTAGACTTTGGGTTACGATTAGGATTAGGTTTATGTTTAGGTTTAGGGTTATAGTTAGGGTTATGGTTAGAGTTTAGTGTTAGTGTTAGTATTAGGTTTAGGTTTAAGATTATGGTTAGGGTTAGGGTTAGTTATAGGTTTAGGGTTAGGGTTAGGTTTAGTGTTAGGGTTAGGGTTAGGTTTAGGGTTAGGGGTTAGGTTTAAGGCTGGGGTTAATTTTAGGGTTATGGTTAGGGTTACATTTAGGTTTAGCCTTAGGTTTAGATTTGTCATTAGGGTTAGGGTTAGGGTTAGGGTTAGGGTTAGGGTTAGGGTTAGGGTTATGGTTATTGTTAGGTTTAGGGTTAGTTTTATTGTGAGGGTTAGGTTTAGGGTTAGTGCTGGTGTCAGGGTTTAGGGTTAAGGTTAGGGTTAGGGTTAAAATTAGGGTTACGATTAGTGTTAGGTTTAGTGTTAGGACTTAGGTTTAGGGTTAGAGTCGGTTTTATGTTAAGGCTAAGTTCCACGGTTAGGGTTATTGTTAGGGTTAGTTTTAGTGTTAGGGTTAGGGTTAGCGGTATGGGTTAGGTTTAGGGTTAGGATCAAGGTTAGGGTAAGGGTTATGGTAAGTGTTAAAGTTAGGTTGAGGTTTCGGGTTAGGTTTAGGGCTAGGGTTAGTGCTAGTTTTAGGTTAGTGTTAGTGTTTGGGTTAGGATTAGAAGTTAGTTTTAGGGTTAGGCTTAAGGTTAGGGTTAGAGATAAGGTAAGGTTTAGGGTTAGGGTTAGTGTTAGGGTTAGTGTTAGGGTTAGGGTTAGTGTGTTAGGGTTAGCGATAGAGTTGGAGTTAGCATTAGGTTTATGGTAGGGTTAAGGTTAGTTTTAGATTTAGGTTTAGGTTAAGAGGATGGGAGTTAGGGATAGGGTTAGGGTTAGCATTAGGGTTAAGGTTAGTGTTAGGGTTAGTTTTAGGGTTAGGTTTAGGATTAGTGTTAGGGTTAGGGTTCAGGGTTAAGATTAGGTTTAGGTTTAGAGTTACAGTTAGGGTTACGGTTAGGGTTAGGGTAGCGTTTGGTATAGGGGTTAATTGTTAAGGATACGTTTAGGGTTAGGCTTTGGGTTACTGTTAGGGTTAGGTTTACGATTGGGGTTTAGGGTTAGGTTTAAAGTTAAGGTTTTTGTTTGGGGTTAGGGGATACATTTTGGGTTAGGGTTATTGTTTTGGTTAGGGTTAGGGTTACGATTAGGTTTAGGTTTAGGGTTTGGGTTAGATTTATGGTTAGTGTTAGGGTTAGCATTAGGTTTAGGATTAGTGTTAGTGTTAGGGTTAGGATTAGGGTTAGGGTTAAGGTAGTTTGGGGTTAGGGTTGGGGTTAGAGCCTAGTGATAGGGTTAGGGTTAAGCTTTGGTTTATGGTTAGCGTTAGGGTTATGAATAGGTTTAGAGCCAGCATTGGCGTTCGCGTTAGGTTTATGCTTAGGTTTAGTGTTACTGTTCAGTTTAAGTTTTTGGTTAGGAGTTAAGAGTTAGGGATAATGATAGTGTTGGTTTAGGGTTAAGGTTAGTGTTAGTGTTAGTTTAGGTTTAGGGTTAGGATTAGGGTTTGGATAATGTTTAGGGTTAGTGTTAGAGTAAGTGTTAGGGTTAGGGTTAGGTATAGGTTTCAGGTTAGGTTTAGGCTTAGGTTTAGGGTTAGGTTTAGCTTTAGTGTTAGGTTTAAGGTTAGGGTTAAAGTTGGGGATTAGGGTTATGTTTAGGGTTTAGTTTTTGGTTAGGGTTATGGTTACACAAGGTTAGAGTTGGGGTTAGGATTAGGGTTAGTGTTATGGTTATGGTTAGAGTTAGGGTTAGGGTTTGGGATTAGGGGTTAGGGTTAGGTTTAGGGTTAGGCTTGGGAATAGGGTTAGGGTTTTATGGTTTGTGTTAGGGTTAGGTTTAGCGTGAGGGTTAGGTTTAGCATTTAGGTTTCGGATCAGTGTTAGCCTGAGAGTTAGGGTTACCATTAGGTTTATGGTTAGGGGTAAGGGTAGGTTTAGTGTTAGCTTTAGGGATAGTGTCAGGGTTAGTGTTAGGTTTAGGGCTGGGTTAAGTGTTAGGGTTAGGGTAAGTGTCAGGGTTAGGCTTTTGGTTAGAGTTAGTGGTTAGAGAAAGGTTTAGGATTAGGGTTAGGGTTATGTTTAGCATTAGGTTTATGATTTTGGTTAGGGTTAGATTTAGGATTACGTCTATGGTGAGGGTTAGCGTTAGTATTAGGTTTAGGGTTAGGGGATAGTTTTAGTGTTAGAGTGAGGGTTAGGTTTAGGCTTAAGGTTCAGGGTTAGTGTTAGTGTTAGCATTTGTGTTAGGGGTTATGGTTATGGTTAGGGTTAGGGTTAATGTTTGGTTTAGGGCTACGGTTAAGAGTTAGAGTTTAGGGTTTTGGTTAGGGTTAGAGTTTAGTGTTAGGCTTAGCTTTAGATTTATATTTAGGGTTAGTGTTATGGTTAGAAGTTAGAGATATAGTTAGTGTTAGGGTTAGGGTTAGGGTTGAGTTTAGTGTTAGGGTTAGATTACCGTTAGGTTTAAGGTTAGGTTTAGGTTTAGGGTTAGGGTTAAGGTTAGGGTTAGGGTTCAGGATCGTGTTAGGGTTAGCGTTAGTGTAAGACAAGTTTAGGGTTGGGGTTAGGGCTAGGGTTAGATTTGTCTTTAGGGTTATTTTATGGTTAGAGTTTGGGTTTAGGGCTTAGGTTTAGTGTTAGGGTTATTGTTCATGTTAGGGTTAGGGTTTTATGGTTAGTGTTAGGTTTTATTGTTGGTGTTTGGTTTAGGCTTAGGTTTAGTGTTAGAGTTAGGATTAGAATTAGGGTTAGAATTAGATGTTAGGTGTTAGTGATAGGGTTAGTGGTAGGCTTCGGGTTATGGTTAGGTTTAGGGTTATGATTAGCTTTATGGTTAGGGTTAGGGTTAAGGTTAGAGTTTAGTTTTAGGGTTAGGTTTAAGGTTATGTTTAGGGTTAGGGTTAGTTATAGGGTTATTGTCAATTTTTGGGTTAGGGATAGTGTTAGGCTTTAGGATTAGGGTTAAGGTTAGTGCTATGTTTAGTATTAGGGGTTACTGTTATGGTTAGGGTTAGGTTTAGTGTTTCAGTTAGGGTTAGTTGTTAGAGTCAGAGGTTAGGTTTAGGCTTTGGATAAGGGTTAGGTTTAGAGTGTAGAGTTAGGGTTAGTGGTAGGTTTATGTGTTTTTTTTTTTTTTTGGTCTTTTTCCTTTTCATCGGTACCAGGGATCGAACTCACGACTTCTGCTTGCAAGGCAGGCGCTTATGCCGCTGAGCTAAATCCCCAGCCCCAAGGTTTATGTTTAAGGTTAGGGTTAGAGTTAGAATTTAGGCTTAGGTTTGCTATTACATTTAGGGTTATTGTTAGGGATAGGGTTAGAAATTTGGGTAGGGTTAGGGTTATGGTTAGCATTAGGGTTAGGGTTAGGGTTAGGGTTAGAGGGTTACTGTTAGAGTTAGGGTTAGGGCTAGGGTTAGCATTAAATTTAGGGTTAGTTATAGGGTTAGGGTTAAGTTTAGGGTTAGTTTGTTAGGGGTTAGGTTTAAGTTTAGCGTTAGGGATCAGGTTTGGGTTCTGGTTTTATGGTTAGGGTATGACAAGTTTTGGGTTGGGGTAAGGGTAGGGTTAGATTTATATTTAGTGTTAGGTTTAGGGTTAAAGTTTGGGATTAGAACATAGGTTTAGGTTTAGGTTTAGGGTTTGTGTTAGGGTTAGGGTTTTATGGTTACTGTTAGGGTTTAGGTTTAGTGTTTGGTTTAGTCTAAGGGTTAGGGTTAGGGTTAGTGGTAGAGTTAGGTTTAGGTTTTGGGGGTTTGGTGTTAGGGAGAGGGTTAATGTTAGGCTTCAGGTTATGGTTAGTGTTAGGATTATGATTAGGTTTAGGGTTAGGGTTAGGGTTAGTGTTAAACTTAAGGTTAGTTTTTGGATTAGTTTTAGGTTTAGGGCTTGAGTTAGGGTTAGTGTCAAGTTTAGGGCAGGGTTAGTTTTAGGGTGAGGGTTAGGTTTAGGTTTAGCGTTAGGGTTAGGGTTAGGTTTAGGGTTTGGATTAGGGTTAGGGTTAGAGTTTAGGGTTAGTGTTTTAATGTTAGGTTTAGGGTTTTGGCTTAGGATTAGGGTTAGGTTTAGTGTTAGCGTTAGAGTTAGGGTTACGGTTATGGTTAGATTCTACTTTTAGGGTTAGTGTTTGGGTTAGGTTAGGGTTTAGTTTTGGGTTAGGAATAGGGTAAGGGTTACCATTAGGGTTACTTTAGGGTTACGGTTAGGTTTAGGGTTAGGGTTATCGTTACGTGTAGGGTTACGGATAAGATTAGTGTTAGGGTTAGTGGTAGTGTTAGGATTAGGGTTAGGTTGTGGGTTAGGATTTTGGATCTGTTTAGGGTTAGGGTTAGGGTAAGACAATGTTAGGGTTGCGGTTAGGTTTAAGGTTAGGGTTAAATTTATAGTTAGGTTTAGGCTTAGGCTTAGAGTTTGGGGTTTGAGGCTAGGTTTAGTTTTAGGGTTAGCGTTTGTGTTAGGGTTTGTGTTTTCGGGATATTATTAGTGTTTAGGGATAGTGTTTGGTTTAGGCTTAGCGTTAGGGTTAGGGTTAAGGTTATGGTTAGAGTTAGGGTTAGGGCTTAGGTGTTAGCAATAGGGTTAGTGTTAGGCTTCGGGTTACTGTTTGTGTTAAGGTTATGATTAAGTTTAGGGTTCGTGTTAGTGTTAGCATTAGGTTTAGGGTTATGTTTAGTGTTTGTGTTAGTGTTAAGGTTTGGGTAAGGGTTAGGGTTAAGGTTAGGGTTAGGTTTATTTTTAGGTTGAGTGTTAGGTTTAGGGACAATTTTAAGGATGTGTTTTAGGGTTAATGTTAAGTTTAGGTTTTAGGTTTAGGGTTTGGGTTAGTGTTAGGGTTAGGGCTAGGGGTCAGGGTTAGGGATAGGGGTGAGGGTTAGGGTTAGTGTTAGGTTTAGGGTTACGGTTAGTGGTATGGGTTTGGTTTAGGGTTAGATTTATATTTAGGGTTAGGCTTATTGTTAGGTTGAGGTTTAGGGTTACGTTAGTGTTAGAAGTTAGTTTTTTTTTTAAATTTTATTTAAGAGGAAAAAGAGAAACACAAAACAAAACAAAGCAGTGTAAGGGTATACATAATACAGAACTACAAAAAAAACATAACTGTAAGAAATCACCTCTTAATAGATTACATATTATCATCTTGGAAATAGTTGCTCAAATCACAGTATCAAAGAATACAAAGTGGACATTCAAACAGAGAGACTGCAAACAGCTGTGTTCAATGATCCAAAAACATTGATATAGTCAGCTATTTAACACCCCAAACACACCTGCAGTTATATCCGTTAGAACTCTTTTTTTCCCCTCTCTTTTTTATAACAAAATTTACACATTTTGGATTTTATTACTCCTTAGTTCTTATTACTTTTTGGGGGGGAGAGAATAAAGTCAAATATGGCAAAACAAAGCTGTCAATCAAAACCAAGGTTAGACATAGCACATGATGTAGAACAGAGTACAAGGTTATCAACAATGTTTATCAACATTGTCTCTTGTGTCCTTAAAAAGAATTGTCTATCTCATTAGATATTATAAAGTTGGACAAAACAGTAGAGAACAAGGCCAATAAAACCTAGGCATTGTAAACATTACAGGACTTCCAAAGAGCAATAGTCAAACAAGAATGGGCATCTTAGTGAATCTTATTGCCTTCAAAGTACTTGCCTATACCCTCAAACTTGATACTATCGCACAGAATGGAACAGAGTCTAATCAGTCAAAACAAGATTGTGGGAGTATTACAGGACTTCAAAACAAGTTAATAGGAAATCAAAATAGTTACTATTATATATCCTAATTTTTTAAATTTTTCCCCTTAATTAAACAAACATAAGAAATAACTAAATAATTTTTTTTAAAGAATAAGGGAGAGATTGAGTTAAAACAGGACATAACAATATAACAATAGAGGTCACAGCATGACTGTTTCAGCAACCTGGTGCTTCACCACCAAATAACCCGATTTAATAGTAGTTACAATAGTGTCTGTCTTTTTTCTTGAAATATTTGGATAAAATTTCATATACTATAGCTTCAAATATTTCCATATCAAGAAGCCCAGAATAAAGCCTTTCTAATTACTAAGTGAAAATTTTATAAGGCTTCAAGGCCACATAATGGGGAATCATGATTAACACATATTTTTATATATTTGAATCATTACTTACATTAGGGAAACTATTCGGTATTCATACATGCGAGATTGATTTATTTCACTTATGAGTATGGTCTCAAGCTGTGCCCATTTATTGATAAATATCTCAATGTGATCCTTCTTTATAGCTGAATAATACTCCATTGTATAGAAATACCACAACGTTTTATCCATTCCTCAGTTGATGGACACTTGGGTTGTTTCCAAGATCTGGCGATTACAAATTGTGCTGCTATAAACATAGGTGCACATATATCACTGTGGTATGATGCTTTCAGTTCTTCTGGGAATATGCCTAGAAGTGAAATAGCTGGAATAAATGGTATTTCCAATCCCAACTTTTTGAGAAATCTCCAGACAGACCTCCACAAAGGCTGTACCTGTCTACACTCCCACCAACAGTGCAGGAGACTTCGTTTTTCCCTACAGCCTCTCCAGCATTTGTTGTTGTTGGTTTTCTTGATCCTGGCCATTCTTTCAGGAGTGAGATGGTATCTCAGTGTGGTTTTAATTTGCATTTCTCTAATGACCAATGATGATGAGCATTTTTTCATGTATTTATTTGCCATTTGCATTTCTTCATCTGAGAATTGCGCATTCATCTCAGATGCCCATTTTTGGATTGGATCTTTGAATTTTGGATGTCTGAGTTTTTTTAATTCTTTATATGTTTTAGACAAGAGTCCCTTGTCTGAGAGAGAGTTCACTAAAATCTTTTCCCAGTTTGTGGGTTTTCTTTTCACTATGCAGGAGATTTCTTTTGACGTGCAGAAACTTTTTAATAAGAAGTGGTCCCAGTTATTGATTCTGGGAAGTATTTCCCGTGCAGTTTGAGTCCTGTTCATGAATTCTCTACCTACTCCTATGTCTCCAAGGTTTCTACCCAATTTGTCTTCCAATAGATTTAGTGTTTCTGTTTTAATATTCAGATCTTTGACCCATTTAGATTTTAATTTAGTACATGGTGATAGACATGGGTCTAGCTTTAGTTTTCGGCAAATGCAGAGCCAGTTTTTCCAGCACCATTTATTAAAGAGACTGTCGTTCTTCCAGTGAACCTGCTTGGCTCCTTTATCAAAGATAAGGTGGTTGAGTGTGTTTGTAGTTGTGGTTGTATCTTCTAATCTATTCCATTGATCTTCAGCGCTGTTTTGATTCCAATACCATGTTGATTTTACTACTGTTGTTTTGTAGTATAACTTCAAGTCAGGGATTGTGATGCCTCCTGCTTTGTCTTTGCTGCTTAGAATTGCCTTTGCGATTCTAGGTCTCTTCTGGTTCCAGATGAAATTTAGAAGTGATTTCTCTAGATCTATAAGGTATGTTGATGGTAGTTCTATTGGGATTGCATTGAATCTGTATAATAGTTTTGGTAGAATGGCCATCATCAACAATGTTTGTTCTTCCTATCCATGAGCAAGGAATGTCTTTCCATTTTCTGAGATCGTCTTCAATTTCCTTTTTCAGTGTATTATAATTTTCACTGTATAAGTCTTTCACTTCTTTCATAAGAGTAATTCCTAAATACTTCATTTTTTTGCTTGCTAATGTGAATAGTCCAGTTTCTCTTATTTCCCTCGCTGTGATTTTGTTGTTTGTGTATAGGAATGCTATTGATTTCTGAGTATTGATTTTGTATCCAGCCACATTACTGAATTTATTTATTGTATCTAAGAGTCTTTCAATGGAGTTTAGGGCGTCTTCTATATAGAGTATCATGTCATCTGCAAACAATGATAACTTAACTTCTTCTTTTCCTATCTTTACCCCTTTTATTTCTCTTTCTTGCCTAATTGCTCTGGCTAGTACTTCCAGTACTATATTAAATAGGAGTGGTGATAAAGGACATCCTTGTCTTGTGCCTGATTTTAAAGTAAAGGCTTTCAATTTTTGGCCATTTAGTATGATGCTGGCTGTTGGTTTGTCATAAATGGCCTTTATTATATTGAGGTAAAGACCATCTATTCCAATTTTCTGTAAAGTTTTTATCATGAATAAATGTTGGACCTTATCAAAGGCTTTTTCTGCATCTATAGAAATGATGATGTCATTCTTATTTTTGGCTTTATTGATATGGTGGATTACATTTATTGATTTGCATATGTTGAACCATCCTTGCATTCCTGGGATGAATCCCACTTGGTCCTGGTGTATAATCTTCTTGATGATTTGCTGGATCCTATTTGCCAATATTTTATTGAGGATTTTTGCATCTGTGTTTGTAGGGAGCGGTTTTGAATAGCTGCTGCTGCCCTGCCCCTCCTGCCTGAGGGCATTTTGTGTGTCAGCCTACATTTCCCATGATCCTCCCCATGCCTGCAGTGCACATGACAAGCAAACTTCGTATTTCAGCCTGCCTACATTACCCATAATCCTCTCCTCCTTACATCATATAACCGAATGTGACGATGACCTATCAGATTAAGCCTTCTTCCTGCCTATGGCCCGCCCCCACCCTATATAAGTTGTAGCCATTTTAAAAATAAACGAGACTCGATTGGAATCTCATCCTGTCTCCATCTCTCTTTTCTCTTGTCCTGCCCCCATCCCCGATCCCCTCTCCAGGTTGAGACCCATAGATTGATCCGCAGGCCGGATCAAGTGGCGACCACGAAGGGACCTCACCTGGCACGAGGGATAACGACGCGGGACCGTTCACAGGAGTAAAGCGCTGGCCACCGTGACTGATTCAAGGACATTGTTCCTGTGATCTGTGCAGACGGCCACCTTACGTCTCGCCTGAATCATGGTAGGTGAACGGCATTAACATGGGACAAGCACTCAGTGAGCACGAATTGTTCGTGACTGGCCTCAGGGAGGCTCTCAAGATTAGAGGGATCAAGGTTAAGACAAAAGAACTAATAAAGTACTTTCAGTTTATACATTCAGTGTGTCCATGGTTCCCCCTAGAGGGTACCATTAATTTAAACAGGTGGAATAGAGTAGGAGATGCTCTTAAGGACTATTATGAAGTTTTTGGTCCAAAAAAGGTTCCTGTAACTGCTTTTTCATATTGGACTTTAGTCTCTGAGCTGCTGGCACAATGTCACGCAGATCCCCAGCTCGCGGAGACGCTTGCCCAGGGTGAGGCTGCGTTAGCTGCCTCCCGCAATTGTACTCCGCCACCACCGGTTTTATCTAAGGCACCCAGCCCTCCCAGCTCTGTTGTCCTTGAGATCCCAGAGCCTGTTCAAGATGGTGATGTGCCGACACTCCCTTTGTCTGGAGACCACGAGGGTCCTCAAAATGGCGCCGCCATGGTCCCTCCTCCATATCGCCCTATTTACCCTGACCTTTCCAGTGGCCAGGAAGTTGATGGGTCACAATTAGCATAAGAGGCTGCCCAATACCATTCCCACCGGGATTTATGGCCCTCTTCCCAAGGGCACTTGTGGGTTAATTCTTGGATGCGGCAGCACAATATTAAAAGGGTTACAAGTTGTTCCAAGAGTCATAGATAACGACTATACTGGCGAAATTGTTGCCATGGTATCCTCTATCTCTGGCCTAGTTTCCATTAGCCAAGGACAACGTATTGCTCAGTTGGTGCTGCTGCCTTTAGTTCAAACTTCTAATGCAGCTGTGGCTTCCTACAGGGGAAATTCTTCCCTTGGATCCTCAGATATATATTGGGCTCAATTTATTTCCAAAGATAAACCCCTTATGGCTTTATTGCTTAATGGGAAAAGTTTCTCAGGGCTCATAGATACAGGTGCCAATGTAACAGTCATTAGAAAAGAGGACTGGCCTCCCACATGGCCCTTAGAAACCACTATGACGCATTTACAAGGGATTGAAAAATCTAAAAATCCATAACGTAGTGCCAGTCTACTTACCTGGAAAGATAGTGAGAATAATCAGGGGCACATACAGCCCTATATTGTAGAGGGGCTGCCCCTTAACTTGTGGGGCAGAGATTTGCTAACTCAGATGGGGATGATGATTGGCAGTCCCAATGCTGTAGTCACCAAACAAATGCTCACTCAGGGCTTCTTTCCTAATCAAGGTTTAGGCAAACGAGGCTCAGGCATTAAAGTGCCTATTTCCCCAACTCCAAACCCCTCTAAAGCAGGCCTAGGCCATTTTCAATAGGGGTCATTGACCTTCCTGCGGCCCATGCAAAAGAGATTACTTGGTTATCAGACAAACCTGTTTGGGTCGATCAGTGGCCCCTTACCTCTGAAAAGCTTGCAGCCGCACAGCAGCTGGTGCAGGACCAGTTAGATGCGGGTCACATTGTCCCCAGTGATTCCCCTTGGAACACACCCATCTTTGTTATTCAAAAAAAGTCAGGGAAATGGGTGCTGCTACAAGATCTTAGGGCAATAAATAAGACCATAGTCTTAATGGGACATCTGCAGCCAGGACTCCCTTCCCCCAGTGCCATTCCTCTGGGATTTTTAAAAATTGTCATTGATCTTAAAGATTGCTTTTTTTCTATTCCCTTACATCCAAATCCAAAATACAATCAGCCCAATACAGATCCTGTTACTACTGTTCAAATAACTACAGTAAGTCCCTCAGCCATAACGGTTTCTCAAGCCCTGCCACACCAGGCAGATCATATACCTGCCCCTCAATATTCACATTCTAACCTATTCAGTTTGATTAAAGGAGCATACATGGCTTTAAATCATACCCAACCTAATCTCACCCAATCATGTTGGTTATGCTTGGCTGCTCCTCCCCCATATTATGAAGGAAAGGCCCTCAATTTAACCTTTATCAGTTCTTCTAGCTCATCTGCCTGTGACTGGGACAATCACCACAAGCTGACTCTCCCTGATGTCTCAGGTAGAGAAACTTGTCTTGGGGATTCCAGCCGTCCACCAGCACTGGCAGCACAACTCTGTGCCCAGCTTCATTCCAAATTCAAGCCAAATAATTACCTCATTCCACCCCCAGGAACGTCTTGGGCCTGCAATTTTGGCCTATCACCCTGTATAGTAACTGCTGTTTTTAACAAGTCTGCAGATTTTTGTGTTCTTGTACAGGTTCTTCCTCGCATAACCTTCCACCCAGGAGACTACTACCTCCAGGCATCACAGATCAGCTATATATCTAAGAGAGAACCTGTGACATTCACCTTAGCTGTGTTACTAGGGTTAGGAGTAGCAACAGAAATAGGGACAGGGACCACAGCTCTAGTGTTGGGAGATAAGCATCTAGCTCAATTACAGGCAGCAATAGATCAAGATTTAAAAAAAATAAAAGCATCTGTGACAGCTCTACAGGCATCCCTGACGTCTCTATCTGAGGTAGTCCTGCAAAATAAAAGAGGACTAGACCTCCTATTTATGAAGGAGGGTGGCTTATGTGCAGCCCTCAAAGAAGAGTGTTGTTTTTATGCTGACCACTCGGGAGTAGTCAAAGAGTCCATGAGTAAACTGAGAGAGCGCCTCGAAGAGAGAAAAAAGGAGCGCATCGGAGCAACCACCTTCTCCTCCATGTGGGAGGATCTCTCCCCTTATATTGCCCCCCTCTTGGGACCCTTAGCTGCCTTGCTGTTGCTGCTTACTGTAGGACCTTGTATTTTCCAGAGGATCGTGACACTCATTAATAACGTTAATAACAAGGTTGATACATTTATGGCAAAGCCCATTCAGATATATTACCATCGGTTGGAAATGGCAGAACAACAAACTTATTGGAAAAATTCACCCACTGACGGCCCACATGATGCTGTGGCCCAGACGCCCTGAGGCACTGGACAGGCAGTCAGAGACAGGCAACTAGGACACGTATGTAATGCCAATCGGCCACCTAAGACAGGTCCAGGACCAACAGCTGTCCTGCAGGCCCATGACGGGTAAGGCTCGATTGGGTTCATATGAGGAGTCCTTGACCCAAGGCAGGCGCTGTCCTCCCAGGGCCTGCCATGTTCCAAAAAATATATATAATAATAAGGGAGGAGATGTAGGGAGCGGTTTTGAATAGCTGCTGCTGCCCTGCCCCTCCTGCCTGAGGGCATTTTGTGTGTCAGCCTACATTTCCCATGATCCTCCCCATGCCTGCAATGCACATGACAAGCAAACTTCGTATTTCAGCCTGCCTACATTACCCATAATCCTCTCCTGCTTACATCATATAACCGAATGTGACTATGACCTATCAGATTAAGCCTTCTTCCTGCCTATGGCCCGCCCCACCCTATATAAGTTGTAGCCATTTTAAAAATAAACGAGACTCGATTGGAATCTCATCCTGTCTCCATCTCTCTTTTCTCTTGTCCTGCCCCCATCCCCGATCCCCTCTCCAGGTTGAGACCCATAGATTGATCCGCAGGCCGGATCATGTGTTCATTAGGGAGATTGGTCTATAGTTCTCTTTTTTAGTTGGGTCTTTCTCAGGTTTTGGTACTAGAGTAATATTTGCTTCCAGGAATGACTTAGGAAGGATTGCTTCCCTTTCAATTTCATTGAATAGTTTGAGGAGTGTCGGCATTAGGTCTTCTTTGTATTTCTTGTAGAATTCTGCAGTGAATCCATCTGGGCCTGGGCTCTTCTTGGTGGGTAAGGACTTAATTACATTTTCAATTTCATTAACAGAGATTGGGTTATTCAACAGTTTTACATCCTCTTGATCTAGCTTTGGCACTTCATAAACTTCTAAGAATCTGTCTATTTCTTCTGTGTTATCAAACTTTTGAGAGTAGAGGCTTTCGAAATAGGTGTTGATGATCTTCTGTATTTCTATTGGGTCTGTATGATTTCACCGTTTTCATTTCTTATTACATGAATTGGAGCTTTTTCTTCCCTTTTTAAAATAAGGTTGCCTAGGGGCTTATCAATTTATTTATTCTTTCAAAGAACAAACTCTTTGATTCGTTGATTCTTTGGATTGTTTTCGTAGTCTCTATTGCATTGATTTCTGCTCTGATTTTTATAATTTCCTCTCTTCTTTTGGCTTTGGGCTTGACTTGCTCTTCTTTTTCTAGCTGTTTGAGGTGTAGCATCAAGTTATTTATTTGTATTCGTTCTGTTTTCCTGATGTGGGAACTCAGTGCAATAAATTTTCCTCTCAGGACGGCTTTCATTGCATCCCACAGATTCCGGTAAGTTGTATCTGCATTTTTATTTTCTTTTAGGTATTGTTTAATTTGTTCTTTAATTTCTTCTGTGACCCACTGATTACTCAAGAGTGTGTTATTCAGTTTCCATGTGTTTGTGGGATTTTTGCAGTATCTTTTATCATGAATTTCTAATTTTAGAGCGCTATGATCCGATAACAAGCAAGGGAGGATTTCAGCTCTTTTGCACTTGTTTAAATATGTTCTGTGAGCTAATATATGGTCTATTTTAGAAAATGATCCATGTACTGCTGAGAAGAATGTGTATTCTGATGTTGTTGGGTGGAACATTCTGTATATGTTTATCAAACCCATTTGTTCACAGGTATGATTCAGTTCTGTTATTTCTTTGCTCATTTTCTGTCTGGTTGATCTGTCCCTTGGTGTCAATGGCATATTAAGGTCTCCTGTTACAATTGAGTTACTGATAATTTGAGTTTTCATTTCTGTTAATAATTGTTTTATATAACTGGGTGCTCTGGAGTTTGGTGCGTATATATTTAAGATAGTTATCTCTTCCTCTTGGAGTTTTCCCCTTAGGAGTATGTAGTGACCTTCTTTGTCCTTTATTGTCATTTTTTGTTTAAAGTTCACGTTGTCTGCAATCAGAATGGCTACTCCTGCCTTTTTTTGGATTCCTGCTGCATGAAGAATTGTTTTCCATCCTTTGACTTTCAGTCTGTGAGTATCCTTCTGGGTTAGATGGGTTTCCTGTAAACAGCATATGGTTGGATTTTGTTTCTTGATCCATTCTGCTAGTCTGTTACTTTTGATTGGTGCATTGAGACCATTTACATTAATGGTTATTACTGTTAAATGCTGCTTAATTGTAGGAATGTTATCTCTCTGCTGTTGCATCTTTATCTTTCTGTTCTGTTTATTTATTTGCTTTGCTTAGTGTTTTTTTCCTTTGTGTATCTAAACTGTCTTTCAATATTTTTTGCAGGGTTGGTTTGGTGTTCATGAAGTTCTTCAGCTGTTCTTTGTCATGGAAGTATCATATTTCACCATCTATTTTGAATGATAGTTTTGCAGGATATATCAGTCTAGGTTGGAAATCATTTTGCTTTAGGATCTGGAATACTTCACTCCATGCTCTTCTTGACTTTATTGTTTGTTATGAGAAGTCTGCTGTGATTCTGATAGGTTTTCCTTTATAAGTGATCTGTCTTTTCTCTCTGACAGCTTTTAATAATCTATTCTTGTGTTGGATTTCTGGGATGGTGATTATTATTTGTCTGGGTGTAGTTTTTTTGGTTATGACTATTTGGAGTTCTATATGCTTCACTGATCCTGATGCCAGTTTCTGATCTCATGCTTGGGAAATTTTCAGCTATTACTTCTCTAAATATCCTCTTGATATCCTTTATCTTGTCTCCTTCTTTTTGATTAATCACTAACATTCTTATGTTATTCTTCTTTGCATTGTCTTGCAGTTGTTGAATTGTTGTTTCCTAGAAGTTAGTTTTAGGGTTATTGTTAGGGTTAGGATTAGGGTTCGGGCTAGGATTTGGGATAGTGTAAGTGTTAGGGTTAGTGTTAAGGTTAGTGATATGGTTAGTGTTAGGGTTAGGGTTGGGTTTAGCGTTAGGTTTAGGTTTAGCGGTAGTTTTAGGTTTAGGTTTAGGGTAAGGGATTAGGAATTAGGGATACGTTTAGTGTTAGGGTTAGTGTTAAGGTTAGTGTTAGGGTTAGTTTTAGGGTTAGGGTTAGGATTAGGGTTAGGCTTAATTTTAGGGTAAGGGTTAGGGTTGGGGTTAGCGGTATGGGTTAGGTTTAGTGTTTGGGTTAAGTTTAGGGTTAGGTATAGGGTTAGTGTTAGTGTTAGGTTGAGGTTTAGGGTTAGGGTTATGTTCAAGGTTAGGTTTAGGGTTAGAAGTTAGCTTTAGTGTTATTGTTAGGGTTAGCATTAGGTTTAGTGTTAGGGTAAGGTTTGGGGTTAGGTTTAGAGATTAGTTTTACGGTTAGGTTTAGGGTTACGGTTAGGGATAGGGTAAGGATAAGGGTAATCTTTAGGGTTAGGGTTAGGGTTAGGGTTAGTGTTAGTGTTGGGGTTAGCTTTAAGTTTAGTTTTAGGGTTATGTTTAGTTTTAAGTTTAGGTTTAGGGTTAGGGGTTAGGATTTAAGGATAGGGTTAGGGTTAGGGTTAGGGCTAAGGTTACTGTTAGGGTTAGTATTAGGGTAAAGTTTATGATTAGGGTTAGGTTTAGGGTTACCATTAGGTTTAGGGTTAGGGTTTGGTTAGGGTTAGGTTTATGTGTTAGGTGTTAGGCATAGGTTTAGTGTTAGGCCTCAGGTTAGAGTTAGGTTTACGGTTAGGTTTAGGGTTAGGGTTAGGTCTGCGTTAGATTTAGTGTTTAGTAGTTATGTATAGGGTTAGGGTTAGGGTTAGTATTAGGTTTATTTTTAGTGTTAAGGTTAAGGTTAGAAGTTAGGGTTAGGGTGACAATTCGGTTTACGGTTAGTGTTTGGGATCGGGTTAGGGATTTGGTATAGGGTTAGTGTTATTGTTAGGATTAGGATTACTCTTAGGGTTAGATTTAGACTGTTAGTGTTAGAGTTAAGGTTAGAGTTAGGTTTAGGGTTAGGGTTTGGTTTAGGCTTAGGGTTAGGGTTAGGTGTTAGGGTTTAGGGTTAGGGTTAGGGTTAAGGTTAGTGTTACGGTTAGGTTAGGGTTAGAGTTAGCATTATAAATAGATTTAAATTAGGGTTAGGGTTAGTGTTAGGCTTAGATTTAGGGTTAGCGTGAAGTTTAGGGTTACTTTTAGGGTTAGGGTTAGGGCTAGGGTTAGTGTTGGTTTAGGGTTAGGGTTAGGGGTTAGGTGTTAGGGATAGGGTAGGTGTTATGTTTGGGGTTTGGGTTAGTGTTCGGGTTAAGGTTAGTGTTAGTGTTAGTTTTAGGATGAGGTTTAGGTTTAGCGATAATTTAGGGTTAGGGTTTAGGGTTAGGGTTTGTTTTGGGGTTAGGGTTAAGGTTTATAGCTTAGGGTTAGTGTTAGTGTTAGATTTATGTTTAGGCCTTAGGGTTAGGGTTAGGGTTAGTTCTAGGGTTAGGTCTAGTGTTGAGGGCTAGGGTTAGGGGTTAGGGTTAGGATTAATGTTAGGGTTAGTGTTGGGTTAGGGTTAGGGTTATGGTTATGGTTAGTGGTATGGGTTAGTTTGAGGGTTAAGGTTAACATTAGGGTTAAGGTTTTGGTAAGTTTTAGGGCTATGTTGAGGTTTAGGTTTAGGGTTACAGTTTGGGTTAGATGTTAGGTTTAGTATTAGTGTTAGGCTTGGGGTTACTGTTAGGGTTAGGGTTAGGGTTAGGGTTAGGCTTAGGGTTAGGCTTAGGGTTAAGTTTAGGGTAAGTGGTTAGTTTAAGGTTCAGAGTTGGTGTTATGATTAGGCTTAGGGTTACGGATAGGGTTAGGGATAGTGTTAGCCTTAGTGTTAGGGTTAGGTTTAGGGTTAAAGTTTAGGAGTTAGGGATTCGGTTTGGTTGAGGGTTAATGTTAGTTTTAGGGTTGGTTTTATGGTTAGGGTTATGATTAGTGTTAGGGTTATGGTTAGGGTTAAGGTTAGGGTCAGTTTAAGGGTAGGTTTAGGGGTCAGGTGTTCAGGATAGGGTTCGAGTTAGGCTTCGGGTTAGGATTAGGGTTATAGTTAGGGTTAGGTTTAAGTTAGCTTTATGTTTAGGGGTTAGGTGTTAGGGATAAGGTTAGGGTTAGGCTTCAGGTTACTGTTAGGATTAGAGTTATAATTGGGTTTATGTTTAGGGTTAGGGTTAAGTTTAGGTTTAGGGTTTGTGTTTAGGGGTTATGGTTAATGTTTGGGTTATGGTTTAGGTTAGGGTTAGTGTTAGTGTTAGGGTGAGGGTTACCACTAGGTTTAGGTTTATGGTTAGCCTTATTGTTAGTTTTAGGGCTGGGTTTGATTTAGGGTTAGGTTTAGGGTTAGGGTTAGGGGTTGGTGTTAAGGATAGTGTTAGGGTAGCTTCATGTTATGGTTATGGTTAGGGTTAGTGTTAGGTTTAGTGTTAGGGTTATGCTAGGGTTAGGGTTAGGATTTGGTTTAATTTAGGGTTATGGTTAGGTTTAGGGTTAGGGTTAAGGTTACGTTTAGGGTTACGGATAAGGTTAGTGTAAGGGTTAGGGTTAATGTTAGGGTTATGTTTAGGGTTAGGGTTATGTTTAGGATTAGGCTTAGGGTTCAGTATCGGTTTAGGGTTAGGGTTAGGGTAAGACAGGGTTAGGCTTGGGGTTAAGTTTAGGGTTAGATTTATCTTTAGGGTTAGGGTTAGGGTTAGAGTTTAGGGTTATGGGTTAGGGTTAGGGTTAGGGTTAGGGTTAGTGTTAGTGTTTGTATTAGGGTTAGTGTTTTATGGTTAGTGTCAGTGTTTAGGGTTAGTGTTTGCTTTAGGCTTAGTGTTAGGGTTAGGGTTACGGTTAGAGTTAGGTTTACGGTTAGGGTTCAGGTGTTAGGAATAGGGTTAGTGTTAGGTTTCGGGTACGGTTAGGGTTAGCGTATTGATTAAGTTTAGGGTTAGGGTTAGGGTTAGGGTTAGCGTTAGGTTTAGAGTTGGTTAGGCTTAGGGTTTGCGTTAGGGTCAGCATTAAGTTTAGCGTTAGGGTTAGTTTTAGTGTGAATGTTAGGTTTAGGGTTAGTGTTAGTGTTAGGGTTTAGGGTTAGGGTTAGAGTTAGCGTTAGTGTTAGCGTTAGGGTTACATGTTAGTATTAGTGTGATTGTTAGGTTTAGGGTTAGGACTTAGGGTTAGGGTTAGTGTTAGTGTTAGGGTTAGTGCCAGGGTTCAGGGTTAGTGTTAGGGGTTAGGGTTAGGGTTAGATTTAGCGGTATGGGTTAGGATTAGTATCAGGGTTAAGGTTTGGATTAGGGTTATGGAAAATGTTAGGGTTAGATTGAGGTTTAGTGCTACGGTTAGGTTTAGGGTTAGTGTTAGTGTTACGGTGAGAGTTAGAGGTTAGTTTTAGGCTTAGTGCTAGGTTTAGGGTTAGCGTTAGGGTTAGGGTTAGAGTAGGGTATACCATTACGTTTTGCTTTAGGGTTAGGGTTAGTGTTAGGTTTAGCTTTAGGGTTAGGGGTAAGTAGTTAGGGATAGGATTATGGTTATGGTTAGAGTTAAGGTTAGTGTTAGGGTTAGTTTTAGGGTTAGGGTTAGCATTAGGTTTAGGTTTAGTGTTAGGGTTTAGGGTTACAGTGAGCTTTAGTGTTAGGCTTATGGTTAGGCTTATGGTTAGGGTTAGGATAGGGTTAGGTTTAGGGGTTAGGTGTTAGGCATAGGGTTAGGGTTAGAATTCGGGTTAGGGTTAGGGTTACAGTTAGGGTTAGGTTTAGGTTTAGTTTAGCGTTAGGTTTAGGTGTTAGGTTTCAGGGATATGTTTAGGGTTAGGTTTCGGGTGACTGTTAGGTTTAGGTTTACGATTGGTTTTAGGGTTCAGGTTATGGTTTGTGGTTAGGGGTTAGGGTTAGGGTTAGGGTATTGCTTTGGGTTAGTTTTAAAGATAGGTTAGGTTTAGGTTTAGGTTTAAGTTTAGGGTTAGGGTTAATTTAGGGCTAGGGTTAGGGTTAGCCTTACATTTAGCTTTAGGGTTAGTGCTAGTGTTAGGACTAGGATTACGGTTAAGGTTAGGTTGAGGGTTAGGATTAAGGGTTAGGTGCTAGTGATAGAGTTATGGTTAGGCTTCGGCTTATGGTTAGGGTTAAGGTTATGGTTAGTGTTAGGTTTAACGGTAGGGTTATTGTTAGGGTACTGTTAGGTTTACGGTTAAGGTTAGTTTAGGGTTAGGGTTAGAGTTCTGAATCGGGTTAGTGTTAGGTTTAGGGTAAGACAAGGTTAGGGTTTGGGTTAAGTTTAGAGGTTAGTTTTGGGTTAGGTTTAGTGTTATGGTTGGGTTTAGGCTTGGGGTTGGCATTAGGTTTAGTGTTCGGGTTAGTGTTAGTTTTAGGTTTAGTGTTAGTTAGGGTTACAGTTATGGTTGGGGTTTATGTTAGGTTAGGGTTAACTTTAGCGGTTAGGTATTAGGCATAGGGTTAGGGTTAGGCTTTGGGTTAGGGTTAGGGTTCGGATTACGGTTAGGGTTAGGGTTAGTGTTAGGTTGCCGTTAGGTTTAGGGGTTAGGAGTTAGGATAGGGTTAGGGTTAGGCTTTGAATTACTGTTACATTATGGTTTACGATTAGGTTTAGTGTTAGGGTTAGGGTTAGGTTTTGTGTCAGGTGTTATTGTTAGTGTTAGTGTTGGGGTTTGGCTTAGGGTTAGGCATAGGTGTAGGGTTACGATTAAGTTTAGGGTTAGAGTTAGTGTTAGGGTTAGGGATAGAATAAGGTTAGGATTAGGGTTAGGGTTAAGGTTAGTGTTACGGGAAGGTTTAAGTTTAGGGTTAGTGTTACTGTTAGGGTTAAGGTTAGGATTACAGGTTAGTGTTAAGGTTAGTTTTAGGGTTAGGGTTAGGGATAGGGTAAGGTTTAGGGTTACAGTTAGGGTTAGGTTTAGGGTGAGAGTTAGGGTTGAGCTTAGCTTTAGGTTTAGGTTTAGTGTTAAGTTTAGTGTTAGGTTTAGGTTCAGGGTTGGGGTAAGGAGTTAGGAATAGGGTTAGGGTTAGGGTTCCGGTTAGTGTTAAGGTTAGTTTTAGGGTTATGGTTAGAGTTATGTTAGGATTAGTTTTAGGGGTTAAGTGTTAGGTATATTGTTAGGTTAGGCTTTGAGTTAGGGTTAGGGTTTAGAGTTACGGTTAGGGTTAGGGTTAGCCTTAGGTTAGCATTAGTTTATGGGGTTAGGTGTTATGGATAGGGTTAGGGTTAGGCTTCAGGTTACTTTTAGGGTTAGGTTTATAATTCAGTTTAGGTTTAGGGTTAGGGTTAGGGATTGGGGTTAGGTGCTATGGTTAGAGTTTGAGTTTGAGTAAGGGTTAGTGTTAGGTTAGGGCTAGGGTTAGCTTTAGGGTTAAGGTTAGCATTACCTGTAGGTTTATGGATAAGGTTAGTGTTATGATTAGTGTTAGTGTTAGTGTTAGGATTAGGGTTAGGTTTAGGGTTAGGTTTAAGGTTAGGATTCGGGATCGGTTTAGGGGTAGGGTTAGGGTAAGAAAAGGTTAGGGTTGGGGTTAGATTTAGGGTTAGGGTTAGATTTAACTTTCGGGTTAGGGTTAGGGTTTGAGTTTGGGGTTAGAGGTTAGTTTTAGGGTTACAGTTAGCGTTTGTGTTAGGGTTTGTGTTTTATGGTTATTGTTAAGGTTTTGGGATAGTGTTTGGTTTAGGCTTAGCGTTAGGGTTAGGGTTAGAGTTAGGATTAGGGTTAGGGTTAGGGTTAGGGCTTTGGTGTTAGGGATAGGGTTAGTGTTAGGCTTCAGGTTATGGTTAGTGTTAAGGTTATGATTAGGTTTAGTGTTAGTGTTAGTGTTAGTGTTAGTGTTAGTGTTAGTGTTAGTGTTAGTGTTAGCGTTTGGTTTAGGGTTATGTTTAGTGTGAGTGTTAGTTTTAGGTTTGGGTAAGGGCTAGGGTTAAGGTTAGGGTTAGGGTTTGTTTTAGGGTGAGTGTTAGGTTTAGGGATAGATTTAGGGTTAGTTTTTAGGGTTAGTGTTAAGTTTAGGGTTAGGTTTTAGGTTTAAGGTTAGTGTTAGTGTTAGGGTTAGGACTAGGGTTCAGGGTTAGGGTTAGGGGTGAGGGTTAGGGTTAGTGTTAGGTTTAGGGTTAGGGTTAGTGTTAGCTTTAGGGTTAGGATTAGCGGTATGGGTTAGGTTTAGGGTTAGGTTTAAGATTAGGGTTAAGGTTATGGTTAGGGTAAGAGTTAGGGTTAGAGGTATGGGTTAGGTTTAGCTTTTGGGCTAAGGTTAGGGTTAGGTTTAGGGTTAGTTTGAGGTTTAGGGTTAGGGTTAGTTTTAGGGTTACATTTAGAAGTTAGCTTTAGTGTTAGTGTTAGGGTTAGCGTTAGGTTTAGGGTTAGGGTTAGGGTTAGCTTTAGGGTTAGGTTTAGAGGTTAGTTTTACAGTTAGGTTTAGGGTTAATGTTAGGGTTAGGGATAGGGTAAGGGTAAAGGTAATGGTTAGGGTTAGGGTTAGGGTTAATGTTGGGGTTAGCTTTAGGTTTAAGTTTAGGGTTAAGGTTAGGGTTAGTTTTAGGTTTATTTTTAGGGGTTAGGATTTAAGGATAAGTTTCGGGTTAAGTTTAGGGCTAAGTTTAGTGTTAGCGTTAGTTTTAGGGTTAACTTTAGGATTAGGGTTAGGGCTAGGATTTGGGTTACCGTTAGGTTTATGATTAGGATTCGGTTAAGATTAGGTTTATGTGTTAGGTGTAAGGCATAGGTTTAGGGTTAGGCTTCGTGTTAGGGTTAGGTATATGGTTATGGTTAGTGTTAGGGTTAGGTCAGCGTTAGATTTATTGTTTAGTAGTTATGGATAGTTTTAGGGTTAGGCTTCAGGTTACTGTTAGGCTTAGGGTTATGATTGAGTTTATTGTTATGGTTAGGGTTAGGGTTAGTGTTTGGTTTTAGGGGTTAGGGTTAGGATTAGGGTTATGGTAGGTTTAGGGTTATGGTTAGGGTTAGTTTAGGGTTAGGGTTAGAGTTCGAGATTGGGTTAGTGTTAGGTTTAGGGAAAGACAAGGTTAGGTTTGGGATTAGGGTTTTGGTTAGGGTTAGAGTGTGGTTTTGGGTTAGGGTTTGTGTTAGGGTTAGTGTTAGGTTTACGGTTAGGTTTAGAGTTAGGCTTACGGTTATGGTTAGGGTTAGTGTTAAGTTAGGTTTATCTTTAGCAGTTAGGTATTAGGCATAGGTTTAAGGTTAGGCTTCGGGTTAGGATGAGGGTTAGGGTTATGATTGGGGTTAGGGTTAGGGTTAGGTTGGCGTTAGGTTTAGGGGTTAGTTGTTAGGATAGAGTTAGAGTTAGGCTTCGGGTTACTGTTAGGGTTTGGTTTACGATTGGGTGTACTGTTAGTGTTTGGGTTAGCTTTTGGGTTAAGTGTTAGTGTTAGGGTTGGGAATTGGGTTAGATTTAGGGTTAGGGTTAGGGTTAGGTTTAGGGTTAGGGGTGGGGTTAGGGTTTAGGTTTAAGGTTTGGGTTAACGTTAGGGTTATGGTTAGGGTTACCATTAGTGTTAGGGTTAGGGTTAGGGTTAGGATTAGGGTTAGGATTAGGGTTAGGTTTAGATTTGTCTTTAGGGTTAGGGTTAGAGTTTGGGGTAATGTGTTACGTTTAGGGTTAGGATTAGGCTTTGTGTTAGGGTTAGGGTTTTTTTGTTTGTTTGTTTGTTTCTTTTCTTTTTTTTGTGTGTGTGTGTTTTTCATTTTTATGGGTACCAGGGATTAAACTCATGACTGCCTGCTTGCAAGGCAGGTGCTTGTGCCACTGAGCTAAATCCCCAGCCCCTAGGGTTAGGTTTTTATGGTTAATGTTTGGGTTTAGAGTTAGTGTTTGGTTTAGGCTTAGGGTTAGGGTTAGGGTTAGAGGTTATGTGTTAGTGATTATGTTAGTGTTAGGCTTGGGGTTACGTTTAGCATTAGGGTTATAATTAGGTTTAGGGTTACGGTTAGGGGTAGTGTAGTTTTATGGTTAGGTTTAGGGTTAGGGTTAG
The DNA here is from genome assembly GCF_034190915.1 of Cavia porcellus. Classification (NCBI taxonomy): domain Eukaryota; kingdom Metazoa; phylum Chordata; class Mammalia; order Rodentia; family Caviidae; genus Cavia; species Cavia porcellus. The sequence goes on from NW_026947518.1 coordinate 8,200,708, forward strand.
GTTTAGGTTTTGGGTTAGGGTTAGGGTTTATGTTAGGTTTAGGGTTAGTTTTAGGGTGAGGGTTAATTTTAGGGTTATTGTTAGGGTCTGGGTTTAGGGTTACGGTTAGGTTTAAAAATAGGGTTATGATTAGTGTTAGGTTTAGTGTTAGGGCTTAGGTTTAGGGTTAGGGTTGGTTTTATGTTAGCGCTAAGGTCCAGTGTTTGGGTTATTGTTAGGGTTAGGTTTAGTGTTAGGGTTATGGTTAGCGGTATGGGTTAGGTTTAGGGTTAGAATGAAGGTTTGGGTTAGGGTTATGGTAAGTGTTAGCTTTAGGTTGAGGTTTAGGGATAGGGTTAGGGCAAGGGTTAGTGTTAGTGTTAGGGTTAGTGTTACTGTTAGGGTTAGGATTAGAGATTAGTTTTAGGGTTAGGGTTAAGGTTATGGTTATGGTAGGGTTAGGTTTAGTTTTAGGTTTAGGTTTAGGGTAAGGGGTTGCGAGTTAGGGATAGGGTTAGGGTTACATTAGAGTTGGAGTTAGCGTTAGGTTTATTGTAAGGTTAGGTTTAGTTTTAGGTTTAGGTTTAGGGTAAGGGGTTGGGAGTTAGGGATAGGGTTAGGGTTAACGTTAGGGTTAATGTTAGTGTTAGGGTTAGTTTTAGGGTTAGGTTTAGGATTGGTGTTAGGGTTAGGGTTCAGGGTTAGGATTAGGGTTAGGGGTAGAGTTACAGTTAGGGTTACGGTTAGGGTTAGGTTAGTGTTTGGTATAGAGGTTAATCATTAAGGATACCTGTAGGGTTAGGCTTCGGGTTACTTTTAGGGTTAGGGTTATGATTGGAGTTTAGGGTTAGTTTAAGGTTAGGGTTAGGGTTTGGGGTTAGGGTTAGGGTTAGGGTTAGGGTTAGGGTAGGGTTAGGGTTAGGGTTAAAGTTAGGGTTAGTTTTAGTTTTAGGGTTAGGGTTAGGGTTTGGGTTAGGGTTTAGGGTTAGTGTTAATGTAAGTGTTAGTTTTAGCGTTGCGGTTAAGTATAGGTTTTGTGTTAGGGTTAGTGTTAGGGTTAGGTTTAGGTTTAGTGTTAGGTTTAAAGTTAGGTTTAAAGTTAGGGATTAGGGTTAAGTTTAGGGTTTTGTTTAGGTTTAGGGTTAGGGTTAGCGTTAGGGTTAGTGTTAGTGTGTTAGTGTTAGGGTTAGGGTTAGGATTAGGTTTAGGTATAGGTTTTGGGTTAGGTTTAGGGTTAGGGTTATGGTTAGACAAGGTTAGGGTTGGTATTAGGATTAGGCTTAGTGTTATTGTTATGGTTAGAGTTAGGGTTAGGGTTTGGGATTAGGGGTTAGCGTTAGGGGTAGGGTTAGGCTTTGGGATAGGGTTAGGGTTTTATGGTTCGAGTTAGGGTTAGGTTTAGCGTTAGGGTTTGGGTTAGTGTTTAGGGTTCGGATAAGTATTAGGCTTATGGTTAGGGTTAGGGTTAGGTTTATGTTTAGGGGTTAGAGTTAGGGTTAGGGTTAGCTTTAGTGATAGTGTCATGGTTAGTGTTAGGTTTAGGGCTGGGTTTAGTGTTAGGGTTGGGTAAGTGTCAGGATTAGGCTTTGGGTTAGCGTTAGTAGTTAGATTAAGGATTAGGGTTAGGGTTCGGGTTAGGGTTAGGTTTAGCATTGGGTTTATGATTTGGGTTAGGGTTAGGTTTAGGGTTATGGTTATGGTGAGGGTTAGATTTAGGTTTATGGTTATTATTGGAGTTAGTGTTTGTGTTAGAGTGAGGGTTTGGTTTACGCTTAAGAGTTAGGGTTAGTGTTAGTGTTAGGGTTAGATTTAGGGGTTATGGTTATGGTTAGGGTTAATGTTTGGGTTAGGTTTAGGGTTAAGAGTTAGAGGTTAGGGATTTGGTTAGGGTTAGAGTTTAGGGTTAGGATTAGCTTTAGATTTATGTTTAGGGTTAGTGTTATGGTTAGAAGTTAGGGTTCGGGTTAGTGTTAGGTTTAGGGTTACTGTTAAGTTTAGTGTTAGGGTTAGATTACCTTTAGGTTTAAGGTTATGTTTATGTTTATGTTTATGTTTATGTTTATGGTTAAGGTTAGGGTTAGGGTTCAGGATTGGGTTAGGGTTAAGGTTAGGGTAAGACAAGTTTAGGGTTGGGGTTAGGTTTAGGGTTAGATTTGTCTTTAGGATTAAGGTTACAGTTATAGTTTGGGGTAGGGGTTAGGTTTAGTGTTAGGGTTAGTGTTTGTTTTAGGGTTAGGGTTTTATGGTTAGTGTTAGGGTTTAGGGTTGGTGTTTGGTTTAGGCTTAGATTTAGGGTTAGGGTTAGGATTAGAGTTAGGTTTAGGGTTAGTGGTTAGGTGTTAGTGATAGGGTTAGTGTTAAGCTTTGGGTTACGGTTAGGTTTGGGATTATGATTAGCTTTACTGTTAGGGTTAGGGTTACGGTTAGAGTTTAGTGTTAGGGTTACTGTTAGGGTTAGGCTTAAGTTTATGTTTATGCTTAGGGCTAGTTATAGGGTTATTGTTAAGTTTTGGGTTAGGGTTAGTGTTAGGCTTTACGGTTAGGGTTAAGGTTAGTGTTATGGTTATTATTAGGGGTTACTGTCACGGTTAGGGTTAGGTTTAGTGTTTGGTTTAGGGTTAGGCGATATAGTCAGAGGATGGTTTTATTCTTTGGATAAGGGTTAAGGTTAGGGTTAGTGTGTAGGGTTAAGCTTAGTGGTATGTTTATGTTTAAGGTTAGGGGTAGGATTAGAATTTAGGCTTAGGGTTGCTATTACGTTTAGAGTTAGTTTTAAGTATAGGGTTAAGGATTTGGGATAGTGTTAGGGTTAGGTTTAGGGTTAGCATTAAGGTTAGGGTTAGGGTTAGAGGGTTACTGTTAGAGTTAGGCTTAGGGTTAGGGTTAGCATTAAGTTTAGGGTTAGTTATAGGGTTAGGGTTAAGTTTAGGGTTAGTTTGTTAGGGGTTAGGGTTAGGTTTAGGGTTAGGGTTCAGGTTCGAGTTCTGGTTTTGATTAGGGTTAGGGTAAGACAAGTTGTGGGTTGGGGTAAGGGTAGGATTAGATTTATATTTAGTGTTAGAATTAGGGTTAGAATTTGGGATTAGAACATAGGTTTAGGTTTAGGTTTAGGGTTTGTATTAGAGTTAGGGTTTTATGGTTAGTGTTAGGGTTTATGTCTAGTGTTTGGTTTAGGCTAAGGTTTGGGGTTAGGGTTTTTGTTAGAGTTAGGGTTAGGTTTAGGGGTTTGGTGTTAGGGAGAGGGTTAGTGTTAGGCTTCGGGTTATGGTTAGTGTGGGGATTATTATTAGGTTTAGGGTTAGGGTTAGGGCAAGTGTTAAACTTAGGGTTAGGTTTACGATTAGTTTTAGGTTTAGGGCTTGGGTTAGGGTTAAGTTTAGGGTTAGGGTTAGTTTTGGGGTGAGGGTTAGGTTCAAGGTTAGTGTTAGAGTTAAGGGTTAGGGTTAGGGTTACGGTTAGAGTTTAGGGTTAGTGTTAGTGTTAGGTTTAGAGTTTGGGCTTAGGCTTAGTGTTAGGGTTAGTGTTAGCGTTAGAGTTAGGGTTAAGGTTATGGTTAGACACTGCTTTTAATGTTAGTGTTTGGGTTAGAGTTAGGGTTTGGGTTAGGGTTAGTGATAGTGTAAGGATTAGGTTTAGGGTTAGTTTAGGGTTAGGATTAGGTTTAGGATTAAGTTTAGCGTGATGTATAGGGTTACGGAAAAGTTTAGTTTTAGTGTTACTGTTCGCATTAGGTTTTGGTTTAGGGTTACGTTTAGGGTTAGGATTCGGGATCGGTTTAGGGTTATGGATAGGTAAGACAAGGTGAGAGTTGGGGTTAGGGTTAGGGTTATATTTATCTTTAGGGTTAGGGTTAGGTTTAGAGTTTCGGGTTAGAGGTTAGTTTTAGGTTTAGGGTTAGCATTTGTGTTAGGGTTTGTGTTTTATGGTTATTGTTAGGGTTTAGGGATAGTGTTTGGTTTAGGCTTAGGGTTAGGGTTAGGGTTAAGGTTAGAGTTAGGGTTAGTGTTAGGGCTTAGGTGTGTTAGGGATAGGGTTAGGGTTAGGATTCAGGTTAGTGTTAAGGTTATGATTAGGTTTAGGGTTAGTGTTAGTGTTAGCGTTAGGTTTAGGGTTATGTTTAGTGTTAGTGTTAGTTTTAGGGTTTGGGTAAGGGTTAGGGTTAAGGTTAGGGTTATGGTTAGTTTTAGGGTGAGTGTTAGGTTTAGGGATAGTTTTAGTGTTGGTGTTTAGGTTTAGAGTTAATTTTAGCGTTAGGTTTTAGGCTTAGGGTTAGGGTTAGTCTTAGGGTTAGGGCTAGGGGTCAGATTTAGGGTTAGGGGTGAGGGTTAGGGTTAGTGTTAGGTTTAGGGTTAAGGTTAGCGGTATGGGTTTGGTTTAGGTTTAGGTTTATAGTTAGGGTTTGAGTTAGGTTGAGGTTTAGGGTTAGGGTTAGGTTAGTGTTAGAAGTTAGTTTTACTGTCATTGTTAGGGTTCAGGTTAGTGTTCGGTTTAGGATTTGGGATAGGGTAAAGTTTAGGGTTAGTGTTAGGGTTAGTGATAGGGTTAGTGTTAGGGTTAGGGTTAGGGTTAGGGTTGGGTTTAGCGTTAGGTTTAGGTTTAGCGTTAGTGTTAGGTTTAGGTTTAGGGTAAGGGATTAGGAATTAGGGATACAGTTAGTGTTAGGGTTAAGTTTAATGTTACGGTTAGTTTTAGGGTTAGGGTTAGGAATAGGGCTAGGGTTATGGTTATGGTAAGGGTTAGGGTAAGGTTTAGGTTTAGGGTTACGTTTAGGTTTAGGTTTAGTGTTAGTGTTAGGGTTAGAAGTTAGCTTTAGTATTAGTTTTAGGGTTAGAGTTAGGTTTAGTGTTAGTGTTAGGGTTAGGTTTTGGGTTAGGTTTAGAGGTTAGTTTTACGGTTAGGTTTAGGGTTACTTTCAGGGATATGGTAAGGGTAGGGGTAATGGTTAGGGTTAGGGTTAGGGTTAGTGTTAGTGTTGGGGTTAGCGTTAAGTTTATGTTTAGGTTTAGGGTTAGGGTTAGTTTTAGGTTTAGGTTTAGGGTTAGGGGTTAAGATTTAAGGATAGGGTTAGGGTTAGGGTTAGGGCTAAGGTTAGTGTTAGGGTTAGCTTTAGGGTTAAGTTTAGGATTAGGGTTAGGATTAGGGTTAGGGTTAGTGTTACTTATAGGTTTAGGGTTAGGGTTAGGTTACGGTTAGTTTTGTGTGTTAGGTGTTAGGCATACGTTTAGGGTCAGGCCTCATGTAAGGTTTAGGTTTAATGTGAGGGTTAGGGTTAGGTCAGCATTAGATTTAGTGTTTAGTAGTTATGGACAGGGTTAGGGTTAGGCTTCTGGTTTCTGCCATGGTTTGGTTTTGATTGGGTTTACTGTTAGGGTTAGGTTTTGGGTTAGGTGTTAGTGTTAGCGTTCGGGTTGGGGTTTGGGTTAGGTTTAGGGTTAGGGGTAGGGTTACAATTAGATTTAGGGTTAGTGTTAGTGTTAGGGTTAGGGATAGGATAAGGTTTAGGATTAGGGTTATTGTTAGGGTAAGGCTTAGTGTTAGGGGAAGTTTTAGGATTAGGGTTAGTGTTAGTGTTAGGGTTAGGGTTAGGGTTAGGTTTACCAGTTAGTTTTAGGGTTAGGTTTAGTTTCAGGGTTAGGGGTAAGGAGTTAGGAATAGGTTAGGGTTAGGGTTAGGGTGAATGTTAATGTTAAGTTTAGTTTTAGGGTTAGCGTTAGAGTTATGTTAAGATTAGGTTTATGGTTTAAGTGTTAGGCATAGAGTTAGGTTAGGCTTTGGGTTATGGTTAATGTTAATGTTAGAGTTAGCGTTAGGTTTAGAGGTTAGGGTTAGGTTTAGGGTTAGAGATACGGTTAGGGTTAGGCTTCAGGTTACTGTTAGTGTTAGGTTTATAATTCCTTTTAGGCGTAGGGTTAGGGTTACGGTTAGGTTTAGGGTTAGAGATACGGTTAGGGTTAGGCTTCAGGTTACTGTTAGTGTTAGGTTTATAATTCCTTTTAGGCGTAGGGTTAGGGTTACAGTTATGGTTTGGGTTTAGGTGTTAGGGTTAGGGTTTGAGTTTGGGTTAGGGTTAGGGTTAGGGTTACGTTAGGCTTAGGGTTAAGGTTAGTTTAGGTTTAGGGTTAGGTTTAGGGTTAAGGTTAGCTTTAAGTTTAGGGTTAAGTTAGAGTTAGGTTTAGGGATTTGGTGTTAGGAATAGGGTTAGAGTTAGGTGTCTCGTTACTGTTAGGCTTAGGTTTACGATTGGGTTTATGTTAGGTTTAGGGTTAGGGTTAGGTTTAGAGTTAGGGTTAGGGGTTTGGTTTAACATCTGGTTTAACGTTAGGGTTATGGTTACGGTTACGATTAGGTTTAGATTTGTCTTTAGAGTTAGGTTTAGGGTTAGAGTTGGGTAAGGTGTTAATTTTAGGGTTAGGTTTAGGCTTTGTGTTACGTTTAGGTTTTTATGGTTAGTGTTAGGGTTTAGAGTTAGTTTTTGGTTTAGGCTATAGGTGAGGGTAAGAATTAGGGGTTAGGAGTTAGTGATTATATTAGTGTTATGCTTGGGGTTATGTTTAGCGTTAGGGTTATGATTAGTTTTAGGTTTACGGTTAGGGGTAGTGTAGTTTTAGGGTTAGGTTTAGGTTAGGGTTAGGTTTTGGGTTTGGGTTAGGGTTAGGGTTAGGGTTTATGTTAGGTTTAGTGTTAGTTCTAGGGTGAGGGTTTGGTTTTTGTGGTTAGGGTTAGGGTCACGTTTTAGGGTTAGGGTTAGGGTTAGTGTTAGGGTTAAAATTAGGGTTAAGATTAGTGTTAGGTTTATTGTTAGGGCATAGGTTTAGGGTTAGCGTGGGTTTTAGAGTTAGGGCTAAGGTCCAGGGTTAGGGTTATTGTTAGGGTTAGGTTTAGCGCTAGGGTTAGGGTTAGCGGTTTGAGTTAGGTTTAGGGTTAGAATCAAGGTTAGGGTTAGGGTTATGGTAAGTGTTAGCGTTAGGTTGAGGTTTAGGGTTAGGTTTAGTGTTAGTGTTATGTTTAGGATTAGAGGTTAGTTTTAGGGTTAGGGTTGAGGTTAGGTTTAGGGTTAGGGTTAGAGATAGGGTAAGGTTTAGGGTTAGAGTTAGTGTTAGGGTTACGGTTAGGGTTAGGCCTAGCGTTAGAGTTGGAGTTAGCATTAGGTTTATGGTAGGGTTAAGGTTAGTTTTAGGTTTAGGTTTAGGGTAAGGCGTTGGCAATTAGGGATAGGGTTAGACTTAGCGTTAGGGTTAAGGTTAGTGTTAGTGTTAGTTTTAGGGTTAAGTTTAAGATTAGTGTTAGGGTTAGGGTTAGGGTTAGGGTTAGGGTTAGGGTTAGGGGTAGAGTTACAGTTAGGGTTCCCATTAGGGTTAGGTTAGCCTTTGGTATAGAGATTAAGTGTTAAGGATACCTTTAGGGTTAGGCTTCGGGTTACTTTTAGGGTTAGGGTTACAATTGGGGTTTAGGGTTAGGTGTAATTTTAGGGTTAGGGTTTGGGGTTAGAGGATAGGGTTTGGGCTAGGGTTAGTGTTTGGGTTAGGGTTAGTGTTACGATTAATTTTAGGTTTAGGGTTAGGGTTAGATTTATGGTTAGTGTTAGGGTTAGCATTAGTTTTAGGATTGGGTTAGTATTAGGGTTAGGATTAGGGTTAGGGTTAAGGTTAGGTTTAGGGTTAGGCTTAGTGGTTAGGTGCTAGTGATAGGGATAGGGTTAAGCTTCGGTTTATGGTTAACGTTAGGGTTATGAATAGGTTTAGGGCTAGGGTTGGGGTTAGCGTTAGGTTTATGCATAGGTTTAGCGTTAGTGTTAGGTTTAGGTTTTTGTTTAGGTGTTAGGAGTTAGGGATAGGGTTAGGTTTGGGTTAGGGTTAAGGTTAATGTTAGGGTTAGCTCTAGGTATAGGGTTAGGATTGTGGTTTGGTTTAGGCTTTAGGGTTAGTGTTAGTGTAAGTGTTAGTGTTAGGATTAGGGTTAGGTATAGGTTTCTGATTAGGTTTAGGGTTAGGGTTAGGGTTAGGTTTAGGTTTAGTGTTAGCTTAAGGTTATGGTTAAAATTAGGGATTAGGGTTAGGTTTAGGGTTAAGGTTATGGTTAGACAAGTTTAGGGTTGGGGTTAGGGTTAGAGTTAGGGTTAGTGTTATGTTTATGGTTAGAGTGAGGATTGGGTTTTCGAATTAGGGGTTAGGGTTAGGGGTAGGGTTAGGCTTTGGGATAGGGTTAGGGTTTTATGGTTTGAGTTAGGGTTAGGTTTAGCGTTAGGGTTAGGGTTAGCATTTAGGGTTCGGATCAGTGTTAGCCTTAGTGTTAGGGTTAGGGTTAGGTTTATGGTTGGGGGTTAGGGTTAGGATTAGGGTTAGCTTTAGGGATAGTGTCAGGGTTTTTGTTAGGTTTAGTGCTGTGTTTAGTTTTAGGGTGGGGTAAGTGTCAGGGTTAGGCTTTGGGTTAGAGTTAGAGGTTAGATTATGGTTTAGGGTTAGGGGTAGGGGTATGTTTAGCATTAGGTTTATGATTTCATTTAGGGTTAGGTTAAGGGTTACGTTTATGGAGAGGGTTAGCGTTAGGTTTAGGGTTAGGGTTAGGGTTTAGTGTTTGTGTTAGAGTGAGGGTTAGGTTTAGGCTTAAAAGTCAGGGTTAGTGTTAGTGTTAGGATTAGAGTTAGGGGTTATGGATATGGTTAGGGTTAATATTGGGGTTAGGTTTAGGGTTAAGAGTTAGAGGTTAGGGTTTTGATTAGGGTTAGAGTTTAGGGTTAGGGTTAGCTTTAGATTTATGTTTAGGGTGAGTGTTATGGTTAGAAGTTAGGGTTAGGATTAGTGTTAAGGTTAGTGTTATGGTTAAGTTTAGTGTTAGGGTTAGATTACCATTAGGTTTAAGGTTAGGTTTAGGTTTAGGGTTAGGGTTAAGTTTAGGTTTAGGGTTCAGGATCGTGTTAGGGTTAAGTTAGGGCAAGACAAGTTTTGGGTTGATATTAGGGTTAGGGTTAGATTTATCTTTAGGGTTAAGGTTAAGGTTAGAGTTTGGGGTTAGGGGTTAGGTTTAGTGTTAGGGTTAGTGTTTGTGTTAGGATTAGGGTTTTATGGTTAGTGTTAGGGTTTATGGCTGGTGTTTGGTTTAGGCTTAGGTTTAGGGTGAGGATTAGGATTAGAGTTAGGGATAGGGTTAGTGGTTTGGTGGTAGTGATAGGGTTAGTGTTAGGCTTTGTGTTACGGTTATGTTTAGGATTATGATTAGCTTTACAATTAGGTTTAGGGTTACGGTTAGAGTTTAGTGTTAGGGTTACTGTTAAGTTTATGTTTAGGGTTAGGGTTAGTTATAGGGTTATTGTTACCTTTTGGGTAACGGTTAGTGTTAGGCTTTAGGGTTAGGGTTAAGTTTAGGGTTATGGTTAGTATAAGGGGTTACTTTTTCGGTTAGTGTTAGGTTTAGTGTTTGGGTTAGTGTTTGGGGTTAGAATCAGAAGTTAGGTTTAGGCTTTGGGTAAGGGTTAGGGTTACAGTGTAGGGTTAAGGGTAGTGGTAGGTTTATATATAAGGTTAGGGTTACGGTTAGAATTTAGGCTTAGGGTTGCTATTATGTTTAGGGTTAGTGTTAGGGATAGGGTTAGGGATTTGGCATTGGGTTAGAGTTATGGTTAGGGTTAAGGTTACCATTAGTGTTAGGGTAGGGTTAGAGGGTTACTGTTAGAGTTAAGGTTAGGGTTACCATTAATGTTAGGGTTAGTTATAGGTTTAGGGTTAAGTTTAGGGTTAGTTTGTTAGGGGTTAGGGTTATGTTTAGGATTAGGGTTCAGGGTCGTGTTCTGGTTATGGTTAGGCTTACGGTAAGACAAGGTTTTGGTTGGGGTAAGGGAAGGGTTACATTTATATTTAGTGTTAGGATTAGGGTTAGATTTTTGGATTAGAATATAGGTTTAGGTTTAGGTTTAGGGTTTGTGTTAGGGTTAGGTTTTTATGTTTAGTGTTAGTGTTTAGGTTTAGTGTTTGGTTTAGGCTAAGCGTTAGGGTTAGGGTTAGTGTTAGAGTTAGGGTTAGGTTTAGGGGTTTGGTGTTAGGGAGAGAGTTAGTGCTAGGCTTTGTGTTATGGTTAGTGTTAGGATTATTATTAGGTTTAGGGTTAGGGTTAGTGTTAAACTTAGGGTTAGGTTTAGGATTAGTTTTAGGTTTAGGGCTTGGGTTACAGTTAGGGTTAAGTTTAGGGTTAGGGTTAGTTTTGGGGTGAGGGTTAGGTTTAGGGTTATTGTTAGGGTTAAGGGTTAGGGTTAGGGTTAGTGTTAGAGTTTAGGGTTAGTATTAATCTTAGGTTTAGTGTTTGGGTTTAGGATTAGGGTTAGGGTTCGTGTTAGCGTTATAGTTAGGGTTAAGTTTATAGTTGGATGCTACTTTTAGGGTTAGTGTTTGGGTTAGGTTTAGGGTTTGGGTTAGGGTTAGGGATAGGGTAAGGGTAAGGCATAGGATTAGTTTAGGGTTAGGGTTAGGTTTAGGGTTAAGGTTAGGGTTACGTGTAGGGTTGCAGATAAGGTTTGTTTTAGGGTTAGTGTTAGGATTAGGGTTAAGTTTAGGGATAGGTTTAGGGTTAGGATTCGGGATCGGTTTAGGGTTAGGGTTAGGGTAAGACACGGTTAGGGTTGGGGTTAGGTTTAGGGTTAGGTTTAGATTTATCCTTATGGTTATTGTTAAGTTTAGAGTTTGGGGTTAGAGGTTAGTTTTAGTTTTAGGGTTAGTGTTTGTGTTATGGTTTGTGTTTTATGGTTATTGTTAGAGCTTAGGGATAGTGTTTGGTTTAGACTTAGGGTTAGGGTTAGTGTTAGGGTTAGGGTTAGAGTTTAGGTAGGGTTAGGGCTTAGGTGTTAGGGATAGGGTTATTGTTTGGCTTCGGGTTACAGTTAGTGTTAAGGTTATGATTAGATTTATGGTTAGTGTTAGTGTTAGCGTTAGGTTTAGGGTTATGTTTAGTGTTAGTGTTAGTTTTAGGGTTTGAGTAAGGGTTAGGGTTAAGGTTAGGGTTAGGGTTAGTTTTAGGGTGAGTTTTAGATTTAGGGATAGTTTTAGGGTTGGGGTTTAGGGTTAGTGTTAAGTTTAGGCTTAGGTTTTATGTTTAGGGTTAAGTTTAGTCTTAGGGTTAGGGCTAGGGGTCAGGGTTAGGGTTAGAGGTGAGGGTTAAGGTTAGTGTTAAGTTTAGGGTTAGGCTTAGTTGTATAGGTTTGGTTATGTTATGTTTATAGTTAGGGTTAGGGGTAGGTTGAGGTTTAGTGTTAGGGTTAGGTTAGTGTTTGAAGTTAGTTTTAGGGTTATTGTTAGGGTTAGGGTTTGGTTTCAGGTTAGTATTTGGGATAGTGTAAGGGTTAGGTTTAGTTTTAGGGTTAGTGATAGGGTTAGTGTTAGGGTTATGGTTAAGTTTGGATTTAGCTTTAGGTTTAGGTTTAGCATTAGTGTTAGGTTTAGGTTTAGCGTATGGGATTAGGAATTAGGGATACGGTTAGGGTTAGGTTTAGGGTTAAGGTTACGGTTAGGGTTAGTTTTTGGGTTAGGGTTAGAATTAGGGTTAGGGTTATGGTTAGGGTCAGGGTTAGGTTAGGGTTAGGGTTAGCGTTATGGGTAGGGTTTAATGTTCGGGTTAAGTTTAGGGTTAGGTTTAGGGTTAGGGTTAGTGTTATGTTGATGTTTAGGATTAGGGTTAGGTTTAGGGTTAGGGTTAGGGTTAGAAGTTGCTTTAGTGTTAGGGTTAGCATTAGGTTTAGTGTTAGCATTAGGGTTAGAGTTAGGGTTAGATTAGAGGTTTGTTTTATGTTTAGGTTTATGGTTAGGGTTACGGATAGGGTAAGGGTAAAGGTAATGTTTAGGGTTAGGGTTAGGGTTAGGGTTAGTGTTAGTGTTGGGGTTAGCGTTAGGTTCAGCTTTCGGGTTAGGGTTAGGGTTAGTTTCAGGTTTAGGTTTAGGGTTAGTGGTTAGGATTTAAGGATAGGGTTAGGATTAGGGTTAGGGCTAAGGTTAGTATTAGGGTTAATTTTCGGGTTAAGTTTAGGATTAGGGTTAGGGTTAGGGTTACTGCTAGGTTTAGTGTTAGGGTTAGATATGGGTTACGTTTATGTGTTAGGTGTTAGCATAGTTTAGGGTTAGGCTTCAGGTTAGGGTTAGGTTTACGGTTAGGGTTAGAGTTTGTGTAAGGTCAGCGTTAGATTTAGTGTTTAGTAGTTAGTTTTAGGCTTCGGGTTACTGTTAGGCTTAGGGTTACGATTGGGTTTATGGTTATGGTTATGGTTAGGTTAGTGTTTGGTTTTGGGGGTTAGGGTTAGGATTAGGGTTATGGTAGGGTTAGGGTTATAGTTAGGTTTAGTTTAGGGTTAGGGTTAGATTTCGGGATCGGGTTAGTGTTAGGTTTAGTGTAAGACAAGGTTAGGGTTGGGGTTAGTGTTTGGGTTAGTGTTAGAAGTTAGTTTTGGGTTAGGGTTAGGGTTTGGGTTAGGGTTTTGGTTAGGGTTATGGTTGGGGTTGGCATTAGGTTTAGGTTTAGGGTTAGGTTTAGGGTTAGGTTTAGGGTTAGGCTTACAGTTATGGTTAGGGTTAGTGTTAGGTTAGGGTTAGCTTTAGCAGTTAGGTATTAGGCACAGGGTTAGGGTTAGCGTAAGACAAGTTTAGGGTTTGGGTTAGGGTTAGGGTTAGATTAATCTTTAGGGTTAAGATTAATCTTTACAGTTAGAGTTCGAGGTTAGGGGTTAGGATTAGTGTTAGGGTTAGTGTTTTATGGTTAGTGTTAGGGTTTAGGGTTGGTGTTTGGTTTAGGCTTAAGTTTAGGGTTAGGTTTAGGATTAGAGTTAGGGTTAGGGTTAGTGGTTAGGTGTTAGTGATAGGGATAGTGTTAGGCTTCGGGTTACAGTTAGTTTTATGGTTATGATTAGCTTTACGGTTAGGGTTAGGGTTACGGTTAAAGTTTAGTTTTAGGGTTACTGTTAGGGTTTGGGTTAAGATTATCTTTAGGGTTAGGGTAAGTTATAGGGTTATTTTTAAGTTTTGGGTTGGTTTAGTGTTAGGCTTTAGGGTTAGGGTTAAGGTTAGGTTTATGGTTAGTATTAGGGGTTACTGTTAGGGTTAGGGTTAGGTTTAGTATTTGGGTTAGGGTTAGGGGTTAGAGTCAGAGGTTAGGTTTAGGCTTTGGATAAGGGTTAGGATTAGGGTTAGTGTGTAGGGTTTAGGTTAGTGGTAGGTTTATGTTTAAGGTTAGGGTTACGGTTAGAATTTAGGCTTAGGGTTGCTATTACGTTTAGGCTCAGTGTTAGGGATAGGGTTAGGGATTTGGGATAGGGTTAGGGTTATGGTTAGCATTAGGGTTAGGGTTAGGGTTAGAGGGTTACTGTTAGAGTTAGGGTTAGGGTTAGCATTAAGTTTAGGGTTAGTTATAGGGTTAGGGTTAAGTTTAGGGTTAGTTTGTTAGGGGTTAGGGTTAGGTTTAGGGTTAGGGTTCAGGTTCTGGTTCTGGTTTTGATTAGGGTTAGGTTAAGACAAGGTGTGGGTTGGGGTAAGGGTAGGATTAGATTTATATTTAGTGTTAGGATTAGGGTTAGAGTTTGGGATTAGATCATAGGTTTAGGTTTAGGTTTAGGGTTTGTGTTAGGGTTAGGGTTTTATGGTTAGTGTTAGGGTTTAGGTTTAGTGTTTGGTTTAGGCTAAGGGTTAGGGTCAGGGTTAGTGTTAGAGTTAGGGTTAGATTTAGGGGTTTGGTGTTAGGGAGAGTGTTAGTGTTAGGCTTCGGGTTATGGTTAGTGTGAGGATAATGATTAGGTTTAGGGTTAGGGTTAGGGTTAGTGTTAAACTTAGGGTTAGGTTTAGGATTAGTTTTATTTTTAGGGTTTTCTGCTAGGGTTAGTGATAAGTATAGGGTTAGGGTTATTTTTTGGTTGAGCGTTAGGTTTAGGGTTTATGTTAGGGTTTAGGGGTTAGGGTTAGGGTTAGGGTTAGGGTTAGATTAGGGTTAGGTTTAGAGTTTAGGGTTAGTGTTAATGTTAGGTTTAGTGTTTGGGCTTAGGATTAGTGTTAGGGTTAGTGTTAGTGTTAGAGTTAGGTTTAAGGTTATGGTTAGATGCTACTTTAAGAGTTAGTGTTTGGGTTAGGTTAGGGTTTGGGTTAGGGTTAGGGATAGGGTAAGGGTTAGGGTTAGGCTTAGTTTAGGGTTAGGGTTAGGTTTAGGGTTAAGGTTAGCGTTACGTGTAGGGTTATGGATAAGCTTAGTGTTAGGTTTAGTGTTAGTGTTAGGATTATTGTTAGGATTCAGGATCGGTTTAGGGTTAGGGTTAGTGTAAGACAAGGTTAGGGTTGGGGTTGGGTTTAAGATTAGGGTAAGGTTTAGAGGTTTGTGTTAGAGGTTAGTTTTAAGTTTAGGGTTAGCCTTTGTGTTAGGGTTTGTGTTTTGTGGATATTATTAGTGTTTAGGGATAGTGTTTGGTTTAGGCTTAGGGTTAGATTTAGGGTTAGGGTTAGGTTTAGAGTTAGGGTTGTGGTTAGGGCTTAGGTGTTAGCAATAGGCTTAGTGTTAGGCATCGGATTACGGTTAGTGTTAAGGTTAAGATTAGGTTTAGGGTTAGTGTTACTGTTAGGGTTAGTTTTTGGCTATGTTTAGTGTTAGTGTTAGTTTTAGTATTTTTGGGTAAGTGTTTGGGTTAAGGTTAGGGTTATGTTTATGTTTAGGTTGAGTGTTAGGTTTAGGGATAGTTTAGGGATAGGGTTTAGGGTTAGTGTTAAGTTTAGGGTTAGGTTTTAGGTTTAGGGTTAGGGTTAGTGTTAGGGTTATGGCTAGGGGTCAGGGTTAGGGTTAGGGTTGAGGGTTAGTTTTAGTGTTAGGTTTAGGGTTAGTGTTAGCGGTATGGGTTTGGTTTAGGGTTAGGTTTATAGTTAGGTTTAGGGTTAGGGTTAGGTTGAGGTTTAGGGTTAGTGTTCGGTTAGTGTTAGAAGTTAGTTTTAGGGTTTTTGTTAGGGTTAGGTTTAGGGTTTGGGTTAGGATTTGGGATATTATATGGCTTAGGGTCAGTGTTAAGTTTAGTGATAGGGTTAGTGATAGGGTTAGGGTTGGGTTTAGCATTAGGTTTGGGTTTAGAGTTAGTTTTATGTTTAGGTTTAGGGTAAGGGATTAGGAATAAGGGATATGTTTTGGGTTAGGGTTAGGGTTAAAGTTAGTGTTAGGGTTAATTTTAGGGTTAGGGTTAGGATGAGTGTTAGGGTTATTGTTAGGGTAAGTGTTAGGGTTAGGGTTAGCGGTATGGGTTAGTTTTAGTGTTTGCATTATGTTTAGGGTTAGGTATACGGTTAGGTTGAGGGTTAGGTTGAGGTTTAGGGTTAGGGTTAGGTTCATGGTTAGGGTTAGTGTTAGAAGATAGCTTTAGTGTTAGTGTTAGGGTTGTCATTAGGTTTAGTGTTAGGGTTAGCCTTAAGGTTAGGTTAAGAGGTTAGTTTTACCATTAGGTTTAGTTTTAGGGTTAGGCATAGGATAAGGGTCAGGATAATGTTTAGGGTTAGGGTTAGGGTTAGGGTTAGGGTTAGGTTTATGTGTTAGGTGTTAGGCATAGGTTTAGGGTTAGGCCTTGGGTTATGGTTAGGTTTACGGTTAGGCTTAGGGTTAGTTCTGCATTAGATTTAGTGTTTAATAGTGATGTATAGGGTTAGGGTTAGGCTTCACGTTACTGTTTGGCTTAGGGTTACCATTGAGTTTTTGCTTACTGTTAGGGTTAGGGTTAGTGTTTGTTTTTAAGGGTTATGGTTAGGGTTAGGGTTAGGGTTAGTGTTATTGTTAAACTTAGGTTTATGTTGAGTATTAGTTTTAGGTTTAGAGTTTCGGTTAGGGTTAGGGTTAAGTTTAGGGTTAGGGTTAGTTTTAGGGTGAGGGTTACGTTTAGGATTAGGGTTAGGGTTAGGGGTTAGGGTTCGGGTTAGTGTTAGGGTTAGGATTAGGTTTAGAGTTTAGGATTAGTGTTAGTGTTAGGTTTAGGGTTTGGGCTTAGGATTAGGGTTAGGGTTAGTGTTAGCATTAGATTTATGGTTAAGGTTATGGTTAGACACTAATTTTAGGGTTAGTGTTTGGGTTAAGGTTAGGATTTGTGTTAGGGTTATGAATATGGTAAGGGTTAGTTTATGGTTAGGGTTAGGTTTAGGGTTAAGGTTAGCATTATGTGTAGGGTTATGGATAAGGTTAGTGTTAGGGTTAGTGTTAGTGTTAGTGATAGGAATAGGGTTAGATGTAAGGTTAGGTTTAGGGTTCGGATTCGGGATCGGTTTAGGTTTAGGATTAGGGTAAGACAAGGTTAGGGTTGGGGCTAGGTTTAGGGTTCGGGTTAAATTTATCTTTAGGGTTAGGGTTAGGGTTAGAGTTTGGGGTTAGAGGTTAGTTTTAGGTTTAGGGTTAGCGTTTGTGTTAGGGTTTGTGTTTTATGGTTATTGTTAGGGTTTAGGGATAGTGTTTTGTTTAGGCTTAGGCTTAGGGTTAGGGTTAGAGTTAGGGTTAGGGATAGGGCTTAGGTGTTAGGGATAGGCTTTGGGTTACAGTTAATGTTAAGGTTATTATCAGGTTTAGGGTTAGTGTTAGTGTTAGCATTAGGTTTAGGGTTATGTTTAATGTTAGTGTTAGTTTTCGGGTTTGGGTAATGGTTAGGGTTAATGTTAGGGTTAGGGTTAGTTTTAGGGTGAGTGTTAGGTTTAGGGATAGTGTTAGGGTTAGGGTTTAGGGTCAGTGTTAAGTTTGGGGTTAGGTTTTAGGTTTAGTGTTAGGGTTAGTGTTTGGGTTAGGACTAGGGGTCAGGGTTAGGGTTAGAGGTGAGGATTAGGGTTAGTGTTAGTTTTAGGGTTAATGTTAGTGGTATGGGTTTGGTTTAGGGTTAGGTTTATAATTAGAGTTAGGGTTAAGGTTAGTTTGCGTTTTAGGGTTAGGGTCAGGTTAGTGTTTGAATTATTTTTAAGGTTTTTTAGGGTTAGGGTTAGGGTTCGGGTTAGAATTTGGGATAGTGTTAGGGTTAGGGTCAGTGTTAGTGTCAGTGATACGGTTGGTGTTAGGGTTGGGTTTAGCATTAGGTTTAGGTTTAGCATTAGTGTTAGGTTTAGGTTTAGGGTAAGGGATTAGGAATTACTGATACGGTTAGGGTTAGGGTTAGGGTTAAGGTTAGTGTTAGAGCTACTTTTAGCGTTAGGTTTAGGATTAGGGTTAGGAATATGGGTAGGGTAAGGGTTAGGGTTAGGGTTAGTGGTATGCGTTAGGTTTAGTGTTTGGGTTAATGTTAGGGTTAGGGTTAGTGTTAGGTTGAGGTTTAGGGTTAGGGTTAGGTTTAGGGTTAGGGTTAGGCTTAGGGTTCTAAGTTAACTTTAGTGTTAGTGTAAGGGTTAGCGTTAGTTTTAGTGTTAGTGTTAGGGTTAGGGTTAGGGTTAGGTTTAGAGGTTAGTTTTACATTTTGCTTTAGGCTTAGTGTTAGGGATAGGGTAAGGGTAATGTTTAGGGTTAGGGTTAGGGTTAGGGTTAGGGTTAGTGTTAGTGTTGGGGTCAGCGTTAGGTTTAGGTTTAGGGTTAGCATTAGGGTTAGATTTAGGTTTAGATTTAGGGTTAGGGGCTAGAATTTAAAGATAGGGTTATGGTTAGGGTTAGGGTTAGGTCACCATTAGATTTAGTGTTTAGTAGTTATAGATAGGGCTAGGGTTAGGCTTCGGATTACTGTTAGGCTTAGGGTTACGATTGGTTTATGGTTCGGGTTAGGGTTAGTATTTGGTTTTAGTGGTTAGGGTTAGGGTTATGGTTAGTGTTAGGGTAGGGTTAGGGTTACGGTTAGGTTTAGGTTACGGTTAGGGTTAGAGTTCAGGATCGGGTTAGTGTTAGGTTTAGGTTAAGACAAGGTTAGGGATGGTGTTATGATTTTGGTTAGGGTTAGAGTTTAGTTTTGGGTTTGGGTTAGGGTTAGGGTAAGGGTTAGGGTTAGGGTTGGGGTTGGCATTAGGTTTAGGTTTAGGGTTAGGATTAGTGTTAGGTTTAGGGTTAGGTTTAGGTTATGGTTAGTTTTATGTTAGGGTTAGCTTTAGCGGTTAAGTATTAGGCATAGGGTAAGGGTTAGGCTTTGGGTTAGGGTTAGGTTCATGGTTACGGTTAGTGTTAGGTTTATGGCTAGGTTGGTGTTAGGTTTAGAGGTTAGGTGTTAGGATAGGGTTAGGGTTATGCTTCCGGTTACTGGTAGGCTTTGGTTTACGATTGGGTTTACCATTAGGGTTAGGGTTAGGTTTTGGGTTAGCTGTTAGTGTTAGTGTTAGGGTTGTGGTTTTGGTTAGGTTTAGGGTTATGGGTAGGGTTACGATTAGGTTTAGTGTTAGGGTTAGTGTTAGTGTTAGGATAAGGTTTAGGATTAGGGTTAGGTTCAGGGTTAGGGTTAGTGTTAGAAGTTAGCTTTAGTGTTAGTGTTAGGGTTAGCATTGGGTTTAGTGTTAGGGTTAGGGTTAGGGTTAGGTTTAGAGGTTAGTTTTATGGTTAGATTTAGGGTTACGGTTAGGGATAGTGTAAGGGTAAGGGTAATGTTTAGGGTTAGGGTTAGTTTTAGGGTTAGTGTTAGTGTTAGTTTTGTGGTTAGCGTTAGGTTTCGTTTTAGGGTTATGGTTAGTTTAAGGTTTAGGTTTCGGGTTAGGGGTTAGAATTTAAGGATAGGGTTAGGGTTAGGGTTAGGGTTAGGGCTAAGTTTAGTGTTAGGGTTAGTTTTAGGGTTAAGTTTAGGATTATGTTTAGGGTTAGGGTTACCTTTAGTTTTAGGGTTATGTTTAGCTTTGGGTTTGGTTTATGTGTTCGGTGTTAGGCATAGGTTTAGGGTTAGGCCTCAGGTTAGGGTTAGGATTACGGTTAGTTTTAGGGTTAGGGTTAGGTCTGCGTTAGAGTTAGTGTTTAATAGTTATGTATAAGGTTAGTGTTAGGCTTCGGGTTACTGTTTGACTTAGGGTTACGATTGGGTTAATGGTTAGGGTTAGGGTTAGGGTTAGGGTTAGGGTTAGTGTTTGGTTTTAGGGGTTATTGTTAGGGTTAGGGTTAGGGTTATGGTAGGGTTAGGGTTATGGTTAGGGTTAGTATAAGGTTGGGGTTAGAGTTCGGGATCGGGTTAGTGTTAGGTTTAGGGTAAGACAAGGTTAGGTTTGGGATTAGGGTTTAGGTTAGGGTTAGAGGTTAGTTTTTGGCAGGGTTAGGGTTAGGGTTGGGGTTGGCATTAGGTTTAGGTTTAGTGTTATGTTTAGGGTTTGGTTTAGGCTTAGGCTTACGGTTATGGTTAGGGTTAGTGTTAGGTTAAGGTTAGCTTTAACAGTTAGGTATTAGGCATAGGGTTAGTGTTAGGCTTCGGGTTAGGCTTAGGGTTAGGGTTACGGTTAGGTTTAGGGATAGGGTTAGGTTGACGTTAGTTTTAGAGGTTAGGTGTTAGGGTATGGTTAGGGTTAGGCTTCGGGTTACTGTTAGGGTTTGGATTACCATTGGGTTACTGTTAGGGTTAGCGTTAGGTTTTGGGTTAGGTGTTAGTGTTAGTGTTGGGAATGGGGTTGGGTTAGGTTTAGGGTTAGGGGTAGGGTTACGATTAGGTTTAGGGTTAGGGTTAGTGTTAGGGTTAGGGTTAGGATAAGGTTTAGGTTTAGAGTTAGGTTTTGGGTTAAGGTTAGTATTAGGGGAAGTTTTAAGATCAGGATTAGCATTAGTTTAAGGGTTAGGGTTAAGGTTACAGGTTAGTTTTAGGGTTAGGGTTAGGTTTAGGGTTAGGTTTAGGATAGGTTAATGTTTAGGGTTATGGTTAGGTTTAGATTTAGTGTTAGGTTTAGGTTCAGGCTTAGGGGGAAGGAGTTAGGAATAGGGTTATTGTTAGGGTTAGGTTTAAGGTTAGTGTTAAGTTTAGTTTTAGGGTTAGGGTTAGAGTTATTTTAAGATTAGGTTTACGGGTTAAGTGTTAGGCATAGGGTTATTTTAGGCTTCGGGTTAGGCTTAGGGTTTAGGGTTACTGTTAGGCTTAGGATTAGGGTTAGGTTATTGTTAGGTTTAAGGGTTAGGTGTTAGGGATATGGTTAGGGTTAGGCTTCAGGTTCCTCTTATGGTTAGGTTTATAATTCCGTGTAGGGATAGGGTTATGTTTAGGTTTATGGTTTGGGGTTAGGTGTTAGTGTTAGGGTTTGAGTTTGGGTTAGGTTTAGGGATAGGTTAGGCTTAGGGTTAGGGTTAGTTTAGGGTTAGGGTTAGTTTAGGGTTAGGGTTATGTTTAGGGTTAAGATTAGCGTTACGTGTAGTGTTAGGTTAGAGTTAGGTTTAGGGCTTAGGTATTAGGGATAGGGTTAGGGTTAGGCTTCGGGTTACTGTTAGGCTTAGGGTTAAGATTGGGTTTATGTTAGGGTTAGGGATAGGGTTAGGGTTATTGTTAGGGTTAGTTTTAGGGTTAGGGTTGGGTTTAGGGGTTAGGTTTAAGGTTTGGGTTAATGTTAGGGTTATGGTTAGGGTTACGATTGGGTTTAGGGTTAGGTTTAGATTTGTCTTTAGGGTTAGTTTTAGGGTTAGAGTTTGGGGTGAGGTGTTAATTTTAGGGTTAGGTTTAGGCTTTGTGTTGGGGTTAGGTTTTTTATGGTTAGTGTTAGGGTTTAGAGTTAGTGTTTGATTTAGGCTTAGGTTTAGGGTTAGAATGAGGGGTTAGGTGTTAGTGATTATGTTAGTGTTAGGCTTGGGCTTACGTTTAGCCTTAGGGTTAGGATTAGGTTTAGGGTTATGGTTAGGGGTAGCATAGTTTTATGGTTAGGTTTAGGGTTAGCGTTAGGTTTAGTGTTTGGGTTAGGGTTAGGGTTAATGTTAGGTTTAAAGTTAGTTTTAGGGTGAGGGTTAGGTTTAGGGTTAGGGTTAGGGTTAGGGTTTAGGGATATTGTTAGGGTAAAAATTAGGGTTATGATTAGTGTTAGGTTTACTGTTAGGGCTTAGGTTTAGGGTTAGGGTTCGTTTTAGAGTTAGGGCTAAGGTCCAGGGTTAGGGTTATCATTAGGTTTAGGTTTAGCGTTAGGGTTAGTGTTAGCGGTATGGGTTAGGTTTAGGGTTAGAATCAAGGTTAGGGTTAGTGTTATGGTAAGTGTTAGCGTTAGGTTGAGGTTTAGGGTTAGGGTTAGGGCTAGGGTTAGTGTTCATGTTAGGGTTAGTGTTAGTGTTTGGGTTAGGATTCGAGATTGTTTTTAGGGTTAATGTTAAGGTTATGGTTAGGGTTAGGGTTAGAGATAGGGTAAGGTTTAGGTTTAGGTTTAGTGTTAGTGTTAGTGTTAGGGTTAGGGTTGGGTTAGGGTTAGCATTAGAGTTGGAGTTAGCATTAGGTTTATGGTAGGGTTAAGGTTAGTTTTAGGTTTAGGTTTAGGGTAAGGGGTGGGAGTTAGTGATAGGTTTAGGGTTAGCGTTAGGTTTTAAGGTTAGTGTTAGGGTTAGTTTTAGGGTTAGGTTTAGGATTAGTGTTAGGGTTAGGGTTCAGGGTTAGGATTAGTGTTAAGGGTAGAGTTAAATTTAGGGTTAGGGTTAGGGTTAGGTTTAGGTTAGTGTTTGGTATAGAGGTTAAGTGTTAAGGATACATTTAGGGTTAGGCTTCGTGTTACTGTTAGGGTTAGGGTTACGATTGAGGTTTAGGGTTAGGTTTAAGGTTAGGGTTAGGGTTTGGGTTTAGGGGATAGTGTTTGGGATAGGGTTCGTGTTTGTGTTAGGGTTAGGGTTACGATTAGGTTTAGGTTTAGGTTTAGGGTAAGATTTATGGTTAGTGTTAGGGTTAGCGTTAGGTTTAGGATTAGTGTTAGTGTTAGGATTAGGATTAGGGTTAGGGTTAAGGTTAGGTTTAGGGTTAGTATTAGGTGCTAGGTGCTAGTGATAGGGTTATTGCTAAGCTTTGGTTTATGGTTAGCATTAGGGTTATGAATAGGTTTAGGGCTAGGGTTGGGTTTAGCGTTAGGTTTATGCTTAGCTTTATGGTTAGTGTTAGGTTTAGGTTTTTGGTTACGGTTAGGAGTTAGGGATAGGTTTAGGGTTGGGTTAGGGTTAAGGTTAGTGTTAGGGTTAGTTTTAGATTTAAGGTTAGGATTAGGGTTTGGGTTATGTTTTAGTGTTAGTGTTAGTGTAAGTGTTAGTGTTAGGGTTAGGCTTAAGTTTAGGTATAGGTTTCGGGTTAGGGTTAGGGTTATGCTTATGGTTAGAGAAGGTTCGGGTTGCAGTTAAGATTAGAGTTAGTGTTATGGTTATGGTTAGAGTTAGGGTTAGGTTTTGGCATTAGGATTTAGGGTTAGGGGTAGGGTTAGGCTTTGGGATAGGGTTATGGTTTTATGGTTTGAGTTAGGGTTAGGTTTAGCGTTAGGGTAAGGTTAGCATTTAGCGTTCGGATCAGTGTTAGGCTTAGGGTTAGGATTAGTGTTAGCTTTATAGTTAGGTGTTAGGGTTATGGTTAGGGTTAACTTTAGTGTTAGGTTTATAGTTCGGGATCTGGTTAGTGTTAGGTTTAGGGTAAGACAAGTTTAGGTTTGGGGTTACGGTTTGGGTAAAGGTTAGAGGTTACTTTTGGGTTAGGGTTAGGGATAGTGTTAGGGTACGGTTAGGGTTAGGGTTGGGTTTGGCATTAGGTTTAGGTTTAGGGTTAGGGTTAGTGTTAGGTTTAGGGTTAGGTTTAGGTTTAGGCGTACGGTTATGATTAGGTTTAGTGTTAGGTTAGGTTAGGTATTAGGCATAGGGTTAGGGTTAGGCTTCGGGTTAGAGTTAGGGTTAGGGTTACGGTTAGGGTTAGGGTTAGGGTTAGGTTGGCGTTAGGTTTAGAGCTTAGGTGTTAGGATAGCTTTAGGGTTAGGCTTCGGATTACTGTTAGGGTTTAGTTTACGATTGGGTTTACCGTTAGGTTTAGGGTTAGGTTTTGGATTAGTTGTTAGTGTTTGTTTTAGGTTTGGGGTTTGGGTTAGGTTTGAGTTAGGGGTAGGGTTACGATTAGGTTTAGGGTTAGGGTTATGGTTAGGGTTAGGGATCGGATATGGTTTAGGATTAGTGTTAGGGTTAGGGTTAGCGTTAGTGTTAGGGTTAGGGTTAGGGTTACAGGTTAGTTTTAGTGTTAGGGTTAGGTTTAGGTTTAGGGTTAGGCATAGGGTAAGGTTTGGGTTTACGGTTAGGGTTAGGTTTAGTGTTAGGTTTAGGTTCAGGGTTAGGGGTAAGGTAGGAATAGGGTTAGGGTTAGGGTTAAAGTTTAGGTTAAGGTTAGTTTTAAGTTTAGTTTTATTGTTAGGGTTAGAGTTATGTTAAGATTGGGTTTACAGGTTAAGTGTTAGGCATAGGGTTAGGTTAGGCTTCGGGTTAGGGTTAGGGTTTAGGGTTACTGTTAGGTTAGTGTTAGGGTTAGCATAGCGTTAGGTTTAGAGTTTAGGTGTTAAGGATAGGGCTAGGGTTCGGCTTCAGATTACTGTTAGGGTTAGATTTATAATTCCGTTTAGGGATAGGGTTAGCGTTAAGTGTTATGGTTTGGGTTTAGGTGTTAGGGATAGGGTTTGACTTTGGGTTAGTGTTAGTCTTAATGTTAGGTTAGGCTTAGGGTTAGGGTTAGTTTAGGGTTAGGGTTAAGTATAGGGTTAAGGTTAACGTTACGTGTAGGATTAGGTGAGATTTAGGTTTAGGTGTTAGGGAAAGGGTTAGGGTTAGGATTCGAGTTACTGTTAGGCTTAGTGTTACGATTGGGTTTATGTTAGGGTTAGGGTTAGGGTTAGGGTTAGGGTTAGTGTTAGGGGTGAGGTTTAAGTCTAGGGTTAACGTTAGGGTTATGGTTAGGGTTACGATTAGGTTTAGGATTAGGTTTAGATTTATCTTTAGGGTTAGGGTTAGGGTTAGAGTTTGGGTAGGTTGTTAGGGTTAGGGTTAAGTTTAGGCTATGTGCTAGGGTTTGGTTTTTATTTCTAGTGTTAGGGTTTAGAGTTAGTGTTTGTTTTAGGCTTAGGTTTAGGGTTAGGGTTAGGGGTTAGGTGTTAGTGATTATGTTAGTGTTAGGCTTGGGGTTATGTTTAGTGTTAGGGTTATGATTAGGTTTAGGGTTATGGTTCAAGGTAGTGTTGTTTTAGGGTTAGGGTTAGTGTTAGCGTTAGGTTTAGGGTTTGGGTTAGGGTTAGGGTTAATGTCAGGTTTAGGGTTAGTTTTAGGGTGAGGGTTAGGTTTAGGGTTAGTGTTAGGCTCAGGGTTTAATGTTAGTGTTAGTGTTAGGGTTAAAATTACGGTTACGATTAGTGTTAGGTTTAGTGTTAGGGCTTAGGTTTAGGGTTAGGGTTGGTTTTATGTTTGGGCTAAGGTCCAGGGTTAGGGTTATTGTTAGGGTTAGGTTTAACGTTAGGGTTAGTGGTATGGGTTAGGTTTAGGGTTAGGATCAAGGTTAGGGTTAGGGTTATGGTAAGTGTTAATGTTAGGTTGAGGTTTAGGGTTAGGTTTAGGTTTAGGGTTAGTGTTACTTTTATGGTTAGTATTAGTGTTAGGGTTAGGATTAGAGTTTAGTTTTAGGGTTAGGTTTAAGGTTAGGGTTAGGGTTAGAGATACGGTAAGGTTTAGGGTTAGGGTTAGTGTTAGGGTTAGTGTTAGTGTTAGGGTTAGGGTTAGCATTACAGTTGGAGTTAGCGTTAGGTTTATGTTAGGGTTAGATTTAGTTTTAGGTTTAGGTTTAGGGCAAGGCATTTAAGTTAGGGATAGTGTTAGGGTTAGCGTTAGGGTTAAGTTTAGTGTTAGGGTTATTTTTAGGGTTAGGTTTAGGATTAGTGTTAGGGTTAGGGTTCATGGTTAGGATTAGGGTTAGCGGTAGAGTTACAGTTAGGGTTCCTTTTAGGGTTAGGTTAGCGTTTGTTATAGAGGTTTAGTGCTAAGGATACGTTTAGGGTTAGGCTTCGGGTTACTGTTAGGGTTAGGGTTACGATTGGGGTTTAGGGTTAGGTTTAAGGTTAAGGTTAGTGTTTGGGGTTAGGTGATAGTGTTTGGGTTAGGTTTTGTGTTTGGGTTAGGGTTAGGGTTAGGGTTACGATTAGGTTTAGGTTTAGGGTTAGGTTTAGATTTATGGTTAGTGTTAGGGTTAGCATTAGGTTTAAGATTAGTGTTAGTGTTAGGGTTAGGATTAGGGTTTGGTTTAAGTTTAGGATTAGGGTTAGGGTTAGGGGTTAGGTGCTAGTGATATGGTTAGGGTTAAGCTTCGGCTTATGGTTAACCTTAGGGTTATGAATAGGTTTAGGGCTAGGGTTGGGGTAAGCGTTAGGTTTATGCTTAGGTTTAGGGTTAGTGTTAGGTTTAGGTTTTTGGTTAGGTGTTAGGAGTTAGGGATAGGATTAGGTTTGGGTGAGGGTTAAGGTTAGTATTAGGGTTAGTTTTAGGTTTAGGGTTATGATTGGGGTTTGGGTTAGGATTTAGGGTTAGTGTTAGTGTAAGTGTTAGTTTTAGGGTTAGGGTTATGTATAAGTTTCAGGTTAGGTTTAGGTTTAGGGTTAGTTTTAGGTTTAGGTTTAGTGTTAGCTTTAAGTTTATGGTTAAAATTAGGGTTAGGTTTAGGGTTTGGTTTAGTGTTAGGGTTATGGTTAGACAAGGTTTGGGTTGGGGTTAGGGTTAGGGTTAGTGTTATGGTTATGTTTAGAGTTAGGGTTAGGGTTTGGAATTAGGGGTTAGGGTTAGGGGTAGGGTTAGGCTTTGGGATAGGTTTAGGGTTTTATAGTTTTAGTTAGGGTTAGGTTTAGCGTTAGGGTTAAGATTAGCATTTAAGGTTCGGATCAGTGTTAGCCTTAGCGTTAGGGTTAGGTTAGGTTTATGGTTAGAGGTTAGGGTTAGAGTTAGGGTGAGGGTTAGCTTCAGGCATAGTGTCAGTGTTATTGTTAGGTTTAGTGCTGTGTTTAGTGTTAGGGTTGGGGTAAGTGTCAGGGTTAGGCTTTGGGTTAGAGGTAGAGGTTAGATTAAGGGTTAGTGTTAGGGTTAGGGTTAGGGTTATGTTTAGCATTAGGTTTATGATTTGGGTTAGGCTTAGGTTTAGGGTTACGTTTATGGTGAGGGTTAGCGTTAGGTTTAGGCTTAGGGTTAGGGGTTAGTGTTTGTGTTAGAGTGAGGGTTAGGTTTAGGTTTAAAAGTCAGGGTTAGTGTTAGTGTTAGGGTTAGAGTTAGGGGTTATGGTTATGGTTAGGGTTAATGTTTGGGTTAGGGTTAGGGTTAAGAGTTAGAGGTTAGGCTTTTGATTAGGGTTAGAGTTTAGGGTTAGGGTTAGCTTTAGATTTATGTTTACGGTGAGTGTTAGGGTTAGAAGTTAGGGTTAGTATTAGTGTTAGGGTTAGGGTTATGGTTAACTTTAGTGTTAGGGTTAGATTACTGTTAGGTTTAAGGATAGGTTTAAGTTTAGGGTTAGGGTTAAAGTTAGGCTTAGGGTTCAGGATCGTGTTAGGGTTAGGGCAAGACAAGTTTAGGGTTGAGGTTAGGGTTAGGGTTAGATTTATCTTTAGGGTTAAGGTTACAGTTAGAGTTTGGGTTTAGGGGTTAGGTTTCGTGTTAGGGTTAGTGTTTGTGTTAGGGTTAGGTTTTTATGGTTAGTGTTAGGGTTTATGGTTGGTGTTTGGTTTAGGCTTAGGTTAAAGAGTTACGGTTAGGATTAGAGTTAAGGATAGGGTTAGTGGTTTGGTGGTAGTGATAGGGATAGTGTTAGGCTTCGGGTTATGGTTATGTTTAGGGTTATGATTAGCTTTACCGTTAGGGTTAGGTTTACGGTTAGAGTTTAGTGTTAGGGTTACTGTTAGGGTTAGGGTTAAGGTTATGTTTAGGGTTAGAGTTAGTTATAGGGTTATTGTTAAGTTTTGGGTTAGGGTTAGTGTTAGGCTTTTGGGTTAGGGTTAAGGTTAGGGTTATGGTTGGTGTTAGGGGTTACTGTTACAGTTAGTGTTAGTTTTTGTATTTGGGTTAGGGTTAGGGGTTAGAGTCAGAGGTTAGGTTTAGGCTTTGGATAAGGGTTAGCGTAAGAGTGTAGGGTTAAGGTTCATGGTAGGTTCATGTTTAAGGTTAGGGTTACAGTTAGAATTTAGGCTTAGGGTTGATACTACGTTTAGGGTTAGTGTTAAGGATAGGGTTAGGGATTTGGGATAGTGTTAGGGTTAGAGTTAGGGTTAGGGTTACCATTAGTGTTAGGGTTAGGGTTAGAGGGTTACTGTTATTGTTATGGTTAGGGTTAGGGTTAGCATTAAAGTTAGGGTTAGTTATAGGGTTAGGGTTAAGTTTAGGGTTAGTATGTTAGGGGTTACGTTTAGGTTTAGGGTTAGGGTTCATGGTCGGGTTCTGGTTATGGTTAGGCTTAGGGTAAGACAAGGTTTGGGTTGGGGTAAGGGAAGGGTTACATTAATATTTAGTGTTAGGATTAGGGTTTTAGTTTGGGATTAGAACATAGGTCTAGGTTAAGGTTTAGGGTTTGTGTTAGGATTAGGGTTTTATGGTTAGTGTTAGTGTTTAGGTTTAGTGTTTGGTTTAGGCTAAGGGTTAGGGTTAGTGTTAGAGTTAGCGTTAGGTTTAGGGGTTTGGTGTTAGGGAGAGGGTTAGTGTTAGCCTTTGGTTTATGGTTAGTGTTAGGATTATGATTAGGTTTGGATTAGGGTTATGGTTAGTGTTACACTTAGGTTTAGGTTTAGGATTAGTTTTATTTTTTTTAATTTTATTTAAGGAGAAAAGAAAAAAAACATTGATAGGGTACAAGTTATACAGATTTACAGAAGAAAAAAATTGAACAGTAGGAAATCACTAGTTAATGGATTACATATTGCCATCTTATAAATAATTGTTCAAGTCACAAAATTAAAGCTTGTAGAGTGGACATTCAAACAATGATACTGCAAAGAGTTCTGTTCAATGATCCAATAAAACTCTGTGAAATCATTTTCTATCTTATACACTTAAATATACATGCAGTTATATAGTTTAGAGCACTTTCTTTTCCTCTTTTTTGTATAATGACTATTACACATTTTGGGTTTCATTGCTCCCACGGTTCTTAAGGCTTTTTTGGAAGAGAGTAAAACCAAGTGTGACATGACAGACCAGAATTGGTCAAGTCAAAAGGGTGGACATAATAGATAATGTAAAAATATAATACAAGGTAATCAACAATGATTACCATAATGCCTGCCGCTATCTCTAATAGAATTGCCTATATCATTAGTTATAATACAATTGAACAAAACGGTAAAGAACAAAACTGACAAAACCAAATCATTGGAGACATTGTAGGTGTTCAAATGTAGATAAAAGTCAACGAGAATGGGCGTTATAATGAATCTCATTATCTTCACAGCTGATGCCTAAACTTTCGAACCTGATACTATCCAGCAAAACAGAATAGGGGAACATCAGTCAAAAGCAAGATGGTGAGAGTAATACACGGCTTCAAATCGAGATAATAGAAAGTCAAAGTGGATTACTATAATATATCCTGCTATTTTTTCCCTTTAATTAAACGGATAAAAATAAAAAAAGTAAATAATGGAGTGGAGACTGAGATAAAAGAGGGCATAGCAGTGAAACAGCGCAGATCAAAACATAACCATTTAAACAGAATAGTGTTTCACCACCAGATAATCCCAACCCAAAAGTAGTTACCATATTGACTCTTTCTTTGAAGTCCTTGAGTACAACTTCGTATACTGTAGCATTAAGTATATCAAAACAATGTAAAACCTTTTAAGAGAATGACAGCATTACAGAGTATTTAGAATCGACTTACAGAAAATGAACAATGGTTTCTGTACAATCTCTTTGTCTTTAAAATGTTTTTGCTTATACTATCGTACATAATAAAATCCAGTAAGATACAACCTATTTAGACCATTGGAGACAGAAGAACAAAAGCTAGATGAGACTTCAAAACAAAATGATACTAAATCAGTATTACCTATTAAGATGTCATTTTCTCCAAAATAGCTGTTCCTATCATCCAATCTTCTGTGTCTCATTTCTGTTGAGCTCTTTTTCTGTCAGTAGCTGTCAGTTTGTCTTCTTCATTTTGTTCTGTGCTCCATTCGTTGTGGCCTCCCCGCCACTATTTCTGGGTTCTTTGTATTTTTTCTTTTTTTTAGAATATCCTGCAATACTTTCTGTAGAGTTGAATTGGTGGTTGCAAATTCCCCCAGTTCCTCTTTATCCTGGAAGTACCTTGTTTTTCCATCAATTTCCAGGGACAGTTGTGCAGGATATCTCAATCTTGGCTGGAGATTATTATCTTTCAAAGCTTGAATTATTTCCCCCCACACTCTTTGGGATTTGATGGTTTGTGCAGAGAAATCTGCTGTAATTCTGATGGGTGTTCCCTTGTAGGTGGTCTGTTTCTTGTCTCTGACAGCTTTTAATATTCTGCTCTTGTATTGAATTTCTGGAATTTTTATTATTATATGCCTGGGTGTCGCTCTGTTTGGGTTGTAGGTATCTGGGGTCCTTATGCCTCATACATCTGAGTATCTTTACCTTTTGCTAAATTAGGAAAATTCTCCTGGATTATTTCTGTGAGTAGCTTTTGTAGTTCACGTGTTTGTGTCCCTACTTTTTCTTTTATGTTCTTAATCCTTAAGTTATGGCTCCTCTTATCATCTTCTTGTCTTTGTATTATTGCTGTTTGTTTCTTTGTTATTTTTAAGAAGTTTTTCATTTCATTCTCCCATATTACAAGTCTGCCCTCCAGTTCAGATAGTCTGTCCTTAGTTTCTTTCAAGCTGTTATGCCAGTCTTGGATAGACTTCTTAGTATCTTGGTAGTCCCTTTGAACCTGCTTCACGTACTCTATGCTTTCTCTGTTTTCTCCATCAAACAATTCTCCCCTCTTTTTCTGTTCTTCCATTCCAACATCTGTTTTTTCCTGGGTGGTGCTTAGCATTTCTCTAACTATTCTGCATACTTCTAGCTTCAGGTCGTTGATAAATTCATTCCTGAATTGGTGTATGAGGCTCTCTATATGGTGCTTTATGTCTATTTGTGTGGTGTCCACTATTGCCTGTTTCTCAGACTTGGGGGCCAAGGAGCCTTTCTTGTTGCTGCCTTTTCCCATATTCTCTGTTCCTTATATATGCAAGCTTACAAAGGAGGCCCAGGTTCCCTCCCTGTCAGTCAGAGCCTGATCGAATTGCACTGGCTAGGTGTTCCCGCCCACCGGCAGCACACCAGGGAGTTGTGGACTAGGCAGCCTACGTGGGAGTCACCCCTCCGGGCCACCGTCAGTCTCTGGGATCTGGGTTGGGCCAGCCTCCTGAGTACGCCAGCAGCATCACGCAGGCCAGGCACTTTTCACCAATCCTGTCCGAGAGGGGAATGTGTGGCTGGAGTCGCCACCGTGCCCTGCTCCTGCAGGACTGCCCGAGCCCAGAAAGTCCTGCACTGGAGTCAAACTGTGGTAGAGTGTCAGTTTGTCTCACTCACCTCATCACAAGTCAGTGTACGCCTCCCTGTCCATCTTGTTTTCGACTCCATTCGCAGACTCCCGTTCTCAGAGCTTCTGCGTGTCTCTCTCCTTGCCGAGCCCGATGTAGAGGCAGCCAGCTGCCGTGCGGCGGGAAACCCAAATCACGGCTTCCAATGGCGCAGGGTCCAGTCTCCACACCGAGACTTTTCTGTTCCTGTTTTAGCACCAGGACTGCATTCCAAGTTGGTTTCTCTCAGCCGAGTTCGTTCCTGAGTCAGCAGAGCATATCTCTACTGGCTTATGTCTCCTTAGTCCGCACCATTCCTGACTTCTGAACCAAGCCTTTCAGAGAGCCTCTGGAGTATCTGCTATCTGTCCTCCATGTTCTCCCGGAAGTTTGCAAAAATCTTAGGATTAGTTTTAGGTTTAGGGCTTGGGTTAGGGTTAGGGTTAAGTTTAGGGTTAGGGTTAGTCTTGGGGTGAGGGTTAGGTTTAGGGTTAGTGTTAGGGTTAGGGGTTAGGGTTAGGGTTAGAGTTTAGGGTTAGTGTTAATGTTAGGTTTAGGGTTTGGGCTCAAGATTAGGGTTAGTGTTAGTGTTAGCGTTAGAGTTATGGTTAAGTTTATGTTTGGACGCTACTTTTAGGGTTAGTGTTTGGGTTAGGTTTAGGGTTTGTGTTAGGCTTAGGGATAGGGTAAGGGTTAGGCATAGGGTTAGTTTAAGGTTAGGGTTAGGGTTAGGGTTAGGGTTAAGGTTAGCGTTACATGTAGGTTTACGGATAAGTTTAGTGTTAGGGTTAGTGTTAGGATTAGGGTTAAGTTTAGGGTTAGATTTAGGGTTAGGATTCGGGATTGGATTAGGGTTAGGGTTA
Organism: Cavia porcellus; assembly: GCF_034190915.1. NCBI lineage: Eukaryota > Metazoa > Chordata > Mammalia > Rodentia > Caviidae > Cavia > Cavia porcellus. Next base: position 8,231,921 of record NW_026947518.1, read on the forward strand.
GGGTAAGACAAGGTTAGGGTTGGGGTTAGCTTTAGGGTTAGGGTTAGATTTATCTTTATGGTTAGGGTTAAGTATAGAGTTTGGGGTTAGAGGTTAGTTTTAGGTTTATGCTTAGCGTTTGTGTTAGGGTTTGTGTTTTATGGTTATTGTTAGAGTCTAGGGATAGTGTTTGATTTAGGCTTAGGGTTAGGGCTAGTGTTAGGGTTAGGGTTAGAGTTTAGGTTAGGGTTAGGGCTTAGGTGTTAGGGATAGGGTTAGTGTTAGACTTCAGGTTACGGTTAGTGTTAAGGTTATGATTAGGTTTATGGTTAGTGTTAGTCTTAGCGATAGGTTTAGGGTTATGTTTAGTGTTAGTTTTAGTTTTAGGGTTTGGGTAAGGGTTAGGGTTAAGGTTAGGGTTAGGGTTAGTTTTAGGGTGAGTGTTAGGTTTAGGGATAGTTTTAGGGTTGGGTTTTAGGGTTAGTGTTAAGTTTAGTCTTATGTTTTAAGTTTAGGGTTAGGGTTAGTCTATGGGTTATGGCTAGGGGTCATGGTTAGGGTTAGGTTTGAGGGTTAGGGTTAGTTTTAAATTTAGGGTTAGGCTTAGTGGTATAGGTTTGGTTTAGGGTTATGTTTATAGTTAGGGTTAGGGTTAGGGTTAGGTTGATGTTTAGGGTTAGGGTTAGGGTTAGGTTAGTGTTTGAAGTTGGTTTTAGGGTTATTATTAAGGTTAGGGTTAGGTTTCGGGTTAGGATTTGGGATAGTGTAAGGGTTAGGGTTAGGTTTAGGGTTAGTGATAGGGTTAGTGTTAGGGTTAGGGTTAGGGTTGGGTTTATCATTAGGTTTAGGATTAGCATTAATTTTAGGTTTAGGTATAGGGTATGGGATTAGGAATTTGGGATATGGTTAGGGATAGGATTAGGGTTAAGGTTAGTGTTAGGGTTAGTTTTAGGGTTAGGGTTAGAATTAGGGTTAGGGTTATGGTTAGGGTAAGGGTTAGGGTTAGGGTTAGTGGTATGGGTTAGGTTTTGTGTTCGGGTTAAGGTTAGGTTTAGGTTTAGTGTTAGGGTTTGCGTTAGGTTGAGGTTTAGGATTAGGGTTAGGTTTATGGTTAGGGTTAGGGTTAGAAGTTAGATTTAGTGTTAGTGTTAGGGTTAGCGTTAGGTTTAGTGTTAACATTAGGCTTAGTGTTAGGGTTAGATTTAGAGGTTAGTTTTATGGTTAGGTTTACGATTAGGGTTACCGATAGGGTAAGTGTAAGGGTAATGTTTAGGGTTAGGGTTAGGGTTAGGGTTAGTGTTAGTGATGGGGTTAGCGTTAGGTTTAGGTTTAGGGTTAGGGTTAGGGTTAGTTTTAGGTTTAGGTTTAGGGTTTGGGGTTAGGATTTAAGGATAGTGTTAGGGTTAGTGCTAAGGTTAGTGTTAGGTTTAATTTTTGGGTTAAGTTTAGGATTAGGGTTAGGGTTAGGGTTAATGTTATGTTTAGGGTTAGGGTTAGGTTAGGGTTTCGTTTATGTCTTAGGTGTTAGGCATAGGTTTAGTGTTAGGCTTCAGGTTAGGCTTAGGTTTGCGGTTAGGGTTAGGGTTTGTGTAAGGTCAGCATTAGATTTAGTGTTTAGTAGTTAGGGTTAGGCTTTGGGTTACTGTTAGGCTTAGGGTTATGATTGGGTTTATGGTTAAGGTTAGGTTTAGTGTTAGTGTTTGGTTTTAGGGGTTAGGGTTAGGGTTAGGGTTAGTGTTAGGGTTATTGTAGGGTTAGGGTTACGGTTAGGGTTAGTTTAGGTTTAGGGTTAGATTTCGGAATCGGGTTAATGTTAGGTTTAGCGTAAGACAAGGTTAGGGTTGGGCTTAAGGTTTGGGTTAGGGTTAAAGGTTAGTTTTGGGTTAGGGTTAGGGTTTTTGTTTAGTGTTATGTTTGGGGTTGGGATTAGGTGTAGGTTTAGGGTTAGGTTTAGTGTTAGGTTTAGTGTTAGGTTTAGGGTTAGGCTTATGATTATGGTTAAGGTTAGTGTTAGGTAAGGGTTAGCTTTAGCAGTTAGGTATTAGGCATAGGGTTAGGGTTAGGGTAAGACATGTTTAGGGTTGGGGTTAGGGTTAGGGTTAGATTAATCTTTAGGGTTAAGGATACAGTTAGAGTTTGGGGTTAGCAGTTAAGATTAGTGTTAGGGTGAATGTTTTATGGTTAATGTTAAGGTTTAGGGTTGGTGTTTGGTTTAGGCTTAGGTTTAGGGTTAGGGTTAGGATTAGAGTTAGGGTTAGGGTTAGTGGTTAGTGATAGGGTTAGTGTTAGGCTTCGGGTTACGGTTAGGTTTAGGGTTATTGTTAGCTTTACGGTTAGGGTTAGGGTTATGGTTAGAGTTTAGTGTTAGGGTTACTGTTAGGGTTAGGGTTAATGTTATGTTTGGGGTTAGGGTTAGTTATAGGGTTATTGTTAAGTTTAGGGATGGGTTAGTGTTAGGCTTTAGGGTTAGGGTTAAGGTTAGGGTTATGGTTAGTATTAGGGGTTACTGTTACGGTTAGGGTTAGGTCTACTCTTTGGGTTAGGGTTAGGGGTTAGAGTCAGAGGTTAGGTTTAGGCTTTGAATAAGGGTTAGGGTTAGGGTTCGTGTGTTGGGTTTAGGTTACTGGTAGGTTTATGTTTAAGGTTAGGGTTACGGTTATAATTTAGGCTTAGGGTTGCTATTACGTTTAGGGTTAGTGTTAGGGATAGAGTTAGGGATTTGGGATAGTGTTAGGGTTAGGGTTAGGGTTAGCATTAGGGTTAGGTTTAGGGTTAGAGGGTTACTGTTAGAGTTAGGGTTAGGGTTAGCATTAAGGTTAGGGTTAGTTATAGGGTTAGGGTTAAGTTTAGGCTTAGTTTGTTAGGGGTTAGGGTTAGGTTTAGCTTTAGGGTTCACGTTCGGGTTCTGGTTTTGATTATGGTTAGGGTAAGACAAGGTGTGTGTTGGGTTAAGGGTAGGATTAGATTTATATTTAGTGTTAGGATTAGGGTTAGAGTTTGGGATTAGAACATAGGTTTAGGTTTAGGTTTAGGGTTTGTGTTAGGGTTAGGGTTTTATGGTTAGTGTTAGGGTTTAGGTTTAGTGTTTGGTTTAGGCTAAGGGTTAGGGTCAGGGTTAGTGTTAGAGTTTGGTTTAGGGTTAGGGGTTTGGTGTTAGGGAGACGGTTAGTGTTAGCTTCGGGTTATGGTTAGTGTTAGGATTATGATTAGGTTTAGGGTTAGGGTTAAGGTTAGTGTTAAACTTGGGTTTATGTTGAGGATTAGTTTTAGGTTTACAGTGTCGGTTAGGGTTAGGGTTAAGTTTAGGGTTAGTGTTAGTTTTAGGGTAAGGGTTAAGTTTAGGATTAGGTTTAGGGTTAGGCTTAGGGGTTAGGGTTTGGGTTAGTGTTAGGGTTAGGGTTAGGGTTAGGGTTAGAGTTTAGGGTTAGTGTTTGTGTTAGGTTTAGGGTTTGGGCTTAGGATTAGGGTTAGGGTTAGTGTTAGCATTAGAGTTATCGTTAAAGTTATGGTTAGACGCTACTTTTAGGGTTAGTGTTTGGGTTAAGGTTAGGGTTTGGGTTAGGGTTATGGATAGGGTAAGGGTTAGGTAAGGGTTAGTTTAGGGTTAGGGTTAGTTTTAGGGTTAAGGTTAGCATTACGTGTAGGGTTATGGATAATGTTAGTGGTAGGGTTAGTGTTAGTGTTAGGATTAGCGTTAGATGTATGGTTAGGTTTAGGGTAGGATTCGGGATCGGTTTAGGTTAAGGGTTAGGGTAAGACAAGGTTAAGGTTGGGGTTAGGTTTAGGGTTAGGGTTAGATTTATCTTTAGGGTTAGGGTTAGGGTTTGAATTTGGGGTTAGAGGTTAGTTTCATCTTTAGGGTTAGCATTTGTGTTAGGGTTTGTGTTTTATGGTTATTTTTAGGGTTTAGTGATAGTGTTTTGTTTAGGCTTAGGGTTAGGGTTAGGGTTAGAGTTAGGGTTAGGGATAGGGCTCACTTGTTAGGGATAGGGTTAGTGTTAGGCTTAGGGTTACAGTTAATGTTAAGGTTATTATCAGGTTTAGGGTTAGTGTTAGTGTTAGCATTAGGTTTAGAGTTATGTTTAATGTTAGTGTTAGTTTTAGGGTATGGGTAATGGTTAGCGTTAAGGTTAGGGTTAGGGTTAGTTTTAGGGTGAGTGTTAGGTTTAGGGATAGTTTTAGGGTTAGGGTTTAGAGTCAGTGTTAAGTTTGGGGTTAGGTTTTAGGTTTAGGGTAAGGGTTAGTGTTTAAGTTAGGGCTAGGGGTCAGGTTTTGGTTATGGGTGAGGGTTAGGGTTAGTGTTAGTTTTAGGGTTAGTGTTAGCGATATGGGTTTGGTTTAGGGTTAGGTTTATAATTAGCGTTAGGGTTAGGGTTAGGTTGAGATTTACAGTTAGGGTCAGGTTAGTGTTCAAATTTAGTTTTAAGGTTTTTGTTAGGGTTAGGGTTCGGGTTAGGATTTGGGATAGTGTAAGGTTTAGGGTTAGTGTTAGTTTCAGTGATATGGTTAGTGTTAGGTTTAGGGTTAGGGTTGGGTTTAGCATTAGGTTTAGGTTTAGCATTAGTGTTAGGTTTAGGTTTAGTGTAAGGGATTAGGAATTAGGGATACGGTTAGGGTTAGGGTTAGGGTTAAGGTTAGTGTTACTTCTAGTTTTAGGGTTAGGTTTAGGATTAGGGTTAGTGTTATGGGTAGGGTAAGGATTAGGGTTAGGGTTTGTGGTTTGGTTTAGGTTTAGTGTTGGGGTTAAGGTTAGGGTTACGTTTAGGGTTAGGGTTAAGGTTAGAAGTTAGCGTTAGTGTTAGTGTAAGGTTTAGCGTTAGGTTTAGTGTTAGCATTATGGTTAGGGTTAGGGTTAGGGTTAGAGGTTAGTTTTACATTTAGGTTTAGCCTTAGTGTTAGGGATAGGGTAAGGGTAAGAGTAATGGTTAGGGTTAGGGTTAGGGTTAATGTTGGGGTTAGCATTAGGTTTAGGTTTAGGGTTAGCATTAGGGTTAGATTTAGGTTTAGGTTTAGGGTTAGGGGTTAGGATTTAAGGATAGAGTTACGGTTAGGGTTAGGGTTAGGTCAGCATTAGATTTAGTGTTTAGTAGTTATAGATAGGGTTAGGGTTAGGCTTCAGATTACTGTTAGGCTTAGGGTTACGATTGGTTTATGGTTAGGGTAAGGGTTAGTGTTTGGTTTTAGTGGTTAGGGTTAGGGTTAGGGTATGGTTAGGGTTATGGTTAAGTTTAGGTTACGGTTAGGTTTAGAGTTCAGGATCGGGTTAGTGTTAGGTTTAGGTTAAGACAAGGTTAGGGATCATGTTAGGGTTTTGCTTAGTGTTAGAGGTTAGTTTTGGGTTAGGGTTAGGGTAAGAGTTAGGGTTAGGCTTGGGGTTGGCATTAGGTTTAGGTTTAGGGTTAGGGTTAGTGTTAGGTTTAGGGTCAGGTTTAGGGTTAGTCTTACAGTTATGATTAGGGTTAGTTTTATGTTAGGGTTAGCTTTAGCAGTTAGGTATTAGGCATAGGGTTAGTGTTAGGCTTTGGGTCAGGGTTAGGTTTATGGTTACGGTTAGGCTTAGGGTTATGGTTAGGTTTGCGTTAGGTTTAGAGGTTAGGTGTTAGGATAGGGTTAGGGTTACGCTTTGGGTTACTGTTAGCCTTTGGTTTACGATTGAGTTTACCGTTAGGGTTAGGGTTAGGGTTTGGGTTAGCTGTTAGTGTTAGTGTTAGGGTTGTGGTTTTGGTTAGGTTTAGGGTTAGGGGTAGGTTTACGATTAGGTTTAGTGTTAGAGTTAGTGTTAGGGTTAGGGATAGGATAAGGTTTAGGGTTAGGGTTAGGGTTAGTGTTAGGTTTAGGGTCAGGTTTAGGGTTAGTCTTACAGTTATGATTAGGGTTAGTTTTATGTTAGGGTTAGCTTTAGCAGTTAGGTATTAGGCATAGGGTTAGTGTTAGGCTTCGGGTCAGGGTTAGGTTTATGGTTACGGTTAGGCTTAGGGTTATGGTTAGGTTTGCGTTAGGTTTAGAGGTTAGGTGTTAGGATAGGGTTAGGGTTACGCTTTGGGTTACTGTTAGCCTTTGGTTTACGATTGAGTTTACCGTTAGGGTTAGGGTTAGGGTTTGGGTTAGCTGTTAGTGTTAGTGTTAGGGTTGTGGTTTTGGTTAGGTTTAGGGTTAGGGGTAGGTTTACGATTAGGTTTAGTGTTAGAGTTAGTGTTAGGGTTAGGGATAGGATAAGGTTTAGGGTTAGGGTTAGGGTTAGTGTTAGGGGAAGTTTTAGGATTAGGGTTAGCATTAGTGTTAGCCTTACATTTAGGGTTACAAGTTAGTTTTAATGTTAGTGTTAGTTTTAGAATTAGGGTTTGGGATAGGGTAAGGTTTAGGGTTATGGTTAGGGTTAGGTTTAGTGTTAGGTTTAGGTTCATGGTTAGCAGTAAGGAGTTAGGAATAGGGTTATGGTTAGGGTTACGGTTAATGTTAAGGTTAGTGTTAAGTTTAATTTTAGTGTTAGCGTTAGAGTTATGTTAATATTAGGTTTACGGGTTCAGTGTTAGGCATAGGGTTAGGTTAGGCTTTGGGTTATGGTTAGAGTTTAGGGTTACGGTTAGAGTTGGGGTTAGGGTTAGGTTAGCATTAGGATTAGGGGTTAGGTGTTAGGGATAGGGTTAGGGTTAGGCTTCAGGTTACTGTTAGTGTTAGGTTTATAATTCCATTTAGGGATAGGGTTAGGTTTAGGGTTATGGTTTGTGGTTAGGGGTTAGGGTTAGGGTTAGGGTTTGGGTTTGGGTTAGGGTTAGGCTTAGGGTTATGTTAGGCTTAGGGTTAGGTTTAGTTTAGGTTTAGTGTTAGGTTTAGGTTTAAGTTTAGCGTTACGTGTAAGGTTAGGTTAGATTTAGGGTTAGGGGTTTGGTGTTAGGGATAGGTTTAGTGTTAGGATTCAGGTTACTGTTAGGTTTAGGGTTACGATGGGGTTTATGTTAGGGTTAGGGTTAGGGTTAGCATTAGTTGTAGGGTTAGGTTCCCGGTTAGGGGTTAGTTTTGAGGCTAGGTTAATGTTAGGGTTATGCTTAGCGTTACAATTAGGTTTAGGGTTAGGTTTAGATTTATCTTTAGGATTAGGGTTTGGGTTAAAGATTGGGGTAAGGTGTTAGGTTTAGGGTTATATTTAGGCTTTGTGCTAGGGTTTGGGTTTTATGGTTAGTGTTAGGGTTTAGAGTTAGTGTTTGCTTTAGGCTTAGGGTTAGGGTTAGGGTTAGGGGTTAGGTGTTAGTGATTATGTTAGTGTTAGGCTTCAGGTTATGTTTAGCGTTAGGGTTATGATTAGGTTTAGGGTTATGGTTAGCGGTAGCGTAATTTTAGGGTTAGGTTTATTGTTAACGTTAGGTTTAGGGTTAGGGCTAGTGTTAGGGTTAAAATTAGGGTTACGATTAGTGTTAAGTTTAGTGTTAGGGCTTAGGTTTAATGTTAGGGTTGGTTTTATGTTAGGGCTAAGGTCCAGGTTTAGGGTTATTATTAGGGTTAGTTTTAGTGTTAGGGTTAGGGTTAGTGGTATGGGTTAGGTTTAGGGTTAGGATCAAGGTTAGGGTTAGGGTTATGGTAAGTGTTAATGTTAGGTTGAGGTTTAGGTTTAGGTTTAGGTCTAGGGTTAGTGTTAGTTTTAGGGTTAGTGTTAGTGTTAGGGTTAGGATTAGAGGTTAGTTTTAGGGTTAGGGTTAAGGTTAGGGTTAGGGTTAGGGTTAGAGATAGGGTAAGGATTAGGGTTAGGGTTAGTGTTAGGGTTAGTGTTAGTGTTAGGGTTAGGGTTAGCATTACAGTTGGAGTTAGCGTTAGGTTTATGTTAGGGTTAGGTTAGTTTTAGGTTTCGGTTTAGGGTAAGGGGTTGGGAGTTAGGTAAAGGGTTAGGGTTGGCGTTAGGGTAAAGGTTAGTGTTAAGTTTAGTTTTAGGGTTAGGTTTAGGAATAGTGTTAGGTTTAGTTTTCAGGGTTAGGATTAGGGTTAGGGTAAAGTTACATTTAGGGTTCCCATTAGGGTTAGGTTAGCGTTTGGTATAGAGGTTAAGTTTTAAGGATACCTGTAGGGTTAGGCTTCGGATTACTGTTAGGGTTAGGGATACGATTGGGGTTTAGTGTTAGGGTTAAGGTTAAGGTTAGGTTTTGTGGTTAGGGGATAGGTTTTGGATTAGGGTTAGTGTTTGGGTTAGGGTTAGGGTTACGATTAGGTTTAGGTTTAGGTTTAGGGTTAGATTTATGGTTAGTTGTAGGGTTAGCGTCAGGTTTAGGATTAGTGTTAGTGTTAGGGTTAGGATTAGGGTTAGGATTAAGGTTAGGTTTAGGGCGTGTTAGGGTTTAGGTGCTAGTGATAGGGTTACGATTAAGCTGCAGTTAATAGTTAGCGTTAGGGTTATGAGTAGGTTATGTCTAGGTTTGGGTTAGCATTAGGTTTATGCTTAGGTTTAGGGTTAGTGTTAGGTTTAGGTTTTTAGTTAGGGGTTAGGAGTTAGGGATAGGGTTAGAGTTGGGTTAGGGTTAAGGTTAGTGTTAGGGTTAGTTTTAGGTTTAGCGTTAGGATTAGTGTTTGGGTTAGGGTTTAGGGTAGTGTTAGTGTAAGGGTTAGTGTTACGGTTAGGATTAGGTATAGGTTTTGGGTTAGGTTTAGGCTTAGGGTTAAGGTTAGGTTTAGGTTTAGTGTTAGAGTTAAGCTTAGGGTTAAAGTTAGGGATTAGGGTTAGGTTTAGGGTTTGGTTTAGGGTTAGGGTTATGGTTAGACAAGGTTAGAGTTGGGGTTAGGTTTAGGGTTAGTGTTATGGTTATGGTTAGAGTTAGGGTTAGGTTTGGGATTAGGGTTTAGGGTTAGGGGTAGGTTTAGGCTTTGGGATAGGGTTAAGGTTTTATGGTTTGAGTTAGGGTTAGGTTTAGCGTTAGGGTTAGGATTAGCATTTAGGGTTCGTATCAGTGTTAGCCTTAGTGTTAGGGTTAGCATTATGTTTATGGTTAGGGGTTATGGTTATGGTTAGGGTTAACTTTAGGTATAGTGTCACGGTTAGTGTTAGGTTTAGGGCTAGGTTTAGTGTTAGGGTTAGGGTAAGTGTCAGGGTTAGGCTTCGGGTTAGAGTTAGAGGTTAGATTAAGTGATAGGGTTAGGGTTATGTTTAGCGTTAGGTTTGTGATTCGGGTTAGGGTTAGGTTTAGGTTTACAATTATGCTGAGTGTTAGTGTTAGGTTTCGGGTTAGGGATAGGTGTTAGTGTTAGTGTTAGAGTGAGGGTTAGGTTTAGGCTTAAGGGCCAGGGTTAGTGTTAGGGTTAGAGTTAGGGGTTATGGTTATGGTTAGGGTTAGGGTTAATGTTTGGGTTAGGGGTAGATTTAGGAGTTAGAGTTTAGGGTTTTTGTTAGGGTTAGAGTTTAGTGTTAGGGTTAGCTTTAGATTTATGTTTAGGGTAAGTGTTATGGTTTGAAGTTAGAGTTTGTGTTAGTGTTAGAGTTAGGGTTATGGTTAAGTTTATTGTTAGGGCTAGATTACCGTTATGTTTAAGTTTAGGGTTAGGGTTAGGGTTAAGTTTAGGGTTAGGGTTCAGGTTCGTGTTAGGGTTAGGGTTAGGGTAAGACAAGTATAGGGTTGGGGTTAGGGCTAGGGTTAGATTCATCTTTGGGGTTAAGGATAGGTGTTAGTGTTAGTGTTAGAGTGAGGGTTAGGTTTAGGCTTAAGGGCCAGGGATAGTGTTAGTGTAAGGGTTAGAGTTAGGGGTTATGGTTATGGTTAGGGTTAGGGTTAATGTTTGGGTTAGGGCTAGATGTAAGAGTTAGAGTTTAGGGTTTTTGTTAGGGTTAGAGTTTAGTGTTAGGGTTAGCTTTAGATTTATGTTTAGGGTAAGTGTTATTGTTTGAAGTTAGAGTTTGTGTTAGTGTTAGAGTTAGGGTTATGGTTAAGTTTATTGTTAGGGCTAGATTACCGTTATGTTTAAGTTTAGGGTTAGGGTTAGGGTTAAGTTTAGGGTTAGGGTTCAGGTTCGTGTTAGGGTTAGGGTTAGGGTAAGACAAGTATAGGGTTGGGGTTAGGGCTAGGGTTAGATTCATCTTTGGGGTTAAGGATAGGTGTTAGTGTTAGTGTTAGAGTGAGGGTTAGGTTTAGGCTTAAGGGCCAGGGATAGTGTTAGTGTAAGGGTTAGAGTTAGGGGTTATGGTTATGGTTAGGGTTAGGGTTAATGTTTGGGTTAGGGCTAGATGTAAGAGTTAGAGTTTAGGGTTTTTGTTAGGGTTAGAGTTTAGTGTTAGGGTTAGCTTTAGATTTATGTTTAGGGTAAGTGTTATTGTTTGAAGTTAGAGTTTGTGTTAGTGTTAGAGTTAGGGTTATGGTTAAGTTTATTGTTAGGGCTAGATTACCGTTATGTTTAAGTTTAGGGTTAGGGTTAGGGTTAAGTTTAGGGTTAGGGTTCAGGTTCGTGTTAGGGTTAGGGTTAGGGTAAGACAAGTATAGGGTTGGGGTTAGGGCTAGGGTTAGATTCATCTTTGGGGTTAAGGATAGGTGTTAGTGTTAGTGTTAGAGTGAGGGTTAGGTTTAGGCTTAAGGGCCAGGGATAGTGTTAGTGTAAGGGTTAGAGTTAGGGGTTATGGTTATGGTTAGGGTTAGGGTTAATGTTTGGGTTAGGGCTAGATGTAAGAGTTAGAGTTTAGGGTTTTTGTTAGGGTTAGAGTTTAGTGTTAGGGTTAGCTTTAGATTTATGTTTAGGGTAAGTGTTATTGTTTGAAGTTAGAGTTTGTGTTAGTGTTAGAGTTAGGGTTATGGTTAAGTTTATTGTTAGGGTTAGATTACCGTTATGTTTAAGTTTAGGTTTAGGGTTATGGTTAAGGTTAGGGTTAGGGTTCAGGTTCGTGTTAGGGTTAGGGTTAGGGTAAGACAAGTATAGGGTTGGGGTTAGGGCTAGGGTTAGATTCATCTTTAGGGTTAAGGTTAAGGTTAGAGTTTGGGTTTAGGGCTTAGGTTTAGTGTTAGGGTTAGTGTTTGTGTTAGGGTTAGGGTTTTATGGTTAGTGTTAGGGTTTATGGTTGGTGTTTGGTTTAGGCTTAGGTTTAGGGTTAGGGTTAGGGTTAGTGGTTAGGTGTTAGTGATAGGGTTAGTGTTAGGCTTCGAGTTACGGTTAGGTTTAGGGTTATGATTAGCTTTACGGTTAGGGTTAGGGTTACGGTTAGGGTTTAGTGTTAGGGTTACTGTTAGGGTTATGGTTAAGGTTATGTTTAGTGTTAGGGTTAGTTATAGGGTTATTGTTAAGTTTTGCGTTAGGGTTTGGGTTAGTGTTAGGCTTTAGGGTTAGGGTTAAGGTTAGGGTTATGGTTAGTATTAGGGGTTACTGTTATGGTTGGGATTATGTTTAGTGTTTGTGTTAGCATTAGGGATTAGAGTCAGATGTTAGATTTAGGCTTTGAATAAGGGTTAAGGTTAAGGTGAGTGTGGAGGGTTAAGGTTAGTGGTAGGTTTATGTTTAAGGTTAGGATTAGGGTTAGAATTTAGGCTCAGGTTTGCTATTACGTTTAGGGTTAGTGTTAGGGATAGTGTTAGGAATTGAGATAGGATTAGGGTTAGGGTTAGCATTAGGGCTAGTTTTAGGGTTAGAGGATTACTGTTAGAATTGAGGTTAGGGTTAGGGTTAGCATTAAGGTTAAGGTTAGTTATAGGGTTAGGGTTAAGTTTAGGGTTAGTTTGTTAGGGGTTAGGGTTAGGTTTAGGGTTAGGGTTCAGGTTCTGGTTCTGGTTCTGGTTATGGTTAGGGTGTGACAAGTTTTGTGTTGGGGTAAGGGTAGGGTTAGATTTACATTTAGTGTTAGGATTAGGGTTAGAATTTGGGATTAGAACATAGGTTTAGGTTTAGGTTTAGGGTTTGTGTTAGGGTTAGGGTTTTATGGATAGTGTTAGGGTTTAGGTTTAGTGTTTGTTTAGGCTAAGGGTTAGGGTTAGGGTTAGTGTTAGAGTTAGGGTTAGGGTTAGGGGTTTGGTGTTAGGGAGACGGTTAGTGTTAGGCTTCGGGTTATGGTTAGTGTTAGGATTATGATTAGGTTTAGGTTTAGGGTTAGGGTTAGTGTTAAACTTAGGTTTAGGTTTAGGATTACTTTTAGGTTTAGGTTTTGGGTTAGGTTTAGGGTTAAGTTTAGGGCAAGGGTTAGTTTTAGGGTGAGGATTAGGTATAGGGTTTGTGTTAGGGTTAGGGGTTAGGTTTAGGGTTAGGATTAGGATTAGGTTTAGAATTTACGGTTAGTGTTAGTGTTAGGCTTAGGGTTTGGGCTTAGGATTAGGGTTAGAGTTTGTGTTAGCATTAGATTTAGGGTTACGGTTATGGTTAGATGCTACTTTTAGGGTTAGTGTTTGGGTTAGATTAGGGTTTAGGTTAGGGTTAGGAATAAGGTAAGGGTTAGGGTTAGTGTTAGTTTAGGGTTAGGTTTAGGGTTAATTTTAGCGTTACGTGTAGGGTTACGGATAAGGTTAGTGTTAAGATTAGTGTTAGTGTTAGGATTAGGTTTAGGTTTAGGCTTAGGATTCGGGATCGGTTTAGAGTTAGGGTTAGGGTAAGACAAGGTTAGTGTTGGGGTTAGGTTTAGGGTTAGGGTTAGATTTATCTTTAGGGTTAGGGTTAGGGTTAGAGTTTGGGGTTAGAGGTTAGTTTTAGGTTTAGGTTTATCGTTTGTGTTAGGCTTTGTGTTTTATGGATATTATTAGTGTTTAGGGATAGAGTTTGGTTTAGGCTTAGGGTTATGGTTAGGGTTAGGGCTTAGGTGTTAGCAGTAGGGTTAGTGTTAGGCTTCGGGTTATGGTTAGTGTTAATGTTATGATTAGGTTTAGGGTTAGTGTTAGTGTTAGCATTAGGTTTAGTGTTATGTTTAGTGTTAGTGTTAGTTTTAGTGTTTGGGTAAGGGTTAGGGTTAAGGTTAGGGTTAGGTTTATTTTTAGGTTGAGTGTTAGTTTTGCGATAGTTTTATGGATAGGGTTTAGGGTGAGTGTTAAGTTTAGGGTTTGGTTTTAGGTTTAGGGTTAGGGTTAGGGCTTTGTGTCAGGGTTAGGGTTAGGGGTGAGGGTTAAGGTTAGTGTTAAGTTTATGGTTTGGGTTAGTGGTTTGGGTTTGGTTTCAGGTTATATTTATTGTTAGGGTTAGGCTTATTTTTAGGTTGAGGTTTAGGGTTAGGTTAGTGTTAGAAGTTAGTTTTAGGGTTATTGTTATTGTTAGGGTTAGGGTTCGGGTTTGCGTTAGGATTTGGGATAGTGTGTTAGGGTTAGGGTTAAGATCAGTGATACGGTTAGTGTTAGGGTTAGGGTTGGCTTTAGTGTTAGGTTTAGGTTTAGCATTAGTTTTAGGTTTAGGTTTAGGCTAAGGGATTAGGAATTAGTGATATGTTTAGGGTTAGGGTTAGGGTTAAGGTTAGTGTTAGGGTTAGTTGTAGGGTTATGGTTAGGATTAGGGTTAGGCTTATGGTTACGGTAAGGGTTAGGGTTAGGGTTAGTGGTATGGGTTAGGTTTAGTGTTTAGGTTAAGGTTAGGGTTAGGTATAGGGTTAGGGTTAGGGTTAGGTTGAGGTTTACGGTTAGGGTTAGGTTTCAGGTTAGGGTTAGGGTTAGCAGTTAGCTTTAGTGTTAGTGTTAGGGTTAGCATTGGGTTTAGTGTTAGGGTTAGGGTTAGGGTTAGGGTTAGGTTTAGAGGTTAGTTTTATGGTTATGTTTAGGGTTACAGTTAGGGATAGTGTAAGGGTAAGGGTAATGTTTAGGGTTAGGGTTAGTGTTAGGGTTAGGGTTAATGTTAGTGTTGTGGTTAGCGTTATGTTTCGTTTTAGGGTTATGGTTAGTTTAAGGTTTACGTTTAGGGTTGGGGGTTAGAATTTAAGGGTAGGGTTAGGGTTAGGGCTAAGGTTAGTGTTAGGGTTAGTTTTAGGGTTAAGTTTAGTATTAGGGTTAGGGTTAGGGTTACCGTTAGGTTTAGGGTTAGGGTTAGGTTTGGGTTAGGTTTATGTGTTCGGTGTTAGGCATAGGTTTCGGGTTAGGCCTCAGGTTAGGGTTAGGACTATGGTTAGGGTTAGGGGTTAGGATTAGGTCTGCCTTAGATTTAGTGTTTAGTAGTTATGTATAGGGTTAGGGTTAGGCTTTGGGTTACTGTTTGGCTTAGGGTTACAATTGGGTTTATGGTTAGGGTTAGGGTTAGGGTTAGTGTTTGGTTTTACGGGTTAGGGTTAAGGTTAGTGTTATGGCAGGGTTAGGGTTATGGTTAGGTTTAGTTTAGGGTTAGGGTTAGAGTTCGGATTCGGGTTAGTGTTAGGTTTAGGGTAAGACAAGGTTAGGTTTGGGGTTAGTGTTTAGGTTAGGGTTAGAGGTTAGTTTTGGATTAGTGTTAGGTTTAGGGTTAGGGTTGGGGTTTACATTAGGTTTAGTTTTAGGGTGAGGGTTAGTGTTAGGTTTAGGGTTAGGCTTTGGGTTAGGCTTACGGTTATGGTTAGGGTTAGTGTTAGGTTAAGGTTAGCTTTAGCAGTTAGGTATTAGGCATAGGGTTAGTGTTAGGCTTCAGTTTAGGCTTAGGGTTAGGGTTATGGTTAGGTTTAGGGATAGGGTTAGATTGGCGTTAGTTTTAGAGGTTAGGTGTTAGGATAGGGTTAGGGTTAGGCTTCGGGTTACTGTTATGGTTTGGTTTATTTGGGTTTACTATTAGGGTTTGGGTTAGGTTTTGGGTTAGGGGTAGGGTTACGATTAATTTAGGGTTAGGGTTAGTGTTAGGGTTAGGGATAGGATAAGGTTTAGGATTAGGGTTAGGGTTAGGTTTAGGGTTTAGTTTTAGGGTGAAGGTTAGCGTTAGTGTTAGGGTTAGGGTTAGGATTCCAGGTTAGTTTTAGTGTTAGGGTTAGGGTTAGGGATAGGGTAAGGTTTAGGGTTACGGTTAGGGTTAGGTTTAGTGTTAGGTTTAGTTTCAAGGTTAGGCGTAAGGAGTTAGTAAAAGGGTCATGGTTAAAGTTAAGGTTAGTGTTAAGTTTAGTTTTAGGGTTAGGGTTAGAGTTATGTTAAGATTAGGTTTACGGGATAAGTGTTAGGCATAGGGTTAGGTTAGGCTTTGGGTTAGGGTTAGGGTTTAGGGTTACAGTTAGGGTTGGGTTTAGGTTTAGGTTAGCATTAATTTTAGGGTTTATGGGTTAGTTATAGTGGTAGGGTTAGGCTTCAGGTTACTCTTAGAGTTAGGTGTATAATTCCATTTAGGAATAGTGTTAGGGTTAGGGTTATGGTTTGGGATTAGGGGTTAGGGTTAGGGTTAGGGTTAGGGTTTGAATTTGGGTTACGGTTAGGCTTAGGGTTAGGTTAGGCTTAGGGTTAGGGTTAGGGTTTGAATTTGGGTTACGGTTAGGCTTAGGGTTAGGTTAGGCTTAGGGTTAGGGTTAGGGTTTGTTTAGGTTTAGTGTTAGGTTTAGGGTTAAGGTTAGCGTTACGTGTAGGGTTAGGTTAGATTTAGGTTTAGGGGTTAGATGTTAGGGATAAGGTTAGGGTTAGGCTTCATGTTACTGTTAGGCTTAGGGTTACGATGGGGTTTATGTTAGGGTTAGGGTTAGGGTTAGGTTAGGGTTAGGGTTAGTTTTAGGGTTAGGGTTAGGTTTAGGGTTAGGGTTAGGGTTAGGGATTAGGTTTAAGGTTTGGGTTAACGTTAGTGTTGTGGTTAGGTTTAAGATTAGGTTTAGGGTTAGGTTTAGATTTGTCTTTAGGGTTAGGGTTAGGGTTTGTGTTTGGGGTAATGTGTTAGGTTTAGTGTTAGGTTTAGGCTTTGTGTTAGGGTTAGGTTTTTATGGTTAGTGTTAGGGTTAAAGTTAGTGTTTGGTTTAGGCTTAGGGTTAGGGTAAGGTTTACGGGTTAGATGTTAGTGATTATGTTAGTGTTAGCCTAGGGGTTATGTTTAGCGTTAGGGTTATGATTAGGTTTAGGGTTTCGGTTAGGGGTAGCGTAGTTTTAGGGTTAGGTTTAGGGTTAGGGTTAGGGTTAGTGTTTGGGTTAGTCTTAGGGTTAATGTTAGGTTTAGGGTTAGCTTTAGGGTGAGGGTTAGGTTTAGGGTTAGTGTTAGGGTCAGGGTTTAGGTTTAGGGTTAGGATTAGGGTTAGGGTTAAGCTTAAATTTAGGGTTACGATTAGTGTTAAGGCTTAGGTTTATGGTTTGGGTTGGTTTTAGAGTTAGGGCTAAGGTCCAGAGTTAGGGTTATTTTTAGGTTTAGGTTTAGCATTACGGTTAGGGTTAGCCATATGCGTTAGGTTTACGGTTAGTATCAAGGTTAGGGTTAGGGTTATTGTAAGTGTTAGTGTTAGGTTGAGTTTTAGGGTTAGGGTTAAGCCTAGGGTTAGTGTTAGTGTTAGGGTTAGTGTTAGTGTTAGGGTTAGGATTAGAGTTTAGTTTTAGGGTTAGGGTTAAGGTTAAGGTTAGGGTCAGGGTTAGAGTTAGGGTAAGGTTTAGGGTTAGGGTTATTGTTAGGGTTAGGTTTAGCGTTAGAGTTGGAGTTAGCGTTAGGATTATGGTAGGGTTATGGTTAGTTTTAGGTTTAGGTTTAGTGTAAGTGTTTGGGAGTTAGGGATAGGGTTAGTGTTAGCGTTAGGGTTAAGGTTAGTGTTAGGGTTAATTTTAGAGTTAGGTTTAGGATTAGTGTTAGGTTTAGGGTTCAGAGTTAGGATTAGGGTTAGGGGTAGAGTTACAGTTAGGGTTATGGTTAGGGTTAGGTTAGCGTTTGGTATAGAGGTTAAGTGTTAAGGATACGTTTAGGGTTAGGCTTCGGGTTGCTGTTAGGTTTAGGGTAACGATTGGGGTTTAGGGTTAGGTTTAAGGTTAAAGTTAGGGTTTGGTTTAACGGATAGGGTTTGGGTTAGGGTTAGTGTTTTTGTTAGGGTTAGGGTTATGGTTAAGTTTAGTGTTAGTGTTAGATTACTGTTAGGTTTAAGATTAGGTTTAGGTTTAGTGTTAGGGTTAATGTTAGGGTTAGGGTTCAGGATCGTGTTAGGGTTAGGGTTAGGGTAAGACAAGTTTAGGGTTTGGGTTAGGGCTAGGGTTAGATTTATCTTTAGAGTTAAGGTTACGGTTAGAGTTTGGGATTAGGGCTTAGGTTTAGTGTTAGAGTTAGTGTTTATGTTATGGTTAGAGTTTTATTGTTAGTGGTAGGGTTTATGGTTGGTGTTTTGTTTAGGCTTAGGTTTAGGGTTAGGGTTATTGTTAAACTTAGGGTTAGGTTTAGGATTAGTTTTAGGCTTAGGATTTGGGTTTAGGGTTAGGGTTAAGTTTAGGGTGAGGGTTAGTTTTAGGGTTAGTGTTAGGGTTAGTGTTAGGTTTTGGGTTAGAATTAGGGTTAGGGTTAGAGTTTAGGGTTAGTGTTAGTGTTAGGTTTAGGGTTTGGTCTTAGGATTAGGGTTAGCGTGAGTGTTAGCGTTAGAGTTAGTGTTAAGGTTATGGATAGATGCTACTCTTAGTCTTAGTTTTTAGGTTATGGTTAGGGTTTGTCTCAGCCTTAGGGATAGGGTACGGGTTAGTGTTAGGGTTAGTTTAAGGTTAGCGTTAGGCTTAGGGTTAAGGTTAGCGTTACGTGAAGGGTTATGGATAAGGTTAGTGTTAGGCTTAATGTTATTGTTAGTGTTAGGATTAGGGTTAACTTTAGGGTTAGGTTTAGGGTTAGGATTCGGGATTGGTTTAGGGTTAGTTTAGGGTAAGACAAGGTTAGGGTTGGGGTTAAGTTTAGGTTTAGGGTTAGATTTATCTTTAGGGTTAGGGTTAGGGTTAGGGTTAGAGTTTGGGGTTAGAGGTTAGTTTTAGGTTTAGGGTTAGCGTTTGTGTTAGGGTTTGTGTTTTATGGTTATCGTTAGGGTTTAGGGATTGTGTTTTGTTTAGGCTTAGGGTTAGGGTTAGGGTTAGTGCTTAGGTGTTAGGGATAGGGTTAGTGTTAGGCTTCGGGTTACGGTTAGTGTTAAGGTTATGATTAGGTTTAGGGTTAGTGTTAGTGTTAGCGTTAAGTTTAGGGTTAATGTTAGGTTTATAGTATGGGTTAAGGATAAGGTTAGGGTTAGGTTAGGGTTAGTTTTAGGTTTTGGGTAAGGGTTAGGGTTAAGGTTAGGGTTAGGGTTATTTTTAGGGTGAATGTTAAGTTTAGGGATAGTTTTAGGGTTTGGGTTTAGGGTTGCTGTTAAGTTTAGGGTTAGGTGTTAGGTTTAGGGTTAGTCTTAGGTTTAGGGCTAGGGTTCAGGGTTTGGGTTAGGTGTGAGGTTTAGGTTTAGTGTTAGGTTTAGGGTTATGCTTAGCGGTATGGGTTTGGTTTAGAGTTAGGTTTATAGTTAGGCTTAGGTTAGGTTAGGGTTAGGGTTAGTTTGAGGTTTAGGGTTAGATTAGGTTAGTGTTTGAAGTTAGTTTAAGGGTTATTGTTGGTGTTAGGGTTAGGTTTTTGGTTAGGATTTGTGATAGTGTAAGGGTTAGGGTTAGTGTTAGGGTTAGTGATAGGGTTAGTTTTGGGGTTAGGGTTAGGGTTGGGTTTAGCATTAGGTTTAGGTTTAGCGTTAGTGTTAGGTTTAGTTTTAGGGTATGGGATGAGGAATTAGGGATATGGTTAGGTTTAGGATTAGGTTTAAGGTTAGTGTTAGGCTTAGTTTTAGGGTAAGGGTTAGAATTAGGGTTAGCGTTATGGTTAGGGTAAGGTTTAGGGTTAGGGTTAGCGGTATGGTTTAGGTTTAGTGTCCGGGTTAAAGTTAGGTTTATGGTTAGTATTAGGGGTTACTGTTATGGTTAGGGTTAGGTTTAGTGTTTGGGTTAGGGTTATGGGTTAGAGTCAGAGGTTATCTTTAGGCTTTGGATAAGGGTTAGTGTTAGGGTTAGTGGGTAGGGTTAAGGTTAGTGGTAGGTTTGTGTTTAAGACTAGGGTTAGTGTTAGAATTTAGGCTTAGGGTTGCTATTACATTTAGGGTTAATGTTAGGGATAGGGTTAGGGATTTGGGATAGTGTTAGGGTTAGGGTTAGCATTAGGGTTAGGGTTAGAGCTAGAGGGTTACTGTTAGAGTTAGGGTTAGGGTTAGCATTAAAATTAGGATTCGTTATAGGGTTAGGGTTAAGTTTAGGGTTAGTTTGTTAGGGGTTAGGGTTAGGTTTAGGGTTAGGGTTCAGGTTCTTGTTCTGGTTCTGGTTAGGTTTAGGGTAAGACAAGTTTTGGGTTGGCTAAAGATAGGGTTAGATTTATATTTGGTGTTAGGATTAGGTTTTGAGTTTGGGATTAGAACATAGGTTTAGGTTTAGGTTTAGGGTTTGTGTTAGTGTTAGGGTTTTATGGTTAGTGTTAGGGTTTAGGTTTAGTGTTTGGTTTAGGCTAAGGGTTAGGGTTAGGGTTAGTGTTAGAGTTAGGGTTAGGTTTAGGGGTTTGGTGTTAGGGAGAGGGTTAGTGTTATGCTTCGGGTTATGGTTAGTGTTAGGATTATGATTAGGTTTAGGGTTAGGGTTAGAGTTTAGTGTTAGGGCTAGGGTTCAGTTTAGGTTTAAGGTTAGCAATAGTTATAGGTTTAGAGTTAAATTTTGGGTTTGGGTTAGATTTACGGTTTATGGTTAGTGTTAGGGTTAGAGTTATGGTTAGTATTAGGAGTTACTGTTACGGTTAGGGTTATGGTTAGTGTTTGGGTTAGGGTTAGGGGTTAGAGTCAGAGGTTAGGATTAGGCTTTTGGTAAGGGTTAAGGTTAGGGTTAGTGAATAGGGTTAGGGTTATTGTTAGGGTTATTTTTAAGGTTAGGGTTAGGGTTAGAAGTTAGTGTTAGGGTTGAGAATAGGTTTAGGGTTAGTGTTAGGGATAGGGTTAGGGATTTGGGACAGGGTTAGGGTTAGGTTTAGGGTTAGGTTTAGGATTAGGTTTATGGATAGGTTAGAGGGTTAGTGTTACAGGTAGGGTTACGTTTTGAGTTAACATTAAGGTTAGGTTTAGTTATAGCGTTAGGGTTAAGTTTAGGGTTAGTGTGTTATCGTTAGGCTTAGGGTTAGGGTTAGGGTTAGGGTTAGGGTTCAGGTTTGGGTTAGTTTTAGGGTTAGGGTAAGACAAGGTTTGGGTTGGGGTTAGGGCCAGGGTTAGATTTATATATAGTGTTATGACTAAGGTTAGAGTTTTGGGTTAGAGTTTAGGTTTAGGGTTAAGTTTAGGTTTTGTGTTAGTGTTAGGGTTTTGTGGTTAGTGTTACAGTTTAGGGTTAGTGTTTGGTTTAGGCTAAGGGTTAGGGTTAGGGTTAGTGTTAGAGTTAGGGTTAGGGTTTGGGGTTAAGTGTTAGGGATAGGGTTAGTGTTAGGCTTCGGGTTAAGTTAGTGTTAGTGTTATCATTAGGTTTAGGGTTAAGGTTAGTGTTAGGTTTAGGGTTAGGGTTAGGGTTACTTTTAGGGTGAGGGTTAGGTTTAGGGTTAGTATTAGGGTTTGGGTGTAGGTTTAGGGTTAGGGTTAGGGTTAGAGGTTAGGGTTAGAGTTTAGGGTTAGTGTTAGTGTTAGTATTAGGTTTAGGGTTTGCGCTTAGGTTTAGGGTTAATTCTAGTATTAGAGTTAGGGTTAGGGTTAGGTTTTGAAGCTACTTTTAGGGTTAGGGTTAGGGTTAGGGTTAGGGTTCCGATTAGAGTTAGGGATAGGTTAAGGGTTAGGGTTAGTTTTAGGGTTAGGGTTAGATTTGGAATTAGGTTTAGGGTTGGGGTTAGCGTTAGGTTTAGGGTTAGGTTTAGGGTTAGTGTTAGGTTTAGGTTTAGGAATAGGGGTTAGGAGTTAGGAATAGGGTTAAGGTTACATTTAGTTTTAGGGTTAGTTTTAGTGTTAGGTTTAGGAATAGGGTTATAGTTAGGGTTTAGTGTTAGGTTTAGGGTTATCGTTAGGGTTACGTTTAGGGTTAGTTTAGGGTTAGGTTTAAGGGTTAGGTGGTAGGGATAAGGTTAAGGTTAGGGTTAGGGTTGCGGTTAGCATTACGTTTATGGTTAGGGTTAGGGTTAGGTTTAGGTTAATGTTAGGTTTAGGAGTTAGGTGTCAAGGATAGGATTAGGGTTAGGCTTCTGGTTACTGTTAGAATTAGGATTATAATTGTGTTTAGGTTTAGGGTTAATGTTATGGTTTGGGGTTAGGGGTAAGGGTTAGGGTTTGGGTTAGGTTGAGGGTTAATCTGAGGGTTACGAGTAGATTTAGTGTTAGGGTTAGATTTATCTTTAGGTTTAGGGTTAGGTTTAGTGTTTGTGGTTAGAGGTTAGGTTATAGGGTTATTGTTAGGGTTTGTGTTAAGGTTTTATGGTTACTGTTAGGGTTTAGGTTTAGTGTTTGGTTTAGGCTTTGTGTTAGGGTTAGGGTTAGGGTTACAGTTAGGATTAGGTTTAGGGGTTAGTGTTAGGCATAAGGTTAGTGTTAGTCTTAGGGTTACGGTTAGTGTTAGGGTTATGATTAGGTTTAGCCTTAGGGTTAGATTTAGCATTAGGTTTAGTGTTAGGCGTAGGGTAAGTGTTAGGTTTAGGGTTTGGGTTAGGGTTAGGCTTAAGGATAGGGTTAGGCTTAAGGATAGGGTTAGGTTAGATTTAGGGTGAGGGTTAGGTTTAGAGTTAGTGTTAGGTTTAGGTTTTGGTTAGGTGTTAGGAGTTAGGGATAGGGTTAGGGTTAGGGTTAGGGTTACGGTTAGTGTTATGGTTAGTTTAAGGGTTAGGGTTAGGAATAGGGGTCGAGTTAGGGTTTAGGGTTGGGTTAGGGTTAGGGTTTGGGATTAGGGGTTATGTTTAGGGGTAGGGTTAGGTTTTGGTTTAGTTTTAGGGTTTTATTGTTAGGGTTAAGGTTAGGGTTAGTGTTAGGGTTTGGGTTAGGGTTAGGGTTACGGTTAAAGGTTAGGATTAGTGTTAGGCTTATGGTTAGGGTTGGAGTTTGGTTTATGGTTATGAGTTAGGGTTAGGGTTAGGGTTAGTTTTATGGATAGTGTTAGGGTTAGTGTTAGGGTTACGGTTAGATTTAGGGCCTGGCTTAGTATTAGGTTTAGTGTCAGGGATAGGCTTAGGCTTTTGGTTAGGGTTAGAGGTTAGATTAAGAGTTAGGGTTAGGTTTAGTGTTAGGTTTAGCATTAGGTTTAGGATTTGGGTTAGGGTTAGTGTAACGGTTAGGTTTTAGGGTTAGGGTTAGGTTTAGGGTTAGTGTTAGTGTTAGATTTAGGGTTTGGGCTTAGGTTTAGGGTTAGGGTTAGTGTTAGCGTTAGAGTTACGTTTAGGGTTAGGGTTAGAATGTACTTTTAAGGTTAGTGTTAAGGTTAGGTTTAGAGGTTGGGTTAGGGTTAGGGATAGGCTAAGGGTTAGGGTTAGAGTTAGTGTTAGGGTTACGGTTAGGGTTATGATTAGTGTTAGTGTTAGGGTTGTGGTTAGTTTTAGGTTTAGGGTTGGGGTTAGGTTTAGTGTTAGGTTAAGGTTTAGGGTTAGGGGTTAAGAATTAGGGATAAGGTTATGGTTAGGGTTAGGGTTTAGGTTAGTGTTAGGGTTAGTTTTAGGTTTAGGGTTAGGATTTTGGTTAGGGTTAATGTTTAGATTTAGGGTTGAGGTTTGGGTTTGGGTTACGGTTAGGCTTATGGTTAGGGTTATGTTAGCATTAGGTTTATGGGTTAGTTTTTAGGGATAGGGTTATGGTTACGGCTTACTGTTAGGTTTCGGGTTATGATTGATTTTAGGGTTAGGGTTTGGTATTAGGGGTTAGGGTTAGTGTTAGGGTTTGTGTTACATTTAGGGTTAGGCTTAGGTTTACAATTAGGTTGATGGTTAGGTTTAGATTTATCTTAAGTTTAGGGTTAGGATTAGAGTTTGGCATTAGGTTTTAGGTTTAGGTTTAGGGTTAGGGTTTGTGTTAAGGTTAGCGTTTTATGGTTAGTGTTAGGGTTTAAGGTTAATGTTTGGTTTAGGGTTAGGGTTAGGGTTAGAGTTAGGGTTTGGATTAGGGCTTAGGTGTTAGGGATAGGGTTAGTGTTAGGGTTCGGGTTAATTTTAGTGTTAGGGTTATGATTAGGTTTAGGGTTGGGATTAGGTTTAGCGTTATGTTTATGTTTATTTGTAGGGTTAGAGTTAGGTTTAGGGTTTGGTTTACGGTTTGGATTATGGATAGGGTTAGGGTTAGTTTTAGGGTGAGGGTTAGGTTTATGGTTAGTGTTAGGGTTTAGGGTTAGGATTAAGGTTAGGGTTAGAAGTTAGGGTTAGTGTTAGTGTTAGGTTTAGTGTTAGTGTTAGGTTAGTGTTAGAGTTAGGGGTCAAGGTTAGAGTTAGGGTTAGGATTAGGGTTAGGGTTAGGGTTAAGTTTAGGGTTAGGGTTAGGGTTAGAGGTATGGGTTAGATTTAGGGTTAAGGTTAAGGTTAGGATTACGGTTATGGTAAGCACTAGGGTTAGGTTGAGGTTTACGGTTAGGCTTAGTTTAGGATTACAAGTTAGGTTTAGTGTTAGGGTTAAGGTTAGTGTTATGGTTAGTCTTAGGGTTTGGGTTAGGGTTAGAGGTTAGTTTTAGGGTTAGCGTTAGGCGTCAGTATTTGTTAGAGTTTGGGATTGGGTAAGGGTTAGGTTTAGGGTTAGGTCTAGTGTTAGGTTTAGAGTTAAGGTTACAGTTAAGTTTAGGTTTGGGGTTAGTATTAGGTTTAGGGTTATGGTTAGGGTTAGGGTTAGGTTTAGGTATATGGGTTAGGAGTTAGGGATAGGATTAGGGTTAGGGATACGGTTAAGGTTTGAGTTAGTGTTAGTTTTATGGTTAAGATTAGGATTATGGTTACAGTTAATTTTTAGGGTTAGGGTTAGATTTAGGGTTAGGAATACGTTTTAGGTAGGGTTAGGATTAGGGTTAGGTTAGGGTTAGGTTTAGGGTTTAGGTGTTAGGGATAGGTTTAGCGTTAGGCTTCGGGGTAGGGTTAGGGTTAGGATTATGTTCATGGTTAGGGTTAGGGTTAGGTTAACGTTAGATTTAAGTGTTAGATATTAGGGATAGTATTAGGGTTTGGCTTTGGGTTACTGCTAGGTTTATTGTTACGTTTGGATTTAGGGTTAGGGTTTGGGTTATGGTTAGGGTTTGAGGTTAGGGGTTAGGGTTAGGATTATGGTTTGGGTTAGGTTTAGGGTTAGGGTTATGGTTACAATTAGGTTTAGGGTTAGGTTCAGCGTTACATTTAGAGTTATGTGTAGGGTTAGTGTTACGTGTAGGGTTTGTGTAAGGGTTAGGGTTAAGGATAGTGTTAGGTTAGTTTTAGTGTGAGGGTTAGGTTTAGGGTTAGTGTTAGGTTTAGGTTTATGTTTAGGGGTTAGGATTTGGGATAGGGTTCAGATTAGGGTTAGTGTTTCAGTTAGTTTTAGGGTTAGGGTTCAAATTAGGGTTTAGGGATAGGATTAGTGTTAGGGTAAGTGTTAGGGTTAGGGTTATGGTTAGGGTTAGGGATTAGGGGCTAGGGTTAGGGGTTGGGTTACGTTTTGGGTTAGTGTTAGGTTTTTATGGTTAGGGTTATGGTTAGAGTTAGGGTTAGGGTTAAGTGTTAGGTTAGTGTTAGGCTTACGGTTAGGGTTAGATTTAGGGTTAGGGTTAGGTTTAGATTTATGGTTAGGTGTTAGGGTTAGGATTAGGGTTAGGTTTAGGTATAGTGTAAGGGTTAGGGTTAGGGTTAGGTTTAGGGTGAGGTTTAAGGCTTGTTTTACTGTTGGGTTAGTGTAAGTGTTAGCATTAGGTATTAGGTTAGCTTTAGGGGTAGGGTTAGGTTTAGTGTTAGAAGTTAGGTTTAGTGTTAGTGATGAGGTTATTGCTAGGGGTAGTGTTAGGGTTAGGGTTCGAAGTTAGTTTCAGGGTTAGCGTTAGGGGTGGCTATTTGTTAGGGTTTGGGTTTGGGTAAGGGTTAGGGTTAGTTTTAGGTTTAGCGTTAGGTTGAGAATTTGGGTGAGGGTTAGTGTTAGGGTTTGGTTTTAGGGTTAGGGTTAGGGTTAGGGTTAGTGTTAGTGTTAGGTTTAGGGTTTGGGCTTAGGTTTAGGTTTAGGGTTAGTTTTAGCGTTAGAGTTAGGTTTAGGGTTAGGGTTAGTAGGTAATTTAGGTTTATGGTTAGGGTTAGGGTTAGGGTTTGTGTTAGGGTTAGGGATAGGGTAAGGGTTAGGGTTAATGTTAGGGTTAGGGTTAGGGTTAGTGTTAGGGTTATGGTTGGGGTTAGCTTTAGGTTGAGGGTCAGGGTTAGGGTTAGTGTTAGGTTTAGGTTTAGGGTTAGGTGTTAGGAATTAGTGATAGGGTTATCGTTAAAGTTAGTGTTGGGTTAGTTTTAGGGTTAGGGTTAGGATTAGGGTTAGGGTTACAGTTAGTGTTAGGGTTACCGTTAGGTTATGGTTAGGGTTATGGTTAGGGTTAGGTTAGCGTTAGGTTTAGGTGTTAGTTGTTAGGGATAGCTTTAGGGTTAGGCTTCATGTTACTGTTAGAGTTAGGGTTACGATTGGGTTTAGGGTTAGGGTTAGAGTTAGGGTTTGGGTTTAGGGCTTAGGGTTTGGGTTAGGGTTTGGTTTAGGTTTAGCGATAGGCTTAGGGTTAAGATTAGGTTTAGGATTAGGTTTAGATTTATCTTTAGGGTTAGGTAAGGGTTAAAGTTTCGGGTTAGGAGTTAGGTTTAGGGTTAGGTTTAGGGTTTGTGTTAAGGTTAGGATTTTATGGTTAGCGTTAGGGTTTAGGGTTAGTGTTTGGTTTAGGCTTAGTGTTAGGGTTAGGGTTATAATTAGGGTTAGGGTTAGCAGTTAGGTGTTAGGGATAGGGTTACTGTTAGGCTTCGGGTTAATTTTACTGTTAAGATTATTATTAGTTGTAGGCTTAGGCTTAGGTTTAGCATTATGTTTAGGCTTAGGTGTAGGGTTAAATTTAGGGTTAGGGTTTGGTTTAGGGTTAGGGTTAAGGATACGGTTAGGGTTAGTTTTAGGGTGCGAGTTAGGTTTATGGTTAGTGTTAGATTTAGGGGTTTGGGTCAGAGTTAGGGTTAGGGTTAGGGTTAGAGGTTAGGGTTAGTGTTAGTGTTAGGTTTAGAGTTAGTGTTAGGTTAGTTTTAGAGTTAGGGGTCAAGGTTAGTGTGAGGTGTTAATGTTAGGGCTAGTGTTCGGGTTAGTGTTAGGTTTAGGGTTAGTGGTATGGGTTAACTTTAGGGTTAGGGTTAAGGTAGGGTTACAGTTATGGTATACTCTAGGGTTAGGTTGAGTTTTACGGTTAGGGTTAGGGTTAGAAGTTACGTTTAGTGTTAGTGTTAGGGTTACAGGTAGGATTAGGTTTAGGTTTAGGTTTAGTGTTAGAGGTTCATTTTAGGGTTAGCATTAGAGGTGATTTATTTTTAGAGTTTGGGATTGGGTAAGCATTATGGTTAGGGTTAGATTTAGGGTTAGGTTTATTGTTAGGGTTTCGGTTAGGTTTATGGTTGGGGTTAGCATTAGGTTTAGGGTTAGGTTTAGGTTTAGTGTTAGGTTTAGGGGTCAGGAGTTAGGTATAGGATTAGGGTTTGGGATAGGGGTAAGGTTAGAGTTAGGGTTAGTTTTATGGTTAGGGTTAGGATTAGGATTACAGTTAGGGTTTAGGTTTAGAGTTCGAGTTAGGGTCAGGGTTATGTTTAGGGTTAGGGTTAAGATATAGTTTAGGTTAGGATTAGGTTTATGGGTGAGGTGTTAGGAATAGGTTTAGGGTTAGGCTTCGGGTTAGGGTTAGGGTTAGGGTTATGGTTAGGTTAGTGTTAGGGTTAGGTTAGCGTTAGGTTTAAGTGTTAGGTATTAGGGATAGTATTAGAGCTTCGCTTCGGGTTACTGTTAGGCTTAGTGTTACAATTGGAATTAGGGTTAAGGTTTGGGCAGGGTTAGGGTTTGTGGGTAGGGGTTAGGGTTAGGGTTTGGGTTAGATTTAGGGTTGGGGCTATGTTTACGATTAGGTTTAGGGTTAGGCTTAAGTTTAGCATTAGCTTTAGGGTTAAGTGTAGGGTTAGTGTTAGGTTTAGGGTTTGTGTTAGGGTTAGGGTTAAGGATAGGGTTAAGTTAGTTTTAGGGTCAAGGTTAGGTTTAGGGTTAGTGTTAGGTTTAGGTTTATGGTTAGGGGTTAGGAGTTAGGGAAAGGGTTCGGGTTAGGGTTAGTGTAACCTTTAGTGTTAGGGTTAGTTTTAGGTTTAGGGTAAAGATTAGGGTTCAAGTTAGGGTTTAGGGTTAGGGTTAGAGTTAGTGTTAGGCTAAGGGTTAGGGTTAGGGTTAGGGTTTGGAATTAGGGGTTAGGGTTAGGGGTAGGGTTATGCTTTGGGTTAGTGTTAGGGTTGTATGGTTAGTGTTAGGCTTAGGTTGAGGGTAAGGGTTAGGGTTACAGGTTAGTTTTAGTGTTAGGCTTAAGATTAGAGTTAGAGTTAGGTTTAGGGTTAGTTTTACGGTTAGGGGTTAGGGTTAGGGTTAGAGTTAACTTTAGGGATCGTGTTAGGGTTAGCGATAGGGTTACGTTTAGATCTTGGTTTTGTGTTAGGGTTAGGGTAAGTGTAAGTGTTAGGCTTTAGGTTAGGTTTAGAGGTTAGATTAAGGATTCAGGTTAGGATTAGTGTTAGGTTTAGCGTTAGGTTTAGGATTTCGTTTAGGGTTAGTGTTAGGGTTAGGTTTTAGGGTTAGGGTTAGTGTTAATGTTATGTTTAGGGTTTGGGCTTAGCTTTAGGTTTAGGGTTAGTGTTAGCGTTAGAGTTAGGTTTAGAGTTAGGGTTAGAAGGTACTTTTAGGGTTAGTATTAGGGTTAGGTTTAGTGTTAGTGTTAGGGTTAGGGTTGCTGTTACGGTTAGGGTTAGGGTTAAGGGTTAGGTGTTATGGATAGGATTACTGTTATGTTTAGGGTTTGGTTTAAGGTTAGGGTTAAGATTAGTGTTAGGGTTAGTTTTAGGGTGATGTTTAGGTTTATGTTTAGTGTTACAGTTAGGGTTTAGGATTAGTGTTTGGGTTAGGCTTAGTTTTAGGGTTAGATGATAGGGTTAGTCTTAATGTTAGGTTTAGGGTTAGGGCTTAGGTTTAGGGTTGGGTTACTTTTAGGGTTAGAGTTAGGGGTCAGGGTTAGGGTTAGGGGTTAGTGTTAGGGTTAGTGCTAGGGTTAGGGTTTGAGTTAGGGTTAGGGTTTGTGTTATGGGTTATGTTTAGAGTTAGGGTTCAAGTTAAGGGTTAGGTTTGGGTTAGGGTTAGGGTTAGGGTTAGGGTTAGGGTTATGGTAAGTGTTACGCTTAGGTGGAGGTTAGGTTTAGGGTTAGGGTTAGGGTTAGAAGTTAGTTTTAGTGTTAGTGTTAGTGTTACGCTTAGGGTTAGTGTTACTGTTAGGGTTAGGGTTAGGGTTAGAGTCAGGGTTAGGGTTTGGGTTATGGTTAGGGTTGCAGGGTTTGGGTTATGGTTATGGTTATGGTTAGGGTTAGGGTTAAGGGTTAGGGTTACGGTTAGTGTTAGTGTGAGGTTTAGGGTTAGCTTTAGGTGTCAGGGTTAGTGTCAGTGTTATGGTTAGTGTTAGTGGTTAGGGTTATGGTTAGGTTTAGGGTTAATGTTTGGGTTTGGTTAGAGGTAATAGAGGTTAGGTTAAGGTTTAGGGTTAGTGTTAGGGTGAGGGTTATGGTGACAGTTAGGGGTAGGGTTAGGTTTAGGGTAAGATTTAATGTTAGATTTGTTTTTAGGGTTAGTGTTAGGTTTAGAATTTAAGGTTAAGTTTAGCATTAGACTTAGAGTTATGCTTATGGTTAGGTTTAGGGTTTAGTTTAGCATTAAGTTTAACTTTGGTTTAGGGTTATGTTTAGGTTTAGGTTTAGGTTTAGCGTTAGGTTTAGGTTTAGTTTTCGAGTTAGTGTTAGGGTTACGGGTTAAGTTTTAGGGATAGTGTCAGTGTTAGGCTTCGGTTTACGGTTTGGGTTAGGGTTATGTATAGGCTTAGGGTTAGGGTTAGGTTTAGCATTAGGTTTAGGGTTCTAGTTAGGGTTAGTGTTTGGGTTAAGGTTAGGGTTAGTTTTAGGGTTAGAGGTTTGTATTTGTGTTAGGTTTAGGGTTAGGTCTTAGCATTAGTGTTAGGTTCACTGTCAGGATTAGGGCTGGGTGTCAGGGTTTGGATTAGGGATTAGGCTTAGGGTTAGTGTTAGGGGTAGGGTTAGGGTTACCATTAGGGTTGGTGTTAGGGTTAGCGGTATGGGTGAGGTTTATGGTCAGGGTTAAGGTTAGGGTTAGGGTTATGTTAAGTGTTAGGGTTATGTTGAAGTTTAGCATTAGGGTTAGGTTTAAGGTTAGAAGTTATGTTTAGTGTTAGTGTTAGTGTTAGGGTTAGCTTTAGGGTTAGTGTTATGGTTAGGGTTAGGGTTAGGGTTAGGATTAGGGTTAGGTTTGGGGTTAGAGTTAGGGTTAGTTTTGGGGTTAGCGTTAAGTTCAGGTTTAGGGCTAGGTTTAGTGTTTGGTTTAGGTTTAGGTTGGGGGTTAGGAATTAGGGAATGGTTTAGGGTTAGGATTTGGGTTAAGTTTAGTATTATGGTTAGTTTTAGGATTAGGGTTAGGGTTAGCTTTAGGGTTTAGGGTTAGTGTTAGGGTTAGGTTAGGGTTGGTTTAAGGTTAGGGTTAGGGTTAGGCTTATTTTTAGGATTAGGGAAATGGTTAGGTTTTGGCTTAAAGTTAGGCTTAGGGTTAGGGTTATTGTTGGATTTAGGTTTAGGTTTAGGATTTGTGTTATGGTTAGGGTTAGTATTAGGGTTAGGGTTAGCATTACGGTTAGTGTTAGCATTAGGTTTAGGGATAGGGTTGTGTTAGGGATACACTTATGTTTAGGGTTACGGTTAGGTTTAGGGTGAGGGGTTAGAGTTAGATGTGAGTGTTATGTTTAGGGTAAGGGTTAGAGTTTAGGGTTAAGTTTATTGTTAGGGTTATGGTTAGAGTTAGGGTTAAAAGTTAGGGTTTGTGTTAGTGTTAGGTTTTGGGTTACGGTTAGTGTTTTGGTTAGGTTCGTGTTAGGTTTATAGGTTATGTATTAGGGATAGGCTCAGGGTTAGGCTTCGGATTATGGTTAGGGTTCCAGTTACGGTTAGATTTAGGGTTAGGCTTGGGGTTAGAGTTAGAGGTCAGTGTTAGGGTTAGGGTTAGTTTTAGGGTTAGTGTTAGGGTTAGCTTAGGGTTAGATTTAAGTTTTAGGTGTTAGGGATAGAGTCAGGGTTAGGCTTTTGACTTACGGTTAGAGTTCAGGTTAGGATTAGGTTTAGGGTTTGAGTTAGGGTTCGGCTTAGGGTTAGGATTACGGTTAGAGTTAGTTTTACCATTTGGATTACGGTTAGGAGTTAGGTGTTAAGTATGTTGAGGGTTATGGTTTGGGTTACAGTTAGGGTTAGGGTTACCTTAAGGGTTACAGTTAGGCTTAGTGTTAGTGTTAGGGTTAGGGTTAGGCCTTAGGGATAAGGGTTAGTGGTAGGGTTAGGTTAGGGTCAGGGGCTAGTTTTATGGTTATGGTTGGGGTTATGCTAAGGCTTAAGGTTAGGGGTACAGATTAGGGTTAGTGTTCGGGTTAGGGTTAGGTTTAGTTTTAGGGATTTGGGTTACAGTTACAGCTAGCATTAGTGTTAGGCTCAGTATTAGGATTAGGGTTAGGGATAGGTTAGGTTTAAGGTTAGGTTTATTGTTAGGGTTATTGTTACAGATAGGGTTGGGGTTAGGTTTAAGGTTAAGAATAGGCTTAGGGTTAGGGTTAGGGTTTAGGGTTAGGGTTAGGGTTATGGGATAGGGTTAGGTTTAGGGTTAAGATTAGGTTTAGGGTTAAGATTATATTAGGGTTAGGGTTAGGGTTATGGTTAGTTTTAGGTTTAGGATTAGGTTTAGGACTAGGAATATGGTTAGGGATAGTGTTAGGGTTAGGGTTAGGGTTAGGGTTAGGGTTATGGTAAGGGTTATAGGTTAGCTTTAGGGTTAGTTTTGGGGTTAGAGTTATGATTAGGTTTAGGTTTAGGGATAGGGGAAGGGTTAAGATTAGGTTTAGGCGTTAGGATTATGGTTAGAGTTATGGTTAGGGTTAGGGTTATAGCTAAGGTTACAGTTAGGGTTACAGTTAGTGTTAGATTTAGGGTTAGGTTTAGGGTAGGGTACAGATTAGGTTTAGTTTTAGGGTTAAGGTTAGGCTTAGGGTTAAGGTTCAAGTTTAGATTTAGGGTTAGGATAAGGCTTAGTGTTAGATTATGGTTTAGGGTTATGGTTAGGGCTTAGATGTTAGGGATAGGGTTCATGTTAGGTTTCGGGTTATGGTTAGGTTTAGGGTTATGATTAAGTTTAGGGTTAGTTTTAGGCTTAGTGTTAGCTTCAGGTTGATTGTTAGGGTTAATGTTAGGTTTCGAGGTTAGGAATAGGGTTAGGGTTAGTGTTAGGTTTAGGGTTAGGCTAGGTTTAGATTTAGGGTTAGGGATAGGGTTAGTGTTAGTTTTAGGTTTAAGCTTAGGGTTATGGTTAGGGTTAGTTTTAGGTTTACGATTTATGTTAGGGTTAGGGTTAGGTTTGCGGATAGGGTTAGATTTATGGTTACAGTTTAGGGTTATGTTTAGGGTTAGGGTTATGTTTAGAGGTTATTGTTAGGGTTAGAGTTAGGGTTAGTGTTATGGTTAGGGTTAGGGTTAGGGTTACAGTTAATGTTAAGCCTAGGTTATGGTTAGGTTAAGGGGTTAGGTGTTAGGGACAGGGTCAGGGTTAGGCTTCGGATTACGCTTAGGTTTAGGATTACTATTAGGTTTAGGTTTAGGGTTAGGGTTAGGGTTACGGGTTTTATGGTTACGGTTAGGGCTAGTGTTTAGACTTAGGGTTAGGATTAGGTTTAGTGTTAGAGTTAGATTTTGGCTTATTGTTAGGGCTTAGATGTTAGGGATAGGGTTAAAGTTAGGCTTCGGGTTACGGTTAGGGATAGGGTTATTATTAGGTTTAGGGATTTGGTTAGGGTTAGGTATTAGGGTTAGGATTAGGGTTAGGTTTAGGTTTGGGTTTAGGATTAGGATTAGTGTTAGATGTTAGGTTTAGTTTTAGCAATAGGGTTTGTTTTAGGGTTACAGTGTATTGTTACCTTTAGTTTTAGTGTTAAGGTTAGGGCTATGTTCAGAGGTTAGCGTTAGGATTAAGGTTAGGGTTAGGGTTAGGGTTAGAGATTAGCGTTAGAGTTAGGGTTACTATTAGAGCTTAGGATTAGGGTTAAGGTTAGGGTCACAGTTAGGCTAAAGGTTAGGGTTAGTGTTAGGGGGTAGTGCTATGGTTAGGATTAGGGTGAGGGTTAGGATTTGGGTTAGGGTTAATGTTAGGGTTAGGGTTAGGGTTAGAGTTAGGATTAGACTTTGAGTTTAGAGTTGGAGTTAGGGTTTGGGTTATGGTTATGGTTATGGTTAGGGTTAGAATTTAGGGTTAGCGTTAGTGTTAGGATAGGGTTCCATTTAAGGTTAGGCTTCAGTTAATGTTCGCTTTAGGGGTTAGTATTAAGGTTAGGGTTAGCATTATGATAAAGGTTACAGTTCGGGTGATGGGTTAGGTTTAGTGTTCGAGTTAGGGTTAGGGTTAGGTTTAGGGTGAGTCTTAGGGGTTAGGGTTAGTGTTAGGGTTAGGGTTAGTGTTAGTGTTAGGCTCAGTATTAGGATTAGGTTTAGGCGTAAATTGACAGTTAGGGTTACATTTATTGTTAGGGCTAGGATTAGAATTTTGAGTTACAGTTAGGATAGGCTTAGGGTTAGAGTTAGGTTTAGGGTTTTGGTTAGGACGTCGATGTTAGGGATAAGGTTAAGGTTAGGCTACAGGTTATGTTTAGGGTTAGGGTTATGATTAAGTTTAGGGTTAGGGTTAGGTTTAGTGTTAGGTTCAGGTTTATGGTTAGGGTTACTGTTAGGTTTAGGGTTAAGGTTAGGGGTTGGGTGTTAGGGATACGGTTAGTATCAGGGTTAGTTTTAGGATTAGGGTTACATTTAGGGTTAGGGTTATGTTTAGGGTTTGTGATAGTGTTAGGGTTAGTGTTACGGTTTTGGTTAGGGCTAGGTTTAGGCTTAGTTTTAGGGATAGTGATAGTGCTAGGGTTAGGCTTAAGCTTAGAGTTAGGGTTAAGAATAGGGTTAGGGTTAGGTTTAGTGTTAGGTATAAGTTTAGGTTTAGTGTTAGCGTTAGGGTTAAGGTTACGAATAGGCCTAGGGTTTTGGTTAGTGTTATCGTTAGGGTTAGATTTAGGGTTTATGTGTTATGGATAGGGTCAGCGTTAGGCTTCAGATTATGGTTAGGGTTCGGTTTATGATTAGGTTTAGGGTTATGATTAGGGTTAGTGTTAGGGTTAGGGTTAGAGATAGGGTTAGGGTTGGGGTTAGTGTTAGATTTAGGGTTAGGTTTAGGGTTAGTGTTAGGTTTAGGTTTAGGTTAGAGGTTAGGAATTAGGAATGGGGTTAGGGTTCGGGTTAGGTTTAAGGTTAGTGTTAGGGTTAGTTTTAGGGTTAGGTTTAGGACTAGCGTTAGGGTTAGGGTTAGGGTTACAGTTGATATAGTGTTAGGGTTAGGCTTACTTTTAGGATTAGCAATACGGTTAGGTTTTAGCTTAAGGTTAGGCTTAGGGTTAGGGTTATTGTTGGATTTAGGGTTAGGTTTAGGATTTGTGTTATGGTTAGGATTAGTATTAGAGTTAGATTTAGTGTTACGGTTAGTGTTAGCATTAGGTTTAGGGTTAGGGTTCGGGTTAGGGTAACGGTTAGGTTTATGTATAGGGTTTAGAGTTAGATGTGATGGTTATGGTTAGGGTAGGGGTAGAGTTTAGGGTTAACTTTATTGTTAGGGTTATTGTTAGTGTTAGGGTTAAAGTTAGGGTTTGGGTTAGTATTAGAGTTTGGGTTACAGTTAGTGTTATGGTTATGTTAGGGTTAGGTTTAGGAGTTATGTGATTGGTATAGGCTCAGGGTTAGGCTTCGGATTATGGTTACGGTTCCAGTTACGATTAGGTTTAAGATTAGGTTTAGGGTTAGGGTTAGAGTTAGAGGTTAGTGTTAGTGTTAGGGTTAGGGTTAGCATAGGGTTAGATTTAAGTGTTAGGTTTTAGGGATAGAGTTAGGGTTAGTCTTTGGATTACAGTTAGGATTCGCATTAAGATTAGGTTAAGGGTTTGCATTAGGGTTCGGTTTAGGATTAGGATTACGTTTAGAGTTAGTGTTAGCATTTGGATTAGGGTTAAGAGTTAGCTGTTAAGTATATGTTTAGGGTTATGGTTTGGGTTACGGTTAGGATTACATTATGGTTAGTGTTCAGGTTAGGGTTATGGTTAGGTTTAGTTAGGGTTAGGGTTAGGATTAGGGATAGCATGAGTTTAGAAGGTTAGGGTTAATGTTAATGTTTGGGGTAGATTAAGTGTTAGGGTTAGGGGTTAGAGTTAGGGTTAGTGTTAAGGATTAGGGATAGGGTTACTGTTAGTTTTAGGGTTTGGGTTAATGTTAGGGTTACGGATTATTGTTAGGGTTAGGGTTATTGTTAAGTTTAGGGTTAGTGTTAGGGTTAATGCTAGGTATAGGTTTCAGGATAGTGTTAGGGTTATGGTTAGGGTTAAATTTGGGGATTAGGGTTAGGGTTAGGGTTAGAGTTAGGGTTAGTGTTATGGTTAGGGTTATGGATTAGGGTTGGGTTAGGCTTAGGTTTCAAGATCGGGTTAGGATTAGGGTTGTGGTTAGGGTTAGATTTAGGGTTTGGTTTTAGGGTTAGGTTTTGGGATAGGGTTAGTTTTACGGTTACAGTTGAGGGTTATAGTTAGTGTTAGGGTTATGGTTAGAGGTTAGTGTTAGGGTTAGAGTTAGGTTTAGGGTTAGGGTTAGAGTTAGGTTTATGGTTAGTGTGAAGCCTAGGTTATGGTTAGGTTTAGGGGTTATGTGTTAGGGACAGGGTCATGGTTAGGCTTCGTATTACTCTTAGGTTTAGGGTCACTATTAGGATTTAGGGTTAGGGTTAGGGTTGCGATATTATGGTTATAGTTAGGGCTAGTGTTGAGACTTACTGTTAAGATTAGGCTTAGTGTTAGAGTTAGGTTTTGGCTTATTGTTAGGCCTTAGATGTTAGGGATAGTGTTAAGGTTAGGCTTTGGATTACGATTAGGGTTAGGGTTATGATTAGGTTTAGGGTTATGGTTAGGGTTAGCCTTTAGCGTTAGGGTTAAGATTAGGGTTAATTTTAGGTTTTGGATTAGGATTAGGATTAGTGTTAGATGTTAGGTTTAGGTTTAGAGATAGGGTTAGTTTTACAGTTACAGTTTATTGTTACATTTAGTGTTAGTGTTAGGGTTAGGGTTATGGTTAGAAGTTAGTGTTAGGGTTAGTGTTAGGATTAAGGTTAGGGTTAGGGTTAGGGTTAGGGTTAGGATTATAAGTTAGCGTTAGTGTTATTGTTAGGCTTAGTGTTAGGGCTTAGGGTTAGGGTTAGTGTTACGGTCACAGTTAGGGCTAAAGTTTAGGGTTAGTGTTAGGGGCTAGTGTTAGGGTTAGGATTAGGGTGATGGTTAGTGTAAGGATTTGGGTTAGAGTTAGTGTTAGGGTTAGGGTTAGGGTTAGTGTTAAGATTAGTGTTAGAGTTTAAGGTTAGGTTTAGGGTTACGGTTATGGTTAGGGTTAGGGTTAGAATTTAGGGTTAGCGCTTGTGTTAGGTTTAGTGTTCCATTTAAAGTTAGGGTTAGGTTAGTGTTCACTTGAGGGGTTAGTGTTATGGTTAGGGTTAGTGTTATGATAAATGTTATGGTTCGGATGATGGTTTAGGGTTAGTGTTTGAGTTAGGGTTGGTGTTAGGGTTAGGGTTAGTGTTAGGAATTAAGGTTAACATTAGGGTTAGGGTTAGTGTTAGTGTTAGGCTCAGTTTTAGGATTAGGTTTAGACATAGTTTTACTGTTAGGGTTAGGGTTAGGGATAGGTTTAGGGTTAGGTTAAGGGTTAGGAATGGGGTTAGGTTAGCGTTATGGTTTTGGTTAGGGTTAGAGGGTTAGGATTTGGGTTATGGTTAGGATTAATGTTAGGGTTAGTGTTAGCATTTGGGTTAGAGTTAGGTATCAGGTGTTAAGGATATGTTTAGGATTATGGTTAGGGTTACGTTTAAGGTTAGGGTTACATTAAGTGTTACAGTTAATGTTAGTGTTAGTGTTAGGGTACAAGTTAGAGATTAGGAATAGGGTTAGTGTTAGTGTTAGGGTCTAGTTTTATGGTTAGGGCTAGGGTTATGGTAAGGCTTAAGGTTAGGGGGTATGGATTAGTGTTAGTGTTTGAGTTAGGTCTAGGGTTATTGTTAGAGTTAGGGATTAGGGTTAGAGTTACAGATAGCGTTAGTGTTAGGCTCATTATTAGGATTAGGTTTAGTGTTAGGGTTAGGTTTATTTTAAGGGTTAGAGTTACGGATAGGGTTAGAGTTAGGTTTAGGGTTAAGGATAGTTTTAGGGTTAGGGTTAGGGTTAAGTGTTGGTGTTAGGTTTTGGGGTAGGGTTAGAGTTAAGGTTATGGTCAGTGTTAGGTTTAGTGTTAGGATTAGGGTTAGGGTTAGGGTTAGGGTTAGGGTTATTGTTAGGTTTAGGGTTTGGGTTAGGGTTAGGTGAGGAATACTGTCAGTGATAGTGTTAGGTTTAGTGTTAGTGTTGGTGTTAGGTTTAGTGTTAGAAGTTAGCTTTAGGGTTAGGGTTGGGGTTAGGGTTACTTTTAGCGTTAGATTTAGAAATAGGGGAAGGTTTAGGATAAGGGCTAGAGATTAGGTTTACGGTTAGTGTTAGGATTATGGTTAGGGTTAATGGAACGGTTAAGGTTACGGTTTGGTTAGGGTTAGTGTTAGGTTTAGGATTAGGGTTATTGTTAGGGTACTGATCAGTGTTAGGTTTAGAATTAGGGTTAGGTGTAGGGATTAAGGTTAGGGTTTGGGTTATGCTTATCGTTAGGGTTAGGGACTAGGGTTAGGGTTAGTGTTACGGTTAGGGTTATGATTAGGGTTGTTTTAGGGTTAGGGTTAGGGTTAGGCTTAGTTTTAGAATTAGGTATAGGGTTAGGTTTAGGCTTAAGTTTAGGGTTAGAGTTAGGTTTAGGGTTCAGTTTAGGGTTAGGTTTATTATTTGGGTTATGGTTAGGGTTAGTATTAGGGTTATGGTTAGTGTTACGGTTGAGTTTAGGGCTAATTTTGGGGTTAGGGTTCATGTTAGGGTTAGGGTTAGGGTTAGGTTTAGGGGTTAGAGTTAGATTTTGGGGTTAGGAGTATAGTTTAGGGTTAAGGTTATTGTTAGGATTATGCTTAGGGTTAGTGTTAGTAGTTAGGGTTAGAGTTAGTGTTAGGGTTTGGGTTACGGTTAGTGTTATGGTTAGGTTATGGTTAGGTTTAGTGGTTCGCTGTTAGGCATAGGCTCAGGGCTAGGCTTTCGATTATTGTTAAAGTTCCATATATGATTCAGTTTAGGGTTAGGGTTAGGATTAGACTAAGGGTTACGTTTAGGGTTTGGTTTAGCTTTTGGGTTACGGTTAGCTGTTAGGTGTTAAGGATATGGTTATGGTTATGGTTAGGGTTACGGTTAGGGTCAGGGTTACGTTTAGGGTTACGTTTAGGGTTAGTGTAAGGGTTAAGTTTAGGGTTAGGAATTAGGGATAAAGTTAGTGTTGTGGTTATGGTTAGGGTTAGAGTGTTATGGTTAGGGTTAGGATTACGGTTAGGACTAGTGTTAGTATTTGGGTTAGGCTTAGGTGTTTGGTGTTAAGGATATGTTTAGGGTTATGGTTTTGGTTACATTTAAGGTTAGTGTTACATTAAGTGTTGCAGTTATGTTTAGTGTTATTGATAGGGTTAGGGTTAGAGATTAGTGATAGAGTTAGTGTTAGGGTTAGGGATGGGGTTAGGGGCTAGTTTTATGGTTAGGGTTAGGGTTATGCTAAGGCTTAATGCTCGGGGTACAGATTAGGGATTGTTTTCAGGCTAGGGAAAGGGTTAGGTTTAGTGTTAGGGATTTGGGTTAGGCTTACGGATAATGTTATTGTTAGGCTCAGTATTAGGTTTAGGGTTAGGGATAGGTTTAGTGTTAGGGTTAGTTTTATTGTTATGGTTAGGGTTACAGATAGGGTTAGGGTTAGGTTTAGGTTTAAGTATGCAGTTAGGGTTAGGGTTAGGGGTTAGGGTTAGGTTTATGTTTAGGGTTAGGGTTACATTTAGGGTTAGATTT
The DNA here is from genome assembly GCF_034190915.1 of Cavia porcellus. Taxonomy (NCBI): domain Eukaryota; kingdom Metazoa; phylum Chordata; class Mammalia; order Rodentia; family Caviidae; genus Cavia; species Cavia porcellus. Next base: position 8,269,996 of record NW_026947518.1, read on the forward strand.
AGTGTTAGGATTATGTTTAGGGTTAGGGTTAGGGCCAGGAATATGGTTAGGGATAGTGTTAGTGTTAGGGTTTGCTCTGGGTTAGGGATTAGGCCTAAGGTGAGTGTTAGGATTATGTTTAGGGTTAGGGGTTAGGTGTTAGTGATAAGTTTATGGTTAGTGTTAGGGTTAGGTTAGGGTTAGTTTTAGGGTTAGAGGTTAGGGGTTATGATTATGGTTAGGGTTAGGGTTAGGCTTACGTTTATGGTTAGGGTTAGTCTTAGATTTATGATTAGGCTTAGGTTTAGGGTTAGGATTAGCCTTAGAGTTAGTATTAGGTTTAGAGGTTAGCTTTCGGTTTAGTTTTAGGGTTAGGGTTGCAGTTATGGTAAGGGTTAGGGATATGGCAAGGTTTAGGGTTTGGGTTATGGTGAATGTTAGGTTATGGGTTAGTTTTAGAGGGTTAAGTTCAGGGTTAATGTTAGGTTAGGGTTAGTGTTACGCTTATAGCTACAGTTAGGTTTATGGTTCGTTTTAGAGTTAGGGTTAGGTATAGGGTTATGGTTAGGTTAGGCATTAGGTTTAGGTTTAGGCTTAGGATTAGGGTGAGGGTTAAGGATTAGGCTTAGGTTTAGTGTTAGGTTTAGGGTTAGGGTTAGGCTTAGTTTTAGGGATAGGAATAGGGTTATGGTTCGGCTTAAGGTTAGGTTTAGGTTTAGGTTTAGAGTTAGGGTTAGGGGTTAGAGTTAGAGTTTTATGTTAGGGTTAGGGTTAGTGTTTGTGTTGGGGTTACGGTTAGGGTTAGGGTTACGGTAAGGGATAGGCTTAGTTTTATGAATAGGGAGTGTTAGGTTTAGGCTTAAGGTTAGAGTTAGTGTTAGGTTTAGGGTTATGGTTAGGTTTAGGGTTACATTTAGGATTTGGATTAGGGTTAGATTTAGTTTTGGCGTTGGGCTAGCATTAGGTTTAGGGTTAGGGTTAGGTTTAGAGTTAGTGTTGGCATTAGGGTTAGGGTTAGGGTTAGAGTTAGGCTTAGGGTTAGGGTTAGAGTTAGGGTTAGGGTGAGGGTTAGGTTTAGGGTTAGAGTTAGGTTAGGCATTAGGTTTAGGTTTAGGGTTAGAATTAGCATGAGGGTTAAGGATTAGGCTTAGGTTTAGTGTTAGGTTTAGGGTTAGGGTTAGGCTTAGTTTTAGGGATAGGAATAGGGTTATAGTTCAGCTTAAGGTTAGGTTTAGGTTTAGGTTTAGATTTAGGTTTAGGGTTAGGGTTAGGGGTTAGAGTTAGAGTTTTATGTTAGGGTTATGGTTAGTGTTAGTGTTGGGGTTACGGTTGGAGTTAGGGTTACGGTTAGGGTTAGGCTTAGTTTTAGGGATAGGGAGTGTTAGGGTTAGGCTTAAGGTTAAGGTTAGGGTTAGGTTTAGGGTTACATTTAGGATTTGGATTAGGGTTAGATTTAGGTTTGGGGTTAGGGCTAGCATTAGGTTTAGGGTTAGGGTTAGTTTTACAGTTAGTGTTAGCGTTAGGGTTATGGCTAGGGTTAGAGTTAGGCTTAGGGTTAGAGTTAGGGTTAGGGTGAGGTTTAGGTTTAGGGTTATGTTTAGGGTTAGGGTTAGGAGTTAGAGTTAGAGGTTAGGGTCAGGGTTAGTGTTAGTGTTAGGGTTAGTGTTATCATTAGGGTAAGGGTTAGCTTAGGGTTAGAATTAAGGATTAGGTGTTAGGGATAGCGTCAGGGTTAGGTTTTGGATTACTGTTAGTGTTCGGTTTAGGATTAGGTTTAGTGTTAGCGTTAGCATTCGATGTAATGTTAGGATTATGGTTTGAGTTAGTGTTAGCATTTGGATTAGGGTTAGGGGTTAGATGTTAAGTATATGTTTAGGGTTATCGTTTGGGTTACAGTTAGGGTTAGTGTTACATTAAGGGTTACAGTTAGGGTTAGTGTTAGTGTTAGGGTTAGTGTTAGGCCTTAGGGATAGGGTTAATTTTAGTGTTAGGGTTATGGTTAGGGGCTTGTTTTACAGTTAGGGTTAGGGTTATGGTAAGCCTTAAGGTTAGGGGTGTAGATTAGGGTTAATGTTTCTGCTTAGGTTTAGAGTTAGGTTTAGTGTTAGGGATTTGAGTTAGGATTACGGATAGCTCAGTATTAGGATTAGGGTTAGGAATAGGTTTAGATTTAGGGTTAGGTTTAATGTTAGGTTTAGTGTTACGGATAGGGTTAGGGTTACGTTTAGTGTTAAGGATAGGCTTAGGGTTAGGGTTAGGGTTAGAGTTAGGGTTAGAGTTAGGGTTAGGGTTATGGTTATGGATAGGTGTAGGGTTAGGATTATGTTTAGGATTAGGGTTATGTTTACATTTAGGGTTAGAGTTAGTGTTATGGCTAGCAATACGGTTAGCGATAGTGTTAGGGTTAGTATTAGGGTTAGGGTTAGGTTTAGAGGTTAGCTTAGGATTAGGTTTGGGGTTAGGGTAAAGTTTATGTTTAGGATTATGGATAGGGGAAGGGTTAGGATTAGGATTAGAAGTTAGGGTTATGGTTAGTGTTAGGTTTACGGTTAAGGTTAGGTTTATGGTTAAAGTTATGGTTAGGGTTATGGTTAGTGTTAGGTTTAGGCTTAGGCTTAGGGGTAGGGTACTGATTAGGGTTAGGTTTAGGGTTAGTGTTAGGCTTAGGGTTAGTGTTAGGGTTAGGTTTAGGTTTAGGTTTAGGTTTAGGGTTAGGTTTAGTGTTTAGAGTTAGGGTTAGGATAAGGCCTAGGTTTAGAGTTAGGTTTAAATTATGATTAGGGCTTAGGTGTTAGGGTTATCGTTCAGGTTAGGCTTCACGTTATGGTTAGGTTTAGGGTTATTATTAAGTTTAGGATTAGTGTTAGGGTTAGTGTTATCTTCAGGTTTATGTTTAGAGTTAGTGTTTGCTTTAGGGTTAGGATTAGGGTTTAGGTGTTAGTGACATGGTTATTGTTAGGTTTAGTTTTAGGGTTAGGGTTATGGTTAGGGTTTAGGGTTTGGGTTAGGGTTAGTGTTAGGGTTAGGTTTATGGTTAGGGTTAGGGTTCGAGGTTAGGAATATTTTTAGTGTTAGGGTTAGGGTTAGTGTTAGGTTTAGGCTTAGGCTTAGTTTTAGGTTTAGTGATAGGGTTAGTGTTAGGATTAATGTTAGGATTAGGGTTAGGGTTAGGGTAACGTGTAGGGTTACATTTAGGATTTAGGTTAGGGTTACGGTTTGTTTTAGTGTTAGGATAGCGTTAGGGTTTGGGTTAGGTTAGGGTTAGGTTTAGGGTTAGGGTTCGGGTTCAGGTTAGGGTTAGTGTTAGGGTTAGGGTTAGGGGTTAGAGTTAGAAGTGTTGGTTAGTGTTAGGGTTAGGGTTAGAGTTTAGAGTTAAGTTTATTGTTAGGGTTATGGTTAGGGTTAGTGTTGGAATTTAGGGTTAGAGTTACTGTTAAGTTTTGGCTTATGGTTAGGTTTATGGTTAGGTTAGTGTTAGGTTTAGGGGTTGTTAGTGATAGGCTTAGGGTTAGGCTTCGAATTATGGTTAGGTTTCCAGTTACGGTCAGGTTTATTGTTAGGTTTAGGGTTACCATTAGGGTTAGGGTTTGGGTTATGGTTAGGTGTTAGGTGTTAAGGATGTGGTTAGGGTTATGGTTAGGGTTATGGTTAGGGTTAGGGTTATGTTTAGGGTTAGTGTTAGGATTAGTGTTAGGAATTAGGGTTAGTGTTAGGGTTAGAGTTAGTGTTAGGGTTAGGATTTGGATTAGGGTTAGGGTTAGGGATTATGGTTAGTTTAGGGTTAGGGTTAGTGTTAGGCTTAGTATTAGGATTAAGGTTAGGGATAGGTTTAACGTTAGGGTTAGATTTATTTTTAAGTTTAGCGTTATGCATAGTGTTAGGTTTAGGTTTGGGTTAGGGATAGGAATAGGGTTAGGGTTAGCGTTAGGTTTAGGGGTTAGTCTTAGGGTTAGGGTTAGGGTTAGGGTTTAGGTTAGGGTTAGTGTTTGGGTTACGATTAGGTTAGGGTTAGGGTTATAAAGTTAGGGTTAGAGTTACGGTGAGGGGGATGGTTAGGGTTAGGGTTATGGTTAGGGTTAGGTTTAGGGTTAGGGTTAGGGGTTAGGATTAGGTTTAGGGTTTAGGGTTATGGTTAATGTTAGGGTTAGGGTTAGGATCAGGGTAAGGGGTTAAGTTTAGGGTTAGTCTTAGGGTTAGGATTAGGGTTAGGGTTAAAACATTAAGGTTAGAGTTAGGGTTACGGTGAGTTTTAGGTTTATGTTTATGTTTAGGGTTACAGTTAGGTGTTAGAGTTACAGGTTATTGTTAGAGTTAGGATTAGTGTTAGGTTTAGGTTTATGGTTAGGTTTAGGGTTAGTTTATGGTTACATCTAGGGGTTAGGTTTTAGGGATAGGGTCAGGTTTAGGCTTCAGATTACTATTAGGGTTAGGGTTACGATTAGGTTTAGGGTTAGGGTTATGGTTAGTCTTAGCGTTAGGATTACGGTTACGGTTAGTGTTAGCATTTGGGTTAGGTTTAGGGGTTAGGGGTTAAGCATATGTATAGAGTTATGGTTAGTGTTATGGTTAATGTTAGGTTTATATTATGGGTTACAGTTAGGGTTAGGGTTTGGGGCTAATTTTACGGTTAGGTTTAGGGTTATGGTAAGCCTTTGATTTAGGGGTACAATTAGTGTTAGTGTTTGGTTAGGGTTAGGGTTAGGTTTAGTTTTAGGGATTTGGTTTAGGGTTACAGAAAGCTTTAGTGTTAGGCTCAGTATTAGCATTAGTGTTAGGTATAGGTTTAGGTTTAGGGTTAGGTTTATTGTTATTGTTAGTGTTATGGACAGAGTTAGGGTTAGGTTTAGGGTTAAGGATAGGGTTAGGGTTAGTGTTAGGCTTAGGGTGAGGGTTAGGGTTAGAGGTTAGCTTTAGGGTTAGTGTTGGGGTTAGGGTTACATTTAGGGTTAGGTTTAGGAATAGGGGAAGGGTTATGATTATGGTTAGAGGTTAGGATTACAGTTAGGGTTAGGGTTATGGTTAAGTTCACGATTAGGGTTACTGTTAGTGTTAGTTTTAGGGTTAGGGTTAGGCTTTGGGGAGCAATTAGGGTTAGGTATAGGGTTAGGGTTAGGGTTCAAGTTCGAGTTATTGTTTGTGTTAGGGTTAGGGTTTGGGGTTAGTTTTATGGTTAGATTTAGGGTTATGGTAAGCCTTAAGTTTAGGGGTACAATTAGTGTTATTGTTCTGGTTAGGGTTAGGGTTAGGTTTAGTGTTAGGGATTTGGTTTAGGGTTACGGAAAGCTTTAGTGTTCGGCTCAGTATTAGCATTAGTGTTAGGGATAGGTTTAAGTTTATGGTTAGGTTTATTGTTAGGGTTAGGGTTGTTGATAGAGTTAGTGTTAGGTTTAGGGTTAAGGATAGGGTTAGGATTAGTGTTAGGGGTTAGGTTGAGGGTTAGGTTTAGGGTTTGGGGTTAGGGTTAGGTTCATGGTTAGTGTTAGGTTTAGAGTTAGGATTAGGTTTAGGCTTAGGGTTAGTTTTAGGTTTAAGTTTAGGGTTAGGGATAGGGTTAGGGCCACAGATATGGTTATGTATAGTGTTAGGCTTAGGGTTAGTTTTAGGGTTAGAGTTAACTTTAGGGTTAGGGTTGGGGTTAGGGTTAGGTTCAGGGTTAGGGTTAGGAGTAGGGGAAGGGTTGGATTAGGGTTAGAGGTTAGGGTTATGGTTAGGATTAGGGTTATGGTTAAGTTTACCGATAGGGTTAAGGTTAGTGTTAGTTTTAGGGTTAGGGTTAGGGTTAGGGTAGCGATTAGGGTTAGGTATAGGGTTAGGGTTAGGGTGAGGGTTAGGGTTAGGTTTTAGGGTTAGGGTTTGTGTTAGGCTTATCCTAAGGGTTAGGGATTAGTGTTAGTGTTAGTGGTAGGGTTAGGGTTAGGGTTAGGGTTAGGGGTGAGAGTTAGATGTTAGGTTTAGGATTTGTGTTAGCGTTAGAGTTAGTGTTAGGGTTGGTTTAAGGTTACAGTTAGGGTTAGGGTTAGGTTAGGGCTTAATTTTAGAATTAGCGATAGGTTTAGGTTTAGGCTTAAGTTTAGGTTTAGGTTTAGGATTAAGATAAGGTGTAGGGTTATGTTTAGGATTTCAGTTAGGTTTAGTTTCGTGTTAGGGTTAGGATAGCATTAGTGTTAGGGTTAGTGTTAGGGTTAGGGTTAGGGTTACGGTTAGGGTTAGGTATCGAGTTCGGGTTAGGGTTAGAGGTTAGAGTTAGATGTTAGAGTTAGGGTTAGGGTTAGAATTAGAGTTTATGGTTAAGGTTATTTTTAGCCTTATGGTTAGGGTTAGTTCTGGAATTTAGGGTTAGTGTTAGTGTTAGGGTTTGGGTTACAGTTAGGGTTATGGTTAGGTAAGTGTTAGGTTTAGTAATTATGTTTTGGGTATATGCTCAGTTTTAGGCTTCATATAACGGTTAGGGTTCCAGTTACGATTAGATTTAAGGTTAGGGTTAGGGTTAAGATTAGGTTTAGGGTTACGTTTACAGTTAGGGTTAGGGTTAGGGTTAGGGTTTGGGTTAGGATTAGGTGTTAGGTTTTAAGGATATGGTTAGGTTTATGGTTAGTGTTACGGTTAGGGTTACGGTTACGTTTAGGATTACAGTTAGGGTTAGAGTTAGGGTTAGGGCTAGGAATTTGGGTTAGGGTTAGGGTTAGGATTACGGTTAAGGTTAGGGATTCGGATTAGTTTAGGGTTAGGGTTAGTGTTAGGCTCAGCATTAGTGTTAGGGATAGGCATTGGTTTAGAGTTAGTGTTAGGTTTATTTTTCTGTTTATCGTTATGCATAGGTTTAGCGTTAGGTTTAGGGTTAGGGATAGGGTTAGTGTTAGGGTTAGGGTTAGGTTTAGGGGTAAGGTTTAGTGTTAGGGTTAGGTTTAGGGTTTAGGGTTAGTGTTAGTGTTAGGAATAGGATTAGGAATAGTGTTAGGGTTAGAAGGTTAGGGTTAGAGTTAGTGTGAGGGTGAGAGTTATGGTTAGGTTTTTGGTTAGGTTTAGCTTTAGGGTTAGGAGTTAAGGTAAGTGTTAGGCTTAGGGTTAGTGTTAGAATTAGCCTAAGGGGTTAACTTTAGGATTAGTTTTAGGGTTAGGATTAGGGTTATGCTTAGGTTTAGAAGGTTAGCATTAGATTTAGGATGAGGGTGAGGGTTAGGTTTAGGGGTTTGAGTTAGAGTTTATGGTTATGGTTAGGATTAGGGTTAGGGTTAGGGTTTGGGTTAGGGTTAGGTTTGGGTGTTAGGTGTTACAGATATGGTTAGGGTTATGGTTAGGGTTATGGTAAGGATTAGGGTTATGTTTAGTGTTAGTGTTAGGGTTAGGGTTAGGGTTAGGAATTAGGTTTAGTGTTAGGGTTAGTGTTAGGGTTAGGATTAGGGTTAGGTTTAGGGATTAGGTTTAGTTTAGGTTTTGGGTTAGTGTTAGGCTCAGTATTAGGATTAGGGTTAGGGATAAATTTAGGGTTAGGGTTAGGTTTATTGTTAAGTTTAACTTTATGCATAGTGTTAGGTTTAGGTTTAGGGTTAGGAATAGGGTTATGGTTATGGTTAGGGTTAGGGGTTAGTCTTAGCGTTAGGGTTAGGTTTATGGTTTAGTTTTAGAATTAGTGTTAGGGTTAGGCTTAGTGTTATAATGTTAGGGTTAGAGTTACAGTGAGGGGTTGTGTTAGTGTTAGGGTTATGGTTAGAGTTAGGTTTAGGGTTAGGGTTAGGTTTAGGGGTTAGGGTTTGTGTTAAGTTTAGGGTTTAGGGTTATTGTTAAAGTTAGGGTTAGGGTTAGTATCAGTGTAAGGGTTTAGGGTTAGGGTTAGGTTTAGGGTTAGGGTTAGTATTAGGGTTAGGACTACGGTTAGGGTTAGTGTTAGCATTTGGGTTAGGGTTAGGTCTTAGATGTTAAGGATGTGTTTAGCATTATGGTTAGTGTTATGGTTAATGTTACGGTTATATTATGGGATACAGTTAGGGTTAGTTTTTGTATTAGGTTTAGGGTTTGGGGCTAGTTTTATGGTTAGATTTAGGGTTATGGTAAGCCTTAAGTTTAGGGGTACAATTAGTGTTAGTATTCTGGTTAGGGTTAGGGTTAGGGTTAGGTTTAGTGTTAGGGATTTGGTTTAGGGTTACGGAAAGCTTTAGTGTTAGGCTCAGTATTAGCATTAGTGTTAGGAATAGGTTTAAGTTTATGGTTAGGTTTATTGTCAGGGTTAGGGTTGTGGATAGAGTTAGGGTTAGGTTTAAAGTTAAGGATAGGGTTAGGATTAGTGTTAGGGGTTAAGTTTAGGGTTAGGGTTAGGGTTAGGTTTAGGGTTTGGGGTTAGGGTTAGGTTCATGGTTAGGTTAAGTTTAGAGTTAGGATTAGGTTTAGGGTTAGGGTTAGTGTTAGGTTTAAATTTAGGGTTAGGGATAGGGTTAGGGCCACAGATATGGTTATGTATAGTGTTAGGCTTAGGGTTAGTTTTAGGGTTAGAGTTAACTTTAGGGTTAGGGTTGGGGTTAGGGTTAAGTTCAGGTTTAGGGTTAGGGATAGGGGAAGGGTTGGATTAGGGTTAGAGGTTAGGTTATGGTTAGATTTAGGGTTATGGTTAAGTTTACAGTTAGGGTTAAGGTTAGTGTTAGTTTTAGGGTTAGTTAGGGTTAGGGTTAGGGTAGCGATTAGGGTTAGGTGTAGGGTTAGGGTTTGGATGAGGGTTAGGGTTAGGGTTTAGGGTTAGGGTTTGTGTTAGGCTTATCCTAAGGGTTAGGGATTAGTGTTAGTGTTAGGGTTAGGTTTAGGGTTAGGGTTAGGGTTAGGTGTTAGAGTTAGATGTTAGGTTTAGGGTTAATGTTAGCGTTAGAGTTAGGGTTAGGGTTGGTTTAGGGTTAGGGTTATGGTTAGGGTTAGGGTTAAGTTTAGGCTTAATTTTAGGATTAGCGATAGGGTTATGTTTAGGCTTAAGGTTAGGTTTAGGATTAGGGTTAAGGTAAGATTTAGGGTTATGTTTAGGATTTGGGTTAGGTTTAGGATTCGTGTTAGTGTAAGGTTAGCATTAGTGTTAGGTTTAGTGTTAGGGTTAGGGTTAGGTTTATGGTTAGGGTTAGGTTTCGGGTTCGGGTTAGGGTTAGGGGTTAGAGTTAGATGTTACGGTTATGGTTAGGGTTAGGGTTAGAGTTTACGGTTAAGGTTATTTTTAGCCTTATGGTTAGGGTTAGTGTTCGAATTTAGGGTTAGTGTTAGTGTTAGTGTTTGGGTTATGGTTAGGGTTATGGTTAGGTAAGGGTTAGGTTTAGTAGTTACGTTTTGGGTATATGCTCAGTGTAAGGCTTCATATAATGGTTAGGGTTCCAGTTACAGTTAGATTTAAGGTTGGTGTTAGAGTTAGTGTTAGGGTTAAGATTAGGTTTAGGGTTACGTTTACAGTTAGGGTTAGGGTTAGAGTTAGGGTTTGGGTTAGGATTAGGTGTTAGGTTTTATGGATATGGTTACGGTTATGGTTAGTGTTACGGTTAGGGTTAGGGTTACGTTTAGGATTACAGTTAGGGTTAGAGTTAGGGTTACGGTTAGGAATTTGGTTTAGGGTTAGGGTTAGGATTGTGGTTAGGGTTAGGGTTTCTGATTAGTTTAGGGTTAGGGTTAGTGTTAGGCTCAGTATTAGTGTTAGGGATAGCATAGGTTTAGAGTTAGTGTTAGGTTTACTTTTATGTTTAGCTTTACGCATAGGCTTAGCATTAGGTTTAGGGTTAGGGATAGGGTTAGGGTGAGGGTTAGGGGTTAGTCTTAGGGTTGGGGTTAGGTTTAGGGTTTTGGGTTAGTGTTAGTTTTGGGAATAGGATTAGGATTAGGGTTAGGGTTAGAAGGTTAGGGTTAGAGTTAGTGTGAGGGTGAGAGTTAGGGTTAGTTTTTTGGTTAGGGTTAGCGTTACGGTTAGGAGTTAAGGTTAGTGTTAAGCTTAGGGTTAGGGTTAGGATTAGCCTAAGGGGTTAAGTTTAGGATTAGTTTTAGGGTTAGGATTAGGGTTACGGTTTGGTTTAGAAGGTTAGCATTAGAGTTAGCTTTAGGGTGAGGGTTAGGGTTAGGGTTTTGAGTTAGAGTTTAGGATTATGGTTAGGATTAGTGTCAGGGTTAGGGTTACGGTTAGGGTTAGGGTAGGTTTAGGGTTAGATTTAGGGGATAGGTGTTAGGGATAGCGTCAGGGTTAGGCTTCAGATTACTGTTAGGGTTCAGTTTACGATTAGGTTTAGGGTTAGTGTTAGGGTTAGGGTTAGGTTTAGGATTATGGTTAATATTAATGTTGCCATTGGGGTTAGGGTTAGGGCTTAGGTTTTATGGATATGTTTAAGGTTATGCTTAGCATTACGGTTAGTGTTAGGGATACCTTAAGTGTTACAGTTAGGGTTAGTATTAGTGTTAGGGTTAGGGTTAGTGTTACGGTTAGTGTTAGGGTTAGGGTTAGGGCAAGATTTAGGGATGGGGTTTGGGTTATGGTTAAGGGTAGGTGTTAGGTGTTAGAAAAAATGTTATGGTTAGTTGTAGTGTTAGATTTCAGTTAGTATTAGGGTTAGGTTTTAGGGGTTATGGTTAGGTTTAGGGTTAGGGTGAGGGTTAGGCTTAGTTTTATGTTTAGTGTTAGGCTTAGAGTTAGGATTAAGGTTAAAGGTTAGCTTTATGTTTACTGTTAGGGTTTGGGTTATGGTTAGGGTTAAGGTTATGGATAAGTCAAGGGTTAGGGTTAGGGTTAGCGTTAGGGTTACAGTTAGTGTTAATGTTAGGTTATGGGTTAGTTTTAGAGCATTAGGGTTAGGGTTAGGGATATTGTTATGTTTACGGTCACAATTAGGGTTATGGTTAGTGTTAGGGTTAGTTTAGGGTTATAGTTAGGTTTGGGATTAGGGATTGGGTTAGGGTTAGGGGTTAGGCATAGGTTTAGTGTGATGCTTATCTTTAGTGTTAGGTAAGGGTTATGTTTAAGCTTAGGTTTTCAGTTAGGTTCAGGATTTGGTTTAGAGTTAGATTTAGAGTTAGGGTTGGGGTTAGCGTTAGGTTAGGTTTGGGGTTAGGTTTAGGGTTAGTGTTAATGTTAGGGTTAGGGTAAGGGTTAGGGTTAGGTTTAGGGGTTAGATTTAGAGGTTAGCGTGTTAGTGTTAGTGTTAGCATTATTGTTAGCGTTAGGGTTATGGTTAGGGTTCAGATTAAGGTTAGGTTAGGGTTAGATTTAGGTGTTAGGTGTTAGGGACAGAGTCAGGGTTAGTCCTCAGATTACTGTGAGGATTTGGATTAAGATTAGGTTAGGCTTAAAGTTAGTATTCTGGTTACTGTTAGTGTTAGCATTTGGGTTAGGATTAGGGGTTAGATGTTAATGATATGTTTAGGGTTATGGTTAGGGTTAGGGTTACATTAAGGGTTATGGTTAGGGTTATGGTTACATTAAGGGTTACAGTTAGGGTTAGTGTTAGTGTTCGGGTTAGCGTTAGGGATTAGGGATAGGGCTAGTGTTAGGGTTAAGGGCTAATTTTACTGTTAGGGTTAGGGTTATGGTAAGGTTTAATGTTAGGCATACAGATTAGGGTTAGTGTTCAGATTTGTGTTCAGGTTACGTTTCGTGTTAGGGAGTTGGGTTAGGGTTAGGGATAGCGTTTTAGGCTCAGTATTAGGATTAGGGTTAGGGATAGTTTTAGGGTTAGAGTTAGATTTATTGTAAGGGTTAGGGTTATAAATAGGGTTAGGGTTATGCTTAAGGTTAAGGATAGGGTTAGGGTTAGGGGTTAGGGTTAGGTTAAGGATTAGGATTAGGGTTAGGGTTAGGGTTAGGGTTAGGGTTATGTTTACGTTTAGGGTTTGCATTAGGGTTATGTCTAGGAATACAGTTAGGGATAGTGTTAGGGTTAGGATTAGGATTAGAGTTAGGGTTAGGGTTACGGTTTGGCTTAGGTTTAGGGTTAGGTTTAGAGGTGAACTTTAGGGTTAGGGCTGCAGTTAGGTTTACATTTAGGGTTTGGGTTAGGGACATGGGAATGTTTAGCATTAGGGTTAGAAATTAGGTTTACGTTTAGGGTTATGGTTATGTTTAGGTTTAGTGTTACAGATAAGGTTAATGTTAGGGTAACGGTTAGTGTTAGGTTTAGTGTTAGGGTTAGGTTTAGGCTAGGGATTAGAGTTAGGATTTGGGATAGTTTTATTGTGAGGTTTAGGCTTAGGGGTTAGGGTTAGCATTCAGGTTAGGCTTATGGTTAGGGTTACGGATTAGTGTTAGGGTTATGTTTAGGTTTAGGTTTAGGGTTAGCAGTTAGAGTTAGATGTTAGGTTTAGGGTTAGGGTTACGATTAGAGTTAGGGTTAGGTTTAGGGTTAGGGTTGGTTTAGGTTTAGGTTTCGGCTTAGTATTAGGCTTAGTTTTAGGATTAGGCATAGGATTAGTTTTAGGCTTAAGGTTAGGTTAAGGATAGGGTTAGGGTGAGTGTTAGGAGATAGGGGTTAATGTTAGGGTTACGGTTTGTGTTAGGTTTAGGGTCAGGGTTAGGTTTAGCGTTAGGTTTAGGGTTAGGACTAGGGTTTGTGTCTGGGTTAGGGTTTAGGGTTAGGGTTAGGATTACATTTATTTTTAGGGTCAGGGTAAAGATAGGGTTAGGGTTTGGTTTAGGCTTAAGGATAGGTTTAGGTTTTGGCTTAGCTTTAGGGTTAGGGTTAGGGTTAGGGTTAGATTTCGGGTTAGCGGTTAGGGTTAGGCTTATGGTTATGGTTAGGTTAAGTGTTAGGATTATGGTTAGGGTAAGGGTTATGGTTACGTTTAGTGTTAGGGTTAGGGCTAGGAGTACGATTAGGGATAGTTTTAGGGTTAGGGTTATTGTTAGGGTTAGAGGTGAGCTTTAGGATTAGGGTTAGGGTTAGTGATAGGGTAGGTTTAGGGTTAGGGTTAGAGGTTAGGGTTATGGATACTGTTAGTGTTACCGATAAGGTTACACTACCTACACAGTTAGTTGTAGGTTTAAGGTTAGAGTTAGGTTTAGGGTAGGGATTAGAGTTAGGTTTAAGGTTAGGTTTATGGTGAGGGTTTGGGCTAGGGCTTAGGGTCAGTGTTCGGGTTAGGTTTATCCTTAGGGTTATGGATTAGGGTTAGGGTTAGGGTTAGTGGTAGGGTTAGGGGTTAGAATTAGATGTTAGGTTTAGGTTTAGGGTTACGGTTAGTATTAAGGTTAGGGTTAGGGTTAGGGTTGGTTTAGGTTTAGGTTTAGGCTTAGTGTTAGGCTTAGTTTTAGGATTAGGGATAGGGTTAGTTTTAGGCTTAAGGATAGGTTTAGGGTTAGTGTTAGGTTTAGGTGTAGGGTTAGGTTCAGGATTTGGGTTAGGATTAGGGATAGTGTTAGTGTTACGGATAGCATTAGGGTTAGGGTTATGGTTAAGTTAAGGGTTAGGTTTCGGGTTCAGGTTAGGGTTAGTGTTAGCGTTAGGTGTTAGCATGAGATGTTAGGGTAGGGTTAGCATTCTGGTTAGAGTTTAGGGTTAATGTTATTTTTAGCTTTATTGTGAGGGTTAGGGTTAGAAGTTAGGGTTAGGATTAGTGTTAGGATTTGGCTTACGGTTAGTGTTATGGTTATTTTAGCTTTAGGTTTAGGTGTTAGGTGTTAGGGATAGGTTCAAGGTTAGGCTTTCGATTATGGGTAGGGTTCCAGTTACGATTAGGTTTAGGGTGACGGTTAGGCTTACGGTTAGGGTTAGGGTTAGTGTTTGGGTTAGGGTTAGGTGTTAGGTGTTAAGTATATGGTTAGGGTTATGATTAGGGTTATGGTTAGGGTTTGGGTTACATTTAGGTTTACGGTTATGGTTACTGTTAGTGTTAGGGTCAGGGTTAGGAATTAGGGTTAGGGTTTGGGTTAAGGTTTGGATTAGTGTTAGGGTTAGGTATAAGGGTTAAGTTTAGGGTTTGGATTAGTGTTAGGCTCAGTATTAGGATTAGGGTTTAGGAATAGATTTAGGGTGAGGTTTAGGTTTATTGTTAGGGTTAGCATTACGGATAGGGTTAAGGTTAGGGTTAGGTTTAGTGTTAGGGTTAAGGTTAGCGGTTAGTCTTAGGGTTAGGGTTAGGGTTACATTATGGTTAGGGTTACGGTTTGGTTTAGTGTTAGGTGTTAGCTGTTAAAGATATGGTTAGGGTTACGGTTAGGGTTAGTGTTACATTTAGGGTTATGGTTATGGTTAGTGTCAGTGTTAGGTTTAGGGTTAGGATTGAGGTTTAGGGTTAGGGTTAGGGTTAGGTTTAGAGTTAGTGTTAGTCTTAGGCTCAGTAATAGCATTAAGATTAGGGATAGGTTTAGGGTTTTGGTTAGGTTTATTGTTAGGGTTAGTGTTATGGATAGGGTTAGGGTTAGTGTTATGGATAGGGTTAGGGTTAGATTTAGGGTTAAGGATAGGTTTACGGATAGAGTTAGGGGTTAGGCTTAGGGTTAGGTTTATGGGCTAGGGTTAGGGTTAGTTTTAGAGTTAGGATTAGGGTTATATTTAGGGTTAGAAGGTTAGGGTGAGGGTTATTGTTAGGGTTTGGGTAAGGTTTGGGTTTAGTGTTAGGGGTTAGGGTTTGGAATAGGGTTCGTGTTAGGGTTATGGATTAGGGATAGGTTTTACTCTTAGAGTTAGTGTTAGGTTTAGGGTTAGGGATAGGTTTAGGTTTAGAGTTAGGGATACATTTAGGGTTAGGTTTGGGGCTTGTGTTAGGGTTATGTTAGGTTTCTATTTAGGGGCTAGGTGTTAGGGATAGGGTCTGGGTTAGGCTTTGGATTATGGTTAGGCTTCGGGTTATGGTTAGGTTTACGTTTAGGGTTAGGGTTAGGTTTACGGTTAGGATTATGGTTAGGGTTAGTGTTAGCATTTGGGTTAGGGTTAGGGGTTAGGTTTTAAGGATATGTTTAGGGTTCTGGTTAGGGTTATGGTTAGGGTTAGGGTTACATTAAGGTTTACAGTTAGGGTTAGTGTTATTGTTATGGTTAGGGTTAGGGATTAGGGATAGTTTTAATTTTAGGTTTAGTGTTAGGTTTAGGGGCTAGTTTTATGGTTAGGGTTACGGTTATGTTAAGGCTTAAGGTTAAGTGTATGGATTAGGGTTAGTGTTCGGGTTAGGGATAGGCTTAGGTTTAGTGTTATGGTTTAGTGTTAGGGATTTGGCTTAGGTTTACAGATAGCTTAATGTTAGGCTCATTGTTAAGATTAGGCTTAGGGATAGATTTAGGGTTAGGTTTAGGGTTAGGGATAGGGTTAGGTTTAGGGTTAGGGATAGGGTTGGTTTAGGTTCAGGGTTAGGTGTTATGGTTAGCGTTAGCGTTAGGGTTAGGGTTAGGTGTTAGGGTTAGGGTTAGTGTTAGGGTTAGGATTAGGCTTAGGGTTAGGGTTAAAAGGTTAGGGTTAGGGTTAGGTTAGGGTTAGGGTTTGGTTTAGGTTTAGTTTTAGGTTTAGGGTTTAGGCTTTTGGTTAGGGTTAGGGTTAGGGTTTGGGTTAGGGTTATGGATTAGGCTTAAGGTTAGGTTAAGGGTTAGAGTTAGGGTTAGGTTTAGGGTTAGGCTTAGGCTTAGTTTTAGGAATGGGGATAGGGTTA
Organism: Cavia porcellus; assembly: GCF_034190915.1. Taxonomy (NCBI): domain Eukaryota; kingdom Metazoa; phylum Chordata; class Mammalia; order Rodentia; family Caviidae; genus Cavia; species Cavia porcellus. The sequence goes on from NW_026947518.1 coordinate 8,285,551, forward strand.
AGTTTAGTGCTAGGGTTATAGTTAGGATTAGGGTTAATGTTAGGGTTAGGGTACGGGTTTGTTATAAGTTTAGTGTTAGGGTTAGGGGTTAGGGTTAGTGTTAGGATTAGGATTAGGGATTATGTTTAGGGTTAGGGTTAGCCTTAGGGTTAGGTTCAGGGTTAGGGTTAGGGTTAGGCTTAGGGTTAGGAATAGGTTTAGGGATAGTGTTAGTTTTAGGGTTAGGGCTGTGTTCGGGATTAGGGTTAGGTTTAGTGTAGGGGTTATGGTTAAGTTTAGGAGTTAGGTGTTAGGGATAATTTAATGGTTATTTTTTGGGTTAGGTTAGGGTTAGGATTAGGGTTAAGAATTAGGGGTTATGGCTAGGGTTAGGGTTAGGGTATGGCTTAGGTTTACGATTAGTGTTAGGCTTAGTTTTAGGATTAGTGTTAGAGGTTATTTTTATGTTTATTGTTAGGGTTAGGGTTATGGTTAGGGTTAGGGATAGGGCAAAGTTTAGTGTTAGCATTAGCGTCAGTGTTATGGTTACTGTTAGAGTTAGTGTTAGGTTATGGGTTATGTTTAGAGTGTTAGGTTTAGCATTAGGGTTAGGGATATTGTTACGGTTACGGTTATGGGTCGGGTTATGGTTACTGTTAGGGTTAGGTTTTGGGTTATGTTTAGGTTAGGGATGAGGTTTAGGTTTAGGGTGAGGGTTAGGCTTAGGGTTACAATTATAGTTAGAATTAGGTTTAGGGTTATAGTTAGGTTAGCGCCAGGATTAAGGTTAGGATTAGAGTTAGGGTTAGAGTTAGGGTGAGTGTTAGGGTAGCAGTTATTGATAGGTTTAGTGTTAGGCTTATCTTTATGGTTAGTGATTAGGGTTATGATTAGGCTTAGGTTTAGGTTTAGGTTTAGTGTTAGTGGTAGGGTTAGGAATTAGTGTTAGGGTTACGTTTAGGGTTGGGTTTCGAGATGGGTTTAGTCTTAGTTTTATGGATAGGGATAGGGTTATGGTGAGGCTTAAGGTTAGGGTTAGTGTTAGGGTTTGAGTTAGGGTTAGTGGTTAGAGTTTTAGGTTAGGGTTAGGGTTAGGGTTAGTGTTAACATTAGGGTTACCGTTATGGTTAGGGTCAGTGTTAGGGTTATGGTTAGTCTTAGTTTTAGCTATGGGGATAGTGTTAGGGTTAGGCTTAAGGTTAGGTTTAGGGTTATGGTTTGGGTTATGGTTGGTTTAGGTTAGGTTTAGGATTTCGGTTAGGGTTAGATTTAGGGTTAGGATTTGGGCTAGCATTAGGTTTAGTTTTAGGGTTAGGTTCAGGATTAGTGTTAGCGTTAGGGTTAGGGTTCTTGTTAGGTTTATGGGTTAGATTTAGTGGTTAGGGTTATGGTTTGTGTTAGGGTTAGTTTTAATGTTAGGGTTACTGTTAGGGTTAGGTTAGTGTTAGATTTATTGGTTAGGCGTTAGGAATAGTGTCAGGGTTAGGCTTCGGATTAAGGTTAGCGTTCAGTTTATGATTACGTTTAGGGTTAGCATTAGGGTTAGGGGTATGTTTAGGGTTAAATTTAGGATTACGGTTAGGGTTAGTGTTAGCATTTGGGTGAGGGTTAGGGGTTAGGTGTTAAGGATATGTTTAGGGTTATGTTAGCATTATGGTTAGGGTTAGGGATATATTATGTGTTACAGTTAGGGTTAGTATTAGTGTTAGGGTTAGGGTTAGTGTTACGATTAGGGTTAGGGTTAGTGTTAGGGTTAGGATTAGGGTAAGGGTTAGGGATAGGATTTCAGTTATGGTTAAGGTTAGGGGTTAGGTGTTAGACATAATGTTATGGTTAGTTTTAGGGTTAGATGAGGGTTAGGATTAGGGTTAGGGGTTAGGTGTAATGGTTAGGTTTAGGGTTATGATTAGGGTTAGGCTTAGTTTTAGGCAAGGGTTTAGGGTTAGGGTTAGGTTTAGCGTTAGGGTTACACTTAGGGTTAATGTTAGGATATGGGTTAGTTTTAGAGCGTTAGGGTTAGGATTAGGGATATTGTTCCAGTTACAGTTACGATTAGGGTTATGGTTAGTTTTAGTGTTAAGTTTAGGTTTAGGGTTATAGTTAAGTTTGGGATTAGGTTTAGCGTTATGTTGAGGTTTAGGGTTAAGGGTTAGGCATAGGTTTAGGGTTCGGCTTGTCTTTAGTGTTAAGGGTAATGGTTAGGTTTAAGCTTAGGTTTTTGGTTAGGTTTAGGATATGGTTTAGGGTTAGATTTAGGGTTAGGGTTAGGGCTAGCATTAGGGTAGGTTTAGGGTTAGGTTTTGGGTTAGTGTTAGTGTTAGGGTTAGGGTAAGGGTTAGGGTTAGGGTTAGGGGTTAGATTTAGAGGTTAGCATTAATGTTAGCGTTAGGGTTATGGTTAGGGTTCGGATTAGGGTTAGGTTAGGGTTAGTGTTAGTGTTAGGGTTAGGGTAAGGGTTAGGGTTAGGGTTAGGGGTTAGATTTAGAGGTTAGCGTTAATGTTAGCGTTAGGGTTATGGTTAGGGTTTGGATTGGGGTCAGGTTAGGGTTAGATTTAGGTGTTAGGTGTTAGGGATAAGTCAGGGTTATTCTTCAGATTACTGTGAGGATTTGAATTAAGATAAGGTTAGGATTAAAGTTAGGATTCTGGTTACTCTTAGTGTTAGCATTTGTGTTAGTATTAGGGGTTAGGTGTTAATGATATGTTTAGGGTTATGGTTAGGGTTACGTTTTGGGTTAGGGTTACATTAAGGGTTACAGTTAGGATTAGTCTTAGTCTTCGGCATAGCGTTAGGGATTATGGATAGGGCTAGTTTTAGGCTTAAGGGCTAATTTTACTGTTAGGGTTAGGGTTATGGTAAGGTTTAATGTTAGGGGTATGGATTAGGGTTAGTGTTCACATTAGGATTAGGGTTACGCTTCTTGTTAGGGATTTGGGTTAGGGTTAGGGATAGTGTTTTAGGCTCAGTATTAGGATTAGGGTTAGGGATAGTTTTAGGGTTAAAATATTGTTAGGTTTATTGTTAGGATTAGGGTAAAAGTTAGGGTTAGGATTAGTATTAATGTTTGGCTTATGGTTAAGGTTACGGTTATTTTAGGGTTAGGTTTAGGTTTTAGGTGTTAGGGATTGGCTCAGGGTTAGGCTTTGGATTATGTTTAGGGTTCCAGTTATGATTAGGTTTAGGGTAATGGTTAGGGTTATGGTTAGGGTTAGGGTTAGTGTTTGGGTTAGCGTTAGGTGTTACGTGTTAAGTATATGGTTAGGGTTATGGTTAGGGTTATGGTTAGGGTTTGGGTTACATTTAGGGTTACGGTTAGGGTTAGTGTTAGTGTTAGGGTTAGGGTTAAGAATTAGGGTTAGTTTTGGGTTAAGGTTAGGTTTAGTGTTAGGGTTAGGGATGAGGGTTAAGTTTAGTGTTAAGATTAGTGTTAAGCTCAGTATTAGGATTAGGGTTAGGAATAGATTTAGGGTGAGGTTTAGGTTTATTGTTAGGGCTAGCATTACAGATAGGGTTAAGGTTAGGTTTAGGGTTAGGGATAATGTTAGGGTTAGCATTAGGGGTTAGGCTTAGGGTTAGGGTTAGGGTTAGGGGTTAGGCTTAAGTTTAGGGTTTGGGTTAGTGTTAGGTGTTAGCTGTTAAAGATATGGTTAGGGTTACGATTAGGGTTAGGGTTACATTTAGGGTTATGGTAAAGGTTAGTATCAGTCTTAGGTTTAGGGTTAGGAATTAGGTTTAGGGCTTGGGTTAGGGTTAGGTTTAGAGTTAGGTTAGTGTTAGTCTTAGTATTAGGATTAGTGTTGGGGATAGGCTTAGGGTTTTGGTTAGGTTTATTGTTAGGGTTAGTGTTATGGATAGGGTTAGGGTTAGGTTTAGGATTAGAGATAGGTTTACGCTTAGAGTTAGGGGTTAGGCTTAGGGTTAGGTTTACAGGCTAGGGTTAGTGTTAGAGTTAGGATTAGGGTTATGTTTAGGGTTAGAAGGTTAGGGTTAGGGATAGGGTTAGGCTGAGTGTTAGTGTTAGGGTTTAGGTTAGGTTTGGGTTTAAGGTTAGGGGTTAGGGTGTGGATTAGGGTTTGTGTTAGGGTTAGGGATTAGGTATAGGTTTACTGTTAGAGTTAGTGTTAGGGTTAGGGACAGGTTTAGGTTTAGAGTTAGAGATAGATTTAGGGTTAGGGGTTGGGTTAGGGTTAGGGTTTATAGTTATGGTTAGGGTTAGGGTTAGGTTTAAGTTTTCTGGTTAGTCTTTTAGAGTTTAGGATTAGGGTTAGCATTAGTTTTAGCATTACAGTTATGGTTAGGGTTAGGTTAGGTTTTGATTAGGGGGTTAGGTGTTAGGGATAGGGTCTGGGTTAGGCTTTGCTTTACGCTTAGGCTTTGGGTTACGATTAGGTTTACGTTTAGGGTTAGGGTTAGGTTTAGGGTTAGGATTATGGTTAGGGTTAGTGTTAGCATTTGGGTTAGGGTTAGGGGTTAGGTTTGAGGATATATTTAGGGTTCTGGTTAGCGTTACTGTTAGAGTTAGGGTTACATTAAGGTTTAAAGTTAGGGTTAGTGTTACTGTTAGGATTAGGGATTAGGGATAGTTTTAGTGTTAGGGTTAGTGTTAGGTTTAGGGGCTAGTTTATGGTTAGGGTTACGGTTATGGTAAGGCTTAAGTTTAGGGGTACAGATTAGGGTTAGTGTTCGGGTTAGGGTTAGGCTTAGGTTTAGTGTTATGGTTTAGTGTTAGGGATTTGGCTTAGGTTTACAGATAGCTTTAGTGTTAGGCTCCTTGTTAAGATTAGGCTTAGGGATACATTTAGGGTTAGTGTTAGGTTTATTGTTATGGTTAACATTACGGATAGGGTTATGGTTAGGGTTAGGTTTAGGTTAGGGATAGGCTTAGGGGTACAGTTAGGGGTTAGGGTTAGGGTTAGGGTTAGGATTATGTTTAGGGTTAGGGTTAAAAGGTTAGGGTTAGTGTTTGGGTCAGGTTTAGGTTTAGGGTTAGGGGTAAGGGTTTGGGTTAGGGTTAGGGTTAGGGTTACGGATTAGGGTTAGGGTTAGGGTAAGGTTTAGGGTTAGGGTAAGTGTTAGGGTTAGGGTTAGCCTTAGTTTTATGGATGGGTATAGTGTTAGGTTAAGGGTTAGGTATATGGTTAGGATTAGGGTTAATGTTAGGGTTATGGTTAGGGTTTGGTATAGGCTTAGTTTTAGAGTTAGGGGTTAGTTTAGGGTTAGTGTTAGGATTAGGATTAGGGATTATGTTTAGGGCTCGTGTTAGGCTTAGGGTTAGGTTCAGTGTTAGGGTTAGGGTTAGGGCTAGAAATAGGTTTAGGGATAGTGCTAGTGTTAGCATTAGGGTGGGTTAGGGATTAGGGTTAGGGTTAGTGTTAGGGTTATGGTCAAGTTTAGGAGTTAGGTGTTAGAGATAATTTTATGGTTAGTTTTAGGGTTAGAATAGGGTTAAGAATTAGGGGTTATGGTTAGGGTTAAGGTTAGGGTAAGGCTTAGGTTTAGGGTGAGTGTTAGGTTTAGATTTAGGATTAGTGTTAGAGGTTATCTTTAGGTTTATTGTTAGGGTTAGGGTTGCAGTTAGGGTTAGGGTTAGGGTTAGGGTTACGTTTAGGGTTAGGGTTATGGATAGGACAAGGGTTATGTTTAGGGTTAGGTTAGCGTTAGGGTTACTGTTAGGGTTAGTGTTAGGTTATAGGTTAGGTTTAGTGTGTTAGGGTTAGCGTTTGGGTTAGGGATATTGTTATGGTTACTGTTAAGGGTCGGGTTATGGTTAGTGTTAGGGTAAGGTTTTGGGTTATGTTTATGTTAGGGATAAGGTTTAGGGTTAGGGTGAGGGTTAGGTTTAGGGGTTAGGGACAGGTTTATGGTTAGGCTTATCGTGAGGGTTAGGGTTAGGATTAGGTTTAGGGTTAGTGTTAGGGTTAGGGATAGGTTTAGGGTTATGGTTAGGTTAGGGATTAGGGTTAGGGTTAGGGTTAGGCTAGCGGTTAGTGATAGGTTTAGTCTTAGGCTTATCTTTATGGTTAGTGATTAGGGTTAGGATTAGGTTTAGGTTGAGGGTTAGGTTTAGGGTTATTGCTAGGGTTAGGAATTAGTGTTAGGGTTATGTTTAGGGTTGGGTTGAGAGTTGGGTTTAGTCTTAGTTTTAGGGATAGGGATAGGGTTATGATGAGGCTTAAGTTTAGGGTTAGGGTTCGGGTTAGTTTTTGGGTTAGGGTTAGGGGTTAGATTTATAGGTTAGGGTTAGGGTTTGGGTTAGTGTTATGGTTAGGGTTACCATCATGGTTAGGGTCATTGTTAGGTCAGTGTTAGGGTTAGGGTTAGGCTTAGTTTTAGCTATAGGGATAGTGTTAGTGTTAGGCTTAAGGTTAGGGTTAGGGTTATGTTTAGGGTTTCGGTTGATTTAGGTTAGGTTTAGGATTTCGGTTAGGGTTAGGGTTATGGTTTGGGCTAGCATTAGGTTTAGTGTTAGGGTTAGGTTTAGGATTAGTGTTAGTATTAGGGTTAGGGTTAGGGTTAGTGTTAAGATTAGGGTTAGGATTAGGGTTAGGGTTAGGGTTAGGGTTAGGGTTAGAGGTGAACTTTAGGGTTAGGGTGGCGGTTAGGGTTACGTTTAGGGTTAGGTTTTGGGATAGGGGAAGGTTTAGTATTAGGGTTAGAGATTAGGTTTACGTTTAGGTTTATGGTTATGTTTAGGTTAATGGTTAGTGTTAGGTTTAGTGTTAGGGTTAGGTCTAGTGTAGGCATTAGAGTTATTTTTAGGGTTAGGTTTATTGTGAGATTTAGGATTAGGGGTTAGGTTTAGCGTTCGGGTTAGGCTTATGGTTAGGGTTACGGATTAGGGTTAGGGTTAGTGGTAGGGTTAGGTTAGGTTTAGGTTTAGGGTTAGGGTTAGCGGTTTAGTTAGATGTTTGGTTTAGAGTTAGGATTACGGTTAGAGTTAGGTTTAGAGTTAAGGTTAGGGTTAGTTTAGGTTTAGGTTTAGGCTTAGTGTTAGGCCTAGTTTTAGGATTAGGCATAGGATTAGTTTTAGGCTTAACGTTAGGTTAAAGGTTCGGGTTAGGGTTACGTATAAGGTTAATGTTAGGGTTATGTTTTGTGTTAGGTTTAGGGTTAGGGTTAGGTTTATGGTAAGGATTAGAGTTAGGTTTAGGGTTAGGTTTATGTTGAGGGTTAGGAGATAGTGGTTAGGGTTAGCGTTCGGGTTAGGCTTATCCTTAGGGTTACAGATTAGGGTTAGGGTTAGTGGTATGTTAGGGGTTAGAGTTAAATTTTAGGTTTAGGGTTAGGGTTAGTGTTAGGGTCACGGTTGGTTTAGGTTTAGGTTTAGGCTTAGCGTTAGCCTTAGTTTTAGGATTAGGGATAGGGTTAGTTTTAGGCTTAAAGTTAGGTTTAGTGTTAGGGTTAGGGTTAGGTGTAGGTTTAGGTTTAGGATTTGCGTTAGGGTTAGGGATAGTGTTAGTGTTAGGGATAACATTAGGGTTAGGGTTAGGGTTAGGTTTAAGGTTAGGGTTCGGGATTCCAGTTACGATTAGGTTTAGGGTTACGGTTAGGTTTAGGGTTATGTTTTTTGTTAGGGTTAGGTGTTAGGTGTTAAGGATATGGTTAGGGTTATGGTTAGGGTTACGGTTAGGGTTAGGGTTACATTTAGGTTTATGGTTAGGGTTAGTGTTAGGGTAAGTGTTAGGGTTAGGAATTAGGGTTAGGGTTTGTGTTAGGGTTAGGTTTAATGTTAGGTTAGGTATTAGGGTTAAGTTTAGGGTTAGGATTAGTGTTAGGCTCAGTATTAGTATTAGGGTAAGGGATAGGTTTATGGTTAGGTTTAGGTTTATTGTTAGGGTTAGCGTTATGGATAGGGTTAGGATTAGTGTTAGGCTCATTATTAGTATTAGGGTTAGGGATAGGTTTACGGTTAGGTTTAGATTTATTGTTAGGGTTAGCGTTACGGATAGGGTTATGGTTAGGTTTAGGGTTAGGAATACTGTTAATGTTAGGGTTAGGGTTAGGGTTTAGGCTTAGGGTTAAGAATAGGGTTAGGGGTTAGGGTTAGAGTCAGGTTTAAAAGGTTATGGTTAGAGTTAGGGTTATGGTGAGTGTGAGGGTTAGGGTTAGGGTTTTGGTTAGGGTTAGGGTTGGTGTTAGGTTTAGGTTTAGTGTTAGGGTTAGGCTTAGTTTTAGGGTTAGGGATAGGGTTAAGTTTAGGGTTAGGGTTAGGTTTAGGGTTAGGGTTAGGGTTGGTGTTAGGTTTAGGTTTAGTGTTAGGGTTAGGGGTTAGGGATTAGGGATAGTGTTATTGTTAGTGTTAGGTTTAGGGTTAGGGTTAGGTTTAGCATTAGGTTTAGTGTTAGGGTTAGGTTTTGTGTTAGGGTTAGGGTTTATGGTTGTGGTTAGGATTAGTGTTAAGGTTACATTTATTGTTAGGGTTAGGGTAACACATAGGGTTAGGGTTGGGTTTAGGCTTAAGGATAGGTTTAGGGTTAGGGTTAGGGTTAGGGTTAGGGTTAGGGTTAGGGCTAGTGTTTAGGATTAGTATTAGGGTTAGGGTTAGGGTTAGGTTTAGGTTTAGCTTTAGGGCTAGAGGTTAGGTTTAGGTTTAGAGTTAGGGTTAGCTTTAGGTTTATAGTTAGGTTTAGTTTTAGTGTTAGGGATAGGGTTAATGTTTAGTTTAATATTAGGATTAGGTTTAGGGATAGGGTTATGTTTAGGATTAGCGGTAGGATGGGGTTAGGCTTAAGTGTTAGGTGTTAGTGTTAAATGATAAGGTCAGTGTTAGGCTTCAGATTATGGATAGGGTTAGAGTTACTTTTAGGTTTAGGGTAAGGTTTTGGGGTAGGGTTAGGTTTAGGATTTGGGTTAGGGTTAGGTGTTAGGTGTTAAAGATATTGTTAGGGTTATGGATAACGATACGGTTAGGGTTAGTGTTATGTTACGGTTATGGTTAGGGTTAGTGATAGGGTCAGGGATAGGTTAGGGATTAGTGATAGTGTTAATGTTAGGTTTAGGGGTTAGTGTTATGGTTAGGGTTAGGGTTATTGTAAGGGTTAAGTTTAGGGTTACGGATTAGGGTTAGTGTTTGGCATAGCGTTAGACTTATGGTTAGGGTTAGGGTTATTGTTAGCTTTATGGTTAGGGTTAGGATTACAGTTAAGGTTACTGTTAGGGTTACAATTCGTGTTTGGGTTAGGGTTAGGGTAGAGATTAGGGTTAGGTTTAGGGTGAGGGTTAGCTTAAGCCGTTACAGTTAGGGTTAGGGTTAGGCTTATCGTTAGCGTTAGGGATTAGGTTTAGAGTTAGTGTTAGGGTTAGTTTTAGGGTTAGGGTTAGGGGTTAAGTTTAGCGTTAGTGTTAGGTTTAGAGTTAGTGTTAGGGTTAAGGTTAGGCTTAGTTTTAGGGTTAGGGATAGTGTTAGGGTTAGTGTTAGGGTTAGAAGTTAGGGTTAGTGTTAGGGTTACAGTTAAGGTTAGGGTTAGTTTAGGCTTAATTTTAAGGTTTAGGTGTTAGGGATAGGCATAAGGTTAGTCTTCAGATTATGGTTAGGGTTCCGGTTACAATAAGGTTTAAGGTTAGCGTTATGATTATGGTTAGTGTTACGGTTAGGTTTACGGTTAGTATTTGGCTTAGGGTTAGGGGTTAGGTGTTTAGGAAATGGTTAGTGTTATGTTTAGGGTTATGGTTAGGGTTAAGGTCACGTTTAGGGTTCTGGACAGGGTTAGTGTTAGGGTTAGGTTTGGGGTTATGAATTAAGGATAGGGTTTGGGTTTGGTGTTAGTGATAGTATTAGTGTTAGGCTTATCAATAGGGCTGGGATTAGGGTTAGGGTTTGGCTTAGGGTTAGTGTTAGGGTTAAGGATTAGGCTTAGGGTTAGGGCTAGGTTTAGGGTTATGGTTAGTGTCCGGGTTAGAGTTAGATTTAGGTTTAGGCTTAATATTAGGGTTAGGTTTAGGGTTAGTGTTAGAGTTAAGGTTAGGGTTAGTGTTATGTTACAGTTATGGTTAGTGTTAGTGATAAGGTCAGGGTTAGGTTAGGGATTAGTGATAGTGTTAATGTTAGGTTTAGGGGTTAGTGTTATGGTTAGGGTTAGGGTTATTGTAAGGGTTAAGTTTAGGGTTACGGATTAGGGTTAGTGTTTGGCATAGCGTTAGACTTATGGTTAGGGTTAGGGTTATTGTTAGCTTTATGGTTAGGGTTAGGTTTATGGTTAAGGTTACTATTAGGGTTACAATTCGTGTTTGGGTTAGGGTTAGGGTAGAGATTAGGGTTAGGTTTAGGGTGAGGGTTAGCTTAAGGCGTTACAGTTAGGGTTAGGCTTATCATTAGGGTTAGGGATTAGGTTTAGAGTTAGTGTTAGGTTTAGCTTTAGGGTTAGTTTTAGGGTTAGGGTTAGGGATTAGGTTTAGTGTTAGTGTTAGGTTTAGAGTTAGGGTTAGGGTTAGGTGAGGCTTAGTTTTAGGGTTAGGGATAGGGTTAGGGTTGGGGTTAGGGTTAGAAGTTAGGGTTAGTGTAAGGGTTACAGTTAAGCTTAGGGTTAGGTTAGGGTTAATTTTAGGGTTCAGATGTTAGGGATAGGCATAAGGTTAGTCTTCAGATTATGGTTAGGGTTCGGGTTACAATAAGGTTTAAGGTTAGGGTTAGGGTTATGGTTAGTGTTACGGTTAGGTTTACGGTTAGTATTTGGCTTAGGGTTAGGAGTTAGGTGTTTAGGAAATGGTTAGTGTTATGTTTAGGGTTATGGTTAGGATTAAGGTCACATTTAGGGTTCTGGTCAGGGTTAGTGTTAGGGTTAGGTTTGGGGTTATGAATTAAGGATAGGGTTGGGTTAGGGTTAGGGGTTAGGGTTATGTTTAGTGTTAGGGTTAGGGTTAGGTTTAGGGTTAGCTTTAGGGTTAGGGTTAGCTTTAGGTTTAGGTTTAGGGTTATGATTAGGGTTAGGTTTAAGGTTACACGTTTGGTGCTAGTGTTAGGGTTAGGTTTTGTGTCAGGGTTAGCATTAGAGTTAGGTTTATGTGGTAAGTGTTAAGGGTAGGGCAAGGGTTATTTTTAGGGTTACGGTTAGAGTTGGGCTTATGGCTAAGGTTATGGTTAGGGTTACGATTAGTGTTTGGGTTAGGGTTAGTGTTAGATTTAGGAAAGCGTTTAAGGTTAGGTTTAGGTTTAGGGTTGGGGTGAAGGTTAGTGTCAGGGGTTAGGTTAAGGGTTATGGTTAGGCTTATCATGAGGTTTAGGGATTAGGGTTAGGGTTAGCGTTAGTGTTAGCATTAGGGTTAGTTGTCGGGTTAGAGTTAGGGATTGGGGTTAGTGTTAGGTTTAAGGTTAGTGTTAGGGTTAGATTTAGGCTTAGTTTTAGCGTTAGGGATAGGGTTAGTTTAGGGTTTGGGTTAGGGTTAGGGATTAGTGTTAGTCTTAGGGTTAGGGTTAAGGATAGGGGTTAGGTGTTAGGGATAAGGTTAGGGTTAGGGTAAGTGTAGGGTTAGGTTTAGGGGTTAGGGATTAGGGTTAGCGTTAGGGTTAGTGTTAGGTTTAGGGTTAGAGTTAGGGTTACAGTTAAGTTTAGTGTTAGGTTAGGGGTAGTTTTAGGGGTTAGGTGTTAGGGATAGGGATAGGGTTAGGGTTCAGATTACGGTCAGAGTTTGGGTTACAATAAGGTTTAATGTTAGTGTTAGGGTTATGGTTAGGGTTACGTTTAGGTTGAAGGTTAGGTTTTGGGTTAAGATTAGAAGTTAGGTGTTAAGCATATGGTTAGAGTTATGTTTAGGTTTCTGGTTAGGTATAGGGTTATGTTTTGTGTTACAGTTTCTTTTAAGTGTTAGCATTAGTGTTAGTATTATGGATTAGGTATAGGGTTATTGTTAGGGTTAGGTGTTAGGGATTGGGTGAGGCTTAGGCTTATCATTAGTGTTAGGTATTAGGGTTAGGGTTAGGGTTAGGGTTATGATTAGGGTTAATGTCATGATTAGGGATTAGGCTTAGGGTTAGGTTTAGGTTTAGGGTTAGTGTTAGAGTTAAGGTTAGGGTTAGGGTTAGGCTTAGTTTTAAGGTTAGGTTTTGGTTAATGTAAGTGTTATTGTTAGGGTTATGGTTAGAGTTACGGTTAAGGTTATGGTTAGGGTAACGATTAGTGTTCGTTTTAGGGTTAGGGTTAGGTTTAGGGTAGCGTTTAGGGTTAGGTTTAGGGTTAGTGTTAGGGGAAGGGTTAGTGTTAGGCCTTAGGTTTAGGGTTAGCGTTAGGCTTATCATAAGGGATTAGGTTTAGGGTTAGTTTTAGCGTTAGCGATAGGGTTAGGGGTTAGGATTAGCATTAGGTTTAGGATTAGGGTTAGTGTTAGGCTTAGGTTTAGGTTTAGGGTTAGGGTTAGGTTAGGGTTAGAGTTTAGCTTTAGGGTTAGGGTTATCGTTATGTTTAGGGTTTGGTTTAGGGTTAGGGTTAGGGTAAGGTTTAGGATTAGGGTTAGAGGTTAGGGTTAGTGTTAGGGTTATTGTTAGTGTTAGGATTAGGTCTAGGGTTAGTTTTAGGGTATGAGTTAGATTTAGAGGTTAAGGGTTATGAATAGGATTAGGCTTAGCATTAGGGATAAGGTTAGTGTTAGAGGATAGGTTTAGGGTTAGCAATTGGGTTAGGGTTAGGGGTTAAGTGTTAGGGTTAGGGTTAGGGTTAGGGTTAGGGTTAGAGTTACGGTTAGGGTTAGGGTTATGATTAGTTTTAGGTTTAGAGTTAGGGTTAGGGTTAGTGTTAGGTTTAGGGTTAGTGGAATGTTATGTTTAGGTTTAGGGTTAGCAATAGTGTTATGGTTAGGGTTAGCGTTAGGTTTAGTGTTAGTTTTAGGTTTAGAATTAGCATTAGGGTTAGGGGTTAGGTGTTAGTGATAGTTTTAGGTGTAATGTTAGGGTTAGGTTTACGGTTAGGGTTAGGGTTAGGGTTAGGGATAGTGTTAGGTTAGGGTTAGGGTGTCTGGTTAGTGTTAGAGTTAGGGTTAGGGTTAGGGTTATGTTTAAGCTTTTTGTTACGGTTAGGGTTAGAGTTACGTTTAACTTAGGGTGAGGGTTAGGGTTAGGTTTAGGGTTAGGGCTGGGTTAGGGTTATATGTTAGGGATAGGTTTAGGGTTAGCATTAGTGTTACGGTTATAGTTCAGGGTTAGTGTTGGGGTTAGGGTTAATGTTAGCAGTTAGCGTTAGTTTTGGGTTAGGGTTAGGGTTAAAACTTAGGTTTAGGGTTAGGGTTAGTGTTAGTGTGAGGGTTATGGTTTGTGTTAGTGTTAGGGTTAGGGTTAGGGTTAGGTTTGAGTTAGGGTTAAGATTATGGTTTGAATTTATCTTTAGGTTTAGTGATAGAGTTTGGGGTTAGGTTGAGGGTTAGGGTGAGGCTTAGATGTTATTGTTAGGATTAAGGTTAATGCTTAGGTTTAGGGTTAAGGTTAGCATTAGGGTTAGGGATAAAGTAAGGCTTAAGTTTAGGGTTAGTGGTTAAGTTTATGGTTAGGTTTATGGTTAGTGTTTCATTTAGGTTAAAGTTTAATTTTAGGGTTAGTTTTAGGCTTAGCATTAGTGTTAGGGTTAGCCTTAGGTTTAGAGTTAGGTTTAGGTTTAGGGTTAGGGTTAGTGTTAGGTATACGTTTATGGCTAGTGGTCAGTTTACGGTAAGGGTTATGGTTACGATTAGGTTATGGTTAGGGTTTGGGTAAGAATTAGGTTTATGGTTAAGGTTAGGATTTGAACTAGGATTAGTGTTAGGGTCACGGTTAGGTTTAGGGTTTAGGTGTTAGGGAAAGGGTTAGAGTTAGGCTTCAAGTTAGGGCTCGAATGTGGTTAGTGTTAGTGTTAGTGTTAGTGTTAGTGTTAGTGTTAGTGTTAGGGATAGGGTAGGTGTAGCGTCGTGTTAGATTTAGGGTTAGTTTTTGGGTTAGTGTTAGGGTTAGGTTTAGGGGTTAGGTGTTAGGGATAGGGTTATAGTTAGCGTTAGGGTTAGGGTTAGGTTTAGGGTTAGGTTTAGGTTTAGGGTTAAAGTTATGGATAGTGTGAGCATTTAGGGTTAGCGTTAGGGTTAGGGTTGGGTTTATGGTTAGTGTTGCGGTAAGGTTGAGATTTAGGGTTAGGGTTAAGGTTAGGGTTAGTGTTATTGCTTAAGATTAGGGGGTAAGCTTAGAGTTATGGCTTAGGGTTATGTTTTAGGTTTAGAGGTTAGCCTTATTTTGAGGGTTAGTCGTAGGGTTAGGGTTAGGTTTAGGGTTAGGGTTAATGTTAGTTTTAGGGTTAGGGTTAGGGTTAGGGTTAGGGTTAGGGTTAGGGTTACGGTTGGGTTTAGGATTGCGATTAGGTTTAGAGATTATGGTTATATTTAGGGTTATGGTTATGGTTAGGTTTAGGGTTAGGGTTAGAGTTTAGGCTTAGTGTTAGGTTTAGGTTTAGGGTTAGGTTTAGGGTTAGGGTTAGAAGTTAGGTATAGTGTTAGGGTTAGGGTTAGTGTTAGGTTTAGGGTTAGGGTTTAGTGTTAGTTTAGCGCTAGGGTTAGGTTTAGGGTTACAGTTAGGCTTCGGGTTATGCTTAGTGTTAGGGTTACAATTAGGTTTAGGGTTAAGCTTAGGGTAGGGTTAGGGTTAGTGTTAGGTTTAGTGTCAGTTTTAGGGTTAGGCTTATCATTAGGGTTAGGGGTTAGGTGTTAGTGATAAGGTTAGGGTTAGGGTAGGCTTAGGGTTAGGTTTACAGTTAGGGTTAGGGTTAGGGTTAGGATTAGTGTTAGCGCTTAAATTGAGGTGTTTGGCTTTGGGTTATGGCTTAGTGTTAGTGTTAGTGTTAGTGTTAGTGTTAGTGTTACGCTTAGTGTTAGAATTATAATTAAGGTTAGGGTTAGCAGTTAGGTGTTAGGGAGAGTTTTAGGGTTAGGCTTTGGGTTATGGTTAGGGTTATGGTTATGATTAGATTAGGGTTATTGTTAGGGTTAGAGTTAGTCTTAGGTTTACCGTTAGTTTTAGAATTAGTGTTAGGGTTAGGGTTAGGGGTTAGGTGTTAGCAATAGTGTTACATTTAGTTTTTGGATTAGTGTTCGGTTTTGAGTTTAGGTTAGGGTTAGGGATAGTTTTGGTTTAGGATTAGGGTTTAGGGTTAGGATTAGGGTTAGGCTTAGGTTTAGGTTTAGGGTTAGTGTTAATGTTAGGGTTAGTGTTATTGCTTAAGATTAGGGGGTAAGCTTAGAGTTATGGCTTAGGGTTATGTTTTAGGTTTAGAGGTTAGCCTTATTTTGAGGGTTAGTCGTAGGGTTAGGGTTAGGTTTAGGGTTAGGGTTAATGTTAGTTTTAGGGTTAGGGTTAGGGTTAGGGTTAGGGTTAGGGTTAGGGTTAGGGTTACGGTTGGGTTTAGGATTGCGATTAGGTTTAGAGATTATGGTTATATTTAGGGTTATGGTTATGGTTAGGTTTAGGGTTAGGGTTAGAGTTTAGGCTTAGTGTTAGGTTTAGGTTTAGGGTTAGGTTTAGGGTTAGGGTTAGACGTTAGGTATAGTGTTAGGGTTAGGGTTAGTGTTAGGTTTAGGGTTAGGGTTTAGTGTTAGTTTAGCGCTAGGGTTAGGTTTAGGGTTACAGTTAGGCTTCGGGTTATGCTTAGTGTTAGGGTTACAATTAGGTTTAGGGTTAAGCTTAGGGTAGGGTTAGGGTTAGTGTTAGGTTTAGTGTCAGTTTTAGGGTTAGGCTTATCATTAGGGTTAGGGGTTAGGTGTTAGTGATAAGGTTAGGGTTAGGGTAGGCTTAGGGTTAGGTTTACAGTTAGGGTTAGGGTTAGGGTTAGGATTAGTGTTAGCGCTTAAATTGAGGTGTTTGGCTTTGGGTTATGGCTTAGTGTTAGTGTTAGTGTTAGTGTTAGTGTTAGTGTTAGTGTTACGCTTAGTGTTAGAATTATAATTAAGGTTAGGGTTAGCAGTTAGGTGTTAGGGAGAGTTTTAGGGTTAGGCTTTGGGTTATGGTTAGGGTTATGGTTATGATTAGATTAGGGTTATTGTTAGGGTTAGAGTTAGTCTTAGGTTTACCGTTAGTTTTAGAATTAGTGTTAGGGTTAGGGTTAGGGGTTAGGTGTTAGCAATAGTGTTACATTTAGTTTTTGGATTAGTGTTCGGTTTTGAGTTTAGGTTAGGGTTAGGGATAGTTTTGGTTTAGGATTAGGGTTTAGGGTTAGGATTAGGGTTAGGCTTAGGTTTAGGTTTAGGGTTAGTGTTAATGTTAGGGTTAGTGTTATTGCTTAAGATTAGGGGGTAAGCTTAGAGTTATGGCTTAGGGTTATGTTTTAGGTTTAGAGGTTAGCCTTATTTTGAGGGTTAGTCGTAGGGTTAGGGTTAGGTTTAGGGTTAGGGTTAATGTTAGTTTTAGGGTTAGGGTTAGGGTTAGGGTTAGGGTTAGGGTTAGGGTTAGGGTTACGGTTGGGTTTAGGATTGCGATTAGGTTTAGAGATTATGGTTATATTTAGGGTTATGTTTATGGTTAGGTTTAGGGTTAGGGTTAGAGTTTAGGCTTAGTGTTAGGTTTAGGTTTAGGGTTAGGTTTAGGGTTAGGGTTAGACGTTAGGTATAGTGTTAGGGTTAGGGTTAGTGTTAGGTTTAGGGTTAGGGTTTAGT
This sequence comes from Cavia porcellus, assembly GCF_034190915.1. Classification (NCBI taxonomy): domain Eukaryota; kingdom Metazoa; phylum Chordata; class Mammalia; order Rodentia; family Caviidae; genus Cavia; species Cavia porcellus. The sequence goes on from NW_026947518.1 coordinate 8,302,121, forward strand.
GTTAGTTTAGCGCTAGGGTTAGGTTTAGGGTTACAGTTAGGCTTCGGGTTATGCTTAGTGTTAGGGTTACAATTAGGTTTAGGGTTAAGCTTAGGGTAGGGTTAGGGTTAGTGTTAGGTTTAGTGTCAGTTTTAGGGTTAGGCTTATCATTAGAGTTAGGGGTTAGGTGTTAGTGATAAGGTTAGGGTTAGGGTAGGCTTAGGGTTAGGTTTACAGTTAGGTTTAGGGTTAGGGTTAGGATTAGTGTTAGCGCTTAAATTGAGGTGTTTGGCTTTGGGTTATGGCTTAGTGTTAGTGTTAGTGTTAGTGTTAGTGTTAGTGTTAGTGTTAGTGTTACGCTTAGTGTTAGAATTATAATTAAGGTTAGGGTTAGCAGTTAGGTGTTAGGGAGAGTTTTAGGGTTAGGCTTTGGGTTATGGTTAGGGTTATGGTTATGATTAGATTAGGGTTATTGTTAGGGTTAGAGTTAGTCTTAGGTTTACCGTTAGTTTTAGAATTAGTGTTAGGGTTAGGGTTAGGGGTTAGGTGTTAGCAATAGTGTTACATTTAGTTTTTGGATTAGTGTTCGGTTTTGAGTTTAGGTTAGGGTTAGGGATAGTTTTGGTTTAGGATTAGGGTTTAGGGTTAGGATTAGGGTTAGGCTTAGGTTTAGGTTTAGGGTTAGTGTTAATGTTAGGGTTAGTGTTATTGCTTAAGATTAGGGGGTAAGCTTAGAGTTATGGCTTAGGGTTATGTTTTAGGTTTAGAGGTTAGCCTTATTTTGAGGGTTAGTCGTAGGGTTAGGGTTAGGTTTAGGGTTAGGGTTAATGTTAGTTTTAGGGTTAGGGTTAGGGTTAGGGTTAGGGTTAGGGTTAGGGTTAGGGTTACGGTTGGGTTTAGGATTGCGATTAGGTTTAGAGATTATGGTTATATTTAGGGTTATGGTTATGGTTAGGTTTAGGGTTAGGGTTAGAGTTTAGGCTTAGTGTTAGGTTTAGGTTTAGGGTTAGGTTTAGGGTTAGGGTTAGACGTTAGGTATAGTGTTAGGGTTAGGGTTAGTGTTAGGTTTAGGGTTAGGGTTTAGTGTTAGTTTAGCGCTAGGGTTAGGTTTAGGGTTACAGTTAGGCTTCGGGTTATGCTTAGTGTTAGGGTTACAATTAGGTTTAGGTTTAAGCTTAGGGTAGGGTTAGGGTTAGTGTTAGGTTTAGTGTCAGTTTTAGGGTTAGGCTTATCATTAGGGTTAGGGGTTAGGTGTTAGTGATAAGGTTAGGGTTAGGGTAGGCTTAGGGTTAGGTTTACAGTTAGGGTTAGGGTTAGGGTTAGGATTAGTGTTAGCGCTTAAATTGAGGTGTTTGGCTTTGGGTTATGGCTTAGTGTTAGTGTTAGTGTTAGTGTTAGTGTTAGTGTTAGTGTTAGTGTTACGCTTAGTGTTAGAATTATAATTAAGGTTAGGGTTAGCAGTTAGGTGTTAGGGAGAGTTTTAGGGTTAGGCTTTGGGTTATGGTTAGGGTTATGGTTATGATTAGATTAGGGTTATTGTTAGGGTTAGAGTTAGTCTTAGGTTTACCGTTAGTTTTAGAATTAGTGTTAGGGTTAGGGTTAGGGGTTAGGTGTTAGCAATAGTGTTACATTTAGTTTTTGGATTAGTGTTCGGTTTTGAGTTTAGGTTAGGGTTAGGGATAGTTTTGGTTTAGGATTAGGGTTTAGGGTTAGGATTAGGGTTAGGCTTAGGTTTAGGTTTAGGGTTAGTGTTAATGTTAGGGTTAGAAATTAGTTTTAGTTTTAGGGTTAGAGTTAGGGTTAGGGTAATGGTTAATGTTAGCGTTTGGTTAGGGTTAAGTTTAGGGTTAGGGTTAGGGTTATGCTAGGTTTATGTTTAGGTATTACAATCAGGCTTAGTGTTAGTTTAAGGGGTAGGGTTAGGGTTAGGGTAAGGGATTAATGTTATGTCTGGGTTAGCATTATGGTTAGGGTTAAGGTTACGTTAATATTAGGGTTAGGTTTAGGGTTAGATGTTACGAATAGGTTTAGGGTTAGGGTTAGTGTTACTATTAGAGTTTAGGTTTAGAGTTAGCTTTAGGGTTAAGGTTAGGGCTAGGGTTAGCATTAGTTTTGGTTTAGGGTAAAAGTTAAAACTTAGGTTTAGGATTAGGGTTAGTGTTAGTATTAAGTTTAGGGTTAGGGTTAGTGTTAGGCTTAGGGTTATGGTTAGAGGTTACTGTTAGGTTTAGTGATAGAGTTTGTGGTTATGGTGAGTGTTGGGTTAGGCTTAAAAGTTAGGGTTATGATTATGGTTACGATTAGGGTTAAAGCTTATGTTTAGAGTTAGGGATAGCATTAGGGTTAGGTTAGGGTTAGGGTTAGAAGTTAGGTTTAGTTTTACGGTTCAGGTTTTGGTTAGGTTTAGTGCTAGAGTTAGAGGTTAGTGTTAGGGTTAGGGTTAGGGGTAGTGTTACGGTTAAAGTTTAGGGTTAGGTTTAGGGTTAGAGTTAGGGTTAGGGTGAGGGTTAGGGTGATCGTTAGAGGTTAGCGTTTGGATAAGTGTTAGAGTTCGGGTTTGGGTTACGGTTAGTGTTAGGCTTAGAGGTGATGGTTAGGGTCATAGTTAGGCTTAGGGTTAAAGCTTAGGTTCAAGGTTAGGTTTAGTGTTACGGTTGTGGTTAGGGTTAGGGTTAGGGTTAGATGTAGGGTTTAGGTGTTAGGGATAGGGTTACGTGTTAATGTCAGTGTTAAGGTGAGGGTTAGAGTCAGGGTCAAGGTTAGGGTTAGGGTTATGACTAGGGTAGCGTTTAGGGTTATGGTTAGGGTTAGGTTTAGTGTTATGGTTAGTGTTAGGGTTAGGTTGAGATTTAGGCTTAGGATTAGTGTTAGGGCTAGAAGTTAGGTTTAGTGTTAGGTTTAGGATTGGAGTTAGGGATAGGTTTAGTGTTAGGGTTAGTGTTACAGCTTAGGGTTAGTGTTAGCGTTAGGTTTAGGCTTAGGGTTAGGGTTAGGGTTTGAGGTATGGTTTAGGTTTAGTATTAGGGTGATGGTGAGGGTTATGGTTAGGGTTAAGTTTAGGGTTATGGTAGGGTTAGGATTAGGGTTAGCTATTAGATTCAGGGTTAGGGTTATTTTAAGGGTAGGTTTTGGTTTAGGGTAAGGGATTAATGTTATTTTTAGGTTTAGGTTTAGGTTTATGGTTATGGTTAGAGTTAGGGTTAGGTTTTGGATTAGAAGATTCTGTTAGGGTTTGGGTCTGGGTTATGGTTATGTTTAGGGTTCAGTTTAGTGTTAGGGTTAGGGTTATGGGTTAGACTTTAGGGAAAGGGTTAAGTTTAGGATTCGGGTTATGGTTAGGGTTAGTGTTATGATTAGCTTTAGGGTTAGGCTTAGGGTTAGTGTTATGGTTAGGCTTAGGTTTAATGTTAGTTTTAGGTGTAGGTTTAGCATTATTGTTAGGGGTTAGGTGTTATAGGTTTATGGCTAGGGTTAGGGTTAAGGTTAGGGATAGTGTTATGTTGATGGTTAGGCTTTAGGGTTAGTGTTATGGTTCGGGTTATGGTTAGGATTACGGTTAGGCTTCATGTAACGGTTTGGGTTAGGGTTACGATTAGGTTAGGGTTAGGGTTAGGGTTAGGTTTAGGGTTAGGTTAGGGTTAGGGTTAGATGTTAGGGTTAGGGTTATGTTTAGGGTTAGGGTTAGAGTTGGGCTTAGAGATTTTGGTTTGGGTTAATGTTAGGGTTAGGCTTGGGGTGTTAGGGATTTTTTAGGGTTAGGGTTAGGGTTAGGGTTAGAGGGTTAGGGTTAGTATTAGGTTTAGCGTTAGGGTTAGGGTTTGGGATTGTGTTAGGGTTGGGGTTAGGGTTAGGGTTAGAGGTTAGGGTTAGTGTTCGGTTCGTGTTGGTATAGGGTTAGAGTTAGGGATAATGTTAGGGTTATGTTTAAGGTTAGGGTTAGAGTTGGGCTTAGAGATTTTGGTTTGGGTTAATGTTAGGGTTAGGGTTAGGGTATTAGGGTTTTGTTAGGGTTAGGTTTAGGGTTAGTGTTCGGGTTCGTGTTGGGATAGGGTTAGGTTAGGGTTAATCTTAGGGTTATGTTTAGGGTTAGGGTTAGAGTTGGGCTTAGAGATTTTCATTTGGGGTAATGTTAGGGTTAGGGTTGGTGTTAGGAATATTATTAGGGTTGTGTTACGTTTAGGGTTAGCGTTAGGATTAGTGTTAGAGGGTTAGGGTTAGCGTTAGGGTTAGGTTTCTTTTTAGGGTTAGCGTTAGGGATTCTGTTATGGTTAGGGATAGGGTTGTGGGTTAGTGTTAGGGTTAGTTTTTGGGTTCGTGTTGGGATAGGGTTAGGGTTATGGTTATGGTTAGGGTTAATGTTAGGATTAGGTTTATGTTTCGGGTTAGGGTTAAGGTTATGCTTAGAGGGCTAGGGTTAGGTTTAGATTACGGTTTGGGTTAGTGTTAGGTTTACGGTTGGGTTAGGGTTAGGTTAGGGTTAGGGTTAGGGTTAGTGTTAGGGTTCGGGTTAGAATTTAGGGTAACTTTACGTTAGGGCTTGGTTTATGGTTAAGGGTGGGTCATGGTTAGGTTTAGGGTTATGGTTAGTGTTAGGTTTAGGGTTCAGATTAGAGGTTACGGATAGGATTAATGTTAAAGGTTAGGTTTAGGCCTACGCTTAGGTTTCGTGTTAGGGTTAGAAGTTAGTTTAGTGTTAGGGCTTGTTTTAGGGTAAGGTTTAGGTTTAGGTTTATGGTTAGTGTTAGGGTTTAGGTGTTAGGGATAGTGTTAGGCTTATGGTTAGGGTTAGGGTTAGTTTTATGGTTAGGGTTAAGTCATAGTGTTAGGCGTTGGTTAGGGTTAATTTAAGGTTAGTGTTAGGGTTTGTGTTATTGTTAGGCTTAGTGTTATGGTTGGAGTTTATTGTTAGGTTTAATGATAGAGTTTGGGGTTAGTGTTAGGCTTAGAGTTTATGGTTAGAGTTAAGGTTAGGGTTAGGTTTAAAGCTTAGGTTTAGGGTTATGGTTAGGGTTAGCATTAGGGTTATGGTTAGGGTTAGGGTTCAGGTTAGAGGTTAGTGTTAGGGTTATGTTTAGGGTTACAGTTAGGGTTAGGTTTAGGGTTAGGTTTATAGTTAGGGATAGAGTTAGTGTTAGGTTTAGGGTTAGGGATTAGGTTTAGGTTTAGGTTTATTTTTAGGTTTAGGTTTTGGGTTAGGCTTAGGTTAGCTTTAGGGATAGGTTTAGGTTTAGGTTTAGTTTTAGGGTCTGGGTTAGGGTTATGGTTAGGGTTTAGGGTTAGGGTTAGATTTAGTGTTATGGTTAGGTTTAGGGATGGGGGTTAGTGTTAGGTTTTTGGTTAGCGTTAGAGATATAGTTAGGGTTAGGGTTAGTTGATTAGGGTGAGGGTTAGGGTTATGGTTAGGGTTAGGTTTATGGTTAGAGTTTAGGGTTAGAGTTAGGGTTTCAGATTTTGTTTAGGGTTAAGGTTTGGGTTAGGGTTAGGGCTAGGGTTATGATTACGGTTAGGGTAGGATTAGTTTTAGTGCTAGTGTTAGGTTTAGGGTTAGGCTTACATTTAGGTTTAGGGTGAGCATTACTATTAGGGTTAGAAGTTGGTTTAGTGTTAAGGTTAGGGTTAGAGTTAGAATTAGGTTTAGGGTTATATTTTAGGGTTAGGGGTAGGGGTAGGTTTAGGGTTAGTGTTACGGTTAGAGGTTAGGGTTAAGGTTAGTGTTAGGGTTATTGTTATTGTTAGAGGTTAGTGTTAGGTTTAGGGTTAGAGTTGGGTTTAAGGTTAGGGTTAGGGTTAGGCTTAGATGTTAGGGTTAATGTTATGGTTAGGGTTATGGTTAAAACTTAGGTTTAAGGTTAGGGTTAGGTTTAGAGTTACGGTTAGGGTTAGGGTTAGTGTTAGGTTTAGTGTTAGGGTTAGGTTTAGTTGTTAGGTGTTAGGGAGAGGCTTAGGTTAGGCTTTGTGTTAGGGTTAGTGTTAGGGTTATGATTACGTTTAGGATTAGGGTTAGGATTATTGTTAGTGTTAGATTTACTGTTAGTTTTAGGGTTAGGTTTAGTGTTAGGGTTAGGGGTTTAGTGTTAGGGATAGGATTAGGGTTATGTTTAGTTTCAGGTTTGGGATTACGGTTCGGAATAGTGTTAGGTTTACGGTTAGTTTTAGGGGAATGATTAGTTTTAGGGTTTGGGTTAGGCTTTAGGGTTAGGGTTCGGGTTAGTATTAGGGTTATTGTTAGAGTTTAGCGTTAAGTTTAGTGTTAGAGTTTGGTGTTAGGATTAGTGTTAGGGTTAGGCTTACAGTTTATGGTTAGGCTTAGTATTAGGGTTTTTGTTAAAGCTTAAGTTTTGGGTTAGGGTAATGGTTAGGTTTAGGGTTAGTGTTAGGGTTAGTGTTAGGCTCAGTGTTAGAGGCATGGGTTAGCATTATGGTTAGGGTTAGGGTTAGGCTTAGGCTTAGGGTTATGCTAGGGTTAGGGTTAGGGTTAGTTATTACAGTCTGGTTAGGGTTAGTTTAAGGGGTAGGTATAAGGTTAGATTTAGGGTTAGGGATTAATGTTAGGTTTAGGCTTATGGTTATGGTTATGGTTAGGGTTTGGGTTAGGGTTAGGGTTAGGGTTACGGTTAGGATTAAAAGTAAGGGTTAGGGGTAGGGTTAGGTTTATGGTTACAGTTAGGGTTAGGGTTAGTGATAGGGTTAGGTTTAGGGTTTAGGTAGTAGGGAGAGGATCAAGATTAGACTTCGGCTTATAATTAGCATTAGGGTTAAAATTAGGTTTATGGTTAGGCTTAGGGTTAGGGTTAGGGTTAGGTTTAGTGTTTGTTTTAGGGTTAGGTTTATGGTTAGATTTGTGGTTTGGTATTAGGGATAGAGTAATTGTTAGGGTTAGGGTTTAGGGTTAGGTTTTGAGTTAGGGTTTGGGATAGGGTTAGGGTTAAGTTTAGGTTTAGGGTTAGGGTTAGTTTTAGGATAGAAGTTGGTTTAGTGTTAGTGTTGGGGTTAGGGTTCCAGTTAGAGTTAGGGTTAGGGTGAGGGTTACCGTTATGGTTAGGGTTAGGTTTAGGGTTAGTGTTACGGATAAAGTTTAGAGTTAGGTTTAGGGTTAGAGTTAGTGTTAAGGTTAGGGTTAGGGTAACGGTTTAGAGTTCAGCGTTAGGTTTAGTGTTAGAGTTTGGGTTTAGGTTTAGGGTTAGGTTTAAACTTAGAGGTTATGGTTATGGTTAATGTTAGGGTTAGTTTTCTAACTTAGGTTTAGTTTTAGGGTTAGTGTTAGGGTTAAGGTTACTGTTAGGATTAGTGTTAGGGTTAAGCTTAGGGGTTAGGTGTTAGGGAAAGGGTTAGGGTTAGTGTTAGTGTTAGGGTTAGGCTTAGGGTTAGTGTATGGTTAGGGATAGTGGTATGTGTTAGGGTTACGTTTAGCGGTTGGGTTAGGATTAGGGTTAGTGTTAGAGTTAGGGATATGGTTACAATTAGGTTTTGGGTTATGGTTATGGTTAGGTTTAGGGATAGAGGTTAATGTTAGCGTTAGAGTTCGGGTTAAGGTTCGGTTATGGTTAGAATTATGGGTTAGGATTAGGTTTAGTGTAGGGTTAGAGTTAGGGTTAGGGTTATGGTATGTTTAGGGTTAGGGCTGGATATTACTGTCATGGTTAGTGTTAGTTTAAGTGTTAGGGTTCGGGTTAGAGTGAGGCTTAGGCTTAGGGTTATGTTTAGAGGTTAGCTTTAGGTTTAGGATTAGGGTTAGGGTTAGAGTTTAGGCTTAGGGTTAGAGTTATGTTTAGGGTTAACGTTAGTTTAGGATTAGATGTTAGGGTTAGGGGTAGGGTTAGGCTTATGATTACGGTTAGGGTTAGGTTTACGATTAGGGTTAGTGTTAGGGTTAGGTTTAGGGTTAGGGTTGCGTTTAGGTTTAGGGTTAGGGTTACTGTTGGGGTTAGAATTTGCTTTAGTGTTAAGGTAAGAGTTAGGGTTAGGTTTAGAGTTATAATTAGGTTTAGGGTTATATTTTAGGGTTAGAGTTAGGGTTAGGGTTAGTGTTACTGTTAGAGGATAGGGTTAAGGTTAGGGTTAGGTTTATGGTTAGAGGTTAGTGTTAGGTTTAGGGTTAGAGTTCGGTTTAGGGTTAAGGTTAGGGTTAGGCTTAGATGTTATGGTTAAGGTTAGGGTTAGGTTTAGGGTTAAAACATAGGTTTAGGGTTAGGTTTAGGGTTAGAGTTACAGTTAGGGTTAGGGTTAGTGTTAGGTTTAGTGTTCGGTTTAGGTTTAGGTGTTAGGGAGAACCTTAGGGTTAGGCTATGTGTTACGGTTAGTGTTAGGGTTATGATTAGCTTTATGGTTAGTGTTAGGGTTAGGGTTAGTGTTAGAGATAGGCTTACTGTTAGTTTTAGGGTTAGCTTTAGGGTTATGGTTAGGGGTTTAGTGTTATGGATAGGATTAGGGTTATATTTTGGTTAAGTTTTATGGTTAGAATTAGGTTTATGTTTAGTTTTAGGTTTTTGGTTAGTTTTAGGGTTTAGGTTAGGCTTTAGGTTTAGCGTTAGGGTTAGGGTTAGCGTTAGGATTAGGGTTAGATTTAGGGTTATGGTTAGAGTTTAGGTTAAGGTTTAGTGTTAGAGTTTGGTTTTGCGGTTAGGGTTAGGGTTAGGCTTAGAGTTTATGGTTAGGCTTAGTATTATGGTTATCATTAAAGCTTAGGTCTTGGGTTAGGTTCAGGTTCAGGGTCAGGATTAGAGTTAGTGTTAGGGTTAGTGTTAGGTTAAGGTTTAGAGGTATGATTTAGGGTTATTTTTAGGGTTAGGGTTTGTGTCAGGGCTATGCTATGGTTAGGGTTAGTGTTAGGGTTAGGGATTAATATTAGGTTTAGGATTATGGTTATGGTTATGGTTAGCGATAGGGTTTGGGTTAGGGTTAGGGTTAGTTTTGGTATTAGAAGCTTGGGTTAGGGTTAGTGTTAGGTTTTGGGTTAGGATTTAGGGTTAGTGTTAGGGTTAGGGTTAGAGTTACAATTAGGCTTCGGATTATGGTTTGGGTTAGTGTTACGATTAGGTTTAGTTTTAGGCTTAGGGTTAGATTAGGGTTATGGTTAGGTTTAGCGATAGGGCTGGGGTTACATGTTAGGCATAGGGTTAGGGTTAGGGTTGTTTTAGGGTTAGGTTTACGGTTATGGTAAGGGTTAGGTATAGTGTTAGCTTAAGGGTTAGGGTATTAGGGTTAGTGTTAGAGTTAGGGTAAGGGTTAGGGTTATATTTAGGCTTCAGGTTATGGTGAAGGTTAGAGTTATGATTAGGTTTGGGTTAGGATTAGATATTAGGGATAGTTTTAGGGGTAGGGTTAGTGTTACGGTTAGAGTTTAGGGTTAGGGTTAGGGTTAGCTTTAGGGTTAGGGTTAGATGTTAGGGATAGGTTTAGGTTTAGGGTTAGTGTTAAAGCTTATGTTTGGGGTTAGTGTTAGTGTTAGTGTTAGGCTTAGGGTTAATTTTAGTGTTAGGTTTAGCGTTAGGGCTAGGGTTATGGTTAGAGGTTAGCGTTTTTTTAAGGGTTAGATTTAGGGTGAAGGTTAGGGTTATGGTTAGGCATAGACGTTATGTTTAGGGTTAGGGTTAGTGTTAGGGTTAGGGTTAGGGTTACAATTAGGTGAGGGTTTCGGTTAGGGTTACAATTAGCTTAGGGTTAGGGTTAGGGTTAGGGTTAGGGTCAGTGTTACGGTTAGCGTTTAGGATTAGGGTTAGTGTGAAGGTTAGTGTTATGGTTAGCATTACGGTTAGGTTGAGGTTTAGGTTTAGTTTTAGGGTTAGGGTTAGAAGTTAGGTATAGTGTTAGGGTTAGTGTTAGAGTTAGGGATAGGTTTAGCGTTAGGGTTAGTGTTAGATGTTAGGGTTAGTGTTACGTTTAGGGTTAGGATTTTTGAGAGGGTTAGAGATATGTGTTGGGGTTATGGTTAGTGTCAGAGTTAGGGTTAGTGCTAGGGTTATGCTAGTGTTAAGGTTAGGGTTAGTTATTATAGTCAGGGTTGGGTTAGTTTAAGGGGTAGGGTTAGCGGTAGGGTAAGGGATTAGTGTTAGATTTAAGTTTCGGTTTATGATTATGGTTATAGTTATGGTTATGGTTATGGTTATGGTTAAGGTTAGGGATAGGTTTAGAGGTTAGTGTTAGTGTTAGTGTTAGTGTTAGGGTTAGGATCAGTTTTATGGTTAGATTTTATGGATAGATTTAGTGTTAGAGTTAGTGTTAGGGTTATGGTTAGATGTTAGTATTCAGTTAAGTGTTAGAGTTAGGGTTACAGTTCGGGTAAGGGTCGGACAAGGGTTGGTGTTTAGTTTTAGGGTTAGGATTACATTTAGTGCTAGGGTTAGTTTTAGAGATTAGTTTTAGTGTTAGGATTAGTTTTATGGTTAGGGTTAGCATTAGGGTTAGGGTTAGGTTTAGGGATAGTTTTAGAGTTAAGGTTAGGGTTAGGGTTAGGGGTTATGTGTTTCAATAGGGTTAGGTTTAGTGTTAGGGTTCAATTTAGTGTTAGTGTTAGGGTTATACCTAGTGTTAGGGTTAGGTTTAGGTTTAGGTTTAGGTTTAGGTTTAGGTTTAAGTTTAGGGTTAGTTTTAATGTTAGTGTTAGGGTTAGGGTTAGTGTTAGAATTAGTGTTACCAGTATAATTTAGGGTTAGGTTTAGGGTTAGGTTTACGGTTAGTGTTAGTGCTAGGGTTAGGATTATGGTTAATGTTAGGGTTATGGTTAGAGGTTAGCGTTTGTTTTAAGGTTAGATTTAGGGTTAGGGTTAGGGTTAGGATTAGGCTTTGTGGTTAATGTTAGTGTTAGGGTTATGGTTAGAGATTATCGTTTGTTTTATGGTTAGAGTTAGGGTTAGGGTTAGGATTAAGCTTAGGGATTATGGTGAGGGTTAGCATTAGGGTTATTGATAGGGTAAGGGTTAGGATTAGGTTTATTTATTAGTTTTAGGGTTAGGGTTATGTTTAGGGTTAGGGTTAGCTTTAGGGGTTAGTTTTAGGGTTAGGGTTAGCGATAGCATTAGTGTAAGATTAGGGTTAGGGTTAGATTTAGGGTTATAGTTAGGCTTATTGTTATGGTTAGGGTTAGGATTACATTTACATTAATGTTAGGGTTATAGTTAGGTTTATGGTTAAGGTTTAAGGTTATGTTTAGGGTTAGGGTTACGGCTAGGTTTAGGTTTAGGGTTAGGTTTAGTGTAAGTGTTAGAAGTTTTTTTAGTGTTAGGGTTATGGTTAGGTTTAGAGTTAGAGTTAGGGTTAGGGTTAGGTTTTGCATTAGATGTAGGTTTAGCGTTAGGATTAGGTTTAAGTGTTAGGTGTTAGGGATAGGGTTAAGGGTTAGGGTTAGTGTTAGGGTTAGGGTTATGGTAGGGTTAGGATCATGGTTAAGGTTAGCATTTAGGGTTAGGCTTATGGTTAGGGTTAATGTTATGGTTAGGGTTAGGGTTAGCTTGAGGTTTAGTGTTAGCTTAGAATTAGGGTTCCAAGTTAGGTTTAGTGTTCGTCTTAGGGTTAGGGTTAGGAATAGATTTAGGTTTTGGGTTAGTGTTAAAGGTTATGTTTAGTGTTATGTTTAGTGTTAGAGTTATGGTTAAGGTTAGAGGTATGTGTTAGGGTTAGTGTTAGTGTTAGGGTTAGGGTTAAGCTTAGGGTTATGGTTAGCATTATGGTTAGGGTTAGGGTGAGTGTTATGGTTAGGGTTAAGTTGAGGTTTAGTGTTAGGTTAGGATTAGGGTTACAAGTTAGGTTTAGTGTTAGGGCTATGGATAGGATTAGGGTTAGGGTTAGTGTTAGAGGTTAGGGTTAGTGTTATGTTTAGGATTAGGTTAGGGTTAGGGTTAGAGGTATGTGTTAGGTTTAGGGTTAGCGTTAAGGTTAGTGTTAGGGTTAGGGTTATGCTAGGGTTATGTTTTGGTTTAGGGTTAAGTATTATAGACTGGGTTAGCTTTAGTTTAAGGGGTAGTGTTAGGGTTAGAGTTAGTGTTAAGGGTTAGGTGTTAGGAAGAGTGTTAATGTTAGGCTTCAGGTTGCGGTTATTGTTAGGGTTATGATTAGGTTTAGGTTTAGGCTTAGGGTTAGTGTTAGGGTTAGGTTTAGTGTTAGTTTTAGGGTTAGATTTAGCATTTGGGTTAGGGTTTAGGTCTTAGGGATGGGGTTAGTGTTAGGGTTAGTGTCAGGCTTAAGTTGAAGGTTGGGGTTAGGCTTAGGGATAGTATTAGCTTTAAGGTTAGGTTTTAGGGTTAGTGTTATGGTTAGGTTTCGGGTTACGGTTAGGCTTCGGGGTAAGTTTAGCGTTAGGGTTACAATTAGGTTAGGCTTAGGTTTAGGGTAATGTTAGGTTTAGGGTTTGATATTAGGGATAGTTTTAGGGTTAGTGTTAGTGTTTGGTTAGAGTTTAGGGTTAGGGTTAGGGTTAGGGTGATGGGTAGAGGTTAGCATTAGGTTTCAATTAGGGTTAGGGTTAAAGCTTAGGTTTATGGTTAGGGCTAGAGTTAGGGTTAGGGTTAGTGTTCAGTTTAGGGTTATGGTTAGGGTTAGGGTAATGGTTGGCAGTTAGTGTTTGCTTTAGGGTTAGAGTTAGGGTTAGGTTTAGGCTTAGAGGTTATGGTTAGTGTTAGGTTTAGGGTTAAAGCTTATGTTCAGTGTTTGTGTTAGTGTTAGTATTAGGGATAGAGTAAGGGTTAAGATTAGGGTTACTGGTTAATTTTAGGGATAGGGTTATGGTTAGGGTTAGAGTTAGGACTAGAGGTTAGTGTTAGGGTTAGAGTTAGGGTTATTGTTAGGGTTAGGGTTAAGTTTAGAGTTAGGGTTACGATTAGCCTTGGGTTATATTTAAGGTTAGGGTTTACAATTTCATTAGGATTAGGGTTAGGGTTTGCATTAGATTTAGTGTTAGGATTAGGTTTAGGGTTAGGGTTAGAAGTTCGGTGTGAGGTATAGTGTTTTGGGTTAGGGTTATGTTTAGGTTTAGCGTTTAGGGTTAGGGTTAGTGTTAGGGTTAGTGTTATGGTAAAGGTTAGGGTTAGGTTGAGATTTAGGGTTGGGGTTAGAGTTAGGGTTAGAAGTTAAGCTTTAGTGTTTGGTTTAGGGTTAGGGTAGGGATAGGTTTAGTGTTAGGATTAGTGTTAAAGGTTAGGGTTAGTTTTAGGGTTAGGGTTAGGTTTAGGGTTAGGCTTAGGTTTAAAGGTACAGGTTAGTGTTAGGATTAGGGTTAGCGTTAGGGTTATGGTTAGTGTTAGGGATGGTTATGCTAGGATGAGGGTTAGGGTTAAGTATTACAGTCAGGGTTAATGCTAGTTTAAGGGGTAAGGTTAGGATTAGGGTTAGGGTTACGAATTAATGTTAGGTTTAGGGTTATGATTATGGTTTAGGGTTAGGGTTAGGTTTAGGGTTATGATAGGAAGTTAGGGTTATGGGTACTGTTAGGTTTATGTTTACCGTTAGGGTTAGCATTAGTGTTAGGTTTAGGCTTAGGGTTTAATTCTTTGGGAGAGGGTTAGATTAGGCTTCGGGTTACATTTAGCGTTAGGGTTATGATTAGGTTTAGGGTTAGGCTGAGGTTTAGGGTTAGGGTTATGTTTAGTGATAGTTTTAGTGTCAGGGTTTAGGGTAGGATAGTTTAGGGTTAGGGTTAGGTCTTAGGGATAGGGTTAGGATTCGGTTAAGGTTAGGTTTAGGGTAAGGCTTAGGTTTACGGTTATGGTTAGGGTTAGGGATAGTGTTAAGTTTAGGGTTAGGGTTTAGTGTTATGTTTAGGGTTAGGGTTAGGGTTAGGGTTAGGTTTAGGGTTAGGGTTAGTGTAAGGGTTAGAAGTGTTTTTAGTGTTAGGGTTAGGTTTAGGGTTAGAGTTAAACTTAGGTTTAGGGTTAGATGTTAGGGTTTGGTTTATGGTTATGATTAGGGTTATGGTTAGGTTTAGTGTTAGGGTTAGGTTTATCGTTAGGGTTAGGTTTAGGGTCAGGTTTAGTTTTAGGGTTAGTGCTAGGGTTACTGTTAAGGTTAGAAGTTGGTTTAGTGTTAGGGAGAGGGCTAGGGTTAGGGTTAGAGTTAGAGTTAGGGTTAGGGTTATATTTTAGGGTTAGGGTTAGTGTTAGGGTTATGGTTAGAGGTTAGGGCCAAGGTTAGGGTTAGTGTTAGGGTTAGAGGTTAGCGTTAGGTTTAGTTTTAGAGTGGGATTTGGGTTAGCGTTAGGGTTAGGCTTACTGTTAGTGTTAGTGTTAGTGTTAGTGTTAAAGCTTAGGTTTTGAGTTAGCGTGAGGGTTAGGTTTAGGGCTAGTGTTAGGGTTAGTGTTAGGGTAAGGTTTATAGGTATTTGTTAGGGTTATGGTTAGGGTTATGGTTATGCTAGTGTTAGGGTTAGGGTTAGATATTACAGTCAGTTTTAGGGTTAGTTTAAGCCATAGGCGTAGGGTTAGAGTTAGGATCAGGGATTAATGTTAGGTTTAGTGTTGTGGCTATGGTTATGGTTAGCGTTAAGTTTTGGGATAGGCTTAGGTTTAGGGTTAGGATTGAAGATAGGGTTAGGGGTAGGGCTAGGTTTATGGTTACAGTTAGGGTTAGGGTTAGTGTTAGGGTTAGGGTTAGGTGTTGGTTTTAGGGAGAGGATTAAGATTAGGCTATGGGTTATGGTTAGCATTAGGGTTACGATTAGTTTTAGGGTTAGGCTTAGGCTCAGGGTTAGGGTTAGTTTTATTGTTAGTTTTAGGGTTAGGTTTATGGTTAGGGTTGGGGTTTGGTGTTAGGGAGAAGGTTAGGGTTAGGGTTACAGTTAGGGTTTTTTAAAGGGATTAGGTTTACTGTTAGGGTTAGGGTTTGAAATTGTGTTAGGTCTAGGGTTAGGGTTTAGTGTTAGGTTCAGGGTTACGGTTAGGGTTAGGTTTAGGTTTAGGGTTAGGGATAGTTTTCGGATTCAAAGTTGGTTTAGTGTTAGTGTTGGAGTTAAGGTTAGAATTAGAGTTAGGGTTAGCTATAGATGTTAGGGTTAGGGTTAGGGTTACCCTTAGGGTTAGCTTTAGGGTTAGGGTTAGTTTTATGGATAAAGTTTAGGGTTAGGTTTAGGGTTAGATTTAGGGTTAAGGTTAGGGTTAGGGTTATGGTTAGAGGTTAGCATTATGTTTAGGGTTATTGTTCGGGTTTACCTTTAGGGTTAGGTTTTGGCTTAGAGGTTATGGTTAAGGTTAGGATTACTGTTAGGGTTAAAACTTAGGGTTAGGATTAGGGTTAGGGTTAGGGGTCAGGTGTTAGGGAAAGTGTTAGGGTTAGGTTTAAGTTTAGGGATAAGGTTAGGTTTAGTTTTAGAGGAATGAGTTAGGGTTAGCATTTGGGTGAAGGTTAGGGTTAGGGTTAGGGTTAAGGTTAGGTTTAGAGGTATGGGTTAGGGTTAGGTTTAGGGGTAGTGTTTGGGTTAGGTTTAGTGTTATGGTAGGTTTAGGGTTAGGGTTAGGGTTACGTATTACGGTCAGTGTTAGCATTAGTTTAATGTGTAGTGTTAGGGTTAGTGTTAGGGATTAATGTTAGGTTTAGGGTTAGTTTTATGGTTATGGTTATGGTTAGGGTTAGTGTTAGGGTTAGTGTTACATTTTATGGTTAGGGTTAGGTTTGTGTTAGAGTTAGTGTTTGGGTTAGGTCTAGGGTTACGGTTAGGGCTTGGATTAGAATTAGCTTTAGGTTTAGGGTTAGATTTAGAGGTTAGGTGTTAGGAATAGGGTTAGGGTTAGGCTTCGGGTTACGTTTAGATTTAGGGTTTCGATTAGGTTAGGGATAGTGTTAAGGTGAGTGTTAGCGTTTGCAATAGATTTATGTTTAGTTTTATGGTTAGGGTTAGGGTTAGGTTCAGGGGTTAGGTGTTAGATATAAGGTTGTAGTTAGGGTTATGTTTTGTGATAGGGTTAGTATTAGGGTTATTTTTAGGGTTAGTGTTAGTGTTAGGGTTAGGGTTATGTTTAGACTTCGGTTTAGTTTTAGGCTTAGTGTTGGGTTAAGTTAAGGTTTAAAAGTTAGGTTTAGTGTTAGTTTTAGGGTTAGGGTTAGAAATAGGTTAGTGTTAGTGTTAGGTTTAGGGTTAGAGGTTAAGGTTAGGATTAGGGTTAGGGTTAGAGTTAGGGTTAGGGTTAGTGGTATGGGTTAGGGTTAGTTTAAGGGGTAGGCTTAGTATTAGAGTTATCGTTATAGCTTAGGTTTTGGGTTAGCATGAGGGCCAGGATTAGGGTTTGTGTTAGGGTTAGTGTTAGGGTAAGCGTTAGAGGTATGGGTTAGGGTTATGGTTAGGGTTAAGGTTAGTGTTAGGGTTATGTTAGGGTTAGGGTTAGTGTTAGGGTTAGGTATTACAGTCAGGTTTAGGGTTAGTTTAAGGGGTAGGGTTAGGGATTAATGTTAGGTTTAGAGTTATGATTATGGTTATGGTTAGGGTTAGGGTTTGGGTTAGGGTTAGGGTTAAGTTTATGGTTAGGATTAGAAGTTAGGGTTAGGGTTAGTGTTAGGTTTAGGGTTAGCATTTAGGATTAGTTTTACAGTTAGGGTTAGGGTTAAAGTTACAAGTTAGGCTTCGGATTACTGTTAGCGTTAGGGTTATGATTAGGTTTAGGTTTAGGTTTAGGATTAGGATTAGGTTTACGGTTAAGTTTAGCGATAGGATTTGGGGTTACATGTTAGGGATAGTGTTAGTTTTACTGTAGTTTTATTGTTAGGTTTACGATTAGGTTTAGGTTTAGGCTTAGGATTAGGATTAGGGTTACCGTTAGGTTTAGCGATAGGGTTTGGGGTTACATGTTAGGGATAGTGTTAGTGTTACTGTAGTTTTAGGGTTAGGTTTACACTTATGGTTAGGGTTAGGTATAGTGTTAGCTTAAGGGGTAGGTTTTAGGGTTAGTGTTAGGGTTAGGGTAAGGATTAGGATTATGGTTAGGCTTCAGGTTATGGTTAGGATTAGAGTTATAATATGGTTTGGGTTAGGGTTAGATATTAGGAATAGTTTAAGGGTTAGGTTTAGTGTTACGGTTAGAGTTTATGGTTTGGGTTAGGGTTAGCATTATGATTAGCAGTTAGCCTTATGTTTGGATTAGGGTTAGGCTTAAAGCTTAGGTTTAGTCTTAGGGTTCGTGTTAGGGTTAGAGTTAGATGTTAGGGATTTGTTTAGGTTTAGGGTTAGTGTTAAAGCTTATGTTTCGTGTTAGGTGTAGTGTTAGTGTTAGAGTTAGTGCTAATTTTAGTGTTAGGTTTAGAGTTAGGGCTACGGTTATGGTTAGAGGTTAGCGTATTTTTTAGGGTTAGATTTAGGTTGAAGGTTAGTGTTATGGTTAGACATAGAGGTTATGGTTAGTGTTAGGGTTATGGTTAGGGTTAGGTTTACAATTAGGTTAGGGTTTTGTTTAGGGTTAAAGTTAGGTTATGGTTAGGGTTAGGGTTAGGGTCAGTGTTATGGATAGTGTTTAGGGTTAGTGTGAGCGTTAGTGTTATGTTTAGCATTAGGGTTAGTTTGAAGATTAGGTTTAGTTTTAGGGTTAGCATTAGAAGTTAGGTATAGTGTTAGGTTTAGTTTTAGGTTTAAGGATAGGTTTAGCATTAGGGTTAGTGTTAGAGGTTAGAGTTAGTGTTATGTTTAGGGTTAGGTTTTAGGATAGGGCTAGAGGTATGTGTTAGGCTTACCGTTAGTGTCAGAGTTACGGTTATGCTAGGGTTAGTGTTAGGTTTAGGTATTACATTCAGGGTTAGGGTTTGTTTATGGGGTAGGGTTAGGGTTAGGGTAAGGTATTAATGTTAGATTTAGGTTTCGGGTTATTGTTATGGTTAGGGTTAGGGTTAGGGTTAGGGTTAGGGTTAGGGTCAGTGTTACGTTTAGAGTTTAGGGTTAGGTTTAGTGATAGGGTTAGGGTGACAGTTTTGGTTAGATGTTAGTATTCAGTTAAGTGATAGAGTTAGGGTTAGGGTTAGGGTAAGGGTAGGACAAGGGTTAGTGGTTAGGTTTAGGGTTAGGATTACAGTTACTGCTAGGGTTAGTTTTAGAGGTTAGTTTTAGTGTTAGGATTAGTGTTAGGGTTAGTGTTAGCATTAGGGTCAGGGGTTACGTTGGTTTCGGGTTAAGTTTAGGGTTAGGTTTAGCGTTAGGGTTAGGGTTAGAGTTATGGTTAGATGTTAGATTTAGGGTTAGGGTTAGGGTTATGCTTAGTGTTTGGGTTATGATTAAGGTTAGGGTTAGGTGTTAGCTGTTAGGGAGAGTGTTAGGGTTACGATTTGTGTGATGGTTAGGGTTAGGGTTATGATTAGGTTTAGGGTTAGGGTTAGGTTTAGGGTTAGTTTTAATGTTAAGATTAGGGTTAGGGTTAGGGTTCGGGTTAGGATTAGGATTAGTGGTAATGGTTAGGGTTAGGTTTAGGTTGAGGTTAAGGTTTAGGGTTAGGGATAGGGTTAGAAGTTAAGGTTAGGGTTAGAGTTAGGGTTAGGGTTAGGGATAGGGTTAGGGTTAGGTTTAGGGTTAGGTTTAATGTTAGGGCTATGCTTAAGGTTAGTGGTTAAGGTCAGGATTAGGGTTAAGGTTAGGGTTCGGGTTAGGGTTAGGGTTAGAGGTATGTGTTAATGTTAGTTTTAAGGTTAGGTTTAGGATTAGTGTTAGTGTTAGAGCTAGGGATAGTTTACAGTTAGGCTTTGGGTTATGGTTAGGGTTAGGGTTAGGGTTACAGTTAGGTTTAGGTTTAGGTTGAGGTTTATGGTTAGGGTTAGTGTTAGGGTTAGGGTTAGAAGTTAGGTTTAGTGTTAGGTTTAGGCTTAGCGTTAGGGATAGGTTAGTGTTAGGGTTAGGGTTAAAGGTTAAGATTAGGTTTAGAGTTAGGGTTAGGGTTAGGGTTAGAGGTATGTGTCATGGTTAGTTTTAGCGGTAGGGTTTGAGATAATGTTAGGGTTATGGTAGTTTAGCGTTAGGGTTAGGTCTACGTATTACTGTCAGGCTTAGTGTTAGTTTAAGGGATAGGGTTTTGGTTAGGATTAGGGTTAGGCTCCGGGTTATGTTTAGAGGTAAGCTTTAGGTTTAGTGTTATGGTTAGGGTTAGAGTTTATGGTTAGGGTTGAGGTTAACGTTAGGGTTACGATTAGAAGTTAGGATTAGGGTTATGATTACGCTTAGTGTTAGGGTTAGTGTTACGGTTAGGATTAGGGGTTAGATGTTCGGGAGAGGGTTAAGGTTAGGGTTAGGGTTACATTATGGTTAGTTTAGGGTTAGGGTTAGTGGTTAGGTGTTAATGAGTGGGTTACTGTTAGGCTTCGGGTTACTGTTAGTGTTAGTGTTACAATTAGGTTTAGATTTAGGGTTAGGGTTAGGGTTAGGGTTAATATTGAGGTCAGAATTAGGTTTACGGTTATTTTTAGGGTTGGGTTTATGCTTAGGGTTAGGGGTTAGCTGTTAGGGATATGGTTAGGGTTAGGCTTAGGGTTAGGGTTAAGGGTTAGGTTTACGGTTTGGTTTAGGTTTAGGATTAGGTTTAGGCTTGTGGGTACATGGTAGCATTAGGTTTAGTTTTAGAGTTTGGGGTTACGGTTATGGTTAGGGCTAGGCTTAGAGTTTATGGTTAGGGTTTGTGTTAGGGTTAGGAGTAACTTAGGTTTAGGGTTAGAGTTACGGTTAGGGTTAGGGTAATGTTTAGAGGTTAGAGTTATGGTTAGGTTTAGAATTAGTGTTAGTGTTAGGGTTAGGGTTAGGTTTAGAGTTAGGTTTAGGTTTAGGGATAGGGTTAGGGTTAGGGTTAGGTTTAGGATTAAGGTTAGCTTTAGTGTTAGGAATAGGGTTATGGTTAGGCTTTGGTTACGGTTAGGGTTATGGTTAGAGTTATGATAAGGGTTAGGTTGACGTTTAGGATTATGATTAGGTTTAGGGTTAGAAGTTAGATTTAGTGTTAGGTTTAGGGTAGGGGCTTAGGGTTAGGGTTTGGATAAGTTTTAGGGTTAGGGTTAAGGTTACAATTAGAGTTAGAGGTTAGTGTTAAGTTTAAGGTTAGGGTTAGGGTTAAGGTTAGTGTTACGGTTAGGTTTAGGGTTAGATGTATGGGTTTTGGTTAGGGTTAGGGTAGGGTAAGGATTAGAGATATTTTTTAGGTTTATCTTTAGGGTTAGGGTTAGGATTAGTATTATGGTAGGTTTAGGGTTAGGGTTACGGCTACGTATTATGGTCAGTGTTAGGGTTAGTTTAACGGGTAGGGATATGGTTAGGTTTAGAGATATTTGTTATTTTTCATGTTAGTTTTAAGGTTAGGGTTAGGTTAGGGTTCTTATTAGGGTTAGTGTTAGATTTTAGGGTTAGGGTTCGGTTTAGGGTTAGTGGTAGGGTTAGGGTTAGGTTTAGTGTTAGAGTTTAAGGTTAGATTTATGTCTAGGTTTAGGGTTAGTGTTAAGGTTAGGTTTAGAATTAGAATTTAGGGTTAGGGTTCATGTTAGGGTTAGGGTTATGGTTCGGGTTAGGTTTAGGCCTAGGTTTAGAGTTAGCGTTTGAGTTAGTGTTCGGCTTAGGGTTTAGGGTCAGGGTTAGGGTTATGGTTAGGATTACGGTTCTAGTTAGTGTTAGGGTTTAGGGCCAGGGTTAGTGTTATGATTAGGGTTAGGGTTAGGATTAGGGTTAGGGTTGGGGTATGTATAGTGTTATGGATAGGCTTTGGGTTACTGATAGGGTTAGGGTTATGATTAGGGTTAGTGTTAGATTAAGGTTTAGGGTTAAGGTTAGGTTTAGGGTTAGAATTTATGTTTATTGTTAGGTTTAGGGTTATTGTTAGGGATAGTTTTAGGATTAGGGTTAGTGTTAGAGGTTATGGTTAAGGTTAGAGTTGTGGTTAGTGTCAGGGTTACGGTAGGGTTAGAAGTAAGCTTTTGGGTTAGGTTTAGGGGTAGGATTAGGGTTAGGGATAGTGTTATGGTAGGTTTAGGGTTAGGGTTAGAGTTAGGTTACGTTCAGTTTTAGGGTTAGTTTAAGGGGCAGGTTTAGGGTAACGGTTAGGGATTAATGTTAGTTTTGCTGTTAGGTTTATGGTTATGGTTAGGGTTAGAGTTAGTGTTAGGGTTAGGATTAGAGTTTAGGATTAAGTTTAGGTTTAGGGTTAGTGTTAGGGTTAGGGTTAGATTTAGGGTTAATTTTAGTGTTCGGGTTACATTTAGGATTAGGGTTCTTTTTAGGGTTAGGATTAGAATTTAGGTTTAGATTTAGGTTTAGGGTTAAGGTTATGGTTACGTTTAGGTTTAGGTGTTAAGTATAAGAAGAGGGTTATGGTTTGGCTTCGGTTTAGGGTTAGGGTTAGGGTTAGGGTTAGGGGTTAGGTATCAGGGATATTGTTAGCGTTATGGTTAGGGTTATGGTTAAGGTTAATGTTAGGGTTAGGTTTAGGGTAAGGTTTAGGTTTAGGTATAGTGTTAGGGTTAGGGTTAGGATTAGGGTTAGAATTTAGGTTTAGGTTTAGGTTTAGGCTTAAGTTTAGGGTTGGGGTTAGGTTTAGGTGTACAATTTATGGTTTGGTGTAGGGTTAGGTTTAGGGTTACTTTTAAAGTTAGGATTAGGGCTAGGTTTAGGGTTAGAGTTAGAGGTTAGGTGTTAGAGAGAGGGTTAGGTTTAGGGTTAGAGTTAGGTATTACAGTCAGGTTTTGGATTAGTTTAAGGGGTAGAGTTATGGTTAAGGTAATGGATTAATGTTAGGTTTAGGGTTAGGGTTATGGTTAGGTTTAGGGTTAGGGTTAGGTTTACAAGTTAGGGTTAATGGTATGGTTAGGATTATGTTTACGGTTAGGGTTAGGGTTAGTGTTAGGGTTAGGCTTAGGGATTAGGGGTTAGGGATAGGGTGAATATTATGCTTCAGATTACGGTTAGTGTTAGGGTTATGATTAGGTTTAGGTTAAGGGTTAGTGTTAGAGTTAGTTTTATGGTTAGTTTTAGTGTTAGTTTTAGGGTTAGGTTTAGCGTTAGGGTTAGGGTTAGGTTTAGGTTTAGGGTTAGGTTTAGGTTTAGGGTTAGGGCTACGTTTAGGTTTAGGGTTAGCGTTAGGTTTAGATTTAGGCTTAGTTTTAGAGTTAGGGATAGGGTTAGGGTTAGGGGTTAGGTGTTAGGGATAGTGTTAGTCTTACTGTTAGGTTTAGGTAGATGCTTAGGGTTAGGGAGAGTGTTAGGATTAGGATTAGGGTTAGTGGTTAAGTTTAGTATTAGGATAAAGTTAGAGTTAGGGTTAAATTTAGAGGTTAGTGTTCGTCTTAGGGTTAGTGTTAGTGTTATTGTTAGTGTTAGGGTTAGGGTTAGATTTACGGTTAGGGTTAGGGTTAGGGTTATGGTTAGGGTTACAGTTAAAGGTTAGGATTAAGGTTAGGGTTTGAAGTTTGGTTTAGTGTTAGGGATAGGGTTAGGGTTAGGGTTAGTGTTAGGGTTAGAGGTTAGTGTTTGGTTTAGAGTTAGGTTTAAGGTGAAGCTTAGGATTAGGGTTAGGTTTACAGTTAGAGGTACAGGTTAGCCTTAGGGTTAGGGTTAGGGTTAGGATTAGATTTATGGTTAGGGTTATGGTTATATTTAGTGTTAGGGTTAGGGTTAGTGTTAGAGCTATGTGTTAGGGTTAGGCTTAGATTTTGGGTTAGGTTTAGTGTTATGGTAGGGTTAGGGTTAGGTTAAGTATTAGAGGTTACATTTAAGGTTAGGGTTGTGGTTAGGGTCAGGGTTAGGATAGGGTGAGAAGTAAGGGTTAGGGTTAGGTTTAGGTGTAGGGTTAGGTTTAGGGATAGTGTTATGGTAAGTTTAGGGTTAGGGTTCAGGTTAGGTATTACGGTCAGTGTTAGGGTTAGTTTAAGTGTTAGGGTTAGGTTTAGGTTTAGGGATTAATGTTAGATTTAGTGTTAGGTATATGGTGAGGCTTAGGGTTCGGGTTAATGTTAGGGTTAGGGTTAGAGTTTAGGTTTAGGATTAGTGTTAGGGTTAGGGTTAGGTTTAGGGTTAAATTTTAGGGTTATTGTTACATTTAGGGTTAGGTTTATTTTTAGGGTAGGATTAGAATTTAGGGTTAGACTTATGTTTAGGGTTAGGGTTATGGTTACAGTTAGGGTTAGGTTTAGGTTTAGGGTTAGGTGTTAAGTGTTAGGAAGAGGGTAATGGTTAGGTTTCGGGTTAGGGTTAGGGTTACGGTTAGGCATTAGGTATTAGGTATAGAGTTAGCATTACGGTTAGGGTTAGGGCTAGGGTTAGGGTTAGGTTCAGGGTAAGGTTTAGGGTTAGGGATAGTGTTAGATTTAGGGTTAGGTTTAGGGTTAGGTATACTCTTAGGGTTAGGGTTAGAGTTTAGTTTTAGAGATAGGTTTAGTGTTAAGTTTAGGGTTAGGCTTAGGTTTAGTATTAAAATTTATGAATGGGGTAGGGGTAGTTTTAGGGTTATGTTTAAGGTTATGGTTAGTGTTCGGTTGAGGTTTAGAGTTAGGGGTTAGGTGTTAGGGAGAGTGTTAGAGTTAGGGTTCCTGTTAGGGTTAGGTTTTGGGTTAACGTTATGTTGAGGGTTAGGCTTATGGTAAGGGTAGTGTTATGTTTTATGTTCGGGTTAGATTTAGAGGTAGGGTTAGGGTTAGGGGTTAGGGTTAGGGGTTAGATTTAGAGGTAGGGTTAGGGGTTAGGTGTTAGCAACAGGGTTAGGGTTAGGGTTAGTGATAGAAGTATGGGTTAGGATGAGGGTTAGTGTTAGGTTTAGGGTTATGGTAGGTTTAGTGTTAGGGTTAGTGTTAGAGGTTAGGCTTCAGTTTAGGGTTGTGGTTAGCATCAGGGTTAGGGTAGGTTTAGAAGTAAGGGTTAGGGTTAGGTTTAGGTGTTGGGTTAGTGTGAGGGATAGTGTTATGGTAGGTTTAGGGTTAGGGTTCCAGTTAGGTATTACGGTCAGTGTTAGGGTTATTTTAAGGTTAGGATTAGGGTTAGGGTTAGTGATTAATTTTAGGTTTAGGGTTAGGTTTATGGTTAGAGTTAGGGTTATTTTTAGGGTTAGGGTTAGAATTTAGGGTTAGGGTTAGGGTTATTTTTAGGGTTAGGGTTAGAATTTAGGGTTAGAGTTTGGTTTAGGGTTAGCGTTACGGTTACAGTTAGGGTTAGGGTTAGGTTTAAGTTTAGGGTTCGGTGTTAAGTGTTAGGAAGAGGGTTAGGGTTAGGTTTCCGGTTAGGGTTAGGGTTACGGTTAGGGTTAGGGGTTAGGTATTAGGGTTAGAGTTAGCGTTAGTGTTACGTTTAGGGTTAGGTTTAGGGTTAGTGTTAGGTTTAGGGAAAGGTTTAGGGTTAGGGAGAGTGTTAGGTTTAGGGTTAGGTTTAGGGTTATGTATAGTGTTAGGTTTAGGGTTAGGGTTAGGGGTTAGGTTTTAGGGAGAGGGTTAGAGTTAGGCTTCCGGTTACGGTTAGGTTTTGGGTAACGATTAGTTTTAGGCTTAGGGTTATTTTTAGTGTTAGGTTTAGGTTTAGGGTTAGGGTTAGATATAGATGTAGGTTTAGGGTTAGGGTTAGGGGTTAGGTGTTAGCGACAGGGTTAAGGTTTCAATTAGGGTTAGGGTTAGTGTTAGAGGTATGGGTTAGGATTAGGGGTACTGTTAGTTTTAGGGTTATTGTAGGTATAGGTTTAAGGTTAGTGTTAGAGGCTAGGGTTAAGGTTAGGGTTGTGTTTAGGGTCAGGGTTAGGGTAGGGTTAGAAGTAAAGGTTAGGGTTAGGTTTAGAGGTAGGGTTAGGGTTAGGGATAGTGTTATGGTAGTTTTAGGGTTAGGCTTCGGGTTACGTATTATGGTCTGCGTTAGGATTATTTTAAGGGGTAGGGTGAGGGTTAGCAATTAATGTTAGTTTTACGATTAGGTTTATGGTTAGGGTTAGGGTTAGGGTTAGTTTTAGGGTTAGGGTTAGAATTTAGGATTAGGGTTAAGTTTAGGGTTATTGTTATGGTTAGGTTTAGGTTTAGGTTTACATTTTAGGATTAGGGTTACCATTAGGGTTAGGTTTATTTTTAGGGTTGGGAATAGAATTTAGTGTTAGATTTAAGTTTAGTGTTAGGGTTATGTTTACGTTTAGGGTTAGGCTTATGTTTAGGTGTTAAGTGTTAGGAAGAGGGTTATGGTTAGGCTTTGGATTAGGGTTAGGGTTAGGGGTTTGGTATTAGGGATAGTCTTTACATTGGGGTTAGGGATGGGGTTAGATTTTGTGTTAGGTTTACGGTAAGGTTTAGGGTTAGGGATTGTGTGAGTGTTAGTATTTGTGTTAGGGTTAGGGCTAGGGTTAGGTTTAGAGTTTAGGTTTAGGGTTAAGTTTAGGTTTAGGGTTAGGTTAAGTTTAGTGTTTGGGTTACTGTTAGAGTTAGAAGTTGGTTTAGTGTTAGGATTAGGGGTAGGGTTAGGGTTAGAATTAGAGTTAGGGTTAGGGTTACATTTTAGGGTTAAAGCTAGGGTTAGGGTTGTGGTTAGAGGTTAGGGTCAAGTTTAGTGTTAGGGTTAGTGTTATGGTTAGAGGTTAGCATTAGGTTTAGGGTTATAGTTGGGGTTAGGGTTAGGGTTAGGGTTAGGTTTAGGCTTAGATGTTATGGTTAAGGTTAGGGTTAGGGTTAAAACTTAGGTTTAGTTTTAGGGTTAGTGTTAGGGCTAGACTTATGGTCAGGGTTAGGATTAGTGGTAGGGTAAGTGTTAGGGTTAGGTTGAGGGGTTAGGTGTTAGGGAGAGGCTTAGGGTTAGGCTTTATGTTATGGTTAGTGTTAGGGTTACGATTAGGTTTAGGGTTAGAGTTAAGGTTAGGGATAGTGTTAGGGTTAGGTTTACTGTCAGTTTTAGGGGTAGGTTTAGCGTTAGGGTTTGGGGTTTAGTGTTAGGGATAGGATTAGGGTTATGTTTAGGTTTATGTTAAGGGTTAAGTTTATGGTTAATTTTAGGGTTATGGTTAGTTTTAAGGTTAGGGTTAGGCTTTAGGTTTAGGGTTAGTATTAGATTTACAGTTATGGTTAATATTTAGCGTTAGGTTTAGTGGTAGAGTTTGGTGATAATGTTAGGGTTAGGCTTAGAATTTACGGTTAGGCTTAGTGTTAGGGTTATTGTTAAAGCTTAGGTTTTGAGTTAGGGTGAGGGTTAGGATTAGGTTTAGTGTTAGACTTAGTGATATGGTAAGTGTTATAGGTATGTGTTAGGGTTATGGTTAGGGTTAGAGTTATGCTAGTGTTAGGGTTAGGGTTAGGTATTACAGTCAGTTTTAGGGTTAGTTTAAGCGGTAGGGGTAGGGTTACAGTTAGGGTTAGAGACTAATGTTAGGTTTAGGGTTGTGGTTTTGGTTACGGTTATGGTTAGGGTTTGGGTTAGGCTTAGGTTTAGGGTTAGGATTAGAAGTTAGGGTTAGGGGTAGGGCTAGGTTTATGGTTACAGTTAGGGTTAGGGTTAGTTTTAGGGTTAGGGTTAGGGATTGGTGTTAGGGAGAGGATTAAGATTAGGCTACGGGTTATGGTTAGCATTAGGGTTACAATTAGGTTTAGGGCTCGGCTTAGTCTCAGGGTTAGGGTTAGTTTTAGTGGTAGGTTTATGGTTAGTGTTGGGGTTTGGTGTTAGGGAGAGGGTTAGGATTAGGGTTACGTTTGGGTTTATGGTAAGGGTTAGGTTTACGGTTAGGGTTAGGGTTTGGAATCGTGTTAGGTTTAGTGTTAGTGTTTAGGCTTAGGTTTAGTGTTAGGGTTAGGGCTAGGGTTAGGTTTAGATTTAGGGTTGGGTTAGGTTTCAGGTTCAAAGTTGGTTTAGTGTTAGTGTTGGGGTTAGGGTTAGAGTTAGAGTTAGGGTTAGCTTTAGATGTTAGGGATAGTGTTAGGGTTACTGTTAGGGTTAGGGTTAAGGTTAGGGTTAGGGTTAGGGTTAGGGTTAGGGTTAGGTTTACAGATAAAGTTTAGGGATAGTTTTATGGTTAGAGTTAGGGTTAAGGTTAGGGTTAGGGTTATGGTTAGACATTAGCGTTATGTTTAGGGTTATTGTTTGGGTTTACCTTTAGGGTTAAATTTAGGCTTAGAGGTTATGGTTAAGGTTAGGATTACGGTTAGGGTTAAAACAGGTTTAGGGTTAGGGTTAGCATTAGGATAAGGTGTTAGGTGTTAGGGAAAGGACTAGGGTTAGGTTTAAGGTTAGGGATAGTGTTAGGTTTAGTTTTAGAGGAATGTCTTAGGGTTAGGGTTTGGGTGAGGGTTAGGGTTAGGGTTAGGTTTAGGGTTAGGTTTAGAGGTATGTGTTAAGGTTAGGTTTAGGGGTAGGGTTCAGGTTAGGTTTAGTGTTATGGTAGGTTTAGGGTTAGGATTAGGGTTACGTATTACGGTCAGTGTTAGATTTAATTTAACGCGTAGTGTTAGGGTTAGGGTTAGGGATTAATGTTAGGTTTAGGGTTAGGTTTATGGTTACGGTTAGGGTTAGGGTTAGTGTTAGGGTTACTGTTAGATTTTAGGGAAAGTGTTAGGTTTGTGTTAGAGTTAGGTTTAGGGTTAGGACTAGGGTTACGGTTAGGGCTTGGATTAGGATTAGGGTTAGGGTTAGGGTTAGATTTAGAGGTTAGGTGTTAGGAATAGGGTTAGGGTTAGGCTTCGGGTTACATTTAGGTTTAGGGTTACGATTAGGTTAGGGATAGTGTTAGAGTTAGTGTTAGCGTTTGCATTAGATTTATGTTTAGTATTATGATAAGGGTTAGGGTTAGGTTTAAGGGTTAGTTGTTAGAAATAAGATTGTAGTTTGGGTTATGGTTCGTGTTAGGGTTAGTGTTAGGGTTATGTTTAGGGTTAGTGTTAGTGATAGGTTTAGGGTTATGGTTAGGGTTAGGTTTAGACTTCGGTTTAGTTTTAGGCTTAGGTTTGGGTTAAGTTAAGGGTTAAAAGTTAGGTTTAGTGTTAGTTTTAGTGTTAGGGTTAGGAATAGGTTAGTGTTAGCGTTAGCGTTAGGGTTAGAGGTTAAGGTTAGGTTAGGTATAGGGTTAGCGTTAGGGTTAGGTTTTGGGGTAGGGTTAGCATTAGGGTTAGTTTTAGGTTTAGGGTTAGGGTTAAAGTTAGGTTTAGATTTTAGAGTTAGATTTAGTGTTAGGTTTAGGGTTAGGGTTAGGATTAGGGTAAAGTTTAGGGTTCGAGTTTAGCTTTAGAGTTAGGGTTAGGGTTACGTTAAAGTTTAGGTTTAGTTTTAGCATTAGGTAAGGGTTAGGATTAGGGTTAGAGGTTAGGGTTAGTGTTAGATTTAGGGTTAGGGTTAGGGTTAGAAGTTAGGGTTAGGATTAGGGTGAGGTTAGGGCTACAGTTAAGGTTAGGGTTAGGTTAGGGGTAGGTTTAGGGGTTAGGAGTTAGGGATAGGTTTAGTGTTTGTATTACGGTTAGGTTTCGGATTACAATAAGGTTTAGGGTTAGTGTTAGGGTTATGGTTAGGGTTACGGTTAGTTTTAGGGTTATGGTTTGGGTTAGGGTTAGGGTGTAGTTGTTAAGCATATGGTTAGGGTTAAGTTTAGGTTTATGGTTAGGGTTCAGGTTATGATTAGGGTTACGGTTTGGGTTTAGTGTTAACATTAGTGTTAGGGTTATGGATTAGGCCTAGGTTTAGTGTAGGTTTAGGTTTAGGTTTTAGGGATAGGGTTAGGGTTAGGCTTATCGTTAGGGTTAGGGATTAGGTTTAGGGTTAGGCTTATATTTAGCGTTAGGGATTAGGGTTAGGGTTAGGGTAGGTTTAGGGTTAGGATTAGGGTTAGAATTAGGTTTAGGGTTAGGTGTAGGCTTAGTTTTAGCGTTAGGAATAGGGTTAGGATTTGGCTTAATGTAAGGGTTAGGGTTAGGTTTAGGGTTAGAGTTTAGGGTTAGGCTTAGTGTTAGGGTTATGTTTAATAACCCTAAACCCTATACTTAGTAACCGGGTTAGGGTTAGAATTTAGTGTTAGGGATAGTGTTATGGTTAGGGTTATGGTTAGGGTTATGGGTAGATTAAGGGTAGGTTTAAGGTTTAGGTGTTAGTGATAGGGTCAGGTTTAGGTTTTGAATTACTAATAGGGTTAGGGTTACTATAAGGTTTAGGGTAAGCTTTAGGGTTGGTTGGGGGTTAGCGTTTGGGTTAGGTTTATGTGTTAGGTGCTAAGGAAAAGGTTAGGGTTATGGTTAGAATTACTGTTAGGGTTATGCTTATATTTAGGTTTATGCTTGGGGTTAGTGTTAATGTCAGTGTTAGGGATAGGAATAGGGATAGGGTTAGGGTTAGTGTTAGGGTTAGTTTTAGGGGTTAGTGTTACGTTTCGAGTTAAGATTATTGTAAGTGTTAAGGTTAGAGTTACGGATTAGGGTTAGGGTTCGATTTTGGGTTAGAGTTAGGGATTAGGTTATGGTTAGGTTTAGGGTTAATGTTAGGCTCAGTATTAGGATTAGGGTTAGGGATAGTTTTAGGTTTAGGGTAAAGTTCATTGTTAGGGTTAGTTTTAGGGATAGGTTTAGCATTAGGTTTAGCATTAGGGATAGGGTTAGGGTTAGAGTTAGGGGTTAGGTTAGGTTTAGGGTTAGGGATAAGGGTTAGGGTTCGCGTTAGATTTAGGTTTAGGGTTAGGGTTAGGATTAGTGTTATGGTTAGGGTTAGAATGTTAGTGTTAGAGTTATGCTTAGGATTAAGGTTAGGGTTAGGGTTTGCGTTATGTTTAGGGTTAGAGTTTCATGTTTAGGGTTTGGGTTAGGGTTAGGGTTATGGTTAGAGTTTAGCGATAGGGTTAGTGTGAGTGTTAGGGTTAGTGTTAGGATAGGGAATAGGTTTAGGGTTAGTGTTAGGGTTAGGGTTAGAGTTAGGAGTTGAGTGTTAGGGATAATATTAAGGTTATGTTTAGGGTTATGGTAGGGTTAGGTATTAGGTGTTAGGGTTAGGGTTAGGGTAAGGGCTAGGGTTAGGATTAGGGTTAGATGTCAGGATTTGTGTTAGGATTATTGTTAGGGTTAGGGCTAGGGTTAGTGTTAGGTTATGGGTTAGATTTAGAGTTTTAGGGTTAGGGTTCGGATTAGATTTAGGATTAGGGATAGTGTTAAAGTTAGAGGTTAGGATTAGGGTTAGTGTTACTGTTAGGGTTAGGGCTTGAGTGTTAGGGTTGGGGTTAGGGTTATTGTTAGGGTTACGGTTAAGGTTATGGTTAGGATTAAGATTAGTGTTTGAGTTAGTGTTAGGTTCAGGGTTAGGGTAGTGATTAGGGTTAGGTTTAGGGTGAGGGTTAGGTTTAGGTTTAAGGTTAGGATTAGGGTTAGGCTTCTAGTTAGGGTTAGGGATTAGGGTTAGGGTTAGTGTTAGGGTTAGCTTATTGTTAGTGTTAGGGTTAGGTTTAGCGATTAGGGTTAGGGTTTGTGTTATGTTTAGTGTTAGTGTTCGGGTTAGGGTTTTGCTTAATTTAGGGTTACGAATAGTGTTAGGGTTCGTGTTAGGGTTAGGGTTAGGTTTAGGGTTAGAAGTTAGTGTTAGGTTTAGGGTTAGGTTTAGGGTTACTGTTAAGATTAGTGTTAGGTTAGGGTTAGGTTTACGGGTTAGGTTTTAGCAATAGGGATAAGGTTAGCTTCGGATTACTGTTATGTTTAGGGTTACAATAAGATTTAGGGTTAGGTTTAGGATTATGATTAGGGTTACAATTAGGTTTAGTATTAGGGTTTGCGTTATGGTGAGCGGTTAGGTGTTGAGGATATGGTTAGGGTTATGTTTAGGATTATGATTAAGGTTAGGGTTACATTTAGGGTTACAGTAAGGGTTAGTGTTAGGGTTAGGGTTAGCATTATGGTTTAGGGATAGGATTTGGTTAGGGTTAGGCTTAGGGTTAGAGTTAGAGTTATGGATTAGGCTTATCATTAGGGTTAGGGATAAGGGTTAGGGTTAGGTTTAGGGTTAGTGTCAGGGTTAGGGATTAGGTTTAGTGTTAGGGTTAGGTTTCTGGATAGGGTTAGGGTTAGATTTAGGGTTATGGTTAGTCTTAGTTTTAGGGTTAGGGTTAGGATTAAGGTTTGGCTTAATGTAAGGGTTAGGGTTAGGTTTAGGGTTAGGTTTAGAATTAGGGTCAGGGTTAGGTTTAGGGTTAGGTTTAGAGTTTAGGCTTACGGTTAGTGTTAGGGTTATGTTTAGGGTTAGGGTTAGGGTTAGACGTTAGTGTTAGGATTAGTGTTAGGTTTAGTATTATGTTTAGGGTTAGGGGTAGGTTAGGGTTAGGATTAGGGGTTAGGTGTTAGGGATAGGGTCAGGTTTAGGATTCAGATTAGCTTTGGATTAGGGTTAGCGTTAGAGTTAGGGTTAGGTTTAGGTTTAAGGTTAGGGTTTGGTTTAGGGTTACATTTAGCGTTTAGAGTTAGAGTTTAGGGGTAGGGTTAATGTTAGAGTTTAGAATTAGGGTTAGTGTTAGATTTATGGTTAGGGTTAGAAGTTAGGGTTAGGGTTAGGTTAGGGTTAGGTTTAGGGGTTAGGTGCTAGGGATAGGTTTAGGCTTCATAATTACGTTTCAGGTTCGGGTTATAATAAGGTTTAGGGTAGGTTTAGGGTTATGTTTAGGGTTACGGTTAGGTCAGGGTTATGTTTTGGGTTAGGGTTAATGTTTAGGTGTTAAGGATATGGTTAATGTTATGTTTAGGGTTATAGTTAGTGCTAGGGTTACGTTTAGGGTTATGGTTAGGGTTATGGATTAGGGATAGGGTTAGGGTTAGGGTTAGTGTTAGGTGTTAGGGATAGGGTTAGGGTTAGGCTTATCATTAAAGTTAGGAATTAGTGTTAGCATTAGGTTTAGGGTTAGTGTTAGGGTTAGGGATTAGGCTTAATGTTAGGGTTAGGCTTAGGGTTAAGGTTAGTATTAGAGTTATGCTAAGATTTAAGGTTAGGTATAGGGTTAGGGTTAAGCTTAAGTTTAGGTTTAGGATTAGGGTTACGGTTAGGTTAAGGGTTAGGTTTAGGGTTAGGTTTAGGTTTAGGGTTAGGTTTAAGTTTAGGTTTAAGGTTAGTGTTAGCTTTGGGGTTAGGGTTAGGTTTAGGTTTAGGGTTAGAGTTAGTGTTTGGGTTAGGGTTAGGGTTGGGTGCTAATTGTTAGTTTTAGAGTTAGGGTTACTGTTAGTGTTACAGTTAGGGTTAGGTTTATGGTTAATGTCATGCTTAGGGTTATGGTTAGTGTTCGGGTTAGGGTTAGGTTTAGGGTTAGCTTTAGTTTGAGGTTCAGTTTTAGGGGTAAATGTTAGGGTTAGTGTTAGGCTTATCGTTGGGGTTAGGGATTAGGGTTAGTGTTAGTGTTATTGTTAGTGTTAGGGTTAGGGTTAGGATTAGTGTTAGGGTTAGGGTTAGTCATTAGGTGTTAAGGAGAATGTAAAGGTTAGGCTTCGTTTTACGGTTAGGGTTAGTTTTATGATTAGGTTTAGGTTTAGGCTTAGGGTTAGTTGTAGGGCTAGGGTTAGGTTTAGTGTTAGTTTTAGGTTTAGGTTTAGCGTTATAGTTAGGGGTTAGGTGTTAGTGATAGGTTTAGTGTTAGCGTTAGGGTTAGGTTTACGGTTCGTGTTAGAGTTAGGGATAGGGTTATGTTTAGGGTTAGGGTTTAGGGTTAGTGTTAGGGTTAGGGTTATGGCTCGGCTTCAGGTTAAAGTTAGGGTTAGAGTTATGTTTTGCTTACAGTTAGGGTTCGGGTTAGGGTTAGGTTTAGGGTTAAGGTTAAATATTAGTGATAGGTTTAGGTTTAGCGTTAGTATTACGGTTAGAGTTTAGGGTTAGGGTTAGCATTAGCAGTTAGCGTTAGGGTTGTGTTAGTGTTAGGGTTAGGTTTAGGGTTAGGGTTATGTTTATGATTACATTTAGAGTTACGATTAGTGTTCGGGTTAGGGTTAGGCTTAGTGTTAGGATAGCGATTAGGGTTAGGTTTCGGGTTAAGGTTAGGGTGAGTGTTAGTGTTAGGTTTTAGGGTTAGGTTTAGGGTTTCGCTTATCTTTAGGGTTAGGGACTAGGGTTAGGTTTAGGTATTAGGGGTAGAGTTAGTGATAGGTTTAGGGTTAGTGTTAGGGTTAGGGTTAGGCTTAGTTTTAGAGTGAGGGATAGGGATAGGGTTAGGCTTAAAGTTTGGGTTAGTGTTAGGGATATGGTTAGAGTTAGGGTTAGGCTTAGGTTAGGTTTAGTGTTATGTTTAGGTTTTGGGTTACGATTAGGGTTAGTGATAGGGTTAGGGTTAGCCTTAGAGTTAGGGTTAGGTTTAGGTTTAAGGTTAGGGTTTGGTTTACAATTACGTTTAGTGTTAGGTTTAGGGTTTAGAGTTAGAGTTTAGGGTTAGGGTTAGTGTTAGAGTTTAGAATTAGGGTTAGTGTTAGATTTATGGTTAGGGTTAGTGTTAGAAGTTAGGGTTACGGTTAGTGTTAAGGTTAGTGTTATAGTTAGGGTTATGGTTATGTTAGGGTTAAGTTTAGGGTTAGGTGCTAGGGATAGGTTTAGGCTTCATATTAAGTTTTGGGTTCGGGGTATAATAAGGTTTGGGTTAGGTTTAGGGTTATGTTTAAGGTTACGGTTAGGTTTAGGGTTAGGTTTTGTGTTAGGGTTAATGTTTAGGTGTTAAGGATATGGTTAGGGTTATGTTTAGGGTTATGGTTAGTGTTAGGGTTATATTTAGGGTTATGCTTAGGGTTAGTGTTTGGGTTACTGTTAGGGTTATGGATTAGGGATAGGGTTAGCGTTAAGGTTGGTGTTAGGTGTTATGGATAGGGTTAGGGTTAGGCTTATCATTAGGATCCGGGATTAGCGTTAGGGTTAGGTTTAGGTTTAGGGTTAGTGTCAGGATTCAGGATTAGGCTTAGGGTTAGGGTTAATTTTAGTTTAGGGTTAGTGTTAGGGTTAGAGTTACGGTTAGGTTTAGGTTTAGGCTTTGTTTTAGTGTCAGGGATAGGATTAGGTTTTGGCTTAATGAAACTGTCAGGGTTGTGTTAGGGTTAGGGTTAGGGTTATGTTTAGGGTTAGAGATTAGTGTTTGGGTTAGTGTTAGGGTTATGTGTAGGTTTAGTGTTAGTTTTAGTGTTAGTAGTTTGTGTTAGGGTTAGTGTTAAGGTTAGGGTTATGGTTCGGGTTACAGGTAGGTTATGGTCAGGGTTAGTGTTAGGTGTTAAGGATAGGGTCAGTGTTAGGCTTCAGATTACGGATAGGGTTAGGGTTACTATTAGATTTAGGGTAAGTTTTAGAGTTAGGTTTAGCGTTAGCATTTGGGTTAGGGTTAGGTGTTACGTGTTAAGGATATGGTTATGGTTATGGTTAGAGTTAGGTTTAGGGTTAGGGTTAAGGTTAGAGTTATGGTTAGGGTTAGGCTTATGTTTAAGGTTACGGTTAGGGTTAGTGTTAGGGTTATTGTTAGGGTTTGGGATTAGGGATAGGGTTAGGGTTAGGGTTAGGGCTTAGTATTACGTTTAGGTTTAGGGTTATTGTAAGGGTTCAGGTTAGGGTTACGGATTACAGTTAGTGTTCAGGTTAGTGTTAGACTTAGGTTTAGAGTTAGTGATTATGGTTATGGTTAGCGTTAAGGTTTGTGTTAGACTCAGAATTAGGATTAGGTTTAGGAATTGATTTAGGCTTAGGGTTAAGTTCATTGTTAGTGTTAGTTTTAGAGATAGGGTTAGGGTTAGGTTTTAGGTTAGGTTTAGGATTAGGGATTGGGTTTAGGGTTTGGGTTAGGTTTAGGTTTAGGGTTAGGGTTAGGGTTAGGATTAGGGTTAGGGTTAGGGTTAGAAGTTTACTGTGAGAGGGTTAGGATTAAGCTTAGGGCTAGGGTTTGCGTTGGATTTAATGTAGGGTTTTGTGGTTAGGGTTTGTGTTAGTGTTAGGGGTTAGTTGTTATGGATAAATTTAGGGTTAGGGTTAGTGTTAAGGTTAGTGTAGGGTTAGGTATTAGTGGTTAGAGTAAGCGTTAGGATTAGGGTTAGAGTAAGGCTTAGGGTTAAAGTTTAGCTTTATGGTTAGTGTTAGGTTTAGGGTTACGGTTAGGGCTAGGTTTAGGTTTAGGTTTAGGGTTAGGGTAAGGGTTAGAATTAGAGTTAGAGGTTAGTGTTAGTGTTTGGGTTAGGGTTAGTGTTAGTGTATGGGTTAGATTTAGAGGTATAGGGTAAGAGTTCGTGTTAGGCTTAGGATTATGGATAGAGTTAGTGTTAGAGGCTAGGTTTAGGGTTAGCTTTATGGCTAGTGTTAGGGGTTAAGTGTTAGGGTTAGGGTTACTGTTAGGTTAGGGTTAGGGTTACGGTTAAGTTTATGGTTAGGGTTATGTTTAGTGTTCGGGTTAGAGTTAGGGTTAGAGGTAGAGTAGTGATTAGCATTAGGTTTAGGGGTAGGGTTAGTGTGACGGTTAGGGTTAGGGGTTAGTGTTACGGTTAGGCTTATTGTTAGGTTTAGGGATTAGGGTTACGGTTAGTGTTAGAGTTAGCGTTAGGGTTAGGGTTAAGATTATGCTTAGCGTTAAGGGTTAGAGTAACTTTTAGGTTAAGGGAGAGTGTTAATGTTAGGGTTCGGCTTAGTTTTAGGTTTAGGGATAGTGTTATGGTTAGGTTTAGGGTTAGGGTTAGGGTTCGAAGTTTGGGTTAGATTTAGGGTTAGGATTAGGGTTAGGGTTACAGTTAAGGTTAGGCTTAGGTTAGGGTGAGGTTTAGGGTTAGGGTTAAGGTTAAGGTTAGGCTTAGGGTTAGACTTAGTTTTAGGGTTAGGGTTAGCATTAGGGTTTTGCTTAATGTAAGGGTTAGGGTTAGGGTTAGTGTTAGAAATACAGTTAGGGTTAGGGTTAGGTTTAGAGTTTAGGGTTAGGGCTATTGTTACGGTTAGCGTTAGGGTTAGGGTTAGGATTAAAAGTTAGTTTTAGGGTTAGTGTTCTGGTTACAGTTATGCTTAGGGTTAGGGGTAGGTTAGGGTTAGGTTTAGGGTTTAGTTGTTAGGGATAGGGTCAGGCTTAGGCTTTGCATTACAGATAGGGTTAGGGTTACTTCTAGATTTAGGGTAAGCTTTAGGGTTAGGGTTAGGGTTAGCATTTGTGTTAGGGTTAGGTGTTAGGTGTTAAGGATATGGTTAGACTTATGGTTAGAATTACGGTTAGGGTTAGGGTTATGTTTAGGTTTACGGTTTGGGTTAGTGTTAGGGTAAGGTTTAGGGTTAGGGATTAGGGATACGGTTAGGGTTAGGGTTATGGTTAGCATTTGTGTTAGGGTTAGGTGTTAGGTGTAAAGAATATGGTTAGGCTTATGGTTAGAGTTACGGTTAGGGTTAGGGTTATGTTTAGGTTTACGGTTTGGGTTAGTGTTAGGGTAAGGCTTAGGGTTAGGGATTAGTGATACGGTTAGCGTTAGGGTTAGAGCTATGGTTAGGCTTTAGTGTTACGTTTAGGGTTAGGGTTATTGTCAGGGATACAGTTAGAGTTACAGATTAGGGTTAGAGTTCGGGTTAGGGTTAGACTTAGTGTTAGAGTAAGGGATTAGGGTTAGGGTTAGGGTTAGGTTTAGGGGTTAGGGTTGGGGATTAGGGATTAGCGATAAGGTTATGGTGAGTGTTATGTTTAGGGTTTAGGATAGTGATTATGGTTAGGTTTAGGGTTAGGGTTAGGGTTAGGATTTAAGTTAGATTTAGAGGTTTAGGGTTAGGGTTAGAATTAGGTTTAGGATTAGGGATAGGGTTAGTGTTAGAAGTTAGGGTTATGGTTAGCGTTACTGTTAGGGTTAGGTGTTAAGTGTTAGGGTTAGGGTTGATGTTTTTGTTAGGGTTACAGTTAGGGTTAGGGTTACGGTTAGGGTTACAGTTAGGATTACGTTTAGTGTTCGGGTAAGGGTTAGGTTTAGGTCTAGTGTTAGGATAGCGATTAGTGTTAGGTTTCGGGTTAGGGTTAGGGTGAGGGTTACCGTTAGGGTTTAGGGTTAGTTTTAGGGTTAGGCTTATCCTTAGGGTTACAGATTATGGTTAGTGTTAGTGTTAGGGTTAGCGTTAGGGTTAGTGTTAGGGTTAGGTTTAGGGATTAGGGTTAGTGTTTGTGATAGGTTTAGGGTTAGTGTTGGGGTTAGGCTTAGCCTTAGTTTTAGAGTTAGGGATAGGGTTAGGCTTTAATGTTTAAGTTTAGTGTTAGGAATACAGTTAAATTTAGCATTAGGCTTAGGTTAGGTTTAGTGTTATGTTTAGAATTTGGTTTAGGGTTAGGGTTAGTTTTAGGGTTAGGGATAGCATTAGGGTTAGGGTTAGGTTTGGGTTTAGGGTTAGGTTTTGGGTTAGGGTTAGGTTTAGTGTTAGGTTTAGGGTTTGGAGTAAGAGGTTAGGGTTAGTGTCAGGGTTAGAGTTGAGGGTTAGGGTTAGTGTTAGATTTATGGTTAAGATTTAGGTTTTGAAGTTAGGGTTAGGGTTATGGATACAGTTAGGGTTATGGTTATGTTAGGGTTAGTTTTAGGGGCTAGGTGTTAGGGAAAGGTGTAGGCTTCGGATTACCGTTTAGTTCGGGTTACAATAAGGTTAGGGTTAGGGTTACTGTTACAGTTACGGTTACAGTTAGGTTTAGGGTTAAGTTTTGGCTTAGGGTTACGGTTTAGCTGATAAGGTAATGGTTAGGTTATGTTTAGGGTTATGGCTATGGTTAGGGTTAGCTTTAGGGTTAAGGTTATGATTAGGGTTAGGTTTAGGGATTAGGGTTAGGGTTAGCGTTAGTTTTATGGTTAGAGTTAAGGTTAGGGTTAGGTTTAGTTTTAGGTTTTAGGATACGATTATGCGTAGGCTTAAGGTTAGGGTTACGTTTAGGTTTTGTGTTTGGGTTAGGGTTAGGTTACAGTTTACATTTAGGTTTTGGGTTAAGGTTAGTGTTAGGTTTAGGGTTAGGGTTAGCATTAGGGTTAGTGTTAGTGTTAGATTTAGGGTTAGGGTTCGAGTTAGGGTTACGGTTACAGTTAGGTCTAGGCTTTAGAGTTAAAGTTTAGGGCTAGGGTTGGGTTAGGGTTTGGGCTAGAGTTTAGGGTTATGGTTAGTGTTAGTGTTATGGTTATGGTTATGGTTAGAAGTTAGGGTTAGTGTTATTCTTAGGGTTAGGTTTACGGTAAGGTTCAGATTTGGTTAGGTATACGTTTATGGCTTAGTTGTTAGGGATAGGGACAGGGTTAGGCTTTGGATTACATTTAGTGTTCAGGTTACAATTAGGTTTAGGGTTAGGTTTAGGGTTATGGTTAGAGTTAGGGTTACAGTTAGGTTTAGGCTTAAGTTTTGGGTGAGGGGTTAGGTGTTAAGGATATGGTTAGGGTTATGGTTAGGATTACGGTTAGGATTAGGGTAAGGTTTACGTTTAAATTTAGGTTTAGGTTTAGGGTTAGTGTTAGGGTTAGGGTTAAGGTAAGGGGTTGGAGTTAGAGGTTAGGTTTCAGGTTATGGTTAGGGTTAGGTTTAGGGCTAGGGTTAGGGTTAGTGTTAGGTTTAGGTTTACGGTTAGATTTAGGGTTAGGGTTAGGTTTAGGTTTAGGGTTAGGTTTAGTTTTAGGGTTAGCTTTAGGGTTAGGGTTAGGGGTAGGTGTTAAGTTAGATGTTAGGGTTAGGGTTAGGTTTAGTGTTAGGATTAGGGTTACATTTAGGGTTAGGGTTAGTGTTAGGGTTAGGTTTAGGGATTAGGTTTAGGGTTAGAGTTAGGTTAAGGGTTAGAGTTAGGGTTAGGGTTAGGCTTAATTTTAGGTTTAGGGATAGGATTAAGGGTATGCTTAAAGTTAGGGTTACGTTTAGGGTTCGTGTTAGTGTTAGGGTTAGGTTTCGGTTTAGATTTAGGTTTTGGTTTAGGTTTAGTGTTAGGTTTAGGGTTAGAGTTAGCGTTAGGGTTAGTGTTAAGTTTAGGGTTAGGGTTCGGATTAGGGTTAGGGTTACTGTTAGGGCTAGGATTTAGATTTACAACTTAGGGTTCGGATTGGGTTAGGGTTAGAGTTTAGGGTTATGGTTAGTGTTAGGGTTATGGTTATGGTTAGGGTTAGAAGTTAGGGTTAGGGTTAGTGTTAGGGTTTGGCTTACGGTAATTTTCAGGTTTGGTTAGGGTTAGGTTTATGGCTTAGTTTTTAGGGATAGGGACATGGTTAGGGTTCGGATTACTGTTAGGGTTCAGGTTACAGTTAGGTTTTGGGTTAGTGTTAATGTTATGATTAGAGTTAGGTTTAGGCTTAGGGTTTGGGTTAGGGGTTAGGTTTTAAGCATATGGTTAGGGTTATGTTTAGCGTTACAGTTAGGATTATGGTTAGGGTTAGGGTTAAGTTTAGGGTTAGGGTTTGGGTTAGGTTTAGGGTTAGGGGTTAGTGTTCGAAGTTAGGTTTCGGGTTAGGGTTTGGGTTAGGTTTAGCTTTAAGGTTAGTTCTAGGTGTTAGAGTTAGAGGTTAGGGTTCGGGTTAGGATTAGTGTTAGTGTTATGGTTAGGGGTTAGAATTAGTGGTTAGGGTTAGGTTTAGGGGTTAGAATTAGTGGTTAGGGTTAGGGTTAGGTTTAGGGTTAGAAGTTAGTGTTAGGGTTAATGTTAGGGTTAGGGTTATGGTTAAGGTTAGGGTTTTGTAAGGGTTAGGTTCAGGGTTAGGTTTATGGGTCAGGTGTTATTGATAGGGTTAGGGTTAGGGTTAAAGTTAGGCTTTTGTTTAGTTTTCGGGTTAGTTTATTATTAGGGTTAGTGTTAGGTTTTAGCGTTTGTGTTAGTGTTAGGGTTAGGCTTAGTGTTAGGTTTAGTTTGAGGTTTAGGTTTAGGGTTAGGGTTAGAGGTGAGGGTTGGGGTTAGGGTTAGGGTTATGTTTAGGTTTAGGTTTAGGGTTAGTGTTAGGGTTAGGTTAAGTGTTAGTGTTAGTGTTAGGGTTCGGGTTAGTCTTAGTGTTATGGTTAGTGTTAGGGATTAGGGTTAGTGTTAGTGTTCGGATTCATGTTAGGGTTAGGGTTAGGGTTAGACAAGGTTAGGCTTGGGGTTAGGCTTAGGGTAATTGTAAGGGTTAGGTTTAGGGTTAGGCTTAAGGATAGAGTCACGGTTAGGGTTATGGTTATGGCTTAGGTGTTAGGGATAGGGTTAATGTTAGGCTTTGGGTTTAGGTTAGTTTTATGGTTATGATGCGGTTTAGTGTTAGGTTTAGGTTTAGGGTTAGCGTTAGGTTCAGGTTTAGTCTTAGGGTTTGTCTTAGGTTTAGGGTTAGGTTTAGGGGTTAGGTGTTAGTGATAGGGTTAGTGTTAGTGTTAGGTTTAGGGTCAGGGTTAGCGTTAGGGTTTAGGTTTAGGGTTAGTGTTTTGTTTAGGTTTAGGGATAGGGTTATGGTTAGGGCTAGATGTTAGGGTTAGGGTTAGGGTTAGTGTTAGTGTTAGGGTTAGCGTTAGGTTTAGATTTAGTTTTAGGTTTAGGTTTTGGGTTAGGGTTGGCATTATGTATAGGTTTATGGGTAGTCTTCACGTTATGGCAAAGGTTAGGGTTACGATTAGGTTACGGTTAGGGTTATGGTTAGGGTTAGGATTTGGACTAGGATTAGTGTTAGGGTCACGGTTAGGTTTAGGGGTTAGGTGTTAGGGATAGGGTTAGAGTTAGGCTTCGGGTTACGGTTAGGGTTAGGGTTAGGATGAGGTTAGGGTTAGTGTTAGGGTTAGGGTTAGGGGTAGGGGTAGCGTCTGCGTTACATTTAGGGTTTGTTTTAGGGTTAGAGTTAGGGTTAGGTTTAGGGGTTAGGTGTTAGGAATAGGGTTATTGTTAGGGTTGGGTTAGAGTTAGGTTTATGGTTAGGTTTAGTTTTAGGGTTAAAGTATTGATAGTGTGAGTGTTTAGGGTTAGGGTTGGGGTTAGTGTTAGGTTTATGGTTATGGTTAGGGTAAGGTTGAGGTTTAGGGTTAGGGTTTGGGTTAGGATTAGTGTTAGGGCTTAAGGTTAGGGGTTAAGCTTAGGGTTGTGGCTTAGAGTTAGGTGTTAGGTTTAGGGGTTAGCATTATGGTTAGGCTTAGGCGTAGGTTTAGGGTTAGGGTTAGGCTTACGGTTGGGCTTAGGATTTAGATTAGGGTTAGAGATTATGGTTACGGTTAGGGTTATGGTTAGGTTTAGTGTTATGGTTAGGGTAAGAGTTTAGGCTTAGTGTTAGGGTTAGTGTTAGGTTTAGGTTTAGGTTTAGGGTTAGGGTTAGGGTTAGGGTTAGGGTTAGGGTTAGGGTTAGAAGTTAGGGTTAGTGCTAGGGTTAGGGTTACGGTTAGTGTTAGTGTTAGGTTTAGGGGTAGGGTTTAGTGTTAGTGTTAGCATTAGGGTCAGGGTTAGGCTTACAGTTAGGCTTGGGGTTACGGTTAGTGTTAGGGTTACAATTAGGTTTAGGGTTAAGCTTAGAGTAGGGTTAGGGTTAGTGTTAGATTTAGTGTTAGTTTTAGGGTTAGGTTTAGTGTTATGGTTAGGGGTTAGGTGTTAGTGATAGAGTTAGGGTTAGGGTTAGGTTAGGCTGAAGGTTAGGTTTAGGGTTAGGGTTAGGGTTAGTGTTATGCTTAGTGTTAGAGTTATGATTAAGCTTAGGGTTAGAAGTTAGGTTTTACGGAGAGTTTTAAGGTTAAGCTTTGGGTTATTGTTAGGGTTAGGATTCCAATTAGTTTTAGGGTTAGCGTTAGAGTTAGGGTTATGTTTAGGTTTAGGTTTAGGGTTAGGGTTAGAGGTTAGGTGTTAGTGATAGGGTTAGGTTTAGGGTTAGCTTTAGAGTTTGGCTTAGGGTTAGGTTTAGGTTTAGGGATAGTGTTAGGTTTAGGTTTAAGGTTAGTGTTATGCTTAGATTTAGGTTTATCGTTAGTGTTAGTGTTAGGGTTAGAAGTTAGGTTTAGTGTTAGGGTTAGGGTTAGTGTTAGGGTTAGATGTTAGCCTTTGGTTTAGTGTTATATTTAGGGTTGGGGTTAGGGTTAAGGTTACGCTTAGAGGTTATGGTTAGGGTTACAGATAGGGTTAGGGTTAAAGCTTAGGTTCAGATTTACAGTTAGGGTTAGGGTTAGTGTTAACGTTAGTGTTTAGGGTTAGGTTTAAAGTTATGGTTAGGGTTAGGGTTATGGTTAGAGGTTAGCTTTGTTTTAGTGTTACGGTTTGTGTTAGTGTTAGGTTTAGTGTTAGGCTTAGAGGTTATGGTTATGGTTAGGGTTAAGGTTAAAGCTTAGGTTCATGGTTTACGATTAGGGTTAGGGTTAGGGATATGTTAAGTGTTAGGATTAGGGTTAGTGTTTACTTTTAGGGTTAGCGTTACGGTTAGTATTTTGGTTTAAGTTTAGAGGTTATTGTTAGTGTTAGTGTTGGGGTTACAGATATGGTTAGTGTTAGTGTTAGGGATAGGGTTAGGGTTAGGTTTACAGTTAGGCTTAGGGTTATGGTTATGGTTAGGGTTACAATTTGGTTAGCGTTAGGGTTAAGGTTAGGGTTTCGGTTAGGGTTTGCATTAGCTTTAATGTTAGGGCTAGGTTTAGGGTTAAGTTTAGGCGTTAGGTGTTAGGGATAGGGTTATGGATTAGGGTTAGTGTAAGGGTTATGGTTAGGTTTAGAGTTTAGTGTTATGGTTATGGTTAGGGTTAGTGTTATGCATAGGTTTAGGGTTAGGTTGAGATTTAGGGTTAGGTTTAGGGTTAGGGTTAGAAGTTAGATTTAGTGTTCGGGTTAGGGATAGATTTAGGGTTAGGGTTATTGTTAGATCATAGGTTTAGGGCTACAGTTAGGGTTAGGGTTAGGTATTACTGTCAGGCTTAGTGTTAGTTTAAGGAGTAGGGTTAGGGTTAGGGTAAGGGATTAATGTTATGTCTGGGTTAGCGTTATGGTTATGATTAGAGTTAGGGTTAGAGTTAGGATAAGAAGTTAGCATGAGGGGCAGGTTTAGGGATATGGTTACATTTAGAGTTATGGTTAGGCTTAGGGGTTAGGTCTTAGGGAGAGTGTAAAGGTTAGGCTTCGGGATACGGTTAGGGTTAGTGTTAGGATTAGGTTTAGGGTTAGGCTTAGCATTATGGTTAGGATTATGGTTAAGTTTAGTGTTAGTTTTAGGTTTAGGTTTAGCATTACGAATAGATATTA
Source organism: Cavia porcellus (assembly GCF_034190915.1). NCBI lineage: Eukaryota > Metazoa > Chordata > Mammalia > Rodentia > Caviidae > Cavia > Cavia porcellus. The sequence goes on from NW_026947518.1 coordinate 8,345,041, forward strand.
GGTGTTAGGTATAGGGTTAGGGTTAGTGTTAGTGTTAGGGCTAGTTTTATGGTTATGGTTAGGGATAGTGTTATGTTTAGGGTTAGGGTTAAGGGTTAGTGTTATGGTTATTGTTAGGGTTAGTGTTACAGTTAGGCTTTGGGTTACGGTTAGCTTTAGAGTTACATTTAGGTTAGGTAGGGTTAGGGTTAGGGTTAAGGGTAGGTTAATGTTAGGGTTAGATTTAGGGTTAGATGTTAGGAATAGGTTTATGGTTAGCGTTAGTGTTACCATTAGAGTTTAGGTTTTGGGTTAGCTTTAGTGTTAAGGTTAGGGTTAGGGTTAGCGGTTAGCATTAGTTTTGGTTTAGGGTAAGGGTTCAAGCTTCAGTTTAGGATTAGGGTCAGTGTTAGGGTTAGGGTTAGGGTTAGGGTTAGGGTTAGGGTTAGTGTTATGTTTAGAGGTTAGCGTTATGTTTAGTGATAGAGTTTGGGGTTAGGGTGAGGTTTAGAGTGAGGCTTAGAAGTTATGTTTATGGTTATGGTTAGGGTTAGTTTTAAAGCTTAGGTTTAGGTTTAGGGATAGCATTAGGGTTAGGTATAGGGTAAGGGTTAGGATTATGGTTAGCCTTAGGTTTGGTGTTAATTTTACGGTTAGGGTTAGGGTTAGGTTTAGAGGTTAGTGTTAAGTTTAGTTTAGCGTTAGAGTTAGGTGTTAGGTGTTAGGTGTTAGGTGTTAGGGATAGGGTTACAGTTAGGTTAGGGTTAGGTTTACAATTAGGGTTAGGTTTAGTGATAGTATTAGGTTTAGTGTAAGTGTTTAGCGTTGGTGTTATGGTTAGGGTTCGGGTTACTGTTACGTTTAGGCTTTGGGTTACTTTTAGAGTTAGATTTACATTTAGGTTTAGGGTTATGGTTAGGGTTAAGGTTAGGTTAATGTTAGGGTTAGGTTTAGGATTAGATGTTAGGAATAGGTTTAGGGTCAGGATTAATGTTACCATTAGAGTTTAGGGTTAAGGTTAGCTTTAGAGTTAAGGTTAGGGTTTGGGTTAGCAGTTATTGTTAGTTTTGGTTTAGGGTAATGTTTAAAGCTTAGGTTTTGGATTAGGTTTAGTGTTAGGGTTAGGTTTAGGTTTAGGGTTATGGTTAGAGGTTAGCATTAAATTTAGTGATACATTTTGGGGTTAGGGTGAGGCTTAGGGTGAGGCTTAAAGTGAGGCTTAGAAGTTATGGTTATGGTTAGGGTTAGGGTTAAAGCTTAGGTTTATGGTTAGGGATAGAGTTAGGGTTAGGTATAGTGTAAGGGTTAGGATTACGGTTAGTCTTTAGGTTTAGTGTTAGTTTTACGGTTAGGGTTAGCGTTAGGTTTAGAGGTTAGTGTTAAGGTTAGTTTAGCATTAGGGTTATGGGTTATGTGTTAGGGTTAGGGTTACAGTTAGGTTAGGGTTAGGGTTACGTTTACAGTTAGGGTTAGGTTTAGTGATAGTGTTAGGTTTTGGGTTAGGGTTAGTGTTGGTGTTAGCGTTAGGGTTAGGATTATGGTTAGGCTTCAGTTTAGGGTGAGGGTTAGAGTTACAATTAGGTTTGGATTAGGATTAGGGTTAGGGTCAGGGTTAGTGTTAGATGTTAGTGATAGGTTTAGGTTTATGGTTAATGTTACGGTTAGAGTTTAGGGTTAGGGTTACAGTTAAGGTTAGCAGTTAGCATTAGCTTTGGGTTAGGGTTAAAGCTTAGATTTAGGGTTAGGGTTAGGGTTACGATTAGATTTAGGGTTAGGGTTAGTGTTAGTGTTAGTGTTAGGGTTAGGTTTAGTGTTCTGTTTAGAGGTTAGCGTTACGTTTAGTGATAGAGTTTGGGGTTTGGTTAGGTTTAGGGTTACTGTTCGGCTTAGAGGTTATGGTTAGGGTTGGGGTTAGGGTTAGGGTTAAAGCTTAAGTTTAGGGTCAGTGTTACGTTTAGGGATAGGGTAAGGGTTAGGATTAGGGTGAGTCATTAGGTTTAGGGTTAGGATTACAGTTAACTTTAGGGTTATGTTTAGAGGTTAGTATTAGTGTTAGACTTAGGGTTAGGGTTAGTGTTAGGGTAAGGTTTAGAGTTAGGTTTAGGTTTAGGGTTAGGGTTAGGGTTAGGTTTAGGGATAGGGTTACGTTTAGGGTTAGGGTTAGGATTAGGTTAGGGTTAGGGATAGGGTTAGTGTTAGGGTTAGGTTTAGGGCTAGGGTTACGGTTAGGGTTAGGATTTGGATTAGTATCCGGGTTAGGTTTAGGGGATAGGTGTTAGGGATAGAGTTAGGGTTAGGCTTCGTGTTATGGTTAGGGTTAGGGTTACGATGAGGTTAGGGTTAGGGTTGGTGTTAGGGGTATCATTTGTGTTAGATTTAGGGATAGTTTTAGGGTTAGGGTTGGGTTAGGTTTAGGGGTTAGGTATTATGGATAGGGTTATAGTTAGTGTTAGGCTTAGGTTTAGGTTTAGGTTTAATGTTAGGGTTAGGGTTAGGTTTAGTGTTACGGTTAGGGTTAGAATTTGGATTAGGATTCGGGTTAGGGTTAGGTTTAGAGGTTAGGTGTTAGGGACAGGGTTAGGGTTATGCTTAGTGTTACGGTTACGTTTAGAGTTATGATGAGGTTAGGGTTTGGGTTAGGGGTAGCTTTTGCGATAGATTTAGGGTTAGTTTTAGGGTTAGGGTTAGGTTTATGTGTTAGGTTTTAGAGATAGTGTTATAATTAGGGTTAGGTTTAGTGTTAGGTTTAGGGTTAAGTTTATGGTTAGGGTTAGCATTTAGGGTTTTGCTTAGGTTCAGGTGTAGTGTTATGGTTAGGGTTAGGGTTAGGTTTAGGTTTATGGTTAGTGTTAAGTTTAATATTAGTGTTAGGGCTTAAGGTTTGGGGTTAGGCTTAGGGTTATGGCTTAGGGTTAGGTGTTAGGTTTAAGATTTAGCATTATCATTAGGATTAGGGCTACAGTTACGGTTGGTTTGGGGTTAGGGATAGTGTTAGGGTTAGTGTTAGTGTTTAGGATTAGGGTTAGTGTTAGGGTTAGGGTTAGGTTTAGATTTGGGTTTAGGGTTAGGTTTAGTGTTACAGTTAGGGTTCTGGTTAGGTTTAGTGCTAGAGTTAGAGGTTAGTGTTAGTGTTAGGGTTTGGGTTAGGGATGTTACGGTTATAGTTTAGGGTTAGGTTTAGTTATAGAGTTAGGGTTAGGGTTAGGGTTAGGGTTATCATTAGAGGTTAGCGTTCGGATTAGGGTTAGAGTTTGGGTTAGGGTTAGGGTTAGTGTTAGACTTAGAGGAGAATGTTAGGGTTAGGCTTAGGGTTAAAGATTTGTTTCAAGGTTAGGTTTAGGGTTAGGGTTGTGGTTAGGGATAGAGTAAGTGTTAGGATTAGGTTTAGTGGTTAGGTTTAGGGTTAAGATTACAGGTAGTGTTAGGGTTAGGTTTAGAGGGTTAAGGTTAGTGTTAGGTTTAGGGTAAGGCTTAGGTTCATGGTTTTGGTTGGGTGTACAATTAGGTTATGGTTAGGTTTAGGTTTAGGGTTACATTTAGCGTTTGCGTTAGATTTAGGGTTAGGATTAGGGTTAGCGTTAGGTTTAGGGGTTAGGTGTTAGGGATATTGTTTTGTTATCATTAGGGTTAGGTTTAGTGTTAGGTTTAGGTTTAAGGTTAAGTTTAGGATTAGATTTTAGAGTTAGCGTTAGGGTTAGGGTTAGGTGTAGGGGTTAGGTGTTAGAGATAGAGTTACAGGTTAAGGACAAGGTTAGGGTTAGGGTTAGGGTCAAGTTCAGGGTTAGGGTTAGGGTTATGACTAGGGTAGCGTTTAGGGTTAGGGTTAGGGTTAGGTTTATTGTTATGGTTAGGGTTAGGGTTAGGTTGAAGTTTAGGGTTAAGATTAGTGTTAGGTTTAGAAATTAGGTTTAGTGTTAGGTTTATGGTTAGAGTTAGGGATAGGTTTAGTTTTAGGGTTAGTGTTAGAGCTTAGGGTTAGTGTTAGGGTTAGGGTTAGGCTTAGGTTTAGGGTTAGGGTTAAAGGTATGTTTTAAGTTTAGGGTTAGGGTTATTGTTAGGGTTAAAGTTTGGGTTATGCTAGTTTTAGGGTTAGGGTTAGGGTTAGCTATTACAGTCAGGGTTAGGGTTATTTTAAGGGGTATGTTTAGGGTTAAGCTAAGGGATTAATGTTAGTTTTAGGGTTAGTGTTAAGGTTATCATTATGGTTAGGTTTAGGGTTAGTTTTAGGTTTAAAAGTTAGTGTTAGGGGTTGGGTCAGGGTTATGGATAGGTTTAGGGTTCGGGTTTGTGTTAAGGTTAGGGTTAGGGGTTAGATGTTAGGGAGAGGGTTAAGGTTAGAATTCGGGTTATGGTTAGAGTTAGTGTTACGATTAGGTTTAGGGTTAGGTTTAGGGTTAAGGTTAGGGTATATTTTAGTGTTAGTTTTAGGGATAGGTTTACCGTTAGTGTTAGGGTTTAGGTGTTATAGGTTTACAGTTAGGGTTAGGGTTAGAGTTAGGGATAGTGTTAGGTTGAGGGTTAGGGTTCAGGGTTTGCATTATGGTTCGGGTTATGGTTAGGATTATGGTTAGTCTTCGTGTTATGGTTTGGGTTAGTGTTACGATTAGGTAAGGGTTAGGGTTAGGGTTGTGTTTGGGTTAGGGTTACATGTTAGGGATAGCGTTAGGGTTAGGGTTAGTGTTACGGTTAGATTTTAGGCTTAGGGTTAAGGTTAGTGTTAGGTTTAGTTGTTAGCCTTCGGTTTGTTTTGGGCTTCGGGTTAGGTTTTAGGTTTAGCGTTAGGTTTTGGTTATGGTTAGGGTTAGGTTGAGATGTTAGTGTTAGGGTTAGTGTTAGTTTTATGTTTAGTGTTATGGTTAGGGTTAGGTTTAGAGTTAGGTTTAGCTTTAGGTTTAGGGTTAGGATTATGGTTAGGGTTAGGGAAACGGTTATGCATAAGCTTCAGGTTACAGTTAGGGTTAGGGTTATGATTAGGTTAGGGTTAGGTTTAGCTTTAGGGTTAGTGTTAGGGTTACAGTTAGGTTTAGGATTTGGAATAGGATTTGGTTAGGGTTAGGTTTATGGGTTAGGTGTTAGTGATAGGGTTAGGGTTAGGGTTAGGGTTAGTGTTAGGATTTGGACTAGGATTAGTGTTAGGGTCACGGTTAGGTTTAGGGGTTAGGTGTTAGGGATAGGGTTAGAGTTAGGCTTCAGGTTACGGTTAGGGTTAGGCTTAGAATGAGGTTAGGGTTAGTGTTAGGGTTAGGGTTAGGGGTCGGGGTAGCGTCTGTGTTACATTTAGGGTTTGTTTTAGGGTTACAGTTAGGGTTAGGTTTAGGGGTTAGGTGTTATGGATAGGGTTATTGTTAGGGTTGGGTTAAAGTTAGGTTTATGGTTAGGTTTAGTTTTAGGGTTAAAGTTATTGATAGTGTGAGTGTTTAGGGTTAGGGTTGGGGTTAGTGTTAGGTTTACGGTTATGGTTAGGGTAAGGTTGAGGTTTAGGGTTAGGGTTAGGGTTAGGATTAGTGTTAGGGCTTAAGGTTAGGGGTTAAGCTTAGGGTTGTGGCTTAGAGTTAGGTGTTAGGTTTAGGGGTTAGCATTATGGTTAGGCTTAGGCGTAGGGTTAGGGTTAGGCTTACGGTTGGACTTTGGATTTAGATTAGGATTAGAGATTATGGTTACAGTTAGGGTTATGGTTAGGTTTAGTGTTATGGTTAGGGTAAGAGTTTAGGCTTAGTGTTAGGGTTAGTGTTAGGTTTAGGTTTAGGGTTAGGGTTAGGGTTAGGGTTAGGGTTAGGGTTAGAAGTTAGGGTTAGTGCTAGGGTTAGGGTTACGGTTAGTGTTAGGTTTAGGGGTAGGGTTTAGTGTTAGTGTTAGCATTAGGGTCAGGGTTAGGCTTACAGTTAGGCTTGGGGTTACGGTTAGTGTTAGGGTTACAATTAGGTTTAGGGTTAAGCTTAGAGTAGGGTTAGGGTTAGTGTTAGATTTAGTGTTAGTTTTAGGGTTAGGTTTAGTGTTATGGTTAGGGGTTAGGTGTTAGTGATAGGGTTAGGGTTAGGGTAGGCTGAAGGTTAGGTTTACAGTTAGGGTTAGGATTAGTGTTAGGGTTCGGGTTAGGGATGGGGGTTAGTGTTAGAGTTAGGCTTAGTGTAAGAGAGAGTTAAGGTTAGGGTTAGTGGATTATGGTGAGGGTTAGGGTTACAGTCAGGTTAGATTTAGGTTTAGGTTTATGGTTAGAGGTTTGTGTTATGGTTATGGTTAGGGTTAGGGTTCGTGTTAGGATTATGGTTAGGGTTAGCATGACTATTAGGTTTAAGGTTATTGTTAGGGTTTTGGTTAGGGTTAGAGGGTTAGGGTTAGGGCTAGGGTTAGGTTTAGGCTTTGGCTTAGTGTTACAGTTATCGTAGGGTTAGGTTTAGAGGTTCGGGTTAGAGTTGGTTTAGGCTTGGGCTTATGGTTAGCGTTATGATTAGGGGTTAGTTTTAGGGTTACCATGAGTGATAGGATTAGTGTTACGGTTAGTGTTAAGGTTATGCTTAGGTTTAGGGTTAGTGGTAGACTTAGGGATAGTTTTTGGGTTAGAAGTGAGGGTTAGGGTTAGGGTTAGCGTTACAGTTATGGTTAGGGATAGGAATTAGAGTTAGGGTAAGTGTTAGGGTTAAATTTAGGGATAGCGTTTGGGTTAGATGGTAGAGTTAGGATTAAGGGTAGGGTTAGGTTTACAGTTAGGGTAAGAGGTTAGGGTTAATGTTAGGGTTAGGGCTTAAGATTAGGTGTCAGAATTGGATTTAGGTTTATGGTCAATGTTAAGCTTAGGGTTAGAGTTAGGGTTAGTGTTAGGGTTAGGCTTAGGTCTGAGTTAGAAGTTTAATGTCTGGGTTATGGTTAGGGTTAGGGTTAGAGTTTCGGGTTAGAGTTAATGTTATGTTTAATGTTATGGTTAGGTTTAGGTTTAGGGGTTAGGGTTAGGGTTAGGGTTAGGGTGTGTGTTAAGGTGAGGGTTAGGGTTATGTATAGGTTTTGGTTTAGGGTTAGGGTTTGGATTAGTCGTTAGGGTTAGTTTTAGGGTTACAATTAGTCTTAGAGAATAGGGTTGGTCTTAGGGTTAAGGTTAGGTTTAGAGTTAAGGTTACGGTTAGATATTATGGTTAGGGTTACTTTAGGTTTAGGGTTAGGGTTAGAGGGTTAGTGTTACGGTCATGGTTAGGGTTAGGGTTAGCGTTAGATTTAGGTTTAGGTTTAGAGGTTAGAGTTAGGGTTAGTGATAGGGTTATCGTTAAAGTTAGGGTTTAGGGTAAGCATTAGGGTTAATGTTAGGTTTAATGTTAGGGTTACGGCTATGTTTAGGGATAGGGTTAGGGTTAGGGTAGATGTTAGTGTTATGGTTATGTTTAGTGTTATGGTTAGAGTTGGGCTTAGAGATTTTCATTTGGGTTAATGTTAGGGTTATGGTTGGTGTTAAAGGTTGGGGTTAGGAATAGTGTTAGGGTTCGGTTAGGGTTAGTGTTAGTGGTTAAGTTTAGGGTTACTGTTCGGTTTCTTTTTATGGTTAGGGTTAGAGTTAGGGTCAGGGCTAGGGCTACGGTTAGATGGTTAGGGTTAGCATTAGGGTTAGGTTTAGTGTTAGGTTTAGGGTTAGGGATTGTGTTAGTGTTAGGGTTAGTGTTCGGGTTCGTGATGGGATAGGGTTAGGGTTAGGGTTAATGTTAGGGTTAGGTTTATGTTTAGGTTTAGGTTTAGGGTTAGGCTTAGTGGGCTATGGTTAAGTTTAGGTTTAGGGTTTGGGTTAGTGTTAGGGTTATGGTTGGTTTAGGGTTAGGTTAGGGTTAGGTTTAGGGTTAGTTTTAGGGTTCGGGTTAGAGTTTATGTTAGTTTTAGGGTTTGGTTTATGGTTAGGGTTTGGGTTATGGTTAGGTTTAAGGTTAGTGTTTGATTTAGGGTTCAGGTTAGAGGTTAGGGTTAGGCCTATGGTTAGGGTTACAGTTAGGTTTAGAGGTTAGGTTTATGGTTAGAGTTTTGGGTTAGAGCTGGGTTAGGGTTCGGGTTAGGATTGGGATTAGGGTTATGTTTAGTGTTAGGGTTCGGGTTACAGATTAGGGTTAGTGTTAGGGTTATGTTTAGGGTTAGAGGTTAAGTTTGGGTTTAGGGTTAGGGTTTGCGTTATGTTTAGGTTTAGATTTAAGGTTATGGTTAGGGTTAGAGATTTGGGTTAGGGTTAGGGTTAGTTTAAGCAGCATGGTTAGGTTTAGGGTTGGGTTAGTGTTAGTCTTAGGGTTATGGTTAGCATTAGTTTTAGGGTTAGAGTTTGGGGTAGGCTTAGGGTTAGGGTTAGGCTTAGAGGTTAGGGTTAATTTTAGGGTTAGGGTTAAAGCTTAGGTTTAGGGTTAGTGTTAGGGTTAATGTTAGGGTTAGAAGTTGCTTTAGGGTTAGGGCTAGTTTTAGGGTAAGTTTTAGGGTTAGGTGTATGGGTAGGGTTAGAGTTTGGGTGATAGGGACAGTGTTATGCTTAGGGTTAGGGTTAGGTTTATGGTTAGGGTAAGGGATAGTGCTAGGGTTAGGGTTAGGGTTAGTTTCGGGTTAGTGTTAGGGTTAGGTTTATGGTTAGAGTTTAGTGTAAGGTTTAGTGATAGAGTTTGGGGTTAGGGTTAGGGTTAGGTTTAGAGTTAGGGTTAGGGATAGTGTTAGTGTTAGGGATAGGGATCAGGGTTAGGGTTAGGGTAAGGGTTAGGGTTAGTGTTAGGATTAGGGTTAGGGTTGTGCTAGGGTTAGGGTTAGTGTTAGGGTTAGGTATAACAGTCAATGTTATGGTTAGTTTAAGGTGTAGGGTTAGGCTTAGGGTTGGGGAGTAATGTTAGGTTTAGGGTTATGTTTATGTTTAGGTTTAGGATTCAGGTAAGGGTTAGGATTAGAAATTATGGTTAGGGTTAGGGGTCGGTTTAGTGTTAGTTTTAGGGTTAGGTTTAGGGTTAAATTTGTGGTTAGCTGTTAGGGATAAGGTTCGGGTTAGAGTTAATGTTAGGGTTACATTTTCGGTTAGGTTTATGTTTAGGAATAGTGTTAGGTTTAGGGTTACGTTTTAGGGTTAGAGTTAGTGTTATGCTTAGGGTTAGGTTTAGGTTTAGGTTTAGGTTTAGTGTTAGGGTTAGAAGTTGGTTTAGTGTTAGTGTTAGGGTTAGGGTTAGAGTTAGAGTTAGAGTTATGGTTAGGGTTAGATATTAGGGTTAGGGTTAGTGTTAGAGTTAGTGTTACGTATAGACTTTAGCGTCAGGTTTAAGGTTAGAGTTAGGGTTAAGTTTAGGGTTAGCGTTAGGTTTAGTGTTAGTGTTAGTATTAGGGATAGTGTTAGGTGTTAGGTGTTAGGGAGAGGGTTATGGTTAGGCTTTGGGTTACAGTTGTGTTTAGGGTAACAATTAGGTTTAGGCTTAAGGTTATGGTTAGGTTTAGGGTTAGGTTTAGGGTTAGTTTTAGTGTTAGGGTTAGGGTTATGTTTAGTGGTACTGTTTAGGGAAAGGTTTAGGTTTAGGGTTAGGTATAGGTTTAGTTTTAGTGTTAGGGTTAGGGTTGGGTTAGGGTTAGGTTAAGAGTTAGGTTAGGTCGAGTTTTAGGGTTAGGGTTAGAAGTTAGTTTTAGGTTAGTGTTAGTGTTAGGGTTAGAGTTAGGGTTAGGGTTAGGGTTAGACGTTAGTGTTAGTTTTAGGGTTAGGGTTTGGTTTAGTGTTGGGGTTAGGGCTAGGGTTAGGGTTAGAGTTTAGGGTTAGGGTTAGGATTAGTGTTAGTGTTAGGGTTAGGTTTAGCGTTTTAATTTAGGGTTAGAATTATCTTTAGGATTTTGACTAGGCTTAGGCTTATGGTGGGTTAGGGTTAGGTATTCTGGTCAGGGTTAAAGTTAGTTTTAGGGTTAGTGTTAGAGTTAGGTTTAGGTTTAGAGTTTAGAGTTAAAATTAGGTTAGGGTTAGGGATAGGGTTAGTGTTAGGATTAGGATTAGAAGTTAAGATTAGGAGTAGGGTTAAGGTTATGATTACTGGTAGGTTTAGGGTTAGTGTTAGGGTTAGGGTTAGGTGTTAGGTGTTAGGGAGAGGGTTATGGTTAGGCTTCGGGTTACGGTTAGTGTTAGCGTTACAATTATGTTTATGGTTAGGGTTAGGGTTATGGTAGGGTTAGGTTTATGGTTAGTTTCAGAGTTATGTTTAAGGGTTAGGTGTTAGGGATAGGGTTAGGTTTAGGTTTAGTTTTAGTGTTAGGGTTAGGTTTACAGTTAGGTTTAGGGTTACGGATAGTATTAGGGTTATGCTTAGGGCTAGTGTTAGGGTTAGGGTTAGGGTTAGGGTTAGGATTAGTGTTAGGGTTATGGTTAGATGTTAGCGTTAATGTTAGTGATATAGTTTGGGGTTAGCATTAGGGTTACAGTTAGGCTTAGAGGTTATGGTCAGTGTTAGTGTTAGGGTTAGGGTTAAAGCTTAGGTTTAGGGTTAGGGTTAGCGTTAGTGTTAGGTTTAGGGTTCGGGTTAGGGTTATTGTTAGGGTTAGGGTTAGGTTTAGGCTTAGGATTAGCGTTAGGGATAGGGTTAGGTTTAAGTTTAAGGTTAGGGTCTGAGTTAGGGTTATGGTTAGGTTTTAGGTTTAGGGTTAGAATTAGTGTTAGGGTTAGGGTTAGGAATGGGGTTTAGTGATAGGGTTAGCGTTAGCGTTTGAGATAGAGTTATGGTTAGGTTTAGTGGATTTGGGTGAGGGTTAGGGTTACAGTTAGGGTTAGGGTTAGGTTTATGGTTAGATGTTAGGGTTATCGTTAGGCTTATGGTTATGGTTAGGGTTAAGGTTAAGTTTAGCGTTAAATTTAGTGTTAGGTTTAGTTTTGCGTTTAGAGTTAGGGTAAGGTGTTAGGGTGAGGGTTAGTGTTCGGGTACATGTTAGTGTTATGGTTAGGGTTAGCATTCCCGTTAGGGTTAAGTATAGGTTTATGGTTAGGGTTAGGGTTATAGGGTTAGGGTTAGGGTCAGTGTTAGGGTTAGAGTTCCATGTTAGAGTTAGTGTTAGGTTTAGTGTTATGGTTAGGTTTAGGTTTAGGGTTCAGGGATAGGGTTAGGGTTAGTGTTAGGGTTTGGATTACGGTTAGTGTTAGTGTTATGGTTAGTTTTAGGGATAGGATTAGGGTTAGGATTAGGGTTAGGGTTAGGGTTAGGGTTAGAGAATAAAATCAGTGTTAGGTTTAATGTTACGTTTAGAGTTAACATTACGATTGTGGTTAGAGATTAGGGTTAATGTTAGTGTTACATTAGGGTTAGGGTTAATGTTAGGGTTAGAGGGTAATGGTTATGGTTATGGTTAGGGTTAAGGTTAGCATTAGTTTTAGGGTTAGGGTTAGAGGTTAGGGTTTTGGTTAGGGTTAGTGATATGGTTATCATTATAGTTAGGGTTTAGGGTAAGGGTTAGGGTTAGTGTTAGGGTTATGTTTAGGGTTAGGGTTAGAGTTAAGCTTAGAGATTTAGGTTTGGATTAAGCTTAAGTTTAGGGTTTGGGTTACGGGTTGGGGTTAGGAATAGTTTTATGTTTAGGTTAGGGATAGTTTTAGGTTTAGTGTTAGGTTTAATGTAATGGTTAGTGTTAGGAATAGGATTAGGGTTAGGCTTAGGGTTAGGTTTAAGTATAGGGATAGGTTTAGTGTTAGGGTTAGGATTACAGTTAGGTGTTAGGCTTAGGTTTATGATTAGGGTTAGGTTTAGGGTAAGGGTTAGGGGTTAGTGTTTTGGTTAGGTTTAGTTTCATGTTACCGTTAGGGTTAGGGTTAGGGTTAGGGTAAAAGTTAGGTTGAGGGTTATAGTTAGGTTTAGGGATTTTGTTTAGGGTTAAGTTTAGTGTTAGGGATAGGGTTAGGGTTAAAGTTTAGCATTATAGTTCCTTTTAGGGTTAGGGTTATTTTTAGGGTTAGGTTTAGTGTTACGCTTAGTGTTAGGGTTATGATTAAGTTTAGAGTTAGAAATTAGGTGTTAGGGACAGGGTTAGGGTTAGGCTTTGGGTTTCGGTAAGTGTTAGGGTTACGATTACGTTTACAGTTAGAGTTATGGTTAGGGTTAGTGTTAGGTTTAGATTTAGGGTTAGGTTTAGGGTTAGGGTTAGGGTTAGGGTTAGGATTAGGTTTAGGGTTACGCTTAATATTAGGCTTATGATTAAGGTTAGAGTTAGGAATTAGGTGTTAGGGAGAGGGCTAGGGTTAGGCTTTGGGTTTCAGTAAGGGTTAGGGTTACGATTAGGTTTACAGTTAGAGTTAGGCTTAGGCTTAGGGGTAAAGCTTAGGTTTAGGGTTAGGGTTAGCTTTTAGGTAAGAGATAGTGTAAGGGTTAGGATTAGGTTCAGTCATTAGGTTTAGGGTTAAGTTTAGGTTAGGGTTAGGGTTAGGCTTAGGGTTAGGGTTAGGCTTATGTTTATGGTTAGGCTTAGGGTTATGACTAGGCTTCGGGTTACTGTAAGGCTTCGGGTTAAAATTAGGTTTAGGGTTAGGCTTAAGGTAGGGTTAGGGTTAGTTTTAGGTTTAGTGTTAGTATTAGGGTTAGGTTTAGCGTTAGGTTTAGGGGTTAATTGTTAGGGATACGGTTAGGATTAGGGTAGGTTTAGGTTTACAGTTAGGGTTACGGTTAGGATTATTGTTAGGGCTTAATGTGAGGGATTAGGATTAGGGTTAGGGTTAGGGTTAGTTTTAGGGTTAGTGTTAGTGTTAGTGTTAGTGTTAGTGTTAGTGTTAGGGTTAGGGATAGGTATAGGTTTGGGGTTAGGGTTAGCGTTAAGGTTAGATGTATGAGTTAGGGTTAAGGTTAGCTTTAGTGTTAGGGTTAGGTTTATGCTAGGGTTAGGGTTAGGGTTAGGGTTAGGTATTACATCCAGGCTTATGGTTAGTTTAAGGGTTAGTGTTAGGGTAAGGTATTAATGTTAGTTCTGGGTTACGGTTATGGTTATTGTTAGGGTTAGGGTTAGGGTTAGGGGTTAGGTTTAGGGGTTATGTGTTAGGGAGAATGTAAAAGTTAGGCTTCGGTTTACGATTAGGGTTAGTGTTACAATTAGGTTTAGGGGTAAATTTAGGGTTAGGGTTAGGGTTAGATTTATTGTTAGTTTTAGGTTTAGATTTAGCATTAGGGTTAGGGGCAGGGGTTAGGGATAGGTTCAGTGTTAGGGTTAGGGTTAGGTTTACTGTTAGGGTTATGTGTAGGGATAATTTTAGGTTTAGGGTTAGGGTTTAGGGTTAGTGTTAGGGTTAGGGTTAGGTTTAGGTTTAGGGTTAGGGTTAGGGATAGTGTTAGGTTTAGGGTTAGGGTTTACGGTTAGTGTTAAGGTTAGGGTTAGGCTTACGACTAGGTTCTGGTTACAGTTAGATTTAAAATTACGTTTAGCTTAGGGTTAGGGTTAGGTTTAGGGTTAGGTTTAGTGTTAGGGTTACATGTTAGTGATAGGTTTAGGTTTAGGGTTAGTGTTAGGGTTAGAGTTTAGGGTTAGGGTTAGGGTTAGGTTTATGGTTAGGGTTAGGGTTAGGGATAGTGTTAGGTTTTAGGGTAAGGGTTTAGGGTTAGTTTAGGGTTAGGGTTAGGGTTAGGTTATGGCTAGGCTTTGGGTTACAGTTAGGGTTAGAATTACGTTTAGCTTAGGGTTAGGGTTAGGGTTTGGTTTAGGGTTAGGGTTATATGTTAGTGATAGGTTTAGTTTAGGGTTAGGGTTACAGTTAAGTTTTGGGTTAGGGTTAGTTTTAGGGTTAGCAGTTAGCATTAGGGTTGGATTAGGGTTAGAGCTAATGCTTAGGTTTGGGTTTAAGGTTAGGTTTAGGGTTAAGGTTAATGTTAGGGTTATGGTTAGGATTAGGGTAACAGTTATGCTTATGTTTAGAGGTTAGCATTCGGTTTAGTGATAGAGTTTGGGGTTAGGTTGAGGGTTAGGGTGAGGCTTAGAAGTTATCGTTAGATTTAGGGTTAGGCTTAGGGTTAAAGCTTAGGTTTAGGGTTAGGGTTAGCGTTTAGGTAAGGGAGAGTGTAAGGGTTAGGATTAGGTTTAGTCGCTAGGTTTAGGGTTAGGTTTAGGTTAGGGTTAGGGTTAGTGTTAGAGTTAGGTTTAGGATTAGGCTTAGGCTTACGGCTAGGCTTCGGGTTACTGTAAGGCTTAGGGTTACAATTAGGTTTAGGGTTAGGCTTAGGGTACGTTTAGGGTTAGTTTTAGGTTTAGTGTTAGTTTTAGGGTTAGGTTTAGCGTTATGTTTAGGGGTTAGGTGTTAGGGATAGGGTTAGGTTTAGGGTAGGGTTAGGGTTAGGTTTACAGTTAGGTTTAGGGTTAGGATAAGTGTTAGAATTAATGTGTGGGGTTAGGATTAGGGTTAGGGTTAGGATTAGTGTTAGAATTAATGTGAGGGGTTAGGATTAGGGTTCGGGTTAGTGTTAGGTTTAGAGTTAGATTAGGTTTAGGGTTAGGTTTAGGGTTATGGTTAGAGGTTAGCGTTAGTGTTATTGATAGAGTTTGTGGTTAAGGTTACGTTAGGGTGAGGCTTAGATGTTATTTTAAGGATTATGGTTATTGTTAGGGTTAAAGCTTATGTTTAGGGTTAGGGTTAGTGTTAGGGTTAGGGATAGGTTTACTGTTACGATTAGGGCTAGGCTTAGGGTTATGTTTATGGGTAGGATTACATTTAGGTTAGGGTTACGGTAAGGATTAATATTTAGGGTTAGTGTTAGGTTTAGGGTTAGGGTTAGGGGTAGGTTTAGAGTTAGGGTTAGCGTTTATGTAAGGGATAGTGTAAGGGTTAGGATTAGGTTTAGTCGTTAGGTTTAGGGTTAGGTTTAGTTTAGGGTTAGGGTTAGGCTTAGGGTTAGAGTTAAGGTTAGGGTTAGAGTTAGGGTTAGGGTTAGGTATAGGGTTACGGCTAGGCTTCGGGTTACTGTAAGGCTTAGGGTTACAATTAGGTTTAGTGTTAGGCTTTTGGTAGGGTTAGGGTTAGTTTTAGGTTTACTGTTAGTTTTAGGGTTAGGTTTAGCATTAGGTTTAGGGGTTAGGTGTTAGGGACAGATTTAGGGTAAGGGTAGGGTTAGGGTTAGGTTTTCAGTTAGGTTTAGGGTTAGGATTAGTGTTCGGGCTAATGTGAGGGGATAGGATTATGGTTTGTGTTAGGATTAGTGTTAGGGCTTAATGTGAGGGGATAGGATTATGGTTAGGTTTAGGGTTAGTGTTAGGGTTCGTGTTAAGGTTAATGTTTGGGTTATGGTTAGAGGTTAGTGTTAGTGTTATTCTTATGGTTAAGCTTAGGGTTATGGTTAGGGTTAGGGTTAAAATTAGGTTAGCGTTAGGGTTAGGGTTAGGGTTAGTGTTAGGGTTTGGGTTAGTGTTATGGTTAGGGTTAGAGCTAGGTGTTAGGGATAAGGTTATGGGTTTAGGGTTAGTGTTAGGGTTAGGGTTATGGTTAGGGTTATGGTTATGGTTATGATTAGAGGTTAGCATTAGGTTTGGGGTTAGGGTTAAGTTTAGGTTTAGGGTTAAATTTAGTTTGTAGTTCCTTTTAGGATTACGGTTAGTGTTAGGGTTAGTTTTAGGGTTACGCTTAGTGTTAGGGTTATGATTAATATTAGAGCTAAGAATTAGGTGTTGCTGAGAGTGTTAGGCTTAGGCTTTGGGTTTCGGTAAGGGTTAGTGTTACGATTAGTTTTACAGTTAGAGTTAGGGTTAGGGTTAGTGTTAGGTTTAGGGTTAGTTTAAGAGTTAGGGTTAGGTTTAGGGTTAGGTGTTAGGTGTTAGCAATATGGTTAGGGTTAGTGTTAGATTTAGGGTTCAGTTTAGGGTTAGGGATAGTGTTAGGTTTAGGGCTAGGGTTTAGGGTTATGGGGAGGGTTAGCTTTAGGTTTATGTTTAGGGTAAGGTTTAGAGTTAGTGTTAGAAGATAGGTTTAGTGTTAGGGTTAGTGTTAAGTTTAGGGTTATGGCTACATGTTAGCGTTTGATTTAGGGTTAGTGTTAGGGTACGGGTTAGGATTAGAGATTATGGTTAGGGTTATGGTTAGGGTTAGGGTTAAAGCTTAGTTTCAGTTTTATGTTTAGCCTTACAGTTATGCTTATGGTTAGAGTTTAGGATTAGGCTTAAGGTTATGGTTAGGGTTAGGGTTATGATTAAAGTTAGCTTTTGGTTTACGTTTAGAGTTAGGGTTATTGTTAGGGTGCGTGTTAGGCTTATAGGTTATTGGCAGGGTTAGGTTTATGGTTGGGGTTAGGGTTAAAGCTTAAGGTCATCGTTAGGATTAGGCTTAGTGTTAGGCTTAGCGATATGGTAAGGGATAGGATTTGGGGTAGTGGGGAGTTTTAGGGTTAGGGTTATGGTTAGGTTTAGGGTTAGTTGTAGATGTCAGTGTTAATCTGAGGGTTAGGGTTAGGGTCAGGTTTAGGGTTAGGTTTAGAGTTATGGTTAAGTTCAGGGTTAGGCTTAGGGTTATGGTTATTGTTAGTGTTAAAATTAAGTTCGCATTAGGGTTAGGGTTAGGGTTAGTGTTAGGGTTAGGGTTTGCGTTAGATTTAGTGTTAGGTTTAGGGTTAGAGATAGGGTTAGGTGTAGGTGTTAGGTTTTAGGGATAGTGTTATGGGTTATGGTTAGTGTTAGTGTTAGGGTTAGGGTCAGATTTATGGTTAGGGTTAGGGTTAGGGTTAGAGTTTAGGGTTAGGGTTTGGTTTGGGTTAATGTTATGGTTAAAGTTCGGGTTAAGTTGAGGTTTAGGGTGAGGTTTAGGTTTAGAAGTTAGGTTTAGTGTTAGGATTATGGTTAGGCTTATTGTTAGAGTTTAGTGTTAGTGTTAGTGTTAGGGTTAGGGTTAGGGATAGGTTTGGGGTTAGGTTTAGCGTTACGGTTAGATATATGAGTTACAGTTAGGGTTAGTGTTCAGGTTAGAATTAGTGTTAGGTTTATGTTAGGGTTAGGGTTATGGTTAGGGTTAGGTATTACAGCCAAGCTTAGAGTTAGTTTAAGGGCTAGGTTTAGGGAGAGGGTAAGGGATTAATGTTAGTTCTGGGTTAGGGTTATGGTTATTGTTAGGGTTAGTGTTAGGAATAGAAGTTAGGGTTTGGGGTTAGGTGTTAGGGAGAGTGTAAAAGTTAGGCTTCAGTTTATGCTTAGGGTTAGTGTTACAATTAGGTTTAGGGTTAAGTTTATGGTTAGGGTTAGGGTTAAGTTTATTGTTAGATTTAGGTTTAGATTTAGCATTAGGGTTAAGGGTTAGGTGTTAGGGATAGGTTAAGGGTTAGGCTTAGAATTATGCTTCCGGTTAGTGTTATTTGTAGGGATAGTTTTAGGTTTAGGGTTAAGCTATATGTTTAGTTTATGTTTAGGGTTAGGTTTAGTTTTAGGGTTAGGGTTATGGTTAAGTATAGAGTTAGGTTTAGGGTTAGTGTTAGGTTAAGGGTTAGGTTTCCGGCTAGGTTTGGGGTTACAGTTATTGTTAGAGTTATGTTTAGCTTAGGGTTAGAGTTAGGGTTACGGTTAGGTTTAGGGCTAGGGTTAGTGTTAGGTTTAGGGTTAGGGTTAGGATAGGGTAATGGTTAGGTTTATGGTTAGAGGTTAGCGTTCATTTTAGTGTTAGAGTTTGGTGTTAGGCTGAGGGTTAGGGTGAGGCTTAGAAGTTTTCGTTAGGGTTAGGGTTAGGCTTTGGATTAAAGCTTAGGTTTAGAGTTAGGGGTAGCGTTTAGTTAAGGGATAGGGTAAGGGTTATGATTAGATTTAGTCATTAGGTTTAGGGTTAGGTTTAGGTTAGGGTTAGTATTAGGCTTAGGGTTAGGATTAGGGTTATGTATAGGTTTATGGCTAGGCATCGGGTTACTGTAAGGCTGAGGGTTACAATTAGGTTTAGGGTTAGGCTTAGGGTAGGGTTAGGGTTAGTTTTAGGTTTATTGTTAGTTTTAGGGTTAGGTTTAGCATTAGGTTTAGGGGTTAGGTGTTAGGGATAGGTTTAGGATTAGTGTAGGTTAGGTTTATAGTTAGGTTTAGGGTTAGGATTAGTAGTAGGGCTTAATGTGAGGCGTGAGGATTAGGGTTAGTGTTAGTGTTAGTGTTAGGGTTAGGGTTAGTGTTAGGGTTAGTGTTAGGATTATGGTTAGAGGTTAGCTTTAGTGTTATTGATAGAGTTTTAGGTAAAGTAAACATTAGGGTGAGGCTTAGATGTTATTTTTAGGGTTATGATTATGGTTTGGTTTAAAGGCTAGGTTTAGTGTTAGGATTAGTTTTAGGGTTAGGGATAGGTTTATTGTTAGGATTAGGGCTAGTCTTAGTGTTATGGTTATGTTTAGGATCATATTTAGGTTAGGGTTAGGGTTAGGGTTAATATTTAGTGTTAAGGTTAGGGATAGGTTTAGGGTTAGGGATAGCGTTTAGGTAAGAGGTAGTGTAAGGTTTAGGATTAGATTTAGTCGTTAGGTTTAGGGTTAGGTTTAGGTTAGGGTTAGAGTTAGGCTTAGGGTTAGGATTAGGGTTATGTTTAGTGTGAGTGTTAGGGTTGGAGTTAGGGTTTTGCTTAGGGTTAGGCTTAGGGTTATGGTTAGGGTTAGGGTTACAATTCGGTTAGCATTAGGTTTAGGGTTAGGGTTAGGGTTAGAGTTAGTATTAGGTTAGTGTTATGGGTTAGGGTAGTGTTATGGTTAGGGTTTGGGTTAGGTTTAGGGGTTAGGTGTTATGGCTAGGTTCATGGGTAAGGGTTAGTGTTAGGGTTAGGTTTAGGGTTACAGTTAGAGTTAGTGTTATGGTGATGGTTAGAGGTTACAATTAGGTTTGTGGTTAGGGTTAGGTTTTGGTTTAGAGTTAAAGGTTACGGTTAAGTTTAGTGTTACCGTTAGAGTTTCAGGTTAGTGTTAGGTTAAGGTTTGGGTTTAGGGTTAGGGTTAGGTTTAGGATTAAAGTTTAGGATTATAGTTCCTTTTAGGGTTAGGATTAGTATTAGGCTTAGGTTTAGGGTTACACTTTGTGTTAGGTTTATGATTAAGTTTGAGTTAGGAATTAGATGTTGGGGAGAGGGTTAGAGTTAGGCTTTGGGCTCCGGTAAGGGTTAAGTGAACGATTGGGTTTACAGTCAGAGTCAGGTTTAAGGTTAGCGTTAGGTTAAGCGTTAGGGTTAGGTTTAGGGTTGGGTGTTATGTGTTAGCGATAGGGTTAGGGTTAGGGTTAGGTTTATGGTTCGGTTTAGGGTTAGGGATAGTGTTAAGGTTAGGGTTAGGATTTAGGGTTATGGTTAGGGTTAGGGTTAGGTTTATGTTTAGGGTTAGGTTTAATTTAGGGTTAGGTTTAGGGATAGTGTTAGGTTTAGGTTTAGGGTTTAGGGTTAGTGTTAGGGTTACGATTAGGTTTATGGTTATGGCTAGGCTTTGGGTTACAGTTAGGGTTAGAATTACGTTTAGCTTAGGGTTAGTGTTAGGGTTAGGTTTAGAGTTAGGGTTACATATTAGTTATAGGTTTAGGGTTAGTGTTACGGTTAGAAGTTGGTTTAGGGTTAGGATTAGGGTGAGGGTAAGGTTAGGGTTAGAGATATAATTAGGTTTAGGGTTAGTGGATTAAGGTGAGGGTTCGGGTTACGGTTAAGTTTAGGGTTAGGGTTAAGTTTATGGTTAGAGGTTAGGGTTATCGTTAAGGTTAGGGTTATTGTTAGGGTTATGGTTAAGTTTAATGTTAAATTTAGTGTTAGGGTTAAGTTTAGGTTTAGGGTTAGAGTTAGGGTTAGGGTTTAGGGTGAGGGTTAGTGTTCGGGTCTGTGTTAGGTTTATGGTTAGGTTTACGGGTAAGGATAGGGTTAGGTTCAGTGTTAGGTTTAGATGTTTAGCGTTAAATTTAGGGTTAGGGTTAGGGTTAGAATTTCGTGTTAGAGTTAGGGTTAGGGTTAATGTTATTGTTAGGTTTAGGGTTAGGTTTAGGGTTAGAGTTAGTGTTAAGTGTTTCAAGTTAGTATTAGGGTTATGGTTATGTTTAGGGATAGGGTTAGTGTTAGGGTTAGTGTTAGGGTTAGTGTTCAGATTAGAGGTAAGGGTTAGGGTTACGGTTATGATTAGGGTTAGAGGATAGAGTTGGTGGTAGGGTTAATGTTAGGTTTAGAGTTAACTTTATGGTTAGGGTTAGAGATTAGGGTTAGGGTTAGTGTTGTGTTAGGGTCAATGTTAGGTTTAGCGTGTAATAATTATGGTTATGTTTAGGGTTAGGGTTAGGATTAGCGATAGGTTTAGGGTTAGAGTTAGAGGTTAAGGTTAGTGTTAGGGTTAGTGATATTGTTATCATTATAGTTAGGTTTATGGTTAGGGTTAGTGTTAGGTTCTTTTTAGGGTTAGGGTTAGAGTTAAGCTTAGTGATTTTGGTTTGTGTTAAGGTTAAGGTTAGGGTTTGTGTTACAGGTTGGTGTTAGGAGTAGTGTTAGGTTTAGGTTAGGATTAGGTTTAGGTTTAGTGCTAGGTTTATGGTAATGGTTAGTGTTAGGGATAGGGTTAGGTTTAGACTTAGGTCTAGGTTTAAGGATAGGGTTAGTTTTAGTGTTAGCGTTATGATTACGGTTAGGTGTTAGGCTTAGGGTTAGGATTAGTGTTAGGTTTAGGTTTAGATTTAGGTTCAGGTTAGAGTTAGGGTTAGTGTTAGAATGTTAGGGTGAGCAATAGGTTTAGGGTTATGGTTAAGGTTAGGGTTAGGGTTATGCTTAGTGGTTAGGGTTAGTGTTATGGTGACAGTTATGATTAGGGTTAGGGTTAAGTTTAGTGTTAGGGTTAGAGGTGAGGGTTTGGGTTATGGTTAGCGTTGGGATTAGGGCTTAGGAGTTAGGTTTAGGGTTTGGGTTAAAGCTTAGGTTTAGGGCTACTGTTACGGTTAGGGTTAGGGTTAGGGTTAGGTTTAGAGGTTAGTGTTAGTGTTAGGTTAGGGTTAGGGTTAGAGTTAGGTTTAGCTTTAGGGTTAGGGTTAGGGTTAGGTTTAGTTTTACGTTTAGAGTTAGGGTTAGGTTTAGTGTTTGGATTAGGGGTACAGTTTTGGGTATGGGTTAGGTTCAGTGTTAGGTTTATGGTTAGTTTTAGGGTTAGGGTTAAGTTACTTTTAGGGTTAGCGTTAGGTTTAGTTTTATGTTTAGGTTTAGGTTTAATTTAGGGTTAGATTTAGGGATAGTGTTAAGTTTAGGTTTAGGGTTTAGGGTTAGTGTTAGGGTTAGAATTAGGGTTATGGTTATGGCTAGGCTTTGGGTTACAGTTAGGGTTAGAATTACATTTAGCTTAGGGTTAGTGTTAGGGTTAGGGTTAGAGTTAGGGTTACATATTAGTTATAGGTTTAGGGTTAGTTTTACGGTTAGAAGTTGGTTTAGGGTTAGGATTAGGGTGAGGGTAAGGTTATTGTTAGAGATATAATTAGGTTTAGGGTTAGTGGATTAAGGTGAGGGTTCGGGTTACGGTTAAGTTTAGGGTTAGGGTTAAGTTTATGGTTAGAGGTTAGGGTTATCGTTAAGGTTAGGGTTATTGTTAGGGTTATGGTTAAGTTTAATGTTATATTAAGTGTTAGGGTTAGGTTTAGTTTTAGGGTTAGAGTTAGGGTTAGGGGTTAGGGTGAGGGTTAGTGTTCGGGTCTGTGTTAGGTTTATGGTTAGGGTTAGGGATAAGGATAAGGTTAGGTTCAGTGTTAGGTTTAGATGTTTAGCGTTAAATTTAGGGTTAGGGTTAGGGTTAGGGTTAGAATTTCGTGTTAGAGTTAGGGTTAGGGTTAGTGTTATTGTTAGGTTTAGGGTTAGGTTTAGGGTTAGAGTTAGTGTTAAAGGTTTAAAGTTAGTGTTAGGATTATGGTTAGGTTTAGGGATAGGGTTAGTGTTAGGGTTAGTGTTCAGATTAGAGGTAAGGGTTAGGGTTACGGTTATGATTAGGGTTAGAGGATAGAGTTGGTGGTAGGGTTAATGTTAGGTTAAGAGTTAACTTTACGGTTAGGGTTAGAGATTTAGGGTTAGGGTTAGTGTTGTGTTAGGGTCAATGTTAGGTTTAGCGTGTAATAATTATGGTTATGTTTAGGGTTAGGGTTAGGGTTAGCGATAGGTTTAGGGTTAGAGTTAGAGGTTAGGGTTAGTGTTACGGTTAGTGATATTGTTATCATTATAGTTAGGTTTATGGTTAGGGTTAGTGTTAGGTTCTTTTTAGGTTTAGGGTTAGAGTTAAGCTTAGTGATTTTGGTTTATGTTAAGGTTAATGTTAGGGTTTGTGTTACAGATTGGTGTTAGGAGTAGTGTTCGGTTTAGGTTAGGATTAGGTTTAGGTTTAGTGTTAGGTTTATGGTAATGGTTAGTGTTAGGGATAGGGTTAGGTTTAGACTTAGGTCTAGGTTTAAGGATAGGGTTAGGTTTAGTGTTAGCGTTATGATTACGGTTAGGTGTTAGGCTTAGGGTTAGGATCAGGGTTAGGTTTAGGTTTAGATTTAGTTTCATGTTAGAGTTAGCGTTAGTGTTAGAATGTTAGGGTGAGCCATAGGTTTAGGGTTACGGTTAAGGTTAGGGTTAGGGTTAGGGTTATGCTTAGTGGTTAGGGTTAGTGTTATATTTACAGTTATGATTAGGGTTAGGGTTAAGTTTAGAGTTAGGGTTAGAGGTGAGGGTTTGGGTTATGGTTAGCATTGGGGTTAGGGCTTAGGAGTTAGGTTTAGGGTTTGGGTTAAAGCTTAGGTTTATGGTTACTGTTACGGTTAGGGTTAGGGTTAGGTTTAGAGGTTAGTGTTAGGGTTAGGTTAGGGTTAGTGTTAGAGTTAGGTTTAGCTTACGGTTAGGGTTAGGTTTAGTTTTACGTTTAGGGTTAGGGTTAGGTTTAGTGTTTGGATTAGGGGTACTGTTTTGGGTATGGGCTAGGTTCAGTGTTAGGTTTACGGTTAGTTTTAGGGTTAGGGTTAGGGTTACTTTTAGGGTTATGGTTAGGTTCAGGTTTAGGTTAAGGCTTAGTGTTAGGTTGAGGTTCAGGTTTAGGGTTAGGGTTAGGGTTAGAAGTTAGGTTTAACATTAGTGTTAATGTTAGGGTTAGGGTTAGGCTTAGTGTTATTGGTTATTGTTAGATTTAGGGTTAGGGTTAGGTTTAGGGTTTGAGTTATCATTAGTTTTAGGGTTAGACGTATGTGTTAGGCTTATGATAGGCTTAGTATTGAGGTTAGGTCCACTGTTAGGTATTACGGGCAGGGTTAATGTTAGTTTTATCGTTAGGGTTAGGGATTAAGGTTAGGTTTTGGGTTAGTGTTATGCTGAGGTTTAGTGTTAGGGTTAGGTTTCGCATTAGGGTTAGAGTTTAGGGTTAGGGTTAGGGTTAGTGTTAGTGTTAGGGTTAGGGTTAGGTGTAGGGTTAGGGTTAGAGTTTAGGGTTAGTGTTAGCTTTAGGTTTAGGGTTAGAGTTTAGGTTTAGGATTAGGTTTAGCATTAGGTTTAGGGTTAGTGTTAGGATTTTAATTTTAGTTTAGGGTTAGGTTTAGGTTTAGGGTTAGGGGTTAGGTGTTAGGGAGAGGTTTATGGTTAGGCTTCGGATTATGGATAGGTTTAGGGTTACAATTAGGTTTAGGTAAGGTTTAGGGTTATGGTTAGAGTTTGTTTTATGGTTAGGGTTAGGTTTTAGGTGTTAGGGATATAGTTAGCATTAGGGTTAGGGTTAAGTTTAGTGTCAGTGTTAGTTTTAGGTTTAGGTTTAGGGTTAGGGATAGTGTTAGGTATAGGGTTAGGGTTATGTTTATGGATAGGGTTCATGTCAGGTTTATAGTTTAGGGTTAGGGTTATTGTTACGGTTAGTGTTATTGTTAATGTTAGGTTTAGGTTGAGGTTTAGGGTATGGGTTAGTGTTAGGGTTAGTGTTAGGGTTAGGTTTTCGGTTTGAGTTAGGGTTAGGATTAGAGTTTAAATTTAGGGTTAGGGTTAGGTTTAGAGTTAGGGTTATGTTTAGGGTTAGATGTTAGGGTTAGGTTTAGGTTTAAGTTTAGATTTACGATTAGAATTTAGCTTGAGGTTTAGGGTTACGATTAGGTTTAGGGTTAGGGTTATAGTTAGGGCTAGGTTTAGGGCTAGCGTTATGTGTTAGTTGTTAACGAGAGTGTTAGTGTTAGGCTTTGGGTTACTGTTAGGTTTAGGGTTATGATTATGTTTAGGCTTAAGTTTATGGTTAGGGTTAGGTTTAGGTTTAGGTTAAGGGTTAGGGTTATGTTTAGTGTGAGGTTTAGGGGTAGTGTTTAAGGTAAAGTTTAGGTTCAGTGTTAGGTTTACAGTTAGTTTTAGGGTTAGGGTTCGGGTTAGTGTTGTGTTAGGATCAGGTTAATGGTTAGGGTTAGGTTGAGGTTTAGGTTTAGGTTTAGTGTTAGGGTTAGAAGTTAGGTTTAGCGTTAGTGTAAGGATTAGAGGTTAGTGTTAGATTTAGGGTTGGGGTTAGGTTTAGTATGTGAGTTAGCATTAGGTTTAGGGTTAGAGGTATGGGTTAGGCTTATGTTATTGGTAGAATTAGGGTTACGGTTAAGGTTAGGTATTATGGTCAGGGTTAGGCTTAATTTTAGGGTTAGTGTTCTGCTTAGAGATTAAGTTTACTTTTTCGGTTAAGGTTATGTTGAGGGTTAGTGTTAGGTTTAGGTTTCGGATTAGGTTTAGGGTTAATGTTAGAGTTGTTAAGTTTAGGGTTAGTGTTAGTGTTAGGGTTAGGGTTAGGTGAGAATTTAGGGTTAGATTTAGGGTTAGACATATCATTATGGTTAGGTTTATGGTAGGGTTAGTGTTTGGGTTACGGTTAGGTATTATGGTCAGGGTTAAAGTTAGTTTTACGGTTAGGGTTAGGGTTAGTGTTAGGTTTAGGATTATAGTTGAGTGTTAGGTTTAGGTTTAGGGTTAGTGTTAGGGTTATGGTTTGGATTAGAAGTTATGGTTAGGGGTACGGTTACGGTTATGGTTACTATTAGGGTTAGAGTTAGTGTTAGGTATTAGGTGTTAAGGAGAGGGTTATGGTTAGGCTTAGGGTTACGGTTAGTGTTAGGTTTAAAATTAGGTTTAGTGTTACTGTTAGGGTTAGGATTATTGTTAGGTTTACGGTTAGTTTCAGGGTTATTTTTATGGTTAGAGTTAAGGGTTAGTTGTTAGGGATAGGTTTAAGGTTAGCGTTAGGGTTAGTATTAGTGTTAGTGTTAGGGTTTGGGTTAGGGTTAGTGTTAGGGTTTGGGTTAGGGTTAGGTTTAGGGTTACTGATAGTGTTAGAGTTAAGGTTAGGGTTAGGGGTAACATTAGGTTTAGGGTTAGGATTAGGGTTAGGATTATTGTTAGAGTTTAGCATTAGGTTTAGTGTTAAATTTTGGGGTTAGCTTTAGGGTTAGGGTTATGCTTAGTGGTTATGGTTAGAGTTAGTGTTATGGTTAGGGTTAAAGCTTAGGTTTAGGGTTAGGGTTAGGATTAGTGTTAGGTATAGGGTTATTATTAGGCTTCATGTTACGGTTATTGTTATGGTTATGACTAGGTTAGTGTTAGGGTTAGGGTTAGGGTTTGGATGAGGCTTCGTGTTAGGTTTAGGGTTAGGTTTAGGGGTCAGGTGTTAGGGATAGGGGTAGCCTTATGCTTTGGGTTACAGTTAGAGTTACGGTTATGATTAGGTTAGCGTTAGGGTTAGGGTTAGAGTTTGCTTTAGATTTATGGTTAGTTTTACGGTTAGGTTTAGGGTTAGGTTTAGGTATTAGGTGTTAGGCATAAGGTTGTATTCAGTGTTAGGGTTAGGGTCACGGTTAGGGTAAGGGTTAGGGTTAAGTTTAGGGTTAGGTTTAGGTTTAGGGTTAGAGTTTGGTGTAATTTTAGGTTTATCATTAGGGTTAGGGTTAGGTTTAGGTTTAGAATTTAGGGATAGTGTTAGGTTAAATTTAGGGTTATGGGTTAGGTGTTAGGGAGAGTGTTATGGTTATGCTTCGCGTTACTGTTAGGTTTAGGGTTACGATTATGTTTAGGGTTAAATTTAGGGTTATAGTTAGGGATTGTTTTATGCTTAAGGTTAGGATTAGTGTTAGGGCTAGGGTTTAGGTGTTAGGGATAGAGTTATCGTTAGGTTAGGGTTAGGATTAGTGTTTGGGTTAGTTTTAGGGTTAGGGATAATGTTAGGTTTAGAGTTAGGGTTAGGGTTAAGGATAGGGTTCGTGTTTGCATTAAGGTTAGGGATTAGGGTTAGGATTAGGGTTATTTTTAGGGTTAGGTTGAGTTGTAGGGTTTGGGTTACAGTTAAGGTTAGGTTTAGTGTTAGGGTTAGATTTCGCCTTAGGGTTAGGGTTAGGGTTAGAGTTTAGGATTAGGGTTAGAGTTAATGTTAGGTTTAGGGTTAGGTTTAGGGTTAGATATTAGAGTTAGGGTTAAGTTTAGGGTTAGGATTAGTGTTAGGTTTCGGTTTATGTTTAGAATTTAGGTATAGTGTTAGGGTCATGGTTAGGTTTTGGGTTAGGGCTAGGTTTAGGGCTAGCCTTCTGGATGAGGTGTTAGGGAGAGGGTTAGGATTAGGCTTTGGGTTATGGTTAGGTTTAGTGTTACGATTAGGTTTCAGCTTAAGTTTACAGTTAGATATAGAGTTAGGTTTAGTTTTAGGGTTAGGGTTATGTTTAGTGTTTGGATTAGGGGTAGTGTTTAGGGTATGGGTTAGGTTCAGTGTTAGGTTTATGGTTAGTTTTAGGGTTAGGGTTAGGTTTAGTTTTAGGGTTAGGGTTAGGTTGAGGTTCAGGTTTAGGGTTAGGGTTAGCGTTAGAAGTTACTTTTAACGTTAGTTTTAATGTTAGGGTTATGGTTAGGGTTAGTGATATTGTTTAGTGCTACATTTAGATTTAGAGTTAGGTTTAGGATTTTAGTTATCATTAGTTTTAGGGTTAGACGTATGTGTTAGGCTTATGTTAGGCTTAGGATTAGGTTTACTGTTACTGTTATGTATTATTGGCAAGTTTAAGGTTAGTTTTATCGTTAGGGTTAGGGTTAGGGATTAAGGGTTGGTTTTGGGTTAGTGTTATGATGAGGGTTAGTGTTAGGGTTTGGTTTCGGGTTAGGTTTATGTTTAAGGCTAGAGTTTTGTTTTAGGGTTAGTGTTAGTGTTAGGGTTAGGTGTAGGTTTAGGGTTAGAGTTTAGGGTTAGGGTTAGCATGAGGTTTAGGGTTAGAGTTTAGGTTTTGGATTAGGTTTAGCATTAGGGTTAGGGTTAGAGTTACGATTTGAATTTTGGGTTAGGGTTAGTTTTAGGTTTAGAGATAGGGGTTAGGTGTTAGGGAAAGAATTATGGTTAGGCTTTGGATTACAGATAGGTTTAGTGTTACGATTTGGTTTAGGTAAGGTTTAGGGTTATGGTTAGAGTTTGTTTTATTGTTAGGGTTAGGGTTAGGTGTTAGGTGATAGGGATGGAGTTAGCATTAGGGTTAGGGTTAAGTTTAGTGTTAGGGTTTGTTTTAGGGTTAGGTGTTAGGGAGAGGCAAAGGTTAGGCTTTGTGTTATGGTTAGGGTTTGTGTTACAATTAGCCTTAGGGTTAGGGTTAGGGTTACGTTTAGTTTTAGGTTTATGGTTAGTTTTAGAGTTCCGCTTATGGTTAGGTTTAGGTGTTAAGTGTTGGTGATAGGGTTATGGTTATGGTTACGTTTACGGTTATGGTTAGGGATAGTGTTAGGGTTAGGGTTAGCATTTAGGGTTAGGGTTAGGGTTTGGGTTAGGTTTAGGTTTAGGTTTAGGGTTAGGGTTAGTGTTAGGGTTAGAAGTTAGGTTTTGTGTTAGGGTTACGGTTAGGTTTAGGATTAGGGTTAGGGTTAAGGTTAAGGTTATGTTTAGAGGTTAGCATTTGGTTTAGCATTTGGGCTAGGGTTAACCTTATAGATTTTGGTTAGGGTTAGGGTGAAGGTTAAAACTTAGGTTCAGGTTTACGCTTATCGTTTAGGTTAGGGTTACGGTTAGAGTTTAGGGTTAGATTTAAGATTGCGGTTAGGGTTAGGGTTATGGTTAGAGGTTAGGTTTTGGTTTAGGGTTAGAGTTAAGGTTAGTGTTAGGGTTAGTGTTAGGCTCAGAGGTTATGGTTAAGGTTAGGGTTAAAGCTAAGGTTCAGGGTTAGGGTTAGGGGTAGTGTTCGGTTAGGGATATGTCAAGTGTTAGGATAAGGGTTAGTGGTTA
Source organism: Cavia porcellus (assembly GCF_034190915.1). Classification (NCBI taxonomy): domain Eukaryota; kingdom Metazoa; phylum Chordata; class Mammalia; order Rodentia; family Caviidae; genus Cavia; species Cavia porcellus. The sequence goes on from NW_026947518.1 coordinate 8,373,096, forward strand.
GTTTTAGGGTTAGGGTTACCCTTAGGTTTATGGTTAGGTTTAGAGGTTAGTGTTAGGGTTACAGTTATGGTTTGAGGTTAGTGTTAGGTTTAGGGTTAGCATTAGGGTTAGGGTTTGGGTTAGAGTTAAAGGTTAGGGTTAGGTTTAGCATTACAGTTAGAATTTAGGGTTAGTGTTAGGGTAAGTTTTAGGTTTAGGGTTAGGGTTATGTTTAGTGTTATAGTTTAGTGTTATGGCTCGGTTTAGGGTTAGTGTTAGGGTTAGGCTTAGGGTTACGCTTAGTGTTAGGGTTATGATTAAGGTTAGGGTTAGGAGTTAGGTGTTAGGGAGGGGGTTAGGGTTAGGCTTTGGATTACAGTTAGGGTTAGGGTTACGATTGGATTTAGGGTTAGGTTTAGGTTTAGGGTTAGGTTTATGTTTAGGGTTAGTTTTAGAGTTAGGGTTAGGGTTAGGGGTTAGGTGTTAGTGATAGTGTTAGGGTTAGGGTTAGGTTTATGGTTCGGTTTAGGGTTAGGGTTAGTGTTAGTGATAGTGTTAGGGTTATTTTTAGGGTTTAGGGTTAGGGTTAAGGTTAAGGTTAGGTTTAGGGTTAGGTTTATTTTTAGGCTTACAGTAAGTGACAGGTTTAGAAGTTAGTTTCAATGTTAGGGTTAGGGTTAGGGTTAGGGTTAGTGTTAAGGTTAGAGGGTAGCGTTTGGTTTAGGGTTAGAGTTAGGTTTAGAGTTAGGATTAGGCTTAGACTTGATGGTTAGGATTAGTATTAGTGTTAGGGTTAGCGTTAAAGCCTAAGTTCACGTTTACAGTTAGGGTTACGGTAAGAGTTTAAGTTTAGGTTTAAGGTTAGGATTAGGGTTAGATTTTTGGTTAGAGATTAGCTTTTGGTTTATGGTTAGAGTTAGGGTTAGTGTTACGGTTAGTGTAAGGATTAGAGGTTATGGTTATGGTTAGGGTTACGGTTAGTGTTAAAGCTTAGGTTGCGAGTTAGTTTTAGGGGTTGGGTATGGTTAGGAATATTCTAAGGGTTGGGATTAGGGTTCGTGTTTAGTTTTAGGGTTAGGGTTATGGTTAGAGTTAGGGATAGATTTAGAAGTTAGTGTTAGGTTTAGGGTTAGTGTGAGGGTTAGGGTTAGAGTTAGGGTATTGTTTAGGGTTAGGCTTAGGGTTATGTTTAGGGTTAGGGTTACAATTAGGTTAGCGTTAGGGTTAGGGTTAGTGTTAGGGTTCGGGTTAGTGTTATGGTTAGGGTTAGGGCTAGGTGTTAGGGATAAAGTTATGGGTTAGGGTTAGTGTTAGTGTTAGGGTTATGGTTAGGGTTATGGTTATGGTTAGAGGTTAGCATTAGCTTTGGAGTTAGGGTTAGGGTTAGGTTTAGGGTTAAATTTAGTTTGTAGTTCCTTTTAGGGTTACGGTTAGAGTTTGGGTTTGTTTTAGGGTTACGCTTAGTGTTAGGGTTATGATTAATATTAGAGTTAGGAATTAGGTGTTGCCGAGAGTGTTAGACTTAGGCTTTGGGTTTCAGTAAGGGTTAGAGTTATGATTAGTTTTAAAGTTAGAGTTAGGGTTACGGTTAGGGTTAGGTTTATGGTTAGTTTAAGAGTTAGGTTTAGGTTTAGGGTTAGGTGTTAGGTGTTAGCAATACGGTTACTGTTAGTGTTAGGTTTAGGGTTCAGTTTAGGGTTAGGGATAGTGATAGGTTTAGGGTTAGGCTTTAGGTTTATGGGGAGGGTTAGCTTTAGGTTTATGTTTAGGGTAAGGTTTAGACTTAGTGTTAGAAGACAGGTTTAGTGTTAGGGTTAGTGTTAAGTTTAGGGTTATGGCTACATGTTAGCATTTGATTTAGGGTTAGTGTTAGGGTTTGGTATAGTGTTCGGGTTAGGATTAGAGATTATGGTTAGGGTTATGGTTAGGGTTAGGGTTAAAGCTTAGTTTCAGGTTTATGTTTAGCCTTACAGTTAGGCTTATGGTTAGAGTTTAGGATTAGGCTTAAGGTTATGGTTAGGGTTAGGGTTATGGTTAAAGTTAGCTTTTGGTTTACGTTTAGAGTTAGGGTTATTGTTAGGGTTCGTGTTAGGCTTATAGGTTATTGGCAGGGTTAGGTTTATGGTTGGTTTTAGGGTTAAAGCTTAGGGTCAGCGTTAGGATTAGGCTTAGGTTTAGGCTTAGCGATATGGTAAGGGATAGGATTTGGGTTAGTGGGGGAGTTTTAGGGTTAAGGTTATGGTTAGGTTTAGGTTTATTGTAGATGTCAGTGTTACTCTGAGGGTTAGGGTTAGGATCAGGTTTAGGGTTAGGTTTAGAGTTATGGTTAGGTTCAGTGTTAGGCTTAGGGTTATGGTTATTGTTAGTGTTACAATTAGGTTCGCATTAGGGTTAGGGTTTGCTTTAGATTTAGTGTTAGGTTTAGGGTTAGAGATAGGGTTAGGTTTAGGGGTTAGGTGTTAGGGGTTAAGTGTTAGGGATAGTGTTATGGGTTATGGTTAGTGTTAGTGTTAGGGTTAGGGTTAGGGTTAGATTTATGGTTAGGGTTAGGGTTAGGGTTAGAGTTTAGGGTTAGGGTTTGGTTTGGGTTAATGTTATGGTTAAGGTTAGGGTTAGGTTGAGGTTTAGGGTGAGGTTTAGGTTTAGAAGTTAGGTTTAGTGTTAGGATTAGGGTTAGGGTAATTGTTAGAGGTTAGGGTTAGTGTTAGTGTTAGGGTTAGGGTTAGGGATAGGTTTGTGGTTGGTTTAGCGTTACAGTTAGATATATGAGTTACAGTTAGGGTTAGTGTTCGGGTTAGAATTAGTGTTAGGTTTATGCTAGGGTTAGGGTTAGGGTTAGGGTTAGGTATTACAGCCAGGCTTAGAGTTAGTTTAAGGGCTAGGTTTAGGGAGAGGGTAAGGGATTAATGTTAGTTCTGGGTTAGGGTTATGGTTATTGTTAGGGTTAGTGTTAGGAATAGAATTTAGGGTTTGGGGTTAGGTGTTAGGGAGAGTGTAAAATTTAGGCTTCAGTTTATGCTTAGGGTTAGTGTTACAATTAGGTTTAGGGTTAAGTTTATGGTTAGGGTTAGGATTAGGTTTCTTGTTAGATTTAGGTTTAGATTTAGCATTAGGGTTATGGGTTAGGTGTTAGGGATAGGTTTAGGGTTAGGCTTAGAATTATGTTTACGGTTACTGTTATTTGTAGGGATAGTTTTAGGTTTAGGGTTAGGCTTTATGTTTAGTTTAGGTTTAGGGTTAAGTTTAGGTTTAAGTTTAGGGTTATGGTTAGGTATATTGTTAGGTTTAGGGTTAGTGTTAAGTTTAGGGTTAGGTTTTTGTCTAGGTTTCGGGTTACAGTTAGGGTTAGAGTTATGTTTAGCTTAGGGTTAGAGTTAGGGTTACGGTTAGGTTTAGGGTTAGGGTAAGTGTTAGGGTTAGGGTTAGGGTTAGGAGTAGGGTAAAGGTTAGGTTTATGGTTAGAGGTTAGCTTTCATTTTAGTGTTAGAGTTCGGTGTTAGGCTGAGGGTTAGGGTGAGGTTTAGAAGTTATCGTTAGGGTTAGGGTTAGGCTTAGGATTAAAGCTTAGGTTTAGGGTTAGGGGTAGCGTTTAGTTAAGGGATAGGGTAAGGGTTATGATCAGGTTTAGTCATTAGGTTTAGCGTTAGGTTTAGATTAGGGTTAGGATTAGGCTTAGGGTTAGGGTTAGGGTTAGGGTTATCTACAGGTTTATGGCTAGGCATCCGGTTACTGTAAGGCTGAGGGTTACAATGAGGTTTAGGGTTAGGCTTAGGGTAGTGTTAGGGTTAGTTTTAGGTTTATTGTTAGTTTTAGGGTTAGGTTTAGCGTTAGGTTTAGGGGTTAGCTGTTAGGGATAGGGTTAGGATTAGGGTAGGGTTAGGTTTATAGTTCGGTTTAGGGTTAGGATTAGTTGTAGGGCTTAATGTGAGGGGTGAGGATTCGGGTTAGTGTTAGTGCTAGTGTTATTGTTAGGGTTAGGGTTAGGGTTAGTGTTAGGATTATGGTTAGAGGTTAGCTTTAGTGTTATTAATAGATTTTGAGGTAAAGTAAGTATTAGGGTGAGGCTTAGATGTTATTTTTAGGGTTATGATTATGGTTAGGTTTAAAGGCTAGGTTTGGGTTAGGATTACTTTTAGGGTTAGGGATAGGTTTAGTGTTAGGATTAGGGCTAGTCTTAGTGTTATGGTTATGTTTAGGATCATATTTAGTTTAGGGTTAGGGTTAGGGTTAATATTTAGTGTTAAGGTTAGGGATAGGTTTACAGTTAGGGTTAGCGTTTAGGTAAGGGATAGTGTAAGGTTTAGGATTAGGTTTAGTCATTAGGTTTAGGGTTAGGTTTAGGTTAGGGTTAGAGTTAGGCTTAGGGTTAGGATTAGGGTTATGTTTAGTGTGAGTGTTAGAGTTAGGGTTTTGCTTAGGGTTAGGCTTAGGGTTATGGTTAGGTTTAGGGTTACAATTAGGTTAGTTTTAGGGTTAGGGTTAGGGTTAGGGTTAGTGTTAGTATTAGGTTAGTGTTATGGGTTAGGGTAGTGTTATGTTTAGGGTTTGGGTTAGGTTTAGGGGTTAGGTGTTATGGATAGGTTTATGGGTTAGGGTTAGTGTTAGGGTTAGGTTTAGGGTTACGGTTAGTGTTAGGGTTAGGGTTAGAGTTAGTGTTATTTTGATGGTTAGAGGTTATCGTTAGGTTTGTGGTTAGGGTTAGGTTTTGGTTTAGAGTTAAAGGTTACGGTTAAGTTTAGTGTTACCGTTAGAGTTTCGGGTTAGTGTTAGGTTAAGGTTTAGGTTTAGGGTTAGGGTTAGGTTTAGGGTTAAAGTTTAGGATTATAGTTCCTTTTAGGGATAGGATTAGTATTAGGATTAGGTTTAGGGTTACACTTTGTGTTAGGTTTATGATTAAGTTTGAGTTAGGAATTAGATGTTGGGGAGAGGTTTAGAGTTAGGCTTTGGGTTCCGGTAAGGGTTACATGAACGATTAGGTTTACAGTCAGAGTTAGGTTTAACGTTAGGGTTAGGTTTAGGTTTAGGTTAAGAGTTAGGGTTAGGTTTAGGGTTGGGTGTTATGTGTTAGCGATAGGGTTAGGGTTAGGGTTAGGTTTATGGTTCGGTTTAGGGTTAGGGATAGTGTTAGGGTTAGGGTTAGGATTTAGGGTTATGGTTAGGGTTAGGTTTAGGTTTATGTTTAGGGTTAGGTTTAATTTAGGGTTAGGGTTAGGGATAGTGTTAGGTTTAGGTTTAGGGTTTAGGGTTAGTGTTAGGGTTAGGATTAGGGTTATGGTTATGGCTAGGCTTTGGTTTACAGGTAGGGTTAGAGTTACGTTTAGCTTAAGGTTAGTGTTAGGGTTAGGTTTAGAGTTAGGGTTACATATTAGTTATAGGTTTAGGGTTAGTGTTAAGGTTAGAAGTTGGTTTAGGTTTAGAATTAGGGTGAGGGTTAAGGTTAGGGTTAGAGATATAGTTAGGTTTAGGGTTAGTGGATTAAGGTGAGGGTTAGAGTTACGGTTAAGTTTAGGGTTTGTGTTAGATTTATGGTTAGATGTTAGGGTTATCGTTAAGGTTAGGGTTATTGTTGGGTTAGGGTTAAGTTTAATGTTAAATTTAGTGTTAGGATTAGGTTTAGGTTTAGGGTTAGAGTTAGGGTTAGGTGTTAGGGTGAGGATTAGTGTTCGGGTCTGTGTTACGTTTATGGTTAGGGTTAGGGTTAAGGATAGGGTTAGGTTTAGTGTTAGGTTTAGATGTTTAACGTTAAATTTAGGGTTAGTGTTAGTGTTAGAATTTCGTGTTAGACTTAGGGTTAGGGTTAGTGTTATTGTTAGGTTTAGGGTAAGGGATTAGGGTTAGGGTTAGGGTTAGAGTTAGTGTTAAGTGTTTAAGGTTAGTGTTGGGGTTATGGTTAGGTTTAGGGATAGGGTTAGTGTTAGGTTTAGTGTCAGATTAGAGGCAAGGTTTAGAGTTACGGTTATGATTAGGGTTAGTGGAAAGAGTTGGTGGTAGGGTTAATGTTAGGTTTAGAGTTAACTTTACGATTATGGTTAGAGATTAGGGTTAGGGTTAGTGTTGTGTTAGGGTCAATGTTAGGTTTAGCGTGTAATAATTATGGTTAGGTTTAGGTTTAGGGTTAGGGTTAGCGATAGGTTTAGGGTTAGAGTTAGAGGTTAGGGTTAGTGTTAGGGTTGGTGATATTGTTATCATTATAGTTAGGGTTATGGTTAGTGTTAGTGTTAGGTTTTTTTTAGGGTTAGGTTTAGAGTTAAGCTTAGTGATTTTGGTTTCTGTTAAGGTTAAGGTTAGGGTTTGGGTTACAGGTTGGTGTTAGGAATAGTGTTAAGTTTAGGTTAGGATTAGGTTTAGGTTTAGTGTTAGATTTATGGTAATGGTTAGTGTTAGGGATAGGGTTAGGTTTAGACTTAGGGCTAGGTTTAAGGATAGGGTTAGGTTTAGTGTTAGGGTTATGATTACGGTTAGGGGTTAGGCTTAGGGTTAGGATTAGTGTTAGGTTTAGGGTTAAATTTAGGTTCATGTTAGAGTTAGGGTTAGTGTTAGAATGTTAGGGTGAGCAATAGGTTTTGGGTTACGGTTAAGGTTAGGGTTAGGGTTATGCTTAGTGGTTAGGGTTAGTGTTATGGTGACAGTTATGATTAGGGTTAGGGTTAAGTTTAGTGTTAGGGTTAGAGGTTAGGGTTTGGGTTATGGTTAGCGTTGGAGTTAGGGGATAGGAGTTAGGTTTAGGGTTTGGGTTAAAGCTTAGGTTTAGGGTTAGTGTTATGGTTAGTTTTAGGGTTAGGTTTAGAGGTTAGTGTTAGGGTTAGGTTAGAGTTAGTGGTTGAGTTAGGTTTAGCTTTAGGGTTAGGGTTAGGTTAAGTTTTACGTTTAGGGTTAGGGTTAGGGTTAGTGTTTGGATTAGGGGAACATTTTGGGGTATGGGTTAGGTTCAGTGTTAGGTTTACGGTTAGTTTTAGGGTTAGGGTTAGGGTTAGTGTTAGGGTTAGGTTTAGGTTTAGGTTTAGGTTTAGGTTTAGGTTTAGGTTAAGGGTTAGTGTTAGGTTGAGGTTCAGGTTTAGGGTTAGGGTTAGGGTTAGAAGTTAGGTTTAACGTTAGTGTTAATGTTAGGGTTAGAGTTAGGCTTAGTGTTATTGGTTATTGTTAGATTTACGGTTAGTGTTAGGTTTAGGGTTTGAGTTATCATTAGTTTTAGGGTTAGACATATGTGTTAGGCTTATGTTAGGCTTAGTATTGAGGTTAGGGTCACTGTTAGGTATTACGGGCAGGGTTAATGTTAGTTTTATCGTTAGGGTTAGGGATTAAGGTTAGGTTTTGGGTTAGTGTTATGGTGAGGTTTAGTGTTAGGGTTAGGTTTCGCGTTAGGGTTAGGTTTAGGGTTAGAGTTTAGTGTTAGGGTTAGGGTTAGTGTTAGTGTTAGGATTAGGGTTAGGTGTAGGTTTAGGGTTAGAGTTTAGGGTTAGGGTTAGCTTTAGGTTTAGGGTTAGAGTTTAGGTTTAGGATTAGGTTTAACATTAGGGTTAGGGTTAGTGTTAGGATTTTAATTTATTTTGGGGTTAGGTTTAGGTTTAGGGTTAGGGGTTAGGTGTTAGGGAGAGGGCTATGGTTAGGCTTCGGATTACGAATAGGTTTACGGTTATGTTTAGGTTTAGGTAAGGTTTAGGGTTATGGTTAGAGTTTGTTTTATGGTTAGGGTTAGGTTTTAGGTGTTAGGGATATAGTTAGCATTAGGGTTAGCATTAAGTTTAGTGTTAGTGTTAGTTTTAGGTTTAGGTTTAGGGTTAGGGATAGTGTTAGGTTTAGGGTTAGGTTTATGTTTATGGATAGGGCTCATGTCAGGTTTATAGTTTAGGGTTAGGTTTATTGTTAGGGTTAGTGCTGTTGTTAATGGTAGGTTTAGGTTGAGGTTTAGGGTTTGGGTTAGGGTTAGGGTTGGTGTTAGGGTTAGGTTTTCGGTTTGAGTTAGGGTTAGGATTAGAGTTTAAAGTTAGGGTTAGGGTTAGGTTTAGAGTTAGGGTTATGTTTAGGGTTAGATGTTAGGGTTAGGTTTAGGTTTAAGGTTAGGTTTATGATTAGAATTTAGCTTTAGGTTTACGGTTATGATTAGGGTTAGGGTTAGGGTTATAGTTAGGGCTAGGTTTAGGGCTAGTGTTATGTGTTAGTTGTTAACGAGAGTGTTAGTGTTAGGCTTTGGGTTACTGTTAGGTTTAGGGTTATGATTATGTTTAGGCTTAAGTTTATGGTTAGGGTTAGGTTTAGGTTTAGGTTAAGGGTTAGGGTTATGTTTAGTGTGAGGTTTAGGGGTAGTGTTTAAGGTAAAGTTTAGGTTCAGTGTTAGGTTTACAGTTAGTTTTAGGGTTAGGGTTCGGGTTAGTGTTGTGTTAGGGTCAGGTTAAGGGTTAGGGTTAGGTTGAGGTTTAGGTTTAGGTTTAGTGTTAGGGTTAGAAGTTAGGTTTAGTGTTAGTGTTAGGTTTAGCGTTAGTGTTAGGATTAGCGGTTACTGTTAGATTTAGGGTTGGGGTTAGGTTTAGTATGTGAGTTAGCATTAGATTTAGGGTTAGAGGTATGGGTTAGGCTTATGTTATTGGTAGAATTAGGGTTATGGTTAAGGTTAGGTATTATGGTCAGGTTTAGGCTTAGTTTTAGGGTTAGGGTTAGGCTTAGAGATTAAGTTTACATTTTCGGTTACGGTTATGTTGAGGGTTAGTGTTAGGTTTAGGTTTCGGATTAGGTTTAGGGTTAATGTTAGAGTTGTTAAGGTTAGGGTTAGTGTTAGTGTTAGGGTTAGGTTTAGGTGAGAATTTAGGGTTAGATTTAGGGGTAGACATAGCATTATGGTTAGGCTTGTGGTAGGGTTAGTGTTCGGGTTATGGTTCGGTATTATGGTCAGGGTTAAAGTTAGTTTTAGGGTTAGGGTTAGGGTTAGTGTTAGGTTTAGGATTATAGTTGAGTGTTAGGGTTAGGTTTAGGGTTAGGGTAAGGGTTATGGTTTGGATTAGAAGTTACGGTTAGGGGTACGGTTAGGGTTATGGTTACTATTCGGGTTAGAGTTAGTGTTAGGTATTAGGTGTTAAGGAGAGGGTTATGGTTAGTATTAGGGTTACGGTTAGTGTTAGGTTTAAAATTAGGTTTAGTGTTACTGTTAGGTTTAGGGTTATTGTTAGGTTTACGGTTAGTTTCAGGGTTATTTTTAGGGTTAGAGTTAAGGGTTAGTTGTTAGGGATAGTTTTAAGGTTACGTTAAGGTTAGCGTTAGGGTTAGTTTTAGGGTTAGGTTTAGGGTTAGTGTTAGGGTTAGGTTTATCATTAGGTTTAGGGTTACTGATAGTGTTAGGGTTAAGTGTAGGGTTAGGGGTAGCATTAGGTTTAGGGTTAGGGTTATGGTTAGAGGTTAGCGTTAGGTTTAGTGTTAAATTTTGGGGTTAGCTTTAGGCTTAGGGTTAGGCTTAGTGGTTATGGTTAGAGTTAGTGTTATGGTTAGGGTTAAAGCTTAGGTTTAGGGTTAGGGTTAGGATTAGTGTTAGATATATGTTTATTATTAGGCTTCATGTTACGGTTATTGTTATGGTTACGACTAGGTTAGTGTTAGTGTTAGGGTTAGGGTTAGGGTTTGGATTAGGCTTCGTGTTAGGTATAGGGGTCAGGTGTTAGGGATAGGGGTAGCCTTATGCTTTGGGTTACGGTTAGGGTTACGGTTACGGTTAGGTTAGGGTTAGGGTTAGGGTTAGCGTTTGCTTTAGATTTATGGTTAGTTTTATGGTTAGGTTTAGGGTTAGGTTTAGGAATTAGGTGTTAGGCATAAGGTTGTATTCAGTGTTAGGGTTAGGGTCACGGTTAGGGTAAGGGTTAGGGTTAAGTTTAGGGTTAGGGTTAGGTTTAGGGCTAGAGGTTGGTGTAATGTTAGGTTTATCATTAGGGTTACGGTTAGGTTTAGGTTTCGAATTTAGGGATAGTGTTAGGTTAAGTTTAGGGTTAGGGGTTAGGTGTTAGGGAGAGTGTTATGGTTATGCTTCACGTTACTGTTAGGTTTAGGGTTACGATTATGTTTAGGGTTAAATTTAGGGTTATAGTTAGGGATTGTTTTATGCTTAAGGTTAGGATTAGGGTTAGGGCTAGGGTTTAGGTGTTAGGGATAGAGTTATTGTTAGGTTAGGGTTAGGTTTAGTGTTTGGGTTAGTTTTAGGGTTAGGGATAATGTTAGGTTTAGAGTTAGGGTTAGGGTTAAGGATAGGGTTCGTGTTTGCATTAGGGTTAGGGTTTAGGGTTAGGATTAGGGTTATTGTTAGGCTTAGGTTGAGGTTTAGGGTTTGGGTTACAGTTAAGGTTAGGTTTAGTGTTAGGTTTAGGTTTCGCCTTAGGGTTAGGGTTAGGGTTAGAGTTTAGGATTAGGGTTAGAGTTAATGTTAGGTTTAGGGTTACGTTTAGGGTTAGATATTAGAGTTAGGGTTAAGTTTAGGGTTAGGGTTAGTGTTAGGTTTAGGTTTATGATTAGAATTTGGGTATAGGGTTAGGGTTATGGTTAGGGTTTGGGTTAGGGCTAGGTTTAGGGCTAGCCTTCCGGGTGAGGTGTTAGGGAGAGTGTTAGGATTAGGCTTTGGGTTACAGTTAGGTTTAGTGTTACGATTAGGTTTCAGCTTAAGGTTACAGTTATATTTAGAGTTAGGTTTAGGGTTAGGGTTAGGGTTATGTTTAGTGTTTGGATTAGGGGTACTGTTTAGGGTATGGGTTAGGTTCAGTGTTAGGTTTACGGTTAGTTTTAGGGTTAGGGTTAGGTTTAATTTAAGGGTTAGGGTGAGTTTGAGGTTCAGGTTTAGGTTTAGGGTTAAGGTTAGAATAACGTTAGGTTTAATGTTAGTGTTAATGTTAGGGTTATGGTTAGGGTTAGTGTTATTGTTTAGTGCTACATTTAGGGTTAGGGTTAGGTTTAGGATTTTAGTTATCATTAGTTTTAGGGTTAGACGTATGTGTTAGGCTTATGTTAGGCTTAGGATTAGGTTTAGTGTTACTGTTATGTATTATTGGCAAGTTTAAGGTTAGTTTTAACGTTAGGGTTAGGGTTAGGCATTAAGGGTTGGTTTTGGGTTAGTGTTATGGTGAGGGTTAGTGTTAGGGTTTGGTTTCGGGTTAGGTTTAGGTTTTAGGTTAGAGTGTAGTGTTAGGCTTAGTGTTAGTGTTAGTGTTAGTGTTAGGGTTAGGTGTAGGGTTAGGGTTAGAGTTTAGGGTTAGGGTTAGCATGAGGTTTAGGGTTAGAGTTTAGGTTTAGGATTAGGTTTAGCATTTAGGGTTACGGTTAGAGTTAGGATTTGAATTTTGGGATAGGGTTAGTTTTAGGTTTAGGGATAGGGGTTAGGTGTTTGGGAGAGGGTTATCGTTAGGCTTCGGATTACGGATAGGCTTAGGGTTACGATTAGGTTTAGGTAAGGTTTAGGGTTATGGTTAGAGTTTGTTTTATTGTTAGGGTTAGGGTTAGGTGTTAGGTGATAGGGATGGAGTTAGCATTAGGGTTAGGGTTAAGTTTAGTGTTAGGGTTAGTTTTAGGGTTAGGTGTTAGGGAGAGGTAAAGGTTAGGGTTTGTGTTATGGTAAGGGTTTGTGTTACAATTAGCCTTAGGGTTAGGGTTAGGGTTACTTTTAGTTTTAGGTTTATGGATAGTTTTAGAGTTCCGCTTATGGTTAGGTTTAGGTGTTAGGTGTTGGTGATAGGGTTATGGTTATGGTTACGTTTACGGTTATGGTTAGGGATAGTGTTAGGGTTAGGGTTAGCATTTAGGGTTAGGGTTAGGGTTTGGGATAGGTTTAGGTTTAGGGTTAGGGTTAGTGTTAGGGTTAGAAGTTAGGTTTAGTGTTAGGGTTAGGATTAGGTTTAGGGTAGGGTTAGGGTTAAGGTTAAGGTTAAGGTTATGTTTAGAGGTTAGCATTTGGTTTAGCGTTTGGGCTAGGGTTAACCTTATAGATTTTGGTTAGGTTAGGGTGAAGGTTAAAACTTAGGTTCAGGTTTACTCTTATGGTTTAGGTTAGGGGTACGGTTAGAGTTTAGGGTTAGATTTAAGGTTACGGTTAGGGTTAGGGTTATGGTTAGAGGTTAGGTTTTGGTTTAGGGTTAGAGTTAAGGTTAGTGTTAGGGTTAGTGTTAGGCTCAGAGGTTATGGTTAAGGTTAGGGTTAAAGCTAAGGTTCAGGGTTAGGGTTAGGGGTAATGTTCGGTTAGGGATATGTCAAGTGTTAGGATTAGGGTTAGTGGTTAGTTTTAGGGTTAGGGTTACCCTTAGGTTTATGGTTAGGTTTAGAGGTTAGTGTTAGGGTTACGGTTATGGTTAGAGGTTAGTGTTAGGTTTAGGGTTAGCATTAGTGTTAGGGTTTGGGTTAGAGTTATAGGTTAGGGTTAGGTTTAGCATTATGGTTAGAATTTTGGGTTAGTGTTAGGGTAAGATTTATGTTTAGGGTTAGCGTTAGGTTTAGTGTTATAGTTTAGTGTTATGGCTCAGTTTAGGGTTAGGGTTAGTGTTAGGGTTAGGCTTAGGGTTACACTTAGTGTTAGGGTTATGATTAAGGTTAGGGTTAGGAGTTAGGTGTTAGGGAGTGGGTTAGGGTTAGGCTTTGGGTTACAGTTAGGGTTAGGGTTACGATTGGATTTAGGGTTAGGTTTAGGTTTAGGGTTAAGTTTATGTTTAGGGTTAGTTTTAGAGTTAGGGTTAGGGTTAGGGGTTAGGTGTTAGTGATAGTGTTAGGGTTAGGGTTAGGTTTATGGTTCGGTTTAGGGTTAGGGTTAGTGTTAGTGATAGTATTAGTGTTATTGTTAGGGTTAGGGTTAAGGTTAGGTTTAGGGTTAGGTTTATTTTTAGGCTCACAGTAAGTGACAGGTTTAGAAGTTAGTTTCAATGTTAGGGTTAGGGTTAGGGTTAGGGTTAGAGGTTAGCGTTTGGTTTAGGGTTAGAGTTAGGTTTAGAGTTAGGATTAGGCTTAGACTTGATGGTTAGGATTAGTGTTAGTGTTTGGGTTAGCGTTAAAGCCTAAGTTCACGTTTACAGTTAGGGTTACGGCAAGAGTTTAAGTTTAGGTTTAAGGTTAGGATTAGGGTTAGATTTTTGGTTAGAGATTAGCTTTTGGTTTATGGTTAGAGTTAGGGTAAGTGTTACGGTTAGTGTAAGGATTAGAGGTTATGGTTATGGTTAGGGTTACGGTTAGTGTTAAAGCTTAGGTTGCGAGTTAGTTTTAGGGGTTGGGTATGGTTAGGAATATTCTAAGGGTTGGGATTAGGGTTAGTGTTTAGTTTTAGGGTTAGGGTTACGGTTAGAGTTAGGGTTAGGTTTAGAAGTTAGTGTTAGGTTTAGGGTTAGTGTGAGGGTTAGGGTTAGACTTAGGGTTTTGTTTAGGGTTAGGCTTAGGGTTATGGTTAGGGTTAGGGTTACAATTAGGTTAGCGTTAGGGTTAGGGTTAGGGTTAGTGTTAGGGTTTGGGTTAGTGTTATGGTTAGGGTTAGAGCTAGGTGTTAGGGATAAGGTTATGGGTTAGGGTTAGTGTTAGTGTTAGGGTTAGAGTTAGGGTTAGGGTTATGGTTATGGTTATGGTTAGAGGTTAGCGTTAGGTTTGGGGTTAGGGTTAGGGTTAGGTTTAGGGTTAAATTTAGTTTGTAGTTCCTTTTAGGGTTACGGTTAGAGTTAGGGTTTGTTTTAGGGTTATGATTAATGTTAGAGTTAGGAATTAGGTGTTGCCGAGAGTGTTAGGCTTAGGCTTTGGGTTTTGGTAAGGGTTAGTGTTATGATTAGTTTTACAGTTAGAGTTAGGGTTAGGGTTAGGGTTAGGTTTAGGGTTAGTTTAAAAGTTAGGGTTAGGTTTAGGGTTAGGTGTTAGGTGTTAGCAATATGGTTAGGGTTAGTGTTAGGTTTAGGGTTCAGTTTAGGGTTAGGGATAGTGATAGGTTTAGGGTTAGGGTTTAGGGTTATGGGGAGGGTTAGGTTTAGGTTTATGTTTAGGGTAAGGTTTAGAGTTAGTGTTAGAAGATAGGTTTAGTGTTAGGGTTAGTGTTAAGTTTAGTGTTATGGCTACATGTTAGCCTTTGATTTAGGGTTAGTGTTAGGGTTTGGTATAGGGTTAGGATTAGGATTAGAGAGTATGGTTAGGGTTATGGTTAGTGTTAGGGTTAAAGCTTAGTTTCAGGTTTATGTTTAGCCTTACAGTTAGGTTTAGTGTTAGAGTTTAGGATTAGGCTTAAGGTTATGGTTAGGGTTAGGGTTATGGTTAAAGTTAGCTTTTGGTTTACGTTTAGAGTTAGGGTTATTGTTAGGGTTCGTGTTAGGCTTATAGGTTATTGGCAGGGTTAGGTTTATGGTTGGTTTTAGGGTTAAAGCTTAGGGTTAGCGTTAGGATTAGGCTTAGGGTTAGGCTTAGCGATATGGTAAGGGATAGGATTTGGGTTACTGGGGAGTTTTAGGGTTAGGGTTATTGTTAGGTTTAGGGTTAGTTGTAGATGTCAGTGTTACTCTGAGGGTTAGGGTTAGGGTCAGGTTTAGGGTTAGGTTTAGAGTTATGGTTAGGTTCAGGGTTAGGCTTAGGGTTATGGTTATTGTTAGTGTTACAATTAGTTTCGCATTAGGGTTAGGGTTAGGGTTAGGGTTTGCTTTAGATTTAGTGTTAGGTTTAGGGTTAGAGATAGGTTTAGGTTTAGGGGTTAGGTTTTAGGGATAGTCTTATGGGTTATGGTTAGTGTTAGTGTTAGGGTTAGGGTTAGATTTATGGTTAGGGTTAGGGTTACGGTTAGAGTTTAGGGTTAGGCTTTGGTTTGGGTTAATGTTATGGTTAAGGTTAGGGTTAGGTTGAGGTTTAGGGTTAGGTTTAGGGTTAGGGTTAGGGTTATTGTTAGAGGTTACGGTTAGTGTTAGTGTTAGGGTTCGGGTTAGAGATAGGTTTGGGGTTAGGTTTAGTGTTACGGTTAGATATATTTGTTACAGTTATGGTTAGTGTTTGGGTTAGAATTAGTGTTAGGTTTATGCTAGGGTTAGGGTTAGTGTTAGGGTTAGGTTTAAGGTTAGGTATTACAGCCAGGCTTAGAGTTAGTTTAAGGGCTAGATTTAGGGAGAGGGTAAGGGATTAATGTTAGTTCTGGGTTAGGGTTATAGTTATTGTTAGGGTTAGTGTTAGGAATAGAAGTTAGGGTTAGGTGTTAGGTGTTAGGGAGAGTGTAAAAGTTAGGCTTCAGTTTATGCTTAGGGTTAGTGTTACAATTAGGTTTAGGGTTAAGTTTATGGTTAGGGTTAGGGTTAGGTTTCTTGTTAGATTTAGGTTTAGATTTAGCATTAGGGTTATGGGTTAGGTGTTAGGGATAGGTTTAGGGTTAGGCTTAGAATTATGTTTACCGTTAGTGTTATTTGTAGGGATAGTTTGAGGTCTAGGGTTAGGCTTTAGGTTTAGTTTATGTTTAGGGTTAGGTTTAGGTTTAGGGTTAGTGTTATGGTTAGGTATAGTGTTAGGTTTAGGGTTAGTGTTAGGTTTAGGGTTAGGTTTTTGTCTAGGTTTCGGGTTACAGTTAGGGTTAGAGTTATGTTTAGCTTAGGGTTAGAATTAGGGTTATGTTTAGGTTTAGGGCTAGGGTTAGTGTTAGGTTTAGGTTTAGGTTTAGGATTAGGGTAAAGGTTAGGCTTATGGTTAGAGGGTAGCATTCATTTTAGTGTTAGAGTTTGGTGTTAGGCTGAGGATTAGGGTGAGGCTTAGAAGTTTTTGTTAGGGTTAGGGTTAGGCTTAGGATTAAAGCTTAGGTTTAGGGTTAGGTGTTGCGTTTACTTAAGGGATAGGGTAAGGGTTATGATTAGGTTTAGTCATTAGGTTTAGGGTTAGGTTTAGATTAGGGTTAAGATTAGGCTTAGGGTTAGGGTTAGGGTTAGGGTTATGTATAGGTTTATGGCTAGGCATTGGATTAATGTAAGGCTGAGGCTTACAATATGGTTTAGGGTTAGGCTTAGGGTAGGGTTAGGGTTAGTTTTAGGTTTATTGTTAGTTTTAGGGTTAGGTTTAGCGTTAAGTTTAGGGGTTAGGTGTTAGGGATAGGGTTAGGATTAGGGTAGGGTTAGGTTTATAGTTCGGTTTAGGGTTAGGATTAGTGGTAGGGCTTAATGTGAGGGGTGAGGATTAGGGTTAGTGTTAGTGTTAGTGTTAGGGTTAGGGTTAGTGTTAGGGTTAGTGTTAGGATTATGGTTAGAGGTTAGCTTTAGTGTTATTGATAGAGTTTGAGGTAAAGTAAGCATTAGGGTGAGGCTTAGATGTTATTTTTAGGGTTATGATTATGGTTAGGGTTAAACGCTAGGTTTAGGGTTAGGATTAGTTTTAGGGTTAGGTATAGATTTAGTGTTAGGATTAGGGCTAGTCTTAGTGTTATGGTTAAGTTTAGGATCATATTTAGGTTAGGGTTAGGGTTAGGGTTAATATTTAGTGTTAAGGTTAGGGATAGGTTTAGGGTTAGGGTTAGTGTTTAGGTAAAGGATAGTGTAAGGTTTAGGATTAGGTTTAGTTGTTAGTTTTAGGGCTAGGTTTAGGTTAGGGTTAGAGTTAGGCTTAGGGTTAGGATTAGGGTTATGTTTAGTGTGAGTGTTAGGGTTAGAGTTAGGGTTTTGCTTAGGGTTAGGCTTAGGGTTATGGTTAGGGTTAGGGTTACTATTAGGTTAGTGTTAGGGTTAGGGTTAGGGTTAGCGTTAGGGTTAGTGTTAGTATTATGTTAGTGTTATGGGTTAGGGTAGTGTTATGGTTAGGGTTTGGGTTAGGTTTAGGAGTTAGGTGTTATGGATAGGTTTATGGGTAAATGTTAGTGTTAGAGTTAGACTTAGGGTTACGGTTAGAGTTAGTGTTATGGTGATGGTTAGAGGTTAGCGTTAGGTTTGTGTTTAGGGTTAGGTTTTGGTTTAGATTTAAAGGTTACGGTTAAGTTTAGTGTTACCGTTAGAGTTTCGGGTTAGTGTTAGGTTAAGGTTTAGATTTAGGGTTAAGGTTAGGTTTAGGGTTAAAGTTTAGGGTTATAGTTCCTTTTAGGGTTAGGATTAGTATTAGGATTAGGTTTAGGGTTACACTTTGTGTTAGGTTTATGATTAAGTTTGAGTTAGGAATTAGATTTTGGGGAGAGGGTTAGAGTTAGGCTTTGGGTTCCGGTAAGGGTTAAGTGAACGATTAGATTTACAGTCAGAGTTAGGTTTAAGGTTAGGGTTAGGTTTAGGGTTAGGTTAAGACTTAGGGTTAGGTTTAGGGTTGGGTGTTATGTGTTAGCGATAGGGTTAGGGTTAGGGTTAGGTTTATGGTTCGGATTAGGGTTAGGGATAGTGTTAGGGTTAGGGTTAGGATTTAGGTTTATGGTTAGGGTTAGGTTTAGGTTTATGTTTAGGGTTAGGTTTAATTTAGTGTTAGGTTTAGGGATAGTGTTAGGTTTAGCTTTAGGGTTTAGGGTTAGTGTTAGGGTTAGGATTAGGGTTATGGTTATGGCTAGGCTTTGGGTTACACTTAGGGTTAGAGTTAAGTTTAGCTTAGGATTAGTGTTAGGGTTAGGTTTAGAGTTAGGGTTACATATTAGTTATTGGTTTAGGGTTAGTGTTAAGATTAGAAGTTGGTTTAGGGTTAGGATTAGGGTGAGGTTTAAGGTTAGGTTTAGAGATATAATTAGGTTTAAGGTGAGTGGATTAAGGTGAGGGTTCGGGTTACGGTTAAGTTTAGGGTTAGTGTTAAGTTTATGGTTAGAGGTTCCGGTTATCGTTAAGGTTAGGGTTATTGTTAGGGTTAGGGTAAAGTTTAATTTAAATTTAGTGTTAGGGTTAGGTTTAGGTTTAGGGTTAGAGTTAGGGTTAGGGTTTAGGGTGAGGGTTAGTGTTCGGGTCTGTGTTAGGCTTATGGTTAGGTTTAGGGTTAAGGATAGGGTTATGTTTAGTGTTAGGGTTAGATGTTTAGCGTTAAATTTAGGGTTAGAATTTTGTGTTAGAGTTAGGGTTAGGGTTAGTGTTATTGTTACGTTTACGGTTAGGGTTTACTGTTAGGGTTATTGTTAGAGTTAGTGTTAAGGGTTTAAGGCTAGTGTTAGGGTTATGATTAGGTATAGGGATAGGGTTAGTGTTAGGGTTAGTGTTCAGATTAGAGGTAAGGGTTAGGGTTACAGTTATGATTATGTTTAGAGGATAGATTTGGTGGTAGGGTTAATGTTAGGTTTAGAGTTAACTTTACGGTTAGGGTTAGAGATTAGGGTTAGGGTTAGTGTTGTGTTAGGGTCAATGTTAGGTTTAGCGTGTAATAATTATGGTTATGTTTAGGGTTAGGGTTAGGTTAGCGATAGGTTTAGGGTTAGAGTTAGAGGTTAGGGTTAGTGATATTGTTATCATTATAGTTAGGGTTATGGTTAGGGTTAGTTTTAGGGTTTTTTTTAGGGTTAGGGTTAGAGTTAAGCATAGTGATTTTGGTTTGTGTCAAGGTTAAGGTTAGGGTTTAGGTTACATGTTGGTTTTAGGAGTAGTGTTAGGTTTAGGTTAGGATTAGGTTTAGGTTTAGTGTTAGGTTTATGGTAATGGTTAGTGTTAGGGATAGGGTTAGGTTTAGACTTAGGGCTAGGTTTAAGGATAGGTTAGGTTTAGTGTTAGGGTTATGATTACGGTTAGGTGTTAGGCTTAGGGTTAGTATTAGGTTTAGGTTTAGGTTTAGATTTAGGTTCATGTTAGAGTTAGGGTTAGTGTTAGAATGTTAGGGTGAGCAATAGGTTTAGGATTACGGTTAAGGTTACGGTTAGGGTTAGGGTTATGCTTAGTGGTTAGGTTTAGTGTTATGGTTAGAGTTATGATTAGGGTTATGGTTAAGTTTAGTGTTAGGGTTAGAGGTGAGGGTTTGGGTTATGGTCAGCGTTGGGGTTAGGGCTTAGGAGTTAGATTTAGGGTTTGGGTTAAAGCTTAGGTTTAGGGTTAGTGTTACGGTTAAGGTTAGGGTTAGGTTTAGAGGTTAGTGTTAGGGTTAGGTTAGGGTTAGTGTTAGAGTTAGGTTTAGCTTTAGGGTTAGGGTTAGGGTTAGGTTTAGTTTTACGTTTAGGGTTAGGGTTAGGTTCAGGTTTCGGTTAAGGGTTAGTGTTAGGTTGAGGTTCAGGTTTAGGGTTAGGATTAGGGTTAGAAGTTAGGTTTAACGTTAGTGTTAATGTTAGGGTTAGGGTTAGGCTTAGTGTTATTGGTTATTGTTAGATTTAGGGTTAGGGTTAGGTTTAGGGTTTGAGTTATCATTAGTTTTAGGGTTAGACGTATGTGTTAGGCTTATGTTAGGCTTAGTATTGAGGTTAGGGTCACTGTTAGGTATTACGGGCAGGGTTAATGTTAGTTTTATCATTAGGGTTAGGGATTAAGGTTAGGTTTTGGGTTAGTGTTATGGTGAGTTTTAGTGTTAGGGTTCGGTTTCACGTTAGGTTTAGGGTTAGAGTTTAGAGTTAGGGTTAAGGTTAGTGTTAGTGTTAGTGTTAGGGTTAGGTGTAGGGTTAGGGTTAGCTTTAGGTTTAGGGTTAGAGTTTAGGTTTAGGATTAGGTTTAGCATTAGGGTTAGGGTTAGTGGTAGGATTTTAATTTTAGTTTAGGGTTAGGTTTAGGTTTAGGGTTAGGGGTTAGGTGTTAGGGAGAGTGTTATGGTTAGGCTTCGGATTACATATAGGTTTAGGGTTACGATTAGGTTTAGGCAAGGTTTAGGGTTATGGTTAGAGTTTGTTTTATGATTAGGGTTAGGGTTAGGGTTTAGGTGTTAGGGATAGAGTTAGCATTAGGGTTAGGGTTAAGTTTAGTGTCAGTGTTAGTTTTAGGGTTAGGTTTAGGGTTAGGGATAGTGTTAGGTTTAGGGTTAGGGTTAGGTTTATGGATAGGGTTCATGTCAGGTTTATAGTTTAGGGTTAGGTTTATTGTTAGGGTTAGTGTTATTGTTAATGTTAGGTTTAGGTTGAGGTTTAGGGTTTGTGTTAGGGTTAGGGTTAGTGTTAGGGTTAGGTTTTCGGTTTGAGTTAGTGTTAGGATTAGAGTTTAAAGTTAGGGTTAGGGTTAGGTTTAGAGTTAGGGTTATGTTTAGGGTTAGATGTTAGGGTTAGGTTTAGTTTTAAGGTTAGGTTTATGATTATTATTTAGCTTTAGGTTTAGGGTTATGTTTAGGGTTCGGGTTAGGTTTAGGGCTTGCGTTATGTGTTAGTTGTTAATGAGAGTGTTAGTGTTAGGCTTTGGGTTACTGTTAGGTTTAGGGTTATGATTATGTTTAGGCTTAAGTTTATGGTTAGGGTTAGGGTTAGGTTTAGGTTAAGGATTAGGGTTATGTTTAGTGTGAGGTTTAGGGGTAGTTTTTAAGGTAAAGTTTAGGTTCAGTGTTAGGTTTACAGTTAGTTTTAGGTTTAGGGTTCAGGTTAGTGTTGTGTTAGGGTCAGGTTAAGGGCTAGGGTTAGGTTGAGGTTTAGGTTTAGGTTTAGTGTTAGGGTTAGAAGTTAGGTTTTGTGTTAGTGTTAGGTTTAGCGTTAGTTTTAGGATTAGAGGTTAGTGTTAGGTTAGGTTTAAAATTAGGTTTAGTGTTACTGTTTTGGTTAGGGTTATTGTTAGGTTTATGGTTACTTTCAGAGTTAGTTTTAGGGTTAGAGTTAAGGGTTAGTTGTTAGGGATAGGTTTAAGGTTAGGGTTAGGGTTAGTGTTAGGGTTAGGTTTATGGTTAGGTTTAGGGTTATTGATAGTGTTAGGGTTAAGGTTAGGGTTAGGGGTAGCATTAGGGTTAGGGTTAGGATTAGGGTTAGGGTTGTGGTTAGAGGTTAGCTTTAGGTTTAGTGTTAAATTTTGGGGTTAGCTTTAGGGTTAGGGTTAGGCTTAGTGGTTATGGTTAGAGTTAGTGTTATGGTTAGGGTTAAAGCTTAGGTTTAGGGTTAGGGTTAGGATTAGTGTTAGGTATAGGGTTATTATTAGGCTTCGTGTTACGGTTACTGTTATGGTTACGACTAGGTTAGTGTTAGTGTTAGGGTTAGGGTTAGGGTTTGGATGAGGCTTCGTGTTAGGTTTAGGGTTAGGTTTAGGGGTCAGGTGTTAGGGATAGGGGTAGCCTTATGCTTTGGGTTAAGGTTAGGGTTAAGGTTACGATTAGGTTAGGGTTAGGGTTAGGGTTAGCGTTTGCTTTAGATTTATGGTTAGTTTTACGGTTAGGTTTAGGGTTAGGTTTAGGAATTAGGTGTTAGGCATAAGGTTGTATTCAGTGTTAGGGTTAGGGTCAGGGTTAGGGTAAGGGTTAGGGTTAGGCTTAGGGTTAGAGTTTGGTGTAATGTTAAGTTTAGCGTAAGGGTTAGGGTTAGGTTTAGGATTAGAATTTAGGGATAGTGTTAGGTTAAATTTAGGGTTAGGGGTTAGGTGTTAGGGAGAGTGTTATGGTTATGCTTCGCGTTACTGTTAGGTTTATGGTTACAATTATGTTTAGGGTTAAATTTAGCGTTATAGTTAGAGATAGTTTTATGCTTAAGTTTAGGATTAGGGTTGGGGCTAGGGTTTAGGTGCTAGGGATAGAGTTATCGTTAGGTTAGGGTTAGGTCTAGTGTTTGGGTTAGGTTTCGCCTTAGGGTTAGGGTTAGGGTTAGAGTTTAGGATTAGGGTTAAAGTTAATGTTAGGTTTAGGGTTAGGTTTAGGGTTAGATATTAGAGTTAGGGTTAAGTTTAGGGTTAGGGTTAGGGTTAGGTTTATGTTTATGATTAGAATTTAGGTATAGTGTTAGGGTTATGGTTAGGGTTTGGGTTACGGCTAGTTTTTGGCTAGCCTTCCGGGTGAGGTGTTAGGGAGAGGGTTAGGATTAGGCTTTGGGTTACGGTTAGGTTTAGTGTTACGATTAGGTTTCAGCTTAAGGTTACAGTTTGATTTAGAGTTAGGTTTAGGTTTAGGGTTAGGGTTATGTTTAGTGTTTGGATTAGGGGTACTGTTTAGGGTATGGGTTAGGTTCAGTGTTAGGTTTACGGTTAGTTTTAGGGTTAGGGTTAGGTTTAGTTTAAGGGTTAGGGTTAGGCTGAGGTTCAGGTTTAGGGTTAGGGTTAGGGTTAGAATAACGTTAGGTTTAATGTTAGTGTTAATGTTAGGGTTATGGTTAGGGTTAGTGTTATTGTTTAGTGCTACATTTAGGGTTAGGTTTAGGTTTAGGATTTTAGTTGCCATTAGTTTTAGGGTTAGACGTATGTGTGAGGCTTATGTTAGGCTTAGGATTAGGTTTAGTGTTACTGTTATGTATTATTGGCAAGTTTAAGTTTAGTTTTAGCGTTAGGGTTAGGGATTAAGGGTTGGTTTTGAGTTAGTGTTATGGTGAGGGTTAGTGTTAGGGTTTTGGTTTCGTGTTAGGTTTAGGTTTAAGGTTAGAGTTTAGTGTTAGGGTTAGGTTTAGTGTTAGTGTTAGGGTTAGGGTTAGGTGTAGGGTTAGGGTTAGAGTTTAGGGTTAGGGTTAGCGTGAGGTTTAGGGTTAGAGTTTAGGTTTAAGATTAGGTTTAGCATTAGGGTTAGTGTTAGAGTTAGGATTTGAATTTTGGGTTAGGGTTAGTTTTAGGTTTAGGGATAGGGGTTAGGTGTTAGGGAGAGGTTTATGGTTAGGCTTCGGATTACGGATAGGTTTAGGGTTATGATTAGGTTTAGGTAAGGCTTATGGTTATGGTTAGAGTTTGTTTTATGGTTTGGGTTAGGGTTAGGGGTTAGGTGATAGCGATGGAGTTAGCATTAGGGTTAGGCTTAAGTTTAGTGTTAGGGTTAGTTTTAGGTTTAGGTGTTAGGGAGAGGCAAAGGTTAGGCTTTGTGTTATGGTTAGCGTTTGTGTTACAATTAGCGTCTGGGTTAGGGTTAGGGTTAGGTTTAGTTTTAGGTTTACGGTTAGTTTTAGAGTTCCACTTATGGTTAGGTTTAGGCGTTAGGTGTTGGTGATAGGGTTATGGTTATGGTTACGTTTAGGATTATGGTTAGGGATAGTGTTAGGGTTAGGGTTAGCATTTAGGGTTCGGGTTAGGGTTTGGGTTAGGTTTAGGTTTACGGTTAGGGTTAGTGTTAGGGTTAGAAGTTAGGTTTAGTTGTTGTGTTAGGGTTAGGTTTAGGGTTAGGGTTAGGGATAAGGTTAAGGTTATGTTTAGAGGTTAGCGTTTGGTTTAGTGTTTGGGCTAGGGTTAACCTTATAGATTTTGGTTAGGGTTAGGGTGAAGGTTAAAACTTAGGTTCAGGTTTACGCTTATGCTTAAGGTTACGGTTACGGTTAGAGTTTAGGGTTAGATTTAAGGTTACGGTTAGGGTTAGGGTTATAGTTAGAGGTTAGGTTTTGGTTTAGGTTTAGAGTTAAACTTAGTGTTAGGGTTAGTGTTAGGCTTAGAGGTTATGGTTAAGGTTAGGGTTAAAGTTAAGGTTCAGGGTTAGGGTTAGGGGTAGTGTTCGGTTAGGATATGCCAAGTGTTAGGATTAGGGTTAGTGGTTAGTTTTACTGTTAGGGTTACCCTTAGGTTTGCGGTTAGGTTTAGAGGTTAGTGTTAGGGTTACGGTTATGGTTAGAGGTTAGCATTAGGTTTAGGGTTAGCATTAGGGTTAGGGTTTGGGTTAGAGTTAAAGGTTAGGGTTAGGTTTAGCATTACGGTTAGAGTTTAGGGTTAGTGTTAGGGTAAGGTTTAGGGTTAGGGTTAGGGTAAGGGTTAGGGTTTGCTTTAGATTTAGTGTTAGGTTTAGGGTTAGAGATAGGGTTAGGTTTAGGGGTTAGGTGTTAGGGATAGTGTTATGGGTTATGGTTAGTGTTAGTTTTAGGGTTAGGGTTAGTTTTATGCTTAGGGTTAGGGTTAGGGTTAGAGTTTAGGGTTAGGGTTAGGTTTGGGTTAATGTTATGTTTAAGGTTAGGGTTAGGTTGAGGTTTAGGGTGAGGTTTAGGGTTAGAAGTTAGGTTAAGTGTTAGGATTAGGGTTAGGGTTATTGTTAGAGGTTAGGGTTAGTGTTAGTGTTAGGGTTAGGGTTATGGATAGGTTTGGGGTTAGGTTTAGCGTTACAGTTAG
The DNA here is from genome assembly GCF_034190915.1 of Cavia porcellus. Lineage (NCBI taxonomy): Eukaryota > Metazoa > Chordata > Mammalia > Rodentia > Caviidae > Cavia > Cavia porcellus. The sequence goes on from NW_026947518.1 coordinate 8,397,059, forward strand.
ATATATGAGTTATGGTTAAGGTTAGTGTTCGGGTTAGAATTAGTGTTAGGTTTATGCTACTGTTAGGGTTAGGGTTAGGGTTAGGTCTTACAGCCAGGCTTTAGAGTTAGTTTAAGGGCTGGGTTTAGGGAGAGGGTAGGGGATTAATGTTAGTTCTTGGTTAGGGTTATGGTTATTGTTAGGGTTAGGGTTAGGAATAGAAATTAGGGTTAGGGGTTAGGTGTTAGGGAGAGTGTAAAAGTTAGGCTTCAGTTTATGCTTAGGGTTAGTGTTACAATTAGGTTTAGGGTTAAGTTTATGGTTAGGGTTAGGGTTAGGTTTATTGTTAGATTTAGGTTTAGATTTAGCATTGGGGTTATGGGTTAGGTGTTAGGGATAGCTTTAGGGTTAGGCTTAGAATTAGTTAGTGTTAGGTTTACGATTAGGTGTAGGGTTAGGGTTAGAGTTTAGGGTTAGGTTTAGCATGAGGTTTAGGGTTAGAGTTTAGGTTTAGGATTAGGTTTAGCATTAGGGTTAGGGTTAGAGTTAGGATTTCAATTTTGGGTTAGGGTTAGTTTTAGGTTTAGGGCTAGGGGTTAGGTGTTAGGGAGAGGGTTATGGTTAGGCTTCGGATTACGGATAGGTTTAGGGTTATGATTAGGTTTAGGTAAGGCTTATGGTTATGGTTAGAGTTTGTTTTATGGTTAGGGTTAGGGTTAGGGGTAGGTGATAGGGATGGAGTTAGCATTAGGGTTAGGGTTAAGTTTAGTGTTAGGGTTAGTTTTAGGGTTAGGTTTAGGGTTAGGGATAGTGTTAGGTTTAGGTTTAGGTTTAGGGTTATGAATACAGTTAGTGTTAGGTTTATAGTTTTGGGTTAGGGTTAGGGTTAGGCTTATTATTAGTGTTATTCTTAGGGTTAGGTTTAGGTTGAAGTTTAGCGTTTGGGTTACGGCTAGGGTTAATGTTAGTGTTAGGGTTAGGTTTTCGGTTTGAGTTAGGTTTAGGATTAGAGTTTAAAGTTATGGTTAGTGTTTGGTTTAGGGTTAGGGTTAAGTTTAGGGTTAGATGTTAGCGTTAGGTTTAGGGTTAAGGTTAGGTTTATGGTTAGAATTTAGCTTTAGGGTAGGGTTAGGGATAGGGCTAGGGTTATCTGTGGGGCCAGGTTTAGGGCTAGCCTTACGTGTTTGGTGTTAACAAGAGTGTTAGGGTAAGGCTTTGTGTTACTCTTAGGTTTAGGGTTAAGATTAGGTTTAGGCTTAAGTTTATGGTTAGGGTTATGGTTAGGTTTATGTTAAGGGTTAGGGTTATGTTTAGTATGAGGTTTAGGTGTAGTGTTTAGGGTAAAATTTAGACTCAGTGTTAGGTTTTCGGTTAGTTTTAGGGTTAGGGTTAGGTTTAGGTTTAGGGTTGGGTTAGGGTGAGTTTAAGTGTTAGGGTTAGGTTGAGGTTTAGGTGTAGGTTTAGAAGTTAGGTTTAGTGTTAGTGTTAGGTTTATGGTTAATGTTAGGATTAGAGGTTAGTGTTAGGTTTAGGGTTGGGGTTAGGTTTAGGGTGTGAGTTAGTGTTAGGTTTAGGGTTAGAGGTATGTTTTAGGCTTATGTTAGTGGTAGAATTAGGGTTAGGGTTAAGAATAGGTATTACGGTCATGGTTAGGGTTAGTTTTAGGGTTACGGTTAGGGTTAGAGATTAAGTTTACTTTTTGGGTTAAGGTTATGTTGAAGGTTAGTGTTAGGTTTAGTTTTCGGGTTAGGTTTAGGGTTAATGTTAGAGTTAAGGTTTGGGTTACTGTTAGTGTTAGGGTTATGTTTAGCTTAGAATTTAGGGTTAGATTTAGGGTAAGACATAGCATTATGGTTAGGCTTATGGTAGGGTTAGTGTTAGGGTTATGGTTAGGTATTATGTTCAGGATTAAAGTTAGTTTTAGGGTTAGGGTTAGTGTTAGGTTTAGGATTATAGTTGAGTGTTAGGGTTAGGTTTAGGCTTAGGGTTAGGGTTATGGTTTGGATTAGAAGTTACAGTTAGGGGTAGGGTTAGGTTTATGGTTACTGTTAGGGTTAGGGTTAGTGTTAGGGTTAGTGTTAGGTTTGAGTTGTTAAATAGAGGGTTAGGGTTAGGCTTAGGGTTACAGATAGTGTTAGGTTTACAATTAGGTTTATGGTTACTGTTAGGGTTAGGATATTGTTAGGTTTATGTTTAGTTTCAGGGTTAGGTTTAGGGTTAGGGTTAGGGGTTAGTTGTTAGGGATAGGTTTAGTGTTAGCGTTAGGGTTAGGGTTGAGGTTAGTGTTAGGGTTAGGTTTATGGTTAGGTTTAGGGTTACTGATAATGTTAAGGTTAAGGTTAGATTTAGGGCTAGTGTTAGGTTTAGGGTTAGGATTATGGTTAGGATTATGGTTAGAGTTTAGCGTTAGGTTTAGTGTTAAATTTGGGGGTTAGCTTTAGGGTTAGGTTTAGTGGTTATGGTTAGAGTTAGTGTTAGGTTTAGGGTTAAAGCTTTGGTTTAGGGTTAGGGTTAGGTTTAGAGGTTAGTGTTAGGGTTAGGTTTAGGGTTAGTGTTTGTGTTAGTGTTAGGGTTAGGGTTAGAGTTAGGTTAAGGTTTAGGTTTAGGGTTGGGGTTAGGGTTATGATTATGTTTATTGTTATGTTTAGGGATAGTGGTACGGTTAGGCTTTGGGTAATTGTTAGAGTTCGGGTTAGGTTTATGGTTAGGGTTGGGTTAGGTTGAGGTTTAGGGTTAGGGTTAGAGTTATGGTTAGAAGTTAGGTTTAGTGTTAGGTTTAGGGTTTGGGTTAGGAATAGGTTAGTGTTAGTGTTAGGGTTAGGGTTAGGGTTAGAGGTTAAGGTTAGTGTTAGGGTTAGAGATAGTTTTAGAGTTAGGGTTAGTGTTAGATTTAAATGTTAGTGTTAGGGTTAGTGTCAGCGTTAGAATTTATGGTGAGTGTTAGGATTAGTGTTAGGGTTAGGTTTAGTGTTAGTGTTAGGTTTAGCATTAGGGTTAATGTTAGGATTAGAATTTAGTTTTATCTGTAGGGTTAGGTTTATGGTTATGGTTAGGGTTAGGGTTAGTGTTAGGGTTAGGGTTATTGGCTAGGTGTTGTGGAGTGGGTTAGGGTTAGGCTTCATGTTATGGTTTGTTTTAGGGTTACGATTCGGTTTAGGGTTAGGTTTAGGCTTAGGGATAGTGTTAGTGTTAGGGTTAGGTTTAGGGTTACAGTTTAGGGTTAGGGTTAGGGTTAGGGTTAGGTTTAGGGTTAGAGTTTAGGGTTAGGGTTAGGTTTAGGATTAGGGTTAATGTTAGGATAAGAAGTTAGTGTTAGGGGTAGCGTTAGGGTTATCGTTACGGTTAGGGTTAGGGTTAGTTTTAGGGTTAGGATGAGGGGTTAGGTATTAGGGAGTGGGTTAGGATTAGGCTTTGGGTTATGGTTAGTGTTAGGGTTATGATTAAGTTTAGGGTTAGGGTTATGGTTTGGGCTAGGGCTGTGGTTAGTGTTAGGTTTAGGTTTATGGTAAGTTTTAGGGTTACGTTTAGGGTTAGGGTTATGTGTTAAGTGTTACGGATAGTATTAGGGTTAGGCTTAGTGTTAGGGGTAGGGTTATGTTTAGGGTTAGTTTTATGGTTAGTTTTATGTTTAGAGTTATGGGTTAAGTGTTAGTGATAGGATTAGTGTTATGTTTAGGGTTAGGGTTAGAGTTACGGTTAGGGTTAGGGTTAGGTTTACAGTTAGGTTTAGGGTTACGGTTAGTTTTATGGTTAGGGGTAGGCTTTAGGTTTAGGTTAGGGTTAGATTTAGGGTTAGGGTTAGGGTTATGGTTATGGGTATGGTTAGAGGTTAGCATTAGGTTTAGTGTTAGAGTTTGCTGTTAGGGTTAGGGTTAGAGTTAGTCTTAGAGTTTTTTGTTAGTTTTAGTGGTAGCATTAGCGTTAAAGCTTAGGTTTTGGGTTAGGGTTAGGGTTAGGATTAGGGTTAGTGTTAATGTTCCATTTAGAGGTATGGGTTAGGGTTATGGTTAGGGTTATTGGTAGGGTTATGTTTAGTTTTAGAGTTATGCTAGGGTTAGGGTTAGTTTTATTGTTAGGTATTACAGTCAGGTTAAGGGTTAGTTTAAGGGTTAGGGTTAGTGTTAATGATTAATGTTAAGTTTAGAGTTATGGTTATGGTTAGGATTAGGGTTAAGCTTAGGGCTAGAGGTTAGTGTTAGTTTTATGGTTAGTGTTAGGGTTAGTTTTAGTGTTGGGGTTAGGGTTGCTTGTTAGGGAGATGGTAATGGTTAGGCTTCGGGTTACAGTTAGATTTAGGGTTATGATTAGGTTTAGGGTTATGGTTAAGGTTTGTTTTACTGTTAGGCTTAGTGTTAGGGTTAGGGCTAGGGTTAGGTGTTAGGTGTTGGGTATATAGTTAGCGTTATGGTTAGGGTTAGGATTAGGGTTAAGGTTAGGTTTAGGGTTAGGGATAGTGTTAGTTTTAGGCTTAGGGTTACGGTTAGGGATAAGGTTCAGGTTAGCCTTAGGGTTAGAGTTTAGGGTTATGGTTAGGGTTAGGGTTATTGTTACATTTAGGGTTACGTTTATCGTAAGATATTAGGGCTAGTGTTAGTTTTAGGGTTAGAGTTAGGTTTAGTGTTAGTTTTATGATTAGAATTTAGGGTTAGGGTTAGGTATTATGGTCATGGTCAGGGTTAGTTTTAGGGTTAGGATTAGGGTTAGTGTTAGGGTCAGTGTTAGGTTTAGGTTTACAGTTAGTTTCAGAGTTAGGGTTAGGGTTAGTGGTTAGGTGTTAGGAATAGGGTTAGCGTTAGGATTAGGGTTAGTGTTAGGTTTAGGTTTATGGTTAGGTTTATGGTTACTGATAGTGTAGAGTTATGCTTAGGATTAGGGTTAAGGTTATGGTTAGGTTTAGGGTTAGGGTTAGGGTTAGGATTAGTATTAGGGTTATGGTTAGAGGTTAGCATTAATTTTAGTGTTAGATTTTCGGGTTAGCATTAGGGTTATGGTTAGTCTTAGAGGTTATGGTTAGCGTTAGTGTTAGGGTTAGGGTTAAAGCGTAGGTTTAGGGTTAGTGTTACGGTTAGGGTTAGGGTTATTTTTTGAGATTACTGTTAGGGTTAGGTTAGGTTTAGGGTTAGGGTTAGAGTTAGGTTTAGCTTTAGGATTAGGGTTAGTTTTAGGTTTATGTTTTAGGGTTTGGGATAGGGTTACGGTTAGGTTTTGGGTTATAGTTAGATTTAGTTTTAGGGTTATGGTTTGGGTTTTGGTTAGGCTTATGTTGAGGTTCAGGGTTAGGGTTAGGGTGATGGTTTGAAATCAGTTTTAGTGTTCGGTTTAGGGTTAGGGTTACAGATAGGTTAGTGTTAGGGTTAGTGTTAGCGTTTGAGGTTAAGGTTAGGTTTAGTGTTAGGGTTAGCATTAGAGTTATGGTTATGGTTAGAGTTAAAAGTTAGTGCTAGTGTAATGGTTAGTGTTAGGGTTAGAGTTTAGGGTTAGTGCTAGGGTGAGATTAGGGTAGTGTTAGGCTCAGGTTTAAGGTTAGAATTTAGGGTTCGGGTTAGGTTCAGGGTTAGAGTTCTTGTTAGGATAAGAAGTTACTGTTAGGGGTAGGGTTAGGGTCAGGTTTATGGTTAGGGTTAGGGTTAGTGTTAGGTTTACGGTTAGGGCTTAGGTGTTAGGTAGAGGATTAGGGTTAGGTTGTGGGTTACGGTTAGTGTTAGGGTTACAATTAGGTTTAGGGTTAGGTTTAGGTTTAGGGTTAGGGTTAGATTTACAGTTAGTTTTAGGGTTAGGTTTAGGGTAGGGTTAGGGGCTAAGTGTTAGGGATAGGATTCGGGTTAGGCTTAGGGTTAGTGTTAGTGTTATGGTTAGGTTTAGGTTTACAATTTGTTTTATGGTTAGGGTTAGGGTTAGAAGTTAGGTTTATGTTAGGTTGAGGGTTAGGGTTAGGGATAGGTTTAGTGTTAGGGTTAGTGTTATAAGTTGGGGTTAGGGTTAGAGATAGGGTTAGGGTTAGGTTTAGGGCTAGTTTAAGGGAAATGTTTAGGTTTAGTGTTAGGGTTAATGTTAGTCTTAGGGTTATGGTTAGAGGTTAGGGTTAGGTTTAGGGTTAGAGTTTGGGGTTGGGTTAGGGTTAGGGTTAGGCTTAAAGGTTAGGGTTAGGGTTAGGGTTAAAGCTTAGGTTTAGGGTTAGGGTTAGTGTTAGTGTTAGGGTTAGAAGTTGGTTTAGTGTTAGGCTTAGTTTTTAAGTTAAGTTTTATGGTTAGGTTTATGGTTAGGATTAGGATTTCGGTGTTAGGGATCATGTAAGGCTTAGGATTAGTGTTAGGGTTACGTTCACATTTAGGGTTATGGATAGTGTTAGGGTTAGGGTAAGTATTAGGGTTAGTGTTTGGTTTAGAATTAGGTTTAGTGTTAGGTTAGGGTTAGGGTTAGTGTTAGGATTAGGGTAGTGTTATTTTTAGGGTTAGCGTTTAGTGATAGGTTTAGTTTTATGGTTAGGTGTAGGTTTAGGTTGAGGTTTAGGGTTGGGGTAGGGTTAGGTTTAGAAGTTAGGTTTAGTGTTAGGTTTGGGTTAGTGTTAGGGATAGGTTTAGTGTTAGGGTTAGTGTTAGATTTTATGGTTAGTGTTAGGGTTAGTGTTAGTATTATGGTTAGAGCTATGCATTAGGGTTAGTGTTAGGATTAGGGTTAGTGTTAGGGTTATGGTTAGGATTATGCTTGGGTTAGGGTTAGTGTTAGGGTTAGGTATTATAGTCAGTGTTAGGGTTAGTTTAAGGGGTAGGGTTATGGTTAGGGAGTAATGTTAGGTTTAGTGTTATGGTTAGAGTTATGGTTAGGATTTTGGTTAGGGTTAGGATTACAAGTTAGGGTTATGGTTAGGGTTAGGTTTAGTGTTAGTTTTATGGTTAGGTTTAGGGTTAGGGTTGGGGTTAGGCGTTAGTGATAGGGTTAGGTTTGGTGTTAGGGTTAGTGTTAGGTTTTCGGTTAGGTTTATGGTTTAGGAATTATGTTAGCTTTAGGGTTAGGGTTAGAGTTAGTGTTACGATTTGGGTTAGGGTTAGGGTTAGTGTTAGGGTTAGATTTAGGGTTAGACTTAGTATTAGGGTTAGAAGTTTTTTTAGTCTTAGTGTTAGGGTTAGAGTTAGATTTATATTTAGGGTTAGGGTTAGATATGAGGGTTAGGTTTACTGTTAGGGTTAGTGATATGGTTAGAGTTTAGTGTTTGTGTTAAGGTTAGAGTTAGGCTTAAGGTTATGGTTAGGGTTTGGGTTAGGGTTAGGGTTAGTCTTAAAACTTAGGTTTAGGGTTAGGGTTAAGGTTAGTGTTAGTGTTAGTTTTAGTATTAGGGTTTGGGTTAGGTGATACGTGTTAGGGAGAGGGTTAGGGTGAGGCTTTGTGTTACGGTTAGGTTTAGGGTTATGATTAGGTTTAGGCTTAAGGTTTTGGCAAGGATTAGGTTTAGGTTTAGGTTTAGAGTTAGGGTTATGGTTAGTGTTAGATTTGGGGTACTGTTTAATGTAAGGGTTAGGTTTAGAGTTAGGTTTACAGTTAGTTTTAGGGTTAGGGTTAGGGTTTGGTTAGGGTTAGGTTAAGAGTGTTAGGTCGAGGTTTAGGTTTAGGGTTAATGTTAGGGTTAGAAGTTAGGTTTAGGATTAGTGTTAGAGATAGGGTTAGGATTAGGGTTAGAGGTTAGTGTTAGTTTTAGGGATAGTGTTATGTTAGTGTTGGGGTTACGGGTTAGTTGTTAGGGAGACTTATATGGTTAAACTCCAGGTTATGGTTACTTTTAGGGTTACGATTAGGTTTAGGGTTTGGTTTAGGGTTATGGTTAGGGTTTGTTTTACAGTTAGGTTTAGGGTTAGGGTTCGGGCTAGGGTTAGGTGTTAGGGATTGATTTAGCATTAGGGTTAGTGTTAGGATTATTGTTAGGTTTAGGTTTAGAGTTAGGGATAGTGTTAGGTTTAGGCTTAGTGTTAGGGTTAGGGATAGGGTTTGGGTTAGGCTTAGGGTTCGTGTTTAGGGTTAGGGTTATATTTAGGGTTTTGTTAGGGTTAAGCTTAGGTTGAGTTTTAGGTTTAGAGTTAGGGTTAGGGATAGGTTGCGGTTTAGGGTTAGATTTCTGGTCAGGGTTAGGGTTAGGGTTAGAGTTTAGGGTTAGCTTAAGGGTTAGGGTTAGTGCTAGGGTTAGGGTGAGGTTTAGGGTTAGATATTAGGGTTAGGTTTAAAGTTAGAGTTAGGGTTAGGGTTAGTTTTATGGTTAGAATTTAAGGTTAGGGTTAGGGTTAGGGTTATGCATTATGATTAGGTTAGGGTTAGTTTTAGGGTTAGGGTTAGGGATGAAGGTTAAGTTTTGTGTTAGGGTTATGGTGAGGGTTAGGTTTAGGTTTGGGGTTAGTGTTAGTGTTAGGGATAGAGTTTAGGGTTAGTGTTAGATTTTATGGTTAGTGTTAGGGTTAGGGTTAGTATTACCTTTAGAGTTATGTGTTAGGGTTAGGGTTACAATTATGTTTAGGTTTAGGGTTAGGGTTATGCTAGGGTTAGGGTTAGTGTTAGCGTTAGTTATTACAGTCAGTGTAAGCCTTTAGTATACGGGGTAGGGTTAGGGAGTAATGTTAGGTTAAGGTTATGGTTATGGTTAGGGTTATGGTTAGGATACTGGTTAGGGTTAGGATTAGAAGTTAGGGCTAGTGTTAGGGTTAGGTTTAGTGTTAGTTTTAGGGTTAGGTTTATGGTTAAGGTTGTGGTTAGGTGTTAGGGTTAGGGTTAGTGTTAGTGTTAGGTTTTCAGTTAGGTTTATGGTTAGGAATAGAGTTAGCTTTAGTGTTAGAGTTTAGGGTTAGGGTCAGGCTTAGTGTTAGGATTTGGGTTAGGGCTAGGATTAGGGTTTGGTTTAGGGTTAGGCTTAGTGTTAGGCTTAGAAGTTGGTTTAGTCTTAGGGTTAGGGTTAGGGTTAGAGTTAGAGCTATCGTTAGGGTTAGGCTTTGATATTAGGGTTAGAGTTAGGGTTAGTGATACTGTTAGAGTATAGTATTAGGGTTAAGGTTAGAGTTAGGGTTAAGGTTATGGTTAGTGTTTGGGTTACGGTTAGGGTTAGTCTTAAAACTTTGGTTTAGTGTTAGGGTTAGCTTTAGGGTTAGTGTTAGTGTTGGTTTTAGTGTTAGGGTTAGGGTTAGGTGTTAGGTGTTAGGGAGAGGGTTGGGTGAGGTGTTGTGTTACTGTTAGGTTTAGGGTTTTGATTAGTTTTAGGCTTAAGGGTATGGCTAGGCTTAGGGTTAGGGTTAGGTTTAGAGTTAGGGTTATGGTTAGTGTTAGGTTTGGGTACTGTTTATGGGAAGGGTTAGGTTTAGAATTAGCTTTACAGTTAGTTTTCAGGTTAGGGTTAGGGTTGGGTTAGGGTTAGATTTAGAGGGTTAGGTCGAGGTTTAAGTTTAGGGTGAGTGTTAGGGTTAGAAGGTAGGTTTAGTGTTAGTATTAGGGATTGGGTTAGGGTTAGTGTTAGGCTTAGAAGTTAGTGTTAGTTTTAGGGTTATGGTTAGGGTTAGGGTTATTGTTGGGATTATGGGTTAGTTGTTCGGGAGACTTGTATGGTTAGGCTTCGGGTTACGGTTACTTTTAGGGTTTACGATTAGGTTTAGGGATTGGTTTAGGGTTATGGTTAGGGTTTGTTTTACATTTAGGTTTAGGGTTAGGGTTCGGGCTAGGGTTAGGTGTTAGGGATTCATTTAGCATTAGGGTTAGGGTTAGGGTTACTGTTAGGGCTAAGTTTAGGGTTAGGGATAGTGTTAGTTTTAGGCTTAGGTTTAGAATTAGTGATAGAGTTCGAATTAGGATTAGGGTTCATGTTTAGGTTTAGGGTTAGGGTTAGGGTTAGGGTTTTGTTAGGGTTAGGATTAGGTTGAGGTTTAGGTTTAGGGTTAGGGATAAGAATAGTGCTCGGTTTAGGGTTAGTTTTCAGGTCAGGGTTAAGTTTAGGGTTAGAGTTTAGGGCTAGGTTTAGGGTTAGTGTTAGTGTTAGGGTTAGTTTTAGGGTTAGATATTAGGGTTAGGTTTAGGATTAGAGTTAGGGTTGTGGTTAGTTTTATGATTAGAATGTAGTGTTATGGTTTGCGTTATGTATTACGGGCAGGGTTAGGGTTAGTTTTAGGGTTAGGGTTAGGGTTAGGGATTATGGTTAAGTTTTGGGTTAGTGTTTTGGTGAGAGTTAGGGTTAGGTTTTGGGTTAGGGTTAGGCTTAGGGTTAGAGTTTAGTGTTAGGGTTAGTATTAGTGTTAGTGTTAGTGTTAGTTTTAGTGTTAGGGTTAGGTTTAGTGTTAGAATTTAGCGTTAGAATTACGTTTAGGGTTAGGATTAGGCTTAGGATTAAAGTAGGATTAGGGTTAGGGTTAGCTATTACGGCTAGAGTTAGTTAGCTTTAGGGTTATGGTTAGGCTTAGAGTTAGGTTTAGGGTTAGATTTTAGGGTTAAAATTAGATTTAGTGTTAGGGTTAGTGTTAGGATTAGGATTAGAAGTTAGGGTTAGGGGTAGTGTTAGTGTTATGATTACTGGGTTAGTGTTAGGGTTAGAGTTAGGTTTAGGTGTTAGGGAGAGGATTACGATTAGGCTTCGGGTTACGGTTAGAGTTAGTGTTACTATTAGGTTTAGGTTTAGATTTAGCGTTACGGTTAGGGTAATGGTTATGTTTAGGGTTAGGTTAATGGTTAGTTTTATGGTTAGGGTTAGTGTTAGGGTTAGGGGTTAAGTGTTAGGGATAAGATTAGTGTTATGGTTACGGTTAGGTGTAGGGTTACGGTTAGGGTTCGGGTTAGGTTTCTTGTTAGGTTTAGGGTTATGGTTAGTTTTAGTGTTAGAGTTAGGCTTTAAGGTTACGGTTAGAGTTAGGGTTAGAATTAATGTTAGGATTATGTTTAGAAGTTAACATTAGGTTTAGTTTTAGAGTTTGATGTTAGTGTTAAGGTTAGGGTTAGGCTTAGAGTTTATGGTTAGTGTTAGTGTTAGGGTGAGCGTTAAAGCTTAGGTTTTGTGATATGGTTGGGGTTATTGATTGGTTTAGTTTTAGGGTTAGTGTTAGGGTTACGGTTATGCTATGGTTAGGGTTAGTGTTAGGGTTAGGTTTAGGTATTACAGGTTTAGGGTTAGTTTAAGGGTTAGGGTTAGGGTTAGTGTTACAGTTAGACTTTAGGGTTAAGGTTAGGATTAGTTTTATGTTTAGAGGTTGGCATTTGGTTTATGGTTAGTGTTTGGGTTTACGGTTAAGATTAGGGTTAGGCTTAGATGTTATCATTAATTTAGGGTTATGTTGATGGATAAAACTTCGGTTTAGTGTTACGGTTAGGGTTAGGGTTAATGGTAGTGTTAATGTTAGGGTTAGGGTTAGGGGTCTGGTGTTAAGGTAAGGGTTAGGGTTAGGCTTCGGATTATAGTTTGTGTTAGGTTACGATTAGGTTTAGGTTCAGGGTGAGGGTTAGTTTTGACGTTAGTTTTAGGGTTATGTTTATTGTTAGTGTTTGGGGTTAGGTGTTAGTGATAGTGTTAGTGTTAGCTTTAGGGTTAGGCTTAGAGGTTATGGTTAGCGTTAGGGGTAAGGTTAGGGTTAAAGCTTAGGTTTAGGGTTAGGTTTAGGGTTAGTGTTAGGGAAAGGGTTTCGCTTAGGCTTCTGGTTACGGTTAGGGTTACTGTTAAGATTAGGTTAGTGTTAGGGTTAGGGTTAGGTTTACGGTTAGGGTTAGGGTTAGTGTTTGGATTAGGATTCGTTTTAAGGTTAGGGTTAGGTGTAGGGGTCAGGTGTTAGGGATAGGGGTAGCATTAGGCTTCGGGCTACTGTTAGGTTTAGGGTTACTATTAGGTTACGGTTAGGGTTAGGGTTAGCATTAGACTTTGCTTTAGATTTACGGTTAGTTTTATGGTTAGTGTTAGGGTTAGGTTTAGGAATTAGGTGGTAGGGATAAGGTTGTAGTTAGGATTAAGGTTAGGGTTTGAGTTTAGGTTTAGGGTTAAGTTTAGAGTTAGGGTTAGGGTAAGGATTAAGTTTAGGTTTACAGTTTAGGTTTAGGGTTAGGTTTAGCATTAGGGTTAGGGTTAGGTTTAGGATTAGAATTTAGAGTTAGGTTTAGGTTTAGGGTTAGGGCTAGGTTTAGGTATAGGGTTCGTGTTAGTGTTAGGGTTTTGATTTAGGATTAGGGTTATTGTTACGGTTAGGGTTATGTTAAGGTTTAGGGTTTGGGTTAAGTTTTGGGCAGGGTTAGGATTTGTGTTAGTGTTAGGTTTAGGTGTCACGTTAGGGATAGTGTTAGGGTTATGGTTTAGGGTTTGGGTTAGGGTTAGTGTTAGTGTTAGTGTTAGTGTTAGTATTAGGTTTAGGGTTAGATATTAGGGTTTCAGATAGGTTTAGGGTTAGGTTAGGGTTAGGTTTATGATTAGAATTTAGTGTTTCAGTTAGGGTTACGGTTAGGGTTAGGGTTAGGCATGGTTTAGGGCTAGATTTCGGGGTTAGGTGTTAGAGAGAGGCTTAGGGTTAGGCTTTGGGTTCCAGTTAGGTTTAGGGTTATGATTAGGTTTAGGCTTAGGTTACAGTTATGTTTAGAGTTAGGTTTAGGTTTAGGGTTAGGATTATGGTTAGTGTTGGGATTAGGGTTACTGTTTAGGGTTTGGGTTACTTTCAGTGTTAGGTTTATGGTTAGTTTTATGATTAGGGTTAGAGTTAGGGTTAGGGTTAGGTTTAGGTTAAGGGTTAGGGTTAGGTTTAGTTTGAGGTTCAGGTTTAGTGTTATGGGTAGGGTTAGAATTTGGTTTAATATTAGTGTTAATGTTAGGGTTAGTGTTAGGGTTTGAGTTAGTGGTTAGTGTTAGATTTAGGGTTAGGGTTAGGTTTAGGGTTTGAGTTAGCATTAGTTTAGGTTTAGAGGTATGGCTTAGGCTTATGTTAGCATTAGATTAGGGTTAGTGTTAGGTTTAGGTATTACAATCAGGGTTAAGGTTACTTTTAGTGTTAGGGTTAGGGTTAGGGATTAAGGTTAGGTTTTGGGTTAGCTTTATCGTGAGGGTTAGGGTTAGGTTTAGGTTTCGGGTTAGGGTTAGGGTTAGGGTTAGAGTTTAGGGTTAAAGTTAGGGTTACTGTTAGTGTTAGGGTTTGGTGTAGGTTTAGGGTTAGGTATAGAGTTTAGGGTTAGGGTTATGGTTAGGGTTAGGTTTAGGGTTAGAGTTTAGGTTTAGGGTTAGGTTTAGCGTTAGGGTTAGTTTTAGGGTTAGGGTTTCAATTTTGGGTTAGAGTTAGGTTTTAGGTTTAGGGTTAGGGGTTATGTGTTAGGGAGAGGGTTATGGTTAGGCTTCGGGTTATGGATAGGTTTAGGGTTACGATTAGGTTTAGGGTAAGGTTTAGGATTATATTTAGGATTTGTTTTATGGTTAGAGTTAGAGTTAGGGGTTAGAAGTTAGGGATAGAGTTAGCATTAGGGTTAGTGTTAGGTTTAATGTTAGGGTTAGTGTTAGGGTTAGGTTTAGGGATAGGGATAGTGTTAGGTTTAGTGTTAGGGTTGGGGTTAGGGATAGGTTTCGTTTTAGGGTTACGGTTAGGGTTAGAGTTAGGGCTAGGTTTAGGGCTAGTGTTACAGGTTAGGTGTTAGAGGGTTAGGGTAAGGCTTTGGGTTATTGTTAGGTTTAGCATTATGATTAGGTTTAGGCTTAAGTTTACAGTTAGGTTTAGGGTTAGGGTTATGGTTAGTGTACTCTAGGGGTTAGGGGTACTCTTTAGTGTAAGATTTATGTTCAGTGTTAGGTTTACAGTTAGTTTTAGGGTTAGGGTTAAGTTTAGGTTTAGAGTTAGGATGGAGTTAGGGTTAGGTTAAAGGTTAGTGTTAGGTTGAGGTTTAAGTTTAGGGTTAGGGTTAGAAGTTAGTTTTAGTGTTAGTGTTAGGTTTAGGGTTAGGGTTAGGGTTAGGGTTAGAGGTTAAGGTTAGGGTTAGGGTTAGTGTTAGAGTTAGGGTTAGGGTTAGAGTTAAAGGTTAGTGTTAGTGTTAGGGTTTGTGTTAGGGTTAGGTTTAGGGTTAGAGTTTAGGGTTAGAGTTACATTTAGCATTAGGGTTAGTGTTAGGATTAGAATTTAGTGTTAGGGGTAGGGTTAGAGTTATGGTTACGGTTAAAGTTAGGGTCAGTGTTAGGGTTAGGGTTAGGAGTTAGGTGTTAGGGAGAGAGTTATGGTTAGGCTTCAGGTTACGGTTTATTTTATGGTTACACTTAGGTTTAGGGTTAGGTTTAGGCTTAGGGTTATGGTTAGGTTTAGGGTTAGGGTTAGGGTTAGGTTTAGAGTTAAATGTTAGTGTTAGTGTTGGTGTTAGTGTTTGTGTTAGGGTTAGGTTTAGGGTTAGGTTTATGGTTAGAGTTTAGGTTTAGTGTTAGGAATAGGGTTAGTTTTAGTGTTAGGAAAATAATTTATTGTTAGGGGTTCGGTAATGGTTATGGTTATGGTTATGGTTATGGTTATGGTTATGGTTAGGGTTAGAGTTAGTGTTTGGTTTAGGGGTTAGGTGTTAGGGAGAAGGTGAGGTTTAAGCTTTTGGTTACGGTTAGTGTTAGGGTTACGATGAGGTTTAGGGTTAGGTTTATGTTTAGGGTTAGGGTTAGTGTTAGGTTTACGTTTAGTTTTAGGGTTACATTTAGGGTTAAGGTTTGGGGTTAATTGTTAGGGATACGATTAGGGTTAGGCTTAGTGTTAATGTTAATGTTAGGGTTAGGTTTATGGTTATTTTTAGGGTTAGGGTTATGGGTTAAGTGTTAGGGATAGGATTAGTGTTATGGTTAGGGTTAGGGTTAGAGTTATGGTTAGGCTTAGGGTTAGGTTTACGGTTAGGTTTAGGGTAATGGTTAGTTTTAGGGTTAGGTTTTGCCTTTAGAGTTAGGATTAGGGTTAGAATTAGGTTTATGTTTATGGTTAGAAGTTAGCGTTAGTTTTAGTGTTAGAGTTTGCTGTTAGGGTTAGGCTTAATATTTGTGGTTAGCTTTAGTGTTAGGGTTAGCATTAAAGTTTAGGTTTTGGATTAGGTTTAGGGTTAGGGTTAGGGTTAGGGTTAGTGTTAGGGTTAGTTTTAGGGTTCAGGTTAGAGGTATGGTTTAGGGTTATGGTTAGGGTTAGGGTTACTTTTACGGTTATGCTACGGTTAGGGTTAGGTTTAGGATTAGGTATTACAGTCGGGTTTAGGGTTAGTTTAAGTGTTAGGGATTAATGTTAGGTTTAGTGTTCTGGTTATGGTTATTGTTATGGTGAGGGTTAGGTTTAGTATTAAAAGTTTGGTTAGGGGTAGGATTAGGTTTATGGTTACAGTTTGGTTTAGGGTTAGTGTTAGGGTTAAGGGTAGGTGTTAGGATTTATGGAGAGGGTTAAGATTAGCCTTCGTGTTACGTTTAGCGTTAGCATTACAATTAGGTTTAGGGTTAGGCTTAGGTTTAGGGTTAGGGTTAGGTTTAGTGTTAATTTTAGTGTTAGGTTTATGGCTAGGGTTGGGGTTAGGTGTTAGGGATAGGGATAGTGTTAGGGTTAGGGTTAGGTTTCGGTTTCGGTTTAGGGTTAGGGATAGGTTTAGGTTTAGGGTTAGGGTTAGTTTTAGAGTTAGAAGTTGGTTTAGTGTTAGGGTTAGGTTTATGGTTAGAGTTAGAGTTAGAGTTAGGGCTATGGTTAGAAGTTAGGGTTAGGGTTAAAGTTAGTTTTAGGTTTAGTGTTAAGGTTAGAGTTTAGGGTTATGGTTAGGGTTAGAGTTAGCATTAAGGTTAGTGTAGGGTTATGGTTTGAGAATAGCGTTAGGTTTATGGTTATAGTTTGGGTTTAGGGTTAGGGTTAAGGTTAGAGTTAGAGGTTATGTTCACGGTTAGGTTCAGTGTTAGGTTTAAATCTTAGGTTTAAGGTTAGGGTTAGGATTAGTGTTACGTTTAGGTTTAGGGTTAGGGTTATTGTTAGAGTTAGAAGTGGTTATAGTTTTAGGGTTACGGTTAGGGTTAGAGTTAGAGTTAGGTTACGGTTAGATGTTAGGGTTAGGGTTTGTGTTACGGTTAGTGTTACAATTAGACGTTAGGGTTAAGGTTAGGGTAAGGTTTATGCGTAGAGGTTAGCGTTAGGTTTAGGGTTAGAATTTCGGTTTAGGGTTATGGTTAGTTTTAGGCTTAGAGGTTATGGTTAAGGTTAGGGTTAGGGTTAGGGTTAAAACTTAGGTTTATGGTTAGGGTTAGGGTTACTCTTAGGGTTAGTGTTAGGGTTAGTATTAATTTTAGGGTTAGAGGTTATGTTTTAGGGCAAGGGTTAGGGTTATGCTTCGGGTTATGGTTTGTGTTAGGTTACGATTAGGTTTGGTTTAGGTTTAGGGGTAGGTTTAGGGTTAGTTTTAGGTTAGGTTTAGGGTTAGGGTTAGGGGATAGGTGTTAGTTATAGTGTTAGGGTTAGGGTTAGTTTAAGGGTTAGGGTTAGGTTTCCTGTTAGGGTTAGTGTTAGGGATAGTATTAGGGTTAAGGTTAGGGTTTAGGTTACGGTTAGTTTTAGGGTTAGTGTTATGGTTGCTTTAGTGTTAGGCCTAGAGTATAGGGTTAGGGTTAAGGTTAGGGTTAAAGCTTAAGTTTAGGGTTAGTTTTAAGGTTAGGGTTATGGTTAGGGTTTGGGATAGGTTTACACTTAGGCTTCAGGTTATGGATAGGGTTATGGTTATGAATAGGTTAGATTTAGTGTTAGGATTAAGGTTAGGGTTACGGTTAGGGTAGGGTTAGGGTTTGGATTAGTATTCGGTTTAGGGATTAGGTGTTAGGGATATTGGTAGCGTTAGGCTTCGGATTATGGTTAGGGTTAGGGTTACGATAAGGTTAGAGTTAGTGTTAGGGTTAGGGTTAGCATTTGCTTTCGATTTATGGTTAGTATTAGGGTTAGGGTTAGGGTTTGGAATTAGGTATTAGGGATAAGGTTGTAGTTTGCATTAGGGTTAGGGTTAGGGTTAGAGTTTAGGGTTAGGGTTAAGTTTATGGTTAGGGTTAGATTTAGGGTTAGAGTTTAGGTTTAGGGTTAGGTTTAGCGTCAGTGTTAGTGTTAGGGTTAGGATTAGGATTTAGGGTTAGTTTTAGGTTTACGTTTAGGCTTAGGTGTTAAGAGTTAGGGAGACGATTATGGTTAGGCTGCAGGGTACGGTTAGGTTTGGGGTTACGATTTTGTTTAGGGTTAGGTTTAGTGTTATGGTTAGGGTTTGTTTTACGGTTAAGGTTATGGTTAAGTTTAGCGTTAGGTGTTAGGTGTTAGGGATAGAGTTAGCGTTAGGATTAGGGTTAGGTTAAGTGTTAGGGTTAGGTTTAGGGTTAGGGACAGTGTTAGGTTTAGGGTTAAGGTTAGCGTTAGGGATAGGGTTCGAGTTAGAGTTAGGGTTAGGCTTTAGGGTTAGGATTAGGGTTATTGTTAGGGTTAGGGTTAGGTTGAGGTTTAGGGTTTGGGTTAGAGTTAGGGTTATGGTTAGGGTTAGGGTTAGGTTTCGGGTTAGGGTCAGGTTTAGGGTTAGAGTTAGGGTTGGTGTTAGGGTTAGAGTTAGTGTTAGGGTTAGGATTAGTGTTAGGTTTAGGGTTAGATATTAGAGTTAGGTTTAGGGTTAGGGTTAGGGTTAATATTCCGTTTATGATTTGAATTTAGGGTTAGGTTTAGGGTTAGGTTTAGGGTTATGATTAGGGTTAATCTTATGGCTAGCTTTAGGCCTAGCATTAGGGGTTTGGTGTTAGGGAGAGGGTTAGTGTTAGGGTAGGGTTAGGGTTAGGGTTAGTGTTAGGATTAGGTTTACAGTTAGGTTTAGGGTTACGAATAGTGTTACGGTATGCTTAGGGTTAGGTTTAGGGTTAGGTTTATGGTTAGTTTCAGGGTTAGGTTTAGGGTTAGGGTTAGGGGTTCGGTGTAAGGGATAGGTTTAGTGTTAGGGTTAGGGTCAGGGTTACGATTAGGGTTAGGGTTATGGTTAGAGGTTAATATTAGGTTTAGTGTTAAATTCGAGGTTAGTGTTAGGGTTAGGATCAGGCTTAGAGGTTATGGTTAGGGTTAGTGTTATGGTTGGGGTTAAAGCTTAGGTTTAGCGTTAGCGTTACAGTTAGGGTTAGTGTTAGGATTAGAGGTTACAGTTAGGGTTAGGTTGAGGTTTGTTGTTTGTGTTAGTGTTAGGATTAGGTTTAGTGTTAGGTTTAGTTTTAGTTTTAGTTTTGGGTTAGGGTTAGTGTTAGGGTTAAGATTAGTTTTAGTGTTAGGGTTAGTGATAGGGTTAGAGTTAGTATTTGGGTTATTGTTAGAGTTTGGGTTAGGGTTTTGTCTAGGGTTAGGTTGAGGTTTAGGTTTAGGGTTAGGGTTAGGGTTATGGTTAGAAGTTAGGTTTAGTGTTAGGTTTAATGTTAGGGTTAGAGTTAAATGTTAGTATTAGGGTTAGGGTTATGGTTAGGGATTGGTTAGTGTTAGTGTTAGGGTTAGGGTTAGGGTTAGAGTTAGAGTTAAATGTTGGTGTTAGTGTTAGGATTAGTGTTAGGGTTAGAGTTTAGGGTTAGTGCTAGGGTGAGGGTTAGGGTTAGTGTTAGGGTTAGGTTTAGGGTTAGAGTTTAGGGTTAGGGTTCAGTTTAGGGTTACGGTTAATGCTAGGATTAGAATTTAGTGTTTGGGGTAGGGTTAGGCTTATGGTTACGGTTACGGTTACGGTTAGTGTTAGGGTTAGGGTTAGGGGTTATTTGTAAGGGAGAGGGTTAGGCTTAGGCTACATGTTACGTTTAGTTATAGGGTTATGATTAGTTTTAGGGTAAGTTTTAGGCTTAGGGTTAGGTTTAGCTTTAGGGTTAGGGTTAGGTTTACAGTTAGTTTTAGGGTTACGTTTAGGGTTAGGGGTATGGGTTAAGTGATTGGGATAGGATTAGTCTTAGGTTTAGGGTAGTCTTAGGGTTAGGGTTATGGTTAGGTTTACGGTTAGTTTTAGGGTTAGGGTTAGTGGTAGGATTAGTGGTTAAGCATTAGGGATAGGATTAGTGTTATGGTTAGGTATAGGGTTATGGTTAGGGTAAAGGTTAGTTTGACGGTTAGGTTTTGGGTTATGGTTACTTTTAGAGTTAGGGTTAGGCTTTAGGGTTCAGGTTAGGGTTAGGGTTTGGTTAGGGTTAGGATTAGGGTTAGTTTTATGGTTAGAGTTTATTGTTGGGTTTAGTGTTAGAGTTTGGTGTTAGGGTTAGGGTTAGGGTTAGGCTTAGATTTTACTGTTAGGGATAGTGTTAAGGTTAGCGTTAAAGCTTAGGTTTTGGGTTAGTGTAAGGTTTATGTTTAGGATTAGGGTTAGTGTAAAGGTTAGTGTTAGAGTTAGGGTTACTGGTATGCGTTAGGTTTATGGTTTGGGTTAGGGTTGGGTTTGGGTTAGATTTAGGGTTGGGCTAGGGTTAAGGTTATGCTGAGGTTAGGGTTAGGCTTAGGTTTATGCTTAGGTATTATAGTCAGGTTTAGGGTTAGTTTAAGTGGTAAGGGTTAGGGTTAGGTTTACGGATTAATGTTAGGTTTAGGGTTATATTTATGGTTAGTGTTTGGGTTAGGGTTAGGTTGAGGGTTAAGATTAGAAGTTAGTGTTAGTGTAGGGTTAGGTTTATTTTTACAGTTAGGGTTATGGTTAGTGTTAGGGTTAGGGATATGGATTACCTGTTAGGGAGAGGGTTATGATTAAGCTTTGGGTTGTGCTTAGCATTAAGGTTACAATTAGGTTTAGTGTTAGGCTGAGGATTAGGATTAGTGTTAGGTTTAGTGTTAGTTTTAGGGTTAGGTTTAGTGTTAGGGTTGTGGTTAGGTGTTAGGCATAGGGTTAGAGTTAGGGTTAGGATTATGGTAAGGGTTAGGTTTACGTTTAGTATTAGGGTTAAGAATAGTGTTAGGTTTAGTTTTAGGGTTAGGATTAGTGTAACGGTTAGAAGTTGGTCAGGGTTAGGGGTAGCGTTAGGTTTAGATGCTAGGGTTAGGGTCAGTGTTAGGGTTAGGGTTAGTGTTATGGTTAGAGTTTACTGTTAGGTTTAGTTTTAGAGTTAGGTTTAGGGTTATGTTTAGAGGTTAGCATTAGATTTAGGGATAGAGTTTGGGTTTAGGGTTAGGATTAGGCTTAGAGGTTACGGTTAGGGTTAGGGTTAGTGTTAGGGTTAAAACTGAGGTTTAGGTTAGGGTTAAAGTTAGAGTTAGTGTTAGGTTAGGGTTAGGGTTAGTGTTAAGAATAGTGTTAGGTTTAGGTTTAGGGTTAGGATTAGTGTAAGGGTTAGAAGTTGGTTAGGGTTAGGGTTATGGTGAGGTTTACAGTTACATGTTAGGGTTAGGTTTAGGGTTAGGGTTAGTGTTATGGTTAGAGTTTAGTGTTAGAGGTAGGGTTAGAGTTAGGGTTAAGGTTAGGTTTAGGTTTATGGTTAGAGGTTTGCATTAGGTTAAGGTTAGTGTTAGTGTTAGGGTTAAAACTGAGGTTTAGTTAGGGTTAGGGTTAGTGTTAGGTTAGGGTTAGTGTTAGGGTTAGGGTTAGGGTTAAGAATAGTGTTAGGTTTAGGTTTATGGTTAGGATTAGTGTAAGGGTTAGAAGTTGGTTATGGTTAGGGTTAGGGTTAGATGTTAGTGTTAGTGTTAGGGTTAGGGTTAGAGCTATGGTTAGAGTTTAGTGTTAGGTTTAGGTTTAGAGTTAGGGTTAAGGTTGGGTTTAGGGTTATGGTTAGAGTTTAGCGTTAGGTTTAGGGTTGGATTTTGTTTTAGGGTTAGGGTTAGGGTTAGGCTTGGAGGTTATGGTTAAGGTATAGGTTAGTGTTAGGGTTTAAACTGTGGTTTAGGTTTGGGTTAGTGTTATGTTCAGGTTTAGGGTTAGGGTTATTGTTAGGGTTAGAAGATGGTTTAGTGTTAGGGCTAAGGTTAAGGTTAGAGTTAGAGTTAGAGTTAGGGTTACGATTAGGTTTAGGGTTAATGTTAAGTTTTGTGTTAGGGTTAGGGTTGGGTGTTAGGTGTTAGGGATAGGGTTACGTTTAGTGTTAGGCTTCAGGTTACGGTTTGTGTTAGGGTTACGATTAGTTTCAGGTTTAGGGTTAGGTTAGGTTTAGGGTTAGTTTTCTGGTTATGTTTAGGGTTGGGGCTGGGGTTAGGTGTTAGTGATAGTGTTAGTGTTAGGGTTAGGGTTAGTTTTATGGTTAGGGTTAGGATTAGGGGTAGTATTAGGGTTAGGTTTAGGGTTTAGGTTAGGGTTAGTGTTATGGTTAGTGTTACTGTTAGGGTTAGGGTTAGGGTTAATGTTATGGTTAGAGTTTAGTGTTAGAGGTAGGGTTAGAGTTAGGGTTAAGATTATGTTTAGGTTTATGGTTAGAGGTTAGCATTAGGTTAAGGTTAGGGTTAGTGTTAGAGTTAAAACTAAGGTTTAGTTAGGGTTAGGGTTAGTGTTAGGTTAGGATTAGTGTTAGGGTTACAGTTAGGATTAAGAATAGTGTTATTTTAGGTTTAGGTTTAGGATTCCTGTAAGGGTTAGAAGTTAGTTAGGGTTAGGGTTAGGGTTAGATGTTACTGTTAGGGTTAGGTTTAGGGTTAGGGTTAGAGCTATGGGTAGAGTTTACTTTTAGTGTTAGGTTTAGAGTTAGGGTTAAGGTTAGGTTCAGGGTTATGGTTAGAGGTTAGCGTTAGGTTTAGTGTTGGAGTTTTGTTTAGGGTTACAGTTAGGGTTAGGCTTGGGGGTTATGGTTAAGTATGGGTTAGTGTTAGGGTTTAAACTGTGGTTTAGTTTTGGGTTAGGGTTAGGTTCAGGTTTAGGGTTAGAATTACTGTTAGGGTTAGAAGATGGTTTAGTGTTAAGGCTAGGGTTAAGGTTAGAGTTAGAGTTAGGGTTAGGGTTACGATTAAGTTTAGGGTTAATTTTAGGGTTTGTGTTAGGGTTAGGGTTAGGTGTTAGGTGTTAGGGATAGGGTTAGGATTAGTGTTAGGCTTCGGGTTACGGTTTGTGTTAGGGTTACGATTAGGTTCAGGTTTAGGGTTAGGGTTAGTTTTCGGGTTAGGTTTAGGGTGGGGTTGGGGGTTAGGTGTTAGTGATAGTGTTAGGGTTAGGGTTAGGGTTAGTGGTACTATTAAGTTTAGGTTTAGAGTTTAGGTTAGGGTTAGGGTTATGGTTAGTGTTAGTGTTAGGGTTAGGGTTAGGGTTACATTTAGGCTTAGAGTTTATTGTTAGGTTTAGTTTTAGAGTTAGGTTTATGGTGAGGTGTAGGGTTATTTTTAGAGGTTAGCATTAGGTTTAGGGATAGAGTTTGGGTCTAGGGTTAAGGTTAGGGTTAGGCTTAGAGTTTATGGTTAAGGTTAGGGTTAGTGTTAGGGTTAAAACTGAGGTTTAGGTTAGGGTTAGGGTTAGAGTTAGTGTTAGGTTAGGGTCATGGTTAGGGTTAGGTTCAGCGTTAAGAATAGTGTTAGGTTTAGGTTTAGGGTTAGGATTAGTGTAAGGGTTAGAAGTTGGTTAGGGTTTGGGTTAGGGTTATGTTTATGGTTAGATGTTAGGGTTAGGGTTAGTGTTTTGTTTAGAGTTTAGAGTTAGAGGTAGGGTTAGAGTTAGGGTTAAAATTATGTTTAGGTTTATGGTTAGAGGTTAGCATTAGTTTAAGGTTAGGGTTAGTGTTAGGGTTAAAACTGAAGTTTAGTTAGGGTTAGGGTTAGTGTTAGGTTAGGTTTAGGGTTATGGTTAGGGTTAAGAATAGTGTTAATTTTAGGTTTAGTGTTAGGGGTAGGGTTAGTGTAAGGGCTAGAAGTTGGTTAGGGTTAGGGTTAGATGTTAGTGTTAAGGTTAGGGTTAGGGTTAGAGCTATGGTTAGAGTTTAGTGTTAGGGTTAGGTTTAGAGTTAAGGTTAAGTTTAGGTTTAGGGTTATGGTTAGAGGTTAGCGTTAGGTTTAGGGTTGGGGCTGGGGGTTAGGTGTTAGTGCTATTGTTACGGTTAGGGTTAGGGTTAGTCTTATGGTTAGGGTTAGGGTTAGGGGTAGTATTAGGATTAGGTTTAGTGTTTAGGCTAGGGTTAGGGTTATGGTTAGTGTTAGGGTTAGGGTTAGGGATAGTGATAGGATTTGGATTAGGTTTAGGGTTAGGGTTAGGGGTCGGGTGTTAGGGATAGAGTTAGTGTGAGGCTTCGGGTTATGGTTAGTGTTAGGTTTACGATAAGGTAAGGGTTGTGGTTTGAGTTAGTGTTAGGGTTACCGATTGCGTTAGATTTATGTTTAGTTTTAGGGTTTGGGTTAGGGTTATGTTTAGGAGTTAGATGTTAGGGATAAGGTTGTAGTTAGGGTTAGGGTTAGGGTTAGTGTTTAGGGTTAGGGTTAAGTTTAGTGTTAGGATTAGGGTTAGGTTTAGGTTTAGAGTTTAGGTTTAGGTTTAGGTTTAGCATTTGGGTTAGGGTTAGGGTTAGGGTTAGGATTACTAATTTAGTGTTCATGTTAGTTTTAGTGTTAAGGTTACAGTTACCGTTAGTTTTAGGTTTAGGTTTAGGGTTATGGTTAGGTGTTAGGGAGAGTATTATTGTTAGGCTTCAGGTTATGTTTAGGTTTAGAGATATGATTAGGTTTAGGTTAGGTTTAGTTTTATGATTACGGTTTGTTTTATGGTTAGGGTCCGCGTCAGGGTTAGGGGTTAGGTGTTAGGGATAGACTTAGCACTATTGTTAGTGTTAGGGTTTTTTTTTTTTTTTTTTTTGTCTTTTTTTATCGGTACCAGGGATCGAACTCACAACTGCCTGCTTGCAAGGCAGGCATTTATGCTGCTGAGCTAAATCCCCAGCCCCAGTTAGTGTTAGGTTTTGTTTTAGGGTTAGGTTTAGGGTTGGGGATAGTGCTATGTTTAGTGTTAGGGTTAGGGTTAGCGTTACAGTTAGGGTTATGGATAGGGTTTGGGTTACTCTTAGGGTTAGGGTTCAGGGTTAGGGTTAGTGTTATTGTTAGGGTTAGGTTTAGGTTGATGTTTAGGGTTAGGGTTAGGTTAGCGTTAGGGTTATGGTTAGTGTTAGTGTTAGTGTTAGTGTTAGGCTTAGGGCTAGGTTTAGGGCTAGCATTAGAGTTTAGGTTTTAGGGAGAGAGTTAGGGCTAGGCTTTAGTTTACGGATAGGTTTACAGTTCTGATTAGGCTTAGGCTTACATTTATAGTAATGTTTAGGGTTAGGGTTATGGTTTGTGTTAAGTTTAGGGTAAGAGTTACGTTTAGTGTTAGGTTTATGGTTAGTTTGAGGGTTAGGTTTAGGGTTAGGGTTAAGTTAAGTGTTAGGGTTAGGTAGAGCTTTAAGTTTAGGGTTAGAGTAGGGGTTATAAGTTAGATTTAGTGTTAGTGTTAGGGTTAGGTTTAGGGTTATGTTTAGGGTTAGAGGTTAGTGTTAGGTTTAGGCTTAGGGTTAGGTTTAGGGTTTGTGTTAGGGATAGGTTTATGGTTAGAGGTATGCGTTAGGCTTATGGTCGGGTTAGGGTTAGGGTTAGTGTTAGGTATTATGGTTAGGTTTGGGGTTAATTTTAGGGTTAGAATTAGGGATTAAGTTTAGGTTTTGGGTTAGTGTTATGGTGAGGGTTAGGTTTAACGTTAGGTATTGGGTTAGGGTTAGGGTTGGACTCTAGGGTTAGGGTTAGGGTTAGTGTTAGTGTTAGGTTTAGGGTTAGAAGTTAGGGTTAGAATTAGGGTTAGTGTTAGGATTAGGTTTAGGCTTATTGTAGGGTTAGGGTTAGGGTTAGGGTTAGGTATTAAGGTCAGGCTTAAAGTAAGATTAGGGTTAGATTTAGGTTTAGGGTTAGAGTTTAGGGTTAGGGTGAGGTTAGGGTTATGGTCATGTTTAGGGTTAGGGTTAGGATTAGAATTTAGGATTAGGGGTACGGTTAGTGTTATGGTTACTGTTAGATTTAGGGTTAGTGTTAGGCCTGGGTTTAGGTGTCAGGTGTTAGGGAGCAGATAGTGTTAGGCTTAAGGTTATGGTTAGTGTTAGGGTTACGATTAGGTTTAGGGTTACTCTTAGGGAAAGGGTTAGTGTTAGGCTTACGTTTAATTTCAGGGTTAGGTTTAGGGTTAGGGTTAGTGTTTAGGTGTTAAGGATAGGTTTAGGGTTAGGGTTAGGGATAGGTTTACTGTTAGGTTTAGGGTTATGGATAATGTTAGGATTATGCTTAGGATTATGGTTAAGATTAGGGTTAGGGTTAGGGTTATGGTTAGAGTTTAGCATTGGTTAGTGTTAGGGTTAGGTTTAGAGGTTATGTTAGGTTTAGTGTTAGTTTTAGGGTTAGGTTTATTGTTAGGGTTTGGGTTTGGTGTTAGTGATAGTGTTAGGGTTAGGGTTAGGGTAAACGTTAGGTTTACGGTTAGTGTTAGGGTTAAGAATCATGTTAGGTTTAGGGTTAGTGTTTAGAGTTAGGTTTAGGGTTAGGGTTAGGGTTAGGTTTAGGTTTAGAGTTAGGGTTAATTTTAGAGTTAGAATTTGGATTAGTGTCAGGGTTGGGTTTAGAGTTACAGTTAGCGTTAGGGTTAGGGTTAGATATTAGAGTTAGGGTTAGGGTTACTGTTAGGGTTACAGGTAGGGTTAGGGTTAGTGTTACAGATAGAGTTTAGGGTTAGATTTAGAGTTAGAGTTAGGGTTAAAGTTAGGGTTTGGGTTATGGTTAGATGTTAGCGTTAGGTTTAGGGTTAGAGTTTGGGTTTAGGTTTAGGGTTAGGGTTAGGCTTAGAGGTTATGGTTAAGGTTAGTGTTAGGGTTAGGTTTAGGGTTAAGGTTAGAGTTAGGGTTAGGGTTAGTGTTATGATTATTTTTAAGGTTAGGGGTTAGGTGTTAGGGAAAGGGTTTGGGTTAGGGTTAAGATTAGGGTTAGGATTTGGTTTAGGGTTAGAGTTAAGGGTTAGGGTTAGGGTTAGGGTTAGGATTAGGGTTAGGGTGAGGATTACGGTTATGGTTAGGGTTAGGGTTAGGGTTAGGGTTAGGGTTAGGGTTAGCGTTTGTGTTAGATTTACGTTTAGTTTTAGGGTTAGGCTTATTGTTAGGTTTAGGGTTAGTGTTTAAGATTAAGTTTAGGTTTAGTGTTAGGGTTAGGTTTAGAGTTAGAGGTATGGGTTAGGGTTAGGTTTAGGATTAGTGTTAGGATTAGGTTTAGTTTTAGCCTTAGGGTTATCGGTAGGGTTAGTGTTAAATTTTGGTTAGGGTTAGGGTTAGGCTTAGGGTTAGAGGTTAAGGTTAGTGTTAGGGTTAGGATTAGGGTTAGGGTTAGGGTTAGCGTTAGGATTAAGGTTAAATGTATGTGTTAGGGTTAGGTTTATGTGTAGGGTTAGGATTAGGGTTAGTGTTGGGCTTAGGGATAATGTTACGGTTAGGCTTTGGGTTATGGTTAGTATTTGGGTTAGGGTTATGTTTAGGGTTAGTTTTAGGTTGAATTTTAGGGTTAGGGTTAGTGTTTGGGATAGAAGTTAGGTTTAGTATTAGGTTTAGTGTTAGGGTAAGGTGTAGGTTAGTGTTAGGGTTACGGTTAAGATTAGAGGTTAAAGTTAGGGTTAGCATTAGGTTTAGGGTTAGTGTTAGGGTTAGGTATAGGCTTTTAGGTATGGGTTAGGGTTAGGTTTAAGGGTAGGGTTAGAATTTGGTTTCGGGTTATGGTAGGTTTAGGTTTTGGGTTAGGGCTAGGTATTACTGTCAGGCTAAGTGTTAGTTTAAAGGGTAGGGTTTGGGTTAGGGCTAGGCTTAGGGTTATGTTTAGAGTTTAGCTTTAGGTTTAGTGTTAGTGTTCGGGTTAGAGTTTAGGGTTAGCGTTAGGGTTAGGGTTTGTGTTAGCATTAGAAGTTAGGGTTATGGTTATGATTACGGTTTGGGTTAGTGCTAGGGTTAGTGTTAGGGTTAGTTTGAGGGTTTACGTGTTAGGGAGAGGGTTAGGGTTAGGGTTAATGTTAGGGTTAGGGTTAGGGTTACAGTTAGTGTTAGTGTAGGTTTAGGGTTAGGTGTTAGTTGTTAGGGAGAGGGTTAGGGTTAGGCTTTGGGTTATGGTTAGTGTTAGTTTTATGATTAGGTTCAATGTTAGGGTTAGGGTTAGGGTTAAAATTTAGGTCAGAATTAGGTTTACAGTTAGGTTTGGCGTTAGGTTTTGGCTTAGGGTTAGGGGTTAGGTGTTAGGGATATGGTTAGGGTTATTGTTAGGGTTAGGGTTAGTGTTAGATTTAGGTTTACGCTTAGGTTTAGTTTGACAGATTTTGTTAGGTTTAGGGTTAGGGTTAGGGTTTAGAGTTAGCTTTAGGTTGAGGTTTAGGTTTAGGATTTGGTTTAGGCTTTTGGTAGAGGTTAGCATTAGGGTTAGTGTTAGAGATTGGTGTTAGGTGTATGCTTAGGGTTAGGCTTAGAGGTTATGCTTAGGGTTAATGTTAAAGCTTAGGTTCAGGGTTAGGGTCATGGTTAGAGTTAGGGTTGGTTTAGAGGTTAATGTTAGGGTTCGGTTTAGAGTTAGTGTTAGGTTTAGGGTTAGGTTTAGGTTTAGATTTAGATTTAGGTTTAGGGTTAGGTTTAGGTTTAGGGTTAGGGTTACGGTTAGTGTTAGGGTTATGATTAGGTTCAGGGTTAGGTTTAGGGACAGGGTTACGGTTAGGCTTTTGGTTATGGTTAGGGTTATGGTTAGGGTTATGTTTAGCTTTAGGTTGAGGTTTAGGGTTAGGGTTAGAGTTAGGGTTAGAAGTTAGGTTTAGTTTTGGCTTTAGGATTAGAGTTTAGGGTTAGGGTTAGGTTAAGTTTTAGGGTTAGGGTTATGCTTAGGATTAGAATTTAGGGTTAGTCTTAGGTATAGGGTTAGTTTTACGGTTACGGTTAGGGTTAGGTTTAGGTTTAGTGTTAGGGTTACCGGATAGTTGTTAGGGAGGTGGTTATGGTTAGGCTTAGTGTTACGCTTAGTTTTAGGGTTACCATTAGGTTTAGGGTTATGGTTAGTGTTTGTTTTAAGGTTAGGTTTAGAATTACATATTAGGTGTTAGGGATAGAGTTAGTGTTAGGGTTATCATTAGGTTTAGGGTTAGCGTTAGGGTTAGGTTTAGGGTTAGGTTTACTGTTAGGGATATTGTTAGTTTTAGTGTTATGATTGGGGGTAGGGTTAGTGTTAGAGTTGAGGTTAGGGTTAGTGTTTAGGGTTAGGGTTATTGTTAGGGTTAAGGTTAGGTTGAGTATTAGGGTTACAGTTAGGTTTAGTGTTAGAGTTAGGTTTCAGGTTAGGGTTAGGCTTAGGTTTAGAATTTAGTGTTAGGGTTAGGTTTAGGAGTAGTCTTAGGAATAGGGTTATGTTTAGGGTTCGAGTTTAGGTTTAGGGTTAGTTATAGTGTTATGCTTAGGGTTACCGTTAAGTTTAGGATTAAACTTTAGGGTTCGAGTTATGGTTAGGTTTAGGTTTAGGGTTATGGTTAAGGTTATGCTTAGGGTTTGAGTTAGGGTTAGGGTTAGGTTTAGGGATAGGTTTAGTGTTAGAGTTTGTGGTTAGGTGTGAGGGAGAGGGTTAGGGTTAGGCTTCATGTTACGGTTAGGTTTAGGGTTATGGTTAGGTATAGGCTTAGGGTTAAGGTTAGGGTTAGTGTTTGTTTTAGGTTTAGGGTTAGGATAAGGGTAAGTGTTAGGTTTAGGGGTAGCGTTTAGGGTAAGGTTTATGTTTAGGTTTAGGTTTACAGTTAGTTTTAGAATTAGGGTTAGTGTTAGGGTTTAGGGTTATGTTTAGGGTTAATGTTATGATTAGCGTTCAGTTTAGGTTGAGGTTTAGCCTTAGGTTTAGGGTTAGTGTTAGTGTTAGGGTTAGGGTTAGGTTTAGGTTTAGGTTTAGCATAAGGGTTAGGGTTAGGTTGAGGTTTAGGGTTAGGGTTAAGGTTACGGTTAGGGTTAGGGCTAGATGTAGGGTTAGCGTTTGGATTAGGTTTAGGGTTAGGGTTAGGGTTAGGGTTAGAATTAGGGTTATGATTAGGGTTAGGGTTAGGTTTTAGGGTTGGGGTTAGGATTGGGTTTAGTGTTAGTGTTAGTGTTAGGTTTAGAGTTTGGTTTAGGTTTAGAGTTAGGGTTAGGTTTAGAGTTAAGGTTAGAGCTAGGGTTAGGATTAGGGTTAGGGTTAGGGTTAGGGTTAGGGATAGTGTTATGGAATGGCTTTCGGTTATGGTTATGGTTAGGGTTAGGGTTAGTGTTAGATTGAGTTTTAGGGTTAGGTTTAGGTTTAGGGTTAGAAGTTAGGTTTAGTGTTAGGTTTAGGGTTAGTGTTAGGGGTAGTTTTAGTGTTAGGTTTAGTGTTAGAGCTTAGGGTTATGGTTAGATTTGTGGTTAGTGTCAGGGTTAGGGTAGGGTTAGAAGTAAGGGTTAGGGTTAGGTTTAGGGGTAGGGTTAGGCATAGGGATAGTGTTAAGTTACGTTTAGGGGTACAGTTCATGTTAGGTATTACGGTCAGTGTTAGGGTTAGGTTAAGGGGTAGGGTTAGCGTTAGAGTTAGGGATTAATCTTAGGTTTAGGGTTAGGTTTATGATTACCATTAGGGTTAGGTTAGTTTTAGGGTTAGGGTTAGAGTTTAGTGTTAGGGTTCGGTTTATGGTTAGTGTTAGGGTTACAGTTAGGTTCAGGGTTAAATTTTAGGGGTATTGTAACATTTAGGATTAGGGTCATTTTTAGGGTTAGGATTAGAATTAAGGTTAGTGTTAGGTTTAGGGTTAGGGTTTTGATTACTATTAGGGTACGGGTTAGGTTTAGGGTTAGGGTTAGGTGTTAAGTTTTAGAGAGAAGGTTATGGTTAGGCTTCAGGTTAGGGTTAGGGTTAGGGTTAGGTTTAGGGCTAAGGTATTAGGGATAGAGTTAGTGTTAAGGTTAGGCTTAGGGTTACGGTTAGGGCTATGTTTAGGTTTAGGGTAAGGTTCAGGGTTAGGAAATGTGTTAGGTTTAGGGTTTGGTTTAGGTTTGGGGACAGTATGAGGGTTAGGGTTAGTGTTAGGTTTAGGCTTAGAGTTTAGTTTTAGAGTAAGGTTTAGATTTAAGTTTAGGGTTAGGGTTAGGTTTAGGATTACAATTTATGGTTGTGGTAGGATTAGGGTAGGGTTACATTTAAGGTTAGGTTTAAGGCTAGGTTTAGGGTTAGAGTTAGGGGTTAGGTGTTAGGGAGAGAGTTAGGGTTAGGCTTCCGGTTATGATTAGGTTTTGGGTTATGATTAGGTTTAGGCTTAGGGTTATGGTTGGGGTTATGGTTAGGTTTAGGTTTAGGGTTAAATTTACAGCAAGGGTTAGCATTACAGTTATGGGTTAGGTGTTAGTGACAGGGTTAGTGTTAGGTTTAGGGTTAAGTATTACAATCAGGCTTCGGGTTAGTTTAGGGCATAGAGTTAGGGTTCGGGTAAGGGATTAATGTTAGGTTTAGGGTTAGGGTTATGATTAGGTTAAGGGTTAGGGCTAGGATTAGAAGTTAGGGTTAGTGGTAGGGTTAGGGTTATGGTTGCGGTTATGGTTAGGGTTAGTGTTATGTTTAGGGTTACAGGTTAGGGGTTAGTTAGAGTGTGAAGCTTAGGCTTCAGATTACAGTTAGGGTTAGGGTTAACTTTAGCTTTAGGGTAAGTTTTAGGGTTAGTGTTAGGGTTAGGTTTAGGGTTAGGTTTAGTGTTAATGTTAGGGTTAGGGTTATGATTAGGGTCAGGATTATAGGTTAGGTGTTCAAAGAGGGTTAGGGTTAGGCTTTGTGTTAGGATTATGGTTAGGGTTACGATTAGGTTTAGGGTTAAATTTAGGGTTAGGTTTAGGATTAGATTTAGTGTTAGTTTTAGAGTTAGGGTGAAGGTTAGGGGTTAGGTGTTAGGGATAGTGTTAGGGTTAGTGTTATGTTTAGGGTTAGGGTTAGGGTTAGGTATAGTGTTAGGTTTAGGGTTAGGATTAGTGGTTAAGTTTAGGGTTAGGATTACTGTTAGTTTTTCAGTTAAATTTAGAGGTTAGTGTTCGTGTTAGGGTTAGAGTTAGGGGTAGTGATAGAGTTAGGGTTAGGGTTAGAGTTAGTGTTAGGGTTATGGTTATGTTTAGGGTTAGGGTTAGTGTTAGTTTTAGGATTTGTATTTAGGGTTAAGTTTAGGGTTATGATTAGATTTAGGGTTAGGGTTAGGTATTAGGTGTTAGCCTTAAGTTTAGGGTTAGTGTTAGGGTTATGGTTAGAGGTTACCGATAAGTTTAGGGTTAGGGTTAGTGTTAGGGTTATGGTTTAGTTTAGAGTTAAATGTTAGGATTAAAGTTAGGTTTAGAAATTTGTTTTAGTGTTAGTGTTAGTTTTAGGGTTAGGGTTAGTGTTAGGGTTAGAGGTTAGTGTTAGGTTTATAGTTAGGTTTACGGTAAAGGTAAGGGTTAGTGTTTGGTTGAGGGTTAGACGTATGGGTTTAGGGTTAGGGTTATGGTTAGGGTTAGGGTTAGGCTTATAGTTATATTTAGGGTTAGCGTTAGTTTTAGGGTTAGGGTTAGGGTTCGTGTTAGAGGTATGGGTTAGGGTTAGGGTTAGGGTCGTTTTTAGGGTTATGGTAGGTTTAGCGTTAGGATTAGTGTTATGTATTATGGTCAGTGTTAGTGTCAGTTTAATGGGTAGGGTTAGGGTTAGGGTTAGCAATTAATGTTATGTTTAGTGTTAGGTTTATGACTAGGGTTAGGGTTATGGTTAGTGTTGGTATTAGGGTTAGAATTTAGGGTTATGGTTAGGTATAGGGTTATTGTTAGTGTTAGGTTTAGGTTTCGGTTCAGAATTTAGGGTTAGGTTTAAGGTTAGGGTTATGCTTAGAGTTTTTGATTAGCGTGAGTGTTAGGGTTAGGGTTAAAGCTTAGGTTAAGTTTAGCGTCACGGTTAGGGTTAGTTTTAGAGGTTCGTGTTAGGGTTATGTTTAGGGTTAGTGTTAGGTTTAGAGTTATGTTTAGGTTTAGGGTTAGTGTTAGGGTTAAGGATAGAATTAGGGTTAGGGTTATGTTTAGGGTTAGGTTCATGGTTAGGCTTTGTGTTACAGTTATGTTTAGGGATAGGGTTATGGCAAGGGTTAGGGTTAGGTTGAGAATTAGGGTTAGGTTTAGGGTTAGGTTTAGGGTTAGGGTTAGGGTTAGAAGTAAGGTTTAATTTTAGGTTTAGGTTTACACTTAGGGACAATTTTAGGGTTAGGATTAGTGTTAGAGGTTAGGGTTAGGGTTAGTGTTAGCGTTAGGGTTAGCCTTAGGGTTAGGATTAGAGGTATGTGTTAGAGTTAGGTTTAGGGTTAGGTTTAGGGTTAGGGTTAGGGTTAGGAGTTAGGTGTTAGAGAGAGTGTTAGGAGTCGGCTGCATGTTATGGTTAGGGTTAAGGTTACGATTCGGTTTAGGGTTAGTGTTAGGGTTAAGGTTAGAGTTTAGAATTAGGGTTAGGGGTAGCATTAGTGTTTTAGTTACGTTTAGAGTTTAGGTTTAGGGTAACGGTTAGGGTTATGGTTAGTGTTAGTGTTAGGGTTATGGTTAGAGGTTAGCGTTAGTTTTAGGGTTAAGGTTAGGTTTAGGGTTAGGGTTAGCTTTATGGTTGGGGTTATGGTAGTGTTATGGTTAGGGTTAGGTATTACTGTCAGGTTTAGGGTTTGGTTAAGGGGTAGGTTTAGCGTTAGGGTTAGGGATTAATGTAAGTTTAGGGTTAGTGTTATGTTTAGGGTTAGGGTTAAGTTTAGTGTTACAGTTAGGGTTAGGTTTTGGGTTACAGTTTGAGTTAGGGTTAGGTTTAAGGTTAGGATTAGGATTAAGATTTGAATTTAGGGTTAGGGTTATGTTTAGGGTTAGGGTTATGGTTAGATTTAGGTTTAGGATTAGGTTTAGGTTTACAGTTAGTTTTAGAGTTAGGGTTAGGGGTTAAGTGTTAGGGATAGGATTAGGGTTTGTGTTAGAGTTAGGGTTAGGGTTAGCTTTTTTAGGGTTAGAGTTAGGGTTAGTGTTAGGGCTTAAGTGTTAGGTGTAGAATTAGGGTTATTGTTAGGGTTAGGGTTAGGTTTGCGGTTAGATTTAGGGTTAGGTTTACAGTTAGGTTTAGGGTTACAGATATTGTTAGTGTTAGAATTAGTCTTTAGGCTTAGTGTTAGGGTTAGAATTAGGGTTAGGGTTGTGGTTAGAAGTAAGCGTTAAGTTTAGTGTTAGATTTTGGAGTTAGTGTTATGGTTAGGGTAAGGGTTAGGCTTAGTGTTTATGGTTAAGGTTAGTGTTAGTGTTAGTGTTGGTCTTTGGGGTAGTGTTAGAGGTATGGGATAGGGTTATGGTTAGGGTTAGTTTTAGGATTAGGTTAAGGATTATGCTATGGTTACGGTTAGGGTTAGGTATTGCAGTCAGGTTTAGGTTAGTTTAAGGTGTAGGTTTAGTGTTATGGTTATGGATTTGAATTTAGGGTTAGGGTTATGTTTAGGGTTAGGGTTATGGTTAGATTTAGGGTTAGGATTAGGTTTAGGTTTACAGTTAGTTTTAGAGTTAGGGTTAGGGGTTAAGTGTTAGGGATAGGATTAGGGTTTGTGTTAGAGTTAGGGTTAGGGTTAGCTTTACGGTTAGTTTTAGGGTTAGTGTTAGGGCTTAAGTGTTAGGTGTAGAATTAGGGTTATTGTTAGGGTTAGGGTTAGGTTTGTGGTTAGATTTAGGGTTAGGTTTACAGTTAGGTTTAGGGTTACAGATATTGTTAGTGTTAGAGTTAGTCTTTAGGCTTAGTGTTAGGGTTAGGATTAGGGTTAGGGTTGTGGTTAGAGGTAAGCGTTAAGTTTAGTGTTAGATTTTGGAGTTAGTGTTATGGTTAGGGTAAGGGTTAGGCTTAGTGTTTATGGTTAAGGTTAAGGTTAGTGTTAGTGTTAGTGTTGGTCTTTGGGGTAGTGTTAGAGGTATGGGTTAGGGTTATGGTTAGGGTTAGTTTTAGGATTAGGTTAAGGATTATGCTATGGTTACAGTTAGGGTTAGGTATTGCAGTCAGGTTTAGGTTAGTTTAAGGTGTAGGTTTAGGGTTAGGGTTAGGGATTAATGTTAGGTTTAGGGTTATGGTTATGGTTAATGTTAGGGTTAGGGTTAGTGTTAGGGTTAGTATTACATGTTAAGGTTAGTGGTAGGGTTAGTGTTATGGTTACAGTTAGGTATAATTTTAGGGTTATGTTTAGAGATAGGCGTTGGTTGTTGGGGAGAGGGTTAAGATTAGGCTTCGAGTTATGGTTAGCGTTAGGGTTATGATTAAGTTTAGGGTTAGGGTTAGGTGTTAAGTTTTAGAAAGAGGGTTATGGTTAGGCTTCCCATTAGGGTTAGGGTTAGGGTTAGTTTTAGGGGTAAGGTATTATGTATAGAGTTAGCATTAGGTTTAGGGTTAGGGTTAGGTTTAGTGTTAGGGTTATGTTTAGTTTTAGGGTAAGGTTCAGTTTTAGGGATAGTGTTAGGTTTAGGGTTGGGTTTAGGGTTAGGGACAGTCTTAGTGTTAGGGTTAGGGTTAGGGTTAGGTTTAGGGTTAGAGTTTAGGTTTAGGGATTGCTTTAGGTTTGAGTTTAGGGTTAGTGTTAGTTTTAGGATTACAATTTATGGTTGGGTTAGGATTAGGTTTAGAATTACATTTAAGGTTAGGGTTAGGGTTAGGTTTAGGTTTAGAGTTAGGGGTTAGTTGTTAGGGAGAGGGTTAGGGTTAGGCTTCCAGTTACGGTTAGGTTTTGGGTTACGATTAGGTTTAGGCTTAGGGTTATGGTTAGTGTTAGGGTTACGATTAGCTTAATGTAAGGCTTAGGTTTAAGGTTAGTGTTAGTGTTAGTTTTATTGTTAGTTTTAGGTTTAGGTTTAGCGTCAGGGTTAGGGGTTAGGTGTTAGGGATAGGTTTAGGGTTAGGGTTACATTTACGGTTAGGGTTTGTGTTAGGGATAGTGTTAGGTTTAGAGTTAGGGTTTAGGGTTAGTGTTAGGGTTAAGGTTAGTGTTAGGCTTAGGTTTTGGGTTATAGTTTATGGTTATGTTTAGGTTAGGTTTAGGGTTAGTGTTAGGGTTACGGTTAGGGTTAGGGTTAGGTTTAGGGTTAGGGTTATGATTAGGGTGAGGATTATAGGTTAGGTGTTCAAAAGTGTGTTTGGTATAGGCTTTGGGTTAGGGTTAGGGCTAAGGTTACGATTATGTTTAGTGTTAAATTTAGGGATAGGGTTAGGATTAGATTTAGTGTTAGTTTTAGAGTTAGGGTTAAGGTTAGTGTTAGGTGTTATGGATAGTGTTAGGGTTAGTGTTATGTTTAGGCTTAGTGTATGGTTAGGTATAGTGTTAGGGTTAGGGTTAGTGATTAAGTTTAGCTTTAGGATTATTGTTAGTGTTATGGTTAAGTTTAGATGTTAGTGTTTGTGTTAGGGTTAGGGTTAGGGTGAGTGTTAGGGTTATGGTTAGGGTTAGGATTAGAGTTAGGGTTAGGGTTAGTGTTAGGGGTAGGTTTATGGTTAGGGTTAGTGTTAGGATTAGAATTTAGGGTTAAGGTAAGGATTAGGTTTAGTGTTAGGGTTAGGTGTTACGTGTTAGCCTTAATATTAGGGTTAGTGTTAGGGTTATGGTAAGGTTACCATTAGGTTTAGGGTTAGGTTTATTGTTAGGGTTATGGTTCACGTGAGAGTTAAAGGTTAGGATTAAGGTTAGGTTTAGAAGTTTGTTTTAGTGTTAGTTTTAGGTTTAGGGTTAGAAGTTAGTGTTAAGTTAATAGTTACATTTAGAGTTAAGGTATGGGTTAGGGTTCGGTTTAGGGTTAGATGTATGGGTTAGTGTTAGGGTTAGGGTTAGGATTAGGGTTAGGTTTAGGGTTAGCATTAGTTTTAGGGTTAGGGTTAGGGTAAGTGTTAGAGGTATGGGTTAGGCTTATGGATAGGGTTATGGTTAGGTTTAGAGTTATTGTTGGTTTAGCACTAGGGTTAGGTTTACGTATTATGCTCCATGTTAGTGTTAATTTAGTGGATAGGGTTAGGGTTAGGTTTAGCAATTAATGTTATGTTTAGTGTTAGGTTTATTGCTAGGGTTAAGTTAGGGATAGTGTTAGTTTTAGGGTTAGAATTTAGGGTTAGGTTTAGCGTCAGGTTTAGGGGTTAGGTGTTAGGGATAGGTTTAGGGTTAGGGTTACATTTACGGTTAGGATTTGTGTTAGGGATAGTGTTAGGTTTAGAGTTAATGTTTAGGTTTAGTGTTAGGGTTAGTGATTATTTTTTAGGGAGAGAGTTAAATTAGGATTCAGCTATGGTTAGCGTTAGGGTTATGAATAAGTTTAGGGTTAGGCTTAGGGTTAGGGTTAGTTGTTAAGTTTTAGGAAGAGGGTTATGGTTAGGCTTCAGGTTAGGTTTAAGGTTAGGTGTAAGTTATTAGGGATAGAGTTAGTATTAGGCTTAAGGTTAGAGTTAGGGTTAGGGTTAGGGTTAGGTTTTGGTTTAGGGTAAGGTTCAGGGTTAGGGATAGTGTTAGGTTTAGGGTTGGGTTTAGGGCTAGTGATAGTATTAGGGTTAGGGTTAGGGTTAGGGTTAGGGTTATTTTTAGGGTTAGGTTTAGGGTTAGAGTTTAGGTTTAGTGTTAGGTTTAGGTTTAAGTTTAGAGTTAGGGTTAGGTTTAGGATTACAATTTATGGTTGGGGTAGGATTAGGGTTAGGGTTACATTTAAGGTTAGGGTTAGGGTTAGGTTTAGGTTTAGAGTTAGGGGTTAGGTGTTAGGGAGAGGCTTAGAGTTAGGATTCCGGTTATGGTTAGGTTTTGGGTTACGATTAAGTTTAGGCTTTGGGTTATGGTTACGGTTAAAGTTAGGTTTAGGTTTAGGGTTAGATTTAGAGTTAGGGTTAGCGTTAGCATTAGGGGTTAGGTGTTAGTTACAGGGTTAGGGTTAGTGTTTGGGTTAAGTATTACAGTCAGTCTTCGGGTTAGTTTAAGGTGTAGAGTTAGGTTTAGGGTAAGGGATTTATGTTAGGTTTAGGGTTAGGTTTATGGTTAGGTTTAGGGTTAGGGCTAGGATTAGAAGTTAGGGTTAGTATTATCGTTATCATTATGTTATGGTTATGGTCATGGTTAGGGTTATGGTTATTGTTAGGGTTAGGGTTTAGGCGTTAGGTAGAGAGTTAAGCTTATGCTTTGGATTACAGGTAGGCTTAGGGTTACAAATAGCTTTAGGGTAACGCTTAGGGTTAGGCTTTGTGTTAGCGTTAGTTTTATTGTTAGTTTTAGGGTTAGGTTTAGCATTAGGTTTCGGGATTATGTGTTAGTGATTGGGTTAGTGTTAGGGTTAGGTTTACGGTTAGGGTTAGTGTTAGGGATAGGGTTAGGTTTAGAGTTCGGGTTTAGGATTAGTGTTCGACTTAAGGTTAGGTTTATGTTTACGTTTAGGGTTATAGTTTACGGTTATGTTTAGGTTAGGTTTAGGGTTAGTGTTAGGGTTAGGGT
The DNA here is from genome assembly GCF_034190915.1 of Cavia porcellus. Classification (NCBI taxonomy): domain Eukaryota; kingdom Metazoa; phylum Chordata; class Mammalia; order Rodentia; family Caviidae; genus Cavia; species Cavia porcellus. The sequence continues at coordinate 8,434,373 of NW_026947518.1, forward strand.
TAGGGTTATGTTTAGGATTATGATTAGGGTGAGGATTAGAGGTTAAGTGTTAAAAAGAGTGTTAGGGTTAGGCTTTGGTTTAGGGTTACGGTTAGTGTTAAGTTTAGGGTTAAATTTAGGGTTAAGTTTAGGGTTAGATTTAGTGTTAGTTTTAGAGTTAGGGTTAAGGTTAGGGGTTAAGTTTTAGGGTTAGTGCTAGGGTTAGTGTTAGGTGTAGGGTTAGGGGTAGGGTTAGGGATAGTGTTAGGGTTAGGATTAGGGTTAGTGGTTAAGTTTTGGGTTAGGATTACGGTTAGTGTTATGGTTAAGTTTAGATGTTAGTTGTTCGTGTTCATGTTAGGGTTATGGTTAGTGTTAGGGTTAGAGTTAGTGTTAGGGTTAGTGGTTCAGTTTAGGGTGAGGATTACAGTTAGTGTTACGGTTAAGTTTAGAGGTTAGTGTTCTTGTTAGGTTTAGGGTTAGGGTTAGTGCTTGGGTTAGTGTTAGGGTTCGGGTTAGAGTTAGGTTTAGGGTTAGGGTTAGTGCTTGGGTTAGTGTTAGGGTTCGGGTTAGAGTTAGGCTTAGAATTTAGGGTTAGTGTTAGGGCTAGGATTAGTTTAGGGTTATGGTTAGGTGTGAGGTGTTAGTGTTAAGGTTAGTGTTAGTGTTAGGGTTATACTTAGAGGTTACCGTTAGGTTTAGGGATAGGGTTAGGGTTAGGGTTATGGTTAGCGTTAGAGTTAGGGTTTTAGGTTAGTGTTAGGTTTACAGTTAGGTTTAGGGTTAAGGCAAGGGTTAGGGTTAGGTTTAGGGTTAGAGGTATGGGTTAGCATTAGGGTTAGTGTTATGGTTAGTGTTAGGTTTACAGTTAGGGTTAAGTTAGTTTTAGGGTTAGCATTAGTTTTAGGGTTAGGGTTAGGGTTAGTGTTAGAGTTATGGGTTGGTTTAGGGTTAGGGTTCTGGTGTAGGGTTATGGTACGTTTAGAGTTTGTGTTAGGGTTACATATTATGGTCAGTGTTGGTGTTAGTGTTAGTTTAATGGGTAGGGTTAGTGTTAGGGTTAGGGTTAGCGATTAGTGTTAGGTTTAGTGTTAGGTTTATGGCTAGGGTTAAGGTTAGGGTTACTGTAAGTTTTAACGTTAGAGTTTAGGATTATCATTAGGTTTATGGTTACTGTTAGTGCTAGTGTTATGTTTCGGTTTAGAATTAGGGTTAGGGTCAGTGTTAGGGTTAGGCTTAGAGGTTATGGTTAGTGCGAGTGTTAGTGTTAGGTTTAAAGCTTAGTTTTAGGTTTAGTATCGCAGTTAGGGTTAGGGTGTGGTTTAGAAGTTAGTGTTAGGGTTATGTTTAGGGTTAGGGTTAGGGTTAGGGTTAGGTTTAGAGTTATGTTTAGGTTTAGGGTTAGTGTTAGGGTTAAGGATAGAATTAGGGTTAGGGTTAGGATCACGGTTAGGCTTTGGGTTATGGTTATGTTTAGGGTTAGGGTTATGGTAAGGGTTAGGCTTAGGTTGAGGTTTAGGGTTAGGATTAGGGTTAGGGTTAGAAGTTAGGTTTAATGTTAGGTTTAGGGTTACAGTTAGGGACAGGTTTAGGGTTAGGGTTAGTGTTAGAGGTTAGGGTTTGGGTTATCGTTAGGGTTAGCATTAGGTTTAGGATTAGAGGTATGCATTAGGGTTAGGTTTAGGGGTAGGGTTAGTTTTAGGGTTAGGGTTAGGGTTAGGGTTAGGAGTTAGTTGTTAGGAAAAGTGTTAGGGGTAGGCTTCATGTTACGGTTAGTGTTAATGTTATGATTAGTTTTAGGGTTAGTGTTATGGTTAAGGTTAGAGTTTAGAATGAGGTTTAGGTGTAGCGTTAGTGTTTTGATTATGGTTAGAATTTAGGTTTAGTGTTAGCGTTAGGGTTAGTGTTAGGGTTAGGGTTATGGTTAGAGGTTAGCATTAGGTTTAGAGTTAAGGTTAGGTTTATTGTTAGGGATAGGGTTAGCTTTATGGTTGGCGTTATGTAGTGTTTGGATTAGGGTTAGGTATTACTGCAGGCTTAGGTTTTGTTTAAAGTGTAGGTTTAGGGTTAGGGTTAGGGATTAATGTTAGGTTTAGTGTTAGTTTTATGTTTAGGGCTAGGGTTAGGTTTAGCGTTAGGGTTAGGGGTTACATGTTAGAGATAGGGTTATGGCTAGGGTAGGGTTATGGTTAGGTTTACAGTAATGGTTCGGGTTAGATATAGTGTTAGCTTTAGTTTTAGGGTAATGGTTAGGTTACAGTTAGGCTTCGGGTTATTTTGAGGGTTAGAGTTATGATTAGGTTAGGGTTAGGTTTAGGGTTTGGGTTAAGGTTAGATGTTAGGGATAGTTTTAGGTTTAGGTTTAGTGTTATGGTTTGAGTTTAGGGTTAGTGTTATGGTTAGCGGTTAGCGTTAGGTTTGGTTTAGGGTTAAGGTTAAAACTTAGGTTTAGGGTTAGGGTTTGAGTTAGGGTTAGGGTTAGGGTTAGATGTTAGTGATATGTTTAGATTTAGGGTTAGTGTTAAAGCTTAAGGTTGGGGTTAGTGTTAGTGTTAGTGTTATGGTTAGGGTTAATTTTCATGTTAGGGTTAGGGTTAGGGTTGGGGATATTATTTGAAGTTAGCATTTGGTTTAGGGTTAGATTTAGGGTGAAGGTTAGGGTTAGGGTTAGGCATATAGGTTATGGTTAGCGTTAGGGTTAGGGTTAGGGTTAGTGTTAGGGTTACAATTAAGTTAGGGTTAGGTTTAGGAATACAATTAGGTGATGGTTAGGGTTACAGTTAGGGTTATGGTTAGGGTTTGCGTTTAGGGTTAGGGTTAGTGGGAGGGTTAGTGTTATGTTTAGCATTTTGTTTACATTGAGGTTTAGGGTTAGTTTTATGGTTATGGTTAGAAGTTAGGTATAGTGTTAGGTTTAGTGTTAGGGTTAGGGATAAGTTTAGTGTTAGGGTTAGAGTTAGAGGTTAGAGTTAGTGTTACATTTAGGGTTAGCGTTAGCGATAGGGTTAGAGGTATGTGTTAGGTTTAGGGTTAGTCTTAGGGTTAGGGTTAGGGTTAGGGTTAGGGTTATGCTAGGGTTAGAGTTAAGTTTAGTGTTAGGTATTACAGTCAGGTTTAGGGTTAGTTTAAGGGGTAGGGTTAGGGTTAGGGTAAGGAATTAATGTTAGATTTATGGTTAGGGTTATTGTTATGGTTAGGGTTAGGGTTAGGGTTAGGTTTAGAGGTTAATGTTAGTGTTAGTGTTAGTGTTAGTGTTAGGGTCAGTGTTACGGTTAGAGTTTAAGGTTAGGTTTAAGGTTAGTGTTAGGGTTATGGTTAGAGGTTAGCATTCCGTTAAGTTTTAGAGTTTGAGTTAGGGTTAGGTTTAGGGTTAGGTTTCGGGTAAGGCTTAGGACAAGGGTTAGTGGCTAGGTTTAGTGTTAGGATTATGGTTAGTGCTATGGTTAGTTTTAGAGGTTAGTTTTAGTGTTAGAATTAGGGTTAGGGTTAGTGCTAGCATTAGGGTTAGAGATTAGGTTGGGATAGGGTTAGGGTTAGGGTAAGGGTTAGGGTTATGGTTATAGGTTAGATTTAGCATTAGGGTTAGTGTTACTCTTAGTGTTTGGGTTATGATTAAGGTTAAGTTTAGGGGTTAGGTGTTAGGGAGAGGGTTAGGGCTAGGCTTTGTGTGATGGTTACGGTTAGGATTACGATTAGGTTTAGGATTACGGTTAGGGTTAGGGTTAGTTTTAGGGTTAGTTTTAGAGTTAGGTTTAAGGTTTGGGTTAGGGGTTAGGTGATTTGATAGGGTTAGGTTTAGGGTTAGGGTACGATTTAGGGTTAGGTTTAGGGTTAGACATAGTGTTAGGGTTACGGTTAGGGTTAGTGTTAGAATTAGTGTTACAGTTAGAATTTAGGGTTAGGTTTAGCGTTAGGGTTAGGTTTAGGGCTAGGTTAAGGGTTATGGTTTGTGTTAGGATTATGCTTAGAGGTTAGCATTTGGTTTAGGGTTAGTTAGTGTTAGGGTTATGATTAGGATTAGGCTTAGAGGTTATTGGTAGGGTTAGTTTTAGGGTTAGTGTTAGGGTTAGGGTTAGGGTGAAAGCTTAGGTTCCGGGTTAGGTTTAGGGTTAGGGTAAGCGTTAGGGATAGGTTAAGGGTTAGGATTAGGTTTAGTTATTAATTTAGGGTTAGGGTTACGGTTAGGGTTAGGGTTAGCTTTAGGGGTTAGTTTTAGGGTTAGGGTTAGGGATAGGGTTAGTGTGAGCGTTAGGGTTAGGGTTAGAGTTATGGTTAGGGTTAGGGTTAGCCTTAGCGTTATAGTTAGGGTTAGGATTACATTTAGGTTAACGTTAGGGTTAGGGTTAGGTTTTGCATTAGATGTAGTGTTACGGTTAGGGTTAGGGTTAGGGTTCGTTTAGGTGTTATTTGTTAGGGATAGGGTTATGGGTTTGGGTTAGTGTTACTGTTAGGTTTAGGGTTATGGTTAGAGTTAGGATTATGGTTAGGGTTAGCGTTTAGGGTTAGGCTTAGTGTTAGGGTTAGTGTTATGGTTAGGGTTAGGGTTACGTTCAGGTTTAAGTTTAGGTTAACATTAGTCTTACAAGTTAGGTTTAGTGTTAGGTTTAGGGTTAGGATTAGGGTTATGGTTGTGTTGGGGTTATGGTTAGAGGTTAGCATTTGGTTTAGGGTTAGAGTTAGGGTTAGGGTAAGGGTTAGGATTAGGCTTAGTGTTTATGGTTAGAGTTAGGATTAGGGTTAGGAATTAAAGTCAGGCCAAGGGTTAGTTTAATTGTAGGGTTACAGTTAGGGTTACTGTCAGGGTTACGATTAGGGTTAGAGATTATAGTTATGGTTAGGGTTATTGTTAGGGTTAGTGTTATGGTTAGCATTAGATGTTAGTATTAGTGTAAGGGTTAAGTTTAGGTTTAGGTTTAGGGTTAGGGTTAGAAGTTATGGTTAGTGTTAGGATTAGGGTTAGGTTTAGGGTTAGGGTTAGTGTTAGGTTTAGGGTTAGGATTTAGGGTTAGTGTTAGGATTAGGGTTAAGCTTAGAGTTACGGTTAGGCTTCAGATTACGGTTAGGTTAGTGTTACAATTAGGTTTAGGGTTAGGCTTAGGGTTAGGTTTAGGGTTATGTTTAGGTTTAGCATTAGGGATAGGGCTTACGTGTTAGGGATAGGGTTAGGGTTAGGGTTAGGGTAGGGTGAGGGTTAGGTTTACGGTTATGTTTAAGGTTAGGTATATTGTTAGCTTTAGGGTAAGGGTTTAGGGTTAGTGTTAGGGTTGGGTAAGGGTTAGGGTTACGGTTTTTCTTTGGGTTATGGTGAGGGTTAGAGTTATGATTAGGTTAGGGTTAAGGCTAAGGTTAGATATTAGGGATAGTTTTAGGGTTAGGGTGTGTGTTACGCTTAGAGTTTAGGATTAGGTTTAGGGTTAGAGTTATGGTTAGTGGTTAGCATTAGGTTTGGTTTAGGTTTAGGGTTAAAGCTTAGGTTTATGGTTAGGGTTAGGATTAGATGTTAGGGATAGGTTTAGGTTTAGGGTTAGTGTTAAAGCTTAAGTTTAGGGTTAGGGCTGGTGTTAGGGTTAGGGTTAGGGTTAATTTTAGTGTGAGGTTTAGGGTTAGGGTTATGGTTAGAGGTGAGCATTATGTTTAGGGTTAGATTTAGGGTGAAGGTTAAGGTTAGGATTAGGCATAGAGGTTATGGTGAGTGTTAGAGTTAGTGTTAGGGTTAGGGTTAGGGTAACACTTAGGTTAGTGTTTAGGCTTAGGGTTACCATTAGGTGAGGCGTAGGGTTAGGGTTAGGGTTAGGGTTATGTTTAGGGTTAGCGTTTAGGGTTAGGGTTAATGTGAGGGTCAGTTTTATAGTTAGCGTTAGGGTTAGGTTGAGGTTTAGGGTTAGTTTTAGGGTTAGGGTTAGGGTTAGACGTTAGATATAGTGTTAGCTTTACTGTTGGTTAGAGTTAGGTTAAGCATTAGGGTTAGTGTTAGAGGTTAGGATTAGGGTTAGGTTTAGGGTTAGGGTTAGGTATTACAGTCAGGGTTAGGGTTAGTTTAATGGGTAGGGTTAGGGTTTGGGTTAGGGATTAATGTTAGATTTACGTTTAGGGTTATGGTTATGGTTAGGGTTAGGGTTATGGTTAGGGTTAGGGTTAGAGATTAGTGTTAGTGTTAGGGTTAGGGTCAGTGTTATGGTTAGTGTTTAGGTTTAGGTTAGGTTTAGGGTTAGGGTTAGGTTTAGGGTTAGATGTTAACATTCGGTTAAGTGTTAGAGTTAGTATTAGGGTTAGGTTTAGGGTTAGGGTTAGGACAAGGGTTAGTTGTTAGGTTTAGGTTTAGGATGACAGTTATTGCTAGGGTTAGTTTTAGATGTTAGTTTTAGTGTTAGGATTGGGGTTAGGGTTAGTGTTAGCATTAGGGTTAGGGGTTAGGTTGGGTTAGGGTTAGGGTTAGGGTTATGTTTAGAGGTTAGGTTTAGGGTTAGGGTTAGGTTTAGGATTAGAATTAGTGTTACAGTTAGCGTTTAGCATTAGTTTTAGGGTTAGGGTTAGGGCTAGGTTTAGGTTTATCGTTCGTGTTAGGGTTATGATTAAAGGTTAGCATTTGGTTTAGAGTTAGAGTTAGGGTTAAGGTTAGTATTAGGCTTAGAGGTTATGTTCAGGGTTAAAGCTTATTTTCAGTGTTAGGTTTATGGTTAGAATAAGGGTTAGGGATAGGGTAAGGTTTAGGATTAGGGTTAGTTATTAGTTTTAGGGTTATGATTACAGTTATTGTTAGGGTTAGTGTTAGGGGTTAGTTTTGGTGTTAGGGTTAGGGATAGGATTAGTGTGATGGTTAGTGTTAGGGTGAGAGTTACGGTTAGGGTTAAGGTTTTCCTTAGCGTTATGGTTAGGCTTAGGATTACATTTAGGCTAACGTTAGGGTTAGGATTAGGTTTAGGTTTAGGTTTAGGGTTAGGGTTAGTTTTAGGTGTTAGATGTTAGGGATAGGGTTATGGGTTAGTGTTAGGGTTATGGTTATGGTTAGGATTATGGTTAGGGTTAGCGTTAAGGTTTAGGCTTAGCGTTAGTGTTGTGGTTAGGGTTAAGTTGAGGTTTAGGGTTAGGTTAGAGTTAAGGTTAGTGTTAGGCTTAGTGTTAGATTTAGGGTTAGAATTTAGGTTTATGTTTAGGTTTAGCGTTAGGGTTAGTGTTAGGGTTAGGATTAGAATTTAGGGTTAGTGTTAGGTTTAGCTTTAGGGTTAGGTGTTAGGTGTTAGGGAGAGGGTTGTGGTTAGGCTTCGGATTACGGTTAGGTTTAGTTTTACGATTATGTTTAGGGTTAAGTTTAGTGTTATAGTTAGGGTTTGTTTTACGGTTAATCTTATGGTTAGGTTTAGCACTAGTTGTTAGGCGTTAGGGATAGAGTTAGCATTAGGGTTGGGGTTAGGTTTAGTGTTAGGGTTAGGTTTAGGGTTATGGCCAGTGTTAGGTTTAGGGTTAGGGTTAGTGTTAGGGATAGGGTTCGAGTTAGGGTTAGGGTTAGGCTTTAGGGTTAGGATTAGGTTTATTGTTATGGTTATGGTTAGGTTTAGGTTTAGAATTTTTGGGTTAGTGTTAGGGTTAGAGTTAGTGTTAGGTTAGGGTTATGGTTAGATATTAGGGTTAGGATTCGCTTAGGGTTAGGGTTATGGTTAGGGTTAGAGTTACGGTTAGGGTTAAGGTTAGGATTATGGTTAGTGTTTTGTTTAGAGTTAGGCTCAGGGTAGCCTTAGGGGTTACGTATTAGGGAGAGGGTTAGGGTTAGACTTTGGGTTTTGGTTTGGTTTAGAGTAAGGCTTAGGTTTCAGCTTAAGTTTACGGTTAGGTTTAGGGTTAGGTTTAGCCTTAGGTTTAGGTTTATGGTTAGTGTTATATTTAGGGGTACTGTTTAGGGTAGTGGTTAGGTTCAGTGTTCGATTTATGGTTAGTTTTAGGGTTAGGGCTAGGGTTAGCGTTAGTTTTACTTTAAGGTTTAGGGTTAGAATGAGGTTTAGGGTTAGTGTTTGAAGTTAGGTTTAATGTTAGTTTTAGTGTTAGTGTTAGGTTTAGGTTTAGGTTTAGTGGGTAGTGTTAGGTTTACGGTTAGTGTTAGGTTTAGGGTTTCAGTTAGTGTTAGGTTTTGGGTTAGAGATATGAGTTAGGCTTATGTTAGGGTTAGGATTAAGTTTAGGCTTATAGTTATGTATTACGTTCAGGGATAAGCTTAGTTTTAGGGTTATGTTTAGGGTTAGGGTTAGGGTTAGGGATTAAGTTTAGATTTAGGCTTCTGGTTATGGTGAGGCTTAGGTTTAGTGTTAGGTTTTGGGTTAGTTTTAGGGTTAGAGTTAGGGATAGGGTTATTGTTAGTGTTAGTGTAAGAGTTAGGGTTAGGGTTAGGGTAATGGTTAGGGTTAGGGTTAGGGTTAGAGTTTAGGGTTAGGGTTAGGGTTAGGGCGAGTTTTAGGGCTAAAGTTTAGGTTTAAGATTAGGTTTAGTGTTAGGGTTAGGGATAGGATTAGAATTTCGGGTTAGGGTTAGGTTAAGGTTTATGTTTAGGGGTTTGGTGTCAGGGAGAGGGTTATGGTTAACCTTCGGGTTACATTTAGGTTTAGGGTTACGATTAGGTTTAGGGTTTGTTTTATTGTTAGGGTTAGCGTTATAATTAGGGGTTAGTTGTTAGGTATAGAGTTAGCGTTAGGTTAGGGTTAGGTTTTGTGTTAAGTTAGGTTTAGGGTTAGGGATAGTGTTTTGTTTAGGTTTAAGGTTAGGGTTAGGGATAGCATTCGGGTTAGCATTAGTGTTTAGGGTTAGGGTTAAGTTGAGGTTTAGGATTTGGGTTATGATTAGGGTTAGGTGTAGAGTAAGGGTTACGTTTTGGATTTGGGTTAGGGTTAGGCTTAGAGTTTAGGGTTAGCGTGAGGGTTAGGGTTAGTGTTAGGGTTAGGATTAGTTTTAGATTTAGGGTTAGATATTAGGTTTAGGTTTAGGATTAATGTTAGGGTTAAGGTTCAGTTTACGATTAGAATTTAGGGTTATGGTTAGTGTTAGGTTTAGGGTTAAGGTTAGGGTTAGGGTTATGCCTAGCTTTAGGCCTAGCATTAGGGGTTAGGTGTTAGGGAGAGGGTTAGGGTTAGTGTTAGAGTTAGGGTTAGTGTTATGGTTAGGTTTATGGTTAGTTTTAGGGTTACAAATAGTGTTACCATTATGCTTAGCGTTAGGTTTATGTTTAGTTTCAGGGTTAGGTTTAGTGTTAGGGTTAGGTGTTAGGTGTAAGGGATAGGTTTAGTGTTAGGGTTAGGGTTAGGGTTAGTGTTAGGGTTAGGTTTATGGTTAGGTTTTGGGTTACGGATAGGGTTACGGTTATGCTTAGGGTTAGGGTTAGGGTTAGGGTTAGGGTTAAGATTAAGGTTAGGGTTATGGTTAGTGGTTAGCATTAAGTTTAGTGTTAAATTTGGCTTTAGCGTTAGTGTTAATATTAGGGTTAGAGTTTATGGCTAGGGTTAGTGTTACGGTTGGGGTTAAAGCTAAGCTTTAGGGTTAGTGTTATGGTTAGGGTTAATGTTAGGATTAGAGGTTAGAGTTAGGGTTAGGTTGAGGGTTAGTGTTTTTGTTAGTGTTAGGGTTAGTTTTAGGGTTAAGTTTAAATTTAGGTTTAGGTTTGGGTTTGGGTTAGGGTTAGGGTTATGATTAGTTTTAGTGTTAGGGTTAGGGATAGGGTTATGGTTGGTCTTTGGGTTATGGTTAGAGTTTGTGTTAGGGTTTTGGCTACGGTTAGGTTTTGGTTGAGTTTTAGGGTTAGGGTTAGGTTTATGGTTAGAAGTTAGGTTTAGTATTAGGTTTAGGGTTAGTGTTTGGGATAGGTTAGTGTTAGTGTTAGGGTTAGGGTTAGGTTTAGGGTTAGAGGTTAAGGTTAGGGTCAGCTTTAGTGTTAGATTTAGGGTTAGGGTTAGAGTTAAGGTTAGTGTTACTGTTAGGGTTAGTGTTAGGGTTAGAGTTTAGGGTGAGTGCTAGGGTGAGGGTTAGTGTTAGTGTTAGGGTTAGGGTTAGGTTTCGGTTTAGGGTTACGGTTACTGTTAGGATTAGAATTATTGCTTGGGGTACGGTTAGGGTTATTGTTACTGTTAGGGTTAGGTTTAGTGTTAGGTTCAGGTTTAGGGGTTAATTGTTAGGGAGAGGGTCAGGGTTAGGCTATAGGTTACGTTTAGTTATAGGGTTATGATTAGTTTTAGGGTAAGTTTTAGGCTTAGGGTTAGGTTTAGGGTTAGGGTTAGTGTTAGGGTTAGGGTTAGATTTACGGTTAGTTTTAGGGTTAGGGGTATGGATTAAGTGCTAGTGATAGGATTAGTCTTAGGCTTAGGGTAGTGTTAGGGTTAGGGTTACGTTTAGGTTTACAGTTAGTTTTAGTGTTACGTTTAGTGTTAGGATTAGAGGTTAAGTGTTAGGGATAGGATTAGAGTTATGTTTAGGGATCGGGATATGGTTAGTCTAAAGGTTAGGTTGATGGTTAGGTTTTGAGTTATGGTTAGTTTTAGTGTTAGGGTTAGGCTTTAGGGTTAGGGTTAGGGTTAGGATTAGGGTTAGTTTTATGGTTAGAGTTTAGTTTTAGGTTTAGTGTTAGAGTTTGGTGTTAGGCTTAGGTTTAGGGTTAGGCTTAGATTTTTTTCTTAGTGATAATGTTAGTGGTTGCTTTAAAGCTTAGGTTTTGGCTTATTTTTAGGATTAGGGTTAGTGTTAAGGTTAGTGTTAGGGTTAGAGTTAGATGTATGGGTTAGGTTTATTGTTATGGTTAGGGTTGGGTTAGGGTTAGAGTTAGGGTTGGGCTAGGGTTAAGGTTATTCTGAGGTTAGTGTTAAGCTTAGGGTTATGCTTAGGTGTTACAGTCAGGCTTAGGGTTAGTTTAAGGGGTAAGTTTAGGGTAGGGTTAGCGTTAGGGATTAATGTTAGGTTTAGGATTATATTTATGGTTAGTGTTTGGGTTAGGGTTAGGGTTAGGGTTAGGATTAGAAGTTAGGGTTAGGGGTAGGGTTAAGTTTATGGTTACAGTTAGAGTTATGTTTAGTGTTAGGGTTAGGGGTTACCTCTAAGGGAGAGGGTTAAGATTAGGCTTTGGGTTGCTCTTAGCATTAAGGTTACAATTAGGTTTAGTGTTAGGCTGAGGGTTAGGGGTAGGGTCAGGTTTAGTGTTAGTTTTAGGGTTAGGTTTAGTGTTAGGGTTGGGGTTAAGTGTTAGGAATAGGGTTAGGGTTACGGTTAGGGTTAGGGTTAGGGTTAGGGTTAGGGTTAGGGTAAGGTTTAGATTTAAGGTTAGGGTTAGGGTTAAGAATAGTGTTATGTTTAGGTTTAGGGTTAGAATTGGTGTAAGGTTTAGAAGTTGGTTTAGGTTTAGGGTTAGTGTTAGGGTTAGGGTTAGATGCTAGGGTTATGTTTAGGGTTAGGGTTAGGGTTAGTGTTATGTTTAGAGTTTAGTGTTAGCGTTAGAGTTAGAGTTAGGGTTAAGGTTAGGTTTAGGGTTATGGTTATAGGTTAGTGTTAGGATTAGGGTTAGCGTTTGGTTTTAGGGTTAGTGTTAGGGTTAGGCTTAGAGGTTATGGTTAAGGTTAGGGTTAGTGTTAGGGTTAAAACTGAGGTTTAGGTTAGGGTTAGGGTTAGTGTTAGGTTAGTGTTAAGAATAATGTTAGGTTTAGGTTTAGGGTTACCATTAGTGCAAGGGTTAGAAGTTGCTTAGAGTTAGGTTTAGGATTAGGGTTAGGGTTAGATATTAGTGTTAGGGTTAGGGTTAGAGTTATGGTGAGAGTTTAGTTTTAGGGTTAGGGTTAGAGTTAGGGTTAAGTTTAGGGTTAGGGTTAAGTTTAGTGTTAGGTTTTGGTTTAGGGTTAGGATTAGTGTAAGGGTTAGAAGTTGGTTAGGTTTAGGGTTACGGTTAGGGTTAGGGTTAGTGTTATGGTTAGAATTTAGTGTTAAGGTTAGAGTTAGGTTTAAGGTTAGGTTTAGGGTTATGGTTATAAGTCATCGTTAGCTTTGTGTTTAGGATTAGGGTTAGGGTTAGGCTTAGAGGTTATGGATAAGGTTAGGGTAAGTGTTGGGGTTAAAACTGTGGTTTAGTTTAGGGTTAGGTTTAGGGTTAATAGTGTTAGGTTTAGGTTTACATTTACGATTAGTGCAAGGGTTAGAAGTTGCTTAGAGTTAGGGTTAGGATTAGGGTTAGGGTTAGATGTTAGTGTTAGGGTTAGCGTTATGGTTAGAATTATGGTTACAGTTTAGTTTTAGGATTAGGGTTAGGTTTAGGGTTAGGGTTAGATGTTAGCGTTAGGTTTAAGGTTAGAGTTTGTGTTTAGGGTTAGTGTTAGCGTTAGGCTTAGAGGTTATGGTTAAGGTTAGGGTTAGTATTAGGGTTAAAATTGAAGTTTAGGTTAGGGTTAGTGTTAGTGTTAGTATAGTTTTTGGGTTAGGGTTAGGTTTAGGTTTAGTGTTAGGGTTACAGTTAGGTTTAGAAGATGCTTTACTATTAGGGCTAGGGTTAGAGTTAGGGTTAAGATTAGGTTTAGGGTTAGTGTTAGGGTTTGTGTTAGGGTTAGGTGTTAGGTGTTAGGAATAGGGTTAGGGTTAGGTTTCACTTTATGGTTTGTGTTAGGGTTGTGATTAAGTTCACGTTTAGTCTTAGAGTTAGGTTTAGGGTTAGTTTTATGGTTAGGTTTAGTGTTGGTGTTGGGGGTTAGGTGTTAGTGATAGTGTCAGAGTTAGGGTTAGGTTTACGGTTAGGGTTAGGATTAGGGTAGTATTAGGGTTAAGTTTAGGGTTTAGGTTAGGTTTAGGGTTATTGTTAGTGTTAGTGTTAGTGTTAGGGTTCGGGTTAGGCTGAAAGTTTACGGTTATGGTTAGGGTTAGGGTTAGGTTTACGGTTAGGGTTAGGGAGAGGGTTTGGATTAGGATTAGGGTTAGGGTTAGGTTTAGGGGTCAGGTGTTAGGAATAGAGTTAGGGTTAGGGTTAGGGTTACGGTTAGGTTTCCAGTTTGCATTAGAATTATGGTTAGTTTTAGGGTTAGGGTTAGGGTTATGTTTAGAAGTTAGATGATATGGATAAGATTGTAGTTAGGGTTAGGGTTAGGTTTAGTGTTAGTGTTTAGGGTTAGGGTTAGGGTTAGGGTTAGGGCTAGAGTTTAGTTTTAGGGTTAGGTATAGCATTAGTGTTCGGGTTAGGGTTAGGGTTTTGATTACTAATTTAGCGGTCAGGTTTGGTTTAGAGTTAAGGGTATGGTTACCTTTAGGGTTAGGGTTAGGTTTAAGGTTAGGCTTAGGGTTAGGGTTAGGTGTTAGGTGTTAGGGAGCGGGTTATGATTAGGCTTTGGGTTACGGTTAGGTTTAGAGATATGATTAGGTTTAGGGTTAGGTTTACAGTTATGTTTAGGGTTTCCTTTATGGTGAGGGTTAGCCTTAGGGTTAGGGGTTAGGTTTTAGGGATAGATTTAAAATTAGTGTTATTGTTAGGTTTTGTTTTAGGGTTAGGAATAGTGTTATGTTTAAGGTTAGTGTTAGGGTTAGGGTTATGGATAGGGTTCAGGTTAATGTTAGGTTTAGGGTTTAGGTATAGGGTTAGGGTTAGATTTAGGCTTAGGGTTAGGGTTACAGTTAGGGTTAGGTTTAGGTTGAGATTTAGGGTTAGGGTTAGGTTAGGGTTAGGGTTAGTGTTAATGTTAGGGTTAGGGTTAGGCTTAGGGCTAGCATTAGGATTTAGGTATTAGGGAGAGTGTTAGGGCTGGGCTTTGGTTTAACATTAGGTTTAGTGTTCCGATTAGGTTTAGGCTTAAGTTTATAGTAAGGTTTAGGGTTAGGGTTATGGTTAGTGTTAAGTTTAGGGGTACTGTTTAGTGTTAGAGTTAGGTTTAGTGTTAGGTTTATGGTTAGTTTGTGGGTTAGGTCTAGGTTTAGGTTTAGGTTAAGTGTTAGGGTTAGGTAGAGGTTTAGGGTTAGGGTTAGAGTTAGGGTTAGAAGTTAGGGTTAGTGTTAGTGTTAGGGTTAGGTTTAGGGTTAGGTTTAGGGTTAGAGATTAGTGTTAGTTTTAGGGTTAGGGTTAGGTTTAAGGTTTAAGTTAGGGATAGGTTTAGGGTTAGAGTTATGCGTTAGGCTTAAGGGAGGGTTAGGGTTAGGGTTAGCGTTAGGTATTACAGTTAGAATTAGTTTTAATTTTAGTGTTAGGGTTAGGGATTAACGTTAGGTTTTGGGTTAAGGTTATGGTGAGAGTTAGGTTTAGCCTTAGGTATTGGGTTAGGGTTGGGATTAGGGTTAGACTTTAGGGTTAGTGTTAGGTTTAGTGTTAGGGTTTTGTTTAGAAATTAGGGTTAGACTTAGGGTTAGTGTTAGGATTAGGTTTAGGCTTATTGTAGGGTTAGGGTTAGGGTTATGGTTAGGTATTACAGTCAGGCTTAAAGTAAGATTAGGGTTAGATTTAGGTTTAGGTTTAGAGTTTAGGGTTAGGGTGAGGTTTAGGCTTATGGTCGGTTTAGTGTTAGGGTTAGGGTTAGAATTTAGGGTTAAGGTTAGGGTTATGGTTAGTGTTAGGATTATGGTTAGAGGTTAGCGTTAGTTTTAGTGTTACAGTTTGGGATTAGCATTAGTGTTAGGGTTAGGCTTAGAGGTTTTGGTTAGGGTTAATGTCAGGGTTAGGGCTAAAGCTTAGGTTTAGGGTTAGGGTTACGATTTTGGTTAGGGTTAGGTTTAGAGGTTAGTGTTAGGGTTAGTTTTAGGGTTACTGTTGGTGTTAGTGTTAGCTTTAGGTTTAGGTTTAGGGTTAGGATTATGTTTAGGATTAGGGTTAGTGTTAGGGTTAGGGATAGGGATAGGGTTACAGTTAGGCTTTGGTTTATGTTTAGAGTTAGGGTGAGGGTTATGGTTGGGTTAGAGTTGGGTTGAGGTTTAGGGTTATGTTAGGGTTATGTTTAGAACTTTACTGTTAGGTTTAGTTTTAGGGTTAGGGATAGGTTAGTGTTAGGGTTAGGGTTGGGTTCAGTGGTTAATTTTAGGGTTAGCATCAAGGTTAGGGTTACGATTAGGGTTAGGGTAAGAGTTAAATGTTAATGATAGTTTTAGGGTTAGTGTTAGGGTTCAGGTTTAGGTTAATTTTAGGGTTAGCATCAAGTTACGGTTAGAGTTAGGGTAAGAATTAAAGGTTAGTGATAGTTTTAGGGTTAGTGTTAGGGTTAGGTTTAGAGTTAAAGTTTAGGGTTAGGATTATGTTTTAGGTTATGGTTAATGTTAGGATTAGAAGTTAGTGTTAGTGGTAGGGTTAGGTTTATGGTTACTGTTAGGGTTAGGGTTAGTGTTAGGGTTAGGGCTAGGGGTTAGGTGTTAGGGAGAGGCTTGGGGTATGCTTCAGGTTACGGTTAGTGTTAGGGTTATGATTAGGTTTAGTGTTAGGGTTAGGGTTAGGTTTACAGTTAGTTTTACGGTTAGGTTTAGTGTTAGGTTTAGTGGTTAAGTGTTAGGGATAAGCTTAGGGTTATGGTTATGGTTAGGGTTAGGGTTACAGTTAGGGTTAAGATTCAGTTTAAAGTTACTTTTAGGGTTAAGGTTAGTTTTAGGGTTAGGGTTAGGCTTTAGGGTTTGGATTAGTGTTAGGGTTATGGTTAGAGGTTAGCGTTAGTTTTAGTGTTAGAGTTTGGTGTTAGGGTTAGAGTTAGGGTTAGGCTTAGATTTTATGGTTAGGCTTAGTTTTAGGGTTATCATGAAAGCTTAGGTTTTGTGTTAGGTTTAGGCTTAGGATTAGGGTTAGGGTGAGAGGTATGAGTTAGGGTTATGGTTATGGTTAGGGTTAGGGTTATGGGTTAATGTTAGGTTTAGAGTTATGGTTATGGTTAGAGTTAGGGTTAGGGTTAGCGTCAGGGTTAGGATTAGAAGTTAGGGTTGGGGTAGATTTAGGATCATGGTTACAGTTAGTGTTAGGGTTAGGTTTAGGGGTTAGGTGTTATGGAGAGGATTAAGATTAGGCTTCGGGTTACGGTTATCTTTAGGGTTATTATTAGGTTTAGGGTTAGGTTTTTGGGCTAGGGTTAGGGTTAGGTTTAGTGTTAGTTTAAGGGGTAGGGTTCGGGTTAGGGCTAGGCTTAGGGTTATGTTTAGAGTTTAGCTTTAGGTTTAGTGTTAGGGTTAGGGTTAGAGTTTAGGGTTAGCATTAGGGTTAGGGTTAGTTTTAGGACTAGAAGTTAGGGTTAGGGTTATGATTACAGTTAGTTTTAGTGTTAGGGTTAGGGTTAGGTTTAGGGTTAGGTTTAGATTTAGGATTTGGTTTAGGCTTATGGGTAGAGGTTAGCGTTAGGTTTAGTGTTAGAGATTGGTGTTAGGGGTATGCTTAGGGTTAGGCTTAGAGGTTATGGTTAGGGTTACTGTTAAAGCTTAGGTTTAGGGTTAGGGTTACGGTTAGAGTTAGGGTTAGGTTTAGAGGTTAGTGTTAGGGTTCGATTTAGAGTTAGTGTTAGTGTTAGGGTTAGGTTTAGAGTTAGGTTTAGATTTAGGTTTAGGGTTAGGGTTACAGTTAGGATTAGTGTCTGGATTAGGGTTAGGGACAGGGTTACGGTTATGTTTTGGGTTACGGTTAGGTTTATTGTTAGGGTTGTGTTTAGGGTTAGGTTGAGGTATATAGGTTTAGGGTTAGAGTTAGGGTTAGAATTTAGGTTTATTGTTGGGTTTAGGGTTAGATTTTAGGGTTAGGGTTAGGTTAAGTTTTAGGGTTAGGGTTATGCTTAGGATTACAATTTAGGTTTAGCTTTAGATTTATGGTTAGGTTTACGGTTACAGTTAGGGTTAGGGTTAGGTTTAGTGGTAGGGTTACAGGATAGTTGTTAGGGAGATGGTTATGGTTAGGCTTAATGTTACGGTTAGTTTTATGGTTACCATTAGGTTTAGCGTTATGGATAGTGTTTGTTTTAAAGTTAGGTTTAAAGTTACGTGTTAGGTGTTAGGGATAGAGTTAGAGTTAGTGTTAGGTTTAGGGTTAGTGTTAGGGATAGTTTTAAGGTTAGTATTAGTGTTAGACGTTAGGATTAAAGTTAGGGTTGTGGTTAGGGTAAGGGTAAGGGTGGGGTTAGAAGTAAGGGTTAGGGTTAGGTTTACGGGTAGGTTTAGGCATAGGGATAGTGTTATGGTAGGTTTAGGGTTATGGTTCATGTTAGGTATTATGTTCAGTGTTAGTTTAATGGGTAGAGTTAGGGTTAGGGTTAGGGATTAATGTTAGGTTTAGTGTTAGGTTTTTAAGGGTAGGGTTAGTGTTAGGTTAGTGTTACGGTTAGGGTTAGAGTTTAGGGTTAGGGTTTGGTTTAGTGTTAGTGTTAGTGTCACGGTTAGGTTTAGGGTTAAATTTTAGGGGTATTGTTACGTTTAGCATTAGGGTTATTTTAGTGTTAGGATTAAAATTTAGGGTTAGAGTTAGGTTTAGGGTTAGGGTTTTGGTTAGGAATAGGGTTAGGGTTAGGCTTAGGATTACAATTTATGGTTGGGGTAGGATTAGGGTTAGGGTTACTTTTAAGGTTAGGGTTAGGGCTACATTTAGGTTTAGAGTTAGGGGTTAGGTGTTAGGGAGAGGGTTAGTGTTAGGCTTCCGGTTATGGTTAGGTTTTGGGTTACGATTATATTTAGGCTTAGGGTTATGGTTAGGGCTATGGATAGGTTTAGTTTTAGGCTAGATTTAGAGATAGGGTTAGCGTTAGGGTTAAGGGTTAGGTCTTAGTGACAGGGTTAGTGTTAGAGTTAAGTATTACAGTCAGGCTTCGGGTTAGTTTAGGGCGTAGTGTTAGGGTTAGGGTAACGGATTAATGTTAGGTTTAGGTTTAGGGTTAGGGCTAGGATTAGAAGTTAGGGTTAGTGGTAGGGTTAGGGTTATGGTTATGGTTACGTTTAGGGTTAGGGTTAGTGTTAGAAGTTAGTGTTAGGGTTAGGGTTAGTGGTTAGTGGTTAGGTAGAGGGTTAAGCTTAGGCTTCGGATTATGGTTAGGGTTAGTGTTACGATTAGCTTTACAGTAAGGCTTAGGGTTAGTGTTAGTGTTAGTGTTAGTTTTATTGTTAGTTTTAGGGTTAGGTTTAGCGTTAGGTTTAGGGGTTAGGTGTTAGGGATAGGGTTAGGGTTAGGGTTAGGTTTAAGATTAGGGTTAGTGTTAGAGATAGTGTTAGGTTTAGAGTTAGGGTTTAGGGTTAGTGTTAGGGTTAAGGTTAGGGTTAGGTTTAGGGTTATAATTTACGGTTATGTTTAGGTTAGGTTTAGGGTTAGTGATAGTGTTAGGGTTAGGGTTAGGTTTATGATTAGGGTGAGGATTAGAGGTTAGGTGTTAAAATGAGGGTTAGGGTTAGGCTTTGGTTTAGGGTTAGGGTTAGGTTATGATTTCATTTAGGGTTAAATTTAGGGTTAAAATTAGGGTTAGATTTAGTGTTAGTTTTAGACTTAGGGTTAAGTTTAGGAGTTAAGTGTTTGAGATAGTGTTATGGTTAGTGTTAGCTTAGGGTTAGGAGTAGCGTTAGGGATAGTGTTAAGTTTAGGGTTAGGGTTAGTGGTTAAGTTTAGGGTTAGGATTACGGTTAGTGTTATGGTTAAGTTTAGATGTTGGTGTTCGTATTAGGGTTAGGCTTAGGGTTAGTGTTAGTGTTAGGATTAAAATTTAGGGTTAGGGTTAGGTCTAGGATTAGGTTTAGAGTTAGGGTTAGGTGTTAGGTGTTAGCGTTAAGGTTAGGGTTAGTGTTAGGGTTATGGTTAGAGGTTACCGTTAGGTTTAGGGTTAGGGTTAGTGCTATGGTTAGGGTTAGAGTTAAAGGTTAGGATTAAGGTTAGCTTTTAGAAGTTTGTTTTAGTTTTAGTGTTAAGATTAGGGTTAGGGTTAATTTTAGTGTTAGAGGTTAGTGTTAAGTTTAGAGTTACGTTTAGGGTTAAGGTAAGGGTTAGGGTTAGGTTTAGGGTTAGAAGTATGGGTTAGCATTAGGTTTAGGGTTAGGGTTAGGGTTAGGGTTATGGTTAGTTTTAGGGTTAGCATTAGTTTTAGGGTTAGTGTTAGAGTTAGTGTTAGAGGTATTTGTTAGTGTTAAGATTAGGGTTAGGTTTAGGGTTATGGTAAGTTAGCATTAGGGTTAGGGTTAGGTATTATGGTCAGTGTTAGTGTTAGTTTAATGGGTAGGGTTAGGGTTAAGGTTAGCGATTAATGTTAGGTTTAGTGTTAGGTTTATGGCTAGGGTTAAGGTTAGGGTTAGTGTTAGTTTTAGTGTTAGAGTTTAGGGTTATTGTTAGGTTTAGAATTATTGTTAGTGTTAGGGTTAGGTTTCGGTTTACAATTTATGGTTAGGGTTAGTGGTAGGGTTAGGCTCCGAGTTTATGGCTAGGGTGAGTGTTAGGGTTATGGTTAAAGTTTAGGTTTAGGTTTAGCGTCATGGTTAGGTTTAGGGTGTGGTTTACAGGTTAGTGTTAGGGTTATGTTTAGAGTTATTGGTAGGGTTAGGGTTAGGTTTAGAGTTATGTTTAGGATTAGGGTTAGGGTTAGGGTTAAGGATAGAATTAGGATTAGGGTTAGGGTTTGGCTTAGGGTTAGGTTCACAGTTAGGCTTTGGGTTACGGTTAGGGTTAGGATTAGGGTTATGGTAAGGGTTACGGTTAGGTTGAGGATTAGGGTTAGTGTTAGGGTTAGAAGTTAGCTTTAATGTTAGGTTTAGGGTTACAGTTAGGGACAGGTTTAGGGTTAGGGTTAGTGTTAGAGGTTAGGGTGAGGTTTAGTTTAATCTTTAGGGTTAGCATTAGGGTTAGGATTAGAGGTATGTGTTAGGGTTAGGTTTAGGTTTAGGGTTAGGGGTTAGTTGTTAGGGAGAGTGTTAGAGGTAGGCTTCATGTTACGGTTAGGGTTAAGGTTATGATTAGGTTTAGCGTTAGTGTTAGGGTTAATGTTAGAGTTCAGAATTATGGTTAAGGGTAGCATTAGTGTTTTGGTTACGGTTAGAGTTTAGGTTTAGGTTTAGTGTTAGGTTTAGGATTAGTGTTGGGGTTAGGGTTATGGTTAGAGTTATCATTAGCTTTAGAGTTAGGGTTAGGTTTAGGTTTAGGATGAGGGATAGGGTTAGCTTTATGGTTGGGGTTATGGTAGTGTTAGGGTTAGGGTTAGGTATTACTGTCAGGTTTAGGGTTTGTTTAAGGGGTAGGTTTAGGGTTAGGGATTAATGTTAGGTTTAGTGTTAGTGTTATGTTTAGCGTTTAGGGTTGGGTTAGGGTTAGCTTTAGGGTTAGGTTTAGGGCAAGGTTTAGGTTTAAGTTTAGGGTTAGTGTTAGTTTTAGGGTTAGGGTTAGGGTTAGTGTTAGAATTAGTGTTACAGTTAGGGTTAGGGTTAGGGTTAGGGTTAGGGCTAGGGTTAGGGTTATGTTTAGTTTTAGTGTTATGGTTAGAGGGTAGAGTTTCGTTGAGGGTTAGAGTTAGGGTTAGGGTTAGGGTTAGGCTTAGGATGAGGCTTAGAGGTTATTGTTAGGGTTTGGTTTAGGGTTAGTGTTATGGTTAGGGTTAGGGTTAGGGTCAAAGCTTAGGTTCCTGGTTAAGTTTAGGGTTAGGGTAAGCGTTAGGGATAGGGTAAGTGTTAGGATTAGGGTTAGTTATTAGTTTTAGGTTCAGGGTTACGGTTAGGTTTAGTGTTAGCTTTAGGGGTTAGTTTTATGGTTATGGTTAGGGATAGGGTTAGTGTGAGGGTTATGGTTAGGGTTAGAGTTATGGATAGGATTAGGGTTAGGCTTAGCATTATGGTTAGGGATAGGATTTCATTAGGTTAATGTTAGGGTTAGGGTTAGGTTTTGTGTTAGTTGCAGTGTTAGGCTTAGGGTTAGGGTCAGGGTTAGGTTTAGGTGTTATGTGTTAGAGATGGGGTTATGGGTTATGTTTAGGGTTACTGTTAGGTTTAGGGTTATGGTTAGGGTTAGGATTATGGTTAGAGTTAGCATTTAGGGTTAGGCTTAGTGTTATGATTAGTGTTATGGTTAGGGTTAGGTTCAGGTTTAGGGTTAGGTTAGGATTAGGCTTACAAGTTAGGTTAAGTGTTAGGTTTAGGGTTAAGGTTAGGGATAGGTTTAGGGTTAGGGTTAGTGTTAGAAGTTAGGGTTAGTGTTATATTTAGGGTTAGGGTTAGAGGTATGTGTTAGGGTTAGGGTTAGCGTTAGGGTTAGGGTTAAGTTTAGCGTTAGGGTTAGGGTTATGCTAGGGTTATGTTTAGGTTTAGGGTTAGGTATTATAGACAGGGTTTGCTTTAGTTTAAGCGGTAGGGTTAGTGTTAGGGTAAGGGATTAATGTTAGTTTTAGGGTTAGTGTTATGTGTATGGTTAGGGTTAGGGTTAGGCTTAGGATTAGAAGTTAAAGTTAGGGGTAGGGTTAGGGTTATGGTTACCTTTATGGTTAGTGCTAGTGTTTATTGTTAGGTGTTAGGGAGAGTGTTAATGTTAGGCTTCGGGTTACGGTTAGTGTTAGTGTTAGGATTAGGTTTAGGGTTAGGGTTAGATTTAGTGTTAGTTTTAGTGTTACATTTAGCTTTTGGGTTAGGGGTTAGGTGTTAGGTATAGGGTTAGGTTAAGGGTTAGCTTTAGGATTAGGTTGACATTTAGGATTAGATTAGGGATAGTGTTAGCTTTAGAGTTAGGGTTTAAGGTTAGTGTTATGGTTAAGGTTCGGGTTACGGTTAGGCTTCGGTTTATGGTTAGAGTTAGGGGTATGTTTAGGTTAGGGTTAGGTTTAGGGTTAGGTTTAGGGTTTGATGTTAGGCATAGTTTTAGTGTTAGTGTTAGTGTTACAGTTAGAGTTTAGGGTTAGGGTTAGGGTAAGTGTTAGAGTTATGGTTAGAGGTTAGGGTTAGGTTTCAATCAGTGTTAGGATTTAAGCTTAGTTTTGTGGTTAGGGTTAGCGTTAGGGTTAGTGTTCGGTTTAGGGTTATGGTTAAGGTTAGGGTTATGTTGGCTGTTAGCATTTGGTTTTGGGTTAGATTTAGGGTTCAAGTTAGGGTTAGGTTTAGTCTTAGAGGTTATGGTTAGTGTTAGGTTTAGGGTTAAAGCTTAGGTTCTGGGTTAGGGTTAGTGATATGTGTTAGGGATAGGATAATGGTTAAGATTATGGTTACTGGTTAATTTTTGTGTTTGGGTTACAGTTAGGTTTAGATGTTAGTGTTAGTGTTAGGTTTAGTGTTAGTGTTAATGTTGGGGTTAGGTTTAGGGTTAGGGTTAGGGTTATGGTTGTGTTAGGGTTATGGTTAGAGGTTAGCGTTTGGTTTAGTTTTAGAGTTAGGGTTAGGGTTAAGGTTAGGGTTAGGATTAGGATTAGTGGTTATGGTTTGGGTTAGGGTTAGGGTCAAAGCTTAGGTTCAGGGTTAGTTTTCTGGTTAGGGTAAGGTTTAGGGATAGGGTAAGGGTTAGGATTATGGTTGGTTATTAGTTTTAGGTTTACGGTTATGGATAGGGTTAGGCTTAGCGTTAGGGGTTAGTTTTGGGGTTAGGTTTAGGGATAGTGTTAGTGTGAGGGTTAGGGTTAGGGTGAGAGTTAGGGTTAGGTTTAGGCTTAGCGTTATGGTTAGTGTTAGGATTACAATTAGGCTAACTTTAGGGTTAGGGTTAGGTTTAGGGTTAGGGTTAGGTTTTGCGTTAGATGTAGCGTTAGGGTTCGGGTTAGGGTTAGGTTTTGGTATTAGGTGTTAGGGATAGGGTTAGGGTTAGGGTTAGGGTTTTGGATTAGGGTTAGTGTTAGGGTTAGGGTTAGGGTTAGGCTTAGGGTTCGGGTTAGAGTTATCATTAGGGTTAGCGTTTAGAGTTAGGGTTAGTATTAGGGTTAGTGTTATGGTTAAGTATAGGGTTAGGTGGAGGTTTATTGTTAGGGTTAGGGTTATGTGAGGGTTAGGTTTAGGGTTAGGTTTAGGTGTTACAGTCAGGCTTAGGGCTAGTTTAAGTGGTAGGGTTAGGGTTAGGCTAAGGGATTAATGTTAGGTCTTGTTTAGAATTATGGTTATGGTTATGGTTATGTTTAGGATTAGGATTAGAAGTTAGGGTTAGTGGTAGGATTTGGGTTGTGGTAAGGTTAGGGTTAGTGTTATGATTAGGGTTAGGTGTTAGGTGTTAGGGAGAGCGGTAAGGTTAGGCTTCAAGTTACTGTTAGTGTTAGTGCTACGATTAGGTTTAGGTTTAGGCTTAGTCTTAGGATTATGCTTAGGTTTAGTGTTAGTTTTAGCGTTAGGTTCAGTGTTAGGGTTAGGGGTTAGGTGTTAAGGATAGGGTTAGGGTTAGGGTTATGGTCAGGGTTAAGTTTACCGTTAGGGGTGGGGTTAAGGATAGTGTTATGTTTATGGTTAGTGTTTAGAGTTAGTGAAAGGGTTAGGGTTATGGTTAGACTTGCGGTTACGATTATGGTTAGAGTTACATTTAGGTTAGGTTTAGAGTTAGGGTTAGGATTAAGGTTAGTCTTAGGGTTAGGGTTAGATGTTAGGGATATGTTTAGGGTTAGGGTTAGTGTTATGTTTAGATTTCAGTGTTAGGGTTAGGGTTAGGGTCAGGGTTAGCAGTTAGCTTTAGGTTTGGGTTAGGGTTAGGGTTAAAACTTAGGTTTAGGGTTAGGGTTAGGTTTAGCGTTAGGATTAATGTTAGGTTTAGGGTTAGGTTTAGGGTTATGGTTAGAGCTAAGTGTTAGGTATAGTGATAGAGTTTGTGGTTAGGGTCAGGATTAGGGTGATGCTGTGATGTTATTTTTAGGGTAATGTTTAGGTTTAGGGTTAAAGCTCTGGTTTAGGGTTAGGGTTAGCATTAGTTTTAGGGATAAGGTTAGTGTTAGAATTAGGGCTATGTTCAGGGTTATGGTTAGGGTTAGGATTACATTTAGGTTAGGGTTAGGGTTAGAATTTAGGGTTAGTGTTAGGTTTAGGGTTAGTGTTAGGGTTAGCGTTAGCCTTAGGGTTAGGGTTATTTTTAGAAATTTGGGTTAGGGTTAGGTTTAGGGTTAGGTTTAGGGGTTAGATGTTAGAAATAGGGTAAGGGTTATGGTTAGGTTTAGTGTTAAGTTACGGTTAGGGTTAGGTTTAGTGTTATGGTTAGGGTTATGGTTAGGGTTAGGATTAGTATTTAGGGTTAGGTTCAGGGTTAGGTTTACGGGTTAGGGTTAGGGTTATGGTTATGGTTAGAGGTTAGTGTTAGGTTTAGTTTTAGGGTTAGTGTTAGGGCTAGGGTTTGGGTTAGAGTTAATGGTTAGGGTTACAGTTAGTGTTATGGTTAGCGTTTAGAGTTAGTGTTAGGGTAAGTGTTATGTTTACCGTTTGGGTTAGATTTAGGGTTATGTTTCGTTTTAGGTTTAGGGTTATTGTTAGGGTTAGAGTTAGGTTTACACTTAGTGTTAGGGTTATGATTAAGGTTATGTTTAGTGGTTAGGTGTTAGGGAGAGGGTTAGGGTCAGGCTTTGGGTTACCATTAGGGTTTGGGTTATGATTAGGTTTAGGGCTAGGCTTAGGGTTAGGGTTAGCTTTAGGTTTAGTGTTAGTTTTAGTGTTAGTGTCAGGGTTAGGGTTAAGTGTTAGGTGTTAGCAATAGGGTTATGGGTAGGGTTTGTTTTAGTGTTCGGTTTAGGGTTAGAGTTAGTGTTAGGGATAGTGTTAGGGTTAGGGTTAGCATTTAGGGTTAGGGCTGGGTTAGGGTTAGGGTTAGGTTTAGGTTTAGGGTTAGTGTTAGGGTTATAATATAGGTTTAGTGTTAGGGTTAGGTTTATGGTTAGGGTAAGGGTTTAGGGTTAGGTTTATGGTTAGAGGTGAGCGTTGGGTTTAGGGTTAGAGTTAGGGTTAGGGTTAGGCTTAGAGGTTACGGTTATGATTAGGGTTAGGGTTAAATCTTAAGTTCAGGTTTACGGTTAGGGTTAAGGTTAGCATTACGGTTAGAGTTTAGGGTTAGTATTAAGGTTTGGGTTTGGGTTAGGGTATTGGTTAGAGATTAGCTTTTGGTTTAGCGTTAGAATTTGGGTTAGTGTTAGGCTTAGAGGTTATGGTTACAGGTTTAAGTTTAGTGTTATGCATAGAGGTTATGGTTATGGTTAGGGTTAGGGTTAAAGCTTAGGTTCAGGTTGACGTTTAGGGTTACGCTTAGGGTTGTGATTAAAGTTTAGGATTAGGTTTAAGGTTATGGTTAGGGTTAGTGTTATGGTTAGAGTTTAGCTTTTGGTTTAGGGTTACATTTAGGGTTAGCATTAGGCTTAGAGGTTATGGTTAGGGTTAGGGTTAGGTTTAGGGCTAGGGTTAGGGTTAAAGCTTAGATTCAGGGTCAGGATTAGGCTCAGGGTTAGGGTTAGCGATATGGTAAGGGTTAGGATTAGGTCAGTGTTTAGTTTTAGGGTTAGGGTTATGTTTAGGGTTTGGGTTAGGTTTAGATGTTAGTGTTAGTGTTAGGGTTAGTGTGAGGGTTAGGGTTAGGTTGAGAGTTAGGGTTAGGGTTAGCGTTAGGCTTAGATTTATGGTTAGTGTTAGGCTTACTGTTAGGTTAGCATTAGGGTTAGGGCTAGGGTTAGGATTAGGGTGAGGTTTAGGTTTAGGTTTAGGGTTAGTGTTAGGATTAGAAGTTAGTTTTAGTGTTAGTGTTAGTGTTAGGGTTAGGGTTAGGGTTAGGGTTAGGGGTACGGTAAGAGGCTAGCATTTGGTTTAGGATAAGAGTTAGGGTTAGTGTTAGGGTTAGGCATAGAGGTTGTGGTTATGATTAAGGTTATGGTTAAAGCTTAAGTTCAGGTTTACGGTTAGGGTTAAGGTTAGTGTTATGGTTAGAGTTTAGGGTTAGTATTAAGGTTAGGGTTAGGGTTAGGTTTATTTTTATAGGTTAGCTTTTGGTTTAGGGTTAGAGTAAGGGTTAGTGTTAGGGTTAGTGTTAGGCTTAGACGTTATGGTGATGGTTAGGGTTATGGTTAGGTTTAAAGCATAGGTTGAGGGTTAAGGTTAGGGTTAGTGTTAGGGGTTAGGGTAGGGTTCGGTTAGGGATATACTAGGGATTATGATTAGGGTTCGTTTTTAGTTTTCAGGTTAGGGTTTCAGTTAGGGTTAGTGTTAGGTTTAGAGGTTAGTGTTAGGGTTAGTGTTAGGATTAGTGTGAGGGTTAGTTTTATGGTTAAATTTAGGGTTACTTTCAGGGTTAGGCTTACGGTGATGGTTAGGGTTAGGTTTACAATTAGGTTAGGTTATGGTTAGGTTTATGGTTAGGGTTAGTGTTTGCATTAAATTTACTGTTAGAGTTAGAGTTAGGGTTAGGGTTAGGGGTTAGGTGTTAGGGATAGGTTTATGGGTTAGGGTTAGTGTTAGGGTTAGGTTTAGAGTTACGGTTAGAGTTAGGGTTACAGTTATGGTTAGAGGTTAGCGTTAGGTTTAGGGTAATGTTTAGGGTTTGGGTTAGAGTTAAAGGTTATGGTTAGGTTTAGTGTTATGTTTAGAGGTTTTGGTTAGTGTTAGGGTAAGGGTTAGGTTTAGGGTTAGTGTTATTTTTAGGTTTAAAGTTTAGGGTTATAATTCGTTTTAGTGTTAGGGTTAGTGTTAGTGTTAGGGTTAGGGTTACGCTTAATGTTAAGATTACGATTAAGTTTAGAGTTAGGAGTAAAGTGTTATGGAGAGGGTAATGGTTAGGCTTTGGGTTTCGGTTAGGGTTAGGGTTACGATTAGGTTTAGGGTTAGAGTTAGTGTAAGGGTTATCGTTAGGGTTTAGGTTAGAGTTAATGTTAGGGTTAGGTTTAGGGTTAGTTTTAGAGTTAGGGTTAGGGTTAGGGTTAAGGGTAGGTTTTAGTGATAGGTTTAGGGTTAGGGTTAGGATTAGGGTTCGGTTGAAAGTTAGGCTTAGACTTAGGTATAGTTTTTGGTTACAGTTATGGTTTAGGGTTAGGGTTAGGTTTATGTTTATGTTTAGGGTTAGGGTTAGTGTTAGGTTTAGATGATAGGTTTAGTGTTAGCGTTAGCGTTAGGGTTCGAGTTATGGTTAGAGGTTAGCTTTTGGTTTAGGGTTACAGTTAGGGTTAGGTTTAGGGTTATTTTTAGGTCTAGAGGTTATGGTTAGTTTTAGGGTTAGGGTTATGGTTAGGGTTAGGGTTAGGTTTAGATGTTAGTTGTAATGTTTGGGTTAGGTTTAGGGTTAGTGTGAGGCTTAGGGTTAATTTTAGAGTTAGCGTTAATATTAGGGTTAGGCTTATGGTTATTGTTAGTGTTAGGGTTACAATTAGGTTAGCCTTAGGGTTAGGGTTAGGTTTAGGGTTAGGTTTAGCGTTAGGGTTAGGGTTAGCGTTAGGTTTAGGTGTTAGGTGTTAAGGATAGTGTTATGGGTTAGTGTTAGTGTTATTGTTAGTGTTAGGGTTAGTCTTAGGGTTAGAGTTTAGGGTTAGAGTTAGGGTTTGGGTGAGTGTTATGGTTATGGTTAGGGTTTTCTTGAGGTTTACTCTGAGGGTTAGGGTTAGAAGTTAGGTTTAGTGTTAGGTTTAGGGTTAGGGTTAGGGATAGGTTTAGGGTTAGGGTTAGTGTTAGAGGTTAGGTTTATTTTTAGGGTTAGGGTTAGGTTTAAGGTTAAGGTTAGGGTTAGAGTTACTTGTATGGGTTTGGGTTAGGGATAGAGTTAGAGTTAAGTTTAGGGTTATGCTACGGTTAGGGTTAGGTATTACAGTTAGTCTTAGGGTTAGTTTAAGGGTTAGGGTTAGGTTTAGGGTAAGGGATTAATGTTAGGTCTGGGTTAGTCTTATTGTTATGGTTAGGGTTAGGCTTAGGGTTTAGGGTTAGGGTTAAGTTTATTTTTAAAGTTAGGGTTAGTCTTAGGATTAGAAGTTAGTTTTAGTTTTAGTGTTAGGGTTAGGGTTATGTGTAGAGGTTAGAGTTTGGTTTAGGGTTAGAGTTAGTGTTAGGGTTAGGGTTAGGCTTCGAGGTTACAGTTAGTGTTAGGGTTAGGGTTAGGCTTAAATCTTAATTACAGTTTTACAGTTACGGTTAATGTTAGGGTTATGGTTAGAATTTAGGTTTACAATTAAGGTTAGGGTTATTGTTAGTGTTATGGTTAGTGGTTATCTTTTGTTTTAGGGTTAGAGTTGGTGTTAGTGTTAGGTTTAGTGTTAGGCTTAGAGGTTATGGTTATGGTTAGGGTTAGCGTTAAAGCTTAAGTTCAGGTTTATGGTTAGGGTTAAGGTTAGGGTTACAGTGAGAGTTTAGGTTTAGGAATAAGGTTAGGGTTAGGGTTAGGGTTAGGGTTAGAGGTTAGCTTTTGTTTTAGGGTTAGAGTTATGGTTAGTGTTAGGGTTAGTGTTAGGCTTAGAAATTATGGATATGATTAGGATTACAGTTAGTGTTAAAGCGTAAGTTGAGGGTTAGTGTTAGAGGTTGGGTTCAGTTAGGGATATGCTAAGGGTTAGGATTAGGGTTAGTGGTTAGCTTTAGGTTTAGGATTACAGTTAGCGTTAAGGTTAGGTTTAGAGGTTAGTGTTAGTGTTAGTGTTAGGGTTAGGGGTAGTGTGAGGGTTAGGGTTAGGTTTAGAGTTAGTGTTATGATTAAGGTTAGGCTTAGGTTTATGGTTATGGTTAGGCTTACAATTAGGTTAGCGTTAGGTTTAGGGTTGGGATTAGGGTTTGGTTTAATGTTATGGTTAGGGTCAGGGATAGGTTTAGGGGTTAAGTTTTAGGGATAGTGTTATGGGTTAGGGTTAGTGTTAGGGTTAGGTTTAGGGTTAGGGTTACGGTTAGATTTTGGGTTACGGTTTTGGTTAGAGGTAGGTGCTATGTTTAGGGTTAAGGTTAGGGTTTCAGTTAGAGTTAAAGGTTATGGTTAGGTTTAGTGTTACAGTTAGAGTTTAGAGTTAATTTTAGGGTAAGTGTGAGGGTTAGGGTTTGGGTTAGATTTAGGGTTAAAGTTTAGGGTTATAGTTCGGTTTAGCCTTAGTGTTAGTGTTAGGTTTATGGTTAGGTTTAGGTTGACACTTAGTGTTAGGGTTATGATTAAGATTAGGGTTAGGAGTTAAGGGTTAGGGAGAGGGTGAGGGTTAGGCTATGGGTTTCGGTTAGGGTTAGGGTTACGATTAGATTTAGGGTTAGAGTTAGGGTTAGGGTTAAGGTTATGTTTAGGGTTAGTTTTAGAATTAGTGTTAGGGTTAGGGTTAGGGTTTAGGTGTTAGCAATAGGGTTATGGTTAGGGTTAGGTTTAGCATTCGGTTTAGGGTTAGGGTTAGGGTTAGGGAGAGTGTTACTGTTATGGTTAGTGTTTAGGCTTAGGGTTAGGCTTAGGTTTATGTTTAGGTTTAGGGTTTGAATTAATGTTAGGGTAAGAAGATAGGTTTAGTGTTGGGGTTAGGGCTAGGGTTAGGTTATGGTTAGAGGTTAGTGTTTGGTTTAGGGTTAGAGTTAGCCTTAGATTTAGGGTTAGGGTTAGGCTTAGAGGATATGGTTAGGGCTAGAGTTATAGTTAGGGTTAAAGCTTGGGTTCAGGTTTATATTTAGGGTTATGGTTACAGTTACTGTTAGAGTTTAGGATTAGGTTTAAGGTTATGGTTAGGGTTAGGGTTATGGTTAGAGGTTAGCTTTGGTTTAGGGTTAGAGTTAGGGTTAGTGTTAGGGTTAGTGTTAGGCTTAGATGTTATGGTTAGGGTTAGGTTTAGATTTTGGGTTAGGGCTAAACCTTAGGTTCAGGGTTAGGATTAGGATTAGGGTTAGGGATATGGTAAGGGTTAGGATTAGGGTTAGTGGAAACTTTTAGGTTTAGGGTTACAGTTAGGCTTAGGATTAGGTTTAGATGTTAGTGTTCGTGTTATGTTAGGGTTAGTGTTAGTGTGAGGGTTAGGGTTAGGGCTTGCATTAGATTTAGAGTTAGGTTTAGGGTTAGGTTTAGGGGTTAGGTGTTAGGTATAGTGTTATGGGTTAGTGTTAGTGTTAGGATTAAGGTTAGAGTTTAGGGTTAGAGTTAGGTTTTGGGTTAGTGTTATTGGTAGGATAAGGGTTAGGTTGAGGTTTAGGGTGAGGGGTAGGGTTAGAAGTTAGGTTTAGTGTTAGGATTATGGTTAGGGATAGGTTTAGGGTTAGGGTTAGTTTTAGAGGTTAGGGTTAGTGTTAGTGTTAGGGTTAGGGTTAAGGTTAGGGTTAGATGTATGTGTTAGGCTTAGTGTTAGTGTTAGGGTTAGAGTTATGGTTAGGGTTATGCTAGGGTTAGGGAAAGGGTTAGGTATTACATTCAGGCTTAGTGTTAGATTAAGGGTTAGGGTTAGGGTAAGGGATTAATGTTAGGTCTGTGTTAGGGTTATGGTTATGATTAGGGTTAGGGTTAGAATTAGAAGTTAGGGTTAGTGGTAGGGTTAGGGATATGATTACTTTTAGGGTTAGGGTTAGTGTTATGTTAGGTTTAGGGGTTATGTGTTAGGGAGAGTGTAAAGGTTTGGCTTCGGTTTACGTTTAGGGTTAGTATTCCGATTAGATTTATGGTTAGGCTTAGTGTTAGCATTAAGGTTAGGTTTAGGTTTAGTTTTAGAGTTTGGTGTAGGATTAGGGTTAGGCATTAGGTGTTAGCGATAGGGTTAGGGTTAAGGTTAGATTTAGTGTTTGGTTAAGGGTTAGTGTTAGGGTTAGGGATAGTGTTATTGTTAGGGTTAGCGTTTAGGTTTAGGCATAGAATTAGGGTTACTTTTAGGTTGAGAGTTAGGCTGTGTTAGGGTTAGAAGTTAGTTTTAGTGTTAGTGTTCCGTTTAGGGTTAGGGTTAGGGTTATGTTTAAAGGTTAGCGTTTGCTTTAGGGTTAGAGTTAGGGTTAGGATTAAGGTTAGGGTTAGGGTTAGAGGTTAGCTTTTGGTTCAGGGTTATTGTTAGGGTTAGTGTTATGCTTAGAGGTTATTATTATGGTTAGGGTTACAGTTAGGGTTAGAGCTTAGGTTGAGGGTTAATTTTAGGGGTAGGCTTCGGTTAGGGATATGCTAAGGGTTAGGATTAGGGTTAGTGGTTAGTTTTAGGGTTGGGGTTATGGTTAGGGTAAGGGTTAATGTTAGGCTTAGAGGTTAGTGTTAGGGTGAGATTTAGGGTTAGGGTTAGTGTGAGGGTTAGGTTTAGGGTTATGGTTATGGTTAGAGGTTAGCGTTTGGTTTAGGGTTAGAGTTAGGTTTAGGGTTAGGGTTAGGCTTAGATTTTAGGGTTAGGATTAAGGTTAGGTTTAGGGTTATGGTTAGGGTCAGAGGTTAGGTTTTGGTTTAGGGTTAGAGTTAGGGTAAGTGTTAGGGTTAGTTTTAGGCTTAGATGTAATGGTTATGGTTAGGGTTACAGTTAGGTTTAGGTTTAGGGTTAGGGTTAGGTTTAGATGTATGGGTTAGGGTTAGGGTTAGAGTTAGGGTTAAGGTTATGCCAGGGTTGAAGTTAGGGTTAGGTTTAGGCATTACAGTCAGGCTTAGGGTTATTTTAAGGGTTAGGGTTAGGTTTAGGGTAAGGGATTAATTTTAGGTCTGGATTAGAGTTATGGTTATTGTTAGGGCTTGGGTTAGGATTAGAAGTTAGGGTTAGTGGGAAGGTTCAGGATATGGTTACGTTAAGGTTTAGGGTTAGTGTTAGAGTTAAGGTTATGGGTTAGGGGTTAGGGAGAGAGTAAATATTAGGCTTCATTTTATGGTTAGAGTTAGTGTTACGATTAGGTTTAGTGTTACGTTTAGGGTTAGGATTAGTTTTAGGGTTTGGGTTAGGTTTAGGGTTAGGGGTTAGGTGTTAGGGATAGGGTTATGGGTTAGGGTTAGTGTCAGGTTTAGGGTTAGGGTTAGGGTTACAGTTAGAGTTAGGATTACGGTTATGGTTAGAGGTTAGCTTTAGGATTAGGGTTAGGGTTAGAGTTAGGAATAGTGTTAGGGTGAGGGTTAGGGTTACGGTTAGCCTTCAGGTTACTGTTAGGTTTAGTTACGTTTAGGTTAGAGTTAGTGTTAGGGTTATGTTTAGGGTTAGGTTTAGGGTTAGGGTTACATGTTAGTGATAGGTTTATGGTTAGGGTTACTGTTATGGTAAGAGTTTAGGGTTAGAGTTAGTGTTAGTGTTAGGTTTAGGGGTTAGGTGTTAGGTATAGTGTTATGGGTTCGGGTTAATGTTAGAGTTAGGTGTAGGGTTAGGCTTAGGGTTAGAGTTTAGGTTTAGAATTAGGGTTTGGGTTAGTGTTATGGTTAGGGTAAGTGTTAGGTTGTGGTTTAGGGTGACGGGTAGGGTTAGAAGTTAGGTTTAGTGTTAGGTTTAGGGTTAGAGATAGGTTTAGGATTAGAGTTAATTTTAGAGGTTAGGGTTAGTGTCAGGGTTAGAGTTAAGGTTAGGGTTAGATGTATGTTTTAGGGTTGGTGTTAGTGTTGGGGTTAAAGTTAGGGTTAGGGTTATGGTAGGGTTAGGGATAGGGTTAGGTATTACAGTCAGTCTTAGTGTTAGTTTAAGGGTTAGTGTTGGGGTTAGGGTAAGGGATTAATGTTAGGTCTGTGTTAGGGTTATGGTTATGTTTAGTGTTAGGGTTAGGATTAGAAGTTAGGGTTAGGTGTAGGGTTAGGGATATGGTTACGTTTAGGGTTTGTGTTTGTGTTAGGGTTAAGGTTAGGGGTTAGGTGTTAGGGAGAGTTTATAGGTTAGGCTTCGTTTGACAGTTAGTGTTAGTGTTCCAATTAGGTTTTGGGTTAGGCTTAGTGTTAGGGCTAAGGTTAGGTTTATGGTTAGTTTTAGAGTTTGGGTTAGGATTAGAGTTAGGTGTTAGGTGTTAGCAATAGGGTTAAGGTTCAGGTTAGATTTTGGGTTTGGTTTAGGGTTAGGGATAATGTTAGGGTTAGGCTTAGGCTTTAGGATTAGGGTTAGGGTTACCTTTACGTTGAGGGTTAGGGTTAGTGTTAGGTTTAGAACTTAGTTTTAGTGTTAATGTTTGGTTTAGGGTTAGAGTTAGGGTTAGTGTTAGGGTTAGGCTTAGAGTTTAGGGTTAGGATTAAGGTTAGGTTTAGGGTTATGGTTAGGGTCAGAGGATAGTTTTTGGTTTAGGGTTTGAGTTAGGGTTAGTATTAGGGTTAGTTTTAGGCTTAGTGGTTATGGTTAGGGTTACAGTTAGGGTTAAAACTAAGGTTTTGGGTTAGGTTTATGGGTAGGGTTCGGTTAGTGATATGCTAAGGATTAGGATTAGGATTAGTGCTTAGTTTTAGGGTTACGGTTAGGGTAAGCGTTAGGGTTAGGTTTAGAGGTTAGTGTTAGGGTTAGGGTTAGTGTTAGTGTGAGGGTTAGGGTTAGGGTTAAAGTTAGGGTTATGTTTAAGTTTAGGCTTAGTTTTATGGTTATTTTTATGGTTACAATTAGGTTATCTTTAGAGGTAGGTTTAGGGTTAGAGTTAGGTTAGGGTTAAGATTACGGTTATGATTAGAGATTATTGTTAGGTTTAGGGTTAGGGTTAGGGTTTGTGTTAGAGTTAAAGGTTATGGTTAGGTTTCTTGTTACATTTAGAGTTCAGGGTTAGTGTTTGGATAAAGGTTAGGTTTAGTGTTAGGATTAGGTTTAGGGTTAAATTTAGTATTATAGTTCGGTGTAGGGTTAGGGTTAGTGTTTGGGTTAGGGTTAGGGTTACAGTTATTGTTAGGGCTATGATTAAGGTCAGGGTTAGCAGTTAGGTGTTAGGGAGAGGGTTAGGGTTAGGCTTTGCATTTTGGTTAGGTTTAAGGTTACGATTAGGTTATGGATAGAGTTAGGTTTACGATTAAGTTTAGGGTTAGAGTTAGGGTTAGGGTTAGGTTTAGGGTTAGTTTCAGAGTTAGGGTTAGGGTTAGAGTTAGGGTTTAGGTGTTAGCAATAGGGTTAGGGTTAGGTTTAGTGTTGGGTTTACGGTTAGGGTTAGGATTAGGGATATTGTTAGGGTTAGGGTTTAGGGTTAGGTTTAGAATATAGGTTTAGTGTTAGGGTTATGGTTATGGTTAGGGTTAGGGTTAGTGTGAGTGTTAGTGTTAGGTTTAGAGTTAGGATTAGGGTTTGAGTTAGGCTTAGGTTTATGGCTAGTTTTAGGGTTACAATTAGAGTAGTGTTAGGGTTAGGGTTATGGTTAGGTTAGGGTTAGGGTTAGGTTTAGGTGTTAGGTGTTAGGCATAGTGTTATGGGTTAGGATTAGTGTTATTGCTAGGGTTAAGGTTAGGGTTATGGTTTGGGTTAGACTTTAGGGTTACGGTTACGTTTTGGGTTAGTGTTATGGTTAAGGTTAGGGTTAGGTTGAGGTTTAGGGTGAAGGTTAGGGTTAGAAGTTAGGTTTAGTGTTAGGTTTAGGGTTAGGGTTAGTGATAGATTTAGGGTTAGGGTTAGTGTTAGACGTTAGTGTTAGTTTTACAGTTAGGGTTATGGTTAGGGTTAGGTGTATGGGTTAGTGTTAGGGTTAGGGTTAGCGTTACGGTTAGGGTTATGTATTACTGTCAGGCTTAGGGTTAGTTTAGGGTTAGGGTTAGGGTTAGGTTTAGGGTTAGGGTTTAGGTGTTAGGGAGAGTGTGAATGTTACGCTTCGGTTTATGGTTAAGGTTAGTGTTACGATTAGGTTTAGGGTTAGGCTTTGGGTTATTGTTAGGGTTATGTTTAGGGTTAGTTTTAGATTTAGGGTTAGGGTTAGGGTTAGGTGTTAGGTGTTAGTGATAGGGTTAAGGTTAGTGTTAGGGTTAGGTTTATGGTTCAGTTTAGGTTTAGGGTTAGGGTTATGTTTAGGTTTAGGGCTAGAGTTAGTCTTAGGGTTAGAAGTTAGTTTTAGTGTTAGTGTTATGGTTAGGTTTAGGGTTAGGGTTATGGTTAGAGGTTGGCGTTTGCTTTAGGGTTAGAGTTAGGGTTACTGTTAGGGCTAATGTTCGGCTTAGAGGTTATGGTTATTGTTAGGGTTATGGTTAGAGTTAAAGCTTAGGTTGAGTGTTAGGGTAACTGGTAGGTTTTGGTTAGGTATATGCTAAGGGTTAGAATTAGGGTTACTGGTTAGTTTTTGGGTTAGGTTTTCGGTTACATTTAGGGTTAGATTTAGAGTTTAGTTTTAGGATTAGTTTTAGGTTTAGTGTGAGGGTTAGGATTAGAGTTAGGGTTATAGTTAGGGTTAGTCTTAGGGTTATGGTTAGGGTTAGATTTACAATTAGGTTAGTGTTATAGTTAGGGTTAGGTTTAGGGTTTGAATTTGATTTAGTGTTAGGGTTAGGGTTAGGGCTTAGGGGTTAGGGATAGGGTTATTGGTTAGGGTTAGTTTCACGGTTAGTGTTAGGGTTAGGGTTAGGGTTAGGGTTAGGGTTAGGGTTATGGTTGTGGATAGTGGTTAGCATTAGGTTTAGGGCTAGGGTTAGGCTTAGGGATAATGTTAGGGTGAAGGTTAGGATTACGGTTAGGCTTTGGGTTACTTTTATGTTTAGAGTTACATTTAGGTTAGGGTTAGGATTAGGTTGAGCGTTAGGTTTAGGTTAGAGTTACTTGATAGTGATAGGTTTAGGGTAATGGTTAGTGTTCCGGATAAAGTTTAGGGTTAGGTTTATGGTTAGTGTTAGGGTTAGGGTTAGGGTCAGCTGTTAGCATTAGGTTTGGGTTAAGGTTAGGGTTAAAGCTTAGGTTTAGGTTTAGGGTTAGCATTAGTGTTAGGGTTAGGGTTAGGGTTAGTGTTAGGGTTATGGTTATGGTTAGGGTTAGGGTTAGGGTTAGGTTTATGGTTAGAGGTTAGCATTAGTTTTAGTGATAAAGTTTGGGGTTAGGCTGAGGGTTAGCGTGAGGCTTAGAAGTTATTGTTAGGGTTAGGGTTAAAGCTTAGGTTTAGGGTTAGTTTTAGAGTTAGGGTTAGGGATAGGTTAAGG
Organism: Cavia porcellus; assembly: GCF_034190915.1. NCBI lineage: Eukaryota > Metazoa > Chordata > Mammalia > Rodentia > Caviidae > Cavia > Cavia porcellus. The sequence goes on from NW_026947518.1 coordinate 8,470,095, forward strand.
GTTAGGATTAGGGTTAGTTGTTAGGTTTACGGTTAGGTTTACAGTTATGGTTGGGTTTAGGTTTAGCAGTTTGTGTAAAGGTTAGGGTTAGGTTTAGGGTTAGTGTTATGGTTAGGTTTAGGTTTAGAGGTAGGTTTATGTTTAGGTTTAGGGTTAGGTTTAAGGTTAGTGTTAGTGTTAGTGTTATGTTTAGGGTTAGGATTTAGTGTTAGTGTTAGGGTTAATGTTAGGGTTACATTTAGGCTTTGGGTTACGGTTAGAGATAGCATTACAATTAGGTTTAGGATTAGGCTTAGGGTAGTTTTAGGATTAGCATTAGGTTTAGTGTTAGTTTTAGGATGAGGTTTAGCGTTAGGGTTAGGGCTTTGGTGTTAGGGATAGGGTTGGGGTTAGGGTAGGGTTAGGGTTAGGTTTACAGTTAGGCTTAGGATTAGTGTTAGGGCTTAATGTGAATGGTTAGGCTTAGATTTAGGGTTAGTGCTAGTGTTAGTGTTAGGGTTATGGTTAGGGATATGGTTAGAGTTTAGCATTAGGTTTAGTGATAGAGTTTGTGGTTAGGGTTTGGGTTAGGGTTAGGATGAGGCTTAGATGTTGTTTTTAGGGTCATGGTTATGATTAGGGTTAAAACTTCAGTTTAGGGTTAGGGTTATTGTTAAGGTTAGGGATAGGGTTAGTGTTAGGGTTAGGGCTAGGAGTAGGGTTATGTTTAGGGTTAGGATTACATTTACATTAAGGTTTGGGTTAGGGTTAGGGTTAGCATTAGAATTTAGGGTTAGTGTTAGTTTTAGGGTTAGGGTTAGGGATAGCTTTAGTGTTAGAGTTAGTGTTAGAGGTTAGGGTTGTATTAGGGTTAGGGTTAGGATTAGAATTTTGTGTTAGGGGTAGGTTTTTTTTAGTGGTTAGGTGTTAGGGATAGGGCAAGGGTTATGGTTAGCTTATGGTTAGGTTAGGGTTAGGATTAGGTATAGGGTTATGGTTAGGATTATTTTTAGGTTTAGGATTAGAATTTAGTGTTAGGGCTAGGGTTAGTTTTATGGGTTAGGGTTCTTGTTATCGTTATGGTTAGAGGTTAGCGTTAGGTTTAGGTTTAGCGTTAGGGTTAGGGTTTGGGTTAGAGTTAAAGGTTAGGGTTAGGGTTAGTGTTATGGTTAGAGTTAAAGGTTAGGGTTAGGGTTAGTGTTATGGTTAGAGTTTTGGGTTAGTGTTAGGGTAAGTGTTATGTTTAGGGTTATGGTTAGGTTTAGGGTTAGGGTTATTGTTAGGGTTAGGTTTAGGTTTACGCTTAGTCTTAGCATTATGATTAAGGTTAGGGTTAGTGCTTAGGTGTTAGGGAGAGCATTAAGGTTAAGCTTTGGGTTATGATTAGTGTTTGGGTTACGATTAGGTTTAGGGTTAGGGTTAGGTTTAGGGTTAGGGTTACGTTTAGGTTTAGGGTTAGTTTTACATTTAGGGTTAGGGTTAGGGTTAGGTGTTAGATGTTAGCCATAGTGTTATGGTTAGGTTTAGGTTTATGGTTCACTTTAGGTTAAGGTTAGAGTTAGGGATTGTGTTATGGTTAGGGTTAGTGTTTAGGGTTAGTTTTAGTGTTAGGTTTAGGTTTAGGGTTGGGGTTAGTGTTAGGGTTAGGGAAAGAGTTAGGATTAGGGTTATGCTAGTGTTAGGGTTAGGTTTAGGTATTTCAGTCAGGCTTAGTGTTAGTTTAAGGATTAGGGTTAGGGTAAGGGATTAATGTTAGTTCTGTGTTAGGGTAATGTTTATGGTTAGGTTGAGGGTTAGGATTAGAAGATAGGGTTAGGGTTAGTGTTACGGATATGGTTATGTTTAGGGTTAGGGTTAGTGTTAGAGTTAGGCTTAGGGGTAGGTGTTTAGGAGAATGTAAAGGTTAGGAGAATGTAAAGGTTATGATTAGGTTTAGACTTAGGCGTTGGGTTATGATTAGGGTTAGGGTTAGGCTTAGTGTTAGTTTTAGGTTTAGATTTAGTGTTAGGTTTAGGGGTTTGGTTTTAGGGATAGATTTAGCGTTAGGGTTAGGGTTAAGTTTACTGTTATGGTTAGTGTTAGGGATAGTGTTAGGTTTCGTGTTAGTGTTTAGGGTTAATGTTAGGCTTAGGGTTAGGGTTAGGTTTACGCTTAGGCTTGGGGTTTCAGTTAGGGTTAGAGTTACATTTAGGTTAGGGTTAGGGTTAGGTTTAGGGTTAGGTTTAGGGTTTTGGTTAGCGTTAGGGTTAGGGATAGGGTAAGGGTTAGGATTAGGATTAGTCATTAGGTTTAGGGTAAGGTTTACGGTTAGGGTTAGGTTTAGGTTTAGATGTTAGTGTTAGGGTTAGGGTTAGGGTTAGGTTTAGGTTTAGAGTTAGGTTTAGGTTTAGTGTTATGGTTTGGGTTGGGTTAGGTATAGGTTTATGGCTAGGCTTCGGGCTATGGTAAGGGTTAGGGTTATGATTAGGTTATGGTTAGGTTTAGGGTTAGGGTTAGGGTTAGGGTTAGGGTTTGGGTTAGCTTTACAGTTATGGTTAGGATTTGGATTAGGATTAGTGTTAGGGTTATGGTTAGGTTTAGAGGTTAGCTGTTAGGGATATGGTTAAGGTTAGGCTTTGGGTTACAGTTAGATTTAGGGTTACCATGAAGTTAGGGTTAGTGTTAGGTATAGGTTTAGGGTTATGTGTAGGTTTGCTTTAGATTTAGGGTTAGTTTTAGGGTTAGGGTTGGGTTTATGTGTTAGGTGTTAGGGATAGGTTTATAGTTAGGGTTAGTTTTAGGGTTAAGTTTACAGTTAAGTTTAGGTTTAGGGTTAAAGTTATGGTTAGTGTTAGCCTTTAGGGTTAGGGTTAGTGTTATGGTTAGGGTTAGGGTAAGGTTGAGGTTAAGGTTTAGGGTTAGAGTTAGTATTAGTGTTAGGGCTTAAGTTTAGGGGTTAGGCTTAGGGTTATGTCTTACGGTTAGGTGTTAGGTTTAGGGGTTAGAGTTATGGTTATGGTTAGGGGTAGGTTTTGGTTTAGTGTTAGGGTTAGGGTTACGGTTTGGGTTACGATTAGGGTTAGAGATTATGGTTACTTTAGGGTTATGGTTAGGGTTAGTGGTACGGTTAGGGTAAGAATTTAGTCTTAGTGTTAGGCTTAGGGTTAGTTTTGGGTTTAGGGTTAGTTTTAGAAGTTAGGGTTAGTTTTAGGGTTAGGGTTTGGGTTGGTTTAGGGTTAGGGTTAGTGTTCGGTTTAGGGTTAGGATTTAGTGTTAGTGTTAGGGTTAGGGTTACAGTTAGGCTTCGGATTACGTTTAGGGTTAGGGTTACAATTAGGCTTAGGGTTAGGCTTAGGTATGGTTACGGTTAGTGTTAGGTTTAGAGTTAGTTTTTGCGTTAGGTTTAGCATTAGGTTTAGGGGTTAGGTGTTAGGGATAGGGTTAGGGTTAGGGTAGAATTAGTGTTAGGTTTACAGTTAGGGTTAGGTTTAGGATTAGTGTTAGGCTTTAATATGAGGGGCTAGGCTTAGGGTTAGTGTTAGTGTTAGGGTTATGGTCAGGGTTATGGTTAGAGGTTAGAGTTAGGTTTAGTGATAGTGTTTGTGGTTAGGGTGAGGTTTAGATGTTATTTTTAGGGTTATGGTTAGGGTTAGTGTTAAAGATTAGGTTTAGGGTTAAGGTTAGCGTTAGGGTTAGTGATAGGGTTAGTGTTAGGGTTAGGGCTAGGCTTAGGGTTATGGTTAGGGTTAGGATTACATTCAGGTTAGGGTTAGGGTTAGGGTTAGAATTAGGGTTAATTTTAGGTTTAGGGTTAGGTTTAGGGATAGGTTTAGGGTTAGGGTTAGTGTTAGAGTTTAGTGTTAGGTTTAGGGTTAGGGTTAGGATTAGAATTTTGCGTGAGGGTTAGTGTTAGGTGTTAGGGGTAGGGTAACGGTTATCGTTAGATTTAAGGTTAGGTTACGGTTAGCGTTAGGTTTAGGTTTATGGTTAGGGTTATGGTTAGGGTTAGGATTAGAATTTAGGGTTAGGGTTAGTTTTACGGGTTAGGGTTAGGTTTACGGTTATTGATAGAGGTTAGGTTTTTGGTTAGGGTTAGGGCTAGAGTTAGGGTTTGGGTTAGAGTTAAAGGTTAGCATTAGGGTTAGGGTTATGGTTGGGGTTTAGTGTTAGTGTTAGGGTAAGTGTTATATTTAGGGTTAGGGTTAGTTTTGGGGTTTGAGTTTAGTGTCTTGGTTCGGTTTAGGGTTAGCACTATTGTTAGGGTTAGGGTTAGGTTTACGCTTAGTGTTAGGGTTGTGATTACAGTTAGTATTAGGGTTTAGGTGTTGGGGAGAGGGTTAAGGTTAGGCTTTGGGTTACGGTTAGGGTTTGGGTTACGATTAGGTTTAGGCTTAGGGTTAGTGTTTGGGTTAGGGTTAGCTTTAGGTTTAGGGCTAGTTTTAGAATTAGGGTTAGGGTTAGGGTTAGGTGTTAGCAATAGGGTGATGTTTAGGGTTAGGATTAGGGATCATGTTAGGTGTAGGGTTAGGTTAGGGTTAGGGTTAGTGTTAGGTATAGAAGTTAGATTTAGTATCAGGGTTATGGTTAGTGTTGGGGTTAGTGTTATGTTAGAGGTTAGCGTTTGTTTTAGTGTTAGAGATAGGGCTATGGTTAGGCTTAGAAGTTATGGTTAGGGTTAGTGTTAGGTTTAAAGCTTAGGTTCAGGTTTATGTTTAGGGTTAAGTTTAGGGTTACGGTTAATGTTTAGGTTTAGTTTTAAGGTTAGGGTTAGGGTTAGGGCTAGGCTTAGAGGTTAGATTGTGGTTTAGGGTTAGAGTTAGGGTTAGTGTTAGGGTTAATGTTAGCCTTAGAGTTATGGTTATGGTTAGGGTTAGGTTTAGGTTTAAAGCTTAGGTTCAGGGTTAGGGTTAGGGGTAGGGTTCAGTTAGGGATATGCTACGGGTTAGCATTAAGTTTAGTGGTTAATTTTATGATTAGGGTTACTGTTAGGGTTAGGGCTAGGGTTAGGGTTGGATTAGGGCTAGTGTGAGGTTTAGGGTTAGGTTTAGAGTTAGGCTTAGGTTTATTGTTAGGTTAAGGTTACCATTGGGTTAGCGTTAGTGTTAGGGTTAGGGTTTGCGTTAGATTTAGTGTTAGGTTAGGGTTAGGGTTAGGTTTAGGGTTTTGGTGTTAGGGATAGGGTTATGGGTTAGGGTTACTGTTAGGGTTAGGGTTAGGGTTACGGTTAGAGTTATGGTTATGGTTATGGTTAGAGGTTAGCGTTAGGTTTTTGGTTAGGCTTAGGGTTAGTGTTATGATTTGGGTTAGAGTTAAAGGTTAGGGTTAGGTTACAGTTAGAGTTTAGGGTTAGTTTTAGGATAAGGGTTAGGCTTACGGTTATGGTTAGGTATAGGATTAGATTGTAGGGTTATGGTTTGGTTTAGGGTTAGGGTTAGTGTTAGGGTTTGTGTTAGGTTTACGCATATTGTTAGGGTTACAGTTAAGTTTAAGTTTAAGTGTTAGGGATTGGGTTATGGTTCGGCTTTGGGTTACTGTTAGGGTATGGGTTACGATTAGGTTTAGAGTTAGGGTTAGAGTTAGGGTTAGGGTAGGTTTACGTTTAGGGTTAGTTTTAGATTAAGGCTTAGGGTTAGGGTTAGGTGTTATGTATTCACAATAGGGTTATTTTTAGGGTTAGGTTTAGGGTTCAGTTTAGGTTTAGAGTTAGGGTTAAGGATAGTGTTAGGGTTAGGCTTAGGTTTAGGTTAAGGGTTAGGGTTAGTGTTAGTGTTAGAATTTAGGTTTAATGTGAGAGTTAGTGTTATGGTTAGTGTTAGGGTTAGGGTTAGAGGTTAGCGTTTGCTTTAGTTTTAGAGTTAGGGTTAGGGTTAGGGTTAGGCTTAGAGGTTATGGTTAGGGTTAGTGTTAGGGTTAAAACTTAGGCTTATGTTTACCGTTAGGGTTAAAATTAGGGTTATGGTTAGAGTTTAGGTTCAAGTTTAAGGTTAAGGTTAGGGTTAGGGTTAGAGTTTGGGTTTTGGTTTATGGTTAGAGTTATTGTTATTGTTATTGCTAGTGTTAGTGTTAGTGTTAGGCTTAGAGGTTATCGTTATGTTTAAGGATGGGGTTAGGGTTAAAGCTTAGGTTCATGGTTAGGGTTAGGGGTAGAGTTCGGTTAGGGATATGCTAAGTGTTAGGATTAGGTTTAGTGGTTAGCTTTATATTTAGGGTTACTGTTAAGTTTAGGATTAGGGTAGGGTTAGGTTTAGGGTTAGTGTGAGGGTTAGGGTTAGAGTTAGGTTAGGCATAGCATTATGGTTGTGGTAAGGTTTACCATTAGGTTAGCATTAGGGTTAGGGTTAAGGTTTACCTTAGATTTAGTGTTAGTGTTAGGGTTAGGTTTAGCAGTTAAGTGTTAGGGATAGGGTTATGGGTTAGGGTTAGTGTTAGGGTTAGGTTTAAGGTTAGAGTTAGGGTTACAGTTATGGTTATAGGTTAGTGATAAGTTTAGGTTTAGGATTAGGGTTAGGGTTATGGTTTGGTTAGAGTTAAAGTTTGGGAAAGGTTTTGTGTTACATTTAGAGTTTAGGGTTAGTTTTAGAATAAGTGTTAGGTTTAGGGTTAGGGTTATGTTTAGAGTTAGAGTATAGGGTTGTGGTTCGGTTTAGGGTTAGGTTTAGTGTTAGGGTTTGGGATAGGTTTAGGGTTAGGGTTAGGGAAACGTTTAGGGTTAGGGTTAGTGTTAGAGTTTAGGGTTAGTGTTAGGGTTAGGTTTAGTGTTAGGGTTAGAGTTTATGGTTAGGTTTAAGGTTAGGTTATGGTTAGTGTTAGGGTTAGATTTAGGGTTATGGTTAGAGTTATGGTTAGTGTTAGAGTCAGAATTTAGGGTTAGGTTAGGTTTACTGGCTTGGGTTAGGTTTACGGTTATGGTTTGAGATTAGCATTAAGTTTAGTGTTAGGGTTAGGGATTGGTTTAGAGTTAAAGTTTAGGGTTAGGGTTAGGGTTACAGTTAGAGTTTAGGATTAGTGATAGGGTAAGTGTTAGGTTTAGGGATAGGGTTAGGTTTAGGATTAGAGTTTAGTGTTATGGTTCGGTTTAGAGTTAGGGTTATTGTTAGGGTTAGGCCTAGGTTTACACTTACTGTTAAGGTTATGATTCAGGATAGGTTTAGGGGTTAGGTGTTAGAGAGAGGGTAAAGGTTAGGCTTTGGATTACAGTTAGGGTTTGTGTTACGATTAGGTTTAGGGTTAAGGTTAGGGTTAGGGTTAGGTTTAGGTGTTAGGTGTTAGCGATAGGGTTATTGTTAGGTTTATGTTTAGGGTTCGGTTTATGGTTAGGGTTAGGGTTAGGGATAGTGTTAGGGTTGGGGTCAGCATTTAGGGTAGTGTTAGGGTATGGGTTAGGTGTAGGTTTAGGGTTAGGGTTAGTGTTAGGGTTAGAAGTTAGGTTTAGTGTTAGGGTTAGGGTTATTGTTAGGGTTAGGTTTAGGGTTATGGTTCGATGTTAGCGTTTCATTTAGGGTTAGGGTTAGGCTTAGAGGTTATGGTTAGGACTAGGGTTATGTTTAGGGTTAAAGCTTAGGTTCAGGTTTGCGGTTATGGTTATGGTTAGGGTTACAGTTAGAGTTTAGGGTTAGGTTTAAGGTTTGGGTTAGGGTTAGGGTTACAGTAAGAGTTTAGGTTTTGGTTTAGGGTTAGAGTTAGGGTTAGTGTTAGGCTTAGAGGTTATGGATTATGGTTAGGGTTAGGGTTAGGGTTCAAGCTTAGGTTCAGGGTTAGTGTTAGGGGTAGTGTTCGGTTAGGGATATGACAAGGGTTAGAATTAGGGTTAGTGGTTAGTTTTAGGGTTAGGGTTACACTTAGCATTAGGGTTAGGGTTAGTGTTAGTTTTAGCATTAGGTTAGGTTTAGAGGTTAGTGTTAGTTTTAGTGTTAGTGTTAGTGTTAGGGTTAGGGTTAGGGTTAGGGTTAGGGTTAGGGTTAGGCTTAGTGTGAGGGTTCGAGTTAGGGTTAGAGTTAGGGTTATGGTTAGGTTTAGCCTTATGGTTATGATTAGGTTTAGGGTTACAATTAGGGTAGCATTAGGGTTAGGGTTACAGTTTGCATTAGATTTAGTTTTAAAGTTAGTGTTAGGGTTAGGTTTAGGGGTTAGGTGTTTTAAGGATAGGGTTATGGTTTAGGGTTAGTGTTAGTGTTAGGGTTAGGGTTACGGTTAGAGTTAGGGTTATGGTTATGTTTAGACGTTAGTGTTAGGTTTAGAGTTAGGGTTAGGGGTAGGGTTTGGGTTAGAGTTAAAGGTTAGGGTTAGGTTTAGCGCTACGGTTAGAGTTTAGGGTTAGTGTTAGGGCAAGTGTTAGGTTTAGGGTTATTGTTAGGTTTAGGGTTATGGCTCGGTTTAGGGTTAGGTTATGGTTATGCTTAGTGTTAGTGTTATGATTAAGTTTAGGGTTAGGAGTTATGTGATAGGGAGTGGGTTAGGCTTAGGCTTTGTGTTACGGTTAGTGTTAGGGTTATGATTAGGTGATAGGGAGTGGGTTAGGCTTAGGCTTTGTGTTACGGTTAGTGTTAGGGTTATGATTAGGTTTAGGATTAGGGTTAGAATTAGAGTTAGGGTTAGATTTAGGGTTAGTTTTAGAGTTAGGGTTAGGGCTAGGGTTAGGGGTTAGGTGTTAGCCATAGGGTTAGGGTTCGAGTTAGTTTTATGGTTCAGTTAAGGTTAAGGTTAGGGTTAGTGATAGTGTTAGGGTTAGGATTTAGGGTTAGGGTTAGGGTTAGGGTTAGTTTTAGGATTAGGGTTAGTGTTCGGGTTAGAATTTAGTTTTAGTGTTAGGGTTAGGTTTAGGGTTAGGATTAGGGTTAGGGTTAGAGGTTCGCGTTTGTTTTAGGGTTAGAGTTAGGTTTAGGGTTAGTGTTTGGCTTAGATGTTATGGTTAGTGTTAGTGTTAGGGATTAGAGTTAGTGTTAAAGATTAAGTTCAGGTTTACGGTTAGGGTTAAGGTTAGGGTTATGGTTAGAAATTAGGTTTAGGTTTAAGGTTAGATTTAGGGTTAGATGTATCATTAGAGGTTAGGTTTTGGTTTAGGGTTAGAGTTAGTGTTAGGCTTAGTGTTAGTCTTAAAGGTTATCGTTATGGTTAGTGTTACAGTTAGGGTTAAAGCTTATGTTAATGGTTAGGTTTAGGGGTAGGGTACGTTTAGGGATATGCTAAGGGTTAGGATTAGGGTTAGTGTTTACTTTTAAGTTTAGGGTTACAGTTAGGGTTTGGGTTAGGTTGAGAGGTTAGTGTTAGGGTTACAGTTAGGGTTCGGGTTAGTGTGAGCATTAGGGTTAGTGTTAGAGTTAGGGTTATGTTTAGGGTTAGGCTTAGGGTTATTTTTAGGGTTAGGGTTACAGTTAGGTTTACAGTATAACAGTATAGGGTTATACAGTTAAGTTAGCGTTAGGTTTAGGGGTAGGGTTAGGTTTTGGGTTAGAGTTATGTTTAGGGTTAGAGTTAGGGTTAGGTTTATGGGTTATGTGTTAGGGATAGGGTTATGTTTTAGGGTTAGTGTTAGGGTTTGGGTTAGTGTTATGGTTAAGGTTAGGGTTAGGTTGAGGTTTAGGGTGAGGGTTAGGATTAGAAGTTAGGTTTAGTGTTAGGTTTAGGTTTAGCGTTAGTGATAGGTTTAGGGTTAGGGTTAGTCTTAAAGGTTAGGGTTAGTGTTAGGGTTAGATTTAGGGTTAGGTTTGTGGCTAGTGTTAGGGTTAAGGTTAGATGTATGAGTTAGGTTTAGGGTTAGAGTTAGAGTTAGATTTAGGTTTATGCTAGGTTAGGGTTAGGTGTTACAGGCAGGCTTAAGGTGATTTTAATTTTTAGGGTTAGGGTTAGTGTAAGGGCTTAATGTTAGGTCTGGGTTAATTTTATGGTTATGTTTAGGGTTAGGATTAGAAGTTAGGGTTATGGGTAGGGTAAGGGATATGGTTAGGTTTATGGTTAGTGTTAGTGTCAGGGTTTGGGTTGGGGTTAGGTATTAGGGAGAGTGTAAAAGTTGTGCTTCGGTTTATGGTAAGGGTTTGTGTTACGATTAGGTTTCGGGTTAGGCTTAGAGTTAGTGTTAGGGTTAAGTTTAGTGTTAGTTTTAGATTTAGGTTTAGCATTAGGGTTAGGGGTTATGTATTAGAAATAGGTTTAAGGTTAGTGTTAGGGTTAGGTTTACCGTTAGGGTTAGAGATACGGATAGTGTTAGGTTTAGAGTTAGGGTTTAGGGTTAGTGTTAGGATTAGGGTTAGGTTTAGGGCTATGGTTAGGCTTCGGGTTACAGTTATGGTTAGAGCTATGTTTAGGTTAGGGTTAAGGTTAGGGTTAGGGTTAGGGTTAGGGTTAGTGTTAGGGTTAGGGTTAGGGTTAGGGTTAGGGTTAGGGTTAGGGTTAGGTTTACATGTTAGTGATAGGTTTAGGGTTATGTTTAGTGTTATGGTTAGAGTTTAGGGTTAGGGTTAAGGTTAGGGTTAGCAGTTTGCATTAGGTTTGGTTTATGGTTAGGGTTAAAGCTTAGGTTTAGGTTTTGGGTTAGGGTTAGTGTTAGGGTTAGGGTTAGGGTTAGGGTTAGTGTTACGGTTAGGGTGAGGTTTAGATTTATTGTTATTGTTAGAGTTTAGCGTTAGGTTTAGTGATAGAGTTTGGGTTTAGGGTGAGGATTACTGTGCGTCTTATAAGCTATCATTACAGATATGGTTAGGGTTAGGGTTAAAGCTAGTTTTAGTTTAGTGTTAGTGTTAGTGTTAGAGATAGGGTAAGTGTTAGGATTAAGGTTAGTCATTAGGTTTATGGTTAGGGTTATGTTTAGGTTTAGAGGTTAGTGTTAGGGTTAGGGCTAGGGTTAGGGCTAGGTTTAGGGTCATTATTAGTGTTAGTTGTAGGTTTACAGTTAGGTTTAGGTTTAGTATTAGGGTTAGGATTAATGTTAGGTATAGGGTTATGGCTAGGCTTCGGGTAACGGTAAGGGTTAGGGTTACAATTAGGTTAGGGTTAGAGTTAGGTTAGTGTTAGGGTTAGGTTTAGTGTTAGTTTTAGATTTAGGTTTAGCGTTAGGGTTAGGGGTTATGTATTAGGAATAGGTTTAGGGTTAGTGTTAGGGTTAGGTTTACCGTTAGGGTTAGAGTTAGGGATAGTGTTAGGTTTAGAGTTAGGGTTTAGGGTTAGTGTTAGGGTTAGGGTTAGGGTTAGGGCTATGGTTAGGCTTCGGGTTACAGTTAGGATTAGAGTTAGGTTTAGGTTAGGGTTAGGGTTAGGGTTAGGGTTAGGGTTAGGGTTAGGTTTAGTGTTAGTGTTAGGGTTAGGGTTAGGGTTAGGGTTACATGTTAGTGATAGGTTTAGGGTTATGTTTAGTCTTACAGTTAGAGTTTAGGGTTTGGGTTAAGGTTAGGGTAAGCAGTTCGCATTAGTTTTGGGTTATGGTTAGGTTAAAACTTAGGTTTAGGTTTTGCGTTAGGGTTAGTGTTAGGGTTAGGGTTAGTGTTAGGTTTAGGGTGAGGTTTAGGTTTATTTTTATGGTTTGAGTTTAACGTTAGGTTTAGTGATAGAGTTTGAGGTTAGGGTGAGGATTACTGTGCGTCTTATAAGTTATCATTACAGATATGGTTAGGGTTAGGGTTAAAGCTAGGTTTAGGTTAGTGTTAGCGTTAGGTTTAGAGATAGGTTAAGGGTTAGGATTAGGGTTAGTCATTAGGTTTACAGTTAGGGTTATGTTTAGGTTTAGATGTTAGTGTTAGGGTTAGGGCTAGGGTTAGGGTCATTATTAGTGTTAGTTGTAGGTTTACAGTTAGGTTTAGGTTTAGGATTATGGTTAGGGTTAATGTTAGTTATAGGGTTATGGCTAGGCTTTGGGTTACGGTAAGGGTTAAGGTTAGGGTTAGGGTGAGAGTTAGGGTTAGGTGTTAGGTACTAGGGAGAGGGTTAGGTTTAGACTTTGGGTTATGGTTAGTGTTAAGGTTACGATTAGGTTTAGGGTTAGATTTACTCTTAGGGTTATGGTTAGGGTTAGGGTTAGGTTTGGGGTCAGGTTTAGGGTAGGGTTAGAGTTTAGGGTTAGGTTTAGGGTTAGGTTTTGTGTTAGGGTTAGGTTTAGGGTTAGATATTAGGTTTAGGGTGAGGTTTTTTGTTAGAGTTAGGGTTAGGGTTAGTTTTATGATTAGAATTAAGGGTTAGGGTTAGGGTTAGGGTTAGTTATTACGGTCATGGTATGGGTTAGTTTTAGGGTTAGGGTTAGGGTTAGTGTTAGGGATTAAGGTTAAGTTTTGTGTTAGGTTTTTGGGGAGGGTTAGTGTTAGATTTTGGGTTAGGGTTAGGTTACAGTTAGTGTTAGGGTTACGGTTAGGGTTAGGTTATCATTAGAATTTAGGGTTAGAATTACGTTTATGTTTAGGATTAGGATTAGGCTTATGTTAGGGTTAGGGTTGGGGTTGGGTATTATGGTCAGTGTTAAAGTTAGTTTTAGGGTTATGGTTATGGTTAGAGTTAGGTTTATGGTTTGATTTTAGTGTTAGCATTAGGTTTCGGGTTAGGATTAGTGTTAGTTTTAGGGTTAGAAGTTAGGGTATGATTACTGGTAGAGTTAGGGTTTGTGTTAGGATTAGTGTTTGGTGTTAGGTGTAACAGAGAGGGTTACGGTTACGCTTCATTTTACTGTTAATGTTAGTCTTACAATTAGGTTTAGGGTTAAGGTTAGGATTAGTGTTAGGCTTAGGTTTACTGTTAGTTTCAGTGTTTTTTTTTTTTTTAGGTTTAGTGTTAGGGTTAGGGGTTAGGTGTTAGGGATAAATTTAGGGTTAGGGTTAGGGTTAGTGTTAGGTTTAGGTTTACCATTAGGTTTAGGGTTACGGATAGTGTTAGTTGTTATGCTTAGGGTTATGGTTAGGTTTAGGGGTAGGGTTAGGATTAGTGTTAGTGGTATGGTTTGAGGTAGCGTTAATTTTAGTGTTAGAGTTTGGGGTTATCTTTAGGGTTGCGATTAGGCTTAGAGGTTATGGTTAGTGTTAGTGTTAGGGTTAGGGTTAGGGTTAGGTTTGCAGTTACTTGTAGGGTTAGGTTTAGAGTTAGTGTTAGGGTTAGGGTTGGTGTTAGGCTTAGAGGTTAGTGTTAGATTTAGAGTTAGGTATAGGATTAAGGTTAGGCTTAGGGTTAGGATTATGGTTAGAGGTATGGGTTAATGTTAGGGTTAGGATTAGGGTTAGGGTTAGGGTTAGGTTTAGGGTTAGGTTTAGGGTTAGGTTTAGGTTTAGGGTTAGGGTTAGGGTTAGTGTCCGAGGTATGTTTTAGGGTTAGGGTTACGGTTAGGGTTAGGGTTAGGTTTAGGATTTTGCCATGTTTAGTGTTAGGGTTAGGGTTATGTATTACGGTCAGTGTTAGGGTTAGTTTAATGGGTAGGGTTAGAGTTAAGTGTAGGGATTAATGTTAGGTTTAGTATTAGGTTTATGGCTAGCGTTTGGGTTATGGTTAGTGTTACTGTTATGGTTAGATTTCAGTGTTAGGGTTAGGTTTAGAGTTACTGTTAGTGATATGGTTAGGTTTAGGTATAGAGTTTAGGGTTAGGGTTAGTGTTTGGGTTAGGCTTAGTGTTTATGGTTAGGGTTAGTGTTAGCTGTAGGGTTAAAGCTTAGGTTTAGGTTTAGCATCACTGTTAGGGTTAGGGTGAGGTTTAGAGGTTAGTGTTAGGGTTATGTTTAGGGTTAGTGTTAGTGTTAGGGTTTGGGTTAGGTTTAGAGTTATGTTTAGGTTTCTGGTTATTGTTAGGGTTAACAATAGAATTAGGGTTAGGCTTAAGGTTAGTGTTAGATTTAGGGTCACATTAGGCTTTGGGTTACGGTTATGGTTAGTGTTAGCGTTATGGTTCGTGTTAGGGTTAGGTTGAGGTTTAGGGTTATGGTTAGGTGTAGGGTTAGAATTTAGCTTTAATGTTAGGTTTAGGGATAGGTTTAGGGTTATAGTTAGTGACAGAGGTTAGGGTTAGGGTTAGGGTTAGGGTTAGGGTTAGCGTTAGGGTTAGGGTTAGTGTTAGGGTTAGAGGTATGGGTTGGGGTTAGGTTTCGGGGTAGTGTTCGGTTTAGGGTTAGAGTTAGTGTTACGGTTAGAGTTTAGGGTGAGTGTTAGGGTTAGAGTTAGGGTTAAGGTAAGGTTAGGTTTAGGTTTAGATTTTGGGTTAGTGTTAGGGGTTATGGTGTTAGGGAGCGTGTTCGGGTTAGGCTCATGTTATGGTTAGGTTTAAGCTTATGATTAGGTTTAGGGTGAGTGTTAGTGTTAAGGTTAGAGTTTAGAATTAGGGATATGGGTACCGTTATTGTTTTGGTTATGGTTAATGTTTAGGGTTAGTGTTAGGGTTAGGGTTAATGTTAGGTTCAGGGTTAGGATTAGGGTTAGATTTAAGGTTGGAGTTATTTTAGTGTTAGGGTTAGAGTTAGGTATTACTTTTAGGTTTATAGTTTGTTTAAGGGGTAGTGTTAGGTTTTGGGATAGGGATTAATGTTAGGTTTAGTATTAGTGTTATGTTTAGGTTTAGGGTTAGTGTTAGAGGTATGGGTTAGGTTTAGGGTTAGGGTTAGGTTTAGAGTTTTGCTAGGTTTCAGGTTAGGGTTAGGGTTACATATTACTGTCAGTGTTAGTGTTAGTTTAACGTGTAGGGTTAGGGTTAGGGGTAGGGATTAATGTTAGGTTTAGTGTTAGTTTTATGTCTAGGGTTAGTTAGGGTTAGTCTTAGTGTTAGGGTTAGAGTTTTGGGTTAGTTAGGTTTAGGGTCGTTTTTAGTGTTAGGGTTAGGTTTAGGTGTAGAGTTTAGGGTTAGGGTTAGTGTTAGGGTTAGGCTTAGAGGTTATGGTTAGGGTTAGTGTTAGGGTTAGGGTTAAAGCTTAGGTTTCGGTTTAGCATCACAGTTAGGGTTAGGGTTAGGTTTAAAGGTTAGTATTAGGTTTCTGTTTAGGGTTAATGTTAGTGTTAGGGTTTGGGTTAGGTTTTGAGTTATATTTAGGTTTCGGGTTAGGGTTAGGGTTAAGGATAGAATTAGTGTTAGGCTTAGGGTTAGGGCTAGGTTTAGGGTCACGTTAGGCTTTGGGTTACGGTTATGGTTAGTGTTAGGGTTATGGTTAGGTTTAGGGTTAGGTTGAGGGTTAGGCTTAGGGTTAGGATTAGGGTTAGAAGTTAGGTTTAATGTTAGGTTTAGGGTTAGGTTTAGGGTTAGGGTTATTGTTAGAGGTTAGTGTTAGTGTTAGGGTTAGGGTTAGAGGTATGGTTTGGGGTTAGGTTTAGGGTAGGGTTAGGTTTAGGGTTAGTGTTAGTGTTACTGTTAGAGTTTAGGGTGAGTGTTATGGTTAGAGTTAGAGTTAAGGTTAGGGTTAGGTTTAGGTTTAGGTTTAGGGTTAGGGTTAGGGTGAGGGGTTAAGTGTTATGGAGAATGTTCACGTTAGGCTAGTGTTATGGTTAGGGTTAAGGTTATGATTAGGTTTGGGGTTAGTGTTAGGGTTAAGATTAGAGTTTAGAATTAGGGATAGGGGTAGCGTTAGTGTTTTGTTTACGGTTAAAGTTTAGGGTTAGGGTTAGGGTTAGGGTTAGGGTTAGCGTTAGGGTTAGAATTAGGATTAGGATTACAATTTAGGGATAGGGTTATGTTTAGCATTAGGGGTATGGTTAGAGTTAGGGTTAGGTCTAGGTTTAGGGTTAGGTTTAAGTGTTAGGTGTTAGGGGAGAGTGTTAGGGTTAGTGTTAGGTTTAGTGGTTAGGTGATAGGGAGAGTGTTAGGGTTAGTCTTCATGTTACTGTTAGGATTAGGTTTACGATTATGTTTAGGGTTAGTGTTAGGGTTAGGATTAGAATTTAGAATTAGTTTTAGGGGTAGCGTTAGGTTTTGGTTACGGTTAGAGTTTAGGGTTAGGGTCATTGTTAGGGGTCATGTTAGCATTAGGGTTATGGTCACTGGTGAGCGTTAGGTTTACAGTTAGGAATAGGTTTAGGGTTAGAGTTAAAGGTTAATGTTAGGGTTAGGTTTACTGTTAGCGTTAAAGTTTAGGGTTAGTGCTAGCTTGAGTGTTAGGGTGAGTGTTACGGTTAGGTTTAGGGTTAAAATTTAGGGTTAGGGTTAATGTTAGGATTAGAAGTTAGTGTTAGGGGTGGGGTTAGGTTTATGCTTACGGTTAGGGTTAAGTTAGTGTTAGGGTTAGTGTTAGTGTTAGGGGTTAAGTTTTAACGGGGAGGGTTAGGGTTAGGCTTCAGGTTACGGTTAGTGTTATAGTTACGATTAGGTTAAGGGTTAGGGTTAGGTTTAAGTTTACGATTAGTTTTAGGTTTAGGTTTAGGTTTGGGGTTATGGATTAAGTGTTAGGGATAGGATTAGGCTTAGAGTTAGAGTTAAGGTTAGGGTTAGCTTTATGGTTAGTTTTAGGGTTAGAAGTAGGGTTAGTGTTAGGGGTTAAGTGTTATGGGAAGATTAGGTTTATGGTTAGGGTTAGGGTTAGGATTACGGTTAGGGTTAGGGTTAGGTTTACAGTTAGGTTTAGGGTTATGGATAGTGTTTAGGGTTGGGGTTAGGCTTTAGGATTAGGGTTAGGGTTAGTATTAGGGTTAGGGTTATGGTTAGAGGTTATCGTTAAGTTCAGTGATAGAGTTTGGGGTTAGGGTTAGTGTTAGGGTTAGGCTTAGTGTTTATGGTTAGGGTTAGCGTTAGGGTTAGTCTTAGGGTTATGGTTAGAGGTATGGGTTAGGGTTATGGTTAGGGTTAGGTTTATTGTTATGCTATGGTTAGGGTTAGTTTTAGGGTTAGGTATTACAGTCAGGTTTATGGTTAGTTTAAGGGGTAGGGTTAGGGTTAGGATTAGGTATTAATGTTAGGTTTAGTGTTATGGTTATGGCTAGGGTTAGGAGTAGGGTTAGTGTTAGGATTAGATGTTAGGTTAATTGGTAGGGTAAGGGTTATGGTTACAGTTAGGTTTAGGTTTAGTGTTATGTTTAAGGTTAGGGGATAGTTTTTAGGTAGAGGATTAATATTAGGCTTCAGATTAGGGTTAGTGTTAGGGTTACGATTAGGTTTAGGGTTAGGTTTAGGTTTAGGGTTAGTGTTAGTTTTAGTGTTAGTTTTAGGGTTAGGGTTAGTGTTTGGGTTGGGTTAGGTGTTAGGAATAGGGTAAGGTTTAGTTTTACAGTGAGGTTTAGGTTTAGGAATAGTGTTAGGTTTACGGTTAGGGTTTAGGGTTAAGTTTAGGGTTAGGTTTTGGGTTAGGGTTAGGGTTTGTGTTAGGTTTAGGTTTAGTGTTAGGGTGAGTGTTAGGGTTAGAATTTGGTTCAGTGTTAGTGTTAGGGTTAGGGTTAGGTTTAGGGTTATGGTAAGTTTTGGGTTAGGGTTAGGGTTACATATTACGGTCAGTGTTAGTGTTAGTTTACCCTGTAGGGTTAGGCTTAGGGGTAGGGATTAATGTTAGGTTTAGTGTTAGGTTTATGTCTAGCATTAGAGTTAGGGTTAGTGTTAGTGTTAGGGTTAGAGTTTAGTGTTAGGGTTAGGTTTAGGGTTATTGTTAGTGTTTGGGTTAGGTTTAGGTTTAGAGTTTAGAGTTAGGGTTAGTGTTAGTGTTAGGCTTAGAGGTTATGGTTAGGGTTAGTGTTAGGAGTAGGTTTAAAGCTTAGGTTTAGGTTTAGCTTCACAGTTAGGATTAGGGTTAGGTTTAGACGTTAGTGTTAGGGTTATGTTTAGGGTTAGTGTTAGTGTTAGGGTTTGGGTTAGGTTTAGAGTTGTGTTTAGGTTTCAGGTTAGTCTTAGGGTTAAGGATAGAATTAGGGTTAGGTTAGGGTTAGGATTAGTGTTAGAGTTAGGGTTATGATTAAGGTTAGGGTTAGGGGTTAGGTGTTAGGGAGAAGTTTAGGTTTAGGCTTTGTGTTACGTTTAGGGTAGGATTTACATTAGTTTTAGGGTTAGGGTTAGGGTTAAGCTTAGGGATAGTGTTAGAGTTAAGTTAGGGTTAGGGTTAGGATTAGAAGTTAGGTTTATTGTTAGTATTATTATTAGGGTTAGGGTTAGGTTTATGGTAGAGGTTGGCATTTGTTTTAGGTTAAAGTTAGTGTTAGCGTTAGAGGTAGTGTTAGGTTTAGAGTTTATGGTTATGGTTAGGGTTAGCATTAGGGTTAAAGCTGAGGTTCAGTGTTATGGTTATTGTTAGGCTTAGTGTTATGGTTAGAGGTTAGCGTTTGGTTTAGGGTTAGATTTGGGTTAGTGTTTGGGTTAGTGTTAGGCTTAGAGGTTATGGTTATGGTTAGGGTTTGGGTTAGGGTTAAATCTTGAGTTAAGGGTTAGTGTTAGGGTTAGGATTAGGAATAGCTTAAGGGTTAGGATTAGGGTTAGGGTTACAGTTAGGGTTAGAGTTAGATTTAGAAGTTACAGTTAGTTTTAGGGTTAGGGTTAGTGTGTTAGGATTAGGCTTAGGGTTATAGTTAGGGTTAGGCTTACAATTAGATTAGCGTTAGGGTTAGGGTTAGGGTTAGGGTTAGGCTTAGTGTTTATGGTTAGGGTTAGCGTTAGGGTTAGTCTTAGGGTTATGGTTAGAGGTATGGGTTAGGGTTATGGTTAGGGTTAGGTTTATTGTTATGCTATGGTTAGGGTTAGTTTTAGGGTTAGGTATTACAGTCAGGTTTATGGTTAGTTTAAGGGGTAGGGTTAGGGTTAGGATTAGGTATTAATGTTAGGTTTAGTGTTATGGTTATGGCTAGGGTTAGGAGTAGGGTTAGTGTTAGGATTAGATGTTAGGTTAATTGGTAGGGTAAGGGTTATGGTTACAGTTAGGTTTAGGTTTAGTGTTATGTTTAAGGTTAGGGGATAGTTTTTAGGTAGAGGATTAATATTAGGCTTCAGATTAGGGTTAGTGTTAGGGTTACGATTAGGTTTAGGGTTAGGTTTAGGTTTAGGGTTAGTGTTAGTTTTAGTGTTAGTTTTAGGGTTAGGGTTAGTGTTTGGGTTGGGTTAGGTGTTAGGAATAGGGTAAGGTTTAGTTTTACAGTGAGGTTTAGGTTTAGGAATAGTGTTAGGTTTACGGTTAGGGTTTAGGGTTAAGTTTAGGGTTAGGTTTTGGGTTAGGGTTAGGGTTTGTGTTAGGTTTAGGTTTAGTGTTAGGGTGAGTGTTAGGGTTAGAATTTGGTTCAGTGTTAGTGTTAGGGTTAGGGTTAGGTTTAGGGTTATGGTAAGTTTTGGGTTAGGGTTAGGGTTACATATTACGGTCAGTGTTAGTGTTAGTTTACCCTGTAGGGTTAGGCTTAGGGGTAGGGATTAATGTTAGGTTTAGTGTTAGGTTTATGTCTAGCATTAGAGTTAGGGTTAGTGTTAGTGTTAGGGTTAGAGTTTAGTGTTAGGGTTAGGTTTAGGGTTATTGTTAGTGTTTGGGTTAGGTTTAGGTTTAGAGTTTAGAGTTAGGGTTAGTGTTAGTGTTAGGCTTAGAGGTTATGGTTAGGGTTAGTGTTAGGAGTAGGTTTAAAGCTTAGGTTTAGGTTTAGCTTCACAGTTAGGATTAGGGTTAGGTTTAGACGTTAGTGTTAGGGTTATGTTTAGGGTTAGTGTTAGTGTTAGGGTTTGGGTTAGGTTTAGAGTTGTGTTTAGGTTTCAGGTTAGTCTTAGGGTTAAGGATAGAATTAGGGTTAGGTTAGGGTTAGGATTAGTGTTAGAGTTAGGGTTATGATTAAGGTTAGGGTTAGGGGTTAGGTGTTAGGGAGAAGTTTAGGTTTAGGCTTTGTGTTACGTTTAGGGTAGGATTTACATTAGTTTTAGGGTTAGGGTTAGGGTTAAGCTTAGGGATAGTGTTAGAGTTAAGTTAGGGTTAGGGTTAGGATTAGAAGTTAGGTTTATTGTTAGTATTATTATTAGGGTTAGGGTTAGGTTTATGGTAGAGGTTGGCATTTGTTTTAGGTTAAAGTTAGTGTTAGCGTTAGAGGTAGTGTTAGGTTTAGAGTTTATGGTTATGGTTAGGGTTAGCATTAGGGTTAAAGCTGAGGTTCAGTGTTATGGTTATTGTTAGGCTTAGTGTTATGGTTAGAGGTTAGCGTTTGGTTTAGGGTTAGATTTGGGTTAGTGTTTGGGTTAGTGTTAGGCTTAGAGGTTATGGTTATGGTTAGGGTTTGGGTTAGGGTTAAATCTTGAGTTAAGGGTTAGTGTTAGGGTTAGGATTAGGAATAGCTTAAGGGTTAGGATTAGGGTTAGGGTTACAGTTAGGGTTAGAGTTAGATTTAGAAGTTACAGTTAGTTTTAGGGTTAGGGTTAGTGTGTTAGGATTAGGCTTAGGGTTATAGTTAGGGTTAGGCTTACAATTAGATTAGCGTTAGGGTTAGGGTTAGGGTTAGGGTTAGGCTTAGGCTTAGGGGTTAGGTGTTAGGGAGAAGGTTAAAATTAGCCTTCGGATTACGGTTAGGGTTGGTGTTACGATCACTTTTAGGGTTAGCCTTAGGGTTAGGGTTAGGGTTATGATTAGGTTTAGATTTAGGATTAGAGTAAGGGTTAGTTTAGAGTTAGGGTTAGGGGTTAGGTGTTAGCAATAGGGTTAGGGTTAGGTTTAGGTTTAGAGTTCGGTTTATGGTTAGGGTTAGGTTTAGCGATAGTGTTAGGTTTAGGGTTAGGATTAGAATGAGGGTTAAAACTTAGGTTCAGTGTTAGATTTAGGGTTAGGGTTAGGGTTAGGGTTAGGGATAGGGTAAGGGTTAGAATTAGGGTTAGTGATTAGGTTTAGGGTTAGGATTACAGTTAGTGCTAAGGTTAGGTATGGAGGTTAGTGTTAGGTTTAGGATAAGGCTTATTGTTAGTGTTAGGGTTAGGGTTAAGTTTAGAGTTAGGGTTAGGGTTAGGTTTAGCCTTATGGTTATGGTTAGGGTTAGGGTTACAATTAGGTTCGGGTTACAGTTAGGGCTAGGGTCAGGGTTAGGATTAGAATTTAGGGTTAGGGGTTAGTTTATGGTTTAGTGTTAGGGTTTGGGTTACGGTTATGTTTAGAGGTTAGCGTTTGGTTTAAGGTTATGGTTATGGTTAGGGTTTGAGTTAGAGTTAAAGGTTAGGGTTAGGGTTACAGTTACAGCTAGAGTTTAGGGTTAGTGTAAGGGTAAGGGTTAGTTTTAGTGTTAAGGTCAGTGTTAGGGTTAGGGTTAGGGTTATGCTTAGTGTTAGGGTTATGATTAAGTTTAGGGTTGGGGGTTAGGTGTTAGGGAGAGGGTTAGGGTTCGGCTTTGGGTAACATTTAGGGTTAGGGTTACGATTAGTTTTATGGGTAGGGTTAGGGTAAGGGTTACGGTTAGGGTTAGGTTTAGGGTTACTTTTAGAGAAAGGGTTAGGCATAGGGTTAGGGGTTAGATTTTATTGATAGGTTAGGGTTAGGGTTAGGGTTTGGTTTAGGGTTAGGGTTAAGCTTAGGGATAGTGTTAGTGTTAGGGTTAGGGTTTAGGTTTAGTGTTAGGGTTAGGTTTAGGTTTAAGTTTTTGTTTAGGGTTAGGGTTAGTGTTAGGGTTAGGTTTAGGGTTTGTGTTACAATTAGAGTTTAGGCTAAGGTTTAGGGTTAGGGTTAGGTTTAGGGTTAGGGTTAGTGTTAGGGTTATGTTTAGAGGTTAGCTTTTGGTTTAGGGTTAGTGTTAGGCTTATGGTTAGGGTTAGCCTTAGACGTTATGGTTAAGGTGAAAGCTTAAGTTCCGGGTTAGGTTTAGGGTCAAGGTAAGGGTTACGGATAGGGTAAGGTTTAGGATTACGTTTAATGATTAGTTTTAGTGTTAGGTTTATGGTTAGGTTTAGGCTAGCTTTAGGGGTTAGTTTTAGGGTTAGGGTTAGGGTTAGGGTTAGTGTGAGGGTTAGGTTTAGGGTTAGAGTTAGGTTTAGGATTAGGCTTAGGCTTAGCATAATGGTTAGGGTTAGCATTACATTTATGTTAACGTTAGGGTTAGGGTTAGGTTGAGGTTTAGGATTAGGGTTTGCTTTAGATGTAGTGCTAGGGTAAGGGTTAGGGTTAGTTTTACGGGTTAGGTGTTAGGGATATGGTTATGGGTTAGGGTTTGGGTTAGTGTTTTGGTTAGTTTTATGGTTAGGGTTTGGGTTTAGGGTTAGGCTTAGGTTTAGGGTTTGTGTTGTGGTTAGGGTTAGGGTTAGGTTGAGGTTTAGGGTCAGGTTAGTATTAGGGTTACAAGTTAGGTATAGTGTTTTAGAGTTAGTTTTAGGGATAGGTTTAGGGTTAGGGTTAGTGTTAGAGGTTAGGGTTAGCATTAGAGTGAGAAATAGGGTTAGAGGTATGTGTTAGGGTTAGCGTTAAGATTAGGTTAAGTGTTAGGTTTAGGCTTAGGCTTATGCTAGGGTTAGGGTTAGGTTTACGATCTGGTATTACAAACAAGGTTAGCTGTAGTTTAAGTGGTAAGGTTAGGGTTAGGATAAGGGATTAATATTAGGTTTAGGGTTAGGTTTATGGTTAGGGTTAGGGTTAGGGTTATGATTAGATGTTAGTGATAGTGGTAGGGTTATGGTTATGGTTACGTTTAGGGTTAGGGGTATTGTTATAGTTAAGGTTAGGGGTTAGGTGTTAGGGAAAGGGTTAAGGTTAGGCTTTGGGTTACGGTTAGTGTTATGGTTACTATTATGTTTAGAGTTAGGGTTAGGGTTATGGTTAGGGTTAGGGTTAGAGGTTATGGTTAGGTTTAGGGTTGGGGTTAGGGTTAAAACTTAGATTCAGGGTTAGTGTTAGGGTTAATGTTATGTAAGGGATATGCTAAGGGTTAGGATTAGTGTTAGTGGTTAGTTTTAGAGTTAGGGTCACAGTTAGGATTAGGGTTAGGTTTAGAGGTTAGTGTTAGGGTAAGGGTTAGGTTTAGGGTAAGTGTGAGAGTTAGGGTTAGACTTAGAGTTAGGGTGAGGTTTAGGCTTAGCCTCTGGGTTATGGTTAGGTTTAGGGTTACAATTAGGTTAGCGTTAGGGTTAGGTTTAGGTTTTGCGTTAAATTTAGTGTTAGAGTTAGGATTAGGGTTAGGTTTAGGTTTAGGGTTAGGTTTTAGGGATACTGTTGTGGATTAGGATTAGTGTTAGGGTTAGGGTTACGGTTAGGGTTATGGTTAAGGTTAGGGTTACGGTTATGGTTAGAGGTTAGCGTTAGTTTTAGGTTTAAGGTTAGGGTTAGGGTTTGGGTTAGAGTTAAAGGTTAGGGTTAAGTTTATAGTTACAGTTAGAGTTTAGTGTTAGTGTAAGAGTTAGTTTTAGATTTAGGGTTAGGTTTAGGCTTGGAGTTAGGGTTAGGGTTAGGGCTGCGTTAGGGTTAAGGTTAGTTGTACATTTAATGTAAGGGTTATGACTAAAGTTAGGGTTAGGGATTAGGTGTTATGGAGAGGGTTAGGTTTAGGCTTTGGGTTACGGTTAGGGTTAGGGTTACGTTTAGGGTTAGGGTTAGGGTTAAGGTTAGGGTTAGGTTTAGAGGTATGGGTTAGGGTTAGGTTTAGGGGTAGCGTTAGAGTTAGGGTTAAGGTTATGGTAGGTTTGGAGTTAGGGTTAGGGCTAAGTATTACTGTCACTGTTATGGTTAGTTTAAGGGGTAGAGTTAGGGTTAGGGTTAGGGTGAGGCTTAGGGTTATGTTTACAGGTTAGCGTTAGGTTTAGGGTTATGATTAATGTTAGAGGTAAGGGTTAGTGTTAGGGTTAGGGTTAGGGTTAGAAGTTAGGGTTAGGGGTAGGGCTAGTGTTATGGTTACAGCTCGGGTTAGGGATAGGGTTAGTGTTAGGTTTAGGATTAGTGTTTAGGTGTTAGGGAGAGAGTAATGGTTAGTTTTCGGGTTATGGTTAGTGTTAGAGTTTTGATTAGATTTTGGGTTAAAGTTAGGGTTAGTGTTAGTGTTAGGGTCAGAGTTACATTAGGGGTTGGGTTTAGGGTTAGCTTTAGAGGTTATGTGTTAGGGATAGGGTTAGGGTTAGGTTTACGGTTAGGTTTAGCATTACATATAGTGTTAGTGTTAGGGTTAGGGTTTAGGGTAAGGGTTAGGGTTAGGGTTAGGGTTAGGTTTAGGATTAGGTTTAGGCTTATGGTTAGTGGTTAGAATTAGGTTTAGTGTTAGAGTTTAGTGCTAGGGTTAGGGTTAGGTTTAGGCTTAGAGGTTATAGTTAAGTTAGTGCTAGGATTAGGGTTATAGCTTAGGTTTAGTGTTTGGTTTACAGTTAGGGTTAGGGTTAGGTTTAGAGGTTAGTTTTAGGGTTAGGGTTAGTGTTAGTGTTAGGGTTTGGGTTAGGTTTAGATTTAGGTCTAGGGTTAGGGTTATGGTTAGGGTCAGTGTTAGGGTTAGGGTTAGGGTTAGGTATAATTTAGTATTAGTGTTAGGGTTAGGGTTAGAGGTTAAGGTTAGAGTTAGGGTTAGGTTTAGGGTTAAGTTTAGTGTTAGGTTTGGAGGTATGGGTTAGGGTTAGGTTTAGGGTTAGGTTTAGGATTAGGTTTAGGCTTATGGTAGGTTTGCGGTTAGGATTAGTGTTAGATTTTTAGGGTTACTGTTAGGTTTAGGGATAGGGTTAGAGGTATGTATTAAAGTTAGTGTTAGCGTTAAGTTTAGGGCAAGGGTTAGGTTTAGGGTTAGGGTTATGCTAGGGTTAGGGTTAGGTTTAGGATTCGGTATTACACACAGGGTTAGCTTTAGTTTAAGGGTTAAGGTTAGGGTTAGGGTAAGGGATTAATGTTAGGTTAGGGTTATGGTTATGGTTATGGTTATGGTTATGGTTAGGATTAGAAGTTAGGGTTAGTGGTAGTGTTAGTGTTATGATTATGTTTAGGGTTATGGGTAGTGTTATGGTTACGGCTAGGGGTTAGGTGTTAGGGAAAGGGTTAAGGTTAGTGTTAGGGTGCTTATTATGTTTAGAGTTACTCTTAGGGTTTGGCTTAGGGTTAGGGTTAGTGTTAGTTTTAGGCTTAGATTTAGCGTTAGGGTTTGGTGTTAGGTGTTAGGGTCAGGGTTAAGGCTAGGGTTAGGGTTAGGGTTAGTTTGATGGTTAGGGTTAGGCTTAGGGATAGTGTCAGCTTTAGTGTTAGGGTTTAGGGTTAGTGTTACGATTAGGGTTCGGGTTATGGTTAGGCTTCGGATTATGGTTAGGGTTAGGGTTACGATTAGATTATGGTTATGTTTAAGTTTAGTTTTAGGGTTAGGTTTTTGGTTAGAGATTAGCTTTTGGTTTAGGGTTAGAGTTAGGCTTAGTGTTAGTTTTAGTGTTAGGCTTAGAGGTTATGGTTATGTTTAGGGTTGGGGTTAGGGTTAAAGCTTAGGTTCAGGGTTAGTGTTAGTGTTAGTGTTATGTAAGAGATATGCTAAGGGTGAGGATTAGTGTTAGTGGTTAGTTTTAGAGTTAAGGTTACAGTTAGTGTTAGGGTTAAGTTTAGAAGTTAGTGTTAGGTTAAGTGTGAGGTTTAGGTTAAGTGTTAGGGTTAGGTTTAGGATTAGAGTTAAGGTTAAGCTTAGGCTTAGGTGTAGGTTTATGTTTAGTTTAGGGTTACAATTACATTAGTGTTAGGGTTAAGGTTAGGTTTAGGGTTTGCGTTAGATTTAGTGTTAGAGTGAGGATTAGGGTTAGGGTTAGGTTTAAGGGTTAAGTGTTAGGGATACTGTTATGGATTAGGGTTAGTGTTAGGGTTATGGTTATGGTTAGGGTTATGGTTATGGCTAGAGGTTAGCATTAGGTTTAGGGTTAGGGTTAAGGTTTGGGTTAGATTTAAAGGTTAGTTTTAGGTTTAGGGTTATGGTTAGTGTTTAGTGTTAGTGTTAGTGTAAGAGTTAGGTTTAGGGTGAGTGTTAGGTTTAGGTTTAGGGTTAGAGTTAGGGTTAGGGTTAGGGTTAGACTTAAGGTTAGGGTTATGCTTAGTTTTAGGGTTATGATTAAGGTTAGGATGAGGCATTAGGTGTTACGAAGAGGGTTACGTTTAGGCTTTGGTTTACGGCTAGGTTTAGGGTTACAATTAGTTTTAAGGTTAGTGTTAGGGTTATGCTTAGTGTTAGGGTTATGATTAAGGTTAGGTTTAGGGATTAGGTGTTACGGAGATGGTTAGGTTTAGACTATGGGTTACGGTTAGGGTTACGATTAGGTTTAAGTTTAGGGTTAAGGTATACGAATAGCATAAGTGTTAGGATTAGGGTTTGTGGTTAGTTTTAGTGTTAGGGTTACAGTTAGGGTTAGGGTTAGGTTTAGAGGTTACTGTTAGTTTTAGGGTTAGGGTTAGGGTTAGTGTGAGGTTTAGGTTTTGTGTTAGCGTTAGGGTTAGGTTTAGGGTTAGGCTTAGGGTTATAGTTAGGTTTAGGGTTATAATTATGTTAGTGTTAGGTTTAGGTTTAGGTTTAGGATTTCATTAGATTTAGTGTTAGGGTTAGGATTAGGGTTAGGGTCAAGTTTAATGATTAGATGTTAGTGATAGTGTTATGGATTAGTATTCGTGTAACAGTTAGGCTTCGGGTTAGGGTTAGGGTTAGCGTTTAGGGTTAGGATTGGGGTTAGTGTTATAGTTATGGTTATGGGTAGGTTGAGGTTAAAGTTAGGGTTAGGGTTAGGGTTAGAAGTTAGGTTTAGTGCTAGGTTTAGGGATAGGGTTAGGGACTGTTTAGGTTTAGGGTTATTGTTAGAGGTTAGGGTTTTTGTTAGTGTTAGGGTTGGGTTTAGGTTTAAGGTTAAGTTTAGGTATAGGCTTAGACGTTAGTGTTAGGGTTAGGTTTGGGTTAGGGTTAGGGTTAGGTTTAGGTACTACAGTCAGGCTTAGCGTTAGGTTAAATGTTAGGGTTAGGGTCAGGGTAAGTGATTAATGTTAGGTGTGGGTTGGGGTTATTGTTATGGTTATGGTTAGGGTTATGTTTAGGGTTAGGTATAGGATTAGAAATTAGCGTTGTGGTTAGGGTTAGGGTAGTGTTATGGTTAGGGTTAGGCTTAGGGGTTAGGAGTTAGGGAGAGGGTTAAGGTTAGGCTTCTCATTACGGTTAGGGTTAGTGTTACGATTAGGTTTAGGGTTGGGGTTAGGGTTAGGTTTAGAGTTAGAATTAGGGTTAGGGTTATATTTTAGGGTTAGGGTTATGGTTAGGGTTAGGGTTAGTGTTACGGTTAGAGTTTAGTGTTAAAGTTAGGGTTAGGGTTATGGTTAGAGGTTAGCGTTAGGTTTAGGGTTAGAGTTGGGTTTAGGTTTAGGGTTAGGGTTAAGCTTAGATGTTATGGTTAAGGTTAGGGTTAGGGTTAGGGTTAAAACTTAGGTAAAGTGTTAGGGTTAGTGTTATGGTTAGAGTTACAGTTAGGTTTAGGGTTAGTGTTAGGGTTAGGTAAGGGGTTAGGTTTTAGCGAGAGGCTTAGGGTTAGGCTGCGGATTATGGTTAGTGTTAGGGTTACAATTAGGTGTAGGGTTAGGGTTAGGGTTACGGTTAGGGTTACGGTTAGGGTTAGGGTTAATGTTAGGGTTAGGTTTTCTGTTAGTTTTAGTGTTAGGTTTAGGTTTAGGGTTAGGGGTTTGTGTTAGGTATAGGATTAGGGTTATATTTAGGTTAAGGGTTAGGGTTAGGTTATGGTTAGGGTTAGGTTACGGTTAGTTTTAGGGTTATGGGTAGTTTTACGGTTAGTTTTAGGTTTAGGGTTTAGGGTTATAGGTTTAGGGTAAGGCTTTAGGTTTACGGATCGGGTTAGGGTGGATTAGGATTAGGTTTAGGGTTATGGTTACAGTTTAACTTTAGGTTTAATGTTAGAGTTTGGTGTTAATGTTAGCGTTAGGGTTAGGCTTAGTGTTTATGATTAGACTTAGAATTAGTGTTATCATCAAAGATTCGGTTTTGGGTTAGGGTTAGGATTAGGGGTATAATTTAGGGTTAGAGTTATGATTAAGGTTAGGGTTAGGGTTATGATTAATTTTAGGGTTAGACTTATGGGTAGTTTTAGGTTTAGCATTAGTTTTAGAGTTATGGTTAGGGTTAGGGTTTAGATGTTATCGATAGGGTTAAGCTTAGGGTTTGGTTTAGTGTTCGGTTTAGGGTTAGCGATAGTGTTAGTTTTAGGGTTAGGGTTAGTTTTAGGGTTAGGGTTTGCTTTAGTTTTAGGATTAGGGTTAGTGTTAGGGTTAGAAGTTAATTTTAGAGTTAGGGTTAGCATTAGGTTTAGGGTTAGGGTTAGGGGTTATTGTTAGAGGTTAGAATTTGGTTTAGGGTTAGAGTTAGGGTTAGGGTTAGTGTTAGGATTAGGCTTAGACGTTATGGTTAGGGTGAGGGTTAGTGTTAGGGATACGGTAAGGTTTAGGATTAGGGTTAGTGGTTAATTTTAGGGTTATGGATACGGTTAGGGTTAGGGTTTGATTTAGAGTTTAGTGTTAGTGTTAGGGTTAAGGTTAGGGTTAGTGTGAGGCCTAGGGTTAGGGTTAGAGTTAGGGTTGGGTTTAGGCTTAGGGTTATGGTTAGTGTTTGTGTTACAATTAGGGTAGCATTAGGGTTAGGATTAGGGTTAGGTTTAGGGTTAGATTTAGGCTTAAGGTTATCATTACCGGTTAGCGTTAGGTTTGGGTTAGGGTTATGGTTAAATCATAGGTTTATGGTTAGATTTAGGTTTAGGGTTAAGGTTAGGGTTAGTGTTAGGTTTAGTGTTAGGGTTAGGGTTAGAGTTAGGATTAAGTTTAGCATTAGGGTTAGGGCTTAGGTGTTGGAGATCAGGTTATGGTTTGGATAGGTTTAGGGTTAGGGTGAGGCTTAGGAGTTATATTTAGGGTTACGGTTTACATTAGAGTTAGGTATAGGGTAAGGGTGAGGATTAGGATTAGTCCTTAGATTTAGCATTAGTTTTATGGTTAATTTTAGGGTTAGGTTTAGAGGTTAGTGTTAGGGTTAGGTTAGGGTTAGGGGTAGTGTTAGGTTTAGGGTTAAGTTTAAAGTTAGATTTAGGTTTAGTGTTAGGGTGAGCATTAGGGTTAGATTTAGGTTTAGGGATAGGGTTACGTCTAGGTTTCCAGTTACAGTGAGGGTTAGGGTTACGATTAGTTCAGGATTAGAGTTAGGGTTAGGTTTAGGTTTATAGGTAGTGTTAGGATTTTAATTAGGATTTGGGTTAGGGTTAGCGTTAGGTTTATGGGTTAGGTGTTAGGGATAGGGTTAAGGTTAGGCTTAAGGTTAGGGTTGGGTTAGGGTTAGATTTTATTTTATTTTTAGGGTTAGGTGTAGCGTTAGGGTTAGGGCTTATGTGTTTGGGATAGGGTTAGGATTAGGATTAGTGTTAGTTTTACGGTTACGGTTAGGGTTAGTGTTAGTGTTAGGTTTAGGGTTATGGTTTAGTGTTAGGGTTAGGGTTAGGTTTGGTTACTTTTTGGCTTCGAGTTACAGTTATGGTTAGTGTTACGATTAGGTTAGGGCTAGGTTTTGTTTAGGATTAGATGTTAGTGATAGTTTTAGGGTTAGGGTTAGTGTTACGGTTAGAGTTCAGGGTTATGGTTAGGTTTAAGGTTAGGGTTAGTGTTATGGATAGATGTTAGCGTTAGGTTTGGGTTAGGTTAGGGTTAAAGCTGAGGTTTAATGTTAGGCTTAGCATTAGGGTTAGGTTTGTGTTAGGTTAAGGGTTATGGTTAGGGATAGGGTTATGGTTAGAGGTTAGCATTTGGTTTAGGGTAAGAGTTAGGGCAAGGGTTAGCGTTAGGTTTAGGCTTAGAGGTAATGGTTAGGGTTAGGTTAAAGCTTAGGTTAAGGGTTAGAGTTAGGGTTAGGATTAGGTTTAGGGATAGGGTAAAATTTAGCATTAGCGTTAGTGGTTTACTTTAGGGTTAGGTTTACGGTTAGGGTTAGGGTTAGTTTTAGAGTTTAGTGTTAGTGTTAGGGTTAACGTTAGTGTTAGTATTAGTGTTAGTGTTAGTGTTAGTGTTAGTGTTAGTGTTAGTGTTAAGGTTAGAGTTAGAGTTAGGGTTAGGGTTAGGGTTACATTTAGTTTTTGCATTAGATTTAGTGTTAGTGTTAGGTTTATGGTTAATTTTAGGTGTTAGCTGTTAGGAATTGGGATATGGGTTAGGTTTAGGGTTAGAATTAGGGTTAGGGTTAGGGTTACATTTAGTGTTAACATTTAGGGTTAGTGTTAGTGTTAGGATTAGTGTTATCGTTGGGGTTTGGGTTAGATTGAGGTTTAGGGTTAGGGTTAGTGTTGTGGTCAGATGTTAGGTTTAGTGTTCGGGTTTGGGTTAGGTTTAGGGTTATGCTCAGGTTAGGGTTTGGGTTAGGTATTACAGTCAGGGTTAGTGTTGGTAAAAGGGGTAGGTTTAGGGTTAGGGTAAGGGATTAATGTTAGGTTTAGGGTTAGGGTCATGGTTAGGGTTAGGGTTAGTGTTATCGTTGGGGTTAAGGTTAGATTGAGGTTTAGGGTTAGGGTTAGGGTTAGAGGTTAGGT
This sequence comes from Cavia porcellus, assembly GCF_034190915.1. Lineage (NCBI taxonomy): Eukaryota > Metazoa > Chordata > Mammalia > Rodentia > Caviidae > Cavia > Cavia porcellus. The sequence goes on from NW_026947518.1 coordinate 8,500,381, forward strand.
TTAGTGTTCAGGTTAGTGTTAGTGTTAGGGTTATGCTAAGGTTAGGGTTCGGGTTAGGTATTATAGTTAGGGTTAGTGTTAGTATAAGGGATAGTTTTAGGGTTAGGGTAAGGGATTAATGTTAGGTTTAGTGTTAGGGTAATGGTTAGGATTAGGGTTAGGGTTAGGTTTTCAGGTTAGTGTTAGGTTAAGGGTTAGGGTTAGTGTTATGGTTAGGGTTAGGTTTATATTTAGTGTTATTGTTAGGGTTTGTGTTATAGTTAGAGGTTAGCATTCAGTTTTGGGTTAGATTTAGGGTTAGGGTTAGTGTTAGGCTTTGGCTTAGAGATGATGATTAGTGTTATAGTTAGGCTTAGGGTTAAAGCTTTGGTTCAGGGCTAGGGTTAGGTTTAGTGTTATGGATAGATTTATGGTTATGGTGAGGTTTAGTGTTAGGTTAAGTTTATTGTTAGGGTTAGGGTTAGGGTTAGGGTTAGTGTTAGGTTTAGGGTTAGGATTAGAATTAAAGGTTAGGTTTAGGGTTAGGGTTATGCTTAGTGTTAGGGTTATGATTAAGTTAGTGTTAGGGGTTAGGTGTTAGGGATAGGGTTAGGGTTGGGCTTTGGGTTACGGTTAGGTTTAGGATAACAATTAGGTTTAGGTTTAGGGTTAGGGTTTTAGTTAGGGGTAGGGTTAGTTTTAGGGTTAGTTTTAGAGTTAGGGTAAGGGTTAGGGTTAGGGGTTAAGTGTTAGTGATAGGGATAGGGTTAGTGTTAGGGTTAGTGTGCGGTTTAGTGTTAGGTTTAGGGTTAGGGATAGTGCTAGGGTTTAGGTTTAGTGTTAGGTTTAGGGATTGCGTTAGCTTTAATTTTAGAGTTATGGTTAGTGTTAGGGTTACAAGTTAGGTTTAGTGTTAGGGTTAGCGTTAGCGTTAGGGCTAGGGTTATGGTTAGGGTTAGAGGTTATCATTTGATTTAGTGTTAGAATTAGGGTTAGGGTTAGTGTTAGGGTTAGGCTTAGAGGTTATTGTTCGGGTTATGGTGAGGGTTAGGGCTAGGGTTAAAGCTTAGGTTCATGGTTACAGTTAGTGTTAGGGCTAGGGTTACGGTTAGAGTTTCGGGCTAGTTTTAAAGTTAGGGTTAACGTTAGGGTTAAGGTTAGTATTATGTTTAGAAGTTAGCATTTGTTTTAGAGTTAAAGTTAGGCTTAGGGTTTGTGTTAGGTTTAGGGTTTTATGGTTTGGGTTAAGTTTAGGGTTAGAGTTTGGCTTAGGCTTAGGGTTAGGGTTAGGTTTAGGGTTAAGTTTAAACTTTAGGTGTTAAGGATAGGGTTAGCGATTAGGCTTTGGCTTTCGGTTAGAGTTAGCATTAGGCTCATTATTAGGATTAGGGTTAGGGATATGTTTAGGGTTAGAATTATGTTTACTGTTAGTGTTAGAGTTAGACATAGGATTAGGGTTAGTTTGAGGGTTAGGGTTAGGGTTAGGGTTAGGCTTTGGGCTATGTTTAGGATTAGGTTTAGTGGTTAGGGTTAGGGTTTGGATTATGGTTAGGTTTAGGTTTGAGGTTAGGGTTAGGGTTAGTTTTAGGGTTAGGGTTAGGGTTAGGGTTAGGGTTAGCGTTAGTGTTATGGTTAGGGTTATTTTTATTTTTATGGTTTGGATTAGAGTTTAGCGTTAGTGTTAGTGTTAGGGTTCGTGTTCGGGTTAGGGTTAGGTTTAGTGGTAGACAAGCTTAGAGCTGGGTTTAGGTTTAGGGTTATGGTGATGTTTCCCTTTAGGGTTAGGGTTAGGGTTAGGGTTAGGTTTTGGGGTTACCAGTTAGTGTTTCCCTTTAGGGTTAGGGTTAGGGTTATTTTTTGGGGTTACTGGTTATGGTTAAGTCTAGGGTTAGGGTCTGTGTAAGGTTTAGTGTTTTATGGTTAGGGTTAGGGTTTAGGGTTAGGTTTAGTGTTAGGGTTAGGGTTAGGTTTAGGGGTTAGGTGTTAGGGATAGCTTAAGTTTAGGCTTCCGGTTACGGTTAGGTTTAGGGTTATGATTAGGTTTAGGGTTAGGGTTAGGGTTAGGGTTAGCGTTAGCGTTAGGTTTAGGTTTAGGTTTAGGGTTAGTGTTAGGTTTAGTGTTAGGGTTAGGTGTGAAGTGTAAGGAATAGGGTTATGGTTAGGGTTAAGGTTGTGGTTAGGGTTAGTTTTAGGGTTAGGTTTAGTGTTAGCGTTAGTGTTTGGTGTAAGGGTTAGGGTAGTGTTAGGGTTAGATTTAGGCTTAGGGTTAGCTTTTGGTGTTTGGGTTAGGGTTAGTGTTAGGGTTAGGGTTAGTTTTAGGGTTAGGGTTAGTGTTAGCGTTAGGTTTTGTGTTAGAGTTAGAGTCAGTGTTAGTGTTAGTGTTACCGTTTTTTGTTAGGTTTTAGGGATAGGGTTAGGGTTCGGTTTAGGGTTAGGGTTTAGGGTTAGGGATAGGGTTACAGTTAGGCTTAGTTTTAGTGTTAGGCATTGGGTTTGGGTTAGAGGTTAGGGTTTGAGTTAGCGTTAGGTTGAGGGTTAGTGTTAGGGTTAAGATTAGAATTTAGGGTTAGGGTTTTGGTTAGGGATATGATTCCGGTTAGGGTTATGGTTAGAAGTGAGCGTTAGTGTTAGAGTTAGGGTTAGGGTTAGAGGTTAGCATTAAGGTTAGTGTTAGATTTAGGGTTATGGCTTAGGGTTAGTGCTAAGGGTCAGTGTTAGTGTTAGGTGTTAGGGGTATGGATAGCTTTAGGGTTAGATTTAGGAGTTACGTGTTAGGGATAGGGTCAGTGTTTGGCTTCTGATTACGGTTAGGGGTAGGGTTACAATTAGGTTTATGGTTAGTGTAAGTGTTAGGATTAGGTTTAGGTTTAGGCTTAGAGTTAGGGTTAGATTTTCGGTCATGATTAGGGGTTAGGTGTAAAAGATATGGTTAGCGATAGGGTTAGGGTTATGGTTTGGGTTAGTGTTACATTTAGGTTTACAGCTGGGTTAGTGTTAGGGTTAGGGTTAGGTATTAGGGATAGGGTTAGGGTTCGGATTAGGTTTAGGTTTAGGGTTTAGTGTTATGGTTAGGGTTACGGTTATGATAAGTGTTAGGGTTAGGCTTACATTTAGTTTAGCTTTAGGGTTAGGGTTAGGGTTAGGGATTAGGGTTAATGTTAGGGTTAGTGTTAATGTTAATCTCAGTATGTGGATTAGGTTTAGGGATAGGTTTAGGGTTAGCGTTAGGTTTATTGTTAGGGTTAGTGTTAGGGCTAGGGTTAGGTTTAGGATTAAGGTTAGGGACAGATTTAGTGTTAGGGTTAGGGGTTAGTGTTACAGTTAGTGTTAGGGTTAGTAGTTATGATTAGTCTTAGGGTTTCGGTTAGGATTAGGGTTATGTTTAGGGTTAGGGTTAGAAGGTTAGCGTTAAAGTTAGGGTGATGTTTAGGGTTAGGCCTAGGGTTAGTGTTAGAGTTCGTATTAGGTTTAGGGTTCGGATTAGGGTTAGCGTTAGGGTTAGAGTTAGGGTTAGCGTTAGATTTAGGGTTAGGGTTAGGGTTAGGCTAGGGTTAGGGTTAATGTTAGGTTTAGGTTAGGATTAGGGGTTAGTTTTTGGTGCAGGGTTAAGGTTAGACTCAGGTTACGGTTACGTTTAGGGTTATGAATATGTTTAGTTTTAGGGTTAGGGTTAGCGTTAGGTTTAGTGTTAGGGTTAGGGTTAGTGTTATGGTTACAGTTAGGGTTAGTTTTAGTGTTAGTGTTAGGGTTAGACTTAGGGTTAGGGTTAGGGTTAGGTTTAGAGTTCGGGTTATGTTTAGGGTTTGGGTTAGGTTTAGTTATTAGAGTTAGATGTTTAGGGTTAGGGTTAGGGTTAGCATTAGGTTTAAGGTTAGGGCTAGGGTTACTGATAGGGTTAGGGATAGTGTTAGGGTTAGGGTTAGGGGTAGTTTTAGGGTTAGTGTTATGGTTTGGGCTACGGATAAGTTTAGGGATAATGTTAGGTTTAGGGTTAGGTTTAGGGTTATTGTTAGGTTTTGGCTTAGTTTTAGGTGTTAGGTGTTAGGGATACGCTTATGGTTAGGGATAGTTTTAAGGTTATTCTTAGTGTTAGTTTTAGGTTCAAGATTAGGGTTTCGGGTCAGGTTTAGGGTTTAAGGTTAGCGATAGTGTTAGGGTTAGGGTTATTTTTATGCTTAGGATTAAGATTAGGGATTAGCGTTAGGTGTAGGGTTATTGTTTGGGTTCTGGTTAGGGTTAGCTTTAGGGTTAGACAAGGTTAGAGTTGGGGTTAGGGTTAAGGTCATGGTTTTGGTTAGCTTCAGGGTAAGGTTACGATTTGGGGTTAAAGTTAGAGTTAGGGTTAGGGTTTGTGTTAGGGCTAGGGTTTCATTGTTAGGGTTAGGGTTAGGTTTAGGGTTAGGGTTAGTGTTAGTGTTAGGTTTAAGGTTAGGGTTATGGGTTAAATGATAGCCATAGTGTTAGAGTTAGGGTTAGGTTTAGGGTTAGAAGTTTAGGGTTAGAGTTAAGGTGAAGTTTAGGGTTATGTTAGGTTTAATGTTAGTGGTAGGGTTAGGATTATGTTTAGGGTTCGGGTTAGGGTTAGCGATAGAGTTAGGGTTATGGTTAGCATTAGGTTCAGGGTTAGGCTTAGCTTTATGGTTAGGTTAGGGTTAGGGTTAATGTTAGTTTTTGTTTAGGATCAGGGGTTATTTTTTGAGATAGGGTTAGGGTTAAGCTTCGGGTTATGGTTAGGTTTAGGGTTATGAATAGGTTTAGGGTTAGGGTTAGGGTTAGCATTAGGTTTAGTTTTAGGGTTAGGGTTAGTGTTAGGGTTACAGTTAGGGTTAGGTTTAGAGTTAGTGTTAAGGTTAGGCTTAAGGTTAGTGTTAGGGTTAGGTTTAGTGTTCGGGTTACAGTTAGGGTTTGGGTTAGTGTTAGGGGTTAGAGTTAAAGTTTTAGGGTTAGGTTTAGGGTTAGCATTAGGGTTAGGTTTAGGGCTACGGTTAGTGATAGGTTTAGGTATAGTTTTATGATTAGGTTTAGTTTTAGGGTTATGGTTATGGTTAGGGTTAGGGTTTAGGGTTAGGGACAGGGTTAGGGTTAGGGTTAGGGTTATATTTAGGGTTAAGGTTAGGTTTCTGGTTTGAGTTTAGGATTAGGGTTAGTGTTAGGGTTGGGGTTCCTCTTAGGGTTATGGTTAGAAGTTAGCGTTAGGGTTAGTGTTAGTGTTAGGGTTAGGGTTAGTGTTAGGGTTAGGGTTAGGTATAGGGCTTAAGTTCAGGGTTAGTGTTAGGGTTAGGGTTAGTGTTATTGTTATTTTTAGGTCTAAGTGTAGGAATAGGTTTAGGGTTAGGGTTCGGGTTTGGGTTATTTTTAGGGCTAAGGGTTATGGTTAGCGTTAATGGTTAGGTTTAGAGGTATGATTAGGTTATGTGTTAGTGTTAGGGTTTATGATTAGGGTCCTTAGGGTTAGGGTTAGAGTTAGGATTAGGGTTAGGGTTAGGGATAGGGTTAGGGTCCTTAGGGTTAGGGTTTATAATTAGGATTTGTGTGAGGCTTAGGGTGACGGTTAGGCTTAGCTTTAGGGCTAGGATTAGGGTTAGGGTTAGGGTTAGGGATAGGGATAGGTTTAAGGATAGTGTTAGGGTTGGGGTTAGGCTTAGGGTTATTTTTAAGTTTTGGTTTAGGGTTAGAGTTAGGATTCGTGATAGCTTTAGGGTTAGGGATTGTGTTATTTTTAGGGTTAGGGTTAGGGTTAGGGTTATGGTTATGGTTAGAGTTTGGGTTATGGTTAGGGGTTAGAGTTAGAGGTTAGGGTTAGGGTTAGTGTTAGGGTTAGATTTTGGGTTATGGTTAGGGGTTAGAGTTAGAGGTTAGGGTTAGGGTTAGTGTTAGGGTTAGAATTTAGTGTTAGGGTTTGTGTTAGAGTAATGGTTAGGTTTAGTGTTAGAGTTAGGGTTAGAGTTTAGGGTTAGGGTTAGTGTTAGTGTTAGGATTAGGGTTAGGGTTAGGATTAGGGTTTGTCTTAGGGTTAGGGTTTTATGGTTAGGATACTTAGGGTTAGGGTTAGGTTTAGGGTTAGGGTTAGGGTTAGGTGTAGGGATAGATTTAGCAGTTAGGTGCTAAGGATAGGCTTAGGGTTATGCTTCCGGTTTCAGTTGGGGTTGGGGTTCTGATTAGGTTTAGGGTTATACTTAGTGTTACCATGAGTATTATGGTTAGGTTTAGGGCTTAGGTGTTACAGATAGGATTCGGGTTAGGGTTAGGCTTAGGTTTAGGTTTAGGTTTAGAGTTAGCGTTAGGGTTAGATGTTAGCTTTAGGGTCAGGGTTTGGTTTCGGGTTAGGATTAGTATTAGGGTTAGAGTTAGTGCTAGGTTTAGGGTTAGGTTTAGGGGTTAGGTGTTAGGGATAGGATTATGGTTAGGGTTAAGTTTAATGTTAGGGTTAGGGTTAATTTTATGGTTAGGGTTAGGGTTTAGGGTCAGGGATAGGGTTACGGTTAGGTTTAGGATTAGGGTTAGGGTTAGGCTTAGGGTTAGGGTTAGAGGTTAGGGTTAGTGTTAGCATTTAGGGTTAGGTTAAGTGTTAGGGTTAGGTTTCTGTTTAGGGTTCTTGGTATAAGTTAGCGCTAGGTTTAGGTTTAGGGTTAGGGTTAGAGTTTATCGTTAGGTTTAGGCTTAAGATTAGGGCTTAAGTTTAGTGTTAGGGTTAGGTTTATGTTTGGGTCTAAGGGTTAGTTTTAGGTTTAGAGGTTAGGGTTATGGTTAGGGTTATGTTTATGTTAGGGTTAGTTGTTGGTTTTAGTTGTTAGGTATAGGGTCATTGTTAGGCTGCAGATTACGGTTAGGTTTAGGGTTACGATTAGGTTTATATTTGGTGTTAGGTTTAGAGTTAGGGTTAGGGTTAGGGTTAGTGTTAGAGTAGTGTCAGATTTTCGGATAGCACTAGGGGTTAGATGTTAAGGATATGGTTAGGGTTATGGGTAGCATTACGGTAAGGTTTAGAGTTTCGTTTAGGTTTATTGATGGGTTAGTGTTAGCGTTAGGGTTAGGGATAAGGATTAGGGTTAGGGTTAGTATTTGGGTTAGGGTTAGGTTTTCGGGTTAGTGTTACGCTTCGGTTTATGGTTATGGTAAGCGGTAGTATTAGGCTTACATATTAGAGTTATTGTTCAAGTTAGCGTTAGGGATTAGGGTTAGGGTTCGTGTTAAGGTTAGTGTTAATCTCATTATTAGGATTAGGGTTAGGGATAGGTTTAGGGTTAGGGTTAGGATTATTGTTAGGCTTAGTGTTAGGGTTAGGGTTATGGTTAGGGATAGGGTTAGGGTTTGTTGTTAGTGTAGAGTTAGGTTTAAGGTTAGGGGTTAGGGTGAGGGTTTAGGTTAAGGTTAGGTTTATGGTTAGGGTTACAGTTAGTGTTAGGGTTAGTTTAGCATTACTGATAGGTTTAGGTTTAGGTGTCAATGTTAGAGTCAGGGTTAGGGTTAGGGATTAGGGTGAGAGTTAGGGCTAGGATTAGGATTAGGGTTAGTGTTAGGGTTAGAAGGTTAGGGTTAGAGTTAGCGTGAGGGTTAGGGTTAGGGTTATTGTTAGGTTTATATTTAGGTTTAGGGTTAGGGTTATGGTTAGCGTTACTGTTAGGTTTAGGATTAGGGTTAGGGTACGGTTAGTGTTAGGGTTAGTTTAGGGTTAGTGTTTTGTTGAGGTTAGGGTTAGGGTTTAGATTTTAGGGTTAGTGTTAGTGTTAGGCTTCGGGTTACGGTTAGCTTCAGCATTTTGAATAGGTTTAGGGTTAGGTTTAGGGGTAGTGTTAAGTTTAGTATTCGGGTTAGTGTTAGGGTTAGGGTAAGGGTTAGGGTTCGGATTAGTGTTAGGGTTAAGGTTAGGGTTAGGGTTAGGGTTAGTTTTAAGTTTAGGTTTAGGGTTAGAGTTAGAGTTTATTCGTAGGGTGAGCGTTACCTTTAGGTTTAGGTTTAGTTTTATGTTACGGTTAGGGTTAGAGGTTATATGTTTGGGTTAGGGTTAGGTTTAGTGTTAGGGTTAGGGTTAGGGTTAGGGTTAGAGGTTATGGTTAGGGTCAGGGTTAGGTTTAGGGTTAGGGTTAGTGTTCTCCTCAGTTTTCGTGTTAGGGTTAGGGTTAGTGCTAGGATTATTGGTCAGCTTAGGGGATAGGTGTTAAGGATAGGGTTATGGTTAGGGTTAATTTTAATGTTAGGGTTAGGGTTAATTTTAGGGTTAGGGTTAGGATTTTGGTTTAGGGATAGGGTTACGGTTAGGTTTAGGTTTAGTGTTAGGCTTAGGGTTAGGGTTAGGGTTAGTTTTAGGGTTAGGGTTACTTTTAGGGTTAGTGTTAGGGTTAGGGTTAGGGTTAAGCATATGCTAGGGTTAGGGTTTTTGTTAGCGTTAGGTATTACAGTCAAGTTTAGGGTTAGTTTAAGAGTTAGTGTTAGGGTTAGGGTAAGGGATTAATGTTAGGTTTAGTGTTAGGTTTATGGTTATGGTTATGGTTAGGGTTAGGTTCAGGATTAGTTTTAGAGTTTAGTGTTAGTGTTAGGGTTTGGGTTAGTGTTACGGTTAGTGTTTAGGGTAAGGTTTAGGGCTAGGTTTAGAGTTAGGGTTAGGGTTAGGGTTAGGGTTAGGGTTACCGTTAGAATTTAGCATTCGGTTTACTGTTAGATTTAGGGTTAGGGTTAGCGTTAGATTTAGGCTTAGAGGTGATGGTTAGGGTTAGTGTTAGGTTTAGGGCTAAAGCATAGATTAAGGGTTAGGTTTAGGGTTAGGCTTAGTTTTGGGAACGGGTAAGGGTTAGTATCAACGTTAGTGTTTAAGTTTAGGGTTAGGATTAGGGTTAGTGCTAGGGTTAGGTTTGTAGGTTAGTGTTAGGATTAGTGTTAGGGTTAGTGTTAGGTTTAGGGTTAGGGTTAGGGTTAGGGTTAGAATTAGGGATAGAATTTGGTTTAGGCATAGGGTTATGCTTTGGGTTAGTGTTACAATTAGGTTAGGGTTAGGGTTAGGGTTATGTTTGGGGTTAGGTGTTAGGCATAGTGTTATGGTTATGCTTATGGTTAGGGCTAGTATTAGTGTTTGGGTTAGGGTTAGGATTAGAATTTAGGGATATGCATAGGGTTAGGATCAGGTTTAGGGGTTTGCTCTTAGGAATAGGTTTATGGTTTGGTGAGGTTTAGGGTTAGGTTAGGTTTAGGATTAGGGTTAGGGTTAGGTTTAGGGTTAGGTTTAGGGTTAGGATTAGAAGTTAGTGTTAGGGTTAGGGTTAGGTTTACGGTAAACTTTTGGGTTAGAATTAGGTTTAGGGTTAGGGTTAGGGGTTAGGTGTTAGTGTTAGAGTCATGGTTATGGTTATGGTTATGGTTAGAGCTTAGCGTTAGGTTTAATGTTAGGGTTTGTGTTAGGGTTAGTGTTAGAGTTAAAGGTTAGGGTTAGGGTTGGAGTTACTGTTAGAGTTTAGGCTTAGTGTCAGAGTAAGGTTTAGGGTTAGGGTTAGGGTTATGCTTAGTGTTAGGGTTATGATTTAGGTTAGGTTTAAGCGTTAGCTGTTAGGGAGTGGTTTAGGGTTAGGCTTGAGTTTATGGTTAGGGTTTGGGTTAAGATTAATTCAAGGGTTATAGTTAGGGTTAGACTTATGGGTAGTGTTATGTTTAGCATTAGTTTTAGAGTTAGGTTTAGGGTTAGGGTTAGGTGTTAGGTGTTAGCAATAGGGTTAGGGTTAGGGTTTGTTTTACTGTTCGGTTTAGGGTTAGGGTTAGGATTAGGGATAGGGTTAGGTTTAGGGTTAGGGTTTAGGGTTAGGGTTAGATTTAGGGTTAGGGTTAGCTTTAGTTTTAGGTTTAGGGTTAGTGTTATGGTTAGAAGTTAGTTTTAGAGATAGGGTTAGGGTTAGGGTTAGTGTTAGGTTTAGGGTTATGGTTAGAAGTTAGCGTTTGATTTAGGGTTAGAGTTAGGGTTAGGGTTAGTCTTAGGGTTAGGCTTAGAAGTTCTGGTTAGGGTTAGTGTTAGGGTTAGACGTTAGCCATCGGTTTAGTGTTGGAATAAGTGTTAGGGTTAGGGTTAGGTTTAGAGACTATGGTTATGGTTATTGCTAGGGTTAGGGTTAAATCTTATGTTTAGGGTTATTGTTAGGTTTAGTGTTAGTGTTACGGATATGGTAAGGGTTAGGATTAGGGTTAGTGGTTAATTTTAGTGTTAGGGTTACGGTTAGGGTTAGGGTTTGATTTAGAGGTTAGTTTTAGGGTTAGGGTTATGGTTAGGGTTAGTGTGAGGCCTAGGTTTAGGGATAGAGTTAGGGTTAGGTTTAGGCTTAGGGTTGTGGTTAAGGATAGTTTTACAATTAGGTTAAAGTTAGGGTTAGGATTAGGGTTAGGTTTAAGTTTTGGATTGTGCTTAAGGTTAGCATTAGCGGTTAACATAAGGTTTGGGTTAGGATTATGGTAAAGCTTAGGTTTAGGGTTAGGTGTAGGTTTATGGTTAGGGTTAGTGTTAGGGTTACTGTTAGTGTTTTTGTTAGGGTTAGGTTTAGGTTTAGCATTAGGGTTATGGCTTAGGGGTTAGGGACCAGGTTATGTTTAGGGTAGGGTTAGGGTTAGGGTGAGGCTTAGAATTTATGGTTAGAGTTAGAGTTATGGTTAGGATTAGGGTTAAAGTTAATTTAGGGTTAGGTTTAGAGTTAGGGTCTGGGATAGGGTAAGGTTTAGGATTAGGGTTAGTCGTTAGGTTTAGGATTAGGTTTATGATTAGAGTTAGGGTTATTTTTAGAGGTTAGTGTTAGGGTTACCGTTAGGGTTAGTGTTAGTGTTAGGTTTAGAGTTAGGTTTAGTTTTAGTGTTAGGGTGAGCGTTAGGGTTAGGTTTAGGCATAGGGATAGGGTTACGTTTAGGCTTCGGGTTACGGTAAGGGATAGGGTTACCATTAGTTTAGGATTAGAATTAGGGTTAGGCTTCGGTTTAGGGTTACGGGTAGTGTTAGGGTTTGGATTAGGATTGGTTATGGTTAGGGTTAGGGGTTAGGGGTTAGGAATAGGGTTAAGGATAGGCTTAGGGTTAGGGTTAGGGTTATGGTTAGATTTTGTTTTAATTTTAGCGTTAGGTTTAGCATAAGGGTTAGGGATTTCGTGCTCAGGATAGGGTTAGTGCTAGGGTTAGTGTTAGTTTTACGGTTAGGTTTAGGGTTAGGGATATTGTTAGGTTTAGGGTTATGGTTTAGTGTTAGTGTTAGGATAAGTGTTAGGTTATGTTTAGGCTTCGGGTTACGGTTAAGTTTAGGGTTACGGTTAGGTTAAGGCTAGGTTTTGGGTTAGGATTAGATGTTAGGGATAGTTTTAGCGTTAGGGTTAGTGTTACGGTTAGAGTTCAGGGATACTGTTAGGTTCAGGGTTAGGGTTAGAGTTATGGTTAGAGGTCAGCGTTAGGTTTGGGTTAGTGTTAGGGTTAGAGATAGGATCACAATTAGGGTTAGGGTTAGCTTTAGGGTTAGGGTTAGGTTTAGGGTTAGGCTTAGTATTACGGTTATGCATAGATAAGTGTTAGGGTTAGTGCTAGGGTTACAAGTTCGTTTAAGGGTTAGAGTTAGAGTTAAGGTTTAGTATTACAGTTAGAGTTCAGGGTTAGGGTTCGGGTTAGTGTTAGGGGTTAGGTGTTAGCAATAGGGTAAGGGTTAGGATTAGGGTTCGGTTTAGAGTTAGGGTTAGGGTTAGGGATAGTGTTATTGTTGGAGTTTGTGGTTACGGTTAGGGTTAGGGTTAGGTTTAGGTTTAGGCCTAGATTTACATTTAGGGTTAGGGTTAGGGTTAGGTTTAGTGTTAGGGTCAGAGTTAGGTTTAGGGTTAGGGTTAGGGTTAGGTTTAGGGTTATTGCTAGGGTTAGTGTTAGGGTTAGGGTTAGTGTTATGCTTAGTGGTTATGGTTAGGGTTAGAGTTGGTTTAGGGCGAAACCTTAGGTTCAGTGTTAGGGTTAGTGTTAGTGTTAGGGTTAGGAATAGGGTAAGGGTTAGAATTAGTGTTAGTGCTTTCTTTTAAGGTTAGGGTTAGGGTTAGGGTTAGAGTTATGGTTGGGGTTAGGGTTGCCTTTAGGGTTAGCGTTAGGGTTAGAGATAGGATCACAATTAGGGTTAGGGTTAGGGTTAGTGTTAGGGTTAGGTTTAGGGTTAGGCTTAATATTTGGGTTATGCATAAGTAAGTGTTAGGGTTAGTGCTAGGGTTAGAAGTTCGTTTTAGGGTTAGAGTTAGGGTTAAGTCTTAGTATTACAGTTAGAGTTCAGGGTTAGGTTTCGGGTTAGTGTTAGGGGTTAGGTGTTAGCAATAGGGTTAGGGTTAGTGTTCGGTTTAGAGTTAGGGTTAGCGTTAGGGATAGTGTTATTGTTGGAGTTTGTGTTTACGGTTAGGGTTAGGGTTATGTTTAGGTTTAGGCTTAGAGTTACGTTTAGGGTTAGGTTTAGGGTTATTGCCAGGGTTAGTGTTACGGTTAGGGTTAGTGTTAGGCTTAGTGGTTATGGTTAGGGTTAGAGTTGGTTTAGGGCGAAACCTTAGGTTCACTGTTAGGGTTAGTGTTAGTATTAGGGTTACGAATAGGGTAAGGGTTAGAATTAGTGTTAGTGGTTTCTTTTAAGGTTAGGGTTAGGGTTAGGTTTAGAGTTAGGGTTAGAAGTTAGTTTTAGAGTTAGGGTTAGCGTTAGGGTTAGGGCTAGTTTAGTGTTAGATTTAGTGTTATGTTTAGAAGTTAGCGTTTGATTTATTGTTAGATTTAGGGTTAGGGTTAGTGTTAGGGTTAGGCTTAGAAGTTCTGATTAGTGTTAGGGTTAGGGTTAGACTTTAGCCTTTGGTTTAGTTTTGGAATAACGGTTAGGGTTAAGCTTAGGTTTAGTGGTTATGGTTATGGTTATGGCTAAGGTTAGGGTTAAATCTTATGTTCAGGGTTATGGTTAGGTTTAGTGTTAGTGTTAGGGATATGGTAAGGTTTAGGATTAGAGTTAGTGGTAAATTTTAGGGTTAGGGTTACGGTTAGGGTTAGTGTTTGATTTAGATGTTAGTTTTAGTTTTAGGCTTATGGTTAGGATTAGTGTGAGGCCTAGGGTTAGAGATAGAATCAGGGTTAGGTTTAGGCTTAGGGTTGTGGTTAAGGATAGTTTTACAATTAGGTTAAAATTAGGGTTAGGATTAGGGTCAGGTTTAGGTTTAGGATTGGGCTTAAGGTTAGCATTAGCAGTTAATGTAAGGTTTGGGTTAGGATAATGGGCAAAGCTTAGGTTTAGGGTTAGGTGTAGGTTTATGGTTAGGGTTAGTGTTAGGGTTAGGGTTAGTGTTAGTGTTAGTGTTAGGGTTAGTTTCAGCATTAGGGTTAGGGCTTAGATGTTAGGGATCAGTTTATGGTTAGGGTAGAGTTAGGGTTAGGGTGAGGCTTACAATTTATGGTTAGAGTTAGGGTTATGGTTAGGGTTAGGGTTAAAGTTAATTTAGGGTTAAGTTTAGAGTTAGGGTCAGGGAAAGGATAAGGTTTAGAATTAGTGTTAGTCGTTAGGTTTAGGATTAGGTTTATGATTAGGTTTAGGGTTATGTTTAGAGGTTAGTGTTAGGGTTTCAGTTAGGGTTAGTGTTAGTGTTAGGTTTAGAGTTAGGTTTAGTTTTAGTGTTATGGTGAGAGTTAGGGTGAGGTTTAGGTATTGGATTAGGGTTCCATTTAGGCTTCGGGTTACAGTAAGGGTTAGGGTTACAATTAGTTTAGGATTAGAATTAGGGTTAGGTTTCGGTTTAGCGTTACCGGTAGTGTTAGGATTTGGATTAGGATTGGTTATGGTTAGGGTTAGGGGTTAGGGATTAGGAATAGGGTTAAGGATAGGCTTAGGGTTATAGTTAGGGTTAGGGTTAGATTTTGTTTTAATTTTAGCATTAGGTTTAGCGTAATGGTTAGGGGTTTCGTGCTCGGGATATGGTAAGTGTTAGGGTTAGGGTTAGTTTTACGGTTAGGGTTAGGGTTAGAGATATCGTTAGGTTTAGGGTTGTGGTTTACTGTTAGTGTTAGAATAAGGGTTGGTTACATTTAAGCTTTGGGTTACGGTTATGTTTAGGGTTACGATTAGGTTAGGTCTAGGTTTTGGGTTAGGATTAGATGTTCGGGATAGTTTTAGTGTTAGGGTTAGTGTTACGGTTAGAGTTCAGGGTTATGGTTAGAGGTCAGCGTTAGGTTTGGGGTAGTGTTAGGTGTAAAGCTGAGGTTTAATGTTAGGCTTAGTGTTAGGGTTAGGGTTAGTGTTAGGTTAAGGGTTATGGTTAGGGATAGGGTTATTGTTAGAGGTTAGCATTTGGTTTAGGGTTAGAGTTAGGGCTAGGCTTAGGGTTAGGTTTTGACTTAGAGGTAATTGTTAGGTTTAGGGTTAAAGCTTAGGTTAAGGGTAAGGGTTAGGTTTAGGATTAGGTTTAGTGATAGGGTAAGGTTTAGGGTTAGCATTAATGGTTAGCTTTAGGTGTAGGGTTACGGTTAATGTCAGGGTTAGTTTTAGAGGTTAATGTTAGTGTTAGTGTTAGGGATAGGGTTAGAGTTAGTGTTAGTGTTAGTGTTAGTGTTAGGGTTAGGGTTAGACTTCGTTTTACGGTTATGGTTAGGGTTATGATTAGGTTTAGGTTTAGGTTTAGGGTTAGCGTTAGGTTTAGTGTTTGGTTTAGTGTTAGTGTTAGGTTTAGGGTTATGGTTAGAGATTAGGGTTAGTGTTAGGGTAGGGTTAGGGTTTTGGTTAGGTTTGTGGTTAGAAGTTAGCGTTGTGGTTAGTGTTATGTTTAGGTTTAGAGTTTAGGGTTAGGGTTAGGGTTATTATTAAGGTTAGGTTTAGGGCTTAGGGTTAGAGTTAGGGTTACGCTTAAAGTGATGGTTATTGTTATGTTTAGAGCTAAGTGTTAAGGTTAGTTTTAGGTGTTAGCGTTATAATTAGGGTTAGGTTTAGGTTAGGGTTAGAGTTAGGGCTTGGGTTATGTTTACGGTTAGAGTTAGAGTTATGGTTGGGGTTAGGTTTACGGTTAGTGTTAGCGTTAGGGTTAGACATATGATCACAATTAGGGTTAGGGTTAGGCTTAGGGTTAGGGTTAGGTTTAGGTTTAGGTTTAGGCTTAGTATTAGGGTTATGGATAGGTAAGTGATAGGGTTAGTGCTAGTGTTAGAAGTTCGTTTTAGGGTTAGAGTTAGGGTTAAGGTTTAGTATTACAGTTAGATTTCAGGGTTAGGGTTCGGGTTTGTGTTAGGGGTTAGTTGTTAGCAATAGGGTTAAGTTTAGGTTTAGGATTAGGGTTCGGTTTAGAGTTAGGTTTAGGGTTAGGGATAGTGTTATTGTTGGAGTTTTTGTTTATGGTTAGGGTTAGGGTTAGGTTTAAGTTTAGGCTTAGAGTTACTTTTAGGGTTAGGATTAGTGTTAGGTTTAGGTTTAGGCTCAGTGTTAGGTTTAGAGTTAGGTTTAGGTTTAGGGTTATTGCTAGGGTTAGTGTTAGGGTTAGGGTTAGTGTTAGGCTTAGTGGTTATGGTTAGGGTTAGAGTTGGTTTAAGGCGAAACCTTAGGTTCACTGTTAGGGTTAGTGTTAGTGTTAGGGTTAGGAATAGGGTAAGGGTTAGAATTAGTGTTAGTGCTTTCTTTTAAGTTAGGGTTAGAGTTAGGTTATGGTAAGTATTAGAAGTTAGTTTTAGATTTAGGGTTAGCGTTAGGGTTAGGGTTATGGTTAGTGTTAGGTTTAGGGTTATGGTTAGAAGTTAGCGTTTGATTTAGGGTTAGAGTTAGGGTTAGGGTAAGTGTTAGGTTTAGGCTTAGAAGTTCTGGTTAGGGTTAGGGTTAGGGTTAGACTTTAGCATTTGGTTTAGGGTTGGAATAAGGGTTAGTGTTAGGCTTAGGTTTAGTGGTTATGGTTATGGTTATGGCTAGGGTTACGGTTAAAGATTACGTTCAGGGTTATGGTTAGGTTTAGTGTTAGTGTTAGGGATATGGTAAGGGTTAGGATTAGGGTTAGTGGTTAATTTTAGGGTTAGGGTTACGGTTAGGGTTAAGGTTTGAGTTAGAGGTTAGTTTTAGGGTTAGGGTTATGGTTAGTGTTAGTGTGAGGCCTAGGTTTAAGGATAGAGTTAGGGTTAGGTTTAGGCTTAGGGTTGTGGTTAAGGATAATTTTACAATTAGGTTAAAGTTAGGGTTAGGATTAGGGTCAGGTTTAGGTTTAGGATTGGGCTTAAGGTTAGCATTAGCGGTTAACGTAAGGTTTGGGTTAGGATTATGGGTAAAGCTTTGGTTTAGGGTTAGGTGTAGGTTTATGGTTAGGGTTAGTGTTTGTGTTAGGGTTAGTGTTAAGTTCAGCATTAGGGTTAGGGCTTAGATGTTAGGGATCAGGTTATGGTTAGGGCAGGGTTAGGGTTAGGGTGAGGCTTAGAATTTATGGTTAGAGTTAGGGTTATGGTTAGGGTTAGGGTTAAAGTTAATTTAGGGTTAAGTTTAGAGTTAGTGTCAGGGAAAGGATAAGGTTTAGAATTAGGGTTAGTCGTTAGGTTTAGGATTAGGTTTATGATTAGGTTTAGGGTTATGTTTAGTGGTTAGTGTTAGGGTTTCAGTTAGGGTTAGTGTTAGTGTTAGGATTACAGTTAGGTTTAGTTTTAGTGTTAGGGTGAGAGTTAGGGTGAGTTTTAGGTATAGGGATAGGCTTACGTTTAGGCTTCAGGTTACAGTAAGGGTTAGGGTTACAATTAGTTTAGGATTAGAATTAGGGTTAGGGTTCGGTTTAGGGTTACAGTTAGTGTTAGGATTTGGATTAGGATTGGTTAGGGTTAGGGTTAGGGGTTAGGGGTTAGGAATAGGGTTAAGGATAGGCTTAGGGTTAGGGTTAGGGTCAGGGTTAGGGTTAGATTTTTTTTAATATTAGCGTGAGGTTTAGCGTAAGGGTGAGGGGTTTCGTGCTTGGGATAGGTTAGTGTTAGTGTTAGGGTTAGTTTTACGGTTAGGGTTAGGGTTAGGGATATTGTTAGGTTTAGGTTTATGGTTTAGTGTTATTGTTAGGATAAGTGTTAGGTTACGTTTAGGCTTCGGGTTACCGTTAAGTTTAGGTTTACGATTAGGTTAGGTCTAGGTTTTGGGTTAGGATTAGATGTTAGGGATAGTTTTAGTGTTAGGGTTAGTGTTACGGTTAGAGTTCAGGTTTACGGTTAGTTTCAGGTTTAGGATTAGAGTTATGGTTAGAGGTCAGCGTTAGGTTTGGGTTAGTGTTAGGGTTAAACCTGAGGTTTAATGTTAGGCTTAGTGTTAGGGTTAGGCTTAGTGTTAGGTTAAGGGTTATGGTCAGGGATAGAGTTATGGTCAGAGGTTAGCATTTGGTTTAGGGTTAGAGATAGGGCTAGGGTTAGGGTGAGGTTTAGGCTTAGAGGTAATTGTTAGGGTTCGCGTTAAAGCTTAGGTGAAGGGTTAGGGTTAGGGTTAGGATTAGGTTTAGGGATAGGGTAAGGCTTAGGGTTAGCATTAATGGTTAGCTTTAGTTGTAGGGTTCCGGTTAGGGTTAGGGTTAGTTTTAGAGGTTAATGTTAGTGTTAGTGTTAGAGATAGGGTTAGTGTTAGTGTTACTGTTAGTTTTAGTGTTAGGGTTAGGGTTAGGGTTAGGGTTAGGTTTAGACTTCACTTTACGGTTATGGTTAGGGTTATGATTAGGTTTATGTTTAGGTTTAGGGTTAGCGTTAGGTTTAGGGTTTGGTTTAGTGTTAGTGTTAGGTTTAGGGTTATGATTGGAGATTAGGGTTAATGTTAGGGTTAGGTTTAGGTTTTTGGGTAGGTTTATGGTTAGAAGTTAGCGTTGGGGTTAGTGTTATGTTTAGGGTTAAAGATTAGGGTTAGGGTTAGTGTTAGTATTAAGGTTTGGTTTAGGGTTAGGGCTTAGGGTTAGAGTTAGGGTTACAGTTAGGTTTACAGTTAGTGTTATGTTTAGAGCTAAGTGTTAAGGTTAGTTTTAGGTGTTAGTGTTATAATTAGGGTTAGAGTTAGGGCTAGGGTTGTGGTTAGGGTTAGAGTTAGAGTTATGGTTGGGGTTAGGGTTATGGTTAGGGTTAGCATTAGGGTTAGAGATAGGATCACAATTAGGGTTAGGATTAGGTTTAGGGTTAGGGTTAGGTTTAGGGTTAGGCTTAGTATTAGGTTTATGCATAGGTAAGTGTTAGGGTTAGTGCTAGGGTTAGAAGTTCGTTTTATGTTTAGAGTTAGGGTTAAGGTTTAGTATTAGAGTTAGATTTCAGGGTTAGGATTCTGGTTAGTGTTAGGGGTTAGGTGTTAGCAATAAGGGTAGGGTTAGGGTTAGGATTAGGGTTCGGTTTAGAGTTAGGGTTAGGGTTAGGGATAGTGTTATTGTTGGAGTTTGTGTTTATGGTTAGGGTTAGGGTTAGGTTTAGGTTTAGGCCTAGAGTTACGTTTATGGTTAGGGTTAGTGTTAGGTTTAGGGTTAAGATCAGAGTTAGGTTTAGGGTCATGGTTAGGGTTAGGTTTAGGGTTAATGCTGGGGTTAGTATTAGGGTTAGGGTTAGTGTTAAGCTTAGTGTTTATGGTTAGGGTTAGATTTGGTTTAGGGCGAAACCTTAGGTTCAGTGTTAGGGTTAGTGTTAGTGTTAGGGTTAGGAATAGGGTAAGGTTTAGAATTAGTGTTAGTGCTTTCTTTAAGGTTAGGGTTAGGGCTAGGGTTAGGGTTAGGGTTCGGGATAGGGTTAGAAGTTAGTTTTAGTGTTAGGGTTAGCGTTAGGGTTAGGGTTAGTGTTAGGTTTAGGGTTATGGTTAGAAGTTAGTGTTTGATTTAGCGTTAGAGTTAGGGTTAGGGTTAGTGTTAATGTTAGGCTTAGAAGTTCTGGTTAGGGTTAGGGTTAGGGTTAGACTTTAGCCTTTGGTTTAGGGTTGGAATAAGGGTTAGTGTTAGGCTTGTGTTTATTGGTTATGATTATGGTTATGGCTAGGGTTAGGGTTAAAGCTTATGTTCAGGGTTATGCTTAGGTATAGTGTTAGTGTTAGGGATATGGTAAGGGTTAGGATTAGGGTTAGTGGTTAATTTTAGGGTTAGGGTTACGGTTATGGTTAGGGTTTGATTTAGAGGTTAGTTTTAGGGTTAGGGTTATGGTTAGGGTTAGTGTGAGGCCTAGGTTTAGGGATAGATTTAGGATTAGGTTTAGGCTTAGGGTTGTGGTTAAGGATAGTTTTACAATTAGGTTAAAGGTAGGGTTAGGATTAGGGTTAGGTTTAGGTTTAGGATTGGGCTTGAGGTTAGCATTAGCGGTTAATGTAAGGTTTGGTTTAGGATTTTGTGTAAAGCTTAGGTTTAGGATTAGGTGTAGGTTTATGGTTAGGGTTAGTGTTAGGGTTAGGGGTAGTGTTAGTGTTAGGGTTATGGTTAGGTTTAGCATTAGGATTAGGGATTCGGTGTTAGGGATAAGGTTATGGTTAGTGTAGGGTTAGGGTTAGGGTGAGGCTTAGAATTTATGGTTAGAGTTAGGGTTATGGTTAGGATTAGGGTTAAAGTTAATTTAGGGTTAGGTTTAGAGTTAGGGTTAGGGATAGGATAAGGGTTAGGATTAGGGTTAGTCATTAGGTTTAGGATTGGGTTTATGATTAGGGTTAGGGTTATGTTTAGAGGTTATTGTTAGTGTTACAATTAGGGTTAGTGTTAGTGTTAGGTTTAGAGTTAGTTTTAGTTTTAGTGTTAGAGTGAGAGTTAGGGTGAGGTTTAGGTATAGGGATAGGGTTACGTTTATGCATCGGGTTACGGTAAGGGTTAGGGTTACGATTACTTTTGGATTAGAATTAGGGTTTGGTTTAGGGTTACGGGTAGTGTTAGGATTTGGATTAGGATTGGTTATGGCTATGGTTAAGGGTTAGGGGTTAGGAATAGGGTTAAGGATAGGCTTAGGGTTAGCGTTAGGGTTAGTTTTATATTTTGTTTTAATTTTAGCGTTCCGTTTAGCGTAAGGGTTAGTGGTTTCATGCTCGGGATAGGGTTAGTGTTAGGGTTAGGGTTAGTTTTACGGTTATGGTTAGGGTTAGAGATATTGTTAGGTTTAGGGTTATGGTTTAGTGTTAGTGTTAGGATAAGGATAGGTTACGTTTAGGCTTCGGGTTATGGTTAAGTTTAGGGTTACGATTAGGTTAGGTCTAGGTTTTGGGTTAGGATTAGATGTTCGGGATAGTTTTAGTATTAGGGTTAGTGTTACCATTAGAGTTCAGGGTTACGGTTAGGTTCAGGGTTAGTGTTAGAGTTATGGTTAGAAATCAGCGTTAGGTTTGGGGTAGTGTTAGGTGTAAAGCTGAGGTTTAATGTTAGGCTTAGTGTTAGGGTTAGGGTTAGTGTTAGGTTAAGAGTTATGGTTAGGGATAGGGTTATTGTTAGAGGTTATCATTTGGTTTAGGGTTAGAGTTATGGCTAGGGTTAGGGTGAGGTTTAGGCTTAGAGGTAATGGTTAGGGTTAGGGTTAAAGCTTAGGTTAAGGGTTAGGGTTACGGTTAAGATTAGGTTTAGGGATAAGGTAAGGTTTAGGGTTAGCATTAATGGTTAGCTTTAGGTGTAGGGTTACGGGTAGGGTTAGGGTTAGTTTTAGAGGTTAATGTTAGTGTTAGTGTTAGGGATAGGGTTAGAGTTGGAGTTAGTGTTAGTGTTAGTGTTGTTAGTGTTAGTGTTAGTGTTAGTGTTAGTGTTAGTTTTAATGTTAGTGTTAGTGTTAGTGTTAGTGTTAGTGTTAGTGTTAGTGTTAGGGTTAGTGTTAGGGTTAGGGTTAGACTTCGCTTTACAGTTATGGTTAGACTTATGATTAGGTTTAAGTTTACGTTTAGGGTTAGCGTTAGGTTTAGGGTTTTGTTTAGTGTTAGTGTTAGGTTTAGGGTTATGGTTAGAGATTAGGGTTAGTTTTAGGATTAGGGTTAGGTTTTCGGTTAGGTTTATGGTTAGAAGTTAGCGTTGTGGTTAGTGTTATGTTTAGGTTTAGAGTTTAGGTTTAGGGTTAGGGTTAGTATTAAGGTTAGGCTTAGGGCTTAGGGTTAGAGTTAGGGTTAAGGTTAAATTGATGGTTAGTTTTATGTTTAGAGCTAAGTGGTAAGGTCAGTTTTAGGTGTTAGTGTTATAATTAGGGTTAGGTTTAGGTTAGGGTTAGAGTTAGGGCTAGAGATATGGTTAGGGTTAGAGTTAGAGTTATGGTTGGGGTTAGGTTTACGGTCAGGGTTAGCATTAGGGTTAGAGATAGGATCACAATTATTTTTAGGGTTAGGTTTAGGGTTAGGGTTAGGTTTAGGTTTAGGCTTAGTATTAGGGTTATGGATAGGTAAGTGTTAGGGTTAGTGCTAGGTTTAGAAGTTCGTTTTACTGTTAGAGTTAGTGTTAAGGTTTAGTATTACAGTTAGAGTTCAGTGTTAGGGTTCGGGTTTGTGTTAGGGGTTTGTTGTTAGCAATAGGGTTAGGGTTAGGGTTAGGATTAGGGTTCGGTTTAGAGTTAGGGTTAGGGTTAGGGATAGTGTTATTTTTGGAGTTTTTGTTTACGGTTAGGGTTAGGGTTAGGTTTAAGTTTAGGCTTAGAGTTACGTTTAGGGTTAGGGTTAGTGTTAGGTATAGGTTTAGGTTCAGTGTTAGGTTTAGGGTTAGGTTTAGGTTTAGGCTTATTGCTAGGGTTAGTGTTAGGGTTAGGGTTAGTGTTAGGCTTAGTGGTTATGGTTAGGGTTAGAGTTGGTTTAAGGCGAAACCTTAGGTTCACTGTTAGGGTTATTGTTAGTGTTAGGGTTAGGAATAGGGTAAGTGTTAGAATCAGTGTTATTGCTTTCTTTTAAGGTTAGGGTTAGTATTAGGGTTAGGGTAAGGGTTAGAAGTTAGTTTTAGATTTAGGGTTAGCGTTAGGGTTAGGTTTATGGTTAGTGTTAGGTTTAGGGTTATGGTTAGAAGTTAGCGTTTGATTTAGGGTTAGAGTTAGGGTTAGGGTTAGTGTTAGGGTTAGGCTTAGAAGTTCTGGTTAGGGTAAGGGTTAGGGTTAGACTTTAGCATTTGGTTTAGGGTTGGGATAAGGGTTAGTGTTAGGCTTAGGTTTAGTGGTTATGGTTATGGTTATGGCTAGGGTTAGGGTAAAAACTTATGTTCAGGGTTATGGTTAGGTTTAGTGTTAGTGTTAGGGTTATGGTAATGGTTAGCATTAGGGTTACTGGTTAATTTTAGGGTTATGGTTACGGTTAGGGTTAGGGTTTGATTTAGAGGTTAGTTTTAGGGTTAGGTTTATGGTTAGTGTTAGTGTGAGGCCTATGTTTAAGGATAGAGTTAGGGTTAGGTTTAGGCTTAGGGTTGTAGTTAAGGATAATTTTACTATTAGGTTAAATTTAGGGTGAGGATTAGGGTTAGGTTTAGGTTTAGGATTGGGTTTAAGGTTAGCATTAGTGGTTAACGTAAGGTTTGGGTTAGGATTATGGGTAAAGCTTAGGTTTAGGGTTAGGTGTAGGTTTATGGTTAGGGTTAGTGTTAGGGTTAGGGTTAGTGTTAGTGTTAGGGTTAGGGTTAGGTTTAGCATTAGATTTAGGGCTTAGGTTTTACGGATCTGGTTATGGTTAGTGTAGGGTTAGGGTGAGGCTTAGAATTTATGGTTAGAGTTAGGGTTATGGTTAGGGTTAAGGTAAAAGTTAATTTAGGGTTAGGTTTAGAGTTAGGGTTAGGGATAGGGTTAAGGTTAGGGTTAGGTTTAGGATTAGGGTTAGTCGTTAATTTTAGGATAAGGGGGCCTGGAGATTTAGCTCAGCGGCATAAGCACCTGCCTTGCAAGCAGGTGGTCGTGAGTTCAATCCCCGGTAATGTTAAAAATGAAAAAGACAAAAAAAAAAAAAAAAAAGAAAAAAAATTTTAGGATTAGGTTTATCTTTAGGGTTAGGGTTATGTTCGGAGGTTAGTGTTAGGGTTACAGTTACGGTTAGTGTTAGTGCTAGGTTTAGAGTTAGGTTTAGTTTTAGTTTTAGGGTGAGTATTAGGGTTAGGTTTAGGTATAGGGATAGGGTTACGTTTAGGCTTCGGGTTACGGTAAGGGTTAGGGTTACAATTACTTTAGGATTAGAATTAGGGTTAGGGTTAAGTTTAGGTTTACTGGTAGTGTTAGGATTTGGATTAGGATTGGTTAGGGTTAGGCTTAGGGGTTTAGGTTTAGAGTTAGGGTTAGGGATAGGGTTATGGTTAGGCTTAGTGTTAGGGTTAGGGTTAGGTTTAGGTTTAGGGTTAGATTTTGTTTTAATTTTATCGTTAGGTTTAGCATAAGGGTTAGTGGTTTCGTGCTCGGGATAGGGTTAGTGTTAGGGTTAGGGTTAATTTTACGGTTAGGGTTAGGGTTAGGGATATTGTTAGGTTTAGGGTTATGCTTTAGTGTTAGTGTTAGAACAAGGTTTAGGTTATGTTTAGGCCTTTGGTTACTGTTATGTTTATGGTTACGATTAGGTTAGGGCTAGGTTTTGGGTTCGGATTAGATGTTCGGGATAGTTTTAGTGTTAGGGTTAGTGTTACAGTTAGAGTTCAGGGTTATGGTTAGGTTCAGGTTTAGTGTTAGAGTTATGGTTAGAGGTCAGTGTTAGGTTTGGGTTAGTGTTAGGGGTAAACCTGAGGTTTAATGTTAGGCTTATTGTTAGGGTTAGGATTAGTGTTAGGATAAGGGTTATGGTTAGGGATAAGGATATGGTTAGAGGTTAGCATTTGGTTTAGGGTTAGAGTTAGGGCTAGGGTTAGGGTTAGGTTTAGGCTTAGAGGTAATGGTTAGGGTTCGCGTTAAAGCTTAGGTTAAGGTTTAGGGTCAGGGTTAGGATTAGGTTTAGGGATAGGGTAAGGTTTAGGGTTAGCATCAATGGTTAGCTTTAGGTGTAGGGTTACGGTTCGGGCTGGGTTAGTTTTAGAAGTTAACGTTAGTGTTAGTTTTAGGGATAGGGTTAGTGTTAGTGTTAATGTTAGTGTTAGTGTTAGTGTTAGTGGTAGGCTTAGGGTTAGAGTTAGGTTTAGGGTTCGGTTTAGACTTTGCTTTACGGTTATGGTTAGGGTTTTGATTAGGTTTAGGTTTAGGTTTAGGGTTAGCGTTAGGTTTAGGGTTTGGTTTAGTGTTAGTGTTAGGTTTAGGGTTATGATCAGAGATTAGGGTTAGTGTTAGGGTTAGGTTTAGGTTTTCGGGTAGGTTTATGGTTAGAAGTTAGCGTTGTGGTTAGTATTATGTTTAGGGTTAGAGATTAGGGTTAGGGCTAGTATTAGGGTTAGGTTTAGGGTTAGGGTTAGGGCTTAGGGTTAGAGTTAGTGTTACGGTTAGGGTTACAGTTAGTGTTATGTTTAAAGCTAAGCATTAAGGTTAGTTTTAGGTGTTAGTGTTATAATTAGGGTTAGGTTTATGTTAGGGTTAGAGTTAGGGCTAGGGTTATGGTTAGGGTTAGATTTAGTGTTGTTGTTGGGGTTAGGGTTATGGTTTGGGTTAGCGATAGTGTTAGAGATAGGATCACAATTAGGGTTAGGGTTAGGTTTAGGGTTAGGGTTAGGTTTAGGGATAGGGTTAGGTTTAGGGTAAGGCTTAGTATTAGGGTTATGGATAGGTAAGTATTAGGGTTAGTAATAGGGTTAGAAGTTCGTTTTAGGGTTTGAGTTAGGGTTAAGTTTTAGTATTACAGTAAGTGTTCAGGGTTAGGGTTTGGGTTACTGTTGGGGTTAGGTGTTAGCAATAGAGTTAGGGTTAGGGTTAGGTTTAGGGTTCGGTTTAGAGTTATGGTTAGGGTTAGGATAGTGTTATTGTGGGGTTTGTGTTTACTGTTAGGGTTACGGTTAGGTTTAGGTGTAGGCTTAGGGTTACGTTTAGGGTTAGGGTTAGGTTTGGGGTTAGGCTCAGGGTTAGGTTTAGGGTTAGTGTTAGGTTTAGGGTTATTGCTAGGGTTAGTGTTAGGGTTAGGGTTAGTGTTAGGCTTAGTGGTTATGGTTAGGGTTAGAGTTGGTTTAGGGTGAAACCTTATATTTAGTGTTAGGGTTAGTGTTAGTGTTAGGGTTAGGAATAGGGTAAGGTTTAGAATTAGTGTTAGTGCTTTCTTTTAAGGTTAGGGTTAGGATTAATGTTAGGGTTAGGGTTAGGGTTAGAGGTTAGTTTTAGAGTTAGGGTTAGGGTTAGGGTTAGGGTTAGGGTTAGGGTTAGGTTTAGGGTCATGTTTAGAAGTTAGCGTTTGATTTAGGGTTAGTGTTAGGGTTAGTGTTACGGTTAGGCTTAGAAGTTCTGGTTAGGCTTAGGCTTAAGGATAGACTTTAGCCTTTTTAGGTTTGGAATAAGGGTTGGGGTTAGGGTTAGTGGTTATGGTTATGGTTATGGCTAGGGTTAGGGTTAAACCTTATGTTCAGGGTTATGGTTAGGTTTAGTGTTAGTGTTAGGGATATGGTAAGGGTTAGGATTAGGGTTAGTGGTAAATTTTAGGGTTAGGGTTACGGTTAGGGTTAGGGTTTGATTTAGAGGTTAGTTTTAGGTTTAGGGTTATGGTTAGGGTTAGTGTGAGGCCTAGGTTTTGGGATAGAGTTAGGGTTAGGTTTAGGCTTAGGGTTGTAGTTAAGGATAATTTTACATTTAGGTTAAAGTTAGGGTTAGGATTAGGGTTAGGTTTAGGTTTAGGATTGGGCTTAAGGTTAGCATTAGGGTTTAACGTAAGGTTTGGGTTAGGATTATGGGTAAAGCTTAGGTTTAGGTTTAGGTGTAGGTTCATGGTTAGGGTTAGTGTTAGGGTTAGGCTTAGTGTTTTTGTTAGGGTTAGGGTTAGGTTTAGCATTAGGGTTAGGTCTTAGGTTTTAGGGATCAGGTTATGGTTAGGGTAGGCTTAGGTTTAGGGTGAGGCTTAGAATTTATGGTTAGAGTTAGGGTTATGGTTAGGGTTAGGGTTAAAGTTAATTTAGGGTTAGGTTTAGCGTTAGGGTCAGGGATAGGGTAAGGGTTAGGATTAGGGTTAGTCGTTAGGTTTAGGTTTAGGTTTATGTTTAGGGTTAGGGTAATGTTTAGAGGTTAGTGTTAGGGTTACAGTTAGGGTTAGTGTTAATGTTAGGTTTAGAGTTAGGTTTAGTTTTAGTGTTAGGGTGAGCGTTATGATTAGGTTTAGGTATAGGGATAGGGTTAAGTTTAGGCTTCGGGTTACGGTAAGCGTTAGGGTTACGATTAGTTTAGGGTTAGAATTAGGGTTAGGGTTAGGTTTAGGGTTACCGGTAGTGTTAGGATTTGGATTAGGATTGGTTAGGGTTACGGTTAGGGGTTAGGGGTTAGGAATAGGGTTAAGGATAGGCTTATGGGGCTGGGGATTTAGCTCAGCGGCATAAGTGCCTGCCTTGCAAGCAGGCAGTCGTGAGTTCGATCCCTGGTACCGATAAAAATGAAAAAGACAAAAAAAAAAAAAAGGATAGGCTTAGGGTTAGGGTTAGGGTTAGGGTTAGGGTTAGATTTTGTTTTAACTTTAGCGTTAGGTTTAGCGTAATGGTTAGGGGTTTCGTGCTCGGGATATGGTTACTGTTAGGATTAGGATTAGTTTTACGGTTAGGGTTAGGGTTAGAGATATTGTTAGGTTTAGGATTATGGTTTAGCCTTAGTGTTAGGATAAGGGTAGGTTACATTTAGGCTTTGGGTTACGGTTAAGTTTAGGGTTACGGTTAGGTTAGGGCTAGGTTTTGGGTTAGGATTAGTTGTTCGGGATAGTTTTAGTATTAGGGTTAGGCTTACGGTTAGAGTTCAGGGTTACGGTTAGGTTCAGGGTTAGTGTTAGAGTTACGGTTAGAGGTCAGTGTTAGGTTTGGGTTAGTGTTATGGGTAAAGCTGAGGTTTAATGTTAGGCTTAGTGTTAGGGTTAGGGTTAGTGTTAGGTTAAGGGTTATGGTTAGGGATAGGGTTATTGTTAGAGGTTAGCATTTGGTTTAGTTTTAGAGTTAGGGCTAGGGTTAGGGTGAGGTTTAGGCTTAGAGGTAGTGGTTAGGGTTAGGGTTAAAGCTTAGGTTAAGGGTTAGGGTTAGGGTTAGGATTAGGTTTAGGGATATGGTAAGGTTTATGGTTAGCATTAATGGTTAGCTTTAGGTGTAGGGTTACGGTTAGGGTTAGTGTTAGTTTTAGAGGTTAATGTTAGTGTTAGTGTTAGGGATAGGGTTAGAGTTAGTGTTAGTGTTAGTGTTAGTGTTAGGGTTAGACTTCGCTTTACGCTTATGGTTAGGTTTATGATTAGGTTTAGGTTTAGGTTTAGGGTTAGCATTAGGTTTAGGGATTCTTTTAGTGTTAGTGTTAGGTTTAGGGTTATGGTTAGAGATTAGGGTTAGTTTTAGGGTTAGGGTTAGGTTTTCCGTTAGGTTTATGGTTAGAAGTTAGCGTTGTGGTTAGTGTTATGTTTAGGTTCAGAGTTTAGGGTTAGGGTTAGGGTTAGTATTAAGGTTAGGGTTCGGGCTTAGGGTTAGAGTTAGGGTTAATGTTAAAGTGATGGTTAGTGTTATGTTTAGAGCTAAGCGTTAAGGTTAGTTTTAGGTGTTAGTGTTATAAATTGGGTTAGGTTTAGGTTAGGGTTAGAGTTAGGGCTAGGGTTATGGTTAGGGTTAGAGTTAGAGTTATGGTAGGGGTTAGGTTTACGGTTAGGGTTAGCATTAGGGTTAGAGATAGGATCACAATTTGGGTTAGGGTTAGGTTTAGGGTTAGGGTTAGGTATAGGGTTAGACTTTTATTAGGGTTATGGATAGGTAAGTGTTAGGGTTAGTGCTAGGGTTAGAAGTTCGTTTTAGGGTTAGAGTTAGGGTTAAGGTTTAGTATTACGGTTAGAGTTCAGTGTTAGGGTTCGGGTTTGTGTTAGGGGTTAGTTGTTAGCAATAGGGTTAGGGTTAGGGTTTGGATTAGGGTTCGGTTTAGAGTTAGGTTTAGGGTTAGGGATAGTGTTATTTTTGGAGTTTTTGTTTACGGTTAGGGTTAGGGTTAGGTTTAAGTTTAGGCTTAGTGTTACATTTAGGGCTAGGGTTAGTGTTAGGTTTAGGTTTAGGCTCAGTGTTAGGTTTAGGGTTAGGTTTAGGTTTAGGGTTATTGCTAGGGTTAGTGTTAGGGTTAGGGTTAGTGTTAGGCTTAGTGGTTATGGTTAGGGTTAGAGTTGGTTTAGGGCGAAACCTTAGGTTCACTGTTAGGGTTAGTGTTAGTGTTAGGGTTAGGAATAGGGTAAGGGTTAGTATTAGTGTTAGTGCTTTCTTTTAAGGTTAGGGTTAGGGTTAGGGTTAGGGTTAGGGTTAGGGTAAGGGTTAGAAGTTAGTTTTAGTTTTAGGGTTAGCGTTAGGGTTAGGGTTATGGTTAGTGTTAGGTTTAGGGTTATGGTTAGAAGTTAGCGTTTGATTTAGGGTTAGAGTTTGGGTTAGGGTTAGTGTTAGGGTCAGGCTTAGAAGTTCTGGTTAGGGTAAGGGTTAGGGTTAGACTTTAGCATTTGGTTTAGGGTTGGAATAATGGTTAGGGTTAGGCTTAAGTTTAGTGGTTATGGTTATGGTTATGGCTAGGGTTACGGTTAAAGCTTATGTTCAGGGTTATGGTTAGGTTTAGTGTTAATGTTAGGGATTTGGTAAGGGTTAGCACTAGGGTTAGTGGTTAATTTTAGGGTTAGGGTTATGGTTAGGGTTAGGGTTTGATTTAGAGGTTAGTTTTAGGGTTAGGGTTATGGTTAGTGTTAGTGTGAGGCCTATGTTTAAGGATAGAGTTAGGGTTAGGTTTAGGCTTAGGGTTGTGGTTAAGCATAATTTTACAATTAGGTTAAAGTTAGGGTTAGGATTAGGGTTAGGTTTAGGTTTAGGATTGGGCTTAAGGTTAGCATTAGCGGTTAACATAAGGTTTGGGTTAGGATTATGGTTAAAGCTTAGTTTAGGCTTAGGTGTAGGTTTATGGTTAGGGTTAGTGTTAGGGTTAGGGTTAGTGTTAGTGTTAGGGTTAGGTTTAGCGTTAGGGTTAGGGCTTAGGTGTTAGGGATAAGGTTATGGTTAGGGTAGGGTTAGGGTTAGGGTGAGGCTTTGAATTTATGTTTAGAGTTAGGGTTATGGTTAGGGTTAGGGTTAAAGTTAATTTAGGGTTAGGTTTAGAGTTAGGGTTAGGGATAGGGTAAGGGTTAGGATTAGGGTTAGTCGTTAAGTTTAGGATTAGGTTTATGTTTAGGGTTAGGGTTATGTTCGTAGGTTAGTGTTAGGGTTACAGTTAGGGTTAGTGTTAGTGTTAGGTTTATAGTTAGGTTTAGTTTTAGTGTTAGGGTGAGCGTTAGGGTTAGGTTTAGGTATAGGGATAGGGTTACGTTTAGGCTTCGGGTTATGCTAAGGGTTAGGGTTACGATTACTTTAGGATTAGAATTAGGGTTAGGGTTAGGTTTAGGTTTACTGGTAGTGTTAGGATTTGGATTAGGATTGGTTAAGTTTAGGGTTAGGTGTTAGTGTTTAGGAATAGGGTTAAGAATAGGCTTAGGCTTAGGTTTAGGGTTAGGGTTAGATTTTGTTTTAATTTTAGCGTTCGGTTTAGCGTAAGGGTTTGTCTTTTCGTGCTCGGGATAGGGTTAGTGTTAGGGTTAGGGTTAGTTTTACGGTTAGGGTTAGGGATATTGTTAGGTTTAAGGTTATGTTTTAGTGTTAGTGTTAGAATAAGGTTTAGGTTATGTTTAGGCCTTCGGTTACTGTTATTTTTAGGGTTACGATTAGGTTAAGGCTAGATTTTGAGATAGGATTAGATGTTCGGAATAGTTTTAGTGTTAGGGTTAGTGTTACGGTTAGAATTCAGGGTTATGGTTAGTTTCAGGGTTAGGGTTAGAGGTACGGTTAGAGGTCAGCGTTAGGTTTGGGTTAGTGTTAGGGGTAAAGCTGAGGTTTAGTGTTAGGCTTAGTGTTAGGGTTAGGGTTAGTGTTAGGTTAAGGGTTATGTTTAGGGATAGGGTTATGGTCAGAGGTTAGCATTTTGTTTAGGGTTAGAGTTAGGGCTAGGGTTAGGGTTAGGTTTAGGCTTAGAGGTAATGGTTAGGGTTCGAGTTAAAGCTTAGGTTAAGGGTTAGGGTTAGGGTTAGGATTAGGTTTAGGGATAGGGTAAGGCTTAGGGTTACCATTAATGGTTAGCTTAAGTTTAGGGTTACAGTTAGGGTTAGGGTTAGTTTTAGACGTTAATGTTAGTGTTAGTGTTAGGGATAGGGTTAGTGTTAGTGTTACTGTTAGTGTTAGTGTTAGTGTTAGGATTAGGGTTAGAGTTAAGTTTAGGGTTAGGTTTAGACTTCGCTTTACGGTTATGGTTAGGGTTATGATTAGGTTTAGGTTTAGGTTTGGGGTTAGCGTTAGGTTTAGGGTTTGGTTTAGTGTTAGTGTTAGGTTTAGGGTTATGATTAGAGATTAGGGTTAGTGTTAGGTTTAGGTTTAGGTTTTCGGGTAGGTTTATGGTTAGAAGTTAGCGTTGTGGTTAGTGTTATGTTTAGGATTAGAGATTAGGGTTAGGGTTAAGGCTAGTATTATGGTTAGGTTTAGGGTTAGGGTTAGGGCTTAGGGTTAGTGTTAGTGTTACGGTTAGGGTTTCGGTTAGTGTTATGGTTAAAGCTAAGCGCTAAGTTTATTTTTAGGTGTTAGTGTTATAATTAGGGTTAGGTTTAGGTTAGGGTTAGAGTTAGGGCTAGGGTTATGGTTAGGGTTAGAGTTAGTGTTATGGTTGGGGTTAGGGTTATGGTTTGGGTTAGCGTTAGGGTTAGAGTTAGGATCACAATTAGGGTTAGGTTTAGGTTTAGGTTAGGGTTAGGGTTAGGGTTAGGGTTAGGTTTAGGGTTAGGCTTAGTATTAGGGTTATGGATAGGTAAGTGTTAGGGTTAGTGCTAGGGTTAGAAGTTCGTTTTAGGGTTTGAGTTAGGGTTAAGGTTTAGTATTACAGTAAGAGTTCAGGGTTAGGTTTCGGGTTACTGTTGGGGTTAGGTGTTAGCAATAGGGTTAGGGTTAGGTTTAGGTTTAGGGTTCGGTTTAGAGTTAGGGTTAGGGTTAGGGATAGTGTTATTGTGGAGTTTATGTTTACGGTTAGGGTTACGGTTAGGTTTAGGTATAGGCTTAGAGTTACGTTTAGGGTTAGGGTTAGAGTTAGTTTTAGGGTTAGGCTCAGAGTTAGGTTTAGGGTTAGGGTTAGGTTTAGGTTTAGGGTTATTGCTAGGGTTAGTGTTAGTGTTAGGGTTAGGGTTAGTGTTAGGCTTAGTGGTTATGGTTAGGGTTAGAGTTGGTTTAGGGTGAAACCTTATATTTAGTGTTAGGTTTAGTGTTAGTGTTAGGGTTAGGAATAGGGTAAGTTTTAGAATTAGTGTTAGTGCTTTCTTTTAAGGTTAGGGTTAGGGTTAGGGTTATGGTTAGGGTTAGGGTCAGGGTTAGGGTTAGTGTTACGGTTAGGGTTAGAAGTTAGTTTTAGAGTTAGGGTTAGCGTTAGGGTTAGGTTCTGGTTAGGGTTAGGTTTAGGGTCATGGTTAGAAGTTAGCGTTTGATTTAGGGTTAGAGTTAGGGTTAGTGTTAGGGGTAGGCTTAGAAGTTCTGGTTAGGCTTAGGGTTAGGGTTAGAATTTAGCCTTTTTTGGGTTGGAATAAGGGTTAGATTTAGGGTTAGGTTTAGTGGTTATGGTTATGGTTATGGCTAGGGTTAGGGTTAAACCTTATGTTCAGGGTTAAGGTTAGGTTTAGTGTTAGTGTTAGGGATATGGTAAGGGTTAGGATTAGGGTTAGTGGTTAATTTTAGGGTTAGGGTTAGGGTTTGATTTAGAGGTTAGTTTTAGGGTTAGTGTTATGGTTAGAGTTAGTGTGAGGCCTAGGTTTAGGGATAGAGTTAGGGTTAGGTTTAGGCTTAGGGTTGTAGTTAAGGATAATTTTACAATTAGGTTAAAGTTAGGGTTAGGATTAGGGTTAGGTTTAGGTTTAGGATTGGGCTTAAGGTTAGCATTAGGGGTTAACATTAGGTTTGGGTTAGGATTATGGGTAAAGCTTAAGTTTAGTGTTAGGTGTAGGTTTATGGTTAGGGTTAGTGTTAGGGTTAGGGTTAGTGTTTTTGTTAGGGTTAGGGTTAGGTTTAGCATTAGGGTTAGGTCTTAGGTTTTAGGGATCAGGTTATGGTTAGGGTAGGCTTAGGTTTAGGGTGAGGCTTAGAATTTATGGTTAGAGTTAGGGTTACGGTTAGGGTTAGGGTTAAAGTTAATTTAGGGTTAGGTTTAGTGTTAGGGTCAGGAATAGGGTAAAGGTTAGGATTAGGTTTAGTCGTTAGGTTTAGGATTAGGTTTATGTTTAGGGTTAGGGTAATGTTTAGAGGTTAGTGTTAGGGTTACAGTTAGGGTTAGTGTTAGTGTTAGGTTTAGAGTTAGGTTTAGTTTTAGTGTTAGGGTGATCGTTAGGGTTAGTTTTAGGTATAGGGATAGGGTTACGTTTAGGCTTCGGGTTACGGTAAGAGTTAGGGTTACGATTAGTTTAGGATTAGAATTAGGGTTAGGGTTAGGTTTAGGGTTACGGGTAGTGTTAGGATTTGGATTAGGATTGGTTATGGTTAGGGTTAGGGGTTAGGGTTAGGAATAGGGTTAAGTATAGGCTTAGGGTTAGGGTTAGGGTTAGATTTTGTTTTAATTTTGGCGTTAGGTTTAGCGTAAAGGTTAGGTTTTTCGTGCTCGGGATAGGGTTAGTGTTAGGCTTAGGGTTAGTTTTACGGTTAGGGTTAGGGTTAGGGATATTGTTACGTTTAGGTTTATGGTTTAGTGTTAGTGTTATTATAAGCGTTAGGTTACCTTTAGGCCTTGGGTTACGGTTATGTTTAGGGTTACGATTAGGTTAGGACTAGTTTTTGTTTTAGGATTATATGTTCAGGATAATTTTAGTGTTAGGGATAGTGTTACAGTTAGAGTTCAGGGTTACGGTTAGGTTCAGGGTTAGGGTTAGAGTTATGGTTAGAGGTCAGCGTTAGGTTTTGGTTAGTGTTAGGTGTAAAGCTGAGGTTTAATGTTAGGCTTAGTGTTAGAGTTAGGGTTAGTGTTAGGTTAAGGGTCATGTTTAGGGATAGGGTTATGGTTAGAGGTTAGCATTCGGTTTAGAGTTAGAGTTAGGGCTAGGGTTAGTGTTAGGTTTAGGCTTAGAGGTAATGGTTAGGGTTAGGGTTAAACCTTATTTCAAGGGTTAGGGTTAGGTTTAGGATTAGGTTTAGGGATAGGGTAAGGGTTAGGGTTAGCATTAATGGTTAGCTTTATGTGTAGGATTACAGTTAGGGTTAGGGTTAGTTTTAGAGGTTAATATTAGTGTTAGTGTTAGGGATAGGGTTAGTGTTAGCGTTAGGGTTAGGGTTAGGGTTAGGGATAGTGTTAGGTTTAGGGTTATCGTTAGAAGGTAGGGTTTGGTTTAGGGTTAGGGTTAGGCTTAGAAGTTCTGGTTAGGGTTAGGGTTAGACTTTAGCCTTTTTTGGGTTGGAATAAGGGTTAGGTTTAGGGTTAGGTTTAGTGGTTATGGTTATGGTTATGGCTAGTGTTAGGGTTAAAGCTTATGTTCAGGGTTATGGATAGGTTTAGTGTTAGTGTTAGGGATATGATAAGGGTTAGGATTAGGGTTAGTGGTTAATTTTAGGGTTAGGGTTGCGGTTAGGGTTAGGGTTTCATTTAGAGGTTAGTTTTAGGGTTAGGGTTATGGTTAGGGTTAGTGTGAGGCCTAGGTTTAGGGATAGAGTTAGGGTTATGTTTAGGCTTAGGGTTGTGGTTAAGGATAGTTTTACAATTAGGTTAAAGTTAGGGTTAGGATTAGGGTTAGGTTTAGGTTTAGGATTGGGCTTAAGGTTAGCATTAGCGGTTAATGTAAGGTTTGGGTTAGGATTATGGTTAAAGCTTAGGTTTAGGGTTAGGTGTAGGTTTATGGTTAGGGTTAGTGTTTTTGTTAGGGTTAGGGTTAGGTTTAGCTTTAGGATTAGGGCTTCGGTGTTAGGGATAAGGTTATGGTTAGGGTAGGGTTAGGGTTAGGGTGAGGCTTAGAATTTATGGTTAGAGTTAGGTTTATGGTTAGGGTTCGGGTTAAAGTTAATTTAGGGTTAGGTTTAGAGTTAGAGTTAGGGATAGGGTAAGGGTTAGGATTAGTGTTAGTCGTTAGGTTTAGGATTAGGTTTATGTTTAGGGTTAGGGTTAGGTTTAGAGGTTAGTGTTTGGGTTACAGTTAGGGTTAGTGTTAGTGTTAGGTTTAGAGTTAGGTTTAGTTTTAGGGTTAGGGTGAGCGTTAGGGTTAGGTTTAGGTATAGGGATAGGGTTATGTTTAGGCTTCAGGTTACGGTAAGGGTTAGGTTTACGATTACTTTAGAATTAGAATTAGGGTTAGGGTTCAGTTTAGGGTTACGGGTAGTGTTAGGATTTGGATTAGGATTGGTTAGGGTTACGGTTAGGGGTTAGGGGTTAGGAATAGGGGTAAGGATAGGCTTAGGGTTAGGGTTAGGGTTAGATTTTGTTTTAATTTTAGCGTTAGGTTTAGCGTTGGGGTTAGGTTTTTCGTGCTCGGGATAGGGTTAGTGTTAGGCTTAGTGTTAGTTTTACTGTTAGGGTTAGTGTTAGAGATATTGTTTGGTTTAGGTTTATGGTTTAGTGTTAGTGTTAGCTTAAGGGTTAAGTTACGTTTAGACCTTGGGTTACGGTTATGTTTAGGGTTACAATTAGGTTAGGGCTAGGTTTTGGTTTAGGATTAGATGTTAAGGATAGTTTTAGTGTTAGGGTTAGTGTTACGGTTAGAGTTCAGGGTTACGGTTAGGTTCAGGGTTAGGGTTAGAGTTATGGTTAGAGGTCAGCGTTAGATTTGGGTTAGTGTTAGGGGTAAAGCTGAGGTTTAATGTTATGCTTAGTGTTAGGGTTAGGGTTAGTGTTAGGTTAAGGGTTATGTTTAGGTATAGGGTTATGGTTAGAAGTTATCATTTGGTTTAGGGTTAAAGTTAGGGCTAGGGCTAGGGTTAGGTTTAGGCTTAGAGGTAATGGTTAGGGTTCGCGTTAAAGCTTAGGTTAAGGGTTAGCGTTAGGGTTAAGATTAGGTTTAGGATAGGGTAAGGGTTAGGGTAAGCATTAATGGTTAGCTTTAGGTGTAGGGTTACGGTTAGGGTTAGGGTTAGTTTTAGAGGTTAATGTTAGTGTTAGTGTTAGGGATAGAGTTAGTGTTAGTGTTAGTGTTATTGTTAGTGTTAGTGTTAGAGTTAGTGTTAGTGTTAGGGTTAGAGTTAGGGTTAGGGTTAGGGTTAGACTTCGCTTTACGATTATGGTTAGGGTTATGATTAGGTTTAGGTTTTGTTTTAGGTTTAGGGTTAGCGTTAGGTTTAGGGCTTGGTTTAGTGTTAGTGTTAGGTTAAGGGTTATGGTTAGAGATTAGGGTTAGTGTTAGGGTTTGGGTTAGGTTTTCAGTTAGGTTTATGGTTAGAAGTTAGTGTTGGGGTTAGTGTAATGTTTAGGGTTAGAGATTAGGGTTATGGTTAGGGTTAGTTTTAGGGTTAGGTTTAGGGTTAGGGTTAGGGCTTAGGGTTACAGTTAGGGTTACGGTTAGGGTTACGGTTAGTGTTATTGTTACAGTTAAGCATTAAGGTTAATTTTAGGTGTTAGTGTTATAATTAGGGTTAGGTTTAGGTTAGGGTTAGAGTTAGGGCTAGGGTTATGGTTAGGGTTAGAGTTAGAGTTATGGTTGGGGTTAGGGTTACAGTTAGGTTTAGCGTTAGGGTTAGAGATAGGATCTCAATTAGGGTTAGGCTTAGGTTTAGGTTTAGGGTTAGGTTTAGGTTTAGGCTTAGTATTAGGGTTATGCATAGGTAAGTATTCGGGTTAGTGTTAGGGTTAGAAGTTCGTTTTAGTGTTAGAGTTAGGGTTAAGGTTTAGTATTACAGTTAGAGTTCATGGTTAGTTTTCGGGTTAGTGTTAGGAGTTAGGTGTTAGCAATAGGGTTAGGGTTAGGATTAGGATTAGGGTTTGCTTTAGAGTTAGGGTTAGGGTAAGGGATAGTATTATTGTTGGAGTTTGTGTTTACGGTTAGGTTTAGGGTTAGCTTTAGGTTTAGGCTTAGAGTTACGTTTAGGGTTTGGGTTAGGGTTAGGTTTAGGGTTAGGCTCAGAGTTAGGTTTAGGGTTAGGGTTACGGTTAGGTTTAGGGTTATTGCGTTAGGGTTAGCGTTAGGGTTAGGGTTAGTGTTAGGCTTAGTGCTTATGGTTAGTGTTAGAGTTGGTTTAGGGCCAAACCTTAGGTTCACTGTTAGGGTTAGTGTTAGTGTTATGGTTAGGAATAGGTTAAGTGTTAGAATTAGTGTTAGTGCTTTCTTTTAATGTTAGTGTTAGGGTTAGGTTTAGGTTTAGGGTTAGATTTAGGGTTAGAAGTTAGTTTTAGAGTTAGTGTTAGCGTTAGGGTTAGCGTTAGGGTTAGTGTTATTGTTGTGTTTAAATTTTAGCGTTTGTTTTAGGGTTAGAGTTAGGCTTAGAGGTTATGGTTATGGTTAGGGTTAGGGTTAGTTTTAAAGCTTAGGTTCAGAGTTAGGTTTAGGGTTAGGATTAGTGATAGGGTAAGAGTTAGGATTAGGGTTAGTGGTTTGTAAGAGGGTTAGCGTTACGTTTAGATTTAGGGTTAGATTTAGATGTTAGTTATAGGGTTAGGTTTTCGGGTTAGGGTTAGTATGAGGGTTAGGGTTAGGGTTAGATTTAGGGTTAGGGTTAGGGTTAGCCTTAGGGTTATGATTAGGGTTAGTGTTACAATTAGGTTAGCATTAGGGTTAGGGTTAGGGTTAGTTTTAGGTTTAGTGTTAGGTTTAGTGGTTAGCGTTAGGTTTGGGTTTGGGCTATGGATAAAGCATAGGTTTAGGTTTAGTGTTAGGGTAAGAGTTAGGGTTAGTGTTAGGGTTAGTGATAGGGTTAGGGTTATCGTTACATTTTAGCATTAGGTTTAGTAATAGAGTATGTGGTTAAGGTTATATTTAGGGTGAGTCTTAGAAGTTATGTTTATGGTTATTATGGTTAGGGTTAAAGCTTAGTTTTGGGGTTAGGTTTAGCATTAGGGTTAGGTATAGTGTAACTGTTACTGATTTCGTTAGTCGTTAGGTTTAGGTTTACGGTTCGGTTTAGAGTTAGGTTTAGAGGTTAGTGTTTGGGTTAGGGTTAGGATTAGGGTTATTGTTAGGGTTAGGGTTAGTTTTTGAGTTAGGTTTAGGTTTAAGGTTAGGGTTAGTGTTAGTGTTAGGTTTAGGGTTAGCTTTAGTGTTAGGGATAGGGTTAGAGCAGGGCTTTGGGTTATGGTAAGAGTTAAGGTTACGATTAGGTTAGGATTAGAGTTACGGTTTGGTTTAGGATTACGGTTAGTGTTAGGATTTGGTTTAGGTTTAGGGTTAGGGTTTGGCTTCAGACTATGGTTAGGTTTAGGGTTATGATGAGGTTAGGGTTAGTGTTAGTTTTAAGTTTAGGGTTATGGGTAGTGTTTGCGTTAGATTTAGGGTTAGTTTTAGAGTGAGGGTTAGGTTTAGGGGTTAGGTGTTAGTGATAGGGTTATAGTTAGGGTTAGGTTTAGTTTTAGGTTTAATTTTATGGTTATTGTTAGCATTTAGGGTTGGGGTTACGTTTAGGGTTAGTGTTATGGTTAGTGTTAGGGTTAGGTTGAGGATTAGGGTTAGGGTTAGGGTTAGGATTAGTGTTAGGGCTTTAGGTTAGGGGTTATGCTTAGGGTTATGGACTAGGTTCAGTTGTTAAGTTTAGGGGTTAGCGTTATGTTTATTGTTAGGTTTAGGTTTAGGGTTAGGGTTAGCATTACCATTAGGGTTAGAGATTATGGTTACAGTTAGGGTTACGGTTAGGGTAAGTGTTCCGATTAGGTTTAGAGGTTAGTGTCAGTATTAGGTTGAGGGTTAGGTTTAGTTTTAGGTTTAGGGTTAGGGTTACGGTTAGAAGTTAGGGTTAGTGTTAGGTTTAGAATTTGGGTTAGGCTTAGGGTTAGTGTTAGGTTTCGGGCTAGGGTTTAGGGTTAGTGTTAGGGTTAGGCTTAGGGTTAGGGTCCTGATTAGACTTCGCATTACAGTTAGAGTTAGGGTTATTATTAGGTTTAGGGTTAGCCTTAGTGTTAGGGTTAGGGTTAGGGTTAGGTCTAGGTTTAGTGTTAGTTTTAGGGTTAGGTTTAGCATTAGGATTAGGTGTTAGGTGTTAGGGATAGGGATATGGTTACTGTAGGTTTAAGGTTAGGTTTGTGGTTAGGGTTAGTGTTAGAGATAAGGTAAGTTTTAGGGTTAGTGTTAGTGTTAGGGTTAGGGTTAGTGTTAGGGTTAAGGTTAGGGTTAGGGTTAAGGTTAGAGTTAGGTTTAAATTTAGAGTTCAGTTTAGGTTTAGGGTTAGTGTTAGTTTTAGTGATAGGGTTTGGTTTAGTCTTAGGTATAGGGTTACGACTAGGCTTCGGGTAATGTTTAGGGTCAGGGTTACAATTACATTAGGGTTAGGGTTAGGATAACAGTTAGTGTTAGGATTTGGATTAGGATTAGGGTTAGGGTTAGGGTTAGGTTTAGCGGTGAGCTGTTTGGGATAGGGCTAGGGTTAGGCTTCGAGTTACGGTTATTTTCAGGGTTATGATGAGTTTTGGGTTAGTGTTTGCCTTATGGTTAGTGTTAGGGGTAGCCTTTGCTTTAGATTTAGGGTTAGTTTTAGGGTTAGGGTTAGGGTTAGGGTTTAGGTGTTAGTGATAGGATTGCAGATAGGGTTAAGTTTAGGGTTAGGGTTAGGGTTAGGGTTACGATTATGTTTAGACATTATGGTTACTGTTAGGGTTAGGGTCAGGTTTGGGTTAGGGTTAGGGTTTGGCTTCTGATTATGGTTAGGTTTAGGGTTATGATGAGGTTAGGGTTAGAGTTAGTTTTAGGGTTAGGGTTATGTGTAGCGTTTGTGTTAGATTTACGGTTAGTTTTAGGTTGAGGGTTAGGGTTAGGTTTAGGGATCAGGTGTTAGTATTAGGGTTATAATTAGGGTTAGGTTTAGGGTTACGTTTAGTGTTAGGTTTAAGGTTATGGTTAGTGTTAGTGTTAGTTTTAGGGTTAGAGTTAGGGATAGCGTTTGCGTTAGATTTAAGGTTAGTTTTATGGTGAGAGTTAGGGTTAGGTTTAGGTGTTAGGTGTTAGTGATAGGGTTATATTTAGGTTTAGTTTTAGAGTTAGGGTTAAGGTTATAGTTAATGTTAGCATTTAAGGTTTGGGTTACGGTTAGGGTTAGTGTTATGGTTAGTGTTAAGGTTAGGTTGAGGTTTATTTTTAGGGTTAGTGTAGGATTAGTGTTAGGGCTTAAGGTTATGGTTAGGGTTAGGTTTAGGGGTTAAGTGTTAGAGATAGGGCTATATTTAGGTTTACTTTTAGAGTTAGGGTTAAGGTTATGTTTAGTGTTAGCATTCAAGGTTTGGGTTATGGTTAGGGTTAGTGTTATGGTTAGTGTTAGGGTTAGGTTGAGGTTTCTTGTTAGGGGTAGGATTAGTGTTAGGGCTTACTGTTAGGAGTTAGGCTTAGGGTTATGGCTTAGTGTTCGATGTTAGGTTAAGGGGTTAGCGTTATGGTTATTGTTAGTGGTACTGTTAGCTCTAGGGATAGGGTTAGGGTTACGATTAGGGTTAGAGATTATGGTTACGGTTAAGTTTATGGTTAGAGTTGTTGTTCTGGTTAGGTTTTATTGGTTAGGGTCAGGGTTAGGGTTAGGGTTAGGTTTAGTATTAGGTTTATTGTTTGGGTTATGGTTAGAGTTAGTGGTAGGGTTATGTTTAGGATTATTTTTAAGTTAGGTTTAGGGTTAGGGTTAAACGTTAGGTGTTAGCAATAAGGTTAGTGTTAGGGTTAGGTTTAGTGTTAGGTTTAGGGTTACGGTTAGGGTTAGTGATAGTGTTAGGGTTAGGGTTAGGGTTAGGGTTTATGTTTAGGGTTAGGTTTAGGGCTCAGGTTAGCTTTAGTTTTAGGGTTAGGGTTAGTTTTAGGGTTAGAAGTTAGGTATAGTGTTAGGGTTAGCATTAGGGTTAGGTTTAGAGTAAGTGTTAGAGTTCTGGTTAGAGGTTAGCATTTGATTTAGGTTTAGAGTTAGGGTTAAGCTTAGTGTTAGTGTTAGGCTTAGAGTTTAAGGTTAGGGTTACAGTTAGGCTTAAGCTTAGGTTAAAGGTTACGGTTAGGGTTAGGGTTAGAGTTAAGTTTAGAGTTTAGAATTAGGTTTAAGTTTAGGGTTAGTGTTAGGGTTAGGGTTGTGGTTATGTTTAGAGGTTAGCGTTTGGTTTAGGGTTAGTGTTAATGTTAGGGTTAGGGTTAGTGTTAGGCTTAGAGATTAGCGTTAGGGTTAGGTTTATGGTTAAAGCTTAGGTTCAGGGTTAGGGTTAGGGTTAGGGTTAGGGTTAGGCTTAGGGATATGGCCAGGGTTAGGATTAGGGGTACTGGTTAGTTTTAGTTTTAGAGTTATGATTAGTGTTAGGGTTAGATTTAGAGAATAGTGTTAGGGTTAGTTTTAGGGTTAGGTTTAGTGTGAAAATTAGGGTTACTGTTAGAATTAGGGTTAGGGTTAGGCTTCGGGTTATGGTTAGGATTAGTGTTACAATTAGGTTAGCCTTGGGGTTAGGGTTACGATTTGGGTTAGGGTTAGGTTTAGGGTTAGGTTTAAGGTTAGCGGTTAGCGTTAGGTTTGGGTTAGAGTTATGGTTAAAGCTTAGGTTTAGGCTTATGCTTAGGGTAAGAGTTAGGGCTCGTGTTAAGGTTAGTTTTAGTGTTAGGGATCGGGTTAGGTTTATCTTTAGAGGTTAACGTTAGGTTTAGTGGTAGAGCATGGGGTTACAGTTAGGGTTAGGGTTAAGCATAGAAGGTATGGTTAGGGTTAGGGTTAAAGCTTAGGTTGAGGTTTAGGGTTAGTGTTAGGATTAGGGAATAGTAAGGGTTAGGATTAGGGTTAGTCATTAGGTTTTTGGTTAGCTTTACTGTTAGGTTTAGGGTTAGGTTTAGAGGTTAGTGTTACGGTTAGTGTCAGGTTTAGGGTTAGGTTTAGTATTAGGGTTAGGATTAGGTTTGGAGTTCGGTTTATGTTTCGGGTTAGGGTTAGCATTAGGGCTAGGTTTAGGGTTAGGGTTAGGGTTGCACCAAGTCTTCGGGTTACCATAAGGTTTAGGGTTACAACTAGGTTAGGGTTAGAGTTAGAGTTAGGGTTAGGTTTAGGGTTACTTTTAGTGTTAAGAGTTGTATTACGATTAGGGTTAGTGTTAGTGTTAGAGTTAGGGGTTAGGTGTTAGGGATAGTTTTGGGGTTCGGCTTCGGGTTACGGTTAGCTTTAGGGTTACAATGAAGTTAGGGTTAGTGTTAGGGTTAGGGTTAGGGATAGCGTTTGCGTTAGATTTAGTGTTAGTTTTAGGGTTGGGGTTAGGGTTAGGTTTAGGGGTTATGTGTTAGTAATAGGGTTATAGTTAGAGTTAGGTTTAGGTTTAGGGTTAAGGTTATGGTTAGTGTGAGCGTTTAGGGTTAGGGATATGGTTAGTGTTAGTGTTATGGTTAATGTTAGGGTTACGTTGAGGTTTAGGGTTAGGGTTAGAGTTAGGATTAGTGTCAGGGCTTATGTTCAGGGGTTAGGCTTAGGGTTATGGGTGAGGGTTAGGTGTTAGGTTTAGGGGTTAGCATTATGCTTACGGTTAGGTTTAGGGTTAGGGTTAGGGTTATGATTATTGTTAGAGATTATGGTTATGGATAGGGTTATGGTTAGGTTTAGTGTTCCGTTTAAGTTTAGAGGTTTGGTTCAGGGATAGGGTTAGGGTTAAGTTTAGGTTTAGGGTTAGGATTAGGGTAGGGTTAGGGTTAGGGTTAGGGTTAGAAGTTATGGTTTGGGTTAGGGTTAGGCTTAAGGTGAGTGTTAGGTTTATGGTTAGGTTTTAGTGTTAGTGTTAGTGTTAGGGTTAGGGTTAGGGTTAGGGTTATGCTTAGGGTTACGGTTAGGGTTAGGGTTAGGGTTAGGGTTAGGTTTAGCATTAGGGTTAGTGTTAGGGTTAGGGTTAGTTTTAGGCTTAGGGTTAGCGTTACGGTTAGGTGTTAGGTGTTAGGGATAGGTTTAGGGTTAGGTTTTGGGTTAGGGATAGTGGGTTAGTGTTAATGTTAGCTTTAGGTTAGGGTTAGGATTAGCCTTAGAGGTTATGGTTAGGGTTAGGTTTAGCGATAGGGTGAAAGCTTGTGTTCAGGGTTAGGGTTAGTGTTAGCGTTAGCGTTAGGGATAGGGTAATGGTTAGGAATAGGTTTAGTGGTTAGTTTTAGGGTTAGGGTTAGTGTTAGGTTTAGTGTGACGGTTAGGGTTAGGGTTGGAGGTAGGGTTAGGGTTTGGGTTAGTCTTGAGGTTATGGTTACGGTTAGGATTACAACTAGGGTAGAGTTTCAGTTACAGTTATGGTTATGATTAGGGTTAGGGTTTGCGTTTGATGTAGTGTTAGGGTTAGGGTTAGGATTAGGGTTAGGGTTTAGGTGTTAGGGATAGGGTTATGAGTTAGGGTTACGGTTGGGGTTAGGGTTAGGGTTAGTGTTAGATTTTAGGGTTAGGGTTAGGGTTAGTGTTAGTGTTATGGTTACAGTTATGGTTAGGTTGAGGTTTAGGGTTAGGGTTAGATGTTAGGTTTAGGGTCAGGGTTAGGGATAGGATTAAAGATAGGGTTAGTGTTAGAGGTTAGGGTTAGTGTTAGGTTTAGGTTTACGGATTTTGTTAGAGGTATGGGTTAGGGTTATGGTTAGCGTTAGGGTTATGGTTAAGGTTATGGTTAGGGTTATGGTTAGGATTATGCTAGGGTTAGGCTTAGGTTAACATATTACAGAAAGGGTTAGTTTTAGTTTAAGGGGCAGGGTTAGGGTTCAGGTAAGGGATTAATGCTAGGTTTAGGTTTAGTGTTATTTTTATAGTTAGGGTTAGGGTTAGAGTTAGGATTAGAAGTTCACGTTAGGGGTATGGTTAGTGTTATGGTTACATTTAGGGTTAGGGTTAGTTTTAGGTTTAGGGTTAGGTGTTAGGTTAGGGGAAGGTTTAGTGTTAGGGTTAGCTTTAATTTTAGGGTTAGGGTTAGTGTTAGGGTTAGAAGTTAGTTTAAGTGTTAGTGTTAGTGTTATGGTTAGGGTTAGGGTTAGGTTTAAGGTTAGAAGTTAGCATTTGGTTTAGGGTTAGAGTTCAGGTTAGGGTTAAGGTTAGGCTTAGAGGTTATAGTTACGGTTAGGGTTAGAGATAGGGTGAAAGCTTATGTTCAGGTTAGGGTTAGTGTTAGGGTTAGGGTTAGGGATAGGGTAAGGTTTAGGGTTAGGTTTAGTGGTTAGTTTCAGGGTTAGGGGTATGGTTATGGTTCGGTTTAGTGTTAGATTTTAGTTTTAGGGTTAGGGTTAGGTTTAGTTTTAGTGTGAGGGTTAGGGTTAGGGTTAGAGTTAGGGCTAGGGTTAGGGTTAGGCTTAGGGTTATTGTTAGGGTTGGGATTAGAATTAGGATAGAGTTATGGTTAGGGTTAGGGTTACGGTTAGGGTTAGGGTTTGCATTTGATTTAGTGTTAGGGTTAGGGTTTCTGCTAGGTTTAGGGTTTAGGTGTTAGGGATAGTGTTATGAGTAAGGTTACTGTTAGGGTTACGGTTAGGGTTACGGTTAGACTTAAGGGTTTGGGTTAGTGTTATGGTTATGGTTATGGTTAGGGTTAAGTTGAGGTTTAGGGTTAGGGTTAGAATTTAGGTTTAGTGTTATGTTTAGGGTTAGGGTTAGGGATAGGTTTAATGTTAGGGTTAGTGTTAGAGTTTAGGGTTAGTGTTAGAGTTCCGTTTAGGGTTACGTTTAGGGTTTTGGTTAGAGGAATACATTAGGGTTATGGTTAGCGTTAGTGTTAGAGATAGGGTTAGGGTTAGGGTTACGTATTACAGTCAGGGTTAGTTTTAGTTTAAGGGGTAGGGTTTGGGTACAGGTAAGGGATTAATGTGAGGTTTAGGTATAGGGTTATGGTTATAGTTAATGTTAGATTTAGAGTTAGGATTAGAAGTTAGCGTTAGGGGTATGGTTAGTGTTATGGTTACCTTTAAGGTTAGGGTTAATTTTAGGGTTAGGGTTAGGCGTTAGGTTAGGTGTATGTTTAGGGTTAGGGTTAGCTATAGTTTTAGGGTTAGGGTTAGTATTAGGGTTAGAAGTTAGGTTTACTGTTAGGTTAGTGTTAGGTTTAGGGTTAGCGTTAGGGTTAAGTTTAGGTTTATGTTTAGGGTTAGTTTTAGGGGTAGAAGTTAGGGTTAGGGTTATGGTTAGGTTTAGGGTTAGGGTTAGGCTTAGGGTTAGTTAGGTTTAGGGTTAGGTTTTAGGGTTAGTGTTACGGTTCGGGTTAGTGTTAGGGTTAGGTTTAGGGTTAGACTTAGGGTTATGGTTAGGGTTAGGATTACAATTAGGTTTAGGGCTAGGGTTAGGGTTAGGGTTTGGGTTAGGTTTAGGGATAGGGTAAGGGTTAGCATTAGGTTTAGGTCTTACATTTAGGGTTAGGTTTACGGTTATTTTATGGTTAGGTTTAGAGGTTAGTGTTAGGGTTCGGGTTGGGATTAGTGTTACAGATAGGGTTAGCTTTAGAGTTAGGTTTCGGTTTATGTTTAGTGTTAGCGTTATTGTTAGGTTTAGGATTAACTTTGGGTAAGGGATAGGGTTACGGCTAGGCTTCGGG
Organism: Cavia porcellus; assembly: GCF_034190915.1. NCBI lineage: Eukaryota > Metazoa > Chordata > Mammalia > Rodentia > Caviidae > Cavia > Cavia porcellus. The sequence goes on from NW_026947518.1 coordinate 8,544,943, forward strand.
TTAAGGTAACATATAGGGTTACGAGTAGGTTAGGGTTACAGTTAGGGTTAGGTTTAGGATTATGGTTAGTGTTAGGATTTGGATTAGGATTAGTGTTAGGGTTAGTGTTAGGGTTACGGTTACAGTTAGGGTTAGGCTTCGGTTTACAGTTAGGTTTAGGTTTATAATGAGGTTAGGGTGAGTTTTAGGTTTAGGGTTAGGGTTAGGGGTAGCATTTGCGTTAGATTTAAGGTTAGTTTTATGGTGAGAGTTAGGGCTAGGTTTAGAGGTTAGGTGTTACTGTTAGGGTTATAGTTAGGGTTAGGTTTAGGGTTAGGTTTAGAGTTAGGGTTAAGGTTATGTTTAGTGTTAGCGTTTAGGGATTGGGTTATCGTTAGGGTTAGTGTTATGGTTAGTGTTAAGGTTACTTTGAGGTTTATTGGTAGGGTTAGGGTTATGATTAGTGTTATGGCTTAAGGTTAGGTGTTAGGCTTAGGGTTATGGCTTAGGGATAGGTGTTAGATTTAGGGGTTAGAGTTATGGTTATTGTGAGGGGTATTGTGAGGGTTAGGATTAGGGTTATGATTAGGGTTAGAGATTATGGTTACGGTTAAGGTTATGTTTATGGTTATAGTTCTGGTTGGGTTTAGAAGTTAGGGTCATGGTTAGGGTTAGGGTGGAGTTTAGTTTTAGGTTTAGAGTTACGGTTAAAGTTAGAAGTTAGTTTTAGGGATAGGGTTAGAGTTAGGGTAAGGCTTAGAGTTAGTGCTAAGTTTAGGGTTAGGTTTTAGGGTTAGTGTTAGTGTTAGGGTTAGGGTTAGGGTTAGGGTCCCAGTTAGACTTCGCATTATGGTTAGTGTTAGGCTTACGATTAGGTTTAGGGTTAGCCTTAGGGTTAGTGTTAGGGTTAGGGTTAGGGCTAGGTTTAGTGTTAATTTTAGGGTTAGGTTTATTGTTAGTGTTAGGGGTTAGGGGTTATGTATAGGGTTAGGGTTACTGTAGGGTTAAGGTTAAGTTTATGTTTAGTGTTCGGGTTAGGAATAGTGTATGTTTTAGGGTTAGGATTTAGGGTTAGTGTTAGTGTTAGTGTTATGGCTACTGTTTATGGTTAGGGTTAGAAGGTAGGGTTATGGTTAAGTTTAGGGTTAGGGTTAGGGTTAGGCTTAGGTTTAGTGTTAGGTTTAGGGTTAGGTTTTAGGGTTAGTGATAGGGTTAAGGTTAAATTTAGGTTTCTGGTTAGGGTTAGGTTTAGGGTGACGATTAGGTTTAGGTTTAGCCCTATGGTTAGGGTTAGGGTTTAGGTTAGTTTTAGTGTTAGTTTTAGGGTTAGGTTTAGCGTTAGGGTTAGGGGTTAGATGTTAGGGATAGCATTAGGGTCAAGGTAGGTTTAAGGTTAGGTTTACGGTTAGGTTTAGGGTTAAGGATAGTATTAGTTTTAGGGTTAGGTTTTAAGGTTAGTGTTTGGGTTAGTGTTAGGGTTACGGGTTAGTTGTTAGGGAGAGGGTTAGTGTTAGGCTTCGCGTTACGGTTAGGTTTATGGTTACGATTTGGTTAGGGTTACGGTTAGGGTTAGCATTAGGGTTAGGATTATCAATTGTGTTAGATTTAGGGTGATTTTATGGTTGGGTTAGCATTAGGATTAGGGCTTAGGTGTTAGGGATAGGGTTAGGGTTAAGGTTAGGGTTAGGTTTAGGGTTAGGTTTACAGTTAGGGTTAGGTTTAGGGTTAGGATTAATGTTCAGGTTAGCGTTTAGGGTCAGGGTTAGGGTTAGGTATTACAGTAAGTGTTAGGGTTAGTTTAAGGGGTAGGGTTAGGGTTAGGGTTAGGGTTAGTTTTAGGGTTAGGGTTAGGGTTTAGGTGTTAGGGAGAGGGTTAAAGTTAGACTTCAGATTATTGTTAGGGTTCGGGTTAGGGTTAGGTGTAGTGTTATTTTTAGGGTTAGGTTTAGCGTTAGGGTTATGGGTTAGGTGTTAGGGATAGGGTTAATGTTAGGGTTAGGATTAGGGTTAGGTTAATGGTTAGAGTTAGTGTTAAGGATAGCGTTAGGTTTAGGGTTAGGTTTTAGGGTTATGGTTAGTGTTAGGTTTAGGTTTAGTGTTAGTTTTAGTGTTCGGCTTAGAAGTTGGTTTAATGTTAGAGTTAGTGTTAGGGTTAGAGTTAGGGTTAGGCTTAGAGGTTAGGTTTAGGGTTAGGGTTAGTGTTAGTGTTATGGTTAGAGTTTAGGGTTAGGGTTACGTCAGTGTTAGTGTTAGGGTTATCTTTAGAGGTTAACATTAGGCTTAGGGTTGGATTTTGGGGTTTGGTTAGGGTTAGGGTTAGGCTTAGATGTTAGGGTTAGTGTTAGGTTTAGGTTTAAAGCTTAGGTTTAGGGTAAGGGTTAGTGTTAGTGTTTGGGTTAATGTTAAGGTTACGGTTAGGGGTTAGGTTTTAGGTAGAGGGTTAGTGTTAGCTTTGTTTTATGGTTTGTGTTAGGGTTGCAATTAGGTTTAGGGTTAGAGTTAAGGTTAGTGTTAGTGTTAGTATTAGTGTTAGTTTAAGTGTTAGGTTTATGTTTAGGGTTAGGTTTTAAGTGTTAGTGATAGTGTTAGATTAAGTTTAGGGTTCGTCATTAGGATTAGGATTAGGATTACAGTTAGGGTTATATTTAGAGGTTGGCGTTAGGGTTAGGGTTACAGTTAGGGTTAGTGTTAGAGTTAGGGTTAGGTTTAGAGTTAGGTTTATGGTTAGGTTAGGGTTAGGATTAGGTTTAGGGTTAGTGTTATGGTTAGGGTTAGCGTTTAGGGTTAGGGTTAGTGTTATGTTAAGAGTTAGGGTTAGGGTTAGTGTTAGGGTTAGGTTTATGGGTTAGGTGTTACGGAGATGGTAAAGGTTAGGCTTTGGGTTACAGTTAGGGTTAGCATTACGAATAGGTTTAGTGTTAGGCATAGGGATAGTATTAGGTTTAGGGTTAGGTTTAGTGTTAGTTTTAGGGTTAGGTTTAGTGTTAGAGTTGGGGTTAGGTCTTAGGTATAGGGTTAGGGTTAGGTTTTTGGTTAGCGTTATGTTTAAGAATAGGGTCAGGTTTAGTGTTAGGGTTTAGGGTAAGGGCAGGTTTACAGTTAGGGTTAGGTTTTAGTTTAGGGTTAGGGTTAGTGTTATGGTTAGAAGTTGCTTTATGGTTAGGTTTAGGGTTAAGGTTAGAGTTAGAGTTAGTGATAAGGTTAGATGTTAGGTTTAGAGTTATGGTTAGGGTAAGTGTTATCATTATAGTTTAGGGTTAGGGTTAATGTTAGAGATAAGGTTAATGTTAGGTTTAGTGTAGGGATAGAGGTTAGCGTTAGGTTTAGTGTTAGAGTTTAGGTTTAGGGTTAAGGTAAGGATTAGGTTAGAAGTTATGGTTAGGGTTAGGGTGAAAATTTCTATTTAGCTTTAGGGTTAAGCTTAGGGTTAGGGTTAGAAGTTTGGTTAGTGTTAGGGTTAGGGTTACTAATTAGCTGTTATGGATAGGGTTTGGGTTAGGCTTCGGGTTATGGTTTTTGTTAGTGTTACGATTAGGTTAAGGTTAGGTTTAGGGTTAGGTTTTGGGTTAAGTTTTATGGTTAGGTTTAGGGTTAGGGTTAGGGGTTAGGTGTTAGGGATAGTGTTAGGGTTAGGGCTAGGGTTAAGGTTAGGGTATGGGTTATAGTTAGAGTTAGGGTTATGGTTAGAGTTATTGTTAGGGATAGTTTTAGGGTTAGTGTTAAGGTTAGGGTATGGGTTATAGTTAGAGTTAGGGTTATGGTTAGAGTTATTGTTAGGGATAGTTTTAGGGTTAGTGTTAAGGTTAGGGTTAGGGTTTAGGTTATTGTTAGTGTTGGGGTTAGGTTTAGGGTTAGGTTTACAGGTTAGGTTAGGGTTAGGGTTAGGGTTATGGTTAGGTTTAGGGTTTAGATTAAAGTTAGGGTAAAGTTTAGTGTTAGGTTTATGGGTTAGGTGTTAGGGATAGTGTTAGGGTTAGGTTTTGGGTTATGATTTGTGTTAGGGTTACGATTATGTTCAGGGTTAGGGTTTTGGAAAGTTTTAAGGTTACTTTTAGTATTAGGTTTAGGGTTAGGGTTAGGGGTTTTGTGTTAGGGACAGGGTTATGGGTTAGGGTTATGGTTAGGTTTAGGGTTAGGGTTAGGGTTAGATTTTCAGGTTAGGTTTAGTGTTTGGTGTAGTGTTATGGTTACGGTTAGGGTTAGCTTGAGGTTTAGAGTTAGGGTGAGTATTAGGGTTAGAAGTTAGGTTTAGTGTTATGGTTCTGATTAGGGTTAGGGATAGTTTTAAGATTAGGGTTAGTGTTAGAGGTATGGTTAGTGATAGGGTTGGGTTTAGGCTTGGGGTTATGGTTAGGGTTAGAGGTATGGGTTAGGGTTAGCATTAGGATTAGGGTTAGCATTAGCGTTAGAGTTTATGTTATAGTTATGTTAAGATTTAGGGTTAGTTTTAGGGTTAAGTTTAGGGTTACACTTAGTGTTACGGTTAGGGTTAGGGTTAGGGTTAGAGTTAGGTTTAGGCTTAGGCTTAGAATTATGGTTATGGTTAGGGTCAGGGTTAGTGTTAGGTTTAGGGGTTAGGTGTTAGTGAGAGTGTTATGGTTAGGCTTTGGTTTACGGTTAGTGTTAGGGTTACAATTTCATTTAGGCTTAGTGTTAGGTTTAGGGTTAGGGTTAGGGTTAGTTTTAGAGTTAGTTTTAGAGTTTGCATTAGGGTTAGCTTTAGGGGTTCGTTGTTTGCGATAGGGTTAGGGTTAAAATTAGGTTTAGTGTTTGATTTAAGCTTAGGGTTAGGGTTAGGGATAGTGTTAGGTTTTAGGGTTAGGGTTAGGTTTAGAGTTAGGGTTATCTTTAGTTTTAGGGTTACGGTTAGTGTTAGGGTTAGAAGTTAGATTTAGTGTTAGGGTTAGGGTTAGTGTTAGGGTTATGGCTAGAGGTTAGTGTTTGGCTTAGGGTTAGAGTTAGGCTTAGGGTTAGAGTTAGGGTTAGAGCTGATGGTTAGAGTAATGGTTAGGGTTAGGGTTAACGCTTAGGTTCAGCGATATGGTTAGGTTTAGTGTTACGGTTAGAGTTTAGGTTTAGTTTTAATGTTTGGGTTAGGATTAGGGTTAGGGTTTGGGTTAGTTTAGGATAAAAGCTTAGTTTCAGTGTTAGAGTTAGGTTTATGCTTAGGGATAGGGTAAGGGTTAGGATTAGTGTCAGTGGTTAGTTTTAGGTTTAGGGTTACTGTGAGTGTTATGGTTAGATTTAGAGGTTAGTGTTAGGGTCAGTGTTAGGATTAGGGTTAGTGTGAGGGTTAGGTTTAGGGTTAGAGTTAGGGTTCTGTTTAGGCTTAGGGTTATGGTTAGGGTTAGGGTTACAATTAGGTTAGCATTAGGGTTAGGATTAGGGTTAGCGGTTAGCGTTAGGTTTGGGTTAGGGTTATGATTAAAGCTTTGGTTTAGGGTTAGGTTTAGGGTTAGGGGTTAGGTGTTAGTGAAAGGGTTAGGGTTAGGGTTAGTTTTAGGGTTTGTGCTAGGGTTAGAGGTTACTGTTAGGGTTAGAGTAAAGGTTAGTGTTAGTGTTTCGGTTAGAGTTTATGGTTAGTTTTAGCTTTAGGGTTAGGGTTAGGTTTATGGTTAGATGTTAGCGTTTGGTATAGGTTTCAAATTAGGGTTAGGGTTAGGGTTAGGCTTAGAGGTTATGCTTATTTTTAGGGTTAGTGTTTTGGTTAGGGTGAAAGCTTAGGTTCAGTGTTAGGGTTAGTGTTAGGGTTAGGGTTAGGGATAGGGTAAGAGTTAGGATTTGGGTTAGTGGTTAATTTTAGGGTTAGGGTCACCGTTAGTGTTAAGGTTAGGTTTAGAATTTAGTTTTAGGTTTAGGTTTAGGGTTCGGGTTAGTTTTAGTGTGAGTGTTAAGGTTATGGTTAGAGTTAGTGTTAGGTTTAGGGTTAAGCTTAGGGTTATGTTTAGGGTTAGGATTACAATTAGGTTAGCGTTAGGGTTAGGGTTAGGGTTAGGGTTTGCGTTAGATATAGTGTTAGGTTTAGGGTTAGGGTTAGGGGTTAGCTTTTAGGAATAGGTTTATGGGTTAGGGTTAGTGTTAGGGTTAGGTTTAGGGTTAGTGTTAGGGTTAGGGTTAGCATTTATGGTTAGAGTTAGGGTATGGTTAGGGTTCTTGTTATCATTAGGGTTAGTGTTAGGTTGAGGTTTAGGGTTAGGGTTAGGGTTCAGGTTAGAGTTAGGTTTAGTATTTGGTTTAGCGTTATGGTTAGGGATATGTTTAAGTTTAGGGTTAGTGTTAGAGGTTAGGGTTAATGTTAGTGTTAATGTTAGGTTTTGGGTTATGTTTAGGTTTAGGATTAGAGGTATGGTTTAGGGTTAGCATTAGGGTTAGGTTTAGTGTTAGGGTTAGGATTAGAAGTTAGGGTTAGGGGCAGGGTTTGTGTTATGTTTACATTTAGAGTTAGGATTAGTGTTAGTGTTAGGGTTAGGTGTTAGTTGTTAGGGAGAGGCTTAAGTTTAGGCTTCTGGTTAGGGTTAGTGTTAGGGTTAGGGATAGTGTTAGTTTTAGTGTTGGGGATTACTGTTAGTGTTAGGTTTAGGGCTAGGTGTACGGTTAGGCTTCGGTTATGGTTAGGGTTAGGGTTACGATTAGGTTAGGGCTATTGTTAGGGTTAGGGTTAAATGTTAGGGATAGTTTTAGGGTTAGGGTTAGTGTTGCGGTTTGAATTTAGGTTAAGGGTTGGGGTAGTGTTAGGGTTAGGCTTATGGTTAGAAGATAATGTTAGGATTTGGTTAGGGTTAGGGTTATAGTTAGAGGTTAGCGTTTGGTTTAAGTTTAGAGTTAGGCTTAGGATTAGGGTTAGGGTTAGGCTTAGAGGTAATGTTTAGTGTTAGTGTTAGGGTTAGGGTTAAAGCTTAGGTTAACGGTTAGGGTTAGGGTTAGGGTTATTTTTAGTGGTAGAATAACGATTAGGATTAACGTTAGTGGTTAGTTGTAGTGTTAGGGTTACTATTAGTGTTAGGTTTAGATGTTAGTGTTAGGTTTAATGTTTGTGTTAGTGTTAGGGTTAGAGTTAGGGTTCCGGTTAGGTTTAGGCTTAGGGTTATGTTTAGGTTTAGGTTTACAGTGAGGTTAGGGTTAGTGTTAGGGTTAGGTTTAGGTTTAGGTTTTAGGTTTTAGGGATAGGGTTATGGGATAGAGTTAGGGTTAGGGTTAGGGTTAGAGTTATGGTTAGGGTTAGCATTTAGGGTTAGGGTTAGGTTTAGGGTTGGGGTCAGTGTTATGGTTGGGGTTACGGTTAGGTTGAGGTTTTGTGTTAGGATTAGTGTTAGGGTTAGAAGTTATGTTTAGTGTTAGGGTTATGGTTAGGTTTATGTTTAGGCTTAGGGTTAGGTTTAGGGTTAAGCATATGCTAGGGTTAGGGTTTTGGTTAGGGTTAGGTACTACAGTCAAGTTTAGGGTTAGTTTAAAGGGTAGAGTTAGGGTTAGGGTGAGGGATTAATGTTAGGTTTAGTGTTACGGTTATGGTTATGATTAGGGTTAGGGTTAGGGATAGGTTTAGGGTTAGTTTTAGAGTTTAGTGTTAGTGTTAGGATTTGGGTTAGTGTTTCAGTTAGAGTTTAGGGTAAGTTTTAGGGCTAGGGTTAGGGTTCGGGTTTGAGTTAGGGTTAGGGTTATGCTTAGAGTTTACATTAGGGTTAGGGTTATATTTAGCATTAGGGTTAGGGTTAGGGTTAGGGTTAGGCTTAGAGGTGATGCTTACAGTTAGCGTTAGGCTTAAGGCTTAAGCATAGCTTAAGCATTAGGTTTAGGGTTAGGGTTAGGGAACAGGTAAGGGTTAGGATTAGGATTAGTGGTTAGGTTTAGGGTTAGGATTAGGGTTAGTGCTAGTGTTAGGTTTAGAGGTTAATGTTAGTGTTAGGATTAGTATTAGGGTTAGTATTAATGTTAGTGTTAGGGTTAGAATTAGGGTTATGGTTTGGTTTAGGCATAGGGTTATGGCTTGTGTGTTATAATTAGGTTAGGATTAGTGTTAGGGTTACATTTAGGGTTTAGGTTTTAGGGATAGGGTTATGGTTATGGTTATGGTTAGGGTTAGGATTAGTGTTTGTGTTAGCGTTAGGATTAGAATTTAGGGTTATGCTTAGGGTTATTGTCAGGTTTAGGGGTTAGCTGTTAGGAACATGTTTATGGTTAAGGTGAGGTTAAGGGTTAGGTTAGGGTTAGGGTTAGGTTTAGGGTTAGGTTTAGTGTTAGGATTAGAATTTTGGGTTAGGTTTAGGGTTAGGTTTAAGCTTAGGGTTTGGGTTAGGATTAGGTTTAGGGTTAGGCTTAGTGGTTAGGTGTTAGCATTAGGTTCATGGTTAGGGTTAGCATTATGGTTAGAGGTTAGCATTAGGTTTACTGTTAGGGTGTGTGTTAGGGTTAGGGTTAGAGTTAAAGGTTAGGGTTAGGATTGGGGTTACTGTTAGAGTTTAGGGTTAGTGTTAGAGTAAGTTTTAGGGTTAGGGTTAAGTTTACGCTTAGTGTTACAGTTATGATTTATGTTAGGGTTAAGTGTTAGCTATTAGGGAGATGGTTAGGGTTGGGCTTTGGGTTATGGTTATGATTAGGATTACGATTAATTTTAGGGTTAGGGTTAGGGTTAGACTTATGGGTAGTGTTAGTTTTAGCATTAGTTTTAGAGTTAGGGTTAGGTTTAGGGTTTGGGTGTTAATGATAGGGTTAGGGTTAGGGTTTGGTTTAGTGTTCGCTTTAGGGATAGGGATAGTGTTAGTTTTAGGGTTAGAGTTTAGGGTTAGGGTTAGGTTTAGGGTTAGGGTTATAGTTAGAGTTTAGTGTTAGGGTTAGGGTTAGGATTAGGGCTTAGGGTCAGGCTTAGGGTTAGGGGTTAGGTGTTAAGTATATGGTTAGGGTTATGGGTTGCATTACGGTTAGGGTTAGAGTTTTGTTTAGATTTACAGATGGGTTAGTGTTAGCGTTAGTTTTAGCGTTACGGATTGGCGTTAGGTTTAGGGTTCAGGTTAGGGTTAGGTTTACGGGTTAGTGTTATGCTTAGAGTTAGGGTTATGGTAAATGATAGGGTTAGGGTCAGGTTTATGTTTAGGTCTAAGTGTTAGTATTAGGTTTAGTGGTTAGGGTTATGGTTAGGGTTAGGTCTGTGTTAGGGTTAGCTTCAGGTGTTAGTTGTTCTCTATAGGTTAGGTTTATGGATGGGTTAGGGTTAGCTTTAGGTTTAGGGTTAGGGATTAGTGTTACGGTTAGGGATTAGGGTTAGGGTGGGTGTTTGGGTTAGGGTTAGGTTTACGGGTTAGTGTTACGCTTAGGGTTAGGGTTATGGTAAGCGGTAGTGTTAGGCTTACGTATTAGAGTTAGTGTTCAGTTTAGGGTTAGGGTTATGGTTAGGGATTAGGGTTAGGGTTCAATTTAGGGTTAGTGTTAGCCTCAGTATTAGGATTAGTGTTAGGGATATTTTTAGGTTTAGGCTTAGGATTATTGTTAGTGTTAGGGTTAGGGTTAGGGTTAGGGATAGGGTTAGGGTTAGGGTCAGGGTTAGGGTTAGGGATAGGGTTAGGGTTAGGGTTAGGGTTAGGAGTTAGTGTTAGTGTTAGAGTTAGTGTTAGGGTTGGAGTGTAGGGTGAGGGTTAGTGTAAGGATTAGCGTTAGAGTTAGTGTTAGCATTAGAAAGTTAGGGTTAGAGTTAGCGTGAGGGTTAGAGTTATGGTTACTGTTAGGGTTATGATTAGGTTTAGATTTAGGGTTATGGTTAGCGTTAGGTTTACATTTAGGGTAAGGGTTAGTGTTAGGGTTAGGTTAGGGTTAGTGTTACATTTAGGTTAGGGTTATGGTTAGGGATTAGGGTTAGGGTTCAATTTAGGGTTAGTGTTTGCCTCAGTATTAGGATTAGGGTTAGGGATATTTTTAGGTTTAGGCTTAGGATTATTGTTAGTGTTAGGGTTAGGGTTAGGGTTAGGGATAGGGTTAGGGTTAGGGTTAGGGTTAGGGTTAGGGTTAGGGATAGGGTTAGGGTTAGGGTTAGGGTTAGGGTTAGGAGTTAGTGTTAGTGTTAGAGTTAGTGTTAGGGTTGGAATGTAGGGTGAGGGTTAGTGTAAGGATTAGCGTTAGAGTTAGTGTCAGCATTAGAAAGTTAGGGTTAGAGTTAGCGTGAGGGTTAGAGTTATGGTTACTGTTAGGGTTATGATTAGGTTTAGATTTAGGGTTATGGTTAGCGTTAGGTTTACATTTAGGGTAAGGGTTAGTGTTAGGGTTAGGTTAGGGTTAGTGTTACATTTAGGTTAGGGTTAGGGGTTAGCTTTTAGGGATAGTGTTAGGGTTAGGTTTCGGGTTACAGTTAGGGTTAGAGTTTTGAATAGGTTTAGAGGTAGAGTTAGGTGTAGCATTAGGTTTAGTGTTAGGGTTAGTTTTAGTGTTAGGGTTAAGGTTAGGGTTAGGGTTAGGTTTCAGATTACTGGTAGGGTTAAGGTTAGGGTTACAGTTATTTTTAAGATTAGGTTTATGGTTAGGGTCAGGGTTTTCAGGTAGGGTTAAGGTTACGGTTAGGTTTAGGTTTAGGTTTAGCTTAGGGTTAGGTTTAGAGGTTAGAGGTTAGTGTTAATGTTAGGTTAACAGTTTGGGTAAGGGATAGGGTTAGGTGTTAAGGATAATACTAGGGTTATGGTTAGGGTTACGGTTAGGGTTAGGGTTATGTTTAGATTTGTGGTTAGGTTTAGTGTTATGGTTAGGGTTAGGGACTAGGGATAGGTTTACAGTTAGGGTTAGGGTTAGGGTTTAGTGTTACTGTTAGGTTTAGGATTATGGTAAGTGTTATGGTTAGGCTTACGTATTAAGGTTATTGTTCATGTTATGGTTATACATAGGGTTAGGGTTAGGTTTAGGGATTAGGGTTAGAGTTAGGTTTAGGATTACTGTTAATGTTACTGTTAGTGTGAGGGTTAGGTTAGGGATAGGTTTAAGGGTTAGGTGTTAGGAATAGGGTCAGGGTTAGGCTTCGGATTCTGGTTTGGGTTAGGGTTATGTTTAGGTTTTGGGTTAGGGTTCCAGTTAGTGTTAGGGTTAGGGTTAGGGTTAGGGTTAGGGTTAGGGATCGGGTCCAGGCTTAGGGTTTTTGTTAGGGTTAGATTTTCAGTTAGGGGTTGGATTAAGTTAGGGTTTGGTTCAGGGGTTAGGTATTAGGGATAGGGTGAGGGTTAAGTTATGGATTACAGTTAGGGTTACTGTTAGGATTAAGGTTAGATTTAGGGTTAGGGTAAGTGTTAGGGGTATGGTTAGGTTTAGAGTTTGGGTTAGGTATAGGGTTAGGTTTAGGTTTAGAATTAGTGTTAGGGTTTGTGTTAGCATTAGGGTTTTATGGTTAGTGTCCCTGGAGTTAGGGTTTAGGGTTAGGGTTAAGCTTAGGGTTACGTTTAGTGTTATGTTTTGGGTTAGGTTTACTATTAGGATTAGGGCTAGGGATAGGGTTAGTGATATTGTTAGAGTTAGGGTTATTGTTAAGTTTAGGGTTAGGGTTAGGATTAGGGTTAGGGTTAGGGTTAGGTATAGGGATAGTGTTAGGTTTAGGATTAGTGTTAGCATTAGGGTTAGGGGTTAGGATTAAAGGTAGGGTTAGCATTAGGTTTAAGGTTAAGTTTAGGGTTAGCGTTAGGGTTAGGGTTATGGTTATGGTTAGGGTTCCAGTTACAGTTAGGTTTGGGTTAGGTTTAGTCATAGTTTTAGGTGTTAGGTGTTAGGGATAGTGTTAGTGTTTTGCTTCAGGTTACGATTAGGGTTAGTGTTATTATGAGGTTTATGGTTAGGCTTAGGGTTAGCTTTAGGTATAGGGTTAGTGTTAGGGCTTAGGTGTTACAGATAGGGTTAGGGTTAGGGATAGTGTTAGTTTTAGGATTAGTGTTAGGGTTAGGGTTAGAGGTTAGGATTAGAGTTAGGGTTAGGATTAGGATTAGTTTAGGGTTAGGGTTAGGGTTAAGTTTTGTGTTAGGGTTAGGTTTAGGCTTAGGTTTAGGGTTAAGTTTAGCATTTAGTGTTAGGGTTAGTGTTACGTTTAGGTTTAGTATTAGGGTTAGGGTTAGGTTTACGTTCAGGGTTATGTTTAGGGTTAGGTTTACTATTAGGATTAGGGCTAGGGATAGGGTTATGGATATTGTTAGATTTAGGTTTATTGTTAAGTTTTGGGTTAGGGTTAGGTTTAGGGTTAGGGTTAGGTTTAGGGATAGTGTTAGTTTTAGGATTAGTGTTAGGGTTAGGGTTAGAGGTTAGGATTAGAGTTAGGGTTAGCGTTAGGTTTAGGGTTAAGTTTAGGGTTAGTGTTAGGGTTACGGTTACGGTTATGGTTAGGGTTCCAGTTACGGTTAGGTTTGGGTTAGGTTTAGGCATAGTTTTAGGTATTAGGTGTTAGGGATAGTGTTAGTGTTTTGCTTCAGGTTATGATTAGGGTTAGTGTTATGATGAGGTTTATGGTTAGGCTTAGGGTTAGCTTTAGGTATAGGGTTAGAGTTAGGGCTGAGGTGTTATGGATAGGTTTAGGGTTAGGGTTAGGGTTAAGGTTTGTGTTAGGGTTAGATTTAGGCTTAGGTTTAGAGTTAAGTTTAGCGTTTAGTGTTAGGGTTAGCGTTACGTTTAGGTTTAGTTTTAGGGTTAGGGTTAGAGATTATGGTTACTCAGGGTTAGGTTTAGGGTTAGGCTTAGTGTTAGCGTTAGTTTTCTGGTTAGGGTTAGGGTTAGTGCTAGATTTAGGTGTAGGCTTAGAGGTTAGGTGTTAAGGCTAGGTTTATAGTTAGGGTTAAGTTTAATGTTAGGGTTAGGGTTAATTTTAGTGTTAGGGTTAGGGTTTATGGATAGGGTTACGGTTAGGTTTAGATTTAGGGTTAGGGTTAGGCTTTGGGTTAGGGTTAGGGTTAGGTTTTGGGTTTGGGTTTGGGTTGGGTTACGGTTACCATTTAGGGTTAGGGTAAGTGTTAGGGCTAGATTTCCAGTTAGAGTTATGGGTAGAAGTTAATTTTAGGTTTAGAGTTAGGGTTAGGGTGAGAGTTTAGCATTAGGGGTAGGGTTAGGGTTATGGTTAGGGCTTAGCATTATGTTTAGGGTTAGGTTTATGTTTAGCTCTAATGCTTAGGGTTAGGTTTAGTGGTTAGTATTATGGTTAGTGTTACGTTTATGTTAGGGTTAGGTTTAGTTGTTAGTTGTTAGGTATAGGGTAAGTGTTAGGCTTCGAATTACCGTTATGTTTAGGGTTACGATTAGGTTTAGGTTTGGTGTTAGGTTTAGAGTTAGGGTTAGGGTTAGGGTTAGAGTTAGAGTTAGGATTAGATTTTCGGTTAGGGTTAGGGGTTAGGTGTTAAGGGTATGCTTAGTGTTATGGGTAGCATTACGGTTAGGGTTAGGGTTTCGTTTAGGTTTATGGTTGGGTTAGTGTTAACGTTCGTGTTAGAGTTAGGGATTAGTGTTAGTGTTAGGGTTTGGGTTAGGGTTAGGTTTATGGTTTAGCTTTACAGTTAGGGTAAAGGTAACAGTAAACGTTAGGGTTAGGCTTTCTTATTAGCATTAGTGTTCGGGTAGGGTTAGGGTTATGGTTAAGGATTAGGGTTAGTGTTAGTGTTAGGGTTAGTGTTAGGCTCAATATTAGGATTGAGGTTAGGGATAGATTTAGGGTTAGGGTTAGGTTTAGGATTATTGTTAGGGTTAGTGCTAGGGTTAGGGGTAGGATTAGGATTAGGGATAGGGTTAGGCTTAGTTTTAGGGGTTAGTTTTAGTGTTAGGTGTTAGGGTGAGGGTTAGAATTAGGATTAGGATTAGGATTAGGGTTAGTGTTAGGGTTATAAGGTTAGGGTTAGAGTTAGCATGAGGGTTAGGTTTAGGGTTTTGGTTAGGTTTATGATTAGGTTTAGGGTTGGGGTTAGGGTTAGGGTTATGGTTAGTGTTAGGGTTAGCGTTAGGGTTAGGGTTAAGTTTTGGGTTAGGGTTAGGGTTAGGATTAGGGTAAGGTTAGTGTTAAGTTTAGCTTAGGGTTGGGTTTTAGGTATAGTGTTACTGTTAGGCTTCGTTTTATGGTTAGGGTTAGAGTTTTGAATAGGTTTAGGGTTAGGGTTAGTGGTAGCGTTAGGTTTAGTTTTAGGGTTAGGGTTAGGGTTAGGGTTAGTTTGAAGTTAGGTTTAGGGTTAGAGTTAGGGTTTAGTGGTAGGGTTAGGGTTACGGTTAGGTTTAGGTTTAGGTTTAGGTTAGGGTTAGGGTTAGAGATTAGCGGTTAGGGTTAGGTTAGGTTTAGGGTTAGGTTTAGGTTTTGGGTTAGGTTTATGGTTAGGGTTAATTTTAGGGTTAGGTTTAGTGTTAGACTTAATGTTAGAGTTAGGGTTAGTTTTAGGGTTAGGGTTACGTTTAGGGTTAGTGTTAGTGTTAGGATTAGGGGTATTGTTATGTTTTGTGTTAGGGTTAAGGTTATGGTTAGGATTAAGTTTAGGTTTAGAGTTAGGTTTAGGGTTAGAGATAGTATTAGGTTTGGTGTTAAGTTAGCGTTAGGAATACTGTTAGGTTTAGGGTAGTGTTAGTGTTAGGTTTAGGCTTTGGGTTAGGTTTAGGTTTAAGGTTAGGGTTAGGCTTATTGTTAGAAGTTAGCTTTAGGATTAGTGTTAGGGTAGGGTTAGACTTAGGGTGAGAGGTTAAGATTAGGGTTAATGTTAGCGTTAGGGTTAGAGTTATGGTTAGGGTTACTGTTAGGGTTTGATTTAATGTTTAGGTTTAGAGTTAGAGGTTGGGTTTGGGTTCGTGTTACAGTTAGAGTTTTGGTTAGGGTTTGTGTTAGGATTATGGTTATGGTTATGGTTAGGGTTAGAGATTAGGGTTAGAGTTACGTTTAGTGTTAGTTTTAGGGTTAAGGTTAGAGTTTTGGGTTAGGTTAGCATTAGGGTTAGGGTTAAGGTTAGGGTTAGGTTTAGGCTTAGGGTTAGGATTTAGGGTTAGGTTTAGGTTTATCGTTAGGGTTCTGTTTTGTGTTAGTTTTTGTCTTAGGTTTAGGTGATTGAGTTAGAGTTTAGGGTTAGTGTTAGTGTTATGGTTAGAGTTTAGGGTTAGGGCTAGTGTAACTGTTATGAGTAGGGTTAGGGCTTGCGTAAAAGTCAGGCTTATGGTTATTGTTAGTATTACGGTTACATTACGTTTAGGGCTGGGTTTAGGTTAGGGTTAGGTTTAGGGGTTAGGTGTTAGGATTAAGGTCAGCCTTAGGCTTCAGATTACATGTAGGGTTAGGGTTACGATAAGGTTAATTTGAGGGTTAGGGTTAGTGTAAGGGTTAGTGTTAGAGCTAGGTTTACAGTTTAGTTTAGGGATAGGGATTAGGTGTTAAGGATAATGTTATGTTTATGGTTAGGGTTACGGTTAGGGTTAAGGTTATTTAGGTTTATGGTTGGGCTTAGTGTTAGGGGTAGGGTTAGGGATTAATGATAGGTTTAGAGTTATGGTTAGGGTTTGCATTAGGGGTTAGTGTTACTGTTAGGTTTAGGATGATGGTAAGCGTTAGGGTTAGGCTTACATATTAGGGTTATTGCTTGTGTTAGGGTTAGGCATAGGGTTAGGGTCAAGTTTGGGGATTGGGGTTAGGGTTAGTGTTAGGGTTAGGTTTAGGGTTACCGTTAGGTTGAGGGTTACCTTTAGGGTTAGGGTTAGGTTAGGGTTAGGTTTATGGGTTAGGTGTTAGGGATAGGGTCAGGGTTAGGATTCGGATTATGGTTAGTGTTAGGGTTAGATTTTCATTTAGGTTTAGGGTTAGGGTTAGGGTTAGGTTAGGTTAAGATTTTCGGGTTAGGGTTTAGTTTAGGGGTTAGATATTAGGGATTGGATTACAGTTAGGCTTAGGGTTATGGTTACTTTTACATTTAGGGTTAAGGTAGGTGTTAGGTTTAGGGTTAGGTTTAGGCTTAGGGTTAGATTTAGGGTTAAGGTTAGCGTAAGGGTTAGATTTTCAGTCAGGATTAGGCTTTAGGTGTTAAGGATATGGTTAGCATTATGGTTATGGTTAGGGTTAGTTTTAGCGTTAGAGTTAGGATTATGGTTTGTGTTAGCATTAGGGTTTTGTGGTTAGGGATCCGAGGGTTAGGGTTTAGGGTTAGAGTTATGGATACTCATAGGGTTCACATTAGAGTTATGTTTAGGGTTAGGGTTAGTATTACGATTAGGGCTAGGATTAGGTTTAGTGTTATTGTTAGGGTTAGGGTTATTGTTAAGTTTTGGGTTAGGATTAGAGTTATGGTTAGGGTTAGGTTTAGGCTTAGAGTTAGGGATAGTGTTAGGTTTAGGGTTAGTGTTAAGGTTAGGGTTAGGGTTAGAGGTTAGGATTAGGGTTAGGGTTAGCGTTAGGGTTAGGGTTATGTTTAGGGTTAGCGTAAGGACTAGAGTTAGGGTTACGGTTAGGGTTTGGGTTAGGGTTAGGCTTTAGTGTTAGAGGTTAGATTTAGGGTTAGTGTTAGAGTTAGAGTTTAGCGTTAGGGTTTGTGTTAGGGTTACGGTTAGGTTCAGGATTAGATTTAGGGTTAAAGTTAGGGTTAGGGTTAGGGTTTGTGTTAGGGTTAGGGTTTTATAGTTAGTCTCCTTAGTGTTAGGCTTTAGGGTTAGGATTAGGCTTAGTGGTAGTTATAGGGTTAGGAGTAGGTTTAGGGGTTAGGTGTTCCAGATAGGTTTAGGGTTAGGCTTCAGTTTGCAGTTATGGTTAGGGTTATGATTAGCTTTAGGGTTAGGTTTAGGGTTAGCGTTAAGTTTAGGGTTAGGTTTAGTGTTAGTCTTAGGTTTAGGGTTAGGGTTAGGGGTTAGGTGTTAGGGATAGGGTTAGGGTCAGTGTTAGGATTAACGTTTTGGTTAGGATTAGGTTTAGGGTTAGGTTTAGCGTTAGGGTTAGCGTTTAATGTTAGTGTTAAGGTTACGGTTAGATTAAGGTTTAGGTTTAGGTTTAGGGTTAGGGTTAGAGTTTAGGGTTAGGGTTAGGGTTAGCGCTAGTTTTAGGTTTAGCGTTAGTTTTATGGTTAGGTTTAGGGTTAGTGAAAGGTTTAGTTTTAGTGTTAGGTGTTAGCTGTTAGGGAAAGTGTTAGGGTTAGGGTTAATATTAAGGTTAGGGTTATGGTTAATTTTTCTTTATGTTTATGGTTTAGGGTAAGGGATATGGTTATGATTAGGTTTAGGACTATTGTTAGGTGAGTGTTAGGGTTAGAGGTCAGGTTAGTGTTAGGTGTTAGGTTTTAGGGAAAGTGTTAGGGTTAGGTTTAGGGTTAGAGTTAGGGTTCTGGTTAGAGATTAGGGTTAGGGTTAGTGTTGGGGTTAGGTTTCCGGTTAGGGTTATAGTTAGAAGTTAGGTCTAGGGGTAGGGTGGTGGTTAGGGTTAAAGGTTAGTGTTAGGGTTAGATTTAGGGTTAGTGTTGGCTTAGGGCTAGGGTTAGGGTTAGGGCTTAGGGTTAGCATTAGTGTTAGCGTTATGGTTAGAGCTATGGGTTAAGGTTAGTTATACCGGTTACGGTTATGGTTAGGGTTTGGTTTAGCCTAGGGTTAGGGTTAGGTTTATGGTTAGGGTTAGAGTTAGAGTTATGGATAGGGTTAGTGTTATGGTTAGGGTTAGTGATAGGATCACAATTGGGTTTAGGGTTAGGGTTACAGTTTGATTTAGAGTTAGGCTTAACATTAGGGTTAATGTTAGCGTAAGTGTTTGGGTTAGTGCTAGGTTAGAGATTCGGGTTAGGGTTAGTGTTAGGGTTAGGGTTAGTGTTACAGTTAGAGTTCAGTGTTAGGGTTAGGGTTAGGTTTAGAGGTTAGGTGTTAGTGATAGTGTTATGTTTAGGGTTAGGATTAGGGTTCTGTTTAGATTTAGTGTTAGTGTTAGGGTTAGGGTTAGTGTTAGCGTTATTGCTAGGGTTAGTGTTAGGATTAGGGTTAGGGTTAGGGTTAGGGTTAGGGCGAAAGCTTAGGTTCAGGGTTAGGGTTAGTGTTAGTGTTAATGTTAGGAATAGGGTAAGGGTTAGGATTAGGGTTTGTGCTTAATTTTAGGGTTAGGATTACAGTTAGGGTAAGGGTTAGGTTTAGAGGTTAGTTTTAGGGTTAGGGTTAGGGCTAGGTTCTGTTTGAGGGTTAGGGTTATGGTTAGATTTAGTGTTAGGTTTAGGGTTAGCCTTAGGGTTAGGTTTACAATTAGGTTAGCATTAGGGTTAGGGTTAGGCTTAGGGTTAGGGTTTGCATTAGATGTAGTGTTAGTGTTAGGGGTATGGTTAGTTTTAGGCAATAAGTGTTAGGGATAGGGTTATGAGTTAGGGTTAGGTTTAGATTTTCGGGGTAGGGTTAGTGTTAGGATTAGTGTTATTGTTAGGGTTAGGGTTAGGTTGAAGTTTAGGGTTAGGGTGAGTATTAGGGTTAAAAGTTAGGTTTAGTGCTAGCTTTCGGATTAGGGTTAGGCATAGTTTTACAATTAGGGTTAGTGTTAGTGGTTATGGTTAGTGATAGGGTTGGGATTAGGGTTAGGGTTATGGTTAGGATTAGAGGTATGGGTTAGGGTTAGCGTTAGGTTTAGGGTTAGCGTTAGGGTTAGAGTTTAGTGTTATTGTTAGGTTTAGGGTTAGGGTTAGTTTAAGGTTTAGGCTTAGCGTTACACTTAGTGTTAGGTTTATTGTTAGAGTTAGTGTTAGGTTTATGCTTAGGGTTATGGTTAGGGTTAGGGTTAGGGTTAGGTTTAGTGTTAGGTTTAGGTGTTAGGTGTTAGTGAAAGGGTTAGGGTTATGCTTTGGTTTATGCTTAATGTTAGGGTTACAATTTCATTTAGGCATAGGTTTAGGTTTAGGGTTATGGTTAGTGTTAGGTTTAGGGTTAGTTTATGAGTTAGGGTTAGGTTTAGGGTTAGGGTTAGGTTTAGGTTTAGGGTTAGGGTTAGGGTTAGGGTTAGGCTTATTGTTAGAATTTAGCTTTACGATAAGTGTTAGGGTAGGGCTAGGTTTAGGGTTAGAGATTAACAATAGGGTTAGTGTTAGCGTTAGCATTAGATTTATGCTTAGGGTTACTGTTAGGGTTTGGGTTAGTGTTCAGGGTTAGAGTTAGAGGTTAGGGTTAGGGTTCGTGTTACATTTAGGGTTTTGTTTTAGGGTTTGTGTTAGGATTATGGTTATGCTTAGGGTTAGGGTTAGAGATTATGGTTAGAGTTAGGTTTAGTGTTAGTTTTAGGGTTAAGGTTAGAGTTTTGGGTTAGGTTAGCATTAGGGTTAGGGTTAAGGTTAGGGTTAGAGTTAGGTTTAGGGTTAGGATTAGGATTTAAGGTTAGGTTTACAGTTATCGTTAGGGTTCTGTTTTGTGTTAGGGTTAGGGTTAGGGTTTTTGTTAAGTTTTGGGTTAGGATTAGAGTTATGGTTAGGGTAAGGGTTAGGCTTAGAGTTAGGGATAGTGTTAGGTTTAGGGTTAGTGTTAGGGTTAGGATTAGAGGATAGGATTAGGGTTAGTGTTAGCATTAGGGTTAGGGCAAGTTTTAAGGTTAGTTTTAGGATTAAGGTTACGGTTATGGTTAGGGTGTGGGTTACGATTAGACTTGAGAGTTAGAGGTTAGCGATAGGGTTAGTGTTAGGGTTAGAGTTTGGGTTAGTGTTTCTGTTAGGGTTATGGTTGGGTTTAGGATTAGATTTAGGGTTAGAGTTAGGGTTAGGGTTAGGCTTAGGATTAGGGTTAGTGTTAGGGTTAGGGTTTTATAGTTAGGCTTCTTAGGTTAGGGTTTAGGGTTAGGGTTAGGATTAGGGTTAGTTTTAGGGTTAGGTTTAGGAGTAGGTTTAGTGGTTAGGTGTTCGTGATTGACTTACGGTTAGCCTTCAGTTTGCAGTTATGGTTAGTGTTATGATTAGGTTTAGGTTTAGGTTTAGTGTTATCGTTAGGTTTAGGGTTAGGTTTACTGTTAGTGTTAGGTTTAGGTTTAGGGTTAGGGGTTAGGTGTTAGGGATAGGGTTAGGGTCAGGGTTAGGTTTAACGTTTTGGTTAGGGTTAGGTTTAGGTTTAGGCTTAGCGTTTAGTGTTAGGGTTAGTGTTACAGTTAGATAAAGGTTTAGGGTTAGGGTTAGAGGTTAGGGTTAGGGTTAGGGTTAGGGCTAGTTTTAGGTTTAGCATTAGTTTTATGGTTAGGTTTAGGGTTAGTGAAATGTTTAGTTTTAGGGTTAGGTGTTAGGTGTTAGGGAAAGTGTTAGGTTTAGGGTTAACGTTAAGGTTAGGGTTAGGGTTAATTTGTGTTTATAGTTATGGTTTAGGGTAAGGGATAGGGTTACTGTTAGGTTTAGGACTAGGGTTAGGTTAGAGTTAGGGTTAGAGGTTGGGTTTAGTGTTAGGGTTAGGTTTAGGGTTAGAGTTAGGGTTATGTTTAGAGAATAGTGTTAGGGTTAGTGTTATGGTTAGGTTTCCTGTTAGGGTTATGGTTAGAAGTTAGGGTTAGAGTTAGTGTTATGGTTAGTGTTAGAGGTTAGGGTTAGGGTTAGGATTAGTGTTAGGGTTAGGGCTAGAGTTATGGTTTGGGGTTAGGGTTAGGGTTAGGGTTAGGTTTAGGGTTAGGGTTAGTGTTTTGGTTAGAGCTAAGGGTTAAGGTTATGTTTAGGGGTTATGGTTATGGTTAGTATTAGGTTTAGCTTAGCGTTAGTGTTAGGGTTATGGTTAGGGTTAGAGTTAGAGTTATGGATAGGGTTAATGTTACAGTTACGTTAGGGATAGGATCACAATTGGGTTTACGATTAGGGTTAGAGTTTGGTTTAGGGTTAGGCTTAGCATTATGGTTATGGTTAGGGTAAGTGTTAGGGTTAGTGCTAGGGTTAGAGGTGCGTGCTAGGGTTACAGTTAGGGTTATGGTTAGTATTAAAGTTAGAGTTCAGGGTTAGGGTTAGTTTTAGGATTAGGGGTTAGGTGTTAGCGATAGTGTTAGGTTTAGGGTTAGGATTAGGGTTCGGTTTAGAGTTAGGGTTAGGGTTAGTGTTAGGGTTAGGGTTAGGGTTAGGTTTAGCGTTAGGTTTAGGGTTAGGCTTAGAGTTAGGGTTAGGGTTAGCTTTAGGGTTAGGTTTAGGGTTATTGCTAGGGTTAGTCTTAGGTTTAGGATTAGGTTTAGGCTTAGAGGTTATGGTTATGGTTAGGGTTATGGTTAGGGTGAAAGCTTGGGTTCAGGGTTAGGGTTAGTGTTAGTGTTAGGGTTTGGAATAGGGTAAGGGTTACGATTAGGGTTAGTGCTTAATTTTAGGGTTAGGGTTAGAGTTAGGGTTAGGGTTAGGTTTAGAGGTTAGTTTTAGGGTTAGGTTTAGGGCTATGTTCAGTTTGAGGGCTAGGGTTATGGTTAGATTTAGTGTTAGGTTTAGTGTTAGGCTTACGGTTATGGTTAGGGTTAGGTTTACAATTAGGTTAGCATTAGGGTTAGGGTTAGGCTTAGGGTTAGGGTTTGCATTAGATGTAGTGTTAGTGTTGGGGTAGCGTTAGGTTTAGGCTTTAAGTTTTAGGGGTAAGGTTATAGGTTAGGGTTATGGTTAGGTTTAAGGTGAGGGTTAGGGTTAGATTTTTGGGTTAGGGTTATTGTTAGGGTTAGTGTTATTGTTAGGCTTAGGGGTATGTTGAGGTTTAGGGTTAGGGTAAGTATTAGGGTTAGAAGTTAGGTTTTGGATTAGGCTTAAGGATAGTTTTACGATAAGGGTTAGTTTTAGAGGTTATGGTTAGTAATAGGGTTGGGGTTAGGGTTAGGATTATGGTTAGGGTTAGCGTTACACTTATTGTTAGGGTTAGGGTTAGTGTTAGAGTTAGGTTTAGGTTTACGCTTAGGATTATGGTTATGGTTAGTGTTAGGGTTAGGATTAGGGTTAGGTTTAGGGGTTAGGTGTTAGTGAAAGGGTTAGGGTTAGGCTTTGTTTTACGGTTAGTGTTAGGGTTACAATTTCATTTAGGTTATGTTTAGAGGTTAGCTTTTGGTGTAGGGTTAGAGTTAGGGCTAGGATTAGGTTAAGGGTTAGCCTTAGAGGTTATGTTTAGTGTTAGAGTTAGGGTTAGTGTTAAAACTTAGGTTAAGGGTTAGGCTTAGGGTTAGGGTTATTTTTAATGGTAGGATAATGTTTAGGATTAAAGTTAGTGGTTAATTTTACTGTTAGGGTTACTGTTAGGGTTAGGTTTAGATGTTAGTGTTAGGGTTAATGTTAGTGTTAGGGTTAGTGTTAGGGTTAGGGTTAGAGTAAGGGTTACAGTTAGGTTTAAGTTAGGGTTATGGTTAGGTTTAGGGTTACAATTAGGTTAGGATTAGGGTTAGTGTTAGCATTTAGGGTTAGGGTTATGTTTAGGGTTAGGGTTAGTGTTATGGTTGGGGTTATGGTTAGGTTGAAGTTTTGTGTTAGGATTAGTGTTAGTGTTAGAAGTTATGTTTAGTGTTAGGGTTAGGGTTAGGTTTATGTTTAGGATTAGTGTTAGGTTTAGGTTTAGGGTTAGGTTTACTGTTAAGCATATGCTAGTGTTAGGGTTTTGGTTAGGGTTAGCTATTCCATCAAGTTTAGGGTTAGTTTAAGGGGTAGAGTTAGGGTTAGGGTAAGGGATTAATGTTAAGTTTCGTGTTAGGTTTATTGTTATGGTTAGGGTTAGGGTTAGGTTTAGGGTTAATTTTAGAGTTTAGTGCTAGTGTTAGTGTTTGGTTTAGTGTTAAGTTAGAGTTTAGGGTAAGGTTTACGGCTAGGGTTAGGGTTTGTGTTGGGTTAGGCTTAGGGTTATGCTTAGAAGTTACATTAGGTTTCGGCTTAGATTTAGCATTAGGGTTAGTGTTAGGCTTAGGCTTAGAGGTGATGGTTAGGGTTAGTGTCAGGCTTAGGGCTAAAGCATAGGTTAAGGGTTAGGTTTAGGGTTAGGGTTAGGGAACAGGTAATGGTTAGGATGAGGGTTAGTGGTTAGGTTTAGAGTTAGTGCTAGTGTTAGATTTAGTGGTTAATGTTAGTGTTAGGATTAGTGTTAGGGTTAGTGTTAGTGTTAGGGTTATTGTTAGAATTAGGGTTATGGTTTGGTTTAGGCATAGGGTTATGGTTTGTGTTAGTGTTAGAATTAGATTAGAATTAGGGTTAGGGTTACGTTTAGGCGTAAGGTGTTAGGGATAGGGTTATGGTTATGGCTATGGTTAGGGTTAGGATTAGTGTTTGGGTTATGGTTAGGATTAGAATTTAGGGTTATGCTTAGGGTTTGGTCAGGTTTAGGGGTTAGCTGTTTGGAATAGATTTATAGTTATGGTAAGGTTTATTGTTTGGTTAGGGTTAGGGTTAGGTTTAGGGTTAGGTTTAGTGTTAGGATTACAATTTTGGGTTAGGATTAGGGTTAGGTTTACAGTTAGGTTTTGGTTTAGGATTAGATTTAGGGTTAGGCTTAGTTGTTAGATGTTAGTGTTAGGGTCATGGTTAGGGTTAAGGTTATGGTTAGAGGTTAGCGTTAGGTTTAGTGTTAAGGTTTGTGTTAGGGTTAGGGTTAGAGTTAAAGGTTAGGCTTAGGGTTGGGGTTACTGTTAGAGTTTAGGGTTAGTGTTAGAGTAAGTTTTAGGGTTAGGTTTAGGCTTAGTGTTAGGGTTATGATTTAGGTTAGGGTTAAGCATTACCTGTTAGGGAGATGGTTAGTATTGGGCTTTGGTTTATGGTTAGAGTTAGGGTTACAATTATTTTTAGGGTTAGGGTTAGTGTTAGACTTATGGGTAGTGTTAGGTTTAGCATTAGGTTTGGAGTTAGGGTTAGGGTTTAGGTGTTAACGATAGGGTTAGGGTTAGGGTTTGGTTTAGTGTTCGGTTTAAGGTTAGGGGTAGTGTTAGTTTTAGGGTTAGGGTTTAGGGCTAGGGTTAGGTGTAGGGTTAGGGTTAGCTTTAGTTTTAGTGTTAGGGTTAGTGTTAGGGTTAGAATTTAGTTTTAGAGTTAGAGTTAGCATTAGGTTTAGGTTAGGGATAGGGGTAATGGTTAGAGGTTAGCGTTTGGTTTAGGGTTAGAGTTAGGGTTAGAGTTAGTGCTAGGGTTAGGCTTAGACGTTATGGTTAAGGTAAGGGCTAGTGTGAGGGATACGGTAAGGGTTAGGATTAGGGTTAGTGGTTAATTGTAGCGTTAGGGTTACAGTTAGGGTTAGGATTTGATTTAGAGGTTAGTGTTAGTGTTAGGGTTAGGGTTAGTGTTAGGGTTAGGGTTAGTGTGAGGCCTAGAGTTAGGGTTAGAGTTAGGGTTAGGTTTAGGCTTAGGGTTATGGTTAGGGTTAGTGTTATAATTAGGTTAGTGTTAGGGTTAGGATTAGGGTTAGGTTTAGGGTTAGATTTAGGCTTAAGGTTAGCGTTAGTAATTAGCGTTAGGTTTGGTTTAGGGCTATGGTTAAAGCTTAGGTTTAGGTTTAGGGTTTAGTTTCAGGTTTAGGCTTAGTGTTAGGGTTAGTGTTAGGGTTAGGGTTAGGTTTAGCATTAGGGTTAGGGCATAGGTGTTAGGGATCAGGTTATGGTTAGGGTAGGGTTAGGGTTACATTGAGGCTTAGAAGTTATGGTTAGTGTTAGGGTTAGGGTTTAAGTTTATTTAAGGTTAGGGTTAGCGTCAGAGTTAGGGATAGGGTAAGGGTTAGGGTTACGGTTAGTCGCTAGGTTTAGCATTACGTTTACAGTTAGGTTTAGGGTTAGCTTTAGAGGTTAGTGTTGGGGTTAGTGTTAGGGTTAGGGTTAGGGTTAGGGTTAGGGTTAGGTTTAAGGTTAGTTTTAGAGTTAGGTTTAGGTTTAGTGTTAGGGTGAGCTTTAGGGTTAGGTTTAGGTTTAGGTATAGGGTTGCATCTAGGTTTCGTGTTATGGTGAGGGTTAGGGTTACGATTAGTTCAGGATTAGAGTTAGGGTTAGGTTTAGGCTTACAGGTAGTGTCAGGATTTTGATTAGGATTAGGGTTAGGGTTAGTGTTAGGTTTTGGGGTTAGGTGTTAGGGATAGTGTTAAGGTTAGGCTTAGGGTTAGGGTTAGTGTTAGGTTTTTGTTTTAATTTTAGGGTTAGGTTTAGCATTAGTGTTAGGGCTTACGTGTTCGGGATAGTGTTAGGATTAGGATTAGGGTTAGTTTTACTTTTAGGGTTAGGGTTAGGGTTAGTGTTAGGTTAGGGTTAGTGTTAGGTTTAGGTTTATGGTTTAGTGTTAGGGTTACAGTTAGGTTTACGGTTACTTTTAGGCTTCGGGTTAGAGTTATGGTTAGGGTTACGATTAGATTAGGGCTAATTTTTGGCTTAGGATTAGATGTTAGGGATAATTTTAGGGTTAAGGTTAGTGTTACGGTTAGAGTTCAGGGTTATGGTTAGATTTAATTTAGGGTTAGTGTTATGGTTAGAGGTTAGCATTAGGTTTGGATTAGGGTTAGGGTTAAAGCGGAGTTGTAATGTTAGGCTTAGTGTTAGGGTTAGGTTTAGTGTTAGGTTAAGGGTTATGGTTAGGGATAGGGTTATGGTTAGAGATTAGCATTTGGGTTAGGGTTAGGGTTAGGTTAGGGTTAGGGTTAGAGATAATGTTTAGGGTTAGGTTTAAAGCTTAGGTTAAGGGTTAGGGTTAATGTTAGGATTAGGTTTAGAGATATGGTAAAGGTTAGGGTTAGTGTTAGTGGTTAGCTTTAGGGGTAGGGTTATGATTAGGGTTAGGTTTAGAGGTTAGTGTTAGTGTTAGTGTTAGGTTTACGGTTAGTGTTACTGTTAGTGTTAGTGTTAGTGTTAGTGTTAGTGTTAGGGTTAGGGTTAGAGTTAGAGTTAGAGTTAGGCTTAGGGTTAGGCTTTAGGGTTATGGTTAGGTTTTAGATTACAATTAGGTTAGGGTTAGGGTTCAGGTTAGATTTAGGTTTTGTGTTAGATTTAGTGTTAGTGTTAGGGTTAGTGTTAGGGTTATGGCTTAGGTGTTAGGAATAGGGATATGGGTTAGGTTTAGGGTTAGAATTAGGGTTAGGGTTAGGGTTACGGTTAGGGTTAGCATTAGGGTTAGGGTTAGTGTTAGGGTTAGTGTTATTGTTGGTGTTAGTGTTAGGTTTAGGGGTTAGGTGTTAGGAATAGGGATATGGGTTATGTTTAGGGTTAAAATTAGGGTCAGGGTTAGAGTTACGGTTAGGGTTAGCATTTAGAGTTAGGTTAGTGTTAGTGTTAGTGTTATTGTTGGGGTTAGGGTTAGATTGAGGTTTAGGGTTAGGGTTAGTTTTATGGTCAGATGTTAGGTTAAGGTTAGGGTTAGGGTTATGCTAAGGTTAGGGTTTGGGTTAGGTATTACAGTCAGGGTTAGTGTTGGTATAAGGTGTAGGTTTAGGTTTAGGGTAAGGTATTAATGTTAGGTTTAGAGTTAGGTTCATGGTTAGGTTTAGGTTTAGGGTTAGTGTTATTGTTGGGGTTAGGGTTAGATTGAGGTTTAGTGTTAGGGTTAGTGTTAGGGTTAGATGTTAGGTTTCGTGTTCGGGTTAGGGTTAGTGTTAGGGTTAGGCTAAGTTTAGGGTTCGGGTTAGGTATTACAGTCAGGGTTAGTGTTAGTATAAGGGATAGGTTTAGGGTTAGGGTAAGGGACTAATGTTAAGTTTAGGTTAGAGTCATGGTTAGGGTTATGGTTAGGGTTAGGTTTTTAGGTTAGTGTTAGTGTTAGGGTTAGGGTTAGGGTTTTGGTTAGTGTTTGGTTTAAGGTTAGGGTTATTGTTAGGGTTATTGTTCTGGTTAGAGGTTAGCATTCAATTTTGGGTTAGATTTAGGGTTAGGCTTAGAGGTGATGATTAGTGTTAGGGTTAGGCTTAGGGTTAAAGCTTAGGTTCAGGGCTAGGGATAGGGTTCGGGTTATGGATAGAGTCATGGTTATGGTGAGGTTTACTGTTAGGTTAGGTTTAGGGTTAGGGTTAGCTTTAGGGTTAGAGTAAGGGTTAGGGTTTGTGTTAGGGATAGGGTTTTATGGTTAGGGTTCAGTTTAGGATTAGTGTTAGGCTTAGGCTTAGGGTTAGGCTTAGAGTTAGAGTTAGGTTTAGGGGTGTTCACCCCCTAAAGCATAAGCATAAATGTAACGATAAACCTAACACTATATGGTTATGATTAGGTTTAGGGTTAGGCTTAGGGTTAGTGTTAGGGTTAGATTTTGTTTTGATGTTAGGGTTAGGTTTATCATAAGGGTTAGGGGTTACGTGTTCGGGAAAGGGTTAGGGTTAGGGTTAGTTTTACGGTTAGGGTTTAGGATAGTGTTAGGTTTAGGGTTATGGTTTAGTGTTAGTGTTTGGGTTAGGGTTAGGGTTACATTTATGCTTCGGGTTACATTTATGGTTACAGTTATGATTAGGTTAGGGCTAGGTTTGGGTTAGGATTAGATGTTAGGGATAGTTTTAGGGTTAGGGTTAGTGTTACGGTTATTGTTTATTCTTAGGCTTAGAGGTGATGATTAGTGTTAGGGTTAGGCTTACAGTTAAAGCTTAGGTTCAGGGCTAGGGTTAGGGTTAGGGTTATGGATAGAGTTATGGTTATGGTGAACACCCCTAAACCCCATATACCTAGTGTTAGGTATATGGTTATGAGTTAGGGTTAGGGTTAGTGTTATTGTTAGGGTTAGAGTTATGTTGAGGTTTAGAGTTAGGGTTAGGGTTAGTGTTAGAGGTATGGGTTAACGTTAGGGTTAGCATTAGGGTTAGGGATATGGTTAGGGTTATGCTAGTGTTAGAGTTAGGGTTACGTATTTCAGTCAGGGTTAGGGTTAGTTTAAGGGGTAGGGTTAGGCTTCAGGTAAGGGATTAATGTTAGGTTTAGTGTTAGGGTTATGTTTACAGTTAGGGTTAGGTTTAGAGATAGGATTAGAAATTAGTGTTAGGGGTATGGTTAGTTTTATGGTTACGTTTAGGGTTAGGGTTAGAGTTAGAATTAGTGTTAGGGTTTAGGAGTTAGTGAGAGGGTTAAGGTTAGGCTTCGGGTTACCGTTAGGGTTAGAGTTACGATTAGGTTTAGGGTTAGGCTTAGGGTTAGTGTTAGGGTTAGATTTTGTTTTGATGTTAGTGTTAGGTTTATTGTAAGGGTTAAGGGTTATGTGTTCAGGAAAGGGTTAGGGTTAGGGTTAGTTTTACGGTTAGGGTTAAGGATAGTGTTAGGTTTAGGGTTATGGTTTAGTGTTAGTGTTTGGGTTAGGGTTAGGGTTACATTTATGCTTCGGGTTACATTTATGGTTAGAGTTATGATTAGGTTAGGGCTAGGTTTGGGTTAGGATTAGATGTTAGGGATAGTTTTAGGGTTAGGGTTAGTGTTACGGTTAGAGTTCAGGTTTACGGTTAGGTTTAAGTTTAGGGTTAGTGTTATGGTTAGAGGTTAGCGTTAGGTTTGGGTTAGGGTTAGGGTTAATGCTGAGGTTTAGTGTTAGGCTTAGTGTTAGGGTTAGGTTCAGTGTTAGGTTAAGGGTTATGGGTAGGGATAGGGTTATGTTTAGAGGTTAGCTTTTGGTTTAGGGTTAGAGTTAGGGCTAGTGTCAGGGTTAGGTTTAGGCTTAGAGGTTAGTGTTAGTGTTAAAGCTTAGGTTAAGGGGTAGGGTTAGGATTACATTTAGGGATAGGGTAAAGTTTAGGGTTAGCGTTACTGGTTAGCTTTAGGGGTAGGTTTACGATTAGGGTTAAGGTTAAGTTTAGGGGTTATTGTTAGTGTTAGTGTTAGGGTTAGCTTTAGTGTTATTGTTAGTGTTAGTGTTAGGGTTAGAGTTAGATTTAGGGTTAGGCTTAGGGTTAGGTTTAGGGTTATGGTTAGGTTTTGGATTACAATTAGGTTAGGGTTAGGGTTAGGGTTAGATTTAGGTTTTGCGTTAGATTTAGTGTTAGTGTTAGTGTTAGGGTTAGGGTTATGGCTTAGGTGTTAGGAATAGGGATATGGGTTAGGTTTAGGGTTAGAATTAGGGTTAGGGTTAGGGTTACGGTTAGGGTTAGCATTAGGGTTAGGGTTAGTGTTAGGGTTAGTGTTATTGTTGGTGTTAGGGTTAGATTGAGGTTTAGGGTTATGGTTAGTGTTATGGTCAGATGTTAGGTTTAGTGTTCGGGTTAGTATTAGGGTTATTTTTATGCTAAGTTTAGGGTTTGGGTTAGGTATTATAGTCAGGGTTAGTGCTGGTATAAAGGGTAGGTTTAGGGTTAGGTTAAGGGATTAACGTTAGGTTTAGGGTTAGGGTCATGGTTAGGGTTAGGGTTAGGGTTATGGTTAGGGTTAATGTTATCGTTGGGGTTAGGGTTAGATTGACGTTTAGGGTTAGGGTTAGCATTATGGTTAGATGTTAGGTTTAGTGTTCGGGTTTGGGTTAGGGTTAGGGTTATGCTTAGGTTTGTGTTCGGGTTAGGTATTACAGTCAGGGTTATTGTTAGTATAAGGGATAGTTTTAGGGTTAGAGAAAGGGATTAATTTTTGCTTTAGGGTTAGGTTCATGGTTAGGGTTAGGGTTAGGATTTTAGGTTAGTGTATGTGTTAGGGTTAAGGTTAGTGTTATGGTTAAGGTTAGGTTTAAGGTTAGGGTTAGTGTTATGGTTAGAGGTTATCATTCAGTTTTGGGTTAGATTTAGGGTTAGGGTTATTGTTTATTCTTAGGCTTAGAGGTGATGATTAGTGTTAGGGTTAGGCTTACAGTTAAAGCTTAGGTTCAGGGCTAGGGTTAGGGTTAGGGTTATGGATAGAGTTATGGTTATGGTGAAGTTTAGTTTTAGGTTAGTTTTAGGGTTAGGGTTAGGTTTAGGTTTAGGGTTAGTATTAGAATTAAGGGTTAGGTTTAGGGTTAGGTTTATGCGTAGGGTTAGGGTTATGATTAAGGTTATGGTTAGGGGTTAGGCGTTAGGGATAGGGTTAGGGTTGGGCTTTGGGTTACTGTTAAGTTTAGTGTAATGATTACGGTTCGGTTTAGGGTTAGGGTTAGAATTAGTGGTAGGGTTAGTTTTAGGGTTAGTTTTAGAGATAGGGTTCGGGTGAGGGGTTAAGTGTTAGCGATAGGGATAGTGTTAAAGTTAGGAATAGTGTTCGGTTTAGTGTTAGGTTTAGGGTTAGGGATAGTGTTAAGTTTAGGGTTAGGGTTTAGGTTTAGGGTTAGGTTTAGGGTTTGGGTTAGCTTTAATGTTAGGGTTACGGTTAGTGTTAGGGTTACAAGTTAGGTTTAGTGTTAGGGTTTGTGTTAAGGTTAGTGTTAGGGTTAGGGTTAGGTTTAGAGGTTATCGTTTGTTTTAGTGTTAGAGTTAGAGTTAGGGTTAGAGTTAGTGTTAGGGTTAGGTTTAAGGTTATGGTTTGGATTATGGTTAGGGTTAGGGCTAGTGTTAAAGCTTAGGTTCAGGGTTACGGTTAGTGTTAGGGTTAGTGTTATGGTTAGAGTTTAGTGTTGGGTTTAATGTTCAGGTTAGCATTAGGGTTAGGGTTAGTGCTATGTTTAGAGGTTATCGTTTGTTTTAGGGTTAGAGTTAATGTTAGTGTTTGTCTTAGGGTTAGGGTTTTATGGTTAGGGTTAAGTTTAGGGTTAGGGTTAGGCTTAGGCTTAGGGTTAGGGTTAGGTTTCGGGTTAAGTTTAGAGGTTAGGTTTTAAGGATAGGGTTAGCGATTAGGCTTTGGGTTATGGTTAGGGTAAGCGTTAAGCTCATTATAAGGATTAGGGTTAGGTATATGTTTAGGTTTAGGGTTATGTTTATTCTTAGTGTTAGGGTTATGGATAGGATTAGGGTTAGGTTGAGGTTTAGGGTTAGGGTTAGGTTTAGGGTTACAAGGTTAGGGCTAGAGTTAAAGTTAGGGTTAGGGTAAGGTTTGGGTTATGTTTAGGATTAGGTTTAGGGTTTAGGGTTAGGGTTAGGGTTCGGGTTACAGTTAGGTTTAGGTTTGAGGTTAAGTTTAGGGTTAGTTTTAGGGTTAGGGTTAGGGTTAGCGTTAGTGTTATAGTTAGGGTTATTGTTATGTTTATGGTTAGGATTAGAGTTTAGCGTTAGTGTTAGTGTTATGGTTCGGGTTTGAGTTAGGGTTAGGTTTACGGTTAGACAAGGTTAGAGCTGCGTTTAGGTTTAGGGTTATGGCTATGGTTCCCTTTAGGGTTAGGGTTAGGGTTAGGTTTTGGGGTTACCACTTAGTGTTAAGTTTAGGGTTAGGGTCTGTGTAAGGGTTAGTGTTTTATGGTTAGGTTTAGGGTTAGTGTTTATGGTTTGGTTTAGGGTTACGGTTAGGTTTTTGGGTTAGATGTTAGGGATAGGTTAAGGTTAGGCTTCAGGTTACGTTTAGGGTTAGTGTTATGATTAGGTTTAGCGATAGGGTTAGTATTAGCATTAGGTTTAAGGTTAGGTTTAGGGTTAGTGTTAGGTTTAGCGTTAGGGTTAGGTGTTAGGTGTAAGGGATAGGGTCATGGTTCGGTTTAGGGTTAAAGTTGGGGTTAGGGTTAGTTTTAGGGTTAGGTTTAGTTTTAGGTTTAGGGATTGCTGTTAGGTTTAAGGTTAGTGTTAGTGTTATTTTTAGGTTTAGTGTTAAGGTTAGTGTTAGCATTAGGTTTAGGATTAGAGTTAGAGTCAGTGTTAGGCTTAGTGTTAGAGTTATGTGTTAGGTGTTAGGGATAGGGTTAGGGTTAGGGTTAAGTTTAAGGTTTGGGGTTGCTGTTAATTTTGGTGTTAGGGTTAGGGTTAGTGTTAGGGTTAGGGTTAGGTTTAGGGTTAGGCTTAGCATTAGCGTTAGGTTTAGTGTTAAAGTTAGAGTCAGGGTTAGGCTTAGTTTTGGCGTTATGTGTTAGTTGTTAGGGCTAGGGTTAGGTTAGGTTAAGTTTAAGGTTTGGGTTCGTTTTAAATTTGGGGTTAGGTTTAGGGATAGGGTTAGGGTTAGGATTTAGGGTTAGTGATAGGTTTACAGTTAGGTTTAGGTTTAGTGTTAGGCATTGGATTAGGCTTAGAGGTTAGGGTTTGGGTTAGGGTTAGGTTGAGGGTTAGTGCTAGGGTTAAGGTTAGATTTTAGGGTTAGGGTTTTTGTTAAGGATAGGATTCCGGTTAGAGTTACGGTTAGAAGTGAGCGTTAGTGTTAGTGTTAGGGTTAGGGTTAGAGGTTAGGGTTAAGGTTAGTGTTAGGTTTAGGGTTATGTCTTAGGGTTAGGGTTAGGGTTACGGTCATGGATAGGGTTAAGGGTAAGTGTTAGGGTTAGGGGTTAGGGGTATATTTAGGGTTAGGGTTAGCTTTAATAGTTACATGTTAGGGATAGGGTCAGTGTCTGGCTTCTGATTATGTTTAGGGTTGGGGTTATAATTAGGTTTATGGTTAGTGTTAGGGTTAGGATTACGATTAGGTTTAAGCTTAGAGTTAGG
Organism: Cavia porcellus; assembly: GCF_034190915.1. Taxonomy (NCBI): domain Eukaryota; kingdom Metazoa; phylum Chordata; class Mammalia; order Rodentia; family Caviidae; genus Cavia; species Cavia porcellus. Next base: position 8,577,157 of record NW_026947518.1, read on the forward strand.
GTTAGATTTTCGGTTAGTATTAGGGGTTAGGTGTTAAAGATATGGTTAGGGTTATGGTTAGGGTTACGGTTTGTGTTAGTGTTACGTTTAGGTTCATAGCTGGGTTAGTGTTAGGGTTTGGGTTAGGGTTAGGTGTTAGGGATAGGGTAAGTTTTCGGGTTAGGTTTAGGTTTAGGATTTAGTGTTATGGTTAGGGTTAGCGTTATTGCAAGTGTTAGGGTTAGGCTTACGTTCAGTTTAGGGTTAGGGTTAGGATGAAGTTTAGGGATTAGGGTTAACGTTAGGGTTAGTGTTAGTGTTAATCTCAGTTTGTGGATTAGGTTTAGGGATAGGTTTAGGGTTAGGGTTAGGTTTATTTTTAGGGTTAGTGTTAGGGATAGGGTTAGGCCTAGGTTTAGGGTTAGGGATAGGGTTACTGTTAGGGTTTAGGGTTTAGGGTTACAGTTAGTGTTAGGGTTAGGTGTTACAATTAGTGTTAGTGTTTGGGTTAGGGTTAGGGTTAGGGTTAGGTTTAGGGTTAGGTTTAGAAGGTTAGGGTTAGAGTTAGGGTGAAGGTTACGGTTAGGCTTAGAGTTAGTGGTAGGGTTAGGATTAGGTTTAGGGTTCGGGTTAGGGTTAGCGTTAGGGTTAGAGTTAGGTGTAGCATTAGATTTAGGGTTAGGTTTAGGTTAGGATTAGGGTTAATGTTAGTTTTAGGTTTGGATTAGGGGTTAGTTTTTGGGATAGGGTTAGGTTTAGGCTTAGGTTATGGTTAGGTTTAGGGTTGTGAATATGTTTAGGGTTAGTGTTAGGGTTAGCATTAGGTTTAATGTTAGGGTTAGGGTTAGTGTTAGGCTTACAGTTAGGGTTAGGTTTAGTGTTAGTGTTAGGGTTCGACAGGGTTAGTTTTAGGGTTAGGTTTAGGGTTTAGGATATGGTTTGGGTTTGGGTTAGGGTTAGGTGTTAGAGTTAGAGGTTTAGGTTTAGGTTTAGGGTTAGGGTTAGCGTTAGTGCTAGGGTTAGTGTTAGGGTTAGGGATAGTGTTAGGGTTAGGGTTAGCATTAGTGTTATATTTAGGGATTAGGGTTAGGTTTAGTTTAGGGTTAGTGTTAGGTTGAGTTTAGGGTTGATGTTAGGTTTTAGGGATAGGGTTAGGTTTTTACTTCGGATTACGATTTGGGTTAGGCTTATGAATAGGTTTAGTGTTACGTTCCGGTTAGCGTTAGTTTTAGAGTTAGGGTTAGGGTTAGTTTTAGGGTTATGTTTAGGGTTAGTGTTACGGTTAGTGTTAGGGTTAGGTTTAGGTTTAGGATTAGGGTTAGGGTTAGGGTTAGAATGTTAGTGTTAGCATTAGGGTTATGGTTCATGTTAGTGTTAGGGTTTGGCTTATGGTTATGTTTAGGTTTAGGTTTAGGGTTAGGGATAGTGTTAGCTTTAGTTTTAGGGTTAGTGTTAGTTATAGTGTTCAAGTTAGGGTTAGGGTTAGTGTTAGGTTTAGGTTTAGGTTTAGGGTTAGGCTTAGGGTTAGAAGTTAGTTTTAAAGTGAGGGTTTGGGTTAGGGCTAGGGTTTGGGTTAGATGTTAGGGATAGGGTTAGGGTTAGCGTTAGGGTTAGGGTTTGGGTTAGGTATTAGGGATAGGTTTAGTGTTAGGGTTTAGGTAGGGTTAGTGTTGATTGTTTCTGTTAAATTTAGGGTTATGGTAAGAGATTGAGTTAGGCTTACGTATTAGGGTTAGTGTTCGGGTTAGTGTTAGGGATAGGGTTATGGTTAGGGTTAGGGATTATGGTTAGGGATAGGGTAAGGTTTAGTGTTAGGCTCAGTATTAGGATTAGGGTTAGCGATAGGTTTAGGGTTTGGGTTAGGTTTATTGTTAGGTTTTAGGATTGGGGATGCAATTAGTTTTAGGTTTAGGATTAGGGTTATGGGTTAGGGTTAAGGTTAGGGTTAGTTTTCGGGTTAGTGTTAGGGTTATGGCTAGAGATAATATTAGGGATAGTGTTAGGGTTAGGGTTAGGGTTAGGATTATTGTTAGGTTTTGGCTTAGTTTTAGGTGTTAGGAGTTAGGGATATGCTTATAGTTAGGGATATTTTTAAGGTTATTCTTAGTGTTAGTTTTAGGTTCAAGGTTAGGGTTTAGGGTTAGGGTTAGGGTTTAGGGTTAGGGTTAGCGTTAGGGTTAGGGTTAATTTTACACTTAGGGTTAAGATTAGGGATTAGCGTTATGTGTAGTGTTAGGGTTCGGGTTCTGATTAGAGTTAGGTTTAGGGTTAGACAAGGTTAGAGTTGGGGTTAGTGTTAGGGTTATGGTTTTGTTTAGCTTCAGGGTTAGGGTTAGGATTTGGGGTTAATGTTAGAGTTAGGGTTAGGGTTTGTGTTAGGATTAGGGTTTCATGGTTAGGGTTAGGGTTAGCGTTAGTGTTTATGGTTAGGGTTTATGTTTAGGATTAGTGTGAGGCTTAGTGCTAGGGTTAGACTTAAGTTTAGGTTTAGGGTTAGGATTAGGGTTATGGTTAGGGTTAGGGCTAGGGATAGGATTAGGGATAGTGTTAGGGTTAGAGTTTGGCTTAGGTTAATTGTTAATTTTTGGTTTAGGGTTAGGTTAAGTGTTAGGGTTAGGATTAGTGATAGCTTTAGGGTTAAGGATTGTGTTATTTTTATGGTTAGGGTTAGGGTTAGGGTTAGAGGTTAGGATTAGTGTTAAGGTTAGCATTACAGTTAGGGTTAGGGTTAGGGTTAGCATTAGGTTTAGTGTTAGGGCTAGGTTTACAGTTAGGGTTTGGGTTAGGGTTAGGGGTTAGAGTTAGAGGTGACGGTTAGGGTTAGTGTTAGGGTTAGAATTTAGGGTTAGGGTTTGTGTTAGAATAATGGTTAGGGTTAGGGTTAGAGTTTAAGGTTCGGGTTAGTGTTAATGTTAGTATATGGCTTTGGGTTAGGATTATGGTTTGTCTTAGGGTTAGGCATTTATGGTTAGGGTCCTTAGAGTTAGGTTTTAGGCTTAGGGCTAGGGTTAAGCTTAGGTTTAGGGTTAGGCTTAGGGTTAGGGTTAGGTGTAGGTTTAGGGGTTAGGTGCTAGGGATAGTGTTAGGGTTACACTTCCAGTTTCAGTTAGTGTTAGGGGTCTGATTAGGTTTAGGGTTAGACTTAGTGTTAGTGTGAGGTTTAGGTTTAGGGTTAGGGCTTAGGTGTTATGGATAGATTAGGGTTAGTTTTAGGGTTAAGTTTTGGGTTAGGGTTAGGGTTAGCGTTTAGTGTTAGGGTTGGGGTTACTGTTAGGTTTAGGTTTAGGGTTAGGGTTAGAGTTAGGGTTAGCTTTAGAGGTTAGCGGTAGGGTCATGGTTAGGTTTCAGGTTAGGGTTAGTATTAGTGCTAGGTTTACGTGTAGGCTTATGCTTAGGTGTTAGGAATAGGGTTATCGTTAGGGTGAAGGTTAATGTTCGGGCTAGGGTTAATTTTAGGGTTAGGGTTAGGGTTTAGGTTCTGGGATAGGGTTACAGTTAGGTTTAGTTTCAGTGTTAGGTTTAGGCATAGGGTTAGGGTTAGATGTTAGGGATAGTGTTAGCGTTTAGGGTCAGGTTTAGTGTTATGGTTAGGTTTCTGTTTAGGGTTAACGGTAGAAGCTAGCGTTAGGATTAGTTAGTTAGAGTTTAGCGTTAGAGGTAGGCTTAGGATTAGGGCTTAAGTTTAGGGTTAGGGTTAGGTTTATGTGTGGGTCTAAGAGTTAGGGTTACGTTTAGAGTTTAGGGTTATGGTTAGGGTTATGATTATGTTAGGGTTAGTTTTAGGTGTTAGTTGTTAGGTGTAGGGTCATTGTTAGGCCTCGGATTATGGTTAGGTTTAAGGTTACGATTAGGTTTAGGTTTGGTGTTAGGTTTAGATTTAGGGTTAGGGTTACGTTTCGAGTTAGGGTTAGGGTTAGGGTTAGGGTTAGGTTTAGGGTTTTGAATAGGTTTAGGAATAGGGTTAGGTGTAGCGTTAGGTTTAGTGTTAGTGTTAGGTTTAGTGTTATGGTTAGGGTTAGGATTATGGTTCAGATTAGTGTTAGGATTAAGGTTAGGGTTACGGTTAATTTTAAGGTTAGGTTTAGGTTAGGGTTACTGTTTTCAGGTAGGGTTAGGGTTACGGTAAGGTTTAGGTTTAGGTTAGGGTTAGGGTTAGAGGTTACAGGTTAGTGTTAGAGTTAAGTTAACAGTTTGGGTTAGGTATAGGGTTAGGTGTTAAGGATAATACTAGGGTTATGGTTAGGGTTAGGATTATGTTTTGGTTTATGGTTAGGCTTAGTGTTAAGGTTTGGGTTAGGGATTAGGAATAGGTTTACCGTTACGGTTAGGGTTTGGGTTAGGGTTTAGTGTTACTGTTAGGTTTAGGATTATGGTAAGGTTTATGGTTAGGCTTATGTATTAGGGTTATTGTTCATGTTATGGTTAGGCATAAGGTTAGGGTAAGGTTTAGGGATTATGGTTAGGGTTAGTGTTAGGATTAGGGTTAGGGTTATTGTTAGGGTTAGGGTTAGGTTAGGTATAGGTTAGAGGTTAGGTGTTAGGGATAGGGTCAGGGTTAGGCTTCGGATTCTGGTTAGGGTTAAGGTTATGATTAGGTTTCGAGTTAGGGTTAGTGTTAGGGTTAGTGTTTGGGTTAGGGATAGGGTCCAGGCTTAGGGTTAGTGTTAGGGTTAGATTTTCAGTTAGGGGTAGGAATAAGTTAGGATTTGGTTCAGGGGTTAGGTATTAGGGATAGGGTCAGGGTTAGGTTACGAATTACAGTTAGGGTTAAGCTTAGGGTTAGGGTTAGATTTAGGTTTAGGGTAAGTGTTAGGGATAGGGTTAGCTTTACGGTTTGGTTTAGGTTTAGGTTTAGGGCTAGAGTTAGGGTTAGATTTTCCATTAGGATTAGGGTTTAGGTGTTAAGGATATGGTTAAGGGTATGGTTAATGTTACGGTTAGTGTTAGGGTTTGGGTTAGGTTTAGAGTTAGGGTTAGGGTTTGTGTTAGCATTAGGATTTTATGGTTAGGGTCCCTGAAGTTAGGGTCTAGGGTTAGGGTACGGTTAGGCTTAGGGTTAGGTTTAGGATTATGTTTAGGGTTAGGTTTACTATTAGGATTAGGGCTAGGGATAGGGTTAGAGATATTGTTAGGGTTAGGGTTATTGTTAAGTTTTGGTTTAAGGTTAGGTTTAGGGTTAGGGCTAGGGTTAGAGATAGTGTTAGGTTTAGGATTAGTGTTAGAGTTAGGGTTAGCATTAGTTTTAGGGTTGAGTTTAAGGTTAGGGTTAGTTTTAAGGTTAGTTTTAGGGTTAGAGTTAGGGATTAGTCGTAGGGTGAGCATTACGTTTAGGTTTAGGTTTAGGTTTATGCTAGGGTTAGGGTTAGAGGTGAGATGTTAGGGTTAGGGTTAGGTTTAGTTTTAGGGTTAGGGTTAGGGTTAGAAGTTATAGTTAGGGTCAGGGTTAGGTTTAGGTTTAGGGTTAGGGTTCTCCTCAGTTTTCGTGTTAGGGTTACGGTTAGTGCTAGGTTTATGTGTAAGCTTAGGGGTTAGGTGTTAGGGGTAGAGTTATGATTAGGGTTAATTTTAATGTTAGGGTTAGGGTTAATTTCAGGGTTAGGTTTAGGGTTTAGGTTTAGGGATAGCATTACGGTTACGTTTAGGTTTAGGGTTAGGCTTAGGGTTAGGGTTAGAGTTTAGGGTTAGGGTTAGGTTTAGAAGTTAGCGTTAGGGTAAGTGTTAGTATTAGTTTTCTGGTTAGGGTTATCGGTAGAAGTTAGTGTTAGGTTTATGGTTAGTGTTATAGTTAGAGTTTAGCGTTAGGCCTAAGGTTAGGATTAGGGCTTAGGGTTAGGGTTAGTGTTAGGTTTATGTTTAGTTCTAAGGGTTATGGCTAGGTTTAGAGGTTAGGGTTATGGTTAGGGTTAGGTTTTTATTTGGATTATGTGTAGGTATTAGTTGTTAAGTATAGGGTCATTGTTAGGCTTCGCATTATGGTTAGGTTTAGGGTTACGATTAGGTTTAGGTTTGGTGTTAGCTTTAGAGTTAGGTTTAGGGTTAGGTTTAGAGTTACAGTTAGGGTTAGATTTTCAGTTTGGGTTAGGGGTTAGGTGTTAATTATGTAGTTAGGGTTATGGGTAGCATTACGTTTATGTTTAGGCTTTTGTTTAGATTTACGAATGGGTTAGTGTTAGCGTTAGTGTTAGGGTTAGGGATTAGGTTTAGGGTTAGGGTTCAGGTTAGGGTTAGGTTTACGTGTTAGTGTTATGCTTAGGGTTAGGGTTATGGTAAACAATAGGGTTAGGGTTAGTGTTAGGGTCAGGTTTATGTTTAGGTCTAAGTGTTAGGATCAGGTTTAGGTGTTAGGGTTATGGTTAGCGTTAGGTCTATGTTAGGGTTAGCTTTAGGTGTTAGTTGTTCTGTAAAGGGTCATTGTTTGCCTTCAGATTACGGTTAGGTTTAGGGTTACGATTAGGTTTAGGTTTGAAGTTAGGTTTAGAGTTAGGGGTAGGATTAGGTTTAGAGTTAGAGGTAGGGTTAAATTTTCGGTTAGGGTTAGGGGTTAGGTGTTAAGGATATGCTTAGGTTTATGGATAGCGTTATGGTTAAAGTGAGAGTTTCGTTTAGGTTTATGGATGGGTTACTGTTAGCTTTAGGGTTAGGGTTAGGGATTAGGGTTAGGGTTAGAGATTAGGGTTAGGTTTAGTGTTTGGGTTAGGGTTAGGTTTACGGGTTAGTGTTATGCTTAGGATTAGGGTTATCGTAAGTGCTAGCGTTAGGCTTACGTATTAGAATTAGTGTTCAGGTTAGGGTTAGGGTTACTGTTAGGAATTAGGGTTAGGGTTCATGTTAGGGTTAGTGTTAGGCTCAGTATTAGGAATAGCGTTAGGGATAGATTTAGGGTTAGGTTTAGGATTATTGTTAGGGTTAGTGTTAGGTTTAAGGTTTCGGATAGGGTTAAGGTTAGGGTTAGGTGTAAGTGTTAGTGTTAGGGTAAGGGTTAGGGTTTAGGGTGAAGGTTAGAGTTAGGATTAGCAGTAGGGTTAGTGTTAGGGGTAGAAAGTTAGGGTTAGAGTTAGCGTGAGGGTTAGAGTTATGGTTATTGTTAGGGTTATGATTAGGTTTAGGGTTAAGGTTAGGGTTAGGGTTACGGTTAGTGTTAAGTGTAGGGTTAGGGTTAGGGTTAGTGTTAGGGTGAGGTTAGGGTTAGTGTTACGTTTAGGTTATGGTTAGGGGTTTGCTTTTAGTGATAGTGTTAGGGCTAGGCTTCGGGTTATGGTTAGGGTTAGGCCTTTGAATAGGTTTAGAAGTAGGGTTAGGTGTTAGGGTTAGGGTTAGGGTTAGGGTTAGGGTTAAGGTTAGGGTTAGGGTTACGGTTAGCGTTAGGTGTAGGGTTAGGTTTAGTGTTAGGGTGAGGTTAGGGTTAGCGGTTTGCTTTTAGGGATAGTGTTAGGGTTAGGCTTCGGGTTATGGTTAGGGTTAGGGCTTTGAATAGGTTTAGAAGTAGGGTTAGGTGTAGTGTTAGTTTTAGTGTTAGTGTTAGGTTTAGTGTTAGGGTTAGGATTAGGGTTAGGGTTCAAATTAGTGTTAGGATTAAGGTTAGGGTTATGGTTAATTTTAAGGTTAGGTTTAGGTTAGGTTTAGGGTTTTCACGCAGGGTTAGGGTTACTGTAAGGTTTAGCTTTAGGTTAGGTTTAGGGTTAGAGGTTAGAGGTTAGTGTTAGAGTTAGGTTAACAGTTTGGGTTAGGGATAGGATTAGGTGTTAATGATAATACTAGGGTTATGGTTAGGGTTACGGTTAGGGTTAGGGTTACGTTTAGGTTTATGGTTAGGCTTAGTGTTAAGGTTTGGGTTAGGGATTAGGGATAGGTTTACTGTTACGTTAGGGTTTGGGTTAGGGTTTAGTGTTACTGTTAGGTTTAGGATTATGGCAAGGGTTTTGGTTAGGCTTATGTATTAGGGTTATTGCTCATGTTATGGTTAAGCATAAGGTTTGGGTTAGGTTTAGGGATTATGGTTAGGGTTAGGTTTAGGATTAGGGTTAGGGTTACTGTTAGAGTTAGGGTTAGGTTAGGGATAGGTTAGGGGTTAGGTGTTAGGGATAGGGTCAGGGTTAGGGTTTGAATTCCGGTTAAGGTTAAGGTTATGATTAGGTTTCGGGTTGGGTTAGTGTTAGGGTTAGGTTTAGAGTTAGGGACTGGGTCCAGGCTTAGGGTTAGTGTTAGGGTTAGATTTTCAGTTAGGGGTAGGATTAAGTTAGGATTTGGTTCAGGGGTTAAGTATTTGGGATAGGGTCAGGGTTAGGTTATGAATTACAGTTAGGGTTAATGTTAGGGTTAGGGTTAGATTTAGGCTTAGGGTAAGTGTTAGGGTTAGGGTTAGGTTTAGGCTTTGGGTTAGGTTTAGGGTTAGGGTTAGAGTTAGTGTTAGATTTTCCATTAGGATTAGGGTTTAGGTGTAAAGGATATGTTTAAGGTTATGGTTAGTGTTATGGTTAGTGTTAGGGTTTGGGTTAGGTTTAGAGTTAGGGTTAGGGTTTGTGTTAGCATTAGGATTTTATGGTTAGGGTCCCTGGAGTTAGGGTTTAGGTTTAGGGTAGGGTTAGGCTTAGGGTTAGTTTTAGGGTTATGCTTAGGGTTAGGTTTATTATTAGGATTAGGGCTAGGGATAGGGTTAGAGATATTGTTAGGGTTAGGGTTATTGTTAAGTTTTGGGTTAGGGTTACGTTTAGGGTTAGGGCTAGGATAAGGATAGTGTTAGGTTTAGGATTAGTGTTAGGGTTAGGTTTAGAGGTTAGGATTAGAGTTAGGGTTAGCATTAGGTTTAGGGTTAAGTTTAGGGTTAGCGTTTGGGTTACGGTTAGGGTTAGGGTTCAGATTAGTGTTAGGGTTAAATATATGGTTAGGGTTAGTTTTATGGTTAGGTTTAGAGTTAGAGTTAGGGTTTAGTCGTTGTTGAGCTTTACATTTAGGTTTAGGTTAGGGTTAGGGTTAGATATTAGATGTTAGGGTTAGGGTTAGGGTTAGGGTTAGAGGTTATGGTTAGGGTCAGTGTTAGGTTTAGGTTTAGGGTTAGGGTTCTCCTCAGTTTTCGTGTTAGGGTTATGGTTAGTCCTAGGTTTATGTGTAAGCTTAGGGGTTAGGTGTTAGTGATAGTGTTATGATTAGGGTTAATTTTAATGTTAGGGTTAGGGTTAATTTCAGGGTTAGTTTTAGTGTTTAGCTTTAGGGATAGCGTTACAGTTATGTTTAGGTTTAGGGTTAGGGTTAGAGTTTAGGTTTAGGGCTTAAGTTTAGAAGTTAGGGTTGGGGTAAGTGTCAGCGTTAGTTTTCTGGTTAGGGTTATCGGTAGAAATTAGCGTTAGGTTTATGGTTAGGGTTATGGTTAGAGTTTAGCATTAGGGCAAGGGTTAGGAGTAGGGCTTAGGGTTAGGCTTAGTGTTAGTTTTATGTTTAGGTCTAATGGTTAGGGTTGGGTTTAGAGGTTAGCATTATGGTTAGGGTTAGGTTTTTATTTGGGTTATGTTTAGGTATTCGATGTTAGGTATAGGGTCATTGTTAGGCTTCACACTATGGTTACGGTTAGGGTTAGGGTTAGGATTAGGGTTTGGTTTCTGGTTCCGGTTAGGTGTGGGTTAGGGTTAGGCGTAGGTTTAGGTGTTAAGTGTTAGCGATAGTGTTAGGGTTATGCTTCAGGTTACGGTTAGGATTAGTTTTATGATGACGTTTAGGTTTAGTCTTAGTGTTAGCTTTAGGTTTAGGGTTAGGGCTAGGGCTTAGGTGTTACGGATAGGTTTAGTTTTAAGGTTAGGGTTAAGGATTGTGTTAGGGTAAGGTTTAGGCTTAGGTTTAGTGTTAGGTTTAGTGTTTAGTGTTAGGGTTAATGTTACGTTTAGTTTTAGGTTTAGGCTTAGTGTTAGAGGTTATGGTTAGTCAGGGTTAGGTTTAGGGTTAGGATTAGTGTTAGCATTAGTTTTCATTTTAGGTTTAGGGTTAGTGCTAGATTTAGGAGTAGGCTTAGGGGTTAGGTGTTAGGGATAGGGTTATAGTTAGGGTTAAGGTTAATGTTAGGGTTAGGGTCAATTTAAGGGTTAGTGCTAGGGTTTAGGGTTATGGATAGTGTTACAGTTAGGTTTAGGTTTGGGGTTACGGTTAGGCTTCAGGTTAGTGTTGGAGATTAGGGTTAGGGTTAGGGTTAGGTTTAGGGTTTGGGTCAGGTTACATTTAGCGTTTAGGGTTAGGGTTAGTGTTAGGGCTAGTTTTCCAGTTAGGGTTATGGGTAGAAGTTAGCGTTAGGTTTAGGGTTAGGGTTAGGGTTAGGGTTAGGGTTAGGGTTAGGGTTAGGGCTTAGTGTTAGGGTTAGCGTTAGGTTTATGTTTAGCTCTAACAGTTAGGGTTAGGTTTAGAAGTTAGGATTATGATTAGGGTTAGGTTTATATTTGAGTTAGGTTTAGGTGTTAGTTATGTATAGGGTCAGTGTTAGGCTTTGAATTACCTTTAGGTTTATGGTTATGATTAGGTTTAGGTTTGGTGTTAGGGTTAGAGTTTGTGTTTGGCTTAGGGTTAGAGTTAGACTTAGAATTAGATTTTCGGTTAGGGTTAGGGCTTAGGTGTTAAGGATATGCTTAGTGTTATGGGCAGTGTTATGCTTAGGGTTATGGTTTTGTTTAGGTTTATGGATTAGTTAGTGTTAGCATTAGGGTTAGTGTTAGGGATTAGGGTTAGGGTTAGGTTTCGGGTTAGAGTTAGGTTTACGTGTTAGTGTTATGCTTAGGGTTAGTGTTACGGGAAGCGTTAGTGTTAGGCTTTGGTATAAGTGTTAGTGTTCGGATTAGGTTTAGGGTTACGGTTAGGGATTAGGGTTAGTGTTAGGGTTAGTGTTAGGCTCAGTGTTAGGATTAGGGTTAGGGATAGGTTTAGGGTAAGGTTTAGGATTATTGTTAGGTTTAGTTTTAGGTTTAGGGTTAAGCTTAGGGTTAGGGATAGGGTTAGGGTTAGGTGTAGGTGTTAATGTTAGAGTTAGGGTTACGATTAGGAGTTAGGTTGAGGGTTAGTGTTAGGATTAGGATTAGGGTTTGAGTTAGGGTTAGAATGTTAGGGTTAGAGTTAGTGTGAGGGTTAGGTTTAGGGTTATTGTTAGTTTTATGATTAGGTTTAGGGTTAGGGTTACGGGAGGGTTAGGGTTAGCATTAGGGTTAGGGTTAGTGTTAGGGTTAGGGTTGAAATTAGGCTTAGTGTTAGGGTTTGGGTTAGGGTTAGTTTTATGGGTTAGTTTTAGGGTTAAGGTTAAGGTTAGGGTTTGTGTTAGGGTTAGTGTTAGGATTATTGTTAGGGTTAGGGTTAGTTTTGGAGTTAGGTTTAGGTTTAAGGTTAGGGTTAGTGTTAGTTTTAGGTTTAGGGTTAGCTTTAGGGTTAGCGATAGGGTTACAGCAGGGCTTTCGGTTATGGTAAGGGTTATGGTTACGATTAGGTTAGGGTTAGAGTTAAGGTTTGGTTTAGAATTACGTTTAGTGTTAGGATTTGGATTAGGATTAGGGTTAAGGTTAGGGTTTGGCTTCTGATTACGGTTAGGTTTAGGGTTATGATGAGGTTAGGGTTAGTGTTAGTTTTAGCGTTAATATTATGGGTAGCTTTTGCGTTAGATTTAGGTTTAGTTTTAGGGTGAGAGTTAGGTTTAGGGGTTAGGTTTTAGTGATAGGGTTATAGTTAGGCTTAGGTTAGGGTTAGGTTTAAGGTTATGGTTATTGTTAGTGTTTAGCGTTGGGGTTGCATTTAGGATTATTGTTATGGTTAGTGTTAGGGTTAGGATGAGGTTTAGGGTTAGGGATAATGTTAGGATTAGTGTTAGGGCTTAAGGTTAGGGGTTAGACTTAGGGTTATGGCTTAGGTTTAGTCGTTAGGTTTAGGGGTTAGCATTATGTTTATTGTTAGGTTTAGGGTTAGGGTTAGGGTTAGGGTTAGGGTTATGAGTAGGGTTAGGATTATGGATACAGTTAGGGTTATGGTTAGGGTAAGTGTTCCGGTTAGGTTTAGAGGTTAGTGTCAGGGTTAGGGTGAGGGTTAGGTTTAGGGTTAGGGTTACAGTTAGAATTTAGGGTTAGTGTTAGTGTTAGAGTTTGGGTTAGGCTTAGGGTTAGTGTTAGGTTTCGGGTTAGAGGTTAGGGATAGTGTCAGGGTTAGACTTAGGGTTAGAGTCCCAGTTAGAGTTCATGTTACAGTTAGGGTTAGGGTTACGATTAGGTTGAGTGTTAGCCTTAGGGTTAGGGTTAGGGTTAGGGTTAGGGTTAGTGTTTGGGTTAGGTTTAGGGCTAGTTTTAGTGTTAGTTTTAGGGTTAGGTTTAGCATTAGGTTTAGGGGTTAGGTTAACTGTAGGGTTAATATTAGGTTTACGGTTAGGTTTAGGGTTACAGATATTGTAAGTTTTAGGGTTAGTGTTAGGGTTAGGGTTAAGGTTACGGTTAGCCTTAGGGTTACGTTTAGGATTGATGTGGGAAACCGCCTATGATGGCACCCATTTCCTGCTTCCGGGTTCTTCCCGGCCTGAACAAGCCCGCCAAATTGTCATGTCTGCCCAGTTACCCGTGATGCTAGCCTATCAGCTTGTTAGATGCGCTTCTCTGTGATTGGATACTGCTTCCCCTTATAAGAGGTTGTTCCTGCCCCCAACGGGCAGAAGAGGAACCAACACTGAGGGTGGCGGACCTTGTTAGGTCCGGTTTGCTGTACGCAATAAAGTTTGAGAGCTGATCCTGCTCGAGTTTGGTCTTCTGCCTCCCGCGGCTCCGGTCATCTGGTGGCCCGTATGGGGAAAAAGGTAAAAGACTCAGCGACGTGCCTCTTCGGCCGGGAGGTGCGATTGCTGTCACCTGCGGTACGACAGAGGACCCGGCCCAATAACAACGGAAGGCCCCGAGCGCCTCTTCTCTTCACCCTGATCAGCTACGTGAGATACAGCGGTTCCCAGGACAGGTGAGTACTGGATCGCCTGGGTTGGGTGGACGCACCTAACAGATTTTGAGTGCCACACGGGTGGACACCGGTCTTTTTTTTCTCCCTTGCATTTGTTTCGCTTTCGCTTCGCCATTGTGGGCAACGTTGCTCGCAAACCCCTCGCTGACTCCCTAAGAGTCCTGCTGTGGACCCGAGGCATCTACATAAACCGGGTCACCCTTTCGAGATTTCTGGATCGTGTTAATGAAATTGCCCCCTGGTTTTGGCCCACGGGCTCTCTAACCCTCCCGTCATGGGAGAAGTTAGGAGGGGATCTTAGATGCACCCGAGAAGAGGGACGCTTGGATCCCATGGTTTTACCCCTGTGGGAAATGATTAGGGCTTGTCTGACGGACGAACAAACCCCCGGGCTTTGCTCAGCCCGACAGGCTCTTGACAAAGCTCGATCCGAGTGCTCGGAGGAGCCCGAAGTCACACCTGACTTTGGGCCTCCAGAGAAACACAAGGGCTCCGAAGCTCGCGACCCATGGTCGTCCCCTTTAGGACACCAGGCCCTACTGCACCGCCGTGGCCGGAAGAGGAGTTGCTCCCTGGGCTGCCACCTCCACCCGTGGCCGCCAGAGGGCGCCCACAACCTATGGCACCGCCCTGGTTAGAGGGAGAGCTACTTCCTGGATTACCTCCTGCGCCCCCATCTGGGGGAGGAGGAGGACGTTCCTTCCGTATGTGGTAAATGCTCTCCAAGTTCTGGAGACGGCGGGTCCCATTAAACCCTCTTCAACGGTAGCCTCCATATTCCTAGGTATTCAACATCAGCTATGGAATAGAACCTCAAAAGTGTTCATCTCACATATCAGAGCCCATACTAATTTACCTGGGCCCTTGGCGGAGGGCAATGCCTTGGCAGACTCGGCCACGCGCCCGATATGGGTCTTCACCTTTCCCAACCCTCTGGAAGCAGCCCAAAAATTCCACTCTCAGTTCCATGTTAATGCCCGCACCCTCATGGCGCGCTTCAACATCACGAGAGCACAAGCACGAGAGATTGTACGGTATTGCCCAGCTTGTGTGATCTCTTCACCCCAACAATCTATTGGCATTAACCGAAGAGGACTTCACCCAAATCATATTTGGCAAATGGATGTTACACACATCCCAGAATTCGGAAAACTTAAATATGTTCATGTTTCGGTAGATACCGCCTCCCAGGTTATGTTTGCCTTGGCAGAACCCGGAGAAAGGGCCACCCACGCTATTAATCATTGCCTGGCAGCCTGGGCTGCTTGGGGAAAGCCCAATATATTAAAAACAGACAATGGTCCTGCTTACACCAGCAAAACTTTTGTAACATTCTGTCAACAAATGGATGTTGTCCTTAAGCATGGCATTCCTTACAACCCCCAAGGACAAGGCATCATTGAACGATCCCATCGGACACTCAAGGGTGTCTTACAAAAACAAAAGGAGGGAATAGGCCATGGCCTAATGCCCAAAGGAAGAATATCATTGGCACTCTTTACCATAAATTTTTTAAACCTTAATCACAATAATCATTCCCCTGCCATGGAGCACAATAACCCGTCCCCGGCCGACAAAGGGCTGGTGAAATGGAAAGATGTCCTTACAGGACAATGGATGGGCCCGGATCCAGTGGTTAGCTGGACCCGAGGTGCGGTTTGTGTCTTCCCACAGGAACCAGGCTGCGAACCGCTGTGGGTCCTGGAAAGATTGACGCGAGCAGTAAACTCCCCACCAGTTCCTGATAAAGCACAGGAGGATAAGCCCGTGGACACAAGTCAACTCGACCATTCTGGGACCGACACTCAGCGCCCGAGACCATCTACAAACTAAAATGTCTGGTTTGGAGCTTTTTCTATTCTGTGGGTTCCTATTAATCACCCCTGTTCGCACAAATTTGACCAACACTGTTAAAAATATGACAGCTTGGCTGCAAGACACCTACCTACCTAAGTTTCACAATTTGTCCCTCATAGTCAGTCAGGAACTTGACAATATGGACGGTATCCAACTAGGTCCAGTCAGGTTTGATTTATCAACTTTAGGCAGTGTTATAGCCAGTTTGTGGGAACGCATCATCTCCTGGTTCTCCTGGCCCAACCTGACTACTTGGATCCTGATTGCCGTGGCCATCCTAGTGGGGCTTGTGGTTATTAAATGCTTGTTAGATCGCCTCATACAAACTCAGCGGCAGGTTAAGATCACAGCTATGGCAGCCATGCAAATGGCAGCAGCTGGCCCATCAGGCCAGCAGGCCGCCGCATATCTCCTTCACATTGCAGAACATCAGCTATAAGAGCTGAGTGGGCAAGCCAATGACGGGTAAGACGGGAAAAGCCCTCCCGGTCAACCTAAGACAGGCTCCACTCAGATATACATGGCCTATAAGGCCAGGGGTCCCTCCTGGAGCCAAATTATTGGCATTGAGATGCGAGACCAAGGGTACTGCAGTGCCATCCGCCTCAAAGGTTGGGGGGAAGGCATGAATGAATGTCTATATGCATCCAGGTTCGGTTCACAAAAGCCTGGCCCTGCGAAAAAATGAACCACTCACCTTGAGCATGGTCCTGGCGCAAGGATATGCACAAAACAGGGTGATGCACAGCAGGGTATAGACCTCTGCATTCTCTCATGCCTCGGCCTACAAGGTAGGCCCACTCCTAGGTGTCTAACAGCAACAAGGTCATAGACACCTTGGAGGGACCCACAGACCATCCTATTTTAATAAATAAAAAAGGGGGAGATGTGGGAAGCCGCCTATGATGGCGCCCATTTCCTGCTTCCGGGTTCTTCCCGGCCTGAACAAGCCCGCCAAATTGTCATGTCTGCCCAGTTACCCGTGACGCTAGCCTATCAGCTTGTTAGACGCGCTTCTCTGTGATTGGATACTGCTTCCCCTTATAAGAGGTTGTTCCTGCCCCCAACGGGCAGAAGAGGAACCAACACTGAGGGTGGCAGACCTTGTTAGGTCCGGTTCGCTGTACACAATAAAGTTTGAGAGCTGATCCTGCTCGAGTTTGGTCTCCTGTCTCCCGCGGCTCCGGTCAGATTAGGGATAGTGGGTTAGGGTTAGGGTTAGGGTTAGGGTTAGCATTAGGCTTAAAGGTTATGGTTAGGGATAGTGTTAGGGATAGGGTGAAAGCTTAGGTTCACTGTTAGAGTTAGTGTTAGACTTAGGATTAGGAATAGGGTAATGGTTAGGATTAGTGTTAGTGGTTAATTTTAGGGTTAGGATTAAGATTAGGATTAGGGTTAGGGTTAAAGGTTAGTTTTAGGATTAAGTTTAGGGTTGTGGTAAGGGTTAGGACTACAATTAGGTTAGTGTTATGGTTAGGGTTAGGCTTATGGTTAGGATTAGGATTTGCATTACATGTAGTTTTAGGGTTAGGGTGAAAGTTAGGGTTAGGTTTAGGGGTTAGGTTTTAGGGATAGGGTTATGAGTTAGTGTTAGGTTCAGTGTTATGGTTATTGTTAGGGTTTGGTTGAGGTTTAGGGTTAGGGTTAGAAGTTAGGTTTAGTGTTATGTTTAGGTTTAGGGTTAGGGATAGGTTTAAAGTTAGGGTTTGTGTTAGAGGTTAGCTTCAGGGTTAGGATTAGCGTTAGGGTTAAGGATATGGTAGGGTTATGCTAGTATTAGAGTTAGGATTACGTATTACATTCAGGGTTAGGGTTAGTTTTGGTGTATGGTTAGGGTTCAGATAAGGAATTAATGTTAAGTTTAGGGTTAGGGTTATGGATATAGTTAGGGTTAGGGTTATGGTTATAGTTAGGGTTAGGGTTAGAGATAGGATTAGAAGTTACTGTTAGGGGTATGGTTAGTTTTATGGTTAGGTTAGGGTTAGGTTTAGTGTTAGAGTTAGGGTTAGGGTTTAGGACTTAGGGAGAGGGTTAAGGTTAGGCTTCGGGTTACGGTTAGTGTTAGGGTTACGATTAGGTTTAGGTTTAGGCTTAGGGTTAGGGTTACGGTTAGGATAAGATTTTGTTTTAATTTTAGGGTTAGGTTTAGCGTTAGGGTTAAGGGTTACGAGTTCAGGATAGGCTTAGGGATAGGGTTAGTTTTACGGTTAGGGTTAGGGTTAGGGATAGTGTTAGGTTTAGGGTTATGGTTTAGTGTTAATGTTAGGGTTACTTTTAGGCTTCGGGTTATGGTTATGGTTAGGGTTATGATTAGGTTAGGGCTAGGTTTTGGGTTAGGATTAGATGTTAGGGATAGTTTTAGGGTTAGGGTTAGTGTTACGGTTAGAGTTCAGGGTTATGGTTAGGTTTAGTGTTAGTGTTAGTGTTATGGTTAGAGGTTAGCGTTAGGTTTGGTTGAGGGTTAGGGTTAAAACTGAGGTTTAATGTTAGGCTATATGTTAGGTTTATGTTTATTGTTTGGTTTAGGGTTATGGTTAGGGATAGGGTTATGGTTAGAGGTTAGCATTTGCTTTAGGGTTAGATTTAGGGCTAGGGTTAGGGTTAGGTTTAGGCTTAGAGGTAACGGTTAGGGTTAGGTTTAAAGCTTAGGTTAAGGGTTAGGCTTAGGGTTAGGATTAGGTTTAGGGATAGTGTAAGGGTTAGGGCTAGCGTTAGTGGTTAGCTTTAGGGGTAGGGTTACAGTTAGGATAAGGATTAGGTTTAGAGTTTAGTGTCAGTGTGTGTGTTTGTGTTAGGGGTAGGGTTAGTGTTAGTGTTAGTTTTAGGGTTAGGGTTAGAGTTACAGTTAGGCTTAGGGTTAAGCTTAAGGTTATGGTTAGGTTTTGGACTACAATTAGGTTAAGGTTAGGGTTAGGGTTAGATGTAGGTTTTGCATTAGATTTAGTCTTAGTGTTAGGGTTAGGAGTTTGGTGTTAGGAATAGGGATATGGGTTATGTTTAGGGTTAGAATTAGGCTTAGGGTTAGGGTTAGGGTTAGGGTTAGGGTTAGCCTTTAGGGTTAGGGTTAGTGTTATGGTCCGATGTTAGGTTTAGTGTCCGGTTTAGGGTTAGGGTTAGGTTTATGCTAAGGTTAGGGTTCGGGTTAGTTTTTACAGTTAGGGTTAGTGTTAGTATAAGTGGTAGGTTTAGGGTTAGGGTAAGGGATTAATGTTAGGTTTATTGTTAGTGTCATGCTTAGGGTTAGGGTTAGGGTTAGGTTTTTAGGTTAGTGTTAGGGTTAGGGTTAGTTTCATGGTTATGGTTAGGGTTATGGTTAGGGTTATTTTAGGGTTAGTGTTATGGTTAGAGGTTAGCATTCAGTTTTGGGTTTGTTTTACGATTAGGGTTAGTGTTAGGCTTAGGCTTAGAGGTGATGGTTAGTGTTAGGGTTAGGCTTAGGTTCAGGGTTAGGGTTAGGTTTAGGGTTAAGGATAGGGTTATGGTTATGGTGAAGTTTAGTGTTAGGTTACGGTTAGGGTTAGGGTTAGGTTTAGAGTTAGGGTTAGGGTTAGTATTAGAATTTAGGGTTAGGTTTACGCTTAGTGTTAGGGTTATGATTAACATTAGGGTTAGGGTTTAGGTGTATGGATAGAGTTAGGGTTGGGTTTTGGGTTACGGTTATGGTTAAGGTAATGATTAGGGTCAGGTTTAGGTTTAGCGTTAGAGTTAGGTGTAGGGTTAGGTTTAGGGTTAGTTTTAGAGTTAGAGTTAGGGTTAGGGTTAGGTTTAGGGTTAGGGATTAAGTGTTAGCGATAGGGATAGGGTTAGAGTTAGGTTTAGTGTTCGGTTTAGTGTTAGGGTTAGGTTAGGGAGAGTGTTCAGGTTCAGGTTAGGGTTTAGGTTTAGGTTTAGGTTTAGGGTTAGGTTTTACTTTAATTTTAGGGTGACCATTATTGTTAGGGTTACAAGTTAGTTTTAGTGGTAGCATTAGCGTTACGGTTAGGATTAGCGTTACATGTTATCATTTGGTTTTGTGTTAGAGTTAGGGTTAGGGTTAGTGTTAGGGTTAGTCTTAGAGGTTACGGTTCAGGTTATGGTTAGGTTTAGGGTTAGGATTAAAGCTTAGGTTCAGGGTTACGGTTAGTGTTAGGGTTAGGGTTACGGTTAGAGTTTAGGGTTAGGTTTAAAGTTAGGGTTAGAGTTTGGGTTAGTGTTATTTTTAGAGGTTAGCGTTTGTTTTAAGGTTAGAGTTAGGGTTAGGGTTAGGGTTAGTGTTAGGCTTAGAGGTTATGGTTATGGTTAGGGTTAGGTTGAGTTTTAAAGCTTAGGTTCAGTGTTAGGTTTAGGGTTAGGATAAGGGATAGGGTAAGAGTTAAGATTAGTGTTAGTGGTTAGTTTTAGGATTAGCGTTACGTTTAGAGTTAGGGGTAGATTTAGAAGTTAGTTATAGGGTTAGTTTTAGGGTTAGGGTTAGTGTGAGTTTTAGGGTTAGGGTTAGATTTAGGGTTAGGTTTAGCCTTAGGGTTATGATTAGGGTTAGTGTTACAATTAGTTTAGCGTTAGGGTTAGGGTTAGGTTTAGGTTCAGGGTTAGGATTAACGGTTAGCGTTAGGTTTGGGTTAGGGTTATGGATATAGCATAGGTTTAGGTTTAGTGTTAGAGTAAGAGTTAGGGTTCGTGTTACAGTTAGTGTTAGTGTTAGGGATAGGGTTAGGGTTATCGTTACAGGTTAGCATTAAGTTTAGTTATAGAGTATGTGATTAAGGTTAAGTTAGGGTGGGGCTTAGAAGTTATGTTTATGGTTATGGTTAGGGTTAGGGTTAAAGTTTAGGATTAGGATTAGGTTTAGCGTTAGTGTTAGGTATAGGGTAAGGGTTAGGATTAGGGTTAGTTGTTAGGTTATTTTTAGGTTTACGGTTAGGTTTAGGGTTAGGTTTAGAGGTTAGTGTTAGTATTAGGGTTAGGGTTAGGATTATTGCTAGGATTAGGCTTAGTTTTGGATTTAGGTTTAGGTTAGGGTTAGGGTTAGTGTTAGTTTTAGGTTTAGGGTTAGCTTTAGGGTTAGGGATAGGGTTACAGCAGGGCTTTGGGTTATGGTAAGGGTTATGGTTACGATTAAGTTAGGGTTAGAATTAAGGTTTGGTTTAGGATTATGGTTAGTGTTAGGATTTGGATTAGGATTAGGGTTATGGTTAGGGTTTGGCTTCTGATTACAGTTAGGTTTAGGGTTATGATGAGGTTAGGGTTAGTGTTAGTTTTAGGGTTAGGGTTATGGGTAGCGTTTGCGTTAGATTTAGGGTTAGTTTTAGGGTGAGTGTTAGGTTTAGGGGTTAGGTGTTAGTGATAGGGTTATAGTTAGGGTTAGGTTTAGGGTTAGGTTAAGGTTATGGTTATTGTTAGCTTTTAGGTTTTGGGTTACTTTTAGGGTTAATGTTATGGTTAGTATTAGGGATAGGATGAGGTTTAGGGTTAGGGTTAGTGTTAGGATTGGTGTTAGGGCTTAAGTTTAGGGGTTAGGCTTAGGGTTATGGCTTAGGTTTAGTTGTTAGGTTTAGGGGTTAGCGTTATATTTATTGTTAGGTTTAGGGTTAGGGTTAGGGTTACGATTAGGGTTAGAGATTATGATTACAGTTATTGTTATGGTTAGGGTAAGTGTTCCGGTTAGGTTTAGAGGTTAGTGTCAGGGTTAGGGTGGGGATTAGGTTTAGTTTTAAGTTTAGGGTTAGGGTTACAGTTAGAAGTTAGAGTTAGTGTTAGGGTTAGAGTTTGGGTTGGGCTTAGGGATACTGTTAGGTTTCGGGTTAGTGTTAGGGTTAGGGTTAGAGTCCTGGTTAGAGTTCATGTTGTGGTTATGGTTAGGGTTATGATTAGGTTGAGGGTTAGCCTTAGGGCTAGGGTTAGGTTTAGTGGTAGTTTTAGCGTTAGGTTTAGCATTAGGATTAGGGGTAGGTGTTCGGGATAGGGATAGCTTTACTGTAGGGTTAATGTTAGGTTTACGGTTAGGGTTAGGGTTACAGATAGTGTAAGTTTTATGGTTAGTGTTAGGGTTAGGGTTAGGGTTACGGTTAGCCTTAGGTTTACAGTTAGGGTTAGGGATAGTGGGTTAGGGTTAGGGTTAGTGTTAGCATTAGGCTTAGAGGTTATGGTTAGGGATAGTGTTAGGGATAGGTGAAAGCTTAGGTTCACTGTTAGGGTTAGTGTTAGACTTAGGATTTGGAATAGGGTAATGGTTAGGATTAGTGTTAGTGGTTAGTTTTAAGTTTAGGATTACGATTAGGGTTAGGGTTAGGGTTAAAAGTTTTAGGGTTAGGTTTAGGGTTGAGGTTAGGGTTAGGACTACAATTAGGTTAGTGTTATGCTTAGGGTTAGGGTTATGGTTATGGTTAGGGTTTGCGTTACATCTAGTGTTAGGGTTCGGGTGAAGGTTACCATTAGGTTTAGGGGTTAGGTGTTAGGGATAGGGTTATGAGTTAGTGTTAGGGTTAGTGTTATGGTTCGTGTTAGGTTGAGGTTTAGGGTTAGGGTTAGATTTAGGGTTAGAAGTTAGGTTTAGTGTTAAGTTTTGGTTTAGGGTTAGGGATACGTTTAAAGTTTGGGTTAGTGTTAGAGGTTAGGTTTAGTGTTAGGGTTAGGTCTAGTGTTAGGTTTAGTGTTAGTATTAGATGTTAGGATCAGGGTCAGGGTTAACATTAGGGTTAGGGATATGGCAGGGTTATGCTAGTGTTAGGTTTAGGGTTACATATTACAGTCAGGTTTAGGGTTAGTTTAAGGGGTAGGTTTAGGGTTCAGGTAAGGGAATAATGTTAGGTTTAGTGTTAAGGTTATTGTTATGTTTAGGGTTAGGGTTTCAGATAGGATTAGCAGTTAGTGTTAGGTGTATGGTTAGTTTTATGGTCAGGTTTAGGGTTAGGGTTACGTTAGATTTAGAGTTAGGGTTTAGGAGTTAGGGAGAGGGGTAAGGTTAGGCTTCAGGTTACAGTTAGGGTTAGGGTTATGATTAGGTTGAGGGTTAGGCTTAGTGTTATGGTTAGGGTTAAATTTTGTTTTAATTTTAGGGTTAGGTTTAGCGTTAGGTTTAGGGGTTACATGTTCGGGATAGGGTTAGTTTTACAGTTAGTTTTACGGTTAGGTTTAGGATTAGGGATAGTGTTAGGTTTAGGGTTATGGTTTAGTGTTAGGGTTACGGTTAGCCTTAGGTTTACAGTTAGGGTTAGGGATAGTGGGTTAGGGTTAGGGTTAGTGTTAGCATTAGGCTTAGAGGTTATGGTTAGGGATAGTGTTAGGGATAGGTTGAAAGCTTAGGTTCACTGTTAGGGTTAGAGTTAGACTTAGGGTTAGGAATAGGGTTATGGTTAGGATTAGTGTTAGTGGTTAGTTTTAAGTTTAGGATTACAATTAGGGTTAGGGTTAGGGTTAAAGGTTAGTTTTAGGGTTAGGTTTAGGGTTCAGGTTAGGGTTAGGACTACAATTAGGTTAATGTTATGATTAGGGTTAGGGTTATGGTTAGGGTTAGGGTTTGCGTTACATCTAGCGTTAGGGTTCGGGTGAAGGTTACCGTTAGGTTTAGGGGTTAGGTGTTAGGGATAGGGTTATGAGTTAGTGTTAGGGTTAGTGTTATGATTCGTGTTAGGTTGAGGTTTAGGGTTAGGGTTACAATTAGGGTTAGAAGTTAGGTTTAATGTTAGGCTTTGGTTTAGGGTTAGGGATAGGTTTAAAGTTAGGGTTAGTGTTAGAGGTTAGGTTTAGTGTTAGGGTTAGGTCTAGTGTTAGGTTTAGTGTTAGTATTAGATGTTAGGGTTAGGGTCAGGGTTAGCATTAGGGTTAGGGTTATGGCAGGGTTATGCTAGTGTTAGGTTTAGGGTTATGTATTACAGTCAGGTTTAGGGTTAGTTTAAGGGGTAGGTTTAGGGTTCAGGTAAGGGATTAATGTTAGGTTTAGTGTTAAGGTTATTGTTATATTTAGGGTTAGGGTTTCAGATAGGATTAGCAGTTAGTGTTAGGTGTATGGTTAGTTTTATGGTCAGGTTTAGGGTTAGGGTTACTGTTAAGCATATGCTAGTGTTAGGGTTTTGGTTAGGGTTAGCTATTCCATCAAGTTTAGGGTTAGTTTAAGGGGTAGAGTTAGGGTTAGGGTAAGGGATTAATGTTAAGTTTCGTGTTAGGTTTATTGTTATGGTTAGGGTTAGGGTTAGGTTTAGGGTTAATTTTAGAGTTTAGTGCTAGTGTTAGTGTTTGGTTTAGTGTTAAGTTAGAGTTTAGGGTAAGGTTTACGGCTAGGGTTAGGGTTTGTGTTGGGTTAGGCTTAGGGTTATGCTTAGAAGTTACATTAGGTTTCGGCTTAGATTTAGCATTAGGGTTAGTGTTAGGCTTAGGCTTAGAGGTGATGGTTAGGGTTAGTGTCAGGCTTAGGGCTAAAGCATAGGTTAAGGGTTAGGTTTAGGGTTAGGGTTAGGGAACAGGTAATGGTTAGGATGAGGGTTAGTGGTTAGGTTTAGAGTTAGTGCTAGTGTTAGATTTAGTGGTTAATGTTAGTGTTAGGATTAGTGTTAGGGTTAGTGTTAGTGTTAGGGTTATTGTTAGAATTAGGGTTATGGTTTGGTTTAGGCATAGGGTTATGGTTTGTGTTAGTGTTAGAATTAGATTAGAATTAGGGTTAGGGTTACGTTTAGGCGTAAGGTGTTAGGGATAGGGTTATGGTTATGGCTATGGTTAGGGTTAGGATTAGTGTTTGGGTTATGGTTAGGATTAGAATTTAGGGTTATGCTTAGGGTTTGGTCAGGTTTAGGGGTTAGCTGTTTGGAATAGATTTATAGTTATGGTAAGGTTTATTGTTTGGTTAGGGTTAGGGTTAGGTTTAGGGTTAGGTTTAGTGTTAGGATTACAATTTTGGGTTAGGATTAGGGTTAGGTTTACAGTTAGGTTTTGGTTTAGGATTAGATTTAGGGTTAGGCTTAGTTGTTAGATGTTAGTGTTAGGGTCATGGTTAGGGTTAAGGTTATGGTTAGAGGTTAGCGTTAGGTTTAGTGTTAAGGTTTGTGTTAGGGTTAGGGTTAGAGTTAAAGGTTAGGCTTAGGGTTGGGGTTACTGTTAGAGTTTAGGGTTAGTGTTAGAGTAAGTTTTAGGGTTAGGTTTAGGCTTAGTGTTAGGGTTATGATTTAGGTTAGGGTTAAGCATTACCTGTTAGGGAGATGGTTAGTATTGGGCTTTGGTTTATGGTTAGAGTTAGGGTTACAATTATTTTTAGGGTTAGGGTTAGTGTTAGACTTATGGGTAGTGTTAGGTTTAGCATTAGGTTTGGAGTTAGGGTTAGGGTTTAGGTGTTAACGATAGGGTTAGGGTTAGGGTTTGGTTTAGTGTTCGGTTTAAGGTTAGGGGTAGTGTTAGTTTTAGGGTTAGGGTTTAGGGCTAGGGTTAGGTGTAGGGTTAGGGTTAGCTTTAGTTTTAGTGTTAGGGTTAGTGTTAGGGTTAGAATTTAGTTTTAGAGTTAGAGTTAGCATTAGGTTTAGGTTAGGGATAGGGGTAATGGTTAGAGGTTAGCGTTTGGTTTAGGGTTAGAGTTAGGGTTAGAGTTAGTGCTAGGGTTAGGCTTAGACGTTATGGTTAAGGTAAGGGCTAGTGTGAGGGATACGGTAAGGGTTAGGATTAGGGTTAGTGGTTAATTGTAGCGTTAGGGTTACAGTTAGGGTTAGGATTTGATTTAGAGGTTAGTGTTAGTGTTAGGGTTAGGGTTAGTGTTAGGGTTAGGGTTAGTGTGAGGCCTAGAGTTAGGGTTAGAGTTAGGGTTAGGTTTAGGCTTAGGGTTATGGTTAGGGTTAGTGTTATAATTAGGTTAGTGTTAGGGTTAGGATTAGGGTTAGGTTTAGGGTTAGATTTAGGCTTAAGGTTAGCGTTAGTAATTAGCGTTAGGTTTGGTTTAGGGCTATGGTTAAAGCTTAGGTTTAGGTTTAGGGTTTAGTTTCAGGTTTAGGCTTAGTGTTAGGGTTAGTGTTAGGGTTAGGGTTAGGTTTAGCATTAGGGTTAGGGCATAGGTGTTAGGGATCAGGTTATGGTTAGGGTAGGGTTAGGGTTACATTGAGGCTTAGAAGTTATGGTTAGTGTTAGGGTTAGGGTTTAAGTTTATTTAAGGTTAGGGTTAGCGTCAGAGTTAGGGATAGGGTAAGGGTTAGGGTTACGGTTAGTCGCTAGGTTTAGCATTACGTTTACAGTTAGGTTTAGGGTTAGCTTTAGAGGTTAGTGTTGGGGTTAGTGTTAGGGTTAGGGTTAGGGTTAGGGTTAGGGTTAGGTTTAAGGTTAGTTTTAGAGTTAGGTTTAGGTTTAGTGTTAGGGTGAGCTTTAGGGTTAGGTTTAGGTTTAGGTATAGGGTTGCATCTAGGTTTCGTGTTATGGTGAGGGTTAGGGTTACGATTAGTTCAGGATTAGAGTTAGGGTTAGGTTTAGGCTTACAGGTAGTGTCAGGATTTTGATTAGGATTAGGGTTAGGGTTAGTGTTAGGTTTTGGGGTTAGGTGTTAGGGATAGTGTTAAGGTTAGGCTTAGGGTTAGGGTTAGTGTTAGGTTTTTGTTTTAATTTTAGGGTTAGGTTTAGCATTAGTGTTAGGGCTTACGTGTTCGGGATAGTGTTAGGATTAGGATTAGGGTTAGTTTTACTTTTAGGGTTAGGGTTAGGGTTAGTGTTAGGTTAGGGTTAGTGTTAGGTTTAGGTTTATGGTTTAGTGTTAGGGTTACAGTTAGGTTTACGGTTACTTTTAGGCTTCGGGTTAGAGTTATGGTTAGGGTTACGATTAGATTAGGGCTAATTTTTGGCTTAGGATTAGATGTTAGGGATAATTTTAGGGTTAAGGTTAGTGTTACGGTTAGAGTTCAGGGTTATGGTTAGATTTAATTTAGGGTTAGTGTTATGGTTAGAGGTTAGCATTAGGTTTGGATTAGGGTTAGGGTTAAAGCGGAGTTGTAATGTTAGGCTTAGTGTTAGGGTTAGGTTTAGTGTTAGGTTAAGGGTTATGGTTAGGGATAGGGTTATGGTTAGAGATTAGCATTTGGGTTAGGGTTAGGGTTAGGTTAGGGTTAGGGTTAGAGATAATGTTTAGGGTTAGGTTTAAAGCTTAGGTTAAGGGTTAGGGTTAATGTTAGGATTAGGTTTAGAGATATGGTAAAGGTTAGGGTTAGTGTTAGTGGTTAGCTTTAGGGGTAGGGTTATGATTAGGGTTAGGTTTAGAGGTTAGTGTTAGTGTTAGTGTTAGGTTTACGGTTAGTGTTACTGTTAGTGTTAGTGTTAGTGTTAGTGTTAGTGTTAGGGTTAGGGTTAGAGTTAGAGTTAGAGTTAGGCTTAGGGTTAGGCTTTAGGGTTATGGTTAGGTTTTAGATTACAATTAGGTTAGGGTTAGGGTTCAGGTTAGATTTAGGTTTTGTGTTAGATTTAGTGTTAGTGTTAGGGTTAGTGTTAGGGTTATGGCTTAGGTGTTAGGAATAGGGATATGGGTTAGGTTTAGGGTTAGAATTAGGGTTAGGGTTAGGGTTACGGTTAGGGTTAGCATTAGGGTTAGGGTTAGTGTTAGGGTTAGTGTTATTGTTGGTGTTAGTGTTAGGTTTAGGGGTTAGGTGTTAGGAATAGGGATATGGGTTATGTTTAGGGTTAAAATTAGGGTCAGGGTTAGAGTTACGGTTAGGGTTAGCATTTAGAGTTAGGTTAGTTTTAGTGTTAGTGTTATTGTTGGGGTTAGGGTTAGATTGAGGTTTAGGGTTAGGGTTAGTTTTATGGTCAGATGTTAGGTTAAGGTTAGGGTTAGGGTTATGCTAAGGTTAGGGTTTGGGTTAGGTATTACAGTCAGGGTTAGTGTTGGTATAAGGTGTAGGTTTAGGTTTAGGGTAAGGTATTAATGTTAGGTTTAGAGTTAGGTTCATGGTTAGGTTTAGGTTTAGGGTTAGTGTTATTGTTGGGGTTAGGGTTAGATTGAGGTTTAGTGTTAGGGTTAGTGTTAGGGTTAGATGTTAGGTTTCGTGTTCGGGTTAGGGTTAGTGTTAGGGTTATGCTAAGTTTAGGGTTCGGGTTAGGTATTACAGTCAGGGTTAGTGTTAGTATAAGGGATAGGTTTAGGGTTAGGGTAAGGGACTAATGTTAAGTTTAGGTTAGAGTCATGGTTAGGGTTATGGTTAGGGTTAGGTTTTTAGGTTAGTGTTAGTGTTAGGGTTAGGGTTAGGGTTTTGGTTAGTGTTTGGTTTAAGGTTAGGGTTATTGTTAGGGTTATTGTTCTGGTTAGAGGTTAGCATTCAATTTTGGGTTAGATTTAGGGTTAGGCTTAGAGGTGATGATTAGTGTTAGGGTTAGGCTTAGGGTTAAAGCTTAGGTTCAGGGCTAGGGATAGGGTTCGGGTTATGGATAGAGTCATGGTTATGGTGAGGTTTACTGTTAGGTTAGGTTTAGGGTTAGGGTTAGCTTTAGGGTTAGAGTAAGGGTTAGGGTTTGTGTTAGGGATAGGGTTTTATGGTTAGGGTTCAGTTTAGGATTAGTGTTAGGCTTAGGCTTAGGGTTAGGCTTAGAGTTAGAGTTAGGTTTAGGGGTGTTCACCCCCTAAAGCATAAGCATAAATGTAACGATAAACCTAACACTATATGGTTATGATTAGGTTTAGGGTTAGGCTTAGGGTTAGTGTTAGGGTTAGATTTTGTTTTGATGTTAGGGTTAGGTTTATCATAAGGGTTAGGGGTTACGTGTTCGGGAAAGGGTTAGGGTTAGGGTTAGTTTTACGGTTAGGGTTTAGGATAGTGTTAGGTTTAGGGTTATGGTTTAGTGTTAGTGTTTGGGTTAGGGTTAGGGTTACATTTATGCTTCGGGTTACATTTATGGTTACAGTTATGATTAGGTTAGGGCTAGGTTTGGGTTAGGATTAGATGTTAGGGATAGTTTTAGGGTTAGGGTTAGTGTTACGGTTATTGTTTATTCTTAGGCTTAGAGGTGATGATTAGTGTTAGGGTTAGGCTTACAGTTAAAGCTTAGGTTCAGGGCTAGGGTTAGGGTTAGGGTTATGGATAGAGTTATGGTTATGGTGAACACCCCTAAACCCCATATACCTAGTGTTAGGTATATGGTTATGAGTTAGGGTTAGGGTTAGTGTTATTGTTAGGGTTAGAGTTATGTTGAGGTTTAGAGTTAGGGTTAGGGTTAGTGTTAGAGGTATGGGTTAACGTTAGGGTTAGCATTAGGGTTAGGGATATGGTTAGGGTTATGCTAGTGTTAGAGTTAGGGTTACGTATTTCAGTCAGGGTTAGGGTTAGTTTAAGGGGTAGGGTTAGGCTTCAGGTAAGGGATTAATGTTAGGTTTAGTGTTAGGGTTATGTTTACAGTTAGGGTTAGGTTTAGAGATAGGATTAGAAATTAGTGTTAGGGGTATGGTTAGTTTTATGGTTACGTTTAGGGTTAGGGTTAGAGTTAGAATTAGTGTTAGGGTTTAGGAGTTAGTGAGAGGGTTAAGGTTAGGCTTCGGGTTACCGTTAGGGTTAGAGTTACGATTAGGTTTAGGGTTAGGCTTAGGGTTAGTGTTAGGGTTAGATTTTGTTTTGATGTTAGTGTTAGGTTTATTGTAAGGGTTAAGGGTTATGTGTTCAGGAAAGGGTTAGGGTTAGGGTTAGTTTTACGGTTAGGGTTAAGGATAGTGTTAGGTTTAGGGTTATGGTTTAGTGTTAGTGTTTGGGTTAGGGTTAGGGTTACATTTATGCTTCGGGTTACATTTATGGTTAGAGTTATGATTAGGTTAGGGCTAGGTTTGGGTTAGGATTAGATGTTAGGGATAGTTTTAGGGTTAGGGTTAGTGTTACGGTTAGAGTTCAGGTTTACGGTTAGGTTTAAGTTTAGGGTTAGTGTTATGGTTAGAGGTTAGCGTTAGGTTTGGGTTAGGGTTAGGGTTAATGCTGAGGTTTAGTGTTAGGCTTAGTGTTAGGGTTAGGTTCAGTGTTAGGTTAAGGGTTATGGGTAGGGATAGGGTTATGTTTAGAGGTTAGCTTTTGGTTTAGGGTTAGAGTTAGGGCTAGTGTCAGGGTTAGGTTTAGGCTTAGAGGTTAGTGTTAGTGTTAAAGCTTAGGTTAAGGGGTAGGGTTAGGATTACATTTAGGGATAGGGTAAAGTTTAGGGTTAGCGTTACTGGTTAGCTTTAGGGGTAGGTTTACGATTAGGGTTAAGGTTAAGTTTAGGGGTTATTGTTAGTGTTAGTGTTAGGGTTAGCTTTAGTGTTATTGTTAGTGTTAGTGTTAGGGTTAGAGTTAGATTTAGGGTTAGGCTTAGGGTTAGGTTTAGGGTTATGGTTAGGTTTTGGATTACAATTAGGTTAGGGTTAGGGTTAGGGTTAGATTTAGGTTTTGCGTTAGATTTAGTGTTAGTGTTAGTGTTAGGGTTAGGGTTATGGCTTAGGTGTTAGGAATAGGGATATGGGTTAGGTTTAGGGTTAGAATTAGGGTTAGGGTTAGGGTTACGGTTAGGGTTAGCATTAGGGTTAGGGTTAGTGTTAGGGTTAGTGTTATTGTTGGTGTTAGGGTTAGATTGAGGTTTAGGGTTATGGTTAGTGTTATGGTCAGATGTTAGGTTTAGTGTTCGGGTTAGTATTAGGGTTATTTTTATGCTAAGTTTAGGGTTTGGGTTAGGTATTATAGTCAGGGTTAGTGCTGGTATAAAGGGTAGGTTTAGGGTTAGGTTAAGGGATTAACGTTAGGTTTAGGGTTAGGGTCATGGTTAGGGTTAGGGTTAGGGTTATGGTTAGGGTTAATGTTATCGTTGGGGTTAGGGTTAGATTGACGTTTAGGGTTAGGGTTAGCATTATGGTTAGATGTTAGGTTTAGTGTTCGGGTTTGGGTTAGGGTTAGGGTTATGCTTAGGTTTGTGTTCGGGTTAGGTATTACAGTCAGGGTTATTGTTAGTATAAGGGATAGTTTTAGGGTTAGAGAAAGGGATTAATTTTTGCTTTAGGGTTAGGTTCATGGTTAGGGTTAGGGTTAGGATTTTAGGTTAGTGTATGTGTTAGGGTTAAGGTTAGTGTTATGGTTAAGGTTAGGTTTAAGGTTAGGGTTAGTGTTATGGTTAGAGGTTATCATTCAGTTTTGGGTTAGATTTAGGGTTAGGGTTATTGTTTATTCTTAGGCTTAGAGGTGATGATTAGTGTTAGGGTTAGGCTTACAGTTAAAGCTTAGGTTCAGGGCTAGGGTTAGGGTTAGGGTTATGGATAGAGTTATGGTTATGGTGAAGTTTAGTTTTAGGTTAGTTTTAGGGTTAGGGTTAGGTTTAGGTTTAGGGTTAGTATTAGAATTAAGGGTTAGGTTTAGGGTTAGGTTTATGCGTAGGGTTAGGGTTATGATTAAGGTTATGGTTAGGGGTTAGGCGTTAGGGATAGGGTTAGGGTTGGGCTTTGGGTTACTGTTAAGTTTAGTGTAATGATTACGGTTCGGTTTAGGGTTAGGGTTAGAATTAGTGGTAGGGTTAGTTTTAGGGTTAGTTTTAGAGATAGGGTTCGGGTGAGGGGTTAAGTGTTAGCGATAGGGATAGTGTTAAAGTTAGGAATAGTGTTCGGTTTAGTGTTAGGTTTAGGGTTAGGGATAGTGTTAAGTTTAGGGTTAGGGTTTAGGTTTAGGGTTAGGTTTAGGGTTTGGGTTAGCTTTAATGTTAGGGTTACGGTTAGTGTTAGGGTTACAAGTTAGGTTTAGTGTTAGGGTTTGTGTTAAGGTTAGTGTTAGGGTTAGGGTTAGGTTTAGAGGTTATCGTTTGTTTTAGTGTTAGAGTTAGAGTTAGGGTTAGAGTTAGTGTTAGGGTTAGGTTTAAGGTTATGGTTTGGATTATGGTTAGGGTTAGGGCTAGTGTTAAAGCTTAGGTTCAGGGTTACGGTTAGTGTTAGGGTTAGTGTTATGGTTAGAGTTTAGTGTTGGGTTTAATGTTCAGGTTAGCATTAGGGTTAGGGTTAGTGCTATGTTTAGAGGTTATCGTTTGTTTTAGGGTTAGAGTTAATGTTAGTGTTTGTCTTAGGGTTAGGGTTTTATGGTTAGGGTTAAGTTTAGGGTTAGGGTTAGGCTTAGGCTTAGGGTTAGGGTTAGGTTTCGGGTTAAGTTTAGAGGTTAGGTTTTAAGGATAGGGTTAGCGATTAGGCTTTGGGTTATGGTTAGGGTAAGCGTTAAGCTCATTATAAGGATTAGGGTTAGGTATATGTTTAGGTTTAGGGTTATGTTTATTCTTAGTGTTAGGGTTATGGATAGGATTAGGGTTAGGTTGAGGTTTAGGGTTAGGGTTAGGTTTAGGGTTACAAGGTTAGGGCTAGAGTTAAAGTTAGGGTTAGGGTAAGGTTTGGGTTATGTTTAGGATTAGGTTTAGGGTTTAGGGTTAGGGTTAGGGTTCGGGTTACAGTTAGGTTTAGGTTTGAGGTTAAGTTTAGGGTTAGTTTTAGGGTTAGGGTTAGGGTTAGCGTTAGTGTTATAGTTAGGGTTATTGTTATGTTTATGGTTAGGATTAGAGTTTAGCGTTAGTGTTAGTGTTATGGTTCGGGTTTGAGTTAGGGTTAGGTTTACGGTTAGACAAGGTTAGAGCTGCGTTTAGGTTTAGGGTTATGGCTATGGTTCCCTTTAGGGTTAGGGTTAGGGTTAGGTTTTGGGGTTACCACTTAGTGTTAAGTTTAGGGTTAGGGTCTGTGTAAGGGTTAGTGTTTTATGGTTAGGTTTAGGGTTAGTGTTTATGGTTTGGTTTAGGGTTACGGTTAGGTTTTTGGGTTAGATGTTAGGGATAGGTTAAGGTTAGGCTTCAGGTTACGTTTAGGGTTAGTGTTATGATTAGGTTTAGCGATAGGGTTAGTATTAGCATTAGGTTTAAGGTTAGGTTTAGGGTTAGTGTTAGGTTTAGCGTTAGGGTTAGGTGTTAGGTGTAAGGGATAGGGTCATGGTTCGGTTTAGGGTTAAAGTTGGGGTTAGGGTTAGTTTTAGGGTTAGGTTTAGTTTTAGGTTTAGGGATTGCTGTTAGGTTTAAGGTTAGTGTTAGTGTTATTTTTAGGTTTAGTGTTAAGGTTAGTGTTAGCATTAGGTTTAGGATTAGAGTTAGAGTCAGTGTTAGGCTTAGTGTTAGAGTTATGTGTTAGGTGTTAGGGATAGGGTTAGGGTTAGGGTTAAGTTTAAGGTTTGGGGTTGCTGTTAATTTTGGTGTTAGGGTTAGGGTTAGTGTTAGGGTTAGGGTTAGGTTTAGGGTTAGGCTTAGCATTAGCGTTAGGTTTAGTGTTAAAGTTAGAGTCAGGGTTAGGCTTAGTTTTGGCGTTATGTGTTAGTTGTTAGGGCTAGGGTTAGGTTAGGTTAAGTTTAAGGTTTGGGTTCGTTTTAAATTTGGGGTTAGGTTTAGGGATAGGGTTAGGGTTAGGATTTAGGGTTAGTGATAGGTTTACAGTTAGGTTTAGGTTTAGTGTTAGGCATTGGATTAGGCTTAGAGGTTAGGGTTTGGGTTAGGGTTAGGTTGAGGGTTAGTGCTAGGGTTAAGGTTAGATTTTAGGGTTAGGGTTTTTGTTAAGGATAGGATTCCGGTTAGAGTTACGGTTAGAAGTGAGCGTTAGTGTTAGTGTTAGGGTTAGGGTTAGAGGTTAGGGTTAAGGTTAGTGTTAGGTTTAGGGTTATGTCTTAGGGTTAGGGTTAGGGTTACGGTCATGGATAGGGTTAAGGGTAAGTGTTAGGGTTAGGGGTTAGGGGTATATTTAGGGTTAGGGTTAGCTTTAATAGTTACATGTTAGGGATAGGGTCAGTGTCTGGCTTCTGATTATGTTTAGGGTTGGGGTTATAATTAGGTTTATGGTTAGTGTTAGGGTTAGGATTACGATTAGGTTTAAGCTTAGAGTTAGGGTTAGATTTTCGGTTAGTATTAGGGGTTAGGTGTTAAAGATATGGTTAGGGTTATGGTTAGGGTTACGGTTTGTGTTAGTGTTACGTTTAGGTTCATAGCTGGGTTAGTGTTAGGGTTTGGGTTAGGGTTAGGTGTTAGGGATAGGGTAAGTTTTCGGGTTAGGTTTAGGTTTAGGATTTAGTGTTATGGTTAGGGTTAGCGTTATTGCAAGTGTTAGGGTTAGGCTTACGTTCAGTTTAGGGTTAGGGTTAGGATGAAGTTTAGGGATTAGGGTTAACGTTAGGGTTAGTGTTAGTGTTAATCTCAGTTTGTGGATTAGGTTTAGGGATAGGTTTAGGGTTAGGGTTAGGTTTATTTTTAGGGTTAGTGTTAGGGATAGGGTTAGGCCTAGGTTTAGGGTTAGGGATAGGGTTACTGTTAGGGTTTAGGGTTTAGGGTTACAGTTAGTGTTAGGGTTAGGTGTTACAATTAGTGTTAGTGTTTGGGTTAGGGTTAGGGTTAGGGTTAGGTTTAGGGTTAGGTTTAGAAGGTTAGGGTTAGAGTTAGGGTGAAGGTTACGGTTAGGCTTAGAGTTAGTGGTAGGGTTAGGATTAGGTTTAGGGTTCGGGTTAGGGTTAGCGTTAGGGTTAGAGTTAGGTGTAGCATTAGATTTAGGGTTAGGTTTAGGTTAGGATTAGGGTTAATGTTAGTTTTAGGTTTGGATTAGGGGTTAGTTTTTGGGATAGGGTTAGGTTTAGGCTTAGGTTATGGTTAGGTTTAGGGTTGTGAATATGTTTAGGGTTAGTGTTAGGGTTAGCATTAGGTTTAATGTTAGGGTTAGGGTTAGTGTTAGGCTTACAGTTAGGGTTAGGTTTAGTGTTAGTGTTAGGGTTCGACAGGGTTAGTTTTAGGGTTAGGTTTAGGGTTTAGGATATGGTTTGGGTTTGGGTTAGGGTTAGGTGTTAGAGTTAGAGGTTTAGGTTTAGGTTTAGGGTTAGGGTTAGCGTTAGTGCTAGGGTTAGTGTTAGGGTTAGGGATAGTGTTAGGGTTAGGGTTAGCATTAGTGTTATATTTAGGGATTAGGGTTAGGTTTAGTTTAGGGTTAGTGTTAGGTTGAGTTTAGGGTTGATGTTAGGTTTTAGGGATAGGGTTAGGTTTTTACTTCGGATTACGATTTGGGTTAGGCTTATGAATAGGTTTAGTGTTACGTTCCGGTTAGCGTTAGTTTTAGAGTTAGGGTTAGGGTTAGTTTTAGGGTTATGTTTAGGGTTAGTGTTACGGTTAGTGTTAGGGTTAGGTTTAGGTTTAGGATTAGGGTTAGGGTTAGGGTTAGAATGTTAGTGTTAGCATTAGGGTTATGGTTCATGTTAGTGTTAGGGTTTGGCTTATGGTTATGTTTAGGTTTAGGTTTAGGGTTAGGGATAGTGTTAGCTTTAGTTTTAGGGTTAGTGTTAGTTATAGTGTTCAAGTTAGGGTTAGGGTTAGTGTTAGGTTTAGGTTTAGGTTTAGGGTTAGGCTTAGGGTTAGAAGTTAGTTTTAAAGTGAGGGTTTGGGTTAGGGCTAGGGTTTGGGTTAGATGTTAGGGATAGGGTTAGGGTTAGCGTTAGGGTTAGGGTTTGGGTTAGGTATTAGGGATAGGTTTAGTGTTAGGGTTTAGGTAGGGTTAGTGTTGATTGTTTCTGTTAAATTTAGGGTTATGGTAAGAGATTGAGTTAGGCTTACGTATTAGGGTTAGTGTTCGGGTTAGTGTTAGGGATAGGGTTATGGTTAGGGTTAGGGATTATGGTTAGGGATAGGGTAAGGTTTAGTGTTAGGCTCAGTATTAGGATTAGGGTTAGCGATAGGTTTAGGGTTTGGGTTAGGTTTATTGTTAGGTTTTAGGATTGGGGATGCAATTAGTTTTAGGTTTAGGATTAGGGTTATGGGTTAGGGTTAAGGTTAGGGTTAGTTTTCGGGTTAGTGTTAGGGTTATGGCTAGAGATAATATTAGGGATAGTGTTAGGGTTAGGGTTAGGGTTAGGATTATTGTTAGGTTTTGGCTTAGTTTTAGGTGTTAGGAGTTAGGGATATGCTTATAGTTAGGGATATTTTTAAGGTTATTCTTAGTGTTAGTTTTAGGTTCAAGGTTAGGGTTTAGGGTTAGGGTTAGGGTTTAGGGTTAGGGTTAGCGTTAGGGTTAGGGTTAATTTTACACTTAGGGTTAAGATTAGGGATTAGCGTTATGTGTAGTGTTAGGGTTCGGGTTCTGATTAGAGTTAGGTTTAGGGTTAGACAAGGTTAGAGTTGGGGTTAGTGTTAGGGTTATGGTTTTGTTTAGCTTCAGGGTTAGGGTTAGGATTTGGGGTTAATGTTAGAGTTAGGGTTAGGGTTTGTGTTAGGATTAGGGTTTCATGGTTAGGGTTAGGGTTAGCGTTAGTGTTTATGGTTAGGGTTTATGTTTAGGATTAGTGTGAGGCTTAGTGCTAGGGTTAGACTTAAGTTTAGGTTTAGGGTTAGGATTAGGGTTATGGTTAGGGTTAGGGCTAGGGATAGGATTAGGGATAGTGTTAGGGTTAGAGTTTGGCTTAGGTTAATTGTTAATTTTTGGTTTAGGGTTAGGTTAAGTGTTAGGGTTAGGATTAGTGATAGCTTTAGGGTTAAGGATTGTGTTATTTTTATGGTTAGGGTTAGGGTTAGGGTTAGAGGTTAGGATTAGTGTTAAGGTTAGCATTACAGTTAGGGTTAGGGTTAGGGTTAGCATTAGGTTTAGTGTTAGGGCTAGGTTTACAGTTAGGGTTTGGGTTAGGGTTAGGGGTTAGAGTTAGAGGTGACGGTTAGGGTTAGTGTTAGGGTTAGAATTTAGGGTTAGGGTTTGTGTTAGAATAATGGTTAGGGTTAGGGTTAGAGTTTAAGGTTCGGGTTAGTGTTAATGTTAGTATATGGCTTTGGGTTAGGATTATGGTTTGTCTTAGGGTTAGGCATTTATGGTTAGGGTCCTTAGAGTTAGGTTTTAGGCTTAGGGCTAGGGTTAAGCTTAGGTTTAGGGTTAGGCTTAGGGTTAGGGTTAGGTGTAGGTTTAGGGGTTAGGTGCTAGGGATAGTGTTAGGGTTACACTTCCAGTTTCAGTTAGTGTTAGGGGTCTGATTAGGTTTAGGGTTAGACTTAGTGTTAGTGTGAGGTTTAGGTTTAGGGTTAGGGCTTAGGTGTTATGGATAGATTAGGGTTAGTTTTAGGGTTAAGTTTTGGGTTAGGGTTAGGGTTAGCGTTTAGTGTTAGGGTTGGGGTTACTGTTAGGTTTAGGTTTAGGGTTAGGGTTAGAGTTAGGGTTAGCTTTAGAGGTTAGCGGTAGGGTCATGGTTAGGTTTCAGGTTAGGGTTAGTATTAGTGCTAGGTTTACGTGTAGGCTTATGCTTAGGTGTTAGGAATAGGGTTATCGTTAGGGTGAAGGTTAATGTTCGGGCTAGGGTTAATTTTAGGGTTAGGGTTAGGGTTTAGGTTCTGGGATAGGGTTACAGTTAGGTTTAGTTTCAGTGTTAGGTTTAGGCATAGGGTTAGGGTTAGATGTTAGGGATAGTGTTAGCGTTTAGGGTCAGGTTTAGTGTTATGGTTAGGTTTCTGTTTAGGGTTAACGGTAGAAGCTAGCGTTAGGATTAGTTAGTTAGAGTTTAGCGTTAGAGGTAGGCTTAGGATTAGGGCTTAAGTTTAGGGTTAGGGTTAGGTTTATGTGTGGGTCTAAGAGTTAGGGTTACGTTTAGAGTTTAGGGTTATGGTTAGGGTTATGATTATGTTAGGGTTAGTTTTAGGTGTTAGTTGTTAGGTGTAGGGTCATTGTTAGGCCTCGGATTATGGTTAGGTTTAAGGTTACGATTAGGTTTAGGTTTGGTGTTAGGTTTAGATTTAGGGTTAGGGTTACGTTTCGAGTTAGGGTTAGGGTTAGGGTTAGGGTTAGGTTTAGGGTTTTGAATAGGTTTAGGAATAGGGTTAGGTGTAGCGTTAGGTTTAGTGTTAGTGTTAGGTTTAGTGTTATGGTTAGGGTTAGGATTATGGTTCAGATTAGTGTTAGGATTAAGGTTAGGGTTACGGTTAATTTTAAGGTTAGGTTTAGGTTAGGGTTACTGTTTTCAGGTAGGGTTAGGGTTACGGTAAGGTTTAGGTTTAGGTTAGGGTTAGGGTTAGAGGTTACAGGTTAGTGTTAGAGTTAAGTTAACAGTTTGGGTTAGGTATAGGGTTAGGTGTTAAGGATAATACTAGGGTTATGGTTAGGGTTAGGATTATGTTTTGGTTTATGGTTAGGCTTAGTGTTAAGGTTTGGGTTAGGGATTAGGAATAGGTTTACCGTTACGGTTAGGGTTTGGGTTAGGGTTTAGTGTTACTGTTAGGTTTAGGATTATGGTAAGGTTTATGGTTAGGCTTATGTATTAGGGTTATTGTTCATGTTATGGTTAGGCATAAGGTTAGGGTAAGGTTTAGGGATTATGGTTAGGGTTAGTGTTAGGATTAGGGTTAGGGTTATTGTTAGGGTTAGGGTTAGGTTAGGTATAGGTTAGAGGTTAGGTGTTAGGGATAGGGTCAGGGTTAGGCTTCGGATTCTGGTTAGGGTTAAGGTTATGATTAGGTTTCGAGTTAGGGTTAGTGTTAGGGTTAGTGTTTGGGTTAGGGATAGGGTCCAGGCTTAGGGTTAGTGTTAGGGTTAGATTTTCAGTTAGGGGTAGGAATAAGTTAGGATTTGGTTCAGGGGTTAGGTATTAGGGATAGGGTCAGGGTTAGGTTACGAATTACAGTTAGGGTTAAGCTTAGGGTTAGGGTTAGATTTAGGTTTAGGGTAAGTGTTAGGGATAGGGTTAGCTTTACGGTTTGGTTTAGGTTTAGGTTTAGGGCTAGAGTTAGGGTTAGATTTTCCATTAGGATTAGGGTTTAGGTGTTAAGGATATGGTTAAGGGTATGGTTAATGTTACGGTTAGTGTTAGGGTTTGGGTTAGGTTTAGAGTTAGGGTTAGGGTTTGTGTTAGCATTAGGATTTTATGGTTAGGGTCCCTGAAGTTAGGGTCTAGGGTTAGGGTACGGTTAGGCTTAGGGTTAGGTTTAGGATTATGTTTAGGGTTAGGTTTACTATTAGGATTAGGGCTAGGGATAGGGTTAGAGATATTGTTAGGGTTAGGGTTATTGTTAAGTTTTGGTTTAAGGTTAGGTTTAGGGTTAGGGCTAGGGTTAGAGATAGTGTTAGGTTTAGGATTAGTGTTAGAGTTAGGGTTAGCATTAGTTTTAGGGTTGAGTTTAAGGTTAGGGTTAGTTTTAAGGTTAGTTTTAGGGTTAGAGTTAGGGATTAGTCGTAGGGTGAGCATTACGTTTAGGTTTAGGTTTAGGTTTATGCTAGGGTTAGGGTTAGAGGTGAGATGCTAGGGTTAGGGTTAGGTTTAGTTTTAGGGTTAGGGTTAGGGTTAGAAGTTATAGTTAGGGTCAGGGTTAGGTTTAGGTTTAGGGTTAGGGTTCTCCTCAGTTTTCGTGTTAGGGTTACGGTTAGTGCTAGGTTTATGTGTAAGCTTAGGGGTTAGGTGTTAGGGGTAGAGTTATGATTAGGGTTAATTTTAATGTTAGGGTTAGGGTTAATTTCAGGGTTAGGTTTAGGGTTTAGGTTTAGGGATAGCATTACGGTTACGTTTAGGTTTAGGGTTAGGCTTAGGGTTAGGGTTAGAGTTTAGGGTTAGGGTTAGGTTTAGAAGTTAGCGTTAGGGTAAGTGTTAGTATTAGTTTTCTGGTTAGGGTTATCGGTAGAAGTTAGTGTTAGGTTTATGGTTAGTGTTATAGTTAGAGTTTAGCGTTAGGCCTAAGGTTAGGATTAGGGCTTAGGGTTAGGGTTAGTGTTAGGTTTATGTTTAGTTCTAAGGGTTATGGCTAGGTTTAGAGGTTAGGGTTATGGTTAGGGTTAGGTTTTTATTTGGATTATGTGTAGGTATTAGTTGTTAAGTATAGGGTCATTGTTAGGCTTCGCATTATGGTTAGGTTTAGGGTTACGATTAGGTTTAGGTTTGGTGTTAGCTTTAGAGTTAGGTTTAGGGTTAGGTTTAGAGTTACAGTTAGGGTTAGATTTTCAGTTTGGGTTAGGGGTTAGGTGTTAATTATGTAGTTAGGGTTATGGGTAGCATTACGTTTATGTTTAGGCTTTTGTTTAGATTTACGAATGGGTTAGTGTTAGCGTTAGTGTTAGGGTTAGGGATTAGGTTTAGGGTTAGGGTTCAGGTTAGGGTTAGGTTTACGTGTTAGTGTTATGCTTAGGGTTAGGGTTATGGTAAACAATAGGGTTAGGGTTAGTGTTAGGGTCAGGTTTATGTTTAGGTCTAAGTGTTAGGATCAGGTTTAGGTGTTAGGGTTATGGTTAGCGTTAGGTCTATGTTAGGGTTAGCTTTAGGTGTTAGTTGTTCTGTAAAGGGTCATTGTTTGCCTTCAGATTACGGTTAGGTTTAGGGTTACGATTAGGTTTAGGTTTGAAGTTAGGTTTAGAGTTAGGGGTAGGATTAGGTTTAGAGTTAGAGGTAGGGTTAAATTTTCGGTTAGGGTTAGGGGTTAGGTGTTAAGGATATGCTTAGGTTTATGGATAGCGTTATGGTTAAAGTGAGAGTTTCGTTTAGGTTTATGGATGGGTTACTGTTAGCTTTAGGGTTAGGGTTAGGGATTAGGGTTAGGGTTAGAGATTAGGGTTAGGTTTAGTGTTTGGGTTAGGGTTAGGTTTACGGGTTAGTGTTATGCTTAGGATTAGGGTTATCGTAAGTGCTAGCGTTAGGCTTACGTATTAGAATTAGTGTTCAGGTTAGGGTTAGGGTTACTGTTAGGAATTAGGGTTAGGGTTCATGTTAGGGTTAGTGTTAGGCTCAGTATTAGGAATAGCGTTAGGGATAGATTTAGGGTTAGGTTTAGGATTATTGTTAGGGTTAGTGTTAGGTTTAAGGTTTCGGATAGGGTTAAGGTTAGGGTTAGGTGTAAGTGTTAGTGTTAGGGTAAGGGTTAGGGTTTAGGGTGAAGGTTAGAGTTAGGATTAGCAGTAGGGTTAGTGTTAGGGGTAGAAAGTTAGGGTTAGAGTTAGCGTGAGGGTTAGAGTTATGGTTATTGTTAGGGTTATGATTAGGTTTAGGGTTAAGGTTAGGGTTAGGGTTACGGTTAGTGTTAAGTGTAGGGTTAGGGTTAGGGTTAGTGTTAGGGTGAGGTTAGGGTTAGTGTTACGTTTAGGTTATGGTTAGGGGTTTGCTTTTAGTGATAGTGTTAGGGCTAGGCTTCGGGTTATGGTTAGGGTTAGGCCTTTGAATAGGTTTAGAAGTAGGGTTAGGTGTTAGGGTTAGGGTTAGGGTTAGGGTTAGGGTTAAGGTTAGGGTTAGGGTTACGGTTAGCGTTAGGTGTAGGGTTAGGTTTAGTGTTAGGGTGAGGTTAGGGTTAGCGGTTTGCTTTTAGGGATAGTGTTAGGGTTAGGCTTCGGGTTATGGTTAGGGTTAGGGCTTTGAATAGGTTTAGAAGTAGGGTTAGGTGTAGTGTTAGTTTTAGTGTTAGTGTTAGGTTTAGTGTTAGGGTTAGGATTAGGGTTAGGGTTCAAATTAGTGTTAGGATTAAGGTTAGGGTTATGGTTAATTTTAAGGTTAGGTTTAGGTTAGGTTTAGGGTTTTCACGCAGGGTTAGGGTTACTGTAAGGTTTAGCTTTAGGTTAGGTTTAGGGTTAGAGGTTAGAGGTTAGTGTTAGAGTTAGGTTAACAGTTTGGGTTAGGGATAGGATTAGGTGTTAATGATAATACTAGGGTTATGGTTAGGGTTACGGTTAGGGTTAGGGTTACGTTTAGGTTTATGGTTAGGCTTAGTGTTAAGGTTTGGGTTAGGGATTAGGGATAGGTTTACTGTTACGTTAGGGTTTGGGTTAGGGTTTAGTGTTACTGTTAGGTTTAGGATTATGGCAAGGGTTTTGGTTAGGCTTATGTATTAGGGTTATTGCTCATGTTATGGTTAAGCATAAGGTTTGGGTTAGGTTTAGGGATTATGGTTAGGGTTAGGTTTAGGATTAGGGTTAGGGTTACTGTTAGAGTTAGGGTTAGGTTAGGGATAGGTTAGGGGTTAGGTGTTAGGGATAGGGTCAGGGTTAGGGTTTGAATTCCGGTTAAGGTTAAGGTTATGATTAGGTTTCGGGTTGGGTTAGTGTTAGGGTTAGGTTTAGAGTTAGGGACTGGGTCCAGGCTTAGGGTTAGTGTTAGGGTTAGATTTTCAGTTAGGGGTAGGATTAAGTTAGGATTTGGTTCAGGGGTTAAGTATTTGGGATAGGGTCAGGGTTAGGTTATGAATTACAGTTAGGGTTAATGTTAGGGTTAGGGTTAGATTTAGGCTTAGGGTAAGTGTTAGGGTTAGGGTTAGGTTTAGGCTTTGGGTTAGGTTTAGGGTTAGGGTTAGAGTTAGTGTTAGATTTTCCATTAGGATTAGGGTTTAGGTGTAAAGGATATGTTTAAGGTTATGGTTAGTGTTATGGTTAGTGTTAGGGTTTGGGTTAGGTTTAGAGTTAGGGTTAGGGTTTGTGTTAGCATTAGGATTTTATGGTTAGGGTCCCTGGAGTTAGGGTTTAGGTTTAGGGTAGGGTTAGGCTTAGGGTTAGTTTTAGGGTTATGCTTAGGGTTAGGTTTATTATTAGGATTAGGGCTAGGGATAGGGTTAGAGATATTGTTAGGGTTAGGGTTATTGTTAAGTTTTGGGTTAGGGTTACGTTTAGGGTTAGGGCTAGGATAAGGATAGTGTTAGGTTTAGGATTAGTGTTAGGGTTAGGTTTAGAGGTTAGGATTAGAGTTAGGGTTAGCATTAGGTTTAGGGTTAAGTTTAGGGTTAGCGTTTGGGTTACGGTTAGGGTTAGGGTTCAGATTAGTGTTAGGGTTAAATATATGGTTAGGGTTAGTTTTATGGTTAGGTTTAGAGTTAGAGTTAGGGTTTAGTCGTTGTTGAGCTTTACATTTAGGTTTAGGTTAGGGTTAGGGTTAGATATTAGATGTTAGGGTTAGGGTTAGGGTTAGGGTTAGAGGTTATGGTTAGGGTCAGTGTTAGGTTTAGGTTTAGGGTTAGGGTTCTCCTCAGTTTTCGTGTTAGGGTTATGGTTAGTCCTAGGTTTATGTGTAAGCTTAGGGGTTAGGTGTTAGTGATAGTGTTATGATTAGGGTTAATTTTAATGTTAGGGTTAGGGTTAATTTCAGGGTTAGTTTTAGTGTTTAGCTTTAGGGATAGCGTTACAGTTATGTTTAGGTTTAGGGTTAGGGTTAGAGTTTAGGTTTAGGGCTTAAGTTTAGAAGTTAGGGTTGGGGTAAGTGTCAGCGTTAGTTTTCTGGTTAGGGTTATCGGTAGAAATTAGCGTTAGGTTTATGGTTAGGGTTATGGTTAGAGTTTAGCATTAGGGCAAGGGTTAGGAGTAGGGCTTAGGGTTAGGCTTAGTGTTAGTTTTATGTTTAGGTCTAATGGTTAGGGTTGGGTTTAGAGGTTAGCATTATGGTTAGGGTTAGGTTTTTATTTGGGTTATGTTTAGGTATTCGATGTTAGGTATAGGGTCATTGTTAGGCTTCACACTATGGTTACGGTTAGGGTTAGGGTTAGGATTAGGGTTTGGTTTCTGGTTCCGGTTAGGTGTGGGTTAGGGTTAGGCGTAGGTTTAGGTGTTAAGTGTTAGCGATAGTGTTAGGGTTATGCTTCAGGTTACGGTTAGGATTAGTTTTATGATGACGTTTAGGTTTAGTCTTAGTGTTAGCTTTAGGTTTAGGGTTAGGGCTAGGGCTTAGGTGTTACGGATAGGTTTAGTTTTAAGGTTAGGGTTAAGGATTGTGTTAGGGTAAGGTTTAGGCTTAGGTTTAGTGTTAGGTTTAGTGTTTAGTGTTAGGGTTAATGTTACGTTTAGTTTTAGGTTTAGGCTTAGTGTTAGAGGTTATGGTTAGTCAGGGTTAGGTTTAGGGTTAGGATTAGTGTTAGCATTAGTTTTCATTTTAGGTTTAGGGTTAGTGCTAGATTTAGGAGTAGGCTTAGGGGTTAGGTGTTAGGGATAGGGTTATAGTTAGGGTTAAGGTTAATGTTAGGGTTAGGGTCAATTTAAGGGTTAGTGCTAGGGTTTAGGGTTATGGATAGTGTTACAGTTAGGTTTAGGTTTGGGGTTACGGTTAGGCTTCAGGTTAGTGTTGGAGATTAGGGTTAGGGTTAGGGTTAGGTTTAGGGTTTGGGTCAGGTTACATTTAGCGTTTAGGGTTAGGGTTAGTGTTAGGGCTAGTTTTCCAGTTAGGGTTATGGGTAGAAGTTAGCGTTAGGTTTAGGGTTAGGGTTAGGGTTAGGGTTAGGGTTAGGGTTAGGGTTAGGGCTTAGTGTTAGGGTTAGCGTTAGGTTTATGTTTAGCTCTAACAGTTAGGGTTAGGTTTAGAAGTTAGGATTATGATTAGGGTTAGGTTTATATTTGAGTTAGGTTTAGGTGTTAGTTATGTATAGGGTCAGTGTTAGGCTTTGAATTACCTTTAGGTTTATGGTTATGATTAGGTTTAGGTTTGGTGTTAGGGTTAGAGTTTGTGTTTGGCTTAGGGTTAGAGTTAGACTTAGAATTAGATTTTCGGTTAGGGTTAGGGCTTAGGTGTTAAGGATATGCTTAGTGTTATGGGCAGTGTTATGCTTAGGGTTATGGTTTTGTTTAGGTTTATGGATTAGTTAGTGTTAGCATTAGGGTTAGTGTTAGGGATTAGGGTTAGGGTTAGGTTTCGGGTTAGAGTTAGGTTTACGTGTTAGTGTTATGCTTAGGGTTAGTGTTACGGGAAGCGTTAGTGTTAGGCTTTGGTATAAGTGTTAGTGTTCGGATTAGGTTTAGGGTTACGGTTAGGGATTAGGGTTAGTGTTAGGGTTAGTGTTAGGCTCAGTGTTAGGATTAGGGTTAGGGATAGGTTTAGGGTAAGGTTTAGGATTATTGTTAGGTTTAGTTTTAGGTTTAGGGTTAAGCTTAGGGTTAGGGATAGGGTTAGGGTTAGGTGTAGGTGTTAATGTTAGAGTTAGGGTTACGATTAGGAGTTAGGTTGAGGGTTAGTGTTAGGATTAGGATTAGGGTTTGAGTTAGGGTTAGAATGTTAGGGTTAGAGTTAGTGTGAGGGTTAGGTTTAGGGTTATTGTTAGTTTTATGATTAGGTTTAGGGTTAGGGTTACGGGAGGGTTAGGGTTAGCATTAGGGTTAGGGTTAGTGTTAGGGTTAGGGTTGAAATTAGGCTTAGTGTTAGGGTTTGGGTTAGGGTTAGTTTTATGGGTTAGTTTTAGGGTTAAGGTTAAGGTTAGGGTTTGTGTTAGGGTTAGTGTTAGGATTATTGTTAGGGTTAGGGTTAGTTTTGGAGTTAGGTTTAGGTTTAAGGTTAGGGTTAGTGTTAGTTTTAGGTTTAGGGTTAGCTTTAGGGTTAGCGATAGGGTTACAGCAGGGCTTTCGGTTATG
This sequence comes from Cavia porcellus, assembly GCF_034190915.1. Lineage (NCBI taxonomy): Eukaryota > Metazoa > Chordata > Mammalia > Rodentia > Caviidae > Cavia > Cavia porcellus. The sequence goes on from NW_026947518.1 coordinate 8,621,165, forward strand.
GTAAGGGTTATGGTTACGATTAGGTTAGGGTTAGAGTTAAGGTTTGGTTTAGAATTACGTTTAGTGTTAGGATTTGGATTAGGATTAGGGTTAAGGTTAGGGTTTGGCTTCTGATTACGGTTAGGTTTAGGGTTATGATGAGGTTAGGGTTAGTGTTAGTTTTAGCGTTAATATTATGGGTAGCTTTTGCGTTAGATTTAGGTTTAGTTTTAGGGTGAGAGTTAGGTTTAGGGGTTAGGTTTTAGTGATAGGGTTATAGTTAGGCTTAGGTTAGGGTTAGGTTTAAGGTTATGGTTATTGTTAGTGTTTAGCGTTGGGGTTGCATTTAGGATTATTGTTATGGTTAGTGTTAGGGTTAGGATGAGGTTTAGGGTTAGGGATAATGTTAGGATTAGTGTTAGGGCTTAAGGTTAGGGGTTAGACTTAGGGTTATGGCTTAGGTTTAGTCGTTAGGTTTAGGGGTTAGCATTATGTTTATTGTTAGGTTTAGGGTTAGGGTTAGGGTTAGGGTTAGGGTTATGAGTAGGGTTAGGATTATGGATACAGTTAGGGTTATGGTTAGGGTAAGTGTTCCGGTTAGGTTTAGAGGTTAGTGTCAGGGTTAGGGTGAGGGTTAGGTTTAGGGTTAGGGTTACAGTTAGAATTTAGGGTTAGTGTTAGTGTTAGAGTTTGGGTTAGGCTTAGGGTTAGTGTTAGGTTTCGGGTTAGAGGTTAGGGATAGTGTCAGGGTTAGACTTAGGGTTAGAGTCCCAGTTAGAGTTCATGTTACAGTTAGGGTTAGGGTTACGATTAGGTTGAGTGTTAGCCTTAGGGTTAGGGTTAGGGTTAGGGTTAGGGTTAGTGTTTGGGTTAGGTTTAGGGCTAGTTTTAGTGTTAGTTTTAGGGTTAGGTTTAGCATTAGGTTTAGGGGTTAGGTTAACTGTAGGGTTAATATTAGGTTTACGGTTAGGTTTAGGGTTACAGATATTGTAAGTTTTAGGGTTAGTGTTAGGGTTAGGGTTAAGGTTACGGTTAGCCTTAGGGTTACGTTTAGGATTGATGTGGGAAACCGCCTATGATGGCACCCATTTCCTGCTTCCGGGTTCTTCCCGGCCTGAACAAGCCCGCCAAATTGTCATGTCTGCCCAGTTACCCGTGATGCTAGCCTATCAGCTTGTTAGATGCGCTTCTCTGTGATTGGATACTGCTTCCCCTTATAAGAGGTTGTTCCTGCCCCCAACGGGCAGAAGAGGAACCAACACTGAGGGTGGCGGACCTTGTTAGGTCCGGTTTGCTGTACGCAATAAAGTTTGAGAGCTGATCCTGCTCGAGTTTGGTCTTCTGCCTCCCGCGGCTCCGGTCATCTGGTGGCCCGTATGGGGAAAAAGGTAAAAGACTCAGCGACGTGCCTCTTCGGCCGGGAGGTGCGATTGCTGTCACCTGCGGTACGACAGAGGACCCGGCCCAATAACAACGGAAGGCCCCGAGCGCCTCTTCTCTTCACCCTGATCAGCTACGTGAGATACAGCGGTTCCCAGGACAGGTGAGTACTGGATCGCCTGGGTTGGGTGGACGCACCTAACAGATTTTGAGTGCCACACGGGTGGACACCGGTCTTTTTTTTCTCCCTTGCATTTGTTTCGCTTTCGCTTCGCCATTGTGGGCAACGTTGCTCGCAAACCCCTCGCTGACTCCCTAAGAGTCCTGCTGTGGACCCGAGGCATCTACATAAACCGGGTCACCCTTTCGAGATTTCTGGATCGTGTTAATGAAATTGCCCCCTGGTTTTGGCCCACGGGCTCTCTAACCCTCCCGTCATGGGAGAAGTTAGGAGGGGATCTTAGATGCACCCGAGAAGAGGGACGCTTGGATCCCATGGTTTTACCCCTGTGGGAAATGATTAGGGCTTGTCTGACGGACGAACAAACCCCCGGGCTTTGCTCAGCCCGACAGGCTCTTGACAAAGCTCGATCCGAGTGCTCGGAGGAGCCCGAAGTCACACCTGACTTTGGGCCTCCAGAGAAACACAAGGGCTCCGAAGCTCGCGACCCATGGTCGTCCCCTTTAGGACACCAGGCCCTACTGCACCGCCGTGGCCGGAAGAGGAGTTGCTCCCTGGGCTGCCACCTCCACCCGTGGCCGCCAGAGGGCGCCCACAACCTATGGCACCGCCCTGGTTAGAGGGAGAGCTACTTCCTGGATTACCTCCTGCGCCCCCATCTGGGGGAGGAGGAGGACGTTCCTTCCGTATGTGGTAAATGCTCTCCAAGTTCTGGAGACGGCGGGTCCCATTAAACCCTCTTCAACGGTAGCCTCCATATTCCTAGGTATTCAACATCAGCTATGGAATAGAACCTCAAAAGTGTTCATCTCACATATCAGAGCCCATACTAATTTACCTGGGCCCTTGGCGGAGGGCAATGCCTTGGCAGACTCGGCCACGCGCCCGATATGGGTCTTCACCTTTCCCAACCCTCTGGAAGCAGCCCAAAAATTCCACTCTCAGTTCCATGTTAATGCCCGCACCCTCATGGCGCGCTTCAACATCACGAGAGCACAAGCACGAGAGATTGTACGGTATTGCCCAGCTTGTGTGATCTCTTCACCCCAACAATCTATTGGCATTAACCGAAGAGGACTTCACCCAAATCATATTTGGCAAATGGATGTTACACACATCCCAGAATTCGGAAAACTTAAATATGTTCATGTTTCGGTAGATACCGCCTCCCAGGTTATGTTTGCCTTGGCAGAACCCGGAGAAAGGGCCACCCACGCTATTAATCATTGCCTGGCAGCCTGGGCTGCTTGGGGAAAGCCCAATATATTAAAAACAGACAATGGTCCTGCTTACACCAGCAAAACTTTTGTAACATTCTGTCAACAAATGGATGTTGTCCTTAAGCATGGCATTCCTTACAACCCCCAAGGACAAGGCATCATTGAACGATCCCATCGGACACTCAAGGGTGTCTTACAAAAACAAAAGGAGGGAATAGGCCATGGCCTAATGCCCAAAGGAAGAATATCATTGGCACTCTTTACCATAAATTTTTTAAACCTTAATCACAATAATCATTCCCCTGCCATGGAGCACAATAACCCGTCCCCGGCCGACAAAGGGCTGGTGAAATGGAAAGATGTCCTTACAGGACAATGGATGGGCCCGGATCCAGTGGTTAGCTGGACCCGAGGTGCGGTTTGTGTCTTCCCACAGGAACCAGGCTGCGAACCGCTGTGGGTCCTGGAAAGATTGACGCGAGCAGTAAACTCCCCACCAGTTCCTGATAAAGCACAGGAGGATAAGCCCGTGGACACAAGTCAACTCGACCATTCTGGGACCGACACTCAGCGCCCGAGACCATCTACAAACTAAAATGTCTGGTTTGGAGCTTTTTCTATTCTGTGGGTTCCTATTAATCACCCCTGTTCGCACAAATTTGACCAACACTGTTAAAAATATGACAGCTTGGCTGCAAGACACCTACCTACCTAAGTTTCACAATTTGTCCCTCATAGTCAGTCAGGAACTTGACAATATGGACGGTATCCAACTAGGTCCAGTCAGGTTTGATTTATCAACTTTAGGCAGTGTTATAGCCAGTTTGTGGGAACGCATCATCTCCTGGTTCTCCTGGCCCAACCTGACTACTTGGATCCTGATTGCCGTGGCCATCCTAGTGGGGCTTGTGGTTATTAAATGCTTGTTAGATCGCCTCATACAAACTCAGCGGCAGGTTAAGATCACAGCTATGGCAGCCATGCAAATGGCAGCAGCTGGCCCATCAGGCCAGCAGGCCGCCGCATATCTCCTTCACATTGCAGAACATCAGCTATAAGAGCTGAGTGGGCAAGCCAATGACGGGTAAGACGGGAAAAGCCCTCCCGGTCAACCTAAGACAGGCTCCACTCAGATATACATGGCCTATAAGGCCAGGGGTCCCTCCTGGAGCCAAATTATTGGCATTGAGATGCGAGACCAAGGGTACTGCAGTGCCATCCGCCTCAAAGGTTGGGGGGAAGGCATGAATGAATGTCTATATGCATCCAGGTTCGGTTCACAAAAGCCTGGCCCTGCGAAAAAATGAACCACTCACCTTGAGCATGGTCCTGGCGCAAGGATATGCACAAAACAGGGTGATGCACAGCAGGGTATAGACCTCTGCATTCTCTCATGCCTCGGCCTACAAGGTAGGCCCACTCCTAGGTGTCTAACAGCAACAAGGTCATAGACACCTTGGAGGGACCCACAGACCATCCTATTTTAATAAATAAAAAAGGGGGAGATGTGGGAAGCCGCCTATGATGGCGCCCATTTCCTGCTTCCGGGTTCTTCCCGGCCTGAACAAGCCCGCCAAATTGTCATGTCTGCCCAGTTACCCGTGACGCTAGCCTATCAGCTTGTTAGACGCGCTTCTCTGTGATTGGATACTGCTTCCCCTTATAAGAGGTTGTTCCTGCCCCCAACGGGCAGAAGAGGAACCAACACTGAGGGTGGCAGACCTTGTTAGGTCCGGTTCGCTGTACACAATAAAGTTTGAGAGCTGATCCTGCTCGAGTTTGGTCTCCTGTCTCCCGCGGCTCCGGTCAGATTAGGGATAGTGGGTTAGGGTTAGGGTTAGGGTTAGGGTTAGCATTAGGCTTAAAGGTTATGGTTAGGGATAGTGTTAGGGATAGGGTGAAAGCTTAGGTTCACTGTTAGAGTTAGTGTTAGACTTAGGATTAGGAATAGGGTAATGGTTAGGATTAGTGTTAGTGGTTAATTTTAGGGTTAGGATTAAGATTAGGATTAGGGTTAGGGTTAAAGGTTAGTTTTAGGATTAAGTTTAGGGTTGTGGTAAGGGTTAGGACTACAATTAGGTTAGTGTTATGGTTAGGGTTAGGCTTATGGTTAGGATTAGGATTTGCATTACATGTAGTTTTAGGGTTAGGGTGAAAGTTAGGGTTAGGTTTAGGGGTTAGGTTTTAGGGATAGGGTTATGAGTTAGTGTTAGGTTCAGTGTTATGGTTATTGTTAGGGTTTGGTTGAGGTTTAGGGTTAGGGTTAGAAGTTAGGTTTAGTGTTATGTTTAGGTTTAGGGTTAGGGATAGGTTTAAAGTTAGGGTTTGTGTTAGAGGTTAGCTTCAGGGTTAGGATTAGCGTTAGGGTTAAGGATATGGTAGGGTTATGCTAGTATTAGAGTTAGGATTACGTATTACATTCAGGGTTAGGGTTAGTTTTGGTGTATGGTTAGGGTTCAGATAAGGAATTAATGTTAAGTTTAGGGTTAGGGTTATGGATATAGTTAGGGTTAGGGTTATGGTTATAGTTAGGGTTAGGGTTAGAGATAGGATTAGAAGTTACTGTTAGGGGTATGGTTAGTTTTATGGTTAGGTTAGGGTTAGGTTTAGTGTTAGAGTTAGGGTTAGGGTTTAGGACTTAGGGAGAGGGTTAAGGTTAGGCTTCGGGTTACGGTTAGTGTTAGGGTTACGATTAGGTTTAGGTTTAGGCTTAGGGTTAGGGTTACGGTTAGGATAAGATTTTGTTTTAATTTTAGGGTTAGGTTTAGCGTTAGGGTTAAGGGTTACGAGTTCAGGATAGGCTTAGGGATAGGGTTAGTTTTACGGTTAGGGTTAGGGTTAGGGATAGTGTTAGGTTTAGGGTTATGGTTTAGTGTTAATGTTAGGGTTACTTTTAGGCTTCGGGTTATGGTTATGGTTAGGGTTATGATTAGGTTAGGGCTAGGTTTTGGGTTAGGATTAGATGTTAGGGATAGTTTTAGGGTTAGGGTTAGTGTTACGGTTAGAGTTCAGGGTTATGGTTAGGTTTAGTGTTAGTGTTAGTGTTATGGTTAGAGGTTAGCGTTAGGTTTGGTTGAGGGTTAGGGTTAAAACTGAGGTTTAATGTTAGGCTATATGTTAGGTTTATGTTTATTGTTTGGTTTAGGGTTATGGTTAGGGATAGGGTTATGGTTAGAGGTTAGCATTTGCTTTAGGGTTAGATTTAGGGCTAGGGTTAGGGTTAGGTTTAGGCTTAGAGGTAACGGTTAGGGTTAGGTTTAAAGCTTAGGTTAAGGGTTAGGCTTAGGGTTAGGATTAGGTTTAGGGATAGTGTAAGGGTTAGGGCTAGCGTTAGTGGTTAGCTTTAGGGGTAGGGTTACAGTTAGGATAAGGATTAGGTTTAGAGTTTAGTGTCAGTGTGTGTGTTTGTGTTAGGGGTAGGGTTAGTGTTAGTGTTAGTTTTAGGGTTAGGGTTAGAGTTACAGTTAGGCTTAGGGTTAAGCTTAAGGTTATGGTTAGGTTTTGGACTACAATTAGGTTAAGGTTAGGGTTAGGGTTAGATGTAGGTTTTGCATTAGATTTAGTCTTAGTGTTAGGGTTAGGAGTTTGGTGTTAGGAATAGGGATATGGGTTATGTTTAGGGTTAGAATTAGGCTTAGGGTTAGGGTTAGGGTTAGGGTTAGGGTTAGCCTTTAGGGTTAGGGTTAGTGTTATGGTCCGATGTTAGGTTTAGTGTCCGGTTTAGGGTTAGGGTTAGGTTTATGCTAAGGTTAGGGTTCGGGTTAGTTTTTACAGTTAGGGTTAGTGTTAGTATAAGTGGTAGGTTTAGGGTTAGGGTAAGGGATTAATGTTAGGTTTATTGTTAGTGTCATGCTTAGGGTTAGGGTTAGGGTTAGGTTTTTAGGTTAGTGTTAGGGTTAGGGTTAGTTTCATGGTTATGGTTAGGGTTATGGTTAGGGTTATTTTAGGGTTAGTGTTATGGTTAGAGGTTAGCATTCAGTTTTGGGTTTGTTTTACGATTAGGGTTAGTGTTAGGCTTAGGCTTAGAGGTGATGGTTAGTGTTAGGGTTAGGCTTAGGTTTAAAGCTTAGGTTCAGGGTTAGGGTTAGGTTTAGGGTTAAGGATAGGGTTATGGTTATGGTGAAGTTTAGTGTTAGGTTACGGTTAGGGTTAGGGTTAGGTTTAGAGTTAGGGTTAGGGTTAGTATTAGAATTTAGGGTTAGGTTTACGCTTAGTGTTAGGGTTATGATTAACATTAGGGTTAGGGTTTAGGTGTATGGATAGAGTTAGGGTTGGGTTTTGGGTTACGGTTATGGTTAAGGTAATGATTAGGGTCAGGTTTAGGTTTAGCGTTAGAGTTAGGTGTAGGGTTAGGTTTAGGGTTAGTTTTAGAGTTAGAGTTAGGGTTAGGGTTAGGTTTAGGGTTAGGGATTAAGTGTTAGCGATAGGGATAGGGTTAGAGTTAGGTTTAGTGTTCGGTTTAGTGTTAGGGTTAGGTTAGGGAGAGTGTTCAGGTTCAGGTTAGGGTTTAGGTTTAGGTTTAGGTTTAGGGTTAGGTTTTACTTTAATTTTAGGGTGACCATTATTGTTAGGGTTACAAGTTAGTTTTAGTGGTAGCATTAGCGTTACGGTTAGGATTAGCGTTACATGTTATCATTTGGTTTTGTGTTAGAGTTAGGGTTAGGGTTAGTGTTAGGGTTAGTCTTAGAGGTTACGGTTCAGGTTATGGTTAGGTTTAGGGTTAGGATTAAAGCTTAGGTTCAGGGTTACGGTTAGTGTTAGGGTTAGGGTTACGGTTAGAGTTTAGGGTTAGGTTTAAAGTTAGGGTTAGAGTTTGGGTTAGTGTTATTTTTAGAGGTTAGCGTTTGTTTTAAGGTTAGAGTTAGGGTTAGGGTTAGGGTTAGTGTTAGGCTTAGAGGTTATGGTTATGGTTAGGGTTAGGTTGAGTTTTAAAGCTTAGGTTCAGTGTTAGGTTTAGGGTTAGGATAAGGGATAGGGTAAGAGTTAAGATTAGTGTTAGTGGTTAGTTTTAGGATTAGCGTTACGTTTAGAGTTAGGGGTAGATTTAGAAGTTAGTTATAGGGTTAGTTTTAGGGTTAGGGTTAGTGTGAGTTTTAGGGTTAGGGTTAGATTTAGGGTTAGGTTTAGCCTTAGGGTTATGATTAGGGTTAGTGTTACAATTAGTTTAGCGTTAGGGTTAGGGTTAGGTTTAGGTTCAGGGTTAGGATTAACGGTTAGCGTTAGGTTTGGGTTAGGGTTATGGATATAGCATAGGTTTAGGTTTAGTGTTAGAGTAAGAGTTAGGGTTCGTGTTACAGTTAGTGTTAGTGTTAGGGATAGGGTTAGGGTTATCGTTACAGGTTAGCATTAAGTTTAGTTATAGAGTATGTGATTAAGGTTAAGTTAGGGTGGGGCTTAGAAGTTATGTTTATGGTTATGGTTAGGGTTAGGGTTAAAGTTTAGGATTAGGATTAGGTTTAGCGTTAGTGTTAGGTATAGGGTAAGGGTTAGGATTAGGGTTAGTTGTTAGGTTATTTTTAGGTTTACGGTTAGGTTTAGGGTTAGGTTTAGAGGTTAGTGTTAGTATTAGGGTTAGGGTTAGGATTATTGCTAGGATTAGGCTTAGTTTTGGATTTAGGTTTAGGTTAGGGTTAGGGTTAGTGTTAGTTTTAGGTTTAGGGTTAGCTTTAGGGTTAGGGATAGGGTTACAGCAGGGCTTTGGGTTATGGTAAGGGTTATGGTTACGATTAAGTTAGGGTTAGAATTAAGGTTTGGTTTAGGATTATGGTTAGTGTTAGGATTTGGATTAGGATTAGGGTTATGGTTAGGGTTTGGCTTCTGATTACAGTTAGGTTTAGGGTTATGATGAGGTTAGGGTTAGTGTTAGTTTTAGGGTTAGGGTTATGGGTAGCGTTTGCGTTAGATTTAGGGTTAGTTTTAGGGTGAGTGTTAGGTTTAGGGGTTAGGTGTTAGTGATAGGGTTATAGTTAGGGTTAGGTTTAGGGTTAGGTTAAGGTTATGGTTATTGTTAGCTTTTAGGTTTTGGGTTACTTTTAGGGTTAATGTTATGGTTAGTATTAGGGATAGGATGAGGTTTAGGGTTAGGGTTAGTGTTAGGATTGGTGTTAGGGCTTAAGTTTAGGGGTTAGGCTTAGGGTTATGGCTTAGGTTTAGTTGTTAGGTTTAGGGGTTAGCGTTATATTTATTGTTAGGTTTAGGGTTAGGGTTAGGGTTACGATTAGGGTTAGAGATTATGATTACAGTTATTGTTATGGTTAGGGTAAGTGTTCCGGTTAGGTTTAGAGGTTAGTGTCAGGGTTAGGGTGGGGATTAGGTTTAGTTTTAAGTTTAGGGTTAGGGTTACAGTTAGAAGTTAGAGTTAGTGTTAGGGTTAGAGTTTGGGTTGGGCTTAGGGATACTGTTAGGTTTCGGGTTAGTGTTAGGGTTAGGGTTAGAGTCCTGGTTAGAGTTCATGTTGTGGTTATGGTTAGGGTTATGATTAGGTTGAGGGTTAGCCTTAGGGCTAGGGTTAGGTTTAGTGGTAGTTTTAGCGTTAGGTTTAGCATTAGGATTAGGGGTAGGTGTTCGGGATAGGGATAGCTTTACTGTAGGGTTAATGTTAGGTTTACGGTTAGGGTTAGGGTTACAGATAGTGTAAGTTTTATGGTTAGTGTTAGGGTTAGGGTTAGGGTTACGGTTAGCCTTAGGTTTACAGTTAGGGTTAGGGATAGTGGGTTAGGGTTAGGGTTAGTGTTAGCATTAGGCTTAGAGGTTATGGTTAGGGATAGTGTTAGGGATAGGTGAAAGCTTAGGTTCACTGTTAGGGTTAGTGTTAGACTTAGGATTTGGAATAGGGTAATGGTTAGGATTAGTGTTAGTGGTTAGTTTTAAGTTTAGGATTACGATTAGGGTTAGGGTTAGGGTTAAAAGTTTTAGGGTTAGGTTTAGGGTTGAGGTTAGGGTTAGGACTACAATTAGGTTAGTGTTATGCTTAGGGTTAGGGTTATGGTTATGGTTAGGGTTTGCGTTACATCTAGTGTTAGGGTTCGGGTGAAGGTTACCATTAGGTTTAGGGGTTAGGTGTTAGGGATAGGGTTATGAGTTAGTGTTAGGGTTAGTGTTATGGTTCGTGTTAGGTTGAGGTTTAGGGTTAGGGTTAGATTTAGGGTTAGAAGTTAGGTTTAGTGTTAAGTTTTGGTTTAGGGTTAGGGATACGTTTAAAGTTTGGGTTAGTGTTAGAGGTTAGGTTTAGTGTTAGGGTTAGGTCTAGTGTTAGGTTTAGTGTTAGTATTAGATGTTAGGATCAGGGTCAGGGTTAACATTAGGGTTAGGGATATGGCAGGGTTATGCTAGTGTTAGGTTTAGGGTTACATATTACAGTCAGGTTTAGGGTTAGTTTAAGGGGTAGGTTTAGGGTTCAGGTAAGGGAATAATGTTAGGTTTAGTGTTAAGGTTATTGTTATGTTTAGGGTTAGGGTTTCAGATAGGATTAGCAGTTAGTGTTAGGTGTATGGTTAGTTTTATGGTCAGGTTTAGGGTTAGGGTTACGTTAGATTTAGAGTTAGGGTTTAGGAGTTAGGGAGAGGGGTAAGGTTAGGCTTCAGGTTACAGTTAGGGTTAGGGTTATGATTAGGTTGAGGGTTAGGCTTAGTGTTATGGTTAGGGTTAAATTTTGTTTTAATTTTAGGGTTAGGTTTAGCGTTAGGTTTAGGGGTTACATGTTCGGGATAGGGTTAGTTTTACAGTTAGTTTTACGGTTAGGTTTAGGATTAGGGATAGTGTTAGGTTTAGGGTTATGGTTTAGTGTTAGGGTTACGGTTAGCCTTAGGTTTACAGTTAGGGTTAGGGATAGTGGGTTAGGGTTAGGGTTAGTGTTAGCATTAGGCTTAGAGGTTATGGTTAGGGATAGTGTTAGGGATAGGTTGAAAGCTTAGGTTCACTGTTAGGGTTAGAGTTAGACTTAGGGTTAGGAATAGGGTTATGGTTAGGATTAGTGTTAGTGGTTAGTTTTAAGTTTAGGATTACAATTAGGGTTAGGGTTAGGGTTAAAGGTTAGTTTTAGGGTTAGGTTTAGGGTTCAGGTTAGGGTTAGGACTACAATTAGGTTAATGTTATGATTAGGGTTAGGGTTATGGTTAGGGTTAGGGTTTGCGTTACATCTAGCGTTAGGGTTCGGGTGAAGGTTACCGTTAGGTTTAGGGGTTAGGTGTTAGGGATAGGGTTATGAGTTAGTGTTAGGGTTAGTGTTATGATTCGTGTTAGGTTGAGGTTTAGGGTTAGGGTTACAATTAGGGTTAGAAGTTAGGTTTAATGTTAGGCTTTGGTTTAGGGTTAGGGATAGGTTTAAAGTTAGGGTTAGTGTTAGAGGTTAGGTTTAGTGTTAGGGTTAGGTCTAGTGTTAGGTTTAGTGTTAGTATTAGATGTTAGGGTTAGGGTCAGGGTTAGCATTAGGGTTAGGGTTATGGCAGGGTTATGCTAGTGTTAGGTTTAGGGTTATGTATTACAGTCAGGTTTAGGGTTAGTTTAAGGGGTAGGTTTAGGGTTCAGGTAAGGGATTAATGTTAGGTTTAGTGTTAAGGTTATTGTTATATTTAGGGTTAGGGTTTCAGATAGGATTAGCAGTTAGTGTTAGGTGTATGGTTAGTTTTATGGTCAGGTTTAGGGTTAGGGTTACTGTTAGAGTTAGAGTTAGGGTTTAGGAGTTAGGGAGAGGGGTAAGGTTAGACTTCAAGTTACGGTTAGGGTTAGGGTTACGATTAGGTTGAGGGATAGGCTTAGTGTTATGGTTAGGGTTAAATTTTGTTTTAATTTTAGGGTTAGGTTTAGTGTTACGGTTAGGGGTTACATGTTCAGGATAGGGTTAGGGTTATAGTTAGTTTTATGGTTAGGGTTAGGATTAGGGATAGTTTTAGCTTTAGGGTTATGGTTTAGTGTTAGTGTTAGGGTTAGGGTTAAGGTTACGTTTAGGCTTCGGGTTATGGTTATGGTTATGATTAGGTTAGGGCTAGGTTTTGGTTTAGGATTAGATGTTAGGGATAGTTTTAGGGTTTGGGTTAGTGTTACGGTAAGAGTTCAGGATTACGCTTAGGTTTAGGGTTAGCGTTAGTGTTATAGTTAGAGATTAGTGTTAGGTTTGGGTTAGGGTTAGGGTTAAAGCTGAGGTTTAATATTAGCCTTAGTGTTAGGGTTAGGTTTAGTGTTAGGTTAAGTGTTATGGTTACTGATATGGTTATATTTAGAGGTTAGCATTTGGTTTAGGGTTAGAGTTAGGGCTAGGGTTAGGCTTAGGTTTAGGCTAAGAGGTAATGGTTAGCGTTAGGGTTAAAGCTTAGGTTAATGGTTAGGGTTAGGGTTAATGTTAGAATTAGGTTTAGGGATAGGGTAATGGTTAGGGTTAGCGTTAGTGGTTAGCTTTAGGGGTAGAGTTACGGTTAGGGTTAGTGTTAGGTTTAGAGTTTAGTGTTAGTGTGAGCATTAGTGTTGGGTTAGTGTTAGTGTTAGTTTTATGGTTATGGTTAGAGTTAGGGTTAGGCTTAGGGTTATATTTAGGTTTTGGATTACAATTAGGTTAAGGATAGGGTTGGGGTTAGATTTAGGTTTTGCATTAGATTTAGTGTTAGTTTTAGGGTTAGTGTTAGGTTTAGGTGTTAGTTGTTAGGAATAGGGATATGGGTTAGGTTTAGAGTTAGAATTAGGGTTAGGGTTAGGGTTACGGTTAGGGTTAACCTTTAGTGTTAGGGTTAGTGTTATCATTGGTGTAGGATTAGATTGAGGTATAGGTTTAGGTTTAGTGTTATGGTCAGGTTTAGTGTCCGGTTTAGGGTTAGTGTTAGGTTTATGCTACTGTTAGGGTTCGGGTTAGTTTTTAGAGTTAGGGTTAGTGTTAGTATAAGGGGTATTTTTAGGGTTAGGGTAAGGGATTAATGTTAGGTTTATTTTTAGGCTCATGCTTAGATTTAGGGTTAGGATTAGGGTTAGGTTTTTGGGTTAGTTTTAGGGTTAGGGTTAGTTTTATGGTTAGGGTTAGAGCTATGGTTAGGGTTATTGTTAGGGTTAGTGTTATGGTTAGAGGTTAGCATTCAGTTTTGGGTTAGATTTAGGGTTAGGGTTAGTGTTAGGCTAGTTTTTAAGGTTAGTGTTAGTGTTAGGGTTAGGGTTAGTATTATGGTTAGGGTTAGGATTATGGTTAGGGTTATTGTTAGGGTTAGTGTTATGGTTAGAGGTTAGCATTCAGTTTTGGGTTAGATTTACGGTTAGGTTTAGTGTTCGGCTTAGGCTTAGAGGTGATTGTTAGTTTTAGGGTTAGGCTTAGGTTTAAAGCTTAGTTTCAGGGTTAGGGTTAGGGTTATGGATAGGGTTATGGTTATGGTGAAGTTTAGTGTTAGATTAGGGTTAGGGTTAGGGTTACTTTTAGGGTTAGGGTTAGGGTTAGGGTTAGGATTAGAATTTAGGGTTAGGTTTACTTAGTATTAGGGTTATGATTAACGTTAGGGTTAGGGTTTAGGTGTTAGGGATAGGGTTAGGTTTGGGCTTTGGGTTACAGTTATGGTTTGGGTAATGATTAGGGTTAGGTTTAGCGTTAGCGTTAGAGTTAGGGGTAAGGTTAGGTTTAGGCTTAGTTTTAGAGTTAGAGTTAGGGTTAAGGTTAGGGGTTAAGTGTTAGCGAAAGGGATAGGGTTAGAGTTAGGTTTAGTGTTCGGTTTAGTGTTAGGGTTAGTGTTAGGGAGAGTGTTCAGTTTAGGGTTAGTGTTTAGGTTTAGGGTTAGGTTTAGCTTTAATTTTAGGGTTACCATTACTGTTAGGGTTACAAGTTTGGTTTAGTGTTAGGGTTAGCGATAGGGTTAGGGTTAGGATTAGGGTTAGGGTTAGAGGTTATCATTTGGTTTAGTGTTAGAGTTAGGGTTATTGTTAGTGTTAGGGTTGGGCTTAGAGTTTATGGTTCAGGTTATGGTAAGGTTTAGGGTTAATGTTAAAGCTTAGGTTCAGGGTTATGGTTAGTGTTAGGGTTAGGATTACAGTTAGAGTTTAGGGTTAGGTTTAAGTTTAGGGTTAGAGTTAGTGTCAGTGTTATGTATAGAGGTTAGCGTTTGTTTTAGGTTAGAGTTAGGGTTAGGGTTAGGGTTAGTGCTAGGCTTAGAGTTAATGGTTATTGTGGGGGTTAGGGTTAGTTTTAAAGCTTAGGTTCAGGGTTAGGATTAGGGATAGAGTATGAGTTAGGATTAGGGTTAGTGGTTAGTTTTAGGGTTAGCGTTATGTTTAGAGTTAGGGTTAGATTTACAGGTTAGTTATAGGGTTAGGTTTAGGGTTAGGGTTAGTGTGAGGGTTAGGGTTTAGTTTAGAGTTAGTGTTAGGTTTAGCCTTAGGGTTATGATTAGGGTTAGTGTTACAAATTAGGTTAACGTTAGGGTTAGGGTTAGGGTTAGGTTTAGGTTCAGGGTTAGGGTTGGCGGTTAGCGTTAGGTTTGGGTTAGGGTTATGGATAAAGCATAGGTTTATGTTTAGTGATAGGGTAAGAGTCACGGTTCATTTCAGGGTTAGTGTTAGTGTTAGGGATAGGGTTAGGGTTATCATTACAGGTTAGCATTAAGTTTAGTAATAGAGTATGTGGTTAAGTTGAAGGTTAGGGTGAGGCTTAGAAGTTATGTTTATGGTTATGGTTAGGGTTAGGGTTAAAGCTTAGGATTAGGGTTAGGTTTAGCATTAGAGTTAGGTATAGGGTAAGGGCTAGGATTAGGGTTAGTCGTTAGGTTTAGGTTTAGGTTTACAGTTGGTTTAGGGTTAGGTTTAGAATTTAGTATTAGGTTTAGGGTTAGTTTTTGAGTTAGGTTTAGGTTTAAAGTTAGGGTTAGTGTTAGTGTTAGGTTTAGGATTAGCTTTAGGGTTAGGGATAGAGTTACAGCAGGGCTTTGGGTTATGGTAATGGTTATGGTTACAATTAGGTTATGGTTACAGTTAAGGTTTGGTTTAGGATTACGGTTAGTGTTAGGATTTGGATTAGGACTAGGGTTATGTTTAGGGTTTGGCTTCTGATTACGGTTAGGTTTAGGGTTATGATGAGGTTAGGGTTAGTGTTAGTTTTAGGGTTAGGGTTATGGGTAGTGTTTGCGTTAGATTTAGGGTTAGTTTTAGGGTGAGTGTTAGGTTTAGGGATTAGGTGTTAGTGATAGGGTTATAGTTAGGGTTAGGTTTAGGGTTAGGTTTAAGGTTGTGGTTATTGTTAGCGTTTAGGGTTAGGGTTGCATTTAGGGTTAGTGTTATGGTTAGTGTTAGGGTTAGGTTGAGGTATAGGGTTAGGGTTAGTGTTAGCATTAGTGTTAGGGCTTAAGGTTAGGGGTTAGGCTTAGGGTTATGGCTAAGGTTTATTCGTTAGGTTTAGGGGTTAGCGTTATGTTTATTGTTAGGTTTAGGCTTAGGGTTAGGGTTAGGGTTACGATTAGGGTTAGAGATTATGGTTACAGTTAGGGTTATGGTTAGGGTAAGTGTTCCAGTTAGGATCAGAGGTTAGTGCCAGGCTTAGGGTGAGGGTTAGGTTTAGTTTTAGGGTTAGGGTTAGGGTTACAGTTAGAAGTTAGGGTTAGTGTTAGGGTTCGAGTTTGGGTTAGGCTTAGGGTTAGTGTTAGGTTTTGGGTTAGGGTTTAGGGTTAGTGTTGGGGTTAGGTTTAGGGTCCAGGTTAGACTGCGCGTTACGGTTAGGGTTAGGGTTACGATTAGGTTTAGGGTTAGCCTTAGGGTTAGGGTTAGTGTTAGTGTTAGTGTTAGGGTTAGGGATAGGTTTAGGGTTAGTTTTAGGGTTAGATTTAGCATTAGGATTAGGGGTTAGGTGTTAGGGATAGTCATAGGGTTACTGTAGGGTTAATGTTATGTTTACGGTTAGGGTTAGAGTTACAGGTAGTGTAAGTTTTAGGGTTAGTGTTAAGGTTAGGATTTGGGTTAGGGTTTCGGTTAGCCTTAGGGTTATGGTTAGGGTTAGGAATAGTGGGTTAGGGTTAGGGTTAGCGTTAGCATTAGTCTTAGAGGTTATGGTCAGGGATAGTGTGAAAGCTTAGGTTCACTGTTAGGGTTAGTTTTAGACTTAGGGTTAGGAATAGGGTAATAGTTAGGATTAGGGTTAGTGGTTAGTTTTTGGGTTAGGATTATGGTTACTGTTAGGGTTAGGGTTTGAGGTTAGTTTTAGGGTTAGGTTTTGGGTTGTGGTCAGGGTTAGGACTACACTTAGGTTAGCGTTATGGTTAGGGTTAGGTTTATTGTTAGGGTTAGGGTTTGTGTTACATGTAGCGTTAGGGTAGGGCAAAGGTTAGGGTTAGGTTTGGGGTTAGGTGTTAGGGATAGGGTTATGAGTTAGTGTTAGGGTTAGTGTTATGGTTAGGGTTAGGGTTAGGTTGAGGTTTAGGGTTAGAGTTAGGGTTAGGGATAGAAGTTAGGTTTAGTGTTAGGTTTAGGTTTAGGGCAGGGATAGGTTTAAAGTTAGGGTTAGTGATAGAGGTTAGGTTTACTGTTAGGGTTAGGTATAATGTTAGGTTTAGGGTTAGTGTTAGAGGTTAGAGTTAGGGTCAGGTTTAGCGTTAGGGTTAGGGATATGGTAGGGTTATGCTAGCCTTAAAGTTAGGGTTACGTATTACAGTCAGGATTAGGGTTTTTTTAAGGGGTAGGGTTAGGTTTCAGGTAAGGGATTAATGTTAGGTTTAGGGTTAGCGTTATGGTTATAGTTAGGGTTAGGGTTAGAGATAGGATTAGAAGTTAGTGTTAGGGGTATGTTTAGTTTTATGGTTACGTTAGTGTTAGGGTTAGTGTTAGAGTTAGGGTTAGGTTTTAGTAGTTAGGGAAAGGGTTAAAGTTAGGCTTCAGGTTATGGTTAGGTTAGGGTTATGATTAGGTTTAGGGTTAGGCTTAGGGTTAGGGTCAGGGTTAGATTTTGTTTTAATTTTAGGGTTAGGTTGAGCTTTAGGGTTAGGGGTTACGTTTTTGGTATATGGTTAGGGTTAGGGTTAGTTTTAGGGTTAGGGATAGTGTTAGGTTTAGGGTTATGGTTTAGTGTTAGTGTTAGGGTTAGGGTTAGGGTTAAGTTTAGGCTTCGGGTTTTGTTTATGGTTAGGTTTATGATTAGTTTAGGGCTAGGTTTTGGGTTAGGATTAGATATTAAGGATAGTTTTAGGGTTCGGGTTAGTGTTACGGTTAGAGTTCAGGATTACGGTTAGTTTTAGGGTTAGTGTTAGGGTTACGGTTAGAGGTTAGCGTTAAGTTTGGGTTAGGGTTAGGGTTAAAGCTGAGCTTTAATGTTAGGCTTAGTGTTAGGGTTAGGTTTAGTGTTAGGTTTAGGGTTATGGTTAGGGATAGTGTTTTGGTTAGAAGTTAGCATTTGGTTTACCATTATAGTTAGGGCTAGGGTTAGGGTTAGTTTTAGGCTTAGAGATCATGGTTAGGGTTTGGGTTAACACTTAGGTTGAGGGTTAGGGTTAGGGTTAGGGTTAGGATTAGGTTTATTGATAGGGTAAATGTTACGGTTAGTGTTAGTGGTTAACTTTAGGGATAGGGTTACGGTTAGGGTTAAGTTTAGAGGTTAGTGTTAGTGTTAGCGTTAGGGTTAGGGTTAGTGTTATTGTTAGTGTTAGGGTTCGGGTTAAAATTATATATATATATATATATATATATATATATATATACATATACATATATATATATATATTTTATTTAAGAGGAAAAAGAGAAAAACACAAAACAAACCAAAGCGGCGTAAGGGTACACGCAATACAGAACTACAAAACAAAACAAAACAAAACAAAACAAAACGAAACAAAAAACCATAACAGTAAGAAATTACCTGCTAGTAGATTACACACTATTTTCTTGAAAATAGTTCCTCAAATCACAGTATCAAAGAACACAAGGTGGACATTCAAACAGGGAGACTGCAAACAGCTGTGTTCAATGTTCCAAAAACATTGATAAAGTCAGCTATTTAACACCCCCAAACACACTTGCTGTTATATCCGTTAGAGCTCTTTTTCTTTTTTTTTCCCTCTCTTTTTTACAACAAAATTTACACATCTTGGATTTTATTACTCCTTAGTGCTTATTACTTTCTTTGGGGGGGGGGAAGAATACAGTCAAATATGGCAAAACAAAGCTGTCAGTCAATACCAAGGATAGACATAGCACATGGTGTAGAACAGAGTACAAGTTTATCAACAATGGTTATCAACGTTGTCCCTTGTTTCCTTAAAAAGAATTGTCTATCTTATTAGATATTATAAAGTTGGACAAAACAGTAGAGAACAAGACCAATAAAACTTAGGCATTGTAAACATTACAGGACTTCCAAAGAAGACAATAGTCAAACAAGAATGGGTATCTTAGTGAATCTTATTGTCTTCAAAGTAGTTGCCTATGTCTTCAAACTTGATACTATCATATAGAATGGAACAGAGTCTAATCAGTAAAACAAGATTGTGGGAGTACTACAGGACTTCAAAACAAGTTAATAGGAAATCAAAAAGAGTTACTATTTATATATCCTAATTTTTTTGAATTTTTTCTTTAATTAAGACAAACATAAGAAATGACTAAATAATTTTTTTGAAACAATAAGGGGGAGATTGAGATAAAACAGGACATAACAATATAACAATAGAGGTCACAGCATGACTGTTTCAATAACCTAGTACTTCACCACTATATAACCTGACTTAATAGTAGTTACCATAGTGTCTTTTTCCTTGAAATATTTGGGTAAAACTTCATATACTCTAGCTTCAAATATTTTCATATCAAGAAGCCCAGAATAAAGCCTTTCTAATTAATGAGTGAAAACTTTATAAGGCTTCAAGTCCACCTAATGGGGAATCATGCTTACCACATATTTTTATATATTTGAATCATTACTTACATTAGGGAAACTATTCGGTATTCACACATGCGAGATTGATTTATTTCACTTATGAGTATGGTCTCAAGCTGCGCCCATTTATTGATAAATATCTCAATGTGATCCTTCTTTATAGCTGAATAATACTCCATTGTATAGAAATACCACAACTTTTTTATCCATTCCTCAGTTGATGGGCACTTGGGTTGTTTCCAAGATCTGGCGATTACAAATTGTGCTGCTATAAACATAGGTGCACATATATCACTGTGGTATGATGCTTTCAGTTCTTCTGGGAATATGCCTAGAAGTGGAATAGCTGGAATAAATGGGATTTCCAGTCCCAACTTTTTGAGAAATCTCCAGACAGATCTCCACAAAGGCTGTACCAGTCTACACTCCCACCAGCAGTGCAGGAGAGTTCCTTTTTCCCCACAGCCTCTCCAGCATTTGTTGTTGGTTTTCTTGATCCTGGCCATTCTTTCAGGAGTGAGATGGTATCTCAGTGTGGTTTTAATTTGCATTTCTCTAATGACCAATGATGATGAGCATTTTTTCATGTATTTATTTGCCATTTGCATTTCTTCATCTGAGAATTGCATATTCATCTCAGATGCCCATTTTTAGATTGGATCTTTGAATTTCGGAGGTCTGAGTTTCTTTAATTCTTTATATGTTTTAGACAAGAGGCCCTTCTCTGAGAGAGAGTTCACTAAAATCTTTTCCCAGTTTGTGGGTTTTCTTTTCACTATGCTGGAGATTTCTTTTGATATGCAGAAACTTTTTAATAAGAAGTGGTCCCAGTTATTGATTCTGGGAAGTATTTCCCGTGCGGTTTGAGTCCTGTTCATGAATTCTTTACCTACTCCTATGTCTCCAAGGTTTCTACCTATTTTGTCTTCCAATAGATTTAGTGTTTCTGTTTTAATATTCAGATCCTTGACCCATTTAGATTTTAATTTAGTACATGGTGATAGACATGGGTCTAGCTTTAGTTTTCGGCAAATGGAGAGCCAGTTTTTCCAGCACCATTTATTAAAGAGACTGTCGTTCTTCCAGTGAACCTGCTTGGCTCCTTTATCAAAAATAAGGTGGTTGAGTGTGTTCGTAGTTGTGGTTGTATCTTCTAATCTATTCCACTGATCTTCAGCTCTGTTTTGATTCTAATACCATGTTGATTTTACTACTGTTGCTTTGTAGTATAACTTCAAGTCAGGGATTGTGATGCCTCCTGCTTTGTCTTTGCTGCTTAGAATTGCCTTTGCGATTCTAGGTCTCTTCTGGTTCCAGATGAAATTTAGGAGTGATTTCTCTAGATCTATAAGGTATGTTGATGGTATTTCTATTGGGATTGCATTGAATCTCTATAACAGTTTTGGGAGAATGGCCATTTTCACAATGTTTGTTCTTCCTATCCATGAGCAAGGGATGTCTTTCCATTTTCTGAGATCATCTTCAATTTCCTTTTTCAGTGTAATATAATTTTCACTGTATAAGTCTTTCACTTCTTTCGTAAGAGTAATTCCTAAATATTTCATTTTTTGCTTGCTAATGTGAATAGTCCAGTTTCTCTTATTTCCCTCTCTGTAATTTTGTTGTTCGTGTATAGGAATGCTATTGATTTCTGAGTATTGATTTTGTATCCAGCCACATTACTGAATTTATTTATTGTATCTAAGAGTATTTCAATGGAGTTTAGGGGGTCTTCTATGTAGAGTATCATGTCATCTGCAAACAATGATAATTTAACTTCTTCTTTTCCTATCTTTACCCCTTTTATTTCTCTTTCTTGCCTAATTGCTGTGGCTAGTACTTCCAGTACTATATTAAATAGGAGTGGTGATGAAGGACATCCTTGTCTTGTACCCGGTTTTAAAGTAAAGGCTTTCAATTTTTGGCCATTTAGTATGATGCTGGCTGTTGGTTTGTCATAAATGGCCTTTATTATATTGAGGTAAAGACCATTTATTCCAATTTTCTGTAAAGTTCTTATCATGAATAAGTGTTGGACCTTATCGAAGGCTTTTTCTGCATCTATAGAGATGATCATGTGATTCTTATTTTTGGCTTTATTGATATGGTGGATTACATTTATTGATTTGCGTATGTTGAACCATCCTTGCATTCCTGGGATGAATCCCACCTGGTCATGGTGTATAATCTTCTTGATGATTTGCTGGATCCTATTTGCCAATATTTTATTGAGGATTTTTGCATCTGTGTTCATTAGGGAGATCGGTCTATAGTTCTCTTTTATAGTTGGGTCTTTCTCAGGTTTTGGTACTAGAGTAATATTTGCTTCCAGGAATGACTTAGGAAGGATTGCTTCCCTTTCAATTTCATTGAATAGTTTGAGGAGTGTCGGCATTAGGTCTTCTTTATATTTCTTGTAGAATTCTGCAGTGAATCCATCTGGGCCTGGGCTCTTCTTGGTGGGCAAGGACCCAATTAAATTCTCAATTTCATTAGCAGAGATTGGGTTATTCAACAGTTTTATATCCTCTTGATCTAGCTTTGGTACTTCATATGCTTCTAAGAATCTGTCTATTTCTTCTGTGTTACCAAACTTTTGAGAGTAGAGGTTTTCGAAATAGGTATTGATGATCCTCTGTATTTCTATTGGGTCTGTATGATTTCTCCTTTTTCATTTCTTATTGCATGAATTTGAGCTTTTTCTTTCCTTTTTTTAATAAGGTTGGCTAGGGTCTTATCGATTTTATTTATTATTTCAAAGAACAAACTCTTTGATTCGTTGATTCTTTGGATTGTTTTCTTAGTCTCTATTGCATTGATTTCTGCTCTGAATTTTATAATTTCCTCTCTTCTTTTGGCTTTGGGCTTGACTTGCTCTTCTTTTTCTAGCTGTTTGAGATGTAGCATCAAGTTATTTATTTGTATTCGTTCTGTTTTCCTGATGTGGGAACTCAGTGCAATAAATTTTCCTCTCAGAACGGCTTTCATTGCATCCCACAGATTCCGGTAAGTTGTATCTGCATTTTCATTTTCTTTTAGGTATTGTTTAATTTCTTCTTTAATTTCTTCTGTGACCCACTGATTACTCAAGAGTGTGTTATTTAGTTTCCATGTGTTTGCGGAATTTTTGCAGTATCCTTTGTCATTAATTTCTAATTTCAGAGCGCTATGATCCGATAATATGCAAGGGATGATTTCAACTCTTTTGCATTTGCTTAAATATGTTCTGTGAGCTAATATATGGTCTATTTTAGAAAATGATCCATGTACTGCTGAGAAGAATGTGTATTCTGATGTTGTTGGGTGGAACATTCTGTATATGTCTATCAAACCCATTTGTTCACAGGTGTGATTCAGTTCTGTTATTTCTTTGCTCATTTTCTGTCTGGTTGATCTGTCCCTTGGTGTCAGTGGTGTATTAAGGTCTCCTGTTACAATTGTGTTACTGATAATTTGAGTTTTCATTTCTGTTAATAATTGTTTTATATAACTGGGTGCTCTGGAGTTTGGTGCATATATATTTAAGATAGTTATCTCTTCCTCTTGGAGTTTTCCCCTTACGAGTATGTAGTGACCTTATTTGTCCTTTATGGTCATTGTTGGTTTAAAGTTCACGTTGTCTGCAAACAGAATGGCTACTCCTGCCTTTTTTTGGATTCCTGCTGCATGAAGAATTGTTTTCCATCCTTTGACTTTCAGTCTGTGAGTATCTTTCTGGGTTAGATGGGTTTCCTGTAAACAGCATATGGTTGGATTTTGTTTCTTGATCCATTCTGCTAGTCTGTTTCTTTTGATTGGTGCATTGAGACCATTTACATTAATGGTTATTACTGTTAAATGCTTGTTAATTGTAGGAATGTTATCTCTCTGCTGTTGCATCTTTATCTTTCGGTTCTGTTTAATTATTTGCTTTGCTTAGTGGTTTTTTCCTTTGTGTATCTAAACTGTCTTTCAATATTTTTTGCAGGGTTGGTTTGGTGTTCATGAAGTTCTTCAGCTGTTCTTTGTCATGGAAGTATCGTATTGCACCATCTATTTTGAATGATAGTTTTGCAGGATATATCAGTCTTGGTTGGAAATCATTTTGCTTTAGGATCTGGAATACTTCACTCCATGCTCTTCTTGACTTTATCATTTGTGCTGAGAAGTCTGCTGTGATTCTGATATGTTTTCCTTTATAAGTGATTTGTCTTTTCTCTCTGACAGCTTTTAATAATCTATTCTTGTGTTGGATTTCTGGGATGGTGACTATTATATGTCTGGGTGTAGTTTTATTTTGGTTATGACTGTTTGGAGTTCTATAGGCTTCACTGATCCTGATGTCAGTTTCTGATCTCATGCTTGGGAAATTTTCAGCTATTACTTCTCTAAATATCCTCCTGACATCCTTCATGTTGTCTCCCTCTCTTTCATTAATCCCTATCATTCTTATGTTATTCTTCTTTGCATCGTCTTGCAGTTGTTGAATTGTTGTTTCCTGGTTCCTTGTTATTTTCAAAAGATCTTTCCTTTCCTGTTCATTAGCTGCAATCCTGTCTTCAAGGTCTGAAATTCTATCTTCACTTTCATGAAGGTGGTTTTTACAACTTTCAGTGGAGTTTTTTATTTCCTGTATATCTCTGTGCATCTGCATTATGTATTCTGTTTGTTTCTTATATTGCTCGTCTAGGGATTCTATCTTTTTGTTTAGTTCCTCCAATTTTTTATCTGTGTTTTCTTTAGATATATTTAGAATCTCTTTCATTTCTTTTATCATTTCTTCTTTTATCTGGGAGATTATTTCGAGTTTGAATTTCTTTAAAGCTTCCTGGAGTTGCTTGTCAATTTCAGTGGCTATTGTGTCCGATATATGAGGTGGATGGGATATATTTTCTTCTATATACATCGCTCCTAGGGTTTCTTGAGATGGGCTGGAGGTTTGAGGTTGTAATTTGGTCTTTCGTTTTGTCATTTTCCTATATTTCTGTGTTTCAAGTGTTATTTGAAAGCTTCCTCAGGATCTGTTGAAAATCCCCTTCTATGTTTGGAGCTACTGGGACTCTGGCGCCGCGCTACTCCAAGCCATTAGGCCTACAGAACCAGTGGCCCTCCTCTGCCAGCTCAGAACTCCGCAGTTCCAGACAAGCTGGGCCTCAGGGACACTGTGCGCCCACCTGCCCCTTGGAAGCTCCACAGTTCTTCAATCGCAGCTGGGTTAGGGTACTCACCACAGGCCGCAGTGCTTCAGGAACCTGTGGACCCTCCCTGGTTGCAGAGATATCCACAGTCCTCCAGACACGCAGAGAGGCCGGTGAGGGCACCCCAGATCTGCCCAGCTCCTCCTCTGCAGACCTATGGCCAGGCGCGGCAGCTAAACAGGCTGGGCTAGGCTGGTAGTGTGGGCCAGCCCACCTATTGGGAGCTCAGCAGGTCTCCAAATGAAGCCGGGAATGGGGAGGCTGATGTGGAAGCCTCAAACCCACCTCTCTCCTTCACTGCACCTGGAAGCCTGAGGGAACTCCAGCAGTCTGGGCGCAGAAATCCAGAGTCCTCCAGACACGCAGAGAGGCCAGTGAGGGCACCCCAGATCTGCCCAGCTCCTCCTCTGCAGACCTCGTTCGGGTTAAAATTAGAGTTATGCTTAGTGTTAGGCTTAGGGTTATATTTAGATTTTGGATTACAATTAGGTTAGTGTTACGGTTAGGGTTAGATTTAGGTTTTGCGTTAGATTTAGTGTTAGTATTAGGGTTAGGGTTAGGTTTAGGGGTTAGGTGTTAGGAATAGGGATATAGGTTAGGTTTATGGTTAGAATTAGGGTTAGGGTTAGAGTTACGGTTAGGGTTAGCATTTAGGGTTAGGGTTAGTGTTAGGGTTAGTGTTATCATTGGGGTTAGGGTTTTATTGAGCTTTAGGGTTAGGATTAGTGTTATGGTCAGATGTTAGGTTTAGTGTTTGGGTTAGGGTTAGGGTTATGCTAAGGTTAGGTTTTGAGTTAGGTATTACAGTCAGGGTTAGTGTTGGTATAAGCGGTAGTTTTAGGGTTAGGGTTAGGGATTAATGTTAGGTTTAGGGTAGGGTCATGGATAGGGTTAGGGTTGGTGTTATCGTTGGGGTTAGGGTTAGATTGAGGTTTAGGGTTAGGGTTAGTGTTATGGTTAGATGTTACGTTTAGTTTTCTGGTTAGGGTTAGGGTTAGGGTTATGCTAAGATTAGGGTTCAGATTAGATATTACAGTCATGGTTATTGTTAGTATAAGGGATAGATTTAGGGTTAGGGTAAGGGATTAATGTTAGGTTTAGGGTTAGGGTCATGCTTAGGGTTAGGGTTAGGTTTAGGTTTTTATGTTAGTGTTACGGTTAGGGTTAGTGTTATGGTTAGGGTTAGTGTTATGGTTAGTGTTATTGTTAGGTTTAGTGTTATGGTTAGAAGTTAGCATTCAGTTTTAGGTTAGATTTAGGGTTATGGTTAGTGTTAGGCTTATGCTTAGAGGTGATGATTAGTGTTAGGGTTAGGCTTAGGGTTAAAGCTTCGGTTCATGGCTAGGGTTAGGGTTAGGTTTATGGATAGATTAATGGCTATGGTGATGTTTAGTGTTAGGTTAGTGTTAGGGTTAGGGTTAGGTTTAGGGTTAGGGTTAGTGTTATGGTTAGTGTTATTGTTAGGTTTAGTGTTATGGTTAGAGGTTAGCATTCAGTTTTGGGTTAGATTTAGGGTTATGGTTAGTGTTAGGCTTATGCTTAGAGGTGATGATTAGTGTTAGGGTTAGGCTTAGGGTTAAAGCTTCGGTTCATGGCTAGGGTTAGGGTTAGGCTTATGGATAGATTTATGGTTATGGTGATGTTTAGTGTTAGGTTAGTGTTAGGGTTAGGTTTAGGGTTAGGGTTAGTGTTATGGTTAGTGTTATTGTTAGGTTTAGTGTTATGGTTAGAGGTTAGCATTCAGTTTTGGGTTAGATTTAGGGTTATGGTTAGTGTTAGGCTTAGGCTTAGAGGTGATGATTAGTGTTAGGGTTAGGCTTAGGGTTAAAGCTTCGGTTCATGGCTAGGGTTAGGTTTAGGCTTATGGATAGATTTATGGTTATGGTGATGTTTAGTGTTAGGTTAGTGTTAGGGTTAGGGTTAGGTTTAGGGTTAAGTTTAGGGTTAGGTTGAGTGTTAGGATTTGAATTAAGGGTTAGGTTTAGGCTTAGGTTAATGCTTAGTTTTAGGTTTATGATTAAGGTTAAGGTTAGAGGTTAGGTGTTAGGGATAGGGTTAGGGTTTTGCTTTGGCTTACGGTTAAGGTTAGGGTAACAACTAGGTTTCGTTTCAGGTTTAGGGTTAGAGTTAGGGGTAGGGTTAGTTTTAGGGTTAGTTTTAGAGTTAGGGTTAGGGTTAGGGTTTAAGTGTTAGCGATAGGGATAGGGTTAGTGTTAGGTTTAGTGTTGGGTTTAGTGTTACGGTTAGGGATACTGTTAGGGTTAGGGTTAGGGTTTATGTTTAGGGTTAGGTTTAGGGTTAGTGTTACCTTGAATTTTAGGGTTTCCTTTAATGTTAGGGTTACAAGATGGGTTTAGTGTTAAGATTAGCGTTAGCATTAGGGTTAGGGTTAGGGTTAGGGTTAGAGGTTATGGTTCAGGTTATGGTTAGGGTTACGGCTAGGTTTAAAGCTAAGCTTCAAGGTTATGGTTAGTGTTAGGGTTAGCGTTACGGTTAGATTTTAGGGTTAGGGTTAAGGTTAGGGTTACGGTTAGGATTAGGGTTAGTGTTATGTTTAGAGGTTAGCGTTAGTTTTAGGGTTAGGGTTAGGGTTTGTGTTAGGGTTAGGGTTTTATGGTTAGGGTTAATTTTAGGGTTAGTGTTAGGCTTAGGCTTAGGGTTAGGGTTAGTTTTATGGTTAAGTTTAGAGGTTAGGTGTTAAGGATAGGGTTAGCGATTAGGCTTTGGATTACGTTTACGGTTAGCATTAGGCTCATTATTAGGATTAGGGTTAGGGATATTTTTAGGGTTAGGGTTATGATTATTGTTAGTGTTAGGATTAGGGATAGGATCATGGTTAGGTTGAGGGTTAGGGTTAGTTTAGGGTTAGGTTTAGGGTTACAAGGTTAGGGCTAGTGTTAAGTTTAGGGTTAGGCTTAGGGTTAGGGTTTCGGTTACATTTAGGATTAGGTTTAGGGGTTAGGGTTAGGGTTTGGGTTACGGTTAGGTTTAGATTTGAGGTTAGGTTTAGGGTTAGGGTTAGTTTTAGGGTTAGGGTTAGGGTTTGCATTAGTGTTACGGTTAGGGTTATTGTTATGTTTATGGTTAGTATTAGAGTTCAGCATTAGTGTTAGGGTTCGGGTTCAGGTTAGGACTATGTTTACGGTTAGACAAGGTTAGAGCTGGGTTTAGGTTTAGGGTTATGGTTATGTTTCCCTTTAGGTTTAAGGTTAGGTTTAGGGTTAGGTTTTGGGGTTACTGGTTAGGGTTAGGGTCTGTGTAAGGGTTAGTCTTTTATGTTTAGGGTTAGTGTTAGGGTTTAGGGTTAGGTTTAGGGTTAGGGTTAGATTTAGGGTATAGGTTTTAGGGATAGGTTAAGGTTAGGCTTAGGATTATGGTTAGGGTTAGGGTTATGATTAGGTTTAGGTTTAGGGTTAGCGTTAGCGTTAGGTTTAGGGTTAGGTTTAGGGTTAGTGTTAGGTTTAGCGTTAGGGTTAGGTGTTAGGTGCAAGGGATAGGGATTATGGTTATGGTTAGGGTTAAGGTTGGGGTTAGGGTTAGTTTTAGGGTTAGGTTTAGTGTTAGGGTTAGCATTTGGTGTTAGGGTTATGGTTAGTGTTTGGGTTAGGGTTAGGTTTAGGGTTAGGGTTAGTATTATCATTAGGATTAGGGTTAGAGTTAGAGTCAGTGTTAGGATTATTGTTAGCGTTATGTGTTAGGTTTTAGTGATAGGGTTAGGTTAGGGTTAAGTTTAATGTTTGGGTTGGTGTTAAGTTTGTGGTTAGGTTTAGGGATATGGTTAGGGTTAGGGTTTAGGTTTAGGGATAGGGTTACAGTTAAGTTTAAGTTTAGTGTTAGGCATTGGGTTAGGTTTAGAGGTTAGGGTTTGGGTTAGCGTTAGGTTGAGGGTTAGTGTTAGGGTTAATGTTAGAATTTAGGGTTAGGGTTTTTGTTAGGGATAGGATTCCGTTTAGGTTTATGGTTAGAAGTGAGCGTTAGTGTTAGGGTTATTTTTATGGTTAGAGATTTGTGTTAAGGTTAGTGTTAGGTTTAGAGTTATGGCTTAGGGATAGGGTTAGGGTTATGGTTAGGGCTAAGGTAAGGGTTAGGGTTAGGGGTTAGGTGTATGGTTAGGCTTAGGGTTAGCTTTAGGATTTACGTGTTAGGGATAGGGTCAGTGTTTGGCTTCTGATTACGGTTAGGGTTAGGGTTACAATTAGGTTTATGGTTATTGTTAGGGTTAGGATTAGGGTTAGGCTTAGGCTTAGAGTTAGGGTTAGATTTTCAGTTAGGATTAGGGGTTAGGTGTTAAAGATACAGTTAGGGTTATGGTTAGGTTTATGGTTTGGGTTAGTGTTACGTTTAGGTTTATAGCTGGGTTAGTGTTAGGGTTTGGGTTAGGGTTAGGTATTAGGAATAGCGTTAGGGTTCAGGTTAGGTTTAGGTTTAGGGTTTAGTGTTATGATTAGGGTTAGGGTTATGGTTAGTGTTAGGGTTAGGCTTAAGTTCAGTTTAGGGTTAGGGTTAGGTTTATTGTTAGGGTTAGTGTTAGTGATACAGTTAGGTTTAGGTTTAGGGTTAGGGATAGGGTTAGTGTTAGGGTTAGGGGTTAGGTTTACAGTTAGTGTTAGTGTTAGGGTTTACGATTAGTGTTAGGGTTTGTGTTAGGGTTAGGGTTAGGGTTAGGTTTAGGGTTAGGGTTAGATGGTTAGGGTTAGAGTTAGGTTGAAGATTAGGGTTAAGCTTAGGGTTAGTGATAGGGTTAGGATTAGGTTTAGGGTTCGGGTTAGGGTTAGTGTTAGGGTTAGGTTTTGGTTTAGCGTTAGGTTTAGTGTTAGGGTTAGGTTAGAGTTAGGGTTAATGTTACATTAAGTTAGGATTAGGGGTTAATTTTTGGCATCGGGATAGGGTTAAGCTTCGGGTTACGGTTAGGTTTACGGTTATGAATATGTTTAGGGTTACTGATAGGGCTAGCATTAGGTTTAGTGTTAGGGTTAGGTTTAGTGTTAGGGTTACACTTAGGGTTAGGTTTAATGTTACTGTTAGGGTTAGACTTAGGGTTAGGGTTAGGGTTAGGTTTAGGCTTCTGGTTACTGTTAGGGTTTGTGTTAGGGTTAGGGGTTAAATTTAGAGGTTTAGGGTTAGGGTTAGGGTTAGCGTTAGAGTTAAGGTTAGGGCTAGGTTTAGTGATAGGGTTAGGGATAATGTTAGGGTTAGGATTATGGTTAGCATTAGGATTAGGGTTAGGGATTATCATTAGGTTCAGTTTAGGGTTGGTGTTAGGTTTAGGTTAGTGTTGATGTTAGGTTTTAGGAATAGAGTTAGGGTTTTGCTTCGGATTACGGTTAGGGTTCAGCTTATGAACAGGTTTAGTGTTAAGGTTAGGGTTAGCGTTAGGTTTAGAGTAAGGGTTAGGGTTAGTGTTAGGGTTACGGTTAGGGTTAGGTTTACGGTTAGTGTTAGGGTTAGGTTTAGGTTTAGGGTTACGGTTAGGGTTAGGGTTAGAATGTTAGTGTTAGCGTTAGGGTTATGGTTAGTGTTAGGGTTAGGGTTTGGGTTATGGTTATGTTTAGGGTTAGGGTTAGGGATAGTGTTAATCTACAGTTAGGATTAGGGTTAATTATAGTGTTCGAGTTAGTGTTTAGGGTTAGTGTTGGGTTTAGGGTTAGTGTTAGGTTAAGGTTTCGGGTTAGAGTTAGGCATAGGGTTAGAAGTTAGTTTCAGGGTTAGGGTTTTGGGTTAGGGTTAGTGTTTGTGTTAGATGTTAGGATTAGGGTTAGGTTTAGCGTTAGGGTTAGGGTTTGGGTTAGGGATTAGGGATAGGTTTAGTGTTAGGGTTAGGAGTAGGGTTAGGGTTGAGTGTTACTGTTAAATTTAGGGTTATGGTAAAAGTTAGAGTTAGGCTTACGTATTAGGGTTAGTGTTCGGGTTAGTGTTAGGGATAGGGTAATGTTAGGGTTAGGGATTAGGGTTAGGCATAGAGTAAGGGTTAGTGTTAGGCTCAGTATTAAGATTAGGGTTAGCGATAGATTTAGGGTTAGTGTTAGGTTTATTGTTAGATTTTAGGGTTAGGGATGCGATTAGTTTTAGGTTTAGGATTAGGGTTTCGGGTTAGGGTTAGTGTTAGGGGCAGTTTTAGGGTTAATGTTAGGGTTAGGGCTAGGGATAAGGTTAGGGATAGTGTTAGGGTTAGGGTTAGTGTTAGGGTTAGGGTTTGGGTTATTTTTAGGTTTTGGCTTAGTTTTAGGTGTTAGGAGTTAGGGATATGCTTATGGTTAGGGATAGTGTTAAGGTTATTCTTAGTGCTAGTTTTAGGTTCAAGGTTAGGGTTTAGGGTTAGGATTAGGGTTTAGGGTTGTGCTTAGGGTTAAGATTAGGGATTAGCGTTAGGTGTAGTGTTAGGGTTCGGGTTCTGATTAGCATTTGGTTTAGGGTTAGACAAGTTTAGAGTTGGGGTTACGGTTAGGGTTATGGTTTTGGTTAGCTTCATGGTTAGGGTTAGGATTTGGGTTTAAAGTTAGAGTTATGGTTAAGGTTTGTGTTAGGGTTAGGGTTTCATGTTTAGGGTTAGGGTTACGGTTAGGGTTTATGCTTAGGTTTAGGGTTAGGCTTAAGTTTAGGGTTAGGGCTAGGTTTAAATTTAGGGGTTAGGTGTTAGGTATAGGGTTAGGGTTAGGCTTCGCTTTAAGGTTACGCTTAGTGTTATGATTATGTTTAGGGTTAGGGTTAGCGTTAGTTCTAGTGTTTAGTTTAGGGTTAATTTTAGTTTTAGAATTAGGGTTAGGGTTTAGGTGTAAGTGATAGGGTTAGGGTTAGGGATAGGATTTAGTGTTAGGGTTAGGGTTATGGTGAGGTTTAGGGTTAGGGTTATGGTTAGGGTTAGAGATTAGAGGTTAGGGTAAGGGTTAGTGTTAGGTTAGGGTTAGGGTTAGCGTTAGTGTTAGTGTTAGGTTTAGGGTTAGAGTTATAGGTTAAGTGACAGGCATACTCTTAGGGTTAGGGTTAGAATGTTAGGGTTAGAGTTAGAGTGAAGGTTAAGGTTAGGGTTAGGCTTAGTGTTAGTCTTAGTGTTAGGATTATGTTTAGTTTTCGGGTTAGGGTTAGCATTAGAGTTAGGGTTAGGGTTAGCGTTAGGTTCAGGTTTAGGCTTAGGGTTATGGTTAGGTTAGGGTTAGGGTTAGTGTTAGTTTTTGTTTAGGATCAGGGGTTAGTTTTTGAGATAGGGTTAGGGTTAAGCTTCAGGTTACTGTTAGGTTTAGTGTTATGAATAGGTTTAGGATTAGGGTTAGGTTTAGCATTAGGGTTAGTGTTAGGGTTAGGGTTAATGTTAGGCTTACAGTTAGGGTTAGGTTTAGCGTTAGTGTTAGGGGTAGGCTTAAGGTTAGGGTTAGGGTTAGGTTTAGGGTTCAGGTACGATTAGGGTTTGGGTTAGTGTTAGGGGTTAGAGTTAGAGTTTTAGGGTTAGGTTTAGGGTTAGCATTAGGGTTAGGTTTAGGGCTAGGTTTAGTGATAGGTTTAGGGATAGTGTTAGGTTAGGGTTAGTTTTAGGGTTATGGTTAGGGTTAGGGTTTGTTGGTAGGGGCATGGTTACTGTTACTTTTAGGATTAGGGTTAGGCTTAGCCTTGGGGTTAGATGTTAGGGTTAGGTTTAGGGTTATGTTTAGAGTTAAGATTAGGTTTCTGGTTTGAGTTTAGGATTAAGGTTAGTGTTAGGGTTAGAGTTCCTGTTAGAGTTATTGTTAGAAGTTAATGTTAGGGTTAGTGTTAGTGTTAGTGTTAGGGTTAGGGTTAGGGTTAGGGTTAGGGTTAGGGTTAGTGTTAAGTTTAGGTATAGGGCTTAGGGTTAGGGTTAAGGTTAGTGTTAGTGTTATTGTTAGGTCTAAGGGTAGGGATAGGTTTAGGGTTAGGGTTCGAGTTAGGGTTCAGGTTCGGTTTAGGGTTATTTTTAGGGCTAAGGCTTATGGTTAGCATTAAGGGTTAGGGTTAGAGTTAGGGTTAGTTTTTGTGTTAGTGTTAGGGTTTTATGGTTAGGGTCCTTAGGGTTAGGGTTTATGTTTAGGGTTAGCGTGAGGCTTAGGGTTAGAGTTAGGCTTAGATTTAGGTTTAGGGTTAGGATTCGGTTTAGGGTTAGGGTTAGGGTTAGGGCTAGGGATAGTGTTAGGGATAGTGTTAGGGTTAGGATTAGGGTTAGGGTTATTGTTAAGTTTTGGTTTAGGATTAGGTTTAGGGTTAGGGTTAGGATTAGTGATAACTTTAGGGTTAGGGATAGTTTTATTTTTAGCGATAGGGTCAGGGTTAGGTTTAGAGGTTAGGATTAGGGTTAGGGTTAGCATTAGGGTTAAGGTTACGGTTAGGGTTAGCGTTAGTGTTAGTGTTAGGGTTAGAATTTAGGGTTAGGCTTTGCGTTAGAGTAGTGGTTAGGGTTAGGATTTGAGTTAAGGTTATTGTTTAGAGTTAAGGTTAGTGTTAGTGTTAGGATTAGGGTTAGTGTTAGGATTAGGGTTTGCCTTAGGGTTAGGGTTTTATGGTTAGGGTCCTTAGTGTTAGGGTTTAGAGTTAGGGTTAGGTTTAGGCTTAGGGTTAGTTTTATGGTTAGGGTTAGGGTTTGGTGTAGGTTTAGCAGTTAGGAGCTAGGGATAGGTTTAGGGTTACGCTTGGGGTTTCAGTTAGGGTTAGGCTTCTGATTAGGTTTAGGGTTAGACTTAGTGTTAGCGTGAGGTTTAGGGTTAGGGTTAGGGCTTAGGTGTTATGGATAGGATTTGGTTTAGGGTTAGGGTTAAGTTTTGTTTTAGAGTTAGGTTTAGGGTTAGGGTTAGCGTTTAGTGTTAGGGTTAGGGTTAGGGTTAAAGGTTAGCATTAGGGTCAGTGTTAGGTTTTGGGTTAGGGTTTGTATTAGGGTTAGGGTTGGGGTTATGGTTAGTGCTAAGTTTAGGGGTAGGATTAGGGTTTTGGTGTTAGGGATAGAGTTATGTTTAGGGTTAAGGTTAATGTTAGGGTTAGGGTTAATTTTAGGGTTAGTGTTAGGGTGTAGTTTCCGGGATAGGGTTACGGTTAAGTTTAGGGTTAGGGTTAGGCCTAGAGTTAGGGTTAGAGGTTAGGGTTAGTGTTAGCGTTTAGGGTTAGGATTAGTGTTAGGGTTAGGTTTCTGGTTAGGGTTATCGGTAGAAGTTAGCGTTAGGTTTAGTTTTAGGGTTATGGTTAGAGTTTAGCGTTAGGGTTAGGCTTAGGATTAGGTGTTAAGGTTAGGGTTAGAGTCAGGTTTATGTTTGGGTCTAACGGTTAGGGTTAGGTTTAGAGGTTAGGGTTATGGTTAGGGTTATGTTTATGTTAAGGTTAGTTTTAGGTGTTAGTTGTTAGGTATAGGGTCATTTTTAGGCTTCGGATTATGGTTAGGTTTAGGGTTACGATTAGGTTTAGGTTTGTTGTTAGGTTTACTGTTAGTGTTAGGGTTAGTGTTAGAGTTAGAGTTGGTGTTAGATTTGCAGTTAGGGTTAAGGGTTAGGTGTTAAGGATATGGTTAGGGTTATGGGTAGCATTATGGTAAGGTTTAAAGTTTCATTTAGGTTTACGGATGGGTTAGTGTTAGCGTTAGGTTTAGGGATAGGGATAAGGTTTAGGGTTAGTGTTCGGGTTAGGGTTAGGTTTACAGGTTAGTGTTATGCTTCGGATTATGGTTATGGTAAGTGGTAGGGTTAGGCATACGTATTAGATTTAGTGTTCAGGTTAGCGTTAGGGTTACAGTTAGGGATTAGGGTTAGGGTTCATGTTAGCGTTAGTGTTAGGCTCAGTATTAGGATTAGGGTTAGGGATATGTTTAGGGTTAGGTTTAGGATTATTGTTAGGGTTAGTGTTAGGGTTAGGGTTAGGGATGGGGTAGGTTTAGGTGTTAGTGTTAAAGTTGGTTTAGGTTTAGGGGTTAGGGTGAGGGTTAGGGTTAAGGTTAGGTTTAGGGTTAGGGTTAATCTTAGTGTTAGGGTTAGGTTAGCATTACTGATAGGGTTAGGTTTAGAGTTATGGGTTAGTTTTAGAGTCAGGGTTAGGGTTAGGTATTAGGCTGAGGGTTAGGGATAGGATTAGGATTAGTGTTACTGTTAGAGTTAGAGTTAGCGTGAGGGTTAGGGTTAAGGTCAGTGTTAGGTTTATATTTAGGTTTAGGGCTAGGGTTACGATTAGTGTTAGGGTTAGTGTTAGGATTAGGATTAGGGTTTAAGTTAGTGTTAGGGTTAGGTTAGGGTTAGTGTTAGGTTCAGGTTATGGTTAGGGTTTTATGTTTTTGGGTTAGTGTTAGTGTTAGGCTTCGGTTTACAGTTAGGGTTAGCATTTTGAATAGGTTTAGGGTTAGGTTTAGGGGTAGCATTAGGTTTATTATTCGGGTTAGTGTTAGTGTTAGTGTTAGAATTAGGGTTAGGTTAGGGTTCGGATTAGTGTTAAGGTTAAGGTTAGGGTTAGGGTTAGTTTTAATGTTAGGTTTTGGGTTAGAGTTAGGGTTTAGTCGTAGGTTGAGCATTACCTTTAGGTTTAGTTTTATGTTAGGGTTAGGGTTAGAGGTTAGATGTTAGGGTTAGTGTTAGGTTTAGGGCTAGGGTTAGGGTTAGGGTTAGAGGTTATGGTTAGGGTCAGGGTTAGGTTTAGGCTTAGGGTTAGTGTTCTCGTTTTTGTGTTAGGGTTAGGGTTAGTGCTAGGTTTATGGGTAAGTTTCGGGGTTAGGTATTTGGGGTAGGGTTATGATTAGGGTTAATTTTAATGTTAGGTTTAGGGTTAATTTTATGGTTAGGGTTAGGGTTTTGGTTTAGGGATAGGATTACGGTTAGGTTTAGCTTAAGGTTAGGCTAAGGGTTAGGGTTAGAGGTTAGGGTTAGGGTTAGCGTTTACGGTTAGGGTAAGTGTTAGGTTTAGTTTTCTGGTTAGACTTATCAGTAGAAGTTAATGTTAGGTTTAGGGTTAGGGTTATGGTTATCATTTAGTGTTAGGGTTAGTTTTAGGATTAGGGCTTATGGTTAGGCTTAGGGTAAGGTTTATGTTTAGGTCTAAGGGTTAGGGTTAGGTTTAGAGGTTAGGGTTATGGTTTGGGTTTTGTTTTTATTTGGGTTATGTTTAGGTGTTAGTTGTTAGGTATAGGGTCATTGCTAGGCTTCACATTATGGTTAGGTTTAGGGTTATGATTAGGTTTAGGTTTGGTGTTAGGTTTACAGTTAGGTTTAGGCTTAGTTTTAGAGTTAGGTTAGATTTTTGGTTTGGGTTAGGCGTTAGGTGTTAAGGATATGGTTAGGGTTATGGGTAGCATTACGGTTAGGGTTAGGGTTTTGTTTAGATTTATGGATGGGTTAGTGTTAGCATTAGTGTTAGGTTAGGGACTAGGTTTAGGGTTAGTGCTCTGGTTAGGGTTAGTTTTTTGGGTTAGTGTTACACTTAGTGTTAGGGTTATGGTAAACGTTAGGGTTAGGGTTAGGTTTAGGGTTAGGGTCAGGTTTATGTTTAGGTGTAAGTGTTAGGATTAGGTTTAGAGGTTTGGGTTATGGTTAGGGTTAGTTCTATGTTAGGGTTAGCTTTAGGTGTTAATTGTTCTGTATAGGGTCATTGTAAGGCTTCCGATTATGGTTAGGTTTAGGGTTACGATTAGGTTTAGGTTTGGTGTTAGGTTTAGAGTTATGGTTAGGGTTAGGGTTAGAGTTAGAGTTAGAATTAGGGTTAGATTTTCAGTTAGGGTTAGAGGTTAGGTGTTAAGGATATGGTTAGGGTTATGGGTAGCGTTACGGTTAAGGTGAGAGTTTCGTTTAGGTTTATGGATGTGTTAGTGTTAGCTTTAGTGTTAGGGTTAGGTATTAGGGTTATGGTTAGGGATTAGAGTTAGGATTAGTGTTTGGGTTAGGGTTAGGTTTACGGGTTAGTGTTACGCTTAGTGTTAGGGTTATGGTAAGCGGTAGCGTTAGGCTTACCTATTGGAGTTAGTGTTCAGGTTAGGGTTAGGGTTACGGTTAGGGATTAGGGTTAGGGTTGGTGTTACGGTTAGTGTTAGGCTCAGTATTAGTATTCGGGTTAGGAATAGGTTTAGGGTTAGGCTAGGATTATTGTTAGGGTTAGGGTTAGTGTTAGTGTTAGGGATACGCTTAGGGTTAGGGTTAGGGTTAAGGTTAGGTGTTAGTGTTAGTCTTAGTGTTAGAGTTAGGGTTAGGGTTACCATTTAGCATGAGGCTTAGGGTTAGGATTAGCATTAGGGTTAGTGTTAGCATTAGAAAGTTAGGGTTAGAGTTAGCGTGAGGTTTAGAGTTATGGTTATTGTTAGGGTTATGATTAGGTTTAGGTTTAGGGTTACAATTACCGTTAGGTTTAGGGTTAGTGTTAGGGTTAGGTTAGGGTTAGTGTTACGTTTAGGTTAGGGTTAGGGGTTAACTTTTAGGGATAGTGTTAGGGTTAGGCTTCGGGTTACGGTTAGGGTTAAGGTTTTGAATAGGTTTAGGGGTAGGGTTAGGTGTAGCGTTAGGTTTAGTGTTATTGTTAGGTTTAGTGTTATTGTTAGGTTTAGTGTTAGTGTTAGGTTTCTGATTAGTGTTAGGGTTAAGGTTAGGGTGACGGTTAGTTTTAAGGTTAGGTTTAGGGTTAGGTTTAGTGTTTTCAGGTAGGGTTAGTGTTATGGTTAGCTTTAGGTTTTGGTTTAGCTTAGGGTTAGGTTTAGAGGTTAGAGGTTAGTGTTAGAGTTAGGTTAACTGTTTGGGTTAGGGATAGGGTTAGGTGTTAAGGATAATACTAGGGTTATGGTTAGGGTTACGGTTAGGGTTAGGGTTGTGGTTAGGTTTATGATTAGGCTTAGTTTTAAGGTTAGGGTTAGGGATTAGGGATAGGTTTACAGTAAGGGTTAGGGTTAGTGTTTAGTGTTACTGTTAGGTTTAGGATTATGGTAAGGGTTATGCTTTGGCTTATGTGTTATGGTTATTGTTCATGTTATGGTTATACATATGGTTAGGGTTAGGTTTAGGGATTAGGGTTAGAGTTAGGTTTAGGATTAGGGTTAGGGTTACTGTTAGGTTTAGGGTTAGGTTAGGGATAGGTTTAGGGGTTAGTTGTTAGGGATAGGGTCAGGGTTAGGCTTCGGATTCCGGTTAGGGTTAGGGATATGATTAGGTTTCGGGTTGGGGTTAGGGTTAGAGTTAGTGTTATGGTTAGGGTTAGAGTTAGTGATAGCATCCAGGCTTAGGAATAGTGTTAGGGTTATATTTTCAGTTAGGGGTAGGATTAAGTTAGGGTTTGGTTCAGGAGTTAGGTATTAGGGATAGGGTCAGGGTTAGGTTACGGATTACAGTTAGGTTTACTGTTAGGGTTAGGGTTAGATTTAGGGTTAGGATAAGTGTTAGGGGTATGGTTAGGTTTAGGGTTTGGGTTAGGTTTAGGGTTAGGGTTAGGTTTAGAGTTAGGGTTAGGGTTTGTGTTAGCATTAGGGTTTTATGGTTATGGTACCTGGAGTTAGGGTTTAGGGCTAGTGTTAGTGTTAGGCTTAGGGTTACTTTTAGGGCTATGTTTAGTGTTAGGTTTACTATTATGATTGGGGCTAGGCACAGGGTTAGTGATATTGTTAGGGTTAGGGTTATTGTTAAGTTTTGGGTTAGGGTTAGGTTTAGGGTTAGGGTTAGGCTTAGGGATAGTGTTAGGTTTAGGATTAGTGTTAGGGTTAGGGTTAGAGGTTAAGATTAGAGTTGGACTTACTGTTAGGTTTAGGGTTAAGTTTAGGGTTAGCGTTAGGTTTATGGTTATGGTTAGGGTTAGGGTTCCAGTTCCGGTTAGGGTTTGGGTTAGGGTTAGGCATAGTTTTAGGTGTTATGGGTTAGGGATAGTGTTAGGGTTTTGCTTCAGGTTATGATTAGGGTTAGTGTTATTATGAGGTTTTGGGTTAGGCTTAGGCTTAGCTTTAGGTTTAGTGTTAGTGTTAGGGCTTAGGGGTTAAGGATAGGTTTAGAGTTAGGGTTAGGGTTAAGGTTTGTGTTAGGATTAGGTTTAGGGTTAAGTTTAGCATTTAGTGTTAGGGTTAGGGTTACGTTTAAGTTTAGGTTTATGGTTAGGGTTAGAGATTATGGTTAATCAGGGTTAGGTTTAGGATTAGTGTTAGCATTAGTTTTCGGGTTAGGGTTAGGGTTAGTGCTAGATTTAGGGGTAGGCTTAGGGGTTAGTTGTTAGGGATAGGGTTATAGTTAGGGTTAAGGTTAATGTTAGGGTTAGGGTTAATTTTATTGTTATGGTTAGGGTTACGTTTAGGTTTAGGTTTAGGGTTAGGGTTAGGCTTCGGATTAGGGTTAGATGTTAGTGTTAGGTTTAGGGTTAGGGTTAGGTTAGGGTTTGGGTTGGGTTAGGGTTAGCATTTAGGGTTAGGCTTAGTGTTAGGGTTAGGTTTCCAGTTAGGTTTATGGGTAGAAGTTAGTGTTAGGTTTAGGTTTAGGGTTAGGGTTAGAGTTTAGCATTAGGGATATGGTTAGTGTTAGGGTTAGGGCTTAGTGTTAGGTTTAGGATTAGGTTTATGTTTAGGTCTAAGTGTTAGGCTTAGGTTTAGAGGTTAGGATTATGGTTAGGGTTAGGTTTATGTTAGTTTTAGGTTTGGTGTTTGTTGTTAGGTATAGGGTCAGTGTTAGTCTTCGAATTACCATTAGGTTTAGGGTTACGATTAGGTTTAGGTTTGATGTTAGGTTTAGAGTTAGGGTTAGGGTTAGGTTTAGAGTTAGAGTTAGGATTAGATTTTCGGTTAGGGTTAGGGATATGGTTACAGTTCGGTTTAGGTTTAGGGTTACGGTTAGGCTTAGGGTCAGGTTTGGAGATTAGGGTTAGTGTTAGGGTTACGTGTAGCGTTAGGGTAGGGTTACGGTTAGCGTTTGGGTTAGGGTTAGTGTTAGGGTTAGGTTTCCGGTTAGTGTTAAGTGTAGACGTCAGTGTTAGTTTTAGGGTTAGTGTTAGGGTTAGAGTTTAGCATCAGGGTTAGGGTTAGTGTTAGAGTTAGGGCTTATGGTTAGTTTTAGAGTTAAGTTTATGTTTAGGTGTAAGGGTTAGGGTTGGGTTTAGAGTTTAGAATTATGGTTAGGCTTAGATTTAT
The DNA here is from genome assembly GCF_034190915.1 of Cavia porcellus. Lineage (NCBI taxonomy): Eukaryota > Metazoa > Chordata > Mammalia > Rodentia > Caviidae > Cavia > Cavia porcellus. The sequence goes on from NW_026947518.1 coordinate 8,659,965, forward strand.
ATTAGGGTTAGGTTTAGGTGTTAGTTGTTAGGTATAGGGTCAGTGTTAGGCTTTGGATTCGGTTAGGTTTACGGTTACAATTAGCTTTTGGTTTGGTGTTAGGGTTAGAGTTAGGGTTAGGGTTAAGGTTAGAGTTAGAGTTAGGGTTAGATTTTGGTTTAGGGTTAGGGTTTAGCACTTAAGGATATGGTTAGAGTTATGGGTAGCATTACGGTTAGCATTAGGGTTTCGTTTAGGTTAACGGCTGTGTTAGTGTTAACATTCGGGTTAGGGTTAGGGATTAGTGTTAGTGTTAGTGTTAGTGTTAGTGTTAGTGTTAGTGTAGGGTTAGGTTTATGGGTTAGAGTTAGCATTAGATTTTCAGTTAGGATTAAGGTTTAGGTGTTAAGGATATGGTTAGGGTTATGGTTAGGGTTACGGTTAGGGTTATGGTTATGGTTAGTGTTAGAGTTAGGGTTATGGTTTGTGTTAGCATTATGGATTTATGGTTAGGGTCCCTGGAGTTAGGGTTTAGGGTTAGGGTTAGGGTTAGGCTTAGGGTTATGTTTAGGGTTAGGTTTAGTATTAGGATTAGGGCTAGGGATAGGGTTAGTGATATTGTTAGGGTTAGGGTTATTGTTAAGTTTTGGGTTAGGGTTAGGTTTAGGGTTTGGGATAGGGTTAGGGTTAGCGTTAAGGTTAGGGTTAGGGTTAGGGTTTGGGTTAGGGTTAGGGGTAGGTTTAGGGTTAGCGTTAGGGTTAGGGTTAGGTTTAGGGTTAGGGTTATGGTTTGCATTAGTTTCCGGGTTAGGGTTCGGGTTAGTGCTAGGTTTAGGGGTTGGCTTAGGAGTTAGGTTTTAGGGATACGGTTGTAGTTAGAGTTAAGTTTAATGTTAGGCTTAGGGTTAATTTTAGAGTTCAGGTTAGGATTTAGGGTTATGAATAAGGTTACAGTTATGTTTAGGTTTAGGGTTAGGGTTAGGATTCGGGTTAGGGTTAGAGGTTAGAGTTAGGGTTAGGGTTAGGTTTAGGGTTTGGGTAGGGTTACGGTTAGTGTTTAGGTTTAGGGTTAGTGTTAGGGTTAGGTTTCCAGTTAGGGTAATGGTAGAAGCTAGCCTTAGTTTTATTGTTAGGGTTAGGGTGAGAGTTTAGCATTAGGGTTAGGGTTAGGTTTAGCGTTAGGGATTAGGCTTAGGTTTAGGGTTAGGTTTATGTTTAGGTCTAAGTGTTAGGGTTAGGTTTAGAGGTTAGGATTTGGTTAGGTTAGATTTATGTTAGGGTTAGGTTTATGAGTTAGTTGTTAGTTATAGGGTCAGTGTTAGGCTTCAGATTATGGTTAGGTTTATGGTTACGATTAGCTTTAGGTTTGGTGTTAGGGTTAGAGTTAGGGTTAGGGTTAGGATTAGAGTTAGAGTTAGGGTAAGATTTTGATTTAGGGTTAGGTTTTAGGGTTACGGTTTCTTTTAGTTTTACGGCTGTGTTAGTGTTAGCGTTCGGGTTAGGGTTAGGTATTAGGGTTAGTGTTAGGGTTCAGGTTAGGGTTAGGTTTATTTGTTAGTTTTACAGTTAGGGTTAGGGTTACAGTAAGCGTTAGGTTTAGGCTTTCTTATTAGCGTTAGCGTTCGGGTTAAGGTTAGGGTTACGGTTAGCGATTAGGGTTTTGAATAGGTTTAGGGTCAGTTTTAGGGGTAGCATTAAGTTTAGTATTCGGGTTAGTATTAGGGTTAGGGTTAGGTTTAGGGTTAGAGTTCGGATTAATTTTAGGGTTAAGGTTAATGTTAGCATTAGTTTTAAGGTTAGGTTTAGGGTTAGAGTTAGGGTTTAGTCGTAGGGTGAGGGATACGTTTAGTTTTAGGTTTATGTTAGGGTTAGGGTTAGAGATTAGAGGTTAGGGTTAAAGTTAGGTTTAGGGTTAGGGTTAGGGTTAGAGATTAGGGTTCGGGTCAGGGTTTGGTTTAGGGTTAGGGTTAGTGTTAGCCTCATTTTTCTGGTTAGGGTTAGGGTTAGTGCTAGGTTTATGGATAAGCTTAGGGGTTAGGTGTTAGGGATAAGGTTATGGTTATGGTTAATGTTAATGTTAGGGTTAGTGTTAATTTTAGGGTTAGCATTAGGGTTTAGGGTTAGGGATAGGTTTACGCTTAGGGTTAGAGTTAGGGTTATGTTTAGGGTTAGGTTTCGTATTAGGAGTAGGACTAGGGATAGGCTTAGTGATATTGTTAGGGTTAGGGATAGGGTTAGGGCTATTGTTAAGTTTTGGATTAGGTATAGGGTTAGAGTTAGGGTTCGGGTAAGGTTTAGGGATAGTGTTAAGTTTAGGATTAGTGTTAGGGTTAGTGTTAGAGGTTAGGATTAGGGTTAGGGTTAGCCTTAGGGTTAGGGTTATGTTTAGGATTAGCGTTAGGTTTAGGGAGAGGGTTATGGTTACGGTTAGGTTTTGAGTTATGTTAAGGGTAGGTTTAGGTGTTAAGTGTTAGAGACAGTCTTAGGGTTACACTTCAGGTTATGGTTAGGGTTAGGGTTATTATTAGGTTTAGGGTTAGGCTTAAGGTTAGCTTTAGATCTAAAGTTTGGGTTAGGTATAGGGCTTAGTTGTTACGGACAGGGTTAGGGTTAGGGTTAGGGTTAAGGTTTGGGTTAGGGTTAGGCTTAGGGTTAGCTTTAGGCTTAGGGTTAGCGTTTAGTGTTAGGGTTAGGCTTGCATTTAGGGTTAGGCTTAGGGTTAGGGTTAGAAGTTATGGTTACTGTTAGGGTTAGTTTTAGGGTTAGGGTTAGTGTTAGCATTAGTTTTTGAGTTAGGGTTAGAGTTAGTGCTAGGTTTAGGGGTAGCTTAGGGGTTAGATCTTAGAGATAGTGTTATGGTTAGGGTTAAGGTTAATGTTAGTGTTAGGGTTGATTTTATGGTTAGGGTTAGGATTCAGGGTTAGGGATACAGTTACCGTTCAGTTTAGGTTTAGGGTTATGGTTAGGCTTAGGGTTAGGTTTAGAGCTTAGGGTTAGTGTTAGGGTTACGTGTAGGTTTAGGGTAGGGTTACGGTAGCATTTAGGGTTAGGGTTAGTGTTAGGGTTAGGTTTCCCGTTAGGGTTATGGGTAGAAGTTAGCCTTAGTTTTAGGCTTTGGGTTAGGGTGAGAGTTTAGCTTTAGGTTTAGGGTTAGGGTTAGGGTTAAGTTTAGGTTTAGGTCAGGGTTAGGTTTAATGTTTTGGTTAGGGTTAGGTTTAGGGTTAGGTTTAGGGTTAGCCTTAGCGTTTAGTGTTGGGCTTAGGGTTACGGTTACATTAAGGTTTACGGTTAGGGTTATTGTTAGGTTAGAGGTTAGGGTTAGGGTTAGGGTTAGGGTTAGGGCTAGTTTTACGTTTAGCGTTAGTTTTATGGTTAGGTTTAGGGTTAGTGAAATGTTTAGTTTTAGGGTTAGGTGTTAGGTGTTAGGGAAAGTGTTAGGGTTAGGGTTAAGGTTAAGGTTAGGGTTACGGTTAATTTTTGTTTATATTTATGGTTTAGGGTAAGGGATAGGGTTAAGGTTAGGTTTAGGACTAGGGTTAGGTTAGAGTTAGGGTTAGAGGTTAGGTTTAGTGTTAGGGTTAGGTTTAGGGTTAGAGTTAGGGTTATGGTTAGAGATTAGGGTTAGGGTTAGTGTTAGGGTTAGGTTTCCGGTTAGGGTTTTTGTTAGAATTTAGGGTTAGAGTTAGTGTTACGGTTAATGTTAGAGGTTAGCGTTAGGGTTAGAGTTAGGGTTAGTGTTAGGTGTAGGGCTAGGATTATGGTTTGGGGTTAGGGTTTAGGTTTGGGTTAGTGCTTTTGTTAGAGCTAAGGGTTAATGTTAGGTTTAGGGGTTATGGTTATGGTTAGGGTTAGGTTTAGCTTAGGGTTAGGGTTAGGGTTATGGTTAGGGTTAGAGTTAGAGTTATGGATAGGGTTAACGTTACGGTTAGGGTTAGGGATAGGATCACAATTGGGTTTATGATTAGGATTAGGGTTTGGTTTAGGGTTAGGCTTAGCATTATGGTTATGGTTAGGGTAAGTATTAGGGTTAGTGCTAGGGTTAGAGGTTCATGCTAGGGTTAAAGTTAGGGTTAGGTTTAGTATTACAGTTATAGTTCAGGGTTAGAGTTAGTTTTAGGTTTAGGGGTTAGGTGTTAGCGATAGGGTTAGTTTTAGGGTTAGGATTAGGGTTCGGTTTAGAGTTAGGGTTAGGGTTAGGGTTTGGTTTACGATTAGGCTTAGAGTTATGGTTAGGGTTAGGTTTAGGGTTAGGTTTAGGGTTATCGCTAGGGTTAGTGTTATGGTTAGTGTTAGGGTTAGGCTTAGAGGTTATAGTTAAGGTTAGGGTTATGGTTAGGGAGAAAGATTAGGTTCAGGGTTATGGTTAGTGTTACTGTTAGGGTTTGGAATAGGGTAAGGGTTAGGATTAGGGTGCTTAATTTTAGGGTTAGGGTTAGAGTTAGGGTTAGGGTTAGGTTTAGAGGTTAGTTTTAGTGTTAGGGTTAGGTTCACTCTGAGGGGTAGGGTTATGGTTAGATTTAGTGTTAGGTTTCGGGTTAGGCTTAGGGTTATGGTTAAGGTTAGATTTACAATTATGTTAGCGTTAGCGTTAGGGTTAGGCTTAGGGTTAGGGTTTGCATTAGATGTAGTGTTAGTGTTAGGGGTAGGGTTAGGTTTAGGCGTTAAGTGTTAGGGATAGGGTTATAGGTTAGGGTTAGGGTTACGTTTAAGGTTAGCGTTTGGGTTAGATTTTTGGGTTAGGGTTATTGTTAGGGTTAGTGTTATTGTTTGGGTTTAGGTTGAGGTTTAAGGTTAGGGTAAGTATTAAGGTTAGAAGTTAGGTTTAGTGTTAGGTTTTGGATTAGGGTTAGGGATAGTTTTATGATTAGGATTAGTCTTAGAGGTTGTGGTTAGTAATAGGGTTGGGGTTAGGGTTAGCATTATGGTTAGGGTTAGGATTAGGTTTAGGGTTATAGTTAGGGTTATGGTTAGTGTTAGGGGTTAGGTGTTAGTGAAAGGGTTAGGGTTAGGCTTTGTTTTATGGTTATTGTTAGGGTTACAATTTCATTTAGGCTTAGGGTTAGGTTTAGGGTTATGGTTAGGGTTAAATTTAGGGTTAGTTTTAGAGTTAGGGTTAGTGGTAGGAATTAGGGGTTAGGTGTTTGCGATAGGGTTAGTGTTAGAGTTAGGTTTAGTGTTTGGTTTAGGGTTAGGGTTAGGGTAAGGGATAGTGTTAGGGTTAGGGTTAGGTTTTAGGGTTAGGGTTAGGTTTAAGTTTAGGGTAGCTTTAGTTTTAGGTTTATGGTTCGTGTTAGGGTTAGAACTTACATTTAGTGTTAGGGTTAGTGTTAGGGTTATGGCTAAAGGTTAGTGTTTGGCTTAGGGTTAGATTTAGGGATAGGGTTAGAGTTAGAATTAGAGCTTATGGTTAGTGTAAGTGTTAGGGTTAGGGTTAAAGCTTAGGTTCAGGGTTATTGTTAGGGTTAGGATTACGGTTAGAGTTTAGGGTTAGGTTTAAGGTTTGGGATAGGATTAGGGTTATGGTTATGGTTAGAAGTTAGTGTTTTTTTAGAATTAAAGTTAAGGTTAGGCTTAGGTTTAGTTTTAGGGTAAAAGCTTAGTTTCAGTGTTAGAGTTAGGTTTATGATTAGGGTTAAGGAGAGGGTAAGGGTTAGGATTAGTGTCAGTGGTTAGTTTTAGGTTTAGGGTTACGGTTAGTGTTATGGTTAGATTTAGAGGTTAGTGTTAGGGTCAGTGTTAGGATTAGGGTTAGTGTGAGGGTTAGTGTTATGGTTAGAGTTAGGGTTCAGTTTAGGCTTAGGGTTATGGTTAAGGTTAGTGTTACAATTAGGTTAGCATTAGGGTTTGGATTAGGTTTAGTGGTTAGCATTAGGTTTGGGTTAGGGTTACGATTAAAGCTTAAGTTTAGGTTAGGGGTTAGGTGAGAGCGATAGGGTTAGGGTTAGGGTTTGTGCTAGGGTTAGAGGTTAGTGTTAGGGTTAGAGTTAAGGTTAGGGTTAGTGTTTCGTTTAGAGTTTATGGTTAGGTTTAGGTTTAGGGTTAGGGTTAGGGTTACAGTTAGATGTTAGTGTTTTGTATAGGGTTAAAATTAGGGTTACTGTTAGGGTTAGGCTTCGAGGTTATGGTTATCGTTACGGTAAGGGTTAGGGTTAGGGTTAGGGTGAAAGCTTAGGTTCAGGGTTAGGGTTAGTGTTAGGGTTAGGGTTAGGGATAGGGTAAGGCTTAGGATTAGGGTTAGTGGTTAATTTTAGGGTTAAGGTCACCGTTAGTGTTAAGGTTAGGATTAGATGTTAGTTTTTGAGTTAGGGTTAGGGTTAGTTTTAGTGTGAGTGTTAGGGTTAGGGTTATTCTTAGGGTTATGTTTAGGTTTAGGATTACAATTAATTTAGCATTAGGGTTAGGGTTAGGGTTTGCGCTAGATATAGTGTTAGGTTTAGTGTTAGGTTTAGGGATTAGTTGTTAGGGATAGGATTATGGGTTAGGGTTAGTGTTAGTGTTAGTGTTAGGGTTAGGGTTAGTGTTATGGTTAGGGTTAGCTTTTAGGGTTAGTGTTAGGGTTATGGTTAGGGTTCTTGTTATTGTTAGGATTAGTGTTAGGTTGAGGTTTAGTGTTAGGGTTAGGGTTAGTGTTAAGGTTAGGGTTAGAGTTAGGTTTAGCATTGGCTTTAGGGTTATGGTTAGGGATATGTTTAAGTTTACGGTTATTGTTAGAGGTTATGGTTAGTGTTAGTGTTAGTGTTAGCTTTTGGATTAGGGTTAGGTTTAGGATTAGAGGTATGGGTTATGGTTAGCATTAGGGTTGGTGTTAGGGTTTGGGATAGGATTAGAAGTTAGGGTTAGGGTTACGCTTAGTGTTATGGTTATGATTTAGGTTAGGGTTAAGCATTAGCTGTTAAGGAGATGGTTAGTTTTGGGCTTTGGTTTATGGTTAGGGTTAGGGTTAGACTTAAGGGTAGTGTTAGGTTTAGCATTAGTTTTAGAGTTAGGGTTAGAGTTAGGGTTTAGGTGTTAATGATAGGGTTAGGGTTAGAGTTTGGTTTAGTGTTCGCTTTAGAGTTAGGGATAGTGTTAGTTTTAGGGTTAGGGTTTAGGGCTAGGGTTAGGTTTAGGGTTAGGGTTAGCTTTAGTTTTAGAGTTAGGGTTAGTGTTAGGGTTAGAAGTTAGTTTTAGGGTTAGGGTTAGCATTAGGTTTCGGGTTAGGGTTAGGGGTTATTGTTAGAGGTTAGCGTTTGGTTTAGGGTTAGAGTTAGGGTTAGGGTTAGTGTTAGTGTTAGGGTTAGTGTTAGGGTTAGGGTTAGGGTTAGATTTAGCATTAGGTTTAGGGCATAGGTGTTAGAGATCAGGTTATGGTTAAGGTTACGTTGAGGCTTAGAAGTTATGGTTAGGGTTAGGGTTAGGGTTCAAGTTAATTTAGGGTTAGGGTTAGCGTCAGAGTTAGGGATAGGGTAAGGGTTAGGATTACGGTTATTCGCTAGGTTTAGCATTACATTTACGGTTAGGGTTATGGTTAGGTTTAGAGGTTAGTGTTGGTGTTAATGTTAGGGTTAGGGTTAGGGTTAGGGTTAGTGTTATGTTTCGTGTTAGTTTTAGAGTTAGGTTTATGTTTAGTTTTAGGGTGAGCTTTAGTGTTAGGTTTAGGTTTAGGTATAGGGTTACGTCTAGGTTTTGTGTTATGGTGAGGGTTAGGGTTACGATTAGTTCAGGATTAGAGTTAGGGTTAGGTTTAGGCTTATAGGTAGTGTCAGTATTTTGACTAGGATTAGGGTTAGGGTTAGTGTTAGGTTTATGGGTAAGGTGTTAGGGATAGTGTTAAGGTTAGGCTTAGGGTTAGGGTTAGGGTTAGTGTTAGATTTTGTTTTAATTTTAGGGTTAGGTTTAGCATTAGTGTTAGGGCTTACGGTTTCGAGATAGTGTTAGGATTAGGGTTAGGGTTAGTTTTAGTGTTTGGGTTAGGGTTAGGTTTAGTGTTAGGTTTAGGGTTATGGTTTAGTGTTAGGGTTATGTTTAGGTTTAGGGTTAGTTTTAGGCTTCAGGTTACAGTTATGGTTAGGGTTACGATTAGGTTAGGGCTAGGTTTTGGTTTAGGATTAGATGTTAGGTATAATTTTAAGGTTAGGGTTAGTGTTACGGTTAGAGTTCAGGTTTATGGTTAGATTTAATTTAGGGTTAGTGTTATGGTTAGAGGTTAGCATTAGGTTTGGGTTAGGGTTAGCGTTAAAGCTGAAGTTTAATGTTAGGCTTAGTGTTAGGGTTAGGGTTGGCTTTAATTTTAGGGTTACAGTTAGTGTTAGGGTTACAAGTTAGGTTTAGTGTTAGGGTTAGCGTTAGGCTTAGGGTTAGGGTTAAGGTTAGGGTTAGATGTTATTGTTTGCTTTAGTTTTAGAGGTAGGGTTAGGGTTAGTGTTAGTGTTAGGCTTAGAGGTTATGTTTTGGGTTATTGTTAGGGTTAGGGCTAGGATTAAAGCTTAGATTCACGGTTACGGTTAGTGTTAGGGTTTGGGTTACAGTTAGAGTTTAGTGTTAGATTTAAGGATAGGGTTAGGGTTAGGGTTAGTGTTATGTTTAGAGGTTAGCGTTCATTTTAGGATTAGAGTTAGGGTTAGGGTTTGTGTTAGTGTTAGTGTTTTAGAGTTAGGGTTAGGGTTAGCGTTAGGTTTAGAGTTAGGGTTAGGGTTAGTGTTAGGATTATGTTTAGGGTTAGAGTTATGGTTAGTGTGAGGGTTACGTTTAGGTTTAGGATTAGGGTTAGGGTTAGGGTTAGAATGTTAGTGTTAGCGTTAGGGTTATGGTTAGTGTAAGGGTTATGTTTAGGTTTAGCGTTAGGGTTAGTGATAGTGTTAGTTTTAGGGTTAGGGTTAGTAACGGTTAGGGTTAGTTAAAGTGTTCGAGTTAGGGTTAGGGTTAGTGTTTGGTTTAGGTTTAGTGTTAGGTTTAGGTTTAGGGTTAGGTTTAGGCTTAGGGTTATAAGTTAATTTTATGGTTAGGATTTGGATTTGGGTTAGAGTTTGGGTTAGATGTTAGGATTAGGGTTACGGTTAGCATTAGGGTTAAGGTTAGGGTTAGGGTTAGGGATTAGGGATAGGATTAGGTTAGGGTTAGGGTTAGTGTTAGGTTTTGTTTAGGATCAGGTGTTAGATTTTGGGATAGGTTTAGGGTTAAGCTTTGTGTTACAGTTAGGTTTAGGGTTATGAATAGGTTTAGGGCTAGGGTTAGGGTTGGCATTAGGTTTATTGTTAGGGTTAGGGTTAGTGTTAGGGTTGGCATTAGGTTTATTGTTAGGGTTAGGTTTAGTGTTAGGGTTACAGTTAGGGTTAGGTTTAGCCTTAGTGCTAGGGTTAGACTTAAGTTTAGGGTTAGGGTTAGGTTTAGGGTTCCGATTACGGTTAGCTTTTGGGTTAGTGCTAGGGGTTAGAGTTAGAGTTTTAGGGTTAGGTTTAGGGTTAGCATTAGGGTTAGGTTTAGGACTAGGGTTAGGGATAGTGTTAGGGTTAGGCTTAGTTTTAGCCTTATGGTTAGGGTTAGGTTTTAGGGTTAGGTACAGGGTTACAGTTACTTTTAGGTTTAGGGTTAGGCTTAGCGTTATGGTTAGTTGTTAGTGTTAGGGTTAGGGTTATGTTTAGGGTTAAGGTTAGGATTCTGGTTTGAGTTTAGGATTACAGTAAGTGTTAGGGTTAGGGTTCCTGTTAGGGTTATGGTTAGATGTTAGCATTAGGGTTAGTGTGAGTGTTAGTCTAAGGGTTAAGATTAGTGTTAGGGTTAGGTATAGGGCTTAGGGTTAGGGTTAGGGTTAGGGTTAGTGTTAGGGTTAGGGTTAGGGTTAGTGTTAGTGTTATTGTTAGGTCTAAGGGTAGGGATAGGTTTAGGGTAAGTGTTCTGGTTCAGGTTCGGGTTTGGGTTAGGGTTATTTTTAGGGCTAAGGGTTATGGTTAGCATTAAGGGTTAGGGTTAGAGTTAGGTTTAGATTTTGTGTTAATATTAGCGTTTTATGGTTAGCGTCCTTAGGGTTAGGGTTTATGTTTAGGGTTAGTGTGAGGCTTAGGGTTAGGGTTAGGCTTAGGTTTAGGCTTAAGTTTAGGATTAGGGTTAGGTTTAGGTTTGGGCTAGGGATAGTGTTAGTGTTAGGTTTAGGCTTAGGGTTATTGTTAAGTTTTGGTTTAATGTTAGGTTTAGGGTTAGGGTTAGGATTAGTGATAGCTTTAGGGTTAGGGGTAGTGTTATTTTTAGGGTTAGGTTTAGGGTTCGAGATTAGGATTAGGGTTAGTGTTAGCATTAGGGTTAGGGTTAAGGTTAGCGTTAGGGTTAGTGTTAGTGTTAAGGTTATGGTTAGGGTTTGGGTTAGTGGTAGTGGTTACAGTTGGAGGTTACGGTTAGGGTTAGTGTTAGGATTACAGTTTAGGGTTAGGGTTAGTGTTAGTGTTAGGATTAGGCTTAGGGTTAGGATTAGGGATTGGCTTAGGGTTAGGGTCTTACAGTTAGGGTCCTTAGGGTTAGGGTTTATGGTTATGGTTAAGGTTAATCTTACGGTTAGGGTTAGGGTTAGGGTTAGGGTTAGTGTTAGGGTTAGGGGTAAGTTTAGGGGTTAGGTGCTAGGGATAGGGTTAGGGATATTGTTAGAGTTAGGGTTATTGTTAAGTTTTTGGTTAGGGTTAGGTTTAGGGTTAGGATTAGTGTTTAGTTTTAGGGTTGCTGTTAGGTTTAGATTTAGGGTTAGGGTTACGGTTAGGGTTAGGGTTAGAGGTTAATGTTAGGGTCAGGGTTAGGTTTTAGGTTAGGGTTAGTATTAGGGTTAGGGTTAGGTTTAGGGTTACGGTTAGCGTTAGGGTTAGGGCTAGGTTTAGGGGTAGGCTTAGTCTTAGGTGTTATGGATAGGGTTATCTTTAGGGTTCAGGTTAATGTTAGGGTTAGGGTTATGGTTTAGGGTCAGGGATAGGGTTACGTTTAGGTTAAGGTTTAGTGTTAAGGTTAGGCTTAGTATTAGGGTTAGAGGTTAGTTATAGTGTTAGCCTTTAGCGTTAGGTTTATTGTTATGGTTAGGTTTCTGGTTAGAGTTATCGGTAGAAGTTTGCATTAGGTTTAGGTTTAGGGTTAGGGTTAGAGTTTAGCGTTAGAGTTAGGCTTAGAATTAGGGCTTAAGGTTGGAGTTAGGGTTAGCTTTATGTTTGGGTCTAAGGGTTAGGGTTAGCTTTAGAGGTTAGGGTTATGGTTAGGGTTATGTTTATGTTAGTGTTAGTTTTAGGTGTTAGTTGTTAGGTGTAGGGTCATTGATAGGCTTCTGATTACGGTTAGGTATAAGGTTACGATTAGGTTTAGGTTTGGTGTTAGGTTTAGAGTTAGGGTTAGGATTAGGGTTAGAGTTAGAGTTAGTGTTATATTTTCGGTTAGGTTTAGGGGTTAGGTTTTAAGGATATGGTTATGCTTATGTGTAGCATTACAGTAAGGTTTAGAGTTTCATTTAGATTTATGGATGAGTTAGTGTTAGCGTTAGGGTTAGGGATAGGGATTAGAGTTAGGGTTAGTGTTCGGGTTAGGGTTAGTTTTATGGGTTAGTGTTATGCTTAGTGTTAGGGTTATGGTAAGCGGTAGGGTTAATCTTACATATTAGAGTTAGTGTTCATGTTAGCGTTTGGGTTACCGTTAGGGATTAGGGTTAGGGTTCATGTTAGGGTTATTGTTAGGCTCAGTATTAGGATTAGGGTTAGGGATAGGTTTAGAGTTAGGGTTAGGATTGTTGTTAGGGTTAGTGTTAGGGTTAGGGTTAGGGTTAGGGATAGGGTTAGGTTTAGGTGTTAGTGTTAGAGTTAGGTTTAGGGTTATGGGGTAGGGTGAGATTTAGGGTTAATGTTAGGTTTAGTGTTAGGGTTAGGTTTAGTGTTAGGTTAGGGTTACTGATAGGGTTAGGTTTAGGGTTAGGGTTTAGTGTTAGAATCAGGGTTAGGGTTAGGGGTTATGGTGAGCATTAGGGTTAGGATTAGGATTAGGGTTAGTGTTAGGGTTAGAAAGTTAGGGTTAGAGTTAGCGTGAGGATAAGTTTAGGGTTATAGTTTGGTTTATATTTAGGTTTAGGGTTAGGGTTATGATTAGGGTTAGGGTTAGCGTTAGGTTTAGTAATAGGGTTAGGGTTAGGGTTAGTGTTAGGGTTAGGTTAGGGTTAGTTTTATGTTAAGGTTAGAGTTTAAGTTTTAGGCCTTAGTGTTAGTGTTAGGCTTCAGGTTACAGTTAGGGTTAGCATTTTGAATAGGTTTAGGGATAGGTTTAGGGGTAGCGTTAGGTTTAGTATTCTCGTTAGTGATAGTTTTAGGGTTAGGGTTAGGGCGCGGATTAGTGTTAGGGTTAAGGTTAGTGTTAGGGTTAGTTTTAAGGTTAGGTTTAGGCTTAGAGTTAGGGTTTAGTCATAGGGTGAGAGTTACGTTTAGGTTTAGGTTTAGGTTTAGGTTAGGGTTAGGGTTAGAGGTTAGATGTTAGGGTTAGGGTTATGTTTAGGGTTAGGGTTAGAGTTAGGGTTAGTGCTTATGGTTAGGGTCAGAGTTAGTTTTAGGGTTAGGGTTAGTGTTCTCCTAAGTTTTCGTGTTAGGGTTAGGGTTAGTGCTAGGTTTATGTGTAAGCTTAAATGTTACATGTTAGGGATAGGGTTATGGTTAGGGTTAATTTTAACATTAGGGTTAGGGTTAATTTTACGTTTAGGGTTAGGGTTTTGGTTTAGCAATAGGGTTACGGTTAGGTTTAGGTTTAGTGTTCGGCTTACGGTTAGCGTTAGAGTTTAGGGTTAGGGTTAGGTTTAGAGGTTAGGGTTAGGGTTAGGTTTAGAGTTTAGGATTAGGGTAATTGTTAGCATTAGTTTTCTGGTTAAGGTTTTTGGTAGAAGTTAGCGTTAGATTTAGAGTTAGGGTTAGGTTTATGTTTAGGGTTAGGGTTAGGGTTAGGTTTATATTTAGGTCTAAGGGATAGGGTTAGGTTTAGAGGTTAGCGTTATGGTTAGGGTTAGGTTTTATTTGGGTTATGTTTAGGTGTTAGTTGTTAGGTATAGGGTCATTGTTAGGCTTCGCATTATGGTTAGGTTTAGGGTTACAATTAGGTTTAGGTTTGGTCTTAGGTTTAGGGTTAGGTTTAGAGTTTCAGTTAGGATTAGATTTTCGGTTTGGTTTAGGGGTTAGGTGTTAAAGATATGGTTAGGGTTATGGGTAGCATTACAGTTAAGGTTAGGGTTTTGTGTAGATTTACGGATGGGTTAGTGTTAGCATTAGTGTTAGGGTTAGGGATTAGGTTTAGTGTTAGGGTTCGGGTTAGGGTTAGGTTTACAGGTTAGTGTTACACTTAGGGTTAGGGTTATGGTAAACGATAGGGTTAGGGTTAAGGTTAGGGTTAGGGTTAGGGTTAGGGTTAGGGTTACGGTTAGGTTTATGTTTAGGTCTAAGGGTTAGGATTAGGTTTAGAGGTTAGGGTTATTTTTAGGGTTAGGTCTATGTTAGGGTTAGCTTTAGGTGCTAGTTGTTTTGTATAGGGTCATTGTTAGGCTTCCGGTTACGGTTAGCTTTAGGGTTACGATTAGGTTTAGTTTTGGTGTTAAGTTTAGAGTTATGGTTAGGGTTAGAGTTAGAGTTAGTGTTAGGGTTAGATTTTCGGTTAGGGTTAGGGGTTAGGGGTTAAGGATATGGTTAGGGTTATCGGTAGCATTACAGTTAAGGTGAGAGTTTCTTTTAGGTTTATGGATGGGTTACTGTTAGCTTTAGGTTTAGGGTTAGGGATTAGGGTTAGGGATTACGGTTAGGGTTATGGTTAGCGTTAGGTGTAGGGTTAGGGTTAGGATTAGGGTTAGGTTTAGGGTTAGGTTTGGGCTTAATGTTAGCATTAGCCATTAACGTAAGGTTTGGGTTAGGGTTATGGGTAAAGCTTAGGTTTGGGTTTAGGTGTAGGTTTAGGGTTAGGGTTAGTGTTAGGGTTAGGGTTAGGTTTAGTGTTAGGGTTAGGGCTTAGGTGTTAGGGATCAGTTTATGGTTAGGGTATGGTTTCGGTTAGGGTGAGGCTTAGAAATTATGGTTAGGGTCAGGGTTAGGGTTAGGGATAGGGTTAGGTTTATGGTTAAATTTAATTTAGGGTTAGGGTTAGAGTTAGGGTTACGGATAGGGTAAGGTTTAGGATTTGGGTTAGCTGTTAGGTTTCGGATTAGGTTTATGGTTAGGGTTAGGGTTATGTTTAGAGGTTAGTTTTAGGGTTACGGTTAGTGTTAGTGTTAGTGTTAGGTTTAGGGTTAGGTTTATAGTTAGGTTTACGTTTAGTATTAGTGTGAGCGTTAGGGTTAAGTTTAGTTTTAGGGATAGGATTACATCTAGGCTTCGCATTACGGTAAGTATTAGGGTTCCGATTAGTTTAGGATTAGAGTTAGGGTTAGGGTTAGGTTTAGGGTTACCGGTAGTGTTAGGATTTGGATTAGGATTAGTTGGGGTAGGGTTAGGATTAGGTTTAAAAGTTAGGTGTTAGGAATAGGGTTAAGGATAGGCTTAAGTTTAGGGTTAGGGTTAGGGTTAGTGTTATATTTTGTTTTAATTTTACGGTTAGGTTTAGCGTAAGGGTTAGGGGTTACGTGTTCGGGATGTGGTTAGGGTTAGTGTTAGTGTTAGTTTTACGGTTAGGGTTAGGCTTAGGGATAGTGTTAGGTTTAGGGTTATTGTTTAGTGTTAGTGTTAGGATTAGGGTTAGGGTTACATTTAGGCTTCGGGTTACGGTTATGGTTAGGGTAATGATTAGGTTAGGTCTAGGTTTTGGGTTAGGATTAGATGTTAGGGACAGTTTTAGGGTAGAGTTAGTGTTACGATTAGAGTTCAGGGTTATGGTTAGGTTTAGGGTTAGGGTTAGAGTTATGATTAGAGGTTAGCGTTAGGTTTGGGTTAGGGTTAGGGTTAAATCTGAGGTTTAATTTTAGGCTTAGTGTTAGGGTTAGTATTAGTGTTAGTTTAAAGGTTATAGTTAGGGATAGGGTTATGGTTAGAGGTTAGCATTTGGTTTAGGGTTAGATTTAGGGGTAGGGTTAGGGTTAGGTTTAGGCTTAGAGGTAATGGTTAGGGTTAGGGTTAAAGCTTAGGTTAAGGGTTAGGGTTAGGGTTAGGATTAGGTTTAGGGATAGGATAAGTGTTAGGGTTCACATTAGTGGTTAGCTTTAGGGGTAGGGTTATGTTTAGGGTTAGGGTTAGGTTTAGAGGTTAGTGTTAGTGTTAGTGTTAGGGATAGGGTTAGTGTTAGTGTTAAGGTTAGGCTTAGAGTTAGGTTTAGGCTTAATTTAGGCTTTGGTTTATGGTTAGTTTTTGGATTACAATTAGGTTACGGTAACAGTTAGGGTTAGATTTAAGTTTTGCATTAGATTTAGTGTTAAGGTTAGGGTTAGGTTTAGGGGTTAGGTGTTAGGAATAGGGATATGGGTTAGGTTTAGGGTTATAATTAGGATTAGCATTAAGGTTATGGTTAGGGTTATAGGTTATCCTTTGGTTTAGTGTTAGAGTTAGTGTTATGGTTATTGTTAGGGTTAGCCTTAGAGGTTATGGTTCAGGTTATGTTTAGGGTTAGGGTTAGGGTTAAAGTTTAGGTTCAGTGTTCCGGTTAGTGTTAGGGTTAGGGTTACAGTTAGAGTTTAGGGTTAGTTTGAAGGTTAGGGTTAGGGTTAGGATTAGGTTAGTGTTAGTGTTAGAAGGTTAGGGTTAGAGTTAGCGTGAGGGTAAGTTAGGGTTATTGTTAGGTTTATATTTAGGTTTAGGGTTAGGGTTATGGTTAGGGTTAAGGTTAGCATTAGGGTTAGGTTTAGGTTTAAGGTTAGGGTTAAATCTTAGGTTTAGGGCTAGTGTTAGCGTTATGGTTAGGGATAGTGTAAGTGTTAGGATTAGATTTAGTTCTTATCTTTATGTTTAGGTTTACGGTTAGGTTTAGGTTTATGTTTACAGGTTATTGTTATGGCTAGTGTTGGGGTTAGTGTTAGGGATAGGGTTAGGTTTAGAGTTAAGTTTAGGTTTAAGGTTAGGGTTAGTGTTAGGTTTAGGGTTAACTTTAGAGTTAGGGATAGGTTTAAGGCTAGTCTTCGGGTTAAGGTAAGTGTTAGGGTTATGATTAGGGTAGGGTTAGACAGTGTTAGGTTTAGGATTACGGTTAGTGTTAGGATTTGGATTAGGATTATGGTTAGGGTTAGGGCTAGGGATAGGCTTCGGGTTATGGTTAGGTTTAGGCTTATGATGAGGTTAGTGTTAGTGTTAGGTTTAGGGTTAGGGTTAGGGGTACCGTTTGCGTTAAATTTAAGGTTAGTTTTATGGTGAGGGTTAGGGTTAGGTTTAGGAGTTAGGTGTTAGTGATAGTGTTATAGTTAGGGTTAGGTTTAGGGTTAGGTTTAGAGTTAGGTTAAATGTTATGTTTAGTGTTAGCATTCAGGGTTTGGGTTATGGTTAGGGTTAGTGTTATGGTTAGTGTTAGTGTTAGCTTGAGGTTTGTTGTTAGGGTTAGGATTAGTGTTAGGACTTATTGTTAGGGGTTAGTCTTAGGGTTATGGTTTAGTGTTCGGTGTTAGGTTTAGGGGTTAGCGTTATGCTTATTTATAGTGGTACTGTTAGGTTTTGGTTAGGGTTAGGGTTAAGATTAGGGTTAGAGATTATTGTTACAGTTAAGGTTATGGTTAGGGTTGCTGTTCCGGTTAGGTTTAGAGGTTAGGGTCAGGGTTAGGGTTAGGGTTAGGTTTAGTATTAGTTTTATGGTTAGGGTTATGGTTAGAGTTAGTGGTAGGGTTAGGTTTAAGATCAATTTTTGTGTTAGGTTTAGGGTTAGGGTTAGAGGTTAGGTGTTAGTGATAGGGTTAGTGTTAGGGTTAGGTTTAGTGTTCGGTTTAGGGTTAGGGTTAGGGTTAGTGATAGTGTTAGGGTTAGCATTAGGGTTTATGTTTAGGGTTAGGTTTAGAGTTCGGGTTAGCTTCAGTTTTAAGGTTAGGTTTAGTATAATGGTTAGGTTTAGGTTTAGGGTTAGATTTAGGGTTAGGTTTAGAAGTTAGGGTTAGGGTTAGGCTTAGGTTTAGTGTTAGGTTTAGGGTTAAGTTTTAGGGTTAGTGTTAGGGTTAGGGTTAGTGTTATGGTTACAGTTAGGCTTAGGGTTACGGTTAGGGTTAGGGTTACGATTAGGTTTAGGGTTAGGGTTAGAGTTAGTTTTAGGGTTAGTTTTAGGGTTAGGGTTAGGGGTTAGGTATTGCGGATAGGGTTAGTGTTAGCCTAGTGTTAGGGTTAGGTTTACGATTAGGGTTAGATTTAGGGATAGTGGGTTAGGGTTAGGTTTAGGGTTAGGCTTATAGGTTATTCTTAGGGTTAGTGTTAGGGATAGGATGAAAGCTTAGGTTCAGGGTTAGGGTTAGTGATAGGGCTAGGGTTAGGCATAGTGTAAGTGTTAGAATTAGGTTTAGTGGTTAGTTTTATTGTTAGGCGTATGGTTAGGGTTAGGTTTAGAGGTTAGTTTTAGGATTAGGGTTAGGGTTAGGTATAGTGTGAAGGTTAGGCTTAACGTAAGAATCAGTGTTAGGATTATGGTTAGGCTTAGGGTTATGGTTAGTGTTAGGATTACAATTAGGTTAGAGTTACATTTAGGGTTAGGATTATGGTTAGGGCTAGGGTTTGCGTTTGATGTAGTGTTAGGGTTATGGTTATGGTTAGGGTTAGATTTTGGGGTTAGTTGTTAGGGATAGGGTTATGTGTTAGGGTTAGGGTTAGGGTTAGAGTTAGTTTTTAGGGTTAGGGTTAGTGTTATGGTAAGGGTTAGGGTTAGGTTGAGATTTAGGGTTAGGGTTACTGTTAGAAGTTAGGTTTAGTATTAGGATTAGTGTTAGGTTTAGGGATAGGTTTAAAGTTAGGGTTAGTGTTAGAGGTTAGGTTTAGTGTTAGGGTTAGGTTTAGGGTTAGTATTACTGGTATGGGTTAGGTTTAGGGTTAGCATTAGTGTTAGGGTTAGGGTTATGCTAGTGTTATGGTTAGGCTTACATATTACAGTCAGGGTTAGTGTTAGTTTAAGGGGTAGGGTTAGGGTACAGGTAAGGGATTAATGTTAGGTTTAGGTTTCAGGTTATGGTTATAGTTAGGGTTAGGGTTAGAGTTAGGTTTAGAAGTTAGCGTTAGGGGTATGCTTAGTGTTATGGCTACATTTAGGGTTAGGGTTAGTTTTAGGTTTAGGCTTAGGTGTTAGGGTTAGGATTATGGTTAGGTTTACGGTTACGTTTAGCTTTAGTTTTATGGTTAGGGTTAGTGTTTGGGTTAGAAGTTAGCTTTAGGGTTTGGGTTAGGGTTAGGGTTAGGTTTAGGGTTAGGTTTATGGTTAGAGGTTAGCGTTTGTTTTAGGGTTAGAGTTAGGGTTAGGGTTAGGGTTAAGGTTACGCTTAGAGGTTATGGTTAGTGTTTGAGTTAGTGTTCAAACTTAGGTTCAGGGTTTTGGTTAGGGTTAAGGTTAGGGTTACGGTTAGAGTATAGGTTTAGGTTTAAGGCAGGGTGAGGGTTAAGGTTATGTTTAGAGGTTACTCTTTGGTTTAGGGTTAGAGTTATGGTTAGGGTTAGGGTTAGTGTTAAGCTTAGAGGTTATGATTAGTGTTAGGGTTTGGGTTAGGGTTAAAGCTTAGGTTCTGGGTTAGGGTTAGTGTTAGGGTTAGGTTTAGGGTTAGGGATAGTGTAAGGGTTAGATTTAGTGTTAGTGCTTAGTTTTAGGGTTATGTTTAGGGTTAGATTTAGATGTTAGTTTTAGGGTTAGGGTTAGGGTTAGTCTTAGGTTTATGGTTAGGGTTAGGGTTACAATTAGGTTAGCGCTAGGATTAGGGTTATGGTTAGGTGTAGTGTTAGGGTTAGCGGTTAGCATTCGGTTTAGGTTAGGATTATGGTTAAAGCTTAGGTTTAGGGTTAGTGTTAGGGTTATGTTTAGTGTTAGAGTTAGGGTTAGGGTTAGGGATAGGGTTAGGTTTAGGGTAGGATTATCGTTAGAGTTTAGTGTTGGGTGTAGTGATAGAGTTTAGGGTTAGGTTTAGGGTTAGGGTCAGGCTTAGAAGTTATGGTTAGGGTTAAGTTTAGGGTTAGGGTTAAAGGTTATGTTAGGTGTCAGTGATTGGGTTATAGTTAGGGTTAGGTTTAGGGTTAGGTTTAGAGTTAGGGTTAAGGTTATGGGTTGGGATTAGTGTTACAGATAGGGTTAGGTTTAGAGTTAGGATTAGGTTTAAGTTTTGGTTTAGGGTTAGTGTTAGGTTTAGGGTTAACTTTGGGTTAGGGATAGGGTTACGGCTAGGCTTCGGGTTAAGGTAACATATAGGGTTAAGATTAGGGTAGGGTTAGAGTTAGGGTTAGGTTTAGGATTACAGTTAGTGTTAGGATTTGCATTAGGATTACTATTAGGGTTAGTGTTACGGTTAGGGTTAGGGTTAGGCTTCGGGTTACAGTTCGGTTTAGGTTTATAATGAGGTTAGGGTTAGTGTTAGGTTTAGTGTTAGGGTTGGGGTAGCATTTGCGTTAGATTTAAGGTTAGTTTTATGGTGAGAGTTAGGGTTAGGTTTAGGTGTTAGGTGTTAGTGATTGGGTTATAGTTAGGGTTAGGTTTAGTGTTAGGTTTAGTGTTAGGGTTAAGGTTATGTTTAGTGTTAGCGTTTACGGTTTAGGTTATGGTTAGGGTTTGTGTTATGGTTAGTGCTAAGTTTAGGTTAAGATTTATTGGTAGAGTTAGGGTTAGCATTAGTGTTATGGCTTAAGGTTAGGGGTTAAGCTTAGGATTATGTCTTAGGGTTAGCTGTTAGATTTAGGGGTTAGCGTTATGTTTATTGTGAGGGGTAGGGTTTGGGTTAGTGTTAGGGTTACGATTAGGGTTAGAGAATATGGTTACGGTTAGGGTTATGTTTAGGGTTAGTCTTCCGGTTAGGTTTAGAGTTTAGGTCATGGTTAGGGTTAGGGTGGGGTTTAGTTTTAGGTTTAGGGTTACAGTTACAGTTAGAAGTTAGGGTTAGGGATAGGGTTAGAGTTAGGGTAAGGCTTAGGGTTTGTTTTAGGTTTATGGTTAGGGTTTAGGGTAATTGTTAGTGTTAGGGTTAGTGTTAGAGTCCTGGTTAGACTTTGCATTACGGTTAGGTTTAGGCTTACGATTAGGTTTAGGGTTAGCCTTACGGTTAGGGTTAGGGTTAGGGTTAGGGTTAGGGTTAGGGCTAGGGTTAGTGTTAGTTTTAGGGTTAGGTTTACTGTTAGGGTTAGGGGTTAGGTGTTATGGATAGGGTTAGGCTTACTGTAGGGTTAAGGTTAGGTTTACATTTAGGGTTTGGGTTAGGGATAGTGTAAGTTTTAGAGTTAGGATTTAGGATTAGTGTTAGTGTTAGGGTTATGGTTAGGGTTTATGGTTAGGGTTAGAAGGTAGGGTTATGGTTAGGTTTAGGGTTAGCTTTAGGGTTAGGGTTAGGCTTAGGGTTAGTGTTAGGTTTAGGCTTAGGTTTTAGGGTTAGTGATAGGTTTAAGGTTATGTTTAGGTTTCTGGTTACGGTTAGGTTTAGAGTTACGATTAGGATTAGGTTTAGCCTTATGGTTAGGTTTAGGGTTAAGGTTAGTTTTAGTGTTAGTTTTAGGGTTAGGTTTAGCGTTAGGGTTAGGGGTTAGATGTGAGTGATAGCGTTAGGGTTAGGGTAGGGTTAAGGTTAGGTTTACGGTTAGGTTTAGATTTAGGGATAGTGTTAGTTTTAGTGTTAGGGTTTAGGGTTACTGTTCGGGTTAGTGTTAGGGTTAGGGGTTAGGTGTTAGGGAGAGGGTTAGTGTTAGACTTGGTTTACGGTTTTGTTTACGGTTACGATTACGTTAGGGTTATGGTTAGGGTTAGCATTAGGGTTAGGATTATCGATTGTGTTAGATTTAGGGTGATTTTTAGGGTTGGGTTAGCATTAGGATTAGGGCTTAGGTGTTAGGGATAGGGTTAGGGTAAGGGTTAGGTTTAGAGTTAGGGTTAGGTTTAGGGTTAGTATTAATGTTCGGTTTAGCGTTTAGGGTTAGGGTTAGGGTTAGGTATGACAGTAAGGGTTAGTGTTTGTTTAAGGGGTAGGGTTAGGGGTTAGGTGTTTGGGAGAGGGTGAAAGTTAGGCTTTGGATTACGGTTAGGGTTAGGGTTAGGTCTAGTGTTATTTTTAGCGTTAGATTTAGCGTTAGGGTTAGGGGTTAGATGTTAGGAATAGGTTTAGTGTTAGGGTTAGGATTAGGGTTAGGTTAACGGTTAGGGTTATTGTTAGGGATAGTGTTAGGTTGAGGGTTATGGTTAGGATTAGGTATAGGTTTAGGGTTAGATTTATTTTTCGGGTTAGAAGTTGGTTTAGTGTTAGAGTTAGGGTTACGGTTACAGTTAGGGTTAGGCTTAGATGTTGGGTTTAGGATTAGGGTTACTTTTAGTGTTATGGTTTGAGTTTAGGGTTATGGTTAGGGTTAGTGTTAGTGTTAGTGTTAGGGTTATCGTTAGAGGATAGCATTAGGCTTTAGGGTTAGATTTTGGGGTTTGGATAGGGTTAGGGCTAGGCTTAGAGGTTAGGCTTAGTGTTAGGTTTAGGTTTAAAACTTAGGTTTAGGGTAAGGGTTAGTGTTAGTGTTTGCATTAGTGTTAAGGTTAGGGTTAGGGTTTAGGTTTTAGGGAGAGGGTTAGTGTTAGCTTTGTTTTATGGTTTGTGTTAGGGTTGCGATTAGGTTTAGGGTTAGAGTTAGAGTTAGTGTTAGTGTTGGTTTTAGTGTTATGTTTATTTTTAGGGTTAGGTTTTAAGTGGTAGTGATAGTGTTAGGGTTAGGGTTCATCATTAGGATTAGGATTAGGATTACGGTTAGTGTTAAGGTTAGATTTAGAGGTTGGTGTTAGGGTCAGGGTTACGGTTAGGCTTAGTGTTAGTGTTAGGGTTAGCTTTAGAGTTAGTGTTATGGTTAGGGTTAGCGTTTAGGGTTAGGGTTATGGTTAGAGTTAGGGTTAGGGTTAGTGTTAGGGTTAGGTTTAGGGGTTAGGTGTTAAGGATATGGTTAAGGTTAGGCTTTGGGTTATGGTTAGGGTTAGGGTTATGATTAGGTTTAGTGTTAGGCATAGGGATACTATTAGTTTTAGGGTTAGTTTTAGGGTTAGTTTTAGGGTTAGGTTTAGTGTTAGAGTTGGGGTTAGGTCTTAGGTATAGGGTTAGGGTTAGGTTTAGGGCTAGGTTTTCAGTTAGGGTTATGTTTATGAATAGGGTTAGGTTTAGGGTTAGGGTTTTGGGTAAGGGTAGGGTTACGGTTAGGGTTATGTTCACGTTTAGGTTTAGGGTTAGTGTTATGGTTAGAAGTTGCTTTAGTCATAGGTTTAGGGTTAGGGTTAGAGTTAGAGTTAGTTTTAAGGTTAGATGTTAGGGTTAGGGTTATGGTTAGGGTAAGTGTTATCATTATAGTTTAGGGTTAGGGTTAATGTTAGAGATAAGGTTAAGGTTAGGGTTAGGGTTAGGGTTAGGGTTAGAGGTTAGCATTAGGTTTAGTGTTAGAGTTTAGGGTTAAGGTTAGGATTAGGGTTAGGTTAGAAGTTATGTTTAGGTTTAGGGTTAGGGTTAAAATTTCCATTTATGTTTAGGGTTAGGCTTAGGGTTAAGGTTAGAATTAGGGTTAGTGTTAGGGTTAGGGTTAGGGGTTAGCTGTTAGGGAGAGGGTTACAGTTAGGCTTCGGGTTATTGTTTTTCTTAGGGTTACGATTAGGTTTAGGGTTAGATTTAGGGTTAGGTTTCAGGTTAGATTTAGGGTTAGGGGTTATGTGTTAGGGATAGCGTTAGGGTTAGGGCTAGGGTTAAGGTTAGGGTATGGGTTATTGTTAGGGTTAGGGTTAGGGTTCGTGTTAGGGATAGTGTTAGGGTTAGCGTTAATGTTAGGGTTAGGGTTTAGGTTATTGTTAGGGTTAGAGTTAGGTTTAGGGTTAGGTTTACAGGTTAGGTTAGGATTAGGGTTTGGGTTAGGGTTAGTGTTAGCATTACGGTTAGGTTTAGGGTTTAGATTCGGATTAGGGAAAAGATTAGTGTTAGGTTTAGGGGTTAGGTGTTAGGGATAGGTTTAGGGTTAGGGTTCGGGTTATGATTTGTGTTAGGGTTGCGATTAGCTTTAGGGTTAGTGTTTTGGAAAGTTTTAAGGTTACTTTTAGTGTTAAGTTTAGGGTTAGGTTTAGGGGTTATGTGTTAGGTACAGTGTTAGGGTTAGGGTTAGTTTTATGGTTATGTTTAGGGTTAGGTTTGAAGTTAGGGTTAGGGTTATGAATAGTGTTAGTGATAGGGATAGTGTTTAGGTTAGGATTGGATTTAGGGTTAGTGTTAGGTTTAGGGTTACAGTTAGGGTTTTGGTTAGAGGTTAGCTTTAGGTTTAGTGTTAGAGTTTGGGGTTAGGGTTAGGGTTAGAGTTAGGCTTAGAGATTATGGTTATGTTTAGGGTTAGGATTAAAGCTTAGGTTTAGATTCAGGGTTAGGGTTAGTGTTATGGTTATGGTTAGGGATAGGGTAAGGGTTAGGTTTAGCATTATTCGTTAGGTTTAGAGGTAGGGTTACTGTTAAGGTTAGGGTCAGGTTAAGGTTTAGAAGTTAGTATTAGTGTTAGGGTTAAGTTTAGTGTTAGGGATAGGGTTATGTTTAGAGTTAGGTTTAGGGTTAGGGTTAAGGTTAGGGTTAGGTATAGTGTTATGCTTAGGGTTATGGTTAGGTTTAGGGTTACGATTAGGTTAGGTTTAGGGTTAGGATTAGGGTTAGGTGTTAGGGATAGGGTTATGTTTTAGTGTTAGGGTAGTGGTTAGTGTTAGTGTTAGGGTTATTGTTAGGGTTAGGTTTTAGGCTTAGTGTTATGGTAAGGGTTAGTGTTATGGTTAGGCTTAGGGTTAGGTTCAGGTTTAGGGTTAGGGTTAGAAGTTAGGTTTTGTGTTATGTTTAGGGTTATGGTTAGGGATAGGTTTAGGGTTAGGATTAGTGTTAAAGGTTCGGGTTAGTGTTAGGGTTAGGGTTAGGGTTAGGTTTAGGGTTATGCTAGGGTTAGGGTTATTGTTAGGGTGAGGTATTACAGTCATTGTTAGGGTCAGTTTAATGGGTAGAGTTAGGGTTAGGTTAGGCATTAATGTTAGGTTTAGGCTTAGGGTTATGGGTAGGGTTTAAGTTTATCGTTAAGGGTATGGTTAGGATTAGATACTGGGTTTGGGTGCAGGGTTAGTGTTATGGTTACGGTTAGGGTTAGTGATTAAGTGTTAGCGAGAGGGTTAAGCTTAGGCTTCGGGTTATGGTTAGGTTTAGCGTTACGATTAGGTTTAGGGTTAGGCTTAGGGTAAGGGTGAGGATTACAGTTAGGTTTGGTGTTAATATTAGGGTTATGTTAAGGGTTAGAGTTAGGAGTTAGGTGTTAGGAATAGGGTTAGTGTTTGGGTTAGTTTTACGGTTAGGGTTAGACTTTTGGATAGTGTTAGCGTTAGTGTTAGGGTTTATGTTTAGTGTTTTGGTTAGGGTTAGGTTTAGGTTTAGGGTTAGGTTTAGAGTTAGGGTTAGTGTTGGGGTTATGTTTAGAGTTTAACGTTATGTTTAGTGATAGATTTTGGGGTTAGGGTTAAGATTTGGATTCGGCTTAGAGGTTATGGTTAGGGTTAGGGTAGGGTTAGGGTTAAAGCTTAGGTTTTGATTTAGGGTTAGGGTTAGGGTTAGAGATAGGGTAAGGGTTAGTATTAGGGTTAGTCTTTAGGTTTGGGGTTAGGTTTACAGTTAGGGTTAGGTTTAGATGTTAGAGTTAGAGTTAGGGTTAGGGTTACTTTTAGGTTTAGGGTTAGGTTTAGAATTAGTTTTAGGTTTAGGGTTAGCATTAGGTTTAGGGTTAGGGCTACAGTTATGGTTAGGCTTTGGGTTACGGTAAGGGTTAGGGTTATGATTAGGTTAGGCTTAGGTTTAGGGTTAGGATTAGGGTTAGGGTTAGGGTGACGTTTACGGTTAGGGTTAGGATTTGGATTAGGATTAGGGTTAGGTTTAGGTTTAGGGGTTAGGTGTTAGGGATAGGGTTAGGGTAAGGCTTCGGGTTATGCTTAG
Organism: Cavia porcellus; assembly: GCF_034190915.1. Lineage (NCBI taxonomy): Eukaryota > Metazoa > Chordata > Mammalia > Rodentia > Caviidae > Cavia > Cavia porcellus. The sequence continues at coordinate 8,684,980 of NW_026947518.1, forward strand.
GTTTAGGGTTATGATGAGGTTAGGTTTAGGGTTAGAGTTAGGTGTAGGGGTAGTGTTTGCGTTAGATATAGGGTTAGGGTTAGGGTTAGGGTTAGGATTAGGGATTAAAGTTAGGTTTAGGGTTATGTTTATGTTTAAGTTTATGGTTATAGTTAGGTTCAGGGTTAGGATTAGAAGTTACGGTTAGGGGTAGGGTTAGCAATATGGTTACGGTTAGGGTTAGGGTTAGTGTTAGGGTTAGGGTTAGGGGTTAGGTGTTAGGGAGGTGGTTAAGTTAGGCTTTGGGTTATGGCTAGGGTTTGAGTTACAATTAGTATTAGGGTTAGGTTTAAGCTTAAGGTTAGGGTTAGGTTTAGGGTTAGAGTTAGGTTATGGTTAGGGTAAGGTTTTAGGTCTTTGGGATAGGGTTAGGATTAGGGTTTCATTTAGGTGTAGGTTTAGGGTTAGTTTTAGGGATAGTGTTAGTGTTAGGGTAAATGTTTAGGATTAGGTTTAGCGTAGGTGTTAGGGTTGGGTTTAGGTTTAGTGTTAGCGTTAGTTTTACGGTTAGAAGTTAGGTTTAGTGTTACGGTTACGGTTAGGGTTAGGGTTAGTGATAGTTTTAGATGTTAGTTAAGGTTAGGGTTAGGGTTACGGTTAGTGTTATGGTTAGAGTTTACAGTTTGGTTTAGAGTTAGGGTTAGGTTTAGGGTTATGGTTATCGTTAGAGGTTAGCCTACAGTTTAGGGTTAGAATTAGGGTTAAGGTTATGGTTAGGCTTAGAGGTGATGGTTAGTGTTAGGGTTAGGATTAGGGTTAAAGCTTAGCTTCAGGTTTAGGTGTAGGGTTAGGGTTTTGGTTAGGGTTAGGGATAGGTTAAGAGTTAGGATTAGCTTTAGTGGTTAGCTTTAGAGTTAGGATTAGGGTTAGTGTTAGGGTTCGGTTTAGAAGTTAGTGTTACTGTTAGGGTTAGAGTTAGTTTTAAGTTTAGGGTTAGGCTTAGAGTTAGGGATAGGTTTAGCATTAGGCTTAGGGTTGTGATTAGGGTTAGGGTTACAATTAGGTTAGTCTTAGGGTTAGGGTTAGGGTTACATTTAGGTTTTGCATTAGATTTAGTTTTAGGTTTAGGTTTAGGGTTATGGTTAGGTTTAGGAGTTAGGTGATAGGGATATGCTTAGGGTTTGGGTTAGGTTTAGGATTAGGTTTTCGGTTAGGTTTATGTTCAGGAATAGTGTTAGGGCTTGGGTTAGGGTCAGGGTTAGGCTTAGGGTTAGAGTTTAGCGTTTATTTTTAGTGTTAAAGTTTGTGGTTAGGCTTATTGTTAGGGTTAGGCTTAGGGTTAGGGTTAGTGCTATGGTTAGAGATTACCATTAGGATGTGTTAGAGTTTGGGGTTAGTGTTAAGGTTAGATAGAGGCTTAGATATTGTGGTAAGGTTTAGGATTAAAGCTTAGGTTTAGATTTAGGGTTAGGGTTAGGGTTAGGTATAGGGATAGAGTAGGGTTAGGATTAGTGGTAGTCATTAGGTTCAGGGTTAGGGATACTGTTACGGTTAGGGGTAGGGGTAGGTTTAGAAATTAGTGTTAGGCTTAGGGTTAGGTTTAGTGTTAGGGTTAAGGTTATGTTTAGAATTAGATTTAGGTGTAGGGTAAGGGTTACGGTTAGGGTTAGATGTTAGGGATAGGTTTATGGGTTAGGCTTAAGTTTGGGGTTTGTGTTAGTGTTAGGGTTATTTTTTAGGGTTAGTGTTAGGGTTAGTGTTATGGTTATGGTTAGGTTTAGGTTGAGGTTTAGGGTTAGGTTTAGAAGTTAGGTTTAGTATTATTTTTAGGGTTAGGGTTAGGGATAGGTTTAGTGTTATTTTTAGGGTTAGGGTTATTGTTAGAGGTTAGGGTTAGTGTTAGTGTTAGGGTTAGGGTTAGGTTTAGGGCTATGGTTCGTGTTATGGTTAGGGTTAGTTTCAGGTTGAGGTGTAGCGTTAGGGTTAGGGTTAGGGTTAGAATTTAGGTTTAGTGTTATGTTTACGGTTAGAGTTAGGGATAGGTTTCGTGTTAGAGCTTAGGGTTAGTGTTAGGGTTATTGTTAGGGTTAGAGGTATGGGTTACAGTTAGGGTTAGTGTTAGTGTTTGGGTTATTCTAGGTTTACGGTTAGAGTTAGGTTTACGTATTACAGTCAGGGTTAGGGTTACTTTAAATGGTAGGTTGAGGTTAGTGTCAGGGATTAGAGTTAGGTTTTGGGTTAGGTTCATGGGTATGGTTAAGGTTAGGTTTAGGGTTAGCATTAGATGTTAGGGTTTGGGGTAGAGTTAGGGTTATGGTTATGGTTATGGTTAGGGTTAGTGTTAGTGTTAGGTTTAGTGTTAGGCTTAGGGTTAGTGTTAGGGTTAGGTTTAGAGTTAGGGTTATGTTTAGGGTTATTGATAGGGTTAGTGTTATGGTTAGAGTTTAGGATTAGGGTTAGGGTTAGGGTTATGGTTATGGTTAGAAGTTAGCATTACGTTTAGTGTTAGAGTTTGCAGTTAGGGTTAGGGTTAGGGTTAGGCTTAGAGGTTATGGTTAGGATTATTGTTACAGTTAGCGTTAATGCTTAGTTTTAGGTTCAGGGACACTGTTAGGGTTATGGTTATGTTTAGAGCTTAGTTTTAGGGCTAGGGTTAGGTTTAGAGTTATGTTTACATTTAGGGTTAGTGTTAGGGTTAGGGAAAGGATTAGGGTTAGGGTTAGGGTTACAGTTAGGCTTTGGGTTACGGTTATGTTTAGGGTTAGGGTTATGGATAGAGTTACGGTTAGGTTGAGGTTTAGGTTTAGGGTTGAGGTGGGTTACAAGTTAGATTTAATGGTAGCTTAGGTTAGGGTTAGGGATTGGTTTAGGGCTAGGGTTATGGTTAAGGTTAGGTTTAGGGTTAAGCTTATGATTAGGGTTAGGGTTTAGTGTTAGGGTTAGGGTTAGAGTTAGTGTTATGTTTAGGGGTAGGGTTAGGTTGAGGTTTAGGGTAGGTTTAGGGTTAGGGTTAGGATTAGTGTTAGGGCTTAAGGTTAGGGGTTAGGCTTAGGGTTTTTGCTTAGGTTTAGGTGTTAGGTTTAGGGGTTAGATTTGTGATTAGGGTTAGGGATTGGATTAGGTTTAAGGTTAGTGTAAGGTTTAGGGTTAGGGTTTAAGTGTTAGGGAGAGGATTAGGGTTAGGCTTTGGGTTACAGTTAGGGTTGGATTACAATTAGGTTTAGCATTAGGTATAAGGTTATGGTTAGTGTTAAGTTTAGGCTTAGTTTTAATGTTAGGGTTAGGGTTAGATTTAGGGTTTAGGTTATAGGGATAGGATTAGGGTTAGAGTTAGGGTTAAGTTTAGGGTTAGGGTTAGGTTTAGATTTAGGTTTGGAGTTAGTGTTTGTATTAGGGTTAGAAGTTAAGTTTAGTTTTACGGTTATGGTTAGTTTTAGGGTTAGTGCTAGGCTTAGATGTCAGTGTTAGGTTTAGGGTTAGGGTTCTAGTTAGTGTTACGGTTTGACTTTATGGTTAGATTTAGTGTTAGGGTTAGGGTTAGGGTTGGGTTATGGTTATCGTTGGAGGTTAGCATTCGGTTTTGGGTTAGATTAAGTGTTAAGTTTAGGGTTAGGCGGCGAGGTGATGGTTAGAGTTAGGGTTAGGGTTACAATTATGTTAGGGTTAGGGTTAGGGTTAAAGCTTTGGTTGAGGTTTAAGTTTAAGGTAGGGTTAGGGTTTTGGTTAAAGATAGGGTAAGGTTTAGGATTAGGGTTATTGGTTCGGTGTAGGGTTAGGATTCCGGTTAATGTTAGGGTTCAGTCTAGAGTTTAGTGTTAGTGTTATGGTTATGGTAAGGGTTATGGTTAGTCTTAGGGTTAGGATTAGGCTTAGAGTTAGGGTTAGGTTTAGGGTTAGGCTTAGGGTTATAATTATGTTAGGATTATGCTTAGGTTTAGTGTTACCTTTAGGTTTTGCGTTAGATTTAGTGTTATGGTTAGGGTTAGGGTTAGGGTTTGGTTTAGGGGTTAGGTGTTAGGGATGGGGTTAGGGTTATGGTTAGGGTTAGGGTTAGTGTTAGGTTTAGGATTAGAAATTAGCATTAGGGTTAGGGTTAGGGTTAGGTTTAGGTTAGAGTTAGGGTTAGGGTTAGGTTTACATTGAGTTTCAGGGTTATTGTTAATTTTGGGTTAGATTTTGGGTTAGGTTTAGGGTTAGGGTTAGGGGTTAGGTGTTAGCGATAGTGTTAGGCCTAGGGTTAGGGTTAGGTTTAGTGTTAGGCTTAGGGCTAGGGATAGGGTAAGGGTTAGGATTAGGATTAGTCGTTGTGTTTAGGGTTAGGGTTAAGGTTAGGTTTAGAGGTTAGTGTTAGTTTTAGTGTTAGGGTTAGGTTTATTTAGTTTTAATTTTAGGTTTAGGGTTAGGGTTAAGGTTAGGGTTAGGGTAAGGGATAGGGTTACAGTTAGGCTTTAGTTTATGTTTAGGGTTACGGTTACGATTACATTAGGGTTAGGTTTAGGGTTAGGATTAGGGTGAGGGTTGCAGTTAGGGTTTGGTTTTGGATTAGGATTAGGGTTAGGTTTAGAGTTAGATTTAGGGCTTAGGTGTGTGGGATAGGGTGAGTGTTAGGCTTCGGGTTACGATTAGGTTTACGGTTACAATTAGTTTAGGGTTAAGTTTAGGGTTAAGTTTAGTGATGGTTTAGATTTAGGGTGAGTTTTAGGGTTAGGGTTAGTGTTAAGTTTAGATGTTAGGTGTTAGTGATAGGGTTGTGGTTATGGTTATGGTTAGGGTTAGTGTTAGGTTTAGGGTTAGGGATAGGGTTATTGTTAGGGTTAGCGTTTAGGGTTAGGGTTACGTTTAGTGTTAGGTATTACAGTCAGGGTTAGGAGTAGTTTAAGTGGTAGGGTTAGGTTTAGTGTTAGGTTTAGGGTTTGAAATTACGATTAGAGGTAGGGCTTGGGTTATGGTTATGGTTACTGTTAGTGTTATGGTTAGGTTAGGGGCTAATTGTCAGGGAGAGGGTTAATATTAGGCTTCGTGTTACGGTTAGGGTTAATGTTAGGCTTAGGAATATGTGTAGTGTTAATTTTAGTGTTAGTTTTAGCATTAGGGTTAGGGTTATGTGTTAGTGATAGAGTTAGGGTTAGGGTTAGCGTTATGGTTACGGTTAGGTTAACTTTTAGGGTTATGGTTAGGGATAGTATTAGGTTTAGGGTTATGGGGTTTAGGGTTAGGGCTGGGTTACAGTTAGTTTAAATTTAGGGTTAGGATTATTGTTAGTGTTAGAATTTGGTTTAGGTTTAGGTTTAGTGTTAGGGTTACAGTTAGGGTTAAGGTTAGATGTTAGGTTAGGATTAGGGTTAGGGTTAGTGTTACAGTTAGAGTTTAGGGTTAAGGTTAGGATTAATGTAAGTATTATGGTTGGAGGTTAGCGTTAGGTTTAGGGTTAGAGTTTAGTGTTGGGTTAGGGTTAGGCTTAGCCTTAGAGGTTAGGGTTAGTGTTAGGTTTAGGGTTAGGGTTAAAGCTTAGGTTTAGGGTTAAGGTTAACTTTAGGGTTAGGGTTAGGCTTTGGGTTACGGTTTGTGTTAGTGTTGCAATTAGGTTTAGGGTTAGGGTTATGGATAGTGTTACGATTAGGTTTAGAGGTAGTTTTAGTGTTAGGTTTATGGTTAGGGTGAGTCTTCAGGTGTTAGGCATAGTGTTAGTGTTAATGTTAGGGTTAGGGTTAGGGTTAGGTTTATGGTTAGGGTTAGGTTTAGGAATAGTGTTAGGGTTGGGGTTAGTGTTAAGTTAGGTTTAGGGTTAGTGTTAGGGTTAGGGTTAGGTTTACTGGTTAGAGTTTAGCATTAGGTTTAGTGATAGGGTTTTGGGTTAGGTTTAGTTTTAGTGTTAGGCTTAGAGCTTATCGTTAGGGTTATGGTTAGGGTTAGGGTTAAAGCTTAAGTTTAGGGTTAGGGTTAGGGTAAGCTTTAGGGATTGGTTAAGGTTTAGGTTTAAGATTAATTGTTAGTTTTAGGATTAGGGTTATGGTTAGCGTTAGGGTTAGTGTTGTGGTTAGGGGTAGGTTTAGGTTGAGGTTTAGTGTTAAGGTTAGGGTTAGGGTTAGAAGTTAGGTTTAGTGTTAGCTTAAGCATTAGGTTTAGGGTTAGCTTAGGGTTAGAGTTAGGTTTAGGGTTAGTGTTATGGTTAGGGTTAGTGTTTAGGGTTATGGTTAGTGTTAGGGTTAGTTTTATGGTTAATGGTAGGTTTAGCTTGAGGTTTAGTGTTAGGGTTAGGGTTAGGATTAGAAGTTAGCTTTAGTGTTAGCTTTAGGGTTAGGGTTAGTGTTAGAGGTCTTGGTTAGTATTAGGGTTAGGGTTAAGGTTAGTGTTTGGGTTAGAGTTATGGGTTAGTTTTAGGATTACAATTAGGGTTGGGGTTAAGTTAGGGTTAGGCTTAGGATTATGCTAGGGTTACGGTTAGGGTTAGGTATTACAGTCAGGTTTAGGGTTAGTTTAAGGGTTAGGTTTATGTTTAGGATTAGGAATTAATATTAGGTTTAGGGTTATGGTTATGGTTAAGTTACGGTTAGAGTTCGGGTTAGGGCTAGGATTAGAATTTAGGGTTAGGGGTAGGGTTAGCATTATGGTTGCGGTTATGATTAAGGTTAGTGTTAGTGTTAGGGTTACGGGTTAGGTGTTTGGGAGGTGATTAAGGTTAGGCTTCAGGTTACGTTTAGGGTTAGGTTTATGATTAGGTTTAGGGTTAGGCTTAGGGTTAGGGTTAGTGTTAGGATTAGTTTTAGTGTTAGTTTTAAGTTTAGGTTTAGGGTTAGGTTTGGGGTTAGGTGTTAGGGATAGGGTTAGGGTTATGGTTAGTTTAGGTTTTTGGTTAGGATTATGGTTAAGAATAGTGTTAAGGTTTAGGTTTAGTGTTAGGAGTAGGGTAAGGTTTTAGGTTTATGGTTAGGTTTAGGTTTACGGTAAGAGTTAATGTTAGGGTTAGAAGTTGATTTAGAGCAAGGGTTAGTGTTAGGGTTACAGTTAGAGTTAGGGTTAGGGTTAGATATTAGGGTTAGGGTTAGGGTTAGGTTTAGTGTTATGGTTATAGTTTAGGCTTAGTGTTAGTGTTAGATTTATGGTTAAGGTTAGGGTTAGGGTTATGGTTAGAGGTTAGCGTTATGTTTAGTGTTAGATTTTATGTTTGGGTTAGGGTTACAGTTAGCCTTAGAGGTTATGGTTATGGTTAGGGTTATGGTTAGGGTTAAAATTTCGGTTTAGTGTTAGGGTTAGCCTTAGGGTTAGGGTTAGTGTTAGGGTTTGTCTTATGTTTAGGGTTAGGGGTTAGGTGTTAGGGAGAGGGTTAGGGTAAGGCTTCGGGTTATGGTTTGTGTTAGCATTATGATTAGGTTTAGGGTTAGGGTTAAGTAAAATTTCAGGTTAGTTTTAGTGTTAGGTTTAGGGTTACGTTTAGTGTTAAGGTTAGTATTAGGGTTATGATTGGAGGTTACCCTTAGGTTTAGTGTTAGAGTTTGGAGTTGGGTTAGGGTTACTGTTAGACTTAGAGGTTAGGGTTAGTGTTAGGGTTAGGGTTAGGGTTAAAGCTTAGGTTTAAGGTTAGGGTTAGCTTTAGGGTTAATGTTAGGCCTTGGGTTACAGTTTGTGTTAGGGTTGCAATTAGTTTTAGGGGAGGGTTAGGCTTAGTGTTATGGTTAGGTTTTGGGTTAGTTTTAGGGTTAGGTTTATGGTTAGGGTGAGTCTTCAGGTGTTAGTGATAGTGTTAGGGTTAGAATTAGTGATAAGGTTTGGTTTATTGTTAGGGTTAGGGTTAGGGTTATGGTTATGGTTGTTGTTTAGTGTTAGGTTTAGTCCTAGAGTTTTGGGTTAGCATTAGTGTTAATGTTAGTTTTAGAGGTTATGTTTATGGTTAGGGTTAGGGTTAGGGATAAAGCATAGGTTTAGCGTTAGGGTTAGGGAAAGTAATTGGGATCGGATAATGGTTAGGTTTAAGGTTATTTTTTAGGTTTTGGGTTTGGGTTATGGATAGGGTTAGGGTTAAGTTTAGAGGTTAGTGTTAGTGTTAGGTTTAGGGTTAGTATTAGGGTTAGGTTTAGGTTTAAAGTTAGGTTTAGGTTTAGCTTAGGGTTAGAGTTAGGTTTACGGTTAGTGTTATGGTTAGGGTTAGTGTTAGGGTTATGGTTAGTGTTAGGGGTAGTGTTATGTTTAGAGGTAGGTTTAGATTGTGGTTTAGTGTTAGGGTTAAGATTAGGGTTAGAAGTTAGGTTTAGTGTTAGGCTTAGGGAAAGGTTTAGGTTTACGGTTAGTGTTTGAGGTTTTGGTTAGTTTTAGGATTAGGGTTAGGGTTAGTTTTAGGGTTAGAATTATGGGTTAGGTTTAGGGTTATGGTTAGTGTTACAGTTAAAATTTAGGGTCAGGGTTAGGGTTAATGTTAGGGTTATGGTTGGAGGTTATCATTGGGTTTAGGGTTAGAGTTTCGGGTCGGGTTATGGTTAAGGTTAGGCTTAGAGATTAGGGTTATGTTAGGGTTAGGATTAGGGTTAAAACTTAGGTTTAGGGTTAGGGTTAGCTTTAGGTTTAGGGTTAGGCTTCGGGTTACGGTTTGTGTTAGGTTTGCGATTAAGTTAAGGGTTAGGGTTATGTTTAGTGTTACGGCATGGGTCAAGTATTGAGCGAACACGAAGTGTTCGTGGGAGGCCTTATAAAGGCATCAAAGACAAGAGGGGTATGGGTTAGATTATTGCAGTATTTTCAATTTATTCATAAGGTTTGCCCTTGGTTCCCCCTAGAGGGCTCTATAGATACCAAGAGGTGGAATAGAGTAAGAGATGTTTTAAAAGATTATTATAGAGTTTTCGGTTCAGAAAAGGTTCCTGTGACCACCTTTACATATTGGAATTTAATCTCTGAGCTGCTTGTCCAGAGGCATGCAGACCCTCATGTTGAGGAGACAATTACACTAGGTGAGGCTGCCCTGCGTGACTCCGTTAAATCTACCTCAAAACCATCCTCAGAAAAATCTGAAGCCTCTGATTTCTCAGATGCAGAGGATGATGACCTGTTAGAGGTCCTCATACATGGTGATCTGCCACCCGTTGACATGATCAGCAGGTCCCAGGATGGCAGCCCTCCACTCCCTGTGCCTCCATGGCAAATTGGGGATTCATGTAAGCCTTTAGACCCCAGTCTTTCTGATTCTCAGGAGGTCAACTGGGAACAACCAACACAAGCCTCTACATATTACCCTAACCCTGTTGCAGCACCAGTCGCTATTAGGCCATCCCCTGACTATGATGATGCACTCAGCATCTGCTCTCAACCTTCTAGCACATTAGTGGAGTTAGAGCAAAGAAAAACTGATCTTTTCAAACAGATACAGCTAGAAAATGAATGCCAAAATCTTTCAATTCAATTGCAGGCCCTCCGAGCTACACAGTTTTATAGTGTCCCTGAGATGGAGCCTGCCTCCAGCACACCTTGTAGTGCACTTAAAATGGTGCCTGCCTCTGGCAGCCAGCCTAAAATGGCTTTCCCATTCACAGAGGCCTTTACTTCCCCACGCGATGTTGAAGAGGGCACTGAACCACAAGCTGTTAGGATACACACACCTCTCACCATGGCAGCTTTAAAAGAGTTAAAGGCCGCAGTCTCTCAATATGGCCCAACTGCTGCCTACACCATTGCAGTTCTAGATTCTTTGACTCAGGGTTGGATTATTCCTAATGAGTGGAAAGACTTAGCAAAAGCCACCCTCTCCAGAGGCAATTATCTATTATGGAGATATAAATTTTTTGATCAATGCGAGGACATAGCCAGAGACAACGCCACATGGCCAAACCCCTGGACCCTCACTATGCTTACAGGAACAGGAGATTTTGCCACAAAAGAGACCCAAATGCGGTTTGATTCAGGCCTCTTTGCCCAGATTAATATGGAAGCCATTAAAGCATGGAAATGGCTCCCCTCAGGAGGTGAGCCTACCTTATCTCTCACCCAAATAAAACAAAAGCCTGAGGAGCCCTTTTTGGACTTTGTCGATTGCCTCTTACAGGTGGCAGAGTGTCTTTTCAGCTCCACAGAAACAAACTCTGCCCTGGTTAAACAATTGGCTTGTGAAAATGCAACCTCAGATTGTCAGGCTGCAATTCGACCACATCGCAAAAAAGAGGACCTATCAGGTTACATACGCTTATGTACAGATATTGGGTCAGTTTATCAAGACCTAGCCATGGCTGCAACACAACAAGGTTGCATAGTTACACAACCCCTTTCTCGTTCTAAAAAAGATATCATTTGTTTCAAATGTGGCCAAAGTGGTCAGACGGCTCATGAGTGCAAAAGAAAAAATCAAAATCAGTCCTCTACAAAAAAACCAGGGCTATGTCCTAGATGTAAGCGAGGAGACCACTGGGCTAATGAGTGCAAATCCAAAAGAGATGTTCATGGTAACCCTCTTCCCCCGCAGGGAAATGGGTTATGGGGCCGGCCCCAGGCCCCCAATTCCAGACAAACCCGTGGGGCTCCAAGGTTTGTCTCAGCAAAAAACCATCCATTTCAGACCTCTTCAGGGCAACCCCAGGGAGTGCTGGGTTGGACCTTTGTTCCACCTCCACCACCCTGACATGGGTGTTCAGATCATACCATCAGGAATCTATGGGTCCCCTCCCCCTGGAACTTTTGGACTTATTATTGGATGTAGTAGCACTACGCTTAAAGGATTACAAGTTCTGCCTGGGATAGTAGATAGTGATTACACAGGAGAAATAAAAGTCATGGTTTCTCCCCTTGTCAGTGTCATACCAGATAGGACAGGGCAACGCCTTGCTCAATTGCTGCTATTGCCGTTGGCTCAAACATCTAACAAATCCATAACTCCCTATAGGGGGAACTCCTTTCCTGGAGCTTCAGATGTACATTGGGCCCAACGTATCTCCAAACAAAAGCCCCTCATGACTCAATCTTTAGATGGAAAAAGTTTCTCAGGCCTCATTGATACAGGCACAGATGTTTCCATTATCAAAAAGGAGGAGTGGCCTACTGCTTGGCCTTTAGAAACAACCTTAACACACCTCCAAGGGATTGAACAGTCAAAAAATCCACAACGCAGTTCCAAACAACTGGTTTGGATAGACCAAGAAGGTAATCAGGGACACTTACAACCTTATGTCATAGAGAGTCTGCCTCTTAATTTATGGGGTAGGGACTTACTCTCCCAAATGGGATTATTATGGGAAGCCCTAATAATGTTGTCACAATGCAAATGCTTAATAAGGGCTACCTGCCAAAACAGGGCTTAGGAAAAAATAACATGGGCATTACTGATCCCATCATTCCCATCCATAACAATGCTAAAGTTGGGTTAGGCTATTTTTCTTAGGGGCCATTGATGCTCCTGCGATCCATGCTAAACAAATTACATGGCTATCAGAAGAGCCGGTATGGGTCGATCAGTGGCCTTACCTCTGAAAAGCTTGCAGCCGCACAGCAGCTGGTGCAGGACCAGTTAGATGCAGGCCACATTGTCCCTAGTAATTCCCCTTGGAACACACCTATCTTTGTTATCCGGAAAAGGGCAGGGAAATGGAGGCTGCTACAAGACCTTAGGGCAATAAATAAGACAATGGTCTTAACGGGGCCCCTACAGCCAGGCCTCCCCTCACCCAGTGCCATTCCCCTGGGATTTTTTAAAATTGTCATAGATTTTAAAGATTGCTTTTTCTCTATTCCTTTACATCCAAAGGACCAAAAGCGTTTTGCCTTCAGTCTCCCATCAATTAATTTTAAAACCCCTATGCAGAGGTTTCAATGGCGTGTTTTGCCACAAGGTATGGCTAATTCCCCCACACTATGCCAGTCTTTTGTAGCCACTACAATACAGCCAGTCAGAGATCATTGGCCACATATCTATATTATTCATTATATGGACCATATCCTCTTGGCAGGGGATGATCAAAACCAAACCCTAAGGTCCTACCAGGACTTACAGGTTGCCTTACAAGAGGCTGGACTTCAAATAGCCCCTGATAAAGTACAGCTTACTGATCCATATACATACTTGGGTTTTTAATTATGTGGCACTCAAATACTCTCTTCAAGGCCCCAACTGAGGCTTGATGGCCTCAGAACACTTCATGACTTCCAAAAACTATTGGGAAACATTAATTGGCCCATACCATTTTTAAAACTAACTAAACATGATTTACAGCCCCTTTATGCGCTGCTTCGGGGAGACATAGATCCAACTTCCCCCCGAGAGCTTACACCTGATTCCAGGAGAGCACTCAGTAAAGTAGAAGAGGCTATTGCTCAGCAAACTGTTTCCTTTATGGACTACAATGAGCCTTTACAGTTTCTCATTTTTAATACAAAGCTTTGCCCCACAGCAGTGTTCTGGCAACAAGCTCCCCTCATGTGGGTCCATTTATCAGTCTCTCCAAAAAGAACACTTCTGCCTTATTTCCAAGCTGTCTCAGACCTAATAATTCAGGGTAGAAAGCAAGGAAAATGTTACTTTGGCAAAGAACCAGACATTATCATTCAACCTTTTACAAAAGACCAAATAGATTGGCTACTTCAGGCTACTGAAGTGTAGCCTAATGCCTTAGCTTCCTTTTCAGGGACTATTGACAATCATTACCCTCCAAATTAGCTAGTTGACTTTGCTAATCGTCATTCATTTATATTCCCTAAAGTCACAGCTTCACAACCCCTTCCAGGTGCCCTGGTGTTATTCACTGATGGCTCATCCTCCGAAAGGGCTGCTTATGTATCCCAAGACAATGTTTTCTACCCTCCAGGCAGACACTTCCTCTGCACAATTAGGAGAGTTAGAAGTTATTCTTGCAGCCTTTGCTGCTTACTCTGACCGACCATTTAATTTGTATACTGACAGTGCTTACCTTGCTCAGTCTGTTCCATTATTAGAGACTGTTGCTACCATATGTCATGCTTCCCCAGCTGCAAATCTATTCCAACAATTACAATGCTTCATACGGCTTCGCCGTCATAAGTTCTGTATTGGTCATCTGCGAGCTCATTCCAATCTCCCAGGGCCTCTTGCCCAAGGAAATCATTTGGCTGATGTTGCTGTATGAGCACAGGTTTTTATGGCTCAGGACTCCAAGGTGTCTAAGGCCCAACAAGCCCATCAGCTACACCACCTCAATGCTCACACCCTCCACCTCCTCTACAAAATTACCCATGAGCAAGCCAGACAAATTGTAAAAAGTTGCACATCTTGTGCTATCCACTTACCTGTTCAACACCTAGGAGTCAACCCTAGAGGTTTAATTCCTAACGCCTTATGGCAAATGGACGTTACCCATTTCAATGCGTTTGGCAATCTAAAATATGTACATGTCATTATTGACACATATAGTGGCTTCATTTTTGCCACTCTCCAGACTGGAGAAGCTGCTAAACACATTATAGCCCATATGCTGTCAGCCTTCTCAGTTCTGGGATGTCCTCAACAGCTCAAGACCGATAATGGCCCTGGCTATACCAGTACCTCCTTTGCTCAATTTTGCAAGAGCCTTAATATCCTCCACACCACAGGTATACCTTATAATCCTCAGGAACAAGGCATTGTTGAATGTGTGCATCATTCCCTTAAATTCACCATAGATAAAATAAAAAGGGAGACATGGTACCCCACCCGGGGGTCCCCTAGAAATGTCCCTTCACATGCTCTTTTTATTTTAAATTTTCTGACCCTGGATGCTTCAGGCTGCTCCGCAGCATCTTGGTTTTGGCATACTCAGACTCAAACACGGCTTGCATCTGTTTTATGGAGAGATCCACTAACCAATGTGTGGAATGGCCCTGACCCAGTCCTTATCTGGGGACGAGGTTCAGTGTGTGTTTACTCTCAACAAGATAGAGAAGCTAGATGGCTACCTGAATGCCTCGTAAAGCAAGTAGACAGTTCTTTAAAGACCCCATGTAACGCCCAGGAATAATGTTATTCCCTGAGGCACAATCCCCTGTGTTCTCTTACAGGTGACACATCTCCCTGGAGCCTTATGCTGCCTAGTCTGCCTTCTCCTTGAGCCACACCACACCCGTGGTGGATTTTGACCCCTGTCAAACAGACTACAACTGCTGACAGCCATGCACAGAACCCCATGACTGCGGAACAGGCTCTTCTCGGTCTGGAGGAACATACACCAGCCAAATAGACTGCATCCAGTGTTATACAAGGCATGCTCCAAGACACAGGAAAATGACTTCATACACAGACACCAACAAATGACTGTCAACCCCTTCTCCTCGATTTGGGGAGGGGGAGTATTTCCCTTACCTAATGCCCCTTTTGGGTCCCCTAGCTGCCCTATTGTTTCTCATTTCTGCGAGTCCTTGTATTTTTCAGAGGATTACGATGTTCATTAATAACAGGATAGACGCATTCAGGTACACTATCATCAGCTGGAGATGGCAGATCAACAAACCTACCAGGAAGGAATTCCCACGAGTGGCCCATATGATGATGCGGCCTAACTGCCCTGGAGCAATGGACAGGCAGTCAGAGAAAGGCACCTAGGACATGCATGTTAATTCCAATGGCCACCTAAGACAGGCACAGGACCAACTGCTGTTCTGCAAGCCCATGATGAGTAAGGCCTGGTTGGGTTCATGCAATGAGGTCCTTGAACTAAGACAGATGCTGTCCTCACAGGGTCTGCCATACTCTTAATTAAATAAAATAAAAAGGGAGGAGATGTAGGGAGCCGAGTGACAGGTATTGCTGCCTCTCTCTATGGGCACTCTGTCTGCCTAATTTAACCATAATTCTCTCCTGCTTATGTCACGTATCCGGATGTGATGGTGACCCTGTTGTATTCATCTGTTTAACCTCTTCCTGTCCCAGCTCCCGCCCTTAGCCTATAAAAGGTGTGATCATTTTCTGAATAAACCAGAGGCTTGATTGGATTACATCAACTTGCCTTTGTCTCTTTTGTCTCCCCTATGTCTTTTATTTAATTCCCGTTTCTTGATTGGATTACATCAACTTGCCTTCGTCTCTTTTGTCTCCCCTATGTCTTTTATTTAATCCCCGTTTCCCATCCAGGAGTTCTGGACTTCTTGATCTGCAGGCCGGATCATTAGAGGTTATGGTTATGGTTATGGTTATGGTTAGGGTTAGGGTTAGGGTTAGGGTTAGGGTTAATGTTAGGATTATGGTTGGAGGTTAGCATTAGGTTTAGGGTTAGAGTTTGGGGTTGGGTTAGGGTTAAGATTAGGCTTAGTGTTAGGGTTGGGGCTAGCGCTAAAATTTAGGTTTAGGGTTAGTGTTAGGGTTAAGTTAGGGTTAAGGTTAGGGTTAGGGTTAGGGTTATGCTAGGGTTAGGGTTAGGGTTAGTTGTTACAATCAGGTTTAGGGTTAGTTTAAGGGGTAAGTTTAAGGTTAGGATTAGGGTTTAATGTTAGGTTTAGGGTTATGTTTATGTTTAAGTTTATGGTTATGGTTCGGGTCAGGGTTAGGATTAGATGTTACAGTTAGGGGTAGGGTTAGCATTATGGTTAGGGTTAGGGTTACAGTTAGTGTTAGGTTTAGGGTTAATGGTTCGGTGTTAGGGAGATGGTTAAGTTAGGTTTCGGGTTACGGTTAGTGTTAGGGTTACGATTAGGTTTAGGGTTAGGCTTAGTGTTAGGGTTAGGGTTAGGTTTAGGTTTAGGTTTAGGGTTAGGGTTAATGTTAGTGTTACGGTTAGAAGTTGTTTTAGTGATAGGGTTAGGGTTAGGGTTACAGTTAAATTAGGGTTAGGGTTAGGTATTAGGGTTAGGTTTAATGTTACTATTATAGTTTAGTCTTAGTGTTAAGTTTAGGGTTAGGGTTAGTTTTATGGTTAGAGGTTATCGTTAAATTTAGGGTTAGAGTTTGGGGTTAAGGTTAGGGTTACATTTAGGTTTAGAGGTTAGTGTTAGGGTTAGCGTTATGGTAGTGTTAAAAGTTAGGTTTAGTGTTAGGATTAGCCTTAGGGTTAGGGTTAGTGTTAGGGTTAGTGTTATGTTTAGGGTTAGGGGTTAAGTGTTAGGGACAGGGTTAGTGTAAGGCTTTGGGTTACGGTTTGTGTTATCATTATGATTAGGTTTAGGGTTAGGGTCAAGATTAGGTTTCGGGTTAAGTTTAGTGTTTGGTTTAGTGGTTAGGTGTTAGTCATGGTGTTAGGGTTAGGTTTAGGGTATTGGTTAGTGTTAGGGTTAGGTTTACGGTTAGTGTTAGGATTAGGTATAGTGTTAGTGTTAGGGTTCAGGTAAGGTTAGGGTTAGGTTTAGGTTTAGTGTTAGGGTTAGGTATAGGGTTAGGTTTAGGGTTAGGGTTGGAGTTAGGGTTATGGTTAGAGGTTAGCATTTATTTTTAGTGTTAGAATTTGGGGTTAGGGTTAGGATTAGGGTTAGGGTTAGGCTTAGGGCTTATGGTTAGGCTTAGGGTTGGGGTTAGGCTTAAAGCTTACGTTTAGGTTTAGGGTTAGGGTTAGGTTTAGTCTTAATTTTAGGGTTATGTTTATGGTTATGTTTAGGAGTTAGGTGTTAGGGATAGGGTGAGTGTTAGGGTTAGGGTTAGGTTTATGGTTAGGATTACGTTTAGGGTTAGGGATACTATTAGGGTTATGTTAGGGTTTTGGGTTAGGTTTAGGGTTAGGGTTTGGGTTAGGTTTAGTTTAAGGGTTAGGGTTAGTGCTAGGGATAGAATTTGGTTTAGTGTTAGTGTTAGGGTTAGGCTTAGAGTTATGGTTAGGCTTAGATGTTAGGGTTAGTGTTAGTGTTACGGTTAGTATTTAGGGTTAGTGTTAGTGTTAAGATTATGGTTAGAGGTTAGCGTTAGGTTTAGGGTTAGAATTTGGGTTTAGGGTTAGGGTTAGGGTTAGGGATAGGGTTAGGGTTAGGGTTAAGTGTTAGAGAGAGTGTTATGGTTAGGCTTCGGGTTACAGTTAGGGTTAAGGTTACGATTAGGTTTAGAGTTGGATTTATGTTTAGGGTTAGAGTTTAGAATTAGGGTTAGGGTTAGCCTTAGGGTTTTTGTTACGGTTAGATTTTAGGGTTAGGTTTATGGTTAGGGTTAGGGTTAGGTTTAGGGTTATGGTTAGAGGTTAGTGTTAGGTTTAGTGTTAGACTTTGGGGTTAGGATTAGGGTTAGTTTAGGGATAGTGTTAGGGTTAGGGTTGGATTAGAATTACAGTTAGGTTTAGGGATAGCTTTAGGGGTTAGGTTTTAGGGATACGGTTAGTGTTTCGCTTTGGGTTATGGTTAAGGTTAGGGTTACAATTAAGTTAGGGTTAGGGTGGGGGTTCGGGTTAACATTTGCATTAGATTTAGGGTTACGTTTAGGTTAGGGTTATTGTTAGGTTTATGGGTTAGGTGTTAGGGATAGGGTTGTGGTTAGGGTTAAGGTTAGTGTTAGGTTTAGGGTTAGGGTTATGGTTAGTGTTAGCATTTAGGGTTAGGGTTAGGGTTACAGTTATGTTTAGGGTTAGGTTCAGGTTGAGCTTAGGGTTAGGGTTAGTGTAACATTAGGGTTAGGGTTAGAGGTAGCATTTAGGGTTAGGGTTAGGGTTAGTGTTGGAAGTTAGGATTATTGTTTTGTTTACAGTTAGGGTTAGGGATAGGTTTAGGGTTAGAGTTAGTGTTAGAGGTTAGGGTTAATGTTAGGGTTAGGGTTAGGTTAGTGTTAGTGTTAGCGGTATGGGTTAGGGTTAGGTTTAGTGTTAATGTTGGTGTTATGCTAGGTTTAGGGTTAGAGTTAGGTTTAGGTATTACATTCTGGGTTGGGGTTAGTTTAAGGGGTAGATTTTAGGGTTAAGGTTACGGATTAATGTTAGTTATAGGGTTAGGTTTATGGGTAGGGTTAGGGTTAGGGTTAGTATTAGAAGTTACCATAAGGTGTAGGGTTAGGGTAATGGTTACAGTTACAGATGGGGTTAATGTTAGGGTTAGGTTTAGGGGTTAGGTGTTATGGAGGGGGTTACCGTTAGGCTTTGTGTTATGGTTAGAGTTAGGTTTATGGTAATGTTTAGGGTTCGGCTTAGGGTTAGTGTAAGTGTTACGGTTAGTGTTAGGGTTAATGTTCCTTTTAGGTTTAGGTTTAGGGTTTGCGGTTTGCGTTAGGAGTTAGATTTTAGGAGTAGGGTTAGGGTTAGGGTAATTGTTAGGGCTAGTTTTACGTTTAGGGTTAGTGTTAGGGATCATGTTAGGGTTACAGTTAGGGATTAGGGTTAGGGTTAGGTTTAGGTTTAGCATTAGGTTTAGTTTTAGGGTTAGGTTAGGGTTAGTGTTACGGATAGTGATTAGGGTTAGTGTTAGGGTTAGGTTTATTGATAGGGTTAGGGTTAGGCTTCGGGTTTTGGTTAGGGTTAGGTTTACGATTAGGTTAGGTTTATGTTTAGGGTTAGCTTTAAGGTTAGGGTTATGGTTAGGATTAGGATTTGGATTAGGATTATGGTTACAGTTAGGCTTAGATATAGGGGTTAGGTGTTAGGTATAGTTTTAGGGTTTGGCTTCGTGTTACGGTATGGTTAGGGTTACGATGAGTTTAGGGTTATGGTTAGGGTTAGGGTTTGCGTTAGATTTAGTGTTACTTTTAGGGTTAGGGTTAGGGGTTAGGTGTTAGGGATAGATTTATAGTTAGGGTTAGGGTTAGGGTTAGGTTTAGTGTTAGGTTTAGGGTTAGGTTTAGGTTTACGGTTAAGGTTATTGTTAGTGTTAGCATTTGGGGTTAGGGTTAGTGTTAGTGTTATGGTTAGGGTTAGGGTTAGGTTGAAGTTTAGGGTAGGGCTAGAGTTAGGGTTAGGATTAGTGTTAGAACTTAAAGTTTAGGGTTTGGCTTACGGTTATGGCTGACATTTAGGTGTTAAGTTTAGGGTTTAGGCTTGTGGTTAGGTTAGGAATAGAGTTAGGGTTACGTTTAGTGTTAGGGATAGGTTTAGGGTTAGGGGATAACTGTTAGGGAGAAGGTTAGGGTTAGTCTTTGATTTATGGTTAGGGTTAGGGTTACAATTAGTTTTAGGGTTAGGTTTAAGCTTAGGGTTTGTGTTAAGTTTAGGGTTAGTTTTAGAGTTAGGGTTAGGGTTAGGGTTAGGTTTTAGGTGTTTGGGATAGAGTTACGATTAAGGTTAGGGTTAGGGTTAGGGTTCGGTTTATGGTTAGCGTTAGGGTTTGGTTTAGGGATAGTGTAAGTGTTAGGTTAAGGGTTTAGGATTATTGTTAGGGTAGGGGTTAGCTTTGGGTTTAGGTTTAGGTTTAGGGTTAGTGTTATGGTTAGAAGTTAGGTTTAGTGTTATGGTTATGGTTAGGGTTAGGGTTAGTGATAGGGTTAGAGGTTAGTTAGGGTTAGAGTTAGGGTTACGGGTAGTGTTACGGTTAGGTTTAGTTTTAGGGTTAGGGTTACGGTTATGGTTCTCATTAGAGGTTAGCCTTCTATTTAGGGTTAGAATTAGGGTTAGGGTTAGGGTTAATCTTAGAGGTGATGGTTAGTGTTGGGTTAGCTAGTGTTACAGCTTAGCTTCAAGTTTAGAATTAGGGTTAGGGTTATGGTTAGGGTTAGGGATAGGTTAAGGGTTAGGATTAGTGTTAGTGGTTAGCTTTAGGGTTAGGATTACGGTTAGTGTTAGGGTTCAGTTTAGAAGTTAGGGATAGTTTTATTGTTAGGCTTAGGGTTATGATTAGGTTTAGGGTTACAATTAGGTTAGGCTTAGGGTTACGTTTAGGTTTTTCAATAGATTTAGGGTTAGGGTTAGGTTTAGGTTTATGGTTAGGTTTAGGGGTTAGGTGATAGGGATAGGGCTATGGATAGGGTTAGTGTTAGGGTAAAGTTAGGTTTAGGGTTAGTGTTAGTGGTAGGGCTGGTGTTAGGTGTTAAGGAGATGGTTAAGGTTAGGCTTCAGGTTATGGTTGGGGTTAAGGTTACGATTAGGTTTAGGGTTATTCTTAGGCTTAGGGTTACGATTAGAGTAAAATTTAAGTGTTAGTTTTAGGGTTAGGTTTAGTTTTAGGGTTGGGGTTAAGTGTTAGGGATATGCTTAGTGTTAGGGTTCGGGTTAGGGTTAGGGTTAGTGTTAGCGTTAGGGCTAGGGTTAAGTTTAGGGATAGGGTCAGGGTTAAGATTAGTGTTAGTCGTTAGGTTTAGGGTTAGGGTTACAGTTAAGGCTAGGTTTAGGGTTAGGTGTAGAAGTTATTGTTAGTGTTAGGTTTAGATTTAGTGTTATGGTTAAGGTTAGGTTTAGAGTTAGGTTTAGGGTTAGGGTTAGGGTTAGGGAGAGGGTTACGCTTAGGCTTTGGGTTACAATTAGGTTTAGGGTTATGATTAGCTTAGGGATAGGTTATTGATAGGGTTAGGGTTGCGGTTAGGGTTAGGGATTTGATTAGGATTCGGGTTAGGATTAGGTTTAGGTGTTAGGTGTTAGGGGTAGGGTTAGAGTTAGGCTTCGGGTTATGGTTTGTGGTAGGGTTACAATTAGGTTTCAGTTTATGATTATTGAAATGTTTATGGTTCCTTTATGGTTTGGTTTTAATGTTAGGGTTAGGGGTTAGTTGTTAGGGATAGTTTTAGGGTTAGGGTTAGGGTTAGGGTTAGGTTTACAGTTAGGGCTAGGGTAGGTATAGTGTTAGGGTTAGGGTTAGGGTTAGTGCTATGCTTGTAGGTTAGCATTAGGTTTAGTGTTAGAGTTTGGGGTTAGTGTTAGGGTTAGATTGAGGCTTAGAAGTTATGGTAAGGTTTAGGGATAGGTTTAGTGTTAAAGCTTATGTTTACATTATGGTTAGGGTTAGGGTTAGGGATAGAAAAGGTTAGGATTAGTGGTAGTCGTTAGGTTTAGGGTTAGGGTTACCGTTACGGTTAGGGGTAGGGTTAGGTTTAGAAATTAGTGTTAGGCTTAGAGTTAGGTTTAGTGTTAGGGTTAGCGTTAGGTTTAGAATTAGGTTTAGGGTTAGGGTAAGGATTAGGGTTAGGGTTAGGGTTAGGGTAAGGTGTTAGGGATAGGGTTATGGGTTAGGCTTAGGTTTGGGGTTTGCATTAATGTTAGTGTTATGGTTAGGATTATTTTTTCACGTAAGTGTTAGGGTTAGTGTTATGGTTAGGGTAAGGGTTAGGCTGAAGTTTAGGGTTAGGTTTAGAAGTTAGGTTTAGTGTTATTTTTAGGGTTGGGGTTAGGGATAGGTTTAGTGTTATTTTTAGGGTTAGGGTGATTGTTAGAATTTAGGGTTAGTGTTAGTGTTAGGGTTAGGGTTAGGGTTAGTGTTATGGTTAGGGTTAGTTTCAGGTTGAGTTGTAGGGTTAGGTTTAGGGTAGGGTTAGAAGTTAGGTTAAGTGTTATGTTTACGGTTATGGTTAGGGATAGGTTTAGTGTTAGAGTTAGTGTTAGAGCTTAGGATTAGTGTTAGGGTTAGTGTTAGGGTTATTGTTAGGGTTGGAGGTATGGGTTACAGTTAGGGTTAGTGTTAGTGTTCGGGTTATTCTAGGTTTATGGTTAGAGTTAGGTTTACATATTACAGGCAGTTTAGGTTTAGTGTAAGTGGTAGGGGGTTAGTGTTAGGGATTCAAGTTAGGTTTAGGGTTAGGTTTATGGGTATGGTTAAGATTAGGTTTAGGATTAGCATTAGAAGTTAGGGTTTGGAGTAGAGTTAGGGTTAATGTTATGGTTAGGGTTAGGGTTAGTGTTAGTGTTAGGTTTAGGTGTTATGTGTTAGAGAGATGCCTAAGGTTAGTCTTCATGTTATGGTTAGGGTTAGGGTTTTGATTAGGTTTAGTGTTAGGCTTAGGGTTAGGGTTAGTGTTAGTGTTAGGTTTAGGGTTAGGGTGAGTCTTCAGGTGTTAGGGATAGTGTTAGGATTAGCCCTAGGGTTAGGTTTATGGTTAGGGTTAGGGATAGGGATATTGGTAGAGTTAGGGTTAGGGTTAAGTTAGTGTTAGTGTTAGGGTTAGGTTTAAGGTGATGGTTAGAGTTTAGCATTAGGTTTAGTGATAGAGTTTTTGGTTAGGGCTAGTGTTAGTGTTAGGCTTAGAGGTTTTGTTTATGGTTAGGGTTAGGGTTAAGGTTAGGGTTATGGTTGGAGGTTAGTGTTAGGTTTGGGGTTAGAATTTGGAGTTGGTTAGGGTTAAGGTTAGGCTTAGAGTTTAGGGTTAGTTTTAGGGTTAGTGCTAGTGTTAAAACTTAGGTTTAGGGTTAGTGTTAGTGTTACGGTTAAGTTAGGGTTAGGGTTAGGGTTAGGGTTAGTTATTACAGTCAGGTTTAGGGTTAATTTAAGGGGAAAGTTTAGGGCTAGGATTAGGGATTAATGTTAGATTTAGGGTTATGTTTATGTTTAAGTTTATGGTTATGTTTCAGGTCAGGGTTAGGATTAGAATTTACGGTTAGGGGTAGGGATAGCATTATGGTTACGGTTTGGGTTAGGTTTAGTGTTAGGGTCAGGGTTAGGGGTTAGGTGTGAGGGAGGTGGTCAAGTTAGGCTTCAGGTTACAGTTAGGGTTAGGGTTACAATTAGTATTAGGGTTAGGTTTAAGCTTAGGTTTAGGGTTAGTTTTAGGGTTAGTTTTAGAGTTAAGGTTAGGGTTAGGTTTTAGGTGTTTGGGATAGGGTTAGGATTAGGGTTAGGGTTAGGTGTAGGGTTAGGGTTAGGTTTAGGGATAGTGTTAGTGTTAGGGTAAGGGTTTAGGATTAGGGTTAGGGTAGGTGTTAGGGTTGGTTTAGGTTTATGGTTAGGGTTACTGTTACGTTTAGAAGTTAGGTTTAGTGTTATGTTTACCTTTAGGGTTAGGGTTAGTGATATGTTATTTACGGTTAGGGTTAGGGTTAGGGTTACGGTTAGTGTTACGGTTAAAGTTTACAGTTAGGTTTATAGTTAGGTGTAGGATTAGGGTTATGGTTATCATTAGAGTTTAGCCTTCAGTTTAGGGTTAGAATTAGGGTTAGGGATATGGTTAGTCTGCGAAGTGATGGTTAGTGTTAGGGTTAGGCTTAGGGTTAAACCTGAGCTTCAGGTTTAGGTTTAGGGTTAGGGTTATGGTTAGGGTTACGGATAGGTTAAGGGTTAGGATTAGCGTTAGTGGTTAGCTTTAGGGTTAGGATTAGGGTTAGTGTTAGTGTTTGGTTTACAAGTTAGTGTTACTCTTAGGGTTAGGGTTAGTGTTAGGTTTAGGGTTAGGCTTAGAGTTAGGGATAGGTTTAGGGTTAGGCTTAGGGTTATGATTAGGGTTAGGGTTACAATTAGGTTAGGCTTAGGGTTAGGGTTAGGGTAACATTTAGATTTTGCAATAGATTTAGTGTTAGGGTTAGGTTTAGGGTTATGGTTAGGTTTAGGGGTTAGGTGATAGGGATAGGGTTATGGTTAGGGTTAGTGTTAGGGTTAGAGTTAGGTTTAGTGTTAGTGTTAGTGTTAGGGCTGGTGTTAGGTGTTAAGGAGATGGTTAAGATTGGGCTTCGGGTTATGGTTGGGGTTAAGGTTACGATTTCATTTAGGGTTAGGCTTAGGGTTAGGATTACGATTAGGGTAAAATTTAGTGTTAGTTTTAGGGTGTGGTTTAGGGTTAGGATTGGGGTTAGCTGTTAGGGATATGCTTAGGGTTAGGGTTAGGTTTTCGGTTAGGGTTATATTTAGGAATATTGTTAGTGTTAGTGTTAGGGTTAGGGTTAGGATTAGGGTTAGAGTTTAGCATTTATTTTTAGTGTTAAAGTTTGTGTTTAGGCTTATTGTTAGGGTTAGGATTAGACGTTATGGTTATGGTTAGGGTTAGGGTTAAAGCTTAGGTTTAGGGTCAGGGTTAGGGTTAGGGCTAGGGTTAAGGTTAGGGATAGTGTCAGGTTTAGGATTAGGGTTAGTCGTTAGGTTTAGATTTAGATTTAGGGTTATGGTTAGGATTAGGTTTTGGGTTAGGTGTAGAAGTTATTGTTAGTGTTAGTGTTAGGTTTAGGTTTAGTGTTATGGTTAAGGTTAGGTTTAGAGTTAGGTTTAGGGTTAGGTTAGGTTTAGGGTTAGGGTTAAGGTTAGGGTTAGGGAGAGGGAGAGGATTATGCTTAAGCTTTGCATTAACATTAGGGTTCTGGTTATGATTAGCTTAGGGGTAGGTTTAGAGTTAGGGTTAGGGTTAAGGTTAGGGTCAGGGACTTGATTAGGATTAGGGTTAGAGTTAGGTGTTAGGTTTTAGGTGTTAGGGGTAGGGTTAGAGTTAGGCTTCGAGTTATGGTTTGTGGTAGGGCTACGATTAGGTTTCGGGTTATGGTTATGGAAATGTTTATGGTTCCTTTATGGTTTGGTTTAGTGTTAGGGTTAGAGGTTAGGTGTTAGGGATAGTTTTAGGGTTAGTGTTAGTTTTAGGGTTAGGTTTTGGTTTAGGTTAAGAGTTAGGGTTAGGGTTAGGGATAGTGTTAGGTTTAGGGTTAGGCTATCGGTTAGGGTTTGTGCTATGGTTAGATGTTAGCATTAGGTTTAGTGTTAGTGTTTGGGTTTAGTGTTAGGGTTATATTGAGGCTTAGAATTTATTGTAAGGTTTAGGGTTAGGGTTAGGGTTAAAGCTTAGGTTTAGATTTAGGGTTAGGATTAGGGTTAGGGATAGAGTAAGGTTAAGATTAGTGGTAGTCATTAAGTTTAGGGTTAGGGTTACCATTATGGTTTGGGGTAGGGTTAGGTTTAGAAATTAGTGTTAGGCTTAGAGTTAGGTTTAGTGTTAAGGTTAGGGTTAGGTTTAGAATTAGGTTTAGGATTAGGGTAAGGGTTAGTTTTAGTGTTAGGTGTTAGGGATAGGCTTATGGGTTAGGCTTAGGTTTGGGGTTTGTGTTAATGTTAGGTTTATAGTTAGGGTTATTTTTGGGTTACTGTTAGGGTTAGTTTTATGGTTAGGGTAAGGGTTAGGTTGAAGTTTAGGGTTAGGTTTAAAAGTTAGGTTTAGTGCTATTTTTAGGATTAGGGTTAGGGATAGGTTTAGTGTTATTTTTAGAGTTAGGGTTATTGTTTTAAGTTAGGGTTATTGTTAGGGTTAGGGTTAGGGTTATGCTTAGTGTTATGGTTAGGGTTAGTTTCAGGTTGAGGTGTAGCGTTAGTGTTAGTGTTAGGGTTAGAATTTAGGTTTAGTGTTATGTTTACAGTTAGGGTTACTGATAGGTTTAGTGTTAAAGTTAGTGTTAGAGCTTAGGGTTAGTGTTAGGGTTAGTGTTAGGGTTATTGTTAAGGTTAGAGGTATGGGTTACAGTTAGGGTTAGTGTTTGTGTTCGGGTTATTCTAGGTTTATGGTTAGAGTTAGGTTTACGTATTACAGCAGTTTAGCTTTAGTTTAAGTGGTAGGGGGTTAGTGTTAGGGATTCAAGTTAGGTTTAGGGTTAGGTTTATGAGTATGGTTAAGGTTAAGTTTAGGGTTAGCATTAGAAGTTAGGGTTTGGGGTAGAGTTAGGGTTATGGTTATGTTTAACGTTAGGGTTAGTGTTAGTGTTAGGTTTAGGAGTTAGGTGTTGGAGAGATGGTTAAGGTTAGCCTTCGTGTTATGGTTAGGGTTAGCGTTATGATTAGGTTTAGTGTTAGGCTTAGGGTTAGTGTTAGGATTAGGCTTAGGGTTAGATCTATGGTTAGGGTTAGGGATAGGGATATTTGTAGAGTTAGGTTTAGGGTTAAGTTAGTGTTAGGGTTAAGGTTAAGTTAGTGTTAAGTTTAGGGTTATTTTTAGAGTTTAGCCTTAAGTTTAGTGATAGAGTTTTGGATTAGGGCTAGTGTTAGTGTTAGTGTTAGGCTTAGAGGTTATGGTTATGGTTATGGTTAAGGTTAGTGTTAATGTTAGGGTTATGGTTGGAGGTTAGCGTTAGGTTTAGGGTTATAGTTTGGAGTTGGGTTAGGGTTAGGCTTAGGCTTAGAGGTTAGGGTTAGTGTTAGGGTTAGTTTTAGCATTAAAATTTAGGCTTAGGATTAGTGTTAGTGTTAGGGTTAAATTAGGGTTAGGGTTAGGGTTAGGATTATGCTAGGGTTAGGGTCAGGGTTAGTTATTATCATCAGGTTTAGGGTTAGTTTAAGGGGAATGTTTAGAGTTAGAATTAGGGATTAATGTTAGATTTAGGATTATGTTTATGTTTAAGTTTATGGTTATGGTTTGGGTCAGGATTAGTATTAGAAGTTACCTTTAGGGGTAAGGTTAGCATTTTGGTTAGAGTTAGGGTTAGTGTTAGTGTTAGGGTCAGGGTTACAGGTTAGGTGTTAGGGAGGTTCTTAAGTTAGGCTTCTGGTTACGTTTAGGGTTAGGTTTACAATTAGTATTAGGGTTAGGTTTAAGCTTAGGGTTAGGGTTAGGTTTAGGGTTAGTTTTAGAGTTAGGGTTAGGGTTAGGATAAGGTTTTATGTGCTTGGGATAGGGTTAGGATTAGGGTTAGTGTTAGGGTTAGGTTTAGGGTTAAGGTTAGGTTTATGGTTAGTTTTAGAGTTAGTGTAAGGGTTTAGGATTAGAGTTAGGGTAGGTGTTAGGGTTGGGTTTAGGTTAAGGTTAGAGTTAGTGTTATGGTTAGTTGTTAGGTTTAGTGTTACAGTTACCGTTAGCATCAGGGTTAGTGATAGGTTTAGAGGTTAGCAAGGGTTAGGGTTAGGGTTACAGTTAGTGTTACGGTTAGAGTTTATGCTTAGGTTTAGAGTTAGGGTTAGGGTTAGGGTTATGGTTATCGTTAGAGGTTAGCCTTCGGTTTAGGGTTAGAATTAGGGTAAGGGTTAAGGTTAGGCTTAGAGGTGATTGTTAGTGTTAGGGTTTGGCTTAGGGTTAATGCTTAGCTTCAGGTTTAGGTTTAGGGTTAGGGTTATGTTTAGGGTTAGGGATAGGTTAAGTGTTAGGATTAGCATTAGTGGTTTTCTTTAGGGTTAGGATTATGGTCAGTGTTAGGGTTCAGTTTAGAAGTTAGTGTTACTGTTAGGGTTAGTGTTAGGGTTAGTATTAAGTTTAGCGTTAGGGTTAGAGTTAGGGGCAGATTTAGGGTTAGGCTTAGGGTTATGATTAGGGTTAGGGTTACAATTAGGTTAGGCTTAGGGTTAGGGTTAGGGTTACATTTAGGTTTTGCATTAGATTTAGGGTTAGGGTTAAGTTTAGGTTTATGGTTAAGTTTAGGATTTAAGTGATATGGATATGCTTAGTGTTAGGGTTAGTGTTAGGTTTTCGGTTAGGTTTATGTTTAGGAATAGTGTTAGGGTTTCGGTTAGGGTTAGGGTTAGTGTTTGGGTTAGGGTTAGGGTTAGGGTTAGGGTTAGAGTTTAGTGGTTTAGTGTTAGAGTTTGGGGTTTGGCTTATTGTTAGGGTTAGGGTTAGAGGTTATGGTTATGGTTAGGGTTAGGGTTAAAGCTTAGGTGTAGGGTTAGTTTTAGTGTTAGGGGTAGGGTTAAGGTTAAGGATAGGGTCAGGGTTAGAATTAGCGTTAGTCATTAGGTTTAGGGTTAGGGTTATGATTAAGGTTAGGGTTAGGTGTAGAAGTTAGTGTTAGGGTTAGTGTTAGGTGTAGGTTTAATGTTATGGTTTAGGTTAGGTTTAGAGTCAGGTTTAGGGTTATGGTTATGGTTAGGGTTAGAGATAAAGTTATGGTTAGTGTTAGGTTTAGGGATAGGGTTATGGTTAGGCTCTTGTTTACAGTTAGAGTTTTGGTTAGGGTTATGTTTAGAAGTATGTTTTAGGGTTAGGGTTAGGGTTAGGGTTAGAGTTAGGGTTAGGGATAATGTTAGGGTTAGGCTTAGGGTTTGTGTTAGTGCTATGGTTAGAGGTGAGCATTAGAATAAGTGTTCGAGTTTGGGGTTAGTTTTAGGGTTAGATTGAGGCTTAGATGTTGTGGTAAGCTTTAGGGTTATGGTTAGGTTTTAAGCTTAGGTTTACACTTAGGATTAGGATTAGGGTTATGGATAGGGATAGAGTAAGGTTAGGATTTGTGGTAGTCGTAAAATTCATGGTTAGGGTTACCGTTACAGTTAGGGGTAGTGTTAATTTTAGAAATTAGTGTTAGGCTTAGGGTTAGGTTTAGTGTTAGGATTAGGGTTAGGTTTACTATTAGCTTTAGGGTTAGGGCAAGGTTTAGGGTTAGGGTTAGCTTTTAGGGATAGGGTTATGGTTTAGGCTTAGCTTTGGGTTTTGTGTCAGTGTTAGGGTTATTTTTAGGGATAGGTTTAGGGCTAATGTTATGGTTAAGGTTAGGGTTAGGTTGAGGTTTAGGGTTAGGTTTAGAAGTTAGTTTTAGTGTTATTTTTAGGGTTAGGGTTAGGGATAGGTTTAGTATTATTTTTAGGGTTAGGGTTACTGTTAGAGGTTAGGGTTAGTTTTAGTGTTAGGTTTAGGGTTAGGGTTAGGATTATGGTTAGTGTTATGGTTAGGGTTAGTTTCAGGTTGAGGTGTAGTGTTAGGTTTAAGGTTAGAAGTTAGGTTTAGTGTTATGTTTATGGTTAGAGTTTGGGTTAGGTTTAGTTTTAGAGTTAGTGTTAGAGCTTAGGGTTAGTGTTAGGGTTAGAGTTAGGGTTATTGTTAGGGTTTGAGGTACGGCTTATAGTTAGGGTTCGTGTTAGTGTTTGGGTTATTCTAGGTTTATGGTTAGAGTTAGGTTTACGTATTACAGGCAGTTTAGGTTTAGTTTAAGTGGTAGAGGGTTAATGTTAGGGATTCAAGTTAGGTTTAGGGTTAGGTTTATGGGTATGGTTAAGGTTAGGTTTAGGGTCAGCTTTAGAAGTTAGGGTTTGGGGTAGAGTTAGGGTTATGGTTATGTTGAAGGTTAGGGTTAGTGTTAGTGTTAGGTTTAGGAGTTAGGTGTTAGAGAGATGGTTAAGGTTAGCCTTCGTGTTATGGTTAGGGTTAGGGTTATGATTAGGTTTAGTGTTAGGCTTAGGGTTAGTGTTAGGGTTAAGTTTTGTGTTAGGGTGAGTCTTGAGTTGTTAGGGATAGTATTAGTGTTAGGATTAGGCTTAGGGTTAGGTCTATGGTTAGGGTTAGGCATAGGGATATTGGTAGAGTTATGGTTAGGGTTATGTTAGTGTTAGGGTTAGGGTTAAGGTTAGTGTTAAGTTTAGGTTAGGGCTATTTTTAGAGTTTAGCCTTAGGTTTAGTGATAGAGTTTTGGGTTAGGGCTAGTGTTAGTGTTAGGCTTAGAGGTTATGGTTATGGTTAGGGTTAGGGTTAGGGTTAATATTAGGGTTATGGTTGGAGGTTAGCATTAGATTTAGGGTTATAGTTTGGAGTTGGGTTAGGGTTAGGCTTAGGCTTAGAGGTTAGGGTTAGTGTTAGTGTTAGTGTTAGCATTAAAATTTAGGCTTAGGATTAGTGTTAGTGTTAGGGTTAAATTAGGGTTAGGGTTAGGGTTAGGGTTAGGGTTAGGGTTAGGGTTAGTTATTACCATCAGGTTTAGGGTTAGTTTAAGGGGAAAGTTTAGGGTTAGGATTAGGTATTAATGTTAGATTTAGGGTTATGTTTATGTTTAAGGTTATGGTTAGGGTTAAGGTTAGGTTTAGGGTTAGGGTTAAGTTTATGGTTAGGTTTAGGGTTATGATTAGGTTTAGTGTTAGGCTTAGGGTTAGTGTTAGGGTTAGTTTTAGGGTTATGGTTATGGTTAGGGTTATTGATAGGGTTAGCGTTATGGTTAGAGTTTAGGATTAGGGTTAGGGTTAAGGTTATGATTATGGTTACAAGTTAGCGTTAGGTTTAGTGTTAGAGTTTGCGGTTAGGGTTAGGGTTAGGCTTAGAGGTTATGGTTAGGGTTATTCTTACAGTTAGGGTTAATGCTTAGTTTTAGGTTCAGGGATACTCTAAGGGTTATGGTTATGTTTAGAGGTTAGTTTTAGGGCTAGGGTTAGATTTAGAGTTATATTTATGTTTAGGGTTAGTGTTTGGGTTAGGGATAGGATTAGGGTTAGGGTCAGGGTTACGGTTAGGCTTTGGGTTACGGTTATGTGTATGGTTAGGGTTATGGTTAGAGTTAGGGTTAGGTTGAGGTTTAGGTTTAGGGTTAGGGTGGGTTACAAGTTAGGTTTAATGGTAGGTTAGGTTAGGTTTAGGGATTCGTTTAGGGTTATGGTTACGGTTAGGGTTAGGTTTGGGGTTAGGATCAGGGTTAGGGTTGCGGTTAGGGTTTTGTTTTGGATTAGGATTAGGGTTAGGTTTAGGGTTAGGTTTAGGGCTTAGATGTGAGAGATAGGGTTAGGTTTAGGCTTCGGATTATGGTTAGGTTTACGGTTACAATTAGGTTAGGGTTAGGTTTAGGGTTAAGGTTAGCGATGGCATTTGATTTAGGGTGAATTTTAGGGTTAGGGTTAGCATTAATTTTAGGTGTTAGGTGATAGTGATAGGGTTATGGTTATGGTTAGGGTTAGTGTTAGGTTTAGTGTTAGGGTTAGGGTTATTGTTAGGGTTAGTGTTTAGGGTTAGGGTTATGTTTTGGTTTAGGTATTACAGTCAGGGTTAGGATGAGTTTAAGGGGTAGGGTTAGGGTTAGTGTTAGGGTTAGGGTTGAAATTAGGATTAGGGGCAGGGTTAGGGTTAGGGTTAGGGTTAGGGTTAGGGTCAGTGTTATCGTTAGGTTAGGGGCTAGTTGTTAGGGAGAGGGTTAATTTTAGGCTTTGGGTTACTGTTAGGGTTAGGGTTAGTATTATGTGTAGTGTTGATTTTAGGGTTAGTTTTAGTGTTAGGGTTAGGTGTTAGTGATAGAGTCAGGGTTAGGGTTAGCATTACGGTTATGGTTAGGTTTACATTTAGGGTTATGTTTAGGGATAGTGTTAGGTTTAGGGTTACGGTTTAGGGTTATGGTTAGTTTAAATTTAGGGTTGTGGTTATTGTTAGGGTTAGAATTTGGTTTAGTTTTTGGCTTAGTGTTAGGGTTACAGTTAGGGTTAGGGTTAGATGTTACGGCTAGGGTTAGGGTTAGTGTTACAGTTAGAGTTTAGTGTTAAGGTTAGGGTTAATGTTAGTGTTGTGATTGGAAGTTAGCATTAGGTTTAGGGTTAGAGTTTGGGATTGGGTTAGGGTTAGCCTTAGGCTTAGAGGATAGGGTTAGTGTTAGGGTTTGGGTTAGGGTTAAAGCTTAGGTTTAGGGTTAGGGTTTGCTTTAGGGTTAGGGTTAGGCTTCGGGTTACAGTTTGTGTTAGGGTTGCGATTAGGTTTATGGTTAGGTTTATGGTTAGTGTTATGGTTAGGTTTAGGTATAGTTTTAGGTTTAGGTTTATGGTTAGGGTGAGGCTTCAGGTGTTATGGATAGTGTTAGTGTTAGGATTAGGGTTAGGGTAGGGTTACGTTTAGGAATAGTGTTAGGGTTGAGTTAGGTTTAGGGATAGTGTTAGGGACAGGGAAGTTAAGTTAGGTTTAGGGATAGTGTTAGGGTTAGGATTAGGGTTACGGTTAGGGTTAGGATTAGGTTTAGGGTTATGATTAGAGTTTAGTTTTAGCTTTAGTGACACAGTTTTGGTTTAGGGTTAGTTTTAGTGTTAGGCTTAGAAGTTATGGTTAGGGTTACGGTTAGGGTTAGGGTTAAAGCTTAGGTTTAGGGTTAGGGTTCGGGTAAGATCTAGGGATTGGTTAAGGGTTAGGTTTAAGATTAATTGTTAGGTTTAGGATTAGGTTTATGGTTAGTGTTAGGGTTAGTGTTATGTTTAGGGTTAGCTTTAGGTTGAGGTTTAGTGTTAAGGTTAGGGTTAGGGTTAGAAGTTAGGTTTAGTGTCAGCTTTAGCGTTAGGTTTAGTGTTAGCTTAGGGTTAGAGTTAGGTTTAGGCTTAGTGTTATGGTTAGGGTTAGCATT
The DNA here is from genome assembly GCF_034190915.1 of Cavia porcellus. Classification (NCBI taxonomy): domain Eukaryota; kingdom Metazoa; phylum Chordata; class Mammalia; order Rodentia; family Caviidae; genus Cavia; species Cavia porcellus. The sequence goes on from NW_026947518.1 coordinate 8,716,644, forward strand.
TAGTTTTATGGTTAGTGTTAGGGTTAGTGTTATGGTCAGGGGTAGTTTTAGGTTGAGGTTTAGTGTTAGGGTTAGGGTTAGGGTTAGACGTTAGGTTTAGTGTTATCTTAAGTTTAGTGTTAGGGATAGGTTTAGGGTTAAGGTTAGTGTTAGAGGTCATGGTTAGTATTAGGGTTAGGGTTCGGGTTAGGGTTAGTGTTTCGGTTAGAGGTATGGGTTAGTTTTAGGGTTACAATTGGGGTTAGGATTAAGTTAGGGTTAGGCTTAGGGTTATGCTAGGGTTAGGGTTAGGGTTAGGTTAATTATTACAGTCAGGTTTAGGGTTAGTTTACCGGTTAGGTTTAGGTTTAGGATTAGGGATTAATGTTAGATTTAGGGTTATGGTTATGGTTAAGGTTACGGTTAGAGTTCGGGTTAAGGCTAGGATTAGAAGTTACTGTTAGGGGTAGAGTTAGCATTATGGTTACGGTTATGGTTAGGGTTAGTGTTAGGGTTAGGGTTACAGGTTAGGTGTTAGGGAGGTGATTAAGCTTAGGCTTCAGGTTATGGTTAGGGGTATGTTTATGATTAGGTTTAGGGTTAGGCTTAGGGTTAGGGTTAGTGTTAGGATTAGTTTAGTGTTAGTTTTAGGTTTAGGTTAGGGTTAGGTTTGGGGTTAGGTGTTAGGGATATGGTTAGGGTTTTGGTTAGGGTTAGGTTTAGGTTTTCGGTTAGGTTTATGGTTAAGAATAGTGTTAGAGTTAGTGTTAGGTTTTAGGTTTAGGGTTAGGATTAGGGTAAGTTTAGGTTTAGGTTTAGGGTAAGAGTTAATGTTAGTGTTAGAAGTTCATTTAGAGCAAAATTTAGTGTTAGGGTTACAGTTAGAGTTAGGGTTAGGGTTAGATATTAGGGTTAGTTTTAGCGTTAGGTTTAGTGTTACAGTTATAGTTTAGGGTTAGTGTTAGGGTTAGATTTAGGGTTCAGTTTAGGGGTAGGGTTATGGTTAGAGGTTAGCCTTATGTTTAGCGTTAGAGTTTGATGTTTGGGTTAGGGTTACAGTTAGGCTCAGAAGTTATGGTTAGGGTTAGGGTTATGGTTAGGGTTAAAGGTTAGTTTTAGTGTTAGAGTTGCCTTATGGTTAGAGTTAGTGTTAGGGTTAGTGTTATGTTTAGGGTTAGAGGTTAGGTGTCAGGGAGAGGGGTAGGGTAAGGCTTCGGGTTACAGTTTGTGTTAGCGTTACGATTAGGTTTAGGGTTAGGGTTAAGGTTAAGTTTCAGGTTAGTTTAGGGTTAGGTTTAGGGTTACGGTTAGGGTTAAGGTTAGTGTTGGGGTTATGATTGGAGGTTAGCATTAGATTTAGATTTAGAGTTTGCGGTTGTATTAGGGTTAGCATTAGACTTAGAGGTTAGGGTTAGTGTTAGGTTTAGGGTTAGGGTTAAATCTTAGGTTTAGGGTTAGGGTTAGGTTTAGCGTTAGGGTTAGGCTTTGGGTTACGGTTTGTGTTAGTGTTGCAATTAGTTTTAGGGGGAGGGTTAGGGTTAGTGTTACGGTTAGGTTTTGGGTTAGTTTTAGGGTTAGGTTATAGTTAGGATGTATCTTCAGGTGTTAGGAATAGCGTTACAGTTAGAATTAGTGCTAAGTTTACATTTATTGTTAGGGTTACAGTTTAGTGTTATGTTTAGTGATAGAGTTTTGGGTTAGCATTAGTGTTAAGGTTAGGCTTAGAGGTTATGTTTATTGTTAGGGTTAGGGTTAGGGTTAAAACATAGGTTTAGGGTTAGGGTTAGTGTAAGCATTAGGGATTGGATAAGGGTTAGGTTTAAGGTTATTCTTTAGGTTTAGTGTTAGGGTTATGGTTAGAGTTAGGGTTATGTTTAGAAGTCAGTGTTAGTGTTAGGTTTAGGGTTAGTATTAGGGTTAGGTTTAGGTTTAGAGTTAGGTTTACGGTTATCTTAGGGTTAGAGTTAGGTTTAGGATTAGTGTTATGGTTAGGGTTAGTGTTTAGGGTTATGGTTAGTGTTAGGGTTAGTGTTATGTTTAGATGTAGGTTTAGATTGAGGTTCAGTGTTAGGGTTAGGATTATCGTTAGAAGTTAGGTTTAGTGTTAGGTTTAGGGTTAGATTTATGGGTAGGTTTAGGTTTAGGGTTAGTGTTCGAGGTTTTGTTTAGTGTTTGGATTAGGGTTAGGGTTAGTTTTAGGGTTAGATGTATGTATTAGTTTTAGGGTTAGGGTTAGGGTTATGGTTAATTTAGGGTTAGGGTTAGGGTTATAGTTAGTGTTTTGCTAGGGTTAGGGTTAGGGTTAGGTATTACAGTCAGGGTTAGGGTTAGTATAAAGGGGTAGATTTAGGGTTAGGATTAGGGATTAATGTTAGGTTTAGGGTTATGTTTAAGGTTATGGTTAAGGTTCGGGTTAGGGTTAGGATTAGAAGTTACGGTTAGGGGTAGGGTTAGCATTATGGTTATGGATAGGGTTAGGGTTAGTGTTAGGTTTAGGGTTAGGGGTTAGATGTTAGTGAGATGGTTAAGTTTAGGCTTCATGTTATGGTTAGGTTTAGGGTTATGATTAGGTTTAGGGTTAGGCTTAGTTTTAAGGTTAGGGTTAGTGTTAGGGTTAGTTAAGTTTTAGTTTTAGTTTTAGTTTTAGGTTTAGGGTTAGGTTTGGGGTTATTTGTTAAGGAAAGAGTTAGGTTTAGGGTTAGGGTTAGGTTTAGGTTTTTGTTTAGAGTATGGTTAACAATAGTGTTAGAGTTAGTGTTAGGCTTAGGTTAGGGGCTAGTTGTTAAGGAGAGGGTTAATGTTAGGCTTCGGTTTTCGGTTAGGGTTAGGTTAGGATTAGGATTATGTTTTATGTTAGTTTTAGAGTTAGGTTTAGCGTTAGGCTTAGGGATTAGGTGTTAGGGATAGAATTAGTGTTAGGGTTAGGGTTAGGTTAACTATTAGGGTTAGGGTTAGGGATAGTGTTAGGTTTATGGTTACAGTGTAGGGTTAGGTTCAGTGTTAGGGTTATGTTTAAGTTTAGGGTTAGGGTTATTGTTAGGTTTAGAATTTGGTTTAATGTTAAGGTTCGGGTTAGGGTTAGAGTTAGGGTTAGGGTTTGATGTTAGGGTTAGGTTTAGTGTTAGTGTTAGGGTTAGGGTTAGGGTTAGGGTTAGGGTTAATGTTAGGGTTATTCTTGGAGGTTAGCGTTGGGTTTAGGGTTAGAGTTTTGGGTTGGGTTAGGGTTAGGCTTAGAGGTTAGGGTTATGTTAGGGTTAGTGTTAGGGTTAAAACTTAGGTTTTCGTGTTAGGGTTAGCTTTAGTGTCAGGGTTAGGCTTCAGTTTACGGTTTGTGTTCAGGTTGCGATTAGGTTTAGGTTTAGGCTTATGGTTAGTGTTACTGGTAGGTTTAGGGTTAGTTTTAGATTTAGGTTTATGGTTAGGGTGAGTCTTCATGTGTTAGGGAAGGTGTTAGGGTTAGGATTCGGGTTAGGGTTAGTTTTAGGGTGAGGGTTAGGGTTAGGGTTTGAGTTAGTGTTAGGGTTAGCGTTACAGTTAGGGTTAGGGTTAGGGTTAGGGTTAGCATAAGCATTAGGGATCGGGTAAGGGTTAGGTTTAAGGTTCCTCATTAGGTTTAGGTTTAGGGTTATGGTTAGCATTAGGGTAAGATTTAGAGGTTAGTGTTAGGGTTAGGTTTAGTGTTAGTATTAGGGTTAGGGTTAGATTTACAGTTAGGCTTTGGGTTACCTTAGAGTAGAGTTAGGTTTATGGTTAGTGTTATGCTTAGGGTTAGCATTTAAGGTTATGGTTAGTGTTAAGGTTAGTGTTATCGTTAGGGTTAGGTTGAGGTTGAGGTTTAGTGTTAGGGTTAGGGTTAATGTTAGGGTTATGGTTGGAGGTTAGCGTTAGGTTTAGTGTTAGAATTTGGGGTTGGGTTAGGGTTAGGGTTAGGCTTACAGTTTAGGATTAGTGTTAGGGTTAGTGTTACGGTTAAAACTTAGTTTTAGGGTTAGGGTTAGCTTTAGTTTTATGGTTAGGCTTCTGTTTACGGTGTGTTAGGGCTGCGATTAGGTTTATGGTTAAGGTTATGGTTAGTGTTATGGTTAGGTTTAGGGTTAGTTTAGGGCTTGGGTTAGGGTTAGGGTAAGCGATAGGTTTATGGTTAGGGTTAGTGTTAGAGGTTATGGTTATTATTAGGGTTTGGTTTAAGGCTAGGTTTAGGGTTAGGATTAGGTTTAGATGTATGGGTTAGCGTTAGAGTTAGGGTTAGGGTTAGGGTTAGGGTAAGGGGTAGGTTTATGGTTAGGTTTAGTGTAAGAGGTTATGGTTATTATTTGGGTTAGTGTTAAGGCTAGGGTTAGGGTTAGGGTTAGGTTTAGGGTTATGCCCTGGTTAGGATTAGGGTTATTTTAGGGTTAGGTTTTACAGTCAGGGTTAGGCTTAGATTAAGGGGTAGCATTAGCATTAGGGTTAGGTATTAATTTTAGGTTTAATGTTATGGTTTTGGTTAGGGTTAGTGTTAGGTTTCGGGTTAGGGTTTAGGATTAAAAGTTACAGTTAGGTGTAGGGTTACTGTTATGGTGACAGTTAGGGTTAGGATTAGTGTTAGGCTTACGTTTAGGGGTTAGTTGTTAGGGAGATTGTGAAGGTTAGGCTTCATGTTAGGTTAGGGTTAGGGTTAGGATTAGGTTTATGTTTAGGCTTAGGGTTAGGGTTAGTGTCAGGTTTAGTGTTAATTTTACGGTTAGTTTTAGGGTTAGGGTTGGGGTTAGGTTTTAGGGATAGGGTTAGGGTTAGGGTTAGGGTTAGATTTTTGATAGGGATTATATTTAGGAATAGATTTAGGTTTAGGGTTAGAGTCTAGGGTTAGTGTTAGGTTTAGGTTTAAAGTTAGAGTTAGTGTGAAGGTTAGAATTTGGTTTAGTTTTATGTTTAGGGTTAGGGTTAGAGTTACAGTTACGGTTAGGGTTACATGTTAGCGTTAGGATTCAGGGTTAGTGTTAGGGTTAGGGTTAGGGTTAGGGTTAGGGCTAGCTTTAGCGTTAGAGCGTTAGGGTTACGGTTAGGGTTTAGGTTAGGTTTTTGGTAAGGATTATGTTTAGGACTAGAGTTAGTTTTAGGGTTAGCGTTTAGCGTTAGGGTTAGGTTTAGGTTTAGGGTGAGGGTTAGTGTGAGGGTTAGAATTTGGTTTAGTGTTAGGTTTTGTGTTAGTGTTAGTGTTAGGGTTAGGGTTAAGGTTAGGGTTAGTGTTAGAGGGATAGGGTTAGGGCTATAGTAAGAGGTTAGCATTAGGTTTAGGGTTAGAGCTTGCTGTTAGGGTTAGGGTTAGGGTTAGAGTTAGGCTTAGAGTTTAGGGTTAGGATTAGTGTTAGGGTTTGGGTTAGTGTTCTGGTTTTTGTTAGGGTTACGATTAGGTTTAGGCTTAGTGTTAATGATAGGTTTTGGGTTAGTTTTATGGTTAGGTTTAGGGATAGAGTTAGGGGTTAGGTTTTAGGGATAGTGTTATGGTTAGGCTTAGGGTTTGGTTTAGGGTTAGGTTTAGGGTTAGGTTTACGGTTAGGGTTAGATTTAGGGATATCGTTAGTCTTAGGGTTTGGGTTAGTGTTAGGGTTTAAGTTAGGGTTAGGTTTAGGATTAGTGTTACGGTTAAGGTTAGGGTTAGAGTTATGGTTAGAGGTTAGTGTTTATTTTTAATGTTATAGTATGGGGTTAGGGTTCATGTTATGGTTAGGCTTAGAGGTTATTGTTAGTGTTAGGGTTATGGTTATGGTTAGGGTTAGGGTTAGGTTTATGGTTAGGGTCAGATTTAGGGATAGCGTTAGTGTTAGTGTTAGGGTTTAAGTTAAGGTTAGGTTTAGGATTAGTGTTAGGGTTAATGTTAGGGTTTGAGTTATGGTTAAAGGTTAGTGTTTATTTTTAGTGTTAGAGTATGTGGTTAGGGTTCGTGTTAGGGTTAGGCTTAGAGGTTATTGTTAGTGTTAGGGTTAGGATTAGGGTTAGGGTTACAATTTGTGTTAGTGTTATGATTAAGTTTAGGGTTAGGGTTAGTGTTAAGTTTCGAGTTATTTTTAGGCTTAAGTTTAGGGTTAGGGTTAGGGGTTAGGTGTTAGGGGTAGTGTTAGGGTTAGGTTTATGGTTAGGTTTAGGGGTTAATTTAGGGTTACAGTTAGGGTTAGTATTAGGGTTGTAGTTTGTGATTAGGGTTAGGGTTTGGATTAGGATTAACATTAGGGTTAGAGTTAGGTTTAGGGGTTAGGTATTAGGGATAGGGTTAGAGTTAGGCTTTGGGTTATGGTTTGTGTTAGGATTACGATTAGGATTAGGTTTAGGGTTAGGGATAAGTTTAGGGTTAGTTTTAGGATTAGGTTTATGGTTTGGGTTAGGTGTTAGGTGCTAGGAATGGTGTTAGTGTTAGGGATATTGTTAGGGTTAGGTGTACTGTTATGGTTAGGGTTAGGGATAGTGTTAGGGTTAGGGTTAGGGTTAGTGGTAGTGTTAGGGTTAGGGTTACTGTTGGGGTTATGGTAGTGTTAGTAATAGGTTTAGTTATTACGGTCTGGGTTAGGTTTTGTTTAAGGGGTAGGTTTAGGGTTAGGATTTGGAATTAATGTTAGATTTAGGGTTAGGGTTATCTTTAGGGTTAGGGTTAGGAGTAGTGTTAGGTTTAGGGTTAGGTTTTGTGTTAGAGTTTAGGGTTAGGGTTACGTTTAGGGTTAGGATTAGTATTAGGTTTAGGATTAGAATTTAGGGTTGGTGTTATGTTTAGGATTAGGGTTAAGGTTCGGGTTAGGGTTAGGATTAGCGTTAGGTTTAGGGTTAGATTTAGGGGTCAGTTGTTAGGGAGAGTGTTAGGGTTAGGCCTCGTGTTACGGTTAGGGCTAACGTTACGATTAGGTGTAGGGATAGTGGTAGGGTTAGGGTTAGAGTTTAGAATTAGGATTAGGGGTAGCGTTAGGGTTTTGGTTATGGTTAGAGTTTAGGGTTAGGGTTAGGGTTAGTGTTAGTGTTAGGGTTATGGTTTGAGGTTAGCGTTAGTTTTAGGTTTAGGTTTAGGGTTAGGTTTCGGGTTAGGGTTAGTGTTAGGGTTAGATTTTAGGGTTAAGTTTAGGTTTAGCGTTATGGTTAGAGGTTAGCGTTAGGTTTAGTGTTAGAGTTTGGGTTTAGGGTTAGGGTTAGGCTTAGTGTCATGCTTAAGGTTAGGGTTAGGGTTAAAACTTAGGTTTAGTGTTAGGTTTATGCTTAGGGTTAGTGTCAAGGTTAGTGTTAGTGTTAGGGTTAGGGGTTAGGTTTTAGTGATGATCTTAGGATTAAGGTTATGGTTAGGGTTAGGTTTACGTTTATAGTTAGAGGTAAGGTTAGAGTTAGGGTTAGGTTTGGTTTCGGGGTTAGGTGTTACGGATAGGGTTGTGATTATGGTTATGGTTAAGGTTAGTGTTAGGGTTAGGGTTAGGTGTTAGATGTTAGGGAGAATGTTAAAGTTACACTTCGGGTTACAGTTAGTGTTAGGTTTACGGTTAGGTTTAGCGTTAGGGTTAGGGATAGGGTTAGCGTTAGGGTTAGGTTTACGTTACTTTTAGAGTTAGGTTTAGGGTTATGTTTAGGGGGTAAGTCTTAGGTTTAGATTAGTGTTAGGGTTAATGTTAGGGATAGGGTTACAGTTAGGGTTAGTTTTACAGTTAGTTTTAGGATTAGGTTTAGGGTTAGGGTTAGGGTTTAAGTGTTAGGGATAGGATTAGTGTTATGGATAGGGTTAGGGTTAGGTTTAGGGTTAGGGTTAGTGTTAGGTTTACGGTTAAGTTTAGGTTTATGGATAGTGTTAAAGTTAGGGTTAGGCTTTAGGGTTATTGTTAGGTTTAGGGTTAGGATTATCGTTAGGGTTATGGTTAGAGGTTAGCATTAGGTTCAGTGTTAGTGTTTGGGGTTAGGGTTAGGGTTAGGGTTAGTCTTAATTTTAGGGTTAAGTTCAGGGTTATGGTTAGGAGTTATGTGTTAGGAATAGTTTGAGTGTTAGGTTAGGGTTAGTGTTAGGTTAGGTTAGGTTAGGTTAGGTTAGGGTTAACTTTAGGGTTAGGGATAGCATTAGGATTAGGTTAGGGTTTTCAGTGTTAGGGTTAGGGTTTGGGTTAGGTTTAGGTTGAGGGTTAGGGTTAGTGCTAGGGATAGAAGTTGTTTTAGTGCTAGTGTTAGGGTTAGGGTTAGAGTTATGGTTAGGCTTAGATGTTAGGGTTAGTGTTAGTGTTATGGTTAGTATTTAGGGTTAGTGTTAGGGTTAGGGTTATGGTTAGAGTTTAGCGTTATGTTGAGGGTTAGAGTTTGGTTTAGGGTTAGGGTTAGTTTTAGTGTTAGGGTTAGGTGTTAGGGAGAGTGTTATGGTTAGGCTTCCAATTACATTCAGGATTAAGGTTATGATTAGGTTTAGAGTTTGAGTTAGATTTAGGGTTAGAGTTTAGAATTAGGGTTAAGGTTAGTGTTAGGGTTTTGGTTACAGTTAGATTTTAGCGTTAGAATTATGTTTAGGTTTAGGGTTAGAGTTACAATTAGTTTTAGGTATAGGGTTAGGGTTCAGTTTAGGGTTTAGTTTTAGGGTTAGTTTTAGTGTTAGGTTTAGGGTTTTGTGTTAATGATAGTTTTAGGGTTAGGGTTAGTGTGAGGGTTAGTTTTCACGGGTAGGGTTAGGGTTAGGGATCGTATTAGGTTTAGGGTTAGTTTTTAGGTTAGGGGTAGGGTTAGGGTTAGGTTTAGGGTTTAGGTGTTAGGATAGGTTTATGGTTAGGGTTAGGGTTAGAATTAGGGTTAGGGTTAGGATTAGGTTTCGATTTAGGGTTAGTGTTACGGTTAGTGTCTGGCTTAGGATTAAAAAAAATTAGCGTTAGGTTTAGGTCTAGGGTTAGGTTTACTGTTAGAGTTTGGGTTAGGTTTAGGTTTAGATTTAGGGTTAGCATTAGTTTTAGGGTTAGGGTTAGGGTTAGAGGTTAGGTTTTAGGGATACGGTTATCGTTAGGGTTAGGGTTAGGGTTAGGATGAAAATTAGCGTTAGGTTTAGGGTTAGGGTTACTTTTACTGTTAGAGTTAGGGTTAGGTTTAGGTTTAGATGTAGGGTTAACGTTATTTTTAGGGTTAGTTTTAGGGTTAGGTTCAGGGATAGCTTTCGGTTTTAGGTGTTAGTGATAATATTAGGGTTAGAGTTAGGTTTAGCGTTAGGGTTAGGGTTTGGGTTATTGTTGGGTTAGGGTTAGGGTTAGGTTTAGAGGTTAGGTGTGAGAGATATGGTTAGGGTTAGGCTTCTGGTTAGGGTTAGGTTTAGGGTTAGGATTATGTTAGGATTAGTGTTAGATTTATGGTTAGTGTTAGCGATTGCTTTAGATTTAGGCTGAGTTTTTGAGTTTGGGTTAGCATTAGGTTTAGGAGTTAGATGTTAGGGATAGGGTTATGGTGATGGTTAGAGTTAGGTTTAGTTTTAGTGTTAGGGTTAGAGTTATGGTTAGGTTTTGTGTTTAGGGTTAGTGTTAGGGTTAGGTATTACAGTCAGTGTTAGGGTTAGTTTAATGTGTAGGGATAGGTCTAAGGTTAGGGTTAGGGTTATAAGTTAGGGTTAGGGGTATTGTTAGGGTTATGCTTATGGTTAGGTTTAGGGTTAGGGTTATGGTTAGGTTTACGGTTAGGGTTAGAGTTAGTGATAGTTTTAGGTTTAGTGTTTCGGTTAGTGTTAGAGGTTAGCATTAGGTTTAGTGTTAGAGTTTGGTGTTGGGTTTTGCTTAGGATTAGCCTTAGAGGTCAGGGTTAGTGTTAGGTTTATTGTTAGGGTTAAAGCTTAGGTTTAGGGTTAGGATTAGGGTTAGTGTTAGGGATAATGTTAGGGGTAAGGTGTTAGGAAGAGGGTTAGGGTTAGGCTTCGGTTACAGTTTGTGTTAAGGTTGCAATTATTTTCAGGGTTAGGGTTAGGGTTAGGTTTAGGGTTAGTTTTAGGGTTAGGTTTATGGTTAGGGTTGGGCTTTAGGTGTTAGGGATAGTGTTAGGGTTAGGGTTAGGTTTAGGTTTACAGTTAGGGTTATGTTTAGGGGTAGTGTTAGGGTTAGGGATTGCGTTAAGTTAGGGTTAGGTATAGCGTTATTGTTAAGGTTAGGGTTAGGTTTAGGTTTAGGTTTAGGTTTATGGTTAAAGTTTAGCATTAGGTTTAGTGATAAAGTTTGGGGTTAGGGTTAGGGTTAGTGTTAGAAGTTTTAGTTAGGGTTAGGTTTAGGGTTAGGATTATGTTTAGGGTTAAAGGTTAGGTTTAGGTTGTGGTTAGAGTTAGCATTAGGGGTAGTGCAAGAGTTAGGATTAGGGTTAGTCGTTGGGATTAGGGTTAGGGTTATGGTTAGAGTTAGGGTTAGGTTTAGAGGTTAGTTTTAGGGTTAGGGTTATGTTTAGAGTTAGGTTTAGGGTTAGGTTAGGGTTAGGGTTAGTGTTAAGTTTAGTGTTACGGTTATGGGTAGGTTTCGGTTGAGCTTTAGAGTTAGGGTTATGGTTAGGGTTAGAAGATAGGTGTAGTGTTAGGTTTAGGTTTAGGGTAAGGGATAGGTTTATGGTTAGGGTTAGTGTTAGAGGTTATGCTTATCATTAGGGTTAGGGTTAAGGCTAGGGTTAGGGTTAGAGGTATGGGTTAGGGTTTGAGTTAGGGTTAGGGTTAGGGTTAGGGTAAGGGATAGGTTTATGGTTAGGGTTAATGTTAGAGGTTATGGTTATTATTAGGGTTAGGGTTTAGGCTAAGGTTAGGGTTAGGGTTAGGGTTAGAGGTATGGGTTAGGGTTAGAGTTAGGGTTAGGGTAAGGGATAGGTTTATGGTTAGGGTTAGTGTTAGAAGTTATGGTTATTATTAGGGTTAGGGTTAAGGCTAGGTTTAGGGTTAGGGTTAGGTTTAGGGTTATGCTAAGGTTAGGATTAGGGTTATTTTAGGGTTAGGTATTACAATCGGGGTTAGGCTTAGATTAAGGAGTAGATTTACGTTAGGTTTAGGGATTAATTTTAGGTTTAGGGTTATGGTATTGGTTAGGGTTAGTGTTAGGTTTTGGGTTAGGGTTTAGGATTAAAAGTTACAATTAGGTTTAGGCTTATGGTTATGATGACGGTTAGCGTTAGGATTAGTGTTAGGGTTACGTTTAGGGGTTAGGTGTTAGGGAGATTGTTAAGGTTAGGCTTCATATAGGTTAGGGTTAGGGTTAGGATTAGGTTCATGTTTAGGCTTAGGGTTAGGGTTAGGGTTAATGTCAGGTTTAGTGTTAATTTTAGGGTTAGGTTTAGGGTTATGGTTGGGGTTAGGTGTTAGGGATAGGGATAGGGTTAGGGTTAGGGTTAGATTTTTGATAGGGATTATATTTAGGAATAGATTTAGGTTTAGGGTTAGAGTCTAGGGATAGTGTTAGGTTTAGGTTGAAAGATAGGTTTAGTGTGAGGGTTAGAATTTGGTTTAGTGTTATGTTTAGGGTTCGAGTTAGAGTTACAGTTACAGTTAGGGTACATGTTAATGTTATGTTTAGAGTTAGTGTTAGGGTTAGGGTTAGTGTTAGGGTTAGATTTCGCTTTAGCGTTAGAGTGCTAGGTTAGGGTTAGGGTTTAAGTTAGGGTTAGGGTTCGGTTTAGGGTTAGGATTAGAAGTTACAGTTAGGGGTAGGGGTAGGGTTATGGTTATGGTCAGGATTAGGATTAGTGTTATGGTTAGGTTTAGGGGTTAGGTGTTAGGGAGATGGTTAAGGTTAGGCTTCGGGTTAGTTTAGGTTTTAGGTTATGATTAGGTTTAGGGTTAGGCTTAGGGTTAGTGTTAGGTTTAGTGTTACTGTTAGGTTTAGTGTTAGTTTTAGGGTTAGGTTAAGGGTTAGGATTGGGTTTAGGAGTTAGGGATAAGTTTTGGGTTTGGGTTAGGGTAAGGGTTAGGTTTTTGTTAAGGTTTATGTTTAGGAATGGAGTCTGTGTTAGGGTTAGCGTTTAGCATTAGGGTTAGGTTTAGGTTTAGGTTTAGGGTGAGGGTTAGTGTGAGGGTTAGAATTTGGTTTAGTGTTAGGTTTAGTTTTAGTGTTAGGGTTTGGGTTAGAGTTTCGCTTCGTGTTCGGGTTACAATTAGGTTTAGGGTTAGTGTTAGTGATAGGTTTCGGGTTAATTTTAGGTTTAGGTTTAGAGTTAGAGTTAGGGGTTAGGTGCTAGGGATAGTGTTAGGGTTAGGGTTAGGGTTAGGGTTAGATTTAGGGATACTGTTAGTGTTAGCGTTAGGGTTAGGGTTATTGTTAGGGTTAGGGTTACGTTTACGGTTAGGTTTAGATTTATGCTTAGCGTTAGTGTTAGGGTTAGGGTTAGTGTTAGGGTTTAAGTTAGGGTTAGGTTTAGGATTAGTGTTAGGGTTAAGGTTAGGGTTAGTGTTATGGTTAGAGGTTAGTGTTTATTTTTAGTGTTAGAGTATGGGGTTAGGATACTTGTTAGGGTTAGGCTTAGAGGTTATTGTTAGGGTTAGGGTTAGGGTTATGGTTAGGATTAGGGTTAGGGTTACGATTTGTGTTAGTGTAACGATTAGTTTAGGGTTAGGGTTAGTGTTAAGTTTCTAGTTATTTTTAGGGTTAGGTTTAGGCTTTGTTTTAGGGTTAGGTTTAGGGTTAGGATTAGTGTTTAAGTGTTAGTGATAGTATTAGTGTTAGGGTTTGTGTTAGCGTTAGGGTTAGGTTTACGGTTAGAGTTAGGGTTAGGGCTACGGTTAGGGTTAGTGTTGGTATTAAGGTTAGGGTTAGGGTTAGTGTTAGGTTTAGAGTTAGGGATAGGGTATGGTTACAATAAGGGTTAGTCCTTACGTTTAGGGTTACGGTTATGGTTAGGGTTACAGTTAGGTTTAGAGGTTAGTGTTAGTGTTAGTTTTAGGGTTATGGTTAGTTTTAGGGTAGGGTTAGGTTTAGAGTTAGGTTTAGGTTTAGGGTTAGAGTTAGGATTAGGTTTAGGGAGAGGGTTATGGTTAGGCTTTGGTTTATTGTTATGGTTAGTGTTACGATCATTTATGGTTAGTGTTAGGGTTTGGGATAGGATTAGGGTTAGGGTTGCGTTTAGGGTTAGGGTTTGGATTAGGATTAGGGTTAGGTTTAGGGGTTAGGTGTGAGTGATAGTGTTAGGGTTAGGCTTCAGGTTACAGTTAGGTTTAGGGTTAGGATTAGTTTAGGATTAGGGTTAGGTTTATGGTTAATGTTAGCAATTGCATTAGATTTAGGCTGAGTTTTAGTGTTAGGGTTAGCATTAGGTTTATGGGTTAGGTTTTATGGATAGGATTATTGTGATGGTTAAGGTTATGTTTAGGTTTAGTTTTAGGGTTAGGGTTATGGTTAGATTTTGTTTTTAGGGTTATGGTTAGGGTTAGTTATTACAGTCAGTGTTAGGGTTAGTTTACTGTGTAGGGTTAGGTCTTGGGTTAGGGTTAGGGTTAGAAGTTAGCGTTAGGGGTAGGGTTAGGGTTATTCTTATGGTTAGGGTTTTGCTTAGTGTTAGGTTTAGGGGTTAGGTATTAGGGAGAGGGTTAAGGATTGGCTTCGGGTTATGATTAGGATTAGTGTTAGGGTTAGGTTTCAGGTTCGGTTTAGTGTTAGTTTTAGGATTAGATTTAGCATTAGGGTTAGCTTTAGCATTAGCGTTAGGGGTTAGGTGTTAGGGATAGGGATAAGGTAGGGCTATGGTTAGGTTTATGGTTAGGGTTAGGGATAGTATTAGGTTTAGTGTTTGGGTTAGGGTTAGAGGTTAGCATTAGGTTTAGTGTTAGAAGTTGGGGTTGGGTTTTGGTTAGTGTAGGCTTAGAGGTTAGGCTTAGGTTTAGGGTTAGGGTTAAAGCTTAGGTTTAGGGTTAGGGTTAGTGTTAGGCATAGGGTTAGGGGTAAGGTGTTAGGAAGAGTTTTAGTGTTAGGCTTAGGTTATGGTTTTTGTTAAGTTTGCGTTTAGGGTTAGGGTTAGGGTTAGGTTTAGGGCTAGTTTTAGGGTTAGGTTTATGGTTTGGGTTGGGCTTTACGTGTTAGGGATAGTGTTAAGGTTAGGGTTAGGCTTAGGGTTATGTTTACGATTCCGGTTATGTTTAGGGATAATGTTAGGGTTAGAGATAGCATTAAGTTAGGGTTAGGGTTAGGGTTAAGGTTAGGATTAGGGTTAGTGTTAGGGTTCGAGTTTAGCAATAGGTTTAGTGATAGAGTTTGGGGTTATGTTTATGATTAGTGTTAGTCTTAGAGGTTATGGTTAGGGTGAGGGTTAAAGCTTAGGTTTAGTGTTGGGTTTAGGGTTAGCATTAGGGATAGGGTAAGGATTAGTATTAGGGTTAGTCGTTAGGTTTATGGTTAGTGTTATGGATAGTGTTAGGATTAGATTTAGAGGTTAGTTTTAGCTTTAGGATTATGGTTTGCATTAGTATTAGGGTTAGGGTTAGGTTTAGAGTTAGTTTTAGGGTTAGGTTAAGGTTAGTGTTAGGGTTAGGTTTAGTGTTATGTTTAGGGATAGCATTTAAGTTTAGGGTTAGTGTTAAGGTTAGTGTTATGGTTAGGTGTAGGTTTCGGTTGAGCTTTAGGGTTAGGGTTAGACGTTAGGTTTAGTATTAGGTTTAGGGTTATGGTTGGGGATAGGTTTAGGGTTACGTTTAGTGTTAGAGGTTATGGTTAGTATTAGGGTTAGCGTTAGGCTTAGGCTTAGGTTTAGGGTTAGGTATTACAGTCAGAATTAGGGTTAGGTTAAGGGGTAGGGTTAGGGTTAGGGATTAATTTTAGGTTTAGGGTTATGGTTATGGTTAGGGTTAGGATTAGGTTTCGGGTTAGGGTTAGGATTAGAAATTACAGTTTGGTGAATGGTTAGGGTTATGGTTACGTGTAGGGTTAGGATTAGAGATAGGTTTAGGTTTAGGGGTTAGGTGTTAGGGAGATGGTTAAGGTTAGGCTTCAGGTTAGGTTACACTTAGGGTTAGGATTAGGTTTAGGTTTACGTTTATGATTAGGGTTAGGGTTACGGTTAGTTTTAGCTTTAGTGTTAATTTTATGGTTAGGTTTCCGGTTAGGCTTGGGGTTAGATGTTAGGTATATTTTTAGGGTTAGTGTTATGGTTAGATTTTCAAAGGATTATGATTAGGAATAGATTAGGTTTTGGGTTAGTATTTAGGTTTAGGGTTAGGTTTAGGTTTAAGGTTAGTGTTAGTGTGAGGTTTAGAATTTGGTTTACTGTTATGTTTAGGGTTAGGCTTAGAGTTACAGTTATGGTTAGGGTTACATGTTAGGGTTAGGTTTAGTGTTAGTGTTAGGGTTAGGGTTAGGGTTATGGTTAGGGTTATGGTTAGTTTTAGCGTTGGAGCATTAGGGTTAGGGTTAGGGTTAAGGTTTATATTAGGGTGAGGTTTCGGGTTAGGGTTAGAATTAGAAGGTACGGTTAGCGGTAGAGGTAGGGTTATGGTTACTGTCTGGATTAGGATTAGTGTTAGGGTTAGGTTTAGCGGTTAGGTGTTAGGGAGTTGGTTAAGGTTAGGCTTCGGGTTAGGTTAGGTTTAGGGTTACGATTAGGTCTAGGGTTAGGCTTAGGGTTAGTGTTATGGTTAGTGTTAGGTTTCGTGTTAGTTTTAGGGTTAGGTTTAAGGTAGGATTGGGGTTAGGTGTTAGGGATAGAGTGAGGGTTAGGGTTAGGGTTAGGTTTTTTGTAAGGATTATGTTTAAGAATAGAGTTAGGTTTAGGTTTAGCATTTAGGGTTAGGGTTAGGTTTAGATTTAGGTTTAAGATTAGGGTTATTTTGAGAGTTAGAATTTGGTTTAGTGTTAGGTTTAGGGTTAGGGTAAGAGTTAGAGTTAGGGTTAGGGTTACATATTAGTGTTAGGTTTAGTGTTAGTGTTAGGGTTTGGGTTAGGGTTAGGGTTAGTGTTAGAGGGTTAGGGTTAGGGATAGGGTTAGGCTTAGGGTTATGTTTAGAAGTTAGTGTTAGGTTTAAGGTTAAACTTGAGGTTAGTGTTAGGGTTAGAGTTAGGCTTAGAGGTTAGGGTTAGGGTTAGTGTTAGGGTTTGGGTTAAATTTCTGGTTTGTTTTAAGGTTACAATTAGGTTTAGGCTTAGGGTTAGTGTTAGGTTTCGGGTTAGTTTTAACGTTAGATTTAGGGTTAGTGTTAGGGGTTAGGTGTTAGGGATAGTGTTATGGTTAGGGTTAGTTTTAGGGTTAGGGTTAGGGTTAGCATTAAGTTTATGGTTAGGCTTAGAGTTACGGATAGGGTTAGGGTTAAGGTTATGGTTAGGGTTTAAGTTAGGTTTAGGTTTAGGGTTACTGTAATGGATAAGTTTAGGGTTAGAATTATGGTTAGAGGTTAGTGTTTATTTTTAGTGTTAGAGTATGGGGATAGGGTTAGGCTTAGGGTTAGGGTTAGAGGCTATGGTTAGGGTTAGTGTCAGGGTTAGGGTTAGTATTAGGGTTAGGTTTAGGGTTAGACCTAGGGTTAAGTTTAGGGTTAGGGTTAGGTTAAGTTTTAGGGTCAATTTGATGTTTAGGGTTAGGGTTAGGGTTAGGTTTAGAATTTTGGTTTAGTGTAGTGTTATGGTTAGTGTTAGTGTTAGAGGTATGGGTCAGGGTTATTGTTAGATTTGTGTTATGGTTAAGGTTAGGGTTAAGGCTAGGTTGAGGGGTAGGGTTAGTGTTTGGGCTAGGGTTAGGGTTAGAGGTATGGGTTAGGGTTAGGTTTAGGCGTAGGGTTAGGGTTAGGGTTAGGGTTAGGGTTAGTGTTATGGTAGGTATAGGGTTAGGGTTAGGGTTCCGTATTACGGTTAGTGTTTGGGTTAGTTTAATGGGTAGCATTAGGGTTAGGGTTAGGGATTAATGTTACGTTTATCCTTTGCTTTATGGTTAGGGTTAGAGTTATGGTTAGTGTTAGGATTAACTTTAGGTTTAGGATTAGAATTTAGGATTAGTGTTAAGGTTAGGGTTAGGGTTACGATTAGGGTTAGTGTTAGGGCTAGATTTAGGGTAAGCATTTAGTGTTAGGTGTTAGGGAGAGGGTTAGTCTTAGGCTTCAGGTTATTGTTAGTTTTAGGGTTATAATTAGGTTTAGTCTTATGGTTATGGTTAGGGTTAGTGTTAGGTTTAGGTTGAGAGTTAGTGTTAGGTTTAGGGGTGGAGTTTAGTGTAAGGGTTAGGTTTAGTGTTACGTTTAAGGTTAGTTTTAGGGTTAGGGTTAGGGTTAGAGTTTAGGGTCCATTTTAGTATTAGTGTTATGATTAGGGTTAGGGTTAGGTTGAGATTTAGGGTTAGGGTTTGTGTTAGGGTTAGGTTTAGGTTTAGGGTTAGTGATTCCAGTTAGGGGTTAGGTTTAGGGGTTAGCGGTTAGGGTTAGTGTTAGGGTTAGGTTAGGGTTACCATTAGGGTTAGAGAGTTAGGTTTAGTGTTAGTGTTAAGGTTAGGTTTAGAGGTTAGGGTTAGGGTTAGAGATAGGGTTATGGTTATGGTTATGGTTAAGTTTAGGTGTTAGGGTTATGGTTAGTGTAAGGGTTAGTGTTACGGTTATGGTTAGGGTTATGATTAGGGTGATGGTGAGGGTTAGGGTTAGGTTTAGTGTTAGGTTTAGGGATTAGGATTAGGTTTAGAGGTTAGGGTTTAGGTAGTGTTAGGGTTAGTTTTAGGGTTATGGGTTAGGGTTAGGCTTAGGGCTCCTGTTATGGTTAGGGGTTAGGGTTTGGGTTAGGTTTAGGGTTAGGGTGAGTGTTAGATTTAGGGGTTAGTGTTAGGGTTGGGATAGCATTCATCTTAGGGATATGGTTAGGGTTAGCGTTATGGTTAGGGTTATGGTTAGGGATAGCATTAGGATTAGGTTTAGGGTTACGGTTAGGGTTAGGTTTAGGGTTTGAGGGTTAGTGTTAGTGTTAGGGTTAGGGTTAGCTTTAGGTTTAGGGATAGTGTTAGGTTTAGGGTTAGAGTGTTAGGGTTAGTGTTAGGGTTAGAATTATGTTTAGGTTTAGGATTAGAGGTTAGGGTTAGTGTTAGTGATAGGTTTATCGTTAGGATTAGGGTTTAGGGTTCTGTTTTGGGTTAGGGTTAGGGTTAGTGTTACCGTTAGGTTTAGGGTTATGGTTATGGTTAGGGTTAGGTTTAGATTTAGGGTTATTGATTTGGGTTAGGGTTAAGGTAAGGGTTAGGGTTATGGTTAGGGGTTGTGGTTAGGGTTACGGTTATGTTTAGGATTAAGTTTAGGGTTAGGGTTTAGTGTTAGGGCTCAGGGTTAGGGGTTAGGTTTATGGGTAGGGTTAGGGTTAGGGTTACGGTTAGGGTTAGTGTTAGTGTTAAGGTTAGGCTAAAGTTAGGGTTAGCTTTAGGCTTAGGGTTTAGGGTTAGTGTCAGGTTTAATATTAGGGTTATGTTTTGTGTTAGGGTTAGGGGTTAGGGTTAGTGGTTAGCGTTAATTTTAGGGTTAGGTTTAGGGATTAGAGTTAGGATTAGGATTATTGTTAGTGTTAGGGTTAGGGTTAGTGTTAGTGTTTGTGTTGGAGGTTAGGGTTAGTGTTAGTGTTAGGGTGTATGGTGAGGGTAACATTATGGTTCTGTTTAGGGTTACAGTTACGGTTAGGGTGGAGATTAGTGTTAGGGTTAGTGTTCGTGTTAAGGTTAGTGTTAATGTTAGGTTTACAGGTTAGGGTTAGGTGTTAGGGGTTAGGATTCGGGTTAGGGTTAGATCTAGACAGGGTTAGGGTTAGGGTTAAGGGTAAGATTATTGTAGGATTACGTTTATGCTTAGCGTTCGGGTTAGAGTTAGAGTTTGTGGTGAGGGTTAGGGATAGAGTTAGGGTTAGGGTCAGGGTTATTGTTAGGTTTAGAGGTTAGTGTTCGGGTTAGGGCTAAGTAAAGGGTTAGGGTTAAGGATAGGTTGAGGGTTAGGGTTAGAGTTAGAGTTTAGGGTACTTGATAAGGTTAGTGTTAGGGTTAGAGTTCAGGGTTAGGATTAGTGTTAGTGTTAGTGTTAGGGTTAGAGTTAGAGTTAGGGATTAGGGTTAAGGTTAGGTTTAGTGTTAGGGTTAGGGTTAGGGTTGGGGTTAGGGGTTAGAGTCAGGATCAGTGTTAAGCTTAGTGTTAGGGGTAGTTTTAGCGTTAGGGTTAGGGTTACGTTCAGAGGTTGGTGTGAGGGTTACGGTTTGCATCAGCATTAGGTTCAGAGGTTTAGGGTTAAAGTTCAGGTTAGGGTTAGGGTTACTATTAGTGTTAGGGCTTAAGGTTAAGGGTTAGGCTTCGGGATATGGATTAAGGTTAGTGGTTAAATTTGAGAGGTTAGGTTTATGGTTAGGGTTAGGGTTAGCATTAGGCGTACCATTAATTTTAGATTTAGGGTTACAGTTACATTTATAGATTAGGTTTAGGGTTAGTGTTAGTGTTAGTGTTAGTGTTAGTGTTAGTGTTGGGTTAGAGTTAGGGTTGGGGTTACAGTTAGGTTTTGTGTTAGGGTTAGGATTAGAGTTACGGTGAGGTTTAGATTTGGAGTTATGTTTTGGGTTAGAGATTAGTGTTAGCATTAGGTTTAGGGTTAGGGTTAGGGTTAGGCCTAGAGGGTTGGGGTTAGGTTTAGGGTTACAGGTTAGGGTTACAGGTTAGGTTTATGTTTAGCGTTAGGGTTAGGGTTAGAGTTAGGGTTAGGGATAGGTTAGGGTTAGGCTTACGGGTTAGGGTGAAGCTAAATTAGGGTTCATTTTAGAACAGGTTGCGGTAACGGTTAGGGTTAGGGTTAGGGTTAACGTTACAGTTAATGTTAGGGTTACGGGTTAGGGTTAGGGCTTAGGGCTTATGGGTTAGGGGTTAGCATTAGAGTTAGGGTTAGAGCGAGACAGGGTTAGGATTAAGTGTAGGTTTACCGTAGGGTTAGTTTTAAGGTTAGGTTTAGGTTTAGGTTTAGGGTTAGGGTTGGGGTTAGATATAAGGGTTATTGTTATGTTTATGATTAGGGTTAGGATTAGGGTTAGGCTTAGAGTTAGAGTTTAGGTAAAGCGGTAGGACTCTAGTTAGTGTTAGAGGTCAGGGTTAGTGTTAATATTTGGGTTAGGGTTAGGTATTAGGGTTAGTGTTAGGGTTATGGTTAGGGTAAAGTCAGGGTTAACGTTAGGGTTAGGGTTTAGGGTTAGATTCAGGTTTAGGATTAGGTTTCTGGTTAGCGTTCGGGTTAAGGATAAGGGTTAAGCCTAGAGGGTTGGGGTTAGGTTTAGGGTTACAGGTTAGGGTTACAGGTTAGGTTTATGTTTAGCGTTAAGGTTAGGTTTAGAGTTAGGGTTAGGGATAGGTTAGGGTTAGGCTTACGGGTTAGGGAGAAGCTAAATTTAGGGTTTGTTTTAGGGTTACAATTAGGGTTGCGGTTACGGTTAGGGTTAGGGTTAGGCTTAAGGTTACAGTTAATGTTAGGGTTACGGGTTAGGGTTAGGGCTTAGGGGTTAGGATTAGCTTTAGGGTTAGAGTTGGACAGGGTTATGTTTAGAGTTAGTGTTAGTGTTAGGGTTAGGGTTTAGCATCAGGGATAGGGTTATGCTTCCTGTTTGTTTTAGGGTTATTATTAGGGTTAGAGGTTAAGGTTATGCTTAGGGTTAGGGTCAGATGTTAGGGTTAGGTTTAGGGTTAGGGTTAGTGTTTGTTTTAGTGTTCAGGTTCGGGTTAGGTTTAGGGTTAGTGTTTAGGGTTAGGGGTTAGGGTTTAGGGTTAGAAGTTAGGGTTAGGGTTAAGGTTAGGGTTAGGGTTAGAGGGTTAGGGTGAGTGTTAGGTTAAATTTATGCTTAGAGTCTAGGGTTAGGTTTACAGATAGGGTTATGGTTATTCTTATGGTTACGGTTAGGAGTTAGGGTTATGGTTTGTGTTAGGGTTATGCTTATGCTTATGGTTAGGGCTATGATTAGGGTGACGGTTAGGGTTAGGGTTAGGTTTAGTGTTAGGCTTAGGGTTTAGGGTTAGTTTTAGGGGTTAGGGTTAGGGTTAGTGTTGGGATTAGTGTTAGGGTTAAGGGTTACGGTTAGTGTTAGGGTTAGGGTTAAGGTTAGAGGGTTAGGGGTAGGGTTAGGGTTAGGGTTAGGGTTAGGGTTAGGGTTAGGGATATAGTTACAGTTAGTGTTAGGGTTAGAGTTAGGGTTAGGGATTTGGACTAGGCTTAGGGTTAGAGTTAGGGTTAGGTTTAGGGTTAGGATTTCGGTTAGGGTTAGGCTTAGGGTTAGTGTTAGTGTTAGTGTTAGTGTTAGAGTTAGGTTTAGGAATTTGGGTTAGGATTAGGGTTAGGTATAGGGTTATGGTTAGTGTTACGGTTACAGTTAGGGGTTAGAGTTAGGTTTACGATTAGGATTAGGGTTAAGATTAAGGTTAGTGGTTAGTTTTCGTTTTAGGGTTAGGATTAGGGTTAGAGAGTTAGGTTTAGGTTTGGAGTTAGGGTTACCATTAGGGTTTGGGTTACGTTTAGGGTTAGTGTTAGTATTAGTGTTGTGGCTTAAAGTTAGGTGTTAGGCTTAGGGTTATTGCTTAGGGTTAGTGGTTAGAATTAGGGGTTAGGATTATGGTTAGGGTTAGGGTTAGGATTAAGGTTAGGGTTAGTTTTAGGGTGAGGGTTACAGTTAGGTTTAGAGATTACGGTTACAGTTAGGGTTAGGGTTACAGTTAGGTTTAGAGGTTAAGGTTAGGGTTAGATTTAGATTTAGGGTTATGTTCAGGGTTAGAGATTAAGTTTAGTGTTAGGTTTAGGGTTAAGCTTAGGGTTAGGGTTAGGGTTAGGTTTAGGTTTAGAGGTTATGGTTATGGTTAGGGTTAAGGTTAGGGTTAGAGTTAGGGTTCCAGTTAGGGTTAGGGTTAGCGTTAGGTTTAGGGTTAGAGTGAGGGTAAATTTAGGGTTTACGATTACGGTTAGGGTTAGGGTTAAGGTTAGGGTTAGTGTTAAGTTTAGGGTTAATGTTAAGTTTAGAGTTTAGGGATAGGGGTTACTGGTTAGGATTAGGATTAGGGTTATAGCTAGAGAGTGTTTGGGTTAGGGTTAGGGTTACAGTTTAGCATCATGATTAGGGTTAGGCTTCATGCTAGGGTTAGGGTTTTTGTTAGGGTTAGAGGTTAGTGTTATGTTTAGGGTTAGGGTCAGAGGTTAGGGTTCCAGTTAGTGTTACGATTAGTGTTAGGGTTAGTTTTAAGGGTTTGGGTTAGGGTTAGGTTTAGGGTTAGTGCTTCCAGTTAAGTGTTAGGTTTAGGGGTTAGCGGTTAGGTTTATTGTTATGATTAGGATAGGGGTACCATTAGGGTTAGAGAGTTAGGTTTAGTGTTAAGGTTAGGTTTAGAGGTTAGGGTTAGGGTTTGAGATAGGGTTATGGTTATGGTTATGGTTAAATTTAGGCATTGGGGTTATGGTTAGTGTAAGGGTAAGGGTTACGGTTATGGTTGGGGTTATGATTAGGGTGATGGTGAGGGTTAGGGTTAGGTTTAGTGTTAGGTTTAGGGATTAGGGTTAGGTTTAGAGGTTAGGGTTTAGGTAGTGTTAGGGTTAGTTTTAGGGTTATGGGTTAGGGTTATTCTTAGGGCTCCTGTTATGGTTAGGGGTTAGGGTTTGGGTTAGGTTTAGGGTTAGGATGAGTGTTAGAGTTAGGGGTTAGTCTTAGGGTTGGGATAGCATTCGACTTAGTGTTATGGTTAGGGTTAGCGTTATGGTTAGGGTTATGGTTAGGGTTAGCATTAGGATTAGGTTTAGGGTTAGGGTTAGGGTTAGTTTTAGGGTTGGAGGGTTAGTGCTAGTTTAGGGTTAGGGTTAGCTTTAGGTTTAGGGATAGTGTTAGGTTTAGGGTTAGAGTGTTAGGGTTAGTGTTAGGGTTAGAATTATGTTTAGGTTTAGGATTAGAGGTTAGGGTTAGTGTTAGTGATAGGGATATCGTTAGCGTTAGGGTTTAGGGTTCGGGTTCAGGCTCGGGTTAGGGTTAGTGTTATCGTTAGGTTTAGGGTTATGGTTATGATTAGTGTTAGGTTTAGATTTAGGGTTATTGATTCGGGTTAGGGTTAAGGTTAGGGTTAGTGTTAGAGTTAGGTGTTGTGGTTAGGGTTACGGTTATAGTTAGGATTAAGTTTAGGGTTAGGGCTTAGTGTTAGGGCTCAGGGTTAGGATTAGGTTTATGGGTAGGGTTAGCGTTAAGGTTAGGGTTAGGGTTAGCATTAGGGTTTTGCTTAGGGTAATGTTAGGGTTAGCGTTAGAGTTAAAGTTTAGGGTTATGGTCAAGTTTAGGATTAGGGTTCTGGTTAGGGTTCGGGTTAAGGATTAGGGTAAGTCCTAGAGGGTTGGGGTTAGGCTTAGGGTTACAGGTTAGGGTTACAGGTTAGGTTAATGGTTAGCGTTAAGTTTAGGGTTAGAGTTAGGTTTAGGGATAGGTTAGGGTTAGGCTTACGGGTTAGGGAGAATGTAAATTTAGGGTTCGTTTTAGGGTTACAATTAGGGTTGCGGTTAGGGTTTTGGTTAGGGTTAGGGTTAAGGTTACAGTTAATGTTAGGGTTACTGGTTAGTTTTAGGGCTTAGGTGTTACGATTAGGTTTAGGGTTAGAGTTGGACAGGGTTATGTTTAGGGTTAGCGTTAGGGTTAGTGTTAGGGTTAGGGTATAGCATCAGGGATAGGGTAATGCTTCGTGTTTGGCTTAGGGTTATTATTAGGGTTAGAGGCTAAGGTTATGCTTAGGGTTAGGGTCAGATGTTAGGGTTAGGTTTAGGGTTAGGGTTAGTGTATGTTTTAGTGTTCGGGTTCGGGTTAGGTTTAGGGTTATTGTTTAGGGTTAGGGGTTAGGGTTTAGGGTTAGAGGTTAGGGTTGCTGTTAGGGTTAGGTTTAAGGTTAGGGTTAGGGTTAGGGTTAGAGGGTTAGGGTGAGTGTTATGTTAAATTTATGCTTAGAGTTTAGGGTTAGGTTTACAGATAGGGTTATGTTTATTCTTATGGTTACAGTTAGGGGTTAGGGTTATGGTTTGTGTTAGGGTTATGGTTACGCTTATGGTTAGGGCTATGATTAGGGTGACAGGGTTAGGGTTAGGTTTAGTGTTAGGCTTATGGATTAGGGTTAGTTTTAGGGGTTAGGTTTAGAGTTAGTGTTGGGATTAGTGTTAGGCTTAAGGGTTACGGTTAGTGTTAGGGTTAAGGTTAGGGTTAAGGTTAGAGGGTTAGTGTTAGGGGTAGGGTTAGGGTTAGTGTTACCGTTAGGTTTCGGTTTATGGTTAGAGTTTAGGATTAGGGTTAGTGATAGGGTTGTTTTTTGGTTTGAGATTTAGGGTTAGGGTTAGGGTTAGTGTTAGAGTTAGGGTTAGGGATATAGTTACAGTTAGTGTTACGGTTAAAGTTAGGTTTAGGGATTTGGGCTAGGCTTAGGGTTAGAGTTAGGGTTAGGGTTAGGGTTAGGATTTCGGTTAGAGTTAGGCTAAGGGTTAGTGTTGGGGTTAATGTTAGAGTTAGGTTTAGGTATTTGGGTTAGGGTTAGGGTTAGGTATAGGGTTATGGTTAGAGTTACGGTTACAGTTAGGGGTTAGAATTAGGTTTACTATTAGGGTTAGGGTTAAGGTTAAGGTTAGTGGTTAGTTTTCGTTTTAGGGTTAGGATTAGTGTTAGAGAGTTAGGTTTAGGTTTGGGGTAAAGGTTACCATTAATGTTTGGTTAGGTTTAGGGTTAGTGTTAGTATTAGTGTTATGGCTTAAAGTTAGGTGTTAGGCTTAGGGTTATTGCTTAGGGGTAGTGGTTAGAATTAGGGGTTAGGATTATGGTTAGGGTTAGGGTTAGGATTAGGGTTAGTGTTAGTTTTAGAGTGAGGGTTAGATTTAGGTTTAGAGATTAGGGTTACAGTTAGGGTTAGGGTTACGGTTAGGGTTAGAGGTTAGGGTTAGGGTTAGGTTTAGATTTAGGGTTATATTCAGGGTTAGAGATTAAGTTTAGTGTTAGGTTTAGGGTTAAGTTTAGGGTCAGGGTTAGCTTTAGGTTTAGAGGTTATGGTTATGGTTAGGGTTAAGGTTAGGGTTAGAGTTAGGGTTCCAGTTAGGGTTAGGGTTAGGGTTAGGGGTTAGGGTGAGGGTAAATTTAGGGTTTGTTTTAGGGATACGATTAGGGTTAGGGTTATGGTTAGGGTTAGGGTTAAGTTTAAGGTTAATGTTAAGATTACGGTTTAGGGATAGAGGTTAGTGGTTAGGATTAGGATTAGGGTTATAGCTAGAGAGTGTTTGGGTTAGGGTTAGGGTTAGTGTTACAGTTTAGCATCATGATTAGGGTTAGGCTTCATGCTAGGGTTAGGGTTTTTGTTAGGGTTAGAGGTTAGGTTTAGGTTTAGGGTTAGGGTCAGAGGTTAGTGTTCCGGTTAGTGTTACGCTTAGTGTTAGGGTTAGTTTTAAGGGTTTGGGTTAGGGTTAGGTTTAGGGTTAGTGCTTCCAGTTAGGGGTTAGGTTTACGGGTTAGCGGTTAGGGTTAGTGTTATGATTAGGATAGGGGTACCATTAGGGTTAGAGAGTTAGGTTTAGTGTTAATGTTAAGGTTAGGTTTAGACGTTAGGGTTAGGGTTTGAGATAGGGTTATGGTTATGGTTAAATTTAGGCGTTAGGCTTACGGTTAGTGTAAGGGTAAGGGTTACGGTTATGGTTGGGGTTATGATTAGGGTGATGGTGAGGGTTAGGGTTAGGTTTAGTGTTAGGTTTAGGGATTAGGGTTAGGTTTATAGGTTAGGGTTTAGGTAGTGTTAGGGTTAGTTTTAGGGTTATGGGTTAGGGTTATTCTTAGGGCTCCTGTTATGGTTAGGGGTTAGGGTTTGGGTTAGGTTTAGGGTTAGGGTTAGTGTTAGAGTTAGGGGTTAGTCTTAGGGTTGGGATAGCATTCGACTTAGTGTTATGGTTAGGGTTAGCGTTATGGTTAGGGTTATGGTTAGGGTTAGCATTAGGATTAGGTTTAGGTTTAGGGTTAGGGTTACGTTTAGGTTTGGAGGGTTAGTGCTAGGTTTAGGGATTAGGGTTATCTTTAGGTTATGGATAGTGTTAGGTTTAGGGTTAGAGTATTAGCGTTAGTGTTAGGGTTAGCATTATGTTTAGGTTTAGGATTAGAGGTTAGGGTTAGTGTTAGCGATAGGGTTATCGTTAGGGTTAGGGTTTAGGGTATGGGTTCAGGCTCGTGTTAGGGTTAGTGTTATCGTTAGGTTTAGGTTTATGGTTATGGTTAGTGTTAGGTTTAGGTTTAGGGTTATTGATTCGGGTTAGGGTTAAGGTTAGGGTTAGACTTAGGGTTAGGTGTTGTGGTTAGGGTTACGGTTATAGTTAGGATTAAGTTTAGGGTTAGGGCTTAGTGTTAGGGCTCAGGGTTAGGGTTAGGTTTATGGGTAGGGTTAGCGTTAAGGTTAGGGTTAGGGTTAGCATTAGGGTTTTGCTTAGGGTAATGTTAGGGTTAGCATTATAGTTAAGGTTTAGGGTTATGGTCAAGTTTAGGATTAGGGTTCTGGTTAGGGTTCGGGTTAAGGATTAGGGTAAGTCCTAGAGGGTTGGGGTTAGGCTTAGGGTTACAGGTTAGGGTTACAGGTTAGGTTAATGTTTAGCGTTAAGTTTAGGTTAGAGTTAGGTTTAGGGATAGGTTAGGGTTAGGCTTACAGGTTAGGGAGAAGCTAAATTTAGGGTTCGTTTTAGGGTTACAATTAGGGTTGCGGTTAGGGTTAGGGTTAGGGTTAGGCTTAAGGTTACAGTTAATGTTAGGGTTACTGGTTAGTTTTAGGGCTTAGGTGTTACGATTAGGTTTAGGCTTAGAGTTGGACAGGGTTATGTTTAGGGTTAGTGTTAGGGTTAGGGTTAGGGTTACGGTTAGGGTATAGCATCAGGAATAGGTTTATGCTTCGTGTTTGGTTTAGGGTTATTATTAGGGTTAGAGGTTAAGGTTATAC
This sequence comes from Cavia porcellus, assembly GCF_034190915.1. NCBI lineage: Eukaryota > Metazoa > Chordata > Mammalia > Rodentia > Caviidae > Cavia > Cavia porcellus. The sequence goes on from NW_026947518.1 coordinate 8,743,455, forward strand.
TTAGGGTTAGGGTCATATGTTAAGGTTAGGTTTAAGATTATGGTTAGTGTATGTTTTAGTGTTCGGGTTCGGGTTAGGTTTAGGGTTATTGTTTAGGGTTAGAGGTTAGGGTTTAGGGTTAGATGTTAGGGTTGCTGTTAGGGTTAGGGTTAAGGTTAGGGTTAGGGTTAGGGTTAGAGGGTTAGGGTGAGTGTGATGTTAAATTTATGCTTAGAGTTTAGGGTTAGGTTTACAGATAGGGTTATGGTTATTCTTATGGTTACAGTTAGGGGTTACGGTTATGGTTTGTGTTAGGTTTATGGTTACGCTTATGGTTAGGGCTATGATTAGGGTGACAGTTAGGGTTAGGGTTAGGTTTAGTGTTAGACTTATGGATTAGAGTTAGTTTTAGGGGTTAGGTTTAGAGTTAGTGTTGGGATTAGTGTTAGGGTTAAGGGTTACGGTTAGTGTTAGGGTTAGGGTCAGGGTTAGGGTTAGAGGGTTAGGGGTAGGGTTAGGGTTAGTGTTACAGTTAGGTTTCGGTTTATGGTTAGAGTTTAGGATTAGGGTTAGTGATAGGGTTGTTTTTTGGTTTGAGATTTAGGGTTAGGGTTAGGGTTAGTGTTAGAGTTAGGGTTAGGGATATAGTTACAGTTAGTGTTACGGTTAAAGTTAGGTTTAGGGATTTGGGCTAGGCTTAGGGTTAGAGTTAGGGTTAGGGTTAGGGTTAGGATTTCGGTTAGGGTTAGGCTAAGGGTTAGTGTTAGGTTTAATTTTAGAGTTAGGTTTAGGTATTTGGGTTAGGGTTAGGGTTAGGTATAGGGTTATGGTTAGAGTTACGGTTACAGTTAGGAGTTAGAGTTAGGTTTACGCTTTGGGTTAGGGTTAAGGTTAAGGTTAGTGGTTAGTTTTCGTTTTAGGGTTAGGATTAGGGTTAGAGAGTTAGGTTTAGGTTTGGGGTTAGGGTTAACATTAATGTTTGGGTTAGGTTAAGGGTTAGTGTTAGTATTAGTGTTATGGCTTAAAGTTAGGTGTTAGGCTTAGGGTTATTGCTTAGGGGTAGTGGTTAGAATTAGGGGTTAAGATTATGGTTAGGGTTAGGGTTAGGATTAGGGTTAGTGTTAGTTTTAGGGTGAGGGTTAGATTTAGGTTTAGAGATTAGGGTTACAGTTAGGGTTAGGGTTACGGTTAGGGTTAGAGGTTAGGGTTAGGGTTAGGTTTAGATTTAGGGTTATGTTCAGGGTTAGAGATTAAGTTTAGCGTTAGGTTTAGGGTTAAGTTTAGGGTTAGGGTTAGCTTTAGGTTTAGAGGTTATGGTTATGGTTAGGGTTAAGGTTAGGGTTAGAGTTAGGGTTCCAGTTAGGGTTAGGGTTAGGGGTAGGGGTTAGGGTGAGGGTAAATTTAGGGTTTGTTTTAGGGATACGATTAGAGTTAGGGTTATGGTTAGGGTTAGGGTTAAGTTTAAGGTTAATGTTAAGATTACGGTTTAGGGATAGGGGTTAGTGGTTAGGATTAGGATTAGGGTTATAGCTAGAGAGTATTTGGGTTAGGGTTAGGGTTAGGGTTACAGTTTAGCATCATGATTAGGGTTAGGCTTCATGCTAGGGTTATGGTTTTTGTTAGGGTTAGAGGTTAGGATTAGGTTTAGGGTTAGGATCAGAGGTTAGGGTTCCGGTTAGTGTTACGATTAGTATTAGGGTTAGTTTTAAGGGTTTGGGTTAGGGTTAGGTTTAGGGTTAGTGCTTCCAGTTAGGGGTTAGGTTTAGGGGTTAGCGGTTAGGGTTAGTGTTATGATTAGGATAGGGGTACCATTAGGGTTAGAGAGTTAGGTTTAGTGTTAATATTAAGGTTAGGTTTAGAGGTTAGTGTTAGGTTTTAGATAGGGTTATGGTTATGGTTATGGTTAAATTTAGGCGTTTGTGTTACGGTTAGTGTAAGGGTAAGGGTTACGGTTATGGTTGGGGTTATGATTAGGGTGATGGTGAGGGTTAGGGTTAGGTTTAGTGTTAGGTTTAGGGATTAGGGTTAGGTTTAGAGGTTAGGGTTTAGGTAGTGTTAGGGTTAGTTTTAGGGTTATGGGTTAGGGTTATTCTTAGGGCTCCTGTTATGGTTAGGGGTTAGGGTTTGGGTTAGGTTTAGGGTTAGGGTGAGTGTTAGAGTTAGGGGTTAGTCTTAGGGTTGGGATAGCATTCGACTTAGTGTTATGGTTAGGGTTAGCGTTATGGTTAGGGTTATGGTTCGGGTTAGCATTAGGATTAGGTTTAGGGTTAGGGTTAGGGTTAGGTTTAGGGTTGGAGGGTTAGTGCTAGGTTTAAGGTTAGGGTTAGCTTTAGGTTTAGGGATAGTTTTAGGTTTAGGGTTAGAGTATTAGGGTTAGTGTTAGGGTTAGCATTATGTTTAGGTTTAGGATTAGAGGTTAGGGTTAGTGTTAGCGATAGGGTTATCGTTAGGGTTAGGGTTTAGGGTTCGGGTTCAGGCTCGGGTTAGGGTTAGTGTTATCGTTAGGTTTAGGGTTATGGTTATGGTTAGTGTTAGGTTTAGGTTTAGGGTTATTGATTCGGGTTAGGGTTAAGGTTAGGGTTAGACTTAGGGTTAGGTGTTGTGGTTAGGGTTACGGTTATAGTTAGGATTAAGTTTAGGGTTAGGGCTTAGTTTTAGGGCTCAGGGTTAGGGTTAGGTTTATGGGTAGGGTTAGCGTTAAGGTTAGGGTTAGGGTTAGCATTAGGGTTTTGCTTAGGGTAATGTTAGGGTTAGCGTTAGAGTTAAGGTTTAGGGTTATGGTCAAGTTTAGGATTAGGGTTCTGGTTAGGGTTCGGGTTAAGAATTAGGGTAAGTCCTAGAGGGTTGGGGTTAGGCTTAGGGTTACAGGTTAGGGTTACAGGTTAGGTTAATGTTTAGCGTTAAGTTTAGGGTTAGAGTTAGGTTTAGGGATAGGTTAGGGTTAGGCTTACGGGTTAGGGAGAAGCTAAATTTAGGGTTCATTTTAGGGTTACAATTAGGGTTGCGGTTAGGGTTAGGGTTAGGGTTAGGCTTAAGGTTACAGTTAATGTTAGGGTTACTGGTTAGTTTTAGGGCTTAGGTGTTACAATTATGTTTAGGGTTAGAGTTGGACAGGGTTATGTTTAGGGTTAGCGTTAGGGTTAGGGTTAGGGTTAGGGTATAGCATCAGGGATAGGGTTATGCTTCGTGTTTGGCTTAGGGTTATTATTAGGGTTAGAGGTTAAGGTTATGCTTAGGGTTAGGGTCAGATGTCAGGGTTAGGGTTAGGGTTAGGGTTAGGGTTAGGGTTAGGGTTAGGGTTAGAGTTAGGGTTATTGTTAGGATTAGAGGTTAGGCTTAGGGTTAGGGTTAGTGTTAGGGATAGGGTTAAGGTTAGGGTTAATGTTAGTGTTATGGGTTAGTGTTGGGGGTTAGGGTTTAGGATTAGGGCTTGGATTAGAGCTAGACAGGCTTAGGTTTAGGATTAGGGTTAAGGTTAGGGTTATTGTAGGCTTAGAATTTAGGGTGATGGTTAGGGCTAGAGTTAGAGTTAGGGTTATTGTTAGGGTTAGAGGTTAAGGTTAGGGATACCATTAAGTTTAGGGTTAAGCTTAGTATTAGTGTTAGATGTTAGTGTTAGGTTTAGGGTTAGGGTTATGGTTAGTGTTAGTGTTAGGTTTAGGGTTTGAGTTTAGTGTTAGTCTTACTGTTAGAGTGAGGGTTAGGGTTAGAGTTAGCGTTAGAGTTTAGGGAAATTGTTTGGGTTAGTGTTAGGGTTAGAGTTCAGGGTTATTGTTAGTGTTAGGCTAAGAGTTAGAGTTACGGGTATTGTAAGATTTAGGGTCAGGGTTATGGTTAGGTTTAGATTTAGGGGTACAGTTAGGGTTAGAAATTAGGTTTAGGGTTAGGTTTAGGGTTAGGGTTAGGGTTAGTATTAGTGTTAGGGCTTAAGGTTAGGGGTTAGCGTTAGGGTTAGTGTTGGGATTAGTGTTAGGGTTAAGGGTTATGGTTAGTGTTAGGGTTAGGGTTAAGGTTAGAGGGTTAGGGGTAGGGTTAGGGTTAGGTTTAGTGTTAGTGTTAGGGTTAGGGATATAGTTACAGTTAGTGTTATGGTTAAAGATAGGGTTAGGGATTTGGTCTAGGCTTAGGGTTAGAGTTAGGGTTAGGGTTAGGGTTAGGATTTCGTTTAGGGTTAGGCTAAGGGTTAGTGTTAGGGTTAATGTTAGAGTTAGGTTTAGGGATTTGGGTTAGGTTTAGGGTTAGGTATACGGTTATGGTTAGAGTTACGTTTACAGTTAGGGGTTAGAGTTAGGTTTACGATTAGGGTTAGGGTTAAGGTTAAGGTTAGTGGTTAGTTTTCGTTTTAGTGTTAGGATTAGGGTTAGAGAGATAGATTTAGGTTTGGGGTTAGTGTTACCATTACGATTTGGGTTAGGTTTAGGGTTAGTGTTAGTATTAGTGTTATGTTTTAAAGTTAGGTGTTAGGCTTAGGGTTATTGCTTAGGGTTAGTGGTTAGAATTAGGAGTTAGGATTATGGTTAGGGATAGGGTTAGGATTAGGGTTAGTGTTAGTTTTAGGGTGAGGGTTAGAGTTAGGTTTAGAGTTTAGGGTTACAGTTAGGGTTCGGGTTACGGTTAGGGTTAGAGGTTAGGGTTAGGGTTAGGTTTAGATTTAGGGTTATGTTCAGGGTTAGAGATTAAGTTTAGCGTTAGGTTTAGGGTTAAGTTTAGGGTTAGGGTTAGGTTTAGGTTTAGTGGTTATGGTTATGGTTAGGGTTAAGGTTAGGGTTAGAGTTAGGGTTCCAGTTAGGGTTAGGGTTAGTGTTAGGGGTTAGGGTGAGGGTAAATTTAGGGTTTGTTTTAGGGATATGATTAGGGTTAGGGTTATGGTTAGGGTTAGGGTTAAGTTTAGGGTTAATGTTAAGATTACGGTTTAGGGATAGGGGTTAGTGGTTAGGATTAGGATTAGGGTTATAGCTAGAGAGTGTTTGGGTTAGGGTTAGGGTTAGGGTTACAGTTCAGCATCATGATTAGGGTTAGGCTTCATGCTAGGGTTAGGGTTTTTGTTAGGGTTAGAGGTTAGGGTTAGGTTTAGGGTTAGGGTCAGAGGTTAGGGTTCAGGTTAGGGTTACGATTAGGGTTAGTGTTAGTTTTAAGGGTTTGGGTTAAGAGTTAGGTTTAGGGGTTAGCGGTTATGGTTAGTGTTAGGGTTAGTTTTGGGTTGCCATTAGGGTTAGAGAGTTAGGTTTAGTGTTAGTGTTAAGGTTAGGTTTAGAGATTAGGGTTAGGGTTAGAGATAGGGTTATGGTTATGGTTATGGTTATGGTTATGGTTATGGTTAAATTTAGGAGTTAGGGTTACGGTTAGTGTAAGGGTTAGGGTTACGGTTATTGTTAGGGTTATGATTAGGGTGATGATGAGGGTTAGAGTTAGGTTTAGTGTTAGGGTTAGGGATTAGGTTTAGGTTTAGAGGTTAGGGTTTAGGTAGTGTTAGGGTAAGGTTTAGGGTTATGGGTTAGGGTTAGGCTTAGGAATCCTGTTATGGTTAGGGGTTATGGTTTTGGTTAGGTTAAGGGTTAGGGTGAGTGTTAGAATTAGGGGTTAGTGTTAGGGTTGGTATAGCATTCGTCTTAGGGTTATGGTTAGGGTTATGGTTAGGGTTAGCTTAGGATTAGGTTTAGGTTTATGGTTAGGGTTTGGTTTAGCGTTCGAGGGTTAGTGTTAGGGTTATTGTTAGGGTTAGCTTTAGGTTTAGGGATAGTGTTAGGTATAGGGTTAGAGTGTTAGGGTTAGTGTTAGGGTTAGCATTATGTTTAGGCTTAGCATTAGAGGTTGGGTTAGTGATTGTGATAGGATTAAGTTGTCATAGGATAGTGTTTGTGATAGGGTTATCCTTAGGGTTAGGGTTTAGGGTTCGGGTTCAGGTTCAGGTTCGTGTTAGGTTTAGGGTTATGGTTATGTTTAGGGTTAGGTTTAGATTTAGGGTTACTGATTTGGGTTAAGGTTAAGGTTAGAGTTAGTGTTAGGGTTAGGGGTTGTGGTTAGGGTTATGGTTATGGTTAAGATTAAGTTTAGGGTTAGGGCTTAGGATTAGGGCTCAGGGTTAGGGGTTAGGTTTATGGGTAGGGTTAGGATTAGGGTTAGGTTTAGCGTTAGTGTTATGGTTAGGGTAATGTTAGGGTTAGCGTTAGATTTACAGTTTAGGGTTATGGTCAGGTTTAATATAAGGGTTATGTTTTGGGTTAGGGTTAGGGGTTAGGGTGAGTGGTTAGGGTTAGTTTTAGGGTTAGGGTTATGGATTAGAGTTAGGATTAAGATTATTGTTCGTGTTAGGTTTAGGGTTAGTGTTAGGGTTTGGGTTGGGAGTTAGGGTTATTGTTAGTGTTAGGGGTTAGGGTGAGGGTAACATTATGGTTCTGTTTAGGGTTACAGTTACGGTTAGGGTGGCGTTTAGTGTTAGGGTTAGTGTTCGGGTTAAGGTTTGGGTTAATGTTAGGCTTACAGCTTAGGGTTAGGGGCTAGGGGTTAGGATTCGGGTTAGGGTTAGATCTAGACAGGGTTAGGGTTAGGGTTAGGGTTAGTGTTAAGGGTAAGATTACTGTAGGATTACATTTATGCTTAGCGTTCGGGTAAGGGTTAGAGTTTGGGGTGAGGGTTAGGGGTACAGTTGGGGTTAGGGTTAGGCTTAGGGTTATGGTTAGGTTATGGTTACAGTTGTGGTTTAGGATTATTTTTCGGATTATTGTTAGGCTTATGGTTAGGGTTAAGGGTTAGAGTGAAGGTTATATTAGGGTTCTGTTTATGGTTACATTTAGGGTTAGGGTTATGGTTAAGGTTAATGTTAGGGTTAGGGCTAGTGTTAGGTTTAGGTTTAGGGTTAAGCTTAGGGTTAATGTTAGGATTATGGGTTAGGGATATGGGTTAAGGGTTAGCATTAGAGTTAAGGTAAGAGCTAGATAGGGTTAGGGTTAGCGTTAGGATTAAGTTTAGTTTTATCGTAGGGTTAATTTTAGGGTTAGGGTTAGGGTTGGGGTTAGATATTAGGGTTATTGTTATGTTTACGGTTAGGGTTAGGATTAGGGTTAGGCTTAGAGTTCGAGTTTAGGGAAAGCGGTAGGGTTCTAGTTAGTGTTAGAGGTCAGGGTTAGTGTTAATATTTGGGTTAGGGTTAGGGCTTAGGGTTAATGTTAAGATTATGGTTAGGGTAAAGTCAGGGTTAACGTTAGGGTTAGGGTTTAGGGTTAGATTCAGATTTAGGATTAGGGTTATGGTTAGGGTTAGGGTTAAATATTATTGTTACGATTAGTGTTAGTATTAGGTTTAGAGTTTGGGATAGGAGTTAGGGTTAGTGTTAGGGTTAGGGGTTAGTGTGAGGGTAAATTTAGGGTTCTGTTTAGTGTTACAGTTGGGGTTAGGGTTGCGGATAGGTTAGGATTAGGGTTAGCGTTAGTGTTAGGTTTAAGGTTAGGGTTAATGTTAGGGTTGCACGTTACTGTTAGGGGTTAGAGGTTAGGATTCAGGTTAGGGTTAGACCTAGACAATGTTAGGGTTAGGTTTAGGGTTAAGGGCAGGGTTATCGTAGGCTTACGGTTAGGCTTAGGGTTAGGGTTAGAGGTTAGGGTTAGGGTTAGGGTTAGAGTTAGGGTTAGGGTTATTGTTAGGATTAGAGGTTAGGCTTAGGGTTAGGGTTAGTGTTAGGGATAGGGTTAAGGTTAGGGTTAATGTTAGTGTTACGGGTTAGTGTTGGGGGTTAGGGTTTAGGATTAGGGCTTGGATTAGAGCTAGACAGGCTTAGGTTTAGGATTAGGGTAAAGGTTAGGGTTATCGTAGGCTTAGAGTTTAGGGTGATGGTTAGGGCTAGAGTTAGAGTTAGGGTTATTGTTAGGGTTAGAGGTTAGGGTTAGGGATACCATTAAGTTTAGGGTTAAACTTAGTATTAGTGTTAGATGTTAGGGTTAGGTTTAGGGTTAGGGTTATGGTTAGTGTTAGTGTTAGGTTTAGGGTTTGAGTTTAGTGTTAGTCTTACTGTTAGAGTGAGGGTTAGGGTTAGAGTTAGCGTTAGAGTTTAGGGAAATTGTTTGGGTTAGTGTTAGGGTTAGAGTTCAGGGTTATTGTTAGTGTTAGGGTAAGAGTTAGAGTTATGGTTATTGTAAGATTTAGGGTCAGGGTTATGGTTAGGTTTAGATTTAGGTGTACAGTTAGGCTTAGAGATTAGGGTTAGGGTTAGGTTTAGGGTTAGGGTTAGGGTTAGGTTTAGGGTTAGTATTAGTGTTAGGGCTTAAGGTTAGGGGTTACGTTTAGGGATATGGATTAAGGTTAGTGGTTAAATTTAGGGGTTAGGTTTATGGTTACGGTTAGGGTTAGCATTAGGCGTACCATTAGTTTTAGGTTTAGGGTTACAGTTACGTTTATAGATTAGGTTTAGGGTTAGTGTTAGTGTTAGTGTTAGTGTTGGGGTTAGAGTTAGGGTTAGGGTTACAGTTAGGTTTTGTGTTAGGGATTGTGTTAGGGTTAGAGTTACGGTAAGATTTAGATTTGGAGTTACATTTAGGGTTAGAGATTAGTGTTAGCATTAGGTTTAGGGTTAGGGTTAGGGTTAGGCCTAGAGGGTTGTGGTTAGGTTTAGGGTTACAGGTTAGGGTTACAAGTTAGGTTTATGTTTAGTGTTAAGGGTAGGGTTCGAGTTAGGGTTAAGGATAGGTTAGGGTTAGGCTTTTGCGTTACGGTGAAGCTAAATTTAGGGTTCGTTTTAGGGTTACAATTAGGGCTGCGGTTACGGTTAGGGTGAGGGTTAGGGTTAACGTTAGAGTTAATGTTATGGTTACGGGTTAGGATTAGGGCTTAGGGGTTAGGATTAGGTTTAGGGTTAGAGTTGGACAGGGTTATGTTTAGGGTTAGGTTTAGGGTTAGGGTTAGGGTTAGAGTTTACCATCTGGGATAGGGTTATGCTTCATGTTTGGTTTAGGGTTATTATTAGGGATAGAGGTTAAGGTTATACTTAGGGTTAGGGTCAGATGTTAGGGTTCGGTTTAGGGTTAGGTTTAGTGTTTGTTTTATGGTTTGGGTTCGGGTTAGGTTTAGGGTTAGTGTTTAGCGTTAGGGGTTAGGGTTTAGGGTTAGAGGTTAGGGTTACTGTTAGTGTTAGGGTTAAGGTTAGGGTTAGGGTTAGGGTTAGAGGGTTAGGGTGAGTGTTAGGTTAAATTTATGCTTAGAGTTTAGGGTTACGTTTACAGATAGGGTTATGGTTATTCTTATGGTTACAGTTGGGGTTAGGCTTACGGTTTGTGTTAGGGTTATGGTTACGCTTATGGTTAGGGCTATGATTAGTGTGATGGTTAGTTTAGGGTTAGGTTTAGTGTTAGGCTTAGGGATTAGGGTTAGTTTTAGGGGTTAGGGTTAGAGTTAGTGTTGGGATTAGTGTTAAGGTTAAGGGTTACGGTTAGTGTTAGGGTTAGGGTTAGGGTTAGGGTTAGACGGTTAGGCGTAGGGTTAGGGTTAGCCTTAGGTTTCGGTTTATGGTTAGAGCTTAGGGTTAGGGTTTGAGATAGGGTTGTTTTTTGGTTTGAGGCTTAGGGTTAGGGTTAGGGTTAGTGTTAGGGTTAGGGTTAAGCATATAGTTACAGTTAGTGTTAGGGTTAGAGTTAGGGATAGGGATTTGGTCTAGGCTTAGGGTTAGAGTTAGGGTTAGGGTTGGGGTTAGGATTTCGGTTAGGGTTAGGCTTACGATTAGTGTTAGGGTAAGTGTTAGAGTTAGGTTTAGGGATTTGGGTTAGGGTTAGGGTTAGGTATAGGGTTATGGTTAGAGTTATGGTTAAAGTTAGGTGTTAGAGTTAGGTTTATGATTAGGGTTAGGGTTAAGGTTAAGGTTAGTGGTTAGTTTTCGTTTTAGGGTTAGGATTAGTGTTAGAGAGTTAGGTTTAGGTTTGGGGTTAGGGTTACCATTAGGGTTTGGGTTAGGTTTAGGTTTAGTGTTAGCATTAGTGTTATGGCTTAAAGTTAGGTGTTAGGCTTAGGGTTATTGCTTAGGGTTACAGGTTAGAATTAGGGGTTAGGATTATGGTTAGGGTTAGGATTAGGGTTAGGGTTAGTTTTAGGGTGAGGGTTAGAGTTAGGTTTAGAGATTAGGGTTACAGTTAGGGTTAGGGTTACGGTTAGGGTTAGAGGTTAGGGTTAGGTTTAGGTTTAGATTTAGGGTTATGTTCCGGGTTAGAGATTAAGTTTAGGGTTAGGTTTAGGGTTAAGTTTAGGGTTAGGTTTAGGTTTAGGTTTAGAGGTTATGGTTATGGTTAGGGTTAAGGTTAGGGTTAGAGTTAGGGTTCCAGTTAGGTTTAGGGTTAGGGTTAGGGGTTAGGGTGAGGGTAAATTTAGGGTTTGTTTTAGGGATACGATTAGGGTTAGGGTTATGGTTAGGGTTAGGGTTAATGTTAAGTTTACGGTTTAGGGATAGGGGTTAGTGGTTAGGATTTGGATTAGGGTTATAGCTAGAGAGTGTTTGGGTTAGGGTTAGGGTTAGGGTTACAGTTCAGCATCATGATTAAGGTTAGGCTTCATGCTAGGGTTAGGGTTTTTGTTAGGTTAGAGGTTAGGGTTAGGTTTAGGGTTCGGGTCAGAGATTAGGGTTCCGGTTAGTGTTACGATTAGTGTTAGGGTAAGTTTTAAGGGTTTGGGTTAGGTTTAGGTTTAGGTTTAGTGCTTCCAGTTAGTGGTTAGGTTTAGGGGTTAACGGTTAGAGTTAGTGTTATGGTTAGGTTAGGGGTACCATTAGGGTTAGAGAGTTAGGTTTAGTGTTAATGTTAATGTTAAGTTTAAAGGTTAGGGTTAGGGTTTGAGATAGGGTTATTGTTATGGTTCTGGTTAAATTTAGGCGTTAGGGTTACGGTTAGTGTAAGGGTAAGGATTACGGTTATGGTTGGGGTTATGATTAGGGTGATGGTGAGGGTTAGAGTTAGGTTTAGTGTTAGGTTTAGGGATTAGGGTTAGGTTTAGAGGTTAGGGTTTAGGTAGTGTTAGGGTTAGTTTTAGGGTTATGGGTTAGGGTTATTCTTAGGGCTCCTGTTATGGTTAGGGGTTAGGGTTTGGGTTAGGTTTAGGGTTAGGGTGAGTGTTAGATTTAGGGGTTAGTCTTAGGTTTGGGATCGCATTCGACTTAGTGTTATGGTTAGGGTTAGCGTTATGGTTAGGGTTATGGTTAGGGTTAGCATTAGGATTAGGTTTAGGGTTAGGGTTAGGGTTAGGTTTAGGGTTGGAGGGTTAGTGCTAGTTTAGGGTTAGGGTTAGCTTTAGGTTTAGGGATAGTGTTAGGTTTAGGGTTAGAGTATTAGGGTTAGTGTTAGGGTTAGCATTATGTTTAGGTTTAGGATTAGAGGTTAGGGTTAGTGTTAGTGATAGGGATATCGTTAGCGTTAGGGTTTAGGGTTCGGGTTCAGACGCGGGTTAGGGTTAGTGTTATCGTTAGGTTTAGGGTTATGGTTATGATTAGTGTTAGGTTTAGATTTAGGGTTATTGATTCGGGTTAGGGTTAAGCTTAGGGTTAGTGTTAGGGTTAGATGTTGTGGTTAGGGTTACGGTTATAGTTAGGATTAAGTTTAGGGTTAGGGCTTAGTGTTAGGGCTCAGGGTTAAGTTTAGGTTTATGGGTAGGGTTAGCGTTAAGATTAGGGTTTGGGTTAGCGTTAGGGGTTTGCTTAGGGTAATGTTAGGGTTAGCGTTAGAGTTAAGGTTTAGGGTTAGGGTCAAGTTTAGGATTAGGGTTCTGGTTAGGGTTCGGGTTCACGATTAGGGTAAGGCCTAGAGGGTTGGTGTTAGGTTTAGGGTTACAGGTTAGGGTTACAGCATAGGTTAATGTTTAGCGTTAAGGTTAGGGTTAGAGTTAGGGTTAGGGATAGGTTACTGTTAGGCTTACAGGTTAGGGTGAAGCTAAATTTAGGGTTCGTTTTAGGTTTACAATTAGGGTTGCGCTTAGGGTTAGGGTTAGGGTTAAGGTTACAGTTAATGTTAGGGGTTACAGGTTAGGGTTAGGGCTTAGGTGTTAGGATTAGGTTTAGGGTTAGAGTTGGACAGGGTTATAGTTATGGTTAGCATTAGGGTTAGGGTTAGGGTTTAGCATCAGGGATAGGGTTATGCTTCCTGTTTGGTTTAGGGTTATTATTAGGGTTAGAGGTTAAGGTTATGCTTAGGGTTAGGGTTAGATGTTAGGGTTAGGTTTAGACTTAGGGTTAGTGTATGTTTCAGTGTTCGGGTTCGGGTTAGGTTTAGGGTTAGTGTTTATGGTTAGGGGTTAGGGTTTAGGGTTAGAGGTTAGGGTTGCTGTTAGGGTTAGGGTTAAGGTTAGGGTTAGGGTTAGGGTTAGAGGGTTAGGGTGAGTGTTAAGTTAAATTTATGCTTAGAGTTTAGGGTTAGGTTTACAGATAGGGTTATTGTTATTCTTATCGTTACAGTTAGGGGTTAGGGTTACGGTTTGTGTTAGGGTTATGGTTACGCTTATGGTTAGGGCTATGATTAGGGTGACAGTTAGGGTTAGGGTTAGGTTTAGTGTTAGGCTTAGGGATTAGGGTTAGTTTCAGGGGTTAGGGTTAGAGTTAGTGTTGGGATTAGTGTTAGGGTTAAGGGTTACGGTTAGTGTTAGGTTTAGGGTTAGGGTTAGGGTTAGAGGGTTAGTGTTAGGGGTAGGGTTAGGGTTAGTGTTACCGTTAGGTTTCGGTTTATGGTTAGAGTTTAGGATTAGGGTTAGTGATAGGGTTGTTTTTTGGTTTGAGACTTAGGGTTAGGGTTAGGTTTAGTGTTAGTGTTATGGCTAGGGATATAGTTACAGTTAGTGTTACGGTTAAAGTTAGGGTTAGGGATTTGGTCTAGGCTTAGGGTTAGAGTTAGGGTTAGGGTTAGGGTTAGGATTTCGGTTAGGATTAGGCTAAGGGTTAGTGTTAGGGTTAATGTTAGAGTTAGGTTTAGGGATTTGGGTTAGGTTTAGGGTTAGGTATAGATTTATGGTTAGAGTTACGTTTACAGTTAGGGGTTAGAGTTAGGTTTACGATTAGGGTTAGGGTTAAGGTTAAGGTTAGTGGTTAGTTTTCATTTTAGGGTTAGGATTAGGGTTAGAGAGTTAGGGTTAGGTTTGGGGTTAGGGTTACCATTAGGGTTTGGGTTAGGTTTAGGGTTAGTGTTAGTATTAGTGTTATGGCTTAAAGTTAGGTGTTAGGCTTAGGGTTATTGCTTAGTGTTAGTTGTTAGAATTAGGGGTTAGGATTATCGTTAGGGTTAGGTTTAGGATTAGGGTTAGTGTTAGTTTTAGGGTGAGGGTTAGAGTTAGGTTTAGAGATTAGGGTTACAGTTAGGGTTAGGGTTACGGTTAGGGTTAGAGGTTAGGGTTAGTTTTAGGTTTAGATTTAGGGTTATGTTCAGGGTTAGAGATTAAGTTTAGCATTAGGTTTAGGGTTAAGTTTAGGGTTAGGGTTACGTTTAGGTTTAGAGGTTATCGTTATGGTTAGGGTTAAGGTTAGGGTTAGAGTTAGGGTTCCAGTTAGGGTTAGGGTTAGGGTTAGGTGTTAGGGTGAGGTTAAATTTAGGGTTTGTTTTAGGCATACGATTAGGGTTAGGGTTATGGTTAGGGTTAGGGTTACAGTTCAGCATCATGATTAGTGTTAGGCTTCATGCTAGGGTTAGGGTTTTTGTTAGGGTTAGAGGTTAGGGTTAGGTTTAGGGTTAGGGTCAGAGGTTAGGGTTCAGGTTAGGGTTACCATTAGGGTTAGTGTTCGTTTTAAGGGTTTGGGTTAGGAGTTAGGTTTAGGGTTAGCGGTTATGGTTAGTGTTAGTGTTAGTTTTGGTTTGCCATTAAGGTTAGAGAATTAGGTTTAGGGTTAGTGTTAAGGTTAGGTTTAGAGATTAGGGTTAGGGTTAGAGAAAGGGTTATGGTTATGGTTATGGTTGTGGTTATGGTTATGGTTATGGTTAAATTTAGGGGTTAGGGTTATGGTTAGTGTAAGGGCTAGGGTTACGGTTATGGTTAGGGTTATGATTAGGGTGATGATGAGGGTTAGAGTTAGGTTTAGTGTTAGGGTTAGGGATTAGGTTTAGGTTTAGAGGTTAGGGTTTAGGTAGTGTTAGGGTAAGTTTTAGGGTTATGGGTTAGGGTTAGGCTTAGGAATCCTGTTATGGTTAGGGGTTATGGTTTGGGTTAGGTTTAGGGTTAGGGTGAGTGTTAGAGTTAGGGGTTAGTGTTAGGGTTGTTATAGCATTCGTCTTAGGGTTATGGTTAGGGTTAAGGTTAGGGTTAGTTTAGGATTAGGTTTAGGTTTAGGGTTAGGGTTTGGTTTAGCGTTCGAGGGTTAGTGTTAGGGTTAGTGTTAGGGTTAGCTTTAGGTTTAGGGATAGTGTTATGTTTAGGGTTAGTGTGTTAGGGTTAGTGTTAGGGTTAACATTATGTTTAGGTTTAGGATTAGAGGTTAGGGTTAGTGATTGTGATAGGATTATGTTGTCATAGGATAGTGTTTGTGATAGGGTTATCGTTAGGGTTAGGGTTTAGGGTTCGGGTTCAGGTTCAGTTTCGTGTTAGGTTTAGGGTTATGGTTATGGTTAGGGTTAGGTTTAGATTTAGGGTTACTGATTTGGGTTAGGGTTAAGGTTAGGGTTAGGTTTAGGGTTAGGGGTTGTGGTTAGGGTTATGGTTATGGTTAAGATTAAGTTTAGGGTTAGTGCTTAGGGTTAGTGCTAAGGGTTAGGGGTTAGGCTTATGGGTAGGGTTAGGATTAGGGTTAGGGTTATGGTTAGCGTTAGGGTTATGGTTAGGGTAATGTTAGGGTTAGCGTTAGAGTTACAGTTTAGGTTTAGGGTCAGGTTTAATATAAGGGTTATGTTTTGGGTTAGGGTTAGGGGTTAGGGTTAGTGGCTAGGGTTAGTTTTAGGGTTAGGATTATGGATTAGAGTTAGGATTAAGATTATTGTTCATGTTAGGTTTAGGGTTAGTGTTAGGGTTTGGGTTGGGAGTTAGGGTTATTGTTAGTGTTAGGGGTTAGGGTGAGGGTAACATTATGGTTCTGTTTAGGGTTACAGTTACTGTTAGGGTGGCGTTTAGTGTTAGGTTTAGTGTTCGGGTTAAGCTTTGGGTTAATGTTAGGTTTACAGGTTAGGGTTAGGGGCTAGGGGTTAGGATTCGGGTTAGGGTTAGATCTAGACAGGGTTAGGTTTAGGGTAAGGGTTAGGGTTAAGGGTAAGATTATTGTAGGATTACGTTTATGCTTAGCGTTCGGGTAAGGGTTAGAGTTTGGGGTGAGGGTTAGGGGTACAGTTGGGGTTAGGGTTAGGCTTAGGGTTATGGTTAGGTTACGGTTACAGTTGTGGGTTAGGATTATTTTTCGGATTATTGTTAGGCTTATGGTTAGGGTTAAGAGTTAGAGTGAGGGTTATATTAGGGTTCTGTTTATGGTTACATTTAGGGTTAGAGTTATGGTTAAGGTTAATGTTAGGGTTAGGGCTAGTGTTAGGTTTAGGTTTAGGGTTAAGCTTAGGGTTAATGTTAGGATTATGGGTTAGGGATATGGGTTAGGGGTTAGCATTAGAGTTAGGGTAAGAGCTAGACAGGGTTAGGGTTAGCGTTAGGATTAAGTTTAGTTTTATCGTAGGGTTAATTTTAGGGTTAGGGTTAGGGTTGGGGTTAGATATTAGGGTTATTGTTATGTTTACGGTTAGGGTTAGGATTAGGGTTAGGCTTAGAGTTCGAGTTTAGGGAAAGCGGTAGGGTTCTAGTTAGTGTTAGAGGTCAGGGTTAGTGTTAATATTTGGGTTAGGGTTAGGGTTAGGGCTTAGGGTTAATGTTAGGATTATGATTAGGGTAAAGTCAGGGTTAACGTTAGGGTTAGGGTTTAGGGTTAGATTCAGGTTTAGGATTAGGGTTATGGTTAGGGTTAGGGTTAAGTATTAGGGTTACGATTAGCATTAGTATTAGGTTTAGAGTTTGGGATAGGAGTTAGGGTTAGTGTTAGGGTTAGGGGTTAGTGTGAGGGTAACGTTAGGGTTCCGTTTCGTCTTACAGTTGGGGTTAGGGTTGCGGATAGGTTAGGGTTAGGGTTAGCGTTAGTGTTAGGTTTAAGTTTAGGGTTAATGTTAGGGTTGCACGTTACTGTTAGGGGTTAGAGGTTAGGATTCAGGTTAGGGTTAGACCTAGACAATGTTAGGGTTAGGTTTAGGGTTAAGGGCAGGGTTATCGTAGGCTTACGGTTAGGCTTAGGGTTAGGGTTAGAGGTTAGGGTTAGAGTTAGGGTTAGAGTTAGGGTTAGGGTTATTGTTAGGATTAGAGGTTAGGCTTAGGGTTAGGGTTAGTGTTAGGGATAGGGTTAAGGTTAGGGTTAATGTTAGTGTTATGGGTTAGTGTTGGGGGTTAGGGTTTAGGATTAGGGCTTGGATTAGAGCTAGACTGGCTTAGGTTTAGGATTAGGGTTAAGGTTAGGGTTATTGTAGGCTTAGAGTTTAGGGTGATGGTTAGGGCTAGAGTTAGAGTTAGGGTTATTGTTAGGGTTAGAGGTTAGGGTTAGGGATACCATTAAGTTTAGGGTTAGGCTTAGTATTAGTGTTAGATGTTAGGGTTAGGTTTAGGGTTAGGGTTATGGTTAGTGTTAGTGTTAGGTTTAGGGTTTGAGTTTAGTGTTAGTCTTACTGTTAGAGTGAGGGTTAGGGTTAGAGTTAGCGTTAGAGTTTAGGGAAATTGTTTGGGTTAGTGTTAGGGTTAGAGTTCATGGTTATTTTTAGTGTTAGGGTAAGAGTTAGAGTTATGGTTATTGTAAGATTTAGGGTCAGGGTTATGGTTAGGTTAAGATTTAGGGGTACAGTTAGGCTTAGAGATTAGGGTTAGGGTTAGGTTTAGGGTTAGGGTTAGGGTTAGGGTTAGTATTAGTGTTAGGGCTTAAGGTTAGGGGTTAGGTTTAGGGATATGGATTAAGGTTAGTGGTTAAATTTAGGGGTTAGGTTTATGGTTAGGTTTAGGGTTAACATTAGGCGTACCATTAGTTTTAGGTTTAGGGTTACAGTTACATTTATAGATTAGGTTTAGGGTTAGTGTTAGTGTTAGTGTTGGGGTTAGAGTTAGGGTTAGGGTTACAGTTAGGGTTTGTGTTAGGGTTTGTGTTAGGGTTAGAGTTACGGTAAGGTTTAGATTTGGAGTTACATTTAGGGTTAGAGATTAGTGTTAGCATTAGGTTTAGGGTTAGGGTTAGGGTTAGGCCTAGAGGGTTGGGGTTAGGTTTAGGGTTACAGGTTAGGGTTACAGGTTAGGTTTATGTTTAGCGTTAAGGGTAGGGTTCGAGTTAGGGTTAAGGATAGGTTAGGGTTAGGCTTATGCGTTAGGGTGAAGCTAAATTTAGGGTTCGTTTTAGGGTTACAATTAGTGCTGCAGTTACGGTTACGGTGAGGGTTAGGGTTAACGTTAGAGTTAATGTTAGGGTTACGGGTTAGGGTTAGGGCTTAGGGGTTAGGATTAGATTTAGGGTTAAAGTTGGACAGGGTTATGTTTAGGGTTAGGGTTAGGGTTAGGGTTAGAGTTTACCATCAGGGATAGGGTTATGCTTCATGTTTGGTTTAGGGTTATTATTAGGGATAGAGGTTAAGGTTATACTTAGGGTTAGGGTCAGATGTTAGGGTTCGGTTTAGGGTTAGGTTTAGTGTTTGTATTATGGTTCGGGTTCGGGTTAGGTATAGGGTTAGTGTTTAGCGCTAGGGGTTAGGGTTTAGGGTTAGAGGTTAGGGTTACTGTTAGGGTTAGGGTTAGAGGGTTAGGGTGGGTGTTAGGTTAAATTTATGCTTAGAGTTTAGGGTTACGTTTACAGATAGGGTTATGGTTATTTTTATGGTTACGGTTGGGGTTAGGCTTACGGTTTGTGTTAGGGTTATGGTTACGCTTATGGTTAGGGCTATGATTAGTGTGACGGTTAGGTTAGGGTTAGGTTTAGTGTTAGGCTTAGGGATTAGGGTTAGTTTTAGGGGTTAGGGTTAGAGTTAGTGTTGGGATTAGTGTTAGTGTTAACGGTTACGGTTAGTGTTAGGTTTAGGGTTAGGGTTAGGGTTAGAGGGTTAGGGGTATGGTTTGGGTTAGTGTTACCGTTAGGTTTTGGTTTATGGTTAGAGCTTAGGGTTAGGGTTAGTGATAGGGTTGTTTTTTGGTTTGAGACTTAGGGTTAGGGTTAGGTTTAGTGTTAGTGTTAGGGTTAGGGATATAGTTACAGTTAGTGTTACGGTTAAAGTTAGGGTTAGGGATTTGGTCTAGGCTTAGGGTTAGAGTTAGGGTTAGGGTTAGGGTTAGGATTTCGGTTAGGGTTAGGCTAAGGGTTAGTGTTAGGGTTAATGTAAGGGTTAGGTTTAGGGATTTGGGTTAGGTTTAGGGTTAGGTATAGGGTTATGGTTAGAGTTACGGTTACAGTTAGGGGTTAGAGTTAGGTTTACGATTAGGGTTAGGGTTAAGGTTGAGGTTAGTGGTTAGTTTTCATTTTAGGGTTAGGATTAGGGTTAGAGAGTTAGGGTGAGGTTTGGGGTTAGGGTTACCATTAGGGTTTGGGTTAGGTTTAGGGTTAGTGTTAGTATTAGTGTTATGGCTTAAAGTTAGGTGTTAGGCTTAGGGTTATTGCTTAGGGTTAGTGGTTAGAATTAGGGGTTAGGATTATGGTTAGGGTTAGGGTTAGGATTAGGGTTAGTGTTAGTTTTAGGGTGAGGGTTAGAGTTAGGTTTAGAGATTAGGGTTACAGTTAGGGTTAGGGTTACGGTTAGGGTTAGAGGTTAGGGTTAGTTTTAGGTTTAGATTTAGGGTTATGTTCAGGGTTAGAGATTAAGTTTAGCGTTAGGTTTAGGGTTAAGTTTAGGGTTAGGGTTACGTTTAGCTTTAGAGGTTATGGTTATGTTTAGGGTTAAGGTTAGGGTTAGAGTTAGGGTTCCAGTTAGGGTTAGGGTTAGGTGTTAGGCTGAGGGTAAATTTAGGGTTTGTTTTAGGGATACGATTAGGGTTAGGGTTATGGTTAGGGTTAGGGTTAAGTTTAGGGTTAATGTTAAGATTACGGTTTAGGGATGGGGTTAGTGGTTAGGATTAGGATTAGTTTTATAGCTAGAGAGTGTTTGGGTTAGGGTTAGGGTTAGTGTTACAGTTCAGCATCATGATTAGTGTTAGGCTTCATGCTAGGGTTATGGTTTTTGTTAGGGTTAGAGGTTAGGGTTAGGTTTAGGGTTAGGGTCAGAGGTTAGGGTTCAGGTTAGGATTACCATTAGGGTTAGTGTTAGTTTTCAGGGTTTGGGTTAGGAGTTAGGTTTAGGGGTTAGCGGTTATGGTTAGTGTTAGGGTTAGTTTTGGGTTGCCATTAGGGTTAGAGAGTTAGGTTTAGTGTTAGTGTTAAGGTTAGGTTTAGAGATTAGGGTTAGGGTTAGAGAAAGGGTTATGGTTATGGTTATGGTTATGGTTATGGTTATGGTTAAATTTAGGGGTTAGGGTTACGGTTAGTGTAAGGGTTAGGGTTACGGTTATGGTTAGGGTTATGATTAGGGTGATGATGAGGGTTAGAGTTAGGTTTAGTGTTAGGGTTAGGGATTAGGTTTAGGTTTAGAGGTTAGGGTTTAGGTAGTGTTAGGGTAAGTTTTAGGGTTATGGGTTAGGGTTAGGCTTAGGAATCCTGTTATGGTTAGGGGTTATGGTTTGTGTTAGGTTTAGGGTTAGGGTGAGTGTTAGAGTTAGGGGTTAGTGTTAGGGTTGGTATAGCATTCGTCTTAGGGTTATGGTTAGGGTTAAGGTTAGGGTTAGCTTAGGATTAGGTTTAGGTTTAGGGTTAGGGTTTGGTTTAGCGTTCGAGGGTTAGTGTTAGGGTTAGTGTTAGGGTTAGCTTTAGGTTTAGGGATAGTGTTAGGTTTAGGGTTAGCGTGTTAGGGTTAGTGTTAGGGTTAGCATTATGTTTAGGTTTAGGATTAGAGGTTAGAGGTAGTGATTTTGATAGGATTATGTTGTCATAGGATAGTGTTTGTGATAGGGTTATCGTTAGGGTTAGGGTTTAGGGTTCGGGTTCAGGTTCAGGTTCGTGTTAGGTTTAGGGTTATGGTTATGGTTAGGGTTAGGTTTAGATTTAGGGTTACTGATTTGGGTTAGGGTTAAGGTTAGAGTTAGTGTTAGGGTTAGGGGTTGTGGTTAGGGTTATGGTTATGGTTAAGATTAAGTTTAGGGTTAGGTCTTAGGGTTAGGACTAAGGGTTAGGGGTTAGGTTTATGGGTAGGGTTACGATTAGGGTTAGGTTTATGGTTAGCGTTAGGGTTATGGTTAGGGTAATGTTAGGGTTAGCGTTAGAGTTACAGTTTAGGTTTAGGGTCAGGTTTAATATAAGGGTTATGTTTTGGGTTAGGGTTAGGGGTTAGGGTTAGTGGCTAGGGTTAGTTTTAGGGTTAGGATTATGGATTAGAGTTAGGATTAAGATTATTGTTCATGTTAGGTTTAGGGTTAGTGTTAGGGTTTGGGTTGGGAGTTAGGGTTATTGTTAGTGTTAGGGGTTAGGGTGAGGGTAACATTATGGTTCTGTTTAGGGTTACAGTTACTGTTAGGGTGGCATTTAGTGTTAGGTTTAGTGTTCGGTTTAAGGTTTGGGTTAATGTTAGGTTTACAGGTTAGGGTTAGGGGCTAGGGGTTAGGATTCGGGTTAGGGTTAGATCTAGAAAGGGTTAGGGTTAGGGTTAGGGTTAGGGTTAAGGGTAAGATTATTGTAGGATTACGTTTATGCTTAGCGTTCGGGTAAGGGTTAGAGTTTGGAGTGAGGGTTAGGGGTACAGTTGGGGTTAGGGTTAGGCTTAGGGTTATGGTTAGGTTATGGTTACAGTTGTGGGTTAGGATTATTTTTCGGATTATTGTTAGGCTTATGGTTAGGGTTAAGGGTTAGAGTGAGGGTTATATTAGGGTTCTGTTTATGGTTACATTTAGGGTTAGAGTTATGGTTAAGGTTAATGTTAGGGTTAGGGCTAGTGTTAGGTTTAGGTTTAGGGTTAAGCTTAGGGTTAATGTTAGGATTATGGGTTAGGGATATGGGTTAGGGGTTAGCATTAGAGTTAAGGTAAGAGCTAGACAGGGTTAGGGTTAGCATTAGGATTAAGTTTAGTTTTATCGTAGGGTTAATTTTAGGGTTAGGGTTAGGGTTGGGGTTAGATATTAGGGTTATTGTTATGTTTACGGTTAGGGTTAGGATTAGGGTTAGGCTTAGAGTTCGAGTTTAGGGAAAGCGGTAGGGTTCTAGTTAGTGTTAGAGGTCAGGGTTAGTGTTAATATTTGGGTTAGGGTTAGTGTTAGGGCTTAGGGTTAATGTTAGGATTATGGTTAGGGTAAAGTCAGGGTTAACGTTAGGGTTAGGGTTTAGGGTTAGATTCAGGTTTAGGATTAGGGTTATGGTAAGGGTTAGGGTTAAGTATTAGGGTTACGATTAGCGTTAGTATTAGGTTTAGAGTTTGGGATAGGAGTTAGGGTTAGTGTTAGGGTTAGGGGTTAGTATGAGGGTAACGTTAGGGTTCTGTTTCGTGTTACAGTTGGGGTTAGGGTTGCGGATAGGTTAGGGTTAGGGTTAGCGTTAGTGTTAGGTTTAAGGTTAGGGTTAATGTTAGGGTTGCACGTTGCTGTTTGGTGTTAGAGGTTAGGATTCAGGTTAGGGTTAGACCTAGACAATGTTAGGGTTAGGTTTAGGGTTAAGGGCAGGGTTATCATAGGCTTACGGTTAGGCTTAGGGTTAGGGTTAGAGGTTAGGGTTAGGGTTAGGGTTAGAGTTAGGGTTAGGGTTATTGTTAGGATTAGAGGTTAGGCTTAGGGTTAGGGTTAGTGTTAGGGATAGGGTTAAGGTTAGGGTTAATGTTAGTGTTATGGGTTAGTGTTGGGGGTTAGGGTTTAGGATTAGGGCTTGGATTAGAGCTAGACAGGCTTAGGTTTAGGATTAGGGTTAAGGTTAGGGTTATTGTAGGCTTAGAGTTTAGGGTGATGGTTAGGGCTAGAGTTAGAGTTAGGGTTATTGTTAGGGTTAGAGGTTAGGGTTAGGGATACCATTAAGTTTAGGGTTAGGCTTAGTATTAGTGTTAGATGTTAGGGTTAGGTTTAGGGTTAGGGTTATGGTTAGTGTTAGTGTTAGGTTTAGGGTTTGAGTTTAGTGTTAGTCTTACTGTTAGAGTGAGGGTTAGGGTTAGAGTTAGCGTTAGAGTTTAGGGAAATTGTTTGGGTTAGTGTTAGGGTTAGAGTTCATGGTTATTGTTAGTGTTAGGGTAAGAGTTAGAGTTATGGTTATTGTAAGATTTAGGGTCAGGGTTATGGTTAGGTTTAGATTTAGGGGTATAGTTAGGCTTAGAGATTAGGGTTAGGGTTAGGTTTAGGGTTAGGGTTAGGGTTAGGGTTCGGGTTAGGGTTAGTATTAGTGTTAGGGCTTAAGGTTAGGGGTTAGGTTTAGGGATATGGATTAAGGTTAGTGGCTAAATTTAGGGGTTAGGTTTATGGTTAGGTTTAGGGTTAGCATTAGGCGTACCATTAGTTTTAGGTTTAGGGTTACAGTTACGTTTATAGATTAGGTTTAGGGTTAGTGTTAGTGTTAGTGTTAGTGTTGGGGTTAGAGTTAGGGTTAGGGTTACAGTTAGGGTTTGTGTTAGGGTTTGTGTTAGGGTTAGAGTTACGGTAAGGTTTAGATTTGGAGTTACATTTAGGGTTAGAGATTAGTGTTAGCATTAGGTTTAGGGTTAGGGTTAGGGTTAGGCCTAGAGGGTTGGGGTTAGGTTTAGGGTTACAGGTTAGGGTTACAGGTTAGGTTTATGTTTAGCGTTAAGGGTAGGGTTCGAGTTAGGGTTAAGGATAGGTTAGGGTTAGGCTTATGCGTTAGGGTGAAGCTAAATTTAGGGTTCGTTTTAGGGTTACAATTAGGGCTGCGGTTGCGGTTACGGTGAGGGTTAGGGTTAACGTTAGAGTTAATGTTAGGGTTACAGGTTAGGGTTAGGGCTTAGGGGTTAGGATTAGATTTAGGGTTAAAGTTGGACAGGGTTATGTTTAGGGTTAGGGTTAGGGTTAGGGTTAGAGTTTACCATCAGGGATAGGGTTATGCTTCATGTTTAGTTTAGGGTTATTATTAGGGATAGAGTTTAAGGTTATACTTAGGGTTAGGGTCACATGTTAGGGTTCGGTTTAGGGTTAGGTTTAGTGTTTGTTTTATGGTTCGGGTTCGGGTTAGGTTTAGGGTTAGTGTTTAGCGTTAGGGTTAGTGTTTAGGGTTAAAGGTTAGGGTTACTGTTAGGGTTAGGGTTAAGGTTAGGGTTAGGGTTAGGGTTAGGTTTAGAGGGTTAGGATGAGTGTTAGGTTAAATTTATGCTTAGAGTTTAGGGTTACATTTACAGATAGGGTTATGTTTATTCTTATATTTACGGTTGGGGTTAGGCTTACGGTTTGTGTTAGGGTTATGGTTACGCTTATGGTTAGGGCTATGATTAGTGTGACGGTTAGGTTAGGGTTAGGTTTAGTGTTAGGCTTAGGGATTAGGGTTAGTTTTAGGGGTTAGGGTTAGAGTTAGTGTTGGGATTAGTGTTAGGGTTAAGGGTTACAGTTAGTGTTAGGTTTAGGGTTAGGGTTAGGGTTAGAGGGTTAGGGGTATGGTTAGGGTTAGTGTTACCGTTAGGTTTTGGTTTATGGTTAGAGCTTAGGGTTAGGGTTAGTGATAGGGTTGTTTTTTGGTTTGAGACTTAGGGTTAGGGTTAGGTTTAGTGTTAGTGTTAGGGTTAGAGATATAGTTACAGTTAGTGTTACTGTTAAAGTTAGGGTTAGGGATTTGGTCTAGGCTTAGGGTTAGAGTTAGGGTTAGGGTTAGGGTTAGGATTTCGGTTAGGGTTAGGCTAAGGGTTAGTGTTAGGGTTAATGTAAGGGTTAGGTTTAGGGATTTGGGTTAGGTTTAGGGTTAGGTATAGTTTTATGGTTAGAGTTACGGTTACAGTTAGGGGTTAGAGTTAGGTTTACGATTAGGGTTAGGGTTAAGGTTAATGTTAGTGATTAGTTTTCATTTTAGGGTTAGGATTAGGGTTATAGAGTTAGGGTTAGGTTTGGGGTTAGGGTTACCATTAGGGTTTGGGTTAGGTTTAGGGTTAGTGTTAGTATTAGTGTTATGGCTTAAAGTTAGGTGTTAGGCTTAGGGTTATTGCTTAGGGTTAGTGGTTAGAATTAGGGGTTAGGATTATGGTTAGGGTTAGGTTTAGGATTAGGGTTAGTGTTAGTTTTAGGGTGAGGGTTAGAGTTACGTTTAGAGATTACGGTTACAGTTAGGGTTAGTGTTACGGTTAGGGTTATAGGTTAGGGTTAGTTTTAGGTTTAGATTTAGGGTTATGTTCAGGGTTAGAGATTAAGTTTAGCGTTAGGTTTAGGGTTAAGTTTAGGGTTAGGGTTACGTTTAGGTTTAGAGGTTATGGTTATGGTTAGGGTTAAGGTTAGGGTTAGAGTTAGGGTTCCAGTTAGGGTTAGGGTTAGGGTTAGGTGGTAGGGTGAGGGTAAATTTAGGGTTTGTTTTAGGGATACGATTAGGGTTAGGGTTATGGTTAGGGTTAGGGTTAAGTTTAGGGTTAATGTTAAGATTACGGTTTAGGGATAGGGGTTAGTGGTTAGGATTAGGATTAGGTTTATAGCTAGAGAGTGTTTGGGTTAGGGTTAGGGTTAGGGTTACAGTTCAGCATCATGATTAGTGTTAGGCTTCATGCTAGGGTTAGGGTTTTTGTTAGGGTTAGAGGTTAGGGTTAGGTTTAGGGTTAGGGTCAGAGGTTAGGGTTCAGGTTATTGTTACCATTAGGGTTAGTGTTAGTTTTAAGGGTTTGGGTTAGGAGTTAGGTTTAGGGTTAGCGGTTATGGTTAGTGTTAGGGTTAGTTTTGGGTTGCCATTAGGGTTAGAGAGTTAGGTTTAGTGTTAGTGTTAAGGTTAGGTTTAGAGATTAGGTTTAGGGTTAGAGAAAGGGTTATGGTTATGGTTATGGTTATGGTTATGGTTAAATTTAGGGGTTAGGGTTACGGTTAGTGTAAGGGTTAGGGTTACGGTTATGGTTAGGGTTATGATTAGGGTGATGATGAGGGTTAGAGTTAGGTTTAGTGTTAGGGTTAGGGATTAGGTTTAGGTTTAGAGGTTAGGGTTTAGGTAGTGTTAGGGTAAGTTTTAGGGTTATGGGTTAGGGTTAGGCTTAGGAATCCTGTTATGGTTAGGGGTTATGGTTTGGGTTAGGTTTAGGGTTAGGGTGAGTGTTAGAGTTAGGGGTTAGTGTTAGGGTTGGTATAGCATTCGTCTTAGGGTTATGGTTAGGGTTAAGGTTAGGGTTAGCTTAGGATTAGGTTTAGGTTTAGGATTAGGGTTTGGTTTAGCGTTCGAGGGTTAGTGTTAGGGTTAGTGTTAGGGTTAGCTTTAGGTTTAGGGATAGTGTTAGGTTTAGGGTTAGCGTGTTAGGGTTAGTGTTAGGGTTAGCATTATGTTTAGGTTTAGGATTAGAGGTTAGGGGTAGTGTTTTGATAGGATTATGTTGTCATAGGATAGTGTTTGTGATAGGGTTATCGTTAGGGTTAGGGTTTAGGGTTCGGGTTCAGGTTCAGGTTCGTGTTAGGTTTAGGGTTATGGTTATGGTTAGGGTTAGGTTTAGATTTAGGGTTACTGATTTGGGTTAGGGTTAAGGTTAGAGTTAGTGTTAGGGTTAGGGGTTGTGGTTAGGGTTATGGTTATGGTTAAGATTAAGTTTAGGGTTAGGTCTTAGGGTTAGGGCTAAGGGTTAGGGGTTAGGTTTATGGGTAGGGTTAGGATTAGGGTTAGGGTTATGGTTAGCGTTAGGGTTATGGTTAGGGTAATGTTAGGGTTAGCGTTAGAGTTACAGTTTAGGTTTAGGGTCAGGTTTAATATAAGGGTTATGTTTTGGGTTAGGGTTAGGGGTTAGGGTTAGTGGCTAGGATTAGTTTTAGGGTTAGGATTATGGATTAGAGTTAGGATTAAGATTATTGTTCATGTTAGGTTTAGGGTTAGTGTTAGGGTTTGGGTTGGGAGTTAGGGTTATTTTTAGTGTTAGGGGTTAGGGTGAGGGTAACATTATGGTTCTGTTTAGGGTTACAGTTACGGTTAGGGTGGCGTTTAGTGTTAGGTTTAGTGTTCGGGTTAAGGTTTGGGTTAATGTTAGGTTTACAGGTTAGGGTTAGGGGCTAGGGGTTAGGATTCGGGTTAGGGTTAGATCTAGACAGGTTTAGGGTTAGGGTTAGGGTTAGGGTTAAGGGTAAGATTATTGTAGGATTACGTTTATGCTTAGCGTTCGGGTAAGGGTTAGAGTTTGGAGTGAGGGTTAGGGGTACAGTTGGGGTTAGGGTTAGGCTTAGGGTTATGGTTAGGTTACGGTTACAGTTGTGGGTTAGGATTATTTTTCGGATTATTGTTAGGCTTATGGTTAGGGTTAAGGGTTAGAGTGAGGGTTATATTAGGGTTCTGTTTATGGTTACATTTAGGGTTAGGGTTATGGTTAAGGTTAATGTTAGGGTTAGGGCTAGTGTTAGGTTTAGGTTTAGGGTTAAGCTTAGGGTTAATGTTAGGATTATGGGTTAGGGATATGTGTTAGGGTTTAGCATTAGAGTTAGGGTAACAGCTAGACAGGGTTAGGGTTAGCGTTAGGATTAAGTTTAGTTTTATCGTAGGGTTAATTTTAGGGTTAGGGTTAGGGTTGGGGTTAGATATTAGGGTTATTGTTATGTTTACGGTTAGGGTTAGGATTAGGGTTAGGCTTAGAGTTCGAGTTTAGGGAAAGCCGTAGGGTTCTAGTTAGTGTTAGAGGTCAGGGTTAGTGTTAATATTTGGGTTAGGGTTAGGGTTAGGGCTTAGGGTTAATGTTAGGATTATGGTTAGGGTAAAGTCAGGGTTAACGTTAGGGTTAGGGTTTAGGGTTAGATTCAGGTTTAGGATTAGGGTTATGGTTAGGGTTAGGGTTAAGTATTAGGGTTACGATTAGCGTTAGAATTAGATTTAGAGTTTGGGATAGGAGTTAGGGTTAGTGTTAGGGTTAGGGGTTAGTGTGAGGGTAACGTTAGGGTTCTGTTTCATGTTACAGTTGGGGTTAGGGTTGCGGATAGGTTAGGGTTAGGGTTAGCGTTAGTGTTAGGTTTAAGGTTAGGGTTAATGTTAGGGTTGCACGTTACTGTTAGGGGTTAGAGGTTAGGATTCAGGTTAGGGTTAGACCTAGACAATGTTAGGGTTAGGTTTAGGGTTAAGGGCAGGGTTATCGTAGGCTTACGGTTAGGCTTAGGGTTAGGGTTAGAGGTTAGGTTTAGGTTTAGGGTTAGAGTTAGGGTTAGGGTTATTGTTAGGATTAGAGGTTAGGCTTAGGGTTAGGGTTAGTGTTAGGGATAGGGTTAAGGTTAGGGTTAATGTTAGTGTTATGGGTTAGTGTTGGGGGTTAGGGTTTAGGATTAGGGCTTGGATTAGAGCTAGACAGGCTTAGGTTTAGGATTAGGGTTAAGGTTAGGGTTATTGTAGGCTTAGAGTTTAGGGTGATGGTTAGGGCTAGAGTTAGAGTTAGGGTTATTGTTAGGGTTAGAGGTTAGGGTTAGGGATACCATTAAGTTTAGGGTTAGGCTTAGTATTAGTGTTAGATGTTAGGGTTAGGTTTAGGGTTAGGGTTATGGTTAGTGTTAGTGTTAGGTTTAGGGTTTGAGTTTAGTGTTAGTCTTACTGTTAGAGTGAGGGTTAGGGTTAGAGTTAGCGTTAGAGTTTAGGGAAATTGTTTGGGTTAGTGTTAGGGTTAGAGTTCATGGTTATTGTTAGTGTTAGGGTAAGAGTTAGAGTTATGGTTATTGTAAGATTTAGGGTCAGGGTTATGGTTAGGTTTAGATTTAGGGGTACAGTTAGGCTTAGAGACTAGGGTTAGGGTTAGGTTTAGGGTTAGGGTTAGGGTTAGGTTTAGGGTTAGTATTAGTATTAGGGCTTAAGGTTAGGGGTTAGGTTTAGGGATATGGATTAAGGTTAGTGGTTATTTAGGGATTAGGTTTATGGTTAGGGTTATGGTTAGCGTTAGGCATATCATTAGTTTTAGGTTTAGGGTTACAGTTACGTTTATAGATTAGGTTTAGGGTTAGTGTTAGTGTTAGTGTTGGGGTTAGAGTTAGGGTTAGGGTTACAATTAGGGTTTGTGTTAGGGTTTGTGTTAGGGTTAGAGTTACGGTAAAGTTTAGATTTGGAGTTACGTTTAGGGTTAGAGATTAGTGTTACCATTAGTTATAGGATTAGGGTTAGGGTTAGGCCTAGAGGGTTGGGGTTAGGTTTAGGTTACAGGTTAGGGTTACAGGTTAGGTTTATGTTTAGCGTTAAGGGTAGGGTTCGAGTTAGGGTTAAGGATAGGTTAGGGTTAGGCTTATGCGTTAGGGTGAAGCTAAATTTAGGGTTCGTTTTAGGGTTATAATTAGGGCTGCGGTTACGGTTATGGTGAGGGTTAGGGTTAACGTTAGAGTTAATGTTAGGGTTACGGGTTAGGGTTAGGGCTTAGGGGTTAGGATTAGGTTTAGGGTTAGAGTTGGACAGGGTTATGTTTAGGTTTAGGGTTAGGGTTAGGGTTAGAGTTTACCATCAGGGATAGGGTTATGCTTCATGTTTGTTTTAGGGTTATTATTAGGGATAGAGGTTAAGGTTATACTTAGGGTTAGGGTCAGATGTTAGGGTTCGGTTTAGGGTTAGGTTTAGTGTTTGTTTTATGGTTCGGGTTTGGGTTAGGTTTAGGGTTAGTGTTTAGCGTTAGGGGTTAGGGTTTAGGGTTAGAGGTTAGGGTTACTGTTAGGGTTAGGGTTAATGTTAGGGTTAGGGTTAGGGTTAGAGGGTTAGGGTGAGTGTTAGGTTAAATTTATGCTTAGAGTTTAGGGTTAGGTTTACAGATAGGGTTATGGTTATTCTTATGGTTACGTTTGGGGTTAGGCTTATGTTTTGTGTTAGGTTTATGGTTACGCTTATGGTTAGGGCTATGATTAGTGTGACGGTTAGGTTAGGGTTAGGTTTAGTGTTAGGCTTAGGGATTAGGGTTAGTTTTAGGGGTTAGGGTTCGAGTTAGTGTTGGGATTAGTGTTAGGGTTAAGGGATACGGTTAGTGTTAGGGTTATGGTTAGGGTTAGGGTTAGAGGGTTAGGGGTAGGGTTAGGGTTAGCGTTAGGTTTCGGTTTATGGTTAGAGCTTAGGGTTCGGGTTAGAGAATGGGTTGTTTTTTGGTTTGAGGCTTAGGGTTAGGGTTAGGGTTAGTGTTAGGGTTAGGATTAGGGATATAGTTACAGTTAGTGTTAGGGTTAGCGTTAGGGTTAGGGATTCGGGCTAGGCTTAGGGTTAGAGTTAGGGTTAGGGTTAGGGTTAGGATTTCGGTTAGGGTTAGGCGTAGGGTTAGTGTTAGGGTTAGTGTTAGAGTTAGGTTTAGGGATTTGGGTTATGGTTAGGGTTAGGTATAGGGTTATGGTTAGAGTTACGGTTACATTTAGGAGTTAGAGTTAGGTTTGCGATTAGGGTTAGGGTTAAGGTTAAGGTTAGTGGTTAGTTTTCGGATTAGGGTTAGGATTAGGGTTAGAGAGTTAGGTTTAGGTTTTGGGTTAGGGTTACCATTAGGGTTTGGGTTAGGTTTAGGGTTAGTGTTAGCATTAGTATTATGGCTTAAAGTTAGGTGTTAGGCTTAGGGTTATTGCTTAAGGTTACAGGTTAGAATTAGGGGTTAGGATTATGGTTAGGGTTAGGGTTAGGATTAGGGTTAGGGTTAGATTTAGGGTGAGGGTTATTGTTAGGTTTAGAGATTAGGGTTACAGTTAGGGTTAGGGTTACTGTTAGGGTTAGTTTTAGGTTTAGATTTAGGGTTATGTTCAGGGTTAGAGATTAAGTTTAGCGTTAGGTTTAGGGTTAAGTTTAGGGTTAGGGTTAGGTTTAGGTTTAGTGGTTATTGTTATGGTTAGTGTTAACGTTAGGGTTAGAGTTAGGGTTCCAGTTAGGGTTAGGGTTAGGGTTAGGTGCTAGGATGAGGGTAAATTTAGGGTTTGTTTTAGGGATACAATTAGGGTTAGGGTTATGGTTCAGTTTAGGGTTAATGTTAAGTTTACGGTTTAGGGATAGGGGTTAGTGGTAAGGATTTGGATTAGGGTTATAGCTAGAGAGTGTTTGGGTTAGGGTTAGGGTTAGGGTTAGGGTTACAGTTCAGCATCATGATTACGGTTAGGCTTCATGCTAGTGTTAGGGTTTTTGTCAGGGTTAGAGGTTAAGGTTAGGTTTAGGGTTAGGGTCAGAGGTTAGGGTTCATGTTAGGGTTACGATTAGTGTTAGGGTAAGTTTTAAGGGTATGGGTTAGGGTTATGTTTAGGTTTAGTGCTTCCAGTTAGTGGTTAGGTTTAGGGGTTAACGGTTAGGGTTAGTGTTATGGTTAGGTTAGGGGTACCATTAGGGTTAGAGAGTTAGGTTTAGTGTTAATGTTAATGTTAAGTTTAGAGGTTAGGGTTAGGGTTTGAGATAGGGTTATGGTTATGGTTATGGTTAAATTTAGGCGTTAGGGTTACGGTTAGTGTAAGGGTAAGTGTTATTGTTATGGTTGGGGTTTTGATTAGGGTGATGGTGAGGGTTAGGGTTAGGTTTAGTGTTAGGTTTAGGGATTAGGGTTAGGTTTAGAGGTTAGGGTTTAGGTAGTGTTAGGTTTAGTTTTAGGGTTATGGGTTAGGGTTAGGCTTAGGGCTCCTGTTATGGTTAGGGGTTAGGGTTTGGGTTAGGTTTAGGGTTAGGGTGAGTGTTAGAGTTAGGGGTTAGTCTTAGGGTTGGGATAGCATTCGACTTAGTGTTAAGGTTAGTGTTAGCGTTATGGTTAGGGTTATGGTTAGGGTTAGCATTAGGATTAGGTTTAGGGTTAGGGTTAGGGTTAGGTTTAGGGTAGGAGGGTTAGTGCTAGTGTAGGGTTAGGGTTAGCTTTAGGTTTAGGGATAGTGTTAGGTTTAGGGTTAGAGTATTAGGTTTAGTGTTAGGGTTAGCATTATGTTTAGGTTTAGGATTAGAGGTTAGGGTTAGTGTTAGTGATAGGGTTATCATTAGCGTTAGAGTTTAGGGTTCGGGTTTAGGCTCGGGTTAGGGTTAGTGTTATCGTTAGGTTTAGGGTTATGGTTATGATTAGTGTTAGGTTTAGATTTAGGGTTATTGATTCGGGTTAGGTTTAAGGTTAGGTTTAGGGTTAGGGTTAGGTATTGTGGTTAGGGTTACGGTTATAGTTAGGATTAAGTTTAGGGTTAGGGCTTAGTGTTAGGGCTCAGGGTTAAGTTTAGGTTTATGGGTAGGATTAGCGTTAAGATTAGGGTTAGGGTTAGCGTTAGGGGTTTGCTTAGGGTAATGTTAGGGTTAGCGTTAGAGTTAAGGTTTAGGGTTAGGGTCAAGTTTAGGATTAGGGTTCTGGTTAGGGTTCGGGTTAACGATTAGGGTAAGGCCTAGATGGTTGGTGTTAGGTTTAGAGTTACAGTTTAGGGTTACAGGATAGGTTAATGTTTAGCGTTAAGGTTAGGGTTAGAGTTAGGGTTAGGGATAGGTTACGGTTAGGCTTACGGGTTAGGGTGAAGCTAAATTTAGGGTTCGTTTTACGGTTACAATTAGGGTTGCGGTTAGGGTTAGGGTTAGGGTTAAGGTTACAGTTAATGTTAGGGTTACGGGTTACGGTTAGAGCTTAGGGGTTAGGATTAGGTTTAGGGTTAGAGTTGGACAGGGTTATAGTTAGGTTTAGCGTTAGGGTTAGGGTTAGGGTTAGGGTTTAGCATCAGGGATAGGGTTATGCTTCCTGTTTGGTTTAGGGTTATTGTTAGGGTTAGAGGTTAATGTTATGCTTAGGGTTAGGGTCAGATGTTAGGGTAAGGTTTAGGGTTAGGGTTAGTGTATGATTTATTGTTCGGGTTCGGGTTAGGTTTAGGGTTAGTGTTTATGTTTAGGGGTTAGGGTTTAGGGTTAGAGGTTAGGGTTGCTGTTAGGGTTAGGGTTAAGGTTAGGGTTAGGGTTAGGGTTAGAGCGTTAGGGTGAGTGTTATGTTAAATTTATGCTTAGAGTTTAGGGTTAGGTTTACAGATAGGGTTATGGTTATTCTTATGGTTACAGTTAGGGGTTAGGGTTAGGGTTTGTGTTAGGGTTATGGTTACGCTTATGGTTAGGGCTATGATTAGGGTGACGGTTAGGTTAGGGTTAGGTTTAGTGTTAGGCTTAGGGATTTGGGTTAGTTTCAGGGGTTAGGGTTAGAGTTAGTGTTGGGATTAGTGTTCGGGTTAAGGGTTACGGTTAGTGTTAGGGTTAGGGTTAGGGTTAGAGGTTTAGGGGTAGGGTTAGGGTTAGTGTTACCGTTAGGTTTCGGTTTATGGTTAGAGCTTAGGGTTAGGGTTAGTGATAGGGTTGTTTTTTGGTTTGAGACATAGGGTTAGGGTTAGGGTTAGTGTTAGTTTTAGGGTTAGGGATATAGTTACAGTTAGTGTTACGGTTGAAGTTAGGGTTAGGGATTTGGTCTAGGCTTAGGGTTAGATTTAGGGTTAGGGTTAGGGTTAGGATTTCGGTTAGGGTTAGGCTAAGGGTTAGTGTTAGGGTTTATGTTAGAGTTAGGTTTAGGGATTTGGGTTAGGTTTAGGGTTAGGTATAGGGTTATTGTTAGAGTTACGGTTACAGTTAGGGGTTAGAGTTAGGTTTATGATTAGGGTTAGGGTTAAGGTTCAGGTTAGTGGTTAGTTTTCGTTTTAGGGTTAGAATTAGGGTTATAGAGTTAGGGTTAGGTTTGGGGTTAGGGTTACCATTAGGGTTTGGGTTAGGTTCAGGGTTAGTGTTAGTATTAGTGTTATGGCTTAAAGTTAGGTGTTAGGCTTAGGGTTATTGCTTTGGGTTAGTGGTTAGAATTAGGGGTTAGGATTATGGTTAGGGTTAGGGTTAGGATTAGGGTTAGTGTTAGTTTTAGGGTGAGGGTTAGAGTTAGGTTTAGAGATTAGGTTTACAGTTAGGGTTAGGGTTACGGTTAGGGTTAGAGGTTAGGGTTAGTTTTAGGTTTAGATTTAGGGTTATGTTCAGGTTTAGAGATTAAGTTTAGCGTTAGGTTTAGGGTTAAATTTGGGTTAGGGTTACGTTTAGGTTTAGAGTTTATCGTTATGGTTAGGGTTAAGGTTAGGGTTAGAGTTAGGGTTCCAGTTAGGGTTAGGGTTAGGGTTTGGTGTTAGGGTGAGGGTAAATTTAGGGTTTGTTTTAGGGATACGATTAGGGTTAGGGTTATGGTTAGGGTTAGGGTTAAGTTTAGGGTTAATGTTAAGATTACAGTTTAGGGATAGGGTTTAGTGGTTACTATTAGAATTATGGTTATAGCTAGAGAGTGTTTGGGTTAGGGTTAGGGTTAGGGTTACAATTCAGCATCATGATTAGGGTTAGGCTTCATGCTAGGGTTAGGGTTTTTGTTAGGGTTAGAGATTAGGGTTAGGTTTAGGGTTAGGGTCAGAGGTTAGGGTTCAGGTTAGGGTGATATTTAGGGTTAGTGTTCGTTTTAAGGGTTTGGTTTAGGAGTTAGGTTTAGGGGTTAGCGGTTATGGTTAGTGTTACGGTCAGTTTTGGGTTGCCATTAGGGTTAGAGAGTTAGGTTTAGTGTTAGTGTTAAGGTTAGGTTTAGAGATTAGGGTGAGGGTTAGAGATAGGGTTATGGTTATGGTTATGGTTATGGTTACGGTTATGGTTATGGTTATGGTAAATTTAGGGGTTAGGGTTACGGTTAGTGTAAGGGTTAGGGTTACGGTTATGGTTAGTGTTATCATTAGGGTGATGATGAGGGTTAGAGTTAGGTTTAGTGTTAGGGTTAGGGATGAGGTTTAGGTTTAGAGGTTAGGGTTTAGGTAGTGTTAGGGTAAGTTTTAGGGTTATGGGTTAGGGTTAGGCTTAGGAATCCTGTTATGGTTAGGGGTTATGGTTTGGGTTAGGTTTAGGGTTAGGGTGAGTGTTAGTGTTAGGGGTTAGTGTTAGGGTTGGTATAGCATTCGTCTTAGGGTTATGGTTATTGTTATGGTTAGGGTTAGCTTAGGATTAGGTTTAGGTTTAGGGTTAGGGTTTGGTTTTGCGTTCGAGGGTTAGTGTTAGGGTTAGTGTTAGGGTTAGCTTTAGGTTTAGGGATAGTGTTAGGTTTAGGGTTAGAGTGTTAGAGTTAGTGTTAGGGTTAGCATTATGTTTAGGTTTAGGATTAGAGGTTAGGGTTAGTGTTAGTGATAGGGTTATCATTAGGGTTAGGGTTTCGGGTTCGGGTTAGGTTTAGGGTTATGGTTATGGTTATGGTTATGGTTAGGGTTAGATTTAGATTTAGGGTTGCTGATTTGGGTTAATGTTAAGGTTAGTGTTAGGGTTACGGTTAGGGGTTGTGGTTAGCGTTATGTTTATGGTTAGGATTAAGTTTAGGGTTAGGGCTTAGTGTTAGGGTCAGGGTTAGGGGTTAGGTTTATGGGTAGGGTTAGGATTAGGGTTAGGGTTAGGTTTATGGTTAGTGTTAGGGTTAGCGTTAGGGTTATGGTTAGGGTAATGTTAGGGTTAACATTAGGGTTACGGTTTAGGTTTAGGGTCAGGTTTAATATAAGTGTTATGTTTTGGGTTAGGGTTAGGGGTAGGGTTAGTGTTTAGGGTTAGTTTTAGGGTTAGGGTTATGGATTAGAGTTAGGATTAGAATTATTGTTCATGTTAGGGTTAGGGTTAGTGTTAGGGTTTGGGTTGGGAGTTAGGGTTATTGTTAGTGTTAGGGTTTAGGGTGAGGGTAACATTATGGTTCTGTTTAGGGTTACAGTTACGGTTAGGGTGGCGTTTAGTGTTAGGGTTAGTGTTCAGGTTAAGGTTTGGGTTAATGTTAGGTTTACAGGTTAGGGTTAGGGGCTAGGGGTTAGAATTCGGGTTAGGGTTAGATCTAGACAGATTTAGGGTTAGGGATAGGGTTAGGGTTAATGGTAGGATTATTTTAGGATTACGTTTATGCTTAGCGTTTGGGTTAGGGTTTGAGTTTGGCGTGAGGGTTAGGGGTAGAGTTATTGTTAGTGTTAGGGTTATCATTAGGTTTGGAGGTTAGGGTTCGGTATAGGGCTAAGTTAAGGGTTAGGGTTAAGGATAGGTTGAGGGTTAGGGTTAGGGTTAGAGTTATAGTTTAGGGTACTTGATAGTGTTAGTATTAGGGTTAGAGGTCAGGGTTAGGGTTAGGGTTTGGGTTAGGGTTAGTGTTAGGGTTAGAGTTAGAGTTTAGGGTACTTGATAGGGTTAGTGTTAGGGTTAGAGGTCAGGGTTAGGGTTAGGTTTTGGGTTAGGGGTTAGAGTTAGTATTAGGGTTAGGGTTAGTGTTAGGGGTAGTTTTAGCGTTAGGGTTAGGGTTAGGTACAGAGGTTAGTGTTAGGGTTACGGTTTGCATTAACATTAGGTTCAGAGGTTTAGGGTTAAAGTTCAGGTTAGGGTTAGGGATTAGGTTTAGGGTTAGGGTTAGGTTTAGGATTAGGATTACAGTTAGGGTTAGGGTTAGGGTTAGGATTAGGGTTAGAGTTAGGCTTAGGGATTTGGGTTAGGGTCAGTTTTAGAGTTAGCGATTTGGGTTATTGTTAGGGTTAGGCTTAGGGTTAACGTTAGGGTTATGGTTACAGTTATGTGTTAGGGTTATTTTTCGGATTAAGATTAGGGTTAGAGTTAGGCTTAGGGGTTAGGGTGAGGGTTATATTAGGGTTCTGTTTAGGGTCACATTTAGGGTTAGGTTTACGGTTAAGGTTAATTTTAGGGTTGGGTTAGTGATACGTTGAGGTTTAGGGTTAATCTTAGGGTTAATGTTAGGATTACGGGTTAGGGATATGGGTTAGTGGTTAGCATTAGAGTTAGGGTTAGAGCTAGACAGGGTTAGGGTTAGGGTTAGGATTAAGTTCAGGTTTATCGTAGTGTTAATTTTAGGATTAGGGTTAGGGTTAGGGTTAGGGTTAGATATTAGGGTTATTGTTATGTTTACAGTTAGGGTTAGGATTAGGGTTAGGCTTAGAGTTCGAGTTTAGGGAAAGCGGTAGGGTTCTAGTTAGTGTTAGAGGTCAGGGTTAGTGTTAATATTTGGGTTAGGTTAGGGTTAGTGTTAGGGATTAGGGTTAGTGTTATGATTATGGTTAGGGTAAAGTCAGGGTTAACGTTAGTGTTAATGTTTAGGGTTAGATTCAGGTTTAGGATTAGGGTTATGGTTAGGGTTAGGGTTAAGGATTAGGGTTATGATTAGTGTTAGTGTTAGGATTAGAGTTTGGGATAGGAGTTAGGGTTAGTGTTAGGGTTAGGTGTTAGTGTGAGGGTAATGGTAGGGTTCTGTTTCGTGTTACAGTTGTAGTTAGCGTTGCGGATATGTTATGGTTAGGGTTAGCGTTAGTGTTAGGTTTAAGGTTAGGGTTAATGTTAGGGTTACAGGTTACTGTTAGGTGTTAGGGGTTAGGATTCAGGTTAGCGTTAAACCTAGACAAGGTTAGGGTTAGTTTTAGGGTTAAGGGCAGGGTTATCGTAGGGTTACGGTTAGGCTTAGGGTTAGGGTTAGAGGGTAGGGCTAGGGTTAGTGTTAGAGTTAGGGTTATTGTTATTGTTAGGATTAGAGGTTAGGGTTAGTGTTAGTTTTAGGGATAGGGTTAAGGTTACGGTTAATGTTAGAGTTACGGGTTAGTGTTGGGTGTTAAAGTTTAGGATTAGGCCTTGGATTAGAGCTCGACAGGCTTAGGTTTAGGTTTAGGGATAAGGTTAGGCTTATCGTAGCCTTAGAGTTTGGAGTAATGGTTAGGGCTAGAATTAGATTTAGGGTTATTGTTAGGGTTAGAGGTTAGCGTTAGGGTTATCATTAAGTTTAGTGTTAGGCTTAGTATTAGTGTTAGATGTTAGGGTTAGGTTTAGGGTTAGGGTTATGGTTAGTGTTAGTGTTAGGGTTAAGGTTTAAGTTTAGTGTTAGTGTTATGGTTATGGTGAGGGTTAGGGTTAGGTTTAGCGTTACAGTTTAGGGTAATTGTTTGTGTTAGTGTTAGTGTTAGAGTTCAGGGTTATTGTTATTGTTAGGGTTAGGGTTAGAGTTATGATTATTGTAAGATTTAGGGTCAGGGTTATGTTTAGGTTTAGATTTAGGGGTACAGTTAGGGTTAGAGATTACAGTTAGGGTTAGGTTTAGGGTTAAGGTTGGTGTTAGTATTAGTGTTAGGGCTTAAGTTTAGGTGTTCGGCTTAGGGATATGGTTTAAGTTCGTGGTTAAATTTAGGGGTTAGGTTTATGGTTAGGGTTAGAGTTCGGCATACCATTAGTATTAGGGTTAGGGTTACAGTTACGTTTATAGATTAGGTATAGGCTTAGTGTTAGTGTTAGTGTTAGTGTTAGTGTTAGTGTTAGTGTTAGAGTTAAGGTTAGGGTTAGGGTTACAGTTAGGTTTTGTGTTAGGTTTATGGTTAGAGTTACGGTAAGGTTTAGCTTTGGAGTTACGTTTAGGGTTAGAGATTAGTGTTAGCATTAGGTTTAGGGTTAGGGTTAGGTCTAGAGGGTTGGTCTTAGGTTTATGGTTACAGGTTAGGGTTATGGTTAGCGTTAAGGTTAGGGTTAGAGTTAGGGTTAGGGATAGGTTAGCGTTTTTCTTATGGGTTAGGGTGAAGATAAATTTAATGTTCGTTTTAGGGTTACCATTAGGGTTGCGTTTACGGTTAGGGTTAGGGTAGGGTAAGTTTACAGTTAATGTTAGGGTTAGGGGTTAGGGTTAAGGCTTAGGGGTTAGAATTAGGTATAGGGTTAGAGTTGGACAGGGTTATGTTTAGTGTTAGGGTTAGCATTATGGTTAGAGTTTAGCATCAGGGATAGGGTTATGCTTAGTGTTTGGTTTATGGTTATTATTAGGTTTAGAGTTTAATGTTATACTTACGGTTAGGGTCAGATGTTAGGGTTAGGTTTAGGGTAAGGGTTAGTGTTTGTTTTAGGATTCGGGTTAGGGTTAGGTTTAGGGTTAGTGTCTAGGGTTAGGGGTTAGGGTTAAGGTTAGTGGTTAGAGTTACTTTTAGCATTAATGTTAGAGTTAGAGGGTTAGGTTGAGTGTTAGGTTAAATTTATGCTTAGAGTTTAGTGTTAGGTTTACAGATAGGGTTATGGTTATTCTTATGGTTATGGTTAGGGGTTAGGGTTACCGTTTGTGTTAAGGTTATGGTTACGCTTATGGTTAGGGCTATGATTAGGGTTATGGTTAGGGTTAGGGTTAGGCTTAGTGTTAGGCTTAGGTATTAGGGTTAGGTTTAGTGGTTAGGGTTAGGGTTAGGGTTAGGGTTGAGTTTAGTGTTAGGGTTAAGGGTTACGGTTAGTGTTAGGGTTAGGGGTAGGGTTAGGGTTAGGGTTAGCGTTAGGTATATAGTTACAGTTAGTGTTAGGGATAGAATTAGGGTTAGGGATTTGGGATAGCCTTAGGGTTAGAGTTAGGGTTAGGGTTAGGGTTAGGATTTCGGTTAGGGTTAGGCCTAGGGTTAGTGTTAGGGTTAGTGTTAGAGTTAGGTTTAGGGATTTGGGTTAGGGTTCGGTTTATGGTTAGAGTTAAGCTTACAGTTAGGGGTTAGAGTTAGGTTTACGATTAGGGTTAGTGTTAAAGTTCCGGTTAGTGGTTAGTTTTCGTTTTAGTGTTAGGATTAGGGTTAGAGTGTTAGGTTTAGGTTTGGGGTTAGGGTTACCATTAGGGTTTGGGTTAGGTTTAGGGTTAGTGTTAGTATTAGTGTTATGGCTTAAAGATAGGTGTTAGGCTTCGGGTTATGGCTTAAGGTTATTGGTTAGAATTAGGGGTTTGGATTGTTGTTAGCGTTAGGGTTATGGTTAGTTTTAGGGTGAGGGTTACAGTTAGGTTTAGAGATTAGGGTTACAATTAGGGTTAGGTTTACGGTTAGGGTTAGAGGTTAGGTTTAGGGTTAGGGTTAAAGTTAGGGTTAGGGTTAAGTTTAGATTTAGGGTTATGTTCAGGGTTAGAGATTAAGTTTAGCGTTAGGTTTATGGGTAAGTTTAGGGTTAGGGTTAGGTTTAGGGTTAGGGTTAGGTTTAGGTTTAGAGGTTATGGTTATAGTTAGGGTTAACGTTAAGGTTAGAGTTAGGGTTCCAGTTAGGATTAGGGTTAGGGTTAGGGTTAGTGTTAGGGTTAGATTAGGGTTACTATTAGGGTTAGAGAGTTAGGTTTAGTGTTAGTGTTAAGCTTAGGTTTAGAGGTTAGGGTTAGGGTTAGAGATAGGGTTATGGTTATGGTTATGGTTAAGTTTAGGGGTTAGGGTTATGGTTAGTGTAAGGGTTAGGGTTACGGTTATGGTTAGTTTATGATAAGGGTGATGATGAGGGTTAGGTTTAGGTTTAGTGTTAGGTTTAGAGATTAGTGTTAGGTTTAGAGGTTAGGGTTTAGGTAGTGTTAAGGTTAGCTTTAGTGTTATGGGTTAGGGTTAGGCTTAGGGCTCCTGTTATGTTTAGGGGTTACGGTTTGGGTTAGGTTTCGGGTTCGGGTGAGTGTTAGGATTAGGGGTTAGTGTTAGGGTTGTGATAGCATAATTATTAGTGTTATGGTTATGGTTAGCGTTATGGTTAGGGTTATGGTTAGGGTTAGCATTAGGATTAGGTTTAGTGTTAGGGTTAGGTATAGGGTTCGACTGTTAGTGTTAGAGTTAAGGTTAGGGTTAGGTTTAGATTTAGTTTTAGTGTTAGGTTTAGGATTAGAGGTTAGGGTTAGTGTTCGTGATATGGTTATCATTAGGGTTAGGGTTTAGGGTTCGTGTTCGGGTTAGGTTTAGTGTTATCGTTAGGTTTAGAGTTATAGTTAGGCTTATGGTTAGGTTTAGATTTAGGGTTATTGATTTGGGTTAGGGTTAATGTTATGGATAGGGTTAGGGTTAGGGGTTGTGGTTAGGGTTACGGTTATGGTTAGGATTAAGTTTAGGGTTAGGGCTTAGTGTTAGGGCTCAAGGTTAGGGGTTAGGTTTATGGGTAGGTTTAGGGTTAGGGTTAGGTTTAGCCTTAGGGTTATGGTTAGGGTAATGTTAGGGTTAGCGTATTGTTAGAGTTTAGGGTTAGGGTCAGGTTTAATATAAGGGTTATGTTTTGGGTTAGGGTTTGGGGTTAGGGTTAGTGATTAGGGTTAGTTTTAGGGTTAGTGTTATGGATTAGAGTTAGGATTAGGATTATTGTAAGTGTTAGGGTTTGGGTTGGGGGTTAGGGTTAGTGTTAGTGTTAGTGTTAGGGGGTAGTGTGAGGGTAACATTATGGTTCTGTTTATGTTTACAGTTACGGTTAGGGTGGCGTTTAGTGTTAGGTTTAGTGTTCGGGTTAAGGTTAGGGTTAATGTTAGGGTTACAGGTTAGGGTTAGGTCTTATGGGTTAGGATTTGGTTAGGGTTAGATCTAGACAGGGTTATGGTTAGGGTTAAGGGTAGGATTATTGTAGGATTACGTTTATGCTTAGGGTTCAGTTAGGGTTAGAGTTTAGGGTGAGGGTTAGGGGTAGAGTTAGAGTTTTGGTTAGGGTTATTGTTAGGTTTAGAGGTTAGGGTTCGGGTTAGGGCTAAGTTAAGTGTTAGGTTTAAGGATAGGGTGAGGGGAAGGGTTAGGGTTAGAGTTAGAGTTTAGAGTACTTGATAGGGTTAGTGTTAGTGTTCGAGGTCAGGGTTAGGGTTAGGGTTTGGGATAGGGTTAGTGTTAGTGTTGGGGTTAGAGTTAGAGTTAGGGATTAGGGTTAATGTTAGGTTTAGTGTTAGGGTTAGGGTTAGGGTTTTGGTTAGGGGTTAGAGTTAGGATTAGGTTTAGGGTTAGGGTTAGTGTTGGGGTAGTTTTAGCATTAGGGTTAGGTTTAGGTTCAGAGGTTAGTTTTAGGGTTACGGTTTGCATTAGCATTAGGTTCAGAGGTTTAGGGTTAAAGTTCAGGTTATTGTTAGGGATTAGGTTTAGGGTTAAGGTTACAGTTAGGGTTAGGTTTAGG
Organism: Cavia porcellus; assembly: GCF_034190915.1. NCBI lineage: Eukaryota > Metazoa > Chordata > Mammalia > Rodentia > Caviidae > Cavia > Cavia porcellus. The sequence continues at coordinate 8,784,334 of NW_026947518.1, forward strand.
GTTAGGGTTAAGTTTAGGGTTAGGATTACAGTTAGGGTTAGGATTAGGGTTAGAATTAGGGTTAGGGATTTGGGTTAGGGTCAGATTTAGGGTTAGGGTTTTGGGTTAGTGTTAGAGTTAGGCTTAGCGTTATGGTTTTGGTTACGATTACAGTTATGGGTTAGGGTTATTTTTCGGATTAGGGTTAGGGTTAGTGTTAGGGTTAGGGGTTAGTGTGAGGGTTACATTAGTGTTCTGTTTAGGGTTACATTTCGGGTTAGGGTTAAGGTTAAGGTTAACGTTAAGGTTAGCGTTAGTGTTAGGTTTAGGGTTAAGCATAGGATTAATTTTAGGATTACGGGTTAGGGATATGGGTTAGGGGTTAGCATTAGAGTTAGCGTTAGAGATAGACAAGGTTAGGTTTAAGGTTAGGATTAAGTTTAGGTTTATCATAGGATTTGTTTTAGGGTTAGCATTAGGGTTATGGTTAGATATTAGCGTTATTGTTATGTATAAGGTTATGGTTAGGATTAGGGTTAGGCTTAGAGTTAGAGTTTAGGGAAAGCAGTAGTGTTCTAGTTAGTGTTAGAGGTCAGGGTTAGTGTTAATATTTGAGTTAGGGTTAGGGTTAGGGTTAGGGGTTAGGGTGAGCGTTACATTAGGGTTCTGTTTAGGGTTACATTTAGGGTTAGGGTTACGGTTAAGGTTAATTTTAGGGTTGGGGTTAGTATTAGGTTTAGGTTTAGGGTTAAGCTTAGGGTTAATATTAGAATTATAGGTTAGGGATATGGGTCAGGGGTTAGCATTAGAGTTAGGGTTAGAGCTAGACAGGGTTAGGGTTAGGGTTAGGATTAAGTTGATGTTTTTCCTAGGGTTAGTTTTAGGGTTAGGGTTAGGTTTAGGGTTAGGGTTAAATATTAGGGTTATTGTTATGTTTACGGTTAGGGTTAGGATTAGGGTTAGGCTTAGAGTTAGAGTTTAGGGAAAGCGGTAGTGTTCTAGTTAGTGTTAGAGGTCAGGGTTAGTGTTAATATTTGTTTTAGGGTTAGGGTTTGGGTTAGGGTTTAGGGTGAGGGTTATGTTAGGGTACTGTTTAGGGTTACATTTAGGGTTAGGGTTATGGTTAAGGTTAATTTTAGGGTTAGGGTTAGTGTTAGGTTTAGGTTTAGCGTTAAGCTTAGGGTTAATGTTAGGATTATGGGTTGGGGATATGGGTTAGGGGTTAGCATTAGAGTTAGTGTTAGAGCTAGACAGGGTTAGGTTTAGAGTTAGAATTAAGTTTAGGTTTATCGTAGGGTTAGTTTTAGGGTTAGTGTTAGGTATAGGGTTAGGATTAGATATTAGGGTTATTGTTATGTTTACAGTTAGGTTTAGGATTAGGGTTAGGCTTAGAGTTAGAGTTTAGGGAAAGCGGTAGTGTTTATTTAGTGTTAGAGGTTAGGGTTAGTCTTAATATTTGGGTTAGGGTTAAGGTTAGGGATTAGGGTTAGTGTTACGATTATGGTTAGGGTAAAGTCAGGGTTAACGTTAGGGTTAGGGTTTACGGTTAGATTCAGGTTTAGGATTAGGGTTATGGTTATGGTTAGGGTTAGGGGTTAGTGTTAGTGGTTATGGTTATGGTTAGGGTTCTGGTTCGGGTTAGGGTTAAGGATTAGGGTTATGATTAGTGTTAGTGTTAGGATTTAGTTTGGGATAGGAGTTAGGGTTAGTGTTATGGTTAGGTGTTAGTGTGAGGGTAACGTTAGGGTTGTGTTTCGTGTTACAGTTGGGGTTAGGGTTGCCGATAAGTTAGGTTTAGGTTTAGTATTAGTGTTAGCTTTAAGGTTAGGGTTAATGTTAGTGTTACAGTTTACTGTTAGGGGTTAGGGATTATTATTCAGGTTAGGCTTAGACCTAGACAAGGTTAGGCTTAGGTTTAGGGTTAATGACAGGGTTATCCTAGGGTTACTTTTAGGCTTAGGGTTAGGGTTAGAGATTAGGTTTAGGGTTAGGGTTAGAGTTAGGGTTAGGGTTATTGTTAGGATTATAGTTTAGGTTTAGGGTTAGTGTTAGGGATAGGGTTAAGGTTAGGATTAATGCTAGAGTTACGGGTTAGTATTGGGGGTTAGGGGTTAGGATTAGGGCTTGGATTAGAGCTAGACAGGCTTAGGTTTATGGTTAGGGTTAAGGTTAGGGTTATCGTAGGCTTAGAGTTTAGGGTGATGATTAGGGCTAGAGTTAGAGTTAGGGTTATTTTTAGGGTTAGAGGTTAGGGTTAGGGTTACGATTAAGTTTAGGGTTAGGCTTAGTATCAGTGTTAGATGTTAGGGTTAGGTTTAGGGTTAGGGTTATGGTTAGTGTTAGTGTTACGGTTAGGGTTTGAGTTTAGTGTTAGTGTTACGGTTAGAGTGAGGGTTAGGGTTAGGGTTAGCATTAGAGTTTAGGGTAATTGTTTGGGTTAGTGTTAGGGTTAGAGTTCAGGGTTATTGTTAGTGTTAGGGCTAGGGTTAGAGTTATGGTTTTTGTAAGATTTAGGGTCAGGGTTATGGTTAGGTTTAGATTTAGGGGTACAGTCAGGGTTAGTGTTTAGGGTTAGGGTTAGTATTAGTGTTAGGGCTTAAGGTTAGGGGTTAGGCTTAGGGATATGGATTAAGGTTAGTGGTTATTTAGGGGTTAGGTTTATGGTTAGGGTTAGGGTTAGCGTTAGGCATATCATTAGTTTTAGGTTTAGGGTTACAGTTACGTTTATAGATTAGGTTTAGTGTTAGTGTTAGTGTTAGTGTTAGAGTTAGGGTTAGGGTTAGTGTTAGGGTTAGGGTAACAGTTGGGGTTTGTGTTAGGGTTAGGGTTAGAGTTACTGTAAGGTTTAGATTTGGAGTTTCGTTTAGGGTTAGAGATTAGTGTTAGCATTAGTTTTAGTGTTACGGTTAGGGTTAGGTCTCGAGGGTTGGGGTTAGGTTTAGGGTTACAGGTTAGGGTTATTGTTAGCGTTAAGTTTAGGGTTAAAGTTAGGGTTAGGGATAGGTTAGGGTTCGGCTTATGGGTAAGGGTGAAGCTAAATTTAGGGTTCCTTTTAGGGTTACGATTAGGGTTGCAGTTACGGTTAGGGTTAGGGTTAGGTTTAAGGTTACAGTTAATGTTAGAGTTACGGGCTAGGATTAGAGCTTAGGGGTTAGGATTAGGTTTAGGGTTAGAGTAGGACAGGGTTATGTTTAGGGTTAGGGTTAGGGTTAGTGTTAGGGTTAGTGTTGAGAATCAGGGATAGGGTTATGCTTAGTGTTTGGTTTAGGGTTATTATTAGTGTTAGAGGTTAACGTTATGCTTAGGGTTAGGGTCAGATGTTAGGGTTAGGTTTAGGATAGGGTTAGGGTTAGTTTTAGGTTGAGGGTTACATTTAGGTTTAGAGTTTAGGGTTACAGTTAGGGTTAGGGTTACTCTTAAGGTTAGAGGTTAGGGTTAGGGTTAGGGTTAAAGTTAGGTTAGTGTTAGGTTTAGATTTAAGGTTATGTTCAGGGTTAGAGATTAAGTTTAGCGTTATGTTTAGGGTTAAGTTTAGGGTTAGGGTTAGGGTTAGGGTTAGGTTTAGAGGTTATGGTTATGGTTAGGGTTAAGGTCAGGTTAGAGTTAGGGTTCCATTTAGGGTTAGGGTTAGGGTTAGGGGTTAGGGTGAGGGTAAATTTAGGGCTTGTTTTAGGGATACGATTACGGTTAGTGTTATGGTTAGGGTTAGGGTTAAGTTTAGGTTAATGTTAAGTTTACGGGTTAGGGATAGGGGTTAGTGGTTAGGATTAGGATAAGGGTTATAGCTAGAGAGGTTTTCGGTTAGGGTTAGGGTTACAGTTTAGCATCATGATTAGGGTTAGGCTTCATGCTAGGGTTAGGGTTTTTGTAAGGGTTAGAGGTTAGGGTTAGGTTTAGGTTTTGGTTTAGGGTCAGATGTTAGGGTTCAGGTTAGGGTTACGATTAGGGTTAGGGTTAGTTTTATGTGTTTGGGTTCAGGTTAGGTTTAGGGTTAGTGCTTACAGTTAGGGGTTAGGTTTAGGGTTAGCGGTTAGGGTTAGTGTTAGGGTTAGGTTAGGGTACCCATTAGGGTTAGAGAGTTAGGTTTTGTGTTAGTATTAAGGTTAGGTTTAGAGGTTAGGGTTCGGGTTAGAGATAGGGCTATGATTATGGTTATGGTTATGTTTAGGGGTTAGTGTTACGGTTAGTGTAAATGTTAGGGTAACGGTTATTGTTAGGGTTATGATTAGGGTGATGGTGAGTATTAGGGTTAGGTTTAGTGTTAGGTTTAGGGATTAGGATTAGGTTTAGGGTTAGGGTTAGGGTTAGGGTTAGGGTTAGGGTTAGGGTTAGGGTTAGTGTTAGGTTTTGGGTTAGAGTGTTATGGTTAGTGTTAGGGTTAGCATTACGTTCAGGTTTAGGATTAGAGGTTAGGGTTAGTGTTAGTGATAGAGTTATCGTTAGGGTTAGGGTTTAGGGTTCGGGTTAGTGTTAGGGTTAGGGTTATCGTTACGTTTAGTGTAATGGTTATGTTTATGGTTAGGTTTAGATTTAACATTATTGATTTGGGTTAGGGTTAAGGTTAGGGTTAGGGTTAGGTTTAGGTGTTGTGGTAAGGGTTACGGTTATGGTTAGGATTAAGTTTACGGTTAGGGCTTATTGTTAGGTCTCAGGGTTAGGGGTTAGGTTTATGGGTAGGTTTAGGTTTAGGGTTAGGGTTAGGTTTAGGTTTAGTGTTAGGGTTATGGTTGGGGTAAAGTTAGTGTTAGCGTTAACGTTAGGGTTTATGGTTAGGGTCAGGTTTAATATTAGGGTTATGTTTTGGTTTAGGGTTAGGGGTTACGGTTAGTGGTTAGGGTTAGTTTTAGGGTTAGTGTTAGGGATTAGAGTTAAGATTAGGATTATTGTTAGTGTTAGGATTAGGGTTAGTGTTATGGTTTGGGTTTGGGTTATGGTTAGTGTTAGTGTTAGGGTGTAGGGTGAGGGTAACATTATGGTTCTGTTTTGGGTTACAGTTACGGTTAGGGTGGCGTTTAAAGTTAGTTTTAGTGTTCGGGTTAAGATTAGGGTTAATGTTAGTGTTACAGGTTAGGGTTAGGTGTTAGGGGTTAGGATTCAGGTTAGGGTTAGATCTAGACAGGGTTAGCGTTAGGGTTAGGGTTAGGGTTAAGGGTAGGATTATTGTAGGATTAGGTTTATGCTTAGCATTCTGGATAGGGTTAGAGTTTGGGGTGAGGGTTAGGTGTAGAGTCAGGGTTAGGGTTAGGGTTAGGGTTAGGGGTTAGGGTGAGGGTAAATTTAGGGTTTGTTTTAGGGATACGATTAGGGTTAGGGTTATGGTTAGGGTTAGGGTTAAGTTTAGGGTTAATGTTAAGTTTACGGTTTAGGGATAGGTGTTAGTGGTTAGGATTAGGATTAGGGTTATAGCTAGAGAGTGTTTGGGTTAGGGTTAGGTTTTTGGTTACAGTTTAGCATCATGATTAGGGTTAGGCTTCATGCTAGGGTTAGGGTTTTTGTTAGGGTTAGAGGTTAGGGTTAGGTTTAGGGCTAGGGTCAGAGGTTAGAGTTCAGGTTAGGGTTACGATTAGTGTTAGGGTTAAATTTAAGGGATTGGGTTAGGGATAGGTTTAGGGTTAGTGCTTCCAGTTAGGGGTTAGGTTTAGGGGTTAGAGGTTAGGGTTAGTGTTATGGTTAGGTTAGGGGTACCATTAGGGTTAGAGAGTTAGGTTTAGTGTTAATGTTAAGGTTAGGTTTAGAGGTTAGGGTTAGGGTTTGATATAGGGTTATGGTTATGGTTATTGTTATGGTTAAATTTAGGCATTAGGGTTACGGTTAGTGTAAGGGTTAGGGTTACGGTTATGGTTGGGGTTATGATTAGGGTGATGGTGAGGGTTAGGGCTAGGTTTGGTGTTAGGTTTAGGGATTAGGGTTAGGTTTAGAGGTTAGGGTTTAGGTAGTGTTAGGGTTAGTTTTAGGGTTATGGGTTAGGGTTATTCTTAGGGCTCCTGTTATGGTTAGGGGTTAGGGTTTGGGTTAGGTTTAGGGTTAGGTTGAGTGTTAGAGTTAGGGGTTAGTCTTAGGGTTGGGATAGCATTCGACTTAGTGTTATGGTTAGGGTTAGCGTTATGGTTAGGGTTATGGTTAGGGTTAGCATTAGGATTAGGTTTAGGTTTAGGGTTAGGGTTAGGTTTAGGGTTAGAGTATTAGGGTTAGTGTTAGGGTTAGCATTATGTTTAGGTTTAGGATTAGTGTTAGCGATAGGGTTATCGTTAGGGTTAGGGTTTAGGGTTCAGGATCGTGCTCAGGTTAGGGTTAGTGTTATCGTTCTGTTTAGGGTTATGGTTATGGTTAGTGTTAGGTTTAGATTTAGGGTTATTGATTCGGATTAGTGTTAAGGTTAGGGTTAGGTTTAGGGTTACGGGTTGTGGTTAGGGTTATGGTTATAGTTAGGATTAAGTTTAGGGTTAGGGCTTAGTGTTAGGGCTCAGGGTTAGGGGTTAGGTTTATGGGTAGGGTTAGCGTTAAGGTTAGGGTTAGGGTTAGCGTTAGGGTTTTGCTTAGGGTAATGTTAGGGTTAGCGTTAGAGTTAAGGTTTAGTGTTAGTGTCAGATTTAGGATTAGGGTTCTGGTTAGGGTTCGGTTTAAGGATTAGGGTAAGGCCTAGATGTTTGGGGTTATGTTTAGGGTTACAGGTTAGTGTTACAGGTTAGGTTAATGTTTAGCGTTAAGTTTAGGGTTAGAGTTAGGGTTAGGGATAGGTTACGGTTAGGCTTACGGGTTAGGGAGAAGCTAAATTTATTGTTCGTTTTAGGGTTACAATTAGGGTTGCGGTTAGGGTTAGGGTTAGGGTTCATGTTACGGTTAATATTAGGGTTACGGTTTAGGGTTAGGGCTTAAGGTTTAGGATTAGGTTTAGTGTTAGAGCTAGACAGGGTTATGTTCATGGTTAGGGTTAGGGTTATCATAGGGTTAGGGTTAGGTTTAGGGTTGGGGTTTGAGTTTAGCATCAGGGTTAGCGTTACGCTTAGTGTTACGGTTAGGGTTATTGTTAGGATTAGAGGTTAGGGTTATGCTTAGATTTAGGGTCAGACGTTAGGGTTAGGATTAGGGTTAGTGTTAGTTTTGTGATTCGGGTTGGTGTTAGGTTTAGGGTTAGTGTTTAATGTTAGGGTTTAGGGTTTAGGGTTAGTGGTAGTGTTAGTGTTAGGGTTAGGGTTAGGTTTAAGTTTATGTTTAGAGTTTAGGATTAGGTTTAGAGATAGATTTATGGTTATGCTTATGCTTAAGGTTTGGCGTTAGTGTTATGGTTAGTGTTAGTGTTAGGGTTACGGTTATGGTTAGGGCTATGATTAGGGTGATGGTTAGGGTTAGGGTTAGGTTTAGTGTATGGCTTAAGGATTAGGGTTAAGTTTAGGGGTTAGGGTTAAAGTTAGTGTTAGGGTTAAGGGTTAGGTTTACAGTTAGGGTCAGGGTTAGCTTTAGAGAGTTAGGGTTAGGGTTAGTATTAGTGTTAGGTTTCGGTCTATGGTTAGAGGTTAGGGTTAGGTTTAATGATAGGGTAATTTTTAGGTTTGGGGCTTAGGGTTAGGGTTAGGGTTAGTGTTAGCGTTAGGGTTAGGGTTATAGTTACGTTTAGGGTTAGGGTTAGAGTTAGGGTTAGGGATTTGAGGTAGGGTTAAAGTTAGGTTTAGGGTTAGGATTAGGGGTTGAGGTTAGGGTTAGGGTTAGTGTTAGGGTTAGGGCTTAGGGTTGGGGCTCAGGGTGAGGTTTTAGAGTTATGGGTAGGCACATGTTTAGGCTTAGGTTTATGGTTAATTTAGGGGTAGGTGTTAGGCTTAGGGTTAGTGTTTGGGTTAGGATTACAGTTAGGGTTAGGCTTAGGTTCAGTGTTAGGGTTAGGGTTAGAGTTAGTTTTAGGGATTTGTGTTAGGGTTAGGGTTAGTTTAAGGTTTATGGTTAGAGTTACAGTTCCAGTTAGGAGTTAGGGTTAGGTTTATGATTAGGGTTAGAGTTAAGGTTAATGTTAGTCGTTAGTTTTAGTGTTAGGGTTAGGATTAGAGTTAGTGTTAGGGTTAGGGTTAGAGAGTTAGGGTTAGGTTTGGAGTTAGAGTTACCATTAGTATTAGGGTTAGTTTTAGTATTAGAGGGTTAGATTTAGGTTTGGGGTTAGGGTTGCAATTAGGGTTTGGGTTAGGTTTAGGGTTAGTGTTAGTATTACTGTTAGGGATTAACGTTAGGGGTTAGGCTTAGGGTTATGGCTTAAGGTTAGGGGTTAGGATTAGGGGCTAGGATTATGGTTAGGGTTAGGATTAGGGTTATGGTTAGGTTTAGGGTTAGGGTTACCGTTAGGTTTAGAGATTAGGGTTAAGGTTAGGGTTAGGGTTACGGTTAGGTTTAGAGCTTACTGTTATTGTTAGGGTTAGGGTTAGGTTTATGGTTATAGTTATGGTGAGGTTTAGATTTAGGGTTACTTTTAGGGTTAGAGATGATGTTTAGTGTTAGTGTTAGGCTTAGGGTTAGGGTTAGGGTTAGGATTAGGGTTAGGTTTAGGGTTAGAGGGTTAGGGTTAGGTTTAGGTTAGAATTTATGGTTATGGTGAGGGTTAAGGTTAGGGTAAGAGTTAAGTTTCAGGTTACTGTTAGGGTTAGGGTTAGTGTTAGGTTTAGGGTTAGGTTTAAGGTTAGGGTTAATGTTAAGGTTATGTGTTAGGGATAAGGGTAGTGGTTATGATTAGGGTTAGGGTTAGAGCTAGCCAGGGTTTATGTTAGGGTTAGGGTTAGGGGAATCGTAGGGTGAGAGTTAGGGTTAGGGTTAGGGTTAAGGTTATTTGTTAGTTTTAGTGTTAGCTTTAAGGTTAGAGTTAGGGTTAGGGTTAGTGTTAGAGGGTTAGGGTTATGTTTACGGTTCGGGTTATCATTAGGGTTAGGGTTAGTTTTAGGGTTAGAGGGTTAGGGTTAGGGTTAGGCTTAAGGGTAGTGTTATCATAGGATTACATTTAGGCTTAAGGTTAGGGTTAGGGTTAGAGTTTAGGTTGAGGGTTACGGGTAGATTTAGGGTTAGGTTTAGGGTTACTGTTAGGTTTAGAGGTTAGGGTTAGGGTTAGTTTTAGAGGGTTAGGGTTAGGTTTAGGGTTAGAGGTTAGGGTTATGGTTAGCTTTAAGTTTAGGGTTAGAGTTAGGGTTAGGGTTATGTTAGGGTTAGGCTTATGGCCAAGGTAAATATTGGGTTCATTTTAGGGTTACGATTAAGGTTAGCATTACGGTTCAGGGTTAGGGTTAGGGTTAGGGTTAGGATTAGGGTTAATATTAGGGTTAATATTAGGGTTCCGGTTTAGGGTTAGGGCTTAGGGTTTAGGATTAGGTTTAGTGTTAGAGCTAGACAGGGTTAAGGTTATGGTTAGCGTTAGGGTTATTTTAGGGTTAGGGTTAGGTTTAGGGTTAGTGTTAGAGTTTAGCGTCAGGGTTAGGGTTACGCTTAATTTTATGATTAGGGTTATTGTTAGGGTTAGAGGTTAGGGTTATACTTAGGTTTAGGGTCAGAGGTTAGGGTTAGGATTAGTGTTAGGGTTAGTTTTATGGTTTGGGTTAGGGTTAGGTTTAGGGTTAGTGTTTAATGTTAGGGTTGAGGGTTTAGGGTTAGTGGGTAGGGTTAGTGTTAGGGTTAGGGTTAGAGGGTTATGGTTAGTGTTAGGGTTAACTTTATGTTTAGAGTTTAGTGTTAGGTTTAGAGATAGGGTTATGGTTATGCTTATGGTTAGGGTTAGGGGTTAAGGTTACTGTTAGTGTTAAAGTTAGGGTTACAGTTATGGTTAGGGCTATGATTAGTGTGACGGTTAGGGTTAGGGTTAGGTTTAGTGTATGGCTTAGGGATTAGGGTTAGGTTTAGGGGTTAGGGTTACGGTTAGTGTTAGGGTTAGTGTTAGGGTTAAGGGTTAGGGTGACAGTTAGGGTTAGGGTCAGGTTTAGGATTAGAGGGTTAGAATTAGGGTTAGCGTTAGCATTAGGTTTCGGTTTATGGATACAGGTTAGGGTTAGATTTAGTGATAGGGTTATTTTTAGGTTTGGGGCTTTGGGTTAGGGTTAGGGTTAGAGTTAGCGTTAGGGATTTGGGGTAGGGTAAAAGTTAGGGTTAGGGTTAGGGGTTGAGGTTAGGGTTAGGGTTATGGTTAGTGTTAGAGTTAGAGCTTAGCGTTGGGGCTCAGGGTGAGGGGTTAGGGTTATGTGTAGGGTTAGGGTTACTGTTAGGTTTAGGGTTAGGGTTAGGGTTAGTTGTTAGGCTTAGGCTTAGTGTTAGGTTTAGGATTACGGTTGGGGTTAGGCTTAGGTTTAGTGTTAGGGTTAGGGTTAGAGTTAGGTTTAGGGATTTGGGTTAGGGTTAGGGTTAGGTTAAGGGTTATGGTTAGAGTTACAGTTACAGTTAGGAGTTAGGGTTAGGTTTATGATTAGGGTTAGAGTTAAAGTTAAGGTTAGTGGTTAGTTTTAGTGTTAATGTTTCATTTAGAGTTAGGGTTAGGGTTAGAGGCTTAGGGTTAGGTTTGTGGTTAGGGTTACCATTAGGGTCAGGGTTAGTTTTAGGATTAGAGGGTTAGAATTAGGTTTGGGGTTAGGGTTGCCATTAGGGTTTGGGTTAGGTTTAGGGTTATTGTTAGTTTTAGTGTTAGGGCTTAATGTTAGGGGTTAGGCATAGGGTTATGGCTTAAGGTTAGGGGTTAGGATTAGGGGTTAGGATTATGGTTAGGGTTAGGGTTAGGATTAGGGTTACGGTTAGGTTTAGGGTTAGAGTTACGGTTAGGTTTAGAGATTAGGGTTAAGGTTAGGGTTAGGGTTATGATTAGGGTTAGAGGTTAGGTTTATTGTTAGGGTTAGGGTTAGGTTTATGGTTAAGTTATGGTGAGGTTTATATTTAGGGTTACTTTTAGGGTTAGAGATTAGGTTTAGCGTTAGGGTTAGGGTTAAGGTTATGTGTGTGGTTAGGGTTAGGTTTAGAGGGTTAGGGTTAGGTTTAGGTTAGAATTTATGGGTATTAGGGTTAAGGTTAGGGTTAGAGGTAGTGTTCCGGTTCAGGTTAGGGGTTAGGGTGAGGGTATATTTAAGGGTTGTTTTAGGGTTACGATTGGGGTTAGGGTTACAGTTAGGGTTAGGGTTAGTATTAGGGTTAGGGTTAGGTTTAAGTTTAGGGTTAATGTTAAGGTTACCTGTTAGGGATAGAGGTTAGTGGTTAGGATTAGGGTTAGGGTTAGAGTTAGCCAGGGTTTGAGTTAGGCTTAGGGTTAGGGGTATCATAAAGTGAGGGTTAGGGTTAGGTTTAGGGTTAGGGTTAGGGTTAGGGTTAGAGTTTAGTGTCATGGTTATGGTTAGGCTTAGTGTAAGGGTTAGGGTAACAGTTAGGGTTAGAGGTTAGGGTTAGGGTTATGTTTAGGGTCAGAGGTTAGGGTTTGGTTAGGGTTAGATTAGGGTTAGGGTTAGGGTTAGGTTTAGGGATACTACTTCTGGTTAGGGTTAGGGTTTATGGTTAGGGGTTAGGGTTAGTGTTAGGGTTAGGTTTAGAGAGTTAGGTTTAGTGTTAGGGTTAAGGTTATGTTTAGGGATTAGTGTTAGGTTTAGAGATAGGGTTATGGTTATGGTTATGGTTATGGTTATGGTTATGTTTATGGTTAGGGGTTTGGGTTATGTTAGTGTTAGGGTTAGGATTGCGGTTAGGTTTATGGTTAGGGTTAGGGTTATGTTTAGAGTTAGGGTTAGGATTTTGGGTTAGGGTTAGTGTTAGGTTCAGGGTTATGTTTAGGGTTACAGTTACAGTTAGGGGTTAGGGTTATGTTTAGGATTAGGGTTAGTGTTAGGGTTAACGTTGGTTGTTAGTTTTAGTGTTATGGTTAGGGTTAGGTTTATAGGTTTAGAGTTATGTTTGGTTTTAGGGTTACCATTAGGGTTAGAGTTAGGGTTAGGGTTAGGGTTAGTGTTAGGGTTAGTTTTAGGGTAAGGGTTAGTATTAGTGTTAGGGCTTAAGGTTAGGGGTTAGGCTTAGGGTTATGGCTTAAGGTTAGTGGTTAATTTTAGTGGTTAGTATTATGGTTAGGTCTAGGATTAGGGTTAGGCATACCATTAGTTTTAGGGTTAGCATTATGGTTACGTTTATAGAGTAGGGTTATGGTTATGGTTAGGGTTTGGGTTGCCGTTAGAGTTTGAGTTACGTTAAGGTTTAAATTTAGAGTTACGTTTAGGGTTGGAGATTAAGGTTAACGTTACAGTTATGGTTAGGGTTACTGTTAGGTTTAGAGCATTAGGGTTAGGTTTAGAGTTAAAAGTTAGGGCTATGGTTAGAGTTAATATTAGGGTTAGAGTTAGGGTTATGGTTAGGTTAGGGTTAGGCTTTGGGGTTAGGGTGAAGGTAAATTAGGGTTCGTTTTAGGGTTATGATTAGAGTTAGGGTTAGGCTTAATGTTACGATTAATGTTAGGGTTACGGCTTAGGGTTAATGCTTAGATGTTAGGTTTCAGTTTAGGGTTAGAGCTAGACAAGGTTATGGTTATGGTTAGTGTTAGGGTTATCATAGGGTTAGTGTTAGGTTTAGGGTTAGGTTTAGAGTTTAGCATCGGGATTAGGTTTAGGCTTAGTGTTAGGTTTAGGGTTATTTTTAGGGTTAGAGGTTAGGGTTATGCTTAGGTTTAGGGTCAGAGGATAGGCTTAGGGTTAGGGTTAGTTTTAGGGTTCGGGTTACGGTTAGTTTTAGGGCTAGTGTTTAGGCTTAGGGGTTAGGGTTTAGGGTTAGTGGTTAGGGTCAGTGTTAGGGTTAGGATTCGTGTTAGAGGATTAGGGTTAGTGTTAGGGTTAAGTTTAGGTTTAGAGGTTAGGGTTAGGTTTAGAGATAGGTTATGGTTATACTTATGGTTATGGTTAGGGGTTAGGGTTACGTTTAGTGTTAGGGTTAGGTTTATTGGTATGGTTAGGGTTATTGTTAGGGTGACGGTTAGGGTTAGGGTTAGGTTTAGTGTTAGGCTTAGGGATTAGGCGTAGGTTTAGGGGTTAGGGTTAGGGTTAGTGTTAGAATTAGTGTTAGGGTTAAGGGTTAGGGTTAGGGTTAGGCTTAGGGTTAGGGTTAGTGTTTGGCTTAGAGTGTTAGGGTTAGGGAAAGGGTTAGCTTTAGGTTTTGGTTTAAGGTTAGAGGTTAGGGTTAAGGTTAGTGATAGGCTTATTTTTAGGTTTGGGGTTAGGGTTTGGACTAAGGTTAGTGTTAGTGTTAGGGTTAGTGTTATATTTATGGTTAGTGTTAGGGTTAGATTTAGGGTTAGGGATTTGGTGTAGGTTTAAGGTTAGGGCTAGGGTTAGGGATAGGGGTTGAGGTTAGGGTTAGGGTTACGGTTACGGTTAGGGTTAGGGCTTACGGTTGGGACTCAGAGTTAGGGGTTAGGTTTATGGGTAAGGTTAGGGTTAGGGTTAAGGTTAAGTTTAGTGTTTTGTTTTAGTGTTAGGGTTAGAGTTAGGTTTAGGGTTAGGGTTAATTTAGGGTTAGGATTACCATTAGGGTTTGGGTTTGGTTTAGTGTTATGGTTAGTATTAGTGTTAGGGCTTAACGTTAGGGGTTAGGCTTAGGGTTTTTGCTTCAGGTTAGGGGTTACGATTAGGGATTAGGATTATTGATTGGGTTAGGGTTAGGATTTGGGTTATGCTTAGGTTTAGGATTAGGGTTATGGTTAGGTTTAGAGATCAGGGTTAGGGTTAAGGTTAGGGTTGGAACTTAAGGTTAGGGTTAGGGTTAAGTTTAGGGTTAGAGGTTATGGTTAGGGTTAAGGTTAGAGTTAGAGTTAGGGTTCATGTTAGGATTAGGGTTAGGGTTAGGGTTAGGGGTTAGGATGAGGTTAAATTTAGGGTTTGTTTTCGGGTTAAGGTTAGGGTTAGGGTTAGGGTTTAGGTTAGTGTTAATGTTAAGGTTATGTGTTAGGGATAGGGGTTAGTGGTTAGGAGTAGGTTTAGGGTTAGAGCTAGACAGGGTTTAGGTTTGGGTTAGGGTTAGAGTTAGGTTTAAATTTATTGTTACGTTTGTGTTAGAGATTAGGTTTAGCATTAGGGTTAGGGTTAGGGTTAGAAGGTTAGAGGTTATGGTTATTGTTAGGGTTAAGGTTAGAGTTAGAGTTAGGGTTCAGGTTAGGATTAGGTTTAGGGTAAGGGTTAGGGATTAGAGTGAGGGTAAATTTAGGGTTTTTTTAGGGTTAAGATTAGGGTTAGGTTAGGGTTAGGGTTAGTACTAAGGTTAGGGTTAGGGTTTAGGTTAGTGTTAATGTTAAGGTTATGCGTTAGGGATAGGGGTTAGTGGTTAGGAGTAGGTTTAGGGTTAGAGCTAGACAGGGTTTGGGTTTGGGTTAGGGTTAGGGTTAAAGTTATCGTAGGGTCAGGGTTAGGGTTAGGGTTAATGTTAGGGTTAGAGTTTAGCATCATGGTTAGGGTTAGGCTTAGTGTTAGGGTTAGGCTTATAGTTAGGGTTAGAGGTTAGAGTTAGGGTGAGAGGTTAGAGTTCGGGTTAGGGTTAGGATTAGTCTTAGGTTTAGTTTTAGGGTTCGGGTTAGGCTTAGGTTTAGGGTTAGTGCTAAGGGTTAGGGCTTAGGGCTCAAGGTTAGGGGTTATGGTTAGTGTTAGGGTTAATGTTAGGGTTAGAGATTTAGGTTTGATGTTAGCATTTAACTTAGGTTTAGAGGTTAGGGTTAGGGTTAGAGATAGGGTTATGGTTTAGGTTATGGTTAGGGTTAGGGGTTAGGGTTATGGTTAGTGTTAGGGTTAGGGTTACGGTTATGGTTAGGGTTATGATTAGGCTGACGTTTAGTGTTAGGTTTAGGTTTAGTGTTAGGCTTTGGGATTAGGATTACGTTTAGGGGTTAGGGTTAGTGTAGTGTTAGGGTTAGTGTTAGGGTTAACAGTTAGGGTTAGGTTTAGGGTTAGCATTAGGTTTAGGGTTAGGATTAGAGGTTAGGGTTAGGGTTAGCATTAGTGATAGGGTTTTCCTTAGGGTTATGATTTCGGGTTAGGTTTAGGGTTAGTGTTAGAGTTAGGGTTAGTGTTAGGGTTATGGTTAGGGTTAGGGTTAGGGTTAGAGTTAGTGTTAGGGATTTTGGTTAGGGTTAATGTTAGGGTTAGGGTTAGGATTAGGTTTACGGTTAGGTTTAGGGTTAGGGTTACAGTTAGGTTTAGAGATTAGGGTTAGGTTTAGGGTTATGGTTAGATTTTGAGGTTAGGGTTAAGATTAGGGTTAGGGTTAGGGTTAGTACTAGGGTTAGGGTTAGGGTTTAGGTTAGTGTTAATGTTAAGGTTATGCATTAGGGATAGCAGTTAGTGGTTAGGAGTAGGTTTAGGGTTAGAACTAGACAGGGTTTGGGTTTGGGTTAGGGTTAGGGTTAAAGTTATCGTAGGGTCAGGGTTAGGGTTAGGGTTAATGTTAGGGTTAGAGTTTAGCATCATGGTT
The DNA here is from genome assembly GCF_034190915.1 of Cavia porcellus. NCBI lineage: Eukaryota > Metazoa > Chordata > Mammalia > Rodentia > Caviidae > Cavia > Cavia porcellus. The sequence goes on from NW_026947518.1 coordinate 8,799,742, forward strand.
AGGCTTAGGCTTAGTGTTAGGGTTAGGCTTATAGTTAGGGTTAGAGGTTAGGGTTAGGGTTCGGGTGAGAGGTTAGAGTTCAGGTTAGGGTTAGGATTAGTCTTAGGTTTAGTTTTAGGGTTCGGGTTAGGCTTAGGTTTAGCGTTAGTGCTAAGGGTTAGGGCTTAGGGCTCAAGGTTAGGGGTTATGGTTAGTGTTAGGGTTAATGTTAGGGTTAGAGATTTAGGTTTGATGTTAGCATTTAACTTAGGTTTAGAGGTTAGGGTTAGGGTTAGAGATAGGGTTATGGTTTAGGTTATGGTTAGGGTTAGGGGTTAGGGTTATGGTTAGTGTTAGGGTTAGGTTTACGGTTATGGTTAGGGTTATGATTAGGCTGACGTTTAGTGTTAGGTTTAGGTTTAGTGTTAGGCTTTGGGATTAGGGTTACGTTTAGGGGTTAGGGTTAGTCTAGTGTTAGGGTTAGTGTTAGGGTTAACAGTTAGGGTTAGGTTTAGGGTTAGCATTAGGTTTAGGGTTAGGATTAGAGGTTAGGGTTAGGGTTAGCATTAGTGATAGGGTTTTCCTTAGGGTTATGATTTCGGGTTAGGTTTAGGGTTAGTGTTAGAGTTAGGGTTAGTGTTAGGGTTATGGTTAGGGTTAGGGTTAGAGTTAGTGTTAGGGATTTTGGTTAGGGTTAATGTTAGGGTTAGGGTTAGGATTAGGTTTATGGTTAGGTTTAGGGTTAGGGTTACAGTTAGGTTTAGAGATTAGGATTAGGTTTAGGGTTATGGTTAGATTTTGAGGTTAGGGTTAAGATTAGGGTTAGGGTTAGGGTTAGTACTAGGGTTAGGGTTAGGGTTTAGGTTAGTGTTAATGTTAAGGTTATGCATTAGGGATAGCAGTTAGTGGTTAGGAGTAGGTTTAGGGTTAGAACTAGACAGGGTTTGGGTTTGGGTTAGGGTTAGGGTTAAAGTTATCGTAGGGTCAGGGTTAGGGTTAGGGTTAGTTTTCGGTTTAAAGTTTAGCATCATGGTTAGGCTTAGGCTTAGTGTTAGGGTTAGGCTTATACTTAGGGTTAAAGGTTAGGGTTAGAGTTAGGGTGAGAGGTTAGAGTTCGGGTTAGGGTTAGGATTAGTTTTAGGTTTAGTTTTAGGGTTCGAGTTAGGCTTAGGTTTAGGGTTAGTGCTAAGGGTTAGGGCTTATGGCTCAAGGTTAGGGGTTATGGTTAGTGTTAGGGTTAATGTTAGGGTTAGAGAGTTATGTTTGATGTTAGCATTTAACTTAGGTTTAGAGGTTTAGGGTTAGGGTTAGAGATAGGGTTATGGTTTAGGTTATGGTTAGGGTTAGGGGTTAGGGTTACGGTTAGTGTTAGGGTTAGGGTTACGGTTATGTTTAGGGTTATGATTAGGCTGACGTTTAGTGTTAGGTTTAGGTTTAGTGTTAGGCTTTGGGATTAGGGTTACGTTTAGGGGTTAGGGTTAGTGTAGTGTTAGGGTTAGTGTTAGGGTTAACAGTTAGGGTTAGGTTTAGGGTTAGCATTAGTTTTAGGGTTAGGATTAGAAGTTAGGGTTAGAGTTAGCATTAGTGATAGGGTTTTCCTTAGGGTTATGATTTCGGGTTAGGTTTAGGGTTAGTGTTAGAGTTAGGGTTAGTGTTAGGGTTATGGTTAGGGTTAGGGTTAGAGTTAGTGTTAGGGATTTTGGTTAGGGTTAATGTTAGGGTTAGGGTTAGGATTAGGTTTACGGTTAGGTTTAGGGTTAGGGTTACAGTTAGGTTTAGAGATTAGGGTTAGGTTTAGGGTTATGGTTAGATTTTGAGGTTAGGGTTAAGATTAGGGTTAGGGTTAGGGTTAGTACTAGGGATAGGGTTAGGGTTTAGGTTAGTGTTAATGTTAAGGTTATGCATTAGGGATAGCAGTTAGTGGTTAGGAGTAGGTTTAGGGTTAGAACTAGACAGGGTTTGGGTTTGGGTTAGGGTTAGGATTAAAGTTATCATAGGGTCAGGGTTAGGGTTAGGGTTAGGGTTAGGTTTAAAGTTTAGCATCATGGTTAGGCTTAGTGTTAGGGTTAGGCTTATAGTTAGGGTTAAAGGTTAGTGTTAGGGTTAGGGTGAGAGGTTAGAGTTCGGGTTAGGGTTAGGATTAGTTTTAGGTTTAGTTTTATGGTTCGGGTTAGGCTTAGGTTTAGGGTTAGTGCTAAGGGTTAGGGCTTATGGCTCAAGGTTAGGGGTTATGGTTAGTGTTAGGGTTAATGTTAGGGTTAGAGTGTTAGGTTTGGTGTTAGCATTTAACTTAGGTTTAGAGGTTAGGGTTAGGGTTAGAGATAGGGTTATGGTTTAGGTTATGGTTGGGGTTAGGGGTTAGGGTTACGGTTAGTGTTAGGGTTAGGGTCACGGTTATGATTAGGCTGACGTTTAGTGTTAGGTTTAGGTTTAGTGTTAGGCTTTGGGATTAGGGTTACGTTTAGGGGTTAGGGTTAGTGTAGTGTTAGGGTTAGTGTTAGGGTTAACGATTAGGGTTAGGTTTAGGGTTAGCATTAGGTTTAGGGTTAGGATTAGAGGTTAGGGTTTGGGTTAGCATTAGTGATAGGGTTTTCCTTAGGGTTATGATTTCGGGTTAGGTTTAGGGTTAGTGTTAGAGTTAGGGTTAGTGTTAGGGTTATGGTTAGGGTTAGGGTTAGAGTTAGTGTTAGGGATTTTGGTTAGGGTTAATGTTAGGGTTAGGGTTAGGATTAGGTTTACGTTTATGTTTAGGTTTAGGGTTACAGTTAGGTTTAGAGATTAGGGTTAGGTTTAGGGTTACGGTTAGATTTAGAGGTTAGGGTTAAGATTAGGGTTAGAGTTAGGTTTAGCGTTAGGGTTACGGTGATGTTTAGGGTTAGGGTTACGTTTATGGTTAGAGATTAGGTTTAGCACTAGGGTTAGGGTTAGAGGATTAGGGTTAAGTTTAGCTTAGAGGTTATGGTTATGGTTAGGGTTAAAGTTAGGGTTAGAGTTAGGGTTCGGAATAGGGTTAAGTTTAGGTTTAGTGTTAGGGGTTAGGGTGAGGGTAAATTTAGGGTTGATTTAGGGTTACAATTAGGGTTAGGGTTATCGTTAGTGTTTGGGTTAGTATTAGGGTTTGGGTTAGGGTTAAGTTTAGGGTTAATGTTAAGGTTACTTGTTAGGGATAGGGTTAGTGGTTAGGGTTAGGGTTAGGGTTAGAGCTAAGCAGGTTTTGGGTAAGGGTTATTGTAGGGTCAGAGTAAAGGTTAGGGTTAGGGTTAGAGTTTAGCGTCATGGTTAGGGTTAGGCTTAGTGTTAGAGTTAGGGTTATTGTTAGGGTTAGAGGTTAGAGTTAGGTTTGGGTTAGTGTCAGGGGCTTCTGGTTAGTATTAGGATTAGGGTTAGTTTTAGTGTTTGGGTTAGGGTAGGTTTAGGGTTAGTACTTAGGTTTAGGTGTTAGGTTTAGTGTTAGTGTTAGGGTTAGGGTTAGAGAGTTAGGTTTAGTTTTAGGGTTAATGTTAGGTTTAGAGGTTAGGGTTAGGGTTAGAGATAGGGTTATGATTATGTTTAGGATTAGGGTTAGGGGGGTTGGGTTATGATTAGTGTTAGGGTTAGGATTACGGTTATGTTTAGGGTTATGATTAGTGTGACGGTTACGGTTAGGGTTAGGTTTAGTGTTAGGCTTAGGGATTAGAGTTAGGTTTAGGGGTTAGGGTTAGGGTAGTGTTAGGGTTAGTGTTAGGGTGAAGTGTTAGGGTTAGGGTTAGGGTTAGAGTTAGGGTTAGGGTTAGGGTTAAAGGTTAGTTTTTGGGTTAGGGTTAGTGATAGGGTTATCCTTAGGGTTAGGGTTTAGGGTTAGTTTTAGGGTTAATGTTAGAGTTAGGGTTAGTGTTAGGGTTAAGGTTAGTGTTATGGTTAGGGTTAGGTTTTGTCATAGCATTCTGATTAGACCTTAGTGTTATGGTTAGGGTTAGGGTTAAGGTTAGGGTTAGAGTTAGGATTAGTGGTTGATGTTAGGGTTTGGATTAGGGTTATGGTTAGAGTTGCGGTTAGGGTTAGGGTTAGAGTTGTGTGTTAGGTGTGGGGTTATGGGTAGGGTTCAGATTAGGGATAGGGTTAGGTTTAGCGTTAGGTTTAGCATTAGGGTTACGGTTAGGGTTAGAGTTAGGGTTAGAGATTTGGGTTAGGGTTAGGTTTAGGGTTATGGTTAGGGTTAAGGTTACAGTTAGGGTTTAGGGTTATGTTTAGGATTAGGGTTAGGGTTAGCCTTATGGTTAGGGTTAGTATTAGTGTTAGGGCTTAAGGTTAGGCATTGAGCTAAGGGTTATGGCTTAAGGTTAATGGTTAAGTTTAGGGGTTAGGAATTTCGTTAGGGTTAGGGTTAGGCATACCGTTTGCTTTAGGGTTAGAGTTACAGTTACATTTATAGATTAGGGTTTGGGTTAGGGTTAGGGTTAGGGTTAGGGTTAGGTTTAGGCTTATGGTTAGGGCTTGGGTTAGGGTTAGAGGTAGAGTTATGGTAAGATTTAGATTTAGAGTTACGTTTAGGGTTAGGGTTAGGGTTAGGGTTAGGGTTAGGGTTAGGGTTATATTTTAGGGTTAGTTTTTTGGTTAGGATTATGCTTAGTGTTAGTGTTAGGGTTAGGATTTGAGTTTAATGTTAGGGTTAGGGTTAAGGTGAGGTTTAGGTTTAGGGTTAGAGGTAGAGTTTAGGGTAATGGTTATTGTTAGTGTTAGGATTAGAGATCAGGGTTAGGGTTAGGGTTAGGTTTTGGCTTATGGTTATGGTTAGGGTTAGAGTGTTGTGTAAGTGTTAGGGTTAAGGTTAGCTTTAGAGTTTAGGGTTAGGATTAGAGGTAGGATTATGGTTATGGTTATGTTTATGGTTAGGGTTAGGGTTAGGGGTTAAGGTAAGTGTTACATTTCAGTTCTGTTTAGGGTTACAGTTAAGTTTAAGTTTGCGGTTAGGGTTAGGTTTAGGGTTAGGGTTAAGGTTAGGGCTAATGTTAGGGTTACGGGTCAGGATTAGGTGTTAGGGGTTAGGATTAGCGTTATGGTTAGAGCTAGACAGGGTTAGGTTTAGAGTTAGGGTTAAGGTTAGGTTTATCATAGGTTTATGGTTAGGCTTAGGGTTAGGGTCAGAGGTTAGCATCAGGGTTTGGGTTACAGTTAGGGTTAGGGTTTTTGTTAGGATTAGAGGTTAGTGTTAGTGTTAGGGTTAGGGTTAGGGTTAGGGTTAGGATTAAGGTTAGGGTTAATATTAAGTTTACGGGTTAGGGTTAGTGTTTAGGGGTTAGGATGAGGTTTAGGGCTAGAGATAGACAGGCTTAAGTTTAGGGTTAGGGTTAAGGTTACGGTTATCGTAGGGTTAAGGTTAGGGTTAGGGTTAGGGTTAGGCTTAGGGTTAGATGTTAGGGTTAGGTTTAGGGTTAGGGTTATGGTTAGTGTTAGTGTTACTGTTAGGATTAGGGTTAGAGTTTAGTGTTAGGGTTAGGATTAGGGTGAGTGTTAGGGTCAGGGTTAGAGGTAGAGTGTCAGGTAATGGTTAGTGTTAGTGTTAGGATTAGCGGTCAGGGTTATGGTTAGTGTTAGTGTTAGTGTTAGGGTTCAGATTAGAGTTAGGATTAGGGTTAGAGGGTTAGGTTTAGTGTTAGGGTTAAGGTTAGGGTTAGGGTTAGTGTTAGGATTAGCGTTAGGGTTAGGGTTAGGGGTTAGGGTGAGGGTTACATTAGGGTTCTGTTTAGGGTTACGGTTACAGTTAGGGTTAAGTTTAGGTTTAGGGTTATGTTTGGGATTAATGTTAGTGTTAGTGTTAGTGTTAGGGTTAGGGTCAGGGTTAGAGGATTAGGGTTAGTGGTAGGGATAGGGTTAAGTTTAGAAGTTAGGGTTAGGGTTAGAGATAGGGTTAGCATTATTGTTATGGTTAGGGATAAGGTTTGGCGTTAGGGTTAGGGTTAGTGTTAGTGTTAGGATTATGGTTATGGTTAGGGTTATGAGTAGGGTGAAGGTTAGGGTTAGGGTTAGGTTTATTGTTAGGCTTAGGAATTCCGGTTAGGTGTAGGGTTAATCTTAGGGTTAGTGTTAGCATTATGCTTATGGTTATGTTTAGGGTTGGGATTAGCTTTTGGCTTAGTGTTAGGGTTAGAGTTTAGGGTTAGGGTTAGTGTTACAGTTAGGGTTAGGGTTAGGGTTAGGGGTTAGGGTGAGTGTTACGTTAGGGTTCTTTTTAGGGTTACGGTTAGGGTTAGGGTTCAAGTTAGGGTTAGGTTTAGGGTTAGTGTTAGGGTTAGTTTTAGGGTTAAGCTTAGGGTTAATGTTAGGGTTACAGATTAGGCATATGGGTTAGGGGTTAGGATTAGATTTAGGGTTAGAGCCAGACAGGGTGAGGGTTAGAGTTAGGATTAAGTTTACGTTTATCATAGGGTCAGGGTTAGGGTTAGGTTTAGGGTTAGGGTTAGAGATTAGGTTTATTCTTAAGGTTACGGTTAGGGTTACGATTAGGGTTAGGCTTAGAGTTAGAGTTTAGGGAAAGCGGTAGTATTATGGTTAGGGTTAGAGGTCAGGGTTAGGGTTAATATTTGCGTTAGGGTTAGGCTTATGGTTAGGGTTTAGGGTTAGTGTTAGGGTTATGGTTAGGGTAATGTCAGGGTTAGCGTTAGTGTTAGGGTTTAGGGTTAGGGTCAGATTTAGGATTAGGGTTATTGTTAGGGTTCGGTGTTAATGTTAGTGTTTAGGATTAGGGTTAGGGTTAAGGATTAGGGTTACAATTAGGGTTAGTGTTAGAGTTAGGAGTTAGTGTTAGGCTTAGGGGTTAAGGTGAGGGTAACATTAGGGTTCTGTTTAGTGTTAGAGTTGGGGTTAGGGCTGCGGATAGGGTAGGGTTAGAGTTATCGTTATTATTAGGTTTAAGGTTAGGGTTAATGTTAGAGTTACAGTTTACTGTTATGGTTTAGGGGTTAGGATTCGGGTTAGGGTTAGAGCTAGACAGGGCTAGGGTTAGTTTTAGGGTTAAGGGCAGGGTTATCATAGGGTTACGGTTAGGCTTAGGGTTAGGGTTAAAGGTTAGGGTTAGGATGAGATTTAGAGTTAGGGTTAGGGTTATTTTTAGGATTAGAGGTTACGGTTAGGATTAGGGTTAAGGTAAGGGTTAATGTTAGGGTTACAGGTTAGGGTTAGGGGTTAGGGGTTAGGATTAGGGTTGGAGTTAGAGCTAGACAGGCTTAGGGTTAGGGTTAGGGTTAAGGTTAGGGTTAGCGTAGGATTAGGGTTAGGTGTAGGGTTAGGGTTAGAGGTTAGGGTGATGGTTAGGGTTAGAGTTAGAGTTAGGGTTAGGTTTATTGTTAGGATTAGAGGTTAGGGTTAGGGTTAAGTTTAGGGTTAGGGTTAGTGTTAGTGTTAGATGTTAGGGTTCGGTTTAGGGTTAGGGTTATGGTTAATGTTAGTGTTAAGGTTAGGGTTAGAGTTTCGTGTTAGTGTTAGGGTTAGGATGAGGGTTAGGGTTAGGGTTAGAGTTAAAATTTAGGTACTTGTTTCGGTTAGTGTTAGGGTTAGATGTCAGGGTTACGGTAAGTGGTAGGGTTGGTGTTAGAGTTTTTGATTAGTGTTAGGGTTAAGTTTAGTGTTAGGGTTAGGGTTGGGTTAGGGGTTAGGGTTAGGTTTAGGGTTAACATTAGGGTTAGTGTTAGTGTTAGGGTTAGGGTTAGGTTCAGAGGTTAGGGTTAGGGTTAGGGTTTGGTTTAGGGTTAGGGTTAGAGTTAGAGTTTAGGGTTAGGGTTCTGGTTAGAGTTAGGGTTAGGGTTAGGGTTACACTTAGAGGGTTAGAGTTAGGTTTAGGGTTAGAGGTTAGGGTTATGGTTAGGTTGAAGTTTAAGGTTTGAGTTAGGGTTATGGTTAGGGTTAGGGGTGAGGGTAAATTTAGGGTTTGGTTTAAGGTTACGGTTAGGGTTAGTGTTACAGTTAGGTTTAGGGTTAGGTTTAGGGTTAATGTTATGGTTAATATTAGGGTTTCGGGTTAGGGTTGAGGGTTAGGGTTTAGGATTAGCATTAGGGTTAGAGGTAGACAGGGTTAGGTTTAGGATTAGGGTTATCATAGGGTTAGGGTTAGGTTTAGGGTTACAGTTTAGTGTCAGGGTTAGGGTTAGGCTTGTGTTATGGTTAGGGTTATTTTTATGGTTAGAGTTTAGTGTTACAGTTGGGGTTAGGGTCAGAGGTTAGTGTTTAGATTTAGTTTTTAGGGTTTATGGTAAGGGTTTAGAGTAAGTGTTAGGTTTAGGGTTAGGTTTAGGGTAGGGTTTAGAGGTTTATGGTTAGTGAAAGGGTTAAGGTTAGGTTTAGAGTTTAGCATTTTGGTTAGAGATAGGGTTAGGTTTATGGTTATGGTTAGGGGTTAGGGTTAGGGTTAGCGTTAGGTTTAGGGTTAGGCTTAAGGTTAGGGTTAGGGATCGGGTTAATGTGAGGCTTAAGGTTCGGGTTAGGGTTAGTTTTGCCGTTAGGCATTTGGGCTAGGGTTAGGGTTAGGGTCAGGGTTAGGGTTAGGGTTAGGGTTAGGGTTAGTGTTAGGATTATGGTTAGGGTAAAATTAGGGTTAGCGTTAGGGTTAGGGTTAGGATTAGGATTTGGGTTAGGGGTTAGGGTTAGTATTAGGGTTGGGTGTAGGGTGAGGGTAAATTTAGGCTTCTGTTTAGGGTTACAGTTAGGGTTAGGGTTGCCTTTAGGGTTAGGGTTAGTGTTAGAGTTTAGGTTAGGGTTAATGTTAGGGCTACGGGTTAGGGTTAGGTGTTAGGGGTTAGGATCTGGGTTATGGTTAGAGCTAGACAGGGTTAGGGTTAGGGTTAGGGTTAGGGTTAGGGTTAGGGTTAGGGTTAATGGTAGGGTTATCATAGGATTACGTTTAGGCTTAGGGTTAGAGTTTAGGGTGTGGGTTAGAGGTAGAGTTAGTGTTAGTGTTAGGGTTATTGTTAGGTTTAGAGGTTAGGGTTAGGGTTAGGGTTAAGTTTAGGGTTAGAGTTAGGGATAGGGTGAGGGTTAGGTTTAGGTTTAGATTTAGAGTTTAGAGTGTAGGGTAATTGTTAGTGTTAGTGTTAGGGTTAGAGTTCAGGATTAGGGTTAGGGTTAGTGTTAGGGGTAGGGTTAGAGTTAGGGATTAGGGTTAGGGTTAAGGTTAGGGTTAGGAGTTGGTTTAGATTTAGGATTAGGGTTATTTTTAGGATTAGATGTTAGGGTTAGAATTAGGGTTAAGGTTAGTGTTAATGTTAGGGTTACTTGTTAGGGTTAGGGGTTAGGATTATGGTTAAGGTTAGAGCTAGACAGCCTTAGGGTTAGGGTTAGGGTTAAGGTTAGTGTTATCGTATGATTAGGGTTAGGTTTAGGGTTAGGGTTAGAGGTTAGGGTGATGGTTAGGGCTAGAGTTAGAGTTATGGTTAGGGTTATTGTTAGGATTAGAGGTTAGGGTTAGGGTTAGGGTTAAGTTTAGGGATAGAGTTAGTATTAGTGTTAGATGTTAGGGTTCGGTTTAGGGTTAGGGTTATGGTTAGTGTTAGTGTTAGGGTTAGGGTTAGAGTTTAGTGTTAATATTAGGGTTAGGGTGACGGTTAGGTTTAGGGTTAGAGTTAAAATTTAGGTGCTTGTTTTGGTTAGTGTTAGGGTTAGAGGTCAGGGTTACGGTAAGTGTTAGGTTTGAGGTTAGAGTTACTGATTAATGTTAGGGTTAAGTTTAGTGTTAGTGTTAGGGTTAGGGTTAGGGTTTGGGTAAGGGGTTAGAGTTAGTTTTAGGGTTAATGTAGGGTTAGTGTTAGTGTTAGGGTTAGGGTTAGGTTCAGAGTTTAGGGTTAGGTTTAGGGTTAGGGTTAGGGTTAGGGTTAGGGTTAGGGTTAGGTTTAGGGTTTGGTTTAGGGTTAGGTTAGAGTTAGAGTTTAGTGTTAGGGTTCTGGTTAGGGTTAGGGTTAGGGTTAGGGTTATGGTTACACTTAGAGGGTTAGGGTTAGGTTTAGGGTTAGAGGTTAGGGTTATGGTTAGGTTGAAGTTTAAGGTTTGAGTTAGGGTAATGGTTAGGGTTAGGGGTGAGGGTAAATTTAGGCTTCGGTTTAAGGTTACGGTTAGGTTTAGTGTTACGGTTAGGGTTAGGGTTAGGTTTAGGGTTAATGTTAGGGTTAATATTAGGGTTTTGGGTTAGGGTTGAGGGTTACGGTTTAGGATTAGCATTAGGGTTAGAGGTAGACAGGATTAGGATTAGGGTTAGGGTTATCATAGGGTTAGGTTTAGGGTTAGTTTTAGGGTTACAGTTTAGTCTCAGGGTTAGGGTTAGGCTTGTGTTAGGGTTGGGGTTATTTTTATGGTTAGAGGTTAGTGTTAGAGTTAGGGTTAGGGTCAGAGGTTAGTGTTTAGAGTTAGTGGTTAGGGTTTATGATTAGGGGTTAGAGTTAGTGTTATGGTTATGGTTAGGGTTAGGTTTAGGGTTGGGTTTAGAGGGTTATGTTTAGTTTTAGGGTTAAGGTTAGGTTTAGAGTTTAGGGTTTTGGTTAGAGACAGGTTTAGGGTTATGGTTATGGTTAGGGGTTAGGGTTAGTTTATGGTTAGGCTTAAGGTTAGGGTTACGGATCGGGTTAATGTGAGGTTTAAGGTTCGGGTTAGGGTTAGTTTTGCCGTTAGGCATTTGGTCTAGGGTTAGGTTTAGGGTCAGGGGTAGGGTTAGGGTTAGGGTTAGGGTTAGGGTTAGGGTTAGTGTTAGGATTATGGTTAGGGTAAAGTTAGGGATAGTGTTAGGGTAAAGTTAGGGCTAGCGTTAGGGTTAGGGTTAGGGTTAGGATTTGGGTTAGGGGTTAGGGTTAGTGTTAGGGTTGGTGGTAGGGTGAGGGTAAATTTAGGCTTCTGTTTAGGGTTACAGTTAGGGTTAGGGTTGCCTTTAGGGTTAGGGTTAGTGTTAGGGTTTAGTTTAGGGTTAATGTTAGGGTTACAGGTTAGAGTTAGGTGTTAGGGGTTAGGATTCTTGTTTGGGTTAGAGCTAGACAGGTTTAGGGTTAGGGTTAGGGTTAGGGTTAAGGGTAGGGTTATCATAGGATTACGTTTAGGCTTAGGGTTAGGGTTAGGGTGAGAGTTTAGGGTGTGGGTTAGAAGTAGAGTGAGGTTAGGGTTAGGGTTATTGTTAGGTTTAGGGTTAGGGTTCGGGTTAGGATTAGGTTTAGAGGTAGGGTTAGGGTTGTTGTTAGGATTAGAGGTTAGGGTTAGGATTAGGGTTAAGTGTAGGCTTAATGTTAGGGTTACAGGTTAGGATTAGGGGTTAGGGGTTAGGTTTAGGGTTAGGGTTAGAGCTAGACAGGCTTAGGGGTAGGGTTAGGGTTAAGGTTACGGTTATCTTAGAATTAGGGTTAGAGGTTAGGGTGATGGTTAGGGCTAGAGTTAGAGTTAGGGTTAGGGTTATTGTTAGGATTAGAGGTTAGGGTTAGGTTTAGGGTTAAGTTTAGGGTTAGGGTTAGTGTTAGTGTTAGATGTTAGGGTTCAGTTTAGGGTTAGTGTTATGGTTAGTGTTAGTGTTAGGGTTAGGGCTAGTGTTTAGTGTTAGTATTAGGGTTAGGGTGAGGGTTAGTTTAGGGTTAGAGTTAAAATTTAGGTACTTGTTTTGGTTAGTGTTAGGGTTAGAGGTCAGGGTAATGGTAAGTGTTAGGGTTTGGGTTAGAGCTACTGATTAATGTTAGGGTTAAGTTTAGTGTTAGGGTTAGGGTTAGGGTTAGGTTTTTGGTAAGGGGTTAGAGTTAGGTTTAGGGTTAATGTTAGGGTCAGTTTTAAGCTTAGGGTTAGGGTTAGGTTCAGAGGATAGTTTTAGGGTTAGGGTTTGGTTTAGGGTTAGGGTTAGAGTTAGAGTTTAGGGTTAGGGTTCTGGTTAGGGTTAGGGTTAGGCTTATGGTTACACTTAGAGGGTTAGGGTTAGGTTTAGGGTTAGAGGTTAGGGTTATGGTTAGGTTTAAGTTTAAGGTTTGAGTTAGGGTTATGGTTAGGGTTAGGGGTGAGGGTAATTTAGGGTTTGGTTTAAGGTTAGGGTTTAGGGTTTTGGTTAGGGTTGATGTTACCGTTACTGTTAGGTTTAGGTTTAGGGTTAATGTTAGGGTTAATATTAGGGTTTTGGGTTAGGGTTTCGGGTTAGGGTTTAGGATTAGCATTAGGGTTAGAGGTAGATAGGGCTAGGGTTAGGATTAGGGTTATCATAATGTTAGGGTTAGGGTTAGGTTTAGGGTTAGAGTTTAGTGTCAGGGTTAGGGTTAGGCTTGTGTTAGGGTTAGGGTTATTTTTATGGTTAGAGGTTAGTATTAGAGTTAGGGTTAGGGTCAGAGGTTAGTGTTTAGAGTTAGTGGTTAGGGTTTATGATTAGGGGTTAGAGTTAGTGTTAGGGTTAGGGTTAGGTTTAGGGTTCGGTTTAGAGGGTTAAGTTTAGTTTTAGGGTTAAGGTTATGTTTAGAGTTTAGGTTTTTGGTTAGAGATAGGGTTAGGGTTATGGTTATGGTTAGGGGTTAGTTTTAGGGTTAGCTTTAGGATTAGGCTTAAGGTTAGGGTTAGGGATCGGGTTAATGTGAGGTTTAGGCTTCAGGTTAGGGTTAGTGTTGCCATTAGGCATTAGGGCTAGGGTTAGGTTTAGGGTCAGGGTTAGGGTTAGGGTTAGGGTTAGGGTTAGTATTATGGTTAGGGTAAATTTAGGGTTAGCATTAGGGTTACGGTTAGGGTTAGGATTTGGGTTAGGGGTTAGGGTTAGTGATAGGTTTGGGGGTAGGGTGAGGGTAAATTTAGGCTTCTGTTAGGGTTACAGTTAGGGTTAGGGTTGCCTTTAGGGTTAGGGTTAGTGTTAGATTTTAGGTTAGGGTTAATGTTAGGGTTACGGGTTAGGGTTAGGTGTTAGGGGTTAGGATTCGGGTTAGGGTTAGAGCTACACAGGGTTAGGGTTAGGGTTAGGGTTAGGGTTAAGGGTAGGGTTATCATAGGATTACGTTTAGGCTTAGGGTTAGAGTTTAGGGTGTGGGTTAGAGGTAGAGTTAGTGTTAGTGTTAGGGTTATTGTTAGGTTTATAGGTTAGGGTTAGGGTTAGGGTTAGGGTTAAGTTTAGGGTTAGAGTTAGGGATAGGGTGAGGGTTAGGGTTAGGTTTAGATTTAGAGTTTAGAGTTTGGGGTAATTGTTAGCATTAGTGTGAGGATTAGACTTCAGGGTTAGGGTTAGTGTTAGGGTTAGTGTTAGGGTTAGGTTTTGGGTTAGGGGTTAGAGTTAGGATTAGGGTTATGGTTAGTGTAGGGGTAGTTTTATGGTTAGGGTTAGGGCAGGTTCAGAGGTTAGTGTTAGGGTTACGGTTTGCGTTAGCGTTAGTGTTAGAGGTTTAGGGTTAAAGTTCAGGTTAGGGTTAGGGATTAGGGTTACCGTTATTGTTAGGGTTAGGGGTTAAGGTTAGGGTTAGGTTTAGGGTTATGGTTAGGGTTAGGGTTAGGGTTAGGGTTAGGGTTAGGGTTATAGTTAGAGTTAGGATTAGGGTTAGAGTTAGGGTTAGGGATTTGGGTTAGGGTTAAGGTTAGGTTTAGGGTTATGTTTAAGGTTGCGGTTACAGTTAGTGGTTAGTGTTATTTTTCAGATTAGGATTAAGGTTAGAGTTATGGTTAGGGTTTAGGGTGAGTGTTATGTTAGGGTTCTGTTTAGGGTTACAATTATGGTTAGGTTTATGGTTAATTTTAAGTTTAGGGTTAGGATTAGTGTTAGGTTTAGGTTTAGGGTTAAGCTTAGGGTTAATGTTAGGGTTATGGGTCAGGGATATTGGTTAGGGGTTAGGATTAGAGTTAGGGTTAGAGCTAGACAGAGTTAGGGTTAGGGTTAGGATTACGGTTAGGTTTATTGTAGGGTTAGTTTAGGGTTAGGGTTAGGGTTAGATTTAGGGTTAGAGATTAGCGATATTGTTATGTTTACAGTTAGGTTTATGGTTAGCGTTAGGCTTAGAGTTTAGGGAAAGCGGTATGGTTATGTTTAGGGTAAAGGTCAGGGTTAGGGTTAATATTTGCGTTAGGGTTAGGGTTAGGGTTAGGGTTAGGAATTAGTGTTAGTGTTAGGGTTATGGTTATGGTAAAGTCAGGGGTAGCATTAGGGTTAGGGTCAGGTTTAGGATTAGAGTTATGGTTACGGTTAGGTTTAGGAGTTAGGGTTAGTGCTTAGGGTTAGTGTTAGTGTTAGTGGTTAGGGTTAGGGTTAGTGTTAGGGTTAGGGTTAAGGATTAGTGTTACGATTAGCTTTAGTGCTAGGGTTAGGGTTTCGGTTAGGGGTTAGGGTTAGTGTTAGGTTAGGGGTTAGGGTGAGGTAACGTTAGGGTTCTGTTTAATGTTACAGTTGGGGTTAGAGTTGTGGATTGGTTAGGGTTAGGGTTAGGGTTAGTGTTAGGGTTAAAGTTAAGGTTAATGTTAGGGTTAAAGGTTACTGTTAGGGGCTAGTGGTTAGGAATCGGTTTAGGGTTAGAGCTAGACAGTGTGAGGGTTAGTTTTAGGGTTAAGTGCAGGGTTATCGTAGGGTTACGGTTAGGCTTAGGGTTAGGGTTAGAAGTTAGGTTTAGAGTTAGGGTTAGGGTTAGGGTTATTGTTAGGATTAGAGGTTAGGGTTAGGGTTAGGTTTAAGGTTAGGGTTAATGTTAGGGTTACGGGTTAGGGTTAGGGGTTAGGTGTTAGAATTAGGGTTAGGGTTATCATAGGGTTAGAGTTAGGGTTAGGGTTAGATTTTAGGGTGATGGTTAGGGCTAGAGTTAGGGTAAGCTTTAGGGTTATTGTTAGGGTTAGAGGTTAGGGTTCGGGTTAGGGTTAAGTTTAGGGTTAGAGGTAGTGTTAGATATTAGGGTTCGGTTTAGGTCTAGGGTTATGGTTAGTGTTAGTGTTAGGGTTAGAATTAGGGTTAGAGTTTAGTGTTAGTGTGAGGGTTCCGGTGAGGGTTATGGTTAGGGTTAGAGTTAGAGTTTAGGGTAATTGTTTGGGTTAGTGTTAGGGTTAGAGGTTAGGGTTAGGGTTAGTGTTAGGGTTAGGGTTAGAGTTATTGATTAGAGTTAGGGTTAAGTTTAGTGTTAGGGTAAGGGTTAGAGTTAGGTTTTGGGTTAGGGGTTAGAGTTAGGTTTAGGGTTAGAGATAAAGTTTAGGGTTAGGGTTCTGGTTAGGGTTAGGGTTAGGGTTATGGTTACGCTTAGAGGGTTGGGGTTAGGTTTAGAGTTAGAGGTTTGGGTAATGGTTTGGATTAAGGTTAGGGCTAGAGTTTGGTTAGGATTATGGTTAGGGTTACGGTTAGGTTTACAATTAATGTTAGGTTTAATATTAGGGTTTTGAGTTAGGGTTGAGGGTTAGGGTTTAGGATTAGCGTTTGGGTTAGAGCTAGACAGGGTTAGGATTAGGATTAGGGTTATCGTAAGGTTAGGGTTAGGGTTAGGTTTAGGGTTAGAGTTTAGGGTCAGAGTTAGGGTTAGGGTTGGTGTTAAGATTGGGGGTTATTGTTAGGGTTAGAGGTTAGTGTTAGGGTTAGGGTTATCGTCAGAGGTTAGTGTTTAAGGTTATGGGTTAGGGTTTATTATTAGGGGATAGGCTTAGTGTTAGGGTTAGTGCTAGCGTTAGGGTTAGGTTTAGGGTTGGGTTTAGATGGTTAAGGTTAGTGTTAGGGTTAAGGTTAGGTTTAGAGGTTAGGGTTATGTTTAGAGATAGGGTTAGGGTTATGGTTATGGTTAAGGATAGGGGTTAGTGTTAGGGTTAGGGTTAGGTTTAGGGTTAGGTTTATGGTTATGCTTAGATTTAGGGTTAGGGATCAGGTTAATGTGCAGGTTAAGGTTCGGGTTAGAGTTAGTGTTGCCGTTAGGCATTAGGGTTAGGTTTAGGATGAGGGTCAGGGTTATGGTTAGGGTTAGTGTTAGGGTTATAGTTAGGGTAAAGTTAGGGTTAGCATTAGGGTTAGGTTAGGGTTAGGGTCAGGTTTAAGATTAGGGTTATGCTTAGGGTTAGTGTTAGGGGTTAGGGTTAGTTTTAGGGTTAGGGTCAACCATTAGAGTTATGTTTAGGATTAAGGTTAGTTTTAGGGTTAGGGTTATGGTTATGGTTAGGGTTAGGTTTAGGGTTTGTGTTAGGGGTTAAGTTTAGTGTTAGGGTTGGGGGGTAGAGTGAGTGTAAATTTAGGGTTCTGTTTAGGGTTACATTTAGGGTTAGGGTTGCCTTTAGGTTTAGGGTTAGTGTTAGGGTTAGTGTTACGTTTAAGGTTAGGATTAATGTTAGGGTTACGGGTTAGGGTTAGGGTTAGGGGTTAGGATTCATGTTAGGGTTAGAGCTAGACAGTGTTAGGGTTAGGGTTAGTGTTAGGCTTAAGGGTAGGGTTATCATAGGATTACGTTTAGGCTTAAGGTTAGGGTTAGGGTTAGAGTTTAGGGTGAGGGTTAGGGTTATTGTTAGGTTTAGAGGTTAGGGTTAGGGTTAAGTTCAGGGCTAGGGTTAGGGATAGGGTGAGGGTTAGGGTTAGGGTTAGAGTTAGAGTTTAGGCTAATTGTTAGGGTTAATGTTAGGGTTAGAGGTCAGTGTTAGGGTTAGGGTTATCGTTAGTGTTAGGGTTAGGGTGAGAGTTAGGGATTTGTGTTAAGGTTAGGTTTAGTGTTAGGGTTAGGTTTAGGGATTAGGGTTACCGTTAGTGTTAGTGTTAGGGGTTTGGGTTAGGGTTAGTGTTAGGTTTAGTGTTAGGATTACGGTTAGGGTTAGCGTTAGGGCTAGGGTTCGGGTTAGATTTAGGGTTAGGGATTTGGGTTAGGGTTAGATTTAGGGTTAGGGATTGGGGTTAGGTTTAGAGTTAGGTTTTGTGTTATTATTTGTGTTACGGTTACAGTTAGGGATTAGGGTTATTTTTCAGAAAAGGGTTAGGGTTAGGATTAGGGTTAGGGGTTAGGGTGAGGGTTATGTTATGGTTCTGCTTAGGGTTACAGTTAGGGTTAGTTTTACGTTTAAGGATAAGTTTAAGGTTATGGTTTGTGTTAGGTTTAGGTTTATGGTTAAGCTTAGGGTTAATGTAAGGTTTACGGGTTAGGGATATGCGTTAGTGGTTAGGATTAGAGTTAAGGTTAGAGCTAGACAGGGTTAGGGTTAGGGTTAGTATAAAGTTTAGGTTTATCATACGGTTACTTTTAGGTGTAGGGTTAGTGTTAGGTTTAGGGTTAGAGATTAGGGTTATTGTTATGTTTACAGTTAGGATTAGGATTAGGGTTCGGCCTAGAGTTAGTGTTTAGGGGAAGCGGTAGTTTTATGGTTAGGGTTAGAGGTAAGGGTTAGGGTTAATATTTGGGTTAGGGTTAGGCTTAGGGTTAGGGATTAGTGTTAGTGTTAGGGTTATGGTTAGGGTAAAGTCAGGGTTAGCATTAGGGTTAGGGTCAGGTTTAGGTGTAGGGTTAAGGTTAGGGTTAGGATTAAGTGTTAGGGTTAGTGCTTAGGGTTAGGGTTAGTGTTAGGGTTAAGGACTAGTGTTATGATTAGGGTTAGTGTTAGGGTTAGAGTTTGATTTACGGGTTAGGGTTAGTGTTAGTGTTAGGGGTTAGGGTTAAGGTTAGGGTTAGGGGCTAGGGTTAGATTTAGGGTTAGGTTTAGGGTTAGGCTTAAGGTTAGGGTTAGGGATAGGGTTAATATGAGGGTTAAGGTTCGGGTTAGGGTTAGTGTTGCCATTAGGCATTATGATTAGGGTTAGGATTAGGGTCAGGTTTAGGGTTAGGGTTAGGGTTAGTGTTAGGATTAAAAGTACGGTTATCGTAGGATTATGTTTAGGCTTAGGTTTAGGGTTAGTTTTAGAGTTTATGGTTAGGGTCAGAGTTTAGTGTTTAGAGTTCGGGGTTATTGTTTATGATTAGGGGTTAGAGTTAGTATTAGTGTTAGGGTTAGGGTTAGGTTTAGGGTTAGGTTTAGAGGGTTAGGGTTAGTGCTAGGGGTAAGGTTAGGTTTAGAGTTTAGCGTTATGGTTAGAGATAGGTTTAGGGTTATGGTTATAGTTAGGGTTAGCAGATAGGGTTAGGGTTAGGGTTAGGGTTAGGTTTTAGCGTTAGGCTTAGGGTTAGGGTTACGGATCGGGTTAATGTGAGGTTTAAAGTTTGGGTTAGGGTTAGTGTTGCCATTAGGCATTATGGTTAGGGTTAGGATTAGGGTAAGGGTTAGGGTTAGGGTTAGGGTTAATGTTAGGGTTAGTGTTAGGGTTATGGTTAGTGTAAAGTTAGGGTTAACAGGGTTATGGTTAAGGGTCAGGGTCAGGTTTAAGATTAAGGTTATGTTTTGGGTTAGGGTTAGTCGTTAGCGTTAGTTTTAGGATTAGCGTTAGGGATTAGAGTTAGCATTAGGATTACGGTTTTTGTTAGGGTTAGGTTTAGTGTTATGGTTTGGGTTAGGGGTTAGTGTTAGTGTTAGGTTTAGGAGGTAGGGTGAGGGTAACCTTATGGTTCTGTTTAGGGTTACAGTTACGGTTAGGGTTGCGTTTAGGGTTAGGGTTAGTGTTCCGGTTAAGGTTAGGGTTACGGGTTAGGGTTAGGGGTTAGGGGTTAGGATTCGGGTTAGGGTTAGAGCTAGACAGGCTTAAGGTTAGGGTTAAAGGTAGGATTATGTTTAGGCTTAGGTTTAGGGTTAGTGTTAGAGTTTAGGTTGAGGGTTAGGTGTAGAGTTAGGGTTAGGGTTAGTGTTATTGTTAGGTTTAGAGGTTAGGGTTAGTGTTAGTGTTAAGATTAGGGTTAGGGTTAGGGAGAGGGTGAGGGTTAGGTTTAGGGTTAGAGTTAGAGTTTAGGGTAATTGTCAGGGTTAGTGTTAGGGTGAGAGATCTGTGTTAGGGTTAGGGTTAGGGAATAGTGTTAATGTTAGTGTTATGGTTAGGGTAAAGTAAGGGTTAGCATTAGGTTTAGGGTCATGTTTAGGATTAGGGTTAAGGTTAAAGTTAGGGTTAGGAGTTAGGGTTAGTACTTAGGGTTAGTGTTAGGGTTAGGGTTAAAGATTAGGGTTACAATTAGGGTTATTGTTAGGGTTAGAGTTAGGGGTTAGGGGTAGTGTTAGGGTTAAGGGTTAGGTGAGGGTAACGTTAGGGTTCTGTTTAGTGTTACAGTTGGGGTTAGGGTTGCGGATAGGTTAAAGTTTGGGTTAGCGTTAGTGTTAGGTTTAAGGTTAGGGTTAAAGTTAGGGTTACAGGTTACTGTTAGGGGTTAGGGGTTAGGATTCGTTAGCGTTAGTGTTAGGTTTAAGGTTAGGGTTAAAGTTAGGGTTACAGGTTACTGTTAGGGGTTAGGGGTTAGGATTCGGGTTAGGGTTGGAGCTAGACCGGGTTAGGGTTAGGTTTAGGATTAAGGGCATGGTTATCATAGGGTTACGGTTAGGCTTAGAGTTAGGGTTAGAGGTTAGGTTTAGGGTTAGGTTAGAGTTAGGGTTAGGGTTATTGTTAGGATTAGAGGTTAGGGTTAGGGTTAGGGTTAGGGTTAAAGTTATGTTTACATGTTAGTGTTAGGGGTTAGTGGTTAGGATTAGGGTTAGAGGTTAGGGTGATGGTTAGGGCTAGAGTTAGGGTTAGGGTTAGGGTTATTGTTAGGGTTTGAGCTTAGTGTTAGCTTTAGGGTTAAGTTTAAGGTTAGGGTTAGTGTTAATGTTAGATGTTAGTGTTAGGTTTAGTGTTAGGGTTATGGTTAGTGTTAGTGCTAAGGTTAGGGTTAGTGTTTAGTGTTAGTGTTAGGGTTAGCGTTAGAGTTTAGGGTAATTGTTTGGGTTAGTGTTAGGGTTAGATTTTAGTGTTAGGGTTAGTGTTAGGGTTAGGGTTAGAGTTATTGATTTGAGTTAGTGTTAAGTTTAGTGTTAGGTTTAGGGTTAGCGTTAGGGTTTGGGTTAGGGGTTAGAGTTAGGTTTAGGGTTTATGTTAGGGTTAGTGTTAGGGTTAGTGTTAGGGTTAGGGTTAGGTTCAGAGGTTAGGGTTAGGGTTAGGGTTAGGGTTTGTGTTAGGGTTAGGTTTAGGGTTATGGTTACGTAGAGGGTTAGGGTTATCTTTAGGGTTATGGATAGAGTTAAGGTTAGGGTTTGAGTTAGGGTTATGGTTAGTTTTATGGTAAATTTAGGGTTCGGTTTAAGGTTACGATTAGGGTTAGGGTTACGGTTACGGTTAGGGTGAGGTTTATGGTTAATATTAGGGTAAAAATTAGGGTTACAGGTTAGGGTTGAGGGTTACGGTTTAGGATTATGGTTAGGGTTAGAGCTAGACAGGTTTGGGTTTAGGATTAGGGTTATTGTAGTGTTAGTGTTAGGGTTAGATTTCACGTTATATTTTAGGGTCAGCGTTAGGGTTAGGCTTGGTGTTAGGGTTAGGGTTATTGTTCGGGTTAGAGGTTAGTGTTAGGGTAGCATTAGGGTCATAGGTTAGTGTTTAGGGTTAGGAGTTAGGGTTTAGGATTAAGGGTTAGGGTTAGTGTTAGAGTGAGGGTTAGGTTTAGGGTTGGGTTAGAGGGTTAGGGTTAGTGCTAGGGTTAAGGTTAGTTTTAGAGTTTAGGGTTGTGGTTACAGATAGTGTTAGGGTTATGGTTATTGTTAGGGTTAGGGGTTAGTGTTAGGTTTAGGTTTAGGGTTAGGCTTAGGGTTAGGGTTAGGGATCAGGTTAATGTGAAGGTTAAGGTTCAGGTTAGGGTTAGTGTTGCCATTAGACATTAGGGTTAGTGTTAGGATTAGTGTCAGGGTTAGGGTTAGGCTTAGGGTTAGGGTTAGGGTCAGTGTTAGGGTCAGTGTTAGGGTTAGCGGGTATGGTAAGGGTAACGTTATGGTTCTGTTTAGGGTTACAGTTATGGTTAGGGTTGCGTTTAGGGTTAGGGTTAGTGTTCGGGTTAAGGTTAGGTTTAAAGTTAGAATTTCATGTTAGGCTTAGGTGTTAGGGGTTAGGATTCAGGTTACGGTTAGAGCTAGACAGGGTTAGGGTTAGGGTTAGGGTTAAGGGTAGGATTATCATAGGATTACGTTTGGGCTTTGTGTTAGAGTTTAGGGTGAGGGTTAGGGTTAGGGTTAGGGTTAGGGTTATTGTTAGGTTTAGAGGTTAGGGTTAGTGTTAAGTTTAGGGTTAGGGTTAGGGATAGGGTGAGGGTTAGGGTTCGTGTTAGAGTTAGAGTTTAGGGTAATTGTTAGGGTTAGTGTTAGGGTTAGCGGTCAGTGTTAGGGTTAGTGTTAGGGTTAGTGTTAGGGTTAGGGTTAGTGTTAGGGATTAGGTTTAGGATTAGTTTTAGTGTTAGTGTTAGGGTTAGGGTTATGGTTTGGGATAGGGGTTAGAGTTAGGATTAGGTTTAGGGTTAGGGTTAGGGTTAGGGTTAGGGTTAGGATTAGGTTTAGGGTTAGGGGTAGTTTTAGGGTTAGGGTTAGGGTTAGGTTCAGAGGTTAGTGTTATGGTTACGGTTTTGCGTTAGCCTTAGGGTTAGAGGTTTAGGGTTAAAGTTCAGGTTAGGGTTAGGGATTAGGGTTAGGGTTAGCATTAGGTTTACAGTTAGGATTACAGTTAGGGTTAGGGTTAGGCTTATGGTTAGAGTTAGGTTTAGCGATTTGGGTTAGGGTTAGATTTAGGGTTAGGGATTTGGGTTAGAGTTAGGTTTAGGTTTAGGGTTATGGTTAGAGTTACGGTTAAATTTAGGGGTTAGGGTTATTTTTTATATTAGGGTTAGGGTTAGGGTTAGGGTTAGGGTTAGGAGTTAGGGTGAGGGTAGAGGTTACCTTAGTGTTCTCTTTAGGGTTACAGTTAGGGTTAGGGTTATAGTTAACTTTAAGTTTAGAGTTAGGGTTCGTGTTAGGTTTAGGTTTATGGTCAAGCTTAGTGTTAACGTTAGTGTTATGGGTTAGGGATATGGGTTAGGGGTTAGGATTAGAGTTAGGGTTAGAGCTAGAGAGGTTTAGGGTTGGTGTTAGGATTAAGGTTAGGTTTATCGTAGCGTTAGTTTTAGGGTTAGGGTTAGGGTTAGGCTTAGGGTTAGCGATTATGGTTATTGTTATGTTCATGGTTAGGGTTAGGATAAGGTTTAGGCTTAGAGTTAGAGTTTAGGGAAAGCGGTGGGGTTATAGTTAGGGATAGAAGTCAGGGTTAGGGTTAATATTTGGGTTAGGGTTAGGGATTAGGGTTAGTGTTAGGGTTATGGTTAGGGTAAAGTCAGGTTAGCATTTGTGTTGGGGTTTAGCATTAGGGTCAGGTTTAGAATTAGGATTACGGTTAGGGTTAGGGTTAGGTGTTAGGGTTAGTGTTTAAGGTTAGGGTTAGGGTTAGGTTTAAGGTTAAGGATTAGGGTTACGATTAGGGTTAGTGTTAGGGTTAGAGTTTGGGTTAGAGGTTGAGGTTAGGGTTAGTGTTAGGGTTAGTGGTTAGGGTGAGGGTAACGTTAGGGTTCTGTTTAGTGTTACATTTAGGGTTAGGGTTGCGGATAGGTTAGGGTTAGGGTTAGGGTTAGCATTAGTGTTAGGTTTAAGGTTAGGGTTAATGTTAGGGTTACAGGTTACTGTTAGTGGTTGGAGGATAGGATTCAGGTTAGAGTTAGACCTAGACAGGGTTAGGGTTAGGTTTAGGGTTAAGGGCAGGGTTATCGTTAGCTTATGGTTAGGCTTAGGGTTAGGGTTAGATGTTAGGGTTAGGGTTCGGGTTAGAGTTAGGGTTAGGGTTATTGTTAGGATTAGAGGATAGTGTTAGTGTTAGGGTTAATGTTAGATGTTAAGGTTAGGTTTAGGGTTAGGGTTATGGTTAGTGTTAGTGTTAGGGTTAGGGTTAGAGTTTAGTCTTAGTGTTAGGGTTAGGTTTAGGGTTAGTTTTATGGTTAGTGTTAGTGTTAGGGTTAGAGTTTCATGTTAGTGTTAGGGATAGGGTGAGGGTTAGGGTTAGCGTTAGCATTAGAGATTAGGGTAATTGTTTTGGTTAGTGTTAGGGTTAGAGTTCAGGGTTAGGGTTAGGGTTAGGGTTAGAATTATTGATTAGAGTTAGGGTTAAGTTTAGTGTTAGTTTTACTGTTAGGTTTAGTGTTAGGGTTTGGGTTATGGGTTAGAGTTAGTTTTAGGGTTAATGTTAGGGTTAGTGTTAGTATTATGTTTGGGTTAGGATTAGGTTTAGAGGTTAGGGTTAGGGTTTGGGTTAGGGTTAGACTTAGAATTTAGGGTTAGGGTTCTGGTTAGGGTTAGGTTTAGGGTTATGGTTACGCGTAGAACATTAAGGTTATGTTTAGGGTTATGGTTAGTGTTAAGGTTAGGGTTTGAGTTAAAGTTATGGTTAGGGTTAGAGTTAGGGTTTGGGTTTAGGGTGAAGGTAAATTTAGGGTTCGGTTTAAGATTACGATTATGGTTAGGGTTACGGTTAGGGTTAGGGTTAGGTTTAGGGTTAATTTTTGGGTTAAAATTAGGGTTACGGTTAGGGTTGAGGGTTAGGGTTTAGGATTAGGGTTCGGGTTAGAGCTAGACAGGGTTAGGATTAGGGTTATCGTAGGGTTAGGGTAAGGTTTAGGGTTAGAGTTTAGGGTCAGGGTTAGGGTTAGGCTTGGTGTTAGGGTTACGGTTATTGTTAGGGTTAGAGGTGAGTGTTAGGGTAGGTTTAGGGTCAGAGGTTAGTGTTTAGGGTTAGGTGTTAGGGTTTAAGATTAGGCGTTAGGGTTAGTGTTAGAGTTAGGGTTAGAGTTAGTGTTAGGTTTAGGGTTGGGTTTAGAGGGTTAGTGTTAGTGTTAGGGTTAAGGTTAGGTTGAGAGGTTAGGGTTATGGTTAAAAATAGGGTTATGGTTATGGTTATGGTTATGGATATGGTTAGGGGTTAGTGTTAGGGTTAGTGTTAGGGTTAGGGTTAGGTTTAGGGTTAGGCTTAGGGTTAGGGTTAAGTATTGGGTTAATGTGAGGGTTAAGTTTCGGGTTAGGGTTAGCGTCGCCATTAGGCATTAGGGTTAGGGTTAAGATTAGGGTCAGGGTTAGGGTTAGGCTTAGGGTTAGGTTTAGTGTTAGGGTTATGGTTAGGGTAAAGTTAGGTTTAGTGTTAGGGTTAGGTCAGGTGTAAGATTAGGGTTATGTTTTGGGTTAGGGTTAGGTGTTAGGGTTAGTGTTTAGGGTTAGTTTTAGGTTTAGAGTTAGGGATTAATGTTAGGATTAGGATTAGGGTTAGTGTTAGGATTAGTGTTAATGTTAGCATTTGGGTTAGGGGTTAGGGTTAGTGTTAGGGTTAGGGGGTAGAGTGAGCGTAACGTTATGGTTCTGTTTAGGGTTACAGTTACGGTTAGGGTCGCGTTTAGGGTTAGGGTTAATGTTCGGGTTAAGGTTAGGGTTAATGTTAGGGTTAGGGGTTAGTTGTTAGGATTAGGTTTAGTATTAGAGCTAGACAGGGTTAGGGTTAGGGTTAAGTGTAGGGTTATCATAGGATTACGTTTAGGCTTTGGGTTAGGGTTAGAGTTAGAGGTTAGTGTGAGGGTTAAGGTTAGAGTTAGGGTTAGTGTTAGGGTTACTGTTAGGTTTAGAGGCTAGGGTTAGGGTAAGGGTTAAGTTTAGGGTTTCTGTTACAGTGAGGTTCAGGGTTATGGTTAGGGTTTGAGTTAGAGTTTAGGGTAATTGTTAGGGTTAGTGTTAGGGTTAGAGTTCATGGGTTAGGGTTAGTGTTAGTGTTAGGGTTAGAGTTAGGGATTGGGGTTAAGTTTAGGATTAGTGTTAGGGTTAGAGTTAGGGATAGGTTTAGGGTTTGGGTTCTGGGTTAGAGTTAGGAATAGGGTTAGGGTTAGGGGTAGTTTTAGGTTTAGCGTTAGTGTTAGGTTCAGAGGTTAATGTTTGGGTTAGGGTTTGTGTTAGGGTTAGGGTTAGAGGTTTAGGGTTAAAGTTCAGGTTAGGGTTAGGGATTAGGTTTAGGATTAGTGTTAGGGTTAGAGTTAGTGTTTAGGTTTAGGAATCTGGTGAGGGTTGGGGTTAGTGTTAGGGTTACCTTTAGATGGTTAGGGTTAGGTTTTGGGTTCGGGTTAGGGTTAGGGTTATGGTTACACTTAGATGGTTGGGGTTAGGTTTAGAGTTAGAGGTTAGGGTTATGTTTTCGATTAAGGTTAGGGTTTGAGTTAGGGTTATGGTTAGGGCTATAGTTTGGGTTAGCGGTTAGGGTGAAGGTAAATTTAGGGTTCGGTTTAAGGTTACAATTATGGTTAGGGTTATGGTTAGAGTTACGGTTAGGTTTACGATTAATGTTAGGTTTAATATTAGGGTTTCGAGTTAGGGTTGAGGGTTAGGGTAGTATTACATTTGGGTTAGAGCTAGACAGGGTTAGGGTTAGGATTAGGGTTATCGTAGGGTTAGGGTTATGGTTAGGTTTAGGGTTAGAGTTTAGGGTCAGAGTTAGGGTTAGGGTTGGTGTTAGGGTTGGGGGTTATTGTTAGGGTTAGAGGTTAGTGTTAGGGTTAGGGTTATCATCAGAGGTTAGTGTTTAAGTTTATGGGTTAGGGTTTAAGATTAGGGGCTAGGCTTAGTGTTAGGGTTAGTGCTAGGGTTAGGGTTAGGGTTAGGGTTGGGTTTAGATGGTTAAGGTTAGTGTTAGGGTTTAGGTTAGGTTTAGAGGTTAGGGTTATGTTTAGAGATAGGGTTAGGGTTATGGTTATGGTTAGGGTTAGGGGTAAGTGTTAGGGTTAGGGTTAGGTTTAGGTTTAGGGTTAGGTTTAGGGTTAGGGTTAGGGTTAGGGTTAGGGTTGGGTTTAGATGGTTAAGGTTAGTGTTAGGGTTTAGGTTAGGTTTAGAGGTTAGGGTTATGTTTAGAAATAGGGTTAGGGTTATGGTTATGGTTAGGGTTAGGGGTAAGTGTTAGGGTTAGGGTTAGGTTTAGGTTTAGGGTTAGGTTTAGGGTTAGGTTTAGGGTTAGGCTTAGAGATAGGCTTAGAGTTAGGGTTAGGGATCAGGTTAATGTGCAGGTTAAAGTTCGGGTTAGGCTTAGTGTTGCAGTTAGGCATTAGGGTTAGGATTAGGATGAGGGTCAGGGTTATGGTAGGGTTAGTGTTAGGGTTATAGTTAGGGTAAAGTTAGGGTTAGCATTAGGGTTAGGTTAGGGTTAGGGTCAGGTTTAAGATTAGGGTTATGTTTAGGGTTAGTGTTAGGGGTTAGGGTTAGTTTTAGGGTTAGGGTTAAGGATTAGGGTTATGATTAGAATTAAGGTTAATTTTAGGGTTAGGTTTATGGTTATGGTTATGGTTAGGGTTAGGGTTTGTGTTAGTGGTTAAGGTTAGTGTTAGGGTTGGGGGGTAGAGTGAGTGTAACTTTATGTTTCTGTTTAGGGTTACATTTAGGGTTAGGGTTACCTTTAGGGTTAGGGTTAGTGTTAGGGTTAGTGTTACGGTTAAGGTTAGGATTAATGTTAGGGTTATGGGTTAGGGTTAGGGTTAGCAGTTAGAATTCATGTTAGGGTTAGAGCTAGACAGTGTTAGGGTTAGGGTTAGGGTTAGGGTTAGGGTTAGGTTTAGGGTTAGGTTTAAGGATTAGGGTTACGATCAGTGTTACTGTTAGGGTTAGGGTTTGGGTTAATGTTAGGGTTAGTGTTAGGGTTTAGGGTGAGGGTAACGTTAGGGTTCTGTCTAGGGTTACAGTTAGGGTTAGGGTTATGGATAAGTTATGGTTAGGTTTAGGATTAGAATTAAGGTTAAGGTTAGGTTAATGTAAGGGTTACGAGTTGGAGTTACTTATTAGGGGTTAGAATTCAGGTAGTGTTAGCATTAGGTTTAAAGGTAGGGTTATCGTAGGGTTACGGTTAGGCTTATGGTTAGGGTTAGAGGTTAGGGTTAAGGTCATGGTTAGAATTAGGGTTAGGGTTATTGTTAGGATTAGAGGTTAGGGTTACGTTTAGTGTTACGGTTAGGGTTAGGGTTAAGGATAGGGTTAATGTTAGGGTTATGGGTTAGGGTTAGGGGTTATAGGTTAGGATTAGTGTAAGGGTTAGAGCTAGACAGGCTTAGGGTTAGGGTTAGCGTTAAGGTTAAGGTTATCGTAGTGTTAGGGTTAGGTTTAGGGTTAGGGTTATTGTTAGGGTTAGGGTTAGTCGTAAGGGTTAGGGTTAGGGTTATATTTAGGGTTAGGGTTAGGGTTATGTTTAGAGTTAGAGGTTAGGGTTAGTGTTAGTGTTAAGTTTAGGGTTATGGTTAGGGTTAGGGTTAGTGTTAGATGTTAGGCTTAAGTTTAGGGTTAGGGTTATGGTTAGTGTTAGTATTATGGTTAGGGCTAAATTTTAGTGTTAGGTTAGCGTTAGGGTGAGGGTTAGGTATAGGTTTAGGCTTACAGTTAGAGTTTAGGGTAATTGTTAAGGTTAGTGTTAGGGATAGAGTTCAGGGTTATGGTTAGTGTTAGGGTTAGAGTTAGGGATTAGGGTTAGGGTTATGTTTAGGATTAGGGTTAGTTTTTGTGTTAGGGTTAGGGTTAGGGTTAATGTTAGGGTTAGTGTTAGGTTTAGGGTTAGAGTTAGGGTTAGCATTAGGGTTAGCGTTTCGTTTAGGTTTAGGGTTATGGTTATGGTTAGGGTTAGTGTTTGGGTTAGGTTTAGGGTTATGGTTACAGTTAGGGTTAGGGTTAGATTTAGGTTTAGGTATTTGGGTTAGGGTTACAGTTAAGATTAGGGTTAGGATTAGGGTTAGGGGTTGAGGTTAGGGTTAGGTTTAGGGTTCGGGTTAAGTTTAAGTTTAGGGCTTAGCGTTAGGGTTCAGGGTTATTGTTTAGGATTATGGGTAGGTTTAGGGTTAGGATTAGGGTTATGCTTTAGAGTAAGGGTTTAATGTTAGGGCAGGTTTCGGTTAGGGTTCGAGGTTAGTGTTAGTGTTAGGGTTAGAGCTAGAGTTACAGTTCGGATTACAGGGTTAGTGTGTGGGTTATGGTTAGGTTTAAGGTTAGGGTTAGTGTTAGTGTTAGGATTTCCCTTCGGGTTAGTTGTATGTTTTGGTTAGTGTTAGGGTTAGGGTTAGGGTTAGGGTTAGGTTTAGGGTTAGTGGTTAGATTTAGGGGTTAGGGTTTAGGGTTAGGGGTTAGGGTTAGTGTTAGGGTTTGAGTTAGGTTTAGGGTTAGGGTTAGAGAGTTAGGTTTAGTGTTAGTGTTAAGGTTAGGTTTAAAGGTTCGGGTTAGGATTAGAGATAGGGTTATGCTCATGGTTATGGTTTAGGGCTTATTGTTACGGTTAGTGTTAGGGTTAGCGTTACAGTTATGGTTAGGGTTATGATTAGGGTGATGGTTAGGGTTAGGGTTAATTTTAGTGTTAGGCTTAGGGATTAGGGTTAGGTTTAGGGGTTAGGTTTAGGGTAGTCTTAGGGTTAGTGTTAGGGTTAAGGGTTAGGTTTAGGGTTAGGGTTAGGGTATAGGTGTAGGGTTAGGTTTAGGGTTAGGGTTAGTAGTTAGCATTAGGGTTAAGGTTAGGTTTTATGGTTAGGGTTACGGTTATGGTTAGAGGGTTAGTGTTAGTGTTAGTGTTACATTTAGGTTTAGGTTAGAGGTTAGTGTTAGTGTTAGTAATATGGTTATCTTTAGGGTTAGCGTTTAGGGTTAGGGTTAGGGTTAGGCTTAGTGTTATCATTAGGTTTAGGGTTATGGTTACGGTTAGGGTTAGGGTTATATTTACGGTTAGGAATTTGGGTTAGGGTTAAGGTTAGGGTTAGGGTTAGGGTTAGGTCTTGAGGTTAGTGTTAGGGTTACCGTTAGGTTTAAGTTTAGGGTTAGGGCTTAGCATTAGGGCTCAGAGTTCGGGGTTAGGGTTATGTGTAGGGTTAGTGTTAGGGTTAGTGTTAGGGTTCGGGGTTAGTGTTAGTGTTAGTGTTAGGGTTAGAGTTAGGGTTAGGGTTAGGATTAAAGGGTTTGGGTGTGGGTTAGGTTTAGGGTAGGTTTAAGGTTATGGTTAGGATTATGGTTAGAGTTAGGGTTAGGTTTGGGTTGGTGTTATGGTTAGCATTATGGTTAAGCTTAGGGTCAGGTTATGGTTATGGTTATGGTTATGGTTAGTGTTAGGGTTCGTGGTTAGTGTTAGGGTTAGAGTTAAAGTTACGTTTAAGATTAAAGGGTTAGGGTGTGGGTTAGGTTTACGGTTAGGATTAAGGTTATGGTTAGGATTACAGTTAGGGTTAGGTTTGGGTTAGTGTTAGGGATAGTGTTAGGGTTAGGTTTAGGGTCATGGTTAGAGTTAGGCTTAGGGATTTGTGTTGGGGTTAAAGAATGGCCTTGTGATTTGTGTTAGGGTTAAGGCTAGGGTTAGGGTTAGGGGTTGGGGTTAAGGATAGTGTTAGGGTTAGGTTTATGGTTAGGGATATGTTTAGGTTTAGGGATAGGTTTAGGGCTTAGGGTTGCGGTTTGTTTAGGGTTCGTTTCAGGGTTATGGTTAGTGTTAGCGTTAGGGTTAGGGTTAGGTTTAGGGTTAGGGTTAGGTTTAGGTTTATGGTTAAGGTTAGAGGTTAGGGTTTGGGTTAGGTTTAGGGTTATGGTTATGGTAAAATTTAGGGTCAGGGCTATGGTTAGGTTTAGATTCAGGGATATGGTTAGGGTTAGAGATTTGGGATAGGGTTAGGGTTAAGTTTAGCGTTAGGTTTAGGGTTAGGATTAGAGGTTAGGTTTAGGTTTAGGGTTAGTGTTACTGATAGGGCTCTCCTCAGGGTTAGGGTTTAGGTTTTGGTTTAGGTTAGTGTTAGACTTAGGGTTAGTGATAGGGTTACGTTTAGGGTTAGGGTTAGAGTTAGGGTTAGGGATTTGGGTTAGGGTTAAATTTAGGTTTAGCATTAGGATTAGGGTTAGTCATAGCATTCCGGTTAGACCTTAGTGTTAGGGATAGGGTTAGGGTTAGGTTTAGGTTTAGTGTTAGGGTTAGACATTCAGGTGAGTGATAAGATAATCATTAGTGTTAGGGTTTATGATTAGTATTAAGGTTAGTTTTAGGGTTAGGGTTAGGGTTATGGTTACGGTTACATTTAGGGTTAGGGTTAGGGTTAGGATTAGGGTTAGGGTTAGGGTTAAGGTTAGTGGTTAGTTTTACTGTTAGGTTTCGAGATAAAGTTAGGGTTAGGTTTAGGGTTAGAGGGTTAGGGATATGTTTGGGGTTAGGGGTACCATTATGGTGAGGGTTAGGGTTGGGGTTAGGGTTAGTATTAGTGTTAGGGCTTAAGGTTAGGGGTTAGGCTTAGGGTTATGGCTTAAGGTTAGTGGTTAAGTTTCGTGGTTAGGATTATGGTTAGGGTTAGGTTTAGGGTTAGGTGTACCATTAGTTTTAGGGTTAGGGTTACAGTTACGTTTATAGATTAGGGTTAGGGTTAAGGTTAAGGTTAGTGTTTCGGTTAGGTTTTGGGTTAGGGGTAGGGTTAGAGTTACGGTAAGGTTTAGATTTAGAGTTATGTTTAGGGTTAGAGATTAGGGTTAGCATTAGATTTAGGTTTAGGTTTAGGGTTAGGTTTAGAGGGTTAAGGTTAGGTTTAGGGTTAGAGGTTAGGGTTATGGTTAGCGTTAAGGTTAGGGTTAGAGTTAGGGTTAGGGTTACATTTGTGTTAGGCTTAGAGGTTAACCTGAAGGTAAATTTAGGGTTCGTTTTAGGGTTACGATTTGGGTTATGGTTACGGTTAGGGTTAGGGTTAGGGTTAACTTTACAGTTAATGTTAGCGTTACATGTAGGGGTTAGGGCTTAGGGTTTAAGATTAGGTTTACGGTTAGAGCTAGACAGGGTTATGGTTAGGGTTATGGTGAGGCTTTTTGTAGGGTTATGTTTAGGGTTAGAGTTTAGTGTCAGGGTTAGAGTTACTCTTAGTGTTAGGTTTAGGGTTATTGTTAGGGTTAGAGGATAGGGTTATGCTTAGGGTTAGGGTCATAGGTTAGGGTTAGGGTTAGTTTTAGGGTTCGAGTTTGGGTTAGGTTTAGGTTTAGTGTTAGGGTTATAATTAGCGTTAGAGGTTAGGTTTTGGGTTAGGATTAGGGTCAGAGTTTAGGGTTAGCATTAGGGTTAGGGTTAGTATCATGGTTCGGGTTAGGGTTAGGTTTAGGGTTAGTGCTTAGGGTTAGGGTTTAGGGTTTAGGGTTAGGTGTTAGGGTTAATGTTAGGGTTAGGGTTAGGGTTAGGTTTAGAGAGTTAGATTTAGTGTTAGGGTTAAGGTTAGGTTTAGAGGTTAGGGTTAGGGTTAGAGATAGGGTTATCGTTATGGTTATGGTTATGGTTAGCGTTAGGGTTAGGGTTTAGGGTTATGCTTACTGTTAGTGTTAGGTTTATGGTTAGGGTTAGGGTTATGATTAGGGTGACAGTTAGGGTTATGGTTAGATTTAGTTTAGGCTTAGGGATTAGGGTTAGGTTAAGAGGTTAGGGCTAGGGTAGTGTTAGGGTTAGTGTTAGGCTTAAGGGTTAGGGTTAGTTTTAGGGTTAGGGCTACTGTTAGGGTTAGGGGTTACGGTTTGGGTTAGTGTTAGGGTTAGGGTGAGGGTTAGTGTTAGGGGTTAGCATTAGGGTTGGGATAGCATTCTGCTTAGGGTTAAGGTTAGTGTTAGCCTTATGGTTAAGGTTATGGTTAGGATTAGCATTATTAATAGGTTTAGGGTTAGGGTTAGGGTGAGAGGGTTAGTGTTAGTGTTAGGGTTAGGGTTACGTTTAGGGTTAGGGTTAGGGTTAGTGGGTTAGAGTTAGTGTTAGGGTTTGCGTTACATTTAGGTTTAGGCTTAGAGTTTAGGGTTAGGGTTAGTGATAGGGTTATCGTTAGTTTTAGGGTTTAGGGTTAGTGTTAGGGTTAGAGTTAGTTTTATCGTTAGGTTTATGGTTATGGTTATGGTTAGGGATAGGGTTACATTTAGGGTTAGGGATTTGGGTTAGTGTTAAGATTATGGTGAGGTTAGTTTTAGGGTTAGCATTAGGGTTAAGGTTAGGGTTAGGGGTTAGCTTTAGGCCTCAGGGCTAGGAGTTAGGGTTATGGGTAGAGTTAGGATTCGATTTAGGGTTAGGGTTAGGTTTAGAGTAAGGGTTTAATGTTAGGGTTAGGATTAGGTTTAGGGTTAGTGTTAGGGTTCTTGTTTAGTGTTATTGTTAGTGTTGGGGTTAGAGTAACAGTTACGGTTAGGATTAGAGTGTTAGGGTGTGGGTTAGGTTTACGGTTAGGGTTTGGGTTAGAGTTAGGATCACGGTTAGGGTTAGGGTTAGGTTTGGGTTAGGGTTAGGGTTAGGGTCAGGTTTAGAGTTAGGGTTAGGGATTTGTGTTAGGGTTAAGTTTAGGGTTAGACATTTGTGTTAGGGTTAATGTTAGGGTTAGGGTTAGAGTTTGCGGTTAGGGATAGTGTTAGCATTAGGTTTATGGTTAGGGTTATGTTTAGGGTTCGGGTTAATGTTTAGGTGTTAGTGTTTCGGTTGGATTAGGGTTCCATTGAGGGTTATGGTTAGTGTTAGCATTATGGTTAGGGTTAGTGTTAGGATTAGGTTTAGGGTTAGGGTTAGGTTTAGGTTTACGGTTAAAGTTAGAGTTTAGAGTTAGGGTTAGGGTTTGGGTTATGGTTATGGCAAGATTTAGGGTCAGGGTTATGGCAGGGTTTAGCTTTAGGGGTATGGTTAGGGTTAGAGTTTAGGTTTAGGGTTAGGGGGTTAGCATTAGGTTTAGGTTTAAGGTTATAAGTTAGGGTTAGGGTTAGGGTTAGTGATAGGGTTATCCTTAGGGTTAGGGTTTAGGGTTAGGTTTAGGGTTAGTGTGGAGTTAGGGTTCCTGTTAGGGTTACGGTTAGGGTTAGGGTTAGATTTAGGGTTAGGGATTTCTGTTAGGGTTAAGGTTAGTTTTAGGG
Organism: Cavia porcellus; assembly: GCF_034190915.1. Taxonomy (NCBI): domain Eukaryota; kingdom Metazoa; phylum Chordata; class Mammalia; order Rodentia; family Caviidae; genus Cavia; species Cavia porcellus. The sequence continues at coordinate 8,832,421 of NW_026947518.1, forward strand.
TTAGTGTTAGGGTTAGTCATAGCATTCTGGTTAGACCTTAGGGTTAGGGTTAGGGTTAAGTTTAGGGTTAGGGTTAGTGATAGGGTTATCATTAGCGTTAGGGTTTAGGTTTTGTGTTAGTCTTATTTTTAGGGTTAGGGTTAGGGTTATGGCTTAAGGTTAGATGTTAGGATTAGGGGTTAGGAATATCATTAGGTTTATGGTTAGGATTAGGGTTATGGTTAGGTTTAGGATTAGGGTTACAGTTAGGTTTAGAGATTAGGGTTAGGGTTAGGGTTAGGGTTATGGTTAGTGTTAGAGGTTAGGGTTAGGCTTAGGGTTTAGGTTAGGTTTAGTGGTAGGTTTAGGGTTAGAGTTAAAGTTAGGTTTAGATTTAGACTTACATTTAGGTTAGAGATTAGGTTTAGCATTAGGGTTAGGTTTAGAATTAGCGTTAGGATTAGAGTGTTAGGGTTAGGTTTAGGGTTAGAATTTATGCAGTGGTTAGGGTTAAGGTTAGGGTTAGAGTTAGGGTTCGGGTTAGGGTTAGGGTTAGGGTGAGGGTAAATTTACGCTTTGTTTTAGGGTTACGATTATGGTTATTGTTACGATTAGGGTTAGGCTTCGTGTTAGGGTTAGAGTTAGGTTTAAGTTTAGAGTTAATGTTAAGTTTACGTGTTAGGGCTAGGGATTAGTGGTTAGGATTATGGTTAGGGTTAGAGCTAGACAGGGTTTGGGTTAGGGATAGGGTTAGGGTTATCGTCGGATCAGGGTTAGGGTTAGTGTTATGGTTAGAGTTTAGCTTCATGGTTACGGTTAGGCTTAGTGTTAGGGTTAGGGCTATTGTTATGGTTAGAGGTTAAGGTTAGTGTTAGGATTTTGGTCAGAGGTTAGGGTTCGGATTAGGGTTAGGATTAGGGTTAGTGCTTAGGGTTAGGGGTTAGGGTTTAGGGTTAGTGGTTAGGTTTAGTGTTAGGGTCTGGTTTAGGGTTGGTGTTAGAGAGTTAGTTTTAGTGTTATGGTTAAGGTTAGGTTTAGAGGTTAGGGTTAGTGTTAGATATAGTGTTATGGTTATGGTTATGGTTATGGTTAGGGATTAGGGTTGCGGTTAGTGTTAGTGTTACACTTATGGTTAGGGTTATATTTAGGGTGACGGTTATGTTTAGGCTTAGGTTTAGTGTTAGGCTTAGGGTTTAGGGTTAGGTTTAGGGATTAGTGTTAGGGTAGTGTTAGGTTAATGTTAGAGTTAAGGGTTTGTGTTAGGATTAGGGTTAGGATGAGGGTTAGGGTTAGGGGTTAGCATAGGTTTGGGATAGCATTAGTCTTAGAGTTACGGTTAATGTTAGCATTATGGGTAGGGTTACGGTTAGGGTTAGCTTTAGGATTAGGTTTAGGGTTAGGGTTAGGGTTAGAGGGTTAGTGTTAGGTTTAGGGTTTAGGGTTAGGGTTAAGGTTAGGGTTAAAGTTAGGGTTAGAAGGTTAGGATTAGTGTTAGTGTTAGCAATACATTTTGGTTTAGGATTAGAGGTTAGGGATAGGGTTAGTGATAGGTTTATCATTAGAGTTAGGGTTTATGGTTAGGGTTAGATTTAGAGTTAGTGTTATCATTAGGTTTAGTGTTATTGGTATGGTTACAGTTAGGCTTAGATTTAGGGTTAGGGATTTGGGTTAGGGTTAGGGTTAGGGTCAGTGTTAGGATTAAGGTGAGGGTTAGGGTTAGGTTTGGGTTAGGGTTAGAGTTACGGTTAGGGTTATGGTCAGGTTTAGAGTTAGGGTTAGGGATTTGTGTTAGGGTTTAGGTTAGGGTTAGTGATTTGTGTTAGGGTTAGAGTTAATGTTAGGTTTAGGGTTAGGGTTAGGGGTTAGGGTTAGGGATAGTGTTAGTGTTAGATTTATCATTAGGGTTATGTTTAAGATTAGTGTTAGGTTTAGGGGTTAGGGATATGGTTGCATTAGTGTTTGGTTTAGGGTTATGCTTAGTGTTAGCATTATGGTTAGGATTAGGTTTAGCGTTCGGTTTAGCGTTAGGGTTAGGTTTAGGTTTACGGTTAAGATTAGAGGTTAGGGTTAGGGTTAGGGTTAGTGTTACGGTTATGGTTATGGTAAAGTTTAGGGTCAGGGTTATGGTTAGGTTTAAATTTAGGGATTACGGTTAGGGTTAGAGATTAGGGTTAGGGTAAACGTTAGGTTTAGGGTTAGGGTGACAGGTTAGGGTTAGGGTTAGGGTTAGTGATAGGGTTATCCTTAGGGTTAGGGTTTAGGGTTAGGTTTAGGGTTAGTGTTAGAGTTAGGGATAGTGTTAGGGCTATGGTTAGGGTTAGGGTTAGAGTTGGGATTAGGGATTTTGGTTAGGGTTAAAGTTAGGGTTAGGGTTAGGGTTAGAGTTAGTCATAGTGTTCGGGTTAGACCTTAGGGTTAGTGTTAGTGTTAGGGTTAGGGTTACGGTTAGGCTTAGAGGTTAGGGTTAGTGATAGGTTTATCTTTAGGGTTAGGGTTTAGGGTTAGGGTTAGGGTTAGTTTTAGAATTAGGGTTAGAGTTTTGGTTACGGTTAGGGTTAGGGTTAGAGTTAGGTTTAGGGATTTTGGTTAGAATTAAGGTTATGGTTATGGTTAGGGTTAGGGGTTGAGGTTAGGATTAGGGTTAGGGTTAGGATTAGGGCTTAAGGTTAACGTTAGACTTAGTGTTACAGTTAGGGTTAGGGTTACACTTTAGGGTTAGGGTGAGGGTTAGGGTTGGGTCATATTTAGGGTTAGAGATTTGGGTTAGTGATAGGATTAGGGTTAGGGTTAGGTTTAGGTTTAGGGTTAGAGGTAAGGGTTAGTGATAGGTTTATCGTTAGGGTTAGGGTTAGTGTTAGTTTTAGGATTAGGGTTAGAGTTATGGTTATGGTTAGGGTTAGGGTTAGAGTTAGGGTTAGGGATTTTGGTTAGGATTAAGGTTAGGGTTAGGGTTAGGGTTAGGGGTTGAGGTTAGGATTAGGGTTAGGGTTAGGGTTAGGGTTAGTGCTTAAGTTAGGGTTAGGCTTAGTGTTACAGTTAGGGTTAGGATTACGCTTAGGGTTAGGGTGAGGGTTAGGGTTCAGGTTATATTTAGGGTTAGAGATTTGGGTTAGTGTTAGGGTTAGGTTTATGATTATGGTTACGGTTATGGTTACAGTTACCGGTTAGGGTTATGCTTAGGATTAAGTTTAGGGTTAGGGTTAAGGTTTGTGGTTAGTTTTAGTGTTAGGCTTAAGTTTAGAGCTAGGGTTAGGGTTAGAGGGTTAGGGTTATGTTTGGGGTTAAGGTTACCATTAGGGTCAGGGTTAGGGTTAGGGTTAGGGATAGTATTTATGTTAGGGCTTAAGGTTAGGGGTTACAGTTAGGGTTATGGCTTAAGGTTAGTGGTTCATTTTAGGGGTTAAGGATTATGATTGTGGTTATGTTAGGATTAGGCGTACAATTAGTTTTAGGGTTAGAGTTACAGTTACGTTTATAGATTAGGGTTAGGGTTAGGGTTAGGGTTAGAGTTACGGTTAGGGTTTTGGTTAGGTTTAGGGTTAGATTTATGGTAAGGTTTAGATTTAGAGTTACATTTAGGGTTAGAGATTAGGGTTAGTGTTACTGTTAGGTTTAAGGTTTGGGTTAGGTTTAGACGGATAGGGTTAGATTTAGGGTTAGAAGTTAGGTTTATGGTTAGCATTAAGGTTAGGGTTAGAGTTAGGGTTAGAGTTAGGTTAGGGTTAGGCTTAGGGGTTAGGGTGAAGGAAAATTTAGGGTTTGTTTTAGGGTTAGGATTACAGTTAGGTTTATGGTGAGGGTTAGGGTTACAGTTAATGTTACGGTTAATTTGAGGATTATGGTTTAGGGTTAGGGTTTAGGGGTTAGGATTAGGCTTAGGGTTAGAGCTAGACAGGGTTAGCATTAAGGTTAGCGTCAGGGTTAGAGTTTAGTGTCAGGGTTAGTGTTACACTTAGTGTTAGGGTTAGGGTTATGGTTAGGGTTAGAGATTAGGGTTATGGTTAGGTTTAGGGTCAGAGGTTAGGGTTAGGGTTAGGTTTAGATTAGGTTTAGTGTTAGTTTTATGGTTTGGGTTAGGGTTAGTTTTAGGGTTATTGTTTAGTGTTAGGGGTGAGGGTTTAGGGTTAGTGGTTAGGGTTAGTGTTAGGTTTAGGGTTACCATTCGAGTTAGGGTTAGGGATAGAGGGTTAGGGATAGTGTTAGGGTTAAGTTTAGGTTTAGAGGTTAGGTTTAGGGTTAGAGATAGGGTTATGGTTATGCTTATGGTTAGGGCTAGGGTTTAGGGTTACGGTTATTGTTAGGGTTAAGGTTACGGTTATGGTTAGGGTTATGATTAGGGTTACGGTTAGGGTTAGTGTTAGGTTTAGTGTTATGCTTAGGGATTAGGGTTATGTTTAGGGGTTAGGTTTAGGGTAGTGTTAGGTTTAGTGTTAGGGTTAAGGGTTAGGGTTGGGTTTAGGGTTAGGGCTACTGTTAGGGTTTGGAGTTAGGGGTTGGGTTAGGGTGAAGGTTAGAGTGAGAGTTAGCATTAGGGTTTAGCGTTAGCGTTGGGATAGCATTCGTCCTTGTTTTATGGTTAGTGTTAGAGTTATGGTTAGGGTTACGGTTCGGGTTATCATTAGGATTAGGTTTAGGGTTAGGGTTAGTTTTAGAGAGTTAGTGTTAGGGTTATGGTTAGGGTTAGGGTTATGTTTAGGATTAGAGTTATGGTTAGGGTTAGAAGGTTAGAGTTAGTGTTAGGGTTAGCATTAAATTTTGGTTTAGGGTTAGAGGTTAGGGATATGGTTAGTGATAGGGTTATCGTTAGGGTTACGGTTTAGGGTTAGGGTTAGGGTTAGAGTGTTAGAGTTAGTGTTAGGGTTAGCATTAAGTTTAGGTTTAGGGTTAGAGTTTAGGGATATGGTTAGTGATAGGGTTATCGTTAGTGTTACGGTTTAGGGTTAGGGTTAGGATTAGTGTTATCGTTAGGTTTAGAGTTATGGTTATATTTAGGGTTAGGGTTATATTTAGGTTTATAGATTTGGGTTAGAGTTAAGGTTAGGGTTAGGATTAGGGTTAGGGGTTGAGGTTAGGGTTAGGGTTAAGGTTAGGTTTAGGGCTTAGCATTAGGACTCAGGGTTAGGCGTTAGGGTTATGGGTATGGTGAGGATTGGGGTTAGTGTTAGGGTTTGGGGTTGGTGTTAGTGTTAGTGTTAGTGTTAGGGTTAGAGTTACAATTAGGATTAGAGGGTTAGAGTGTGGATTAGGTTTACAGTTAGGGTTAGGGTTACAGTTATGGTTATGGTTAGGGTTAGGTTAGGTTTGGTTTAGGGTTAGGATTAGGGTTAGAATCAGGTTTAGAGATAGGGTTAGGGATTTGTGTTAGGGTTAAGGTTAGGGTTAGGGATTTGTATTAGGGTCAAGGTTAGGGTTATGGTTAAGGTTGGGTTAGGGGTTGGGGTTAAGGATAGTGTTAGGGTTAAGTTTATGGTTAGGGGTATGTTTAAGGTTCGGGTTAGGTTTAGGGGTTAGGGATATGGTTGGTTTAGGGTTCGTTTTAGGGTTATGGTTAGTGTTAGCATTATGGTTAGGGTTAGGGTAGGGTTCGGTTTAGGGTTAGGGTTAGGTTTTGGTTTATGGTTAAGGTTAGAGGTCAGGGTTAGGGTTAGGGTTAGTGTTATGGTTACGGTAAGGTTTAGGTTCAGGGTTACGGTTAGGTTTATATTTAGGGGTATGGTTAGTGTTAGAGATTAGGGTTAGGGTTAGGACTAGGTTTAGGGTTAGGGTTAGAGGTTAGGGCTAGTGTTAGGGTTAGTGATAGGATTATCCTTAGGGTTAGGGTTTAGGGTTAGGTTTAGGGCTAGGGTTAGAGTTAGGGTTAGAGTTAGGGTTAGGGTTAGGGTTAGAGTTAGAGTTAGGGTTAGGGATTTTGGTTAGGGTTTAGGTTAGGGTTAGAGTTAGTCCTAGTGTTCGGGTTAGACCTTAGGGTTATGGTTAGGTTTAGGTTAAGGGTTAGATGTTAAGGTTAGTGATAGGGATATCATTAATGTTAGGGTTTAGGGTTAGGGTTAGAGTTAGGGTTAGGGTTTAGGGTTATGGTTACGTTTAGGGTTAGGTTTAGAGTTAGGTTTAGGGATTTGGGTTAGGGTTAAGTTTAGGGTTAGGGTTATTTGTTGAGGTTAGGGTTAGGGTTAGGATTAGGTTAGGGTTAGAGTTAGGGCTTAGGGTTAGGGCTCCTTGTTATGGGTTAGGGTTAGGGTTAGCGTTAGTGTTAGGGTCAGGGGTTAGGCTTAGGGTTAGGATTAGGGCTAGGGTTAGGGTTAGGGTTAGGTTTAGAGGGTTAGGGTTAGGTTTAGGTTTAGAGGTTAGGGTTATGGTTAGCGATAAGGTTAGGGTTAGAGTTAGGGTTAGGGTTAGGCTTAGGGGTTAGGGCTAGGGTTAGGGTTAGGGTTAGGTTTAGGGTTAGGGTTAGTATTAGTGTTAGGGCTTAAGGTTAGGGGTTAGGCTTACGGTTATGGCTTAAGGTTAGTGGTTTAGTTTAAGGGTTAGGATTATGGTTAGGGTTAAGGTTAGGGTTAGGTATACCGTTAGTTTTAGGGTTAGGGTTACAGTTAAGTTTATAGATTAGTGTTAATATTAGGGTTATGGTTAGAGTTACGGTTAGGGTTTTGGTTAGGGTTAGGGTTAGAGTTACTTTAAGGTTTAGATTTAGAGTTACGTTTAAGGTTAGAGATTAGGGTTAGTGTTACTGTTAGTATTAGGGTTAGTGTTAGGTTTAGAGGGTTAGGGTTAGGTTTAGGTTTAGAGGTTAGGGTTATGGTTAGCGATAAGGTTAGGGTTAGAGTTAGGGTTAGGGTTAGGCTTAGGGGTTAGGGCTAGGGTTAGGGTTAGGGTTAGGGTTAGGGTTAGTATTAGTGTTAGGGCTTAAGGTTAGGGGTTAGGCTTACGGTTATGGCTTAAGGTTAGTGGTTTAGTTTAAGGGTTAGGATTATGGTTAGGGTTAAGGTTAGGGTTAGGCGTACCATTAGTTTTAGGGTTAGGGTTACAGTTACGTTTATAGATTAGTGATAATATTAGGGTTATGGTTAGAGTTACTGTTAGTGTTTTGGTTAGGGTTAGGGTTAGAGTTACGGTAAGGTTTAGATTTAGAGTTATGTTTAAGGTTAGAGATTAGGGTTAGTGTTACTGTTAGTGTTAGTGTTAGGGTTAGGTTTAGAGGGTTAGGGTTAGGTTTAGGTTTAGAGGTTAGGGTTATGTTTAGCAATAAGGTTAGGGTTAGAGTTAGGATTAGGGTTAGGCTTAGGGGTTAGGGTGAAGGTAAATTTAGGGTTTGTTTTAAGGTTACAATTCTGGTTAGGCTTACAGTTATGGTTAGGATTAGGGTTAAGGTTACAGTTAATATTAGGGTTACGGGTTATGGTTAGGTCTTAGGGTTAGGGTTAGGGTTAGAGTTTAGCGTCAGCGTGAGGGTTACACTTAGTGTTAGGTTTAGGGTTATTGTTTTTTTTATTTTATTTAAGAGGAAAAAGAGAAAAACACAAAACAAAACAAAGTGGTGTAAGGGTACACGTAATACAGAACTACAAAAAAAAAAAACACATAACAGTAAGAAATCACCTGTTAATAGATTACATATTATCATGTTGAAAATAGTTGCTCAAATCACAGTATCAAAGCATACAAGGTGGACATTCAAACAGGGAGACTGAAAACAGCTGTGTTCAATGATCCAAAATCATTGATATAGTCAGCTATTTACCACCCCTAAATACACTTGCTGTTATATCCATTAGAGCTCTTTTTATTTTTTCCCCTCTCTTTTTTACAACAAAATTTACACATTTTGGATTTTATTACTCCTTAGTGCTTATTACTTTTTTTTGGGGGGGGGGGAGAGAATACAGTCAAATATGGCAAAACAAAGCTGTCAGTCAAAACTAAGGATAGACATAGCACATGGTGTAGAACAGGGTACAAGGTTATCAACAATGTTTATCAACGTTGTCTCTTGTTTCCTTAAAAAGAATTGTCTATCTCATTAGATATTATAAAGTTGGACAAAACAGTAGAGAACAAGACCAATAAAACTTAGGCATTGTAAACATTACAGGACTTCCAAAGAAGACAATAGTCAAACCAGAATGGGCATCTTAGTGAATCTTATTGCCTTCAAAGTAGTTGCCTATATCCTTAAACTTGATACTATCATACAGAATGGAACAGAGTCTAATCAGTCAAAACAAGATCGTGGGAGTATTACAGGACTTCAAAACAAGTTAATAGGAAATCAAAAAAAAGTTACTATTTATATATCCTAATTTTTAAAATTTTTTCCCTTAAGTAAGAAAAAAAGAAGAAATGACTAAATAATTTTTTTAAAAGAATAAGGGGGAGATTGAGATAAAACAGGACATAACAATATAACAATACAGGTCAAAGCATGACTGTTTCAGCAACCTAGTACTTCACCACCATATAACCCGATTTAATAGTAGTTACCATAGTGTCTGTCTTTTTCCTTGAAGTATTTGGATAAAACTTCATATAATCTAGCTTCAAATATTTCCATATCAAGAAGCCCAGAATAAAGCCTTTCTAATTAATGAGTGAAAACTTTATAAGGGAATCATGATTACCACATATTTTTTATATATTTGAATCATTACTTACATTAGGGAAACTATTCGGTATTCACACATGCGAGATTGATTTATTTCACTTATGAGTATGGTCTCAAGCTCTGCCCATTTATTGATAAATATCTCAATGTGATCCTTCTTTATAGCTGAATAATACTCCATTGTATAGAAATACCACAAGTTTTTTATCCATTCCTCAGTTGATGGGCACTTGGGTTGTTTCCAAGATCTGGCGATTACAAATTGTGCTGCTATAAACATAGGTGTGCTTATATCACTGTGGTATGATGCTTTCAGTTCTTCTGGGAATATGCCTAGAAGTGGAATAGCTGGAATAAATGGGATTTCAAATCCCAATTTAGGTTAGGGTTATTGTTAGGGTTAGGGGTTAGGGTTATGCTTAGGGTTAGTGTCAGAGGTTAGGGTTAGGGTTAGTTTTTTTTTTGTTGTTGTTGTTGTTTTGTCTTTTTCCATTTTTATTGGTACCGGGGATCGAACTCATGACTCCCTGCTTGCAAGGCAGGCGCTCATGCTGCAGAGCTAAATTCCCAGCCCCAGGTTAGGGTTAGTGTTATGGTTCGGGTTAGGGTTAGCTTTATGGTTAGTGTTTAGCATTAGAGGTTAGGGTTTAGAGTTAGTGGTTAGGGTTAGTGTTAGAGTTAGGGTTAGTATTAGAGAGTTAGGGTTAGTGTTAGGGTTAAGTTTAGTTTTAGAGGTTAGGGTTAGGGTTAGGATTAGAGTGTTAGTGTTAGGGTTAGGGTTAAGTTTGGTTTTAGAGGTTATGGTTAGGGTTAGGGTTAGGATTAGAGTGTTAGGATTAGAGGTTTAGGGTTAGTGTTAGGGTTAAGTTTAGTTTTAGAGGTTAGGGTTAGGGTTAGAGATAGGGTTATGGTTATGCTTATGGTTAGGGTTAGGGGTTAGGGTTGTGGTTATTGTTAGGGTTAGGTTTAGGGTTATAGTTAGGGTGATGGTAAGGTTTAAGTTTAGTGTTTCGCTTATGGTTTAAGGTTAAGTTCACGGGTTAGGATTAGGGTAGTGTTAGGGTTAGTGTTAGTGGTAAGGGTTAGCGTTAGGATTAGTGTTAGGGCTACTGTTAGGGTTAGGGGTTAGGATTTAGGTTAGGGTTAGGGTTAGGGTTAGGGTGAGGGTTAGGGTTAGGGATTAGCGTTAGGGTTGGGATAGCATTCGTCTTAGGGTTATGGTTAGTGTTTGAGTTATAGTTAGGGTTACAGTTAGGGTTAGCATTAGGATTAGGTTTAGGGTTAGGGTTAGGGCTAGAGGGTTAGTGTTAGCGTTAGGGTTAGGGTTAGGTTTAGGTTTAGGGTTAGGGTTAGGGCTAGGGTTAGAGGGTTAGAGTTAGTGTTAGGGTTAGCATTACGTTTAGGTTTAGGGTTAGAGGTTAGGGAGAGGCTTAGTGATAGGGTTATCATTAGGGTTATGGTTTAGGGTTAGGATTAGGTTTAGGGTTATTGTTATCCTTAGGTTTAGGGTTATTGTTATGGTTAGGTTTAGCATTATATTTGGGTTTAGGGATTTGGGTTAGGGTTAAGGTTAGGGTTAAGATTAGGGTTAGGGGTTGAGTTTAGGGTTAGGGTAAGTGTTAGGATTAAGGTTTGGATTAGGGCTTAGCGCTAGGGCTCAGTGTTAGGGTTAGGGTTTTGGGTAGTGTTAGGGTTACGATAAGGGGTTAATATTAGGGTTAGCATTAGGGTTAGGGTTAGGGTTAGTGTTACGGTTCGGGGTTTGTGTTAGTGTTAGTGTTAGTGTTAGGGTTAGAGTTAAAGTTACGGTTAGGATTAGAGGCTTAGGGTGTGGGTTAGATTTACTGTTATGGTTAGCGTTATGGTTAGGATTACGTTTAGGTTTAGGGTTAGAGGTTATTGAGAGGCTTAGTGATAGGGTTATCATTAGGGTTATGGTTTAGGGTTAGGATTAGGTTTAGGGTTATTGTTATCCTTAGGTTTAGGGTTATGGTTATGGTTAGGTTTAGCATTATATTTGGGTTTAGGGATTTAGGTTAGGGTTAAGGTTAGGGTTAGGATTAGGGTTAGGGGTTGAGGTTAGGGTTAGGGTAAGTGTTAGGATTAAGGTTTGGGTTAGGGCTTAGCGCTAGGGCTCAGTGTTAGGGGTTAGGGTTTTGGGTAGTGTTAGGGTTACGATAAGGGGTTAATATTAGGGTTAGCGTTAGGGTTAGTGTTAGTGTTACGGTTCGGGGTTTGTGTTAGTGTTAGTGTTAGGGTTAGAGTTAAAGTTACGGTTAGGATTAGAGGCTTAGGGTGTGGGTTCGGTTTACTGTTATGGTTAGCGTTATGGTTAGGATTACGGTTAGGGTTAGTGTTAGGTTTGGGTTAGGTTTAGGGTTAGGGTTAGGGTTAGTTTAGGGTTAGGGTCAGGGATAGAGTTAGGGTTAGGGATTTGTGTTAGGGTTAAGGTTAGGGTTAGGGTTTTGTGTTAGGGTTAGGGTTAGGGTTAGGGTTGGGTTTAGGGGTTAGTGATATGCTTGGGTTATGGTTCGGTTTTGGGTTATGGTTAGTGTTAGCATCACAGTTAGGTTTAGGGTTACGTTTAGGGTTAGGTTTAGGTTTAGGTGTACGGTTAAGTATAGAGGGTAGGGTTACGGTTATGGTTATGGTTATGGTAATGTTTAGGGTCAGGGTTACGGTTAGGTTTAGATTTAGGGGTATGGCTATAGTTAGAGATTAGGGTTAGGTTTAGAGTTAGGGTTAGCATTTGGTTTATGGTTAGGGTTAGATGTTAGAGTTAGGGTTAGGGTTAGTGGTAGGGTTATCCTTAGGGTTAGGGTTTAGGGTTAGGTTTAGGGTTAGTGTTAGAGTTAGGGATAGTGTTAGGGCTATGGTTAGGGTTAGCGTTAGAGTTAGGGTTCGAGATTTTTGTTAGGGTTAAGTTTAGGGTTAGGGTTAGTCATAGCGTTGGCATTATACCTTATTGTTAGGGTTAGGGTTAGGGTTAGGTTTAGGTTTAAGGTTAGGGTTAGAAGTTAGGGTTAGTGATAGGGTTATCATTAGGGTTAGGGTTTCGGGTTAGGGTTAGGGTTAGTTTTAGGGTTTGGTGAGGGTTATGGTTATGGATAGGGTTAGGGTTAGATTTAGGGTTAGAGATTTGGGTTAGGGTTAAGCTTAGGTTTAGGGTTAGGGTTAGGGTTTGAGGTTAGTGTTAGGGTTAGGGTTAGGGGTTGAGGTTAGGGTTAGGGTTAGTGTTAGGGTTAGGGTTAGAGTTAAGGCTTAGGGTTAGGGCTCCGTGTTAGGTGTTAGGGTTATGGGTAGGGTTGCGGTTAGGGTTAGGGTTAGGATTAGCTTTAGGGTTAGGGTTAGAGTTAAGGTTAGGGATTACAGTTAGGGTTAGGGTTAGGATTAGGGTTATGGTTAGGATTACGGTTACAGTTAGGGCTAGGGTTATGTTTAAGATTAGGGTTAGAGTTAGGTTTAAGTTTAGTGGTTAGTTTTAGTTTTAGGGTTAGGGTTAGGGTTAAAGTTAGGGTTAGGGTTAGGGTTAGGGTTAGAGGGTTAGGGTTATGTTTGGGGTTAGGGTTACCTTTAGGATTAGGGTTAGGGTTAGTTTTAGGGTTAGTATTAGTGTTAGGGCTTAAAGTTAGGGTTCAGCCTTAGGGTTATGGCTTAAATTTGTGGTTAAGTTTAGGAGTTAGGATTATGGTTAGGATTAGAGTTAGGCATACCATTAGTTTTAGTGTTAGGGTTATGGTTAGGGTTAGGGTTAGGGTTCGCTTTTGGCTTAGTGTTAGTGTTAGAGATTAGGGTTAGAGTTAGTGTTTGGGTTAGGGTTAAGTTTAAGGTTAGGGGTTAGAGTGAGAGTTAGGGTTAAGTTTAAGGTTAGGGTTAGGGTTAGGGTAAGGGGTTAATGTTAGGGTTAGTTTTAGGGTTAGGGTTAGTGTCACGATTCGGTGTTTGTGTTAGTGTTAGTGTTAGGGTTAGTGTTAGAGTTACGGTTATGATTAGAGGCTTAGTGTGTGCGTTAGGTTTACGGTTAGGTTTAGCATTACGATTAGGATTACAGTTAGGGTTAGGTTTAGGTTTGGGTTCGGTTAAGTGTTATGGTTAGAGTTAGTTTAGGGTTAGGGTCAGGGTTATAGTTAGGGTTAGGGATTTGTGTTAGGGTTAAGGTTAGGGTTAGGGTTTTGTGTTAGGGTTAAAGTTAAGGTTATGGTTAAGGTTAGGGGTTAGGGTTAGAGATAGTGTTATGGTTAAGTTTACGGGTAGGGTTATGTTTAGGGTTAGAGTTAGGTTTAGGGGTTAGTTATACGGTTGCGCTATGGTTTGATTTAGGGTTATGGTTAGTGTTAGCATCACAGTTAGGGTTAGGGTTAGGGTTAGGGTTAGGTTTAGGTGTACGGTTAAGGATAGAGGTTAGGGTTACAGTTATGGTTATGGTTATGGTAATGTTTAGGGTCAGGGTTATGGTTAGGTTTAGATTTAGAGGTACAGTTAGGCTTAGAGATTAGGGTTAGGTTTAGAGTTAGGGTTAGCGTTTGGTGTAGGGTTAAGGTTAGATGTTAGAGTTCGGGTTAGGGTTAGTGATAGGGTTATCCTTAGGGTTAGGGTTTAGGGTTAGTGTTAGAGTTAGACTTAGGGTTAGTGTTAGGGTTACGGTTAGGGTTAGCGTTAGAGTTATGGTTAGGGATTTTGGTTAGGGTTAAGTTTAGGGTTAGTCATAGCCTTCGCGTTAGACCTTATTGTTAGGGTTAGGGTTAGGGTTAGGTGTAGGTTTAGGGTTAGGGTTAGAAGTTAGGGTTAGTGATAGCCTTTTCATTAGGGATAGGGTTTAGGGTTAGGGTTAGGGTTAAGGTTAGGGTTAGGGTTAGGGTTATGGTTACACATAGGGTTAGGGTTAGAGTTATGGTTAGGGATTTGGGTTAGGGTTAAGGTTAGGGTTAGGGTTAGGGGTTTAGGTTAGGGTTAGTGTTAGGGTTAGGGTAAGTTTAGGGTTAAGGTTAAGACTTAGGATTAGGGCTCCATGTTAGGGGTTAGGGTTATGGGTAGTGTTGCAGTTAGGGTTAGGGTTAGGATTACGGTTAGGGTTAGGCTTAGCTTTAGGGTTAGTGTTAGAGTTAAGGTTAGGGATTTCAGTTAGGGTTAGGGTTAGGTTTAGAGTTATGGTTAGGGTTACGGTTACAGTTAGGGCTAGGGTTATGTTTAAGATTAGGGTTAGGGTTAGGGTTAAGTTTAGTGGTTAGTTTTAGTGTTAGGGTTAGGGTTAAAGTTAGGGTTAGGGTTAGGGTTAGAGAGTTAGTGTTATGTTTGGGGTTGGGGTTACCATTAGGGTTAGGATTAGGGTTAGGGTTAGTGTTAGGGTTAGTATTAGTGTTAGGGCTTAAGGTTAGGGTGCAGTCTTAGGGTTATGGCTTAAATTTGTCGTTAAGTTTAGGAGTTAGGATTATGTTTAGGGTTAGGGTTAGGCGTACCATTAGTTTTAGTGTTAGGGTTATGGTTACGTTTATAGATTAGGGTTAGGATTAGGGTTACAGTTAGGGTTACAGTTAGGGTTACAGTTAGGGTTTGGGTTAGGTTTAGGGTTAGAGTAATGGTAAGTTTTACATTTAGTTACGTGTAGCTAGAGATTAGGGTTAGCGTTACTGTTTGGGTTAGGGTTAGAGTTTGGTTTAGACAGTTAGGTTTAGGTTTAGAGTTTAGGGTTATGGTTTGTGTTAAGGTTAGGGTTAGAGTTAGGGTTAGGGTTAGGTTAGGGTTAGGCTTAGGGGTTAGGTTGAAGGTAAATTTGGGTTTCGTTTTAGGGTACGATTAGGGTTAGGTTTACGCTTAGGTTTACGGTTAGGGTTAGGTTTAGGGTTAAGGTTATGGTTAATGTTAGGGTTAGGGGTTAGGGTTAGGGCTTAGGGTTTAGTTTTAGGGTTACAGCTAAACTGGATTATGGTTATGGTTAGGGTTAGGGTTATCATAGGTTTAGGTTTAGTGTTAGGGTTAGGGTTAGGGATAGAGTTTAGCGTCAGGGTTAGGGTTACCCTTAGTGTTAGGGTTATTGTTAGGGTTAGAGGTTAGTGTTATGCTTAGGGTTAGATTCAGAGTTTAGGTTTAGGGTTAGGGTTAGCATTAGGGTTAGGGTTAGTTTTATGATTAGGGTTAGGTTAGGTTTAGGTTAGTATTTACAGTTAGGTGTTAGGGTTTTGGGTTAGTGGTTAGGGTTAGTGTTAACATTAGTGTTAGTGTTAGGGTTAGTGTTAGGGTTAGAGGGTTAGAGTTAGTGTTAGGGTTAAGGTTATGGTTATGGTTAGGGTTTTGATTAGGTGACAGTTAGGGTTAGTTTTTCGCTTAGGGATTAGGGTTAGGTTAGAGATTATGGTTAGGGTTAGTGCTAGGGTTAGTGTTAGGTTTAAGGGTTAGGCTTAGGAATAGGGTTAGGGTTAGGGTTAGGGTTAGGGTTAGGGTTAGTGTTAGGTTTAAGGGTTAGGCTTAGGAATAGGGTTAGGGTTAGGGTTAGGGTTAGGGTTAGGGGGTTAGGGTTAGAGTTAGGGTAAGCGTTAGGTTTCAGTTTATGGTTAGAGGTTAGGGTTAGGGTTAGTGATAGGGTTATTATTAGGTTTGGGGTTTAGGGTTAGGGTTATGGTTAGTGTTAGGGTTAGAGATGGGGTTATATTTACAGTTAGGGTTAGGGCTAGAGCTACGTTTAGGGTTATTGTTAGGATTAGAGTTTAGTGTTAGTGTTAGGGTTAGGTTTAAGGTTAGGGCTAGGGTTGGGGCTTAGGGGTTAGGGGTAGGGTTAGGGTTAGGGTTAGAGCTAGACAGGCTGAGGGTTAGGGTTAGGGTTATGGCTTGGGTTATTGTAGGTTTAACTTTAGGGTTGGGATTAGATGTTAGGGTTAGTTTTAGGGTTATTGTTATGGTTAGTATTAGTGTTAGGGTTAGGGTTAGAGTTTAGTGTTAGGGTTAGGGTTAGGGTGATGGTTAGGGTTAGGGTTAGAGGTAGAGTTTAGAGTAATCGTTAGTGTTAGTGTTAGGGTTAGAGGTCAGGTTTAGGGTTCATTTTAGGTTTCGGGTTAGGGTTAGAGAGTTTGGGTTAGTGTTATGGTTAAGGTTAGGTTTAGAATTTAGGGTTAGTATTAGATATAGGGTTAGGATTATGGTTATGATTAGGGTTACGGTTTGGGGTTAGGGTTAGGTTTAGTGTTAGTGTTAGGGTTACCGTTATGGTTAGTCTTATGATTAGGGTTAAGGTTAGTGTTAGGATTAGGTTTAGTGTAAGGCTTAGGGATTAGGGTTAGGGTTAGGGTTAGAGTTAACCCTAACTCTAACCCTGAACCCTTTAGGGGTTTAGGGGTTAAGGTTAGGGTTAGGGTTAGGGTTATGGTTATGGTTATGGTTAGGGTTAGGGTTAGCGTTAGGCTTAGTGTTAGTGTTAGAGATTAGGGTTAGAGTTAGTGTTTGGGTTAGGTTTAAGTTTAAGGTTAGGGGTTAGAGTGAGAGTTATGTTAGGGTTCTGTTTAGGGTTAGGGTTATGTATAGTGTTAAGGTTAGAGTTAGGCTTAGTGTTAGTGTTAGGTTTAGAGGGTTAGGGTTAGTGTTAGGGTTAAGGTTAGGTTTAGAGGTTAGGGTTATGGTTAGAGATAGCATTAGGTTTATGATTATGGTTAGGGTTAGGGTTAGTGTTAGGATTAGGGTTAGGGTTAGATTTAGTGTTCGGGTTAGGTTTAGGTTTAGGGTTAGTGTTTAGGTTTATGGGTTAGTGTTGAGGGTTAGGGGTTAGTGTTAGTGTTAGGGCTAGGTTTAAGGTTAGGGTTAGGGTTAGGCTTAGAGGGTTAGGGTTAGTGTTAGGGTTAAGGTTAGGTTTAGAGTTTAGGGTTATGGTTAGAGATAGGGTTATGATTATGGTTATGGTTATGGTTATGGTTATGGTTATTGTTATGGTTATGGTTATGGTTAGGGGTTAGGGTGAGGTTTAGGGTTAGTCTTCGTTGTAGTGTTAGGGATCGGTTTAGCGTGAGGGTTAGGGTTAGGGTGAGGGTTAGTGTTGCTGTTCGGCATTAGGGTTAAGGTTAGGATTAGGGCCACGGTTAGGTTAGGGTTAGGGTTAGAGGTTAGCATTAGTGTTAATGTTAGGGTTAGTGTTAGTTTTAGGGTTAGGGTTAGGGTTAGAGTTTAGGGTTAGGGTTAGGGTTAGAGTTATGGTTACAGTCAGTTTTAGGGTTACGGTTAGTGTTAGGTTTAGGGTTAGGTTTAGTGTTAGATTTACAGTTAGTGTTAGCGTTAGGGTTATGCTTAGTGTTAGAGATTATGGTTACGTGAGGGTTAGGTTTAGAAATATTTTTAGGGTTAGTGTTACGGTTAGGTTTAGAGTGAGGTTTACAGTTAGGGTTAAAGATAGGGGCAGGGTGAGGGTTAGGCTTAGGTTTAGGGTTAGGGTTAGAGAGTTACCGTCAGGCTGAGGCTTAGCATTAGGTTTAGGGTTACGATTAGAGCTTAAGGTAGGGTTAGTGATTGCGTTATCGTTAGGGTTAGGGTTAGCGTTAGGGTTAGGTTTAGTGTTAGGGTTAAGCTTCTGGTTATGGTTACGGTTAGGCTTAGGGTTAGGGTTAGGGTTAGAGGTTAGGATTAGTTTTAGGGTTAGGGTTATTGTTCGTGTTAGGGTTAGGTTTAGGGGTAGCCTTAGGGTTACAGTTAGAGTTTAGGGTAAGCGTTAGGGTTATGGTTAGGCTTAAAGGTCATGGTTAGGGTTATTGTTTGGGTTAGGGTTATGATTAGTGTAAGGGTCAGGGTTAGGGTTAGGGTAAAGTTAGGGTTATTGTTAGGGTTAGGGTTTAGGTTTAGAGTAAGGTTTAGGATTAGGATTAGGGTTATGATTAGGGGTTAGGGTTAGTGGTTAGGGTTAGGGTTAGGGTTAGGGTTAAGTTTAGGGTTAGGCTTAATGATTAGGGTTACAATTAGTGTTAGTGTTAGGGTTAGGGGTTAGGGTGAGGGTAACGTTAGGGTTCTGTTTACGGTTACAGTTAGGGTTACGGGTGCGGATAGTTTTGGGTTAGTTTCACGGTTAGTTTTAAGGTTAAGTTTAGGGTTAATGTAAGGGTTACAGGTTAGGGTTACTGGTTAGAGGTTAGGATTCAGGTTAGCATTAGACTAGACTGGGTTAAGGTTAGCGTTAGGTTTAAGGGTTAGGGTTAGGGTTAGGGTTAGAGGTTATAGTTAGGGTTAGGGTTATTGTTAGGATTAGAGGTTAGGTTTAGGATTAGGGTTAGGTTTAGGATTAGGGTTAAGGTTAAGGTTAATATAAGGGTTAAAGATTAGGGTTATTGATTAAGGGTTAGGATTAGAGTTAGGGTTAGAGCTAGACAGACTTAGGTTTAAGTTTAGGGTTAAGGTTAGGGTTATCATAGTGTTAAGTTTAGGTTTAGGGTTAGGGTTATTGTTAGTGCTATGGTTAGAGGTTATGGTGAGTGTTAGGGCTAGATTTAGGGTTAGGGTTTGGTTTATGGTTAGGTTTAGAGGTTAGGGTTAGAGTTAGGTTTAAGTTTAGGGTTACGGTTAGGGCTAGGGTTTGTGTTAGATGTTAGGGTTAGGTTTAGGGTTAGGGTTATGGTTAGTGTTAGTGTTAGTGTTAGTGTTAGGCTTAGGGTTAAAGTTTAGTGTTAGTTTAGTGTAAGGATGAGGGTTAGGGTTAGGCTCAGAGTTAGAGTTTAGGGTAATTGTTAGGGTTAGTGTTAGGAATAGAGGTCAGGGTTAGGTTTAGTGTTAGGATTATTGTTAGAGTTAGGGATTAGGGTTAGGTTTAGGTTTAGTGTTAGGGTTAGGTTTAGGGTTAGTGTTTGGGTTAGGGGTTAGAGTTAGGGTTAGGGTTAGAATTAGGGTTAGGTTTAGTGTTAGGGTTAGGTTTAGGGTTAGGTTCAGAGGTTAGGGTTAGGGTTATGGGTTAGCGTTAGTTTTAGGGTTAGAGGTTTAGGGTTAAAGTTCAGGTTAGTGTTAGGGATTAGGGTTAGGTTTAGTGTTAG
Source organism: Cavia porcellus (assembly GCF_034190915.1). NCBI lineage: Eukaryota > Metazoa > Chordata > Mammalia > Rodentia > Caviidae > Cavia > Cavia porcellus. The sequence continues at coordinate 8,850,988 of NW_026947518.1, forward strand.
GGTTAGAGTTAGAGTTTAGGATTAGGGTTCTGGTTAGGGTTAGGGTTAGGGGTAGGGTTATGGTTACAGGGTTAAGGTTAGGTTTAGGATTAGAGGTTAGGTTATGTTTAGTGTTAAGTTTAGGGTTAGAATTAGGGTTAGGGTTAAGGTTAAGCTTAGGGTTAGGGGTTAGGGTGAGGGAAAATTTAGGGTTCATTTTATGGTTATGATTAGGGTTACGGTTAGGGTTAGAGTTAGGGTAGGGTTAATGTTAGGGTTAATGTTTGGGTTACAGGTTAGGGTTAGGGTTAGGGGTTAGGGGTTAGGATTATGGTTAGGGTTAGAGCTGGACAGGGTTAGGGTTGTGGTTAGGGTTAGGCTTATCATAGGGCTAGGGTTATTGTAAGGGTTAGAGTTTAGGGTCAGGGTTAGGGTTAGGCTTAGTGCTCGGGTTAGGGTTATTGTGAGGGTTAGATGTTAGGGTTAGGGTTAGGGTTAGGGTTAGGGTTACATATTAGGTTTAGGGTTAGCGTACCATTAGGGTTAGTGTTAGATTTAGGGTTTTGGTTAGGGTTAAGATTAGGGTTAGGGTTAGGTTTAGGGTTACAGTTAGGTTTACGTTTATGTTTAGAGTTTAGGTTTATGCTTAGAGATAGGGTTATGGTTATGTTTATGGTTAGGTTTAGATGTTAGGGTTATCGTTAGGGTTATGGTTAGGGCTAGGCTTCGGGTTTGGGGTAGGGATTGGGTTAGGGTGAGGGTTAGTGTTAGGGTTAGGGTTAGTGTTGCCATTAAGAATTAGGGTTAGGGTTAGGATTAGGGTCAGGGTTAGGGTTAGGGTTAGGGGTTAGCGTTAGTTTTAGGGTTAGTGTTAGGGTTAGTGTTAGGTTTACGGTTAGGGTTATGGTTAGATGTTAGTGTTAGGGTTAATGTTAAGGTTAATGTTAAGGTTAGGGTTAGGGTTACGGTTAGGGTTAGGTTTAGGGTTATGGTAAGGGTTAGGGTTAGGTTTAGCATTAGGCTTTCAGTTAGTGTTAGGGTTAGGGTTACGGTTAGGGTTAGAGATTATGGTTACCGTGAGGTTTAGGGTTAGTGTCAGGTTCAGTGTTAGAGTTACGGTTAGGGTTACAGTTAGGGTTACTGTTAGGATAAGAGATTAGTTTTAGGCTTAGGTTTAGGTTTAGGGTTAGGGTTAGAGGTTTAGCGTTTTGGTTAGGGTTAGTGTTAGGTTTAGGGTTAGGGTTAGTGGTTAGGGTTAGGGTTAGTGGTTAGGGTTAGGGTTAGTGATAGGGCTATCATTAGGATTAGGGTTTAGGGTTAGGGTTAGGGTTAGGATTAGGGTTAGGTTTAGTGTTAGGGTTAAGCTTAGGGTTATGGTTACAGTTAGAGTTAGGGTTAGGGATTTGGGCTATGGTTAAGTTTAGGGTTAGGGCTAGTGTTAGGGTTTGAGGTTAGGGCTCGGGTAGGGTTAGCACTTAGGGTTAGGGTTCAGGATTAGTGGTTAGTGCTATGGGTAGTGTTAGGGTTAGTGTTAGGTTTAGGGGTTAGGGTAGGGTTAGGGTTAGGTTTAGGGTTAGGATTACAGTTAGGATTATGTTTAGGGTTAAGGTTAGAGTTAGGGTTAGGGTTAGGGTTAGGGTTAGGGTTAGGTTTAGGGTTATGGTTAGGGTTACAGTTACAGTTAGGGGTCAGGGCTAGGTTTAGGGTTATGTTTAATGTTAGAGTTATTGTTAGTGGTTAGTCTTAGTGATAGGATTAGGCTTAGAGTTAGGTTTAGGGTTAAGTTTAGAGGGTTAGTGTTAGTTATGGGCTTAGGTTTACCATTAGGGTTAGGGTTAGGATTAGGGTTAAGTTTAGGTGTAGGGTTAGGGTTAGGGTTAGGGTTAGGGTTAGGTTTAGGGTTATGGTTAGGGTTACGGTTACAGTTAGGGGTCAGGGCTAGGTTTAGGGTTATGTTTAATGTTAGAGTTAATGTTAGTGGTTAGTCTTAGTGATAGGATTAGGCTTAGAGTTAGGTTTAGGGTTAAGTTTAGAGGGTTAGTGTTAGTTATGGGCTTAGGTTTACCATTAGGGTTAGGGTTAGGATTAGGGTTAAGTTTAGGTGTAGGGTTAGGGTTAGGGCTACAGTTAGGGTTAGCATTAGGATTATGTTTAGGGTTAGGGTTAGGGTTAGGGTTAGAGGGTTAATGTTAGTGTTAGTGTTCGGGTTAGTGTTATGGTTAGGGTTAGGTTTAGGATTAGTGTTATGGTTAGGGTTAGGGTTATGGTTAGAGGGTTAGGGTTAGGGTTAGAGTTAGGTTTAGGGTTAGGGTTAGGGTTAGAGTTTAGTGTTAGGGTTAGTGTTAAGATTAGGGTTAGGGTTAGGGTCATGGTTAGGGTTAGGTTTAGGGTTATGTTTAGGGTTAGGGTTAGGGTCAGGGTTAGAGTTAGGTTTAGGGATTTTGGTTGGGGTTAAGTTTAGGGTTAGGATTAGGGTTCGGGGTTGGGGTTAGGGATAGTGTTACCGTTAGGTTTATGATTAGGGTTAGGGTTAGGATTAGGGTTATGTTTAGGGTTGGGTTAGGGTTCGGTTTAGGGTTATGGTTAGAGTTAGTGTTACGATTAGGGTTAGGGTTATGGTTAGGTTTATGGTTAGTGTTAGGGTTAGGTTTAAGGTTAGGGTTAGAGGTTAGGGTTAGGGTTTGGGTTAGGTTTATGTTTACGGTTAGGTTTAGGTTTAGGTTTCTGTATAGGTTTAGATTTAGGGTTACGTTTATGGTTAGAGGCTAGTGTTAGTGTTAGGGTTAGGGTTAGCTTTAGATTTAGGGTTAGGGTTAGAGGTTAGGTTAGGTTTAGTGTTAGTGATAGTTTATCTGTAGAGTTAGGGTTTAGGGTCATGGTTAGGGTTAGTGTTAGATTTTGGGTTATTGTTAGGGTTATATTCAGGTTGAGCATTAGATTTAGGTTTGGTTACGGTTAAGGTTAGGGTTAGGGTTACGGTTAGGGTTAGTCATAGTTTTCGGGTTAGACCTTAGGGTTAGTGATAGGTTTCGGGTTAGGATTGGGGTTAGTGAAAGGTTTATCATTACAGTTAGGGTTTAGGTTTAGGGTTAAGGTTAGTGTTAAGGTTAGGGTTAGGGTTAGGGTTATGATTACGTTTATGGTTAGGATTAGATTTATGGTTTCGGATTTGGGTTAGGGTTAATGTTCGGGTTAGGGTTAGGGTTATGGATTGAGGTTAGGATTAGGGTTAGCATCAGTGTTAGGACATAGGGTTAGGGTTTAGGGTTATGGGTAGGGTTAGGGTTAACTTTAGGTTTTGCGTTAAGGTTAGGGTTAGGGTTAGCGTTAGTATTTTGGGTTATTGTTAGGGTTAGGGTTAGACTTAGTGATAGGGTTTTCGTTAAGGTTAGGGTTTAGGGTTAGGGTTAGGGTTAGGCTTAGTGTTAGGGTGAGGTTTATTGTTATGGTTACTGTTATGGTTATGGTTAGATTTCGGTTAGGGATTTGGGTTAGAGTTAAGGCTAGGGTTATTGTTAGTGTTAGGGGTTGAGGTTAGGGTTAGGGTTTGGGTTAAGGTTATGGTTAGGGTTTACTGTTACGGCTCATGCTTAGTGGTTAGGGTTATGGGTAGGGTTAGGGTTAGGGTTAAATGTAGGTTTAGGGTAAGGGGTTAATGTTAGGGTTAGGGTTAGGGTTAGGATTCTCAGTTAGTGTTAGTCTTTGTGTTGGAGTTAGCGTTACGGTTAGAATTAGAAGGTTAGAGTGTGGGTTAGGGTTAGGGTTAGGGTTAGGGGTAGAGTTAGGATTAGGCATTTGGGTTAGGGTTAAGGTTAGGGTTAGGGTTAGGGTTAGGGTTAGGGTTAGTCATAGCGTTCGGGTTAGACCTTAGGGTTAGCGTTATTGTTAGGGTTAGGTTTAGGGTTAAGTTTAGGGTTAGGATTAGAGGTTAGGGTTAGGGTTAGTGATAGGGTTATCGTTAGGGTTAGGGTTTAGGGTTAGTGTTAGGGTTAGCGTTAGGGCTTGGGTTAGGGTTACGGTTACAGTTAGGGTTAGTGTCAGAATTAGGGTTAGGTATTTCAGTTAGGGTTAAGGTTAGCGTTAGGGTTAGGGTTAGGGCTTAGTGTTTCAGCTCAGGTTTAGGGTTAGGGTTGTGGGTAGGGTTAGATTTATGGTTAGGGTTACAGTTAGGGTTTAGGGTTAGTGTTAGGGCTAGGGTTAGTGTTAGTCTTACACTTTGGGTTAGGTTAATGGTTAGGGTTAGGTTTAGTTTAGGGTTATAGTTAGGGTTAGGGATTTGGATTAAGTTTAGGGTTAGGTTTAGCGTTATGGTTAGGGTTACAGTTACCGTTAGGGTTAGGGTTAAGGTTAGTGGTTAGTTTTAGTGTTAGGGTTAGGGTTAGATTTAGGATTAGGTTTAGGTTTAGAGGGTTATTGTTAGGTTTTGGGTTAGGGTTACCGTAAGGGTTAGGTTTGGGTTAGGGTTAGTATTAGTGTTAGGGCTTAAGGTTAGGGGTTAGGCTTAGGGTTCTGGCTTAAGGTTAGTGTTTAGGTTTAGGGGTTAGGATCATGGTTAGTTTAAGGGTTAGAGTTAGTGTTACGGTTAGGTTTAAGGTTAGGGTTACGGTTACGTTTAGAGATTAGGTTGAGGGTAGAGTTAGGATTACGGTTAGGGTTTCAGGTTAGTGTTAGGGTTAGGGTTAAGTTTAGGGTTAGGTTTATGGTTACGGTAAAGTTTAGATTTAGGGTTTCAGTTAGGGTTAGAGATTAGGGTTAGCGTTAGGGTTAGGGTTAGGGTTAGGGTTAAGGTTAAGTTTAGAGGGTTAGGGTTAGGTTCATGGCTAGAGGTTAGGGTCATGGTTAAGGTTAGGGTTAAAGTATGAGTTAGGGTTAGGTTAGGGTTAGGGTTAGGTGTTAGGGTGAGTCTAAATTTATGGTTCGTTTTAGTGTTACGATTATGGTTAGGGTCACGGTTAGGGTTAGGTTTAGGGTAGGGTTAGCCTTAATGTTAGGGTTAATGTTAGGGTTATGGGTTAGGCTTAGGGGTTAGGGGTTAGGATTAGGGATAGGGTTACAGCTATTCAGGGTTAGGGTTAGGGTTAGTGTTATTGTAATTTTAGGGTTAGGGTTAGAGTTAAGGGTTAGAATTTAGCGTCAGGGTTAGGGTTAGGCTTAGTTTTAAGGTTAGACTCAGGGTTAAGGTTAGGGTTAGAATTTAGTGTCAGGGTTAGAGTTATGCTTAGTGTTATTTTAGGGTTATTGTTAGGGTTAGAGTTCAGGGTTATGGTTTGGGTTAGGCTCAGAGGTTAGAGTTACGGTTAGGGTTAGGATTAGGGTTAGGGTTAGTTTTAGGGTTCGGATTAGTGTTAGGTTATAGGGTTAGTGTTTAGGGTTGGGCATTAGGGTTTAGTGTTAGTCTTAGGCTTAGGGTTATGGTTAGGGTTAGAGAGTTAGGGTTAGTGTTAGGCTTAAGGTTAGGTTTAGAGGTTAGGTTTAGGGTTAGAGCTAGGGTTATGGTTATGGTTAGGGTTAGAGTTAGGGTTTAGAGTTACGGTTAGTGTTAGGGTTAGGCTTACAGTTATGGTTAGGTTTATGACTAGGGTGATGGTTAGGGTTAGGGTTAGGTTCAGTGTTAGGCTTAGTCATTAGGGTTAGGTTTAGGGGTTAGTGTTAGGGTTAGTGTTAGGGTTAGTGTTAGGGTTAAGGTTTAGGGTTAGGGTTAGAGGGTTAGGGTTAGGGTTAGGGTTAATGTTTGTTTTCTGGTTAGGGTTAAGTTTAGGGTTAGGGTTAGTGATAAGGTTATCTTTAGGTTTAGGGCTTAGGGCTAGGGTTAGGATTAGTGTATGTGTTAGGGTTAGAGCTATACTTATGGTTATTGTTAGGGTTAGAGTTAGGGTTCGGGATTTGGGTTAGGATTAAGGTTAGATTTAGGGTTAGGGTTAGGGTTTGAGGTTAGAGTTAGGGTGAGGGTTAGAGTTAGGGTTAGGGATTTGTGTTAGTGTTAGGGTTATTTTTATGGTTATGCTTAGGGTTACGGTTATAGTTAGGGCTTAGCATTAGGTTTACGATTAGGGTTAGAGTTAGGGGTAAGTTTAGTGGTTAGGTTTAGTGTTCGGGTTAGGGTTAGAGTTAGGGTTAGGGTTAGGGATAGAGGTTTAGGGTTAGGTTTGGTGTTAGGGTTATCATTATGGTTAGGGTTAGGTTTAGAGGGTTAGGGTTATGTTTGGGGTTAGGGTTACCATTAGGGTTAGGGTCAGGTTTAGGGTTAGTGTTATTATTAGTGTTAGGGCTTAAGCTTAGAGGTTAGGTTATGGTTATGGCTTAGGGTTAGGGGTTAGGTTTAGGCCTTAGCATTATTGTTAGGTTTACGGTTCGGATTAGAATTAGAGTAAGGGTTAGGGTTAGCATTACGGTTAGGTTTAGGGTTAAGTTTAAGGTTAGGTTTGTAGATTAGGGTTAGGGTTAGGGTTAGTGTTACTGTTATTGAAAGAGTTTAGGGTTAGGGTTAGAGGTTATGTTTAGGTTTAGGGTTAAGGTTACGGTTAGGGTTAGGGTTACGGTTAGGTTTATATTTAGGCTTACAGTTAGGGTTAGAGATTAGGTTCAGCGTTAGGGTTAGGGTTAGCATTAGGGTTAGAGTGTTAGGGTAAGGTTTAGGGTTAGAGGTTAATGTTATGGTGAGGGTTAAGTTTAGGGTTAGACTTAGGGTTAGGGTTAGGGTTAGGGTTAGGTGTTATTGTTAGGGGTAGGGTTAGGGAAAGGGTTCGGGGTTAGTGTTTGTGTTAGGGTTAGAGTTAGAGTTACGGTTAGGATTAGAGAGTTAGGGTGTGGGTTAGGGTTAGGTTTATGGTTATGGTTAGGCTTAGGGTTAGGGTTAGGATTACGGCTAGGGTTAAGTTTAGGTTTGGGTTATGGTTAGGGTTTAGGGTTATGGTCAGGGTTAGAGTTAGGATTAGGTATTTGGGTTAGGGTTAAGGTTAGGGTTAGCGTTAGGGTTAGCGGTTGGGTTTAGGGATAGTGTTAGGGCTAGGTTTATCTTCTCGGTTTGGGTTAGGGTTAGGTTTAGGGGTTAGGGTTATGGTTGAGTTAGGGTTTGTTTTAAGGTTATGGTTAGTGTTAGTGTTACTGTTAGAGTTATGGTTAGGTTTAGGTTTAGTGTTATGCTTAGGGTTTGGTTTAGGGTTAGAAGTTAGGGTTAGGCTTAGGTTTAGGGTTATGATTATGGTTAGGGTTAGGGTCAGGGTTATGGTTTGGTTTAGATTTAAGGTTACGGTTAGCTTTAGAGATTAGGGTTATGGTTAGGGTTAGCATTAGGTTTAGTGTTATTGTTATAGGTTAGGGTTAGTTTTAGTGTTATGGTTAGAGTTAGGGTTAGGGATTGGGGTTAGGGTTATGGTTAGGGTTAGGGTTAGGGTTACGGTTAGTCATAGCGTTCGGGTTAGACATTAGGGTTAGTGTTAGGGTTAGGGTTAGGTTTAGGGTTAGGGTTAGAGGTTAGGGGTACGGGTAGTGGTAGGGTTATCTTTAGGGTTAGGGTTTAGGATTAGCGTTCGGGTTAGTTTTAGGGTTATGGTTATGGTTAGTGTTAGGGTCTGAGTTAGGGTTAGTGATTTCAGTTAGCGTTAACGGTAGGGTTAGGGTTAGGGTTAGGGGTTGATATTAGGGTTAGTGCTAGGGTTAAGGATAAGGCTTAGGGTTTCGGCTCAGGTTTAGTGGTTAGGGTTATGGGTAGGGTTAAGTTTGTGGTTTAGGTTAGGGTTATGTGTTAGTGTTAGGGTTAGGGTTAGGGTTAGGGTTAGGGTTAGGGCTAGATTTAGGGATAGTCTTACCCTTTGGGTTAAGGTTAGGGTTAGGATTAGGGTTAGAGTTAGGGTTAGGGAAAGGTTCGGGGTTAGTGTTAGGGTTAGAGGTAGAGTTACGGTTAGGATTAGAGGGTTAGGAAATGGGTTAGGGTTAGGTTTATGGTTATGGTTAGGGTTAGGGTTAGGATTACGGTTAGAGTTAAGGTTAGGTTTTGGTTAGGTTAGGGTTATGTCAGGGTTAGAGTTAGGTTTAGGTATTTGGGTTAGGGTTAGGTTTCGGGTTAGAGTCAGGGTTAGGCTTAGGACTTAGGATTTCGGCTCAGGTTTAGGGGTTAGGGTTATGGTAGGGTTACTTTTATGGTTAGATTTAGGGTTAGGTTAGTGTTAGGGTTAGGGTTAGTGGTTAGTGTTAGCGTTAGGGTTAAGGTTAGGGAAAGGTTCGGGGTTAGTGTTAGTGTTAGTGTTAGGGTTAGAGTTTGAGTTACGGTTAGGATTACAGGCTTAGGGTGTGGGTTAGGGTTAGGTTTATGGTTAGGGTTAGGGTTAGGGTTAGGATTATGGTTAGGGTTAACATTAGGTTTGGGTTTGTGTTAGGGTTAGGGTTATGGTCAGGGTTATATTTAGGATTAGGGATTTGGGTTAGCGTTAAAGTTAGGGTTAGTGTTAGGCTTAGGGTTAGGGGTTGTGGTTAGGGATAGTGTTAGGGTTCGGTTTATGGTTAGGGTTAGGGTTAGGGTTATGTTTAGGGGTTAGGCTTATAGTTGTGTTAGGTTTCGGTTTAGGGTTATGGTTAGTGTTAGTGTTATGGTTATGGTTAGGGTTAGGGTTAGGGTTAGGGTTAGGTTTAGGGTTAGGTTTAGGTTTAGGTTTATGGTTAGGGTTAGAGGTTAGTGTTAGGGTTAGGGTTAGGGTTATGGTTATGTTTATGGTTAGGTTTAGGTTCAGGGTTACAGTTAGGTTTTGATTTAGGATTATGGTTAGCTTTATACATTAGGGTTAGGGTTAGTGTTAGGTTTAGTGTTATTGTTAGATTTTAGGGTTAGGGTTAGTGTTAGGGTTAGAGTTAGAGTTAGGGATTTGGGTTAAGGTTAAGGTTAGTGTTAGGGTTAGGGTTAGGGATAGTCATAGCATTCGGGTTAGACCTTAGGGTTAGGGTTATTGTTAGGGTTAGGTTTAGGGTTAGGTTTAGGGTTAGGGTTAGAGGTTAGGGGTAGGGTTAGTGATAGGGTTATCATTAGGGTTAGGGTTTAGGGTTAGCGTTAGTGTTAGTGTTAGCATTTGGGTTAGGGTATGGTTACGGTGAGGGTTATTGTCAGATTTAGGGTTAGGGATTACGGTTAGTGTTTACATTAAGGTTAGTGTTAGGGTTAGGGGTTGAGGTTAGGGTTAGGGTTAGGTTAGGGTTAGGGTTAGGGTTTAGAGTGAGTGTAAATTTAGGGTTTGTTTCAGGGTTACGATTATGGTTAGGTTTACGGTTAGGGTTATTGTTAGGGTTAGGGTTAGTGTTAGGATTAAGGTTAGGTTTAATGTTAGATTTAGGGTTAGGGTTAGGGGCTAGAGGTTAGGGTTAGGGTTAGGGTTAGGGTTAGAGCTACACAGGGTTAGTGTTAGGGTTAGTGTTATAGTAGCGTTATAGTTAGCATTTTGGTTAGTGTTAGGTTTAGGGTTAAAGTTTAGCGTCTGGGTTAGGGTTAGGCTTAGTGTTAGAGTTAGGTTTATTGTTAGGATTAGAGGTTAGGGTTATGGTTCAGGTTAGGGTCAGAAGTTAGGGTTAGGGTTAGGGTTAGGATTAGGTTTGGTGTTAGTTTTAGGTTTCAGGTTATGGTTAGGTTTAGGATTAGTGTTTAGGGTTAGGGTTTAGGATTTAGGGTTAGGGGTTAGGGTTAGTGTTAGAGTTAGGGGTTAGGGATTAGGGTTAAGGTTTAGGGTTAGGTTTCGTGTTAGGGTTAGTGTTAGGATTAGGGTTAGGGTTAGGGGTAGGGGTAGGGTTAGAGGGTTAGGGTTAGTGCTAGGGTTAAGGTTAGGTTTAGTGGTTAGTGTGAGTGTTAGAGATAGGGTTACAATTACGGTTCTGGTTAGGGTTAGGGTTTAGAGTTACAGTTAGTGTTAGGGTTAGGGTTACAGTTTTGGTTAGGGTTATGATTACGGTGACGTTTAGGGCTAGGGGTACGTTTAGTGTTAGACTTAGGGATTAGGCTTAGGTTTCTTGTTAGGGTTAGGGTTTAGGGTTAGTGTTATGGTTAGGGTAAGTGTTAGAGTTAGGGTTAGAGGTTTGGGTTAGGGTTAGGTTAGGTTTAGGGTTTGGGTTAGGGTTTGGCTTAGGGTTCAGGGTTAGGGTGAGGGTAAATTTAGCATTCGTTTTAGGGTACGATTTGGTTTAGGGTTACGGTTATGGTTAGGGTTAGAGTTAAGGTTATGGTTAATGTTAGGCTTACGGGTTAGGGTTAGGGGTTAGGATTAGGGTTAGGGTTAGAGCTAAACAGGGTTAGGGTTAGGGTTAGGGTTAGGGTTATCGTAGCGTTAGAGTTAGGGTTTGAGTTAAGGGTTAGAGTTTAGCGTCAGGGTTAGGGTTAGGCTTAGTGTTAGTGTTAGGGTTAGTGTTAGTTTAGCGTCAGGGTTAGGGTTAAGCTTAGTCTTAGCGTTAAGGTTATTGTTAGGGTTAGAAGTTAGGGTTATGTTTAGGGTTAGGATCAGAGGTGAGGGTTAGCGTTAGGATTAGGGTTAGGGTTATTTTTAGGGTTCAGGTTAGTGCTAGGTTTAGGGTTAGTGTTTAGGGATGGACGTTAGGGTTTAGGGTTAGTGTTAGGCTTATGTTTAGATTTAGGGTTAGGGTTAGAGAGTTATGGTTAGTGTTAAGCTTAAGGTTAGGTTTAGAGGTTAGGGTTAGGGTAAGAGATAGGGTTATAGTTATGCTTAAGGTTAGCATTAGGGGTTAGGGTTACGGTTAGTGTTAGTGTTAGGGTTACAGTTATGGTTATGGTTATGATTAGGGTGATGTATAGGGCTAGGGGTACATTTAGTGTTAGACGTAGTGATTAGGCTTAGGTTTCTGGTTAGGTTTAGGGGTTAGAGTTAGTGTTAGGGTTAGGGTTAGTGTTATAGTTATGGTTAGGGTAAGTGTTTGAGTTAGGGTTAGAGATTTGGGTTAGGGTTAGGTTAGGGTTAGTGTTAGGGTTTTGGTTAGGGTAAGGGTTAGGGTTAGGGGTTAGGGTGAGGGTAAATTTAGCATTCGTTTTAGGGTTACGATTAAGTTTACGGTTACAGTTAGGGTTAGGGTTAGGGTTAGGGTTAAGGTTAGGGTTAATGTTAGGCTTACGGGTTAGGGTTAGGGGTTAGGATTAGGGTTAGGGTTAGAGCTAGACAGGGTTAGGGTTAAGGTTAGGGTTAGGATTATCATAAGGTTAGAGTTAGGGTTTGAGTTAAGGGTTAGAGTTTAGCGTCAGGGTTAGGGTTAGGCTTAGTGTTAGGGTTAGGGTTAGGGTTAGAGTTTAGCGTCAGGGTTAGGGTTAAGCTTAGTGTTAGCGTTAGGGTTATTGTTAGGGTTAGAGGTTAGGGTTATGTATAGGGTTAGGGTCAGAGGTTAGGGTTAGGGTTAGGGTTAGGGTTATTTTTAGGTTTTGGGTTAGTGTTATGTTTAGGGTTAGTGTTTAGGGATAGGCGTTAGGATTTAGGGTTAGTGTTATGTTTAGGTTGAGGTTTAGGGTTAGGGTTAGAGAGTTAGGTTTAGTGTTAGGGTTAAGGTTAGGTTTAGAGTTTAGGGTTAGGGTAAGAGATAGGGTTATGTTTATGGTTAAGGTTAGCGTTAGGGTTTAGGGTAATGGTTAGTGTTAGGGTTCGGGTTATGATTATGGTTAGTGTTTCGATTAGGGTGATGGTTAGTGTTAGGGTTAAGTTCAGTGTTAGGCTTAGGGATTAGTGTTATGTTTAGGGGTTAGGGTTAGGGTTAGTTTTAGGGTTAGTGTTAGGGTTAAGGGTTAGGGTTAGGGTTAGAGGGTTAGTGTTAGGTTTAGGGTTAGTGTTAGGTTTCTCGTTAGGGTTAGAAGTTAGGGTTCATGTTAGTAATAAGGTTATCATTAGGTTTAGGGCTTAGGGTTAGGATTAGTGTATGGGTTGGGGTTAGAATTATACTTATGGTTACGGTTAGCGTTAGAGTTCGGTTTAGTGATTTGGGTTAGGGTTAAGGTTAGGTTTAGGGTCAGAGTTAGGGGTTGAGGTTAGTGTTAGGGTTAGGGTTCAGGTGAGGGTTAGAGTTAGGGTTAGGGATTTGGGTTAGTGTTAGAGTTATTCTTAGGGTTATGGTTAGGGTTCCAGTTATGTTTAGGGCTTAGGTTTAAAGTTTACGATTAGGGTTAGAGTTAGGGGTAAGGTTAGTGGTTAGGTTTAGTGTTAGGGTTAGGGTTAGAGTTAGGGTTAGGGCTTGGGTTAGAGGGTTAGGGTTAGGTTTCGGGTTTGGGTTATCATTGTGGTTTGGGTTAGGGTTAGGACTAGAGGGTTAGGGTTATGTTTGGTGTTAGGGTTACCATTAGGGTTATGGTCAGGTTTAGGGTTAGTGTTAGTATTAGTTTTAGGGCTTAAGCTTAGAGGTTAGGCTTAGGGTTATGGCTTAAGGTTAGGGCTTAGGTTTAGGTGTTAGTATTATTGTTAGGGTTAGGGTTAGGGTTAGAATTAGAGTAAGGGTTAGGGTTAGCGTTACGGATAGGTTTAGGGTTAGAGTTAAGGTTAGGTTTAGAGTTTACGGTTAGGGTTAGTGTTAGGGTTACTGTTGGGTTTGAGGTTAGTGTGAGTGTTAGAGCTTAGGGTTAGGGTTAGTGTTAAGGTTTGTGTTAGGGTTAGGGTTACGTTTATGTTTAGATTTAGGCTTATGGTTAGGGTTAATTATTAGGTTTAGCGTTAGGGTTATGGTTAGCGTTATGCTTAGAGAGTTAGGGTTAGGTTTAGGGTTAGAGGTTCGGGTTATGGTTAGGGTTAAGGTAAATGTTACAGTTAGGGTTAAGGTTATGGTTAGATTAGGGTTAGGTTACGTTTAGGGTTAGTGTTAGGGATACGGTTTAGTGTTAATGTTAGTGTTAGTGTTAGGGTTAGGGAAAGTGTTTGGGTTTAGTGTTAGTGTTAGTGTTAGTGTTAGTGTTAGTGTTAGTGTTAGGGTTAGGGTTAGAGTTAGAGTTACGATTAGGATTAGAGGGTTAGGGTGTGGGTTAGGGTTAGGTTTATGGTTAGGGTTAGGGTTAGTGTTAGGATTACGGTAAAGTTAAGGTTAGGTTTTGAGTTAATGTTAGGTTTAGGGTTATGGTCAGGGTTAGAGTTAGGATTAGGGATTTGAGTTAGGGTTAAGTTTAGGGTTAGGGTTAGGGTTAGGGGTTGGGGTTAGGGATAGTGTTAGGGTTAGGGTTAGGTTTAGGGGTTAGGGTTATGGTTGGGTTAGGGTTTGTTTTACCATTATGTTTAGTGTTAGTGTTATGGTTAGGGTTAGTGTTAGGGTTAGGTTTAGGGTTAGGGTTAGGTTTAGGTTTACGGTTATGGTTAACAGTTAGGGTTAGCGTTAGGGTTATGATTATGGTTATGGTTTCGGCCCAGGGTTATGGTTAGGTTTAGATTTAGGGTTACGGTTAACTTTAGAGATAAGGGTTAGGGTTAGGGTTAGAGTTAGGGTTAGGGATTTTGGGTTAGGCTTAACGTTAGGGTTAGGGTTAGGGTTAGCGTTAGTCACAGCATTCGGGTTAGACCTTAGGGTTAGGGTTAGGGTTAGGTTTACGGTAAGGGTTAGGTTTAGGGTTAGGGTTATAGGTTAGGCGTAGGGTTAGTGAAAGGGTTATCATTAGGGTTACGATTTATGGTTAGCGTTAGGGTTAGTGTTAGGGTTTGTGTAAGGGTTATGGTTACGGTTAGGGTTAGGGTCAGATTTAGGTTTAGGAATTTCAGTTAGGGTTAATGTTAGTGTTAAGGTTAGGTTTAGGGGTTGAGGTTAGTGTTAAGGTTAGGGTTAGGGTTAGGGTTAGTGTTTATGGTTAGGGTTATGGGTAGGGTTAGGTTTAGGTTTAGGGTTAGGGTTAGGGTTTATGGTTAGGGTTGTGGTTAGGGGTTAGGGTTAGTCTTATGGTTACGGTAAGGGTTAGGGTCAGAGTTAGGGTTAGGAATTTCGGTTAGGGTTAATGTTAGTGTTAAGGTTAGGGTTAGGGGTTGAGGTTAGTGTTAAGGTTAGGGTTAGGTTTAGGGTTAGGGTTTCGGCTCAGGTTTAAGGGTTAGTGTTATGGGTAGTGTTAGGTTTAGGGTTAGGGTTAGGATTTATGATTAGGGTTATGGTTAGGGGTTAGGGTTAGTCTTACTCTTCAGGTTAGGGTTAGGGTTAGATTTATGGTTAGAGTTAGGGTTAGGGATTTGGTTTAGGTTTAGTGTTAGGTTTAGTGTTATGGTTATTTTTACGATTACAGTTAGGGGTTAGTGTTAGGTTTAGGATTAGTGTTATGGTTAGTGTTAAGGTCCGTGGTTAGTTTCAGTTTTAGGTTTAGAGTTAGAGTTAGGGTTAGGCTTAGGGTTAGAGGGTTAGGGTTAGGTTTGGGGTTAGTGTTACCATTAGGGCTAGGGTTAGTATTAGTGTTAGGGCTTAAGATTAGAGGTTAGCCTTAGGGTTCTGGCTTAAGGTTAGTGGTTAGGTTTAGGTGTTAGGATTATGGTTAGGGTTAGGCTTAGGGTTAGTGTTATGGATAGGTTTAGGATTAGGGTTAGGGTTGCATTTAGAGATTAGGTTTAGGGCTAGGGTTAGGGTTACGTTTAGGGTTAGAGGTTAGTGTTAGGGCTAGGTTTAAAGTTAGGGTTAGGTTTAGGGTTAGGGTTAGGATTATGGTAAAGTTTAGGCTTAGGGTTACAGTTAGTGTTAGAGATTAGTGATAGCGTTAGGGTTAGGGTTAGTGTTAGGCTTAGGGTTAAGTTTAGAGGATTAGAGTTAGGTTTAGGGTTATAGGTGAGGGTTATGTTTAAGGTTAGGGTTAAAGTTAGGGTTAGGGTTAGGTTAGGGTTAGGGATAGGGGTTAGTGTGGGTTTAAATTTAGGGTTCGTTTAGGGTTATGATTATGGTTGGGGATACGGCTAGGGTTAGTGTTAGGGTTAGGGTTACATTTTGGGTTAGGGTTAGGGTTAGGGTTACGGTTTAGGGTTAGAGGTTAGGGGTTAGGATTAGAGTTAGGGTTAGAGCTAGACAGGGTTAAGGTTAGGTTTAGGGTTATAATAGGGTCAGGGTTAGGGTTGGTGTTAAGGTTAAAGTTTAGTGTCAGGGTTAGGGTTAGGCTTAGTGTTATGGTTAGGGTTATTGTTAGGGTTAGAGGTTAGGTTTTATGTTCAGAGGTTAGGGTTAGGGTTAGATGTAGGGTTACAGTTATGGTTATGGTTAGGGTTAGGTGTTAGTGTTCCGGTTAATTTTAAGGTTGGGTTACGATTATGGTTACGGTTATGATTAGGGCGATGGTTAGGGTTATGTTTAGGTTTATTGTTGGGCTTAGGGATTAGGGTTAGGTTTAGGGGTTAGGTTTAGGGTTAGTGTTAGGGTTAGTGTTAGGGTTAAGGGTTAGGCATAGGGTTAGGGTTAGGGTTAGGTTTAGGGTTAGAGGTTTTGGGTTAGGGTTAGCGTTAGTTTTTGGGTTAGGTTTAGAAGTTAAATTAGGGTTAGTTATAGTGTTTTCATTAGATTTAGGGCTTAGGGTTAGAGTTAGGTTTAGGGTTATGGTTAGGGTTAGGGTTATAGTTACTATTAGGGTTAGGGTTAGAGTTAGGGCTACGGATTTGAGTTCGAGTTTAGGTTAGGGTTAGGGTTAGGGATTAGGGTTAGGGCTCAGGGTTAAAGGTTAGGGTTATGGGTAGTGTTAGGGTTATGTTTAGGTTTAGGGTTAGGGTTATGGTTAGGAGTACGGCTAGGGTTAGGGTTAGGTTTAGGGTTAGAGTTAGGGTTAGTGATTTGGGTTAGAGTTAGTGTTAGGTTTAGGGTTATGGTTAGAGTACAGTTGCTGTTAGGGTTTAGGGTTAGGTTTACGATTAGGGTTATGGTTAGGATTAATGTTAGTGATTAGTTTTCGTGTTAAGTTTAGTGTTAGAGTTAGGGTTAGGGTTAGGTTTAGAGGATTAGGGTTAGGTATGGGGTTAGGGTTACCATTCAGTTTAGGGTTAAGTTTAGGGTTAGAGGGTTAGGTTCAGGTTTTGGGCTAGGGTTAACATTAGGGTTAGGGTTAGGTTTAGGGTTAGTGATAGTATTAGTGTTAGGGCTTAAGTTTAGGGGTTAGGCTTAGGGGTATGACTTAAGGTTAGGTATTAGGATTAGTTCTTAGGATTGTGGTTAGTTTTAGTGTTATGATTAGGGTTACGGATATGTTTAGGTTTAGGGTTATGGTTAGGTTTAGAGATTAGGGTTAGGGTTTAGCTTAGGGTTAGGGTTAGGTTTACCATTAGGGTTATGGTTAGGTTTAGCTTTAGGGGTATGTTAAGGGTTAGAGATTAGGTTTAGAGTTAGGGTTATGCTTAGATTTAGGGTTAGAGGGTTAGAGTTAGGTTTAGAGTTAGAGGTTAGTGTTAAGTTTAGGGTTAATATTAGGGTTAGAGTTAGGGTTAGGGGTTAGGGTGAGGGTAAATTTTGGGTTTGTTTTAGGGTTATGATTAGGGTTAGGTTTACGGTTAGGGTTAGGGTTAGTGTTAGGGTTAGGGTTAGGGTTAAGGTTGGGGTTAATGTTAAGATTACGTGTTAGGGATTGCGGTTAGTGGTTAGGATTAGGTTTAGTTTTAGAGCTAGACAGGTTTTCATTTAGGTTTAGGTTTAGGTTTAGGGTTATTTTAGGGTCAGGTTTAGGATTATCATTAGGGTTAGAGTTTAGCATCAGGGTTAGGGTTAGGCTTAGTATTCGGGTTAGGATTATTGTTAGGGGTAGACGTTAGGGTTAGGGTTAGGGTCAGAGGTTAGGGTTAGAGTTAGTGTTTGGATTAGGGTTAGGGTTAGTTTTAGGGTTTGGGTTAGGGTTAGGTTTATGGTTAGTGTTTAGGGTTAGGAGTTAGCGTTTATGGTTAAGGGTTAGGGTTAATGTTTGGTTTAGGGTTAGGGTTAGGATTAGGTTTAGAGTTAGAGGGTGAGGGTTAGTGTTAGGCGTAAGCTTAGGTTTACAGGTTTGGGTTAGGTTTAGAGATAGGTTTATGATTATGGTTATGGTTAGGGTTTAGGGTTATGGTTAGTGTTAAGGTTAGGTTTACGGTTATGGTTAGTGTTATGATTGGGGTTATGCTTATGAATTAGGGTTCGGTTCAGGGGTTAGGTTCAGGGTTAGGTTTACTGTTAGGTTTAGACTTAGTGTTAGAGGTTAGGTGTAGGTTTAGCGATAGGGTTATCCTTAGGTTTAGGGTTTAGTGTTAGGATTAATGTTAGGGTTAGGTTTAGGGTTATGGTTATGGTTAGGGTTAGGGTTAGAGATAGGGTTAGGGATTTGTGTTAGGGTTAACGTTAGGGTTAGGGTTAGGGCCTGGTTAGGGTTAGGGTGAGGGCGTGGTTAGGGTTAGGGTTAGGGTTAGGGTTAAAGTTAGGGCTTAGCGTTAGGGCTCAGGGTTAGGGGTTAGGGTTATGGGTAGGGTTAGGGTTAGGTTTAGGGTTAGGTGTTAGTGTTAGGGTTAGGGTTAGAGTTAGAGTTACATTTAGGATTAGAGGGTTAGGGTGTGTGTTAGGGTAAGCTTTACGTTTAGGGTTAAGTTTAGGGTTAGGTTTAGGAATACAGTTAGCGTTAGGGTTAGTGTTGTGGTTACGGTTAGGGTTAGGTTTATGGTTAGGTTTACGGTTTGTGATATGGTAAGAGTTAAGGTTAGGGATTTGGTTTAGGATTAAGGTTAGGGTTATGTTTAGGGTTATGGTTATAGTTAGGGTTTAAGGGTTAAGGTTAGAATGAGGGTTAGGGTTAGGGTTAAGGTTAGTCATTAGTTTTATTGTTAGTGTCAGGGTTAGAGTTAGTGTTAGTGTTCAGTTTAGAGGGTTAGTTTTAGGTTTAGTGTTAGGGTTTCCAATAGGTCTAGGGTTAGGATTAGGGTTAGGGTTGGGTTTCGGGTTAGGGTTAGGGTTCGAGGTCAGGGATAGGGTTTGTGTTATGGTTATGGTTAGGGTTAGTGTTAGGGTTAGGGTTATGCTTATGTGTTGGTTTAGATTTAGGGTTTCGGTTAGGGTTAGAGATTAGGGTTAGTGTTAGGGTTAGGGTCAGCGTTAGGTTTAGGGTTAGGGTAAGTGATAGGGTTATGGTTAGGGTTAGAGTTTATGGTTAGGGTTAGTGTTAGGATCTCGGTTAGTTTTAGTGTTATTGTTAGGGTTAGGAATTTGGTTGAAGGTTAAGATTAGGTTTAGTGTTAGGCTTAGGGTTAGTCATAGCATTCGGTTTAGACTTTGGCATTAGGGTTAGTGTTAGGGTTAGGCTTATGGATAAGGTTAGGGTTAGGTTTAAGGTTAGGCTTAGGGTTAGTTTTACAGTTAGGGGTTAAGTTTAGGGGTTAGGATTATGGTTATGGTTAGGGTTAGGGTTAGGCTTACTCTTAGTTTGAGGGTTAGGGTTCCAGTTAGGTTTAGAAATTAGGGTTAGGGTTAGGGTAGTTTATGATTAATGTTAGAGGTTAGGGTTAGGGTTAGAGTTAAGATTAGGTTTACGGTTAGGCTTACAGTTTCGTTTAGATTTAGGGTTACGGTTAGGGTTAGAGATTAGGGTTAGCATTGGTGTTAGGGTTAGGGTTAGGATTAGAGGTTTAGGTTTAGTGTTAGCGTTAGGTTTAGGGTCAGGGTTAGAGTTTTGGGATATGGTTAGAGTTAGTGATAGTGTTATTGTTTGGGTTAGGGTTTAGGGGTAGGGTTAGGAGCAGTGTTAGGGTTGGGGTTAGGGTTAGGGTTATGGTTAGGCTCAGGGTTAGAGTTAGGGTTAGGAATTTGGGTTGGGGTTAAGGTTAAGGTTAGGGCTAGGGGTTGTGGTTAGGGATAGTGTTAGAGTTAGGTTTATGCTTAGGGCTAGGGTTAGGGTTAGGGGTTAGGGTTAGGGTTAGTTTTAGGGTTAGGGTTTAAGGTTAGGTTTGGCTTAGGGCTTGGTTTAAGTATATTGTTAGTGTTAGCATTACCGCTAGGGTTAGGGTTAGGGTTACGTTTAGGTTTAGCGTTAGGGTTAGGTTTACAGTTAGGGTTAGAGGTTAGGGTTAGGTTTAGGGTTAGGGTTATGGCTATGGTTATGGTTAGGGTTATGGTTATGTTTTGAGTTTAGTGTTAGGGTTAGGGTTAACGTTAGTGTTAGGGTTACGGTTAGGATTAGAGGTTAGGGCTAGGGTAGTGTTAAGGTTAGTGTTAGGGTAGTGTTAAGTTTAGGGTTAGGGTGAGGGGTAGGGGTAGGTTTAGGGTGATGGTTAGATTTAAATTTAGGGTTATGTTTAGGGTTAGAGATTAGGGTTAGTGTTAGGGTAAGCATTTGAGTTAGGGTTAGTGTTAGGGTTAGAGGGTTAGTGTTAGGGTTAGCTTTAGGTTTAGGGTTAGGGTTAGAGTTTAAGGATACGGTTAGGGTTAGTGATATGGTTATTGTTTGGGTTAGGGTTTAGGGTTAGTGTTAGTGTTAGTGTTAGGTTACGGTTAGGCTCAGGGTTAGAGTTAGAGTTAGGGATTTGTGTTAGGGTTAATGTTAGGGTTGGGTTTAGAGTTAGAGTTAGGGTTAGGTTTAGAGTTAGGGTTAGAGTGTTAGTGTTAGGGTTAGTGTTAGGGTGAGCTTTAGGGGTTAGGGTTAGTGTTCGGTTTGGGTTCAGTCAAGAGTTATGGTTAGTGTTAGCGTTACGGTTAGGTTAGGTTTAGAGTTAGGGTTAGAGTGTTAGTGTTAGGGTTAGTGTTAGGGTGAGCTTTAGGGGTTAGGGTTAGTGTTCGGTTTGGGTTCAGTCAAGAGTTATGGTTAGTGTTAGCGTTACGGTTAGGATTACGGCTAGGGTTAACATTAGGTTTAGGTTTAGGTTTAGGTTTACGTTTAGGGTTAGGGTTAGGGTTAGGGTTAGTGCTTAGGATTGGGGTTAAGGTTAAGGTTAGGTTTACGGTTGGTTTGGGTTAGGTTTAGGGTTAGGGTTAATTATAGGGTTAGGTTTAGCATGAGGTTTAGGGTTAGGGTTACAGTATTAGGTTTAGGGTTAGGGTTAGGGTTAGGTTTAGTGTTAGAGTTAGGGTTAGAGTTTCAGATTAGCGTTGTGTTTGTGTTAGGGTTAGGGTTAGTGTTAGTTTTCGGGTTATGGTTAGGGTTAGTGGTTAGAGTTAGGGTTAGTGTTAATGTTAGGATTAGGTTTAGGGTTAGGGGTAGGTTTAGGGTGATGGTTAGGTTTAGATTTAGGGTTACGGTTAGGGTTAGAGATTAGGGTTAGTGTTAGGGTTAGTGTTTGTGTTAGTGTTAGGGTTAGGGTTACAGGGTTAGTGTTAGGGTTAGCGTTAGGTTTAGCATTAGGGTTAGAGGTTAGAGATACGGTTATGGTTAGTGATATAGTTATTGTTAGGGTTAGGGTTTAGGGTTAGTGTTAGTGTTAGTGTTAGGGTTACAGTTAGGCTACGGGTTAGAGTTAGAGTTAGGGATTTGTGTTACGGTTAATGCTATGGTTGGGTTTATATTTAGAGTTAGGGTTAGGTTTAGGGTTAGTGTTAGAGTGTTAGGGTTAGGGTTAGTGTTAGGGTGAGGGTTAGGGTTTAGGGTTAGTTTTCGGTTATGATTTGGTCCAGGGTTATGGTTAGTGTTAGCGTTATGGTTAGGGTTATGGCTAGGGTTAGCATTAGGTTTAGGTTTAGGGTTATGTTTAGGTTTAGGGTCAGGGTTAGGGCTTTGGGTTAGGGGTTAGGGTTAAGGTTAGGGTTAGGGTTAGGGTTAGGGTTAGGGTTAGTTTTAGGGTTAAGGTTAATTTTAGGTTTAGCGTTAGGGTGAGGTTTAGGGTTGGGTTACAGTATTAGGGTTAGGTTTACGGTTAGAGTTATGGTTAGAGTTTCGGGTTAGCGTTATATTTGTTTTAGGGTTATGGTTAGTGTTAGGGTTACGGTTATGGTTAGGGTTAGGTTTAGGGTTAGGGTCAGGTTCAGGTTTGGGTTAGGTTTAGGGTTAGGTTTAGGGGTTAGCTTTAGGGTTGTGTTAGGGTTTGTGTTAGGTTTTCGGTAGTTTTAGCGTTATGGTTAGGTTTACATCTAAGGTTATCATTAGGATTAGGTTTGGGTTAGCGTTATGGTTAGAGGGTTAGTGTTAGGGTTAGGGTTAGGGTTAGTGTTAGGTTAGGGTTAGGGCTTAGGGTTTTGGCTCAGGTTTATGTGTTAGGGTTTTGGGTAGGGTTAGGTTTAGGTTTACGGTTAGGGTTAGGGGTTAGGGTTAGGGTTAGGGTTAGTGTTAGTCCTACCCTTCGGGTTAGGGTTAGGGTTAGGTTTACAGTTCGTGTTATGTTTAGGGTTAGATTTAGGCTTAGATTTGGATTAAGTTTAGGGTTATGGTTAGGGTTATGGGTTAGGGTTAGGGTTAGAGTTTGGGTTTGGGTTAGGGATTTGGATTAGGCTTAGGGTTAGGTTTAGGGTTAGGTTTAGCATTACTGTTAGGGTCAGGGTTAGAGTTTGGGTTAGGGATTTGGGTTCGTGGTTTGGGTTAATTTTAGGTTTAGCGTTTGTGTTAGGGTTAGGGTTTAGGTTTAGGTTTAGGTTTAGGTTTAGTGTTAATATTAGGGTTTAAGTTAGGGTGAGGGTTAGGGTTAGAGTATTAGGGTTAGGGCTAGGGTTACAGTTAGGATTAGAGTTTTGGGTTAGCATTAGGTTCGTGTTAGGGTTAGGGTTAATGTTAGAGTTATGGTTATGGTTAGTGTTATGGTTAAGGTTAGAGTTAGGGATATGGTTAGGGTTATGGTTATGGTTACATTTAGATTTGGATTGCAGTTAGGTTCAGGGTTATGGTTAGGGTTAGTTTCAGGGTTAGGTTTAGGGTTAGGGTTAGGGTTAGCTGTAGGGTTAGGGGTTAATGTTAGGTTTAGGATTAGGGTTAGAGTTAGAGTTAGTGTTAGGGATATAGGATTAGTGTGAGGGTTTAAGTTAGGGTTAGGGTTAGTGTTAGGGTTAGAGGGTTAGGGTTAGGGTTCACATTAGGATTAGGGTTAGTGTTAGAATTTCGGTATATGGTTAGGGTAGTGATAGGGTTATTGTTAGGGTTAGTGTTTAGGGTTATGTTTAGGTTTAGGGTTAGTGTTAGGGTTACGGTTCAGTTCAGGGTGAGAGTTAGGGTTAGGGATTTGGGTTAGGGTTAAGTTTAGGGTTAGGGTTATGGTTTGGGCTTAGGGATAATGCTTTGGTTAGGTTTATGGTTAGAGCTAGGCTTAGGGTTAGGGTGAGGGTTAGGAGTTAGTGTTAGGTTTGGGTTAGTGTTTGGTCCAGGGTTATGGTTAGTGTTAGCGTTATGGTTAGGGTTATGGCTATGGTTAGCATTAGGATTAGGTTTAGGCATAGGGTTAGGGTTAGGGCTTAGGGTTAGGGGTTAGGGTTAAGATTAGGTTTTGGGTTATGGTCAGGGTTAGGGTTTAGGGTTAGGGCTAGTGCAAGGGTTATGGTTCATGTTAGGGTTAGGGTGAGGGTTACATTTAGGGGTTAGGCTTATGGTTAGGATTAAGTTTAGGGTTACGATTAGGGTTAGGGTTAGGGTTAGGTGTTGAGGTTAGGGTTAGTGTTAGGTTTAGGGTTAGGGTTAGGGTTACGTTTAGGGGTTAGGCTTATGGTTAGAATTAAGGTTAGGGTTAGGGTTAGGGTTAGGGTTAGGTGTTGAGGTTAGGTTTAGTGTTAGGGTAGGGTTAGGTTAGGGTTAGGGCTTAGGGTTTTGGCTCAGGTTTAGGTGTTAGGGTTTTGGGTAGGGTTAGGTTTAGGTTTACGTTTAGGGTTAGGGGTTAGGGTTAGGGTTATTGTTAGTTCTACCCTTTGGGTTAGGGTTAGGGTTAGGTTTATGGTTTGTGTTAGGTTTAGGGTTAGATTTAAGCTTAGATATTTGGATTAAGTTTAGGGTCATGGTTAGGGTTACGGTTACAGTTAGGGGTTAGGGTTAAGTTTAGCATTAGGTTTAGGGTTAGTGTTAAGGTTACTGGTTAGTTTTAGTGTTAGGGTTAGGGTTAGGGTTAGGGTTTGAGTGTTATGCTTACGTTTGGGGTTAGTGTTACCATTAGGGTTACGGTTTAGGGTTAGAGTTAGTATTAGTGTTAGGGCTAAAGTTAAGGGTTAGTCTTAGAATTCTGGCTTAAGGTTAGTGGTTAGGTTTAGGGGTTAGGATTATGGTTTGGGTTAGTTTTAGGGTTAGTTTTATGGATAGGTTTAGGGTTAGGGTTACGGTACGTTTGGAGATTATTTTTATGGTTAGGGCTAGGGTTACGGTTAGGGTTAGAGGTTAGTGTTAGGGTTAGTGTTAAGGTAGGGTTAGGGTTAGAGTTACGGTAAGGTTTAGATTCAGGGTTACAGCTAGGGTTAGAGATTAGGGTTAGCGTTAGGGTTCAGGTTATGATTAGGGTTAGGGTTAATGTTAGAGGGTTAGGGTTAGGTTTAGGGTTGGAGGTTAGGGATTTTAGGGTTAGGGTTAGGGTTAGGGTTAGGGTTAGTTTAGGGTTAGAGTTACGGGTTAAGGTGAGTGTAAATTTAGGGTTCATTTTAGGGTTACGATTATGGTTAGAGTTACGGTTAGTGTTGGGTTAGGGTTAGAGTTTGGGTTAAGGTTAGGGTTAATGTTAGGATTACAGGTTAGATTTTGGTGTTAGCGTTTAGGATTAGGGTTAGGGTTAGAGCTATCAGGGTTAGGGTTAGGTTTAGGGTTATAGTAGGGTTAGGGTTAGGGTTAGGGTTAAGGTTAAAGTTTCACGTCAGGGTTAGAGTTAGGGCCAGAGGTTAGGGTTAGGGTTACGGTTAGGCTCAGGGTTAGAGTTCGAGTTAGAGATTTGTGTTAAGGTTAATGTTAGGGTTAGGTTTAGGGTTAGAGTTAGGGTTAGGCTTATGGTTAGGGTCAGAGTGTTAGAGCTAGGGTTAGTGTTAGGGTGAGGGTTAGGGGTTAAGGTTATTGTTTGGTTAGGGTTCGGTACAGGGTTATGGTTAGTGTTAGCGTTATGGTTAATGTTATGGCTAGGGTTAGCATTAGGTTTAGATTTAGGGTTAGGTTTAGTTTTGGGGTTAGGGTTAGGGGTTAGGGTTAAGGTTAGGTTTAGTGTTTAGGTTAGGGATAAGGTTTAGTTTTAGAGTTAGGGTTAGGTTTAGGGTTAGGGTTAATTTTAGGGTTATGGTTATTCTGAGGGTTAGGGTTAGGGTTTGAGTATTAGGGTTATGGTTAGGTTTAGAGTTAGGGTTAGAGTTTTGGGTTAGCGTTATGTTTGTGTTAGGGTTAGGGTTAGTGTTAGAGTTAGGGTTATGGTTAGCGTTAGGGTAAGGTTTAGGGTTAGGGTTAGGGGTTAGTGTAGGGTCAGGGTTCAGGTTTGGGTTAGGTTTAGGGTTAGGTTTAGGGGTTAGCTTTAGGGTTGCCTTAGGATTCTTGTTAGGGCTTCAGTAGTGTTAGCATTATGGTTAGGTTTACGGCTAAGTTTAGCATTAGGATTAGGTTTGAGTTAGGTTTAGGGTTAGAGGGTTAGTGTTAGGGTTAGTGTTATGGTTAGGGTTAGAGTTTAGTGTTAGTTTTCGGTTGAGTTTGAGGGTTAGGGTTAGTTTTCGGTTTAGGGTTAGGGTTAGGGTTAGCGTAAGGATTAGGGTTAGGGTTAGGGATAGGGTTACGGGTTAGGTTTGGGGATTAAGGTTAGTGTTAGTGCCATTCTAAGCGTTAGGGCTAGGGTTAGAGTTAGCGTAAGGATTAGAGATTAGTGTTAGGTTTAGGGTTAGGGTTAGGATTAACGGTATGGCTTAAGGTTAGGGTTAGTGTTAGGGTTAGGGATTAGGTTAGTGTAAGGGCTAGTGTTAGGGTTGGGTTTAGTGTTAGTGTTAGGGATTAGGGTTAGGGTTAGGCTTAGGGATAGGATTAAATTTAGGCTTTGGTGAGGGTTAGGCATTGGTTAGGGTCAGGTTAGAGATAGGGTTAGTGTTACCTTTAGAGGTAAGTGTTAGCTTTATCATTAGGGTTCGGGGTAGGGTTAAGTTTAGGGTTAGGTTTAGGGTTATGTTTATGGTTAGGGTTAGGGTTAGCGTTAGGCTTAATGTTATGTTAAAGGTCAGGTTTAGGGCTAGTGTTAGGGTTGTGGTCAGGGCTAGGGTTAGGTGTTAGGGTGAGGATTACGTGAGGGTTCTTTTTATGGTTATGGTTAGGGTTAGGGTTACGTTTAGGGATAGGGTTGGCATTAGGGTTAGGGTTAGGGTTAAGGTTAGGGTTAATGTTAGGGTTACGGGTTAGGTTTAGGTGTTAGGGGTTAAGATTAGGGTTAGGGTTAGAGCTAGACAGTGTTAGGGTCAGGTTTAGGGTTAAGGTTAGCGTTATCGTAGGGTTAGTGTTAGGGTTAGGGTTAGGGTTAGGGTTAGTGGTTAGGTTCAGGGTTATTGTTAGAGTTAGGGTTAGGGTTAGGGTTAGGGTTATTGTTACGTTTAACAATTAGTGTTAGAGTTATGGTTAGGGTTAGCGTTAAAGTTAGAGTTTAGGGTAAGGGTTTGTGTTAGTGTTAGTGTTAGAGGTCAGGGTTTTGGTTAGTTTTAGGGCTATGGTTAGGGTTAGTGTTAGCATTGGGATCAGTGTTCGGCTTAGGATTAGGGTTATGGTTAAGGTAAAGTAAGGGTTAGGGTTACGGTTAGGGTTTAGCATTAGAGTTAGGTTTAGGGTTAGGGTTACTGTTAGGTTTAAGGTTAGGGATTAGTCTTAGGTGTTAGGGTTTGAGTTATGGTTAGGGTTAGAGGTTGGTGTTAGGGTTAAGGTTAGTGTTAGGGTCAGGGTTAGGTTTAGGGTTTGGGTTAGGGGTTAGAGTTAGGGTTATTTTTAAGGTTATGGTTATGGTTAGGGTTAGTATTAGTGTTAGGTTTAGGGTTACCGTTTAGTGTTAGGGTTAGTTTTAGTGTTAGTTTTAGGGTTAGGGTTAGCTTTTTGGTTAGGGTTAGGGTTAGGGTTAATGTTAGGGATAGGGTTTAGGTTACAGTTCAAGGGTTAGGGTTAGTATTATGGTTAGAGGTTAGGATTATGTTTAGCTTTAAGGTTAGGATTAGAGTTAGGCTTAGGTTTAGGGTTAGGGATTAGAGTTAGTGTTAGGGTTAGTGTTAGGGTTAGGGTTAGGGTTAGGGTTAGGGATTAGAGTTAGGGTGAGGGTTAGGGTTAGCGTCAATTTGAGGGTTATTGTTTAGGGTTAGTGTTATGGTTAGGTTTAGAGTTTAGTGTTAGTGTTAGGTTTAGTTTTAGGGTTAGAGTTAGGTTTAGGGTTAGGGTTAGTGTAAGGATTAGGGTTAGGGTTAAGGTTAGGGTTAGGGTTAATGTTAGGATTAGAGTTAGGTTTAGGTTTAGGATTAGGTTTAGCATAAGGATCCAAGATTAAGTTTAGGTTTAGAGTTATGGTTTGGGTAACATTTAAGGGTATGGGTTAGGGTTAATGTTAGTGTTAGGGTTAGGGATTAAGGTTAGTGTTTTAGTTAGTGTTATTGTTTGGGTTAGGGTTAGTGTTAGGGTTAGGGTTAGAGTTTAGAGTTAAGGTTACAGTTCGAGTTAGGGTTAGGGTTAGAGGCTAGGGTTAGGGTACGGTTAAGGTTAGAGATAGGGTTATTGTTAGGTTTAGTGGTAGGGTTAGAGGTTAGTGTTAGTTTAAGTGTTAGGATTATGTTTAGTGTTACTGTTAGGCTTAGGTTTAGGGTTAGGGATAGGTTTGGGTTAGAGTTAAAGTTTAGTGTAAGGGTTAGGGTTAGGGTTAGTGTTAGAGGTCAGGGTTAGGGTTAGTGTTACGATTAGGGTTACCGTTAGGGATTAGGGTTAGGTTTAGCGTTATGGTTAGGGTAAAGTTAGGGTTAGGCTTAGGGTTAGGGTTTAGGGTTAGGGTTAATTTTAGGGTTACGGTTACGTTTGGGTTAGCTGTTAGTGTTAGGGGTTAAGATTAGTGTTAGGGTTAGTGTTAGGGTTCGGGTCAGAGTTTAGTGTTAGGTTTAGGGTTAGGTTTAGTGTTAGGGTTAGGTTTAGGGTTAGTGTTAGGGTTAGGTTTAGGGTTAGGGTTAGGGTTACAGTTAGAGGGTTACACTTAGAATTAGGGTTAGAGGTTAAAGTTATGGTTAGGGTTAATGTTAGGGTTAGAGTTAGGTTTAGTTTTAGGTGTGGGGTTAGGTGTTAGGTTTAGTGTTAATGTTAGGGTTAGGGGTTAGGGTTATTGTTAGGGTTAGTGTTAGGGTTAGGGTTAGTGTTAGTCTTACGCTTAGGTTTAAAGATTATTGTTAGTGTTCAGGTTAGGGTTAGGGTTAGGATTAGGTTTAGGTTTAGGGTTAGGTTTAGAGTTAGAGTTATTGTTAGGGTTAGTGTTAGGTTTATGCTGGAGCTTAGGTGTTATGGTTAGCGGTTATGGATTAGGATTAGGATTAGGGTTGGAGTTAGACAGGCTTAGACCTGGGTTAGGTGTAGGGTGCGGGTTACTGTTAACTTTATGTTAGGGTTTGGGTTAGGGTTAGGGTTAGGGGTTAGGGTTAAGGTTAGTGTTAGTGTTAGCGTTAGGGTTAGGGTTAGGGTTAGGGTTAGGTTTAGGTATTAATGTTAGTGTTAGTGTTAAGGTTAGTTTTAGGGTTAGGGTTAGGGTTAGGTTTAGTCCCAGGTTTAGGTTTAGCATTAGGGTTAGGGTAGTGTTAGCATAAGTATTAGAGATTACGGTTAGGTTTAGGTTTAGTGTTAGGGTTAGGTTTAAGGG
The DNA here is from genome assembly GCF_034190915.1 of Cavia porcellus. Lineage (NCBI taxonomy): Eukaryota > Metazoa > Chordata > Mammalia > Rodentia > Caviidae > Cavia > Cavia porcellus. The sequence continues at coordinate 8,878,572 of NW_026947518.1, forward strand.
TAGCAGTTAAGTTAATTTTAGTGTAAGTGTTATGGATTAGGGTTAGGGTTTGCGTTAGTTTGCATTAGGGTTAGGGTTTGTGTTAGGGTTAGTGTTAGCGATTAGGGTTTGGGTTAGTGTTAGGGATAGGGTTAAGTTTAGGGCTAGGTTGAGGGTTAGGCATCGGGTTAGGTTCAGGTTTAGTGTTAGAATTAGGGTTACAGTTCGGGGCAAAGTTTAGGGTTAGGATTAGGGTTAGGGTTATGGTTAGGGTTTAGGGTTAGGTTTAGTGTTAGGGTTATGGTTATGGTTAGGGTTAGGGTTAACATTAGGCTTAGTGTTAGTGTTAGAGGTTAGGGATAGGGCTAATGTTAGGGGTTGGGTTAGGGTTAGTATAGGGTTTAGGGTTATGTTTAGGGTTAGTGTTAGCATTAAGCTTAGTTTTAGAGTTAGTGTTTAGGGTTAGGGCTAGTGTTAGGGTTAGGTTTAGGGTTAGGGTTAGGGTTTAGGGTGAGGGTTACGTTAGGGTTCTGTTTAGGGTTATGGTTAGGGTTCAGGTTATGGTTAGGGTTTGGGTTAGAGTTAAGGTTAGGTTTAGTGTTACGTTTAGGGTTAATTTTAGGGTTAGGGTTAGAGTTAAGTTTAGGGTTAGTGTTACTGTTAGGGTTATGGTTAGAGTTTAGTGTTAGATTAGTGTTAGTGTTAGGGTTCGGGTTAGGTTTATAGTTAGGGTTAGGTTTTGGGTGAGGGTTAGTGTTAGGGATAGGGTTAAGGTTACATTTGCAGTGTTAGGTTTAGAATTTTGGTTAGAGGTTCAGGTTATGGTTAGGGTTAAGATTAGGGTTAGAGTTAGGGTTAGGGTTAGTGTTAACGTTAGGGCTATGGTTAAGTGTTAGGATTAGTGTTAGGGTTAGGGTTAGGGTTAGGGATTAGGGTTAGTGTTAGTGTTAGCTTAGGGTTAAGGTTAGGTTTTGTGTTAGGAGTTAGAGTTGGCGTTAGTGTCAGCGTTAGCATTAGGGTTAGGGTAAGGGTGAGGTTTAGTGTTATGGTTAGGGTTAGAGTTTACTGTTTGTTTTAGGTTTAGGTTTAGGTTTAGGATAAGGGTTAGAGTTAGGTTTAAGGTTAGGGTTAGAGTTAGATTTGGGGATTAAACTTAGTGTTAGTGGTATGGTAAGTGTTAGGGTTAGGGTTAGGGTTAGGGTTAGGCTTAGGGTTAGGCTTAGCATACGCATCCCAGATTAAGGTTAGGTTTAGGGTTAGGGTTAGGCTTTGGGTTATGGGTTAGAGTTAGGGTTAGGATTAGGGTTAGCGTCATGTTGAGGTTTAGTTTTATGGTTAGTGTTATGGTTAGGGTTAGAGTTTAGTGGTAGTGTTAGGTTTAGGTTTAGGGCTAGGGTTAGCTTTATTATTAGAGGTAGGGTTAGGGTTAGCATAAGGATTCTGGTTAGGGTTAAGGTTAGGTTTGGGCATTAAGGTTAGTGTTTTGTTAGGGTAAGCATTAGGGTTAGGTTTAGGGTTAGTGTTAGGGTTAGGCCTAGCATAAGGATCTGGGATTAGGGTTAGGTTTAGGTTTAAGGTTTGGGTTAGCTTTAAGGGTATGTGTTAGGGTTAGGGTTAGTGTTAGGGTTAGGGATTAGGGTTAGTGTTAGTGTTAGGGTGAGGGTAAGAGGTTAGAGTCAAGATTAGGGTTAGAGTTAGGGTTAGGGTTAGGGTTATTTTTATGGTTAGAGGTTAGAGTTACGGTTAGAGTTAGGGTTAGGGTTACAGGTTAGAGTTAGGTTTACGGTTAAGGTTAGAGTTAGGGTTAGTGTTAGGGTTAGTGGTACGGTTAGAGGTTAGTGTTAGTGTAAGTGTTAGGATTATGGTTAGTGTTAGTGTTACGCTTAGGTTTAGGGTTAGGTATAGGTTTGGGTTAGAGTTAAAGTTTAGTGTAAGGTTTAGGGTTAGGGTTAGGGTTAGAGGTCAGGTTTATGGTTAGAGTTAGTGTTAGGGTTATGGTTAGGGGTTCAGTTAGGGTTAGGGTTATGGTTACTGTAAAGTTAGGGCTATGGTTAGTGTTAGGGTTAGGGTTTAGTGTTAGATTTAAGGTTATGGTTAGGGTTAGCGTTAGGTGTTATGGTTAGGGGTTAGGGTTACGTTAGGATTAGGGTTAGAGTTTAGTGTTAGGGTTAGGGTTAGGGTTAGGTTTAGGGTTACGGTTAGGGTAAGGGTTACAGTTAGAAAATTATGGTTAGAATTAGGGTTACAGGTTAGGGTTATGGTTAGGGTTAGGATTAGAGTTAGGCTTAGGGTTAGATTTAGTCTTAGGCTTAGGTTTAAAGATTAGTATTTGGGTTCAGGTTAGGATTACAGTTACGGTTAGGCTTAGGGTTAGGCTTAGTGTTAGAGTTATTGTTAGGGTTAGTGTTAGGGTTATTGTGGCTGTTAGGTGTTAGTGTTAGGGCTTAAGGGTTAGGATTAGGGTTAGGTTTAGAGTTAGACAGGTATAGGGCTGGGTTAGGGGTAGCGTGAGTGTTAGTGTTAGCGTTATGTTAGGGTTAGGGTTAGGGTTAAAGATTAGGGTTAAGGTTAGTGTTAGTGTTAGTGTTAGGGTCAGGGTTAGGATTAGGTTTAGGGATTAAGGTTAGTGTTAGTGTTAGTGTTAGGGTTAGGGTTAGGGTTAGGGTTAGTGCTAGGTTTAGTTTTAGCCTTAGGGTTATGGTTAGGGTTAGCATAAGTATTAGAGATTAGGGTTAGCTTTATGTTTAGGTTTAGGTTTAAGGGTAAGGGTCAAGGTTAGTGTTAGTGTTAGTGTTAGTGTTAGGGATTAGGGTTAGTGTTTGGGTTAGTTTTACGGTTAGGGTAGGGTTGGGGTTAGGCTTAGTGTTAGGTGTTAGGGTTAGGGTTATTGTAAAGGATAGGGTTAAGGTTAGATCTAGGTTGAGGGTTAGGCATTGGGTTAGGGTCAGGTTTAGGGTTAGAGTTAGGGTGACCGTTAGGGGTAAGGGTTAGAGTTAGGATTAGGGTTAGGGTTAGGGTTAGAATTAGGTTAGGGTTAAGGTGAGGGGTTAGGGTGAGGTTTAGGGTTAGGGTTAGGTTTAGTGCAAAGGTTATGGTTATGGTTAGGGTTAGGGTTAGCATTAGGCTTAGTGTTAGGGTTAGAGGTTAGGGTTAGGGACAGTGTTAGGGTTAGGGTTAGTAGTTAGGTTTAGGTTTAGGGTTAGGGTTAGTATTAGTGTTAGGGTTAGGGTTATGGTTGTGGTTAGGTTTAGGGTTAGTGTTAAGCTTAGTGTTAGTTTTAGAGGTTAGGTTTAGGGCTAGTGTTAGGGTTAGGTTTAGGGTTAGGGCTTAGGGTGAGGGTTACATCAGGGTTCTGTTTAATGTTACAGTTAGGGTTAGGGTTACAGTTAGGGTTAGGGTTAGGGTTATAGTTAGGGTTAGGGTTAGTGTTAGGGTTAGTTTTAGTGTTAGGATTAGTGTTTGGGTTAGGGGTTACAATTAGGGTTAAGGTCAAGGTTAGCATTAGTTTTAGGGTTAGGGTTAGGGTTAGGATTAGTGTTACGGTTAGGGTTAGAGTTTAGTGTTAGTGTTAGGTTTAGGGTTAGGATTAGTGTTATTGTTAGGATTAGCGTTAGTGTTCGGATTAGGTTTCGCGTAAGGATTAGGGTTAGGGTTAGGGTTAGAGTTAGGGTTAATTTTGAGGATTAATTTTATTGTTAGTGGTATGGTAAGGGATAGGATTAGGGTTAGGGTTAGTATTAGGTTTAGGGATTAGGGTTAGTGTTTGGGTTAGTGTTAGTGTTAGGATTAGTGTTAGGGTTAGAGTTACAGGTTAGTGTCAAGTTTAATGTTAGAGTTAGGGTTAAGATTATTGTTAGGGTTAGAGTTTAGGGTTATGATTAGAGTTAGGGTTAGGGTTAGGGTTACAGGTTAGGGTTAGGTTTAGGGTTAAGGTTAGCGTTAGTGTTAGTGTTAGGGTTAGGGGTAGAGTTAGAGGTTAGTGTTAGTTTAAGGGTTAACGTTATGTTTAGTGTTAGTGTTAGGCTTAGGTTTAGGCTTAGGGATATGTTTGGGTTAGAGTTAGAGTTTAGTGTAAGGGTTAGGGTTCGGGTTAGAGTTAGAGGTTAGAGTTAGGGTTAGTGTTAGTGTTAGAGTTAGGGTAAGGTTTAGGGATTAGAGTTAGGGTTATGGTAAGGGTAAATTTAGCGTGAGGGTTAAGTTAGGGTTTAGAGTTAGGTTTAGGTTTAGGGTTATGGCTATGGGTAGGGTAAGTGTTAGAGTTAGGATTAGGTTTAGTGTTATGGTTAGGGTTTGGGTTAGGCTTATGTTTAGGATTAGGGTTTATGGTTAGGGGTTAGCAGTTAGGGTTATGGTTAGGGTTAGGGGTTAAGGTTTAGAGTTTAGGTTTAGTTGTTAGGGTTAGTTTTAGGGTTATGGTTATGGTTAGGGTTAGGGTTAGTGTTAGGGTTAAGGGTAGTTTTAGAGGTTAGGGTTAGTGTTAGGAATAGGGTTAGAGTTATGGTTATGGTTAGGGGTTAAGGTTAGGGTTAGTGTTAGGTTTAGGGTTACGGTTATGGTTACGGTTACGGTTAGGGTTAGGGTTAGGTTTAGTGTTAGGCTTAAGGTGTAGGGTTAGTGTTAAGGTTAGGGTTAAAGTTAGGGTTAGGTTTAGGGTTTATGGTTAGGTTTAGTGATAGGGTTAAGGTTAGGGTTAGGGTTCGGTTTAGAGATTAGTGTTAGTGTTTGAGTGAATGTTAGGGTTAGGGTTAGGTTTGGTGTTAGAGTTAGAATTTGGGATTAGGGTTAGGGTTAACTTTCTGGTTAGGGTTAGGGTAGGGTTAGGCTTAGGGTTAGGTTTAGGGATCAGGCTAGTGTTAGGGTTAGGGTTAGTGTTGCTGTTAGGCATACAGGTTAGAATTAGGATTAGGGTTAGAGTTAGAGTTAGGGTTAGGGTTAGGGCTAGGGGTTAGCTTTAGTGTTATGGTTAGGGTTAGAGTTAGTGTTAGGGTTATGTTACGGTTAAAGGTTAGTGTTAGGTTTAGTGGTAGTGGTCTGGTTAGTGTTAGGGTTATGTTTAAGGTTAAGAGTAGGGTTAGGGTTCAGGTTAGGGTTGCTGTTAGGGTTAGTTTTAAGAATTAGGGTCAGGTTTAGGGTTAGGGTTAGGTTTAGGGTTAATATTAGGCTTAGGGGTAGGTTTAGGCATCGGGTTTTTGTCAGGGATAAGTTTAGGTTTAGGGTTACCGTTAGGGGTTTGGGTTAGGGTTAGGATTAGGGTTGGGTAGGTTTAGGGTAGGGTTAGGGTTAGGTTTAGTGGTTAGGGTAAGGGTTACGGCTAGCGTTAGGGTTAAGGTCCGGTTAGAGTTTAGGGTTAGGGTTAGGGATAGGGTTAGAGTTATGGTTATGGTTAGGGTTACAGTTAGGGGTTAGGGTTAGGGTTATGGTAAATGTTAGGGTCAGAGTTACGGTTAGGATTATGATTAGCGTGACGATTAGTGTTAGGGTTAGGTTTAGTGTTAAGCTTAGGGATTATGGTTAGTGTTAAGGTTAGGTTTAAAGTTAGGGTTAGGTTTAGGGTTTAGTGTTAGGGTAAGTGTTAGGGTTAGTGATAGGGTGAAAGTTAGGTTTAGGGTTTGGTTAAGGGATTAGTGTTAGTGTTGAGTTAGTGTTAGTGTTAGGGTTAGTGTTGGCATTAGAGTTAGGGTTAGGGGTTAGGGTTAGGCTTTAGGGTTAGGATTAGGTTTAGGGTTAGGCTTAGGGTTAGGTTTAGGGATCAGGTTAGTATTATGGTTAGGGTTAGGGTTAGCATTAAGGTTAGGTTTAGGTTTAGGGATTAAGGTTAGTGGTAGTGTTAGTGTTAGGGTTAGGGTTAGAGTTAGTGTTAGGCTTAAGGTTAGGGTTAGGGTTAAGGTTAAGTTTAGGGTTAGGGTTAGGGTTATGCTTAGGGTTAGCATAAGGTTTAGAGATTAGGGTTAGGTTTAGTGTTAGGATTTGGGTTAGGTTTAATGGTAGGGGTTAAGGTTAGGGTTCGTGTAAGGGTTTGGGATTAGGGTTAGTGTTTGTGTTAGTGTTATGGTTAAGTTTGGGGTAAGGGTTAGTGTTACCCATTTGTGTTAGGGTTAAGGTTAGGGATAGGGTTAAGTTTAGGCTTAGGGTTAGGCATCGGTTTACGTTCAGGCATAGGGTTAGGGTTAGATTTAGGGTTAGGTTTAGTGTTAGGTTTAGGTTTAGGGTTAGGGTTAGGGTTAGTGTTAGGGGTTTGGGTTAGCATTAGGATTAGGGTTGGGTAGGTTTAAGGTACGGTTAGGGGTAGGGTTAGTGTTTAGGATTAGGGTTAGGTTTAGGGCTAGCATTACAGTTATTGTCCGGTTAGAGGTTAGGTTTTGGGTTAGTGTTAGGTGAGTGTTAAGGTTAGGGGTTAGGGTGAGGTTTAATTTAGGGTTTGGTTTAGGGTTACGATTAGGGTTAGGATTACGGTTAGGTTTAGGGTTAGGTTTAGGGTTAAGGTTAAGTTTAGGATTAATGTTAGGCTTAAGGTTTAGGGTTAGGGTTGGGGTCAGGATTAGTGTAAGTGTTGGAGCTAGACAGCGTTAGGGTTAGGGTTAGTTTTAGGTTTATCATAGGGTTAGGATTAGGGTTAGGTTTAGGGTTAGAGTTTAGGGTCAGGGTTGAGGTTAGGGTTAGTGTTAGGGTTAGGGTTATAGTTAAATTTAGAAGTTAGGGTTAGGGCTAAAGTTAGTGTTAGTGTCAGAGGTTAGTGTTAGGGTTAGGATTAGGATTAGGGTTAGGGTTATGGTTAGGGTTATGTTTAGTGTTAGGTTTTAGTGTTAGGGGTTAGGGTTTAGGGTATGGCTTAGGGTTAGTGTTAGGGTTATGGTTATGGTTATGGTTATGGTTATGGTTAGGGTTAGGGTTAGATGGTTCGGGTTAGTGTTATGGTTAGGTTTAGGTTTAAATGTTAGGGTTAGGGATAGGGTTACAGTTATGGTTATGATTAGGGCTAGATTTTGGGGTTAGGGTTAAGATTAGGGTTAGTGTTAGGGTAAGGGTTATGGTTACAGTTAGTGTTATGATTAGGGTGACGTTTAGGGTTAGGTTTAGGTTTAGTGTTAGGCTTAGGGATTAGGGTTTGTGTTAAGGTTAGTGTTAAAGTTAGGGTTAGGTTTAGGGTTTAGGGTTTAGGGTTAGTGTTAGTCTTAGTGATAGGGTTAAGGTTAGGTTTAGGGTTCGGTTTAGGGATTAGTGTTAGTGTTTGAGTTAGTGTTAGGGTTAGGATTAGGGTTGCGGTTAGTGTTAGGGTTAGGGAATAGGGTTAGGCTTTAGGGTTATGGTTAGGTTTAGTTTTAGGCTTAGGTTAGGTTTAGGGATCAGGTTAGTGTTAGAGTTAGGGTTAGTTTTGCCATTAGGAATTAGGGTTTAGATTAGGATTAGGGTTAGGGTTAGGCTTAGATTTAGGGTTAGGTCTGGGGGTTACCTTTAGTGTTATGGTTATGGTTAGGATTAGTGTTCGGGTTAGGGTTATGGTTAGAGGTTAGGGTTAGGTTTAGGTTTAGGGTTATGGTTAGTGTTAGGGTTAGGTTTAGGGTAGGAATAGGGTTAGGTTTAGGGTTAAGGTCGGGGTTAGGTTTAGGGTTAGGGTTAGGGGTTAGGGTTAGGTTTAGGGTTAGGAATAGGATTAGGTTTAGGGTTAAGGTCGGGGTTAGGGTTAGGGTTAGGGATTAGGGTTAGCATTGAGGTTAGGTTTAGGGTTAGGGTTATTGATCGGGTTAGGGTTAGTTTTAGGGTTCGGGTTAGGGTTAGGCTTTGGCTTAGGGTTAGGTTTAGGTTTAGCGTTGGGCTTAAGGTTAGGGTTAGGTTTAGTGTTAGGGTTAGAGTTAGGTGTAGAGGTTAGGGTTAGTGTTAGGGTTAAATTTAAGTTTAGGCTTAGTGTTAGGGTTAGTCACAGTTTTAGGGTTAGGATTAGGGTTAGTGTTAGTGTAAGAGTTAGGATTTGGTTCAGGGGTTAGAGTTAGGGTTAGGGTTAGGGTTAGTGGTATAGTTAGGGTTAGGGATAAGGGTTAGCTTTAGTTTTATGGTTACGGTTAGCGTTAGGGTTAGGATTAGGGTTAGGGTTAGGCTTGGGCTTAGGGTTAGGTTTAGGTTTAGCGTTGGGCTTAGGGTTAGGGTTAGGGTTAGGTTTAGGGTTAGGGTTAGAGTTAGGTGTAGAGGTTAGGGTTAGAGTTAGGTGTAGAGATTAGGGTTAGCGTTAGGGTTAAATGTAGGGTTACTCTTAGTGTTAGGTTTAGTCACAGTTTTTGGGTTAGAATTAGGGTTAGTGTTAGAGTTAGGGTTTGGTTCAGGGGTTAGAGTTAGGGTTAGGGTTAGGGTTAGTGGTATAGTTAGGGTTAGTGCTAGGGGTTAGCTTTAGTGTTATGGTTATGGTTAACGTTAGGGTTAGGGTTTGGGTTATGGTGAGAGGTTAGGGTTAGGTTTAGGTTTAAGTTCGGGGTTAGGGTTAGGGTTAGGGTTAGGGATTAGGGTTAGCATTGGGGTTAGGCTTAGGGTTAGGTTTATGGATCGGGTTAGGGTTAGTGTTAGGGTTAGGCTTAGGGTTACGGTTAGGCTTGGGCTTAGGGTTAGGTTTAGGTTTAGTGTTGAGCTTAGGGTTAGGGTTAGGTTTAGGGTTAGGTTTAGAGTTAGGTTTAGAGGTTAGGGTTAGCGTTAGGGTTAAATTTAGGGTTAGGCTTAGTGTTAGGGTTAGTCACAGTTTTAGTGTTAGGATTAGGTTTAGTGTTAGTGTTAGAGTTAGGGTTTAGTTCAGGGGTTAGAGATAGGGTTAGGGGTAGGGTTAGGGTTAGTGGTATAGTTTGGGTTAGGGCTAGGGATTAGCTTTAGTGTTATGGTTACGGTTAGAGTTAGGGTTAGGGTTAGGCTTGGGCTTAGGGTTAGGTTTAGGTTTAGCATTGGGCTTAGGGTTGGGGTTAGGTTTAGGGTTAGGGTTAGAGTTAGGTGTAGTGGTTAGGGTTAGCATTAGGGTTAAATTTAGGGTTAGGCTTAGTGTTAGGGTTAGTGAAAGTTTTAGGGTTAGGATTAGTGTTAGTGTTAGTGTTAGAGTTAGGGTTAGGGTTAGGGCTAGGGGTTAGCTTTAGTGTTATGGTTACGGTTAGCATTAGGGTTAGAGTTAGGGTTAGGGTTAGGGTTAGGTTTAGTTTTATTCTTTGGGTTATTGTTAGGGTTAGGGTTAGGGTTAGCGTACAAATTAGAGGTTAGGTTTAGGTTAAATGTTAGGATTTTTGTTAGAGTTAGGGTTAGGTTTAGTGTTAGGGTTAGTGTTAGTGTATGTGTTAGTGTTAGAGTTAAGGTTAGTGTTTGGGTTAGGGTTAGTGTTATGGATTAATGTTAGCATTAGGGTTATGGATAGGGATATGGTTAGGCTTAGGTTAGGGTTAGGCATCGGGTTAGGGTCAGGGATAGGGTTAGGGTTAGGGTTACCATTAGTTGTGAGTGTTAGGTTTAGGATTAGCATTAGGGGTCGGCTTATGGTTAGTGTTCGGGTTAGGGTTAGTGGTTAGGGTTAGGGTTAGGTTTAGAGATAGTGTTAGGGTTAGGATTCAGGTTACAGGTTAGTGTTAGGTTTAGTGTTATTGTTAGGGTTAGTGTTAGGGGTTATGGTGACGGTGAATTAGGGTTTGGGTTAGGGGTAGTGTTAGGGTTAGGGATAGTGTTAATATTAGGGTTAGGGTTAGGGTTAGGCTTAGGGTTAGGCTTAGGGATCAGGTTAGGGTTTGGGTTAGGGTTGGCCTTAGGGTTAGGGTTAGGGCTAGGGTTAGATTTAGAGGTTAAGTTTAGCATTAGGGTTAAGTTTGGGGTTAGCATTAGTGTTAAGGTTAGTGGCAATTTTAACGTTAGTGTTAGGGTTAGGTTTAGGGTTAGGCTTAGGGACTGGTTTAGGGTTTAGTGTTAGGGTTAGGGTTAGGTTTAGGGTTATGGTTAGGGTTACGGTTAGAGTTGGTTTAAGGTGAGTGTCAGTGTTAGCGTTTAGTTTTATGTTTATGGTTACGGTTAGTGTTAGAATTACATTTTATTAGGTTTAGGGTTAGGGTTAGGGTTAGGGTTAGCATAAGAATTAGTGTTGGGGTGAGGGTTACGGTTAGAGTTAGGGTTAGGTTTAGGGATTAAGTTTAGTCTTAGTGTTAGGGTTAGGGTTAGATTTGGGGTTAGAGTTACTGTTAGGGTTAGTGTTAGTGTTAGATTTAGCATAAGGATGAGAGATTAGGGTTAGGTTAAGGGCTAGGGTTTGGGTTAGGTTTAGAGTTAGGTTTAGTGTTAGTGTCTGTGTTAGTGCTAGGTTTAGGGTTAGTGTTGGGGTTAGGATTAGTGTTAGGGATTAGAGTTACCGTTAGGGTTAAGGATAGGGTTATGGTTAGGCTTAGGGTTACAGTTAGGCATCGGTTTAGTTTCCGTGATAGTGTTAGGGTTAGGGTTACCGTTAGGGGTTAGGGTTAATGTTAGGATTAGTGTTAGGGGTAGGCTTAGGGTTAGGGTTATGGTTAGTGGTTAGGGTTCGGGTTAGGGTTAGTGTTAATGTTGGTTAAGGTTCTGTTACAAGTTAGGGTTAGTGATAGGTTTAGGGGTTATGGTGAGGGTTAATTTAGGCTTCAGTTTAGGGTTACGATTAGTGTTAGGGTTATGGTTAGTTTTTGGGTTAAGTTTAGGGTTAATGTTAAATTTACGGGTTAGGGTTAGGGTTAGGTGTTAGGATTAGTTTTAGAGCTAGAGCTAGACAGGGTATGTTAGGCTTAGGGTTAGGTTTATCATAGGGTTAGGGTTAGGGTTAGGGTTAGGAGTATGGTTAGAGTTTAGGGTAAGTGTTAGGGTTAGGGTAAGTGTTAGTGTTAGGGTTATTGTTAGGATTACAGGTCAGGGTTAGGGCTAGTGTTATGGTTAGGGTCAGAGACTGGGTTAGGGTTAATGTTAGGATTAAGGTTAGGTTTCGTGTTAGGGTTACATTTAGGGTTGGGATTTAGGGTTAAGCATTAGGGTTTAGGGTTAGGGGTTAGGGTTAGTGTTAGGATTATAGTTATGATTATCCTTTGGGTTAGGATTATGGTTATTTTAGGGTTAGGGTTAGCGTTAGAGGGTTAGTGTTAGGGTTAGGGTTAGGTTTAGCATAAGGATTAGAGATTATGGATAGGTTAAGGGTTAGGGTTTGGGTTAGGTTTAGAGTTAGGGTTAGTGTTAGTGTTAGTGTTGTGGTTAGGATTAGTGTTAGGGATTAGGGTTAGCGTTAGGGTTAGGGATAGGGTTAAGTTTAGGCTTAGGGTTATGTTTCGGGATCGGTTTAGGTTCAGGGATAGGGTTAGGGTTAGGGTTACCGTTAGGGGTTAAGGTTAGGGTTAATTTTAGGGTTAGGGGTAGGCTTAGGGTTAGGGTTATGATTAGTGGTTAGGGTTAGGTTTCGTTTACAGGTTAGGGTTAGTGTTAGGGTTAGGGTTAGTGTTAGGGCTTATGGTGAACGTTAATTTAGGGTTTAGTTTAGAGTTATGATTAGGGTCAGGGTTAAGGTTAGGGTTAGGGCTAGGGTTAGGGTTAGGGTTAAGTTTAGGGTTAATGTTAGGTTTACGGATTAGGGTTAGGGGTTAGAATTATTGTTAGGGTTAGAGCTGGACAGGGTTTGTGTTAGGCTTAGGTTTAGGGTTATTGTATGGTTAGGGTTAGAGTTAGGGCTATGGTTAGAGTTTAGGGTAAGGGTTAGGGTTATGGTTAGTGTTACTGTTAGGTTATTGTTAGGTTTAGAGGGGTTAGGGTTAGAGCTATGTTAGGGTTAGGTTCAGAGGTTAGGGTTAGGGTTAGTGTAAGGATTAGGGTTAGGTTTCAGGTTAGGGTTAGGTTTAGTTTTAGGATTTAGGGTTAGGGGTTAAGGTTTACCATTTGGGGTTAGGGTTAGTGTGAGGATTATGGTTATGGTTATGGTTATGGTTATGGTTATGGTTATAGTTAGGGTGAGGGTTAGGGTTTAGGGTTAAGGTTAGGGTTATTGTTAGGGTTAGGGTTACATTTATGGCTAGGATTGTGATTAGCGTGAAGCTAAGGGTTAGGTTTAGTGTTAGGCTTAGGGATTAGGGTTAGTGTTAAGGTTAGGGTAAAAGTTAGGGTTAGGTTTAGGGGTTAGGGTTAGGTTTAGTGTTAGGTTTAGTGTTAGGGTTAAGGCTGGGTAAGGTTTCGGCTTAGGGATTATTGTTAGTGTTTTAGTTAGGGTTAGGATTAGGGTTGTGTTTAAGGTTAGGTTTAGGGTTAGTGTTGCCGTTATGCATTTGGTTTAGGGTTAGGAATATGGTTAGGTTTAGGGTTAGGCTTAAGATTAGGGTTAGGGTTAGAGGTTAGGGTTACGTTTAGGGTTAGAAGTTAGGGTTAGCCTTAGGGTTAACATTAGGGTTAGGGTTAGGGTTAGGGTTAGGGTTAGGGTTAGGGTTAGGGGCAGGGTTATAGGCTCGTGTTAGTTTTAGTGTTAGGGTTAGGTTTAGTGTTAGGGTTAGTGTTAGGGTCAGGGTTAGGGTTTGGGTTAGGTGTTAGAGTTAGGGTTAGCGTTAGTGTTAGTGTTAGAGTTAGGTTAGTGTTAGGTTTAGGGTTAGAGTTTGGTGTTAGCATTAGAGTTACGGCTCGGGTTAGGGTTAGGTTTAGGGTTAGTTTTATGTTTAGCATAAGTATGAGGGTTAGTGTTAGGGTTAGGGTTCGGGTTAGGGTTAGGTTTAGGCTTAGGGTTAGGGTTAGGGTTAGCATAAGGATTAAGGTTAGTGTTAGGGTTAGGGTTACAGTTAGGGTTAGAGCTAGACAGGGTTAGAGTTAGGTTTAGTGTTAACATTACAAATATTGTAGGGTTAGGGTTAGGGTTAGAGGTTAGGGTCAGGGTTAAGGTTAGTGTTAGTGTTAGGGTTAGGGTTAATGTTCAGGTTAGAGGTTAGGGTTAGGGGTAGAGCTTAGGGTTAGGGTTAGGGTTAAGGTTAGGTATAGAGTTAGTGTTAGAGTTAGTGCTAGGTTTAGAGGTTAGTGTTAGGTTTAGGGTTATGGTTTTGGTTAGGGTTATGTTTAGGGTTAGGGTTAGAGTTTTAGGGTTAGTGTTAGGGTTAGTGTTACGTTTAGGTTTAGGGTTAGAGGTTATGGTTAGGGTTAGTGATAGTGTTATCATTAGAGTTAGGGTTTAGCGTTAGGATTAGGGTTAGGCTAAGTGTTAGGGTCAGGTTTAGGGTTGTGGTTATGGTTAGTGTTAGGGATTTGGCTTAGGGTTAATGTTAGGGTTATTGTTAAGTTTAGGGGTTGAATTTGGGTTAGGGTTAGGGTTAAGGTTAGGGTTAGGGCTTAGCGTTAGGGCTCAGAGTTAGGGGTTAGGGTTTGGGTAGGGTTAGTGTTAGGGTTAGGGTTAGGGTTAAGGTAAGGGGTTATTGTTAGGGTTAGGGTTAGGATTTGGGGTTAGTGTTAGTGTTAGTATTAGGGTTAGTGTTAGAGTTATGGTTAGGATTAGAGGGTTAGTGTTTTCATTATGGTTAGGTTTATGGTTAGGGTTAGAGTTAGGGTTAGGAGTACAGTTAGGGTTAGTGTTAGCTTTCGGTTAGGGCTAGGGTTAGTGTCAGTGTTAGAGTTAGGGTTAGGGATTTGGGTTAGGGTTAAGGTTAGGTTTAGGGTTAGGGTTAGGGATTGGGTTTAGTGATAATGTTAGTTTTATTTTTATGTTTAGGGTTAAGGTTAGTATTAGGGTTAGGTTTAGGAGTTAGTGTTATGGTTGGGTTTGCGTTCGGTTTAGGGTTATGGTTAGTTTTAGTGTTACAGTTAGGGTTAGGGTTAGGTTTAGTGTTAGAGTTATGTTTAGGTTTACGGTTAGGGATAGAGGTTAGGATTATGGTTATTTTTATGAAAAAGTTTAAGGTCAGGGTTAAGGTTAGGTTTAGATTTGGTGGTATGGTTAGGGTTAGGATTAGAATTAGGGTTAGGGTTAGGTTTAGAGTTAGGGTTAGGGTTAGCGTTAAGGTTAGTCATAGGATTATCCTTAGGGTTAGGATTTAGGGTTAGGTTTAGTGTTAGTGTTAGTGTTAGTGTTAGTGTTAGTGTTAGTGTTAGTGTTAAGGTTAGTGTTAGGGTTTCGTTGAGGGTTAGTGTTAGAGTTAGGGTTAGGGATTTAGGTTAGGGTTATGGTTATGGTTAGGGTTAGGGTTTGTCATAGCGTTCGGGTTAAAGCTTAATGTTAGGGTTAGGGTTAGGGTTAGGTTTAGGGTTAGGGTTAGAGGTTAAGGTTAGGGTTAGTGATAGGGTTATCGTTAGGTTTAGGGTTTAGAGTTAGGGTTCGAGTTATTTTTAGTGTTCTGGTTAGGGTTACTGTTGCAGTTAGTGGTTAGTGTTAGGTTTACAATTAGGGTTAGGTTTAGGATTAAGGTTACTGATTAGTTTTAATGTTAGGGTTAGGGTTAGAGTTAAGCCTAAAGTTAGGGTTAGAGGGTTAGGTTTGGGTTTAGGGTTATCATTACGGTTAGAGATTTAGGGTTAGGTTTGGGTTTAGGGTTACCATTAGGGTTAGTCTTAGGTTTAAGGTTAATGTTAGTATTAGTGTTAGATCTTAAGGTTAGAGGTTATCCTTAAGGTTATGGCTTAAGGTTAGGGGTATGGTTTAGGGGTTAGAATTATGGTTAGTGTTAGGGTTAGGAGTAGAATTAGGGTTAGGGTTAGCTTTACTGTTAAGTTTAGGGTTAGGGTTACGGTTAGGTTTAGAGATCTGTGTTAGGTTTAGCATTAGGGTTACGGTTAGATTTAGATGTTAGGGTTAGGGTTAGGTTCAGGGTTATGGTTAGGTTTAGATTTAGGGTTACGGTTAGGGTTATAGATCAGGTTTAGTGTTAGGGTTAGAGTTAGGGTTAGAGTGTTAGTACTGGGTTTAGGTTTAGAGGTTGGGGTTATGGTTAGGGTTAATGTTAGGTTTAGAGTTAAGTTTAGGGTTATGTTAGGGTTAGTGTTGGGGCTAGGGTGAGGGTAAGTTTAGGGTTCATTTTAGGGTTATGATTAGGTTTAGGGTTATGGTAAGGGTTAAGTTTAGGGTTAGGGTTAGGGTTAAGGTTAGGGTTAATGTTAGTCTTCCGGGATAGGGTTAAGGGTTAGGGGTTAGGATTAAGGTTAGGGTTAGAGTTAGACAGCGTTAGGGTTAGGGTTAAGGTTAGGGTTAGAGTTTAGCATCAGGGTTAGGGTTAGGGATATTGTTAGTGTTAGGGGTTAGGGTTATGGCTTGGGTTAGGGTCAGAGGTTAGGGTTAGGGTTAGGGTTAGGATTAGAGTTAGGGTTAGGGTTAGGGTTAGGGTTAGTGTTTGGTTTAGGGTTAGTGTTTAAAGTTGGCGTTAGGGTTTAGGTAAGGGATTAGGGTTTGGGTTAGGGTTAGGTTTAGTGTTTGGGTTATGGTTAGGGTTAGGGTTAGAGAGTTAGTGTTGTGTTAGGGTTAAGGTTAGATTTAGAGGTTAGGGTTAGGGTTAGAGATAGGGTTATGGTTATGGTTAGGGTAAGGGGTTAGGTTTACGGTTAGTGTTAGAGTTAGGGTTACGGTTATCGTTAGTGTTATGATTAGGGTGATGGTTAGGGTTAGGTTTAGGTTTAGTGTTAGGCTTAGGGATTAGGGTTATGTTTAGGGGTTAGGGTTAGGGTTAGTGTTTGGTGTAGTTTTAGGGTTAAAGCTTAGGTGTAGGGTTAGGGTAGTGCAGGGTTAGGGTTAGAGGGTTAGGGTTAGGGTTAGGTTTAGCTTCAGGTTTCTGCTTAGGGTTATAGGTTAGGGTTAGGTTTAGTGATAAGGTTATCATTAGGTTTATATCTTAGGGTTAGGTTTAGGATTAGTGTATTAGTTAAGGTTAGAGTTATAGTTACAGTTAGGTTTAGGGTTAGAGTTAGGGTTAGTGATTTGGGTTAGAGTTAAGGTTAGGTTAGGGTTAGGCTTTGGGGTTGAGGTTAGAGTTAGGGTTAGGGTTAGAGTTAAGGTTAGGGCTTAGGGTTAGGGGGCAGGGTTAGGGGTTAGGTTACGGGTAGGGTTATGGTTAGGGTTAGGTTTAGGGTAAGGGTTAAGGGTTAGGGTGAGTGTTAGGGTTAGTGTTGGGGTTAGGATTACGGTTAGGTTTAGGGTTAGTGTTACAGTTAGTGTGAGTGTTAGGTTTTAGCGTTAGAGTTAAGATTAGTGTTTGGGTCAGGGTTAGGTTTAGGGTTTGGGTTATGGGTAGAGTTAGGGCTAAAGGGTGAGGGTTATGGTTAGGATTAGGTTTAGAGTTAAGGTTAGGGTTAGGGTTAGTGTTAGTGTTAGAGTAGGGTTATAGTTTAGTGTTAGGTTTGTTGTTAGTGTTAGTGTTAGGGTTAGGATTAGCTTTATGGTTAGGGTTAGAGATAGTTTTAGTGTTAGGGATAGGGTTAGGTTTACGGTTAGAGGGTTAGGGTTAGAAGTATGAATCGAGGTTAGGGTTATGGTTAGGGTTAAGGTTAGGGTTAGAGTTAGGGTTAGAATTAGGGTTAAGTATTAGGGTTAGTGTTAGGGTTAGGGTTAGTGTTAGGGGTTACAGTTAGGGTTAGTGTTAGGTTTAGCATCAAGTTGAGGGTTAGGTTTATGGTTAGTGTTATGGTTAGGTTTAGAGTTTAGTGGTAGTGTTAATTTTAGGCTTAGCGTTAGGTTTAGGGTTAGGGTTAGGGTTAAGGTTAGCATTAGGGGTTAGGGTTAGCGTTATGGTTAGGGTACAGTTAGGTTTAGGGTTAGGGTTATGGTTTAACATTAGGTTTAGGTTTAGGGATAGGGTTAGTGTTAGGTTTAAGGTTAGGGTTTAGTGTTAGGTGTTAGGGTTAGCGTTAGGGTTAGTGTTAGGGTTAGGGATTAGGGTTAGAGTTAAGTTTAGTTTTAGGGTCAGGGTTAGGTTTAGGGTTTGGGTTAGGGGTTAGAGTTAGGGTTAGGTTTAGGATTATGGGTAGGGTTAGGGTTACAGTTATTGTTAGTGTTAGGGTAGGGTTACAGTTTAGTGTTAGGGTTAGTGTTAGTGTTAGTGTTAGGGTTAGGGTTAGAATTAGGCTTAAGGTTAGGGTTCGAGGGTAAGGGTTAGGTTTGTGGTTAGGGTTATCATTACAGTTAGGGTTAGGGTTAGGGTTAGAGCATTAGGCTTATGTTTGGGGTTAGGGTTATCATTATGTTTCGGGTTAGGATTAGGGTTAGAGGGTTAGGTTTAGGTTTGGAGTTATGTTTACCATTAGGTTTAGGCTTAGGTTTAGGGTTAATGTTAGTATTAGTCTTAGGGATTAAGGTTAGAGGTTAGTCTTAGGGTTATGGCTTAAGGTTAGGGTTATGATTTAGGGGTTAATATTATGGTTAGTGTTAGGGTTATGAGTAGAATTAGGGTAAGGTTAGGTTTAGGCTTAGGGTTACGGTTAGGTTTAGAGATTAGTGTTAGGGTTAGCGTTAGGGTTATGGTTAGATTTAGATGTTAGGGTTAGGGTTAAGGTTAGGATTATGGTTAGGGTAAGGGTTATGGTTAGGTTTAGATTTAGGGTTATGGTTAGGGTTATAGATTAGATTTAGTGTTAGTATTAGGGTTAGGGTTAGGGTTAGAGGGTTAGGGATAGGTTTAGGGTTAAAGGTTGTGGTTATGATTAGGGTTAAGTTTAGGGTTAGAGTTAGGTTTAGGGTTAAGTTAGGGTTAGGGTTAGGGGTTAAGGTGAGGGTAAATTTAGGGTTCGTTTTAAGGTTACGATTAGGTTTAGGGTTACGGTTAGGGTTCGGTTTAGGGTTAGGGTTAGGGTTAAGGTTAGGGTTAATGTTAGGCTTACGGGTTAGGGTTAAGGGTTAGTGTTAGAGCTAGACAGTGTTAGGATTAGGGGGTTAGGATTAGGGTTAGTGTTAGAGCTAGACAGTGTTAGGGTTAGGGTTTAGCGTCAGGGTTAGGTTTAAGCTTAGTGTTAGTGTTAGGTTTATTGTTATGGTTAGAGGTTAGGGTTATGGTTTCGGTTAGGGTCAGAGGTTAGGGTTAGGGTTAGGGTTATGATTAGGGTTAGGGTTAGTTTTAGGGTTCGGGTTAGTGTTTGGTTTAGGGTTAGTGTTTAAGGTTGGGCGTTAGGGTTTAGGTTAGGGGTTAGGGTTAGTGTTAGGTTAAGGGTTAAGTTTAGGGTTAGATATTTAGGGTTGTGTTAGGGTTAAGGTTAAGGTTAGAGGTTAGGTTTAGGGTTAGAGAGAGAGTTATGGTTATGGTTGTGGTTAGGGTCAGGGGTTAGTGTTACGGTTAGTGTAAGGGTTTGGGTTACACTTATGGTTAGTGTTATGTTTAGGGTGAAGGTTAGGGTTAGGTATAGGTTTAGTGTTAGGCTTAGGTATTAGGGTTAGGTTTAGTGGTTAGGGTTAGTGTTAGGGTTAAGGGTTAGGGCTAGGGTTAGGGCTAGGGTTAGGTTAGGGTTAGAGAGTTAGGGTTAGTTTTAGGGTTAGCTTTAGGTTTTTGGTTAGGGTTATAGGTTAGGGTTAGGGTTAGTGATAATGTTACCTTTAGGTTTATGTCTTAGGTTTAGGGTTAGGATAAGTGTATTGGTTAGGGTTAGAGTTATACTTATGGTTAGGGTTAGAGTTAGGGTTAGGGATTTGGGTTAGGGTTAAGGTTAGGTTAGGGTTAGGTTTTGGGGTTGAGGTTAGAGTTAGGTTTAGGGTTAGTGTTAGGGTTAGGTGTTAGGGTTAGGGGACAGGGTTGGGGTTAGGGTTTGGGTTAGGGTTAGGGGTTAGGGTTAGGGGTCAGGGTTAGGGGTTAGGGTTACGGGTAGGGTTAGGGTTAGGTTTAGGTTTAGGTTTAGGTGTTAGGGTTAGGGTTTGGGTTAGTGTTAGGGTTAGGATTACAGTTAGGTTTAGGGTTAGGGTTACGGTTAGGATGAGGTTTAGGTTTTAGGGTTAGAGTTTAGGTTAGTGTTAGGGTCAGGGTTAGGTTCATTGTTTGGGTTAGGGGTAGAGTTAGGGTTAAGGTTAGGGTTATGGTAAGGATTAGGGTTAGGGTTAGGGTTAGGGTTAGTGTTAGGGTAGGGTTACAGTTTAGTGTTAGGTTTAGTGTTAGTGTCAGTGTTAGGGTTAGGGTTAGCTTTATGGTTAGGGTTAAGCTTAGGGTTAGTGTTAGGGGTAGGTTTAGGTTTCGGTTAGAATGTTAGGGTTAGAATTAGGGTTATAGGTTAGGGTTATTTTTAGGGTTAAGTTTAGGGTTAGAGCTAGGGTTACGATTAGGGTCCGGGATTAGGGTTTGTTTTAGGGTTAGGGTTAGTGGTTAGAGTTTGGGTTAGGGTTAGGTTTAGCATCAAGTTGAGGGTTAGTTTTAGGGTTAGTGTTATGGTTAGGGTTAGAGTTTAGGGTTATTGTTAGGTTTAGGTATAGGTTTAGGCTTAGGTCTAGGGTTAGCTTTAGGGTTAGGGCTAGGATTAGGATTAGCATTAGGTATTATGGTTAGGGTTAGGGTTATGTTTAGGGTAAAGTTAGGGTTAGGGTTAGGGTTTAGCATTAGGGTTAGGTTTAGGGTTAGGGTTAGGGTTTGGTTTAAGGTTAGGGATTAGTGTTAGATGTTAGGGATAGGGTTAGGGTTAGTGTTAGGGTTAGGGATTAGGGATAGGGTTAAGGTTAGTTTAATGTTCAGGGTTAGGTTTAGGGTTTGGGTTAGGGGTTAGAGTTAAGGTTAGGGTTAGGATTACGGTTAGGGTTAGGGCTAGGGTTAGGGATATTGTTAGTGTTAGGGTAGTGTTACAGTTTAGCGTTACCTTTAGTGTTTTTGTTAGGTTTAGGGGTAGTGTTAGGGTTAGGGTTGGGGATTAGGGTTAGTGTTAGGGTTAGTGTTAGGGTTAGGGTTAGAGGTTAGAGTTAGTGTTAGCGTTAGGTTTAGCGTCAAGTTGAGGGTTAGGTTTAGGGTTAGTGTTATGGTTAGAGTTAAAGTTTATTGTTAGTGTTATGTTTAGATTTAAGGTTAGGGTTAGGGTTAGAGTTAGGGTTAGGTTTAGGGTTAGAGTTAGGGTTAGCATAAGGATTAGGGTTAGGGTTAGTGTTAGGGTTATGTTTGGGGATTAAGGTTAGTGTTAGTTTCCATTTATGCGTTAGTGCTAGGGTTAGGTTTAGCGTAAGGATTAGAGATTAGTGTTAGGTTTAGGATTAGGGTTAGGGTGAGGTTTAACGGTATGGTTTAAGGTTAGTGTTAGTGTTAGGGTTAGGGATTATGTTTAGGGTTTGGGTCAGTGTTAGGGTTAGGGTTAGTGTTAGGGTTGGATTTAGGGTTAGTGTTAGGTATTAGGGTTAGGGTTAGGGATAGGGATAGGGTTAATGTTAGGCTTAGCATGAGTGTTAGGCATTGGGTTAGGGTCAGGTTAGGGTTAGGGTTAGTGTTACCATTAGAGGTAAGGGTGAGCTTTAGCATTAGGCTTAGTGTTATGTTTAGAGGTCAGGGTTAGGGCTAGTGTTAGGTTTAAGTTTAGGTATAGGGTTATGGGTTAGGGTGAGTGTTATGTGAGGGTTCTGTTTAGGGTTACGGTTAGGGTTAGGGTTACGTTTAGGATCTAGGTTTGGTGATAGGGTTAGGTTTAATGTTAGGGTTAATGTTAGGGTTACGGGTTAGGGTTAGGTGTTAGGGGTTAAGATTAGGGTTAGGGTTAGAGCTAGACAGGGTTAGGGTCAGGGTTAGGGTTAAGGTTAGCGTTATCGTAGGGTTAGTGTTAGGGTTTGGGTTAGGGTAATTTTTGGGTTCAGGGCTAGGTTTAGATTTAGGGTTAGGGTTAGGGTTATTGTTAGGTTTAGAAATTAGTGTTAGGGTTATGGTTAGGGTTAGAGTTAGAGTTAGAGTTAGAGTTTAGTGTAAGTGTTAGTGTTAGTGTTAGTGTTAGTGTTAGTGTTAGAGGTCAGGGTTTGGGTTAGTGTTAGGGTTAAAGTTAGGATTAGTGTTAGGGATTAAGGTTAGTGTTAGCGTTATGGTGAGGGTAAAGTAAGTGTTTGGGTTATGGTTACGGTTTAGCGTTAGGGTTAGTTTTAGGGTTAGGTTTAGCTGTAAGGTTAGGGATTAGTGTTAGGTGTTAGGGTCAGGGTTAGGGTTAGGGTAGTGTTAGGGATTAGTGTTTGGGTTAAGGTTAGTGTTAGGGTCAGTGTTAGGTTTAGGGTTTGGTTTAGCAGTTAGAGTTAGGGTTAGGGTTAGGGTTATGGTTAGGGTTAGGGTTAGGTTTAGGGTTAGGGTTATGGTTCGGGTTAGTGTTAGTGTTAGTGTTAGGGTTAGGTTAGGGTTAGCTTTATGGTTAGGTTTAGGATTAGGGTTAGGGTTAGTGTTAGGGATATGGTTAGGGTTTTGGTTAGAAGGTTAGGATTACAATTACAGTTAGAGGTTAGGGTTATGGTTAGGGTTAAGGTTAGGGTTAGAGTTAGTGTTAGGGTTATAGTTAGCATCAAGTTGAGGGTTATTGTTTAGGGTTAGTGTTATGGTTAGATTTAGAGTTTAGTGTTAGTGTTAGGTTTAGGTTCAGGGTTAGGGTTAGGGTTAGCGTTAGGGTTAGGGTTAGGGTTAGTGTTAAGGTAAGGATTAGGGTTAGCGTTAGTGTTAGGGTTAGGTTTGGGGATTAAGATTAGTGTTAATGTTAGGGTAAGAGTTAAGGTTAGGGATAGGGTTCGTGCTAGGATTAGGGTTATGGTTAGGGTTAGGTTTAGCATAAGGTTCCGAGATTAGGGTTAGTTTTAGGGTTATGGTTTATGTTATATTTAAGGGTATGTGTTAGGGTTAGGGTTAGTGCTTGGGTTAGGGATTAGGGTTAGTGTTTAGGTTAGTGTTAGTGTTTGGGTTAATGTTAGGGTTAGGGTTAGGGTTAGAGTTTAGAGTCAAGGTTAGGGTTAGAGTTAGGGTTAGGATTAGGGTTAGGGTTAGGGTTAATGTTAGGGTTAGGGTTAGGGTTTAGTGTTAGGGTTAGGGTTAGGGTTAGTATTAAAGTTAAGGTTAGGTTTAATGTTAGGGTTAGGGTTAGGTTTAGGTTTAGGGTTAGGTTCATGGTTAGAAGGTTACGGTTAGAATTAGGGTTAGAGGTCAAGGTTATGGTTAGGGTTAAGGTGAGGTTAGAGTTAGGGTTAGGGTTAGGGTTAGGGTTGGGGTTAGGTGTTAGGGTTAATGTTAATGTTAGGGTTAGGGATTAGGGTTAGTGTTAGGTTTACAGTTCAGTTTAGGGTTTGGGTTAAGGATTAGAGTTAGGTTTAGGGTTAGCGTTAGCGTTAGTGTTAGGGTTAGGGTTGGTGTTAGTCTTAGGCTTTGGTTTAGAGATTAGTGTTAGGGTTCATGTTAGGTTTAGGGTTAGGTTGAGGATTATGGTTAGGGCTAGGGTTAGGGTTAAAGTGATTGTTAGAGTTACGGGGAGGTTAGGTGTGAGGGTTAGCAGTTACAGGTTAGGATTAGGGTTAGGGTTAGAGTTAGACATGGTTAGGGCTGGGTTAGGTGTAGGGTGAGGGTTACTGTTTGTGTTATGTTAGGGTTAGGGTTAGTTTTAGGGTTAGGATTAGGGTTATTGCCAGGTTTCCGGTTAGCATAGAGTTAGGGTTGGGTTAGCGTAAGTATTAGAGATTACGGTTCGGATTAGGTTTAGGGTTAGGGTTAGGTTTAAGGGTAGCAGTTAAGGTTAGGTTTAGTGTAAGGGTTAGGGATAAGGGTTTGGTTTTGGGTTAGTGTTATTGTTAGGGTTAAGGTTCGCGTTAGGGTTACTGTTAGTGATTAGGGTTAGGGTTAGTTTTAGGGATAGGGTTCAGGTTAGGGCTAGGTTGAGGGTTAGGCATCGGGTTAAGTTCAGGGTTAGGGTTAGAGTTAGCTTTACTGTTAGGGGTAAAATTTAGGGTTAGGGTTAAGGTTAGGGTTAGGTTTAGGGTGAGGGTTAGGGTTAGGTTTAGTGTTAGGGTTTTGGTTATGGTTATGGTTAGGGTTAGCGTTAGGCTTAGTGTTAGGGTTAAAGGTTAGGGTTAGGGCTAGTGTTAGGGTTAGGGTTAGGGTTAGTGTTAGGCTTAGAGATTAGGGTTTGGGTTAAGGTTCATTTTAGGGTCAGGGTTAGGTTTAGGGTTTGGGTTAGGGGTTAGAGTTAAGGTTAGGGTTAGGATTACGGTTACGGTTAGTGCTAGGTTTAGGGATATTGTTAGTGTTAGGGTAGCGTTACAGTTTAGCATTAGGGTTAGTTTTAGTGTTAGTGTTAGGTTTAGGGTTAGCTTCATGGTTAGGGTTAGGGTTGGGATTCGGGTTAGTGTTAGGGATAGGTTTAGAGTTACGCTCATATGGTTTGGGTTAGAATTATGGTTAGAGGTTAGGGTTATGGTTAGGGTTAAGGTTAGCGTTAGTGTTAGTGTTAGGTTAGGGTTAGGGACTAGGGTTAGTGTTAGGGTTAGTGTTAGGGTTAGGGTTAGGGGTTAGAGTTAGTGTTAGGTTTAGGGTTAGCGTCAGGTTGAGGGTTAGGTTTAGGGTTAGTGTTATGGTTAGGGTTAGAGTTTATTGTTAGTGTTAGGTTTAGACTTAGGGTTAGGGTTAGTGTTAGGTTTAGGGTTAGGGTTAGGGTTAGAGTTAGGGTTAGCGTAAGGATTAGGGTTAGGGTTAGGTTTGGGGATTAAGGTTAGTGTTAGTGTCCGTGTATGCGTTAGGGCTAGGGTTAGGTTGAGCCTAAGGATTAGAGATTAGTGTTAGGTTTATCGTTAAAGTTAGGGTTAGGTTTAACGGTATGGTTTAATGTTAGGGTTAGTGTTAGGGTTAAGGATTATGTTTAGGTTTTGGGTCAGTGTTAGTGTTAGGGTTAGGGTTAGTGTTAGGGATAGGGTTAAGGTTAGGCTTAGGGTGAGGGTTAGGCATTGGATTAGGGTCAGGTTAGGGTTAGGGTTAGTGTTACCTTTAGAGGTAAGGGTTAGCTTTAGCATTAGGTTTATGGGTAGGGTTAAGGTTAGGGTTAGCTTTACGGTTATGTTTATGGTTAGGGTTCGGGTTAGCATTAGGCTTAGTGTTATGTTTAGAGTTCAGGGTTAGGGCTAGTGTTAGGGTTAGGGTTAGGGTTAGGTATAGGGTTAGGGGTTAGGGTGAGGGTTATGTGAGGGTTCTGTTTAGGGTTATGGTTAGGGTTAGGGTTACGTTTAGGGTTAGGGTTGGTGTTAGGGTTAAGTTTAATGTTAGGGTTAATGTTAGGGTTATGGGTTAAGTTTAGGTGTTAGGGGTTAAGATTAGGGTTGGGGTAGAGCTAGACAGTGTTAGAGTCAGGGTTAGGGTTAAGGTTAGCATTATCGTATGGTTAGTATTAGGGTTTTGTTTAGGGTAATTTTTTCGGTTCAGGGCTAGGTTTAGAGTTAGGGTTAGCGTTAGGGTTATTGTTAGGTTTAGAAATTAGAGTTAGTGTTACGGTTAGGGTTAGGGTTAGAGTTAGAATTTAGGGTAAGTGTTAGTGTTAGTGTTAGAGGTCAGGGTTTGGGTTATTGTTAGAGTTAGGGTTAGGGTTAGTGTTAGGGATTAGGGTTAGTGTTAGTGTTATGGTTAGGGTAAAGTTAGGGTTTGGGTTAGGGTTAGGGTTTAGCGTTAGGGTTAGGTTTAGGGTTAGGATTTGGGTTAGGTTTAAGGTTAGTGATTAGGGTTAGGTGTTAGGTGTTAGGGTTAGGGTTAGGGTTAGGTTAGTGTTAGGGATTAGGGTTTGGGTTAAGGTTAGTATTAGGGTCAGTGTTATGTTAGTGTTACGTTTAGGGTTAGGGTTAGGGTTAGGTTTAAGGTTCGGGATTAGTGTTAGGTGTTAGGGTTAGGGTTAGGGTTAGGGTAGTGTTAGGGATTAGGGTTAGGGTTAAGTTTAATATTAGGGTCAGTGTTAGGTTTAGGGTTTGGGTTAGGGTTAGAGTGAGGATTATGGTTAGGATTTTGGTTAGGGTTAGGTTTAGGTTTAGGGTTAGGGTTAGGGTTAGGGTTCATGTTAGTGTTAGGGTTAGGGTTACAGTTTAGTGTTAGGGTTAGTGTTAGTGTTAGGTTTAGGGTTAACTTTATGGTTAGGGTTAGGGTTAGTGTTAGGGATAGGGTTAGGATTTCGGTTAGAAGGTTAGGGTTAGAATTATGGTTAGAGGTTAGGGTTATGTTTGGGGTTAAGGTTAGGGTTAGAGTTATGGTTAAGGTTAGGGTTAGGGATTAGGGTTAGTGTTAGGGTTAGTGTTAGTGTTTGTATTAGGGTTAGGGTTAAGAGTTAGAGATAGTGTTAGGGTTAGGGTTAGCGTCAAGTTGAGGGTTATTGTTTTGGGTTAGTGTTATGGTTAGGTTTAGAGTTTAGTGTTAGTGTTAGGTTTAAGTTCATGGTTAGGGTTAGGGTTAGGGTTAGAGTAAGGATGAGGGTTAGGGTTAGTGTTAGGGTTAGGTTTGGGGATTAAGATTAGTGTTAGTATTAGGGTAAGAGTTAGGGTTAGGGTTAGCGTTAGTGCTAGGATTAGGAATAGGGTTAGGTTTAGGGTTAACATAAGGTTCCGAGATTAGGGTTAGTTTTAGGGTTCTGGTTTGTGTTATATTTAAGGATATTTGTTAGGGTTAGGGTTAGTGTTAGGATTAGGGATTAGGGTTAGTGTTTAGGTTAGTGTTAGTTTTTGGGTTAGTGTTAGGGTTAGGGTTATGGTTAGAGTTTAGAGTCAAGATTAGGGTTAGAGTTAGGGTTAAGGTTAGGCTTATTGTTAGGGTTAGAGTTTAGGGTTATAGTTAGATTTAGGGTTAGGGTTAGGGTTACAAGTTAGGGTTAGGGTTATGGTTAAGGTTAGAGTTAGAGTTAGTGTTAGGTTTAGTGGTAGGGTTAGAGGTTAGTGTTAATTTAATGGTTAGGATTATGGTTAATGTTAGTGTTAGGCTTAGGTTTAGCTTTAGTGATAGTTTTGGGATAGAGTTGGAGTTTAGTGTAAAGGTTAGGGTTAGGGTTAGGGTTAGAGTTCAGGGTTAGGGTTAGCATTATGGTTAGGGTAAAGTTAGTGTTAGGGTTACGGTTAGGGTTAGGGTTAGAGTTTAGAGTAAGGGTTAGTTTTAGGATTCTGGTTATGGTTAGGTTTGGGTTAGGTTTTAGTGTTAGGGGTTAGGGTTAGGGTTAGGGTTAGGGTTAATGTTAGGATTAGGGTTAGAGTTTAGTGTTAGTGTTAGGGTTACTGTTAGGACTAGTTTTAAAGTTAAGGTTAGGTTTAGGGTTAGGTTCAGGGTTAGGGTTAGGTTTATGGTTAGAGCATTAGGGTTAGAATTCAGGTTAGAGGTTAAGGTTAGGGTTAAGGTTAGGGTTAGAGTTAGAGTTAGGGTTAGGGTTGGGGTTAGGTTTTAGGGTTAATGTTAATGTTAGGGTTAGGGATTAGGGTTAGTGTTAGGGTTAGGGTTCAGTTTATGGTTTGGGTTAGGGATTAGATTTAGGTTTAGGGTTAGGGTTAGCGTTAGTGTTAGGGTTAGTGTTTGTGTTAGGATTAGGTTTAGAGATTAGTTTATGGTTCATGTTAGGGTTAGGTTGAGGATTATGGTTATGGTTAGGTTTAGGGTTAAAGTTACTGTTAGGGTTAGTGTTAGGGTTACAGGTTTTAGGTGTTAGGGTTAGCAGTTACCGGTTAGGATTAGTGTTAGGGTTAGAGTCAGATGGGTTTAGTGCTGGGTTAGGTGTTGGGTGAGGTTTACTGTTAGTGTTATGTTAGGGTTAGTGTTAGGGTTAGGATTAGGGATTAGGGTTAAGGTTTGTGTTAATGTTAGTGTTAGGGTTAGGGTTACGTTTAGGTATTAAGGATAGTGTTAGGGTTAGGGTTAGGATTAGGGTTAGGGTTAGTGGCACGTTTAGGGTTAGCATTAGGGTTAGGGTAGGGTTAGCATAAGTATTAGAGATTACGGTTCGGTTTAGGTTTTGCGTTAGGCTTAGGTGTAAGGGTAGCGGTTAAAGTTAGGTTTAGTGTAAGGGTTAGGGATAAGGGTTAGTGTTTGGGTTAGTGTTAGGGTTATGGTTAGATTTCACGTTAGGGTTAGTGTTAGTGATTAGGGTTAGGGTTAGTATTAGGGATAGGGTTAAGGTTAGGGCTAGGTTGAGGGTTAGGCATCGGGTTAGGGTCAGGGTTATGGTTAGAGTTAGGTTTACTGTTAGGGGTAAAATTTAGAGTTAGGATTAGGGTTAGGGTTAGGGTTAAGTTTAGTGTTAGGGTTATGGTTATGGTTAGGGTTAGGGTTAGCATTAGGCTTAGTGTTAGGGTTAAAGATTAGGGTTAAGGCTAGTGTTAGGGTTAAGGTTAGGGATTAGTGGTTAGGGTTAGGGTTAGGGTTAATGGTTAGGTTTAGGGTTCGGGTTAGTGTTAGGGTTAGGGTTATGGTTATGGTTAGGGTTAGGGTTATCGTTAAGCTTAGTGTTAGTGTTAGAGGTTAAGGTTAGGGCTAGTGTTAAGGTTAGGTTTAGCATAGGGTTAGGGGCTAGGGTGAGGGTTACGTCAGGGTTTTGTTTAGTGTTACGGTTAGGGTTAGGGTTAGGGATTAGGGTTAGTGTTAGGTTAGTGTTAGTGTTAGGGTTAGGGTTAGGGTTTGGGTTAGTGGTTAGAGTTAGGGTTAAGGTCAGGGTTAGCATTAGAGTCAAGGTTAGGGTTATGCTTAGTGTTAGGGTTAGGGATAGACTTTAGTGTTAATGTTAGATTTAGGTTTAAGGGTTAGGGTTAGTGTTAGTGTTAGGGTTAGAGTTAGTGTTAGTGTTAGGGTTAGCGTAAGGAATAGGGTTAGGGTTAGGGTTAGGGTTAGGGTTAGTGTTAGGTTTGCAGATTAAGGTTAGTGTTAGTGGTATCATAAGGGATAGGGTTAGGGTTAGGTTTAGTATTAGGGTTAGGGATTAGTTTAGTGTTTGCATTATTGTTAGTGTTAGGGTTAGGGTTACAGTTTAGGGTCAAGTTTAGGGTTAAAGTTAGGGTTAGGGTTGTAGTTAGGGTTAGAGGTTAGGGTTGCGGTTTGAGTTAGGTTAGGGTTACGGTTACAGTTTAGGCTTAGATTTAGGGTTAAGGTTAGGGTTATGGTTACTGTTAGGGTTAGTGGTACATTTAGAGGTTAGTGTTAGTTTCAGCGTTAGGGTTATGTTTACTGTTAGTGTTAGGCTTAGGTTTAGGTTTAGGGATTGGGTTGGGTTAGAGTTAGAGTTTAGTGTAAGGGTTAGGGTTAGGGTTAGGGTTAGAGGTCAGAGTTACTGTTAGTTTTAGGATTAAGTTTAGGGTTAGGGATTAGGATTAGGGTTATGGTAAGGGTAAATTTAGGGTTAGGCTTAGGGTTAGGGTTTAGAGTTAGGTTTAGGTTTAGGGTTATTGTTATGGGTAGGGTAAGGGTTAGGGTTAGGGTTAGGATTAAGGTTAGGGTTATGGTTATGGTTGGTTAGGGTTATGTTTAGGATTAGGATTGACGGTTAGGTTTTATTGGTTAGAGCTTAGGGTTAGGGGTTAGGGTTAGTGTTAGGGTTAAGGTTAGGGCTAGGGTGAGGGTTAGGCATCGGCTTAAGGTCAGTGTTAGGGTTCGGTTAGTTTTACCATTATGGGTAAGTGTTAAGATTAGGATCAGTGTTAGGGTTAGGGTTAGTGTTGTGGTTAGGGTTAGGGCTTAGGGTTAGGGTTAGGGTTAGTGTTAGGCTTAGGGTTATGGTTATGGTTAGGCTTAGGTTTAGTGTTAGGGTTTGTGTTAGGGTTAGAGGTTAGGGTTAGGACCAGTGTTAGGGTTAGGGTTAGGTTTAGGATTAGGGGTTAGGGTGAGGGTTAAGTTAGGGTTCTGTTTAGGTTTACGCTTAGGGTTATGGTTACGGTTAGGGTTACGGTTAGGTTTAGGTTTATGTTTAGGGTTAATGTTAGGGTTACGGGTTAGGGTTAGGAGTTAGGGGTTAGGATTAGAGTTAGGGTTAGAGCTAGACAGAGTTAGGTTTACGGTTAGTGTTAGGGTTAGGGTTAGAGGTTAGGGTCAGGTTTAAGGTTAGTGTTAGTGTTAGGGTTAGGGTTAATGTTCGGGTTAGAGATTACGGTTAGGGTTAGGGGTAGAGGTTAGGGTTAGGTTTAAGGATAGGTAAAGAATTAGTCTTAAGGTTAGTGGTAGTGTTAGAGGTTAGTGTTAGGTTTAGGGTTAGGGTTTTGGTTAGTGTTAGGGTTAGGTTTAGGTTTAGGTTTAGGGTTAGGATTAGCATTAAGTTGAGTGTTTAGGGTAACGGTTATGGTTAGAGGTTAGGGTTAGTGTTAGTGTTAGGATTAGTGTTAGGTTTAGGAGTTAGGGTTAGGGTTAGTGCTATGGTTAGTGTTAGGGTTAGTGTTATGTTTCCGGTTAGGTTTAGGTTTAGGGTTACCTTTAGAGGGTTAGGGTTTGAATTAGGATTAGAAGTTAAATATAAATTTAGGGTTAAGGTTAGGGTTCAAATTAGGGTTAGGATTAGGGTCATTGTTAGGGTTATTAAAAAGGTTAGGGTTTGAGTTAGGGTTAGAGTGTGGGTTATTGTTAGGGTTACCATTAGGGTTAGGGTTAGTGTTAGGGTTAGGTTTAGAGTTTAGTGTTAGGGTTAGGGTTACGTTTTCGGTTAGGTTTAGGTTAACGTTTAGGTTTAGGGGTAGGGTTAGCGTAAGGATTAGGGTTAGGGTTAGGTTTAGGGTTAGGATTAGGTTTAGCATTAGGGTTAGCTTTAGGTTTAGGGATTAAGATTAATGGTAGTGTTAGGGTTAGGGTTATGGTTAGGGTTAGACTTAGGTTTAGGGTTAGTGTTAGGGTTAGGGATAGGTTTAGGGTTAGTGTTAGGGTTAGGGTTAGGTTTAGGGTTAGGGGTAGGTTTAGCATAAGGATTAGAGATTTGGGTTAAGTTTAAGTTTAGGGGTTAAGGTTAGGGTTAGTGTAAGTGTTAGGGATTAGGGTTAGTGTTTATGTTAGTGTTAGGGTTAGGATTAAGGTTGGGGTTAGGGTTAATATTACCCCTTAGGTTTAGGGTTAGGGTCAGGTATAGGGTTAGGGTTAGAGTTAGGGTTAGGATTAGGGTTAGGGTTAGGGCTAGCGTTAGGGTTAAGGTTAGGTTTAGTGTTAGAGTTGGGGTTAGGGTTAGTGTTAGGATTAGGTTTAGGCTTAGGGTTAGGGTCAGGGTTATGGTTAGGCATAGGGTTAGGCTTCGGATTTAGTTAGGGTTAGGTTTACCAATAGGGTTGGGGTTAGGGTTAGGATCATGGTTCGATAGGTTTAGGGTAGGGTAAGGTTAGTGTTATTGGTTAGGGTTAGGGCTATAGGGGTTATGGTTAGGGTATTGTTAGGGTTAGGGTTAGGGTTGGCGTTAGGGTTAAGTTTAGGCTTAGTATCAAGTTTAGGCTTAATGTTAGTGTTACGGGTTATGGTTAGGGTTAGGGGTTAGGATTATTGTTAGGATTAGAGCTACACAGGGTTAGGGTTAGGGTTACTGGTAGGTTTTTCATATGGTTAGGATTAGGGTTACGTTTCGGGTTTGAGTTTAGGGTCAGGATTGGGGTTAGGGGTATTGTTAGGGTTAGAGTAATTGTTAGGTTTAGAGGTTAGGTTTAGGGCTGGGTTTAGGTTTAGGTTCAGAGGTTAGCATTAGGGGTAGGGTTAGGATGAGGCTTAGGGTTAGGATTATAGTTAGGGTTAGGGTTAGTGTTAGAGGGTTAGGGTTAGTGTTACGGTTAACGTTAGGTTTAGAGTTTTAGGTTAAGGTTAGGAATAGGGTTAGAGTTATGGTTAGGGTTAGGGGTTAAGGTTAGTGTTACGGTTAGTGTTAGGGTTAGGGTTACTGTTATGGTTAGGGTTATGATTAAGGTGATGGTTAGGGTTAGGGTTAGGTTTAGTGTTAGGCTTTGGGATTAGGGTTAGTGTTATGGTTAGGGTTAAAGTTAGGGTTAGGTTTTGGTTTTATAGTTATGGTTAATTATAGGGTTAAGGTTAGGTTTTATGGTTAGGGCTAGGGGTTAGCTTTAGTGTTATGGTTAGGGTTTGGGTTAGTGTTATGGTTAGGGTTAGGGTTAGAGGTTATGGTTAGGTTTAGGGTCAGGGTTATGGTTATTGTTATGGTTAGTTTTAGTGTTAGGAGTAGGGTTAGGGTAGTGTTAGTGTTGGGGTTAGAGTCAGGGTTAGGGATTAGGGTTAGCATTAGGGTTAGGCTTAGCGTTAGTTTTAGGGATCAGGTTAGGGTTAGTGTTAGGGTTAGGGTTGGTCTTAGGGTTAGGGTTAGGGTTAGAGTTAGGTTTAGGGTTAGGGTTGCCGCTAGGGTTAAAGTAAGGGTTACGCTTAGTGTTAGGGTTAGTCGCAGTTTTATGGTTAGGATTAGGGTTAGGATTAGGGTTAGTGTTAGTGATAGAGTTAGGGTTTGATTCAGGAGTTAGAGTTAGGGTTAGGGTTAGGTTTAGGGTTAGTGTTATGGCTAGGGTTAGGGCTAGGGGTTAGCTTTAGTGTTATGGTTACTGTTAGGGTTAGTGTTATAGTTAAGGTTAAGGTTAGTGTTAGGTTTAGGGTTAGTGTTAGTGTTAGGGTTAGGGTTAGTGTTAGGTTTAGTGTAAGAATTAGAAGTTAGGGTTAGTTTAAGTGTTAGGGTTTGGGTTATGATTAGGGTTAGGGTTAGTGTTAGGGTTATGGTTAGTGTCTGTGTTAGTGTTAGGGTTAGGGCTAGTGTTGTGGTTATGGTTTGTGTTAGGGATTAGGGTTAGCATTAGGGTTAAGAATAGGGTTAAGGTTATGCTTAGGCATTGGGTTATGATCAGGGATAGGGTTAGGGCTAGGGTTACCATTAGGGGTGAGTGTTAGGTTTAGGATTAGCGTTATGGGTAGGCTTTGTGTTAGGGTTAGTGGTTAGGGTTAGGTTTAGGGATAGCGTTAGTGCTAGGGTTCATGTTAGAGGTTAGTGTTAGGGTTAGTGTTAGTATGAGGGTTAGGGTTAGGAGTTATGGTGATGGTGAATTATGGTTAGGATTAGGGTTAGGGTTATGTTTAGGGTTAGTGTAGGGTTAGGGTTAATCTTAGGTTTAGGGTTGAGGTTAGGGTTGGGCTTAGGTTTAGGTTTAGGGTTAGGGTTAGGTTTAGAGGTTAGTGTTAGCATTAGGGTTAAGGGTAGGATTAGCATTAGTGTTAGCGTTAGTGGAAGTTTTAGGGTTAGGGTTAGGCTTAGGTTTAGGGTTATGGTTAGGGATTGGTTTAGGGTTTAGCAATATGTTTATGGTTATGGTTATGGTTAATTTTAGTGTTGTGGTTAGGTTTAGGGTTAGGGTTAGTTTTAGGGTGAGTGTCAGTGTTAGTGTTAGAGTTTAGTGTTATAGTTACGGTTACGGTTAGCGATAGGATTACTTTTAGGTTTAGGTTTAGAATTAGGGTTAGCATAAGGATTAGTGTTGGGGTGAGTGTTAGGGTTAGGGTTAGGGTTAGGTTTAGGTTTAGTGTTAGGGTTAGCATTAGGGTTAGTTTTAGCGTAAGGATTAGAGATTAGTGTTAGGTTAAGGGTTAGGTTTTGGTTAGGTTTAGAGTTAGGGTTAGTGTTAGTGTCTGTTTTAGTGCTCGGGTTAGTGTTAGTGTTGGGGTTAGGGTTAGTGTTAGGGATTAGGGTTAAAGTTATGGTTAGGGATAGGGTTAAGGTTAGGCTTAGGGTTATGGTTAGGCATCAGGTTAGGTTCAGGGATAGAGTTAGAGTTAGTGTTACAGTTAGGGGTTAGGGTTAGGGTTAGTGGTACGCTTAGAGTTTAGGGTTAGTGGTTAGGATTAGGGTTAGGGTTAGGGTTAGGGGTTATGGTGAGGGTTAATTTAGGGTTCAGTTTATTATTACAATTAGGATTTGTTTATGGTTAGGGTTATGGTTAGGGTTAAGTTTAGGGTTAATGTTAGGTTTACAGGTTAGGGTTAGGGTTAGGGCCTAGGATTAGTGTTAGGATTATTGCTAGACAGGTTTTGGTATAGACTTATGGTTAGGGTTTTGTAGGGTTAGGGTTAGGGTGAGGGTTAGTGTTATGGTTAGATTTTAGGGTAAGGGTTAGGGTTAGGGTTACTGTTAGGGTAAGGGTTATTGTTAGGGTTACAGGTCAGGGTTAGGGCTAGTGTTAGGGTTAGGGTCAGAGGTTAGGGTTAGTGTTAGGATTAGGGTTAGGTTTATGGGTAGGTTTTGGATTAGGGTTACGTTTAGGGTTAGTATTTAGGGTTGGGGTTAGGTTTTAAGCTTAGGGGTTAGGGTTAGTATTAGGATTATGGTTATGGTTATGGTTATGGCTATAGTTATGGTTATGGTTAGGGTTATGGTTACTTTTGGGTTAGGGTTAGGGTTATGTTTATAGGGTTAGGTTTAGTGTTAGGTTTAAGGTTACATTTAGAGTTTAGGGTTAGTGTTAGTGAGAGGTTTAGAGTTATGATTATGTTTAGGTTTAGGGTTAGGTGTTAGGGTTAAGGTTAGGGTTATTGTTAGGCTTAGGGTTACGGTTTTGGCTAGGATTGTGATTAGGATGACGGTAAGTGTTAGGGTTATGTTTAGTGTTAGGCTTAGGGATTAGGGTTAGTGTTAAGGTTAGGGTTAACAGGGTTAGGTTTAGGGATTAGGGTTAGGGTTAGTGTTAGGGTTAGTGTTAGGGTTAAGGCTGGGTGAGGGTTCATTTTAGGGATTAGTGTCAGTGTTTGAGTTAGGCTTAGGGTTAGGGTTGTGTTTAGGGTTAGGTTTAGGTTTAGGGTTAGGGTTAGTGTTGCCGTTAGGCATGAGGTTTAGGGTTAGGATTAGGGCTAGGGTTAGGGTTAGGGTTAGGATTAGGGTTAGGGTTAGTGTTTAGGATTAGGTTTAGGGTTAGAGTTTATGGTTAGCATTAGGGTTAAGGTTAGGGTTAGAGTTAGTGTTAAGGTTATTGGCATATTTATAGGTTAGTGTTAGTTTTAAAGTTAGGGTTATGGTTATGGTTAGGATTAGGGTTAGTGTTAGGGTTAGTGTTAGGGTTAGCGTTAGGGTTAGTGTTAGGTTTAAGGTTAGAGTTTAGTGTTAGAGTTAGGGTTCCGGTTCGGGTTGGGGTTAGGTTTAGGGTTAGGGTTAAGTTCAGCATAAGTCTTAAGGTTAGTGTTAGGGTTAGGTTTAGGTTTAGGTTAGGGTATGCATAAGGATTTGGGTTAGTGTTATGGTTAGGATTAGAGTTAGGGTTAGAGCTAGACAGGGTTAGCATTAGGGTTAGTGTTAAGGTTACGGTTATTGTAGAGTTAGGGTTAGGGTTAGGGTTAGAGGTTCGGGTCAGGGTTAAGGGTAGTGTTAGGGTTAATTTTCGGGTTAGAGTTTAGGTTTAGGGTTAGGGTTTGGATTCAGGTTAGTGTTAGTGTTAGTGTTAGAGTTAGAGTTACGGTTAGGATTAGAGGGTTAGGGTGTGGGTTAGGGTTAGGTTTACGGTTAGGGTTAGGGTTAGGTTTAGGTGTACGGTTAGGGTTAGAGTTAGGTTTGGGTTAGGATTATGGTAAGAGTTATGGGTAAGGTCATTGTTAGGGTTATGGTTAGGGTCAGGGTTAGAGTTAGGGTTAGGGATTTGGGTTAAGATTAAGGTTAGGGTTAGGGTTAGGGTTAGTGGTTGGGGTTAGGGATAGTGTTAGCGTTTGTTTTATGTTTAGGGTTAAGGTTAGGATTAGGGTTAGGTTTAGGTGTTAGTGTTATGGTTGGGTTAGTGTTCGGTTTAGGGTTATGCTTAGTGTTAGCATTACGGTTAGGGCTAGGGTTAGCTTTAGGTTTAGGGTTAGGTTTAGGTTTACATTTAGGGTTAGAGGTTAGGGTCAAGGTTAGGTTTAGAGTTATGGTTATGATAAGATTTAGGGTCAGGGTTACGGTTAGGTTTCGATTTAGGGGTATGGTTAGGGTTAGAGATTATGATTAGGGTTAGGTTAGGGTTAGCATTAAATTTAGGGTTAGGGTTAGAGGTTATAGTTAGTGTTAGGGTTAGTGATAGGGTAATCCTTAGGGTTAGGTTTTAGGGTTAGGTTTAGTGTTAGTGTTAAGGTTAGTGTTAGAGTTACGGTTAGTGTTAGGGTTAGAGTTAGCGTTAGGGATTTGGATTAGGGTTAAGGTTAGCTTTAAGGTTAGGGTTGGGTTAGTCATAGCGTTCTGGTTAGACATTAAGTTTAGTGTTAGGGCTAGGGTTAGGGTTAGGGTTAGAGGTTAGGGTTAGGCTTAGTGATAGGATTATCGTTAGGTTTAGGGTTTAGGGTTAGGGTTCTAGTTATTTTTAGGTTTTTGGTTGGGTTTACGGTTACAGTTAAGGGTTAGTTTTAGGTTTACAATTAGGGTTAGGGTTAGGGTTAAGGTAACTGATTAGTTTTAGTGTTAGTGTTAGGGTTAGAGTTAGGCTTAGGGTTAGGGTTAGAGGGTTAGGGTTAGTTTTGTGGTTAGGGCTATCATTACAGTTAGTGTTAGGGTTATGGTTACAGGGTTAGGGTTAGGTTTGGGGTTAGGGTTACCATTAGAGTTAGGGTTAGGTTTAGGGTTAGTGTTAGTATTAGTGTTTGGGCTTAAGATTAGAGGTTAGTCTTAGGGTTTTGGCTTAAGGTTAGGGGTTTGGTTTAGGGGTTAGGATTATGGTTAGTGTTAGGATTAGAATTAGGGTTAGGGTTAGGTTTAGGGTTACGGTTAGGTTTAAGGTTAGGGTTACGCTTAGGTTTAGAGATTAGTGTTAGGGTTAGCCTTTGGGTTATGGTTTGGTTTAGAGGTTAGGGTTAGGCTTAGGGTTAAGTTTAGTGTTAGGGTTAGGGTCAGTGTTATGGTTAGGTTTAGATTTAGGGTTACGGTTAGGATTATAAATTAGGTTTAGTGTTAGGGTTTGTGTTAGGGTTAGGGTTCTAGTGTTAGGGTGAGGTTTAGTGTTAGTGGTTAGTGTTATGGTTAGGGTTAAGATTAGGGTTAGAGTTAGGTTTAGGGTCAGGTTAGGGTTAGGGTTAGGGATTTGAGTGAGGCTAAATTTAGGATTCATTTTAGGGTTATGGTTAGGTTTAGGGCTAAGGCTGGGGTTAACGTTAGGTTTAGGGGTTAGGGGTTAAGATTAGGGTTAGAGTTATGGTTACAGCTACACAGGGTTAGGGTTAGGGTTAGTTTTAGGGTTATCATAAGGTTAGGGTTAGGGTTAGAGTTTAGCGTCAGGGTTAGCGTTAAGCTCAGTGTTAGGGTTAGGGTTATTGTTAGGGTTAGAGGTTAGGGTTATGGTTTGGGTTACGGTCAGATGTTAGGGTTAGGGTTAGGATTAGGGTTAGGGTTAGTTTTAGGTTTCAGATTAGTGTTAGGTTTAGTTTTAGTGTTTAGGGTTTGGCATTAGGGTTTAGGTTAGGGGTAAGTTTTAGTGTTAGTGTTAGGGTTACGGTTAGAGAGTTAGGGTTATTGTTAGGGTTATGGTTAGCTTTAGAGGTTAGGGTTAGAGTTAGAGATAGTGTTATTGTTATGGTTATGGTTAGGGTTAGGTGTTAGGGTTACTGTTAGTGTTAGGGTTAGGGTTACGGTTAGGGTTAGGTTTAGGTTTATTGTTAGGCTTAGGGATTAGGGTTAGGTTTAGGTTTATTGCTAGGCTTAGGGATTAGGTTTAGGTTTAGGCCTTAGGATTATGGTTAGGGTTAGGGTTAGGATTAGAATTAGGGTAAAGGTTAGGGTTAGCGTTATGGTTAGGTTTAGGGTTAGGATTACAGATTATGGTTAGGGTTAGGGTTACAATTAGGGTTAGAGGTT
Organism: Cavia porcellus; assembly: GCF_034190915.1. NCBI lineage: Eukaryota > Metazoa > Chordata > Mammalia > Rodentia > Caviidae > Cavia > Cavia porcellus. The sequence continues at coordinate 8,915,148 of NW_026947518.1, forward strand.
AGCCTTAGGATTAGAGGTTAGGTTTAGGTTTAAGGTTAGGGTTAGGGTTAGGTTTAGATTTAGGCTTCTGGTTAGGGTTAGAGATTAGGTTTAGCGTTAGAGTTAGGGTTAGCGTTAGAGTTAGAAAGTTAGGGTTAGGTTTATGGTTAAAGGTTATGGTTATGTTTAGGGTTAAGGTTGGGGTTAGAGTTGGGGTTAGGATTAGGTTAGGATTAGGGTTAGAGTTAGGGTTCGGGGTTAGTGTTAGGGTTAGTGTTAGGGAAAGGGTTCGGGGTTTGTGTTAGCATTAGAATAACAGTTAGAGTTACAGTTAGGTTTAGAGGGTTTGGGTGTGGGTTAGGGTTAGGATTACGGTTAGGGTTAGGTATAGGTTTAGGTTATGGTTAGAGTTAGGCTTATGGTCAGGGTTAGAGTTAGGATTGGGGATTTTGGTTTGGGTTAAGGTTTGGGTTAGGGTTAGGTGTTGGGGTTAGTGATAGTGTTAGGGTTAGGTTTATGGTTATGGTTAGGGTTAGAGTTAGCATTAGGGTTAGGTTTAGGGTTTAGGATTATGGTTGGGTTAGGGTTTAGTTTAGTGTTATGGTTAGTGTTAGTGTTACGGTTAGGGTTAGAGTTAGTGTTAGGGTTAGGTTTTGGTTTAGGGGTTAGGGTTATGGTTGGGTTAGGGTTCGGTTCAGGCTTATGGTTAGTGTTAGTGTTACATTTATTGTTAGGATTAGGGTTAGGTTTAGGGTTAGGGTTAGGTTTAGGCTTACATTTAGGGTTAGAGGTTAGGGTTAGGGTAAGGTTTAGGGTTATGATTATGGTTAGGATTAGGGTCAGGGTTATGGTTAGGTTTAGATTTAGGGTTATGTTTAGCTTTAGAGATTAGGGTTAGTGTTAGGGTTAGGGTTAACATTAGGTTTAGTGTTAAGGTTAGTGGTTAGGTTTAGGGTTAGTGTTAGGGTTAGAGTTAGGGTTAGGGATTTGGATTAGGGTTAAGCTTAGGGTTAGGGTTAGGTTTAGTCATAGTGTTTAGGTTAAGGTTATGGCTATGCTTAGGGTTAGGGTTAGGGGTTAGGGTTAGGGTTAAGGTTAGCGTTAAGTTTAGAGTGTGAGGGTTAGGTTTAGCATTAGAAGTTAGGGTTATGGTAAAGGTTAGGGTTAAAGTAAGGGTTAGGATTAGGTTAGTTTTAGGGTTAGGGGTTAGGATGAGGGTAAATTTAGAGTGCCTTTTAGGGTTACGATTATGGTTAGTGTTACGGTTAGGGTTAGGGTTAGGGTTAAGGTTAGGGTTAATGTTAGGGTTACGGGTTAGGGTTAGGGGTTAGCGTTTAGGATTATGGTTAGCTTTAGAGCTAGACAGGGTTAGGGTTAGTGTTAGGCTTATAGTAGGGTTAGGGTTAGGGTTAGGATTAGGGTTAGGGTTAAAGTTTAGCCTCAGGGTTATGGTTAGGCTTAGTGTTAGGTTAGGGTTATTGTTAGGGTTAGAGGTTAGGGTTATGGTTAGATTTAGGGTCCGAGGTTAGGGTTAGAGTTAGCGTTAGGATTAGAGTTAGGGTTAGTTTTAGGGTTCGGGTTAGTGTTAGTTTTATTGTTATTGTTTAGGTTTAGGGGTTATGGTTTAGGTTTAGGGCTTAGGGTTAGTGCTAGGGTTAGGGTTAGGGTTAGTGTTAGAGGGTTAGGGCTCTTGTTAGGGTTAAGGTTAGGTTTAGAGGTTAGGGTTAGGGTTAGGGTTAGGGTTAGAGATAGGGTTATGTTATGGTTATGGTTAGGGTTATGGGTTAGGCTTACAGTTAGTGTTTGTGTTAGGTTTATGGTTATGGTTAGGGTTATGATTAGGGTGACATTATATTTAGTGTTAGGCTTAGGGATTAGGGTTAGGTTTCAGGGTAAGTTTAGTGTTAGTGTTAAGGTTAGGGTTATAATTACGGTTAGGGTTAGGGTTAGAATTAGGGTTAGGGTTATAGTTACAGTTAGCGTTAGGGTTAGATCTAGGCTTAGGGATTTTGTTTAGGGTTAAAGTTAGGGTAAGTGTTAGGGATTGGATTACAGTTAGGGTTAGTGTTAGGGTTAGGGTTAGGGGTTAGGATTAGGGTTAATTTAGGGTTTGTTTTAGGGTTACTATTAAGTTTAGGGTTACAGTTAGGGTTAGGGTTAGGGTTAGGGTTAAGGTCAGGGCTAGGGTTAGGGTTAGGGTTACAGTAAGGTTTACATTTAGGGTTAGGGTTAGGGTTAGAGATTAGGATTAGTGTTAGGGTTAGGGTTCGGGTGAAGGTTAGAGTTAGGGTTAGAAGGTTAGGGTTAGGTTTAGGGTTAGAGGTTAGGGTTATGGTTTGGGTTAAGTTTAGGGTTAGAGTTACCGTTAGGGTTAGGTTAGGGTTAGGGTTGGGGTTTGGGTGAGGGTAAATTTAGGGTTCGTTTTAGTGTTATGATTAGTGTTAGTGTTACGGTTAGAGTTAGGGTTAGGATTAGAGTTAAGGTTAGGGTTAATATTAGGGTTATGGGTTAGGGTTAGGAGTTAGTGGTTAACATTAGGATTAGGTTAGAGCTAGACTGGGTTAGGGTTAGGATTAGAATTGAAGTTATGTTAGGGTTAGGTTTAAGGTTAGGGTTAGGGTTAGAGTTTAGCGTCATGGTTAGGGTTAGGCATAGTGTTAGGGTTAGGGTTATTGTTAGGTTTAGAGGTTGGGTTATGTTTACAGTTTGGTTCAGAGGTTAGGGTTAGATTTATTTTTAGGATTAGAGTTAGGATTAGTTTTAGGGTTCGGGTTAGGGTTAGGTTTAGAGTTAGCGTTTAGGGTTAGAGGTGAGTGTTTAAGGCTAGGGTTAGGGTTAGGGTTAGGTTTAGGTTAGTTTTAATGTTAGGGTTAGAGTATTAGGGTTAGTGTTAGGGTTAAGGTTTGGTTTAGAGGTTAGGGTTAAGGTTAGAGGTAGAGTTATGGTTATGGTTATGGTTAGGGTTAGGACTTAGGGTTCCGGTTAGTGTTAGATTTAGGGTTACAGTTATGGTTAGGGTTATGATTAGGGTGACGTTTAGGGTTAGGGTTAGGTTTAGTGTTAGGCTTAGGGATTAGGGTTATGTTTAGGGGCTAGGGTTAGGGCTAGTGTTAGGGTTAGGGTTAGGTTTAGGGTTAGGGTTAGGGATAGGGTTAGCATTAAGGTTATGTTTAGGTTTAGGGATTAAGGTTAGTGGTAGTGTTAGGGTTAGGGTTAGGGTTAGAGTTAGTGTTAGGCTTAGGGTTAGGTTTAGGTTTAGGGTTACGGTTAGGTTTAGGCTTAGGTTTAGCAAAAGGATTAGAGATTAGGGTTAGGTTTAATGTTAGGGTTTGGGTTAGGTTTAAGGTTAGGTATTAAGGTTAGGGTTAGTGTAAGGGTTAGGAATTAGGGTTAGTGTTTGTGTTAGTGTTAGTGTTACGGTTTTGTTTGGGGTTAGGGTTAGTGTTACCCATTAGGGTTAGGTTTAGTGTTAGAGATAGGAGTAATGTTAGGCTTAGGTTTTGGCATCGGGTTAGGTTCAGGGATAGGGTTATGTTTAGGCTAAGGGTTAGGTTTAGTTTTAGGGTTAGGGTTAGGGTTAGTGTTAGGGCTAGATTTAGGGTTAGGCTTAGGGTTAGGGTTTCGTTTTGGGTTAGGGTTAGTATTCGGGTTAGGGTTAGGGTTCGGGTTAGGGTTAGCGATAAGGTTATTCTTAGGTTTAGTGTTAGGCATCGAGTTAGTGTCAATGATAAGTTTAGGGTTAGGGTTACCATTAGGGGTTTGGGTTAGGGTTAGGATTAGGGTTGGGTAGGTTTAGGGTAGGGTTAGGGTTAGGCTTATTGGTTATGTTTAGGGTTAGGTTTATGGCTAGCGTTAGGGTTAGGGTCCGGTTGGAGGTTAGGGTTAGGGTTAGTGTTAGGCTGAGGCTTAGTGTTAGGTGTTAGGGTGACGGTTAATTTAGGGTTCGGTTTAGGTTTACGACTAAGGTTAGGTTTATGGTTAGGTTTACGGTTAGGGTTAAGTTTAGGGTTAATTTTATGGTTAAGGGTTAGGGTTAGGTTTAGGTGTTAGGATTAGTGTTAGGGTTTTAGCTAGACAGGGTTAGGTTTAGGGTTATTTTTAGGTTTATCGTAGGGTTAGGATTAGGGTTAGGGTTAGGGTTAGAGTTTAGGGTCAGGTTTGGGGTTAGGGTTAGTTTTAGGGTTAGGGTTATTGTTAGGATTAGAGGTTAGGGTTAGGGCTAGGGCTAGGGTTAGGGTTAGGGTCAGAGGTTAGCGTTAGGGTTAGGGTTAGGATTAGGTTTATCGTTTTGGTTAGGGTTTGGGTTAGGGTTATGTTTAGGGTTAGGTTTTAGGGTTAGGGCTTAGGGTTTAATTTTTAGGGTTAGGGCTTAGGGTTCGTGTTAGGGTTAGGTTTAGGGTTAGGAGTAGGGTTACAGTTAGGGTTAGGGTTGGGGTTAGGGTTAGGGTTAGGGATTAGGGTTAGCATAAGGGTTAGGCTTAGGCTTAGGGTTAGGGATTGGGTTAGAGTTAGTGTTAGGGTTAGGGTTAGGCTTAGGGTTAGGGTTGGGCTTAGTGTTAGGGTAAGGTTTAGGGTTCGGTTAGGTTTAGAGTTAGCGTTGGAGGTTAGGATTAGCGTTAGTGTTAAAGATAGGTTTAGGCTTAGTGTAAGGGTTAGTGGCACTTTTAGGGTTAGGATTAGGGTTAGAGTTAGGGTTAGTGTTAGTGTTAAAGTTAGGGTTTGGTTCAGAGGATAGAGTTAGGGTTAGGGTTAGGGTTAGTGTTAGTGTTATGGTTAGGGTTAGGGCTAGGCGTTAGCTTTAGTGTTATGGTTAGCGTTAGGATTAGTGTTAGAGTTAGGGTTAGGGTTAGGATTAGGTTTAGCGTAAGAATTAGAGATTAAGGTTAGGTTAAGTGTTAGGGTTTGGGTTAGGGTTAAGGTTAGTGTTAGGTTTAGCGTTAGTGTCTCTCTTAGTGTTAGGGTTAGGGTTATGGTGTTGGGGTTAGGGTTAGTGTTAGAGATTAGTTATAGCATTAGGGTTAATGATACGGTAAGGTTAGGCTTAGGTTTAGGGTTAGGCATGGGGTTAGGGTCAGGGATAGGGTTAGGGTTAGGGTTATCTTTAGGGGTGAGTGTTAGGGATAGGATTAGCATTAGGGGTAGGCTTAGGGTTAGGGTTAGTGTTTAGGGTTAGTGATAGGTTTAGGGATAGCATTATGCTTAGGGTTCAGGTTAGAGGTTAGTGTTAGGGTTAGTGTTAGTGTTAGGATTAGGGATAGGGGTTATAATGAGGCTCAATTAGCGTTAGGTTTAGGTTTAGTGTTGGGGTTAGGGTTAGGTTTAATGTTAGGGTTAGGGTTAGGGTTAGAGTTAGGGTTAGGCTTAGCATTAGGGCTAGGGGTTGGTTAGGGTTAGTGTTAGGGTTAGGGTTAGGATTGGGCTTAGGGTTTGGTTTAGGGTTAGGTTTAGGGTTAGGGTTTGTGTTTAGGGTTAGCGTTAGGGTTAAGGTTAGGGTTATTGTTAGTGTTAGGGTTAGTGGCAGTTTTAATTTTAGGGTTAGGGTTAGGTTTGGGGTTAGGGTTAGTGATTGGTTTAGGGTTTAGCGTTAGGGTTCAGGTTAGGGTTAGGGTTAGGGTTAGGTTTTGGGTAATGTTTATGGTTAGGGTTTGGGTTAGGTTTAGGGTGAGTGTCAGTGTTAGTGTTAGAGTTTAGTGTTACGGTTACGGTTACGGTTAGGGATAGGATTACGTTTAAGTTTAGTGTTAGGGTTACTGTTATGGTTAGCATAAGTATTGGTGTGGGGTGAGGGCTATGGTTAGGTTTAGGGATTAAGGTTAGTGTTAGTGTTAGAGTTAGGGTTAGGTTTAGGGTGAGGGTTAGTGTTAGGGTTAGGGTTAGGGTTAGTTTTAGCGTAAGTATTAGAGATTAGGGTTAGGTTAAAGGTTAGTGTTTGGGTTAGGTTTAGAGTTAGGGTTAGTGTTAGTGTCTGTGTTAGTGCTAGGGTTAGGGTTAGTGTTGGGGTCAGGGTTAGTGTTAGGGATTAGGGTTAGCATTAGGGTTAGGGATAGGGTAAGGTTAGGCTTAGGTTTAGGGTTAGGCATGGGGTTAGGGTCAGGGATAGGGTTAGGGTTAGGGTTATCTTTAGGGGTGAGTGTTAGGGATAGGATTAGCATTAGGGGTAGCCTTAGGGTTAGGGTTAGTGTTTAAGGTTAGTGATAGGTTTAGGGATAGTGTTACGCTTAGGGTTCAGGTTAGAGGTTAGTGTTAGGGTTAGTGTTAGTGTTAGGATTAGGGATAGGGGTTATAATGAGGCTCAATTAGCGTTAGGTTTAGGTTTAGTGTTGGGGTTAGGGTTAGGGTTAATGTTAGGGTTAGGGTTAGGGTTAGAGTTAGGGTTAGGCTTAGCATTAGGGCTAGGGATTGGTTAGGGTTAGTGTTAGGGTTAGGGTTAGGATTGGGTTTAGGGTTTGGTTTAGGGTTAGGTTTAGGGTTAGGGTTTGTGTTTAGGGTTAGCGTTAGGGTTAAGGTTAGGGTTATTGTTAGTGTTAGGGTTAGTGGCAGTTTTAATTTTAGGGTTAGGGTTAGGTTTAGGGTTAGGGTTAGGGATTGGTTTAGTGTTTAGCGTTAGGGTTCAGGTTAGGGTTAGGGTTAGGGTTAGGGTTAGGTTTTGGGTAATGGTTATGGTTAGGGTTTGGGTTAGGTTTAGGGTGAGTGTCAGTGTTAGTGTTAGAGTGTAGTGTTACGGTTACGGTTAGGTTAGGGATAGGATTACGTTTAAGTTTAGTGTTAGGGTTACTGTTATGGTTAGCATAAGTATTAGTGTTGGGGTGAGGGTTATGGTTAGGTTTAGGGATTAAGGTTAGTGTTAGTGTTAGAGTTAGGTTTAGGTTTAGGGTGAGGGTTAGTGTTAGGTTTAGGGTTAGTTTTAGCGTATTAGAGATTAGCGTTAGGTTAAAGGTTAGTGTTTGGGTTAGGTTTAGAGTTAGGGTTAGTGTTAGTGTCTGTGTTAGTTCTAGGGTTAGGGTTAGTGTTGTGGTCAGGGTTAGTGTTAGGGATTAGGGTTAGCATTAGGGTTAGGGATAGGTTTAAGTTTAGGCTTTGGGTTACGGTTAGGGATCTGGTTAGGTTCAGGGATAGGGTTAGGGTTAGGGTTACCATTAGGGGTTAGGGTTATGGTTAGGATTAGGGTTAGGGTTAGGCTTAGGTTTAGGGTTAGGTTTAGTGGTTAGGGTTAGGGTTAGGATTAGGATTAGCATTAGGGTTAGTGTTCGCTTACAGGTTAGGGTTAGTGCTAGGTTTAGAGTTAGGGTTAGGGGTTATGGTGACTGCTAATTTAGGGTTCAGTTTGGGGTTACGATTAGGGTTAGGGTTATGGTTATGTTTAGGGTTAGGTATAGGTTTAGGGTTAGGTTTAAGTTTAGGGTTAATGTTAGGTGTAATGGCTAGGGTTACCTTTAGGGGTTGGGATTAGTGTTAGTGTTTGAGCTGGACAGGGTTTGGGTTAGGATTAGGGTTAGGGTTATCGTAGGGTTAGGTTTAGGGTTAGGGTTCGGGTTATGGTTAGAGTTTAGGGTAAGGGTTAGGGTTATGGTTAGTGTTAGTGTTAGGGTTATTGTTAGGGTTAGAGGTCAGGGTTAGGATTCGCATTAAGGTTATGGTCAGAGGTTAGGGCTAGGTTTAGTGTTAGTGTTAGTGTTAGGTTTATGGTTAGGTTTCGGGTTAGGGTTACATTTAGGTTTAGAATTTAGGGTTATGGGTTAGGGTTTAGGGTTAGCGGTTATGGTTAGTGTTAGGATTATGGTTATGGTTATGGTTATGGTTATGGTTATGGTTATGGTTATGGTTATTTTAGGGTTAGGGTTAGGGTTATTTTAGGGTTAGGGTTAGGTTTAGATGGTTAGGGTTAGTGTTAGGTTTAAGGTTATGTTAAAGTTTAGGGTTAGGTTTAGTGATAGGGTTAGAGTTATGGTTATATTTAGGGTTAGGGTTAGGGTTTAGGGTTAGGATTAGGGTTATTGTTAGGGTTAGGGTTACCCTTATGGCTAAGATTGTGATTAGGTTGACGGTAAGGGTTAGGTTTAGGTTTAGTGTTAGGTTTAGGGATTAGGGTTAGTGTTAAGGTTAGGTTTAAATTTAGGGTTAGGTTTAGGTGTTAGGCTTAGTGTTAGTGTTAGGGTTAAGGCTTGGTTAGGTTTTGGTTTAGGGATTAGTGTTAGTGTTTGAGTTAGGGTTAGGGTTAGTGTTGTGTTTAGGGTTAGGTTTAGGATTGGGCTTAGGGTTTAGTTTTGCCATTAGGCATTAGGTTTAGGGTTGGGATTAGTGTTAGGTTTAGGGTTAGGGTTAGGATTAGGGTTAGGGTTAGATGTTAGAGTTAGGTTTAGAGTTAGAGGTTAGGGTTTGCGTTAGGGTTATGTTTAGGGTTAGTGTTAGTGTTAGGGTTAGCGGCAGGGTTATAGGTTAGTGTTAGTTTTAGGGTTAGGGTTACGATTAGTGTTAGGGTTAGGGTTAGGTTTTGGGTTAGGTGTTAGAGATAGGGTTAGGGTTAGGGTTAGTGTTAGGGTTAGATTTAGGGTTAGTGTTAGGTTTAGGGTTAGAGTTTAGTGTTAGGGTTAGGTTTACGGTTCGGGTTAGGGTTAGGTTTATGGTTATGGTTAGGTTTAGCATAACTATTAGTGTTAGGGTTAGGTTTAGGGTTAGGGTTAGCATAAGGATTAGGGTTAGTGTTAGGGTTACGATTAGATTTAGTGTTAGAACTAGACAAGATTAGTGTTAGGGTTAGTGTTAAGGGTACGGTTATCGTAGGGTTAGGGTTAGGGTTAGGGTTAGGGTTAGAGTTAGAGGTTAGGGTCAGGTTTAAGGTTAGTGTTAGTGTTAGGGTTAGGGTTAATGTTTGGGTTAAAGGTTAGAGTTAGGTTTAGGGGTAGAGGTTAAGGTTAGGGTTAGTGTTAAGGTTAGGTATAGAGTTAGTGTTATGGTTAGTGGTAGGTTTAGAGGTTTGTGTTAGGTTTAGGCTTAGGGTTTTGGTTAGTGTTAGGGTTAGGTTTAGTGTTAGTGTTCGGGTTAGGGTTAGGGTTAGAGTTCTATGGTTAGTGTTATGTTTAGCATTGCGTTTAGGTTTAGGGTTAGAGGTTAGGCTTAGGGTTAGTGATAGGGTTATCTTTAGGGTTAGGGTTTAGTGTTAGGGTTAGGGTTAGGCTTAGGTTTATGGTTGTGGTTACGGTTAGGGTTAGGTTTAGATTGAGGGATAGGGATTTGGGTTAGGATTAAGGTTAGGGTTATTGTTAGGGTTAGGGGTTCGTTTTAGGGTTAGGGTTAGGGTTAAGGTTAGGGTTAGGGCTTGGCGTGAGCGCTCAGGGTTACGGGTAAGGTTATGGGTATGGTAGGATTCAGGTTAAGGTTAGGGTTTGGGTTAGGGTAAGGGGTGAATGTTAGGGTTAGGGTTAGGTTTAGCGATAAGGTTAAGATTCAGAGTTAGTGTTAGTGTTAGTGTTAGAGTTCGAGTTATGGTTAGGATTAGAGGGTTAGGGTGTGGGTTAGCGTTAGGTTTACGGGTAGGGTTAGGGTTAGGTTTAGGAGTAAGGTTAGGGTTAGGGTTAGGTTTGCATTAGAGTTAGGGTTAGGGTTAGGTTTAGGAGTAAGTTTAGGGTTAGGATTAGGTTTGTGTTAGAGTTAAAGTTAGGGTTAGAGTTTGGGTCAGGGTTAGAGTTAGGGTTAGGGTTAAGGTTAGGGTTAGGGTTAGGCGTTGGGTTTAGTGATAGTGTTAGGGTTAGTTTTATGTTTAGGGTTAAGGTTAGGATTAGGGTTAGGTTTAGCGATTAGGGTTATGGTTGTGTTTGGGTTCGGTTTAGGCTTACGGTTAGTGTTACTGTTACTGTTAGGGTTAGGGTTAGGGTGAGGCTTAGGGTTAGGGTTAGGTTTACATTTGCGGTTAGGTTTAGATTTTAGGGTTAGGGTTTGGGTTATGTTTATGATAAGGTTTAGGGTCAGGGTTACGGTTAGGTTTAGATTTAGGGGTACTGTTAAAGATAGAGATTAGGGTTAGGGTTAGGGTTAAGTTTAGTGTTAGATTTAGGGTTAAGGTTAGTGTTATGGTTAGTTATAGGGTTATCCTTAGGGTTAGGGTTTAGAGTTAGGTTTCGTGTTAGTGTTACTGTTAAGGTTATCATTAGGGTTATGGTTATGGTTAGGGTTAGGGTTAGGGTTAGGGTTAAGATTATGGTTAGGGTTAGAGATTAGTGTTAGGGTTAGAATTTCAGATTAGTGTTAGGGTTAAAGTTAGGGTTATAGTTACGGTTAGGTTTAGATTTAGGCTTATGGTCAGGGTTAAAGATTAGGTTTATCATTAGGGTTAGGGTTAGCATTAGGGTTAGAGTGTTAGGATTAGGGTTAGAGGTTAGGGTTATGTTTCGGGTTAAGGTTAGGGCTAGAGTTATGTTTAAGGTTAGGTTAGTGTTAGGGTTAGAGTTAGGGTTAGGGGTTAGTGTTAAGGTTAGGGTTAGGGTTAGAGTTAGGGTTAGAGATTAGGTTTAGGGTTAGGGTTAGGGTTAGGGTTAGAGTTAGGGTTAGATGTTAGGGTTAGCATTTGTTTTAAAGTTTGTTTTAGGCTTAGTGTTATGGTTAGTCGCACTTTTAGGGTTAGGATTAGGGTTAGAGTTAGTGTTAGTGTTAGTGTTATTTTTAGAGTTTGGTTTTGGTTCAGAGGTTAGAGTTAGGCTTAGGGTTAGGGTTAGTGTTAGTGTTATGGTTAGGGTTAGGGCTAGGTGTTAGCTTTAGTGTTATGGTTAGCGTTAGGGTTAGTGTTAGAGTTAGGGTTAGGATTAGGTTTAGCGTAAGAATTAGAGATTAGGGTTAGGTTAAGTGTTAGAGTTTGGTTTAGGGTTAGGGTTAGTGTTAGGGTTAGGGTTAGTGTCTGTGTTAGTGTTAGGGTTAGGGTTAGGATTAGGTTTAGCGTAAGAATTAGAGATTAGGGTTAGGTTAAGTGTTAGGGTTTGGTTTAGGGTTAGGGTTAGTATTAGGGTTAGGGTTAGTGTCTGTGTTAGTTTTAGGGTTAGGGTTAGTGTTGGGGTTAGGGTTAGTGTTATTGATTAGGGTTAGCATTAGGGTTAGGTATATGGTTAAGTTTAGGCTTAGGTTTATGGTTAGGCATGGGGTTAGGTTCAGGGATAGGGTTAGGTTTAGTGTTATCTTTAGGGGTATGTGTTAGGGTTAGGATTAGCATTAGGGGTAGGCTTCGGTTTAGGTTTAGTGTTTAGAGTTAGTGTTAGTTTTAGGGATAGCATTATGGTTAGGGTTCACTTTAGAGGTTAGTGTTAGGGTTAGTGTTAGTGTTAGGATTAGGGATAGGGGTTATAATGAGGGTGAATTATGGTTAGGTTTAGGTTTATTGTTCGGGTTAGGGTTAGGGTTAGGGTTAATTTTAGGGTTAGGGTTAGTGTTAGAGTTAGGGTTAGGCTTAGCATTTGAGCTAGGGATCAGTTAGCGTTAGTGTTAGGGTTAGAGTTAGGATTGGGTTTAGGATTAGGGTTAGTGTTAGGTTTAGGTTTAGGGTTTGTGTTTAGGGTTAGCGTTAGGGTTAAGGTTAGGGTTATTGTTAGTGTTAGGGTTAGTGGCAGTTTTAGGGTTAGGGTTAGGGTTAGATTAGGGTTAGAGTTAGGGTTAGGTTTAGGGTTAGGGTTAGGGATAGATTTAGGGTTTAGCGTTAGTGTTCGGGTTAGGGTTAGGGTTAGGTTTTGGGTAATGGTTAGGTTTAGGGTTTGTGTTAGGTTTAGGGTGAGTGTCAGTGTTAGTTTTAGAGCTTAGTGTTATGGTTACTGTTATGGTTAGGGATAGGATTACGTTTAGTTTTAGTGTTAGGGTTACGGTTATGGTTAATATAAGTATTAGTTTTGGGGTGAGGGTTAGGGTTAGGTTTAGGGATTAAGGTTAGTGTTAGTGTTAAAGTTAGGGTTAGGTTTAGGGTGAGGGTTAGTGTTAGGGTTAGGGTTAGTTTAACGTAAGGATTAGAGACTAGGATTAGGTTAAGAATTAGCGTTTGGATTAGGTTTAGAGTTAGGGTTAGTGTTAGTGTCTGTGTTAGTGATAGGGTTAGGGTTAGTGTTGGGGTCAGGGTTAGTGTTAGGGATTAGGATTAGCATTAGTGTTAGGGATAGGGATTTGTTTAAGTTTAGGCTTAGTGTTACGGTTAGGCATCGGGTTAGGTTCAGGGATAGGGTTAGGGTTAGGGTTACCGTTAGGGGTTAGGAATAGGGTTAGGATTAGTGTTAGGGGTAGGCTTAGGTTTAGGGTTAGGGTTAGTGGTTAGGTTTAGGGTTAGGATTAGGATTAGCATTAGGGTTAGTGTTCGCTTACAGGTTAGGGTTTGTTCTAGGTTTACGGTTAGTGTTAGGGGTTATGGTGACTGTTAATTTAAGGTTCAGTTTGGGGTTACGATTAGGGTTAGGGTTATGGTTATGGTTAGGGTTATGGTTAGGTATAGGTTTAGGGTTAGGTTTAAGTTTAGGTTAATTTTAGGTTTACTGGTTAGGGTTAGCATTAGGGGTTAGGATTAGTGTTAGTGTTTGAGCTGCACAGGGTTTGGGTTAGGTTGAGGGTTAGGGTTCGGGTTATGGTTAGAGTTTAGGGCAAGGGTTAGGGTTATGCTCAGTGTTAGGGTTATTGTTAGGGTTAGAGGTCAGAGTTAGGGTTCACGTTAGGTTTATGGTCAGAGGTTAGGGCTAGGGTTATGGTTAGGGTTAGGGTTAGGGTTAGAGGTTTAGGGTTAGTGTTAGGGTTAAGGTTAGGTCTATGGTTTAGGGTTAGGGTTAGAGATAGGGTTTTGTTATAGTTATGGTTAGGGTTAGGGTTTAGGGTTACTGTTAGTGTTAGGGTTAGGGTTATGTTTATGGTTAGGGTTATGATTAGGGTGACGTTTAGAGCCTGGGTTACGTTTAGTCTTAGGCTTAGGGATTAGGAATAGGTTTCGGGTTAGGTTTAGAGGTTAGGGTTACTTTTAGGGTTAGGGTTAGGATTATAGTTACTGTAGGGTTAGGGTTAGAGTTAGGGTTAGGGATTTGGGTTAGGGTTAAGGTTAGGGTTAGGGTTTGGGTTAGGGTTAGGTTTATGGTTAAGGTTAAGGTTCATGTTAGGATTACAGGTTAAGGTTAGGGGTTAGTGGTTACGATTAGGGTTAGGGTTAGAGCTAGACAGTGTTAGGGTTAGGATTAGGGTTAGGCTTAGTGTTAGGGATAGGGTTATTGTTAGGGTTACAGGTTAGGGTTATGGTTAGGGTTGTGGTCAGAGGTTAGAGTTAGATTTAGGGTTAGGATTAGGGTTAGGGTTAGTTTTAGTGTTCGGGTTAGGGTTAGTGTTAGTGTTAGGGTTAGGGTTAGGGTGAGGTTTAGGGTTAGGGTTAGAGGGTAGTGTTAGTGTTAGGGTTAAGGTTAGGTTTATAGGTTAGGGTTAGGATTAGAGATAGGGTTATGTCTATGGTTATGGTTAGTGTTAGGGGTTATGGTTACTGTTAGTGTTAGTGTTAGGGTTAGGGTTAGGGTTTGGATTAGGATAATGGGTTAGTGTTAGGGTTAGGGTTAGGGTTCGGGGTTAGTGTTACTGTTAGGGTTAGAATTAGAATTATGGTTAGGATTAGATAATTAGTGTGTGGAATAGGGTTTGGTTTACGGTTAGAGTTAGCGTTAGGGTTAGGATTACGGATAGGTTTAGGGTTAAGTTTGGGTCAATGTTAAGGTTAGGGTTAGGTTTAGGGTCAGGTTTAGAGTTAGGTTTAGGGATTTGTGTTAGTGTTAAGGTCAGGTTTAGGGTTACAGTTAGGGGCTGGGGTTAGGGATAGTGTTAGGGTTAGGTTTATGGTTAGAGTTAGGCTTAGGGTTAGGGTTAGCTTTAGGGATTAGGATTAAGGTTGGGTTAGTTTTCGGTTTAGGGTTATGGTTTGAGTTAGCGTTATGGTTACGGTTAGGGTTAGGGTTAAGTTTAGAGTTAGGATTAGGTTTAGGTTTACGGTTAGGTTTAGAGTTTAGGGTTAGGGTTAGATTTAGGGTTATGATTATAGTTAACTTTAGGGTCAGAGTTACGGTTAGGTTTAGATTCTGGGTTATGGTTAGTGTTAGAGATTAGTGTTAGGGTTAGTGTTAGCGTTAGCATTAGGTTTAGGGTTAGGGTTACTGGTTATGGTTAGGGTTAGGGTTAGTGATAGGGTTTTCCTTAGGGTTAGGGATTATAGTTAGGTTTAGGGTTAGTGTTAGTGTTAGGATTAGTGTTAGGGTTAGGGTTAGGGTTAGGGTTAGAGTTAGGTTAAGGCATTTGGGTTAGAGTTAAGTTTAGGTTTAGGGTTAGCGTTAGGGTTAGTCATAGCCTTCGGGTTAGACCTTAGGGTTAGAGTTAGGGTTAGAGGTTAGGGTTAGGGTTAGTGATAGGGTTATCATTAGGGTTAGGGTTTAGGGTTAGGGTTTTGGTTAGTGCTAGGGTTTGGGTTAGGGTTATGGTTATGGTTAGGCTTATGGTTAGAGTTAGGTTTAGGGATTTGGGTTAGTGTTAAGGTCAGGGTTAGGGTTATGTATAGGGGTTGAGGATAGGGTTAGGGTTATGGGTAGGGTAAGGATTAGGGTTAGGGTTAGGTTTAGTTTTAGGGTAGGATTACAGTTAAGGTTAGAGTTAGGGTTAGGTTTAGGGTTTGGTTTAGGGTTAGAGTTAGGGTTAGAGATTTTGGTTAGGGTTAGGGTTAGTTTTCGGGTTATGGTTAGGGTTACGTTTACAGTTAGGGGTTAGTGTTAAGTTTAGCGTTAAGCTTAGGGTTAGGGTTAAGGTTAGTGGTTAGTTTTAGTGTTAGGGTTAGTGTTAGAGTTAGATTTAGAGTTAGGCTTAGAGGCTTAGAGTTAGGTTTGGGTTTAGGGTTACCATTAGAGTTATTGTTAGGGTTACGGTTAGAGTTAGTATTAGTGTTCAGGCTTAAGGTTAGGGGTTAGGCTTCGGGTTATGGATTAATGTTAGTTGTTAGTTTTAGTGGTTAGGAATATGGTTATGGTAAGTGTTAGGGTTAGGGTTAGGATTAGGGTTATGGTTAGGGTTAGAAGTTAGGTTTAGGGTTAGGGTTAAAGTTAGGGTTAGGGTTACGGTTAAGATTAGGGTTACGGTAAGCTTTAGGTTTAGGGTTAGGTTTAGGGTTAGAGATTATGGTTAGTGTTAGGGTTAGGGTTAGAGGGTTAGGGTTGGGTTTATGGTTAGAGGTTAGGGTTATTGTCAGGGTTAAGTTTAGGGTTAAGGTTAGGGTTAGGGTTAGGTTAGTGTTAGGGTTAGGGGGTAGGGTGAGGGTAAATTTAGGGTGCATTTTGGTGTTATGATTAGGGTTAGGGTTACGGTTAGGGTTAGGGTTAAGCTTAGGGTTAATGTTAGGGTTATGGGTTAGGGTTAGGGTTTAGGGTTTAGCATTAGGGTTAGGTTAGAGCTAGACAGGGTTAAAATTAGGGTTATGGTTGGGGTTATTGCAGGGTTAGCGTTAGGGTTAGGGTTAAGGTAGAGTTTAGCATCACGGTTAAGGTTAGCCTTAGTGTTAGGGTTAGGGTTATTGTTAGGGTTAGACGTTAGGGTTATGGTTAGGGTTAGGGTCCGAGGTTAGGGTTAGGTTTAGGGTTACGATTACGGTTAGGATTAGTTGTAAGGTTCTGGTTAGTGTTAAGTTTAGAGTTAGCATTTAGGGTTAAGGGTGAGGGTTTCAGGTTAGGGGTTAGGGTTAGGGTTTGGGTTAGTGTTAGCTTTAGGGTTAGGGTTAGACAGTTTGGGTTAGGGTTAGGGTTACGGTTATGGTTAGGCTTCTGATTAGGGTGTTGGTTAGGCTTCGGTTTCGGTTTAATGTTAGGCTTAGGGATTAGAGTTTTGTTTAGGGGTTAGCATAAGTGTTAGCGTTAGAGTTAGTGTTAGGGTTAAGGGTTAGGGTTAGGGTTAGGTTTAGGGTTAGAGGTTTAGGGCTAGGTTTAGCGTTAGGTTTCGGGTTAGGGTTAGAGTTTATATTAGGGTTAGTGATAGGGTTATCGTTAGGTTTAGGGCTTAGTGTTGTGGATAGGTTTAGGTTTAGGTTTAGGGTTATGGTTATAGTTACGGTTAGGGTTGGGGTTACGGTTAGGGTTGGGGTTAGTGTTCGGGTTAGGGATTTGAGTTAAGGTTAAGGTTAGGGTTAGGGTTAGGGTTAGGGCTCAGGTTAAGGTTAGGGTTAGAGTTAGGAATTAGGGTAAGGTCTCAGGGTTAAGGGTTAGGGTTATGGGTAGAGTTAGGTTTAGGTTTAGTGTTATGGGTAGGGTTAGGGTTAGGTGTTAGGGTTAGGGTTAGGGTTAGGGTTAACATTACAGTTAGGGTTAGGGTTAGGGTTAGGGTTAGGGTTTGTATTAAGGTTAGGGTTAGCGTTAGGGTTAGGTTTATGGTTAGAGGGTTAGGGTTAGTGTTAGCATTAGGTTTCAGGTTAGGGTTAGAGTTTAAATTAGAGTTAGTGATAGGGTTATCGTTAGGTTTAGGGCTTACTGTTAGGGTTAGGTTTAGGGTTAGGGTTATGGTTATACTTACGGTTAGGTTTGGGTTTGGAGTTAGGGTTAGGGATTTGAGTTAGGGTTAAGGTTAATGTTATGGTTTGGGTTAGGGCTCAGGGTTAAGGGTTAGGGTTAGGGTTAGAGTTAGGAATTAGGGTTAGGGCTCAGGGTTAAGGGTTAGGGTTATGGGTATAGTTAGGTTTAGGGTTAGGTTTAGGGTTAGGGTTAGGGTTAGGGTTAGGTGTTAGGGTTAGGGTTACGGTTAGGGTTAACATTACGGTTATGGATAGGGTTAGGTTTTGGGTTAGGTTTAGGGCTACGGATTTGGGTTAGTGTTAGTGTTAGGTTTATGGTAATGGTTAGGGTTACGGTTACAGTTAAGGGTTAGGGTTAGGGTTAGGGTTAGGGTTAGGGTTAGGGTTAGAGGATTAGGGTTAGTTTTCGAGTTAGAGTTACCATTAGGTTTAGGATTAAGGTTAGGGTTAGTGGCTTAGGTTTAGGTTTGGGGATAGAGTTACCATTAGGGTTAGCGTTAAGTTTAGTGTTAGTGGTAGTACTAGTGTTAGGGCTTAAGTTTAGGGGTTAGGCTTACGGTTATGACTTAAGCTTAGGGATTAGGATTAGGGTTTAGTATTATGGTTAGTGTTAGTGTTAGGATTAGGGTTTTGGATATTTTTAGGTTTAGGGTTTCAGTTAGGTTTAGAGATTAGGGTTAGGGTTAGGGTTAAGGTTAGGCTTAGGTTTATGGTTAGGGTTAAAAGTTAGGGCTAGTGTTAGGGTTAAGGTTAGGGTTAGGGCTAGAATTAGAGGTTAGAGTCAGGTTTAGGGTTAAGGTTAGGGTTTGGGTTAGTGTTAGGGTTATGGCGGGGTTATATGTTAGTATTAGTTTTAGGGTTATGTTTAGGGTTAGTGTTAGTGTTATACTTAGGGGATAGGGTTTGGGTTAGGTGTTAGAGTTAGGGTTAGGGTTAGTGTTAGAGTTAGAGTTAGTGTTAGTGTTAGGTTTAGGGTTATGGTTCATGTTAGGGTTAGGTTTAGGTTTAGGGTTAGGGTTAGCATAAGGATTATGGTTAGTGTTAGGTTTAGGGTTCAGGTTAGGGTTAGATTTAGGTTTAGGGTTAGGGCTAAAATAAGGATTCGAGTTAGTGTTAGGTTTAGGATTAGAATTAGGGTTAGAGCTAGACAGGGTTATGGTTAGGGTTAGTGTTAAGGTTACTGTTATCTTAGGTTTAGGGTTAGGGTTAGTTTTAGGGTTTGAGGTTAGGGTCAGGGTTAAGGTTAGTGTTAGTGTTAGGGTTAATGTTCGGTTTAGAGGTTAGGATTAGGGTTAGTGGTAGAGTTTAGGGTTAGGGTTGAGGTTAGGTATAGAGTTAGTGTTAGGGTTAGTGGTAGGGTTAGAGGTGAGTATTAGGTTTAGTGTTAGGGTTTTGGTTAGTGTTAGGTTTAGGTTTAGGTTAGGGTTAGGATTAGCATTAGGGTTAGTGTTTAGTATAAATTTAGGGTTAGGGTTAGGATTAGAGGCCAGGGTTACTGTTTATGTTCGGATTAGTGTTAGCGTTATGCTTTAGGGATAGGGTTAGTGCTACGTTTAGGTTTAGGGTTAGGGTTATGTTTCTGGTTAGGTTCAGTGTTAGGGTTACGGTTAGAGGGTTAAGGTTAGAATTAGGGTTAGAAGTTAGGGCTTTATATAGGTTTGAGGTTAGGGTTAGAGTTATGGTTAGGGTTAGTGTTAGGGTTAGGGTTCGGGTTAGGTGTTAGTGTTATTGTTAGGGTTAGGGTTAGAGATTAGGGTTAGGTTTAGGGTGAGTGTTAGGGTTAGGAAAAGTGTTAAGGTTTGAGTTAGGGGTTAGAGTTAGGGTTAGGGTTACTGTTAGGTTTAGGGTTATTATTAGTGTTAGGGTTAGAGTTTAGTGTTAGGGTTAGGGTTACGGTTGGCGTTATGTTTAGGGTTAGTGTTAGGAATAGGGTTAGGGTTAGCACAAGGATTAGGGTTAGGGTCAGGATTAAGGTTAGGATTAGGGTTAGCGTTAGGGTTAGTTTTAGTTTTAGGGACTAAGTTTAGTGGTAGTGTTAGGGTTAGGGTTTGGGTTAGGGTTAAGTGTAGGGCTTAACATTAGTGTTACTGTAAGGCTTAGGGATTAGGGTTAGTGTTTTTCTTAGTGTTAGGGTTAGGGTTAAAGTTGTTGTTAGGGGTAGTATTACCAATTAGGGTTAGGTTTAGGTTCAGGGATAGGGTTAGGGTTAGTGTCAAGTTTAGGGTTAATGTTAGGGTTACGGGTTACGCTTAGGGCTACGGGATAGGATTAGTGTTATGGTTAGAGCTAGACAGCGTTAGA
Source organism: Cavia porcellus (assembly GCF_034190915.1). Classification (NCBI taxonomy): domain Eukaryota; kingdom Metazoa; phylum Chordata; class Mammalia; order Rodentia; family Caviidae; genus Cavia; species Cavia porcellus. The sequence continues at coordinate 8,933,950 of NW_026947518.1, forward strand.
GTTGGGGTTAGTGTTAGGTTTATCGTAGGGTTAGGGTTAGGGTTAGGGTTAGGGTTAGGGTTAGGGTTAGAGTTTAGGGTCAGGGTTGGGGTTAGGGTTAGTGTTAGGGTTAGGGTTATTGTGAGGTTTAGAGGAGAGGGTTAGGCTAGGGTTAGGGTTAGGGTCAGAGATTAGCGTTAGGTTTAGCGTTAGGATTAGGTTTAGTGTTTTGGTTAGGGTTTTGTGTTAGGGCTAATTTTAGGGTTAGGTTTTAGGGTTAGGGGTTAGGGTTTAGGGTTTAGGGTTAGGAGTTAGGTTTAGTGTTAGGGTTATGGTTATGGTGATGGTTATGGTTATGGTTAGAGTTAGGGTTAGAGGTTTACGGTTAGTGATAGGGGTAAGTTTCGGTTTAGAGGTTAGGGTTAGGGATAGGGTTAGAGTTATGGTTATGGTTAGGTTTAGGGTTTAGGGTTAGGGTTAATGTTATGGTTATTGATATGGTTAACTTTAATTTTGGTTTCGGTTTAGGGATTAGTGTTAGTGTTTGAGTTAGGGTTAGGGTTGGTGTTAGCGTTAGGGTTAGGGATTAGGGTTAGGCTTTATGGTTAGCGTTATGGTTAGGCTTAGAGTTAGGGTTAGGGTTAGGGATCAGGTTAGTTTTAGTGTTAGGGTTAGTGTTAGTGTTGTTGTTAGGCATTAGGGTTAGGGTTAGGATTAGGGTTAGAGTTAGTGTTAGGGTGAGGGATAGGATTAGGGCTAGGGGTTAGCTTTAGTGTTATGTTTAGGTTTAGGGTTAGTGTTAGGATTAGGTTAGGATTAGAGGTTAGGGTTAGGTTATGGTTAGAGTTATTGTTAGTGTTAGGGTTATGTTTATGGTTAGGTTTAGGATTAGGGTTAGGTTTAGGGTTAGGGTTGGGGTTAGGATTAGCGTTAGCGATTAGTGATTGCGTTAGGGTTCGGCTTAGGGTTACGGTTAGGGATAGGGTTGGGTTATAGTTACAATTTAGTGTAAGGGGAGATAAGAGGTCAGACTTAGGGTTTGGGTTAGTGTTAAGGTTTAGGGATAGGGTTAGTGTTAGGTTTACAGTCAGGGTAAATTTAGTGTTAGGGTTAGGGTTATAGTTTAGAGTTAGGTTTAGTTTTAGGGGTACGTTTATGGTTAGCGTAAGGTTTAGGTGTTAGCGTTAGGGTTTAGGGCTAGGGTTAGGGTTAGGGTTAGGGTTAGGGTTTGTGTTTGGGATTAGAGTTCGGCTTAGGTTTAGGGTTAGTGTTAGGGTTATAGTTAGTGTTAGTGTTAGTCTTAGGCTTAGCTTTAGAGTTTACTGCTAGCGTTCGTGTTAAGGTTAGGTTTAGGTTTAGGGTTAGGGTTAGGATTTTTGTTTGGGATTAGAGTTTGGCTTAGGTTTAGGGTTAGTGTTAAGGTTAGGGTTAGTGTTAGTGTTAGTTTTAGGGTTATCTTTAGAGTTTAATGTTAGGGTTCCTGTTAAGATTAGGTTTAGGTTTAGTGTTAGGTTTAGGGTTAGATTTACTATTAGGTTTAGGATTAGGGTTAGTACTAGGTTTGTGTTAGCATTAGAGTTAGGTTTAGGCTTAGCATAATCATTAGAGAATGGGGTTAGGTTTAGGGTTAGGGTTAGGATTAGGTTTAAGTGTAGGTGTTAAGGTTAGGGTTAGTGTTAGTGTTAGGTATTAGGGTTAGGTTTTGGGTTAGGTTTAGGGTTATGTTTACGGTTGGGGTTAGGGTTAGTGTTAGGGATTCGTGTTAGGGTTAGAGTTAGGCTTATGGTTAAGGTTCAGGCTAGGATGAGTGTAAGGTTCAGGCTAGGATGAGTGTTAGGTTAGAGGGTAGGGTTAGGGTTAGGGTTAGTGGCAGGGTTATATGTTAGTGTTAGTTTTAGGGTTAGGGTTATGTTAGCGTTAGTGTTATAGTTAGGGTTAGGGTTTGGGATTGGTGTTAGTGTTAGAGTTAGTGTTGCCGTTAGGCATTAAGTTTAGTGTTAGGATTAGTGTTAGTGTTAGGGTTAGGATTAGGGTTAGGGTTAGAGCTTAGGGTCAGGTTTAGGGTTAAGGTTAGGGTTTTGGTTAGTGTTAGGATTAGTGGAAGGGTTATATCTTAGTATTAGTTTTGGGTTAGGGTTAGGGTTAGGGTTAGTGTTAGTGTTATACTTAGGGTTAGGGTTTGGGTTAGGTGTTAGAGTTAGGGTTAGTGTTAGTGTTAGGGTTAGAGTTAGAGTTACTGTTAGGTTTAGGATTATGGTTTGTGTTAGAGTTAGGTTTAGGTTTAGGGTTAGGGTTAGCATAAAGATTATGGTTAGTGTTAGGTTCAGGGTTCGGGTTAGGGTTATGTTTAGGTTTAGGTTTAGGGCTAGCATAAGGATTAGAGTTAGTTGTAGGTTTAGGATTAGAGTTAGGGTTAGAGGTACACAGGGTTATTGTTAGGGTTAGTGGTAAGGTTACTGTTATCATAGGTTTAGGGTTAGGGTCAATTTTATGGTTTGAGGTTAGGGTTAGGGTTAAGGTTAGTGTTAGTTTTAGGGTTAGGGTTAATGTTCGGTTTAGAGTTTAGGATTAGGTTTAGTGGTAGAGTTTAGGATTAGGGTTGAGGTTAGGCATAGCGTTAGTGTTAGGTTTAGTGGTTGGGTTAGAGGTTAGTATTAGGTTTAGTGTTAGGGTTTTGGTTAGTGTTAGGTTTAGGTTTAAGGTTAGGGTTAGGATTAGCATTAGGGTTAGAGTTTAGTATAAATTTAGGGTTAGGGTTAGGATTAGAGGCCAGGGTTACTGTTAATGTTCGGATTAGTGTTAGGGTTATGCTTTATGGATACGGTTAGTCCTACATTTAGGTTTAGGGTTAGGGTTATGTTTCCGGTTATGTTCAGTGTTAGGGTTATGGTTAGAGGGTTAAGGTTAGAATTAGGGTTAGAAGTTAGGGCTTTATGTAAGTTTAAGGTTAGGGTTAGAGTTAGGGTTAGGGTTAGGGTTAGGGTTGGGGTTAGGTGTTAGTGTTATTGTTAGGGTTAGGGTTAGGGTTAAACTTGGCATTAGGGTTTGTATTTCCAATTAGGGTTAGGTTTAGAGTCAGGGATAGGGTTAGGGTTAGTGTCAAGTTTGGGGTTAATGTTAGAGTTACGGGTTACAGTTAGTGCTAGGGGTTAGGATTAATGTTATGGTTAGAGCTAGACAGTGTTAGGGTTAGGGTTAGGGTTAGGTTTATCATTATGGTTAGGGTTAGGGTAAGGGTTAGGATTAGAGTTTAGGGTCAGGGTTGGGGTTAGGGTTACTGTTAGGGTTACAGGTATTGTAAGGTTTAGAGGTTAGTGTTAGGGCTAGGGTTAGGGTTAGGGTCAGAGATTAGCCTTAAGTTTAGCGTTAGGATTAGGTTTAATGTTTTGGGTAGGGTTTTGTGTTAGGGCTAAGTTTAGGTTAGGTTTTAGGGTTAGGGGTTAGGGTTTAAAGCTTAGGGTTAGGGGTTAGGTTTAGTGTTAGGGTTATGGTTATGGTTATGGTTATGGTTATGGTTATGGTTATGTTTAGAGTTAGGGTTAGAGGTTTACAGTTAGTGATATGGTTATGTTCGGTTTAGAGGTTAGGCTTAGGTTTAGGGATAGGGTTAGAGTTATGGTTATGGTTAGGGTTAGGTTTAGGGTTTAGGTTTAGGGTTAGTGTTAGGGTTATTGATAGGGTTAAGGTTAGATTTAGGGTTCGGTTTAGGGATTAGTGTTAGTGTTTGAGTTAGTGTTAGGGTTAGTTTTGTGTTTAGCATTAGGGTTAGGGATTAGGATTAGGCTTTATGGTTAGGGTTAGGGTTAGGCTTAGAGTTAGGGTTAGGGTTAGGGATCAGGTTAATGTTAGTGTTAGTGTTATGGTTAGTGTTGCTGTTAGCCATTAGGTTTAGGGTTAGGATTAGTGTTAGAGTTAGTGTTAGGGTGAGGGTTGGGGTTAGGGCTAGGGTTTAGCTTTAGTGTTATGTTTAGGGTTGGGTTAGTGTTAGGATTAGGTTAGGATTAGAGGTTATTGTTAGGTTTAGGGTTAGGGTTATCGTTAGTGTTAGGCTTACATTTAAGGTTAGGAGTAGGGATAGGGTTAGGTTTGGAGTTAGGATTAGCGTTAGGGATTAGTGATCGCGTTAGTGTTTGGCTTAGGGTTACGGTTAGGGATACGGTTGGGATATAGTTACAACTTTGTGTAAGGGAAGGTTAGAGGTCAGACTTAGGGTTAGGGTTAGAGTTAGAGTTTAGGGTTAGGGTTAGTGTTAGGGTTACGGTCAGGGTAAATTTAGCGTTAGGGTTAGGGTTATAGTGTAGAGTTAGGTTTAGGTTTAGGGGTATGTTTAATGTTATGGTAAGGGTTCGGTGTTAGCGTTAGGGGTTAGGGCTAGGGTTAAGATTAGGGTTAGTGTTAGGGTTAGGGTTTGTGTTTGGGATTAGAGTTTGGCTTAGGTTTAGGGGTAGTGTTAGGGTTAGGGTTAGTGTTAGTGTTAGTCTTAGGGTTAGCTTTAGAGTTTAGTGTTAGGGTTCGTGTTAAGGTTAGGTTTAGGGTTAGGGTTAGGGTTTGTGTTTGGGATTAGAGTTCGGCTTAGGTTTAGGGTTAGTGTTAGTGTTAGGGTTAGTGTTAGTGTTAGTCTTAGGCTTAGCTTTAGAGTTTAGTGTTAGGTTCCTGTTAAGGTTAGCTTTAGGGTTAGGGTTAGGTTTAGGATTAGATTTACTATTAGGGTTTGGGTAAGTGCTAGGTTTTGGTTAGCATTAGAGTTAGGTTTAGGCTTAGCGTAAGGATTAGAGAATGGGGTTAGGTTTAGGGTTAGGGTTAGGATTAGGTTTAAGGGTAGGTGTTAAGTTTAGTGTTAGTGTTAGTGTTAGGGATTTGTGTTAGGTTTTGTGTTAGGGTTAGGGTTAAGGTTACGGTTGGGGTTATGGTTAGTTTTAGGGATACATGTTTGTTCGGGTTAGGCTTAGGGTTAAGGTTCAGGCTAGGATGAGTGTTAGGTTTAGTGACAGGGGTAGAGGTTTGGGTTAGGGTTAGGGTTAGTTACAGGGTTATATGTTAGTGTTAGTTTTAGGGTTAGGGTTATGATAGTGTTAGTGTTATAGTTAGGGTTAGGGTTTGGGATTGTTGTTAGAGTTAGGGTTAGTGTTGTCGTTAGGCATTAAGTTAAGTGTTAGGATTAGGGCTAGGGTTAGGGTTAGGGTTAGGGTTTGTGTTTGGGATTAGAGTTTGGCTTGTGTTTAGGGTTAGTGTTAGGGTTACAGTAAGTGTTAGTGTTAGTACTAGGGTTAGCTATAGAGTTTAGTGTTAGGGTTCCTCTTAAGGTTAGGTTTAGGTTTAGGGTTAGGTTTGGGGTTAGATTTACTCTTAGGGTTAGGGTTAGGGTTAGTGCTAGGTTTGGGGTAGCATTAGAGTTAGGTTTAGGCTTAGCGTAAGGATTAGAGAATGGGGTTAGGTTTAGGGTTAGGGTTAGGATTAGGTTTAAGTGTAGGTGTTAAGGTTAGGGTTAGTGTTAGTGTTAGGGATTAGGGTTAGGTTTTGCTTTAGGGTTAGGGTTAAGGTTACGGTTGGTGTTAGGGTTAGTGTTAGGGATTCATGTTAGGGTTAGTGTTAGGCTTAGGGTTAAGGTTCAGGCTAGGATGAGTGTTAGGTTTAGGGATAGGGGTAGAGGTTTGGGTTAGGGTTAGTTTTAGGGTTAGTTTTAGGGTTAGGGTTATAATTGTGTTAGTGTTATAGTTAGGGTTAGGGTTTAGGATTGGTGTTAGGGTTAGTGTTGCCGCTAGTCATTAAATTTAGTGTTAGGATTAGGGCTAGGGTTAGGGTTAGGGTTAGGGTTAGGGTTTGTGTTTGGGATTAGAGTTTGGCTTAGGTTTAGGGTTAGTGTTAGGGTTAGTGTTAGTGTTAGTATCAGGGTTAGCTTTAGAGTTTGGTGTTAGGGTTCTGGTTAAGGTTAGGTTTAGGTTTAGGGTTAGGTTTAGGGTTAGATTTACTATTAGGGTTAGGGTTACGTGTTAGTGCTAGGTTTGGGGTAGCATTAGAGTTAGTTTTAGGCTTAGCGTAAGGATTAGAGAATGGGTTTAGGTTTAGGGTTAGGGTTAGGATTAGGTTTAAGTGTAGGTGTTAATGTTAGGGTTAGTGTTAGTGTTAGGGATTAGGGTTAGGTTTTGGGTTAGGATTAGTGTTAAGGTTACGTTTGGTGTTAGGGTTAGTGTTAGGGATTCATTTTAGGGTTAGGGTTAGGCTTCGGGTTAAGTTTCAGGCTAGGATGAGTGTTAGGTTTAGTGACAGGGGAAGAGGGTAGGGTTAGGGTTAGGGTTAGTGGCTAGGTTATATGTTAGTGTTAGTTTTAGGGTTAGGGTTATATTAGTGTTAGTGATATAGTGAGTGTTAGGGTTTGGAATTGGTGTTAGAGATAGTGTTAGTGTTGCCGTTAGGCATTAAGTTTAGTGTTAGGATTAGGTTTAGGGTTAGGGTTTGGGTTAGGGTTAGGGTTAGGGTTAGAGGTTAGGGTCAGGTTTAGGGTTTGGATTAGTGTTAAGTTTAGTGGCAGGGTTATATGTTAGTATTAGTTTTAGGGTTAGGGTTATGGTTAGTGTTAGTGTTATACTTAGGGTTAGGGTTTGGTTTAGGTGTTAGAGTTAGGGTTAGGGTTAGTGTTAGGGTTAGAGTTAGTGTTAGTGTTAGGGTTAGGGTTACGGTTCGGGTTAGGGTTAGGTTTAGGTTTAGGGTTAGGGTTAGCATAAGGATTATGGTTAGTGTTAGGTTTAGGGTTCGGGTTAGGGGTAGGTTTAGGTTTAGGGTTAGGGCTAGCATAAGGATTAGAGTTAGTGTTAGGTTTAGGATTAGAGTTAGGGTTAGAGCTAGACAGGGTTATGGTTAGGATTAGTGTTAAGCTTACTGTTATCATAGGTTTAGGGTTATTGTTAGTTTTAGGGTTTGAGGTTAGGGTCAGGGTTAAGATTAGTGTTAGCGTTAAGGTTAGGGTTAATGTTCGGTTTAGAGGTTTGGATTAGGTTTAGTGGTAGAGTTTAGGGTTAGGGTTGAGGTTAGGAATAGAGTTAGTGTTAGGGTTAGTGGTAGGGTTAGAGGTTAGTATTAGATTTAGTGTTAGGGTTTTGGTTAATGTTAGGTTTTGGGTTAGCATTAGGGTTAGGAGTAGCATTAGGGTTAGAGTTTAGTATAAATTTAGGGTTAGGGGTTAGGATTAGAAACCAGGGTTACTGTTAATATTTGGATTAGTGTTAGGGTTATGCGTTAGGGATAGGGTTCGTGCTACGTTTAGGTTTAGGGTTCGGTTATGTTTCTGGTTAGGTTCAGTGTTAGGTTTATGCTAGAGGGTTAAGGTTAGAATTAGGGTTAGAAGTTAGGGCTTTAAGTAGGTTTAAGGTTAGGGTTAGAGTTAGGGTTAGGGTTAGTGTTAAGATTAGGGTTGGCGTTAGGTGTTACTGTTATTGTTAGGGTTAGGGTTAGAGATTAGGGTTAGGTTTAGGGTGAGTGTTAGTGTTAGGAAAAGGGTTAAGGTTTGAGTTAGGGGTTAGAGTTAGGGTTAGGGTTACTGTTAGGTTTAGGGTTGTTAGTGTTAGGGTTAGAGTTTAGTGTTAGGGTTAGGGTTACGGTTTGCGTTATGTTTAGGGTTAGTGTTAGGGATAGGGTTAGGGTTAGCGCAAGGTTTAGGGTTAGGGTTACGATTAGGGTTAGTGTTAGGGTTAGCGTTAGGGTTAGTTTTAGGTTTAGGGACTAAGTTTAGTGGTAGTGTTAGGGTTAGGGTTAGGGTTAGGGTTAGATTTAGGGTTAGGTTTAGTGTTAGGGTTAAGGTTAGGGTAAGGGTTAGGGTTAGCATAAGGATTAGAATTTAGGGTTAGGTTTAGGGTTAGGGTTTGTGTTAAGCTTAAGTGTAGGTGTTAACGTTAGTGTTAGTGTAAGTGTTAGGGATTAGGGTTAGTGTTTTTGTTAGTGTTAGTGTTAGGGTTAAATTTGGCGTTAGGGGTAGTATTACCAATTAGGGTTAGAGTTAGGGTCAGGGATATGGGTAGGGTTAGTGTCAAGTTTAAGGTTAATGTTAGGGTTACGGGTGACGGTTAGTTCTACGGGTGAGGATTAGTGTTATGGTTAGAGCTAGACAGGGTTAGGGTTAGGATTAGTGTTAGGTTTATCGTAGGGTTAGGGTTAGGGTTAGGGTTAGGGTTAGGTTTAGAGTTTAGAGTCAGGGTTGGGGTTAGGGTTAGTGTTAGGGTTAGGGTTATTGTAAGGTTTAGAGGTTAGGGTTAGGGCTAGAGTTAATGTTACGGTCAGAGATTAGCATTAGGTTTAGCGTTAGGATTAGGTTTAGTGTTTTGGGTAGGGTTTTGTGTTAGGGCTCAGTTTAGGGTTAGGTTGTAGGGTTAGGGTTTAGGGTTTAGGGTTTAGGGTTAGGGATTAGGGTTAGTGTTAGGGTTATGGTTATGGTTATGGTTATGGTCATGGTTATGGTTAGAGTTAGGTTTAGAGGTTTACGGTTAGTGATAGGGTTAAGTTTCGGTTTAGAGGTTAGGGTTAGGTTTAGGGATAGGGTTAGAGTTATGGTTATGGTTAGGGTTAGGTTTAGGGTTTAGGGTTAGGGTTTATGTTAGGGTTATTGATAGGGTTAAGGTTAGATTTAGGGTTTGGTTTAGGGATTAGTGTTACTGTTTTCGTTAGTGTTAGGGTTAGGGTTGTGATTAGGCTTAGAGTTAGGGTTAGGGTTAGGGATCAGGTTAGTGTTAGTGTTAGTGTTAGGGTTAGTGTTGTTGTTAGGCATTAGGGTTACGGTTAGGATTAGGGTTAGAGTTAGTGTTAGGTTGAGTGTTAGGATTAGGGCTAGGGTTTAGCTTTAGTGTTATGTTTAGGGTTAGGGTTAGTGTTAGGATTAGGTTAGGATTAGAGGTTAGGGTTAGGTTTAGGGTTAGGGTTATCGTTAGTGTTAGGGTTATGTTTAAGGTTAGGAGTAGGTTTAGGTTTAGGGTTAGGATTAGCGTTAGGGATTAGTGACAGCATTAGAGTTCGGCTTAGGGTTAAGATTAGGGATAGGGTTGGGTTATAGTTACAATTTAGTGTAAAGGAAGGTTAGAGGTCAGACTTAGGGTTAGGGTTAGGGTTAGGGTTTAGAGTTAGGGTTTGTGTTAGGGTTACGGTCAGGGTTAAGGTAACGTTAGGGTTAGGGTTATAATTTAGAGTTAGGTTTAGGAGTATGTTTATGGTTAGGGTAAGGGTTAGGTGTTAGCGCTAGGGGTTAGGGCTAAGGTTAGGGTTAGGGTTAGGTTTAGGGTTTGTGTTTGGGATTAGAGTTTGGCTTAGGTTTAGGGTTAGTGTTAGGGTTAGGGTTAGTGTTAGTGTTAGTCTTAGGGTTAGCTTTAGAGTTAATGTTATGTTTCCTGTTAAGGTTAGGTTTAGGTTTAGGGTTAGATTTACTCTTAGGGTTAGGGTTAAGGTTAGTGATAGGTTTGGCTTAACATTAGAGTTAGGTTTAGGTTTAGCGTAAGGATTAGAAAATGGCGTTAGGTTTAGGGTTAGGGTTAGGATTAGGTTTAAGGGTAGGTGTTAAGGTTAGGGTTAGTGTTAGTGTTAGGGATTAGGGTTAGGTTTAGGGTTAGGGTTAGAGGTTAGGGTCAGGTTTAGGGTTAAGGTTAGGGTTTGGGTTAGTGTTAGGGTTAGTGGCAGGGTTATATGTTAGTATTAGTTTTAGGGTTAGGGTTAGATTTAGTGTTAGTGTTATACTTAGGGTTAGGGTTTGGGTTAGGTGTTAGAGTTAGGGTTAGGGTTAGTGTTAGGGTTAGAGTTAGTGTTAGTGTTAGGTTTAGGGTTATGGTTCGGTTTAGGGTTAGGTTTAGGGTTATGGTTAGGGTTAGCATAAGGATTATGGTTAGTGTTAGGTTTAGGGTTCGGCTTAGCGGTAAGTTTAGGTTTAGGGTTAGGGCTAGCATAAGGATTAGAGTTAGTGTTAGGTTTAGGATTAGAGTTAGGGTTAGAGCTAGACAGGGTTATGGTTAGGGTTAGTTTTAAGGTTACTGTTATCATAGATTTAGGGTTAGGGTTAGTTTGAGGGTTTGAGGTTAGGGTCAGGGTTAAGGTTAGTGTTAGTGTTAGGGTTAGGGTTAATGTTCGGTTTAGAGGTTAGGATTAGGGTTAATGGTAGAGTTTAGGGTTAGGGTTTAGTTTAGGTATAGAGTTAGTGTTAGGGTTAGTGGTAGGGTTAGAGGTTAGTATTAGGTTTAGTGATATGGGTTTGGTTAGTGTTAGGTTTAGGTTTAGGGTTAGGTTTAGGATTAGCATTAGGGTTAGAGTTTAGTATAAATTTAGGGTTAGGGTTAGGATTAGAGGCCAGGGTTACTGTTAATGTTCGGATTAGTGTTAGGGTTATGCGTTAGGTTTAGGGTTAGTGCTACATTTAGGTTTAGGGTTAGGGTTATGTTTCCGGTTAAGTTCAGTGTTAGGGTTACGGTTAGAGGGTTAAGGTTAGAATTTGGGTTAGTAGTTAGGGCTTTATGTAGGGTTATGGTTAGGGTTGGAGTTAGGGTTAGTGTTAGTGTTAGTTTTAGGGTTTGGCTTAGGTGTCAGTGTTATTGTTAGGGTTAGTTTTAGAGATTAGTGTTAGGTTTAGGGTGAGTGTTAGGGTTAGGAAAAGGATTAAGGTTTGAGTTAGGGGTTAGAGTTAGGTTTAGGGTTACTGTTAGGTTTAGGGTTATTGTTAGTGTTAGATTTAGAGTTTAGTGTTAGGGTTAGGCTTATGGTTTGTGATTCGTTTAGGGTTAGTGTTAGAGATAGGGTTAGGGTTAGCGCAAGGATTAGGGTTAGGTTTAGGGTTAGCATTAGGGTTAGTTTTAGGTTTAGGGAATATGTTTAGTGGTAGTGTTAGTGTTAGGGTTAGGGTTAGGGTTAGAGTTAGGGATAGGTTTAGTGTTAGGTTTAGGGTAAGGGTTAGGGTTAGCATAAGGATTAGAATTTAGGGGTAGGTTTAGTGTTAGGGTTTGGGTTAGTGTTAAGTGTAGGGGTTAACGTTAGTGTAAGTGTAAGGTTTAGGGATTAGGGTTAGTGTTTTTGTTAGTGTTCGGGTTAGGGTTAAATTTGGCGTTACGGGTAGTATTACCAATTAGGGTTAGAGTTAGGGTCAGGGATAGGGGTAGGGTTAGTGTCAAGTTTAGGGTTAATGTTAGGGTTACGGGTTACGGTTAGGGCTAGGGGTTAGGATTAGTGTTTTGGTTAGAGCTAGACAGGTTTAGGGATAGGGTTAGTGTTAGGTTTATCTTAGGGTTAGGGTTAGGGTTAGGGTTAGGGTTAGGGTTAGGGTTAGAGTTTAGGGTCAGGTTTGGGTTAGGGTTAGTGTTACCGTTAGGGTTATTGTAAGGTTTAGAGGTTAGGGTTAGGGCTAGGGTTAGGGTTAGGGTTAGGGTTAGGGTTAGAGTTTAGGGTCCGGTTTGGGTTAGGGTTAGTGTTACCGTTAGGGTTATTGTAAGGTTTAGAGGTTAGGGTTAGGGCTAAGGTTAGGGTTAGGGTCAGAGATTAGTGTTAGGTTTAGCGTTAGGATTAGGTTTAATGTTTTGGGTAGGGTTTTGTGTTAGGGCTAAGTTTAGGGTTAGGTTTTAAGGTTACGGGTGAGGGTTTAGGGTTTAGGGTTAAGGGTTAGGTTTAGTGTTAGGGTTATGGTTATGGTTATGGTTATGGTTAGAGTTAGGGTTAGAGGTTTATGGTTAGTGATAAGGTTAAGTTTCGGTTTAGAGGTTAGGGTTAGGGTTAGGGATAGGGTTAGAGTTATGGTTATGGTTAGGGTTGGGTTTAGGGTTTAGGGTTAGGGTTAGTGTTAGGGTTATTGATAGGGTTAAGGTTAGATTTAGGGTTCAGTTTAGGGATTAGTGTTAGTGTTTGAGTTAGTGTTAGGGTTAGGGTTGTGTTTAGCATTAGGTTTAGGGATTAGGGTTAGGCTTTATGGTTAGGGTTAGGGTTAGGCTTAGAGTTAGTTTTAGGGTTAGGGATCAGTTTAGTGTTAGTGTTAGGGTTAGGGTTAGTGTTGCTTTTAGGCATTAGGGTTAGTGTTAGGCTTAGGGTAAGAGTTAGTGTTAGGGTGAGGGTTAGGATTAGGGCTAGGGGTTCGATTTAGTGTTATGTTTAGGGTTAGGGTTAGTGTTAGGATTAATTTAGGATTAGATATTAGGGTTAGGTTTAGTGTTAGGTTTATCGTTAGTGTTAGGGTTATGTTTAAGATTAGTAGTAGGGTTAGGGTTAGGGTTAGGGTTGGGGTTAGCATTAGCTTTAGGGATTAGTGATAGTGTTAGGTTTCGGCTTAGGGTTACGGTTAGGGATACGGTTGGGTTATAGTTACAATTTAGTGTAAGGGAAGGTTAGAGGTCAGACTTAAGGTTTGGGTTAGGGTTAGGGTTTATGGTTAGGGTTATTGTTAGGTTTTGTGTTTGGGATTAGTGTTTGGCTTAGGTTTATGTGTAGTGTTAGGGTTAGGGTTAGTGTTAGTGTTAGTCTTAGGGTTAGCTTTAGAGTTTAGTGTTAGGGTTCGTGTTAAGGTTAAGTTTAGGTTTAGGGTTAGCGTTAGGGTCTGTGTTTGGGAATAGAGTTTGGCTTAGGTTTAGGGTTAGTGTTAGGGTTAGGGTTAGTGTTAGTGTTATTCTTAGGGTTAGCATTAGAGTTTAGTGTTAGGGTTCCTGTTAAGGTTAGGTTTAAGTTTAGGGTTAGGTTTAGGTTTAGATTTACTATTAGGGTTAGTGTTAGGGTTAGTGCTAGGTTTGGGTTAGCATTAGAGTTAGGTTTAGGCTTAGGGTAAGGATTAGAGAATGGGGTTAGGTGTAGGGTTAGGGTTAGGATTAGGTTTAAGGGTAGGTGTTAAGGTTAGGGTTAGTGTTATTGTAAGGGATTAGGGTTAGGTTTTGGGTTATGGTTAGGGTTAAGGTTATGGTTGGGGTTAGGGTTAGTGTTAGGGATTCTTGTTAGATTTAGGGTTAGGCTTAGGGTTAAAGTTCAGGCTAGGATGAGTGTTAGGTTTAGGGACAGGGGTAGAGGGTAGAGTTAGGGTTAGGGTTAGTGGCAGGGTTATATGTTAGTGTTAGTTTTAGTGTTAGGGTTATGTTAGTGTTAGTGTTATAGTTAGGGTTAGGGTTTGGGATTGGTGTTAGAGTTATTGTTAGTGTTGCCGTTAGGCATTAAGTTTAGTGTTACGATTAGGGTTAGGGTTAGGGTTAGGGTTGGGCTTAGAGGTTAGGGTCAGGTTTAAGGTTAAGGTTAGTGTTTGGGTTAGTGTTAGAGTTAGTGTCAGGGTTATGTGTTAGTATTAGTTTTAGGGTTAGGGTTAGGGTTTGTGTTTGGGATTAGAGTTTGTCTTAGGTTTAGGGTTAGTGTTAGGGTTAGGGTTAGTGTTAGTGTTAGTCTTAGGGTTAGCTTTAGCGTTTAGTGTTACGGTTCGTGTTAAGGTTAGGTTTAGGTTTAGGGTTAAGGTTAGGGTTTGTGTTTGGGATTAGAGTTTGTCTTAGGTTTAGGGTTAGTGTTAGTGTTAGGGTTAGTGTTAGTGTTAGTCTTAGGGTTAGCTTTAGAGTTTAGTGTTAGGGTTCCTGTTAAGGTTAGGTTTAGGTTTAGGGTTAGGTTTAGGGTTAGATTTACTATTTGGTTTAGGGTTAGGTTTAGTGCTAGATTTGGGTTAGCATTAGAGTTAGGTTTCGGCTTAGCCTAAGGATTAGAGAATGGGGTTAGGTTTAGGGTTAGTGTTTAGGGTAGGTTAGGATTAGGTTTAAGGGTAAGTGTTAATGTTAGGGTTAGTGTTAGTGTTAGGGATTAATGTTAGGTTTTGGGTTAGGGTTAGGGTTACGGTCACGGTTGGTGTTAGGGTTACTGTTAGGGATTCATGTTAGGGTTAGGGTTAGGCTTAGGGTTAAGGTTCAGGCTAGGATAAGTGTTAGGTTTAGGGACGGGGTAGAGGGTAGGGTTAGGTTTAGTGGCTGGGTTATATGTTAGTGTTAGTTTTAGGGTTAGGGTTGTGTTACTGTTAGTGTTATAGTTAGGGTTAGGGTTTGGGATTGGTGTCAGAGTTAGGGTTAGTTTTGCCATTAGGCATTAAGTTTAGTATTAGTATTATGTTAGGGTTAGGGTTAGGGTTAGTGTTAGGGTTAGGGTTAGAGGGTAGGCTCAGGTGTACGGCTAAGGTTAGGGTTTGGGTTAGTGTTAGGGTTAGTTGCAGGGTTATATGTTAGTATTAGTTTTAGGGTTAGGGTTAGGGTTAGGTTTAGTGTTATTGTTATACTTCGGGTTAGGGTTTTGTTAGGTGTTAGTGTTAGGGTTAGGGTTAGTGTTACGGTTAGAGTTAGTGTTAGTGTTAGGTTTAGGGTTACGGTTCGGGTTAGGGTTAGGTTTAGGTTTAGGGTTAGGGTTAGCATAAGGGTTATGGTTACTGTTAGGGTTAGGGTTCGAGTTAGGGTTAGGTTTAGGGTTAGGGTTAGGGCTAGCATAGGGATTAGATTTAGTGTTAGGTTTAGGATTAGAGTTAGGGTTAGAGCTAGACAGGGTTATGGTTAGGGTTAGTGTTAAGGTGACTGTTATCATAGGTTTAGGGTTAGTTTGAGGTTTTGAGGTTAGTGTCAGGGTTATGGTTAGTGTTAGTGTTAGGGTTAGGGTTAATGTTCGGTTTACAGTTTAGGATTAGGGTTAGTGGTAGAGTTTACGGTTAAGGTTGAGGTTAGGTATAGAGTTAGTGTTTGGGTTAATGGTAGGTTTAAAGGTTAGTATTAGGTTTAGTGTTTGGGTTTGGGTTAGTGTTAGGTTTAGGTTTAGGGTTAGGTTTAGGATTAGCATTAGGGTTAGAGTTTAGTATAAATTTAGGCTTAGGGTTAGGATTAGAGGCCAGGGTTACTGTTAATGTTCGGATTAGTGTTAGGGTTATGCTTAGGGATAGGGTTAATGCTACGTTTAGGTTTAGGGTTAGGGTTATGTTTCCGGTTAGGTTTAGTGTTAGGGTTACGGTTAGAGGGTTAGGTTAGAATTAGGGTTAGAAGTTAGGGCTTTATGTAGGTTTAAGGTTAGGGTTAGAGTTAGGGTTAGTGTTAGGGTTAGGGTAAATGTTTGGTTTACAGTTTAGGATTAGGGTTAGTGGTAGAGTTTACGGTTAAGGTTGAGGTTAGGTATAGAGTTAGTGTTTGGGTTAGTGGTAGGTTTAAAGGTTAGTATTAGGTTTAGTGTTAGGGTTTGGGTTAGTGTTAGGTTTAGGTTTAGGGTTAGGTTTAGGATTAGCATTAGGGTTAGAGTTTAGTATAAATTTAGGGTTAGGGTTAGGATTAGAGGCCAGGGTTACTGTTAATGTTCGGATTAGTGTTAGGGTTATGCTTTAGGGATAGGGTTAATGCTACATTTAGCTTTAGGGTTAGGGTTATGTTTCGGGTTAGGTTTAGTGTTAGGGTTACGGTTAGAGGGTTAGGTTAGAATTAGGGTTAGAAGTTAGGGCTTTATGTAGGTTTAAGGTAGGGTTAGAGTTAGGGTTAGTGTTAGTGTTAGGGTTAGGGTTGGGGTTAGGTGTCAGTGTTATTGTTAGGGTTAGTGTTAGAGATTAGGGTTAGGTTTGGTGTGAGTGTTAGGGTTAGGAAAAGGATTAAGGTTTGAGTTAGGGGTTAGAGTTAGGGTTAGGGTTACTGTTATGTTTAGGGTTATTGTTAGTGTTAGGGTTAGAGTTTAGTGTTAGGGTTAGGGTTACGGTTTGCGTTAGTTTTATGGTTAGTGTTAGGAATAGGGTTAGGGTTAGCACAAGGATTAGGGTTAGGGTTAGGATTAGGGTTAGGGTTAGGGTTAGCATTAGGGTTAGTTTTAGGTTTAGGGATTAAGTTTCGTGGTAGTGTTAGAGTTAGGGTTAGGGTTAGAGTTAGGGTTAGGTTTATGTTAGGGTTAGGGTAAGGGTTAGGGTTAGCATAAGGATTAGAATTTAGGGTTAGGTTTAGGGTTAGGGTTTGGGTTAGGGTTAAGTGTAGGCGTTAACTTTAGCGTTAGTGTTAGTGTAAGGCTTAGGGATTAGGGTTAGTGTTTTTGTTAGTGTTAGGGTTAGGGTTAAAGTTGGCGTTAGGGGTAGTATTTCCAATTAGGGTTAGGGTTAGGGTCAGGGATAGGGTTAGGGTTAGTGTCAAGTTTAGGGTTAATGTTAGGGTTACGGGTTATGGTTAGGGCTAGGGGTTAGGATTAGTGTTATGGTTAGAGCTAGTCAGGGTTAAGTTTAGGGTTAGTGTTAGGTTTATCGTAGGTTTAGGGTTAGGGTTAGAGGTTTACAGTTAGTGATAGTGTTAAGGTTCGGTTTAGAGGTTAGGGTTAGGGTTAGGGATAGGGTTAGACTTATGGTTATGGTTAGGGTTAGGTTTAGGGTTTAGGGTTAGGGTTAGTGTTAGGGTTATTGATAGGGTTAAAGTTAGATTTAGGGTTCGGTTTACGGATTAGTGTTAGTGTTTGAATTAGTGTTAGGGTTAGGGTTGGTGTTTGCGTTAGGGTTAGGGATTAGAGTTAGGCTTTATAGTTAGGGTTAGGGTTAGGCTTAGAGTTAGGGTTAGGGTTAGGGATCAGGTTAGTGTTAGTGTTAGGGTTAGGGTTAGTGTTTCTGTTAGGTATTAGGGTTAGGGTTAGGATTAGGGTTAGCGTTAGTGTTAGTGTGAGGCTTAGGATTAGGGCTAGGGGTTAGGTTTAGTGTTATGTTTAGGGTTAGGGTTAGTGTTAGGAATTGGTTAGGATTAGAGGTTAGGGTTAGGTTTAGGATTAGGGTTAATCTTAGTGTTAGGCTTATGTTTAAGGTTAGGAGTAGGCTTACGGTTAGGGTTAGGGTTGGGCTTAGGATTAGCGTTAGGGATTATTGATCGTGTTAGGGTTCGTTTTAGTGTTACGGTTAGGGATAGGTTTGGGTTATAGTTACAATTTAGTGTAAGGGAAGGTTAGAGGTCAGACTTAGGGTTAGGGTTTAGAGTTAGGGTTAGTGTTAGGGTTACGGTCAGGGTAAATTTAGTGTTAGGGTTAGGGTTATAGTTTAGAGTTAGGTATAGGTTTAGGCGTATATTTATGGTTAGGGTAAGGGTTAGGTGTTAGTGTTAGGGTTTAGGGCTAGGGTTAGGTTTAGGGTTAGGGTTAGGATTAGGTTTAAGTGTAGGTGTTAAGGTTAGGGTTAGTGTTAGTGTTAGGTATTAGGGTTAGGTTTTGGGTTAGGGTTAGGGTTACGGTTACGGTTGGTGTTAGGCTTAGTGTTAGAGATTCATATTAGGGTTAGGGTTAGGCTTAGGGTTAAGGTTCTGGCTAGGAGGAGTGTTAGTTTTAGGGACAGGGGTAGAGGGTAGGGTTAGGGTTAGGGTTAGTGGCAGGGTTACATGTTAGTGTTAGTTTTAGGGTTAGGGTTATGTTAGTGTTCGTGTTATAGTTAGGGTTAGGGTTTGGGATTGGTGTTAGAGTTAGGGTTAGTGTTGCCATTAGGCATTAAGTTTACTGTTAGGATTAGTGTTAGGGTTAGCGTTAGGGTTAGGATTAGGGTTAGGGTTAGAAGTTAGGGTCAGGTTTAGGGTTAAGGTTAGGGTTTGGGTTAGTGTTAGGGTTAGTGCCAGGGTTTTATGTTAGTATTAGATTTAGGGAAAGGGTTAGGGTTAGTGTTAGTGTTATACTTAGTGTTAGGGTTTGGGTTAGGTGTTAGAGTTAGGGTTAGGTTTAGTGTAGCATTAGATTTAGTATTAGTGTTAGGTTTAGGGTTACAGTTCGGGTTAGGGTTACGTTTAGTGTTATGGTTAGGGTTAGCATTAGGATTATGGTTAGTGTTAGGGTTAGGGTTCGGGTTAGTGTTAGGTTTAGGTTTAGGGTTAGGGCTAGCATAAGTATTAGAGTTAGTGTTAGGTTTAGGATTAGAGTTAGGGTTAGAGCTAGACAGGGTCATGGTTAGGGTTAGTGTTAAGGTTACTGTTATCATAGGTTTAGGGTTAGGGTTAGTTTTAGGTTTTGAGGTTAGGGTCAGGGTTAAGGTTAGTGTTAGTATTAGGGTTAGGGTTAATATTTGGTTTAGAGGTTAGGATTAGGCTTAGTGGTAGAGTTTAGGGTTAGGGTTGAGGTTAGGTATAGAGTTAATGTTAGGGTTAGTGGTAGGGTTAGAGGTTAGTATTAGGTTTATTGTTAGGGTTTTGGTTAGTGTTAGGTTTAGGTTTAGGGTTAGGTTTAGGATTAGCAGTAGGGTTAGAGTTTAGTATAAATTTAGGGTTACTGTTAATGTTTGGATTAGTGTTAGGGTTATGCGTTATGGATCGGGTTAGTGCTACCTTTAGATTTAGGGTTAGGGTTATGTTTCCGGTTAGGTTCAGTGTTAGCGTTACGGTTAGAGGGTTAAGGTTAGAATTAGGATTAGAAGTTAGGGCTTTATGTAGGTTTAAGGTTAGGGTTAGGGTTAGGGTTAGGGTTAGGGTTAGTGTTAGTGTTAGGGCTGGGGTTAGGTTTTAGTGTAATTGTTAGGGTTAGGGTTAGGGTTAGAGATTAGGATTAGGTTTATGGTGAGTGATAGGGTTAGGAAAAGTGTTAAGGTTTGAGTTGGGGTTAGAGTTAGGGTTAGGGTTACTGTTAGGTTTAGGGTTATTGTTAGTGTTAGGGTTAGAGTTTAGTGTTAGATTTATAGTTACGGTTTGCATTAGGTTTAGGGTTAGTGTTAGGGATAGGGTTAGTGTTAGCACAAGGATTAGGGTTAGGTTTAGGGTTTGGGTTAGGGTTAGCGTTAGGGTTAGTTTTAGGTTTAGGGATTAAGTTTAGTGGTAGTGTTAGTGTTAGAGTTAGGGTTAGAGTTAGGGTTACGTTTAGTGTTTGGGTTAGGCTAAGGGTTAGGGTTAGCATAATGATTAGAATTTAGGGTTAGGTTTAAGGTTAGGGTTTGTGTTAGGGTTAAGTGTAGGGGTTAACAGTAGTGTTAGTGTAAGGGTTAGGGATTATGGTTAGTGTTTTTGTTAGTGTTAGGGTTAGGGTTAATGTTGGAGTTAGGGGTAGTATTACCAATTAGTGTTAGGTTTAGGGTCAAGGATAGGTTTAGGGTTAGTGTCAAGTTTAGTTTTAATGTTAGGGTTACGGGTTACGGTTAGGGCTAGGGGTTAGGATTAGTGTTATGTTTAGAGCTAGACAGGGTTAGGGTTAGGGTTAGTGTTAGGTTTATTGTAGGGTTATGGTTAGGGTTAGGTTTAGGGTAAGGGTTAGTGTTAGGTTTAGGGTTATTGTAAGGTTTAGAGGTTAGGGATAGGGCTAGGGTTAGGTTTGGGGTCAGAGATTAGCGTTAGGTTTAACGTTAGGGTTAGAGTTAGGGTTAAGTTTAGTGTCAAGTTTATGGTTAATGTTAGGGTTACGGGTTATGTTTAGTTCTAGGGTTTAGGATTAGTGTTACGGTTAGAGCTAGACCTGGTTAGGGTTAGGTTTAGTGTTAGGTTTATTGTAGGGTTAGGGTTAGGGTTAGAGTTTAGGGTCAGGGTTGGGGTTAGGGTTAGTGTTAAGGTTAGGGTTATTATTAGGTTTAGATTTTAGGATTAGGGTTTGGATTAGGGTTAGGGTCAGAGGTTAGCGTTAGGGTTTTGGTTCGGATTAGTTTTAGGGTTTTTGGGTAGAGTTTGGGTTAGGGCTATGTTTAGGTTTAGGTTTTAGGGTTTGGGGTTAATGTTTAGGGTTTAAGGTTAGGGGTTAGGGTTAGTGTTAGGTTTATGGTTATGGTTAGGTTTAGGGTGAAGGTTAGGGTTAGGGTTAGCTTTAGGTTTAGCAGGTTAGGGTTAGTGTTAGGGTTAAGTTTAGGTTTAGAGGTAAGGGTTAGGGTTAGGAATAGGGTTAGAATTATGGTTATGGTTAGGGTTAGGGGTAGGGGTAGGGGTTATGTTAGGGTTAGTGTTAATGTTAGGGTTAGTGTTAGTGTTAGGGTTATGATTAGTGTGATGGTTAGGCTTAGGTTTAGGTTTAGTGTTAGTCTTAGTGATTAGGGTTAATGTTAAGGTCAGGGATAAAGTTAGGGTTAGGATTGGGCCTTGGTGTTAGTTTTAGTGTTAGGGTTAGTGATAGGGTTAAAGTTAGGGTTAGGGTGGGGTTGAAGCATTAGTATTAATGTTTGAGTTAGTGTTAGGGTTAGGGTTGGGGTTAGGGTTAGGGTTAGGGTTAGGGATTAGGCTTAGGGTTAGGGTTAGTGTTAGGGTTATGGTTAGAGTTAGGAGTAGGGTTAGGGTTAGGGTTGGTGTTAGGTTAGCATTAGGTATTAGGATTCACGTTACGGTTTGGCTTAGAGTTAGGGTTAGGAATAGGGTTGGGTTAGAGTTAGAATTTAGTGTAAGGGTTAGAGTTAGTGTTAGGGTTAGGGTTCGGTTGAAGCATTAGTATTAGTGTTTGAGTTTGTGTTAGGGTTGGGGTTGGGGTTAGGGTTATGGTTAGGGATTAGGGTTAGCGTTAGGGTTTGGTTTAGAGTTAGGGTTAATGATAGGGTTTGGTTAGAGTTAGAATTTAGTGTAAGGGTTAGAGTTAGGTTTAGGGTTAGAGGTCAGAGTTAGGGTTAGTGTTAGTGTTAGGGTTCGGGTTAGGGTTAGGGTTAGGGATTAATGTTAGATTTAGGGTTAGGGTTAGAGTTATGGTTAGGGTAAATTTAGGGTTAGGGTTAGGGTTTAAAGTTAGGTTTAGATTTAGAGGTATATTTATGGTTAGGGTAAAGTTTAGGTGTTAGGGTTAGGGTTTAGTGTTAGGGTTAGGATTAGAGTTTGGTGTTAGGGTTAGGGTTAGGTTTAGTGTTAGCGTTTGGGTTTTGGGTTAGAATTAGGCTTAGGTTTAGGGTTAGTGTTAGGGTTAGGGCTAGGGTTAGTGTTAGTGTTATTCTTAGGTTAGGTTTAGAGTTTAGTGTTATGGTTTGGGTTAGTTTTAGGGTTAGGGTTAGGTTTATGGTTAAGGTTAGGGTTCGGGTTAGGGTTACATTTATTGTTAGGGTTACAGTTAGGGTTAGGGTTAGTTCTAGGGTTAGGGTTGGCATTAGTGTTAGGTTAGGGTTAGCGTAAGGATTAGAGAATGGGGTTAGGTTTAGGGTTAGGTTTAAGGGTAGGTGTTAAAGTTAGGGTTAGTGTTAGTGATTAGGGTTAGGATTTGGGTTAGTGTTAGGATTAAGGTTATGGTTGGGGTTAGGGTTAGTGTTAGGGATTAGGGTTAGGTTTAGGTTTAGGGACAGGGTTAAGGTTAGGGCTAGGGTGAGGATTAGGGTTAGGCTTAGGGGTAGAGGTTAGGGTTAGGGTTAGGGTTAGGGTTATGCTTAGGGTTAACTTTAGGTTTAGGTTTAGGGTTAGGGATTAAGGTTAAGGGTAGTGCTAGGTTTAGAGTTAGTGTTAGGGTTAGGCTTAGGCTTAGGGTTAGGGTTAGGGTTAGTTTTAGGCTTAGTGTTAGGGTTAGGCTTAGGGTTAGGTTTAGGGTTAAGTTTAGGTTTAAGGTTCGGGTTAGGTTTAGGGTTAGTTTTAGGCTTAGGTTTAGTTTTAGGGTTAGGATTCGGTTTAGGTTTAGGGTTATGGTTAGTCTTAAGGTTAGCATAAGGATTAGATATTAGGGTTAGGGTTAGGGTTAGGGTTAGGGTCAGTGTTAGGGTTATGTTTAGTGTTAGAAGTAGGTTTAGAGTTAAGTTTGGGGTTGGGGTTAGTGTTAGGAATTAGGGTTAGCGTTAGGGTTCGGCTTAGGGTTAGGGTTAGGTATAGGTTCGGGTTAGGCTTAGAGTTTAGTGTAAGTTTTATTGTTAGGTTTAGCGTTAGGGTTAGGGTTAGGGTTAGGATTATGGTTAGGGTAAATTTAGTGTTAGGGTTAGGGTTAGGGTTTAGAGTTAGGTTTAGGTTTAGCGTTATGGTTATGGGTAAGGTAAGGGCTAGAGTTAGGGTTAGGATTAGGTTTAGAGTTGTGGGTATGGTTTGCTTTAGGCTTATATTTATGGTTAGGTTTTGGTGTTAGGTGTTAGGGTTTAGGGTTTATTGTTAGGGCTTAGGGTTAGTGTTAAGGTTATGGTTAGGATTAATGTTAGCGTTAGTGTAAGGATTAGAGAATAGGGTTAGGTTTAGGTTAGGTTTATGGTTAGGTTTAATGGCAGGGGTTAAGGTTAGGGTTGGTGTTAGTGTTAGGGATTAGGGTTAGTTAGGATTACAGTTGTGGTTAGGGTTAGTGTTAGGGATTAGGGTTTTTGTTATGGGTAGGGATAGGGTTAAGTTTCGGTCTAGGGTGATGGTTAGGCATTGGGTTAAGGTCAGGGTTAGGGTTCGGTTAGGGTTACTTTTATGGGTAAGGTTTAAGTTTAGGATCAGTGTTAGTGTTAGTGTTAGGGTTAGGGTTAGGGTTAAGTTTAGGTATAGCGTTAGTGTTAGGTTTAGTGGTAGGGTTAGAGGTTAGTGTTAGGTTTAGGTTTAGGGTTTGGGTTAGTGTTAGGGTTATGGTTAGGCTTAGGTTTAGGGTTAGGATTAGCATTAGGTTTAGAATTTAGCGTAAGGGTCAGGGTTAGGGTTAGAGTTAGAGGTCAGGGTTAGTGTTAGCGTTAGAATTAGTGTTTGGGTTACAGGTTAGGGGTAGTGCTAGTGCTATATTTTGGGTTAGGGTTTGTTTTAGGGTTAGGGTTATATTTCCGGTTAGGTTTAGGGTTAGAGTTACGGTTAGAGGGTTAGGCTTAGAATTAGGGTTAGAAGTTAGGGTTAAGGTTAGGGTTATAGCTAGGGTTAGGGTTAGTGTTAGGGCTAGGGTTAGTGTTAGGGTTAAGGCTGGGGTAGGTGTTAGGTTTATTCTTATAGTTAGGGTTAGTGATTAGGGTTAGGGTTAGGGTGAGTTAGGGTTAGTAAAAGGGTTAGGGTTTCAGTTATGTGTTAGAGTTAGGGTTAGGGTTTAGGTTTAGGGTTAAGGTTAGCGTTAGGGTTAGTTTTAGGTTTAGGGATTAAGGTTAGTGGTTAGGGTTAGGCTTAGGGTTAGTGTTAGAGTTAGGGTTAGGTTTAGTGTTAGGGTTAGGGTTTGGTTTAGGGTTAGCATAATGATTAGTGATCAGGGTTAGGTTTAGGGTTAGGGTTTGGGTTAGGTTTAAGTGTAGGGGTTAAGGTTAGTGTTAGTATAAGTGTTAGGGATTAGGGTTAGTTTTTTTGTTAGTGATAGGGTTAGGGTTAAGGTTGGGGTTAGGTGTAGTGTTACCAATTAGGGTTAGGGTTAGGTTCAGGGATAGGGTTAGCGTTCGTTGCAAGTTTAGGGTTATTGTTAGGGTTATGGGTTACAGTTAGGACTAGGTGTTAGGATTAGTGTTAGGGTTAGAGCTAGACAGTGTTAGGTTTAGGGTTAGTCTTAGGTTTATCGTAGGGTTAGCGTTAGGGTTAAGGTTAGAGTTTCGTGTCATGGTTGGGGTTAGTGTTAGTGTTAGGGTTAGGTTTATTGTTAGGTTTAGAGGTTAGGGTTAGGACTAGGGTTAGTGTTAAGGTCAAAAGTTAGCATTAGGGTTAGGGTTAGGATTAGGTTTAGAGTTTTGGGTAGGGTTTTGTGTTAGGGCTATGTTTAGTGTTAGGTTTTAGGGTTAGGCGTTAGGGTTTAGGGTTTAGGGTTAGTGGTTATGGTTATGGTTATGGTTATGGTTATGGTTATGGTTATGGTTATGGTTAGGGTTAGTGTTAGGGTTAGGGTTAGGGTTAGGGTTAGGGTTACGGTTATGTTTAGGGTTATGATTAGGATGACGGTGAGGGTTCGGATTAAGTGTAGTGTTTGGTTTAGGGAATATGGTTAGTGTTAAGGTTAGGGTTAAATTTAAGGTTAGTTTTAGTGTTTAGGGTTAGGGTTAGTGTTAGTTTTAGTGATAGGGTTAAAGTTAGGTTTAGGGTTCCATTTAGGGATTAGTGTTAGTTGTTGAGTTAATGTTAGTGTTAGGGTTGGGGTTAGTGTTAGTGTTAGGAATTAGGGTTAGGCTTTAGGGTTAGGGTTAGGGTTAGGCTTAGGGTTAGGGTTAGGCTTAAGGATCAGGTTAGTGTTAGGGTTAGTGTCAGGGTTAGGGTTAGGGTTAGTGTTGCTGTTAGGCATTATTGATAGGGTTAGCATTAGGTTTAGAGTTAGTGTTAGGGAGAGGGTTAGGATTAAGGCTAGGGGTTAGGTTTAGTGTTATGGTTAGTGTTAGTGTTAGTGTTAGTGCTAGGTTTAGGTTAGGGTTAGAGGTTAGGGTTAGGTTAATGTTAGCATTAGTGTTAGGGTTATGTTTAAGGTTAGGAATAGGGTTAGGTTTAGGGTTAGTGTGATTGTTAAGGTTAGCATTAGGGATTAGTGTTAGCATTAGGGTTCGGCTTAGGGTTAGGGTTAGGGATAGGGTTGACTTATAGTTACAATTTAGTGTAAGTGTTAGGGTTAGAGATCAGACTTAGGGTTAGTGTTAGGATTAGGGTTTGGGTTAGGGTTTAGGGTTAGGGTTAGTGTTAGGGTTATGGTCAGGGTAAATTCAGGGTCAAGGTTAGTGTTAGGGTTTAGAGTTAGTTTTAGGTTTAGGGGTATGTTTATGGTTAGGCTAAGTGTTAGGTGTTAGAGTTAGGGGTTAGGGTTAGGGTTAGGTTTAGAGTTTGGTTTTAGGTTTTGGCTAGGGTTAGTGTTAGGTTTAGGATTAGGGTTAGTGTTAGGGTTTGCGTTTGGGGTTAGAGTTTGTCTTAGGTTTAGGGTTAGTGTTAGGGTTAGGGCTAGGGTTAATGTTAGTCTTAGTGTTAGCTTTAGAATTTCGTGTTAGTGTTCGGGTTAGGGTTAGGTTTATGTTTAGGGTTAGGGTTAGGGTTAGATTTATTATTAGGGTTAGGGTTAGGGTTAGTGCTAGGATTAGGGTTAGCATTAGAGTTAGGTTTAGGGTTAGCATAAGGATTAGAGAATGGGGTTTGGTTTAGGGTTAGGGTTAGGATTAGGTTTAAGGGTAGGTTTTAAGGTTAGGGTTAGTGTTATTGTTAGGGATTAGGGTTAAGGTTTGGGTTAGTGTTAGGGTTAAGGTTACGGTTGGGGTTAGGGTTATGGTTAGGGATTACGGTTAGGGTTATGTTTAGGATTAGGATTAAGGTTAGGGCTAGGGTGAGGGTCACGGTTATGGTTAGGTTTAGGATTAAGTTTAGATGTAGGGTTAGGGTTAAGGGTTAAGGTTAGGGTTAAGTTTAGGTTTAGGGATTAAGGTTAGTGATAGTGTTAGGGTTAGGGTTAGCATTATCGTTAGTGTTAGGGTTAGTGTTTGTCTTAGGGTTAGCGTTAGGATTAGGTTTAGGGTTAGGGTTAGGCTTAGGGTGAGCATAAGGATTAGAGATTAAGGTTAGGTTTACTGTTAGGGTTTGGGTTAGGTTTAAGGGTAGGGGTTAAGGTTAGGGTTAGTGTAAATGTTAGGGATTAGGGTTAGTGTTAGTGTTAGTGTTAGTGTTAGTGTTAAGTTTGGGGTTAGGGTTAGTGTTACCCATTAGGGTTAGGGTTAGGGTTACCTATAGGGTTAAGGTTAGTTTTAGGGTTAGGCATCAGGTTAGGGTCATGCATAGGGTTTGTTTTAGGGTTAGGGTTACGGTTAGGTTTAGGGTTAGGGTTAGGTTTAGGTTTAGGGATAGCATTAGGATTAGGGTTAGGGTTAGGTTTAGGGTTGGGGTTAGGTATAGGTTCGGGTTAGGCTTAGAGTTTAGTGTAAGGTTTAGTGTAAGGTTTAGCGTTAGGGTTAGGGTTAGGGTTAGGATTATGGTTAGGGTAAATTTAGGGTTAGGGTTAAGGTTAGGGTTTAGAATTAGGTTTAGGTTTAGCGTTATGGTTATGGGTAAAGTTAGGGAAGAGTTAGGGTTAGGATTAGGTTTAGAGTTGTGGTTATGGTTTGCGTTAGGCTTATGTTTAGGGTTAGGTTTTGGTGTTAGGTGTTAGGGTTTAGGGTTTATTCTTAGAGCTCAGGGTTAGTGTTAAGGTTATGTTTAGGATTAATGTTAGCGTTAGTGTAAGGATTAGAGAATAGGGTTAGGTTTAGGTTAGGCTTATGGTTAGGTTTAATGGCAGGAATTAAGTTTAGGGTTAGTGTTAGTGTTAGGGATTAGGGTTAGTTAGGAATACAGTTGTGGTTAGGGTTAGTGTTAGGGATTAGGGTTATTGTTATGGGTAGGGATAGGGTTAAGTTTTGGTCTAGGGTGATGGTTAGGCATCGGGTTAAAGTCAGGGTTAGGATTCGGTTAGGGTTACTTTTATGGGTAAGGTTTAAATTTAGATCAGTGTTAGGGTTAGGGTTAGGGTTACGGTTAGGGTTAGGGTTAAGGTTAGGTATAGCGTTAGTGTTAGGTTTAGTGGTAGGGTTAGAGGTTAGTGTTAGGTTTAGGTTTAGGGTTTGGGTTAGTGTTAGGGTTATGGTTAGGCTTAGGTTTAGGGTTAGGATTAGCATTAGGTTTAGAATTTAGCGTAGGGGTCAGGGTTAGGGTTAGAGTTAGAGGTCAGGGTTAGGGTTAATGTTAGAATTAGTGTTTGGGTTACAGGTTAGGGGTAGTGTTAGTGCTATATTTTGGGTTAGGGTTTGTTTTAGGGTTAAGGTTATATTTCCGGTTAGGTTTAGGGTTAGAGTTACGGTTAGAGGGTTAGGCTTAGAATTAGGGTGAGAAGTTAGGGTTATATTTAGGATTAAGTTTAGGGTTATAGCTAGGGTTAGGGTTAGTGTTAGGGTTAAGGCTGGGGTAGATGTTAGGTTTATTCTTATAGTTAGGGTTAGGGTGAGTTAGGGTTAGTAAAAGGGTTAGGGTTTGAGTTATGTGTTAGAGTTAGGGTTAGGGTTTAGGGTTAGGGTTAGGGTTAGCGTTAGGGTTAGTTTTATGTTTAGGGATTAAGGTTAGTGGTTAGGGTTAGGCTTAGGGTTAGTGTTAGAGTTAGGGTTAGGTTTAGTGTTAGGGTTAGGGTTAGGTTTAGGGTTAGCATAAGGATTAGTGATCAGGGTTAGGTTTAGGGTTAGGGTTTGGGTTAGGTTTAAGTGTAGGTGTTAAGGTTAGTGTTAGTATAAGTGTTAGGGATTAGGGTTAGTTTTTTTGTTAGTGATAGGGTTAGGGTTAAGGTTGGGGTTAGGTGTAGTGTTACCAATTAGGTTTAGGGTTAGGTTCAGGGATAGGGTTAGCGTTCGTTGCAAGTTTAGGGTTATTGTTAGGGTTATGGGTTACGGTTAGGACTAGGTGTTAGGATTAGTGTTAGGGTTAGAGCTAGACAGTGTTAGGTTTAGGGTTAGTCTTAGGTTTATCGTAGGGTTAGCGTTAGGGTTAAGGTTAGAGTTTCGTGTCATGGTTGGGGTTAGGGTTAGTGTTAGGGTTATTGTTAGGTTTAGAGTTTAGGGTTAGGACTAGGGTTAGTGTTAAGGTCAAAGGTTAGCATTAGGGTTAGGGTTAGGATTAGGTTTAGAGTTTTGGGTAGGGTTTTGTGTTAGGGCTATGTTTAGTGTTAGGTTTTAGGGTTAGGCGTTAGGGTTTAGGGTTTAGGGTTAGTGGTTATGGTTATGGTTATGGTTATGGTTATGGTTAGGGTTATGGTTATGGTTATGGGTATGGTTAGGGTTAGGGTTAGTGTTAGGTTTAGGGTTAGGGTTACGTTTATGTTTAGGGTTATGATTAAGGTTAGGTTTGGTGTTAAGTGTTAGGGTTTAGGGTTTATTGTTAGGGCTTAGGGTTAGTGTTAGAGTTATGGTTAGGATTAATTTTAGCGTCAGTGTAAGGATTAGAGAATAGGGTTAGGTTTAGTTTAGGCTTATGGTTAGGTTTAATGGCAGGGGTTAAAGTTAGGGTTGGTGTTAGTGTTAGGGATTAGGGTTAGTTAGGATTACAGTTGTGGTTAGGGTTAGTGTTAGGGATTAGGGTTTTTGTTATGGGTAGGGATAGGGTTAAGTTTCGGTCTAGGGTGATGGTTAGGCATTGGGTTAAGGTCAGGGTTAGGGTTCGGTTAGGGTTACTTTTATGGGTAAGGTTTAAGTTTAGGATCAGTGTTAGGGTTAGTGTTAGAGTTAGGGTTAGGGTTAAGGTTAGGTGTAGCATTAGTGTTAGGTTTAGTGGTAGGGTTAGAGGTTAGTGTTAGGTTTAGGTTTAGGGTTTGGGTTAGTGTTAAGGTTATGGTTAGGCTTAGGTTTAGGGTTAGGATGAGCATTAGGTTTAGAATTTAGCGTAGGGGTCAGGGTTAGGGTTAGATTTAGAGGTCAGGATTAGGGTTAGTGTTAGAATTAGTGTTTGGGTTACAGGTTAGGGGTAGTGCTGGTGCTATAGTTTGGGTTAGGGTTTGTTTTAGGGTTAGGGTTATATTTCCGGTTAGGTTTAGGGTTAGAGTTACGGTTAGAGGGTTAGGCTTAGAATTAGGGTGAGAAGTTAGGGTTATATTTAGTGTTAAGGTTAGGGTTATAGCTAGGGTTAGAGTTAGTGTTAGGGTTAAGGCTGGGGTTGGTGTTAGGGTTATTCTTGTAGTTAGGGTTAGTGATTAGGGTTAGGGTTAGTGTGAGTTAGGGTTAGTAAAAGGGTTAGGGTTTGAGTTATGTGTTAGAGTTAGGGTTAGGGTTTAGGGTTAGGGTTAGAGTTAGCGTTAGGGTTAGTTTTATGTTTAGGGATTAAGGTTAGTGGTTAGGGTTAGGCTTAGGGTTAGTGTTAGAGTTAGGGTTAAGTTTAGTGTTAGGGTTAGGGTTAGGTTTAGGGTTAGCATAACGATTAGTGATCAGGGTTAGGTTTAGGGTTAGGGTTTGGGTTAGGTTTAAGTGTAGGGGATAAGTTTAGTGTTAGTATAAGTGTTAGGGATTAGGGTTAGTTTTTTTGTTAGTGATAGGGTTAGGGTTAAGGTTGGGGTTAGGTGTAGTGTTACCAATTAGGGTTAGAGTTAGGTTCAGGGATAGGGTTAGCGTTCGTTGCAAGTTTAGGGTTATTGTTAGGGTTATGGGTTACGGTTAGGACTAGGTGTTAGGATTAGTGTTAGGGTTAGAGCTAGACAGTGTTAGGTTTAGGCTTAGTCTTAGGTTTATCGTAGGGTTAGCGTTAGGGTTAAGGTTAGAGTTTCGTGTCATGGTTGGGGTTAGTGTTAGTGTTAGGGTTAGGGTTATTGTTAGGTTTAGAGGTTAGGGTTAGGACTAGGGTTAGTGTTAAGGTCAAAGGTTAGCATTAGGGTTAGGATTAGGATTAGGTTTAGAGTTTTGGGTAGGGTTTTGTGTTAGGGCTATGTTTAGTGTTAGGTTTTAGGGTTAGGCGTTAGGGTTTAGGGTTTAGGGTTAGTGGTTATGGTTATGGTTATGGTTATGGTTATGGTTATGGTTATAGTTAGGGCTAGGGTTAGTGTTAGGGTTAGGGTTAGGGTTAGGTTTACGGTTATGTTTAGGGTTATGATTAGGATGACGGTGAGGGTTAGGATTAAGTGTAGTGTTAGGCTTAGGGAATATGGTTAGTGTTAAGATTAGGGTTAAATTTAGGGTTAGTTTTAGTGTTTAGGGTTAGGGTTAGTGTTAGTTTTATTGATAGGGTTAAAGTTAGGTTTAGGGTTCCATTTAGGGATTAGTGTTAGTTGTTGAGTTAATGTTAGTGTTAGGGTTGGGGTTAGTGTTAGTGTTAGGAATTAGGGTTAGGCTTTAGGGTTAGGGTTAGGGTTAGGTTTAGGGTTAGGGTTAGGCTTAAGGATCAGGTTAGTGTTAGGCTTAGTGTCAGGGTTAGGGTTAGGGTTAGTGTTGCTGTTAGGCATTATTGTTAGGGTTAGGATTAGGGTTAGAGTTAGTGTTAGGGAGAGGGTTAGGATTAAGGCTAGGGGTTAGGTTTAGTGTTATGGTTAGTGTTAGTGTTAGTGTTAGTGTTAGTGTTAGGTTTAGGTTAGGGTTAGAGTTTAGGTTTAGGTTTAGTGTTAGCATTAGTGTTAGGGTTATGTTTAAGGTTAGGAATAGGGTTAGGTTTAGGGTTAGTGTGGGGGTTAAGGTTAGCATTAGGGATTAGTGTTAGCATTAGGGTTCGGCTTAGGGTTAGGGTTAGGGATAGGGTTGACTTATAGTTACAATTTAGTGTAAGGGTTAGGGTTAGAGGTCAGACTTAGGGTTAGTGTTAGGATTAGGGTTTGGGTTAGGGTTTAGGGTTAGGGTTACTGTTAGGGTTATGGTCAGGGTAAATTTAGGGTCAAGGTTAGTGTTAGGGTTTAGAGTTAGTTTTAGGTTTAGGGGTATGTTTATGGTTAGGCTAAGTGTTAGGTGTTAGAGTTAGGTGTTAGGGTTAGGGTTAGGTTTAGAGTTTGGTTTTAGGTTTTGGCTAGGGTTCGTGTTAGGTTTAGGATTAGGGTTAGTGTTAGGGTTTGCTTTTGGGGTTAGAGTTTGTTTTAGGTTTAGGGTTAGTGTTAGGTTTAGGGCTAGGGTTAGTGTTAGTCTTAGTGTTAGCTTTAGAATTTTGTGTTAGGGTTCGGGTTCGGGTTAGTGTTAGGTTTAGGGTTACCATTAGAGTTAGGTTTAGTGTTAGCGTAAGGATTAGAGAATGGGGTTTGGTTTAGGGTTGGGGTTTGGTTTAGGGTTTGGGTTAGGATTAGTTTTAAGGGTAGGTTTTAAGGTTAGGTTTAGTGTTATTGTTAGGGATTAGGGTTAAGGTTTGGGTTAGTGTTAGGGTTAAGGTTACGGTTGGGGTTAGGGTTATTGTTAGGGATTAGGGTTAGGGTTATGTTTAGGGATAGGATTAAGGTTAGGACTAGGGTGAGGGTCAGGGTTATAGTTAGGTTTAGGATTAAGTTTAGATGTAGGGTTAGGGTTAAGGGTTAAGGTTAGGGTTAAGTTTAGGTTTAGGGATTAACGTTAGTGATAGTGTTAGTGTTAGGGTTAGGGTTAGTGTTATCGTTAGTGTTAGTGTTAGTTTTAGTCTTAGGGTTAGCGTTAGGATTAGGTTAAGGGTTAGGGTTAGTGTTAGGCTTAGGGTTAGCATAAGGATTAGAGATTAAGGTTAGGTTTAGTGTTAGGGTTGGGTTATGTTTAAGGGTAGGGGTTAAGGTTAGGGTTAGTGTAAGGGTTAGGGATTAGGGTTAGTGTTTGTGTTATCGTTAGTGTTAGTGTTAGTGTCAGTGTTAGTGTTAGTGTTAATGTTAGTGTTAAGTTTGGGGTTAGGGTTAGTGTTACCCATTAGGTTTAGGGATAGGGTTACCTATAGGGTTAAGGTTAGTTTTAGGGTTAGGCATCAGGTTAGGGTCAGGCATAGGGTTTGTTTTAGGGTTAGGGTTATGGTTAGGTTTAGGGTTAGGTTTAGGGCTAGCATTAGGGTTAGGATTAGGGTTAGGTTTAGGGTTAGTGTTGGGGTTAAGGTTAGTGTTATGTATTAGGGTTACGGTTAGGGTTAGGGTTAAGCTTAGGCTTAGGGTTAGTGTTAGGCATGGGGTTAGGGTTAATGATAGGGTTAGGGTTAGGTTAGGGTTAGGGTTAGTGTTATGTATTAGGGTTAGGGTTAGGGTTAAGCTTAGTCTTAGGGTTAGTGTTAGGCATTGGGTTAGGGTTAACGATAGAGTTAGGGTTAGGTTTCCGTTAGGGGTTTGTGTTAGTTTTAGGATTAGAGTTTGGTATGTTTATGGTAGGTTTAGTGTTATGGTTATGGTTAGGGTTAGAGTTAGGGCTATTGTTTGGGTTAGGGTCCGTTTAGAGGTTAGGGTTAGGGTTAGTTTTAGGGGTTAGGGTGAGGTTTAATTTAGGTTTCCGTTTAGGATTAAGAATAGGGTTAGGATTACGATTAGGGTTAGGGTTAGGGTTATGTTTAAGTTCAGGGTTAATGTTATTGTTATGGGTTAGGTTGGGGTTAGGATTTAGGATTAGTGTTAGGTTTGGAGCTAGACAGGGTTAGGTATAGGGTTAGTGTTAGGTTTATCATAGGGTTAGGATTAGGGTTAGGGTTAGGGTCAGAGTTTAGGTTCAGGGTTGGGGTTAGGGTTAGTGTTAGGGTTAGGGTAATTGTTACGTTTAGAGGTTAGGGTTAAGGCTAGGGTTAGGGATAAGGTCAGAGTTTAGCGTTAGGGTTAGGGTTAGGATTAGGTTTAGGTTTATGGTTAGGGTTTGCATGAGGGTTATGTTTAGGGTTAGGTTTTAAGGTTAGGGGTTAGGGTTTAAGTTTTACGGTTAGGGGTGAGTGTTAGTGTTAGATTTATTGTTATGGTTAGGGTTAGGTTTAGCGTAAGGTTTAGAGAATAGGACTAGGTTTAGGGTTAGGCTTAGGGTTAGGTTTAATGGTAGGTGTTAAGGTTAGGGTTAGTGTTAGGGATTAGGGTTAGTGTTTGGGTTATTGTTAGCGTTAGGTTTACAGTTGTGGTTAGGGTTAGTGTTAGGGATTAGGGATTTTGTTATGGGTAGGGATAGGGTTAAGGTTCGGTCTAGGGTGATGGTTATTCATCGGGTTAAGGTCAGGGTTAGGGTTCGGTTAGGGTTACCCTTATGGGTAAGGGTTAAGGTTAGAATCAGTGTTAGTGTTAGGGTTAGGGTTAGGGTTAGGATTAGGTTTAGGGTTAGGGTTAGGGTTTAGGGTTAGGGTTAGGGTTAGTGTTATGGTTATAGTTAGGCTTAGGGTTAGCGTTATGGTTAGTGTTAGTGTTAGAGGTCAGGGTTAGGACTAGTGCTAGGGTTAGGGTTATTGCTAGGATTAGTGGTTAGGGTGAGGGCTAAGTTAGGGTTCTATTTAGGGTTACTGTTAGGGTTAAAGTTACGGTTAGGTTTACGGTTAGGGTTAGGTGTAGGGTTAAGTTTAGGGTTAATATTAGGGTTACAGGTTAGGGTCAGGAGTTAGGGGTTAGGATTAGACTTAAGATTATAGCTATACAGGGTTAGTGTTAGGATTAGTGTTCAGGTTACTGTTATCATAGGGTTAGCGTTAGGGTTAGGGTTAGAGGTTAGGGTCAGTTTTAAGGTTAGTGTTAGGGTTAGTGTTAGGGTTAATGTTCGGGTTAGAGGTTAGGGTTAGGGTTAGGGGTAGAGGTTAGGGTTAGGGTTAGGGTTAAGGTTAGGTATAGAGTTAGTGTTAGGGTTAGTGGTAGGGTTAGAGGTTATTGTTAAGTTTACGGTTAGGGTTTTTGTTAGTGTTAGGGTTATGTTTATTCTTCGGGTTAGGGTTAGGATTTGCATTAGGTTTAGAATTTAGGGTAAGGTTTCGGGTTAGGGTTAGGCTTAGGGTTAGGTTTAGAGGTCAGGGTTTGTGTTAGTGTAGGATTAGTGTTAGGGTTACAGGTTAAGGGTAGTGTTAGTGCTTCAGTTAGGGATAGGGTTAGGTTTAGGGTTAGGGCTATGTTTCCGTTAGGTTTAGGGATAGGGTTATGGTTAGAATGTTAGGTTTAGAATTAGGATTAGAAGTTATGGTTATATTTAGGGTTAAGTTTAGGGTTAGAGTTAGGTTTAGGGTTAGCGTCAGGGTTAAGGCTGAGGTTAGGTGTTAGGTTTATTGTTATGGTTATGGTTAGAGATTAGGGTTAGGGTTAGGGTGAATGTTAGGGTTAGGAAAAGGGTTAGGGTTTGAGTTACCCGTTAGAGTTAGGGTTAGGGTTAGGGTTACCATTAGGGTTCGGGTTAGAGTTTAGTGTTAGGGGTTAGGTTAACGGTTTGCGTTAGGTTTAAGGTTAGGTTTAGTGATAAGGTTAGGGTTAGCGTAAGGACTAGGCTTAGGGTTAAACTTAGGGTTAGTGTTAGGGTTAGCGTTAGGGTTAGTTTTAGGTTTAGGGATTAAGTTTAGTGGTAGTGTTAGGTTTAGGGTTAGGGTTACGGTTAGGGTTAGAGTTAGGTTTAGGGTTAGTGTTTGGGTTAGGGTTAGTGTTAGGGTTAGGGTTAGGTTTAGGGTTAGCATTAGGATTAGAGATTAGGGTTAGGTTTATGGTTAGGGTTTGAGTTAGGTTTAAGTGTAGGGGTTAAGGTTAGTGTTAGTGTAAGGTTTAGGGATTAGGGTTAGTTATTTTGTTAATGTTAGGGTTAGGGTTAAGGTTGGGTTAGGGGTATTGTTACCAATTAGGGTTAGGGTTAGTGTCAGGGATAGGTTTAGGGTTAGTGTCAAGTTTAGGGTTAATGTTAGGGCTACAGGTTACAGTTAGGGCTAGGTGTTAGGATTAGTGTTAGGGTTAGAGCTAGACAGGGTTATGCTTAGGGTTAGTGTTAGGTTTATCGTAGGGTTAGGATTAGTGTTAGGGTTAGAGTTTAGGGTCAGGGTTGGGGTTAGGGTTAGTGTTAGGGTTATTATTAGGTTTAGAGGTTAGGATTAGGGCTATGGTTAGGGTTAGGGTCAGAGGTTAGCATTAGGCTTAGGGTTTGGATTAGGTTTATGGTTTTGGGTAGGGTTTTGTGTTAGGGCTATGTTTAAGGTTAGATTTTAGGGTTAGGGTTTAGGGTTTAGAGTTTAGGGTTAGAGGTTAGGGTTAGTGTTAGGCTTACGGTTATGGTTAGGGTCAGTGTTAGGGTTAGAGGTTTAGGGTTAGTGATAGGGTTAAGGTTCGGTTTAGAGGTTAGGGTTAGGGTTAGGGATAGGGTTATTGTTCGGGTTATGGTTATGGTTAGGGTTAGGGTTAGGGGTTAGTGTTAGTGTTAGTTTTAGTGTTAGGCTTATGGATTAGGGTTAGTGTTAAGGTTAGGGTTAATTTAGGGTTATTTTTAGTGTTTAGGGTTAGGGTAGTGTTAGGGTTAGTGATAGAGTTAAGGTTTAGGTTTATGGTTCGTTTTAGGGATTAGAGTTAGTGTTTGAGTTAGTGTTAGTGTTAGGGTTAGGGTTGGGTTTAGGGTTAGGGTTAGGGATTAGTGTTGGTCTTTAGGGTTAAGGTTAGGGTTAGGGTTCGATTTAGGGTTAGGTTTAGGGATCAGGTTAATGTTAGTGTTAGGGTTAGTGTTAGGGTTAGTGTTGCCATTAGGCGTTATGTTTAGGATTAGGGTTAGAGTTAGGGTGAGGGTTAGGTTTAGGCTTAGGGCTAGGGGTTAGCTTTAGTGTTATGGTTAGGGTTAGGGTTAGTGTTAGGCTAAGGTTTAGGGTTAGAAGTTAGGGTTAGTTTTAGATTTAGGGTTATGGTTAATGTTAATGTTAGGTTTAGGTTTGGGAGTTCGGTTAGGTTTAGGGTTAGGATTAGGGTTGTGGTTAGCATTAAGTTTAGTTATTAGGGTTAGCGTTAGTGTTAGTTTTAGGGTTTGGTTTAGGGATCAGGTTAGGGTTAGTGTTAGGGTTAGGGTTAGGCTTAGGCTTAGGGTTAGAATTATGGTTAGGGCTAGGGTGTTGGTTAGCGTTAGGGCTAGCATTAGGGTTAGGATTGGTTTAGAGGTTACAGTTAGGGTTTTGGATTAGGGTTAGGGTTTGTGTTATAGTTCTGGTTAGGGTAAATTTAGGGTTAGGGTTAGGGTTTAGAGTTAGGTTTAAGTTTATGGGTATGTTTATGGTTAAGGTAAGGTTTAGGTGTTAGGGTTACAGGTTAGGGTAGGGTTAGGGTTAGGTTTAGAGTTTGGTGTTAGGGTTAGGGTTAGGGTTAGGTTTAGGTTTAGTGTTCTGGTTGGGTTAGGGGTTAGAGTTAGGATTAGCTTTAAGGTTAGTGTTAATGTTCGTCTTAGGGTTAGGGTTAGTGTTAGTCTTAGGGTTAGGTTTAGAGTTTAGTGTTATGGTTCGGGTTGGGGTTAGGGTTAGGTTTAGGGTTAGGGTTACAGTTAGATTTATTTTTAGGGTTAGGGTTACAGCTAGGGTTAGGGTTAGTGCTAGGGTTAGGGTTAGCATTAGCGTTAGGGTTAGGGTTAGCGTAAGGATTAAATAATGGGGTTAGGTTTAGGGTTAGGTTTAAGGGTAGGTGTTAAATTTAGGGTTAGTGTTAGTGTTAGGGATTATGGTTAGGGTTTGGCTTAGTGTTAGGGTTAAGTTTACGGTTGGGGTTAGGGTTAGTGTTAGGGATTAGGGTTAGGTTTAAGTTTAGGGATAGGTTTAAGGTTAGTGCTAGGGTGAGGGTTAGGGTTAGGCTTAGTGGTAGAGGTTAGGGTTAGGGTTAGGGTTATGTTTAGGGTTAAGTTTAGGTTTAGGTTTAGGGTTAGTGTTAGGGTTAGGGTTAGGTTTAGGTTTAGGGATTAAGGTTAGTGGTAGTGTTAGGGTTATTGTTAGGGTTAGGGTTAGGCTTAGGGTTAGGGTTTGGGTTAGTTTTAGGTTTAGGTTTAAGGTTAGGCTTAGGGTTATGTTTAGGGTTAGGTTTAGGTTTAGAGTTCTGGTTGGGTTACTGTTAATGTTACTATTTGTGTTAGGCTTAGGTTTAGGGTTAGGTTTAGGGTTAGCATTAGGTTTAGGCTTAGGGTTAGCATTAGGATTAGAGATTAGGGTTCGGTTTATTGTTAGGGTTAGGGTTAGGGTTAATTTAGGGTTCACGTTAGGGTTACGATTAGGGTTAGAATTACGGTTGGTGTTAGTGTTAGGGTTATGTTTACTGTAAGGTGTAGGTTTAGGTTTAGGGTTAGGGTTGCAGTTAGGGTTAGTGTTAGGGATTAGGGTTAGCGTTAGGGTTCGAATTATGGTTAGGGTTAGGGATAGGTTTGGGTTAGAGTTAGAGTTAGAGTTTAGTGTAAGGGTTAGCGTTACGGTTAGTGTCAGAGGTCAGAGTTTTGGTTAGTGTTAGGGTTAGTGTTAGGGTTAGGGTTAGGGTTAGGGTTAGGGTTAGGGTTATGGTTAGGGTAAATTTAGGTTTAGGGTTAGGGTTTAGAGTTAGGTTTAGGTTCAGTGTTATGGTTATGGGTAAGGAAAGGGCTAGTGCTAGGATTAGGATTAGGTTTAGGGTTATGGTTAGGGTTTGCTGAGGGTTATATTTAGGGTTAGGTTTTCGAGTTAGGTGTTAGGCTTTAGGGATTAGTGTTAGGGGTTAGGGTTAGTGTTAGGGTTATGCTTAGGGTTAGTCTTAGGGTTAGGTTTAAATGTAGCGGTTAAATTTAGGGTTAGTGTTAGTGTTAGGGATTAGGATTATGGTTAGCATTATTGTTAGCGTTAGCGTTACTGTTGGGGTTAGGGTTAGTGTTAGGGAATAGGGTTATTGTTACGGTTAGGGATAGGGTTAATGTTCACGCTAGGGTTAGGGTTAGGCATCGGATTAAGGTCAGGGTTCGGGTTCAGTTAGGGTTACCGTTATGGGTAACGGTTAAGGTTAGGATCAGTGTTAGGGTTAGTGTTAGGGTTATGGTTAGGTTTAGGGTTAGGATTTAGGGTTAGTGTTAGGGTTAGTGTTAGGGTTAAGGTTATGCTTATAGTTAGGCTTAGGGTTAGCTTATAGTTAGTGTTAGGGTTAGAGGTCAGGGTTAGGACTACTGTTTGTGTTAGGGTTAGGGGTTATGGTGAGGGGTAAGTTCGGGTTCTGTTTAGGGTTACAGTTATGGTTAGGGTTATGGTTAGGGTTACATTTAGGGTTAGGGTTAGGTTTAGGGTTAAGTTTAAGGTTAATGTTAGGGTTACAGGTTAGGGTTAGGAGTTAGGGGTTAGGGTTAGAGTTAGGGTTATAGCTAGACAGGGTTAGGGTTAGGGTTAGAGTTAGATGTTAGGGTCAGGGTTAAGTTTACTGTTAAAGTTATGGTTATGGTTATTGTTTGGGTTAGAGGTTAGGGTTAGTGTTAGGGGTAGAGTTTAGGGTTAGGGTTAGGTTTAGGGTTAGGGATAGGGTTTTCGTTAGTGTTAAGGTTATGGTTAGGCTCAGGTTTAGGGTTAGGATTAGCATTAGGTTTAGAATTTAGCATAAGTGTTAGGGTTAAGTTTAGGGTTAGAGGTCAGTGTTAGTGTTAGTGTTAGGATTAGTGTTAGGCTTATAGGTTAGGGGTAGGGTTAGTGCTACGGTTAGGGTTAGGGTTAGGTTTAGGGTTAGGGTTATGTTTCCGGTTAGGTTTAGGGTTAGGGTTACGGTTAGAATGTTAGGTTTAGAATTAGGGTTAAAAGTTAGGGTTATATTTAGGGTTAAGGTTAGGTTTAGGGTTATTGTTAGGGTTAAGGCTGGGGTTAGGTGTTAGGTTTATTGTTGTCGTTAGGGTTAGAGAGTAGATTAGGGTTAGGGTGAGTTTTAGGGTTAGGAAAGGGCTTAGGGTTTGAGTTACGGTTTAGAGTTAGGGTTGGGGTTATGGTTACCATTAGCATTAGTGTTAGAGTTCAGTGTTAGTGTTAGGGTTATGGTTTGCGTTAGGTTTAGGGGTATGGTTAGGGATAGGGTTAGCGTTAGCATAAGGATTAGGGTTAGGGTTAGGGTTAGTTTAGCGTTAGTGTTAGTTTTAGGTTTAGGGATTAAGTTTAGTGGTAGTGTTAGGGTTAGGGTTAGGGTTAGGGTTAGAATTAGGGTTAGGGTTAGGCTTTGGGTTAGCATAAGGATTAAAGATTAGGGTTAGGTTTAGGGTTAGGATTTGGGTTAGGTTTAAGTGTAGGGGTTAAGGTTAGTGTTAGTGTAATGGTTAGGGATTAGGGTTAATTTTTTTGTTAGTGTTAGTGTTAGGGTTAAAGTGGGATTAGGGGTAGTGTGACCAATTAGGGTTAGGTTTAGTGTCAGGGATAGGTTTAGGGTTATTGTCAAGTTTAGGGTTAATGTTAGGGTTATGGTTTACAGTTAGGGCTAGGTGTTAGTGTTAATGTTAGGGGTAGAGCTAGACAGGGTTATGGTTAGTGTTAGTGTTAGGTTTATCGTAGGTTTAGGATTAGGTTAGGGTTAGAGTTTAGGGTCTAGGTTGGGGTTAAGGTTAGTGTTAGGGCTAGGAATATTGTTAGGTTTAGAGGTTAGGGTTAGGGCTAGTGTTAAGGTTAGGGTCAGAAGTTAGCATTAGGCTTAGGGTTATGATTAGTTTTAGTGTTTGGGGTATGGTTTTGTGTTAGGGCTATGTTTAGTGTTAGGTGTTAGGGTTAGGGTTTAGGGTTTAGTGTTAGGCGTTAGGGTTAGTGTTAGTGTTAGTGTTATGGTTATGGTTATGGTTATGGTTATGGTTAGGCTTAGTGTTAGGGTTAGAGGTTTAGGGTTAGTGATAGGGTTAAGGTTCGGTTTAGGTTCCGGTTTAGGGATTAGGTTTAGTGTTAGGTTTAGGGTTAGGGTTAGGGTTGGGTTTAGGGTTAGGGTTTGGTATTTGGGTTAGGCTTTAGGGTTAGGGTTAGGGTTAGCGTTAGACTTAGGGTTAGGTTTAGGGATCAGGTTAATGTTAGTGTTAGGGTTAGTGTTAGGCTTAGTGTTGCCCTTAGGCATTATTGTTAGGGTTAGGATTAGGGTTAGAGTTAGGGTTATGGTTAGGTTTAGGTTTTGGGCTAGGTGTTAGCTTTAGTGTTATGGTTAAGGTTAGGGTTAGTGTTAGGCTAAGGTTTAGGGTAGAGGTTGGGTTAGGTTTAGGGTTAGGGTTATGGTTAGTGTTAGAGTTAGGTTTAGGGTTAGGAGTAGGTTTAGGGTTAGGTTTAGGTTTGGGGTTAGGGTTAGTTTTAGTGTTAAGGTTAGGGTTATTGTTAGGCTTAGAGTTTAGTGTTAGGGTTAGGGTTGGGGTTAGTGTCAGAGCTTTGCGTTAGGGCTATGGTTAGAATTAGTTTTAGTGTTTGGGGTAGGGTTTGGCTTAGGTCTATGTTTAGGGTTAGGTTTTAGGTTTTGGGGTTAGGGTTTACTGTTTAGGGTTAGGGGTTACGTTTAGTGTTAGGGTTATGGTTAGGGTTAGGTTTAGGGTGAAGTTTACAGTTAGGGTTAGGTTTAGTGTTAGGCTTAGGGATTAGGGTTAACGTTAAGGTCAGGGTTAAAGTTAGGGTTAGGTTTAGGTTTTAGGGTTAGGGTTAGTGTTAGGGTTAGTGATAGGGTTAAGGTGAGGGTTAGGGTTTGGTTGAAGGATTAGTATTAGTGTTTGAGTTGGTGTTAGGGTTAGGGTTGGGGTTAGGGTTATGTTTAGGGTTAGGGATTATGGTTAGGGTTAGGGTTAGGGTTTGTGTTAGGGTTATGTTTAGGGTAAGGAATAGCATTAGGGTTAGGGTAGGGGTTAGGATTAGCATTAGGGATTAGTGTTAGCGTTAGTGTTTGGCTTAGTGTTAGGGTTAGGGATAGGTTTGGATTAGAGTTAGAATTTAGTGTGTTAGAGTTAGGGTTACAGGTCAGAGTTAGGCTTAGTGTTAGAGCTATGGTTAGGGTAAGTTTAGGGTTAGGGTTAGGGTTTAGAGTTAGGTTTAGGTTTAGGGGTATGTTTATGGTTAGGGTAAGGGTTAGGTGTTAGGGTTAGGTGTTAGTGTTCGGGTTAGGTTTAGGGGTAGATTTTATGTTAGGGTTAGGCTTAGGTTTAATGTTAGGGTTTCGGTTAGGGGTTAGATTTAGGCTTAGGTTTAGGGTTAGTGTTAGTCTTAGGGTTAGGTTTAGAGTTTAGTGTTATGGTTCAGTTTAGTGTTAGTGTTAGGTTTAGGGTTAGGGTTAGGGTTAGGTTTAGATTTATTGTTAGGGTTAGAGTTACGGTTAGGGTTAGGGTTAGTGCTAGGTTTAGGGTTATCGTTAGCGTTAGGGTTAGGTTTAGTGTAAGGTTTAGAGAATGGGGTTAGGTTTAGGGTTAGGTTTAAGGGTAGGTGTTAAAGTTAGTGTTAGTGTTAGGTATTAGGGTTAGGGTTTGGGTTAGTGTTAGGGTTAAGGTTACGGATGGAGTTATAGTTAGTGTTGGGATTAGGCTTCAGTTTAGGTTTAGGGATAGGGTTAAGGTTAGGGCAAGTGTGAGGGTTCAGGTTAGGCTTAGGGGTAGAGGTTATGGTTAGGATTAGGGTTATGTTTAGGGTTAAGTTTTGGTTTAGGTTTAGGGTTACTGTTAGGGTTAGGGTTAGGCTTAGGTTTAGGGATTAAGGTTAGTAGAAGTGTAAGGGTTTGGTGTAGGGTTAGGCTTAGGCTTAGGTTTAGGGTTAGTGTTAGGTTTAGGGTTTAGGTTAGGGTTAGTGTTAGGTTTAGTGTTAGGGTTTGGGTTGTGTTAGGGTTAGTGTTAGTGTTAGTGTTAGGCTTAGGGTTAGGGTTAATGTTAGGGTTAGGGTTAGGGTTAGGGTTAGGGTTAGGGTTAGGGTTAGCATAATGATTAGAGATTAGGGTCAGGTTTAGTGTTGGGTTAGTGTTTGGTTTAGGGTTAATTTAGGGTTCACTTTAGGGTTACAATTAGGGTTAGGATTACAATTGGGGTTAGGGTTAGTTTTAGGGTTAGCGTCAGTGTTAGGGTTATGTTTAGGGTTAGGGTTAGGGTTGGGGTTAGGGTTAGCGTTAGGGATTAGGGTTAGTGTTAGAGTTCGGCTTGGGTTAGGGCTAGGGATAGGGTTGGGTTAGAGTTAGAGTTTAGTGTAAGGGTTAGGGTTATGATTAAGGTCAGAGGTCAGAGTTAGGTTTAGTGTTAGGGTTAGTGTAAGGGTTAGGGTTAGGGTTAGGGATTAGGGTAAGGTTTAGGTTTAGTGTTACAGTTAGGGTAAATTTAGCGTTAGGGTTAGAGTTAGGGTTTAGACTTAGGTTTAGGTTTAGGGTTATGGTTATGGGTAAGGTAAGTGCTAGTGTTAGGGTTAGGATTAGGTTTAGGGTTATGGTTAGGGTTTTCATGAGGGTTATGTTTAGGGTTAGGTTTTAGGGTTAGGGGTTAGGGTTTAGGGTTTAGCATTAGGGGTTAGGGTTAGTGTTAGGGTTATGGTTATCGTTAGGGTTAGGGTTAGCGTAAGGATTAGAGAATAGGGTTAGGTTTAGGGTTAGGCTTAGGGTTAGGTTTAATGGTAGGGGTTAAGTTTAGTGTTAGTATTAGTGTTAG
The DNA here is from genome assembly GCF_034190915.1 of Cavia porcellus. Classification (NCBI taxonomy): domain Eukaryota; kingdom Metazoa; phylum Chordata; class Mammalia; order Rodentia; family Caviidae; genus Cavia; species Cavia porcellus. The sequence continues at coordinate 8,975,519 of NW_026947518.1, forward strand.
GGATTAGGGTTAGGGTTTGGGTTATTGTTAGCATTAGGGTTACTGTTGGGGTTAACGTTAGTGTTAGGGATTAGGGTTATTATTACGGTTAGGGATAGCATTAGTGTTAGGGCTAGGTTGCGGGTTAGGCATCAGGTTATTGTCAGGGTTAGGGTTCATTTAGGGTTACCATTATGGGTAAGGGTTAAGGTTAGGATCTGTGTTAGGGATAGGGTTAGGGTTAGGATTTAGGGTTAGGGTTAGGGTTAGTGTTAGGGTTAGCGTTATGGTTATAGTTAGGTTTAGGATTAGTGTTATGGTTAGTGTTAGGGTTAGAGGTCAGGGTTAGGACTCATGTTAGGGTTAGGGTTAGGATTAGGCGTTAGGGTGAGGGTTAATTTAGGGTTCTATTTAGGGTTACAGTTAGGGTTAGTGTTACGGTTAGGGTTAAGTTTAGGTTTAGGGTTAGGTTTAAGGTTAAGTTTAGGGTTAATGTTAGGGTTACGGGTTAGAGTTAGGAGTTAGGGGTTAGATTAGATTTAGGGTTATAGCTAGACAGGGTTAGGGTTAGGGTTATTGTTCAGGTTACGGTTATCGTAGGGTTAGGGTTAGGGTTAGGGTTAGAGACTAGGGTCAGGGTTAAGGTTAGTGTTAGGGTTAGGGTTAATATTCGGGCTAGAGGTTAGGGTTAGGGTTAGGGGTAGAGGTTAGGGTTAGGGTTAGGGTTAAGGTTAGGTATAGAGTTAGTGTTAGTGTTAGTGTTAGGGTTCGAGGGTAGAGGTTAGTGTTAGGTTTAGGGTTAGGGTTTTGGTTAGTGTTAGGTTTATGGTTAGACTTAGGGTTAGGGTTACGATTAGCATTAGGTTTAGAATTTAGGGTAAGGGTTAGCATTAGGTTTAGGGTTAGTGGTCAGGGTTAATGTTAGTGTTAGGATTAGTGTTAGGGTTACAGGTTAGGGGTAGTGTTAGTGCTACCATTAGAGTTAGGGTTAGGTTTAGGGTTAGGGTTATTATTCCGGTTAGGTTTAGGGTTAGGGTTATGGTTAGAGGGTAAGGGTTAGAATTAGGGTTAGAAGTTAGGGATATATTTAGGGTTAAGGTTAGGGTTAAAGTTAGGTTTAGGGTTAGTGTTAGGATTAAGGCTGGGGTTAGGGGTTAGGTTTATTGTTATGGTTAGGGTTAGAGATTAGGGTTAAGGTTAGGGTGAGTGTTAGGTTTAGGAAAAGTGTTAGGGTTTGAGTTACGGGTTAGAGTTAGGGTTAGGGTTAGGTTTACCGTTAGGGTTAGGGTTAGAGTTTAGTGTTAGGGTTAGGGTTACGGTTTGCGTTAGGTTTAGGGTTAGGGTTAAGGATAGGTTTACAGTTACCGTAAGGTTTAGGGTTAGGTTTAGGTTTAGGTTTAGGGTTAGCTTTAGGGTTAGTTTTAGGTTTAGGGATTAAGGTTAGTGGTAGTGTTAGTGAGGGTTAGGATTAGGTTTAGGGTTAGGGTTAGGCTTAGAGTTAGGGTTAGGTTTAGTGTTAGGGTTAGGGTTATGGTTAGGGTTAGCATAAGGATTAGAGATCAGCGTTAGTTTTAGGGTTAGGGTTTGGGTTAGGTTTAAGTGTAGGGGTTAAGGTTAGTGTTAGTGTAAGTGTTAGATATTAGGGTAAGTATTTTTTGTTAGTGATAGGGTTAGGGTTAATGTTGTGGTTAGGGGTATTGTTATCAATTAGGGTTAGGGTTAGCGTCAGGGATAGGTTTAGGGTTAGTGTCATGTTTAGAGTTATTGTTAGGGTTTTGGGTTACGGTTAGGGCTAGGTGTTAGGATTAGTGTTAGGGTTAGAGCTAGACAGGGTTAGGGTTAGCGTTAGTGTTAGCTTTATCGTAGGGTTATCGTTAGAGTTAGGGTTAGAGTTTAGTTTCAGGGTTGGGGTTAGGGTTATTGTTAGGTTTAGAGGTTAGGGTTAGGGCTAGGGTTAGGGTTAGGGTCAGAGGTTAGCGTTAGGGTTAGGATTAGGTTTAGGTTTAGTGTTTTGGGTAGGGTTTTGTGTTAGAGCTCTGTTTAGGGTTAGGTTTCAGGGTTAGGTGTTAGGGTTTAGTGTTTAGGGTTAGGGGTTAGGGTTAGTGTTAGGGTTATTGTTATGGTTAGGGTTAGGGTAAGGGTTAGAGGTTTAGGGTTAGTGATAGGGTTAAGGTTCGGTTTAGAAGTTAGGGTTAGGGTTAGTGATAGGGTTAGAGTTATGGTTATGGTTATGGTTATGGTTAGGGGTTAGTGTTAGGGTTAGGTTTAGTGTTAGGCTTAGTTATTAGGGTTAGTGTCAAGGTTAGTGTTAAGTTAGGGTTAGGTTTAGGGTTAGGGTTAGTGTTATGGTTAGTGATAGGGTTAAGGTTAGGTTTAGTGTTCGGTTTAGGGATTAGGGTTAGTGTTTGAGTTAGTGTTAGTGTTAGGGTTAGGGTTGGGTTTAGGTTTAGGGTTAGGGATTAGGGTTAGGCTTTTTCGTTAGGGTTAGGTTTAGGGTTAGGCTTAGGGTTAGGTTTAGGGATCAGGTTAATGTTAGGGTTAGGGTTAGTTTTTAGGATTTGTGTTGCCATTGGGCATTAGGTTTAGGGTTAGCATTAGGGTTAGAGTTAGGGTTAGGGTTAGGGTTAGGGTTAGGGTTAGGCCTAGGGTTTAGCTTTAGTGTTATGATTAGGGTTATGGTTAGTGTTTGGCTGAGGCTTAGGTTTAGAGTTTAGGTTTAGGTTCAGGGTCAGGGTTATGGTTAGTGTTAGGGTTAGGTTTAGGTTTAGGAGTAGGGTTAGTGTTCGGATTAGTGTTGGGGTTAAGGTTAAGGTTAGGGATTAGGATTAGCGTTAGTGTTAGGCTTAGGGTTACAGTTAGGGATCCGGTTAGGGTTAGTGTTAGGGTTAGCATTGGGTTTAGGGTTAGGATTATGGTTAGGGTTAGGGTTAGGGCTAGCGTTAGGGTTACGGTTCAGGTTAGAGGTTACGGTTAGGGTTAGTGTCAGTGTTAGGGTTAGGCGTTAGAGTGAGGTTTAATTTAGGTTTTAGTTTGGGGTTACTATTAGGGTTATGATTGCTGTTAGGGTTAGTGTTAGGGTTAAGTTTAGTGTCAAGTTTAGGCGTAATGTTAGGGTAACGGTTCAGGGTTAGGTTTAACTTTAGTGTTAGGTTTAGGGAGTAGGGTTAGGGTTAGGGTTAGAATTTAGTGTTAGGGTTGGTGTTAGGTTTAGTATTAATGTTAGGCTTATTGCTAGGTTTAGAGTTTAGGGTTAGGGCTAGTTTTAGGGTTAGTGTCAGAGCTTTGTGTTAGGGTTATGGTTAGGATTAGGTTTAGGGTTTTGGGTAGGGTTTGGTTAGGGCTATGTTTAGGTTAGGTTTTAGGGTTAGGGGTTAGGGTTAAGGGTTTAGGGTTAGGAGTTATTGTTAGTGGTAAGGTTATGGTTATGGTTAGGGTTAGGTTTAGGGTTAGAGGGTTACACTTAGTGTTCGGGTTAAGGTTAGGTTTAGAGTTTAGGGTTAGGAATAGGTTTAGAGTTATGGTTATGGTTAGGGTTAGGATTAGGATTTGGGGTAGGGTTAGGGTTAGGGTTAGTGTTAGGGTTAGGGTTATGGTCATTATTAAGGTTATGATTAGGGTGACGGTTAGGGTTAGGTTTAGGTTTAGTGTTAGGCTTAGGGATTAGGGTTAATGTTAAGGCAGAGTTAAAGTTAGGGTTTGGTTTACGGTTTAGTGTTAGGGTTAGTGTTAGAATTAAGCTTAGGTTTAGGGTTTGGTTGAAGGATTAGTATTAGTGTTTGAGTTAGTGTTAGGGTTAGCATTATGGATTAGGGTTAGGGTTAGTGATTAGGTTTAGGGTTAGGGTTAGGGTTAGTGTTAGGGTTATGTTTAGGGAAAGAGTAGGGTTAGGGTTAGTGTTATGGTTGTGGTTAGGTTTAGCTTTAGGGATTAGTGGTAGCGTTAGGGTTCAGCTTAGTGTTAGGGTTAAGGATAGGGTTGGATTAGAGTTAGAATTTAGTGTAAGGGTTAGGGTTCGGGTTAGGGTTAGAGGTCAGAATTAGGGTTAGGGTTAGTGTTAGGGTTAGGGTTAGGGAAAATTTAGGGTTACGGTTAGGGTTTAGAGTTAGGTTTAGGTTTAGGGGTATGTTTATGGTTAGGGTAAGGGTTAGGTGTTAGGGTTAGGGGTTAGGGTTAGGGTTAGGGTTAGGGTTAGGGTTAGTTTTAGGGTTAGGGTTAGGGTTAGGGTTAGTCTTAGGGTTAGGTTTAGAGTTTAGTGTTATGGTTCGTGTTAGTGTTAGGGTTAGGTTTATGTTTAAGTTTAGGGTTAGGGTTAGAGTTATTGTTAGGTTTAGGGATATGGTTATGGGTAACGTTAGTGCTAGCGTTAGGGCGGGCGTTAGCTTTAGTGTTAGGGTTAGCGTAAGAGTAGACCATGGGGGTAGGGTTAGTTTTAGGTTTAGAGATTAAGGTTAGTGGTAGTCTTAGTGTTAGGGTTAGGGTTCGGGTTACGGTTAGGTTTAGAGTCAGGGTTAGGTTTAGTGTTTGGGTTAGGGTTATTGTTAGGATTAGGGTTATTTTTACGTTTAGAGGTTAGGGTTAGGGCTAGGGTTAGGTTTAGGGTCAAAAGCTAGCGTTAGGGTTCGGGTTAGGATTAGGTTTAGGGTTTTGGGTAGGGTTTTGTTTTAGGGCTATGTTTAGGGTTAGGTTTTAGGGTTAGGCATTAGGGTTTAGGGTTTAGGGTTAAGGGTTAGAGTTAGTGTTAGTGTTATGGTTATGGTGATGGTTATGGTTAGGGTTAGGGTTAGGGTTAAGGTTTAGGGTTAGTGATAGGGTTAAGGTTCGGTTTGGATGTTAGGGTTAGGGTTAGGGATAGTGTTAGAATTATGGTTATGGTTAGGGTTAGGGGTTAGGGTTAGGGTTAGGTTTAGTGGTAGGCTTAGGGATTAGGGTTAGGGTTAGGGCTAGCATTAGAGTCAGGGTTTGGTTTAGAGGTTATGGTTAGGGTTAGTGTTAGGGTTAGAGTTAGGGTTAGGCGTTAGGCTGAAGGTTAATTTAAGGTTCAATTTAGGGTTACGATTAGGGTTAGGATTACGCTTAGGGTTAGGGTTAGTGTTAGGTTTAAGGTTAGTGTCAAGTTTAGGGTTAATGTTAGGGTTACAGGTTATGTTTGGGGCTAGGGGTAAGGATAAGTGTTAGGGTTAGAGTAAGACAGGGTTGGGGTTAGGGTTAGTGTTAGGTTTATCATAGGTTAGGGTTAGAGTTAGGGCTAGAGTTTAAGTTCAGGGTTGGGGTTCGGTTTAGTGATAAGGTTAGGTTTATTGTTAGGTTTAGAGTTAGGGCTAGGGTTAGAGTTAGGGTCAGAGCTTTGCTTTACGGTTATGGTTAGGATTACGTTTAGTGTTTTAGGTAGGGTTTGGCTTAGGACAATGTTTAGGGTTAGGTTTTAGTGTTTGGGGTTAGGGTTTAGGATTTAGGGTTAGGGGTTAGGGTTAGTGTTAGGGTTATGGTTAGGGTTAGGGTTAGGTTTAGGGTTAGAGGGTTAATGTTAGGGTTAAGATTAGGTTTAGGGTTAGCGGATTAGTGTTAGCATTAAGGTTAGGTTTAGAGGTTACGATTAGGGTTAGGAATAACATTAGAGTTATGGTTATGGTTATGGTTAGGGTTAGTGTTAGGGTTAGGGTAATGATTATGCTTAGGGTTATGATTAGGGTGACGATTAGGGTTAGGGTTAGGTTTAGTGTTAGGGTTTGGGTTAGGGGTTAGAGTTATTCTTAGGTTTAGGGTTAGTGTTAGGGTTAGGTTTAGGGTTAGTGTTAGTCTTAGGGTTAGGTTTAGATTTTAGTGTTTTTTCGGGTTAGGGTTAGGTTTAGTATTAGAGTTAGATTTATTGTTAGCGTTAGGGTTACGGTTAGGGTAAGGGTTAGTGCTAGGTTTAGGGTTAGCGTTAGCGTTAGGGTTAGTGTTAGTGTAAGGATTAGAGAATGGGGTTAGGTTTAGGGTTAGATTTAATGTTAGGTTTAAGAGTAGGTGTTAAAGTTAGGGTTAGTGTTAGTGTTAGGAATTAGCATTAGGGTTTGGGTTAGTGTTAGAGTTAAGGTTCCAGTTGCGGTTATGGTTAGTGTTAGGGATTAGGGTTAGGTTTAGGTTTAGGTATAGGGTTAAGGTTTGGGCTAGGGTGAGGGTTAGTATTAGGCTTAGAGGTAGAGTTTATGGTTTGGGTAAGGGTTATGTTTAGGGTTAAGTTTAGGTTTAGGTTTAGGGTTAGTATTAGGGATAGTGTTAGGTTTAGGTTTAGGGATTAAGGTTAGTGCTAGTGTTAGTGTTAGGGTTAGGCTTAGGCTTAGGGTTAGGGTTAGGTTTAGGGTTAGTTTTAGGTTTAGGGTTAAGGTTAGGGTTAGTGTTAGGGTTAGGTTTAGCGTTAGTGTTCGGGTTGGGTTAGGTTTAGTGTTAGTGTTAGGCTTAGGGTTAGGGTTAGGGTTAGGGTTTGGTTTAGGCTTAGGTTTAGCATAAGGATTAGAGATTAGGGTTAGGTTTAGTGTTAGGGTTAGGATTAGGGTTAGGGTTAATTTAGGGTTCACTTTAGGGTTACAATTAGGTTTAGGATTAGGTTTGGAGTTAGGGTTAGGGTTAGGTTTAGGGTCAGTGTTAAGGTTATGTTTAGGTTTAGGAGTAGGTTTAGGTTTAGGGTTAGGGTTGGGGTTAGTGTTTGTGTTAGCATTAGGGATTAGGTTTAGCGTTAGGGTTCAGCTTAGTGTTAGGGTTAGGGATAGTGTCGGGTTAGAGTCAGAGTTTAGTGTAAGGTTTAGGGTTACTGTTAGTGTCAGAGGTCAGAGAGGGTTAGTGTTAGGGTTTGGGTTAGGGTTAGTGTTAAGGTTAGGGATTAGTGTTAGGGTTAGGGTTAGGGTTACAGTTAAGTTAAATTTAGGTTTAGGGTTAGAGTTAGGGTTTTGAGTTAGGTTTAGGTTATGGGTTATCGTTAGGGTTTGGCTGAGGCTTATGTTTAGGGTTATGTTTTAGGGTTAGGGGTTAGGGTTTTGGGTTTAGTGTTAGGGGTTAGGGTTAGTGTTAGTGTTATGGTTATGGATAGGGTTAGGGTTAGCATAAGGATTAGAGAATAGGGTTAGGTTTAGGGTTAGCCTTAGGGTTAGATTTAATAGGGGTTTATGTTAGTGTTAGCATTAGTGTTAGAGATTAGGGTTAGGTTTACCATTAGGTTTAGGGTTAGAGTTTAGTGTTAGGGTTAGGGTTACGGTTTGCGTTAGGTTTAGGGTTAGGGTTATGGATAGGGTTAGGGTTAGGGTTTCAGTTAGGGTTGGGTTAGGGTTAGGGTTAGCGTTAGCATAAGGATTAGAGATAAAGATTTGGTTTAGGGTTAGGGTTTGTGTTAGGTTTAAGTGTAGGGGTTAAGGTTAGGCTTAGTGTAAGTGTTAGGGATTAGCGTTTGTGTTTTTGTTAGTGTTAGGGTTAGGGTTACGGTTGGGGTTATGGTTAGTGTTACCAATTAAGGTTAGGGTTACTGTCAGGGATAGGGTTAGGGTAAGAGTTAGGATTAGGGTTAGGTTTAGGGTTAGGTCTAGCGTTAGGGTTAGGGTTAGTGTTAGGGTTAACATTACGGTTAGTGTTAGGGTTGGGGTTAGGGTTAGTGTTAGGGATTAGGTTTAGTGTTAGTGTAAGGGTTAGGGTTAGGGTTAGGGTTAGGGTTACCTTAGTGGTTTGTGTTAGGGTTGGATTAGAGTTTTATAGGTTTAGGGTAGGGTTAAGGTTAGGGTTAGTGGTTAGGGTTATGTTTATGGTTAGGGCTAGCATTAGGGTATGGGTTCTAGTTAGATGTTACGGTTACAGTTAGTGTTAGGGTTAGGGTTAGGCTTAGGAGTTAGGGTGAGTGTTAATTTAGGGTTCACTTTAGTGTTACGATTAGGATTAGGTTTATGGTTAGGGTCAGGGTTAGGATTAGGATTAGGGATTAGGGTTAGAGTTAGTGTTAGGGTTAGAGTTATGGTTAGGGTAAATTTAGCGTTAGGGTTAGGGTTTAGAGTTAGGTTTAGGTTTAGGGGTATGTTCATGGTTAGGGTAAGGGTTAGCTGTTAGTCTTAGGGGTTAGGGTTAGGCTTAGGTTTAGGGTTAGGTTTAGTGTTAGGGTTTGTGTTATGGGTTAGAGTTAGGCTTAGGTTTAGGGTTAGTGCTAGTGTTAGTAATAGGGTTAGGGTTAGTGTTAGTCTTAGGGTTTGATTTAGAGTTTAGTGTTATGGTTCGGGTTAGGGTTGTGGTTAGGTTTAGGGTTATACTTTTTGTTAGGGTTAGGGTAACGTTTAGGGTTGGAGTTAGTGCTAGGGTTAGGGTTAGCATTAGTGTTCGGATTATGGTCAGCGTAAGGATTAGAGAATGGGGTTAGTTTTAAGCTAAGTTTTAGGGTTAGGTTTATGGGTAGGTGTTAAAGTTAGGGTTAGTGTTAATGTTTGGGATTAAGGTTAGGGTTTGGGTTAGTTTTAGGGTTAAGGTTACAGTTGGAGTTAGGGTTAGTGTTAGGGATTAGGGTTAGGTTTAGGTTTAGGGATAGGGTTAATGTTAGGGCTAGTGTGAGGCTTAGGGTTAGGCTTAGGGGTAGAAGTTAGGGTTTGGGTTAGGGTTATGTTTAGGGGTAAGTTTACGTTTAGATTTAGGGTTAGGGTTAGGTTTAGGTTTAGGGTTTAAGGTTAGTGGTAGTGTTAGGGTTAGGGATAGGGTTAGTGTTAGAGTTACGGTTGGGTTAGTGTTAGGCTTAGGGTTAGGGTTATGGTTAGGGTTAGTTTTAGGGTGAGGGTTAGAGGTAGGCTTAGGGTTAGCATAAGGATTAGAGATTAGGGTTAGGTTTAGTGTTAGTGTTAGTTAGGTTTAGGGTTAATTTTGGTTTCACTTTAGGGTTACGATTAGGGTTAGGATTACGGTTAGGGCTAGGGTTATGGTTATTGTTAGCATTAGGTTTAGTGTTGGGTTATGTTTAGGGTTAGGAGTAGGGTTAGGGTTAGGGTTAGTGTTAGCATTAGGGATTAGGGTTAGCATTAGTGTTCGGCTTAGGGTTAGGGTTAGGGATATGGTTGGGTTAGAGTTAGAGTTTTGTGTAAGTGTTAGGGTTAGCGTTAGGGTTAGAGGTCAGAGTTAGGCTTAGTGTTAGGGTAGGGTTAGGGTTATAGTTAGGCTTAGGGTTAGCGTTATGGTTAGTGTTAACGTTAGAAGTCAGGGTTAGGACTAGTGTTAGGGTTCGGGTTAGGGTTAGGATTTGGTGTTAGGGTGAGGGTTAAGTTAGGATTCTGTTTAAGGCTGCAATTAGGGTTAGGGTTAGGGTTAGGGTTAGGGTTACAGTCAGGGTTACGGTTAGGGTTAGGGTTAGGTTTAGGGTTAAGTTTACGGTTAATATTAGGGTTACGGGTTAGGGTTAGGAGTTAGGGGTTAGGATTAGAGTTAGGGTTATAGCTAGACAGGGTTAGGTTTAGGGTTAGTGTTCAGGTTACGGTTATCGTAGGGTTAGGGCTAGGGTTAGGGTTAGAGATTAGGGTCAGAGTTAAGGTTAGTGTTAGTGTTAGGGTTAGGGTTAATGTTCGGGTTAGAAGTTAGGGTTATGGTTAGGGGTAGAAGTTAGGGTTAGGATTAGGGTTAAGTTTAGGTATAGAGTTAGTGTTAGATTTAGTGGTAGGGTTAGAGGTTAGTGTTAGGTTTAGGGTTAGGGTTTTGGTTAGTGTTAGGGTTATGGTTAGGCTTAGTTTTAGGGTTAGGATTAGCATTAGGTTTAGAATTTAGGGTAAGGGTTAGGGTTAGGGTTAGAGGTCAGGTGTAGTGTTAGTGTTAGGATTAGTGTTAGGGTTACATGTTAGGGGTAGGGTTAGTGCTACAGTTAGAGTTAGGGTTAGGTTTAGGGTTAGGGTTATATTTCCGGTTAGGTTTAGTGTTAATGTTACGTTTAGAGGGTTAGAGTTAGAATTATGGTTAGAAGTTAGGGTTATATTTAGGTTTAAGGTTAGGTTAGAGTTAGGGTTAGGGTTAGTGTTAGGTTTAAGGCCTGGGTTAGGTGTTAGGTTTTTTGTTATGGTTAGGGTTATGGTGAGTGTTAGGGTAAGGAAAAGGGTTAGGGTTTGAGTTATGGTTTAGAGTTTGGGTTAGCGTTAGGGTTACCGTTAGGGTTAGGGTTAGCGTTAGAGCTTAGTTTTAGGGTTAGGGCTTGCATTAGGTTTAGGTTTAGGGTTAGGGATAGGGTTAGGGTTAGCGTAAGGATTAGGGTTAGGGTTAGGTTTAGCATTAGGATTAGTTTTAGGTTTAGGGATTAAGATTAGTGGTAGTGTTAGGATTAGGGTTAGGGTTAGGTTTAGGTTTAGGGTTAGAGTTAAGGTTAGGTTTAGTGTTAGTGTTAGGTTTAGGGTTAGGCTTAGCATAAGGATTAGGGATTAGGGTTACATTTAGGGTTAGGGTTTGGGTTATGTTTAAGTGTAGGGGTTAAGATTAGTGTTAGTGTAAGGGTTAGGCATTAGGGTTAGTTTTTTGTTAGTGTTAGGGTTGGGGTTAATGTTGGGGTTAGGGTAGTGTTACCAATTAGGGTTAGGATTAGGGTCAGGGATAGGTTTAGGTTTAGTGTTCAGTTTAGGGTTAATGTTAGGGTTACGGTTTACGGTTAGGGCTAGGGGTTAGGATTAGTGTTAGGGTTAGAGCTAGACAGGGTTAGGGTTAGGGTTAGTGTTAGGTTTATCATAGTGTTAGTGTTAGGGTTAGGGTAGAGTTTAGGGTCAGGTTTTAGCTTAGGGTTAGCGTTTGGGTTAGGGTTATTGTTAGGTTTAGAGGTTGGGTTTAGGGCTAGGGTTAGAGTTAGTGTCAGAGGTTAGCATTAGGGTTAGGGTTAGTATTAGGTTTAGGGTTTTGGGTAGTTTTTGTGTTAAGGCTATGTTTAGGGTTAGGCATTAGGATTAGGGGTTAGAGTTTAGGGTTTAGGGTTTAGCATTTTGGTTAGGGTTAGTGTTAGTGTTACGGTTATGGTTAGGGTTAGGTTTAGGGTTAGAGGTTTACGGTTAGTGATAGGGTTAAGGTTCGGTTTAGAGGTTAGGGTTAGGGTTAGGGATAGGGTTAGAGTTATGGTTATGGTTATGGTTATGGTTATGGTTAGGGTTAGGTTTTAGGGTTAGGGTTAGGGTTAGGGTTAGTATTAGGTTTAGGGTTAGGGTTACGGTTATGGATAGGTTTATGATTAGGGTGATGGTTAGGTTTAGGTTTAGGTACAGTGTTAGGCTTAGAAATTAGGGTTAGTGTTAAGGTTTATGGTTAATTTAGAGTTAGGTTTAGGGTTTAGTTTTAGCGTTAGTGTTAGGGTTTGCGTTTGGGTTTAGAGTTTGGCTTAGGTTTAGGTTTAGTGTTAGTGTTAGGGTTAGGGTTAGTGTTAGTCTTAGGGTTAGCTTTAGAGTTTAGTGTTAGGGTTCAGGTTAGGGTTAGGTTTATGTTTAGGGTTAGGGTTAGGGTTAGATTTATTTTTAGGGTTAGGGTTAGGTTTAGTGCTAGGTTTAGGGTTAGCGTTAGAGTTAAGTTTAGGGTTAACATATGGATTAGAGAATGGGGTTAGGTTTAGGGTTAGGTTAGGATTAGGTTTAAGGGTAGGTGTTAAGTTTAGTGTTAGGGATTAGTTTAGGGTTTGGCTTAGTGTTACGGTGAAGTTTACAGTTGAATTTAGGGTTAGTGTTAGGGTTAGGTTTAGGGATAGTGTTAAGGCTAGGGCTAGGATGAGGGTTAGGGTTAGGGTTAGGGGTAGAGGTTAGGGTTAGCGTTAGGGATAGGGTTAAGGTTAAGTTTAGGGTTAAGGTTAGGTTTAGGGTTAGGTTTAGGTTTAGGTTTAGTTTCAGGGATTAAGGTTAGTGATATTTTTATGGTTAGGGTTATGGTTAGATTTAGGTTTAAGGTTAGGGTTAGGCTTATGGTTAGCATAAGGATTAAAGATTAGGCTTAGGTTTAGTGTTAGGCTTTGGGTTAGGTTTAAGGGTAGGTGTTAAGGTTAGGCTTAGTGTAAATGTTTGGGATTAGGGTTAGTGTTTGTGTTAGTGTTAGTGTTAGTGTTAGTGTTAAGTTTGGGGTTAGGTTTTGTGTTACCCATTAGGGTTAGTGTTAGGATTAGGGATAGGGTTAAGGTTAGGCTTAGGGTTAGGCTTCACGTTAGGGTCAGCGATAGTGTTTGGTTTAGTGTTAGTGTTAGGGTTAGGTTTATGGTTCGTGTGCGGGTTTGGTTTAGGGCTAACATTAGAGTGAAGATTACGTTTTGTGTTATGGTTAGGGTTGGGGTTAGGGTTAGTGTTATGGATTACAGTTTAGGTAGGGTTAGGGTTAGGGTTAGGGGTTAGGATTAGTCTTAAGGTTGGAGCTAGACAGAGTTAGGTTTAGGGCTGGTGTTATGTTTATCGTAGAGTTAGGATTAGGGTTAGTTTTAGGGTCAGAGTTTAGGGTCAGGGTTGGGGTTAGGGTTAGTGTTAGGGTTAGGGTAATTGTTAGGTTTAGAGGATAGGGTTAGGGTTAGTGTTAGGGTTAGGGTAATTGTTAGGGTTATAGGATAGGGTTAGGTTTAGTGTTAGGTTTAGGGTTAGTGTTATGGTTATCATTATGGTTAGTTTTTGGTTTAGGGATTAAGGATAGCGGTAGTGTTAGGGTTAGGTTTAGGGATAGAGTTAGGGTTAGGTTTAGTGTTAGGGTTAGGATTAGAATAAGGATTAGAGATTAGGGTTAGGCTTAGGGTTAAGTTTAAGTGTAGGGTTTAAGTTTAGTGGTAGCGTAAGGGTTAGGGATTAGCGTTAGGTTTTTTGTTAGTGTTAGGGTTAGGCTTAAGTTTGGGGTGAGGTAGCATAGGTTTCTAAAACACATCACGGGGTGGTTTGCATTGGGAGAGTCTCTAACAGGCCATTAACATGTAGGAGTGAAAGAAAAATCACCAGATGATGTGAATCGGGAGGGTCTGAATTAGGATAGGCAGTGAGTGGCAATGTAGAAGGGAGAAAAGACCATGGGGTGTTGAGCATGCGGAGGTCCTGAAACAAGATATGGCAATATGGGGTAGGTTTCTAAAAAACATCACGGGGTGGTGCACAATGGGAGGGTCTCTCACAGGCCATTGACACATAGGAGTGAGAGAAAAATCGCAGGGTGGTGTGAAACGGGAGGGTCTGAATTAGGATAGGCAGTGAGTGGCAATGTAGGATGGAGAAAATCACCACGGGGTGGTGAGCATGGGGAGGTCCCAAAACATGCAGTGGCACTGTAGGATAGGTTTCTAAAAAACATCACAGGATGGTACGCATTAGGATGGTCTCTAACAGGTCATTCACATGTAGTAGTGAGAGAAACATAACAGGGTTGTGTGAATCGGCAAGGCCTGAATTAGGATAGGCAGTTAGTGGCAATGTAGGATGGAGAAAAGCACAATGGGGTTGTGAACATGGGGAGGTCCCGAAACATGCAGTGGCAATGTAGGATAGGTTTCTAAAAATCAACAGGGGGTGGTGTGAATCGGGAGGGTCTGAATTATGATAGGCAGTGAGTGGCAATTTGGGATTGAGAAAATCACCCCGGGGTGGTGAGCAAGGGGAAACCCGAAACATGCAGTGGCAAAGTAGAATATGTTTCTAGAAAATATCACGGTGTGGTGTGCATTGGGAGGGTCTATAACAGGCCATTCACATGTAGGAGTGAGAGAAACATCACAGGGTGGGGTGAATCGGGAGTGTCTCAATAAGTATATGCAGTGAGTGGCAATGTAGAATGGAGAAAAGCACCTCGGGGTGGTGCGCATTGGGACAGTCTCTAATAGGCCATTCACAAGTAGGAGTGAGAGAAACACGACTGTTGGTGTGAATCGATAGGGGCTGAAATAGGATAGGCAGTGAGTGGCAATGCATGATGGAGAAAAACACCACGGGGTGGTGAGCATAGGGAGGTCTGGAAACATGCAGTGGCAAAGTAGGATAGCTTTCCGAAAAACATCACGGGGTGGTGCACATTGGGAGGGAATCTAACAGCTCATTCACATGTAGAAGTGAGAGAAACATCACAGGGTGGTGGGAATTGGGAGGGTCTGAATTAGGATAGGCTGTGAGTGGCAATGTAGGATGGCGAAAAGCACCACGGGTTGATGAGCATGGGGAGGTCCCAAAACATGTAGTGGCATTGTCAGATAGCTTTCTGAAAAACATTACTGGGTGGTGTGCATTGGGAGGGTCTCTAACAGGCCATTCACATATAGGAGTGAGAGAAACATCACCAGGTGTTGTGAATGGGGAGGGTCTGCATTACGATATGCAGTGAATGGCAATGTAGGATGGAGAAAAGCACCATGGGGTGATAAGCATGGGGAGGTTCCAAAATATGCAGTTCCAATGTAGGCTAGCTTTCTAAAAACCATGAAGGAGTGGTGCGCATTGGTAGGGTCTCTAACAGGTCATTCACATGTAGGAGTGAAAGAAATATCATGGGGTGGTGTAAAACGGGGAGGCCTGAGTTAAGATAGGCAGTGAGTGGCCATGTAGAATAGAGAAAAGCACCGCAGGTTTGTGCCAATTGGGAGGGTCTCTAACAGGCCATTTACATGTAGAAGTGAGAAAAACATCACGAGGTGGTGTGAATCAGGAGGGTCTGAATTAGGATAGGCACTAAGTGGCATTGTAGGATGGGGAGAAAAGCACCTAAAGGTGGTGAGCAAGGAGAGGTACCAAAATATGCAGTGGCAATGTAGGATAGGTTTCTGAAAAACATCACGGGGTGGTGTGCATTGGGAGGGACTCTAACAGGCCAATCACATGTAGGAGTGAGACAAACATAACTGAGTGGTGTGAATCGGGATGGTCGAAATTAGGATAGGCAGTGAGTGGCAATGTAGGGTGGAGAAAAGTACCACAGGGTGGTGAGCATGGGGAAGTCCAAAAAAATGCAGTGGAAATGTAGGATAGATTTGTAAGAAACATCATAACGTGGTGCGCAATGGGAGGATATCTAACAGGCCATTGACATGTAGGAGTGAGAGAAATGTCACGGGGTCGTGTGAATCGCAAGTGTCTGAATTAGAAAAGCAAGTGAGTCGCAATGTAGGATGAAGAAAGCACCATGGGGTCGTGAGCAAGGTGAGGTCCCGAAACATGCAGTGGCAATGTAGGATAGATTTCTGAAAAACATCACGGAGTGGTGTGCATTGGGAGGGACTCTAACAGACCAATCACATGTAGGAGTGAGACAAACATCACTGGGTGGTGTGAATCGAGATGGTCGAAATTAGGATAGGCAGTGAGTGGCAATGTAGGGTGCAGAAAAGGACCACAGGGTGGTGAGCATGGGGAAGTCCCGAAAAATGCAGTGGAAATGTAGGATAGATTTGTAAGAAACATCATAAGGTGGTGCACAACGGGAGGGTCTCTAACAGGCCATTCACATGTAAGAGTGAGAAAAGCATCATGGCATGGTGTGAATTGGGAGAGTCTCAAATGATAGGCAGTGAGTGGCAATGTAGGATCGATAAAAGCACCACGTGGTGGCGCGCATTGGTAGGGTCTCTAACAGGGCATTCACATGTAGGAGTGAGAGAAACATCACGGGGTGGTGTGAATCGGGAGGGTATGAATTAGGATAGGCAGGGAGTGGCAATGTAGGTTGGAGAATAGCACCAGGGTGTGGTGACCATGGGGAGGTCCCGAAACATGCAGTGGCAATTCAGAACAGGTTTCTGAAAAACATCACGCAGTGGTGCGCATTTGGAGGGCTCTAACAGGCCATTCACATATAGGAGTGAGAGAAAAATCACGGGGTGATGTGAATCAGAGGGTCTGAATTAGGATAGGCAGTGAGTGGCAATGTAGGATGGAGGCGCACATTGTAAGGATTTCTAACAGGCCATTCACTAGGAGGAGTGAGCAAAACATCAAGGGGTGCTGTGATTCGAAGAGTATGAATTAGGATAGGCAGTGAGTGGCAATGTAGGATGCGGAAAAGCACCACGGGGTGGTCAGCATGGGGAGGTCAGGAAACATGCAGTGGCAATGTAGGATAGGTTTCTGAAAAACATCGCGTGGTGGTGCGCATTATAAGGGATTCAAAAAGGCCATTCACTAGGAGGAGTGAGAAAAGGATCACGGGGTGGTGTGATTCGGAGAGTCTGAATTAGGATAGGCAGTGAGAGGCAATGTAGGATGGAGAAAAGCACCACGGGGTGGTCAGCATGGGGAGGTCAAGAATCATGCAGTGGCAATGTAGCATAAGTTTCTGAAAAACATTGCGGGGTGGTGCTCATTTTAAGGGTTTCTTAGAGGCCATTAACTAGTAGGAGTGAGAAAAACATCACGAGGTGGTATGAATCAGAGGGTCTCAATTAGTATAGGCAGTGAGTGGCAATGTAGGCTGGATAAAAGCACCATGGGGCAGTCAGCATGTGGAGATCAGGAAACATGCAGTAGCAATATAGGATAGGTTACAGAAACACATCGTTGGGTGGTGCGCATTGTAAGTGTTTCAAAATAGGCCATTCACTAGTAGGAGTGAGAAAAATATCACGGCGTGATGTGAATCAGAGAGTCTGAATTAGGATACGCAGTGAGTGGCAATGTAGGATGCAGAAAAGCAACCACGGGTGGTCAGCATGGGGAGGTCAGGAAACATGCAGTAGTAATCTAGGATAGGTTTCTGAAAAGCACCGTTGTGTGGTGCGCATTGTAAGGGTTTTTAACAGGTCATACACTAGTAGGAGTGAAAAAAACATCACGGTGTGGTTTGATATGGACAGTCTGAATTAGGATAGGCTGTGAGTCGCAATGCAGGATACAGAGAAGAACCACGGGGTGGTCAGCATGGGGATGTCAGGAAACATGCAGTGGCAGTGTAGGATAGGTTTCGGAAAAACATAGCGTGGTGGCGTTCATTGTAAGTGTTTCTAACAGGCCATTCACTAGGAGAAGTGAGAAAAACATCCAGGGTGGTGTAACTCAGAGGAATTGAATTTGGATTGGCAGTGAGGGGAAATGTAGGATGGAGAAAAGCAACACGGGGTGGTCAGCATGGGGAGGTCAGGAAACAAACAGTTGCAATGTAAGATAGGTTTCTAAAAAACAACACGGGGTTGTGCGCATTGTAAGGGTTTCTAACAGGCCATACACTCGTAGGAGTGAGAAAAACATCACGGGGTGGTGTGAATCAGAGGGTCTGAATTAGGATAGGCAGTGAGTGGCAATGTAGAATGGACAAAAGCGCCACGGTGTGGTCAGCCTGGGGAGGTCAGTTAACATGCATGGCCAATGTAGTATAGGTTTGAGAAAAACATCACAGGGTGGTGAACATTGTAAGGGTTTCTAACAGGCCATTCACTAGTAGGAGTGAGAAAAACATCACAGGGTGGTGTGAATTGGAGCGTCTGAATTAGGATACGCAGTGAGTGCCGATGTAGGATGGACAAACCACCACGGAGTGGACAGCATGGTGAGGTCAGGAAACATACAGGGGCAATGTAAGATAGGTTTCTGAAAAACATCATGGGGTGGTGCGCATTGTAAGGGTTTCTAACAGGCCATTCACTAGTAGGAGTGAGAAAAATATCACGGGGTGGTGTAAATCAGAGATTCTGAATTAGGATAGGCAGTGATTGGCAATGTAGGATGGAGAAAAGCACCACGGGGTGGTCAGCATGGGGAGGTGAGGAAACATGCAGTGGAAACGTAGGAATGGTTTCCGAAAAACATTGCGGGATGGTGCTCATTGTAAGGGTTTCCTAGAGGCAATTCACTAGTAGGAGTGAGAAAAACATCACGAGGTGGTGTGAATCAGAGGGTCTCAGTTAGTATAGGCAGTGAGTGGCAATGTAGGATGGAGAATAGCACCACGGGGTAGTCAGCATGTGGAGGTCCGGAAACATGCAGTGGCAATAAAGGATAGGTTTCTGAAAAACTTCGTTGGGTGGTGCGCATCGTAAGTGTTTCAAAACAGGCTTTTCACATGTAGGAGTGAGAAAAATATCACGGTGTTGTGTGCATCAGAGGGTCTAAATTAGGATACGCAGTGAATGACAATGTAGGAAGGAGAAAACAACCACGGGTTGTCAGCATGGGGAGGTCAGGAAACATGCAGTAGTAATCTAGGATAGGTTTCTGTAAAACACCGTTGTGTGGTGCGCATTGTAAGGGTTTCTAACAGGCTTTCACTAGTAGGAGTGACAAAAACATTACAGGGTGGTGTGATTTGGACAGTCTGAATTAGGATAGGCAGTGAGTGCAATGCAGGATACAGGGAAGAACCACTGGGTGTTCAGCATGGGGAGGTCAGGAAACATGCAGTGGCAGTGTAGGATAGGTTTTGGAAAAACATAGCGGGGTGGTGTGCATTGTAAGGGTTTCTAAAAGGCCATTCAGTAGGAGGAGAGAGAAAAACATCCAGGGTGGTGTAATTCAGAGTGTCTGAATTAGGATAGGCAGTGAGTGGCAATGTAGGATGGGGAAAAGCACCACTGGGTGATCAGCATCGGGAGGTCAGGAAATACGCAGTGGAAATGTAGGATAGGTTTCTAAAGAACATCGCAGGGTGGTGCGCAATGTAGGTGTTTCTAACAGGCCATTCACTAGTAGGAGTGAGAAAAACATCACGGGGTGGTGTGAATCGGAGGGTTTGAATTTGGATTGGCAGTGAGGGCAAATGTAGGATGGAGAAAAGCAACACGGGGTGGTCAGCGTGGGGAGGTCAGGAAACAAACAGTGGCAATGTTAGATAGGTTTCTGAAAAACAGCGCGGGGTTGTGTGCATTGTAAGGGTTTCTAACAGGCCATTCACTCGTAGGAGTGAGAAAAACATCACGGGGTAGTGTGAATCGGAGGGTCTGAATTAGGATAGGCAGTGAGTGGCAATGTAGGATGGAGAAAAGCACCACGGTGTGGTCAGCCTGAGGAGGTCAGTTAACATGCAGTGGCAATGTACGATTGCTTCCCGAAAAACATCGCGGGGTGATGCGCATTGTAAGGGTTTCTAACAGGCCATTCACTAGTAGGAGTGAGAAAAACATCATGGAGTGGTGTGAATCATGGCGTCTGAATTAGTTTACTCAGTGAGTGGCAATGTAGGATATAGAAAAGAACCACGGGTTGTCAGCATGGGGAGGTCAGGAAACATGCAGTGGCAATCTAGGATAGGTTTCTAAAAAACACCGTTGTGTGGTGCGCATTGTAAGGGTTTCTAACAGGCCATTCATTCGGAGGAGTGAGAAAAACATCCAGGGTGGTGTAATTCGGAGTATGTGAATTAGGATAGTTAGTGAGTCACAATGTAGGATGGGGAAAAGCACCACGGTGTGGTCAACATCGGGAAGTAAGGAAATACTTAGTGGAAATGTAGGTTAGGTTTCTGACAATCATTGCGTGGTGGTGCTAATTGTAAGTGTTTCTAACGGGCCATTCAGTAGTAGGAGTGAGAAAAACATCACGGGGTGGTGTGAATCGGAGGGTCTGAATTTGGATTGGCAGAGAGGGTAAATGTAGGATGGAGAAAAGCACTATGTGTGGTCCGCATGTGGAAGTCTGGAAACGTGCAGTGGCAATGTAGCATAGGTTTCTGAAAAACATCACGGGGTGGTGCGCATTTGAAGGGTGTCTCACAGGCCATTTACTAGGAGGAGCGAGAAAAACATAACGGGGTGGTGTGATTCAGACAATCTGAATTAGGAAAGGCAGTGAGTCACAATGCAGGATGGAGAAAAGAACCACGAGGGGGTCAGCATGATGGGGTCAGTAAACATGCAGTGGAAATGTAGGATAGGTTTCTGAAAAACATCGCAGAGTCATGCACATTGTATGGGATTCTAACTGGCCATTCCCTAGTAGGATGAGAAAAATATCACGGGGTGGTATAAAATGGAGGGTCTGAATTAGGATAGGCAGTGAGTGGCAATGTAGGATGGAGAAAAGCACCACGGGGTGGTCAGCATGGGGAGCTCAGGAAACATGCAGTGGAAATGTAGGACAGGTTTCGGAAAAACATCGCGGGGTGGTGCGCGTTGTATGGGTTTCAAAAAGGCCATTCACTAGTAGGAGTGAGAAAACCATCACGGGGCGGTGTGAATCGTTGGGTTTGAATTGGGATAGGCAGTGATTGGCAGTGAAGGATGGAGAAAATCACCAGGGGGTGGTCAGTATGGGGAGGTGAGGAAACATGCAGTGGCAATGTAGGATAGGTTTCCAAAAAACATCACGGGGTGGTGCCCAGTGTAAGGGTTTCTGACAGGCCATTCACTAGTAGGAGTGAGAAAAAACAACATGGGTTGGTGGGGTTTGGAGAGTCTGAATTGGGATAGGCAGTGAGGGGCAATGTATAATGGAGAAAAGCACCACGGGGTGGTCAGCATGGGGAGATCAGGACACATACAGTGGCAATGTACGATTGCTTTCCGAAAAACATCGCGGGGTGATGCGCATTGTAAGGGTTTCTAACAGGCATTTCACTACCAGGAGTGAGAAAAACTTCACGGGGTGTTGTGCATCGGAGGGTCTGAATTATGCTAGGCAGTGAGTTTCAATGGTGGATGGAGAAAAGCACCAGGCGGTGGTCAGCATGGGGAGATCAGGAAACATGCAGTGGCAATGTACGATTGGTTTCCGAAAAACATCGCAAGGTGATGTGCATTGTAAGGGTTTCTAACAGGCCATTCACTAGTAGGAGTGAGAAAAACATCACGGAGTGGTGTTAATCATGGTGTCTGAATTAGGATACGCAGTGAGTGGCAATGTAGGATGGAGAAAAGCACCATGGGTTGTCAGCATGGGGAGCTCAGGAAACATGCAGTGGAAATGTAGGATAGGTTTCTGAAAAACATCGCGGCATGGTGCTCATTGTAAGGGTTTCTAACAGGCCATTCGCTAAGAGGAGTGAGAAAAACATCACATGGTGATGTGTAGTGGAGGGTCTGAATTAAGACAGGCAGTGAGGGGCAATGCAGGAGGAGAAAAGCACCACGGGGTAGTCAGCATGGGGAGGTCAGGAAACATCAAGTGGCAATGTAGGATAGGTTTCTGAA
This sequence comes from Cavia porcellus, assembly GCF_034190915.1. Taxonomy (NCBI): domain Eukaryota; kingdom Metazoa; phylum Chordata; class Mammalia; order Rodentia; family Caviidae; genus Cavia; species Cavia porcellus. Next base: position 8,996,496 of record NW_026947518.1, read on the forward strand.
AAACATCACAGGGTCATGCGCATTGTAAGGGATTCTAACTGGCCATTCCCTAGTAGGATGAGAAAAATATCACGGGGTGCTGTAAAATGGAGGGTCTGAATTAGGATAGTCAGTGAGTGGCAATGTAGGATGGAGAAAAGCACCACGGGGTGGTCAGCAAGGGGAGCTCAGGAAACATGCAGTGGAAATGTAGGATAGGTTTCTGAAAAACATCGCGGGGTGGTGCACATTGTAAGGGTTTCAAAAAGGCCATTCCCTAGTAGGAGTGAGAAAACTATCACGGGGCGGTGTGAATCGTAGGGTCTGAATTGGGATAGTCAGTGATTGGCAATGAATGATGGAGAAAATCACCAGGGGGTGGTCATCATGGGGACGGGAGGAAACATGCAGTGGCAATGTAGGATAAGTTTCTGAAACACTTTGCGGGGTGGTGCCCATTGTAAGGGATTCTAACAGGCCATTCACTAGTAGGAATGAGCAAAAAATATCACGGGAAGGTGGGAATTGGAGAGTCTGAACTGGGATAGGCACTGAGGGGCAATGTACAATGGAGAAAAGCACCACGGGGTGGTCAGCACGGGGAGGTCAGGAAACGCACATTGGCAATGTAGGATAGGTTTCTGAAAATCATCGTGGGGGGGTGCGCATTGTAATGGTTTCTAAGATGCCATTCACTAGGAGGAGAAGAAAACATCAGGGTGGTATGAACCTGAGTATATGAATTAGGATAGGCATTGAGTGGCAATTTCGGATGGAGAAAAGCACCATGGGGTAGTCAGCATGGGGAGGTCAGGAATCATGCAGTGCAATGTAGGATAGATTTCTGAAAAGCATCACGGGGTTGTGCACCTTGTATTGGTTTCTAACAGGACAATCACAAGTAGGAGTGAGAACAACATCACAGGGTGGAATGAATTGGAGGTTATGAATTAGGATAGGCAGTGAGTGGCAATGGAGGATGGAGAAAAGCACCATGGGGTTGTCAGCATGGGGATGTCAGGAAACAAGCAGTGGAAAGGTAGGATAGGTTTCCCAAAAACATCGCGTGGTGGTGCGAATTATAAAGGTTTTAACAGGCCATTCACTAGTAGGAATGAGAAGAACATCATGGGGTGTGGTGAATCCGAGGGTCTGTTTTAGGATAGGATGTGAGTGGCAATGCAGGATGGAGAAAAGCACCATGGGGTGGTCAGCATGGGTAGGTCAGGAAACATGCAGTGGCAATGGAGGTTAGGTTTCTGAAATACGTAGTGGGGTGGTACACATTTTAAGGTTTTCTAACAGGCCATTCACAAGCAGGAGTCAGAAAAACATCACAGGGTGGTGTAAAATGGAGTGTCCGAATTAGGTTAGGCAGTGAGGGACAATGTAGGAAGGAGAAAAAACCATGGGGTGGAGATCATGGGAAGGTCAGGAAAAAATGAAGTGGCAATGTAGGATAGGTTTCAGAAAAACATCGTGTAGTGGTCTGCATTGTAAGGGTTTCTAACAGGACATTCACTAGTAGGAATGAGAAAAACATCATGGGATGGTGTGAATCGGAGGGTTTCTATTACGATAGACAGTGACTGGCAATGTAGGAATTAGAAAATCACCACGGGGTGGTCTGCATGGGGAAGTCAGGAAAGGTGCAGTGACAATGTTGGATAGGTTTTTTAAAAACATCATGTGGGAGTGCGCATTGTAAGGGTTTCTAACAGGCCATTCACTAATAGGAGTGAGAAAAACATCATAGGGTGTTGTGAATCGGAGGTCCTGAATTAGGATAGGCAGTGAGTGCCAATGTAAGATGGAGAAAAGCACTAGGGGTGGTCAGCATGGGGAGGTCAGGAAACATGCAGTGGCAATATAGGATACGTTTCTGAAAAACATCGTGGGGAGGTGCGCACTGTAAGGGTTACTAAGGGGCCATAAACTAGGAGGAGTAAGAAAAACATCAGGGGTGTGTGAATCAGAGGGTATGAATTTGGATTGACAGTGAGGGGAAATGTTGGATGGAGAAAAGCAACACAGGGTGGTCAGCATGGGGAGGTCCGGAAACAAACAGTGGCAATGTAGGATAGGTTTCTGAAAAGCATCGTGGGATGGTGCGCATTGTAAGGGTTTCTAACAGGCCATTAACTACTAGGAGTGAGAAAAACATCTCGGGGTGGTGGGAATCAAACGGTCTGAATTAGGCTAGGCAGTGAGTGGCAATGTAGGGTGGAGGAAAGCACCTAGGGGTGGTCAGCATGAGGAGATCAGGAAATACGCAGTGGAAATGTAGGATAGGTTTCTGAAAATCATCGCGGGGTGGTGCGCATTGTAAGTGTTTCTTACGGGCCATTCACTAGTAGGACTGAGAAAAACATCACGGGGTGGTGTGAATAAGAGGGGCTGAATTTGAATTGGCAGTGAGGGGAAATGTAGGATGGAGAAAAGCAACACGGTGTGGTCAGCATGGGGAGGTCAAGAAACAAACAGCAGCAATGTATGATAGGTTTCTGAAAAACAACGCGGGGTTGTGCGAATTGTAAGGGTTTCTAACAGGCCATTCACACGTAGGAGTGAGAGAAACAACACAGGGTGGTGTGAATCAGAGGGTCTGAATTAGGATAAGCAGTGTGTCGCAATGTAGGATGGAGAAAAGCACCACGGAGTGGTCAGCATGGGGAGGCCAGGAAACATGCAGTGGCAATGTAGGGTAGGTTTCTGAATAACATCATGGGGTGGTGCACATTGTAAGGATTTCTAACAGGCCATTCACTAGTAGGAGTGACAAAAACATCAAGGGGTGTTGTGATTCAAAGAGTTTGAATTAGGATAGGCAATGAGTGGCAATGTAGGTTGGAGAAAAGCACCACGGGGTGGTCAGCATGGGGAGGTCAGGAAACATGCAGTGGCAATGTAGGATAGGTTTCTGAAAAACATCGCAGGGTGATGTGCATTGTAAGTATTTCTAACAGGCCATTCACTAGGAGGTGTGATGAAAACATCAAGGGGTGGTGTGATTCAGAGAGTATGAATTAGGATAGGCAGTCAGTGGCCATGTAGGATGGAGAAAATCACCACGGTGTGGTCAGCATGGGGAGGTCAGGAAATATGCAGTGGCAAGGTAGGATAGGTTTCTGAAAAACATCGCATGGTGGTGCGCATTTTAAGGGTTTCTAACAGGCCATTTTCTAGTAGGAGTGAGAAAAACATCACAGGGTGGTGTGAATTGGAGGCTCTGAACTAGGATACGCCGTGAGGGGCAATGTAGGATGGAGACAAGCACCATGGGGTGCTCAGCATGGGGAGGTCATCAAACATGGAGTGGCAATGTAGGAAAAGTTTATGAAAAACATCGCAGGGTGGTGTGCATTGTAATGGTTTCTAAGAGGCCATTAACTGGTAGGAGTGAGAGAAACATCACAGCGTAGTGTGAATCGAGGGTCTTAATTAATATAGTCAGAGAGTGGCAATGGAGGATGGAGAAAAGCACCACGGGGTGGCCATCATGTGGAAGTCAGGAAACATGCAGTGGAAACTTTGTATAGGTTTCCAAAGAACATCGCGGGGTGGTGCGCATTGTAAAGGTTTCTAACAGGCCATTCACTGGTAGGAGTGAGAAAAACATCACGGCGTGGTGTGAATCGGAGGGTCTGAATTAGTATAGTCAGTGAGTCGCAATGTAGGATGAAGAAAAGCACCACGGGGTGATCAGCATGGGGAGGTGAGGAAACATGCAGAGGCAATGTACAATAGGTTTCCGAAAAACATCGCTGGGTGGTGCTCATTGTTAGGGTTTCTTAGAGGCCATTCACTAGTAGGAGTGAGAAAAACATCCAGGGTGGTGTAATTCGGAGTGTCTGAATTAGCATAGGCAGTGAGTGGCAATGTAGGATGGGGAAAAGCACGCGGGGTGGTCAGCATGGGGAGGTCAGGAAACATGCAGTGGCAATGTAGGATAGGTTTCTGAAAAACACCGCGGGGTGGTGCGCATTGTAATGGATTCCAAAAGGCAATTCAGTAGGAGGAGTGGGAAAAGGATCACGAGATGGTGTGATTCGGAGAGTCTGAATTAGGATAGGCAGTGAGTGGCAATGTGGGATGGAGAAAAGCACCACGGGGTGGTCAGCATGGGGAAGTCAAGAAACATGCAGTGGCAATGCAGCATAAGTTTATGAAAAAAATTGTGGAGTGGTGCTCATTGTAAAGGTTTCTTAGAGGCCATTCACTAGTAGGAGTGAGAAAAACATCACGAGGTGGTGTGAATCAGAGGGTCTCAGTTAGTATAGGCAGTGAGTGCCAATGTAGGATGGAGAATAGCACCACGGGGTAGTCAGCATGTGGAGGTCAGGAAACATGCAGTGGCAATATAGGATAGGTTTCTGAAAACCATTTTTGGGTGGTGCGCATTGTAAGAGTTTCTAACAGGGCATGCACTAGGAGGAGTTAGAAAAACATCCAGGGTACTGTAATTCGGAGTGTCTGAATTAGGATAGGCAGGGAGTGGCAAAGTAGGATGGGGAAAAGCACCACGGGGTGGTCAGCATCGGGAGGTCAGGACATACGCAGTGGAAATGTAGGATAGGTTTCTGAAAAACATTGCAGTGTGGTGCGCATTGTAAGTGTTTCTAACAGGCCATTCACAAGTAGGAGAGAGAAAAACATGACGGGGTGGTGTGAATCTGAGGGTTTGAATTTGGATTGGCAGTGAGGGTAAATGTAGGATGGAGAAAAGCACCATGGGTTGGTCAGCATCTGGAGGGCAGGACACATGCGGTGGCAATGTAGGATAGGTTTCTGTAAAACATCGCGGGGTGGTGCGCATTGTAAGGGTTTTTAACAGGCCATTCACTAGTAGGAGTGAGAAAAAAATCACGGGGTGGTGTGATTCGGAGGGCATGAATTAGGATAGGCAGTGAGTGGCAATGTAGGATGGACTAAAGCACCACGGGTTATTCAGCATGAGGAGGTCAGGAAACATGCGGTGGCAATGTAGGATAGGTTTCTGAAAAACATCGTGGGGTGGGGCGCATTGAAAGCGTTTCTACCAGGCCATTCACTAGTAGGAATGAGAAAAACAGCACAGGGGTGGTGTTAACCCGAGGGCCGGTATTCTGATACCAGTGAGTGGCAATGTAGGCTGGAGAAAACACCAAGGGGTGGTCAGCATTGGGAGGTCAGGACACATGCGGTGGCAATGTAGGATAGGTTTCTGAAAAACATTGCGGGGTGGTGCGCATTGTAAGTGTTCTAACAGGCCATTTACTAACAGGAGTGAGAAAAACATCATGGGGAGATGTGAATCAGAAGGCCTGAATTAGCATAGGCAGTGAGTGGCAATGGAGGATGGAGAAAATCACCACGGGGTGGTCAGCATGGGGAGGTCAAGAAACAAACAGCGGCAATGTAAGACTTTTTCTGAAAAACATCGCGGGGTTGTGCGAATTGTAAGGTTTTCTAACAGGCCATTCACACTTAGGAGTGAGAGAAACAACACAGGGTGGTGTGAATCAGAGGATCTGAATTAGGATAAGCAGTGTGTCGCAATGTAGGATGGAGAAAAGCACCACGGAGTGGTCAGCATGGGGAGGTCAGGAAACATGCAGTGGCAATGTAGGATAGGTTTCTGAATAACATCATGGGGTGGTGCACATTGTAAAGATTTCTAACAGACCATTCACTAGTAGGAGTGACAAAAACTCCAAGGGGTGTTGTGATTCGAAGAGTTTGAATTAGGATAGGCAGTGAGTGGCAATGTAGGTTGGAGAAAAGCACCACGGGGTGGTCAGCATGGGGAGGTCAGGAAACATGCAGTGGCAATGTAGGATAGGTTTCTGAAAAACATCACAGTGTGGTGCGCACTGTAAAGGTTTCCAAACTGCCATTCACTAGTAGGAGTGAGAAAAATATATAGGGGTGGTGTGAAATGGACGGTCTGAATTAGGTTAGACAGTGAGTTGCAATGCAGGATGCAGAAAAGCACCACGGGGTGGCCATCATGGGGAGGTCAGGAATCATGTAGCGGAAATGTAGGATAGTTTTCTGAAAAACATCGCGGGGTGGTGCGCATTGTAAATGTTTCTTACGGGCCATTCACTAGTAGGACTGAGAAAAACATCACGTTGTGGTGTGAATAAGAGGGGCTGAATTTGAATTGGCAGTGAGGGGAAATGTAGGATGGAGAAAAGCAACACGGTGTGGTCAGCATGGCGAGGTAAAGAAACAAACAGCGGCAATGTAAGATAGGTTTCTGAAAAACAACGCGGGGTTGTGCGAATTGTAAGGGTTTCTAACAGGCCATTCACACGTAGTAGTGAGAGAAACAACACAGGGTGGTGTGAATCAGAGGGTCTGAATTAGGATAAGCAGTGTGTCGCAATGTAGGATGGAGAAAAGCACCACGGAGTGGTAAGCATGGTGAGGTAAGGAAACATGTATTGGCAATGTAGGATAGGTTTCTGAATAACATCATGGGGTGGTGCACATTGTAAAGATTTCTGACAGGCCATTCACTAGTAGGAGTGACAAAAACATCAAGGGGTGTTGTGATTCGGAGTGTCTGAATTAGGATAGGCAATGAGTGGCAATGTAGGTTGGAGAAAAGCACCACGGGGTGGTCAGCATGGGGAGGTCAGGAAACATGCAGTGGCAATGTAGGATAGGTTTCTGAAAAACATCACGGGGTGGTGCGCACTGTAAGGGTTTCCAAACTGCCATTCACTAGTAGGAGTGAGAAAAATATATAGGGGTGGTGTGAAATGGACGGTCTGAATTTGGTTAGACAGTGAGTTGCAATGTAGGATGCAGAAAAGCACCACGGGGTGGCCATCATGGGGAGGTCAGGAAACATGTAGCAGAAATGTAGGATAGCTTTTCTGAAAAACATCGCGGGGTGGTGCGCATTGTAAGGGTTTCTAACAGACCATTCACTAGCAGGAGTGAGGAATATATCACGGCCTGGTGGGAATCGGAGGGTCTGAATTAGGATAGGCAGTGAGTGGCAATGTAGGATGGAGAAAAGCACCACGGGGTTGTCAGCACGGGGAGATCAGGAAACATGCAGTGGCCATGTAGGATAGGTTTCCAAAAAACATCGCAGGGTGATGCGCATTGTAAGTATTTCTAACAGGCCATTCACTAGGAGGTGTGATGAAAACATCAAGGGGTGGTGTGATTCAGAGAGTATGAATTAGGATAGGCAGTGAGTGGCAATGTAGGATGGAGAAAAGCACCACGGGGTTGTCAGCACGGGGAGATCAGGAAACATGCAGTGGCCATGTAGGATAGGTTTCCAAAAAACATCGCAGGGTGATGCGCATTGTAAGTATTTCTAACAGGCCATTCACTAGGAGGTGTGATGAAAACATCAAGGGGTGGTGTGATTCAGAGAGTATGAAGTAGGATAGGCAGTCAGTGGCAATGTAGGATGGAGAAAAGCACCTCGGGATTGTCAGCATGGGGAGATCAGGAAACATGCAGTGGCAATGTACGATTGGTTTCCGAAAAAGATCTCGGGGTGGTGCGCATTGTAAGGGTTTCTCAGAGGCCATTCAATATAAGGAGTGAGTAAAACATCACGGCATGGTGTGAATCAGGGGGTCTGAATTAGGATACACAGTGAGTGGCAATGTAGGATGGAGAAAAGCACCACGGGTCGTCAGCATGGGGAGGTCAGGAAACATGCAGTGGCAATCTAGGATAGGTTTCTGAAAAACACCGTTATGTGGTGTGCATTGTAAGGATTTCAAACAGGCCATTCACTAGAAGGAGTGACAAAAACCTCACGGGGTGGTGTGATTCGGACAGTGTGAATTAGTATAGGCAGTGAGTCGCAAGGCAGGACGGAGAAAAGAACCAGGGGAGGTCAGCATGGGGAGGTCAGTAAACATGCAGTGGCAATGTAGGATACGTTTATGAAAAACATAGTGGGGTGGTGTGCATTCTAAGTGTTTCTAACAGGCCATTCACTCGGAGGAGTGAGAAAAACATCCAAGGTGGTGTAATTCAGAGTGTCTGAATTAGGATAGGCAGTGAGTGGCAATGTAGGATGGGGAAAAGCACCACGGGGTGGTCAGCATCGGGAGATCAGGAAATACGCAGTGGAAATGTAGGATAGGTTTCTGAAAAATATTGCGGGGTGGTGCGCATTGTAAGTTTTTCTAACGGAACATTCAGTAGTAGGACTGAGAAAAACAACACGGGGTGGTGTGAATCGAAGGGTCTGAATTTGAATTGGCAGTGAGGGGAAAAGTGGGATGTAGAAAAGCAACACGGGGTGGTCAGCATGGGGAGGTCAGGAAACAAACAGTGGCAATATAATATAGCTTTCTGAAAAACAACGCGGGGTTGTGCGCATTGTAAGGGTTTCTAACAGGCCATTCACACGTAGGAGTGAGAGAAACATCACGGGGTGGTGTGAATCAGAATGTCTGAATTAGGACAGGCAGTGTGTGGCAATGTAGGATGGAGAAAAGCACCCCGGGTTGGTCAGAATTGCGAGGTCAGGAAACATGCGGTGGCAATGTAGGATAGGTTTCTGAATAACATCGCCGGGTGGTGCGATTTGTAAGGTTTTCTAACAGGTCATTCACTAATAGGAATGAGAAAAACATCATGGGGTGGTGTGAATCAGATGGCCTGAATTAGCATAGGCAGTGAGTGGCAATGCAGGGTGGAGAAAAGCACCACGGGGTGGTCAGCATGGGGAGGTCAGGAAACATGCGGTGGCAGTGTAGGATAGGTGTTTGAAAAACATCGCGGGGTGGTGCGCATTGTAAGGGTTTGTAACAGGCCTTTCACTAGTATGAGTGAGAAAATCATCACGGGGTGGTGTGAATCAGAGGGCCTGAATTAGCATAGGCAGTGAGTGGCAAAGAAGGATGGAAAAAAGCACTATGGGGTGGTCAGCATGGGGAGGTCAGGAAACATGCGGTGGCAATTTAGGATATTTTCCTGAAAAACATCGCGGGGTGGTACGCATTGTAAGGTTTTCTAACAGGCAATTCACTAATAGGAGTGAGAAAAACATTACAGAGTGGTGTGAATCTGAGGGCCTGAATTAGCATAAGCAGTGAGTGGCAATGGAGGATGGAGAAAAGCACCATGTGAAGGTCAGGATGGGGAGGTCAGGAAACATTCAGTGGCAATGTAGGATAGGTTTCTGAAAAACATCATGGTGTTGTGCGCATTCTAAGGGTTTCTAACAGGCCATTCAGTAGTAAGAGTGAGGAAAACATCACGGGGTTCTGTGAATAGGAGGGCCTGAATTAAGTTAGGCTGTGAGTGGCAATGTAGGATAGAGAAAAACCCACGGGGTATTCAGCATGGGGAGTTCAGGAAACATGCGGAGGCAATGTAGGATAGGTTTCTGAAAAACATCGCCGGGTGGTGCGCATTGAAAGGGTTTCTAACAGGCCATTCACTAGAAGGAGTGAGAAACACATCACGGGGGGGTGTGAACCCGAGGGCCTGAATTCGGATAGGCAGTGAGTGGCAATGTAGGATGGAGAAAACACCAAGGGGTGGTCAGCATGGGGAGGTATGGAAACATGTAGGGGAAATGTAGGATAGTTATCTGAAAAACATCACGGGTGGTGAGCGTTGTAAGGTTTTCTAACAGGCCATTCACTAGTAGGAGTGAGAAAAACATCATGGGGTGGTGTGAATCCGAGGGCCTGAATTAGCATAGGCAGTGAGTGGCAATGGAGGAAGGAGAAAAGCACCACGGGGTGGTCAGAATGGGGAGGTAAGGAAACTTGTGGTGGCAATTTAGGATATTATCCTGCAAAACAATGCGGGGTGGTATGCATTGTAATGCTTTCTAACAGGTCATTCAATAGCAGGTTGAGAAAAACTTCATTCGGTTGTGTGAATGGGAGGGCCTGAATTCGCATCGCAGTAAGTGGCAATGTAGGATGGAGAAAAGCAGCCCGGGGTGGTCAGCATGTGGAGGTCAGGAAACATGATTTGGCGAAGTAGGACAGGTTTCTCAAAAGCATCGCGGGTGGTGCGCATTGTATGGGTGTGTAACATTACATTCACCAGTAGGAGTGAGAAAAACATCACGGGGTGGTGTGAATCGTAGGGCCTAATTAGGAAAGGCAGTGAGTGGCAATGTAGGATGGAGAAAACCACCACAGGGTGTTCAGCATGGGGAGGTCAGGAAACATGCCGTGGCAATGTAGGATAGGTTTCTGAAAATCATCGCAGGGTGGTGCTCATTGTAAGGGTTTCTAACAGGCCATTTACTAGTATGAGTGAAATAAACATCACAGGGGGGTGTCAACCGGATGACTTGAATTCTGATACCAGTGAGTGGCAATGTAGGATGGAGAATAGCACCCTGGGTTGGTCAGCATGGGGAGGTCAGGAAACATGCGGTGGCAGTGTAGGACAGGTTTCTGAAAAACATCGCGGTGTGGTGCGCATTGTAAGGGTTTCTAACAGGCCATTCACTAGTAGGAGTGAGAAAAACATCAAGTGTTGGGGTGAACCGAGGGCCTGAATTACGATAGGCAGTGAGTGACAATGTACCTTGGAGAAAAGCACCACGGGGTGGTCTGCATGGGGAGGTCAGGAAACATGCGGTGTCAATATAGGATACGTTTCTGAAAACATCGCGGGGTGTTGCGCATTGTAAGGGTTTCTAACAGGCCATTCACTAGTACGAGTGGGAAAAACATCACAGGAGGGTGTGAATTGGAGGGCCTGAATTCGGATAGGCATTGAGTGGCAATGTAGAATGGAGAAAACACTAAGGGGTGGTCAGCATGGGGAGGTCAGGAAACATGCGGTGACAATATAGGATAGGTTTGTGAAAAACATCGCGGGGTGGTGCGCATTGAAATGGTTTCTAACAGGCAATTCACTAGTAGGACTGAGAAAAACATCACGGGGTGGTGTGAATCGGAGGGCCTGATTAAGGATAGGCAGTGAGTGGCAATGTAGGATGGAGAAAAGCACCACGGGTTATTCAGCATGGGGAAGTCTGGAAACATGCGGTGGCAAGATAGGATAGGTTTCTGAAAAACATCGCGGTGTGCTGCGCATTGTAATGGTTTCTAACAGGCCATTCACTAGTAGGAGTGACAAAATCTTCACAGGGTGGTTTAAACCCGAGGGCCTGAATTAGGATAGACAGTGAGTGGCAAAGTAGGATGGAGAGAGAAAAGCACCACGGGGTGGTCAGCATGTGGATGTTAGGAAACATGCAGTAGCAATATAGGATAGGTTTCTGAAAAACATGGCAGGGTGATGGGCATTGTAAGGGTTTCTAACAGGCCATTCACTAGTAGGAGTTAGAAAAACATCAGGGGTGGTGGGAATCGGAGGGCCTGAATTAGGATAGGCTGTGAGTCGCAATGTAGGATGGAGAAAAGCACCACGGGGTCGTCAGCATGGGGAAGGGAGGAATCATGTGGTGGCAATGTAGGATAGGTTTCTGAAATATATTGCTGGGTGGTGCTCATTGTAAGGGTTTCTAACAGGCCATTCACTAGTAGGAGTGAGAAAAACATCACTGGGTGGTGTGAATCGGAGGGCCTGAATTCAGATAGGCAGTGAGTGGCAATGTAGGATGGAGAAAAGCACCACGGGGTGCTCAGCATGGGGAGGTCAGGAAACATGCGGTGGCAATGTAGGATAGGTTTTTCAAAAACATCACAGGGTGGTGAGCCTTGTAAGTCCATTCACTAGTAGGAGTGAGAAATTCATCACGGGGTGGTGTGAATCGGAGGGCCTGAATTAGGATAGGCAGTGAGTGGCAATGTAGGATGGAGAAAAGCACCACGGGGTGGTGAGCATTGGGAGGTCAGGAAACATGGATTGGCCATAAAGGATAGGTTTCTGAAAAACATCGTGGGGTGGTGCTCATTGTAAGGGATTCTAACAGGCCGTTCACTAGTAGGAGTGTGGAAAACATCACGGAGTGCTGTGAATTGGAGGGCCTGAATTACGACAGGCAGTGAGTGGCAGTGTAGGATGGAGAAAAGCACCATGGGGTATTCAGCATGGGGAGGTCAGGAAACTTGCGGTGGCAATGTAGGATAGGTTTATGAAAAACTTCGCTGGGTGGTGCACATTGTAAGGGTTTCTAACAGGCCATTCACAAGTAGGAGTGAGGAAAACATCACGGCGTGGTGTGAATCAGAGGGCCTGAATTAGCATAGGTAGTGATTGGCAATGTAGGATGGGGAAAAGCACCTGGGTTAGTCAGCATGGGGAGGTCAGGAAAAATGCGGTGGCAATGTAGGATAGGTTTCTGAAAAACATCTCGTGGTTGGGCGCATTGTAAGGGTTTCTAGCAGGCCATTCACTAGTAGGAATGCGAAAAACATGGGGTGGTGTGAATCGGAGTGTCTGAATTAGGATAGGCAGTGAGTGGCAATTTAGGATGGAGAAAAGCACCACAGGGTATTCAGCAAGGGGAGGTCAGGAAACATGCGGTGGTAATGTAGGATAGGTTTCTGAAAAACATCTCGTGGTTGTGCGCATTGTAACGGTTTCTCACAGGCCATTCACTAGTAGGAGTGAGAAAATCATCAAGGGGTGGTGTGAAAAGGAGGGCCTGAATTAGATTAGGCAGTGAGTGGTAATGTTGAATGGAGAAAAGCAAGACGGCGTGGTGAGCATGGTGAGTTCAGGAAACATGCAGTGGCAATGTAGGATAGGTTTCTGAGAAACATCACGGGGTGTTGCGCATTGTAAGGGTTTCTAACAGGACTTTCACTAGTAGGAGTGATAAAACGTCACGCGGTGGTTTGCTTCAGAGGGCCTGAAATAGGATAGGCAGTGAGTGGCAATGTAGTATGGAGAAAAGCACCCCGGGTTGGTCAGCATGGGGAGGTCAGGAAACATGCTGTGGCAATGTAGGATAGGTTTCTGAAAAACATTTTGTGGTGGTGCGCATTGTAAGGGTTTCTAACAGGCCATTCACTAGTACTAGTGAGAAAAACATAACAGGGTGGTGTGAATCGGACTGTCTGAATTAGGATAGGCAGTGAGTGGCAATGTAGGATGGGGAAAAGCACCACAGGGTATTCAGCATGGGGAGGTTATGAAACATGCGGTGGCAATGTAGGATAGGTTTCTGAAAAACATCGCTTGGTGCTGCACATTGCAAGGGTTTCTAACAGGCCATTCACTAGTAGGAGTGAGAAAAACATCACGGGGTGGGGTGAATCGGAGGGCCTGAATTACTATAGGCAGTAAGTGACAATGTAGGTTGGAGAAAAGCATCATGCGGTGGACTGCATGGGGAGGGCAGGAAACATGCGGTGGCAATGTAGGATAGGTTTCTGAAAAACATCGCGGGGTGTTGCGCATTGTAAGGGTTTCTAAGAGGCCATCACTAGTAGGAGTGTGAAAAACATTACAGGAGGGTGTGAATTGGAGGGCCTGAATTCGGATAGGCAGTGAGTGGCTATGTAGGATGGAGAAAACACCAATGGGTGGTCAGCATGGGGAGGTCAGGAAACATGCGGTGGCAATGTAGGATAGGTTTATGAAAAACATCGCGGGGTGGTTCGCATTGTAAGTGTTTCTAACAGGCCATTCACTACTAGGAGTGAGAAAAACATCACGGGGTGGTGTGAATCGGAGGGCCTGAATAAGTGTAGGCGGTGAGTGACAATGTAAGATGGAGAACAGCACCACGGGTTATTCAGCATGGGGAGGTCAGGAAACATGCGGTGGCAAGGTAGGATAGGTTTCTGAAAAACATCCCTTTATGCTGCGCAGTGTGAGGTTTTCTAACAGGCCATTCACTAGGAGGAGTGACAAAATCTTCACAGGGGAGTTGGAACCTGAGGGCGTGAATTAGGATAGGCAGTAAGTGGCAATGTAGAATGGAGAAAAGCCCCATGGGGTGGTCAGCATGGGGAGGTCAGGAAACATGCGGTGGCACTGTAGGATAGGTTTCTGAAAAACATCGCGGGGTGGTACACATTGTAAGGTTTTCTAACAGGCCATTCACTAGTAGGCGTGAGAAAAACATTACGGGTTTTGTGAATCGGAGGGCCTGAAGTACGATAGGCTGTGAGTGGCACTGTAGGAATGAAAAAAGCACCAAGGTCTGGTCAGCATGGGGAGGTCAGGAAACATGCGGTGGCAATGCAGGACAGGTTTCTGAAAAACATTTTGTGGTGGTGCGCATTGTAAGGGTTTCTAACAGGCCATTTACTAGTAGGAGTGAGAAAAACATCACGGGATGGTGTGAATCGGAGGGCCTGAATTAGCATAGGCAGTGAGTGGCAATGGAGTGTGGAGAAAAGCAACCCGGGATGGTCAGCATGGGGAGGTCAGGAAACATGTGGTGGCAATGTAGGATAGGTTTCTGAAAAACATTTTGTGGTGGTGCGCATTGTAAGGGTTTCTAACAGGCCATTTACTAGTAGGAGTGAGAAAAACATCACGGGCTGGTGTGAAGTGGAGGGCCTGAATTAGCATAGGCAGTGAGTGGCAACGGAGTGTGGATAAAAGCACCACGGGGTGGTCAGAATAGAGAGGTCAGGAAACATGCGGTGGCAATGTAAGATATGTTTCTGAAAAACATCGCGGGGTGGTGCGCATTGTAATGGTTTCTAACAGGACATTCACTAGTACAAGTGAGAAAAACACCACGGGGTGGTGTGAATCGGAGGGCCTGAATTAGGATAGGCAGTGAGTGGCAATGTAGGATGGAGAAAAGCACCACGGGGTGCTCAGCATGGGGAGGTCAGGAAACATGCGGTGGCAATGTAGGATAGGTTTCTGAAAATCATCACGGGGTGGTGTGCATTGTAAGGGTTTCTAACAGGCCATTCACTAGTAGGAGTTAGAAAAACATCACGGGGTGGTGTGAATCGGAGGGCCTGAAATAAAACAGGCAGTGAGTGGCAATGTAGGATGGAGAAAAGCACCACGGGGTTGTCAGCATGGGGAGGTCAGGAAAAATGCGGCAGCAATGTAGGATAGGTATCTGAAAAACCTCACGATGTGGTGCGCATTGTAAGGGTTTCTAACAGGCCATTCACTAGTAGGAGTGAGAAAAACATCACAGGGTGGTGTGAATCAGGGGGCCTGAATAAGATTAGGCCGTGAGTGGTAATGTAGAATGGAGAAATGCAAGACGGCGTGGTGAGCATGGGGAGTTCAGGAAACATGCAGTGGCAATGTAGGATAGTTTTCTGAAAAACATCGCGGGGTGGTGGGCATTGTAAGAGTTTCTATCAGGCCTTTCACTAGTAGGAGTGATAAAAACCTCACGGGGTGGTTTGCTTCGGAGGGCCTGAAATAGGATATGCAGTGAGTGGCAATGTAGGATGGAGAAAAGCACCCCGGGTTGGTCAGAATTGCGAAGTCAGGAAACATGCGGTGGCAATGTAGGATAGGTTTCTGAATAACATCGCCGGGTGGTGCTCATTGTAAGGGTTTCTAACAGGCCATTCACTAGTAGGAGTGAGAAAAACATCACATGGAGCTGTGCATTGGAGGGCCTGAATTAGGATAGGCATTGAGTGGCAATGTAGTATGGAGAAAAGCACCCCGGGTTGGTCAGCATGGTGAGGTCAGGAAACATGCGGTGGCAATGTAGGATAGGTTTCTGAAAAACATTTTGTGGTGGTGCGCATTGTAAAGGTTTCTAACAGGCCATTCACTAGTAGTAGTGAGAAAAACATCACGGGTGGTGTGCATCGGACTGTCTGAATTAGGATAGGCAGTGAGTGGCAATGTAGGATGGGGAAAAACACCACAGGGTATTCAGCATGGGGAGGTTATGAAACATGCGGTGGCAATGTAGGATAGGTTTCTGAAAAACATCGCTTGGTGCTGCACATTGTAAGGGTTTCTAACAGGCCATTCACTAGTAGGAGTGAGAAAATCATCACGGGGTGGTGTGAAACGGAGGGCCTGAATTAGATTAGGCAGTGAATGGTAATGTAAAATGGAGAAAAGCAAGATGGCGTGGTTAGCATGGGGATTTCAGGAAACATGCAGTGGTAATGTAGGATAGGTTTCTGAAAAACATCGCAGGGCGCTGCGCATTGTAAGGGTTTCTAACAGGCCTTTCACTAGTAGGAGTGATAAAAACGTCACGGGGTGGTTTGCTTAGGAGTTCCTGAAAAAGGATAGGCAGTGTGTGGCAATGTAGGATTGAGAAAAGCACCCGGGTTGGTCAGCATGTGGAGGTCAGGAAACATGCAGTGGCAATGTAGGATAGGTTTCTGAAAAACATCGTTTGGTGGTGGGCATTGTAAGGGTTTCTAACAGGCCTTTCACTAGTAGGAGTGAGAAAAACATCACGGGGTGGTGTGAATCGGAGGGCTTGAATTAGAATAGGCAGTGAGTGGCAATGTAGGACGGAGAAAAGCACCACAGAGTGGTCAGAATGGAGAGGTCAGGAAACATGCGGTGGGAATGTAGGATAGGTTTATGAAAATCATCGCGTGTTGGTTCGCATTGTAAGGGTTTCTAACAGGCCATTCACTAGTAGGAGTGAGAAAAACATCACGGAGTGGTGTGAATCGGAGGGCCTGAATAAAATAGTCAGTGACTGGCAATGTAGGATGTAGAAAAGCACCACGGGGTTGTCAGCATGGGAAGGTCAGGAAAAATGCGGTAGCAATGTAGAATAGGTTTCTGAAAAACATCGTGGGGTGGTGCGCATTGTAAGGGTTTCTAAAAAGCCATTCACTAGTAGGAGTGAGAAAACATCACGGGGTGGTGTGAATCAGAGGGCCTAAATTAGCATAGGCAGTGAGTACCAATGGATGGTGGAGAAAAGCACCAGGAGGGGTCAGCATGGGGAGGTAAGGAAACACGCGGTGGCAATGTAGGATAGGTTTCTGAAAAACATCACGGGGTGGTGCGCATTGTAAGGGTTTTTAACAGGCAATTCACCAGTAGGATTGAGAAAAACTTCCCGCGGTGGTGGGAATCAGAGTGTCTGAATTAAAATAGGCAGTGGGTGGCAATGTAGGATGGTGAAAATCACCACAGGGTGGTCAGCATGCGGAGGTCAGGAAACATGCGGTGGCAATATAGGAAAAGTTTCTGCAAAACATCACGGTGTGGTGCGCATGCTAAGGGTTTCTAACAGGTCATTCACTAGTAGGAGTGAGAAAAACATCACGGGGTAGGGTGAATTGAAGGGGCTGAATTACGATAGGCAGTGAGTGGCAATGTAGGATGGAGAAAACTCCAAAGGGTGGTCAGCATGGGGAGGTCAGGAAACATGCGGTGGCAATGTAGGATAGGTTTCTGAAACACATTGCTGAGTGGTGCACATTGTAAGCTTTGCTTACAGGCCTTTCACTAGTAGGATTGAGAAAAACTTCCCGGGGTTCTGTGAATCGGAGGGCGTGTATTAAGATAGGCAGTGAGTGGCAATGTAGTTTGGAGAAAAGCACCACGGGGTGGTCAGCATTGGGAGGTCACGAAACATGCGGTAGCAATGTAGCATGGGTTTCTGAAAAACATTGCGTGTTGGTGCGCGTTGTAAGGGGTTCAAACAGGCCATTCATTAGTAGGAGTGAGTAAAACATCGCGGAGTGGTTTGTAACGTTGGGCCTGAATTAGGATAGGCAGTGAATGGCAATGTAGGATATAGAAAAGCACCACGGGGTGGTCAGCATGGGTAGGTCAGGAAACATGCGGTGGCAATGTAGGATATGTTCCTGTAAAACATCGCGGGGTGTTGCACATTGTAAGGTTTTCTAACAGGTCATTCACTAGTAGGAGTGAGAAAAACATCAAGGGTTGGTGGGAATTGGAGGGCATGAATTAGATTAGCCAGTGAGTGGCAACGAAGGATGGAGTAAAGCACCACAGGGTGGTCAGCATGGGGAGGTGATGAAAAATGCGGTGGCCATGTAGGAGAAGGTTTATGAAAAACATTGGAGGTGGTGTGCATTGCAAAGTTTGCTAACAGGCCATTCATTAGCAGGAGTGAGAAAAACATAACGGGGTGGTGTGAATCAGAGGTCCTGAATTAGCATAGGCAGTGATTGACAATGTAGGATTGGGTAAAGCACCAAGGGGTGGTCAGAATGGGGAGGTCAGGAAACATGTGGTGGCAATGTAGGATAGGTTTCTGAAAAACATCGCGGGGTAGTGCCCATTGTATGGGTGTGTAACATTTAATTCACCAGTAGGAGTGAGAAACCATCACGGGGTGGTGTGAATCTTAGGGCCTAATAAGGAAAGGCAGTGAGTGGCAATGTATGATGGAGAAAACCACCACGGGGTATTCAGCATGGGGAGGTCAGGAAACATGCCCTGGAAATATAGGATAGGTTTCTGAAAATCATCGCGGGGTGGTGCTCATTGTAAGTGTTTCTAACAGGCCACTCACTAGTACGAGTGAAAAAAAATCACAGGGGGGTGTCAAACCGATGGCCTGAATTTGGATACAAGTGAGTGGCAATGTAGGATGGGAAAACACCAATGGGTGGTCAGCATGGGGAGATCAGGAAACATGCGTTGGCAATGCAGGACAGGTTTCTGAAAAACATTTTGTGGTGGTGCGCATTGTAAGGGTTTCTAACAGTCCATTTACTAGTAGGAGTGAGAAAAACATCACGGGCTGGTGTGAAGTGGAGGGCCTGAATTAGCATAGGCAGTGAGTGGCAATGGAGTGTGGATAAAAGCACCACGGGGTGGTCAGAATAGAGAGGTCAGGAAACATGCGGTGGCAATGTAAGATATGTTTCTGAAAAACAATGCGGGGTGGTGCGCATTGTAAGGGTTTCTAACAGGACATTCACTAGTACAAGTGAGAAAAACACCACGGGGTGGTGTGAATCGGAGGGCCTGAATTAGGATAGGCAGTGAGTGGCAATGTAGGATGGAGAAAAGCACCACGGGGTGCTCAGCATGGGGAGGTCAGGAAACATGCGGTGGCAATGTAGGATAGGTTTCTGAAAATCATCACGGGGTGGTGTGCATTGTAAGGGTTTCTAACAGGCCATTCACTAGTAGGAGTTAGAAAAACATCACGGGGTGGTGTGAATCGGAGAGCCTGAATTAAAACAGGCAGTGAGTGGCAATGTAGGATGGAGAAAAGCACCACGGGGTGCTCAGCATGGGGACTTCAGGAAAAATGCGGCAGCAATGTAGAATAGGTATCTGAAAAACCTCGCGGGGTGGTGCTCATTGTAAGGGTTTCTAACAGGCCATTCACTAGTAGGAGTGAGAAAAACATCACAGGGTGGTGTGAATCAGAGGGCCTGAATAAGATTAGGCCGTGAGTGGTAATGTAGAATGGAGAAATGCAAGACGGCGTGGTGAGCATGGGGAGTTCAGGAAACATGCAGTGGCAATGTAGGATAGGTTTCTGAAAAACATCGCGGGGTGGTGGGCATTGTAAGGGTTTCTATCAGGCCTTTCACTAGTAGGAGTGATAAAAACCTCACGGGGTGGTTTGCTTCGGAGGGCCTGAAATAGGATATGCAGTGAGTGGCAATGTAGGATGGAGAAAAGCACCCCGGGTTGGTCAGAATTGCGAAGTCAGGAAACATGCGGTGGCAATGTAGGATAGGTTTCTGAATAACATCGCCGGGTGGTGCTCATTGTAAGGGTTTCTAACAGGCCATTCAAGGTAGGAGTGAGAAAAACTTCACGGGGTGGTGTGAATCAGAGGGCCTGAATTAGCATAGGCAGTGAGTGGCAATGGAGGGTGGACAAAAGCCCCCCAGGGTGGTCAGTAAGGGGAGGTCAGGCAACATGCGGTGGCAATGTAGGATACGTTTCTGAAAAACATTGCGGGGTGGTGCGCATTGTAAGGGTTTCTAACAGGCCATTCACTAGTAGGAGCTAGAAAAACATCACGGGGTGGTGTGAATCAGAGGGCCTGAATTAAAATAGGCAGTGAGTGGCAATGTAGGATGGAGAAAAGCACCACGGGGTTGTCATCCTGGGGAGGTCAGGAAAATGCGGCAATAATGTAGGATAGGTATGAGAAAAACATCGCGTTGTGGTGCGCTTTGTAAGGGTTTCTAACAGGCCATTCACTAGTAGGAGTTAGAAAAACATCACGGGGTGGTGTGAATCAGAGGGCCTGAATTAGGATAGGCATTGAGTGGCAATGTAGGACGGAGAAAAGCACCATGGGGTGGTCAGAATGGGGAGGTCAGGAAACATGTGGTGGCAATGTAGGATAGGTTTCTGAAAAACATCGCGGGGTGGTGAGCATTGTAAGGTTTGCTAACAGGCCATTCACTAGTAGGAGTGAGAAAAACATAACGCGGTGGTGTGAATTGGAAAGACAGAATTATCATAGGCAGTGATTGGTAATGTAGGATGGGGAAAAGAAACACGGGGTAGTCAGAATGAGGAGGTCAGGAAACATGCGGTGGCAATGTAGGATACGTTTCTGAAAAGCATCGCGGGGTGGTGCGCATTGTAAGGGTTTCTAACAGGCCATTCACTTGTAGGAGTGAGAAAAAAAAGGGGTGGTGTGAATCGGAGTGTCTGAATTAGTATAAGCAGTGAGTGTCAATGTAGGATGGAGAAAAGCACCACAGGGTATTCAGCATGAGGAGGTCAGGAAACATGCGGTGGCAATGTAGGATACGTTTCTGAAAAACATCGCGGGGTGGTGCGCATTGTAAGGGTTTCTAACAGGCCATTTACTAGTAGGAGTGAGAAAAACATCAAGCGCTGGTGTGAATCGGAGGGCCTGAATTAGCATAGGCAGTGAGTGGCAATGGAGTGTGGAAAAAAGCACCACGGTGTGGTCAGAATGGAGATGTCAGGAATCATGCGGTGGCAATGTAAGATATGTTTCTGAAAAACATCGCGGTGTGGTGCACATTGTAAGGGTTTCTAACAGGACATTCACTAGTACAAGTGAGAAAAACACCACGGGGTGGTGTGAATCGGAGGGCCTCAATTAGGATAGGCAGTGAGTGGCAATGTAGGATGGAGAAAAGCACCACGGGGTGCTCAGCATGGGGAGGTCAGGAAACATGTGGTGGCAATGTAGGATAGGTTTCTGAAAAACATCACTGGGTGGTGTGCATTGTAAGGGTTTCTAACAGGCCATTCACTAGTAGGAGTTAGAAAAACATCACGGGGTGGTGTGAATCGGAGGGCCTGAATTAAAACAGGCAGTGAGTGGCAATGTAGGATGGAGAAAAGCACCATGGGGTTGTCAGCATGGGGAGGTCAGGAAAAATGCGGCCGCAATGTAGGATAGGTGTCTGAAAAACCTCGCGGGGTGGTGCGCATTGTAAGGTTTTCTAACAGGCCATTCACTAGTAGGAGTGAGAAAAACATCACGGGGTGGTGTGAATCAGAGTCTCTGAATTAGGATAGGCAGTGAGAGGCAATGAAGGATGGAGAAAAGC
The DNA here is from genome assembly GCF_034190915.1 of Cavia porcellus. NCBI lineage: Eukaryota > Metazoa > Chordata > Mammalia > Rodentia > Caviidae > Cavia > Cavia porcellus. The sequence goes on from NW_026947518.1 coordinate 9,017,792, forward strand.
AACACAGGGTATTAAGCATGGGGATGTCAGGAAACATGCGGTGGCAATGTAGGAGAGGTTTCTGAAAAACATCGCGGAGTGGTGCGCATTGTAAGGGTTTCTAACAGGCCATTCACTAGTAGGAGTGAGAAAAACATCACGGGGTGGTGTGAATCGATGTGTCTGAATTAGGATAGGCAGTGAGTGGCAATGTAGGATGGAGAAAAGCACCATGGGGTGGTCAGACTTGGGATGTCTGGAAACATGCGGTGGCAATGTAGGATAGGTTTCTGAAAACATCTCGGGGTGGTGCACATTGTAAGGGTTTCTAACAGGCCATTCACTAGTAGGAGTGAGAAATACATCACGGGGTGGTGTGAATCGGACTGTCTGAATTAGGATAGGCAGTGAGTGGCAATTTAGGATGGAGAAAAGCACCACAGGGTATTCAGCATGGGGAGGTCAGGAAACATGCGGTGGTAATGTAGGATAGGTTTCTGAAAAACATCGCGTGGTTGTGCGCATTGTAAGGGTTTCTAACAGGCCATTCACTAGTAGGAGTGAGAAAATCATCAAGGGGTGGTGTGAATCGGAGGGCCTGAATTAGATTAGGCAGTGAGTGTTAATGTAGAATGGAGAAATGCAAGATGGCGTGGTGAGCATGGTGAGTTCAGGAAACATGCAGTGGCAATGTAGGATAGGTTTCTGAAAAACATCACGGGGTGTTGCACATTGTAAGGGTTTCTAACAGCCCTTTCACTAGTAGGAGTGATAAAAACGTCACGCGGTGGTTTGCTTCCGAGGGCCTGAATTAGGATAGGCATTGAGTGGCAATGTAGTATGGAGAAAAGCACCCCGGGTTGGTCAGCATGGGGAGGTCAGGAAACATGCGGTGGCAATGTAGGATAGGTTTCTGAAAAACATTTTGTGGTGGTGCGCATTGTAAGGTTTGCTAACAGGCCATTCACTAGTAGGAGTGAGAAAATCATCACTTGGTGGTGTGAAACGGAGGGCCTGAATTAGATTAGGCAGTGAATGGTAATGTAAAATGGAGAAAAGCAAGATGGCGTGGTTAGCATGGGGAGTTCAGGAAACATGCAGTGGTAATGTAGGATAGGTTTCTGAAAAACATCGCAGGGCGCTGTGCATCGTAAGGGTTTCTAACAGGCCTTTCACTAGTAGGAGTGATAAAAACGTCACGGGGTGGTTTGCTTAGGAGTTCCTGAAAAAGGATAGGCAGTGTGTGGCAATGTAGGATTGAGAAAAGCACCCGGGTTGGTCAGCATGTGGAGGTCAGGAAACATGCAGTGGCAATGTAGGATAGGTTTCTGAAAAACATCGTTTGGTGGTGGGCATTGTAAGGGTTTCTAACAGGCCTTTCACTAGTAGGAGTGAGAAAAACATCACGGGGTGGTGTGAATCGGAGGGCTTGAATTAGAATAGGCAGTGAGTGGCAATGTAGGACGGAGAAAACACCACAGGGTGGTCAGAATGGAGAGGTCAGGAAACATGCGGTGGCAATGTAGGATAGGTTTATGAAAAACATCGCGTGTTGGTTCGCATTGTAAGGGTTTCTAACAGGCCATGCACTAGTAGGAGTGAGAAAAACATCACGGAATGGTGTGAATCATAGGGCCTGAATAAAATAGTCAGAGACTGGCAATGTAGGATGTAGAAAAGCACCACGGGGTTGTCAGCATGGGAAGGTCAGGAAAAATGCGGTAGCAATGTAGAATATGTTTCTGAAAAACATCGTGGGGTGGTGCGCATTGTAAGGGTTTCTAAAAAGCCATTCACGAGTAGGAGTGAGAAAACATCACGGGGTGGTGTGAATCAGAGGGCCTAAATTAGCATAGGCAGTGAGTAGCAATGGATGGTGGAGAAAAGCACCAGGAGGGGTCAGCATGGGGAGGTAAGGAAACACACGGTGGCAATGTACGATAGTTTTCTGAAAAACATCACGGGGTGGTGCGCATTGTAAGGGTTTTTAACAGGCAATTCACCAGTAGGATTGAGAAAACTTCCCGCGGTGGTGGGAATCAGAGTGTCTGAATTAAAATAGGCAGTGGGTGGCAATGTAGGATGGTGAAAATCACCACGGGGTGGTCAGCATGCGGAGGTCAGGAAACATGCAGTGGCAATATAGGAAAAGTTTCTGCAAAACATTGCGGGGTGGTGCGCATGGTAAGGGTTTCTAACAGGTCATTCACTAGTAGGAGTGAGAAAAACATCATGGGGTAGGGTGAATTGAAGGGCCTGAATTATGATAGGCAGTGAGTGGCAATGTAGGATGGAGAAAATACCAAGGGGTGGTCAGCATGGGGAGGTCAGGAAACATGCGGTGGCAATGTAGGATAGGTTTCTGAAACACATTGCTGAGTGGTGCACATTGTAAGCTTTGCTTACAGGCCATTCACTAGTAGGATTGAGAAAAACTTCCCGGGGTTCTGTGAATCGGAGGGCGTGTATTAGGATAGGCAGTGAGTGGCAATGTAGTTTGGAGAAAAGCACCACGGGGTGGTCAGCATTGGGAGGTCACGAAACATGCGGTAGCAATGTAGCATGGGTTTCTGAAAAACATTGCGTGTTGGTGCGCGTTGTAAGGGGTTCAAACAGGCCATTCATTAGTAGGAGTGAGAAAAACATCGCGGAGTGGTTTGTAACGTTGGGCCTGAATTAGGATAGGCAGTGAATGGCAATGTAGGATATACAAAAGCACCACGGGGTGCTCAGCATGGGGAGGTCAGGAAACATGCGGTGGCAATGTAGGATAGGTTTCTGAAAATCATCACGGGGTGGTGTGCATTGTAAGGGTTTCTAACAGGCCATTCACTAGTAGGAGTTAGAAAAACATCACGGGGTGGTGTGAATCGGAGAGCCTGAATTAAAACAGGCAGTGAGTGGCAATGTAGGATGGAGAAAAGCACCACGGGGTTGTCAGCATGGGGACTTCAGGAAAAATGCGGCAGCAATGTAGAATAGGTATCTGAAAAACCTCGCGGGGTGGTGCGCATTGTAAGGGTTTCTAACAGGCCATTCACTAGTAGGAGTGAGAAAAACATCACAGGGTGGTGTGAATCAGAGGGCCTCAATAAGATTAGGCCGTGAGTGGTAATGTAGAATGGAGAAATGCAAGACGGCGTGGTGAGCATGGGGAGTTCAGGAAACATGCAGTGGCAATGTAGGATAGGTTTCTGAAAAACATCGCGGGGTGGTGGGCATTGTAAGGGTTTCTATCAGGCCTTTCACTAGTAGGAGTGATAAAAACCTCACGGGGTGGTTTGCTTCGGAGGGCCTGAAATAGGATATGCAGTGAGTGGCAATGTAGGATGGAGAAAAGCACCCCGGGTTGGTCAGAATTGTGAAGTCAGGAAACATGCGGTGGCAATGTAGGATAGGTTTCTGAATAACATCGCCGGGTGGTGCTCATTGTAAGGGTTTCTAACAGGCCATTCAAGGTAGGAGTGAGAAAAACTTCACGGGGTGGTGTGAATCAGAGGGCCTGAATTAGCATAGGCAGTGAGTGGCAATGGAGGGTGGACAAAAGCCCCCCAGGGTGGTCAGTAAGGGGAGGTCAGGCAACATGCGGTGGCAATGTAGGATACGTTTCTGAAAAACATTGCGGGGTGGTGCGCATTGTAAGGGTTTCTAACAGGCCATTCACTAGTAGGAGCTAGAAAAACATCACGGGGTGGTGTGAATCAGAGGGCCTGAATTAAAATAGGCAGTGAGTGGCAATGTAGGATGGAGAAAAGCACCACGGGGTTGTCATCCTGGGAAGGTCAGGAAAATGTGGCAATAATGTAGGATAGGTATGAGAAAAACATCGCGTTGTGGTGCGCTTTGTAAGGGTTTCTAACAGGCCATTCACTAGTAGGAGTTAGAAAAACATCACGGGGTGGTGTGAATCAGAGGGCCTGAATTAGGATAGGCATTGAGTGGCAATGTAGGATGGAGAAAAGCACCATGGGGTGGTCAGAATGGGGAGGTCAGGAAACATGTGGTGGCAATGTAGGATAGGTTTCTGAAAAACATCGCGGGGTGGTGAGCATTGTAAGGTTTGCTAACAGGCCATTCACTAGTAGGAGTGAGAAAAACATAACGCGGTGGTGTGAATTGGAGGGACAGAATTATCATAGGCAGTGATTGGTAATGTAGGATGGGGAAAAGAAACACGGGGTAGTCAGAATGAGGAGGTCAGGAAACATGCGGTGGCAATGTAGGATACGTTTCTGAAAAACATCGCGGGGTGGTGCGCATTGTAAGGGTTTCTAACAGGCCATTCACTTGTAGGAGTGAGAAAAAAAAAGGGGTGGTGTGAATCGGAGTGTCTGAATTAGTATAAGCAGTGAGTGTCAATGTAGGATGGAGAAAAGCACCACAGGGTATTCAGCATGAGGAGGTCAGGAAACATGCGGTGGCAATGTAGGATACGTTTCTGAAAAACATCGCGGGGTGGTGCGCATTGTAAGGGTTTCTAACAGGCCATTTACTAGTAGGAGTGAGAAAAACATCAAGCGCTGGTGTGAATCGGAGGGCCTGAATTAGCATAGGCAGTGAGTGGCAATGGAGTGTGGAAAAAAGCACCACGGTGTGGTCAGAATGGAGATGTCAGGAATCATGCGGTGGCAATGTAAGATATGTTTCTGAAAAACATCGCGGGGTGGTGCACATTGTAAGGGTTTCTAACAGGACATTCACTAGTACAAGTGAGAAAAACACCACGGGGTGGTGTGAATCGGAGGGCCTCAATTAGGATAGGCAGTGAGTGGCAATGTAGGATGGAGAAAAGCACCACGGGGTGCTCAGCATGGGGAGGTCAGGAAACATGTGGTGGCAATGTAGGATAGGTTTCTGAAAAACATCACTGGGTGGTGTGCATTGTAAGGGTTTCTAACAGGCCATTCACTAGTAGGAGTTAGAAAAACATCACGGGGTGGTGTGAATCGGAGGGCCTGAATTAAAACAGGCAGTGAGTGGCAATGTAGGATGGAGAAAAGCACCATGGGGTTGTCAGCATGGGGAGGTCAGGAAAAATGCGGCCGCAATGTAGGATAGGTGTCTGAAAAACCTCGCGGGGTGGTGCGCATTGTAAGGTTTTCTAACAGGCCATTCACTAGTAGGAGTGAGAAAAACATCACGGGGTGGTGTGAATCAGAGTCTCTGAATTAGGATAGGCAGTGAGAGGCAATGAAGGATGGAGAAAAGCAACACAGGGTATTAAGCATGGGGATGTCAGGAAACATGCGGTGGCAATGTAGGAGAGGTTTCTGAAAAACATCGCGGAGTGGTGCGCATTGTAAGGGTTTCTAACAGGCCATTCACTAGTAGGAGTGAGAAAAACATCACGGGGTGGTGTGAATCGATGTGTCTGAATTAGGATAGGCAGTGAGTGGCAATGTAGGATGGAGAAAAGCACCATGGGGTGGTCAGACTTGGGATGTCTGGAAACATGCGGTGGCAATGTAGGATAGGTTTCTGAAAACATTTCGGGGTGGTGCACATTGTAAGGGTTTCTAACAGGCCATTCACTAGTAGGAGTGAGAAATACATCACGGGGTGGTGTGAATCGGACTGTCTGAATTAGGATAGGCAGTGAGTGGCAATTTAGGATGGAGAAAAGCACCACAGGGTATTCAGCATGGGGAGGTCAGGAAACATGCGGTGGTAATGTAGGATAGGTTTCTGAAAAACATTGCGTGGTTGTGCGCATTGTAAGGGTTTCTAACAGGCCATTCACTAGTAGGAGTTAGAAAAACATCACGGGGTGGTGTGAATCGGAGGGCCTGAATTAAAACAGGCAGTGAGTGGCAATGTAGGATGGAGAAAAGCACCATGGGGTTGTCAGCATGGGGAGGTCAGGAAAAATGCGGCCGCAATGTAGGATAGGTGTCTGAAAAACCTCGCGGGGTGGTGCGCATTGTAAGGTTTTCTAACAGGCCATTCACTAGTAGGAGTGAGAAAAACATCACGGGGTGGTGTGAATCAGAGTCTCTCAATTAGGATAGGCAGTGAGAGGCAATGAAGGATGGAGAAAAGCAACACAGGGTATTAAGCATGGGGATGTCAGGAAACATGCGGTGGCAATGTAGGAGAGGTTTCTGAAAAACATCGCGGAGTGGTGCGCATTGTAAGGGTTTCTAACAGGCCATTCACTAGTAGGAGTGAGAAAAACATCACGGGGTGGTGTGAATCGATGTGTCTGAATTAGGATAGGCAGTGAGTGGCAATGTAGGATGGAGAAAAGCACCATGGTGTGGTCAGACTTGGGATGTCTGGAAACATGCGGTGGCAATGTAGGATAGGTTTCTGAAAACATCTCGGGGTGGTGCACATTGTAAGGGTTTCTAACAGGCCATTCACTAGTAGGAGTGAGAAATACATCACGGGGTGGTGTGAATCGGACTGTCTGAATTAGGATAGGCAGTGAGTGGCAATTTAGGATGGAGAAAAGCACCGCAGGGTATTCAGCATGGGGAGGTCAGGAAACATGCGGTGGTAATGTAGGATAGGTTTCTGAAAAACATCGCGTGGTTGTGCGCATTGTAAGGGTTTCTAACAGGCCATTCACTAGTAGGAGTGAGAAAATCATCAAGGGGTGGTGTGAATCGGAGGGCCTGAATTAGATTAGGCAGTGAGTGTTAATGTAGAATGGAGAAATGCAAGATGGCGTGGTGAGCATGGTGAGTTCAGGAAACATGCAGTGGCAATGTAGGATAGGTTTCTGAAAAACATCACGGGGTGTTGCACATTGTAAGGGTTTCTAACAGCCCTTTCACTAGTAGGAGTGATAAAAACGTCACGCGGTGGTTTGCTTCCGAGGGCCTGAATTAGGATAGGCATTGAGTGGCAATGTAGTATGGAGAAAAGCACCCCGGGTTGGTCAGCATGGGGAGGTCAGGAAACATGCGGTGGCAATGTAGGATAGGTTTCTGAAAAACATTTTGTGGTGGTGCGCATTGTAAGGTTTGCTAACAGGCCATTCACTAGTAGGAGTGAGAAAATCATCACTTGGTGGTGTGAAACGGAGGGCCTGAATTAGATTAGGCAGTGAATTGTAATGTAAAATGGAGAAAAGCAAGATGGCGTGGTTAGCATGGGGAGTTCAGGAAACATGCAGTGGTAATGTAGGATAGGTTTCTGAAAAACATCGCAGGGCGCTGTGCATCGTAAGGGTTTCTAACAGGCCTTTCACTAGTAGGAGTGATAAAAACGTCACGGGGTGGTTTGCTTAGGAGTTCCTGAAAAAGGATAGGCAGTGTGTGGCAATGTAGGATTGAGAAAAGCACCCGGGTTGGTCAGCATGTGGAGGTCAGGAAACATGCAGTGGCAATGTAGGATAGGTTTCTGAAAAACATCGTTTGGTGGTGGGCATTGTAAGGGTTTCTAACAGGCCTTTCACTAGTAGGAGTGAGAAAAACATCACGGGGTGGTGTGAATCGGAGGGCTTGAATTAGAATAGGCAGTGAGTGGCAATGTAGGACGGAGAAAACACCACAGGGTGGTCAGAATGGAGAGGTCAGGAAACATGCGGTGGCAATGTAGGATAGGTTTATGAAAAACATCGCGTGTTGGTTCGCATTGTAAGGGTTTCTAACAGGCCATGCACTAGTAGGAGTGAGAAAAACATCACGGAATGGTGTGAATCATAGGGCCTGAATAAAATAGTCAGTGACTGGCAATGTAGGATGTAGAAAAGCACCACGGGGTTGTCAGCATGGGAAGGTCAGGAAAAATGCGGTAGCAATGTAGAATATGTTTCTGAAAAACATCGTGGGGTGGTGCGCATTGTAAGGGTTTCTAAAAAGCCATTCACGAGTAGGAGTGAGAAAACATCACGGGGTGGTGTGAATCAGAGGGCCTAAATTAGCATAGGCAGTGAGTAGCAATGGATGGTGGAGAAAAGCACCAGGAGGGGTCAGCATGGGGAGGTAAGGAAACACGCGGTGGCAATGTATGATAGTTTTCTGAAAAACATCACGGGGTGGTGCGCATTGTAAGGGTTTTTAACAGGCAATTCACCAGTAGGATTGAGAAAACTTCCCGCGGTGGTGGGAATCAGAGTGTCTGAATTAAAATAGGCAGTGGGTGGCAATGTAGGATGGTGAAAATCACCACGGGGTGGTCAGCATGCGGAGGTCAGGAAACATGCGGTGGCAATATAGGAAAAGTTTCTGCAAAACATTGCGGGGTGGTGCGCATGGTAAGGGTTTCTAACAGGTCATTCACTAGTAGGAGTGAGAAAAACATCATGGGGTAGGGTGAATTGAAGGGCCTGAATTATGATAGGCAGTGAGTGGCAATGTAGGATGGAGAAAATACCAAGGGGTGGTCAGCATGGGGAGGTCAGGAAACATGCGGTGGCAATGTAGGATAGGTTTCTGAAACACATTGCTGAGTGGTGCACATTGTAAGCTTTGCTTACAGGCCATTCACTAGTAGGATTGAGAAAAACTTCCCGGGGTTCTGTGAATCGGAGGGCGTGTATTAGGATAGGCAGTGAGTGGCAATGTAGTTTGGAGAAAAGCACCACGGGGTGGTCAGCATTGGGAGGTCACGAAACATGCGGTAGCAATGTAGCATGGGTTTCTGAAAAACATTGCGTGTTGGTGCGCGTTGTAAGGGGTTCAAACAGGCCATTCATTAGTAGGAGTGAGAAAAACATCGCGGAGTGGTTTGTAACGTTGGGCCTGAATTAGGATAGGCAGTGAATGGCAATGTAGGATATACAAAAGCACCACGGGGTGCTCAGCATGGGGAGGTCAGGAAACATGCGGTGGCAATGTAGGATAGGTTTCTGAAAATCATCACGGGGTGGTGTGCATTGTAAGGGTTTCTAACAGGCCATTCACTAGTAGGAGTTAGAAAAACATCACGGGGTGGTGTGAATCGGAGAGCCTGAATTAAAACAGGCAGTGAGTGGCAATGTAGGATGGAGAAAAGCACCACGGGGTTGTCAGCATGGGGACTTCAGGAAAAATGCGGCAGCAATGTAGAATAGGTATCTGAAAAACCTCGCGGGGTGGTGCGCATTGTAAGGGTTTCTAACAGGCCATTCACTAGTAGGAGTGAGAAAAACATCACAGGGTGGTGTGAATCAGAGGGCCTCAATAAGATTAGGCCGTGAGTGGTAATGTAGAATGGAGAAATGCAAGACGGCGTGGTGAGCATGGGGAGTTCAGGAAACATGCAATGGCAATGTAGGATAGGTTTCTGAAAAACATCGCGGGGTGGTGGGCATTGTAAGGGTTTCTATCAGGCCTTTCACTAGTAGGAGTGATAAAAACCTCACGGGGTGGTTTGCTTCGGAGGGCCTGAAATAGGATATGCAGTGAGTGGCAATGTAGGATGGAGAAAAGCACCCCGGGTTGGTCAGAATTGCGAAGTCAGGAAACATGCGGTGGCAATGTAGGATAGGTTTCTGAATAACATCGCCGGGTGGTGCTCATTGTAAGGGTTTCTAACAGGCCATTCAAGGTAGGAGTGAGAAAAACTTCACGGGGTGGTGTGAATCAGAGGGCCTGAATTAGCATAGGCAGTGAGTGGCAATGGAGGGTGGACAAAAGCCCCCCAGGGTGGTCAGTAAGGGGAGGTCAGGCAACATGCGGTGGCAATGTAGGATACGTTTCTGAAAAACATTGCGGGGTGGTGCGCAGTGTAAGGGTTTCTAAAAGGCCATTCACTAGTAGGAGCTAGAAAAACATCACGGGGTGGTGTGAATCAGAGGGCCTGAATTAAAATAGGCAGTGAGTGGCAATGTAGGATGGAGAAAAGCACCACGGGGTTGTCATCCTGGGGAGGTCAGGAAAATGCGGCAATAATGTAGGATAGGTATGAGAAAAACATCGCGTTGTGGTGCGCTTTGTAAGGGTTTCTAACAGGCCATTCACTAGTAGGAGTTAGAAAAACATCACGGGGTGGTGTGAATCAGAGGGCCTGAATTAGGATAGGCATTGAGTGGCAATGTAGGATGGAGAAAAGCACCATGGGGTGGTCAGAATGGGGAGGTCAGGAAACATGTGGTGGCAATGTAGGATAGGTTTCTGAAAAACATCGCGGGGTGGTGAGCATTGTAAGGTTTGCTAACAGGCCATTCACTAGTAGGAGTGAGAAAAACATAACGCGGTGGTGTGAATTGGAGGGACAGAATTATCATAGGCAGTGATTGGTAATGTAGGATGGGGAAAAGAAACACGGGGTAGTCAGAATGAGGAGGTCAGGAAACATGCGGTGGCAATGTAGGATACGTTTCTGAAAAACATCGCGGGGTGGTGCGCATTGTAAGGGTTTCTAACAGGCCATTCACTTGTAGGAGTGAGAAAAAAAAAGGGGTGGTGTGAATCGGAGTGTCTGAATTAGTATAAGCAGTGAGTGTCAATGTAGGATGGAGAAAAGCACCACAGGGTATTCAGCATGAGGAGGTCAGGAAACATGCGGTGGCAATGTAGGATACGTTTCTGAAAAACATCGCGGGGTGGTGCGCATTGTAAGGGTTTCTAACAGGCCAATTACTAGTAGGAGTGAGAAAAACATCAAGCGCTGGTGTGAATCGGAGGGCCTGAATTAGCATAGGCAGTGAGTGGCAATGGAGTGTGGAAAAAAGCACCACGGTGTGGTCAGAATGGAGATGTCAGGAATCATGCGGTGGCAATGTAAGATATGTTTCTGAAAAACATCGCGGGGTGGTGCACATTGTAAGGGTTTCTAACAGGACATTCACTAGTACAAGTGAGAAAAACACCACGGGGTGGTGTGAATCGGAGGGCCTCAATTAGGATAGGCAGTGAGTGGCAATGTAGGATGGAGAAAAGCACCACGGGGTGCTCAGCATGGGGAGGTCAGGAAACATGTGGTGGCAATGTAGGATAGGTTTCTGAAAAACATCACTGGGTGGTGTGCATTGTAAGGGTTTCTAACAGGCCATTCACTAGTAGGAGTTAGAAAAACATCACGGGGTGGTGTGAATCGGAGGGCCTGAATTAAAACAGGCAGTGAGTGGCAATGTAGGATGGAGAAAAGCACCATGGGGTTGTCAGCATGGGGAGGTCAGGAAAAATGCGGCCGCAATGTAGGATAGGTGTCTGAAAAACCTCGCGGGGTGGTGCGCATTGTAAGGTTTTCTAACAGGCCATTCACTAGTAGGAGTGAGAAAAACATCACGGGGTGGTGTGAATCAGAGTCTCTGAATTAGGATAGGCAGTGAGAGGCAATGAAGGATGGAGAAAAGCAACACAGGGTATTAAGCATGGGGATGTCAGGAAACATGCGGTGGCAATGTAGGAGAGGTTTCTGAAAAACATCGCGGAGTGGTGCGCATTGTAAGGGTTTCTAACAGGCCATTCACTAGTAGGAGTGAGAAAAACATCACGGGGTGGTGTGAATCGATGTGTCTGAATTAGGATAGGCAGTGAGTGGCAATGTAGGATGGAGAAAAGCACCATGGGGTGGTCAGACTTGGGATGTCTGGAAACATGCGGTGGCAATGTAGGATAGGTTTCTGAAAACATTTCGGGGTGGTGCACATTGTAAGGGTTTCTAACAGGCCATTCACTAGTAGGAGTGAGAAATACATCACGGGGTGGTGTGAATCGGACTGTCTGAATTAGGATAGGCAGTGAGTGGCAATTTAGGATGGAGAAAAGCACCACAGGGTATTCAGCATGGGGAGGTCAGGAAACATGCGGTGGTAATGTAGGATAGGTTTCTGAAAAACATTGCGTGGTTGTGCGCATTGTAAGGGTTTCTAACAGGCCATTCACTAGTAGGAGTTAGAAAAACATCACGGGGTGGTGTGAATCGGAGGGCCTGAATTAAAACAGGCAGTGAGTGGCAATGTAGGATGGAGAAAAGCACCATGGGGTTGTCAGCATGGGGAGGTCAGGAAAAATGCGGCCGCAATGTAGGATAGGTGTCTGAAAAACCTCGCGGGGTGGTGCGCATTGTAAGGTTTTCTAACAGGCCATTCACTAGTAGGAGTGAGAAAAACACGGGGTGGTGTGAATCAGAGTCTCTGAATTAGGATAGGCAGTGAGAGGCAATGAAGGATGGAGAAAAGCAACACAGGGTATTAAGCATGGGGATGTCAGGAAACATGCGGTGGCAATGTAGGAGAGGTTTCTGAAAAACATCGCGGAGTGGTGCGCATTGTAAGGGTTTCTAACAGGCCATTCACTAGTAGGAGTGAGAAAAACATCACGGGGTGGTGTGAATCGATGTGTCTGAATTAGGATAGGCAGTGAGTGGCAATGTAGGATGGAGAAAAGCACCATGGGGTGGTCAGACTTGGGATGTCTGGAAACATGCGGTGGCAATGTAGGATAGGTTTCTGAAAACATTTCGGGGTGGTGCACATTGTAAGGGTTTCTAACAGGCCATTCACTAGTAGGAGTGAGAAATACATCACGGGGTGGTGTGAATCGGACTGTCTGAATTAGGATAGGCAGTGAGTGGCAATTTAGGATGGAGAAAAGCACCACAGGGTATTCAGCATGGGGAGGTCAGGAAACATGCGGTGGTAATGTAGGATAGGTTTCTGAAAAACATTGCGTGGTTGTGCGCATTGTAAGGGTTTCTAACAGGCCATTCACTAGTAGGAGTTAGAAAATCATCAAGGGGTGGTGTGAATCGGAGGGCCTGAATTAGATTAGGCAGTGAGTGTTAATGTAGAATGGAGAAATGCAAGATGGCGTGGTGAGCATGGTGAGTTCAGGAAACATGCAGTGGCAATGTAGGATAGGTTTCTGAATAACATCACGGGGTGTTGCACATTGTAAGGGTTTCTAACAGCCCTTTCACTAGTAGGAGTGATAAAAACGTCACGCGGTGGTTTGCTTCCGAGGGCCTGAATTAGGATAGGCATTGAGTGGCAATGTAGTATGGAGAAAAGCACCCCGGGTTGGTCAGCATGGGGAGGTCAGGAAACATGCGGTGGCAATGTAGGATAGGTTTCTGAAAAACATTTTGTGGTGGTGCGCATTGTAAGGTTTGCTAACAGGCCATTCACTAGTAGGAGTGAGAAAATCATCACTTGGTGGTGTGAAACGGAGGGCCTGAATTAGATTAGGCAGTGAATGGTAATGTAAAATGGAGAAAAGCAAGATGGCGTGGTTAGCATGGGGAGTTCAGGAAACATGCAGTGGTAATGTAGGATAGGTTTCTGAAAAACATCGCAGGGCGCTGTGCATCGTAAGGGTTTCTAACAGGCCTTTCACTAGTAGGAGTGATAAAAACGTCACGGGGTGGTTTGCTTAGGAGTTCCTGAAAAAGGATAGGCAGTGTGTGGCAATGTAGGATTGAGAAAAGCACCCGGGTTGGTCAGCATGTGGAGGTCAGGAAACATGCAGTGGCAATGTAGGATAGGTTTCTGAAAAACATCGTTTGGTGGTGGGCATTGTAAGGGTTTCTAACAGGCCTTTCACTAGTAGGAGTGAGAAAAACATCACGGGGTGGTGTGAATCGGAGGGCTTGAATTAGAATAGGCAGTGAGTGGCAATGTAGGACGGAGAAAACACCACAGGGTGGTCAGAATGGAGAGGTCAGGAAACATGCGGTGGCAATGTAGGATAGGTATATGAAAAACATCGCGTGTTGGTTCGCATTGTAAGGGTTTCTAACAGGCCATGCACTAGTAGGAGTGAGAAAATCATCACGGAATGGTGTGAATCATAGGGCCTGAATAAAATAGTCAGTGACTGGCAATGTAGGATGTAGAAAAGCACCACGGGGTTGTCAGCATGGGAAGGTCAGGAAAAATGCGGTAGCAATGTAGAATATGTTTCTGAAAAACATCGTGGGGTGGTGCGCATTGTAAGGGTTTCTAAAAAGCCATTCACGAGTAGGAGTGAGAAAACATCACGGGGTGGTGTGAATCAGAGGGCCTAAATTAGCATAGGCAGTGAGTAGCAATGGATGGTGGAGAAAAGCACCAGGAGGGGTCAGCATGGGGAGGTAAGGAAACACGCGGTGGCAATGTACGATAGTTTTCTGAAAAACATCACGGGGTGGTGCGCATTGTAAGGGTTTTTAACAGGCAATTCACCAGTAGGATTGAGAAAACTTCCCGCGGTGGTGGGAATCAGAGTGTCTGAATTAAAATAGGCAGTGGGTGGCAATGTAGGATGGTGAAAATCACCACGGGGTGGTCAGCATGCGGAGGTCAGGAAACATGCGGTGGCAATATAGGAAAAGTTTCTGCAAAACATTGCGGGGTGGTGCGCATGGTAAGGGTTTCTAACAGGTCATTCACTAGTAGGAGTGAGAAAAACATCATGGGGTAGGGTGAATTGAAGGGCCTGAATTATGATAGGCAGTGAGTGGCAATGTAGGATGGAGAAAATACCAAGGGGTGGTCAGCATGGGGAGGTCAGGAAACATGCGGTGGCAATGTAGGATAGGTTTCTGAAACACATTGCTGAGTGGTGCACATTGTAAGCTTTGCTTACAGGCCATTCACTAGTAGGATTGAGAAAAACTTCCCGGGGTTCTGTGAATCGGAGGGCGTGTATTAGGATAGGCAGTGAGTGGCAATGTAGTTTGGAGAAAAGCACCACGGGGTGGTCAGCATTGGGAGGTCACGAAACATGCGGTAGCAATGTAGCATGGGTTTCTGAAAAACATTGCGTGTTGGTGCGCGTTGTAAGGGGTTCAAACAGGCCATTCATTAGTAGGAGTGAGAAAAACATCGCGGAGTGGTTTGTAACGTTGGGCCTGAATTAGGATAGGCAGTGAATGGCAATGTAGGATATACAAAAGCACCACGGGGTGGTCAGCATGGGTATGTCAGGAAACATGCGGTGGCAATGTAGGATATGTTCCTGTAAAACATCGCGGGGTGTTGCACATTGTAAGGTTTCCTAACAGGTCATTCACTAGTAGGAGTGAGAAAAACATCAAGGGGTGGTGGGAATTGGAGGGCATGAATTAGATTAGGCAGTGAGTCGCAACGAAGGATGGAGAAAAGCACCACAGGGTGGTCAGCATGGGAAGGTGATGAAAAATGCTGTGGCCATGTAGGAGAAGGTTTATGAAAAACATTGGAGGTGGTGTGCATTGCAAAGTTTGCTAACAGGCCATTCATTAGCAGGAGTGAGAAAAACATAACGGGGTGGTGTGAATCAGAGGTCCTGAATTAGCATAGGCAGTGATTGGCAATGTAGGATTGGGTAAAGCACCAAGGGGTGGTCAGAATGGGGAGGTCAGGAAACATGTGGTGGCAATGTAGGATAGGTTTCTGAAAAACATCGCGGGGTAGTGCCCATTGTATGGGTGTGTAACATTTAATTCACCAGTAGGAGTGAGAAACCATCACGGGGTGGTGTGAATCTTAGGGCCTAATTAGGAAAGGCAGTGAGTGGCAATGTATGATGGAGAAAACCACCACGGGGTATTCAGCATGGGGAGGTCAGGAAACATGCCCTGGAAATATAGGATAGGTTTCTGAAAATCATCGCGGGGTGGTGCTCATTGTAAGTGTTTCGAACAGGCCATTCACTAGTACGAGTGAAAAAAACATCACAGGGGGGTGTCAAACCGAAGGCCTGAATTTGGATACAAGTGAGTGGCAATGTAGGATGGGAAAACACCAATGGGTGGTCAGCATGGGGAGATCAGGAAACATGCGTTGGCAATGTAGGATAGGTTTCTGAAATACATCGCGGGGTGGTGCGCATTGCAAGGGTTTTTAACAGGCTATTCACTAGTAGGAGTGATAAAAACATCACGGGGTGGTGTGAATCAGAGTGCCTGAATTACAATAGGCAGTGAGTGACAATATAGGATGGAGAACAGCACCATGGGGTGGTCAGCATGGGGAGGTCAGGAAACATGGGGTGGCAATTTAGAAAAGGTTTCTGAAAAACATCGCTGGGTGGTGCCCATTGAAAGGGTTTCTAACCTGCCATTCACTTGTAGGAGTGAGAAAAACATCACAGGGGGGTGTGAATCGGAGGGCCTGAATTCGGATAGGCAGTGTGCCAACGTAGGATGGAGAAAACACCAAGAGGTGGTCAGCATGGGAATCAGGAAACATGCGGTGACAATGTAGGATAGGTTTCTGAAAAACATCACGGGGTGGAGCGATTTGTAAGGTTTTCTAACAGCTCAATCACTAATAGGAATGAGAAAAACATCACGGGGTGGTGTGAATCAGAGGGCCTGAATTAGCATAGGCAGTGAGTGGCAATGGAGGGTAGAGAAAAGCACCACAGGGTGGTCAGCATGGGGAAGTCAGGAAACATGCGGTGGCAATGTATGATAGGTTGCTGAAAAACATCACTGGCTGGTGCGCATTGCAAGGGTTTATAACAGGCCATTTACGAGTAGGAGGTAGAAAAACATCATGAAGTGGTGTGATTCGGAGGGCCTGAATTAGGAAAGGCAGTGAGTGGCAATGTAGGAAGGAGAAAAGCACCATGGGGTATTCAGCATGGGGAGGTCAGGAACCATGCGGTGGCAAGGTAGAATAGGTTTCTGAAAAATATCGCGTGGTGGTGCGCATTGTAAGGGTTTCTAAAAGGCCATTCAGTAGTAGGAGTGAGAAAAACATCATGGGGTGGTGTGAATCGGAGGGCCTGAATTACGATAGGCAGGGAGTGGCAATGTAGGATGGAGAAAAGCAGCCCGGGGTGGTCAGCATGGGGAGGTCATGAAACATGCGGTGGCAATTTAGGATATTTTCCTGAAAAACATCGCGGGATGTTACGTATTGTAAGTGTTGCTAACAGGCCATTCACTAGTAGCAGTGAGACAAACATCATGTGGTGGTGTGAATCAGAGGGCTTCAATTAGGATAGGCATTGAGTGGCAATGTAGGATGGAGAAAAGCAAGACTCGTTGGTCAGCATGGGGAGGTCAGGAAACAAGCAGTGGCAATGTAGGATAGGTTTCTGAAAAACATCACGGTGTTGTGCGCATTGTAAGGGTTTCTAACAGGCCATTCACTAGTAGGAGTGAGAAAAACATCACGGGGTGGTGTGAATCGATGTGTCTGAATTAGGATAGGCAGTGAGTGGCAATGTAGGATGGAGAAAAGCACCATGGGGTGGTCAGACTTGGGATGTCTGGAAACATGCGGTGGCAATGTAGGATAGGTTTCTGAAAACATTTCGGGGTGGTGCACATTGTAAGGGTTTCTAACAGGCCATTCACTAGTAGGAGTGAGAAATACATCACGGGGTGGTGTGAATCGGACTGTCTGAATTAGGATAGGCAGTGAGTGGCAATTTAGGATGGAGAAAAGCACCACAGGGTATTCAGCATGGGGAGGTCAGGAAACATGCGGTGGTAATGTAGGATAGGTTTCTGAAAAACATCGCGTGGTTGTGCGCATTGTAAGGGTTTCTAACAGGCCATTCACTAGTAGGAGTGAGAAAATCATCAAGGGGTGGTGTGAATCGGAGGGCCTGAATTAGATTAGGCAGTGAGTGTTAATGTAGAATGGAGAAATGCAAGATGGCGTGGTGAGCATGGTGAGTTCAGGAAACATGCAGTGGCAATGTAGGATAGGTTTCTGAATAACATCACGGGGTGTTGCACATTGTAAGGGTTTCTAACAGCCCTTTCACTAGTAGGAGTGATAAAAACGTCACGCGGTGGTTTGCTTCCGAGGGCCTGAATTAGGATAGGCATTGAGTGGCAATGTAGTATGGAGAAAAGCACCCCGGGTTGGTCAGCATGGGGAGGTCAGGAAACATGCGGTGGCAATGTAGGATAGGTTTCTGAAAAACATTTTGTGGTGGTGCGCATTGTAAGGTTTGCTAACAGGCCATTCACTAGTAGGAGTGAGAAAATCATCACTTGGTGGTGTGAAACGGAGGGCCTGAATTAGATTAGGCAGTGAATGGTAATGTAAAATGGAGAAAAGCAAGATGGCGTGGTTAGCATGGGGAGTTCAGGAAACATGCAGTGGTAATGTAGGATAGGTTTCTGAAAAACATCGCAGGGCGCTGTGCATCGTAAGGGTTTCTAACAGGCCTTTCACTAGTAGGAGTGATAAAAACGTCACGGGGTGGTTTGCTTAGGAGTTCCTGAAAAAGGATAGGCAGTGTGTGGCAATGTAGGATTGAGAAAAGCACCCGGGTTGGTCAGCATGTGGAGGTCAGGAAACATGCAGTGGCAATGTAGGATAGGTTTCTGAAAAACATCGTTTGGTGGTGGGCATTGTAAGGGTTTCTAACAGGCCTTTCACTAGTAGGAGTGAGAAAAACATCACGGGGTGGTGTGAATCGGAGGGCTTGAATTAGAATAGGCAGTGAGTGGCAATGTAGGACGGAGAAAACACCACAGGGTGGTCAGAATGGAGAGGTCAGGAAACATGCGGTGGCAATGTAGGATAGGTATATGAAAAACATCGCGTGTTGGTTCGCATTGTAAGGGTTTCTAACAGGCCATGCACTAGTAGGAGTGAGAAAATCATCACGGAATGGTGTGAATCATAGGGCCTGAATAAAATAGTCAGTGACTGGCAATGTAGGATGTAGAAAAGCACCACGGGGTTGTCAGCATGGGAAGGTCAGGAAAAATGCGGTAGCAATGTAGAATATGTTTCTGAAAAACATCGTGGGGTGGTGCGCATTGTAAGGGTTTCTAAAAAGCCATTCACGAGTAGGAGTGAGAAAACATCACGGGGTGGTGTGAATCAGAGGGCCTAAATTAGCATAGGCAGTGAGTAGCAATGGATGGTGGAGAAAAGCACCAGGAGGGGTCAGCATGGGGAGGTAAGGAAACACGCGGTGGCAATGTACGATAGTTTTCTGAAAAACATCACGGGGTGGTGCGCATTGTAAGGGTTTTTAACAGGCAATTCACCAGTAGGATTGAGAAAACTTCCCGCGGTGGTGGGAATCAGAGTGTCTGAATTAAAATAGGCAGTGGGTGGCAATGTAGGATGGTGAAAATCACCACGGGGTGGTCAGCATGCGGAGGTCAGGAAACATGCGGTGGCAATATAGGAAAAGTTTCTGCAAAACATTGCGGGGTGGTGCGCATGGTAAGGGTTTCTAACAGGTCATTCACTAGTAGGAGTGAGAAAAACATCATGGGGTAGGGTGAATTGAAGGGCCTGAATTATGATAGGCAGTGAGTGGCAATGTAGGATGGAGAAAATACCAAGGGGTGGTCAGCATGGGGAGGTCAGGAAACATGCGGTGGCAATGTAGGATAGGTTTCTGAAACACATTGCTGAGTGGTGCACATTGTAAGCTTTGCTTACAGGCCATTCACTAGTAGGATTGAGAAAAACTTCCCGGGGTTCTGTGAATCGGAGGGCGTGTATTAGGATAGGCAGTGAGTGGCAATGTAGTTTGGAGAAAAGCACCACGGGGTGGTCAGCATTGGGAGGTCACGAAACATGCGGTAGCAATGTAGCATGGGTTTCTGAAAAACATTGCATGTTGGTGCGCGTTGTAAGGGGTTCAAACAGGCCATTCATTAGTAGGAGTGAGAAAAACATCGCGGAGTGGTTTGTAACGTTGGGCCTGAATTAGGATAGGCAGTGAATGGCAATGTAGGATATACAAAAGCACCACGGGGTGGTCAGCATGGGTATGTCAGGAAACATGCGGTGGCAATGTAGGATATGTTCCTGTAAAACATCGCGGGGTGTTGCACATTGTAAGGTTTCCTAACAGGTCATTCACTAGTAGGAGTGAGAAAAACATCAAGGGGTGGTGGGAATTGGAGGGCATGAATTAGATTAGGCAGTGAGTCGCAACGAAGGATGGAGAAAAGCACCACAGGGTGGTCAGCATGGGAAGGTGATGAAAAATGCTGTGGCCATGTAGGAGAAGGTTTATGAAAAACATTGGAGGTGGTGTGCATTGCAAAGTTTGCTAACAGGCCATTCATTAGCAGGAGTGAGAAAAACATAACGGGGTGGTGTGAATCAGAGGTCCTGAATTAGCATAGGCAGTGATTGGCAATGTAGGATTGGGTAAAGCACCAAGGGGTGGTCAGAATGGGGAGGTCAGGAAACATGTGGTGGCAATGTAGGATAGGTTTCTGAAAAACATCGCGGGGTAGTGCCCATTGTATGGGTGTGTAACATTTAATTCACCAGTAGGAGTGAGAAACCATCACGGGGTGGTGTGAATCTTAGGGCCTAATTAGGAAAGGCAGTGAGTGGCAATGTATGATGGAGAAAACCACCACGGGGTATTCAGCATGGGGAGGTCAGGAAACATGCCCTGGAAATATAGGATAGGTTTCTGAAAATCATCGCGGGGTGGTGCTCATTGTAAGTGTTTCGAACAGGCCATTCACTAGTACGAGTGAAAAAAACATCACAGGGGGGTGTCAAACCGAAGGCCTGAATTTGGATACAAGTGAGTGGCAATGTAGGATGGGAAAACACCAATGGGTGGTCAGCATGGGGAGATCAGGAAACATGCGTTGGCAATGTAGGATAGGTTTCTGAAATACATCGCGGGGTGGTGCGCATTGCAAGGGTTTTTAACAGGCTATTCACTAGTAGGAGTGATAAAAACATCACGGGGTGGTGTGAATCAGAGTGCCTGAATTACAATAGGCAGTGAGTGACAATATAGGATGGAGAACAGCACCATGGGGTGGTCAGCATGGGGAGGTCAGGAAACATGGGGTGGCAATTTAGAAAAGGTTTCTGAAAAACATCGCTGGGTGGTGCCCATTGAAAGGGTTTCTAACCTGCCATTCACTTGTAGGAGTGAGAAAAACATCACAGGGGGGTGTGAATCGGAGGGCCTGAATTCGGATAGGCAGTGTGCCAACGTAGGATGGAGAAAACACCAAGAGGTGGTCAGCATGGGAATCAGGAAACATGCGGTGACAATGTAGGATAGGTTTCTGAAAAACATCACGGGGTGGAGCGATTTGTAAGGTTTTCTAACAGCTCAATCACTAATAGGAATGAGAAAAACATCACGGGGTGGTGTGAATCAGAGGGCCTGAATTAGCATAGGCAGTGAGTGGCAATGGAGGGTAGAGAAAAGCACCACAGGGTGGTCAGCATGGGGAAGTCAGGAAACATGCGGTGGCAATGTATGATAGGTTGCTGAAAAACATCACTGGCTGGTGCGCATTGCAAGGGTTTATAACAGGCCATTTACGAGTAGGAGGTAGAAAAACATCATGAAGTGGTGTGATTCGGAGGGCCTGAATTAGGAAAGGCAGTGAGTGGCAATGTAGGAAGGAGAAAAGCACCATGGGGTATTCAGCATGGGGAGGTCAGGAACCATGCGGTGGCAAGGTAGAATAGGTTTCTGAAAAATATCGCGTGGTGGTGCGCATTGTAAGGGTTTCTAAAAGGCCATTCAGTAGTAGGAGTGAGAAAAACATCATGGGGTGGTGTGAATCGGAGGGCCTGAATTACGATAGGCAGGGAGTGGCAATGTAGGATGGAGAAAAGCAGCCCGGGGTGGTCAGCATGGGGAGGTCATGAAACATGCGGTGGCAATTTAGGATATTTTCCTGAAAAACATCGCGGGATGTTACGTATTGTAAGTGTTGCTAACAGGCCATTCACTAGTAGCAGTGAGACAAACATCATGTGGTGGTGTGAATCAGAGGGCTTCAATTAGGATAGGCATTGAGTGGCAATGTAGGATGGAGAAAAGCAAGACTCGTTGGTCAGCATGGGGAGGTCAGGAAACAAGCAGTGGCAATGTAGGATAGGTTTCTGAAAAACATCACGGTGTTGTGCGCATTGTAAGGGTTTCTAACAGGCCATTCAGTAGTAAGATTGAGGAAAATATCACGGGGTCCTGTGAATAGGAGGGCCTAAATTAGGTTAGACAGTGAGTGGCAATGTAGGATAGAGAAAAGCACCACGGGGTATTCAGCATGGGGAGGTCAGGAAACATGCGGTTGCAATGCAGGATAGGTTTCTGAAAAACATCGCGAGGTGGTGCGCATTTAAAGGGTTTCTAACAGGCCATTCATTAGTAGGAGTGAGAAAAACATCACGGAGGGGGGGGGTGAACGCGAGGGCCTGAATTCGGATAGGCAGTGAGTGGCAATGTAGGATGGAGAAAACACCAAGGGCTGGTCAGCATGGGGAGGTCAGGAAACATGTGGTGGCAATGTAGGATAGGTTTATGAAAATCATCGCGGTGTGGTGCGCATTGAAATGGTTTCTACCTGGCCATTCACTAGTAGTAGTGAGAAAAACATCACGGGGTGGGGTAAACCGAGGGCCTGAATTACGATAGGCAGTGAGTGACAATGTAAGTTGAAGAAAAGCACCACGGGGTGGTCTGCATTGGGAGGTCAGGAAACATGCAGTGGCAGTATAGGATAGGTTTCTTGAAAACATCACGGGATGTTGCGCATTGTAATGGTTTCTAACAGGCCATTCACTAGTACGAGTGTGAAAAACATCACACGAAGGTGTGAATTGGAGGGCCTGAATTCGGATAGGCAGTGAGTGGCAATGTAGAATGGAGAAAACACCAAGGGGTGGTCAGCATGTGGAGGTCAGGAAACATGCGGTGGCAATGTAGGATAGGTTTATGAAAAACATCGCGGGGTGGTGCGCATTGTAAGGGTTTCTAACAGGCCATTCACTATTAGGAGTGAGAAAAACATCACGGGGTGGGTTGAATCGGAGGGCCTGAATAAGGATAGGCAGTGAGTGGCAATGTAGGATGGAGAAAAGCACCACGGGTTATTCAGCATGGGGAGGTCAGGAAACATGCGGTGGCAAGGTAGGATAGGTTTCTGAAAAACATCGCGGTGTGCTGCGCATTGTAAGGGTTTCTAACAGGCCATTCACTAGTAGGACTGACAAAATCTTCACAGGGTGGTTTGAACCCAAGGGCCTAAATTAGGGTAGGCCGTGAGTGGCAATGTAGGATGGAGAAAAGCACCACGGTGTGGTCATCATGTGTAGGTCAGGAAACATGCTGTGGCAATGTAGGATAGGTTTCTGAAAAACATCGAGGGGTGATGTGCATTGTAAGGGTTTCTAACAGGCCATTCACTAGTAGGAGTTAGAAAAACATCAGTGGTGGTGTGAATCGGAGGGCCTGAATTACGATAGGCTTTGAGTGGCAATGTAGGATGGAGAAAAGCACCACGGGGCGGTCATCATGTGGAGGTCAGGAAACATGCAGTGGCAATGTAGGATAGGTTTCTGAAAAACAACGCGGTGTGGTGCGCATTGTAAGGGTTTCTAACAGGCCATTCACTAGTAGGAGTGAGAAAAACATCACGGGGGGGGGGGTGAACGCGAGGGCCTGAATTCGGATAGGCAGTGAGTGGCAATGTAGGATGGAGAAAACACCAAGGGGTGGTCAGCATGGGGAGGTCATGAAACATGCGGTGGCAATGTAGGATAGGTTTATGAAAATCATCGCGGGGTGGTGCGCATTGAAATGGTTTCTACTAGGCCATTCATTTGTAGTAGTGAGAAAAACATCACGGGGTGGGGTGAACCGAGGGCCTGAATTACGATAGGCAGTGAGTGACAATGTACCTTGGAGAAAAGCACCACGGGGTGGTCTGCATTGGGAGGTCAGAAAACATGCGGTGGCAATATAGGATAGATTTCTTGAAAACATCGCGGGGTGTTGCGCATTGTAACGGTTTCTAACAGGCCATTCAATAGTACGAGTGTGAAAAACATCACACGAGGGTGTGAATTGGAGGGCCTGAATTCGGATAGGCAGTGAGTGGCAATGTAGAATGGAGAAAACACCAAGGGGTGGTCAGCATGGGGAGGTCTGGAAACATGCTTTGGCAATGTAGGATACGTTTTTGAAAAACATCGCGGGGTGGTGCGATTTGTAAGGTTTTCTAACAGGTCATTCACTAATAGGAATGAGAAAAACATCACAGGGTGGTGTTAATCAGAGGGCCCGAATTAGCATAGGCAGTGAGTTGCAATGGAGGTAGGAGAAAAGTACCACGGGGTGGTCAGCATGGGGAGGTCAGGAAACATGCGGTGGCAATGTAGGATAGGTTTCTGAAAAACATCGCGGTGTGCTGCGCATTGTAAGGGTTTCTAACAGGCCATTCACTAGTAGGAGTGACAAAATCTTCACAGGGTGGTTTGAACCCAAGGGCCTGAATTAGGATAGGCAGTGAGTGGCAATGTAGGATGGAGAAAAGCACCACGGGGTGGTCATCATGTGAAGGTCAGGAAACATGCAGTGGCAATGTAGGATAGGTTTCTGAAAAACATCGTGGGGTGATGTGCATTGTAAGGGTTTCTAACAGGCCATTCACTAGTAGGAGTGAGAAAACATCACAGGGTGGTGTGATTCGGAGGGCCTGAATTACGATAGGCAGTGAGTGACAACGTAGGATGGAGAAAAGCACCATTGGGTGGTCAGCATGTGGAGGTCAGGAAACAAAGGGTGGCAATATAGGATAGGTTTCTGAAAAACATCGCGGGGTGGTTCGCATTGTAAGGGTTTCTAACAGGCCATTCACTAGTAGGAGTGTGAAAAACATTACAAGAGGGTGTGAATTGGAGGACCTGAATTCGGATAGGCAGTGAGTGGCAATGTAGGATTGAGAAAAGCACCACGGGGTGGTCAGCATTGGGAGGTCAGCAAACATGCAGTGACAATGTAGGATAGGTTTCTGAAAAACATCGCCGGGTGTTGCGCATTGTAAGGTTTGCTAACAAGCCATTCACTAGTAGGAGTGAGAAAAACATCACGGGGTGGTGTGAATCAGAGTGTCTGAATTAGAATAGGCAGTGATTGGCAATGTAGGATGGGGAAAAGCACCATGGGGTGGTCAGAATGGGGAGGTCAGGAGACATGGGGTGGCAATGTAGGATAGGTTTCTGAAAAACATCGCGGGGTGATACGCATTGTAAGGGTTTCTAGGAGGCCATTCACTAGTAGGAGTGAGAAAAACATCACGGGGTGGTGTGAATCGGAGAGTCTGAATTAGGATAGGCAGTGAGTGGCAATGTAGAATGGAGAAAAGCAACACAGGGTATTAAGCATGGGGAGGTCAGGAAAGATTCGGTGGCAATGTGGGATAGGTTTCTGAAAAACATCGCGGGGTGATGCACATTGTAAGTGTTTCTAACAGGCCATTCACTAGTAGGAGTGAGAAAAACATCACGGAGTCAGGTGAATCGGAAGGCCTGAATTAGGATAGGCTGTGAGTGGCAATGTAGGATTGAGAAAAGCACCAAGGGGTTTTCAGCATCGGGAGTTCAGGAAACATGCGGTGGCAATGTAGGATAGGTTTCTGAAAAACATCGCGTTGTGGTGAGCCTTGTAAGGGTTTCTAACAGTCCATTCACTAGTAGGAGTGAGAAAATCATCACAGGGTGGTTTGAATCTGAGGGCCTGAATTAGGATAGGCAGTGAGTGGCAATGTAGGATGGAGAAAAGCACCACAGGGTGGTGAACATGGGGAGGTCAGGAAACATGCGGTGGCAATATAGGATAGGTTTATGAAAAACTTCGCTGTGTGGTGCACATTTTAAGGGTTTCTAACAGGCCATTCACTAGTAGGAGTGAGGAAAACATCAGGGCGTGGTGTGAATTGGAGGGCCTGAATTAGCATAGGCAGTGATTGGCAATGTATAATGGGGAAAAGAACCACGCGGTGGTCAGAATGGGGAGGTCAGGAAACGAGCAGTGGCAATGTAGGATAGGTTTCTGAAAAACATCGCGGGGTGGTGCGCACTGTAAGGATTTCTAACAGGCCATTCCCTAGTAGGAGTGAGAAAAACATCACGGAGTGGGGTGAATCGGAGGGCCTAAATTACGTTAGGCAGTGAGTGACAACATAGGATGGAGAAAACCACCATGGGGAGGTCAGCCTGGCGAGGTCAGGAAACATGCGGTGGCAATGTAGGATAGGTTTCTGAAAAACATTGTAGGGTGGTGTGCATTGTAAGGGTTTATAACAGGCCATTCACTAGTAGGAGTGAGAAAATCATCATGGGGTGGTGTGAATCGGAGGGCCTGAATTAGTATAGGCAGTGAGTGGCAATGTAGGATGGAGAAAACACCAACGGGTGATCAGCATGGCGAGGTCAGGAAACATGCGGTGGCAATGTAGGATAGGTTTCTGAAAAACATTGTAGGGTGGTGTGCATTGTAAGGGTTTATATCAGGCCATTCACTAGTAGGAGTGAGGAAAACATCAGGGCGTGGTGTGAATTGGAGGGCCTGAATTAGCATAGGCAGTGAGTGGCAATGGAGGATGGAGAAAAGCCCCATGGTCTGGTCAGCATGGGGAGGTCAGGAAACATACGGTGGCAATTTAAGATATTTTACTACTAAACATCGCGGGGTGGTACGCATTGTAAGGGTTTCTAACAGGTCATTCAATCGTAGGAGTGAGAAAAACATTACGGGGTGTGTGAATTGGAGGGCCTGAATTCGGATAGGCAGTGAGTGGCAATGTAGGATGGAGAAAAGCACCACGGGGTGGTCAGCATGGGGATGTCAGGAAACATACAGTGGTAATGTAGGATAGGTTTCTGGAAAACATGGCGGTTTGTTGCGCATTGTAACGGTTTCTACCAGGCCATTCACTAGTAGGAGTGAGAAAAATATCATGGGGTGGGCTGAATCGGAGGGCCTGAATTACTATAGGCAGTAAGTGACAATACAGGTTGGAGAAAAGCACCATGGGGTGGTCTGCATGGGGAGGTCAGGAAACATGCGGTGGCAATGTCGGATAGGTTTCTCAAAAACATCGAGTGTGGTGCTCATTGTAAGGGTTTGTCAGAGGCCATCATTAGTAGGAGTGTAAAAACGTCAAAGGAGGGTGTGAATTGGAGGGCCTGAATTCGGATAGGCAGTGAGTGTCAATGTAGGATGGAGAAAACACCAAGTGGTGGTCAGCATGGGGAGGTCAGGAAACATGCGGTGGAATGTAGGATAGGTTTCTGAAAAACATCGCGGGGTGGTAAGCATTGTAAGGGTTTCTAACAGGCCATTCACTAGTAGGAGTGCAAAATCTTCACAGGGGGCTTTGAACCCGAGGGCCTGAATTAGGATAGGCAGTTAGTGGCAATGTAGGATGGAGAAAATCACCACGGGGTGGTCAGCATGTGGAGGTCAGGAAACATGCAGTGGCAATGTAGGACAGGTTTCTGAAAAACATCGAGGGGTGATGTGCATTGTAAGGGTTTCTAACAGGCCATTCACTAGTAGGAGTTAGAAAAACATCAGGAGTGGTGTGAATGGGAGGGCATGAATTACGATAGGCTGTGAGTGGCAATGTAGGATGGAGAAAAGCACCACGGGTGTGTCAAGATGGGGAAGGCAGGAAACATGCGGTGTCAATATAGGATAGCTTTGTAAAAATATCTAGGGGTGATTTGCATTGTAAGGGTTTCTAACAGGCCATTCACTGGTAGGAGTGAGAAAAACATCACGGAGTCGTGTGAATCGGAAGGGCTGAATTAGGATAGGCAGTGAGTGGCAATGTAGGATGGAGAAAAGCACCACGGGGTTTTCAGCATGGGGAGGTCAGGAAACATGCGGTGGCAATGTAAGATAGGTTTCTGAAAAACATCACGGGGTGGTGAGCCTTGTAAGGGTTTCTAACAGTCCATTCACTAGTAGGAGTGAGAAAATCATCACAGGGTGGTTTGAATCTGAGGGCCTGAATTAGGATAGGCAGTGAGTGGCAATGTAGGATGGAGAAAAGCACCACAGGGTGGTGAGCATGGGGAGGTTAGGATACATGCGGTGGCAATGTAGGATAGGTTTCTGAAAAACTTCGCTGTGTGGTGCGCATTTTAAGGGTTTCTAACAGGCCATTCACTAGTAGGAGTGAGGAAAACATCAGGGCGTGGTGCGAATTGGAGGGCCTGAATTAGCATAGGCAGTGATTGGCAATGTATAATGGGGAAAAGAACCACGCGGTGGACAGAATGGGGAGGTCGGGAAACGAGCGGTGGCAATGTAGGATAGGTTTCTGAAAAACATCGCGGGGTGGTGCGCACTGTAAGGATTTCTAACAGGCCATTCACTAGTAGGAGTGAGAAAAACATCACGGAGTGGGGTGAATCGGAGGGCCTAAATTACGTTAGGCAGTGAGTGACAACATAGGATGGAGAAAACCACCATGGGGAGGTCAGCCTGGGGAGGTCAGGAAACATGCGGTGGCAATGTAAGATAGGTTTCTGAAAAACATTGTACGGTGATGTGCATTGTAAGGGTTTATAACAGGCCATTCACTAGTAGGAGTGAGAAAAACATCATGGGGTGGTGTGAATCGGAGGGCCTGAATTAGGATAGGCAGTGAGTGGCAATGTAGGATGGAGAAAACACTAAGGGGTGGTCAGCATGCTGAGGTCAGGAAACATGCTGTGGCAATGTACGGTAGGTTTCTGGAAAACATCGCGGGGTGGTCCGCATTGTAAGGTTTTCTAACAGGCCATTCACTATGAGGAGTGAGAAAAACATCACGGGGTTGTGTGAACCGGAGGGCCTGAATTAGCATGGGCAGTGAGTGGCAATGGAAGATGGAGAAAAGCACCATGGGCTGGTCAGCATGGGGAGGTCAGGAAACATGCGGTGGCAATGTAGGGTAGATTTCTGAAAAACATCGAGGGGTGGTACGCATTGTAAGGTTTTCTAACAGGTCCTTCAATAGTAGGCGTGAGAAAAACATTACGGAGTGGTGTGTTTTGGAGGGCCTGAATTCGGATAGGCAGTGATTGGCAATGTAGGATGGAGAAAAGCACCACGGGGTGGTCAGCATGGGGAGGTCAGGAAACATGCGGTGGCAATGTAGGATAGGTTTCTGAAAAACATCATGGTGTTGTGCGCATTGTAAGGGTTTCTAACAGGCCATTCAGTAGTAAGATTGAGCAATATATCACGGGGTTCTGTGAATAGGAGGGCCTGAATTAGGTTAGGCAGTGAGTGGCAATGTAGGATAGAGAAAAGCACCACGGGGTATTCAGCCTGGGGATGTCAGGAAACATGCGGTTGCAATGTAGGATAGGTTTCTGAAAAACATCGTGAGGTGGTGCGCATTTAAAGGCTTTCTAACTGGCCATTCACTAGTAGGAGTGAGAAAAACATCACGGAGGGGGGGGTGAACGCGAGGGCCTGAATTCGGATAGGCAGTGAGTGGCAATGTAGGATGGAGAAAACACCAAGGGATGGTCAGCATGGGGAGGTCTGGAAACATGCGGTGGCAATGTAGGATAGGTTTATGAAAATCATCGCGGGGTGGTGCGCATTGAAATGGTTTCTACCAGGCCATTCACTAGTAGTAGTGAGAAAAGCACCACGGGGTGGTCAGCATTAGGAGGTCAGCAAACATGCAGTGGCAATGTAGGATAGGTTTCTGAAAATCATCGCGGGGTGGTGCGCATTGAAATGGTATCTACCAGGCCATTAACTAGTAGTAGTGAGAAAAACATCACGGGGTCGGGTGAACCGAGGCCCTGAATTACGATAGGCAGTGAGTGACAATGTAAGTTGGAGAAAAGCACCACGGGGTGGTCTGCATTGGGAGGTCAGGAAACATGCGGTGGCAATATAAGATAGGTTTATTGAAAACATCGCGGGGTGTTGCGCATTGTAATGGTTTCTAACAGGCCATTCACTAGTACGAGTGTGAAAAACATCACACGAAGGTGTGAATTGGAGGGCCTGAATTCGGATAGGCAGTGAGTGGCAATGTAGAATGGAGAAAACACCAAGGGGTGGTCAGCATAGGGAGGTTAGGAAACATGCGGTGGCAATGTAGGATAGGTTTATGAAAAACATCGCGGGGTGGTGCGCATTGAAATGGTTTCTAACAGGCCAATCACTAGTAGGAGTGAGAAAAACATCACGGGGTGGGTTGAATCGGAGGGCCTGAATAAGGATAGGCAGTGAGTGGCAATGTAGAATGGAGAAAAGCACCACGGGTTATTCAGCATGTGGTGGTCAGGAAACATGCGGTGGCAAGGTAGGATAGGTTTCTGAAAAACATCGCGGTGGGCTGCGCATTGTAAGGGTTTCTAACAGGCCATTCACTAGTAGGAGTGACAAAATCTTCACAGGGTGGTTTGAACCCGAGGGCCTGAATTAGGATAGGCAGTGAGTGGCAATGTAGGATGGAGAAAAGCACCACGGGGAGGTCATCATGTGAAGGTCAGGAAACATGCAGTGGCAATGTAGGATAGGTTTCTGAAAAACATCGAGGGGTGATGTGCATTGTAAGGGTTTCTAACAGGCCATTCACTAGTAGGAGTGAGAAAACATCACAGGGTGGTGTGATTCGGAGGGCCTGAATTACGATAGGCAGTGAGTGACAACGTAGGATGGAGAAAAGCACCATTGGGTGGTCAGCATGTGGAGGTCAGGAAACAAAGGGTGGCAATATAGGATAGGTTTCTGAAAAACATCACGGGGTGGTTCGCATTGTAAGGGTTTCTAACAGGCCATTCACTAGTAGGAGTGTGAAAAACATTACAGGAGGGTGTGAATTGGAGGACCTGAATTCCGATAGGCAGTGAGTGGCAATGTAGGATTGAGAAAAGCACCACGGGGTGGTCAGCATTGGGAGGTCAGCAAACATGCAGTGACAATGTAGGATAGGTTTCTGAAAAACATCGCCGGGTGTTGCGCATTGTAAGGTTTGCTAACAAGCCATTCACTAGTAGGAGTGAGAAAAACATCACGGGGTGGTGTGAATCAGAGTGTCTGAATTAGAATAGGCAGTGATTGGCAATGTAGGATGGGGAAAAGCACCATGGGGTGGTCAGAATGGGGAGGTCAGGAGACATGGGGAGGCAATGTAGGATAGGTTTCTGAAAAACATCGCGGGGTGGTTCGCATTGTAAGGGTTTCTAGGAGGCCATTCACTAGTAGGAGTGAGAAAAACATCACGGGGTGGTGTGAATCGGAGAGTCTGAATTAGGATAGGCAGTGAGTGGCAATGTAGAATGGAGAAAAGCAACACAGGGTATTAAGCATGGGGAGGTCAGGAAAGATTCGGTGGCAATGTGGGATAGGTTTCTGAAAAACATCGCGGGGTGATGCACATTGTAAGGGTTTCTAACAGGCCATTCACTAGTACGAGTGTGAAAAACATCACACGAAGTTGTGAATTGGAGGGCCTGAATTCGGATAGGCAGTGAGTGGCAATGTAGAATGGAGAAAACACCAAGGGGTGGTCAGCATGGGGAGGTCAGGAAACATGTGGTGGCAATGTAGGA
The DNA here is from genome assembly GCF_034190915.1 of Cavia porcellus. NCBI lineage: Eukaryota > Metazoa > Chordata > Mammalia > Rodentia > Caviidae > Cavia > Cavia porcellus. The sequence continues at coordinate 9,048,891 of NW_026947518.1, forward strand.
TAGGTTTATGAAAAACATCGCGGGGTGGTGCGCATTGAAAGGGTTTCTAACAGGCCATACAAGAGTAGGAGTGAGAAAAACATCACAGGGTGGTGTGAACCGGAGGGCCTGAATTCGGATACGCAGTGTTGCAATGTAGGATCGAGAAAACACCAAGAGGTTGTCAGCATGGGAAGTCAGGAAACATGCGGTGGCAATATAGGATAGGTTTCTAAAAAACATCGCCGGATGGTGCGATTTGTAAGGTTTTCTAACAGGTCATTCACTAATAGGAATGAGAAAAACATCACGGGGTGGTGTGAATCAGAGGGCCTGAATTAGCATAGGCAGTGAGTTGCAATGGAGGTAGGAGAAAAGTACCACGGGGTGGTCAGCATGGGGAGGTCAGGAAACATGCGGTGGCAATGTAGGATAGGTTTCTGAAAAACATCGCGGTGTGCTGCGCATTGTAAGGGTTTCTAACAGGCCATTCACTAGTAGGAGTGACAAAATCTTCACAGGGTGGTTTGAACCCGAGGGCCTGAATTAGGATAGGCAGTGAGTGGCAATGTAGGATGGAGAAAAGCACCACGGGGAGGTCATCATGTGAAGGTCAGGAAACATGCAGTGGCAATGTAGGATAGGTTTCTGAAAAACATCGAGGGGTGATGTGCATTGTAAGGGTTTCTAACAGGCCATTCACTAGTAGGAGTGAGAAAACATCACAGGGTGGTGTGATTCGGAGGGCCTGAATTACGATAGGCAGTGAGTGACAACGTAGGATGGAGAAAAGCACCATTGGGTGGTCAGCATGTGGAGGTCAGGAAACAAAGGGTGGCAATATAGGATAGGTTTCTGAAAAACATCACGGGGTGGTTCGCATTGTAAGGGTTTCTAACAGGCCATTCACTAGTAGGAGTGTGAAAAACATTACAGGAGGGTGTGAATTGGAGGACCTGAATTCCGATAGGCAGTGAGTGGCAATGTAGGATTGAGAAAAGCACCACGGAGTGGTCAGCATTGGGAGGTCAGCAAACATGCAGTGACAATGTAGGATAGGTTTCTGAAAAACATCGCCGGGTGTTGCGCATTGTAAGGTTTGCTAACAAGCCATTCACTAGTAGGAGTGAGAAAAACATCATGGGGTGGTGTGAATCAGAGTGTCTGAATTAGAATAGGCAGTGATTGGCAATGTAGGATGGGGAAAAGCACCATGGGGTGGTCAGAATGGGGAGGTCAGGAGACATGGGGAGGCAATGTAGGATAGGTTTCTGAAAAACATCGCGGGGTGGTTCGCATTGTAAGGGTTTCTAGGAGGCCATTCACTAGTAGGAGTGAGAAAAACATCACGGGGTGGTGTGAATCGGAGAGTCTGAATTAGGATAGGCAGTGAGTGGCAATGTAGAATGGAGAAAAGCAACACAGGGTATTAAGCATGGGGAGGTCAGGAAAGATTCGGTGGCAATGTGGGATAGGTTTCTGAAAAACATCGCGGGGTGATGCACATTGTAAGGGTTTCTAACAGGCCATTCACTAGTACGAGTGTGAAAAACATCACACGAAGTTGTGAATTGGAGGTCCTGAATTCGGATAGGCAGTGAGTGGCAATGTAGAATGGAGAAAACACCAAGGGGTGGTCAGCATGGGGAGGTCAGGAAACATGCGGTGGCAATGTAGGATAGGTTTATGAAAATCATCGCGGGGTGGTGCGCATTGAAATGGTTTCTACAAGGCCATTCACTAGTAGTAGTGAGAAAAACATCACGGGGTGGGGTGAACTGAGGCCCTGAATTACGATAGGCAGTGAGTGACAAGGTAAGTTGGAGAAAAGCACCACGGGGTGGTCTGCATTGGGAGGTCAGGAAACATGCGGTGGCAATATAGGATAGGTTTCTTGAAAACATCGCGGGTGTTGCGCATTGTAATGGTTTCTAACAGGCCATTCACTAGTACGAGTGTGAAAAACATCACACGAAGGTGTGAATTGGAGGGCCTGAATTCGGATAGGCAGTGAGTGGCAATGTAGAATGGAGAAAACACCAAGGGGTGGTCAGCATGGGGAGGTCAGGAAACATGCGGTGGCAATGTAGGATAGGTTTATGAAAAACATCGCGGGGTTGTGTGCATTGAAATGGTTTCTAACAGGCCATTCACTAGTAGGAGTGAGAAAAACATCACGGGGTGGGTTGAATCAGAGGGCCTGAATAAGGATAGGCAGTGCGTGGCAATGTAGAATGGAGAAAAGCACCACGGGTTATTCAGCATGTGGTGGTCAGGAAACATGCGGTGGCAAGGTAGGATAGGTTTCTGAAAAACATCGCGGTGTGCTGCGCATTGTAAGGGTTTCTAACAGGCCATTCACTAGTAGGAGTGTGAAAAACATTACAGGAGGGTGTGAATTGGAGGGCCTGAATTCGGATAGTCTGTGAGTGGCAATGTAGGACTGAGAAAAGCACCACGGGGTGGTCAGCATTGGGAGGTCAGCAAACATGCAGTGGCAATGTAGGATAGGTTTCTGAAAAACATCGCCGGGTGTTGCGCATTGTAAGGTTTGCTAACAGGCCATTCACTAGTAGGAGTGAGAAAAACATCACGGGGTGGTGTGAATCGGAGGGCCTGAATTAGGATAGGCAGTGAGTGACAACGTAGGTTGGAGAAAAGCACCATTGGGTGGTCAGCATGTGGAGGTCAGGAAACATGGGGTGGCAATATAGGATAGGTTTCTGAAAAATATCGCGGGGTGGTTCGCATTGTAAGGGTTTCTAACAGGCCATTCACTAGTAGGAGTGTGAAAAACATTACAGGAGGGTGTGAATTGGAGGACCTGAATTCGGATAGGCAGTGAGTGGCAATGAAGTATTGAGAAAAGCACCACGGGGTGGTCAGCATTGGGAGGTCAGGAAACATGCAGTGGCAATTTAGGATAGGTTTCTGAAAAACATCGCGTTGTGGTGAGCATTGTAAGGTTTGCTAACAGGCCATTCACTAGTAGGAGTGAGAAAAACATAACGGGGTGGTGTGAATTGGAGGGCCAGTATTATCATAGGCAGTGATTGGCAATGTAGGATGGGGAAAAGCAACATGGGGTGGTCAGAATGGAGAGGTCAGGAAACATGCGGTGCTATGTAGGATAGGTTTCTAAAAAACATCACGGGGTGGTGAGCCTTGTAAGGGTTTTTAACAGTCCATTCACTAGTAGGAGTGAGAAATTCATCACGGGGTGGTGAGAATCGGAGGGCCTGAATTAGGATAGGCAGTGAGTGGCAATGTATGATGGAGAAAATCACCACGGGTTGGTGAGCATGGGGAGGTCAGGAAACATGGGCTGGACATGAAGGATAGGTTTCTGAAAAACATCGTGGGGTGGTGCTCATTGTAAGGGATTCTAACATGCCATTCACAAGTAGGAGTGTGGAAAACATCACGGAGTGCTGTGAATCAGAGGGCCTGAATTACGACAGGCAGTGAGTGGCAATGAAGAATGGAGAAAAGCACCACGGGGTATTCAGCATGGGGAGGTAAGGAAACATGCGGTGGCAATGTAGGATAGGTTTCTGAAAAACTTCGCTGGGTGGTGCACATTGTAAGGGTTTCTAACAGGCCATTCACTAGTAGGAGTGAGGAAAACATCACGGCGTGGAGTGAATCGGAGGGCCTGAATTAGCATATGTAGTGATTGGCAATGTAGGATGGGGAAAAGAACCACGGGGTGGTCAGAATGGGGAGGTCAAGAAACGTGTGGTGGCAATGTAGCATAGGTTTCTGAAAAACATCGCGGGATGGTGCGCACTGTAAAGGTTTCTAACGGGCCATACACTAGAAGGAGTGAGAAAAACATCACGGGGTAGGGAGAATCGGAGGGCCTAAATTATGATAGGCAGTGAGTGACAACCTAGGATGGAGAAAATCACATGGGGAGGTCAGCAGGGGGAGGTCAGGAAACATACGGTGGCAGTGTAGGATAGGTTTCTGAAATACATGGCGGTGTGGTGCGCACTGTAAGGATATCTAACAGGCCATTCACTAGTAGGAGTGAGAAAAACATCACGGAGTGGGGTGAATCGGAGGGCCTAAATTACGTTAGGCAGTGAGTGACAACATAGGATGGAGAAAACCACCATGGGGAGGTCAGCCTGGGGAGGTCAGGAAACATGCGGTGGCAATGTAGGATAGGTTTCTGAAAAACATTGTACGGTGATGTGCATTGTAAGGGTTTATAACAGGCCATTCACTAGTAGGAGTGAGAAAAACATCATGGGGTGGTGTGAATCGGAGGGCCTGAATTAGTATAGGCAGTGAGGGGCAATGTAGAATGGAGAAAACAAAATGGGTGATCAGCATGGGGAGGTCAGGAAACATGCGGTGTGGCAAGATAGGATACGTTTCTGAAAAACATTGTGGGGTGGTGTGCATTGTAAGCGTTTCTAACAGGCCATTCACTAGTAGGAGTGAGAAAAACATCACAGGGAGCTGTGCATCGGAGGGCCTGAATTAGGATAGGCAGTGAGTGGCAATGTAGGATGGAGAAAACACTAAGGGGTGGTCAGCATGCTGAGGTCAGGAAACATGCTGTGGCAATGTAGGGTAGTTTTCTCAAAAACATCGCGGGGTAGTCCGCATTGTAAGGTTTTCTAACAGGCCATTCACTAATAGGACTGAGAAAAACATCACGGGGTGGTGTGAAACGGAGGGTCTGAATTAGCATGGGCAGTGAGTGGCAATGGAGGATGGAGAAAAGCACCATGGGCTGGTCAGCATGGGGAGGTCAGGAAACATGCGGTGGCAATGTAGGGTAGGTTTCTGAAAAACATCGAGGGGTGGTACGCATTGTAAGGTTTTCTAACAGGTCCTTCAATAGTAGGCGTGAGAAAAACATTACGGAGTGGTGTGTATTGGAGGGCCTCAATTCGGATAGTCAGTGATTGGCAATGTAGGATGGAGAAAAGCACCACGGGGTGGTCAGCATGTGGAGGTCAGGAAACATGCGGTGGCAATGTAGGATAGGTTTCTGAAAAACATCGCTGTGTGGTGCGCATTGTAAGGGTTTCTAAAAGGCCATTCACTATTAGTAGTGAGAAATACATCACGGGGTGGGGTGAACCGAGGGCCTGAATTACGATAGGCAGTGAGTGACAATGTAAGTTGGAGAAAAGCACCACGGGGTGGTCTGCACTGGGAGGTCAGGAAACATGTGGTGGCAATATAGGATAGGCTTCTTGAAAACATCGCGGGGTGTTGCGCATTGTAACGGTTTCTAACAGGCCATTCACTAGTAGGAGTGTGAAAAACATCACACGAGGGTGTGAATTGGAGGGCCTGAATTCGGATAGGCAGTGAATGGCAATGTAGAATGGAGAAAACACCAAGGGGTGGTCAGCATGGGGAGTTCCGGAAACATGCGTTGGCAATGTAGGATAGGTTTTTGAAAAACATCGCGGGGTGGTGCGCATTGAAAGGGTTTCTAACAGGCCATACAAGAGTAGGAGTGTGAAAAACATCACAGGGTGGTGTGAACCGGAGGGCCTGAATTCGGATACGCAGTGTTGCAATGTAGGATCGAGAAAACACCAAGAGGTTGTCAGCATGGGATGTCAGGAAACATGCGGTGGCAATATAGGATAGGTTTCTAAAAAACATCGCCGGATGGTGCGATTTGTAAGGTTTTCTAACAGGTCATTCACTAATAGGAATGAGAAAAACATCACGGGGTGGTGTGAATCAGAGGGTCTGAATTAGCATAGGCAGTGAGTTGCAATGGAGGTAGGAAAAAAGCACCACGGGGTGGTCAGCATGGGGAGGTCAGGAAACATGCGGTGGCAATGTAGGATAGGTTTCTGAAAAACATCATGGTGTTGTGCGCATTGTAAGGGTTTCTAACAGGCCATTCAGTAGTAAGATTGAGGAATATATCACGGGGTTCTGTGAATAGGAGGGCCTGAATTAGGTTAGGCAGTGAGTGGCAATGTAGGATAGAGAAAAGCACCACGGGGTATTCAGCCTGGGGATGTCAGGAAACATGCGGTTGCAATGTAGGATAGGTTTCTGAAAAACATCGTGAGGTGGTGCGCATTTAAAGGGTTTCTAACTGGCCATTCACTAGTAGGAGTGAGAAAAACATCACGGAAGGGGGGGTGAACGCGAGGGCCTGAATTCGGATAGGCAGTGAGTGGCAATGTAGGATGGAGAAAACACCAAGGGGTGGTCAGCATGGGGAGGTCAGGAAACATGCGGTGGCAATGTAGGATAGGTTTATGAAAATCATCGCGGGGTGGTGCGCATTGAAATGGTTTCTACCAGGCCATTCACTAGTAGTAGTGAGAAAAACATCACGGGGTGGGGTGAACCGAGGCCCTGAATTACGATAGGCAGTGAGTGACAATGTAAGTTGGAGAAAAGCACCACGGGGTGGTCTGCATTGGGAGGTCAGGAAACATGGGCTGGACATGAAGGATAGGTTTCTGAAAAACATCGTGGGGTGGTGCTCATTGTAAGGGATTCTAACATGCCATTCACAAGTAGAAGTGTGGAAAACATCACGGAGTGCTGTGAATCGGTGGGCCTGAATTACAACAGGCAGTGAGTGGCAATGAAGAATGGAGAAAAGCACCACGGGGTATTCAGCATGGGGAGGTCAGGAAACATGCGGTGGCAATGTAGGATAGGTTTCTGAAAAACTTCGCTGGGTGTTGCACATTGTAAGGGTTTCTAACAGGCCATTCACTAGTAGGAGTGAGGAAAACATCACGGCGTGGAGTGAATCGGAGGGCCTGAATTAGCATATGTAGTGATTGGCAATGTAGGATGGGGAAAAGAACCACGGGGTGGTCAGAATGGGGAGGTCAAGAAACGTGTGGTGGCAATGTAGGATAGGTTTCTGAAAAACATCGCGGGATGTTGCGCACTGTAAAGGTTTCTAACTGGCCATTCACTAGAAGGAGTGAAAAAAACATCACGGGGTAGGGTGAATCGGAGGGCCTAAATTACGATAGGCAGTGAGTGACAACGTAGGATGGAGAAAAGCACATGGGGAGGTCAGCATGGGGAGGTCAGGAAACATACGGTGGCAGTGTAGGATAGGTTTCTGAAAAACATGGCGGTGTGGTGCGCAATGTAAGGATTTCTAACAGGCCATTCACTAGTAGGAGTGAGAAAAACATCACGGAGTGGGGTGAATCGGAGGGCCTAAATTACGTTAGGCAGTGAGTGACAACATAGGATGGAGAAAACCACCATGGGGAGGTCAGCCTGGGGAGGTCAGGAAACATGCGGTGGCAATGTAGGATAGGTTTCTGAAAAACATTGTACGGTGATGTGCATTGTAAGGGTTTATAACAGGCCATTCACTAGTAGGAGTGAGAAAAACATCATGGGGTGGTGTGAATCGGAGGGCCTGAATTAGTATAGGCAGTGAGGGGCAATGTAGGATGTAGAAAACAAAACGGGTGATCAGCATGGGGAGGTCAGGAAACATGCGGTGTTGAAAGGTAGGATATGTTTCTGAAAAACATTGTGGGGTGGTGTGCATTGTAAGGGTTTCTAACAGGCCATTCACTAGTAGGAGTGAGAAAAACATCACAGGGAGCTGTGCATCGGAGGGCCTGAATTAGGATAGGCAGTGAGTGGCAATGTAGGATGGAGAAAACACTAAGGGGTGGTCAGCATGCTGAGGTCAGGAAACATGCTGTGGCAATGTAGGGTAGGTTTCTGAAAAACATCGCGGGTTGGTCCGCATTGTAAGGTTTTCTAACAGGCCATTCACTAATAGGAGTGAGAAAAACATCACGGGGTGGTGTGAACCGGAGGGCCTGAATTAGCATGGGCAGTGACTGGCAATGGAGGATGGAGAAAAGCACCATGGGCTGGTCAGCATGGGGAGGTCAGGAAACATGCGGTGGCAATGTTTCTGGTGGTTTCTGAAAAACATCGAGGGGTGGTACGCATTGTAAGGTTTTCTAACAGGTCATTCAATGGTAGGCGTGAGAAAAACATTACGGAGTGGTGTGTATTGGAGGGCCTCAATTCGGATAGGCAGTGATTGGCAATGTAGGATGGAGAAAAGCACCACGGGGTGGTCAGCATGTGGAGGTCAGGAAACATGCGGTGGCAATGTAGGATAGGTTTCTGAAAAACATCGCGGTGTGGTGCGCATTGTAAGGGTTTCTAAAAGGCCATTCACTATTAGTAGTGAGAAAAACATCACGGGGTGGGGTGAAGCGAGGGCCTGAATTACGATAGGCAGTGAGTGACAATGTAAGTTGGAGAAAAGCACCACGGGGTGGTCTGCATTGGGAGGTCAGGAAACATGCGGTGGCAATATTGGATAGGCTTCTTGAAAACATCGCGGGGTGTTGCGCATTGTAACGGTTTCTAACAGGCCATTCACTAGTAGGAGTGTGAAAAACATCACACGAGGGTGTGAATTGGAGGGCCTGAATTCGGATAGGCAGTGAGTGGCAATGTAGAATGGAGAAAACACCAAGGGGTGGTCTGCATGGGGAGGTCCAGAAACATGCGTTGGCAATGTAGGATAGGTTTTTGAAAAATATCGCGGGGTGGTGCGCATTGAAAGGGTTTCTAACAGGCCATACAAAAGTAGGAGTGAGAAAAACATCACAGGGTGGTGTGAACCTCAGGGCCTGAATTCGGATACGCAGTGTTGCAATGTAGGATCGAGAAAACACCAAGAGGTTGTCAACATGGGAGGTCAGGAAACATGCGGTGGCAATATAGGATAGGTTTCTAAAAAACATCGCCGGATGGTGCGATTTGTAAGGTTTTCTAACAGGTCATTCACTAATAGGAATGAGAAAAACATCACGGGGTGGTGTGAAACAGAGGGCCTGAATTAGCATAGGCAGTGAGTTGCAATGGAGGTAGGAGAAAAGCACCACGGGGTGGTCAGCATGGGGAGGTCAGGAAACATGCGGTGGCAATGTAGGATAGGTTTCTGAAAAACATCATGGTGTTGTGCGCATTGTAAGGGTTTCTAACAGGCCATTCAGTAGTAAGAATGAGGAATATATCACGGGGTTCTGTGAATAGGAGGGCCTGAATTAGGTTAGGCAGTGAGTGGCAATGTAGGATAGAGAAAAGCACCACGGGGTATTCAGCCTGGGGATGTCAGGAAACATGCGGTTGCAATGTAGGATAGGTTTCTGAAAAATATCGTGAGGTGGTGCGCATTTAAAGGGTTTCTAACTGGGCATTCACTAGTAGGAGTGAGAAAAACATCACGGAGGGGGGGGGGTGAACGCGAGGGCCTGAATTCGGATAGGCAGTGAGTGGCAATGTAGGATGGAGAAAACACCAAGGGATGGTCAGCATGGGGAGGTCAGGAAACATGCGGTGGCAATATAGGATAGGTTTATGAAAATCATCGCGTGGTGGTGCGCATTGAAATGGTTTCTACCAGGCCATTCACTAGTAGTAGTGAGAAAAACATCACGGGGTGGGGTGAACAGAGGCCCTGAATTACGATAGGCAGTGAGTGACAATGTAAGTTGGAGAAAAGCACGACGGGGTGGTCTGCATTGGGAGGTCAGGAAACATGCAGTGGCAATATAGGATAGGTTTCTTGAAAACATCGCGGGGTGTTGCGCATTGTAATGGTTTCTAACAGGCCATTCACTAGTACGAGTGTGAAAAACATCACACGAAGGTGTGAATTGGAGGGCCTGAATTCGGATAGGCAGTGAGTGGCAATGTAGAATTGAGAAAACACCAAGGGGTGGTCAGCATGGGAGGTCAGGAAACATGCGGTGGCAATGTAGGATAGGTTTATGAAAAACATCGCGGGGTGGTGCGCATTGAAATGGTTTCTAACAGGCCATTCACTAGTAGGAGTGGGAAAAACATCACGGGGTGGGTTGAATCAGAGGGCCTGAATAAGGATAGGCAGTGCGTGGCAATGTAGAATGGAGAAAAGCACCACGGGTTATTCAGCATGTGGTGGTCAGGAAACATGCGGTGGCAAGGTAGGATAGGTTTCTGAAAAACATCGCGGTGTGCTGCGCATTGTAAGGGTTTCTAACAGGCCATTCACTAGTAGGAGTGACAAAATCTTCACAGGGTGGTTTGAACCCGAGGGCCTGAATTAGGATAGGCAGTGAGTGGCAATGTAGGATTCAGAAAAGCACCACGGGGTGGTCAGCATTAGGAGGTCAGCAAACATGCAGTGGCAATGTAGGATAGGTTTCTGAAAAACATCGCCGGGTGTTGCGCATTGTAAGGTTTGCTAACAGGCCATTCACTAGTAGGAGTGAGAAAAACATCACGGGGTGGTGTGAATCGGCGTGTCTGAATTAGGATAGGCAGTGAGTGGCAATGTAGAATGGAGAAAAGCAACACAGGGTATTAAGCATGGGGAGGTCAGGAAATATTCGGTGGCAATGTGGGATAGGTTTCTGAAAAACATCGGGGGGTGATGCACATTGTAAGGGTTTCTAACAGGCCATTCACTAGTAGGAGTGAGAAAAACATCACGGAGTCGGGTGAATCGGAAGGCCTGAATTAGGATAGGCTGTGAGTGGCAATGTTAGGATTGAGAAAAGCACCAAGGGGTTTTCAGCATCGGGAGGTCAGGAAACATGCGGTGGCAATGTAGGATAGGTTTCTGAAAAACATCGCGTTGTGGTGAGCCTTGTAAGGGTTTCTAACAGTCCATTCACTAGTAGGAGTGAGAAAATCATCACAGGGTGGTTTGAATCTGAGGGCCTGAATTAGGATAGGCAGTGAGTGGCAATGTAGGATGCAGAAAAGCACCACAGGGTGGTGAACATGGGGAGGTCAGGAAACATGCGGTGGCAATGTAGGATAGGTTTAAGAAAAACTTCGCTGTGTGGTGCACATTTTAAGGGTTTCTAACAGGCCATTCACTAGTAGGAGTGAGGAAAACATCAGGGCCTGGTGTGAATTGGAGGGCCTGAATTAGCATAGGCAGTGATTGGCAATGTATAATGGGGAAAAGAACCACTCGGTGGTCAGAATGGGGAGGTCAGGAAACGAGCAGTGGCAATGTAGGATAGGTTTCTGAAAAACATCGCGGGGTGGTGCGCACTGTAAGGATTTCTAACAGGCCATTCCCTAGTAGGAGTGAGAAAAACATCACGGAGTGGGCTGAATCGGAGGGCCTAAATTACGTTAGGCAGTGAGAGACAACATAGGATGGAGAAAACCACCATGGGGAGGTCAGCCTGGGGAGGTCAGGAAACATGCGGTGGCAATGTAGGATAGGTTTCTGAAAAACATTGTAGGGTGGTGTGCATTGTAAGGGTTTATAACAGGCCATTCACTAGTAGGAGTGAGAAAATCATCATGGGGTGGTATGAATCGGAGGGCCTGAATTAGTATAGGCAGTGAGTGGCAATGTAGGATGGAGAAAACACCAACGGGTGATCAGCATGGGGAGGTCAGGAAACATGCGGTGGCAAGGTAGGGTAGGTTTCTGAAAAACATCGCGGGGTGTGTCGCATTGTAAGTGTTTCTAACAGGCCATTCACTAATAGGAGTAAGAAAAACATCATGGGGTGGTGTGAATCTGAGGGCCTGAATTAGCATAGGCAGTGAGTGGCAATGGAGGATGGAGAAAAGCACCAAGGTCTGGTCAGCATGGGGAGGTCAGGAAACATACGGTGGCAATTTAAGATATTTTACTACTAAACATCGCGGGGTGGTACGCATTTTAAGGGTTTCTAACAGGTCATTCAATCGTAGGAGTGAGAAAACATGACGGGGTGGTGTGAATTGGAGGGCCTGAATTCGGATAGGCAGTGAGTGGCAATGTAGGATGGAGAAAAGCACCACGGGGTGGTCAGCATGGGGATGTCAGGAAACATACAGTGGTAATGTAGGATAGGTTTCTGGAAAACATGGCGGTGTGTTCCGCATTGTAACGGTATCTACCAGGCCATTCACTAGTAGGGGTGAGAAAAATATCACGGGGTGGGCTGAATCGGAGGGCCTGAATTACTATAGGCAGTAAGTCACAATACAGGTTGGAGAAAAGCACCATGGGGTGGTCTGCATGGGGAGGTCAGGAAACATGCGGTGGCAATGTCGGATAGGTTTCTCAAAAACATCGAGTGTGGTGCTCATTGTAAGGGTTTCTAAGAGGCCATCATTAGTAGGAGTGTAAAAACATCACAGGAGGGTGTGAATTGGAGGGCCTGAATTCGGATAGGCAGTGAGTGTCAATGTAGGATGGAGAAAACACCAAGTGGTGGTCAGCATGGGGAGGTCAGGAAACATGCGGTGGAATGTAGGATAGGTTTCTGAAAAACATCGCGGGGTGGTACGCATTGTAAGGGTTTCTAACAGGCCATTCACTAGTAGGAGTGAGAAAAACATCACGGGGTGGTGTGAATTGGAGGGCCTGAATAAGTATAGACGGTGAGTGGCAATGAATGATGGAGAAAAGCACCATATGTTATTCAGCATGAGGAGGTCAGGAAACATGCTGTGACAAGGTAAGATAGGTTTCTGAAAAATATCGCTTTGTGCTGCGCATTGTGAGGGTTTCTAACAGGCCATTCACTAGTAGGAGTGACAAAATCTTCACAGGGGGCTTTGAACCCGAGGGCCTGAATTAGGATAGGCAGTGAGTGGCAATGTAGGATGGAGAAAACACCACGGGGTGGTCAGCATGGGGAGGTCAGGAAAAATGCGGTGGCACTGTAGGATAGGTTTCTGAAAAACATCCCGGGGTGGTGCGCATTGTAAGGTTTTCTAACAGGCCATTCACTAGTAGGCGTGAGAAAAACATTACGGCTTTTGTGAATCGGAGGGCCTGAAGTACGATAGGCTGTGAGTGGCACTGTAGGAATGAGAAGAGCACCAAGGTCTGGTCAGCATGGGGAGGTCAGGAAACATGCGGTGGCAATGGGGGACAGGTTTCTGAAAAACATCGCGGGGTAGTGCACGTTGTAAGGGTTTTTAACACGCCATTCACCAGTAGGAGTGAGAAAAACATCACGGGGTGGTGTGAATTGTAGGGCCTAATTAGGAAATGCAATGAGTGGCAATGTAGAATGGAGAAAACCACCACAGGGTATTCAGCATGGGGAGGTCAGGAAACATGCCGTGGCAATGTAGGATAGGTTTGTGAAAATCAACGCGGGGTGGTGCTCATTGTAAGGGTTTCTAACAGGCCATTCACTAGTAGGAGTGAGAAAAACATCACAGGGAGCTGTGCAACGGAGGGCCTGAATTAGGATAGGCAGTGAGTGGCAATGTAGGATGGAGAAAACACAAAGGGGTGGTCAGCATGGTGAGGTCAGGAAACATGCGGTGGCAATTTAGGGTAGGTTTCTGAAAAATATGGCGGGGTGGTGCGCATTGTAAGGGTTTCTAACAGGCCATTCAAGGTAGGAGTGAGAAAAACTTCACGGGGTGCTGTGAATCAGAGGGCCTGAATTAGCATAGGCAGTGAGTGGCAATGGAGGGTGGAGAAAAGCCCCCCGGGGTGGTCAGCATGGGGAGGTCAGGAAACATGCGGTGGAAATTTAAGATATTTTACTACTAAACATCGCGGGGTGGTACGCATTGTAAGGGTTTCTAACAGGTCATTCAATCGTAGGAGTGAGAAAAACATTACGGGGTGGTGTGAATTGGAGGGCCTGAAGTCGGAGAGGCAGTGAGTGGCAATGTAGGATGGAGAAAACCACCACGGGTTGGTCAGCACGGGGAGGTCAGGAAACATACGGTGGTAATGTAGAATAGGTTTCTGGAAAACATGGCGGTGTGTTGCACATTGTAACGGTTTCTACCAGGCCATTCACTAGTAGGAGTGAGAAAAACATCACGGGGTGGGGTGAATCGGAGTGCCTGAATTACTATAGGCAGTAAGTGACAATATAGTTTGGAGAAAAGCACCACGGGTTGGTCTGCATGGGGAGGTCAGGAAACATGCGGTGTCAATGTCGGATAGGTTTCTCAAAAACATCGAGGGTGGTGCTCATTGTAAGGGTTTCTAAGAGGCCATCATTAGTAGGAGTGTAAAAACATCACAGGAGGGTGTGAATTGGAGGGCGTGAATTCGGATAGGCAGTGAGTTTCAATGTAGGATGGAGAAAACACCAAGGGGTGGTAAGAATGGGGAGGTCAGGAAACATGCGGTGGAAAGTAGGATAGGTTTCTGAAAAACATCACGGGGTGGTGCACATTGTAAGGGTTTCTAACAGGCCATTCACTAGTAGGAGTGAGAAAAACATCACGGGGTGGTGTGAATTGGAGGGCCTGAATAAGTATAGACGGTGAGTGGCAATATAGGATGGAGAAAAGCACCATGGGTTATTCAGCATGAGGATGTCAGGAAACATGCGGTGACAAGGTAAGATAGGTTTCTGAAAAACATCGCTTTGTGCTGCGCATTGTGAGGGTTTCTAACAGGCCATTCACTAGTAGGAGTGACAAAATCTTCACAGGGGGCTTTGAACCCGAGGGCCTGAATTCGGATAGGCAGTGAGTGGCAATGTAGGATGGAGAAAAGCACCACGGGGTGGTCAGCATGTGGAGGTCAGGAAACATGCAGTGGCAATGTAGGATAGGTTTCTGAAAAACATCGAGGGGTGATGTGCATTGTAAGGGTTTCTAACAGGCCATTCACTAGTAGGAGTTAGAAAAACATCAGGGGTGGTGTGAATGGGAGGGCATGAATTACGATAGGCTGTGAGTGGCAATGTAGGATGGAGAAAAGCACCACGGGTGTGTCAGCATGGGGAAGGCAGGAAACATGCAGTGTCAATGTAGGATAGGTTTCTGAAAAATATCGAGGGGTGGTTTACATTGTAAGGGTTTCTAACAGGCCATTCACTAGTAGGAGTGAGAAAAACATCACGGGGTGGTGTGAATCGGAGGGCCTGAATTACGATAGGCAGTGAGTGACAACGTAGGATGGAGAAAAGCACCATTGGGTGGTCAGCATGTGGAGGTGAGGAAACATGGGGTGGCAATATAGGATAGGTTTCTGAAAAACATCGCGGAGTGGTTCGCATTGTAAGGGTTTCTAACAGGCCATTCACTAGTAGGAGTGAGAAAAACATAACGGGGTGGTGTGAATTGGAGGGCCAGAATTATCATAGGCAGTGATTGGCAATGTAGGATGGGGAAAAGCAACACGGGGTGGTCAGAATGGGGAGGTCAGGAAACATGCGGTGCTATGTAGGATAGGTTTCTGAAAAACATCACGGGGTGGTGAGCCTTGTAAGGGTTTCTAATAGTCCATTCAATAGTAGGAGTGAGAAATTCATCACGGGGTGGTGAGAATCGGAGGGCCTGAATTAGGATAGGCAGTGAGTGTCAATGTAGGATGGAAAAAATCACCACGGGTTGGTGAGCATGGGGAGGTCAGGAAACAGGGGCTGGCCATGAAGGATAGGTTTCTGAAAAACATCGTGGGGTGGTGCTCATTGTAAGGGATTCTAACATGCCATTCACAAGTAGGAGTGTGGAAAACATCACCGAGTGCTGTGAATCGGAGGGCCTGAATTACGACAGGCAGTGAGTGGCAATGTAGAATGGAGAAAAGCACCACGGGGTATTCAGCATGGGGAGGTCAGGAAACATGCGGTGGCAATGTAGGATAGGTTTCTGAAAAACTTCGCTGGGTGGTGCACATTGTAAGGGTTTCTAACAGGCCATTCACTAGTAGGAGTGAGGAAAACATCACGGCGTGGTGTGAATCGGAGGGCCTGAATTAGCATAGGTAGTGATTGGCAATGTAGGATGGGGAAAAGAACAACGGGGTGGTCAGAATGGGGAGGTCAAGAAACGTGTGGTGGCAATGTAGGATAGGTTTCTGAAAAACATCCCGGGATGGTGCGCACTGTAAAGGTTTCTAACGGGCCATTCACTAGAAGGAGTGAGAAAAACATCACGGGGTAGGGTGAATTGGAGGGCCTAAATTACGATAGGTAGTGAGTGACAACGTAGGATGGAGAAAAGCACCATGGGGAGGTCAGCATGGGGAGGTCAGGAAACATACAGTGGCAGTGTAGGATAGGTTTCTGAAAAACATGGCGGTGTGGTGCGCATTTTAAGGGTTTCTAACAGGCCATTCACTAGTAGGAGTGAGAAAAACTTCACGGGGTGGGGTGAATTGGAGGGCCTGAATTCGGATAGGCAGTGAGTGTCAATGTAGGATGGAGAAAACACCAAGGGGTGGTCAGCATGGGGAGGTCAGGAAACATGCGGTGGAATGTAGGATAGGTTTCTGAAAAACATCGCGGGGTGGTACGCATTGTAAGGGTTTCTAACAGGCCATTCACTAGTAGGAGTGAGAAAAACATCACGGGGTGGTGTGAATTGGAGGGCCTGAATAAGTATAGACGGTGAGTGGCAATGTAGGATGGAGAAAAGCACCATGTGTTATTCAGCATGAGGAGGTCAGGAAACATGCGGTGACAAGGTAAGATAGGTTTCTGAAAAACATCGCTTTGTGCTGCGCATTGCGAGGGTTTCTAACAGGCCATTCACTAGTAGGAGTGACAAAATCTTCACAGGGGGCTTTGAACCCGAGGGCCTGAATTAGGATAGGCAGTTAGTGGCAATGTAGGATGGAGAAAAGCACCACGGGGTGTTGAGCATGTGGAGGTCAGGAAACATGCAGTGGCAATGTAGGATAGGTTTCTGAAAAACATCGAGGGGTGATGTGCATTGTAAGGGTTTCTAACAGGCCATTCACTAGTAGGAGTTAGAAAAACATCAGGAGTGGTGTGAATGGGAGGGCATGAATTACGATAGGCTGTGAGTGGCAACGTAGGATGGAGAAAAGCACCACGGGTGTGTCAGCATGGGGAAGGCAGGAAACATGCGGTGTCAATATAGGATAGGTTTGTAAAAATATCTAGGGGTGGTTTGCATTGTAAGGGTTTCTAACAGGCCATTCACTAGTAGGAGTGAGAAAAACATCACGGGGTGGTGTGAATCGGAGGGCCTGAATTAGGATAGGCAGTGAGTGACAACGTAGGATGGAGAAAAGCACCACCGGGTGGTCAGAATGGGGATGTCAGGAGACATGGGGTGGCAATGTAGGATAGGTTTCTGAAAAACATCGTGGGGTGGTACGCATTGTAAGGGATTCTAGGAGGCCATTCACTAGTAAGAGTGAGAAAATTATCTCGGGGTGGTGTGAATCGGAGTGTCTGAATTAGGATACGCAGTGAGTGGCAATGTAGAATGGAGAAAAGCAAGACAGGGTATTAAGCATGGGGAGGTCAGGAAAGATTTGGTGGCAATGATGGATAGGTTTCTGAAAAACATCGCGGGGTGGTGCACATTGTAAGGGTTTCTAACAGGCCATTCACTAGTAGGAGTGAGAAAAACATCACGGAGTCTTGTGAATTGGAAGGCCTGAATTAGAATAGGCAGTGAGTGGCTATGTAGGATGGAGAAAAGCACCACGGGGTTTTCAGCATGGGGAGGTCAGGAAACATGCGGTGGCAATGTAGGATAGGTTTCTGAAAAACATCGCGGGGTGGTGCACATTGAAAGGGTTTCTAACAGGCCATTCACTAGTAGGAGTGAGAAAAACATCACAGGGTGGTGTGAATCGGAGGACCTGAATTACGATAGGCAGTGAGTGACAACGTAGGATGGAGAAAAGCACCATTGGGTGGTCAGCATGTGGAGGTCAGGAAACATGGGGTGGCAATATAGGATGGGTTTATGAAAAACATCGCGGGGTGGTTCGCATTGTAAGGGTTTCTAACAGGCCATTCACTAGTAGGAGTGTGAAAAACATTACAGGAGGGTGTGAATTGGAGGACCTGAATTCGGATAGGCTGTGAGTGGCAATGTAGGATTGAGAAAAGCACCACGGGGTGGTCAGCATTGGGAGGTCAGCAAACATGCAGTGGCAATGTAGGATAGGTTTCTGAAAAACATCGCCGGGTGTTGCGCATTGTAAGGTTTGCTAACAGGCCATTCACTAGTAGGAGTGAGAAAAACATCACGGGGTGGTGTGAATCAGAAGGCCTGATTTAGGATAGGCAGTGAGTGACAACGTAGGATGGAGAAAAGCACCATTGCGTGGTCAGCATGTGGAGGTCAGGAAACATGGGGTGGCAATATAGGATAGGTTTCTGAAAAACATCGCGGGGTGGTTCGCATTGTAAGGGATTCTAACAGGCCATTCACTAGTAGGAGTGTGAAAAACATTACAGGAGGGTGTGAATTGGAGGACCTGAATTCGGATAGGCAGTGAGTGGCAATGAAGGATTGAGAAAAGCACCACGGGGTGGTCAGCATTGGGAGGTCAGGAAACATGCGGTGCTATGTAGGATAGGTTTCTGAAAAACATCACGGGGTGGTGAGCCTTGTAAGGGTTTCTAACAGTCCATTCACTAGTAGGAGTGAGAAATTCATCACGGGGTGGTGAGAATCGGAGGGCCTGAATTAGGATAGGCAGTGAGTGTCAATGTAGGATGGAAAAAATCACCACGGGTTGGTGAGCATGGGGAGGTCAGGAAACATGGGCTGGCCATGAAGGATAGGTTTCTGAAAAACATCGTGGGGTGGTGCTCATTGTAAGGGATTCTAACATGCCATTCACAAGTAGGAGTGTGGAAAACATCACGGAGTGCTGTGAATCGGAGGGCCTTAATTACGACAGGCAGTGAGTGGCAATGTAGAATGGAGAAAAGCACCACGGGGTATTCAGCATGGGAAGGTCAGGAAACATGCGGTGGCAATGTAGGATAGGTTTCTGAAAAACTTCGCTGGGTGGTGCACATTGTAAGGGTTTCTAACAGGCCATTCACTAGTAGGAGTGTGGAAAACATCACGGCGTGGAGTGAATCGGAGGGCCTGAATTAGCATATGTAGTGATTGACAATGTAGGATGGGGAAAAGAACCACGGGGTGGTCGGAATGGAGAGGTCAAGAAACGTGTGGTGGCAATGTAGGATAGGTTTCTGAAAAGCATCGTGGGATGGTGCGCACTGTAAAGTTTTCTAACGGGCCATTCACTAGAAGGAGTGAGAAAAACATCATGGGGTAGGGTGAATCGGAGGGCCTAAATTACGATAGGCAGTGAGTGACAACGTAGGATGGAGAAAAGCACCATGGGGAGGTCAGCATGGGGAGGACAGGAAACATACGGTGGCAGTGTAGGATAGGTTTCTGAAAAACATGGCGGTGTGGTGCGCATTTTAAGGGTTTCTACCAGGCCATTCACTAGTAGGAGTGAGAAAAACATCACGGGGTGGGGTGAATTGGAGGGACTGAATTACTATAGGCAGTAAATGACAATGTAGGTTGGAGAAAAGCACCATGGGGTGGTCTGCATGGGGAGGGCAGGAAACATGCGGTGGCAATGTAGGATAGGTTTCTGGAAAACATCGCGGAGTGTTGCGCATTGTAAGGGTTTCTAAGAGGCCATCACTAGTAGGAGTGTGAAAAACATCACAGGAGGGTGTGAATTGGACGGCCGGAATTCGGATAGGCAGGGAGTGGCAATGTAGGATGGAGAAAACACCAAGGGGTGGTCAGCATGGGGAGGTCAGGAAAAATTTGGTGGCAATGTAGGATAGGTTTCTGAAAAACATTGCGTGGTGGTGCGCATTGTAAGTGTTTCTAACAGGCCATTCACTAGTAGGATTGAGATAAACATCACAGGGTGCTGTGAATCGGAGGGCCTGAATAAGTGTAGGCGGTGGGTGGCAATGTAGGATGGAGAAAAGCACCACGGGTTATTCAGCATGGGGAGGTCAGGAAACATGCGGTGGCAAGGTAGGGTAGGTTTCTGAAAAACATCGCGGGGTGTGTCGCATTGTAAGTGTTTCTAACAGGCCATTCACTAATAGGAATAAGAAAAACATCATGGGGTGGTGTGAATCTGAGGGCCTGAATTAGCATAGGCAGTGAGTGGCAATGGAGGATGGAGAAAAGCACCATGGTCTGGTCAGCATGGGGAGGTCAGGAAACATGCGGTGGCAATTTAAGATATTTTACTACTAAACATCGCGGGGTGGTACGCATTGTAAGGGTTTCTAACAGGTCATTCAATCGTAGGAGTGAGAAAAACATTACGGGGTGGTGTGAATTGGAGGGCCTGAATTCGGATAGGCAGTGAGTGGCAATGTAGGATGGAGAAAAGCACCACGGGGTGGTCAGCATGGGGATGTCAGGAAACATACAGTGGTAATGTAGGATAGGTTTCTGGAAAACATGGCGGTGTGTTGCGCATTGTAATGGTTTGTACCAGGCCATTCACTAGTAGGAGTGAGAAAAATATCACGGGGTGGGCTGAATCGGAGGGCCTGAATTACTATAGGCAGTAAGTGACAATACAGGTTGGAGAAAAGCACCATGGGGTGGTCTGCAAGGGGAGGTCAGGAAACATGCGGTGGCAATGTCGGATAGGTTTATCAAAAACATCGAGTGTGGTGCTCATTGTAAGGGTTTCTAAGAGGCCATCATTAGTAGGAGTGTAAAAACATCACAGGAGGGTGTGAATTGGAGTGCCTGAATTCGGATAGGCAGTGAGTGTCAATGTAGGATGGAGAAAACACCAAGGGGTGGTCAGCATGGGGAGGTCAGGAAACATGCGGTGGAATGTAGGATAGGTTTCTGAAAAACATCGCGGGGTGGTACGCATTGTAAGGGTTTCTAACAGACCATTCACTAGTAGGAGTGAGAAAAACATCACGGGGTGGTGTGAATTGGAGGGACTGAATAAGTATAGACGGTGAGTGGCAATGTAGGATGTAGAAAAGCACCATGTGTTATTCAGCATGAGGAGGTCAGGAAACATGCGGTGACAAGGTAAGATAGGTTTCTGAAAAACATCGCTTTGTGCTGCGCATTGTGAGGGTTTCTAACAGGCCATTCACTGGTAGGAGTGACAAAATCTTCACAGGGGGCTTTGAACCCGAGGGCCTGAATTCGGATAGGCAGTGAGTGGCAATGTAGGATGGAGATAAGCACCACGGGGTGGTCATCATGTGGAGGTCAGGAAACATGCAGTGGCAATGTAGGATAGGTTTCTGAAAAACATCGAGGGGTGATGTGCATTGTAAGGGTTTCTAACAGGCCATTCACTAGTAGGAGTTAGAAAAACATCAGGAGTGGTGTGAATGGGAGGGCATGAATTACGATAGGCTGTGAGTGGCAACGTAGGATGGAGAAAAGCACCACGGGTGTGTCAGCATGGGGAAGGCAGGAAACATGCGGTGTCAATATAGGATAGGTTTTTAAAAATATCTAGGGGTGGTTTGCATTGTAAGGGTTTCTAACAGCCCATTCACTAGTAGGAGTGAGAAAAACATCACGGGGTGGTGTGAATCGGAGGGCCTGAATTAGGATAGGCAGTGAGTGACAACGTAGGATGGAGAAAAGCACCACGGGGTGGTCATATGGGGATGTCAGGAGACATGGGGTGGCAATGTAGGATAGGATTCTGAAAAACATCGTGAGGTGGTACGCATTATAAGGGTTTCTAACAGGCCATTCACTAGTAGGAGTGAGAAAAACATCACGGGGTGGTGTGAATAGGAGTGTCTGAATTAGGATACGCAGTGAGTGGCAATGTAGGATGGAGAAAAGCACCACGGGATTTTCAGCATGGGGAGGTCAGGAAACATGCGGTGGCAATCTAGGATAGGTTTCTGAAAAACATCGCGGGGTGGTGCACAGTGTAAGGGTTTCTAACAGGCCATTCACTAGTAGAAGTGAGAAAAACATCACGGAGTCTTGTGAATCGGAAGGCCTGAATTAGGATAGGCAGTGAGTGGCAATGTAGGATGGAGAAAAGCACCACGGGATTTTCAGCATGGGGAGGTCAGGAAACATGCGGTGGCAATATAGGATAGGTTTCTGAAAAACATCGCGCGGTGGTGCACATTGAAAGGGTTTCTAACAGGCCATTCACTAGTAGGAGTGAGAAAAACATCACAGGGTGGTGTGAATCGGAGGGCCTGAATTACGATAGGCAGTGAGTGACAACGTAGGATGGAGAAAAGCACCATTGGGTGGTCAGCATGTGGAGGTCAGGAAACATGGGGTGGCAATATAGGATGGGTTTATGAAAAACATCGCGGGTTGGTTCGCATTGTAAGGGTTTCTAACAGGCCATTCACTAGTAGGTGTGTGAAAAACATTACAGCAGGGTGTGAATTGGAGGACCTGAATTCGGATAGGCTGTGAGTGGCAATGTAGGATTCAGAAAAGCACCACGGGGTGGTCAGCATTGGCAGGTCAGCAAACATGCAGTGGCAATGTAGGATAGG
Organism: Cavia porcellus; assembly: GCF_034190915.1. Classification (NCBI taxonomy): domain Eukaryota; kingdom Metazoa; phylum Chordata; class Mammalia; order Rodentia; family Caviidae; genus Cavia; species Cavia porcellus. Next base: position 9,071,093 of record NW_026947518.1, read on the forward strand.
TTTCTGAAAAAACATCGCCGGGTGTTGCGCATTGTAAGGTTTGCTAACAGGCCATTCACTAGTAGGAGTGAGAAAAACATCACGGGGTGGTGTGAATCGGAGGGCCTGAATTAGGATAGGCAGTGAGTGACAACGTAGGATGGAGAAAAGCACCATTGGGTGGTCAGCATGTGGAGGTCAGGAAACATGGGGTGGCAATATAGGATAGGTTTCTGAAAAACATCGCGGGGTGGTTCGCATTGTAAGGGTTTCTAACAGGCCATTCACTAGTAGGAGTGTGACAAACATTACAGGAGGGTGTGAATTGGAGGACCTGAATTCGGATAGGCAGTGAGTGGCAATGAAGGACTGAGAAAAGCACCACGGGGTGGTCAGCATTGGGAGGTCAGGAAACATGCAGTGGCAATGTAGGATAGGTTTCTGAAAAACATCGCGGGGTGGTGAGCATTGTAAGGTTTGCTAACAGGCCATTCACTAGTAGGAGTGAGAAAAACATAACGGGGTGGTGTGAATTGGAGGGCCAGAATTATCATAGGCAGTGATTGGCAATGTAGGATGGTGAAAAGCAACACGGGATGGTCAGAATGGGGAGGTCAGGAAACATGCGGTGCTATGTACGATAGGTTTCTGAAAAACATCACGGGGTGGTGAGCCTTGTAAGGGTTTCTAACAGTCCATTCACTAGTAGGAGTGAGAAATTCATCACGGGGTGGTGAGAATCGGAGGGCCTGAATTAGTATAGGAAGTGAGTGGCAATGTAGGATGGAGAAAATCACCACGGGTTGGTGAGCATGGGGAGGTCAGGAAACATGGGCTGGCCATGAAGGATAGGATTCTGAAAAACATCGTGGGGTGGTGCTCATTGTAAGGGATTCTAACATGCCATTCACAAGTAGGAGTGTGGAAAACATCACGGAGTGCTGTGAATCGGAGGGCCTGAATTACGACAGGCAGTGAGTGGCAATGTAGAATGGAGAAAAGCACCATGGGGTATTCAGCATGGGGAGCTCAGGAAACATGCGGTGGCAATGTAGGATAGGTTTCTGAAAAACTTCGCTGGGTGGTGCACATTGTAAGGGTTTCTAACAGGCCATTCACTAGTAGGAGTGAGGAAAACATCACGGCGTGGAGTGAATCGGAGGGCCTGAATTAGCATATGTTATGATTGGCAATGTAGGATGGGGAAATGAACCACGGGGTGGTCAGAATGGGGAGGTCAAGAAACGTGTGGTGGCAATGTAGGATAGGTTTCTGAAAAACATCGCGGGGTGCTACGCATTGTAAGGGTTTCTAGGAGGCCATTCACTAGTAGGAGTGAGAAAAACATCACGGGGTAGGGTGAATCGGAGGGCCTAAATTACGATAGGCAGTGAGTGACAACGTAGGATGGAGAAAAGCACCATGGGGAGGTCAGCATGGGGAGGTCAGGAAACATATGGTGGCAGTGTTGGATAGGTTTCTGAAAAACATTGCGGTGTGGTGCGCATTTTAAGGGTTTCTACCAGGCCATTCACTAGTAGGAGTGAGAAAAACATCACGGGCTGGGGTGAATCAGAGGGACTGAATTACTATAGGCAGTAAATCACAATGTAGGTTGGAGAAAAGCACCATGGGGTTGTCTGCATGGGGAGGGCAGGAAACATGCGGTGGCAATGTAGGATAGGTTTCTGGAAAACATCGCGGAGTGTTGCGCATTGTAAGGGTTTCTAAGATGCCATCACTAGAAGGAGTGTGAAAAACATCACAGGAGGGTGTGAATTGGACGGCCGGAATTCGGATAGGCAGGGAGTGGCAATGTAGGATGGAGAAAACACCAAGGGGTGGTCAGCATGGGGAGGTCAGGAAACATTTGGTGGCAATGTAGGATAGGTTTCTGAAAAACATCGCGTGGTGGTGCGCATTGTAAGTGTTTCTAACAGGCCATTCACTAGTAGGATTGAGATAAACATCACGGGGTGCTGTGAATTGGAGGGCCTGAATAAGTGTAGGCGGTGGGTGGCAATGTAGGATGGAGAAAAGCACCATGGGTTATTCAGCATGGGGAGGTCAGGAAACATGCGGTGGCAAGGTAGGGTAGGTTTCTGAAAAACTTCGCGGGGTGTGTCGCATTGTAAGTGTTTCTAACAGGCCATTCACTAATAGGAGTAAGAAAAACATCATGGGGTGGTGTGAATCTGAGGGCCTGAATGAGCATAGGCATTGAGTGGCAATGGAGGATGGAGAAAAGCACCATGGTCTGGTCAGCATGGGGAGGTCAGGAAACATGCGGTGGCAATTTAAGATATTTTACTACTAAACATCGCGCGGTGGTACGCATTGTAAGGGTTTCTAACAGGACATTCAATCGTAGGAGTGAGAAAAACATTACGGGGTGCTGTGAATTGGAGGGCCTGAATTACGATAGGCAGTGAGTGACAATATAGGATGGAGAAGAGCACCATGGGGTGGTCGGCATGGGGAGGTCAGGAAACATGCGCTGGGAATGTAGGATAGGTTTCTGAAAAACATCGCGGTGTGGTACGCATTGTAAGGGTTTCTAACAGGGCATTCACTAGTAGGAGTGAGAAAAACATCACAGGGTTGTGTGAATCAGAGGGCCTGAATTACGATAGGCAGTGAGTGACAACGTAGGATGGAGAAAAGCACCATTGGGTGGTCAGCATGTGGAGGTCAGGAAACATGGGGTGGCAATATAGGATGGGTTTATGAAAAACATCGCGGGGTGGTTCGCATTGTAAGGGTTTCTAACAGGCCATTCACTAGTAGGAGTGTGAAAAACATTACAGGAGGGTGTGAATTGGAGGACCTGAATTCAGATAGGCTGGGAGTGGCAATGTAGGATTGAGAAAAGCACCACGGGGTGGTCAGCATTGGGAGGTCTGCAAACATGCAGTGGCAATGTAGGACAGGTTTCTGAAAAACATCGCCGGGTGTTGCGTATTGTAAGGTTTGCTAACAGGCCATTCACTAGTAGGAGTGAGAAAAACATCACGGGGTGGTGTGAATCGGAGCGTCTGAATTAGGATAGGCAGTGAGGGGCAATGTAGAATGGAGAAAAGCAACACAGGGTATTAAGCATGGGGAGGTCAGGAAAGATTCGGTTGCAATGTGGGATAGGTTTCTGAAAAACATCGCGGGGTGGTGCACATTGTAAGGGTTTCTAACAGGCCATTCACTAGTAGGAGTGAGAAAAACATCACGGAGTCGTGTGAATCGGAAGGGCTGAATTAGGATAGGCAGTGAGTGGCAATGTAGGATGCAGAAAAGCACCACGGGGTTTTCAGCATGGGGAGGTCAGGAAACATGCGGTGGCAATGTAAGATAGGTTTCTGAAAAACATCGCGGGGTGGTGAGCCTTGTAAGGGTTTCTAACAGTCCATTCACTAGTAGGAGTGAGAAAATCATCACAGGGTGGTTTGAATCTGCGGGCCTGAATTAGGATAGGCAGTGAGTGGCAATGTAGGATGGAGAAAAGCACCACAGGGTGGTGAGCATGGGGAGGTAAGGATACATGCGGTGGCAATGTAGGATAGTTTTCTGAAAAACTTCGCTGTGTGGTGCGCATTTTAAGGGTTTCTAACAGGCCATTCACTAGTAGGAGTGAGGAAAACATCAGGGCGTGGTGTGAATTGGAGGGCCTCAATTAGCATAGGCAGTGATTGGCAATGTATAATGGGGAAAAGAACCACGCGGTGGACAGAATGGGGAGGTCAGGAAATGAGCAGTGGCAATGTAAGATAGGTTTCTGAAAAACATCGCGGGGTGGTGCGCACTGTAAGTATTTCTAACAGGCCATTCACTAGTAGGAGTGAGAAAAACATCACGGAGTGGGGTGAATCGGAGTGCCTAAATTACGTTAGGCAGTGAGTGACAACATAGGATGGAGAAAACCACCATGGGGAGGTCAGCCTGCGGAGGTCAGGAAACATGCGGTGGCAATGTAGGATAGGTTTCTGAAAAACATTGTACGGTTGTGTGCATTGTAAGGGTTAATAACAGGCCATTCACTAGTAGGAGTGAGAAAAACATCATGGGGTGGTGTGAATCGGAGGGCCTGAATTAGTATAGGCCGTGAGTGGCAATGTAGGATGGAGAAAACACCAACGGGTGATCAGCATGGGGAGGTCAGGAAACATGCGGTGGCAAGGTAGGATACGTTTCTGAAAAACATTGTGGGGTGGTGTGCATTGTAAGGGTTTCTAACAGGCCATTCACTAGTAGTAGTGAGAAAAACATCACGGGGTGGGGTGAACCGAGGGCCTGAATTCGGATAGGCAGTGAGTGACAACGTAAGTTGGAGAAAAGCACCACGGGGTGGTCTGCATTGGGAGGTCAGGAAACATGCGGTGGCAATATAGGATATTTTTCTTGAAAACATCACGGGGTGTTGCGCATTGTAATGGTTTCTAACAGGCCATTCACTAGTACGAGTGTGAAAAACATCACACGAAGGTGTGAATTGGAGGGCCTGAATTCGGATAGGCAGTGAGTGGCAATGTAGAATGGAGAAAACACCAAGGGGTAGTCAGCATGGGGAGGTCAGGAAACATGCGGTGGCAATGTAGGATAGGTTTATGAAAAACATCGCGGGGTGGTGCACATTGAAATGGTTTCTAACAGGCCATTCACTAGTAGGAGTGAGAAAAACATCACGGGGTGGGTTGAATCGGAGGGCCTGAATAAGGATAGGCAGTGAGTGGCAATGTAGAATGGAGAAAAGCACCACGGGTTATTCAGCATGGGGAGGTCAGGAAACATGCGGTGGCAAGGTAGGATAGGTTTCTGAAAAACATCGTGGTGTGCTGCGCATTGTAAGGGTTTCTAAGAGGCCATTCACTAGTAGGAGTGACAAAATCTTCACAGGGTGGTTTGAACCCGAGGGCCTGAATTAGGATAGGCAGTGAGTGGCAATGTAGAATGGAGAAAAGCACCACTGGGTGGTCATCATGTGAAGGTCAGGAAACATGCAGTGGCAATGTAGGATAGGTTTCTGAAAAACATCGATGGGTGATGTGCATTGTAAGGGTTTCTAACAGGCCATTCACTAGTAGGAGTGAGAAAAACATGACAGGGTGGTGTGATTCGGAGGGCCTGAATTACGATAGGCAGTGAGTGACAACGTAGGATGGAGAAAAGCACCATTGGGTGGTCAGCATGTGGAGGTCAGGAAACAAGGGGTGGCAATATAGGATAGGTTTCTGAAAAACAACGCGGGGTGGTTCGCATTGTAAGGGTTTCTAACAGGCCATTCACTAGTAGGAGTGTGAAAAACATTACAGGAGGGTGTGAATTGGAGGACCTGAATTCGGATAGGCAGTGAGTGGCAATGTAGGATTGAGAAAAGCACCACGGGGTGGTCAGCATTGGGAGGTCAGAAAACATGAAGTGGCAATGTAGGATAGGTTTCTGAAAAACATCGTGGGGTGGTACGCATTGTAAGGGTTTCTAGGAGGCCATTCACTAGTAGGAGTGAGAAAATCATCACGGGGTGGTGTGAATCGGAGTGTCTGAATTAGGATAGGCAGTGAGTGGCAATGTAGAATGGAGAAAAGCAACACAGGGTATTAAGCATGGGGAGGTCAGGAAAGATTCGGTGGCAATGTGGGATAGGTTTCTGAAAAACATCGCAGAGTGATGCACATTGTAAGGGTTTCTAACAGGCCTTTCACTAGTAGGAGTGAGAAAAACATCACGGAGTCGTGTGAATCGGAAGGCCTGAATTAGGATAGGCAGTGAGTGGCAATGTAGGATGGAGAAAAGCACCATGGGGTGGTCAGAATGGGGAGGTCAGGAAACATGCGGTGGCAATGTAGGATAGGTTTCTGAAAAACATCGCGTGGTGGTGAGCCTTGTAAGGGTTTCTAACAGTCCATTCACTAGTAGGAGTGAGAAAATCATCATAGGGTGGTTTGAATCTGAGGGCCTGAATTAGGATAGGCAGTGAGTGGCAATGTAGGATGGAGAAAAGCACCACAGGGTGGTGAACATTGGGAGGTCAGGAAACATGCGGTGGCAATGTAGGATACGTTTCTGAAAAACTTCGCTGTGTTGCGCATTTTAAGGGTTTCTAACAGGCCATTCACTAGTAGGAGTGAGGAAAACATCAGGGCGTGGTGTGATTTGGAGGCCCTGAATTATCATAGGCAGTGATTGGCAATGTATAATGGGGAAAAGAACCACGCGGTGGACAGAATGGGGAGGTCACGAAACGAGCGGTGGCAATGTAGGATAGGTTTCTGAAAAACATCGCGGTGTGGTGCGCACTGTAAGGATTTCTAACAGGCCATTCACTAGTAGGAGTGAGAAAAACATCACGGAGTGGGGTGAATCGTAGTGCCTAAATTACGTTAGGCAGTGAGTGACAACATAGGATGGAGAAAACCACCATGGGGAGGTCAGCCTGGGGAGGTCAGGAAACATGCGGTGGCAATGTAGGATAGGTTTCTGAAAAACATTGTAGGGTGGTGTGCATTGTAAGGGTTTATAACAGGCCATTCACTAGTAGGAGTGAGAAAAACATCATGGGGTGGTGTGAATCGGAGGGCCTGAATTAGTATAGGCCGTGAGTGGCAATGTAGGATGGAGAAAACACCAACGGGTGATCAGCATGGGGAGGTCAGGAAACATGCGGTGGCAAGGTAGGATACGTTTCTGAAAAACATTGTGGGGTGGTGTGCATTGTAAGGGTTTCTAACAGGCCATTCACTAGTCGGAGTGAGAAAAACAGCACAGGGAGCTGTGCATCGGAGGGACTGAATTAGGATAGGCAGTGAGTGGCAATGTAGGATGGAGAAAACACTAACGGGTGGTCAGCATGCTGAGGTCAGGAAACATGCTGTGGCAATGTAGGGTAGGTTTCTGAAAATCATCGCGGGGTGGTCCGCATTGTAAGGTTTTCTAACAGGCCATTCACTAATAGGAGTGAGAAAAACATCACGGGGTGGTGTGAACCGGAGGGCCTGAATTAGCATGGGCAGTGAGTGGCAATGGAGGATGGAGAAAAGCACCATGGGCTGGTCAGCATGGGGAGGTCAGGAAACATGCGGTGGCAATGTAGGGTAGGTTTCTGAAAAACATCGAGGGGTGGTACGCATTGTAAGGTTTTCTAACAGGTCCTTCAATAGTAGGCGTGAGAAAAACATTACGGAGTGGTGTGTATTGGAGGGCCTGAATTCGGATAGGCAGTGAGTGGCAATGTAGGATGGAGAAAAGCACCACGGGGTGGTCAGCATGTGGAGGTCAGGAAACATGCGGTGGCAATGTAAGATAGGTTTCTGAAAAACATCGCGGTGTGGTGCGCATTGTAAGGGTTTCTAAAAGGCCATTCACTAGTAGTAGTGAGAAAAACATCATGGGGTGGGGTGAACCGAGGGCCTGAATTACGATAGGCAGTGAGTGACAATGCAAGTTGGAGAAAAGCACCACGGGGTGGTCTGCATTGGGAGGTCAGGAAACATGCGGTGGCAATATAGGATAGGTTTCTTGAAAACATCGCGGGGTGTTGCGCATTGTAATGGTTTCCAACAGGCCATTCACTAGTACGAGTGTGAAAAACATCACACGAGGGTGTGAAATGGAGGGCCTGAATTCGGATAGGCAGTGAGTGGCAATGTAGAATGGAGAAAACACCAAGGGGTGGTCAGCATGCGGAGGTCCGGAAACATGCGTTGGCAATGTAGGATAGGTTTTTGAAAAACATCGCGGGGTGGTGCGCATTGAAAGGGTTTCTAACAGGCCATACAAGAGTAGGAGTGAGAAAAACATCACAGGGTGGTGTGAACCGGAGGGCCTGAATTCGGATACGCAGTGTTGCAATGTAGGATCGAGAAAACACCAAGAGGTTGTCAGCATGGGAGGTCAGGAAACATGCGGTGGCAATATAGGATAGGTTTCTAAAAAACATCGCCGGATGGTGCGATTTGTAAGGTTTTCTAACAGGTCATTCACTAATAGGAATGAGAAAAACATCACGGGGTGGTGTGAATCAGAGGGACTGAATTAGCATAGGCAGTGAGTTGCAATGGACGTTGGAGAAAAGCCCCACGGGGTGGTCAGCATGGGGAGGTCAGGAAACATGCGGTGGCAATGTAGGATAGGTTTCTGAAAAACATCATGGTGTTGTGCGCATTGTAAGGGTTTCTAACAGACGATTCAGTAGTAAGATTGAGGAATATATCACGGGGTTCTGTGAATAGGAGGGCCTGAATTAGGTTAGGCAGTGAGTGGCAATGTAGGATAGAGAAAAGCACCACGGGGTATTCAGCATGGGGAGGTCAGGAAACATGCGGTTGCAATGTAGGATAGGTTTCTGAAAAACATCGTGAGTTGGTGCACATTTAAAGGGTTTCTAACTGGCCATTCACTAGTAGGAGTGAGAAAAACATCACGGAGGGGGGGGGGTGAATGCGAGGGCCTGAATTCGGATAGGCAGTGAGTGGCAATGTAGGATGGAGAAAACACCAAGGGATGGTCAGCATGGGGAGGTCAGGAAACATGCGGTGGCAATGTAGGATAGGTTTATGAAAATCATCGCGGGGTGGTGCGCATTGAAATGGTTTCTACCAGGCCATACACTAGTAGTAGTGAGAAAAACATCACGGGGTGGGGTGAACCGAGGGCCTGAATTACGATAGGCAGTGAGTGACAATGTAAGTTGGAGAAAAGCACCATGGGGTGGTCTGCATTGGGAGGTCAGGAAACATGCGGTGGCAATATAGGATAGGTTTCTTGAAAACATCGCGGGTGTTGCGCATTGTAAGGTTTGCTAACAGGCCATTCACTAGTAGGAGTGAGAAAATCATCACGGGGTGGTGTGAATCGGAGTGTCTGAATTAGTATAGGCAGTGAGTGGCAATGTAGAATGGAGAAAAGCACCACGGGTTATTCAGCATGTGGTGGTCAGGAAACATGCGGTGGCAAGGTAGGATAGGTTTCTGAAAAACATCGCGGTGTGCTGCGCATTGTAAGGGTTTCTAACAGGCCATTCACTAGTAGGAGTGACAAAATCTTCACAGGGTGGTTTGAACCCGAGGGCCTGAATTAGGATAGGCAGTGAGTGGCAATGTAGGATGGAGAAAAGCACCACGGGGTGGTCATCATGTGAAGGTCAGGAAACATGCAATGGCAATGTTGGATAGGTTTCTGAAAAACATCGAGGGGTGATGTGCATTGTAAGGGTTTCTAACAGGCCATTCACTAGTAGGAGTGAGAAAAACATCACAGGGTGGTGTGATTCGGAGGGCCTGAATTACGATAGGCAGTGAGTGACAACGTAGGATGGAGAAAAGCACCATTGGGTGGTCAGCATGTGGAGGTCAGGAAACAAGGGGTGGCAATATAGGATAGGTTTCTGAAAAACAACGCGGGGTGGTTCGCATTGTAAGGGTTTCTAACAGGCCATTCACTAGTAGGAGTGTGAAAAACATTACAGGAGGGTGTGAATTGGAGGACCTGAATTCGGATAGGCAGTGAGTGGCAATGTAGGATTGAGAAAAGCACCACGGGGTGGTCAGCATTGGGAGGTCAGGAAACATGGGGTGGCAATATAGGATGGGTTCATGAAAAACATCGCGGGGTGGTTCGCATTGGAAGGGTTTCTAACAGGCCATTCACTAGTAGGAGTGTGAAAAACATTACAGGAGGGTGTGAATTGGAGGACCTGAATTCGGATAGGCTGGGAGTGGCAATGTAGGATTGAGAAAAGCACCATGGGGTGGTCAGCATTGGGAGGTCAGCAAACATGCAGTGGCAATGTAGGATAGGTTTCTGAAAAACATCGCGGGGTGTTGCGCATTGTAAGGTTTGCTAACAGGCCATTCACTAGTAGGAGTGAGAAAATCATCACGGGGTGGTGTGAATCGGAGTGTCTGAATTAGAATAGGCAGTGATTGGCAATGTAGGATGGGGAAAAGCACCATGGGGTGGTCAGAATGGGGAGGTCAGGAGACATGGGGTGGCAATGTAGGATAGGTTTCTGAAAAACATCGCGGGGTGGTACGCATTGTAAGGGTTTCTAGGAGACCATTCACTAGTAGGAGTGAGAAAAACATCACGGGGTGGTGTGAATCGGAGTGTCTGAATTAGGATAGGCAGTGAGTGGCAATGTAGAATGGAGAAAAGCAACACAGGGTATTAAGCATGGGGAGGTCAGGAAAGATTCGGTGGCAATGTGGGATAGGTTTCTGAAAAACATCGCGGGGTGATGCACATTGTAAGGGTTTCTAACAGGCCATTCACTAGTAGGAGTGAGAAAAACATCACGGAGTCGTGTGAATCGGAAGGCCTGAATTAGGATAGGCAGTGAGTGGCAATGTAGGATGGAGAAAAGCACCAAGGGGTTTTCAGCATCTGGAGGTCAGGAAACATGCGGTGGCAATGTAGGATAGGTTTCTGAAAAACATCGCGTGGTGGTGAGCCTTGTAAGGGTTTCTAACAGTCCATTCACTAGTAGGAGTGAGAAAATCATCATAGGGTGGTTTGAATCTGAGGGCCTGAATTAGGATAGGCAGTGAGTGGCAATGTAGGATGGAGAAAAGCACCACAGGGTGGTGAACATGGGGAGGTCAGGAAACATGCGGTGGCAATGTAGGATAGGTTTCTGAAAAACTTCGCTGTGTGGTGCGCATTTTAAGGGTTTCTAACAGACCATTCACTAGTAGGAGTGAGGAAAACCTCAGGGCGTGGTGTGAATTGGAGGGCCTGAATTAGCATAGGCAGTGATTGGCAATGTATAATGGGGAAAAGAACCACGCGGTGGTCAGAATGGGGAGGTCAGGAAACGAGCGGTGGCAATGTAGGATAGGTTTCTGAAAAACAACACGGGGTGGTGCGCACTGTAAGGATTTCTAACAGGCCATTCACTAGTAGGAGTGAGAAAAACATCACGGAGTGGGGTGAATCGGAGGGCCTAAATTACGTTAGGCAGTGAGTGACAACATAGGATGGAGAAAACCACCATGGGGAGGTCAGCCTGGGGAGGTCAGGAAACATGCGGTGGCAATGTAGGATAGGTTTCTGAAAAACATTGTAGGGTGGTGTGCATTGTAAGGGTTAATAACAGGCCATTCACTAGTAGGAGTGAGAAAAACATCATGGGGTGGTGTGAATCGGAGGGCCTGAATTAGTATAGGCAGTGAGTGGCAATGTAGGATGGAGAAAACACCAACGGGTGATCAGCATGGGGAGGTCAGGAAACATGCGGTGGCAAGGTAGGGTAGGTTTCTGAAAAACATCGCGTGATGTGTCGCATTGTAAGTGTTTCTAACAGGCCATTTACTAATAGGAGTAAGAAAAACATCATGGGGTGGTGTGAATATGAGGGCCTGAATTAGCATAGGCAGTGAGTGGCAATGGAGGATGGAGAAAAGCACCATGGTCTGGTCAGCATGGGGAGGTCAGGAAACATGCGGTGGCAATTTAAGATATTTTACTACTAAACATCGCGGGGTGGTACGCATTGTAAGGGTTTCTAACAGGTCATTCAATCGTAGGAGTGAGAAAAACATTACGGGGTGGTGTGAATTGGAGGGCCTGAATTCGGATAGGCAGTGAGTGGCAATGTAGGATGGAGAAAAGCACCACGGGGTGGTCAGCATGGGGATGTCAGGAAACATACAGTGGTAATGTAGGATAGGTTTCTGGAAAACATGGCGGTGTGTTGAGCATTGTAACGGTTTCTACCAGGCCATTCACTAGTAGGAGTGAGAAAAACATCACGGGGTGGGGTGAATCGGAGGGCCTGAATTACTATAGGCAGTAAGCGACAATACAGGTTGGAGAAAAGCACCATGGGGTGGTCTGCATGGGGAGGTCAGGAAACATGCGGTGGCAATGTCGGATAAGTTTCTCAAAAACATCGAGGGTGGTGCTCATTGTAAGGGTTTCTAAGAGGCCATCATTAGTAGGAGTGTAAAAACATCACAGGAGGGTGTGAATTGGGGGCCTGAATTCGGATAGGCAGTGAGTGTCAATGTACGATGGAGAAAACACCAAGGGGTGGTCAGCATGGGGAGGTCAGGAAACATGCGGTGGAATGTAGGATAGGTTTCTGAAAAACATCACGGGGTGGTACGCATTGTAAGGGTTTCTAACAGGCCATTCACTAGTAGGAGTGAGAAAAACATCACGGGGTGGTGTGAATTGGAGGCCCTGAATACGTATAGACGGTGAGTGGCAATGTAGGATGGAGAAAAGCACCATGTGTTATTCAGCATGAGGAGTTCAGGAAACATGCGGTGACAAGGTAAGATAGGTTTTGAAAAACATCGCTTTGTGCTGCGCATTGTGAGGGTTTCTAACAGGCCATTCACTAGTAGGAGTGACAAAATCTTCACAGGGGGATTTGAACCCGAGGGCCTGAATTAGGATAGGCAGTTGGTGGCAATGTAGGATGGAGAAAAGCACTACGGGGTGGTGAGCATGTGGAGGTCAGGAAACATGCAGTGGCAATGTAGGATAGGTTTCTGAAAAACATCGAGGGGTGATCTGCATTGTAAGGGTTTCTAACAGGCCATTCACTAGTAGGAGTGAGAAAAACATCACGGGGTGGTGTGAATCGGAGGGCCTGAATTTGGATAGGGAGTGAGTGACAACGTAGGATGGAGGAAAGCACCATTGGGTGGTCAGCATGTGGAGGTCAGGAAACATGGGGTGGCAATATAGGATGGGTTCATGAAAAACATCGCGGGGTGGTTCGCATTGTAAGGGTTTCTAACAGGCCATTCACTAGTAGGAGTGTGAAAAACATTACAGGAGGGTGTGAATTGGAGGACCTGAATTCGGATAGGCTGGGAGTGGCAATGTAGGATTGAGAAAAGCACCACGGGGTGGTCAGCATTGGGAGGTCAGCAAACATGCAGTGGCAATGTAGGATAGGTTTCTGAAAAACATCGCGGGGTGTTGCGCATTGTAAGGTTTGCTAACAGGCCATTCACTAGTAGGAGTGAGAAAATCATCACGGGGTGGTGTGAATCGGAGTGTCTGAATTAGAATAGGCAGTGATTGGCAATGTAGGATGGGGAAAAGCACCATGGGGTGGTCAGAATGGGGAGGTCAGGAGACATGGGGTGGCAATGTAGGATAGGTTTCTGAAAAACATCGCGGGGTGGTACGCATTGTAAGGGTTTCTAGGAGACCATTCACTAGTAGGAGTGAGAAAAACATCACGGGGTGGTGTGAATCGGAGTGTCTGAATTAGGATAGGCAGTGAGTGGCAATGTAGAATGGAGAAAAGCAACACAGGGTATTAAGCATGGGGAGGTCAGGAAAGATTCGGTGGCAATGTGGGATAGGTTTCTGAAAAACATCGCGGGGTGATGCACATTGTAAGGGTTTCTAACAGGCCATTCACTAGTAGGAGTGAGAAAAACATCACGGAGTCGTGTGAATCGGAAGGCCTGAATTAGGATAGGCAGTGAGTGGCAATGTAGGATGGAGAAAAGCACCAAGGGGTTTTCAGCATCAGGAGGTCAGGAAACATGCGGTGGCAATGTAGGATAGGTTTCTGAAAAACATCGCGTGGTGGTGAGCCTTGTAAGGGTTTCTAACAGTCCATTCACTAGTAGGAGTGAGAAAATCATCATAGGGTGGTTTGAATCTGAGTGCCTGAATTAGGATAGGCAGTGAGTGGCAATGTAGGATGGAGAAAAGCACCACAGGGTGGTGAACATGGGGAGGTCAGGAAACATGCGGTGGCAATGTAGGATAGGTTTCTGAAAAACTTCGCTGTGTGGTGCGCATTTTAAGGGTTTCTAACAGAAAATTCACTAGTAGGAGTGAGGAAAACATCAGGGCGTGGTGTGAATTGGAGGGCCTGAATTAGCATAGGCAGTGATTGGCAATGTATAATGGGGAAAAGAACCACGCGGTGGTCAGAATGGGGAGGTCAGGAAACGAGCGGTGGCAATGTAGGATAGGTTTCTGAAAAACAACGCGGGGTGGTGCGCACTGTAAGGATTTCTAACAGGCCATTCCCTAGTAGGAGTGAGAAAAACATCACGGAGTGGGGTGAATCGGAGGGCCTAAATTACGTTAGGCAGTGAGTGACAACATAGGACGGAGAAAACCGCCATGGGGAGGTCAGCCTGGGGAGGTCAGGAAACATGCGGTGGCAATGTAGGATAGGTTTCTGAAAAACATTGTAGGGTGGTGTGCATTGTAAGGGTTTATAACAGGCCATTCACTAGTAGGAGTGAGAAAAACATCATGGGGTGGTGTGAATCGGAGGGCCTGAATTAGTATAGGCAGTGAGTGGCAATGTAGGATGGAGAAAACACCAACGGGTGATCAGCATGGGGAGGTCAGGAAACATGCGGTGGCAAGGTAGGGTAGGTTTCTGAAAAACATCGCGGGATGTGTCGCATTGTAAGTGTTTCTAACAGGCCATTTACTAATAGGAGTAAGAAAAACATCATGGGGTGGTGTGAATATGAGGGCCTGAATTAGCATAGGCAGTGAGTGGCAATGGAGGATGGAGAAAAGCACCATGGTCTGGTCAGCATGGGGAGGTCAGGAAACATGCGGTGGCAATTTAAGATATTTTACTACTAAACATCGCGGGGTGGTACGCATTGTAAGGGTTTCTAACAGGTCATTCAATCGTAGGAGTGAGAAAAACATTACGGGGTGGTGTGAATTGGAGGGCCTGAATTCGGATAGGCAGTGAGTGGCAATGTAGGATGGAGAAAAGCACCACGGGGTGGTCAGCATGGGGATGTCAGGAAACATACAGTGGTAATGTAGCATAGGTTTCTGGAAAACATGGCGGTGTGTTGAGCATTGTAACGGTTTGTACCAGGCCATTCACTAGTAGGAGTGAGAAAAACATCACGGGGTGGGGTGAATCGGAGGGCCTGAATTACTATAGGCAGTAAGTGACAATACAGGTTGGAGAAAAGCACCATGTGGTGGTCTGCATGGGGAGGTCAGGAAACATGCGGTGGCAATGTCGGATAAGTTTCTCAAAAACATCGAGGGTGGTGCTCATTGTAAGGGTTTCTAAGAGGCCATCATTAGTAGGAGTGTAAAAACATCACAGGAGTGTGTGAATTGGGGGCCTGAATTCGGATAGGCAGTGAGTGTCAATGTAGGATGGAGAAAACACCAAGGGGTGGTCAGCATGGGGAGGTCAGGAAACATGCGGTGGAATGTAGGATAGGTTTCTGAAAAACATCACGGGGTGGTACGCATTGTAAGGGTTTCTAACAGGCCATTCACTAGTAGGAGTGAGAAAAACATCACGGGGTGGTGTGAATTGGAGGCCCTGAATACGTATAGACGGTGAGTGGCAATGTAGGATGGAGAAAAGCACCATGTGTTATTCAGCATGAGGAGTTCAGGAAACATGCGGTGACAAGGTAAGATAGGTTTTGAAAAACATCGCTTTGTGCTGCGCATTGTGAGGGTTTCTAACAGGCCATTCACTAGTAGGAGTGACAAAATCTTCACACTGGGATTTGAACCCGAGGGCCTGAATTAGGATAGGCAGTTGGTGGCAATGTAGGATGGAGAAAAGCACCACGGGGCGGTGAGCATGTGGAGGTCAGGAAACATGCAGTGGCAATGTAGGATAGGTTTCTGAAAAACATCGAGGGGTGATCTGCATTGTAAGGGTTTCTAACAGGCCATTCACTAGTAGGAGTGAGAAAAACATCACGGGGTGGTGTGAATCGGAGGGCCTGAATTTGGATAGGGAGTGAGTGACAACGTAGGATGGAGGAAAGCACCATTGGGTGGTCAGCATGTGGAGGTCAGGAAACATGGGGTGGCAATATAGGATGGGTTCATGAAAAACATCGCGGGGTGGTTCGCATTGTAAGGGTTTCTAACAGGCCATTCACTAGTAGGAGTGTGAAAAACATTACAGGAGGGTGTGAATTGGAGGACCTGAATTCGGATAGGCTGGGAGTGGCAATGTAGGATTGAGAAAAGCACCACGGGGTGGTCAGCATTGGGAGGTCAGCAAACATGCAGTGGCAATGTAGGATAGGTTTCTGAAAAACATCGCGGGGTGTTGCGCATTGTAAGGTTTGCTAACAGGCCATTCACTAGTAGGAGTGAGAAAATCATCACGGGGTGGTGTGAATCGGAGTGTCTGAATTAGAATAGGCAGTGATTGGCAATGTAGGATGGGGAAAAGCACCATGGGGTGGTCAGAATGGGGAGGTCAGGAGACATGGGGTGGCAATGTAGGATAGGTTTCTGAAAAACATCGCGGGGTGGTACGCATTGTAAGGGTTTCTAGGAGACCATTCACTAGTAGGAGTGAGAAAAACATCACGGGGTGGTGTGAATCGGAGTGTCTGAATTAGGATAGGCAGTGAGTGGCAATGTAGAATGGAGAAAAGCAACACAGGGTATTAAGCATGGGGAGGTCAGGAAAGATTCGGTGGCAATGTGGGATAGGTTTCTGAAAAACATCGCGGGGTGATGCACATTGTAAGGGTTTCTAACAGGCCATTCACTAGTAGGAGTGAGAAAAACATCACGGAGTCGTGTGAATCGGAAGGCCTGAATTAGGATAGGCAGTGAGTGGCAATGTAGGATGGAGAAAAGCACCAAGGGGTTTTCAGCATCGGGAGGTCAGGAAACATGCGGTGGCAATGTAGGATAGGTTTCTGAAAAACATCGCGTGGTGGTGAGCCTTGTAAGGGTTTCTAACAGTCCATTCACTAGTAGGAGTGAGAAAATCATCATAGGGTGGTTTGAATCTGAGTGCCTGAATTAGGATAGGCAGTGAGTGGCAATGTAGGATGGAGAAAAGCACCACAGGGTGGTGAACATGGGGAGGTCAGGAAACATGCGGTGGCAATGTAGGATAGGTTTCTGAAAAACTTCGCTGTGTGGTGCGCATTTTAAGGGTTTCTAACAGAAAATTCACTAGTAGGAGTGAGGAAAACTTCAGGGCGTGGTGTGAATTGGAGGGCCTGAATTAGCATAGGCAGTGATTGGCAATGTATAATGGGGAAAAGAACCACGCGGTGGTCAGAATGGGGAGGTC
Organism: Cavia porcellus; assembly: GCF_034190915.1. NCBI lineage: Eukaryota > Metazoa > Chordata > Mammalia > Rodentia > Caviidae > Cavia > Cavia porcellus. Next base: position 9,088,089 of record NW_026947518.1, read on the forward strand.
AGGAAACGAGCGGTGGCAATGTAGGATAGGTTTCTGAAAAACAACGCGGGGTGGTGCGCACTGTAAGGATTTCTAACAGGCCATTCCCTAGTAGGAGTGAGAAAAACATCACGGAGTGGGGTGAATCGGAGGGCCTAAATTACGTTAGGCAGTGAGTGACAACATAGGACGGAGAAAACCACCATGGGGAGGTCAGCCTGGGGAGGTCAGGAAACATGCGGTGGCAATGTAGGATAGGTTTCTGAAAAACATTGTAGGGTGGTGTGCATTGTAAGGGTTTATAACAGGCCATTCACTAGTAGGAGTGAGAAAAACATCATGGGGTGGTGTGAATTGGAGGGCCTGAATTAGTATAGGCAGTGAGTGGCAATGTAGGATGGAGAAAACACCAACGGGTGATCAGCATGGGGAGGTCAGGAAACATGCGGTGGCAAGGTAGGGTAGGTTTCTGAAAAACATCGCGGGATGTGTCGCATTGTAAGTGTTTCTAACAGGCCATTTACTAATAGGAGTAAGAAAAACATCATGGGGTGGTGTGAATATGAGGGCCTGAATTAGCATAGGCAGTGAGTGGCAATGGAGGATGGAGAAAAGCACCATGGTCTGGTCAGCATGGGGAGGTCAGGAAACATGCGGTGGCAATTTAAGATATTTTACTACTAAACATCGCGGGGTGGTACGCATTGTAAGGGTTTCTAACAGGTCATTCAATCGTAGGAGTGAGAAAAACATTACGGGGTGGTGTGAATTGGAGGGCCTGAATTCGGATAGGCAGTGAGTGGCAATGTAGGATGGAGAAAAGCACCACGGGGTGGTCAGCATGGGGATGTCAGGAAACATACAGTGGTAATGTAGGATAGGTTTCTGTAAAACATGGCGGTGTGTTGAGCATTGTAACGGTTTCTACCAGGCCATTCACTAGTAGGAGTGAGAAAAACATCACGGGGTGGGGTGAATCGGAGGGCCTGAATTACTATAGGCAGTAAGCGACAATACAGGTTGGAGAAAAGCACCATGGGGTGGTCTGCATGGGGAGGTCAGGAAACATGCGGTGGCAATGTCGGATAAGTTTCTCAAAAACATCGAGGGTAGTGCTCATTGTAAGGGTTTCTAAGAGGCCATCATTAGTAGGAGTGTAAAAACATCACAGGAGTGTGTGAATTGGGGGCCTGAATTCGGATAGGCAGTGAGTGTCAATGTAGGATGGAGAAAACACCAAGGGGTGGTCAGCATGGGGAGGTCAGGAAACATGCGGTGGAATGTAGGATAGGTTTCTGAAAAACATCGCGGGGTGGTACGCATTGTAAGGGTTTCTAACAGGCCATTCACTAGTAGGAGTGAGAAAAACATCACGGGGTGGTGTGAATTGGAGGCCCTGAATACGTATAGACGGTGAGTGGCAATGTAGGATGGAGAAAAGCACCATGTGTTATTCAGCATGAGGAGTTCAGGAAACATGCGGTGACAAGGTAAGATAGGTTTTGAAAAACATCGCTTTGTGCTGCGCATTGTGAGGGTTTCTAACAGGCCATTCACTAGTAGGAGTGACAAAATCTTCACAGGGGGATTTGAACCCGAGGGCCTGAATTAGGATAGGCAGTTGGTGGCAATGTAGGATGGAGAAAAGCACCACGGGGTGGTGAGCATGTGGAGGTCAGGAAACATGCAGTGGCAATGTAGGATAGGTTTCTGAAAAACATCGAGGGGTGATCTGCATTGTAAGGGTTTCTAACAGGCCATTCACTAGTAGGAGTGAGAAAAACATCACGGGGTGGTGTGAATCGGAGGGCCTGAATTTGGATAGGGAGTGAGTGACAACGTAGGATGGAGAAAAGCACCATTGGGTGGTCAGCATGTGGAGGTCAGGAAACATGCAGTGGCAATATAGGATGGGTTCATGAAAAACATCGCGGGGTGGTTCGCATTGTAAGGGTTTCTAACAGGCCATTCACTAGTAGGAGTGTGAAAAACATTACAGGAGGGTGTGAATTGGAGGACCTGAATTCGGATAGGCTGGGAGTGGCAATGTAGGATTGAGAAAAGCACCACGGGGTGGTCAGCATTGGGAGGTCAGCAAACATGCAGTGGCAATGTAGGATAGGTTTCTGAAAAACATCGCGGGGTGTTGCGCATTGTAAGGTTTGCTAACAGGCCATTCACTAGTAGGAGTGAGAAAATCATCACGGGGTGGTGTGAATCGGAGTGTCTGAATTAGAATAGGCAGTGATTGGCAATGTAGGATGGGGAAAAGTACCATGGGGTGGTCAGAATGGGGAGGTCAGGAGACATGGGGTGGCAATGTAGGATAGGTTTCTGAAAAACATCGCGGGGTGGTACGCATTGTAAGGGTTTCTAGGAGACCATTCACTAGTAGGTGTGAGAAAAACATCACGGGGTGGTGTGAATCGGAGTGTCTGAATTAGGATAGGCAGTGAGTGGCAATGTAGAATGGAGAAAAGCAACACAGGGTATTAAGCATGGGGAGGTCAGGAAAGATTCGGTGGCAATGTGGGATAGGTTTCTGAAAAACATCGCGGGGTGATGCACATTGTAAGGGTTTCTAACAGGCCATTCACTAGTAGGAGTGAGAAAAACATCACGGAGTCGTGTGAATCGGAAGGCCTGAATTAGGATAGGCAGTGAGTGGCAATGTAGGATGGAGAAAAGCACCAAGGGGTTTTCAGCATCGGGAGGTCAGGAAACATGCGGTGGCAATGTAGGATAGGTTTCTGAAAAACATCGCGTGGTGGTGAGCCTTGTAAGGGTTTCTAACAGTCCATTCACTAGTAGGAGTGAGAAAATCATCATAGGGTGGTTTGAATCTGAGTGCCTGAATTAGGATAGGCAATGAGTGGCAATGTAGGATGGAGAAAAGCACCACAGGGTGGTGAACATGGGAAGGTCAGGAAACATGCGGTGGCAATGTAGGATAGGTTTCTGAAAAACTTCGCTGTGTGGTGCGCATTTTAAGGGTTTCTAACAGACCATTCACTAGTAGGAGTGAGGAAAACATCAGGGCGTGGTGTGAATTGGAGGGCCTGAATTAGCATAGGCAGTGATTGGCAATGTATAATGGGGAAAAGAACCGCGCGGTGGTCAGAATGGGGAGGTCAGGAAACGAGCGGTGGCAATGTAGGATAGGTTTCTGAAAAACAACGCGGGGTGGTGCGCACTGTAAGGATTTCTAACAGGCCATTCCCTAGTAGGAGTGAGAAAAACATCACGGAGTGGGGTGAATCGGAGGGCCTAAATTACGTTAGGCAGTGAGTGACAACATAGGATGGAGAAAACCACCATGGGGAGGTCAGCCTGGGGAGGTCAGGAAACATGCGGTGGCAATGTAGGATAGGTTTCTGAAAAACATTGTAGGGTGGTGTGCATTGTAAGGGTTTATAACAGGCCATTCACTAGTAGGAGTGAGAAAAACATCATGGGGTGGTGTGAATCGGAGGGCCTGAATTAGTATAGGCAGTGAGTGGCAATGTAGGATGGAGAAAACACCAACGGGTGATCAGCATGGGGAGGTCAGGAAACATGCGGTGGCAAGGTAGGGTAGGTTTCTGAAAAACATCGCGGGATGTGTCGCATTGTAAGTGTTTCTAACAGGCCATTTACTAATAGGAGTAAGAAAAACTTCATGGGGTGGTGTGAATATGAGGGCCTGAATTAGCATAGGCAGTGAGTGGCAATGGAGGATGGAGAAAAGCACCATGGTCTGGTCAGCATGGGGAGGTCAGGAAACATGCGGTGGCAATTTAAGATATTTTACTACTAAACATCGCGGGGTGGTACGCATTGTAAGGGTTTCTAACAGGTCATTCAATCGTAGGAGTGAGAAAAACATTACGGGGTGGTGTGAATTGGAGGGCCTGAATTCGGATAGGCAGTGAGTGGCAATGTAGGATGGAGAAAAGCACCACGGGGTGGTCAGCATGGGGATGTCAGGAAACATACAGTGGTAATGTAGGATAGGTTTCTGTAAAACATGGCGGTGTGTTGAGCATTGTAACGGTTTCTACCAGGCCATTCACTAGTAGGAGTGAGAAAAACATCACGGGGTGGGGTGAATCGGAGGGCCTGAATTACTATAGGCAGTAAGTGACAATACAGGTTGGAGAAAAGCACCATGGGGTGGTCTGCATGGGGAGGTCAGGAAACATGCGGTGGCAATGTCGGATAAGTTTCTCAAAAACATCGAGGGTGGTGCTCATTGTAAGGGTTTCTAAGAGGCCATCATTAGTAGGAGTGTAAAAACATCACAGGAGGGTGTGAATTGGGGGCCTGAATTCGGATAGGCAGTGAGTGTCAATGTAGGATGGAGAAAACACCAAGGGGTGGTCAGCATGGGGAGGTCAGGAAACATGCGGTGGAATGTAGGATAGGTTTCTGAAAAACATCGCGGGGTGGTACGCATTGTAAGGGTTTCTAACAGGCCATTCACTAGTAGGAGTGAGAAAAACATCACGGGGTGGTGTGAATTGGAGGCCCTGAATACGTATAGACGGTGAGTGGCAATGTAGGATGGAGAAAAGCACCATGTGTTATTCAGCATGAGGAGTTCAGGAAACATGCGGTGACAAGGTAAGATAGGTTTTGAAAAACATCGCTTTGTGCTGCGCATTGTGAGGGTTTCTAACAGGCCATTCACTAGTAGGAGTGACAAAATCTTCACAGGGGGATTTGAACCCGAGGGCCTGAATTAGGATAGGCAGTTGGTGGCAATGTAGGATGGAGAAAAGCACCATTGGGTGGTCAGCATGTGGAGGTCAGGAAACATGCAGTGGCAATATAGGATAGGTTTCTGAAAAACATCGAGGGGTGATCTGCATTGTAAGGGTTTCTAACAGGCCATTCACTAGTAGGAGTGAGGAAAACATCACGGGGTGGTGTGAATCGGAGGGCCTGAATTCGGATAGGCAGTGAGTGACAACGTAGGATGGAGAAAAGCACCATTGGGTGGTCAGCATGTGGAGGTCAGTAAACATGGGGTGGCAATATAGGATGGGTTCATGAAAAACATCGCGGGGTGGTTCGCATTGTAAGGGTTTCTAACAGGCCATTCACTAGTAGGAGTGTGAAAAACATTACAGGAGGGTGTGAATTGGAGGACCTGAATTCGGATAGGCTGGGAGTGGCAATGTAGGATTGAGAAAAGCACCACGGGGTGGTCAGCATTGGGAGGTCAGCAAACATGCAGTGGCAATGTAGGATAGGTTTCTGAAAAACATCGCGGGGTGTTGCGCATTGTAAGGTTTGCTAACAGGCCATTCACTAGTAGGAGTGAGAAAATCATCACGGGGTGGTGTGAATCGGAGTGTCTGAATTAGTATAGGCAGTGAGTGGCAATGTAGAATGGAGAAAAGCAACACAGGGTATTAAGCATGGGGAGGTCAGGAAAGATTCGGTGGCAATGTGGGATAGGTTTCTGAAAAACATCTCGGGGTGATGCACATTGTAAGGGTTTCTAACAGGCCATTCACTAGTAGGAGTGAGAAAAACATCACGGAGTCGTGTGAATCGGAAGGCCTGAATTAGGATAGGCAGTGAGTGGCAATGTAGGATGGAGAAAAGCACCAAGGGGTTTTCAGCATCGGGAGGTCAGAAAACATGGGGTGGCAATGTAGGATAGGTTTCTGGAAAACATCGCGTGGTGGTGAGCCTTGTAAGGGTTTCTAACAGTCCATTCACTAGTAGGAGTGAGAAAATCATCATAGGGTGGTTTGAATCTGAGGGCCTGAATTAGGATAGGCAGTGAGTGGCAATGTAGGATGGAGAAAAGCACCACAGGGTGGTGAACATGGGGAGGTCAGGAAACATGCGGTGGCAATGTAGGATAGGTTTCTGAAAAACTTCGCTGTGTGGTGCGCATTTTAAGGGTTTCTAACAGGCCATTCACTAGTAGGAGTGAGGAAAACATCAGGGCGTGGTGTGAATTGGAGGGCCTCAATTAGCATAGGCAGTGATTGGCAATGTATAATGGGGAAAAGAACCACGCGGTGGTCAGAATGGGGAGGTCAGGAAACGAGCGGTGGCAATGTAGGATAGGTTTCTGAAAAACATCGCGGGGTGGTGCGCACTGTAAGGATTTCTAACAGGCCATTCACTAGTAGGAGTGAGAAAAACATCACGAAGTGGGGTGAATCGGAGTGCCTAAATTACGTTAGGCAGTGAGTGACAACATAGGATGGAGAAAGCCACCATGGGGAGGTCAGCCTGGGGAGGTCAGGAAACATGCGGTGGCAATGTAGGATAGGTTTCTGAAAAACATTGTACGGTTGTGTGCATTGTAAGGGTTTATAACAGGCCATTCACTAGTAGGAGTGAGAAAAACATCATGGGGTGGGATGAACCGAGGGCCTGAATTACGATAGGCAGTGAGTGACAATGCAAGTTGGAGAAAAGCACCACGGGGTGGTCTGCATTGGGAGGTCAGGAAACATGCGGTGCAATATAGGATAGGTTTCTTGAAAACATCGCGGGGTGTTGCGCATTGTAATGGTTTCCAACAGGCCATTCACTAGTACGAGTGTGAAAAACATCACACGAGGGTGTGAATTGGAGGGCCTGAATTCGGATAGGCAGTGAGTGGCAATGTAGAATGGAGAAAACACCAAGGGGTGGTCAGCATGGGGAGGTCCGGAAACATGCGTTGGCAATGTAGGATAGGTTTTTGAAAAACATCAGGGGGTGGTGCGCATTGAAAAGGTTTCTAACAGGCCATACAAGAGTAGGAGTGAGAAAAACATCACAGGGTGGTGTGAACCGGAGGGCCTGAATTCGGATACGCAGTGTTGCAATGTAGGATCGAGAAAACACCAAGAGGTTGTCAGCATGGGAGGTCAGGAAACATGCGGTGGCAATATAGGATAGGTTTCTAAAAAACATCGCCGGATGGTGCGATTTGTAAGGTTTTCTAACAGGTCATTCACTAATAGGAATGAGAAAAACATCACGGGGTGGTGTGAATCAGAGGGCCTGAATTAGCATAGGCAGTGAGTTGCAATGGAGGTAGGAGAAAAGCACCACGGGGTGGTCAGCATGGGCAGGTCAGGAAACATGCGGTGGCAATGTAGGATAGGTTTCTGAAAAACATCATGGTGTTGTGCGCATTGTAAGGGTTTCTAACAGGCCATTCAGTAGTAAGATTGAGGAATATATCACGGGGTTCTGTGAATAGGAGGGCCTGAATTAGGTTAGGCAGTGAGGGGCAATGTAGGATAGAGAAAAGCACCACGGGGTATTCAGCATGGGGAGGTCAGGAAACATGCGGTTGCAATGTAGGATAGGTTTCTGAAAAACATCGTGAGGTGGTGCGCATTTAAAGGGTTTCTAACTGGCCATTCACAAGTAGGAGTGAGAAAAACATCACGGGGGGGGGGTGAACGCGAGGGCCTGAATTCGGATAGGCAGTGAGTGGCAATGTAGGATGGAGAAAACACCAAGGGATGGTCAGCATGGGGAGGTCAGGAAACATGCGGTGGCAATGTAGGATAGGTTTAAGAAAGTCATCGCGGGGTGGTGCGCATTGAAATGGTTTCTACCAGGCCATTCACTAGTAGTAGTGAGAAAAACATCACTGGGTGGGGATCCGAGGGCCTGAATTCAGATAGGCAGTGAGTGACAATGTAAGTTGGAGAAAAGCACCACGGGGTGGTCTGTATTGGGAGGTCAGGAAACATGCGGTGGCAATATAGGATAGGTTTCTTGAAAACATCACGGGGTGTTGCGCATTGTAATGGTTTCTAACAGGCCATTCACTAGTACGAGTGTGAAAAACATCACACGAAGGTGTGAATTGGAGGGCCTGATTTCGGATAGGCAGTGAGTGGCAATGTAGAATGGAGAAAACACCAAGGGGTAGTCAGCATGGGGAGGTCAGGAAACATGCGGTGGCAATGTAGGATAGGTTTATGAAAAACATCGCGGGGTGGTGCACATTGAAATGGTTTCTAACAGGCCATTCACTAGTAGGAGTGAGAAAAACATCACGGGGTGGGTTGAATCGGAGGGCTTGAATAAGGATAGGCAGTGAGTGGCAATGTAGAATGGAGAAAAGCACCACGGGTTATTCAGCATGGGGAGGTCAGGAAACATGCGGTGGCAAGGTAGGATAGGTTTCTGAAAAACATCGCGGTGTGCTGCGCATTGTAAGGGTTTCTAACAGGCCATTCACTAGTAGGAGTGACAAAATTTTCACAGGGTGGTTTGAACCCGAGGGCCTGAATTAGGATAGGCAGTGAGTGGCAATATAGGATGGAGAAAAGCACCACGGGGTGGTCATCATGTGAAGGTCAGGAAACATGCAGTGGCAATGTAGGATAGGTTTCTGAAAAACATCGATGGGTGATGTGCATTGTAAGGGTTTCTAACAGGCCATTCACTAGTAGGAATGAGAAAAACATCACAGGGTGGTGTGATTCGGAGGGCCTGAATTACGATAGGCAGTGAGTGACAACGTAGGATGGAGAAAAGCACCATTGGGTGGTCAGCATGTGGAAGTCAGGAAACAAGGGGTGGCAATATAGGATAGGTTTCTGAAAAACAACGCGGGGTGGTTCGCATTGTAAGGGTTTCTAACAGGCCATTCACTAGTAGGAGTGTGAAAAACATTACAGGAGTGTGTGAATTGGAGGACCTGAATTCGGATAGGCAGTGAGTGGCAATGTAGGATTGAGAAAAGCACCACGGGGTGGTCAGCATTGGGAGGTCAGCAAACATGCAGTGGCAATGTAGGATAGGTTTCTGAAAAACATCGCCGGGTGTTGCGCATTGTAAGGTTTGCTAACAGGCCATTCACTAGTAGGAGTGAGAAAAACATCACGGGGTGGTGTGAATCGGAGTGTCTGAATTAGAATAGGCAGTGATTGGCAATGTAGGATGGGGAAAAGCACCATGGGGTGGTCAGAATGGGGAGGTCAGGAGACATGGGGTGGCAATGTAGGATAGGTTTCTGAAAAACATCGCGGGGTGGTACGCATTGTAAGGGTTTCTAGGAGACCATTCACTAGTAGGTGTGAGAAAAACATCACGGGGTGGTGTGAATCGGAGTGTCTGAATTGGGATAGGCAGTGAGTGGCAATGTAGAATGGAGAAAAGCAACACAGGGTATTAAGCATGGGGAGGTCAGGAAAGATTCGGTGGCAATGTGGGATAGGTTTCTGAAAAACATCGCGGGGTGATGCACATTGTAAGGGTTTCTAACAGGCCATTCACTAGTAGGAGTGAGAAAAACATCACGGAGTCGTGTGAATCGGAGGGCCTGAAATAGGATAGGCAGTGAGTGGCAATGTAGGATGGAGAAAAGCACCAAGGGGTTTTCAGCATCGGGAGGTCAGGAAACATGCGGTGGCAATGTAGTATAGGTTTCTGAAAAACATTGTACGGTTGTGTGCATTGTAAGGGTTTATAACAGGCCATTCACTAGTAGGAGTGAGAAAAACATCATGGGGTCGTGTGAATCGGAGGGCCTGAATTAGTATAGGCCGTGAGTGGCAATGTAGGATGGAGAAAACACCAACGGGTGATCAGCATGGGGAGGTCAGGAAACATGAGGTGGCAAGGTAGGATACGTTTCTGAAAAACATTGTGGGGTGGTGTGCATTGTAAGGGTTTCTAAGAGGCCATTCACTAGTAGGAGTGAGAAAAACATCACGGAGGGGGGGGGGTGAACGCGAGGGCCTGAATTCGGATAGGCAGTGAGTGGCAATGTAGGATGGAGAAAACACCAAGGGATGGTCAGCATGGGGAGGTCAGGAAACATGCGGTGGCAATGTAGGGTAGGTTTCTGAAAAACATCGAGGGGTGGTACGCATTGTAAGGTTTTCTAACAGGTCCTTCAATAGTAGGCGTGAGAAAAACATTACGGAGTGGTGTGTATTGGATTGCCTGAATTCGGATAGGCAGTGAGTGGCAATGTAGGATGGAGAAAAGCACCACGGGGTGGTCAGCATGTGGAGGTCAGGAAACATGCGGTGGCAATGTAAGATAGGTTTCTGAAAAACATCGCGGTGCGGTGCGCATTGTAAGGGTTTCTAAAAGGCCATTCACTAGTAGTAGTGAGAAAAACATCACGGGGTGGGGTGAACCGAGGTCCTGAATTACGATAGGCAGTGAGTGACAATGCAAGTTGGAGAAAAGCACCACGGGGTGGTCTGCATTGGGAGGTCAGGAAACATGCGGTGGCAATATAGGATAGGTTTCTTGAAAACATCGCGGGGTGTTGCGCATTGTAATGGTTTCCAACAGGCCATTCACTAGTACGAGTGTGAAAAACATCACACGAGGGTGTGAATTGGAGGGCCTGAATTCGGATAGGCAGTGAGTGGCAATGTAGAATGGAGAAAACACCAAGGGGTGGTCAGCATGGGGAGGTCCGGAAACATGCGTTGGCAATGTAGGATAGGTTTTTGAAAAACATCGCGGGGTGGTGCGCATTGAAAGGGTTTCTAACAGGCCATACAAGAGTAGGAGTGAGAAAAACATCACAGGGTGGTGTGAACCGGAGGGCCTGAATTCGGATACGCAGTGTTGCAATGTAGGATCGAGAAAACACCAAGAGGTTGTCAGCATGGGAGGTCAGGAAACATGCGGTGGCAATATAGGATAGGTTTCTAAAAAACATCGCCGGATGGTGCGATTTGTAAGGTTTTCTAACAGGTCATTCAATAATAGGAATGAGAAAAACATCACGGGGTGGTGTGAATCAGAGGGCCTGAGTTAGCATAGGCAGTGAGTTGCAATGGAGGTAGGAGAAAAGCACCACGGGGTGGTCAGCATGGGCAGGTCAGGAAACATGCGGTGGCAATGTAGGATAGGTTTCTGAAAAACATCATGGTGTTGTGCGCATTGTAAGGGTTTCTAACAGGCCATTCAGTAGTAAGATTGAGGAATATATCACGGGGTTCTGTGAATAGGAGGGCCTGAATTAGGTTAGGCAGTGAGGGGCAATGTAGGATAGAGAAAAGCACCACGGGGTATTCAGCATGGGGAGGTCAGGAAACATGCGGTTGCAATGTAGGATAGGTTTCTGAAAAACATCGTGAGGTGGTGCGCATTTAAAGGGTTTCTAACAGGCCATTCACAAGTAGGAGTGAGAAAAACATCACGGAGGGGGGGGGTGAACGCGAGGGCCTGAATTCGGATAGGCAGTGAGTGGCAATGTAGGATGGAGAAAACACCAAGGGATGGTCAGCATGGGGAGGTCAGGAAACATGCGGTGGCAATGTAGGATAGGTTTAAGAAAGTCATCGCGGGGTGGTGCGCATTGAAATGGTTTCTACCAGGCCATTCACTAGTAGTAGTGAGAAAAACATCACTGGGTGGGGTGAACCGAGGGCCTGAATTCAGATAGGCAGTGAGTGACAATGTAAGTTGGAGAAAAGCACCACGGGGTGGTCTGCATTGGGAGGTCAGGAAACATACGGTGGCAATATAGGATAGGTTTCTTGAAAACATCACGGGGTGTTGCGCATTGTAATGGTTTCTAACAGGCCATTCACTAGTACGAGTGTGAAAAACATCACACGAAGGTGTGAATTGGAGGGCCTGAATTCGGATAGGCAGTGAGTGGCAATGTAGAATGGAGAAAACACCAAGGGGTAGTCAGCATGGGGAGGTCAGGAAACATGCGGTGGCAATGTAGGATAGGTTTATGAAAAACATCGCGGGGTGGTGCACATTGAAATGGTTTCTAACAGGCCATTCACTAGTAGGAGTGAGAAAAACATCACGGGGTGGGTTGAATCGGAGGGCCTGAATAAGGATAGGCAGTGAGTGGCAATGTAGAATGGAGAAAAGCACCACGGGTTATTCAGCATGGGGAGGTCAGGAAACATGCGGTGGCAAGGTAGGATAGGTTTCTGAAAAACATCGCGGTGTGCTGCGCATTGTAAGGGTTTCTAACAGGGCATTCACTAGTAGGAGTGACAAAATCTTCACAGGGTGGTTTGAACCCGAGGGCCTGAATTAGGATAGGCAGTGAGTGGCAATGTAGGATGGAGAAAAGCACCACGGGGAGGTCATCATGTGAAGGTCAGGAAACATGCAGTGGCTATGTAGGATAGGTTTCTGAAAAACATCGAGGGGTGATGTGCATTGTAAGGGTTTCTAACAGGCCATTCACTAGTAGGAGTGAGAAAAACATCACAGGGTGGTGTGATTCGGATGGCCTGAATTACGATAGGCAGTGAGTGACAACGTAGGATGGAGAAAACCACCATTGGGTGGTCAGCATGTGGAGGTCAGGAAACGAGGGCTGGCAATATAGGATAGGTTTCTGAAAAACAACGCGGGGTGGTTCGCATTGTAAGGGTTTCTAACAGGCCATTCACTAGTAGGAGTGTGAAAAACATTACAGGAGGGTGTGAATTGGAGGACCTGAAATCGTATAGGCAGTGAGTGGTAATGTAGGATTGAGAAAAGCACCACGGGGTGGTCAGCATTGGGAGGTCAGCAAACATGCAGTGGCAATGTAGGATAGGTTTCTGAAAAACATCGCCGGGTGTTGCGCATTGTAAGGTTTGCTAACAGGCCATTCACTAGTAGGAGTGAGAAAAACATCACGGGGTGGTGTGAATCGGAGTGTCTGAATTAGAATAGGCAGTGATTGGCAATGTAGGATGGGGAAAAGCACCATGGGTTGGTCAGAATGGGGAGGTCAGGAGACATGGGGTGGCAATGTAGGATAGGTTTCTGAAAAACTTCGAGGGGTGGTACGCATTGTAAGGGTTTCTAGGAGACCATTCACGAGTAGGAGTGAGAAAAACATCACGGGGTGGTGTGAATCGGAGTGTCTGAATTAGGATAGGCATTGAGTGGCAATGTAGAATGGAGAAAAGCAACACAGGGTATTAAGCATGGGGAGGTCAGGAAAGATTCGGTGGCAATGTGGGATAGGTTTCTGAAAAACATCGCGGGGTGATGCACATTGTAAGGGTTTCTAACAGGCCATTCACTAGTAGGAGTGAGAAAAACATCACGGAGTCGTGTGAATCGGAAGGCCTGAATTAGGATAGGCAGTGAGTGGCAATGTAGGATGGAGAAAAGCACCAAGGGGTTTTCAGCATCGGGAGGTCAGGAAACATGCGGTGGCAATGTAGGATAGGTTTCTGAAAAACATCGCGTGGTGGTGAGCCTTGTAAGGGTTTCTAACAGTCCATTCACTAGTAGGAGTGAGAAAATCATCATAGGGTGGTTTGAATCTGAGGGCCTGAATTAGGATAGGCAGTGAGTGGCAATGTAGGATGGAGAAAAGCACCACAGGGTGGTGAACATGGGGAGGTCAGGAAACATGCGGTGGCAATGTAGGATAGGTTTCTGAAAAACTTCGCTGTGTGGTGCGCATTTTAAGGGTTTCTAACAGACCATTCACTAGTAGGAGTGAGGAAAACATCAGGGCGTGGTGTGAATTGGAGGGCCTGAATTAGCATAGGCAGTGATTGGCAATGTATAATGGGGAAAAGAACCACGCGGTGATCAGAATGGGGAGGTCAGGAAACGAGCGGTGGCAATGTAGGATAGGTTTCTGAAAAACAACGCGGGGTGGTGCGCACTGTAAGGATTTCTAACAGGCCATTCCCTAGTAGGAGTGAGAAAAACATCACGGAGTGGGGTGAATCGGAGGGCCTAAATTACGTTAGGCAGTGAGTGACAACATAGGATGGAGAAAACCACCATGGGGAGGTCAGCCTGGGGAGGTCAGGAAACATGCGGTGGCAATGTAGGATAGGTTTCTGAAAAACATTGTAGGGTGGTGTGCATTGTAAGGGTTTATAACAGGCCATTCACTAGTAGGAGTGAGAAAAACATCATGGGGTGGTGTGAATCGGAGGGCCTGAATTAGTATAGGCAGTGAGTGGCAATGTAGGATGGAGAAAACACCAACGGGTGATCAGCATGGGGAGGTCAGGAAACATGCGGTGGCAAGGTAGGGTAGGTTTCTGAAAAACATCGCGGGATGTGTCGCATTGTAAGTGTTTCTAACAGGCCATTTACTAATAGGAGTAAGAAAAACATCATGGGGTGGTGTGAATATGAGGGCCTGAATTAGCATAGGCAGTGAGTGGCAATGGAGGATGGAGAAAAGCACCATGGTCTGGTCAGCATGGGGAGGTCAGGAAACATGCGGTGGCAATTTAAGATATTTTACTACTAAACATCGCGGGGTGGTACGCATTGTAAGGGTTTCTAACAGGTCATTCAATCGTAGGAGTGAGAAAAACATTACGGGGTGGTGTGAATTGGAGGGCCTGAATTCGGATAGGCAGTGAGTGGCAATGTAGGATGGAGAAAAGCACCACGGGGTGGTCAGCATGGGGATGTCAGGAAACATACAGTGGTAATGTAGGATAGGTTTCTGGAAAACATGGCGGTGTGTTGAGCATTGTAACGGTTTCTACCAGGCCATTCACTAGTAGGAGTGAGAAAAACATCACGGGGTGGGGTGAATCGGAGGGCCTGAATTACTATAGGCAGTAAGTGACAATACAGGTTGGAGAAAAGCACCATGGGGTGGTCTGCATGGGGAGGTCAGGAAACATGCGGTGGCAATGTCGGATAAGTTTCTCAAAAACATCGAGGGTGGTGCTCATTGTAAGGGTTTCTAAGAGGCCATCATTAGTAGGAGTGTAAAAACATCACAGGAGGGTGTGAATTGGGGGCCTGAATTCGGATAGGCAGTGAGTGTCAATGTAGGATGGAGAAAACACCAAGGGGTGGTCAGCATGGGGAGGTCAGGAAACATGCGGTGGAATGTAGGATAGGTTTCTGAAAAACATCGCGGGGTGGTACGCATTGTAAGGGTTTCTAACAGGCCATTCACTAGTAGGAGTGAGAAAAACATCACGGGGTGGTGTGAATTGGAGGCCCTGAATACGTATAGACGGTGAGTGGCAATGTAGGATGGAGAAAAGCACCATGTGTTATTCAGCATGAGGAGTTCAGGAAACATGCGGTGACAAGGTAAGATAGGTTTTGAAAAACATCGCTTTGTGCTGCGCATTGTGAGGGTTTCTAACAGGCCATTCACTAGTAGGAGTGACAAAATCTTCACAGGGGGATTTGAACCCGAGGGCCTGAATTAGGATAGGCAGTTGGTGGCAATGTAGGATGGAGAAAAGCACCACGGGGTGGTGAGCATGTGGAGGTCAGGAAACATGCAGTGGCAATGTAGGATAGGTTTCTGAAAAACATCGAGGGGTGATCTGCTTTGTAAGGGTTTCTAACAGGCCATTCACTAGTAAGAGTGAGAAAAACATCACGGGGTGGTGTGAATCGGAGGGCCTGAATTCGGATAGGCAGTGAGTGACAACGTAGGATGGAGAAAAGCACCATTGGGTGGTCAGCATGTGGAGGTCAGGAAACATGGGGTGGCAATATAGGATGGGTTCATGAAAAACATCGCGGGGTGGTTCGCATTGTAAGGGTTTCTAACAGGCCATTCACTAGTAGGAGTGTGAAAAACATTACAGGAGGGTTTGAATTGGAGGACCTGAATTCGGATAGGCTGGGAGTGGCAATGTAGGATTGAGAAAAGCACCACGGGGTGGTCAGCATTGGGAGGTCAGCAAACATGCAGTGGCAATGTAGGATAGGTTTCTGAAAAACATCGCGGGGTGTTGCGCACTGTAAGGTTTGCTAACAGGCCATTCACTAGTAGGAGTGAGAAAATCATCACGGGGTGGTGTGAATCGGAGTGTCTGAATTAGTATAGGCAGTGAGTGGCAATGTAGAATGGAGAAAAGCAACACAGGGTATTAAGCATTGGGAGGTCAGGAAAGATTCGGTGGCAATGTGAGATAGGTTTCTGAAAAACATCGCGGGATGGTGCACATTGTAAGGGTTTCTAACAGGCCATTCACTAGTAGGAATGAGAAAAACATCACGGAGTCCTGTGAATCGGAAGGGCTAAATAAGGATAGGCCGTGAGTGGCAATGTAGGATGGAGAAAAGCACCACAGGGTGGTGAGCATGGGGAGGTCAGGATACATGCGGTGGCAATGTAGTATAGGTTTCTGAAAAACTTCGCTGTGTGTTGCGCATTTTAAGGGTTTCTAACAGGCCATTCACTAGTAGGAGTGAGGAAAACATCAGGGCGTGGTGTGAATTGGAGGGCCTCAATTAGCATAGGCAGTGATTGGCAATGTATAATGGGGAAAAGAACCACGCAGTGGTCAGAATGGGGAGGTCAGGAAACGAGCGGTGGCAATGTATGATAGGTTTCTGAAAAACATCGCGGGGTGGTGCGCACTGTAAGGATTTCTAACAGGCCATTCACTAGTAGGAGTGAGAAAAACATCACGGAGTGGGGTGAATCGGAGGGCCTAAATTACGTTAGGCAGTGAGTGACAACATAGGATGGAGAAAACCACCATGGGGAGGTCAGCCTGGGGAGGTCAGGAAACATGCGGTGGCAATGTAGGATAGGTTTCTGAAAAACATTGTACGGTGGTGTGCATTGTAAGGGTTTATAACAGGCCATTCACTAGTAGGAGTGAGAATAACATCATGGGGTGGTGTGAATCGGAGGGCCTGAATTAGTATAGGCCGTGAGTGGCAATGTAGGATGGAGAAAACACCAACGGGTGATCAGCATGGGGAGGTCAGGAAACATGAGGTGGCAAGGTAGGATACGTTTCTGAAAAACATTGTGGGGTGGTGTGCATTGTAAGGGTTTCTAACAGGCCATTCACTAGTAGGAGTGAGAAAAACATCACAGGGAGCTGTGCATCGGAGGGCCTGAATTAGGATAGGCAGTGAGTGGCAATGTAGGATGGAGAAAACACTAAGGGTTGGTCAGCATGCTGATGTCAGGAAACATGCTGTGGCAATGTAGGGTAGGTTTCTGAAAAACATCGCGGGGTGGTCCGCATTGTAAGGTTTTCTAACAGGCCATTCACTAATAGGAGTGAGAAAAACATCACGGGGTAGTGTGAACCGGAGGGCCTGAATTAGCATGGGCTGTGAGTGGCAATGGAGGATGGAGAAAAGCACCATGGGCTGGTCAGCATGGGGAGGTCAGGAAACATGCGGTGGCAATGTAGGGTAGGTTTCTGAAAAATATCGAGAGGTGGTACGCATTGTAAGGTTTCCTAACAGGTCCTTCAATACTAGGCGTGAGAAAAACATTACGGAGTGGTGTGTATTGGAGGTCCTGAATTCGGATAGGCAGTGAGTGGCAATGTAGGATTTAGAAAAGCACCACGGGGTGGTCAGCATGTGGAGGTCAGGAAACATGCGGTGGCAATGTAGGATAGGTTTCTGAAAAACATCGCGGTGTGGTGCGCATTGAAATGGTTTCTACCAGGCCATTCACTAGAAATAGTGAGAAAAACATCACGGGGTGGGGTGAACCGAGGGCCTGAATTCGGATAGGCAGTGAGTGACAATGTAAGTTGGAGAAAAGCACCACGGGGTGGTCTGCATTGGGAGGTCAGGAAACATGTGGTGTCAATATAGGATAGGTTTGTAAAAATATCTAGGGGTGGTTTGCATTGTAAGGGTTTCTAACAGGCCATTCACTAATAGGAGTGAGAAAAACATCACGGGGTGTTGTGAACCGGAGGGCCTGAATTAGCATGGGCAGTGAGTGGCAATGGAGGATGGAGAAAAGCACCATGGGCTGGTCAGCATGGGGAGGTCAGGAAACATGCGGTGGCAATGTAGGGTAGGTTTCTGAAAAACATCGAGAGGTGGTACGCATTGTAAGGTTTTCTAACAGGTCCTTCAATACTAGGCGTGAGAAAAACATTACGGAGTGGTGTGTATTGGAGGGCCTGAATTCGGATAGGCAGTGAGTGACAACGTAGGATGGAGAAAAGAACCTTTGGGTGGTCAGCATGTGGAGGTCAGGAAACATGCGGTGGCAATGTAGGATAGGTTTCTGAAAAACATCGCGGTGTGGTGCGCATTGTAAGGGTTTCTAAAAGGCCATTCACTAGTAGTAGTGAGAAAAACATCACGGGGTGGGGTGAACCGAGGGCCTGAATTACGATAGGCAGTGAGTGACAATGTAAGTTGGAGAAAAGCACCACGGGGTGGTCTGCATTGGGAGGTCAGGAAACATGCGGTGGCAATATAGGATAGGTTTCTTGAAAACATCGCGGGGTGTTGCGCATTGTAACGGTTTCTAACAGGCCATTCACTAGTAGGAGTGTGAAAAACATCACACGAGGGTGTGAATTGGAGGGCCTGAATTCGGATAGGCAGTGAGTGGCAATGGAGAATGGAGAAAACACCAAGGGGTGGTCAGCATGGGGAGGTCCGGAAACATGCGTTGGCAATGTAGGATAGGTTTTTGAAAAACATCGCGGGGTGGTGCGCATTGAAAGGGTTTCTAACAGGCCATACAAGAGTAGGAGTGAGAAAAACATCACAGGGTGGTGTGAACCGGAGGGCCTGAATTCGGATACGCAGTGTTGCAATGTAGGATCGAGAAAACACCAAGAGGTTGTCAGCATGGGAGTTCAGGAAACATGCGGTGGCAATAAAGGATAGGTTTCTAAAAAACATCGCCGGATGGTGCGATTTGTAAGGTTTTCTAACAGGTCATGCACTAATAGGAATGAGAAAAACATCACGGGGTGGTGTGAATCAGAGGGCCTGAATTAGCATAGGCAGTGAGTTGCAATGGACGTTGGAGAAAAGCCCCACGGGGTGGTCAGCATGGGGAGGTCAGGAAACATGCGGTGGCAATGTAGGATAGGTTTCTGAAAAACATCATGGTGTTGTGCGCATTGTAAGGGTTTCTAACAGACGATTCAGTAGTAAGATTGAGGAATATATCACGGGGTTCTGTGAATAGGAGGGCCTGAATTAGGTTAGGCAGTGAGTGGCAATGTAGGATAGAGAAAAGCACCACGGGGTATTCAGCATGGGGAGGTCAGGAAACATGCGGTTGCAATGTAGGATAGGTTTCTGAAAAACATCGTGAGTTGGTGCACATTTAAAGGGTTTCTAACTGGCCATTCACTAGTAGGAGTGAGAAAAACATCACGGAGGGGGGGGGTGAATGCGAGGGCCTGAATTCGGATAGGCAGTGAGTGGCAATGTAGGATGGAGAAAACACCAAGGGATGGTCAGCATGGGGAGGTCAGGAAACATGCGGTGGCAATGTAGGATAGGTTTATGAAAATCATCGCGGGGTGGTGCGCATTGAAATGGTTTCTACCAGGCCATACACTAGTAGTAGTGAGAAAAACATCACGGGGTGGGGTGAACCGAGGGCCTGAATTACGATAGGCAGTGAGTGACAATGTAAGTTGGAGAAAAGCACCATGGGGTGGTCTGCATTGGGAGGTCAGGAAACATGCGGTGGCAATATAGGATAGGTTTCTTGAAAACATCGCGGGGTGTTGCGCATTGTAATGGTTTCTAACAGGCCATTCACTAGTACGAGTGTGAAAAACATCACACGAAGGTGTGAATTGGAGGGCCTGAATTCAGATAGGCAGTGAGTGGCAATGTAGAATGGAGAAAACACCAAGGGGTGGTCAGCATGGGTAGGTCCGGAAACATGCGTTGGCAATGTAGGATAGGTTTTTGAAAAACATCGCAGGGTGGTGCGCATTGAAAGTGTTTCTAACAGGCCATACAAGAGTAGGAGTGAGAAAAACATCACAGGGTGGTGTGAACCGGAGGGCCTGAATTCGGATACGCAGTGTTACAATGTAGGATCGAGAAAACACCAAGAGGTTGTCAGCATGGGAGTTCAGGAAACATGCGGTGGCAATATAGGATAGGCTTCTAAAAAACATCGCCGGATGGTGCGATTTGTAAGGTTTTCTAACAGGTCATTCACTAATAGGAATGAGAAAAACATCACGGGGTGGTGTGAATCAGAGGGCCTGAATTAACATAGGCAGTGAGTTGCAATGGACGTAGGACAAAAGCCCCACGGGGTGGTCAGCATGGGTAGGTCAGGAAACATGCGGTGGCAATGTAGGATAGTTTTCTGAAAAACATCATGGTGTTGTGCGCATTGTAAGGGTTTCTAATAGACCATTCAGTAGTAAGATTGAGGAATATATCACGGGGTTCTGTGAATAGGAGGGCCTGAATTAGGTTAGGCAGTGAGGGGCAATGTAGGATAGAGAAAAGCACCACGGGGTATTCAGCATGGGGAGGTCAGGAAACATGCGGTTGCAATGTAGGATAGCTTTCTGAAAAACATCGTGAGTTGGTGCGCATTTAAAGGGTTTCTAACTGGCCATTCACTAGTAGGAGTGAGAAAAAGATCACGGAGGGGGGGGGTGAACGCGAGGGCCTGAATTCGGATAGGCAGTGAGTGGCAATGTAGGATGGAGAAAACAGCAAGGGATGGTCAGCATGGGGAGGTCAGGAAACATGCGGTGGCAATGTAGGATAGGTTTATGAAAATCATCGCGGAGTGGTGCGCATTGAAATGGTTTCTACCAGGCCATACACTAGTAGTAGTGAGAAAAACATCACGGGGTGGGGTGAACCGAGGGCCTGAATTCGGATAGGCAGTGAGTTACAATGTAAGTTGGAGAAAAGCACCACGGGGTGGTCTGCATTGGGAGGTCAGGAAACATGCGGTGGCAATATAGGATAGGTTTCTTGAAAACATCGCGGGGTGTTGCGCATTGTAATGGTTTCTAACAGGCCATTCACTAGTACGAGTGTGAAAAACATCACACGAAGGTGTGAATTGGAGGGCCTGAATTCAGATAGGCAGTGAGTGGCAATGTAGAATGGAGAAAACACCAAGGGGTGGTCAGCATGGGGAGGTCAGGAAACATGCGGTGGCAATGTAGGATAGGTTTATGAAAAACATCGCGGGGTGGTGCGCATTGAAATGGTTTCTAACAGGCCATTCACTATTAGGAGTAAGAAAAACATCACGGGGTGGGTTGAATCGGAGGGCCTGAATAAGGATAGGCAGTGAGTGGCAATGTAGGATGGAGAAAAGCACCACGGGTTATTCAGCATGGGGAGGTCAGGAAACATGCGCTGGCAAGGTAGGATAGGTTTCTGAAAAACATCGCGGTGTGCTGCGCATTGTAAAGGTTTCTAACAGGCCATTCACTAGTAGGAGTGAAAAAATCTTCACAGGGTGGTTGGAACCTGAGGGCCTGAATTAGGATAGGCAGTGAGTGGCAATGTAGGATGGAGAAAAGCACCACGGGGTGGTCATCATGTGAAGGTCAGGAAACATGCAGTGGCAATGTAGGCTGGTTTCTGAAAAACATCGAGGGGTGATGTGCATTGTAAGGGTTTCTAACAGGCCATTCACTAGTAGGAGTGAGAAAAACATCACAGGGTGGTGTGATTCGGAGGGCCTGAATTATGATAGGCAGTGAGTGACAACGTAGGATGGAGAAAAGAACCATTGGGGGGTCAGCATGTGGAGGTCAGGAAACAAGGGGTGGCAATATAGGATAGGTTTCTGAAAAACATCGCGGGGTGGTTTGCATTGTAAGGGTTTCTAACAGGCCATTCACTAGTAGGAGTGTGAAAAACATTACAGGAGGGTGTGAATTGGAGGAACTGAATTCGGATAGGCAGTGAGTGGCAATGTAGGATTGAGAAAAGCACCACGGGGTGGTCAGCATTGGGAGGTCAGAAAACATGCAGTGGCAATGTAGGATAGGTTTCTGAAAAACATCGCCGGGTCTTGCGCATTGTAAGGTTTGCTAACAGGCCATTCACTAGTAGGAGTGAGAAAAACATCACGGGGTGGTGTGAATCGGAGTGTCTGAATTAGAATAGGCAGTGATTGGCATTGTAGGATGGGGAAAAGCACCATGGGGTGGTCAGAATGGGGAGGTCAGGAGACATGGGGTGGCAATGTAGGATAGGTTTCTGAAAAACATCGCGGGGTGGTACGCATTGTAAGGGTTTCTAGGAGGCCATTCACTAGTAGGAGTGAGAAAAACATCACGGGGTGGTGTGAATCGGAGTGTCTGAATTAGGATAGGCAGTGAGTGGCAATGTAGAATGGAGAAAAGCAACACAGGGTATTAAGCATGGGGAGATCAGGAAAGATTCGGTGGCAATGTGGGATAGGTTTCTGAAAAACTTCGCTGTGTGGTGCGGATTTTAAGGGTTTCTAACAGGCCATTCACTAGTAGGAGTGAGGAAAACATCAGGGCGTGGTGTGAATTGGAGGGCCTGAATTAGCATAGGCAGTGATTGGCAATGTATAATGGGGAAAAGAACCACGCGGTGGTCAGAATGGGGAGGTCAGGAAACGAGCGGTGGCAATGTATGATAGGTTTCTGAAAAACATCGCGGGGTGGTGCGCACTGTAAGGATTTCTAACAGGCCATTCACTAGTAGGAGTGAGAAAAACATCACAGAGTGGGGTGAATCGGAGGGCCTAAATTACGTTAGGCAGTGAGTGACAACATAGGATGGAGAAAACCACCATGGGGAGGTCAGCCTGGGGAGGTCAGGAAACATGCGGTGGCAATGTAGGATAGGTTTCTGAAAAACATTGTACGGCGGTGTGCATTGTAAGGGTTTATAACAGGCCATTCACTAGTAGGAGTGAGAATAACATCATGGGGTGGTGTGAATCGGAGGGCCTGAATTAGTATAGGCCGTGAGTGGCAATGTAGGATGGAGAAAACACCAACGGGTGATCAGCATGGGGAGGTCAGGAAACATGAGGTGGCAAGGTAGGATACGTTTCTGAAAAACATTGTGGGGTGGTGTGCATTGTAAGGGTTTCTAACAGGCCATTCAATAGTAGGAGTGCGAAAAACTTCACAGGGAGCTGTGCATCGGAGGGCCTGAATTAGGATAGGCAGTGAGTGGCAATGTAGGATGGAGAAAACACTAAGGGATGGTCAGCATGCTGAGGTCAGGAAACATGCTGTGGCAATGTAGGGTAGGTTTCTGAAAAACATCGCGGTGTGGTCCGCATTGTAAGGTTTTCTAACAGGCCATTCACTAATAGGAGTGAGAAAAACATCACGGGGTGGTGTGAACTGGAGGGCCTGAATTAGCATGGGCAGTGAGTGGCAATGGAGGATGGAGAAAAGCACCATGGGCTGGTCAGCATGGGGAGGTCAGGAAACATGCGGTGGCAATGTAGGGTAGGTTTCTGAAAAACATCGAGAGGTGGTAGGCATTGTAAGGTTTTCTAACAGGTCCTTCAATACTAGGCGTGAGAAAAACATTACGGAGTGGTGTGTATTGGAGGGCCTGAATTCGGATAGGCAGTGAGTGGCAATGTAGGATGGAGAAAAGCACCACGGGGTGGTCAGCATGTGGAGGTCAGGAAACATGCGGTGGCAATGTAGGATAGGTTTCTGAAAAACATCGCGGTGTGGTGCGCATTGTAAGGGTTTCTAAAAGGCCATTCACTAGTAGTAGTGAGAAAAACATCACGGGGTGGGGTGAACCGAGGGCCTGAATTACGATAGGCAGTGAGTGACAATGTAAGTTGGAGAAAAGTACCACGGGGTGGTCTGCATTGGGAGGTCAGGAAACATGCGGTGGCAATATAGGATAGGTTTCTTGAAAACATCGCGGGGTGTTGCGCATTGTAACGGTTTCTAACAGGCCATTCACTAGTAGGAGTGTGAAAAACATCACACGAGGGTGTGAATTGGGGGGCCTGAATTCGGATAGGCAGTGAGTGGCAATGTAGAATGGAGAAAACACCAAGGGGTGGTCAGCATGGGGAGGTCCGGAAACATGCGTTGGCAATGTAGGATAGGTTTTTGAAAAACATCGCGGGGTGGTGCGCATTGAAAGGGTTTCTAACAGGCCATACAAGAGTAGCAGTGAGAAAAACATCACAGGGTGGTGTGAACCGGAGGGCCTGAATTCGGATACGCAGTGTTGCAATGTAGGATCGAGAAAACACCAAGAGGTTGTCAGCATGGGAGTTCAGGAAACATGCGGTGGCAATATAGGATAGGTTTCTAAAAAACATCGCCGGATGGTGCGATTTGTAAGGTTTTCTAACAGGTCATTCACTAATAGGAATGAGAAAAACATCACGGGGTGGTGTGAATCAGAGGGACTGAATTAGCATAGGCAGTGAGTTGCAATGGACGTTGGAGAAAAGCCCCACGGGGTGGTCAGCATGGGGAGGTCAGGAAACATGCGGTGGCAATGTAGGATAGGTTTCTGAAAAACATCATGGTGTTGTGCGCATTGTAAGGGTTTCTAACAGACGATTCAGTAGTAAGATTGAGGAATATATCACGGGGTTCTGTGAATAGGAGGGCCTGAATTAGGTTAGGCAGTGAGGGGCAATGTAGGATAGAGAAAAGCACCACGGGGTATTCAGCATGGGGAGGTCAGGAAACATGCGGTTGCAATGTAGGATAGCTTTCTGAAAAACATCGTGAGTTGGTGCGCATTTAAAGGGTTTCTAACTGGCCATTCACTAGTAGGAGTGAGAAAAAGATCACGGAGGGGGGGGGGGTGAACGCGAGGGCCTGAATTCGGATAGGCAGTGAGTGGCAATGTAGGATGGAGAAAACAGCAAGGGATGGTCAGCATGGGGAGGTCAGGAAACATGCGGTGGCAATGTAGGATAGGTTTATGAAAAGCATCGCGGAGTGGTGCGCATTGAAATGGTTTCTACCAGGCCATACACTAGTAGTAGTGAGAAAAACATCACGGGGTGGGGTGAACCGAGGGCCTGAATTCGGATAGGCAGTGAGTTACAATGTAAGTTGGAGAAAAGCACCACGGGGTGGTCTGCATTGGGAGGTCAGGAAACATGCGGTGGCAATATAGGATAGGTTTCTTGAAAACATCGCGGGGTGTTGCGCATTGTAATGGTTTCTAACAGGCCATTCACTAGTACGAGTGTGAAAAACATCACACGAAGGTGTGAATTGGAGGGCCTGAATTCAGATAGGCAGTGAGTGGCAATGTAGAATGGAGAAAACACCAAGGGGTGGTCAGCATGGGGAGGTCAGGAAACATGCGGTGGCAATGTAGGATAGGTTTATGAAAAACATCGCGGGGTGGTGCGCATTGAAATGGTTTCTAACAGGCCATTCACTATTAGGAGTAAGAAAAACATCACGGGGTGGGTTGAATCGGAGGGCCTGAATAAGGATAGGCAGTGAGTGGCAATGTAGGATGGAGAAAAGCACCACGGGTTATTCAGCATGGGGAGGTCAGGAAACATGCGCTGGCAAGGTAGGATAGGTTTCTGAAAAACATCGCGGTGTGCTGCGCATTGTAAAGGTTTCTAACAGGCCATTCACTAGTAGGAGTGAAAAAATCTTCACAGGGTGGTTGGAACCTGAGGGCCTGAATTAGGATAGGCAGTGAGTGGCAATGTAGGATGGAGAAAAGCACCACGGGGTGGTCATCATGTGAAGGTCAGGAAACATGCAGTGGCAATGTAGGCTGGTTTCTGAAAAACATCGAGGGGTGATGTGCATTGTAAGGGTTTCTAACAGGCCATTCACTAGTAGGAGTGAGAAAAACATCACAGGGTGGTGTGATTCGGAGGGCCTGAATTATGATAGGCAGTGAGTGACAACGTAGGATGGAGAAAAGAACCATTGGGGGGTCAGCATGTGGAGGTCAGGAAACAAGGGGTGGCAATATAGGATAGGTTTCTGAAAAACATCGCGGGGTGGTTTGCATTGTAAGGGTTTCTAACAGGCCATTCACTAGTAGGAGTGTGAAAAACATTACAGGAGGGTGTGAATTGGAGGACGTGAATTCGGATAGGCAGTGAGTGGCAATGTAGGATTGAGAAAAGCACCACGGGGTGGTCAGCATTGGGAGGTCAGAAAACATGCAGTGGCAATGTAGGATAGGTTTCTGAAAAACATCGCCGGGTCTTGCGCATTGTAAGGTTTGCTAACAGGCCATTCACTAGTAGGAGTGAGAAAAACATCACGGGGTGGTGTGAATCGGAGTGTCTGAATTAGAATAGGCAGTGATTGGCATTGTAGGATGGGGAAAAGCACCATGGGGTGGTCAGAATGGGGAGGTCAGGAGACATGGGGTGGCAATGTAGGATAGGTTTCTGAAAAACATCGCGGGGTGGTACGCATTGTAAGGGTTTCTAGGAGGCCATTCACTAGTAGGAGTGAGAAAAACATCACGGGGTGGTGTGAATCGGAGTGTCTGAATTAGGATAGGCAGTGAGTGGCAATGTAGAATGGAGAAAAGCAACACAGGGTATTAAGCATGGGGAGATCAGGAAAGATTCGGTGGCAATGTGGGATAGGTTTCTGAAAAACTTCGCTGTGTGGTGCGGATTTTAAGGGTTTCTAACAGGCCATTCACTAGTAGGAGTGAGGAAAACATCAGGGCGTGGTGTGAATTGGAGGGCCTGAATTAGCATAGGCAGTGATTGGCAATGTATAATGGGGAAAAGAACCACGCGGTGGTCAGAATGGGGAGGTCAGGAAACGAGCGGTGGCAATGTATGATAGGTTTCTGAAAAACATCGCGGGGTGGTGCGCACTGTAAGGATTTCTAACAGGCCATTCACTAGTAGGAGTGAGAAAAACATCACAGAGTGGGGTGAATCGGAGGGCCTAAATTACGTTAGGCAGTGAGTGACAACATAGGATGGAGAAAACCACCATGGGGAGGTCAGCCTGGGGAGGTCAGGAAACATGCGGTGGCAATGTAGGATAGGTTTCTGAAAAACATTGTACGGCGGTGTGCATTGTAAGGGTTTATAACAGGCCATTCACTAGTAGGAGTGAGAATAACATCATGGGGTGGTGTGAATCGGAGGGCCTGAATTAGTATAGGCCGTGAGTGGCAATGTAGGATGGAGAAAACACCAACGGGTGATCAGCATGGGGAGGTCAGGAAACATGAGGTGGCAAGGTAGGATACGTTTCTGAAAAACATTGTGGGGTGGTGTGCATTGTAAGGGTTTCTAACAGGCCATTCAATAGTAGGAGTGCGAAAAACTTCACAGGGAGCTGTGCATCGGAGGGCCTGAATTAGGATAGGCAGTGAGTGGCAATGTAGGATGGAGAAAACACTAAGGGATGGTCAGCATGCTGAGGTCAGGAAACATGCTGTGGCAATGTAGGGTAGGTTTCTGAAAAACATCGCGGTGTGGTCCGCATTGTAAGGTTTTCTAACAGGCCATTCACTAACAGGAGTGAGAAAAACATCACGGGGTGGTGTGAACTGGAGGGCCTGAATTAGCATGGGCAGTGAGTGGCAATGGAGGATGGAGAAAAGCACCATGGGCTGGTCAGCATGGGGAGGTCAGGAAACATGCGGTGGCAATGTAGGGTAGGTTTCTGAAAAACATCGAGAGGTGGTAGGCATTGTAAGGTTTTCTAACAGGTCCTTCAATACTAGGCGTGAGAAAAACATTACGGAGTGGTGT
Source organism: Cavia porcellus (assembly GCF_034190915.1). Classification (NCBI taxonomy): domain Eukaryota; kingdom Metazoa; phylum Chordata; class Mammalia; order Rodentia; family Caviidae; genus Cavia; species Cavia porcellus. Next base: position 9,115,396 of record NW_026947518.1, read on the forward strand.
GTATTGGAGGGCCTGAATTCGGATAGGCAGTGAGTGGCAATGTAGGATGGAGAAAAGCACCACGGGGTGGTCAGCATGTGGAGGTCAGGAAACATGCGGTGGCAATGTAGGATAGGTTTCTGAAAAACATCGCGGTGTGGTGCGCATTGTAAGGGTTTCTAAAAGGCCATTCACTAGTAGTAGTGAGAAAAACATCACGGGGTGGGGTGAACCGAGGGCCTGAATTACGATAGGCAGTGAGTGACAATGTAAGTTGGAGAAAAGTACCACGGGGTGGTCTGCATTGGGAGGTCAGGAAACATGCGGTGGCAATATAGGATAGGTTTCTTGAAAACATCGCGGGGTGTTGCGCATTGTAACGGTTTCTAACAGGCCATTCACTAGTAGGAGTGTGAAAAACATCACACGAGGGTGTGAATTGGGGGGCCTGAATTCGGATAGGCAGTGAGTGGCAATGTAGAATGGAGAAAACACCAAGGGGTGGTCAGCATGGGGAGGTCCGGAAACATGCGTTGGCAATGTAGGATAGGTTTTTGAAAAACATCGCGGGGTGGTGCGCATTGAAAGGGTTTCTAACAGGCCATACAAGAGTAGCAGTGAGAAAAACATCACAGGGTGGTGTGAACCGGAGGGCCTGAATTCGGATACGCAGTGTTGCAATGTAGGATCGAGAAAACACCAAGAGGTTGTCAGCATGGGAGTTCAGGAAACATGCGGTGGCAATATAGGATAGGTTTCTAAAAAACATCGCCGGATGGTGCGATTTGTAAGGTTTTCTAACAGGTCATTCACTAATAGGAATGAGAAAAACATCACGGGGTGGTGTGAATCAGAGGGCCTGAATTAGCATAGGCAGTGAGTTGCAATGGACGTAGGAGAAAAGCCCCACGGGGTGGTCAGCATGGGTAGGTCAGGAAACATGCGGTGGCAATGTAGGATAGGTTTCTGAAAAACATCATGGTGTTGTGCGCATTGTAATGGTTTCTAACAGACCATTCAGTAGTAAGACTGAGGAATATATCACGGGGTTCTGTGAATAGGAGGGCCTGAATTAGGTTAGGCAGTGAGTGGCAATGTAGGATAGAGTAAAGCACCACGGGGTATTCAGCATGGGGAGGTCAGGAAACATGCGGTTGCAATGAAGGATAGGTTTCTGAAAAACATCGTGAGTTGGTGCGCATTTAAAGGGTTTCTAACTGGCCATTCACTAGTAGGAGTGAGAAAAACATCACGGAGGGGGGGCGGTGAAGGCGAGGGCCTGAATTCGGATAGGCAGTGAGTGGCAATGTAGGATGGAGAAAACACCAAGGGATGGTCAGCATGGGGAGGTCAGGAAACATGCGGTGGCCTTGTAGGATAGGTTTATGAAAATCATCGCGGGGTGGTTCGCATTGAAATGGTTTCTACCAGGCCATACACTAGTAGTAGTGAGAAAAACATCACGGGGTGGGGTGAACCGAGGGCCTGAATTCGGATAGGCAGTGAGTGACAATGTAAGTTGGAGAAGAGCACCACGGGGTGGTCTGCATTGGGAGGTCAGGAAACATGCGGTGACAATATAGGATAGGTTTCTTGAAAACATCGCGGGGTGTTGCGCATTGTAATGGTTTCTAACAGGCCATTCACTAGTACGAGTGTGAAAAACATCACACGAAGGTGTGACTTGGAGGGCCTGAATTCGGATAGGCAGTGAGTGGCAATGTAGAATGGAGAAAACACCAAGGGGTGGTCAGCATGGGGAGGTCAGGAAACATGCGGTGGCAATGTAGGATAGGTTTATGAAAAACATCGCGGGGTGGTGCGCATTGAAATGGTTTCTAACAGGCCATTCACTAGTAGGAGTGAGAAAAACATCACGGGGTGGGTTGAGTCGGAGGGCCTGAATAAGGATAGGCAGTGAGTGGCAATGTAGGATGGAGAAAAGCACCACGGGTTATTCAGCATGGGGAGGTCAGGAAACAGCGGTGGCAAGGTAGGATAGGTTTCTGAAAAACATCGCGGTGTGCTGCGCATTGTAAGGGTTTCTAACAGGCCATTCACTAGTAGGAGTGACAAAATCTTCACAGGGTGGTTTGAACCCGAGGGCCTGATTTAGGATAGGCAGTGAGTGGCAATGTAGGATGGAGAAAAGCACCACGGGGTTTTCAGCATGGGGATGTCAGGAAACATGCGGTGGCAATGTAGGATAGGTTTCTGAAAAACTTCGCTGTGTGGTGCGCATTTTAAGGGTTTCTAACAGGCCATTCACTAGTAGGAGTGAGGAAAACATCAGGGCGTGGTGTGAATTGGAGGCCCTGAATTAGCATAGGCAGTGATTGGCAATGTATAATGGGAAAAAGAACCATACGGTGGTCAGAATGGGGAGGTCAGGAAACGAGCGGTGGCAATGTAGGATAGGTTTCTGAAAAACATCGCGGGGTGGTGCGCACTGTAAGGATTTCTAACAGGCCATTCCCTAGTAGGAGTGAGAAAAACATCACGGAGTGGGGTGAAACGGAGGGCCTAAATTACGTTAGGCAGTGAGTGACAACATAGGATGGAGAAAACCACCATGGGGAGGTCAGCCTGGGGAGGTCAGGAAACATGCGGTGGCAATGTAGGATAGGTTTCTGAAAAACATTGTAGGGTGGTGTGCATTGTAAGGGTTTATAAAAGGACATTCACTAGTAGGAGTGAGAAAAACATCATGGGGTGGTGTGAATCGGAGGGCCTGAATTAGTATAGGCAGTGAGTGGCAATGTAGGATGGAGAAAACACCAATGGGTGATCAGCATGGGGCGGTCAGGAAACATGCGGTGGCAAGGTAGGGTAGGTTTCTGAAAAACATCGCGGGGTGTGTCGCATTGTAAGTGTTTCTAACAGGCCATTCACTAATAGGAGTAAGAAAAACATCATGGGGTGGTGTGAATCTGAGGGCCTGAATTAGCATAGGCAGTGAGTGGCAATGGAGGATGGAGAAAAGCACCATGGTCTGGTCAGCATGGGGAGGTCAGGAAACATGCGGTGGCAATTTAAGATATTTTACTACTAAACATCGCGGGGTGGTACACATTGTAAGGGTTTCTAACAGGTCATTCAATCGTAGGAGTGAGAAAAACATTACGGGGTGGTACGAATTGGATGGCCTGAATTCGAATAGGCAGTGAGTGGCAATGTAGGATGGAGAAAAGCACCACAGGGTGGTCAGCATGGGGATGTCAGGAAACATACGGTGGTAATGTAGGATAGGTTTCTGGAAAACATGGCGGTGTGTTGCGCATTGTAACGGTTTCTACCAGGCCATTCACTAGTAGGAGTGAGAAAAACATCACGGGGTGGGGTGAATCGGAGGGCCTGAATTACTATAGGCAGTAAGTGACAATATAGGTTGGAGAAAAGCACCATGGGGTGGTCTGCATGGGGAGGTCAGGAAACATGCGGTGGCAATGTCGGATAGGTTTCTCAAAAACATCGAGAGTGGTGCTCATTGTAAGGGTTTCTAAGAGGCCATCATTAGTAGGAGTGTAAAAACATCACAGGAGGGTGTGAATTGGAGGGCCTGAATTCAGATAGGCAGTGAGTGTCAATGTAGGATGGAGAAAACACCAAGGGGTGGTCAGCATGGGGAGGTCAGGAAACATGCGGTGGAATGTAGGATAGGTTTCTGAAAAACATCGCGGGGTGGTACGCATTGCAAGGGTTTTTTACAGGCCATTCACTAGTAGGAGTGAGAAAAACATCACGGGGTGGTGTGAATTGGAGGGCCTGAATAATTACAGACGGTGAGTGGCAATGTAGGATGGAGAAAACACCAAGGGATGGTCAGCATGGGGAAGTCAGGAAACATGCGGTGGCAATGTAGGGTAGGTTTATGAAAATCATCGCGGGGTGGTGCGCATTGAAATGGTTTCTACCAGTCAATTCACTAGTAGTAGTGAGAAAAACATCACGGGGTGGGGTTAACCGAGGCCCTGAATTACGATAGGCAGAGAGTGACAATGTAAGTTGGAGAAAAGCACCACGGGGTGGTCAGCATTGGGAGGTCAGGAAACATGCGGTGGCAATATAGGATAGGTTTCTTGAAAACATCGCGGGGTGTTGCCCATTGTAATGTTTTCTAACAGGCCATTCACTAGTACGAGTGTGAAAAACATGGCACGAAGGTGTGAATTGGAGGGCCTGAATTCGGATAGGCAGTGAGTGGCAATGTAGAATGGAGAAAACACCAAGGGGTAGTCAGCATGGGGAGGTCAGGAAACATGCGGTGGCAATGTAGGATAGGTTTCTGAAAAACATCGAGGGGTGATGTGCATTGTACGGGTTTCTAACAGGCCATTCACTAGTAGGAGTGACAAAATCTTCACAGGGTGGTTTGAACCCGAGGGCCTGAGTTAGGATAGGCAGTGAGTGGCAATGTAGGATGGAGAAAAGCACCACGGGGTGGTCATCATGTGATGGTCAGGAAATATGCAGTGGCAATGTAGGATAGGTTTCTGAAAAACATCGAGGGGTGATGTGCATTGTAAGGGTTTCTAACAGGCCATTCACTAGTAGGAGTGAGAAAAACATCACAGGGTGGTGTGATTCGGAGGGCCTGAATTACGATAGGCAGTGAGTGACAACGTAGGATGGAGAAAAGCACCATTGGGTGGTCAGCATGTGGAGGTCAGGAAACAAGGGGTGGCAATATAGGATAAGTTTCTGAAAAACATCGCGGGGTGGTTCGCATTGTAAGGGTTTCTAACAGGCCATTCACTAGTAGGAGTGTGAAAATCATTACAACAGGGTGTGAATTGGAGGACCTGAATTCGGATAGGCAGTGAGTGGCAATGTAGGATTGAGAAAAGCACCACGGGGTGGTCAGCATTTTGAGGTCAGCAAACATGCTGTGGCAATGTAGGATAGGTTTCTGAAAAACATCGCCGGGTGTTGCGCATTGTAAGGTTTGCTAACTGGCCATTCACTAGTAGGAGTGAGAAAATCATCACGGAGTCGTGTGAATCGGAAGGCCTGAATTAGGATAGGCAGTGAGTGTCAATGTAGGATGGAGAAAAGCACCATGGGGTTTTCAGCATGGGGAGGTCAGGAAAGATTCGGTGGCAATGTGGGATAGGTTTCTGAAAAACATCGCGGGGTGATGCACATTGTAAGGGTTTCTAACAGGCCATTCACTAGTAGGAGTGAGAAAATCATCACGGAGTCGTGTGAATCGGAAGGCCTGAATTAGGATAGGCAGTGAGTGGCAATGTAGGATGGAGAAAAGCACCATGGGGTTTTCAGCATGGGGAGGTCAGGAAACATGCGGTGGCAATGTAGGATAGGTTTCTGAAAAACTTCGCTGTGTGGTGCGCATTTTAAGGGTTTCTAACAGGCCATTCACTAGTAGGAGTGAGGAAAACATCAGGGCGTGGTGTGAATTGGAGGGCCTGAATTAGCATAGGCAGTGATTGACAATGTATAATGGGGAAAAGAACCATGCGGTGGTCAGAATGGGGAGGTCAGGAAACGAGCGGTGGCAATGTAGGATAGGTTTCTGAAAAACATCGCGGGGTGGTGCGCACTGTAAGGATTTCTAACAGGCCATTCCCTAGTAGGAGTGAGAAAAACATCACGGAGTGGGGTGAATCGGAGGGCCTAAATTACGTTAGGCAGTGAGTGACAACATAGGATGGAGAAAACCACCATGGGGAGGTCAGCCTGGGGAGGTCAGGAAACATGCGGTGGCAATGTAAGATAGGTTTCTGAAAAACATTGTAGGGTGGTGTGCATTGTAAGGGTTTATAACAGGCCATTCACTAGTAGGAGTGAGAAAAACATCATGGGGTGGTGTGAATCGGAGGGCCTGAATTAGGATAGGCAGTGAGTGGCAATGTAGGATGGAGAAAACCACCATGGGGAGGTCAGCCTGGGGAGGTCAGGAAACATGCGGTGGCAATGTAGGATAGGTTTCTGAAAAACATCGCGGGGTGTGTCGCATTGTAAGTGTTTCTAACAGGCCATTCACTAATAGGAGTAAGAAAAACATCATGGGGTGGTGTGAATCTGAGGGCCTGAATTAGCATAGGCAGTGAGTGGCAATGGAGGATGCAGAAAAGCACCATGGTCTGGTCAGCATGGGGAGGTCAGGAAACATGCGGTGGCAATTTAAGATATTTTACTACTAAACATCGCGGGGTGGTACGCATTGTAAGGGTTTCTAACAGGTCATTCAATCGTAGGAGTGAGAAAAACATTACGGGGTGGTGTGAATTGGAGGGCCTGAATTCGGAGAGGCAGTGAGTGGCAATGTAGGATGGAGAAAAGCACCACGGGGTGGTCAGCATGGGGATGTCAGGAAACATACAGTGGTAATGTAGGATAGGTTTCTGGAAAACATGGCGGTGTATTGCGCATTGTAATGGTTTCTACCAGGCCATTCACTAGTAGGAGTGAGAAAAACATCACGGGGTGTGGTGAATCGGAGGGCCTGAATTACTATAGGCAGTAAGTGACAATACAGGTTGGAGAAAAGCACCATGGGGTGGTCTGCATGGGGAGGTCAGGAAACATGCGGTGGCAATGTCGGATAGGTTTCTCAAAAACATCGAGGGTGGTGCTCATTGTAAGGGTTTCTAAGAGGCCATCATTAGTAGGAGTGTAAAAACATCACAGGAGGGTGTGAATTCGAGGGCCTGAATTCAGATAGGCAGTGAGTGTCAATGTAGGATGGAGAAAACACCAAGGGGTGGTCAGCATGGGGAGGTCAGGAAACATGCGGTGGAATGTAGGATAGGTTTCTGAAAAACATCGCGGGGTGGTACACATTGTAAGGGTTTCTAACAGGCCATTCACTAGTAGGAGTGAGAAAAACATCACGGGGTGGTGTGAATTGGAGGGCCTGAATAAGTATAGACGGTGAGTGGCAATGTAGGATGGAGAAAAGCACCATGAGTTATTCAGCATGAGGAGGTCAGGAAACATGCGGTGACAAGGTAAGATAGGTTTCTGAAAAACATCGCTTTGTGCTGCGCATTGTGAGGGTTTCTAACAGGCCATTCACTAGTAGGAGTGACAAAATCTTCACAGGGGGCTTTGAACCCGAGGGCCTGAATTAGGATAGGCAGTTAGTGGCAATGTAGGATGGAGAAAAGCACCATTGGGTGGTCAGCATGTGGAGGTCAGGAAACATGGGGTGGCAATATAGGATGGGTTTCTGAGAAACATCGAGGGGTGATGTGCATTGTAAGGGTTTCTAACAGGCCATTCACTAGTAGGAGTTAGAAAAACATCAGGAGTGGTGTGAATGGGAGGGCATGAATTACGATAGGCTGTGAGTGGCAGCGTAGGATGGAGAAAAGCACCACGGGTGTGTCAGCATGGGGAAGGCAGGAAACATGCGGTGTCAATATAGGATAGGTTTGTAAAAATATCTAGGGGTGGTTTGCATTGTAAGGGTTTCTAACAGGCCATTCACTAGTAGGAGTGAGAAAAACATCACGGGGTGGTGTGAATCGGAGGGCCTGAATTCGGATAGGCAGTGAGTGACAACGTAGGATAGAGAAAAGCACCATTTGGTGGTCAGCATGTGGAGGTCAGGAAACATGGGGTGGCAATATAGGATGGGTTTATGAAAAACATCGCGGGGTGGTTCGCATTGTAAGGGTTTCTAACAGGCCATTCACTAGTAGGAGTGTGAAAAACATTACAGGAGGGTTTGAATTGGAGGACCTGAATTCGGATAGGCTGTGAGTGGCAATGTAGGATTGAGAAAAGCACCACGGGGTGGTCAGCATTGGGAGGTCAGCAAACATGCAGTGGCAATATAGGATAGGTTTCTGAAAAACATCGCCGGGTGTTGCGGATTGTAAGGTTTGCTAACAGGCCATTCACTAGTAGGAGTGAGAAAAACATCACGGGGTGGTGTGAATCAGAGTGTCTGAATTAGGATAGGCAGTGAGTGGCAATGTAGAATGGAGAAAAGCAACACAGGGTATTAAGCATGGGGAGGTCAGTAAAGATTCGGTGGCAATGTGGGATAGGTTTCTGAAAAACATCGCGGGGTGGTGCACATTGTAAGGGTTTCTAACAGGCCATTCACTAGTAGGAGTGAGAAAAACATCACGGAGTCGTGTGAATCGGAAGGGCTGAATTAGGATAGGCAGTGAGTGGCAAAGTAGGATGGAGAAAAGCACCACGGGGTTTTCAGCATGGGGAGGTCAGGAAACATGCGGTGGCAATGTAGGATAGGTTTCTGAAAAACATCGCGGGGTGGTGAGCCTTGAAAGGATTTTCTAACAATCCATTCACTAGTAGGAGTGAGAAAATCATCACAGGGTGGTTTGAATCTGAGGGCCTGAATTAGGATAGGCAGTGAGTGGCAATGTAGGATGGAGAAAAGCACCACAGGGTGGTGAGCATGGGGAGGTCAGGATACATGCAGTGGCAATGTAGTATAGGTTTCTGAAAAACTTCGCTGTGTGGTGCGCATTTTAAGGGTTTCTAACAGGCCATTCACTAGTAGGAGTGAGGAAAACATCAGGGCGTGGTGTGAATTGGAGGGCCTGAATTAGCATAGGCAGTGATTGGCAATGTATAATGGGGAAAAGAACCACGCGGTGGTTAGAATGGGGAGGTCGGGAAACGAGCGGTGGCAATGAAGGATAGGTTTCTGAAAAACATCGCGGGGTGGTGCGCACTGTAAGGATTTCTAACAGGCCATTCACTAGTAGGAGTGAGAAAAACATCACGGAGTGGGGTGAATCGGAGGGCCTAAATTACGTTAGGCAGTGAGTGACAACATAGGATGGAGAAAACCACCATGGGGAGGTCAGCCTGGGGAGGTCAGGAAACATGCGGTGGCAATGTAAGATAGGTTTCTGAAAAACATTGTAGGGTGGTGTGCATTGTAAGGGTTTATAACAGGCCATTCACTAGTAGGAGTGAGAAAAACATCATGGGGTGGTGTGAATCGGAGGGCCTGAATTAGGATAGGCAGTGAGTGGCAATGTAGGATGGAGAAAACCACCATGGGGAGGTCAGCCTGGGGAGGTCAGGAAACATGCGGTGGCAATGTAGGATAGGTTTCTGAAAAACATCGCGGGGTGTGTCGCATTGTAAGTGTTTCTAACAGGCCATTCACTAATAGGAGTAAGAAAAACATCATGGGGTGGTGTGAATCTGAGGGCCTGAATTAGCATAGGCAGTGAGTGGCAATGGAGGATGCAGAAAAGCACCATGGTCTGGTCAGCATGGGGAGGTCAGGAAACATGCGGTGGCAATTTAAGATATTTTACTACTAAACATCGCGGGGTGGTACGCATTGTAAGGGTTTCTAACAGGTCATTCAATCGTAGGAGTGAGAAAAACATTACGGGGTGGTGTGAATTGGAGGGCCTGAATTCGGAGAGGCAGTGAGTGGCAATGTAGGATGGAGAAAAGCACCACGGGGTGGTCAGCATGGGGATGTCAGGAAACATACAGTGGTAATGTAGGATAGGTTTCTGGAAAACATGGCGGTGTATTGCGCATTGTAATGGTTTCTACCAGGCCATTCACTAGTAGGAGTGAGAAAAACATCACGGGGTGTGGTGAATTGGAGGGCCTGAATTACTATAGGCAGTAAGTGACAATACAGGTTGGAGAAAAGCACCATGGGGTGGTCTGCATGGGGAGGTCAGGAAACATGCGGTGGCAATGTCGGATAGGTTTCTCAAAAACATCGAGGGTGGTGCTCATTGTAAGGGTTTCTAAGAGGCCATCATTAGTAGGAGTGTAAAAACATCACAGGAGGGTGTGAATTCGAGGGCCTGAATTCAGATAGGCAGTGAGTGTCAATGTAGGATGGAGAAAACACCAAGGGGTGGTCAGCATGGGGAGGTCAGGAAACATGCGGTGGAATGTAGGATAGGTTTCTGAAAAACATCGCGGGGTGGTACACATTGTAAGGGTTTCTAACAGGCCATTCACTAGTAGGAGTGAGAAAAACATCACGGGGTGGTGTGAATTGGAGGGCCTGAATAAGTATAGACGGTGAGTGGCAATGTAGGATGGAGAAAAGCACCATGAGTTATTCAGCATGAGGAGGTCAGGAAACATGCGGTGACAAGGTAAGATAGGTTTCTGAAAAACATCGCTTTGTGCTGCGCATTGTGAGGGTTTCTAACAGGCCATTCACTAGTAGGAGTGACAAAATCTTCACAGGGGGCTTTGAACCCGAGGGCCTGAATTAGGATAGGCAGTTAGTGGCAATGTAGGATGGAGAAAAGCACCATTGGGTGGTCAGCATGTGGAGGTCAGGAAACATGGGGTGGCAATATAGGATGGGTTTCTGAGAAACATCGAGGGGTGATGTGCATTGTAAGGGTTTCTAACAGGCCATTCACTAGTAGGAGTTAGAAAAACATCAGGAGTGGTGTGAATGGGAGGGCATGAATTACGATAGGCTGTGAGTGGCAGCGTAGGATGGAGAAAAGCACCACGGGTGTGTCAGCATGGGGAAGGCAGGAAACATTCGGTGTCAATATAGGATAGGTTTGTAAAAATATCTAGGGGTGGTTTGCATTGTAAGGGTTTCTAACAGGCCATTCACTAGTAGGAGTGAGAAAAACATCACGGGGTGGTGTGAATCGGAGGGCCTGAATTCGGATAGGCAGTGAGTGACAACGTAGGATAGAGAAAAGCACCATTGGGTGGTCAGCATGTGGAGGTCAGGAAACATGGGGTGGCAATATAGGATGGGTTTATGAAAAACATCGCGGGGTGGTTCGCATTGTAAGGGTTTCTAACAGGCCATTCACTAGTAGGAGTGTGAAAAACATTACAGGAGGGTTTGAATTGGAGGACCTGAATTCGGATAGGCTGTGAGTGGCAATGTAGGATTGAGAAAAGCACCACGGGGTGGTCAGCATTGGGAGGTCAGCAAACATGCAGTGGCAATATAGGATAGGTTTCTGAAAAACATCGCCGGGTGTTGCGGATTGTAAGGTTTGCTAACAGGCCATTCACTAGTAGGAGTGAGAAAATCATCACGGGGTGGTGTGAATCAGAGTGTCTGAATTAGGATAGGCAGTGAGTGGCAATGTAGAATGGAGAAAAGCAACACAGGGTATTAAGCATGGGGAGGTCAGGAAAGATTCGGTGGCAATGTGGGATAGGTTTCTGAAAAACATCGCGGGGTGGTGCACATTGTAAGGGTTTCTAACAGGCCATTCACTAGTAGGAGTGAGAAAAACATCACGGAGTCGTGTGAATCGGAAGGGCTGAATTAGGATAGGCAGTGAGTGGCAAAGTAGGATGGAGAAAAGCACCACGGGGTTTTCAGCATGGGGAGGTCAGGAAACATGCGGTGGCAATGTAGGATAGGTTTCTGAAAAACATCGCGGGGTGGTGAGCCTTGAAAGGATTTTCTAACAATCCATTCACTAGTAGGAGTGAGAAAATCATCACAGGGTGGTTTGAATCTGAGGGCCTGAATTAGGATAGGCAGTGAGTGGCAATGTAGGATGGAGAAAAGCACCACAGGGTGGTGAGCATGGGGAGGTCAGGATACATGCAGTGGCAATGTAGTATAGGTTTCTGAAAAACTTCGCTGTGTGGTGCGCATTTTAAGGGTTTCTAACAGGCCATTCACTAGTAGGAGTGAGGAAAACATCAGGGCGTGGTGTGAATTGGAGGGCCTGAATTAGCATAGGCAGTGATTGGCAATGTATAATGGGGAAAAGAACCACGCGGTGGTTAGAATGGGGAGGTCGGGAAACGAGCGGTGGCAATGAAGGATAGGTTTCTGAAAAACATCGCAGGGTGGTGCGCACTGTAAGGATTTCTAACAGGCCATTCACTAGTAGGAGTGAGAAAAACATCACGGAGTGGGGTGAATCGGAGGGCCTAAATTACGTTAGGCAGTGAGTGACAACATAGGATGGAGAAAACCACCATGGGGAGGTCAGCCTGGGGAGGTCAGGAAACATGCGGTGGCAATGTAAGATAGGTTTCTGAAAAACATTGTACGGTGGTGTGCATTGTAAGGGTTTATAACAGGCCATTAACTAGTAGGAGTGAGAAAAACATCATGGGGTGGTGTGAATCGGAGGGCCTGAATTAGTATAGGCCGTGAGTGGCAATGTAGGATGGAGAAAACACCAACGGGTGATCAGCATGGGGAGGTCAGGAAACATGAGGTGGCAAGGTAGGATACGTTTCTGAAAAACATTGTGGGGTGGTGTGCATTGTAAGGGTTTCTAACAGGCCATTCACTAGTAGGAGTGAGAAAAACATCACAGGGAGCTGTGCATCGGAGGGCCTGAATTAGGATAGGCAGTGAGTGGCAATGTAGGATGGAGAAAACACTAAGGGGTGGTCAGCATGCTGAGGTCAGGAAACATGCTCTGGCAATGTAGGGTAGGTTTCTGAAAAACATCGCGGTGTGGTCCGCATTGTAAGGTTTTCTAACAGGCCATTCACTATTAGGAGTGAGAAAAACATCACGGGATGGTGTGAACCGGAGGGCCTGAATTAGCATAGGCAGTGAGTGGCAATGGAGGATGGAGAAAAGCACCATGGGCTGGTCAGCATGGGGAGGTCAGGAAACATGCGGTGGCAATGTAGGGTAGGTTTCTAAAAAACATCGAAGGGTGGTACGCATTGTAAGGTTTTCTAACAGGTCCTTCAATACTAGGCGTGAGAAAAACATTACGGAGTGGTGTGTATTGGAGGGCCTGAATTCGGATAGGCAGTGAGTGGCAATGTAGAATGGAGAAAACACCAAGGGGTAGTCAGCATGGGGAGGTCAGGAAACATGCGGTGGCAATGTAGGATAGGTTTCTGAAAAACATCGCGGTGTGCTGCGCATTGTAAGGGTTTCTAACAGGCCATTCACTAGTAGGAGTGACAAAATCTTCACAGGGTGGTTTGAACCCGAGGGCCTGAATTAGGATAGGCAGTGAGTGGCAATGTAGGATGGAGAAAAGCACCACGGGGTGGTCATCATGTGAAGGTCAGGAAACATGCAGTGGCAATGTAGGATAGGTTTATGAAAAACATCGAGGGATGATGTGCATTGTAAGGGTTTCTAACAGGCCATTCACTAGTAGGAGTGAGAAAAACATCACAGGGTGGTATGATTTGGAGGGCCTGAATTACGATAGGCAGTGAGTGACAACGTAGGATGGAGAAAAGAACCATTGGGTGGTCAGCATGTGGAGGTCAGGAAACAAGGGGTGGCAATATAGGATAGGTTTCTGAAAAACATCGAGAGGTGGTACGCATTGTAAGGTTTCCTAACAGGTCCTTCAATACTAGGCGTGAGAAAAACATTACGGAGTGGTGTGTATTGGAGGTCCTGAATTCGGATAGGCAGTGAGTGGCAATGTAGGATTTAGAAAAGCACCACGGGGTGGTCAGCATGTGGAGGTCAGGAAACATGCGGTGGCAATGTAGGATAGGTTTCTGAAAAACATCGCGGTGTGGTGCGCATTGAAATGGTTTCTACCAGGCCATTCACTAGAAATAGTGAGAAAAACATCACGGGGTGGGGTGAACCGAGGGCCTGAATTCGGATAGGCAGTGAGTGACAATGTAAGTTGGAGAAAAGCACCACGGGGTGGTCTGCATTGGGAGGTCAGGAAACATGTGGTGTCAATATAGGATAGGTTTGTAAAAATATCTAGGGGTGGTTTGCATTGTAAGGGTTTCTAACAGGCCATTCACTAATAGGAGTGAGAAAAACATCACGGGGTGGTGTGAACCGGAGGGCCTGAATTAGCATGGGCAGTGAGTGGCAATGGAGGATGGAGAAAAGCACCATGGGCTGGTCAGCATGGGGAGGTCAGGAAACATGCGGTGGCAATGTAGGGTAGGTTTCTGAAAAACATCGAGAGGTGGTACGCATTGTAAGGTTTTCTAACAGGTCCTTCAATACTAGGCGTGAGAAAAACATTACGGAGTGGTGTGTATTGGAGGGCCTGAATTCGGATAGGCAGTGAGTGACAACGTAGGATGGAGAAAAGAACCTTTGGGTGGTCAGCATGTGGAGGTCAGGAAACATGCGGTGGCAATGTAGGATAGGTTTCTGAAAAACATCGCGGTGTGGTGCGCATTGTAAGGGTTTCTAAAAGGCCATTCACTAGTAGTAGTGAGAAAAACATCACGGGGTGGGGTGAACCGAGGGCCTGAATTACGATAGGCAGTGAGTGACAATGTAAGTTGGAGAAAAGCACCACGGGGTGGTCTGCATTGGGAGGTCAGGAAACATGCGGTGGCAATATAGGATAGGTTTCTTGAAAACATCGCGGGGTGTTGCGCATTGTAACGGTTTCTAACAGGCCATTCACTAGTAGGAGTGTGAAAAACATCACACGAGGGTGTGAATTGGAGGGCCTGAATTCGGATAGGCAGTGAGTGGCAATGGAGAATGGAGAAAACACCAAGGGGTGGTCAGCATGGGGAGGTCCGGAAACATGCGTTGGCAATGTAGGATAGGTTTTTGAAAAACATCGCGGGGTGGTGCGCATTGAAAGGGTTTCTAACAGGCCATACAAGAGTAGGAGTGAGAAAAACATCACAGGGTGGTGTGAACCGGAGGGCCTGAATTCGGATACGCAGTGTTGCAATGTAGGATCGAGAAAACACCAAGAGGTTGTCAGCATGGGAGTTCAGGAAACATGCGGTGGCAATAAAGGATAGGTTTCTAAAAAACATCGCCGGATGGTGCGATTTGTAAGGTTTTCTAACAGGTCATGCACTAATAGGAATGAGAAAAACATCACGGGGTGGTGTGAATCAGAGGGCCTGAATTAGCATAGGCAGTGAGTTGCAATGGACGTTGGAGAAAAGCCCCACGGGGTGGTCAGCATGGGGAGGTCAGGAAACATGCGGTGGCAATGTAGGATAGGTTTCTGAAAAACATCATGGTGTTGTGCGCATTGTAAGGGTTTCTAACAGACGATTCAGTAGTAAGATTGAGGAATATATCACGGGGTTCTGTGAATAGGAGGGCCTGAATTAGGTTAGGCAGTGAGTGGCAATGTAGGATAGAGAAAAGCACCACGGGGTATTCAGCATGGGGAGGTCAGGAAACATGCGGTTGCAATGTAGGATAGGTTTCTGAAAAACATCGTGAGTTGGTGCACATTTAAAGGGTTTCTAACTGGCCATTCACTAGTAGGAGTGAGAAAAACATCACGGAGGGGGGGGGGTGAATGCGAGGGCCTGAATTCGGATAGGCAGTGAGTGGCAATGTAGGATGGAAAAAACACCAAGGGATGGTCAGCATGGGGAGGTCAGGAAACATGCGGTGGCAATGTAGGATAGGTTTCTGAAAAACATCGCGGGGTGTGTCGCATTGTAAGTGTTTCTAACAGGCCATTCACTAATAGGAGTAAGAAAAACATCATGGGGTGGTGTGAATCTGAGGGCCTGAATTAGCATAGGCAGTGAGTGGCAATGGAGGATGCAGAAAAGCACCATGGTCTGGTCAGCATGGGGAGGTCAGGAAACATGCGGTGGCAATTTAAGATATTTTACTACTAAACATCGCGGGGTGGTACGCATTGTAAGGGTTTCTAACAGGTCATTCAATCGTAGGAGTGAGAAAAACATTACGGGGTGGTGTGAATTGGAGGGCCTGAATTCGGAGAGGCAGTGAGTGGCAATGTAGGATGGAGAAAAGCACCACGGGGTGGTCAGCATGGGGATGTCAGGAAACATACAGTGGTAATGTAGGATAGGTTTCTGGAAAACATGGCGGTGTATTGCGCATTGTAATGGTTTCTACCAGGCCATTCACTAGTAGGAGTGAGAAAAACATCACGGGGTGTGGTGAATTGGAGGGCCTGAATTACTATAGGCAGTAAGTGACAATACAGGTTGGAGAAAAGCACCATGGGGTGGTCTGCATGGGGAGGTCAGGAAACATGCGGTGGCAATGTCGGATAGGTTTCTCAAAAACATCGAGGGTGGTGCTCATTGTAAGGGTTTCTAAGAGGCCATCATTAGTAGGAGTGTAAAAACATCACAGGAGGGTGTGAATTCGAGGGCCTGAATTCAGATAGGCAGTGAGTGTCAATGTAGGATGGAGAAAACACCAAGGGGTGGTCAGCATGGGGAGGTCAGGAAACATGCGGTGGAATGTAGGATAGGTTTCTGAAAAACATCGCGGGGTGGTACACATTGTAAGGGTTTCTAACAGGCCATTCACTAGTAGGAGTGAGAAAAACATCACGGGGTGGTGTGAATTGGAGGGCCTGAATAAGTATAGACGGTGAGTGGCAATGTAGGATGGAGAAAAGCACCATGAGTTATTCAGCATGAGGAGGTCAGGAAACATGCGGTGACAAGGTAAGATAGGTTTCTGAAAAACATCGCTTTGTGCTGCGCATTGTGAGGGTTTCTAACAGGCCATTCACTAGTAGGAGTGACAAAATCTTCACAGGGGGCTTTGAACCCGAGGGCCTGAATTAGGATAGGCAGTTAGTGGCAATGTAGGATGGAGAAAAGCACCATTGGGTGGTCAGCATGTGGAGGTCAGGAAACATGGGGTGGCAATATAGGATGGGTTTCTGAGAAACATCGAGGGGTGATGTGCATTGTAAGGGTTTCTAACAGGCCATTCACTAGTAGGAGTTAGAAAAACATCAGGAGTGGTGTGAATGGGAGGGCATGAATTACGATAGGCTGTGAGTGGCAGCGTAGGATGGAGAAAAGCACCACGGGTGTGTCAGCATGGGGAAGGCAGGAAACATTCGGTGTCAATATAGGATAGGTTTGTAAAAATATCTAGGGGTGGTTTGCATTGTAAGGGTTTCTAACAGGCCATTCACTAGTAGGAGTGAGAAAAACATCACGGGGTGGTGTGAATCGGAGGGCCTGAATTCGGATAGGCAGTGAGTGACAACGTAGGATAGAGAAAAGCACCATTGGGTGGTCAGCATGTGGAGGTCAGGAAACATGGGGTGGCAATATAGGATGGGTTTATGAAAAACATCGCGGGGTGGTTCGCATTGTAAGGGTTTCTAACAGGCCATTCACTAGTAGGAGTGTGAAAAACATTACAGGAGGGTTTGAATTGGAGGACCTGAATTCGGATAGGCTGTGAGTGGCAATGTAGGATTGAGAAAAGCACCACGGGGTGGTCAGCATTGGGAGGTCAGCAAACATGCAGTGGCAATATAGGATAGGTTTCTGAAAAACATCGCCGGGTGTTGCGGATTGTAAGGTTTGCTAACAGGCCATTCACTAGTAGGAGTGAGAAAATCATCACGGGGTGGTGTGAATCAGAGTGTCTGAATTAGGATAGGCAGTGAGTGGCAATGTAGAATGGAGAAAAGCAACACAGGGTATTAAGCATGGGGAGGTCAGGAAAGATTCGGTGGCAATGTGGGATAGGTTTCTGAAAAACATCGCGGGGTGGTGTACATTGTAAGGGTTTCTAACAGGCCATTCACTAGTAGGAGTGAGAAAAACATCACGGAGTCGTGTGAATCGGAAGGGCTGAATTAGGATAGGCAGTGAGTGGCAAAGTAGGATGGAGAAAAGCACCACGGGGTTTTCAGCATGGGGAGGTCAGGAAACATGCGGTGGCAATGTAGGATAGGTTTCTGAAAAACATCGCGGGGTGGTGAGCCTTGAAAGGATTTTCTAACAATCCATTCACTAGTAGGAGTGAGAAAATCATCACAGGGTGGTTTGAATCTGAGGGCCTGAATTAGGATAGGCAGTGAGTGGCAATGTAGGATGGAGAAAAGCACCACAGGGTGGTGAGCATGGGGAGGTCAGGATACATGCAGTGGCAATGTAGTATAGGTTTCTGAAAAACTTCGCTGTGTGGTGCGCATTTTAAGGGTTTCTAACAGGCCATTCACTAGTAGGAGTGAGGAAAACATCAGGGCGTGGTGTGAATTGGAGGGCCTGAATTAGCATAGGCAGTGATTGGCAATGTATAATGGGGAAAAGAACCACGCGGTGGTTAGAATGGGGAGGTCGGGAAACGAGCGGTGGCAATGAAGGATAGGTTTCTGAAAAACATCGCAGGGTGGTGCGCACTGTAAGGATTTCTAACAGGCCATTCACTAGTAGGAGTGAGAAAAACATCACGGAGTGGGGTGAATCGGAGGGCCTAAATTACGTTAGGCAGTGAGTGACAACATAGGATGGAGAAAACCACCATGGGGAGGTCAGCCTGGGGAGGTCAGGAAACATGCGGTGGCAATGTAAGATAGGTTTCTGAAAAACATTGTACGGTGGTGTGCATTGTAAGGGTTTATAACAGGCCATTAACTAGTAGGAGTGAGAAAAACATCATGGGGTGGTGTGAATCGGAGGGCCTGAATTAGTATAGGCCGTGAGTGGCAATGTAGGATGGAGAAAACACCAACGGGTGATCAGCATGGGGAGGTCAGGAAACATGAGGTGGCAAGGTAGGATACGTTTCTGAAAAACATTGTGGGGTGGTGTGCATTGTAAGGGTTTCTAACAGGCCATTCACTAGTAGGAGTGAGAAAAACATCACAGGGAGCTGTGCATCGGAGGGCCTGAATTAGGATAGGCAGTGAGTGGCAATGTAGGATGGAGAAAACACTAAGGGGTGGTCAGCATGCTGAGGTCAGGAAACATGCTCTGGCAATGTAGGGTAGGTTTCTGAAAAACATCGCGGGGTGGTCCGCATTGTAAGGTTTTCTAACAGGCCATTCACTATTAGGAGTGAGAAAAACATCACGGGATGGTGTGAACCGGAGGGCCTGAATTAGCATAGGCAGTGAGTGGCAATGGAGGATGGAGAAAAGCACCATGGGCTGGTCAGCATGGGGAGGTCAGGAAACATGCGGTGGCAATGTAGGGTAGGTTTCTAAAAAACATCGAAGGGTGGTACGCATTGTAAGGTTTTCTAACAGGTCCTTCAATACTAGGCGTGAGAAAAACATTACGGAGTGGTGTGTATTGGAGGGCCTGAATTCGGATAGGCAGTGAGTGGCAATGTAGAATGGAGAAAACACCAAGGGGTAGTCAGCATGGGGAGGTCAGGAAACATGCGGTGGCAATGTAGGATAGGTTTCTGAAAAACATCGCGGTGTGCTGCGCATTGTAAGGGTTTCTAACAGGCCATTCACTAGTAGGAGTGACAAAATCTTCACAGGGTGGTTTGAACCCGAGGGCCTGAATTAGGATAGGCAGTGAGTGGCAATGTAGGATGGAGAAAAGCACCACGGGGTGGTCATCATGTGAAGGTCAGGAAACATGCAGTGGCAATGTAGGATAGGTTTATGAAAAACATCGAGGGATGATGTGCATTGTAAGGGTTTCTAACAGGCCATTCACTAGTAGGAGTGAGAAAAACATCACAGGGTGGTATGATTTGGAGGGCCTGAATTACGATAGGCAGTGAGTGACAACGTAGGATGGAGAAAAGAACCATTGGGTGGTCAGCATGTGGAGGTCAGGAAACAAGGGGTGGCAATATAGGATAGGTTTCTGAAAAACATCGAGAGGTGGTACGCATTGTAAGGTTTCCTAACAGGTCCTTCAATACTAGGCGTGAGAAAAACATTACGGAGTGGTGTGTATTGGAGGTCCTGAATTCGGATAGGCAGTGAGTGGCAATGTAGGATTTAGAAAAGCACCACGGGGTGGTCAGCATGTGGAGGTCAGGAAACATGCGGTGGCAATGTAGGATAGGTTTCTGAAAAACATCGCGGTGTGGTGCGCATTGAAATGGTTTCTACCAGGCCATTCACTAGAAATAGTGAGAAAAACATCACGGGGTGGGGTGAACCGAGGGCCTGAATTCGGATAGGCAGTGAGTGACAATGTAAGTTGGAGAAAAGCACCACGGGGTGGTCTGCATTGGGAGGTCAGGAAACATGTGGTGTCAATATAGGATAGGTTTGTAAAAATATCTAGGGGTGGTTTGCATTGTAAGGGTTTCTAACAGGCCATTCACTAATAGGAGTGAGAAAAACATCACGGGGTGGTGTGAACCGGAGGGCCTGAATTAGCATGGGCAGTGAGTGGCAATGGAGGATGGAGAAAAGCACCATGGGCTGGTCAGCATGGGGAGGTCAGGAAACATGCGGTGGCAATGTAGGGTAGGTTTCTGAAAAACATCGAGAGGTGGTACGCATTGTAAGGTTTTCTAACAGGTCCTTCAATACTAGGCGTGAGAAAAACATTACGGAGTGGTGTGTATTGGAGGGCCTGAATTCGGATAGGCAGTGAGTGACAACGTAGGATGGAGAAAAGAACCTTTGGGTGGTCAGCATGTGGAGGTCAGGAAACATGCGGTGGCAATGTAGGATAGGTTTCTGAAAAACATCGCGGTGTGGTGCGCATTGTAAGGGTTTCTAAAAGGCCATTCACTAGTAGTAGTGAGAAAAACATCACGGGGTGGGGTGAACCGAGGGCCTGAATTACGATAGGCAGTGAGTGACAATGTAAGTTGGAGAAAAGCACCACGGGGTGGTCTGCATTGGGAGGTCAGGAAACATGCGGTGGCAATATAGGATAGGTTTCTTGAAAACATCGCGGGGTGTTGCGCATTGTAACGGTTTCTAACAGGCCATTCACTAGTAGGAGTGTGAAAAACATCACACGAGGGTGTGAATTGGAGGGCCTGAATTCGGATAGGCAGTGAGTGGCAATGGAGAATGGAGAAAACACCAAGGGGTGGTCAGCATGGGGAGGTCCGGAAACATGCGTTGGCAATGTAGGATAGGTTTTTGAAAAACATCGCGGGGTGGTGCGCATTGAAAGGGTTTCTAACAGGCCATACAAGAGTAGGAGTGAGAAAAACATCACAGGGTGGTGTGAACCGGAGGGCCTGAATTCGGATACGCAGTGTTGCAATGTAGGATCGAGAAAACACCAAGAGGTTGTCAGCATGGGAGTTCAGGAAACATGCGGTGGCAATAAAGGATAGGTTTCTAAAAAACATCGCCGGATGGTGCGATTTGTAAGGTTTTCTAACAGGTCATGCACTAATAGGAATGAGAAAAACATCACGGGGTGGTGTGAATCAGAGGGCCTGAATTAGCATAGGCAGTGAGTTGCAATGGACGTTGGAGAAAAGCCCCACGGGGTGGTCAGCATGGGGAGGTCAGGAAACATGCGGTGGCAATGTAGGATAGGTTTCTGAAAAACATCATGGTGTTGTGCGCATTGTAAGGGTTTCTAACAGACGATTCAGTAGTAAGATTGAGGAATATATCACGGGGTTCTGTGAATAGGAGGGCCTGAATTAGGTTAGGCAGTGAGTGGCAATGTAGGATAGAGAAAAGCACCACGGGGTATTCAGCATGGGGAGGTCAGGAAACATGCGGTTGCAATGTAGGATAGGTTTCTGAAAAACATCGTGAGTTGGTGCACATTTAAAGGGTTTCTAACTGGCCATTCACTAGTAGGAGTGAGAAAAACATCACGGAGGGGGGGGGGTGAATGCGAGGGCCTGAATTCGGATAGGCAGTGAGTGGCAATGTAGGATGGAAAAAACACCAAGGGATGGTCAGCATGGGGAGGTCAGGAAACATGCGGTGGCAATGTAGGATAGGTTTATGAAAATCATCGCGGAGTGGTGTGCATTGAAATGGTTTCTACCAGGCCATACACTAGTAGTAGTGAGAAAAACATCACGGGGTGGGGTGAACCGAGGGCCTGAATTACGATAGGCAGTGAGTGACAATGTAAGTTGGAGAAAAGCACCATGGGGTGGTCTGCATTGGGAGGTCAGGAAACATGCGGTGGCAATATAGGATAGGTTTCTTGAAAACATCGCGGGGTGTTGCGCATTGTAATGGTTTCTAACAGGCCATTCACTAGTACGAGTGTGAAAAACATCACACGAAGGTGTGAATTGGAGGGCCTGAATTCGGATAGGCAGTGAGTGGCAATGTAGAATGGAGAAAACACCAAGGGGTGGTCAGCATGGGTAGGTCCGGAAACATGCGTTGGCAATGTAGGATAGGTTTTTGAAAAACATCGCGGGGTGGTGCGCATTGAAAGTGTTTCTAACAGGCCATACAAGAGTAGGAGTGAGAAAAACATCACAGGGTGGTGTGAACCGGAGGGCCTAAATTCGGATACGCAGTGTTACAATGTAGGATCGAGAAAACACCAAGAGGTTGTCAGCATGGGAGTTCAGGAAACATGCGGTGGCAATATAGGATAGGTTTCTAAAAAACATCGCCGGATGGTGCGATTTGTAAGGTTTTCTAACAGGTCATTCACTAATAGGAATGAGAAAAACATCACGGGGTGGTGTGAATCAGAGGGCCTGAATTAGCATAGGCAGTGAGTTGCAATGGACGTAGGAGAAAAGCCCCACGGGGTGGTCAGCATGGGTAGGTCAGGAAACATGCGGTGGCAATGTAGGATAGTTTTCTGAAAAACATCATGGTGTTGTGCGCATTGTAAGGGTTTCTAATAGACCATTCAGTAGTAAGATTGAGGAATATATCACGGGGTTCTGTGAATAGGAGGGCCTGAATTAGGTTAGGCAGTGAGGGGCAATGTAGGATAGAGAAAAGCACCACGGGGTATTCAGCATGGGGAGGTCAGGAAACATGCGGTTGCAATGTAGGATAGCTTTCTGAAAAACATCGTGAGTTGGTGCGCATTTAAAGGGTTTCTAACTGGCCATTCACTAGTAGGAGTGAGAAAAAGATCACGGAGGGGGGGGTGAACGCGAGGGCCTGAATTCGGATAGGCAGTGAGTGGCAATGTAGGATGGAGAAAACAGCAAGGGATGGTCAGCATGGGGAGGTCAGGAAACATGCGGTGGCAATGTAGGATAGGTTTATGAAAATCATCGCGGAGTGGTGCGCATTGAAATGGTTTCTACCAGGCCATACACTAGTAGTAGTGAGAAAAACATCACGGGGTGGGGTGAACCGAGGGCCTGAATTCGGATAGGCAGTGAGTTACAATGTAAGTTGGAGAAAAGCACCACGGGGTGGTCTGCATTGGGAGGTCAGGAAACATGCGGTGGCAATATAGGATAGGTTTCTTGAAAACATCGCGGGGTGTTGCGCATTGTAATGGTTTCTAACAGGCCATTCACTAGTACGAGTGTGAAAAACATCACACGAAGGTGTGAATTGGAGGGCCTGAATTCAGATAGGCAGTGAGTGGCAATGTAGAATGGAGAAAACAACAAGGGGTGGTCAGCATGGGGAGGTCAGGAAACATGCGGTGGCAATGTAGGATAGGTTTATGAAAAACATCGCGGGGTGGTGCGCATTGAAATGGTTTCTAACAGGCCATTCACTATTAGGAGTAAGAAAAACATCACGGGGTGGGTTGAATCGGAGGGCCTGAATAAGGATAGGCAGTGAGTGGCAATGTAGGATGGAGAAAAGCACCACGGGTTATTCAGCATGGGGAGGTCAGGAAACATGCGCTGGCAAGGTAGGATAGGTTTCTGAAAAACATCGCGGTGTGCTGGGCATTGTAAAGGTTTCTAACAGGCCATTCACTAGTAGGAGTGAAAAAATCTTCACAGGGTGGTTGGAACCTGAGGGCCTGAATTAGGATAGGCAGTGAGTGGCAATGTAGGATGGAGAAAAGCACCACGGGGTGGTCATCATGTGAAGGTCAGGAAACATGCAGTGGCAATGTAGGCTGGTTTCTGAAAAACATCGAGGGGTGATGTGCATTGTAAGGGTTTCTAACAGGCCATTCACTAGTAGGAGTGAGAAAAACATCACAGGGTGGTGTGATTCGGAGGGCCTGAATTATGATAGGCAGTGAGTGACAACGTAGGATGGAGAAAAGAACCATTGGGTGGTCAGCATGTGGAGGTCAGGAAACAAGGGGTGGCAATATAGGATAGGTTTCTGAAAAACATCGCGGGGTGGTTTGCATTGTAAGGGTTTCTATCAGGCCATTCACTAGTAGGAGTGTGAAAAACATTACAGGAGGGTGTGAATTGGAGGACCTGAATTCGGATAGGCAGTGAGTGGCAATGTAGGATTGAGAAAAGCACCACGGGGTGGTCAGCATTGGGAGGTCAGAAAACATGCAGTGGCAATGTAGGATAGGTTTCTGAAAAACATCGCCGGGTCTTGCGCATTGTAAGGTTTGCTAACAGGCCATTCACTAATAGGAGTGAGAAAAACATCACGGGGTGGTGTGAATCGGAGTGTCTGAATTAGAATAGGCAGTGATTGGCATTGTAGGATGGGGAAAAGCACCATGGGGTGGTCAGAATGGGGAGGTCAGGAGACATGGGGTGGCAATGTAGGATAGGTTTCTGAAAAACATCGCGGGGTGGTACGCATTGTAAGGGTTTCTAGGAGGCCATTCACTAGTAGGAGTGAGAAAAACATCACGGGGTGGTGTGAATCGGAGTGTCTGAATTAGGATAGGCAGTGAGTGGCAATGTAGAATGGAGAAAAGCAACACAGGGTATTAAGCATGGGGAGATCAGGAAAGATTCGGTGGCAATGTGGGATAGGTTTCAGAAAAACTTCGCTGTGTGGTGCGGATTTTAAGGGTTTCTAACAGGCCATTCACTAGTAGGAGTGAGGAAAACATCAGGGCGTGGTGTGAATTGGAGGGCCTGAATTAGCATAGGCAGTGATTGGCAATGTATAATGGGGAAAAGAACCACGCGGTGGTCAGAATGGGGAGGTCAGGAAACGAGCGGTGGCAATGTATGATAGGTTTCTGAAAAACATCGCGGGGTGGTGCGCACTGTAAGGATTTCTAACAGGCCATTCACTAGTAGGAGTGAGAAAAACATCACAGAGTGGGGTGAATCGGAGGGCCTAAATTACGTTAGGCAGTGAGTGACAACATAGGATGGAGAAAACCACCATGGGGAGGTCAGCCTGGGGAGGTCAGGAAACATGCGGTGGCAATGTAGGATAGGTTTCTGAAAAACATTGTACGGCGGTGTGCATTGTAAGGGTTTATAACAGGCCATTCACTAGTAGGAGTGAGAATAACATCATGGGGTGGTGTGAATCGGAGGGCCTGAATTAGTATAGGCCGTGAGTGGCAATGTAGGATGGAGAAAACACCAACGGGTGATCAGCATGGGGAGGTCAGGAAACATGAGGTGGCAAGGTAGGATACGTTTCTGAAAAACATTGTGGGGTGGTGTGCTTTGTAAGGGTTTCTAACAGGCCATTCAATAGTAGGAGTGCGAAAAACTTCACAGGGAGCTGTGCATCGGAGGGCCTGAATTAGGATAGGCAGTGAGTGGCAATGTAGGATGGAGAAAACACTAAGGGATGGTCAGCATGCTGAGGTCAGGAAACATGCTGTGGCAATGTAGGGTAGGTTTCTGAAAAACATCGCGGTGTGGTCCGCATTGTAAGGTTTTCTAACAGGCCATTCACTAATAGGAGTGAGAAAAACATCACGGGGTGGTGTGAACTGGAGGGCCTGAATTAGCATGGGCAGTGAGTGGCAATGGAGGATGGAGAAAAGCACCATGGGCTGGTCAGCATGGGGAGGTCAGGAAACATGCGGTGGCAATGTAGGGTAGGTTTCTGAAAAACATCGAGAGGTGGTAGGCATTGTAAGGTTTTCTAACAGGTCCTTCAATACTAGGCGTGAGAAAAACATTACGGAGTGGTGTGTATTGGAGGGCCTGAATTCGGATAGGCAGTGAGTGGCAATGTAGGATGGAGAAAAGCACCACGGGGTGGTCAGCATGTGGAGGTCAGGAAACATGCGGTGGCAATGTAGGATAGGTTTCTGAAAAACATCGCGGTGTGGTGCGCATTGTAAGGGTTTCTAAAAGGCCATTCACTAGTAGTAGTGAGAAAAACATCACGGGGTGGGGTGAACCGAGGGCCTGAATTACGATAGGCAGTGAGTGACAATGTAAGTTGGAGAAAAGTACCACGGGGTGGTCTGCATTGGGAGGTCAGGAAACATGCGGTGGCAATATAGGATAGGTTTCTTGAAAACATCGCGGGGTGTTGCGCATTGTAACGGTTTCTAACAGGCCATTCACTAGTAGGAGTGTGAAAAACATCACACGAGGGTGTGAATTGGGGGGCCTGAATTCGGATAGGCAGTGAGTGGCAATGTAGAATGGAGAAAACACCAAGGGGTGGTCAGCATGGGGAGGTCCGGAAACATGCGTTGGCAATGTAGGATAGGTTTTTGAAAAACATCGCGGGGTGGTGCGCATTGAAAGGGTTTCTAACAGGCCATACCAGAGTAGCAGTGAGAAAAACATCACAGGGTGGTGTGAACCGGAGGGCCTGAATTCGGATACGCAGTGTTGCAATGTAGGATCGAGAAAACACCAAGAGGTTGTCAGCATGGGAGTTCAGGAAACATGCGGTGGCAATATAGGATAGGTTTCTAAAAAACATCGCCGGATGGTGCGATTTGTAAGGTTTTCTAACAGGTCATTCACTAATAGGAATGAGAAAAACATCACGGGGTGGTGTGAATCAGAGGGCCTGAATTAGCATAGGCAGTGAGTTGCAATGGACGTAGGAGAAAAGCCCCACGGGGTGGTCAGCATGGGTAGGTCAGGAAACATGCGGTGGCAATGTAGGATAGGTTTCTGAAAAACATCATGGTGTTGTGCGCATTGTAATGGTTTCTAACAGACCATTCTGTAGTAAGACTGAGGAATATATCACGGGGTTCTGTGAATAGGAGGGCCTGAATTAGGTTAGGCAGTGAGTGGCAATGTAGGATAGAGTAAAGCACCACGGGGTATTCAGCATGGGGAGGTCAGGAAACATGCGGTTGCAATGAAGGATAGGTTTCTGAAAAACATCGTGAGTTGGTGCGCATTTAAAGGGTTTCTAACTGGCCATTCACTAGTAGGAGTGAGAAAAACATCACGGAGGGGGGGCGGTGAAGGCGAGGGCCTGAATTCGGATAGGCAGTGAGTGGCAATGTAGGATGGAGAAAACACCAAGGGATGGTCAGCATGGGGAGGTCAGGAAACATGCGGTGGCCTTGTAGGATAGGTTTATGAAAATCATCGCGGGGTGGTGCGCATTGAAATGGTTTCTTCCCAGGCCATACAATAGTAGTAGTGAGAAAAACATCACGGGGTGGGGTGAACCGAGGGCCTGAATTCGGACAGGCAGTGAGTGACAATGTAAGTTGGAGAAGAGCACCACGGGGTGGTCTGCATTGGGAGGTCAGGAAACATGCGGTGACAATATAGGATAGGTTTCTTGAAAACATCGCGGGGTGTTGCGCATTGTAATGGTTTCTAACAGGCCATTCACTAGTACGAGTGTGAAAAACATCACACGAAGGTGTGACTTGGAGGGCCTGAATTCGGATAGGCAGTGAGTGGCAATGTAGAATGGAGAAAACACCAAGGGGTGGTCAGCATGGGGAGGTCAGGAAACATGCGGTGGCAATGTAGGATAGGTTTATGAAAAACATCGCGGGGTGGTGCGCATTGAAATGGTTTCTAACAGGCCATTCACTAGTAGGAGTGAGAAAAACATCACGGGGTGGGTTGAGTCGGAGGGCCTGAATAAGGATAGGCAGTGAGTGGCAATGTAGGATGGAGAAAAGCACCACGGGTTATTCAGCATGGGGAGGTCAGGAAACAGCGGTGGCAAGGTAGGATAGGTTTCTGAAAAACATCGCGGTGTGCTGCGCATTGTAAGGGTTTCTAACAGGCCATTCACTAGTAGGAGTGACAAAATCTTCACAGGGTGGTTTGAACCCGAGGGCCTGATTTAGGATAGGCAGTGAGTGGCAATGTAGGATGGAGAAAAGCACCACGGGGTTTTCAGCATGGGGATGTCAGCAAACATGCGGTGGCAATGTAGGATAGGTTTCTGAAAAACTTCGCTGTGTGGTGCGCATTTTAAGGGTTTCTAACAGGCCATTCACTAGTAGGAGTGAGGAAAACATCAGGGCGTGGTGTGAATTGGAGGCCCTGAATTAGCATAGGCAGTGATTGGCAATGTATAATGGGAAAAAGAACCATACGGTGGTCAGAATGGGGAGGTCAGGAAACGAGCGGTGGCAATGTAGGATAGGTTTCTGAAAAACATCGCGGGGTGGTGCGCACTGTAAGGATTTCTAACAGGCCATTCCCTAGTAGGAGTGAGAAAAACATCACGGAGTGGGGTGAAACGGAGGGCCTAAATTACGTTAGGCAGTGAGTGACAACATAGGATGGAGAAAACCACCATGGGGAGGTCAGCCTGGGGAGGTCAGGAAACATGCGGTGGCAATGTAGGATAGGTTTCTGAAAAACATTGTAGGGTGGTGTGCATTGTAAGGGTTTATAAAAGGACATTCACTAGTAGGAGTGAGAAAAACATCATGGGGTGGTGTGAATCGGAGGGCCTGAATTAGTATAGGCAGTGAGTGGCAATGTAGGATGGAGAAAACACCAATGGGTGATCAGCATGGGGCGGTCAGGAAACATGCGGTGGCAAGGTAGGGTAGGTTTCTGAAAAACATCGCGGGGTGTGTCGCATTGTAAGTGTTTCTAACAGGCCATTCACTAATAGGAGTAAGAAAAACATCATGGGGTGGTGTGAATCTGAGGGCCTGAATTAGCATAGGCAGTGAGTGGCAATGGAGGATGGAGAAAAGCACCATGGTCTGGTCAGCATGGGGAGGTCAGGAAACATGCGGTGGCAATTTAAGATATTTTACTACTAAACATCGCGGGGTGGTACACATTGTAAGGGTTTCTAACAGGTCATTCAATCGTAGGAGTGAGAAAAACATTACGGGGTGGTACGAATTGGATGGCCTGAATTCGAATAGGCAGTGAGTGGCAATGTAGGATGGAGAAAAGCACCACAGGGTGGTCAGCATGGGGATGTCAGGAAACATACGGTGGTAATGTAGGATAGGTTTCTGGAAAACATGGCGGTGTGTTGCGCATTGTAACGGTTTCTACCAGGCCATTCACTAGTAGGAGTGAGAAAAACATCACGGGGTGGGGTGAATCGGAGGGCCTGAATTACTATAGGCAGTAAGTGACAATATAGGTTGGAGAAAAGCACCATGGGGTGGTCTGCATGGGGAGGTCAGGAAACATGCGGTGGCAATGTCGGATAGGTTTCTCAAAAACATCGAGAGTGGTGCTCATTGTAAGGGTTTCTAAGAGGCCATCATTAGTAGGAGTGTAAAAACATCACAGGAGGGTGTGAATTGGAGGGCCTGAATTCAAATAGGCAGTGAGTGTCAATGTAGGATGGAGAAAACACCAAGGGGTGGTCAGCATGGGGAGGTCAGGAAACATGCGGTGGAATGTAGGATAGGTTTCTGAAAAACATCGCGGGGTGGTACGCATTGCAAGGGTTTTTTACAGGCCATTCACTAGTAGGAGTGAGAAAAACATCACGGGGTGGTGTGAATTGGAGGGCCTGAATAATTACAGACGGTGAGTGGCAATGTAGGATGGAGAAAACACCAAGGGATGGTCAGCATGGGGAAGTCAGGAAACATGCGGTGGCAATGTAGGGTAGGTTTATGAAAATCATCGCGGGGTGGTGCGCATTGAAATGGTTTCTACCAGTCAATTCACTAGTAGTAGTGAGAAAAACATCACGGGGTGGGGTTAACCGAGGCCCTGAATTACGATAGGCAGAGAGTGACAATGTAAGTTGGAGAAAAGCACCACGGGGTGGTCAGCATTGGGAGGTCAGGAAACATGCGGTGGCAATATAGGATAGGTTTCTTGAAAACATCGCGGGGTGTTGCCCATTGTAATATTTTCTAACAGGCCATTCACTAGTACGAGTGTGAAAAACATGGCACGAAGGTGTGAATTGGAGGGCCTGAATTCGGATAGGCAGTGAGTGGCAATGTAGAATGGAGAAAACACCAAGGGGTAGTCAGCATGGGGAGGTCAGGAAACATGCGGTGGCAATGTAGGATAGGTTTCTGAAAAACATCGAGGGGTGATGTGCATTGTACGGGTTTCTAACAGGCCATTCACTAGTAGGAGTGACAAAATCTTCACAGGGTGGTTTGAACCCGAGGGCCTGAGTTAGGATAGGCAGTGAGTGGCAATGTAGGATGGAGAAAAGCACCACGGGGTGGTCATCATGTGATGGTCAGGAAATATGCAGTGGCAATGTAGGATAGGTTTCTGAAAAACATCGAGGGGTGATGTGCATTGTAAGGGTTTCTAACAGGCCATTCACTAGTAGGAGTGAGAAAAACATCACAGGGTGGTGTGATTCGGAGGGCCTGAATTACGATAGGCAGTGAGTGACAACGTAGGATGGAGAAAAGCACCATTGGGTGGTCAGCATGTGGAGGTCAGGAAACAAGGGGTGGCAATATAGGATAAGTTTCTGAAAAACATCGCGGGGTGGTTCGCATTGTAAGGGTTTCTAACAGGCCATTCACTAGTAGGAGTGTGAAAATCATTACAACAGGGTGTGAATTGGAGGACCTGAATTCGGATAGGCAGTGAGTGGCAATGTAGGATTGAGAAAAGCACCACGGGGTGGTCAGCATTTTGAGGTCAGCAAACATGCTGTGGCAATGTAGGATAGGTTTCTGAAAAACATCGCCGGGTGTTGCGCATTGTAAGGTTTGCTAACTGGCCATTCACTAGTAGGAGTGAGAAAATCATCACGGAGTCGTGTGAATCGGAAGGCCTGAATTAGGATAGGCAGTGAGTGTCAATGTAGGATGGAGAAAAGCACCATGGGGTTTTCAGCATGGGGAGGTCAGGAAAGATTCGGTGGCAATGTGGGATAGGTTTCTGAAAAACATCGCGGGGTGATGCACATTGTAAGGGTTTCTAACAGGCCATTCACTAGTAGGAGTGAGAAAATCATCACGGAGTCGTGTGAATCGGAAGGCCTGAATTAGGATAGGCAGTGAGTGGCAATGTAGGATGGAGAAAAGCACCATGGGGTTTTCAGCATGGGGAGGTCAGGAAACATGCGGTGGCAATGTAGGATAGGTTTCTGAAAAACTTCGCTGTGTGGTGCGCATTTTAAGGGTTTCTAACAGGCCATTCACTAGTAGGAGTGAGGAAAACATCAGGGCGTGGTGTGAATTGGAGGGCCTGAATTAGCATAGGCAGTGATTGACAATGTATAATGGGGAAAAGAACCATGCGATGGTCAGAATGGGGAGGTCAGGAAACGAGCGGTGGCAATGTAGGATAGGTTTCTGAAAAACATCGCGGGGTGGTGCGCACTGTAAGGATTTCTAACAGGCCATTCCCTAGTAGGAGTGAGAAAAACATCACGGAGTGGGGTGAATCGGAGGGCCTAAATTACGTTAGGCAGTGAGTGACAACATAGGATGGAGAAAACCACCATGGGGAGGTCAGCCTGGGGAGGTCAGGAAACATGCGGTGGCAATGTAAGATAGGTTTCTGAAAAACATTGTAGGGTGGTGTGCATTGTAAGGGTTTATAACAGGCCATTCACTAGTAGGAGTGAGAAAAACATCATGGGGTGGTGTGAATCGGAGGGCCTGAATTAGGATAGGCAGTGAGTGGCAATGTAGGATGGAGAAAACCACCATGGGGAGGTCAGCCTGGGGAGGTCAGGAAACATGCGGTGGCAATGTAGGATAGGTTTCTGAAAAACATCGCGGGGTGTGTCGCATTGTAAGTGTTTCTAACAGGCCATTCACTAATAGGAGTAAGAAAAACATCATGGGGTGGTGTGAATCTGAGGGCCTGAATTAGCATAGGCAGTGAGTGGCAATGGAGGATGCAGAAAAGCACCATGGTCTGGTCAGCATGGGGAGGTCAGGAAACATGCGGTGGCAATTTAAGATATTTTACTACTAAACATCGCGGGGTGGTACGCATTGTAAGGGTTTCTAACAGGTCATTCAATCGTAGGAGTGAGAAAAACATTACGGGGTGGTGTGAATTGGAGGGCCTGAATTCGGAGAGGCAGTGAGTGGCAATGTAGGATGGAGAAAAGCACCACGGGGTGGTCAGCATGGGGATGTCAGGAAACATACAGTGGTAATGTAGGATAGGTTTCTGGAAAACATGGCGGTGTATTGCGCATTGTAATGGTTTCTACCAGGCCATTCACTAGTAGGAGTGAGAAAAACATCACGGGGTGTGGTGAATCGGAGGGCCTGAATTACTATAGGCAGTAAGTGACAATACAGGTTGGAGAAAAGCACCATGGGGTGGTCTGCATGGGGAGGTCAGGAAACATGCGGTGACAATGTCGGATAGGTTTCTCAAAAACATCGAGGGTGGTGCTCATTGTAAGGGTTTCTAAGAGGCCATCATTAGTAGGAGGGTAAAAACATCACAGGAGGGTGTGAATTCGAGGGCCTGAATTCAGATAGGCAGTGAGTGTCAATGTAGGATGGAGAAAACACCAAGGGGTGGTCAGCATGGGGAGGTCAGGAAACATGCGGTGGAATGTAGGATAGGTTTCTGAAAAACATCGCGGGGTGGTACACATTGTAAGGGTTTCTAACAGGCCATTCACTAGTAGGAGTGAGAAAAACATCACGGGGTGGTGTGAATTGGAGGGCCTGAATAAGTATAGACGGTGAGTGGCAATGTAGGATGGAGAAAAGCACCATGAGTTATTCAGCATGAGGAGGTCAGGAAACATGCGGTGACAAGGTAAGATAGGTTTCTGAAAAACATCGCTTTGTGCTGCGCATTGTGAGGGTTTCTAACAGGCCATTCACTAGTAGGAGTGACAAAATCTTCACAGGGGGCTTTGAACCCGAGGGCCTGAATTAGGATAGGCAGTTAGTGGCAATGTAGGATGGAGAAAAGCACCATTGGGTGGTCAGCATGTGGAGGTCAGGAAACATGGGGTGGCAATATAGGATGGGTTTCTGAGAAACATCGAGGGGTGATGTGCATTGTAAGGGTTTCTAACAGGCCATTCACTAGTAGGAGTTAGAAAAACATCAGGAGTGGTGTGAATGGGAGGGCATGAATTACGATAGGCTGTGAGTGGCAGCGTAGGATGGAGAAAAGCACCACGGGTGTGTCAGCATGGGGAAGGCAGGAAACATGCGGTGTCAATATAGGATAGGTTTGTAAAAATATCTAGGGGTGGTTTGCATTGTAAGGGTTTCTAACAGGCCATTCACTAGTAGGAGTGAGAAAAACATCACGGGGTGGTGTGAATTGGAGGGCCTGAATTCGGATAGGCAGTGAGTGACAACGTAGGATAGAGAAAAGCACCATTGGGTGGTCAGCATGTGGAGGTCAGGAAACATGGGGTGGCAATATAGGATGGGTTTATGAAAAACATCGCGGGGTGGTTCGCATTGTAAGGGTTTCTAACAGGCCATTCACTAGTAGGAGTGTGAAAAACATTACAGGAGGGTTTGAATTGGAGGACCTGAATTCGGATAGGCTGTGAGTGGCAATGTAGGATTGAGAAAAGCACCACGGGGTGGTCAGCATTGGGAGGTCAGCAAACATGCAGTGGCAATATAGGATAGGTTTCTGAAAAACATCGCCGGGTGTTGCGGATTGTAAGGTTTGCTAACAGGCCATTCACTAGTAGGAGTGAGAAAAACATCACGGGGTGGTGTGAATCAGAGTGTCTGAATTAGGATAGGCAGTGAGTGGCAATGTAGAATGGAGAAAAGCAACACAGGGTATTAAGCATGGGGAGGTCAGGAAAGATTCGGTGGCAATGTGGGATAGGTTTCTGAAAAACATCGCGGGGTGGTGCACATTGTAAGGGTTTCTAACAGGCCATTCACTAGTAGGAGTGAGAAAAACATCACGGAGTCGTGTGAATCGGAAGGGCTGAATTAGGATAGGCAGTGAGTGGCAAAGTAGGATGGAGAAAAGCACCACGGGGTTTTCAGCATGGGGAGGTCAGGAAACATGCGGTGGCAATGTAGGATAGGTTTCTGAAAAACATCGCGGGGTGGTGAGCCTTGAAAGGATTTTCTAACAATCCATTCACTAGTAGGAGTGAGAAAATCATCACAGGGTGGTTTGAATCTGAGGGCCTGAATTAGGATAGGCAGTGAGTGGCAATGTAGGATGGAGAAAAGCACCACAGGGTGGTGAGCATGGGGAGGTCAGGATACATGCAGTGGCAATGTAGTATAGGTTTCTGAAAAACTTCGCTGTGTGGTGCGCATTTTAAGGGTTTCTAACAGGCCATTCACTAGTAGGAGTGAGGAAAACATCAGGGCGTGGTGTGAATTGGAGGGCCTGAATTAGCATAGGCAGTGATTGGCAATGTATAATGGGGAAAAGAACCACGCGGTGGTTAGAATGGGGAGGTCGGGAAACGAGCGGTGGCAATGAAGGATAGGTTTCTGAAAAACATCGCGGGGTGGTGCGCACTGTAAGGATTTCTAACAGGCCATTCACTAGTAGGAGTGAGAAAAACATCACGGAGTGGGGTGAATCGGAGGGCCTAAATTACGTTAGGCAGTGAGTGACAACATAGGATGGAGAAAACCACCATGGGGAGGTCAGCCTGGGGAGGTCAGGAAACATGCGGTGGCAATGTAAGATAGGTTTCTGAAAAACATTGTACGGTGGTGTGCATTGTAAGGGTTTATAACAGGCCATTCACTAGTAGGAGTGAGAAAAACATCATGGGGTGGTGTGAATCGGAGGGCCTGAATTAGTATAGGCCGTGAGTGGCAATGTAGGATGGAGAAAACACCAACGGGTGATCAGCATGGGGAGGTCAGGAAACATGAGGTGGCAAGGTAGGATACGTTTCTGAAAAACATTGTGGGGTGGTGTGCATTGTAAGGGTTTCTAACAGGCCATTCACTAGTAGGAGTGAGAAAAACATCACAGGGAGCTGTGCATCGGAGGGCCTGAATTAGGATAGGCAGTGAGTGGCAATGTAGGATGGAGAAAACACTAAGGGGTGGTCAGCATGCTGAGGTCAGGAAACATGCTCTGGCAATGTAGGGTAGGTTTCTGAAAAACATCGCGGGGTGGTCCGCATTGTAAGGTTTTCTAACAGGCCATTCACTATTAGGAGTGAGAAAAACATCACGGGATGGTGTGAACCGGAGGGCCTGAATTAGCATGGGCAGTGAGTGGCAATGGAGGATGGAGAAAAGCACCATGGGCTGGTCAGCATGGGGAGGTCAGGAAACATGCGGTGGCAATGTAGGGTAGGTTTCTAAAAAACATCGAAGGGTGGTACGCATTGTAAGGTTTTCTAACAGGTCCTTCAATACTAGGCGTGAGAAAAACATTACGGAGTGGTGTGTATTGGAGGGACTGAATTCGGATAGGCAGTGAGTGGCAATGTAGGATGGAGAAAAGCACCACGGGGTTGTCAGCATGTGGAGGTCAGGAAACATGCGGTGGCAATGTAGGATAGGTTTCTGAAAAACATCGCGGTGTGGTGCGCATTGTAAGGGTTTCTAAAAGGCCATTCACTAGTAGTAGTGAGAAAAACATCACGGGGTGGGGTGAACCAAGGGCCTGAATTAAGATAGGCAGTGAGTGACAATGTAAGTTGGAGAAAAGCACCACGGGGTGGTCTGCATTGGGAGGTCAGGAAACATGCGGTGGCAATATAGGATAGGTTTCTTGAAAACATCGCGAGGTGTTGCGCATTGTAACGGTTTCTAACAGGCCATTCACTAGTAGGAGTGTGAAAAACATCACACGAGGGTGTGAATTGGAGGGCCTGAATTCGGATAGGCAGTGAGTGGCAATGTAGAATGGAGAAAACACCAAGGGGTGGTCAGCATGGGGAGGTCCGGAAACATGCGCTGGCAATGTAGGATAGGTTTTTGAAAAACATCGCGGGGTGGTGCGCATTGAAAGGGTTTCTAACAGGCCATACAAGAGTAGGAGTGAGAAAAACATCACAGAGTGGTGTGAACCGGAGGGCCTGAATTCGGATACGCAGTGTTGCAATGTAGGATCGAGAAAACACCAAGAGGTTGTCAGCATGGGAGGTCAGGAAACATGCGGTGGCAATGTAGGATAGGTTTCTAAAAAACATCGCCGGATGGTGCGAATTGTAAGGTTTTCTAACAGGTCATTCACTAATAGGAATGAGAAAAACATCACTGGGTGGTGTGAATCAGAAGGCCTGAATTAGCATAGGCAGTGAGTTGCAGTGGAGGTAGGATAAAAGCCTCACGGGGTGGTCAGCATGGGGAGGTCAGGAAACATGCGGTGGCAATGTAGGATAAGTTTCTGAAAAACATCATGGTGTTGTGCGCATTGTAAGGGTTTCTAACAGACCATTCAGTAGTAAGATTGAGGAATATATCACGGGGTTCTCTGAATAGGAGGGCCTGAATTAGGTTAGGCAGTGAGAGGCAATGTAGGATAGAGAAAAGCACCACGGGGTATTCAGCATGGGGAGGTCAGGAAACATGCGGTTGCAATGTAGGATAGGTTTCTGAAAAACATCGTGAGGTGGTGCGCATTTAAAGGGTTTCTAACTGGCCATTCACTAGTAGGAGTGAGATAAACATCACGGAGAGGGGGGGTGAACACGAGGGCCTGAATTCGGATAGGCAGTGAGTGGCAATGTAGGATGGAGAAAACACCAAGGGATGGTCTGCATGGGGAGGTCAGGAAACATGCAGTGGCAATGTAGGATAGGTTTATTAAAATCATCGCGGGGTGGTGCGCATTGAAATGGTTTCTACCAGGCCATTCACTAGTAGTAGTGAGAAAAACATCACGGGGTGGGGTGAACCGAGGGCCTGAATTCGGATAGGCAGTGAGTGACAATGTAAGTTGGAGAAAAGCACCACGGGGTGGTCTGCATTGGGAAGTCAGGAAACATGCGGTGGCAATATAGGATAGGTTTCTTGAAAACTTCGCGGGGTGTTGCGCATTGTAATGGTTTCTAACAGGCCATTCACTAGTACGAGTGTGAAAAACATCACACGAGGGTGTGAATTGGAGGGCCTGAATTCGGATAGGCAGTGAGTGGCAATGTAGAATGGAGAAAACACCAAGGGGTGGTCATCACGGGGAGGTCAGGAAACATGCGGTGGCAATGTAGGATATGTTTATGAAAAACATCGCGGGGTGGTGCGCATTGAAATGGTTTCTAACAGGCCATTCACTAGTAGGAGTGAGAAAAGCATCACGGGGTGGGTTGAATCGGAGGGCCTGAATAAGGATAGGCAGTGAGTGGCAATGTAGGATGGAAAAAAGCACCACGGGTTATTCAGCATGGGGAGGTCAGGAAACATGCGGTGGCAAGGTAGGATAGGTTTCTGAAAAACATCGCGGTGTGCTGCGCATTGTAAGGGTTTCTAACAGGCCATTCACTAGTAGGAGTGACAAAATCTTCACAGGGTGGTTTGAACCCGAGGGCCTGAATTAGGATAGGCAGTGAGTGGCAATGTAGGATGGAGAAAAGCACCACGGGGTGGTCATCATGTGAAGGTCAGGAAACATGCAGTGGCAATGTAGGATAGGTTTATGAAAAACATCGAGGGATGATGTGCATTGTAAGGGTTTCTAACAGGCCATTCACTAGTAGGAGTGAGAAAAACATCACAGGGTGGTATGATTTGGAGGGCCTGAATTACGATAGGCAGTGAGTGACAACGTAGGATGGAGAAAAGAACCATTGGGTGGTCAGCATGTGGAGGTCAGGAAACAAGGGGGGGCAATATAGGATAGGTTTCTGAAAAACATCGCGGGGTGGTTTGCATTGTAAGGGTTTCTAACAGGCCATTCACTAGTCTGAGTGTGAAAAACATTACAGGAGGGTGTGAATTGGAGGACCTGAATTCGCATAGGCAGTGAGTGACAATGTAGGATTGAGAAAAGCACCACGGGGTGGTCAGCATTTTGAGGTCAGCAAACATGCATTGGCAATGTAGGATAGGTTTCTGAAAAACATCGCCGGGTGTTGCGCATTGTAAGGTTTGCTAACAGGCCATTCACTAGTAGGAGTGAGAAAAACATCACGGGGTGGTGTGAATCGGAGTGTCTGAATTAGAATAGGCAGTGATTGGCAATGTAGGATGGGGAAAAGCACCATGGGGTGGTCAGAATGGGGAGGTCAGGAGACATGGGGTGGCAATGTAGGATAGGTTTCTGAAAAACATCGCGGGGTGGTACGCATTGTAAGGGTTTCTAGGAGGCCATTCACTAGTAGGAGTGAGAAAAACATCACGGGGTGGTGTGAATCGGAGTGTCTGAATTAGGATAGGTAGTGAGTGGCAATGGAGGATGGAGAAAAGCAACA
This sequence comes from Cavia porcellus, assembly GCF_034190915.1. Taxonomy (NCBI): domain Eukaryota; kingdom Metazoa; phylum Chordata; class Mammalia; order Rodentia; family Caviidae; genus Cavia; species Cavia porcellus. Next base: position 9,153,435 of record NW_026947518.1, read on the forward strand.
CAGGGTATTAAGCACGGGGAGGTCAGGAAAGATTCGGTGGCAATGTGGGATAGGTTTCTGAAAAACATCGCGGGGTGATGCACATAGTAAGGGTTTCTAACAGGCCATTCACTAGTAGGAGTGAGAAAATCATCACGGAGTCGTGTGAATCGGATGGCCTGAATTAGGATAGGCAGTGAGTGGCAATGTAGGATGGAGAAAAGCACCAAGGGGTTTTCAGCATCGGGAGGTCAGGAAACATGCGGTGGCAATGTAGGATAGTTTTCTGAAAAACATCGCATGGTGGTGAGCCTTGTAACTGTTTCTAACAGTCCATTCACTAGAAGGAGTGAGAAAATCATCATAGGGTGGTTTAAATCTGAGGGCCTCAATTAGGATAGGCAGTGAGTGGCAATGTAGGATGGAGAAAAGCACCACACGGTGGTGAACATGGGGAGGTCAGGAAACATGCGGTGGCAATGTAGGATAGGTTTCTGAAAAACTTCGCTGTGTGGTGCGCATTTTAAGGGTTTCTAACAGACCATTCACTAGTAGGAGTGAGGAAAACATCAGGGCGTGGTGTGAATTGGAGGGCCTGAATTAGCATAGGCAGTGATTGGCAATGTATAATGGGGAAAAGAACCACGCGGTGGTCAGAATGGGGAGGTCAGGAAACGAGCGGTGGCAATGTAGGATAGGTTTCTGAAAAACATCGCGGGGTGGTGCGCACTGTAAGGATTTCTAACAGGCCATTCCCTAGTAGGAGTGAGAAAAACATCACGGAGTGGGGTGAATCGGAGGGCCTAAATTACGTTAGGCAGTGAGTGACAACATAGGATGGAGAAAACCACCATGGGGAGGTCAGCCTGGGGAGGTCAGGAAACATGCGGTGGCAATGTAGGATAGGTTTCTGAAAAACATTGTAGGGTGGTGTGCATTGTAAGGGTTTATAAAAGGACATTCACTAGTAGGAGTGAGAAAAACATCATGGGGTGGTGTGAATCGGAGGGCCTGAATTAGGATAGGCAGTGAGTGGCAATGTAGGATGGAGAAAACCACCATGGGGAGGTCAGCCTGGGGAGGTCAGGAAACATGCGGTGGCAATGTAGGATAGGTTTCTGAAAAACATCGCGGGGTGTGTCGCATTGTAAGTGTTTCTAACAGGTCATTCACTAATAGGAGTAAGAAAAACACAATGGGGTGGTGTGAATCTGAGGGCCTGAATTAGCATAGGCAGTGAGTGGCAATGGAGGATGGAGAAAAGCACCATGGTCTGGTCAGCATGGGGAGGTCAGGAAACATGCGGTGGCAATTTAAGATATTTTACTACTAAACATCGCGGGGTGGTACGCATTGTAAGGGTTTCTAACAGGTCATTCAATCGTAGGAGTGAGAAAAACGTTACAGGGTGCTGTGAATTGGAGGGCCTGAATTACGATAGGCAGTGAGTGACAATATAGGTTGGAGAAAAGCACCACGGGGTGGTCTGCATGGGGAGGTCAGGAAACATGCGGTGGCAATGTCGGATGGGTGTCTCAAAAACATCGAGAGTTTTGCTCATTGTAAGGGTTTCTAAGAGGCCATCATGAGTAGGAGTGTAAAAACATCACAGGAGGGTGTGAATTGGAGGGTCTAAATTCGGATAGGCAGTGAGTGTCAATGTAGGATGGAGAAAACACCAAGGGGTGGTCAGCATGGGGAGGTCAGGAAACATGCGGTGGAATGTAGGATAGGTTTCTGAAAAACATCGCGGGGTGGTACACATTGTAAGGGTTTCTAACAGGCCATTCACTAGTAGGAGTGAGAAAAACATCACGGGGTGGTGTGAATTGGAGGGCCTGAATAAGTATAGACGGTGAGTGGCAATGTAGGATGGAGAAAAGCACCATGAGTTATTCAGCATGAGGAGGTCAGGAAACATGCGGTGACAAGGTAAGATAGGTTTCTGAAAAACATCGCTTTGTGCTGCGCATTGTGAGGGTTTCTAACTTGCCATTCACTAGTAGGAGTGACAAAATCTTCACAGGGGGCTTTGAACCCGAGGGCCTGAATTAGGATAGGCAGTTAGTGGCAATGTAGGATGGTGAAAAGCACCACGGGGTGGTCAGCATGTGGAGGTCAGGAAACATGCAGTGGCAATGTAAGATAGGTTTCTGAAAAACATCGAGGGGTGATGTGCATTGTAAGGGTTTCTAACAGGCCATTCACTAGTAGGAGTTAGAAAAACATCAGGAGTGGTGTGAATGGGAGGGCATGAATTACAATAGGCTGTGAGTGGCAACGTAGGATGGAGAAAAGCACCACGGGTGTGTCAGCATGGGGAAGGCAGGAAACATGCGGTGTCAATATAGGATAGGTTTGTAAAAATATCTAGGGGTGGTTTGCATTGTAAGGGTTTCTAACAGGCCATTCACTAGTAGGAGTGAGAAAAACATCACGGGGTGGTGTGAATCGGAGGGCCTGAATTCGGATAGGCAGTGAGTGACAACGTAGGATGGAGAAAAGCACCATTGGGTGGTCAGCATGTGGAGGTCAGGAAACATGGGGTGGCAATATAGGATGGGTTTACGAAAAACATCGCGGGGTGGTTCGCATTGTAAGGGTTTCTAACAGGCCATTCACTAGTAGGAGTGTGAAAAACATTACAGGAGGGTGTGAATTGGAGGACCTGAATTCGGATAGGCTGTGAGTGGCAATGTAGGATTGAGAAAAGCACCACGGGGTGGTCAGCATTGGGAGGTCACCAAACATGCAGTGGCAATATAGGATAGGTTTCTGAAAAACATCGCCGGGTGTTGCGCATTGTAAGGTTTGCTAACAGGCCATTCACTAGTAGGAGTGAGAAAAACATCACGGGGTGGTGTGAATCGGAGTGTCTGAATTAGTATAGGCAGTGAGTGACAATGTAGGATGGAGAAAAGAACCATTGGGTGGTCAGCATGTGAAGGTCAGGAAACATGCAGTGGCAATGTAGGATAGGTTTCTGAAAAACATCGAGGGGTGATGTGCATTGTAAGGGTTTCTAACAGGCCATTCACTAGTAGGAGTGAGAAAAACATCACAGGGTGGTGTGATTCGGAGGGCCTGAATTACGATAGGCAGTGAGTGACAACGTAGGATGGAGAAAAGAACCATTGGGTGGTCAGCATGTGGAGGTCAGGAAACAAGTTGTGGCAATATAGGATTGGTTTCTGAAAAACATCGCCGGGTGTTGCGCATTGTAAGGTTTGCTAAAAGGCCATTCACTAGTAGGAGTGAGAAAAACATCACGGGGTGGTGTGAATCGGAGTGTCTGAATTAGAATAGGCAGTGATTGGCATTGTAGGATGGGGAAAAGCACCACGGGGTGGTCAGAATGGGGATGTCAGGAGACATGGGGTGGCAATGTAGGATAGGTTTCTGAAAAACATCGTGGGGTGGTACGCATTGTAAGGGATTCTAGGAGGCCATTCACTAGTAGGAGTGAGAAAAACATCACGGGGTGGTGTGAATCGGAGTGTCTGAATTAGGATAGGCAGTGAGTGGCAATGTAGAATGGAGAAAAGCAACATAGGGTATTAAGCATGGGGAGATCAGGAAAGATGCGGTGGCAATGTGGGATAGGTTTCTGAAAAACATCACGGGGTGATGCACATTGTAAGGATTTCTAACAGGCCATTCACTAGTAGGAGTGAGAAAAACATCACGGAGTCGTGTGAATCGGAAGGGCTGAATTAGGATAGGCAGTGAGTGGCAATGTAGGATGGAGAAAAGCACCACAGGGTTTTCAGCATGGGGAGGTCAGGAAACATGCGGTGGCAATGTAGGATAGGTTTCTGAAAAACTTCGCTGTGTGGTGCGCATTTTAAGGGTTTCTAACAGGCCATTCACTAGTAGGATTGAGGAAAACATCAGGGCGTGGTGTGAATTGGAGGGCCTGAATTAGCATAGGCAGTGATTGGCAATGTATAATGGGGAAAAGAACCACGCGGTTGTCAGAATGGGGAGGTCAGGAAACGAGCGGTGGCAATGTAGGATAGGTTTCTGAAAAACATCGCGGGGTGGTGCGCACTGTAAGGATTTCTAACAGGCCATTCACTAGTAGGAGTGAGAAAAACATCACGGAGTGGGGTGAATCGGAGGGCCTAAATTACGTTAGGCAGTGAGTGACAACATAGGATGGAGAAAACCACCATGGGGAGGTCAGCCTGGGGAGGTCAGGAAACATGCGGTGGCAATGTAGGATAGGTTTCTGAAAAACATTGTAGGGTGGTGTGCATTGTAAGGGTTTATAACAGGCCATTCACTAGTAGGAGTGAGAAAATCATCATGGAGTGGTGTGAATCAGATGGCCTGAATTAGTATAGGCAGTGAGTGGCAATGTAGGATGGAGAAAACACCAACGGGTGATCAGCATGGGGAGGTCAGGAAACATACAGTGGCAAAGTAGGGTAGGTTTCTGAAAAACATCGCGGGGTGTGTCGCATTGTAAGTGTTTCTAACAGGCCATTCACTAATAGGAGTATGAAAAACATCATGGGGTGGTGTGAATCTGAGGGCCTGAATTAGCATAGGCAGTGATTGGCAATGGAGGATGGAGAAAAGCACCATGGTCTGGTCAGCATGGGGAGGTCAGGAAACATGCGGTGGCAATTTAGGATATTTTACTACTAAACATCGCGGGGTGGTACGCATTGTAAGGGTTTCTAACAGGTCATTCAATCGTAGGAGTGAGAAAAACATTACGGGGTGGTGTGAATCGGAGGGCCTGAATTCGTATAGGCAGTGAGTGGCAATGTAGGATGGAGAAAAGCACCACAGGGTGGTCAGCATGGGGATGTCAGGAAACATACGGTGGTAATGTAGGATAGGTTTCTGGAAAACATGGCGGTGTGTTGCGCATTGTAACGGTTTCTACCAGGGAATTCACTAGTAGGAGTGAAAAAAACATCACGGGGTGGGGTGAATCGGAGGGCCTGAATTACTATAGGCAGTAAGTGACAATACAGGTTGGAGAAAAGCACCACGGGGTGGTCAGAATGGGAAGGTCAGGAAACATGCGGTGGCAATGTCGGATAGGTTTCTCAAAAACATCGAGGGTGGTGCTCATTGTAAGGCTTTCTAAGAGGCCATCATTAGTAGGAGTGTAAAAACATCACAGGAGGGTGTGAATTGGAGGGCCTGAATTCGGATAGGCAGTGAGTGTCAATGTAGGATGGAGAAAACACCAAGGGGTGTTCAGCATGGGGAGGTCAGGAAACATGCGGTGGAATGTAGGATAGGTTTCTGAAAAACATCGCGGGGTGGTACGCATTGTAAGGGTTTCTAACAGGCCATTCACTAGTAGGAGTGAGAAAAACATCACGGGGTGGTGTGAATTGGAGGGCCTGAATAAGTACAGACGGTGAGTGGCAATGTAGGATGGAGAAAAGCACCATGTGTTATTCAGCATGAGGTGGTCAGGAAACATGCGGTGACAAGGTAAGATAGGTTTCTGAAAAACATCGCTTTGTGCTGCGCATTGTGAGGGTTTCTAACAGGCCATTCACTAGTATGAGTGACAAAATCTTCACAGGGGGCTTTGAACCCGAAGGCCTGAATTAGGATAGGCAGTTAGTGGCAATGTAGGATGGAGAAAAGCACCACGGGGTGGTCAGCATGTGGAGGTCAGGAAACATGCAGTGGCAATGTAGGATAGATTTCTGAAAAACATCGAGGGGTGATGTGCATTGTAAGGGTTTCTAACAGGCCATTCACTAGTAGGAGTGAGAAAAACATCACGGGGTGGTGTGATTCGGAGGGCCTGAATTACGATAGGCAGTGAGTGACAACGTAGGATGGAGAAAAGCACCATTGGGTGGTCAGCATGTGGAGGTCAGGAAACAAGGGGTGGCAATATAGGATAGGTTTCTGAAAAACAACGCGGGGTGGTTCGCGTTGTAAGGGTTTCTAACAGGCCATTCACTAGTAGGAGTGTGAAAAACATTACAGGAGGGTGTGAATTGGAGGACCTGAATTCGGATAGGCAGTGAATGGGAATGTAGGATTGAGAAAAGCACCACGGGGTGGTCAGCATTGGGAGGTCAGGAAACATGCAGTGGCAATGTAGGATAGGTTTCTGAAAAACATCGCGGGGTGTTGCGCATTGTAAGGTTTGCTAACAGGCCATTCACTAGTAGGAGTGAGAAAAACATCACGGGGTGGTGTGAATCAGAGTGTCTGAATTAGAATAGGCAGTGATTGGCAATGTAGGATGGGGAAAAGCACCACGGGGTGGTCAGAATGGGGATGTCAGGAGACATGGGGTGGCAATGTAGGATAGGTTTCTGAAAAACATCGTGGGGTGGTACGCATTGTAAGGGATTCTAGGAGGCCATTCACTAGTAGGAGTGAGAAAAACATCACGGGGTGGTGTGAATCGGAGTGTCTGAATTAGGATAGGCAGTGAGTGGCAATGTAGAATGGAGAAAAGCAACACAGGGTATTAAGCATGGGGAGGTCAGAAAAGATTCGGTGGCAATGTGGGATAGGTTTCTGTAAAACATCGCTGGGTGGTGCACATTGTAAGGGTTTCTAACAGGCCATTCACTAGTAGGAGTGAGAAAAACATCACGGAGTCTTGTGAATCGGAAGGCCTGAATTAGGATAGGCAGTGAGTGGCAATGTAGCATGGAGAAAAGCACCACGGGGTGGTCAGCATGTGGAGGTCAGGAAACATGCAGTGGCAATGTAGGATAGGTTTCTGAAAAACATCGAGGGGTGATGTGCATTGTAAGGGTTTCTAACAGGCCATTCACTAGTAGGAGTTAGAAAAACATCAGGAGTGGTGTGAATGGGAGGGCATGAATTACGATAGGCTGTGAGTGGCAACGTAGGATGGAGAAAAGCACCATTGGGTGGTCAGCATGTGGAGGTCAGGAAACATGGGGTGACAATATAGGATGGGTTTATGAAAAACATCGCGGGGTGGTTCGCATTGTAAGGGTTTCTAACAGGCCATTCACTAGTAGGAGTGTGAAAAACATTACAGGAGGGTGTGAATTGGAGGACCTGAATTCGGATAGGCTGTGAGTGGCAATGTAGGATTGAGAAAAGCACCACGGGGTGGTCAGCATTGGGAGGTCAGCAAACATGCAGTGGCAATATAGGATAGGTTTCTGAAAAACATCGCCGGGTGTTGCGGATTGTAAGGTTTGCTAACAGGCCATTCACTAGTAGGAGTGAGAAAAACATCACGGGGTGGTGTGAATCGGAGTGTCTGAATTAGGATAGGCAGTGAGTGGCAATGTAGAATGGAGAAAAGCACCACGGGGTTTTCAGCATGGGAAGGTCAGGAAACATGCGGTGGCAATGTAAGATAAGTTTCTGAAAAACATCGCGGGGTGGTGAGCCTTGTAATGGTTTCTAACCGTCCATTCACTAGTAGGAGTGAGAAAATCATCACAGGGTGGTTTGAATCTGAGGGCCTGAATTAGGATAGGCAGTGAGTGGCAATGTAGGATGGAGAAAAGCACCACAGGGTGGTGAGCATGGCGAGGTCAGGATGCATGCAGTGGCAATGTAGTATAGGTTTCTGAAAAACTTCGCTGTGTGGTGCGCATTTTAAGGGTTTCTAACAGGCCATTCACTAGTAGGAGTGAGGAAAACATCAGGTCGTGGTGTGAATTGGAGGGCCTGAATTAGCATAGGCAGTGATTGGCAATGTATAATGGGGAAAAGAACCACGCGGTGGTCAGAATGGGGAGGTCGGGAAACGAGCGGTGGCAATGTAGGATAGGTTTCTGAAAAACATCGCGGGGTGGTGCGCACTGTAAGGATTTCTAACAGGCCATTCACTAGTAGGAGTGAGAAAAACATCACGGAGTGGGGTGAATCGGAGGGCCTAAATTACGTTAGGCAGTGAGTGACAACATAGGATGGAGAAAACCACCATGGGGAGGTCAGCCTGGGGAGGTCAGGAAACATGCGGTGGCAATGTAGGATAGGTTTCTGAAAAACATTCTACGGTGGTGTGCATTGTAAGGGTTTATAACAGGCCATTCACTAGTAGGAGTGAGAAAAACATCATGGGGTGGTGTGAATCGGAGGGCCTGAATTAGTATAGGCCGTGAGTGGCAATGTAGGATGGAGAAAACACCAACGGGTGATCAGCATGGGGAGGTCAGGAAACATGAGGTGGCAAGGTAGGATAAGTTTCTGAAAAACATTGTGGGGTGGTGTGCATTGTAAGGGTTTCTAACAGGCCATACACTAGTAGGAGTGAGAAAAACATCACAGGGAGCTGTGCATCGGAGGGCCTGAATTAGGATAGGCAGTGAGTGGCAATGTAGGATGGAGAAAACACTAAGGGGTGGTCAGCATGCTGAGGTCAGGAAACATGCTGTGGCAATGTAGGGTAGGTTTCTGAAAAACATCGCGGGGTGGTCCGCATTGTAAGGTTTTCTAACAGGCCATTCACTATTAGGAGTGAGAAAAACATCACGGGATGGTGTGAACCGGAGGGCCTGAATTAGCATGGCAGTGAGTGGCAATGTAGGATGGAGAAAAGCACCATGGGCTGGTCAGCATGGGGAGGTCAGGAAACATGCGGTGGCAATGTAGGGTAGGTTTCTGAAAAACATCGAGGGGTGGTACGCATTGTAAGGTTTTCTAACAGGTCCTTCAATACTAGGCGTGAGAAAAACATTACGGAGTGGTGTGTATTGGAGGGCCTGAATTACGATAGGCAGTGAGTGACAACGTAGGATGGAGAAAAGAACCATTGGGTGGTCAGCATGTGGAGGTCAGGAAACATGCGGTGGCAATGTAGGATAGGTTTCTGAAAAACATCGCGGTGTGGTGCGCATTGTAAGGGTTTCTAAAAGGCCATTCACTAGTAGTAGTGAGAAAAACATCACGGGGTGGGGTGAACCGAGGGCCTGAATTACGATAGGCAGTGAGTGACAATGTAATTTGGAGAAAAGCACCACGGGGTGGTCTGCATTGGGAGGTCAGGAAACATGCGATGGCAATATAGGATAGGTTTCTTGAAAACATCGCGGGGTGTTGCGCATTGTAACGGTTTCTAACTGGCCATTCACTAGTAGGAGTGTGAAAAACATCACACGAGGGTGTGAATTGGAGGGCCTGAATTCGGATAGGCAGTGAGTGGCAATGTAGAATGGAGAAAACACCAAGGGGTGGTCAGCATGGGGAGGTCCGGAAACATGCGCTGGCAATGTAGGATAGGTTTTTGAAAAACATCGCGGGGTGGTGCGCATTGAAAGGGTTTCTAACAGGCCATACAAGAGTAGGAGTGAGAAAAACATCACAGGGTTGTGTGAACCGGAGGGCCTGAATTCGGATACGCAGTGTTGCAATGTAGGATCGAGAAAACACCAAGAGGTTGTCAGCATGGGAGGTCAGGAAACATGCGGTGGCAATATAGGATAGGTTTCTAAAAAACATCGCTGGATGGTGCGAATTGTAAGGTTTTCTAACATGTCATTCACTAATAGGAATGAGAAAAACATCACGGGGTGGTGTGAATCAGAAGGACTGAATTAGCATAGGCAGTGAGTTGCAATGGAGGTAGAAGAAAAGCCTCACGGGGTGGTCAGCATGGGGAGGTCAGGAAACATGCGGTGGCAATGTAGGATAAGTTTCTGAAAAACATCATGGTGTTGTGCGCATTGTAAGGGTTTCTAACAGACCATTCAGTAGTAAGATTGAGGAATATATCACGGGGTTCTCTGAATAGGAGGGCCTGAATTAGGTTAGGCAGTGAGTGGCAATATAGGATAGAGAAAAGCACCACGGGGTATTCAGCATGGGGAGGTCAGGAAACATGCGGTTGCAATGTAGGATAGGTTTCTGAAAAACATCGTGAGGTGGTTCGCATTTAAAGGGTTTCTAACTGGCCATTCACTAGTAGGAGTGAGAAAAACATCACGGAGGGGGGGGTGAACACGAGGGCCTGAATTCGGATAGGCAGTGAGTGGCAATGTAGGATGGAGAAAACACCAAGGGATGGTCAGCATGGGGAGGTCAGGAAACATGCAGTGGCAATGTAGGATAGGTTTTTGAAAATCATCGCGGGGTGGTGCGCATTGAAATGGTTTCGACCAGGCCATTCACTAGTAGTAGTGAGAAAAACATCACGGGGTGGGGTGAACCGAGGGCCTGAATTCGGATAGGCAGTGAGTGACAATGTAAGTTGGAGAAAAGCACCACGGGGTGGTCTGCATTGGGAGGTCAGGAAATATGCGGTGGCAATAAAGGATAGGTTTCTTGAAAACATCGCGGGGTGTTGCGCATTGTAATGGTTTCTAACAGGTCATTCACTAGTACAAGTGTGAAAAACATCACACGAAGGTGTGAATTGGAGGGCCTGAATTCGGATAGGCAGTGAGTGGCAATGTAGAATGGAGAAAAAACCAAGGGGTGGTCATCATGGGGAGGTCAGGAAACATGCGGTGGCAATGTAGGATATGTTTATGAAAAACATCGCGGGGTGGTGCGCATTGAAATGGTTTCTAACAGGCCATTCACTAGTAGGAGTGAGAAAAACATCACGGGGTGGGTTGAATCGGAGGGCCTGAATAAGGATAGGCAGTGAGTGGCAATGTAGGATGGAGAAAAGCACCACGGGTTATTCAGCATGGGGAGGTCAGGAAACATGCGGTGGCAATGTGGGATAGGTTTCTGAAAAACATCGCGGTGTGCTGCGCATTGTAAGGGTTTCTAACAGGCCATTCACTAGTAGGAGTGACAAAATCTTCACAGGGTGGTTTGAACCCGAGGGTCTGAATTAGGATAGGCAGTGAGTGGCAATATAGGATGGAGAAAAGCACCACGGGGTGGTCATCATGTGAAGGTCAGGAAACATGCAGTGGCAATGTAGGATAGGTTTATGAAAAACATCGAGGGGTGATGTGCATTGTAAGGGTTTCTAACAGGCCATTCACTAGTAGGAGTGAGAAAAACATCACAGGGTGGTGTGATTCAGAGGGCCTGAATTACGATAGGCAGTGAGTGACAACGTAGGATGGAGAAAAGAACCATTGGGTGGTCAGCATGTGGAGGTCAGGAAACAAGGGGTGGCAATATAGGATAGGTTTCTGAAAAACATCGCGGGGTGGTTTGCATTGTAAGGGTTTCTAACAGGCCATTCACTAGTCTGAGTGTGAAAAACATTACAGGAGGGTGTGAATTGGAGGACCTGAACTCGGATAGGCAGTGAGTGGCAATGTAGGATTGAGAAAAGCACCACGGGGTGGTCAGCATTGGGAGGTCAGCAAACATGCAGTGGCAATGTAGGATAGGTTTCTGAAAAACATCGCCGGGTGTTGCGCATTGTAAGGTTTGCTAAAAGGCCATTCACTAGTAGGAGTGAGAAAAACATCACGGGGTGGTGTGAATCGGAGTGTCTGAATTAGAATAGGCAGTGATTGGCATTGTAGGATGGGGAAAAGAACCATGGGGTGGTCAGAATGGGGAGGTCAGGAAACAAGGGGTGGCAATATAGGATAGGTTTCTGAAAAACATCGCGGGGTGGTACGCATTGTAAGGGTTTCTAGGAGGCCATTCACTAGTAGGAGTGAGAAAAACATCACGGGGTGGTGTGAATCGGAGTGTCTGAATTAGGATAGGCAGTGAGTGGCAATGTAGAATGGAGAAAAGCAACACAGGGTATTAAGCATGGGGAGATCAGGAAAGATGCGGTGGCAATGTGGGATAGGTTTCTGAAAAACATCACGGGGTGATGCACATTGTAAGGGTTTCTAACAGGCCATTCTCTAGTAGGAGTGAGAAAAACATCACGGAGTCGTGTGAATCGGAAGGGCTGAATTAGGATAGGCAGTGAGTGGCAATGTAGGATGGAGAAAAGCACCACGGGGTTTTCAGCATGGGGAGGTCAGGAAACATGCGGTGGCAATGTAGGATAGGTTTCTGAAAAACATTGTAGGGTGGTGTGCATTGTAAGGGTTTATAACAGGCCATTCACTAGTAGGAGTGAGAAAATCATCATGGGGTGGTGTGAATCGGACGGCCTGAATTAGTATAGGCAGTGAGTGGCAATGTAGGATGGAGAAAACACCAACGGGTGATCAGCATGGGGAGGTCAGGAAACATACAGTGGCAAGGTAGGGTAGGTTTCTGAAAAACATCGCGGGGTGTGTCGCATTGTAAGTGTTTCTAACAGGCCATTCACTAATAGGAGTAAGAAAAACATCATGGGGTGGTGTGAATCTGAGGGCCTGAATTAGCATAGGCAGTGATTGGCAATGGAGGATTGAGAAAAGCACCATGGTCTGGTCAGCATGGGGAGGTCAGGAAACATGCGGTGGCAATTTAAGATATTTTACTACTAAACATCGCGGGGTGGTACGCATTGTAAGGGTTTCTAACAGGTCATTCAATCGTAGGAGTGAGAAAAACATTACGGGGTGGTGTGAATTGGAGGGCCTGAATTCGTATAGGCAGTGAGTGGCAATGTAGGATGGAGAAAAGCACCACAGGGTGGTCAGCATGGGGATGTCAGGAAACATACGGTGGTAATGTAGGATAGGTTTCTGGAAAACATGGCGGTGTGTTGCGCATTGTAACGGTTTCTACCAGGGAATTCACTAGTAGGAGTGAAAAAAACATCACGGGGTGGGGTGAATCGGAGGGCCTGAATTACTATAGGCAGTAAGTGACAATACAGGTTGGAGAAAAGCACCACGGGGTGGTCAGAATGGGGAGGTCAGGAAACATGCGGTGGCAATGTCGGATAGGTTTCTCATAAACATCGAGGGTGGTGCTCATTGTAAGGCTTTCTAAGAGGCCATCATTAGTAGGAGTGTAAAAACATCACAGGAGGGTGTGAATTGGAGGGCCTGAATTCGGATAGGCAGTGAGTGTCAATGTAGGATGGAGAAAACACCAAGGGGTGTTCAGCATGGGGAGGTCAGGAAACATGCGGTGGAATGTAGGATAGGTTTCTGAAAAACATCGCGGGGTGGTACGCATTGTAAGGGTTTCTAACAGGCCATTCACTAGTAGGAGTGAGAAAAACATCACGGGGTGGTGTGAATTGGAGGGCCTGAATAAGTACAGACGGTGAGTGGCAATGTAGGATGGAGAAAAGCACCATGTGTTATTCAGCATGAGGAGGTCAGGAAACATGCGGTGACAAGGTAAGATAGGTTTCTGAAAAACATCGCTTTGTGCTGCGCATTGTGAGGGTTTCTAACAGGCCATTCACTAGTATGAGTGACAAAATCTTCACAGGGGGCTTTGAACCCGAGGGCCTGAATTAGGTTAGGCAGTTAGTTGCAATGTAGGATGGAGAAAAGCACCACGGGGTGGTCAGCATGTGGAGGTCAGGAAACATGCAGTGGCAATGTAGGATAGGTTTCTGAAAAACATCGAGGGGTGATGTGCATTGTAAGGGTTTCTAACAGGCCATTCACTAGTAGGAGTGAGAAAAACATCACGGGGTGGTGTGATTCGGAGGGCCTGAATTACGATAGGCAGTGAGTGACAACGTAGGATGGAGAAAAGCACCATTGGGTGGTCAGCATGTGGAGGTCAGGAAACAAGGGGTGGCAATATAGGATAGGTTTCTGAAAAACAACGCGGGGTGGTTCGCGTTGTAAGGGTTTCTAACAGGCCATTCACTAGTAGGAGTGTGAAAAACATTACAGGAGGGTGTGAATTGGAGGACCTGAATTCGGATAGGCAGTGAATGGGAATGTAGGATTGAGAAAAGCATCACAGGGTGGTCAGTATTGGGAGGTCAGGAAACATGCAGTGGCAATGTAGGATAGGTTTCTGAAAAACATCGCGGGGTGTTGCGCATTGTAAGGTTTGCTAACAGGCCATTCACTAGTAGGAGTGAGAAAAACATCACGGGGTGGTGTGAATCGGAGTGTCTTAATTAGAATAGGCAGTGATTGGCAATGTAGGATGGGGAAAAGCACCACGGGGTGGTCAGAATGGGGATGTCAGGGGACATGGGGTGGCAATGTAGGATAGGTTTCTGAAAAACATCGTGGGGTGGTACGCATTGTAAGGGATTCTAGGAGGCCATTCACTAGTAGGAGTGAGAAAAACATCACGGGGTGGTGTGATTCGGAGTGTCTGAATTAGGATAGGCAGTGAGTGGCAATGTAGAATGGAGAAAAGCAACACAGGGTATTAAGCATGGGGAGGTCAGAAAAGATTCGGTGGCAATGTGGGATAGGTTTCTGAAAAACATCGCTGGGTGGTGCACATTGTAAGGGTTTCTAACAGGCCATTCACTAGTAGGAGTGAGAAAAACATCACGGAGTCTTGTGAATCGGAAGGCCTGAATTAGGATAGGCAGTGAGTGGCAATGTAGCATGGAGAAAAGCACCACGGGGTGGTCAGCATGTGGAGGTCAGGAAACATGCAGTGGCAATGTAGGATAGGTTTCTGAAAAACATCGAGGGGTGATGTGCATTGTAAGGGTTTCTAACAGGCCATTCACGAGTAGGAGTTAGAAAAACATCAGGAGTGGTGTGAATGGGAGGGCATGAATTACGATAGGCTGTGAGTGGCAACCTAGGATGGAGAAAAGCACCACGGGTGTGTCAGCATGGGGAAGGCAGGAAACATGCGGTGTCAATATAGGATAGGTTTGTAAAAATATCTAGGGGTGGTTTGCATTGTAAGGGTTTCTAACAGGCCATTCACTAGTAGGAGTGAGAAAAACATCACGGGGTGGTGTGAATCGGAGGGCCTGAATTCGGATAGGCAGTGAGTGACAACGTAGGATGGAGAAAAGCACCATTGGGTGGTCAGCATATGGAGGTCAGGAAACATGGGGTGGCAATATAGGATGGGTTTATGAAAAACATCGCGGGGTGGTTCGCATTGTAAGGGTTTCTAACAGGCCATTCACTAGTAGGAGTGTGAAAAACATTACAGGAGGGTGTGAATTGGAGGACCTGAATTCGGATAGGCTGTGAGTGGCAATGTAGGATTGAGAAAAGCACCACGGGGTGGTCAGCATTGGGAGGTCAGCAAACATGCAGTGGAAATATAGGATAGGTTTCTGAAAAACATCGCCGGGTGTTGCGGATTGTAAGGTTTGCTAACAGGCCATTCACTAGTAGGAGTGAGAAAAACATCACGGGGTGGTGTGAATCGGAGTGTCTGAATTAGGATAGGCAGTGAGTGGCAATGTAGAATGGAGAAAAGCAACACAGGGTATTAAGCATGGGGAGGTCAGGAAAGATTCGGTGGCAATGTGGGATAGGTTTCTGAAAAACATCGCGGGGTGGTGCACATTGTAAGGGTTTCTAACAGGCCATTCACTAGTAGGAGTGAGAAAAACATCACGGAGTCGTGTGAATCGGAAGGGCTGAATTAGGATAGGCAGTGAGTGGCAATGTAGGATGGAGAAAAGCACCACGGGGTTTTCAGCATGGGGAGGTCAGGAAACATGCGGTGGCAATGTAAGATAGGTTTCTGAAAAACATCGCGGGGTGGTGAGCCTTGTAAGGGTTTCTAACCGTCCATTCACTAGTAAGAGTGAGAAAATCATCACAGGGTGGTTTGAATCTGAGGGCCTGAATTAGGATAGGCAGTGAGTGGCAATGTAGGATGGAGAAAAGCACCACAGGGTGGTGAGCATGCCGAGGTCAGGATACATGCAGTGGCAATGTAGTATAGGTTTCTGAAAAACTTCGCTGTGTGGTGCGCATTTTAAGGGTTTCTAACAGGCCATTCACTAGTAGGAGTGAGGAAAACATCAGGGCGTGGTGTGAATTGGAGGGCCTGAATTAGCATAGGCAGTGATTGGCAATGTATAATGGGGAAAAGAACCACGCGGTGGTCAGAATGGGGAGGTCGGGAAACGAGCGGTGGCAATGTAGGATAGGTTTCTGAAAAACATCGCGGGGTGGTGCGCACTGTAAGGATTTCTAACAGGCCATTCACTAGTAGGAGTGAGAAAAACATCACGGAGTGGGGTGAATCGGAGGGCCTAAATTACGTTAGGCAGTGAGTGACAACATAGGATGGAGAAAACCACCATGGGGAGGTCAGCCTGGGGAGGTCAGGAAACATGCGGTGGCAATGTAGGATAGGTTTCTGAAAAACATTCTACGGTGGTGTGCATTGTAAGGGTTTATAACAGGCCATTCACTAGTAGGAGTGAGAAAAACATCATGGGGTGGTGTGAATCGGAGGGCCTGAATTAGTATAGGCCGTGAGTGGCAATGTAGGATGGAGAAAACACCAACGGGTGATCAGCATGGGGAGGTCAGGAAACATGAGGTGGCAAGGTAGGATAAGTTTCTGAAAAACATTGTGGGGTGGTGTGCATTGTAAGGGTTTCTAACAGGCCATACACTAGTAGGAGTGAGAAAAACATCACGGGGTGGTGTGAATCGGAGTGTCTGAATTAGAATAGGCAGTGATTGGCATTGTAGGATGGGGAAAAGCACCATAGGGTGGTCAGAATGGGGAGGTCAGGAAACAAGGGGTGGCAATATAGGATAGGTTTCTGAAAAACATCGCGGGGTGGTACGCATTGTAAGGGTTTCTAGGAGGCCATTCACTAGTAGGAGTGAGAAAAACATCACGGGGTGGTGTGAATCGGAGTGTCTGAATTAGGATAGGCAGTGAGTGGCAATGTAGAATGGAGAAAAGCAACACAGGGTATTAAGCATGGGGAGATCAGGAAAGATGCGGTGGCAATGTGGGATAGGTTTCTGAAAAACATCACGGGGTGATGCACATTGTAAGGGTTTCTAACAGGCCATTCACTAGTAGGAGTGAGAAAAACATCACGGAGTCGTGTGAATCGGAAGGCCTGATTTAGGATAGGCAGTGAGTGGCAATGTAGGATGGAGAAAAGCACCACGGGGTTTTCAGCATGGGGAGGTCAGGAAACATGCGGTGGCAATGTAGGATAGGTTTCTGAAAAACTTCGCTGTGTGGTGCGCATTTTAAGGGTTTCTAACAGGCCATTCACTAGTAGGAGTGAGGAAAACATCAGGGCGTGGTGTGAATTGGAGGGCCTGAATTAACATAGGCAGTGATTGGCAATGTATAATGGGGAAAAGAACCACGCGGTGGTCAGCATGTGGAGGTCAGGAAACATGCAGTGGCAATGTAGGATAGGTTTCTGAAAAACATCGAGGGGTGATGTGCATTGTAACGGTTTCTAACAGGCCATTCACTAGTAGGAGTTAGAAAAACATCAGGAGTGGTGTGAATGGGAGGGCATGAATTACGATAGGCTGTGAGTGGCAACGTAGGATGGAGAAAAGCACCACGGGTGTGTCAGCATGGGGAAGGCAGGAAACATGCGGTGTAAATATAGGATAGGTTTGTAAAAATATCTAGGGGTTGTTTGCATTGTAAGGGTTTCTAACAGGCCATTCACTAGTAGGAGTGAGAAAAACATAACGGGGTGGTGTGAATCGGAGGGCCTGAATTACGACAGGCAGTGAGTGGCAATGTAGGATGGAGAAAAGCACCACGGGGTATTCAGTATGTGGAAGTCAGGAAACATGCGGTGGCAATGTAGGATAGGTTTCTGAAAAACATCGCCATGTGTTTCGCATTGTAAGGGTTTCTAACAGGCCATTCACTAGTAGGAGTGAGAAAAACATCACTGGGTGGTGTGAATTGGAGGACCTGAATTCGGATAGGCAGTGAGTGGCAATGTAGGATGGAGAAAAGCAACACAGGCTATTAAGCATGGGGAGGTCAGGAAAGATGCGGTGGCAATGTGGGATAGGTTTCTGAAAACCATCGAGGGGTGATGTGCTTTGTAAGGGTTTCTAACAGGCCATTCACTAGTAGGAGTTAGAAAAACATCAGGGGTGATGTGAATGGGAGTGCCTGAATTACGATACTCTGTGAGTGGCAATGTAGGATGGAGAAAAGCACCACAGGTTCGTCAGCATGGGGAAGGCAGGAAACATGCGGTGGCAATGTAGGATAGGTTTCTGAAAAATATCGAGGGGTGGTTCGCATTGTAAGGGTTTCTAACAGGCCATTCACTAGTAGGAGTGTGAAAAACATTACAGCAGGGTGTGAATTGGAGGACCTGAATTCGGATAGGCAGTGAGTGGCAATGTAGGATTGAGAAAAGCACCACGGGGTGGTCAGAATGGGGATGTCAGGAGACATGGGGTGGCAATGTAGGATAGGTTTCTGAAAAACATCGTGGGGTGGTACGCATTGTAAGGGATTCTAGGAGGCCATTCACTAGTAGGAGTGAGAAAAACATCACGGGGTGGTGTGAATCGGAGTGTCTGAATTAGGATAGGCAGTGAGTGGCAAAGTAGAATGGAGAAAAGCAACACAGGGTATTAAGCATGGGGAGGTCAGGAAAGATTCGGTGGCAATGTGGGATAGGTTTCTGAAAAACATCGCGGGGTGGTGCACATTGTAAGGGTTTCTAACAGGCCATTCACTAGTAGGAGTGAGAAAAACATCACGGAGTCTTGTGAATCGGAAGGCCTGAAAGAGGATAGGCAGTGAGTGGCAATGTATGATGGAGAAAAGCACCACGGGGTTTTCAGCATGGTGAGGTCAGGAAACATGCGGTGGCAATGTAGGATAAGTTTCTGAAAAACATCGCGGGGTGGTGAGCCTTGTAAGGGTTTCTAACAGTCCATTCTCTAGTAGAAGTGAGAAAATCATCACGGGGTGGTTTGAATCGGAGCGCCTGAATTAGGATAGGCAGTGAGTGGCAATGTAGGATGGAGAAAAGCAGCACGGGGTGGTGAGCATGGGGAGGTCAGGAAACATGCGGTGGCAATGTAGGATAGGTTTCTGAAAAACTTCGCTGTGTGGTGCGCATTTTAAGGGTTTCTAACAGGCCATTCACTAGTAGGAGTGAGGAAAACATCAGGGCATGGTGTGAATTGGAGGGGCTGAATTAGCATAGGCGGTGATTGGCAATTAATAATGGGGAAAAGAACCACGGGTTGGTCAGAATGGGGAGGTCAGGAAACGAGCGGTGGCAATGTAGGATAGGTTTTTGAAAAACATCGCGGTGTGGTGCGCACTCTAAGGGTTTCTAACAGGCCATTCACTAGTAGGAGTGAGAAAAACATCACGGAGTAGGGTGAATCGGAGGGCCTAAATTACGTTAGGCAGTGAGTGACAACGTAGGATGGAGAAAACCACCATGGGGAGGTCAGCCTGGGGAGGTCAGGAAACATGCGGTGGCAATGTAGGATAGGTTTCTGAAAAACATTGTAGGGTGGTGTGCATTGTAAGGGTTTCTAACAGGCCATTCACTAGTAGGAGTGAGAAAAACATCATGGGGTCGTGTGAATCAGAGGGCCTGAATTAGGATAGGCAGTGAGTGGCAATGTAGGATGGAGAAAACACCAAGGGGTGATCAGCATGGGGAGGTCAGGAAACATGCGTTGGCAAGGTAGGGTTGGTTTCTGAAAAACATCGCGGGGTGTGTCGCATTGTAAGTGTTTCTAAAAGGCCATTCACTAATAGGAGTACGAAAAACAGCATGGGGTGGTGTGAATCTGAGGGCCTGAATTAGGATAGGCAGTGAGTGGCAATGTAGGATGGAGAAAAGCACCATGGTCTGGTCAGCATGGGGAGGTCAGGAAACATGCGGTGGAGTGTAGGATAGGTTTCTGAAAAACATCGCGGTGTGGTGCGCATTGTAAGGGTTCCTAACAGGCCATTCACTAGTAGGAGTGAGAAAAACATAACGGGGTGGTGTGAATTGGAGGGCCTGAATAAGTATATACGGTGAGTGGCAATGTAGGATGGATAAAAGCACCATGGGTTATTCAGCATGAGGAGGTCAGGAAACATGCGGTGACAAGGCAAGATAGGTTTCTGAAAAACATCGCTTTGTGCTGCGCATTGTGAGGGTTTCTAACAGGCCATTCACTAGTAGGAGTGACAAAATCTTCACAGGGGGCTTTGAACCCGAGGGCCTGAATTAGGATAGGCAGTGCATGGCAATGTAGGATGGAGAAAAGCACCACGGGGTGGTCAGCATGTGGAGGTCAGGAAACATGCAGTAGCAATGTAGGATAGGTTTCTGAAAAACATCGAGGGGTGATGTGCATTGTAAGGGTTTCCAACAGGCCATTCACTAGTAGGAGTGAGAAAAACATCACGGGGTGGTGTGAATCATAGTGTCTGAATTAGAATAGACAGTGATTGGCAATGTAGGATGGGGAAAAGCACCACGGGGTGGTCAGAATGGGGAGGTCAGGAGACATGGTGTGGCAATGTAGGATAGGTTTCTGAAAAACATCGTGGGGTGGTACGCATTGTAAGGGTTTCTAGGAGGCCATTCTCTAGTAGGAGTGAGAAAAACATCACGGGGTGGTGTGAATCGGAGTGTCTGAATTAGGATAGGCAGTGAGTGGCAATGTAGAATGGAGAAAAGCAACACAGGGTATTAAGCATGGGAAGGTCAGGAAAGATTCGGTGGCAATGTGGGATAGGCTTCTGAAAAACATCGCGGGGTGGTGCACATTGTAAGGGTTTCTAACAGGCCATTCACTAGTAGGAGTGAGAAAAACATCACGGAGTTGTGTGAATTGGAAGGCCTGAATTAGGATAGGCAGTGAGTGGCAATATAGGATGGAGAAAAGCACCACGGGGTTTTCAGCATTTGGAGGTCAGGAATCATGCGTTGGCAATGTAGGATAGGTTTCTGAAAAACATCGCGGGGTGGTGAGCCTTGTAAGGGTTTCTAACAGTCCATTCTTTAGTAGGAGTGTGAAAATCATCACGCGGTGGTTTGAATGGGAGCGCCTGAATTAGAATAAGCAGTGAGGGCAATGTAGGATGGAGAAATGCACCACGGGGTGGTCAGCATAAGGAGGTCAGGAAACATGCGGTGGCAATGTAGGATAGTTTTCTGAAAAACTTCACTGTGTGGTGCGCATTTTAAGGGTTTCTAACAGGCCATTCACTAGTAGGAGTGAGAAAAACATCACGGAGTGGGGTGAATCGGAGGCCCTAAATTACGTAAGGCAGTGAGTGACAACGTAGGATGGAGAAAACCACGATGGGGAGGTCAGCCTGGGGAGGTCAGGAAACATGCGGTGGCAATGTAGGATAGGTTTCTGAAAAACATTGTAGGGTGGTGTGCATTGTAATTTTTTTTAACAGGCCATTCACTAGTAGGAGTGAGAAAAACATCCTGGGGTGGTGTGAATCGGAGGGCCTGAATTAGGATAGGCAGTGAGTGGCAATGTAGGATGGAGAAAACACCAAGGGGTGATCAGCATGGGGAGGTCAGGAAACATGCGGTGGCAAGGTAGGGTAGGTTTCTGAAAAACATCGCGGAGTGTGTCGCATTGTAAGTGTTTCTAACAGGCCATTCACTAATAGGAGTAAGAAAAACATCATGGGGTGGTGTGAATCTGAGGGCCTGAATTAGTATAGGCAGTGAGTAGCAATGGAGGATGGAGAAAAGCACCATGGTCTGGTCAGCATGGGGAGGTCAGGAAACATGCGGTGGCAATTTAGGATATTTTACTACTAAACATCGCAGGGTGGTACGCATTGTAAGGGTTTCTAACAGGTCATTCAATCGTAGGAGTGAGAAAAACATTACGGGGCGGTGTGAATTGGAGGGCCTGAATTACGATAGGCAGTGAGTGACAACGTAGGATGGAGAAAAGCGCCATTGGGTGGTCAGTATGTGGAGGTCAGGAAACATGGGGTGGCAATATAGGATAGGTTTCTGAAAAACGTCGCGGGGTGGTTCACATTGTAAGGGTTTCTAACAGGCCATTCACTAGTAGGAGTGTGAAAAACATTACAGGAGGGTGTGAATTGGAGGACCTGAATTAGGATAGGCAGTGAATGGGAATGTAGGATTGAGAAAAGCACCACGGGGTGGTCAGCATTGGGAGCTCAGGAAACATGCAGTGGCAATGTAGGATAGGTTTCTGAAAAACATCGCGGGGTGTTGCGCATTGTAAGGTTTGCTAACAGGCCATTCACTAGTAGGAGTGAGAAAAACATCACGGGGTGGTGTGAATCGGAGTGTCTGAATTAGAATAGGCAGTGATTGGCAATGTAGGATGGGGAAAAGCACCACGGGGTGGTCAGAATGGGGATGTCAGGAGACATGGGGTGGCAATGTAGGATAGGTTTCTGAAAAACATCGTGGGGTGGTACGCATTGTAAGGGATTCTAGGAGGCCATTCACTAGTAGGAGTGAGAAAAACATCACGGGGTGGTGTGAATCGGAGTGTCTGAATTAGGATAGGCAGTGAGTGGCAAAGTAGAATGGAGAAAAGCAACACAGGGTATTAAGCATGGGGAGGTCAGGAAAGATTCGGTGGCAATGTGGGATAGGTTTCTGAAAAACATCGCGGGGTGGTGCACATTGTAAGGGTTTCTAACAGGCCATTCACTAGTAGGAGTGAGAAAAACATCACGGAGTCTTGTGAATCGGAAGGCCTGAAAGAGGATAGGCAGTGAGTGGCAATGTAGGATGGAGAAAAGCACCACGGGGTTTTCAGCATGGTGAGGTCAGGAAACATGCGGTGGCAATGTAGGATAAGTTTCTGAAAAACATCGCGGGGTGGTGAGCCTTGTAAGGGTTTCTAACAGTCCATTCTCTAGTAGAAGTGAGAAAATCATCACGGGGTGGTTTGAATCGGAGCGCCTGAATTAGGATAGGCAGTGAGTGGCAATGTAGGATGGAGAAAAGCAGCACGGGGTGGTGAGCATGGGGAGGTCAGGAAACATGCGGTGGCAATGTAGGATAGGTTTCTGAAAAACTTCGCTGTGTGGTGCGCATTTTAAGGGTTTCTAACAGGGCATTCACTAGTAGGAGTGAGGAAAACATCAGGGCATGGTGTGAATTGGAGGGGCTGAATTAGCATAGGCGGTGATTGGCAATTAATAATGGGGAAAAGAACCACGGGTTGGTCAGAATGGGGAGGTCAGGAAACGAGCGGTGGCAATGTAGGATAGGTTTTTGAAAAACATCGCGGTGTGGTGCGCACTCTAAGGGTTTCTAACAGGCCATTCACTAGTAGGAGTGAGAAAAACATCACGGAGTAGGGTGAATCGGAGGGCCTAAATTACGTTAGGCAGTGAGTGACAACGTAGGATGGAGAAAACCACCATGGGGAGGTCAGCCTGGGGAGGTCAGGAAACATGCGGTGGCAATGTAGGATAGGTTTCTGAAAAACATTGTAGGGTGGTGTGCATTGTAAGGGTTTCTAACAGGCCATTCACTAGTAGGAGTGAGAAAAACATCATGGGGTCGTGTGAATCAGAGGGCCTGAATTAGGATAGGCAGTGAGTGGCAATGTAGGATGGAGAAAACACCAAGGGGTGATCAGCATGGGGAGGTCAGGAAACATGCGTTGGCAAGGTAGGGTTGGTTTCTGAAAAACATCGCGGGGTGTGTCGCATTGTAAGTGTTTCTAAAAGGCCATTCACTAATAGGAGTACGAAAAACAGCATGGGGTGGTGTGAATCTGAGGGCCTGAATTAGGATAGGCAGTGAGTGGCAATGTAGGATGGAGAAAAGCACCATGGTCTGGTCAGCATGGGGAGGTCAGGAAACATGCGGTGGAGTGTAGGATAGGTTTCTGAAAAACATCGCGGTGTGGTGCGCATTGTAAGGGTTTCTAACAGGCCATTCACTAGTAGGAGTGAGAAAAACATAACGGGGTGGTGTGAATTGGAGGGCCTGAATAAGTATATACGGTGAGTGGCAATGTAGGATGGATAAAAGCACCATGGGTTATTCAGCATGAGGAGGTCAGGAAACATGCGGTGACAAGGCAAGATAGGTTTCTGAAAAACATCGCTTTGTGCTGCGCATTGTGAGGGTTTCTAACAGGCCATTCACTAGTAGGAGTGACAAAATCTTCACAGGGGGCTTTGAACCCGAGGGCCTGAATTAGGATAGGCAGTGCATGGCAATGTAGGATGGAGAAAAGCACCACGGGGTGGTCAGCATGTGGAGGTCAGGAAACATGCAGTAGCAATGTAGGATAGGTTTCTGAAAAACATCGAGGGGTGATGTGCATTGTAAGGGTTTCCAACAGGCCATTCACTAGTAGGAGTGAGAAAAACATCACGGGGTGGTGTGAATCATAGTGTCTGAATTAGAATAGACAGTGATTGGCAATGTAGGATGGGGAAAAGCACCACGGGGTGGTCAGAATGGGGAGGTCAGGAGACATGGTGTGGCAATGTAGGATAGGTTTCTGAAAAACATCGTGGGGTGGTACGCATTGTAAGGGTTTCTAGGAGGCCATTCACTAGTAGGAGTGAGAAAAACATCACGGGGTGGTGTGAATCGGAGTGTCTGAATTAGGATAGGCAGTGAGTGGCAATGTAGAATGGAGAAAAGCAACACAGGGTATTAAGCATGGGAAGGTCAGGAAAGATTCGGTGGCAATGTGGGATAGGCTTCTGAAAAACATCGCGGGGTGGTGCACATTGTAAGGGTTTCTAACAGGCCATTCACTAGTAGGAGTGAGAAAAACATCACGGAGTTGTGTGAATTGGAAGGCCTGAATTAGGATAGGCAGTGAGTGGCAATATAGGATGGAGAAAAGCACCACGGGGTTTTCAGCATTTGGAGGTCAGGAATCATGCGTTGGCAATGTAGGATAGGTTTCTGAAAAACATCGCGGGGTGGTGAGCCTTGTAAGGGTTTCTAACAGTCCATTCTTTAGTAGGAGTGTGAAAATCATCACGCGGTGGTTTGAATGGGAGCGGCTGAATTAGAATAAGCAGTGAGGGCAATGTAGGATGGAGAAATGCACCACGGGGTGGTCAGCATAAGGAGGTCAGGAAACATGCGGTGGCAATGTAGAATAGTTTTCTGAAAAACTTCACTGTGTGGTGCGCATTTTAAGGGTTTCTAACAGGCCATTCACTAGTAGGAGTGAGAAAAACATCACGGAGTGGGGTGAATCGGAGGCCCTAAATTACGTTAGGCAGTGAGTGACAACGTAGGATGGAGAAAACCACGATGGGGAGGTCAGCCTGGGGAGGTCAGGAAACATGCGGTGGCAATGTAGGATAGGTTTCTGAAAAACATTGTAGGGTGGTGTGCATTGTAATTTTTTTTAACAGGCCATTCACTAGTAGGAGTGAGAAAAACATCCTGGGGTGGTGTGAATCGGAGGGCCTGAATTAGGATAGGCAGTGAGTGGCAATGTAGGATGGAGAAAACACCAAGGGGTGATCAGCATGGGGAGGTCAGGAAACATGCGGTGGCAAGGTAGGGTAGGTTTCTGAAAAACATCGCGGAGTGTGTCGCATTGTAAGTGTTTCTAACAGGCCATTCACTAATAGGAGTAAGAAAAACATCATGGGGTGGTGTGAATCTGAGGGCCTGAATTAGTATAGGCAGTGAGTAGCAATGGAGGATGGAGAAAAGCACCATGGTCTGGTCAGCATGGGGAGGTCAGGAAACATGCGGTGGCAATTTAGGATATTTTACTACTAAACATCGCAAGGTGGTACGCATTGTAAGGGTTTCTAACAGGTCATTCAATCGTAGGAGTGAGAAAAACATTACGGGGCGGTGTGAATTGGAGGGCCTGAAGTCGGATAGGCAGTGAGTGGCAATGTAGGATGGAGAAAAGCACCACGGGGTGGTCAGCATGGGGAGGTCAGGAAACATACGGTGGTAATGTAGGATAGGTTTCTGGAAATCATGGCGGTGTGTTGCGCATTGTAACGGTTTCTACCAGGCCATTCACTAGTAGGAGTGAGAAAAACATCACGGGGTGGGGTGAATCGGAGGGCCTGAATTACTATAGGCAGTAAGTGACAATATAGGTTGGAGAAAAGCACCACGGGGTGGTCTGCATGGGGAGGTCAGGAAACATGCGGTGGCAATGTCGGATAGGTTTCTCAAAAACATCGAGGGTGGTGCTCATTATAAGGGTTTCTAAGAGGCCATCATTAGTAGGAATGTAAAAACATCACAGGAGGGTGTGAATTGGAGGGCCTGAATTCGGATAGGCAGTGAGTGTCAATGTAGTATGGAGAAAACACCAAGGGGTGGTCAGCATGGGGAGGTCAGGAAACATGCCATGGAATGTAGGATAGGTTTCTGAAAAACATCGCTGGGTGGTGAGCCTTGTAAGGGTTTCTAACAGTCCATTCACTAGTAGGAGTGAGAAAATCATCACGCGGTGGTTTGAATGGGAGCGCCTGAATTAGAATAGGCAGTGAGGGCAATGTAGGGTGGAGAAAAGCACCACGGGGTGGTCAGCATGGGGAGGTCAGGAAACATGCGGTGGCAATGTAGTATAGTTTTCTGAAAAACTTCGCTGTGTGGTGCGCATTTTAAGGGTTTCTAACAGGCCATTCACTAGTAGGAGTGAGGAAAACATCAGGGCATGGTGTGAATTGGAGGGCCTGAATTAGCATAGGCAGTGATTGGCAATGTATAATGGGGAAAAGAACCACAGGGTGGTCAGAATGGGGAGGTCAGGAAACGAGCGGTGGCAATGTAGGATAGGTTTCTGAAAAACATCTTGGGGTGGTGCTCACTGTAAGGGTTTCTAACAGGCCATTCACTAGTAGTAGTGAGAAAAACATCACGGAGTGGGGTGAATCGGAGGGCCTAAATTACGTTAGGCAGTGAGTGACAACGTAGGATGGAGAAAACCACGATGGGGAGGTCAGCCTGGGGAGGTCAGGAAACATGCGGTGGCAATGTAGGATAGATTTCTGAAAAACATTGTAGGGTGGTGTGCATTGTAATGGTTTTTAACAGGCCATTCACTAGTAGGAGTGAGAAAAACATCCTGGGGTGGTGTGAATCGGAGGGCCTGAATTAGTATAGGCAGTGAGTGGCAATGTAGGATGGAGAAAACACCAAGGGGTGATCAGCATGGGGAGGTCAGGAAACATGCGGTGGCAAGGTAG
The DNA here is from genome assembly GCF_034190915.1 of Cavia porcellus. Classification (NCBI taxonomy): domain Eukaryota; kingdom Metazoa; phylum Chordata; class Mammalia; order Rodentia; family Caviidae; genus Cavia; species Cavia porcellus. The sequence continues at coordinate 9,180,264 of NW_026947518.1, forward strand.
GGTAGGTTTCTGAAAAACATCGCGGAGTGTGTCGCATTGTAAGTGTTTCTAACAGGCCATTCACTAATAGGAGTAAGAAAAACATCATGGGGTGGTGTGAATCTGAGGGCCTGAATTAGTTTAGGCAGTGAGTAGCAATGGAGGATGGAGAAAAGCACCATGGTCTGGTCAGCATGGGGAGGTCAGGAAACATGCGGTGGCAATTTAGGATATTTTACTACTAAACATCGCAGGGTGGTACGCATTGTAAGGGTTTCTAACAGGTCATTCAATCGTAGGAGTGAGAAAAACATTACGGGGCGGTGTGAATTGGAGGGCCTGAAGTCGGATAGGCAGTGAGTGGCAATGTAGGATGGAGAAAAGCACCACGGGGTGGTCAGCATGGGGAGGTCAGGAAACATACGGTGGTAATGTAGGATAGGTTTCTGGAAAACATGGCGGTGTGTTGCGCATTGTAACGGTTTCTACCAGGCCATTCACTAGTAGGAGTGAGAAAAACATCACGGGGTGGGGTGAATCGGAGGGCCTGAATTACTATAGGCAGTAAGTGACAATATAGGTTGGAGAAAAGCACCACGGGGTGGTCTGCATGGGGAGGTCAGGAAACATGCGGTGGCAATGTCGGATAGGTTTCTCAAAAACATCGAGGGTGGTGCTCATTATAAGGGTTTCTAAGAGGCCATCATTAGTAGGAATGTAAAAACATCACAGGAGGGTGTGAATTGGAGAGCCTGAATTCGGATAGGCAGTGAGTGTCAATGTAGTATGGAGAAAACACCAAGGGGTGGTCAGCATGGGGAGGTCAGGAAACATGCCATGGAATGTAGGATAGGTTTCTGAAAAACATCGCTGGGTGGTGAGCCTTGTAAGGGTTTCTAACAGTCCATTCACTAGTAGGAGTGAGAAAATCATCACGCGGTGGTTTGAATGGGAGCGCCTGAATTAGAATAGGCAGTGAGGGCAATGTAGGATGGAGAAAAACACCACGGGGTGGTCAGCATGGGGAGGTCAGGAAACATGTGGTGGCAATGTAGTATAGTTTTCTGAAAAACTTCGCTGTGTGGTGCGCATTTTAAGGGTTTCTAACAGGCCATTCAATAGTAGGAATGAGGAAAACATCAGGGCATGGTGTGAATTGGAGGGCCTGAATTAGCATAGGCAGTGATTGGCAATGTATAATGGGGAAAAGAACCACAGGGTGGTCAGAATGGGGAGGTCAGGAAACGAGCGGTGGCAATGTAGGATAGGTTTCTGAAAAACATCGTGGGGTGGTGCTCACTGTAAGGGTTTCTAACAGGCCATTCATTAGTAGTAGTGAGAAAAACATCACGGAGTGGGGTGAATCGGAGGGCCTAAATTACGTTAGGCAGTGAGTGACAACGTAGGATGGAGAAAACCACGATGGGGAGGTCAGCCTGGGGAGGTCAGGAAACATGCGGTGGCAATGTAGGATAGATTTCTGAAAAACATTGTAGGGTGGTGTGCATTGTAATGGTTTTTAACAGGCCATTCACTAGTAGGAGTGAGAAAAACATCCTGGGGTGGTGTGAATCGGAGGGCCTGAATTAGTATAGGCAGTGAGTAGCAATGGAGGATGGAGAAAAGCACCATGGTCTGGTCAGCATGGGTAGGTCAGGAAACATGCGGTGGCAATTTAGGATATTTTACTACTAAACATTGCAGGGTGGTACGCATTGTAAGGGTTTCTAACAGGTCATTCAATCGTAGGAGTGAGAAAAACATTACGGGGTGGTGTGAATTGGAGGGCCTGAAGTCGGATAGGCAGTGAGTGGCAATGTAGGATGGAGAAAAGCACCACGGGTTGGTGAGCATGGGGAGGTCAGGAAACATGGGCCTGCCATGAAGGATTGGTTTCTGACAAACATCGTGGAGTGGTGCGCATTGTAAGGTTTTCTAACAGGCCATTCACTAGTAGGCGTGAGAAAAACATTATGGGTTTTGTGAATCGGAGGGCCTGAAGTACGATAGGATGTCAGTGGCACTGTAGGAATGAGAAAAGCACCAAGGTCTGGTCAGCATGTGGAGGTCAGGAAACATGCGGTGGCAATGCAGGACAGGGTTCTGAAAAACAACGCGTGGTAGTGCACATTGTAAGGGTTTCTAACACGCCATTCACCAGTAGGAGTGAGAAAAACATCACGGGGTGGTGTGAATCGTAGGGCCTAATTAGGAAAGGCAGTGAGTGGCAATGTAGAATGGAGAAAACCACCACAGGGTATTCAGCATGGGGAGGTCAGGAAACATGCCGTGACAATGTAGGATAGGTTTGTGAAAATCAACGCGGGGTGGTGCTCATTGTAAGGATTTCTAACAGGCCATTCACTAGTATGAGTGAAATTAACATCACAGGGGGGTGTCAATCCGATGGCCTGAATTCTGATACCAGTGAGTGGCAATGTAGGATGGGAAAACACCAATGGATGTTCAGCATTGGGAGATAAGGAAACATGCGTTGGCAATGTAGGATAGGTTTCTGAAAAACATTGTGGGGTGGTGTGCATTGAAAGGGTTTCAAACAGGCCATTCACTAGTAGGAGTGAGAAAAGCATCACAGGGAGCTGTGCATCGGAGGGCATGAATTAGGATAGGCAGTGAGTGGCAATGTAGGATGGAGAAAACATTAAGGAGTGTACAGCATGATGAGGGCAGGAAACATGCGGTGGCCATGTAGGGTAGGTTTCTGAAAAACATCGCGGGGTGGTCCGCAATGTAAGGTTTTCTAATAGGCCATTCACTAATAGGAGTGAGAAATACATCACGGGGTGGTGTGAATCGGAGGGCCTGAATTACGACAGGCAGTGAGTGGCAATGTAGGATGGAGAAAAGCACCACGGGGTATTCAGCATGTGGAAGTCAGGAAACATGCGGTGGCAATGTAGGATAGGTTTCTGAAAAACATCGCCATGTGTTTCGCATTGTAAGGGTTTCTAACAGGCCATTCACTAGTAGGAGTGAGAAAAACATCACTGGGTGGTGTGAATTGGAGGACCTGAATTCGGATAGGCAGTGAGTGGCAATGTAGGATGGAGAAAAGCACCACGGGGTTGTCAGCATTGGGAGGTCAGGAAACATGAAGTGGCAATGTAGGATAGGTTTCTGAAAAACATCGCGGGGTTTTGCGCATTGTAAGGTTTGCTAACAGGCCATTCACTAGTAGGAGTGAGAAAAACATCACGGGGTGGTGTGAATCAGAGTGTGTGAATTAGCATAGGCAGTGATTGGCAATTTAGGATGGGGAAAAGCACCACGGGGTGGTCAGAATGGGGAGGTCAGGAGACATGGGGTGGCAATGTAGGATAGGTTTCTGAAAAACTTCGCGGGGTGGTACACATTGTAAGGGTTTCTAGCAGGCCATTCACTAGTAGGAGTGAGAAAAACATAACGGGGTGGTGTGAATCTGAGTGTCTGAATTAGGATAGGCAGTGAGTGGCAATGTAGGATGGAGAAAAGCAACACAGGCTATTAAGCATGGGGAGGTCAGGAAAGATGCGGTGGCAATGTGGGATAGGTTTCTGAAAACCATCGAGGGGTGATGTGCTTTGTAAGGGTTTCTAACAGGCCATTCACTAGTAGGAGTTAGAAAAACATCAGGGGTGATGTGAATGGGAGTGCCTGAATTACGATACTCTGTGAGTGGCAATGTAGGATGGAGAAAAGCACCACAGGTTCGTCAGCATGGGGAAGGCAGGAAACATGCGGTGGCAATGTAGGATAGGTTTCTGAAAAATATCGAGGGGTGGTTCGCATTGTAAGGGTTTCTAACAGGCCATTCACTAGTAGGAGTGTGAAAAACATTACAGCAGGGTGTGAATTGGAGGACCTGAATTCGGATAGGCAGTGAGTGGCAATGTAGGATTGAGAAAAGCACCACGGGGTGGTCAGCATTGGGAGGTCAGCAAACATGCAGTGGCAATGTAGGATAGGTTTCTGAAAAACATCGCCGGGTGTTGCGCATTGTAAGGTTTGCTAACAGGCCATTCACTAGTAGGAGTGAGAAAAACATCACGGGGCGGTGTGAATTGGAGGGCCTGAATAAGTATAGACGGTGAGTGGCAATGTAGGATGGATAAAAGCACCATGGGTTATTCAGCATGAGGAGGTCAGGAAACATGCGGTGACAAGGTAAGATAGGTTTCTGAAAAACATCGCTTTGTGCTGCGCATTGTGAGGGTTTCTAACAGGCCCTTCACTAGTAGGAGTGACAAAATCTTCACAGGGGGTTTGAACCCGAGGGCCTGAATTAGGATAGGCAGTGCGTGGCAATGTAGGATGGGAAAAAGCACCACGGGGTGGTCAGAATGGGGAGGTCAGGAGACATGGGGTGGCAATGTAGGATAGGTTTCTGAAAAACATCGCGGGGTGGTACGCATTGTAAGGGTTTCTAGCAGGCCATTCACTAGTAGGAGTGAGAAAAACATCACGGGATGGTGTGAATCTGAGTGTCTGAATTAGGATAGGCAGTGAGTTGCAATGTAGGAAGGAGAAAAGCAACTCAGGGTATTAAGCATGGGGATTTCAGGAAAGATGCGGTGGCAATGTGGGATAGGTTTCTGAAAAACATCGAGGGGTGATGTGCATTGTAAGGGTTTCTAACAGGCCATTCACTAGTAGGAGTTAGAAAAACATAACGGGGTGGTGTGAATCGGAGGGCCTGAATTACGATAGGCAGTGAGTGACAACGTAGGATGGAGAAAAGCACCATTGGGTGGTCAGTATGTGGAGGTCAGGAAACATGGGGTGGCAATATAGGATAGGTTTCTGAAAAACGTCGCGGGGTGGTTCGCATTGTAAGGGTTTCTAACAGGCCATTCACTAGTAGGAGTGTGAAAAACATTACAGGAGGGTGTGAATTGGAGGACCTGAATTCGGATAGGCAGTGAATGGGAATGTAGGATTGAGAAAAGCACCACGGGGTGGTCAGCATTGGGAGGTCAGGAAACATGCAGTGGCAATGTAGGATAGGTTTCTGAAAAACATCGCGGGGTGTTGCGCATTGTAAGGTTTGCTAACAGGCCATTCACTAGTAGGAGTGAGAAAAACATCACGGGGTGGTGTGAATCGGAGTGTCTGAATTAGAATAGGCAGTGATTGGCAATGTAGGATGGGGAAAAGCACCACGGGGTGGTCAGAATGGGGATGTCAGGAGACATGGGGTGGCAATGTAGGATAGGTTTCTGAAAAACATCGTGGGGTGGTACGCATTGTAAGGGATTCTAGGAGGCCATTCACTAGTAGGAGTGAGAAAAACATCACGGGGTGGTGTGAATCGGAGTGTCTGAATTAGGATAGGCAGTGAGTGGCAATGTAGAATGGAGAAAAGCAACACAGGGTATTAAGCATGGGGAGGTCAGGAAAGATTCGGTGGCAATGTGGGATAGGTTTCTGAAAAACATCGCGGGGTGGTGCACATTGTAAGGGTTTCTAACAGGCCATTCACTAGTAGGAGTGAGAAAAACATCACGGAGTCTTGTGAATCGGAAGGCCTGAAAGAGGATAGGCAGTGAGTGGCAATGTAGGATGGAGAAAAGCACCACGGGGTTTTCAGCATGGGGAGGTCAGGAAACATGCGGTGGCAATGTAGGATAAGTTTCTGAAAAACATCGCGGGGTGGTGAGCCTTGTAAGGGTTTCTAACAGTCCATTCTCTAGTAGAAGTGAGAAAATCATCACGGGGTGGTTTGAATCGGAGCGCCTGAATTAGGATAGGCAGTGAGTGGCAATGTAGGATGGAGAAAAGCAGCACGGGGTGGTGAGCATGGGGAGGTCAGGAAACATGCGGTGGCAATGTAGGATAGGTTTCTGAAAAACTTCGCTGTGTGGTGCGCATTTTAAGGGTTTCTAACAGGCCATTCACTAGTAGGAGTGAGGAAAACATCAGGGCATGGTGTGAATTGGAGGGGCTGAATTAGCATAGGCGGTGATTGGCAATTAATAATGGGGAAAAGAACCACGGGGTGGTCAGAATGGGGAGGTCAGGAAACGAGCGGTGGCAATGTAGGATAGGTTTTTGAAAAACATCGCGGTGTGGTGCGCACTCTAAGGGTTTCTAACAGGCCATTCACTAGTAGGAGTGAGAAAAACATCACGGAGTAGGGTGAATCGGAGGGCCTAAATTACGTTAGGCAGTGAGTGACAACGTAGGATGGAGAAAACCACCATGGGGAAGTCAGCCTGGGGAGGTCAGGAAACATGCGGTGGCAATGTAGGATAGGTTTCTGAAAAACATTGTAGGGTGGTGTGCATTGTAAGGGTTTCTAACAGGCCATTCACTAGTAGGAGTGAGAAAAACATCATGGGGTCGTGTGAATCAGAGGGCCTGAATTAGGATAGGCAGTGAGTGGCAATGTAGGATGGAGAAAACACCAAGGGGTGATCAGCATGGGGAGGTCAGGAAACATGCGTTGGCAAGGTAGGGTTGGTTTCTGAAAAACATCGCGGGGTGTGTCGCATTGTAAGTGTTTCTAAAAGGCCATTCACTAATAGGAGTACGAAAAACATCATGGGGTGGTGTGAATCTGAGGGCCTGAATTAGGATAGGCAGTGAGTGGCAATGTAGGATGGAGAAAAGCACCATGGTCTGGTCAGCATGGGGAGGTCAGGAAACATGCGGTGGAATGTAGGATAGGTTTCTGAAAAACATCGCGGTGTGGTGCGCATTGTAAGGGTTTCTAACAGGCCATTCACTAGTAGGAGTGAGAAAAACATAACGGGGTGGTGTGAATTGGACTGCCTGAATAAGTATATACGGTGAGTGGCAATGTAGGATGGATAAAAGCACCATGGGTTATTCAGCATGAGGAGGTCAGGAAACATGCGGTGACAAGGCAAGATAGGTTTCTGAAAAACATCGCTTTGTGCTGCGCATTGTGAGGGTTTCTAACAGGCCATTCACTAGTAGGAGTGACAAAATCTTCGCAGGGGGCTTTGAACCCGAGGGCCTGAATTAGGATAGGCAGTGCGTGGCAATGTAGGATGGAGAAAAGCACCACGGGGTGGTCAGCATGTGGAGGTCAGGAAACATGCAGTAGCAATGTAGGATAGGTTTCTGAAAAACATCGAGGGGTGATGTGCATTGTAAGGGTTTCCAACAGGCCATTCACTAGTAGGAGTGAGAAAAACATCACGGGGTGGTGTGAATCATAGTGTCTGAATTAGAATAGACAGTGATTGGCAATGTAGGATGGGGAAAAGCACCACGGGGTGGTCAGAATGGGGAGGTCAGGAGACATGGTGTGGCAATGTAGGATAGGTTTCTGAAAAACATCGTGGGGTGGTACGCATTGTAAGGGTTTCTAGGAGGCCATTCACTAGTAGGAGTGAGAAAAACATCACGGGGTGGTGTGAATCGGAGTGTCTGAATTAGGATAGGCAGTGAGTTGCAATGTAGAATGGAGAAAAGCAACACAGGGTATTAAGCATGGGAAGGTCAGGAAAGATTCGGTGGCAATGTGGGATAGGCTTCTGAAAAACATCGCGGGGTGGTGCACATTGTAAGGGTTTCTAACAGGCCATTCACTAGTAGGAGTGAGAAAAACATCACGGAGTTGTGTGAATTGGAAGGCCTGAATTAGGATAGGCAGTGAGTGGCAATATAGGATGGAGAAAAGCACCACGGGGTTTTCAGCATTTGGAGGTCAGGAATCATGCGTTGGCAATGTAGGATAGGTTTCTGAAAAACATCGCGGGGTGGTGAGCCTTGTAAGGGTTTCTAACAGTCCATTCTTTAGTAGGAGTGTGAAAATCATCACGCGGTGGTTTGAATGGGAGCGCCTGAATTAGAATAAGCAGTGAGGGCAATGTAGGATGGAGAAATGCACCACGGGGTGGTCAGCATAGGGAGGTCAGGAAACATGCGGTGGCAATGTAGGATAGTTTTCTGAAAAACTTCACTGTGTGGTGCGCATTTTAAGGGTTTCTAACAGGCCATTCACTAGTAGGAGTGAGAAAAACATCACGGAGTGGGGTGAATCGGAGGGCCTAAATTACGTTAGGCAGTGAGTGACAACGTAGGATGGAGAAAACCACGATGGGGAGGTCAGCCTGGGGAGGTCAGGAAACATGCGGTGGCAATGTAGGATAGGTTTCTGAAAAACATTGTAGGGTGGTGTGCATTGTAATTTTTTTTAACAGGCCATTCACTAGTAGGAGTGAGAAAAACATCCTGGGGTGGTGTGAATCGGAGGGCCTGAATTAGGATAGGCAGTGAGTGGCAATGTAGGATGGAGAAAACACCAGGGGTGATCAGCATGGGGAGGTCAGGAAACATGCGGTGGCAAGGTAGGGTAGGTTTCTGAAAAACATCGCGGAGTGTGTCGCATTGTAAGTGTTTCTAACAGGCCATTCACTAATAGGAGTAAGAAAAACATCATGGGGTGGTGTGAATCTGAGGGCCTGAATTAGTATAGGCAGTTAGCAGCAATGGAGGATGGAGAAAAGCACCATGGTCTGGTCAGCATGGGGAGGTCAGGAAACATGCGGTGGCAATTTAGGATATTTTACTACTAAACATCGCAGGGTGGTACGCATTGTAAGGGTTTCTAACAGGTCATTCAATCGTAGGAGTGAGAAAAACATTACGGGGCGGTGTGAATTGGAGTGCCTGAAGTCGGATAGGCAGTGAGTGGCAATGTAGGATGGAGAAAAGCACCACGGGGTGGTCAGCATGGGGAGGTCAGGAAACATACGGTGGTAATGTAGGATAGGTTTCTGGAAAACATGGCGGTGTGTTGCGCATTGTAACGGTTTCTACCAGGCCATTCACTAGTAGGAGTGAGAAAAACATCACGGGGTGGGGTGAATCGGAGGGCCTGAATTACTATAGGCAGTAAGTGACAATATAGGTTGGAGAAAAGCACCACGGGGTGGTCTGCATGGGGAGGTCAGGAAACATGCGGTGGCAATGTCGGATAGGTTTCTCAAAAACATCGAGGGTGGTGCTCATTATAAGGGTTTCTAAGAGGCCATCATTAGTAGGAATGTAAAAACATCACAGGAGGGTGTGAATTGGAGGGCCTGAATTCGGATAGGCAGTGAGTGTCAATGTAGTATGGAGAAAACACCAAGGGGTGGTCAGCATGGGGAGGTCAGGAAACATGCCATGGAATGTAGGATAGGTTTCTGAAAAACATCGCTGGGTGGTGAGCCTTGTAAGGGTTTCTAACAGTCCATTCACTAGTAGGAGTGAGAAAATCATCACGCGGTGGTTTGAATGGGAGCGCCTGAATTAGAATAGGCAGTGAGGGCAATGTAGGATGGAGAAAAGCACCACGGGGTGGTCAGCATGGGGAGGTCAGGAAACATGCGGTGGCAATGTAGTATAGTTTTCTGAAAAACTTCGCTGTGTGGTGCGCATTTTAAGGGTTTCTAACAGGCCATTCACTAGTAGGAGTGAGGAAAACATCAGGGCATGGTGTGAATTGGAGGGCCTGAATTAGCATAGGCAGTGATTGGCAATGTATAATGGGGAAAAGAACCACAGGGTGGTCAGAATGGGGAGGTCAGGAAACGAGCGGTGGCAATGTAGGATGGGTTTCTGAAAAACATCGTGGGGTGGTGCTCACTGTAAGGGTTTCTAACAGGCCATTCACTAGTAGTAGTGAGAAAAACATCACGGAGTGGGGTGAATCGGAGGGCCTAAATTACGTTAGGCAGTGAGTGACAACGTAGGATGGAGAAAACCACGATGGGGAGGTCAGCCTGGGGAGGTCAGGAAACATGCGGTGGCAATGTAGGATAGATTTCTGAAAAACATTGTAGGGTGGTGTGCATTGTAATGGTTTTTAACAGGCCATTCACTAGTAGGAGTGAGAAAAACATCCTGGGGTGGTGTGAATCGGAGGGCCTGAATTAGTATAGGCAGTGAGTGGCAATGTAGGATGGAGAAAACACCAAGGGGTGATCAGCATGGGGAGGTCAGGAAACATGCGGTGGCAAGGTAGGGTAGGTTTCTGAAAAACATCGCGGAGTGTGTCGCATTGTAAGTGTTTCTAACAGGCCATTCACTAATAGGAGTAAGAAAAACATCATGGGGTGGTGTGAATCTGAGGGCCTGAATTAGTATAGGCAGTGAGTAGCAATGGAGGATGGAGAAAAGCACCATGGTCTGGTCAGCATGGGGAGGTCAGGAAACATGCGGTGGCAATTTAGGATATTTTACTACTAAACATCGCAGGGTGGTACGCATTGTAAGGGTTTCTAACAGGTCATTCAATCGTAGGAGTGAGAAAAACATTACGGGGTGGTGTGAATTGGAGGGCCTGAAGTCGGATAGGCAGTGAGTGGCAATGTAGGATGGAGAAAAGCACCACGGGGTGGTCAGCATGGGGAGGTCAGGAAACGGTGGTAATGTAGGATAGGTTTCTGGAAAACATGGCGGTGTGTTGCGCATTGTAACGGTTTCTACCAGGCCATTCACTAGTAGGAGTGAGAAAAACATCACGGAGTGGGGTGAATCGGAGGGCCTGAATTACTATAGGCAGTAAGTGACAATATAGGTTGGAGAAAAGCACCACGGGTTGGTGAGCATGGGGAGGTCAGGAAACATGGGCCTGCCATGAAGGATTGGTTTCTGAAAAACATCGTGGAGTGGTGCGCATTGTAAGGTTTTCTAACAGGCCATTCACTAGTAGGCGTGAGAAAAACATTATGGGTTTTGTGAATCGGAGGGCCTGAAGTACGATAGGATGTCAGTGGCACTGTAAGAATGAGAAAAGCACCAAGGTCTGGTCAGCATGTGGAGGTCAGGAAACATGCGGTGGCAATGCAGGACAGGGTTCTGAAAAACATCGCGTGGTAGTGCACATTGTAAGGGTTTCTAACACGCCATTCACCAGTAGGAGTGAGAAAAACATCACGGGGTGGTGTGAATCGTAGGGCCTAATTAGGAAAGGCAGTGAGTGGCAATGTAGAATGGAGAAAACCACCACAGGGTATTCAGCATGGGGAGGTCAGGAAACATGCCGTGACAATGTAGGATAGGTTTGTGAAAATCAACGCGTGGTGGTGCTCATTGTAAGGATTTCTAACAGGCCATTCACTAGTATGAGTGAAATTAACATCACAGGGGGGTGTCAATCCGATGGCCTGAATTCTGATACCAGTGAGTGGCAATGTAGGATGGGAAAACACCAATGGATGTTCAGCATTGGGAGATAAGGAAACATGCGTTGGCAATGTAGGATAGGTTTCTGAAAAACATTGTGGGGTGGTGTGCATTGAAAGGGTTTCAAACAGGCCATTCACTAGTAGGAGTGAGAAAAGCATCACAGGGAGCTGTGCATCGGAGGGCATGAATTAGGATAGGCAGTGAGTGGCAATGTAGGATGGAGAAAACATTAAGGAGTGTACAGCATGATGAGGGCAGGAAACATGCGGTGGCCATGTAGGGTAGGTTTCTGAAAAACATCGCGGGGTGGTCCGCAATGTAAGGTTTTCTAATAGGCCATTCACTAATAGGAGTGAGAAATACATCACGGGGTGGTGTGAATCGGAGGGCCTGAATTACGACAGGCAGTGAGTGGCAATGTAGGATGGAGAAAAGCACCACGGGGTATTCAGCATGTGGAAGTCAGGAAACATGCGGTGGCAATGTAGGATAGGTTTCTGAAAAACATCGCCATGTGTTTCGCATTGTAAGGGTTTCTAACAGGCCATTCACTAGTAGGAGTGAGAAAAACATCACTGGGTGGTGTGAATTGGAGGACCTGAATTCGGTTAGGCAGTGAGTGGCAATGTAGGATGGAGAAAAGCACCACGGGGTTGTCAGCATTGGGAGGTCAGGAAACATGAAGTGGCAATGTAGGATAGGTTTCTGAAAAACATCGCGGGGTTTTGCGCATTGTAAGGTTTGCTAACAGGCCATTCACTAGTAGGAGTGAGAAAAACATCACGGGGTGGTGTGAATCAGAGTGTGTGAATTAGCATAGGCAGTGATTGGCAATTTAGGATGGGGAAAAGCACCACGGGGTGGTCAGAATGGGGAGGTCAGGAGACATGGGGTGGCAATGTAGGATAGGTTTCTGAAAAACTTCGCGGGGTGGTACACATTGTAAGGGTTTCTAGCAGGCCATTCACTAATAGGAGTGAGAAAAACATAACGGGGTGGTGTGAATCTGAGTGTCTGAATTAGGATAGGCAGTGAGTGGCAATGTAGGATGGAGAAAAGCAACACAGGCTATTAAGCATGGGGAGGTCAGGAAAGATGCGGTGGCAATGTGGGATAGGTTTCTGAAAACCATCGAGGGGTGATGTGCTTTGTAAGGGTTTCTAACAGGCCATTCACTAGTAGGAGTTAGAAAAACATCAGGGGTGATGTGAATGGGAGTGCCTGAATTACGATACTCTGTGAGTGGCAATGTAGGATGGAGAAAAGCACCACAGGTTCGTCAGCATGGGGAAGGCAGGAAACATGCGGTGGCAATGTAGGATAGGTTTCTGAAAAATATCGAGGGGTGGTTCGCATTGTAAGGGTTTCTAACAGGCCATTCACTAGTAGGAGTGTGAAAAACATTACAGCAGGGTGTGAATTGGAGGACCTGAATTCGGATAGGCAGTGAGTGGCAATGTAGGATTGAGAAAAGCACCACGGGGTGGTCAGCATTGGGAGGTCAGCAAACATGCAGTGGCAATGTAGGATAGGTTTCTGAAAAACATCGCCGGGTGTTGCGCATTGTAAGGTTTGCTAACAGGCCATTCACTAGTAGGAGTGAGAAAAACATCACGGGGCGGTGTGAATTGGAGGGCCTGAATAAGTATAGACGGTGAGTGGCAATGTAGGATGGATAAAAGCACCATGGGTTATTCAGCATGAGGAGGTCAGGAAACATGCGGTGACAAGGTAAGATAGGTTTCTGAAAAACATCGCTTTGTGCTGCGCATTGTGAGGGTTTCTAACAGGCCCTTCACTAGTAGGAGTGACAAAATCTTCACAGGGGGTTTGAACCCGAGGGCCTGAATTAGGATAGGCAGTGCGTGGCAATGTAGGATGGGAAAAAGCACCACGGGGTGGTCAGAATGGGGAGGTCAGGAGACATGGGGTGGCAATGTAGGATAGGTTTCTGAAAAACATCGCGGGGTGGTACGCATTGTAAGGGTTTCTAGCAGGCCATTCACTAGTAGGAGTGAGAAAAACATCACGGGATGGTGTGAATCTGAGTGTCTGAATTAGGATAGGCAGTGAGTTGCAATGTAGGAAGGAGAAAAGCAACTCAGGGTATTAAGCATGGGGATTTCAGGAAAGATGCGGTGGCAATGTGGGATAGGTTTCTGAAAAACATCGAGGGGTGATGTGCATTGTAAGGGTTTCTAACAGGCCATTCACTAGTAGGAGTTAGAAAAACATAACGGGGTGGTGTGAATCGGAGGGCCTGAATTACGATAGGCAGTGAGTGACAACGTAGGATGGAGAAAAGCACCATTGGGTGGTCAGTATGTGGAGGTCAGGAAACATGGGGTGGCAATATAGGATAGGTTTCTGAAAAACGTCGCGGGGTGGTTCGCATTGTAAGGGTTTCTAACAGGCCATTCACTAGTAGGAGTGTGAAAAACATTACAGGAGGGTGTGAATTGGAGGACCTGAATTCGGATAGGCAGTGAATGGGAATGTAGGATTGAGAAAAGCACCACGGGGTGGTCAGCATTGGGAGGTCAGGAAACATGCAGTGGCAATGTAGGATAGGTTTCTGAAAAACATCGCGGGGTGTTGCGCATTGTAAGGTTTGCTAACAGGCCATTCACTAGTAGGAGTGAGAAAAACATCACGGGGTGGTGTGAATCGGAGTGTCTGAATTAGAATAGGCAGTGATTGGCAATGTAGGATGGGGAAAAGCACCACGGGGTGGTCAGAATGGGGATGTCAGGAGACATGGGGTGGCAATGTAGGATAGGTTTCTGAAAAACATCGTGGGGTGGTACGCATTGTAAGGGATTCTAGGAGGCCATTCACTAGTAGGAGTGAGAAAAACATCACGGGGTGGTGTGAATCGGAGTGTCTGAATTAGGATAGGCAGTGAGTGGCAATGTAGAATGGAGAAAAGCAACACAGGGTATTAAGCATGGGGAGGTCAGGAAAGATTCGGTGGCAATGTGGGATAGGTTTCTGAAAAACATCGCGGGGTGGTGCACATTGTAAGGGTTTCTAACAGGCCATTCACTAGTAGGAGTGAGAAAAACATCACGGAGTCTTGTGAATCGGAAGGCCTGAAAGAGGATAGGCAGTGAGTGGCAATGTAGGATGGAGAAAAGCACCACGGGGTTTTCAGCATGGGGAGGTCAGGAAACATGCGGTGGCAATGTAGGATAAGTTTCTGAAAAACATCGCGGGGTGGTGAGCCTTGTAAGGGTTTCTAACAGTCCATTCTCTAGTAGAAGTGAGAAAATCATCACGGGGTGGTTTGAATCGGAGCGCCTGAATTAGGATAGGCAGTGAGTGGCAATGTAGGATGGAGAAAAGCAGCACGGGGTGGTGAGTATGGGGAGGTCAGGAAACATGCGGTGGCATTGTAGGATAGGTTTCTGAAAAACTTCGCTGTGTGGTGCGCATTTTAAGGGTTTCTAACAGGCCATTCACTAGTAGGAGTGAGGAAAACATCAGGGCATGGTGTGAATTGGAGGGGCTGAATTAGCATAGGCGGTGATTGGCAATTAATAATGGGGAAAAGAACCACGGGGTGGTCAGAATGGGGAGGTCAGGAAACGAGCGGTGGCAATGTAGGATAGGTTTTTGAAAAACATCGCGGTGTGGTGCGCACTCTAAGGGTTTCTAACAGGCCATTCACTAGTAGGAGTGAGAAAAACATCACGGAGTAGGGTGAATCGGAGGGCCTAAATTACGTTAGGCAGTGAGTGGCAATGTAGGATGGAGAAAACACCAAGGGGTGATCAGCATGGGGAGGTCAGGAAACATGCGTTGGCAAGGTAGGGTTGGTTTCTGAAAAACATCGCGGGGTGTGTCGCATTGTAAGTGTTTCTAAAAGGCCATTCACTAATAGGAGTACGAAAAACATCATGGGGTGGTGTGAATCTGAGGGCCTGAATTAGGATAGGCAGTGAGTGGCAATGTAGGATGGAGAAAAGCACCATGGTCTGGTCAGCATGGGGAGGTCAGGAAACATGCGGTGGAATGTAGGATAGGTTTCTGAAAAACATCGCGGTGTGGTGCGCATTGTAAGGGTTTCTAACAGGCCATTCACTAGTAGGAGTGAGAAAAACATAACGGGGTGGTGTGAATTGGAGGGCCTGAATAAGTATAGACGGTGAGTGGCAATGTAGGATGGATAAAAGCACCATGGGTTATTCAGCATGAGGAGGTCAGGAAACATGCGGTGACAAGGCAAGATAGGTTTCTGAAAAACATCGCTTTGTGCTGCGCATTGTGAGGGTTTCTAACAGGCCATTCACTAGTAGGAGTGACAAAATCTTCGCAGGGGGCTTTGAACCCGAGGGCCTGAATTAGGATAGGCAGTGCGTGGCAATGTAGGATGGAGAAAAGCACCACGGGGTGGTCAGCATGTGGAGGTCAGGAAACATGCAGTAGCAATGTAGGATAGGTTTCTGAAAAACATCGAGGGGTGATGTGCATTGTAAGGGTTTCCAACAGGCCATTCACTAGTAGGAGTGAGAAAAACATCACGGGGTGGTGTGAATCATAGTGTCTGAATTAGAATAGACAGTGATTGGCAATGTAGGATGGGGAAAAGCACCACGGGGTGGTCAGAATGGGGAGGTCAGGAGACATGGTGTGGCAATGTAGGATAGGTTTCTGAAAAACATCGTGGGGTGGTACGCATTGTAAGGGTTTCTAGGAGGCCATTCACTAGTAGGAGTGAGAAAAACATCACGGGGTGGTGTGAATCGGAGTGTCTGAATTAGGATAGGCAGTGAGTGGCAATGTAGAATGGAGAAAAGCAACACAGGGTATTAAGCATCGGAAGGTCAGGAAAGATTCGGTGGCAATGTGGGATAGGCTTCTGAAAAACATCGCGGGGTGGTGCACATTGTAAGGGTTTCTAACAGGCCATTCACTAGTAGGAGTGAGAAAAACATCACGGAGTTGTGTGAATTGGAAGGCCTGAATTAGGATAGGCAGTGAGTGGCAATATAGGATGGAGAAAAGCACCACGGGGTTTTCAGCATTTGGAGGTCAGGAATCATGCGTTGGCAATGTAGGATAGGTTTCTGAAAAACATCGCGGGGTGGTGAGCCTTGTAAAGGTTTCTAACAGTCCATTCTTTAGTAGGAGTGTGAAAATCATCACGCGGTGGTTTGAATGGGAGCACCTGAATTAGAATAAGCAGTGAGGGCAATGTAGGATGGAGAAATGCACCACGGGGTGGTCAGCATAGGGAGGTCAGGAAACATGCGGTGGCAATGTAGGATAGTTTTCTGAAAAACTTCACTGTGTGGTGCGCATTTTAAGGGTTTCTAACAGGCAATTCACTAGTAGGAGTGAGAAAAACATCACGGAGTGGGGTGAATCGGAGGGCCTAAATTACGTTAGGCAGTGAGTGACAAGGTAGGATGGAGAAAACCACGATGGGGAGGTCAGCCTGGGGAGGTCAGGAAACATGCGGTGGCAATGTAGGATAGGTTTCTGAAAAACATTGTAGGGTGGTGTGCATTGTAATTTTTTTTAACAGGCCATTCACTAGTAGGAGTGAGAAAAACATCCTGGGGTGGTGTGAATCGGAGGGCCTGAATTAGGATAGGCAGTGAGTGGCAATGTAGGAAGGAGAAAACACCAAGGGGTGATCAGCATGGGGAGGTCAGGAAACATGCGGTGGCAAGGTAGGGTAGGTTTCTGAAAAACATCGCGGAGTGTGTCGCATTGTAAGTGTTTCTAACAGGCCATTCACTAATAGGAGTAAGAAAAACATCATGGGGTGGTGTGAATCTGAGGGCCTGAATTAGTATAGGCAGTGAGTAGCAATGGAGGATGGAGAAAAGCACCATGGTCTGGTCAGCATGGGGAGGTCAGGAAACATGCGGTGGCAATTTAGGATATTTTACTACTAAACATCGCAGGGTGGTACGCATTGTAAGGGTTTCTAACAGGTCATTCAATCGTAGGAGTGAGAAAAACATTACGGGGCGGTGTGAATTGGAGGGCCTGAAGTCGGATAGGCAGTGAGTGGCAATGTAGGATGGAGAAAAGCACCACGGGGTGGTCAGCATGGGGAGGTCAGGAAACATACGGTGGTAATGTAGGATAGGTTTCTGGAAAACATGGCGGTGTGTTGCGCATTGTAACGGTTTCTACCAGGCCATTCACTAGTAGGAGTGAGAAAAACATCACGGGGTGGGGTGAATCGGAGGGCCTGAATTACTATAGGCAGTAAGTGACAATATAGGTTGGAGAAAAGCACCACGGGGTGGTCTGCATGGGGAGGTCAGGAAACATGCGGTGGCAATGTCGGATAGGTTTCTCAAAAACATCGAGGGTGGTGCTCATTATAAGGGTTTCTAAGAGGCCAATCATTAGTAGGAATGTATAAACATCACAGGAGGGTGTGAATTGGAGGGCCTGAATTCGGATAGGCAGTGAGTGTCAATGTAGTATGGAGAAAACACCAAGGGGTGGTCAGCATGGGGAGGTCAGGAAACATGCCATGGAATGTAGGATAGGTTTCTGAAAAACATCGCTGGGTGGTGAGCCTTGTAAGGGTTTCTAACAGACCATTCACTAGTAAGAGTGAGAAAATCATCACGCGGTGGTTTGAATGGGAGCGCCTGAATTAGAATAGGCAGTGAGGGCAATGTAGGATGGAGAAAAGCACCACGGGGTGGTCAGCATGGGGAGGTCAGGAAACATGCGGTGGCAATGTAGTATAGTTTTCTGAAAAACTTCGCTGTGTGGTGTGCATTTTAAGGGTTTCTAACAGGCCATTCACTAGTAGGAGTTAGGAAAACATCAGGGCATGGTGTGAATTGGAGGGCCTGAATTAGCATAGGCAGTGATTGGCAATGTATAATGGGGAAAAGAACCACAGGGTGGTCAGAATGGGGAGGTCAGGAAACGAGCGGTGGCAATGTAGGATAGGTTTCTGAAAAACATCGTGGGGTGGTGCTCACTGTAAGGGTTTCTAACAGGCCATTCACTAGTAGTAGTGAGAAAAACATCACGGAGTGGGGTGAATCGGAGGGCCTAAATTACGTTAGGCAGTGAGTGACAACGTAGGATGGAGAAAACCACGATGGGGAGGTCAGCCTGGGGAGGTCAGGAAACATGCGGTGGCAATGTAGGATAGATTTCTGAAAAACATTGTAGGGTGGTGTGCATTGTAAGGGTTTCTAACAGGGCATGCACTAGTAGGAGTGAGAAAAACATCCTGGGGTGGTGTGAATCGGAGGGCCTGAATTAGTATAGGCAGTGAGTGGCAATGTAGGATGGAGAAAACACCAAGGGGTGATCAGCATGGGGAGGTCAGGAAACATGCGGTGGCAAGGTAGGGTAGGTTTCTGAAAGACATCGCGGAGTGTGTCGCATTGTAAGTGTTTCTAACAGGCCATTCACTAATAGGAGTAAGAAAAACATCATGGGGTGGTGTGAATCTGAGGGCCTGAATTAGTATAGGCAGTGAGTAGCAATGGAGGATGGAGAAAAGCACCATGGTCTGGTCAGCATGGGGAGGTCAGGAAACATGCGGTGGCAATTTAGGATATTTTACTACTAAACATCGCAGGGTGGTACGCATTGTAAGGGTTTCTAACAGGTCATTCAATCGTAGGAGTGAGAAAAACATTACGGGGTGGTGTGAATTGGAGGGCCTGAAGTCGGATAGGCAGTGAGTGGCAATGTAGGATGGAGAAAAGCACCACGGGGTGGTCAGCATGGGGAGGTCAGGAAACGGTGGTAATGTAGGATAGGTTTCTGGAAAACATGGCGGTGTGTTGCGCATTGTAACGGTTTCTACCAGGCCATTCACTAGTAGGAGTGAGAAAAACATCACGGGGTGGGGTGAATCGGAGGGCCTGAATTACTATAGGCAGTAAGTGACAATATAGGTTGGAGAAAAGCACCACGGGTTGGTGAGCATGGGGAGGTCAGGAAACATGGGCCTGCCATGAAGGATTGGTTTCTGAAAAACATCGTGGAGTGGTGCGCATTGTAAGGTTTTCTAACAGGCCATTCACTAGTAGGCGTGAGAAAAACATTATGGGTTTGTGAACCGGAGGGCCTGAAGTACGATAGGATGTCAGTGGCACTGTAGGAATGAGAAAAGCACCAAGGTCTGGTCAGCATGTGGAGGTCAGGAAACATGCGGTGGCAATGCAGGACAGGGTTCTGAAAAACATCGCGTGGTAGTGCACATTGTAAGGGTTTCTAACACGCCATTCACCAGTAGGAGTGAGAAAAACATCACGGGGTGGTGTGAATCGTAGGGCCTAATTAGGAAAGGCAGTGAGTGGCAATGTAGAATGGAGAAAACCACCACAGGGTATTCAGCATGGGGAGGTCAGGAAACATGCCGTGACAATGTAGGATAGGTTTGTGAAAATCAACGCGGGGTGGTGCTCATTGTAAGGATTTCTAACAGGCCATTCACTAGTATGAGTGAAATTAACATCACAGGGGGGTGTCAATCCGATGGCCTGAATTCTGATACCAGTGAGTGGCAATGTAGGATGGGAAAACACCAATGGATGTTCAGCATTGGGAGATAAGGAAACATGCGTTGGCAATGTAGGATAGGTTTCTGAAAAACATTGTGGGGTGGTGTGCATTGAAAGGGTTTCAAACAGGCCATTCACTAGTAGGAGTGAGAAAAGCATCACAGGGAGCTGTGCATCGGAGGGCATGAATTAGGATAGGCAGTGAGTGGCAATGTAGGATGGAGAAAACATTAAGGAGTGTACAGCATGATGAGGGCAGGAAACATGCGGTGGCCATGTAGGGTAGGTTTCTGAAAAACATCGCGGGGTGGTCCGCAATGTAAGGTTTTCTAATAGGCCATTCACTAATAGGAGTGAGAAATACATCACGGGGTGGTGTGAATCGGAGGGCCTGAATTACGACAGGCAGTGAGTGGCAATGTAGGATGGAGAAAAGCACCACGGGGTATTCAGCATGTGGAAGTCAGAAACATGCGGTGGCAATGTAGGATAGGTTTCTGAAAAACATCGCCATGTGTTTCGCATTGTAAGGGTTTCTAACAGGCCATTCACTAGTAGGAGTGAGAAAAACATCACTGGGTGGTGTGAATTGGAGGACCTGAATTCGGATAGGCAGTGAGTGGCAATGTAGGATGGAGAAAAGCACCACGGGGTTGTCAGCATTGGGAGGTCAGGAAACATGAAGTGGCAATGTAGGATAGGTTTCTGAAAAACATCGCGGGGTTTTGCGCATTGTAAGGTTTGCTAACAGGCCATTCACTAGTAGGAGTGAGAAAAACATCACGGGGTGGTGTGAATCAGAGTGTGTGAATTAGCATAGGCAGTGATTGGCAATTTAGGATGGGGAAAAGCACCACGGGGTGGTCAGAATGGGGAGGTCAGGAGACATGGGGTGGCAATGTAGGATAGGTTTCTGAAAAACTTCGCGGGGTGGTACACATTGTAAGGGTTTCTAGCAGGCCATTCACTAGTAGGAGTGAGAAAAACATAACGGGGTGGTGTGAATCTGAGTGTCTGAATTAGGATAGGCAGTGAGTGGCAATGTAGGATGGAGAAAAGCAACACAGGCTATTAAGCATGGGGAGGTCAGGAAAGATGCGGTGGCAATGTGGGATAGGTTTCTGAAAACCATCGAGGGGTGATGTGCTTTGTAAGGGTTTCTAACAGGCCATTCACTAGTAGGAGTTAGAAAAACATCAGGGGTGATGTGAATGGGAGTGCCTGAATTACGATACTCTGTGAGTGGCAATGTAGGATGGAGAAAAGCACCACAGGTTCGTCAGCATGGGGAAGGCAGGAAACATGCGGTGGCAATGTAGGATAGGTTTCTGAAAAATATCGAGGGGTGGTTCGCATTGTAAGGGTTTCTAACAGGCCATTCACTAGTAGGAGTGTGAAAAACATTACAGCAGGGTGTGAATTGGAGGACCTGAATTCGGATAGGCAGTGAGTGGCAATGTAGGATTGAGAAAAGCACCACGGGGTGGTCAGCATTGGGAGGTCAGCAAACATGCAGTGGCAATGTAGGATAGGTTTCTGAAAAACATCGCCGGGTGTTGCGCATTGTAAGGTTTGCTAACAGGCCATTCACTAGTAGGAGTGAGAAAAACATCACGGGGCGGTGTGAATTGGAGGGCCTGAATAAGTATAGACGGTGAGTGGCAATGTAGGATGGATAAAAGCACCATGGGTTATTCAGCATGAGGAGGTCAGGAAACATGCGGTGACAAGGTAAGATAGGTTTCTGAAAAACATCGCTTTGTGCTGCGCATTGTGAGGGTTTCTAACAGGCCCTTCACTAGTAGGAGTGACAAAATCTTCACAGGGGGTTTGAACCCGAGGGCCTGAATTAGGATAGGCAGTGCGTGGCAATGTAGGATGGGAAAAAGCACCACGGGGTGGTCAGAATGGGGAGGTCAGGAGACATGGGGTGGCAATGTAGGATAGGTTTCTGAAAAACATCGCGGGGTGGTACGCATTGTAAGGGTTTCTAGCAGGCCATTCACTAGTAGGAGTGAGAAAAACATCACGGGATGGTGTGAATCTGAGTGTCTGAATTAGGATAGGCAGTGAGTTGCAATGTAGGAAGGAGAAAAGCAACTCAGGGTATTAAGCATGGGGATTTCAGGAAAGATGCGGTGGCAATGTGGGATAGGTTTCTGAAAAACATCGAGGGGTGATGTGCATTGTAAGGGTTTCTAACAGGCCATTCACTAGTAGGAGTTAGAAAAACATAACGGGGTGGTGTGAATCGGAGGGCCTGAATTACGATAGGCAGTGAGTGACAACGTAGGATGGAGAAAAGCACCATTGGGTGGTCAGTATGTGGAGGTCAGGAAACATGGGGTGGCAATATAGGATAGGTTTCTGAAAAACGTCGCGGGGTGGTTCGCATTGTAAGGGTTTCTAACAGGCCATTCACTAGTAGGAGTGTGAAAAACATTACAGGAGGGTGTGAATTGGAGGACCTGAATTCAGATAGGCAGTGAATGGGAATGTAGGATTGAGAAAAGCACCACGGGGTGGTCAGCATTGGGAGGTCAGGAAACATGCAGTGGCAATGTAGGATAGGTTTCTGAAAAACATCGCGGGGTGTTGCGCATTGTAAGGTTTGCTAACAGGCCATTCACTAGTAGGAGTGAGAAAAACATCACGGGGTGGTGTGAATCGGAGTGTCTGAATTAGAATAGGCAGTGATTGGCAATGTAGGATGGGGAAAAGCACCACGGGGTGGTCAGAATGGGGATGTCAGGACACATGGGGTGGCAATGTAGGATAGGTTTCTGAAAAACATCGTGGGGTGGTACGCATTGTAAGGGATTCTAGGAGGCCATTCACTAGTAGGAGTGAGAAAAACATCACGGGGTGGTGTGAATCGGAGTGTCTGAATTAGGATAGGCAGTGAGTGGCAATGTAGAATGGAGAAAAGCAACACAGGGTATTAAGCATGGGGAGGTCAGGAAAGATTCGGTGGCAATGTGGGATAGGTTTCTGAAAAACATCGCGGGGTGGTGCACATTGTAAGGGTTTCTAACAGGCCATTCACTAGTAGGAGTGAGAAAAACATCACGGAGTCTTGTGAATCGGAAGGCCTGAAAGAGGATAGGCAGTGAGTGGCAATGTAGGATGGAGAAAAGCACCACGGGGTTTTCAGCATGGGGAGGTCAGGAAACATGCGGTGGCAATGTAGGATAAGTTTCTGAAAAACATCGCGGGGTGGTGAGCCTTGTAAGGGTTTCTAACAGTCCATTCTCTAGTAGAAGTGAGAAAATCATCACGGGGTGGTTTGAGTCGGAGCGCCTGAATTAGGATAGGCAGTGAGTGGCAATGTAGGATGGAGAAAAGCAGCACGGGGTGGTGAGCATGGGGAGTTCAGGAAACATGCGGTGGCAATGTAGGATAGGTTTCTGAAAAACTTCGCTGTGTGGTGTGCATTTTAAGGGTTTCTAACAGGCCATTCACTAGTAGGAGTGAGGAAAACATCAGGGCATGGTGTGAATTGGAGGGGCTGAATTAGCATAGGTGGTGATTGGCAATTAATAATGGGGAAAAGAACCACGGGGTGGTCAGAATGGGGAGGTCAGGAAACGAGCGGTGGCAATGTAGGATAGGTTTTTGAAAAACATCGCGGTGTGGTGCGCACTCTAAGGGTTTCTAACAGGCCATTCACTAGTAGGAGTGAGAAAAACATCACGGAGTAGGGTGAATCGGAGGGCCTAAATTACGTTAGGCAGTGAGTGACAACGTAGGATGGAGAAAACCACCATGGGGAGGTCAGCCTGGGGAGGTCAGGAAACATGCGGTGGCAATGTAGGATAGGTTTCTGAAAAACATTGTAGGGTGGTGTGCATTGTAAGGGTTTCTAACAGGGCATGCACTAGTAGGAGTGAGAAAAACATCATGGGGTCGTGTGAATCAGAGGGCCTGAATTAGGATAGGCAGTGAGTGGCAATGTAGGATGGAGAAAACACCAAGGGGTGATCAGCATGGGGAGGTCAGGAAACATGCGGTGGCAAGGTAGGGTAGGTTTCTGAAAAACATCGCGGAGTGTGTCGCATTGTAAGTGTTTCTAACAGGCCATTCACTAATAGAAGTAAGAAAAACATCATGGGGTGGTGTGAATCTGAGGGCCTGAATTAGTATAGGCAGTGAGTAACAATGGAGGATGGAGAAAAGCACCATGGTCTGGTCAGCATGGGGAGGTCAGGAAACATGCGGTGGCAATTTAGGATATTTTACTACTAAACATCGCAGGGTGGTACGCATTGTAAGGGTTTCTAACAGGTCATTTAATCGTAGGAGTGAGAAAAACATTACGGGGTGGTGTGAATTGGAGGGCCTGAAGTCGGATAGGCAGTGAGTGGCAATGTAGGATGGAGAAAAGCACCACGGGGTGGTCAGCATGGGGAGGTCAGGAAACGGTGGTAATGTAGGATAGGTTTCTGGAAAACATGGCGGTGTGTTGCGCATTGTAACGGTTTCTACCAGGCCATTCACTAGTAGGAGTGAGAAAAACATCACGGGGTGGGGTGAATCGGAGGGCCTGAATTACTATAGGCAGTAAGTGACAATATAGGTTGGAGAAAAGCACCACGGGTTGGTGAGCATGGGGAGGTCAGGAAACATGGGCCTGCCATGAAGGATTGGTTTCTGAAAAACATCGTGGAGTGGTGCGCATTGTAAGGTTTTCTAACAGGCCATTCACTAGTAGGCGTGAGAAAAACATTATGGGTTTTGTGAACCGGAGGGCCTGAAGTACGATAGGATGTCAGTGGCACTGTAGGAATGAGAAAAGCACCAAGGTCTGGTCAGCATGTGGAGGTCAGGAAACATGCGGTGGCAATGCAGGACAGGGTTCTGAAAAACATCGCGTGGTAGTGCACATTGTAAGGGTTTCTAACACGCCATTCACCAGTAGGAGTGAGAAAAACATCACGGGGTGGTGTGAATCGTAGGGCCTAATTAGGAAAGGCAGTGAGTGGCAATGTAGAATGGAGAAAACCACCACAGGGTATTCAGCATGGGGAGGTCAGGAAACATGCCGTGACAATGTAGGATAGGTTTGTGAAAATCAACGCGGGGTGGTGCTCATTGTAAGGATTTCTAACAGGCCATTCACTAGTATGAGTGAAATTAACATCACAGGGGGGTGTCAATCCGATGGCCTGAATTCTGATACCAGTGAGTGGCAATGTAGGATGGGAAAACACCAATGGATGTTCAGCATTGGGAGATAAGGAAACATGCGTTGGCAATGTAGGATAGGTTTCTGAAAAACATTGTGGGGTGGTGTGCATTGAAAGGGTTTCAAACAGGCCATTCACTAGTAGGAGTGAGAAAAGCATCACAGGGAGCTGTGCATCGGAGGGCATGAATTAGGATAGGCAGTGAGTGGCAATGTAGGATGGAGAAAACATTAAGGAGTGTACAGCATGATGAGGGCAGGAAACATGCGGTGGCCATGTAGGGTAGGTTTCTGAAAAACATCGCGGGGTGGTCCGCAATGTAAGGTTTTCTAATAGGCCATTCACTAATAGGAGTGAGAAATACATCACGGGGTGGTGTGAATCGGAGGGCCTGAATTACGACAGGCAGTGAGTGGCAATGTAGGATGGAGAAAAGCACCACGGGGTATTCAGCATGTGGAAGTCAGGAAACATGCGGTGGCAATGTAGGATAGGTTTCTGAAAAACATCGCCATGTGTTTCGCATTGTAAGGGTTTCTAACAGGCCATTCACTAGTAGGAGTGAGAAAAACATCACTGGGTGGTGTGAATTGGAGGACCTGAATTCGGATAGGCAGTGAGTGGCAATGTAGGATGGAGAAAAGCACCACGGGGTTGTCAGCATTGGGAGGTCAGGAAACATGAAGTGGCAATGTAGGATAGGTTTCTGAAAAACATCGCGGGGTTTTGCGCATTGTAAGGTTTGCTAACAGGCCATTCACTAGTAGGAGTGAGAAAAACATCACGGGGTGGTGTGAATCAGAGTGTGTGAATTAGCATAGGCAGTGATTGGCAATTTAGGATGGGGAAAAGCACCACGGGGTGGTCAGAATGGGGAGGTCAGGAGACATGGGGTGGCAATGTAGGATAGGTTTCTGAAAAACTTCGCGGGGTGGTACACATTGTAAGGGTTTCTAGCAGGCCATTCACTAGTAGGAGTGAGAAAAACATAACGGGGTGGTGTGAATCTGAGTGTCTGAATTAGGATAGGCAGTGAGTGGCAATGTAGGATGGAGAAAAGCAACACAGGCTATTAAGCATGGGGAGGTCAGGAAAGATGCGGTGGCAATGTGGGATAGGTTTCTGAAAACCATCGAGGGGTGATGTGCTTTGTAAGGGTTTCTAACAGGCCATTCACTAGTAGGAGTTAGAAAAACATCAGGGGTGATGTGAATGGGAGTGCCTGAATTACGATACTCTGTGAGTGGCAATGTAGGATGGAGAAAAGCACCACAGGTTCGTCAGCATGGGGAAGGCAGGAAACATGCGGTGGCAATGTAGGATAGGTTTCTGAAAAATATCGAGGGGTGGTTCGCATTGTAAGGGTTTCTAACAGGCCATTCACTAGTAGGAGTGTGAAAAACATTACAGCAGGGTGTGAATTGGAGGACCTGAATTCGGATAGGCAGTGAGTGGCAATGTAGGATTGAGAAAAGCACCACGGGGTGGTCAGCATTGGGAGGTCAGCAAACATGCAGTGGCAATGTAGGATAGGTTTCTGAAAAACATCGCCGGGTGTTGCGCATTGTAAGGTTTGCTAACAGGCCATTCACTAGTAGGAGTGAGAAAAACATCACGGGGCGGTGTGAATTGGAGGGCCTGAATAAGTATAGACGGTGAGTGGCAATGTAGGATGGATAAAAGCACCATGGGTTATTCAGCATGAGGAGGTCAGGAAACATGCGGTGACAAGGTAAGATAGGTTTCTGAAAAACATCGCTTTGTGCTGCGCATTGTGAGGGTTTCTAACAGGCCCTTCACTAGTAGGAGTGACAAAATCTTCACAGGGGGTTTGAACCCGAGGGCCTGAATTAGGATAGGCAGTGCGTGGCAATGTAGGATGGGAAAAAGCACCACGGGGTGGTCAGAATGGGGAGGTCAGGAGACATGGGGTGGCAATGTAGGATAGGTTTCTGAAAAACATCGCGGGGTGGTACGCATTGTAAGGGTTTCTAGCAGGCCATTCACTAGTAGGAGTGAGAAAAACATCACGGGATGGTGTGAATCTGAGTGTCTGAATTAGGATAGGCAGTGAGTTGCAATGTAGGAAGGAGAAAAGCAACTCAGGGTATTAAGCATGGGGATTTCAGGAAAGATGCGGTGGCAATGTGGGATAGGTTTCTGAAAAACATCGAGGGGTGATGTGCATTGTAAGGGTTTCTAACAGGCCATTCACTAGTAGGAGTTAGAAAAACATAACGGGGTGGTGTGAATCGGAGGGCCTGAATTACGATAGGCAGTGAGTGACAACGTAGGATGGAGAAAAGCACCATTGGGTGGTCAGTATGTGGAGGTCAGGAAACATGGGGTGGCAATATAGGATAGGTTTCTGAAAAACGTCGCGGGGTGGTTCGCATTGTAAGGGTTTCTAACAGGCCATTCACTAGTAGGAGTGTGAAAAACATTACAGGAGGGTGTGAATTGGAGGACCTGAATTCGGATAGGCAGTGAATGGGAATGTAGGATTGAGAAAAGCACCACGGGGTGGTCAGCATTGGGAGGTCAGGAAACATGCAGTGGCAATGTAGGATAGGTTTCTGAAAAACATCGCGGGGTGTTGCGCATTGTAAGGTTTGCTAACAGGCCATTCACTAGTAGGAGTGAGAAAAACATCACGGGGTGGTGTGAATCGGAGTGTCTGAATTAGAATAGGCAGTGATTGGCAATGTAGGATGGGGAAAAGCACCACGGGGTGGTCAGAATGGGGATGTCAGGACACATGGGGTGGCAATTTAGGATAGGTTTCTGAAAAACATCGTGGGGTGGTACGCATTGTAAGGGATTCTAGGAGGCCATTCACTAGTAGGAGTGAGAAAAACATCACGGGGTGGTGTGAATCGGAGTGTCTGAATTAGGATAGGCAGTGAGTGGCAATGTAGAATGGAGAAAAGCAACACAGGGTATTAAGCATGGGGAGGTCAGGAAAGATTCGGTGGCAATGTGGGATTGGTTTCTGAAAAACATCGCGGGGTGGTGCACATTGTAAGGGTTTCTAACAGGCCATTCACTAGTAGGAGTGAGAAAAACATCACGGAGTCTTGTGAATCGGAAGGCCTGAAAGAGGATAGGCAGTGAGTGGCAATGTAGGATGGAGAAAAGCACCACGGGGTTTTCAGCATGGGGAGGTCAGGAAACATGCGGTGGCAATGTAGGATAAGTTTCTGAAAAACATCGCGGGGTGGTGAGCCTTGTAAGGGTTTCTAACAGTCCATTCTCTAGTAGAAGTGAGAAAATCATCACGGGGTGGTTTGAGTCGGAGCGCCTGAATTAGGATAGGCAGTGAGTGGCAATGTAGGATGGAGAAAAGCAGCACGGGGTGGTGAGCATGGGGAGTTCAGGAAACATGCGGTGGCAATGTAGGATAGGTTTCTGAAAAACTTCGCTGTGTGGTGTGCATTTTAAGGGTTTCTAACAGGCCATTCACTAGTAGGAGTGAGGAAAACATCAGGGCATGGTGTGAATTGGAGGGGCTGAATTAGCATAGGTGGTGATTGGCAATTAATAATGGGGAAAAGAACCACGGGGTGGTCAGAATGGGGAGGTCAGGAAACGAGCGGTGGCAATGTAGGATAGGTTTTTGAAAAACATCGCGGTGTGGTGCGCACTCTAAGGGTTTCTAACAGGCCATTCACTAGTAGGAGTGAGAAAAACATCACGGAGTAGGGTGAATCGGAGGGCCTAAATTACGTTAGGCAGTGAGTGACAACGTAGGATGGAGAAAACCACCATGGGGAGGTCAGCCTGGGGAGGTCAGGAAACATGCGGTGGCAATGTAGGATAGGTTTCTGAAAAACATTGTAGGGTGGTGTGCATTGTAAGGGTTTCTA
Organism: Cavia porcellus; assembly: GCF_034190915.1. NCBI lineage: Eukaryota > Metazoa > Chordata > Mammalia > Rodentia > Caviidae > Cavia > Cavia porcellus. Next base: position 9,208,944 of record NW_026947518.1, read on the forward strand.
ACAGGGCATGCACTAGTAGGAGTGAGAAAAACATCATGGGGTCGTGTGAATCAGAGGGCCTGAATTAGGATAGGCAGTGAGTGGCAATGTAGGATGGAGAAAACACCAAGGGGTGATCAGCATGGGGAGGTCAGGAAACATGCGGTGGCAAGGTAGGGTAGGTTTCTGAAAAACATCGCGGAGTGTGTCGCATTGTAAGTGTTTCTAACAGGCCATTCACTAATAGAAGTAAGAAAAACATCATGGGGTGGTGTGAATCTGAGGGCCTGAATTAGTATAGGCAGTGAGTAACAATGGAGGATGGAGAAAAGCACCATGGTCTGGTCAGCATGGGGAGGTCAGGAAACATGCGGTGGCAATTTAGGATATTTTACTACTAAACATCGCAGGGTGGTACGCATTGTAAGGGTTTCTAACAGGTCATTCAATCGTAGGAGTGAGAAAAACATTACGGGGTGGTGTGAATTGGAGGGCCTGAAGTCGGATAGGCAGTGAGTGGCAATGTAGGATGGAGAAAAGCACCACGGGGTGGTCAGCATGGGGAGGTCAGGAAACGGTGGTAATGTAGGATAGGTTTCTGGAAAACATGGCGGTGTGTTGCGCATTGTAACGGTTTCTACCAGGCCATTCACTAGTAGGAGTGAGAAAAACATCACGGGGTGGGGTGAATCGGAGGGCCTGAATTACTATAGGCAGTAAGTGACAATATAGGTTGGAGAAAAGCACCACGGGTTGGTGAGCATGGGGAGGTCAGGAAACATGGGCCTGCCATGAAGGATTGGTTTCTGAAAAACATCGTGGAGTGGTGCGCATTGTAAGGTTTTCTAACAGGCCATTCACTAGTAGGCGTGAGAAAAACATTATGGGTTTTGTGAACCGGAGGGCCTGAAGTACGATAGGATGTCAGTGGCACTGTAGGAATGAGAAAAGCACCAAGGTCTGGTCAGCATGTGGAGGTCAGGAAACATGCGGTGGCAATGCAGGACAGGGTTCTGAAAAACATCGCGTGGTAGTGCACATTGTAAGGGTTTCTAACACGCCATTCACCAGTAGGAGTGAGAAAAACATCACGGGGTGGTGTGAATCGTAGGGCCTAATTAGGAAAGGCAGTGAGTGGCAATGTAGAATGGAGAAAACCACCACAGGGTATTCAGCATGGGGAGGTCAGGAAACATGCCGTGACAATGTAGGATAGGTTTGTGAAAATCAACGCGGGGTGGTGCTCATTGTAAGGATTTCTAACAGGCCATTCACTAGTATGAGTGAAATTAACATCACAGGGGGGTGTCAATCCGATGGCCTGAATTCTGATACCAGTGAGTGGCAATGTAGGATGGGAAAACACCAATGGATGTTCAGCATTGGGAGATAAGGAAACATGCGTTGGCAATGTAGGATAGGTTTCTGAAAAACATTGTGGGGTGGTGTGCATTGAAAGGGTTTCAAACAGGCCATTCACTAGTAGGAGTGAGAAAAGCATCACAGGGAGCTGTGCATCGGAGGGCATGAATTAGGATAGGCAGTGAGTGGCAATGTAGGATGGAGAAAACATTAAGGAGTGTACATCATGATGAGGGCAGGAAACATGCGGTGGCCATGTAGGGTAGGTTTCTAAAAAACATCGCGGGGTGGTCCGCAATGTAAGGTTTTCTAATAGGCCATTCACTAATAGGAGTGAGAAATACATCACGGGGTGGTGTGAATCGGAGGGCCTGAATTACGACAGGCAGTGAGTGGCAATGTAGGATGGAGAAAAGCACCACGGGGTATTCAGCATGTGGAAGTCAGGAAACATGCGGTGGCAATGTAGGATAGGTTTCTGAAAAACATCGCCATGTGTTTCGCATTGTAAGGGTTTCTAACAGGCCATTCACTAGTAGGAGTGAGAAAAACATCACTGGGTGGTGTGAATTGGAGGACCTGAATTCGGATAGGCAGTGAGTGGCAATGTAGGATGGAGAAAAGCACCACGGGGTTGTCAGCATTGGGAGGTCAGGAAACATGAAGTGGCAATGTAGGATAGGTTTCTGAAAAACATCGCGGGGTTTTGCGCATTGTAAGGTTTGCTAACAGGCCATTCACTAGTAGGAGTGAGAAAAACATCACGGGGTGGTGTGAATCAGAGTGCGTGAATTAGCATAGGCAGTGATTGGCAATTTAGGATGGGGAAAAGCACCACGGGGTGGTCAGAATGGGGAGGTCAGGAGACATGGGGTGGCAATGTAGGATAGGTTTCTGAAAAACTTCGCGGGGTGGTACACATTGTAAGGGTTTCTAGCAGGCCATTCACTAGTAGGAGTGAGAAAAACATAACGGGGTGGTGTGAATCTGAGTGTCTGAATTAGGATAGGCAGTGAGTGGCAATGTAGGATGGAGAAAAGCAACACAGGCTATTAAGCATGGGGAGGTCAGGAAAGATGCGGTGGCAATGTGGGATAGGTTTCTGAAAACCATCGAGGGGTGATGTGCTTTGTAAGGGTTTCTAACAGGCCATTCACTAGTAGGAGTTAGAAAAACATCAGGGGTGATGTGAATGGGAGTGCCTGAATTACGATACTCTGTGAGTGGCAATGTAGGATGGAGAAAAGCACCACAGGTTCGTCAGCATGGGGAAGGCAGGAAACATGCGGTGGCAATGTAGGATAGGTTTCTGAAAAATATCGAGGGGTGGTTCGCATTGTAAGGGTTTCTAACAGGCCATTCACTAGTAGGAGTGTGAAAAACATTACAGCAGGGTGTGAATTGGAGGACCTGAATTCGGATAGGCAGTGAGTGGCAATGTAGGATTGAGAAAAGCACCACGGGGTGGTCAGCATTGGGAGGTCAGCAAACATGCAGTGGCAATGTAGGATAGGTTTCTGAAAAACATCGCCGGGTGTTGCGCATTGTAAGGTTTGCTAACAGGCCATTCACTAGTAGGAGTGAGAAAAACATCACGGGGCGGTGTGAATTGGAGGGCCTGAATAAGTATAGACGGTGAGTGGCAATGTAGGATGGATAAAAGCACCATGGGTTATTCAGCATGAGGAGGTCAGGAAACATGCGGTGACAAGGTAAGATAGGTTTCTGAAAAACATCGCTTTGTGCTGCGCATTGTGAGGGTTTCTAACAGGCCCTTCACTAGTAGGAGTGACAAAATCTTCACAGGGGGTTTGAACCCGAGGGCCTGAATTAGGATAGGCAGTGCGTGGCAATGTAGGATGGGAAAAAGCACCACGGGGTGGTCAGAATGGGGAGGTCAGGAGACATGGGGTGGCAATGTAGGATAGGTTTCTGAAAAACATCGCGGGGTGGTACGCATTGTAAGGGTTTCTAGCAGGCCATTCACTAGTAGGAGTGAGAAAAACATCACGGGATGGTGTGAATCTGAGTGTCTGAATTAGGATAGGCAGTGAGTTGCAATGTAGGAAGGAGAAAAGCAACTCAGGGTATTAAGCATGGGGATTTCAGGAAAGATGCGGTGGCAATGTGGGATAGGTTTCTGAAAAACATCGAGGGGTGATGTGCATTGTAAGGGTTTCTAACAGGCCATTCACTAGTAGGAGTTAGAAAAACATAACGGGGTGGTGTGAATCGGAGGGCCTGAATTACGATAGGCAGTGAGTGACAACGTAGGATGGAGAAAAGCACCATTGGGTGGTCAGTATGTGGAGGTCAGGAAACATGGGGTGGCAATATAGGATAGGTTTCTGAAAAACGTCGCGGGGTGGTTCGCATTGTAAGGGTTTCTAACAGGCCATTCACTAGTAGGAGTATGAAAAACATTACAGGAGGGTGTGAATTGGAGGACCTGAATTCAGATAGGCAGTGAATGGGAATGTAGGATTGAGAAAAGCACCACGGGGTGGTCAGCATTGGGAGGTCAGGAAACATGCAGTGGCAATGTAGGATAGGTTTCTGAAAAACATCGCGGGGTGTTGCGCATTGTAAGGTTTGCTAACAGGCCATTCACTAGTAGGAGTGAGAAAAACATCACGGGGTGGTGTGAATCGGAGTGTCTGAATTAGAATAGGCAGTGATTGGCAATGTAGGATGGGGAAAAGCACCACGGGGTGGTCAGAATGGGGATGTCAGGACACATGGGGTGGCAATGTAGGATAGGTTTCTGAAAAACATCGTGGGGTGGTACGCATTGTAAGGGATTCTAGGAGGCCATTCACTAGTAGGAGTGAGAAAAACATCACGGGGTGGTGTGAATCGGAGTGTCTGAATTAGGATAGGCAGTGAGTGGCAATGTAGAATGGAGAAAAGCAACACAGGGTATTAAGCATGGGGAGGTCAGGAAAGATTCGGTGGCAATGTGGGATAGGTTTCTGAAAAACATCGCGGGGTGGTGCACATTGTAAGGGTTTCTAACAGGCCATTCACTAGTAGGAGTGAGAAAAACATCACGGAGTCTTGTGAATCGGAAGGCCTGAAAGAGGATAGGCAGTGAGTGGCAATGTAGGATGGAGAAAAGCACCACGGGGTTTTCAGCATGGGGAGGTCAGGAAACATGCGGTGGCAATGTAGGATAAGTTTCTGAAAAACATCGCAGGGTGGTGAGCCTTGTAAGGGTTTCTAACAGTCCATTCTCTAGTAGAAGTGAGAAAATCATCACGGGGTGGTTTGAGTCGGAGCGCCTGAATTAGGATAGGCAGTGAGTGGCAATGTAGGATGGAGAAAAGCAGCACGGGGTGGTGAGCATGGGGAGTTCAGGAAACATGCGGTGGCAATGTAGGATAGGTTTCTGAAAAACTTCGCTGTGTGGTGTGCATTTTAAGGGTTTCTAACAGGCCATTCACTAGTAGGACTGAGGAAAACATCAGGGCATGGTGTGAATTGGAGGGGCTGAATTAGCATAGGTGGTGATTGGCAATTAATAATGGGGAAAAGAACCACGGGGTGGTCAGAATGGGGAGGTCAGGAAACGAGCGGTGGCAATGTAGGATAGGTTTTTGAAAAACATCGCGGTGTGGTGCGCACTCTAAGGGTTTCTAACAGGCCATTCACTAGTAGGAGTGAGAAAAACATCACGGAGTAGGGTGAATCGGAGGGCCTAAATTACGTTAGGCAGTGAGTGACAACGTAGGATGGAGAAAACCACCATGGGGAGGTCAGCCTGGGGAGGTCAGGAAACATGCGGTGGCAATGTAGGATAGGTTTCTGAAAAACATTGTAGGGTGGTGTGCATTGTAAGGGTTTCTAACAGGGCATGCACTAGTAGGAGTGAGAAAAACATCATGGGGTCGTGTGAATCAGAGGGCCTGAATTAGGATAGGCAGTGAGTGGCAATGTAGGATGGAGAAAACACCAAGGGGTGATCAGCATGGGGAGGTCAGGAAACATGCGGTGGCAAGGTAGGGTAGGTTTCTGAAAAACATCGCGGAGTGTGTCGCATTGTAAGTGTTTCTAACAGGCCATTCACTAATAGAAGTAAGAAAAACATCATGGGGTGGTGTGAATCTGAGGGCCTGAATTAGTATAGGCAGTGAGTAACAATGGAGGATGGAGAAAAGCACCATGGTCTGGTCAGCATGGGGAGGTCAGGAAACATGCGGTGGCAATTTAGGATATTTTACTACTAAACATCGCAGGGTGGTACGCATTGTAAGGGTTTCTAACAGGTCATTCAATCGTAGGAGTGAGAAAAACATTACGGGGTGGTGTGAATTGGAGGGCCTGAAGTCGGATAGGCAGTGAGTGGCAATGTAGGATGGAGAAAAGCACCACGGGGTGGTCAGCATGGGGAGGTCAGGAAACGGTGGTAATGTAGGATAGGTTTCTGGAAAACATGGCGGTGTGTTGCGCATTGTAACGGTTTCTACCAGGCCATTCACTAGTAGGAGTGAGAAAAACATCACGGGGTGGGGTGAATCGGAGGGCCTGAATTACTATAGGCAGTAAGTGACAATATAGGTTGGAGAAAAGCACCACGGGTTGGTGAGCATGGGGAGGTCAGGAAACATGGGCCTGCCATGAAGGATTGGTTTCTGAAAAACATCGTGGAGTGGTGCGCATTGTAAGGTTTTCTAACAGGCCATTCACTAGTAGGCGTGAGAAAAACATTATGGGTTTTGTGAACCGGAGGGCCTGAAGTACGATAGGATGTCAGTGGCACTGTAGGAATGAGAAAAGCACCAAGGTCTGGTCAGCATGTGGAGGTCAGGAAACATGCGGTGGCAATGCAGGACAGGGTTCTGAAAAACATCGCGTGGTAGTGCACATTGTAAGGGTTTCTAACACGCCATTCACCAGTAGGAGTGAGAAAAACATCACGGGGTGGTGTGAATCGTAGGGCCTAATTAGGAAAGGCAGTGAGTGGCAATGTAGAATGGAGAAAACCACCACAGGGTATTCAGCATGGGGAGGTCAGGAAACATGCCGTGACAATGTAGGATAGGTTTGTGAAAATCAACGCGGGGTGGTGCTCATTGTAAGGATTTCTAACAGGCCATTCACTAGTATGAGTGAAATTAACATCACAGGGGGGTGTCAATCCGATGGCCTGAATTCTGATACCAGTGAGTGGCAATGTAGGATGGGAAAACACCAATGGATGTTCAGCATTGGGAGATAAGGAAACATGCGTTGGCAATGTAGGATAGGTTTCTGAAAAACATTGTGGGGTGGTGTGCATTGAAAGGGTTTCAAACAGGCCATTCACTAGTAGGAGTGAGAAAAGCATCACAGGGAGCTGTGCATCGGAGGGCATGAATTAGGATAGGCAGTGAGTGGCAATGTAGGATGGAGAAAACATTAAGGAGTGTACAGCATGATGAGGGCAGGAAACATGCGGTGGCCATGTAGGGTAGGTTTCTGAAAAACATCGCGAGGTGGTCCGCAATGTAAGGTTTTCTAATAGGCCATTCACTAATAGGAGTGAGAAATACATCACGGGGTGGTGTGAATCGGAGGGCCTGAATTACGACAGGCAGTGAGTGGCAATGTAGGATGGAGAAAAGCACCACGGGGTATTCAGCATGTGGAAGTCAGGAAACATGCGGTGGCAATGTAGGATAGGTTTCTGAAAAACATCGCCATGTGTTTCGCATTGTAAGGATTTCTAACAGGCCATTCACTAGTAGGAGTGAGAAAAACATCACTGGGTGGTGTGAATTGGAGGACCTTAATTCGGATAGGCAGTGAGTGGCAATGTAGGATGGAGAAAAGCACCACGGGGTTGTCAGCATTGGGAGGTCAGGAAACATGAAGTGGCAATGTAGGATAGGTTTCTGAAAAACATCGCGGGGTTTTGCGCATTGTAAGGTTTGCTAACAGGCCATTCACTAGTAGGAGTGAGAAAAACATCACGGGGTGGTGTGAATCAGAGTGTGTGAATTAGCATAGGCAGTGATTGGCAATTTAGGATGGGGAAAAGCACCACGGGGTGGTCAGAATGGGGAGGTCAGGAGACCTGGGGTGGCAATGTAGGATAGGTTTCTGAAAAACTTCGCGGGGTGGTACACATTGTAAGGGTTTCTAGCAGGCCATTCACTAGTAGGAGTGAGAAAAACATAACGGGGTGGTGTGAATCTGAGTGTCTGAATTAGGATAGGCAGTGAGTGGCAATGTAGGATGGAGAAAAGCAACACAGGCTATTAAGCTTGGGGAGGTCAGGAAAGATGCGGTGGCAATGTGGGATAGGTTTCTGAAAACCATCGAGGGGTGATGTGCTTTGTAAGGGTTTCTAACAGGCCATTCACTAGTAGGAGTTAGAAAAACATCAGGGGTGATGTGAATGGGAGTGCCTGAATTACGATACTCTGTGAGTGGCAATGTAGGATGGAGAAAAGCACCACAGGTTCGTCAGCATGGGGAAGGCAGGAAACATGCGGTGGCAATGTAGGATAGGTTTCTGAAAAATATCGAGGTGTGGTTCGCATTGTAAGGGTTTCTAACAGGCCATTCACTAGTAGGAGTGTGAAAAACATTACAGCAGGGTGTGAATTGGAGGACCTGAATTCGGATAGGCAGTGAGTGGCAATGTAGGATTGAGAAAAGCACCACGGGGTGGTCAGCATTGGGAGGTCAGCAAACATGCAGTGGCAATGTAGGATAGGTTTCTGAAAAACATCGCCGGGTGTTGCGCATTGTAAGGTTTGCTAACAGGCCATTCACTAGTAGGAGTGAGAAAAACATCACGGGGCGGTGTGAATTGGAGGGCCTGAATAAGTATAGACGGTGAGTGGCAATGTAGGATGGATAAAAGCACCATGGGTTATTCAGCATGAGGAGGTCAGGAAACATGCGGTGACAAGGTAAGATAGGTTTCTGAAAAACATCGCTTTGTGCTGCGCATTGTGAGGGTTTCTAACAGGCCCTTCACTAGTAGGAGTGACAAAATCTTCACAGGGGGTTTGAACCCGAGGGCCTGAATTAGGATAGGCAGTGCGTGGCAATGTAGGATGGGAAAAAGCACCACGGGGTGGTCAGAATGGGGAGGTCAGGAGACATGGGGTGGCAATGTAGGATAGGTTTCTGAAAAACATCGCGGGGTGGTACGCATTGTAAGGGTTTCTAGCAGGCCATTCACTAGTAGGAGTGAGAAAAACATCACGGGATGGTGTGAATCTGAGTGTCTGAATTAGGATAGGCAGTGAGTTGCAATGTAGGAAGGAGAAAAGCAACTCAGGGTATTAAGCATGGGGATTTCAGGAAAGATGCGGTGGCAATGTGGGATAGGTTTCTGAAAAACATCGAGGGGTGATGTGCATTGTAAGGGTTTCTAACAGGCCATTCACTAGTAGGAGTTAGAAAAACATAACGGGGTGGTGTGAATCGGAGGGCCTGAATTACGATAGGCAGTGAGTGACAACGTAGGATGGAGAAAAGCACCATTGGGTGGTCAGTATGTGGAGGTCAGGAAACATGGGGTGGCAATATAGGATAGGTTTCTGAAAAACGTCGCGGGGTGGTTCGCATTGTAAGGGTTTCTAACAGGCCATTCACTAGTAGGAGTGTGAAAAACATTACAGGAGGGTGTGAATTGGAGGACCTGAATTCGGATAGGCAGTGAATGGGAATGTAGGATTGAGAAAAGCACCACGGGGTGGTCAGCATTGGGAGGTCAGGAAACATGCAGTGGCAATGTAGGATAGGTTTCTGAAAAACATCGCGGGGTGTTGCGCATTGTAAGGTTTGCTAACAGGCCATTCACTAGTAGGAGTGAGAAAAACATCACGGGGTGGTGTGAATCGGAGTGTCTGAATTAGAATAGGCAGTGATTGGCAATGTAGGATGGGGAAAAGCACCACGGGGTGGTCAGAATGGGGATGTCAGGACACATGGGGTGGCAATTTAGGATAGGTTTCTGAAAAACATCGTGGGGTGGTACGCATTGTAAGGGATTCTAGGAGGCCATTCACTAGTAGGAGTGAGAAAAACATCACGGGGTGGTGTGAATCGGAGTGTCTGAATTAGGATAGGCAGTGAGTGGCAATGTAGAATGGAGAAAAGCAACACAGGGTATTAAGCATGGGGAGGTCAGGAAAGATTCGGTGGCAATGTGGGATTGGTTTCTGAAAAACATCGCGGGGTGGTGCACATTGTAAGGGTTTCTAACAGGCCATTCACTAGTAGGAGTGAGAAAAACATCACGGAGTCTTGTGAATCGGAAGGCCTGAAAGAGGATAGGCAGTGAGTGGCAATGTAGGATGGAGAAAAGCACCACGGGGTTTTCAGCATGGGGAGGTCAGGAAACATGCGGTGGCAATGTAGGATAAGTTTCTGAAAAACATCGCGGGGTGGTGAGCCTTGTAAGGGTTTCTAACAGTCCATTCTCTAGTAGAAGTGAGAAAATCATCACGGGGTGGTTTGAGTCGGAGCGCCTGAATTAGGATAGGCAGTGAGTGGCAATGTAGGATGGAGAAAAGCAGCACGGGGTGGTGAGCATGGGGAGTTCAGGAAACATGCGGTGGCAATGTAGGATAGGTTTCTGAAAAACTTCGCTGTGTGGTGTGCATTTTAAGGGTTTCTAACAGGCCATTCACTAGTAGGAGTGAGGAAAACATCAGGGCATGGTGTGAATTGGAGGGGCTGAATTAGCATAGGTGGTGATTGGCAATTAATAATGGGGAAAAGAACCACGGGGTGGTCAGAATGGGGAGGTCAGGAAACGAGCGGTGGCAATGTAGGATAGGTTTTTGAAAAACATCGCGGTGTGGTGCGCACTCTAAGGGTTTCTAACAGGCCATTCACTAGTAGGAGTGAGAAAAACATCACGGAGTAGGGTGAATCGGAGGGCCTAAATTACGTTAGGCAGTGAGTGACAACGTAGGATGGAGAAAACCACCATGGGGAGGTCAGCCTGGGGAGGTCAGGAAACATGCGGTGGCAATGTAGGATAGGTTTCTGAAAAACATTGTAGGGTGGTGTGCATTGTAAGGGTTTCTAACAGGGCATGCACTAGTAGGAGTGAGAAAAACATCATGGGGTCGTGTGAATCAGAGGGCCTGAATTAGGATAGGCAGTGAGTGGCAATGTAGGATGGAGAAAACACCAAGGGGTGATCAGCATGGGGAGGTCAGGAAACATGCGGTGGCAAGGTAGGGTAGGTTTCTGAAAAACATCGCGGAGTGTGTCGCATTGTAAGTGTTTCTAACAGGCCATTCACTAATAGAAGTAAGAAAAACATCATGGGGTGGTGTGAATCTGAGGGCCTGAATTAGTATAGGCAGTGAGTAACAATGGAGGATGGAGAAAAGCACCATGGTCTGGTCAGCATGGGGAGGTCAGGAAACATGCGGTGGCAATTTAGGATATTTTACTACTAAACATCGCAGGGTGGTACGCATTGTAAGGGTTTCTAACAGGTCATTCAATCGTAGGAGTGAGAAAAACATTACGGGGTGGTGTGAATTGGAGGGCCTGAAGTCGGATAGGCAGTGAGTGGCAATGTAGGATGGAGAAAAGCACCACGGGGTGGTCAGCATGGGGAGGTCAGGAAACGGTGGTAATGTAGGATAGGTTTCTGGAAAACATGGCGGTGTGTTGCGCATTGTAACGGTTTCTACCAGGCCATTCACTAGTAGGAGTGAGAAAAACATCACGGGGTGGGGTGAATCGGAGGGCCTGAATTACTATAGGCAGTAAGTGACAATATAGGTTGGAGAAAAGCACCACGGGTTGGTGAGCATGGGGAGGTCAGGAAACATGGGCCTGCCATGAAGGATTGGTTTCTGAAAAACATCGTGGAGTGGTGCGCATTGTAAGGTTTTCTAACAGGCCATTCACTAGTAGGCGTGAGAAAAACATTATGGGTTTTGTGAACCGGAGGGCCTGAAGTACGATAGGATGTCAGTGGCACTGTAGGAATGAGAAAAGCACCAAGGTCTGGTCAGCATGTGGAGGTCAGGAAACATGCGGTGGCAATGCAGGACAGGGTTCTGAAAAACATCGCGTGGTAGTGCACATTGTAAGGGTTTCTAACACGCCATTCACCAGTAGGAGTGAGAAAAACATCACGGGGTGGTGTGAATCGTAGGGCCTAATTAGGAAAGGCAGTGAGTGGCAATGTAGAATGGAGAAAACCACCACAGGGTATTCAGCATGGGGAGGTCAGGAAACATGCCGTGACAATGTAGGATAGGTTTGTGAAAATCAACGCGGGGTGGTGCTCATTGTAAGGATTTCTAACAGGCCATTCACTAGTATGAGTGAAATTAACATCACAGGGGGGTGTCAATCCGATGGCCTGAATTCTGATACCAGTGAGTGGCAATGTAGGATGGGAAAACACCAATGGATGTTCAGCATTGGGAGATAAGGAAACATGCGTTGGCAATGTAGGATAGGTTTCTGAAAAACATTGTGGGGTGGTGTGCATTGAAAGGGTTTCAAACAGGCCATTCACTAGTAGGAGTGAGAAAAGCATCACAGGGAGCTGTGCATCGGAGGGCATGAATTAGGATAGGCAGTGAGTGGCAATGTAGGATGGAGAAAACATTAAGGAGTGTACATCATGATGAGGGCAGGAAACATGCGGTGGCCATGTAGGGTAGGTTTCTAAAAAACATCGCGGGGTGGTCCGCAATGTAAGGTTTTCTAATAGGCCATTCACTAATAGGAGTGAGAAATACATCACGGGGTGGTGTGAATCGGAGGGCCTGAATTACGACAGGCAGTGAGTGGCAATGTAGGATGGAGAAAAGCACCACGGGGTATTCAGCATGTGGAAGTCAGGAAACATGCGGTGGCAATGTAGGATAGGTTTCTGAAAAACATCGCCATGTGTTTCGCATTGTAAGGGTTTCTAACAGGCCATTCACTAGTAGGAGTGAGAAAAACATCACTGGGTGGTGTGAATTGGAGGACCTGAATTCGGATAGGCAGTGAGTGGCAATGTAGGATGGAGAAAAGCACCACGGGGTTGTCAGCATTGGGAGGTCAGGAAACATGAAGTGGCAATGTAGGATAGGTTTCTGAAAAACATCGCGGGGTTTTGCGCATTGTAAGGTTTGCTAACAGGCCATTCACTAGTAGGAGTGAGAAAAACATCACGGGGTGGTGTGAATCAGAGTGCGTGAATTAGCATAGGCAGTGATTGGCAATTTAGGATGGGGAAAAGCACCACGGGGTGGTCAGAATGGGGAGGTCAGGAGACATGGGGTGGCAATGTAGGATAGGTTTCTGAAAAACTTCGCGGGGTGGTACACATTGTAAGGGTTTCTAGCAGGCCATTCACTAGTAGGAGTGAGAAAAACATAACGGGGTGGTGTGAATCTGAGTGTCTGAATTAGGATAGGCAGTGAGTGGCAATGTAGGATGGAGAAAAGCAACACAGGCTATTAAGCATGGGGAGGTCAGGAAAGATGCGGTGGCAATGTGGGATAGGTTTCTGAAAACCATCGAGGGGTGATGTGCTTTGTAAGGGTTTCTAACAGGCCATTCACTAGTAGGAGTTAGAAAAACATCAGGGGTGATGTGAATGGGAGTGCCTGAATTACGATACTCTGTGAGTGGCAATGTAGGATGGAGAAAAGCACCACAGGTTCGTCAGCATGGGGAAGGCAGGAAACATGCGGTGGCAATGTAGGATAGGTTTCTGAAAAATATCGAGGGGTGGTTCGCATTGTAAGGGTTTCTAACAGGCCATTCACTAGTAGGAGTGTGAAAAACATTACAGCAGGGTGTGAATTGGAGGACCTGAATTCGGATAGGCAGTGAGTGGCAATGTAGGATTGAGAAAAGCACCACGGGGTGGTCAGCATTGGGAGGTCAGCAAACATGCAGTGGCAATGTAGGATAGGTTTCTGAAAAACATCGCCGGGTGTTGCGCATTGTAAGGTTTGCTAACAGGCCATTCACTAGTAGGAGTGAGAAAAACATCACGGGGCGGTGTGAATTGGAGGGCCTGAATAAGTATAGACGGTGAGTGGCAATGTAGGATGGATAAAAGCACCATGGGTTATTCAGCATGAGGAGGTCAGGAAACATGCGGTGACAAGGTAAGATAGGTTTCTGAAAAACATCGCTTTGTGCTGCGCATTGTGAGGGTTTCTAACAGGCCCTTCACTAGTAGGAGTGACAAAATCTTCACAGGGGGTTTGAACCCGAGGGCCTGAATTAGGATAGGCAGTGCGTGGCAATGTAGGATGGGAAAAAGCACCACGGGGTGGTCAGAATGGGGAGGTCAGGAGACATGGGGTGGCAATGTAGGATAGGTTTCTGAAAAACATCGCGGGGTGGTACGCATTGTAAGGGTTTCTAGCAGGCCATTCACTAGTAGGAGTGAGAAAAACATCACGGGATGGTGTGAATCTGAGTGTCTGAATTAGGATAGGCAGTGAGTTGCAATGTAGGAAGGAGAAAAGCAACTCAGGGTATTAAGCATGGGGATTTCAGGAAAGATGCGGTGGCAATGTGGGATAGGTTTCTGAAAAACATCGAGGGGTGATGTGCATTGTAAGGGTTTCTAACAGGCCATTCACTAGTAGGAGTTAGAAAAACATAACGGGGTGGTGTGAATCGGAGGGCCTGAATTACGATAGGCAGTGAGTGACAACGTAGGATGGAGAAAAGCACCATTGGGTGGTCAGTATGTGGAGGTCAGGAAACATGGGGTGGCAATATAGGATAGGTTTCTGAAAAACGTCGCGGGGTGGTTCGCATTGTAAGGGTTTCTAACAGGCCATTCACTAGTAGGAGTGTGAAAAACATTACAGGAGGGTGTGAATTGGAGGACCTGAATTCAGATAGGCAGTGAATGGGAATGTAGGATTGAGAAAAGCACCACGGGGTGGTCAGCATTGGGAGGTCAGGAAACATGCAGTGGCAATGTAGGATAGGTTTCTGAAAAACATCGCGGGGTGTTGCGCATTGTAAGGTTTGCTAACAGGCCATTCACTAGTAGGAGTGAGAAAAACATCACGGGGTGGTGTGAATCGGAGTGTCTGAATTAGAATAGGCAGTGATTGGCAATGTAGGATGGGGAAAAGCACCACGGGGTGGTCAGAATGGGGATGTCAGGACACATGGGGTGGCAATGTAGGATAGGTTTCTGAAAAACATCGTGGGGTGGTACGCATTGTAAGGGATTCTAGGAGGCCATTCACTAGTAGGAGTGAGAAAAACATCACGGGGTGGTGTGAATCGGAGTGTCTGAATTAGGATAGGCAGTGAGTGGCAATGTAGAATGGAGAAAAGCAACACAGGGTATTAAGCATGGGGAGGTCAGGAAAGATTCGGTGGCAATGTGGGATAGGTTTCTGAAAAACATCGCGGGGTGGTGCACATTGTAAGGGTTTCTAACAGGCCATTCACTAGTAGGAGTGAGAAAAACATCACGGAGTCTTGTGAATCGGAAGGCCTGAAAGAGGATAGGCAGTGAGTGGCAATGTAGGATGGAGAAAAGCACCACGGGGTTTTCAGCATGGGGAGGTCAGGAAACATGCGGTGGCAATGTAGGATAAGTTTCTGAAAAACATCGCAGGGTGGTGAGCCTTGTAAGGGTTTCTAACAGTCCATTCTCTAGTAGAAGTGAGAAAATCATCACGGGGTGGTTTGAGTCGGAGCGCCTGAATTAGGATAGGCAGTGAGTGGCAATGTAGGATGGAGAAAAGCAGCACGGGGTGGTGAGCATGGGGAGTTCAGGAAACATGCGGTGGCAATGTAGGATAGGTTTCTGAAAAACTTCGCTGTGTGGTGTGCATTTTAAGGGTTTCTAACAGGCCATTCACTAGTAGGAGTGAGGAAAACATCAGGGCATGGTGTGAATTGGAGGGGCTGAATTAGCATAGGTGGTGATTGGCAATTAATAATGGGGAAAAGAACCACGGGGTGGTCAGAATGGGGAGGTCAGGAAACGAGCGGTGGCAATGTAGGATAGGTTTTTGAAAAACATCGCGGTGTGGTGCGCACTCTAAGGGTTTCTAACAGGCCATTCACTAGTAGGAGTGAGAAAAACATCACGGAGTAGGGTGAATCGGAGGGCCTAAATTACGTTAGGCAGTGAGTGACAACGTAGGATGGAGAAAACCACCATGGGGAGGTCAGCCTGGGGAGGTCAGGAAACATGCGGTGGCAATGTAGGATAGGTTTCTGAAAAACATTGTAGGGTGGTGTGCATTGTAAGGGTTTCTAACAGGGCATGCACTAGTAGGAGTGAGAAAAACATCATGGGGTCGTGTGAATCAGAGGGCCTGAATTAGGATAGGCAGTGAGTGGCAATGTAGGATGGAGAAAACACCAAGGGGTGATCAGCATGGGGAGGTCAGGAAACATGCGGTGGCAAGGTAGGGTAGGTTTCTGAAAAACATCGCGGAGTGTGTCGCATTGTAAGTGTTTCTAACAGGCCATTCACTAATAGAAGTAAGAAAAACATCATGGGGTGGTGTGAATCTGAGGGCCTGAATTAGTATAGGCAGTGAGTAACAATGGAGGATGGAGAAAAGCACCATGGTCTGGTCAGCATGGGGAGGTCAGGAAACATGCGGTGGCAATTTAGGATATTTTACTACTAAACATCGCAGGGTGGTACGCATTGTAAGGGTTTCTAACAGGTCATTCAATCGTAGGAGTGAGAAAAACATTACGGGGTGGTGTGAATTGGAGGGCCTGAAGTCGGATAGGCAGTGAGTGGCAATGTAGGATGGAGAAAAGCACCACGGGGTGGTCAGCATGGGGAGGTCAGGAAACGGTGGTAATGTAGGATAGGTTTCTGGAAAACATGGCGGTGTGTTGCGCATTGTAACGGTTTCTACCAGGCCATTCACTAGTAGGAGTGAGAAAAACATCACGGGGTGGGGTGAATCGGAGGGCCTGAATTACTATAGGCAGTAAGTGACAATATAGGTTGGAGAAAAGCACCACGGGTTGGTGAGCATGGGGAGGTCAGGAAACATGGGCCTGCCATGAAGGATTGGTTTCTGAAAAACATCGTGGAGTGGTGCGCATTGTAAGGTTTTCTAACAGGCCATTCACTAGTAGGCGTGAGAAAAACATTATGGGTTTTGTGAACCGGAGGGCCTGAAGTACGATAGGATGTCAGTGGCACTGTAGGAATGAGAAAAGCACCAAGGTCTGGTCAGCATGTGGAGGTCAGGAAACATGCGGTGGCAATGCAGGACAGGGTTCTGAAAAACATCGCGTGGTAGTGCACATTGTAAGGGTTTCTAACACGCCATTCACCAGTAGGAGTGAGAAAAACATCACGGGGTGGTGTGAATCGTAGGGCCTAATTAGGAAAGGCAGTGAGTGGCAATGTAGAATGGAGAAAACCACCACAGGGTATTCAGCATGGGGAGGTCAGGAAACATGCCGTGACAATGTAGGATAGGTTTGTGAAAATCAACGCGGGGTGGTGCTCATTGTAAGGATTTCTAACAGGCCATTCACTAGTATGAGTGAAATTAACATCACAGGGGGGTGTCAATCCGATGGCCTGAATTCTGATACCAGTGAGTGGCAATGTAGGATGGGAAAACACCAATGGATGTTCAGCATTGGGAGATAAGGAAACATGCGTTGGCAATGTAGGATAGGTTTCTGAAAAACATTGTGGGGTGGTGTGCATTGAAAGGGTTTCAAACAGGCCATTCACTAGTAGGAGTGAGAAAAGCATCACAGGGAGCTGTGCATCGGAGGGCATGAATTAGGATAGGCAGTGAGTGGCAATGTAGGATGGAGAAAACATTAAGGAGTGTACAGCATGATGAGGGCAGGAAACATGCGGTGGCCATGTAGGGTAGGTTTCTGAAAAACATCGCGAGGTGGTCCGCAATGTAAGGTTTTCTAATAGGCCATTCACTAATAGGAGTGAGAAATACATCACGGGGTGGTGTGAATCGGAGGGCCTGAATTACGACAGGCAGTGAGTGGCAATGTAGGATGGAGAAAAGCACCACGGGGTATTCAGCATGTGGAAGTCAGGAAACATGCGGTGGCAATGTAGGATAGGTTTCTGAAAAACATCGCCATGTGTTTCGCATTGTAAGGATTTCTAACAGGCCATTCACTAGTAGGAGTGAGAAAAACATCACTGGGTGGTGTGAATTGGAGGACCTTAATTCGGATAGGCAGTGAGTGGCAATGTAGGATGGAGAAAAGCACCACGGGGTTGTCAGCATTGGGAGGTCAGGAAACATGAAGTGGCAATGTAGGATAGGTTTCTGAAAAACATCGCGGGGTTTTGCGCATTGTAAGGTTTGCTAACAGGCCATTCACTAGTAGGAGTGAGAAAAACATCACGGGGTGGTGTGAATCAGAGTGTGTGAATTAGCATAGGCAGTGATTGGCAATTTAGAATGGGGAAAAGCACCACGGGGTGGTCAGAATGGGGAGGTCAGGAGACCTGGGGTGGCAATGTAGGATAGGTTTCTGAAAAACTTCGCGGGGTGGTACACATTGTAAGGGTTTCTAGCAGGCCATTCACTAGTAGGAGTGAGAAAAACATAACGGGGTGGTGTGAATCTGAGTGTCTGAATTAGGATAGGCAGTGAGTGGCAATGTAGGATGGAGAAAAGCAACACAGGCTATTAAGCTTGGGGAGGTCAGGAAAGATGCGGTGGCAATGTGGGATAGGTTTCTGAAAACCATCGAGGGGTGATGTGCTTTGTAAGGGTTTCTAACAGGCCATTCACTAGTAGGAGTTAGAAAAACATCAGGGGTGATGTGAATGGGAGTGCCTGAATTACGATACTCTGTGAGTGGCAATGTAGGATGGAGAAAAGCACCACAGGTTCGTCAGCATGGGGAAGGCAGGAAACATGCGGTGGCAATGTAGGATAGGTTTCTGAAAAATATCGAGGTGTGGTTCGCATTGTAAGGGTTTCTAACAGGCCATTCACTAGTAGGAGTGTGAAAAACATTACAGCAGGGTGTGAATTGGAGGACCTGAATTCGGATAGGCAGTGAGTGGCAATGTAGGATTGAGAAAAGCACCACGGGGTGGTCAGCATTGGGAGGTCAGCAAACATGCAGTGGCAATGTAGGATAGGTTTCTGAAAAACATCGCCGGGTGTTGCGCATTGTAAGGTTTGCTAACAGGCCATTCACTAGTAGGAGTGAGAAAAACATCACGGGGCGGTGTGAATTGGAGGGCCTGAATAAGTATAGACGGTGAGTGGCAATGTAGGATGGATAAAAGCACCATGGGTTATTCAGCATGAGGAGGTCAGGAAACATGCGGTGACAAGGTAAGATAGGTTTCTGAAAAACATCGCTTTGTGCTGCGCATTGTGAGGGTTTCTAACAGGCCCTTCACTAGTAGGAGTGACAAAATCATCACAGGGGGTTTGAACCCGAGGGCCTGAATTAGGATAGGCAGTGCGTGGCAATGTAGGATGGGAAAAAGCACCACGGGGTGGTCAGAATGGGGAGGTCAGGAGACATGGGGTGGCAATGTAGGATAGGTTTCTGAAAAACATCGCGGGGTGGTACGCATTGTAAGGGTTTCTAGCAGGCCATTCACTAGTAGGAGTGAGAAAAACATCACGGGATGGTGTGAATCTGAGTGTCTGAATTAGGATAGGCAGTGAGTTGCAATGTAGGAAGGAGAAAAGCAACTCAGGGTATTAAGCATGGGGATTTCAGGAAAGATGCGGTGGCAATGTGGGATAGGTTTCTGAAAAACATCGAGGGGTGATGTGCATTGTAAGGGTTTCTAACAGGCCATTCACTAGTAGGAGTTAGAAAAACAAAACGGGGTGGTGTGAATCGGAGGGCCTGAATTACGATAGGCAGTGAGTGACAACGTAGGATGGAGAAAAGCACCATTGGGTGGTCAGTATGTGGAGGTCAGGAAACATGGGGTGGCAATATAGGATAGGTTTCTGAAAAACGTCGCGGGGTGGTTCGCATTGTAAGGGTTTCTAACAGGCCATTCACTAGTAGGAGTGTGAAAAACATTACAAGAGGGTGTGAATTGGAGGACCTGAATTCGGATAGGCAGTGAATGGGAATGTAGGATTGAGAAAAGCACCACGGGGTGGTCAGCATTGGGAGGTCAGGAAACATGCAGTGGCAATGTAGGATAGGTTTCTGAAAAACATCGCGGGGTGTTGCGCATTGTAAGGTTTGCTAACAGGCCATTCACTAGTAGGAGTGAGAAAAACATCACGGGGTGGTGTGAATCGGAGTGTCTGAATTAGAATAGGCAGTGATTGGCAATGTAGGATGGGGAAAAGCACCACGGGGTGGTCAGAATGGGGATGTCAGGACACATGGGGTGGCAATGTAGGATAGGTTTCTGAAAAACATCGTGGGGTGGTACGCATTGTAAGGGATTCTAGGAGGCCATTCACTAGTAGGAGTGAGAAAAACATCACGGGGTGGTGTGAATCGGAGTGTCTGAATTAGGATAGGCAGTGAGTGGCAATGTAGAATGGAGAAAAGCAACACAGGGTATTAAGCATGGGGAGGTCAGGAAAGATTCGGTGGCAATGTGGGATAGGTTTCTGAAAAACATCGCGGGGTGGTGCACATTGTAAGGGTTTCTAACAGGCCATTCACTAGTAGGAGTGAGAAAAACATCACGGAGTCTTGTGAATCGGAAGGCCTGAAAGAGGATAGGCAGTGAGTGGCAATGTAGGATGGAGAAAAGCACTACGGGGTTTTCAGCATGGGGAGGTCAGGAAACATGCGGTGGCAATGTAGGATAAGTTTCTGAAAAACATCGCGGGGTGGTGAGCCTTGTAAGGGTTTCTAACAGTCCATTCTCTAGTAGAAGTGAGAAAATCATCACGGGGTGGTTTGAATCGGAGCGCCTGAATTAGGATAGGCAGTGAGTGGCAATGTAGGATGGAGAAAAGCAGCACGGGGTGGTGAGCATGGGGAGGTCAGGAAACATGCGGTGGCAATGTAGGATAGGTTTCTGAAAAACTTCGCTGTGTGGTGCGCATTTTAAGGGTTTCTAACAGGCCATTCACTAGTAGGAGTGAGGAAAACATCAGGGCATGGTGTGAATTGGAGGGGCTGAATTAGCATAGGCGGTGATTGGCAATTAATAATGGGGAAAAGAACCACGGGGTGGTCAGAATGGGGAGGTCAGGAAACGAGCGGTGGCAATGTAGGATAGGTTTTTGAAAAACATCGCGGTGTGGTGCGCACTCTAAGGGTTTCTAACAGGCCATTCACTAGTAGGAGTGAGAAAAACATCACGGAGTAGGGTGAATCGGAGGGCCTAAATTACGTTAGGCAGTGAGTGACAACGTAGGATGGAGAAAACCACCATGGGGAAGTCAGCCTGGGGAGGTCAGGAAACATGCGGTGGCAATGTAGGATAGGTTTCTGAAAAACATTGTAGGGTGGTGTGCATTGTAAGGGTTTCTAACAGGCCATTCACTAGTAGGAGTGAGAAAAACATCATGGGGTCGTGTGAATCAGAGGGCCTGAATTAGGATAGGCAGTGAGTGGCAATGTAGGATGGACAAAAAAAACCAAGGGGTGATCAGCATGGGGAGGTCAGGAAACATGCGTTGGCAAGGTAGGGTTGGTTTCTGAAAAACATCGCGGGGTGTGTCGCATTGTAAGTGTTTCTAAAAGGCCATTCACTAATAGGAGTACGAAAAACATCATGGGGTGGTGTGAATCTGAGGGCCTGAATTAGGATAGGCAGTGAGTGGCAATGTAGGATGGAGAAAAGCACCATGGTCTGGTCAGCATGGGGAGGTCAGGAAACATGCGGTGGAATGTAGGATAGGTTTCTGAAAAACATCGCGGTGTGGTGCGCATTGTAAGGGTTTCTAACAGGCCATTCACTAGTAGGAGTGAGAAAAACATAACGGGGTGGTGTGAATTGGAGGGCCTGAATAAGTATAGACGGTGAGTGGCAATGTAGGATGGATAAAAGCACCATTGGTTATTCAGCATGAGGAGGTCAGGAAACATGCGGTGACAAGGCAAGATAGGTTTCTGAAAAACATCGCTTTGTGCTGCGCATTGTGAGGGTTTCTAACAGGCCATTCACTAGTAGGAGTGACAAAATCTTCACAGGGGGCTTTGAACCCGAGGGCCTGAATTAGGATAGGCAGTGCGTGGCAATGTAGGATGGAGAAAAGCACCACGGGGTGGTCAGCATGTGGAGGTCAGGAAACATGCAGTAGCAATGTAGGATAGGTTTCTGAAAAACATCGAGGGGTGATGTGCATGGTAAGGGTTTCCAACAGGCCATTCACTAGTAGGAGTGAGAAAAACATCACGGGGTGGTGTGAATCATAGTGTCTGAATTAGAATAGACAGTGATTGGCAATGTAGGATGGGGAAAAGCACCACGGGGTGGTCAGAATGGGGAGGTCAGGAGACATGGTGTGGCAATGTAGGATAGGTTTCTGAAAAACATCGTGGGGTGGTACGCATTGTAAGGGTTTCTAGGATGCCATTCACTAGTAGGAGTGAGAAAAACATCACGGGGTGGTGTGAATCGGAGTGTCTGAATTAGGATAGGCAGTGAGTGGCAATGTAGAATGGAGAAAAGCAACACAGGGTATTAAGCATGGGAAGGTCAGGAAAGATTCGGTGGCAATGTGGGATAGGCTTCTGAAAAACATCGCGGGGTGGTGCACATTGTAAGGGTTTCTAACAGGCCATTCACTAGTAGGAGTGAGAAAAACATCACGGAGTTGTGTGAATTGGAAGGCCTGAATTAGGATAGGCAGTGAGTGGCAATATAGGATGGAGAAAAGCACCACGGGGTTTTCAGCATTTGGAGGTCAGGAATCATGCGTTGGCAATGTAGGATAGGTTTCTGAAAAACATCGCGGGGTGGTGAGCCTTGTAAGGGTTTCTAACAGTCCATTCTTTAGTAGGAGTGTGAAAATCATCACGCGGTGGTTTGAATGGGAGCGCCTGAATTAGAATAAGCAGTGAGGGCAATGTAGGATGGAGAAATGCACCACAGGGTGGTCAGCATAGGGAGGTCAGGAAACATGCGGTGGCAATGTAGGATAGTTTTCTGAAAAACTTCACTGTGTGGTGCGCATTTTAAGGGTTTCTAACAGGCCATTCACTAGTAGGAGTGAGAAAAACATCACGGAGTGGGGTGAATCGGAGGGCCTAAATTACGTTAGGCAGTGAGTGACAACGTAGGATGGAGAAAACCACGATGGGGAGGTCAGCCTGGGGAGGTCAGGAAACATGCGGTGGCAATGTAGGATAGGTTTCTGAAAAACATTGTAGGGTGGTGTGCATTGCAATTTTTTTTAACAGGCCATTCACTAGTAGGAGTGAGAAAAACATCCTGGGGTGGTGTGAATCAGAGGGCCTGAATTAGGATAGGCAGTGAGTGGCAATGTAGGATGGAGAAAACACCAAGGGGTGATCAGCATGGGGAGGTCAGGAAACATGCGGTGGCAAGGTAGGGTAGGTTTCTGAAAAACATCGCGGAGTGTGTCGCATTGTAAGTGTTTCTAACAGGCCATTCACTAATAGGAGTAAGAAAAACATCATGGGGTGGTGTGAATCTGAGGGCCTGAATTAGTATAGGCAGTGAGTAGCAATGGAGGATGGAGAAAAGCACCATGGTCTGGTCAGCATGGGGAGGTCAGGAAACATGCGGTGGCAATTTAGGATATTTTACTACTAAACATCGCAGGGTGGTACGCATTGTAAGGGTTTCTAACAGGTCATTCAATCGTAGGAGTGAGAAAAACATTACGGGGCGGTGTGAATTGGAGGGCCTGAAGTCGGATAGGCAGTGAGTGGCAATGTAGGATGGAGAAAAGCACCACGGGGTGGTCAGCATGGGGAGGTCAGGAAACATACGGTGGTAATGTAGGATAGGTTTCTGGAAAACATGGCGGTGTGTTGCGCATTGTAACGGTTTCTACCAGGCCATTCACTAGTAGGAGTGAGAAAAACATCACGGGGTGGGGTGAATCGGAGGGCCTGAATTACTATAGGCAGTAAGTGACAATATAGGTTGGAGAAAAGCACCACGGGGTGGTCTGCATGGGGAGGTCAGGAAACATGCGGTGGCAATGTCGGATAGGTTTCTCAAAAACATCGAGGGTGGTGCTCATTATAAGGGTTTCTAAGAGGCCATCATTAGTAGGAATGTAAAAACATCACAGGAGGGTGTGAATTGGAGGGCCTGAATTCGGATAGGCAGTGAGTGTCAATGTAGTATGGAGAAAACACCAAGGGGTGGTCAGCATGGGGAGGTCAGGAAACATGCCATGGAATGTAGGATAGGTTTCTGAAAAACATCGCTGGGTGGTGAGCCTTGTAAGGGTTTCTAACAGTCCATTCACTAGTAGGAGTGAGAAAATCATCACGCGGTGGTTTGAATGGGAGCGCCTGAATTAGAATAGGCAGTGAGGGCAATGTAGGATGGAGAAAAACACCACGGGGTGGTCAGCATGGGGAGGTCAGGAAACATGTGGTGGCAATGTAGTATAGTTTTCTGAAAAACTTCGCTGTGTGGTGCGCATTTTAAGGGTTTCTAACAGGCCATTCAATAGTAGGAGTGAGGAAAACATCAGGGCATGGTGTGAATTGGAGGGCCTGAATTAGCATAGGCAGTGATTGGCAATGTATAATGGGGAAAAGAACCACAGGGTGGTCAGAATGGGGAGGTCAGGAAACGAGCGGTGGCAATGTAGGATAGGTTTCTGAAAAACATCGTGGGGTGGTGCTCACTGTAAGGGTTTCTAACAGGCCATTCATTAGTAGTAGTGAGAAAAACATCACGGAGTGGGGTGAATCGGAGGGCCTAAATTACGTTAGGCAGTGAGTGACAACGTAGGATGGAGAAAACCACGATGGGGAGGTCAGCCTGGGGAGGTCAGGAAACATGCGGTGGCAATGTAGGATAGATTTCTGAAAAACATTGTAGGGTGGTGTGCATTGTAATGGTTTTTAACAGGCCATTCACTAGTAGGAGTGAGAAAAACATCCTGGGGTGGTGTGAATCGGAGGGCCTGAATTAGTATAGGCAGTGAGTAGCAATGGAGGATGGAGAAAAGCACCATGGTCTGGTCAGCATGGGTAGGTCAGGAAACATGCGGTGGCAATTTAGGATATTTTACTACTAAACATTGCAGGGTGGTACGCATTGTAAGGGTTTCTAACAGGTCATTCAATCGTAGGAGTGAGAAAAACATTACGGGGTGGTGTGAATTGGAGGGCCTGAAGTCGGATAGGCAGTGAGTGGCAATGTAGGATGGAGAAAAGCACCACGGGTTGGTGAGCATGGGGAGGTCAGGAAACATGGGCCTGCCATGAAGGATTGGTTTCTGACAAACATCGTGGAGTGGTGCGCATTGTAAGGTTTTCTAACAGGCCATTCACTAGTAGGCGTGAGAAAAACATTATGGGTTTTGTGAATCGGAGGGCCTGAAGTACGATAGGATGTCAGTGGCACTGTAGGAATGAGAAAAGCACCAAGGTCTGGTCAGCATGTGGAGGTCAGGAAACATGCGGTGGCAATGCAGGACAGGGTTCTGAAAAACAACGCGTGGTAGTGCACATTGTAAGGGTTTCTAACACGCCATTCACCAGTAGGAGTGAGAAAAACATCACGGGGTGGTGTGAATCGTAGGGCCTAATTAGGAAAGGCAGTGAGGGGCAATGTAGAATGGAGAAAACCACCACAGGGTATTCAGCATGGGGAGGTCAGGAAACATGCCGTGACAATGTAGGATAGGTTTGTGAAAATCAACGCGGGGTGGTGCTCATTGTAAGGATTCTAACAGGCCATTCACTAGTATGAGTGAAATTAACATCACAGGGGGGTGTCAATCCGATGGCCTGAATTCTGATACCAGTGAGTGGCAATGTAGGATGGGAAAACACCAATGGATGTTCAGCATTGGGAGATAAGGAAACATGCGTTGGCAATGTAGGATAGGTTTCTGAAAAACATTGTGGGGTGGTGTGCATTGAAAGGGTTTCAAACAGGCCATTCACTAGTAGGAGTGAGAAAAACATCACAGGGAGCTGTGCATCGGAGGGCATGAATTAGGATAGGCAGTGAGTGGCAATGTAGGATGGAGAAAACATTAAGGAGTGTACAGCATGATGAGGGCAGGAAACATGCGGTGGCCATGTAGGGCAGGTTTCTGAAAAACATCGCGGGGTGGTCCGCAATGTAAGGTTTTCTAATAGGCCATTCACTAATAGGAGTGAGAAATACATCACGGGGTGGTGTGAATCGGAGGGCCTGAATTACGACAGGCAGTGAGTGGCAATGTAGGATGGAGAAAAGCACCACGGGGTATTCAGTATGTGGAAGTCAGGAAACATGCGGTGGCAATGTAGGATAGGTTTCTGAAAAACATCGCCATGTGTTTCGCATTGTAAGGGTTTCTAACAGGCCATTCACTAGTAGGAGTGAGAAAAACATCACTGGGTGGTGTGAATTGGAGGACCTGAATTCGGATAGGCAGTGAGTGGCAATGTAGGATGGAGAAAAGCAACACAGGCTATTAAGCATGGGGAGGTCAGGAAAGATGCGGTGGCAATGTGGGATAGGTTTCTGAAAACCATCGAGGGGTGATGTGCTTTGTAAGGGTTTCTAACAGGCCATTCACTAGTAGGAGTTAGAAAAACATCAGGGGTGATGTGAATGGGAGTGCCTGAATTACGATACTCTGTGAGTGGCAATGTAGGATGGAGAAAAGCACCACAGGTTCGTCAGCATGGGGAAGGCAGGAAACATGCGGTGGCAATGTAGGATAGGTTTCTGAAAAATATCGAGGGGTGGTTCGCATTGTAAGGGTTTCTAACAGGCCATTCACTAGTAGGAGTGTGAAAAACATTACAGCAGGGTGTGAATTGGAGGACCTGAATTCGGATAGGCAGTGAGTGGCAATGTAGGATTGAGAAAAGCACCACGGGGTGGTCAGCATTGGGAGGTCAGCAAACATGCAGTGGCAATGTAGGATAGGTTTCTGAAAAACATCGCCGGGTGTTGCGCATTGTAAGGTTTGCTAACAGGCCATTCACTAGTAGGAGTGAGAAAAACATCACGGGGCGGTGTGAATTGGAGGGCCTGAATAAGTATAGACGGTGAGTGGCAATGTAGGATGGATAAAAGCACCATGGGTTATTCAGCATGAGGAGGTCAGGAAACATGCGGTGACAAGGTAAGATAGGTTTCTGAAAAACATCGCTTTGTGCTGCGCATTGTGAGGGTTTCTAACAGGCCCTTCACTAGTAGGAGTGACAAAATCTTCACAGGGGGTTTGAACCCGAGGGCCTGAATTAGGATAGGCAGTGCGTGGCAATGTAGGATGGGAAAAAGCACCACGGGGTGGTCAGAATGGGGAGGTCAGGAGACATGGGGTGGCAATGTAGGATAGGTTTCTGAAAAACATCGCGGGGTGGTACGCATTGTAAGGGTTTCTAGCAGGCCATTCACTAGTAGGAGTGAGAAAAACATCACGGGATGGTGTGAATCTGAGTGTCTGAATTAGGATAGGCAGTGAGTTGCAATGTAGGAAGGAGAAAAGCAACTCAGGGTATTAAGCATGGGGATTTCAGGAAAGATGCGGTGGCAATGTGGGATAGGTTTCTGAAAAACATCGAGGGGTGATGTGCATTGTAAGGGTTTCTAACAGGCCATTCACTAGTAGGAGTTAGAAAAACATAACGGGGTGGTGTGAATCGGAGGGCCTGAATTACGATAGGCAGTGAGTGACAACGTAGGATGGAGAAAAGCACCATTGGGTGGTCAGTATGTGGAGGTCAGGAAACATGGGGTGGCAATATAGGATAGGTTTCTGAAAAACGTCGCGGGGTGGTTCGCATTGTAAGGGTTTCTAACAGGCCATTCACTAGTAGGAGTGTGAAAAACATTACAGGAGGGTGTGAATTGGAGGACCTGAATTCGGATAGGCAGTGAATGGGAATGTAGGATTGAGAAAAGCACCACGGGGTGGTCAGCATTGGGAGGTCAGGAAACATGCAGTGGCAATGTAGGATAGGTTTCTGAAAAACATCGCGGGGTGTTGCGCATTGTAAGGTTTGCTAACAGGCCATTCACTAGTAGGAGTGAGAAAAACATAACGGGGTGGTGTGAATCGGAGTGTCTGAATTAGAATAGGCAGTGATTGGCAATGTAGGATGGGGAAAAGCACCACGGGGTGGTCAGAATGGGGATGTCAGGAGAGATGGGGTGGCAATGTAGGATAGGTTTCTGAAAAACATCGTGGGGTGGTACGCATTGTAAGGGATTCTAGGAGGCCATTCACTAGTAGGAGTGAGAAAAACATCACGGGGTGGTGTGAATCGGAGTGTCTGAATTAGGATAGGCAGTGAGTGGCAATGTAGAATGGAGAAAAGCAACACAGGGTATTAAGCATGGGGAGGTCAGGAAAGATTCGGTGGTAATGTGGGATAGGATTCTGAAAAACATCGCGGGGTGGTGCACATTGTAAGGGTTTCTAACAGGCCATTCACTAGTAGGAGTGAGAAAAACATCACGGAGTCTTGTGAATCGGAAGGCCTGAAAGAGGATAGGCAGTGAGTGGCAATGTAGGATGGAGAAAAGCACCACGGGGTTTTCAGCATGGGGAGGTCAGGAAACATGCGGTGGCAATGTAGGATAAGTTTCTGAAAAACATCGCGGGGTGGTGAGCCTTGTAAGGGTTTCTAACAGTCCATTCTCTAGTAGAAGTGAGAAAATCATCACGGGGTGGTTTGAATCGGAGCGCCTGAATTAGGATAGGCAGTGAGTGGCAATGTAGGATGGAGAAAAGCAGCACGGGGTGGTGAGCATGGGGAGGTCAGGAAACATGCGGTGGCAATGTAGGATAGGTTTCTGAAAAACTTCGCTGTGTGGTGTGCATTTTAAGGGTTTCTAACAGGCCATTCACTAGTAGGAGTGAGGAAAACATCAGGGCATGGTGTGAATTGGAGGGGCTGAATTAGCATAGGCGGTGATTGGCAATTAATATTGGGGAAAAGAACCACGGGGTGGTCAGAATGGGGAGGTCAGGAAACGAGCGGTGGCAATGTAGGATAGGTTTTTGAAAAACATCGCGGTGTGGTGCGCACTCTAAGGGTTTCTAACAGGCCATTCACTAGTAGGAGTGAGAAAAACATCACGGAGTAGGGTGAATCGGAGGGCCTAAATTACGTTAGGCAGTGAGTGACAACGTAGGATGGAGAAAACCACCATGGGGAGGTCAGCCTGGGGAGGTCAGGAAACATGCGGTGGCAATGTAGGATAGGTTTCTGAAAAACATTGTAGGGTGGTGTGCATTGTAAGGGTTTCTAACAGGCCATTCACTAGTAGGAGTGAGAAAAACATCATGGGGTCGTGTGAATCAGAGGGCCTGAATTAGGATAGGCAGTGAGTGGCAATGTAGGATGGAGAAAACACCAAGGGGTGATCAGCATGGGGAGGTCAGGAAACATGCGTTGGCAAGGTAGGGTTGGTTTCTGAAAAACATCGCGGTGTGTGTCGCATTGTAAGTGTTTCTAAAAGGCCATTCACTAATAGGAGTACGAAAAACATCATGGGGTGGTGTGAATCTGAGGGCCTGAATTAGGATAGGCAGTGAGTGGCAATGTAGGATGGAGAAAAGCACCATGGTCTGGTCAGCATGGGGATGTCAGGAAACATGCGGTGGAATGTAGGATAGGTTTCTGAAAAACATCGCGGTGTGGTGCGCATTGTAAGGGTTTCTAACAGGCCATTCACTAGTAGGAGTGAGAAAAACATAACGGGGTGGTGTGAATTGGAGGGCCTGAATAAGTATAGACGGTGAGTGGCAATGTAGGATGGATAAAAGCACCATGGGTTATTCAGCATGAGGAGGTCAGGAAACATGCGGTGACAAGGCAAGATAGGTTTCTGAAAAACATCGCTTTGTGCTGCGCATTGTGAGGGTTTCTAACAGGCCATTCACTAGTAGGAGTGACAAAATCTTCACAGGGGGCTTTGAACCCGAGGGCCTGAATTAGGATAGGCTGTGCGTGGCAATGTAGGATGGAGAAAAGCACCACGGGGTGGTCAGCATGTGGAGGTCAGGAAACATGCAGTAGCAATGTAGGATAGGTTTCTGAAAAACATCGAGGGGTGATGTGCATTGTAAGGGTTTCCAACAGGCCATTCACTAGTAGGAGTGAGAAAAACATCACGGGGTGGTGTGAATCATAGTGTCTGAATTAGAATAGACAGTGATTGGCAATGTAGGATGGGGAAAAGCACCACGGGGTGGTCAGAATGGGGAGGTCAGGAGACATGGTGTGGCAATGTCGGATAGGTTTCTGAAAAACATCGTGGGGTGGTACGCATTGTAAGGGTTTCTAGGAGGCCATTCACTAGTAGGAGTGAGAAAAACATCACGGGGTGGTGTGAATCGGAGTGTCTGAATTAGGATAGGCAGTGAGTGGCAATGTAGAATGGAGAAAAGCAACACAGGGTATTAAGCATGGGAAGGTCAGGAAAGATTCGGTGGCAATGTGGGATAGGCTTCTGAAAAACATCGCGGGGTGGTGCACATTGTAAGGGTTTCTAACAGGCCATTCACTAGTAGGAGTGAGAAAAACATCACGGAGTTGTGTGAATTGGAAGGCCTGAATTAGGATAGGCAGTGAGTGGCAATATAGGATGGAGAAAAGCACCACGGGGTTTTCAGCATTTGGAGGTCAGGAATCATGCGTTGGCAATGTAGGATAGGTTTCTGAAAAACATCGCGGGGTGGTGAGCCTTGTAAGGGTTTCTAACAGTCCATTCTTTAGTAGGAGTGTGAAAATCATCACGCGGTGGTTTGAATGGGAGCGCCTGAATTAGAATAAGCAGTGAGGGCAATGTAGGATGGAGAAATGCACCACGGGGTGGTCAGCATAGGGAGGTCAGGAAACATGCGGTGGCAATGTAGGATAGTTTTCTGAAAAACTTCACTGTGTGGCGTGCATTTTAAGGGTTTCTAATAGGCCATTCACAAGTAGGGTTGAGGAAAACATTACAGGGTGGTGTGAATCAGAGGGCCTGAATTAGCATAGGCAGTGAGTGGCAATGGAGGATGGAGAAAAGCGCCATGGTCTGTTCAGCATGGGGAGGTCAGGAAACATGCGGTGGGAATTTAGGATATTTTCGTACTAAATATCCCGGGGTGGTACGCAATGTAAGGGTTTCTAACAGGTCATTCAATAGTAGGAGTGAGAAAAACATTACGGGGTGGTGTGAATTGGAGGGCCTGAAGTCGGATAGGCAGTGAGTGGCAATGTAGGATGGAGAAAAGCACCACGGGGTGGTCAGCATGGGGAGGTCAGGAAACATACGGTGGCAATGTAGGATAGGTTTCTTTAAACATGGCCGTGTGGTGCGCATTGTAAGGGTTTCTAACACGCCATTCACCAGTAGGAGTGAGAAAAACATCACGGGGTGCGGTGAATCGGAGGGCCTAATTAGGAAAGGCAGTGAGTGGCAATGTAGAATGGAGAAAACCACCACAGGGTATTCAGCATGGCGAGGTCAGGAAACATGCCGTGGCAATCTAGGATAGGTTTATGAAAATCATCGCGGGGTGGTGCTCATTGTAAGGGTTTCTAACAGGCCATTCACTAGTATGAGTGAAATAAACATCACAGGGGTGTGGCAACACGATGGCTTGAATTCTGATACCAGTGTGTGGCAATGTAGGATGGGAAAACACCAATGGATGTTCAGCATGGGGAGATAAGGAAACATGCGTTGGCAATGTAGGATAGGTTTCTGAAAAACATTGTGGGGTGGTGTGCATTGTAAGGGTTTCTAACAGGCCATTCACTAGTAGGAGCGAGAAAAACATCACAGGGAGCTGTGCATCAGAGGGCCTGAATTAGGATAGGCAGTGAGTGGCAATATAGGATGGAGAAAAGCACCACGGGGTGGTGAACATGGGGAGGTCAGGAAACATGCGGTGGCAATGTAGGATATGTTTCTGAAAAACTTCGCTGAGTGGTGCGCATTTTAAGGGTTTCAAACAGGCCATTCACTAGTAGGAGTGAGGAAAACATCAGGGCGTGGTGTGAATTGGAGGGCCTGAATTAGCATACGCAGTGATTCGCAATGTAGAATGGAGAAAAGCAAGACGTCGTGGTGAGCATGGTGAGTTCAGGAAACATGCAGTGGCAATGTAGAATAGGTTTCTGAAAAACATCACGGGGTGTTGCGCACTGTAAGGGTTTCTAACAGGCCTTTCACTAGTAGGAGTGATAAAAACGTCACGCGGTGGTTTGCTTCGGAGGGCCTGAAATAGGATAGTCAGTGAGTGGCAATGTAGTATGGAGAAAAGCAAGACGTCGTGGTGAGCATGGTGAGGTCAGGAAACATGCAGTGGCAATGTAGGATAGGTTTCTGAAAAACATCGCGGGGTGTTGCGCATTGTAAGGTTTGCTAACAGGCCATTCACTAGTAGGAGTGAGAAAAACATTACGGGGTGGTGTGAATCGGAGTGTCTGAATTAGAATAGGCAGTGATTGGCAATGTAGGATGGGGAAAAGCACCACGGGGTGGTCAGAATGGGGATATCAGGAGACATGGGGTGGCAATGTAGGATAGGTTTCTGAAAAACATCGTGGGGTGGTACGCATTGTAAGGGATTCTAGGAGGCCATTCACTAGTTGGAGTGAGAAAAACATCACGGGGTGGTGTAAATCGGAGTGTCTGAATTAGGATAGGCAGTGAGTGGCAATGTAGAATGGAGAAAAGCAACACAGGGTATTAAGCATGGGGAGGTCAGGAAAGATTCGGTGGCAATGTGGGATAGGTTTCTGAAAAACTTCGCTGTGTGATGCGCATTTTAAGGGTTTCTAACAGGCCATTCACTAGTAGGAGTGAGGAAAACATCAGGGCATGGTGTGAATTGGAGGGCCTGAATTAGCATAGGCAGTGATTGGCAATGTAGGATGGGGAAAAGCACCACGGGGTGGTCAGAATGGGGATGTCAGGAGACATGGGGTGGCAATGTAGGATAGGTTTCTGAAAAATATCGCGGGGTGGTGAGCCTTGTAAGGGTTTCTAACAGTCCATTCACTAGTAGAAGTGAGAAAATCATCACGGGGTGGTTTGAATCGGAGCGCCTGAATTAGGATAGGCAGTGAGTGGCAATGTAGGATGGAGAAAAGCAGCACGGGGTGGTGAGCATGGGGAGGTCAGGAAACATGCGGTGGCAATGTAGGATAGGTTTCTGAAAAACTTCGCTGTGTGGTGCGCATTTTAAGGGTTTCTAACAGGCCATTCACTAGTAGGAGTGAGGAAAACATCAGGGCATGGTGTGAATTGGAGGGCCTGAATTAGCATAGGCAGTGATTGGCAATGTATAATGGGGAAAAGAACCACGGGGTGGTCAGAATGGGGAGGTCAGGAAACGATCGGTGGCAATGTAGGATAGGTTTTTGAAAAACATCGCGGTGTGGTGCGCACTCTAAGGTTTTCTACCAGGCCATTCACTAGTAGGAGTGAGAAAAACATCACGGAGTAGGGTGAATCGGAGGGCCTAAATTACGTTAGGCAGTGAGTGACAACGTAGGATGGAGAAAACCACCATGGGGAGGTCAGCCTGGTGAGGTCAGGAAACATGCGGTGGCAATGTAGGATAGGTTTCTGAAAAACATTGTAGGGTGGTGTGCATTGTAAGGGTTTCTAACAGGCCATTCACTAGTAGGAGTGAGAAAAACATCATGGGGTGGTGTGAATTGGAGGGCCTGAATTAGGATAGGCAGTGAGTGGCAATGTAGGATGGAGAAAACACCAAGGGGTGATCAGCATGGGGAGGTCAGGAAACATGCGGTGGCAAGGTAGGGTAGGTTTCTGAAAAACATCGTGGGGTGTGTCGCATTGTAAGTGTTTCTAAAAGGCCATTCACTAATAGGAGTACGAAAAACATCATGGGGTGGTGTGAATCTGAGGGCCTGAATTAGAATAGGCAGTGAGTGGCAATGGAGGATGGAGAAAAGCACCATGGTCTGGTCAGCATGGGGAGGTCAGGAAACATGCGGTGGAATGTAGGATAGGTTTCTGAAAAACATCGCGGGGTGGTGCGCATTGTAAGGGTTTCTAACAGGCCATTCACTAGTAGGAGTGAGAAAAACATCAATGGGTGGTGTGAATTGGAGGGCCTGAATAAGTATAGACGGTGAGTGGCAATGTAGGATGGATAAAAGCGCCATGGTTTATTCAGCATGAGGAGGTCAGGAAACATGCGGTGAAAGGTAAGATAGGTTTCTGAAAAACATCGCTTGTGCTGCGCATTGTGAGGGTTTCTAACAGGCCATTCACTAGTAGGAGTGACAAAATCTTCACCGGGGACTTTGAACCCGAGGGCCTGAATTAGGATAGGCAGTGCGTGGCAATGTAGGATGGAGAAAACACCACGGGGTGGTCAGCATGTGGAGGTCAGGAAACATGCAGTGGCAATGTAGCATAGGTTTCTGAAAAACATCGAGGGGTGATGTGCATTGTAAGGGTTTCCAACAGGCCATTCACTAGTAGGAGTGAGTAAAACATCACGGGGTGGTGTGAATCGGAGGGCCTGAATTACGATAGCATTAAGTGACAACGTAGGATGGAGAAAAGCACCATTGGGTGGTCAGCATGTGGAGGTCAGGAAACATGAGGTGGCAATATAGGATAGGTTTCTGAAAAACATCACAGGGTGGTGTGCATTGTAAGGGTTTCTAACAGGCCATTCACTAGTAGGAGTGTGAAAAACATTACAGGAGGGTGTGAATTGGAGGACCTGAATTCGGATAGGCAGTGAGTGGCAATGTAGGATTGAGAAAAGCACCACGGGATGGTCAGCATTGGGAGGTCAGGAAACATGCAGTGGCAATGTAGGATAGGTTTCTGAAAAACATCGCGGGGTGGTGCGCATTGTAAGGTTTGCTAACAGGCCATTCACTAGTAGGAGTGAGAAAAACATCACGGGGTGGTGTGAATCATAGTGTCTGAATTAGAATAGGCAGTGATTGGCAATGTAGGATGGGGAAAAGCACCACGGGGTGGTCAGAATGTGGAGGTCAGGAGACATGCGGTGGCAATGTAGGATAGATTTCTGAAAAACATTGTAGGGTGGTGTGCATTGTAATGGTTTTTAACAGGCCATTCACTAGTAGGAGTGAGAAAAACATCCTGTGGTGGTGTGAGTCGGAGGACCTGAATTAGGATAGGCAGTGAGTGGCAATGTAGGATGGAGAAAACACCAAGGGGTGATCAGCATGGGGAGGTCAGGAAACTTGCAGTGGCAAGGTAGGGTAGGTTTCTGAAAAACATCTCGGAAATGTGTCGCATTGTAAGTGTTTCTAACAGGCCATTCACTAATAGGAGTAAGAAAAACATCATGGGGTGGTGTGAATCTGAGGGCCTGAATTAGTATAGGCAGTGAGTAGCAATGGAGGATGGAGAAAAGCACCATGGTCTGGTCAGCATGGGGAGGTCAGGAAACATGCGGTGGCAATTTAGGATATTTTACTACTAAACATCGCAGGGTGGTACGCATTGTAAGGGTTTCTAACAGGTCATTCAAGCGTAGGAGTGAAAAAAACATTACGGGGCAGTGTGAATTGGAGGGCCTGAAGTCGGATAGGCAGTGAGTGGCAATGTAGGATGGAGAAAAGCACCACGGGGTGGTCAGCATGGGGAGGTCAGGAAACATACGGTGGTAATGTAGGATAGGTTTCTGGAAAACATGGAGGTGTGTTGCGCATTGTAACGGTTTCTACCAGGCCATTCACTAGTAGGAGTGAGAAAAACATCACGGGGTGGGGTGAATCGGAGGGCCTGAATTACTATAGGCAGTAAGTGACAATATAGGTTGGAGAAAAGCACCACGGGGTGGTCTGCATGGGGAGGTCACGAAACATGCGGTGGCAATGTCGGATAGGTTTCTCAAAAACATCGAGGGTGGTGCTCATTATAAGGGTTTCTAAGAGGCCATCATTAGTAGGAGTGTAAAAACATCACAGGAGGGTGTGAATTGGAGGGGCTGAATTCGGATAGGCAGTGAGTGTCAATGTAGGATGGAGAAAACACCAAGGGGTGGTCAGCATGGGGAGGTCAGGAAACATGCCGTGGAATGTAGGATAGGTTTCTGAAAAACATCGCGGGGTGGTGAGCCTTGTAAGGATTTCTAACAGTCCATTCACTAGTAGGAGTGAGAAAATCATCACGTGGTGGTTTGAATGGGAGCGCCTGAATTAGAATAGGCAGTGAGGGCAATGTAGGATGGAGAAAAGCACCACGGGGTTTTCAGCATGGGGAGGTCAGGAAACATGAGGTGGCAATGTAGGATAGTTTTCTGAAAAACTTCGCTGTGTGGTGCGCATTTTAAGGGTTTCTAACAGGCCATTCACTAGTAGGAGTGAGGAAAACATCAGGGCATGGTGTGAATTGGAGGGCCTGAATTAGCATAGGCAGTGATTGGCAATGTATAATGGGGAAAAGAACCACAGGGTGGTCAGAATGGGGAGGTCAGGAAACGAGCGGTGGCAATGTAGGATAGGTTTCTGAAAAACATCGTGGGGTGGTGCTCACTGTAAGGGTTTCTAACAGGCCATTCACTAGTAAGAGTGAGAAAAACATCACGGAGTGGGGTGAATCGGAGTGCCTGAATTACGTTAGGCAGTGAGTGACAACGTAGGATGGAGAAAACCACGATGGGGAGGTCAGCCTGGGGAGGTCAGGAAACATGCGGTGGCAATGTAGGATAGGTTTCTGAAAAACATTGCAGGGTGGTGTGCATTGTAATGGTTTTTAACAGGCCATTCACTAGTAGGAGTGAGAAAAACATCCTGGGGTGGTGTGAATCGGAGGGTCTGAATTAGGATAGGCAGTGAGTGGCAATGTAGGATGGAGAAAACACCAAGGGGTGATTAGCATGGGGACGTCAGGAAACATGCGGTGGCAAGGTAGGGTAGGTTTCTGAAAAACATCGCGGAGTGTGTCGCATTGTAAGTGTTTCTAACACGCCATTCACTAATAGGAGTAAGAAAAACATCATGGGGTGGTGGGAATCTGAGGGCCTGAATTAGTATAGGCAGTGAGTAGCAATGGAGGAATGAGAAAAGCACCATTGTCTGGTCAGCATGGGGAGGTCAGGAAACATGCGGTGGCAATTTAGGATATTTTACTACTAAACATCGAGGGGTGGTACGCATTGTAAGGGTTTCTAACAGGTCATTCAATCGTAGGAGTGAGAAAAACATTACGGGGTGGTGTGAATTGGAGGGCCTGAAGTCGGATAGGCAGTGAGTGGCAATGTAGGATGGAGAAAAGCACCACGGGGTGGTCAGCATGGGGAGGTCAGGAAACATACGGTGGTAATGTAGGATAGGTTTCTGGAAAACATGGCGGTGTGTTGCGCATTGTAACGGTTTCTACCAGGCCATTCACTAGTAGGAGTGAGAAAAACATCAAGGAGTGGGGTGAATCGGAGGGCTTGAATTACTATAGGCAGTAAGTGACAATATAGGTTGGAGAAAAGCACCACGGGGTGGTCTGCATGGGGAGGTCAGGAAACATGCGGTGGCAATGTCGGATAGGTTTCTCAAAAACATCGAGGGTGGTGCTCATTTTAAGGGTTTCTAAGAGGCCATCATTAGTAGGAGTGTAAAAACATCACAGGAGGCTGTGAATTGGAGGGCCTTAATTCGGATAGGCAGTGAGTGTCAATGTAGGATGGAGAAAACACCAAGGGTTGGTCAGCATGGGGAGGTCAGGAAACATGCCGTGGAATGTAGGATAGGTTTCTGAAAAACATCGAGGGGTGATGTGCATTGTAAGGGTTTCTAACAAGCCATTCACTAGTAGGAGCGAGAAAAACATCACGGGGTGGTGTGAATCGGAGCGCCTGAATTACGATAGGCAGTGAGTGACAACGTAGGATGGAGAAAAGCACCACGGGGTGCTCAGCATGGGTAGGTCTGGAAACATGCGGTGGCAATGTAGGATAGGTTTCTGAAAAACATCACGGGGTGGTGAGCCTTGTAAGTGTTTCTAACAGTCCATTCACTAGTAGGAGTGAGAATTTCATTACGGGGTGGTGCGAATCGGAGGGCCTGAATTAGGATAGGCAGTGAGTGGCAATGTAGGATGGAGAAAATCACCACGGGTTGGTGAGCATGGGGAGGTCAGGAAACATGGGCCTGCCATGAAGGATTGGTTTCTGAAAAACATCGTGGGGTGGTGCTCATTGTAAGGGTTTCTAACAGGCCATTCACTAGTAGGAGTGTGGAAAACATCACGGAGTGGTGTGAATAGGAGGGCCTGAATTACGACAGGCAGTGAGTGGCAATGTAGGATGGAGAAAAGCACCACGGGGTTGTCAGCATGGGGAGGTCAGGAAACATACGGTGGCAATGTAGGATAGGTTTCTTTAAACATGGCCGTGTGGTGCGCATTGTAAGGGTTTCTAACACGCCATTCTCCAGTAGGAGTGAGAAAAACATCACGGGGTGCGGTGAATCGGAGGGCCTAATTAGGAAAGGCAGTGAGTGGCAATGTAGAATGGAGAAAACCACCACAGGGTATTCAGCATGGCGAGGTCAGGAAACATGCCGTGGCAATGTAGGATAGGTTTATGAAAATCATCGCGGGGTGGTGCTCATTGTAAGGGTTTCTAACAGGCCATTCACTAGTATGAGTGAAATAAACATCACAGGGGCGTGGCAACCCGATGGCCTGAATTCTGATACCAGTGTGTGGCAATGTAGGATGGGAAAACACCAATGGATGTTCAGCATGGGGAGATAAGGAAACATGCGTTGGCAATGTAGGATAGGTTTCTGAAAAACATTGTGGGGTGGTGTGCATTGTAAGGGTTTCTAACAGGCCATTCACTAGTAGGAGTGAGAAAAACATCACAGGGAGCTGTGCATCAGAGGGCCTGAATTAGGATAGGCAGTGAGTGGCAATATAGGATGGAGAAAAGCACCACGGGGTGGTGAACATGGGGAGGTCAGGAAACATGCGGTGGCAATGTAGGATAGGTTTCTGAAAAACTTAGCTGAGTGGTGCGCATTTTAAGGGTTTCCAACAGGCCATTCACTAGTAGGAGTGAGGAAAACATCAGGGCGTGGTGTGAATTGGAGGGCCTGAATTAGCATACGCAGTGATTCGCAATGTAGAATGGAGAAAAGCAAGACGTCGTGGTGAGCATGGTGAGTTCAGGAAACATGCAGTGGCAATGTAGAATAGGTTTCTGAAAAACATCACGGGGTGTTGCGCACTGTAAGGGTTTCTAACAGGCCTTTCACTAGTAGGAGTGATAAAAACGTCACGCGGTGGTTTGCTTCGGAGGGCCTGAAATAGGATAGTCAGTGAGTGGCAATGTAGTATGGAGAAAAGCACCCCGTGTTGGTCAGCATGGGGAGGTCAGGAAACATGCGGTGGCAATGTAGGATAGGTTTCTGAAAAACATTTTGTGGTGGTGCGCATTGTAAGGGTTTCTAACAGGCCATTCACTACTAGTAGTGAGAAAAACATCACAGGGTGGTGTGAATCGGACTGTCTGAAATAGGATAGGCAGTGAGTGGCAATGTAGGATGGGGAAAAGCACCAAAGGGTATTCAGCATGGGGAGGTTATGAAACATGCGCTGGCAATGTAGGATAGGTTTCTGAAAAATATCGCTTGGTGCTGCACATTGTAAGGTTTTCTAACAGGCCATTCACTAGTAGGAGTGAGAAAAACATCACGGGGTGGTGTGAAACGGAGGGCCTGAATTAGTTTAGGCAGTGAGTGGTAATGTAAAATGGAGAAAAGCAAGACGGCGTGGTTAGCATGGGGAGTTCAGGAAACATGCAGTGGTAATGTAGGATAGGTTTCTGAAAAACATCGCAGGGCGGTGCGCATTGTAAGGGTTTCTAACAGGCCTTTCACTAGTAGGAGTGAGAAAAACATCACGGGGTGGTATGAATCGGACGGCCTGAATAAGTGTAGGCGGTGAGTGGCAATAAAAGATGGAGAAAAGCACCACGGTTTATTCAGCATGGGGAGGTCAGGAAACATGCGGTGGCAAGGTAGGATAGGTTTCTGAAAAACATCGCTTTATGCTGCGCATTGTGAGGGTTTCTAACAGGCCATTCACTAGTAGGAGTGACAAAATCTTCACAGAGGGGTTTGAACCCGAGGACCGGAATTAGGATAGGCAGTGAGTGGCAATGTAGGATGGAGAAAAGCACCACGGGGTGGTGAGCATGGGGAGGTCAGGAAACATGCGGTGGCAATGTAGGATAGGTTTCTGTAAAACTTCACTGAGTGGTGCGCATTTTAAGGGTTTCTAACAGGCCATTCACTAGTAGGAGTGTGGAAAACATCAGGGCGTGGTGTGAAGTGGAGGGCCTGAATTAGCATAGGCAGTGATTGGCAATGTAGGATGGGGAAAAGAACCACGGGGTGGTCAGAATGTGGAGGTCAGGAAACGTGCGGTGGCAATGTAGGATAGGTTTCTGAAAAACATCGCGGGGTGGTGCGCACTCTAAGGGTTTCTAACAGGCCATTCACTAGTAGGAGTGAGAAAAACATCACGGGGTGGGGTGAATCGGAGGGCCTAAATTACGTTAGGCAGTGAGTGACAACGTAGGATGGAGAAAACTAACATGGGGAGGTCAGCATGGGGAGGTCAGGAAACATGCGGTGGCAATGTTGCATAGGTTTCTGAATAACATCGCGGAGTGGTGCGCATTGTAAGGGTTTCTAACAGGCCACTCACTAGTTAGGAGTGTGAAAAACATCACGGAGGGTGTGAATCGGAGGGCCTCTATTAGCATAGGCAGTGAGTGGGAATAGAGGATGGAGAAAAGCTCCACGGGGTGGTCAGCATTGGGAGGTCAGGAAACATGCTTTGGCAAGGTAGGATAGGATTCTGAAAATCATCGTGGTGTGGTGCGCATTGTAAGGTTTGCTAACAGGCCATTCACTAGTAGGGGTGAGAAAAACATTACAAGGTGGTGTGAATCAGAGGGCCTGAATTAGCATAGGCAGTGAGTGGCAATGGAGGATGGAGAAAAGCACCATGGTCTGGTCAGCATGGGGAGGTCAGGAAACATGCGGTGGGAATTTAGGATATTTTCCTGCTAAACACCGCGGGGTGGTATGCAATGTAAGGGTTTCTAACACGCCATTCACCAGAAGGAGTGAGAAAAACATCACAGGGTGCGGTGAATCGGAGGGCCTAATTAGGAAAGGCAGTGAGTGGCAATGTAGAATGGAGAAAACCACCACAGGGTATTCAGCATGGGGAGGTCAGGAAACATGCCGTGGCCATGTAGGATAGGTTTCTGAAAATCATCGCGGGGTGGTGCTCATTGTAAGGGTTTCTAACAGGCCATTCACTAGTATGAGTGAAATAAAAATCACAGGGGGGTGTCAACCCGATGGCCTGAATTCTGATACCAGTGAGTGGCAATGTAGGATGGGAAAACACCAATGGATGTTCAGCATGGGGAGATAAGGAAACATGCGTTGGCAATGTCGGATAGGTTTCTGAAAAACATTGTGGGGTGGTGTGCATTGTAAGGGTTTCTAACAGGCCATTCACTAGTAGGAGTGAGAAAAACATCACAGGGAGCTGTGCATCGGAGGGCCTGAATTAGGATAGGCAGTGAGTGGGAATGTAGGATGGAGAAAAGCACCACGGGGTGGTGAGCATGGGGAGGTCAGGAAATGCGGTGGCAATGTAGGATAGGTTTCTGAAAAACTTCGCAGAGTGGTGCGCATTTTAAGGGTTTCTAACAGGCCATTCACTAGTAGGAGTGAGGAAAACATCAGGGCGTGGTGTGAATTGGAGGGCCTGAATTAGCATAGGCAGTGATTGGCAATGTAGGATGGGGAAAAGAACCACGGGGTGGTCAGAATGTGGAGGTCAGGAAACGTGCGGTGACAATGTAGGATAGGTTTCTGAAAAACATCGCGGGGTGGTGCGCACTGTAAGGGTTTCTAACAGGCCATTCACTAGTAGGAGTGAGAAAAACATCACGTGGTGGGGTGAATCGGAGGGCCTAAATTACGTTAGGCAGTGAGTGACAACGTAGGATGGAGAAAACTAACATGGGGAGGTCAGCATGGGGAGGTCAGGAAACATGCGGTGGCAATGTTGCATAGGTTTCTGAATAACATCGCGGAGTGGTGCGCATTGTAAGGGTTTCTAACAGGCCACTCACTAGTTAGGAGTGTGAAAAACATCACGGAGGGTGTGAATCGGAGGGCCTCTATTAGCATAGGCAGTGAGTGGGAATAGAGGATGGAGAAAAGCTCCACGGGGTGGTCAGCATTGGGAGGTCAGGAAACATGCTTTGGCAAGGTAGGATAGGATTCTGAAAATCATCGTGGTGTGGTGCGCATTGTAAGGTTTGCTAACAGGCCATTCACTAGTAGGGGTGAGAAAAACATTACAAGGTGGTGTGAATCAGAGGGCCTGAATTAGCATAGGCAGTGAGTGGCAATGGAGGATGGAGAAAAGCACCATGGTCTGGTCAGCATGGGGAGGTCAGGAAACATGCGGTGGGAATTTAGGATATTTTCCTGCTAAACACCGCGGGGTGGTATGCAATGTAAGGGTTTCTAACACGCCATTCACCAGAAGGAGTGAGAAAAACATCACAGGGTGCGGTGAATCGGAGGGCCTAATTAGGAAAGGCAGTGAGTGGCAATGTAGAATGGAGAAAACCACCACAGGGTATTCAGCATGGGGAGGTCAGGAAACATGCCGTGGCCATGTAGGATAGGTTTCTGAAAATCATCGCGGGGTGGTGCTCATTGTAAGGGTTTCTAACAGGCCATTCACTAGTATTAGTGAAATAAAAATCACAGGGGGGTGTCAACCCGATGGCCTGAATTCTGATACCAGTGAGTGGCAATGTAGGATGGGAAAACACCAATGGATGTTCAGCATGGGGAGATAAGGAAACATGCGTTGGCAATGTCGGATAGGTTTCTGAAAAACATTGTGGGGTGGTGTGCATTGTAAGGGTTTCTAACAGGCCATTCACTAGTAGGAGTGAGAAAAACATCACAGGGAGCTGTGCATCGGAGGGCCTGAATTAGGATAGGCAGTGAGTGGGAATGTAGGATGGAGAAAAGCACCACGGGGTGGTGAGCATGGGGAGGTCAGGAAATGCGGTGGCAATGTAGGATAGGTTTCTGAAAAACTTCGCAGAGTGGTGCGCATTTTAAGGGTTTCTAACAGGCCATTCACTAGTAGGAGTGAGGAAAACATCAGGGCGTGGTGTGAATTGGAGGGCCTGAATTAGCATAGGCAGTGATTGGCAATGTAGGATGGGGAAAAGAACCACGGGGTGGTCAGAATGTGGAGGTCAGGAAACGTGCGGTGACAATGTAGGATAGGTTTCTGAAAAACATCGCGGGGTGGTGTGCACTGTAAGGGTTTCTAACAGGCCATTCACTAGTAGAAGTGAGAAAAACATCACGTGGTGGGGTGAATCGGAGGGCCTAAATTACGTTAGGCAGTGAGTGACAACGTAGGATGGAGAAAACCACCATGGGGAGTTCAGCATGGGGAGGTCAGGAAACATGCAATGGCAATGTTGCATAGGTTTCTGAATAACATCGAGGAGTGGTGCGCATTGTAAGGGTTTCTAACAGGCCATTCACTAGTTAGGAGTGTGAAAAACATCACGGAGGGTGTGAATCGGAGGGCCTGAATTAGCATAGGCAATGAGTGGGAATGGAGGATGGAGAAAAGCTCCACGGGGTGGTCAGCATTGGGAGGTCAGGAAACATGCTTTAGCAAGGTAGGATAGGATTCTGAACAACATCGTGGGGTGGTGCGCATTGTAAGGTTTGCTATCAGGCCATTCACTAGTAGGGGTGAGAAAAACATAACAGGGTGGTGTGAAACAGAGGGCCTGAATTAGCATAGGCAGTGAGTGGCAATGGAGGATGGAGAAAAGCACCATGGTCTGGTCAGCATGGGGAGGTGAGGAAACATGCGGTGGGAATTTAGGATATTTTCCTACTAAACATCGCGGGGTTTTTACGCAATGTAAGGGTTTCTAACAGGTCATTCAATAGTAGGAGTTAGAAAAACATTACGGGGTGGTGTGAATTGGAGGGCCTGAAGTCGGATAGGCAGTGAGTGGCAATGTAAGATGGAGAAAACCACCACGGTGTGGTCAGCATGGGGAGGTCAGGAAACATGCGGTGGCAATGTAGGATAGGTTTCTGAAAAACTTCGCTGAGTGGTGTGCATTTTATGGGTTTCTAACAGGCCATTCACTAGTAGGAGTGAGGAAAACATCAGGGCGTGGTGTGAATTGGAGGGCCTGAATTAGCATAGGCAGTGATTGGCAATGTAGGATGGGGAAAAGAACCACGGGCTGGTCAGAATGGGGAGGTTAGGAAATGTGCGGTGGCAATGTAGAATAGGTTTCTGAAAAACATCGCGGGGTGGTGCGTACTGTAAGGGTTTCTAACAGGCCATTCACTAGTAGGAGTGAGAAAAACATCACGGGGTGGTGTGAATCAGAGTCTCTGAATTAGGATAGGCAGTGAGAGGCAATGAAGGATGGAGAAAAGCAACACAGGGTATTAAGCATGGGGAGGTCAGAAAACATGCGGTGGCAATTTAGGAGAGGTTTCTGAAAAACATCGCAGAGTGGTGCGCATTGTAAGGGTTTCTAACAGGCCATTCACTAGTAGGAGTGAGAAAAACATCACGGGGTGGTGTCAATCGAAGTGTCTGAATTAGGATAGGCAGTGAGTGGCAATGTAGGATGGGGAAAAGCACCAAAGGGTATTCAGCATGGGGAGGTTATGAAACATGCGCTGGCAATGTAGGATAGGTTTCTGAAAAATATCGCTTGGTGCTGCACATTGTAAGGTTTTCTAACAGGCCATTCACTAGTAGGAGTGAGAAAAACATCACGGGGTGGTGTGAAACGGAGGGCCTGAATTAGTTTAGGCAGTGAGTGGTAATGTAAAATGGAGAAAAGCAAGACGGCGTGGTTAGCATGGGGAGTTCAGGAAACATGCAGTGGTAATGTAGGATAGGTTTCTGAAAAACATCGCAGGGCGGTGCGCATTGTAAGGGTTTCTAACAGGCCTTTCACTAGTAGGAGTGAGAAAAACATCACGGGGTGGTATGAATCGGACGGCCTGAATAAGTGTAGGCGGTGAGTGGCAATAAAAGATGGAGAAAAGCACCACGGTTTATTCAGCATGGGGAGGTCAGGAAACATGCGGTGGCAAGGTAGGATAGGTTTCTGAAAAACATCGCTTTATGCTGCGCATTGTGAGGGTTTCTAACAGGCCATTCACTAGTAGGAGTGACAAAATCTTCACAGAGGGGTTTGAACCCGAGGACCGGAATTAGGATAGGCAGTGAGTGGCAATGTAGGATGGAGAAAAGCACCACGGGGTGGTGAGCATGGGGAGGTCAGGAAACATGCGGTGGCAATGTAGGATAGGTTTCTGTAAAACTTCACTGAGTGGTGCG
This sequence comes from Cavia porcellus, assembly GCF_034190915.1. Taxonomy (NCBI): domain Eukaryota; kingdom Metazoa; phylum Chordata; class Mammalia; order Rodentia; family Caviidae; genus Cavia; species Cavia porcellus. The sequence continues at coordinate 9,253,744 of NW_026947518.1, forward strand.
CATTTTAAGGGTTTCTAACAGGCCATTCACTAGTAGGAGTGTGGAAAACATCAGGGCGTGGTGTGAAGTGGAGGGCCTGAATTAGCATAGGCAGTGATTGGCAATGTAGGATGGGGAAAAGAACCACGGGGTGGTCAGAATGTGGAGGTCAGGAAACGTGCGGTGGCAATGTAGGATAGGTTTCTGAAAAACATCGCGGGGTGGTGCGCACTCTAAGGGTTTCTAACAGGCCATTCACTAGTAGGAGTGAGAAAAACATCACGGGGTGGGGTGAATCGGAGGGCCTAAATTACGTTAGGCAGTGAGTGACAACGTAGGATGGAGAAAACTAACATGGGGAGGTCAGCATGGGGAGGTCAGGAAACATGCGGTGGCAATGTTGCATAGGTTTCTGAATAACATCGCGGAGTGGTGCGCATTGTAAGGGTTTCTAACAGGCCACTCACTAGTTAGGAGTGTGAAAAACATCACGGAGGGTGTGAATCGGAGGGCCTCTATTAGCATAGGCAGTGAGTGGGAATAGAGGATGGAGAAAAGCTCCACGGGGTGGTCAGCATTGGGAGGTCAGGAAACATGCTTTGGCAAGGTAGGATAGGATTCTGAAAATCATCGTGGTGTGGTGCGCATTGTAAGGTTTGCTAACAGGCCATTCACTAGTAGGGGTGAGAAAAACATTACAAGGTGGTGTGAATCAGAGGGCCTGAATTAGCATAGGCAGTGAGTGGCAATGGAGGATGGAGAAAAGCACCATGGTCTGGTCAGCATGGGGAGGTCAGGAAACATGCGGTGGGAATTTAGGATATTTTCCTGCTAAACACCGCGGGGTGGTATGCAATGTAAGGGTTTCTAACACGCCATTCACCAGAAGGAGTGAGAAAAACATCACAGGGTGCGGTGAATCGGAGGGCCTAATTAGGAAAGGCAGTGAGTGGCAATGTAGAATGGAGAAAACCACCACAGGGTATTCAGCATGGGGAGGTCAGGAAACATGCCGTGGCCATGTAGGATAGGTTTCTGAAAATCATCGCGGGGTGGTGCTCATTGTAAGGGTTTCTAACAGGCCATTCACTAGTATGAGTGAAATAAAAATCACAGGGGGGTGTCAACCCGATGGCCTGAATTCTGATACCAGTGAGTGGCAATGTAGGATGGGAAAACACCAATGGATGTTCAGCATGGGGAGATAAGGAAACATGCGTTGGCAATGTCGGATAGGTTTCTGAAAAACATTGTGGGGTGGTGTGCATTGTAAGGGTTTCTAACAGGCCATTCACTAGTAGGAGTGAGAAAAACATCACAGGGAGCTGTGCATCGGAGGGCCTGAATTAGGATAGGCAGTGAGTGGGAATGTAGGATGGAGAAAAGCACCACGGGGTGGTGAGCATGGGGAGGTCAGGAAATGCGGTGGCAATGTAGGATAGGTTTCTGAAAAACTTCGCAGAGTGGTGCGCATTTTAAGGGTTTCTAACAGGCCATTCACTAGTAGGAGTGAGGAAAACATCAGGGCGTGGTGTGAATTGGAGGGCCTGAATTAGCATAGGCAGTGATTGGCAATGTAGGATGGGGAAAAGAACCACGGGGTGGTCAGAATGTGGAGGTCAGGAAACGTGCGGTGACAATGTAGGATAGGTTTCTGAAAAACATCGCGGGGTGGTGCGCACTGTAAGGGTTTCTAACAGGCCATTCACTAGTAGGAGTGAGAAAAACATCACGTGGTGGGGTGAATCGGAGGGCCTAAATTACGTTAGGCAGTGAGTGACAACGTAGGATGGAGAAAACTAACATGGGGAGGTCAGCATGGGGAGGTCAGGAAACATGCGGTGGCAATGTTGCATAGGTTTCTGAATAACATCGCGGAGTGGTGCGCATTGTAAGGGTTTCTAACAGGCCACTCACTAGTTAGGAGTGTGAAAAACATCACGGAGGGTGTGAATCGGAGGGCCTGAATTAGCATAGGCAGTGAGTGGGAATAGAGGATGGAGAAAAGCTCCACGGGGTGGTCAGCATTGGGAGGTCAGGAAACATGCTTTGGCAAGGTAGGATAGGATTCTGAAAATCATCGTGGTGTGGTGCGCATTGTAAGGTTTGCTAACAGGCCATTCACTAGTAGGGGTGAGAAAAACATTACAAGGTGGTGTGAATCAGAGGGCCTGAATTAGCATAGGCAGTGAGTGGCAATGGAGGATGGAGAAAAGCACCATGGTCTGGTCAGCATGGGGAGGTCAGGAAACATGCGGTGGGAATTTAGGATATTTTCCTGCTAAACACCGCGGGGTGGTATGCAATGTAAGGGTTTCTAACACGCCATTCACCAGAAGGAGTGAGAAAAACATCACAGGGTGCGGTGAATCGGAGGGCCTAATTAGGAAAGGCAGTGAGTGGCAATGTAGAATGGAGAAAACCACCACAGGGTATTCAGCATGGGGAGGTCAGGAAACATGCCGTGGCCATGTAGGATAGGTTTCTGAAAATCATCGCGGGGTGGTGCTCATTGTAAGGGTTTCTAACAGGCCATTCACTAGTATTAGTGAAATAAAAATCACAGGGGGGTGTCAACCCGATGGCCTGAATTCTGATACCAGTGAGTGGCAATGTAGGATGGGAAAACACCAATGGATGTTCAGCATGGGGAGATAAGGAAACATGCGTTGGCAATGTCGGATAGGTTTCTGAAAAACATTGTGGGGTGGTGTGCATTGTAAGGGTTTCTAACAGGCCATTCACTAGTAGGAGTGAGAAAAACATCACAGGGAGCTGTGCATCGGAGGGCCTGAATTAGGATAGGCAGTGAGTGGGAATGTAGGATGGAGAAAAGCACCACGGGGTGGTGAGCATGGGGAGGTCAGGAAATGCGGTGGCAATGTAGGATAGGTTTCTGAAAAACTTCGCAGAGTGGTGCGCATTTTAAGGGTTTCTAACAGGCCATTCACTAGTAGGAGTGAGGAAAACATCAGGGCGTGGTGTGAATTGGAGGGCCTGAATTAGCATAGGCAGTGATTGGCAATGTAGGATGGGGAAAAGAACCACGGGGTGGTCAGAATGTGGAGGTCAGGAAACGTGCGGTGACAATGTAGGATAGGTTTCTGAAAAACATCGCGGGGTGGTGTGCACTGTAAGGGTTTCTAACAGGCCATTCACTAGTAGAAGTGAGAAAAACATCACGTGGTGGGGTGAATCGGAGGGCCTAAATTACGTTAGGCAGTGAGTGACAACGTAGGATGGAGAAAACCACCATGGGGAGTTCAGCATGGGGAGGTCAGGAAACATGCAATGGCAATGTTGCATAGGTTTCTGAATAACATCGAGGAGTGGTGCGCATTGTAAGGGTTTCTAACAGGCCATTCACTAGTTAGGAGTGTGAAAAACATCACGGAGGGTGTGAATCGGAGGGCCTGAATTAGCATAGGCAATGAGTGGGAATGGAGGATGGAGAAAAGCTCCACGGGGTGGTCAGCATTGGGAGGTCAGGAAACATGCTTTAGCAAGGTAGGATAGGATTCTGAACAACATCGTGGGGTGGTGCGCATTGTAAGGTTTGCTATCAGGCCATTCACTAGTAGGGGTGAGAAAAACATAACAGGGTGGTGTGAAACAGAGGGCCTGAATTAGCATAGGCAGTGAGTGGCAATGGAGGATGGAGAAAAGCACCATGGTCTGGTCAGCATGGGGAGGTGAGGAAACATGCGGTGGGAATTTAGGATATTTTCCTACTAAACATCGCGGGGTTTTTACGCAATGTAAGGGTTTCTAACAGGTCATTCAATAGTAGGAGTTAGAAAAACATTACGGGGTGGTGTGAATTGGAGGGCCTGAAGTCGGATAGGCAGTGAGTGGCAATGTAAGATGGAGAAAACCACCACGGTGTGGTCAGCATGGGGAGGTCAGGAAACATGCGGTGGCAATGTAGGATAGGTTTCTGAAAAACTTCGCTGAGTGGTGTGCATTTTATGGGTTTCTAACAGGCCATTCACTAGTAGGAGTGAGGAAAACATCAGGGCGTGGTGTGAATTGGAGGGCCTGAATTAGCATAGGCAGTGATTGGCAATGTAGGATGGGGAAAAGAACCACGGGCTGGTCAGAATGGGGAGGTTAGGAAATGTGCGGTGGCAATGTAGAATAGGTTTCTGAAAAACATCGCGGGGTGGTGCGTACTGTAAGGGTTTCTAACAGGCCATTCACTAGTAGGAGTGAGAAAAACATCACGGGGTGGTGTGAATCAGAGTCTCTGAATTAGGATAGGCAGTGAGAGGCAATGAAGGATGGAGAAAAGCAACACAGGGTATTAAGCATGGGGAGGTCAGAAAACATGCGGTGGCAATTTAGGAGAGGTTTCTGAAAAACATCGCAGAGTGGTGCGCATTGTAAGGGTTTCTAACAGGCCATTCACTAGTAGGAGTGAGAAAAACATCACGGGGTGGTGTCAATCGAAGTGTCTGAATTAGGATAGGCAGTGAGTGGCAATGTAGGATGGGGAAAAGCACCAAAGGGTATTCAGCATGGGGAGGTTATGAAACATGCGCTGGCAATGTAGGATAGGTTTCTGAAAAATATCGCTTGGTGCTGCACATTGTAAGGTTTTCTAACAGGCCATTCACTAGTAGGAGTGAGAAAAACATCACGGGGTGGTGTGAAACGGAGGGCCTGAATTAGTTTAGGCAGTGAGTGGTAATGTAAAATGGAGAAAAGCAAGACGGCGTGGTTAGCATGGGGAGTTCAGGAAACATGCAGTGGTAATGTAGGATAGGTTTCTGAAAAACATCGCAGGGCGGTGCGCATTGTAAGGGTTTCTAACAGGCCTTTCACTAGTAGGAGTGAGAAAAACATCACGGGGTGGTATGAATCGGACGGCCTGAATAAGTGTAGGCGGTGAGTGGCAATAAAAGATGGAGAAAAGCACCACGGTTTATTCAGCATGGGGAGGTCAGGAAACATGCGGTGGCAAGGTAGGATAGGTTTCTGAAAAACATCGCTTTATGCTGCGCATTGTGAGGGTTTCTAACAGGCCATTCACTAGTAGGAGTGACAAAATCTTCACAGAGGGGTTTGAACCCGAGGACCGGAATTAGGATAGGCAGTGAGTGGCAATGTAGGATGGAGAAAAGCACCACGGGGTGGTGAGCATGGGGAGGTCAGGAAACATGCGGTGGCAATGTAGGATAGGTTTCTGTAAAACTTCACTGAGTGGTGCGCATTTTAAGGGTTTCTAACAGGCCATTCACTAGTAGGAGTGTGGAAAACATCAGGGCGTGGTGTGAAGTGGAGGGCCTGAATTAGCATAGGCAGTGATTGGCAATGTAGGATGGGGAAAAGAACCACGGGGTGGTCAGAATGTGGAGGTCAGGAAACGTGCGGTGGCAATGTAGGATAGGTTTCTGAAAAACATCGCGGGGTGGTGCGCACTCTAAGGGTTTCTAACAGGCCATTCACTAGTAGGAGTGAGAAAAACATCACGGGGTGGGGTGAATCGGAGGGCCTAAATTACGTTAGGCAGTGAGTGACAACGTAGGATGGAGAAAACTAACATGGGGAGGTCAGCATGGGGAGGTCAGGAAACATGCGGTGGCAATGTTGCATAGGTTTCTGAATAACATCGCGGAGTGGTGCGCATTGTAAGGGTTTCTAACAGGCCACTCACTAGTTAGGAGTGTGAAAAACATCACGGAGGGTGTGAATCGGAGGGCCTCTATTAGCATAGGCAGTGAGTGGGAATAGAGGATGGAGAAAAGCTCCACGGGGTGGTCAGCATTGGGAGGTCAGGAAACATGCTTTGGCAAGGTAGGATAGGATTCTGAAAATCATCGTGGTGTGGTGCGCATTGTAAGGTTTGCTAACAGGCCATTCACTAGTAGGGGTGAGAAAAACATTACAAGGTGGTGTGAATCAGAGGGCCTGAATTAGCATAGGCAGTGAGTGGCAATGGAGGATGGAGAAAAGCACCATGGTCTGGTCAGCATGGGGAGGTCAGGAAACATGCGGTGGGAATTTAGGATATTTTCCTGCTAAACACCGCGGGGTGGTATGCAATGTAAGGGTTTCTAACACGCCATTCACCAGAAGGAGTGAGAAAAACATCACAGGGTGCGGTGAATCGGAGGGCCTAATTAGGAAAGGCAGTGAGTGGCAATGTAGAATGGAGAAAACCACCACAGGGTATTCAGCATGGGGAGGTCAGGAAACATGCCGTGGCCATGTAGGATAGGTTTCTGAAAATCATCGCGGGGTGGTGCTCATTGTAAGGGTTTCTAACAGGCCATTCACTAGTATGAGTGAAATAAAAATCACAGGGGGGTGTCAACCCGATGGCCTGAATTCTGATACCAGTGAGTGGCAATGTAGGATGGGAAAACACCAATGGATGTTCAGCATGGGGAGATAAGGAAACATGCGTTGGCAATGTCGGATAGGTTTCTGAAAAACATTGTGGGGTGGTGTGCATTGTAAGGGTTTCTAACAGGCCATTCACTAGTAGGAGTGAGAAAAACATCACAGGGAGCTGTGCATCGGAGGGCCTGAATTAGGATAGGCAGTGAGTGGGAATGTAGGATGGAGAAAAGCACCACGGGGTGGTGAGCATGGGGAGGTCAGGAAATGCGGTGGCAATGTAGGATAGGTTTCTGAAAAACTTCGCAGAGTGGTGCGCATTTTAAGGGTTTCTAACAGGCCATTCACTAGTAGGAGTGAGGAAAACATCAGGGCGTGGTGTGAATTGGAGGGCCTGAATTAGCATAGGCAGTGATTGGCAATGTAGGATGGGGAAAAGAACCACGGGGTGGTCAGAATGTGGAGGTCAGGAAACGTGCGGTGACAATGTAGGATAGGTTTCTGAAAAACATCGCGGGGTGGTGCGCACTGTAAGGGTTTCTAACAGGCCATTCACTAGTAGGAGTGAGAAAAACATCACGTGGTGGGGTGAATCGGAGGGCCTAAATTACGTTAGGCAGTGAGTGACAACGTAGGATGGAGAAAACTAACATGGGGAGGTCAGCATGGGGAGGTCAGGAAACATGCGGTGGCAATGTTGCATAGGTTTCTGAATAACATCGCGGAGTGGTGCGCATTGTAAGGGTTTCTAACAGGCCACTCACTAGTTAGGAGTGTGAAAAACATCACGGAGGGTGTGAATCGGAGGGCCTGAATTAGCATAGGCAGTGAGTGGGAATAGAGGATGGAGAAAAGCTCCACGGGGTGGTCAGCATTGGGAGGTCAGGAAACATGCTTTGGCAAGGTAGGATAGGATTCTGAAAATCATCGTGGTGTGGTGCGCATTGTAAGGTTTGCTAACAGGCCATTCACTAGTAGGGGTGAGAAAAACATTACAAGGTGGTGTGAATCAGAGGGCCTGAATTAGCATAGGCAGTGAGTGGCAATGGAGGATGGAGAAAAGCACCATGGTCTGGTCAGCATGGGGAGGTCAGGAAACATGCGGTGGGAATTTAGGATATTTTCCTGCTAAACACCGCGGGGTGGTATGCAATGTAAGGGTTTCTAACACGCCATTCACCAGAAGGAGTGAGAAAAACATCACAGGGTGCGGTGAATCGGAGGGCCTAATTAGGAAAGGCAGTGAGTGGCAATGTAGAATGGAGAAAACCACCACAGGGTATTCAGCATGGGGAGGTCAGGAAACATGCCGTGGCCATGTAGGATAGGTTTCTGAAAATCATCGCGGGGTGGTGCTCATTGTAAGGGTTTCTAACAGGCCATTCACTAGTATTAGTGAAATAAAAATCACAGGGGGGTGTCAACCCGATGGCCTGAATTCTGATACCAGTGAGTGGCAATGTAGGATGGGAAAACACCAATGGATGTTCAGCATGGGGAGATAAGGAAACATGCGTTGGCAATGTCGGATAGGTTTCTGAAAAACATTGTGGGGTGGTGTGCATTGTAAGGGTTTCTAACAGGCCATTCACTAGTAGGAGTGAGAAAAACATCACAGGGAGCTGTGCATCGGAGGGCCTGAATTAGGATAGGCAGTGAGTGGGAATGTAGGATGGAGAAAAGCACCACGGGGTGGTGAGCATGGGGAGGTCAGGAAATGCGGTGGCAATGTAGGATAGGTTTCTGAAAAACTTCGCAGAGTGGTGCGCATTTTAAGGGTTTCTAACAGGCCATTCACTAGTAGGAGTGAGGAAAACATCAGGGCGTGGTGTGAATTGGAGGGCCTGAATTAGCATAGGCAGTGATTGGCAATGTAGGATGGGGAAAAGAACCACGGGGTGGTCAGAATGTGGAGGTCAGGAAACGTGCGGTGACAATGTAGGATAGGTTTCTGAAAAACATCGCGGGGTGGTGCGCACTGTAAGGGTTTCTAACAGGCCATTCACTAGTAGAAGTGAGAAAAACATCACGTGGTGGGGTGAATCGGAGGGCCTAAATTACGTTAGGCAGTGAGTGACAACGTAGGATGGAGAAAACCACCATGGGGAGTTCAGCATGGGGAGGTCAGGAAACATGCAATGGCAATGTTGCATAGGTTTCTGAATAACATCGAGGAGTGGTGCGCATTGTAAGGGTTTCTAACAGGCCATTCACTAGTTAGGAGTGTGAAAAACATCACGGAGGGTGTGAATCGGAGGGCCTGAATTAGCATAGGCAATGAGTGGGAATGGAGGATGGAGAAAAGCTCCACGGGGTGGTCAGCATTGGGAGGTCAGGAAACATGCTTTAGCAAGGTAGGATAGGATTCTGAACAACATCGTGGGGTGGTGCGCATTGTAAGGTTTGCTATCAGGCCATTCACTAGTAGGGGTGAGAAAAACATAACAGGGTGGTGTGAAACAGAGGGCCTGAATTAGCATAGGCAGTGAGTGGCAATGGAGGATGGAGAAAAGCACCATGGTCTGGTCAGCATGGGGAGGTGAGGAAACATGCGGTGGGAATTTAGGATATTTTCCTACTAAACATCGCGGGGTTTTTACGCAATGTAAGGGTTTCTAACAGGTCATTCAATAGTAGGAGTTAGAAAAACATTACGGGGTGGTGTGAATTGGAGGGCCTGAAGTCGGATAGGCAGTGAGTGGCAATGTAAGATGGAGAAAACCACCACGGTGTGGTCAGCATGGGGAGGTCAGGAAACATGCGGTGGCAATGTAGGATAGGTTTCTGAAAAACTTCGCTGAGTGGTGTGCATTTTATGGGTTTCTAACAGGCCATTCACTAGTAGGAGTGAGGAAAACATCAGGGCGTGGTGTGAATTGGAGGGCCTGAATTAGCATAGGCAGTGATTGGCAATGTAGGATGGGGAAAAGAACCACGGGCTGGTCAGAATGGGGAGGTTAGGAAATGTGCGGTGGCAATGTAGAATAGGTTTCTGAAAAACATCGCGGGGTGGTGCGTACTGTAAGGGTTTCTAACAGGCCATTCACTAGTAGGAGTGAGAAAAACATCACGGGGTGGTGTGAATCAGAGTCTCTGAATTAGGATAGGCAGTGAGAGGCAATGAAGGATGGAGAAAAGCAACACAGGGTATTAAGCATGGGGAGGTCAGAAAACATGCGGTGGCAATTTAGGAGAGGTTTCTGAAAAACATCGCAGAGTGTTGCGCATTGTAAGGGTTTCTAACAGGCCATTCACTAGTAGGAGTGAGAAAAACATCACGGGGTGGTGTCAATCGAAGTGTCTGAATTAGGATAGGCAGTGAGTGGCAATGTAGGATGGAGAAAAGCACCATAGGGTGGTCAGGTGGGGAGGTCTGGAAACATGGGGTGGCATTGTATGATAGGTTTCTGAAAAACATCGCGGGGTGGTGCGCATTGTAATGGTTTCTAACAGTCCATTCACTAGTAGGAGTGAGAAAAACATCACGGGGTGGTGTGAACCAGACTGTCTGAATTAGGATAAGCAGTGAGTGGCAATGCAGGATGGAGAAAAGCACCTGGGTTAGTCAGCATGGGGAGGTCATGAAAAAAGCGGTGGCAATGTAGGATAGGTTTCTGTAAAACATCTCGTGGTTGGGCGCATTGTAAGGGTTTCTAACAGGCCATTCACTAGTAGGAATGCGAAAAACATCATGGGGTGGTGTGAATCGGAGGGCCTGAATTACTATAGGCAGTAAGTGACAATGTAGGTTGGAGAAAAGCATCATGGGGTGGTCTGCATGGGGAGGGCAGGAAACATGCCGTGGCAATGTAGGATAGGTTTCTGAAAAACATCGCGGGGTGTTGCGCATTGTAAGGGTTTCTAAGAGGCCATCACTAGTAGGAGTGTGAAAAACATCACAGGAGGGTGTGAATTGGAAGGCCTGAATTCGGACAGGCAGTGAGTGGCAATGTAGGATGGAGAAAACACCAAGGGGTGGTCAGCATGGGGAGGTCAGAAAACATGCAGTGGCAATGTAGGATAGGTTTCTGAAAAACATCACGTGGTGGTGTGCATTGAAAGGGTTTCTAACAGGCCATTCACTAGTAGAAGTGAGAAAAACATCACGGGGTGGTGTGAATCAGAGGGCCTGAATTAAAATAGGCAGTGAGTGGCAATGTAGGATGGAGAAAAGCACCACGGGGTTGTCATCATGCGGAGGTCAGGAAAATGCGTCAATAATGTTGGATAGGTATGTGAAAAACATCGCGGGGTGGTGCGCATTGTAACGGTTTCTAACAGGCCATTCACTAGTAGGAGTTAGAAAAACATCACGGGCTGGTGTGAATTAGAGGGCTTGAATTAGGATAGCATTGCGTGGCAATGTAGGATGGAGAAAAGCACCATGGGGTGGTCAGAATGGGGAGGTCAGGAAACATGTGGTGGCAATGTAGTATAGGTTTCTGAAAAACATCGCGGGGTGGTGAGCATTGTAAGGTTTGCTAACAGGCCATTCACTAGTAGGAGTGAGAAAAACATAACGGGGTGGTGTGCATTGGAGGTCCAGAATTATCATAGGCAGTGATTGGCAATGTAGGATGGGGAAAAGCAACACCGGGTGGTCAGAATGGGGAGGTCAGGAAACATGCGGTGGCATGTAGGATAGGTTTCTGAACAACATCGTGGTGTGGGGCGCATTGTAAGGGTTTCTAACAGGCCATTCACTAGTAGGAATGCGAAAAACATCATGGAGTGGTGTGAATCGGAGTGTCTGAATTTGGATAGGCAGTGAGTGGCAATTTAGGATGGAGAAAAGCACCACATTGTATTCAGCATGGGGAGGTCAGGAAACATGCGGTGGTAATGTAGGATAGGTTTCTGAAAAACATCGCGTGGTTGTGCGCATTGTAAGGATTTCTAACAGGCCATTCACTAGTAGGAGTGAGAAAATCATCAAGGGGTGGTGTGAATCGGACTGCCTGAATTAGATTAGGCAGTGAGTGGTAATGTAGAATGGAGAAAAGCAAGACGGCGTGGCGAGCATGGTGAGTTCAGGAAACAAGCAGTGGCAATGTATGATAGGTTTCTGAAAAACATCACGGGGTGTTGCCCATTGTAAGGGTTTCTAACAGGCCATTCACTAGTAGTAGTGAAAAAAACATCACAGGGTGGTGTGAATCGGACTGTCTGAATTAGGATAGGCAGTGAGTGGCAATGTAGGATGGGGAAAAGCACCACAGGGTATTCAGCATGGGGAGGTTATGAAACATGCGGTGGCAATGTAGGATACGTTTCTGAAAAACATCGCTTGGTGCTGCACATTGTTATGGTTTCTAACAGGCCATTCACTAGTATCAGTGAGAAAAACATCACGGGGTGCTGTGAAACGGAGGGCCTGAATTAGATTAGGCAGTGAGTGGTAATGTAAAATGGATAAAAGCAAGACGGCGTGGTTAGCATGGGGAGTTCAGGAAACATGCAGTGGTAATGTAGGATAGGTTTCTGAAAAACATCGCAGGGCGGTGCGCATTATAAGGGTTTCTAACAGGCCTTTCACTAGTAGGAGTGATAAAAACGTCACGGGGTGGTTTACTTAGGAGTTCCTGAAAAAGGATAGGCAGTGTGTGGCAATGTAGGATTGAGAAAAGCACCCGGGTTGGTCAGCATGTGGAGGTCAGGAAACATGCAGTGGCAAGGTAGGATAGGTTTCTGAAAAACATCCTTTGGTGGTGGGCATTGTAAGGGTTTCTAACAGGCCTTTTACTGGTAGGAGTGAGAAAAACATCACGGGGTGGTGTGTATCGGAGGGCTTGAATTAGAATAGGCAGTGAGTGGCAATGTAGGACGGAGAAAAGCACCACAGGGTGGTCAGAATGGAGAGGTCAGGAAACATGCGGTGGTAATGTAGGATAGGTTTATGAAAAACATCGCGGGTTGGTTCGCATTGTAAGGGTATCTAACAGGCCATTCACTAGAAGGAGTGAGAAAAACATCACGGGTGGTGTAAAATGGAGGGCCTGAATAAAATAGTCAGTGACTGGCAATGTAGGATGTAGAAAAGCACCACGGGGTTGTCAGCATGGGGAGGTCAGGAAAAATGCGGTAGCTATGTAGAATAGGTTTCTGAAAAACATCGTGGGGTGGTGCATATTTTAAGGGTTTCTAAAAAGCCATTCACTAGTAGGAGTGAGAAAACATCACGGGGTGGTGTGAATCAGAGGGACTAAATTACCATAGGCAGTGAGTAGCAATGGATGTTGGAGAAAAGCACCAGGAGTGGTCAGCATGGGGAGGTAAGGAAACACGCGGTGGCAATGTAGGATAGGTTTCTGAAAAACATCACGGGGTGGTGCGCATTGTAAGAGTTTTTAACAGGCAATTCACCAGTAGGATTGAGAAAAACTTCCCGCGGTGGTGGGAATCAGAGTGTCTGAATTAAAATAAGCAGTGGGTGGCAATGTAGGATGGTGAAAATCACCACGGGGTGGTCAGCATGCGGAGGTCAGGAAACATGCGGTGGCAATGTAGGATAGGTTTCTGAAACACATTGCTGAGTGGTGCACATTGTAAGCTTTGCTTACAGGCCATTCACTAGTAGGATTGAGAAAAACTTCCCGGGGTTCTGTGAATCGGAGTGCGTGTATTAGGTTAAGCAGTGAGTGGCAATATATTTTGGAGAAAAGCACCATGGGGTGGTCAGCATTCGGAGGTCACTAAACATGCGGTAGCAATGTAGCATGGGTTTCTGAAAAACATTGCTTGTTGGTGCACATTGTAAGGGGTTCAAACAGGCCATTCATTAGTAGGAGTGAGAAAAACATCGCGGAGTGGTGTGTAACGTTGGGCCTGAATTAGGATAGGCAGTGAATGGCAATGTAGGATATAGAAAAGCACCACGGGGTGGTCAGCATGTGTATGTCAGGAAACATGCGGTGGCAATGTAGGATATGTTCCTGTAAAACATCGCGGGGTGTTGCGCATTGTAAGGTTTTCTAACAGGACATTCACTAGTAGGAGTGAGAAAAACATCAAGGGGTGGTGGGAATTGGAGGGCCTGAATTAGATTAGGCAGTGAGTGGCAACGAAGGATGGAGAAAAGCTCCACAGGGTGGTCAGCATGGGGAGGTGATGAAAAATGCGGTGGCCATGTAGGAGAAGGTTTATGAAAAACATTGGGGGTGGTGTGCATTGTAAAGTTTGCTAACAGGCCGTTCATTAGTAGGAGTGAGAAAAACATAACGGGGTGGTGTGAATCAGAAGTCCTGAATTAGCATAGGCAGTGATTGGCAATGTAGGATTGGGAAAAGCACCACGGGGTGGTCAGAATGGGGAGGTCAGGAAACAAGTGGTGGCAATGTAGGATAGGTTTCTGAAAAACATCGCGGGGTAGTGCCCATTGTATGGGTGTGTAACATTTCATTCACCAGTAGGAGTGAGAAAAACATCACGGGGTATTCAGCATGGGGAGGTCAGGAAACATGCCGTGGAAATATAGGATAGGTTTCTGAAAATCATCGCGGGGTGGTGCTCATTGTAAGTGTTTCTAACAGGCATTTCACTAGTACGAGTGAAAAAAACATCAGTGGGGGGTGTCAACCCGATGGCCTGAATTCGGATACAAGTGAGTGGCAATGTAGGATGGGAAAACACCAATGGGTGGTCAGCATGGGGAGATCAGGAAACATGCATTGGCAATGTAGGATAGGTTTCTGAAATACATCGCGGGGTGGTGCGCATTGCAAGGGTTTTTAACAGGCCATTCACTAATAGGAGTGATAAAAACATCACAGGGTGGTGTGAATCAGAGGGCCTGAATTACGATAGGCAGTGAGTGACAATATAGGATGGAGAACAGCACCATGGGGTGGTCAGCATGGGGAGGTCAGGAAACATGGGGTGGCAATGTAGAACAGGTTTCTGAAAAACATCGCTGGGTGGTGCGCATTGAAAGGGTTTTTAACAGGCCATTCACTAGTAGGAGTGATAAAAGCATCACGGGGTGGTGTGAATCAGAGGGCCTGAATTAGCATAGGCAGTGAGTGGCAATGGAGGGTGGAGAAAAGCACCACGGGGTGGTCAGCATGTGGAGGTCAGGAAACATGCAGTGGCAATGTAGGATAGGTTTCTGAAAACATCGAGGGGTGATGTGCATTGTAAGGGTTTCTAACACTCCATTCACAAGTAGGAGTTAGAAAAACATCAGGGGTGGTGTGAATCGGAGGGCCTGAATTAGCATAGGCTGTGAGTTGCAATGGAGGATGGAGAAAAGCACCATGGGGTGGTCAGCATGGGAATGTCAGGAAACATGTGGTGGCAATTTAGGATATTTTCCTGCAAAACATTGCGGGGTGGTACGCATTGTAAGAGTTTCTAACAGGTCATTCAATAGCAGGTTGAGAAAAACATCACGCGGTTGTGTGAATCGGAGGGCCTGAATTCGCATAGGCAATAAGTGGCAATGTATGATGGAGAAAAGCACCATGTGGTGGGCAGCATGGGGAAGTCAGGAAACATGCGGTGGCAATGTATGATAGGTTGCTGAAAAACATCACTGGCTGGTGCGCATTGCAAGGGTTTATAACAGGCCATTCACGAGTAGGAGGTAGAAAAACATCATGAAGTGGTGTGATTCGGAGGGCCTGAATTAGGAAAGGCAGTGAGTGGCAATGTAGGAAGGAGAAAAGCACAACGGGGTATTCAGCATGGGGAGGTCAGGAACCATGTGGTGGCAAGGTAGGATAGGTTTCTGAAAAATATCGCGCGGTGGTGCGCATTGTAAGGGTTTCTAAAAGGCCATTCACTAGTAGGAGTGAGAAAAACATAACAGGGTGGTTGAATCGGAGGGCCTGAATTACGATAGGCAGGGAGTGGCAATGTAGGATGGAGAAAAGCAGCCTGGGGTGGTCAGCATGTGGAGGTCAGGAAACATGCGTTGCCAAATTAGGATAGGTTTCTGAAAAACATCGCGGGGTGGTGCACATTGTACGGGTTTCTAACAGGCAATTCACTAGTAGGAGTGAGAAAAACATTACGGGGTGGTGTGAATCGGAGGGCCTGAAGTACGATTGGCTGTGAGTGGCAATGTAAGAATCAGAAAAGCACCAAGGGATGGTCAGCATGGGGCGGTCAGGAAACATGTGGTGACAATGTAGGATAGGTTTCTGAAAAACATTGTGGGGTGGTGTGCATTGTAAGGGTTTCTAACAGGCTATTCACAAGTAGGACTGAGAAAAACATCACGGGTGGTGTGAATCGGAGGGCCTGAATTACGATAGGTAGTGAGTGACAATGTAGGATGGTGAAAAGCACCATGCTGTGGTCAGCATGGGGAGGTCAGGAAACATGCGGTGGCGATGCAGGATAGGTTTCTGAAAAACATCGCGGTGTGGTGCGCATTGGAAGGGTTTCTAACACGCCATTCACCAGTAGGAGTGAGAAAAACATCAAGGGGTAGTGTGAATCGTAGGGCCTTATTAGGAAAGGCAGTGAGTGGCAATGTAGGATGGAGAAAACCACCACGGGGTATTCAGCATGTGTCGGTCAGAAAACATCCCGTGGCAATGTAGGATACGTTTCTGAAAATCATAGCGGGGTGGTGCTCAATGTAAGAGTTTCTAACAGGCCATTCACTAGTACGAGTGAAAAAAACATCACAGGGGGGTGTCAACCCGATGGCCTGAATTCGGATACCAGTGAGTGGCAATGTACAATGTGAAAACACCAATGGGTGGTCAGCATAGGGAGATCAGGAAACATGCGTTGGCAATGTAGGATAGGTTTCTGAAAAACATTGCTGGGTGGTGCGCATTCAAAGGTTTTCTAACAGGCAATTCAGTAGTAGGAATGAGAAAAACATCACAGGGGGGTGTGAATCGGAGGGCCTGAATTCGGATACGCAGTGTTGCAATGTAGGATGGAGAAAACACCAAGAGGTTGTCAGCATGGGAGGTCAGGAAACATTCGGTATCAATATAGGATAGGTTTCTAAAAAACATCGCCAGGTGGTGCGATTTGTAAGGTTTTCTAACAGGTCATTCACTAATAGGAGTGAGAAAAACATCACAGGGTGGTGTGAATCAGAGGGCCTGAATTAGCATAGGCAGTGAGTGGCAGTGGAGGTAGGAGGAAAGCACCACGGGGTGGTCAGCATGGGGAGGTCAGGAAACATGCGGTGGCAATTTAGGATATTTTCCTGAAAAACATCGCGGGATGTTACGTATTGTAAGGTTTGCTAACAGGCCATTCACTAGTAGGAATGAGACAAACATCATGGGGTGGTGTGAATCAGAGGGCCTCAATTAGGATAGGCATTGAGTGGCAATGTAGGATGGAGAAAGCAAGACTGGGTGGTCAGCATGGGGAGGTCAGGAAACAAGCAGTGGCATTGTAGGATAGGTTTCTGAAAAACATCACGGTGTTGTGCGCATTGTAAGGGTTTCTAACAGGCCATTCAGTAGTAAGAGTGAGGAAAATATCACGGGGTTCTGTGAATAGGAGGGCCTGAATTAGGTTAGGCAGTGAGTGGCAATGTAGGATAGATAAAAGCACCACGGGGTATTCAGCATGGGGAGGTCAGGAAACATGCGGTTGCAATGTAGGATAGGTTTCTGAAAAACATCGCGAGGTGGTGCGCATTTAAAGGGTTTCTCACAGGCCATTCACTAGTAGGAGTGAGAAAAACATCACGGAGGGGGGGTGAATCCAAGGGCCTGAATTCGGATAGGCAGTGAGTGGCAATGTAGGATGGACAAAACACCAAGGGGTGGTCAGCATGGGGAGTTATGGAAACATGTAGGGGAAATGTAGGATAGTTTTCTGAAAAACATCACGGGTGGTGAGCATTGTAAGGTTTTCTAACAGGCCATTCACTAGTAGGAGTGAGAAAAACATCATGGGGTGGTGTGAATCAGAGGGCCTGAATTAGCATAGGCAGTGAGTGGCAATGGAGGAAGGAGAAAAGCACCACGGGGTGGTCAGTATGGGGAGGTAAGGAAACTTGTGGTGGCAATTTAGGATATTTTCCTGCAAAACAATACGGGGTGGTACGCATTGTAATGCTTTCTAACAGGTCATTCAATAGCAGGTTGAGAAAAACTTCACGCGGTTGTGTGAATGGGAGGGCATGAATTCGCATCGCAGTAAGTGGCAATGTAGGATGGAGAAAAGCAGCCCGGGGTGGTCAGCATGTGGAAGTCAGGAAACATGATTTGGTGAAGTAGAACAGGTTTATCAAAAGCATCGCGGGTGGTGCGCATTGTATTGGTGTGTAACATTACATTCACCAGTAGGAGTGAGAAAAACATCACGGGGTGGTGTGAATCGTAGGGCCTAATTAGGAAAGGCAGTGAGTGGCAATGTAGGATGGAGAAAAGCACCACAGGGTTCTGAGCATGGGGAGGTCAGGAAACATGCGGTGGCAATGTAGGATAGGTTTCTGAAAAACTTCCCTGGGTGGTGCACATTGTAAGGGTTTCTAACAGGCCATTCACTAGTAGGAGTGAGGAAAACATCACGGCGTGGTGTGAATCGGAGGGCCTGAATTAGCATAGGTAGTGATTGGCAATGTAGGATGGGGAAAAGCACCACGGGGTGGTCAGAATGGGGAGGTCAAGAAACGTGTGGTGGCAATGTAGGATAGGTTTCTGAAAAACATCGCGGGGTGGTGCGCACTGTAAAGTTTTCTAACGGGCCATTCAATAGAAGGAGTGAGAAAAACATCACGGGGTAGGGTGAATCGGAGGGCCTAAATTACGATAGGCAGTGAGTGAAAACGTAGGATGCAGAAAAGCACCATGGGGAGGTCAGTATGTGGAGGTCAGGAAACATGCGGTGGCAATATAGGATAGGTTTTTGAAAAACATCGCGAGGTGGTGTGCATTGAAATATTTTCTAACAGGCCAATCACCAGTAGGTGTGAGAAAAACATCACGGTGTGGTGTGAATCAGAGGGCCTGAATTAGCATAGGCAGTGAGTGGGAATGGAGGATGGAGAAAAGTACCATGGGGTGGTCAGCATTGGGAGGTCAGGAAACATGTGGTGGCAATGTAGAATAGGTTTCTGAAAAACATAGCGGTTTGGTGTGCATTGTAAGGTTTGCTAACAGGCCATTCACTAGAAGGAGTGAGAAAAACATCACGGGGTTGTGTGAATCGCAGTGCCTGAATTAGCATAGGAAGTGATTGGCAATGTAGGATGGGGAAAAGCACCACGGGGTGGTCAGAATGGGGAGGTGAGGAAACATGCGGTGGCAATGTAGGACTGGTTTCTGAAAATCATCGCGGGGTGGGACGCATTGTAAGGGTTTCTAACAGGCCATTCTCTAGTACGAGTGAGAAAAACATCACGGGGTGGTGTGAATCGGAGGTACTGAATTAGAATAGGCAGTCAGTGGCAATGAAGGATGGAGAAAAGGACCACAGGGTATTCAGTATGGGGAGTTCAGGAAACATGCGGTGGCAATGTAGGATAGGTTTCTGAAATACATCGCGGGGTGGTGCGCATTGCAAGGTTTTTTAACAGGCCATTCACTAGTAGGAGTGATAAAAACATCACGGGGTGGTGTGAATCGGAGGGCCTGAATTAGGATAGGCAGTGAGTGACAATATAGGATGGAGAACAGCACCATGGGGGGGTCAGCATGGGGAGGTCAGGAAACATGGGGTGGCAATGTAGAAAAGGTTTCTGAAAAACATTGCTGGGTGGTGCGCATTGAAAGGGTTTCTAACAGGCCATTCACTTGTAGGAGTGAGAAAAACATCACAGGGGGGTGTTAATCGGAGGGCCTGAATTCGGATAGGCAGTGTGCCAACGTAGGATGGAGAAAACACCAAGAGGTGGTCAGCATGGGAATCAGGACACATGCGGTGACAGTGTAGGATAGGTTTCTGAAAAACATCGCGGGGTGGAGCGATTTGTAAGGTTTTCTAACAGGTCAATCACTAATAGGAATGAGACAAACATCACGGGGTGGTGTGAATCAGAGGGCCTGAATTAGCATAGGCAGTGAGTGGCAATGGAGGGTGGAGAAAAGCAGCATGGCGTGGTCAGCATGTGGAGGTCAGGAAACATGTAGTGGCAATGTAGGATTGGTTTCTGAAAACATTGAGGGGTGATGTGCATTGTAAGGGTTTCTAACAAGCCATTCACCAGTAGGAGTTAGAAAAACATCAGGGGTGGTGTGAATCGGAGGGCCTGAATTATGATAGGCTGTGAGTGGCAATGGAGGATGGAGAAAAGCACCATGGGGTGGTCAGCATGGGAATGTCAGGAAACACGTGGTGGCAATTTAGGATATTTTCCTGCAAAACATTGAGGGGTGGTACGCATTGTAAGAGTTTCTAACAGGTCATTCAATAGCAGGTTGAGAAAAACATCACGCGGTTGAGTGAATCGGAGGGCGTGAATTCGCATAGGCAATAAGTGGCAATGTATGATGGAGAAAAGCACCATGTGGTGGTCAGCATGGGGAAGTCAGGAAACATGCGGTGGCAATGTATGATAGGTTGCTGAAAAACATCACTGGCTGGTGCGCATTGCAAGGGTTTATAACAGGCCATTCACGAGTAGGAGGTAGAAAAACATCATGAAGTGGTGTGATTCGCAGGGCCTGAATTAGGAAAGGCAGTGAGTGGCAATGTAGGAAGGAGAAAAGCACCACGGGGTATTCAGCATGGGGAGGTCAGGAACCATGCGGTGGCAAGGTAGGATAGGTTTCTGAAAAATATCGCGCGGTGGTGCGCATTGTAAGGGTTTCTAAAAGGCCATTCACTAGTAGGAGTGAGAAAAACATAACGGGGTGGTGTGAATCGGAGGGCCTGAATTACGATAGGCTGGGAGTGGCAATGTAGGATGGAGAAAAGCAGTCCAGGGTGGTCAGCATGTGGAGGTCAGGAAACATGCGTTGCCAAAGTAGGATAGGTTTCTCAAAAACATCGCGGGGTGGTGCACATTGTACGGGTTTCTAACAGGCAATTCACTAGAAGGAGTGAGAAATACATTACAGGGTGGTGTGAATCGGAGGGCCTGAAGTACGATTGGCTGTGAGTGGCAATGTAGGAATCAGAAAAGCACCAAGAGCTGGTCAGCATGGGGCGGTCAGGAAACATGTGGTGACCATGTAGGATAGGTTTCTGAAAAACATCGCGGGTTGGTGCGCATTGTAAGGTTTGCTAACAGGCCATTCACTAGTAGGAGTGAGAAAAACATCACGGGGTGGTGTGAATCGGAGGGCCTGTATTAGGATAGGCAGTGAGTGGCAGTGAAGGATGGAGGAAAGAATCACGGGGTGGTCAGATTGGAGAGGTCAGGAAATATGCAGTGGCAATGTAGGATAGGTTTCTGAAAAACATCGCGTGGTGGTGTGCATTGTAAGGGTTTCTAACAGGACATTCACTAGTAGAGTGAGAAAAACATTAAGGGACGGGTTGAATCGGAGGGCCTGAATTAGATTAGGCAGTGAGTGGTAATGTAGAATGGAGAAATGCAAGAAGGCATGGTGAGCATGGGGAGTTCAGGAAACATGCAGTGGCAATGTAGTATTGGTTTCGGAAAAACATCGCAGGGTGGAGGGCATTGTAAGGGTTTCTAACAGGCCTTTCACTAATAGGAGTGATAAAAACGTCACGGGGTGGTTTGTTCTGATGGCCTGAAATAGGATAGGCAGTGAGTGGCAATGTAGAATGGAGAAAACCACCCCGGGTTGGTCAGCATGGGGAGGTCAGGAAACATTCGTTGGCAATGTAGGATAGGTTTCTGAAAAACATCGCGGGGTTGTGTGCATTGTAACGGTTTCTAACAGGCCATTCACTAGTAGGAGTGAGAAAAACTTCACAGGGCGGTGTGAATCGCAGGGCCTGAATTACGATAGGCAGTGAATGGCAAAGTAGGATAGAGAAAAGCACCACGTGGTTCTCAGCATGGGGAGTTCTGGCAACATGCGGTGGCAATGTAGGATTGGATTCTGAAAAACGTAGTGGGGTTGTGGGCATTGTAAGGGTTTCTAAAAGGCCATTCACTAGTAGGAGTGACAAAACATCATGGGGTGGTGTGAATCGGAGGGCCTGAATTAGCAGAGGCAGTGAGTGGCAATGGAGGGTGGAGAAAAGCACCACGGGGTGGTCAGCTTGGGGCAGTCAGGAAACATGCAGTGGCAATGTAAGATAGGTTTCTGAAAAACATCGAGGGGTGGTGCGCCTTGTAAGGGTTTCTAACAGGCCATTCACTAGTAGCAGTGAGAAAAACATCAAGGAAGTGTTTGATTCTGAGGGCCTGAATGAGGATAGGCAGGGCGTGGCCATGTAGGATGGAGAAAGGCAACACGGGGTATTCAGCATTGGGATTTCAGGAAACACGTGGTGCTAAGGTAGGAGAGGTTTTTGAAAAACATCGCGGTGTGGTGCGCATTGTAAGGGTTTCTAACAGGCCTTTCACTAGTAGGAGTGATAAAAACGTAACGGGGTGGTTTGCTTCGGAGGGCCTCAAATAGGATAGGCAGTGTGTGGCAATGTGGAATGGAGAAAAGCACCCCGGGTTGGTCAGCCTCGGGAGGTCAGGAAACATGCAGTGGCAATGTAGGATAGGTTTCTGAAAAACATCGCGGGGTGGTGCGCATTGTAAGGGTTTCTAACAGGCCATTCACTAATAGGAGTGAGAAAAACATCGCGGGGTGGTGTGAATCTGAGGGCCTGAATTAGCATAGGCAGTGAGTGGCAATGGAGGGTGGAGAAAAGCACCACGGGGTTGTCAGCATGGGGAGGTCAAGACACATGCAGTGGCAATGTAGGATAGGTTTCTGATAAACATAGCATGGTGGTGTGCATTGTAAGGGTTTCTAACAGGCCATTCACTAGTACGAATGAGAAAAACATCACGGGGTGGTGTTAATCCGAGTTTCTGAATTAGGATAAGCAGTGAGTGGCAATGTAGGATGGAGAAAAGCACCACGGGGTATTCAGCATTGGGATTTCAAGAAACATGTGGTGGCAATGTAGGATAGGTTTCTGAAAAACATCGCGGTGTGGTGCGCATTGTAAGGGTTTCTAACACGCCATTCACCAGTAGGAGTGAGAAAAACATCAAGGGGTAGTGTGAATCGTTGGGCCTTATTAGGAAAGGCAGTGAGTGGCAATGTAGGATGGAGAAAACCACCACGGGGTATTCAGCATGGGGCGGTCAGGAAACATGCCGTGGTAATGTAGGATACGTTTCTGAAAATCATAGCAGGGTGGTGCTCATTGTAAGAGTTTCTAACAGGCCATTCACTAGTACGAGTGAAAAAAACATCACAGGGTGGTGTCAACCCGATGGCCTGAATTTGGATACCAGTGAGTGGCAATGTAGGATGGGAAAACACCGATGGGTGTTCAACATGGGGAGATCAGGAAACATGCGTTGGCAATGTAGGATAGGTTTTTGAAAAACATCGCGGGGTGGTGCGCATTGAAAGGGTTTCTAACAGGCCATTCAATAATAGGAGTGAGAAAAACATCACAGGGGGGTGTGAATCGGAGGGCCTGATTTCGGATACGCAGTGTTGCAATGTAGGATGGAGAAAACACCAAGAGGTTGTCAGCATGGGAGGTCAGGAATCATGCGGTGGCAATATAGGATAGGTTTCTAAAAAACATCGCCGGGTGGTGCGATTTGTAAGGTTTTCTAACAGGTCATTCACTAATAGGAATGAGAAAAACATCACGGGGTGGTGTGAATCAGAGGGCATGAATTAGCATAGGCAGTGAGTGGCAATGGAGGTAGGAGAAAAGCACCACGGGGTGGTCAGCATGGGGATGTCAGGAAACATGCGGTGGCAATTTAGGATATTTTCCTGAAAAAACATCGCGGGATGTTACGTATTGTAAGGGTTGCTAACAGGCCATTCACTAGTAGGAGTGAGGAAAACATCACGGGGTGGTGTGAATCGGAGGGCCTCAATTAGGATAGGCATTGAGTGGCAATGTAGGATATAGAAAAGCAAGAATGGGTGGTCAGCATGTGGAGGTCAGGAAACAAGCAGTGGCAATGTAGGATAGGTTTCTGAAAAACATCACGGTGTTGTGCGCATTGTAAGGGTTTCTAACAGGCCATTCAGTAGTAAGAGTGAGGAAAATATCACGGGGTTCTGTGAATAGGAGGGCCTGAATTAGGTTAGGCAGTGAGTGGCAATGTAGGATAGAGAAAAGCACCATGGGGTATTCAGCATGGGGAGGTCAGGAAACATGCGGTTGCAATGTAGGATAGGTTTCTGAAAAACATCGCGGTGTGGTGCGCATTGTAAGGGTTTCTAACACGCCATTCACCAGTAGGAGTGAGAAAAACATCAAGGGGTAGTGTGAATCGTGGGGCCTTATTAGGAAAGGCAGTGAGTGGCAATGTAGGATGGAGAAAACCACCACGGGGTATTCAGCATGGGGCGGTCAGGAAACATGCCGTGGTAATGTAGGATACGTTTCTGAAAATCATAGCAGGGTGGTGCTCATTGTAAGAGTTTCTAACAGGCCATTCACTAGTACGAGTGAAAAAAACATCACAGGGTGGTGTCAACCTGATGGCCTGAATTTGGATACCAGTGAGTGGCAATGTAGGATGGGAAAACACCGATGGGTGTTCAACATGGGGAGATCAGGAAACATGCGTTGGCAATGTAGGATAGGTTTTTGAAAAACATCGCGGGGTGGTGCGCATTGAAAGGGTTTCTAACAGGCCATTCAATAATAGGAGTGAGAAAAACATCACAGGGGGGTGTGAATCGGAGGGCCTGATTTCGGATACGCAGTGTTGCAATGTAGGATGGAGAAAACACCAAGAGGTTGTCAGCATGGGAGGTCAGGAATCATGCGGGGGCAATATAGGATAGGTTTCTAAAAAACACCGCCAGGTGGTGCGATTTGTAAGGTTTTCAAACAGGTCATTCACTAATAGGAATGAGAAAAACATCATATGGTGGTGTGAATCAGAGGGCCTGAATTAGCATAGGCAGTGAGTGGCAATGGAGGTAGGAGAAAAGCACCATGCGGTGGTCAGCATGGGGATGTCAGGAAACATGCGGTGGCAATTTAGGCTATTTTCCTGAAAAACATCGCGGGATGTTACGTATTGTAAGGGTTGCTAACAGGCCATTCACTAGTAGGAGTGAGACAAACATCACGGGGTGGTGTGAATTGGAGGGCCTCAATTAGGATAGGCATTGAGTGGCAATGTAGGATACAGAAAAGCAAGAATGGGTGGTCAGCATGTGGAGGTCAGGAAACAAGCAGTGGCAATGTAGGATAGGTTTCTGAAAAACATCACGGTGTTGTGCGCATTGTAAGGGTTTCTAACATGCCATTCAGTAGTAAGAGTGAGGAAAATATCACGGGGTTCTGTGAATAGGAGGGCCTGAATTAGGTTAGGCAGTGAGTGGCAATGTAGGATAGAGAAAAGCACCACGGGGTATTCAGCATGGGCAGGTCAGGAAACATGCGGTTGCAATGTAGGATAGGTTTCTGAAAAACATCGCGAGGTGGTGCGCATTTAAATGGTCTCTACCAGGCCATTCACTAGTAGGAGTGAGAAAAACATCACGGGGGGGGGGTGGTGAACCCGAAGGCCTGAATTCGGATAGGCAGTGAGTGGCAATGTAGGATGGAGAAAACACCAAGGGGTGGTCAGCATGGGGAGGTCATGAAACACGTGGTGGCAATGTAGAATAGGTTTCTGAAAAACATAGTGGTTTGGTGCGCATTGTAAGGTTTGCTAACAGGCCATTCACTAGTAGGAGTGAGAAAAACATCACCGGGTGGTGTGAATCGCAGGGCCTGAATTAGCATAGGCAGTGATTGGCAATGTAGGATGGAGAAAAGCACCACGGTGTGGTCAGAATGGGGAGGTGAGGAAGCATGCGGTGGCAATGTAGGACAGGTTTCTGAAAAGCATCGTGGGGTGGGGCGCATTGTAAGGGTTTCTAACAGGACATTCTCTAGTACGAGTGAGAAAAACATCACGGGGTGGTGTGATTCGGAGGTCCTGAATGAGGATAGGCATTGAGTGGCAATGAAGGATGGAGAAAAACACCACAGGGTATTCAGTATGGGGAGGTCAAGAAACATGCGGTGGCAATGTAGAATAGGTTTCTGTAAAACATCGTGTTGTGGTGTGCATTGTAAGGGTTTCTAACAGGCAATTCACTAGTAGGAGTGAGAAAAACATCACAGGGTGGTGAGAATCAGAGGGCCTGAATTAGATTAGGCTGTGAGTGGTAATGTAGAATGGAGAAATGCAAGACGGCATGGTGAGCATGGGGAGTTCAGGAAACATGCAGTGGCAATGTAGGATAGGTTTCTGAAAAACATCGCGGGGTGGTGGGCATTGTAAGGGTTTCTATCAGGCCTTTCACTAGTAGGAGTGATAAATACCTCACGGGGTGGTTTGCTTCGGAGGGCCTCAAATAGGATAGGCAGTGAGTGGCAAGGTAGGATGGAGAAAAGCACCCCGGGTTGGTCAGAATTGCGAGGTCAGGAAACATGCGGTGGCAATGTAGGATAGGTTTCTGAAAAACATCGCCGAGTGGTGCGATTTGTAAGGTTTTCTAACAGGTCATTCACTAATAGGAATGAGAAAAACATCATGGGGTGGTGTGAATCAGATGGCCTCAATTAGCATAGGCAGTGAGTGGCAATGCAAGGTGGAGTAAAGCACCACGGGGTGGTCAGCATGGGGAGGTCAGGAAACATGCGGTGGCAATGTAGGATAGGTTTCTGAAAAACATCGCTGGGTGGTGCACATTGAAAGGGTTTCTAACATGCCATTCACTAGTAGGAGTGAGAAAAACATCACAGGGTGGTGTGAATCGGAGGGTCTGAATTACGATAGGCAGTGAGTGACTACGTAGGAAGGAGAAAAGCACCACGGGGTGGTCAGCATGGGGAGGTGAAGAAACATGCGGTGGCAATGTAGGATAGGTTTCTGAAATATATTGCTGGGTGGTGCTCATTGTAAGGGTTTCTAACAGGCCATTCACTAGTAGGAGTGAGAAAAACATCACTGGGCGGTGTGAATCGGAGGGCCTGAATTCGGATAGGCAGTGAGTGGCAATGTAGGATGGAGAAAAGCACCACGGGGTGCCGAGCATGGGGAGGTCAGGAAACATGCGGTGGCAATGTAGGATAGGTTTCTGAAAAACTTCCCTGGGTGTTCACATTGTAAAGGTTTCTAACAGGCCATTCACTAGTAGGAGTGAGGAAAACATCACGGCGTGGTGTGAATCGGAGGGCCTGAATTAGCATAGGTAGTGATTGGCAATGTAGGATGGGGAAAAGCACCATGGGTGGTCAGAATGGGGAGGTCAAGAAACGTGTGGTGGCAATGTAGGATAGGTTTCTGAAAAACATTGCGGGGTGGTGCGCACTGTAAAGGTTTCTAACGGGCCATTCACTAGAAGGAGTGAGAAAAACATCACGGGGTAGGGTGAATTGGAGGGCCTAAATTACGATAGGCAGTGAGTGAAAACGTAGGATGGAGAAAAGCACCATGGGGAGGTCAGCATGGGGAGGTCAGGAAACATGCGGTGGCAATGTAGGATAGGTTTTTGAAAAACATCGCGAGGTGGTGTGCATTGAAATGTTTTCTAACAGGCCAATCACCAGTAGGTGTGAGAAAAACATCACGGTGTGGTGTGAATCAGAGGGCCTGAATTAGCATAGGCAGTGAGTGGGAATGGAGGATGGAGAAAAGTACCATGGGGTGGTCAGCATTGGGAGGTCAGGAAACATGTGGTGGCACTGTAGAATAGGTTTCTGAAAAACATAGCGGTTTGGTGTGCATTGTAAGGTTTGCTAACAGGCCATTCACTAGAAGCAGTGAGAAAACCATCACGGGGTGGTGTGAATCGCAGGGCCTGAATTAGCATAGGAAGTGATTGGCAATGTAGGATGGGGAAAATCACCACGGGGTGGTCAGAATGGGGAGGTGAGGAAACATGCGGTGGCAATGTAGGACAGGTTTCTGAAAATCATCGCGGGGTGGGGTGCATTGTAAGGGTTTCTAACAGGCCATTCTCTAGTACGAGTGAGAAAAACATCACGGGGTGGTGTGAATCAGAGGTCCTGAATTAGAGTACACAGTGAGTGGCAATGAAGGATGGAGAAAAGGACCACAGGGTATTCAGTATGGGGAGTTCAGGAAACATGCGGTGGCAATGTAGGATAGGTTTCTGAAAAACATCGCGGTGTGGTGCGCATTGTAAGGGTTTCTAACACGCCATTCACCAGTAGGAGTGAGAAAAACATCAAGGGGTAGTGTGAATCGTGGGGCCTTATTAGGAAAGGCAGTGAGTGGCAATGTAGGATGGAGAAAACCACCACGGGGTATTCAGCATGGGGCGGTCAGGAAACATGCCGTGGTAATGTAGGATACCTTTCTGAAAATCATAGCGGGGTGGTGCTCATTGTAAGAGTTTCTAACAGGCCATTCACTAGTACGAGTGAAAAAAAACATCACAGGGTGGTGTCAACCTGATGGCCTGAATTTGGATACCAGTGAGTGGCAATGTATGATGGGAAAACACCGATGGGTGTTCAACATGGGGAGATCAGGAAACATGCGTTGGCAATGTAGGATAGGTTTTTGAAAAACATCGCGGGGTGGTGCGCATTGAAAGGGTTTCTAACAGGCCATTCAATAATAGGAGTGAGAAAAACATCACAGGGGGGTGTGAATCGGAGGGCCTGATTTCGGATACGCAGTGTTGCAATGTAGGATGGAGAAAACACCAAGAGGTTGTCAGCATGGGAGGTCAGGAATCATGCGGGGGCAATATAGGATAGGTTTCTAAAAAACATCGCCAGGTGGTGCGATTTGTAAGGTTTTCAAACAGGTCATTCACTAATAGGAATGAGAAAAACATCATATGGTGGTGTGAATCAGAGGGCCTGAATTAGCATAGGCAGTGAGTGGCAATGGAGGTAGGAGAAAAGCACCATGCGGTGGTCAGCATGGGGATGTCAGGAAACATGCGGTGGCAATTTAGGCTATTTTCCTGAAAAACATCGCTGGATGTTACGTATTGTAAGGGTTGCTAACAGGCCATTCACTAGTAGGAGTGAGACAAACATCACGGGGTGGTGTGAATTGGAGGGCCTCAATTAGGATAGGCATTGAGTGGCAATGTAGGATACAGAAAAGCAAGAATGGGTGGTCAGCATGTGGAGGTCAGGAAACAAGCAGTGGCAATGTAGGATAGGTTTCTGAAAAACATCACGGTGTTGTGCGCATTGTAAGGGTTTCTAACATGCCATTCAGTAGTAAGAGTGAGGAAAATATCACGGGGTTCTGTGAATAGGAGGGCCTGAATTAGTTTAGGCAGTGAGTGGCAATGTAGGATAGAGAAAAGCACCACGGGGTATTCAGCATGGGCAGGTCAGGAAACATGCGGTTGCAATGTAGGATAGGTTTCTGAAAAACATCGCGAGGTGGTGCGCATTTAAATGGTCTCTAACAGGCCATTCACTAGTAGGAGTGAGAAAAACATCACGGGGGGGGGTGGTGAACCCGAGGGCCTGAATTCGGATAGGCAGTGAGTGGCAATGTAGGATGGAGAAAACACCAAGGGGTGGTCAGCATGGGGAGGTCATGAAACACGTGGTGGCAATGTAGAATAGGTTTCTGAAAAACATAGTGGTTTGGTGCACATTGTAAGGTTTGCTAACAGGCCATTCACTAGTAGGAGTGAGAAAAACATCACCGGGTGGTGTGAATCGCAGGGCCTGAATTAGCATAGGCAGTGATTGGCAATGTAGGATGGGGAAAAGCACCACGGTGTGGTCAGAATGGGGAGGTGAGGAAGCATGCGGTGGCAATGTAGGACAGGTTTCTGAAAAGCATCGCGGGGTGGGGCGCATTGTAAGGGTTTCTAACAGGACATTCTCTAGTACGAGTGAGAAAAACATCACGGGGTGGTGTGATTCGGAGGTCCTGAATGAGGATAGGCATTGAGTGGCAATGAAGGATGGAGAAAAACACCACAGGGTATTCAGTATGGGGAGGTCAAGAAACATGCGGTGGCAATGTAGAATAGGTTTCTGTAAAACATCGTGTTGTGGTGTGCATTGTAAGGGTTTCTAACAGGCAATTCACTAGTAGGAGTGAGAAAAACATCACAGGGTGGTGAGAATCAGAGGGCCTGAATTAGATTAGGCTGTGAGTGGTAATGTAGAATGGAGAAATGCAAGACGGCATGGTGAGCATGGGGAGTTCAGGAAACATGCAGTGGCAATGTAGGATAGGTTTCTGAAAAACATCGCGGGGTGGTGGGCATTGTAAGGGTTTCTATCAGGCCTTTCACTAGTAGGAGTGATAAATACCTCACGGGGTGGTTTGCTTCGGAGGGCCTCAAATAGGATAGGCAGTGAGTGGCAAGGTAGGATGGAGAAAAGCACCCCGGGTTGGTCAGAATTGCGAGGTCAGGAAACATGCGGTGGCAATGTAGGATAGGTTTCTGAAAAACATCGCCGAGTGGTGCGATTTGTAAGGTTTTCTAACAGGTCATTCACTAATAGGAATGAGAAAAACATCATGGGGTGGTGTGAATCAGATGGCCTCAATTAGCATAGGCAGTGAGTGGCAATGCAAGGTGGAGTAAAGCACCACGGGGTGGTCAGCATGGGGAGGTCAGGAAACATGCGGTGGCAATGTAGGATAGGTTTCTGAAAAACATCGCTGGGTGGTGCACATTGAAAGGGTTTCTAACATGCCATTCACTAGTAGGAGTGAGAAAAACATCACAGGGTGGTGTGAATCGGAGGGTCTGAATTACGATAGGCAGTGAGTGACTACGTAGGAAGGAGAAAAGCACCACGGGGTGGTCAGCATGGGGAGGTGAAGAAACATGCGGTGGCAATGTAGGAAAGGTTTCTGAAATATATTGCTGGGTGGTGCTCATTGTAAGGGTTTCTAACAGGCCATTCACTAGTAGGAGTGAGAAAAACATCACTGGGCGGTGTGAATCGGAGGGCCTGAATTCGGATAGGCAGTGAGTGGCAATGTAGGATGGAGAAAAGCACCACGGGGTGCTGAGCATGCGGAGGTCAGGAAACATGCGGTGGCAATGTAGGATAGGTTTCTGAAAAACTTCCCTGGGTGTTCACATTGTAAAGGTTTCTAACAGGCCATTCACTTGTAGGAGTGAGGAAAACATCACGGCGTGGTGTGAATCGGAGGGCCTGAATTAGCATAGGTAGTGATTGGCAATGTAGAATGGGGAAAAGCACCATGGGTGGTCAGAATGGGGAGGTCAAGAAACGTGTGGTGGCAATGTAGGATAGGTTTCTGA
Organism: Cavia porcellus; assembly: GCF_034190915.1. Classification (NCBI taxonomy): domain Eukaryota; kingdom Metazoa; phylum Chordata; class Mammalia; order Rodentia; family Caviidae; genus Cavia; species Cavia porcellus. Next base: position 9,284,346 of record NW_026947518.1, read on the forward strand.
AAAACATTGCGGGGTGGTGCGCACTGTAAAGGTTTCTAACGGGCCATTCACTAGAAGGAGTGAGAAAAACATCACGGGGTAGGGTGAATTGGAGGGCCTAAATTACGATAGGCAGTGAGTGAAAACGTAGGATGGAGAAAAGCACCATGGGGAGGTCAGCATGGGGAGGTCAGGAAACATGCGGTGGCAATGTAGGATAGGTTTTTGAAAAACATCGCGAGGTGGTGTGCATTGAAATGTTTTCTAACAGGCCAATCACCAGTAGGTGTGAGAAAAACATCACGGTGTGGTGTGAATCAGAGGGCCTGAATTAGCATAGGCAGTGAGTGGGAATGGAGGATGGAGAAAAGTACCATGGGGTGGTCAGCATTGGGAGGTCAGGAAACATGTGGTGGCACTGTAGAATAGGTTTCTGAAAAACATAGCGGTTTGGTGTGCATTGTAAGGTTTGCTAACAGGCCATTCACTAGAAGCAGTGAGAAAACCATCACGGGGTGGTGTGAATCGCAGGGCCTGAATTAGCATAGGAAGTGATTGGCAATGTAGGATGGGGAAAATCACCACGAGGTGGTCAGAATGGGGAGGTGAGGAAACATGCGGTGGCAATGTAGGACAGGTTTCTGAAAATCATCGCGGTGTGGGGTGCATTGTAAGGGTTTCTAACAGGCCATTCAGTAGTAAGAGTGAGGAAAATATCACAGGGTTCTGTGAATAGGAGGGCCTGAATTAGGTTAGGCAGTGAGTGGCAATGTAGGATAGAGAAAAGCACCACGGGGTATTCAGCATGGGGAGGTCAGGAAACATGCGGTTGCAATGTAGGATTTGTTTCTGAAAAACATCGCGAGGTGGTGCGCAATTAAAGGGTTTCTAACAGGCCATTCTCTAGTACGAGTGAGAAAAACATCACGGGGTGGTGTGAATCAGAGGTCCTGAATTAGAGTACGCAGTGAGTGGCAATGAAGGATGGAGAAAAGGACCACAGGGTATTCAGTATGGGGAGTTCAGGAAACATGCGGTGGCAATGTAGGATAGGTTTCTGAAATACATCGCGGGGTGGTGCGCATTGCAAGGTTTTTTAACAGGCCATTCACTAGTAGGAGTGATAAAAACATCACGGGGTGGTGTGAATCGGAGGGCCTGAATTAGGATAGGCAGTGAGTGACAATATAGGATGGAGAACAGCACCATGGGGTGGTCAGCATGTGGAGGTCAGGAAACATGCGTTGCCAAAGTAGGATAGGTTTCTCAAAAACATCGCGGGGTGGTGCACATTGTACGGGTTTCTAACAGGCAATTCACTAGAAGGAGTGAGAAATACATTACAGGGTGGTGTGAATCGGAGGGCCTGAAGTACGATTGGCTGTGAGTGGCAATGTAGGAATCAGAAAAGCACCAAGAGCTGGTCAGCATGGGGCGGTCAGGAAACATGTGGTGACCATGTAGGATAGGTTTCTGAAAAACATCGCGGGTTGGTGCGCATTGTAAGGTTTGCTAACAGGCCATTCACTAGTAGGAGTGAGAAAAACATCACGGGGTGGTGTGAATCGGAGGGCCTGTATTAGGATAGGCAGTGAGTGGCAGTGAAGGATGGAGGAAAGAATCACGGGGTGGTCAGATTGGAGAGGTCAGGAAATATGCAGTGGCAATGTAGGATAGGTTTCTGAAAAACATCGCGTGGTGGTGTGCATTGTAAGGGTTTCTAACAGGACATTCACTAGTAGAGTGAGAAAAACATTAAGGGACGGGTTGAATCGGAGGGCCTGAATTAGATTAGGCAGTGAGTGATAATGTAGAATGGAGAAATGCAAGAAGGCATGGTGAGCATGGGGAGTTCAGGAAACATGCAGTGGCAATGTAGTATTGGTTTCGGAAAAACATCGCAGGGTGGAGGGCATTGTAAGGGTTTCTAACAGGCCTTTCACTAATAGGAGTGATAAAAACGTCACGGGGTGGTTTGTTCTGATGGCCTGAAATAGGATAGTCAGTGAGTGGCAATGTAGAATGGAGAAAACCACCCCGGGTTGGTCAGCATGGGGAGGTCAGGAAACATGCGTTGGCAATGTAGGATAGGTTTCTGAAAAACATCGCGGGGTTGTGTGCATTGTAACGGTTTCTAACAGGCCATTCACTAGTAGGAGTGAGAAAAACTTCACAGGGCGGTGTGAATCGCAGGGCCTGAATTACGATAGGCAGTGAATGGCAAAGTAGGATAGAGAAAAGCACCACGTGGTTCTCAGCATGGGGAGTTCAGGAAACATGCAGTGGCAATGTAGGATAGGTTTCTGAAAAACATCACGGTGTTGTGCGCATTGTAAGGGTTTCTAACATGCCATTCAGTAGTAAGAGTGAGGAAAATATCACGGGGTTCTGTGAATAGGAGGGCCTGAATTAGGTTAGGCAGTGAGTGGCAATGTAGGATAGAGAAAAGCACCACGGGGTATTCAGCATGGGCAGGTCAGGAAACATGCGTTGGCAATGTAGGATAGGTTTCTGAAAAACATCGCGGTGTGGTGCGCATTGTAAGGGTTTCTAACACGCCATTCACCAGTAGGAGTGAGAAAAACATCAAGGGGTAGTGTGAATCGTGGGGCCTTATTAGGAAAGGAAGTGAGTGGCAATGTAGGATGGAGAAAACCACCACGGGGTATTCAGCATGGGGCGGTCAGGAAACATGCCGTGGTAATGTAGGATACCTTTCTGAAAATCATAGCGGGGTGGTGCTCATTGTAAGAGTTTCTAACAGGCCATTCACTAGTACGAGTGAAAAAAACATCTCAGTGTGTTGTCAACCCGATGGCCTGAATTCGGATACCAGTGAGTGGCAATGTAGGATGGGAAAACACCGATGGGTGTTCAACATGGGGAGATCAGGAAACATGCGTTGGCAATGTAGGATAGGTTTTTGAAAAACATCGCGGGGTGGTGCGCATTGAAAGGGTTTCTAACAGGCCATTCAATAATAGGAGTGAGAAAAACATCACAGGGGGGTGTGAATCGGAGGGCCTGATTTCGGATACGCAGTGTTGCAATGTAGGATGGAGAAAACACCAAGAGGTTGTCAGCATGGGAGGTCAGGAATCATGCGGTGGCAATATAGGATAGGTTTCTAAAAAACATCGCCGGGTGGTGCGATTTGTAAGGTTTTCTAACAGGTCATTCACTAATAGGAATGAGAAAAACATCACGGGGTGGCGTGAATCAGAGGGCCTGAATTAGCATAGGCAGTGAGTGGCAATGGAGGTAGGAGAAAAGCACCACGGGGTGGTCAGCATGGGGATGTCAGGAAACATGCGGTGGCAATTTAGGATATTTTCCTGAAAAACATCGCGGGATGTTACGTATTGTAAGGGTTGCTAACAGGCCATTCACTAGTAGGAGTGAGACAAACATCACGGGGTGGTGTGAATCGGAGGGCCTCAATTAGGATAGGCATTGAGTGGCAATGTAGGATATAGAAAAGCAAGAATGGGTGGTCAGCATGTGGAGGTCAGGAAACAAGCAGTGGCAATGTAAGATAGGTTTCTTAAAAACATCACGGTGTTGTGCGCATTGTAAGGGTTTCTAACAGGCCATTCAGTAGTAAGAGTGAGGAAAATATCACGGGGTTCTGTGAATAGGAGGGCCTGAATTAGGTTAGGCAGTGAGTGGCAATGTAGGGTAGAGAAAAGCACCACGGGGTATTCAGCATGGGGAGGTCAGGAAACATGCGGTTGCAATGTAGGATAGGTTTCTGAAAAACATCGCGGTGTGGTGCGCATTGTAAGGGTTTCTAACACGCCATTCACCAGTAGGAGTGAGAAAAACATCAAGGGGTAGTGTGAATCGTGGGGCCTTATTAGGAAAGGCAGTGAGTGGCAATGTAGGATGGAGAAAACCACCACGGGGTATTCAGCATGGGGCGGTCAGGAAACATGCCGTGGTAATGTAGGATACCTTTCTGAAAATCATAGCGGGGTGGTGCTCATTGTAAGAGTTTCTAACAGGCCATTCACTAGTACGAGTGAAAAAAACATCTCAGGGTGGTGTCAACCCGATGGCCTGAATTCGGATACCAGTGAGTGGCAATGTAGGATGGGAAAACACCGATGGGTGTTCAACATGGGGAGATCAGGAAACATGCGTTGGCAATGTAGGATAGGTTTTTGAAAAACATCGCGGGGTGGTGCGCATTGAAAGGGTTTCTAACAGGCCATTCAATAATAGGAGTGAGAAAAACATCACAGGGGGGTGTGAATCGGAGGGCCTGATTTCGGATACGCAGTGTTGCAATGTAGGATGGAGAAAACACCAAGAGGTTGTCAGCATGGGAGGTCAGGAATCATGCGGTGGCAATATAGGATAGGTTTCTAAAAAACATCGCCGGGTGGTGCGATTTGTAAGGTTTTCTAACAGGTCATTCACTAATAGGAATGAGAAAAACATCACGGGGTGGTGTGAATCAGAGGGCCTGAATTAGCATAGGCAGTGAGTGGCAATGGAGGTAGGAGAAAAGCACCATGGGGTGGTCAGCATGGGGATGTCAGGAAACATGCGGTGGCAATTTAGGATATTTTCCTGAAAAACATCGTGGGATGTTACGTATTGTAAGGGTTTCTAACAGGCCATTCACTAGTAGGAGTGAGACAAACATCACGGGGTGGTGTGAATCGGAGGGCCTCAATTAGGATAGGCATTGAGTGGCAATGTAGGATATAGAAAAGCAAGAATGGGTGGTCAGCATGTGGAGGTCAGGAAACAAGCAGTGGTAATGTAGGATAGGTTTCTGAAAAACATCACGGTGTTGTGCGCATTGTAAGGGTTTCTAACAGGCCATTCAGTAGTAAGAGTGAGGAAAATATCACAGGGTTCTGTGAATAGGAGGGCCTGAATTAGGTTAGGCAGTGAGTGGCAATGTAGGATAGAGAAAAGCACCACGGGGTATTCAGCATGGGGAGGTCAGGAAACATGCGGTTGCAATGTAGGATTTGTTTCTGAAAAACATCGCGAGGTGGTGCGCAATTAAAGGGTTTCTAACAGGCCATTCACTAGTAGGAGTGAGAAAAACATCACGGGGGGGTGGTGAACCCGAGGGCCTGAATTCGGATAGGCAGTGAGTGGCAATGTAGGATGGAGAAAACACCAAGGGGTTGTCAGCATGGGGAGGTCAGGAAACACGTGGTGGCAATGTAGAATAGGTTTCTGAAAAACATAGTGGTTTGGTGCGCATTGTAAGGTTTGCTAACAGGCCATTCACTAGTAGGAGTGAGAAAAACATCACCGGGTGGTGTGAATCGCAGGGCCTGAATTAGCATAGGCAGTGATTGGCAATGTAGGATGGGGAAAAGCACCACGGTGTGGTCAGAATGGGGAGGTGAGGAAGCATGCGGTGGCAATGTAGGACAGGTTTCTGAAAAGCATCCCGGGGTGGGGCGCATTGTAAGGGTTTCTAACAGGACATTCTCTAGTACGAGTGAGAAAAACATCACGGGGTGGTGTGAATCGGAGGTCCTGAATGAGGATAGGCATTGAGTGGCAATGAAGGATGGAGAAAAACACCACAGGGTATTCAGTATGGGGAGGTCAGGAAACATGCGGTGGCAATGTAGAATAGGTTTCTGTAAAACATCGCGTTGTGGTGTGCATTGTAAGGGTTTCTAACAGGCAATTCACTAGTAGGAGTGAGAAAAACATTACAGGGTGGTGTGAATCAGAGGGCCTGAATTAGATTAGGCTGTGAGTGGTAATGTAGAATGGAGAAATGCAAGACGGCATGGTGAGCATGGGGAGTTCAGGAAACATGCAGTGGCAATGTAGGATAGGTTTCTGAAAAACATCGCGGGGTGGTGGGCATTGTAAGTGTTTCTATCAGGCCTTTCACTAGTAGGAGTGAGAAAAACATCATGGGGTGGTGTGAATCAGAGGGCCTGAATTAGCATAGGCAGTGAGTGGCAATGGAGGAAGGAGAAAAACACCACGGGGTGGTCAGTATGGGGAGGTAAGGAAACTTGTGGTGGCAATTTAGGATATTTTCCTGCAAAACAATACGGGGTGGTACGCATTGTAATGCTTTCTAACAGGTCATTCAATAGCAGGTTGAGAAAAACTTCACGCGGTTGTGTGAATGGGAGGGCCTGAATTCGCATCGCAGTAAGTGGCAATGTAGGATGGAGAAAAGCACCCCGGGGTGGTCAGCATGTGGAGGTCAGGAAACATGATTTGGCGAAGTAGAACAGGTTTATCAAAAGGATCGCGGGTGGTGCGCATTGTATTGGTGTGTAACATTACATTCACCAGTAGGAGTGAGAAAAACATCACGGGGTGGTGTGAATCGTAGGGCCTAATTAGGAAAGGCAGTGAGTGGCAATGTAGGATGGAGAAAACCACCACAGGGTATTCAGCATGGGGAGGTCAGGAAACATGCCGTGGCAATGTAGGATAGATTTCTGAAAATCATCACGGGGTGGTGCTCATTGTAAGGGTTTCTAACAGGTCATTTACTAGTATGAGTGAAATAAACATCACAGGGCTGTGTCAACAGGATGGCCTGAATTCTGATACCAGTGAGTGGCAATGTAGAATGGAGAAAAGCACCCCGGGTTGGTCAGCATGGGGAGGTCAGGAAACCTGCGGTGGCAGTGTAGGACAGGTTTCTGAAAAACATCGCGGTGTGGTGCGCATTGAAAGGGTTTCTAACAGGCCATTCACTAATAGGAGTGAGAAAAACATCAAGGGTTGGGGTGAACCGAGGGCCTGAATTACGATAGGCAGTGAGTGACAATGTACGTTGGAGAAAAGCACCACCGGGTTGTCTGCATGGGGAGGTCAGGAAACATGCGGTGGCAATATAGGATAGGTTTCTGAAAACATCGTGGGGTGTTGCGCATTGTAAGAGTTTCTAACACGCCATTCACAAGTACGAGTGTGAACAACATCACAGGAGGGTGTGAATTGGAGGGCCTGAATTCAGATAGGCATTGAGTGGCAATGTAGAATGGGCAAAAGCACCATGGGTTATTCAGCATGGGGAGGTCTAGAAACATGCGGAGGCAAGGTAGGATAAGTTTCTGAAAAACATCACGGTGTGCTGCACATTGTAATGGTTTCTAACAGGCCATTCACAAGTAGGAGTGACAAAATCTTCACAGGGTGGTTTAAACCCGAGGGCCTGAATTAGGATAGGCAGTGAGTGGCAAAGCAGGATGGAGAAAAGCACCATGGGGTGGTCAGCATGTGGAGGTTAGTAAACATGCAGTGGCAATGTAGGATAGGTTTCTGAAAAACATGGAGTGGTGATGTGCATTGTAAGGGTTTCTAACAGGCCATTCGCTAGTAGGAGTTAGAAAAACATCAGGGGTGCTGGGAATCGGAGGGCCTGAATTATGATAGGCTGTGAGTGGCAATGTAGGTTGGAGAAAAGCACCACGGGGTCGTCAGCATGGGGAAGGCAGGAAACATGTGGTGGCAATGTAGGATAGGTTTCTGAAAAATATCGCGGGGTGGTGAGCATTGTAAGGGTTTCTAACATGCCATTCACTAGTAGGAGTGACAAAAACATCACAGGGTGGTGTGAATCGGAGGGTCTGAATTACGATAGGCAGTGAGTGACAACGTAGGAAGGAGAAAAGCACCACGAGGTGGTCAGCATGGGGAGGTGAGGAAACATGCGGTGGCAATGTAGGATAGGTTTCTGAAATATATTGCTGGGTGGTGCTCATTGTAAGGGTTTCTAACAGGCCATTCACTAGTAGGAGTGAGAAAAACATCACTGGGTGGTGTGAATCGGAGGGCCTGAATTCGGATAGGCAGTGAGTGGCAATGTAGGATGTAGAAAAGCACCACGGGGTGCTGAGCATGGGGAGGTCAGGAAACATGCGGTGGCAATGTAGGATAGGTTTCTGAAATACTTCCCTGGGTGGTTCACATTGTAAGGGTTTCTAACAGGCCATTCACTAGTAGGAGTGAGGAAAACATCACGGCGTGGTGTGAATCGGAGGGCCTGAATTAGCATAGGTAGTGATTGGCAATGTAGGATGGGGAAAAGTACCACGGGGTGGTCAGAATGGGGAGGTCAAGAAACGTGTGGTGGCAATGTGGGATAGGTCTCTGAAAAACATCGCGGGGTGGTGCGCACTGTAAAGGTTTCTAACGGGCCATTCACTAGAAGGAGTGAGAAAAACATCACGGGGTAGGGTGAATCGGAGGGCCTAAATTACGATAGGCAGTGAGTGAAAACGTAGGATGGAGAAAAGCACCATGGGGAGGTCAGCATGGGGAGGTCAGGAAACATGCGGTGGCAATGTAGGATAGGTTTTTGAAAAACATCGCGAGGTGGTGTGCATTGAAAGGTTTTCTAACAGGCCAATCACCAGTAGGTGTGAGAAAAACATCACGGTGTGGTGTGAATCAGAGGGCCTGAATTAGCATAGGCAGTGAGTGGGAATGGAGGATGGAGAAAAGTACCATGGGGTGGTCAGCATTGGGAGGTCAGGAAACATGTGGTGGCAATGTAGAATAGGTTTCTGAAAAACATAGCGGTTTGGTGTGCATTGTAAGGTTTGCTAACAGGCCATTCACTAGAAGGAGTGAGAAAAACATCACGGGGTGGTGTGAATCGCAGGGCCTGAATTAGCATAGGAAGTTATTTGCAATGTAGGATGGGGAAAAGCACCACGGGGTGGTCAGAATGGGGAGGTGAGGAAACATGCGGTGGCAATGTAGGACAGGTTTCTGAAAATCATCGCGGGGTGGGGCGCATTGTAAGGGTTTCTAACAGGCCATTGGCTAGTACGAGTGAGAAAAACATCACGGGGTGGTGTGAATCAGAGGTCCTGAATTAGAATATGCAGTGAGTGGCAATGAAGGATGGAGAAAAGGACCACAGGGTATTCAGTATGGGGAGGTCAGGAAACATGCGGTGGCAATGTAGGATAGGTTTCTGAAATACATCGCGGGGTGGTGCGCATTGCAAGGTTTTTTAACAGGCCATTCACTAGTAGGAGTGATAAAAACATCACGGGGTGGTGTGAATCGGAGGGCCTGAATTAGGATAGGCAGTGAGTGAAAATATAGGATGGAGAACAGCACCATGGGGTGGTCATCATGGGGAGGTCAGGAAACATGGGGTGGCAATGTAGAAAATGTTTCTGAAAAACATCGCTGGGTGGTGCGCATTGAAAGGTTTTCTAACAGGCCATTCACTTGTAGGAGTGAGAAACACATCACAGGGCGGTGTGAATCGGAGGGCCTGAATTTGGATAGGCAGTGTGCCAACGTAGGATGGAGTAAACACCAAGAGGTGGTCAGCATGGGAATCAGGAAACATGCGGTGACAGTGTAGGATAGGTTTCTGAAAAACATCGCGGGGTGGAGCGATTTGTAAGGTTTTCTAACAGGTCAATCACTAATAGGAATGAGACAAACATCACGGGGTGGTGTGAATCAGAGGGCCTGAATTAGCATAGGCAGTGAGTGGCAATGGAGGGTGGAGAAAAGCAGCACGGCGTGGTCAGCATGTGGATGTCAGGAAACATGCAGTGGCAATGTAGGATTGGTTTCTGAAAACATTGAGGGGTGATGTGCATTGTAAGGGTTTCTAACAAGCCATTCACCAGTAGGAGTTAGAAAAACATCAGGGGTGGTGTGAATCGGAAGCCCTGAATTACGATAGGCAGTGAGTGGCAATGTAGGATGGAGAAAAGCACCACGGGGTGGTCAGCATGAGGAGGTCGGGAAACATGCGGTGGCAATGTAGGATAAGTTTGGAAAAACATCAGGGGGCGTTGCGCATTGTAAGGGTTTCTAACAGGCCATTCACTAGTAGGAGTGATAAAGTCATCACGGGGTGGTGGAATCAGAGGGCCTGAATTATGATAGGCTGTGAGTGGCAATGAAGGATGGAGAAAAGCACCATGGGGTGGTCAGCATGGGAATGTCAGGAAACATGTGGTGGCAATTTAGGATATTTTCCTGCAAAACATTGCGGGGTGGTAAGCATTGTAAGAGTTGCTAACAGGTCATTCAATAGCAGGTTGAGAAAAACATCACGCGGTTGAGTGAATCGGAGGGCCTGAATTTGCATAGGCAATAAGTGGCAATGTATGATGGAGAAAAGCACCATGTGGTGGTCAGCATGGGGAAGTCAGGAAACATGCGGTGGCAATGTATGATAGGTTGCTGAAAAACATCACTGGCTGGTGCGCATTGCAAGGGTTTATAACAGGCCATTCACGAGTAGGAGGTAGAAAAACATCATGAAGTGGTGTGATTTGGAGGGCCTGAATTAGGAAAGGCAGTGAGTGGCAATGTAGGAAGGAGAAAAGCACCACGAGGTATTCAGCATGGGGAGGTCAGGAACCATGCGGTGGCAAGGTAGGATAGGTTTCTGAAAAATATCGCGCGGTGGTGCGCATTGTAAGGGTTTCTAAAAGGACATTCACTAGTAGGAGTGAGAAAAACATAACGGGGTGGTGTGAAACGGAGGGCCTGAATTACGATAGGCAGGGAGTGGCAATGTAGGATGGAGAAAAGCAGCCCGGGGTGGTCAGCATGTGGAGGTCAGGAAACATGCGTTGCCAAAGTAGGATAGGTTTCTCAAACACATCGCGGGGTGGAGCAAATTGTACGGGTTTCTAACAGGCAATTCACTAGAAGGAGTGAGAAAAACATTACAGGGTGGTGTGAATCGGAGGGCCTGAAGTACGATTGGCTGTGAGTGGCAATGTAGGAATCAGAAAAGCACCAAGAGCTGGTCAGCATGGGGCGGTCAGGAAACATGTGGTGACCATGTAGGATAGGTTTCTGAAAAACATCGCGGGTTGGTGCGCATTGTAAGGTTTGCTAACAGGCCATTCACTAGTAGGAGTGAGAAAAACATCACGGGGTGGTGTGAATCGGAGGGCCTGTATTAGGTTAGGCAGTGAGTGGCAGTGAAGGATGGAGGAAAGAATCACGGTGTGGTCAGATTGGAGAGGTCAGGAAACATGCAGTGGCAATGTGGGATAGGTTTCTGAAAAACATCGCGTGGTGGGGCGTATTGTAAGGGTTTCTAAAAGGCCATTCACTAGTAGGAGTGAGAAAAACATCACGGGGTGGTATGAATCGGAGTGTCTGAATTAGGATAGGCAATGAGTGGCAATGTAGGATGGAGAAAAGAACCACAGGGTATTCAGCATGGGGAGGTCAGGAAACATGCGGTGGCAATGTAGGATAGGTTTCTGAAAAACATCGCGTGGTGGTGTGCATTGTAAGGGTTTCTAACAGGACATTCACTAGTAGAGTGAGAAAAACATTAAGGGACGGGTTGAATCGGAGGGCCTGAATTAGATTAGGCAGTGAGTGGTAATGTAGAATGGAGAGATGCAAGAAGGCGTGGTGAGCATGGGGAGTTCAGGAAACATGCAGTGGCAATGTAGTATTGGTTTCGGAAAAACATCGCAGGGTGGAGGGCATTGTAAGGGTTTCTACCAGGCCTTTCACTAATAGGAGTGATAAAAACGTCACGGGGTGGTTTGTTCTGATGGCCTGAAATAGGATAGGCAGTGAGTGGCAATGTAGAATGGAGAAAACCACCCCGGGTTGGTCAGCATGGGGAGGTCAGGAAACATGCGTTGGCAATGTAGGATAGGTTTCTGAAAAACATCGCGGGGTTGTGTGCATTGTAACGGTTTCTAACAGGCCATTCACTAGTAGGAGTGAGAAAAACAACATGGGGTGCTGTGAATCGGAGGGCCTGAATTAGATTAGGCAGTGAGTTGCAATGTAGGATCTAGCAAAGAAAGACGGGGCGGTGAGCATGGTGAGGTCAGGAAACATGCGGTGGCAATGTAGGATAGGTTTCTGAAAAACATCGCGGGGTGGTGCGCATTGTACGGTGTTCTAACAGGCCATTCACTAGTAGCACTGAGACAAACTTCACGGAGTGATGTGAATTCGAAGGCCTGAATTAGAATAGGCAGTGAGTGGCAATGTAGGATGGGGAAGCACAACGGGTTGGTCAGCATGGGGAGGTCAGGAAACATGTGGTGGCAATGTAGCATACGTTTGTTAAAAATATAGCGTGGTGGTCACATTGTAAGGGTTTCTAACAGGCCATTTACTAGTAGGAGTGAGAAAAACTTCACGGAGTGATGCGAATCGGAAGGCCTGAATTAGGATAGGCAGTGAGTGGCAATGTAGGATCTAGCAAAGCAAGAAGGGGCGGTGAGCATGGGCAGGTCAAGAAACATCAAGTGGCAATGTAGGAGAGGTTTCTGAAAAACATTTCGGGGTGGTGCGCATTGTAAGGCTTTCTAACAGGCCATTCTCTAGTAGGAGTGAGAAAAACATAACGGGGTGGTGTCAAAAGGAGGACCTGAATTAGCATAGGCAGTGTGTGGCAATGTAGGATGGAGAAAATCATGATGGGGTAGTCAGCATGGGGAGGTCAGGACACATGCGGTGACAATGTAGGATACGTTTCTGAAATACATCGCGGGGTGGCGTGCACTGTAAAGGTTTGTTACAGGCCATTCATTAGTAGGAGTGAGAAAAACATCACAGGGGGGTGTGAGTCAGAGGGCCTAAGTTAGAATAGCCAGTGAGTCGAAATGTAGGATGGAGAAAAGCACCAAGGGTGGTCAGCACTGGGAGGTCAGGAAATATGCGGTGGCAATGAAGGATAGGTTTCTGAAAAACATCACGGGGTGGTGCACATTGTAAGGTGTTCTAACACGCCATTCACTAGTAGGAGTGAGAAAAACATTACGGGGTGCTGTGAATCAGAGGGCCTGAATTAGCATAGGCAGTGAGTGGCAATGTAGGATGGAGAAAGGCATCACCCCGTAGTTAGCAAGGCGAGGTAAGGAAACATGCGGTGCCAATGTAGGATAGGTTTCTGAAAAACATCACGGGGTGGTGCACATTGTAAGGTGTTCTAACAGGCCATTCACTAGTAGGAGTGAGAAAAACATTACGGGGTAGTGTGAATCGAAGGGCCTGAATTAGATTAGGCAGTGAGTGGCAATGTAGGATCTAGCAAAGCAAGAAGGGGCGGTGAGCATGGGCAGGTCAAGAAACATGAAGTGGCAATGTAGGATAGGTTTCTGAAAAACATCTCTGCGTGGAGCACATTTTAAGGTTTCTAACAGGCCATTCACTACTAGCAGTGAAACAAACATCACAGAGTGATGTGAATCCGGAGGCCTGAATTAGGATAGGCAGTGAGTGGCAATGTATGATAGAGAAGCACAACTGGGTGGTCAGCATGGGGAGGTCAGGAAACATGCGATGGCAATGTAGCATACGTTTGTGAAAAACATAACGCGGTGGTCACATTGTAAGGGTTTTTAACAGGCCATTCAATAGTAGGAGTGAGAAAAACATCACGGGGAGCTGTGAATCGGAGATCCTGAATTAGGATAGGCAGTGAGTGGCAATGTAGAATGGAGAAAAGAACCATGGCGTGGTCAGCATGGGTAGGTCAGGAAACATGCAGTGGCAATGTAGGATAGGATTCTGAAAAACATCACTGGCATGATGCGCATTGTAAGGGTTTCTAACTGGCCATTCACTAGTAGGATTGTGAAAAATATCATGCGGTGGTGTGCATCGGAGGGCCTAAATTTGATTCGGCAGTGAGTGGCAGTGTAGGATCTAGCAAAGCAAGACGTGGCGGTGAGCATGTGGAGGTCAGGAAACATGAAGTGGCAATTTTGGATAGGTTTCTGAAAAACATCTCTGGGTGGTGCGCATTGTAAGGGTTTCTAACAGGCCATTCACTAGTAGGAGTGAGAAAAACATCACGGGGTGGTGTGAATCGGAGGAACTGAATTAGGATAGGCAGTGTGTGGCCATGTAGGATGGAGAAAATCACCACGGGGTATTCAGCATATGGAGGTCAGGAAACATGCGGGGCCAATGTAGGATAGGTTTCCGAAAAACTTCGCAGGTTGGTGTGCACTGTAAAGGTTTCTTACAGGCCATTCACTAGGAGGAGTGAGAAAAACATCATGGGGTGGTGTGAATAGGAGGGCCTGAATTAGATTAGGCAGTGTGTAGTAATGTAGGATGGAGAAAGGCAAGAAGCCGTGTTGAGCATGGTGAGGTCAGGAAACATGCAGTGACAATGTAGGATAGGTTTCTGAAAAACATCGCGGGGTGGTGTGCATTGTAAGGGTTTCTAACAGGCCATTCACAAGTAGGAGTGAGAAAAACATCACAGGGGGGTGTGAGTCGCAGGGCCTATGTTAGAATAGCCAGTGAGTGGCAATGTAGGATGGAGAAAAGCACCAAGCGTGGTCAGCATTGGGAGGTCAGGAAACATGCGGTGTCAATGTAGGACAGGTTTCTGAAAAACATCGTGGTGTGGTGCGCATTGTAAGTGTTTCTAACAGGCCATTCACTAGTAGGAGTGAGAAAAACATCACGGGGTGGTGTGAATCGGAGGGCCTGAATTAGATTAGGCAGTGAGTGGCAAAATAGGATCTAGAAAAGCAAGACGGGGCGGTGAAAATGGGGAGTTCAGGAAACATGAAATGGAAATGTAGGATAGGTTTCTGAAAAACATCTCTGGGTGGTGCGCATTGTAAGGGTTTCTAACAGGCCATTCACTAGTAACAGTGAGACAAACATCACGGAGTGATGTGAATCGGAAGGCCTGAATTAGGATAGGCATGGGGTGGCAATGTAGGATGGAGAAGCACAACTGGGTGGTCAGCATGGGGAGTTCAGGAAACATGCGGAGGCAATGTAGCATACGTTTCTGAAAAACATAACGGGATGGTCATATTGTAAGGGTTTCTAACAGGCCATTCACTAGTAGGAGTGAGAAAAACAACATGGGGTGGTGTGAATAGGAGGGCCTGAATTAGATTACGCAGTGTGTGGTAATGTAGGATGGAGAAAAGCAAGAAGCCGTGGTGAGCATGGGGACGTCAGGAAACATGCAGTGACAATGTAGGATATGTTGCTGAAAAACTTCGCGGGGTGTGCGCATTGTAAGGGTTTCTAAGAGGACATTCACTAGTAGGAGTGAGAAAAACATCACAGGGGTTGTGAATCTGAGGGCCTGAGTTAGAATAGCCAGTGAGTGGCAATATAGGATGGAGAAAATCACCACGGGGTAGTCAGAATCAGGAGGTCAGGAAACATGCCGTGGCAATGTAGGATAGGATTCTGAAAACCTTCTCTGGGTGGTGAGGATTGTAAGGGTTTCTAACAGGCCATTCACTAGGAGAAGTGAGAAAAACATCACGGGGTGGTGTGAATCGGAGGGCCTGAAATACAATAGGCAGTGAGTGACAATGTAGGATACAGAAAATCACCACGGGTTGGTCAGCATGGGGAAGTTAGGAAACATGCGGTGGCAATGTTCCATAGGTTTCTGAAAAACATAGCGGGCTGGTGCGCATTGTAAAGGTTTCTAAAAGGCCATTCACTAGTACGAATGAGAAAAACATCACGGGGTGGTGTAAGTCGGGGGGCCTGTATTAGGATAGGCAGTGAGTGGCAATGTAGGATGGAGAAAAGTACCACGGGGTGGTCAGCATGGGGAGGTCAGGAAACATGCAGTGGAATTGTAGGATAGGTTTCTGAAAAACATCGAGGGGTGGTGCGCATTGTAAGGGTTTCTAACAGGCCATTCACTATTAGGAGTGAGAAAAACATCATGGGGTGGTGTGAATTGGAGGGCCTGAATTAGATATGACAGTGAGTGGCAATGTAGGATCTAGCAAAGCAAGACGCGGTGGTGAGCATGCGGAGGTCAGGAAACATGAAATGGCAATGTTGGATAGGTTTCTGAAAAACATGGTGGGGTGGTGCACATTGTAAGGGTTTCTAACAGGCCATTCACTAGTAGGAGTGAGAAAAACAGAATGGGGTGGTGTGAATCGGAGGACCTGAATTACGATAGGCAGTGAGTGGTAATGTACGATGGAGAAAAGTACCACAGAGTGGTCAGTATGGGGAGGTCAGGAAACATCCGTTGGCCATGTAGGATATATTTCTGAAAAACATCTCAGGGTGGTGAGCATTGTTAGGGTTTCTAAGAGGCCATTCACTAGTAGGAGTGAGAAAAACATCACGAGGTGGTGTGAATCCGAGGGCCTGATATAGGATAGGAGTGAGTGCCAATGTAGGATGGAGAAAAGCACCACGGGGTGGTCAGCATGGTGAATTCAGGAAACATGCGGTGGTAAAGTAGGACACGTTTCTGAAAAACATCGCGGGGTGGTGCGCATTGTAAGAGTTTTAACAGGCGATTCACTAGTAAGAGTGAGAAAAACATCACGGGGTGGTGTGAATCAGGGGGCCTGAATTAGAATAGGCATTGAGTGGCATTGTAGGATGGAGAAAAGCAAGACGGTGTGGTTAGCATGGAGAGGTCAGGCAGCATGCAGTGGCAATGTAGCATAGGTTTGTGAAAAACATAGCGTGGTCGTCACATTGTAAGGGTTTCTAACAGGCCCTTCACTAGAAGGAGTGAGAATAACTTCACGGGGTGTGTGAATCGGAGAGCCTGAATTAGGATAGGCAGTGAGTGACAATGTAGAATGGAGAGAAGCACCACGGGCTGGTCAGCATGCGGAGGTAAGGAAACATGTGGTGGCAATGTAGTATAGGTTTCTGAAAAACATGGCGGAGTGGTGCGCATTGTAAGGTTTTGTAACAGGCCATTCACTAGTAGGAGTGTGAAAAACATCATGTGGTGGTGTGAATTGGAGGGCCTGAATTTGATTAGACAGTGAGTGGCAGTGTAGGATGTAGCAAAAAACGACGGGCCGTTGAGCATGTGGAGGTCAGGAAACATGAAGTGGCAATGTTGGATAGGTTTCTGAAAAACATCTCTGGGTGGTGCGTATTGTAATGGTTTCTAACAGGCCATTCTCTAGTAGGAGTGAGAAAAACATCATGGGGTGTTGTGAATCGGGGGGCCTGTATTAGAATAGGCAGTGAGTGGCAAGGTAGGATCTAGTAAAGCAAGATGGGGCGGTGAGCATGGGGAGGTCAGGAAACATGAAGTGGCAAGGTTGGATAGGTTTCTGAAAAATATCGCGTGGTGGTGCGCATTGTAAGGGTTTCTAACAGGCGTTTCACTAGTAGGAGTGTGAAAAACATCACGGGGTGGCGTAAATCGGAGCGCCTGAATTACGATAGGCAGTGAGTCACAATGTAGGATAAAGAAAATCACCACGGGTTGGTCAGCATAGGGAGCTTAGGAAACATGCCGTGGTAATGTAGCATAGGTCTCTGAAAAACATAGCGGGCTGGTGCACATTGTAAACGTTTCTAAGAGGCCATTCACTAGTAGGAGTGAGAAAAACATCACGGGGTGGTGTGAATCGGGGGGCCTGTATTAGGATAGTCATTGAGTGGCAATGTAGGATGGGGAAAAGCACCACGGGGTGCTTAACATGGGGAGGTCAGGAAACATCCGATTGCCATGCAGGATAGATTTCTGAAAAACATTTCAGGGTGGGGAGCATTGTTAGGGTTTCTAAGAGGCCATTCACTAGTAGGAGTGAGAAAAACATCACGGGGTGGTGTGAATCGGAGGGCCTGATATAGTTTAGGAGTGAGTGGCAATGTAGGATGGAGAAAAGCACCACGGGGTGGTCAGCATGGTGAGTTCAGGAAACATGCGGTGGTAAAGTAGGATACGTTTCTGAAAAACATCGCGGAGTGGTGCGCATTGTAAGGGTTTTTAACAGGCGATTCACTAGTAGGAGTGAGAAAAACATCACGGGGTGGTGTGATTCGGAGGGCCTGAATTAGAATAGGCATTGAGTGGCAATGTAGGATGGCGAAAAGCAAGACGGGGTGGTTAGCATGGGGAGGTCAGGCAACTTGCAGTGGCAATGTAGCATAGGTTTGTGAAAAACATAGCGGGGTGGTGCACATTGTAAGGTTTTCTAACAGGCCATTCACTAGTAGGAGTGAGAAAAACATCACGGGGTGGTGTGAATCGGAGGGCATGAATTAGAATAGGCATTGAGTGGCAATGTAGGATGGAGAAAAGCACCATGGGATGGTCAGCATGGGCAGGTCAGGAAACATGCGGTGGCAATGTAGGATAGGTTTCTGAAAAAAATCAAGAGGTGGTGCGCGTTGTAAGGGTTTCTAACAGGCCATTCACTAGTAGCAGTGAGACAGTCATCACAGAGTGTGGTGAATATGAAGGCCTGAATTTGGTTAGGCAGTGAATGGTTATGTAGGAGGGAGAAAAGCACCACGGGATGGTCAGCATGGATAGGTCAGGAAACATGCGGTGGCAATGTAGGATAGGTTTCAGGAAACATCGCGGGTTGGTGCACATTGTAAGGGTTTCTAACAGGACATTCACAAGTAGGAGTGAAAAAAACATAACAGGGGTTGTGATTCGGAGGGGCAGAGTTAGAATAGCCAGTGAGTGGCAATGTAGGATGGAGAAAAGCACCAAGGAGTGGTCAGCATTGGGAGGTCAGGAAACATGCAGTGGCAATGTAGGATAGGTTTGTGAAAAACATCGTAGGTGGTGCGCATTGTAAGGTTTTCTAACAGGCAATTCACTAGTAGCAGTGAGACAAACATCACAGAGTGATGTGAATCGGAAGGCCTGAATTAGGATAGGCAGTGAGTGGCAATGCAGGATGGGGAAGCACAACGGGTTGGTCAGCATGGGGAAGTCAGGAAACATGCGGTGGCAATGTAGCATACGTTTGTGAAAAACATAGCATGGTCGTCACATTGTAAGGGTTTCTAACAGGCCATTCACTAGAATTAGTGAGAAAAACTTCACGGGGTGTGTGAATCGGAGAGCCTGAATTAGGATAGGCAGTGAGTGACAATGTAGAATGGAGAGAAGCACCACGGGCTGGTCAGCATGCGGAGGTAAGGAAACATGTGGTGGCAATGTAGTATAGGTTTCTGAAAAACATGGCGGAGTGGTGCGCATTGTAAGGTTTTGTAACAGGCCATTCACTAGTAGGAGTGTGAAAAACATCATGGGGTGGTGTGAATTGGAGGGCCTGAATTTGATTAGACAGTGAGTGGCAGTGTAGGATGTAGCAAAAAACGACGGGCCGTTGAGCATGTGGAGGTCAGGAAACATGAAGTGGCAATGTTGGATAGGTTTCTGAAAAACATCTCTGGGTGGTGCACATTGTAAGGGTTTCTAACAGGCCATTCTCTAGTAGGAGGGAGAAAAACATCATGGGGTGTTGTGAATCGGGGAGCCTGTATTAGAATAGGCAGTGAGTGGCAAGGTAGGATCTAGTAAAGCAAGATGGGGCGGTGAGCATGGGGAGGTCAGGAAACATGAAGTGGCAAGGTAGGATAGGTTTCTGAAAAATATCACGTGGTGGTGCGCATTGTAAGGGTTTCTAACAGGCGTTTCACTAGTAGGAGTGAGAAAAACATCACGGGGTGGCGTGAATCGGAGCGCCTGAATTACGATAGGCAGTGAGTCACAATGTAGGATAAAGAAAATCACCACGGGTTGGTCAGCATAGGGAGGTTAGGAAACATGCCGTGGTAATGTAGCATAGGTTTCTGAAAAACATAGCGGGCTGGTGCGCATTGTAAAGGTTTCTAAGAGGCCATTCACTAGTAGGAGTGAGAAAAACATCACGGGGTGGTGTGAATCGGGGGGCCTGTATTAGGATAGGCAGTGAGTGGCAATGTAGGATGGGGAAAAGCACCACGGGATGGTCAGCATGGGCAGGTCAGGAAACATGCAGTGGCAATGTAGGATAGGTTTCTGAAAAACATCAAGATGTTGTGCGCGTTGTAAGGGTTTCTAACAGGCTATTCACTATTAGGAGTGAGACAAACATCATGGGGTGGTGTGAATTGGAGGGCCTGAATTAGATATGGCAGTGAGTGGCAATGTAGAATCTAGCAAACCAAGAAGGGCGGTGAGCATGGGGAGGTCAAGAAACACGAAGTGGCAAAGTAGGATAGGTTCCTGAAAAACATCTCTGGGTGGTGGGCATTGTAAGGTTTTCTAACAGGCCATTCACTACTAGCAGTGGGAAAAACATCACGGAGTGATGTGAATTAGAAGGCCTGAATCAGGATTGGCAGTGAGTGGCAAGGTAGGATGGAGAAGCACAACTGGGTGGTCACCATGGGGAGGTCAGGAAACATGCGGTGGCAATGTAGCATACGTTTGTGAAAAACATAGCGGGGTGGTCACATTGTAAGGGTTTCTAACAGGCCATTCACTAGTAGGAGAGAGAAAAACATCACGGGGTGGTGTTAATAGGAGGGCCTGAATTAGATTAGGCAGTGTGTGGTAATGTAGGATGGAGAAAAGCAAGAAGCCGTGCTGAGCATGGGGAGGTCAGGAAACATGCAGTGACAATGTAGGATAGGTTTTTGAAAAACATCGCGGGGTGGTGTGCATTGTAAGGGTTTCTAACAGGCCATTCACAAGTAGGAGTGAGAAAAACATCACAGGGGGGTGTGATTCGGAGGTCCTAAGTTAGAATAGCCAGTGAGTGGCAATGTAGGATGGAGAAAAGCACCAAGGGTGGTCAGCATTGGGAGGTCAGGAAACATGCGGTGGCAATGTAGGACAGGTTTCTGAAAAACATTGTGGTGTGGAGTGCATTGTATGGTTTTCTAACAGGCCGTTCACTAGTAGGAGTGAGAAAAAAGATCACGGGTTGGTGTGAATCAGAGGGCCTGAATTAGCATAGGCAGTGAGTGGCAATGTAGAATGGAGAAAACATCACCCCGTATTTAGCAAGGCGAGATCAGGAAACATGCGGGGCCAATGTAGGATAGGTTTCTGAAAAACATCGCGGGGTGGTGCGCATTGTAAGTGTTTCTAACAGGCCATTAACTAGTAGGAGTGAGAAAATCATCATGGGGTGGTGTGAATCGGAGGGCCTGAATTAGATTAGGCATTGAGGGGCAAAGTAGGATCTAGCAAACCAAGAAGGGCGGTGAGCATGGGGAGTTCAAAAACACGAAGTGGCAATGTAGGATAGGTTCCTGAAAAACATCTCTGGGTGGTGGGCATTGTAAGGTTTTCTAACAGGCCTTTCACTAGTAGGAGTGAGAAAAACATCACGGAGTGATGTGAATCGGAAGGCCTGAATTAGTTTAGGCATTGAGTGGCAATGTAGGAAGGAGAAGCACAACTGGGTGGTCAGCATGGGCAGGTCAGGAAACATGCGGTGGCAATGTAGCATACTATAGTGAAAAACTTAGCGGGGTGGTCACATTGTAAGGGTTTCTAACAGGCCATTCACTAGTAGGAGTGAGAAAAACATCATGGGGTGGTGGGAATTCGAAGGCCTGAATTAGATTATGCAATGAGTGGCAATGTAGGATCTAGCAAGGCAAGACGGGGCGGTCAGCATGGGGATGTCAGGAAATAAGAAGTGGCAATGTCGGTTAGACTTCTGAAAAACATCGAGGGGTGGTGCGCATTGTAAGGTTTTCTAACAGGCCATTCACTAGTAGCAGTGAGACAAACATCACGGAGTGATGTGTATCGGTAGGCCTGAATTAGGATAGTCAGTGAGTGGCAATGTAGGATGGGGAAAAGCACCACGGGGTGGTCAGCATGGGGAGGTAAGGAAACATGGGGTGGAAATGTAGGATAGGTTTCGGAATAACATCGCGGGTTGGTGCGCATTGTAAGGGTTACTAACAGGCCATTCACAAGTAGGAGTGATAAGAACATCACGGGGTGGTGTGAAGCAGAGGGCCACAATTACGAAAGGCAGTGAGTGGTAATGTAGGATGGAGAAAAGCACCACGGGATGTCAGCATCGGGAGGTCAGGAAACATTCGGTGCGAATGTAGGATAGAATTCTGAAAACCATCGCGGTGTGGTGCGCATTGTAAGGGTTTCTAACAGGCCATTCACTAGTAGGAGTGAGAAAAACATCATGGGGTGGTGTGAACGGGAAGGCCTGAATTAGGATAGGCAGTGAGTGGCAATGTAGGATGGTGAAGCACACCTGGGTGGTCAGCATGAGGAGTTCAGGAAACATGCGGTGGCAATGTACTATACATATGTGGAAATCATAGCGGGGTGGTCTCATTGTAAGGGTTTCTAAAAGGCCATTCACTAGTAGGAGTGAGAAAAACATCACGGAGAGGTGTGTATCGGAGAGCCTGAATTAGGATAGGCAGTGAGTGACAATGTAGGATCTAGAAAAGCAAGACGGGGCAGTGAAAATAGGGAGTTCAGGAAACATGAAATGGAAATGTAGGATAGGTTTCTGAAAAACATCTCTGGGTGGTGCGCATTGTAAGGGTTTCTAACAGGCCATTCACTAGTAGCAGAGAGACAAACATCAAGGAGTGATGTGAATCGGAAGGCCTGAATTAGAATAGGCATTGAGTGGCAATGTAGGATGGAGAAGTACAACTGGGTGGTCAGCATGGGGAGGTCAGGAAACATGCGGAGGCAATGTAGCATACGTTTGTGAAAAACATAACGGGGTGGTCACAATGTAAGGGTTTATAACAGGCCTTTCACTAGTATGAGTGAGAAAAACATCATCGGGTGGTGTAAATAGGAGGGCCTGAATTAGATTACGCAGTGTGTGGTAATGTAGGATGGAGAAAAGCAAGAAGCCGTGGTGAGCATGGGGAGGTCAGGAAACATGCAGTGACAATGTAGGATAGGTTTCTCAAAAAGTTCGCGGGGTGTGCGCATTTTATGGTTTTCTAACAGGCCATTCACTAGTAGGAGTGAGAAAAACATCACCGGGTGGTGTGAATCAGAGGGCCTGAATTAGCATAGGCAGTGAGTGGCAATGTAGGATGGAGAAAGGCATCACCCCGTAGTTAGCAAGGCGAGATCAGGAAACATGCGGGGCCAATGTAGGATAGGTTTCTGTAAAACATCGCGTGGTGGTGCGCATTGTAAGTGTTTCTAACAGGCCATTCACTAGTAGGAGTGAGAAAAACATCACGGGGTGGTGTGAATCGGAGGGCCTGAATTAGATTAGGCAGTGAGTGGCAAAATAGGATCTAGAAAAGCAAGACGAGGCGGTGAATATAGGGAGTTCAGGAAACATGAAATGGAAATGTAGGATAGGTTTCTGAAAAACATCTCTGGGTGGTGCGCATTGTAAGGGTTTCTAACAGGCCTTTCACTAGTAGCAGTGAGACAAACATCACGGAGTGATGTGAATCGGAAGGCCTGAATTAGGATAGGCATTGAGTGGCAATGTAGGATGGAGAAGCACAACTGAGTGGTCAGCATGGGGAGGTCAGGAAACATGCGGAGGCAATGTAGCATACGTCTGTGAAAAACATAACGGGGTGGTCACAATGTAAGGGTTTATAACAGGCCATTCACTAGTATGAGTGAGAAAAACATCATGGGGTGGTGTGAATAGGAGGGCCTGAATTAGATTACGCAGTGTGTGGTAATGTAGGATGGAGAAAAGCAAAAAGCTGTGGTGAGCATGGGGATGTCAGGAAACATGCAGTGACAATGTAGGATACATTTCTCAAAAAATTCGCGGGGTGTGCGCATTGTAAGTGTTTCTAAGAGGACATTCACTAGTAGGAGTGAGAAAAACATCACAGGGGTTGTGAATCAGAGGGCCTGAGTTAGAATAGCCAGTGAGTGGCAATACAGGATGGAGAAAAGCACCAAGGGGTGGTCAGCATTGGGAGGTCAGGAAACATGCGGTGGCAATGTAGGACAGGTTTCTGAAAAACATCGAGGAGTGGTGCGCATTGTATGATTTTCTAACAGGTCATTCACTAGTAGGAGTGAGAAAAACATCACGGGGTGGTGTGAATCAGAGGGCCTGAATTAGCATATTCTGTGAGTGGCAATGTAGGATGGAGAAAAGCATCACCCCGTAGTTAGCAAGGTGAGGTCAGGAAACATGCTGTGGCAATGTAGGATAGGTTTCTGTAAAACATTGTGGGGTGGTGCGCATTGTACGGGTTTCTAACAGGCCATTCACTAGTAGGAGTGAGAAAAAACATCATGGGGTGGTGTGAATTCGAGGGCCTGAATTAGATTAGACAGTGAGTGGCAATGTAGGATCTAGCAAAGCAAGATGGGGCGGTGAGCATGGGGAGGTCAGGAAACAAGAAGTGGCAATGTAGGATAGACTTATGAAAAACGTCGCGGGGTGGTACTCTTTGTAAGGTTTTCTAACAGGCCATTCACTAATAGCAGTGAGACAAACATCACGGAGTGATGTGAATAAGAAGGCCTGAATTAGGATAGGCAGTGAGAGGCAATGTAGAATGGGGAAACCACCACGGGGTGGTCAGCATGGGGAGGTCAGGAAACATTCGGTGGCAATGTAAGATGGATTTCTGAAAACCATCGCGGTGTGGTGCGCAAGATAAGGGTTTCTAACAGGACATTCACTAGTAGGAGTGAGAAAAACATCATGGGGTGGTGTGAATAGGAGGGCCTGAATTAGATTAGGCAGTGTGTGGTAATGTAGGATGGAGAAAAGCAAGAAGCCGTGGTGAACTTGGGGAGGTCAGGAAACATGCAGTGACAATGTAGGATAGGTTTCTGAAAAACATCGCGGGGTGGTGCGCATTGTAAGGGTTTCTAACAGGACATTCACAAGTAGGAGTGAGAAAAACATCACAGGGTTTTTGAATAGGAGGGCCTGAATTAGAAAAGCCAGTGAGGGGCAATGTAGGATGGAGAAAAGCACCAAGGGGTGGTCAGCATTGGGAGGTCAGGAAACATGCAGTGGCAATGTATGATAGGTTTCTGAAAAACATCATGGGGTGGTGCACATTGTAAGGGTTTCTAACAGGCCATTCACTAGTAGGAGTGAGAAAAACATCATGGGGTGGTGGGAATCGGAGGGCCTGAATTAGATTAGGCAGTGAGTGTCAATGTAGGATTTAGCCAAGCAAGACGGGGCGATGAGCATGGTGAGGTCAGGAAACATGAAGTGGCAATGTAGGATAAACTTCTGCAAAACATCGCGGGGTGGTGCGCATTGTAAGGGTTTCTAACAGGACATTCACTAGTAGGAGTGAGAAAAACATCATGGGGTGGTGTGAATCAGAATGCCTGAATTAGGATAGGCAGTGAGTGGCAATGAAGAATGGAGAAAAGCACCACGGGGTGGTCAGCATGGGGAGGTCAGGAAACATCCGTTGGCCATGCAGGATAGGTTTTTGAAAAACATCTCTGGGTGGTGCGCATTGTAAGGGTTTCTAACAGGCCATTCACTAGTAGGAGTGAGAAAAACATCACGGGGTGGTGTGAATTGGGCGGGCTATATTAGAATAGGCAGTGAGTGGCAATGTAGGATCTAGCAAAGTAAGACGGGCGGTGAGAATGGGGTGGTCAGGAAACATGAAGTGGCAATGTAGGATAGGTTTCTGAAAAACATCTCGGGTTGGTGTGCATTGTAAAGGTTTCTAACAGGCAATTCACTAGTAGGAGTGAGAAAATCAGAATGGGGTGGTGTGAATCGTAGGACCTGAATTAGCATAGGCAGTGTGTGGCAATGTAGGATGGAGAAAATCACGACGGGGTAGTCAGCATGTTCAGGTCAGGAAACATGCGGTGGCAATGTAGGATAAGTTTCTGAAATACATCGCGAGGTGGCGCGCACTGTAAAGGTTTGTTACAGGCCATTCAATAGTAGGAGTGAGAAAAACATCATGGGGTGGTGTGAATAGGAGGGCCTGAATTAGATTAGGCAGTGTGTGGTAATGTAGGATGGAGAAAAGCAAGAAGCCGTGGTGAGCATGGGGAGGTCAGGAAACATGCAGTGACAATGTAGGATAGGGTTCTGAAAAACATGGTGGGGTGGTGTGCATTGTAAGGGTTTCTACCAGGCCATTCACAAGTAGGAGTGAAAAAAACATCACAGGGGGGTGTGAGTCAGAGGGCCTAAGTTAGAATAGCCAGTGTGTGGCAATGTAGGATGGAGAAAAGCACCAAGGGTGGTCAGCATTGGGAGGTCAGGAAATATGCGGTGGCAATGTAGGATAGGTTTCTGAAAAACATCGCGGTGTGGTGCGCATTGTATGGTTTTCTAACAGGCCATTCACAGGTAGGAGTGAGAAAAACATCACAGGGGGGTGTGAATCAGAGGGCCTGAATTAGCATAGGCAGTGAGTGGCAATGTAGGATGGAGAAAGGCATCACCCCGTAGTTAGCAAGGCGAGGTAAGGAAACATGCGGTGCCAATATAGGATAGGTTTCTGAAAAACATCGCGGGGTGGTGCACATTGTAAGGGATTCTAACTGGCCATTCACAGGTAGGAGTGTGAAAAATATCATGGGGTGGTGTGAATCGGAGGGCCTAAATTTGATTAGGCAGTGAGTGGCAGTGTAGGATCTAGCAAAGCAAGACGGGGCGGTGAGCATGTGGAGGTCAGGAAACATGAAGTGGCAATGTTGGATAGGTTTCTGAAAAACATCTCTCGCTGGTGCGCATTGTAAGGGTTTCTAACAGGGCATTCAGTAGTAGGAGTGAGAAAAACATCACGGGGTGGTGTGAATCGGAGGACCTGAATTAGGATAGGCAGTGTGTGGCCATGTAGGATGGAGAAAATCACCACGGGGTATTCAGCATATGGAGGTCAGGAAACATGCGGGGCCAATGTAGGATAGGTTTCCGAAAAACTTCGCATGGTGGTGCGCACTGTAAATTTTCTTACAGGCCATTCACTAGGAGGAGTGAGGAAAACATCATGGGGTGGTGTGAATTGAGGGCCTGAATTAGATTAGGCAGTGTGTAGTAATGTAGGATGGAGAAAGGCAAGAAGCCGTGTTGAGCATGGTGAGGTCAGGAAACATGCAGGGACAATGTAGGATAGGTTTCTGAAAAACATCGCAGGGTGGTGTGCATTGTAAGGGTTTCTAACAGGCCATTCACAAGTAGGAGTTAGAAAAACATCACAGGGGGGTGTGAGTCGGAGGGCCTATGTTAGAATAACCAGTTAGTGGCAATGTAGGATGGAGAAAAGCACCACGGGATGGTCAGCATGGGGAGGTCAGGAAACATGCGGTGGCAATGTAGCATACCTTTGTGAAAAACATAGCGGGGTGGTGCACATTGTAAGGGTTTCTAACAGGCCATTCACTAGTAGGAGTGAGAAAAACATCACGGGGTGGTGTGAATCAGAGGGCCTGAATTAGAATAGGCATTGAGTGGAAATGTAGGATGGAGAAAAGCACCACGGGATGGTCAGCATGGGCAGGTCAGGAAACATGCAGTGGCAATGTAGGAGAGGTTTCTGCAAAACATCAAGAGGTGGTGCGCTTTGTAAGGGTTTCTAACAGGCCATTCACTAGTAGGAGTGATAAAAACATCACGGGGTGGTGTGAATCAGAGGGTCTGAATTACGATAGGCAGTGAGTGGCAATGTAAGATATAGAAAGGCCACGGGACGGTCAGCATGGGGAGGTCAGGAAACATGCGGTAGCAATGTAGAATAGGTTTCTGAAAATCATCGCGGTGTGGTGCGCATTGTAAGGGTTTCTAACAGGCCATTCACTAGTAGGAGTGAGAAAAACATCATGGGGTTTTGTGAATCAGAGGGCCTGAATTTGATTAGGCAGTGAGTGGCAGTGTAGGATCCAGCAAAGCAAGACGGGGTGGTGAGCATGGGGAGGTCAGGAAACATGAATGGCAATGTAGGATAGGTTTCTTGAAAACATCGCGTGGTGGTGCGAATTGTAAGAGTTTCTAACAGGCCATTCACTAATAGGAGTGAGAAAAACATCACGGGGTGGTGTGAATCAGAGGACCTTAATTAGGATAGGCAGTGTGTGGCAATGTAGGATGGAGAAAAGAACCACGGGGTAGTCAGAATCGGGAGGTCAGGAAACATGCCGTGGCAATGTAGGATAGGATTCTGAAAAACTTCTCTGGGTGGTGCGCATTGTAAGGGTTTCTGAAAGGCCATTCACTAGTAGAAGTGAGAAAAACATCATGGGGTGGTGTGAATTCGAAGGCCTGAATTAGATTAGACAGTGAGTGGCAATGTAGGATCTAGCAAAGCAAGATGGGGCGGTGAGCATGGGGAGGTCAGGAAACAAGAAGTGGCAATGTAGGATAGACTTATGAAAAACGTCGCGGGGTGGTACTCTTTGTAAGGTTTTCTAACAGGCCATTCACTAGTAGCAGTGAGACAAACATCACGGAGTGATGTGAATCAGAAGGCCTGAATTAGGATAGGAAGTGAGTGGCAATGTAGAATGGGGAAACCACCACGGGGTGGTCAGCATGGGGAGGTCAGGAAACATGCGGTGGCAATGTAGAATAGGTTTCTGAACAACATTGCGGGTGGTGCGCATTGTAAGGTTTGCTAACAGGCAATTCACTAGTAAGAGTGAGGAAAACATCACGGGGTGGTGTGAATCAGAGGTCCTGAATTAGCATAGGCAGTGATTGGCAATTAAGGATGGGGAAAAGCACCACGGGGTGGTCAGAATGGGGAGGTCATTAAACATGTGGTGGCAATGTAGGATAGGTTTCTGAAAAACATCGCGGGGTGAGGCGCATTGTAAGAGTTTCTAACAGGCCATTCACTAGTAAGAGTGAGAAAAACATCATGGGGTGGTGAGAATCGGAGTGTCTGAATTAGGATAGGCAGTGAGTGGCAATGTAGGATGGAGAAAAGCACCACAGGCTATTCAGCATGGGGAGCTCAGCAAACATGCGGTGGCAATGAAGGATAGGTTTCTGAAAAACATCGCGGGGTGGTGCGCATTGTAAGGGTTTCTAACAGGCCTTTCTCTAGTAGGAGTGTTAAAAACATCACGGGGTCGTTTGCTTCAGAGGGCCTGAAATAGGATAGGCAGTGAGTGGCAATGAAGGATGGAGAAAAGCACCTCGGGTTGGTCAGCATGGGAAGGTCAGAAAACATGCGGTGGCAATGAAGGATAGGTTTCTGAAAAACATCTCGGGGTGGTGCGCATTGTAAGGGTTTCTAACAGGCCATTCACTAGTAGGAGTGAGAAAAACATCACGGGGTGGTGTGAATCGGTGGGCCTGAATTAGCATAGGCAGTGATTGGCAATGTAGGATGGGGAAAAGCACCACGGCGTGGTCAGACTGGGGAGGTCAGGAAGCATGCGGTGGCAATTTAGGATAGGTTTCTGAAACACATCGCGGAGTGGTGCGCATTGTAAGGGTTGCTACAAGGCCATTCACTGGTAGGATAGAGAAAAAGTTCCCGGGGTGGTGTCAATCGGAGGGCCTGTATTAGGATAGGCAGTGAGTGGCAATGTATTTTGGAGAAAAGCACCACGGGTTGGTCAGCATGGGGAGGTCAGGAAACATGCGGTAGCAGTGTAGCATGGGTTTCTGAAAAACATTGCGTGGTAGTGCGCATTGTAAGGGTTTCAAACAGGCCATTCACTAGTAGGAGTGAGAAAATCATCGCGGAGTGGTGTGTAACCTTGGGCCTAAATTAGGATAGGCAGTGAGTGGCAATGTAGGATACAGAAAAGCACCACGGGGTGGTCAGCATGGGTAGATCAGGAAATATGCGGTGGCAATATAGGATATGTTCCTGTAAAAAATCGCGGGGTGTTGCGCATTGTAAGGTTTTCTTATAGGTCATTCACTAGTA
This sequence comes from Cavia porcellus, assembly GCF_034190915.1. Classification (NCBI taxonomy): domain Eukaryota; kingdom Metazoa; phylum Chordata; class Mammalia; order Rodentia; family Caviidae; genus Cavia; species Cavia porcellus. The sequence continues at coordinate 9,313,842 of NW_026947518.1, forward strand.
GGAGTGAGAAAAACATGACTGGGTGGTGTGAATCGGAGGGCCTGAGTTAGATTAGGCAGTGAGTGGCAATGTAAGATCTAGCAAAGCAAGAGGGGGCGGTGAGCATTGGGAGGTCAGGAAACATGCAGTGGCAATGTAGGATAGCTTTCTGAAAAACTTCGCGGGGTGGTGCGAATTGTGAGGGTTTGGAACAGACAATTCACTAGTAGGAGTGAGAAAAACATCACGGGGTGGTATGAATCGGAGGGGCTGAATTAGGATAGGCAGTGTGTGGCAATGTAGGATGGAGAAAAGCACCACGGGTGGTCAGCATGGGGAGATCGGGAAACATGAGGTCGCAATGTAGGATAGGTTTCTAAAAAATATCTCGGGGTGGTGCGCAATGTAAGGGTTTCCAACAGAACCTTCACTAGTAGGAGTGTGAAAAGCATCACAGGAGGGTGTGAATTGGAGGGCCTAAATTCGGATAGGCAGTGAGTGGCAATGTAGGATGGAGAAAACAACAATTGGTGGTCAACACTGGGAGGTCAGGAAACATGCGGTGGCAATGTAGGATAGGTTTCTGAACAACATCGGGGGTGGTGCGCATTGTAAGGTTTGCTATCAGGCCATTCACTAGTAAGAGTGAGGAAAACATCACGGGGTGGTGTGAATCAGAGGTCCTGAATTAGCATAGGCAGTGATTGGCAATGTAGGATGGGGAAAAGCACCACGGGGTGGTCAGAATGGGGAGGTCATTAAACATGTGGTGGCAATGTAGGATAGGTTTCTGAAAAACATCGCGGGGTGAGGCGCATTGTAAGAGTTTCTAACAGGCCATTCACTAGTAGGAGTGAGAAAAACATCATGGGGTGGTGTGAATCGGAGTGTCTGAATTAGGATAATCAGTGAGTGGCAATGTAGGATGGAGAAAAGCACCACAGGCTATTCAGCATGGGGAGCTCAGCAAACATGCGGTGGCAATGTAGGATAGGTTTCTGAAAAACATCGCGGGGTAGTGCGCATTGTAAGGGTTTCTAACAGGCCTTACACTAATAGGAGTGTTAAAAACGTCACGGGGTCGTTTGCTTCAGAGGGCCTGAAATAGGATAGGCAGTGAGTGGCAATGTAGGATTTAGAAAAGCATCACAGGGTATTTAGCATGGGGTGGTCAGGAAACATGCGTTGGAATGTAGAATAGGTTTCTATAAAACATCACGTGGTGGTGCGCATTGTAAGGGTTTCTAACAGGCCATTCACTAGTAGGAGTGAGAAAAACATCATGAGGTGGTGTGAAATGGAGGGCCTGAATTAGATTAGGCAGTGAGTGGTAATGTATAATGGAGTAATGCAAGACGGCGTGATGAGCATGGGAAGTTCAGGAAACATGCAGTGGCAATGTAGGATAGGTTTCTGAAAAACATCGAGGGTTGGTGTGCATTGTAAGGGTTTCTAACAGGCCATTCACAAGTAGGAGTGAGAAAAACATCACAGGGGGGTGTGAGTCAGAGGGCCTAAGTTAGAATAGCCAGTGAGTGGCAACGTAGGATGGAGTAAAGCACCAAGGGTGGTCAGCACTGGGAGGTCAGGAAATATGCGGTGGCAATGTTGGATAGGTTTCTGAAAAATATTGAGGGGTGGTGTGCATTGTAAGGGTTTCTAACAGGCCATTCACAAGTAGGAGTGAGAAAAACATCACAGGGGGGTGTGAATCAGAGGGCCTGAATTAGCATAGGCAGTGAGTGGCAATGTAGGATGGAGAAAGGCATCACCCCGTAGTTAGCAAGGCGAGGTAAGGAAACATGAGGTGCCAATGTAGGATAGGTTTCTGAAAAACATTGCGGGGTGGTGCACATTGTAAGGGGTTCTAAAAGGCCATTCAATAGTATGAGTGAGAAAAACATCATGGGGTGGTGTGAATCGGAGGGCCTAAATTTGATTAGGCAGTGAGTTGCAGTGTAGGATCTAGCAAAGCAAGACGGGGCGGTGAGCATGTGGAGGTCAGGAAACATGCAGTGGCAATGTTGGATACGTTTCTGAAAAACATCTCTGGGTGGTGCGCATTGTAAGGATTTCTAACAGGACATTCACTAGTAGGAGTGAGCAAAACATCACGGGGTGGTGTGAATCGGAGGACATGAATTAGCATAGGCAGTGTGTGGCCATGTAGGATGGAGAAAAGCACCACGGGATGGTCAGCATGGGGAGGTCAGGAAACATGCGGTCGCAATGTAGGATAGGTTTCAGAAAAACATCGCGGGGTGGTGCGCATTGTAAGGGTTTCTAACAGGCCATTCACTAGTAGGAGTGAGAAAAACATATCGGGGTGGTGTGAATTGGGGGCCTGTATAAGGATAGGCAGTGAGTGGCAATGTAGGATGGAGAAAAGTACTACGGGGTGGTCAGCATGGGGTGGTCAGGAAACCTGCAGTGGCATTGTATGATACGTTTCTGAAAAACATCGAGGGGTAGTGCGCATTGTAAGGGTTTCTAACAGGCCATTCACTATTAGGAGTGAGAAAAACAGAATGGGGTGGTGTGAATTGGAGGAACTGAATTACGATAGGCAGTGAGTGGCAATGTACGATGGAGAAAAGCACCACTGGGTGGTCAGCATTGGGAGGTCAGGAAACATCCGTTGGCCATGTAGGATATATTTCTGAAAAACATCTCAGTGTGTTGAGCATTGTTAGGGTTTCTAAGAGGCCATTCACTAGTAGGAGTGAGAAAAACATCACAAGGTGGTGTGAATCCGAGGGCCTGATAGAGGATAGGAGTGAGTGGCAATGTAGGATGGAGAAAAGCACCACGGGGTGGTCAGCATGGTGAGTTCAGGAAACATGCGGTGGTAAAGTAGGATACGTTTCTGAAAAACATCGCGGGGTGGTGTGCATTGTAAGGGTTTCTACCAGGCCATTCATTAGTAGGAGTGAGAAAAACATCACGGGGTGGTGTGAATCAGAGGGCCTGAATTAGAATAGGCATTGAGTGGCATTGTAGGATGGAGAAAAGCAAGACAGGGTGGTTAGCATGGGGAGGTCAGGCAACATGCAGTGGCAATGTAGCATAGGTTTGTGAAAAACATAGCGGGGTGGTGCACATTGTAAGGGTTTCTAACAGGCCATTCAGTAGTAGGAGTGAGAAAAACATCACGGGGTGGTGTGAATCGGAAGGCCTGAATTAAAATAGGCATTGAGTGGCAATGTAGGATAGAGAAAAGCACCACAGGATGGTCAGCATGGGCAGGTCAGGAAACATGCGGTGGCAATGTAGGATAGGTTTCTGAAAAACATCAAGCGGTGGTGCGCGTTGTAAGGGTATCTAACAGGCCATTCACTAGTAGCAGTGAGACAGTCTTCACAGAGTGAGGTGAATATGAAGGGCTGAATTAGGTTAGGCAGTGAATGGCTATGTAGGATGGAGAAAAGCACCACGGGATGGTCAGCATGGGGAGGTCAGGAAACATGCAGTGGCAATGTAGGATAGGTTTCTGAAAACCATCCCGGTGTATTGCGCATTGTAAGGGTTTCTAACAGGCCATTCACTAGTAGGTCTGAGAAAAACATCATGGGGTGGTGTGAATCAGAGGGCCTGAATTTGATTAATCAGTGAGTGGCAGTGTAGGATCTTGCAAAGCAAGACGGGGCGGTGAGCATGGTGAGGTCAGGAAACACGAAGTGGCAAGGTAGGATAGGTTTCTGAAAAACATCGCGTGGTGGTGCGCATTGTAAGGGTTTCTAACAGGCCATTCACTAGTCGGAGTGAGAAAAACATCATGGGGTGGCGTGAATCGGAGGGCCTGAATTACGATAGGCAGTGAGTCACAATGTAGGATACAGAAAATCACCACGGGTTGGTCAGCATGTGGAGGTTAGGAAACATGCGGTGGCAATGTAGCATAGGTTTCTAAAAAACATAGCAGGCTGGTGCGCATTGTAAATGTTTCGAAGAGGCCATTCACTAATAGGAGTGAGAAAAACATCACGGGGTGGTGTGAATCTAGGGGCCTGTATTTGGATAGGCAGTGAGTGGCAATGTAGGATGGGGAAAAGCACCACGGGGTGCTCAGCATGGGGAGGTCAGGAAACATCCGTTGGCCATGTAGGATAGTTTTCTGAAAAACATTTCAGGGTGGTCAGCATTGTAAGGTTTTTTAACAGGCGATTCACTAGTAGGAGTGAGAAAAACATCACGGGGTGGTGTGATTTGGAGGGCCTGAATTAGAATAGGCATTGAGTGGCAATGTAGGATGGAGAAAACCAAGAAGGGGTGGTTAGCATGGGGAGGTCAGGCAACATGCAGTGGCAATGTAGCATTGGTTTCTGAAAAACATAGCGGGGTGGTGCACATTGTAAGGTTTTCCAACAGGCCATTCACTAGTAGGAGGGAGAAAAACATCATGGGGTGGTGTGAATCGGAAGGCCTGAATTAGAATAGGCATTGAGTGGCAATGTAGGATGGAGAAAAGCACCACAGGGTGGTCAGCATGGGGAGGTTAGGAAACATGTGGTGGCAATGTTTCATAGGTTTCTGAAAAACATAGCGGGCTGGTGCGCATTGTAAGGGTTTCTAACGGGCGATTCACTAATAGGAGTGAGAAAAACATCACATGGTGGTGTGAATCGGAGTGCCTGAATTAGAATAGGCATTGAGTGGCAATGTATGATCGAGAAAAGCGAGACGGGGTGGTTAGCATGGGGAGGTCAGGAAACATGCAGTTTTAATGTAGGATAGGTTTCTGAAAAACATTTCAGTGTGGTGTGCATTGTAAGTGTTTGTAACAGGCCATTCACTAGTAGGAGTGAAAAAAACATCACGGGTTGTGTGAATCAGAGGGCCTAAATTAGAATAGGCATTGAGTGCCAATGTAGGATGGAGAAAAGCACCACGGGTTATTCAGAATGAAGAGGTCAGGAAACATACGGTGGCAATGTAGAATAGGTTTCTGATAAACATCAAGAGGTGTTGCGCATTGTAAGGGTTTCTAACAGGCCATTCACTAGTAGGAGTGAGAAAAACATCATGGGGTTGTGTGAATCGCAGGGCCTCAATTAGATTAGACAGTGAGTGGCAATGTAGGATCGAGCAAATCAAGACGTGGCAGAGCATGGGGAGGTCAGGATACATGAAGTGGCAATGTAGGATAGGTTTCTGGAAAACGTGGCGGGGTGGTGCGCATTGCAAGGGTTTCCTACAGGCCATTCACTAGTAGGAGTGAGAAAAACAGAACGGGGAGGTGTGAATCGGAGGACCTGAATTAGCATAGGCAGTGAGTAGCAATGTAGGATGGAGAAAAGCACCACAGGGTGGTCAGCATGGGGAGGTCAGGAAATATCCGGTGGCCATGTACGATAGGATTCTGAAAAACATCTCTGGGTTGTGCGCATGGTAAGGGTTTCTAACAGGCCATTCACTAGTAGGAGTGAGAAAAACATCACGGAGTGATGTGCATCGGAAGGCCTGAATTAGGATAGGCATTGAGTGGCAATGTAGGAAGGAGAAGCACAACTGGGTGGTCAGCATGGGGAGGTCAGGAAACATGCGGTGGCAATGTAGCATACGTTAGTGAAAAACTTAGCGGGGTGGTCACATTGTAAGGGTTTCTAACAGGCCATTCACTAGTAGGAGTGAGAAAAACATCATGGGGTGGTGTGAATAGGAGGGCCTGAATTACATTAGGCAGTGTGTGGTAATGTACGATGGAGAAAAGCAAGAAGCCGTGGTGAGCATGGGGAGGTCACAAAACATGCAGTGACAATGTAGGATAGGTTTCTGAAAAACATCGCGGGGTGGTGTGCATTGTAAGGTTTTCTTACAGGCCATTCACAAGTAGGAGTGAGAAAAATATCACAGTGGGTGTGAGTCGGAGGGCCTAAGTTAGAATAGCCAGTGAGTGGCAATGTAGGATGGAGAAAAGCACCAGGGGTGGTCAGCATTGGGAGGTCAGGAAATATGCGGTGGCAATGTAGGATAGGTTTCTGAAAAACATCGCGGTGTGGTGCACATTGTATGGTTTTTCAACAGGCCATTCACTAGTAGGAGTGAGAAAAACATCACGGGGTGGTGTGAATCAGAGGGCCTGAATTAGCATAGGCAGTGAGCGGTAATGTAGGATGAAGAAAAGCATCACCCCGTATTTAGCAAGGCGTGATCAGGAAACATGCGGGGCAAATGTAGGATAGGTTTCTGAAAAACATCGCGGGGTGGTGTGCATTGTAAGGGTTTCTAACAGGCCATTCACAAGTAGGAGTGAGAAAAACATCACAGGGGGGTGTGAGTCAGACGGCCTAAGTTATAATAGCCAGTGAGTGGCAATGTAGGATGGAGTAAAGCACCAAGAGTGGTCAGCACTGGGAGGTCAGCAAATATGCGGTGGCAATGTAGGATAGGTTTCTGAAAAACATCGCGGGGTGGTGCGCATTGTATGGTTTTCTAACAGGCCATTCACAAGTAGGAGTGAGGAAAACATAACAGGGGGGTTTGAATCATAGGGCCTGAATTAGCATAGGCAGTGAGTGGCAATGTAGGATGGAGAAAGGCATCACCCCGTAGTTAGCAAGGCGAGGTAAGGAAACATGTGGTGCCAATGTAGGATAGGTTTCTGAAAAACATTGCGGGGTGGTGCACATTGTAAGGGGTTCTAACGGGCCATTCACTAGTAGGAGTGAGAAAAACATCATGGGGTGGTGTGAATTGGGGATAGGCAGTGAGTGGCAATGTAGGATGGAGAAAAGTACTACGGGGTGGTCAGCATGGGGTGGTCAGCAAACATGCAGTGGCATTGTATGATAGGTTTCTGAAAAACATCGAGGGGTGGTGCGCATTGTAAGGGTTTCTAACAGGCCATTCACTATTAGGAGTGAGAAAAACATCATGGGGTGGTGTGAATTGGAGGGCCTGAATTAGATATGGCAGTGAGTGGCAATGTAGGATCTAGCAAACAAGATGGGGCGGTGAGCATGCGGAGGTCAAGAAACATGAAGTGGCAATGTTGGATAGGTTTCTGAAAAACATGGTGGGGTGGTGCACATTGTAAGGGTTTCTAACAGGAAATTCACTAGTAGGAGTGAGAAAAACAGAATGGGGTGCTGTGAATCGGAGGACCTGAATTACGATAGGCAGTGAGTGGAAATGTACGATGGAGAAAAGCACCACGGGGTGGTCAGCATGGGGAGGTCAGGAAACATCCGTTGGCCATGTAGGATATATTTCTGAAAAACATCTCAGGGTGGTGAGCATTGTTAGGTTTTCTAAGAGGCCATTCAATAGTAGGAGTGAGAAAAACATCACGAGGTGGTGTGAATCGGAGGGCCTGATATAGGATAGGATTGAGTGGCAATGTAGGATGGAGAAAAGCACCACGGGGTGGTCAGCATGTTGAGTTCAGGAAACATGCGGTGGTAAAGTAGGATACGTTTCTGAAAAACATCGCGGGGTGGTGCGCATTGTAAGAGTTTTTAACAGGCGATTCACTAGTAAGAGTGAGAAAAACATCACGGGGTGGTGTGAATCAGAGGGCCTGAATTAGATATGGCAGTGAGTGGCAATGTAGGATCTAGCAAAGCAAGACGGGGCGGGGAGCATGCGGAGGTCAGGAAACATGAAGTGGCAATGTTCGATAGGTTTCTGAAAAACATGGTGGGGTGGTGCACATTGTAAGGGTTTCTAACAGGCCATTCACTATTAGGAGTGAGAAAAACAGAATGGGGTGGTGTCAATCGCAGGACCTGAATTACGATAGGCAGTGAGTGGTAATGAACGATGGAGAAAAGTACCACAGAGTGGTCAGTATGGGGAGGTCAGGAAACATCCGTTGGCCATGTAGGATATATTTTTGAAAAACATCTCAGGGTGGTGAGCATTGTTAGGGTTTCTAAGAGGCCATTCACTAGTAGGAGTGAGAAAAACATCACGGGGTGGTGTAAAACGGAGTGTCTGAACTAGATTAGGCAGTGAGTGGTAATGTAGAATGGAGAAAAGCAAGATGGCGTGGTGAGCATGGGGAGTTCAGAAACATGAAGTGGCAATGTAGGATAGGTTACTGAAAAACATCGCGGGGTGGTGCGCATTGTAAGGGTTTCTAACAGGCCATTCACTAGTAGGAGTGAGAAAAACATTCCCGGGTGGTGTGAATCGCAGTGTCTCAATTAGGATAGGCAGTGAGTGGCAATGTAGGATTTAGAAAAGCATCACAGGTTATTCAGCATGGGGTGGTCAGGAAACATGCGTTGGAATGTAGAATAGGTTTCTATAAAACATCGCGTGGTGGTGCGCATTGTAAGGGTTTCTAACAGGCCATTCACTAGTAGGAGTGAGAAAAACATCATGAGGTGGTGTGAAATGGAGGGCCTGAATTAGATTAGGCAGTGAGTGGTAATGTATAATGGAGTAATGCAAGACGGCGTGGTGAGCATGGGGAGTTCAGGAAGCATGCAGTGGCAATGTAGGATAGGTTTCTGAAAAACATCGCGTGGTCCTGGGCATTGTAAGGGTTTCTATCAGGCCTTTCACTAGTAGGAGTGATAAAAACGTCACGGGGTGGTTTGCTTCGGAGGGTCTGAAATAGGATAGGCAGTGTGTGGCAATGTAGGATGGAGAAAAGCACCCCGGGTTGGTCAGCATGGGGAGGTCAGGAAACATGCGGTGGCAATGTAGGATAGGTATCTGAAAAACATCGCGGGAAGGTGCGCATTGTAAGTGTTTCTAACAGGCCATTCACTAGTAGGAGTGAGAAAAACAAACGGGGTGGTGTGAACCAGAGGGCCTGAATTAGCATAGGCAGTGAGTGGCAATGGAGGGTGGAGAAGAGCACCACGGGGTGGTCAGCATGGGAAGGTCAGGAAACATGCGGTGGCAATGTAGGATAGGTTACTGAAACACATCGCGGAGTGGTGCGCATTGTAAGGGTATCTAAAAGGCCATTCCCTGGTAGGATAGAGAAAAAGTTCCCGGGGTGGTGTCAATTGGAGGGCCTGTATTAGGATAGGCAGTGAGTGGCAATGTAGTTTGGAGAAAAGCACCTCGGGGTGGTCAGCATGGGGAGGTCAGGAAACATGCGGTAGCAGTTTAGCATGGGTTTCTGAAAAACATTCCGTGGTGGTGCGCATTGTAAGGGTTTCAAACAGGCCATTCACTAGTAGGGGTGAGAAAATCATCGCGGAGTGGTGTGTAACCTTGGGCCTAAATTAGGATAGGCAGTGAGTGGCAATGTAGGATACAGAAAAGCACCACGGGGTGGTCAGCATGGGTAGGTCAGGAAATAGGCAGTGGCAATGTAGGATATGTTCCTGTAAAAAATCGCGGGGTGTTGCGCATTGTAAGGTTTTCTTATAGGTCATTCACTAGTAGGAGTGAGAAAAACATGACTGGGTGGTGTGAATCGGATGGCCTGAGTTAGATTAGGCAGTGAGTGGCAATGTAAGATCTAGCAAAGCAAGAGTGGGCGGTGAGCATTGGGAGGTCAGGAAACATGCAGTGGCAATGTAGGATAGCTTTCTGAAAAACATCGCGGGGTGGTGCGAATTGTGAGGGTTTGGAACAGAGAATTCACAAGTAGGAGTGAGAAAAACATCACGGGGTGATATGAATCAGAGGGCCTGAATTAGGATAGGCAGTGTGTGGCAATGTAGGATGGAGAAAAGCACCACGGGTGGTCAGCATGGGGAGATCGGGAAACATGAGGTCGCAATGTAGGATAGGTTTCTTAAAAATATCTCGGGGTGGTGCGCAATATAAGGGTTTCTAACTGACCCTTCACTAGTAGGAGTGTGAAAAGCATCACAGGAGGGTGTGAATTGGAGGGCCTGAATTCGGATAGGCAGTGAGTGGCAATGTAGGATGGAGAAAACAACAAGTGGTGGTCAGCACTGGGGGGTCAGGAAACATGCGGTGGCAATGTAGGATAGGTTTCTGAACAACATCGGGGGTGGTGCACATTTTAAGGTTTGCTAACAGGCCATTCACTAGTAAGAGTGAGGAAAACATCACGGGGTGGTGTGAATGAGAGGTCCTGAATTAGCAAAGGCAGTGATTGGCAATGTAGGATGGGGAAAAGCACCACGGGGAGGTCAGAATGGGGAGGTCATTAAACATGTGGTGGCAATGTAGGATAGGTTTCTGAAAAACATCGCGGGGTGAGGCGCATTGTAAGAGTTTCTAACAGGCCATTCACTAGTAGGAGTGAGAAAAACATCATGGGGTGGTGTGAATCAGAGTGTCTGAATTAGGATAGGCACTGAGTGGCAATGTAGGATGGAGAAAAGCACCACAGGCTATTCAGTATGGGGAGCTCAGCAAACATGCGGTATCAACGTAGGATAGGTTTCTGAAAAACATCTCGTAGTGGTGCGCATTGTAAGGGTTTCTAACAGGCCTTTCACTAGTAGGAGTGTTAAAAACGTCACGGGGTGGTTTGCTTCGGAGGGCCTGAAATAGGATAGGCAGTGAGTGGCAATGAAGGATGGAGAAAAGCACCTTGGGATGGTCAGCATGGGAAGGTCAGAAAACATGTGGTGGCAATGAAGGATAGGTTTCTGAAAAACATCTCGGGGTGGTGCGCATTGTAAGGGTTTCCATCAGGCCATTCACTAGTAGGAGTGAGAAAAACATCACGGGGTGGTGTGAATCGGTGGGCCTGAATTAGCATAGGCAGTGATTGGCAATGTAGGATGGGAAAAGCACCACGGCGTGGTCAGACTGGAGAGGTCAGGAAACATGCGGTGGCAATGTAGGATAGGTTTCTTAAAAGCATGGAGGGGTGGTTCGCATTGTAAGGTTTTCTAACAGGCCATTCACTAGTAGGAGTGAGAAAAGCATCAACGGGTGGTGTGAATCGCAGTGTCTGAATTAGGATAGGCAGTGAGTGGCAATGTAGGATTTAGAAAAGCATCACAGGGTATTTAGCATGGGGTGGTCAGGAAACATGCGTTGGTATGTAGAATAGGTTTCTATAAAACATCGCGTGGTGGTGCGCATTGTAAGGGTTTCTAACAGGCCATTCACTAGTAGGAGTGAGAAAAACATCATGAGGTGGTGTGAAATGGAGGGCCTGAATTAGATTAGGCAGTGAGTGGTAATGTATAATGGAGTAATGCAAGACAGCGTGGTGAGAATGGGGAGTTCAGGAAACATGCATTGGCAATGTAGGATAGGTTACTGAAAAACATCGCGGGGTGGTGCGCATTGTAAGGGTTTCTAACAGGCCATTCACTAGTAGGAGTGAGAAAAACATCACCGGGTGGTGTGAATCGCAGTGTCTCAATTAGTATAGGCAGTGAGTGGCAATGTAGGATTTAGAAAAGCATCACAGGTTATTCAGCATGGGGTGGTCAGGAAACATGCGTTGGAATGTAGAATAGGTTTCTATAAAACATCGCGTGGTGGTGCGCATTGTAAGGGTTTCTAACAGGCCATTCACTAGTAGGAGTGAGAAAAACATCACGGGGTGGTGTGAATCGGTGGGCCTGAATTAGCATAGGCAGTGATTGGCCATGTAGGATGGGGAAAAGCACCACGGCGTGGTCAGACTGGGGAAGTCAGGAAACATGCGGTGGCAATGTAGGATAGGTTTCTGAAAAGCATGGAGGGGTGGTGCGCATTGTAAGGGTTTCTAACAGGCCATTCACTAGTAGGAGTGAGAAAAGCATCACCGTGTGGTGTGAATCGCAGTGTCTGAATTAGGATAGGCAGTGAGTGGCAATGTAGGATTTAGAAAAGCATCACAGGGTATTTAGCATGGGGTGGTCATGAAACATGCGTTGGAATGTAGAATAGGTTTCTATAAAACATCGCGTGGTGGTGCGAATTGTAAGTGTTTCTAACAGGCCATTCACTAGTAGGAGTGAGAAAAACATCATGAGGTGGTGTGAAATGGAAGGCCTGAATTAGATTAGGCAGTGAGTGGTAATGTATAATGGAGTAATGCAAGACGGCGTGGTGAGCATGGGGAGTTCAGGAAACATGCAGTGGCAATGTAGGATAGGTTTCTGAAAAACATCGAGGGGTGGTGTGCATTGTAAGGGTTTCTAACAGGCCATTCACAAGTAGGAGTGAGAAAAACATCACAGGGTGGTGTGAGTCAGAGGGCCTAAGTTAGAATAGCCAGTGAGTGGCAACATAGGATGGAGTAAAGCACCAAGGGTGGTCAGCACTGGGAGGTCAGGAAATATGCGGTGGCAATGTAGGATAGGTTTCTGAAATACATCGCGGGGTGGGGCGCATTGTATGGTTTTCTAACAGGCCATTCACAAGTAGGAGTGAGAAAAACATCACAGGGGGGTTTGAATCAGAGGGCCTGAATTAGCATAGGCAGTGAGTGGCAATGTAGGATGGAGAAAGGCATCACCCCGTAGTTAGCAAGGCGAGGTAAGGAAACATGTGGTGCCAATGTAGGATAGGTTTCTGAAAAACATTGCGGGGTGGTGCACATTGTAAGGGGTTCTAACAGGCCATTCACTAGTAGGAGTGAGAAAAACATCATGGGGTGGTGTGAATCGGAGGGCCTAAATTTGATTAGGCAGTGAGTGGCAGTGTAGGATCTAGCAAAGCAAGACGGGGTCGTGAGCATGTGGAGGTTAGGAAACATGCAGTGGCAATGTTGGATAGGTTTCTGAAAAACATCTCTGGGTGGTGCGCATTGTAAGGGTTTCTAACAGGCCATTCACTAGTAGGAATGAGAAAAACATCACGGGGTGGCGTGAATTGGAGGACATGAATTAGCATAGGCAGTGTGTGGCCATGAAGGATGGAGAAAAGCACCACGGGATGGTCAGCATGGGGAGCTGAGGAAACATGCGGTGGCAATGTAGGATATGTTTCAGAAAAACATCGCGTGGTTGTGCGCATTGTAAGGGTTTCTAACAGGCCATTCACTAGTAGGAGTTAGAAAAACTTTTCGGGGTGGTGTGAATTGCGGGCCTGTATTAGGATAGGCAGTGAGTGGCAATATAGGATGGAGAAAAGTACTACGGGGTGGTCAGCATGGGGTGGTCAGGAAACATGCAGTGGCATTGTATGATAGGTTTCTGAAAAACATTGAGGGGTGGTGCGCATTGTAAGGGTTTCTAACAGGCCATTCACTATTAGGAGTGAGAAAAACATCATGGGATGGTGTGAATTGGAGGGCCTGAATAAGATATGGCAGTGAGTGGCAATGTAGGATCTAGCAAAGCAAGACATGGCGGTGAGCATGCGGAGGTCAGGAAACATGAAGTGGCAATGTTGGATAGGTTTCTGAAAAACATGGTAGGGTGGTGCACATTGTAAGGGTTTCTAACAGGCCATTTACTAGTAGCAGTGAGAAAAACAGAATGGGGTGGTATGAATCGGAGGACCTGAATTACGATGGGCAGTGAGTGGCAATGTACGATGGAGAAAAGCACCACAGGGTGGTCAGCATGGGGAGGTCAGGAAACATCCGTTGGCCATGTAGGATATATTTCTGAAAAACATCTCAGAGTAGTGAGCATTGTTAGGGTTTCTAAGAGGCCATTCACTAGTAGGAGTGAGAAAAACATCACGAGGTGGTGTGAATCCGAGGGCCTGATATATGATAGGAGTGAGTGGCAATGTAGGATGGAGAAAGGCATCACCGCGTAGTTAGCAAGGCGAGGTAAGGAAACATGCGGTGCCAATGTAGGATAGGTTTCTGAAAAACATCAAGAGGTGGTGCGCGATGTAACATTTCTAACAGGCCATTCACTAGTAGCAGTGAGACAGTCATCACGGAGTGAGGTGAATATGAAGGCCTGAATTAGGTTAGGCAGTGAATGGCTATGAAGGATGGAGAAAAGCACCACGGGATGGTCAGCATGGGGAGGTCAGGAAACATGCGGTGGCAATGTAGCATAGGTTTCAGGAAAACATCGCGGGGTGGTGCTCATTGTACTGGTTTATAACAGGCCATTCACTTGTAGCAGTGATAAAAACATCACGGGGCGGTGTGAATCAGAGGGCCTGAATTCGGATAGGCAGTGAGTGGCAATGTAGGATGGAGAAAAGCACCACGGGATGGTCAGCATGGGGAGGTCAGGAAACATGCAGTGGCAATGTAGGATAGGTTTCTGAAAACCATCCCGGTGTGGTGCGCATTGTAAGGGTTTCTAACAGGCCATTCACTAGTAGGTCTGAGAAAAACATCATGGGGTGGTGTGAATCAGAGGGCCTGAATTTGATTAATCAGTGAGTGGCAGTGTAGGATCTAGCAAAGCAAGACGGGGCGGTGAGCATGGTGAGGTCTGGAAACACGAAGTGGCAAGGTAGGATAGGTTTCTGAAAAACATCGCGTGGTGGTGCGCATTGTAAGGGTTTCTAACAGGCCATTTTCTAGTAGGAGTGAGAAAAACAGCATGGGGTGGCGTGAATCGGAGGGCCTGAATTACGGTAGGCAGTGAGTCACAATGTAGGATACAGAAAATCACCACGGGTTTATCAGCATGTGGAGGTTAGGAAACATGCGGTGGCAATGTAGCATAGGTTTCTGAAAAACATAGCGGGCTGGTGCGTATTGTAAATGTTTCGAAGAGGCCATTCACTAATAGGAGTGAGAAAAACATCACAGGGTGGTGTGAATCTAGGGGCCTGTATTTGGATAGGCAGTGAGTGGCAATGTAGGATGGGGAAAAGCACCACGGGTGCTCAGCATGGGGTGGTCAGGAAACATCCGTTGGCCATGTAGGATAGATTTCTGAAAAACATTTCAGGGTGGTGAGCATTGTAAGAGTTTTTAACAGGCGATTCACTAGTAGGAGTGAGAAAAACATCACGGGGCGGTGTGAATTGGAGGGCCTGAATAAGTATAGACGGTGAGTGGCAATGTAGGATGGATAAAAGCACCATGGGTTATTCAGCATGAGGAGGTCAGGAAACATGCGGTGACAAGGTAAGATAGGTTTCTGAAAAACATCGCTTTGTGCTGCGCATTGTGAGGGTTTCTAACAGGCCCTTCACTAGTAGGAGTGACAAAATCTTCACAGGGGGTTTGAACCCGAGGGCCTGAATTAGGATAGGCAGTGCGTGGCAATGTAGGATGGGAAAAAGCACCACGGGGTGGTCAGAATGGGGAGGTCAGGAGACATGGGGTGGCAATGTAGGATAGGTTTCTGAAAAACATCGCGGGGTGGTACGCATTGTAAGGGTTTCTAGCAGGCCATTCACTAGTAGGAGTGAGAAAAACATCACGGGATGGTGTGAATCTGAGTGTCTGAATTAGGATAGGCAGTGAGTTGCAATGTAGGAAGGAGAAAAGCAACTCAGGGTATTAAGCATGGGGATTTCAGGAAAGATGCGGTGGCAATGTGGGATAGGTTTCTGAAAAACATCGAGGGGTGATGTGCATTGTAAGGGTTTCTAACAGGCCATTCACTAGTAGGAGTTAGAAAAACATAACGGGGTGGTGTGAATCGGAGGGCCTGAATTACGATAGGCAGTGAGTGACAACGTAGGATGGAGAAAAGCACCATTGGGTGGTCAGTATGTGGAGGTCAGGAAACATGGGGTGGCAATATAGGATAGGTTTCTGAAAAACGTCGCGGGGTGGTTCGCATTGTAAGGGTTTCTAACAGGCCATTCACTAGTAGGAGTGTGAAAAACATTACAGGAGGGTGTGAATTGGAGGACCTGAATTCAGATAGGCAGTGAATGGGAATGTAGGATTGAGAAAAGCACCACGGGGTGGTCAGCATTGGGAGGTCAGGAAACATGCAGTGGCAATGTAGGATAGGTTTCTGAAAAACATCGCGGGGTGTTGCGCATTGTAAGGTTTGCTAACAGGCCATTCACTAGTAGGAGTGAGAAAAACATCACGGGGTGGTGTGAATCGGAGTGTCTGAATTAGAATAGGCAGTGATTGGCAATGTAGGATGGGGAAAAGCACCACGGGGTGGTCAGAATGGGGATGTCAGGACACATGGGGTGGCAATGTAGGATAGGTTTCTGAAAAACATCGTGGGGTGGTACGCATTGTAAGGGATTCTAGGAGGCCATTCACTAGTAGGAGTGAGAAAAACATCACGGGGTGGTGTGAATCGGAGTGTCTGAATTAGGATAGGCAGTGAGTGGCAATGTAGAATGGAGAAAAGCAACACAGGGTATTAAGCATGGGGAGGTCAGGAAAGATTCGGTGGCAATGTGGGATAGGTTTCTGAAAAACATCGCGGGGTGGTGCACATTGTAAGGGTTTCTAACAGGCCATTCACTAGTAGGAGTGAGAAAAACATCACGGAGTCTTGTGAATCGGAAGGCCTGAAAGAGGATAGGCAGTGAGTGGCAATGTAGGATGGAGAAAAGCACCACGGGGTTTTCAGCATGGGGAGGTCAGGAAACATGCGGTGGCAATGTAGGATAAGTTTCTGAAAAACATCGCGGGGTGGTGAGCCTTGTAAGGGTTTCTAACAGTCCATTCTCTAGTAGAAGTGAGAAAATCATCACGGGGTGGTTTGAGTCGGAGCGCCTGAATTAGGATAGGCAGTGAGTGGCAATGTAGGATGGAGAAAAGCAGCACGGGGTGGTGAGCATGGGGAGTTCAGGAAACATGCGGTGGCAATGTAGGATAGGTTTCTGAAAAACTTCGCTGTGTGGTGTGCATTTTAAGGGTTTCTAACAGGCCATTCACTAGTAGGAGTGAGGAAAACATCAGGGCATGGTGTGAATTGGAGGGGCTGAATTAGCATAGGTGGTGATTGGCAATTAATAATGGGGAAAAGAACCACGGGGTGGTCAGAATGGGGAGGTCAGGAAACGAGCGGTGGCAATGTAGGATAGGTTTTTGAAAAACATCGCGGTGTGGTGCGCACTCTAAGGGTTTCTAACAGGCCATTCACTAGTAGGAGTGAGAAAAACATCACGGAGTAGGGTGAATCGGAGGGCCTAAATTACGTTAGGCAGTGAGTGACAACGTAGGATGGAGAAAACCACCATGGGGAGGTCAGCCTGGGGAGGTCAGGAAACATGCGGTGGCAATGTAGGATAGGTTTCTGAAAAACATTGTAGGGTGGTGTGCATTGTAAGGGTTTCTAACAGGGCATGCACTAGTAGGAGTGAGAAAAACATCATGGGGTCGTGTGAATCAGAGGGCCTGAATTAGGATAGGCAGTGAGTGGCAATGTAGGATGGAGAAAACACCAAGGGGTGATCAGCATGGGGAGGTCAGGAAACATGCGGTGGCAAGGTAGGGTAGGTTTCTGAAAAACATCGCGGAGTGTGTCGCATTGTAAGTGTTTCTAACAGGCCATTCACTAATAGAAGTAAGAAAAACATCATGGGGTGGTGTGAATCTGAGGGCCTGAATTAGTATAGGCAGTGAGTAACAATGGAGGATGGAGAAAAGCACCATGGTCTGGTCAGCATGGGGAGGTCAGGAAACATGCGGTGGCAATTTAGGATATTTTACTACTAAACATCGCAGGGTGGTACGCATTGTAAGGGTTTCTAACAGGTCATTTAATCGTAGGAGTGAGAAAAACATTACGGGGTGGTGTGAATTGGAGGGCCTGAAGTCGGATAGGCAGTGAGTGGCAATGTAGGATGGAGAAAAGCACCACGGGGTGGTCAGCATGGGGAGGTCAGGAAACGGTGGTAATGTAGGATAGGTTTCTGGAAAACATGGCGGTGTGTTGCGCATTGTAACGGTTTCTACCAGGCCATTCACTAGTAGGAGTGAGAAAAACATCACGGGGTGGGGTGAATCGGAGGGCCTGAATTACTATAGGCAGTAAGTGACAATATAGGTTGGAGAAAAGCACCACGGGTTGGTGAGCATGGGGAGGTCAGGAAACATGGGCCTGCCATGAAGGATTGGTTTCTGAAAAACATCGTGGAGTGGTGCGCATTGTAAGGTTTTCTAACAGGCCATTCACTAGTAGGCGTGAGAAAAACATTATGGGTTTTGTGAACCGGAGGGCCTGAAGTACGATAGGATGTCAGTGGCACTGTAGGAATGAGAAAAGCACCAAGGTCTGGTCAGCATGTGGAGGTCAGGAAACATGCGGTGGCAATGCAGGACAGGGTTCTGAAAAACATCGCGTGGTAGTGCACATTGTAAGGGTTTCTAACACGCCATTCACCAGTAGGAGTGAGAAAAACATCACGGGGTGGTGTGAATCGTAGGGCCTAATTAGGAAAGGCAGTGAGTGGCAATGTAGAATGGAGAAAACCACCACAGGGTATTCAGCATGGGGAGGTCAGGAAACATGCCGTGACAATGTAGGATAGGTTTGTGAAAATCAACGCGGGGTGGTGCTCATTGTAAGGATTTCTAACAGGCCATTCACTAGTATGAGTGAAATTAACATCACAGGGGGGTGTCAATCCGATGGCCTGAATTCTGATACCAGTGAGTGGCAATGTAGGATGGGAAAACACCAATGGATGTTCAGCATTGGGAGATAAGGAAACATGCGTTGGCAATGTAGGATAGGTTTCTGAAAAACATTGTGGGGTGGTGTGCATTGAAAGGGTTTCAAACAGGCCATTCACTAGTAGGAGTGAGAAAAGCATCACAGGGAGCTGTGCATCGGAGGGCATGAATTAGGATAGGCAGTGAGTGGCAATGTAGGATGGAGAAAACATTAAGGAGTGTACAGCATGATGAGGGCAGGAAACATGCGGTGGCCATGTAGGGTAGGTTTCTGAAAAACATCGCGGGGTGGTCCGCAATGTAAGGTTTTCTAATAGGCCATTCACTAATAGGAGTGAGAAATACATCACGGGGTGGTGTGAATCGGAGGGCCTGAATTACGACAGGCAGTGAGTGGCAATGTAGGATGGAGAAAAGCACCACGGGGTATTCAGCATGTGGAAGTCAGGAAACATGCGGTGGCAATGTAGGATAGGTTTCTGAAAAACATCGCCATGTGTTTCGCATTGTAAGGGTTTCTAACAGGCCATTCACTAGTAGGAGTGAGAAAAACATCACTGGGTGGTGTGAATTGGAGGACCTGAATTCGGATAGGCAGTGAGTGGCAATGTAGGATGGAGAAAAGCACCACGGGGTTGTCAGCATTGGGAGGTCAGGAAACATGAAGTGGCAATGTAGGATAGGTTTCTGAAAAACATCGCGGGGTTTTGCGCATTGTAAGGTTTGCTAACAGGCCATTCACTAGTAGGAGTGAGAAAAACATCACGGGGTGGTGTGAATCAGAGTGTGTGAATTAGCATAGGCAGTGATTGGCAATTTAGGATGGGGAAAAGCACCACGGGGTGGTCAGAATGGGGAGGTCAGGAGACATGGGGTGGCAATGTAGGATAGGTTTCTGAAAAACTTCGCGGGGTGGTACACATTGTAAGGGTTTCTAGCAGGCCATTCACTAGTAGGAGTGAGAAAAACATAACGGGGTGGTGTGAATCTGAGTGTCTGAATTAGGATAGGCAGTGAGTGGCAATGTAGGATGGAGAAAAGCAACACAGGCTATTAAGCATGGGGAGGTCAGGAAAGATGCGGTGGCAATGTGGGATAGGTTTCTGAAAACCATCGAGGGGTGATGTGCTTTGTAAGGGTTTCTAACAGGCCATTCACTAGTAGGAGTTAGAAAAACATCAGGGGTGATGTGAATGGGAGTGCCTGAATTACGATACTCTGTGAGTGGCAATGTAGGATGGAGAAAAGCACCACAGGTTCGTCAGCATGGGGAAGGCAGGAAACATGCGGTGGCAATGTAGGATAGGTTTCTGAAAAATATCGAGGGGTGGTTCGCATTGTAAGGGTTTCTAACAGGCCATTCACTAGTAGGAGTGTGAAAAACATTACAGCAGGGTGTGAATTGGAGGACCTGAATTCGGATAGGCAGTGAGTGGCAATGTAGGATTGAGAAAAGCACCACGGGGTGGTCAGCATTGGGAGGTCAGCAAACATGCAGTGGCAATGTAGGATAGGTTTCTGAAAAACATCGCCGGGTGTTGCGCATTGTAAGGTTTGCTAACAGGCCATTCACTAGTAGGAGTGAGAAAAACATCACGGGGCGGTGTGAATTGGAGGGCCTGAATAAGTATAGACGGTGAGTGGCAATGTAGGATGGATAAAAGCACCATGGGTTATTCAGCATGAGGAGGTCAGGAAACATGCGGTGACAAGGTAAGATAGGTTTCTGAAAAACATCGCTTTGTGCTGCGCATTGTGAGGGTTTCTAACAGGCCCTTCACTAGTAGGAGTGACAAAATCTTCACAGGGGGTTTGAACCCGAGGGCCTGAATTAGGATAGGCAGTGCGTGGCAATGTAGGATGGGAAAAAGCACCACGGGGTGGTCAGAATGGGGAGGTCAGGAGACATGGGGTGGCAATGTAGGATAGGTTTCTGAAAAACATCGCGGGGTGGTACGCATTGTAAGGGTTTCTAGCAGGCCATTCACTAGTAGGAGTGAGAAAAACATCACGGGATGGTGTGAATCTGAGTGTCTGAATTAGGATAGGCAGTGAGTTGCAATGTAGGAAGGAGAAAAGCAACTCAGGGTATTAAGCATGGGGATTTCAGGAAAGATGCGGTGGCAATGTGGGATAGGTTTCTGAAAAACATCGAGGGGTGATGTGCATTGTAAGGGTTTCTAACAGGCCATTCACTAGTAGGAGTTAGAAAAACATAACGGGGTGGTGTGAATCGGAGGGCCTGAATTACGATAGGCAGTGAGTGACAACGTAGGATGGAGAAAAGCACCATTGGGTGGTCAGTATGTGGAGGTCAGGAAACATGGGGTGGCAATATAGGATAGGTTTCTGAAAAACGTCGCGGGGTGGTTCGCATTGTAAGGGTTTCTAACAGGCCATTCACTAGTAGGAGTGTGAAAAACATTACAGGAGGGTGTGAATTGGAGGACCTGAATTCGGATAGGCAGTGAATGGGAATGTAGGATTGAGAAAAGCACCACGGGGTGGTCAGCATTGGGAGGTCAGGAAACATGCAGTGGCAATGTAGGATAGGTTTCTGAAAAACATCGCGGGGTGTTGCGCATTGTAAGGTTTGCTAACAGGCCATTCACTAGTAGGAGTGAGAAAAACATCACGGGGTGGTGTGAATCGGAGTGTCTGAATTAGAATAGGCAGTGATTGGCAATGTAGGATGGGGAAAAGCACCACGGGGTGGTCAGAATGGGGATGTCAGGACACATGGGGTGGCAATTTAGGATAGGTTTCTGAAAAACATCGTGGGGTGGTACGCATTGTAAGGGATTCTAGGAGGCCATTCACTAGTAGGAGTGAGAAAAACATCACGGGGTGGTGTGAATCGGAGTGTCTGAATTAGGATAGGCAGTGAGTGGCAATGTAGAATGGAGAAAAGCAACACAGGGTATTAAGCATGGGGAGGTCAGGAAAGATTCGGTGGCAATGTGGGATTGGTTTCTGAAAAACATCGCGGGGTGGTGCACATTGTAAGGGTTTCTAACAGGCCATTCACTAGTAGGAGTGAGAAAAACATCACGGAGTCTTGTGAATCGGAAGGCCTGAAAGAGGATAGGCAGTGAGTGGCAATGTAGGATGGAGAAAAGCACCACGGGGTTTTCAGCATGGGGAGGTCAGGAAACATGCGGTGGCAATGTAGGATAAGTTTCTGAAAAACATCGCGGGGTGGTGAGCCTTGTAAGGGTTTCTAACAGTCCATTCTCTAGTAGAAGTGAGAAAATCATCACGGGGTGGTTTGAGTCGGAGCGCCTGAATTAGGATAGGCAGTGAGTGGCAATGTAGGATGGAGAAAAGCAGCACGGGGTGGTGAGCATGGGGAGTTCAGGAAACATGCGGTGGCAATGTAGGATAGGTTTCTGAAAAACTTCGCTGTGTGGTGTGCATTTTAAGGGTTTCTAACAGGCCATTCACTAGTAGGAGTGAGGAAAACATCAGGGCATGGTGTGAATTGGAGGGGCTGAATTAGCATAGGTGGTGATTGGCAATTAATAATGGGGAAAAGAACCACGGGGTGGTCAGAATGGGGAGGTCAGGAAACGAGCGGTGGCAATGTAGGATAGGTTTTTGAAAAACATCGCGGTGTGGTGCGCACTCTAAGGGTTTCTAACAGGCCATTCACTAGTAGGAGTGAGAAAAACATCACGGAGTAGGGTGAATCGGAGGGCCTAAATTACGTTAGGCAGTGAGTGACAACGTAGGATGGAGAAAACCACCATGGGGAGGTCAGCCTGGGGAGGTCAGGAAACATGCGGTGGCAATGTAGGATAGGTTTCTGAAAAACATTGTAGGGTGGTGTGCATTGTAAGGGTTTCTAACAGGGCATGCACTAGTAGGAGTGAGAAAAACATCATGGGGTCGTGTGAATCAGAGGGCCTGAATTAGGATAGGCAGTGAGTGGCAATGTAGGATGGAGAAAACACCAAGGGGTGATCAGCATGGGGAGGTCAGGAAACATGCGGTGGCAAGGTAGGGTAGGTTTCTGAAAAACATCGCGGAGTGTGTCGCATTGTAAGTGTTTCTAACAGGCCATTCACTAATAGAAGTAAGAAAAACATCATGGGGTGGTGTGAATCTGAGGGCCTGAATTAGTATAGGCAGTGAGTAACAATGGAGGATGGAGAAAAGCACCATGGTCTGGTCAGCATGGGGAGGTCAGGAAACATGCGGTGGCAATTTAGGATATTTTACTACTAAACATCGCAGGGTGGTACGCATTGTAAGGGTTTCTAACAGGTCATTCAATCGTAGGAGTGAGAAAAACATTACGGGGTGGTGTGAATTGGAGGGCCTGAAGTCGGATAGGCAGTGAGTGGCAATGTAGGATGGAGAAAAGCACCACGGGGTGGTCAGCATGGGGAGGTCAGGAAACGGTGGTAATGTAGGATAGGTTTCTGGAAAACATGGCGGTGTGTTGCGCATTGTAACGGTTTCTACCAGGCCATTCACTAGTAGGAGTGAGAAAAACATCACGGGGTGGGGTGAATCGGAGGGCCTGAATTACTATAGGCAGTAAGTGACAATATAGGTTGGAGAAAAGCACCACGGGTTGGTGAGCATGGGGAGGTCAGGAAACATGGGCCTGCCATGAAGGATTGGTTTCTGAAAAACATCGTGGAGTGGTGCGCATTGTAAGGTTTTCTAACAGGCCATTCACTAGTAGGCGTGAGAAAAACATTATGGGTTTTGTGAACCGGAGGGCCTGAAGTACGATAGGATGTCAGTGGCACTGTAGGAATGAGAAAAGCACCAAGGTCTGGTCAGCATGTGGAGGTCAGGAAACATGCGGTGGCAATGCAGGACAGGGTTCTGAAAAACATCGGGTGGTAGTGCACATTGTAAGGGTTTCTAACACGCCATTCACCAGTAGGAGTGAGAAAAACATCACGGGGTGGTGTGAATCGTAGGGCCTAATTAGGAAAGGCAGTGAGTGGCAATGTAGAATGGAGAAAACCACCACAGGGTATTCAGCATGGGGAGGTCAGGAAACATGCCGTGACAATGTAGGATAGGTTTGTGAAAATCAACGCGGGGTGGTGCTCATTGTAAGGATTTCTAACAGGCCATTCACTAGTATGAGTGAAATTAACATCACAGGGGGGTGTCAATCCGATGGCCTGAATTCTGATACCAGTGAGTGGCAATGTAGGATGGGAAAACACCAATGGATGTTCAGCATTGGGAGATAAGGAAACATGCGTTGGCAATGTAGGATAGGTTTCTGAAAAACATTGTGGGGTGGTGTGCATTGAAAGGGTTTCAAACAGGCCATTCACTAGTAGGAGTGAGAAAAGCATCACAGGGAGCTGTGCATCGGAGGGCATGAATTAGGATAGGCAGTGAGTGGCAATGTAGGATGGAGAAAACATTAAGGAGTGTACATCATGATGAGGGCAGGAAACATGCGGTGGCCATGTAGGGTAGGTTTCTAAAAAACATCGCGGGGTGGTCCGCAATGTAAGGTTTTCTAATAGGCCATTCACTAATAGGAGTGAGAAATACATCACGGGGTGGTGTGAATCGGAGGGCCTGAATTACGACAGGCAGTGAGTGGCAATGTAGGATGGAGAAAAGCACCACGGGGTATTCAGCATGTGGAAGTCAGGAAACATGCGGTGGCAATGTAGGATAGGTTTCTGAAAAACATCGCCATGTGTTTCGCATTGTAAGGGTTTCTAACAGGCCATTCACTAGTAGGAGTGAGAAAAACATCACTGGGTGGTGTGAATTGGAGGACCTGAATTCGGATAGGCAGTGAGTGGCAATGTAGGATGGAGAAAAGCACCACGGGGTTGTCAGCATTGGGAGGTCAGGAAACATGAAGTGGCAATGTAGGATAGGTTTCTGAAAAACATCGCGGGGTTTTGCGCATTGTAAGGTTTGCTAACAGGCCATTCACTAGTAGGAGTGAGAAAAACATCACGGGGTGGTGTGAATCAGAGTGCGTGAATTAGCATAGGCAGTGATTGGCAATTTAGGATGGGGAAAAGCACCACGGGGTGGTCAGAATGGGGAGGTCAGGAGACATGGGGTGGCAATGTAGGATAGGTTTCTGAAAAACTTCGCGGGGTGGTACACATTGTAAGGGTTTCTAGCAGGCCATTCACTAGTAGGAGTGAGAAAAACATAACGGGGTGGTGTGAATCTGAGTGTCTGAATTAGGATAGGCAGTGAGTGGCAATGTAGGATGGAGAAAAGCAACACAGGCTATTAAGCATGGGGAGGTCAGGAAAGATGCGGTGGCAATGTGGGATAGGTTTCTGAAAACCATCGAGGGGTGATGTGCTTTGTAAGGGTTTCTAACAGGCCATTCACTAGTAGGAGTTAGAAAAACATCAGGGGTGATGTGAATGGGAGTGCCTGAATTACGATACTCTGTGAGTGGCAATGTAGGATGGAGAAAAGCACCACAGGTTCGTCAGCATGGGGAAGGCAGGAAACATGCGGTGGCAATGTAGGATAGGTTTCTGAAAAATATCGAGGGGTGGTTCGCATTGTAAGGGTTTCTAACAGGCCATTCACTAGTAGGAGTGTGAAAAACATTACAGCAGGGTGTGAATTGGAGGACCTGAATTCGGATAGGCAGTGAGTGGCAATGTAGGATTGAGAAAAGCACCACGGGGTGGTCAGCATTGGGAGGTCAGCAAACATGCAGTGGCAATGTAGGATAGGTTTCTGAAAAACATCGCCGGGTGTTGCGCATTGTAAGGTTTGCTAACAGGCCATTCACTAGTAGGAGTGAGAAAAACATCACGGGGCGGTGTGAATTGGAGGGCCTGAATAAGTATAGACGGTGAGTGGCAATGTAGGATGGATAAAAGCACCATGGGTTATTCAGCATGAGGAGGTCAGGAAACATGCGGTGACAAGGTAAGATAGGTTTCTGAAAAACATCGCTTTGTGCTGCGCATTGTGAGGGTTTCTAACAGGCCCTTCACTAGTAGGAGTGACAAAATCTTCACAGGGGGTTTGAACCCGAGGGCCTGAATTAGGATAGGCAGTGCGTGGCAATGTAGGATGGGAAAAAGCACCACGGGGTGGTCAGAATGGGGAGGTCAGGAGACATGGGGTGGCAATGTAGGATAGGTTTCTGAAAAACATCGCGGGGTGGTACGCATTGTAAGGGTTTCTAGCAGGCCATTCACTAGTAGGAGTGAGAAAAACATCACGGGATGGTGTGAATCTGAGTGTCTGAATTAGGATAGGCAGTGAGTTGCAATGTAGGAAGGAGAAAAGCAACTCAGGGTATTAAGCATGGGGATTTCAGGAAAGATGCGGTGGCAATGTGGGATAGGTTTCTGAAAAACATCGAGGGGTGATGTGCATTGTAAGGGTTTCTAACAGGCCATTCACTAGTAGGAGTTAGAAAAACATAACGGGGTGGTGTGAATCGGAGGGCCTGAATTACGATAGGCAGTGAGTGACAACGTAGGATGGAGAAAAGCACCATTGGGTGGTCAGTATGTGGAGGTCAGGAAACATGGGGTGGCAATATAGGATAGGTTTCTGAAAAACGTCGCGGGGTGGTTCGCATTGTAAGGGTTTCTAACAGGCCATTCACTAGTAGGAGTGTGAAAAACATTACAGGAGGGTGTGAATTGGAGGACCTGAATTCAGATAGGCAGTGAATGGGAATGTAGGATTGAGAAAAGCACCACGGGGTGGTCAGCATTGGGAGGTCAGGAAACATGCAGTGGCAATGTAGGATAGGTTTCTGAAAAACATCGCGGGGTGTTGCGCATTGTAAGGTTTGCTAACAGGCCATTCACTAGTAGGAGTGAGAAAAACATCACGGGGTGGTGTGAATCGGAGTGTCTGAATTAGAATAGGCAGTGATTGGCAATGTAGGATGGGGAAAAGCACCACGGGGTGGTCAGAATGGGGATGTCAGGACACATGGGGTGGCAATGTAGGATAGGTTTCTGAAAAACATCGTGGGGTGGTACGCATTGTAAGGGATTCTAGGAGGCCATTCACTAGTAGGAGTGAGAAAAACATCACGGGGTGGTGTGAATCGGAGTGTCTGAATTAGGATAGGCAGTGAGTGGCAATGTAGAATGGAGAAAAGCAACACAGGGTATTAAGCATGGGGAGGTCAGGAAAGATTCGGTGGCAATGTGGGATAGGTTTCTGAAAAACATCGCGGGGTGGTGCACATTGTAAGGGTTTCTAACAGGCCATTCACTAGTAGGAGTGAGAAAAACATCACGGAGTCTTGTGAATCGGAAGGCCTGAAAGAGGATAGGCAGTGAGTGGCAATGTAGGATGGAGAAAAGCACCACGGGGTTTTCAGCATGGGGAGGTCAGGAAACATGCGGTGGCAATGTAGGATAAGTTTCTGAAAAACATCGCAGGGTGGTGAGCCTTGTAAGGGTTTCTAACAGTCCATTCTCTAGTAGAAGTGAGAAAATCATCACGGGGTGGTTTGAGTCGGAGCGCCTGAATTAGGATAGGCAGTGAGTGGCAATGTAGGATGGAGAAAAGCAGCACGGGGTGGTGAGCATGGGGAGTTCAGGAAACATGCGGTGGCAATGTAGGATAGGTTTCTGAAAAACTTCGCTGTGTGGTGTGCATTTTAAGGGTTTCTAACAGGCCATTCACTAGTAGGAGTGAGGAAAACATCAGGGCATGGTGTGAATTGGAGGGGCTGAATTAGCATAGGTGGTGATTGGCAATTAATAATGGGGAAAAGAACCACGGGGTGGTCAGAATGGGGAGGTCAGGAAACGAGCGGTGGCAATGTAGGATAGGTTTTTGAAAAACATCGCGGTGTGGTGCGCACTCTAAGGGTTTCTAACAGGCCATTCACTAGTAGGAGTGAGAAAAACATCACGGAGTAGGGTGAATCGGAGGGCCTAAATTACGTTAGGCAGTGAGTGACAACGTAGGATGGAGAAAACCACCATGGGGAGGTCAGCCTGGGGAGGTCAGGAAACATGCGGTGGCAATGTAGGATAGGTTTCTGAAAAACATTGTAGGGTGGTGTGCATTGTAAGGGTTTCTAACAGGGCATGCACTAGTAGGAGTGAGAAAAACATCATGGGGTCGTGTGAATCAGAGGGCCTGAATTAGGATAGGCAGTGAGTGGCAATGTAGGATGGAGAAAACACCAAGGGGTGATCAGCATGGGGAGGTCAGGAAACATGCGGTGGCAAGGTAGGGTAGGTTTCTGAAAAACATCGCGGAGTGTGTCGCATTGTAAGTGTTTCTAACAGGCCATTCACTAATAGAAGTAAGAAAAACATCATGGGGTGGTGTGAATCTGAGGGCCTGAATTAGTATAGGCAGTGAGTAACAATGGAGGATGGAGAAAAGCACCATGGTCTGGTCAGCATGGGGAGGTCAGGAAACATGCGGTGGCAATTTAGGATATTTTACTACTAAACATCGCAGGGTGGTACGCATTGTAAGGGTTTCTAACAGGTCATTCAATCGTAGGAGTGAGAAAAACATTACGGGGTGGTGTGAATTGGAGGGCCTGAAGTCGGATAGGCAGTGAGTGGCAATGTAGGATGGAGAAAAGCACCACGGGGTGGTCAGCATGGGGAGGTCAGGAAACGGTGGTAATGTAGGATAGGTTTCTGGAAAACATGGCGGTGTGTTGCGCATTGTAACGGTTTCTACCAGGCCATTCACTAGTAGGAGTGAGAAAAACATCACGGGGTGGGGTGAATCGGAGGGCCTGAATTACTATAGGCAGTAAGTGACAATATAGGTTGGAGAAAAGCACCACGGGTTGGTGAGCATGGGGAGGTCAGGAAACATGGGCCTGCCATGAAGGATTGGTTTCTGAAAAACATCGTGGAGTGGTGCGCATTGTAAGGTTTTCTAACAGGCCATTCACTAGTAGGCGTGAGAAAAACATTATGGGTTTTGTGAACCGGAGGGCCTGAAGTACGATAGGATGTCAGTGGCACTGTAGGAATGAGAAAAGCACCAAGGTCTGGTCAGCATGTGGAGGTCAGGAAACATGCGGTGGCAATGCAGGACAGGGTTCTGAAAAACATCGCGTGGTAGTGCACATTGTAAGGGTTTCTAACACGCCATTCACCAGTAGGAGTGAGAAAAACATCACGGGGTGGTGTGAATCGTAGGGCCTAATTAGGAAAGGCAGTGAGTGGCAATGTAGAATGGAGAAAACCACCACAGGGTATTCAGCATGGGGAGGTCAGGAAACATGCCGTGACAATGTAGGATAGGTTTGTGAAAATCAACGCGGGGTGGTGCTCATTGTAAGGATTTCTAACAGGCCATTCACTAGTATGAGTGAAATTAACATCACAGGGGGGTGTCAATCCGATGGCCTGAATTCTGATACCAGTGAGTGGCAATGTAGGATGGGAAAACACCAATGGATGTTCAGCATTGGGAGATAAGGAAACATGCGTTGGCAATGTAGGATAGGTTTCTGAAAAACATTGTGGGGTGGTGTGCATTGAAAGGGTTTCAAACAGGCCATTCACTAGTAGGAGTGAGAAAAGCATCACAGGGAGCTGTGCATCGGAGGGCATGAATTAGGATAGGCAGTGAGTGGCAATGTAGGATGGAGAAAACATTAAGGAGTGTACAGCATGATGAGGGCAGGAAACATGCGGTGGCCATGTAGGGTAGGTTTCTGAAAAACATCGCGAGGTGGTCCGCAATGTAAGGTTTTCTAATAGGCCATTCACTAATAGGAGTGAGAAATACATCACGGGGTGGTGTGAATCGGAGGGCCTGAATTACGACAGGCAGTGAGTGGCAATGTAGGATGGAGAAAAGCACCACGGGGTATTCAGCATGTGGAAGTCAGGAAACATGCGGTGGCAATGTAGGATAGGTTTCTGAAAAACATCGCCATGTGTTTCGCATTGTAAGGATTTCTAACAGGCCATTCACTAGTAGGAGTGAGAAAAACATCACTGGGTGGTGTGAATTGGAGGACCTTAATTCGGATAGGCAGTGAGTGGCAATGTAGGATGGAGAAAAGCACCACGGGGTTGTCAGCATTGGGAGGTCAGGAAACATGAAGTGGCAATGTAGGATAGGTTTCTGAAAAACATCGCGGGGTTTTGCGCATTGTAAGGTTTGCTAACAGGCCATTCACTAGTAGGAGTGAGAAAAACATCACGGGGTGGTGTGAATCAGAGTGTGTGAATTAGCATAGGCAGTGATTGGCAATTTAGGATGGGGAAAAGCACCACGGGGTGGTCAGAATGGGGAGGTCAGGAGACCTGGGGTGGCAATGTAGGATAGGTTTCTGAAAAACTTCGCGGGGTGGTACACATTGTAAGGGTTTCTAGCAGGCCATTCACTAGTAGGAGTGAGAAAAACATAACGGGGTGGTGTGAATCTGAGTGTCTGAATTAGGATAGGCAGTGAGTGGCAATGTAGGATGGAGAAAAGCAACACAGGCTATTAAGCTTGGGGAGGTCAGGAAAGATGCGGTGGCAATGTGGGATAGGTTTCTGAAAACCATCGAGGGGTGATGTGCTTTGTAAGGGTTTCTAACAGGCCATTCACTAGTAGGAGTTAGAAAAACATCAGGGGTGATGTGAATGGGAGTGCCTGAATTACGATACTCTGTGAGTGGCAATGTAGGATGGAGAAAAGCACCACAGGTTCGTCAGCATGGGGAAGGCAGGAAACATGCGGTGGCAATGTAGGATAGGTTTCTGAAAAATATCGAGGTGTGGTTCGCATTGTAAGGGTTTCTAACAGGCCATTCACTAGTAGGAGTGTGAAAAACATTACAGCAGGGTGTGAATTGGAGGACCTGAATTCGGATAGGCAGTGAGTGGCAATGTAGGATTGAGAAAAGCACCACGGGGTGGTCAGCATTGGGAGGTCAGCAAACATGCAGTGGCAATGTAGGATAGGTTTCTGAAAAACATCGCCGGGTGTTGCGCATTGTAAGGTTTGCTAACAGGCCATTCACTAGTAGGAGTGAGAAAAACATCACGGGGCGGTGTGAATTGGAGGGCCTGAATAAGTATAGACGGTGAGTGGCAATGTAGGATGGATAAAAGCACCATGGGTTATTCAGCATGAGGAGGTCAGGAAACATGCGGTGACAAGGTAAGATAGGTTTCTGAAAAACATCGCTTTGTGCTGCGCATTGTGAGGGTTTCTAACAGGCCCTTCACTAGTAGGAGTGACAAAATCTTCACAGGGGGTTTGAACCCGAGGGCCTGAATTAGGATAGGCAGTGCGTGGCAATGTAGGATGGGAAAAAGCACCACGGGGTGGTCAGAATGGGGAGGTCAGGAGACATGGGGTGGCAATGTAGGATAGGTTTCTGAAAAACATCGCGGGGTGGTACGCATTGTAAGGGTTTCTAGCAGGCCATTCACTAGTAGGAGTGAGAAAAACATCACGGGATGGTGTGAATCTGAGTGTCTGAATTAGGATAGGCAGTGAGTTGCAATGTAGGAAGGAGAAAAGCAACTCAGGGTATTAAGCATGGGGATTTCAGGAAAGATGCGGTGGCAATGTGGGATAGGTTTCTGAAAAACATCGAGGGGTGATGTGCATTGTAAGGGTTTCTAACAGGCCATTCACTAGTAGGAGTTAGAAAAACATAACGGGGTGGTGTGAATCGGAGGGCCTGAATTACGATAGGCAGTGAGTGACAACGTAGGATGGAGAAAAGCACCATTGGGTGGTCAGTATGTGGAGGTCAGGAAACATGGGGTGGCAATATAGGATAGGTTTCTGAAAAACGTCGCGGGGTGGTTCGCATTGTAAGGGTTTCTAACAGGCCATTCACTAGTAGGAGTGTGAAAAACATTACAGGAGGGTGTGAATTGGAGGACCTGAATTCGGATAGGCAGTGAATGGGAATGTAGGATTGAGAAAAGCACCACGGGGTGGTCAGCATTGGGAGGTCAGGAAACATGCAGTGGCAATGTAGGATAGGTTTCTGAAAAACATCGCGGGGTGTTGCGCATTGTAAGGTTTGCTAACAGGCCATTCACTAGTAGGAGTGAGAAAAACATCACGGGGTGGTGTGAATCGGAGTGTCTGAATTAGAATAGGCAGTGATTGGCAATGTAGGATGGGGAAAAGCACCACGGGGTGTTCAGAATGGGGATGTCAGGACACATGGGGTGGCAATTTAGGATAGGTTTCTGAAAAACATCGTGGGGTGGTACGCATTGTAAGGGATTCTAGGAGGCCATTCACTAGTAGGAGTGAGAAAAACATCACGGGGTGGTGTGAATCGGAGTGTCTGAATTAGGATAGGCAGTGAGTGGCAATGTAGAATGGAGAAAAGCAACACAGGGTATTAAGCATGGGGAGGTCAGGAAAGATTCGGTGGCAATGTGGGATTGGTTTCTGAAAAACATCGCGGGGTGGTGCACATTGTAAGGGTTTCTAACAGGCCATTCACTAGTAGGAGTGAGAAAAACATCACGGAGTCTTGTGAATCGGAAGGCCTGAAAGAGGATAGGCAGTGAGTGGCAATGTAGGATGGAGAAAAGCACCACGGGGTTTTCAGCATGGGGAGGTCAGGAAACATGCGGTGGCAATGTAGGATAAGTTTCTGAAAAACATCGCGGGGTGGTGAGCCTTGTAAGGGTTTCTAACAGTCCATTCTCTAGTAGAAGTGAGAAAATCATCACGGGGTGGTTTGAGTCGGAGCGCCTGAATTAGGATAGGCAGTGAGTGGCAATGTAGGATGGAGAAAAGCAGCACGGGGTGGTGAGCATGGGGAGTTCAGGAAACATGCGGTGGCAATGTAGGATAGGTTTCTGAAAAACTTCGCTGTGTGGTGTGCATTTTAAGGGTTTCTAACAGGCCATTCACTAGTAGGAGTGAGGAAAACATCAGGGCATGGTGTGAATTGGAGGGGCTGAATTAGCATAGGTGGTGATTGGCAATTAATAATGGGGAAAAGAACCACGGGGTGGTCAGAATGGGGAGGTCAGGAAACGAGCGGTGGCAATGTAGGATAGGTTTTTGAAAAACATCGCGGTGTGGTGCGCACTCTAAGGGTTTCTAACAGGCCATTCACTAGTAGGAGTGAGAAAAACATCACGGAGTAGGGTGAATCGGAGGGCCTAAATTACGTTAGGCAGTGAGTGACAACGTAGGATGGAGAAAACCACCATGGGGAGGTCAGCCTGGGGAGGTCAGGAAACATGCGGTGGCAATGTAGGATAGGTTTCTGAAAAACATTGTAGGGTGGTGTGCATTGTAAGGGTTTCTAACAGGGCATGCACTAGTAGGAGTGAGAAAAACATCATGGGGTCGTGTGAATCAGAGGGCCTGAATTAGGATAGGCAGTGAGTGGCAATGTAGGATGGAGAAAACACCAAGGGGTGATCAGCATGGGGAGGTCAGGAAACATGCGGTGGCAAGGTAGGGTAGGTTTCTGAAAAACATCGCGGAGTGTGTCGCATTGTAAGTGTTTCTAACAGGCCATTCACTAATAGAAGTAAGAAAAACATCATGGGGTGGTGTGAATCTGAGGGCCTGAATTAGTATAGGCAGTGAGTAACAATGGAGGATGGAGAAAAGCACCATGGTCTGGTCAGCATGGGGAGGTCAGGAAACATGCGGTGGCAATTTAGGATATTTTACTACTAAACATCGCAGGGTGGTACGCATTGTAAGGGTTTCTAACAGGTCATTCAATCGTAGGAGTGAGAAAAACATTACGGGGTGGTGTGAATTGGAGGGCCTGAAGTCGGATAGGCAGTGAGTGGCAATGTAGGATGGAGAAAAGCACCACGGGGTGGTCAGCATGGGGAGGTCAGGAAACGGTGGTAATGTAGGATAGGTTTCTGGAAAACATGGCGGTGTGTTGCGCATTGTAACGGTTTCTACCAGGCCATTCACTAGTAGGAGTGAGAAAAACATCACGGGGTGGGGTGAATCGGAGGGCCTGAATTACTATAGGCAGTAAGTGACAATATAGGTTGGAGAAAAGCACCACGGGTTGGTGAGCATGGGGAGGTCAGGAAACATGGGCCTGCCATGAAGGATTGGTTTCTGAAAAACATCGTGGAGTGGTGCGCATTGTAAGGTTTTCTAACAGGCCATTCACTAGTAGGCGTGAGAAAAACATTATGGGTTTTGTGAACCGGAGGGCCTGAAGTACGATAGGATGTCAGTGGCACTGTAGGAATGAGAAAAGCACCAAGGTCTGGTCAGCATGTGGAGGTCAGGAAACATGCGGTGGCAATGCAGGACAGGGTTCTGAAAAACATCGCGTGGTAGTGCACATTGTAAGGGTTTCTAACACGCCATTCACCAGTAGGAGTGAGAAAAACATCACGGGGTGGTGTGAATCGTAGGGCCTAATTAGGAAAGGCAGTGAGTGGCAATGTAGAATGGAGAAAACCACCACAGGGTATTCAGCATGGGGAGGTCAGGAAACATGCCGTGACAATGTAGGATAGGTTTGTGAAAATCAACGCGGGGTGGTGCTCATTGTAAGGATTTCTAACAGGCCATTCACTAGTATGAGTGAAATTAACATCACAGGGGGGTGTCAATCCGATGGCCTGAATTCTGATACCAGTGAGTGGCAATGTAGGATGGGAAAACACCAATGGATGTTCAGCATTGGGAGATAAGGAAACATGCGTTGGCAATGTAGGATAGGTTTCTGAAAAACATTGTGGGGTGGTGTGCATTGAAAGGGTTTCAAACAGGCCATTCACTAGTAGGAGTGAGAAAAGCATCACAGGGAGCTGTGCATCGGAGGGCATGAATTAGGATAGGCAGTGAGTGGCAATGTAGGATGGAGAAAACATTAAGGAGTGTACATCATGATGAGGGCAGGAAACATGCGGTGGCCATGTAGGGTAGGTTTCTAAAAAACATCGCGGGGTGGTCCGCAATGTAAGGTTTTCTAATAGGCCATTCACTAATAGGAGTGAGAAATACATCACGGGGTGGTGTGAATCGGAGGGCCTGAATTACGACAGGCAGTGAGTGGCAATGTAGGATGGAGAAAAGCACCACGGGGTATTCAGCATGTGGAAGTCAGGAAACATGCAGTGGCAATGTAGGATAGGTTTCTGAAAAACATCGCCATGTGTTTCGCATTGTAAGGGTTTCTAACAGGCCATTCACTAGTAGGAGTGAGAAAAACATCACTGGGTGGTGTGAATTGGAGGACCTGAATTCGGATAGGCAGTGAGTGGCAATGTAGGATGGAGAAAAGCACCACGGGGTTGTCAGCATTGGGAGGTCAGGAAACATGAAGTGGCAATGTAGGATAGGTTTCTGAAAAACATCGCGGGGTTTTGCGCATTGTAAGGTTTGCTAACAGGCCATTCACTAGTAGGAGTGAGAAAAACATCACGGGGTGGTGTGAATCAGAGTGCGTGAATTAGCATAGGCAGTGATTGGCAATTTAGGATGGGGAAAAGCACCACGGGGTGGTCAGAATGGGGAGGTCAGGAGACATGGGGTGGCAATGTAGGATAGGTTTCTGAAAAACTTCGCGGGGTGGTACACATTGTAAGGGTTTCTAGCAGGCCATTCACTAGTAGGAGTGAGAAAAACATAACGGGGTGGTGTGAATCTGAGTGTCTGAATTAGGATAGGCAGTGAGTGGCAATGTAGGATGGAGAAAAGCAACACAGGCTATTAAGCATGGGGAGGTCAGGAAAGATGCGGTGGCAATGTGGGATAGGTTTCTGAAAACCATCGAGGGGTGATGTGCTTTGTAAGGGTTTCTAACAGGCCATTCACTAGTAGGAGTTAGAAAAACATCAGGGGTGATGTGAATGGGAGTGCCTGAATTACGATACTCTGTGAGTGGCAATGTAGGATGGAGAAAAGCACCACAGGTTCGTCAGCATGGGGAAGGCAGGAAACATGCGGTGGCAATGTAGGATAGGTTTCTGAAAAATATCGAGGGGTGGTTCGCATTGTAAGGGTTTCTAACAGGCCATTCACTAGTAGGAGTGTGAAAAACATTACAGCAGGGTGTGAATTGGAGGACCTGAATTCGGATAGGCAGTGAGTGGCAATGTAGGATTGAGAAAAGCACCACGGGGTGGTCAGCATTGGGAGGTCAGCAAACATGCAGTGGCAATGTAGGATAGGTTTCTGAAAAACATCGCCGGGTGTTGCGCATTGTAAGGTTTGCTAACAGGCCATTCACTAGTAGGAGTGAGAAAAACATCACGGGGCGGTGTGAATTGGAGGGCCTGAATAAGTATAGACGGTGAGTGGCAATGTAGGATGGATAAAAGCACCATGGGTTATTCAGCATGAGGAGGTCAGGAAACATGCGGTGACAAGGTAAGATAGGTTTCTGAAAAACATCGCTTTGTGCTGCGCATTGTGAGGGTTTCTAACAGGCCCTTCACTAGTAGGAGTGACAAAATCTTCACAGGGGGTTTGAACCCGAGGGCCTGAATTAGGATAGGCAGTGCGTGGCAATGTAGGATGGGAAAATGCACCACGGGGTGGTCAGAATGGGGAGGTCAGGAGACATGGGGTGGCAATGTAGGATAGGTTTCTGAAAAACATCGCGGGGTGGTACGCATTGTAAGGGTTTCTAGCAGGCCATTCACTAGTAGGAGTGAGAAAAACATCACGGGATGGTGTGAATCTGAGTGTCTGAATTAGGATAGGCAGTGAGTTGCAATGTAGGAAGGAGAAAAGCAACTCAGGGTATTAAGCATGGGGATTTCAGGAAAGATGCGGTGGCAATGTGGGATAGGTTTCTGAAAAACATCGAGGGGTGATGTGCATTGTAAGGGTTTCTAACAGGCCATTCACTAGTAGGAGTTAGAAAAACATAACGGGGTGGTGTGAATCGGAGGGCCTGAATTACGATAGGCAGTGAGTGACAACGTAGGATGGAGAAAAGCACCATTGGGTGGTCAGTATGTGGAGGTCAGGAAACATGGGGTGGCAATATAGGATAGGTTTCTGAAAAACGTCGCGGGGTGGTTCGCATTGTAAGGGTTTCTAACAGGCCATTCACTAGTAGGAGTGTGAAAAACATTACAGGAGGGTGTGAATTGGAGGACCTGAATTCAGATAGGCAGTGAATGGGAATGTAGGATTGAGAAAAGCACCACGGGGTGGTCAGCATTGGGAGGTCAGGAAACATGCAGTGGCAATGTAGGATAGGTTTCTGAAAAACATCGCGGGGTGTTGCGCATTGTAAGGTTTGCTAACAGGCCATTCACTAGTAGGAGTGAGAAAAACATCACGGGGTGGTGTGAATCGGAGTGTCTGAATTAGAATAGGCAGTGATTGGCAATGTAGGATGGGGAAAAGCACCACGGGGTGGTCAGAATGGGGATGTCAGGACACATGGGGTGGCAATGTAGGATAGGTTTCTGAAAAACATCGTGGGGTGGTACGCATTGTAAGGGATTCTAGGAGGCCATTCACTAGTAGGAGTGAGAAAAACATCACGGGGTGGTGTGAATCGGAGTGTCTGAATTAGGATAGGCAGTGAGTGGCAATGTAGAATGGAGAAAAGCAACACAGGGTATTAAGCATGGGGAGGTCAGGAAAGATTCGGTGGCAATGTGGGATAGGTTTCTGAAAAACATCGCGGGGTGGTGCACATTGTAAGGGTTTCTAACAGGCCATTCACTAGTAGGAGTGAGAAAAACATCACGGAGTCTTGTGAATCGGAAGGCCTGAAAGAGGATAGGCAGTGAGTGGCAATGTAGGATGGAGAAAAGCACCACGGGGTTTTCAGCATGGGGAGGTCAGGAAACATGCGGTGGCAATGTAGGATAAGTTTCTGAAAAACATCGCAGGGTGGTGAGCCTTGTAAGGGTTTCTAACAGTCCATTCTCTAGTAGAAGTGAGAAAATCATCACGGGGTGGTTTGAGTCGGAGCGCCTGAATTAGGATAGGCAGTGAGTGGCAATGTAGGATGGAGAAAAGCAGCACGGGGTGGTGAGCATGGGGAGTTCAGGAAACATGCGGTGGCAATGTAGGATAGGTTTCTGAAAAACTTCGCTGTGTGGTGTGCATTTTAAGGGTTTCTAACAGGCCATTCACTAGTAGGAGTGAGGAAAACATCAGGGCATGGTGTGAATTGGAGGGGCTGAATTAGCATAGGTGGTGATTGGCAATTAATAATGGGGAAAAGAACCACGGGGTGGTCAGAATGGGGAGGTCAGGAAACGAGCGGTGGCAATGTAGGATAGGTTTTTGAAAAACATCGCGGTGTGGTGCGCACTCTAAGGGTTTCTAACAGGCCATTCACTAGTAGGAGTGAGAAAAACATCACGGAGTAGGGTGAATCGGAGGGCCTAAATTACGTTAGGCAGTGAGTGACAACGTAGGATGGAGAAAACCACCATGGGGAGGTCAGCCTGGGGAGGTCAGGAAACATGCGGTGGCAATGTAGGATAGGTTTCTGAAAAACATTGTAGGGTGGTGTGCATTGTAAGGGTTTCTAACAGGGCATGCACTAGTAGGAGTGAGAAAAACATCATGGGGTCGTGTGAATCAGAGGGCCTGAATTAGGATAGGCAGTGAGTGGCAATGTAGGATGGAGAAAACACCAAGGGGTGATCAGCATGGGGAGGTCAGGAAACATGCGGTGGCAAGGTAGGGTAGGTTTCTGAAAAACATCGCGGAGTGTGTCGCATTGTAAGTGTTTCTAACAGGCCATTCACTAATAGAAGTAAGAAAAACATCATGGGGTGGTGTGAATCTGAGGGCCTGAATTAGTATAGGCAGTGAGTAACAATGGAGGATGGAGAAAAGCACCATGGTCTGGTCAGCATGGGGAGGTCAGGAAACATGCGGTGGCAATTTAGGATATTTTACTACTAAACATCGCAGGGTGGTACGCATTGTAAGGGTTTCTAACAGGTCATTCAATCGTAGGAGTGAGAAAAACATTACGGGGTGGTGTGAATTGGAGGGCCTGAAGTCGGATAGGCAGTGAGTGGCAATGTAGGATGGAGAAAAGCACCACGGGGTGGTCAGCATGGGGAGGTCAGGAAACGGTGGTAATGTAGGATAGGTTTCTGGAAAACATGGCGGTGTGTTGCGCATTGTAACGGTTTCTTCCAGGCCATTCACTAGTAGGAGTGAGAAAAACATCACGGGGTGGGGTGAATCGGAGGGCCTGAATTACTATAGGCAGTAAGTGACAATATAGGTTGGAGAAAAGCACCACGGGTTGGTGAGCATGGGGAGGTCAGGAAACATGGGCCTGCCATGAAGGATTGGTTTCTGAAAAACATCGTGGAGTGGTGCGCATTGTAAGGTTTTCTAACAGGCCATTCACTAGTAGGCGTGAGAAAAACATTATGGGTTTTGTGAACCGGAGGGCCTGAAGTACGATAGGATGTCAGTGGCACTGTAGGAATGAGAAAAGCACCAAGGTCTGGTCAGCATGTGGAGGTCAGGAAACATGCGGTGGCAATGCAGG
This sequence comes from Cavia porcellus, assembly GCF_034190915.1. NCBI lineage: Eukaryota > Metazoa > Chordata > Mammalia > Rodentia > Caviidae > Cavia > Cavia porcellus. Next base: position 9,352,565 of record NW_026947518.1, read on the forward strand.
ACAGGGTTCTGAAAAACATCGCGTGGTAGTGCACATTGTAAGGGTTTCTAACACGCCATTCACCAGTAGGAGTGAGAAAAACATCACGGGGTGGTGTGAATCGTAGGGCCTAATTAGGAAAGGCAGTGAGTGGCAATGTAGAATGGAGAAAACCACCACAGGGTATTCAGCATGGGGAGGTCAGGAAACATGCCGTGACAATGTAGGATAGGTTTGTGAAAATCAACGCGGGGTGGTGCTCATTGTAAGGATTTCTAACAGGCCATTCACTAGTATGAGTGAAATTAACATCACAGGGGGGTGTCAATCCGATGGCCTGAATTCTGATACCAGTGAGTGGCAATGTAGGATGGGAAAACACCAATGGATGTTCAGCATTGGGAGATAAGGAAACATGCGTTGGCAATGTAGGATAGGTTTCTGAAAAACATTGTGGGGTGGTGTGCATTGAAAGGGTTTCAAACAGGCCATTCACTAGTAGGAGTGAGAAAAGCATCACAGGGAGCTGTGCATCGGAGGGCATGAATTAGGATAGGCAGTGAGTGGCAATGTAGGATGGAGAAAACATTAAGGAGTGTACAGCATGATGAGGGCAGGAAACATGCGGTGGCCATGTAGGGTAGGTTTCTGAAAAACATCGCGAGGTGGTCCGCAATGTAAGGTTTTCTAATAGGCCATTCACTAATAGGAGTGAGAAATACATCACGGGGTGGTGTGAATCGGAGGGCCTGAATTACGACAGGCAGTGAGTGGCAATGTAGGATGGAGAAAAGCACCACGGGGTATTCAGCATGTGGAAGTCAGGAAACATGCGGTGGCAATGTAGGATAGGTTTCTGAAAAACATCGCCATGTGTTTCGCATTGTAAGGATTTCTAACAGGCCATTCACTAGTAGGAGTGAGAAAAACATCACTGGGTGGTGTGAATTGGAGGACCTTAATTCGGATAGGCAGTGAGTGGCAATGTAGGATGGAGAAAAGCACCACGGGGTTGTCAGCATTGGGAGGTCAGGAAACATGAAGTGGCAATGTAGGATAGGTTTCTGAAAAACATCGCGGGGTTTTGCGCATTGTAAGGTTTGCTAACAGGCCATTCACTAGTAGGAGTGAGAAAAACATCACGGGGTGGTGTGAATCAGAGTGTGTGAATTAGCATAGGCAGTGATTGGCAATTTAGGATGGGGAAAAGCACCACGGGGTGGTCAGAATGGGGAGGTCAGGAGACCTGGGGTGGCAATGTAGGATAGGTTTCTGAAAAACTTCGCGGGGTGGTACACATTGTAAGGGTTTCTAGCAGGCCATTCACTAGTAGGAGTGAGAAAAACATAACGGGGTGGTGTGAATCTGAGTGTCTGAATTAGGATAGGCAGTGAGTGGCAATGTAGGATGGAGAAAAGCAACACAGGCTATTAAGCTTGGGGAGGTCAGGAAAGATGCGGTGGCAATGTGGGATAGGTTTCTGAAAACCATCGAGGGGTGATGTGCTTTGTAAGGGTTTCTAACAGGCCATTCACTAGTAGGAGTTAGAAAAACATCAGGGGTGATGTGAATGGGAGTGCCTGAATTACGATACTCTGTGAGTGGCAATGTAGGATGGAGAAAAGCACCACAGGTTCGTCAGCATGGGGAAGGCAGGAAACATGCGGTGGCAATGTAGGATAGGTTTCTGAAAAATATCGAGGTGTGGTTCGCATTGTAAGGGTTTCTAACAGGCCATTCACTAGTAGGAGTGTGAAAAACATTACAGCAGGGTGTGAATTGGAGGACCTGAATTCGGATAGGCAGTGAGTGGCAATGTAGGATTGAGAAAAGCACCACGGGGTGGTCAGCATTGGGAGGTCAGCAAACATGCAGTGGCAATGTAGGATAGGTTTCTGAAAAACATCGCCGGGTGTTGCGCATTGTAAGGTTTGCTAACAGGCCATTCACTAGTAGGAGTGAGAAAAACATCACGGGGCGGTGTGAATTGGAGGGCCTGAATAAGTATAGACGGTGAGTGGCAATGTAGGATGGATAAAAGCACCATGGGTTATTCAGCATGAGGAGGTCAGGAAACATGCGGTGACAAGGTAAGATAGGTTTCTGAAAAACATCGCTTTGTGCTGCGCATTGTGAGGGTTTCTAACAGGCCCTTCACTAGTAGGAGTGACAAAATCATCACAGGGGGTTTGAACCCGAGGGCCTGAATTAGGATAGGCAGTGCGTGGCAATGTAGGATGGGAAAAAGCACCACGGGGTGGTCAGAATGGGGAGGTCAGGAGACATGGGGTGGCAATGTAGGATAGGTTTCTGAAAAACATCGCGGGGTGGTACGCATTGTAAGGGTTTCTAGCAGGCCATTCACTAGTAGGAGTGAGAAAAACATCACGGGATGGTGTGAATCTGAGTGTCTGAATTAGGATAGGCAGTGAGTTGCAATGTAGGAAGGAGAAAAGCAACTCAGGGTATTAAGCATGGGGATTTCAGGAAAGATGCGGTGGCAATGTGGGATAGGTTTCTGAAAAACATCGAGGGGTGATGTGCATTGTAAGGGTTTCTAACAGGCCATTCACTAGTAGGAGTTAGAAAAACATAACGGGGTGGTGTGAATCGGAGGGCCTGAATTACGATAGGCAGTGAGTGACAACGTAGGATGGAGAAAAGCACCATTGGGTGGTCAGTATGTGGAGGTCAGGAAACATGGGGTGGCAATATAGGATAGGTTTCTGAAAAACGTCGCGGGGTGGTTCGCATTGTAAGGGTTTCTAACAGGCCATTCACTAGTAGGAGTATGAAAAACATTACAAGAGGGTGTGAATTGGAGGACCTGAATTCGGATAGGCAGTGAATGGGAATGTAGGATTGAGAAAAGCACCACGGGGTGGTCAGCATTGGGAGGTCAGGAAACATGCAGTGGCAATGTAGGATAGGTTTCTGAAAAACATCGCGGGGTGTTGCGCATTGTAAGGTTTGCTAACAGGCCATTCACTAGTAGGAGTGAGAAAAACATCACGGGGTGGTGTGAATCGGAGTGTCTGAATTAGAATAGGCAGTGATTGGCAATGTAGGATGGGGAAAAGCACCACGGGGTGGTCAGAATGGGGATGTCAGGACACATGGGGTGGCAATGTAGGATAGGTTTCTGAAAAACATCGTGGGGTGGTACGCATTGTAAGGGATTCTAGGAGGCCATTCACTAGTAGGAGTGAGAAAAACATCACGGGGTGGTGTGAATCGGAGTGTCTGAATTAGGATAGGCAGTGAGTGGCAATGTAGAATGGAGAAAAGCAACACAGGGTATTAAGCATGGGGAGGTCAGGAAAGATTCGGTGGCAATGTGGGATAGGTTTCTGAAAAACATCGCGGGGTGGTGCACATTGTAAGGGTTTCTAACAGGCCATTCACTAGTAGGAGTGAGAAAAACATCACGGAGTCTTGTGAATCGGAAGGCCTGAAAGAGGATAGGCAGTGAGTGGCAATGTAGGATGGAGAAAAGCACTACGGGGTTTTCAGCATGGGGAGGTCAGGAAACATGCGGTGGCAATGTAGGATAAGTTTCTGAAAAACATCGCGGGGTGGTGAGCCTTGTAAGGGTTTCTAACAGTCCATTCTCTAGTAGAAGTGAGAAAATCATCACGGGGTGGTTTGAATCGGAGCGCCTGAATTAGGATAGGCAGTGAGTGGCAATGTAGGATGGAGAAAAGCAGCACGGGGTGGTGAGCATGGGGAGGTCAGGAAACATGCGGTGGCAATGTAGGATAGGTTTCTGAAAAACTTCGCTGTGTGGTGCGCATTTTAAGGGTTTCTAACAGGCCATTCACTAGTAGGAGTGAGGAAAACATCAGGGCATGGTGTGAATTGGAGGGGCTGAATTAGCATAGGCGGTGATTGGCAATTAATAATGGGGAAAAGAACCACGGGGTGGTCAGAATGGGGAGGTCAGGAAACGAGCGGTGGCAATGTAGGATAGGTTTTTGAAAAACATCGCGGTGTGGTGCGCACTCTAAGGGTTTCTAACAGGCCATTCACTAGTAGGAGTGAGAAAAACATCACGGAGTAGGGTGAATCGGAGGGCCTAAATTACGTTAGGCAGTGAGTGACAACGTAGGATGGAGAAAACCACCATGGGGAAGTCAGCCTGGGGAGGTCAGGAAACATGCGGTGGCAATGTAGGATAGGTTTCTGAAAAACATTGTAGGGTGGTGTGCATTGTAAGGGTTTCTAACAGGCCATTCACTAGTAGGAGTGAGAAAAACATCATGGGGTCGTGTGAATCAGAGGGCCTGAATTAGGATAGGCAGTGAGTGGCAATGTAGGATGGAGAAAACACCAAGGGGTGATCAGCATGGGGAGGTCAGGAAACATGCGTTGGCAAGGTAGGGTTGGTTTCTGAAAAACATCGCGGGGTGTGTCGCATTGTAAGTGTTTCTAAAAGGCCATTCACTAATAGGAGTACGAAAAACATCATGGGGTGGTGTGAATCTGAGGGCCTGAATTAGGATAGGCAGTGAGTGGCAATGTAGGATGGAGAAAAGCACCATGGTCTGGTCAGCATGGGGAGGTCAGGAAACATGCGGTGGAATGTAGGATAGGTTTCTGAAAAACATCGCGGTGTGGTGCGCATTGTAAGGGTTTCTAACAGGCCATTCACTAGTAGGAGTGAGAAAAACATAACGGGGTGGTGTGAATTGGAGGGCCTGAATAAGTATAGACGGTGAGTGGCAATGTAGGATGGATAAAAGCACCATTGGTTATTCAGCATGAGGAGGTCAGGAAACATGCGGTGACAAGGCAAGATAGGTTTCTGAAAAACATCGCTTTGTGCTGCGCATTGTGAGGGTTTCTAACAGGCCATTCACTAGTAGGAGTGACAAAATCTTCACAGGGGGCTTTGAACCCGAGGGCCTGAATTAGGATAGGCAGTGCGTGGCAATGTAGGATGGAGAAAAGCACCACGGGGTGGTCAGCATGTGGAGGTCAGGAAACATGCAGTAGCAATGTAGGATAGGTTTCTGAAAAACATCGAGGGGTGATGTGCATGGTAAGGGTTTCCAACAGGCCATTCACTAGTAGGAGTGAGAAAAACATCACGGGGTGGTGTGAATCATAGTGTCTGAATTAGAATAGACAGTGATTGGCAATGTAGGATGGGGAAAAGCACCACGGGGTGGTCAGAATGGGGAGGTCAGGAGACATGGTGTGGCAATGTAGGATAGGTTTCTGAAAAACATCGTGGGGTGGTACGCATTGTAAGGGTTTCTAGGATGCCATTCACTAGTAGGAGTGAGAAAAACATCACGGGGTGGTGTGAATCGGAGTGTCTGAATTAGGATAGGCAGTGAGTGGCAATGTAGAATGGAGAAAAGCAACACAGGGTATTAAGTATGGGAAGGTCAGGAAAGATTCGGTGGCAATGTGGGATAGGCTTCTGAAAAACATCGCGGGGTGGTGCACATTGTAAGGGTTTCTAACAGGCCATTCACTAGTAGGAGTGAGAAAAACATCACGGAGTTGTGTGAATTGGAAGGCCTGAATTAGGATAGGCAGTGAGTGGCAATATAGGATGGAGAAAAGCACCACGGGGTTTTCAGCATTTGGAGGTCAGGAATCATGCGTTGGCAATGTAGGATAGGTTTCTGAAAAACATCGCGGGGTGGTGAGCCTTGTAAGGGTTTCTAACAGTCCATTCTTTAGTAGGAGTGTGAAAATCATCACGCGGTGGTTTGAATGGGAGCGCCTGAATTAGAATAAGCAGTGAGGGCAATGTAGGATGGAGAAATGCACCACAGGGTGGTCAGCATAGGGAGGTCAGGAAACATGCGGTGGCAATGTAGGATAGTTTTCTGAAAAACTTCACTGTGTGGTGCGCATTTTAAGGGTTTCTAACAGGCCATTCACTAGTAGGAGTGAGAAAAACATCACGGAGTGGGGTGAATCGGAGGGCCTAAATTACGTTAGGCAGTGAGTGACAACGTAGGATGGAGAAAACCACGATGGGGAGGTCAGCCTGGGGAGGTCAGGAAACATGCGGTGGCAATGTAGGATAGGTTTCTGAAAAACATTGTAGGGTGGTGTGCATTGCAATTTTTTTTAACAGGCCATTCACTAGTAGGAGTGAGAAAAACATCCTGGGGTGGTGTGAATCAGAGGGCCTGAATTAGGATAGGCAGTGAGTGGCAATGTAGGATGGAGAAAACACCAAGGGGTGATCAGCATGGGGAGGTCAGGAAACATGCGGTGGCAAGGTAGGGTAGGTTTCTGAAAAACATCGCGGAGTGTGTCGCATTGTAAGTGTTTCTAACAGGCCATTCACTAATAGGAGTAAGAAAAACATCATGGGGTGGTGTGAATCTGAGGGCCTGAATTAGTATAGGCAGTGAGTAGCAATGGAGGATGGAGAAAAGCACCATGGTCTGGTCAGCATGGGGAGGTCAGGAAACATGCGGTGGCAATTTAGGATATTTTACTACTAAACATCGCAGGGTGGTACGCATTGTAAGGGTTTCTAACAGGTCATTCAATCGTAGGAGTGAGAAAAACATTACGGGGCGGTGTGAATTGGAGGGCCTGAAGTCGGATAGGCAGTGAGTGGCAATGTAGGATGGAGAAAAGCACCACGGGGTGGTCAGCATGGGGAGGTCAGGAAACATACGGTGGTAATGTAGGATAGGTTTCTGGAAAACATGGCGGTGTGTTGCGCATTGTAACGGTTTCTACCAGGCCATTCACTAGTAGGAGTGAGAAAAACATCACGGGGTGGGGTGAATCGGAGGGCCTGAATTACTATAGGCAGTAAGTGACAATATAGGTTGGAGAAAAGCACCACGGGGTGGTCTGCATGGGGAGGTCAGGAAACATGCGGTGGCAATGTCGGATAGGTTTCTCAAAAACATCGAGGGTGGTGCTCATTATAAGGGTTTCTAAGAGGCCATCATTAGTAGGAATGTAAAAACATCACAGGAGGGTGTGAATTGGAGGGCCTGAATTCGGATAGGCAGTGAGTGTCAATGTAGTATGGAGAAAACACCAAGGGGTGGTCAGCATGGGGAGGTCAGGAAACATGCCATGGAATGTAGGATAGGTTTCTGAAAAACATCGCTGGGTGGTGAGCCTTGTAAGGGTTTCTAACAGTCCATTCACTAGTAGGAGTGAGAAAATCATCACGCGGTGGTTTGAATGGGAGCGCCTGAATTAGAATAGGCAGTGAGGGCAATGTAGGATGGAGAAAAACACCACGGGGTGGTCAGCATGGGGAGGTCAGGAAACATGTGGTGGCAATGTAGTATAGTTTTCTGAAAAACTTCGCTGTGTGGTGCGCATTTTAAGGGTTTCTAACAGGCCATTCAATAGTAGGAGTGAGGAAAACATCAGGGCATGGTGTGAATTGGAGGGCCTGAATTAGCATAGGCAGTGATTGGCAATGTATAATGGGGAAAAGAACCACAGGGTGGTCAGAATGGGGAGGTCAGGAAACGAGCGGTGGCAATGTAGGATAGGTTTCTGAAAAACATCGTGGGGTGGTGCTCACTGTAAGGGTTTCTAACAGGCCATTCATTAGTAGTAGTGAGAAAAACATCACGGAGTGGGGTGAATCGGAGGGCCTAAATTACGTTAGGCAGTGAGTGACAACGTAGGATGGAGAAAACCACGATGTGGAGGTCAGCCTGGGGAGGTCAGGAAACATGCGGTGGCAATGTAGGATAGATTTCTGAAAAACATTGTAGGGTGGTGTGCATTGTAATGGTTTTTAACAGGCCATTCACTAGTAGGAGTGAGAAAAACATCCTGGGGTGGTGTGAATCGGAGGGCCTGAATTAGTATAGGCAGTGAGTAGCAATGGAGGATGGAGAAAAGCACCATGGTCTGGTCAGCATGGGTAGGTCAGGAAACATGCGGTGGCAATTTAGGATATTTTACTACTAAACATTGCAGGGTGGTACGCATTGTAAGGGTTTCTAACAGGTCATTCAATCGTAGGAGTGAGAAAAACATTACGGGGTGGTGTGAATTGGAGGGCCTGAAGTCGGATAGGCAGTGAGTGGCAATGTAGGATGGAGAAAAGCACCACGGGTTGGTGAGCATGGGGAGGTCAGGAAACATGGGCCTGCCATGAAGGATTGGTTTCTGACAAACATCGTGGAGTGGTGCGCATTGTAAGGTTTTCTAACAGGCCATTCACTAGTAGGCGTGAGAAAAACATTATGGGTTTTGTGAATCGGAGGGCCTGAAGTACGATAGGATGTCAGTGGCACTGTAGGAATGAGAAAAGCACCAAGGTCTGGTCAGCATGTGGAGGTCAGGAAACATGCGGTGGCAATGCAGGACAGGGTTCTGAAAAACAACGCGTGGTAGTGCACATTGTAAGGGTTTCTAACACGCCATTCACCAGTAGGAGTGAGAAAAACATCACGGGGTGGTGTGAATCGTAGGGCCTAATTAGGAAAGGCAGTGAGTGGCAATGTAGAATGGAGAAAACCACCACAGGGTATTCAGCATGGGGAGGTCAGGAAACATGCCGTGACAATGTAGGATAGGTTTGTGAAAATCAACGCGGGGTGGTGCTCATTGTAAGGATTCTAACAGGCCATTCACTAGTATGAGTGAAATTAACATCACAGGGGGGTGTCAATCCGATGGCCTGAATTCTGATACCAGTGAGTGGCAATGTAGGATGGGAAAACACCAATGGATGTTCAGCATTGGGAGATAAGGAAACATGCGTTGGCAATGTAGGATAGGTTTCTGAAAAACATTGTGGGGTGGTGTGCATTGAAAGGGTTTCAAACAGGCCATTCACTAGTAGGAGTGAGAAAAGCATCACAGGGAGCTGTGCATCGGAGGGCATGAATTAGGATAGGCAGTGAGTGGCAATGTAGGATGGAGAAAACATTAAGGAGTGTACAGCATGATGAGGGCAGGAAACATGCGGTGGCCATGTAGGGCAGGTTTCTGAAAAACATCGCGGGGTGGTCCGCAATGTAAGGTTTTCTAATAGGCCATTCACTAATAGGAGTGAGAAATACATCACGGGGTGGTGTGAATCGGAGGGCCTGAATTACGACAGGCAGTGAGTGGCAATGTAGGATGGAGAAAAGCACCACGGGGTATTCAGTATGTGGAAGTCAGGAAACATGCGGTGGCAATGTAGGATAGGTTTCTGAAAAACATCGCCATGTGTTTCGCATTGTAAGGGTTTCTAACAGGCCATTCACTAGTAGGAGTGAGAAAAACATCACTGGGTGGTGTGAATTGGAGGACCTGAATTCGGATAGGCAGTGAGTGGCAATGTAGGATGGAGAAAAGCAACACAGGCTATTAAGCATGGGGAGGTCAGGAAAGATGCGGTGGCAATGTGGGATAGGTTTCTGAAAACCATCGAGGGGTGATGTGCTTTGTAAGGGTTTCTAACAGGCCATTCACTAGTAGGAGTTAGAAAAACATCAGGGGTGATGTGAATGGGAGTGCCTGAATTACGATACTCTGTGAGTGGCAATGTAGGATGGAGAAAAGCACCACAGGTTCGTCAGCATGGGGAAGGCAGGAAACATGCGGTGGCAATGTAGGATAGGTTTCTGAAAAATATCGAGGGGTGGTTCGCATTGTAAGGGTTTCTAACAGGCCATTCACTAGTAGGAGTGTGAAAAACATTACAGCAGGGTGTGAATTGGAGGACCTGAATTCGGATAGGCAGTGAGTGGCAATGTAGGATTGAGAAAAGCACCACGGGGTGGTCAGCATTGGGAGGTCAGCAAACATGCAGTGGCAATGTAGGATAGGTTTCTGAAAAACATCGCCGGGTGTTGCGCATTGTAAGGTTTGCTAACAGGCCATTCACTAGTAGGAGTGAGAAAAACATCACGGGGCGGTGTGAATTGGAGGGCCTGAATAAGTATAGACGGTGAGTGGCAATGTAGGATGGATAAAAGCACCATGGGTTATTCAGCATGAGGAGGTCAGGAAACATGCGGTGACAAGGTAAGATAGGTTTCTGAAAAACATCGCTTTGTGCTGCGCATTGTGAGGGTTTCTAACAGGCCCTTCACTAGTAGGAGTGACAAAATCTTCACAGGGGGTTTGAACCCGAGGGCCTGAATTAGGATAGGCAGTGCGTGGCAATGTAGGATGGGAAAAAGCACCACGGGGTGGTCAGAATGGGGAGGTCAGGAGACATGGGGTGGCAATGTAGGATAGGTTTCTGAAAAACATCGCGGGGTGGTACGCATTGTAAGGGTTTCTAGCAGGCCATTCACTAGTAGGAGTGAGAAAAACATCACGGGATGGTGTGAATCTGAGTGTCTGAATTAGGATAGGCAGTGAGTTGCAATGTAGGAAGGAGAAAAGCAACTCAGGGTATTAAGCATGGGGATTTCAGGAAAGATGCGGTGGCAATGTGGGATAGGTTTCTGAAAAACATCGAGGGGTGATGTGCATTGTAAGGGTTTCTAACAGGCCATTCACTAGTAGGAGTTAGAAAAACATAACGGGGTGGTGTGAATCGGAGGGCCTGAATTACGATAGGCAGTGAGTGACAACGTAGGATGGAGAAAAGCACCATTGGGTGGTCAGTATGTGGAGGTCAGGAAACATGGGGTGGCAATATAGGATAGGTTTCTGAAAAACGTCGCGGGGTGGTTCGCATTGTAAGGGTTTCTAACAGGCCATTCACTAGTAGGAGTGTGAAAAACATTACAGGAGGGTGTGAATTGGAGGACCTGAATTCGGATAGGCAGTGAATGGGAATGTAGGATTGAGAAAAGCACCACGGGGTGGTCAGCATTGGGAGGTCAGGAAACATGCAGTGGCAATGTAGGATAGGTTTCTGAAAAACATCGCGGGGTGTTGCGCATTGTAAGGTTTGCTAACAGGCCATTCACTAGTAGGAGTGAGAAAAACATAACGGGGTGGTGTGAATCGGAGTGTCTGAATTAGAATAGGCAGTGATTGGCAATGTAGGATGGGGAAAAGCACCACGGGGTGGTCAGAATGGGGATGTCAGGAGACATGGGGTGGCAATGTAGGATAGGTTTCTGAAAAACATCGTGGGGTGGTACGCATTGTAAGGGATTCTAGGAGGCCATTCACTAGTAGGAGTGAGAAAAACATCACGGGGTGGTGTGAATCGGAGTGTCTGAATTAGGATAGGCAGTGAGTGGCAATGTAGAATGGAGAAAAGCAACACAGGGTATTAAGCATGGGGAGGTCAGGAAAGATTCGGTGGTAATGTGGGATAGGATTCTGAAAAACATCGCGGGGTGGTGCACATTGTAAGGGTTTCTAACAGGCCATTCACTAGTAGGAGTGAGAAAAACATCACGGAGTCTTGTGAATCGGAAGGCCTGAAAGAGGATAGGCAGTGAGTGGCAATGTAGGATGGAGAAAAGCACCACGGGGTTTTCAGCATGGGGAGGTCAGGAAACATGCGGTGGCAATGTAGGATAAGTTTCTGAAAAACATCGCGGGGTGGTGAGCCTTGTAAGGGTTTCTAACAGTCCATTCTCTAGTAGAAGTGAGAAAATCATCACGGGGTGGTTTGAATCGGAGCGCCTGAATTAGGATAGGCAGTGAGTGGCAATGTAGGATGGAGAAAAGCAGCACGGGGTGGTGAGCATGGGGAGGTCAGGAAACATGCGGTGGCAATGTAGGATAGGTTTCTGAAAAACTTCGCTGTGTGGTGTGCATTTTAAGGGTTTCTAACAGGCCATTCACTAGTAGGAGTGAGGAAAACATCAGGGCATGGTGTGAATTGGAGTGGCTGAATTAGCATAGGCGGTGATTGGCAATTAATATTGGGGAAAAGAACCACGGGGTGGTCAGAATGGGGAGGTCAGGAAACGAGCGGTGGCAATGTAGGATAGGTTTTTGAAAAACATCGCGGTGTGGTGCGCACTCTAAGGGTTTCTAACAGGCCATTCACTAGTAGGAGTGAGAAAAACATCACGGAGTAGGGTGAATCGGAGGGCCTAAATTACGTTAGGCAGTGAGTGACAACGTAGGATGGAGAAAACCACCATGGGGAGGTCAGCCTGGGGAGGTCAGGAAACATGCGGTGGCAATGTAGGATAGGTTTCTGAAAAACATTGTAGGGTGGTGTGCATTGTAAGGGTTTCTAACAGGCCATTCACTAGTAGGAGTGAGAAAAACATCATGGGGTCGTGTGAATCAGAGGGCCTGAATTAGGATAGGCAGTGAGTGGCAATGTAGGATGGAGAAAACACCAAGGGGTGATCAGCATGGGGAGGTCAGGAAACATGCGTTGGCAAGGTAGGGTTGGTTTCTGAAAAACATCGCGGTGTGTGTCGCATTGTAAGTGTTTCTAAAAGGCCATTCACTAATAGGAGTACGAAAAACATCATGGGGTGGTGTGAATCTGAGGGCCTGAATTAGGATAGGCAGTGAGTGGCAATGTAGGATGGAGAAAAGCACCATGGTCTGGTCAGCATGGGGATGTCAGGAAACATGCGGTGGAATGTAGGATAGGTTTCTGAAAAACATCGCGGTGTGGTGCGCATTGTAAGGGTTTCTAACAGGCCATTCACTAGTAGGAGTGAGAAAAACATAACGGGGTGGTGTGAATTGGAGGGCCTGAATAAGTATAGACGGTGAGTGGCAATGTAGGATGGATAAAAGCACCATGGGTTATTCAGCATGAGGAGGTCAGGAAACATGCGGTGACAAGGCAAGATAGGTTTCTGAAAAACATCGCTTTGTGCTGCGCATTGTGAGGGTTTCTAACAGGCCATTCACTAGTAGGAGTGACAAAATCTTCACAGGGGGCTTTGAACCCGAGGGCCTGAATTAGGATAGGCTGTGCGTGGCAATGTAGGATGGAGAAAAGCACCACGGGGTGGTCAGCATGTGGAGGTCAGGAAACATGCAGTAGCAATGTAGGATAGGTTTCTGAAAAACATCGAGGGGTGATGTGCATTGTAAGGGTTTCCAACAGGCCATTCACTAGTAGGAGTGAGAAAAACATCACGGGGTGGTGTGAATCATAGTGTCTGAATTAGAATAGACAGTGATTGGCAATGTAGGATGGGGAAAAGCACCACGGGGTGGTCAGAATGGGGAGGTCAGGAGACATGGTGTGGCAATGTCGGATAGGTTTCTGAAAAACATCGTGGGGTGGTACGCATTGTAAGGGTTTCTAGGAGGCCATTCACTAGTAGGAGTGAGAAAAACATCACGGGGTGGTGTGAATCGGAGTGTCTGAATTAGGATAGGCAGTGAGTGGCAATGTAGAATGGAGAAAAGCAACACAGGGTATTAAGCATGGGAAGGTCAGGAAAGATTCGGTGGCAATGTGGGATAGGCTTCTGAAAAACATCGCGGGGTGGTGCACATTGTAAGGGTTTCTAACAGGCCATTCACTAGTAGGAGTGAGAAAAACATCACGGAGTTGTGTGAATTGGAAGGCCTGAATTAGGATAGGCAGTGAGTGGCAATATAGGATGGAGAAAAGCACCACGGGGTTTTCAGCATTTGGAGGTCAGGAATCATGCGTTGGCAATGTAGGATAGGTTTCTGAAAAACATCGCGGGGTGGTGAGCCTTGTAAGGGTTTCTAACAGTCCATTCTTTAGTAGGAGTGTGAAAATCATCACGCGGTGGTTTGAATGGGAGCGCCTGAATTAGAATAAGCAGTGAGGGCAATGTAGGATGGAGAAATGCACCACGGGGTGGTCAGCATAGGGAGGTCAGGAAACATGCGGTGGCAATGTAGGATAGTTTTCTGAAAAACTTCACTGTGTGGCGTGCATTTTAAGGGTTTCTAATAGGCCATTCACAAGTAGGGTTGAGGAAAACATTACAGGGTGGTGTGAATCAGAGGGCCTGAATTAGCATAGGCAGTGAGTGGCAATGGAGGATGGAGAAAAGCGCCATGGTCTGTTCAGCATGGGGAGGTCAGGAAACATGCGGTGGGAATTTAGGATATTTTCGTACTAAATATCCCGGGGTGGTACGCAATGTAAGGGTTTCTAACAGGTCATTCAATAGTAGGAGTGAGAAAAACATTACGGGGTGGTGTGAATTGGAGGGCCTGAAGTCGGATAGGCAGTGAGTGGCAATGTAGGATGGAGAAAAGCACCACGGGGTGGTCAGCATGGGGAGGTCAGGAAACATACGGTGGCAATGTAGGATAGGTTTCTTTAAACATGGCCGTGTGGTGCGCATTGTAAGGGTTTCTAACACGCCATTCACCAGTAGGAGTGAGAAAAACATCACGGGGTGCGGTGAATCGGAGAGCCTAATTAGGAAAGGCAGTGAGTGGCAATGTAGAATGGAGAAAACCACCACAGGGTATTCAGCATGGCGAGGTCAGGAAACATGCCGTGGCAATCTAGGATAGGTTTATGAAAATCATCGCGGGGTGGTGCTCATTGTAAGGGTTTCTAACAGGCCATTCACTAGTATGAGTGAAATAAACATCACAGGGGTGTGGCAACACGATGGCTTGAATTCTGATACCAGTGTGTGGCAATGTAGGATGGGAAAACACCAATGGATGTTCAGCATGGGGAGATAAGGAAACATGCGTTGGCAATGTAGGATAGGTTTCTGAAAAACATTGTGGGGTGGTGTGCATTGTAAGGGTTTCTAACAGGCCATTCACTAGTAGGAGCGAGAAAAACATCACAGGGAGCTGTGCATCAGAGGGCCTGAATTAGGATAGGCAGTGAGTGGCAATATAGGATGGAGAAAAGCACCACGGGGTGGTGAACATGGGGAGGTCAGGAAACATGCGGTGGCAATGTAGGATATGTTTCTGAAAAACTTCGCTGAGTGGTGCGCATTTTAAGGGTTTCAAACAGGCCATTCACTAGTAGGAGTGAGGAAAACATCAGGGCGTGGTGTGAATTGGAGGGCCTGAATTAGCATACGCAGTGATTCGCAATGTAGAATGGAGAAAAGCAAGACGTCGTGGTGAGCATGGTGAGTTCAGGAAACATGCAGTGGCAATGTAGAATAGGTTTCTGAAAAACATCACGGGGTGTTGCGCACTGTAAGGGTTTCTAACAGGCCTTTCACTAGTAGGAGTGATAAAAACGTCACGCGGTGGTTTGCTTCGGAGGGCCTGAAATAGGATAGTCAGTGAGTGGCAATGTAGTATGGAGAAAAGCAAGACGTCGTGGTGAGCATGGTGAGGTCAGGAAACATGCAGTGGCAATGTAGGATAGGTTTCTGAAAAACATCGCCGGGTGTTGCGCATTGTAAGGTTTGCTAACAGGCCATTCACTAGTAGGAGTGAGAAAAACATTACGGGGTGGTGTGAATCGGAGTGTCTGAATTAGAATAGGCAGTGATTGGCAATGTAGGATGGGGAAAAGCACCACGGGGTGGTCAGAATGGGGATATCAGGAGACATGGGGTGGCAATGTAGGATAGGTTTCTGAAAAACATCGTGGGGTGGTACGCATTGTAAGGGATTCTAGGAGGCCATTCACTAGTTGGAGTGAGAAAAACATCACGGGGTGGTGTAAATCGGAGTGTCTGAATTAGGATAGGCAGTGAGTGGCAATGTAGAATGGAGAAAAGCAACACAGGGTATTAAGCATGGGGAGGTCAGGAAAGATTCGGTGGCAATGTGGGATAGGTTTCTGAAAAACTTCGCTGTGTGATGCGCATTTTAAGGGTTTCTAACAGGCCATTCACTAGTAGGAGTGAGGAAAACATCAGGGCATGGTGTGAATTGGAGGGCCTGAATTAGCATAGGCAGTGATTGGCAATGTAGGATGGGGAAAAGCACCACGGGGTGGTCAGAATGGGGATGTCAGGAGACATGGGGTGGCAATGTAGGATAGGTTTCTGAAAAATATCGCGGGGTGGTGAGCCTTGTAAGGGTTTCTAACAGTCCATTCACTAGTAGAAGTGAGAAAATCATCACGGGGTGGTTTGAATCGGAGCGCCTGAATTAGGATAGGCAGTGAGTGGCAATGTAGGATGGAGAAAAGCAGCACGGGGTGGTGAGCATGGGGAGGTCAGGAAACATGCGGTGGCAATGTAGGATAGGTTTCTGAAAAACTTCGCTGTGTGGTGCGCATTTTAAGGGTTTCTAACAGGCCATTCACTAGTAGGAGTGAGGAAAACATCAGGGCATGGTGTGAATTGGAGGGCCTGAATTAGCATAGGCAGTGATTGGCAATGTATAATGGGGAAAAGAACCACGGGGTGGTCAGAATGGGGAGGTCAGGAAACGATCGGTGGCAATGTAGGATAGGTTTTTGAAAAACATCGCGGTGTGGTGCGCACTCTAAGGTTTTCTACCAGGCCATTCACTAGTAGGAGTGAGAAAAACATCACGGAGTAGGGTGAATCGGAGGGCCTAAATTACGTTAGGCAGTGAGTGACAACGTAGGATGGAGAAAACCACCATGGGGAGGTCAGCCTGGTGAGGTCAGGAAACATGCGGTGGCAATGTAGGATAGGTTTCTGAAAAACATTGTAGGGTGGTGTGCATTGTAAGGGTTTCTAACAGGCCATTCACTAGTAGGAGTGAGAAAAACATCATGGGGTGGTGTGAATTGGAGGGCCTGAATTAGGATAGGCAGTGAGTGGCAATGTAGGATGGAGAAAACACCAAGGGGTGATCAGCATGGGGAGGTCAGGAAACATGTGGTGGCAAGGTAGGGTAGGTTTCTGAAAAACATCGTGGGGTGTGTCGCATTGTAAGTGTTTCTAAAAGGCCATTCACTAATAGGAGTACGAAAAACATCATGGGGTGGTGTGAATCTGAGGGCCTGAATTAGAATAGGCAGTGAGTGGCAATGGAGGATGGAGAAAAGCACCATGGTCTGGTCAGCATGGGGAGGTCAGGAAACATGCGGTGGAATGTAGGATAGGTTTCTGAAAAACATCGCGGGGTGGTGCGCATTGTAAGGGTTTCTAACAGGCCATTCACTAGTAGGAGTGAGAAAAACATCAATGGGTGGTGTGAATTGGAGGGCCTGAATAAGTATAGACGGTGAGTGGCAATGTAGGATGGATAAAAGCGCCATGGTTTATTCAGCATGAGGAGGTCAGGAAACATGCGGTGAAAGGTAAGATAGGTTTCTGAAAAACATCGCTTGTGCTGCGCATTGTGAGGGTTTCTAACAGGCCATTCACTAGTAGGAGTGACAAAATCTTCACCGGGGACTTTGAACCCGAGGGCCTGAATTAGGATAGGCAGTGCGTGGCAATGTAGGATGGAGAAAACACCACGGGGTGGTCAGCATGTGGAGGTCAGGAAACATGCAGTGGCAATGTAGCATAGGTTTCTGAAAAACATCGAGGGGTGATGTGCATTGTAAGGGTTTCCAACAGGCCATTCACTAGTAGGAGTGAGTAAAACATCACGGGGTGGTGTGAATCGGAGGGCCTGAATTACGATAGCATTAAGTGACAACGTAGGATGGAGAAAAGCACCATTGGGTGGTCAGCATGTGGAGGTCAGGAAACATGAGGTGGCAATATAGGATAGGTTTCTGAAAAACATCACAGGGTGGTGTGCATTGTAAGGGTTTCTAACAGGCCATTCACTAGTAGGAGTGTGAAAAACATTACAGGAGGGTGTGAATTGGAGGACCTGAATTCGGATAGGCAGTGAGTGGCAATGTAGGATTGAGAAAAGCACCACGGGATGGTCAGCATTGGGAGGTCAGGAAACATGCAGTGGCAATGTAGGATAGGTTTCTGAAAAACATCGCGGGGTGGTGCGCATTGTAAGGTTTGCTAACAGGCCATTCACTAGTAGGAGTGAGAAAAACATCACGGGGTGGTGTGAATCATAGTGTCTGAATTAGAATAGGCAGTGATTGGCAATGTAGGATGGGGAAAAGCACCACGGGGTGGTCAGAATGTGGAGGTCAGGAGACATGCGGTGGCAATGTAGGATAGATTTCTGAAAAACATTGTAGGGTGGTGTGCATTGTAATGGTTTTTAACAGGCCATTCACTAGTAGGAGTGAGAAAAACATCCTGTGGTGGTGTGAGTCGGAGGACCTGAATTAGGATAGGCAGTGAGTGGCAATGTAGGATGGAGAAAACACCAAGGGGTGATCAGCATGGGGAGGTCAGGAAACTTGCAGTGGCAAGGTAGGGTAGGTTTCTGAAAAACATCTCGGAAATGTGTCGCATTGTAAGTGTTTCTAACAGGCCATTCACTAATAGGAGTAAGAAAAACATCATGGGGTGGTGTGAATCTGAGGGCCTGAATTAGTATAGGCAGTGAGTAGCAATGGAGGATGGAGAAAAGCACCATGGTCTGGTCAGCATGGGGAGGTCAGGAAACATGCGGTGGCAATTTAGGATATTTTACTACTAAACATCGCAGGGTGGTACGCATTGTAAGGGTTTCTAACAGGTCATTCAAGCGTAGGAGTGAAAAAAACATTACGGGGCAGTGTGAATTGGAGGGCCTGAAGTCGGATAGGCAGTGAGTGGCAATGTAGGATGGAGAAAAGCACCACGGGGTGGTCAGCATGGGGAGGTCAGGAAACATACGGTGGTAATGTAGGATAGGTTTCTGGAAAACATGGAGGTGTGTTGCGCATTGTAACGGTTTCTACCAGGCCATTCACTAGTAGGAGTGAGAAAAACATCACGGGGTGGGGTGAATCGGAGGGCCTGAATTACTATAGGCAGTAAGTGACAATATAGGTTGGAGAAAAGCACCACGGGGTGGTCTGCATGGGGAGGTCACGAAACATGCGGTGGCAATGTCGGATAGGTTTCTCAAAAACATCGAGGGTGGTGCTCATTATAAGGGTTTCTAAGAGGCCATCATTAGTAGGAGTGTAAAAACATCACAGGAGGGTGTGAATTGGAGGGGCTGAATTCGGATAGGCAGTGAGTGTCAATGTAGGATGGAGAAAACACCAAGGGGTGGTCAGCATGGGGAGGTCAGGAAACATGCCGTGGAATGTAGGATAGGTTTCTGAAAAACATCGCGGGGTGGTGAGCCTTGTAAGGATTTCTAACAGTCCATTCACTAGTAGGAGTGAGAAAATCATCACGTGGTGGTTTGAATGGGAGCGCCTGAATTAGAATAGGCAGTGAGGGCAATGTAGGATGGAGAAAAGCACCACGGGGTTTTCAGCATGGGGAGGTCAGGAAACATGAGGTGGCAATGTAGGATAGTTTTCTGAAAAACTTCGCTGTGTGGTGCGCATTTTAAGGGTTTCTAACAGGCCATTCACTAGTAGGAGTGAGGAAAACATCAGGGCATGGTGTGAATTGGAGGGCCTGAATTAGCATAGGCAGTGATTGGCAATGTATAATGGGGAAAAGAACCACAGGGTGGTCAGAATGGGGAGGTCAGGAAACGAGCGGTGGCAATGTAGGATAGGTTTCTGAAAAACATCGTGGGGTGGTGCTCACTGTAAGGGTTTCTAACAGGCCATTCACTAGTAAGAGTGAGAAAAACATCACGGAGTGGGGTGAATCGGAGTGCCTGAATTACGTTAGGCAGTGAGTGACAACGTAGGATGGAGAAAACCACGATGGGGAGGTCAGCCTGGGGAGGTCAGGAAACATGCGGTGGCAATGTAGGATAGGTTTCTGAAAAACATTGCAGGGTGGTGTGCATTGTAATGGTTTTTAACAGGCCATTCACTAGTAGGAGTGAGAAAAACATCCTGGGGTGGTGTGAATCGGAGGGTCTGAATTAGGATAGGCAGTGAGTGGCAATGTAGGATGGAGAAAACACCAAGGGGTGATCAGCATGGGGACGTCAGGAAACATGCGGTGGCAAGGTAGGGTAGGTTTCTGAAAAACATCGCGGAGTGTGTCGCATTGTAAGTGTTTCTAACACGCCATTCACTAATAGGAGTAAGAAAAACATCATGGGGTGGTGGGAATCTGAGGGCCTGAATTAGTATAGGCAGTGAGTAGCAATGGAGGAATGAGAAAAGCACCATTGTCTGGTCAGCATGGGGAGGTCAGGAAACATGCGGTGGCAATTTAGGATATTTTACTACTAAACATCGAGGGGTGGTACGCATTGTAAGGGTTTCTAACAGGTCATTCAATCGTAGGAGTGAGAAAAACATTACGGGGTGGTGTGAATTGGAGGGCCTGAAGTCGGATAGGCAGTGAGTGGCAATGTAGGATGGAGAAAAGCACCACGGGGTGGTCAGCATGGGGAGGTCAGGAAACATACGGTGGTAATGTAGGATAGGTTTCTGGAAAACATGGCGGTGTGTTGCGCATTGTAACGGTTTCTACCAGGCCATTCACTAGTAGGAGTGAGAAAAACATCAAGGAGTGGGGTGAATCGGAGGGCTTGAATTACTATAGGCAGTAAGTGACAATATAGGTTGGAGAAAAGCACCACGGGGTGGTCTGCATGGGGAGGTCAGGAAACATGCGGTGGCAATGTCGGATAGGTTTCTCAAAAACATCGAGGGTGGTGCTCATTTTAAGGGTTTCTAAGAGGCCATCATTAGTAGGAGTGTAAAAACATCACAGGAGGCTGTGAATTGGAGGGCCTTAATTCGGATAGGCAGTGAGTGTCAATGTAGGATGGAGAAAACACCAAGGGTTGGTCAGCATGGGGAGGTCAGGAAACATGCCGTGGAATGTAGGATAGGTTTCTGAAAAACATCGAGGGGTGATGTGCATTGTAAGGGTTTCTAACAAGCCATTCACTAGTAGGAGCGAGAAAAACATCACGGGGTGGTGTGAATCGGAGCGCCTGAATTACGATAGGCAGTGAGTGACAACGTAGGATGGAGAAAAGCACCACGGGGTGCTCAGCATGGGTAGGTCTGGAAACATGCGGTGGCAATGTAGGATAGGTTTCTGAAAAACATCACGGGGTGGTGAGCCTTGTAAGTGTTTCTAACAGTCCATTCACTAGTAGGAGTGAGAATTTCATTACGGGGTGGTGCGAATCGGAGGGCCTGAATTAGGATAGGCAGTGAGTGGCAATGTAGGATGGAGAAAATCACCACGGGTTGGTGAGCATGGGGAGGTCAGGAAACATGGGCCTGCCATGAAGGATTGGTTTCTGAAAAACATCGTGGGGTGGTGCTCATTGTAAGGGTTTCTAACAGGCCATTCACTAGTAGGAGTGTGGAAAACATCACGGAGTGGTGTGAATAGGAGGGCCTGAATTACGACAGGCAGTGAGTGGCAATGTAGGATGGAGAAAAGCACCACGGGGTTGTCAGCATGGGGAGGTCAGGAAACATACGGTGGCAATGTAGGATAGGTTTCTTTAAACATGGCCGTGTGGTGCGCATTGTAAGGGTTTCTAACACGCCATTCTCCAGTAGGAGTGAGAAAAACATCACGGGGTGCGGTGAATCGGAGGGCCTAATTAGGAAAGGCAGTGAGTGGCAATGTAGAATGGAGAAAACCACCACAGGGTATTCAGCATGGCGAGGTCAGGAAACATGCCGTGGCAATGTAGGATAGGTTTATGAAAATCATCGCGGGGTGGTGCTCATTGTAAGGGTTTCTAACAGGCCATTCACTAGTATGAGTGAAATAAACATCACAGGGGCGTGGCAACCCGATGGCCTGAATTCTGATACCAGTGTGTGGCAATGTAGGATGGGAAAACACCAATGGATGTTCAGCATGGGGAGATAAGGAAACATGCGTTGGCAATGTAGGATAGGTTTCTGAAAAACATTGTGGGGTGGTGTGCATTGTAAGGGTTTCTAACAGGCCATTCACTAGTAGGAGTGAGAAAAACATCACAGGGAGCTGTGCATCAGAGGGCCTGAATTAGGATAGGCAGTGAGTGGCAATATAGGATGGAGAAAAGCACCACGGGGTGGTGAACATGGGGAGGTCAGGAAACATGCGGTGGCAATGTAGGATAGGTTTCTGAAAAACTTAGCTGAGTGGTGCGCATTTTAAGGGTTTCCAACAGGCCATTCACTAGTAGGAGTGAGGAAAACATCAGGGCGTGGTGTGAATTGGAGGGCCTGAATTAGCATACGCAGTGATTCGCAATGTAGAATGGAGAAAAGCAAGACGTCGTGGTGAGCATGGTGAGTTCAGGAAACATGCAGTGGCAATGTAGAATAGGTTTCTGAAAAACATCACGGGGTGTTGCGCACTGTAAGGGTTTCTAACAGGCCTTTCACTAGTAGGAGTGATAAAAACGTCACGCGGTGGTTTGCTTCGGAGGGCCTGAAATAGGATAGTCAGTGAGTGGCAATGTAGTATGGAGAAAAGCACCCCGTGTTGGTCAGCATGGGGAGGTCAGGAAACATGCGGTGGCAATGTAGGATAGGTTTCTGAAAAACATTTTGTGGTGGTGCGCATTGTAAGGGTTTCTAACAGGCCATTCACTACTAGTAGTGAGAAAAACATCACAGGGTGGTGTGAATCGGACTGTCTGAAATAGGATAGGCAGTGAGTGGCAATGTAGGATGGGGAAAAGCACCAAAGGGTATTCAGCATGGGGAGGTTATGAAACATGCGCTGGCAATGTAGGATAGGTTTCTGAAAAATATCGCTTGGTGCTGCACATTGTAAGGTTTTCTAACAGGCCATTCACTAGTAGGAGTGAGAAAAACATCACGGGGTGGTGTGAAACGGAGGGCCTGAATTAGTTTAGGCAGTGAGTGGTAATGTAAAATGGAGAAAAGCAAGACGGCGTGGTTAGCATGGGGAGTTCAGGAAACATGCAGTGGTAATGTAGGATAGGTTTCTGAAAAACATCGCAGGGCGGTGCGCATTGTAAGGGTTTCTAACAGGCCTTTCACTAGTAGGAGTGAGAAAAACATCACGGGGTGGTATGAATCGGACGGCC
This sequence comes from Cavia porcellus, assembly GCF_034190915.1. NCBI lineage: Eukaryota > Metazoa > Chordata > Mammalia > Rodentia > Caviidae > Cavia > Cavia porcellus. Next base: position 9,375,290 of record NW_026947518.1, read on the forward strand.
TGAATAAGTGTAGGCGGTGAGTGGCAATAAAAGATGGAGAAAAGCACCACGGTTTATTCAGCATGGGGAGGTCAGGAAACATGCGGTGGCAAGGTAGGATAGGTTTCTGAAAAACATCGCTTTATGCTGCGCATTGTGAGGGTTTCTAACAGGCCATTCACTAGTAGGAGTGACAAAATCTTCACAGAGGGGTTTGAACCCGAGGACCGGAATTAGGATAGGCAGTGAGTGGCAATGTAGGATGGAGAAAAGCACCACGGGGTGGTGAGCATGGGGAGGTCAGGAAACATGCGGTGGCAATGTAGGATAGGTTTCTGTAAAACTTCACTGAGTGGTGCGCATTTTAAGGGTTTCTAACAGGCCATTCACTAGTAGGAGTGTGGAAAACATCAGGGCGTGGTGTGAAGTGGAGGGCCTGAATTAGCATAGGCAGTGATTGGCAATGTAGGATGGGGAAAAGAACCACGGGGTGGTCAGAATGTGGAGGTCAGGAAACGTGCGGTGGCAATGTAGGATAGGTTTCTGAAAAACATCGCGGGGTGGTGCGCACTCTAAGGGTTTCTAACAGGCCATTCACTAGTAGGAGTGAGAAAAACATCACGGGGTGGGGTGAATCGGAGGGCCTAAATTACGTTAGGCAGTGAGTGACAACGTAGGATGGAGAAAACTAACATGGGGAGGTCAGCATGGGGAGGTCAGGAAACATGCGGTGGCAATGTTGCATAGGTTTCTGAATAACATCGCGGAGTGGTGCGCATTGTAAGGGTTTCTAACAGGCCACTCACTAGTTAGGAGTGTGAAAAACATCACGGAGGGTGTGAATCGGAGGGCCTCTATTAGCATAGGCAGTGAGTGGGAATAGAGGATGGAGAAAAGCTCCACGGGGTGGTCAGCATTGGGAGGTCAGGAAACATGCTTTGGCAAGGTAGGATAGGATTCTGAAAATCATCGTGGTGTGGTGCGCATTGTAAGGTTTGCTAACAGGCCATTCACTAGTAGGGGTGAGAAAAACATTACAAGGTGGTGTGAATCAGAGGGCCTGAATTAGCATAGGCAGTGAGTGGCAATGGAGGATGGAGAAAAGCACCATGGTCTGGTCAGCATGGGGAGGTCAGGAAACATGCGGTGGGAATTTAGGATATTTTCCTGCTAAACACCGCGGGGTGGTATGCAATGTAAGGGTTTCTAACACGCCATTCACCAGAAGGAGTGAGAAAAACATCACAGGGTGCGGTGAATCGGAGGGCCTAATTAGGAAAGGCAGTGAGTGGCAATGTAGAATGGAGAAAACCACCACAGGGTATTCAGCATGGGGAGGTCAGGAAACATGCCGTGGCCATGTAGGATAGGTTTCTGAAAATCATCGCGGGGTGGTGCTCATTGTAAGGGTTTCTAACAGGCCATTCACTAGTATGAGTGAAATAAAAATCACAGGGGGGTGTCAACCCGATGGCCTGAATTCTGATACCAGTGAGTGGCAATGTAGGATGGGAAAACACCAATGGATGTTCAGCATGGGGAGATAAGGAAACATGCGTTGGCAATGTCGGATAGGTTTCTGAAAAACATTGTGGGGTGGTGTGCATTGTAAGGGTTTCTAACAGGCCATTCACTAGTAGGAGTGAGAAAAACATCACAGGGAGCTGTGCATCGGAGGGCCTGAATTAGGATAGGCAGTGAGTGGGAATGTAGGATGGAGAAAAGCACCACGGGGTGGTGAGCATGGGGAGGTCAGGAAATGCGGTGGCAATGTAGGATAGGTTTCTGAAAAACTTCGCAGAGTGGTGCGCATTTTAAGGGTTTCTAACAGGCCATTCACTAGTAGGAGTGAGGAAAACATCAGGGCGTGGTGTGAATTGGAGGGCCTGAATTAGCATAGGCAGTGATTGGCAATGTAGGATGGGGAAAAGAACCACGGGGTGGTCAGAATGTGGAGGTCAGGAAACGTGCGGTGACAATGTAGGATAGGTTTCTGAAAAACATCGCGGGGTGGTGCGCACTGTAAGGGTTTCTAACAGGCCATTCACTAGTAGGAGTGAGAAAAACATCACGTGGTGGGGTGAATCGGAGGGCCTAAATTACGTTAGGCAGTGAGTGACAACGTAGGATGGAGAAAACTAACATGGGGAGGTCAGCATGGGGAGGTCAGGAAACATGCGGTGGCAATGTTGCATAGGTTTCTGAATAACATCGCGGAGTGGTGCGCATTGTAAGGGTTTCTAACAGGCCACTCACTAGTTAGGAGTGTGAAAAACATCACGGAGGGTGTGAATCGGAGGGCCTCTATTAGCATAGGCAGTGAGTGGGAATAGAGGATGGAGAAAAGCTCCACGGGGTGGTCAGCATTGGGAGGTCAGGAAACATGCTTTGGCAAGGTAGGATAGGATTCTGAAAATCATCGTGGTGTGGTGCGCATTGTAAGGTTTGCTAACAGGCCATTCACTAGTAGGGGTGAGAAAAACATTACAAGGTGGTGTGAATCAGAGGGCCTGAATTAGCATAGGCAGTGAGTGGCAATGGAGGATGGAGAAAAGCACCATGGTCTGGTCAGCATGGGGAGGTCAGGAAACATGCGGTGGGAATTTAGGATATTTTCCTGCTAAACACCGCGGGGTGGTATGCAATGTAAGGGTTTCTAACACGCCATTCACCAGAAGGAGTGAGAAAAACATCACAGGGTGCGGTGAATCGGAGGGCCTAATTAGGAAAGGCAGTGAGTGGCAATGTAGAATGGAGAAAACCACCACAGGGTATTCAGCATGGGGAGGTCAGGAAACATGCCGTGGCCATGTAGGATAGGTTTCTGAAAATCATCGCGGGGTGGTGCTCATTGTAAGGGTTTCTAACAGGCCATTCACTAGTATTAGTGAAATAAAAATCACAGGGGGGTGTCAACCCGATGGCCTGAATTCTGATACCAGTGAGTGGCAATGTAGGATGGGAAAACACCAATGGATGTTCAGCATGGGGAGATAAGGAAACATGCGTTGGCAATGTCGGATAGGTTTCTGAAAAACATTGTGGGGTGGTGTGCATTGTAAGGGTTTCTAACAGGCCATTCACTAGTAGGAGTGAGAAAAACATCACAGGGAGCTGTGCATCGGAGGGCCTGAATTAGGATAGGCAGTGAGTGGGAATGTAGGATGGAGAAAAGCACCACGGGGTGGTGAGCATGGGGAGGTCAGGAAATGCGGTGGCAATGTAGGATAGGTTTCTGAAAAACTTCGCAGAGTGGTGCGCATTTTAAGGGTTTCTAACAGGCCATTCACTAGTAGGAGTGAGGAAAACATCAGGGCGTGGTGTGAATTGGAGGGCCTGAATTAGCATAGGCAGTGATTGGCAATGTAGGATGGGGAAAAGAACCACGGGGTGGTCAGAATGTGGAGGTCAGGAAACGTGCGGTGACAATGTAGGATAGGTTTCTGAAAAACATCGCGGGGTGGTGCGCACTGTAAGGGTTTCTAACAGGCCATTCACTAGTAGAAGTGAGAAAAACATCACGTGGTGGGGTGAATCGGAGGGCCTAAATTACGTTAGGCAGTGAGTGACAACGTAGGATGGAGAAAACCACCATGGGGAGTTCAGCATGGGGAGGTCAGGAAACATGCAATGGCAATGTTGCATAGGTTTCTGAATAACATCGAGGAGTGGTGCGCATTGTAAGGGTTTCTAACAGGCCATTCACTAGTTAGGAGTGTGAAAAACATCACGGAGGGTGTGAATCGGAGGGCCTGAATTAGCATAGGCAATGAGTGGGAATGGAGGATGGAGAAAAGCTCCACGGGGTGGTCAGCATTGGGAGGTCAGGAAACATGCTTTAGCAAGGTAGGATAGGATTCTGAACAACATCGTGGGGTGGTGCGCATTGTAAGGTTTGCTATCAGGCCATTCACTAGTAGGGGTGAGAAAAACATAACAGGGTGGTGTGAAACAGAGGGCCTGAATTAGCATAGGCAGTGAGTGGCAATGGAGGATGGAGAAAAGCACCATGGTCTGGTCAGCATGGGGAGGTGAGGAAACATGCGGTGGGAATTTAGGATATTTTCCTACTAAACATCGCGGGGTTTTTACGCAATGTAAGGGTTTCTAACAGGTCATTCAATAGTAGGAGTTAGAAAAACATTACGGGGTGGTGTGAATTGGAGGGCCTGAAGTCGGATAGGCAGTGAGTGGCAATGTAAGATGGAGAAAACCACCACGGTGTGGTCAGCATGGGGAGGTCAGGAAACATGCGGTGGCAATGTAGGATAGGTTTCTGAAAAACTTCGCTGAGTGGTGTGCATTTTATGGGTTTCTAACAGGCCATTCACTAGTAGGAGTGAGGAAAACATCAGGGCGTGGTGTGAATTGGAGGGCCTGAATTAGCATAGGCAGTGATTGGCAATGTAGGATGGGGAAAAGAACCACGGGCTGGTCAGAATGGGGAGGTTAGGAAATGTGCGGTGGCAATGTAGAATAGGTTTCTGAAAAACATCGCGGGGTGGTGCGTACTGTAAGGGTTTCTAACAGGCCATTCACTAGTAGGAGTGAGAAAAACATCACGGGGTGGTGTGAATCAGAGTCTCTGAATTAGGATAGGCAGTGAGAGGCAATGAAGGATGGAGAAAAGCAACACAGGGTATTAAGCATGGGGAGGTCAGAAAACATGCGGTGGCAATTTAGGAGAGGTTTCTGAAAAACATCGCAGAGTGGTGCGCATTGTAAGGGTTTCTAACAGGCCATTCACTAGTAGGAGTGAGAAAAACATCACGGGGTGGTGTCAATCGAAGTGTCTGAATTAGGATAGGCAGTGAGTGGCAATGTAGGATGGGGAAAAGCACCAAAGGGTATTCAGCATGGGGAGGTTATGAAACATGCGCTGGCAATGTAGGATAGGTTTCTGAAAAATATCGCTTGGTGCTGCACATTGTAAGGTTTTCTAACAGGCCATTCACTAGTAGGAGTGAGAAAAACATCACGGGGTGGTGTGAAACGGAGGGCCTGAATTAGTTTAGGCAGTGAGTGGTAATGTAAAATGGAGAAAAGCAAGACGGCGTGGTTAGCATGGGGAGTTCAGGAAACATGCAGTGGTAATGTAGGATAGGTTTCTGAAAAACATCGCAGGGCGGTGCGCATTGTAAGGGTTTCTAACAGGCCTTTCACTAGTAGGAGTGAGAAAAACATCACGGGGTGGTATGAATCGGACGGCCTGAATAAGTGTAGGCGGTGAGTGGCAATAAAAGATGGAGAAAAGCACCACGGTTTATTCAGCATGGGGAGGTCAGGAAACATGCGGTGGCAAGGTAGGATAGGTTTCTGAAAAACATCGCTTTATGCTGCGCATTGTGAGGGTTTCTAACAGGCCATTCACTAGTAGGAGTGACAAAATCTTCACAGAGGGGTTTGAACCCGAGGACCGGAATTAGGATAGGCAGTGAGTGGCAATGTAGGATGGAGAAAAGCACCACGGGGTGGTGAGCATGGGGAGGTCAGGAAACATGCGGTGGCAATGTAGGATAGGTTTCTGTAAAACTTCACTGAGTGGTGCGCATTTTAAGGGTTTCTAACAGGCCATTCACTAGTAGGAGTGTGGAAAACATCAGGGCGTGGTGTGAAGTGGAGGGCCTGAATTAGCATAGGCAGTGATTGGCAATGTAGGATGGGGAAAAGAACCACGGGGTGGTCAGAATGTGGAGGTCAGGAAACGTGCGGTGGCAATGTAGGATAGGTTTCTGAAAAACATCGCGGGGTGGTGCGCACTCTAAGGGTTTCTAACAGGCCATTCACTAGTAGGAGTGAGAAAAACATCACGGGGTGGGGTGAATCGGAGGGCCTAAATTACGTTAGGCAGTGAGTGACAACGTAGGATGGAGAAAACTAACATGGGGAGGTCAGCATGGGGAGGTCAGGAAACATGCGGTGGCAATGTTGCATAGGTTTCTGAATAACATCGCGGAGTGGTGCGCATTGTAAGGGTTTCTAACAGGCCACTCACTAGTTAGGAGTGTGAAAAACATCACGGAGGGTGTGAATCGGAGGGCCTCTATTAGCATAGGCAGTGAGTGGGAATAGAGGATGGAGAAAAGCTCCACGGGGTGGTCAGCATTGGGAGGTCAGGAAACATGCTTTGGCAAGGTAGGATAGGATTCTGAAAATCATCGTGGTGTGGTGCGCATTGTAAGGTTTGCTAACAGGCCATTCACTAGTAGGGGTGAGAAAAACATTACAAGGTGGTGTGAATCAGAGGGCCTGAATTAGCATAGGCAGTGAGTGGCAATGGAGGATGGAGAAAAGCACCATGGTCTGGTCAGCATGGGGAGGTCAGGAAACATGCGGTGGGAATTTAGGATATTTTCCTGCTAAACACCGCGGGGTGGTATGCAATGTAAGGGTTTCTAACACGCCATTCACCAGAAGGAGTGAGAAAAACATCACAGGGTGCGGTGAATCGGAGGGCCTAATTAGGAAAGGCAGTGAGTGGCAATGTAGAATGGAGAAAACCACCACAGGGTATTCAGCATGGGGAGGTCAGGAAACATGCCGTGGCCATGTAGGATAGGTTTCTGAAAATCATCGCGGGGTGGTGCTCATTGTAAGGGTTTCTAACAGGCCATTCACTAGTATGAGTGAAATAAAAATCACAGGGGGGTGTCAACCCGATGGCCTGAATTCTGATACCAGTGAGTGGCAATGTAGGATGGGAAAACACCAATGGATGTTCAGCATGGGGAGATAAGGAAACATGCGTTGGCAATGTCGGATAGGTTTCTGAAAAACATTGTGGGGTGGTGTGCATTGTAAGGGTTTCTAACAGGCCATTCACTAGTAGGAGTGAGAAAAACATCACAGGGAGCTGTGCATCGGAGGGCCTGAATTAGGATAGGCAGTGAGTGGGAATGTAGGATGGAGAAAAGCACCACGGGGTGGTGAGCATGGGGAGGTCAGGAAATGCGGTGGCAATGTAGGATAGGTTTCTGAAAAACTTCGCAGAGTGGTGCGCATTTTAAGGGTTTCTAACAGGCCATTCACTAGTAGGAGTGAGGAAAACATCAGGGCGTGGTGTGAATTGGAGGGCCTGAATTAGCATAGGCAGTGATTGGCAATGTAGGATGGGGAAAAGAACCACGGGGTGGTCAGAATGTGGAGGTCAGGAAACGTGCGGTGACAATGTAGGATAGGTTTCTGAAAAACATCGCGGGGTGGTGCGCACTGTAAGGGTTTCTAACAGGCCATTCACTAGTAGGAGTGAGAAAAACATCACGTGGTGGGGTGAATCGGAGGGCCTAAATTACGTTAGGCAGTGAGTGACAACGTAGGATGGAGAAAACTAACATGGGGAGGTCAGCATGGGGAGGTCAGGAAACATGCGGTGGCAATGTTGCATAGGTTTCTGAATAACATCGCGGAGTGGTGCGCATTGTAAGGGTTTCTAACAGGCCACTCACTAGTTAGGAGTGTGAAAAACATCACGGAGGGTGTGAATCGGAGGGCCTGAATTAGCATAGGCAGTGAGTGGGAATAGAGGATGGAGAAAAGCTCCACGGGGTGGTCAGCATTGGGAGGTCAGGAAACATGCTTTGGCAAGGTAGGATAGGATTCTGAAAATCATCGTGGTGTGGTGCGCATTGTAAGGTTTGCTAACAGGCCATTCACTAGTAGGGGTGAGAAAAACATTACAAGGTGGTGTGAATCAGAGGGCCTGAATTAGCATAGGCAGTGAGTGGCAATGGAGGATGGAGAAAAGCACCATGGTCTGGTCAGCATGGGGAGGTCAGGAAACATGCGGTGGGAATTTAGGATATTTTCCTGCTAAACACCGCGGGGTGGTATGCAATGTAAGGGTTTCTAACACGCCATTCACCAGAAGGAGTGAGAAAAACATCACAGGGTGCGGTGAATCGGAGGGCCTAATTAGGAAAGGCAGTGAGTGGCAATGTAGAATGGAGAAAACCACCACAGGGTATTCAGCATGGGGAGGTCAGGAAACATGCCGTGGCCATGTAGGATAGGTTTCTGAAAATCATCGCGGGGTGGTGCTCATTGTAAGGGTTTCTAACAGGCCATTCACTAGTATTAGTGAAATAAAAATCACAGGGGGGTGTCAACCCGATGGCCTGAATTCTGATACCAGTGAGTGGCAATGTAGGATGGGAAAACACCAATGGATGTTCAGCATGGGGAGATAAGGAAACATGCGTTGGCAATGTCGGATAGGTTTCTGAAAAACATTGTGGGGTGGTGTGCATTGTAAGGGTTTCTAACAGGCCATTCACTAGTAGGAGTGAGAAAAACATCACAGGGAGCTGTGCATCGGAGGGCCTGAATTAGGATAGGCAGTGAGTGGGAATGTAGGATGGAGAAAAGCACCACGGGGTGGTGAGCATGGGGAGGTCAGGAAATGCGGTGGCAATGTAGGATAGGTTTCTGAAAAACTTCGCAGAGTGGTGCGCATTTTAAGGGTTTCTAACAGGCCATTCACTAGTAGGAGTGAGGAAAACATCAGGGCGTGGTGTGAATTGGAGGGCCTGAATTAGCATAGGCAGTGATTGGCAATGTAGGATGGGGAAAAGAACCACGGGGTGGTCAGAATGTGGAGGTCAGGAAACGTGCGGTGACAATGTAGGATAGGTTTCTGAAAAACATCGCGGGGTGGTGCGCACTGTAAGGGTTTCTAACAGGCCATTCACTAGTAGAAGTGAGAAAAACATCACGTGGTGGGGTGAATCGGAGGGCCTAAATTACGTTAGGCAGTGAGTGACAACGTAGGATGGAGAAAACCACCATGGGGAGTTCAGCATGGGGAGGTCAGGAAACATGCAATGGCAATGTTGCATAGGTTTCTGAATAACATCGAGGAGTGGTGCGCATTGTAAGGGTTTCTAACAGGCCATTCACTAGTTAGGAGTGTGAAAAACATCACGGAGGGTGTGAATCGGAGGGCCTGAATTAGCATAGGCAATGAGTGGGAATGGAGGATGGAGAAAAGCTCCACGGGGTGGTCAGCATTGGGAGGTCAGGAAACATGCTTTAGCAAGGTAGGATAGGATTCTGAACAACATCGTGGGGTGGTGCGCATTGTAAGGTTTGCTATCAGGCCATTCACTAGTAGGGGTGAGAAAAACATAACAGGGTGGTGTGAAACAGAGGGCCTGAATTAGCATAGGCAGTGAGTGGCAATGGAGGATGGAGAAAAGCACCATGGTCTGGTCAGCATGGGGAGGTGAGGAAACATGCGGTGGGAATTTAGGATATTTTCCTACTAAACATCGCGGGGTTTTTACGCAATGTAAGGGTTTCTAACAGGTCATTCAATAGTAGGAGTTAGAAAAACATTACGGGGTGGTGTGAATTGGAGGGCCTGAAGTCGGATAGGCAGTGAGTGGCAATGTAAGATGGAGAAAACCACCACGGTGTGGTCAGCATGGGGAGGTCAGGAAACATGCGGTGGCAATGTAGGATAGGTTTCTGAAAAACTTCGCTGAGTGGTGTGCATTTTATGGGTTTCTAACAGGCCATTCACTAGTAGGAGTGAGGAAAACATCAGGGCGTGGTGTGAATTGGAGGGCCTGAATTAGCATAGGCAGTGATTGGCAATGTAGGATGGGGAAAAGAACCACGGGCTGGTCAGAATGGGGAGGTTAGGAAATGTGCGGTGGCAATGTAGAATAGGTTTCTGAAAAACATCGCGGGGTGGTGCGTACTGTAAGGGTTTCTAACAGGCCATTCACTAGTAGGAGTGAGAAAAACATCACGGGGTGGTGTGAATCAGAGTCTCTGAATTAGGATAGGCAGTGAGAGGCAATGAAGGATGGAGAAAAGCAACACAGGGTATTAAGCATGGGGAGGTCAGAAAACATGCGGTGGCAATTTAGGAGAGGTTTCTGAAAAACATCGCAGAGTGTTGCGCATTGTAAGGGTTTCTAACAGGCCATTCACTAGTAGGAGTGAGAAAAACATCACGGGGTGGTGTCAATCGAAGTGTCTGAATTAGGATAGGCAGTGAGTGGCAATGTAGGATGGAGAAAAGCACCATAGGGTGGTCAGGTGGGGAGGTCTGGAAACATGGGGTGGCATTGTATGATAGGTTTCTGAAAAACATCGCGGGGTGGTGCGCATTGTAATGGTTTCTAACAGTCCATTCACTAGTAGGAGTGAGAAAAACATCACGGGGTGGTGTGAACCAGACTGTCTGAATTAGGATAAGCAGTGAGTGGCAATGCAGGATGGAGAAAAGCACCTGGGTTAGTCAGCATGGGGAGGTCATGAAAAAAGCGGTGGCAATGTAGGATAGGTTTCTGTAAAACATCTCGTGGTTGGGCGCATTGTAAGGGTTTCTAACAGGCCATTCACTAGTAGGAATGCGAAAAACATCATGGGGTGGTGTGAATCGGAGGGCCTGAATTACTATAGGCAGTAAGTGACAATGTAGGTTGGAGAAAAGCATCATGGGGTGGTCTGCATGGGGAGGGCAGGAAACATGCCGTGGCAATGTAGGATAGGTTTCTGAAAAACATCGCGGGGTGTTGCGCATTGTAAGGGTTTCTAAGAGGCCATCACTAGTAGGAGTGTGAAAAACATCACAGGAGGGTGTGAATTGGAAGGCCTGAATTCGGACAGGCAGTGAGTGGCAATGTAGGATGGAGAAAACACCAAGGGGTGGTCAGCATGGGGAGGTCAGAAAACATGCAGTGGCAATGTAGGATAGGTTTCTGAAAAACATCACGTGGTGGTGTGCATTGAAAGGGTTTCTAACAGGCCATTCACTAGTAGAAGTGAGAAAAACATCACGGGGTGGTGTGAATCAGAGGGCCTGAATTAAAATAGGCAGTGAGTGGCAATGTAGGATGGAGAAAAGCACCACGGGGTTGTCATCATGCGGAGGTCAGGAAAATGCGTCAATAATGTTGGATAGGTATGTGAAAAACATCGCGGGGTGGTGCGCATTGTAACGGTTTCTAACAGGCCATTCACTAGTAGGAGTTAGAAAAACATCACGGGCTGGTGTGAATTAGAGGGCTTGAATTAGGATAGCATTGCGTGGCAATGTAGGATGGAGAAAAGCACCATGGGGTGGTCAGAATGGGGAGGTCAGGAAACATGTGGTGGCAATGTAGTATAGGTTTCTGAAAAACATCGCGGGGTGGTGAGCATTGTAAGGTTTGCTAACAGGCCATTCACTAGTAGGAGTGAGAAAAACATAACGGGGTGGTGTGCATTGGAGGTCCAGAATTATCATAGGCAGTGATTGGCAATGTAGGATGGGGAAAAGCAACACCGGGTGGTCAGAATGGGGAGGTCAGGAAACATGCGGTGGCATGTAGGATAGGTTTCTGAACAACATCGTGGTGTGGGGCGCATTGTAAGGGTTTCTAACAGGCCATTCACTAGTAGGAATGCGAAAAACATCATGGAGTGGTGTGAATCGGAGTGTCTGAATTTGGATAGGCAGTGAGTGGCAATTTAGGATGGAGAAAAGCACCACATTGTATTCAGCATGGGGAGGTCAGGAAACATGCGGTGGTAATGTAGGATAGGTTTCTGAAAAACATCGCGTGGTTGTGCGCATTGTAAGGATTTCTAACAGGCCATTCACTAGTAGGAGTGAGAAAATCATCAAGGGGTGGTGTGAATCGGACTGCCTGAATTAGATTAGGCAGTGAGTGGTAATGTAGAATGGAGAAAAGCAAGACGGCGTGGCGAGCATGGTGAGTTCAGGAAACAAGCAGTGGCAATGTATGATAGGTTTCTGAAAAACATCACGGGGTGTTGCCCATTGTAAGGGTTTCTAACAGGCCATTCACTAGTAGTAGTGAAAAAAACATCACAGGGTGGTGTGAATCGGACTGTCTGAATTAGGATAGGCAGTGAGTGGCAATGTAGGATGGGGAAAAGCACCACAGGGTATTCAGCATGGGGAGGTTATGAAACATGCGGTGGCAATGTAGGATACGTTTCTGAAAAACATCGCTTGGTGCTGCACATTGTTATGGTTTCTAACAGGCCATTCACTAGTATCAGTGAGAAAAACATCACGGGGTGCTGTGAAACGGAGGGCCTGAATTAGATTAGGCAGTGAGTGGTAATGTAAAATGGATAAAAGCAAGACGGCGTGGTTAGCATGGGGAGTTCAGGAAACATGCAGTGGTAATGTAGGATAGGTTTCTGAAAAACATCGCAGGGCGGTGCGCATTATAAGGGTTTCTAACAGGCCTTTCACTAGTAGGAGTGATAAAAACGTCACGGGGTGGTTTACTTAGGAGTTCCTGAAAAAGGATAGGCAGTGTGTGGCAATGTAGGATTGAGAAAAGCACCCGGGTTGGTCAGCATGTGGAGGTCAGGAAACATGCAGTGGCAAGGTAGGATAGGTTTCTGAAAAACATCCTTTGGTGGTGGGCATTGTAAGGGTTTCTAACAGGCCTTTTACTGGTAGGAGTGAGAAAAACATCACGGGGTGGTGTGTATCGGAGGGCTTGAATTAGAATAGGCAGTGAGTGGCAATGTAGGACGGAGAAAAGCACCACAGGGTGGTCAGAATGGAGAGGTCAGGAAACATGCGGTGGTAATGTAGGATAGGTTTATGAAAAACATCGCGGGTTGGTTCGCATTGTAAGGGTATCTAACAGGCCATTCACTAGAAGGAGTGAGAAAAACATCACGGGTGGTGTAAAATGGAGGGCCTGAATAAAATAGCCAGTGACTGGCAATGTAGGATGTAGAAAAGCACCACGGGGTTGTCAGCATGGGGAGGTCAGGAAAAATGCGGTAGCTATGTAGAATAGGTTTCTGAAAAACATCGTGGGGTGGTGCATATTTTAAGGGTTTCTAAAAAGCCATTCACTAGTAGGAGTGAGAAAACATCACGGGGTGGTGTGAATCAGAGGGACTAAATTACCATAGGCAGTGAGTAGCAATGGATGTTGGAGAAAAGCACCAGGAGTGGTCAGCATGGGGAGGTAAGGAAACACGCGGTGGCAATGTAGGATAGGTTTCTGAAAAACATCACGGGGTGGTGCGCATTGTAAGAGTTTTTAACAGGCAATTCACCAGTAGGATTGAGAAAAACTTCCCGCGGTGGTGGGAATCAGAGTGTCTGAATTAAAATAAGCAGTGGGTGGCAATGTAGGATGGTGAAAATCACCACGGGGTGGTCAGCATGCGGAGGTCAGGAAACATGCGGTGGCAATGTAGGATAGGTTTCTGAAACACATTGCTGAGTGGTGCACATTGTAAGCTTTGCTTACAGGCCATTCACTAGTAGGATTGAGAAAAACTTCCCGGGGTTCTGTGAATCGGAGTGCGTGTATTAGGTTAAGCAGTGAGTGGCAATATATTTTGGAGAAAAGCACCATGGGGTGGTCAGCATTCGGAGGTCACTAAACATGCGGTAGCAATGTAGCATGGGTTTCTGAAAAACATTGCTTGTTGGTGCACATTGTAAGGGGTTCAAACAGGCCATTCATTAGTAGGAGTGAGAAAAACATCGCGGAGTGGTGTGTAACGTTGGGCCTGAATTAGGATAGGCAGTGAATGGCAATGTAGGATATAGAAAAGCACCACGGGGTGGTCAGCATGTGTATGTCAGGAAACATGCGGTGGCAATGTAGGATATGTTCCTGTAAAACATCGCGGGGTGTTGCGCATTGTAAGGTTTTCTAACAGGACATTCACTAGTAGGAGTGAGAAAAACATCAAGGGGTGGTGGGAATTGGAGGGCCTGAATTAGATTAGGCAGTGAGTGGCAACGAAGGATGGAGAAAAGCTCCACAGGGTGGTCAGCATGGGGAGGTGATGAAAAATGCGGTGGCCATGTAGGAGAAGGTTTATGAAAAACATTGGGGGTGGTGTGCATTGTAAAGTTTGCTAACAGGCCGTTCATTAGTAGGAGTGAGAAAAACATAACGGGGTGGTGTGAATCAGAAGTCCTGAATTAGCATAGGCAGTGATTGGCAATGTAGGATTGGGAAAAGCACCACGGGGTGGTCAGAATGGGGAGGTCAGGAAACAAGTGGTGGCAATGTAGGATAGGTTTCTGAAAAACATCGCGGGGTAGTGCCCATTGTATGGGTGTGTAACATTTCATTCACCAGTAGGAGTGAGAAAAACATCACGGGGTATTCAGCATGGGGAGGTCAGGAAACATGCCGTGGAAATATAGGATAGGTTTCTGAAAATCATCGCGGGGTGGTGCTCATTGTAAGTGTTTCTAACAGGCATTTCACTAGTACGAGTGAAAAAAACATCAGTGGGGGGTGTCAACCCGATGGCCTGAATTCGGATACAAGTGAGTGGCAATGTAGGATGGGAAAACACCAATGGGTGGTCAGCATGGGGAGATCAGGAAACATGCATTGGCAATGTAGGATAGGTTTCTGAAATACATCGCGGGGTGGTGCGCATTGCAAGGGTTTTTAACAGGCCATTCACTAATAGGAGTGATAAAAACATCACAGGGTGGTGTGAATCAGAGGGCCTGAATTACGATAGGCAGTGAGTGACAATATAGGATGGAGAACAGCACCATGGGGTGGTCAGCATGGGGAGGTCAGGAAACATGGGGTGGCAATGTAGAACAGGTTTCTGAAAAACATCGCTGGGTGGTGCGCATTGAAAGGGTTTTTAACAGGCCATTCACTAGTAGGAGTGATAAAAGCATCACGGGGTGGTGTGAATCAGAGGGCCTGAATTAGCATAGGCAGTGAGTGGCAATGGAGGGTGGAGAAAAGCACCACGGGGTGGTCAGCATGTGGAGGTCAGGAAACATGCAGTGGCAATGTAGGATAGGTTTCTGAAAACATCGAGGGGTGATGTGCATTGTAAGGGTTTCTAACACTCCATTCACAAGTAGGAGTTAGAAAAACATCAGGGGTGGTGTGAATCGGAGGGCCTGAATTAGCATAGGCTGTGAGTTGCAATGGAGGATGGAGAAAAGCACCATGGGGTGGTCAGCATGGGAATGTCAGGAAACATGTGGTGGCAATTTAGGATATTTTCCTGCAAAACATTGCGGGGTGGTACGCATTGTAAGAGTTTCTAACAGGTCATTCAATAGCAGGTTGAGAAAAACATCACGCGGTTGTGTGAATCGGAGGGCCTGAATTCGCATAGGCAATAAGTGGCAATGTATGATGGAGAAAAGCACCATGTGGTGGGCAGCATGGGGAAGTCAGGAAACATGCGGTGGCAATGTATGATAGGTTGCTGAAAAACATCACTGGCTGGTGCGCATTGCAAGGGTTTATAACAGGCCATTCACGAGTAGGAGGTAGAAAAACATCATGAAGTGGTGTGATTCGGAGGGCCTGAATTAGGAAAGGCAGTGAGTGGCAATGTAGGAAGGAGAAAAGCACAACGGGGTATTCAGCATGGGGAGGTCAGGAACCATGTGGTGGCAAGGTAGGATAGGTTTCTGAAAAATATCGCGCGGTGGTGCGCATTGTAAGGGTTTCTAAAAGGCCATTCACTAGTAGGAGTGAGAAAAACATAACAGGGTGGTTGAATCGGAGGGCCTGAATTACGATAGGCAGGGAGTGGCAATGTAGGATGGAGAAAAGCAGCCTGGGGTGGTCAGCATGTGGAGGTCAGGAAACATGCGTTGCCAAATTAGGATAGGTTTCTGAAAAACATCGCGGGGTGGTGCACATTGTACGGGTTTCTAACAGGCAATTCACTAGTAGGAGTGAGAAAAACATTACGGGGTGGTGTGAATCGGAGGGCCTGAAGTACGATTGGCTGTGAGTGGCAATGTAAGAATCAGAAAAGCACCAAGGGATGGTCAGCATGGGGCGGTCAGGAAACATGTGGTGACAATGTAGGATAGGTTTCTGAAAAACATTGTGGGGTGGTGTGCATTGTAAGGGTTTCTAACAGGCTATTCACAAGTAGGACTGAGAAAAACATCACGGGTGGTGTGAATCGGAGGGCCTGAATTACGATAGGTAGTGAGTGACAATGTAGGATGGTGAAAAGCACCATGCTGTGGTCAGCATGGGGAGGTCAGGAAACATGCGGTGGCGATGCAGGATAGGTTTCTGAAAAACATCGCGGTGTGGTGCGCATTGGAAGGGTTTCTAACACGCCATTCACCAGTAGGAGTGAGAAAAACATCAAGGGGTAGTGTGAATCGTAGGGCCTTATTAGGAAAGGCAGTGAGTGGCAATGTAGGATGGAGAAAACCACCACGGGGTATTCAGCATGTGTCGGTCAGAAAACATCCCGTGGCAATGTAGGATACGTTTCTGAAAATCATAGCGGGGTGGTGCTCAATGTAAGAGTTTCTAACAGGCCATTCACTAGTACGAGTGAAAAAAACATCACAGGGGGGTGTCAACCCGATGGCCTGAATTCGGATACCAGTGAGTGGCAATGTACAATGTGAAAACACCAATGGGTGGTCAGCATAGGGAGATCAGGAAACATGCGTTGGCAATGTAGGATAGGTTTCTGAAAAACATTGCTGGGTGGTGCGCATTCAAAGGTTTTCTAACAGGCAATTCAGTAGTAGGAATGAGAAAAACATCACAGGGGGGTGTGAATCGGAGGGCCTGAATTCGGATACGCAGTGTTGCAATGTAGGATGGAGAAAACACCAAGAGGTTGTCAGCATGGGAGGTCAGGAAACATTCGGTATCAATATAGGATAGGTTTCTAAAAAACATCGCCAGGTGGTGCGATTTGTAAGGTTTTCTAACAGGTCATTCACTAATAGGAGTGAGAAAAACATCACAGGGTGGTGTGAATCAGAGGGCCTGAATTAGCATAGGCAGTGAGTGGCAGTGGAGGTAGGAGGAAAGCACCACGGGGTGGTCAGCATGGGGAGGTCAGGAAACATGCGGTGGCAATTTAGGATATTTTCCTGAAAAACATCGCGGGATGTTACGTATTGTAAGGTTTGCTAACAGGCCATTCACTAGTAGGAATGAGACAAACATCATGGGGTGGTGTGAATCAGAGGGCCTCAATTAGGATAGGCATTGAGTGGCAATGTAGGATGGAGAAAGCAAGACTGGGTGGTCAGCATGGGGAGGTCAGGAAACAAGCAGTGGCATTGTAGGATAGGTTTCTGAAAAACATCACGGTGTTGTGCGCATTGTAAGGGTTTCTAACAGGCCATTCAGTAGTAAGAGTGAGGAAAATATCACGGGGTTCTGTGAATAGGAGGGCCTGAATTAGGTTAGGCAGTGAGTGGCAATGTAGGATAGATAAAAGCACCACGGGGTATTCAGCATGGGGAGGTCAGGAAACATGCGGTTGCAATGTAGGATAGGTTTCTGAAAAACATCGCGAGGTGGTGCGCATTTAAAGGGTTTCTCACAGGCCATTTACTAGTAGGAGTGAGAAAAACATCACGGAGGGGGGGTGAATCCAAGGGCCTGAATTCGGATAGGCAGTGAGTGGCAATGTAGGATGGACAAAACACCAAGGGGTGGTCAGCATGGGGAGTTATGGAAACATGTAGGGGAAATGTAGGATAGTTTTCTGAAAAACATCACGGGTGGTGAGCATTGTAAGGTTTTCTAACAGGCCATTCACTAGTAGGAGTGAGAAAAACATCATGGGGTGGTGTGAATCAGAGGGCCTGAATTAGCATAGGCAGTGAGTGGCAATGGAGGAAGGAGAAAAGCACCACGGGGTGGTCAGTATGGGGAGGTAAGGAAACTTGTGGTGGCAATTTAGGATATTTTCCTGCAAAACAATACGGGGTGGTACGCATTGTAATGCTTTCTAACAGGTCATTCAATAGCAGGTTGAGAAAAACTTCACGCGGTTGTGTGAATGGGAGGGCATGAATTCGCATCGCAGTAAGTGGCAATGTAGGATGGAGAAAAGCAGCCCGGGGTGGTCAGCATGTGGAAGTCAGGAAACATGATTTGGTGAAGTAGAACAGGTTTATCAAAAGCATCGCGGGTGGTGCGCATTGTATTGGTGTGTAACATTACATTCACCAGTAGGAGTGAGAAAAACATCACGGGGTGGTGTGAATCGTAGGGCCTAATTAGGAAAGGCAGTGAGTGGCAATGTAGGATGGAGAAAAGCACCACAGGGTTCTGAGCATGGGGAGGTCAGGAAACATGCGGTGGCAATGTAGGATAGGTTTCTGAAAAACTTCCCTGGGTGGTGCACATTGTAAGGGTTTCTAACAGGCCATTCACTAGTAGGAGTGAGGAAAACATCACGGCGTGGTGTGAATCGGAGGGCCTGAATTAGCATAGGTAGTGATTGGCAATGTAGGATGGGGAAAAGCACCACGGGGTGGTCAGAATGGGGAGGTCAAGAAACGTGTGGTGGCAATGTAGGATAGGTTTCTGAAAAACATCGCGGGGTGGTGCGCACTGTAAAGTTTTCTAACGGGCCATTCAATAGAAGGAGTGAGAAAAACATCACGGGGTAGGGTGAATCGGAGGGCCTAAATTACGATAGGCAGTGAGTGAAAACGTAGGATGCAGAAAAGCACCATGGGGAGGTCAGTATGTGGAGGTCAGGAAACATGCGGTGGCAATATAGGATAGGTTTTTGAAAAACATCGCGAGGTGGTGTGCATTGAAATATTTTCTAACAGGCCAATCACCAGTAGGTGTGAGAAAAACATCACGGTGTGGTGTGAATCAGAGGGCCTGAATTAGCATAGGCAGTGAGTGGGAATGGAGGATGGAGAAAAGTACCATGGGGTGGTCAGCATTGGGAGGTCAGGAAACATGTGGTGGCAATGTAGAATAGGTTTCTGAAAAACATAGCGGTTTGGTGTGCATTGTAAGGTTTGCTAACAGGCCATTCACTAGAAGGAGTGAGAAAAACATCACGGGGTTGTGTGAATCGCAGTGCCTGAATTAGCATAGGAAGTGATTGGCAATGTAGGATGGGGAAAAGCACCACGGGGTGGTCAGAATGGGGAGGTGAGGAAACATGCGGTGGCAATGTAGGACTGGTTTCTGAAAATCATCGCGGGGTGGGACGCATTGTAAGGGTTTCTAACAGGCCATTCTCTAGTACGAGTGAGAAAAACATCACGGGGTGGTGTGAATCGGAGGTACTGAATTAGAATAGGCAGTCAGTGGCAATGAAGGATGGAGAAAAGGACCACAGGGTATTCAGTATGGGGAGTTCAGGAAACATGCGGTGGCAATGTAGGATAGGTTTCTGAAATACATCGCGGGGTGGTGCGCATTGCAAGGTTTTTTAACAGGCCATTCACTAGTAGGAGTGATAAAAACATCACGGGGTGGTGTGAATCGGAGGGCCTGAATTAGGATAGGCAGTGAGTGACAATATAGGATGGAGAACAGCACCATGGGGGGGTCAGCATGGGGAGGTCAGGAAACATGGGGTGGCAATGTAGAAAAGGTTTCTGAAAAACATTGCTGGGTGGTGCGCATTGAAAGGGTTTCTAACAGGCCATTCACTTGTAGGAGTGAGAAAAACATCACAGGGGGGTGTTAATCGGAGGGCCTGAATTCGGATAGGCAGTGTGCCAACGTAGGATGGAGAAAACACCAAGAGGTGGTCAGCATGGGAATCAGGACACATGCGGTGACAGTGTAGGATAGGTTTCTGAAAAACATCGCGGGGTGGAGCGATTTGTAAGGTTTTCTAACAGGTCAATCACTAATAGGAATGAGACAAACATCACGGGGTGGTGTGAATCAGAGGGCCTGAATTAGCATAGGCAGTGAGTGGCAATGGAGGGTGGAGAAAAGCAGCATGGCGTGGTCAGCATGTGGAGGTCAGGAAACATGTAGTGGCAATGTAGGATTGGTTTCTGAAAACATTGAGGGGTGATGTGCATTGTAAGGGTTTCTAACAAGCCATTCACCAGTAGGAGTTAGAAAAACATCAGGGGTGGTGTGAATCGGAGGGCCTGAATTATGATAGGCTGTGAGTGGCAATGGAGGATGGAGAAAAGCACCATGGGGTGGTCAGCATGGGAATGTCAGGAAACACGTGGTGGCAATTTAGGATATTTTCCTGCAAAACATTGAGGGGTGGTACGCATTGTAAGAGTTTCTAACAGGTCATTCAATAGCAGGTTGAGAAAAACATCACGCGGTTGAGTGAATCGGAGGGCGTGAATTCGCATAGGCAATAAGTGGCAATGTATGATGGAGAAAAGCACCATGTGGTGGTCAGCATGGGGAAGTCAGGAAACATGCGGTGGCAATGTATGATAGGTTGCTGAAAAACATCACTGGCTGGTGCGCATTGCAAGGGTTTATAACAGGCCATTCACGAGTAGGAGGTAGAAAAACATCATGAAGTGGTGTGATTCGCAGGGCCTGAATTAGGAAAGGCAGTGAGTGGCAATGTAGGAAGGAGAAAAGCACCACGGGGTATTCAGCATGGGGAGGTCAGGAACCATGCGGTGGCAAGGTAGGATAGGTTTCTGAAAAATATCGCGCGGTGGTGCGCATTGTAAGGGTTTCTAAAAGGCCATTCACTAGTAGGAGTGAGAAAAACATAACGGGGTGGTGTGAATCGGAGGGCCTGAATTACGATAGGCTGGGAGTGGCAATGTAGGATGGAGAAAAGCAGTCCAGGGTGGTCAGCATGTGGAGGTCAGGAAACATGCGTTGCCAAAGTAGGATAGGTTTCTCAAAAACATCGCGGGGTGGTGCACATTGTACGGGTTTCTAACAGGCAATTCACTAGAAGGAGTGAGAAATACATTACAGGGTGGTGTGAATCGGAGGGCCTGAAGTACGATTGGCTGTGAGTGGCAATGTAGGAATCAGAAAAGCACCAAGAGCTGGTCAGCATGGGGCGGTCAGGAAACATGTGGTGACCATGTAGGATAGGTTTCTGAAAAACATCGCGGGTTGGTGCGCATTGTAAGGTTTGCTAACAGGCCATTCACTAGTAGGAGTGAGAAAAACATCACGGGGTGGTGTGAATCGGAGGGCCTGTATTAGGATAGGCAGTGAGTGGCAGTGAAGGATGGAGGAAAGAATCACGGGGTGGTCAGATTGGAGAGGTCAGGAAATATGCAGTGGCAATGTAGGATAGGTTTCTGAAAAACATCGCGTGGTGGTGTGCAT
Source organism: Cavia porcellus (assembly GCF_034190915.1). NCBI lineage: Eukaryota > Metazoa > Chordata > Mammalia > Rodentia > Caviidae > Cavia > Cavia porcellus. The sequence goes on from NW_026947518.1 coordinate 9,396,295, forward strand.
TGTAAGGGTTTCTAACAGGACATTCACTAGTAGAGTGAGAAAAACATTAAGGGACGGGTTGAATCGGAGGGCCTGAATTAGATTAGGCAGTGAGTGGTAATGTAGAATGGAGAAATGCAAGAAGGCATGGTGAGCATGGGGAGTTCAGGAAACATGCAGTGGCAATGTAGTATTGGTTTCGGAAAAACATCGCAGGGTGGAGGGCATTGTAAGGGTTTCTAACAGGCCTTTCACTAATAGGAGTGATAAAAACGTCACGGGGTGGTTTGTTCTGATGGCCTGAAATAGGATAGGCAGTGAGTGGCAATGTAGAATGGAGAAAACCACCCCGGGTTGGTCAGCATGGGGAGGTCAGGAAACATTCGTTGGCAATGTAGGATAGGTTTCTGAAAAACATCGCGGGGTTGTGTGCATTGTAACGGTTTCTAACAGGCCATTCACTAGTAGGAGTGAGAAAAACTTCACAGGGCGGTGTGAATCGCAGGGCCTGAATTACGATAGGCAGTGAATGGCAAAGTAGGATAGAGAAAAGCACCACGTGGTTCTCAGCATGGGGAGTTCTGGCAACATGCGGTGGCAATGTAGGATTGGATTCTGAAAAACGTAGTGGGGTTGTGGGCATTGTAAGGGTTTCTAAAAGGCCATTCACTAGTAGGAGTGACAAAACATCATGGGGTGGTGTGAATCGGAGGGCCTGAATTAGCAGAGGCAGTGAGTGGCAATGGAGGGTGGAGAAAAGCACCACGGGGTGGTCAGCTTGGGGCAGTCAGGAAACATGCAGTGGCAATGTAAGATAGGTTTCTGAAAAACATCGAGGGGTGGTGCGCCTTGTAAGGGTTTCTAACAGGCCATTCACTAGTAGCAGTGAGAAAAACATCAAGGAAGTGTTTGATTCTGAGGGCCTGAATGAGGATAGGCAGGGCGTGGCCATGTAGGATGGAGAAAGGCAACACGGGGTATTCAGCATTGGGATTTCAGGAAACACGTGGTGCTAAGGTAGGAGAGGTTTTTGAAAAACATCGCGGTGTGGTGCGCATTGTAAGGGTTTCTAACAGGCCTTTCACTAGTAGGAGTGATAAAAACGTAACGGGGTGGTTTGCTTCGGAGGGCCTCAAATAGGATAGGCAGTGTGTGGCAATGTGGAATGGAGAAAAGCACCCCGGGTTGGTCAGCCTCGGGAGGTCAGGAAACATGCAGTGGCAATGTAGGATAGGTTTCTGAAAAACATCGCGGGGTGGTGCGCATTGTAAGGGTTTCTAACAGGCCATTCACTAATAGGAGTGAGAAAAACATCGCGGGGTGGTGTGAATCTGAGGGCCTGAATTAGCATAGGCAGTGAGTGGCAATGGAGGGTGGAGAAAAGCACCACGGGGTTGTCAGCATGGGGAGGTCAAGACACATGCAGTGGCAATGTAGGATAGGTTTCTGATAAACATAGCATGGTGGTGTGCATTGTAAGGGTTTCTAACAGGCCATTCACTAGTACGAATGAGAAAAACATCACGGGGTGGTGTTAATCCGAGTTTCTGAATTAGGATAAGCAGTGAGTGGCAATGTAGGATGGAGAAAAGCACCACGGGGTATTCAGCATTGGGATTTCAAGAAACATGTGGTGGCAATGTAGGATAGGTTTCTGAAAAACATCGCGGTGTGGTGCGCATTGTAAGGGTTTCTAACACGCCATTCACCAGTAGGAGTGAGAAAAACATCAAGGGGTAGTGTGAATCGTTGGGCCTTATTAGGAAAGGCAGTGAGTGGCAATGTAGGATGGAGAAAACCACCACGGGGTATTCAGCATGGGGCGGTCAGGAAACATGCCGTGGTAATGTAGGATACGTTTCTGAAAATCATAGCAGGGTGGTGCTCATTGTAAGAGTTTCTAACAGGCCATTCACTAGTACGAGTGAAAAAAACATCACAGGGTGGTGTCAACCCGATGGCCTGAATTTGGATACCAGTGAGTGGCAATGTAGGATGGGAAAACACCGATGGGTGTTCAACATGGGGAGATCAGGAAACATGCGTTGGCAATGTAGGATAGGTTTTTGAAAAACATCGCGGGGTGGTGCGCATTGAAAGGGTTTCTAACAGGCCATTCAATAATAGGAGTGAGAAAAACATCACAGGGGGGTGTGAATCGGAGGGCCTGATTTCGGATACGCAGTGTTGCAATGTAGGATGGAGAAAACACCAAGAGGTTGTCAGCATGGGAGGTCAGGAATCATGCGGTGGCAATATAGGATAGGTTTCTAAAAAACATCGCCGGGTGGTGCGATTTGTAAGGTTTTCTAACAGGTCATTCACTAATAGGAATGAGAAAAACATCACGGGGTGGTGTGAATCAGAGGGCATGAATTAGCATAGGCAGTGAGTGGCAATGGAGGTAGGAGAAAAGCACCACGGGGTGGTCAGCATGGGGATGTCAGGAAACATGCGGTGGCAATTTAGGATATTTTCCTGAAAAAACATCGCGGGATGTTACGTATTGTAAGGGTTGCTAACAGGCCATTCACTAGTAGGAGTGAGGAAAACATCACGGGGTGGTGTGAATCGGAGGGCCTCAATTAGGATAGGCATTGAGTGGCAATGTAGGATATAGAAAAGCAAGAATGGGTGGTCAGCATGTGGAGGTCAGGAAACAAGCAGTGGCAATGTAGGATAGGTTTCTGAAAAACATCACGGTGTTGTGCGCATTGTAAGGGTTTCTAACAGGCCATTCAGTAGTAAGAGTGAGGAAAATATCACGGGGTTCTGTGAATAGGAGGGCCTGAATTAGGTTAGGCAGTGAGTGGCAATGTAGGATAGAGAAAAGCACCATGGGGTATTCAGCATGGGGAGGTCAGGAAACATGCGGTTGCAATGTAGGATAGGTTTCTGAAAAACATCGCGGTGTGGTGCGCATTGTAAGGGTTTCTAACACGCCATTCACCAGTAGGAGTGAGAAAAACATCAAGGGGTAGTGTGAATCGTGGGGCCTTATTAGGAAAGGCAGTGAGTGGCAATGTAGGATGGAGAAAACCACCACGGGGTATTCAGCATGGGGCGGTCAGGAAACATGCCGTGGTAATGTAGGATACGTTTCTGAAAATCATAGCAGGGTGGTGCTCATTGTAAGAGTTTCTAACAGGCCATTCACTAGTACGAGTGAAAAAAACATCACAGGGTGGTGTCAACCTGATGGCCTGAATTTGGATACCAGTGAGTGGCAATGTAGGATGGGAAAACACCGATGGGTGTTCAACATGGGGAGATCAGGAAACATGCGTTGGCAATGTAGGATAGGTTTTTGAAAAACATCGCGGGGTGGTGCGCATTGAAAGGGTTTCTAACAGGCCATTCAATAATAGGAGTGAGAAAAACATCACAGGGGGGTGTGAATCGGAGGGCCTGATTTCGGATACGCAGTGTTGCAATGTAGGATGGAGAAAACACCAAGAGGTTGTCAGCATGGGAGGTCAGGAATCATGCGGGGGCAATATAGGATAGGTTTCTAAAAAACACCGCCAGGTGGTGCGATTTGTAAGGTTTTCAAACAGGTCATTCACTAATAGGAATGAGAAAAACATCATATGGTGGTGTGAATCAGAGGGCCTGAATTAGCATAGGCAGTGAGTGGCAATGGAGGTAGGAGAAAAGCACCATGCGGTGGTCAGCATGGGGATGTCAGGAAACATGCGGTGGCAATTTAGGCTATTTTCCTGAAAAACATCGCGGGATGTTACGTATTGTAAGGGTTGCTAACAGGCCATTCACTAGTAGGAGTGAGACAAACATCACGGGGTGGTGTGAATTGGAGGGCCTCAATTAGGATAGGCATTGAGTGGCAATGTAGGATACAGAAAAGCAAGAATGGGTGGTCAGCATGTGGAGGTCAGGAAACAAGCAGTGGCAATGTAGGATAGGTTTCTGAAAAACATCACGGTGTTGTGCGCATTGTAAGGGTTTCTAACATGCCATTCAGTAGTAAGAGTGAGGAAAATATCACGGGGTTCTGTGAATAGGAGGGCCTGAATTAGGTTAGGCAGTGAGTGGCAATGTAGGATAGAGAAAAGCACCACGGGGTATTCAGCATGGGCAGGTCAGGAAACATGCGGTTGCAATGTAGGATAGGTTTCTGAAAAACATCGCGAGGTGGTGCGCATTTAAATGGTCTCTACCAGGCCATTCACTAGTAGGAGTGAGAAAAACATCACGGGGGGGGGGTGGTGAACCCGAAGGCCTGAATTCGGATAGGCAGTGAGTGGCAATGTAGGATGGAGAAAACACCAAGGGGTGGTCAGCATGGGGAGGTCATGAAACACGTGGTGGCAATGTAGAATAGGTTTCTGAAAAACATAGTGGTTTGGTGCGCATTGTAAGGTTTGCTAACAGGCCATTCACTAGTAGGAGTGAGAAAAACATCACCGGGTGGTGTGAATCGCAGGGCCTGAATTAGCATAGGCAGTGATTGGCAATGTAGGATGGAGAAAAGCACCACGGTGTGGTCAGAATGGGGAGGTGAGGAAGCATGCGGTGGCAATGTAGGACAGGTTTCTGAAAAGCATCGTGGGGTGGGGCGCATTGTAAGGGTTTCTAACAGGACATTCTCTAGTACGAGTGAGAAAAACATCACGGGGTGGTGTGATTCGGAGGTCCTGAATGAGGATAGGCATTGAGTGGCAATGAAGGATGGAGAAAAACACCACAGGGTATTCAGTATGGGGAGGTCAAGAAACATGCGGTGGCAATGTAGAATAGGTTTCTGTAAAACATCGTGTTGTGGTGTGCATTGTAAGGGTTTCTAACAGGCAATTCACTAGTAGGAGTGAGAAAAACATCACAGGGTGGTGAGAATCAGAGGGCCTGAATTAGATTAGGCTGTGAGTGGTAATGTAGAATGGAGAAATGCAAGACGGCATGGTGAGCATGGGGAGTTCAGGAAACATGCAGTGGCAATGTAGGATAGGTTTCTGAAAAACATCGCGGGGTGGTGGGCATTGTAAGGGTTTCTATCAGGCCTTTCACTAGTAGGAGTGATAAATACCTCACGGGGTGGTTTGCTTCGGAGGGCCTCAAATAGGATAGGCAGTGAGTGGCAAGGTAGGATGGAGAAAAGCACCCCGGGTTGGTCAGAATTGCGAGGTCAGGAAACATGCGGTGGCAATGTAGGATAGGTTTCTGAAAAACATCGCCGAGTGGTGCGATTTGTAAGGTTTTCTACCAGGTCATTCACTAATAGGAATGAGAAAAACATCATGGGGTGGTGTGAATCAGATGGCCTCAATTAGCATAGGCAGTGAGTGGCAATGCAAGGTGGAGTAAAGCACCACGGGGTGGTCAGCATGGGGAGGTCAGGAAACATGCGGTGGCAATGTAGGATAGGTTTCTGAAAAACATCGCTGGGTGGTGCACATTGAAAGGGTTTCTAACATGCCATTCACTAGTAGGAGTGAGAAAAACATCACAGGGTGGTGTGAATCGGAGGGTCTGAATTACGATAGGCAGTGAGTGACTACGTAGGAAGGAGAAAAGCACCACGGGGTGGTCAGCATGGGGAGGTGAAGAAACATGCGGTGGCAATGTAGGATAGGTTTCTGAAATATATTGCTGGGTGGTGCTCATTGTAAGGGTTTCTAACAGGCCATTCACTAGTAGGAGTGAGAAAAACATCACTGGGCGGTGTGAATCGGAGGGCCTGAATTCGGATAGGCAGTGAGTGGCAATGTAGGATGGAGAAAAGCACCACGGGGTGCCGAGCATGGGGAGGTCAGGAAACATGCGGTGGCAATGTAGGATAGGTTTCTGAAAAACTTCCCTGGGTGTTCACATTGTAAAGGTTTCTAACAGGCCATTCACTAGTAGGAGTGAGGAAAACATCACGGCGTGGTGTGAATCGGAGGGCCTGAATTAGCATAGGTAGTGATTGGCAATGTAGGATGGGGAAAAGCACCATGGGTGGTCAGAATGGGGAGGTCAAGAAACGTGTGGTGGCAATGTAGGATAGGTTTCTGAAAAACATTGCGGGGTGGTGCGCACTGTAAAGGTTTCTAACGGGCCATTCACTAGAAGGAGTGAGAAAAACATCACGGGGTAGGGTGAATTGGAGGGCCTAAATTACGATAGGCAGTGAGTGAAAACGTAGGATGGAGAAAAGCACCATGGGGAGGTCAGCATGGGGAGGTCAGGAAACATGCGGTGGCAATGTAGGATAGGTTTTTGAAAAACATCGCGAGGTGGTGTGCATTGAAATGTTTTCTAACAGGCCAATCACCAGTAGGTGTGAGAAAAACATCACGGTGTGGTGTGAATCAGAGGGCCTGAATTAGCATAGGCAGTGAGTGGGAATGGAGGATGGAGAAAAGTACCATGGGGTGGTCAGCATTGGGAGGTCAGGAAACATGTGGTGGCACTGTAGAATAGGTTTCTGAAAAACATAGCGGTTTGGTGTGCATTGTAAGGTTTGCTAACAGGCCATTCACTAGAAGCAGTGAGAAAACCATCACGGGGTGGTGTGAATCGCAGGGCCTGAATTAGCATAGGAAGTGATTGGCAATGTAGGATGGGGAAAATCACCACGGGGTGGTCAGAATGGGGAGGTGAGGAAACATGCGGTGGCAATGTAGGACAGGTTTCTGAAAATCATCGCGGGGTGGGGTGCATTGTAAGGGTTTCTAACAGGCCATTCTCTAGTACGAGTGAGAAAAACATCACGGGGTGGTGTGAATCAGAGGTCCTGAATTAGAGTACACAGTGAGTGGCAATGAAGGATGGAGAAAAGGACCACAGGGTATTCAGTATGGGGAGTTCAGGAAACATGCGGTGGCAATGTAGGATAGGTTTCTGAAAAACATCGCGGTGTGGTGCGCATTGTAAGGGTTTCTAACACGCCATTCACCAGTAGGAGTGAGAAAAACATCAAGGGGTAGTGTGAATCGTGGGGCCTTATTAGGAAAGGCAGTGAGTGGCAATGTAGGATGGAGAAAACCACCACGGGGTATTCAGCATGGGGCGGTCAGGAAACATGCCGTGGTAATGTAGGATACCTTTCTGAAAATCATAGCGGGGTGGTGCTCATTGTAAGAGTTTCTAACAGGCCATTCACTAGTACGAGTGAAAAAAAACATCACAGGGTGGTGTCAACCTGATGGCCTGAATTTGGATACCAGTGAGTGGCAATGTATGATGGGAAAACACCGATGGGTGTTCAACATGGGGAGATCAGGAAACATGCGTTGGCAATGTAGGATAGGTTTTTGAAAAACATCGCGGGGTGGTGCGCATTGAAAGGGTTTCTAACAGGCCATTCAATAATAGGAGTGAGAAAAACATCACAGGGGGGTGTGAATCGGAGGGCCTGATTTCGGATACGCAGTGTTGCAATGTAGGATGGAGAAAACACCAAGAGGTTGTCAGCATGGGAGGTCAGGAATCATGCGGGGGCAATATAGGATAGGTTTCTAAAAAACATCGCCAGGTGGTGCGATTTGTAAGGTTTTCAAACAGGTCATTCACTAATAGGAATGAGAAAAACATCATATGGTGGTGTGAATCAGAGGGCCTGAATTAGCATAGGCAGTGAGTGGCAATGGAGGTAGGAGAAAAGCACCATGCGGTGGTCAGCATGGGGATGTCAGGAAACATGCGGTGGCAATTTAGGCTATTTTCCTGAAAAACATCGCTGGATGTTACGTATTGTAAGGGTTGCTAACAGGCCATTCACTAGTAGGAGTGAGACAAACATCACGGGGTGGTGTGAATTGGAGGGCCTCAATTAGGATAGGCATTGAGTGGCAATGTAGGATACAGAAAAGCAAGAATGGGTGGTCAGCATGTGGAGGTCAGGAAACAAGCAGTGGCAATGTAGGATAGGTTTCTGAAAAACATCACGGTGTTGTGCGCATTGTAAGGGTTTCTAACATGCCATTCAGTAGTAAGAGTGAGGAAAATATCACGGGGTTCTGTGAATAGGAGGGCCTGAATTAGTTTAGGCAGTGAGTGGCAATGTAGGATAGAGAAAAGCACCACGGGGTATTCAGCATGGGCAGGTCAGGAAACATGCGGTTGCAATGTAGGATAGGTTTCTGAAAAACATCGCGAGGTGGTGCGCATTTAAATGGTCTCTAACAGGCCATTCACTAGTAGGAGTGAGAAAAACATCACGGGGGGGGGTGGTGAACCCGAGGGCCTGAATTCGGATAGGCAGTGAGTGGCAATGTAGGATGGAGAAAACACCAAGGGGTGGTCAGCATGGGGAGGTCATGAAACACGTGGTGGCAATGTAGAATAGGTTTCTGAAAAACATAGTGGTTTGGTGCACATTGTAAGGTTTGCTAACAGGCCATTCACTAGTAGGAGTGAGAAAAACATCACCGGGTGGTGTGAATCGCAGGGCCTGAATTAGCATAGGCAGTGATTGGCAATGTAGGATGGGGAAAAGCACCACGGTGTGGTCAGAATGGGGAGGTGAGGAAGCATGCGGTGGCAATGTAGGACAGGTTTCTGAAAAGCATCGCGGGGTGGGGCGCATTGTAAGGGTTTCTAACAGGACATTCTCTAGTACGAGTGAGAAAAACATCACGGGGTGGTGTGATTCGGAGGTCCTGAATGAGGATAGGCATTGAGTGGCAATGAAGGATGGAGAAAAACACCACAGGGTATTCAGTATGGGGAGGTCAAGAAACATGCGGTGGCAATGTAGAATAGGTTTCTGTAAAACATCGTGTTGTGGTGTGCATTGTAAGGGTTTCTAACAGGCAATTCACTAGTAGGAGTGAGAAAAACATCACAGGGTGGTGAGAATCAGAGGGCCTGAATTAGATTAGGCTGTGAGTGGTAATGTAGAATGGAGAAATGCAAGACGGCATGGTGAGCATGGGGAGTTCAGGAAACATGCAGTGGCAATGTAGGATAGGTTTCTGAAAAACATCGCGGGGTGGTGGGCATTGTAAGGGTTTCTATCAGGCCTTTCACTAGTAGGAGTGATAAATACCTCACGGGGTGGTTTGCTTCGGAGGGCCTCAAATAGGATAGGCAGTGAGTGGCAAGGTAGGATGTAGAAAAGCACCCCGGGTTGGTCAGAATTGCGAGGTCAGGAAACATGCGGTGGCAATGTAGGATAGGTTTCTGAAAAACATCGCCGAGTGGTGCGATTTGTAAGGTTTTCTAACAGGTCATTCACTAATAGGAATGAGAAAAACATCATGGGGTGGTGTGAATCAGATGGCCTCAATTAGCATAGGCAGTGAGTGGCAATGCAAGGTGGAGTAAAGCACCACGGGGTGGTCAGCATGGGGAGGTCAGGAAACATGCGGTGGCAATGTAGGATAGGTTTCTGAAAAACATCGCTGGGTGGTGCACATTGAAAGGGTTTCTAACATGCCATTCACTAGTAGGAGTGAGAAAAACATCACAGGGTGGTGTGAATCGGAGGGTCTGAATTACGATAGGCAGTGAGTGACTACGTAGGAAGGAGAAAAGCACCACGGGGTGGTCAGCATGGGGAGGTGAAGAAACATGCGGTGGCAATGTAGGAAAGGTTTCTGAAATATATTGCTGGGTGGTGCTCATTGTAAGGGTTTCTAACAGGCCATTCACTAGTAGGAGTGAGAAAAACATCACTGGGCGGTGTGAATCGGAGGGCCTGAATTCGGATAGGCAGTGAGTGGCAATGTAGGATGGAGAAAAGCACCACGGGGTGCTGAGCATGCGGAGGTCAGGAAACATGCGGTGGCAATGTAGGATAGGTTTCTGAAAAACTTCCCTGGGTGTTCACATTGTAAAGGTTTCTAACAGGCCATTCACTTGTAGGAGTGAGGAAAACATCACGGCGTGGTGTGAATCGGAGGGCCTGAATTAGCATAGGTAGTGATTGGCAATGTAGAATGGGGAAAAGCACCATGGGTGGTCAGAATGGGGAGGTCAAGAAACGTGTGGTGGCAATGTAGGATAGGTTTCTGAAAAACATTGCGGGGTGGTGCGCACTGTAAAGGTTTCTAACGGGCCATTCACTAGAAGGAGTGAGAAAAACATCACGGGGTAGGGTGAATTGGAGGGCCTAAATTACGATAGGCAGTGAGTGAAAACGTAGGATGGAGAAAAGCACCATGGGGAGGTCAGCATGGGGAGGTCAGGAAACATGCGGTGGCAATGTAGGATAGGTTTTTGAAAAACATCGCGAGGTGGTGTGCATTGAAATGTTTTCTAACAGGCCAATCACCAGTAGGTGTGAGAAAAACATCACGGTGTGGTGTGAATCAGAGGGCCTGAATTAGCATAGGCAGTGAGTGGGAATGGAGGATGGAGAAAAGTACCATGGGGTGGTCAGCATTGGGAGGTCAGGAAACATGTGGTGGCACTTAGAATAGGTTTCTGAAAAACATAGCGGTTTGGTGTGCATTGTAAGGTTTGCTAACAGGCCATTCACTAGAAGCAGTGAGAAAACCATCACGGGGTGGTGTGAATCGCAGGGCCTGAATTAGCATAGGAAGTGATTGGCAATGTAGGATGGGGAAAATCACCACGAGGTGGTCAGAATGGGGAGGTGAGGAAACATGCGGTGGCAATGTAGGACAGGTTTCTGAAAATCATCGCGGTGTGGGGTGCATTGTAAGGGTTTCTAACAGGCCATTCAGTAGTAAGAGTGAGGAAAATATCACAGGGTTCTGTGAATAGGAGGGCCTGAATTAGGTTAGGCAGTGAGTGGCAATGTAGGATAGAGAAAAGCACCACGGGGTATTCAGCATGGGGAGGTCAGGAAACATGCGGTTGCAATGTAGGATTTGTTTCTGAAAAACATCGCGAGGTGGTGCGCAATTAAAGGGTTTCTAACAGGCCATTCTCTAGTACGAGTGAGAAAAACATCACGGGGTGGTGTGAATCAGAGGTCCTGAATTAGAGTACGCAGTGAGTGGCAATGAAGGATGGAGAAAAGGACCACAGGGTATTCAGTATGGGGAGTTCAGGAAACATGCGGTGGCAATGTAGGATAGGTTTCTGAAATACATCGCGGGGTGGTGCGCATTGCAAGGTTTTTTAACAGGCCATTCACTAGTAGGAGTGATAAAAACATCACGGGGTGGTGTGAATCGGAGGGCCTGAATTAGGATAGGCAGTGAGTGACAATATAGGATGGAGAACAGCACCATGGGGTGGTCAGCATGTGGAGGTCAGGAAACATGCGTTGCCAAAGTAGGATAGGTTTCTCAAAAACATCGCGGGGTGGTGCACATTGTACGGGTTTCTAACAGGCAATTCACTAGAAGGAGTGAGAAATACATTACAGGGTGGTGTGAATCGGAGGGCCTGAAGTACGATTGGCTGTGAGTGGCAATGTAGGAATCAGAAAAGCACCAAGAGCTGGTCAGCATGGGGCGGTCAGGAAACATGTGGTGACCATGTAGGATAGGTTTCTGAAAAACATCGCGGGTTGGTGCGCATTGTAAGGTTTGCTAACAGGCCATTCACTAGTAGGAGTGAGAAAAACATCACGGGGTGGTGTGAATCGGAGGGCCTGTATTAGGATAGGCAGTGAGTGGCAGTGAAGGATGGAGGAAAGAATCACGGGGTGGTCAGATTGGAGAGGTCAGGAAATATGCAGTGGCAATGTAGGATAGGTTTCTGAAAAACATCGCGTGGTGGTGTGCATTGTAAGGGTTTCTAACAGGACATTCACTAGTAGAGTGAGAAAAACATTAAGGGACGGGTTGAATCGGAGGGCCTGAATTAGATTAGGCAGTGAGTGATAATGTAGAATGGAGAAATGCAAGAAGGCATGGTGAGCATGGGGAGTTCAGGAAACATGCAGTGGCAATGTAGTATTGGTTTCGGAAAAACATCGCAGGGTGGAGGGCATTGTAAGGGTTTCTAACAGGCCTTTCACTAATAGGAGTGATAAAAACGTCACGGGGTGGTTTGTTCTGATGGCCTGAAATAGGATAGTCAGTGAGTGGCAATGTAGAATGGAGAAAACCACCCCGGGTTGGTCAGCATGGGGAGGTCAGGAAACATGCGTTGGCAATGTAGGATAGGTTTCTGAAAAACATCGCGGGGTTGTGTGCATTGTAACGGTTTCTAACAGGCCATTCACTAGTAGGAGTGAGAAAAACTTCACAGGGCGGTGTGAATCGCAGGGCCTGAATTACGATAGGCAGTGAATGGCAAAGTAGGATAGAGAAAAGCACCACGTGGTTCTCAGCATGGGGAGTTCAGGAAACATGCAGTGGCAATGTAGGATAGGTTTCTGAAAAACATCACGGTGTTGTGCGCATTGTAAGGGTTTCTAACATGCCATTCAGTAGTAAGAGTGAGGAAAATATCACGGGGTTCTGTGAATAGGAGGGCCTGAATTAGGTTAGGCAGTGAGTGGCAATGTAGGATAGAGAAAAGCACCACGGGGTATTCAGCATGGGCAGGTCAGGAAACATGCGTTGGCAATGTAGGATAGGTTTCTGAAAAACATCGCGGTGTGGTGCGCATTGTAAGGGTTTCTAACACGCCATTCACCAGTAGGAGTGAGAAAAACATCAAGGGGTAGTGTGAATCGTGGGGCCTTATTAGGAAAGGAAGTGAGTGGCAATGTAGGATGGAGAAAACCACCACGGGGTATTCAGCATGGGGCGGTCAGGAAACATGCCGTGGTAATGTAGGATACCTTTCTGAAAATCATAGCGGGGTGGTGCTCATTGTAAGAGTTTCTAACAGGCCATTCACTAGTACGAGTGAAAAAAACATCTCAGTGTGTTGTCAACCCGATGGCCTGAATTCGGATACCAGTGAGTGGCAATGTAGGATGGGAAAACACCGATGGGTGTTCAACATGGGGAGATCAGGAAACATGCGTTGGCAATGTAGGATAGGTTTTTGAAAAACATCGCGGGGTGGTGCGCATTGAAAGGGTTTCTAACAGGCCATTCAATAATAGGAGTGAGAAAAACATCACAGGGGGGTGTGAATCGGAGGGCCTGATTTCGGATACGCAGTGTTGCAATGTAGGATGGAGAAAACACCAAGAGGTTGTCAGCATGGGAGGTCAGGAATCATGCGGTGGCAATATAGGATAGGTTTCTAAAAAACATCGCCGGGTGGTGCGATTTGTAAGGTTTTCTAACAGGTCATTCACTAATAGGAATGAGAAAAACATCACGGGGTGGCGTGAATCAGAGGGCCTGAATTAGCATAGGCAGTGAGTGGCAATGGAGGTAGGAGAAAAGCACCACGGGGTGGTCAGCATGGGGATGTCAGGAAACATGCGGTGGCAATTTAGGATATTTTCCTGAAAAACATCGCGGGATGTTACGTATTGTAAGGGTTGCTAACAGGCCATTCACTAGTAGGAGTGAGACAAACATCACGGGGTGGTGTGAATCGGAGGGCCTCAATTAGGATAGGCATTGAGTGGCAATGTAGGATATAGAAAAGCAAGAATGGGTGGTCAGCATGTGGAGGTCAGGAAACAAGCAGTGGCAATGTAAGATAGGTTTCTTAAAAACATCACGGTGTTGTGCGCATTGTAAGGGTTTCTAACAGGCCATTCAGTAGTAAGAGTGAGGAAAATATCACGGGGTTCTGTGAATAGGAGGGCCTGAATTAGGTTAGGCAGTGAGTGGCAATGTAGGGTAGAGAAAAGCACCACGGGGTATTCAGCATGGGGAGGTCAGGAAACATGCGGTTGCAATGTAGGATAGGTTTCTGAAAAACATCGCGGTGTGGTGCGCATTGTAAGGGTTTCTAACACGCCATTCACCAGTAGGAGTGAGAAAAACATCAAGGGGTAGTGTGAATCGTGGGGCCTTATTAGGAAAGGCAGTGAGTGGCAATGTAGGATGGAGAAAACCACCACGGGGTATTCAGCATGGGGCGGTCAGGAAACATGCCGTGGTAATGTAGGATACCTTTCTGAAAATCATAGCGGGGTGGTGCTCATTGTAAGAGTTTCTAACAGGCCATTCACTAGTACGAGTGAAAAAAACATCTCAGGGTGGTGTCAACCCGATGGCCTGAATTCGGATACCAGTGAGTGGCAATGTAGGATGGGAAAACACCGATGGGTGTTCAACATGGGGAGATCAGGAAACATGCGTTGGCAATGTAGGATAGGTTTTTGAAAAACATCGCGGGGTGGTGCGCATTGAAAGGGTTTCTAACAGGCCATTCAATAATAGGAGTGAGAAAAACATCACAGGGGGGTGTGAATCGGAGGGCCTGATTTCGGATACGCAGTGTTGCAATGTAGGATGGAGAAAACACCAAGAGGTTGTCAGCATGGGAGGTCAGGAATCATGCGGTGGCAATATAGGATAGGTTTCTAAAAAACATCGCCGGGTGGTGCGATTTGTAAGGTTTTCTAACAGGTCATTCACTAATAGGAATGAGAAAAACATCACGGGGTGGTGTGAATCAGAGGGCCTGAATTAGCATAGGCAGTGAGTGGCAATGGAGGTAGGAGAAAAGCACCATGGGGTGGTCAGCATGGGGATGTCAGGAAACATGCGGTGGCAATTTAGGATATTTTCCTGAAAAACATCGTGGGATGTTACGTATTGTAAGGGTTTCTAACAGGCCATTCACTAGTAGGAGTGAGACAAACATCACGGGGTGGTGTGAATCGGAGGGCCTCAATTAGGATAGGCATTGAGTGGCAATGTAGGATATAGAAAAGCAAGAATGGGTGGTCAGCATGTGGAGGTCAGGAAACAAGCAGTGGTAATGTAGGATAGGTTTCTGAAAAACATCACGGTGTTGTGCGCATTGTAAGGGTTTCTAACAGGCCATTCAGTAGTAAGAGTGAGGAAAATATCACAGGGTTCTGTGAATAGGAGGGCCTGAATTAGGTTAGGCAGTGAGTGGCAATGTAGGATAGAGAAAAGCACCACGGGGTATTCAGCATGGGGAGGTCAGGAAACATGCGGTTGCAATGTAGGATTTGTTTCTGAAAAACATCGCGAGGTGGTGCGCAATTAAAGGGTTTCTAACAGGCCATTCACTAGTAGGAGTGAGAAAAACATCACGGGGGGGTGGTGAACCCGAGGGCCTGAATTCGGATAGGCAGTGAGTGGCAATGTAGGATGGAGAAAACACCAAGGGGTTGTCAGCATGGGGAGGTCAGGAAACACGTGGTGGCAATGTAGAATAGGTTTCTGAAAAACATAGTGGTTTGGTGCGCATTGTAAGGTTTGCTAACAGGCCATTCACTAGTAGGAGTGAGAAAAACATCACCGGGTGGTGTGAATCGCAGGGCCTGAATTAGCATAGGCAGTGATTGGCAATGTAGGATGGGGAAAAGCACCACGGTGTGGTCAGAATGGGGAGGTGAGGAAGCATGCGGTGGCAATGTAGGACAGGTTTCTGAAAAGCATCCCGGGGTGGGGCGCATTGTAAGGGTTTCTAACAGGACATTCTCTAGTACGAGTGAGAAAAACATCACGGGGTGGTGTGAATCGGAGGTCCTGAATGAGGATAGGCATTGAGTGGCAATGAAGGATGGAGAAAAACACCACAGGGTATTCAGTATGGGGAGGTCAGGAAACATGCGGTGGCAATGTAGAATAGGTTTCTGTAAAACATCGCGTTGTGGTGTGCATTGTAAGGGTTTCTAACAGGCAATTCACTAGTAGGAGTGAGAAAAACATTACAGGGTGGTGTGAATCAGAGGGCCTGAATTAGATTAGGCTGTGAGTGGTAATGTAGAATGGAGAAATGCAAGACGGCATGGTGAGCATGGGGAGTTCAGGAAACATGCAGTGGCAATGTAGGATAGGTTTCTGAAAAACATCGCGGGGTGGTGGGCATTGTAAGTGTTTCTATCAGGCCTTTCACTAGTAGGAGTGAGAAAAACATCATGGGGTGGTGTGAATCAGAGGGCCTGAATTAGCATAGGCAGTGAGTGGCAATGGAGGAAGGAGAAAAACACCACGGGGTGGTCAGTATGGGGAGGTAAGGAAACTTGTGGTGGCAATTTAGGATATTTTCCTGCAAAACAATACGGGGTGGTACGCATTGTAATGCTTTCTAACAGGTCATTCAATAGCAGGTTGAGAAAAACTTCACGCGGTTGTGTGAATGGGAGGGCCTGAATTCGCATCGCAGTAAGTGGCAATGTAGGATGGAGAAAAGCACCCCGGGGTGGTCAGCATGTGGAGGTCAGGAAACATGATTTGGCGAAGTAGAACAGGTTTATCAAAAGGATCGCGGGTGGTGCGCATTGTATTGGTGTGTAACATTACATTCACCAGTAGGAGTGAGAAAAACATCACGGGGTGGTGTGAATCGTAGGGCCTAATTAGGAAAGGCAGTGAGTGGCAATGTAGGATGGAGAAAACCACCACAGGGTATTCAGCATGGGGAGGTCAGGAAACATGCCGTGGCAATGTAGGATAGATTTCTGAAAATCATCACGGGGTGGTGCTCATTGTAAGGGTTTCTAACAGGTCATTTACTAGTATGAGTGAAATAAACATCACAGGGCTGTGTCAACAGGATGGCCTGAATTCTGATACCAGTGAGTGGCAATGTAGAATGGAGAAAAGCACCCCGGGTTGGTCAGCATGGGGAGGTCAGGAAACCTGCGGTGGCAGTGTAGGACAGGTTTCTGAAAAACATCGCGGTGTGGTGCGCATTGAAAGGGTTTCTAACAGGCCATTCACTAATAGGAGTGAGAAAAACATCAAGGGTTGGGGTGAACCGAGGGCCTGAATTACGATAGGCAGTGAGTGACAATGTACGTTGGAGAAAAGCACCACCGGGTTGTCTGCATGGGGAGGTCAGGAAACATGCGGTGGCAATATAGGATAGGTTTCTGAAAACATCGTGGGGTGTTGCGCATTGTAAGAGTTTCTAACACGCCATTCACAAGTACGAGTGTGAACAACATCACAGGAGGGTGTGAATTGGAGGGCCTGAATTCAGATAGGCATTGAGTGGCAATGTAGAATGGGCAAAAGCACCATGGGTTATTCAGCATGGGGAGGTCTAGAAACATGCGGAGGCAAGGTAGGATAAGTTTCTGAAAAACATCACGGTGTGCTGCACATTGTAATGGTTTCTAACAGGCCATTCACAAGTAGGAGTGACAAAATCTTCACAGGGTGGTTTAAACCCGAGGGCCTGAATTAGGATAGGCAGTGAGTGGCAAAGCAGGATGGAGAAAAGCACCATGGGGTGGTCAGCATGTGGAGGTTAGTAAACATGCAGTGGCAATGTAGGATAGGTTTCTGAAAAACATGGAGTGGTGATGTGCATTGTAAGGGTTTCTAACAGGCCATTCGCTAGTAGGAGTTAGAAAAACATCAGGGGTGCTGGGAATCGGAGGGCCTGAATTATGATAGGCTGTGAGTGGCAATGTAGGTTGGAGAAAAGCACCACGGGGTCGTCAGCATGGGGAAGGCAGGAAACATGTGGTGGCAATGTAGGATAGGTTTCTGAAAAATATCGCGGGGTGGTGAGCATTGTAAGGGTTTCTAACATGCCATTCACTAGTAGGAGTGACAAAAACATCACAGGGTGGTGTGAATCGGAGGGTCTGAATTACGATAGGCAGTGAGTGACAACGTAGGAAGGAGAAAAGCACCACGAGGTGGTCAGCATGGGGAGGTGAGGAAACATGCGGTGGCAATGTAGGATAGGTTTCTGAAATATATTGCTGGGTGGTGCTCATTGTAAGGGTTTCTAACAGGCCATTCACTAGTAGGAGTGAGAAAAACATCACTGGGTGGTGTGAATCGGAGGGCCTGAATTCGGATAGGCAGTGAGTGGCAATGTAGGATGTAGAAAAGCACCACGGGGTGCTGAGCATGGGGAGGTCAGGAAACATGCGGTGGCAATGTAGGATAGGTTTCTGAAATACTTCCCTGGGTGGTTCACATTGTAAGGGTTTCTAACAGGCCATTCACTAGTAGGAGTGAGGAAAACATCACGGCGTGGTGTGAATCGGAGGGCCTGAATTAGCATAGGTAGTGATTGGCAATGTAGAATGGGGAAAAGCACCATGGGTGGTCAGAATGGGGAGGTCAAGAAACGTGTGGTGGCAATGTGGGATAGGTCTCTGAAAAACATCGCGGGGTGGTGCGCACTGTAAAGGTTTCTAACGGGCCATTCACTAGAAGGAGTGAGAAAAACATCACGGGGTAGGGTGAATCGGAGGGCCTAAATTACGATAGGCAGTGAGTGAAAACGTAGGATGGAGAAAAGCACCATGGGGAGGTCAGCATGGGGAGGTCAGGAAACATGCGGTGGCAATGTAGGATAGGTTTTTGAAAAACATCGCGAGGTGGTGTGCATTGAAAGGTTTTCTAACAGGCCAATCACCAGTAGGTGTGAGAAAAACATCACGGTGTGGTGTGAATCAGAGGGCCTGAATTAGCATAGGCAGTGAGTGGGAATGGAGGATGGAGAAAAGTACCATGGGGTGGTCAGCATTGGGAGGTCAGGAAACATGTGGTGGCAATGTAGAATAGGTTTCTGAAAAACATAGCGGTTTGGTGTGCATTGTAAGGTTTGCTAACAGGCCATTCACTAGAAGGAGTGAGAAAAACATCACGGGGTGGTGTGAATCGCAGGGCCTGAATTAGCATAGGAAGTTATTTGCAATGTAGGATGGGGAAAAGCACCACGGGGTGGTCAGAATGGGGAGGTGAGGAAACATGCGGTGGCAATGTAGGACAGGTTTCTGAAAATCATCGCGGGGTGGGGCGCATTGTAAGGGTTTCTAACAGGCCATTGGCTAGTACGAGTGAGAAAAACATCACGGGGTGGTGTGAATCAGAGGTCCTGAATTAGAATATGCAGTGAGTGGCAATGAAGGATGGAGAAAAGGACCACAGGGTATTCAGTATGGGGAGGTCAGGAAACATGCGGTGGCAATGTAGGATAGGTTTCTGAAATACATCGCGGGGTGGTGCGCATTGCAAGGTTTTTTAACAGGCCATTCACTAGTAGGAGTGATAAAAACATCACGGGGTGGTGTGAATCGGAGGGCCTGAATTAGGATAGGCAGTGAGTGAAAATATAGGATGGAGAACAGCACCATGGGGTGGTCATCATGGGGAGGTCAGGAAACATGGGGTGGCAATGTAGAAAATGTTTCTGAAAAACATCGCTGGGTGGTGCGCATTGAAAGGTTTTCTAACAGGCCATTCACTTGTAGGAGTGAGAAACACATCACAGGGCGGTGTGAATCGGAGGGCCTGAATTTGGATAGGCAGTGTGCCAACGTAGGATGGAGTAAACACCAAGAGGTGGTCAGCATGGGAATCAGGAAACATGCGGTGACAGTGTAGGATAGGTTTCTGAAAAACATCGCGGGGTGGAGCGATTTGTAAGGTTTTCTAACAGGTCAATCACTAATAGGAATGAGACAAACATCACGGGGTGGTGTGAATCAGAGGGCCTGAATTAGCATAGGCAGTGAGTGGCAATGGAGGGTGGAGAAAAGCAGCACGGCGTGGTCAGCATGTGGATGTCAGGAAACATGCAGTGGCAATGTAGGATTGGTTTCTGAAAACATTGAGGGGTGATGTGCATTGTAAGGGTTTCTAACAAGCCATTCACCAGTAGGAGTTAGAAAAACATCAGGGGTGGTGTGAATCGGAAGCCCTGAATTACGATAGGCAGTGAGTGGCAATGTAGGATGGAGAAAAGCACCACGGGGTGGTCAGCATGAGGAGGTCGGGAAACATGCGGTGGCAATGTAGGATAAGTTTGGAAAAACATCAGGGGGCGTTGCGCATTGTAAGGGTTTCTAACAGGCCATTCACTAGTAGGAGTGATAAAGTCATCACGGGGTGGTGGAATCAGAGGGCCTGAATTATGATAGGCTGTGAGTGGCAATGAAGGATGGAGAAAAGCACCATGGGGTGGTCAGCATGGGAATGTCAGGAAACATGTGGTGGCAATTTAGGATATTTTCCTGCAAAACATTGCGGGGTGGTAAGCATTGTAAGAGTTGCTAACAGGTCATTCAATAGCAGGTTGAGAAAAACATCACGCGGTTGAGTGAATCGGAGGGCCTGAATTTGCATAGGCAATAAGTGGCAATGTATGATGGAGAAAAGCACCATGTGGTGGTCAGCATGGGGAAGTCAGGAAACATGCGGTGGCAATGTATGATAGGTTGCTGAAAAACATCACTGGCTGGTGCGCATTGCAAGGGTTTATAACAGGCCATTCACGAGTAGGAGGTAGAAAAACATCATGAAGTGGTGTGATTTGGAGGGCCTGAATTAGGAAAGGCAGTGAGTGGCAATGTAGGAAGGAGAAAAGCACCACGAGGTATTCAGCATGGGGAGGTCAGGAACCATGCGGTGGCAAGGTAGGATAGGTTTCTGAAAAATATCGCGCGGTGGTGCGCATTGTAAGGGTTTCTAAAAGGACATTCACTAGTAGGAGTGAGAAAAACATAACGGGGTGGTGTGAAACGGAGGGCCTGAATTACGATAGGCAGGGAGTGGCAATGTAGGATGGAGAAAAGCAGCCCGGGGTGGTCAGCATGTGGAGGTCAGGAAACATGCGTTGCCAAAGTAGGATAGGTTTCTCAAACACATCGCGGGGTGGAGCAAATTGTACGGGTTTCTAACAGGCAATTCACTAGAAGGAGTGAGAAAAACATTACAGGGTGGTGTGAATCGGAGGGCCTGAAGTACGATTGGCTGTGAGTGGCAATGTAGGAATCAGAAAAGCACCAAGAGCTGGTCAGCATGGGGCGGTCAGGAAACATGTGGTGACCATGTAGGATAGGTTTCTGAAAAACATCGCGGGTTGGTGCGCATTGTAAGGTTTGCTAACAGGCCATTCACTAGTAGGAGTGAGAAAAACATCACGGGGTGGTGTGAATCGGAGGGCCTGTATTAGGTTAGGCAGTGAGTGGCAGTGAAGGATGGAGGAAAGAATCACGGTGTGGTCAGATTGGAGAGGTCAGGAAACATGCAGTGGCAATGTGGGATAGGTTTCTGAAAAACATCGCGTGGTGGGGCGTATTGTAAGGGTTTCTAAAAGGCCATTCACTAGTAGGAGTGAGAAAAACATCACGGGGTGGTATGAATCGGAGTGTCTGAATTAGGATAGGCAATGAGTGGCAATGTAGGATGGAGAAAAGAACCACAGGGTATTCAGCATGGGGAGGTCAGGAAACATGCGGTGGCAATGTAGGATAGGTTTCTGAAAAACATCGCGTGGTGGTGTGCATTGTAAGGGTTTCTAACAGGACATTCACTAGTAGAGTGAGAAAAACATTAAGGGACGGGTTGAATCGGAGGGCCTGAATTAGATTAGGCAGTGAGTGGTAATGTAGAATGGAGAGATGCAAGAAGGCGTGGTGAGCATGGGGAGTTCAGGAAACATGCAGTGGCAATGTAGTATTGGTTTCGGAAAAACATCGCAGGGTGGAGGGCATTGTAAGGGTTTCTACCAGGCCTTTCACTAATAGGAGTGATAAAAACGTCACGGGGTGGTTTGTTCTGATGGCCTGAAATAGGATAGGCAGTGAGTGGCAATGTAGAATGGAGAAAACCACCCCGGGTTGGTCAGCATGGGGAGGTCAGGAAACATGCGTTGGCAATGTAGGATAGGTTTCTGAAAAACATCGCGGGGTTGTGTGCATTGTAACGGTTTCTAACAGGCCATTCACTAGTAGGAGTGAGAAAAACAACATGGGGTGCTGTGAATCGGAGGGCCTGAATTAGATTAGGCAGTGAGTTGCAATGTAGGATCTAGCAAAGAAAGACGGGGCGGTGAGCATGGTGAGGTCAGGAAACATGCGGTGGCAATGTAGGATAGGTTTCTGAAAAACATCGCGGGGTGGTGCGCATTGTACGGTGTTCTAACAGGCCATTCACTAGTAGCACTGAGACAAACTTCACGGAGTGATGTGAATTCGAAGGCCTGAATTAGAATAGGCAGTGAGTGGCAATGTAGGATGGGGAAGCACAACGGGTTGGTCAGCATGGGGAGGTCAGGAAACATGTGGTGGCAATGTAGCATACGTTTGTTAAAAATATAGCGTGGTGGTCACATTGTAAGGGTTTCTAACAGGCCATTTACTAGTAGGAGTGAGAAAAACTTCACGGAGTGATGCGAATCGGAAGGCCTGAATTAGGATAGGCAGTGAGTGGCAATGTAGGATCTAGCAAAGCAAGAAGGGGCGGTGAGCATGGGCAGGTCAAGAAACATCAAGTGGCAATGTAGGAGAGGTTTCTGAAAAACATTTCGGGGTGGTGCGCATTGTAAGGCTTTCTAACAGGCCATTCTCTAGTAGGAGTGAGAAAAACATAACGGGGTGGTGTCAAAAGGAGGACCTGAATTAGCATAGGCAGTGTGTGGCAATGTAGGATGGAGAAAATCATGATGGGGTAGTCAGCATGGGGAGGTCAGGACACATGCGGTGACAATGTAGGATACGTTTCTGAAATACATCGCGGGGTGGCGTGCACTGTAAAGGTTTGTTACAGGCCATTCATTAGTAGGAGTGAGAAAAACATCACAGGGGGGTGTGAGTCAGAGGGCCTAAGTTAGAATAGCCAGTGAGTCGAAATGTAGGATGGAGAAAAGCACCAAGGGTGGTCAGCACTGGGAGGTCAGGAAATATGCGGTGGCAATGAAGGATAGGTTTCTGAAAAACATCACGGGGTGGTGCACATTGTAAGGTGTTCTAACACGCCATTCACTAGTAGGAGTGAGAAAAACATTACGGGGTGCTGTGAATCAGAGGGCCTGAATTAGCATAGGCAGTGAGTGGCAATGTAGGATGGAGAAAGGCATCACCCCGTAGTTAGCAAGGCGAGGTAAGGAAACATGCGGTGCCAATGTAGGATAGGTTTCTGAAAAACATCACGGGGTGGTGCACATTGTAAGGTGTTCTAACAGGCCATTCACTAGTAGGAGTGAGAAAAACATTACGGGGTAGTGTGAATCGAAGGGCCTGAATTAGATTAGGCAGTGAGTGGCAATGTAGGATCTAGCAAAGCAAGAAGGGGCGGTGAGCATGGGCAGGTCAAGAAACATGAAGTGGCAATGTAGGATAGGTTTCTGAAAAACATCTCTGCGTGGAGCACATTTTAAGGTTTCTAACAGGCCATTCACTACTAGCAGTGAAACAAACATCACAGAGTGATGTGAATCCGGAGGCCTGAATTAGGATAGGCAGTGAGTGGCAATGTATGATAGAGAAGCACAACTGGGTGGTCAGCATGGGGAGGTCAGGAAACATGCGATGGCAATGTAGCATACGTTTGTGAAAAACATAACGCGGTGGTCACATTGTAAGGGTTTTTAACAGGCCATTCAATAGTAGGAGTGAGAAAAACATCACGGGGAGCTGTGAATCGGAGATCCTGAATTAGGATAGGCAGTGAGTGGCAATGTAGAATGGAGAAAAGAACCATGGCGTGGTCAGCATGGGTAGGTCAGGAAACATGCAGTGGCAATGTAGGATAGGATTCTGAAAAACATCACTGGCATGATGCGCATTGTAAGGGTTTCTAACTGGCCATTCACTAGTAGGATTGTGAAAAATATCATGCGGTGGTGTGCATCGGAGGGCCTAAATTTGATTCGGCAGTGAGTGGCAGTGTAGGATCTAGCAAAGCAAGACGTGGCGGTGAGCATGTGGAGGTCAGGAAACATGAAGTGGCAATTTTGGATAGGTTTCTGAAAAACATCTCTGGGTGGTGCGCATTGTAAGGGTTTCTAACAGGCCATTCACTAGTAGGAGTGAGAAAAACATCACGGGGTGGTGTGAATCGGAGGAACTGAATTAGGATAGGCAGTGTGTGGCCATGTAGGATGGAGAAAATCACCACGGGGTATTCAGCATATGGAGGTCAGGAAACATGCGGGGCCAATGTAGGATAGGTTTCCGAAAAACTTCGCAGGTTGGTGTGCACTGTAAAGGTTTCTTACAGGCCATTCACTAGGAGGAGTGAGAAAAACATCATGGGGTGGTGTGAATAGGAGGGCCTGAATTAGATTAGGCAGTGTGTAGTAATGTAGGATGGAGAAAGGCAAGAAGCCGTGTTGAGCATGGTGAGGTCAGGAAACATGCAGTGACAATGTAGGATAGGTTTCTGAAAAACATCGCGGGGTGGTGTGCATTGTAAGGGTTTCTAACAGGCCATTCACAAGTAGGAGTGAGAAAAACATCACAGGGGGGTGTGAGTCGCAGGGCCTATGTTAGAATAGCCAGTGAGTGGCAATGTAGGATGGAGAAAAGCACCAAGCGTGGTCAGCATTGGGAGGTCAGGAAACATGCGGTGTCAATGTAGGACAGGTTTCTGAAAAACATCGTGGTGTGGTGCGCATTGTAAGTGTTTCTAACAGGCCATTCACTAGTAGGAGTGAGAAAAACATCACGGGGTGGTGTGAATCGGAGGGCCTGAATTAGATTAGGCAGTGAGTGGCAAAATAGGATCTAGAAAAGCAAGACGGGGCGGTGAAAATGGGGAGTTCAGGAAACATGAAATGGAAATGTAGGATAGGTTTCTGAAAAACATCTCTGGGTGGTGCGCATTGTAAGGGTTTCTAACAGGCCATTCACTAGTAACAGTGAGACAAACATCACGGAGTGATGTGAATCGGAAGGCCTGAATTAGGATAGGCATGGGGTGGCAATGTAGGATGGAGAAGCACAACTGGGTGGTCAGCATGGGGAGTTCAGGAAACATGCGGAGGCAATGTAGCATACGTTTCTGAAAAACATAACGGGATGGTCATATTGTAAGGGTTTCTAACAGGCCATTCACTAGTAGGAGTGAGAAAAACAACATGGGGTGGTGTGAATAGGAGGGCCTGAATTAGATTACGCAGTGTGTGGTAATGTAGGATGGAGAAAAGCAAGAAGCCGTGGTGAGCATGGGGACGTCAGGAAACATGCAGTGACAATGTAGGATATGTTGCTGAAAAACTTCGCGGGGTGTGCGCATTGTAAGGGTTTCTAAGAGGACATTCACTAGTAGGAGTGAGAAAAACATCACAGGGGTTGTGAATCTGAGGGCCTGAGTTAGAATAGCCAGTGAGTGGCAATATAGGATGGAGAAAATCACCACGGGGTAGTCAGAATCAGGAGGTCAGGAAACATGCCGTGGCAATGTAGGATAGGATTCTGAAAACCTTCTCTGGGTGGTGAGGATTGTAAGGGTTTCTAACAGGCCATTCACTAGGAGAAGTGAGAAAAACATCACGGGGTGGTGTGAATCGGAGGGCCTGAAATACAATAGGCAGTGAGTGACAATGTAGGATACAGAAAATCACCACGGGTTGGTCAGCATGGGGAAGTTAGGAAACATGCGGTGGCAATGTTCCATAGGTTTCTGAAAAACATAGCGGGCTGGTGCGCATTGTAAAGGTTTCTAAAAGGCCATTCACTAGTACGAATGAGAAAAACATCACGGGGTGGTGTAAGTCGGGGGGCCTGTATTAGGATAGGCAGTGAGTGGCAATGTAGGATGGAGAAAAGTACCACGGGGTGGTCAGCATGGGGAGGTCAGGAAACATGCAGTGGAATTGTATGATAGGTTTCTGAAAAACATCGAGGGGTGGTGCGCATTGTAAGGGTTTCTAACAGGCCATTCACTATTAGGAGTGAGAAAAACATCATGGGGTGGTGTGAATTGGAGGGCCTGAATTAGATATGACAGTGAGTGGCAATGTAGGATCTAGCAAAGCAAGACGCGGTGGTGAGCATGCGGAGGTCAGGAAACATGAAATGGCAATGTTGGATAGGTTTCTGAAAAACATGGTGGGGTGGTGCACATTGTAAGGGTTTCTAACAGGCCATTCACTAGTAGGAGTGAGAAAAACAGAATGGGGTGGTGTGAATCGGAGGACCTGAATTACGATAGGCAGTGAGTGGTAATGTACGATGGAGAAAAGTACCACAGAGTGGTCAGTATGGGGAGGTCAGGAAACATCCGTTGGCCATGTAGGATATATTTCTGAAAAACATCTCAGGGTGGTGAGCATTGTTAGGGTTTCTAAGAGGCCATTCACTAGTAGGAGTGAGAAAAACATCACGAGGTGGTGTGAATCCGAGGGCCTGATATAGGATAGGAGTGAGTGCCAATGTAGGATGGAGAAAAGCACCACGGGGTGGTCAGCATGGTGAATTCAGGAAACATGCGGTGGTAAAGTAGGACACGTTTCTGAAAAACATCGCGGGGTGGTGCGCATTGTAAGAGTTTTAACAGGCGATTCACTAGTAAGAGTGAGAAAAACATCACGGGGTGGTGTGAATCAGGGGGCCTGAATTAGAATAGGCATTGAGTGGCATTGTAGGATGGAGAAAAGCAAGACGGTGTGGTTAGCATGGAGAGGTCAGGCAGCATGCAGTGGCAATGTAGCATAGGTTTGTGAAAAACATAGCGTGGTCGTCACATTGTAAGGGTTTCTAACAGGCCCTTCACTAGAAGGAGTGAGAATAACTTCACGGGGTGTGTGAATCGGAGAGCCTGAATTAGGATAGGCAGTGAGTGACAATGTAGAATGGAGAGAAGCACCACGGGCTGGTCAGCATGCGGAGGTAAGGAAACATGTGGTGGCAATGTAGTATAGGTTTCTGAAAAACATGGCGGAGTGGTGCGCATTGTAAGGTTTTGTAACAGGCCATTCACTAGTAGGAGTGTGAAAAACATCATGTGGTGGTGTGAATTGGAGGGCCTGAATTTGATTAGACAGTGAGTGGCAGTGTAGGATGTAGCAAAAAACGACGGGCCGTTGAGCATGTGGAGGTCAGGAAACATGAAGTGGCAATGTTGGATAGGTTTCTGAAAAACATCTCTGGGTGGTGCGTATTGTAATGGTTTCTAACAGGCCATTCTCTAGTAGGAGTGAGAAAAACATCATGGGGTGTTGTGAATCGGGGGGCCTGTATTAGAATAGGCAGTGAGTGGCAAGGTAGGATCTAGTAAAGCAAGATGGGGCGGTGAGCATGGGGAGGTCAGGAAACATGAAGTGGCAAGGTTGGATAGGTTTCTGAAAAATATCGCGTGGTGGTGCGCATTGTAAGGGTTTCTAACAGGCGTTTCACTAGTAGGAGTGTGAAAAACATCACGGGGTGGCGTAAATCGGAGCGCCTGAATTACGATAGGCAGTGAGTCACAATGTAGGATAAAGAAAATCACCACGGGTTGGTCAGCATAGGGAGCTTAGGAAACATGCCGTGGTAATGTAGCATAGGTCTCTGAAAAACATAGCGGGCTGGTGCACATTGTAAACGTTTCTAAGAGGCCATTCACTAGTAGGAGTGAGAAAAACATCACGGGGTGGTGTGAATCGGGGGGCCTGTATTAGGATAGTCATTGAGTGGCAATGTAGGATGGGGAAAAGCACCACGGGGTGCTTAACATGGGGAGGTCAGGAAACATCCGATTGCCATGCAGGATAGATTTCTGAAAAACATTTCAGGGTGGGGAGCATTGTTAGGGTTTCTAAGAGGCCATTCACTAGTAGGAGTGAGAAAAACATCACGGGGTGGTGTGAATCGGAGGGCCTGATATAGTTTAGGAGTGAGTGGCAATGTAGGATGGAGAAAAGCACCACGGGGTGGTCAGCATGGTGAGTTCAGGAAACATGCGGTGGTAAAGTAGGATACGTTTCTGAAAAACATCGCGGAGTGGTGCGCATTGTAAGGGTTTTTAACAGGCGATTCACTAGTAGGAGTGAGAAAAACATCACGGGGTGGTGTGATTCGGAGGGCCTGAATTAGAATAGGCATTGAGTGGCAATGTAGGATGGCGAAAAGCAAGACGGGGTGGTTAGCATGGGGAGGTCAGGCAACTTGCAGTGGCAATGTAGCATAGGTTTGTGAAAAACATAGCGGGGTGGTGCACATTGTAAGGTTTTCTAACAGGCCATTCACTAGTAGGAGTGAGAAAAACATCACGGGGTGGTGTGAATCGGAGGGCATGAATTAGAATAGGCATTGAGTGGCAATGTAGGATGGAGAAAAGCACCATGGGATGGTCAGCATGGGCAGGTCAGGAAACATGCGGTGGCAATGTAGGATAGGTTTCTGAAAAAAATCAAGAGGTGGTGCGCGTTGTAAGGGTTTCTAACAGGCCATTCACTAGTAGCAGTGAGACAGTCATCACAGAGTGTGGTGAATATGAAGGCCTGAATTTGGTTAGGCAGTGAATGGTTATGTAGGAGGGAGAAAAGCACCACGGGATGGTCAGCATGGATAGGTCAGGAAACATGCGGTGGCAATGTAGGATAGGTTTCAGGAAACATCGCGGGTTGGTGCACATTGTAAGGGTTTCTAACAGGACATTCACAAGTAGGAGTGAAAAAAACATAACAGGGGTTGTGATTCGGAGGGGCAGAGTTAGAATAGCCAGTGAGTGGCAATGTAGGATGGAGAAAAGCACCAAGGAGTGGTCAGCATTGGGAGGTCAGGAAACATGCAGTGGCAATGTAGGATAGGTTTGTGAAAAACATCGTAGGTGGTGCGCATTGTAAGGTTTTCTAACAGGCAATTCACTAGTAGCAGTGAGACAAACATCACAGAGTGATGTGAATCGGAAGGCCTGAATTAGGATAGGCAGTGAGTGGCAATGCAGGATGGGGAAGCACAACGGGTTGGTCAGCATGGGGAAGTCAGGAAACATGCGGTGGCAATGTAGCATACGTTTGTGAAAAACATAGCATGGTCGTCACATTGTAAGGGTTTCTAACAGGCCATTCACTAGAATTAGTGAGAAAAACTTCACGGGGTGTGTGAATCGGAGAGCCTGAATTAGGATAGGCAGTGAGTGACAATGTAGAATGGAGAGAAGCACCACGGGCTGGTCAGCATGCGGAGGTAAGGAAACATGTGGTGGCAATGTAGTATAGGTTTCTGAAAAACATGGCGGAGTGGTGCGCATTGTAAGGTTTTGTAACAGGCCATTCACTAGTAGGAGTGTGAAAAACATCATGGGGTGGTGTGAATTGGAGGGCCTGAATTTGATTAGACAGTGAGTGGCAGTGTAGGATGTAGCAAAAAACGACGGGCCGTTGAGCATGTGGAGGTCAGGAAACATGAAGTGGCAATGTTGGATAGGTTTCTGAAAAACATCTCTGGGTGGTGCACATTGTAAGGGTTTCTAACAGGCCATTCTCTAGTAGGAGGGAGAAAAACATCATGGGGTGTTGTGAATCGGGGAGCCTGTATTAGAATAGGCAGTGAGTGGCAAGGTAGGATCTAGTAAAGCAAGATGGGGCGGTGAGCATGGGGAGGTCAGGAAACATGAAGTGGCAAGGTAGGATAGGTTTCTGAAAAATATCACGTGGTGGTGCGCATTGTAAGGGTTTCTAACAGGCGTTTCACTAGTAGGAGTGAGAAAAACATCACGGGGTGGCGTGAATCGGAGCGCCTGAATTACGATAGGCAGTGAGTCACAATGTAGGATAAAGAAAATCACCACGGGTTGGTCAGCATAGGGAGGTTAGGAAACATGCCGTGGTAATGTAGCATAGGTTTCTGAAAAACATAGCGGGCTGGTGCGCATTGTAAAGGTTTCTAAGAGGCCATTCACTAGTAGGAGTGAGAAAAACATCACGGGGTGGTGTGAATCGGGGGGCCTGTATTAGGATAGGCAGTGAGTGGCAATGTAGGATGGGGAAAAGCACCACGGGATGGTCAGCATGGGCAGGTCAGGAAACATGCAGTGGCAATGTAGGATAGGTTTCTGAAAAACATCAAGATGTTGTGCGCGTTGTAAGGGTTTCTAACAGGCTATTCACTATTAGGAGTGAGACAAACATCATGGGGTGGTGTGAATTGGAGGGCCTGAATTAGATATGGCAGTGAGTGGCAATGTAGAATCTAGCAAACCAAGAAGGGCGGTGAGCATGGGGAGGTCAAGAAACACGAAGTGGCAAAGTAGGATAGGTTCCTGAAAAACATCTCTGGGTGGTGGGCATTGTAAGGTTTTCTAACAGGCCATTCACTACTAGCAGTGGGAAAAACATCACGGAGTGATGTGAATTAGAAGGCCTGAATCAGGATTGGCAGTGAGTGGCAAGGTAGGATGGAGAAGCACAACTGGGTGGTCACCATGGGGAGGTCAGGAAACATGCGGTGGCAATGTAGCATACGTTTGTGAAAAACATAGCGGGGTGGTCACATTGTAAGGGTTTCTAACAGGCCATTCACTAGTAGGAGAGAGAAAAACATCACGGGGTGGTGTTAATAGGAGGGCCTGAATTAGATTAGGCAGTGTGTGGTAATGTAGGATGGAGAAAAGCAAGAAGCCGTGCTGAGCATGGGGAGGTCAGGAAACATGCAGTGACAATGTAGGATAGGTTTTTGAAAAACATCGCGGGGTGGTGTGCATTGTAAGGGTTTCTAACAGGCCATTCACAAGTAGGAGTGAGAAAAACATCACAGGGGGGTGTGATTCGGAGGTCCTAAGTTAGAATAGCCAGTGAGTGGCAATGTAGGATGGAGAAAAGCACCAAGGGTGGTCAGCATTGGGAGGTCAGGAAACATGCGGTGGCAATGTAGGACAGGTTTCTGAAAAACATTGTGGTGTGGAGTGCATTGTATGGTTTTCTAACAGGCCGTTCACTAGTAGGAGTGAGAAAAAAGATCACGGGTTGGTGTGAATCAGAGGGCCTGAATTAGCATAGGCAGTGAGTGGCAATGTAGAATGGAGAAAACATCACCCCGTATTTAGCAAGGCGAGATCAGGAAACATGCGGGGCCAATGTAGGATAGGTTTCTGAAAAACATCGCGGGGTGGTGCGCATTGTAAGTGTTTCTAACAGGCCATTAACTAGTAGGAGTGAGAAAATCATCATGGGGTGGTGTGAATCGGAGGGCCTGAATTAGATTAGGCATTGAGGGGCAAAGTAGGATCTAGCAAACCAAGAAGGGCGGTGAGCATGGGGAGTTCAAAAACACGAAGTGGCAATGTAGGATAGGTTCCTGAAAAACATCTCTGGGTGGTGGGCATTGTAAGGTTTTCTAACAGGCCTTTCACTAGTAGGAGTGAGAAAAACATCACGGAGTGATGTGAATCGGAAGGCCTGAATTAGTTTAGGCATTGAGTGGCAATGTAGGAAGGAGAAGCACAACTGGGTGGTCAGCATGGGCAGGTCAGGAAACATGCGGTGGCAATGTAGCATACTATAGTGAAAAACTTAGCGGGGTGGTCACATTGTAAGGGTTTCTAACAGGCCATTCACTAGTAGGAGTGAGAAAAACATCATGGGGTGGTGGGAATTCGAAGGCCTGAATTAGATTATGCAATGAGTGGCAATGTAGGATCTAGCAAGGCAAGACGGGGCGGTCAGCATGGGGATGTCAGGAAATAAGAAGTGGCAATGTCGGTTAGACTTCTGAAAAACATCGAGGGGTGGTGCGCATTGTAAGGTTTTCTAACAGGCCATTCACTAGTAGCAGTGAGACAAACATCACGGAGTGATGTGTATCGGTAGGCCTGAATTAGGATAGTCAGTGAGTGGCAATGTAGGATGGGGAAAAGCACCACGGGGTGGTCAGCATGGGGAGGTAAGGAAACATGGGGTGGAAATGTAGGATAGGTTTCGGAATAACATCGCGGGTTGGTGCGCATTGTAAGGGTTACTAACAGGCCATTCACAAGTAGGAGTGATAAGAACATCACGGGGTGGTGTGAAGCAGAGGGCCACAATTACGAAAGGCAGTGAGTGGTAATGTAGGATGGAGAAAAGCACCACGGGATGTCAGCATCGGGAGGTCAGGAAACATTCGGTGCGAATGTAGGATAGAATTCTGAAAACCATCGCGGTGTGGTGCGCATTGTAAGGGTTTCTAACAGGCCATTCACTAGTAGGAGTGAGAAAAACATCATGGGGTGGTGTGAACGGGAAGGCCTGAATTAGGATAGGCAGTGAGTGGCAATGTAGGATGGTGAAGCACACCTGGGTGGTCAGCATGAGGAGTTCAGGAAACATGCGGTGGCAATGTACTATACATATGTGGAAATCATAGCGGGGTGGTCTCATTGTAAGGGTTTCTAAAAGGCCATTCACTAGTAGGAGTGAGAAAAACATCACGGAGAGGTGTGTATCGGAGAGCCTGAATTAGGATAGGCAGTGAGTGACAATGTAGGATCTAGAAAAGCAAGACGGGGCAGTGAAAATAGGGAGTTCAGGAAACATGAAATGGAAATGTAGGATAGGTTTCTGAAAAACATCTCTGGGTGGTGCGCATTGTAAGGGTTTCTAACAGGCCATTCACTAGTAGCAGAGAGACAAACATCAAGGAGTGATGTGAATCGGAAGGCCTGAATTAGAATAGGCATTGAGTGGCAATGTAGGATGGAGAAGTACAACTGGGTGGTCAGCATGGGGAGGTCAGGAAACATGCGGAGGCAATGTAGCATACGTTTGTGAAAAACATAACGGGGTGGTCACAATGTAAGGGTTTATAACAGGCCTTTCACTAGTATGAGTGAGAAAAACATCATCGGGTGGTGTAAATAGGAGGGCCTGAATTAGATTACGCAGTGTGTGGTAATGTAGGATGGAGAAAAGCAAGAAGCCGTGGTGAGCATGGGGAGGTCAGGAAACATGCAGTGACAATGTAGGATAGGTTTCTCAAAAAGTTCGCGGGGTGTGCGCATTTTATGGTTTTCTAACAGGCCATTCACTAGTAGGAGTGAGAAAAACATCACCGGGTGGTGTGAATCAGAGGGCCTGAATTAGCATAGGCAGTGAGTGGCAATGTAGGATGGAGAAAGGCATCACCCCGTAGTTAGCAAGGCGAGATCAGGAAACATGCGGGGCCAATGTAGGATAGGTTTCTGTAAAACATCGCGTGGTGGTGCGCATTGTAAGTGTTTCTAACAGGCCATTCACTAGTAGGAGTGAGAAAAACATCACGGGGTGGTGTGAATCGGAGGGCCTGAATTAGATTAGGCAGTGAGTGGCAAAATAGGATCTAGAAAAGCAAGACGAGGCGGTGAATATAGGGAGTTCAGGAAACATGAAATGGAAATGTAGGATAGGTTTCTGAAAAACATCTCTGGGTGGTGCGCATTGTAAGGGTTTCTAACAGGCCTTTCACTAGTAGCAGTGAGACAAACATCACGGAGTGATGTGAATCGGAAGGCCTGAATTAGGATAGGCATTGAGTGGCAATGTAGGATGGAGAAGCACAACTGAGTGGTCAGCATGGGGAGGTCAGGAAACATGCGGAGGCAATGTAGCATACGTCTGTGAAAAACATAACGGGGTGGTCACAATGTAAGGGTTTATAACAGGCCATTCACTAGTATGAGTGAGAAAAACATCATGGGGTGGTGTGAATAGGAGGGCCTGAATTAGATTACGCAGTGTGTGGTAATGTAGGATGGAGAAAAGCAAAAAGCTGTGGTGAGCATGGGGATGTCAGGAAACATGCAGTGACAATGTAGGATACATTTCTCAAAAAATTCGCGGGGTGTGCGCATTGTAAGTGTTTCTAAGAGGACATTCACTAGTAGGAGTGAGAAAAACATCACAGGGGTTGTGAATCAGAGGGCCTGAGTTAGAATAGCCAGTGAGTGGCAATACAGGATGGAGAAAAGCACCAAGGGGTGGTCAGCATTGGGAGGTCAGGAAACATGCGGTGGCAATGTAGGACAGGTTTCTGAAAAACATCGAGGAGTGGTGCGCATTGTATGATTTTCTAACAGGTCATTCACTAGTAGGAGTGAGAAAAACATCACGGGGTGGTGTGAATCAGAGGGCCTGAATTAGCATATTCTGTGAGTGGCAATGTAGGATGGAGAAAAGCATCACCCCGTAGTTAGCAAGGTGAGGTCAGGAAACATGCTGTGGCAATGTAGGATAGGTTTCTGTAAAACATTGTGGGGTGGTGCGCATTGTACGGGTTTCTAACAGGCCATTCACTAGTAGGAGTGAGAAAAAACATCATGGGGTGGTGTGAATTCGAGGGCCTGAATTAGATTAGACAGTGAGTGGCAATGTAGGATCTAGCAAAGCAAGATGGGGCGGTGAGCATGGGGAGGTCAGGAAACAAGAAGTGGCAATGTAGGATAGACTTATGAAAAACGTCGCGGGGTGGTACTCTTTGTAAGGTTTTCTAACAGGCCATTCACTAATAGCAGTGAGACAAACATCACGGAGTGATGTGAATAAGAAGGCCTGAATTAGGATAGGCAGTGAGAGGCAATGTAGAATGGGGAAACCACCACGGGGTGGTCAGCATGGGGAGGTCAGGAAACATTCGGTGGCAATGTAAGATGGATTTCTGAAAACCATCGCGGTGTGGTGCGCAAGATAAGGGTTTCTAACAGGACATTCACTAGTAGGAGTGAGAAAAACATCATGGGGTGGTGTGAATAGGAGGGCCTGAATTAGATTAGGCAGTGTGTGGTAATGTAGGATGGAGAAAAGCAAGAAGCCGTGGTGAACTTGGGGAGGTCAGGAAACATGCAGTGACAATGTAGGATAGGTTTCTGAAAAACATCGCGGGGTGGTGCGCATTGTAAGGGTTTCTAACAGGACATTCACAAGTAGGAGTGAGAAAAACATCACAGGGTTTTTGAATAGGAGGGCCTGAATTAGAAAAGCCAGTGAGGGGCAATGTAGGATGGAGAAAAGCACCAAGGGGTGGTCAGCATTGGGAGGTCAGGAAACATGCAGTGGCAATGTATGATAGGTTTCTGAAAAACATCATGGGGTGGTGCACATTGTAAGGGTTTCTAACAGGCCATTCACTAGTAGGAGTGAGAAAAACATCATGGGGTGGTGGGAATCGGAGGGCCTGAATTAGATTAGGCAGTGAGTGTCAATGTAGGATTTAGCCAAGCAAGACGGGGCGATGAGCATGGTGAGGTCAGGAAACATGAAGTGGCAATGTAGGATAAACTTCTGCAAAACATCGCGGGGTGGTGCGCATTGTAAGGGTTTCTAACAGGACATTCACTAGTAGGAGTGAGAAAAACATCATGGGGTGGTGTGAATCAGAATGCCTGAATTAGGATAGGCAGTGAGTGGCAATGAAGAATGGAGAAAAGCACCACGGGGTGGTCAGCATGGGGAGGTCAGGAAACATCCGTTGGCCATGCAGGATAGGTTTTTGAAAAACATCTCTGGGTGGTGCGCATTGTAAGGGTTTCTAACAGGCCATTCACTAGTAGGAGTGAGAAAAACATCACGGGGTGGTGTGAATTGGGCGGGCTATATTAGAATAGGCAGTGAGTGGCAATGTAGGATCTAGCAAAGTAAGACGGGCGGTGAGAATGGGGTGGTCAGGAAACATGAAGTGGCAATGTAGGATAGGTTTCTGAAAAACATCTCGGGTTGGTGTGCATTGTAAAGGTTTCTAACAGGCAATTCACTAGTAGGAGTGAGAAAATCAGAATGGGGTGGTGTGAATCGTAGGACCTGAATTAGCATAGGCAGTGTGTGGCAATGTAGGATGGAGAAAATCACGACGGGGTAGTCAGCATGTTCAGGTCAGGAAACATGCGGTGGCAATGTAGGATAAGTTTCTGAAATACATCGCGAGGTGGCGCGCACTGTAAAGGTTTGTTACAGGCCATTCAATAGTAGGAGTGAGAAAAACATCATGGGGTGGTGTGAATAGGAGGGCCTGAATTAGATTAGGCAGTGTGTGGTAATGTAGGATGGAGAAAAGCAAGAAGCCGTGGTGAGCATGGGGAGGTCAGGAAACATGCAGTGACAATGTAGGATAGGGTTCTGAAAAACATGGTGGGGTGGTGTGCATTGTAAGGGTTTCTACCAGGCCATTCACAAGTAGGAGTGAAAAAAACATCACAGGGGGGTGTGAGTCAGAGGGCCTAAGTTAGAATAGCCAGTGTGTGGCAATGTAGGATGGAGAAAAGCACCAAGGGTGGTCAGCATTGGGAGGTCAGGAAATATGCGGTGGCAATGTAGGATAGGTTTCTGAAAAACATCGCGGTGTGGTGCGCATTGTATGGTTTTCTAACAGGCCATTCACAGGTAGGAGTGAGAAAAACATCACAGGGGGGTGTGAATCAGAGGGCCTGAATTAGCATAGGCAGTGAGTGGCAATGTAGGATGGAGAAAGGCATCACCCCGTAGTTAGCAAGGCGAGGTAAGGAAACATGCGGTGCCAATATAGGATAGGTTTCTGAAAAACATCGCGGGGTGGTGCACATTGTAAGGGATTCTAACTGGCCATTCACAGGTAGGAGTGTGAAAAATATCATGGGGTGGTGTGAATCGGAGGGCCTAAATTTGATTAGGCAGTGAGTGGCAGTGTAGGATCTAGCAAAGCAAGACGGGGCGGTGAGCATGTGGAGGTCAGGAAACATGAAGTGGCAATGTTCGATAGGTTTCTGAAAAACATCTCTCGCTGGTGCGCATTGTAAGGGTTTCTAACAGGGCATTCAGTAGTAGGAGTGAGAAAAACATCACGGGGTGGTGTGAATCGGAGGACCTGAATTAGGATAGGCAGTGTGTGGCCATGTAGGATGGAGAAAATCACCACGGGGTATTCAGCATATGGAGGTCAGGAAACATGCGGGGCCAATGTAGGATAGGTTTCCGAAAAACTTCGCATGGTGGTGCGCACTGTAAATTTTCTTACAGGCCATTCACTAGGAGGAGTGAGGAAAACATCATGGGGTGGTGTGAATTGAGGGCCTGAATTAGATTAGGCAGTGTGTAGTAATGTAGGATGGAGAAAGGCAAGAAGCCGTGTTGAGCATGGTGAGGTCAGGAAACATGCAGGGACAATGTAGGATAGGTTTCTGAAAAACATCGCAGGGTGGTGTGCATTGTAAGGGTTTCTAACAGGCCATTCACAAGTAGGAGTTAGAAAAACATCACAGGGGGGTGTGAGTCAGAGGGCCTATGTTAGAATAACCAGTTAGTGGCAATGTAGGATGGAGAAAAGCACCACGGGATGGTCAGCATGGGGAGGTCAGGAAACATGCGGTGGCAATGTAGCATACCTTTGTGAAAAACATAGCGGGGTGGTGCACATTGTAAGGGTTTCTAACAGGCCATTCACTAGTAGGAGTGAGAAAAACATCACGGGGTGGTGTGAATCAGAGGGCCTGAATTAGAATAGGCATTGAGTGGAAATGTAGGATGGAGAAAAGCACCACGGGATGGTCAGCATGGGCAGGTCAGGAAACATGCAGTGGCAATGTAGGAGAGGTTTCTGCAAAACATCAAGAGGTGGTGCGCTTTGTAAGGGTTTCTAACAGGCCATTCACTAGTAGGAGTGATAAAAACATCACGGGGTGGTGTGAATCAGAGGGTCTGAATTACGATAGGCAGTGAGTGGCAATGTAAGATATAGAAAGGCCACGGGACGGTCAGCATGGGGAGGTCAGGAAACATGCGGTAGCAATGTAGAATAGGTTTCTGAAAATCATCGCGGTGTGGTGCGCATTGTAAGGGTTTCTAACAGGCCATTCACTAGTAGGAGTGAGAAAAACATCATGGGGTTTTGTGAATCAGAGGGCCTGAATTTGATTAGGCAGTGAGTGGCAGTGTAGGATCCAGCAAAGCAAGACGGGGTGGTGAGCATGGGGAGGTCAGGAAACATGAATGGCAATGTAGGATAGGTTTCTTGAAAACATCGCGTGGTGGTGCGAATTGTAAGAGTTTCTAACAGGCCATTCACTAATAGGAGTGAGAAAAACATCACGGGGTGGTGTGAATCAGAGGACCTTAATTAGGATAGGCAGTGTGTGGCAATGTAGGATGGAGAAAAGAACCACGGGGTAGTCAGAATCGGGAGGTCAGGAAACATGCCGTGGCAATGTAGGATAGGATTCTGAAAAACTTCTCTGGGTGGTGCGCATTGTAAGGGTTTCTGAAAGGCCATTCACTAGTAGAAGTGAGAAAAACATCATGGGGTGGTGTGAATTCGAAGGCCTGAATTAGATTAGACAGTGAGTGGCAATGTAGGATCTAGCAAAGCAAGATGGGGCGGTGAGCATGGGGAGGTCAGGAAACAAGAAGTGGCAATGTAGGATAGACTTATGAAAAACGTCGCGGGGTGGTACTCTTTGTAAGGTTTTCTAACAGGCCATTCACTAGTAGCAGTGAGACAAACATCACGGAGTGATGTGAATCAGAAGGCCTGAATTAGGATAGGAAGTGAGTGGCAATGTAGAATGGGGAAACCACCACGGGGTGGTCAGCATGGGGAGGTCAGGAAACATGCGGTGGCAATGTAGAATAGGTTTCTGAACAACATTGCGGGTGGTGCGCATTGTAAGGTTTGCTAACAGGCAATTCACTAGTAAGAGTGAGGAAAACATCACGGGGTGGTGTGAATCAGAGGTCCTGAATTAGCATAGGCAGTGATTGGCAATTAAGGATGGGGAAAAGCACCACGGGGTGGTCAGAATGGGGAGGTCATTAAACATGTGGTGGCAATGTAGGATAGGTTTCTGAAAAACATCGCGGGGTGAGGCGCATTGTAAGAGTTTCTAACAGGCCATTCACTAGTAAGAGTGAGAAAAACATCATGGGGTGGTGAGAATCGGAGTGTCTGAATTAGGATAGGCAGTGAGTGGCAATGTAGGATGGAGAAAAGCACCACAGGCTATTCAGCATGGGGAGCTCAGCAAACATGCGGTGGCAATGAAGGATAGGTTTCTGAAAAACATCGCGGGGTGGTGCGCATTGTAAGGGTTTCTAACAGGCCTTTCTCTAGTAGGAGTGTTAAAAACATCACGGGGTCGTTTGCTTCAGAGGGCCTGAAATAGGATAGGCAGTGAGTGGCAATGAAGGATGGAGAAAAGCACCTCGGGTTGGTCAGCATGGGAAGGTCAGAAAACATGCGGTGGCAATGAAGGATAGGTTTCTGAAAAACATCTCGGGGTGGTGCGCATTGTAAGGGTTTCTAACAGGCCATTCACTAGTAGGAGTGAGAAAAACATCACGGGGTGGTGTGAATCGGTGGGCCTGAATTAGCATAGGCAGTGATTGGCAATGTAGGATGGGGAAAAGCACCACGGCGTGGTCAGACTGGGGAGGTCAGGAAGCATGCGGTGGCAATTTAGGATAGGTTTCTGAAACACATCGCGGAGTGGTGCGCATTGTAAGGGTTGCTACAAGGCCATTCACTGGTAGGATAGAGAAAAAGTTCCCGGGGTGGTGTCAATCGGAGGGCCTGTATTAGGATAGGCAGTGAGTGGCAATGTATTTTGGAGAAAAGCACCACGGGTTGGTCAGCATGGGGAGGTCAGGAAACATGCGGTAGCAGTGTAGCATGGGTTTCTGAAAAACATTGCGTGGTAGTGCGCATTGTAAGGGTTTCAAACAGGCCATTCACTAGTAGGAGTGAGAAAATCATCGCGGAGTGGTGTGTAACCTTGGGCCTAAATTAGGATAGGCAGTGAGTGGCAATGTAGGATACAGAAAAGCACCACGGGGTGGTCAGCATGGGTAGATCAGGAAATATGCGGTGGCAATATAGGATATGTTCCTGTAAAAAATCGCGGGGTGTTGCGCATTGTAAGGTTTTCTTATAGGTCATTCACTAGTAGGAGTGAGAAAAACATGACTGGGTGGTGTGAATCGGAGGGCCTGAGTTAGATTAGGCAGTGAGTGGCAATGTAAGATCTAGCAAAGCAAGAGGGGGCGGTGAGCATTGGGAGGTCAGGAAACATGCAGTGGCAATGTAGGATAGCTTTCTGAAAAACTTCGCGGGGTGGTGCGAATTGTGAGGGTTTGGAACAGACAATTCACTAGTAGGAGTGAGAAAAACATCACGGGGTGGTATGAATCGGAGGGGCTGAATTAGGATAGGCAGTGTGTGGCAATGTAGGATGGAGAAAAGCACCACGGGTGGTCAGCATGGGGAGATCGGGAAACATGAGGTCGCAATGTAGGATAGGTTTCTAAAAAATATCTCGGGGTGGTGCGCAATGTAAGGGTTTCCAACAGAACCTTCACTAGTAGGAGTGTGAAAAGCATCACAGGAGGGTGTGAATTGGAGGGCCTAAATTCGGATAGGCAGTGAGTGGCAATGTAGGATGGAGAAAACAACAATTGGTGGTCAACACTGGGAGGTCAGGAAACATGCGGTGGCAATGTAGGATAGGTTTCTGAACAACATCGGGGGTGGTGCGAATTGTAAGGTTTGCTATCAGGCCATTCACTAGTAAGAGTGAGGAAAACATCACGGGGTGGTGTGAATCAGAGGTCCTGAATTAGCATAGGCAGTGATTGGCAATGTAGGATGGGGAAAAGCACCACGGGGTGGTCAGAATGGGGAGGTCATTAAACATGTGGTGGCAATGTAGGATAGGTTTCTGAAAAACATCGCGGGGTGAGGCGCATTGTAAGAGTTTCTAACAGGCCATTCACTAGTAGGAGTGAGAAAAACATCATGGGGTGGTGTGAATCGGAGTGTCTGAATTAGGATAATCAGTGAGTGGCAATGTAGGATGGAGAAAAGCACCACAGGCTATTCAGCATGGGGAGCTCAGCAAACATGCGGTGGCAATGTAGGATAGGTTTCTGAAAAACATCGCGGGGTAGTGCGCATTGTAAGGGTTTCTAACAGGCCTTACACTAGTAGGAGTGTTAAAAACGTCACGGGGTCGTTTGCTTCAGAGGGCCTGAAATAGGATAGGCAGTGAGTGGCAATGTAGGATTTAGAAAAGCATCACAGGGTATTTAGCATGGGGTGGTCAGGAAACATGCGTTGGAATGTAGAATAGGTTTCTATAAAACATCACGTGGTGGTGCGCATTGTAAGGGTTTCTAACAGGCCATTCACTAGTAGGAGTGAGAAAAACATCATGAGGTGGTGTGAAATGGAGGGCCTGAATTAGATTAGGCAGTGAGTGGTAATGTATAATGGAGTAATGCAAGACGGCGTGATGAGCATGGGAAGTTCAGGAAACATGCAGTGGCAATGTAGGATAGGTTTCTGAAAAACATCGAGGGTTGGTGTGCATTGTAAGGGTTTCTAACAGGCCATTCACAAGTAGGAGTGAGAAAAACATCACAGGGGGGTGTGAGTCAGAGGGCCTAAGTTAGAATAGCCAGTGAGTGGCAACGTAGGATGGAGTAAAGCACCAAGGGTGGTCAGCACTGGGAGGTCAGGAAATATGCGGTGGCAATGTTGGATAGGTTTCTGAAAAATATTGAGGGGTGGTGTGCATTGTAAGGGTTTCTAACAGGCCATTCACAAGTAGGAGTGAGAAAAACATCACAGGGGGGTGTGAATCAGAGGGCCTGAATTAGCATAGGCAGTGAGTGGCAATGTAGGATGGAGAAAGGCATCACCCCGTAGTTAGCAAGGCGAGGTAAGGAAACATGAGGTGCCAATGTAGGATAGGTTTCTGAAAAACATTGCGGGGTGGTGCACATTGTAAGGGGTTCTAAAAGGCCATTCAATAGTATGAGTGAGAAAAACATCATGGGGTGGTGTGAATCGGAGGGCCTAAATTTGATTAGGCAGTGAGTTGCAGTGTAGGATCTAGCAAAGCAAGACGGGGCGGTGAGCATGTGGAGGTCAGGAAACATGCAGTGGCAATGTTGGATACGTTTCTGAAAAACATCTCTGGGTGGTGCGCATTGTAAGGATTTCTAACAGGACATTCACTAGTAGGAGTGAGAAAAACATCACGGGGTGGTGTGAATCGGAGGACATGAATTAGCATAGGCAGTGTGTGGCCATGTAGGATGGAGAAAAGCACCACGGGATGGTCAGCATGGGGAGGTCAGGAAACATGCGGTCGCAATGTAGGATAGGTTTCAGAAAAACATCGCGGGGTGGTGCGCATTGTAAGGGTTTCTAACAGGCCATTCACTAGTAGGAGTGAGAAAAACATATCGGGGTGGTGTGAATTGGGGGCCTGTATAAGGATAGGCAGTGAGTGGCAATGTAGGATGGAGAAAAGTACTACGGGGTGGTCAGCATGGGGTGGTCAGGAAACCTGCAGTGGCATTGTATGATACGTTTCTGAAAAACATCGAGGGGTAGTGCGCATTGTAAGGGTTTCTAACAGGCCATTCACTATTAGGAGTGAGAAAAACAGAATGGGGTGGTGTGAATTGGAGGAACTGAATTACGATAGGCAGTGAGTGGCAATGTACGATGGAGAAAAGCACCACTGGGTGGTCAGCATTGGGAGGTCAGGAAACATCCGTTGGCCATGTAGGATATATTTCTGAAAAACATCTCAGTGTGTTGAGCATTGTTAGGGTTTCTAAGAGGCCATTCACTAGTAGGAGTGAGAAAAACATCACAAGGTGGTGTGAATCCGAGGGCCTGATAGAGGATAGGAGTGAGTGGCAATGTAGGATGGAGAAAAGCACCACGGGGTGGTCAGCATGGTGAGTTCAGGAAACATGCGGTGGTAAAGTAGGATACGTTTCTGAAAAACATCGCGGGGTGGTGTGCATTGTAAGGGTTTCTACCAGGCCATTCATTAGTAGGAGTGAGAAAAACATCACGGGGTGGTGTGAATCAGAGGGCCTGAATTAGAATAGGCATTGAGTGGCATTGTAGGATGGAGAAAAGCAAGACAGGGTGGTTAGCATGGGGAGGTCAGGCAACATGCAGTGGCAATGTAGCATAGGTTTGTGAAAAACATAGCGGGGTGGTGCACATTGTAAGGGTTTCTAACAGGCCATTCAGTAGTAGGAGTGAGAAAAACATCACGGGGTGGTGTGAATCGGAAGGCCTGAATTAAAATAGGCATTGAGTGGCAATGTAGGATAGAGAAAAGCACCACAGGATGGTCAGCATGGGCAGGTCAGGAAACATGCGGTGGCAATGTAGGATAGGTTTCTGAAAAACATCAAGCGGTGGTGCGCGTTGTAAGGGTATCTAACAGGCCATTCACTAGTAGCAGTGAGACAGTCTTCACAGAGTGAGGTGAATATGAAGGGCTGAATTAGGTTAGGCAGTGAATGGCTATGTAGGATGGAGAAAAGCACCACGGGATGGTCAGCATGGGGAGGTCAGGAAACATGCAGTGGCAATGTAGGATAGGTTTCTGAAAACCATCCCGGTGTATTGCGCATTGTAAGGGTTTCTAACAGGCCATTCACTAGTAGGTCTGAGAAAAACATCATGGGGTGGTGTGAATCAGAGGGCCTGAATTTGATTAATCAGTGAGTGGCAGTGTAGGATCTTGCAAAGCAAGACGGGGCGGTGAGCATGGTGAGGTCAGGAAACACGAAGTGGCAAGGTAGGATAGGTTTCTGAAAAACATCGCGTGGTGGTGCGCATTGTAAGGGTTTCTAACAGGCCATTCACTAGTCGGAGTGAGAAAAACATCATGGGGTGGCGTGAATCGGAGGGCCTGAATTACGATAGGCAGTGAGTCACAATGTAGGATACAGAAAATCACCACGGGTTGGTCAGCATGTGGAGGTTAGGAAACATGCGGTGGCAATGTAGCATAGGTTTCTAAAAAACATAGCAGGCTGGTGCGCATTGTAAATGTTTCGAAGAGGCCATTCACTAATAGGAGTGAGAAAAACATCACGGGGTGGTGTGAATCTAGGGGCCTGTATTTGGATAGGCAGTGAGTGGCAATGTAGGATGGGGAAAAGCACCACGGGGTGCTCAGCATGGGGAGGTCAGGAAACATCCGTTGGCCATGTAGGATAG
Organism: Cavia porcellus; assembly: GCF_034190915.1. Classification (NCBI taxonomy): domain Eukaryota; kingdom Metazoa; phylum Chordata; class Mammalia; order Rodentia; family Caviidae; genus Cavia; species Cavia porcellus. The sequence continues at coordinate 9,439,814 of NW_026947518.1, forward strand.
ATTTCTGAAAAACATTTCAGGGTGGTCAGCATTGTAAGGTTTTTTAACAGGCGATTCACTAGTAGGAGTGAGAAAAACATCACGGGGTGGTGTGATTTGGAGGGCCTGAATTAGAATAGGCATTGAGTGGCAATGTAGGATGGAGAAAACCAAGAAGGGGTGGTTAGCATGGGGAGGTCAGGCAACATGCAGTGGCAATGTAGCATTGGTTTCTGAAAAACATAGCGGGGTGGTGCACATTGTAAGGTTTTCCAACAGGCCATTCACTAGTAGGAGGGAGAAAAACATCATGGGGTGGTGTGAATCGGAAGGCCTGAATTAGAATAGGCATTGAGTGGCAATGTAGGATGGAGAAAAGCACCACAGGGTGGTCAGCATGGGGAGGTTAGGAAACATGTGGTGGCAATGTTTCATAGGTTTCTGAAAAACATAGCGGGCTGGTGCGCATTGTAAGGGTTTCTAACGGGCGATTCACTAATAGGAGTGAGAAAAACATCACATGGTGGTGTGAATCGGAGTGCCTGAATTAGAATAGGCATTGAGTGGCAATGTATGATCGAGAAAAGCGAGACGGGGTGGTTAGCATGGGGAGGTCAGGAAACATGCAGTTTTAATGTAGGATAGGTTTCTGAAAAACATTTCAGTGTGGTGTGCATTGTAAGTGTTTGTAACAGGCCATTCACTAGTAGGAGTGAAAAAAACATCACGGGTTGTGTGAATCAGAGGGCCTAAATTAGAATAGGCATTGAGTGCCAATGTAGGATGGAGAAAAGCACCACGGGTTATTCAGAATGAAGAGGTCAGGAAACATACGGTGGCAATGTAGAATAGGTTTCTGATAAACATCAAGAGGTGTTGCGCATTGTAAGGGTTTCTAACAGGCCATTCACTAGTAGGAGTGAGAAAAACATCATGGGGTTGTGTGAATCGCAGGGCCTCAATTAGATTAGACAGTGAGTGGCAATGTAGGATCGAGCAAATCAAGACGTGGCAGAGCATGGGGAGGTCAGGATACATGAAGTGGCAATGTAGGATAGGTTTCTGGAAAACGTGGCGGGGTGGTGCGCATTGCAAGGGTTTCCTACAGGCCATTCACTAGTAGGAGTGAGAAAAACAGAACGGGGAGGTGTGAATCGGAGGACCTGAATTAGCATAGGCAGTGAGTAGCAATGTAGGATGGAGAAAAGCACCACAGGGTGGTCAGCATGGGGAGGTCAGGAAATATCCGGTGGCCATGTACGATAGGATTCTGAAAAACATCTCTGGGTTGTGCGCATGGTAAGGGTTTCTAACAGGCCATTCACTAGTAGGAGTGAGAAAAACATCACGGAGTGATGTGCATCGGAAGGCCTGAATTAGGATAGGCATTGAGTGGCAATGTAGGAAGGAGAAGCACAACTGGGTGGTCAGCATGGGGAGGTCAGGAAACATGCGGTGGCAATGTAGCATACGTTAGTGAAAAACTTAGCGGGGTGGTCACATTGTAAGGGTTTCTAACAGGCCATTCACTAGTAGGAGTGAGAAAAACATCATGGGGTGGTGTGAATAGGAGGGCCTGAATTACATTAGGCAGTGTGTGGTAATGTACGATGGAGAAAAGCAAGAAGCCGTGGTGAGCATGGGGAGGTCACAAAACATGCAGTGACAATGTAGGATAGGTTTCTGAAAAACATCGCGGGGTGGTGTGCATTGTAAGGTTTTCTTACAGGCCATTCACAAGTAGGAGTGAGAAAAATATCACAGTGGGTGTGAGTCGGAGGGCCTAAGTTAGAATAGCCAGTGAGTGGCAATGTAGGATGGAGAAAAGCACCAGGGGTGGTCAGCATTGGGAGGTCAGGAAATATGCGGTGGCAATGTAGGATAGGTTTCTGAAAAACATCGCGGTGTGGTGCACATTGTATGGTTTTTCAACAGGCCATTCACTAGTAGGAGTGAGAAAAACATCACGGGGTGGTGTGAATCAGAGGGCCTGAATTAGCATAGGCAGTGAGCGGTAATGTAGGATGAAGAAAAGCATCACCCCGTATTTAGCAAGGCGTGATCAGGAAACATGCGGGGCAAATGTAGGATAGGTTTCTGAAAAACATCGCGGGGTGGTGTGCATTGTAAGGGTTTCTAACAGGCCATTCACAAGTAGGAGTGAGAAAAACATCACAGGGGGGTGTGAGTCAGACGGCCTAAGTTATAATAGCCAGTGAGTGGCAATGTAGGATGGAGTAAAGCACCAAGAGTGGTCAGCACTGGGAGGTCAGCAAATATGCGGTGGCAATGTAGGATAGGTTTCTGAAAAACATCGCGGGGTGGTGCGCATTGTATGGTTTTCTAACAGGCCATTCACAAGTAGGAGTGAGGAAAACATAACAGGGGGGTTTGAATCATAGGGCCTGAATTAGCATAGGCAGTGAGTGGCAATGTAGGATGGAGAAAGGCATCACCCCGTAGTTAGCAAGGCGAGGTAAGGAAACATGTGGTGCCAATGTAGGATAGGTTTCTGAAAAACATTGCGGGGTGGTGCACATTGTAAGGGGTTCTAACGGGCCATTCACTAGTAGGAGTGAGAAAAACATCATGGGGTGGTGTGAATTGGGGATAGGCAGTGAGTGGCAATGTAGGATGGAGAAAAGTACTACGGGGTGGTCAGCATGGGGTGGTCAGCAAACATGCAGTGGCATTGTATGATAGGTTTCTGAAAAACATCGAGGGGTGGTGCGCATTGTAAGGGTTTCTAACAGGCCATTCACTATTAGGAGTGAGAAAAACATCATGGGGTGGTGTGAATTGGAGGGCCTGAATTAGATATGGCAGTGAGTGGCAATGTAGGATCTAGCAAACAAGATGGGGCGGTGAGCATGCGGAGGTCAAGAAACATGAAGTGGCAATGTTGGATAGGTTTCTGAAAAACATGGTGGGGTGGTGCACATTGTAAGGGTTTCTAACAGGAAATTCACTAGTAGGAGTGAGAAAAACAGAATGGGGTGCTGTGAATCGGAGGACCTGAATTACGATAGGCAGTGAGTGGAAATGTACGATGGAGAAAAGCACCACGGGGTGGTCAGCATGGGGAGGTCAGGAAACATCCGTTGGCCATGTAGGATATATTTCTGAAAAACATCTCAGGGTGGTGAGCATTGTTAGGTTTTCTAAGAGGCCATTCAATAGTAGGAGTGAGAAAAACATCACGAGGTGGTGTGAATCGGAGGGCCTGATATAGGATAGGATTGAGTGGCAATGTAGGATGGAGAAAAGCACCACGGGGTGGTCAGCATGTTGAGTTCAGGAAACATGCGGTGGTAAAGTAGGATACGTTTCTGAAAAACATCGCGGGGTGGTGCGCATTGTAAGAGTTTTTAACAGGCGATTCACTAGTAAGAGTGAGAAAAACATCACGGGGTGGTGTGAATCAGAGGGCCTGAATTAGATATGGCAGTGAGTGGCAATGTAGGATCTAGCAAAGCAAGACGGGGCGGGGAGCATGCGGAGGTCAGGAAACATGAAGTGGCAATGTTCGATAGGTTTCTGAAAAACATGGTGGGGTGGTGCACATTGTAAGGGTTTCTAACAGGCCATTCACTATTAGGAGTGAGAAAAACAGAATGGGGTGGTGTCAATCGCAGGACCTGAATTACGATAGGCAGTGAGTGGTAATGAACGATGGAGAAAAGTACCACAGAGTGGTCAGTATGGGGAGGTCAGGAAACATCCGTTGGCCATGTAGGATATATTTTTGAAAAACATCTCAGGGTGGTGAGCATTGTTAGGGTTTCTAAGAGGCCATTCACTAGTAGGAGTGAGAAAAACATCACGGGGTGGTGTAAAACGGAGTGTCTGAACTAGATTAGGCAGTGAGTGGTAATGTAGAATGGAGAAAAGCAAGATGGCGTGGTGAGCATGGGGAGTTCAGAAACATGAAGTGGCAATGTAGGATAGGTTACTGAAAAACATCGCGGGGTGGTGCGCATTGTAAGGGTTTCTAACAGGCCATTCACTAGTAGGAGTGAGAAAAACATTCCCGGGTGGTGTGAATCGCAGTGTCTCAATTAGGATAGGCAGTGAGTGGCAATGTAGGATTTAGAAAAGCATCACAGGTTATTCAGCATGGGGTGGTCAGGAAACATGCGTTGGAATGTAGAATAGGTTTCTATAAAACATCGCGTGGTGGTGCGCATTGTAAGGGTTTCTAACAGGCCATTCACTAGTAGGAGTGAGAAAAACATCATGAGGTGGTGTGAAATGGAGGGCCTGAATTAGATTAGGCAGTGAGTGGTAATGTATAATGGAGTAATGCAAGACGGCGTGGTGAGCATGGGGAGTTCAGGAAGCATGCAGTGGCAATGTAGGATAGGTTTCTGAAAAACATCGCGTGGTCCTGGGCATTGTAAGGGTTTCTATCAGGCCTTTCACTAGTAGGAGTGATAAAAACGTCACGGGGTGGTTTGCTTCGGAGGGTCTGAAATAGGATAGGCAGTGTGTGGCAATGTAGGATGGAGAAAAGCACCCCGGGTTGGTCAGCATGGGGAGGTCAGGAAACATGCGGTGGCAATGTAGGATAGGTATCTGAAAAACATCGCGGGAAGGTGCGCATTGTAAGTGTTTCTAACAGGCCATTCACTAGTAGGAGTGAGAAAAACAAACGGGGTGGTGTGAACCAGAGGGCCTGAATTAGCATAGGCAGTGAGTGGCAATGGAGGGTGGAGAAGAGCACCACGGGGTGGTCAGCATGGGAAGGTCAGGAAACATGCGGTGGCAATGTAGGATAGGTTACTGAAACACATCGCGGAGTGGTGCGCATTGTAAGGGTATCTAAAAGGCCATTCCCTGGTAGGATAGAGAAAAAGTTCCCGGGGTGGTGTCAATTGGAGGGCCTGTATTAGGATAGGCAGTGAGTGGCAATGTAGTTTGGAGAAAAGCACCTCGGGGTGGTCAGCATGGGGAGGTCAGGAAACATGCGGTAGCAGTTTAGCATGGGTTTCTGAAAAACATTCCGTGGTGGTGCGCATTGTAAGGGTTTCAAACAGGCCATTCACTAGTAGGGGTGAGAAAATCATCGCGGAGTGGTGTGTAACCTTGGGCCTAAATTAGGATAGGCAGTGAGTGGCAATGTAGGATACAGAAAAGCACCACGGGGTGGTCAGCATGGGTAGGTCAGGAAATAGGCAGTGGCAATGTAGGATATGTTCCTGTAAAAAATCGCGGGGTGTTGCGCATTGTAAGGTTTTCTTATAGGTCATTCACTAGTAGGAGTGAGAAAAACATGACTGGGTGGTGTGAATCGGATGGCCTGAGTTAGATTAGGCAGTGAGTGGCAATGTAAGATCTAGCAAAGCAAGAGTGGGCGGTGAGCATTGGGAGGTCAGGAAACATGCAGTGGCAATGTAGGATAGCTTTCTGAAAAACATCGCGGGGTGGTGCGAATTGTGAGGGTTTGGAACAGAGAATTCACAAGTAGGAGTGAGAAAAACATCACGGGGTGATATGAATCAGAGGGCCTGAATTAGGATAGGCAGTGTGTGGCAATGTAGGATGGAGAAAAGCACCACGGGTGGTCAGCATGGGGAGATCGGGAAACATGAGGTCGCAATGTAGGATAGGTTTCTTAAAAATATCTCGGGGTGGTGCGCAATATAAGGGTTTCTAACTGACCCTTCACTAGTAGGAGTGTGAAAAGCATCACAGGAGGGTGTGAATTGGAGGGCCTGAATTCGGATAGGCAGTGAGTGGCAATGTAGGATGGAGAAAACAACAAGTGGTGGTCAGCACTGGGGGGTCAGGAAACATGCGGTGGCAATGTAGGATAGGTTTCTGAACAACATCGGGGGTGGTGCACATTTTAAGGTTTGCTAACAGGCCATTCACTAGTAAGAGTGAGGAAAACATCACGGGGTGGTGTGAATGAGAGGTCCTGAATTAGCAAAGGCAGTGATTGGCAATGTAGGATGGGGAAAAGCACCACGGGGAGGTCAGAATGGGGAGGTCATTAAACATGTGGTGGCAATGTAGGATAGGTTTCTGAAAAACATCGCGGGGTGAGGCGCATTGTAAGAGTTTCTAACAGGCCATTCACTAGTAGGAGTGAGAAAAACATCATGGGGTGGTGTGAATCAGAGTGTCTGAATTAGGATAGGCACTGAGTGGCAATGTAGGATGGAGAAAAGCACCACAGGCTATTCAGTATGGGGAGCTCAGCAAACATGCGGTATCAACGTAGGATAGGTTTCTGAAAAACATCTCGTAGTGGTGCGCATTGTAAGGGTTTCTAACAGGCCTTTCACTAGTAGGAGTGTTAAAAACGTCACGGGGTGGTTTGCTTCGGAGGGCCTGAAATAGGATAGGCAGTGAGTGGCAATGAAGGATGGAGAAAAGCACCTTGGGATGGTCAGCATGGGAAGGTCAGAAAACATGTGGTGGCAATGAAGGATAGGTTTCTGAAAAACATCTCGGGGTGGTGCGCATTGTAAGGGTTTCCATCAGGCCATTCACTAGTAGGAGTGAGAAAAACATCACGGGGTGGTGTGAATCGGTGGGCCTGAATTAGCATAGGCAGTGATTGGCAATGTAGGATGGGAAAAGCACCACGGCGTGGTCAGACTGGAGAGGTCAGGAAACATGCGGTGGCAATGTAGGATAGGTTTCTTAAAAGCATGGAGGGGTGGTTCGCATTGTAAGGTTTTCTAACAGGCCATTCACTAGTAGGAGTGAGAAAAGCATCAACGGGTGGTGTGAATCGCAGTGTCTGAATTAGGATAGGCAGTGAGTGGCAATGTAGGATTTAGAAAAGCATCACAGGGTATTTAGCATGGGGTGGTCAGGAAACATGCGTTGGTATGTAGAATAGGTTTCTATAAAACATCGCGTGGTGGTGCGCATTGTAAGGGTTTCTAACAGGCCATTCACTAGTAGGAGTGAGAAAAACATCATGAGGTGGTGTGAAATGGAGGGCCTGAATTAGATTAGGCAGTGAGTGGTAATGTATAATGGAGTAATGCAAGACAGCGTGGTGAGAATGGGGAGTTCAGGAAACATGCATTGGCAATGTAGGATAGGTTACTGAAAAACATCGCGGGGTGGTGCGCATTGTAAGGGTTTCTAACAGGCCATTCACTAGTAGGAGTGAGAAAAACATCACCGGGTGGTGTGAATCGCAGTGTCTCAATTAGTATAGGCAGTGAGTGGCAATGTAGGATTTAGAAAAGCATCACAGGTTATTCAGCATGGGGTGGTCAGGAAACATGCGTTGGAATGTAGAATAGGTTTCTATAAAACATCGCGTGGTGGTGCGCATTGTAAGGGTTTCTAACAGGCCATTCACTAGTAGGAGTGAGAAAAACATCACGGGGTGGTGTGAATCGGTGGGCCTGAATTAGCATAGGCAGTGATTGGCCATGTAGGATGGGGAAAAGCACCACGGCGTGGTCAGACTGGGGAAGTCAGGAAACATGCGGTGGCAATGTAGGATAGGTTTCTGAAAAGCATGGAGGGGTGGTGCGCATTGTAAGGGTTTCTAACAGGCCATTCACTAGTAGGAGTGAGAAAAGCATCACCGTGTGGTGTGAATCGCAGTGTCTGAATTAGGATAGGCAGTGAGTGGCAATGTAGGATTTAGAAAAGCATCACAGGGTATTTAGCATGGGGTGGTCATGAAACATGCGTTGGAATGTAGAATAGGTTTCTATAAAACATCGCGTGGTGGTGCGAATTGTAAGTGTTTCTAACAGGCCATTCACTAGTAGGAGTGAGAAAAACATCATGAGGTGGTGTGAAATGGAAGGCCTGAATTAGATTAGGCAGTGAGTGGTAATGTATAATGGAGTAATGCAAGACGGCGTGGTGAGCATGGGGAGTTCAGGAAACATGCAGTGGCAATGTAGGATAGGTTTCTGAAAAACATCGAGGGGTGGTGTGCATTGTAAGGGTTTCTAACAGGCCATTCACAAGTAGGAGTGAGAAAAACATCACAGGGTGGTGTGAGTCAGAGGGCCTAAGTTAGAATAGCCAGTGAGTGGCAACATAGGATGGAGTAAAGCACCAAGGGTGGTCAGCACTGGGAGGTCAGGAAATATGCGGTGGCAATGTAGGATAGGTTTCTGAAATACATCGCGGGGTGGGGCGCATTGTATGGTTTTCTAACAGGCCATTCACAAGTAGGAGTGAGAAAAACATCACAGGGGGGTTTGAATCAGAGGGCCTGAATTAGCATAGGCAGTGAGTGGCAATGTAGGATGGAGAAAGGCATCACCCCGTAGTTAGCAAGGCGAGGTAAGGAAACATGTGGTGCCAATGTAGGATAGGTTTCTGAAAAACATTGCGGGGTGGTGCACATTGTAAGGGGTTCTAACAGGCCATTCACTAGTAGGAGTGAGAAAAACATCATGGGGTGGTGTGAATCGGAGGGCCTAAATTTGATTAGGCAGTGAGTGGCAGTGTAGGATCTAGCAAAGCAAGACGGGGTCGTGAGCATGTGGAGGTTAGGAAACATGCAGTGGCAATGTTGGATAGGTTTCTGAAAAACATCTCTGGGTGGTGCGCATTGTAAGGGTTTCTAACAGGCCATTCACTAGTAGGAATGAGAAAAACATCACGGGGTGGCGTGAATTGGAGGACATGAATTAGCATAGGCAGTGTGTGGCCATGAAGGATGGAGAAAAGCACCACGGGATGGTCAGCATGGGGAGCTGAGGAAACATGCGGTGGCAATGTAGGATATGTTTCAGAAAAACATCGCGTGGTTGTGCGCATTGTAAGGGTTTCTAACAGGCCATTCACTAGTAGGAGTTAGAAAAACTTTTCGGGGTGGTGTGAATTGCGGGCCTGTATTAGGATAGGCAGTGAGTGGCAATATAGGATGGAGAAAAGTACTACGGGGTGGTCAGCATGGGGTGGTCAGGAAACATGCAGTGGCATTGTATGATAGGTTTCTGAAAAACATTGAGGGGTGGTGCGCATTGTAAGGGTTTCTAACAGGCCATTCACTATTAGGAGTGAGAAAAACATCATGGGATGGTGTGAATTGGAGGGCCTGAATAAGATATGGCAGTGAGTGGCAATGTAGGATCTAGCAAAGCAAGACATGGCGGTGAGCATGCGGAGGTCAGGAAACATGAAGTGGCAATGTTGGATAGGTTTCTGAAAAACATGGTAGGGTGGTGCACATTGTAAGGGTTTCTAACAGGCCATTTACTAGTAGCAGTGAGAAAAACAGAATGGGGTGGTATGAATCGGAGGACCTGAATTACGATGGGCAGTGAGTGGCAATGTACGATGGAGAAAAGCACCACAGGGTGGTCAGCATGGGGAGGTCAGGAAACATCCGTTGGCCATGTAGGATATATTTCTGAAAAACATCTCAGAGTAGTGAGCATTGTTAGGGTTTCTAAGAGGCCATTCACTAGTAGGAGTGAGAAAAACATCACGAGGTGGTGTGAATCCGAGGGCCTGATATATGATAGGAGTGAGTGGCAATGTAGGATGGAGAAAGGCATCACCGCGTAGTTAGCAAGGCGAGGTAAGGAAACATGCGGTGCCAATGTAGGATAGGTTTCTGAAAAACATCAAGAGGTGGTGCGCGATGTAACATTTCTAACAGGCCATTCACTAGTAGCAGTGAGACAGTCATCACGGAGTGAGGTGAATATGAAGGCCTGAATTAGGTTAGGCAGTGAATGGCTATGAAGGATGGAGAAAAGCACCACGGGATGGTCAGCATGGGGAGGTCAGGAAACATGCGGTGGCAATGTAGCATAGGTTTCAGGAAAACATCGCGGGGTGGTGCTCATTGTACTGGTTTATAACAGGCCATTCACTTGTAGCAGTGATAAAAACATCACGGGGCGGTGTGAATCAGAGGGCCTGAATTCGGATAGGCAGTGAGTGGCAATGTAGGATGGAGAAAAGCACCACGGGATGGTCAGCATGGGGAGGTCAGGAAACATGCAGTGGCAATGTAGGATAGGTTTCTGAAAACCATCCCGGTGTGGTGCGCATTGTAAGGGTTTCTAACAGGCCATTCACTAGTAGGTCTGAGAAAAACATCATGGGGTGGTGTGAATCAGAGGGCCTGAATTTGATTAATCAGTGAGTGGCAGTGTAGGATCTAGCAAAGCAAGACGGGGCGGTGAGCATGGTGAGGTCTGGAAACACGAAGTGGCAAGGTAGGATAGGTTTCTGAAAAACATCGCGTGGTGGTGCGCATTGTAAGGGTTTCTAACAGGCCATTTTCTAGTAGGAGTGAGAAAAACAGCATGGGGTGGCGTGAATCGGAGGGCCTGAATTACGGTAGGCAGTGAGTCACAATGTAGGATACAGAAAATCACCACGGGTTTATCAGCATGTGGAGGTTAGGAAACATGCGGTGGCAATGTAGCATAGGTTTCTGAAAAACATAGCGGGCTGGTGCGTATTGTAAATGTTTCGAAGAGGCCATTCACTAATAGGAGTGAGAAAAACATCACAGGGTGGTGTGAATCTAGGGGCCTGTATTTGGATAGGCAGTGAGTGGCAATGTAGGATGGGGAAAAGCACCACGGGTGCTCAGCATGGGGTGGTCAGGAAACATCCGTTGGCCATGTAGGATAGATTTCTGAAAAACATTTCAGGGTGGTGAGCATTGTAAGAGTTTTTAACAGGCGATTCACTAGTAGGAGTGAGAAAAACATCACGTGGTGGTGTGAATCGGAGGGCCTGAATTAGAATAGGCATTGAGTGGCAATGTAGGATGGAGAAAAGCACCATGGGATGGTCAGCATGGGGAGGTCAGGAAACATGAAGTGGCAATGTAGGATAGCATTCTGATAAACATATCTGGGTGGTGCGCATTGTAAGGGTTTCTAACAGGCCATTCACTTATTGGAGTGAGAAAAACATCACAGGGTGGTGTGAATCGGATGGCCTGAATTACAATAGGCAGTGAGTGACAATGTAGGATACAGAAAATCTCCACGGGTTGGTCAGCATGGGGAGGTTAGGAAACATGCGGTGGCAATGTTTCATAGTTTTCTGAAAAACATATCGGGCTGGTGCGCATTGTAAGGGTTTCTAACGGGCGATTCACTAGTAGGAGTGAGAAAAACATCACATGGTGGTGTGAATCGGAGTGCCTGAATTAGAATAGGCATTGAGTGGCAATGTATGATCGAGAAAAGCGAGACGGGGTGGTTAGCATGGGGAGGTCAGGAAACATGCAGTTTCAATGTAGGATAGGTTTCTGAAAAACATTTCAGTGTGGTGTGCTTTGTAAGTGTTTGTAACAGGCCATTCACTAGTAGGAGTGAGAAAAACATCACGGATTGTGTGAATCAGAGGGCCTGAATTAGAATAGGCATTGAGTGCCAATGTAGGATGGAGAAAAGCACCACGGGTTATTCAGAATGAAGAGGTCAGGAAACATGCGGTGGCAATGTAGGATAGGTTTCTGATAAACATTAAGAGGTGTTGCGCATCGTAAGGGTTTCTAACAGGCCATTCACTAGTAGGAGTGAGAAAAACATCATGTGGTAGTGTGAATCGCAGAGCCTCAATTAGATTAGGCAGTGAGTGGCAATGTAGGATCGAGCAAATCAAAACGTGGCAATGATCATGGGGAGGTCAGGATACATGAAGTGGCAATGTAGGATAGGTTTCTGGAAAACGTGGCGGGGTATGGCACATTGCAAGGGTTTCCAACAGGCCATTCACTAGTAGGAGTGAGAAAAACAGAACGGGGAGGTGTGAATCGGAGGACCTGAATTAGCATAGGCAGTGAGTAGAAATGTAGGATGGAGAAAAGCACCACAGGGTGGTCAGCATGGGGAGGTCAGGAAATATCCGGTGGCCATGTACGATAGGATTCTGAAAAACATCTCTGGGTTGTGCGCATTGTAAGGGTTTCTAACAGGCCATTCACTAGTAGGAGTGAGAAAATCATCACGGAGTGATGTGAATCGGAAGGCCTGAATTAGGATAGGCATTGAGTGGCAATGTAGGAAGGAGAAGCACAACTGGGTGGTCAGCATGGGGAGGTGAGGAAACATGCGGTGGCAATGTAGCAACGTTAGTGAAAAACTTAGCGGGGTGGTCACATTGTAAGGGTTTCTAACAGGCCATTCACTAGTAGGAGTGAGAAAAACATTATGGGGTGGTGTGAATAGGAGGGCCTGAATTAGATTAGGCAGTGTGTGGTAATGTAGGATGGAGAAAAGCAAGAAGCCATGGTGAGCATGGGGAGGTCAGGAAACATGCAGTGACAATGTAGGATAGGTTTCTGAAAAACATCGCGGGGTGGTGTGCATTGTAAGGGTTTCTAACAGTCCATTCACTATTAGGAGTGAGAAAAACATCATGGGGTGGTGTGAATTGGAGGGCCTGAATTAGATATGGCAGTGAGTGGCAATGTAGGATCTAGCAAAGCAAGACGGAGCGGTGAGCATGCGGAGGTCAGGAAACATGAAATGGCAATGTTGGATAGGTTTCTGAAAAACATGGTGGGGTGGTGCACATTGTATGGGTTTCTGACAGGCCATTCACTAGTAGGAGTGAGAAAAACAGAATGGGGTGGTGTGAATCGGAGGACCTGAATTACGATAGGCAGTGAGTGGCAATGTACGATGGAGAAAGGCACCAAGGGGTGGTCAGCATTGGGAGGTCAGGAAACATCCGTTGGCCATGTAGGATATATTTCTGAAAAACATCTCAGTGTGGTGAGCATTGTTAGGGTTTCTAAGAGGCCATTCACTAGTAGGAGTGAGAAAAACATCACGAGGTGTTGTGAATCTGAGGGCCTGATATAGGATAGGAGTGAGTGGCAATGTAGAATGGAGAAAAGCACCACGGGGTGGTCAGCATGGTGAGTTCAGGAAACATGCGGTGGTAAAGTAGAATACGTTTCTGAAAAACTTCGCGGGGTGGTGCACATTGTAAGAGTTTTTAACAGGAGATTCACTAGTAAGAGTGAGAAAAACATCACGGGGTGGTGTGAATCAGACGGCCTATATTAGAATAAGCATTGAGTGGCATTGTAGGATCGAGAAAAGCAAGACGGGGTGGTTAGCATTGGGAGGTCAGGCAATATGAAGTGGCAATGTAGCATAGGTTTGTGAAAAACATAGCGGGGTGGTGCACATTGTAAGGGTTTCTCACAGGCCATTCAGTAGTAGGAGTGAGAAAAACATCACGGCGTGGTGTGAATCGGAAAGCCTGAATTAAAATAGGCATTGAGTGGCAATGAAGGATGGAGAAAAGCACCACGGGATGGTCAGCATGGGGAGGTAAGGAAACATGCGGTGGCAATGTAGGATAGGTCTCTGAAAAACATCAAGAGGTGGTGCGCATTGTAAGGGTTTCTAACAGGCCATTCACTAGTAGCAGTGAGACAGTCATCACGGAGCCAGGTGAATATGAAGGCCTGAATTAGGTTAGGCAGTGAATGGCTATGTAGGATGGAGAAAAGCACCACGGGATGGTCAGCATGGGCAGGTCAGGAAACATGCGGTGGCAATGTAGGATAGGTTTCTGCAAAACGTCAAGAGGTGGTGCGCTTTGTAAAGGTTTCTAACAGGCCATTCACTAGTAGCAATGAGACAGTCATCACGGATTGAAGTGAATATGAAGGCGTGAATTAGGTTTGGCAGTGAATGGCTATGTAGGATGGAGAAAAGCACCACGGGATAGTCAGCAAGGGCAGGTCAGGAAACATGCGGTGGCAATGTAGGATAGGTTTCTGAAAAACATCAAGAGGTGGAGCACATTGTAAGGGTTTCTAACAGGCCATTCACTAGTAGGAGATATAAAAACATCACGGGGTGGTGTGAATCAGAGGGTCTGAATTACGATAGGCAGTGAGTGGCAATGTAGGATGGAGAAAGGCCACGGGACGGTCAGCATGGGGAGGTCAGGAAACATGCGGTAGCAATGTAGGATAGGTTTCTGAAAATCATCGCGGTGTGGTGCGCATTGTAAGGGTTTCTAACAGGCCATTCACTAGTAGGAGTGAGAAAAACATCATGGGGTGGTGTGAATCGGAGGGCCTGAATTTGATTAGGTAGTGAGTGGCAGTGTAGGTTCTAGCAAAGCAAGACGGGCGCTGAGCATGGGGAGATCAGGAAACATGAATGGCAATGTAGGATAGGTTTCTTCAAAACATCGCGTGGTGGTGCGCATTGTAAGAGTTTCTAACAGGCCATTCACTAATAGGAGTGAGAAAAACATCACGGGGTGGTGTGAATCAGAGGACCTGAATTAGGATAGGCAGTGTGTGGCAATATAAGATGGAGAAAATCACCACGGGGTAGTCAGAATCGGGAGGTCAGGAAACATGCCGTGGCAATGTAGGATAGGATACTGAAAAACATCTCTGTGTGGTGCGCATTGTAAGGGTTTCTGAAAGGCCATTCACTAGTAGAAGTGAGAAAAACATCAAAGGGTGGTGTGAATCTGAGGGCCTGAATTACCATAGGCAGTGAGTGACAATGTAGGATACAGAAAATCACCACGGGTTGGTCAGCATGGGGAAGTTAGTAAACATGCGGTAGCAATGTTCCATAGGTTTCTGAAAAACATAGCGGGTTGGTGCGCATTGTAAAGGTTTCTAACAGGTCATTCACTAGTAGGAGTGAGAAAAACATCACGGGGTGGTTTAAGTCAGGGGGCCTGCATTACGATAGGCGGTGAGTGGCAAGATAGGATGGAGAAAACTACCACAGGGTGGTCAGCATAAAGAGGTCAGGAAACATGCAGTGGCATTGTAGGATAGGTTTCTGAAAAACATCGAGGGGTGGTGCGCATTGTAAGGGTTTCTAACAGGCCATTCACTATTAGGAGTGAGAAAAACATCATGGGGTCGTGTGAATTGGAGGGCCTGAATTAGATATGGCAGTGAGTGGCAATGTAGGATCTAGCAAAGAAAGATGGGGCGGTGAGCATGCGGAGGTCAGGAAACATGAAGTGGCAATGTTGGATAGGTTTCTGAAAAACATGTTGGGGTGGTGCACATTGTAAGGGTTTCTAACAGGCCATTCAAAAGTAGGAGTGAGAAAAACAGAATGGGGTGGTGGGAATCGCAGAGCCTCAATTAGATTAGGCAGTGAGTGGCAATGTAGGATTGAGCAAATCAAAACGTGGCAGTGATCATGGGGAGGTCAGGAAACATGAAGTGGCAATGTTGGATAGGTTTCTGAAAAACATGGTGGGGTGGTGCACATTGTATGGGTTTCTAACAGGCCATTCACTAGTAGGAGTGAGAAAAACAGAATGGGGTGGTGTGAATCGGAGGACCTGAATTACGATAGGCAGTGAGTGGCAATGTACGATGGAGAAAAGCACCACGGGGTGGTCAGCATGGGGAGGTCAGGAAACATCCGTTGGACATGTAGGATATATTTCTGAAAAACATCTCAGGGTGGTGAGCATTGTTAGGGTTTCTAAGAGGCCATTCACTAGTAGGAGTGAGAAAAACATCACGAGGTGGTGTGAATCCGAGGGCCTGATATAGGATAGGAGTGAGTGGCAATGTAGGATGGAGAAAAGCACCACCGGGTGGTCAGCATGGTGAGTTCAGGAAACATGCGGTGGTAAAGTAGGATACGTTTCTGAAAAACATCGCGTGGTGGTGCGCATTGTAAGAGTTTTTAACAGGTGATTCACTAGTAAGAGTGAGAAAAACATCACGGGGTGGTGTGAATCAGAGGGCCTATATTAGAATAGGCATCGAGTGGCATTGTAGGATCGAGAAAAGCAAGACGGGGTGGTTAGCATGGGGAAGTCAGGCAATATGCAGTGGCAATGTAGCATAGGTTTGTGAAAAACATAGCGGGGTGGTGCACATTGTAAGGGTTTCTAATAGGCCATTCAGTAGTAGGAGTGAGAAAAACATCACGGGGTAGTGTGAATCGGAAGGCCTGAATTAAAATAGGCGTTGAGTGGCAATGTAGGATGGAGAAAAGCACCACGGGATGGTCAGCATGGGCAGGTCAGGAAACATGCGGTGGCAATGTAGGATAGGTTTCTGAAAAACATCAAGAGGTGGTGCGCGTTGCAAGGGTTTCTAACAGGCCATTCACTAGTAGGAGTGAGAAAAATATCATGAGGTGTTGTGAAATGGAGGGCCTGAATTAGATTAGGCCGTGAGTGGTAATGTATAATGGAGTGATGCAAGACGGCGTGGTGAGCATGGGGAGTTCAGGAAACATGCAGTGGCAATGTAGGATAGGTTTCTAAAAAACATCGCGTGGTCCTAGGCATTGTAAGGGTTTCTATCAGGCCTTTCACTAGTAGGAGTGATAAAAACGTCACGGGGTGGTTTGCTTCGGAGGGCCTGAAATAGGATAGGCAGTGTGTGGCAATGTAGGATGGAGAAAAGCACCCCGGGTTGGTCAGCATGGGGAGGTGAGGAAACATGCGGTGGCAATGTAGGATAGGTATCTGAAAACATCGCGGGATGGTGCGCATTGTAATTGTTTCTAACAGGCCATTCACTAGTAGGAGTGAGAAAAACAAACGGGGTGGTGTGATCCAAAGGGCCTGAATTAGCATAGGCAGTGAGTGGCAATGGAGGGTGGAGAAGAGCACCACGGGGTGGTCAGCATGGGAAGGTCAGGAAACATGCGGTGGCAATGTAGGATAGGTTTCTGAAACACATCGCGGAGTGGTGCGCATTGTAAGGGTTGCTAAAAGGCCATTCACTGGTAGGATAGAGAAAAAGTTCCCGGGGTGGTGTCAATCGGAGGACCTGTATTAGGATAGGCAGTGAGTGGCAATGTAGTTTGGAGAAAAGCACCACGGGGTGGTCAGCATGGGGAGGTCAGGAAACATGCGATAGCAGTGTAGCATGGGTTTCTGAAAAACATTGCGTGGTAGTGCGCATTGTAAGGGTTTCAAACAGGCCATTCACTAGTAGGAGTGAGAAAATCATCGCGGAGTGGTGTGTAACCTTGGGCCTAAATTAGGATAGGCAATGAGTGGCAATGTACGATACAGAAAAGCACCACGGGGTGGTCAGCATGGGTAGGTCAGGAAATATGCTGTGGCAATGTAGGATATGTTCCTGTAAAAAATCGCGGGGTGATGCGCATTGTAAGGTTTTCTTATAGGTCATTCACTAGTAGGAGTCAGAAAAACATGACTGGGTGGTGTGAATCGGAGGGCCTGAGTTAGATTAGGCAGTGAGTGGCAATGTAAGATCTAGCAAAGCAAGAGGGGGCGGTGAGCATTGGGAGGTCAGGAAACATGCAGTGGCAATGTAGGATAGCTTTCTGAAAAACATCGAGGGGTGGTGCGAATTGTGAGGGTTTGGAACAGACAATTCACTAGTAGGAGTGAGAAAAACATCACGGGGTGGTATGAATCGGAGGGCCTGAATTAGGATAGGCAGTGTGTGGCAATGTAGGATGGAGAAAAGCACCACGGGTGGTCAGCATGGGGAGATCGGGAAACATGAGGTCGCAATGTAGGATAGGTTTCTGAAAAATATCTCGGGTTGGTGCGCAATGTAAGGGTTTCCAACAGACCCTTCACTAGTAGGAGTGTGAAAAGCATCACAGGAGGGTGTGAACTGGAGGGCCTGAATTCGGAAAGGCAGTGAGTGGCAAAGTAGGATGGAGAAAACAACAAGTGGGGGTCAGCACTGGGAGGTCAGGAAACATGTGGTGGCAATGTAGGATAGGTTTCTGAACAACATCGGGGGTGGTGCGCATTGTAAGGTTTGCTAACAGGCCATTCACTAGTAAGAGTGAGGAAAACATCACGGGGTGGTGTGAATCAGAGGTCCTGAATTAGCATAGGCATTGATTGGCAATGTAGGATGGGGAAAAGCACCACGGAGTGGTCAGAATGGGGAGGTCATTAAACATGTGGTGGCAATGTAGGATAGGTTTCTGAAAAACATCGCGGGGTGAGGCGCATTGTAAGAGTTTCTAACAGGCCATTCACTAGTAGGAGTGAGAAAAACATCATGGGGTGGTGTGAATCGGAGTGTCTGAATTAGGATAGGCAGTGAGTGGCAATGTAGGATGGAGAAAAGCACCACAGGCTATTCAGCATGGGGAGCTCAGCAAACATGCGGAGGCAATGTAGGATAGGTTTCTGAAAAACCTCGCGGGATGGTGCGCATTGTAAGGGTTTCTAACAGGCCTTTCACTAGTAGGAGTGTTAAAAACGTCACGGGGTGGTTTGCTTCGGAGGGCCTGAAATAGGATAGGCAGTGAGTGGCAATGAAGGATGGAGAAAAGCACCTCGGGTTGGTCAGCATGGGAAGGTCAGAAAACATGCGGTGGCAATGAAGGATAGGTTTCTGAAAAACATCTCGGGGTGGTGCGCATTGTAAGGGTTTCTAACAGGCCATTCACTAGTAGGAGTGAGAAAAACATCACGGGGTGGTGTGAATCAGTGGGCCTGAATTAGCATAGGCAGTGATTGGCAATGTAGGATGGGGAAAAGCACCACGGCGTGGTCAGATTGGGGAGGTCAGGAAACATGCGGTGGCAATGTAGGGTAGGTTTCTGAAAAGCATGGAGGGGTGGTGTGCATTGTAAGGGTTTCTAACAGGCCATTCACTAGTAGCAGTGAGAAAAGCATCATCGGGTGGTGTGAATCGCAGTGTCTGAATTAGGATAGGCAGTGAGTGGCAATGTAGTATTTAGAAAAGTATCACAGGGTATTCAGCATGTGGTGGTCAGGAAACATGCGTTGGAATGTAGAATAAGTTTCTACAATACATCACGTGGTGGTGCGCATTGTAAGGGTTTCTAACAGGCCATTCACTAGTAGGAGTGAGAAAAACATCATGAGGTGGTGTGAAATGGAGGGCCTGAATTAGATTAGGCACTGAGTGGTAATGTATAATGGAGTAATGCAAGACGGCGTGGTGAGCATGGGGAGTTCAGGAAACATGCAGTGGCAATGTAGGATAGGTTTCTGAAAAACATCGAGGGGTGGTGTGCATTGTAAAGTTTTCTAACAGGCCATTCACTAGTAGGAGTGAGAAAAACATCACAGGGTGGTGTCAATCGGGGGGCCTGTATTAGGCTAGGCAGTGAGTGGCAATGTAGGATGGAGAAAAGTACCATTGGATGGTCAGCATGGGGAGGTCAGGAAACATGTAGTGGCATTGTAGGATAGGTTTCTGAAAAACATCGGGCTGTGGTGCGCATTATAAGGATTTCTAACAGGCCATTCACTATTAGGAGTGAGAACAATATCATGGGGTGGTGTGAATTGGAGGGCCTAAATTAGATATGATAGTGGGTGGCAATGTAGGATCTAGCAAAGCAAGACGGGGCGGTGAGCATGGGGAGGTCAGGAAACATGAAGTGGCAATGTTGGATAGGTTTCTGAAAAACATGGTGGGGTGGTGCACATTGTAATAGTTTTTAACACCCATTCACTAGTAGGAGTGAGAAAAACATCACGGGTGGTGTGAATCGGAGGGCCTGAAATAGAATAGGCATTGAGTGGCAATGTAGGATGGAGAAAATCAAGACGGGGTGGTTAGCATGGGGAGGTCAGGCAACATGCAGTGGCAATGTAGCATAGGTTTGTGAAAAATATAGCGGGGTGGTGCATAATGTAACGGTTTTAACAGGCCATTCACTAGTAGGAGTGAGAAAAACTTCACGGGGTGGTGTGAATCGGAGGGCCTCAATTACAATAGGCATTGAGTGGCAATGTAGGATGGAGAAAAGCACTATGGGATGGTCAGCATGTGCAGGTCAGGATACACGCGGTGGCAATGTAGGATAGGTTTCTGAAAAAACATCAAGAGTTGGTGCGCGTTGTAATGGTTTCTAATAGGCCATTCACTAGTAGCAGTGAGACAGTCATCACGGAGTGAGGTGAATGTGAAGGCCTGAATTAGGTTAGGCAGTGAATGGCTATGTAGGATGGAGAAAAGCACCACGGGATGGTCAGCATGGGGTGGTCAGGAAACATACGGTGGCAATGTGGGATAGGTTTCAGGAAAACATCGCGGGGTGGTGCGCATTGTAAGAGTTTCTAACAGGCCATGCACTAGTAGGAGTGATAAAAACATCACGGGGTGGTGTGAATCAGAGGGCCTGAATTACGATAGGCAGTGAGTGGCAATGTAGGTTTGAGAAAGGCACCACGGGACGGTCAGCATGGGGAGATCAGGAAACATGAAGTTGAAATGTAGGATAGGTTTCTGAATACCATCGCGGTGTGGTGCGCATTGTAAGGGTTTCTAACAGGACATTCACTAGTAGGAGTGAGAAAAACATCATGGGGTGGTGTGAATCGGATCGCCTGAATTTGATTAGTCAGTGAGTGGCAGAGTAGGTTCTAGCAAAGCAAGACCGGGCGGTGAGCATGGGGAGGTCAGGAAACATGGAGTGGCAATGTAGGATAGGTTTCTTCAAAACATCGCGTGGTGGTGCGCATTGTAAGAGTTTCTAACAGGCCATTCACTAGTAGGAGTGAGAAAAACATCACGGGATGGTGTGAATCGGAGGACATGAATTAGGATAGGCAGTGTGTGGCAATGTAGGATGGAGAAAATCACCACAGGGTAGTCAGAATCGGGAGGTCAGGAAACATGCCGTGGCATTGTAAGATAGGATTCTGAAAACATCTCTGGGTGGGGCTCATTGTAAGGGTTTCTAACAGGCCATTCACTAGTAGGAGTGAGAAAAACATCACGGGGTGGTGTGAATCGGAGGGCCAGAATCAGGATAGGCAGTGAGTGGCAATGGAGGATGGAGAAAAGCACCACGGGGTGGTCAGCATGGGGAGGTCAGGAAACATGCGGTGGCAGAGTAGGATAGTTTTCTGAAAAACATCGCGGGGTGGGGCGCATTGTAAGGTTTCTAACAGGCCATTCACTATTAGGAGTGAGAAAAACATCATGGGGTGGTGTGAATTGGAGTACATGAATTAGATATGGCAGTGAGTGGCAATGTAGGATCTAGCAAAGCAAGACGGGGCGGTGAGCATGGGGAGGTCAGTAAACATGAAGTGGCAATGTAGGATAGGTTTCTGAAAAACATGGTGGGGTGGTGCACATTGTAAGGGTTTCTAACAGGCCATTCACTAGTAGGAGTGTGAAAAACAGAATGGGGTGGTGTGAATCGGAGGACCTGTATTACGATTGGCAGTGAGTGGCATTTTACGATGGAGAAAAGCACCACGGGCTGGTCAGCATGGTGAGTTAAGGAAACATCCGTTGGCAAGGTAGGATAGGTTTCTGAAAAACATCTCAGGGTGGCATGCATTGTAAGGGTTTCTAAGAGGCCATTCACTAATAGGAGTGAGAAAAAGATCACGGGGTGGTGTGAATCGGAGGGCCTGATATAGCAAAGGAGTGAATGGCAATGTAGGATGGAGAAAAGCACCACGGGGTGGTCAGCATGGGGAGTTCAGGAAACATGCAGTGGTAAAGTAGGATATGTTTCTGAAAAACATCGCGGGGTAGTGCGCATTGTAAGGGTTTCTAACAGGCGAATCACTAGTAGGAGTGAGAAAAACATCACATGGTGGTGTGAATCAGAGGGCCTGAATTAGAATAGGCATTGAGTGGCAATGTATGATGGAGAAAAGCGAGACAGCCGGTTAGCATGGGGAGGTCAGGAAACATGCAGTTTCAATGTAGGATAGGTTTCTGAAAAACATTGCCGGGTGGTGGGCATTGTAAGTGTTTGTAACAGGCCATTCACTAGTAGGAGTGAGAAAAACATCACGGGTTGTGTGAATCAGAGGGCCTGAATTAGAATAGGCATTGAGTGTCAATGTAGGATGGAGAAAAGCACCACGGGTTATTCAGAATGAAGAGGTAAGGAAACACGCGCTGGCAATATAGGATAGGTTTCTGATAAACATCAAGAGGTGTTGCGCATTTTAAGGGTTTCTAACAGGCCATTCACTAGTAGGAGTGAGAAAAACAACATGGGGTGGTGTGAATCGCAGGGCCTCAATTAGATTAGGCAGTGAGTGGCAATGTAGGATTGAGCAAATCAAGACGGGCAGTGAGCATGGGGAGGTCAGGATACATGAAGTGGCAATGTAGGATAGGTTTCTGGAAAACGTGGCGGGGTGGTGCGCATTGTAAGGGTTTCTAACAGTACATTCACTAGTAGGAGTGAGAAAAACATCATGGGATGGTGTGAATCGGAAGGGCTGAATTTGATTAGGCAGTGAGTGGCAGTGTAGGATCTAGCAAAGCAAGACGGGGTGATGAGCATGTGGAGGTCAGGAAACATGAAGTGTCAATGTAGGATAGGTTTCTGAAAAACATCTCTGGGTCGTGCGCATTGTAAGGGTTTCTGACAGGCCATTCTCTATTAGGAGTGAGAAAAACGTCACGGGGTGGTGTGATTCGGAGGGCCTGAATTAGAATAGGCATTGGGTGGCAATGTAGGATGGAGAAAAGCACCACGGGTTATTCAGCATGAGGAGGTTTGGAAACATGTGGTGGCAATGTAGGATAGGGTTCTGAAAAACATCAAGAGGTGGTGCGCATTGTAAGGGTTTCTGACATGCCATTCACTAGTAGGAGTGAGAAAAACACCATGGGGTGGTGTGAATCGCAGGGCCTGAAATAGATTAGGCAGTGAGTGGCAATGTAGGATCTAGCAAAGCAAGACGGGGCGGTGAGCATGAGGAGATCGAGAAACGTTAAGTGGCAATTTAAGATAGTTTTCTGAAAAAAATGGCTGGGTGATGCGCATTGTAATGGTTTCTAACAGGCCATTCACTAGTAGCAGTGAGACAATCATCACAGATTGATGTGAATATGAAGGCCTGAATTAGGATAGGCAGTGAGTGTCAAGGTAGGATGGAGAAAAGCACCACGGGGTGGTCAGCATGGCGAGGTCAGGAAACATGCAGTGGCAATGTAGGATATGTTTCAGAAAAACATCGCGGGGTGGTGCGCATTGTAAGGGTTTCTAACAGGCCATTCACTAGTAGGAGTGAGAAAAACATTTCGGGGTGGTGTGAATTGGGGGCCTGTATTAGGATAGGCAGTGAGTGGCAATGTAGGCTGGAGAAAAGTACTACGGGGTGGTCAGCATGGGGTGGTCAGGAAACATGCAGTGGCATTGTATGGTAGGTTTCTGAAAAACATCGAGGGGTGGTGCGCACTGTAAGGGTTTCTAACAGGCCATTCACTATTAGGAGTGAGAAAAACATCATGGGGTGGTGTGAATTGGAGGGCCTGAATTAGTTATGGCAGTGAGTGGCAATGTAGGATCTAGCAAAGCAAGACAGGGCGGTGATCATGCGGTGGTCAGGAAACATGAAGTGGCAATGTTGGATAGGTTTCTGAAAAACATGGTGGGATGGTGCACATTGTAAGGGTTTCTAAGAGGCCATTCACTAGTAGGAGTGAGAAAAACAGAATGGGGTGGTGTGAATCCGAGGGCCTGATATAGGATAGGAGTGAGTGGCAATGTAGGATGGAGAAAAGCACCACGGGGTGGTCAGCATGGTGAGTTCAGCAAACATGCGGTGGTAAAGTAGGATACGTTTCTGAAAAACATCGCGGGGTGGTGCGCATTGTAAGAGTTTTTAACAGGCGATTCACTAGTAAGAGTGAGAAAAACATCACAGGGTGGTGTGAATCAGAGGGCCTGAATTAGAATAGGCATTGAGTGGCATTGTAGGATGGAGAAAAACAAGACGGGGTGGTTAGCATGGGGAGGTCAGGCAACATGCAGTGGCAATGTAGCATAGGTTTGTGAAAAACATAGCGGGGTGGTGCACATTGTAAGGGTTTCTAACAGGCCATTCAGTAGTAGGAGTGAGAAAAACATCACGGGGTGGTGTGAATCGGAAGGCCTGAATTAAAATAGGCATTGAGTGGCAATGTAGGATGGAGAAAAGCACTACGGGATGGTCAGCATGGGCAGGTCAGGAAACATGCAGTGGCAATGTAGGATAGGTTTCTGAAAAACATCAAGAAGTGGTGCACATTGTAAGGGTTTCTAACAGGCCATTCACTCGTAGCAGTGAGACAGTCATCACGGTATGATGTGAATATGAAGGCCTGAATTATGTTAGGCAGTGAATGGCTATGTAGGATGGAGAAAAGCACCACGGTATGGTCAGCATGGGGAGGTCAGGAAACATGCGGTGGCAATGTAGGATAGGTTTCAGGAAAACATCGCGGGGTGGTGCTCATTGTAATGGTTTATAACAGGCCATTCACTTGTAGCAGTGATAAAAACATCATGGGGCGGTGTGAATCAGAGGGCCTGAATTCGGACAGGCAGTGAGTGGCAATGTAGGATGGAGAAAAGCACCACGGGATGGTCAGCATGGGGAGGTCAGGAAACATGCAGTGGCAATGTAGGATAGGTTTCTGAAAACCATCCCGGTGTGGTGCGCATTGTAAGGGTTTCTAACAGGCCATTCACTAGTAGGTCTGAGAAAAACATCATGGGGTGGTGTGAATCAGAGGGCCTGAATTTGATTAAACAGTGAGTGGCAGTGTAGGATCTAGCAAAGCAAGACGGGTCGGTGAGCATGGTGAGGTCAGGAAACACGAAGTGGCAAGGTAGGATAGGTTTCTGAAAAACATCGCGTGGTGGTGGCATTGTAAGGGTTTCTAACAGGCCATTCACTAGTAGGAGTGAGAAAAACATCATGGGGTGGCGTGAATCGGAGGGCCTGAATTACGATAGGCAGTGAGTCACAATGTAGGATACAGAAAATCACCACGGGTTGGTCAGCATGTAGAGGTTAGGAAACATGCGGTGGCAATTTAGCATAGGTTTCTGAAAAACATAGCGGGCTGGTGCGCATTGTAAAGGTTTCTAACAGGCCATTCACTAGTAGGAGTGAGAAAAACATCACGGGGTGCTGTGAATCTATGGGCCTGTATTTGGATAGGCAGTGAGTGGCAATGTAGGATGGGGAAAAGCACCACGGGGTGCTCAGCATGGGGAGGTCAGGAAACATCCGTTGGCCATGTAGGATAGATTTCTGAAAAACATTTCAGGGTGGTGAGCATTGTTAGGGTTTTTAACAGGCGATTCACTAGTAGGAGTGAGAAAAACATCACGGGGTGGTGTGATTCAGAGGGCCTGAATTAGAATAGGCATTGAGTGGCAATGTAGGATGGAGAAAAGCAAGACGGGGTGGTTAGCATGGGGAGGTCAGGCAACATGCAGTGGCAATGTAGCATTGGTTTGTGAAAAACATAGTGGGGTGGTGCGCATTGTAAGGGTTTCTAACAGGCCATTCACTAGTAGGAGTGAGAAAAACATCACGGGGTGGTGTGAATCGGAGGACATGAATTAGCATAGGCAGTGTGTGGCCATGTAGGATGGAGAAAAGCACCAAGGGATGGTCAGCATGGTGAGGTCAGGAAACATGCGGTGGCAATGTAGGTTATGTTTCAGAAAAACATCGCGGGGTGGTGCGCATTGTAAGAGTTTCTAACAGGCCATTCACTAGTAGGAGTCAGAAAAACATATCGGGGTGGTGTGAATTGGGGGCCTGTATTAGGATAGGCGGTGAGTGTCAATGTAGGATGGAGAAAAGTACTATGGGGTGGTCAGCATGGGGTGGTCAGGAAACATGCAGTGGCATTGTATGATAGGTTTCTGAAAAACATCGAGGGGTGGTGCGCATTGTAAGGGTTTTTAACAGGCGATTCACTAGTAAGAGTGAGAAAAACATCACGGGGTGCTGTGAATCAGAGGGCCTGATTTAGATATGGCAGTGAGTGGCATTGTAGGATGGAGAAAAGCAAGATGGGGGGGTTAGCATGGGGAGGTCACGCAATATGCAGTGGCAATGTACCATAGGTTTGTGAAAAACATAGCGGGGTGGTGCACATCGTAAGGGTTTCTAACAGGCCATTCAGTAGTAGGAGTGAGAAAAACATCACGGGGTGGTGTGAATCGGAAGGCCTGAATTAAACTAGGCATTGAGTGGCAATGTAGGATGGAGAAAAGCACCACGGGATGGTCAGCATGGGCAGGTCAGAATCATGCGGTGGCAATGTAGGATAGGTTTCTGAAAAACATCAAGAGGTGGTGCGCGTTGTAAGGGTTTCTAACAGGCCATTCACTAGTAGCAGTGAGACAGTCATCACGGAGCCAGGTGAATATGAAGGCCTGAATTAGGTTAGGCAGTGAATGGCTATGTAGGATGGGGAAAAGCACCACGGGATGGTCAGCATGGGGAGGTCAGGAAACCTGCAGTGGCAATGTAGGATATGTTTCAGAAAAACATCGCGGGGTGGTGCGCATTGTAAGAGTTTCTAACAGGCCATTCACTAGTAGGAGTGAGAAAAACATATCAGGGTGGTGTGAATTGGGGGCCTGTATTAGGATAGGCAGTGAGTGTCAATGTAGGATGGAGAAAAGTACTACGGGGTGGTGAGCATGGGGTGGTCAGGAAACATGCAGTGGCATTGTATGATAGGTTTCTGAAAAACATCGAGGGGTGGTGCGCATTGTAAGGGTTTTTAATAGGCGATTCACTAGTAAGAGTGAGAAAAACATCACGGGGTGGTGTGAATCAGAGGGCCTGAATTAGATATTGCAGTGAGTGGCATTGTAGGATGGAGAAAAGCAAGATGGGGGGGTTAGCATGGGGAGGTCACGCCATATGCAGTGGCAATGTACCATAGGTTTGTGAAAAACATAGCGGGGTGGTCACATTGTAAGGGTTTCTAACAGGCCATTCACTAGTAGGACTGAGAAAAACATCATGGGGTGGTGTGAATCAGAGGGCCTGAATTTGATTAGGCAGTGATTGGCAGTGTAGGATCTAGCAGAGCAAGACGGGGCGGTGAGCATGGGGAGGTCAGGAAACACGAAGTGGCAAGGAAGGATAGGTTTCTGAAAAACATCGCGTGGTGGTGCGCATTGTAAGGGTTTCTAACAGGCCATTCACTAGTAGGAGTGAGAAAAACATCATGGGGTTGCATGAATCGGAGGGCCTGAATTACGATAGGCAGTGAGTCACAATGTAGGATACAGAAAATCACCACGGGTTGGTCCGCATGTGAGGTTAGGAAACATGTGGTGGCAATGTAGCATAGGTTTCTGAAATACATAGCGGGCTGGTGCGCATTGTAGAGGTTTCGAAGAGGCCATTCACTAATAGGAGTGAGAAAACCATCACGGGGTGGTGTGAATCTGGGGGCCTGTATTCGGATAGGCAGTGAGTGGCAATGTAGGATGGGGAAAAGCACCACGGGGTGATCAGCATGGGGAGTTCAGGAAACATCCGTTGGACTTGTAGGATAGATTTCTGAAAAACATTTCAGGGTGGTGAGCATTGTAAGGGTTTTTAACAGGCGATTCACTAGTAGGAGTGTAAAAAACATCACGGGGTGGTGTGAATCAGAGGGCCTGAATTAGAATAGGCATTGAGTGGCAATGTAGGATGGAGAAAAGCAAGACGGGGTGGTTAGCATGAGGAGGTCAGGCAACATGCAGTGGAAATGTAGCATTGGTTTGTGAAAAACATAGCGGTGTGGTGCACATTGTAAAGTTTTCCAACAGGCCATTCACTAGTAGGAGGGAGAAAAACATTACGGGGTGGTGTGAATCGGAGGGCCTGAATTAGAATAGGCATTGAGTGGCAATGTAAGATGGAGAAAAGCACCATGGGATGGTCAGCATGGGGAGGTCAGGAAACATGAAGTGGCAATGTAGGATAGGATTCTGAAAAACATCTCTGGGTGGTGCGCATTGCAAGGGTTTCCAACAGGCCATTCACTAGTAGGAGTGAGAAAAACAGAACGGGGAGGTGTGAATCGGAGGACCTGAATTAGCATAGGCAGTGAGTAGCAATGTAGGATGGAGAAAAGCACCACAGGGTGGTCAGCATGGGGAGGTCAGGAAATATCCGGTGGCCATGTACGATAGGATATTGAAAAACATCTCTGGGTTGTGCGCATTGTAAGGGTTTCTAACAGGCCATTCACTAGTAGGAGTGATAAAAACATCACGGAGTGATGTGAATCGGAAGGCCTGAATTAGGATAGGCATTGAGTGGCAATGTAGGAAGGAGAAGCACAACTGGGTGGTCAGCATGGGGAGGTCAGGAAACATGCGGTGGCAATGTAGCATACGTTAGTGAAAAACTTAGGGGGTGGTCACATTGTAAGGGTTTCTAACAGGCCATTCACTAGTAGGAGTAAGAAAAACATCATGGGGTGGTGTGAATAGGATGGCCTGAATTAGATTAGGCAGTGTGTGGTAACGTAGGATGGAGAAAAGCAAGAAGCCGTGGTGAGCATGGGGAGGTCATAAAACATGCAGTGACAATGTAGGATACGTTTCTGAAAAACATCGCGGGGTGGTGTGCATTTTAAGGGTTTCTTACAGGCCATTCACAAGTAGGAGTGAGAAAAATATCACAGTGGGTGTGAGTCGGAGGGCCTAAGTTAGAATAGCCAGTGAGTGGCAATGTAGGATGGAGAAAAGCACCAAGGGTGGTCAGCATTGGGAGGTCAGGAAATATGCGGTGGCAAAGTAGGATAGGTTTCTGAAAAACATCGCGGTGTGGTGCACATTGTATGGTTTTTCAACAGGCCATTCACTAGTAGGAGTGAGAAAAACATCACGGGGTGGTGTGAATCAGAGGGCCTGAATTAGCATAGGCAGTGAGTGGCAATGTAGGATGGAGAAAAGCATCACCCCGTATTTAGTAAGGCGAGATCAGGAAACATGCGGGGCCAATGTAGGATAGGTTTCTGAAAAACATCCCGGGGTGGTGCGCATTGTAAGGGTTTCTAACAGGCCATTCACTAGTAGGAGTGAGAAAAACAAAAAGGGGTGGTGTGAAAAGAAGGACCTGAATTAGGATAGGCAGTGTGTGGCAATATAGAATGGAGAAAATCACGACGGGGTAGTCAGCATGGGGAGGTCAGGAAACATGCGGTGGCAATGTAGCATACGTTTCTGAAATACATCGCGGGGTGGCGCGCACTGTAAAGGTTTGTTACAGGCCATTCACTAGTAGGAGTGAGAAAAACATCATGGGGTGGTGTGAATAGGAGGGCCTGAATTAGATTAGGCAGTGTGTGGTAATGTAGGATGGATAAAAGCAAGAAGCCATGGTGAGCAGGGGGAGGTCAGGAAACATGCAGTGACAATGTAGGATAGGGTTCTGAAAAACATCGAGGGGTGGTGTGCATTGTAAGGGTTTCTAACAGGCCATTCACAAGTAGGAGTGAGAAAAACATCACAGGGGTTTTGAATCAGACGGCCTGAATTAGCATAGGCAGTGAGCGGCAATGTAGGATGGAGAAAGGCATCACCCCGTAGTTAGCAAGGCAAGGTAAGGAAACATGAGGTGCCAATGTAGGATAGGTTTCTGAAAAACATTGCGGGGTGGTGCACATTGCAAGGGGTTCTAAAAGGCCATTCAATAGTAGGAGTGAGAAAAACATCATGGGGTGGTGTGAATCGGAGGGGCTAAATTTGATTAGGCAGTGAGTGGCAGTGTAGGATCTAGCAAAGCAAGACGGGGCGGTGAGCATGTGGAGGTCAGGAAACATGCAGTGGCAATGTTGGATAGGTTTCTGAAAAACATCTCTGGGTGGTGCGCATTGTAAGGGTTTCTAACAGGCCATTCACTAGTAGGAGTGAGAAAAACATCACGGGGTGGTGTGAATCGGAGGACATGAATTAGCATAGGCAGTGTGTGGCCATGTAGGATGGAGAAAAGCACCAAGGGATGGTCAGCATGGGGAGGTCAGGAAACATGCGGTGGCAATGTAGGTTATGTTTCAGAAAAACATCGCGGGGTGGTGCGCATTGTAAGAGTTTCTAACAGGCCATTCACTAGTAGGAGTGAGAAAAACATATCGGGGTGGTGTGAATTGGGGGCCTGTATTAGGATAGGCAGTGAGTGTCAATGTAGGATGGAGAAAAGTACTATGGGGTGGTCAGCATGGGGTGGTCAGGAAACATGCAGTGGCATTGTATGATAGGTTTCTGAAAAACATCGAGGGGTGGTGCGCATTGTAAGGGTTTTTAACAGGCGATTCACTAGTAAGAGTGAGAAAAACATCACGGGGTGGTGTGAATCAGAGGGCCTGAATTAGATATGGCAGTGAGTGGCATTGTAGGATGGAGAAAAGCAAGATGGGGGGGTTAGCATGGGGAGGTCACGCAATATGCAGTGGCAATGTACCATAGGTTTGTGAAAAACATAGCGGGGTGGTGCACATCGTAAGGGTTTCTAACAGGCCATTCAGTAGTAGGAGTGAGAAAAACATCACGGGGTGGTGTGAATCGGAAGGCCTGAATTAAAATAGGTATTGAGTGGCAATGTAGGATGGAGAAAAGCACCACGGGATGGTCAGCATGGGCAGGTCAGAATCATGCGGTGGCAATGTAGGATAGGTTTCTGAAAAACATCAAGAGGTGGTGCGCGTTGTAAGGGTTTCTAACAGGCCATTCACTAGTAGCAGTGAGACAGTCATCACGGAGCCAGGTGAATATGAAGGCCTGAATTAGGTTAGGCAGTGAATGGCTATGTAGGATGGGGAAAAGCACCACGGGATGGTCACCATGGGGAGGTCAGGAAACATGCAGTGGCAATGTAGGATATGTTTCAGAAAAACATCGCGGGGTGGTGCGCATTGTAAGAGTTTCTAACAGGCCATTCACTAGTAGGAGTGAGAAAAACATATCGGGGTGGTGTGAATTGGGGGCCTGTATTAGGATAGGCAGTGAGTGTCAATGTAGGATGGAGAAAAGTACTACGGGGTGGTCAGCATGGGGTGGTCAGGAAACATGCAGTGGCATTGTATGATAGGTTTCTGAAAAACATCGAGGGGTGGTGCGCATTGTAAGGGTTTTTAATAGGCGATTCACTAGTAAGAGTGAGAAAAACATCACGGGGTGGTGTGAATCAGAGGGCCTGAATTAGATATTGCAGTGAGTGGCATTGTAGGATGGAGAAAAGCAAGACGGGGGGGTTAGCATGGGGAGGTCACGCAATATGCAGTGGCAATGTACCATAGGTTTGTGAAAAACATAGCGGGGTGGTCACATTGTAAGGGTTTCTAACAGGCCATTCACTAGTAGGACTGAGAAAAACATCATGGGGTGGTGTGAATCAGAGGGCCTGAATTTGATTAGGCAGTGAATGGCAGTGTAGGATCTAGCAGAGCAAGACGGGGCGGTGAGCATGGGGAGGTCAGGAAACACGAAGTGGCAAGGAAGGATAGGTTTCTGAAAAACATCGCGTGGTGGTGCGCATTGTAAGGGTTTCTAACAGGCCATTCACTAGTAGGAGTGAGAAAAACATCATGGGGTTGCATGAATCGGAGGGCCTGAATTACGATAGACAGTGAGTCACAATGTAGGATACAGAAAATCACCACGGGTTGGTCCGCATGTGAGGTTAGGAAACATGTGGTGGCAATGTAGCATAGGTTTCTGAAATACATAGCGGGCTGGTGCGCATTGTAGAGGTTTCGAAGAGGCCATTCACTAATAGGAGTGAGAAAACCATCACGGGGTGGTGTGAATCTGGGGGCCTGTATTTGGATAGGCAGTGAGTGGCAATGTAGGATGGGGAAAAGCACCACGGGGTGATCAGCATGGGGAGTTCAGGAAATATCCGTTGGACATGTAGGATAGATTTCTGAAAAACATTTCAGGGTGGTGAGCATTGTAAGGGTTTTTAACAGGCAATTCACTAGTAGGAGTGTAAAAAACATCACGGGGTGGTGTGAATCAGAGGGCCTGAATTAGAATAGGCATTGAGTGGCAATGTAGGATGGAGAAAAGCAAGACGGGGTGGTTAGCATGAGGAGGTCAGGCAACATGCAGTGGAAATGTAGCATTGGTTTGTGAAAAACATAGCGGTGTGGTGCACATTGTAAAGTTTTCCAACAGACCATTCACTAGTAGGAGGGAGAAAAACATTACGGGGTGGTGTGAATCGGAGGGCCTGAATTAGAATAGGCATTGAGTGGCAATGTAAGATGGAGAAAAGCACCATGGGATGGTCAGCATGGGGAGGTCAGGAAACATGAAGTGGCAATGTAGGATAGGATTCTGAAAAACATCTCTGGGTGGTGCGCATTGTAAGGGTTTCTAACAGGCAATTCACTAGTAGGAGTGAGAAAAACATCACGGGGTGGTGTGAAACGGATGGCCTGAATTACAATAGGCAGTGAGTGACAATGTAGGATACAGAAAATCACCACGGGTTGGTGAGCATGGGGAGGTTAGGAAACATGCGGTGGCAATGTTTCATAGGTTTCTGAAAAACATAGCGGGCTGGTGCGCATTGTAAGGGTTTCTAACGGGCGATTCACTAGTAGGAGTGAGAAAAACATCACATGGTGGTGTGAATCGGAGTGCCTGAATTAGAATAGGCATTGAGTGGCAATGTATGATGGAGAAAAGCGAGACGGGGTGGTTAGCATGAGGAGGTCAGGAAACATGCAGTTTCAATGTAGGATAGGTTTCTGGAAAACGTGGCGGGGTGGTGCGCATTGCAAGCTTTTCCAAAAGGCCATTCACTAGTAGGAGTGAGAAAAACAGAACGGGATGGTGTGAATCGGAGGACCTGAATTAGCATAGGCAGTGAGTAGCAATGTAGGATGGAGAAAAGCACCACAGGGTGGTCAGCATGGGGAGATCAAGAAATATCCGGGGGCCATGTACGATAGGATTCTGAAAAACATCTCTGGGTTGTGCGCATTGTAAGGGTGTGAGAAAAACATCATGGGGTGGTGTGAATCGAAAGGCCTAAATTTTATTAGGCAGTGAGTGGCAGTGTATGATCTAGCAAAGCAAGACGGGGCGGTGAGAATGTGGAGGTCAGGAAACATGAAGTGTCAATGTAGGATAGGTTTCTGAAAAACATCTCTGGCTCGTGCGCATTGTAAGGGTTTCTGACAGGTCATTCACTATTAGGAGTGAGAAAAACATCACGGGGTGGTGTGAATAGGAGGGCCTGAATTAGAGTGGCAATGTAGGATGGAGAAAAGCACCACGAGTTATTCAGCATGAGGAGGTTTAGAAACATGCGGTGGCAATGTAGGATAGGTTTCTGAAAAACATCAAGAGGTGGTGTGCCTTGTAAGGGTTTCTAACAGGCCATTCACTAGTACGAGTGAGAAAAACATCATGGGGTGCTGTGAATTGGAGTGCCTGAATTGGATTAGGCAGTCAGTGGCAATGTAGGATCTAGCAAAGCAAGACAGGGTGGTGAGCATGAGGAGATCAGGAAACGTTAAGTGGCAATTTAAGATAGGTTTCTGAAAAACATGACGGGGTGGCGTGCATTGTAACGGTTTCTAACAGGCCATTCACTAGTAGCAGTGAGACAATCATCACGGAGTGATGTGAATATGAAGGCCTGAATTAGGATAGGCAGTGAGTGGCAATGTAGGATGGAGAAAAGCACCACGGGATGGTCAGCATCGGGAGGTCAGGAAACATGCGTTGGAAATGTAGGATAGGTTTCTGAAAACCATCGCGGTGTGTTGAGCATTGTAAGATTTTCCAACAGTCCATTCACTAGTAGGAGTGAGAAAAACATCATGGGGTGGTTTGAATCGGAGGGCCTTAATTAAGATAAGCAGTGAGTGGCAATGTAGGATGGAGAAGCACAATGGGGTGGGCAACATGGGGAGGTCAGGAAACATGCGGTGGAAATGTAGCATACGTTTTCGAAAAACATAGCAGGGTGGTCACATTGTAAGGGTTTCTAACAGGCCATTCACTAGTAGGAGTGAGAAAAACATCATGGGGTGGTGTGAATTGGAGGGACTGAATTAGATTAGGCAGTGAGTGGCAATGTAGGATCTAGCAAAGCAAAAACCGGCATGAGCATGGGGAGATCATGAAACATGAAGTGGCAATGTAGGATAGGTTTCTGAAAAACATGGCGGAGTGGTGCGCATTGTAAGGGTTTCCAACAGGCCATTCACTAATAATAGTGAGAAAAACAGAACGGGATGGTGTGAATCGGAGGACCTGAATTAGGATAGTCAGTGAGTATAAATGTAGGATGGGGAAAAGCACCACGGGGTGGTCAGCATGGGGAGGGTGGAAACATGCGGTGGCCATGTAGGATAGGTTTCTGAAAAACATCGCGGGTTGGTGCACATTGTAAGGGTTTCTAACAGGCCATTCACTAGCAGGAGTGTGAAAAACATCATGGGGTGTTGTGAATCGGAGGGCATGCATTTGATTAGGCAGTGAGTGGCATTGTAGGATCTAGCAAAGCAAGACGGGGCGGTGAGCATGTGGAGGTCAGGAAACATGAAGTGGCAATGTAGGATAGGTTTCTGAAAAACGTGGCGGAATGGTGTGCATTGTAAGGGTTTCCAACAGGCCATTCACTAGTAATAGTGAGAAAAACAGAATGGGGTGTTGTGAATCGGAGGACCTGAATTAGAATAGGCAGGGAGCAGCAATGTAGGATGGAGAAAAGCACCACAGGGTGGTCAGAATGGGGAGGTCAGGAAATATCCGTTGGCCATGTCGGTTAGGTTTCTGAAAAACAACTCAGGGTGATGCGAATTGTAAGGGTTTCTAAGAGGGCATTCACTAGTAGGAGTGAGAAAAACATCACGGGGTGGTGTGAATCGGAGGGCCTGATATAGGATAGCAGTGAGTGGCAATGTAGGATGGAGAAAAGCACCACGGGATGTTCAGCATGGGGAGGTCAGGAGACATGCGTTGGCAATATAGGATAGGTTTCTGAAAACCATCGTGGTGTGGTGAGCATTGTAAGGGTTTCTAACAGGCCATTCACTAGTAGGAGTGAGAAACAGAAAATGGGGTGGTGTGAATCGGAGGACCTGAATTAGGATAGGCAGTGAGTAGCAATGTAGGATGGAGAAAAGCACCACAGGGTGTTCAGCATGGGGAGGTCAGGAAATATGCGGTGGCAATGTAGGAAGTTTTCTGAAAAACATCGCGGGGTGGTGTGCATTGTAAGGGTTTCTAACAGGCCATTCACTAGTAGGAGTGGGAAAAACATCACGGGGTGGTGTGTATCGAGTGGCCTGTATTAGGATAGGCGGTGAGTGGCAATGTAGGATCTAGCGAAGCAAGACGGGGCGGTGATCATGGGGAGGTCATGAAACATGAAGTGGCATTGTAGGATAGGTTTCTGAAAAACATGGCGGGGTGGTGCGCATTGTAAGATTTTCTAAAAGGCAATTAACAAGTATGAGTGAGAAAAATATTACGGGTGGTGTGAATCGAAGGACCTGAATTAGGATAGGCAGTGAGTGGCAATGTAGGATGGAGAAAAGCACCACGGGGTGGTCACCATGGGGAGGTCAGGAAACATGCAGTTTCAATGTAGAATAGGTTTCGGAAAAACATTGCGGGGAGGTGTGCATTGTAAGGGTTTCTAACAGGCCATTCACTACTAGGGGTGAGAAAAACATCACGGGGTGGTGTGAATCGGAGGGCCTGAATTAGATTAGGCCATGAGTGGCAATGAAGGATCTAGCAAACAAGACGGGGTGGTGAGCATGGGGAGTTGAGGAAACATGAAGTGGCAATGTAGGATAGATTTCTGAAAAACATCGCGTGGTGGTGCGCATTTTAAGGGTTTCTAACAGGCCATTCACTAGTAGCAGTGAGACAATCATCACGAATTGATGTGAATATGAAGGCCTGACTTAGGATAGGCAGTGAGTGGCAATGTAGGATGGAGAAAAGCACCACGGGATGGTCAGCATGGGGAGGTCAGGAAACATGAGGTGGCAATGTAGCATAGGTTTCAGAACAACATCACGGGTTGGTGCGCATTGTAACGGTTTCTAACCGGCCATTCCCTAGGAGGAGTGATAAAAATATCACGGGGTTGTGTGAATCAGAGAGCCTGAATTACGATATGCAGTGAGTGGCAATGTAGGATGGAGAAAACCACCACGGGATGTTCAGTCTGGGGAGGTCAGGAAACATGCAGTTTCAATGTAGGATAGGTTTCTGAAAAACATTGCAGGGTGGTGTTCATTGTAAGGGTTTCTAACAGGCCATTCACTAGTAGGGGTGAGAAAACCATCACGGGGTGGTGTGATTCCGTGTACCTGAATTAGGATAGGCAGTGAGTAGCAATGTAGGATGGAGAAAAGCACCACGGGATGGTCAGCATGGGGAGGTCAGGAAACAACCGGTGGCCAGGTAGGATAGGTTTCTGAAAAACATCTCAAGGTGTTGCGCATTGTAAGGGTTTCTAAGAGGCCATTCACTAGTAGGAGTGAGAAAAACATCACGGGGTGGTGTGAATCAGAGTGCCTGATTTAGGATAGGAGTGAGTGGCAAAGTAGGATTTAGAAAAGCACCACGGGGTGGTCAGCATGGTGAGTTCAGGAAACATGCGGTGGTAAAGTAGGATACGTTTCTGAAAAACATCGCGGGGTGGTGCGCATTGTAGGGTTTGTAACAGGCGATTCACTAGTAGGAGTGAGAAAAACATCACGTGGTGGTGTGAATCGGAGGGCCTGAATTAGAATAGGCATTGAGTGGCAATGTAAGATGGAGAAAAGCAAGACGGAGTGGTTAGCATGGGGAGGTCAGGAAACATGCAGTTTAAATGTAGGATAGTTTTCTGAAAAACATTGCTGGGTGGTGTGCATTGTAAGTGTTTCTCAGAGGCCATTCACTAGAAAGAGTGAGAAAAACATCACGGGGTGTTGTGAATCGGAGGGCCTGAATTAGAATAGGCATTGAGGGGCAATGTAGGATGGAGAAAACACCACGGGTTATTCAGAATGAGGAGGTTAGGAACCATGCGGTGGCCATGAAGGATAGGTTTCTGAAACACAGCAGGAGTTGGTGCGCATTGTAAGGGTTTCTAAGAGGCCATTCACTAGTAGGAGTGAGAAAAACACCACGGGGTGGTGTGAATCAGAGGGCCTGAATTAGAATAGGCAAGGAGTTGCAATATAGGATGGAGAAAAGCACAACGGGGTGGTCAGCATGGTGATTTCAGGAAACATGTGGTGGTAAAGTAGGATACGTTTCTGAAAAACATCGCGGGGTGGTGCGCATTGTACGGGTTTCTAACGGGCGATTCACTAGTAGGAGTGAGAAAAACATCACGGGGTGGTGTGAATCAGAGGGCCTGAATTAGAATAGGCAAGGAGTTGCAATATAGGATGGAGAAAAGCAAGACGGGGTGGTCAGCATTGGGAGGACAGGAAATATGCAGTGGAAATGTATGATAGATTTCAGAAAAGCATCGCGGGCTGGTGTGCATTGTAAGGGTTTCTAACAGGCCATTCACCAGTAGCAGTAAGAAAAACATCACGGTGTGATGTGAATTGGAGGGTCTGAATTAGGATAGGCAGTCAGTAGCAATGTAGGTTGGAGAAAAGCAAGACGGGGTGGTTAGCATCGGGAGGTCAGGAAACCTGCAGTTTCAATGTAGGATTGGTTTCTGAAAAAATTGCGGTGTGGTGTGCATTGTAAGGGTTTCTAACAGGCCATTCACTAGTAGGAGTGAGAAAAACATCACGGGGTGGTGTGAATCAGAGGGCCTGAATTACAATAGGCAGTGAGTGCCAATGTAGGATACAGAAAATCACCATGGGTTGGTCAGTATGGGGAGGTTAGGAAATATGCGGTGGCAATGTTTCATAGGTTTCTGAAAAACATAGTGGGCTGGTGCGCATTGTAAAGTTTTCTAACAGGCCATTCACTAGTAGGAGTGAGAAAAACATCACCGGGTGGTGTGAATCGGGGGGCCTGTATTAGGCTAGGCAGTGAGTGGCAATGTAGAATGGAGAAAAGTACCACGTGGTGGTCAGCATGGAGAGGTCAGGAAACATGCAGTGGCATTGTAGGATAGGTTTCTGAAAAACATCGGGCTGTGTTGCGCATTATAAGGGTTTCTAACAGGCCATTCACTATTAGGAGTGAGAACAATATCATGGGGTGGTGTGAATTGGAGGGCCTGAATTAGATATGGTAGTGGGTGGCAATGTAGGATCTAGCAAAGCAAGACGGGGCGGTGAGCATGTGGAGGACAGGAAACATGAAGTGGCAATGTTGGATAGGTTTCTGAAAAACATGGTGGGGTGGTGCACATTGTAATAGTTTCTAACACCCATTCACTGGTAGGAGTGAGAAAAACATCACAGGTGGTGTGAATCGGAGGGCCTGAGTTAGAATAGGCATTGAGTGGCAATATAGGATGGAGAAAATCAAGACGGGGTGGTTAGCATGGGGAGGTCAGGCAACATGCAGTGGCAATGTAGCATAGGTTTGTGAAAAACATAGCAGGGTGGTGCATATTGTAAGGGTTTCTAACAGGCCATTCACTAGTAGGAGTGAGAAAAACTTCACGGGTTGGTGTGAATCGGAGTGCCTGAATTTCCATAGGCATTGAGTGGCAATGTAGGATGGAGAAAAGCACCATGGGATGGTCAGCATGTGCAGGTCAGGAAACACGCGGTGGCAATGTAGGATAGGTTTCTTAAATACATCAAGAGTTGGTGCGCGTTGTAAGTGTTTCTAACAGGCCATTCACTAGTAGCAGTGAGACAGTCATCACGGAGTGTGGTGAATGTGAAGGCCTGAATTAGGTTAGGCATTGAATGGCTTTGTAGGATGGAGAAAAGCACCACGGGATGGTCAGCATTGGGAGGTCAGGAAACATACGGTGGCAATGTCGGACAGGTTTCAGGAAAACATCGCGGGGAGGTGCGAATTGTAAGGTTTTCTAACAGGCCATGCACTAGTAAGAGTGGTAAAATCATCACGGGGTGGTGTGAATCAGAGGGCCTGAATTACGATAGGCAGTGAGTGGCAATGTAGGATGGAGAAAGGCACCACGGGACGGTCAGCATGGGGCGATCAGGAAACATGAAGTGGAAATGTAGGATAGGTTTCTGAAAACCATCGCGGTGTGGTGCGCATTGTAAGGGTTTCTAACAGACCATTCACTAGTAGGAGTGAGAAAAACATCATGGGGTGGTGTGAATCGGAGGGCCGGAATTTGATTAGGCAGTGAGTGGCAGTGTAGGATCTAGCAAAGCAAGACGGGGCGGTGAGCATGGGGAGGTCAGGAAACATGAAGTGGCAATGTAGGATAGGTTTCTTCAAAACATCGCGTGGTGGTGCGCATTGCAAGAGTTTCTAACAGGCCATTCACTAGTAGGAGTGAGAAAAACATCACGGGATGGTGTGAATCGGAGGACATGATTTAGGATAGGCCGTGTGTGGCAACGTAGGATGGAGAAAATCACCATGGGGTAGTCAGAATCGGGAGGTCAGGAAACATGCCGTGGCATTGTAAGATAGGATTTTGAAAAACATCTCTGGGTGGGGCTCATTGT
This sequence comes from Cavia porcellus, assembly GCF_034190915.1. Taxonomy (NCBI): domain Eukaryota; kingdom Metazoa; phylum Chordata; class Mammalia; order Rodentia; family Caviidae; genus Cavia; species Cavia porcellus. The sequence continues at coordinate 9,479,025 of NW_026947518.1, forward strand.
AAGGGTTTCTAACACGCCATTCACTAGTAGGAGTGAGAAAAACGTCACGGTGTGGTGTGAATTGGAGGGCCTGAATTACAATAGGCAGTGAGTGACAATGTAAGATACAGAAAATCACCATGGGTTGGTCAGCATGCGGAGGTTAGGAAACATGCGGTGGCAATGTTTAATAGGTTTCTGAAAAACATAGCAGGCTGGTGCGCATTGTAAAGTTTTCTAACAGGCCATTAACTAGTAGGAGTGAGAAAAACATCACGGGGTGGTGTTAATCGGAGGGCCAGAATCAGGATAGGCAGTGAGTGGCAATGAAGGATGGAGAAAAGCACCACGGGGTGGTCAGCATGGGGAGGTCAGGAAACATGCGCTGGCAGTGTAGGATAGTTTTCTGAAAAACATCGCGGGGTGGTGCACATTGTAAGGTTTCTAACAGGCCATTCACTATTAGGAGTGAGAAAAACATCATGGGGTGGTGTGAATTGGAGTGCATGAATTAGATATGGCAGTGAGTGGCAATGTAGGATCTAGCAAAGCCAGATGGGGCGCTGAGCATGGGAAGATCAGGAAACATGAAGTGGCAATGTAGGATAGGTTTCTGAAAAACATGGTGGGGTGGTGCACATTGTAAGGGTTTCTAACAGGCCATTCACTAGTAGGAGTGTGAAAAGCAGAATGGGGTGGTGTGAATCAGAGGACCTGTATTACGATTGGCAGTGTGTGGCATTTTTCGATGGAGTAAGGGTTTCTAAGAGGCCATTCACTAATAGGAGTGAGAAAAAGATCACGGGGTGGTGTGAATCGGAGGGCCTGATATAGGAAAGGAGTGAATGGCAATGTAGGATGGAGAAAAGCACCACGGATTGGTCAGCATGGGGAGTTCAGGAAACATGCGGTGGTAAAGTAGGATATGTTTCTGAAAAACATCGCGGGGTTGTGCGCATTGTAAGGGTTTCTAACAGGCGAATCACTAGTAGGAGTGAGAAAAACATCACATCACATGGTGGTGTGAATCAGAGGGCCTGAATTAGAATAGGCATTGAGTGGCAATGTATGATGGAGAAAAGTGAGACGGCCGGTTAGCATGGGGAGGTCAGGAAACATGCAGTTTCAATGTAGGATAGGTTTCTGAAAAACATTGCGGGGTGGTGGGCATTGTAAGTGTTTGTAACAGGCCATTCACTAGTAGGAGTGAGAAAAACATCACGGGTTGTGTGAATCAGAGGGCCTGAATTAGAATAGGCATTGAGTGTCAATGTAGGATGGAGAAAAGCACCATGGGTTATTCAGAATGAAGAGGTTAGGAAACACGCGGTGGCAATATAGGATAGGTTTCTGATAAACATCAAGAGGTGTTGCGCATTGTGAGGGTTTCTAACAGGCCATTCACTAGTAGGAGTGAGAAAAACAACATGGGGTGGTGTGAATCGCAGGGCCTCAATTAGATTAGGCAGTGAGTGGCAATGTAGCATTGAGCAAATCACAACGGGGCAGTGAGCATGGGGAGGTCAGGATACATGAAGTGGCAATGTAGGATAGGTTTCTGGAAAACGTGGTGGGGTGGTGCGCATTGTTAGGGTTTCTAACAGTACATTCACTAGTAGGAGTGAGAAAAACATCATGGGTTGGTGTGAATCGGAAGGGCTGAATTTGATTAGGCAGTGAGTGGCAGTGTAGGATCTAGCAAAGCAAGACGGGGCGGTGAGCATGGGGAGGTCAGGAAACATGAAATGGCAATGTAGGATAGGTTTCTGAAAAACATCTCTGGGTCGTGCGCATTGTAAGGGTTTGTGACAGGCCATTCTCTATTAGGAGTGAGAAAAACATCATGGAGTGGTGTGAATCATAGGGCCTGAATTAGAATAGGCATTGAGTGGCAATGTAGGATGGAGAAAAGCACTATCGGTTATTCAGAATGAGGAGGTCTGGAAACATGCAGTGGCAATGCAGGATAGGGTTCTGCAAAACATCAAGAGGTGGTGCGCATTGTAAGGGTTTCTAACAGGCCATTTACTAGTAGGAGTGAGAAAAACATCATGGGGTGGTGTGAATCGCAGGGCCTGAATTAGATTAGGCAGTGAGTGGCAATGTAGGATCTAGCAAAGCAAGACGGGGCGGTGAGCATGAGGAGATCAACAAACGTTAAGTGGCAATTTGAGATAGGTTTCTGAAAAACCTGGCTGGGTGATGCGCATTGTAACGGTTTCTAACAGGCCATTCACTAGTAGCAGTGAGACAATAATCACGGATTGATGTGAATATGAAGGCCTGAATTAGGATAGGCAGTGAGTGTCAAGGTAGGATGGAGAAAAGCACCACGGGGTGGTCAGCATGGCGAGGTCAGGAAACATGCAGTGGCAATGTAGGATAGGTTTCAGAAAAACATCACGGGGTGGTGCGCATTGTAAGGGTTTCGAACAGGCCATTCACTAGTAGGAGTGATAAAAACATCACGGGGTGGTGTGAATCGGAGGGCCTTAATTAGGATAGGCAGTGAGTGACAATGTAGGATGGAGAAGCACAACGGGGTGGTCAACATGGGGAGGTAAGGAAACATGCGGTGGCAATGTAGGATAGGTTTCAGAAAAACCTCACGGGGTGGTGCGCATTGTAATGGTTTGTAGCAGGCCATTCACTTGTAGCAGTGATAAAACATCACGGGGTGGTGTGAATCAGAGGGCCTGAATTCGGATAGGCAGTGAGTGGCAATGTAGGATGGAGAAATGCACCACATGATGGTCAGCATGGGGAGGTCAGGAAACATGCAGTGGCAATGTAGGATATGTTTCTGAAAACCATCCCGGTGTGGTGCGCATTGTAAGGATTTCTAACAGGCCATTCACTAGTAGGAGTGAGAAAAACATCACGGGGTGGTGTGAATCAGAGGGCCTGAATTAGGATAGGCAGGGAGTGGCAATGTAGGATGGAGAAGCACAACGGGGTGGTCAGCATGGAGAGGTCAGGAAACATGCGGTGGCAATGTAGCATACGTTTGTTAAAAACATAGCGGGGTGGTCACACTGTAAGGGTTTCTAACAGGCCATTCACTAATAGGAGTGAGAAAAACATCACGAGGAGATGTGAATTGGAGAGCCAAAATTAGAATAGGCAGTGAGTTGCAATGTAGAATGAAGAAAAGCACCACGGGGTGGTCAGCATGTGGAGGTCAGGAAACATGCGGTGGCAATGTAGGATAGGTTTCTGAAAACCATCCCGGTGTGGTGCGCATTGCAAGGGTTTCTAACAGGCCATTCACTAGTAGGAGTGAGAAAAACATCATGGGGTGGTGTGAATCGGAGGGCCTGAATTTGATTAGACAGTGAGTGGCAGTGTAGGATCTAGCAAAGCAAGACGGGGCGGTGAGCATGGGGAGGTCAGGAAACATGAAGTGGCAATGTAGGAAAGGTTTCTTCAAAACTACGCGTGGTGTTGCGCATTGTAAGAGTCTAACAGGCCATTCACTAGTAAGAGTCAGAAAAACATCACGGGGTGGTGTGAATCGGAGGACCTGAATTAGGATAGGCACTGTGTGGCAATGTAGGATGGAGAAAATCACCACGGGTTAGTCAGAATCGGGAGGTCAGGAAGCATGTCCTGGCAATGTAGGATAGGATTCTGCAAAACATCTCTGGGTGGTGCGCATTGTAAGGGTTTCTAACAGGCCAATCACTAGTAGGAGTGAGAAAAACATCACGGGGTGGTGTGAATTGGAGGGCCTGAATTACAATAGGCAATGAGTGACAATGTAGGATATAACAAATCACCATGGATTGTTCAGCATGGGGAGGTTAGGCAACATGCGGTGGCAATGTTTCATAGGTTTCTGAAAAACGTAGCGGGCTGGTGCGCATTGTAAAGGTTTCTAACAGGCCATTCACTAGTAGGAGTGAGAAAAACATCACGGGGTGGTTGGAATCGGAGGGCCAGAATCAGGATAGGCAGTGAGTGGCAATGTAGGATGGAGAAAAGTACCACAGGGTAGTCAGCATGGGGACGTCAGGAAACATGCGGTGGCAATGTAGGATAGGTTATTGAAAAGCATCACGGCGTGGTGCGCATTGTAAGGGTTTCTAACTAGCCATTCACTATTAGGAATGAGAAAAACATCATGGGGTGGTGTGAATTGGAGGGCCTGAATTAGATATGGCAGTGAGTGGCAATGTAGGATCTAGCAAAGCAAGACGGGGCGGTGAGCATGAGGAGATCAGGAAACGTTAAGTGGCAATGTAGGATATGTTTCTGAAAAACATGGCTGTGTGGTGCGCATTGTAACGATTTCTAACAGGCCATTCACTAGTAGCAGTGAGACAATCATCACGGAGTGATGTGAATATGAAGGCCTGAATTAGGATAGGCAGTGAGTGGCAATGTAGGATGGAGAAAAGCACCACGGGGTGGTCAGCATGGGGAGGTCAGGAAACATGCGGTGGCAATGTAGGATAGGTTTCTGAAAACCATCGCGGTGTGTTGAGCATTGTAAGGTTTTCCAACAGTCCATTCACTAGTAGGAGTGAGAAAAACATCATGGGTTGGTGTGAATCGGAGGGCCATAATTAGGATAGGCAGTGAGTAGCAATGTAGGATGGGGAAAAGCACCACGGGGTGGTCAGCATGGGGAGGTCAGCAAACATGCGGTGGCGATGTAGGATCCGTTTCTGAAAAACATGGCGGGGTGGTGCACATTGTAAGTGTTTCTAACAGGCCATTCACTAGTAGGAGTGAGAAAAACACAATGGGGTGGTGTGAATCGGAGGGCCTGAATTTGATTAGGCAGTGAGTTGCATTGTAGGATCTAGCAAAGCAAGACAGGGCGGTGAGCATGTGGAGTCAGGAAACATGAAGTGGCAATGTAGGATAGGTTTCTGAAAAACATGGTGATGTGGAGCGCATTGTAAGTGTTTCTAAAAGGCAATTCACTACTAGGAGTGAGAAAAACAGAATGGGGTGGTGTGAATCGGAGGACCTGAATTAGGATAGGCAGGGAGTAGGAATGTAGGATGGAGAAAAGCACCACAGGGTGGTCAGCATGGGGAGGTCAGGAAAAATCCGTTGGCCATGTAGGATAGGTTTCTGAAAAACATCTCAGGGTGGTGCGCATTGTAAGGGTTTCTAAGAGGCCATTCACTAGTAGGAGTGAGAAAAACATCACGGGGTGGTGTGAATCGGAGGGCCTGATATAGGATAGGAGAGAGTGGCAATGTAGGATGGAGAAAAACACCACGGGATGGTCAGCTTGGGGAGGTCAGGAGACATGCGGTGGCAATGTAGGATAGGTTTCTGAAAACCATCGCCGTGTGTTGACCATTGTAAGGGTTTCCAACAGTCCATTCACTAGTAGGAGTGAGAAAAACATCATGGGGTGGTGTGAATCGGAGGGACTTAATTAGGATAGGCAGTGAGTGTCAATGTAGGACGGAGAAGCACAACGGGGTGGTCAGCATGGTGAGTTCAGGAAATACGTGGTGGTAAAGTAGGATAGGTTTCTGAAAAACATCGGTGGGTGGTGCGCATTGTAAGGGTTTCTAACAGGCCATTCACTAGAAGGGGTGAGAAAAACATCACGGGGTGGTGTGATTCGGAGGGCCTGAATTAGAATAGGCATTGAGTGGCAATGTAGGATGGAGAAAAGCTCCATGTGTTATTCAGCATGAGGAGGTTAGGAAACATGCGGTGGCAATGTAGGATAGGATTCTGAAAAGCATCAAGAATTGATGCACATTGTAAGGGTTTCTAACATGCCATTCACTAGTAGGAGTGAGAAAAACATCATGGGGTGGTGTGAATCGCAGGGCCTGAATTAGATTAGGCAGTGAGTGGCAATAAAGGATCTAGCAAACAAGACGGGGTGGTGAGCATGGGCAGTTGAGGAAACATGAAGTGGCAATGTAGGATAGATTTCTGAAAAACATCGCGTGGTGGTGCGCATTTTAAGGGTTTCTAACAGGGCATTCACTAGTAGCAGTGAGACAATCATCACGGAATGATGTGAATATTAAGGCCTGACTTAGGATAGGCAGTGAGTGGCAATGTAGGATGGAGAAAAGCACCACGGGATGGTCAGCATGGGGAGGTCAGGAAACATGCGGTTGCAATGTAGGATAGGTTTCTGAAAACCATCCCGGTGTGGTGCGCATTTCAAGGGTTTCTAACAGGCCATTCACTAGTAGGAGTGAGAAAAACATCATGGGGTGGTGTGAATCGGAGGGCCTGAATTTGATTAGACAGTGAGTGGCAGTGTAGGATCTAGCAAAGCAAGACGGGGCGATGAGCATGGGGAGGTCAGGAAACATGAAGTGGCAATGTAGGAAAGGTTTCTTCAAAACTACGCGTGGTGTTGCGCATTGTAAGAGTCTAACAGGCCATTCACTAGTAAGAGTCAGAAAAACATCACGGGGTGGTGTGAATCGGAGGACCTGAATTAGGATAGGCACTGTGTGGCAATGTAGGATGGAGAAAATCACCACGGGTTAGTCAGAATCGGGAGGTCAGGAAGCATGCCCTGGCAATGTAGGATAGGATTCTGCAAAACATCTCTGGGTGGTGCGCATTGTAAGGGTTTCTAACAGGCCATTCACTAGTAGGAGTGAGAAAAACATCACGGGGTGGTGTGAATTGGAGGGCCTGAATTACAATAGGCAGTGAGTGACAATGTAGGATATAACAAATCACCATGGGTTGTTCAGCATGGGGAGGTTAGGCAACATGCGGTGGCAATGTTTCATAGGTTTCTGAAAAACGTAGCGGGCTGGTGCGCATTGTAAAGGTTTCTAACAGGCCATTCACTAGTAGGAGTGAGAAAAACATCACGGGGTGGTTGGAATCGGAGGGCCAGAATCAGGATAGGCAGTGAGTGGCAATGTAGGATGGAGAAAAGTACCACAGGGTAGTCAGCATGGGGACGTCAGGAAACATGCCGTGGCAATGTAGGATAGGTTATTGAAAAGCATCACGGCGTGGTGCGCATTGTAAGGGTTTCTAACTAGCCATTCACTATTAGGAGTGAGAAAAACATCATGGGGTGGTGTGAATTGGAGGGCCTGAAGTAGATATGGCAGTGAGTGACAATGTAGGATCTAGCAAAGCAAGACGGGGCGGTGAGCATGAGGAGATCAGGAAACGTTAAGTGGCAATGTAGGATATGTTTCTGAAAAACATGGCTGTGTGGTGCGCATTGTAACGATTTCTAACAGGCCATTCACTAGTAGCAGTGAGACAATCATCACGGAGTGATGTGAATATGAAGGCCTGAATTAGGATAGGCAGTGAGTGGCAATGTAGGATAGAGAAAAGCACCACGGGGTGGTCAGCATGGGGAGGTCAGGAAACATGCGGTGGCAATGTAGGATAGGTTTATGAAAACCATCGCGGTGTGTTGAGCATTGTAAGGTTTTCCAACAGTCCATTCACTAGTAGGAGTGAGAAAAACATCATGGGTTGGTGTGAATCAGAGGGCCATAATTAGGATAGGCAGTGAGTAGCAATGTAGGATGGGGAAAAGCACCACGGGGTGGTCAGCATGGGGAGGTCAGCAAACATGCGGTGGCGATGTAGGATCCGTTTCTGAAAAACATGGCGGGGTGGTGCACATTGTAAGTGTTTCTAACAGGCCATTCACTAGTAGGAGTGAGAAAAACACAATGGGGTGGTGTGAATCGGAGGGCCTGAATTTGATTAGGCAGTGAGTTGCATTGTAGGATCTAGCAAAGCAAGACAGGGCGGTGAGCATGTGGAGTCAGGAAACATGAAGTGGCAATGTAGGATAGGTTTCTGAAAAACATGGTGAGGTGGAGCGCATTGTAAGGGTTTCTAAAAGGCAATTCACTACTAGGAGTGAGAAAAACAGAATGGGGTGGTGTGAATCGGAGGACCTGAATTAGGATAGGCAGGGAGTAGCAATGTAGGATGGAGAAAAGCACCACAGGGTGGTCAGCATGGGGAGGTCAGGAAAAATCCGTTGGCCATGTAGGATAGGTTTCTGAAAAACATCTCAGGGTGGTGCGCATTGTAAAGGTTTCTAAGAAGCCATTCACTAGTAGGAGTGAGAAAAACATCACGGGGTGGTGTGAATCGGAGGGTCTGATATATGATAGGAGAGAGTGGCAATGTAGGATGGAGAAAAACACCACGGGATGGTCAGCATGGGGATGTCAGGAGACATGCGGTGGCAATGTAGGATAGGTTTCTGAAAACCATCGCGGTGTGTTGACCATTGTAAGGGTTTCCAACAGTCCATTCACTAGTAGGAGTGAGAAAAACATCATGGGGTGGTGTGAATCGGAGGGACTTAATTAGGATAGGCAGTGAGTGTCAATGTAGGACGGAGAAGCACAACGGGGTGGTCAGCATGGTGAGTTCAGGAAATACGTGGTGGTAAAGTAGGATAGGTTTCTGAAAAACATCGGTGGGTGGTGCGCATTGTAAGGGTTTCTAACAGGCCATTCACTAGAAGGGGTGAGAAAAACATCACGGGGTGGTGTGATTCGGAGGGCCTGAATTAGAATAGGCATTGAGTGGCAATGTAGGATGGAGAAAAGCTCCACGGGTTATTCAGCATGAGGAGTTTAGGAAACATGCGGTGGCAATGTAGGATAGGATTCTGAAAAGCATCAAGAGGTGATGCACATTGTAAGGGTTTCTAACATGCCATTCACTAGTAGGAGTGAGACAAATATCATGGGGTGGTGTGAATCGCAGGGCCTGAATTAGATTAGGCAGTGAGTGGCAATGAAGGATCTAGCAAACAAGACGGGGTGGTGAGCATGGGGAGTTGAGGAAACATGAAGTGGCAATGTAGGATAGATTTCTGAAAAACATCGCGGGGTGGTGCGCATTTTAAGGGTTTCAAACAGGCCATTCACTAGTAGCAGTGAGACAATCATCACGGAGTGATGTGAATATTAAGGCCTGACTTAGGATAGGCAGTGAGTGGCAATGTAGGATGGAGAAAAGCACCACAGGATGGTCAGCATGGGGAGGTCAGGAAACATGCGGTGGCAATGTAGGATAGGTTTCTGAAAACCATCCCGGTGTGGTGCGCATTGCAAGGGTTTCTAACAGGCCATTCACTAGTAGGAGTGAGAAAAACATCATGGGGTGGTGTGAATCGGAGGGCCTGAATTTGATTAGATAGTGAGTGGCAGTGTAGGATCTAGCAAAGCAAGACGGGGCGGTGAGCATGGGGAGGTCAGAAAAGATGAAGTGGCAATGTAGGAAAGGTTTCTTCAAAACTACGCGTGGTGTTGCGCATTGTAAGAGTCTAACAGGCCATTCACTAGTAAGAGTCAGAAAAACATCACGGGGTGGTGTGAAACGGAGGACCTGAATTAGGATAGGCACTGTGTGGCAATGTAGGATGGAGAAAATCACCACGGGTTAGTCAGAATCGGGAGGTCAGGAAGCATGCCCTCCCAATGTAGGATAGGATTCTGAAAAACAACTGTGGGTGGTGCGCAATGTAAGGGTTTCTAACAGGCCATTCACTAATAGGAGTGAGAAAAACATCACGGGGTGGTGTGAATTGGAGGGCCTGAATTACAATAAGCAGTGAGTGACAATGTAGGATATAACAAATCACCATGGGTTGTTCAGCATGGGGAGGTTAAGCAACATGCGGTGGCAATGTTTCTTAGGTTTCTGAAAAACGTAGCAGGCTGGTGCGCATTGTAAAGGTTTCTAACAGGCCATTAACTAGTAGGAGTGAGAAAAACATCACGGGGTGGTGTTAATCGGAGGGCCAGAATCAGGATAGGCAGTGAGTGGCAATGAAGGATGGAGAAAAGCACCACGGGGTGGTCAGCATGGGGAGGTCAGGAAACATGTGGTGGCAATGTAGGATAGGTTTATGAAAAACATGGCGGGGTGGTGCACATTATAAGGGTTTCTAACAGGCCAATCACTAGTAGGAGTGTGAAAAACATCATGGGGTGGTGTGAATCGGAGGGCCTGAATTTGATTAGGCAGTGAGTTGCATTGTAGGATCTAGCAAAGCAAGACAGGGCGGTGAGCATGTGGAGTCAGGAAACATGAAGTGGCAATGTAGGATAGGTTTCTGAAAAACATGGTGGGGTGGTGCGCATTGTAAGGGTGTCTAAAAGGCAATTCACTAGTAGGAGTTAGAAAAACAGAATGGGGTGGTGTGAATCGGAGGACCTGAATTAGGATATGCAGGGAGTAGCAATGTAGGAGGGAGAAAAGCACCACAGGGTGGTCAGCATGGGGAGGTCAGGAAAAATCCGTTGGCCATGTAGGATAGGTTTATGAAAAACATCTCAGGGTAGTGCGCATTTTAAGGGTTTCTAAGAGGCCATTCACTAGTAGGAGTGAGAAAAACATCACGGGGTGGTGTGAATCGGAGGGCCTGATATAGGATAGGAGAGAGTGGCAATGTAGGTTGGAGAAAAACACCACGGGATTGTCAGCATGGGGAGGTCAGGAGACATGCGGTGGCAATGTAGGATAGGTTTCTGAAAACCATCGCGGTGTGTTGAGCATTGTAAGGGTTTCCAACAGTCCATTCACTAGTAGGAGTGAGAAAAACATCATGGGGTGGTGTGAATCGGAGGGACTTAATTAGGATAGGCAGTGAGTGGCAATGTAGGACGGAGAAGCACAACGGGGTGGTCAGCATGGTGAGTTCAGGAAATATATGGTGGTAAAGTAGGATAGGTTTCTGAAAAACATCGGTGGGTGGTGCGCATTGTAAGGGTTTCTAACAGGCCATTCACTAGTAGGAGTGAGAAAAACATCACAGGGTGGTGTGAATCGGAGGGCCTGAATTAGAATAGTCATTGAGTGGCAAGGTTGGATGGAGAAAAGCACCACGGGTTACTCAGCATGAGGAGGTTAGGAAAGATCCAATGGCAATGTAGGATAGGTTTCTGAAAAACATCAAGAGGTGGTGTGCATTGTAAGGTTTTCCAACAACCATTCACTAGTAGGAGTGAGAAAAACATCATGGGGTGGTGTGAATCGCAGGGCCTGAATTTCAATAGGCAGTGAGAGGCAATGTAGGATCTAGAAAAGAAAGACGGGGCGGTGAGCATGGGGAGGTCAGGAAACATGAAGTGGCAATGTAGAATAGGTTTCTGAAAAACATGGCGGAGTGGTGTGAATTGTAAGGGTTTATAACATGCCATTCACTAGTAGGAGTGAGAAAAAGAGAATGGGGTGGTGTGAATCGGAGGACCTGAATTAGGATAGGCAGTGAGTAGCAATGTAGGATGGAGAAAAGCACCACAGGGTGTTCAGCATGGGGAGGTCAGGAAACATGCGGTGGCAATGTAGGATAGGTTTCTGAAAACCATCGCGGTGTGTTGAGCATTGTAAGGTTTTCCAACAGCCATTCACTAGTAGGAGTGAGAAAAACATCATGGGGTGGTGTGAATCGGAGGGCCATAATTAGGATAGGCAGTGAGTAGCAATGTAGGATGGGGAAAAGCACCACGGGGTGGTCAGCATGGGGAGGTCAGGAAACATGCGGTGGCGATGTAGGATCCGTTTCTGAAAAACATGGCGGGCTGGTGCACATTGTAAGTGTTTCTAACAGGCCATTCACTAGTAGGAGTGAGAAAAACAGAATGGGGTGGTGTGAATCGGAGGGCCTGAATTTGATTAGGCAGTGAGTTGCATTGTAGGATCTAGCAAAGCAAGACAGGGCGGTGAGCATGTGGAGTCAGGAAACATGAAGTGGCAATGTAGGATAGGTTTCTGAAAAACATGGTGAGGTGGAGTGCATTGTAAGGGTTTCTAAAAGGCAATTCACTACTAGGAGTGAGAAAAACAGAATGGGGTGGTGTGAATCGGAGGACCTGAATTAGGATAGGCAGGGAGTAGCAATGTAGGATGGAGAAAAGCACCACAGGGTGGTCAGCATGGGGAGGTCAGGAAAAATCCTTTGGCCATGTAGGATAGGTTTCTGAAAAACATCTCAGGGTGGTGCGCATTGTAAAGGTTTCTAAGAGGCCATTCACTAGTAGGAGTGAGAAAAACATCACGGGGTGGTGTGAATCGGAGGGCCTGATATATGATAGAAGAGAGTGGCAATGTAGGATGGAGAAAAACACCACGGGATGGTCAGCATGGGGAGGTCAGGAGACATGCGGTGGCAATGTAGGATAGGTTTCTGAAAACCATCGCGGTGTGTTGACCATTGTAAGGGTTTCCAACAGTCCATTCACTAGTAGGAGTGAGAAAAACATCATGGGGTGGTGTGAATCGGAGGGACTTAATTAGGATAGGCAGTGAGTGTCAATGTAGGACGGAGAAGCACAACGGGGTGGTCAGCATGGTGAGTTCAGGAAATACGTGGTGGTAAAGTAGGATAGGTTTCTGAAAAACATCGGTGGGTGGTGCTCTTTGTAAGGGTTTCTAACAGGCCATTCACTAGAAGGGGTGAGAAAAACATCATGGGGTGGTGTGATTCGGAGGGCCTGAATTAGAATAGGAATTGAGTGGCAATGTAGGATGGAGAAAAGCTCCACGGGTTATTCAGCATGAGGAGTTTAGGAAACATGTGGTGGCAATGTAGGATAGGATTCTGAAAAGCATCAAGAGGTGATGCACATTGTAAGGGTTTCTAACATGCCATTCACTAGTAGGAGTGAGAAAAACATCATGGGGTGGTGTGAATCGCAGGGCCTGAATTAGATTAGGCAGTGAGTGGCAATGAAGGATCTAGCAAACAAGACGGGGTGGTGAGCATGGGGAGTTGAGGAAACATGAAGTGGCAATGTAGGATAGATTTCTGAAAAACATCGCGGGGTGGTGCGCATTTTAAGGGTTTCTAACAGGCCATTCACTAGTAGCAGTGAGAAAATCATCACGGAGTGATGTGAATATTAAGGCCTGACTTAGGATAGGCAGTGAGTGGCAATGTAGGATGGAGAAAAGCACCACGGGATTGTCAGCATGGGGAGGTCAGGAAACATGCGGTGGCAATGTAGGATAGGTTTCTGAAAACCATCCCGGTGTGGTGCGCATTGCAAGGGTTTCTAACAGGCCATTCACTAGTAGGAGTGAGAAAAACATCATGTGGTGGTGTGAATCGGAGGGCCTGAATTTGATTAGACAGTGAGTGGCAGTGTAGGATCTAGCAAACAAGACGGGGCGGTGAGCATGGGGAGGTCAGAAAACATGAAGTGGCAATGTAGGAAAGGTTTTTTCAAAACTACGCATGGTGTTGCGCATTGTAAGAGGATAACAGGCCATTCACTAGTAAGAGTCAGAAAAACATCACGGGGTGGTGTGAATCGGAGGACCTGAATTAGGATAGGCACTGTGTGGCAATGTAGGATGGAGAAAATCACCACGGGTTAGTCAGAATCGGGAGGTCAGGAAGCATGCCCTGCCAATGTAGGATAGGATTCTGAAAAACATCTGTGGGTGGTGCGCAATGTAAGGGTTTTTAACAGGCCATTCACTAGTAGGAGTGAGAAAAACATCACGGGGTGGTGTGAATTGGAGGGCCTGAATTACAATAAGCAGTGAGTGACAATGTAGGATATAACAAATCACCATGGGTTGTTCAGGATGGGGAGGTTAGGCAACATGCGGTGGCAATGTTTTTTAGGTTTCTGAAAAACGTAGCGGGCTGGTGCGCATTGTAAAGTTTTCTAACAGGCCATTCACTAGTAGGAGTGAGAAAAACATCACGGGGTGGTTGGAATCGGAGGGCCAGAATCAGGATAGGCAGTGAGTGGCAATGTAGGATGGAGAAAAGTACCACAGGGTAGTCAGCATGGGGACGTCAGGAAACATGCGGTGGCAATGTAGGATAGGTTATTGAAAAGCATCGCGGGGTGGTGCGCATTGTAAGTGTTTCTAACTAGCCATTCACTATTAGGAGTGAGAAAAACATCATGGGGTAGTGTGAATTGGAGGGCCTGAATTAGATATGGCAGTGAGTGGCAATGTAGGATCTAGCAAAGCAAGACGGGACGGTGAGCATGAGGAGATCACGAAACGTTAAGTGGCAATGTAGGATATGTTTCTGAAAAACATGGCTGTGTGGTGCGCATTGTAACGATTTCTAACAGGCCATTCACTAGTAGCAGTGAGACAATCATCACGGAGTGATGTGAATATGAAGGCCTGAATTAGGATAGGCAGTGAGTGGCAATGTAGGATGGAGAAAAGCACCACGGGGTGGTCAGCATGGGGAGGTCAGGAAACATGCGGTGAGAATGTAGGATAGGTTTGTGAAAACCATCGCGGTGTGTTGAGCATTGTAAGGTTTTCCAACAGTCCATTCACTAGTAGGAGTGAGAAAAACATCATGGGGTGGTGTGAATCGGAGGGCCATAATTAGGATAGGCAGTGAGTAGCAATGTAGGATGGGGAAAAGCACCACGGGGTGGTCAGCATGGGGAGGTCAGGAAACATGCGGTGGCGATGTAGGATCCGTTTCTGAAAAACATGGCGGGCTGGTGCACATTGTAAGTGTTTCTAACAGGCCATTCACTAGTAGGAGTGAGAAAAACAGAATGGGGTGGTGTGAATCGGAGGGCCTGAATTTGATTAGGCAGTGAGTTGCATTGTAGGATCTAGCAAAGCAAGAAAGGGCGGTGAGCATGTGGAGTCAAGAAACATGAAGTGGCAATGTAGGATAGGTTTCTGAAAAACATGGTGAGGTGGAGCGCATTGTAAGGGTTTCTAAAAGGCAATTCACTACTAGGAGTGAGAAAAACAGAATGGGGTGGTGTGAATCGGAGGACCTGAATTAGGATAGGCAGGGAGTAGCAATGTAGGATGGAGAAAAGCACCACAGGGTGGTCAGCATGGGGAGGTCAGGAAAAATCCGTTGGCCATGTGGGATAGGTTTCTGAAAAACATCACAGGGTGGTGCGCATTGTAAGGGTTTCTAAGAGGCCATTCACTAGTAGGAGTGAGAAAAACATCACGGGGTGGTGTGAATCGGAGGGCCTGATATAGGATAGGAGAGAGTGGCAATGTAGGATGGAGAAAAACACCACGGGATGGTCAGCATGGGGAGGTCAGGAGACATGCGGTGGCAATGTAGGATAGGTTTCTGAAAACCATCGCTTTATGTTGACCATTGTAAGGGTTTCCAACAGTCCATTCACTAGTAGGAGTGAGAAAAACATCATGGGGTGGTGTGAATCGGAGGGACTTAATTAGGATAGGCAGTGAGTGTCAATGTAGGACGGAGAAGCACAACAGGGTGGTCAGCATGGTGAGTTCAGGAAATACGTGGTGGTAAAGTAGGATAGGTTTCTGAAAAACATCGGTGGGTGGTGCGCATTGTAAGGGTTTCTAAAAGGCCATTCACTAGAAGGGGTGAGAAAAACATCACGGGGTGGTGTGATTCGGAGGGCCTGAATTAGAATAGGCATTGAATGGCAATGTAGGATGGAGAAAAGCTCCACGGGTTATTCAGCTTGAGGAGGTTAGGAAACATGCAGTGGCAATGTAGGATAGGATTCTGAAAAGCATCAAGAGGTGATGCACATTGTAAGGGTTTCTAACATGCCTTTCACTAGTAGGAGTGAGAAAAACATCATGGGGTGGTGTGAATCGCAGGGCCTGAATAAGATTAGGCAGTGAGTGGCAATGAAGGATCTAGCAAACAAGACGGGGTGGTGAGCATGGGGAGTTGAGGAAACATGAAGTGGCAATGTAGGATAGATTTCTGAAAAACATCGCGTGGTGGTGCGCATTTTAAGGGTTTCTAACAGGGCATTCACTAGTAGCAGTGAGACAATCATCACGGAGTGATGTGAATATTAAGGCCTGACTTAGGATAGGCAGTGAGTAGCAATGTAGGATGGGGAAAAGCACCACGGGGTGGTCAGCATGGGGAGGTCAGGAAACATGTGGTGGCAATGTAGGATAGGTTTATGAAAAACATGGCGAGGTGGTGCACATTATAAGGGTTTTTAACAGGCCACTCACTAGTAGGAGTGTGAAAAACATCATGGGCTGGTGTGAATCGGAGGGCCTGAATTTGATTAGGCAGTGAGTTGCATTGTAGGATCTAGCAAAGCAAGACAGGGCGGTGAGCATGTGGAGTCAGGAAACATGAAGTGGCAATGTAGGATAGGTTTCTGAAAAACATGGTGGGGTGGTGCGCATTGTAAGGGTGTCTAAAAGGCAATTCACTAGTAGGAGTTAGAAAAACAGAATGGGGTGGTGTGAATCGGAGGACCTGAATTAGGATATGCAGGGAGTAGCAATGTAGGATGGAGAAAAGCACCACAGGGTGGTCAGCATGGGGAGGTCAGGAAAAATCCGTTGGCCATGTAGGATAGGTTTATGAAAAACATCTCAGGGTAGTGCGCATTGTAAGGGTTTCTAAGAGGCCATTCACTAGTAGGAGTGAGAAAAACATCACGGGGTGGTGTGAATCGGAGGGCCTGATATAGGATAGGAGAGAGTGGCAATGTAGGATGGAGAAAAACACCACGGGATTGTCAGCATGGGGAGGTCAGGAGACATGCGGTGGCAATGTAGGATAGGTTTCTGAAAACCATCGCGGTATGTTGAGCATTGTAAGGGTTTCCAACAGTCCATTCACTAGTAGGAGTGAGAAAAATATCATGGGGTGGTGTGAATCGGAGGGACTTAATTAGGATAGGCAGTGAGTGGCAATGTAGGACGGAGAAGCACAACGGGGTGGTCAGCATGGTGAGTTCAGGAAATATGTGGTGGTAAAGTAGGATAGGTATCTGAAAAACATCGGGGGGTTGTGCGCATTGTAAGGGTTTCTATCAGGCCATTCACTAGTAGGAGTGAGAAAAACATCACAGGGTGGTGTGAATCGGAGGGCCTGAATTAGAATAGTCATTGAGTGGCAAGGTTGGATGGAGAAAAGCACCACGGGTTACTCAGCATGAGGAGGTTAGGAAAGATCCAATGGCAATGTAGGATAGGTTTCTGAAAAACATCAAGAGGTGGTGTGCATTGTAAGGGTTTCTAACAGGTCATTCACTAGTAGGAGTGAGAAAAACTTCATGGGGTGGTGTGAATCGCAGGGCCTGAATTTCAATAGGCAGTGAGTGGCAATGTAGGATCTAGAAAGAAAAACGGGGCGGTGAGCATGGGGAGGTCAGGAAACATGAAGTGGCAATGTAGAATAGGTTTCTGAAAAACATGGCGGAGTGGTGTGAATTGTAAGGGTTTATAACATGCCATTCACTAGTAGGAGTGAGAAAAAGAGAATGGGGTGGTGTGAATCGGAGGACCTGAATTAGGATAGGCAGTGAGTAGCAATGTAGGATGGAGAAAAGCACCACAGGGTGTTCAGCATGGGGAGGTCAGGAAAAATCCTTTGGCCATGTAGGATAGGTTTCTGAAAAACATCTCAGGGTGGTGCGCATTGTAAGGGTTTCTAAGAGGCCATTCACTAGTAGGAGTGAGAAAAACATCATGGGGTGGTGTGAATCGGAGGGCCTGATATAGGATAGCAGAGAGTGGCAATGTAGGATGGAGAAAAACACCACGGGATGGTCAGCATGGGGATGTCAGGAGACATGCGGTGGCAATGTAGGATAGGTTTCTGAAAACCATCGCGGTGTGTTGACCATTGTAAGGGTTTCCAACAGTCCATTCACTAGTAGGAGTGAGAAAAACATCATGGGGTGGTGTGAATCGGAGGGACTTAATTAGGATAGGCAGTGAGTGTCAATGTAGGACGGAGAAGCACAACGGGGTGGTCAGCATGGTGAGTTCAGGAAATACGTGGTGGTAAAGTAGGATAGGTTTCTGAAAAACATCGGTGGGTGGTGCGCATTGTAAGGGTTTCTAAAAGGCCATTCACTAGAAGGGGTGAGAAAAACATCACGGGGTGGTGTGATTCGGAGGGCCTGAATTAGAATAGGCATTGAATGGCAATGTAGGATGGAGAAAAGCTCCACGGGTTATTCAGCTTGAGGAGGTTAGGAAACATGCAGTGGCAATGTAGGATAGGATTCTGAAAAGCATCAAGAGGTGATGCACATTGTAAGGGTTTCTAACATGCCTTTCACTAGTAGGAGTGAGAAAAACATCATGGGGTGGTGTGAATCGCAGGGCCTGAATTAGATTAGGCAGTGAGTGGCAATGAAGGATCTAGCAAACAAGACGGGGTGGTGAGCATGGGGAGTTGAGGAAACATGAAGTGGCAATGTAGGATAGATTTCTGAAAAACATCGCGTGGTGGTGCGCATTTTAAGGGTTTCTAACAGGGCATTCACTAGTAGCAGTGAGACAATCATCACGGAGTGATGTGAATATTAAGGCCTGACTTAGGATAGGCAGTGAGTAGCAATGTAGGATGGGGAAAAGCACCACGGGGTGGTCAGCATGGGGAGGTCAGGAAACATGTGGTGGCAATGTAGGATAGGTTTATGAAAAACATGGCGAGGTGGTGCACATTATAAGGGTTTTTAACAGGCCACTCACTAGTAGGAGTGTGAAAAACATCATGGGCTGGTGTGAATCGGAGGGCCTGAATTTGATTAGGCAGTGAGTTGCATTGTAGGATCTAGCAAAGCAAGACAGGGCGGTGAGCATGTGGAGTCAGGAAACATGAAGTGGCAATGTAGGATAGGTTTCTGAAAAACATGGTGGGGTGGTGCGCATTGTAAGGGTGTCTAAAAGGCAATTCACTGGTAGGAGTTAGAAAAACAGAATGGGGTGGTGTGAATCGGAGGACCTGAATTAGGATATGCAGGGAGTAGCAATGTAGGATGGAGAAAAGCACCACAGGGTGGTCAGCATGGGGAGGTCAGGAAAAATCCGTTGGCCATGTAGGATAGGTTTATGAAAAACATCTCAGGGTAGTGCGCATTGTAAGGGTTTCTAAGAGGCCATTCACTAGTAGGAGTGAGAAAAACATCACGGGGTGGTGTGAATCGGAGGGCCTGATATAGGATAGGAGAGAGTGGCAATGTAGGATGGAGAAAAACACCACGGGATTGTCAGCATGGGGAGGTCAGGAGACATGCGGTGGCAATGTAGGATAGGTTTCTGAAAACCATCGCGGTATGTTGAGCATTGTAAGGGTTTCCAACAGTCCATTCACTAGTAGGAGTGAGAAAAATATCATGGGGTGGTGTGAATCGGAGGGACTTAATTAGGATAGGCAGTGAGTGGCAATGTAGGAAGGAGAAGCACAACGGGGTGGTCAGCATGGTGAGTTCAGGAAATATGTGGTGGTAAAGTAGGATAGGTATCTGAAAAACATCGGGGGGTGGTGCGCATTGTAAGGGTTTCTAACAGGCCATTCACTAGTAGGAGTGAGAAAAACATCACAGGGTGGTGTGAATCGGAGGGCCTGAATTAGAATAGTCATTGAGTGGCAAGGTTGGATGGAGAAAAGCACCACGGGTTACTCAGCATGAGGAGGTTAGGAAAGATCCAATGGCAATGTAGGATAGGTTTCTGAAAAACATCAAGAGGTGGTGTGCATTGTAAGGGTTTCTAACAGGCCATTCACTAGTAGGAGTGAGAAAAACTTCATGGGGTGGTGTGAATCGCAGGGCCTGAATTTCAATAGGCAGTGAGTGGCAATGTAGGATCTAGAAAGAAAGACGGGGCGGTGAGCATGGGGAGGTCAGGAACCATGAAGTGGCAATGTAGAATAGGTTTCTGAAAAACATGGCGGAGTGGTGTGAATTGTAAGGGTTTATAACATGCCATTCACTAGTAGGAGTGAGAAAAAGAGAATGGGGTGGTGTGAATCGGAGGACCTGAATTAGGATAGGCAGTGAGTAGCAATGTAGGATGGAGAAAAGCACCACAGGGTGTTCAGCATGGGGAGGTCAGGAAAAATCCTTTGGCCATGTAGGATAGGTTTCTGAAAAACATCTCAGGGTGGTGCGCATTGTAAGGGTTTCTAAGAGGCCATTCACTAGTAGGAGTGAGAAAAACATCATGGGGTGGTGTGAATCGGAGGGCCTGATATAGGATAGGAGAGAGTGGCAATGTAGGATGGAGAAAAACACCACGGGATGGTCAGCATGGGGAGGTCAGGAGACATGCGGTGGCAATGTAGGATAGGTTTCTGAAAACCATCGCGGTGTGTTGACCATTGTAAGGGTTTCCAACAGTCCATTCACTAGTAGGAGTGAGAAAAACATCATGGGGTGGTGTGAATCGGAGGGACTTAATTAGGATAGGCAGTGAGTGTCAATGTAGGACGGAGAAGCACAACGGGGTGGTCAGCATGGTGAGTTCAGGAAATACGTGGTGGTAAAGTAGGATAGGTTTCTGAAAAACATTGGTGGGTGGTGCGCATTGTAAGGGTTTCTAAAAGGCCATTCACTAGAAGGGGTGAGAAAAACATCACGGGGTGGTGTGATTCAGAGGGCCTGAATTAGAATAGGCATTGAGTGGCAATGTAGGATGGAGAAAAGCTCCACGGGTTATTCAGCTTGAGGAGGTTAGGAAACATGCAGTGGCAATGTAGGATAGGATTCTAAAAAGCATCAAGAGGTGATGCACATTGTAAGGGTTTCTAACATGCCATTCACTAGTAGGAATGAGAAAAACATCATGGGGTGGTGTGAATCGCAGGGCCTGAATTAGATTAGGCAGTGAGTGGCAATGAAGGATCTAGCAAACAAGACGGGGTGGTGAGCATGGGGAGTTGAGGAAACATGAAGTGGCAATGTAGGATAGATTTCTGAAAAACATCGCGGGGTGGTGCGCATTTTAAGGGTTTCTAACAGGCCATTCACTAGTAGCAGTGAGACAATCATCACAGAGTGATGTGAATATTAAGGCCTGACTTAGGATAGGCAGTGAGTGGCAATGTAGGATGGAGAAAAGCACCACGGGATGGTCAGCATGTGGAGGTCAGGAAACATGCGGTGGCAATGTAGGGCAGGTTTCTGAAAACCATCGCGCTGTGTTGAGCATTGTAAGGTTTTCCAACAGTCCATTCACTAGTAGGAGTGAGAAAAACATCATGGGGTGGTGTGAATCGGAGGGCCTTAATTAGGATAGGCAGTGAGTAGCAATGTAGGATGGGCAAAAGCACCACAGGGTGTTCAGCATGGGGAGGTCAGGAAACATGCGGTAGCAATGTAGGATAGTTTTCTGAAAAACATCGCGGGGTGGTGTGCATTGTAAGGGTTTCTAAATGGCCATTCACAAGTAGGAGTGTGAAAAACATCATGGGGTGGTGTGAATAGGAGGGCCTTAATTTGATTAGGCAGTGAGTGGCAGTGTATGATCTAGCAAAGCAAGACTGGGCTGTGAGCATGTGGAGGTCAGGAAAAATGAAGTGGCAATTTGGATAGGTTTCTGAAAAACATCTCTGAGTGGTGCGCCTTGTAAGGGTTTCTAACAGGCCATTCACTAATAGGAGTGAGAAAAACATCACGGGGTGGTGTGAATCGAGTGGCCTGTATTAGGATAGGAAGTGAGTGGCAATGTAGGATCTAGCAAAGCAAGACGGCGCGGTGAGCATGGGGAGGTCAGGAAACATGAAGTGGCAATGAAGGATAGGTTTCGGAAAAACATGGTGGGGTGGTGGGCATTGTAAGGTTTTCTAAAAGGCAATTCACTAGTACGAGTGAGAAAAACATCACAGGGTGGTGTGAATCGAAGGACCTGAATTAGGATATGCAGTTTGTAGCAATGTAGGACGGAGATAAGCACCACATGGTGGTCAGCATGGGAAGGTTAGGAAACATGCGGTGGCCATGTAGGATAGGTTTCTGAAAGACATCTCAGGGTCGTGCACATTGTAAGGGTTTAAGAGGCCATTCACTAGTAGGAGTGAGAAAAACATCACGGGGTGGTGTGAATCCGTTTACCTGAATTAGGATAGGCAGTGAGTAGCAATGTAGGATGGAGAAAAGCACCACGGGATGGTCAGCACGGGGAGTTCATTAAACATCCTGTGGCCAGGTAAGATAGGTTTCTGAAAAACATCTCAATGTGGTGCGCATTGTAAGGGTTTCTAACATGCCATTCACTAGAAAGAGTGAGAAAAACATCACGGGGTGGTGTGAATCGGAGGGCCTGAATTAGAATAGGTATTGAGTGGCAATGTAGGATGGAGAAAACACCACGGGTTATTAAGAATGAAGAGGTTAGGAAACATGCGGTGGCAATGTAGGATAGGTTTCTGAAAAACAGCAAGAGGTGGTGTGCATTGTAAGGGTTTCTAACAGGCCATTCACTAGTAGGAGTGAGAAAAACATCATGGGGTGGTGTGAATCGCAGGGCCTGAATTAGATTAGGCAGTGAGTGGCAATTTAGGATTGAGCAAATCAAGACAAGGCGGTGAGCATGGGGAGATCAGGATACAGGAAGTGGCAGTATAGGATAGGTTTCGGAAAAACATGGCGGGGTTGTGCGCATTGTAAGTGTTTCTAACAGGGCATTCACTAGTAGGAGTGAGAAAAACAGAACGGGTTGATGTGAATCGGAGGACCTGAATTGGGAGAGGCAGTGAGTAGCAATGTAGGATGGAGAAAAGCACCACAGGGTGGTCAGCATGGGGAGGTCAGGAAATATCCGGTGGCCATGTAGAATAGGTTTCTGAAAAACATCTAAGGGTGGTGCGCATTGTAAGGGATTCTGACAGGCCATTCACTAGTAGGAGGGAGAAAAACATCCCGCGGTGTTGAGAATTGGAGGGCCTGAATTAGAATAGGAATTGAGTGGCAATGTAGGATGGAGAAAAGCACCACGGTTTATTCAGCATGAGGAGGTCAGGAAACATGCGGTGGCAATGTATGATAGGTTTCAGAAAAACATCGCGGGGTGGTCCGCATTGTAAGGTTTTCGAACAGAACATTCCCTAGTAGGAGTGAGAAAAACATCATGGGGTGGTGAGAATCTGAGGGCCTGAATTAGGATAGGCAGTGAGTGGCAATGAAGGATGGAGAAAAGCACCACGGGGTGTTCAGCATGGGGAGATCTGGATACATGAAGTTGCAATGTAGGATAGGTTTCTTCAAAACATCGCGTGGTGGTGCGCATTGTAAGGGTTTCTAACAGGCCATTCACTAGTAGGAGTGAGAAAAACATCATGGGGTGGTGTGAATCAGAGGGCCTGAATTACAATAGGCAGTGAGTGACAATGTAGGATACAGAAAATCACCAAGGGTTGGTCAGCATGGGGAGGTTAGCAAACATGCGGTGGCAATGTTTCATTAGTTTCTGAAAAACATAGCGGGCTGGTGCGCATTGTAAAGGTTTCTAACAGGCCATTCACTAGTAGGAGTGAGAAAAACATCACGGGTGGTGTGAATCGGAGGGCCAGAATCAGGATAGGCAGTGAGTCACAATGGAGGATGGAGAAAAGCACCACGGGGTGGTCAGCATGGGGAGGTCAGGAAACATGTGGTGGCAGTGTAGGATAGGTTTCTGAAAAACATCGTGGGGTGGTGCGCATTGTAAGGTTTCTAACAGGCCATTCACTATTAGGAGTGAGAAAAACATCATGGGGTGGTGTGAATTGGAGGGCATGAATTAGATATGGCAGTGAGTGGCTATGTAGGATCTAGCAAAGCAAGACCGGGCGGTGAGCATGGGGAGGTCAGGAAACATGAAGTGGCAATGTAGGATAGGTTTCTGAAAAACATGGTGGGGTGGTGCACATTGTAAGGGTTTCTAACAGGCCATTCACTAGTAGGAGTGAGAAAAACAGAATGGGGTGGTGTGAATCGGAGGACCTGAATTACGATAGGCAGTGAGTGGCATTGTACGATGGAGAAAAGCACCACGGCTGGTCAGCATGGTGAGTTCAGGAAACATCCGGTGGCAAGGTAGGATAGGTTTCTGAAAAACATCTCAAGGTGGTGCGCATTGTAAGGGTTTCTAAGAGGACATTCACTAATAGGAGTGAGAAAAACATCACAGGGTGGTGTGAATCGGAGTGCCTGATATAGAATAGGAGTGAGTTTCAAAGTAGGATTTAGAAAAGCACCACGGGGTGGTCAGCAAGGTGAGTTCAGGAAACATGCGGTGGTAAAGTAGGATACGTTTCTGAAAAACATCACGGGGTGGTGCGCATGTAAGGGCTTCTAACAGGCGATTCACTAGTAGGAGTGAGAAAAACATCACGTGGTGGTTTGAATCGGAGAGCCTGATTTAGAATAGGCATTGAGTGGCAATGTATGATGGAGAAAAGCAAGACGGGATGTTTAGCATGGGGAGGTCAGGAAACATGCAGTTTAAATGTAGGATAGGTTTCTCAAAAACATTGCAGGGTGGTGTGCATTGTAAGTGTTTCTAACAGGCCATTCCCTAGAAAGAGTGAGAAAAACATCACGGGGTGGTGTGAATCGCAAGGCCTGAATTAGAATAGGCATTGAGTGGCAATGTACGATGGAGAAAACACCACGGGTTATTCAGAATGAGGAGGTTAGGAAACATGAGGTGTAAATTTAGGATAGATTTCTGAAAAACAGTAAGAGGTGGTGCGCATTGTAAGGGTTTCTAACAGGCGATTCACTAGTAGGAGTGAGAAAAACATTATGGGGTTGTGTGAATCGCAGGGCCTGAAGAAGATTAGGCTGTGAGTGGCAATGTAGGATCGAGGAAATCAAGACAAGGCGGTGAGCATGGGGAGATCAGGATACATGAAGTGGCAATGTAGGATAGGTTTCTAAAAAACATGGCGGGGTGGTGCACATTGTAAGTGTTTCTAACAGGCCATTCACTAGTAGGAGTGAGAAAAACAGAACGGGTTGATGTGAATCGGAGGACCTAAATTGGGAGAGGCAGTGAGTAGCAAAGTAGGATGGAGAAAAGCACCACAGGGTGGTCAGCATGGGGAGGTCAGGAAATATATGGTGGCCATGTAGGATAGGTTTCTGAAAAACTTCTAAGTGTGGTGTGCATTGTAAGGGTTTCTAACAGGCCATTCACCAGTAGGAGTGAGAAAAACATGATGGGGTGGTGTGAATCGGAGGGCCTGAATTAGATTAGGTAGTGAGTGGCAGTGTAGGATCTAGCAAAGCAAGACGGGGCCGTGAGCATGTGGAGGTCTGGAAACATGAAGTGGCAATGTAGGATAGGTTTTTGAAAAATATCTCTGGGTGGTGCGCATTGTAAGGTATTCTGACAGGCCATTCACTAGTAGGAGGGAGAAAAACATCAAGGGGTGGTGTGATTCGGAGGACCTGAATTAGGAGAGGCAGTGAGTGGCAATGTAGGATGGAGAAGCACAACGGGGTGGTCAGCACGCGGAGGTCAGGAAACATGCAGTTTCAATGTAGCATACGTTTGTGAAAAACATAGCGGGGTGGTCACATTGTAAGGGTTTCTAACAGGCCATTCACTAGTAGGAGTGAGAAAAACAGAACGGGTTGATGTGAATCGGAGGACCTGAATTGGGAGAGGCAGTGAGTTGCAATGTAGGATAGAGAAAAGCACCACAGGATGGTCAGCATGGGGAGGTCAGGAAACATGCGGTGGCCATGTTGGATAGGTTTCTGAAAAACATCTCAGGGTCGTGCACATTGTAAGGGTTTAAGAGGCCATTCACTAGTAGGAGTGAGAAAAACATCATGGGGTGGGTTGAATCGGAGGGCCTGAATAAGGATAGGCAGTGAGTGGCAATGTAGGATGGAGAAAAGCACCACGGTTTATTCAGCATGAGGAGGTCAGGAAACATGCGGTGGCAATGTATGATAGGTTTCAGAAAAACATCGCGGGATGGTGCGCATTG
This sequence comes from Cavia porcellus, assembly GCF_034190915.1. Classification (NCBI taxonomy): domain Eukaryota; kingdom Metazoa; phylum Chordata; class Mammalia; order Rodentia; family Caviidae; genus Cavia; species Cavia porcellus. The sequence continues at coordinate 9,504,646 of NW_026947518.1, forward strand.
TAAGGTTTTCTAACAGGCTATTCAATAGTAGAAGTGAGAAAAACATCACGGGGTGGTGTGAATCGGAGGGACCGAATTACAATAGGCAGTGAGTGACAATGTAGGATACAGAAAATCACCACGGGTTGGTCATTATGGGGAGGTTAGGAAATATGTGGTGGCATTGTTTCATAGGTTTCTGATAAACATAGCAGGCATGTGTGCATTGTAAATGTTTTTAACATGCCATTCATTAGTAGGAATGAGAAAAACATCATGGGGGCCAATATTAGGATAGGGAGTGAGTGGCAATGTAGGATGGAGAAAAGTACCACGGGGTTGTCAGCATGGGGAGGTCAGGAAACATGCACTGGCATTGTAGGATAGGTTTCTGAAAAACATCGAGGGGTGGTGCACATTATAAGGGTTTCTAACAGGTCACTCACTATTAGGAGTGAGAAAAACAGAATGGGATGGTGTGAATCGCAGCGCCTGATATAGGATAGGAGTGAGTGGCAATGTAGGATGGAGAAAAGCACCACGGGGTGGTCAGCATGGTGAGTTCAGGAAACATGAGGTGGTAAAGTAAGATACGTTTCTGAAAAACATCGCGGGGTGGTGCGCATTTCAAGGGTTTCTAACAGGCCATTCACTAGGTGGAGTGAGAAAAACATCATGGGGTGGTGTGAATCGGAGGGCCTTAATTTGATTAGGCAGTGAGTGGCAGTGTAGGATCTTGCAAAGCAAGACAGGTCGGTGATCATGGGGTGGTCAGGAAACATGAAGTGGAAATATTGGATAAGTTTCTGAAAAACATGGTGGGGCTGTGCACATTGTAAGGGTTTCTAAAACCCATTCACTAGTAGGAGTGAGAAAAACAGAATGGCGTGGTGTGAATCGCAGCGCCTGATATAGGATAGGAGTGAGTGGCAATGTAGGATGGAGAAAAGCACCACGGGGTGGTCAGCATGGTGAGTTCAGGAAACATGAGGTGGTAAAGTAAGATACGTTTCTGAAAAACATCGTGGGGTGGTGCGCATTTCAAGGGTTTCTAACAGGCCATTCACTAGGTGGAGTGAGAAAAACATCACGGGGTGGTGTGAATCAGAGGGCCTGAATTTGATTAGGCAGTGAGTGGCAGTGTAGGATCTAGCAAAGCAAGACGGGGCGGTGAGCATGGGGATGTCAGGAAACATGAAGTGGCAATGTAGGATAGGTTTCTTCAAAACTACGCGTGGTGGTGCGCATTGTAAGAGTTTCTAACAGGCCATTCACTAGTAGGAGTGAGAAAAACATCACGGGGTGGTGTGAATCGGAGGACCTGAATTAGGATAGGCAGTGTGTGGCAATGTAGGATATAGAAAATCACCACAGGGTAGTCAGAATCGGGAGGTCAGGAAACATGCCGTGGCAATGTAGGATAGGATTCTGAAAAACATCTCTGGTTGGTGCCCATTGTAAGGGTTTCTAACAGGCCATTCACTAGTAGGAGTGAGAAAAACATCACGGGGTGGTGTGAATCGGAGGGCCTGAATTACAATAGGCAGTGGGTGACAATGTAGGATACAACAAATCACCACGGGTTGTTCAGTATGGGGAGGTTTGGAAACATGCGGTGGCAATGTTCCATAGGTTTCTGAAAAACATAGCGGGCTGGTGCGCATTGTAAAACTTTCTAACAGGCCATTCACTAGTAGGAGTGGGAAAAAGAGAATGGGCTGGTGTGAATCGGAGGACCTGATTTAGGATAGGCAGTGAGTAGCAATGTAGGATGGAGAAACGCACCACAGGGTGTTCTGCATGGGGAGGTCAGCAAACATGCGGTGGCAATGTAGGATAGTTTTCTGAAAAACATCGCGGGGTTGTGTTCATTGTAAGGGTTTCTAAATGGCCATTCACAAGTAGGAGTGTGAAAAACATCATGGGGTGGTGTGAATAGGAGGGCCTTAATTTGATTAGGCAGTGAGTGGCAGTGTATGATCTAGCAAAGCAAGACGGGGCGGTGAGCATGTGGAGGTCAGGAAACATGAAGTGGAAATGTTGGATAGGTTTCTGAAAAACATCTCTGGGTGGTGCGCATTGTAAGGGTTTCTAACAGGCCATTCACTAGTAGGAGTGAGAAAAACATCACGGGGTGGTGTGAATCGAAGGACCTGAATTAGGATATGCAGTGAATAGCAATGTAGGACGGAGATAAGCACCACAGGCTGGTCAACATGGGAAGGTCAGGAAACATGCGGTGGCCATGTAGGATAGGTTTCTGAAAAACATCTCAGGGTCGTGCACATTGTAAGGGTTTAAGAGGCCATTCACTAGTAGGAGTGAGAAAAACATCACGGGGTGGTGTGAATCAGAGGGCCTGCTATAGGATAGGAGTGAGTGGCAATGTAGGATGGAGAAAAGCACCCAGGGGTGGTCAGCATGGTGAGTTCAGGAAACATGCGGTGGTAAAGTAGGATACGTTTCTGAAAAACATCGCGGGGTGGTGCGCCTTGTATGGGTTTCTAACAGGCGTTGCACTAGTAGGAGTCAGAAAAACATCACGGGGTGGTGTGAATCGGAGGGGTTGAATTAGAATAGGCATTGAGTGGCAATGTAGGATGGAGAAAAGCAAATCAGGGAGGTTAGCATGGGGAGGTCAGGAAACATGCAAATTCAATGTAGGATAGGTTTCTGAAAAACATTGCGGACGGTGTTCATTGTAAGGGTTTCTAACAGGGCATTCACTAGTAGGGGTGAGAAAAACATCACGGGGTGGTGTGATTCGGAGGTCCTGAATTAGAATAGGCATTGAGTGGCAATGTAGGATGGAGAAAAGCTCCACGGGATGGTCAGCATGGGGAGGTCAGGAAACATGCGGTGGCAATGTAGTATAGGTTTCAGAACAACATCACGGGGTGGTGCACATTGTAAGGTTTTCTAACAGGCCATTCAATAGTAGGAGTGATAAAAACAAAATGGGGTGGTGTGAATCAGAGACCCTGAATTACGATAGGCAGTGAGTGGCAATGTAGGATGGAGAAAAGCACCACGGGATGGTCAGTCTGGGGAGGTCAGGAAACATGTGTTGGCAATGTAGCATACATTTGTCAAAAACATAGCAGGATGGTCACATTGTAAGGGTTTCTAACAGGCCATTCACTAGTACGCGTGAGAAAAACATCACGGGGTGGTGTGAATCGGAGGGCCTGAATTACGATAGGCAGTGAGTGGCAATGTAGAATGGGGAAAAGCACCACGGGGTGGTTAGCATGTGGAGGTCAGGAAACATGCGGTGGCAATGTAGGATACGTTTCGAAAAAACATCGAGCGGTGATGCGTATTTTAAGGGTTTCTAACAGGCCATTCACTAGTAGGAGTGAGAAAAACATCACGGGGTGGTGTGAATCCATTTACCTGAATTTGGATAGGCAGCAAGTAGCAATGTAGGATAGAGAAAAGATCCACGGGATGGTCAGCACGGGGAGCTCATTAAACATCCGGTGGCCAGGTAGGATAGGTTTCTGAAAAACATCTGAAGGTGGTGCGAATTGTAAGGGTTTCTAAGAGGACATTCACTAGTAGGAGTGAGAAAAATATCACGGGGTCGTGTGAATCGGAGGGCCTGATATAGGATAGGAGTGAGTGGCAAAGTAGGATTTAGAAAAGCACCATGGGGTGGTCAGCATGGCGAGTTCAGGAAACATGCGGTGGTAAAGTAGGATACGTTTCTGAAAAACATCGCGGGGTGGTGCGCATTGTAAGGGTTTCTAACAGGCGAATCACTAGTAGGAGTGAGAAAATCATCACGTGGTGGTGTGATTCGGAGGGCCTGAATTAGAAAAGGCATTGAGTGGCAATGTAAGATGGAGCAAAGCAAGACGGGGTGGTTAGCATGGGGAGGTCAGGAAACATGCAGTTTAAATGTAGGATAGGTTTCTGAAAAACATTGCAGGGTGGTGTGCATTGTAAGTGTTTCTAACAGGCCATTCACTAGAAAGAGTGAGAAAAACATCACGGGGTGGTGTGAATCGGAGGGCCTGAATTAGAATAGGCATTGAGTGGCAATGTAGGATGGAGAAAACACCAAGAATTATTCAGAATGAGGAGGTTAGGAAACATGCGGTGGCAATGTAGCAAGGGTTCTGAAAAACAGCAAGAGGTGGTGTGCATTGTAAGGGTTTCTAACAGGCCATTCACTAGTAGGAGTGAGAAAAACATCATGGGGTGGTGTGAATCGCAGGGCCTGAATTAGATTAGGCAGTGAGTGGCAATGTAGGATCGAGCAAATCAAGACAAGGTGGTGAGCATGGGGAGATCAGAATACATGAAGTGGCAATATAGGATAGGTTTCTGAAAAACATGGCGGGGTGGTGCGCATTGTAAGTGTTTCTAATAGGCCATTCACTAGTAGGAGTGAGAAAAACAGAACGGGTTGATGTGAATCGGAGGACCTGAATTGGGAGAGGCAGTGAGTAGCAATGTAGGATGGAGAAAAGCACCACAGGATGTTCAGCATGGGGAGGTCAGGAAATATCCGGTGGCCATGTAGGATAGGTTTCTGAAAAACGTCTAAGGGTGGTGCGCATTGTAAGGGTTTCTAACAGGCCATTCACTAGTAGGATTGAGAAAAACATGATGGGGTGGTGTGAATCGGAGGGCCTGAATTTGATTAGGCTGTGAGTGGCGATGAAGAATGGAGAAGAGCACCACGGGGTGTTCAGCATGGGGAGGTCAGGAAACATGTGGTGGCAATGTATGATAGGTTTCAGAAAAACATCGCGGGGTGATGCGCATTGTAAGGTTTTCGAACAGAACATTCACTAGTAGGAGTGAGAAAAACATCATGGGGTGGTGAGAATCTGAGGGCCTGAATTAGGATAGGCAGTGAGTGGCAATGAAGGATGGAGAAAAGCACCACGGGGTGTTCAGCATGGGGAGATCTGGATACATGAAGTTGCAATGTAGGATAGGATTCTGAAAAACACCTCTGGGTGGTGCGCATTGTAAGGGTTTCTAACAGGCCATTCAATAGTAGAAGTGAGAAAAACATCACGGGGTGGTGTGAATCGGAGGGACCGAATTACAATAGGCAGTGAGTGACAATGTAGGATACAGAAAATCACCACGGGTTGGTTATTATGGGGAGGTTAAGAAACATGTGGTGGCATTGTTTCATAGGTTTCTGGTAAACATAGCAGGCATGTGTGCATTGTAAATGTTTTTAACAGGCCATTCATTAGTAGGAGTGAGAAAAACATCACGGGTTGGTGTGAATCGGCGGCCTATATTAGGATAGGGAGTGAGTGGCAATGTAGGATGGAGAAAAGCACCACGGGGTGGTCAGCATGGTGAGTTCAGGAAACATGGGGTGGTAAAGTAAGATACGTTTCTGAAAAACATCGCGGGGTGGTGCGCATTTTAAGGGTTTCTAACAGGCCATTCACTAGGTGGAGTGAGAAAAACATCATGGGGTGGTGTGAATCTGAGGGCCTGAATTTGATTACGCAGTGAGTGGCAGTGTAGGATCTAGCAAAGCAAGACAGGGCGGTGAGCATGGGGATGTCAGGAAACATGAAGTGGCAATGTAGGATAGGTTTCTTCAAAACTACGCGTGGTGGTGCGCATTGTAAGAGTTTCTAACAGGCCACTCACTAGTAGGAGTGAGAAAAACATCACGGGGTGGTGTGAATTGGAGGACCTGAATTAGGATAGGCAGTGTGTGGCAATGTAGGATGGAGAAAATCACCACGGGGTAGTCAGAATCGGGAGGTCAGGAAACATGCCATGGCAATGTAGGATAGGATTCTGAAAAACATCTCTGGGTGGTGCCCATTGTAAGGGTTTCTAACAGGCCATTCACTAGTAGGAGTGAGCAAAACATCACGGGGTGGTGTGAATCGGAGTGCCTGAATTACAATAGGCAGTGGGTGACAATGTAGTATACAACAAATCACCAAGGGTTGTTCAGCATGGGGAGGTTTGGAAACTTGCGGTGGCAATGTTCCATAGGTTTCTGAAAAACATAGCGGGCTGGTGCGCATTGTAAAGGTTTCTAACAGGCCATTCACTAGTAGGAGTGAGAAAAAGAGAATGGGCTGGTGTGAATCGGAGGACCTGATTTAGGATAGGCAGTGAGTAGCAATGTAGGATGGAGAAACGCACCACAGGGTGTTCTGCATGGGGAGGTCAGCAAACATGCGGTGGCAATGTAGGATAGTTTTCTGAAAAACATCGCGGGGTGGTGTGCATTGTAAGGGTTTCTAAATGGCCATTCACAAGTAGGAGTGTGAAAAACATCATGGGGTAGTGTGAATAGGATGGCCTTAATTTGATTAGGCAGTGAGTGGCAGTGTATGATCTAGCAAAGCAAGACGGGGCGGTGAGCATGTGGAGGTCAGGAAACATGAAGTGGCAATGTTGGATAGGTTTCTGAAAAACATCTCTGGGTGGTGCGCATTGTAAGGGTTTCTAACAGGCCATTCACTAGTAGGAGTGTGAAAAACATCACGGGTTGGTGTGAATCGAGTGGCATGTATTAGGATAGGCAGTGAGTGGCAATGTGGTATCTAGCAAAGCAAGACGTGGCGGTGAGCATAGGGAGGTCAGGAAACATGAAGTGGCAATGTAGGATAGGTTTCGGAAAAACATGGCGGGGTGGTGGGCATTGTAAGGTTTTCTAAAAGGCAATTCACTAGTACGAGTGAGAAAAACATCACGGGGTGGTGTGAATCGAAGGACCTGAATTAGGATATGCAGTGAGTAGCAATGTAGGACGGAGATAAGCACCACAGGGTGGTCAGCATGGGAAGGTCAGGAAACATGCGGTGGCCATGTTGGATAGGTTTCTGAAAAACATCTCAGGGTCGTGCACATTGTAAGGGTTTAAGAGGCCATTCACTAGTAGGAGTGAGAAAAACATCACGGGGTGGTGTGAATCAGAGGGCCTGCTATAGGATAGGAGTGAGTGGCAATGTAGGATGGAGAAAAGCACCCAGGGGTGGTCAGCATGGTGAGTTCAGGAAACATGCGGTGGTAAAGTTGGATACGTTTCTGAAAAACATCGCGGGGTGGTGCGCCTTGTATGGGTTTCTAACAGGCGTTGCACTAGTAGGAGTGAGAAAAACATCACGGGGTGGTGTGAATCGGAGGGCTTGAATTAGAATAGGCATTGAGTGGCAATGTAGGATGGAGAAAAGCAAATCAGGGAGGTTAGCATGGGGAGGTCAGGAAACATGCAGTTTCAATGTAGGATAGGTTTCTGAAAAACATTGCAGGGTGGTGTTCATTGTAAGGGTTTCTAACAGGCCATTCACTAGTAGGGGTGAGAAAACCATCACGGGGTGTGTGATTCGGAGGGCCTGAATTAGAATAGGCATTGAGTGGCAATGTAGGATGGAGAAAAGCTCCACGGGTTATTCAGCTTAAGGAGGTTAGGAAACATGCGGTGGCAATGTAGGATAGGATTCTGAAAAGCATCAAGAGGTGATGCGCATTGTAAGGGTTTTTAACATGCCATTCACTAGTAGGAGTGAGAAAAACATCATGGGGTGGTGTGAATCGCAGGGCCTGAATTAGATTAGGCAGTGAGTGTCAATGAAGGATCTAGCAAACAAGATGGGGTGGTGAGCATGGGGAGGTGAGGAAACATGAAGTGGCAATGTAGGATAGATTTCTGAAATACATAGCGGGGTGGTGCGCATTTTAAGAGTTTCTAACAGGCCATTCACTAGTAGCAGTGAGGCAATCATCATGGAGTGATTTGAATATGAAGGCCTCACTTAGGATAGGCAGTGAGTGGCAATGTAGGATGGAGAAAAGCTCCACGGGATGGTCAGCATGGGGAGGTCAGGAAACATGCGGTGGCAGTGTAGTATAGGTTTCAGAACAACATCACGGGGTGGTGCACATTGTAAGGTTTTCTAACAGGCCATTCAATAGTAGAAGTGATAAAAACAAAACGGGGTGGTGTGAATCAGAGACCCTGAATTACGATAGGCAGTGAGTGGCAATGTAGGATGGAGAAAAGCACCACGGGATGGTCAGTCTGGGGAGGTCAGGAAACATGCGTTGGCAATGTAGCATACGTTTGTCAAAAACATAGCAGGGTGGTCACATTGTAAGGGTTTCTAACAGGCCATTCACTAGTACACGTGAGAAAAACATCACGGGGTGGTGTGAATCGGAGGGCCTGAATTATGATAGGCAGTGAGTGGCAATGTAGAATGGGGAAAAGCACCACGGGGTGGTTAGCATGGGGAGGTCAGGAAACATGCGGTGGCAATGTAGGATACGTTTTGAAAAAACATCGAGCGGTGATGCGTATTTTAAGGGTTTCTAACAGGCCATTCACTAGTAGGAGTGAGAAAAACATCACGGGGTGGTGTGAATCCATTTACCTGAATTTGGATAGGCAGTGAGTAGCAATGTAGGATAGAGAAAAGATCCACGGGATGGTCAGCACGGGGAGCTCATTAAACATCCGGTGGCCAGGTAGGATAGGTTTCTGAAAAACATCTGAAGGTGGTGCGCATTGTAAGGGTTTCTAAGAGGACATTCACTAGTAGGAGTGAGAAAAATATCATGGGGTCGTGTGAATCGGAGGGCCTGATATAGGATAGGAGTGAGTGGCAAAGTAGGATTTAGAAAAGCACCACGGGCTGGTCAGCATGGCGAGTTCAGGAAACATGCGGTGGTAAAGTAGGATACGTTTCTGAAAAACATCGCGGGGTGGTGCGCATTGTAAGGGTTTCTAACAGGCGAATCACTAGTAGGAGTGAGAAAATCATCACGTGGTGGTGTGATTCGGAGGGCCTGAATTAGAATAGGCGTTGAGTGGCAATGTAAGCTGAAGCAAAGCAAGACGGGGTGGTTAGCATGGGGAGGTCAGGAAACATGCAGTTTAAATGTAGGATAGGTTTCTGAAAAACATTGCAGGGTGGTGTGCATTGTAAGTGTTTCTAACAGGCCATTCACTAGAAAGAGTGAGAAAAACATCACGGGGTGGTGTGAATTGGAGGGCCTGAATTAGAATAGGCATTGAGTGGCAATGTAGGATGGAGAAATCACCAAGGATTATTCAGAATGAGGAGGTTAGGAAACATGCGGTGGCAATGTAGCATAGGGTTCTGAAAAACAGCAAGAGGTGGTGTGCATTATAAGGGTTTCTAACAGGCCATTCACTAGTAGGAGTGAGAAAAACAGAACGGGTTGATGTGAATCGGAGGACCTGAATTGGGAGAGGCAGTGAGTAGCAATGTAGGATGGAGAAAAGCACCACAGGATGGTCAGCATGGTGAGGTCAGGAAATATCCGGTGGCCATGTAGGATAGGTTTCTGAAAAACGTCTAAGGGTGGTGCGCATTGTAAGGGTTTCTAACAGGCCATTCACTAGTAGGATTGAGAAAAACATGATGGGGTGGTGTGAATCGGAGGGCCTGAATTTGATTAGGCATTGAGTGGCAATGAAGAATGGAGAAAAGCACCACGGGGTGTTCAGCATGGGGAGGTCAGGAAACATGTGGTGGCAATGTATGATAGGTTTCAGAAAAACATTGCGGGGTGGTGCGCATTGTAAGGTTTTCGAACAGAACATTCACTAGTAGGAGTGAGAAAAACATCATGGGGTGGTGAGAATCTGAGGACCTGAATTAGGATAGGCAGTGAGTGGCAATGAAGGATGGAGAAAAGCACCACGGGGTGTTCAGCATGGGGAGATCTGGATACATGAAGTTGCAATGTAGGATAGGATTCTGAAAAACACCTCTGGGTGGTGCGCATTGTAAGGGTTTCTAACAGGCCATTCAATAGTAGAAGTGAGAAAAACATCACGGGGTGGTGTGAATCGGAGGGACCGAATTACAATAGGCAGTGAGTGACAATGTAGGATACAGAAAATCACCACGGGTTGGTTATTATGGGGAGGTTAAGAAACATGTGGTGGCATTGTTTCATAGGTTTCTGGTAAACATAGCAGGCATGTGTGCATTGTAAATGTTTTTAACAGGCCATTCATTAGTAGGAGTGAGAAAAACATCACGGGTTGGTGTGAATCGGCGGCCTATATTAGGATAGGGAGTGAGTGGCAATGTAGGATGGAGAAAAGCACCACGGGGTGGTCAGCATGGTGAGTTCAGGAAACATGGGGTGGTAAAGTAAGATACGTTTCTGAAAAACATCGCGGGGTGGTGCGCATTTCAAGGGTTTCTAACAGGCCATTCACTAGGTGGAGTGAGAAAAACATCATGGGGTGGTGTGAATCTGAGGGCCTGAATTTGATTACGCAGTGAGTGGCAGTGTAGGATCTAGCAAAGCAAGACAGGGCGGTGAGCATGGGGATGTCAGGAAACATGAAGTGGCAATGTTGGATAGGTTTCTGAAAAACATCGCGGGGTGGTGCGCCTTGTATGGGTTTCTAACAGGCGTTGCACTAGTAGGAGTGAGAAAAACATCACGGGGTGGTGTGAATCGGAGGGTTTGAATTAGAATAGGCATTGAGTGGCAATGTAGGATGGAGAAAAGCAAATCAGGGAGGTTAGCATGGGGAGGTCAGGAAACATGCAGTTTCAATGTAGGATAGGTTTCTGAAAAACATTGCGGACGGTGTTCATTGTAAGGGTTTCTAACAGGGCATTCACTAGTAGGGGTGAGAAAAACATCACGGGGTGGTGTGATTCGGAGGTCCTGAATTAGAATAGGCATTGAGTGGCAATGTAGGATGGAGAAAAGCTCCACGGGATGGTCAGCATGGGGAGGTCAGGAAACATGCGGTGGCAATGTAGTATAGGTTTCAGAACAACATCACGGGGTGGTGCACATTGTAAGGTTTTCTAACAGGCCATTCAATAGTAGGAGTGATAAAAACAAAATGGGGTGGTGTGAATCAGAGACCCTGAATTACGATAGGCAGTGAGTGGCAATGTAGGATGGAGAAAAGCACCACGGGATGGTCAGTCTGGGGAGGTCAGGAAACATGTGTTGGCAATGTAGCATACATTTGTCAAAAACATAGCAGGATGGTCACATTGTAAGGGTTTCTAACAGGCCATTCACTAGTACGCGTGAGAAAAACATCACGGGGTGGTGTGAATCGGAGGGCCTGAATTACGATAGGCAGTGAGTGGCAATGTAGAATGGGGAAAAGCACCACGGGGTGGTTAGCATGTGGAGGTCAGGAAACATGCGGTGGCAATGTAGGATACGTTTCGAAAAAACATCGAGCGGTGATGCGTATTTTAAGGGTTTCTAACAGGCCATTCACTAGTAGGAGTGAGAAAAACATCACGGGGTGGTGTGAATCCATTTACCTGAATTTGGATAGGCAGCAAGTAGCAATGTAGGATAGAGAAAAGATCCACGGGATGGTCAGCACGGGGAGCTCATTAAACATCCGGTGGCCAGGTAGGATAGGTTTCTGAAAAACATCTGAAGGTGGTGCGCATTGTAAGGGTTTCTAAGAGGACATTCACTAGTAGGAGTGAGAAAAATATCACGGGGTCGTGTGAATCGGAGGGCCTGATATAGGATAGGAGTGAGTGGCAAAGTAGGATTTAGAAAAGCACCATGGGGTGGTCAGCATGGCGAGTTCAGGAAACATGCGGTGGTAAAGTAGGATACATTTCTGAAAAACATCGCGGGGTGGTGCGCATTGTAAGGGTTTCTAACAGGCGAATCACTAGTAGGAGTGAGAAAATCATCACGTGGTGGTGTGATTCGGAGGGCCTGAATTAGAATAGGCATTGAGTGGCAATGTAAGATGGAGCAAAGCAAGACGGGGTGGTTAGCATGGGGAGGTCAGGAAACATGCAGTTTAAATGTAGGATAGGTTTCTGAAAAACATTGCAGGGTGGTGTGCATTGTAAGTGTTTCTAACAGGCCATTCACTAGAAAGAGTGAGAAAAACATCACGGGGTGGTGTGAATCGGAGGGCCTGAATTAGAATAGGCATTGAGTGGCAATGTAGGATGGAGAAAACACCAAGAATTATTCAGAATGAGGAGGTTAGGAAACATGCGGTGGCAATGTAGCAAGGGTTCTGAAAAACAGCAAGAGGTGGTGTGCATTGTAAGGGTTTCTAACAGGCCATTCACTAGTAGGAGTGAGAAAAACATCATGGGGTGGTGTGAATCGCAGGGCCTGAATTAGATTAGGCAGTGAGTGGCAATGTAGGATCGAGCAAATCAAGACAAGGTGGTGAGCATGGGGAGATCAGAATACATGAAGTGGCAATATAGGATAGGTTTCTGAAAAACATGGCGGGGTGGTGCGCATTGTAAGTGTTTCTAATAGGCCATTCACTAGTAGGAGTGAGAAAAACAGAACGGGTTGATGTGAATTGGAGGACCTGAATTGGGAGAGGCAGTGAGTAGCAATGTAGGATTGAGAAAAGCACCACAGGATGTTCAGCATGGGGAGGTCAGGAAATATCCGGTGGCCATGTAGGATAGGTTTCTGAAAAACGTCTAAGGGTGGTGCGCATTGTAAGGGTTTCTAACAGGCCATTCACTAGTAGGATTGAGAAAAACATGATGGGGTGGTGTGAATCAGAGGGCCTGAATTTGATTAGGCTGTGAGTGGCGATGAAGAATGGAGAAGAGCACCACGGGATGTTCAGCATGGGGAGGTCAGGAAACATGTGGTGGCAATGTATGATAGGTTTCAGAAAAACATCGCGGGGTGATGCGCATTGTAAGGTTTTCGAACAGAACATTCACTAGTAGGAGTGAGAAAAACATCATGGGGTGGTGAGAATCTGAGGGCCTGAATTAGGATAGGCAGTGAGTGGCAATGAAGGATGGAGAAAAGCACCACGGGGTGTTCAGCATGGGGAGATCTGGATACATGAAGTTGCAATGTAGGATAGGATTCTGAAAAACACCTCTGGGTGGTGCGCATTGTAAGGGTTTCTAACAGGCCATTCAATAGTAGAAGTGAGAAAAACATCACGGGGTGGTGTGAATCGGAGGGACCGAATTACAATAGGCAGTGAGTGACAATGTAGGATACAGAAAATCACCACGGGTTGGTTATTATGGGGAGGTTAAGAAACATGTGGTGGCATTGTTTCATAGGTTTCTGGTAAACATAGCAGGCATGTGTGCATTGTAAATGTTTTTAACAGGCCATTCATTAGTAGGAGTGAGAAAAACATCACGGGTTGGTGTGAATCGGCGGCCTATATTAGGATAGGGAGTGAGTGGCAATGTAGGATGGAGAAAAGCACCACGGGGTGGTCAGCATGGTGAGTTCAGGAAACATGGGGTGGTAAAGTAAGATACGTTTCTGAAAAACATCGCGGGGTGGTGCGCATTTCAAGGGTTTCTAACAGGCCATTCACTAGGTGGAGTGAGAAAAACATCATGGGGTGGTGTGAATCTGAGGGCCTGAATTTGATTACGCAGTGAGTGGCAGTGTAGGATCTAGCAAAGCAAGACAGGGCGGTGAGCATGGGGATGTCAGGAAACATGAAGTGGCAATGTAGGATAGGTTTCTTCAAAACTACGCGTGGTGGTGCGCATTGTAAGAGTTTCTAACAGGCCACTCACTAGTAGGAGTGAGAAAAACATCACGGGGTGGTGTGAATTGGAGGACCTGAATTAGGATAGGCAGTGTGTGGCAATGTAGGATGGAGAAAATCACCACGGGGTAGTCAGAATCGGGAGGTCAGGAAACATGCCATGGCAATGTAGGATAGGATTCTGAAAAACATCTCTGGGTGGTGCCCATTGTAAGGGTTTCTAACAGGCCATTCACTAGTAGGAGTGAGCAAAACATCACGGGGTGGTGTGAATCGGAGTGCCTGAATTACAATAGGCAGTGGGTGACAATGTAGTATACAACAAATCACCAAGGGTTGTTCAGCATGGGGAGGTTTGGAAACTTGCGGTGGCAATGTTCCATAGGTTTCTGAAAAACATAGCGGGCTGGTGCGCATTGTAAAGGTTTCTAACAGGCCATTCACTAGTAGGAGTGAGAAAAAGAGAATGGGCTGGTGTGAATCGGAGGACCTGATTTAGGATAGGCAGTGAGTAGCAATGTAGGATGGAGAAACGCACCACAGGGTGTTCTGCATGGGGAGGTCAGCAAACATGCGGTGGCAATGTAGGATAGTTTTCTGAAAAACATCGCGGGGTGGTGTGCATTGTAAGGGTTTCTAAATGGCCATTCACAAGTAGGAGTGTGAAAAACATCATGGGGTAGTGTGAATAGGATGGCCTTAATTTGATTAGGCAGTGAGTGGCAGTGTATGATCTAGCAAAGCAAGACGGGGCGGTGAGCATGTGGAGGTCAGGAAACATGAAGTGGCAATGTTGGATAGGTTTCTGAAAAACATCTCTGGGTGGTGCGCATTGTAAGGGTTTCTAACAGGCCATTCACTAGTAGGAGTGTGAAAAACATCACGGGTTGGTGTGAATCGAGTGGCATGTATTAGGATAGGCAGTGAGTGGCAATGTGGTATCTAGCAAAGCAAGACGTGGCGGTGAGCATAGGGAGGTCAGGAAACATGAAGTGGCAATGTAGGATAGGTTTCGGAAAAACATGGCGGGGTGGTGGGCATTGTAAGGTTTTCTAAAAGGCAATTCACTAGTACGAGTGAGAAAAACATCACGGGGTGGTGTGAATCGAAGGACCTGAATTAGGATATGCAGTGAGTAGCAATGTAGGACGGAGATAAGCACCACAGGGTGGTCAGCATGGGAAGGTCAGGAAACATGCGGTGGCCATGTTGGATAGGTTTCTGAAAAACATCTCAGGGTCGTGCACATTGTAAGGGTTTAAGAGGCCATTCACTAGTAGGAGTGAGAAAAACATCACGGGGTGGTGTGAATCAGAGGGCCTGCTATAGGATAGGAGTGAGTGGCAATGTAGGATGGAGAAAAGCACCCAGGGGTGGTCAGCATGGTGAGTTCAGGAAACATGCGGTGGTAAAGTTGGATACGTTTCTGAAAAACATCGCGGGGTGGTGCGCCTTGTATGGGTTTCTAACAGGCGTTGCACTAGTAGGAGTGAGAAAAACATCACGGGGTGGTGTGAATCGGAGGGCTTGAATTAGAATAGGCATTGAGTGGCAATGTAGGATGGAGAAAAGCAAATCAGGGAGGTTAGCATGGGGAGGTCAGGAAACATGCAGTTTCAATGTAGGATAGGTTTCTGAAAAACATTGCAGGGTGGTGTTCATTGTAAGGGTTTCTAACAGGCCATTCACTAGTAGGGGTGAGAAAACCATCACGGGGTGTGTGATTCGGAGGGCCTGAATTAGAATAGGCATTGAGTGGCAATGTAGGATGGAGAAAAGCTCCACGGGTTATTCAGCTTAAGGAGGTTAGGAAACATGCGGTGGCAATGTAGGATAGGATTCTGAAAAGCATCAAGAGGTGATGCGCATTGTAAGGGTTTTTAACATGCCATTCACTAGTAGGAGTGAGAAAAACATCATGGGGTGGTGTGAATCGCAGGGCCTGAATTAGATTAGGCAGTGAGTGTCAATGAAGGATCTAGCAAACAAGATGGGGTGGTGAGCATGGGGAGGTGAGGAAACATGAAGTGGCAATGTAGGATAGATTTCTGAAATACATAGCGGGGTGGTGCGCATTTTAAGAGTTTCTAACAGGCCATTCACTAGTAGCAGTGAGGCAATCATCATGGAGTGATTTGAATATGAAGGCCTCACTTAGGATAGGCCGTGAGTGGCAATGTAGGATGGAGAAAAGCTCCACGGGATGGTCAGCATGGGGAGGTCAGGAAACATGCGGTGGCAGTGTAGTATAGGTTTCAGAACAACATCACGGGGTGGTGCACATTGTAAGGTTTTCTAACAGGCCATTCAATAGTAGAAGTGATAAAAACAAAACGGGGTGGTGTGAATCAGAGACCCTGAATTACGATAGGCAGTGAGTGGCAATGTAGGATGGAGAAAAGCACCACGGGATGGTCAGTCTGGGGAGGTCAGGAAACATGCGTTGGCAATGTAGCATACGTTTGTCAAAAACATAGCAGGGTGGTCACATTGTAAGGGTTTCTAACAGGCCATTCACTAGTACACGTGAGAAAAACATCACGGGGTGGTGTGAATCGGAGGGCCTGAATTACGATAGGCAGTGAGTGGCAATGTAGAATGGGGAAAAGCACCACGGGGTGGTTAGCATGGGGAGGTCAGGAAACATGCGGTGGCAATGTAGGATACGTTTTGAAAAAACATCGAGCGGTGATGCGTATTTTAAGGGTTTCTAACAGGCCATTCACTAGTAGGAGTGAGAAAAACATCACGGGGTGGTGTGAATCCATTTACCTGAATTTGGATAGGCAGTGAGTAGCAATGTAGGATAGAGAAAAGATCCACGGGATGGTCAGCACGGGGAGCTCATTAAACATCCGGTGGCCAGGTAGGATAGGTTTCTGAAAAACATCTGAAGGTGGTGCGCATTGTAAGGGTTTCTAAGAGGACATTCACTAGTAGGAGTGAGAAAAATATCATGGGGTCGTGTGAATCGGAGGGCCTGATATAGGATAGGAGTGAGTGGCAAAGTAGGATTTAGAAAAGCACCACGGGCTGGTCAGCATGGCGAGTTCAGGAAACATGCGGTGGTAAAGTAGGATACGTTTCTGAAAAACATCGCGGGGTGGTGCGCATTGTAAGGGTTTCTAACAGGCGAATCACTAGTAGGAGTGAGAAAATCATCACGTGGTGGTGTGATTCGGAGGGCCTGAATTAGAATAGGCGTTGAGTGGCAATGTAAGCTGAAGCAAAGCAAGACGGGGTGGTTAGCATGGGGAGGTCAGGAAACATGCAGTTTAAATGTAGGATAGGTTTCTGAAAAACATTGCAGGGTGGTGTGCATTGTAAGTGTTTCTAACAGGCCATTCACTAGAAAGAGTGAGAAAAACATCACGGGGTGGTGTGAATTGGAGGGCCTGAATTAGAATAGGCATTGAGTGGCAATGTAGGATGGAGAAATCACCAAGGATTATTCAGAATGAGGAGGTTAGGAAACATGCGGTGGCAATGTAGCATAGGGTTCTGAAAAACAGCAAGAGGTGGTGTGCATTATAAGGGTTTCTAACAGGCCATTCACTAGTAGGAGTGAGAAAAACAGAACGGGTTGATGTGAATCGGAGGACCTGAATTGGGAGAGGCAGTGAGTAGCAATGTAGGATGGAGAAAAGCACCACAGGATGGTCAGCATGGTGAGGTCAGGAAATATCCGGTGGCCATGTAGGATAGGTTTCTGAAAAACGTCTAAGGGTGGTGCGCATTGTAAGGGTTTCTAACAGGCCATTCACTAGTAGGATTGAGAAAAACATGATGGGGTGGTGTGAATCGGAGGGCCTGAATTTGATTAGGCATTGAGTGGCAATGAAGAATGGAGAAAAGCACCACGGGGTGTTCAGCATGGGGAGGTCAGGAAACATGTGGTGGCAATGTATGATAGGTTTCAGAAAAACATTGCGGGGTGGTGCGCATTGTAAGGTTTTCGAACAGAACATTCACTAGTAGGAGTGAGAAAAACATCATGGGGTGGTGAGAATCTGAGGACCTGAATTAGGATAGGCAGTGAGTGGCAATGAAGGATGGAGAAAAGCACCACGGGGTGTTCAGCATGGGGAGATCTGGATACATGAAGTTGCAATGTAGGATAGGATTCTGAAAAACACCTCTGGGTGGTGCGCATTGTAAGGGTTTCTAACAGGCCATTCAATAGTAGAAGTGAGAAAAACATCACGGGGTGGTGTGAATCGGAGGGACCGAATTACAATAGGCAGTGAGTGACAATGTAGGATACAGAAAATCACCACGGGTTGGTTATTATGGGGAGGTTAAGAAACATGTGGTGGCATTGTTTCATAGGTTTCTGGTAAACATAGCAGGCATGTGTGCATTGTAAATGTTTTTAACAGGCCATTCATTAGTAGGAGTGAGAAAAACATCACGGGTTGGTGTGAATCGGCGGCCTATATTAGGATAGGGAGTGAGTGGCAATGTAGGATGGAGAAAAGCACCACGGGGTGGTCAGCATGGTGAGTTCAGGAAACATGGGGTGGTAAAGTAAGATACGTTTCTGAAAAACATCGCGGGGTGGTGCGCATTTCAAGGGTTTCTAACAGGCCATTCACTAGGTGGAGTGAGAAAAACATCATGGGGTGGTGTGAATCTGAGGGCCTGAATTTGATTACGCAGTGAGTGGCAGTGTAGGATCTAGCAAAGCAAGACAGGGCGGTGAGCATGGGGATGTCAGGAAACATGAAGTGGCAATGTAGGATAGGTTTCTGAAAAACATCGCGGGGTGGTGCGCCTTGTATGGGTTTCTAACAGGCGTTGCACTAGTAGGAGTGAGAAAAACATCACGGGGTGGTGTGAATCGGAGGGTTTGAATTAGAATAGGCATTGAGTGGCAATGTAGGATGGAGAAAAGCAAATCAGGGAGGTTAGCATGGGGAGGTCAGGAAACATGCAGTTTCAATGTAGGATAGGTTTCTGAAAAACATTGCGGACGGTGTTCATTGTAAGGGTTTCTAACAGGGCATTCACTAGTAGGGGTGAGAAAAACATCACGGGGTGGTGTGATTCGGAGGTCCTGAATTAGAATAGGCATTGAGTGGCAATGTAGGATGGAGAAAAGCTCCACGGGATGGTCAGCATGGGGAGGTCAGGAAACATGCGGTGGCAATGTAGTATAGGTTTCAGAACAACATCACGGGGTGGTGCACATTGTAAGGTTTTCTAACAGGCCATTCAATAGTAGGAGTGATAAAAACAAAATGGGGTGGTGTGAATCAGAGACCCTGAATTACGATAGGCAGTGAGTGGCAATGTAGGATGGAGAAAAGCACCACGGGATGGTCAGTCTGGGGAGGTCAGGAAACATGTGTTGGCAATGTAGCATACATTTGTCAAAAACATAGCAGGATGGTCACATTGTAAGGGTTTCTAACAGGCCATTCACTAGTACGCGTGAGAAAAACATCACGGGGTGGTGTGAATCGGAGGGCCTGAATTACGATAGGCAGTGAGTGGCAATGTAGAATGGGGAAAAGCACCACGGGGTGGTTAGCATGTGGAGGTCAGGAAACATGCGGTGGCAATGTAGGATACGTTTCGAAAAAACATCGAGCGGTGATGCGTATTTTAAGGGTTTCTAAAAGGCCATTCACTAGTAGGAGTGAGAAAAACATCACGGGGTGGTGTGAATCCATTTACCTGAATTTGGATAGGCAGCAAGTAGCAATGTAGGATAGAGAAAAGATCCACGGGATGGTCAGCACGGGGAGCTCATTAAACATCCGGTGGCCAGGTAGGATAGGTTTCTGAAAAACATCTGAAGGTGGTGCGCATTGTAAGGGTTTCTAAGAGGACATTCACTAGTAGGAGTGAGAAAAATATCACGGGGTCGTGTGAATCGGAGGGCCTGATATAGGATAGGAGTGAGTGGCAAAGTAGGATTTAGAAAAGCACCATGGGGTGGTCAGCATGGCGAGTTCAGGAAACATGCGGTGGTAAAGTAGGATACGTTTCTGAAAAACATCGCGGGGTGGTGCGCATTGTAAGGGTTTCTAACAGGCGAATCACTAGTAGGAGTGAGAAAATCATCACGTGGTGGTGTGATTCGGAGGGCCTGAATTAGAATAGGCATTGAGTGGCAATGTAAGATGGAGCAAAGCAAGACGGGGTGGTTAGCATGGGGAGGTCAGGAAACATGCAGTTTAAATGTAGGATAGGTTTCTGAAAAACATTGCAGGGTGGTGTGCATTGTAAGTGTTTCTAACAGGCCATTCACTAGAAAGAGTGAGAAAAACATCACGGGGTGGTGTGAATCGGAGGGCCTGAATTAGAATAGGCATTGAGTGGCAATGTAGGATGGAGAAAACACCAAGAATTATTCAGAATGAGGAGGTTAGGAAACATGCGGTGGCAATGTAGCAAGGGTTCTGAAAAACAGCAAGAGGTGGTGTGCATTGTAAGGGTTTCTAACAGGCCATTCACTAGTAGGAGTGAGAAAAACATCATGGGGTGGTGTGAATCGCAGGGCCTGAATTAGATTAGGCAGTGAGTGGCAATGTAGGATCGAGCAAATCAAGACAAGGTGGTGAGCATGGGGAGATCAGAATACATGAAGTGGCAATATAGGATAGGTTTCTGAAAAACATGGCGGGGTGGTGCGCATTGTAAGTGTTTCTAATAGGCCATTCACTAGTAGGAGTGAGAAAAACAGAACGGGTTGATGTGAATCGGAGGACCTGAATTGGGAGAGGCAGTGAGTAGCAATGTAGGATGGAGAAAAGCACCACAGGATGTTCAGCATGGGGAGGTCAGGAAATATCCGGTGGCCATGTAGGATAGGTTTCTGAAAAACGTCTAAGGGTGGTGCGCATTGTAAGGGTTTCTAACAGGCCATTCACTAGTAGGATTGAGAAAAACATGATGGGGTGGTGTGAATCGGAGGGCCTGAATTTGATTAGGCTGTGAGTGGCGATGAAGAATGGAGAAGAGCACCACGGGGTGTTCAGCATGGGGAGGTCAGGAAACATGTGGTGGCAATGTATGATAGGTTTCAGAAAAACATCGCGGGGTGATGCGCATTGTAAGGTTTTCGAACAGAACATTCACTAGTAGGAGTGAGAAAAACATCATGGGGTGGTGAGAATCTGAGGGCCTGAATTAGGATAGGCAGTGAGTGGCAATGAAGGATGGAGAAAAGCACCACGGGGTGTTCAGCATGGGGAGATCTGGATACATGAAGTTGCAATGTAGGATAGGATTCTGAAAAACACCTCTGGGTGGTGCGCATTGTAAGGGTTTCTAACAGGCCATTCAATAGTAGAAGTGAGAAAAACATCACGGGGTGGTGTGAATCGGAGGGACCGAATTACAATAGGCAGTGAGTGACAATGTAGGATACAGAAAATCACCACGGGTTGGTTATTATGGGGAGGTTAAGAAACATGTGGTGGCATTGTTTCATAGGTTTCTGGTAAACATAGCAGGCATGTGTGCATTGTAAATGTTTTTAACAGGCCATTCATTAGTAGGAGTGAGAAAAACATCACGGGTTGGTGTGAATCGGCGGCCTATATTAGGATAGGGAGTGAGTGGCAATGTAGGATGGAGAAAAGCACCACGGGGTGGTCAGCATGGTGAGTTCAGGAAACATGGGGTGGTAAAGTAAGATACGTTTCTGAAAAACATCGCGGGGTGGTGCGCATTTCAAGGGTTTCTAACAGGCCATTCACTAGGTGGAGTGAGAAAAACATCATGGGGTGGTGTGAATCTGAGGGCCTGAATTTGATTACGCAGTGAGTGGCAGTGTAGGATCTAGCAAAGCAAGACAGGGCGGTGAGCATGGGGATGTCAGGAAACATGAAGTGGCAATGTAGGATAGGTTTCTTCAAAACTACGCGTGGTGGTGCGCATTGTAAGAGTTTCTAACAGGCCACTCACTAGTAGGAGTGAGAAAAACATCACGGGGTGGTGTGAATTGGAGGACCTGAATTAGGATAGGCAGTGTGTGGCAATGTAGGATGGAGAAAATCACCACGGGGTAGTCAGAATCGGGAGGTCAGGAAACATGCCATGGCAATGTAGGATAGGATTCTGAAAAACATCTCTGGGTGGTGCCCATTGTAAGGGTTTCTAACAGGCCATTCACTAGTAGGAGTGAGCAAAACATCACGGGGTGGTGTGAATCGGAGTGCCTGAATTACAATAGGCAGTGGGTGACAATGTAGTATACAACAAATCACCAAGGGTTGTTCAGCATGGGGAGGTTTGGAAACTTGCGGTGGCAATGTTCCATAGGTTTCTGAAAAACATAGCGGGCTGGTGCGCATTGTAAAGGTTTCTAACAAGCCATTCACTAGTAGGAGTGAGAAAAAGAGAATGGGCTGGTGTGAATCGGAGGACCTGATTTAGGATAGGCAGTGAGTAGCAATGTAGGATGGAGAAACGCACCACAGGGTGTTCTGCATGGGGAGGTCAGCAAACATGCGGTGGCAATGTAGGATAGTTTTCTGAAAAACATCGCGGGGTGGTGTGCATTGTAAGGGTTTCTAAATGGCCATTCACAAGTAGGAGTGTGAAAAACATCATGGGGTAGTGTGAATAGGATGGCCTTAATTTGATTAGGCAGTGAGTGGCAGTGTATGATCTAGCAAAGCAAGACGGGGCGGTGAGCATGTGGAGGTCAGGAAACATGAAGTGGCAATGTTGGATAGGTTTCTGAAAAACATCTCTGGGTGGTGCGCATTGTAAGGGTTTCTAACAGGCCATTCACTAGTAGGAGTGTGAAAAACATCACGGGTTGGTGTGAATCGAGTGGCATGTATTAGGATAGGCAGTGAGTGGCAATGTGGTATCTAGCAAAGCAAGACGTGGCGGTGAGCATAGGGAGGTCAGGAAACATGAAGTGGCAATGTAGGATAGGTTTCGGAAAAACATGGCGGGGTGGTGGGCATTGTAAGGTTTTCTAAAAGGCAATTCACTAGTACGAGTGAGAAAAACATCACGGGGTGGTGTGAATCGAAGGACCTGAATTAGGATATGCAGTGAGTAGCAATGTAGGACGGAGATAAGCACCACAGGGTGGTCAGCATGGGAAGGTCAGGAAACATGCGGTGGCCATGTTGGATAGGTTTCTGAAAAACATCTCAGGGTCGTGCACATTGTAAGGGTTTAAGAGGCCATTCACTAGTAGGAGTGAGAAAAACATCACGGGGTGGTGTGAATCAGAGGGCCTGCTATAGGATAGGAGTGAGTGGCAATGTAGGATGGAGAAAAGCACCCAGGGGTGGTCAGCATGGTGAGTTCAGGAAACATGCGGTGGTAAAGTTGGATACGTTTCTGAAAAACATCGCGGGGTGGTGCGCCTTGTATGGGTTTCTAACAGGCGTTGCACTAGTAGGAGTGAGAAAAACATCACGGGGTGGTGTGAATCGGAGGGCTTGAATTAGAATAGGCATTGAGTGGCAATGTAGGATGGAGAAAAGCAAATCAGGGAGGTTAGCATGGGGAGGTCAGGAAACATGCAGTTTCAATGTAGGATAGGTTTCTGAAAAACATTGCAGGGTGGTGTTCATTGTAAGGGTTTCTAACAGGCCATTCACTAGTAGGGGTGAGAAAACCATCACGGGGTGTGTGATTCGGAGGGCCTGAATTAGAATAGGCATTGAGTGGCAATGTAGGATGGAGAAAAGCTCCACGGGTTATTCAGCTTAAGGAGGTTAGGAAACATGCGGTGGCAATGTAGGATAGGATTCTGAAAAGCATCAAGAGGTGATGCGCATTGTAAGGGTTTTTAACATGCCATTCACTAGTAGGAGTGAGAAAAACATCATGGGGTGGTGTGAATCGCAGGGCCTGAATTAGATTAGGCAGTGAGTGTCAATGAAGGATCTAGCAAACAAGATGGGGTGGTGAGCATGGGGAGGTGAGGAAACATGAAGTGGCAATGTAGGATAGATTTCTGAAATACATAGCGGGGTGGTGCGCATTTTAAGAGTTTCTAACAGGCCATTCACTAGTAGCAGTGAGGCAATCATCATGGAGTGATTTGAATATGAAGGCCTCACTTAGGATAGGCAGTGAGTGGCAATGTAGGATGGAGAAAAGCTCCACGGGATGGTCAGCATGGGGAGGTCAGGAAACATGCGGTGGCAGTGTAGTATAGGTTTCAGAACAACATCACGGGGTGGTGCACATTGTAAGGTTTTCTAACAGGCCATTCAATAGTAGAAGTGATAAAAACAAAACGGGGTGGTGTGAATCAGAGACCCTGAATTACGATAGGCAGTGAGTGGCAATGTAGGATGGAGAAAAGCACCACGGGATGGTCAGTCTGGGGAGGTCAGGAAACATGCGTTGGCAATGTAGCATACGTTTGTCAAAAACATAGCAGGGTGGTCACATTGTAAGGGTTTCTAACAGGCCATTCACTAGTACACGTGAGAAAAACATCACGGGGTGGTGTGAATCGGAGGGCCTGAATTACGATAGGCAGTGAGTGGCAATGTAGAATGGGGAAAAGCACCACGGGGTGGTTAGCATGGGGAGGTCAGGAAACATGCGGTGGCAATGTAGGATACGTTTTGAAAAAACATCGAGCGGTGATGCGTATTTTAAGGGTTTCTAACAGGCCATTCACTAGTAGGAGTGAGAAAAACATCACGGGGTGGTGTGAATCCATTTACCTGAATTTGGATAGGCAGTGAGTAGCAATGTAGGATAGAGAAAAGATCCACGGGATGGTCAGCACGGGGAGCTCATTAAACATCCGGTGGCCAGGTAGGATAGGTTTCTGAAAAACATCTGAAGGTGGTGCGCATTGTAAGGGTTTCTAAGAGGACATTCACTAGTAGGAGTGAGAAAAATATCATGGGGTCGTGTGAATCGGAGGGCCTGATATAGGATAGGAGTGAGTGGCAAAGTAGGATTTAGAAAAGCACCACGGGCTGGTCAGCATGGCGAGTTCAGGAAACATGCGGTGGTAAAGTAGGATACGTTTCTGAAAAACATCGCGGGGTGGTGCGCATTGTAAGGGTTTCTAACAGGCGAATCACTAGTAGGAGTGAGAAAATCATCACGTGGTGGTGTGATTCGGAGGGCCTGAATTAGAATAGGCGTTGAGTGGCAATGTAAGCTGAAGCAAAGCAAGACGGGGTGGTTAGCATGGGGAGGTCAGGAAACATGCAGTTTAAATGTAGGATAGGTTTCTGAAAAACATTGCAGGGTGGTGTGCATTGTAAGTGTTTCTAACAGGCCATTCACTAGAAAGAGTGAGAAAAACATCACGGGGTGGTGTGAATTGGAGGGCCTGAATTAGAATAGGCATTGAGTGGCAATGTAGGATGGAGAAATCACCAAGGATTATTCAGAATGAGGAGGTTAGGAAACATGCGGTGGCAATGTAGCATAGGGTTCTGAAAAACAGCAAGAGGTGGTGTGCATTATAAGGGTTTCTAACAGGCCATTCACTAGTAGGAGTGAGAAAAACAGAACGGGTTGATGTGAATCGGAGGACCTGAATTGGGAGAGGCAGTGAGTAGCAATGTAGGATGGAGAAAAGCACCACAGGATGGTCAGCATGGTGAGGTCAGGAAATATCCGGTGGCCATGTAGGATAGGTTTCTGAAAAACGTCTAAGGGTGGTGCGCATTGTAAGGGTTTCTAACAGGCCATTCACTAGTAGGATTGAGAAAAACATGATGGGGTGGTGTGAATCGGAGGGCCTGAATTTGATTAGGCATTGAGTGGCAATGAAGAATGGAGAAAAGCACCACGGGGTGTTCAGCATGGGGAGGTCAGGAAACATGTGGTGGCAATGTATGATAGGTTTCAGAAAAACATTGCGGGGTGGTGCGCATTGTAAGGTTTTCGAACAGAACATTCACTAGTAGGAGTGAGAAAAACATCATGGGGTGGTGAGAATCTGAGGACCTGAATTAGGATAGGCAGTGAGTGGCAATGAAGGATGGAGAAAAGCACCACGGGGTGTTCAGCATGGGGAGATCTGGATACATGAAGTTGCAATGTAGGATAGGATTCTGAAAAACACCTCTGGGTGGTGCGCATTGTAAGGGTTTCTAACAGGCCATTCAATAGTAGAAGTGAGAAAAACATCACGGGGTGGTGTGAATCGGAGGGACCGAATTACAATAGGCAGTGAGTGACAATGTAGGATACAGAAAATCACCACGGGTTGGTCATTATGGGGAGGTTAGGAAACATGTGGTGGCATTGTTTCATAGGTTTCTGGTAAACATAGCAGGCATGTGTCCATTGTAAATGTTTTTAACATGCCATTCATTAGTAGGAGTGAGAAAAACATCACGGGTTGGTGTGAATCGGGGGGCCTATATTAGGATAGGGAGTGAGTGGCAATGTAGGATGGAGAAAAGCACCACGGGGTGGTCAGCATGGTGAGTTCAGGAAACATGCGGTGGTAAAGTAAGATACGTTTCTGAAAAACATCGCGGGGTGGTGCGCATTTCAAGGGTTTCTAACAGGCCATTCACTAGGTGGAGTGAGAAAAACATCATGGGGTGGTGTGAATCTGATGGCCTGAATTTGATTAGGCAGTGAGTGGCAGTGTAGGATCTAGCAAAGCAAGACGGGGCGGTGAGCATGGGGATGTCAGGAAACATGAAGTGGCAATGTAGGATAGGTTTCTTCAAAACTACGCGTGGTGGTGCGCATTGTAAGAGTTTCTAACAGGCCATTCACTAGTAGGAGTGAGAAAAACATCACGGGGTGGTGTGAATCGGAGGGACCGAATTACAATAGGCAGTGAGTGACAATGTAGGATACAGAAAATCACCACGGGTTGGTTATTATGGGGAGGTTAAGAAACATGTGGTGGCATTGTTTCATAGGTTTCTGGTAAACATAGCAGGCATGTGTGCATTGTAAATGTTTTTAACAGGCCATTCATTAGTAGGAGTGAGAAAAACATCACGGGTTGGTGTGAATCGGCGGCCTATATTAGGATAGGGAGTGAGTGGCAATGTAGGATGGAGAAAAGCACCACGGGGTGGTCAGCATGGTGAGTTCAGGAAACATGGGGTGGTAAAGTAAGATACGTTTCTGAAAAACATCGCGGGGTGGTGCGCATTTCAAGGGTTTCTAACAGGCCATTCACTAGGTGGAGTGAGAAAAACATCATGGGGTGGTGTGAATCTGAGGGCCTGAATTTGATTACGCAGTGAGTGGCAGTGTAGGATCTAGCAAAGCAAGACAGGGCGGTGAGCATGGGGATGTCAGGAAACATGAAGTGGCAATGTAGGATAGGTTTCTTCAAAACTACGCGTGGTGGTGCGCATTGTAAGAGTTTCTAACAGGCCATTCACTAGTAGGAGTGAGAAAAACAGAACGGGGTGGTGTGAATTGGAGGACCTGAATTAGGATAGGCAGTGTGTGGCAATGTAGGATGGAGAAAAGCACCACAGGATGTTCAGCATGGGGAGGTCAGGAAATATCCGGTGGCCATGTAGGATAGGTTTCTGAAAAACGTCTAAGGGTGGTGCGCATTGTAAGGGTTTCTAACAGGCCATTCACTAGTAGGATTGAGAAAAACATGATGGGGTGGTGTGAATCAGAGGGCCTGAATTTGATTAGGCTGTGAGTGGCGATGAAGAATGGAGAAGAGCACCACGGGATGTTCAGCATGGGGAGGTCAGGAAACATGTGGTGGCAATGTATGATAGGTTTCAGAAAAACATCGCGGGGTGATGTGCATTGTAAGGTTTTCGAACAGAACATTCACTAGTAGGAGTGAGAAAAACATCATGGGGTGGTGAGAATCTGAGGGCCTGAATTAGGATAGGCAGTGAGTGGCAATGAAGGATGGAGAAAAGCACCACGGGGTGTTCAGCATGGGGAGATCTGGATACATGAAGTTGCAATGTAGGATAGGATTCTGAAAAACACCTCTGGGTGGTGCGCATTGTAAGGGTTTCTAACAGGCCATTCAATAGTAGAAGTGAGAAAAACATCACGGGGTGGTGTGAATCGGAGGGACCGAATTACAATAGGCAGTGAGTGACAATGTAGGATACAGAAAATCACCACGGGTTGGTTATTATGGGGAGGTTAAGAAACATGTGGTGGCATTGTTTCATAGGTTTCTGGTAAACATAGCAGGCATGTGTGCATTGTAAATGTTTTTAACAGGCCATTCATTAGTAGGAGTGAGAAAAACATCACGGGTTGGTGTGAATCGGCGGCCTATATTAGGATAGGGAGTGAGTGGCAATGTAGGATGGAGAAAAGCACCACGGGGTGGTCAGCATGGTGAGTTCAGGAAACATGGGGTGGTAAAGTAAGATACGTTTCTGAAAAACATCGCGGGGTGGTGCGCATTTCAAGGGTTTCTAACAGGCCATTCACTAGGTGGAGTGAGAAAAACATCATGGGGTGGTGTGAATCTGAGGGCCTGAATTTGATTACGCAGTGAGTGGCAGTGTAGGATCTAGCAAAGCAAGACGGGGCGGTGAGCATGGGGATGTCAGGAAACATGAAGTGGCAATGTAGGATAGGTTTCTTCAAAACTACGCGTGGTGGTGCGCATTGTAAGAGTTTCTAACAGGCCATTCACTAGTAGGAGTGAGAAAAACATCACGGGGTGGTGTGAATCGGAGGACCTGAATTAGGATAGGCAGTGTGTGGCAATGTAGGATGGAGAAAATCACCACGGGGTAGTCAGAATCGGGAGGTCAGGAAACATGCCGTGGCAATGTAGGATAGGATTCTGAAAAACATCTCTGGGTGGTGCCCATTGTAAGGGTTTCTAACAGGCCATTCACTAGTAGGAGTGAGCAAAACATCACGGGGTGGTGTGAATCGGAGTGCCTGAATTACAATAGGCAGTGGGTGACAATGTAGTATACAACAAATCACCAAGGGTTGTTCAGCATGGGGAGGTTTGGAAACTTGCGGTGGCAATGTTCCATAGGTTTCTGAAAAACATAGCGGGCTGGTGCGCATTGTAAAGGTTTCTAACAGGCCATTCACTAGTAGGAGTGAGAAAAAGAGAATGGGCTGGTGTGAATCGGAGGACCTGATTTAGGATAGGCAGTGAATAGCAATGTAGGATGGAGAAACGCACCACAGGGTGTTCTGCATGGGGAGGTCAGCAAACATGCGGTGGCAATGTAGGATAGTTTTCTGAAAAACATCGCGGGGTGGTGTGCATTGTAAGGGTTTCTAAATGGCCATTCACAAGTAGGAGTGTGAAAAACATCATGGGGTAGTGTGAATAGGATGGCCTTAATTTGATTAGGCAGTGAGTGGCAGTGTATGATCTAGCAAAGCAAGACGGGCCGGTGAGCATGTGGAGGTCAGGAAACATGAAGTGGCAATGTTGGATAGGTTTCTGAAAAACATCGCGGGGTGGTGCGCCTTGTATGGGTTTCTAACAGGCGTTGCACTAGTAGGAGTGAGAAAAACATCACGGGGTGGTGTGAATCGGAGGGTTTGAATTAGAATAGGCATTGAGTGGCAATGTAGGATGGAGAAAAGCAAATCAGGGAGGTTAGCATGGGGAGGTCAGGAAACATGCAGTTTCAATGTAGGATAGGTTTCTGAAAAACATTGCGGACGGTGTTCATTGTAAGGGTTTCTAACAGGGCATTCACTAGTAGGGGTGAGAAAAACATCACGGGGTGGTGTGATTCGGAGGTCCTGAATTAGAATAGGCATTGAGTGGCAATGTAGGATGGAGAAAAGCTCCACGGGATGGTCAGCATGGGGAGGTCAGGAAACATGCGGTGGCAATGTAGTATAGGTTTCAGAACAACATCACGGGGTGGTGCACATTGTAAGGTTTTCTAACAGGCCATTCAATAGTAGGAGTGATAAAAACAAAATGGGGTGGTGTGAATCAGAGACCCTGAATTACGATAGGCAGTGAGTGGCAATGTAGGATGGAGAAAAGCACCACGGGATGGTCAGTCTGGGGAGGTCAGGAAACATGCGTTGGCAATGTAGCATACATTTGTCAAAAACATAGCAGGGTGGTCACATTGTAAGGGTTTCTAACAGGGCATTCACTAGTACGCGTGAGAAAAACATCACGGGGTGGTGTGAATCGGAGGGCCTGAATTACGATAGGCAGTGAGTGGCAATGTAGAATGGGGAAAAGCACCACGGGGTGGTTAGCATGTGGAGGTCAGGAAACATGCGGTGGCAATGTAGGATACGTTTCGAAAAAACATCGAGCGGTGATGCGTATTTTAAGGGTTTCTAACAGGCCATTCACTAGTAGGAGTGAGAAAAACATCACGGGGTGGTGTGAATCCATTTACCTGAATTTGGATAGGCAGTGAGTAGCAATGTAGGATAGAGAAAAGATCCACGGGATGGTCAGCACGGGGAGCTCATTAAACATCCGGTGGCCAGGTAGGATAGGTTTCTGAAAAACATCTGAAGGTGGTGCGCATTGTAAGGGTTTCTAAGAGGACATTCACTAGTAGGAGTGAGAAAAATATCACGGGGTCGTGTGAATCGGAGGGCCTGATATAGGATAGGAGTGAGTGGCAAAGTAGGATTTAGAAAAGCACCATGGGGTGGTCAGCATGGCGAGTTCAGGAAACATGCGGTGGTAAAGTAGGATACGTTTCTGAAAAACATCGCGGGGTGGTGCGCATTGTAAGGGTTTCTAACAGGCGAATCACTAGTAGGAGTGAGAAAATCATCACGTGGTGGTGTGATTCGGAGGGCCTGAATTAGAATAGGCATTGAGTGGCAATGTAAGATGGAGCAAAGCAAGACGGGGTGGTTAGCATGGGGAGGTCAGGAAACATGCAGTTTAAATGTAGGATAGGTTTCTGAAAAACATTGCAGGGTGGTGTGCATTGTAAGTGTTTCTAACAGGCCATTCACTAGAAAGAGTGAGAAAAACATCACGGGGTGGTGTGAATCGGAGGGCCTGAATTAGAATAGGCATTGAGTGGCAATGTAGGATGGAGAAAACACCAAGAATTATTCAGAATGAGGAGGTTAGGAAACATGCGGTGGCAATGTAGCAAGGGTTCTGAAAAACAGCAAGAGGTGGTGTGCATTGTAAGGGTTTCTAACAGGCCATTCACTAGTAGGAGTGAGAAAAACATCATGGGGTGGTGTGAATCGCAGGGCCTGAATTAGATTAGGCAGTGAGTGGCAATGTAGGATCGAGCAAATCAAGACAAGGTGGTGAGCATGGGGAGATCAGAATACATGAAGTGGCAATATAGGATAGGTTTCTGAAAAACATGGCGGGGTGGTGCGCATTGTAAGTGTTTCTAATAGGCCATTCACTAGTAGGAGTGAGAAAAACAGAACGGGTTGATGTGAATCGGAGGACCTGAATTGGGAGAGGCAGTGAGTAGCAATGTAGGATGGAGAAAAGCACCACAGGATGTTCAGCATGGGGAGGTCAGGAAATATCCGGTGGCCATGTAGTATAGGTTTCTGAAAAACGTCTAAGGGTGGTGCGCATTGTAAGGGTTTCTAACAGGCCATTCACTAGTAGGATTGAGAAAAACATGATGGGGTGGTGTGAATCGGAGGGCCTGAATTTGATTAGGCTGTGAGTGGCGATGAAGAATGGAGAAGAGCACCACGGGGTGTTCAGCATGGGGAGGTCAGGAAACATGTGGTGGCAATGTATGATAGGTTTCAGAAAAACATCGCGGGGTGATGCGCATTGTAAGGTTTTCGAACAGAACATTCACTAGTAGGAGTGAGAAAAACATCATGGGGTGGTGAGAATCTGAGGGCCTGAATTAGGATAGGCAGTGAGTGGCAATGAAGGATGGAGAAAAGCACCACGGGGTGTTCAGCATGGGGAGATCTGGATACATGAAGTTGCAATGTAGGATAGGATTCTGAAAAACACCTCTGGGTGGTGCGCATTGTAAGGGTTTCTAACAGGCCATTCAATAGTAGAAGTGAGAAAAACATCACGGGGTGGTGTGAATCGGAGGGACCGAATTACAATAGGCAGTGAGTGACAATGTAGGATACAGAAAATCACCACGGGTTGGTTATTATGGGGAGGTTAAGAAACATGTGGTGGCATTGTTTCATAGGTTTCTGGTAAACATAGCAGGCATGTGTGCATTGTAAATGTTTTTAACAGGCCATTCATTAGTAGGAGTGAGAAAAACATCACGGGTTGGTGTGAATCGGCGGCCTATATTAGGATAGGGAGTGAGTGGCAATGTAGGATGGAGAAAAGCACCACGGGGTGGTCAGCATGGTGAGTTCAGGAAACATGGGGTGGTAAAGTAAGATACGTTTCTGAAAAACATCGCGGGGTGGTGCGCATTTCAAGGGTTTCTAACAGGCCATTCACTAGGTGGAGTGAGAAAAACATCATGGGGTGGTGTGAATCTGAGGGCCTGAATTTGATTACGCAGTGAGTGGCAGTGTAGGATCTAGCAAAGCAAGACAGGGCGGTGAGCATGGGGATGTCAGGAAACATGAAGTGGCAATGTAGGATAGGTTTCTTCAAAACTACGCGTGGTGGTGCGCATTGTAAGAGTTTCTAACAGGCCATTCACTAGTAGGAGTGAGAAAAACATCACGGGGTGGTGTGAATTGGAGGACCTGAATTAGGATAGGCAGTGTGTGGCAATGTAGGATGGAGAAAATCACCACGGGGTAGTCAGAATCGGGAGGTCAGGAAACATGCCATGGCAATGTAGGATAGGATTCTGAAAAACATCTCTGGGTGGTGCCCATTGTAAGGGTTTCTAACAGGCCATTCACTAGTAGGAGTGAGCAAAACATCACGGGGTGGTGTGAATCGGAGTGCCTGAATTACAATAGGCAGTGGGTGACAATGTAGTATACAACAAATCACCAAGGGTTGTTCAGCATGGGGAGGTTTGGAAACTTGCGGTGGCAATGTTCCATAGGTTTCTGAAAAACATAGCGGGCTGGTGCGCATTGTAAAGGTTTCTAACAGGCCATTCACTAGTAGGAGTGAGAAAAAGAGAATGGGCTGGTGTGAATCGGAGGACCTGATTTAGGATAGGCAGTGAGTAGCAATGTAGGATGGAGAAACGCACCACAGGGTGTTCTGCATGGGGAGGTCAGCAAACATGCGGTGGCAATGTAGGATAGTTTTCTGAAAAACATCGCGGGGTGGTGTGCATTGTAAGGGTTTCTAAATGGCCATTCACAAGTAGGAGTGTGAAAAACATCATGGGGTAGTGTGAATAGGATGGCCTTAATTTGATTAGGCAGTGAGTGGCAGTGTATGATCTAGCAAAGCAAGACGGGGCGGTGAGCATGTGGAGGTCAGGAAACATGAAGTGGCAATGTTGGATAGGTTTCTGAAAAACATCTCTGGGTGGTGCGCATTGTAAGGGTTTCTAACAGGCCATTCACTAGTAGGAGTGTGAAAAACATCACGGGTTGGTGTGAATCGAGTGGCATGTATTAGGATAGGCAGTGAGTGGCAATGTGGTATCTAGCAAAGCAAGACGTGGCGGTGAGCATAGGGAGGTCAGGAAACATGAAGTGGCAATGTAGGATAGGTTTCGGAAAAACATGGCGGGGTGGTGGGCATTGTAAGGTTTTCTAAAAGGCAATTCACTAGTACGAGTGAGAAAAACATCACGGGGTGGTGTGAATCGAAGGACCTGAATTAGGATATGCAGTGAGTAGCAATGTAGGACGGAGATAAGCACCACAGGGTGGTCAGCATGGGAAGGTCAGGAAACATGCGGTGGCCATGTTGGATAGGTTTCTGAAAAACATCTCAGGGTCGTGCACATTGTAAGGGTTTAAGAGGCCATTCACTAGTAGGAGTGAGAAAAACATCACGGGGTGGTGTGAATCAGAGGGCCTGCTATAGGATAGGAGTGAGTGGCAATGTAGGATGGAGAAAAGCACCCAGGGGTGGTCAGCATGGTGAGTTCAGGAAACATGCGGTGGTAAAGTTGGATACGTTTCTGAAAAACATCGCGGGGTGGTGCGCCTTGTATGGGTTTCTAACAGGCGTTGCACTAGTAGGAGTGAGAAAAACATCACGGGGTGGTGTGAATCGGAGGGCTTGAATTAGAATAGGCATTGAGTGGCAATGTAGGATGGAGAAAAGCAAATCAGGGAGGTTAGCATGGGGAGGTCAGGAAACATGCAGTTTCAATGTAGGATAGGTTTCTGAAAAACATTGCAGGGTGGTGTTCATTGTAAGGGTTTCTAACAGGCCATTCACTAGTAGGGGTGAGAAAACCATCACGGGGTGTGTGATTCGGAGGGCCTGAATTAGAATAGGCATTGAGTGGCAATGTAGGATGGAGAAAAGCTCCACGGGTTATTCAGCTTAAGGAGGTTAGGAAACATGCGGTGGCAATGTAGGATAGGATTCTGAAAAGCATCAAGAGGTGATGCGCATTGTAAGGGTTTTTAACATGCCATTCACTAGTAGGAGTGAGAAAAACATCATGGGGTGGTGTGAATCGCAGGGCCTGAATTAGATTAGGCAGTGAGTGTCAATGAAGGATCTAGCAAACAAGATGGGGTGGTGAGCATGGGGAGGTGAGGAAACATGAAGTGGCAATGTAGGATAGATTTCTGAAATACATAGCGGGGTGGTGCGCATTTTAAGAGTTTCTAACAGGCCATTCACTAGTAGCAGTGAGGCAATCATCATGGAGTGATTTGAATATGAAGGCCTCACTTAGGATAGGCAGTGAGTGGCAATGTAGGATGGAGAAAAGCTCCACGGGATGGTCAGCATGGGGAGGTCAGGAAACATGCGGTGGCAGTGTAGTATAGGTTTCAGAACAACATCACGGGGTGGTGCACATTGTAAGGTTTTCTAACAGGCCATTCAATAGTAGAAGTGATAAAAACAAAACGGGGTGGTGTGAATCAGAGACCCTGAATTACGATAGGCAGTGAGTGGCAATGTAGGATGGAGAAAAGCACCACGGGATGGTCAGTCTGGGGAGGTCAGGAAACATGCGTTGGCAATGTAGCATACGTTTGTCAAAAACATAGCAGGGTGGTCACATTGTAAGGGTTTCTAACAGGCCATTCACTAGTACACGTGAGAAAAACATCACGGGGTGGTGTGAATCGGAGGGCCTGAATTACGATAGGCAGTGAGTGGCAATGTAGAATGGGGAAAAGCACCACGGGGTGGTTAGCATGGGGAGGTCAGGAAACATGCGGTGGCAATGTAGGATACGTTTTGAAAAAACATCGAGCGGTGATGCGTATTTTAAGGGTTTCTAACAGGCCATTCACTAGTAGGAGTGAGAAAAACATCACGGGGTGGTGTGAATCCATTTACCTGAATTTGGATAGGCAGTGAGTAGCAATGTAGGATAGAGAAAAGATCCACGGGATGGTCAGCACGGGGAGCTCATTAAACATCCGGTGGCCAGGTAGGATAGGTTTCTGAAAAACATCTGAAGGTGGTGCGCATTGTAAGGGTTTCTAAGAGGACATTCACTAGTAGGAGTGAGAAAAATATCATGGGGTCGTGTGAATCGGAGGGCCTGATATAGGATAGGAGTGAGTGGCAAAGTAGGATTTAGAAAAGCACCACGGGCTGGTCAGCATGGCGAGTTCAGGAAACATGCGGTGGTAAAGTAGGATACGTTTCTGAAAAACATCGCGGGGTGGTGCGCATTGTAAGGGTTTCTAACAGGCGAATCACTAGTAGGAGTGAGAAAATCATCACGTGGTGGTGTGATTCGGAGGGCCTGAATTAGAATAGGCGTTGAGTGGCAATGTAAGCTGAAGCAAAGCAAGACGGGGTGGTTAGCATGGGGAGGTCAGGAAACATGCAGTTTAAATGTAGGATAGGTTTCTGAAAAACATTGCAGGGTGGTGTGCATTGTAAGTGTTTCTAACAGGCCATTCACTAGAAAGAGTGAGAAAAACATCACGGGGTGGTGTGAATTGGAGGGCCTGAATTAGAATAGGCATTGAGTGGCAATGTAGGATGGAGAAATCACCAAGGATTATTCAGAATGAGGAGGTTAGGAAACATGCGGTGGCAATGTAGCATAGGGTTCTGAAAAACAGCAAGAGGTGGTGTGCATTATAAGGGTTTCTAACAGGCCATTCACTAGTAGGAGTGAGAAAAACAGAACGGGTTGATGTGAATCGGAGGACCTGAATTGGGAGAGGCAGTGAGTAGCAATGTAGGATGGAGAAAAGCACCACAGGATGGTCAGCATGGTGAGGTCAGGAAATATCCGGTGGCCATGTAGGATAGGTTTCTGAAAAACGTCTAAGGGTGGTGCGCATTGTAAGGGTTTCTAACAGGCCATTCACTAGTAGGATTGAGAAAAACATGATGGGGTGGTGTGAATCGGAGGGCCTGAATTTGATTAGGCATTGAGTGGCAATGAAGAATGGAGAAAAGCACCACGGGGTGTTCAGCATGGGGAGGTCAGGAAACATGTGGTGGCAATGTATGATAGGTTTCAGAAAAACATTGCGGGGTGGTGCGCATTGTAAGGTTTTCGAACAGAACATTCACTAGTAGGAGTGAGAAAAACATCATGGGGTGGTGAGAATCTGAGGACCTGAATTAGGATAGGCAGTGAGTGGCAATGAAGGATGGAGAAAAGCACCACGGGGTGTTCAGCATGGGGAGATCTGGATACATGAAGTTGCAATGTAGGATAGGATTCTGAAAAACACCTCTGGGTGGTGCGCATTGTAAGGGTTTCTAACAGGCCATTCAATAGTAGAAGTGAGAAAAACATCACGGGGTGGTGTGAATCGGAGGGACCGAATTACAATAGGCAGTGAGTGACAATGTAGGATACAGAAAATCACCACGGGTTGGTCATTATGGGGAGGTTAGGAAACATGTGGTGGCATTGTTTCATAGGTTTCTGGTAAACATAGCAGGCATGTGTCCATTGTAAATGTTTTTAACATGCCATTCATTAGTAGGAGTGAGAAAAACATCACGGGTTGGTGTGAATCGGGGGGCCTATATTAGGATAGGGAGTGAGTGGCAATGTAGGATGGAGAAAAGCACCACGGGGTGGTCAGCATGGTGAGTTCAGGAAACATGCGGTGGTAAAGTAAGATACGTTTCTGAAAAACATCGCGGGGTGGTGCGCATTTCAAGGGTTTCTAACAGGCCATTCACTAGGTGGAGTGAGAAAAACATCATGGGGTGGTGTGAATCTGATGGCCTGAATTTGATTAGGCAGTGAGTGGCAGTGTAGGATCTAGCAAAGCAAGACGGGGCGGTGAGCATGGGGATGTCAGGAAACATGAAGTGGCAATGTAGGATAGGTTTCTTCAAAACTACGCGTGGTGGTGCGCATTGTAAGAGTTTCTAACAGGCCATTCACTAGTAGGAGTGAGAAAAACATCACGGGGTGGTGTGAATCGGAGGGACCGAATTACAATAGGCAGTGAGTGACAATGTAGGATACAGAAAATCACCACGGGTTGGTTATTATGGGGAGGTTAAGAAACATGTGGTGGCATTGTTTCATAGGTTTCTGGTAAACATAGCAGGCATGTGTGCATTGTAAATGTTTTTAACAGGCCATTCATTAGTAGGAGTGAGAAAAACATCACGGGTTGGTGTGAATCGGCGGCCTATATTAGGATAGGGAGTGAGTGGCAATGTAGGATGGAGAAAAGCACCACGGGGTGGTCAGCATGGTGAGTTCAGGAAACATGGGGTGGTAAAGTAAGATACGTTTCTGAAAAACATCGCGGGGTGGTGCGCATTTCAAGGGTTTCTAACAGGCCATTCACTAGGTGGAGTGAGAAAAACATCATGGGGTGGTGTGAATCTGAGGGCCTGAATTTGATTACGCAGTGAGTGGCAGTGTAGGATCTAGCAAAGCAAGACAGGGCGGTGAGCATGGGGATGTCAGGAAACATGAAGTGGCAATGTAGGATAGGTTTCTTCAAAACTACGCGTGGTGGTGCGCATTGTAAGAGTTTCTAACAGGCCATTCACTAGTAGGAGTGAGAAAAACATCACGGGGTGGTGTGAATTGGAGGACCTGAATTAGGATAGGCAGTGTGTGGCAATGTAGGATGGAGAAAAGCACCACAGGATGTTCAGCATGGGGAGGTCAGGAAATATCCGGTGGCCATGTAGGATAGGTTTCTGAAAAACGTCTAAGGGTGGTGCGCATTGTAAGGGTTTCTAACAGGCCATTCACTAGTAGGATTGAGAAAAACATGATGGGGTGGTGTGAATCAGAGGGCCTGAATTTGATTAGGCTGTGAGTGGCGATGAAGAATGGAGAAGAGCACCACGGGATGTTCAGCATGGGGAGGTCAGGAAACATGTGGTGGCAATGTATGATAGGTTTCAGAAAAACATCGCGGGGTGATGCGCATTGTAAGGTTTTCGAACAGAACATTCACTAGTAGGAGTGAGAAAAACATCATGGGGTGGTGAGAATCTGAGGGCCTGAATTAGGATAGGCAGTGAGTGGCAATGAAGGATGGAGAAAAGCACCACGGGGTGTTCAGCATGGGGAGATCTGGATACATGAAGTTGCAATGTAGGATAGGATTCTGAAAAACACCTCTGGGTGGTGCGCATTGTAAGGGTTTCTAACAGGCCATTCAATAGTAGAAGTGAGAAAAACATCACGGGGTGGTGTGAATCGGAGGGACCGAATTACAATAGGCAGTGAGTGACAATGTAGGATACAGAAAATCACCACGGGTTGGTCATTATGGGGAGGTTAGGAAACATGTGGTGGCATTGTTTCATAGGTTTCTGGTAAACATAGCAGGCATGTGTCCATTGTAAATGTTTTTAACATGCCATTCATTAGTAGGAGTGAGAAAAACATCACGGGTTGGTGTGAATCGGGGGGCCTATATTAGGATAGGGAGTGAGTGGCAATGTAGGATGGAGAAAAGCACCACGGGGTGGTCAGCATGGTGAGTTCAGGAAACATGCGGTGGTAAAGTAAGATACGTTTCTGAAAAACATCGCGGGGTGGTGCGCATTTCAAGGGTTTCTAACAGGCCATTCACTAGGTGGAGTGAGAAAAACATCATGGGGTGGTGTGAATCTGATGGCCTGAATTTGATTAGGCAGTGAGTGGCAGTGTAGGATCTAGCAAAGCAAGACGGGGCGGTGAGCATGGGGATGTCAGGAAACATGAAGTGGCAATGTAGGATAGGTTTCTTCAAAACTACGCGTGGTGGTGCGCATTGTAAGAGTTTCTAACAGGCCATTCACTAGTAGGAGTGAGAAAAACATCACGGGGTGGTGTGAATCGGAGGACCTGAATTAGGATAGGCAGTGTGTGGCAATGTAGGAT
This sequence comes from Cavia porcellus, assembly GCF_034190915.1. NCBI lineage: Eukaryota > Metazoa > Chordata > Mammalia > Rodentia > Caviidae > Cavia > Cavia porcellus. The sequence continues at coordinate 9,543,358 of NW_026947518.1, forward strand.
GGAGAAAATCACCACGGGGTAGTCAGAATCGGGAGGTCAGGAAACATGCCGTGGCAATGTAGGATAGGATTCTGAAAAACATCTCTGGGTGGTGCCCATTGTAAGGGTTTCTAACAGGCCATTCACTAGTAGGAGTGAGCAAAACATCACGGGGTGGTGTGAATCGGAGGGCCTGAATTACAATAGGCAGTGGGTCACAATGTAGGATACAACAAATCACCAAGGGTTGTTCAGCATGGGGAGGTTTGGAAACAGGCGGTGGCAATGTTCCATAGGTTTCTGAAAAACATAGCGGGCTGGTGCGCATTGTAAAGGTTTCTAACAGGCCATTCACTAGTAGGAGTGAGAAAAAGAGACTGGGCTGGTGTGAATCGGAGGACCTGATTTAGGATAGGCAGTGAGTAGCAATGTAGAATGGAGAAACGCACCACAGGGTGTTCTGCATGGGGAGGTCAGCAAACATGCGGTGGCAATGTAGGATAGTTTTCTGAAAAACATCGCGGGGTGGTGTGCATTGTAAGGGTTTCTAAATGGCCATTCACAAGTAGGAGTGTGAAAAACATCATGGGGTAGTGTGAATAGGAGGGCCTTAATTTGATTAGGCAGTGAGTGGCAGTGTATGATCTAGCAAAGCAAGACGGGGCGGTGAGCATGTGGAGGTCAGGAAACATGAAATGGCAATGTTGGATAGGTTTCTGAAAAACATCTCTGGGTGGTGCGCATTGTAAGGGTTTCTAACAGGCCATTCACTAGTAGGAGTGGGAAAAAGAGAATGGGCTGGTGTGAATCGGAGGACCTGATTTAGGATAGGCAGTGAGTAGCAATGTAGGATGGAGAAACGCAGCACAGGGTGTTCTGCATGGGGAGGTCAGCAAACATGCGGTGGCAATGTAGGATAGTTTTCTGAAAAACATCGCGGGGTTGTGTTCATTGTAAGGGTTTCTAAATGGCCATTCACAAGTAGGAGTGTGAAAAACATCATGGGGTGGTGTGAATAGGAGGGCCTTAATTTGATTAGGCAGTGAGTGGCAGTGTATGATCTAGCAAAGCAAGACGGGGCGGTGAGCATGTGGAGGTCAGGAAACATGAAGTGGAAATGTTGGATAGGTTTCTGAAAAACATCTCTGGGTGGTGCGCATTGTAAGGGTTTCTAACAGGCCATTCACTAGTAGGAGTGAGAAAAACATCACGGGGTGGTGTGAATCGAAGGACCTGAATTAGGATATGCAGTGAATAGCAATGTAGGACGGAGATAAGCACCACAGGCTGGTCAACATGGGAAGGTCAGGAAACATGCGGTGGCCATGTAGGATAGGTTTCTGAAAAACATCTCAGGGTCGTGCACATTGTAAGGGTTTAAGAGGCCATTCACTAGTAGGAGTGAGAAAAACATCACGGGGTGGTGTGAATCAGAGGGCCTGCTATAGGATAGGAGTGAGTGGCAATGTAGGATGGAGAAAAGCACCCAGGGGTGGTCAGCATGGTGAGTTCAGGAAACATGCGGTGGTAAAGTAGGATACGTTTCTGAAAAACATCGCGGGGTGGTGCGCCTTGTATGGGTTTCTAACAGGCGTTGCACTAGTAGGAGTGAGAAAAACATCACGGGGTGGTGTGAATCGGAGGGGTTGAATTAGAATAGGCATTGAGTGGCAATGTAGGATGGAGAAAAGCAAATCAGGGAGGTTAGCATGGGGAGGTCAGGAAACATGCAGTTTCAATGTAGGATAGGTTTCTGAAAAACATTGCGGACGGTGTTCATTGTAAGGGTTTCTAACAGGGCATTCACTAGTAGGGGTGAGAAAAACATCACGGGGTGGTGTGATTCGGAGGTCCTGAATTAGAATAGGCATTGAGTGGCAATGTAGGATGGAGAAAAGCTCCACGGGATGGTCAGCATGGGGAGGTCAGGAAACATGCGGTGGCAATGTAGTATAGGTTTCAGAACAACATCACGGGGTGGTGCACATTGTAAGGTTTTCTAACAGGCCATTCAATAGTAGGAGTGATAAAAACAAAATGGGGTGGTGTGAATCAGAGACCCTGAATTACGATAGGCAGTGAGTGGCAATGTAGGATGGAGAAAAGCACCACGGGATGGTCAGTCTGGGGAGGTCAGGAAACATGTGTTGGCAATGTAGCATACATTTGTCAAAAACATAGCAGGGTGGTCACATTGTAAGGGTTTCTAACAGGCCATTCACTAGTACGCGTGAGAAAAACATCACGGGGTGGTGTGAATCGGAGGGCCTGAATTACGATAGGCAGTGAGTGGCAATGTAGAATGGGGAAAAGCACCACGGGGTGGTTAGCATGTGGAGGTCAGGAAACATGCGGTGGCAATGTAGGATACGTTTCGAAAAAACATCGAGCGGTGATGCGTATTTTAAGGGTTTCTAACAGGCCATTCACTAGTAGGAGTGAGAAAAACATCACGGGGTGGTGTGAATCCATTTACCTGAATTTGGATAGGCAGCAAGTAGCAATGTAGGATAGAGAAAAGATCCACGGGATGGTCAGCACGGGGAGCTCATTAAACATCCGGTGGCCAGGTAGGATAGGTTTCTGAAAAACATCTGAAGGTGGTGCGCATTGTAAGGGTTTCTAAGAGGACATTCACTAGTAGGAGTGAGAAAAATATCACGGGGTCGTGTGAATCGGAGGGCCTGATATAGGATAGGAGTGAGTGGCAAAGTAGGATTTAGAAAAGCACCATGGGGTGGTCAGCATGGCGAGTTCAGGAAACATGCGGTGGTAAAGTAGGATACGTTTCTGAAAAACATCGCGGGGTGGTGCGCATTGTAAGGGTTTCTAACAGGCGAATCACTAGTAGGAGTGAGAAAATCATCACGTGGTGGTGTGATTCGGAGGGCCTGAATTAGAATAGGCATTGAGTGGCAATGTAAGATGGAGCAAAGCAAGACGGGGTGGTTAGCATGGGGAGGTCAGGAAACATGCAGTTTAAATGTAGGATAGGTTTCTGAAAAACATTGCAGGGTGGTGTGCATTGTAAGTGTTTCTAACAGGCCATTCACTAGAAAGAGTGAGAAAAACATCACGGGGTGGTGTGAATCGGAGGGCCTGAATTAGAATAGGCATTGAGTGGCAATGTAGGATGGAGAAAACACCAAGAATTATTCAGAATGAGGAGGTTAGGAAACATGCGGTGGCAATGTAGCAAGGGTTCTGAAAAACAGCAAGAGGTGGTGTGCATTGTAAGGGTTTCTAACAGGCCATTCACTAGTAGGAGTGAGAAAAACATCATGGGGTGGTGTGAATCGCAGGGCCTGAATTAGATTAGGCAGTGAGTGGCAATGTAGGATCGAGCAAATCAAGACAAGGTGGTGAGCATGGGGAGATCAGAATACATGAAGTGGCAATATAGGATAGGTTTCTGAAAAACATGGCGGGGTGGTGCGCATTGTAAGTGTTTCTAATAGGCCATTCACTAGTAGGAGTGAGAAAAACAGAACGGGTTGATGTGAATTGGAGGACCTGAATTGGGAGAGGCAGTGAGTAGCAATGTAGGATGGAGAAAAGCACCACAGGATGTTCAGCATGGGGAGGTCAGGAAATATCCGGTGGCCATGTAGGATAGGTTTCTGAAAAACGTCTAAGGGTGGTGCGCATTGTAAGGGTTTCTAACAGGCCATTCACTAGTAGGATTGAGAAAAACATGATGGGGTGGTGTGAATCGGAGGGCCTGAATTTGATTAGGCATTGAGTGGCAATGAAGAATGGAGAAAAGCACCACGGGGTGTTCAGCATGGGGAGGTCAGGAAACATGTGGTGGCAATGTATGATAGGTTTCAGAAAAACATTGCGGGGTGGTGCGCATTGTAAGGTTTTCGAACAGAACATTCACTAGTAGGAGTGAGAAAAACATCATGGGGTGGTGAGAATCTGAGGACCTGAATTAGGATAGGCAGTGAGTGGCAATGAAGGATGGAGAAAAGCACCACGGGGTGTTCAGCATGGGGAGATCTGGATACATGAAGTTGCAATGTAGGATAGGATTCTGAAAAACACCTCTGGGTGGTGCGCATTGTAAGGGTTTCTAACAGGCCATTCAATAGTAGAAGTGAGAAAAACATCACGGGGTGGTGTGAATCGGAGGGACCGAATTACAATAGGCAGTGAGTGACAATGTAGGATACAGAAAATCACCACGGGTTGGTCATTATGGGGAGGTTAGGAAACATGTGGTGGCATTGTTTCATAGGTTTCTGGTAAACATAGCAGGCATGTGTCCATTGTAAATGTTTTTAACATGCCATTCATTAGTAGGAGTGAGAAAAACATCACGGGTTGGTGTGAATCGGGGGGCCTATATTAGGATAGGGAGTGAGTGGCAATGTAGGATGGAGAAAAGCACCACGGGGTGGTCAGCATGGTGAGTTCAGGAAACATGCGGTGGTAAAGTAAGATACGTTTCTGAAAAACATCGCGGGGTGGTGCGCATTTCAAGGGTTTCTAACAGGCCATTCACTAGGTGGAGTGAGAAAAACATCATGGGGTGGTGTGAATCTGATGGCCTGAATTTGATTAGGCAGTGAGTGGCAGTGTAGGATCTAGCAAAGCAAGACGGGGCGGTGAGCATGGGGATGTCAGGAAACATGAAGTGGCAATGTAGGATAGGTTTCTTCAAAACTACGCGTGGTGGTGCGCATTGTAAGAGTTTCTAACAGGCCATTCACTAGTAGGAGTGAGAAAAACATCACGGGGTGGTGTGAATCGGAGGACCTGAATTAGGATAGGCAGTGTGTGGCAATGTAGGATGGAGAAAATCACCACGGGGTAGTCAGAATCGGGAGGTCAGGAAACATGCCGTGGCAATGTAGGATAGGATTCTGAAAAACATCTCTGGGTGGTGCCCATTGTAAGGGTTTCTAACAGGCCATTCACTAGTAGGAGTGAGCAAAACATCACGGGGTGGTGTGAATCGGAGGGCCTGAATTACAATAGGCAGTGGGTCACAATGTAGGATACAACAAATCACCAAGGGTTGTTCAGCATGGGGAGGTTTGGAAACAGGCGGTGGCAATGTTCCATAGGTTTCTGAAAAACATAGCGGGCTGGTGCGCATTGTAAAGGTTTCTAACAGGCCATTCACTAGTAGGAGTGAGAAAAAGAGACTGGGCTGGTGTGAATCGGAGGACCTGATTTAGGATAGGCAGTGAGTAGCAATGTAGAATGGAGAAACGCACCACAGGGTGTTCTGCATGGGGAGGTCAGCAAACATGCGGTGGCAATGTAGGATAGTTTTCTGAAAAACATCGCGGGGTGGTGTGCATTGTAAGGGTTTCTAAATGGCCATTCACAAGTAGGAGTGTGAAAAACATCATGGGGTAGTGTGAATAGGAGGGCCTTAATTTGATTAGGCAGTGAGTGGCAGTGTATGATCTAGCAAAGCAAGACGGGGCGGTGAGCATGTGGAGGTCAGGAAACATGAAATGGCAATGTTGGATAGGTTTCTGAAAAACATCTCTGGGTGGTGCGCATTGTAAGGGTTTCTAACAGGCCATTCACTAGTAGGAGTGGGAAAAAGAGAATGGGCTGGTGTGAATCGGAGGACCTGATTTAGGATAGGCAGTGAGTAGCAATGTAGGATGGAGAAACGCAGCACAGGGTGTTCTGCATGGGGAGGTCAGCAAACATGCGGTGGCAATGTAGGATAGTTTTCTGAAAAACATCGCGGGGTTGTGTTCATTGTAAGGGTTTCTAAATGGCCATTCACAAGTAGGAGTGTGAAAAACATCATGGGGTGGTGTGAATAGGAGGGCCTTAATTTGATTAGGCAGTGAGTGGCAGTGTATGATCTAGCAAAGCAAGACGGGGCGGTGAGCATGTGGAGGTCAGGAAACATGAAGTGGAAATGTTGGATAGGTTTCTGAAAAACATCTCTGGGTGGTGCGCATTGTAAGGGTTTCTAACAGGCCATTCACTAGTAGGAGTGAGAAAAACATCACGGGGTGGTGTGAATCGAAGGACCTGAATTAGGATATGCAGTGAATAGCAATGTAGGACGGAGATAAGCACCACAGGCTGGTCAACATGGGAAGGTCAGGAAACATGCGGTGGCCATGTAGGATAGGTTTCTGAAAAACATCTCAGGGTCGTGCACATTGTAAGGGTTTAAGAGGCCATTCACTAGTAGGAGTGAGAAAAACATCACGGGGTGGTGTGAATCAGAGGGCCTGCTATAGGATAGGAGTGAGTGGCAATGTAGGATGGAGAAAAGCACCCAGGGGTGGTCAGCATGGTGAGTTCAGGAAACATGCGGTGGTAAAGTAGGATACGTTTCTGAAAAACATCGCGGGGTGGTGCGCCTTGTATGGGTTTCTAACAGGCGTTGCACTAGTAGGAGTGAGAAAAACATCACGGGGTGGTGTGAATCGGAGGGGTTGAATTAGAATAGGCATTGAGTGGCAATGTAGGATGGAGAAAAGCAAATCAGGGAGGTTAGCATGGGGAGGTCAGGAAACATGCAGTTTCAATGTAGGATAGGTTTCTGAAAAACATTGCGGACGGTGTTCATTGTAAGGGTTTCTAACAGGGCATTCACTAGTAGGGGTGAGAAAAACATCACGGGGTGGTGTGATTCGGAGGTCCTGAATTAGAATAGGCATTGAGTGGCAATGTAGGATGGAGAAAAGCTCCACGGGATGGTCAGCATGGGGAGGTCAGGAAACATGCGGTGGCAATGTAGTATAGGTTTCAGAACAACATCACGGGGTGGTGCACATTGTAAGGTTTTCTAACAGGCCATTCAATAGTAGGAGTGATAAAAACAAAATGGGGTGGTGTGAATCAGAGACCCTGAATTACGATAGGCAGTGAGTGGCAATGTAGGATGGAGAAAAGCACCACGGGATGGTCAGTCTGGGGAGGTCAGGAAACATGTGTTGGCAATGTAGCATACATTTGTCAAAAACATAGCAGGGTGGTCACATTGTAAGGGTTTCTAACAGGCCATTCACTAGTACGCGTGAGAAAAACATCACGGGGTGGTGTGAATCGGAGGGCCTGAATTACGATAGGCAGTGAGTGGCAATGTAGAATGGGGAAAAGCACCACGGGGTGGTTAGCATGTGGAGGTCAGGAAACATGCGGTGGCAATGTAGGATACGTTTCGAAAAAACATCGAGCGGTGATGCGTATTTTAAGGGTTTCTAACAGGCCATTCACTAGTAGGAGTGAGAAAAACATCACGGGGTGGTGTGAATCCATTTACCTGAATTTGGATAGGCAGCAAGTAGCAATGTAGGATAGAGAAAAGATCCACGGGATGGTCAGCACGGGGAGCTCATTAAACATCCGGTGGCCAGGTAGGATAGGTTTCTGAAAAACATCTGAAGGTGGTGCGCATTGTAAGGGTTTCTAAGAGGACATTCACTAGTAGGAGTGAGAAAAATATCACGGGGTCGTGTGAATCGGAGGGCCTGATATAGGATAGGAGTGAGTGGCAAAGTAGGATTTAGAAAAGCACCATGGGGTGGTCAGCATGGCGAGTTCAGGAAACATGCGGTGGTAAAGTAGGATACGTTTCTGAAAAACATCGCGGGGTGGTGCGCATTGTAAGGGTTTCTAACAGGCGAATCACTAGTAGGAGTGAGAAAATCATCACGTGGTGGTGTGATTCGGAGGGCCTGAATTAGAATAGGCATTGAGTGGCAATGTAAGATGGAGCAAAGCAAGACGGGGTGGTTAGCATGGGGAGGTCAGGAAACATGCAGTTTAAATGTAGGATAGGTTTCTGAAAAACATTGCAGGGTGGTGTGCATTGTAAGTGTTTCTAACAGGCCATTCACTAGAAAGAGTGAGAAAAACATCACGGGGTGGTGTGAATCGGAGGGCCTGAATTAGAATAGGCATTGAGTGGCAATGTAGGATGGAGAAAACACCAAGAATTATTCAGAATGAGGAGGTTAGGAAACATGCGGTGGCAATGTAGCAAGGGTTCTGAAAAACAGCAAGAGGTGGTGTGCATTGTAAGGGTTTCTAACAGGCCATTCACTAGTAGGAGTGAGAAAAACATCATGGGGTGGTGTGAATCGCAGGGCCTGAATTAGATTAGGCAGTGAGTGGCAATGTAGGATCGAGCAAATCAAGACAAGGTGGTGAGCATGGGGAGATCAGAATACATGAAGTGGCAATATAGGATAGGTTTCTGAAAAACATGGCGGGGTGGTGCGCATTGTAAGTGTTTCTAATAGGCCATTCACTAGTAGGAGTGAGAAAAACAGAACGGGTTGATGTGAATTGGAGGACCTGAATTGGGAGAGGCAGTGAGTAGCAATGTAGGATGGAGAAAAGCACCACAGGATGTTCAGCATGGGGAGGTCAGGAAATATCCGGTGGCCATGTAGGATAGGTTTCTGAAAAACGTCTAAGGGTGGTGCGCATTGTAAGGGTTTCTAACAGGCCATTCACTAGTAGGATTGAGAAAAACATGATGGGGTGGTGTGAATCGGAGGGCCTGAATTTGATTAGGCATTGAGTGGCAATGAAGAATGGAGAAAAGCACCACGGGGTGTTCAGCATGGGGAGGTCAGGAAACATGTGGTGGCAATGTATGATAGGTTTCAGAAAAACATTGCGGGGTGGTGCGCATTGTAAGGTTTTCGAACAGAACATTCACTAGTAGGAGTGAGAAAAACATCATGGGGTGGTGAGAATCTGAGGACCTGAATTAGGATAGGCAGTGAGTGGCAATGAAGGATGGAGAAAAGCACCACGGGGTGTTCAGCATGGGGAGATCTGGATACATGAAGTTGCAATGTAGGATAGGATTCTGAAAAACACCTCTGGGTGGTGCGCATTGTAAGGGTTTCTAACAGGCCATTCAATAGTAGAAGTGAGAAAAACATCACGGGGTGGTGTGAATCGGAGGGACCGAATTACAATAGGCAGTGAGTGACAATGTAGGATACAGAAAATCACCACGGGTTGGTCATTATGGGGAGGTTAGGAAACATGTGGTGGCATTGTTTCATAGGTTTCTGGTAAACATAGCAGGCATGTGTCCATTGTAAATGTTTTTAACATGCCATTCATTAGTAGGAGTGAGAAAAACATCACGGGTTGGTGTGAATCGGGGGGCCTATATTAGGATAGGGAGTGAGTGGCAATGTAGGATGGAGAAAAGCACCACGGGGTGGTCAGCATGGTGAGTTCAGGAAACATGCGGTGGTAAAGTAAGATACGTTTCTGAAAAACATCGCGGGGTGGTGCGCATTTCAAGGGTTTCTAACAGGCCATTCACTAGGTGGAGTGAGAAAAACATCATGGGGTGGTGTGAATCTGATGGCCTGAATTTGATTAGGCAGTGAGTGGCAGTGTAGGATCTAGCAAAGCAAGACGGGGCGGTGAGCATGGGGATGTCAGGAAACATGAAGTGGCAATGTAGGATAGGTTTCTTCAAAACTACGCGTGGTGGTGCGCATTGTAAGAGTTTCTAACAGGCCATTCACTAGTAGGAGTGAGAAAAACATCACGGGGTGGTGTGAATCGGAGGACCTGAATTAGGATAGGCAGTGTGTGGCAATGTAGGATGGAGAAAATCACCACGGGGTAGTCAGAATCGGGAGGTCAGGAAACATGCCGTGGCAATGTAGGATAGGATTCTGAAAAACATCTCTGGGTGGTGCCCATTGTAAGGGTTTCTAACAGGCCATTCACTAGTAGGAGTGAGCAAAACATCACGGGGTGGTGTGAATCGGAGGGCCTGAATTACAATAGGCAGTGGGTCACAATGTAGGATACAACAAATCACCAAGGGTTGTTCAGCATGGGGAGGTTTGGAAACAGGCGGTGGCAATGTTCCATAGGTTTCTGAAAAACATAGCGGGCTGGTGCGCATTGTAAAGGTTTCTAACAGGCCATTCACTAGTAGGAGTGAGAAAAAGAGACTGGGCTGGTGTGAATCGGAGGACCTGATTTAGGATAGGCAGTGAGTAGCAATGTAGAATGGAGAAACGCACCACAGGGTGTTCTGCATGGGGAGGTCAGCAAACATGCGGTGGCAATGTAGGATAGTTTTCTGAAAAACATCGCGGGGTGGTGTGCATTGTAAGGGTTTCTAAATGGCCATTCACAAGTAGGAGTGTGAAAAACATCATGGGGTAGTGTGAATAGGAGGGCCTTAATTTGATTAGGCAGTGAGTGGCAGTGTATGATCTAGCAAAGCAAGACGGGGCGGTGAGCATGTGGAGGTCAGGAAACATGAAATGGCAATGTTGGATAGGTTTCTGAAAAACATCTCTGGGTGGTGCGCATTGTAAGGGTTTCTAACAGGCCATTCACTAGTAGGAGTGGGAAAAAGAGAATGGGCTGGTGTGAATCGGAGGACCTGATTTAGGATAGGCAGTGAGTAGCAATGTAGGATGGAGAAACGCAGCACAGGGTGTTCTGCATGGGGAGGTCAGCAAACATGCGGTGGCAATGTAGGATAGTTTTCTGAAAAACATCGCGGGGTTGTGTTCATTGTAAGGGTTTCTAAATGGCCATTCACAAGTAGGAGTGTGAAAAACATCATGGGGTGGTGTGAATAGGAGGGCCTTAATTTGATTAGGCAGTGAGTGGCAGTGTATGATCTAGCAAAGCAAGACGGGGCGGTGAGCATGTGGAGGTCAGGAAACATGAAGTGGAAATGTTGGATAGGTTTCTGAAAAACATCTCTGGGTGGTGCGCATTGTAAGGGTTTCTAACAGGCCATTCACTAGTAGGAGTGAGAAAAACATCACGGGGTGGTGTGAATCGAAGGACCTGAATTAGGATATGCAGTGAATAGCAATGTAGGACGGAGATAAGCACCACAGGCTGGTCAACATGGGAAGGTCAGGAAACATGCGGTGGCCATGTAGGATAGGTTTCTGAAAAACATCTCAGGGTCGTGCACATTGTAAGGGTTTAAGAGGCCATTCACTAGTAGGAGTGAGAAAAACATCACGGGGTGGTGTGAATCAGAGGGCCTGCTATAGGATAGGAGTGAGTGGCAATGTAGGATGGAGAAAAGCACCCAGGGGTGGTCAGCATGGTGAGTTCAGGAAACATGCGGTGGTAAAGTAGGATACGTTTCTGAAAAACATCGCGGGGTGGTGCGCCTTGTATGGGTTTCTAACAGGCGTTGCACTAGTAGGAGTGAGAAAAACATCACGGGGTGGTGTGAATCGGAGGGGTTGAATTAGAATAGGCATTGAGTGGCAATGTAGGATGGAGAAAAGCAAATCAGGGAGGTTAGCATGGGGAGGTCAGGAAACATGCAGTTTCAATGTAGGATAGGTTTCTGAAAAACATTGCGGACGGTGTTCATTGTAAGGGTTTCTAACAGGGCATTCACTAGTAGGGGTGAGAAAAACATCACGGGGTGGTGTGATTCGGAGGTCCTGAATTAGAATAGGCATTGAGTGGCAATGTAGGATGGAGAAAAGCTCCACGGGATGGTCAGCATGGGGAGGTCAGGAAACATGCGGTGGCAATGTAGTATAGGTTTCAGAACAACATCACGGGGTGGTGCACATTGTAAGGTTTTCTAACAGGCCATTCAATAGTAGGAGTGATAAAAACAAAATGGGGTGGTGTGAATCAGAGACCCTGAATTACGATAGGCAGTGAGTGGCAATGTAGGATGGAGAAAAGCACCACGGGATGGTCAGTCTGGGGAGGTCAGGAAACATGTGTTGGCAATGTAGCATACATTTGTCAAATACATAGCAGGGTGGTCACATTGTAAGGGTTTCTAACAGGCCATTCACTAGTACGCGTGAGAAAAACATCACGGGGTGGTGTGAATCGGAGGGCCTGAATTACGATAGGCAGTGAGTGGCAATGTAGAATGGGGAAAAGCACCACGGGGTGGTTAGCATGTGGAGGTCAGGAAACATGCGGTGGCAATGTAGGATACGTTTCGAAAAAACATCGAGCGGTGATGCGTATTTTAAGGGTTTCTAACAGGCCATTCACTAGTAGGAGTGAGAAAAACATCACGGGGTGGTGTGAATCCATTTACCTGAATTTGGATAGGCAGCAAGTAGCAATGTAGGATAGAGAAAAGATCCACGGGATGGTCAGCACGGGGAGCTCATTAAACATCCGGTGGCCAGGTAGGATAGGTTTCTGAAAAACATCTGAAGGTGGTGCGCATTGTAAGGGTTTCTAAGAGGACATTCACTAGTAGGAGTGAGAAAAATATCACGGGGTCGTGTGAATCGGAGGGCCTGATATAGGATAGGAGTGAGTGGCAAAGTAGGATTTAGAAAAGCACCATGGGGTGGTCAGCATGGCGAGTTCAGGAAACATGCGGTGGTAAAGTAGGATACGTTTCTGAAAAACATCGCGGGGTGGTGCGCATTGTAAGGGTTTCTAACAGGCGAATCACTAGTAGGAGTGAGAAAATCATCACGTGGTGGTGTGATTCGGAGGGCCTGAATTAGAATAGGCATTGAGTGGCAATGTAAGATGGAGCAAAGCAAGACGGGGTGGTTAGCATGGGGAGGTCAGGAAACATGCAGTTTAAATGTAGGATAGGTTTCTGAAAAACATTGCAGGGTGGTGTGCATTGTAAGTGTTTCTAACAGGCCATTCACTAGAAAGAGTGAGAAAAACATCACGGGGTGGTGTGAATCGGAGGGCCTGAATTAGAATAGGCATTGAGTGGCAATGTAGGATGGAGAAAACACCAAGAATTATTCAGAATGAGGAGGTTAGGAAACATGCGGTGGCAATGTAGCAAGGGTTCTGAAAAACAGCAAGAGGTGGTGTGCATTGTAAGGGTTTCTAACAGGCCATTCACTAGTAGGAGTGAGAAAAACATCATGGGGTGGTGTGAATCGCAGGGCCTGAATTAGATTAGGCAGTGAGTGGCAATGTAGGATCGAGCAAATCAAGACAAGGTGGTGAGCATGGGGAGATCAGAATACATGAAGTGGCAATATAGGATAGGTTTCTGAAAAACATGGCGGGGTGGTGCGCATTGTAAGTGTTTCTAATAGGCCATTCACTAGTAGGAGTGAGAAAAACAGAACGGGTTGATGTGAATTGGAGGACCTGAATTGGGAGAGGCAGTGAGTAGCAATGTAGGATGGAGAAAAGCACCACAGGATGTTCAGCATGGGGAGGTCAGGAAATATCCGGTGGCCATGTAGGATAGGTTTCTGAAAAACGTCTAAGGGTGGTGCGCATTGTAAGGGTTTCTAACAGGCCATTCACTAGTAGGATTGAGAAAAACATGATGGGGTGGTGTGAATCAGAGGGCCTGAATTTGATTAGGCTGTGAGTGGCGATGAAGAATGGAGAAGAGCACCACGGGATGTTCAGCATGGGGAGGTCAGGAAACATGTGGTGGCAATGTATGATAGGTTTCAGAAAAACATCGCGGGGTGATGCGCATTGTAAGGTTTTCGAACAGAACATTCACTAGTAGGAGTGAGAAAAACATCATGGGGTGGTGAGAATCTGAGGGCCTGAATTAGGATAGGCAGTGAGTGGCAATGAAGGATGGAGAAAAGCACCACGGGGTGTTCAGCATGGGGAGATCTGGATACATGAAGTTGCAATGTAGGATAGGATTCTGAAAAACACCTCTGGGTGGTGCGCATTGTAAGGGTTTCTAACAGGCCATTCAATAGTAGAAGTGAGAAAAACATCACGGGGTGGTGTGAATCGGAGGGACCGAATTACAATAGGCAGTGAGTGACAATGTAGGATACAGAAAATCACCACGGGTTGGTTATTATGGGGAGGTTAAGAAACATGTGGTGGCATTGTTTCATAGGTTTCTGGTAAACATAGCAGGCATGTGTGCATTGTAAATGTTTTTAACAGGCCATTCATTAGTAGGAGTGAGAAAAACATCACGGGTTGGTGTGAATCGGCGGCCTATATTAGGATAGGGAGTGAGTGGCAATGTAGGATGGAGAAAAGCACCACGGGGTGGTCAGCATGGTGAGTTCAGGAAACATGGGGTGGTAAAGTAAGATACGTTTCTGAAAAACATCGCGGGGTGGTGCGCATTTCAAGGGTTTCTAACAGGCCATTCACTAGGTGGAGTGAGAAAAACATCATGGGGTGGTGTGAATCTGAGGGCCTGAATTTGATTACGCAGTGAGTGGCAGTGTAGGATCTAGCAAAGCAAGACGGGGCGGTGAGCATGGGGATGTCAGGAAACATGAAGTGGCAATGTAGGATAGGTTTCTTCAAAACTACGCGTGGTGGTGCGCATTGTAAGAGTTTCTAACAGGCCATTCACTAGTAGGAGTGAGAAAAACATCACGGGGTGGTGTGAATTGGAGGACCTGAATTAGGATAGGCAGTGTGTGGCAATGTAGGATGGAGAAAATCACCACGGGGTAGTCAGAATCGGGAGGTCAGGAAACATGCCATGGCAATGTAGGATAGGATTCTGAAAAACATCTCTGGGTGGTGCCCATTGTAAGGGTTTCTAACAGGCCATTCACTAGTAGGAGTGAGCAAAACATCACGGGGTGGTGTGAATCGGAGTGCCTGAATTACAATAGGCAGTGGGTGACAATGTAGTATACAACAAATCACCAAGGGTTGTTCAGCATGGGGAGGTTTGGAAACTTGCGGTGGCAATGTTCCATAGGTTTCTGAAAAACATAGCGGGCTGGTGCGCATTGTAAAGGTTTCTAACAGGCCATTCACTAGTAGGAGTGAGAAAAAGAGAATGGGCTGGTGTGAATCGGAGGACCTGATTTAGGATAGGCAGTGAGTAGCAATGTAGGATGGAGAAACGCACCACAGGGTGTTCTGCATGGGGAGGTCATCAAACATGCGGTGGCAATGTAGGATAGTTTTCTGAAAAACATCGAGGGGTGGTGTGCATTGTAAGGGTTTCTAAATGGCCATTCACAAGTAGGAGTGTGAAAAACATCATGGGGTAGTGTGAATAGGAGGGCCTTAATTTGATTAGGCAGTGAGTGGCAGTGTATGATCTAGCAAAGCAAGACGGGGCGGTGAGCATGTGGAGGTCAGGAAACATGTAGTGGCAATGTTGGATAGGTTTCTGAAAAACATCTCTGGGTGGTGCGCATTGTAAGGGTTTCTAACAGGCCATTCACTAGTAGGAGTGTGAAAAACATCACGGGGTGGTGTGAATCGAGTGGCATGTATTAGGATAGGCAGTGAGTGGCAATGTAGTATCTAGCAAAGCAAGACGTGGCGGTGAGCATAGGGAGGTCAGGAAACATGAAGTGGCAATGTAGGATAGGTTTCGGAAAAACATGGCGGGGTGGTGGGCATTGTAAGGTTTTCTAAAAGGCAATTCACTAGTACGAGTGAGAAAAACATCACGGGGTGGTGTGAATCGAAGGACCTGAATTAGGATATGCAGTGAGTAGCAATGTAGGACGGAGATAAGCACCACAGGGTGGTCAGCATGGGAAGGTCAGGAAACATGCGGTGGCCATGTTGGATAGGTTTCTGAAAAACATCTCAGGGTCGTGCACATTGTAAGGGTTTAAGAGGCCATTCACTAGTAGGAGTGAGAAAAACATCACGGGGTGGTGTGAATCAGAGGGCCTGCTATAGGATAGGAGTGAGTGGCAATGTAGGATGGAGAAAAGCACCCAGGGGTGGTCAGCATGGTGAGTTCAGGAAACATGCGGTGGTAAAGTTGGATACGTTTCTGAAAAACATCGCGGGGTGGTGCGCCTTGTATGGGTTTCTAACAGGCGTTGCACTAGTAGGAGTGAGAAAAACATCACGGGGTGGTGTGAATCGGAGGGCTTGAATTAGAATAGGCATTGAGTGGCAATGTAGGATGGAGAAAAGCAAATCAGGGAGGTTAGCATGGGGAGGTCAGGAAACATGCAGTTTCAATGTAGGATAGGTTTCTGAAAAACATTGCAGGGTGGTGTTCATTGTAAGGGTTTCTAACAGGCCATTCACTAGTAGGGGTGAGAAAACCATCACGGGGTGTGTGATTCGGAGGGCCTGAATTAGAATAGGCATTGAGTGGCAATGTAGGATGGAGAAAAGCTCCACGGGTTATTCAGCATAAGGAGGTTAGGAAACATGCGGTGGCAATGTAGGATAGGATTCTGAAAAGCATCAAGAGGTGATGCGCATTGTAAGGGTTTTTAACATGCCATTCACTAGTAGGAGTGAGAAAAACATCATGGGGTGGTGTGAATCGCAGGGCCTGAATTAGATTAGGCAGTGAGTGGCAATGAAGGATCTAGCAAACAAGATGGGGTGGTGAGCATGGGGAGGTGAGGAAACATGAAGTGGCAATGTAGGATAGATTTCTGAAATACATAGCGGGGTGGTGCGCATTTTAAGAGTTTCTAACAGGCCATTCACTAGTAGCAGTGAGACAATCATCACGGAGTGATTTGAATATGAAGGCCTCACTTAGGATAGGCAGTGAGTGGCAATGTAGGATGGAGAAAAGCTCCACGGGATGGTCAGCATGGGGAGGTCAGGAAACATGCGGTGGCAGTGTAGTATAGGTTTCAGAACAACATCACGGGGTGGTGCACATTGTAAGGTTTTCTAACAGGCCATTCAATAGTAGAAGTGATAAAAACAAAACGGGGTGGTGTGAATCAGAGACCCTGAATTACGATAGGCAGTGAGTGGCAATGTAGGATGGAGAAAAGCACCACGGGATGGTCAGTCTGGGGAGGTCAGGAAACATGCGTTGGCAATGTAGCATACGTTTGTCAAAAACATAGCAGGGTGGTCACATTGTAAGGGTTTCTAACAGGCCATTCACTAGTACGCGTGAGAAAAACATCACGGTGTGGTGTGAATCGGAGGGCCTGAATTACGATAGGCAGTGAGTGGCAATGTAGAATGGGGAAAAGCACCACGGGGTGGTTAGCATGGGGAGGTCAGGAAACATGCGGTGGCAATGTAGGATACGTTTCGAAAAAACATCGAGCGGTGATGCGTATTTTAAGGGTTTCTAACAGGCCATTCACTAGTAGGAGTGAGAAAAACATCACGGGGTGGTGTGAATCCATTTACCTGAATTTGGATAGGCAGTGAGTAGCAATGTAGGATAGAGAAAAGATCCACGGGATGGTCAGCACGGGGAGCTCATTAAACATCCGGTGGCCAGGTAGGATAGGTTTCTGAAAAACATCTGAAGGTGGTGCGCATTGTAAGGGTTTCTAAGAGGACATTCACTAGTAGGAGTGAGAAAAATATCACGGGGTCGTGTGAATCGGAGGGCCTGATATAGGATAGGAGTGAGTGGCAAAGTAGGATTTAGAAAAGCACCATGGGGTGGTCAGCATGGCGAGTTCAGGAAACATGCGGTGGTAAAGTAGGATACGTTTCTGAAAAACATCGCGGGGTGGTGCGCATTGTAAGGGTTTCTAACAGGCGAATCACTAGTAGGAGTGAGAAAATCATCACGTGGTGGTGTGATTCGGAGGGCCTGAATTAGAATAGGCATTGAGTGGCAATGTAAGATGGAGCAAAGCAAGACGGGGTGGTTAGCATGGGGAGGTCAGGAAACATGCAGTTTAAATGTAGGATAGGTTTCTGAAAAACATTGCAGGGTGGTGTGCATTGTAAGTGTTTCTAACAGGCCATTCACTAGAAAGAGTGAGAAAAACATCACGGGGTGGTGTGAATCGGAGGGCCTGAATTAGAATAGGCATTGAGTGGCAATGTAGGATGGAGAAAACACCAAGAATTATTCAGAATGAGGAGGTTAGGAAACATGCGGTGGCAATGTAGCAAGGGTTCTGAAAAACAGCAAGAGGTGGTGTGCATTGTAAGGGTTTCTAACAGGCCATTCACTAGTAGGAGTGAGAAAAACATCATGGGGTGGTGTGAATCGCAGGGCCTGAATTAGATTAGGCAGTGAGTGGCAATGTAGGATCGAGCAAATCAAGACAAGGTGGTGAGCATGGGGAGATCAGAATACATGAAGTGGCAATATAGGATAGGTTTCTGAAAAACATGGCGGGGTGGTGCGCATTGTAAGTGTTTCTAATAGGCCATTCACTAGTAGGAGTGAGAAAAACAGAACGGGTTGATGTGAATCGGAGGACCTGAATTGGGAGAGGCAGTGAGTAGCAATGTAGGATGGAGAAAAGCACCACAGGATGGTCAGCATGGTGAGGTCAGGAAATATCCGGTGGCCATGTAGGATAGGTTTCTGAAAAACGTCTAAGGGTGGTGCGCATTGTAAGGGTTTCTAACAGGCCATTCACTAGTAGGATTGAGAAAAACATGATGGGGTGGTGTGAATCGGAGGGCCTGAATTTGATTAGGCATTGAGTGGCAATGAAGAATGGAGAAAAGCACCACGGGGTGTTCAGCATGGGGAGGTCAGGAAACATGTGGTGGCAATGTATGATAGGTTTCAGAAAAACATTGCGGGGTGGTGCGCATTGTAAGGTTTTCGAACAGAACATTCACTAGTAGGAGTGAGAAAAACATCATGGGGTGGTGAGAATCTGAGGACCTGAATTAGGATAGGCAGTGAGTGGCAATGAAGGATGGAGAAAAGCACCACGGGGTGTTCAGCATGGGGAGATCTGGATACATGAAGTTGCAATGTAGGATAGGATTCTGAAAAACACCTCTGGGTGGTGCGCATTGTAAGGGTTTCTAACAGGCCATTCAATAGTAGAAGTGAGAAAAACATCACGGGGTGGTGTGAATCGGAGGGACCGAATTACAATAGGCAGTGAGTGACAATGTAGGATACAGAAAATCACCACGGGTTGGTTATTATGGGGAGGTTAAGAAACATGTGGTGGCATTGTTTCATAGGTTTCTGGTAAACATAGCAGGCATGTGTGCATTGTAAATGTTTTTAACAGGCCATTCATTAGTAGGAGTGAGAAAAACATCACGGGTTGGTGTGAATCGGCGGCCTATATTAGGATAGGGAGTGAGTGGCAATGTAGGATGGAGAAAAGCACCACGGGGTGGTCAGCATGGTGAGTTCAGGAAACATGGGGTGGTAAAGTAAGATACGTTTCTGAAAAACATCGCGGGGTGGTGCGCATTTCAAGGGTTTCTAACAGGCCATTCACTAGGTGGAGTGAGAAAAACATCATGGGGTGGTGTGAATCTGAGGGCCTGAATTTGATTACGCAGTGAGTGGCAGTGTAGGATCTAGCAAAGCAAGACAGGGCGGTGAGCATGGGGATGTCAGGAAACATGAAGTGGCAATGTAGGATAGGTTTCTTCAAAACTACGCGTGGTGGTGCGCATTGTAAGAGTTTCTAACAGGCCATTCACTAGTAGGAGTGAGAAAAACATCACGGGGTGGTGTGAATTGGAGGACCTGAATTAGGATAGGCAGTGTGTGGCAATGTAGGATGGAGAAAATCACCACGGGGTAGTCAGAATCGGGAGGTCAGGAAACATGCCATGGCAATGTAGGATAGGATTCTGAAAAACATCTCTGGGTGGTGCCCATTGTAAGGGTTTCTAACAGGCCATTCACTAGTAGGAGTGAGCAAAACATCACGGGGTGGTGTGAATCGGAGTGCCTGAATTACAATAGGCAGTGGGTGACAATGTAGTATACAACAAATCACCAAGGGTTGTTCAGCATGGGGAGGTTTGGAAACTTGCGGTGGCAATGTTCCATAGGTTTCTGAAAAACATAGCGGGCTGGTGCGCATTGTAAAGGTTTCTAACAGGCCATTCACTAGTAGGAGTGAGAAAAAGAGAATGGGCTGGTGTGAATCGGAGGACCTGATTTAGGATAGGCAGTGAGTAGCAATGTAGGATGGAGAAACGCACCACAGGGTGTTCTGCATGGGGAGGTCAGCAAACATGCGGTGGCAATGTAGGATAGTTTTCTGAAAAACATCGCGGGGTGGTGTGCATTGTAAGGGTTTCTAAATGGCCATTCACAAGTAGGAGTGTGAAAAACATCATGGGGTAGTGTGAATAGGATGGCCTTAATTTGATTAGGCAGTGAGTGGCAGTGTATGATCTAGCAAAGCAAGACGGGGCGGTGAGCATGTGGAGGTCAGGAAACATGAAGTGGC
Organism: Cavia porcellus; assembly: GCF_034190915.1. NCBI lineage: Eukaryota > Metazoa > Chordata > Mammalia > Rodentia > Caviidae > Cavia > Cavia porcellus. The sequence goes on from NW_026947518.1 coordinate 9,563,346, forward strand.
AATGTTGGATAGGTTTCTGAAAAACATCTCTGGGTGGTGCGCATTGTAAGGGTTTCTAACAGGCCATTCACTAGTAGGAGTGTGAAAAACATCACGGGTTGGTGTGAATCGAGTGGCATGTATTAGGATAGGCAGTGAGTGGCAATGTGTTATCTAGCAAAGCAAGACGTGGCGGTGAGCATAGGGAGGTCAGGAAACATGAAGTGGCAATGTAGGATAGGTTTCGGAAAAACATGGCGGGGTGGTGGGCATTGTAAGGTTTTCTAAAAGGCAATTCACTAGTACGAGTGAGAAAAACATCACGGGGTGGTGTGAATCGAAGGACCTGAATTAGGATATGCAGTGAGTAGCAATGTAGGACGGAGATAAGCACCACAGGGTGGTCAGCATGGGAAGGTCAGGAAACATGCGGTGGCCATGTTGGATAGGTTTCTGAAAAACATCTCAGGGTCGTGCACATTGTAAGGGTTTAAGAGGCCATTCACTAGTAGGAGTGAGAAAAACATCACGGGGTGGTGTGAATCAGAGGGCCTGCTATAGGATAGGAGTGAGTGGCAATGTAGGATGGAGAAAAGCACCCAGGGGTGGTCAGCATGGTGAGTTCAGGAAACATGCGGTGGTAAAGTTGGATACGTTTCTGAAAAACATCGCGGGGTGGTGCGCCTTGTATGGGTTTCTAACAGGCGTTGCACTAGTAGGAGTGAGAAAAACATCACGGGGTGGTGTGAATCGGAGGGCTTGAATTAGAATAGGCATTGAGTGGCAATGTAGGATGGAGAAAAGCAAATCAGGGAGGTTAGCATGGGGAGGTCAGGAAACATGCAGTTTCAATGTAGGATAGGTTTCTGAAAAACATTGCAGGGTGGTGTTCATTGTAAGGGTTTCTAACAGGCCATTCACTAGTAGGGGTGAGAAAACCATCACGGGGTGTGTGATTCGGAGGGCCTGAATTAGAATAGGCATTGAGTGGCAATGTAGGATGGAGAAAAGCTCCACGGGTTATTCAGCTTAAGGAGGTTAGGAAACATGCGGTGGCAATGTAGGATAGGATTCTGAAAAGCATCAAGAGGTGATGCGCATTGTAAGGGTTTTTAACATGCCATTCACTAGTAGGAGTGAGAAAAACATCATGGGGTGGTGTGAATCGCAGGGCCTGAATTAGATTAGGCAGTGAGTGTCAATGAAGGATCTAGCAAACAAGATGGGGTGGTGAGCATGGGGAGGTGAGGAAACATGAAGTGGCAATGTAGGATAGATTTCTGAAATACATAGCGGGGTGGTGCGCATTTTAAGAGTTTCTAACAGGCCATTCACTAGTAGCAGTGAGGCAATCATCATGGAGTGATTTGAATATGAAGGCCTCACTTAGGATAGGCAGTGAGTGGCAATGTAGGATGGAGAAAAGCTCCACGGGATGGTCAGCATGGGGAGGTCAGGAAACATGCGGTGGCAGTGTAGTATAGGTTTCAGAACAACATCACGGGGTGGTGCACATTGTAAGGTTTTCTAACAGGCCATTCAATAGTAGAAGTGATAAAAACAAAACGGGGTGGTGTGAATCAGAGACCCTGAATTACGATAGGCAGTGAGTGGCAATGTAGGATGGAGAAAAGCACCACGGGATGGTCAGTCTGGGGAGGTCAGGAAACATGCGTTGGCAATGTAGCATACGTTTGTCAAAAACATAGCAGGGTGGTCACATTGTAAGGGTTTCTAACAGGCCATTCACTAGTACACGTGAGAAAAACATCACGGGGTGGTGTGAATCGGAGGGCCTGAATTACGATAGGCAGTGAGTGGCAATGTAGAATGGGGAAAAGCACCACGGGGTGGTTAGCATGGGGAGGTCAGGAAACATGCGGTGGCAATGTAGGATACGTTTTGAAAAAACATCGAGCGGTGATGCGTATTTTAAGGGTTTCTAACAGGCCATTCACTAGTAGGAGTGAGAAAAACATCACGGGGTGGTGTGAATCCATTTACCTGAATTTGGATAGGCAGTGAGTAGCAATGTAGGATAGAGAAAAGATCCACGGGATGGTCAGCACGGGGAGCTCATTAAACATCCGGTGGCCAGGTAGGATAGGTTTCTGAAAAACATCTGAAGGTGGTGCGCATTGTAAGGGTTTCTAAGAGGACATTCACTAGTAGGAGTGAGAAAAATATCATGGGGTCGTGTGAATCGGAGGGCCTGATATAGGATAGGAGTGAGTGGCAAAGTAGGATTTAGAAAAGCACCACGGGCTGGTCAGCATGGCGAGTTCAGGAAACATGCGGTGGTAAAGTAGGATACGTTTCTGAAAAACATCGCGGGGTGGTGCGCATTGTAAGGGTTTCTAACAGGCGAATCACTAGTAGGAGTGAGAAAATCATCACGTGGTGGTGTGATTCGGAGGGCCTGAATTAGAATAGGCGTTGAGTGGCAATGTAAGCTGAAGCAAAGCAAGACGGGGTGGTTAGCATGGGGAGGTCAGGAAACATGCAGTTTAAATGTAGGATAGGTTTCTGAAAAACATTGCAGGGTGGTGTGCATTGTAAGTGTTTCTAACAGGCCATTCACTAGAAAGAGTGAGAAAAACATCACGGGGTGGTGTGAATTGGAGGGCCTGAATTAGAATAGGCATTGAGTGGCAATGTAGGATGGAGAAATCACCAAGGATTATTCAGAATGAGGAGGTTAGGAAACATGCGGTGGCAATGTAGCATAGGGTTCTGAAAAACAGCAAGAGGTGGTGTGCATTATAAGGGTTTCTAACAGGCCATTCACTAGTAGGAGTGAGAAAAACAGAACGGGTTGATGTGAATCGGAGGACCTGAATTGGGAGAGGCAGTGAGTAGCAATGTAGGATGGAGAAAAGCACCACAGGATGGTCAGCATGGTGAGGTCAGGAAATATCCGGTGGCCATGTAGGATAGGTTTCTGAAAAACGTCTAAGGGTGGTGCGCATTGTAAGGGTTTCTAACAGGCCATTCACTAGTAGGATTGAGAAAAACATGATGGGGTGGTGTGAATCGGAGGGCCTGAATTTGATTAGGCATTGAGTGGCAATGAAGAATGGAGAAAAGCACCACGGGGTGTTCAGCATGGGGAGGTCAGGAAACATGTGGTGGCAATGTATGATAGGTTTCAGAAAAACATTGCGGGGTGGTGCGCATTGTAAGGTTTTCGAACAGAACATTCACTAGTAGGAGTGAGAAAAACATCATGGGGTGGTGAGAATCTGAGGACCTGAATTAGGATAGGCAGTGAGTGGCAATGAAGGATGGAGAAAAGCACCACGGGGTGTTCAGCATGGGGAGATCTGGATACATGAAGTTGCAATGTAGGATAGGATTCTGAAAAACACCTCTGGGTGGTGCGCATTGTAAGGGTTTCTAACAGGCCATTCAATAGTAGAAGTGAGAAAAACATCACGGGGTGGTGTGAATCGGAGGGACCGAATTACAATAGGCAGTGAGTGACAATGTAGGATACAGAAAATCACCACGGGTTGGTCATTATGGGGAGGTTAGGAAACATGTGGTGGCATTGTTTCATAGGTTTCTGGTAAACATAGCAGGCATGTGTCCATTGTAAATGTTTTTAACATGCCATTCATTAGTAGGAGTGAGAAAAACATCACGGGTTGGTGTGAATCGGGGGGCCTATATTAGGATAGGGAGTGAGTGGCAATGTAGGATGGAGAAAAGCACCACGGGGTGGTCAGCATGGTGAGTTCAGGAAACATGCGGTGGTAAAGTAAGATACGTTTCTGAAAAACATCGCGGGGTGGTGCGCATTTCAAGGGTTTCTAACAGGCCATTCACTAGGTGGAGTGAGAAAAACATCATGGGGTGGTGTGAATCTGATGGCCTGAATTTGATTAGGCAGTGAGTGGCAGTGTAGGATCTAGCAAAGCAAGACGGGGCGGTGAGCATGGGGATGTCAGGAAACATGAAGTGGCAATGTAGGATAGGTTTCTTCAAAACTACGCGTGGTGGTGCGCATTGTAAGAGTTTCTAACAGGCCATTCACTAGTAGGAGTGAGAAAAACATCACGGGGTGGTGTGAATCGGAGGGACCGAATTACAATAGGCAGTGAGTGACAATGTAGGATACAGAAAATCACCACGGGTTGGTTATTATGGGGAGGTTAAGAAACATGTGGTGGCATTGTTTCATAGGTTTCTGGTAAACATAGCAGGCATGTGTGCATTGTAAATGTTTTTAACAGGCCATTCATTAGTAGGAGTGAGAAAAACATCACGGGTTGGTGTGAATCGGCGGCCTATATTAGGATAGGGAGTGAGTGGCAATGTAGGATGGAGAAAAGCACCACGGGGTGGTCAGCATGGTGAGTTCAGGAAACATGGGGTGGTAAAGTAAGATACGTTTCTGAAAAACATCGCGGGGTGGTGCGCATTTCAAGGGTTTCTAACAGGCCATTCACTAGGTGGAGTGAGAAAAACATCATGGGGTGGTGTGAATCTGAGGGCCTGAATTTGATTACGCAGTGAGTGGCAGTGTAGGATCTAGCAAAGCAAGACAGGGCGGTGAGCATGGGGATGTCAGGAAACATGAAGTGGCAATGTAGGATAGGTTTCTTCAAAACTACGCGTGGTGGTGCGCATTGTAAGAGTTTCTAACAGGCCATTCACTAGTAGGAGTGAGAAAAACATCACGGGGTGGTGTGAATTGGAGGACCTGAATTAGGATAGGCAGTGTGTGGCAATGTAGGATGGAGAAAAGCACCACAGGATGTTCAGCATGGGGAGGTCAGGAAATATCCGGTGGCCATGTAGGATAGGTTTCTGAAAAACGTCTAAGGGTGGTGCGCATTGTAAGGGTTTCTAACAGGCCATTCACTAGTAGGATTGAGAAAAACATGATGGGGTGGTGTGAATCAGAGGGCCTGAATTTGATTAGGCTGTGAGTGGCGATGAAGAATGGAGAAGAGCACCACGGGATGTTCAGCATGGGGAGGTCAGGAAACATGTGGTGGCAATGTATGATAGGTTTCAGAAAAACATCGCGGGGTGATGCGCATTGTAAGGTTTTCGAACAGAACATTCACTAGTAGGAGTGAGAAAAACATCATGGGGTGGTGAGAATCTGAGGGCCTGAATTAGGATAGGCAGTGAGTGGCAATGAAGGATGCAGAAAAGCACCACGGGGTGTTCAGCATGGGGAGATCTGGATACATGAAGTTGCAATGTAGGATAGGATTCTGAAAAACACCTCTGGGTGGTGCGCATTGTAAGGGTTTCTAACAGGCCATTCAATAGTAGAAGTGAGAAAAACATCACGGGGTGGTGTGAATCGGAGGGACCGAATTACAATAGGCAGTGAGTGACAATGTAGGATACAGAAAATCACCACGGGTTGGTCATTATGGGGAGGTTAGGAAACATGTGGTGGCATTGTTTCATAGGTTTCTGGTAAACATAGCAGGCATGTGTCCATTGTAAATGTTTTTAACATGCCATTCATTAGTAGGAGTGAGAAAAACATCACGGGTTGGTGTGAATCGGGGGGCCTATATTAGGATAGGGAGTGAGTGGCAATGTAGGATGGAGAAAAGCACCACGGGGTGGTCAGCATGGTGAGTTCAGGAAACATGCGGTGGTAAAGTAAGATACGTTTCTGAAAAACATCGCGGGGTGGTGCGCATTTCAAGGGTTTCTAACAGGCCATTCACTAGGTGGAGTGAGAAAAACATCATGGGGTGGTGTGAATCTGATGGCCTGAATTTGATTAGGCAGTGAGTGGCAGTGTAGGATCTAGCAAAGCAAGACGGGGCGGTGAGCATGGGGATGTCAGGAAACATGAAGTGGCAATGTAGGATAGGTTTCTTCAAAACTACGCGTGGTGGTGCGCATTGTAAGAGTTTCTAACAGGCCATTCACTAGTAGGAGTGAGAAAAACATCACGGGGTGGTGTGAATCGGAGGACCTGAATTAGGATAGGCAGTGTGTGGCAATGTAGGATGGAGAAAATCACCACGGGGTAGTCAGAATCGGGAGGTCAGGAAACATGCCGTGGCAATGTAGGATAGGATTCTGAAAAACATCTCTGGGTGGTGCCCATTGTAAGGGTTTCTAACAGGCCATTCACTAGTAGGAGTGAGCAAAACATCACGGGGTGGTGTGAATCGGAGGGCCTGAATTACAATAGGCAGTGGGTCACAATGTAGGATACAACAAATCACCAAGGGTTGTTCAGCATGGGGAGGTTTGGAAACAGGCGGTGGCAATGTTCCATAGGTTTCTGAAAAACATAGCGGGCTGGTGCGCATTGTAAAGGTTTCTAACAGGCCATTCACTAGTAGGAGTGAGAAAAAGAGACTGGGCTGGTGTGAATCGGAGGACCTGATTTAGGATAGGCAGTGAGTAGCAATGTAGAATGGAGAAACGCACCACAGGGTGTTCTGCATGGGGAGGTCAGCAAACATGCGGTGGCAATGTAGGATAGTTTTCTGAAAAACATCGCGGGGTGGTGTGCATTGTAAGGGTTTCTAAATGGCCATTCACAAGTAGGAGTGTGAAAAACATCATGGGGTAGTGTGAATAGGAGGGCCTTAATTTGATTAGGCAGTGAGTGGCAGTGTATGATCTAGCAAAGCAAGACGGGGCGGTGAGCATGTGGAGGTCAGGAAACATGAAATGGCAATGTTGGATAGGTTTCTGAAAAACATCTCTGGGTGGTGCGCATTGTAAGGGTTTCTAACAGGCCATTCACTAGTAGGAGTGGGAAAAAGAGAATGGGCTGGTGTGAATCGGAGGACCTGATTTAGGATAGGCAGTGAGTAGCAATGTAGGATGGAGAAACGCAGCACAGGGTGTTCTGCATGGGGAGGTCAGCAAACATGCGGTGGCAATGTAGGATAGTTTTCTGAAAAACATCGCGGGGTTGTGTTCATTGTAAGGGTTTCTAAATGGCCATTCACAAGTAGGAGTGTGAAAAACATCATGGGGTGGTGTGAATAGGAGGGCCTTAATTTGATTAGGCAGTGAGTGGCAGTGTATGATCTAGCAAAGCAAGACGGGGCGGTGAGCATGTGGAGGTCAGGAAACATGAAGTGGAAATGTTGGATAGGTTTTTGAAAAACATCTCTGGGTGGTGCGCATTGTAAGGGTTTCTAACAGGCCATTCACTAGTAGGAGTGAGAAAAACATCACGGGGTGGTGTGAATCGAAGGACCTGAATTAGGATATGCAGTGAATAGCAATGTAGGACGGAGATAAGCACCACAGGCTGGTCAACATGGGAAGGTCAGGAAACATGCGGTGGCCATGTAGGATAGGTTTCTGAAAAACATCTCAGGGTCGTGCACATTGTAAGGGTTTAAGAGGCCATTCACTAGTAGGAGTGAGAAAAACATCACGGGGTGGTGTGAATCAGAGGGCCTGCTATAGGATAGGAGTGAGTGGCAATGTAGGATGGAGAAAAGCACCCAGGGGTGGTCAGCATGGTGAGTTCAGGAAACATGCGGTGGTAAAGTAGGATACGTTTCTGAAAAACATCGCGGGGTGGTGCGCCTTGTATGGGTTTCTAACAGGCGTTGCACTAGTAGGAGTGAGAAAAACATCACGGGGTGGTGTGAATCGGAGGGGTTGAATTAGAATAGGCATTGAGTGGCAATGTAGGATGGAGAAAAGCAAATCAGGGAGGTTAGCATGGGGAGGTCAGGAAACATGCAGTTTCAATGTAGGATAGGTTTCTGAAAAACATTGCGGACGGTGTTCATTGTAAGGGTTTCTAACAGGGCATTCACTAGTAGGGGTGAGAAAAACATCACGGGGTGGTGTGATTCGGAGGTCCTGAATTAGAATAGGCATTGAGTGGCAATGTAGGATGGAGAAAAGCTCCACGGGATGGTCAGCATGGGGAGGTCAGGAAACATGCGGTGGCAATGTAGTATAGGTTTCAGAACAACATCACGGGGTGGTGCACATTGTAAGGTTTTCTAACAGGCCATTCAATAGTAGGAGTGATAAAAACAAAATGGGGTGGTGTGAATCAGAGACCCTGAATTACGATAGGCAGTGAGTGGCAATGTAGGATGGAGAAAAGCACCACGGGATGGTCAGTCTGGGGAGGTCAGGAAACATGTGTTGGCAATGTAGCATACATTTGTCAAAAACATAGCAGGGTGGTCACATTGTAAGGGTTTCTAACAGGCCATTCACTAGTACGCGTGAGAAAAACATCACGGGGTGGTGTGAATCGGAGGGCCTGAATTACGATAGGCAGTGAGTGGCAATGTAGAATGGGGAAAAGCACCACGGGGTGGTTAGCATGTGGAGGTCAGGAAACATGCGGTGGCAATGTAGGATACGTTTCGAAAAAACATCGAGCGGTGATGCGTATTTTAAGGGTTTCTAACAGGCCATTCACTAGTAGGAGTGAGAAAAACATCACGGGGTGGTGTGAATCCATTTACCTGAATTTGGATAGGCAGCAAGTAGCAATGTAGGATAGAGAAAAGATCCACGGGATGGTCAGCACGGGGAGCTCATTAAACATCCGGTGGCCAGGTAGGATAGGTTTCTGAAAAACATCTGAAGGTGGTGCGCATTGTAAGGGTTTCTAAGAGGACATTCACTAGTAGGAGTGAGAAAAATATCACGGGGTCGTGTGAATCGGAGGGCCTGATATAGGATAGGAGTGAGTGGCAAAGTAGGATTTAGAAAAGCACCATGGGGTGGTCAGCATGGCGAGTTCAGGAAACATGCGGTGGTAAAGTAGGATACGTTTCTGAAAAACATCGCGGGGTGGTGCGCATTGTAAGGGTTTCTAACAGGCGAATCACTAGTAGGAGTGAGAAAATCATCACGTGGTGGTGTGATTCGGAGGGCCTGAATTAGAATAGGCATTGAGTGGCAATGTAAGATGGAGCAAAGCAAGACGGGGTGGTTAGCATGGGGAGGTCAGGAAACATGCAGTTTAAATGTAGGATAGGTTTCTGAAAAACATTGCAGGGTGGTGTGCATTGTAAGTGTTTCTAACAGGCCATTCACTAGAAAGAGTGAGAAAAACATCACGGGGTGGTGTGAATCGGAGGGCCTGAATTAGAATAGGCATTGAGTGGCAATGTAGGATGGAGAAAACACCAAGAATTATTCAGAATGAGGAGGTTAGGAAACATGCGGTGGCAATGTAGCAAGGGTTCTGAAAAACAGCAAGAGGTGGTGTGCATTGTAAGGGTTTCTAACAGGCCATTCACTAGTAGGAGTGAGAAAAACATCATGGGGTGGTGTGAATCGCAGGGCCTGAATTAGATTAGGCAGTGAGTGGCAATGTAGGATCGAGCAAATCAAGACAAGGTGGTGAGCATGGGGAGATCAGAATACATGAAGTGGCAATATAGGATAGGTTTCTGAAAAACATGGCGGGGTGGTGCGCATTGTAAGTGTTTCTAATAGGCCATTCACTAGTAGGAGTGAGAAAAACAGAACGGGTTGATGTGAATTGGAGGACCTGAATTGGGAGAGGCAGTGAGTAGCAATGTAGGATGGAGAAAAGCACCACAGGATGTTCAGCATGGGGAGGTCAGGAAATATCCGGTGGCCATGTAGGATAGGTTTCTGAAAAACGTCTAAGGGTGGTGCGCATTGTAAGGGTTTCTAACAGGCCATTCACTAGTAGGATTGAGAAAAACATGATGGGGTGGTGTGAATCAGAGGGCCTGAATTTGATTAGGCTGTGAGTGGCGATGAAGAATGGAGAAGAGCACCACGGGATGTTCAGCATGGGGAGGTCAGGAAACATGTGGTGGCAATGTATGATAGGTTTCAGAAAAACATCGCGGGGTGATGCGCATTGTAAGGTTTTCGAACAGAACATTCACTAGTAGGAGTGAGAAAAACATCATGGGGTGGTGAGAATCTGAGGGCCTGAATTAGGATAGGCAGTGAGTGGCAATGAAGGATGGAGAAAAGCACCACGGGGTGTTCAGCATGGGGAGATCTGGATACATGAAGTTGCAATGTAGGATAGGATTCTGAAAAACACCTCTGGGTGGTGCGCATTGTAAGGGTTTCTAACAGGCCATTCAATAGTAGAAGTGAGAAAAACATCACGGGGTGGTGTGAATCGGAGGGACCGAATTACAATAGGCAGTGAGTGACAATGTAGGATACAGAAAATCACCACGGGTTGGTTATTATGGGGAGGTTAAGAAACATGTGGTGGCATTGTTTCATAGGTTTCTGGTAAACATAGCAGGCATGTGTGCATTGTAAATGTTTTTAACAGGCCATTCATTAGTAGGAGTGAGAAAAACATCACGGGTTGGTGTGAATCGGCGGCCTATATTAGGATAGGGAGTGAGTGGCAATGTAGGATGGAGAAAAGCACCACGGGGTGGTCAGCATGGTGAGTTCAGGAAACATGGGGTGGTAAAGTAAGATACGTTTCTGAAAAACATCGCGGGGTGGTGCGCATTTCAAGGGTTTCTAACAGGCCATTCACTAGGTGGAGTGAGAAAAACATCATGGGGTGGTGTGAATCTGAGGGCCTGAATTTGATTACGCAGTGAGTGGCAGTGTAGGATCTAGCAAAGCAAGACAGGGCGGTGAGCATGGGGATGTCAGGAAACATGAAGTGGCAATGTAGGATAGGTTTCTTCAAAACTACGCGTGGTGGTGCGCATTGTAAGAGTTTCTAACAGGCCATTCACTAGTAGGAGTGAGAAAAACATCACGGGGTGGTGTGAATTGGAGGACCTGAATTAGGATAGGCAGTGTGTGGCAATGTAGGATGGAGAAAATCACCACGGGGTAGTCAGAATCGGGAGGTCAGGAAACATGCCATGGCAATGTAGGATAGGATTCTGAAAAACATCTCTGGGTGGTGCCCATTGTAAGGGTTTCTAACAGGCCATTCACTAGTAGGAGTGAGCAAAACATCACGGGGTGGTGTGAATCGGAGTGCCTGAATTACAATAGGCAGTGGGTGACAATGTAGTATACAACAAATCACCAAGGGTTGTTCAGCATGGGGAGGTTTGGAAACTTGCGGTGGCAATGTTCCATAGGTTTCTGAAAAACATAGCGGGCTGGTGCGCATTGTAAAGGTTTCTAACAGGCCATTCACTAGTAGGAGTGAGAAAAAGAGAATGGGCTGGTGTGAATCGGAGGACCTGATTTAGGATAGGCAGTGAGTAGCAATGTAGGATGGAGAAACGCACCACAGGGTGTTCTGCATGGGGAGGTCATCAAACATGCGGTGGCAATGTAGGATAGTTTTCTGAAAAACATCGAGGGGTGGTGTGCATTGTAAGGGTTTCTAAATGGCCATTCACAAGTAGGAGTGTGAAAAACATCATGGGGTAGTGTGAATAGGAGGGCCTTAATTTGATTAGGCAGTGAGTGGCAGTGTATGATCTAGCAAAGCAAGACGGGGCGGTGAGCATGTGGAGGTCAGGAAACATGTAGTGGCAATGTTGGATAGGTTTCTGAAAAACATCTCTGGGTGGTGCGCATTGTAAGGGTTTCTAACAGGCCATTCACTAGTAGGAGTGTGAAAAACATCACAGGTTGGTGTGAATCGAGTGGCATGTATTAGGATAGGCAGTGAGTGGCAATGTAGTATCTAGCAAAGCAAGACGTGGCGGTGAGCATAGGGAGGTCAGGAAACATGAAGTGGCAATGTAGGATAGGTTTCGGAAAAACATGGCGGGGTGGTGGGCATTGTAAGGTTTTCTAAAAGGCAATTCACTAGTACGAGTGAGAAAAACATCACGGGGTGGTGTGAATCGAAGGACCTGAATTAGGATATGCAGTGAGTAGCAATGTAGGACGGAGATAAGCACCACAGGGTGGTCAGCATGGGAAGGTCAGGAAACATGCGGTGGCCATGTTGGATAGGTTTCTGAAAAACATCTCAGGGTCGTGCACATTGTAAGGGTTTAAGAGGCCATTCACTAGTAGGAGTGAGAAAAACATCACGGGGTGGTGTGAATCAGAGGGCCTGCTATAGGATAGGAGTGAGTGGCAATGTAGGATGGAGAAAAGCACCCAGGGGTGGTCAGCATGGTGAGTTCAGGAAACATGCGGTGGTAAAGTTGGATACGTTTCTGAAAAACATCGCGGGGTGGTGCGCCTTGTATGGGTTTCTAACAGGCGTTGCACTAGTAGGAGTGAGAAAAACATCACGGGGTGGTGTGAATCGGAGGGCTTGAATTAGAATAGGCATTGAGTGGCAATGTAGGATGGAGAAAAGCAAATCAGGGAGGTTAGCATGGGGAGGTCAGGAAACATGCAGTTTCAATGTAGGATAGGTTTCTGAAAAACATTGCAGGGTGGTGTTCATTGTAAGGGTTTCTAACAGGCCATTCACTAGTAAGGGTGAGAAAACCATCATGGGGTGTGTGATTCGGAGGGCCTGAATTAGAATAGGCATTGAGTGGCAATGTAGGATGGAGAAAAGCTCCACGGGTTACTCAGCATAAGGAGGTTAGGAAACATGCGGTGGCAATGTAGGATAGGATTCTGAAAAGCATCAAGAGGTGATGCGCATTGTAAGGGTTTTTAACATGCCATTCACTAGTAGGAGTGAGAAAAACATCATGGGGTGGTGTGAATCGCAGGGCCTGAATTAGATTAGGCAGTGAGTGGCAATGAAGGATCTAGCAAACAAGATGGGGTGGTGAGCATGGGGAGGTGAGGAAACATGAAGTGGCAATGTAGGATAGATTTCTGAAATACATAGCGGGGTGGTGCGCATTTTAAGAGTTTCTAACAGGCCATTCACTAGTAGCAGTGAGACAATCATCACGGAGTGATTTGAATATGAAGGCCTCACTTAGGATAGGCAGTGAGTGGCAATGTAGGATGGAGAAAAGCTCCACGGGATGGTCAGCATGGGGAGGTCAGGAAACATGCGGTGGCAGTGTAGTATAGGTTTCAGAACAACATCACGGGGTGGTGCACATTGTAAGGTTTTCTAACAGGCCATTCAATAGTAGAAGTGATAAAAACAAAACGGGGTGGTGTGAATCAGAGACCCTGAATTACGATAGGCAGTGAGTGGCAATGTAGGATGGAGAAAAGCACCACGGGATGGTCAGTCTGGGGAGGTCAGGAAACATGCGTTGGCAATGTAGCATACGTTTGTCAAAAACATAGCAGGGTGGTCACATTGTAAGGGTTTCTAACAGGCCATTCACTAGTACGCGTGAGAAAAACATCACGGTGTGGTGTGAATCGGAGGGCCTGAATTACGATAGGCAGTGAGTGGCAATGTAGAATGGGGAAAAGCACCACGGGGTGGTTAGCATGGGGAGGTCAGGAAACATGCGGTGGCAATGTAGGATACGTTTCGAAAAAACATCGAGCGGTGATGCGTATTTTAAGGGTTTCTAACAGGCCATTCACTAGTAGGAGTGAGAAAAACATCACGGGGTGGTGTGAATCCATTTACCTGAATTTGGATAGGCAGTGAGTAGCAATGTAGGATAGAGAAAAGATCCACGGGATGGTCAGCACGGGGAGCTCATTAAACATCCGGTGGCCAGGTAGGATAGGTTTCTGAAAAACATCTGAAGGTGGTGCGCATTGTAAGGGTTTCTAAGAGGACATTCACTAGTAGGAGTGAGATAAATATCACGGGGTCGTGTGAATCGGAGGGCCTGATATAGGATAGGAGTGAGTGGCAAAGTAGGATTTAGAAAAGCACCATGGGGTGGTCAGCATGGCGAGTTCAGGAAACATGCGGTGGTAAAGTAGGATACGTTTCTGAAAAACATCGCGGGGTGGTGCGCATTGTAAGGGTTTCTAACAGGCGAATCACTAGTAGGAGTGAGAAAATCATCACGTGGTGGTGTGATTCGGAGGGCCTGAATTAGAATAGGCATTGAGTGGCAATGTAAGATGGAGCAAAGCAAGACGGGGTGGTTAGCATGGGGAGGTCAGGAAACATGCAGTTTAAATGTAGGATAGGTTTCTGAAAAACATTGCAGGGTGGTGTGCATTGTAAGTGTTTCTAACAGGCCATTCACTAGAAAGAGTGAGAAAAACATCACGGGGTGGTGTGAATCGGAGGGCCTGAATTAGAATAGGCATTGAGTGGCAATGTAGGATGGAGAAAACACCAAGAATTATTCAGAATGAGGAGGTTAGGAAACATGCGGTGGCAATGTAGCAAGGGTTCTGAAAAACAGCAAGAGGTGGTGTGCATTGTAAGGGTTTCTAACAGGCCATTCACTAGTAGGAGTGAGAAAAACATCATGGGGTGGTGTGAATCGCAGGGCCTGAATTAGATTAGGCAGTGAGTGGCAATGTAGGATCGAGCAAATCAAGACAAGGTGGTGAGCATGGGGAGATCAGAATACATGAAGTGGCAATATAGGATAGGTTTCTGAAAAACATGGCGGGGTGGTGCGCATTGTAAGTGTTTCTAATAGGCCATTCACTAGTAGGAGTGAGAAAAACAGAACGGGTTGATGTGAATCGGAGGACCTGAATTGGGAGAGGCAGTGAGTAGCAATGTAGGATGGAGAAAAGCACCACAGGATGGTCAGCATGGTGAGGTCAGGAAATATCCGGTGGCCATGTAGGATAGGTTTCTGAAAAACGTCTAAGGGTGGTGCGCATTGTAAGGGTTTCTAACAGGCCATTCACTAGTAGGATTGAGAAAAACATGATGGGGTGGTGTGAATCGGAGGGCCTGAATTTGATTAGGCATTGAGTGGCAATGAAGAATGGAGAAAAGCACCACGGGGTGTTCAGCATGGGGAGGTCAGGAAACATGTGGTGGCAATGTATGATAGGTTTCAGAAAAACATTGCGGGGTGGTGCGCATTGTAAGGTTTTCGAACAGAACATTCACTAGTAGGAGTGAGAAAAACATCATGGGGTGGTGAGAATCTGAGGACCTGAATTAGGATAGGCAGTGAGTGGCAATGAAGGATGGAGAAAAGCACCACGGGGTGTTCAGCATGGGGAGATCTGGATACATGAAGTTGCAATGTAGGATAGGATTCTGAAAAACACCTCTGGGTGGTGCGCATTGTAAGGGTTTCTAACAGGCCATTCAATAGTAGAAGTGAGAAAAACATCACGGGGTGGTGTGAATCGGAGGGACCGAATTACAATAGGCAGTGAGTGACAATGTAGGATACAGAAAATCACCACGGGTTGGTCATTATGGGGAGGTTAGGAAACATGTGGTGGCATTGTTTCATAGTTTTCTGGTAAACATAGCAGGCATGTGTCCATTGTAAATGTTTTTAACATGCCATTCATTAGTAGGAGTGAGAAAAACATCACGGGTTGGTGTGAATCGGGGGGCCTATATTAGGATAGGGAGTGAGTGGCAATGTAGGATGGAGAAAAGCACCACGGGGTGGTCAGCATGGTGAGTTCAGGAAACATGCGGTGGTAAAGTAAGATACGTTTCTGAAAAACATCGCGGGGTGGTGCGCATTTCAAGGGTTTCTAACAGGCCATTCACTAGGTGGAGTGAGAAAAACATCATGGGGTGGTGTGAATCTGATGGCCTGAATTTGATTAGGCAGTGAGTGGCAGTGTAGGATCTAGCAAAGCAAGACGGGGCGGTGAGCATGGGGATGTCAGGAAACATGAAGTGGCAATGTAGGATAGGTTTCTTCAAAACTACGCGTGGTGGTGCGCATTGTAAGAGTTTCTAACAGGCCATTCACTAGTAGGAGTGAGAAAAACATCACGGGGTGGTGTGAATCGGAGGACCTGAATTAGGATAGGCAGTGTGTGGCAATGTAGGATGGAGAAAATCACCACGGGGTAGTCAGAATCGGGAGGTCAGGAAACATGCCGTGGCAATGTAGGATAGGATTCTGAAAAACATCTCTGGGTGGTGCCCATTGTAAGGGTTTCTAACAGGCCATTCACTAGTAGGAGTGAGCAAAACATCACGGGGTGGTGTGAATCGGAGGGCCTGAATTACAATAGGCAGTGGGTCACAATGTAGGATACAACAAATCACCAAGGGTTGTTCAGCATGGGGAGGTTTGGAAACAGGCGGTGGCAATGTTCCATAGGTTTCTGAAAAACATAGCGGGCTGGTGCGCATTGTAAAGGTTTCTAACAGGCCATTCACTAGTAGGAGTGAGAAAAAGAGACTGGGCTGGTGTGAATCGGAGGACCTGATTTAGGATAGGCAGTGAGTAGCAATGTAGAATGGAGAAACGCACCACAGGGTGTTCTGCATGGGGAGGTCAGCAAACATGCGGTGGCAATGTAGGATAGTTTTCTGAAAAACATCGCGGGGTGGTGTGCATTGTAAGGGTTTCTAAATGGCCATTCACAAGTAGGAGTGTGAAAAACATCATGGGGTAGTGTGAATAGGAGGGCCTTAATTTGATTAGGCAGTGAGTGGCAGTGTATGATCTAGCAAAGCAAGACGGGGCGGTGAGCATGTGGAGGTCAGGAAACATGAAATGGCAATGTTGGATAGGTTTCTGAAAAACATCTCTGGGTGGTGCGCATTGTAAGGGTTTCTAACAGGCCATTCACTAGTAGGAGTGGGAAAAAGAGAATGGGCTGGTGTGAATCGGAGGACCTGATTTAGGATAGGCAGTGAGTAGCAATGTAGGATGGAGAAACGCAGCACAGGGTGTTCTGCATGGGGAGGTCAGCAAACATGCGGTGGCAATGTAGGATAGTTTTCTGAAAAACATCGCGGGGTTGTGTTCATTGTAAGGGTTTCTAAATGGCCATTCACAAGTAGGAGTGTGAAAAACATCATGGGGTGGTGTGAATAGGAGGGCCTTAATTTGATTAGGCAGTGAGTGGCAGTGTATGATCTAGCAAAGCAAGACGGGGCGGTGAGCATGTGGAGGTCAGGAAACATGAAGTGGAAATGTTGGATAGGTTTCTGAAAAACATCTCTGGGTGGTGCGCATTGTAAGGGTTTCTAACAGGCCATTCACTAGTAGGAGTGAGAAAAACATCACGGGGTGGTGTGAATCGAAGGACCTGAATTAGGATATGCAGTGAATAGCAATGTAGGACGGAGATAAGCACCACAGGCTGGTCAACATGGGAAGGTCAGGAAACATGCGGTGGCCATGTAGGATAGGTTTCTGAAAAACATCTCAGGGTCGTGCACATTGTAAGGGTTTAAGAGGCCATTCACTAGTAGGAGTGAGAAAAACATCACGGGGTGGTGTGAATCAGAGGGCCTGCTATAGGATAGGAGTGAGTGGCAATGTAGGATGGAGAAAAGCACCCAGGGGTGGTCAGCATGGTGAGTTCAGGAAACATGCGGTGGTAAAGTAGGATACGTTTCTGAAAAACATCGCGGGGTGGTGCGCCTTGTATGGGTTTCTAACAGGCGTTGCACTAGTAGGAGTGAGAAAAACATCACGGGGTGGTGTGAATCGGAGGGGTTGAATTAGAATAGGCATTGAGTGGCAATGTAGGATGGAGAAAAGCAAATCAGGGAGGTTAGCATGGGGAGGTCAGGAAACATGCAGTTTCAATGTAGGATAGGTTTCTGAAAAACATTGCGGACGGTGTTCATTGTAAGGGTTTCTAACAGGGCATTCACTAGTAGGGGTGAGAAAAACATCACGGGGTGGTGTGATTCGGAGGTCCTGAATTAGAATAGGCATTGAGTGGCAATGTAGGATGGAGAAAAGCTCCACGGGATGGTCAGCATGGGGAGGTCAGGAAACATGCGGTGGCAATGTAGTATAGGTTTCAGAACAACATCACGGGGTGGTGCACATTGTAAGGTTTTCTAACAGGCCATTCAATAGTAGGAGTGATAAAAACAAAATGGGGTGGTGTGAATCAGAGACCCTGAATTACGATAGGCAGTGAGTGGCAATGTAGGATGGAGAAAAGCACCACGGGATGGTCAGTCTGGGGAGGTCAGGAAACATGTGTTGGCAATGTAGCATACATTTGTCAAAAACATAGCAGGGTGGTCACATTGTAAGGGTTTCTAACAGGCCATTCACTAGTACGCGTGAGAAAAACATCACGGGGTGGTGTGAATCGGAGGGCCTGAATTACGATAGGCAGTGAGTGGCAATGTAGAATGGGGAAAAGCACCACGGGGTGGTTAGCATGTGGAGGTCAGGAAACATGCGGTGGCAATGTAGGATACGTTTCGAAAAAACATCGAGCGGTGATGCGTATTTTAAGGGTTTCTAACAGGCCATTCACTAGTAGGAGTGAGAAAAACATCACGGGGTGGTGTGAATCCATTTACCTGAATTTGGATAGGCAGCAAGTAGCAATGTAGGATAGAGAAAAGATCCACGGGATGGTCAGCACGGGGAGCTCATTAAACATCCGGTGGCCAGGTAGGATAGGTTTCTGAAAAACATCTGAAGGTGGTGCGCATTGTAAGGGTTTCTAAGAGGACATTCACTAGTAGGAGTGAGAAAAATATCACGGGGTCGTGTGAATCGGAGGGCCTGATATAGGATAGGAGTGAGTGGCAAAGTAGGATTTAGAAAAGCACCATGGGGTGGTCAGCATGGCGAGTTCAGGAAACATGCGGTGGTAAAGTAGGATACGTTTCTGAAAAACATCGCGGGGTGGTGCGCATTGTAAGGGTTTCTAACAGGCGAATCACTAGTAGGAGTGAGAAAATCATCACGTGGTGGTGTGATTCGGAGGGCCTGAATTAGAATAGGCATTGAGTGGCAATGTAAGATGGAGCAAAGCAAGACGGGGTGGTTAGCATGGGGAGGTCAGGAAACATGCAGTTTAAATGTAGGATAGGTTTCTGAAAAACATTGCAGGGTGGTGTGCATTGTAAGTGTTTCTAACAGGCCATTCACTAGAAAGAGTGAGAAAAACATCACGGGGTGGTGTGAATCGGAGGGCCTGAATTAGAATAGGCATTGAGTGGCAATGTAGGATGGAGAAAACACCAAGAATTATTCAGAATGAGGAGGTTAGGAAACATGCGGTGGCAATGTAGCAAGGGTTCTGAAAAACAGCAAGAGGTGGTGTGCATTGTAAGGGTTTCTAACAGGCCATTCACTAGTAGGAGTGAGAAAAACATCATGGGGTGGTGTGAATCGCAGGGCCTGAATTAGATTAGGCAGTGAGTGGCAATGTAGGATCGAGCAAATCAAGACAAGGTGGTGAGCATGGGGAGATCAGAATACATGAAGTGGCAATATAGGATAGGTTTCTGAAAAACATGGCGGGGTGGTGCGCATTGTAAGTGTTTCTAATAGGCCATTCACTAGTAGGAGTGAGAAAAACAGAACGGGTTGATGTGAATTGGAGGACCTGAATTGGGAGAGGCAGTGAGTAGCAATGTAGGATGGAGAAAAGCACCACAGGATGTTCAGCATGGGGAGGTCAGGAAATATCCGGTGGCCATGTAGGATAGGTTTCTGAAAAACGTCTAAGGGTGGTGCGCATTGTAAGGGTTTCTAACAGGCCATTCACTAGTAGGATTGAGAAAAACATGATGGGGTGGTGTGAATCAGAGGGCCTGAATTTGATTAGGCTGTGAGTGGCGATGAAGAATGGAGAAGAGCACCACGGGATGTTCAGCATGGGGAGGTCAGGAAACATGTGGTGGCAATGTATGATAGGTTTCAGAAAAACATCGCGGGGTGATGCGCATTGTAAGGTTTTCGAACAGAACATTCACTAGTAGGAGTGAGAAAAACATCATGGGGTGGTGAGAATCTGAGGGCCTGAATTAGGATAGGCAGTGAGTGGCAATGAAGGATGGAGAAAAGCACCACGGGGTGTTCAGCATGGGGAGATCTGGATACATGAAGTTGCAATGTAGGATAGGATTCTGAAAAACACCTCTGGGTGGTGCGCATTGTAAGGGTTTCTAACAGGCCATTCAATAGTAGAAGTGAGAAAAACATCACGGGGTGGTGTGAATCGGAGGGACCGAATTACAATAGGCAGTGAGTGACAATGTAGGATACAGAAAATCACCACGGGTTGGTTATTATGGGGAGGTTAAGAAACATGTGGTGGCATTGTTTCATAGGTTTCTGGTAAACATAGCAGGCATGTGTGCATTGTAAATGTTTTTAACAGGCCATTCATTAGTAGGAGTGAGAAAAACATCACGGGTTGGTGTGAATCGGCGGCCTATATTAGGATAGGGAGTGAGTGGCAATGTAGGATGGAGAAAAGCACCACGGGGTGGTCAGCATGGTGAGTTCAGGAAACATGGGGTGGTAAAGTAAGATACGTTTCTGAAAAACATCGCGGGGTGGTGCGCATTTCAAGGGTTTCTAACAGGCCATTCACTAGGTGGAGTGAGAAAAACATCATGGGGTGGTGTGAATCTGAGGGCCTGAATTTGATTACGCAGTGAGTGGCAGTGTAGGATCTAGCAAAGCAAGACAGGGCGGTGAGCATGGGGATGTCAGGAAACATGAAGTGGCAATGTAGGATAGGTTTCTTCAAAACTACGCGTGGTGGTGCGCATTGTAAGAGTTTCTAACAGGCCATTCACTAGTAGGAGTGAGAAAAACATCACGGGGTGGTGTGAATTGGAGGACCTGAATTAGGATAGGCAGTGTGTGGCAATGTAGGATGGAGAAAATCACCACGGGGTAGTCAGAATCGGGAGGTCAGGAAACATGCCATGGCAATGTAGGATAGGATTCTGAAAAACATCTCTGGGTGGTGCCCATTGTAAGGGTTTCTAACAGGCCATTCACTAGTAGGAGTGAGCAAAACATCACGGGGTGGTGTGAATCGGAGTGCCTGAATTACAATAGGCAGTGGGTGACAATGTAGTATACAACAAATCACCAAGGGTTGTTCAGCATGGGGAGGTTTGGAAACTTGCGGTGGCAATGTTCCATAGGTTTCTGAAAAACATAGCGGGCTGGTGCGCATTGTAAAGGTTTCTAACAGGCCATTCACTAGTAGGAGTGAGAAAAAGAGAATGGGCTGGTGTGAATCGGAGGACCTGATTTAGGATAGGCAGTGAGTAGCAATGTAGGATGGAGAAACGCACCACAGGGTGTTCTGCATGGGGAGGTCATCAAACATGCGGTGGCAATGTAGGATAGTTTTCTGAAAAACATCGAGGGGTGGTGTGCATTGTAAGGGTTTCTAAATGGCCATTCACAAGTAGGAGTGTGAAAAACATCATGGGGTAGTGTGAATAGGAGGGCCTTAATTTGATTAGGCAGTGAGTGGCAGTGTATGATCTAGCAAAGCAAGACGGGGCGGTGAGCATGTGGAGGTCAGGAAACATGTAGTGGCAATGTTGGATAGGTTTCTGAAAAACATCTCTGGGTGGTGCGCATTGTAAGGGTTTCTAACAGGCCATTCACTAGTAGGAGTGTGAAAAACATCACAGGTTGGTGTGAATCGAGTGGCATGTATTAGGATAGGCAGTGAGTGGCAATGTAGTATCTAGCAAAGCAAGACGTGGCGGTGAGCATAGGGAGGTCAGGAAACATGAAGTGGCAATGTAGGATAGGTTTCGGAAAAACATGGCGGGGTGGTGGGCATTGTAAGGTTTTCTAAAAGGCAATTCACTAGTACGAGTGAGAAAAACATCACGGGGTGGTGTGAATCGAAGGACCTGAATTAGGATATGCAGTGAGTAGCAATGTAGGACGGAGATAAGCACCACAGGGTGGTCAGCATGGGAAGGTCAGGAAACATGCGGTGGCCATGTTGGATAGGTTTCTGAAAAACATCTCAGGGTCGTGCACATTGTAAGGGTTTAAGAGGCCATTCACTAGTAGGAGTGAGAAAAACATCACGGGGTGGTGTGAATCAGAGGGCCTGCTATAGGATAGGAGTGAGTGGCAATGTAGGATGGAGAAAAGCACCCAGGGGTGGTCAGCATGGTGAGTTCAGGAAACATGCGGTGGTAAAGTTGGATACGTTTCTGAAAAACATCGCGGGGTGGTGCGCCTTGTATGGGTTTCTAACAGGCGTTGCACTAGTAGGAGTGAGAAAAACATCACGGGGTGGTGTGAATCGGAGGGCTTGAATTAGAATAGGCATTGAGTGGCAATGTAGGATGGAGAAAAGCAAATCAGGGAGGTTAGCATGGGGAGGTCAGGAAACATGCAGTTTCAATGTAGGATAGGTTTCTGAAAAACATTGCAGGGTGGTGTTCATTGTAAGGGTTTCTAACAGGCCATTCACTAGTAAGGGTGAGAAAACCATCATGGGGTGTGTGATTCGGAGGGCCTGAATTAGAATAGGCATTGAGTGGCAATGTAGGATGGAGAAAAGCTCCACGGGTTACTCAGCATAAGGAGGTTAGGAAACATGCGGTGGCAATGTAGGATAGGATTCTGAAAAGCATCAAGAGGTGATGCGCATTGTAAGGGTTTTTAACATGCCATTCACTAGTAGGAGTGAGAAAAACATCATGGGGTGGTGTGAATCGCAGGGCCTGAATTAGATTAGGCAGTGAGTGGCAATGAAGGATCTAGCAAACAAGATGGGGTGGTGAGCATGGGGAGGTGAGGAAACATGAAGTGGCAATGTAGGATAGATTTCTGAAATACATAGCGGGGTGGTGCGCATTTTAAGAGTTTCTAACAGGCCATTCACTAGTAGCAGTGAGACAATCATCACGGAGTGATTTGAATATGAAGGCCTCACTTAGGATAGGCAGTGAGTGGCAATGTAGGATGGAGAAAAGCTCCACGGGATGGTCAGCATGGGGAGGTCAGGAAACATGCGGTGGCAGTGTAGTATAGGTTTCAGAACAACATCACGGGGTGGTGCACATTGTAAGGTTTTCTAACAGGCCATTCAATAGTAGAAGTGATAAAAACAAAACGGGGTGGTGTGAATCAGAGACCCTGAATTACGATAGGCAGTGAGTGGCAATGTAGGATGGAGAAAAGCACCACGGGATGGTCAGTCTGGGGAGGTCAGGAAACATGCGTTGGCAATGTAGCATACGTTTGTCAAAAACATAGCAGGGTGGTCACATTGTAAGGGTTTCTAACAGGCCATTCACTAGTACGCGTGAGAAAAACATCACGGTGTGGTGTGAATCGGAGGGCCTGAATTACGATAGGCAGTGAGTGGCAATGTAGAATGGGGAAAAGCACCACGGGGTGGTTAGCATGGGGAGGTCAGGAAACATGCGGTGGCAATGTAGGATACGTTTCGAAAAAACATCGAGCGGTGATGCGTATTTTAAGGGTTTCTAACAGGCCATTCACTAGTAGGAGTGAGAAAAACATCACGGGGTGGTGTGAATCCATTTACCTGAATTTGGATAGGCAGTGAGTAGCAATGTAGGATAGAGAAAAGATCCACGGGATGGTCAGCACGGGGAGCTCATTAAACATCCGGTGGCCAGGTAGGATAGGTTTCTGAAAAACATCTGAAGGTGGTGCGCATTGTAAGGGTTTCTAAGAGGACATTCACTAGTAGGAGTGAGATAAATATCACGGGGTCGTGTGAATCGGAGGGCCTGATATAGGATAGGAGTGAGTGGCAAAGTAGGATTTAGAAAAGCACCATGGGGTGGTCAGCATGGCGAGTTCAGGAAACATGCGGTGGTAAAGTAGGATACGTTTCTGAAAAACATCGCGGGGTGGTGCGCATTGTAAGGGTTTCTAACAGGCGAATCACTAGTAGGAGTGAGAAAATCATCACGTGGTGGTGTGATTCGGAGGGCCTGAATTAGAATAGGCATTGAGTGGCAATGTAAGATGGAGCAAAGCAAGACGGGGTGGTTAGCATGGGGAGGTCAGGAAACATGCAGTTTAAATGTAGGATAGGTTTCTGAAAAACATTGCAGGGTGGTGTGCATTGTAAGTGTTTCTAACAGGCCATTCACTAGAAAGAGTGAGAAAAACATCACGGGGTGGTGTGAATCGGAGGGCCTGAATTAGAATAGGCATTGAGTGGCAATGTAGGATGGAGAAAACACCAAGAATTATTCAGAATGAGGAGGTTAGGAAACATGCGGTGGCAATGTAGCAAGGGTTCTGAAAAACAGCAAGAGGTGGTGTGCATTGTAAGGGTTTCTAACAGGCCATTCACTAGTAGGAGTGAGAAAAACATCATGGGGTGGTGTGAATCGCAGGGCCTGAATTAGATTAGGCAGTGAGTGGCAATGTAGGATCGAGCAAATCAAGACAAGGTGGTGAGCATGGGGAGATCAGAATACATGAAGTGGCAATATAGGATAGGTTTCTGAAAAACATGGCGGGGTGGTGCGCATTGTAAGTGTTTCTAATAGGCCATTCACTAGTAGGAGTGAGAAAAACAGAACGGGTTGATGTGAATCGGAGGACCTGAATTGGGAGAGGCAGTGAGTAGCAATGTAGGATGGAGAAAAGCACCACAGGATGGTCAGCATGGTGAGGTCAGGAAATATCCGGTGGCCATGTAGGATAGGTTTCTGAAAAACGTCTAAGGGTGGTGCGCATTGTAAGGGTTTCTAACAGGCCATTCACTAGTAGGATTGAGAAAAACATGATGGGGTGGTGTGAATCGGAGGGCCTGAATTTGATTAGGCATTGAGTGGCAATGAAGAATGGAGAAAAGCACCACGGGGTGTTCAGCATGGGGAGGTCAGGAAACATGTGGTGGCAATGTATGATAGGTTTCAGAAAAACATTGCGGGGTGGTGCGCATTGTAAGGTTTTCGAACAGAACATTCACTAGTAGGAGTGAGAAAAACATCATGGGGTGGTGAGAATCTGAGGACCTGAATTAGGATAGGCAGTGAGTGGCAATGAAGGATGGAGAAAAGCACCACGGGGTGTTCAGCATGGGGAGATCTGGATACATGAAGTTGCAATGTAGGATAGGATTCTGAAAAACACCTCTGGGTGGTGCGCATTGTAAGGGTTTCTAACAGGCCATTCAATAGTAGAAGTGAGAAAAACATCACGGGGTGGTGTGAATCGGAGGGACCGAATTACAATAGGCAGTGAGTGACAATGTAGGATACAGAAAATCACCACGGGTTGGTCATTATGGGGAGGTTAGGAAACATGTGGTGGCATTGTTTCATAGTTTTCTGGTAAACATAGCAGGCATGTGTCCATTGTAAATGTTTTTAACATGCCATTCATTAGTAGGAGTGAGAAAAACATCACGGGTTGGTGTGAATCGGGGGGCCTATATTAGGATAGGGAGTGAGTGGCAATGTAGGATGGAGAAAAGCACCACGGGGTGGTCAGCATGGTGAGTTCAGGAAACATGCGGTGGTAAAGTAAGATACGTTTCTGAAAAACATCGCGGGGTGGTGCGCATTTCAAGGGTTTCTAACAGGCCATTCACTAGGTGGAGTGAGAAAAACATCATGGGGTGGTGTGAATCTGATGGCCTGAATTTGATTAGGCAGTGAGTGGCAGTGTAGGATCTAGCAAAGCAAGACGGGGCGGTGAGCATGGGGATGTCAGGAAACATGAAGTGGCAATGTAGGATAGGTTTCTTCAAAACTACGCGTGGTGGTGCGCATTGTAAGAGTTTCTAACAGGCCATTCACTAGTAGGAGTGAGAAAAACATCACGGGGTGGTGTGAATCGGAGGACCTGAATTAGGATAGGCAGTGTGTGGCAATGTAGGATGGAGAAAATCACCACGGGGTAGTCAGAATCGGGAGGTCAGGAAACATGCCGTGGCAATGTAGGATAGGATTCTGAAAAACATCTCTGGGTGGTGCCCATTGTAAGGGTTTCTAACAGGCCATTCACTAGTAGGAGTGAGCAAAACATCACGGGGTGGTGTGAATCGGAGGGCCTGAATTACAATAGGCAGTGGGTCACAATGTAGGATACAACAAATCACCAAGGGTTGTTCAGCATGGGGAGGTTTGGAAACAGGCGGTGGCAATGTTCCATAGGTTTCTGAAAAACATAGCGGGCTGGTGCGCATTGTAAAGGTTTCTAACAGGCCATTCACTAGTAGGAGTGAGAAAAAGAGACTGGGCTGGTGTGAATCGGAGGACCTGATTTAGGATAGGCAGTGAGTAGCAATGTAGAATGGAGAAACGCACCACAGGGTGTTCTGCATGGGGAGGTCAGCAAACATGCGGTGGCAATGTAGGATAGTTTTCTGAAAAACATCGCGGGGTGGTGTGCATTGTAAGGGTTTCTAAATGGCCATTCACAAGTAGGAGTGTGAAAAACATCATGGGGTAGTGTGAATAGGAGGGCCTTAATTTGATTAGGCAGTGAGTGGCAGTGTATGATCTAGCAAAGCAAGACGGGGCGGTGAGCATGTGGAGGTCAGGAAACATGAAATGGCAATGTTGGATAGGTTTCTGAAAAACATCTCTGGGTGGTGCGCATTGTAAGGGTTTCTAACAGGCCATTCACTAGTAGGAGTGGGAAAAAGAGAATGGGCTGGTGTGAATCGGAGGACCTGATTTAGGATAGGCAGTGAGTAGCAATGTAGGATGGAGAAACGCAGCACAGGGTGTTCTGCATGGGGAGGTCAGCAAACATGCGGTGGCAATGTAGGATAGTTTTCTGAAAAACATCGCGGGGTTGTGTTCATTGTAAGGGTTTCTAAATGGCCATTCACAAGTAGGAGTGTGAAAAACATCATGGGGTGGTGTGAATAGGAGGGCCTTAATTTGATTAGGCAGTGAGTGGCAGTGTATGATCTAGCAAAGCAAGACGGGGCGGTGAGCATGTGGAGGTCAGGAAACATGAAGTGGAAATGTTGGATAGGTTTCTGAAAAACATCTCTGGGTGGTGCGCATTGTAAGGGTTTCTAACAGGCCATTCACTAGTAGGAGTGAGAAAAACATCACGGGGTGGTGTGAATCGAAGGACCTGAATTAGGATATGCAGTGAATAGCAATGTAGGACGGAGATAAGCACCACAGGCTGGTCAACATGGGAAGGTCAGGAAACATGCGGTGGCCATGTAGGATAGGTTTCTGAAAAACATCTCAGGGTCGTGCACATTGTAAGGGTTTAAGAGGCCATTCACTAGTAGGAGTGAGAAAAACATCACGGGGTGGTGTGAATCAGAGGGCCTGCTATAGGATAGGAGTGAGTGGCAATGTAGGATGGAGAAAAGCACCCAGGGGTGGTCAGCATGGTGAGTTCAGGAAACATGCGGTGGTAAAGTAGGATACGTTTCTGAAAAACATCGCGGGGTGGTGCGCCTTGTATGGGTTTCTAACAGGCGTTGCACTAGTAGGAGTGAGAAAAACATCACGGGGTGGTGTGAATCGGAGGGGTTGAATTAGAATAGGCATTGAGTGGCAATGTAGGATGGAGAAAAGCAAATCAGGGAGGTTAGCATGGGGAGGTCAGGAAACATGCAGTTTCAATGTAGGATAGGTTTCTGAAAAACATTGCGGACGGTGTTCATTGTAAGGGTTTCTAACAGGGCATTCACTAGTA
Source organism: Cavia porcellus (assembly GCF_034190915.1). NCBI lineage: Eukaryota > Metazoa > Chordata > Mammalia > Rodentia > Caviidae > Cavia > Cavia porcellus. Next base: position 9,590,621 of record NW_026947518.1, read on the forward strand.
GGGGTGAGAAAAACATCACGGGGTGGTGTGATTCGGAGGTCCTGAATTAGAATAGGCATTGAGTGGCAATGTAGGATGGAGAAAAGCTCCACGGGATGGTCAGCATGGGGAGGTCAGGAAACATGCGGTGGCAATGTAGTATAGGTTTCAGAACAACATCACGGGGTGGTGCACATTGTAAGGTTTTCTAACAGGCCATTCAATAGTAGGAGTGATAAAAACAAAATGGGGTGGTGTGAATCAGAGACCCTGAATTACGATAGGCAGTGAGTGGCAATGTAGGATGGAGAAAAGCACCACGGGATGGTCAGTCTGGGGAGGTCAGGAAACATGTGTTGGCAATGTAGCATACATTTGTCAAAAACATAGCAGGGTGGTCACATTGTAAGGGTTTCTAACAGGCCATTCACTAGTACGCGTGAGAAAAACATCACGGGGTGGTGTGAATCGGAGGGCCTGAATTACGATAGGCAGTGAGTGGCAATGTAGAATGGGGAAAAGCACCACGGGGTGGTTAGCATGTGGAGGTCAGGAAACATGCGGTGGCAATGTAGGATACGTTTCGAAAAAACATCGAGCGGTGATGCGTATTTTAAGGGTTTCTAACAGGCCATTCACTAGTAGGAGTGAGAAAAACATCACGGGGTGGTGTGAATCCATTTACCTGAATTTGGATAGGCAGCAAGTAGCAATGTAGGATAGAGAAAAGATCCACGGGATGGTCAGCACGGGGAGCTCATTAAACATCCGGTGGCCAGGTAGGATAGGTTTCTGAAAAACATCTGAAGGTGGTGCGCATTGTAAGGGTTTCTAAGAGGACATTCACTAGTAGGAGTGAGAAAAATATCACGGGGTCGTGTGAATCGGAGGGCCTGATATAGGATAGGAGTGAGTGGCAAAGTAGGATTTAGAAAAGCACCATGGGGTGGTCAGCATGGCGAGTTCAGGAAACATGCGGTGGTAAAGTAGGATACGTTTCTGAAAAACATCGCGGGGTGGTGCGCATTGTAAGGGTTTCTAACAGGCGAATCACTAGTAGGAGTGAGAAAATCATCACGTGGTGGTGTGATTCGGAGGGCCTGAATTAGAATAGGCATTGAGTGGCAATGTAAGATGGAGCAAAGCAAGACGGGGTGGTTAGCATGGGGAGGTCAGGAAACATGCAGTTTAAATGTAGGATAGGTTTCTGAAAAACATTGCAGGGTGGTGTGCATTGTAAGTGTTTCTAACAGGCCATTCACTAGAAAGAGTGAGAAAAACATCACGGGGTGGTGTGAATCGGAGGGCCTGAATTAGAATAGGCATTGAGTGGCAATGTAGGATGGAGAAAACACCAAGAATTATTCAGAATGAGGAGGTTAGGAAACATGCGGTGGCAATGTAGCAAGGGTTCTGAAAAACAGCAAGAGGTGGTGTGCATTGTAAGGGTTTCTAACAGGCCATTCACTAGTAGGAGTGAGAAAAACATCATGGGGTGGTGTGAATCGCAGGGCCTGAATTAGATTAGGCAGTGAGTGGCAATGTAGGATCGAGCAAATCAAGACAAGGTGGTGAGCATGGGGAGATCAGAATACATGAAGTGGCAATATAGGATAGGTTTCTGAAAAACATGGCGGGGTGGTGCGCATTGTAAGTGTTTCTAATAGGCCATTCACTAGTAGGAGTGAGAAAAACAGAACGGGTTGATGTGAATTGGAGGACCTGAATTGGGAGAGGCAGTGAGTAGCAATGTAGGATGGAGAAAAGCACCACAGGATGTTCAGCATGGGGAGGTCAGGAAATATCCGGTGGCCATGTAGGATAGGTTTCTGAAAAACGTCTAAGGGTGGTGCGCATTGTAAGGGTTTCTAACAGGCCATTCACTAGTAGGATTGAGAAAAACATGATGGGGTGGTGTGAATCAGAGGGCCTGAATTTGATTAGGCTGTGAGTGGCGATGAAGAATGGAGAAGAGCACCACGGGATGTTCAGCATGGGGAGGTCAGGAAACATGTGGTGGCAATGTATGATAGGTTTCAGAAAAACATCGCGGGGTGATGCGCATTGTAAGGTTTTCGAACAGAACATTCACTAGTAGGAGTGAGAAAAACATCATGGGGTGGTGAGAATCTGAGGGCCTGAATTAGGATAGGCAGTGAGTGGCAATGAAGGATGGAGAAAAGCACCACGGGGTGTTCAGCATGGGGAGATCTGGATACATGAAGTTGCAATGTAGGATAGGATTCTGAAAAACACCTCTGGGTGGTGCGCATTGTAAGGGTTTCTAACAGGCCATTCAATAGTAGAAGTGAGAAAAACATCACGGGGTGGTGTGAATCGGAGGGACCGAATTACAATAGGCAGTGAGTGACAATGTAGGATACAGAAAATCACCACGGGTTGGTTATTATGGGGAGGTTAAGAAACATGTGGTGGCATTGTTTCATAGGTTTCTGGTAAACATAGCAGGCATGTGTGCATTGTAAATGTTTTTAACAGGCCATTCATTAGTAGGAGTGAGAAAAACATCACGGGTTGGTGTGAATCGGCGGCCTATATTAGGATAGGGAGTGAGTGGCAATGTAGGATGGATAAAAGCACCACGGGGTGGTCAGCATGGTGAGTTCAGGAAACATGGGGTGGTAAAGTAAGATACGTTTCTGAAAAACATCGCGGGGTGGTGCGCATTTCAAGGGTTTCTAACAGGCCATTCACTAGGTGGAGTGAGAAAAACATCATGGGGTGGTGTGAATCTGAGGGCCTGAATTTGATTACGCAGTGAGTGGCAGTGTAGGATCTAGCAAAGCAAGACAGGGCGGTGAGCATGGGGATGTCAGGAAACATGAAGTGGCAATGTAGGATAGGTTTCTTCAAAACTACGCGTGGTGGTGCGCATTGTAAGAGTTTCTAACAGGCCATTCACTAGTAGGAGTGAGAAAAACATCACGGGGTGGTGTGAATTGGAGGACCTGAATTAGGATAGGCAGTGTGTGGCAATGTAGGATGGAGAAAATCACCACGGGGTAGTCAGAATCGGGAGGTCAGGAAACATGCCATGGCAATGTAGGATAGGATTCTGAAAAACATCTCTGGGTGGTGCCCATTGTAAGGGTTTCTAACAGGCCATTCACTAGTAGGAGTGAGCAAAACATCACGGGGTGGTGTGAATCGGAGTCCCTGAATTACAATAGGCAGTGGGTGACAATGTAGTATACAACAAATCACCAAGGGTTGTTCAGCATGGGGAGGTTTGGAAACTTGCGGTGGCAATGTTCCATAGGTTTCTGAAAAACATAGCGGGCTGGTGCGCATTGTAAAGGTTTCTAACAGGCCATTCACTAGTAGGAGTGAGAAAAAGAGAATGGGCTGGTGTGAATCGGAGGACCTGATTTAGGATAGGCAGTGAGTAGCAATGTAGGATGGAGAAACGCACCACAGGGTGTTCTGCATGGGGAGGTCATCAAACATGCGGTGGCAATGTAGGATAGTTTTCTGAAAAACATCGAGGGGTGGTGTGCATTGTAAGGGTTTCTAAATGGCCATTCACAAGTAGGAGTGTGAAAAACATCATGGGGTAGTGTGAATAGGAGGGCCTTAATTTGATTAGGCAGTGAGTGGCAGTGTATGATCTAGCAAAGCAAGACGGGGCAGTGAGCATGTGGAGGTCAGGAAACATGTAGTGGCAATGTTGGATAGGTTTCTGAAAAACATCTCTGGGTGGTGCGCATTGTAAGGGTTTCTAACAGGCCATTCACTAGTAGGAGTGTGAAAAACATCACAGGTTGGTGTGAATCGAGTGGCATGTATTAGGATAGGCAGTGAGTGGCAATGTAGTATCTAGCAAAGCAAGACGTGGCGGTGAGCATAGGGAGGTCAGGAAACATGAAGTGGCAATGTAGGATAGGTTTCGGAAAAACATGGCGGGGTGGTGGGCATTGTAAGGTTTTCTAAAAGGCAATTCACTAGTACGAGTGAGAAAAACATCACGGGGTGGTGTGAATCGAAGGACCTGAATTAGGATATGCAGTGAGTAGCAATGTAGGACGGAGATAAGCACCACAGGGTGGTCAGCATGGGAAGGTCAGGAAACATGCGGTGGCCATGTTGGATAGGTTTCTGAAAAACATCTCAGGGTCGTGCACATTGTAAGGGTTTAAGAGGCCATTCACTAGTAGGAGTGAGAAAAACATCACGGGGTGGTGTGAATCAGAGGGCCTGCTATAGGATAGGAGTGAGTGGCAATGTAGGATGGAGAAAAGCACCCAGGGGTGGTCAGCATGGTGAGTTCAGGAAACATGCGGTGGTAAAGTTGGATACGTTTCTGAAAAACATCGCGGGGTGGTGCGCCTTGTATGGGTTTCTAACAGGCGTTGCACTAGTAGGAGTGAGAAAAACATCACGGGGTGGTGTGAATCGGAGGGCTTGAATTAGAATAGGCATTGAGTGGCAATGTAGGATGGAGAAAAGCAAATCAGGGAGGTTAGCATGGGGAGGTCAGGAAACATGCAGTTTCAATGTAGGATAGGTTTCTGAAAAACATTGCAGGGTGGTGTTCATTGTAAGGGTTTCTAACAGGCCATTCACTAGTAGGGGTGAGAAAACCATCACGGGGTGTGTGATTCGGAGGGCCTGAATTAGAATAGGCATTGAGTGGCAATGTAGGATGGAGAAAAGCTCCACGGGTTATTCAGCATAAGGAGGTTAGGAAACATGCGGTGGCAATGTAGGATAGGATTCTGAAAAGCATCAAGAGGTGATGCGCATTGTAAGGGTTTTTAACATGCCATTCACTAGTAGGAGTGAGAAAAACATCATGGGGTGGTGTGAATCGCAGGGCCTGAATTAGATTAGGCAGTGAGTGGCAATGAAGGATCTAGCAAACAAGATGGGGTGGTGAGCATGGGGAGGTGAGGAAACATGAAGTGGCAATGTAGGATAGATTTCTGAAATACATAGCGGGGTGGTGCGCATTTTAAGAGTTTCTAACAGGCCATTCACTAGTAGCAGTGAGACAATCATCACGGAGTGATTTGAATATGAAGGCCTCACTTAGGATAGGCAGTGAGTGGCAATGTAGGATGGAGAAAAGCTCCACGGGATGGTCAGCATGGGGAGGTCAGGAAACATGCGGTGGCAGTGTAGTATAGGTTTCAGAACAACATCACGGGGTGGTGCACATTGTAAGGTTTTCTAACAGGCCATTCAATAGTAGAAGTGATAAAAACAAAACGGGGTGGTGTGAATCAGAGACCCTGAATTACGATAGGCAGTGAGTGGCAATGTAGGATGGAGAAAAGCACCACGGGATGGTCAGTCTGGGGAGGTCAGGAAACATGCGTTGGCAATGTAGCATACGTTTGTCAAAAACATAGCAGGGTGGTCACATTGTAAGGGTTTCTAACAGGCCATTCACTAGTACGCGTGAGAAAAACATCACGGTGTGGTGTGAATCGGAGGGCCTGAATTACGATAGGCAGTGAGTGGCAATGTAGAATGGGGAAAAGCACCACGGGGTGGTTAGCATGGGGAGGTCAGGAAACATGCGGTGGCAATGTAGGATACGTTTCGAAAAAACATCGAGCGGTGATGCGTATTTTAAGGGTTTCTAACAGGCCATTCACTAGTAGGAGTGAGAAAAACATCACGGGGTGGTGTGAATCCATTTACCTGAATTTGGATAGGCAGTGAGTAGCAATGTAGGATAGAGAAAAGATCCACGGGATGGTCAGCACGGGGAGCTCATTAAACATCCGGTGGCCAGGTAGGATAGGTTTCTGAAAAACATCTGAAGGTGGTGCGCATTGTAAGGGTTTCTAAGAGGACATTCACTAGTAGGAGTGAGAAAAATATCACGGGGTCGTGTGAATCGGAGGGCCTGATATAGGATAGGAGTGAGTGGCAAAGTAGGATTTAGAAAAGCACCACGGGCTGGTCAGCATGGCGAGTTCAGGAAACATGCGGTGGTAAAGTAGGATACGTTTCTGAAAAACATCGCGGGGTGGTGCGCATTGTAAGGGTTTCTAACAGGCGAATCACTAGTAGGAGTGAGAAAATCATCACGTGGTGGTGTGATTCGGAGGGCCTGAATTAGAATAGGCATTGAGTGGCAATGTAAGCTGAAGCAAAGCAAGACGGGGTGGTTAGCATGGGGAGGTCAGGAAACATGCAGTTTAAATGTAGGATAGGTTTCTGAAAAACATTGCAGGGTGGTGTGCATTGTAAGTGTTTCTAACAGGCCATTCACTAGAAAGAGTGAGAAAAACATCACGGGGTGGTGTGAATTGGAGGGCCTGAATTAGAATAGGCATTGAGTGGCAATGTAGGATGGAGAAATCACCAAGGATTATTCAGAATGAGGAGGTTAGGAAACATGCGGTGGCAATGTAGCATAGGGTTCTGAAAAACAGCAAGAGGTGGTGTGCATTGTAAGGGTTTCTAACAGGCCACTCACTAGTAGGAGTGAGAAAAACAGAACGGGTTGATGTGAATCAGAGGACCTGAATTGGGAGAGGCAGTGAGTAGCAATGTAGGATGGAGAAAAGCACCACAGGATGGTCAGCATGGGGAGGTCAGGAAATATCCGGTGGCCATGTAGGATAGGTTTCTGAAAAACGTCTAAGGGTGGTGCGCATTGTAAGGGTTTCTAACAGGCCATTCACTAGTAGGATTGAGAAAAACATGATGGGGTGGTGTGAATCGGAGGGCCTGAATTTGATTAGGCATTGAGTGGCAATGAAGAATGGAGAAAAGCACCACGGTGTGTTCAGCATGGGGAGGTCAGGAAACATGTGGTGGCAATGTATGATAGGTTTCAGAAAAACATCGCGGGGTGGTGCGCATTGTAAGGTTTTCGAACAGAACATTCACTAGTAGGAGTGAGAAAAACATCATGGGGTGGTGAGAATCTGAGGACCTGAATTAGGATAGGCAGTGAGTGGCAATGAAGGATGGAGAAAAGCACCACGGGGTGTTCAGCATGGGGAGATCTGGATACATGAAGTTGCAATGTAGGATAGGATTCTGAAAAACACCTCTGGGTGGTGCGCATTGTAAGGGTTTCTAACAGGCCATTCAATAGTAGAAGTGAGAAAAACATCACGGGGTGGTGTGAATCGGAGGGACCGAATTACAATAGGCAGTGAGTGACAATGTAGGATACAGAAAATCACCACGGGTTGGTCATTATGGGGAGGTTAGGAAACATGTGGTGGCATTGTTTCATAGGTTTCTGGTAAACATAGCAGGCATGTGTCCATTGTAAATGTTTTTAACATGCCATTCATTAGTAGGAGTGAGAAAAACATCACGGGTTGGTGTGAATCGGGGGGCCTATATTAGGATAGGGAGTGAGTGGCAATGTAGGATGGAGAAAAGCACCACGGGGTGGTCAGCATGGTGAGTTCAGGAAACATGCGGTGGTAAAGTAAGATACGTTTCTGAAAAACATCGCGGGGTGGTGCGCATTTCAAGGGTTTCTAACAGGCCATTCACTAGGTGGAGTGAGAAAAACATCATGGGGTGGTGTGAATCTGAGGGCCTGAATTTGATTAGGCAGTGAGTGGCAGTGTAGGATCTAGCAAAGCAAGACGGGGCGGTGAGCATGGGGATGTCAGGAAACATGAAGTGGCAATGTAGGATAGGTTTCTTCAAAACTACGCGTGGTGGTGCGCATTGTAAGAGTTTCTAACAGGACATTCACTAGTAGGAGTGAGAAAAACATCACGGGGTGGTGTGAATCGGAGGACCTGAATTAGGATAGGCAGTGTGTGGCAATGTAGGATGGAGAAAATCACCACGGGGTAGTCAGAATCGGGAGGTCAGGAAACATGCCGTGGCAATGTAGGATAAGATTCTGAAAAACATCTCTGGGTGGTGCCCATTGTAAGGGTTTCTAACAGGCCATTCACTAGTAGGAGTGAGCAAAACTTCACGGGGTGGTGTGAATCGGAGGGCCTGAATTACAATAGGCAGTGGGTCACAATGTAGGATACAACAAATCACCAAGGGTTGTTCAGCATGGGGAGGTTTGGAAACAGGCGGTGGCAATGTTCCATAGGTTTCTGAAAAACATAGCGGGCTGGTGCGCATTGTAAAGGTTTCTAACAGGCCATTCACTAGTAGGAGTGAGAAAAAGAGACTGGGCTGGTGTGAATCGGAGGACCTGATTTAGGATAGGCAGTGAGTAGCAATGTAGGATGGAGAAACGCAGCACAGGGTGTTCTGCATGGGGAGGTCAGCAAACATGCGGTGGCAATGTAGGATAGTTTTCTGAAAAACATCGCGGGGTGGTGTGCATTGTAAGGGTTTCTAAATGGCCATTCACAAGTAGGAGTGTGAAAAACATCATGGGGTAGTGTGAATAGGAGGGCCTTAATTTGATTAGGCAGTGAGTGGCAGTGTATGATCTAGCAAAGCAAGACGGGGCGGTGAGCATGTGGAGGTCAGGAAACATGAAGTGGCAATGTTGGATAGGTTTCTGAAAAACATCTCTGGGTGGTGCGCATTGTAAGGGTTTCTAACAGGCCATTCACTAGTAGGAGTGTGAAAAACATCACGGGTTGGTGTGAATCGAGTGGCATGTATTAGGATAGGCAGTGAGTGGCAATGTAGTATCTAGCAAAGCAAGACGTGGCGGTGAGCATAGGGAGGTCAGGAAACATGAAGTGGCAATGTAGGATAGGTTTTGGAAAAACATGGCGGGGTGGTGGGCATTGTAAGGATTTCTAAAAGGCAATTCACTAGTACGAGTCAGAAAAACATCACGAGGTGGTGTGAATCGAAGGACCTGAATTAGGATATGCAGTGAGTAGCAATGTAGGACGGAAATAATCACCACAGGGTGGTCAGCATGGGAAGGTCAGGAAACATGCGGTGGCCATGTAGGATAGGTTTCTGAAAAACATCTCAGGGTCGTGCACATTGTAAGGGTTTAAGAGGCCATTCACTAGTAGGAGTGAGAAAAACATCACGGGGTGGTGTGAATCAGAGGGCCTGCTATAGGATAGGAGTGAGTGGCAATGTAGGATGGAGAAAAGCACCCAGGGGTGGTCAGCATGGTGAGTTCAGGAAACATGCGGTGGTAAAGTAGGATACGTTTCTGAAAAACATCGCGGGGTGGTGCGCCTTGTATGGGTTTCTAACAGGCGTTGCACTAGTAGGAGTGAGAAAAACATCACGGGGTGGTGTGAATCGGAGGGGTTGAATTAGAATAGGCATTGAGTGGCAATGTAGGATGGAGAAAAGCAAATCTGGGAGGTTAGCATGGGGAGGTCAGGAAACATGCAGTTTCAATGTAGGATAGGTTTCTGAAAAACATTGCAGGGTGGTGTTCATTGTAAGGGTTTCTAACAGGGCATTCACTAGTAGGGGTGAGAAAAACATCACGGGGTGGTGTGATTCGGAGGGCCTGAATTAGAATAGGCATTGAGTGGCAATGTAGGATGTAGAAAAGCTCCACGGGTTATTCAGCATGAGGAGGTTAGGAAACATGCGGTGGCAATGTAGGATAGGATTCTGAAAAGCATCAAGAGGTGATGCACATTGTAAGGGTTTCTAACATGCCATTCACTAGTAGGAGTGAGAAAAACATCATGGGGTGGTGTGAATCGCAGGGCCTGAATTAGATTAGGCAGTGAGTGGCAATGAAGGATCTAGCAAACAAGATGGGGTGGTGAGCATGGGGAGGTGAGGAAACATGAAGTGGCAATGTAGGATAGATTTCTGAAATACATAGCGGGGTGGTGCGCATTTTAAGGGTTTCTAACAGGCCATTCACTAGTAGCAGTGAGACAATCATCACGGAGTGATTTGAATATGAAGGCCTCACTCAGGATAGGCAGTAAGTGGCAATGTTGGATGGAGAAAAGCACCACGGGATGGTCAGCATGGGGAGGTCAGGAAACATGCGGTGGCAATGTAGTATAGGTTTCAGAACAACATCACGGGGTGGTGCACATTGTAAGGGTTTCTAACAGGCCATTCAATAGTAGGAGTGATAAAAACAAAACGGGGTGGTGTGAATCAGAGACCCTGAATTACGATAGGCAGTGAGTGGCAATGTAGGATGGAGAAAAGCACCATGGGATGGTCAGTCTGGGGAGGTCAGGAAACATGCGTTGGCAATGTAGCATACGTTTGTCAAAAACATAGCAGGGTGGTCACATTGTAAGGGTTTCTAACAGGCCATTCACTAGTAGGCGTGAGAAAAACATCACGGGGTGGTGTGAATCGGAGGGCCTGAATTACGATAGGCAGTGAGTGGCAATGTAGAATGGGGAAAAGCACCACGGGGTGGTTAGCATGGGGAGGTCAGGAAACATGCGGTGGCAATGTAGGATATGTTTCGAAAAAACATCGAGCGGTGATGCGTATTTTAAGGGTTTCTAACAGGCCATTCACTAGTAGGAGTGACAAAAACATCACGGGGTGGTGTGAATCCGTTTACCTGAATTTGGATAGGCAGTGAGTAGCAATGTAGGATGGAGAAAAGATCCACGGGATGGTCAGCATGGAGAGCTCATTAAACATCCGGTGGCCAGGTAGGATAGGTTTCTGAAAAACATCTCAAGGTGGTGCGCATTGTAAGGGTCTCTAAGAGGACATTCACTAGTAGGAGTGAGAAAAAAATCACGGGGTCGTGTGAATCGGAGGGCCTGATATAGGATAGGAGTGAGTGGCAAAGTAGGATTTAGAAAAGCTCCACCGGCTGGTCAGCATGGCGAGTTCAGGAAACATGCGGTGGTAAAGTAGGATACGTTTCTGAAAAACAGCGCGGGGTGGTGCGCATTGTAAGGGTTTCTAACAGGCGATTCACTAGTAGGAGTGAGAAAAACATCACATGGTGGTGTGATTCGGACGGCCTGAATTAGAATAGGCATTGAGTGGCAACGTAAGATGGAGCAAAGCAAGACAGGGTGTTTAGCATGGGGAGGTCAGGAAACATGCAGTTTCAATGTAGGATAGGTTTCTGAAAAACATTGCAGGGTGGTGTTCATTGTAAGGGTTTCTAACAGGTCATTCACTAGTAGGGGTGAGAAAAACATCACGGGGTGGTGTGATTCGGAGGGCCTGAATTAGAATAGGCATTGAGTGACAATGTAGGATGTAGAAAAGCTCCACGGGTTATTCAGCATGAGGAGGTTAGGAAACATGCTGTGGCAATGTAGGATAGGATTCTGAAAAGCATCAAGAGGTGATGCACATTGTAAGGGTTTCTAACATGCCTTTCACTAGTAGGAGTGAGAAAAACATCATGGGGTGGTGTGAATCGCAGGGCCTGAATTAGATTAGGCAGTGAGTGGCAATGAAGGATCTAGCAAACAAGATGGGGTGGTGAGCATGGGGAGGTGAGGAAACATGAAGTGGCAATGTAGGATAGATTTCTGAAATACATAGCGGGGTGGTGCGCATTTTAAGGATTTCTAACAGGCCATTCACTAGTAGCAGTGAGACAATCATCACGGAGTGATTTGAATATGAAGGCCTCACTTAGGATAGGCAGTGAGTGGCAATGTAGGATGGAGAAAAGCTCCACGGGATGGTCAGCATGGGGAGGTCAGGAAACATGCGGTGGCAGTGTAGTATAGGTTTCAGAACAACATCACGGGGTGGTGCACATTGTAAGGTTTTCTAACAGGCCATTCAATAGTAGAAGTGATAAAAACAAAACGGGGTGGTGTGAATCAGAGACCCTGAATTACGATAGGCAGTGAGTGGCAATGTAGGATGGAGAAAAGCACCACGGGATGGTCAGTCTGGGGAGGTCAGGAAACATGCGTTGGCAATGTAGCATACGTTTGTCAAAAACATAGCAGGGTGGTCACATTGTAAGGGTTTCTAACAGGTCATTCACTAGTACGCGTGAGAAAAACATCACGGGGTGGTGTGAATCGGAGGGCCTGAATTACGATAGGCAGTGAGTGGCAATTTAGAATGGGGAAAAGCACCACGGGGTGGTTAGCATGGGGAGGTCAGGAAACATGCGGTGGCAATGTAGGATACGTTTTGAAAAAACATCGAGCGGTGATGCGTATTTTAAGGGTTTCTAACAGGCCATTCACTAGTAGGAGTGAGAAAAACATCACGGGGTGGTGTGAATCCATTTACCTGAATTTGGATAGGCAGGGAGTAGCAATGTAGGATAGAGAAAAGATCCACGGGATGGTCAGCACGGGGAGCTCATTAAACATCCGGTGGCCAGGTAGGATAGGTTTCTGAAAAACATCTGAAGGTGGTGCGCATTGTAAGGGTTTCTAAGAGGACATTCACTAGTAGGAGTGAGAAAAATATCACGGGGTCGTGTGAATCGGAGGGCCTGATATAGGATAGGAGTGAGTGGCAAAGTAGGATTTAGAAAAGCACCACGGGCTGGTCAGCATGGCGAGTTCAGGAAACATGCGGTGGTAAAGTAGGATACGTTTCTGAAAAACATCGCGGGGTGGTGCGCATTGTAAGGGTTTCTAACAGGCGAATCACTAGTAGGACTGAGAAAATCATCACGTGGTGGTGTGATTCGGAGGGCCTGAATTAGAATAGGCATTGAGTGGCAATGTAAGCTGAAGCAAAGCAAGACGGGGTGGTTAGCATGGGGAGGTCAGGAAACATGCAGTTTAAATGTAGGATAGGTTTCTGAAAAACATTGCAGGGTGGTGTGCATTGTAAGTGTTTCTAACAGGCCATTCACTAGAAAGAGTGAGAAAAACATCACGGGGTGGTGTGAATTGGAGGGCCTGAATTAGAATAGGCATTGAGTGGCAATGTAGGATGGAGAAATCACCAAGGATTATTCAGAATGAGGAGGTTAGGAAACATGCGGTGGCAATGTAGCATAGGGTTCTGAAAAACAGCAAGAGGTGGTGTGCATTGTAAGGGTTTCTAACAGGCCATTCACTAGTAGGAGTGAGAAAAACAGAACGGGTTGATGTGAATCGGAAGACCTGAATTGGGAGAGGCAGTGAGTAGCAATGTAGGATGGAGAAAAGCACCACAGGATGGTCAGCATGGGGAGGTCAGGAAATATCCGGTGGCCATGTAGGATAGGTTTCTGAAAAACGTCTAAGGGTGGTGCGCATTGTAAGGGTTTCTAACAGGCCATTCACTAGTAGGATTGAGAAAAACATGATGGGGTGGTGTGAATCGGAGGGCCTGAATTTGATTAGGCATTGAGTGGCAATGAAGAATGGAGAAAAGCACCACGGGGTGTTCAGCATGGGGAGGTCAGGAAACATGTGGTGGCAATGTATGATAGGTTTCAGAAAAACATCGCGGGGTGGTGCGCATTGTAAGGTTTTCGAACAGAACATTCACTAGTAGGAGTGAGAAAAACATCATGGGGTGGTGAGAATCTGAGGACCTGAATTAGGATAGGCAGTGAGTGGCAATGAAGGATGGAGAAAAGCACCACAGGGTGTTCAGCATGGGGAGATCTGGATACATGAAGTTGCAATGTAGGATAGGATTCTGAAAAACACCTCTGGGTGGTGCGCATTGTAAGGGTTTCTAACAGGCCATTCAATAGTAGAAGTGAGAAAAACATCACGGGGTGGTGTGAATCGGAGGGACCGAATTACAATAGGCAGTGAGTGACAATGTAGGATACAGAAAATCACCACGGGTTGGTCATTATGGGGAGGTTAGGAAACATGTGGTGGCATTGTTTCATAGGTTTCTGGTAAACATAGCAGGCATGTGTCCATTGTAAATGTTTTTAACATGCCATTCATTAGTAGGAGTGAGAAAAACATCACGGGTTGGTGTGAATCGGGGGGCCTATATTAGGATAGGGAGTGAGTGGCAATGTAGGATGGAGAAAAGCACCACGGGGTGGTCAGCATGGTGAGTTCAGGAAACATGCGGTGGTAAAGTAAGATACGTTTCTGAAAAACATCGCGGGGTGGTGCGCATTTCAAGGGTTTCTAACAGGCCATTCACTAGGTGGAGTGAGAAAAACATCATGGGGTGGTGTGAATCTGAGGGCCTGAATTTGATTAGGCAGTGAGTGGCAGTGTAGGATCTAGCAAAGCAAGACGGGGCGGTGAGCATGGGGATGTCAGGAAACATGAAGTGGCAATGTAGGATAGGTTTCTTCAAAACTACGCGTGGTGGTGCGCATTGTAAGAGTTTCTAACAGGCCATTCACTAGTAGGAGTGAGAAAAACATCACGGGGTGGTGTGAATCGGAGGACCTGAATTAGGATAGGCAGTGTGGGGCAATGTAGGATGGAGAAAATCACCACGGGGTAGTCAGAATCGGGAGGTCAGGAAACATGCCGTGGCAATGTAGGATAGGATTCTGAAAAACATCTCTGGGTGGTGCCCATTGTAAGGGTTTCTAACAGGCCATTCACTAGTAGGAGTGAGCAAAACATCACAGGGTGGTGTGAATCGGAGGGCCTGAATTACAATAGGCAGTGGGTCACAATGTAGGATACAACAAATCACCAAGGGTTGTTCAGCATGGGGAGGTTTGGAAACAGGCGGTGGCAATGTTCCATAGGTTTCTGAAAAACATAGCGGGCTGGTGCGCATTGTAAAGGTTTCTAACAGGCCATTCACTAGTAGGAGTGAGAAAAAGAGACTGGGCTGGTGTGAATCGGAGGACCTGATTTAGGATAGGCAGTGAGTAGCAATGTAGGATGGAGAAACGCACCACAGGGTGTTCTGCATGGGGAGGTCAGCAAACATGCGGTGGCAATGTAGGATAGTTTTCTGAAAAACATCGCGGGGTGGTGTGCATTGTAAGGGTTTCTAAATGGCCATTCACAAGTAGGAGTGTGAAAAACATCATGGGGTAGTGTGAATAGGAGGGCCTTAATTTGATTAGGCAGTGAGTGGCAGTGTATGATCTAGCAAAGCAAGACGGGGCGGTGAGCATGTGGAGGTCAGGAAACATGAAGTGGCAATGTTGGATAGGTTTCTGAAAAACATCTCTGGGTGGTGCGCATTGTAAGGGTTTCTAACAGGCCATTCACTAGTAGGAGTGTGAAAAACATCACGGGTTGGTGTGAATCGAGTGGCATGTATTAGGATAGGCAGTGAGTGGCAATGTAGTATCTAGCAAAGCAAGACGTGGCGGTGAGCATAGGGAGGTCAGGAAACATGAAGTGGCAATGTAGGATAGGTTTTGGAAAAACATGGCGGGGTGGTGGGCATTGTAAGGATTTCTAAAAGGCAATTCACTAGTACGAGTCAGAAAAACATCACGGGGTGGTGTGAATCGAAGGACCTGAATTAGGATATGCAATGAGTAGCAATGTAGGACGGAGATAATCACCACAGGGTGGTCAGCATGGGAAGGTCAGGAAACATGCGGTGGCCATGTAGGATAGGTTTCTGAAAAACATCTCAGGGTCGTGCACATTGTAAGGGTTTAAGAGGCCATTCACTAGTAGGAGTGAGAAAAACATCACGGGGTGGTGTGAATCTGAGGGCCTGCTATAGGATAGGAGTGAGTGGCAATGTAGGATGGAGAAAAGCACCCAGGGGTGGTCAGCATGGTGAGTTCAGGAAACATGCGGTGGTAAAGTAGGATACGTTTCTGAAAAACATCGCGGGGTGGTGCGCCTTGTATGGGTTTCTAACAGGCGTTGCACTAGTAGGAGTGAGAAAAACATCACGGGGTGGTGTGAATCGGAGGGCTTGAATTAGAATAGGCATTGAGTGGCAATGTAGGATGGAGAAAAGCAAATCTGGGAGGTTAGCATGGGGAGGTCAGGAAACATGCAGTTTCAATGTAGGATAGGTTTCTAAAAACATTGCAGGGTGGTGTTCATTGTAAGGGTTTCTAACAGGCCATTCACTAGTAGGGGTGAGAAAAACATCACGGGGTGGTGTGATTCGGAGGGCCTGAATTAGAATAGGCATTGAGTGGCAATGTAGGATGTAGAAAAGCTCCACGGGTTATTCAGCATGAGGAGGTTAGGAAACATGCGGTGGCAATGTAGGATAGGATTCTGAAAAGCATCAAGAGGTGATGCACATTGTAAGGGTTTCTAACATGCCATTCACTAGTAGGAGTGAGAAAAACATCATGGGGTGGTGCGAATCGCAGGGCCTAAATTAGATTAGGCAGTGAGTGGCAATGAAGGATCTAGCAAACAAGATGGGGTGGTGAGCATGGGGAGGTGAGGAAACATGAAGTGGCAATGTAGGATAGATTTCTGAAATACATAGCGGGGTGGTGCGCATTTTAAGGGTTTCTAACAGGCCATTCACTAGTAGCAGTGAGACAATCATCACGGAGTGATTTGAATATGAAGGCCTCACTCAGGATAGGCAGTGAGTGTCAATGTAGGATGGAGAAAAGCACCACGGGATGGTCAGCATGGGGAGGTCAGGAAACATGCGGTGGCAATGTAGTATAGGTTTCAGAACAACATCACGGGGTGGTGCACATTGTAAGGGTTTCTAACAGGCCATTCAATAGTAGGAGTGATAAAAACAAAACGGGGTGGTGTGAATCAGAGACCCTGAATTACGATAGGCAGTGAGTGGCAATGTAGGATGGAGAAAAGCACCATGGGATGGTCAGTCTGGGGAGGTCAGGAAACATGCGTTGGCAATGTAGCATACGTTTGTCAAAAACATAGCAGGGTGGTCACATTGTAAGGGTTTCTAACAGGCCATTCACTAGTAGGCGTGAGAAAAACATCACGGGGTGGTGTGAATCGGAGGGCCTGAATTACGATAGGCAGTGAGTGGCAATGTAGAATGGGGAAAAGCACCACGGGGTGGTTAGCATGGGGAGGTCAGGAAACAAGCGGTGGCAATGTAGGATATGTTTCGAAAAAACATCGAGCGGTGATGCGTATTTTAAGGGTTTCTAACAGGCCATTCACTAGTAGGAGTGACAAAAACATCACGGGGTGGTGTGAATCCGTTTACCTGAATTTGGATAGGCAGTGAGTAGCAATGTAGGATGGAGAAAAGATCCACGGGATGGTCAGCATGGAGAGCTCATTAAACATCCGGTGGCCAGGTAGGATAGGTTTCTGAAAAACATCTCAAGGTGGTGCGCATTGTAAGGGTCTCTAAGAGGACATTCACTAGTAGGAGTGAGAAAAAAATCACGGGGTCGTGTGAATCGGAGGGCCTGATATAGGATAGGAGTGAGTGGCAAAGTAGGATTTAGAAAAGCTCCACCGGCTGGTCAGCATGGCGAGTTCAGGAAACATGCGGTGGTAAAGTAGGATACGTTTCTGAAAAACAGCGCGGGGTGGTGCGCATTGTAAGGGTTTCTAACAGGCGATTCACTAGTAGGAGTGAGAAAAACATCACATGGTGGTGTGATTCGGACGGCCTGAATTAGAATAGGCATTGAGTGGCAACGTAAGATGGAGCAAAGCAAGACAGGGTGGTTAGCATGGGGAGGTCAGGAAACATGCAGTTTCAATGTAGGATAGGTTTCTGAAAAACATTGCAGGGTGGTGTTCATTGTAAGGGTTTCTAACAGGTCATTCACTAGTAGGGGTGAGAAAAACATCACGGGGTGGTGTGATTCGGAGGGCCTGAATTAGAATAGGCATTGAGTGACAATGTAGGATGTAGAAAAGCTCCACGGGTTATTCAGCATGAGGAGGTTAGGAAACATGCTGTGGCAATGTAGGATAGGATTCTGAAAAGCATCAAGAGGTGATGCACATTGTAAGGGTTTCTAACATGCCTTTCACTAGTAGGAGTGAGAAAAACATCATGGGGTGGTGTGAATCGCAGGGCCTGAATTAGATTAGGCAGTGAGTGGCAATGAAGGATCTAGCAAACAAGATGGGGTGGTGAGCATGGGGAGGTGAGGAAACATGAAGTGGCAATGTAGGATAGATTTCTGAAATACATAGCGGGGTGGTGCGCATTTTAAGGATTTCTAACAGGCCATTCACTAGTAGCAGTGAGACAATCATCACGGAGTGATTTGAATATGAAGGCCTCACTTAGGATAGGCAGTGAGTGGCAATGTAGGATGGAGAAAAGCTCCACGGGATGGTCAGCATGGGGAGGTCAGGAAACATGCGGTGGCAGTGTAGTATAGGTTTCAGAACAACATCACGGGGTGGTGCACATTGTAAGGTTTTCTAACAGGCCATTCAATAGTAGAAGTGATAAAAACAAAACGGGGTGGTGTGAATCAGAGACCCTGAATTACGATAGGCAGTGAGTGGCAATGTAGGATGGAGAAAAGCACCACGGGATGGTCAGTCTGGGGAGGTCAGGAAACATGCGTTGGCAATGTAGCATACGTTTGTCAAAAACATAGCAGGGTGGTCACATTGTAAGGGTTTCTAACAGGTCATTCACTAGTACGCGTGAGAAAAACATCACGGGGTGGTGTGAATCGGAGGGCCTGAATTACGATAGGCAGTGAGTGGCAATGTAGAATGGGGAAAAGCACCACGGGGTGGTTAGCATGGGGAGGTCAGGAAACATGCGGTGGCAATGTAGGATACGTTTTGAAAAAACATCGAGCGGTGATGCGTATTTTAAGGGTTTCTAACAGGCCATTCACTAGTAGGAGTGAGAAAAACATCACGGGGTGGTGTGAATCCATTTACCTGAATTTGGATAGGCAGTGAGTAGCAATGTAGGATAGAGAAAAGATCCACGGGATGGTCAGCACGGGGAGCTCATTAAACATCCGGTGGCCAGGTAGGATAGGTTTCTGAAAAACATCTGAAGGTGGTGCGCATTGTAAGGGTTTCTAAGAGGACATTCACTAGTAGGAGTGAGAAAAATATCACGGGGTCGTGTGAATCGGAGGGCCTGATATAGGATAGGAGTGAGTGGCAAAGTAGGATTTAGAAAAGCACCACGGGCTGGTCAGCATGGCGAGTTCAGGAAACATGCGGTGGTAAAGTAGGATACGTTTCTGAAAAACATCGCGGGGTGGTGCGCATTGTAAGGGTTTCTAACAGGCGAATCACTAGTAGGACTGAGAAAATCATCACGTGGTGGTGTGATTCGGAGGGCCTGAATTAGAATAGGCATTGAGTGGCAATGTAAGCTGAAGCAAAGCAAGACGGGGTGGTTAGCATGGGGAGGTCAGGAAACATGCAGTTTAAATGTAGGATAGGTTTCTGAAAAACATTGCAGGGTGGTGTGCATTGTAAGTGTTTCTAACAGGCCATTCACTAGAAAGAGTGAGAAAAACATCACGGGGTGGTGTGAATTGGAGGGCCTGAATTAGAATAGGCATTGAGTGGCAATGTAGGATGGAGAAATCACCAAGGATTATTCAGAATGAGGAGGTTAGGAAACATGCGGTGGCAATGTAGCATAGGGTTCTGAAAAACAGCAAGAGGTGGTGTGCATTGTAAGGGTTTCTAACAGGCCATTCACTAGTAGGAGTGAGAAAAACAGAACGGGTTGATGTGAATCGGAAGACCTGAATTGGGAGAGGCAGTGAGTAGCAATGTAGGATGGAGAAAAGCACCACAGGATGGTCAGCATGGGGAGGTCAGGAAATATCCGGTGGCCATGTAGGATAGGTTTCTGAAAAACGTCTAAGGGTGGTGCGCATTGTAAGGGTTTCTAACAGGCCATTCACTAGTAGGATTGAGAAAAACATGATGGGGTGGTGTGAATCGGAGGGCCTGAATTTGATTAGGCATTGAGTGGCAATGAAGAATGGAGAAAAGCACCACGGGGTGTTCAGCATGGGGAGGTCAGGAAACATGTGGTGGCAATGTATGATAGGTTTCAGAAAAACATCGCGGGGTGGTGCGCATTGTAAGGTTTTCGAACAGAACATTCACTAGTAGGAGTGAGAAAAACATCATGGGGTGGTGAGAATCTGAGGACCTGAATTAGGATAGGCAGTGAGTGGCAATGAAGGATGGAGAAAAGCACCACAGGGTGTTCAGCATGGGGAGATCTGGATACATGAAGTTGCAATGTAGGATAGGATTCTGAAAAACACCTCTGGGTGGTGCGCATTGTAAGGGTTTCTAACAGGCCATTCAATAGTAGAAGTGAGAAAAACATCACGGGGTGGTGTGAATCGGAGGGACCGAATTACAATAGGCAGTGAGTGACAATGTAGGATACAGAAAATCACCACGGGTTGGTCATTATGGGGAGGTTAGGAAACATGTGGTGGCATTGTTTCATAGGTTTCTGGTAAACATAGCAGGCATGTGTCCATTGTAAATGTTTTTAACATGCCATTCATTAGTAGGAGTGAGAAAAACATCACGGGTTGGTGTGAATCGGGGGGCCTATATTAGGATAGGGAGTGAGTGGCAATGTAGGATGGAGAAAAGCACCACGGGGTGGTCAGCATGGTGAGTTCAGGAAACATGCGGTGGTAAAGTAAGATACATTTCTGAAAAACATCGCGGGGTGGTGCGCATTTCAAGGGTTTCTAACAGGCCATTCACTAGGTGGAGTGAGAAAAACATCATGGGGTGGTGTGAATCTGAGGGCCTGAATTTGATTAGGCAGTGAGTGGCAGTGTAGGATCTAGCAAAGCAAGACGGGGCGGTGAGCATGGGGATGTCAGGAAACATGAAGTGGCAATGTAGGATAGGTTTCTTCAAAACTACGCGTGGTGGTGCACATTGTAAGAGTTTCTAACAGGCCATTCACTAGTAGGAGTGAGAAAAACATCACGGGGTGGTGTGAATCGGAGGACCTGAATTAGGATAGGCAGTGTGGGGCAATGTAGGATGGAGAAAATCACCACGGGGTAGTCAGAATCGGGAGGTCAGGAAACATGCCGTGGCAATGTAGGATAGGATTCTGAAAAACATCTCTGGGTGGTGCCCATTGTAAGGGTTTCTAACAGGCCATTCACTAGTAGGAGTTAGCAAAACATCACAGGGTGGTGTGAATCGGAGGGCCTGAATTACAATAGGCAGTGGGTCACAATGTAGGATACAACAAATCACCAAGGGTTGTTCAGCATGGGGAGGTTTGGAAACAGGCGGTGGCAATGTTCCATAGGTTTCTGAAAAACATAGCGGGCTGGTGCGCATTGTAAAGGTTTCTAACAGGCCATTCACTAGTAGGAGTGAGAAAAAGAGACTGGGCTGGTGTGAATCGGAGGACCTGATTTAGGATAGGCAGTGAGTAGCAATGTAGGATGGAGAAACGCACCACAGGGTGTTCTGCATGGGGAGGTCAGCAAACATGCGGTGGCAATGTAGGATAGTTTTCTGAAAAACATCGCAGGGTGGTGTGCATTGTAAGGGTTTCTAAATGGCCATTCACAAGTAGGAGTGTGAAAAACATCATGGGGTAGTGTGAATAGGAGGGCCTTAATTTGATTAGGCAGTGAGTGGCAGTGTATGATCTAGCAAAGCAAGACGGGGCGGTGAGCATGTGGAGGTCAGGAAACATGAAGTGGCAATGTTGGATAGGTTTCTGAAAAACATCTCTGGGTGGTGCGCATTGTAAGGGTTTCTAACAGGCCATTCACTAGTAGGAGTGTGAAAAACATCACGGGTTGGTGTGAATCGAGTGGCATGTATTAGGATAGGCAGTGAGTGGCAATGTAGTATCTAGCAAAGCAAGACGTGGCGGTGAGCATAGGGAGGTCAGGAAACATGAAGTGGCAATGTAGGATAGGTTTTGGAAAAACATGGCGGGGTGGTGGGCATTGTAAGGATTTCTAAAAGGCAATTCACTAGTACGAGTCAGAAAAACATCACGGGGTGGTGTGAATCGAAGGACCTGAATTAGGATATGCAATGAGTAGCAATGTAGGACGGAGATAATCACCACAGGGTGGTCAGCATGGGAAGGTCAGGAAACATGCGGTGGCCATGTAGGATAGGTTTCTGAAAAACATCTCAGGGTCGTGCACATTGTAAGGGTTTAAGAGGCCATTCACTAGTAGGAGTGAGAAAAACATCACGGGGTCGTGTGAATCGGAGGGCCTGATATAGGATAGGAGTGAGTGGCAAAGTAGGATTTAGAAAAGCACCACGGGCTGGTCAGCATGGCGAGTTCAGGAAACATGCGGTGGTAAAGTACGATACGTTTCTGAAAAACATCGCGGGGTGGTGCGCATTGTAAGGGTTTCTAACAGGCGATTCACTAGTAGGAGTGAGAAAAACATCACATGGTGGTGTGATTCGGACGGCCTGAATTAGAATAGGCATTGAGTGGCAACGTAAGATGGAGCAAAGCAAGACAGGGTGGTTAGCATGGGGAGGTCAGGAAACATGCATTTTAAATGTAGGATAGGTTTCTGAAAAACATTGCAGGGTGGTGTGCATTGTAAGTGTTTCTAACAGGCCATTCACTAGAAAGAGTGAGAAAAACATCACGGGGTGGTGTGAATCGTTGGGCCTGAATTAGAATAGGCATTGAGTGGCAATGTAGAATTGAGAAAACACCACGGATTATTCAGAATGAGGAGGTTAGGAAACATGCGGTGGCAATGTAGCATAGGGTTCTGAAAAACAGCAAGAGGTGGTGTGCATTGTAAGCGTTTCTAACAGGCCATTCACTAGTAGGAGTGAGAAAAACATCATGGGGTGGTGTGAATCGCAGGGCCTGAATTAGATTAGGCAGTGAGTGGCAATGTAGGATCGAGCAAATCAAGACAAGGCGGTGAGCATGGGAAGATCAGAATACATGAAGTGGCAATATAGGATAGGTTTCTGAAAAACATGGCGGGGTGGTGCGCATTGTAAGGGTTTCTAACAGGCCATTCACTAGTAGGAGTGAGAAAAACAGAACGGGTTGATGTGAATCGGATGACCTGAATTGGGAGAGGCAGTGAGTAGCAATGTAGGATGGAGAAAAGCACCACAGGATGTTCAGCATGGGGAGGTCAGGAAATATCCGGTGGCCATGTAGGATAGGTTTCTGAAAAACGTCTAAGGGTGGTGCGCATTGTAAGGGTTTCTAACAGGCCATTCACTAGTAGGATTGAGAAAAACATGATGGGGTGGTGTGAATCGGAGGGCCTGAATTTGATTAGGCAGTGAGTGGCAATGTAGGGTCTAGCAACGCATGACGGGGCGGTGAGCATGTGGAGGTCAGGATACATGAAGTGGCAATGTTGGATAGTTTCTGAAAAACATCTCTGGGTGGTGCGCATTCTAAGGGATTCTGACAGGCCATTCACTAGTAGGAGGGAGAAAAGCATCACGCGGTGTTGAGAATTGGAGGGCCTGAATTAGAATAGGCATTGAGTGGCAATGTAGGATGGAGAAAAGCACCACGGGTTATTCAGCATGAGGAGGCTTGGAAACATGTGGTGGCAATGTAGGATAGGTTTCTGAAAAACATCAGGAAATTGTGCGCATTGTAAGGGTTTCTAACAGGCCATTCACTAGTAGGAGTGAGAAAAACATCATCGGGTGGTGTGAATTGGAGGGCCTGAATTAGATATGGCAGTGAGTGGCAATGTAGGATCTAGCAGAGCAAGACAGGGCGGTGAGCATGGGGTGGTCAGGAAACATAAAGTGGCAATATTGGATAGGTTTCTGAAAAACATGGTGGGGTTGTGCACATTGTAAGGGTTTCTAACACCCATTCACTAGTAGGAGTGAGAAAAGCAGAATGGGGTGGTATGAATTGCAGCGCCTGATATACGATAGGAGTGATTGGCAATGTAGGATGGAGAAAAGCACCACGGGGTGGTCAGCATGGGGAGGTCAGGAAACATGCGGTGGTAAAGTAAGATACGTTTCTGAAAAACATCGCGGGGTGGTGCGCATTTCAAGGGTTTCTAACAGGCCATTCACTAGGTGGAGTGAGAAAAACATCATGGGGTGGTGTGAATCGGAGGGCCTGAATTTGATTAGGCAGTGAGTGGCAGTGTAGGATCTAGCAAAGCAAGACGGGGCGGTGAGCATGGGGATGTCAGGAAACATGAAGTGGCAATGTAGGATAGGTTTCTTCAAAACTACGCGTGGTGGTGCGCATTGTAAGAGTTTCTAACAGGACATTCACTAGTAGGAGTGAGAAAAACATCACGGGGTGGTGTGAATCGGAGGACCTGAATTAGGATAGGCAGTGTGTGGCAATGTAGGATGCAGAAAATCACCACCGGATAGTCAGAATCGGGAGGTCAGGAAACATGCCGTGGCAATGTAGGATAGGATTCTGAAAAACATCTCTGGGTGGTGCCCATTGTAAGGGTTTCTAACAGGCCATTCACTAATAGGAGTGAGAAAAACATCACGGGGTGGTGTGAATCGGAGGACTTGAATTAGAATAGGCATTGAGTGGCAATGTAGGATGGAGAAAAGCAAATCAGGGAGGTTAGCATGGGGAGGTCAGGAAACATGCAGTTTCAATGTAGGATAGGTTTCTGAAAAACATTGCGGGGTGGTGTTCATTGTAAGGGTTTCTAACAGGCCATTCACTAGTAGGGGTGAGAAAAACATCACGGGGTGGTGTGATTCGCAGGGCCTGAATTAGAATAGGCATTGAGTGGCAATGTAGGATGGAGAAAAGCTCCATGGGTTATTCAGCATGAGGAGGTTAGGAAACATGCGGTGGCAATGGAGGATAGGATTCTGAAAAGCATCAAGAGGTGATGCGCATTGTAAGGGTTTCTAACATGCCATTCACTAGTAGGAGTGAGAAAAACAACATCGGGTGGTGTGAATCGCAGGGCCTCAATTAGATTAGGCAGTGAGTGGCAATGTAGGATCGAGCAAAACAAGACGGGGCAGTGAGCATTGGGAGGTCAGGATACATGAAGTGGCAATGTAGGATAGGTTTCTGGAAAACATGGTGGGGTGTTTCGCATTGTAAGGGTTTCTAACAGGCCATTCACTAGTAGGAGTGAGAAAAACAGAACGGGGTGGTGTGAATCAGAGGACCTGAATTAGGATAGGCAGTGAGTAGCAATGTAGGATGGAGAAAAGCACCACAGGGTGGTCAGCATGGGGAGGTCAGGAAATATCAGTTGGCCATGTAGGATAGGATTCTGAAAAACATCAATTTGTGGTGCGCATTGTAAGGGTTTCTAACAGGCCATTCACTAGTAGGAGTGAGAAAAACACCATGGGGTGGTGTGAATCGGAAGGCCTGATTTTGATTAGGCAGTGAGTTGCAGTGTAGGATTTAGCAAAGCAAGACCGGCCAGTGAGGATGTGGAGGTCAGGAAACATGAAGTGTCAATGTAGGATAGGTTTCTGAAAAACATCTCTGGGTCGTGCGCATTGTAAGGGTTTCTGACAGGCCATTCACTCTTAGGAGTGAGAAAAACATCACGGGGTGGTGTGAATCGGAGGGCCTGAATTAGATTAGGCAGTGAGTGGCAATGTAGGATGGAGAAAAGCACCACTGCTTATGCAGCATGAGGAGGTTTGGAAACATGCAGTGGCAATGTAGGATAGGTTTCTGAAAAACATCAAGAGGTGGTGCGCATTGTAAGGGTTTCTGACAGGCCATTCACTAGTATGAGTGAGAAAAACATCATGGGGTGGTGTGAATCACAGGACCTGAATTAGATTAGGCAGTGAGTGGCAATGTAGGATCTAGCAAAGCTAGACGGGGCGGTGAGCATGAAGAGATCAAGAAACGTTAAGTGGCAATTTAAGATAGGTTTCTGTAAAACATGGCGTGGTGGTGCGCATTGTAACGGTTTCTAACAGGCCAGTCACTAGAAGCAGTGAGACAGTCATCATGGAGTGATGTGAATATGAAGGCCTGAATTAGGATAGGCAGTGAGTGGCAATGTAGGATGGAGAAAAGCTCCAAGGGTGGTCCGCATGGCGAGCTAAGGAAACATGCGGTGGCAATGTAGGATAGGTTTTAGAAAAACATCGCGGGGTGGTGCGCATTGTAAGGGTTTCGAACAGGCCATTCACTAGTAGGAGTGAGAAAAACATAACGGGGTGGTGGGAAAAGGAGGACCTGAATTAGGATAGGCAGTGGGTGGCAATGTAGAATGAAGAAAATCACGACGGTGTAGTCAGCATGGGGAGGTCAGGAAACATGCGGTGGCAATGTAGGATAAGTTTCTGAAATACATCGCGTGGTGGCGCGCACTGTAAAGGTTTGTTACAGGCCATTCAATAGCAGGAGTGAGAAAAACATCATGGGGTGGTGTGAATAGGAGGGCCTGAATTAGATTAGGCAGTGTGTGGTAATGTAGGATGGAGAAAAGCAAGAAGCCGTGGTGAGCATGGGGAGGTCAGGAAACATGCAGTGACAATGTAGGATAGGGTTCTGAAAAACATCGTGGGGTGGTGTGCATTGTAAGGGTTTCTAACAGGCCATTCACAAGTAGGAGTGAGAAAAACATCATGGGGTGGTGTGAATCGGAGGACCTTAATTAGAATAGGCAGTGAGTGGCAATGTAGGATGGAGAAGCAAAATAGGGTGGTCAACATGGGGGGGTCAGGAAACATGTGGTGGCAATGTGGCATACGTTTGTGAAAAACATAGCGGGGTGGTCACATTGTAAGGGTTTCTAACAGGCCATACACTAGTAGGAGTGGAAAATCATCATGGGTTGGTGTGAATTGGAGGGCCTGAATTAGATTAGGCAGTGAGTGACAATGTAGGATCTAGCAAAGCAAAAACGGGCGGTGAGCATGGGGAGATCATGAAACATGAAGTGGCAATGTAGGATAGGTTTCTGAAAAACATGGCGGAGTGGTGCGAATTGTAAGGGTTTCTAACAGGCCATTCACTAGTAGGAGTGAGAAAAAGAGAATGGGGTGGTGTGAATCGGAGGACCTGAATTAGGATAGGCAGTGAGTACCAATGTAGGATGGCGAAAAGCACCACAGGGTGTTCAGCATGGGGAGGTCAGGAAACATGCGGTGACAATGTAGGATAGTTTTCTGAAAAACATCGTGGGGTGGTGTGCATTGTAAGTGTTTCTAACAGGCCATTCACTAGTAGGAGTGTGAAAAACATCATGGGGTGGTGTGAATAGGAGGGTCTTAATTTGATTAGGCAGTGAGTGGCAGTGTATGATCTAGCAAAGCAAGACGGGGCGGTGAGCATGTGGACGTCAGGAAACATGAAGTGGCAATGTTGGATAGGTTTCTGAAAAACATCTTTGGGTGGTGCGCATTGTAAGGGTTTGTAACAGGCCATTCACTAGTATGAGTGAGAAAAACATCACGGGGTGGTGTGAATCGAGTGGCCTGTATTAGGATAGGCAGTGAGAGGCAATGTAGGATCTAGCAAAGCAAGACGGGGCGGTGAGCATGGGGAGGTCAGGAAACATGAAGTGTCAGTGTAGGATAGGTTTCTGAAAAACATGGCAGGGTGTTGCGCATTGTAAAGTTTTCTAAAAGGCAATTCACTAGTACGAGTGAGAAAAACATCACGGGGTGGTGTGAATCGAAGGACCTGAATTAGGATAGGCAGTGAGTAGCAATGTAGGACGGAGAAAAGCACCACAGGGTGGTCAGCATGGGGAAGTCAGGAAACATGTGGTGGCCATGTAGGATAGGTTTCTGAAAAACATCTCAGGGTCGTGCACATTGTAAGGGTTTAAGAGGCCATTCACTGGTAGGAGTGAGAAAAACATCACGGGGTGGTGTGAATCGGAGGGCCTGATATAGGATAGGAGTGAGTGGCAATGTAGGATGGAGAAAAGCACCAAGGGGTGGTAAGCATGGGGAGTTCAGGAAACATGCGGTGGTAAAGTAGGATACGTTTCTGAAAAACATTGCGAGGTGGTGCTCATTGTATGGGTTTCTAACAGGCGATTCACTAGTAGGAGTGAGAGAAACATCACGGGGTGGTGCACATTGTAAGGGTTTCTAACAGGCGATTCACTAGTAGGAGTGAGAGAAACATCACTTGGTGGTGTGAATCGGAGGGCCTGAATTAGAATAGGCATTGAGTGGCAATGTAAGAGGGAGAAAAGCAAGACGGTGTGGTTAGCATGGGGAGGTCAGGAAACATGCAGTTTAAATGTAGGATAGGTTTCTCAAAATCATTGCTGGGTGGTGTGTATTGTAAGTGTTTCTAACAGGCCATTCCCTAGAAAGAGTGAGAAAAACATCACGGGGTGGTGTGAATCACAAGGCCTGAATTAGAATAGGCATTGAGTGGCAATGTAGGATGGAGAAAACACCACAGGTTATTCAGAATGAGGAGGTTAGGAAACATGCGGTGTAAATGTAGGATAGGTTTCTGAAAAACAGCAAGAGGTGGTGCGCATTGTGAGGGTTTCTAACAGGCGATTCACTAGTAGGAGTGAGAAAAACATCATGGGGTGGTGTGAATCGCAGGGCCTGAAGAAGTTTAGGCTGTGAGTGGAAATGTAGGATCGAGGAAATCAAGACAAGGCGGTGAGCATGGAGAGATCAGGATACATGAAGTGGTAATGTAGGATAGGTTTCTAAAAAACATGGCGGGGTGGTGTGCATTGTAAGTGTTTCTAACAGGCCATTCACTAGTAGGAGTGAGAAAAACAGAATGGGTTGATGTGAATCGGAGGACATGAATTGGGAGAGGCAGTGAGTAGCAATGTAGGATGGAGAAAAGCACCACAGGGTGGTCAGCATGTGGAGGTCAGGAAATAACCGGTGGCCATGTAGGATAGGTTTCTGAAAAACGTCTAAGGTTGGTGCGCATTGTAAGGGTTTCTAACATGCCATTCACTAGTGGGAGTGAGAAAAACATCACGGGGTCTTGTGAATCGGAGGGCCTGATATAGGATAGGAGTGAGTGGCAAAGTAGGATTTAGAAAAGCACCACGGGGTGGTCAGCATGGTGAGTTCAGGAAACATGCGGTGGTAAAATAGGATACGTTTCTGAAAAACATCGCCGGGTGGTGCGCATTGTAAGGGTTTCTAACAGGCGATTCACTAGTAGGAGTGAGAAAAACATCACGTGGTGGTGTGAATCGGAGGGCCTGAATTAGAATAGGCATTGAGTGGCAATGTAAGATGAAGAAAAGCAAGACGGTGTGGTTAGCATGGGGAGGTCAGGAAACATGCAGTTTCAATGGAGGATAGGTTTCTGAAAAACATTGCGGGGTGGTGTGCATTGTAAGTGTTTCTAACAGGCCATTCACCAGAAAGAGTGAGAAAAACATCACGGGGTGGTGTGAATCGGAGGGCCTGAATTACAATAGGCAGTGAGTGACAATTTAGGATACAGAAAATCACCACGGGTTGGTTAGCATGGGGAGGTTAGGAAACATGCGGTGGCAATGTTTCATAGGTTTCTGAAAAACATAGCTGGCTGGTGCGCATTGTAAAGGTTTCTAACAGGCCATTCACTAATAGGAGTGAGAAAAACATCACGGGGTGGTGTGAATCGGAGGGACAGAATCAGGATAGGCAGCGAGTGGCAATCGAGGATGGAGAAAAGCACCTCGGGGTGGTCAGGATGGGGAGGTCAGGAAACATGCGGTGGCAGTGTAGGATACGTTTCTGAAAAACATCGTGGGGTGGTGCGCATTGTAAGGTTTCTTACAGGCCATTCACTATTAGGAGTGAGAAAAACATCATGCGGTGGTGTGAATTGAGTGCATGAATTAGATATGGCAGTGAGTGGCAATGTAGGATCTAGCAAAGCAAGACGGGGCACTGAGCATGGGGAGGTCAGGAAACATGAATTGGCAATGTAGGATAGGTTTCTGAAAAACATGGTGGGGTGGTGCACATTGTAAGGGTTTCTAACAGGCCATTCACTAGTAGGAGTGAGAAAAACAGAATGGGGTGGTGTGAATCGGAGGACCTGAATTACGATAGGCCGTGAGTGGCATTGTACGATGGAGGAAAGCACCACGGGCTGGTCAGCATGGTGAGTTCAGGAAACATCCGGTGCAAGGTAGGATAGGTTTCTGAAAAATATCTCAATGTGGGGTGCATTGTAAGGGTTTCTAAGAGGCCATTCACTAATAGGAGTGAGAAAAAGATCACGGGGTGGTGAGAATCGGAGGGCCTGACATAGGAAAGGAGTGAATGGCAATGTAGGATAGAGAAAAGCACCACGGGGTGGTCAGCATGGGGAGTTCAGGAAACATGCGGTGGTAAAGTAGGATATGTTTCTGAAAAACATCGTGGGGTGGTGCGCATTGTAAGGGTTTCTAACAGGCGATTCATTAGTAGAAGTGAGAAAAACATCACAAGGTGGTGTGAATTGGAGGGCCTGAATTAGAATAGGCATTGAGTGGCAATGTATGATGGAGAAAAGCGAGACGGGGTGGTTAGCATGGGGAGGTCAGGAAACATGCAGTTTCAATGTAGGATAGTTTTCTGAAAAACATTGCGTGGTGGTGGGCATTGTAAGTGTTTGTACAAGGCCATTCACTAGTAGGAGTGAGGAAAACATCACGGGTTGTGTGAATCAGAGGGACTGAATTAGAATAGGCATTGAGTGTCAATGTAGGATGGAGAAAAGCACCACGGGTTATTCAGAAGGAAGAGGTTAGGAAACATGCTGTGGCAATATAGGATAGGTTTCTGATAAACATCAAGAGGTGTTGCGCATTGTAAGTGTTTCTAACAGGCCTTTCACTAGTAGGAGTGAGAAAAACATCATGGTGTGGTGTGAATCGCAGTGCCTGAATTAAATTAGGCAGTGAGTGGCAATGATGGATCGAGCAAATCAAGAAGGGGCAGTGAGCATGGGGAGGTCAGGATACATGAAGTGGCAATGTAGTATAGGTTTCTGGAAAACGTGGCGGGGTGGTGCGCATTGTAAGGGTTTCTAACAGTATATTCACTAGTAGGAGTGAGAAAAACATCATGGGGTGGTGTGAATCGGAAGGCCGGAATTTGATTAGGCAGTGAGTGGCAGTGTAGGATCTAGCAAAGCAAGACGGGGCGGTGAGGATGTGGAGGTCAGAAAACATGAAGTGTCAATGTAGGATAGATTTCTGAAAAACATCTCTGGGTCGTGTGCATTGTAAGGGTTTCTGACAGGCCATTCACTATTAGGAGTGAGAAAAACATCACGGGGTGGTGTGAATCGGAGGCCCTGAATTAGAATAGGCATTGAGTTGCAATGTAGGATGGAGAAAAGCACCACGGGTTATTCAGCATGAGGAGGTTTGGAAACATGCGGTGGCAATGTAGTATAGGTTTCTGAAAAACATCAAGAGGTGGTGAGCATTGTAAGGGTTTCTAACAGGCCATTCACTAGTAAGAGTGAGAAAAACTTCATGGGGTGGTGTGAATCGCAGGGCATGAATTAGATTAGGCAGTGAGTGGCAATGTAGGATCTAGCAAAGCAAGACGGGGCTGTGAGCATGAGGAGATCAAGAAACGTTAAGTGTCAATTTAAGATAGGTTTCTGAAAAACATGGCGGGGTGGTGCGCATTGTAACGGTTTCTAACAGGCCATTCACTAGTAGCAGTGAGACAAGCATCTCGGAGTGATGTGAATATGAAGGCCTGAATTCGGATAGGCAGTGAGTGTCAAGGTAGGATGGATAAAAGCACAACGGGGTGGTCCTCATGGCGAGGTCAGGAAACATGCAGTGGCAATGTAGGATAGGTTTAAGAAAAACATCGCGGGGTGGTGCGCATTATAAGGGTTTCGAACAGGCCATTCACTAGTAGGAGTGAAAAAAACATCACGGGGTGGTGGCATCAGATGGCATGAATTACGATAGGTAATGAGTGGGAATGTAGAATTGAGAAAAGCACCACGGGATGGTCAGCATGGGGAGGTCAGGAAACATGCGGTGGCAATGTAGGATAGGTTTCTGAAAAACATTGCGGGGTGGTGTTCATTGTAAGGGTTTCTAACAGGCCATTCACTAGTAGGGGTGAGAAAAACATCACGGGGTGGTGTGATTCGCAGGGCCTGAATTAGAATAGGCATTGAGTGGCAATGTAGGATGGAGAAAAGCAAATCAGGGAGGTTAGCATGGGGAGGTCAGGAAACATGCAGTTTCAATGTAGGATAGGTTTCTGAAAAACATTGCGGGGTGGTGTTCATTGTAAGGGTTTCTAACAGGCCATTCACTAGTAGGGGTGAGAAAAACATCACGGGGTGGTGTGATTCGCAGGGCCTGAATTAGAATAGGCATTGAGTGGCAATGTAGGATGGAGAAAAGCTCCACGGGTTATTCAGCATGAGGAGGTTAGGAAACATGCGGTGGCAATGGAGGATAGGATTCTGAAAAGCATCAAGAGGTGATGCGCATTGTAAGGGTTTCTAACATGCCATTCACTAGTAGGAGTGAGAAAAACAACATCGGGTGGTGTGAATCGCAGGGCCTCAATTAGATTAGGCAGTGAGTGGCAATGTAGGATCGAGCAAAACAAGACGGGGCAGTGAGCATTGGGAGGTCAGGATACATGAAGTGGCAATGTAGGATAGGTTTCTGGAAAACATGTTGGGGTGTTTCGCATTGTAAGGGTTTCTAACAGGCAATTCACTAGTAGGAGTGAGAAGAACAGAACGGGGTGGTGTGAATCAGAGGACCTGAATTAGGATAGGCAGTGAGTAGCAATGTAGGATGGAGAAAAGCACCACAGGGTGGTCAGCATGGGGAGGTCAGGAAATATCAGTTGGCCATGTAGGATAGGATTCTGAAAAACATCAATTTGTGGTGCGCATTGTAAGGGTTTCTAACAGGCCATTCACTAGTAGGAGTGAGAAAAACACCATGGGGTGGTGTGAATCAGAAGGCCTGATTTTGATTAGGCAGTGAGTTGCAGTGTAGGATTTAGCAAAGCAAGACCGGCCAGTGAGGATGTGGAGGTCAGGAAACATGAAGTGTCAATGTAGGATAGGTTTCTGAAAAACATCTCTGGGTCGTGCGCATTGTAAGGGTTTCTGACAGGCCATTCACTCTTAGGAGTGAGAAAAACATCACGGGGTGGTGTGAATCGGAGGGCCTGAATTAGATTAGGCAGTGAGTGGCAATGTAGGATGGAGAAAAGCACCACTGCTTATGCAGCATGAGGAGGTTTGGAAACATGCAGTGGCAATGTAGGATAGGTTTCTGAAAAACATCAAGAGGTGGTGCGCATTGTAAGGGTTTCTGACAGGCCATTCACTAGTATGAGTGAGAAAAACATCATGGGGTGGTGTGAATCACAGGACCTGAATTAGATTAGGTAGTGAGTGGCAATGTAGGATCTAGCAAAGCAAGACGGGGCGGTGAGCATGAAGAGATCAAGAAACGTTAAGTGGCAATTTAAGATAGGTTTCTGAAAAACATGGCGTGGTGGTGCACATTGTAACGGTTTCTAACAGGCCAGTCACTAGAAGCAGTGAGACAGTCATCATGGAGTGATGTGAATATGAAGGCCTGAATTAGGATAGGCAGTGAGTGGCAATGTAGGATGGAGAAAAGCTCCAAGGGTGGTCCGCATGGCGAGCTAAGGAAACATGCGGTGGCAATGTAGGATAGGTTTTAGAAAAACATCGCGGGGTGGTGCGCATTGTAAGGGTTTCGAACAGGCCATTCACTAGTAGGAGTGAGAAAAACATATTGGGGTGGTGGGAAAAGGAGGACCTGAATTAGGATAGGCAGTGGGTGGCAATGTAGAATGGAGAAAATCACGACGGTGTAGTCAGCATGGGGAGGTCAGGAAACATGCGGTGGCAATGTAGGATAAGTTTCTGAAATACATCGCGTGGTGGCGCGCACTGTAAAGGTTTGTTACAGGCCATTCAATAGCAGGAGTGAGAAAAACATCATGGGGTGGTGTGAATAGGAGGGCCTGAATTAGATTAGGCAGTGTGTGGTAATGTAGGATGGAGAAAAGCAAGAAGCCGTGGTGAGCATGGGGAGGTCAGGAAACATGCAGTGACAATGTAGGATAGGGTTCTGAAAAACATCGTGGGGTGGTGTGCATTGTAAGGGTTTCTAACAGGCCATTCACTAGTAGGGGTGAGAAAAACATCACGGGGTGGTGTGAATCAGAGAGTCTGAATTACGATAGGCAGTGAGTGGCAATGTAGGATGGAGAAAAGCACCACAGGATGGTCAGTCAGCGGAGGTCAGGAACCATGCGGTGGCAATTTAGCATACGTTTGTCAAAAACATAGCGGGGTGGTCACATTGTAAGGGTTTCTAACAGTCCATTCACTAGTAGGAGTGAGAAAATCATCAAGCGGTGGTGTCAATCGGAGGGCCTGAATTAGGAGAGGCAGTGATTGGCAATGTAGGATGGAGAAGAACAACGGGGTGGTCAGCACGGGGAGGTCAGGAAACATGCAGTTTCAATGTAGCATACGTTTGTAAAAAACATAGCGGGGTGATCACATTGTAAGAGTTTCTAACAGGCCATTTACTAGTAGGATTGAGAAAAACATCATGGGGTGGTGTGAATTGGAGGGCCAGAATTAGTTTAGGCAGTGAATGGCAATGTAGGATCTAGCAAAGCAAGACGGGGCGGTGAGTATAGGGAGGTCAGGAAACATGAAGTGGCAATGTAGGATAGGTTTCTGAAAAACATTGCGGTGTGGTGGGCATTTTAAGGGTTTCTAACAGGCCATTCACTAGGAGGAGTGAGAAAAACAGAACGGGGTGGTGTGAGTAGGAGGAACTGAATTAGGATAGGCAGTGAGTAGCAATGTAGGATGGAGAAAAGCACCACGGTGTGGTCAGCATGGGGAGGTCAGGAAACATCCAGTGGCCATGTAGGATAGGTTTCTGAAAAACATCTCATGGTGGTGCGCATTGTAAGGGTTTCTAAGAGGCCATTCACTAGTAGGAGCGAGAAAAACATCACGGGTTGGTGTGAATCGGAGGGCCTGATATAGGATAGGAGTGAGTGGCAATGTAGGATGGAGAAAGACACAACGGGGTGGTCAGCATGGTGAGTTCAGGAAACATGTGGTGGTAAAGTAGGATACGTTTCTGAAAAACATCGCGGGGTGGTGCACATTGTAAGGGTTTCTAATGGGCGATTCACTAGTAGGAGTGAGAAAAACATCACGGGGTGGTGTGAATCGGAGGGCTTGAATTAGAATAGCCATTGAGTGGCAATGTAGGATGGAGTAAAGCACCACGAGGTGGTCAGCATGGGGAGGTCACTAAACATAGAGTGGCATTGCCTGATAAGTTTCTGAAAAACATCTCAGGGTGGTGCGCATTGTAAGGGTTTCTAACAGGCCATTAACAAGTAGGAGTGAGAAAAACATCACGGGGTGGTGTGAATCGGAGGGCCTGAATTAGATTAGGCAGTGAGTGGCAATGTAGGATGGAGAAAAGCACCATGGGGTGGTCCGCATTGGGAGGTCAGGAAACATGCGGTGGCAATGTAGGATAGGTTTCTGAAAAACATCGCCGGGTGGTACGCATGGTAAGGGTTTCTAACAGGCCATTCACTAGTAGGAGTGAGAAAAACATCATGGGGTGGTATGAATTGGAGGGTCAGCATTAGATTAGGCAGTGAATGGTAATGTAGGATGGAGAAAAGTAAGACTGCATGGTGAGCATGGGGATATCAAGAAACATGCCGTGGCAATGTAGGATAGGTTTCTGAAAAACATCGTGGGGTGGGACGCATTGTAAGGATTCCTAACAGGCCATTCACTAGTAAGAGTTAGAAAAACATCATGGGGTGGTGTGAATCGGAATAACTGAATTATGATACGCAGTGAGGGGCAATGTAGGATGGAGAAAAGCACCATAGGTTGGTCAGCATGGGGAGGGCAGGAAACAAGCGGTGGCAATGTAGGATAGGTTTCTGAAAAGCATCGCGCGGTGGTGCGCATTGTAAGGGTTTCTAACAGGCCATTCACTAGTAGGAGTGAGAAAAACATCACAGGGTGGTGTGAATCGGAGGGCCTGAATTAGAATAGTCATTGAGTGGCAAGGTTGGATGGAGAAAACCACCACGGGTTACTCAGCATGAGGAGGTTAGGAAATATGCGGTGGCAATGTAGGATAGGTTTCTGAAAAACATCAAGAAGTGGTGCGCATTGTAAGGGTTTCTAACAGGCCATTCACTAGTAGGAGTGAGAAAAACTTCATGGCGAGGTGTGAATCGCATTGCCTGAATTAGATTAGGCAGTGAGTGGCAATGTAGGATCTAGCAAAGCAAGACGGGGCGTTGAGCATGGGGAGGTCAGGAAACATGAAGTGGCAATGTAGGGTAGGTTTCTGAAAAACATCGCAGGTTGGTGCGCATTGTAAGGGTTTCTAACACGCCATTCCCTTGTAGCAGTGAGACAAACATCACGGAGTGATGTGAATATGAAGGCCAGAATTAGGATACGCAGTGAGTGGCAATGCAGGATGGAGAAAAGCACCACGGGATGGTCAGCATTGGGAGGTCAGGAAACATGCGGTAGCAATGTAGGATAGGTTTATAAAAAACATTGCGGGGTGGTGCGCATTGTAAGCGTTTCTAACAGGCCATTCACTAGTAGGAGTAATGAAAACATCACAGGGTGGTGAGAATCAGAGGGCCTAAATTAGCATAGACAGTGAGTGGCAATGTAGGATGGGGAAAAGCACCACGAGGTGGTCAGAATGGGGAGGTCAAGAAATATGAGGTGGTAATGTAGGGTAGGTTTCTGAAAAACATTGCATGGTGGTGAGCATTGTAAGGGTTTCTAACAGGCCATTCACTACTAGGAGTGAGAAAAATATCACAGGGTGGTGTGAATCGGTGGGCCAGCATTAGATTAGGCAGTGAGTGGTAATGTAAGTTGGCAAAAGCAAGGTGGCGTGATGAGTATGGGGAGTTCAGGGATCATGCAGTGGCAATGTAGGATATGTTCCTGAAAAAATCTCTGGGTGGTAGGCATTGTAAGGGTTGATAACAGGCCATTCACTAGTAGGAGTGAGAAATACATCACGGGGTGGTGTGAATCGGAGGGCATGAATTAGATTAGGCAGTGAGTGGCAACGTAGGATCTAGCAAAGCAAGACGTGGCGGTGAGCATGGGGAGGTCACGAAACATGAAGTGGCAATGTAGGATATGTTCCTGAAAAACATCGCGGTGTGGTGCGCATTGTAAGGTTTTCTAACAGGCAATTCACTAGTAGGAGTGAGAAAAACATCACAGGGTGGTGTGAATCTGAGGGCCTGAGTTAGAAAAGGCAGTGAGTGGCAATGCAGGATGGAGAAAAGCACCACGGGGTATTCATCATGGGGAGGTCAGGAAACATGCGGTGGCAATGTAGGATAGGTTTCTGAAAAACATCACGCAGTGGTGCACATTGTAAGGGTTTCTAACAGGCCATTCACTAGTAGAAGTGAGAAAAACATCACGGTGTGGTGTGAATCGGAGGGCCTGAATTAGGATAGGCACTGAGTGGCAATGTAGGATGGAGAAAAGCACCACGGGGTATTCAGCATGGGGAGGTCACAAAACATGAAGTGGCAATGTAGGATAGATTTCTGAAAAATATCGCGTGGTGGTGCGCATTGTAAGTGTTTCTTACAGGCCATTCACCTGTAGGAGTGAGACAAACATCACGGGGTGATGTGAATCGGGGGGCCTGAATTAGGATAGGCAGTGAGTGGCAATATAGGATGGAGAGAAGCACCACGGGTTGGTCCGCATGGGGAGGTCAGGAAACTAGCTTTGGCAATGAAAGATATTTTTCTGAAAAGCATCGTGAGGTGGTGCACATTGTAAGGGTTTCTATCAGGCCATTCACTAGCAGGCGTGAGAAAATCATCACGCATTGGTGTGAATCGGAGGGCCTGAATTAGAATAGACATTGAGTGGCAATGTAGGATGGAGAAAAGCACCACGGATTATTCAGCATGAGGAGGTTAGGAAACATGCGGTTGCAATGTGGAGACGTTTCTCAAAAGCATCAAGAGGTGGTGCACATTGTAAGGGTTTAAAACATGCCATTCACTAGTAGGAGTGACAAAACCATCATGGGGTATTGTGAATCGCAGTGCCTGAAATAGACTAGGCATTGATTGGCAATGTAGGATGGAGCAAACAAGACGGGCTGGTGAGCCTGGGGAGGTCACGAAACATGAAGTGGTAACGTAGGGTAGGTTTCTGAAAAACATCGCGGGGTGGTGTGCATTTTTAGGGTTTCTAACAGGCCATTCACTAGTACCAGTGAGAAAAACATCACGGAGTGATGTGAATATGAAGGCCTGAATTAGGATACCCAGTGAGTGGCAATGTAGGATGGAGAAAAGCACCACGGGGTATTCAGCATGGGGAGGTCAGAAAACATGCGGTGGCAATGTAGGATAGGTTTCTGAAAAACATCGCGGGGTGGTGTGCATTTTTAGGGTTTCTAACAGGCCATTCACTAGTAGGAGTGAGAAAAACATCACGGGGTGGTGTGAATCGGAGGGCCTGAATTTGGATAGGCAGTCAGTGGCAATGTAGGATGGAGAAGAGCAAAACGAGTTATTCAGCATGAGGAGGTCAGGAAACATGCGGTGGCAATGTAGGATAGGATTCTGAAAAACATCACGGAGTGGTGCGCATTGTAAGGGATTCTAACAGGCCATTCACAAGTAGTAGTGAGAAAAACATCACGGGGTAGTGTGAATCGGAGGGCCTGAATGAGCATAGGCAGTGAGTGGCAATGTAGGATGGAAAAAGCACCACAGGTGTTCAGGATGGGGAGGTCATGAAACATGAAGTGGCAATGTAAGATAGGTTTTGGAAAAACATCGCGGGGTGGTGCGCATTGTAAGAGTTTCTAACAAGCCATTCACTAGTAGGAGTGAGAAAAAAATCACGGGGTGGTGTGAATCTGAGGGCCAGAATTAGGTTAGACAGTGAGTGGCAATGTAGGATGAAGAAAAGCACCACGGGGTATTCAGCATGGGGAGGTCATAAAAAAAGTGGTAGCAATGTAGTATAGATTTCTGAAAAACGTCGCGTGGTGGTGCACATTGTAAGGGTTTCTATCAGGCCATTAACTAGTAGGAGTGAGAAAAATATCACCGGGGGCTGTGAACCCGAGGGCCTGAATTTGGATAGGCAGTGAGTGGCATTGTAGGATGGAGAAAATACCAAGGGTTGGTCAGCATGGGAATGTCAGGAAACATGCGGTGGCAAAGTATGATAGGTTTCTGAAAAACATCGTGGGTTGGTGCGAATAGTAAGTTTTTCTAAAAGAACATTTACTAGTAGGAGTGAGAAAAACATCACGGGTTGGTGTGAATCGGAGGGCCTGAATTAGCATAGGCAGTGAGTGGCAATGTAGGATGGAGAAAAGCACCACTGGGTGGTCAGCATGGGGAGGTCAGGAAACATGCGGTGGCAATGTAGGATAGGTTTCTGAAAAACATCGTGCGGCATTGTGCATTGTAAGGATTTCTAACAGGCCATTCTGTAGTAGAAGTGAGAAAAACATCACGGAGTGGTGTGAATCGGAGGGACTGAATTAGGATAGGCACTTTGTGGCAATGTAGGATGGAGAAAAGCACCACGGGGTATTCAGCATTGGGAGGTTAGGAAACATGCGGTGACAATGTAGGATAGGTTTCTGAAAAACTTTGCGGTGTGGTGCGCATAGTATGGGTTTCTAAGAGGCCATTCCCTAGTAGGAGTGAGAAAAACATCACGGGGTGGTGTGAATCGGAGGACCTGAATTAGGAAAGGCAGTGATTGGCAATGTAGGATGGAGAAAAGCACCATGGCGTGTTCAGCATGGTGAGGTCAGGAAACATTTGGTGGTAAAGTAGGATACGTTTCTGAAAAATATCGTGGTGTGGTGCGCATTGCAAGGGTTTCTAACATGGGATTCACTAGTAAGATTGAGGAAAACATCACGGGGTGGTGTGAATCAGAGGGCCTCAATTAGAATAGACAGGGAGTGACAATTTAGGATGGAGAAAAGCAAGACAGGGTAGTCAGCATAGGGAAGTCAGGAAACATGCATTGGCAATATAGGATAAGTTTCTGAAAATCATCGCGGGGTGGTGTGCATTGTAAGAGTTTCTAACAGGCCATTCACTAGTAGGAGTGAGAAATACGTCACGCGGTGTTGTGAATCCGAGGGCCTGAATTAAGATAGGCAATCAGTGGCAATGTAGGATTGAGAGAAGCAAAACGAGTTATTCAGCATGAGGAGGTCAGGAAACATGCGGTGGCAATGTAGGATAGGTTTCTGAAAAACAACACGAGGGGGTGCGCATTTTAAGGGTTTCTAACAGGCCATTACCTAGCAGGAGTGAGAAAAACATCCCGGGGTGGTGTGAATCTCAGGGCCTGAATTAGGAAAGGTAGTGAGAGGCAATGCAGGATGGAGAAAAGCACCAGTGGGTGGTAAGCATGGGGAGGTCGCGAAACATGCGGTGGCAATGTAGGATAGGTTTCTGAAAAAAATCGCGCGGTGGTGCGCATTGTAAGGGTTTCTAACAGGCCATTCAAAGGTAGGAGTGAGAAAAACATCACACGGTGGTGTGAATCGGAAAGCCTGAGTTAGAATAGCCAGTGAGTGGCAATGTATGTTGGAGAAAAGCACCAAGAGGAGGTCAGTATGGGTAGGTCACGAAACATGCGGTGGCAATGTAGGATAGGTTTCTGAAAAACATTGCGTGGTGGTGCGCACTGTAAGGGTTTCTAACAGGACATTCACTTTAAAAGTGAGAAAAATACCACGGGGTGGTGTGAATCGGAGGGCTGGCATTAGATAAGGCAGTGAGTGGCAATGTAGGATCAAGCAAAGCAAGATGGGGTGGTGATTATGGGGAGGTCAGGAAACATGCAGTGGCAATGTAGGATAGGTTTCTAAAAAACATCGTGTGGTGGTGCGCATTGTAAGGGTTTCTAAGAGGCCATTCACTAGTAGGAGTGAGAAAAACATAATAGGGTGGTGGGATTCGGAGGGCCTGAATAACGATATGCAGTGAGTGACAATGCAGGATGGAGAAAAGCACCACTGGGTGGTCATCATGGGGAGGTCAGGAAACATGCGGTGGCCATGTAGCATAGGTTTCTGAAAAACATCGCGCGGTGGTGCGCATTGTAAGGGTTTCTAATAGGCCATTCACTAGTAGAAGTGAGAAAAACATCACGGGGTGGTGTGAATCGGAGGGCCTGAATTAGGATAGGCACTGAGTGGCAATGTAGTATGGAGAAAAGCACTACGGGGTATTCAGCATGGGGAGGTCAGGAAACATGCGGTGGCAAAGTAGGATAGGTTTCTGAAAAACATCACGTGGTGGTGCGCATTTTAAGGGTTTCTAACAGGCCATTCCCTAGTAGGAGTGAGAAAAACATACCGGGGTGGTGTGAATCGGAGGGCCTGAATTACATTAGTCAGTGAGTGGTAATGTAGGATGGAGAAAAGCAAGACAGCGTGGTGAGCATCGGGAGGTCAGGAATCGTGCAGTGGGAATGTAGGATAGGTTTCTGAAAAACATCGCATGGTGTTGCGCATTGTAAGGGTTTCTAACAGGCCATTCAAAGGTAGGAGTGAGAAAAACATCACATGGTGGTGTGAATTGGAGGGCCTGAGTTAGAATCCCCAGTGAGTGGCAAAGTAGGATGGAGAAAAGCACCAAGGGATGGTCAGCATTCGGAGTTCAGGAAACATGCGGTGGCAATGTAGGATAGCTTTCTGAAAAACTTCGCAGGGTGGTGCGCATTTTAAGGGTTTCTAACAGGTCATTCACAAGTGGGAGTGAGAAAAACATCACGAGGTGGTGTGAAACGGAGGGCCTGAATTACGATAGGCAGTGAGGGGCAATGTAGGATGCAGAAAACCACCACGGGGTGGTAAGCATGGGGAGCTATGGAAATATGCGTTGGCCATGTAGGATAACTTTCTGAAAAACATCTCGGTGTGGTGCGCATTGTAAGCGTTTCTAACAGGCCATTTACTAGTAGGAGTGAGAAAAACATCTCGGGGTGATGTGAATCAGAGGGCCTGAATTCGGATAGGCAGTGAGTGGCAATGTAGGATGGAGAAAAGCACCACGGGGTTGTCAGCATGGGGAAGTCAGGAAACATGCGATGGCAATGTAGGATAGGTTTCTGAAAAACATCACGGGGTGGTGCGCATTGTCAGGTTTTCCAACAGGCCATTCGCTAGTAGGAGTGAGAAAAACATCACGGGGTGGGTTGAATCAGAGGGCCTGAATTAGCATAGGCAGTGATTGGCAATAGAGGATGGAGAAAAGCACCATGGGGTGGTCGGCATGGGGAGGTAAGGAAACATGCGGTGGCAATGTGGGATATTTTCCTGAAAAACATCACTGCCTGGTGAAGATTGTAAGGGTTTCTAACAGGCCATTCACTAGTAGGATGGCGAAAAACATCACGGGGTGGTGTGAATCTGAGGGCCAGTATTAGGTTAGACAGTGAGTGGCAATGTAGGATGAAGAAAATCACCACGAGGTATTCAGCATGGGGAAGTCAGGAAACATGCGGTGGCAAAGAAGGATAGGTTTCTGAAAAACATCATGTGGTGGTGCGCATTTTAAGGGTTTCTAACAGGCCATTCCCTAGTAGGAGTGAGAAAAACATCCTGGGGTGGTGTGAATCGGAAGGCCTGAGTTAGAATACCCAGTGAGTGGCAATGTACAATGGAGAAAAGCTTCACCCCGTACCTAGCAAGGCGAGGTCAGGAAACATGCTGTGGCAATGTAAGATAGGTTTCTGAAAAACATCGCGGGGTGGTGCGCATTGTAAGGGTTTCTAACAGGTCATTCACAAGTAGAGGTGAGAAAAACATCGCGGGGTGGTGTGAATCGGAGGGCCTGAATTACGATAGGCAGTGAGGGGCAATGTAGGATGCAGAAAACCACCACCGGGTGGTAAGCATGGGGAGCTATGGAAATATGCGGTGGCCATGTAGGATAACTTTCTGAAAAACATCTCGGTGTGGTGCGCATTGTAAGGTTTTCTAACAGGCCATTTACTAGTAGGAGTGAGAAAAACATCACGCGGTGGTGTGAATCTGAGGGCCTGTATTAGGTTAGACAGTGAGTGGCAATGTAGGATGAAGAAAAGCACCACAGGGTATTCAGCATGGGGAGGTCAGGAAACATGCGGTGGCAATGTAGGATAGATTTCTGAAAAACATCGCGTGGTGGTGCGCATTGTAAGGGTTTCTATCAGGCCATTCACTAGTACGAGTGAGAAAAATATCACCGGTGCTGTGATCCCAAGGGCCTGAATTCGGATAGGCAGTGAGTGGCATTGTAGGATGCAGAAAATACCAAGGGTTGGTCAGCATGGAAATGTCAGGAAACATGCAGCGGCAAAGTAGGATAGGTTTCTGAAAAACATCGTGCGTTGGTGCGAATTGTAAGGTTTTTTAAAAGGACATTCACTAGTAGGAGTGAGAAAAACATCACGGGGTGGTGTGAATCGGAGGGCCTGAATTAGCATAGGCAGTGAGTGGCAATGGAGGAAGGAGAATTGCACCACGAGGTGGTCAGCATGGGGAGGTCAGGAAACATGCGGTCACAATGTAGGATAGGTTTCTAAAAAACTTCGCGGTGTGGTGCGCATAGTAAGGGTTTCTAAGAGGCCATTCACTAGTAGGAGTGAGAAAAACATCACGGGATGGTGTGAATCGGAGGACCTGAATTAGGATAGGCAGTGAGTTGCAATGTAGAATGGGGAAAAGCACCATGAGGTGTTCAGCATGGTGAGGTCAGGAAACATGTGGTGGTAAAGTAGGATAAGTTTCTGAAAAATATCGCGGGGTGGTGTGCATTGTAAGGGTTTCTAACATGCGATTCACTAGTATGAGTGAGGAAAACATCACGGGGTGGTGTGAATCGGATGGCCTGAATTAGAATAGACAGGGAGTGACAATTTAGGATGGAGAAAAGCAAGATGGGGTAGTCAGCATAGGGAGGTCAGGAAACATGCAGTGGCAATATAGGATAAGTTTCTGAAAAACATCGCCGGTTGGTGTTCATTGTAAGTGTTTCTAACAGGCCATTCACTAGTAGGAGTGAGAAAAACATCACGGGGTGGTGTGAATCGGAGGACCTGAATTAAGATAGGCAGTCAGTGGCAATGTAGGATGAAGAGAAGCAAAACGAGGTATTCAGCATGAGGAGGTCAGGAAACATGCGGTGGCAATGTAGGATAGGTTTCCAAAAAACATCGCGGGGTGGTGTCATTGTAAGGTTTTGTAACAGGCCATTCACTAGTAGGCGTAAGAAAAACATCACAGGGGCGTGTGAATCGGAGGGCCTGAATTCGAATAGGCACTGAGTGGCAATGTAGGATGGAGAAAAGCACCAAGGTGTGGTCAGCATTGTGAGGTCAGGAAACATGTGGAGGCAATGTAGGATAGGATTCTGAAAAACATCGCGGGGTGGTGCGCATTGTAAGGGTTTCTAACAGGCCATTCCCAAGTAGGAGTGAGAAAAACATCACGGGGTAGTGTGAATAGGAGGGCCTGAATGAGCATAGGCAGTGAGTGGCAATGTAGGATGGACAAAAGCACCACAGGTGGTCTGGATGAGGATGTCAGGAAACATGCAGTGGCAATGTAGGATAGGTTTCTGAAAAACATCGCGGGGTGGTGCGCATTGTAAGGGTTTCTAACAGGCCATTCACTAGTAGGAGTGCGAAAAACATGACGGGGTGGTGTGAATCTGAGGGCCAGAATTAGGTTAGACAGTGAGTGGCAATGTAGGATGAAGATAAGCAACACGGGGTATTCAGCATGGGGAAGTCAGGAAACATGTGGTGGCAAAGTAGGATAGGTTTCTGAAAAACATCGCGCGGTGGTGCGCATTATAAGGGTTTCTAACAGGCCATTCAAAGGTAGGACTGAGAAAATCATCACGGGGTGGTGTTAATCGGAGGGCCTGAATTAGGATCAGTAGTGAGTGACAATGTAGTGCGGAGAAAAGTCAGATGGCGTGGTGAGCATGGGGAGTTCAGGAAACAAGCGGTGACAACTTATTATAGGTTTCTGAAAAACATCACTTGGTGGTGCGCATTGTAAGGGTTTCTAACAGGCCATTCACTAGTAGG
The DNA here is from genome assembly GCF_034190915.1 of Cavia porcellus. NCBI lineage: Eukaryota > Metazoa > Chordata > Mammalia > Rodentia > Caviidae > Cavia > Cavia porcellus. Next base: position 9,635,333 of record NW_026947518.1, read on the forward strand.
AGTGAGAAAAACATCACGGGGTGGTGTGAATCGGAGGGCCTGAATTAGGATAGGTAGTGAGTGGCAATGCAGTGTGTAGAAAAGACCACGGGTGTTCAGCATGGGGAAGTCAGGAAACATGCAGTGGAATGTTGGAGAGGTTTTTGAAAAACATCGCGGGGTGTTGCGCATTGTAAGTGTTTCTAACAGGCCATTCACTAGTAGGAGTGAGAAAAACATCACGGGGTGGTGTGAATCGGAGGGCCTGAATTAGCATAGGCAGTGAGTGGCAAAGGAGGATGGAGAAAGGCACCACGAGATGGTCAGCATGGGTAGGTCAGGAAACATGCGGTGGCAATGTAGGATATGATCCTGAAAAACATCACGGGGTGGTGTGAATCTGAGGGCCTGATTTAGGAAACGCAGGAGTGGCAATGCAGGATGCAGAAAAGAACCACTGGGTGGTCAGCATGGGGAGGTCAGGAAACAGGCGTTGGCATTGTAGGATAGGTTTCTGAAAACCACCGCGCGGTGGTGCGCATTGTAAGGGTTTCTAACAGGCCATTCACTAGTAGAAGTGACAAAAACATCACGGGGTGGTGTGAATCGGAGGGCCTGAATTAGTATAGGCACTGAGTGGCAATGTAGGATGGAGAAAAGCACCACGGGGTATTCAGCATGGGGAGGTCAGGAAACATGCGGTGGCAATGTAGGATAGGTTTCTGTAAAACATCGCGGGGTGGTGTGCATTGTAAGGGTTTGTAACAGGCCATTCACTAGTAGGTGTGAGAAAAACATCACAGGGCCATGTGAATCGGAGGGCCTGAATACGGATAGGCACTGAGTGACAATGTAGGATGGAGAAAAGCACCAAGGTGTGGTCAGCATTGGGAGGTCAGGAAACATGCGGGGGCAATGTAGGATAGGATTCTGAAAAACATCGCGGGGGGGGGTGAGCATTGTAAGGGTTTCTAACAGGCTATTCCCTAGTAGCATTGAAAAAAACATCACGGGGTAATGTCAATCGGAGTGCCTGAATGAGCATAGGCAGTGAGTGGCAATGTAGGACGGACAAAAGCACCATAGGTGGTCAGGATGGGGAGGTCAGGAAACATGCAGTGGCAATGTACGATAGGTTTCTGAAAAACATCGCGGGGTGGTGCTCATTGTAAGGGTTTCTAACAGGACATTCACTAGTAGGAGTGAGAAAAACATCACGGGGTGGTGTGAATCGGAGGGCCGCCATTATATTAGGCAGTGAGTGGCAATGTAGGATCCAGAAAAGCACCACTGGATGGTCAGCATGGGGAGGTCAGGAAACATGCGGTGGCAATGTAGGATAGGTTTCTGAAAAACATCGCGCGGCGGTGTGCATTGTAAGGGTTTCTAACAGGCCATTCTCTAGTAGAAGTGAGAAAAACATCACGGAGTGGTGTGAATCGGAGGGACTGAATTAGAATAGGCAGTGAGTGGCAATGTAGGATGGAGAAAAGCACCACGGGGTATTCAGCATTGGGAGGTCAGGAAACATGTGGTGGCAATGTAGGATAGGTTTCTGAAAAACTTCGCGGTGTGGTACGCATAGTAAGGGTTTCTAAGAGGCCATTCTCTAGTAGGAGTGAGAAAAACATCACAGGGTGGTGTGAATCGGAGGACCTGCATTAGGATAGGCAGTGAGTGGCAATGTAGGATGGAGAAAAGCACCATGGGGTGTTCAGCATGGTGAGGTCAGGAAACATGTGGTGGTAAAATAGGATATGTTTCTGAAAAATATCGCGGTGTGGTGCGCATTGTAAGGGTTTCTAACATGCGATTCACTAGTAGGACTGAGGAAAACATCACGGGCTGGTGTGAATCGGAGGGCCTGAATTAGAATAGACAGGGAGTGACAATTTAGAATGGAGAAAAGCAAGATGGGGTAGTCAGCATAGGGAGGTCAGGAAACATGCAGTGGCAATATAGGATAAGTTTCTGAAAAACATCGCCGGTTGGTGTTCATTGTAAGTGTTTCTAACAGGCCATTCACTAGTAGGAGTGAGAAAAACATCACGGGGTGGTGTGAATCGGAGGACCTGAATTAAGATAGGCAGTCAGTGGCAATGTAGGATGAAGAGAAGCAAAACGAGGTATTCAGCATGAGGAGGTCAGGAAACATGCGGTGGCAATGTAGGATAGGTTTCCAAAAAACATCGCGGGGTGGTGTCATTGTAAGGTTTTGTAACAGGCCATTCACTAGTAGGCGTAAGAAAAACATCACAGGGGCGTGTGAATCGGAGGGCCTGAATTCGAATAGGCACTGAGTGGCAATGTAGGATGGAGAAAAGCACCAAGGTGTGGTCAGCATTGTGAGGTCAGGAAACATGTGGAGGCAATGTAGGATAGGATTCTGAAAAACATCGCGGGGTGGTGCGCATTGTAAGGGTTTCTAACAGGCCATTCCCTAGTAGGAGTGAGAAAAACATCACGGGGTAGTGTGAATAGGAGGGCCTGAATGAGCATAGGCAGTGAGTGGCAATGTAGGATGGACAAAAGCACCACAGGTGGTCTGGATGAGGATGTCAGGAAACATGCAGTGGCAATGTAGGATAGGTTTCTGAAAAACATCGCGGGGTGGTGCGCATTGTAAGGGTTTCTAACAGGCCATTCACTAGTAGGAGTGCGAAAAACATGACGGGGTGGTGTGAATCTCAGGGCCTGAATTAGGAAAGGCAGTGAGAGGCAATGCAGGATGGAGAAAAGCACCAGTGGGTGGTAAGCATGGGGAGGTCACGAAACATGCGGTGGCAATGTAGGATAGGTTTCTGGAAAACATCAAGCGGTGGTGCGCAGTGTAAGGGATTCTAACAGGCCACTCAAAGGTAGGAGTGAGAAAAACATCACACGGTGGTGTGAATCGGAGAGCCGGAGTTAGAATAGCCAGTGAGTGGCAATGTAGGATGGAGAAAAGCACCAAGAGGAGGTCAGTATGGGTAGGTCAGGAAACATGCGGTGGCAATGTAGGATAGTTTTCTGAAAAACATTGCGTGGTGGTGCGCATTGTAAGGGTTTCTAACAGGACATTCACTTTAAAAGTGAGAAAAATACCACGGGGTGGTGTGAATCGGAGGGCCGGCATTAGATTACGCAGTGAGTGGCAATGTAGGATCAAGCAAAGCAAGATGGGTTGGTGATCATGGGGAGGTCAAGAAACATGCAGTGGCAATTAGGATAGGTTTATGAAAAACATCGTGAGGTGGTGCGCATTGTAAGGGTTTCTATGAGGCCATTCACTAGTAGGAGTGAGAAAAACATCATAGGGTGGTGGGATTCGGAGGGCCTGAATAACGATAGGCAGTGAGTGACAATGCAGGATGGAGAAAAGCACCACTGGGTGGTCATCATGGGGAGGACAGGAAACATGCGGTGGCCATGTAGCATAGGTTTCTAAAAAACATCGCGCGGTGGTGCGCATTGTAAGGGTTTCTAATAGGCCATTCAGTAGTAGAAGTGAGAAAAACATCACGGGGTGGTGTGAATCAGAGGCCTGAATAAGGATAGGCACTGAGTTTCAATGTAGTATGGAGAAAAGCACCACGGGGTATTCAGCCTGGGTAAGTCAGGAAACATGCGGTTGCAAAGTAGGATAGGTTTCTGAAAAACATCACGTGGTGGTGCGCATTTTAAGGGTTTCTAACAGGCCATACCCTAGTAGGAGTGAGAAAAACAACCCGGGGTGGTGTGAATCGGAGGGCCTGAGTTAGAATACCCAGTGAGTGGCAATGTACAATGGAGAAAAGCATCACACCGTACCTAGCAAGGCGAGGTCAGGAAACATGCTGTGGCAATGTAGGATAGGTTTCTGAAAAACATCGTGGGGTAGTGCGCATTGTAAGTGTTTCTAACAGGTCATTCACAAGTAGGAGTGAGAAAAACATCACGGGGTGGTGTGAATCGGAGGGCCTGAATTACGATAGTCAGTGAGGGGCAATGTAGGATGCAGAAAAAGACCACCGGGTGGTAAGCATGGGGAGCTATGGAAATATGCGGTGGCCATGTAGGATAACTTTCTGAAAAACATCTCGGTGTGGTGCGCATTGTAAGGGTTTCTATGAGGCCATTCACTAGTAGGAGTGAGAAAAACATCATAGGGTGGTGGGATTCGGAGGGCCTGAATAACGATAGGCAGTGAGTGACAATGCAGGATGGAGAAAAGCACCACTGGGTGGTCATCATGGGGAGGACAGGAAACATGCGGTGGCCATGTAGCATAGGTTTCTAAAAAACATCGCGCGGTGGTGCGCATTGTAAGGGTTTCTAATAGGCCATTCAGTAGTAGAAGTGAGAAAAACATCACGGGGTGGTGTGAATCAGAGGCCTGAATAAGGATAGGCACTGAGTTTCAATGTAGTATGGAGAAAAGCACCACGAGGTATTCAGCATGGGTAAGTCAGGAAACATGCGGTTGCAAAGTAGGATAGGTTTCTGAAAAACATCACGTGGTGTTGCGCATTTTAAGGGTTTCTAACTGGCCATACCCTAGTAGGAGTGAGAAAAACAACCCGGGGTGGTGTGAATCGGAGGGCCTGAGTTAGAATACCCAGTGAGTGGCAATGTACAATGGAGAAAAGCATCACACCGTACCTAGCAAGGCGAGGTCAGGAAACATGCTGTGGCAATGTAGGATAGGTTTCTGAAAAACATCGTGGGGTAGTGCGCATTGTAAGTGTTTCTAACAGGTCATTCACAAGTAGGAGTGAGAAAAACATCACGGGGTGGTGTGAATCGGAGGGCCTGAATTACGATAGTCAGTGAGGGGCAATGTAGGATGCAGAAAAAGACCACCGGGTGGTAAGCATGGGGAGCTATGGAAATATGCGGTGGCCATGTAGGATAACTTTCTGAAAAACATCTCGGTGTGGTGCGCATTGTAAGGGTTTCTAACAGGCCATTCACTAGTAGGAGTGAGAAAAACATCACGGGTGTTGTGAATCTGAGGGCCAGTATTAGGTTAGACAGTGAGTGGCAATGTAGGATGAAGAAAAGCACCACAGGGTATTCAGCATGGGGAGGTCAGGAAACATGCTGTGGCAATGTAGGATAGATTTCTGAAAAACATCGTGTGGTGGTGCGCATCGTAAGGGTCTCTATCAGGCCATTCACTAGTACGAGTGAGAAAAATATCACCGGTGGCTGTGAACCCAAGGGCCTGAATTCGGATAGGCAGTGAGTGGCATTGTAGGATGGAGAAAATACCAAGGGTTGGTCAGCATGGGAATGTCAGGAAACATGCGGTGGCAAAGTCGGATAGGTTTCTGTAAAACATCATGGGTTGGTGCGAATTGTAAGGTTTTCTAAAAGGACATTCACTAGTAGGAGTGAGAAAAACATCACGGGGTGGTGTGAATCGGAGGGCAAGAATTAGCATAGGCAGTGAGTGGCAATGGAGGATGGAGAATAGCACCACGAGGTGGTCAGCATGGGGAGGCCAGGAAACATGCGGTCGCAATGTAGGATATGTTCCTGAAAAACATCGCGGTGTGTTGGGCATTGTAAGGGTTTCTAACAGGCAATTCCCTAGTAGGAGTGAGAAAAACATCACCGGGTGGTGTAAATCTGAGGGCCGGATTTAGGAAAGGCAGTGAGTGGCAATGTAGGATGGAGAAAAGCACCTCAGGGTATTCAGCATGGGGAGGTCAGGTAACATGCGGTGGCAAACTAGGATATAATTCTGAAAAACATCACGTGGTGGTGCGCATTTTAAGGGTTTCTAACAGGCCATTCCCTAGTAGGAGTGAGAAAAAACATCCCGGGGTTGTGTGAATCAGACGGCCTGAATTAGATTAGGCAGTGAGTGGTAATGTAGGATGGAGAAAAGCAAGATGGCGTGGTGAGAATGAGGAGGTCAGGAATCATGCAGTGGCAATGTAGGATAGGTTTCTGAAAAACATCGCAGGGTGGTGCGCATTGTAAGGGTTTCTAACAGGCCATTCAAAGGTAGGAGTGAGAAAAACATCACACGGTGGTGTGAATTGGAGGGCCTGAGTTAGAATACCCAGTGAGTGGCAATGTAGGATGGAGAAAAGCACCAAGGGGTGGTCAGCATTCGGAGCTCAGGAAACATGCGGTGACAATGTAGGATAGGTTTCTGAAAATCATCACGGGGTGGTGCGCATTGTAAAGTTTTCCAACAGGCCATTCACTACTAGGAGTGAGAAAATCATCACGGGGTGGTGTGAATCGGAGGTTCTGAACTAGGATCGGTAGTGAGTGACAATGTAGGGTGGAGAAAAGCAAGACGGCGTGGTGAGCATGGGGAGATCAGGAAACAAGCGGTGACAACTTAGTATAGGTTTCTGAAAAAAATCACCGGGTGGTCCGCATTGTCAGGTTTTCCAACAGGCCATTCACTAGTAGGAGTGAGAAAAACATCACGGGGTGGGTTGAATCAGAGGGCCTGAAATAGCATAGGCAGTGATTGGCAATGTAGGATGAAGAAAAGCACCACGGGGTATTCAGCATGGGGAGGTCAGGAAACATGCGGTGGCAATGTAGGATAGATTTCTGAAAAACATCGCATGGTGGTGCGCATTGTAAGGGTTTCTATCAGGGCATTCACTAGTAGGAGTGAGAAAAATATCACAGGGGCCTGTGAACCCGAGGGCCTGAATTCGGATAGGCAGTGAGTGGCATTGTAGGATGGAGAAAATACCAAGGGTTGGTCAGCATGTGAATGTCAGGAAACATGCGGTGGCAAAGTAGGATAGGTTTCTGAAAAACATCGTGGGTTGGTGCAAATTGTAAGGTTTTCTAAAAGGACATGCACTAGTAGGAGTGAGAAAAACATCACGGGGTGGTGTGAATCGGAGGGCCTGAATTAGCATAGGCAGTGAGTGGCAATGGAGGATGGAGAATAGCATCACGAGGTGGTCAGCATGGGGAGGTCAGGAAACATGCGGTGGCAATGTAGGATAGGTTTCTGAAAAACATCGCGCGGTGGTGCGCATTGTAAGGGTTTCTAATAGGCCATTCTCTAGTAGAAGTGAGGAAAACATCACGGAGTGGTGTGAATCGGAGGGCCTGAATTAGGATAGGCACTTTGTGGCAATGTAGGATGGAGAACAGCACCTCGGGGTATTCAGCATGGGGAGGTCAGGAAACATGCGGTGGCAATATAGGATAGGTTTCTGAAAAACATCACGTGGTGGTGCGAATTTTAAGGGTTTCTAACAGGCCATTCCCTAGTAGGAGTGAGAAAAAACATCCCGGGGTGGTGTGAATCGGAGGGCCTGAATTAGATTAGGCAGTGAGTGGTAATGTAGGATAGAGAAAAGCAAGACGGCGTGGTGAGCATGGGGACGTCAGGAATCATGCAGTGGCAATGTAGGATAGGTTTGTGTAAAACATCGCAGGGTGGTGCGCATTGTAAGGTTTTCTAACAGGCCATTCAAAGGTAGGAGTGAGAAAAACATCACATGGTGGTGTGAATTGGAGGGCCTGAGTTAGAATACCCAGTGAGTGGCAATGTAGGGTGGAGAGAAGCACCAAGGGGTGGTCAGCATTCGGAGCTCAGGAAACATGCGGTGGAAATGTAGGATAGCTTTCTGAAAAACATCGCGGGGTGTTGCGCATTGTAAGGGTTTCTAAAAGGCCATTCACTAGTATGAGTCAGAAAAACATCTCAGGGTGGTGTGAATTGGAGGGCCTGAATTACGATAGGCAGTGAGGGGCAATGTAGGATGCAGAAAACCACCACGGGGTGGTAAGCATGGGGAGGTATGGAAATATGCGGTGGCCATGTAGGATAACTTTCTGAAAAACATCTCAGTGTGGTGCGCATTGTAAGGGTTTCTAACAGGCCATTCACTAGTAGGAGTCAGAAAAACATCTCGGGTGATGTGAATCGGAGGGCCTGAATTTGGAAAGGCAGTGAGTGGCAATGTAGGATGGAGAAAAGCGCAACGGGGTTGTCAGCATGGGGAGGTCAGGAAACATGCGGTGGCAATGTAGGATAGGTTTCTGAAAAACATCACGGGGTGTGGCGCATTGTCAGGTTTTCCAACAGGCCATTCACTAGTAGGAGTGAGAAAAACATCACGGAGTGGGTTGAATCAGAGGGCCTGAATTAGCATAGGCAGTGATTGGCAATGGAGGATCGACAAAAACACCACGGGGTGGTCGGCATGTTGAGGTAAGGAAACATGCGGTGGCAATGTGGGATATTTTCCTGAAAAACATCACTGCCTGGTGCACATTTTAAGGTTTTCTAACAGGCCATTCACTAGTAGGAGTGCGAAAAACATCACGGGGTGGTGTGAATCTGAGGGCCAGAATTAGGTTAGACAGTGAGTGGCAATGTAGGATGAAGAAAAGCACCACGAGGTATTCAGCATGGGTAAGTCAGGAAACATGCGGTTGCAAAGTAGGATAGGTTTCTGAAAAACATCACGTGGTGGTGCGCATTTTAAGGGTTTCTAACAGGCCATACCCTAGTAGGAGTGAGAAAAACAACCCGGGGTGGTGTGAATCGGAGGGCCTGAGTTAGAATACCCAGTGAGTGGCAATGTACAATGGAGAAAAGCATCACACCGTACCTAGCAAGGCGAGGTCAGGAAACATGCTGTGGCAATGTAGGATAGGTTTCTGAAAAACATCGCGGGGTAGTGCGCATTGTAAGTGTTTCTAACAGGTCATTCACAAGTAGGAGTGAGAAAAACATCACGGGGTGGTGTGAATCGGAGGGCCTGAATTACGATAGTCAGTGAGGGGCAATGTAGGATGCAGAAAAAGACCACCGGGTGGTAAGCATGGGGAGCTATGGAAATATGCGGTGGCCATGTAGGATAACTTTCTGAAAAACATCTCGGTGTGGTGCGCATTGTAAGGGTTTCTAACAGGCCATTCACTAGTAGGAGTGAGAAAAATATCACCGGGGGCTGTGAATCTGAGGGCCAGTATTAGGTTAGACAGTGAGTGGCAATGTAGGATGAAGAAAAGCACCACAGGGTATTCAGCATGGGGAGGTCAGGAAACATGCTGTGGCAATGTAGGATAGATTTCTGAAAAACATCGTGTGGTGGTGCGCATTGTAAATGTTTCTATCAGGCCATTCACTAGTACGAGTGAGAAAAATATCACCGGGGGCTGTGAACCCAAGGGCCTGAATTCGGATAGGCAGTGAGTGGCATTGTAGGATGGAGAAAATACCAAGGGTTGGTCAGCATGGGAATGTCAGGAAACATGCGGTGGCAAAGTAGGATAGGTTTCTGAAAAACATCGTGGGTTGGTGCGAATTGTAAGGTTTTCTAAAAGGACATTCACTAGTAGGAGTGAGAAAAACATCACGGGGTGGTGTGAATCGGAGGGCAAGAATTAGCATAGGCAGTGAGTGGCAATGGAGGATGGAGAATAGCACCACGAGGTGGTCAGCATGGGGAGGCCAGGAAACATGCGGTCGCAATGTAGGATATGTTCCTGAAAAACATCGCGGTGTGTTGGGCATTGTAAGGGTTTCTAACAGGCAATTCCCTAGTAGGAGTGAGAAAAACATCACCTGATGGTGTAAATCTGAGGGCCGGTATTAGGAAAGGCAGTGAGTGGCAACGTAGGATGGAGAAAAGCACCACGGGGTATTCAGCATGGGGAGGTCAGGTAACATGCGGTGGCAAACTAGGATATAATTCTGAAAAACATCACGTGGTGGTGCGCATTTTAACGGTTTCTAACAGGCCATTCCATAGTAGGAGTGAGAAAAAACATCCCGGGGTTGTGTGAATCGGAGGGCCTGAATTAGATTAGGCAGTGAGTGGTAATGTAGGATGGAGAAAAGCAAGATGGCGTGGTGAGAATGAGGAGGTCAGGAATCATGCAGTGGCAATGTAGGATAGGTTTCTGAAAAACATCGCAGGGTGGTGCGCATTGTAAGGGTTTCTAACAGGCCATTCAAAGGTAGGAGTGGGAAAAACATCACACGGTGGTGTGAATTGGAGGGCCTGAGTTAGAATACCCAGTGAGTGGCAATGTAGGATGGAGAAAAGCACCAAGGGGTGGTCAGCATTCGGAACTCAGGAAACATGCGGTGGCAATGTAGGATAGGTTTCTGAAAATCATCACGGGGTGGTGTGCATTGTAAAGTTTTCCAACAGGCCATTCACTACTAGGAGTGAGAAACTCATCACGGGGTGGTGTGAATCGGAGGGCCTGAACTAGGATCGGTAGTGAGTGACAATGTAGGGTGGAGAAAAGCAAGACGGCGTGGTGAGCATGGGGAGATCAGGAAACAAGCGGTGACAACTTAGTATAGGTTTCTGAAAAAAATCACGGGGTGGTCCGCATTGTCAGGTTTTCCAACAGGCCATTCACTAGTAGGAGTGAGAAAAACATCACGGGGTGGGTTGAATCAGAGGGCCTGAAATAGCATAGGCAGTGATTGGCAATGTAGGATGAAGAAAAGCACCACGGGGTATTCAGCATGGGGAGGTCAGGAAACATGCGGTGGCAATGTAGGATAGATTTCTGAAAAACATCGCATGGTGGTGCGCATTGTAAGGGTTTCTATCAGGGCATTCACTAGTAGGAGTGAGAAAAATATCACAGGGGCCTGTGAACCCGAGGGCCTGAATTCGGATAGGCAGTGAGTGGCATTGTAGGATGGAGAAAATACCAAGGGTTGGTCAGCATGTGAATGTCAGGAAACATGCGGTGGCAAAGTAGGATAGGTTTCTGAAAAACATCGTGGGTTGGTGCAAATTGTAAGGTTTTCTAAAAGGACATGCACTAGTAGGAGTGAGAAAAACATCACGGGGTGGTGTGAATCGGAGGGCCTGAATTAGCATAGGCAGTGAGTGGCAATGGAGGATGGAGAATAGCATCACGAGGTGGTCAGCATGGGGAGGTCAGGAAACATGCGGTGGCAATGTAGGATAGGTTTCTGAAAAACATCGCGCGGTGGTGCGCATTGTAAGGGTTTCTAATAGGCCATTCTCTAGTAGAAGTGAGGAAAACATCACGGAGTGGTGTGAATCGGAGGGCCTGAATTAGGATAGGCACTTTGTGGCAATGTAGGATGGAGAACAGCACCTCGGGGTATTCAGCATGGGGAGGTCAGGAAACATGCGGTGGCAATATAGGATAGGTTTCTGAAAAACATCACGTGGTGGTGCGAATTTTAAGGGTTTCTAACAGGCCATTCCCTAGTAGGAGTGAGAAAAAACATCCCGGGGTGGTGTGAATCGGAGGGCCTGAATTAGATTAGGCAGTGAGTGGTAATGTAGGATAGAGAAAAGCAAGACGGCGTGGTGAGCATGGGGACGTCAGGAATCATGCAGTGGCAATGTAGGATAGGTTTGTGTAAAACATCGCAGGGTGGTGCGCATTGTAAGGTTTTCTAACAGGCCATTCAAAGGTAGGAGTGAGAAAAACATCACATGGTGGTGTGAATTGGAGGGCCTGAGTTAGAATACCCAGTGAGTGGCAATGTAGGGTGGAGAGAAGCACCAAGGGGTGGTCAGCATTCGGAGCTCAGGAAACATGCGGTGGCAATGTAGGATAGCTTTCTGAAAAACATCGCGGGGTGTTGCGCATTGTAAGGGTTTCTAAAAGGCCATTCACTAGTATGAGTCAGAAAAACATCTCAGGGTGGTGTGAATTGGAGGGCCTGAATTACGATAGGCAGTGAGGGGCAATGTAGGATGCAGAAAACCACCACGGGGTGGTAAGCATGGGGAGGTATGGAAATATGCGGTGGCCATGTAGGATAACTTTCTGAAAAACATCTCAGTGTGGTGCGCATTGTAAGGGTTTCTAACAGGCCATTCACTAGTAGGAGTCAGAAAAACATCTCGGGTGATGTGAATCGGAGGGCCTGAATTTGGAAAGGCAGTGAGTGGCAATGTAGGATGGAGAAAAGCGCAACGGGGTTGTCAGCATGGGGAGGTCAGGAAACATGCGGTGGCAATGTAGGATAGGTTTCTGAAAAACATCACGGGGTGTGGCGCATTGTCAGGTTTTCCAACAGGCCATTCACTAGTAGGAGTGAGAAAAACATCACGGGGTGGGTTGAATCAGAGGGCCTGAATTAGCATAGGCAGTGATTGGCAATGGAGGATCGACAAAAACACCACGGGGTGGTCGGCATGTTGAGGTAAGGAAACATGCGGTGGCAATGTGGGATATTTTCCTGAAAAACATCACTGCCTGGTGCACATTTTAAGGTTTTCTAACAGGCCATTCACTAGTAGGAGTGCGAAAAACATCACGGGGTGGTGTGAATCTGAGGGCCAGAATTAGGTTAGACAGTGAGTGGCAATGTAGGATGAAGAAAAGCACCACGAGGTATTCAGCATGGGTAAGTCAGGAAACATGCGGTTGCAAAGTAGGATAGGTTTCTGAAAAACATCACGTGGTGGTGCGCATTTTAAGGGTTTCTAACAGGCCATACCCTAGTAGGAGTGAGAAAAACAACCCGGGGTGGTGTGAATCGGAGGGCCTGAGTTAGAATACCCAGTGAGTGGCAATGTACAATGGAGAAAAGCATCACACCGTACCTAGCAAGGCGAGGTCAGGAAACATGCTGTGGCAATGTAGGATAGGTTTCTGAAAAACATCGCGGGGTAGTGCGCATTGTAAGTGTTTCTAACAGGTCATTCACAAGTAGGAGTGAGAAAAACATCACGGGGTGGTGTGAATCGGAGGGCCTGAATTACGATAGTCAGTGAGGGGCAATGTAGGATGCAGAAAAAGACCACCGGGTGGTAAGCATGGGGAGCTATGGAAATATGCGGTGGCCATGTAGGATAACTTTCTGAAAAACATCTCGGTGTGGTGCGCATTGTAAGGGTTTCTAACAGGCCATTCACTAGTAGGAGTGAGAAAAATATCACCGGGGGCTGTGAATCTGAGGGCCAGTATTAGGTTAGACAGTGAGTGGCAATGTAGGATGAAGAAAAGCACCACAGGGTATTCAGCATGGGGAGGTCAGGAAACATGCTGTGGCAATGTAGGATAGATTTCTGAAAAACATCGTGTGGTGGTGCGCATTGTAAATGTTTCTATCAGGCCATTCACTAGTACGAGTGAGAAAAATATCACCGGGGGCTGTGAACCCAAGGGCCTGAATTCGGATAGGCAGTGAGTGGCATTGTAGGATGGAGAAAATACCAAGGGTTGGTCAGCATGGGAATGTCAGGAAACATACGGTGGCAAAGTAGGATAGGTTTCTGAAAAACATCGTGGGTTGGTGCGAATTGTAAGGTTTTCTAAAAGGACGTTCACTAGTAGGAGTGAGAAAAACATCACGGGGTGGTGTGAATCGGAGGGCAAGAATTAGCATAGGCAGTGAGTGGCAATGGAGGATGGAGAATAGCACCACGAGGTGGTCAGCATGGGGAGGCCAGGAAACATGCGGTCGCAATGTAGGATATGTTCCTGAAAAACATCGCGGTGTGTTGGGCATTGTAAGGGTTTCTAACAGGCAATTCCCTAGTAGGAGTGAGAAAAACATCACCTGATGGTGTAAATCTGAGGGCCGGTATTAGGAAAGGCAGTGAGTGGCAACGTAGGATGGAGAAAAGCACCACGGGGTATTCAGCATGGGGAGGTCAGGTAACATGCGGTGGCAAACTAGGATATAATTCTGAAAAACATCACGTGGTGGTGCGCATTTTAAGGGTTTCTAACAGGCCATTCCATAGTAGGAGTGAGAAAAAACATCCCGGGGTTGTGTGAATCGGAGGGCCTGAATTAGATTAGGCAGTGAGTGGTAATGTAGGATGGAGAAAAGCAAGATGGCGTGGTGAGAATGAGGAGGTCAGGAATCATGCAGTGGCAATGTAGGATAGGTTTCTGAAAAACATCGCAGGGTGGTGCGCATTGTAAGGGTTTCTAACAGGCCATTCAAAGGTAGGAGTGGGAAAAACATCACACGGTGGTGTGAATTGGAGGGCCTGAGTTAGAATACCCAGTGAGTGGCAATGTAGGATGGAGAAAAGCACCAAGGGGTGGTCAGCATTCGGAACTCAGGAAACATGCGGTGGCAATGTAGGATAGGTTTCTGAAAATCATCACGGGGTGGTGTGCATTGTAAAGTTTTCCAACAGGCCATTCACTACTAGGAGTGAGAAACTCATCACGGGGTGGTGTGAATCGGAGGGCCTGAACTAGGATCGGTAGTGAGTGACAATGTAGGGTGGAGAAAAGCAAGACGGCGTGGTGAGCATGGGGAGATCAGGAAACAAGCGGTGACAACTTAGTATAGGTTTCTGAAAAAAATCACGGGGTGGTCCGCATTGTCAGGTTTTCCAACAGGCCATTCACTAGTAGGAGTGAGAAAAACATCACGGGGTGGGTTGAATCAGAGGGCCTGAAATAGCATAGGCAGTGATTGGCAATGTAGGATGAAGAAAAGCACCACGGGGTATTCAGCATGGGGAGGTCAGGAAACATGCGGTGGCAATGTAGGATAGATTTCTGAAAAACATCGCATGGTGGTGCGCATTGTAAGGGTTTCTATCAGGGCATTCACTAGTAGGAGTGAGAAAAATATCACAGGGGCCTGTGAACCCGAGGGCCTGAATTCGGATAGGCAGTGAGTGGCATTGTAGGATGGAGAAAATACCAAGGGTTGGTCAGCATGTGAATGTCAGGAAACATGCGGTGGCAAAGTAGGATAGGTTTCTGAAAAACATCGTGGGTTGGTGCAAATTGTAAGGTTTTCTAAAAGGACATGCACTAGTAGGAGTGAGAAAAACATCACGGGGTGGTGTGAATCGGAGGGCCTGAATTAGCATAGGCAGTGAGTGGCAATGGAGGATGGAGAATAGCATCACGAGGTGGTCAGCATGGGGAGGTCAGGAAACATGCGGTGGCAATGTAGGATAGGTTTCTGAAAAACATCGCGCGGTGGTGCGCATTGTAAGGGTTTCTAATAGGCCATTCTCTAGTAGAAGTGAGGAAAACATCACGGAGTGGTGTGAATCGGAGGGCCTGAATTAGGATAGGCACTTTGTGGCAATGTAGGATGGAGAACAGCACCTCGGGGTATTCAGCATGGGGAGGTCAGGAAACATGCGGTGGCAATATAGGATAGGTTTCTGAAAAACATCACGTGGTGGTGCGAATTTTAAGGGTTTCTAACAGGCCATTCCCTAGTAGGAGTGAGAAAAAACATCCCGGGGTGGTGTGAATCGGAGGGCCTGAATTAGATTAGGCAGTGAGTGGTAATGTAGGATAGAGAAAAGCAAGACGGCGTGGTGAGCATGGGGACGTCAGGAATCATGCAGTGGCAATGTAGGATAGGTTTGTGTAAAACATCGCAGGGTGGTGCGCATTGTAAGGTTTTCTAACAGGCCATTCAAAGGTAGGAGTGAGAAAAACATCACATGGTGGTGTGAATTGGAGGGCCTGAGTTAGAATACCCAGTGAGTGGCAATGTAGGGTGGAGAGAAGCACCAAGGGGTGGTCAGCATTCGGAGCTCAGGAAACATGCGGTGGCAATGTAGGATAGCTTTCTGAAAAACATCGCGGGGTGTTGCGCATTGTAAGGGTTTCTAAAAGGCCATTCACTAGTATGAGTCAGAAAAACATCTCAGGGTGGTGTGAATTGGAGGGCCTGAATTACGATAGGCAGTGAGGGGCAATGTAGGATGCAGAAAACCACCACGGGGTGGTAAGCATGGGGAGGTATGGAAATATGCGGTGGCCATGTAGGATAACTTTCTGAAAAACATCTCAGTGTGGTGCGCATTGTAAGGGTTTCTAACAGGCCATTCACTAGTAGGAGTCAGAAAAACATCTCGGGTGATGTGAATCGGAGGGCCTGAATTTGGAAAGGCAGTGAGTGGCAATGTAGGATGGAGAAAAGCGCAACGGGGTTGTCAGCATGGGGAGGTCAGGAAACATGCGGTGGCAATGTAGGATAGGTTTCTGAAAAACATCACGGGGTGTGGCGCATTGTCAGGTTTTCCAACAGGCCATTCACTAGTAGGAGTGAGAAAAACATCACGGGGTGGGTTGAATCAGAGGGCCTGAATTAGCATAGGCAGTGATTGGCAATGGAGGATCGACAAAAACACCACGGGGTGGTCGGCATGTTGAGGTAAGGAAACATGCGGTGGCAATGTGGGATATTTTCCTGAAAAACATCACTGCCTGGTGCACATTTTAAGGTTTTCTAACAGGCCATTCACTAGTAGGAGTGCGAAAAACATCACGGGGTGGTGTGAATCTGAGGGCCAGAATTAGGTTAGACAGTGAGTGGCAATGTAGGATGAAGAAAAGCACCACGAGGTATTCAGCATGGGTAAGTCAGGAAACATGCGGTTGCAAAGTAGGATAGGTTTCTGAAAAACATCACGTGGTGGTGCGCATTTTAAGGGTTTCTAACAGGCCATACCCTAGTAGGAGTGAGAAAAACAACCCGGGGTGGTGTGAATCGGAGGGCCTGAGTTAGAATACCCAGTGAGTGGCAATGTACAATGGAGAAAAGCATCACACCGTACCTAGCAAGGCGAGGTCAGGAAACATGCTGTGGCAATGTAGGATAGGTTTCTGAAAAACATCGCGGGGTAGTGCGCATTGTAAGTGTTTCTAACAGGTCATTCACAAGTAGGAGTGAGAAAAACATCACGGGGTGGTGTGAATCGGAGGGCCTGAATTACGATAGTCAGTGAGGGGCAATGTAGGATGCAGAAAAAGACCACCGGGTGGTAAGCATGGGGAGCTATGGAAATATGCGGTGGCCATGTAGGATAACTTTCTGAAAAACATCTCGGTGTGGTGCGCATTGTAAGGGTTTCTAACAGGCCATTCACTAGTAGGAGTGAGAAAAATATCACCGGGGGCTGTGAATCTGAGGGCCAGTATTAGGTTAGACAGTGAGTGGCAATGTAGGATGAAGAAAAGCACCACAGGGTATTCAGCATGGGGAGGTCAGGAAACATGCTGTGGCAATGTAGGATAGATTTCTGAAAAACATCGTGTGGTGGTGCGCATTGTAAATGTTTCTATCAGGCCATTCACTAGTACGAGTGAGAAAAATATCACCGGGGGCTGTGAACCCAAGGGCCTGAATTCGGATAGGCAGTGAGTGGCATTGTAGGATGGAGAAAATACCAAGGGTTGGTCAGCATGGGAATGTCAGGAAACATGCGGTGGCAAAGTAGGATAGGTTTCTGAAAAACATCGTGGGTTGGTGCGAATTGTAAGGTTTTCTAAAAGGACGTTCACTAGTAGGAGTGAGAAAAACATCACGGGGTGGTGTGAATTGGAGGGCAAGAATTAGCATAGGCAGTGAGTGGCAATGGAGGATGGAGAATAGCACCACGAGGTGGTCAGCATGGGGAGGCCAGGAAACATGCGGTCGCAATGTAGGATATGTTCCTGAAAAACATCGCGGTGTGTTGGGCATTGTAAGGGTTTCTAACAGGCAATTCCCTAGTAGGAGTGAGAAAAACATCACCTGATGGTGTAAATCTGAGGGCCGGTATTAGGAAAGGCAGTGAGTGGCAACGTAGGATGGAGAAAAGCACCACGGGGTATTCAGCATGGGGAGGTCAGGTAACATGCGGTGGCAAACTAGGATATAATTCTGAAAAACATCACGTGGTGGTGCGCATTTTAAGGGTTTCTAACAGGCCATTCAATAGTAGGAGTGAGAAAAAACATCCCGGGGTTGTGTGAATCGGAGGGCCTGAATTAGATTAGGCAGTGAGTGGTAATGTAGGATGGAGAAAAGCAAGATGGCGTGGTGAGAATGAGGAGGTCAGGAATCATGCAGTGGCAATGTAGGATAGGTTTCTGAAAAACATCGCAGGGTGGTGCGCATTGTAAGGGTTTCTAACAGGCCATTCAAAGGTAGGAGTGGGAAAAACATCACACGGTGGTGTGAATTGGAGGGCCTGAGTTAGAATACCCAGTGAGTGGCAATGTAGGATGGAGAAAAGCACCAAGGGGTGGTCAGCATTCGGAACTCAGGAAACATGCGGTGGCAATGTAGGATAGGTTTCTGAAAATCATCACGGGGTGGTGTGCATTGTAAAGTTTTCCAACAGGCCATTCACTACTAGGAGTGAGAAACTCATCACGGGGTGGTGTGAATCGGAGGGCCTGAACTAGGATCGGTAGTGAGTGACAATGTAGGGTGGAGAAAAGCAAGACGGCGTGGTGAGCATGGGGAGATCAGGAAACAAGCGGTGACAACTTAGTATAGGTTTCTGAAAAAAATCACGGGGTGGTCCGCATTGTCAGGTTTTCCAACAGGCCATTCACTAGTAGGAGTGAGAAAAACATCACGGGGTGGGTTGAATCAGAGGGCCTGAAATAGCATAGGCAGTGATTGGCAATGTAGGATGAAGAAAAGCACCACGGGGTATTCAGCATGGGGAGGTCAGGAAACATGCGGTGGCAATGTAGGATAGATTTCTGAAAAACATCGCATGGTGGTGCGCATTGTAAGGGTTTCTATCAGGGCATTCACTAGTAGGAGTGAGAAAAATATCACAGGGGCCTGTGAACCCGAGGGCCTGAATTCGGATAGGCAGTGAGTGGCATTGTAGGATGGAGAAAATACCAAGGGTTGGTCAGCATGTGAATGTCAGGAAACATGCGGTGGCAAAGTAGGATAGGTTTCTGAAAAACATCGTGGGTTGGTGCAAATTGTAAGGTTTTCTAAAAGGACATGCACTAGTAGGAGTGAGAAAAACATCACGGGGTGGTGTGAATCGGAGGGCCTGAATTAGCATAGGCAGTGAGTGGCAATGGAGGATGGAGAATAGCATCACGAGGTGGTCAGCATGGGGAGGTCAGGAAACATGCGGTGGCAATGTAGGATAGGTTTCTGAAAAACATCGCGCGGTGGTGCGCATTGTAAGGGTTTCTAATAGGCCATTCTCTAGTAGAAGTGAGGAAAACATCACGGAGTGGTGTGAATCGGAGGGCCTGAATTAGGATAGGCACTTTGTGGCAATGTAGGATGGAGAACAGCACCTCGGGGTATTCAGCATGGGGAGGTCAGGAAACATGCGGTGGCAATATAGGATAGGTTTCTGAAAAACATCACGTGGTGGTGCGAATTTTAAGGGTTTCTAACAGGCCATTCCCTAGTAGGAGTGAGAAAAAACATCCCGGGGTGGTGTGAATCGGAGGGCCTGAATTAGATTAGGCAGTGAGTGGTAATGTAGGATAGAGAAAAGCAAGATGGCGTGGTGAGCATGGGGACGTCAGGAATCATGCAGTGGCAATGTAGGATAGGTTTGTGTAAAACATCGCAGGGTGGTGCGCATTGTAAGGTTTTCTAACAGGCCATTCAAAGGTAGGAGTGAGAAAAACATCACACGGTGGTGTGAATTGGAGGGCCTGAGTTAGAATACCCAGTGAGTGGCAATGTAGGGTGGAGAGAAGCACCAAGGGGTGGTCAGCATTCGGAGCTCAGGAAACATGCGGTGGCAATGTAGGATAGCTTTCTGAAAAACATCGCGGGGTGTTGCGCATTGTAAGGGTTTCTAACAGGCCATTCACTAGTATGAGTCAGAAAAACATCTCAGGGTGGTGTGAATTGGAGGGCCTGAATTACGATAGGCAGTGAGGGGCAATGTAGGATGCAGAAAACCACCACGGGGTGGTAAGCATGGGGAGGTATGGAAATATGCGGTGGCCATGTAGGATAACTTTCTGAAAAACATCTCGGTGTGGTGCGCATTGTAAGGGTTTCTAACAGGCCATTCACTAGTAGGAGTCAGAAAAACATCTCGGGTGATGTGAATCGGAGGGCCTGAATTTGGAAAGGCAGTGAGTGGCAATGTAGGATGGAGAAAAGCACAACGGGGTTGTCAGCATGGGGAGGTCAGGAAACATGCGGTGGCAATGTAGGATAGGTTTCTGAAAAACATCACGGGGTGTTGCGCATTTTCAGGTTTTCCAACAGGCCATTCACTAGTAGGAGTGAGAAAAACATCACGGGGTGGGTTGAATCAGAGGGCCTGAATTAGCATAGGCAGTGATTGGCAATGGAGGATCGAGAAAAACACCACGGGGTGGTCGGCATGTTGAGGTAAGGAAACATGCGGTGGCAATGTGGGATATTTTCCTGAAAAACATCACTGCCTGGTGCACATTTTAATGTTTTCTAACAGGCCATTCACTAGTAGGAGTGCGAAAAACATCACGGGGTGGTGTGAATCTGAGGGCCAGAATTAGGTTAGACAGTGAGTGGCAATGTAGGATGAAGAAAAGCACCACGATGTATTCAGCCTGGGTAAGTCAGGAAACATGCGGTTGCAAAGTAGGATAGGTTTCTGAAAAACATCACGTGGTGGTGCGCATTTTAAGGGTTTCTAACAGGCCATACCCTAGTAGGAGTGAGAAAAACAACCCGGGGTGGTGTGAATCGGAGGGCCTGAGTTAGAATACCCAGTGAGTGGCAATGTACAATGGAGAAAAGCATCACACCGTACCTAGCAAGGCGAGGTCAGGAAACATGCTGTGGCAATGTAGGATAGGTTTCTGAAAAACATCGTGGGGTAGTGCGCATTGTAAGTGTTTCTAACAGGTCATTCACAAGTAGGAGTGAGAAAAACATCACGGAGTGGTGTGAATCGGAGGGCCTGAATTACGATAGTCAGTGAGGGGCAATGTAGGATGCAGAAAAAGACCACCGGGTGGTAAGCATGGGGAGCTATGGAAATATGCGGTGGCCATGTAGGATAACTTTCTGAAAAATATCTCGGTGTGGTGCGCATTGTAAGGGTTTCTAACAGGCCATTCACTAGTAGGAGTGAGAAAAACATCACGGGTGGTGTGAATCTGAGGGCCAGTATTAGGTTAGACAGTGAGTGGCAATGTAGGATGAAGAAAAGCACCACAGGGTATTCAGCATGGGGAGGTCAGGAAACATGCTGTGGCGATGTAGGATAGATTTCTGAAAAACATCGTGTGGTGGTGCGCATTGTAAGGGTTTCTATCAGGCCATTCACTAGTACGAGTGAGAAAAATATCACCGGGGGCTGTGAACCCAAGGGCCTGAATTCGGATAGGCAGTGAGTGGCATTGTAGGGTGGAGAAAATACCAAGGGTTGGTCAGCATGGGAATGTCAGGAAACATGCGGTGGCAAAGTAGGATAGGTTTCTGAAAAACATCGTGGGTGGGTGCGAATTGTAAGGTTTTCTAAAAGGACATTCACTAGTAGGAGTGAGAAAAACATCACGGGGTGGTGTGAATCGGAGGGCAAGAATTAGCATAGGCAGTGAGTGGCAATGGAGGATGGAGAATAGCACCACGAGGTGGTCAGCATGGGGAGTCCAGGAAACATGCGGTCGCAATGTAGGATATGTTCCTGAAAAACATCGCGGTGTGTTGGGCATTGTAAGGGTTTCTAACAGGCAATTCCCTAGTAGGAGTGAGAAAAACATCACCGGGTGGTGTAAATCTGAGGGCCGGAATTAGGAAAGGCAGTGAGTGGCAATGTAGGATGGAGAAAAGCACCACGGGGTATTCAGCATGGGGAGGTCAGGAAACATGCGGTGGCAATGTAGGATAGGTTTCTGAAAAACATCGCAGGGTGGTGCGCATTGTAAGGGTTTCCAACAGGCCATTCAAAGGTAGGAGTGAGAAAAACATCACACGGTGCTGTGAATTGGAGGGCCTGAGTTAGAATACCCAGTGAGTGGCAATGTAGGATGGAGAAAAGCACCAAGGGGTGGTCAGCATTCGAAGCTCAGGAAACATGCGGTGGCAATGTAGGATAGGTTTCTGAAAATCATCACGGGGTGGTGCGCATTGTAAAGTTTTCCAACAGGCCATTCACTACTAGGAGTGAGAAAATCATCACGGGGTGGTGTGAATCGGAGTGCCTGAATTAGCATAGGCAGTGAGTGGCAATGGAGGATGGAGAATAGCACCAAGAGGTTGTCAGCATGAGGAGGTCAGGAAACATGCGGTCGCAATGTAGGATATGTTCCTGAAAAACATCGCGGTGTGTTGGGCATTGTAAGGGTTTCTAACAGGCAATTCCCTAGTATGAGTGAGATAAACATCACCGGGTGGTGTAAATCTGAGGGCCGGTATTAGGAAAGGCAGTGAGTGGCAATGTAGGATGGAGAAAAGCACCACGGGGTATTCAGCATGGGGAGGTCAGGTAACATGCGGTGGCAAACTAGGATATAATTCTGAAAAACATCACGTGGTGGTGCGCATTTTAAGGGTTTCTAACAGGCCATTCCCTAGTAGGAGTGAGAAAAAACATCCCGGGGTTGTGTGAATCGGAGGGCCTGAATTAGATTAGGCAGTGAGTGGTAATGTAGGATGGAGAAAAGCAAGATGGCGTGGTGAGAATGAGGAGGTCAGGAATCATGCAGTGGCAATGTAGGATAGGTTTCTGAAAAACATCGCAGGGTGGTGCGCATTGTAAGGGTTTCCAACAGGCCATTCAAAGGTAGGAGTGAGAAAAACATCACACGGTGGTGTGAATTGGAGGGCCTGAGTTAGAATACCCAGTGAGTGGCAATGTAGGATGGAGAAAAGCACCAAGGGGTGGTCAGAATTCGGAGCTCAGGAAACATGCGGTGACAATGTAGGATAGGTTTCTGAAAATCATCACGGGGTGGTGCGCATTGTAAAGTTTTCCAACAGGCCATTCACTACTAGGAGTGAGAAAATCATCACGGGGTGGTGTGAATCGGAGGTTCTGAACTAGGAACGGTAGTGAGTGACAATGTAGGGTGGAGAAAAGCAAGACGGCGTGGTGAGCATGGGGAGATCAGGAAACAAGCGGTGACAACTTAGTATAGGTTTCTGAAAAAAATCACCGGGTGGTCCGCATTGTCAGGTTTTCCAACAGGCCATTCACTAGTAGGAGTGAGAAAAACATCACGGGGTGGGTTGAATCAGAGGGCCTGAAATAGCATAGGCAGTGATTGGCAATGTAGGATGAAGAAAAGCACCACGGGGTATTCAGCATGGGGAGGTCAGGAAACATGCGGTGGCAATGTAGGATAGATTTCTGAAAAACATCGCATGGTGGTGCGCATTGTAAGGGTTTCTATCAGGGCATTCACTAGTAGGAGTGAGAAAAATATCACAGGGGCCTGTGAACCCGAGGGCCTGAATTCGGATAGGCAGTGAGTGGCATTGTAGGATGGAGAAAATACCAAGGGTTGGTCAGCATGTGAATGTCAGGAAACATGCGGTGGCAAAGTAGGATAGGTTTCTGAAAAACATCGTGGGTTGGTGCAAATTGTAAGGTTTTCTAAAAGGACATGCACTAGTAGGAGTGAGAAAAACATCACGGGGTGGTGTGAATCGGAGGGCCTGAATTAGCATAGGCAGTGAGTGGCAATGGAGGATGGAGAATAGCATCACGAGGTGGTCAGCATGGGGAGGTCAGGAAACATGCGGTGGCAATGTAGGATAGGATTCTGAAAAACATCGCGCGGTGGTGCGCATTGTAAGGGTTTCTAATAGGCCATTCTCTAGTAGAAGTGAGGAAAACATCACGGAGTGGTGTGAATCGGAGGGCCTGAATTAGGATAGGCACTTTGTGGCAATGTAGGATGGAGAACAGCACCTCGGGGTATTCAGCATGGGGAGGTCAGGAAACATGCGGTGGCAATATAGGATAGGTTTCTGAAAAACATCACGTGGTGGTGCGAATTTTAAGGGTTTCTAACAGGCCATTCCCTAGTAGGAGTGAGAAAAAACATCCCGGGGTGGTGTGAATCGGAGGGCCTGAATTAGATTAGGCAGTGAGTGGTAATGTAGGATAGAGAAAAGCAAGACGGCGTGGTGAGCATGGGGACGTCAGGAATCATGCAGTGGCAATGTAGGATAGGTTTGTGTAAAACATCGCAGGGTGGTGCGCATTGTAAGGTTTTCTAACAGGCCATTCAAAGGTAGGAGTGAGAAAAACATCACACGGTGGTGTGAATTGGAGGGCCTGAGTTAGAATACCCAGTGAGTGGCAATGTAGGGTGGAGAGAAGCACCAAGGGGTGGTCAGCATTCGGAGCTCAGGAAACATGCGGTGGCAATGTAGGATAGCTTTCTGAAAAACATCGCGGGGTGTTGCGCATTGTAAGGGTTTCTAAAAGGCCATTCACTAGTATGAGTCAGAAAAACATCTCAGGGTGGTGTGAATTGGAGGGCCTGAATTACGATAGGCAGTGAGGGGCAATGTAGGATGCAGAAAACCACCACGGGGTGGTAAGCATGGGGAGGTATGGAAATATGCGGTGGCCATGTAGGATAACTTTCTGAAAAACATCTCAGTGTGGTGCGCATTGTAAGGGTTTCTAACAGGCCATTCACTAGTAGGAGTCAGAAAAACATCTCGGGTGATGTGAATCGGAGGGCCTGAATTTGGAAAGGCAGTGAGTGGCAATGTAGGATGGAGAAAAGCGCAACGGGGTTGTCAGCATGGGGAGGTCAGGAAACATGCGGTGGCAATGTAGGATAGGTTTCTGAAAAACATCACGGGGTGTGGCGCATTTTCAGGTTTTCCAACAGGCCATTCACTAGTAGGAGTGAGAAAAACATCACGGGGTGGGTTGAATCAGAGGGCCTGAATTAGCATAGGCAGTGATTGGCAATGGAGGATCGAGAAAAACACCACGGGGTGGTCGGCATGTTGAGGTAAGGAAACATGCGGTGGCAATGTGGGATATTTTCCTGAAAAACATCACTGCCTGGTGCACATTTTAAGGTTTTCTAACAGGCCATTCACTAGTAGGAGTGTGAAAAACATCACGGGGTGGTGTGAATCTGAGGGCCAGAATTAGGTTAGACAGTGAGTGGCAATGTAGGATGAAGAAAAGCACCACGAGGTATTCAGCATGGGTAAGTCAGGAAACATGCGGTTGCAAAGTAGGATAGGTTTCTGAAAAACATCACGTGGTGGTGCGCATTTTAAGGGTTTCTAACAGGCCATACCCTAGTAGGAGTGAGAAAAACAACCCGGGGTGGTGTGAATCGGAGGGCCTGAGTTAGAATACCCAGTGAGTGGCAATGTACAATGGAGAAAAGCATCACACCGTACCTAGCAAGGCGAGGTCAGGAAACATGCTGTGGCAATGTAGGATAGGTTTCTGAAAAACATCGTGGGGTAGTGCGCATTGTAAGTGTTTCTAACAGGTCATTCACAAGTAGGAGTGAGAAAAACATCACGGAGTGGTGTGAATCGGAGGGCCTGAATTACGATAGTCAGTGAGGGGCAATGTAGGATGCAGAAAAAGACCACCGGGTGGTAAGCATGGGGAGCTATGGAAATATGCGGTGGCCATGTAGGATAACTTTCTGAAAAACATCTCGGTGTGGTGCGCATTGTAAGGGTTTCTAACAGGCCATTCACTAGTAGGAGTGAGAAAAACATCACGGGTGGTGTGAATCTGAGGGCCAGTATTAGGTTAGACAGTGAGTGGCAATGTAGGATGAAGAAAAGCACCACAGGGTATTCAGCATGGGGAGGTCAGGAAACATGCTGTGGCGATGTAGGATAGATTTCTGAAAAACATCGTGTGGTGGTGCGCATTGTAAGGGTTTCTATCAGGCCATTCACTAGTACGAGTGAGAAAAATATCACCGGGGGCTGTGAACCCAAGGGCCTGAATTCGGATAGGCAGTGAGTGGCATTGTAGGGTGGAGAAAATACCAAGGGTTGGTCAGCATGGGAATGTCAGGAAACATGCGGTGGCAAAGTAGGATAGGTTTCTGAAAAACATCGTGGGTGGGTGCGAATTGTAAGGTTTTCTAAAAGGACATTCACTAGTAGGAGTGAGAAAAACATCACGGGGTGGTGTGAATCGGAGGGCAAGAATTAGCATAGGCAGTGAGTGGCAATGGAGGATGGAGAATAGCACCACGAGGTGGTCAGCATGGGGAGGCCAGGAAACATGCGGTCGCAATGTAGGATATGTTCCTGAAAAACATCGCGGTGTGTTGGGCATTGTAAGGGTTTCTAACAGGCAATTCCCTAGTAGGAGTGAGAAAAACATCACCGGGTGGTGTAAATCTGAGGGCCGGAATTAGGAAAGGCAGTGAGTGGCAATGTAGGATGGAGAAAAGCACCACGGGGTATTCAGCATGGGGAGGTCAGGAAACATGCGGTGGCAATGTAGGATAGGTTTCTGAAAAACATCGCAGGGTGGTGCGCATTGTAAGGGTTTCCAACAGGCCATTCAAAGGTAGGAGTGAGAAAAACATCACACGGTGCTGTGAATTGGAGGGCCTGAGTTAGAATACCCAGTGAGTGGCAATGTAGGATGGAGAAAAGCACCAAGGGGTGGTCAGCATTCGAAGCTCAGGAAACATGCGTTGGCAATGTAGGATAGGTTTCTGAAAATCATCACGGGGTGGTGCGCATTGTAAAGTTTTCCAACAGGCCATTCACTACTAGGAGTGAGAAAATCATCACGGGGTGGTGTGAATCGGAGTGCCTGAATTAGCATAGGCAGTGAGTGGCAATGGAGGATGGAGAATAGCACCAAGAGGTGGTCAGCATGAGGAGGTCAGGAAACATGCGGTCGCAATGTAGGATATGTTCCTGAAAAACATCGCGGTGTGTTGGGCATTGTAAGGGTTTCTAACAGGCAATTCCCTAGTATGAGTGAGATAAACATCACCGGGTGGTGTAAATCTGAGGGCCGGTATTAGGAAAGGCAGTGAGTGGCAATGTAGGATGGAGAAAAGCACCACGGGGTATTCAGCATGGGGAGGTCAGGTAACATGCGGTGGCAAACTAGGATATAATTCTGAAAAACATCACGTGGTGGTGCGCATTTTAAGGGTTTCTAACAGGCCATTCCCTAGTAGGAGTGAGAAAAAACATCCCGGGGTTGTGTGAATCGGAGGGCCTGAATTAGATTAGGCAGTGAGTGGTAATGTAGGATGGAGAAAAGCAAGATGGCGTGGTGAGAATGAGGAGGTCAGGAATCATGCAGTGGCAATGTAGGATAGGTTTCTGAAAAACATCGCAGGGTGGTGCGCATTGTAAGGGTTTCTAACAGGCCATTCAAAGGTAGGAGTGAGAAAAACATCACACGGTGGTGTGAATTGGAGGGCCTGAGTTAGAATACCCAGTGAGTGGCAATGTAGGATGGAGAAAAGCACCAAGGGGTGGTCAGCATTCGGAGCTCAGGAAACATGCGGTGACAATGTAGGATAGGTTTCTGAAAATCATCACGGGGTGGTGCGCATTGTAAAGTTTTCCAACAGGCCATTCACTACTAGGAGTGAGAAAATCATCACGGGGTGGTGTGAATCGGAGGGCCTGAATTAGGATCGGTAGTGAGTGACAATGTAGGGTGGAGAAAAGCAAGACGGCGTGGTGTGCATGGGGAGATCAGGAAACAAGCGGTGACAACTTAGTTTAGGTTTCTGAAAAACATCACGGGGTGGTCCGCATTGTCAGGTTTTCCAACAGGCCATTCACTAGTAGGAGTGAGAAAAACATCACGGGGTGGGTTGAATCAGAGGGCCTGAAATAGCATAGGCAGTGATTGGCAATGTAGGATGAAGAAAAGCACCACGGGGTATTCAGCATGGGGAGGTCAGGAAACATGCGGTGACAATGTAGGATAGATTTCTGAAAAACATCGCATGGTGGTGCGCATTGTAAGGGTTTCTATCAGGGCATTCACTAGTGGGAGTGAGAAAAATATCACAGGGGCCTGTGAACCCGAGGGCCTGAATTCGGATAGGCAGTGAGTGGCATTGTAGGATGGAGAAATTACCAAGGGTTGGTCAGCATGTGAATGTCAGGAAACATGCGGTGGCAAAGTAGGATAGGTTTCTGAAAAACATCGTGGGTTGGTGCAAATTGTAAGGTTTTCTAAAAGGACATGCACTAGTATTAGTGAGAAAAACATCACGGGTTGGTGTGAATCGGAGGGCCTGAATTAGCATAGGCAGTGAGTGGCAATGTAGGATGGAGAATAGCACCACGAGGTGGTCAGCATGGGGAGGTCAGGAAACATGCGGTGGCAATGTAGGATAGGTTTCTGAAAAACATCGCGCGGTGGTGCGCATTGTAAGGGTTTCTAATAGGCCATTCTCTAGTAGAAGTGAGGAAAACATCACGGAGTGGTGTGAATCGGAGGGCCTGAATTAGGATAAGCACTTTGTGGCAATGTAGGATGGAGAAAAGCACCACCGGGTATTCAGCATGGGGAGGTCAGGAAACATGCGGTGGCAATGTAGGATAGGTTTCTGAAAAACATCGCAGGGTGGTGCGCATTGTAAGGGTTTCTAACAGGCCATTGAAAGGTAAGAGTGAGAAAAACATCACACGGTGGTGTGAATTGGAGGGCCTGAGTTAGAATACCCAGTGAGTGGCAATGTAGGATGGAGAAAATCACCAATGGGTGGTCAGCATTCGAAGCTCAGGAAACATGCGGTGGCAATGTAGGATAGGTTTCTGAAAATCATCACGGGGTGGTGCGCATTGTAAAGTTTTCCAACCGGCCATTCACTACTAGGAGTGAGAAAATCATCACGGGGTGGTGTGAATCGGAGTGCCTGAATTAGCATACGAAGTGAGTGGCAATGGAGGATGGAGAATAGCACCAAGAGGTGGTCAGCATGGGGAGGTCAGGAAACATGCGGTCGCAATGTAGGATATGTTCCTGAAAAACATCGCGGAGTGTTGGGCATTGTAAGGGTTTCTAACAGGCAATTCCCTAGTATGAGTGAGATAAACATCACCGGGTGGTGTAAATCTGAGGGCCGGTATTAGGAAAGGCAGTGAGTGGCAATGTAGGATGGAGAAAAGCACCACGGGGTATTCAGCATGGGGAGGTCAGGTAACATGCGGTGGCAAACTAGGATATAATTCTGAAAAACATCACGTGGTGGTGCGCATTTTAAGGGTTTCTAACAGGCCATTCCCTAGTAGGAGTGAGAAAAAACATCCCGGGGTTGTGTGAATCGGAGGGCCTGAATTAGATTAGGCAGTGAGTGGTAATGTAGGATGGAGAAAAGCAAGATGGCGTGGTGAGAATGAGGAGGTCAGGAATCATGCAGTGGCAATGTAGGATAGGTTTCTGAAAAACATTGCAGGGTGGTGCGCATTGTAAGGGTTTCTAACAGGCCATACAAAGGTAGGAGTGGGAAAAACATCACACGGTGGTGTGAATTGGAGGGCCTGAGTTAGAATACCCAGTGAGTGGCAATGTAGGATGGAGAAAAGCACCAAGGGGTGGTCAGAATTCGGAGCTCAGGAAACATGCGGTGACAATGTAGGATAGGTTTCTGAAAATCCTCACGGGGTGGTGCGCATTGTAAAGTTTTCCAACAGGCCATTCACTACTAGGAGTGAGAAAATCATCACGGGGTGGTGTGAATCGGAGGGCCTGAATTAGGATCGGTAGTGAGTGACAATGTAGGGTGGAGAAAAGCAAGACGGCGTGGTGAGCATGGGGAGATCAGGAAACAAGCGGTGACAACTTAGTATAGGTTTCTGAAAAAAATCACGGGGTGGTCCTCATTGTCAGGTTTTCCAACAGGCCATTCACTAGTAGGAGTGAGAAAAACATCACGGGGTGGGTTGAATCACAGGGCCTGAAATAGCATAGGCAGTGATTGGCAATGTAGGATGAAGAAAAGCACCACGGGGTATTCAGCATGGGGAGGTCAGGAAACATGCGGTGGCAATGTAGGATAGATTTCTGAAAAACATCGCATGGTGGTGCGCATTGTAAGGGTTTCTATCAGGGCATTCACTAGTACGAGTGAGAAAAATATCACAGGGGCCTGTGAACCCGAGGGCCTGAATTCAGATAGGCAGTGAGTGGCATTGTAGGATGGAGAAAATACCAAGGGTTGGTCAGCATGTGAATGTCAGGAAACATGCGGTGGCAAAGTAGGATAGGTTTCTGAAAAACATCGTGGGTTGGTGCAAATTGTAAGGTTGTCTAAAAGGACATGCACTAGTAGGAGTGAGAAAAACATCACGGGGTGGTGTGAATCGGAGGGCCTGAATTAGCATAGGCAGTGAGTGGCAATGGAGGATGGAGAATAGCACCACGAGGTGGTCAGCATGGGGAGGTCAGGAAACATGCGGTGGCAATGTAGGATAGGTTTCTGAAAAACATCGCGCGGTGGTGCGCATTGTAAGGGTTTCTAATAGGCCATTCTCTAGTAGAAGTGAGGAAAACATCACAGAGTGGTGTGAATCGGAGGGCCTGAATTAGGATACGCACTTTGTGGCAATGTAGGATGGAGAAAAGCACCTCAGGGTATTCAGCATGGGGAGGTCAGGAAACATGCGGTGGCAATATAGGATAGGTTTCTGAAAAACATCACGTGGTGGTGCGAATTTTAAGGGTTTCTAACAGGCCATTCCCTAGTAGGAGTGAGAAAAAACATTCCGGGGTGGTGTGAATTGGAGGGCCTGAATTAGATTAGGCAGTGAGTGGTAATGTAGGATAGAGAAAAGCAAGATGGCGTGGTGAGCATGGGGACGTCAGGAATCATGCAGTGGCAATGTAGGATAGGTTTGTGTAAAACATCGCAGGGTGGTGCGCATTGTAAGGTTTTCTAACAGGCCATTCAAAGGTAGGAGTGAGAAAAACATCACACGGTGGTGTGAATTGGAGGGCCTGAGTTAGAATACCCAGTGAGTGGCAATGTAGGGTGGAGAGAAGCACCAAGGGGTGGTCAGCATTCGGAGCTCAGGAAACATGCGGTGGCAATGTAGGATAGCTTTCTGAAAAACATCGCGGGGTGTTGCGCATTGTAAGGGTTTCTAACAGGCCATTCACTAGTATGAGTCAGAAAATCATCTCAGGGTGGTGTGAATTGGAGGGCCTGAATTACGATAGGCAGTGAGGGGCAATGTAGGATGCAGAAAACCACCACGGGGTGGTAAGCATGGGGAGGTATGGAAATATGCGGTGGCCATGTAGGATAACTTTCTGAAAAACATCTCGGTGTGGTGCGCATTGTAAGGGTTTCTAACAGGCCATTCACTAGTAGGAGTCAGAAAAACATCTTGGGTGATGTGAATCGGAGGGCCTGAATTAGGAAAGGCAGTGAGTGGCAATGTACGATGGAGAAAAGCACAATGGGGTTGTCAGCATGGGGAGGTCAGGAAACATGCGGTGGCAATGTAGGATAGGTTTCTGAAAAACATCACGGGGTGTTGCACATTGTCAGGTTTTCCAACAGGCCATTCACTAGTAGGAGTGAGAAAAACATCACGGGGTGGGTTGAATCAGAGGGCCTGAATTAGCATAGGCAGTGATTGGCAAAGGAGGATGGAGA
Organism: Cavia porcellus; assembly: GCF_034190915.1. Taxonomy (NCBI): domain Eukaryota; kingdom Metazoa; phylum Chordata; class Mammalia; order Rodentia; family Caviidae; genus Cavia; species Cavia porcellus. Next base: position 9,666,530 of record NW_026947518.1, read on the forward strand.
AAAACACCACGGGGTGGTCGGCATGTTGAGGTAAGGAAACATGCGGTGGCAATGTGGGATATTTTCCTGAAAAGCATCACTGCCTGGTGCACATTTTAAGGTTTTCTAACAGGCCATTCACTAGTAGGAGTGCGAAAAACATCACGGGGTGGTGTGAATCTGAGGTCCAGAATTAGTTTAGACAGTGAGTGGCAATGTAGGATGAAGTAAAGCACCACGAGGTATTCAGCATGGGTAAGTCAGGAAACATTTGGTTGCAAAGTAGGATAGGTTTCTGAAAAACATCACGTGGTGGTGCGCATTTTAAGGGTTTCTAACAGCCCATACCCTAGTAGGAGTGAGAAAAACAACCCAGGGTGGTGTGAATCGGAGGGCCTGAGTTAGAATACCCAGTGAGTGGCAATGTGCAATGGAGAAACGCATCACACCGTACCTAGCAAGGCGAGGTCAGGAAACATGCTGTGGCAATGTAGGATAGGTTTCTGAAAAACATCGCGGGGTAGTGCGCATTGTAAGTGTTTCTAATAGGTCATTCACAAGTAGGAGTGAGAAAAACATCACGGGGTGGTGTGAATCGGAGGGCCTGAATTACGATAGTCAGTGAGGGGCAATGTAGGATGCAGAAAAAGACCACCGGGTGGTATCCATGGGGAGCTATGGAAATATGCGGTGGCCATGTAGGATAACTTTCTGAAAAACATCTCGGTGTGGTGCGCATTGTAAGGGTTTCTAACAGGCCATTCACTAGTAGGAGTGAGAAAAACATCACGGGTGTTGTGAATCTGAGGGCCAGTATTAGGTTAGACAGTGAGTGGCAATGTAGGATGAAGAAAAGCACCACAGGGTATTCAGCATGGGGAGGTCAGGAAACATGCTGTGGCAATGTAGGATAGATTTCTGAAAAACATCGTGTGGTGGTGCGCATTGTAAGTGTTTCTATCAGGCCATTCACTAGTACGAGTGAGAAAAATATCACCGGGGGCTGGGAACCCAAGGGCCTGAATTCGGATAGGCAGTGAGTGGCATTGTAGGATGGAGAAAATACCAAGGGTTGGTCAGCATGGGAATGTCAGGAAACATGCGGTGGCAAAGTAGGATAGGTTTCTGAAAAACATTGTGGGTGGGTGCGAATTGTAAGGTTTTCTAAAAGGACATTCACTAGTAGGAGTGAGAAAAACATCACGGGGTGGTGTGAATCAGAGGGCAAGAATTAGCATAGGCAGTGAGTGGCAATGGAGGATGGAGAATAGCACCACGAGGTGGTCAGCATGGGGAGGCCAGGAAACATGCGGTCGCAATGTAGGATATGTTCCTGAAAAACATCGCGGTGTGTTGGGCATTGTAAGGGTTTCTAACAGGCAATTCCCTAGTAGGAGTGAGAAAAAACATCACCGGGTGGTGTAAATCTGAGGGCCGGAATTAGGAAAGGCAGTGAGTGGCAATGTAGGATGGAGAAAAGCACCACGGGGTATTCAGCATGGGGAGGTCAGGTAACATGCGGTGGCAAACTAGGATATAATTCTGAAAAACATCACGTGGTGGTGCGCATTTTAAGGGTTTCTAACAGGCCATTCCCTAGTAGGAGTGAGAAAAAACATCCCGGGGTTGTGTGAATCGGAGGGCCTGAATTAGATTAGGCAGTGAGTGGTAATGTAGGATGGAGAAAAGCAAGATGGCGTGGTGAGAATGAGGAGGTCAGGAATCATGCAGTGGCAATGTAGGATAGGTTTCTGAAAAACATCGCAGGGTGGTGCGCATTGTAAGGGTTTCTAACAGGCCATTCAAAGGTAGGAGTGGGAAAAACATCACACGGTGGTGTGAATTGGAGGGCCTGAGTTAGAATACCCAGTGAGTGGCAATGTAGGATGGAGAAAAGCACCAAGGGTTGGTCAGCATTCGGAACTCAGGAAACATGCGGTGGCAATGTAGGATAGGTTTCTGAAAATCATCACGGGGTGGTGCGCATTGTAAAGTTTTCCAACAGGCCATTCACTACTAGGAGTGAGAAAATCATCACGGGGTGGTGTGAATCGGAGGGCCTGAATTAGGATCGGTAGTGAGTGACAATGTAGGGTGGAGAAAAGCAAGACGGCGTGGTGTGCATGGGAAGATCAGGAAACAAGCGGTGACAACTTAGTTTAGGTTTCTGAAAAACATCACGGGGTGGTCCGCATGGTCAGGTTTTCCAACAGGCCATTCACTAGTAGGAGTGAGAAAAACATCACGGGGTGGGTTGAATCAGACGGCCTGAAATAGCATAGGCAGTGATTGGCAATGTAGGATGAAGAAAAGCACCACGGGGTATTCAGCATGGGGAGGTCAGGAAACATGCGGTGGCAATGTAGGATAGATTTCTGAAAAACATCGCATGGTGGTGCGCATTGTAAGGGTTTCTATCAGGGTATTCACTAGTAGGAGTGAGAAAAATATCACAGGGGGCTGTGAACCCGAGGGCCTGAATTCGGATAGGCAGTGAGTGGCATTGTAGGATGGAGAAATTACCAAGGGTTGGTCAGCATGTGAATGTCAGGAAACATGCGGTGGCAAAGTAGGATAGGTTTCTGAAAAACATCGTGGGTTGGTGCAAATTGTAAGGTTTTCTAAAAGGACATACACTAGTATTAGTGAGAAAAACATCACGGGTTGGTGTGAATCGGAGGGCCTGAATTAGCATAGGCAGTGAGTGGCAATGTAGGATGGAGAATAGCACCACGAGGTGGTCAGCATGGGGAGGTCAGGAAACATGCGGTGGCAATGTAGGATAGGTTTCTTAAAAACATCGCGCGGTGGTGCGCATTGTAAGGGTTTCTAATAGGCCATTCTCTTGTAGAAGTGAGGAAAACATCACGGAGTGGTGTGAATCGGAGGGCCTGAATTAGGATAGGCACTTTGTGGCAATGTAGGATGGAGAAAAGCACCACGGGGTTTTCAGCATGGGGAGGTCAGGAAACATGCGGTGGCAATGTAGGATAGGTTTCTGAAAAACATCGCAGGGTGGTGCGCATTGTAAGGGTTTCTAACAGGCCATTGAAAGGTAGGAGTGAGAAAAACATCACACGGTGGTGTGAATTGGAGGGCCTGAGTTAGAATACCCAGTGAGTGGCAATGTAGGATGGAGAAAAGCACCAAGGGGTGGTCAGCATTCGAAGCTCAGGAAACATGCGGTGGCAATGTAGGATAGGTTTCTGAAAATCATCACGGGGTGGTGCGCATTGTAAAGTTTTCCAACCGGCCATTCACTACTAGGAGTGAGAAAATCATCACGGGGTGGTGTGAATCGGAGTGCCTGAATTAGCATACGAAGTGAGTGGCAATGGAGGATGGAGAATAGCACCAAGAGGTGGTCAGCATGGGGAGGTCAGGAAACATGCGGTCGCAATGTAGGATATGTTCCTGAAAAACATCGCGGAGTGTTGGGCATTGTAAGGGTTTCTAACAGGCAATTCCCTAGTATGAGTGAGATAAACATCACCGGGTGGTGTAAATCTGAGGGCCGGTATTAGGAAAGGCAGTGAGTGGCAATGTAGGATGGAGAAAAGCACCACGGGGTATTCAGCATGGGGAGGTCAGGTAACATGCGGTGGCAAACTAGGATATAATTCTGAAAAACATCACGTGGTGGTGCGCATTTTAAGGGTTTCTAACAGGCCATTCCCTAGTAGGAGTGAGAAAAAACATCCCGGGGTTGTGTGAATCGGAGGGCCTGAATTAGATTAGGCAGTGAGTGGTAATGTAGGATGGAGAAAAGCAAGATGGCGTGGTGAGAATGAGGAGGTCAGGAATCATGCAGTGGCAATGTAGGATAGGTTTCTGAAAAACATTGCAGGGTGGTGCGCATTGTAAGGGTTTCTAACAGGCCATACAAAGGTAGGAGTGGGAAAAACATCACACGGTGGTGTGAATTGGAGGGCCTGAGTTAGAATACCCAGTGAGTGGCAATGTAGGATGGAGAAAAGCACCAAGGGGTGGTCAGAATTCGGAGCTCAGGAAACATGCGGTGACAATGTAGGATAGGTTTCTGAAAATCCTCACGGGGTGGTGCGCATTGTAAAGTTTTCCAACAGGCCATTCACTACTAGGAGTGAGAAAATCATCACGGGGTGGTGTGAATCGGAGGGCCTGAATTAGGATCGGTAGTGAGTGACAATGTAGGGTGGAGAAAAGCAAGACGGCGTGGTGAGCATGGGGAGATCAGGAAACAAGCGGTGACAACTTAGTATAGGTTTCTGAAAAAAATCACGGGGTGGTCCTCATTGTCAGGTTTTCCAACAGGCCATTCACTAGTAGGAGTGAGAAAAACATCACGGGGTGGGTTGAATCACAGGGCCTGAAATAGCATAGGCAGTGATTGGCAATGTAGGATGAAGAAAAGCACCACGGGGTATTCAGCATGGGGAGGTCAGGAAACATGCGGTGGCAATGTAGGATAGATTTCTGAAAAACATCGCATGGTGGTGCGCATTGTAAGGGTTTCTATCAGGGCATTCACTAGTACGAGTGAGAAAAATATCACAGGGGCCTGTGAACCCGAGGGCCTGAATTCAGATAGGCAGTGAGTGGCATTGTAGGATGGAGAAAATACCAAGGGTTGGTCAGCATGTGAATGTCAGGAAACATGCGGTGGCAAAGTAGGATAGGTTTCTGAAAAACATCGTGGGTTGGTGCAAATTGTAAGGTTGTCTAAAAGGACATGCACTAGTAGGAGTGAGAAAAACATCACGGGGTGGTGTGAATCGGAGGGCCTGAATTAGCATAGGCAGTGAGTGGCAATGGAGGATGGAGAATAGCACCACGAGGTGGTCAGCATGGGGAGGTCAGGAAACATGCGGTGGCAATGTAGGATAGGTTTCTGAAAAACATCGCGCGGTGGTGCGCATTGTAAGGGTTTCTAATAGGCCATTCTCTAGTAGAAGTGAGGAAAACATCACAGAGTGGTGTGAATCGGAGGGCCTGAATTAGGATACGCACTTTGTGGCAATGTAGGATGGAGAAAAGCACCTCAGGGTATTCAGCATGGGGAGGTCAGGAAACATGCGGTGGCAATATAGGATAGGTTTCTGAAAAACATCACGTGGTGGTGCGAATTTTAAGGGTTTCTAACAGGCCATTCCCTAGTAGGAGTGAGAAAAAACATTCCGGGGTGGTGTGAATTGGAGGGCCTGAATTAGATTAGGCAGTGAGTGGTAATGTAGGATAGAGAAAAGCAAGATGGCGTGGTGAGCATGGGGACGTCAGGAATCATGCAGTGGCAATGTAGGATAGGTTTGTGTAAAACATCGCAGGGTGGTGCGCATTGTAAGGTTTTCTAACAGGCCATTCAAAGGTAGGAGTGAGAAAAACATCACACGGTGGTGTGAATTGGAGGGCCTGAGTTAGAATACCCAGTGAGTGGCAATGTAGGGTGGAGAGAAGCACCAAGGGGTGGTCAGCATTCGGAGCTCAGGAAACATGCGGTGGCAATGTAGGATAGCTTTCTGAAAAACATCGCGGGGTGTTGCGCATTGTAAGGGTTTCTAACAGGCCATTCACTAGTATGAGTCAGAAAATCATCTCAGGGTGGTGTGAATTGGAGGGCCTGAATTACGATAGGCAGTGAGGGGCAATGTAGGATGCAGAAAACCACCACGGGGTGGTAAGCATGGGGAGGTATGGAAATATGCGGTGGCCATGTAGGATAACTTTCTGAAAAACATCTCGGTGTGGTGCGCATTGTAAGGGTTTCTAACAGGCCATTCACTAGTAGGAGTCAGAAAAACATCTTGGGTGATGTGAATCGGAGGGCCTGAATTAGGAAAGGCAGTGAGTGGCAATGTACGATGGAGAAAAGCACAATGGGGTTGTCAGCATGGGGAGGTCAGGAAACATGCGGTGGCAATGTAGGATAGGTTTCTGAAAAACATCACGGGGTGTTGCACATTGTCAGGTTTTCCAACAGGCCATTCACTAGTAGGAGTGAGAAAAACATCACGGGGTGGGTTGAATCAGAGGGCCTGAATTAGCATAGGCAGTGATTGGCAAAGGAGGATGGAGAAAAACACCACGGGGTGGTCGGCATGTTGAGGTAAGGAAACATGCGGTGGCAATGTGGGATATTTTCCTGAAAAGCATCACTGCCTGGTGCACATTTTAAGGTTTTCTAACAGGCCATTCACTAGTAGGAGTGCGAAAAACATCACGGGGTGGTGTGAATCTGAGGTCCAGAATTAGTTTAGACAGTGAGTGGCAATGTAGGATGAAGTAAAGCACCACGAGGTATTCAGCATGGGTAAGTCAGGAAACATTTGGTTGCAAAGTAGGATAGGTTTCTGAAAAACATCACGTGGTGGTGCGCATTTTAAGGGTTTCTAACAGCCCATACCCTAGTAGGAGTGAGAAAAACAACCCAGGGTGGTGTGAATCGGAGGGCCTGAGTTAGAATACCCAGTGAGTGGCAATGTGCAATGGAGAAACGCATCACACCGTACCTAGCAAGGCGAGGTCAGGAAACATGCTGTGGCAATGTAGGATAGGTTTCTGAAAAACATCGCGGGGTAGTGCGCATTGTAAGTGTTTCTAATAGGTCATTCACAAGTAGGAGTGAGAAAAACATCACGGGGTGGTGTGAATCGGAGGGCCTGAATTACGATAGTCAGTGAGGGGCAATGTAGGATGCAGAAAAAGACCACCGGGTGGTATCCATGGGGAGCTATGGAAATATGCGGTGGCCATGTAGGATAACTTTCTGAAAAACATCTCGGTGTGGTGCGCATTGTAAGGGTTTCTAACAGGCCATTCACTAGTAGGAGTGAGAAAAACATCACGGGTGTTGTGAATCTGAGGGCCAGTATTAGGTTAGACAGTGAGTGGCAATGTAGGATGAAGAAAAGCACCACAGGGTATTCAGCATGGGGAGGTCAGGAAACATGCTGTGGCAATGTAGGATAGATTTCTGAAAAACATCGTGTGGTGGTGCGCATTGTAAGTGTTTCTATCAGGCCATTCACTAGTACGAGTGAGAAAAATATCACCGGGGGCTGGGAACCCAAGGGCCTGAATTCGGATAGGCAGTGAGTGGCATTGTAGGATGGAGAAAATACCAAGGGTTGGTCAGCATGGGAATGTCAGGAAACATGCGGTGGCAAAGTAGGATAGGTTTCTGAAAAACATTGTGGGTGGGTGCGAATTGTAAGGTTTTCTAAAAGGACATTCACTAGTAGGAGTGAGAAAAACATCACGGGGTGGTGTGAATCAGAGGGCAAGAATTAGCATAGGCAGTGAGTGGCAATGGAGGATGGAGAATAGCACCACGAGGTGGTCAGCATGGGGAGGCCAGGAAACATGCGGTCGCAATGTAGGATATGTTCCTGAAAAACATCGCGGTGTGTTGGGCATTGTAAGGGTTTCTAACAGGCAATTCCCTAGTAGGAGTGAGAAAAAACATCACCGGGTGGTGTAAATCTGAGGGCCGGAATTAGGAAAGGCAGTGAGTGGCAATGTAGGATGGAGAAAAGCACCACGGGGTATTCAGCATGGGGAGGTCAGGTAACATGCGGTGGCAAACTAGGATATAATTCTGAAAAACATCACGTGGTGGTGCGCATTTTAAGGGTTTCTAACAGGCCATTCCCTAGTAGGAGTGAGAAAAAACATCCCGGGGTTGTGTGAATCGGAGGGCCTGAATTAGATTAGGCAGTGAGTGGTAATGTAGGATGGAGAAAAGCAAGATGGCGTGGTGAGAATGAGGAGGTCAGGAATCATGCAGTGGCAATGTAGGATAGGTTTCTGAAAAACATCGCAGGGTGGTGCGCATTGTAAGGGTTTCTAACAGGCCATTCAAAGGTAGGAGTGGGAAAAACATCACACGGTGGTGTGAATTGGAGGGCCTGAGTTAGAATACCCAGTGAGTGGCAATGTAGGATGGAGAAAAGCACCAAGGGTTGGTCAGCATTCGGAACTCAGGAAACATGCGGTGGCAATGTAGGATAGGTTTCTGAAAATCATCACGGGGTGGTGCGCATTGTAAAGTTTTCCAACAGGCCATTCACTACTAGGAGTGAGAAAATCATCACGGGGTGGTGTGAATCGGAGGGCCTGAATTAGGATCGGTAGTGAGTGACAATGTAGGGTGGAGAAAAGCAAGACGGCGTGGTGTGCATGGGAAGATCAGGAAACAAGCGGTGACAACTTAGTTTAGGTTTCTGAAAAACATCACGGGGTGGTCCGCATGGTCAGGTTTTCCAACAGGCCATTCACTAGTAGGAGTGAGAAAAACATCACGGGGTGGGTTGAATCAGACGGCCTGAAATAGCATAGGCAGTGATTGGCAATGTAGGATGAAGAAAAGCACCACGGGGTATTCAGCATGGGGAGGTCAGGAAACATGCGGTGGCAATGTAGGATAGATTTCTGAAAAACATCGCATGGTGGTGCGCATTGTAAGGGTTTCTATCAGGGTATTCACTAGTAGGAGTGAGAAAAATATCACAGGGGGCTGTGAACCCGAGGGCCTGAATTCGGATAGGCAGTGAGTGGCATTGTAGGATGGAGAAATTACCAAGGGTTGGTCAGCATGTGAATGTCAGGAAACATGCGGTGGCAAAGTAGGATAGGTTTCTGAAAAACATCGTGGGTTGGTGCAAATTGTAAGGTTTTCTAAAAGGACATACACTAGTATTAGTGAGAAAAACATCACGGGTTGGTGTGAATCGGAGGGCCTGAATTAGCATAGGCAGTGAGTGGCAATGTAGGATGGAGAATAGCACCACGAGGTGGTCAGCATGGGGAGGTCAGGAAACATGCGGTGGCAATGTAGGATAGGTTTCTTAAAAACATCGCGCGGTGGTGCGCATTGTAAGGGTTTCTAATAGGCCATTCTCTTGTAGAAGTGAGGAAAACATCACGGAGTGGTGTGAATCGGAGGGCCTGAATTAGGATAGGCACTTTGTGGCAATGTAGGATGGAGAAAAGCACCACGGGGTTTTCAGCATGGGGAGGTCAGGAAACATGCGGTGGCAATGTAGGATAGGTTTCTGAAAAACATCGCAGGGTGGTGCGCATTGTAAGGGTTTCTAACAGGCCATTGAAAGGTAGGAGTGAGAAAAACATCACACGGTGGTGTGAATTGGAGGGCCTGAGTTAGAATACCCAGTGAGTGGCAATGTAGGATGGAGAAAAGCACCAAGGGGTGGTCAGCATTCGAAGCTCAGGAAACATGCGGTGGCAATGTAGGATAGGTTTCTGAAAATCATCACGGGGTGGTGCGCATTGTAAAGTTTTCCAACCGGCCATTCACTACTAGGAGTGAGAAAATCATCACGGGGTGGTGTGAATCGGAGTGCCTGAATTAGCATAGGCAGTGAGTGGCAATGGAGGATGGAGAATAGCACCAAGAGGTGGTCAGCATGCGGAGGTCAGGAAACATGCGGTCGCAATGTAGGATATGTTCCTGAAAAACATCGCGGTGTGTTGGGCATTGTAAGGGTTTCTAACAGGCAATTCCCTAGTATGAGTGAGATAAACATCACCGGGTGGTGTAAATCTGAGGGCCGGTATTAAGAAAGGCAGTGAGTGGCAATGTAGGATGGAGAAAAGCACCACGGGGTATTCAGCATGGGGAGGTCAGGTAACATGCGGTGGCAAACTAGGATATAATTCTGAAAAACATCACGTGGTGGTGCGCATTTTAAGGGTTTCTAACAGGCCATTCCCTAGTAGGAGTGAGAAAAAACATCCCGGGGTTGTGTCAATCAGAGGGCCTGAATTAGATTAGGCAGTGAGTGGTAATGTAGGATGGAGAAAAGCAAGATGGCGTGGTGAGAATGAGGAGGTCAGGAATCATGCAGTGGCAATGTAGGATAGGTTTCTGAAAAACATCACAGGGTGGTGCGCATTGTAAGGGTTTCTAACAGGCCATTCAAAGGTAGGAGTGAGAAAAACATCACACGGTGGTGTGAATTGGAGGGCCTGAGTTAGAATACCCAGTGAGTGGCAATGTAGGATGGAGAAAAGCACCAAGGGGTGGTCAGCATTCGGAGCTCAGGAAACATGCGGTGACAATGTAGGATAGGTTTCTGAAAATCCTCACGGGGTTGTGCGCATTGTAAAGTTTTCCAACAGGCCATTCACTACTAGGAGTGAGAAAATCATCACGGGGTGTTGTGAATCGGAGGGCCTGAATTAGGATCGGTAGTGAGTGACAATGTAGGGTGGAGAAAAGCAAGACGGCGTGGTGAGCATGGGGAGATCAGGAAACAAGCGGTGACAACTTAGTATAGGTTTCTGAACAAAATCACGGGGTGGTCCGCATTGTCAGGTTTTCCAACAGGCCATTCACTAGTAGGAGTGAGAAAAACATCACGGGGTGGGTTGAATCAGAGGGCCTGAAATAGCATAGGCAGTGATTGGCAATGTAGGATGAAGAAAAGCACCACGGGGTATTCAGCATGGGGAGGTCAGGAAACATGCGGTGGCAATGTAGGATAGATTTCTGAAAAACATCGCATGGTGGTGCGCATTGTAAGGGTTTCTATCAGGGCATTCACTAGTACGAGTCAGAAAAATATCACAGGGGCCTGTGAACCCGAGGGCCTGAATTCAGATAGGCAGTGAGTGGCATTGTAGGATGGAGAAAATACCAAGGGTTGGTCAGCATGTGAATGTCAGGAAACATGCGGTGGCAAAGTAGGATAGGTTTCTGAAAAACATCGTGGGTTGGTGCAAATTGTAAGGTTGTCTAAAAGGACATGCACTAGTAGGAGTGAGAAAAACATCACGGGGTGGTGTGAATCGGAGGGCCTGAATTAGCATAGGCAGTGAGTGGCAATGGAGGATGGAGAATAGCACCACGAGGTGGTCAGCATGGGGAGGTCAGGAAACATGCGGTGGCAATGTAGGATAGGTTTCTGAAAAACATCGCGCGGTGGTGCGCATTGTAAGGGTTTCTAATAGGCCATTCTCTAGTAGAAGTGAGGAAAACATCACGGAGTGGTGTGAATCGGAGGGCCTGAATTAGGATAGGCACTTTGTGGCAATGTAGGATGGAGAAAAGCACCTCAGGGTATTCAGCATGGGGAGTTCAGGAAACATGCGGTGGCAATATAGGATAGGTTTCTGAAAAACATCACGTGGTGGTGCGAATTTTAAGGGTTTCTAACAGGCCATTCCCTAGTAGAAGTGAGAAAAAACATTCCGGGGTGGTGTGAATTGGAGGGCCTGAATTAGATTAGGCAGTGAGTGGTAATGTAGGATAGAGAAAAGCAAGACGGCGTGGTGAGCATGGGGACGTCAGGAATCATGCAGTGGCAATGTAGGATAGGTTTGAGTAAAACATCGCAGGGTGGTGCGCATTGAAAGGTTTTCTAACAGGCCATTCAAAGGTAGGAGTGAGAAAAACATCACACGGTGGTGTGAATTGGAGGGCCTGAGTTAGAATACCCAGTGAGTGGCAATGTAGGGTGGAGAGAAGCACCAAGGGGTGGTCAGCATTCGGAGCTCAGGAAACATGCGGTGGCAATGTAGGATAGCTTTCTGAAAAACATCGCGGGGTGTTGCGCATTGTAAGGGTTTCTAACAGGCCATTCACTAGTATGAGTCAGAAAAACATCTCAGGATGGTGTGAATTGGAGGGCCTGAATTACGATAGGCAGTGAGGGGCAATGTAGGATGCAGAAAACCACCACGGGGTGGTAAGCATGGGGAGGTATGGAAATATGCGGTGGCCATGTAGGATAACTTTCTGAAAAACATCTCGGTGTGGTGCGCATTGTAAGGGTTTCTAACAGGCCATTCACTAGTAGGAGTCAGAAAAACATCTTGGGTGATGTGAATCGGAGGGCCTGAATTAGGAAAGGCAGTGAGTGGCAATGTACGATGAAGAAAAGCACAACGGGGTTGTCAGCATGGGGAGGTCAGGAAACATGCGGTGGCAATGTAGGATAGGTTTCTGAAAAACATCACGGGGTGTTGCACATTGTCAGGCTTTCCAACAGGCCATTCACTAGTAGGAGTGAGAAAAACATCACGGGGTGGGTTGAATCAGAGTGCCTGAATTAGCATAGGCAGTGATTGGCAAAGGAGGATGGAGAAAAACACCACGGGGTGGTCGGCATGTTGAGGTAAGGAAACATGCGGTGGCAATGTGGGATATTTCCCTGAAAAACATCACTGCCTGGTGCACATTTTAAGGTTTTCTAACAGGCCATTCACTAGTAGGAGTGCGAAAAACATCACGGGGTGGTGTGAATCTGAGGGCCAGAATTAGGTTAGACAGTGAGTGGCAATGTAGGATGAAGAAAAGCACCACGAGGTATTCAGCATGGGTAAGTCAGGAAACATGCGGTTGCAAAGTAGGATAGGTTTCTGAAAAAATCACGTGGTGGTGCACATTTTAAGGGTTTCTAAGAGGCCATACCCTAGTAGGAGTGAGAAAAACAACCCGGGGTGGTGTGAATCGGAGGGCTTGAGTTAGAATACCCAGTGAGTGGCAATGTACAATGGAGAAAAGCATCACACCGTACCTAGCAAGGCGAGGTCAGGAAACATGCTGTGGCAATGTAGGATAGGTTTCTAAAAAACATCGTGGGGTAGTGCGCATTGTAAGTGTTTCTAACAGGTCATTCACAAGTAGGAGTGAGAAAAACATCACGGGGTGGTGTGAAGCAGAGGGCCTGAATTACGATAGTCAGTGAGGGGCAATGTAGGATGCAGAAAAAGACCACCGGGTGGTAAGCATGGGGAGCTATGGAAATATGCGGTGGCCATGTAGGATAACTTTCTGAAAAACATCTCGGTGTGGTGCGCATTGTAAGGGTTTCTAACAGGCCATTCACTAGTAGGAGTGAGAAAAACATCACGGGTGTTGTGAATCTGAGGGCCAGTATTAGGTTAGACAGTGAGTGGCAATGTAGGATGAAGAAAAGCACCACAGGGTATTCAGCATGGGGAGGTCAGGAAACATGCTGTGGCAATGTAGGATAGATTTCTGAAAAACATCGTGTGGTGGTGCGCATTGTAAGTGTTTCTATCAGGCCATTCACTAGTACGAGTGAGAAAAATATCACCGGGGGCTGGGAACCCAAGGGCCTGAATTCGGATAGGCAGTGAGTGGCATTGTAGGATGGAGAAAATACCAAGGGTTGGTCAGCATGGGAATGTCAGGAAACATGCGGTGGCAAAGTAGGATAGGTTTCTGAAAAACATTGTGGGTGGGTGCGAATTGTAAGGTTTTCTAAAAGGACATTCACTAGTAGGAGTGAGAAAAACATCACGGGGTGGTGTGAATCGGAGGGCAAGAATTAGCATAGGCAGTGAGTGGCAATGGAGGATGGAGAATAGCACCACGAGGTGGTCAGCATGGGGAGGCCAGGAAACATGCGGTCGCAATGTAGGATATGTTCCTGAAAAACATCGCGGTGTGTTGGGCATTGTAAGGGTTTCTAACAGGCAATTCCCTAGTAGGAGTGAGAAAAACATCACCGGGTGGTGTAAATCTGAGGGCCGGAATTAGGAAAGGCAGTGAGTGGCAATGTAGGATGGAGAAAAGCACCTCAGGGTATTCAGCATGGGGAGGTCAGGTAACATGCGGTGGCAAACTAGGATATAATTCTGAAAAACATCACGTGGTGGTGCGCATTTTAAGGGTTTCTAACAGGCCATTCCCTAGTAGGAGTGAGAAAAAACATCCCGGGGTTGTGTGAATCGGAGGGCCTGAATTAGATTAGGCAGTGAGTGGTAATGTAGGATGGAGAAAAGCAAGATGGCGTGGTGAGAATGAGGAGGTCAGGAATCATGCAGTGGCAATGTAGGATAGGTTTCTGAAAAACATCGCAGGGTGGTGCGCATTGTAAGGGTTTCTAACAGGCCATTCAAAGGTAGGAGTGGGAAAAACATCACACGGTGGTGTGAATTGGAGGGCCTGAGTTAGAATACCCAGTGAGTGGCAATGTAGGATGGAGAAAAGCACCAAGGGGTGGTCAGCATTCGGAACTCAGGAAACATGCGGTGGCAATGTAGGATAGGTTTCTGAAAATCATCACTTGGTGGTGCGCATTGTAAAGTTTTCCAACCGGCCATTCACTACTAGGAGTGAGAAAATCATCACGGGGTGGTGTGAATCGGAGGGCCTGAATTAGGATCGGTAGTGAGTGATAATGTAGGGTGGAGAAAAGCAAGACGGCGTGGTGAGCATGGGGAGATCAGGAAACAAGCGGTGACAACTTAGTATAGGTTTCTGAAAAACATCACGGGGTGGTCCGCATTGTCAGGTTTTCCAACAGGCCATTCACTAGTAGGAGTGAGAAAAACATCACGGGGTGGGTTGAATCAGAGGGCCTGAAATAGCATAGGCAGTGATTGGCAATGTAGGATGAAGAAAAGCACCACGGGGTATTCAGCATGGGGAGGTCAGGAAACATGCGGTGGCAATGTAGGATAGATTTCTGAAAAACATCGCATGGTGGTGCGCATTGTAAGGGTTTCTATCAGGGCATTCACTAGTACGAGTGAGAAAAATATCACAGGGGCCTGTGAACCCGAGGGCCTGAATTCAGATAGGCAGTGAGTGGCATTGTAGGATGGAGAAAATACCAAGGGTTGGTCAGCATGTGAATGTCAGGAAACATGCGGTGGCAAAGTAGGATAGGTTTCTGAAAAACATCGTGGGTTGGTGCAAATTGTAAGGTTTTCTAAAAGGACATGCACTAGTAGGAGTGCGAAAAACATCACGGGGTGGTGTGAATCGGAGGGCCTGAATTAGCATAGGCAGTGAGTGGCAATGGAGGATGGAGAATAGCACCACGAGGTGGTCAGCATGGGGAGGTCAGGAAACATGCGGTGGCAATGTAGGATAGGTTTCTGAAAAACATCGCGCGGTGGTGCGCATTGTAAGGGTTTCTAATAGGCCATTCTCTAGTAGAAGTGAGGAAAACATCACGGAGTGGTGTGAATCGGAGGGCCTGAATTAGGATAGGCACTTTGTGGCAATGTAGGATGGAGAAAAGCACCTCAGGGTATTCAGCATTGGGAGGTCAGGAAACATGCGGTGGCAATATAGGATAGGTTTCTGAAAAACATCACGTGGTGGTGCGAATTTTAAGGGTTTCTAACAGGCCATTCCCTAGTAGAAGTGAGAAAAAACATTCCGGGGTGGTGTGAATTGGAGGGCCTGAATTAGATTAGGCAGTGAGTGGTAATGTAGGATAGAGAAAAGCAAGACGGCGTGGTGAGCATGGGGACGTCAGGAATCATGCAGTGGCAATGTAGGATAGGTTTGAGTAAAACATCGCAGGGTGGTGCGCATTGAAAGGTTTTCTAACAGGCCATTCAAAGGTAGGAGTGAGAAAAACATCACACGGTGGTGTGAATTGGAGGGCCTGAGTTAGAATACCCAGTGAGTGGCAATGTAGGGTGGAGAGAAGCACCAAGGGGTGGTCAGCATTCGGAGCTCAGGAAACATGCGGTGGCAATGTAGGATAGCTTTCTGAAAAACATCGCGGGGTGTTGCGCATTGTAAGGGTTTCTAACAGGCCATTCACTAGTATGAGTCAGAAAAACATCTCAGGGTGGTGTGAATTGGAGGGCCTGAATTACGATAGGCAGTGAGGGGCAATGTAGGATGCAGAAAACCACCACGGGGTGGTAAGCATGGGGAGGTATGGAAATATGCGGTGGCCATGTAGGATAACTTTCTGAAAAACATCTCGGTGTGGTGCGCATTGTAAGGGTTTCTAACAGGCCATTCACTAGTAGGAGTCAGAAAAACATCTCGGGTGATGTGAATCGGAGGGCCTGAATTCGGAAAGGCAGTGAGTGGCAATGTAGGATGGAGAAAAGCACAACGGGGTTGTCAGCATGGGGAGGTCAGGAAACATGCGGTGGCAATGTAGGATAGGTTTCTGAAAAACATCACGGGGTGTTGCGCATTGTCAGGTTTTCCAACAGGCCATTCACTAGTAGGAGTGAGAAAAACATCACGGGGTGGGTTGAATCAGAGGGCCTGAATTAGCATAGGCAGTGATTGGCAAAGGAGGATGGAGAAAAACACCACGGGGTGGTCGGCATGTTGAGGTAAGGAAACATGCGGTGGCAATGTGGGATATTTTCCTGGAAATCATCACTGCCTGGTGCACAATTTAAGGTTTTCTAACAGGCCATTCACTAGTAGGAGTGCGAAAAACATCACGGGGTGGTGTGAATCTGAGGGCCAGAATTAGGTTAGACAGTGAGTGGCAATGTAGGATGAAGAAAAGCACCATGAGGTATTCAGCATGGGTAAGTCAGGAAACATGCGGTTGCAAAGTAGGATAGGTTTCTGAAAAACATCACGTGGTGGTGCACATTTTAAGGGTTTCTAAAAGGCCATACCCTAGTAGGAGTGAGAAAAACAACCCGGGGTGGTGTGAATCGGAGGGCCTGAGTTAGAATACCCAGTGAGTGGCAATGTACAATGGAGAAAAGCATCACACCGTACCTAGCAAGGCGAGGTCAGGAAACATGCTGTGGCAATGTAGGATAGGTTTCTGAAAAACATCGCGGGGTAGTGCGCATTGTAAGTGTTTCTAACAGGTCATTCACAAGTAGGAGTGAGAAAAACATCACGGGGTGGTGTGAATCGGAGGGCCTGAATTACGATAGTCAGTGAGGGGCAATGTAGGATGCAGAAAAAGACCACCGGGTGGTAAGCATGGGGAGCTATGGAAATATGCGGTGGCCATGTAGGATAACTTTCTGAAAAACATCTCGGTGTGGTGCGCATTGTAAGGGTTTCTAACAGGCCATTCACTAGTAGGAGTGAGAAAAACATCACGGGTGGTGTGAATCTGAGGGCCAGTATTAGGTTAGACAGTGAGTGGCAATGTAGGATGAAGAAAAGCACCATGAGGTATTCAGCATGGGTAAGTCAGGAAACATGCGGTTGCAAAGTAGGATAGGTTTCTGAAAAACATCACGTGGTGGTGCACATTTTAAGGGTTTCTAAAAGGCCATACCCTAGTAGGAGTGAGAAAAACAACCCGGGGTGGTGTGAATCGGAGGGCCTGAGTTAGAATACCCAGTGAGTGGCAATGTACAATGGAGAAAAGCATCACACCGTACCTAGCAAGGCGAGGTCAGGAAACATGCTGTGGCAATGTAGGATAGGTTTCTGAAAAACATCGCGGGGTAGTGCGCATTGTAAGTGTTTCTAACAGGTCATTCACAAGTAGGAGTGAGAAAAACATCACGGGGTGGTGTGAATCGGAGGGCCTGAATTACGATAGTCAGTGAGGGGCAATGTAGGATGCAGAAAAAGACCACCGGGTGGTAAGCATGGGGAGCTATGGAAATATGCGGTGGCCATGTAGGATAACTTTCTGAAAAACATCTCGGTGTGGTGCGCATTGTAAGGGTTTCTAACAGGCCATTCACTAGTAGGAGTGAGAAAAACATCACGGGTGGTGTGAATCTGAGGGCCAGTATTAGGTTAGACAGTGAGTGGCAATGTAGGATGAAGAAAAGCACCACAGGGTATTCAGCATGGGGAGGTCAGGAAACATGCTGTGGCAATGTAGGATAGATTTCTGAAAAACATCGTGTGGTGGTGCGCATTGTAAGTGTTTCTATCAGGCCATTCACTAGTACGAGTGAGAAAAATATCACCGGGGGCTGGGAACCCAAGGGCCTGAATTCGGATAGGCAGTGAGTGGCATTGTAGGATGGAGAAAATACCAAGGGTTGGTCAGCATGGGAATGTCAGGAAACATGCGGTGGCAAAGTAGGATAGGTTTCTGAAAAACATCGTGGGTTGGTGCGAATTGTAAGGTTTTCTAAAAGGACATTCACTAGTAGGAGTGAGAAAAACATCACGGGGTGGTGTGAATCGGAGGGCAAGAATTAGCATAGGCAGTGAGTGGCAATGGAGGATGGAGAAAAGCAAGATGGCGTGGTGAGAATGAGGAGGTCAGGTATCATGCAGTGGCAATGTAGAATAGGTTTCTGAAAAACATCGCAGGGTGGTGCACATTGTAAGGGTTTCTAACAGGCCATTCAAAGGTAGGAGTGAGAAAAACATCACACGGTGGTGTGAATTGGAGGGCCTGAGTTAGAATACCCAGTGAGTGGCAATGTAGGATGGAGAAAAGCACCAAGGGGTGGTCAGCATTCGGAACTCAGGAAACATGCGGTGGCAATGTAGGATAGGTTTCTGAAAATCATCACGGGGTGGTGCGCATTGTAAAGTTTTCCAACAGGCCATTCTCTACTAGGAGTGAAAAAATCATCACGGGGTGGTGTGAATCGGAGGGCCTGAATTAGGATCGGTAGTGAGTGACAATGTAGGGTGGAGAAAAGCAAGACGGCGTGGTGTGCATGGGGAGATCAGGAAACAAGCGGTGACAACTTAGTATAGGTTTCTGAAAAACATCACGGGGTGGTCCGCATTGTCAGGTTTTCCAACAGGCCATTCACTAGTAGGAGTGAGAAAAACATCACAGGTTGGGTTGAATCAGAGGGCCTAAAATAGCATAGGCAGTAATTGACAATGTAGGATGAAGAAAAGCACCACGGGGTATTCAGCATGGGGAGGTCAGGAAACATGCGGTGGCAATGTAGGATAGATTTCTGAAAAACATCGCATGGTGGTGCGCATTGTAAGGGTTTCTATCAGGGCATTCACTAGTAGGAGTGAGAAAAATATCACAGGGGGCTGTGAACCCGAGGGCCTGAATTCAGATAGGCAGTGAGTGGCATTGTAGGATGGAGAAAATACCAAGGGTTGGTCAGCATGTGAATGTCAGGAAACATGCGGTGGCAAAGTAGGATAGGTTTCTGAAAAACATCGTGGGTTGGTGCAAATTGTAAGGTTTTCTAAAAGGACATGCACTAGTAGGAGTGAGAAAAACATCACGGGTTGGTGTGAATCGGAGGGCCTGAATTAGCATAGGCAGTGAGTGGCAATGGAGGATGGAGAATAGCACCACGAGGTGGTCAGCATGGGGAGGTTAGGAAACAAGCGGTGGCAATGTAGGATAGGTTTCTGAAAAACATCGCGCGGTGGTGCGCATTGTAAGGGTTTCTAATAGGCCATTCTCTAGTAGAAGTGAGGAAAACATCACGGAGTGGTGTGAGTCGGAGGGCCTGAATTAGGATAGGCACTTTGTGGCAATGTAGGATGGAGAAAAGCACCTCGGGGTATTCAGCATGGGGAGGTCAGGAAACATGCGGTGGCAATATAGGATAGGTTTCTGAAAAACATCACGTGGTGGTGCGAATTTTAAGGGTTTCTAACAGGCCATTCCCTAGTAGGAGTGAGAAAAAACATCCCGGGGTGGTGTGAATTGGAGGGCCTGAATTAGATTAGGCAGTGAGTGGTAATGTAGGATAGAGAAAAGCAAGACGGCGTGGTGAGCATGGGGACGTCAGGAATCATGCAGTGGCAATGTAGGATAGGTTTGTGTAAAACATCGCATGGTGGTGCGCATTGTAAGGTTTTCTAACAGGCCATTCATAGGTAGGAGTGAGAAAAACATCACACGGTGGTGTGAATTGAAGGGCCTGAGTTAGAATACCCAGTGAGTGGCAATGTAGGGTGGAGAGAAGCACCAAGGGGTGGTCAGCATTCGGAGCTCAGGAAACATGCGGTGGCAATGTAGGATAGCTTTGTGAAAAACATCGCGGGGTGTTGCGCATTGTAAGGGTTTCTAAAAGGCCATTCACTAGTATGAGTCAGAAAAACATCTCAGGGTGGTGTGAATTGGAGGGCCTGAATTACGATAGGCAGTGAGGGGCAATGTAGGATGCAGAAAACCACCACGGGGTGGTAAGCATGGGGAGGTATGGAAATATGCGGTGGCCATGTAGGATAACTTTCTGAAAAACATCTCTGTGTGGTGCGCATTGTAAGGGTTTCTAACAGGCCATTCACTAGTAGGAGTCAGAAAAACATCTCGGGGTGATGTGAATCGGAGGGCCTGAATTCGAAAAGGCAGTGAGTGGCGATGTAGGATGGAGAAAAGCACAACGGGGTTGTCAGCATGGGTAGGTCAGGAAACATGCGGTGGCAATGTAGGATAGGTTTCTGAAAAACATCACGGGGTGTTGCGCATTGTCAGGTTTTCCAACAGGCCATTCACTAGTAGGAGTGAGAAAAACATCACGGGGTGGGTTGAATCAGAGGGCCTGAATTAGCATAGGCAGTGATTGGCAATGGAGGATGGAGAAAAACACCACGGGGTGGTCGGCATGTTGAGGTAAGGAAACATGCGGTGGCAATGTGGGATATTTTCCTGAAAAACATTGCTGCATGGTGCACTTTGTAAGGGTTTCTAACAGGCCATTCACTATTAGAAGTGCGAAAAACATCACGGGGTGGTGTGAATCTGAGGGCCAGAATTAGGTTAGACCGTGAGTGGCAATTTAGGATGGAGAAAAGCACGACGGGGTATTCAGCATGGGTAGGTCAGGAAACATGCGGTGGCAATGTAGGATAGATTTCTGAAAAACATCGCGTGGTGTTGCGCATTGTAAGGGTTTCTAACAGGCCATTCACTAGTAGGAGTGAGAAAAACATCACGGGGTGGTGTGAATCGGAGGACCGGAATTAGGAAAGGCAGTGAGTGGCAATACAGGATGGAGAAAAGCACCACGGGGTGGTCAGCATGGGGAGGTCAGGAAACATGCGGTGGCAATGTAGGATAGGTTTCTGAAAAACATCGCGCGGTGGTGCGCATTGTAAGGGTTTCTAACAGGCCATTCAAAGGTAGGAGTGAGAAAAACATCACACAGTGGTGTGAATTGGAGGGCCTGAGTTAGAATACCCAGTGAGTGGCAATGTAGTATGGAGAAAAGCACCACGGGTTATTCAGCATGGGGAAGTCAGGAAACTAGCGGTGGCAAAGTAGGATAGATTTCTGAAAACATCACGTGGTGGTGTGCATTTTAAGGTTTTCTAACAGGCCATTCCCTAGTAGGAGTGAGAAAAGCACCCCGGGGTTGTGTGAATCGCAGGGCCTGAATTAGATTAGGCAGTGAGGGGTAATGTAGGATGGAGAAAAGCAAGACGGCGTAGTGAGCATGGGGAGGTCAGGAATCATGCAGTGGCAATGTAGGATATGTTTCTGAAAAACATCGCAGGGTGGTGCGCATTTTTAGGGTTTCTAACAGGCCATTCAAAGGTAGGAGTGAGAAAAACATCACATGGTGTTGTAAATTGGAGGGCCTGAGTTAGAATACCCAGTGAGTGGCAATGTAGAATGGAGAAAAGCATCACCCCGTACCTAGCAAGGCGAGTTCAGGAAACATGGGGTGGCAATGTAGGATAGGTTTCTGGAAAACACCGTGGGTTGGTGCAAATTGTAAGGTTTTCTAAAAGGCCATTCACTAGTAGGATTGAGAAAAACATCACGTGGTGGTGTGAATCGGAGGGCCTGAATTAGCATAGGCAGTGAGTGGCAATGGAGGATGGAGAATAGCACCAAGAGGTGGTCAGCATGGGGAGGTCAGGAAACATGCGGTGGCAATGTAGTATATATTCCTGAAAAACATCGCGGTGTGCTGCTCATTGTAAGGGTTTCTAACAGGCAATTCCCTAGTAGGAGTGAGAAAAACATCACGGGGTGGTGTGAATCGGAGGGCCTGAATTATCATAGGCAGTGAGTGGCAATGTAGGATTGAGAAAAGCACCAAGAGGAGGTCACAATGGGTAGGTCAGGAAACCTGCGGTGACAATGTAGGACAGGTTTCTGAAAAACATTGCGTGGTGGTGCGAATTTTAAGGGTTTCTAACAGGACATTCACTAGTAGAAGTGAGAAAAATATCACGGAAAGGTGTAAATCGGAGGGCCGGCATTAGATTAGGCAGTGAGTGGTAATGTAGGTTGGAGAAAAGCTAGACGGAGTGATGAGCATGGGCAGTTCAGGGAACATGCATTGGCAATGTAGAATACTTTTCTGAAAACATCTCTGGGTGGTGCACATTGTAAGGCTTTCTATCAGGCCATTCACTAGTAGGAGTGAGAAAAATATCACCGGGGGCTGTGAACCCGAGGGCCTGAATTCGGATAGGCAGTGAGTGGCATTGTAGGATGGAGAAAATACCAAGGGTTGGTCAGCATGGGAATGTCAGGAAACATGCAGTGGCAAATTAGGATAGGTTTCTGAAAAACATCGTGGGTTGTTGCGAATTGTAAGGTTTTCTAAAATGCCATTCAGTAGTAGGAGTGAGAAAAACATCACGGGCTGGTGTGAATCGGAGGGCATGAATTAGCATAGGCAATGAGTGGCAATGGAGGATGGAGAATAGCACCAGGAGGTGGTCAGCATGGGGAGGTCAGGAAACATGCCGTGGCAATGTAGCATATGTTCCTGAAAAACATCGCGGTGTGGTGCGCATTGTAAGGGTTTATAACAGGCCATTCACTAGTAGAAGTGAGAAAAACATCACGGGGTGGTGTGAATCAGAGGGCCTGAATTAGGATAGGCACTTTGTGGCAATGTAGGATGCAGAAAAGCACCACGGGGTTTATAGCATGGGGAGGTCAGGAAACATGCGGTGGCAATGTATGATAGGTTTCTGAAAAAACATCATGTGGTGGTCCGCATTTTAAGGGTTTATAACAGGCCATTCCCTAGTAAGAGTGAGAAAAACATCCCGGGATGGTGTGAATCGGAGAGCCTGAATTACGATAGGCAGTGAGTGGCAATGTAGGATGCAGAAAACCACCACGGAGTGGTAAGCATAGGGAGGTAAGGAAATATGCGGTGGCCATGTAGGATAACTTTCTGAAAAACATCTCCGTGTGGTGCGCATTGTAAGGGTTTCTAACAGGCCATTCACTAGTAGGAGTGAGCAAAACATCACGGGGTGGTGTGAATCTGAGGGCTAGAATTACTTTAGACAGTGAGTGGCAATGTAGGATGAAGAAAACCACCACGGGGTATTCAGCATGGGGAGGTCAGGAAACATGCGGTGGCAATGTAGGATACATTTCTGAAAAACATCGCGTGGTGGTGCGCATGGTAAGTGTTTCTATCAGGCCATTCACTAGTAGGAGTTGAAAAACATCTCGGGGTGGTGTGAATCGGAGGGCCTGAATTCGGATAGGCTGTGAGTAGCAATGTAGGATGGAAAAAAGCACCACGGGCTTGTCAGCATGGGGAGGTCAGGAAACATGCGGTGGCAATGTAGCATAGCTTTCTGAAAAACATCACAGGGTGGTGCGTATTGTCAGGTTTTCCAACGGCCATTCACTAGTAGGAGTGAGAAAACCGTCACGGAGTGGGTTGAATCAGAGGGCCTGAATTAGCATAGGCAATGATTGCCAATGGAGGATGGAGAAAAGCACCACGGGGTGGTCGGCATATGAAGGTAAGGAAACATGCGGTGGCAATGTAGGAGATTTTCAAGAAAAGCATCGCTGCATTGTGCGCATTGTAAGGGATTCTAACAGGCCATTCACTAGTAGGAGTGCGAATAACATCACGGGGTGGTGTGAATCTGAGGGCCAGAATTAGGTTAGACAGTGAGTGGCAATGTAGGATGGAGAAAAGCACCACGGGGTATTCAGCATGGGGAGGTCAGGAAACATGCGGTGGCAATGTAGGATAGGTATCTGAAAAACATCGCTTGTGGTGCGCATTGTAAGGTTTCTATCAGACCATTCACCAGTAGGAGTGAGAAAAATATCACTGGGGGCTGTGAACCCGAGGGCCTGAATTTGGATAGGCAGTGAGTGGCATTGTAGGATGGAGAAAACACCAAGGGTTGTTCAGCATGGTGATGTCAGGAAACATGCGCTGGCAAAGTAGGATAGGTTTATGAAATACATCGCGGGTTGCTGCGCATTGTAAGGTTTTCTAACAAGCCATTCACTAGTAGGAGTGAGAAAAACATCACGGGTAGGTGTGAATCGGAGGGCCTGAATTAGCATAGGCAGTGAGTGGCAATGGAGGATAGAGAAAAGCACCACAATGTGGTCAGCATGGGGAGGTCAGGAAACAAGCGGTGGCAATGTAGGATATGTTCCTGAAAAACATCACGGTGTGGTGCACATTGTAAGGGTTTCTAACAGGCCATTCACTAGTAGGAGTGAGAAAAACATCACGGGGTGGTGTGAATCAAAGGGCCTGACATAGGATAGGAGTGAGTGGCAATGTAGGATGGAGAAAAGCACCACGGGGTGGTCAGCATGGTGAGTTCAGGAAACATGCGGTGGTAAAGTAGGATACGTTTCTGAAAATCATCGCCGGGTGGTGCGCATTGTCAGTGTTTCTAACAGGCGATTCACTAGTAGGAGTGAGAAAAACATCACGGGGTGGTGTGAATCGGAGTGCGTGAATTAGAATAGGCATTGAGTGGCAATGTAGGATGGAGAAAAGCAAGATTGTGTGGTTAGCATGGGGAGGTCAGGAAACATGCAGTTTCCGTGTAGGATAGTTTTCTGAAAAACATTTCGGGATGGTGTGCATTGTAAGGTTTTCTAACAGGCCATTCACTAGTAGGAGTGAGAAAAACATCACGGGGTTGTGTGAATCGGAGGGCCTCAATTAGAATAGGCATTGAGTGGCAATGTAGGATGGAGAAAAGCACCACGGGTAATTCAGCATGAGGAGGTTAGGAAACATGCGGTGGCAATGTGGAGACGTTTCTGAAAAACATCAAGGGGTGGTGCGCATTGTAAGGGATTCTAACAGGCCATTCACTAGTAGGAGTGAGTAAAACATCATGGGGTGGTGTGAATCGCAAGGCCTGAAATAGATTAGGCATTGAGTGTTAATGTAGGATCTAGTAAAGCAAGACGGAGCGGTGAGCATGTGGAGGTCAGGAAACATGAATTGGCAACGTAGCGTAGGTTTCTGAAAAACATCGCAGGGTGGTGCGCATTTTAAGTGTTTCTAACAGGCCATTCACTAGTAGCAGTGAGACAAACATCACGGAGTGATGTGAATATGAAGGCCTGAATTTGGATACGCAGTGAGTGGCAATGTAGGATGGAGTAAAGCACCACGGGGTGGTCAGCATGGGGAGGTCAGGAAACATGACGTGGCAATGTAGGATATGTTTCTAAAGAACATCGCGGGGTGGTGCGCATTGTAACGGTTTCTAACAGGCCATTCACTAGTAGGAGTAACAAAAACATCACGGGGTGGTGTGAATCGGAGGGCCTGAATTAGCATAGGCAGTGAGTAGCAATGTAGGATTGAGAAAAGCACCAAGAGGAGGTCAGAATGGGTAGGTCAGGAAACCTGCGGTGACAATGTAGGACAGGTTTCCGAAAAACATTGCGTGGTGGTGCGCATTTTAAGGGTTTCTAACAGGACATTCACTAGTAGAAGTGAGAAAAATATCATGGAAAGGTGTAAATCGGAGGGCCGGCATTAGATTAGGCAGTGAGTGGTAATGTAGGTTGGAGAAAAGCAAGACGGAGTGATGAGCATGGGCAGTTCAGGGCACATGCATTGGCAATGTAGAATACGTTTCTGAAAAACATCTCTGGGTGGTGCGCATTGTAAGGGTTTCTAACAGGCCATTCACTAGTAGGAGTGAGAAAAACATCACGGGGTGGTGTGAATCGGAGGGCCTGAATAACGATATGCAGTGAGTGACAATGTACGATGGAGAAAATCACCACGGGTTGGTCAGAATGAGGTTAGGAAACATGCTGTGGCAATCTAGGATAGGTTTCTAAAAAACATCGCAGTGTAGTGCGCATTGTAGGGGTTTCTAAAAGGCCATTCCCTAGTAGGAGTGAGAAAAACATCATAGGGTGGTGGGAATCGGGGGGCCTGTATTAGGATAGGCAGACAGTGGCAATGTAGGATGGAGAAAACCACCATTGAGTGTCAGCATGATGAGGTCAGGAAACATGCGGTGGCATTGTAGCATAGGTTTCTAATAAAGATCGCGGTGTGGTTCGCATGGTAAGGGTTTCTAACAGGCCATTCACTAGAAGGAGTGAGACAAACATCATGGGGTGGTGTGAATCAGAGAGACTTAATTAGATTAGGCAGTGAGTGGCAATGTAGGATCAAGAAAAGCAAGATGGGGTGGTGATCATGGGGAGGTCAGGAACATGCTGTGGCAATGTAGGATAGTTTTCTGAAAAACATCGCGTGGTGGTGCGCATTGTAATGGTTTCTAAGAGGCCATTCACTAGTAGGAGTGAGAAAAACATCACGAGGTGGTGTGAATCGGAGGACCTGAATTAGGATAGACAGTGAGTGGCAATGTAGGATGGAGAAAAGCACCATGGGGTGGTCAGCATGGTGAGGTGACATGCGGTGGTTAAGTAGGATACGTTTCTGAAAAACATCGTGGGGTGGTGCACATTGTAAGGGTTTCTAACAGGCGATTCACTAGTAGGAGTGAGGCAATCATCATGGGGTGGTGTGAATCGGAGGGCCTGAATTAGAATAGGCAGGGAGTGACAATTTGGGATAGAAAAGCAAGACGGGGTAGTCAGCATATTGAGGTCAGGAAACATGCAGTGGCAATGTAGGATAGGTTTCTGAAAAACATCGCGGGGTGGTGTGCATTGTAAGGGTTTCTAACAGGCCATTCACTAGTAGGATTGAGAAAAACATCATGGGGTGGTGTGAATGGCAGGGCCTGAATTAGGATAGGCAGTCAGTGGCAATGTAGGATGGAGAAAAGCAAAACTGGTTATTCAGCATGAGGAGGTCAGGAAACTTGCGGTGGCAATTTAGGATAGGTTTCTGAAAAACATCGCGGGGTGGTGTGCATTGTAAGGGTTTGTAACAGGCCATTCACTAGTAAGTGTGAGAAAAACATCACAGGGGGGTGTGAATCGGAGGGCCTGAATTCGGATAGGCACTGAGTGGCAATGTAGGATGGAGAAAAGAACCAAGGTGTGATCAGCATGGGGAGGTCAGGAAACATGCGGTGGCAATGTAAGATAGGATTCTGAAAAACATCATGTGGCGGTGCGCATTTAAAGGGTTTCTAACAGGCCATTACCTAGTAGGAGTGAGAAAAACATCCCGGGGTGGTGTGAATCAGAGGGCCTGAATTAGATTAGGCAGTGAGTGGTAATGTAGGATGGAGAAAAGCAAGACGGCGTGGTGAGCATGGGGAGGTCAGGAATCATGCAGTGGCAATGTAGGATAGGTTTCTGAAAAACATCGCAGGGTGGTGCGCATTATAAAGGTTTCTAACGGGCCATACAAAGGTATGAGTGAGAAAAACATCACACGGAGGTGTGAATTGGAAGGCCTGAGTTAGAATACCCAGTGAGAGGCAATGTAGGACGGAGAAAAACACCAAGGGCTAGTCGGCATTCGGAGCTCAGGAAACATGCGGTGGCAATGTAGGATAGCTTTCTGAAAAACATCGTGGAGTGGTGCGCATTGTATGGTTTTCTAACAGGCCATTCACTAGTAGGAGTGAGAAAAACATCATGGGGTGGTGTGAATCGCAAGGCCTGAAATAGATTAGGCATTGAGTGTTAATGCAGGATCTAGCAAAGCAAGCCGGGGCGGTGAGCATGGGGAAGTCAGGAAACATGAATTGGCAACGTAGGGTAGGTTTCTGAAAAACATCGCAGGGTGGTGCACATTGTAAGCGTTTCTAACAGGCCATTCACTAGTAGCAGTGAGACAAACATCACGGAGTGATGTGAATATGAAGGCCTGAATTAGGATATGCAGTGAGAGGCAATATAGGATGGAGTAAAGCATCACGGGGTGGTCAGCATGGGGAGGTCAGAAAACATGACGTGGCAATGTAGAATACGTTTCTGAAAAACATCTCTGGGTGGTGCGCATTGTAAGGGATTCTAACAGGCCATTCACTAGTAGGAGTGAGAAAAACATCACGGGGTGGTGTGAATCGGAGGGCCTGAATAACGATAGGCAGTGAGTGACAATGTACGATGGAGAAAATCACCACGGGTTGGTCAGAATGAGGTTAGGAAACATGCTGTGGCAATCTAGGATAGGTTTCTAAAAAACATCGCAGGGTAGTGCGCATTGTAGGGGTTTCTAAAAGGCCATTCCCTAGTAGGAGTGAGAAAAACATCATAGGGTGGTGGGAATCGGGGGGCCTGTATTAGGATGGGCAGAGAGTGGCAATGTAGGATGGAGAAAACCACCATTGAGTGTCAGCATGATGAGGTCAGGAAACATGCGGTGGCATTGTAGCATAGGTTTCTAATAAAGATCGCAGTGTGGTCCGCATTGTAAGCGTTTCTAACAGGCCATTCACTAGAAGGAGTGAGACAAACATCACGGGGTGGTGTGAATCGGAGAGACTTAATTAGATTAGGCAGTGAGTGGCAATGTAGCATCAAGCAAAGCAAGATGGGGTGGTGATCATGGGGAGGTCAGGAAACATGCTGTGGCAATGTAGGATAGGTTTCTGAAAAACATCGCATGGTGGTGCACATTGTAAGGGTTTCTAACAGGCCATTCACTAGTAGGAGTGAGTAAAACATCATGGGGTGGTGTGAATCGCAAGGCCTGAAATAGATTAGGCATTGAGTGTTAATGTAGGATCTAGTAAAGCAAGACGGAGCGGTGAGCATGTGGAGGTCAGGAAACATGAATTGGCAACGTAGCGTAGGTTTCTGAAAAACATCGCAGGGTGGTGCGCATTTTAAGTGTTTCTAACAGGCCATTCACTAGTAGCAGTGAGACAAACATCACGGAGTGATGTGAATATGAAGGCCTGAATTTGGATATGCAGTGAGTGGCAATGTAGGATGGAGTAAAGCACCACGGGGTGGTCAGCATGGGGAGGTCAGGAAACATGACGTGGCAATGTAGGATATGTTTCTAAAGAACATCGCGGGGTGGTGCGCATTGTAACGGTTTCTAACAGGCCATTCACTAGTAGGAGTAACAAAAACATCACGGGGTGGTGTGAATCGGAGGGCCTGAATTAGCATAGGCAGTGAGTAGCAATGTAGGATTGAGAAAAGCACCAAGAGGAGGTCAGAATGGGTAGGTCAGGAAACCTGCGGTGACAATGTAGGACAGGTTTCCGAAAAACATTGCGTGGTGGTGCGCATTTTAAGGGTTTCTAACAGGACATTCACTAGTAGAAGTGAGAAAAATATCACGGAAAGGTGTAAATCGGAGGGCCGGCATTAGATTAGGCAGTGAGTGGTAATGTAGGTTGGAGAAAAGCAAGACGGAGTGATGAGCATGGGCAGTTCAGGGCACATGCATTGGCAATGTAGAATACGTTTCTGAAAAACATCTCTGGGTGGTGCGCATTGTAAGGGTTTCTAACAGGCCATTCACTAGTAGGAGTGAGAAAAACATCACGGGGTGGTGTGAATCGGAGGGCCTGAATAACGATATGCAGTGAGTGACAATGTACGATGGAGAAAATCACCACGGGTTGGTCAGAATGAGGTTAGGAAACATGCTGTGGCAATCTAGGATAGGTTTCTAAAAAACATCGCAGTGTAGTGCGCATTGTAGGGGTTTCTAAAAGGCCATTCCCTAGTAGGAGTGAGAAAAACATCATAGGGTGGTGGGAATCGGGGGGCCTGTATTAGGATAGGCAGACAGTGGCAATGTAGGATGGAGAAAACCACCATTGAGTGTCAGCATGATGAGGTCAGGAAACATGCGGTGGCATTGTAGCATAGGTTTCTAATAAAGATCGCGGTGTGGTTCGCATGGTAAGGGTTTCTAACAGGCCATTCACTAGAAGGAGTGAGACAAACATCATGGGGTGGTGTGAATCAGAGAGACTTAATTAGATTAGGCAGTGAGTGGCAATGTAGGATCAAGAAAAGCAAGATGGGGTGGTGATCATGGGGAGGTCAGGAACATGCTGTGGCAATGTAGGATAGTTTTCTGAAAAACATCGCGTGGTGGTGCGCATTGTAATGGTTTCTAAGAGGCCATTCACTAGTAGGAGTGAGAAAAACATCACGAGGTGGTGTGAATCGGAGGACCTGAATTAGGATAGACAGTGAGTGGCAATGTAGGATGGAGAAAAGCACCATGGGGTGGTCAGCATGGTGAGGTGACATGCGGTGGTTAAGTAGGATACGTTTCTGAAAAACATCGTGGGGTGGTGCACATTGTAAGGGTTTCTAACAGGCGATTCACTAGTAGGAGTGAGGCAATCATCATGGGGTGGTGTGAATCGGAGGGCCTGAATTAGAATAGGCAGGGAGTGACAATTTGGGATAGAAAAGCAAGACGGGGTAGTCAGCATATTGAGGTCAGGAAACATGCAGTGGCAATGTAGGATAGGTTTCTGAAAAACATCGCGGGGTGGTGTGCATTGTAAGGGTTTCTAACAGGCCATTCACTAGTAGGATTGAGAAAAACATCATGGGGTGGTGTGAATGGCAGGGCCTGAATTAGGATAGGCAGTCAGTGGCAATGTAGGATGGAGAAAAGCAAAACTGGTTATTCAGCATGAGGAGGTCAGGAAACTTGCGGTGGCAATTTAGGATAGGTTTCTGAAAAACATCGCGGGGTGGTGTGCATTGTAAGGGTTTGTAACAGGCCATTCACTAGTAAGTGTGAGAAAAACATCACAGGGGGGTGTGAATCGGAGGGCCTGAATTCGGATAGGCACTGAGTGGCAATGTAGGATGGAGAAAAGAACCAAGGTGTGATCAGCATGGGGAGGTCAGGAAACATGCGGTGGCAATGTAAGATAGGATTCTGAAAAACATCATGTGGCGGTGCGCATTTAAAGGGTTTCTAACAGGCCATTACCTAGTAGGAGTGAGAAAAACATCCCGGGGTGGTGTGAATCAGAGGGCCTGAATTAGATTAGGCAGTGAGTGGTAATGTAGGATGGAGAAAAGCAAGACGGCGTGGTGAGCATGGGGAGGTCAGGAATCATGCAGTGGCAATGTAGGATAGGTTTCTGAAAAACATCGCAGGGTGGTGCGCATTATAAAGGTTTCTAACGGGCCATACAAAGGTATGAGTGAGAAAAACATCACACGGAGGTGTGAATTGGAAGGCCTGAGTTAGAATACCCAGTGAGAGGCAATGTAGGACGGAGAAAAACACCAAGGGCTAGTCGGCATTCGGAGCTCAGGAAACATGCGGTGGCAATGTAGGATAGCTTTCTGAAAAACATCGTGGAGTGGTGCGCATTGTATGGTTTTCTAACAGGCCATTCACTAGTAGGAGTGAGAAAAACATCATGGGGTGGTGTGAATCGCAAGGCCTGAAATAGATTAGGCATTGAGTGTTAATGCAGGATCTAGCAAAGCAAGCCGGGGCGGTGAGCATGGGGAAGTCAGGAAACATGAATTGGCAACGTAGGGTAGGTTTCTGAAAAACATCGCAGGGTGGTGCACATTGTAAGCGTTTCTAACAGGCCATTCACTAGTAGCAGTGAGACAAACATCACGGAGTGATGTGAATATGAAGGCCTGAATTAGGATATGCAGTGAGAGGCAATATAGGATGGAGTAAAGCATCACGGGGTGGTCAGCATGGGGAGGTCAGAAAACATGACGTGGCAATGTAGAATACGTTTCTGAAAAACATCTCTGGGTGGTGCGCATTGTAAGGGATTCTAACAGGCCATTCACTAGTAGGAGTGAGAAAAACATCACGGGGTGGTGTGAATCGGAGGGCCTGAATAACGATAGGCAGTGAGTGACAATGTACGATGGAGAAAATCACCACGGGTTGGTCAGAATGAGGTTAGGAAACATGCTGTGGCAATCTAGGATAGGTTTCTAAAAAACATCGCAGGGTAGTGCGCATTGTAGGGGTATCTAAAAGGCCATTCCCTAGTAGGAGTGAGAAAAACATCATAGGGTGGTGGGAATCGGGGGGCCTGTATTAGGATGGGCAGAGAGTGGCAATGTAGGATGGAGAAAACCACCATTGAGTGTCAGCATGATGAGGTCAGGAAACATGCGGTGGCATTGTAGCATAGGTTTCTAATAAAGATCGCAGTGTGGTCCGCATTGTAAGCGTTTCTAACAGGCCATTCACTAGAAGGAGTGAGACAAACATCACGGGGTGGTGTGAATCGGAGAGACTTAATTAGATTAGGCAGTGAGTGGCAATGTAGCATCAAGCAAAGCAAGATGGGGTGGTGATCATGGGGAGGTCAGGAAACATGCTGTGGCAATGTAGGATAGGTTTCTGAAAAACATCGCATGGTGGTGCACATTGTAAGGGTTTCTAACAGGCCATTCACTAGTAGGAGTGAGTAAAACATCATGGGGTGGTGTGAATCGCAAGGCCTGAAATAGATTAGGCATTGAGTGTTAATGTAGGATCTAGTAAAGCAAGACGGAGCGGTGAGCATGTGGAGGTCAGGAAACATGAATTGGCAACGTAGCGTAGGTTTCTGAAAAACATCGCAGGGTGGTGCGCATTTTAAGTGTTTCTAACAGGCCATTCACTAGTAGCAGTGAGACAAACATCACGGAGTGATGTGAATATGAAGGCCTGAATTTGGATACGCAGTGAGTGGCAATGTAGGATGGAGTAAAGCACCACGGGGTGGTCAGCATGGGGAGGTCAGGAAACATGACGTGGCAATGTAGGATATGTTTCTAAAGAACATCGCGGGGTGGTGCGCATTGTAACGGTTTCTAACAGGCCATTCACTAGTAGGAGTAACAAAAACATCACGGGGTGGTGTGAATCGGAGGGCCTGAATTAGCATAGGCAGTGAGTAGCAATGTAGGATTGAGAAAAGCACCAAGAGGAGGTCAGAATGGGTAGGTCAGGAAACCTGCGGTGACAATGTAGGACAGGTTTCCGAAAAACATTGCGTGGTGGTGCGCATTTTAAGGGTTTCTAACAGGACATTCACTAGTAGAAGTGAGAAAAATATCACGGAAAGGTGTAAATCGGAGGGCCGGCATTAGATTAGGCAGTGAGTGGTAATGTAGGTTGGAGAAAAGCAAGACGGAGTGATGAGCATGGGCAGTTCAGGGAACATGCATTGGCAATGTAGAATACGTTTCTGAAAAACATCTCTGGGTGGTGCGCATTGTAAGGGTTTCTAACAGGCCATTCACTAGTAGGAGTGAGAAAAACATCACGGGGTGGTGTGAATCGGAGGGCCTGAATAACGATAGGCAGTGAGTGACAATGTACGATGGAGAAAATCACCACGGGTTGGTCAGAATGAGGTTAGGAAACATGCTGTGGCAATCTAGGATAGGTTTCTAAAAAACATCGCAGGGTAGTGCGCATTGTAGGGGTTTCTAAAAGGCCATTCCCTAGTAGGAGTGAGAAAAACATCATAGGGTGGTGGGAATCGGGGGGCCTGTATTAGGATGGGCAGAGAGTGGCAATGTAGGATGGAGAAAACCACCATTGAGTGTCAGCATGATGAGGTCAGGAAACATGCGGTGGCATTGTAGCATAGGTTTCTAATAAAGATCGCAGTGTGGTCCGCATTGTAAGCGTTTCTAACAGGCCATTCACTAGAAGGAGTGAGACAAACATCACGGGGTGGTGTGAATCGGAGAGACTTAATTAGATTAGGCAGTGAGTGGCAATGTAGCATCAAGCAAAGCAAGATGGGGTGGTGATCATGGGGAGGTCAGGAAACATGCTGTGGCAATGTAGGATAGGTTTCTGAAAAACATCGCATGGTGGTGCACATTGTAAGGGTTTCTAACAGGCCATTCACTAGTAGGAGTGAGTAAAACATCATGGGGTGGTGTGAATCGCAAGGCCTGAAATAGATTAGGCATTGAGTGTTAATGTAGGATCTAGTAAAGCAAGACGGAGCGGTGAGCATGTGGAGGTCAGGAAACATGAATTGGCAACGTAGCGTAGGTTTCTGAAAAACATCGCAGGGTGGTGCGCATTTTAAGTGTTTCTAACAGGCCATTCACTAGTAGCAGTGAGACAAACATCACGGAGTGATGTGAATATGAAGGCCTGAATTTGGATACGCAGTGAGTGGCAATGTAGGATGGAGTAAAGCACCACGGGGTGGTCAGCATGGGGAGGTCAGGAAACATGACGTGGCAATGTAGGATATTTTTCTAAAGAACATCGCGGGGTGGTGCGCATTGTAACGGTTTCTAACAGGCCATTCACTAGTAGGAGTAACAAAAACATCACGGGGTGGTGTGAATCGGAGGGCCTGAATTAGCATAGGCAGTGAGTAGCAATGTAGGATTGAGAAAAGCACCAAGAGGAGGTCAGAATGGGTAGGTCAGGAAACCTGCGGTGACAATGTAGGACAGGTTTCCGAAAAACATTGCGTGGTGGTGCGCATTTTAAGGGTTTCTAACAGGACATTCACTAGTAGAAGTGAGAAAAATATCACGGAAAGGTGTAAATCGGAGGGCCGGCATTAGATTAGGCAGTGAGTGGTAATGTAGGTTGGAGAAAAGCAAGACGGAGTGATGAGCATGGGCAGTTCAGGGAACATGCATTGGCAATGTAGAATACGTTTCTGAAAAACATCTCTGGGTGGTGCGCATTGTAAGGGTTTCTAACAGGCCATTCACTAGTAGGAGTGAGAAAAACATCACGGGGTGGTGTGAATCGGAGGGCCTGAATAACGATATGCAGTGAGTGACAATGTACGATGGAGAAAATCACCACGGGTTGGTCAGAATGAGGTTAGGAAACATGCTGTGGCAATCTAGGATAGGTTTCTAAAAAACATCGCAGTGTAGTGCGCATTGTAGGGGTTTCTAAAAGGCCATTCCCTAGTAGGAGTGAGAAAAACATCATAGGGTGGTGGGAATCGGGGGGCCTGTATTAGGATAGGCAGACAGTGGCAATGTAGGATGGAGAAAACCACCATTGAGTGTCAGCATGATGAGGTCAGGAAACATGCGGTGGCATTGTAGCATAGGTTTCTAATAAAGATCGCGGTGTGGTTCGCATGGTAAGGGTTTCTAACAGGCCATTCACTAGAAGGAGTGAGACAAACATCATGGGGTGGTGTGAATCAGAGAGACTTAATTAGATTAGGCAGTGAGTGGCAATGTAGGATCAAGAAAAGCAAGATGGGGTGGTGATCATGGGGAGGTCAGGAACATGCTGTGGCAATGTAGGATAGTTTTCTGAAAAACATCGCGTGGTGGTGCGCATTGTAATGGTTTCTAAGAGGCCATTCACTAGTAGGAGTGAGAAAAACATCACGAGGTGGTGTGAATCGGAGGACCTGAATTAGGATAGACAGTGAGTGGCAATGTAGGATGGAGAAAAGCACCATGGGGTGGTCAGCATGGTGAGGTGACATGCGGTGGTTAAGTAGGATACGTTTCTGAAAAACATCGTGGGGTGGTGCACATTGTAAGGGTTTCTAACAGGCGATTCACTAGTAGGAGTGAGGCAATCATCATGGGGTGGTGTGAATCGGAG
Organism: Cavia porcellus; assembly: GCF_034190915.1. Taxonomy (NCBI): domain Eukaryota; kingdom Metazoa; phylum Chordata; class Mammalia; order Rodentia; family Caviidae; genus Cavia; species Cavia porcellus. The sequence goes on from NW_026947518.1 coordinate 9,701,783, forward strand.
GGCCTGAATTAGAATAGGCAGGGAGTGACAATTTGGGATAGAAAAGCAAGACGGGGTAGTCAGCATATTGAGGTCAGGAAACATGCAGTGGCAATGTAGGATAGGTTTCTGAAAAACATCGCGGGGTGGTGTGCATTGTAAGGGTTTCTAACAGGCCATTCACTAGTAGGATTGAGAAAAACATCATGGGGTGGTGTGAATGGCAGGGCCTGAATTAGGATAGGCAGTCAGTGGCAATGTAGGATGGAGAAAAGCAAAACTGGTTATTCAGCATGAGGAGGTCAGGAAACTTGCGGTGGCAATTTAGGATAGGTTTCTGAAAAACATCGCGGGGTGGTGTGCATTGTAAGGGTTTGTAACAGGCCATTCACTAGTAAGTGTGAGAAAAACATCACAGGGGGGTGTGAATCGGAGGGCCTGAATTCGGATAGGCACTGAGTGGCAATGTAGGATGGAGAAAAGAACCAAGGTGTGATCAGCATGGGGAGGTCAGGAAACATGCGGTGGCAATGTAAGATAGGATTCTGAAAAACATCATGTGGCGGTGCGCATTTAAAGGGTTTCTAACAGGCCATTACCTAGTAGGAGTGAGAAAAACATCCCGGGGTGGTGTGAATCAGAGGGCCTGAATTAGATTAGGCAGTGAGTGGTAATGTAGGATGGAGAAAAGCAAGACGGCGTGGTGAGCATGGGGAGGTCAGGAATCATGCAGTGGCAATGTAGGATAGGTTTCTGAAAAACATCGCAGGGTGGTGCGCATTATAAAGGTTTCTAACGGGCCATACAAAGGTATGAGTGAGAAAAACATCACACGGAGGTGTGAATTGGAAGGCCTGAGTTAGAATACCCAATGAGAGGCAATGTAGGACGGAGAAAAACACCAAGGGCTAGTCGGCATTCGGAGCTCAGGAAACATGCGGTGGCAATGTAGGATAGCTTTCTGAAAAACATCGTGGAGTGGTGCGCATTGTATGGTTTTCTAACAGGCCATTCACTAGTAGGAGTGAGAAAAACATCATGGGGTGGTGTGAATCGCAAGGCCTGAAATAGATTAGGCATTGAGTGTTAATGCAGGATCTAGCAAAGCAAGCCGGGGCGGTGAGCATGGGGAAGTCAGGAAACATGAATTGGCAACGTAGGGTAGGTTTCTGAAAAACATCGCAGGGTGGTGCACATTGTAAGCGTTTCTAACAGGCCATTCACTAGTAGCAGTGAGACAAACATCACGGAGTGATGTGAATATGAAGGCCTGAATTAGGATATGCAGTGAGAGGCAATATAGGATGGAGTAAAGCATCACAGGGTGGTCAGCATGGGGAGGTCAGAAAACATGACGTGGCAATGTAGAATACGTTTCTGAAAAACATCTCTGGGTGGTGCGCATTGTAAGGGATTCTAACAGGCCATTCACTAGTAGGAGTGAGAAAAACATCACGGGGTGGTGTGAATCGGAGGGCCTGAATAACGATAGGCAGTGAGTGACAATGTACGATGGAGAAAATCACCAGGGGTTGGTCAGAATGAGGTTAGGAAACATGCTGTGGCAATCTAGGATAGGTTTCTAAAAAACATCGCAGGGTAGTGCGCATTGTAGGGGTTTCTAAAAGGCCATTCCCTAGTAGGAGTGAGAAAAACATCATAGGGTGGTGGGAATCGGGGGGCCTGTATTAGGATGGGCAGAGAGTGGCAATGTAGGATGGAGAAAACCACCATTGAGTGTCAGCATGATGAGGTCAGGAAACATGCGGTGGCATTGTAGCATAGGTTTCTAATAAAGATCGCAGTGTGGTCCGCATTGTAAGCGTTTCTAACAGGCCATTCACTAGAAGGAGTGAGACAAACATCACGGGGTGGTGTGAATCGGAGAGACTTAATTAGATTAGGCAGTGAGTGGCAATGTAGCATCAAGCAAAGCAAGATGGGGTGGTGATCATGGGGAGGTCAGGAAACATGCTGTGGCAATGTAGGATAGGTTTCTGAAAAACATCACATGGTGGTGCACATTGTAAGGGTTTCTAACAGGCCATTCACTAGTAGGAGTGAGAAAAACATCACGGGGTGGTGTGAATCGGAGGACCTGAATTAGGATAGGCAGTGAGTGGCAATGTAGGATGGAGAAAAGCACCATGGGGTGGTCAGCATGGTGAGGTCAGGAAACATGCGGTGGTAAAATAGGATACATTTCTGAAAAACATCGTGGGGTGGTGCGCATTGTAAGGGTTTCTAACATGCGATTCACTAGTAGGAGTGAGGAAAACATCACAGGGTGGTGTGAATCGGAAGGCCTGAATTAGAATACGCAGGGAGTGACAATTTAGGATGGAGAAAAGCAACACGGGGTAGTCAGCATAGGGAGGCAAGGAAACATGCAGTGGCAATGTAGGATAGGATTCTGAAAAACATTGCGGGGTGGTGTGCATTGTAAGGGTTTCTAACAGGCCATTCACTAGTAGGAGTGAGAAAAATATCACGGGGTGGTGTGAATCGGAGGGCCTGAATTAGGATAGGCAGTCAGTGGCAATGTAGGATGGAGAAAAGCAAAACGGGTTATTCAGCATGAGGAGGTCAGGAAACATGCAGTGGCAATGTAGGATAGGTTTCTGAAAAACATCGCGAGGTGGTGTGCATTGTAAGGGTTTGTAACAGGCCATTCACTAGTAGGTATGAGAAAAACATCACATGGGGGTGTGAATTGGAGGGCCTGAATTCGGATAGGCACTGAGTGGCAATGTAGGATGGAGAAAAGCACCAAGGGGTGGTCAGCATTCGGAGCTCAAGAAACATGCGGTGGCAATGTAGGATAGCTTTCTGAAAAACATCGTGGAGTGGTGCGCATTGTATGGTTTTCAAACAGGCCATTCACTAGTAGGAGTGAGAAAAACATGACGGGGTGGTGTGAAATAGAGGGCCAGAATGAGCATAGGCAGTGTGTGGCAATGTAGGTTGGAGAAAAGCATCATCCCGTACTTAGCAAGGCGAGGTCAGGAAACATGCTGTGGCAATGTAGGACAGGTTTCTGAAAAACATCGCAGGGTTGTGCGCATTGTCAGCGTTTCTAACAGGTCATTGACAAGTAGGAGTGAGGAAAACATCACGAGGTCGTGTGAATCGGAGGGCCTGAATTACGATAGGCAGTGAGTGGCAATGTAGGATGCAGAAAATTACCACAGGGTGGTTACATGTGGAGTTAAGGAAATATGCGGTGGCCATGTAGGACAACTTTCTGAAAAACATTGCGAGGTGGTGCGCATTGTAAGGGTTTCTAACAGGCCATTAACTAATAAGAGTCAGGAAAACATCACGGGGTTGAGTGAATGGGAGAGGCTGAATTCGATAGGCTGTGAGTGGCATGTAGTTTGTACAAAAGCACCACGGGGTATTCAGCATGGGAGGTCAGGAACCATGCGGTGGCAATGTAGGATAGGTTTCTGAAAAACATCGCAGGGTGGTGCGCATTGTAAGGGTTTTTAACTGGCCATTCAAAGTTAGGAGTGAGAAAAACATCACAGGGTGGTGTGAATCAGAGGGCCTGAGTTAGAATAGCCAGTGAGGGGCAATGTAGGATGGGGAAAAGCACCAAGGGGTGGTCAGCATTCGGAGGTCAGAAATCATGCGGTGGCAATGTAGGATAGCTCTCTGAAAAACATTGCGGGGTGGTGCGCATTGTAAGGGTTTCTAACAGGCCATTCACTAGTAGGAGTTAGAAAAACATCACGGGGTGGTGTGAATCTTATGACCTGAATTAGGATAGGCAGTTAGTGGCAATGGAGAATGGAGAAAAGTACCACGGGTTGGTCACCATGGTTAGGTCAGGAAACATGCGGTGGCAATGTAGGATAGGTTTCTGAAAAAGATCGCGTGGTGGTGCGCATTTTATGGTTTTCTAACAGGCCATTCACTAGTCGGAGTGAGAAAAACATCACGGGGTGGTGTTAAATAGAGGGCCAGAATTAGCATAGGCAGTGAGTGGCAATGTAGGATGGAGGAAAGCATCACACCGTACTTAGCAAGGCGAGGTCAGGAAACATGTGGTGGCAATGTAGGATAGGTTTCTGAACAACATTGCGCGGTGGTGCGCATTGTAAGGGTTTCTAACAGGCCATTCACTAGTAGAAGTGAGAAAAACATCACGGGGTGGTGTGAATCCGAGGGCCTGAATTAGGATAGGCTCTGAGTGGGAATGTAGGATGGAGAAAAGCACCACGGGGTATTCAGCATGGGGAGTTCAGGAAACATGCGGTGGCAAAGTAGGATAGGTTTCTGAAAAACATTGCAGGGCGGTGTGCATTGTAAGGGTTTCTAACAGGCCATTCAAAGGTAGGAGTGAGAAAAACATCACAGTGTGGTGTGAATCGGAACGCCTGAGTTAGAATAGCCAGTGAGTGGCAATGTAGGATGGAGAAATGCACCAAGGGGTGGTCAAAATTCGGAGGTCAGGAAACATGCGGTGGCAATGTATGACAGCTTTCTGAAAAACATCGCGGAGTGGTGCGCATTGTATGGTTTTCTAACTTGCCATTCACTAGTAGGGTGAGAAAAACATCACGGGGTGGTGTTAACTAGAGGGCCATAATTAGCATAGGCAGTGAGTGGCAATGTAGGATGGAGGAAAGCATCACCCCTTACTTAGCAAGACGAGGCCAGGAAACATGCGGTGGCAATGTAGGATAGGTTTCTGAAAAACATCGCTTGGTGGTGCGCATTGTAAGGTTTTTCTAACAGGTCATTCACAAGTAGGAGTGAGAAAAACATCATGGGGTTGTATGAATCGGAGGGCCCAAATTACGATAGGCAGTGAGGGGCAATGTAGGATGCAGAAAACCACCACGGGGTGGTAAGCATGGGGGGGTAAGGAAATATGCGGTTGCCATGTAGGATAACTTTCTAAAAAACATCTCGGTGTAGTGCGCATTGTAAAGGTTTCTAACAGGCCATTCACTAGTAGGCTTGAGAAAAACATCTCGGTGTGGTGTGAATCGAAGTGCCTGAATTCGGATAGGCAGTGAGTGGCAATGTAGGATGGAGAAAAGCACCACGGGGTTGTCAGCATGGTGAGGGCAGGAAACATGCGGTGGCAATGTAGGATAGGTTTCTGAAAAGCATTGCAGGGTGGTGCACATTGTAAGGGTTTCTAACAGGCCATTCAAAGGTACGAGTGAGAAAAACATCACAAGGTGGTGTGAATGGGAGGCGCTAAGTTAGTATAGCCAGTGAGTGGCAATGTAGGATGGAGAAAAGCACCAAGGGGTAATCAACATTCGAATGTCAGGAAATATGCGCTGGCAATGTAGGATACCTTTCTGAAAATCATCGCGTAGTGGTGCGCTTTGTATGGTTTTCTAACTAGCCATTCACTAGTAGGAGTGAGAAAAACATCACGGGGTGGTGTGAACTAGAGGGCCATAATTAGCATAGGCAGTGAGTGGCAATGTTGGATGGAGGAAAGCATCGCCCCTTACTTAGAAAGGCGAGGTCAGGAAACATGCGGTGGCAATGTAGGATAGGTTTCTGAAAAACATCGCAGGGTGGTGCGCATTGTAAGGGTTTCTAACAGGTCATTCACAAGTAGGAGTGAGAAAAATATCACGGGGTGGTGTGAATCGGAGGGCCCGAATTACGATAGGCAGTGAGGGGCAATGTATGAAGCAGAAAACCACCACGGGGTGGTAAGCATGGGGAGGTAAGGAAGTATGCGGTGGCCATGTAGGATAACTTTCTAAAAAACATCTCGTTGTCATGTGCATTGTAAGGGTTTCTAATAGGCCATTCACTAGTAGGAGTGAGAAAAACATCTCGGTGTGGTGTGAATCGTAGTGCCTGAATTCGAATATGCAGTGAGTGGCAATGCAGGATGGAGAAAAGCCCCACGGGGTTGTCAGCATGGGGAGGGCAGGAAACATGCTGTGGCAATGTAGGATAGGTTTCTGAAAAACTTCGCGGTGTCGTGTGCATTGTCAGGTTTTCCAAAAGGCCATTCACTAGTAGGAGTGAGAAAAACATCACGGGGTGGGTTGAATCAGATGGCCTGAATTAGCATAGGATGTGATTGGCAATGGAGGATGGAGAAAGGCACCACGGGGTGGTCGGCATTGAGAGGTAAGGAAACATGCGGTGGCAATTTAGAATATTTTCCTGAAAAACATCGCTGCATGGTGTGTATGTAAGGGTTTCTAACAGGCCATTCACTAGTAGGAGTGAGAAAAACATCACGGGGTGGTGTGAATCGGAGGGCCTCAATTATAATAGGCATTGAGTGGCAATGTAGGATGGAGAAAAGCACCACGGATTATTCAGCATGAGGATTTTAGGAAACATGCGGTGGCAATATACGATAGGTTTCTGAAAAACATCGCGGGGTGGTGCGCATTGTAAGGTTTTCTAAAAGTCCATTCAATAGTAGAGGTGAGAAAATCATCACGGGGTGGTGTGAATCGGAAAGCCTGAATTAGGATAGGTGGTGAGTGGCAATGTAGGTTGGAGAAAAGCACCAAGGGGTGGTCAGCATGGGGAAGTCAGGAAACATGCGGTGGCAATGTAGCATAGGTTTGTGAAAAACATAGCGGGGTGGTCACATTGTAAGTGTTTCTAACAGGCCATTCACTAGTAGGAGTGAGAAAACCATCACTGGGTTGTGTGAATCGGAAAGCCTGAATTAGTACAGGCAGTGAGAGGCAATGTGGAATGGAGAAAAGCACCACTGGGTGGTCAGCATGGGGAGGTCAGGAAACATGCGGTGGCAATGTAGTATAGGTTTCAGAAAAACATCGCGGTGTGGTGCACATTGTAATGGTTTCTAACAGGACATTCACTAGTAAGAGTGACAAAAACATCATGGGGTGGTGTGAATCGGAGGGCCTGAAATAGATTAGGCAGTGAGTGGTAATGTAGGATGGAGAAAAGCAAGATGGGGCGGTGAGCATGGGCAGGTCAGGAAACATGAAGTGGCAATATTGGATAGGTTTCTGAAAAACATTGCGGGGTGATTCGCATCGTATGGGTTTTTAACAGGCAATTCAGTAGTAGGTGTGACAAAAACATCACAGGGGGGTGTGAATCGGAGGACCTGAATTAGATTAGGCAGTGAGTGGTAATGTAGGATGAAGAAAAGCAAGACGGCATTGTGAGCATTGGGAGGTCAGGAAAGATGAAGTGGCAATGTAGGATAGGTTTCTGAAAAACATCTAGGGGTGGTGCGCATTGCAATGGTTTCTAGCAGGCCATTCACAAGTAGGAGTGAGAAAAACATCACAGGGTGGTGTGAATCGGAGGGCCTGAGTTAGAATAGCCAGTGAGTTCAATGTAGGATGGAGAAAAAGCACCAAGGGGTGCTCAGCATTGGGAGGTCAGGATTCATGCGGTGGCAATGTAGGATAGGTTTCTGTAAAACATTGCGTGGTGGTGCGCATTGTAATGGTTTCTAACACGCCATTCACAAGTAGGAGTGAGAAAAACATCACGGGGTGGTGTGAATCGGAGGGACTGAATTAGGATAGGCAGTGAGTGGCAATGTAGGATGGAAAAAAGCACCACAGGGTGGTTCGCATGGGGAAGTCAGGAAACATGCGGTGGCAATGTATGATAGGTTTTTGAAAAACATCGTAGGGTGGTGCGGATTGTAACGTTTCTAACAGGCCATTCACTAGTATGAGTGAGAAAAACATCACAGGGTGGTGTGAATTGGAAGGCCTGAATTAGGATAGGCACTGAGTGGCAATGAACGATGGAGAAAAACACCACAGGGTATTCAGCATGGGAAGGTCAGGAAACATGCGGTGGCAATGGAGGATAGGTTACTGAAAAATATCGCGGGGTGGTGCGCATGGTAAGGGTTTCTAACAGGCCATTAACTAGTAGGAATAAGATAAAACATCACGGTGTGGTGTGAATCGGAGGGCCGGCATTAGATTAGGCAGTGAATGGTAATGTAGGATGGAGAAAAGTAAGACTGCGTGTTGAGCATGGGGAGTTCAAGAAACATGCATTGGGAATGTAGAATAGGTTTCTGAAAAACATCGTGGGGTGGTGCGCATTGTAAGGGTTCCTAACAGGCCATTCACTAGTAGTAGTTCAAAAAACATCAAGAGGTGGTGTGAATCGGAGGAACTGAATTAGGATACGCAGTGAGTGGCAATGTAGGATGGAGAAATCACCATGGGGTGGTCAACATGGGGAGTGCAGGAAACATGTGGTGGCAATGTGGCATAGGTTTCTGAAAATCATCACGGGCTGGTGCGCATTGTAAGGGTTTCTAACAGGCCATTCTTTAGTAGGAGTGAGAAAAACATCACGGTTTGGTGTGAATCAGGGGGCCTGTATTAGGATAGGCAGTGAGTGGCAATGTAGGATGGAGTAAATCAGCACGGGGTGTCAGGATGGGAAGGTCAGGAAACATGCGGTGGCAATGTAGCATAGGTTTCTGAAAAACATCGCGTGGTGGTGCGCATTGTAAGGGTTTCTAATAGGTCATTCACAAGTAGGAGTGAGAAAAATATCAAGGGATGGTGTGAATCGGAGGGCCTTAATTACGAGAGCGAGTGAGTGGCAATGTAGGATGAAGAAAACCACCAAGTGTGGTCAGCATGGGGAGGTAAGGAAATATGCGGTGGCAATGTAGGATACGTTTCTGAAAAACAGCGCGGGGTGGTGCGCATTGTAAGGGTTTCTAACAGGCCATTCACTAGTAGAAGTGAGAAAAACATCACGGGGTTGTGTGAATCAGAGTGCCTGAATTCGGTTAGGCAGTGAGTGGCAATGTAGGATGGGGAAAAGCACCACGGGGTGGTCAGCATGGGGAGGTCAGGAAACATGCGGTAGCAATGTAGGATATGTTTCTGAAAAACATCGCGGGGTGGTGCAAATTATAAGTGTTTCTAACAGGCAATTCACTAGTAGGAGTGAGAAAATCATCACGCGGTTGTGTGAATTGGAGGGCCTAATTCGGATAGCCAGTGAGTGGCAATGTAGGATGAAGAAAAGCACCATGCGGTGGTGAGCATGGGGACGTCAGGAAACATGTGGTGGAAAATTAGGATAGGTTTCTGAAAAACATCGTGGGTTGGTGCACATTGAGAGTGTTTCTAAAAGACCATTCACTAGTGGGAGTGAGAAAAACCTCACGGGGTGGTGTGAATCAGAGGGCCTGAAATAGGATAGACGTTGGGTGGCAATGTGGGATTGAGAAAAGCAAAAATGGGATGGTCAGCATGGGGAGGTCAGGAAACATGCGGTGGTAAAGAACATAGGTTTCTGAAAAACATCGCGGGGTGTTGCGCATTGCAAGGTTTTCTAACAGGCCATTCACTAGGAGGATTTTGAAAAACATCACGCGGTGGTGTGAATCGGAGGGGCTGAATAAGCATAGGCAGTGAGTGGCAATGGAGAAAGTGGAAAAGCACCAAGGGGTGCTCAGCATGGGGAGGTCAGGAAACATGCTGTGGCAATGTAGGATAGGTTTCTGAAAAACATCTTGGGGTGGTCCGCATTGTAAGGGTTTCTAACAGGCCATTCATTAGTAGGAGTGAGAAAAACATCACGGGGTGGTGTGAATCGGAGGGACTGAATTAGGATAGGCAATGAGTGGCAATGAAGGATGGAGAAAATCGCCATGGTTTATTCAGCATGGGGAGGGAGGAAACATGCGGTGGCAATGTAGGATAGGTTTCTGAAAAACTTCGCTGGGGGGTGCGCATTGTTTGGGTTTCTAACAGGCCATTCACTAGTAGGTGTGAGAAAAACATCACAGGGGATTGTAAATCGGATGGCCTTAATTCGAATAGGCACTGAGTGGCAATGTAGGATGGAGAAAAGCACCAATGAGTGGTCAGCATTGGAAGGTCAGGAAACATGAGGTGGCAATGTAGGGTAGGTTTCTGAAAAACATCCCGGGGTGGTGCGCATTGTAAGGGATTCTAATAGGCCATTCACTAATAGGAGTGAGAAAAATATCACGGGGTAGTGTGAATCAGAAGGCCTGAATGCGCATAGGCAGTGAGTGGCAATGTAAGATGGACAAAAGCACCACAGGTGGTAAGGAGGGTGAGGTCAGGAAACATGCTGTGGCAATGTAGGATAGGTTTCTTAAAAACATCGCGGGGTGGTGTGCATTGTAAGGATTTCTAACAGTCCATTCACTAGTAGAAGTGAGAAAAACATCACGGGGTGGTGTGAATCAGGGGGTCTGTATTAGGTTAGGAAGTTTGTGGCAATGTTGGATGGAGAAAAGCACCACGGGGTGTCAGCATGGGGAGTTCAGGATACATGTAGTGGCAATGTAGCATAGGTTTCTGAAAAACATTGCGTGGTGGTGCGCATTGTAAGGGTTTCTAACAGGCCATTCACTAGTAGGAGTGAGACAAAACTCACGGGGTGATGTGAATCGGAGGTCCTGAATTAGGATAGACAGTGAGTGGCAATGTAGGATGGAGAAAAGCACTACGGGGTGGTCAGCATGGGGAGGTCAGGAAACATGCAGTGGCAATGTAATAGGATTCTGAAAATCATCACGGGGTGGTGCGCATTGTAAGTGTTTCTAACAGGCCATTCACTATTAGGAGTGAGAAAAACATCATGGGGTGGTGTGAATCGGAGGGCCTGAATTAGATTAGGCACTGAGTGTCAATGTAGGATCTAGCAAAGCAAGACGGGGCGGTGAGCGTGGGGAGGTCACGAAACATGAAGTGGCATTGTAGGATAGGTTTCTGAAAAATATCACGTGGTGGTGCGTATTGTAAGGGTTTCTAACAGGCCATTCACCTGTCGGAGTGAGACAAACATCACGGGGTGATGTGAATCGGGGGGCCTGAATTAGGATAGGTAGGGAGTGGCAATGTAGGATGGAGAAAAGCACCACGGGGTGGTCAGCACGGGGAGGTCCGGAAACATGCGGTGGTAAAGTTGGATACGTTTCTTAAAAACGTCTCGGTGTTGTGCGCATTGTAAGGGTTTCTAATGGGTCATTCACAAGTAGGAGTGAGAAAAACATCACGGGGTGGTGTGAATCAGAGGGCCTTAATTACGATAGCGAGTGAGTGGCAATGTAGGATGCAGAAAACCACCAAGTGTGGTCAGCATGGGGAGATAAGGAAATATGCGGTGGCAATATAGGATACGTTTCTGAAAAACATCGCGGGGTGTTGCGCATTGTAAGGGTTTCTAACAAGCCATTCACTAGTAGGAGTGAGAAGAACATCACGGGGTGGTGTGAATCGGAGTGCCTGAATTCGGATAGGCAGTGAGTGGCAATGTAGGATGGAGATAAGCACCACGGGGTGGTCAGCATGGAGAGGTCAGGAAACATGCGGTAGCAATTTAGGTTATGTTTCTGAAAAACATCGCGGGGTCGTGCGCATTGTAATTGGTTCTAACAGGCAATTCACTAGTAGGAGAGAGAAAATCATCACGGGGTGGTGTGAATTGGAGGCCCTAGTTCGGATAGGCAGCGAGCGGCAATGTAGGATGAAGAAAAGCACCACTGGGTGGTGAGCATGGGGAGGTCAGGAAACATGTGGTGGAAAAGTAGGATAGGTTTCTGGAAATCATCGCGGGGTGGTGCGCATTGTAAGGGTTTCTAATAGGTCATTCACAAGTAGGAGTGAGAAAAACATCACGGGGTGGTGTGAATCGGAGGGCCTTAATTACGATAGCGAGTGAGTGGCAATGTAGGATGCAGAAAACCACCAAGTGTGGTCAGCATGGGGAGATAAGGAAATATGCGGTGGCAATATAGGATACGTTTCTGAAAAACATTGCGGGGTGTTGCGCATTGTAAGGGTTTCTAACAGGCCATTCAGTAGTAGGAGTGAGAAAATCATCACGGGGTGGTGTGAATTGGAGGGCCTAGTTCGGATAGGCAGTGAGTGGCAATATAGGATTAAGAAAAGCACCACTGGGTGGTGAGCATGGGGAGGTCAAGAAACATGTGGTTGAAAAGTAGGATAGGTTTCTGAAAATCATCGCGGTGTGGTGCGCATTGTAAGTGTTTCTAAAAGTCATTCACTAGTGGGAGTGAGAAAAACCTCACGGGGTGGTGTGAATCAGAGGGCCTGAATTCGGATAGGCAGTGAGTGGCAATGTAGGATGGAGAAAAGCACCACCGGATGGTCAGCATGGGGAGGTCAGGAAACTTGCAGTGCCAATGTAGGATAGGTTTCTGAAAAACATCACTGGATGGTGCGCATTGTATGGTTTTCTAACAGGCCGTTCACTAGTAGGAGTGAGAAAAACATCCCGGGATGGTGTTAATCGGAGCGCCTGAAATAGTATAGGCATGGAGTGGCAATGTGGGATGGAGAAAAGCACCAAGGGGTGCTCCGCATGGGGAGGTCAGGAAACATGCTGTGGCAATGTAGGATAGGTTTCTGAAAACCATCTCGGGGTGGTCCGCATTGTAAGGGTTTCTAACAGGCCATTCATTAGTAGGAGTGAGAAAAACATCACGGGGTCGTGTGAATCAGAGGGACTGAATTAGGATAGGCAGTGAGTGGCAATGTAGGATGGAGAAAAGCACCACAGGTGGTCAGGATGGTGAGGTCAGGAAACATGCGGTGGCAATGTAGGATAGGTTTCTGAAAAACATCTCAGGGAGGTGCACATAGTAAGGGTTTCTAACATGCCACTCACTAGTAGGAGTGAGAAAAACATCACGGGGTGGTGTGAATCGGAGCGCCGGCATTAGATAACGCAGTGACTGGTAATGTAGGATGGAGAAAAGCAGGACGGCGTGGTGAGATTGGCGAGGTCAGGAATCATGCATTGGCAATGTTGATAGGTTTCTGAAAAACAACGCGGGGTGGTGCGCATTGAAATCATTTCTACCAGGCCATTCAAAGGTAGGAGAGAGAAAAACATCACAGGGTGGTGTGAATCGGAGCGACTGAGTTAGAATAGCCAGTGAGTGGCAATGTAGGATGGAGAAAAGCACCAAGGGGTGGTCAGCATTCGGAGGTCAGGAAACATGCGGTGGCAATGTAGGATAGCTTTCTGAAGAACAACGTGGGGTGGTGCACATTGTAAGTGTTTCTAACAGGCCATTGACTAGTAGGAGTGAGAAAAATATCACGGGGTGGTGTAAATCGGAGGGCCGGGATTAGATTAGTCAGTGAGTAGTAATGTAGGGTGGAGAAAGCAAGGTGGCGTGATGACCATGGGGAATTCAGGAAACATGCTGTGCCAATGTAGGTAATTTTTCTGAAAAACATCGCGGGGTGGTGCGCATTGTAAGGGTTTCTAACAGGCCATTCCCTAGAACGAGTGATAAAAGCATCACGGGTTAGTGTGTATCGGAGGGCCTGTTATAGCATAGGAGTGAGTGTCAATGTAGGATGGACAAAACCACCACAGTTGGTCAGGATGGAGAGGTCAGGAAACATGCAGTGGCAATGTAGGATAGGTTTCTGAAAAGCATCGCAGGGCGGTGAGCATTGTAAGGGTTTCTAAAAGGCCATTCAATAGCAGGAGTGAGAAAAACATCACGGGGTGGTGTGATTCGGAGGGCCGCCATTAGATTACGTAGTGAGTGGCAATGTAGGATGGGGAAAAGCATCACCCCGTATTTAGCAAGGCGAGGTCAGGAAACATGCAGTGGCAATGTAGGATAGGTTTCTGAAAAACATCACGTGGTGGTGCGCATTTGAAGGGTTTCTAACAGGCCATTCCCTCATAGGAGTGAGAAAAACATCATGGGGTGGTGTGAATCGGAGTGCCTGAATTAGATTAGGCAGTGAGTGGTAATGTAGGATGGAGAAAAGCAAGACGGCGTGGTGAGCCTGGGGAGGTCAGGAATCATGCAGTGGCAATGTAGGATAGGTTTCGGAAAAAACAACGCGGGGTGGTGCGCATTGTAATCGTTTCTAACAGGCCATTCACTAGTAGGAGTGAGAAAAACAACATGGAGTGCTGTGAATCCGAGGGCCTGAATTAGGAAAGACAGTGAGTGGCAATGTAGGATAGAGAAAAGCACAATGGTGTGGTCAGCATGGGGAGGTCAGGAAACATGAGGTGGCAATGTAGGATAGGTTTCTGAAAAACATCGCGGGGTTGTGCGCATTGTAAGGTTTTCTAACAGGCCATTCACTAGTAGGAGTGAGAAATACATCATGGGGTGGTGTGAATCGGAGGGCCTGAATTAGCATAGGCAGTGAGTGGCAATGGAGGATGGAGAAAAGCACCACGAGGTGGTTATCATGGCGAAGTCAGGAAACATGCGGTGGCAATGTAGGATATGTTCCTGAAAAACATCGCGGTGTGGTGCACATTGTAAGGGTTTCTAACAGGCAATTCACTAGTAGGAGTGAGAAAAACATCATGGGATGGTGTGAATCTGAAAGCGTGAATCAGGATTGACAGTGAGTGGCAATGTAGGATGGAGAAAAGCACCATGGGGTGGTCAGCATGGGAGGTCAGGAAATATGCGGTGGCAATGTAGGATGGGTTTGTTTAAAAAACACCGCACGGCAGTGCGCATTGTAAGGGTTTCTAACAGGCCATTCACTAGTAGGGGTGAGAAAAACATCATGGGGTGATGTGAATAGGAGGGCCTGAATTAGGTAGTCACTGAGTGGCAATGTAGGATGGAGAAAATCACCACGGGTTATTCAGCATAGGGATGTCAGGAAACATTCGGTGGCAATGTATGATAGGTTTCTGAAAAACATCTGATGGTGGTGTGCTTTGTAAGGGTTTCTAACAGGCCATTCACTAGTAGGAGTGAGAAAACATCACGGGGTGGTGTGAATCGGAGGGCCGCCATTACATAAGGCAGTGAGTGGTAATGTAGGATGGAGAAAACAAGACAGCGTGGTAAGCATGGGGAGTTCAGGAAACATGCAGTGGCAATGTAGGATAGGATTGTGAAAAACATCGCGGTTTCTTGCGCATTGTAAGGGTTTCTAACAGGCCATTCACTAGTAGGAGTTAGAAAAATATCACGGGGTGGTGTGAAACGGAGGGACCGAAATAGGTTAGGAAGTGAGTGGCAATGTAGGATGGAGAAAAGCACCACGTGGTGGTCTGCATGGGGAGGTCAGGAACATGCGGTGGCAATGTAGGATAGGATTCTGAAAAACATCGTGGGGTGGTGAGCATTGAAAGGGTTTCTCACAGGCCTATCACTAGTAGGGGTGACAAAATATCACAGGGTAGTGTGAATCGGAAGACCTGAATTAGGACAGGCAGTGAGTAGCCATGTAGGATGGAGAAAAGCACCACAGGATGGTCAGCATGGGGAGGTCAGGAAACATGCAGTGGCAATGTAGGATAGGTTTCTGAAAAACGTCACGGGTCGTTCGCATTGTAAGGGTTTCTAGCAGGCCATTCACTTGTAGGAGTGAGAAAAACCTCACGTTGCGGTGGAAATCAGAGGGCCTAGATAAGGATAGGCAGTGAGTCACAATGTAGAATGGAGAAAAGCAAGACGGGGTAGTCAGCATGGGGAGGTCAGGAAACATGCAGTGGCAATGTAGGATAGGTTTCTGAAAAACGTCACGGGTGGTTTGCATTGTAGGGGTTTCTAACAGGCAATTTTCTAGTAGGAGTGAGAAAAACATCAAGGGGTGGTGTTAATCGGAGGGCCTGAATTAGGATAGTCAGTGAGTGGCAATGTAGGATGGAGAAAAGCAACAGGGATTATTCAGCAATGGGAAGTCAGGAAACATGCGGTGACAATGTAGGACAGGTTTCTGAAAAACATCGCATGGTGGTGTGCATTATCAGGTTTTCTACCAGGCCATTCACTGGTAGGAGGGAGAAAAACATCAAGGGGTAGTTTGAATCAGAGGGCCTGAATGAGCATAGGCAGTGAGTGGCATTGTAGGATGGAGAAAAGCACCACAGGTTGTAAAGATGGGGAGGTCATGAAACATGCAGTGGCAATGTAGGATGTTTCTGAAAAACACCGCGGGTTGGTGCGCATTGTAAGGGTTTCTAACATGCAATTCACTAGTAAGAGTGAGAAAAACATCAAGGGGTGGTGTGAATCGGAAGGCCTGAATTAGTATAAGCTGTGAGTGGCAATGTAGGATGGAGAAAAGCACCACGGGTTATTCAGCATGGGGAGGTCAGGAAATATGCAGTGGCAATATAGGATAGGTTTCTGAAAAGCATCTCTTGGTGGTGCGCATTGTAAGGGTTTCTAACAGGCCATTCCCTAGTAAGAGTGAGAAAAACATCACGAGATGGTGTGAATCGGAGAGCCTGAATTCAGATAGGCTGTGAGTGGCAAATCAGGATGGAGAAATGCACCAAGGGGTGGTCAGCATTGGGAGGTCCGGCAACATGCGGTGGCAATGTGGGATAGGTTTCTGAAAAACATCGCGGAGTGGTGCGCATTGTATGGGTTTCTAACAGGCCATTCCCTAGTAAGAGTGAGAAAAACATCACGGGGTGTTGTGAATCGGGGGGCCTGTATTAGAATAGGCAGTGAGTGGAAAGGTAGGATCTAGTAAAGCAAGACGGGGCGGTGAGCATGGGGAGGTCAGGAAACATGAAGTGGCAAGGTAGGATAGGTTTCTGAAAAATATCGCATGGTGGTGTGCATTGTAAACGTTTCTAACAGGCGTTTCACTAGTAGGAGTGAGAAAAACATCACGGGGTGGCGTGAATCGGAGGGCCTGAATTACGATAGGCAGTGAGTCACAATGTAGGATACAGAAAATCACCACTGGTTGGTCAGCATAGGGAGATTAGGAAAAATGCCGTGGTAATGTAGCATAGGCTTCTGAAAAACATAGCGGGCTGGTGCGCATTGTAAAGGTTTCTAAGAGGCCATTCACTAGTAGGAGTGAGAAAAACATCACGGTTTGGTGTGAATCGGAGGGCCTGATATAGTATAGGAGTGAGTGGCAATGTAGGATGGAGAAAAGCACCACAGGGTGGTCAGCATGGTGAGTTCAGGAAACATGCGGTGGTAAAGTAGGATACGTTTCTGAAAAACATCGCGGAGTGGTGCGCATTGTAAGGGTTTTTAACAGGCGACTCACTAGTAGGAGTGAGAAAAACATCACGGGGTGGTGTGATTCGGAGGGCCTGAATTAGAATAGGCATTGAGTGGCAATGTAGGATGGCGAAAAGCAAGACGGGGTGGTTAGCATGGGGAGGTCAGGCAACATGCATTGGCAATGTAGCATAGGTTTGTGAAAAACAAAGCGGGGTGGTGCACATTGTAAGGTTTTCTAACAGGCCATTCACTAGTAGGAGTGAGAAAAACATCACGGGGTGGTGTGAATCGGAGGGCCTGAATTAGAATAGGCATTGAGTGGCAATGTAGGATGGAGAAAAGCACCACGGGATGGTCAGCATGGGCAGGTCAGGAAACATGCAGTGGCAATGTAGGATAGGTTTCTGAAAAACATCAAGATGTGGTACGCGTTGTAAGGGTTTCTAACAGGCCATTCACTAGTAGCAGTGAGACAGTCATCACGGATTGAGGTGAATATGAAGGCCTTAATTAGTTTTGTCAGTGACTGGCTATGAAGGGTGGAGAAAAGCACCACGGGATGGTCAGCATGGGGAGGTCAGGAAACATGTGGTGGCAATGTAGGACATGTTTCAGAAAAACATCGCGGGGTGGTGCGCATTGTAAGGTTTTCTAACAGGCCATTCACTAGTAGGAGTGATAAAAACATCACGGCATGCTGTGAATCAGAGGGCCTGAATTATGATAGGCAGTTAGTGGCAATGTAGGATGGAAAAAGGCACCACGGGATGGTCAGCATGGGGAGGTCAGGAAAAATGAAGTGGAAATGTAGGATAGGTTTCTGAAAACCATCGCGGTGTGGTGCGCATTGTAAGTGTTTCTAATAGGCCATTCACAAGTAGGAGTGAGAAAAACATAATGGGGTGGTGTGAATCGGAGGGCCTGAATTTGATTAGGCAGTGAGTGGCAGTGTAGGATCTAGCAAAGCAAGACGGGGCTGTGAGCATGGGGAGGTCAGGAAACATGAAGTGGCAATGTAGGATAGGTTTCTTCAAAACAACGCGTGGTTTTGCGCACTGTAAGTGTTTCTAGCAGGCCATTCACTAGTAGAAGTGAGAAAAACATCACGGGGTGGTGTAAATCAGAGGACCTGAATTAGGATAGGCAGTGTGTGGCAATGTAGGATGGAGAAAATCACCACGGGGTAGTCAGAATCGGGAGGTCAGGAAACATGCCGTGGCAATGTAGGATAGGATTCTGAAAAACTTCTCTGGGTCGTGTGCATTGTACGGGTTTCTGACAGGCCATTCACGAGTAGAAGTGAGAATAACATCACGGGGTAGTGTGAATCGGAAGGACTGAATTACAATAGGCATTGAGTGGCAATGTAGGATCGAGAAAAGCACCACGGGATGGTCAGCATGGGGAGGTCAGGAAACATGCGGTGGCAATGTAGGATAGGTTTCAGGAAAACATCGCGGGGGGGTGTGCATTGTAAGGGTTTCTAACAGGACATTCACAAGTAGGAGTGAGAAAAACATCATAGGGGTTGTGAATCGGAGGGCCTGTGTTAGAATAGACAGTGAGTGGCAATGTAGGATGGAGAAAAGCACCAAGGAGTGGTCACCATTGGGAGGTCAGGAAACATGCGGTGGCAATGTAGGATAGATTTCTGAAAAACATCGTGGTGTGCTGCGCATTTTAACGGTTTCTAACAGGCCATTCACTAGTAGGAGCGAGAAAAACATCATGGGGTGGTGTGAATCTTAGGGCCTGAATTAGATTAGGCCGTGAGTGGCAATGTAGGATCAAGCAAAGCAAGACGGGGCGGTGAGCATGTGGAGGTCAGGAAGCATGAAGTGGCAATGTTGGATAGGTTTCTGAAAATCATCTCTGGGTGGTGCGCATTGTAAGGGTTTCTAACAGGCCATTCTCTAGTAGGAATGAGAAAAACATCACGGGGTGTTGTGAATCGGGGGGCCTGTATTAGTATAGGCAGTGTGTGGCAATGTAGGATGGAGAAAATCACGAAGGGGCAGTCATCATGGGGTGGTCAGGTAACATGCGGTGGCAATGTAGGATAGGTTTCTGAAAAACATCGCGAGGGGGCGCGCACTGTAAATGTATCTTACAGGCCATACACTAGTAGGAGTGAGAAAAACATCATGGGGTGGTGTGAATAGGAGGGCCTGAATTAGATTAGGCAGTGTGTGGTAATGTAGGATGGAGAAAAGCAAGAAGCCGTGGTGAGCATGGGGAGGTCACAAAACATGCAGTGACAATGTAGGATAGGTTTCTGAAAAACATCGCGGGGTGGTGTGCATTGTAAGGGTTTCTAAAAGGCCATTCACATGTAGGAGTAAGAAAAACATCACAGTGGGTGTGAGTCGGAGGGCCTAAGTTAGAATAGGCAGTGAGTGGCAATGTAGGATGGAGAAAAGCACCACGGGATGGTCAGCATGGGCAGGTCAGGAAATATGCGGTGGCAAAGTAGGATAGGTTTTAGAAAAACATCGCGGTGTGGTGCGCATTGTATGGTTTTCCAACAGGCCATTCACTAGTAGGAGTGAGAAAAAAATCACGGCGTGGTGTGAATCAGAGGGCATGAATTAGCATAGGCAGTGAGTGGCAATGTAGGATGGAGAAAAGCATCACCCCGTAGTTAGCAAGGCGAGATCAGGAAACATGCGGGGCAAATGTAGGATAGGTTTCTGAAAAACATAGCGGGGTGGTGCTCATTGTAAGGGTTTCTAACAGGCCATTCACTAGTAGGAGTGAGAAAATCATCACGGGGTGGTGTGAATCGGAGGGCCTGAATTAGATTAGGCATTGAGTGGCAATGTAGGATCTAGCAAAGCAAGAAGGGGCGGTGAGCATGGGGAGGTCAAGAAACATGAAGTGGCAATGTAGGATCGGTTCCTGAAAAACATCTCTGGGTGGTAGGCATTGTAAGGGTTTCTAACAGGCCATTAACTACTAGCAGTGAGACAAACATCACGTAGTGATGTGAATCAGAAGGCCTGAATTAGAATAGGCAGTGAGTGGCAATGTAGGATGGAGAAGCACAACTGGATAGTCAGCATGGGGAGGTCAGGAAACATGCGGGGGCAATATAGCATACGTTTGTGAAAATCATCGCGGTGTAGTGCGCATTGTAAGGGTTTCTAACAGGCCATTGACTAGTAGGAGTGAGAAAAACATCATGGGGTGGTGTGAATGGGAAGGCCTCAATTAGGATAGGCAGTGAGTGGCAATGTAGGATGGACAAGCACAATTGGGTGGTCAGCATGGGGATATCAGGAAACATGTGGTGGCAATGTAGGATACGTATGTGAAAAACATAACTGGGTGGTCACATCGTAAGGGTTTCTAAAAGGCCATTCACTAGTGGAGTGAGAAAAACATCACGGAGAGGTGTGAATCGGAGAGCCTGAATTAGGATAGGCAGTGAGTGGCAATGTAGAATGGAGAAAAGCACCATGTGGTGGTCAGCATGCGGAGGTCAGGAAACATGCGGTGGCAATGTAGGATAGGATTCTGAAAAACATCGCGGGGTGGTGCGCATTGTAAGGGTTTCTAACAGGCCATTCACTAGTAGGCGTGAGAAAAACATCATGCTGTGGTGTGAATAGGAGGGCCTGAATTAGATAAGGCAGTGTGTGGAAATGTAGGATGGAGAAAAGCAAGAATGCGTGGTGAGCATGGGGAGGTCAGGAAACATGCAGTGACAATTTAGGATAGGTTTCTGAAAAACATCGCAGGGTGGTGCGCATTGTAAGGGTTTCTAACAGGCCATTCACAAGTAGGAGTGAGAAAAACATCATGGGGTGGTGTGAATTGGAGGGCCTGAATTTGTTTAGGCAGTGAATGGCAGTGTAGGATCTAGCAAAGCAAGACCGGGCTGTGAGCATGGGGAGGTCAGGAAACATGAAGTGGCAATGTAGGATAGGTTTCTTCAAAACATCGCGTGGTTTTGCGCACTGTAAGAGTTTCTAGCAGGCCATTCACTAGTAGGAGTGTAAAAAACATCACTGGGTGGTGTGAATCAGAGGACCTGAATTAGGATAGGCAGTGTGTGGAAATGTAGGATGGAGAACATCACCACGGGGTAGTCAGAATCGGGAGGTCAGGAAACATACCATGGCAATGTAGGATAGGATTCTGAAAAACTTCTCTGGGTGGTGCGCATTGTAAGGGTTTCTAACAGGCCATTCACTAGTAGAAGTGAGAATAACATCACGGGGTGGTGTGAATCGGAAGGACTGAATTACAATAGGCATTGAGTGGCAATTTAGGATGGAGAAAAGCACCACGGGATGGTCAGCATGGGGAGGTCAGGAAACATGCGGTGGCAATGTAGGATAGGTTTCAGGAAAACATCGCGGGGGGGTGTGCATTGTAAGGGTTTCTAATAGGACATTCACAAGTAGGAGTGAGAAAAACATCATAGGGGTTGTGAATCGGAGGGCCTGTGTTAGAATAGACAATGAGTGGCAATGTATGATGGAGAAAAGCACCAAGGAGTGGTCAGCATTGGGAGGTCAGGAAACATGCGGTGGCAATGTAGGATAGGTTTCTGAAAAACATCGTGGGGTGCTGCGCATTGTAACGGTTTCTAACAGGCCATTCACTAGTAGGAGTGAGAAAAACATCACGGGGTGGTGTGAATAGGAGGGCCTGAATTAGATTAGGCAGTGTGTGGTAATGTAGGATGGAGAAAAGCAAGAAGCCGTGGTGAGCATGGGGAGGTCACAAAACATGCAGTGACAATGTAGGATAGGTTTCTGAAAAACATCGCGGGGTGGTGTGCATTGTAAGGGTTTCTAAAAGGCCATTCACATGTAGGAGAGAGAAAAACATCACAGTGGGTGTGAGTCAGAGGGCCTAAGTTAGAATAGGCAGTGAGTGGCAATGTAGGATGGAGAAAAGCACCAAGGGTGGTCAGCATTGTGAGGTCAGGAAATATGCGGTGGCAAAGTAGGATAGGTTTTAGAAAAACATCGCGGTGTGTTGCGCATTGTATGGTTTTCCAACAGGCCATTCACTAGTAGGAGTGAGAAAAAAATCACGGGGTGGTGTGAATCAGAGGGCATGAATTAGCATAGGCAGTGAGTGGCAATGTAGGATGGAGAAAAGCATCACCCCGTAGTTAGCAAGGCGAGATCAGGAAACATGCGGGGCAAATGTAGGATAGGTTTCTGAAAAACATAGCGGGGGTGGTGCGCATTGTAAGGGTTTCTAACAGGCCATTCACTAGTAGGAGTGAGAAAATCATCACGGGGTGGTGTGAATCGGAGGGCCTGAATTAGATTAGGCATTGAGTGGCAATGTAGGATCTAGCAAAGCAAGAAGGGGCGGTGAGCATGGGCAGGTCAAGAAACATGAAGTGGCAATGTAGGATCGGTTCCTGAAAAACATCTCTGGGTGGTGCGCATTGTAAGGGTTTCTAACAGGCCATTAACTACTAGCAGTGAGACAAACATCACGGAGTGATGTGAATCAGAAGGCCTGAATTAGGATAGGCAGTGAGTGGCAATGTAGGATGGAGAAGCACAACTGGGTAGTCAGCATGGGGAGGTCAGGATACATGCGGGGGCAATGTAGCATACGTTTGTGAAAATCATCGCGGGGTGGTGCGCATTGTAAGGGTTTCTAACAGGCCATTCACTAGTAGGAGTGAGAAAAACATCATGGGGTGGTGTGAATGGGAAGGCCTCAATTAGGATAGGCAGTGAGTGGCAATGGAGGATGGAGAAGCACAATTGGGTGGTCAGCATGGGGATATCAGGAAACATGTGGTGGCAATGTAGTATACGTATGTGAAAAACATAGCGGGGTGGTCACATCGTAAGGGTTTGTAAAAGGCCATTCACAAGTGGAGTGAGAAAAACATAACAGAGAGGTGTGAATCGGAGAGCCTGAATTAGGATAGGCAGTGAGTGTCAATGTAGAATGGAGAAAAGCACCATGTGGTGGTCAGCATGCGGAGGTCAGGAAACATGCGGTGGCAATGTAGGATAGGATTCTGAAAAGCATCGCGGGGTGGTGCGCATTGTAAGGGTTTCTAACAGGCCATTCACTAGTAGGCGTGAGAAAAACATCATGCTGTGGTGTGAATAGGAGGGCCTGAATTAGATAAGGCAGTGTGTGGAAATGTATGATGGAGAAAAGCAACAATGCGTGGTGAGCATGGGGAGGTCAGGAAACATGCAGTGACAATTTAGGATAGGTTTCTGAAAAACATCGCGGGGTGGTGCGCATTGTAAGGGTTTCTAACAGGACATTCACAAGTAGGAGTGAGAAAAACATCACAGGGTTTGTGCATAGGAGGGCCTGAGTTAGAAAAGCCAATGAGGGGCATTGTAGGATGGAGAAAGGCACCAAGGGGTGGTCAGCATTGGGAGGTCAGGAAACATGCGGTGGCAATGTAGGATAGGTTTATGAAAAACATCGTGGGGTGGTGCGCATTGTAAGGGTTTCTAATCGGCCATTCACTAGTAGGAGTGAGAAAAACAACATGGGGTGCTGTGAATCGGAGGGCCTGAATTAGATTAGGCAGTGAGTTGCAATGTAGGATCTAGCAAAGAATGACAGGGCGGTGAGCATGTTGAGGTCAGGAAACATGAAGTGGCAATGTAGGATAGACTTCTGAAAAACATCGCGGGGTGGTGCGCATTGTACGGTTTTCTAACAGGCCATTCACTAGTAGCAGTGAGACAAACATCACGGAGTGATGTGAATTCGAAGGCCTGAATTAGAATAGGCAGTGAGTGGCAATGTAGGATTGGGAAGCACAACGGGTTGGTCAGCATGGGGAGGTCAGGAAACATGTGGTGGCAATGTAGCATACATTTGTTAAAAATATAGCGTGGTGGTCACATTGTAAGGGTTTCTAACAGGCCATTCACTAGTAGGAGTGAGAAAAACTTCACGGAGTGATGTGAATCGGAAGGCCTGAATTAGGATAGGCAGTGAGTGGCAATGTAGGATCTAGCAAAGCAAGAAGGGGCGGTGAGCATGGGCAGGTCAAGAAACATGAAGTGGCAATGTAGGATAGGTTTCTGAAAAACATCTCGGGGTGGTGCGCATTGTAAGGGTTTCTAACAGGCCATTCTCTAGTAGGAGTGAGAAAAACAGAACGGGGTGGTGTGAAAAGGAGGACCTGAATTAGGATAGGCAGTGTGTGGCAATGTAGGATGGAGAAAATCACGACGGGTAGTCAGTATGGGGAGGTCAGGACACATGCGGTGGCAATGTAGGATACGTTTCTGAAATACATCGCGGGGTGGCGCGCACTGTAAAGGTTTGTTACAGGCCATTCACTAGTAGGAGTGAGAAAAACATCACAGGGGGGTGTGAGTCAGAGGGCCTAAGTTAGAATAGCCAGTGAGTGGCAATGTAGGATGGAGAAAAGCACCAAGGGTGGTCAGCACTGGGAGGTCAGGAAATATGTGGTGGCAATGTAGGATAGGTTTCTGAAAACCATCGCGGGTTGGTGCGCATTGTATGGTTTTCTAACAGGCCATTCACTAGTAGGAGTGAGAAAAACATTACGGGGTGGTGTGAATCAGAGGGCCTGAATTAGCATAGGCAGTGAGTTGCAATGTAGGATGGAGAAAGGCATCACCCTGTAGTTAGCAAGGCGAGGTAAGGAAACATGCGGTGGCAATGTAGGATAGGTTTCTGGAAAACATCGCGAGGTGGTACACATTGTAAGGGGTTCTAACAGGCCATTCACAAGTAGGAGTGAGAAAAACATCACGGGGTAGTGTGAATCGGAGTGCCTGAATTAGATTAGGCAGTGAGTGGCAATGTAGGATCTAGCAAAGCAAGAAGGGGCGGTGAGCATGGGCAGGTCAAGAAACATGAAGTGGCAATGTAGGATAGGTTTCTGAAAACCATCGCGGGTTGGTGCGCATTGTATGGTTTTCTAACAGGCCATTCACTAGTAGGAGTGAGAAAAACATCACAGGGGGGTGTGAGTCAGAGGGCCTAAGTTAGAATAGCCAGTGAGTGGCAATGTAGGATGGAGAAAAGCACCAAGGGTGGTCAGCACTGGGAGGTCAGGAAATATGTGGTGGCAATGTAGGATAGGTTTCTGAAAACCATCGCGGGTTGGTGCGCATTGTATGGTTTTCTAACAGGCCATTCACTAGTAGGAGTGAGAAAAACATTACGGGGTGGTGTGAATCAGAGGGCCTGAATTAGCATAGGCAGTGAGTTGCAATGTAGGATGGAGAAAGGCATCACCCTGTAGTTAGCAAGGCGAGGTAAGGAAACATGCGGTGGCAATGTAGGATAGGTTTCTGGAAAACATCGCGAGGTGGTACACATTGTAAGGGGTTCTAACAGGCCATTCACAAGTAGGAGTGAGAAAAACATCACGGGGTAGTGTGAATCGGAGTGCCTGAATTAGATTAGGCAGTGAGTGGCAATGTAGGATCTAGCAAAGCAAGAAGGGGCGGTGAGCATGGGCAGGTCAAGAAACATGAAGTGGCAATGTAGGATAGGTTTCTGAAAACCATCGCGGGTTGGTGCGCATTGTATGGTTTTCTAACAGGCCATTCACTAGTAGGAGTGAGAAAAACATCACAGGGGGGTGTGAGTCAGAGGGCCTAAGTTAGAATAGCCAGTGAGTGGCAATGTAGGATGGAGAAAAGCACCAAGGGTGGTCAGCACTGGGAGGTCAGGAAATATGTGGTGGCAATGTAGGATAGGTTTCTGAAAACCATCGCGGGTTGGTGCGCATTGTATGGTTTTCTAACAGGCCATTCACTAGTAGGAGTGAGACAAACATCACGGAGTGATGTGAATTCGAAGGCCTGAATTAGAATAGGCAGTGAGTGGCAATGTAGGATAGAGAAGCACAACTGGGTGGTCAGCATGGGAAGGTCAGGAAACATGCGATGGCAATGTAGCATACGTTTGTGAAAAACATAATGGGGTGGTCACATTGTAAGGGTTTTAACAGGCCATTAAATAGTAGGAGTGAGAAAAACATCACGGGGAGCTGTGAATCGGAGATCCTGAATTAGGATAGGCAGTGAGTGGCAATGGAGAATGGAGAAAAGCACCACGGGGTGGTCAGCATGGGGAGGTCAGGAAACATGCGGTGGCAATGTAGGATAGGTTTCTGAAAAACATCGCTGGCGTGATGCGCATTGTAAGGGTTTCTAACTGGCCATTCACTAGTAGGAGTGTGTAAAATATCATGGGGTGGTGTGAATAGGAGGGCCTGAATTAGATTAGGCAGTGTGTGGTAATGTAGGATGGAGAAAAGCAAGAAGCCGTGGTGAGCATGGGGAGGTCACAAAACATGCAGTGACAATGTAGGATAGGTTTCTGAAAAACATTGCGGGGTGGTGTGCATTGTAAGGGTTTCTAATAGGTCATTCACAAGTAGGAGTGAGAAAAACATCACGGGGTGGTGTGAATCGGAGGGCCTTAATTACGATAGCGAGTGAGTGGCAATGTAGGATGCAGAAAACCACCAAGTGTGGTCAGCATGGGGAGATAAGGAAATATGCGGTGGCAATATAGGATACGTTTCTGAAAAACATTGCGGGGTGTTGCGCATTGTAAGGGTTTCTAACAGGCCATTCAGTAGTAGGAGTGAGAAAATCATCACGGGGTGGTGTGAATTGGAGGGCCTAGTTCGGATAGGCAGTGAGTGGCAATATAGGATTAAGAAAAGCACCACTGGGTGGTGAGCATGGGGAGGTCAAGAAACATGTGGTTGAAAAGTAGGATAGGTTTCTGAAAATCATCGCGGTGTGGTGCGCATTGTAAGTGTTTCTAAAAGTCATTCACTAGTGGGAGTGAGAAAAACCTCACGGGGTGGTGTGAATCAGAGGGCCTGAATTCGGATAGGCAGTGAGTGGCAATGTAGGATGGAGAAAAGCACCACCGGATGGTCAGCATGGGGAGGTCAGGAAACATGCAGTGCCAATGTAGGATAGGTTTCTGAAAAACATCACTGGATGGTGCGCATTGTATGGTTTTCTAACAGGCCGTTCACTAGTAGGAGTGAGAAAAACATCCCGGGATGGTGTTAATCGGAGCGCCTGAAATAGTATAGGCATGGAGTGGCAATGTGGGATGGAGAAAAGCACCAAGGGGTGCTCCGCATGGGGAGGTCAGGAAACATGCTGTGGCAATGTAGGATAGGTTTCTGAAAACCATCTCGGGGTGGTCCGCATTGTAAGGGTTTCTAACAGGCCATTCATTAGTAGGAGTGAGAAAAACATCACGGGGTCGTGTGAATCAGAGGGACTGAATTAGGATAGGCAGTGAGTGGCAATGTAGGATGGAGAAAAGCACCACAGGTGGTCAGGATGGTGAGGTCAGGAAACATGCGGTGGCAATGTAGGATAGGTTTCTGAAAAACATCTCAGGGAGGTGCACATAGTAAGGGTTTCTAACATGCCACTCACTAGTAGGAGTGAGAAAAACATCACGGGGTGGTGTGAATCGGAGCGCCGGCATTAGATAACGCAGTGACTGGTAATGTAGGATGGAGAAAAGCAGGACGGCGTGGTGAGATTGGCGAGGTCAGGAATCATGCATTGGCAATGTTGATAGGTTTCTGAAAAACAACGCGGGGTGGTGCGCATTGAAATCATTTCTACCAGGCCATTCAAAGGTAGGAGAGAGAAAAACATCACAGGGTGGTGTGAATCGGAGCGACTGAGTTAGAATAGCCAGTGAGTGGCAATGTAGGATGGAGAAAAGCACCAAGGGGTGGTCAGCATTCGGAGGTCAGGAAACATGCGGTGGCAATGTAGGATAGCTTTCTGAAGAACAACGTGGGGTGGTGCACATTGTAAGTGTTTCTAACAGGCCATTGACTAGTAGGAGTGAGAAAAATATCACGGGGTGGTGTAAATCGGAGGGCCGGGATTAGATTAGTCAGTGAGTAGTAATGTAGGGTGGAGAAAGCAAGGTGGCGTGATGACCATGGGGAATTCAGGAAACATGCTGTGCCAATGTAGGTAATTTTTCTGAAAAACATCGCGGGGTGGTGCGCATTGTAAGGGTTTCTAACAGGCCATTCCCTAGAACGAGTGATAAAAGCATCACGGGTTAGTGTGTATCGGAGGGCCTGTTATAGCATAGGAGTGAGTGTCAATGTAGGATGGACAAAACCACCACAGTTGGTCAGGATGGAGAGGTCAGGAAACATGCAGTGGCAATGTAGGATAGGTTTCTGAAAAGCATCGCAGGGCGGTGAGCATTGTAAGGGTTTCTAAAAGGCCATTCAATAGCAGGAGTGAGAAAAACATCACGGGGTGGTGTGATTCGGAGGGCCGCCATTAGATTACGTAGTGAGTGGCAATGTAGGATGGGGAAAAGCATCACCCCGTATTTAGCAAGGCGAGGTCAGGAAACATGCAGTGGCAATGTAGGATAGGTTTCTGAAAAACATCACGTGGTGGTGCGCATTTGAAGGGTTTCTAACAGGCCATTCCCTCATAGGAGTGAGAAAAACATCATGGGGTGGTGTGAATCGGAGTGCCTGAATTAGATTAGGCAGTGAGTGGTAATGTAGGATGGAGAAAAGCAAGACGGCGTGGTGAGCCTGGGGAGGTCAGGAATCATGCAGTGGCAATGTAGGATAGGTTTCGGAAAAAACAACGCGGGGTGGTGCGCATTGTAATCGTTTCTAACAGGCCATTCACTAGTAGGAGTGAGAAAAACAACATGGAGTGCTGTGAATCCGAGGGCCTGAATTAGGAAAGACAGTGAGTGGCAATGTAGGATAGAGAAAAGCACAATGGTGTGGTCAGCATGGGGAGGTCAGGAAACATGAGGTGGCAATGTAGGATAGGTTTCTGAAAAACATCGCGGGGTTGTGCGCATTGTAAGGTTTTCTAACAGGCCATTCACTAGTAGGAGTGAGAAATACATCATGGGGTGGTGTGAATCGGAGGGCCTGAATTAGCATAGGCAGTGAGTGGCAATGGAGGATGGAGAAAAGCACCACGAGGTGGTTATCATGGCGAAGTCAGGAAACATGCGGTGGCAATGTAGGATATGTTCCTGAAAAACATCGCGGTGTGGTGCACATTGTAAGGGTTTCTAACAGGCAATTCACTAGTAGGAGTGAGAAAAACATCATGGGATGGTGTGAATCTGAAAGCGTGAATCAGGATTGACAGTGAGTGGCAATGTAGGATGGAGAAAAGCACCATGGGGTGGTCAGCATGGGAGGTCAGGAAATATGCGGTGGCAATGTAGGATGGGTTTGTTTAAAAAACACCGCACGGCAGTGCGCATTGTAAGGGTTTCTAACAGGCCATTCACTAGTAGGGGTGAGAAAAACATCATGGGGTGATGTGAATAGGAGGGCCTGAATTAGGTAGTCACTGAGTGGCAATGTAGGATGGAGAAAATCACCACGGGTTATTCAGCATAGGGATGTCAGGAAACATTCGGTGGCAATGTATGATAGGTTTCTGAAAAACATCTGATGGTGGTGTGCTTTGTAAGGGTTTCTAACAGGCCATTCACTAGTAGGAGTGAGAAAACATCACGGGGTGGTGTGAATCGGAGGGCCGCCATTACATAAGGCAGTGAGTGGTAATGTAGGATGGAGAAAACAAGACAGCGTGGTAAGCATGGGGAGTTCAGGAAACATGCAGTGGCAATGTAGGATAGGATTGTGAAAAACATCGCGGTTTCTTGCGCATTGTAAGGGTTTCTAACAGGCCATTCACTAGTAGGAGTTAGAAAAATATCACGGGGTGGTGTGAAACGGAGGGACCGAAATAGGTTAGGAAGTGAGTGGCAATGTAGGATGGAGAAAAGCACCACGTGGTGGTCTGCATGGGGAGGTCAGGAACATGCGGTGGCAATGTAGGATAGGATTCTGAAAAACATCGTGGGGTGGTGAGCATTGAAAGGGTTTCTCACAGGCCTATCACTAGTAGGGGTGACAAAATATCACAGGGTAGTGTGAATCGGAAGACCTGAATTAGGACAGGCAGTGAGTAGCCATGTAGGATGGAGAAAAGCACCACGGGATGGTCAGCATGGGGAGGTCAGGAAACATGCAGTGGCAATGTAGGATAGGTTTCTGAAAAACGTCACGGGTGGTTCGCATTGTAAGGGTTTCTAGCAGGCCATTCACTTGTAGGAGTGAGAAAAACCTCACGTTGCGGTGGAAATCAGAGGGCCTAGATAAGGATAGGCAGTGAGTCACAATGTAGAATGGAGAAAAGCAAGACGGGGTAGTCAGCATGGGGAGGTCAGGAAACATGCAGTGGCAATGTAGGATAGGTTTCTGAAAAACGTCACGGGTGGTTTGCATTGTAGGGGTTTCTAACAGGCAATTTTCTAGTAGGAGTGAGAAAAACATCAAGGGGTGGTGTTAATCGGAGGGCCTGAATTAGGATAGTCAGTGAGTGGCAATGTAGGATGGAGAAAAGCAACAGGGATTATTCAGCAATGGGAAGTCAGGAAACATGCGGTGACAATGTAGGACAGGTTTCTGAAAAACATCGCATGGTGGTGTGCATTATCAGGTTTTCTACCAGGCCATTCACTGGTAGGAGGGAGAAAAACATCAAGGGGTAGTTTGAATCAGAGGGCCTGAATGAGCATAGGCAGTGAGTGGCATTGTAGGATGGAGAAAAGCACCACAGGTTGTAAAGATGGGGAGGTCATGAAACATGCAGTGGCAATGTAGGATGTTTCTGAAAAACACCGCGGGTTGGTGCGCATTGTAAGGGTTTCTAACATGCAATTCACTAGTAAGAGTGAGAAAAACATCAAGGGGTGGTGTGAATCGGAAGGCCTGAATTAGTATAAGCTGTGAGTGGCAATGTAGGATGGAGAAAAGCACCACGGGTTATTCAGCATGGGGAGGTCAGGAAATATGCAGTGGCAATATAGGATAGGTTTCTGAAAAGCATCTCTTGGTGGTGCGCATTGTAAGGGTTTCTAACAGGCCATTCCCTAGTAAGAGTGAGAAAAACATCACGAGATGGTGTGAATCGGAGAGCCTGAATTCAGATAGGCTGTGAGTGGCAAATCAGGATGGAGAAATGCACCAAGGGGTGGTCAGCATTGGGAGGTCCGGCAACATGCGGTGGCAATGTGGGATAGGTTTCTGAAAAACATCGCGGAGTGGTGCGCATTGTATGGGTTTCTAACAGGCCATTCCCTAGTAAGAGTGAGAAAAACATCACGGGGTGTTGTGAATCGGGGGGCCTGTATTAGAATAGGCAGTGAGTGGAAAGGTAGGATCTAGTAAAGCAAGACGGGGCGGTGAGCATGGGGAGGTCAGGAAACATGAAGTGGCAAGGTAGGATAGGTTTCTGAAAAATATCGCATGGTGGTGTGCATTGTAAACGTTTCTAACAGGCGTTTCACTAGTAGGAGTGAGAAAAACATCACGGGGTGGCGTGAATCGGAGGGCCTGAATTACGATAGGCAGTGAGTCACAATGTAGGATACAGAAAATCACCACTGGTTGGTCAGCATAGGGAGATTAGGAAAAATGCCGTGGTAATGTAGCATAGGCTTCTGAAAAACATAGCGGGCTGGTGCGCATTGTAAAGGTTTCTAAGAGGCCATTCACTAGTAGGAGTGAGAAAAACATCACGGTTTGGTGTGAATCGGAGGGCCTGATATAGTATAGGAGTGAGTGGCAATGTAGGATGGAGAAAAGCACCACGGGGTGGTCAGCATGGTGAGTTCAGGAAACATGCGGTGGTAAAGTAGGATACGTTTCTGAAAAACATCGCGGAGTGGTGCGCATTGTAAGGGTTTTTAACAGGCGACTCACTAGTAGGAGTGAGAAAAACATCACGGGGTGGTGTGATTCGGAGGGCCTGAATTAGAATAGGCATTGAGTGGCAATGTAGGATGGCGAAAAGCAAGACGGGGTGGTTAGCATGGGGAGGTCAGGCAACATGCATTGGCAATGTAGCATAGGTTTGTGAAAAACAAAGCGGGGTGGTGCACATTGTAAGGTTTTCTAACAGGCCATTCACTAGTAGGAGTGAGAAAAACATCACGGGGTGGTGTGAATCGGAGGGCCTGAATTAGAATAGGCATTGAGTGGCAATGTAGGATGGAGAAAAGCACCACGGGATGGTCAGCATGGGCAGGTCAGGAAACATGCAGTGGCAATGTAGGATAGGTTTCTGAAAAACATCAAGATGTGGTACGCGTTGTAAGGGTTTCTAACAGGCCATTCACTAGTAGCAGTGAGACAGTCATCACGGATTGAGGTGAATATGAAGGCCTTAATTAGTTTTGTCAGTGACTGGCTATGAAGGGTGGAGAAAAGCACCACGGGATGGTCAGCATGGGGAGGTCAGGAAACATGTGGTGGCAATGTAGGACATGTTTCAGAAAAACATCGCGGGGTGGTGCGCATTGTAAGGTTTTCTAACAGGCCATTCACTAGTAGGAGTGATAAAAACATCACGGCATGCTGTGAATCAGAGGGCCTGAATTATGATAGGCAGTTAGTGGCAATGTAGGATGGAAAAAGGCACCACGGGATGGTCAGCATGGGGAGGTCAGGAAAAATGAAGTGGAAATGTAGGATAGGTTTCTGAAAACCATCGCGGTGTGGTGCGCATTGTAAGTGTTTCTAATAGGCCATTCACAAGTAGGAGTGAGAAAAACATAATGGGGTGGTGTGAATCGGAGGGCCTGAATTTGATTAGGCAGTGAGTGGCAGTGTAGGATCTAGCAAAGCAAGACGGGGCTGTGAGCATGGGGAGGTCAGGAAACATGAAGTGGCAATGTAGGATAGGTTTCTTCAAAACAACGCGTGGTTTTGCGCACTGTAAGTGTTTCTAGCAGGCCATTCACTAGTAGAAGTGAGAAAAACATCACGGGGTGGTGTAAATCAGAGGACCTGAATTAGGATAGGCAGTGTGTGGCAATGTAGGATGGAGAAAATCACCACGGGGTAGTCAGAATCAGGAGGTCAGGAAACATGCCGTGGCAATGTAGGATAGGATTCTGAAAAACTTCTCTGGGTCGTGTGCATTGTACGGGTTTCTGACAGGCCATTCACGAGTAGAAGTGAGAATAACATCACGGGGTAGTGTGAATCGGAAGGACTGAATTACAATAGGCATTGAGTGGCAATGTAGGATCGAGAAAAGCACCACGGGATGGTCAGCATGGGGAGGTCAGGAAACATGCGGTGGCAATGTAGGATAGGTTTCAGGAAAACATCGCGGGGGGGTGTGCATTGTAAGGGTTTCTAACAGGACATTCACAAGTAGGAGTGAGAAAAACATCATAGGGGTTGTGAATCGGAGGGCCTGTGTTAGAATAGACAGTGAGTGGCAATGTAGGATGGAGAAAAGCACCAAGGAGTGGTCACCATTGGGAGGTCAGGAAACATGCGGTGGCAATGTAGGATAGATTTCTGAAAAACATCGTGGTGTGCTGCGCATTTTAACGGTTTCTAACAGGCCATTCACTAGTAGGAGCGAGAAAAACATCATGGGGTGGTGTGAATCTTAGGGCCTGAATTAGATTAGGCCGTGAGTGGCAATGTAGGATCAAGCAAAGCAAGACGGGGCGGTGAGCATGTGGAGGTCAGGAAGCATGAAGTGGCAATGTTGGATAGGTTTCTGAAAATCATCTCTGGGTGGTGCGCATTGTAAGGGTTTCTAACAGGCCATTCTCTAGTAGGAATGAGAAAAACATCACGGGGTGTTGTGAATCGGGGGGCCTGTATTAGTATAGGCAGTGTGTGGCAATGTAGGATGGAGAAAATCACGAAGGGGCAGTCATCATGGGGTGGTCAGGTAACATGCGGTGGCAATGTAGGATAGGTTTCTGAAAAACATCGCGAGGGGGCGCGCACTGTAAATGTATCTTACAGGCCATACACTAGTAGGAGTGAGAAAAACATCATGGGGTGGTGTGAATAGGAGGGCCTGAATTAGATTAGGCAGTGTGTGGTAATGTAGGATGGAGAAAAACAAGAAGCCGTGGTGAGCATGGGGAGGTCACAAAACATGCAGTGACAATGTAGGATAGGTTTCTGAAAAACATCGCGGGGTGGTGTGCATTGTAAGGGTTTCTAAAAGGCCATTCACATGTAGGAGTAAGAAAAACATCACAGTGGGTGTGAGTCGGAGGGCCTAAGTTAGAATAGGCAGTGAGTGGCAATGTAGGATGGAGAAAAGCACCACGGGATGGTCAGCATGGGCAGGTCAGGAAATATGCGGTGGCAAAGTAGGATAGGTTTTAGAAAAACATCGCGGTGTGGTGCGCATTGTATGGTTTTCCAACAGGCCATTCACTAGTAGGAGTGAGAAAAAAATCACGGCGTGGTGTGAATCAGAGGGCATGAATTAGCATAGGCAGTGAGTGGCAATGTAGGATGGAGAAAAGCATCACCCCGTAGTTAGCAAGGCGAGATCAGGAAACATGCGGGGCAAATGTAGGATAGGTTTCTGAAAAACATAGCGGGGTGGTGCGCATTGTAAGGGTTTCTAACAGGCCATTCACTAGTAGGAGTGAGAAAATCATCACGGGGTGGTGTGAATCGGAGGGCCTGAATTAGATTAGGCATTGAGTGGCAATGTAGGATCTAGCAAAGCAAGAAGGGGCGGTGAGCATGGGGAGGTCAAGAAACATGAAGTGGCAATGTAGGATCGGTTCCTGAAAAACATCTCTGGGTGGTAGGCATTGTAAGGGTTTCTAACAGGCCATTAACTACTAGCAGTGAGACAAACATCACGTAGTGATGTGAATCAGAAGGCCTGAATTAGAATAGGCAGTGAGTGGCAATGTAGGATGGAGAAGCACAACTGGATAGTCAGCATGGGGAGGTCAGGAAACATGCGGGGGCAATATAGCATACGTTTGTGAAAATCATCGCGGTGTAGTGCGCATTGTAAGGGTTTCTAACAGGCCATTGACTAGTAGGAGTGAGAAAAACATCATGGGGTGGTGTGAATGGGAAGGCCTCAATTAGGATAGGCAGTGAGTGGCAATGTAGGATGGACAAGCACAATTGGGTGGTCAGCATGGGGATATCAGGAAACATGTGGTGGCAATGTAGGATACGTATGTGAAAAACATAACTGGGTGGTCACATCGTAAGGGTTTCTAAAAGGCCATTCACTAGTGGAGTGAGAAAAACATCACGGAGAGGTGTGAATCGGAGAGCCTGAATTAGGATAGGCAGTGAGTGGCAATGTAGAATGGAGAAAAGCACCATGTGGTGGTCAGCATGCGGAGGTCAGGAAACATGCGGTGGCAATGTAGGATAGGATTCTGAAAAACATCGCGGGGTGGTGCGCATTGTAAGGGTTTCTAACAGGCCATTCACTAGTAGGCGTGAGAAAAACATCATGCTGTGGTGTGAATAGGAGGGCCTGAATTAGATAAGGCAGTGTGTGGAAATGTAGGATGGAGAAAAGCAAGAATGCGTGGTGAGCATGGGGAGGTCAGGAAACATGCAGTGACAATTTAGGATAGGTTTCTGAAAAACATCGCAGGGTGGTGCGCATTGTAAGGGTTTCTAACAGGCCATTCACAAGTAGGAGTGAGAAAAACATCATGGGGTGGTGTGAATTGGAGGGCCTGAATTTGTTTAGGCAGTGAATGGCAGTGTAGGATCTAGCAAAGCAAGACCGGGCTGTGAGCATGGGGAGGTCAGGAAACATGAAGTGGCAATGTAGGATAGGTTTCTTCAAAACATCGCGTGGTTTTGCGCACTGTAAGAGTTTCTAGCAGGCCATTCACTAGTAGGAGTGTGAAAAACATCACTGGGTGGTGTGAATCAGAGGACCTGAATTAGGATAGGCAGTGTGTGGAAATGTAGGATGGAGAACATCACCACGGGGTAGTCAGAATCGGGAGGTCAGGAAACATACCATGGCAATGTAGGATAGGATTCTGAAAAACTTCTCTGGGTGGTGCGCATTGTAAGGGTTTCTAACAGGCCATTCACTAGTAGAAGTGAGAATAACATCACGGGGTGGTGTGAATCGGAAGGACTGAATTACAATAGGCATTGAGTGGCAATTTAGGATGGAGAAAAGCACCACGGGATGGTCAGCATGGGGAGGTCAGGAAACATGCGGTGGCAATGTAGGATAGGTTTCAGGAAAACATCGCGGGGGGGTGTGCATTGTAAGGGTTTCTAATAGGACATTCACAAGTAGGAGTGAGAAAAACATCATAGGGGTTGTGAATCGGAGGGCCTGTGTTAGAATAGACAATGAGTGGCAATGTATGATGGAGAAAAGCACCAAGGAGTGGTCAGCATTGGGAGGTCAGGAAACATGCGGTGGCAATGTAGGATAGGTTTCTGAAAAACATCGTGGGGTGCTGCGCATTGTAACGGTTTCTAACAGGCCATTCACTAGTAGGAGTGAGAAAAACATCACGGGGTGGTGTGAATAGGAGGGCCTGAATTAGATTAGGCAGTGTGTGGTAATGTAGGATGGAGAAAAGCAAGAAGCCGTGGTGAGCATGGGGAGGTCACAAAACATGCAGTGACAATGTAGGATAGGTTTCTGAAAAACATCGCGGGGTGGTGTGCATTGTAAGGGTTTCTAAAAGGCCATTCACATGTAGGAGAGAGAAAAACATCACAGTGGGTGTGAGTCAGAGGGCCTAAGTTAGAATAGGCAGTGAGTGGCAATGTAGGATGGAGAAAAGCACCAAGGGTGGTCAGCATTGTGAGGTCAGGAAATATGCGGTGGCAAAGTAGGATAGGTTTTAGAAAAACATCGCGGTGTGTTGCGCATTGTATGGTTTTCCAACAGGCCATTCACTAGTAGGAGTGAGAAAAAAATCACGGGGTGGTGTGAATCAGAGGGCATGAATTAGCATAGGCAGTGAGTGGCAATGTAGGATGGAGAAAAGCATCACCCCGTAGTTAGCAAGGCGAGATCAGGAAACATGCGGGGCAAATGTAGGATAGGTTTCTGAAAAACATAGCGGGGTGGTGCGCATTGTAAGGGTTTCTAACAGGCCATTCACTAGTAGGAGTGAGAAAATCATCACGGGGTGGTGTGAATCGGAGGGCCTGAATTAGATTAGGCATTGAGTGGCAATGTAGGATCTAGCAAAGCAAGAAGGGGCGGTGAGCATGGGGAGGTCAAGAAACATGAAGTGGCAATGTAGGATCGGTTCCTGAAAAACATCTCTGGGTGGTGCGCATTGTAAGGGTTTCTAACAGGCCATTAACTACTAGCAGTGAGACAAACATCACGGAGTGATGTGAATCAGAAGGCCTGAATTAGGATAGGCAGTGAGTGGCAATGTAGGATGGAGAAGCACAACTGGGTAGTCAGCATGGGGAGGTCAGGAAACATGCGGGGGCAATGTAGCATACGTTTGTGAAAATCATCGCGGGGTGGTGCGCATTGTAAGGGTTTCTAACAGGCCATTCACTAGTAGGAGTGAGAAAAACATCATGGGGTGGTGTGAATGGGAAGGCCTCAATTAGGATAGGCAGTGAGTGGCAATGGAGGATGGAGAAGCACAATTGGGTGGTCAGCATGGGGATATCAGGAAACATGTGGTGGCAATGTAGTATACGTATGTGAAAAACATAGCGGGGTGGTCACATCGTAAGGGTTTGTAAAAGGCCATTCACAAGTGGAGTGAGAAAAACATAACAGAGAGGTGTGAATCGGAGAGCCTGAATTAGGATAGGCAGTGAGTGGCAATGTAGAATGGAGAAAAGCACCATGTGGTGGTCAGCATGCGGAGGTCAGGAAACATGCGGTGGCAATGTAGGATAGGATTCTGAAAAGCATCGCGGGGTGGTGCGCATTGTAAGGGTTTCTAACAGGCCATTCACTAGTAGGCGTGAGAAAAACATCATGCTGTGGTGTGAATAGGAGGGCCTGAATTAGATAAGGCAGTGTGTGGAAATGTATGATGGAGAAAAGCAACAATGCGTGGTGAGCATGGGGAGGTCAGGAAACATGCAGTGACAATTTAGGATAGGTTTCTGAA
Source organism: Cavia porcellus (assembly GCF_034190915.1). NCBI lineage: Eukaryota > Metazoa > Chordata > Mammalia > Rodentia > Caviidae > Cavia > Cavia porcellus. The sequence continues at coordinate 9,739,653 of NW_026947518.1, forward strand.
AAACATCGCGGGGTGGTGCGCATTGTAAGGGTTTCTAACAGGACATTCACAAGTAGGAGTGAGAAAAACATCACAGGGTTTGTGCATAGGAGGGCCTGAGTTAGAAAAGCCAATGAGGGGCATTGTAGGATGGAGAAAGGCACCAAGGGGTGGTCAGCATTGGGAGGTCAGGAAACATGCGGTGGCAATGTAGGATAGGTTTATGAAAAACATCGTGGGGTGGTGCGCATTGTAAGGGTTTCTAATCGGCCATTCACTAGTAGGAGTGAGAAAAACAACATGGGGTGCTGTGAATCGGAGGGCCTGAATTAGATTAGGCAGTGAGTTGCAATGTAGGATCTAGCAAAGAATGACAGGGCGGTGAGCATGTTGAGGTCAGGAAACATGAAGTGGCAATGTAGGATAGACTTCTGAAAAACATCGCGGGGTGGTGCGCATTGTACGGTTTTCTAACAGGCCATTCACTAGTAGCAGTGAGACAAACATCACGGAGTGATGTGAATTCGAAGGCCTGAATTAGAATAGGCAGTGAGTGGCAATGTAGGATTGGGAAGCACAACGGGTTGGTCAGCATGGGGAGGTCAGGAAACATGTGGTGGCAATGTAGCATACGTTTGTTAAAAATATAGCGTGGTGGTCACATTGTAAGGGTTTCTAACAGGCCATTCACTAGTAGGAGTGAGAAAAATTTCACGGAGTGATGTGAATCGGAAGGCCTGAATTAGGATAGGCAGTGAGTGGCAATGTAGGATCTAGCAAAGCAAGAAGGGGCGGTGAGCATGGGCAGGTCAAGAAACATGAAGTGGCAATGTAGGATAGGTTTCTGAAAAACATCTCGGGGTGGTGCGCATTGTAAGGGTTTCTAACAGGCCATTCTCTAGTAGGAGTGAGAAAAACAGAACGGGGTGGTGTGAAAAGGAGGACCTGAATTAGGATAGGCAGTGTGTGGCAATGTAGGATGGAGAAAATCACGACGGGTAGTCAGTATGGGGAGGTCAGGACACATGCGGTGGCAATGTAGGATACGTTTCTGAAATACATCGCGGGGTGGCGCGCACTGTAAAGGTTTGTTACAGGCCATTCACTAGTAGGAGTGAGAAAAACATCACAGGGGGGTGTGAGTCAGAGGGCCTAAGTTAGAATAGCCAGTGAGTGGCAATGTAGGATGGAGAAAAGCACCAAGGGTGGTCAGCACTGGGAGGTCAGGAAATATGTGGTGGCAATGTAGGATAGGTTTCTGAAAACCATCGCGGGTTGGTGCGCATTGTATGGTTTTCTAACAGGCCATTCACTAGTAGGAGTGAGAAAAACATTACGGGGTGGTGTGAATCAGAGGGCCTGAATTAGCATAGGCAGTGAGTTGCAATGTAGGATGGAGAAAGGCATCACCCTGTAGTTAGCAAGGCGAGGTAAGGAAACATGCGGTGGCAATGTAGGATAGGTTTCTGGAAAACATCGCGAGGTGGTACACATTGTAAGGGGTTCTAACAGGCCATTCACAAGTAGGAGTGAGAAAAACATCACGGGGTAGTGTGAATCGGAGTGCCTGAATTAGATTAGGCAGTGAGTGGCAATGTAGGATCTAGCAAAGCAAGAAGGGGCGGTGAGCATGGGCAGGTCAAGAAACATGAAGTGGCAATGTAGGATAGGTTTCTGAAAACCATCGCGGGTTGGTGCGCATTGTATGGTTTTCTAACAGGCCATTCACTAGTAGGAGTGAGAAAAACATCACAGGGGGGTGTGAGTCAGAGGGCCTAAGTTAGAATAGCCAGTGAGTGGCAATGTAGGATGGAGAAAAGCACCAAGGGTGGTCAGCACTGGGAGGTCAGGAAATATGTGGTGGCAATGTAGGATAGGTTTCTGAAAACCATCGCGGGTTGGTGCGCATTGTATGGTTTTCTAACAGGCCATTCACTAGTAGGAGTGAGAAAAACATTACGGGGTGGTGTGAATCAGAGGGCCTGAATTAGCATAGGCAGTGAGTTGCAATGTAGGATGGAGAAAGGCATCACCCTGTAGTTAGCAAGGCGAGGTAAGGAAACATGCGGTGGCAATGTAGGATAGGTTTCTGGAAAACATCGCGAGGTGGTACACATTGTAAGGGGTTCTAACAGGCCATTCACAAGTAGGAGTGAGAAAAACATCACGGGGTAGTGTGAATCGGAGTGCCTGAATTAGATTAGGCAGTGAGTGGCAATGTAGGATCTAGCAAAGCAAGAAGGGGCGGTGAGCATGGGCAGGTCAAGAAACATGAAGTGGCAATGTAGGATAGGTTTCTGAAAACCATCGCGGGTTGGTGCGCATTGTATGGTTTTCTAACAGGCCATTCACTAGTAGGAGTGAGAAAAACATCACAGGGGGGTGTGAGTCAGAGGGCCTAAGTTAGAATAGCCAGTGAGTGGCAATGTAGGATGGAGAAAAGCACCAAGGGTGGTCAGCACTGGGAGGTCAGGAAATATGTGGTGGCAATGTAGGATAGGTTTCTGAAAACCATCGCGGGTTGGTGCGCATTGTATGGTTTTCTAACAGGCCATTCACTAGTAGGAGTGAGACAAACATCACGGAGTGATGTGAATTCGAAGGCCTGAATTAGAATAGGCAGTGAGTGGCAATGTAGGATAGAGAAGCACAACTGGGTGGTCAGCATGGGAAGGTCAGGAAACATGCGATGGCAATGTAGCATACGTTTGTGAAAAACATAATGGGGTGGTCACATTGTAAGGGTTTTAACAGGCCATTCAATAGTAGGAGTGAGAAAAACATCACGGGGAGCTGTGAATCGGAGATCCTGAATTAGGATAGGCAGTGAGTGGCAATGGAGAATGGAGAAAAGCACCACGGGGTGGTCAGCATGGGGAGGTCAGGAAACATGCGGTGGCAATGTAGGATAGGTTTCTGAAAAACATCGCTGGCGTGATGCGCATTGTAAGGGTTTCTAACTGGCCATTCACTAGTAGGAGTGTGTAAAATATCATGGGGTGGTGTGAATAGGAGGGCCTGAATTAGATTAGGCAGTGTGTGGTAATGTAGGATGGAGAAAAGCAAGAAGCCGTGGTGAGCATGGGGAGGTCACAACACATGCAGTGACAATGTAGGATAGGTTTCTGAAAAACATTGCGGGGTGGTGTGCATTGTAAGGGTTTCTAATAGGTCATTCACAAGTAGGAGTGAGAAAAACATCACGGGGTGGTGTGAATCGGAGGGCCTTAATTACGATAGCGAGTGAGTGGCAATGTAGGATGCAGAAAACCACCAAGTGTGGTCAGCATGGGGAGATAAGGAAATATGCGGTGGCAATATAGGATACGTTTCTGAAAAACATTGCGGGGTGTTGCGCATTGTAAGGGTTTCTAACAGGCCATTCAGTAGTAGGAGTGAGAAAATCATCACGGGGTGGTGTGAATTGGAGGGCCTAGTTCGGATAGGCAGTGAGTGGCAATATAGGATTAAGAAAAGCACCACTGGGTGGTGAGCATGGGGAGGTCAAGAAACATGTGGTTGAAAAGTAGGATAGGTTTCTGAAAATCATCGCGGTGTGGTGCGCATTGTAAGTGTTTCTAAAAGTCATTCACTAGTGGGAGTGAGAAAAACCTCACGGGGTGGTGTGAATCAGAGGGCCTGAATTCGGATAGGCAGTGAGTGGCAATGTAGGATGGAGAAAAGCACCACCGGATGGTCAGCATGGGGAGGTCAGGAAACATGCAGTGCCAATGTAGGATAGGTTTCTGAAAAACATCACTGGATGGTGCGCATTGTATGGTTTTCTAACAGGCCGTTCACTAGTAGGAGTGAGAAAAACATCCCGGGATGGTGTTAATCGGAGCGCCTGAAATAGTATAGGCATGGAGTGGCAATGTGGGATGGAGAAAAGCACCAAGGGGTGCTCCGCATGGGGAGGTCAGGAAACATGCTGTGGCAATGTAGGATAGGTTTCTGAAAACCATCTCGGGGTGGTCCGCATTGTAAGGGTTTCTAACAGGCCATTCATTAGTAGGAGTGAGAAAAACATCACGGGGTCGTGTGAATCAGAGGGACTGAATTAGGATAGGCAGTGAGTGGCAATGTAGGATGGAGAAAAGCACCACAGGTGGTCAGGATGGTGAGGTCAGGAAACATGCGGTGGCAATGTAGGATAGGTTTCTGAAAAACATCTCAGGGAGGTGCACATAGTAAGGGTTTCTAACATGCCACTCACTAGTAGGAGTGAGAAAAACATCACGGGGTGGTGTGAATCGGAGCGCCGGCATTAGATAACGCAGTGACTGGTAATGTAGGATGGAGAAAAGCAGGACGGCGTGGTGAGATTGGCGAGGTCAGGAATCATGCATTGGCAATGTTGATAGGTTTCTGAAAAACAACGCGGGGTGGTGCGCATTGAAATCATTTCTACCAGGCCATTCAAAGGTAGGAGAGAGAAAAACATCACAGGGTGGTGTGAATCGGAGCGACTGAGTTAGAATAGCCAGTGAGTGGCAATGTAGGATGGAGAAAAGCACCAAGGGGTGGTCAGCATTCGGAGGTCAGGAAACATGCGGTGGCAATGTAGGATAGCTTTCTGAAGAACAACGTGGGGTGGTGCACATTGTAAGTGTTTCTAACAGGCCATTGACTAGTAGGAGTGAGAAAAATATCACGGGGTGGTGTAAATCGGAGGGCCGGGATTAGATTAGTCAGTGAGTAGTAATGTAGGGTGGAGAAAGCAAGGTGGCGTGATGACCATGGGGAATTCAGGAAACATGCTGTGCCAATGTAGGTAATTTTTCTGAAAAACATCGCGGGGTGGTGCGCATTGTAAGGGTTTCTAACAGGCCATTCCCTAGAACGAGTGATAAAAGCATCACGGGTTAGTGTGTATCGGAGGGCCTGTTATAGCATAGGAGTGAGTGTCAATGTAGGATGGACAAAACCACCACAGTTGGTCAGGATGGAGAGGTCAGGAAACATGCAGTGGCAATGTAGGATAGGTTTCTGAAAAGCATCGCAGGGCGGTGAGCATTGTAAGGGTTTCTAAAAGGCCATTCAATAGCAGGAGTGAGAAAAACATCACGGGGTGGTGTGATTCGGAGGGCCGCCATTAGATTACGTAGTGAGTGGCAATGTAGGATGGGGAAAAGCATCACCCCGTATTTAGCAAGGCGAGGTCAGGAAACATGCAGTGGCAATGTAGGATAGGTTTCTGAAAAACATCACGTGGTGGTGCGCATTTGAAGGGTTTCTAACAGGCCATTCCCTCATAGGAGTGAGAAAAACATCATGGGGTGGTGTGAATCGGAGTGCCTGAATTAGATTAGGCAGTGAGTGGTAATGTAGGATGGAGAAAAGCAAGACGGCGTGGTGAGCCTGGGGAGGTCAGGAATCATGCAGTGGCAATGTAGGATAGGTTTCGGAAAAAACAACGCGGGGTGGTGCGCATTGTAATCGTTTCTAACAGGCCATTCACTAGTAGGAGTGAGAAAAACAACATGGAGTGCTGTGAATCCGAGGGCCTGAATTAGGAAAGACAGTGAGTGGCAATGTAGGATAGAGAAAAGCACAATGGTGTGGTCAGCATGGGGAGGTCAGGAAACATGAGGTGGCAATGTAGGATAGGTTTCTGAAAAACATCGCGGGGTTGTGCGCATTGTAAGGTTTTCTAACAGGCCATTCACTAGTAGGAGTGAGAAATACATCATGGGGTGGTGTGAATCGGAGGGCCTGAATTAGCATAGGCAGTGAGTGGCAATGGAGGATGGAGAAAAGCACCACGAGGTGGTTATCATGGCGAAGTCAGGAAACATGCGGTGGCAATGTAGGATATGTTCCTGAAAAACATCGCGGTGTGGTGCACATTGTAAGGGTTTCTAACAGGCAATTCACTAGTAGGAGTGAGAAAAACATCATGGGATGGTGTGAATCTGAAAGCGTGAATCAGGATTGACAGTGAGTGGCAATGTAGGATGGAGAAAAGCACCATGGGGTGGTCAGCATGGGAGGTCAGGAAATATGCGGTGGCAATGTAGGATGGGTTTGTTTAAAAAACACCGCACGGCAGTGCGCATTGTAAGGGTTTCTAACAGGCCATTCACTAGTAGGGGTGAGAAAAACATCATGGGGTGATGTGAATAGGAGGGCCTGAATTAGGTAGTCACTGAGTGGCAATGTAGGATGGAGAAAATCACCACGGGTTATTCAGCATAGGGATGTCAGGAAACATTCGGTGGCAATGTATGATAGGTTTCTGAAAAACATCTGATGGTGGTGTGCTTTGTAAGGGTTTCTAACAGGCCATTCACTAGTAGGAGTGAGAAAACATCACGGGGTGGTGTGAATCGGAGGGCCGCCATTACATAAGGCAGTGAGTGGTAATGTAGGATGGAGAAAACAAGACAGCGTGGTAAGCATGGGGAGTTCAGGAAACATGCAGTGGCAATGTAGGATAGGATTGTGAAAAACATCGCGGTTTCTTGCGCATTGTAAGGGTTTCTAACAGGCCATTCACTAGTAGGAGTTAGAAAAATATCACGGGGTGGTGTGAAACGGAGGGACCGAAATAGGTTAGGAAGTGAGTGGCAATGTAGGATGGAGAAAAGCACCACGTGGTGGTCTGCATGGGGAGGTCAGGAACATGCGGTGGCAATGTAGGATAGGATTCTGAAAAACATCGTGGGGTGGTGAGCATTGAAAGGGTTTCTCACAGGCCTATCACTAGTAGGGGTGACAAAATATCACAGGGTAGTGTGAATCGGAAGACCTGAATTAGGACAGGCAGTGAGTAGCCATGTAGGATGGAGAAAAGCACCACGGGATGGTCAGCATGGGGAGGTCAGGAAACATGCAGTGGCAATGTAGGATAGGTTTCTGAAAAACGTCACGGGTGGTTCGCATTGTAAGGGTTTCTAGCAGGCCATTCACTTGTAGGAGTGAGAAAAACCTCACGTTGCGGTGGAAATCAGAGGGCCTAGATAAGGATAGGCAGTGAGTCACAATGTAGAATGGAGAAAAGCAAGACGGGGTAGTCAGCATGGGGAGGTCAGGAAACATGCAGTGGCAATGTAGGATAGGTTTCTGAAAAACGTCACGGGTGGTTTGCATTGTAGGGGTTTCTAACAGGCAATTTTCTAGTAGGAGTGAGAAAAACATCAAGGGGTGGTGTTAATCGGAGGGCCTGAATTAGGATAGTCAGTGAGTGGCAATGTAGGATGGAGAAAAGCAACAGGGATTATTCAGCAATGGGAAGTCAGGAAACATGCGGTGACAATGTAGGACAGGTTTCTGAAAAACATCGCATGGTGGTGTGCATTATCAGGTTTTCTACCAGGCCATTCACTGGTAGGAGGGAGAAAAACATCAAGGGGTAGTTTGAATCAGAGGGCCTGAATGAGCATAGGCAGTGAGTGGCATTGTAGGATGGAGAAAAGCACCACAGGTTGTAAAGATGGGGAGGTCATGAAACATGCAGTGGCAATGTAGGATGTTTCTGAAAAACACCGCGGGTTGGTGCGCATTGTAAGGGTTTCTAACATGCAATTCACTAGTAAGAGTGAGAAAAACATCAAGGGGTGGTGTGAATCGGAAGGCCTGAATTAGTATAAGCTGTGAGTGGCAATGTAGGATGGAGAAAAGCACCACGGGTTATTCAGCATGGGGAGGTCAGGAAATATGCAGTGGCAATATAGGATAGGTTTCTGAAAAGCATCTCTTGGTGGTGCGCATTGTAAGGGTTTCTAACAGGCCATTCCCTAGTAAGAGTGAGAAAAACATCACGAGATGGTGTGAATCGGAGAGCCTGAATTCAGATAGGCTGTGAGTGGCAAATCAGGATGGAGAAATGCACCAAGGGGTGGTCAGCATTGGGAGGTCCGGCAACATGCGGTGGCAATGTGGGATAGGTTTCTGAAAAACATCGCGGAGTGGTGCGCATTGTATGGGTTTCTAACAGGCCATTCCCTAGTAAGAGTGAGAAAAACATCACGGGGTGTTGTGAATCGGGGGGCCTGTATTAGAATAGGCAGTGAGTGGAAAGGTAGGATCTAGTAAAGCAAGACGGGGCGGTGAGCATGGGGAGGTCAGGAAACATGAAGTGGCAAGGTAGGATAGGTTTCTGAAAAATATCGCATGGTGGTGTGCATTGTAAACGTTTCTAACAGGCGTTTCACTAGTAGGAGTGAGAAAAACATCACGGGGTGGCGTGAATCGGAGGGCCTGAATTACGATAGGCAGTGAGTCACAATGTAGGATACAGAAAATCACCACTGGTTGGTCAGCATAGGGAGATTAGGAAAAATGCCGTGGTAATGTAGCATAGGCTTCTGAAAAACATAGCGGGCTGGTGCGCATTGTAAAGGTTTCTAAGAGGCCATTCACTAGTAGGAGTGAGAAAAACATCACGGTTTGGTGTGAATCGGAGGGCCTGATATAGTATAGGAGTGAGTGGCAATGTAGGATGGAGAAAAGCACCACGGGGTGGTCAGCATGGTGAGTTCAGGAAACATGCGGTGGTAAAGTAGGATACGTTTCTGAAAAACATCGCGGAGTGGTGCGCATTGTAAGGGTTTTTAACAGGCGACTCACTAGTAGGAGTGAGAAAAACATCACGGGGTGGTGTGATTCGGAGGGCCTGAATTAGAATAGGCATTGAGTGGCAATGTAGGATGGCGAAAAGCAAGACGGGGTGGTTAGCATGGGGAGGTCAGGCAACATGCATTGGCAATGTAGCATAGGTTTGTGAAAAACAAAGCGGGGTGGTGCACATTGTAAGGTTTTCTAACAGGCCATTCACTAGTAGGAGTGAGAAAAACATCACGGGGTGGTGTGAATCGGAGGGCCTGAATTAGAATAGGCATTGAGTGGCAATGTAGGATGGAGAAAAGCACCACGGGATGGTCAGCATGGGCAGGTCAGGAAACATGCAGTGGCAATGTAGGATAGGTTTCTGAAAAACATCAAGATGTGGTACGCGTTGTAAGGGTTTCTAACAGGCCATTCACTAGTAGCAGTGAGACAGTCATCACGGATTGAGGTGAATATGAAGGCCTTAATTAGTTTTGTCAGTGACTGGCTATGAAGGGTGGAGAAAAGCACCACGGGATGGTCAGCATGGGGAGGTCAGGAAACATGTGGTGGCAATGTAGGACATGTTTCAGAAAAACATCGCGGGGTGGTGCGCATTGTAAGGTTTTCTAACAGGCCATTCACTAGTAGGAGTGATAAAAACATCACGGCATGCTGTGAATCAGAGGGCCTGAATTATGATAGGCAGTTAGTGGCAATGTAGGATGGAAAAAGGCACCACGGGATGGTCAGCATGGGGAGGTCAGGAAAAATGAAGTGGAAATGTAGGATAGGTTTCTGAAAACCATCGCGGTGTGGTGCGCATTGTAAGTGTTTCTAATAGGCCATTCACAAGTAGGAGTGAGAAAAACATAATGGGGTGGTGTGAATCGGAGGGCCTGAATTTGATTAGGCAGTGAGTGGCAGTGTAGGATCTAGCAAAGCAAGACGGGGCTGTGAGCATGGGGAGGTCAGGAAACATGAAGTGGCAATGTAGGATAGGTTTCTTCAAAACAACGCGTGGTTTTGCGCACTGTAAGTGTTTCTAGCAGGCCATTCACTAGTAGAAGTGAGAAAAACATCACGGGGTGGTGTAAATCAGAGGACCTGAATTAGGATAGGCAGTGTGTGGCAATGTAGGATGGAGAAAATCACCACGGGGTAGTCAGAATCGGGAGGTCAGGAAACATGCCGTGGCAATGTAGGATAGGATTCTGAAAAACTTCTCTGGGTCGTGTGCATTGTACGGGTTTCTGACAGGCCATTCACGAGTAGAAGTGAGAATAACATCACGGGGTAGTGTGAATCGGAAGGACTGAATTACAATAGGCATTGAGTGGCAATGTAGGATCGAGAAAAGCACCACGGGATGGTCAGCATGGGGAGGTCAGGAAACATGCGGTGGCAATGTAGGATAGGTTTCAGGAAAACATCGCGGGGGGGTGTGCATTGTAAGGGTTTCTAACAGGACATTCACAAGTAGGAGTGAGAAAAACATCATAGGGGTTGTGAATCGGAGGGCCTGTGTTAGAATAGACAGTGAGTGGCAATGTAGGATGGAGAAAAGCACCAAGGAGTGGTCACCATTGGGAGGTCAGGAAACATGCGGTGGCAATGTAGGATAGGTTTCTGAAAAACATCGTGGGGTGCTGCGCATTTTAACGGTTTCTAACAGGCCATTCACTAGTAGGAGCGAGAAAAACATCATGGGGTGGTGTGAATCTTAGGGCCTGAATTAGATTAGGCCGTGAGTGGCAATGTAGGATCAAGCAAAGCAAGACGGGGCGGTGAGCATGTGGAGGTCAGGAAGCATGAAGTGGCAATGTTGGATAGGTTTCTGAAAATCATCTCTGGGTGGTGCGCATTGTAAGGGTTTCTAACAGGCCATTCTCTAGTAGGAATGAGAAAAACATCACGGGGTGTTGTGAATCGGGGGGCCTGTATTAGTATAGGCAGTGTGTGGCAATGTAGGATGGAGAAAATCACGAAGGGGCAGTCATCATGGGGTGGTCAGGTAACATGCGGTGGCAATGTAGGATAGGTTTCTGAAAAACATCGCGAGGGGGCGCGCACTGTAAATGTATCTTACAGGCCATACACTAGTAGGAGTGAGAAAAACATCATGGGGTGGTGTGAATAGGAGGGCCTGAATTAGATTAGGCAGTGTGTGGTAATGTAGGATGGAGAAAAGCAAGAAGCCGTGGTGAGCATGGGGAGGTCACAAAACATGCAGTGACAATGTAGGATAGGTTTCTGAAAAACATCGCGGGGTGGTGTGCATTGTAAGGGTTTCTAAAAGGCCATTCACATGTAGGAGTAAGAAAAACATCACAGTGGGTGTGAGTCGGAGGGCCTAAGTTAGAATAGGCAGTGAGTGGCAATGTAGGATGGAGAAAAGCACCACGGGATGGTCAGCATGGGCAGGTCAGGAAATATGCGGTGGCAAAGTAGGATAGGTTTTAGAAAAACATCGCGGTGTGGTGCGCATTGTATGGTTTTCCAACAGGCCATTCACTAGTAGGAGTGAGAAAAAAATCACGGCGTGGTGTGAATCAGAGGGCATGAATTAGCATAGGCAGTGAGTGGCAATGTAGGATGGAGAAAAGCATCACCCCGTAGTTAGCAAGGCGAGATCAGGAAACATGCGGGGCAAATGTAGGATAGGTTTCTGAAAAACATAGCGGGGTGGTGCGCATTGTAAGGGTTTCTAACAGGCCATTCACTAGTAGGAGTGAGAAAATCATCACGGGGTGGTGTGAATCGGAGGGCCTGAATTAGATTAGGCATTGAGTGGCAATGTAGGATCTAGCAAAGCAAGAAGGGGCGGTGAGCATGGGAAGGTCAAGAAACATGAAGTGGCAATGTAGGATCGGTTCCTGAAAAACATCTCTGGGTGGTAGGCATTGTAAGGGTTTCTAACAGGCCATTAACTACTAGCAGTGAGACAAACATCACGTAGTGATGTGAATCAGAAGGCCTGAATTAGAATAGGCAGTGAGTGGCAATGTAGGATGGAGAAGCACAACTGGATAGTCAGCATGGGGAGGTCAGGAAACATGCGGGGGCAATATAGCATACGTTTGTGAAAATCATCGCGGTGTAGTGCGCATTGTAAGGGTTTCTAACAGGCCATTGACTAGTAGGAGTGAGAAAAACATCATGGGGTGGTGTGAATGGGAAGGCCTCAATTAGGATAGGCAGTGAGTGGCAATGTAGGATGGACAAGCACAATTGGGTGGTCAGCATGGGGATATCAGGAAACATGTGGTGGCAATGTAGGATACGTATGTGAAAAACATAACTGGGTGGTCACATCGTAAGGGTTTCTAAAAGGCCATTCACTAGTGGAGTGAGAAAAACATCACGGAGAGGTGTGAATCGGAGAGCCTGAATTAGGATAGGCAGTGAGTGGCAATGTAGAATGGAGAAAAGCACCATGTGGTGGTCAGCATGCGGAGGTCAGGAAACATGCGGTGGCAATGTAGGATAGGATTCTGAAAAACATCGCGGGGTGGTGCGCATTGTAAGGGTTTCTAACAGGCCATTCACTAGTAGGCGTGAGAAAAACATCATGCTGTGGTGTGAATAGGAGGGCCTGAATTAGATAAGGCAGTGTGTGGAAATGTAGGATGGAGAAAAGCAAGAATGCGTGGTGAGCATGGGGAGGTCAGGAAACATGCAGTGACAATTTAGGATAGGTTTCTGAAAAACATCGCAGGGTGGTGCGCATTGTAAGGGTTTCTAACAGGCCATTCACAAGTAGGAGTGAGAAAAACATCATGGGGTGGTGTGAATTGGAGGGCCTGAATTTGTTTAGGCAGTGAATGGCAGTGTAGGATCTAGCAAAGCAAGACCGGGCTGTGAGCATGGGGAGGTCAGGAAACATGAAGTGGCAATGTAGGATAGGTTTCTTCAAAACATCGCGTGGTTTTGCGCACTGTAAGAGTTTCTAGCAGGCCATTCACTAGTAGGAGTGTAAAAAACATCACGGGGTGGTGTGAATCAGAGGACCTGAATTAGGATAGGCAGTGTGTGGAAATGTAGGATGGAGAACATCACCACGGGGTAGTCAGAATCGGGAGGTCAGGAAACATACCATGGCAATGTAGGATAGGATTCTGAAAAACTTCTCTGGGTGGTGCGCATTGTAAGGGTTTCTAACAGGCCATTCACTAGTAGAAGTGAGAATAACATCACGGGGTGGTGTGAATCGGAAGGACTGAATTACAATAGGCATTGAGTGGCAATTTAGGATGGAGAAAAGCACCACGGGATGGTCAGCATGGGGAGGTCAGGAAACATGCGGTGGCAATGTAGGATAGGTTTCAGGAAAACATCGCGGGGGGGTGTGCATTGTAAGGGTTTCTAATAGGACATTCACAAGTAGGAGTGAGAAAAACATCATAGGGGTTGTGAATCGGAGGGCCTGTGTTAGAATAGACAATGAGTGGCAATGTATGATGGAGAAAAGCACCAAGGAGTGGTCAGCATTGAGAGGTCAGGAAACATGCGGTGGCAATGTAGGATAGGTTTCTGAAAAACATCGTGGGGTGCTGCGCATTGTAACGGTTTCTAACAGGCCATTCACTAGTAGGAGTGAGAAAAACATCACGGGGTGGTATGAATAGGAGGGCCTGAATTAGATTAGGCAGTGTGTGGTAATGTAGGATGGAGAAAAGCAAGAAGCCGTGGTGAGCATGGGGAGGTCACAAAACATGCAGTGACAATGTAGGATAGGTTTCTGAAAAACATCGCGGGGTGGTGTGCATTGTAAGGGTTTCTAAAAGGCCATTCACATGTAGGAGAGAGAAAAACATCACAGTGGGTGTGAGTCAGAGGGCCTAAGTTAGAATAGGCAGTGAGTGGCAATGTAGGATGGAGAAAAGCACCAAGGGTGGTCAGCATTGTGAGGTCAGGAAATATGCAGTGGCAAAGTAGGATAGGTTTTAGAAAAACATCGCGGTGTGTTGCGCATTGTATGGTTTTCCAACAGGCCATTCACTAGTAGGAGTGAGAAAAAAATCACGGGGTGGTGTGAATCAGAGGGCATGAATTAGCATAGGCAGTGAGTGGCAATGTAGGATGGAGAAAAGCATCACCCCGTAGTTAGCAAGGCGAGATCAGGAAACATGCGGGGCAAATGTAGGATAGGTTTCTGAAAAACATAGCGGGGTGGTGCGCATTGTAAGGGTTTCTAACAGGCCATTCACTAGTAGGAGTGAGAAAATCATCACGGGGTGGTGTGAATCGGAGGGCCTGAATTAGATTAGGCATTGAGTGGCAATGTAGGATCTAGCAAAGCAAGAAGGGGCGGTGAGCATGGGGAGGTCAAGAAACATGAAGTGGCAATGTAGGATCGGTTCCTGAAAAACATCTCTGGGTGGTGCGCATTGTAAGGGTTTCTAACAGGCCATTAACTACTAGCAGTGAGACAAACATCACGGAGTGATGTGAATCAGAAGGCCTGAATTAGGATAGGCAGTGAGTGGCAATGTAGGATGGAGAAGCACAACTGGGTAGTCAGCATGGGGAGGTCAGGAAACATGCGGGGGCAATGTAGCATACGTTTGTGAAAATCATCGCGGGGTGGTGCGCATTGTAAGGGTTTCTAACAGGCCATTCACTAGTAGGAGTGAGAAAAACATCATGGGGTGGTGTGAATGGGAAGGCCTCAATTAGGATAGGCAGTGAGTGGCAATGGAGGATGGAGAAGCACAATTGGGTGGTCAGCATGGGGATATCAGGAAACATGTGGTGGCAATGTAGTATACGTATGTGAAAAACATAGCGGGGTGGTCACATCGTAAGGGTTTGTAAAAGGCCATTCACAAGTGGAGTGAGAAAAACATAACAGAGAGGTGTGAATCGGAGAGCCTGAATTAGGATAGGCAGTGAGTGGCAATGTAGAATGGAGAAAAGCACCATGTGGTGGTCAGCATGCGGAGGTCAGGAAACATGCGGTGGCAATGTAGGATAGGATTCTGAAAAACATCGCGGGGTGGTGCGCATTGTAAGGGTTTCTAACAGGCCATTCACTAGTAGGCGTGAGAAAAACATCATGCTGTGGTGTGAATAGGAGGGCCTGAATTAGATAAGGCAGTGTGTGGAAATGTATGATGGAGAAAAGCAACAATGCGTGGTGAGCATGGGGAGGTCAGGAAACATGCAGTGACAATTTAGGATAGGTTTCTGAAAAACATCGCGGGGTGGTGCGCATTGTAAGGGTTTCTAACAGGACATTCACAAGTAGGAGTGAGAAAAACATCACAGGGTTTGTGCATAGGAGGGCCTGAGTTAGAAAAGCCAATGAGGGGCATTGTAGGATGGAGAAAGGCACCAAGGGGTGGTCAGCATTGGGAGGTCAGGAAACATGCGGTGGCAATGTAGGATAGGTTTATGAAAAACATCGTGGGGTGGTGCGCATTGTAAGGGTTTCTAATCGGCCATTCACTAGTAGGAGTGAGAAAAACAACATGGGGTGCTGTGAATCGGAGGGCCTGAATTAGATTAGGCAGTGAGTTGCAATGTAGGATCTAGCAAAGAATGACAGGGCGGTGAGCATGTTGAGGTCAGGAAACATGAAGTGGCAATGTAGGATAGACTTCTGAAAAACATCGCGGGGTGGTGCGCATTGTACGGTTTTCTAACAGGCCATTCACTAGTAGCAGTGAGACAAACATCACGGAGTGATGTGAATTCGAAGGCCTGAATTAGAATAGGCAGTGAGTGGCAATGTAGGATTGGGAAGCACAACGGGTTGGTCAGCATGGGGAGGTCAGGAAACATGTGGTGGCAATGTAGCATACGTTTGTTAAAAATATAGCGTGGTGGTCACATTGTAAGGGTTTCTAACAGGCCATTCACTAGTAGGAGTGAGAAAAACTTCACGGAGTGATGTGAATCGGAAGGCCTGAATTAGGATAGGCAGTGAGTGGCAATGTAGGATCTAGCAAAGCAAGAAGGGGCGGTGAGCATGGGCAGGTCAAGAAACATGAAGTGGCAATGTAGGATAGGTTTCTGAAAAACATCTCGGGGTGGTGCGCATTTTAAGGGTTTCTAACAGGCCATTCTCTAGTAGGAGTGAGAAAAACAGAACGGGGTGGTGTGAAAAGGAGGACCTGAATTAGGATAGGCAGTGTGTGGCAATGTAGGATGGAGAAAATCACGACGGGTAGTCAGTATGGGGAGGTCAGGACACATGCGGTGGCAATGTAGGATACGTTTCTGAAATACATCGCGGGGTGGCGCGCACTGTAAAGGTTTGTTACAGGCCATTCACTAGTAGGAGTGAGAAAAACATCACAGGGGGGTGTGAGTCAGAGGGCCTAAGTTAGAATAGCCAGTGAGTGGCAATGCAGGATGGAGAAAAGCACCAAGGGTGGTCAGCACTGGGAGGTCAGGAAATATGTGGTGGCAATGTAGGATAGGTTTCTGAAAACCATCGCGGGTTGGTGCGCATTGTATGGTTTTCTAACAGGCCATTCACTAGTAGGAGTGAGAAAAACATTACGGGGTGGTGTGAATCAGAGGGCCTGAATTAGCATAGGCAGTGAGTTGCAATGTAGGATGGAGAAAGGCATCACCCTGTAGTTAGCAAGGCGAGGTAAGGAAACATGCGGTGGCAATGTAGGATAGGTTTCTGGAAAACATCGCGGGGTGGTACACATTGTAAGGGGTTCTAACAGGCCATTCACAAGTAGGAGTGAGAAAAACATCACGGGGTAGTGTGAATCGGAGTGCCTGAATTAGATTAGGCAGTGAGTGGCAATGTAGGATCTAGCAAAGCAAGAAGGGGCGGTGAGCATGGGCAGGTCAAGAAACATGAAGTGGCAATGTAGGATAGGTTTCTGAAAACCATCGCGGGTTGGTGCGCATTGTATGGTTTTCTAACAGGCCATTCACTAGTAGGAGTGAGAAAAACATCACAGGGGGGTGTGAGTCAGAGGGCCTAAGTTAGAATAGCCAGTGAGTGGCAATGTAGGATGGAGAAAAGCACCAAGGGTGGTCAGCACTGGGAGGTCAGGAAATATGTGGTGGCAATGTAGGATAGGTTTCTGAAAACCATCGCGGGTTGGTGCGCATTGTATGGTTTTCTAACAGGCCATTCACTAGTAGGAGTGAGAAAAACATTACGGGGTGGTGTGAATCAGAGGGCCTGAATTAGCATAGGCAGTGAGTTGCAATGTAGGATGGAGAAAGGCATCACCCTGTAGTTAGCAAGGCGAGGTAAGGAAACATGCGGTGGCAATGTAGGATAGGTTTCTGGAAAACATCGCGGGGTGGTACACATTGTAAGGGGTTCTAACAGGCCATTCACAAGTAGGAGTGAGAAAAACATCACGGGGTAGTGTGAATCGGAGTGCCTGAATTAGATTAGGCAGTGAGTGGCAATGTAGGATCTAGCAAAGCAAGAAGGGGCGGTGAGCATGGGCAGGTCAAGAAACATGAAGTGGCAATGTAGGATAGGTTTCTGAAAAACATCTCTGGGTGGAGCGCATTTTAAGGTTTCTAACAGGCCATTCACTACTAGCAGTGAGACAAACATCACAGAGTGACGTGAATCGGGAGGCCTGAATTAGAATAGGCAGTGAGTGGCAATGTAGGATAGAGAAGCACAACTGGGTGGTCAGCATGGGAAGGTCAGGAAACATGCGATGGCAATGTAGCATACGTTTGTGAAAAACATAATGGGGTGGTCACATTGTAAGGGTTTTAACAGGCCATTCAATAGTAGGAGTGAGAAAAACATCACGGGGAGCTGTGAATCGGAGATCCTGAATTAGGATAGGCAGTGAGTGGCAATGGAGAATGGAGAAAAGCACCACGGGGTGGTCAGCATGGGGAGGTCAGGAAACATGCGGTGGCAATGTAGGATAGGTTTCAGGAAAACATCGCGGGGGGGTGTGCATTGTAAGGGTTTCTAATAGGACATTCACAAGTAGGAGTGAGAAAAACATCATAGGGGTTGTGAATCGGAGGGCCTGTGTTAGAATAGACAATGAGTGGCAATGTATGATGGAGAAAAGCACCAAGGAGTGGTCAGCATTGAGAGGTCAGGAAACATGCGGTGGCAATGTAGGATAGGTTTCTGAAAAACATCGTGGGGTGCTGCGCATTGTAACGGTTTCTAACAGGCCATTCACTAGTAGGAGTGAGAAAAACATCACGGGGTGGTATGAATAGGAGGGCCTGAATTAGATTAGGCAGTGTGTGGTAATGTAGGATGGAGAAAAGCAAGAAGCCGTGGTGAGCATGGGGAGGTCACAAAACATGCAGTGACAATGTAGGATAGGTTTCTGAAAAACATCGCGGGGTGGTGTGCATTGTAAGGGTTTCTAAAAGGCCATTCACATGTAGGAGAGAGAAAAACATCACAGTGGGTGTGAGTCAGAGGGCCTAAGTTAGAATAGGCAGTGAGTGGCAATGTAGGATGGAGAAAAGCACCAAGGGTGGTCAGCATTGTGAGGTCAGGAAATATGCAGTGGCAAAGTAGGATAGGTTTTAGAAAAACATCGCGGTGTGTTGCGCATTGTATGGTTTTCCAACAGGCCATTCACTAGTAGGAGTGAGAAAAAAATCACGGGGTGGTGTGAATCAGAGGGCATGAATTAGCATAGGCAGTGAGTGGCAATGTAGGATGGAGAAAAGCATCACCCCGTAGTTAGCAAGGCGAGATCAGGAAACATGCGGGGCAAATGTAGGATAGGTTTCTGAAAAACATAGCGGGGTGGTGCGCATTGTAAGGGTTTCTAACAGGCCATTCACTAGTAGGAGTGAGAAAATCATCACGGGGTGGTGTGAATCGGAGGGCCTGAATTAGATTAGGCATTGAGTGGCAATGTAGGATCTAGCAAAGCAAGAAGGGGCGGTGAGCATGGGGAGGTCAAGAAACATGAAGTGGCAATGTAGGATCGGTTCCTGAAAAACATCTCTGGGTGGTGCGCATTGTAAGGGTTTCTAACAGGCCATTAACTACTAGCAGTGAGACAAACATCACGGAGTGATGTGAATCAGAAGGCCTGAATTAGGATAGGCAGTGAGTGGCAATGTAGGATGGAGAAGCACAACTGGGTAGTCAGCATGGGGAGGTCAGGAAACATGCGGGGGCAATGTAGCATACGTTTGTGAAAATCATCGCGGGGTGGTGCGCATTGTAAGGGTTTCTAACAGGCCATTCACTAGTAGGAGTGAGAAAAACATCATGGGGTGGTGTGAATGGGAAGGCCTCAATTAGGATAGGCAGTGAGTGGCAATGGAGGATGGAGAAGCACAATTGGGTGGTCAGCATGGGGATATCAGGAAACATGTGGTGGCAATGTAGTATACGTATGTGAAAAACATAGCGGGGTGGTCACATCGTAAGGGTTTGTAAAAGGCCATTCACAAGTGGAGTGAGAAAAACATAACAGAGAGGTGTGAATCGGAGAGCCTGAATTAGGATAGGCAGTGAGTGGCAATGTAGAATGGAGAAAAGCACCATGTGGTGGTCAGCATGCGGAGGTCAGGAAACATGCGGTGGCAATGTAGGATAGGATTCTGAAAAACATCGCGGGGTGGTGCGCATTGTAAGGGTTTCTAACAGGCCATTCACTAGTAGGCGTGAGAAAAACATCATGCTGTGGTGTGAATAGGAGGGCCTGAATTAGATAAGGCAGTGTGTGGAAATGTATGATGGAGAAAAGCAACAATGCGTGGTGAGCATGGGGAGGTCAGGAAACATGCAGTGACAATTTAGGATAGGTTTCTGAAAAACATCGCGGGGTGGTGCGCATTGTAAGGGTTTCTAACAGGACATTCACAAGTAGGAGTGAGAAAAACATCACAGGGTTTGTGCATAGGAGGGCCTGAGTTAGAAAAGCCAATGAGGGGCATTGTAGGATGGAGAAAGGCACCAAGGGGTGGTCAGCATTGGGAGGTCAGGAAACATGCGGTGGCAATGTAGGATAGGTTTATGAAAAACATCGTGGGGTGGTGCGCATTGTAAGGGTTTCTAATCGGCCATTCACTAGTAGGAGTGAGAAAAACAACATGGGGTGCTGTGAATCGGAGGGCCTGAATTAGATTAGGCAGTGAGTTGCAATGTAGGATCTAGCAAAGAATGACAGGGCGGTGAGCATGTTGAGGTCAGGAAACATGAAGTGGCAATGTAGGATAGACTTCTGAAAAACATCGCGGGGTGGTGCGCATTGTACGGTTTTCTAACAGGCCATTCACTAGTAGCAGTGAGACAAACATCACGGAGTGATGTGAATTCGAAGGCCTGAATTAGAATAGGCAGTGAGTGGCAATGTAGGATTGGGAAGCACAACGGGTTGGTCAGCATGGGGAGGTCAGGAAACATGTGGTGGCAATGTAGCATACGTTTGTTAAAAATATAGCGTGGTGGTCACATTGTAAGGGTTTCTAACAGGCCATTCACTAGTAGGAGTGAGAAAAACTTCACGGAGTGATGTGAATCGGAAGGCCTGAATTAGGATAGGCAGTGAGTGGCAATGTAGGATCTAGCAAAGCAAGAAGGGGCGGTGAGCATGGGCAGGTCAAGAAACATGAAGTGGCAATGTAGGATAGGTTTCTGAAAAACATCTCGGGGTGGTGCGCATTTTAAGGGTTTCTAACAGGCCATTCTCTAGTAGGAGTGAGAAAAACAGAACGGGGTGGTGTGAAAAGGAGGACCTGAATTAGGATAGGCAGTGTGTGGCAATGTAGGATGGAGAAAATCACGACGGGTAGTCAGTATGGGGAGGTCAGGACACATGCGGTGGCAATGTAGGATACGTTTCTGAAATACATCGCGGGGTGGCGCGCACTGTAAAGGTTTGTTACAGGCCATTCACTAGTAGGAGTGAGAAAAACATCACAGGGGGGTGTGAGTCAGAGGGCCTAAGTTAGAATAGCCAGTGAGTGGCAATGCAGGATGGAGAAAAGCACCAAGGGTGGTCAGCACTGGGAGGTCAGGAAATATGTGGTGGCAATGTAGGATAGGTTTCTGAAAACCATCGCGGGTTGGTGCGCATTGTATGGTTTTCTAACAGGCCATTCACTAGTAGGAGTGAGAAAAACATTACGGGGTGGTGTGAATCAGAGGGCCTGAATTAGCATAGGCAGTGAGTTGCAATGTAGGATGGAGAAAGGCATCACCCTGTAGTTAGCAAGGCGAGGTAAGGAAACATGCGGTGGCAATGTAGGATAGGTTTCTGGAAAACATCGCGGGGTGGTACACATTGTAAGGGGTTCTAACAGGCCATTCACAAGTAGGAGTGAGAAAAACATCACGGGGTAGTGTGAATCGGAGTGCCTGAATTAGATTAGGCAGTGAGTGGCAATGTAGGATCTAGCAAAGCAAGAAGGGGCGGTGAGCATGGGCAGGTCAAGAAACATGAAGTGGCAATGTAGGATAGGTTTCTGAAAACCATCGCGGGTTGGTGCGCATTGTATGGTTTTCTAACAGGCCATTCACTAGTAGGAGTGAGAAAAACATCACAGGGGGGTGTGAGTCAGAGGGCCTAAGTTAGAATAGCCAGTGAGTGGCAATGTAGGATGGAGAAAAGCACCAAGGGTGGTCAGCACTGGGAGGTCAGGAAATATGTGGTGGCAATGTAGGATAGGTTTCTGAAAACCATCGCGGGTTGGTGCGCATTGTATGGTTTTCTAACAGGCCATTCACTAGTAGGAGTGAGAAAAACATTACGGGGTGGTGTGAATCAGAGGGCCTGAATTAGCATAGGCAGTGAGTTGCAATGTAGGATGGAGAAAGGCATCACCCTGTAGTTAGCAAGGCGAGGTAAGGAAACATGCGGTGGCAATGTAGGATAGGTTTCTGGAAAACATCGCGGGGTGGTACACATTGTAAGGGGTTCTAACAGGCCATTCACAAGTAGGAGTGAGAAAAACATCACGGGGTAGTGTGAATCGGAGTGCCTGAATTAGATTAGGCAGTGAGTGGCAATGTAGGATCTAGCAAAGCAAGAAGGGGCGGTGAGCATGGGCAGGTCAAGAAACATGAAGTGGCAATGTAGGATAGGTTTCTGAAAAACATCTCTGGGTGGAGCGCATTTTAAGGTTTCTAACAGGCCATTCACTACTAGCAGTGAGACAAACATCACAGAGTGACGTGAATCGGGAGGCCTGAATTAGAATAGGCAGTGAGTGGCAATGTAGGATAGAGAAGCACAACTGGGTGGTCAGCATGGGAAGGTCAGGAAACATGCGATGGCAATGTAGCATACGTTTGTGAAAAACATAATGGGGTGGTCACATTGTAAGGGTTTTAACAGGCCATTCAATAGTAGGAGTGAGAAAAACATCACGGGGAGCTGTGAATCGGAGATCCTGAATTAGGATAGGCAGTGAGTGGCAATGGAGAATGGAGAAAAGCACCACGGGGTGGTCAGCATGGGGAGGTCAGGAAACATGCGGTGGCAATGTAGGATAGGTTTCTGAAAAACATCGCTGGCGTGATGCGCATTGTAAGGGTTTCTAACTGGCCATTCACTAGTAGGAGTGTGTAAAATATCATGGGGTGGTGTGAATAGGAGGGCCTGAATTAGATTAGGCAGTGTGTGGTAATGTAGGATGGAGAAAAGCAAGAAGCCGTGGTGAGCATGGGGAGGTCACAACACATGCAGTGACAATGTAGGATAGGTTTCTGAAAAACATCGCGGGGTGGTGTGCATTGTAAGGGTTTCTAACAGGCCATTCACATGTAGGAGTGAGAAAAACATCACAGTGGGTGTGAGTCAGAGGGCCTAAGTTAGAATAGGCAGTGAGTGGCAATGTAGGATGGAAAAAAGCACCAAGGGTGGTCAGCATTGTGAGGTCAGGAAATATGCGGTGGCAAAGTAGGATAGGTTTTAGAAAAACATCGCGGTGTGGTGCGCATTGTATGGTTTTCCAACAGGCCATTCACTAGTAGGAGTGAGAAAAAAATCACGGGGTGGTGTGAATCAGAGGGCATGAATTAGCATAGGCAGTGAGTGGCAATGTAGGTTGGAGAAAAGCATCACCCCGTAGTTAGCAAGGCGAGATCAGGAAACATGCGGGGCAAATGTAGGATAGGTTTCTGAAAAACATAGCGGGGTGGTGCGCATTGTAAGGGTTTCTAACAGGCCATTCACTAGTAGGAGTGAGAAAATCATCACGGGGTGGTGTGAATCTGAGGGCCTGAATTAGATTAGGCATTGAGTGGCAATGTAGGATCTAGCAAAGCAAGAAGGGGCGGTGAGCATGGGGAGGTCAAGAAACATGAAGTGGCAATGTAGGATCGGTTCCTGAAAAACATCTCTGGGTGGTGCGCATTGTAAGGGTTTCTAACAGGCCATTAACTACTAGCAGTGAGACAAACATCACGGAGTGATGTGAATCAGAAGGCCTGAATTAGGATAGGCAGTGAGTGGCAATGTAGGATGGAGAAGCACAACTGGGTAGTCAGCATGGGGAGGTCAGGAAACATGCGGGGGCAATGTAGCATACGTTTGTGAAAATCATCGCGGTGTGGTGCGCATTGTAAGGGTTTCTAACAGGCCATTCACTAGTAGGAGTGAGAAAAACATCATGGGGTGGTGTGAATGGGAAGGCCTCAATTAGGATAGGCAGTGAGTGGCAATGTAGGATGGAGAAGCACAATTGGGTGGTCAGCATGGGGATATCAGGAAACATGTGGTGGCAATGTAGTATACGTATGTGAAAAACATAGCGGGGTGGTCACATCGTAAGGGTTTGTAAAAGGCCATTCACTAGTGGAGTGAGAAAAACATCACGGAGAGGTGTGAATCGGAGAGCCTGAATTAGGATAGGCAGTGAGTGGCAATGTAGAATGGAGAAAAGCACCATGTGGTGGTCAGCATGCGGAGGTCAGGAAACATGCGGTGGCAATGTAGGATAGGATTCTGAAAAACATCGCGGGGTGGTGCGCATTGTAAGGGTTTCTAACAGGCCATTCACTAGTAGGCGTGAGAAAAACATCATGCTGTGGTGTGAATAGTAGGGCCTGAATTAGATAAGGCAGTGTGTGGAAATGTATGATGGAGAAAAGCAACAATGCGTGATGAGCATGGGGAGGTCAGGAAACATGCAGTGACAATTTAGGATAGGTTTCTGAAAAACATCGCGGGGTGGTGCGCATTGTAAGGGTTTCTAACAGGACATTCACAAGTAGGAGTGAGAAAAGCATCACAGGGTTTGTGCATAGGAGGGCCTGAGTTAGAAAAGCCAATGAGGGGCATTGTAGGATGGAGAAAGGCACCAAGGGGTGGTCAGCATTGGGAGGTCAGGAAACATGCGGTGGCAATGTAGGATAGGTTTATGAAAAACATCGTGGGGTGGTGCGCATTGTAAGGGTTTCTAACCGGCCATTCACTAGTAGGAGTGAGAAAAACAACATGGGGTGCTGTGAATCGGAGGGCCTGAATTAGATTAGGCAGTGAGTTGCAATGTAGGATCTAGCAAAGAATGACGGGGCGGTGAGCATGTTGAGGTCAGGAAACATGAAGTGGCAATGTAGGATAGACTTCTGAAAAACATCGCGGGGTGGTGCGCATTGTACGGTTTTCTAACAGGCCATTCACTAGTAGCAGTGAGACAAACATCACGGAGTGATGTGAATTCGAAGGCCTGAATTAGAATAGGCAGTGAGTGGCAATGTAGGATTGGGAAGCACAACGGGTTGGTCAGCATGGGGAGGTCAGGAAACATGTGGTGGCAATGTAGCATACGTTTGTTAAAAATATAGCGTGGTGGTCACATTGTAAGGGTTTCTAACAGGCCATTCACTAGTAGGAGTGAGAAAAACTTCACGGAGTGATGTGAATCGGAAGGCCTGAATTAGGATAGGCAGTGAGTGGCAATGTAGGATCTAGCAAAGCAAGAAGGGGCGGTGAGCATGGGCAGGTCAAGAAACATGAAGTGGCAATGTAGGATAGGTTTCTGAAAAACATCTCGGGGTGGTGCGCATTGTAAGGGTTTCTAACAGGCCATTCTCTAGTAGGAGTGAGAAAAACAGAACGGGGTGGTGTGAAAAGGAGGACCTGAATTAGGATAGGCAGTGTGTGGCAATGTAGGATGGAGAAAATCACGACGGGTAGTCAGTATGGGGAGGTCAGGACACATGCGGTGGCAATGTAGGATACGTTTCTGAAATACACCGCGGGGTGGCGCGCACTGTAAAGGTTTGTTACAGGCCATTCACTAGTAGGAGTGAGAAAAACATCACAGGGGGGTGTGAGTCAGAGGGCCTAAGTTAGAATAGCCAGTGAGTGGCAATGTAGGATGGAGAAAAGCACCAAGGGTGGTCAGCACTGGGAGGTCAGGAAATATGTGGTGGCAATGTAGGATAGGTTTCTGAAAACCATCGCGGGTTGGTGCGCATTGTATGGTTTTCTAACAGGCCATTCACTAGTAGGAGTGAGAAAAACATTACGGGGTGGTGTGAATCAGAGGGCCTGAATTAGCATAGGCAGTGAGTTGCAATGTAGGATGGAGAAAGGCATCACCCTGTAGTTAGCAAGGCGAGGTAAGGAAACATGCGGTGGCAATGTAGGATAGGTTTCTGGAAAACATCGCGGGGTGGTACACATTGTAAGGGGTTCTAACAGGCCATTCACAAGTAGGAGTGAGAAAAACATCACGGGGTAGTGTGAATCGGAGTGCCTGAATTAGATTAGGCAGTGAGTGGCAATGTAGGATCTAGCAAAGCAAGAAGGGGCGGTGAGCATGGGCAGGTCAAGAAACATGAAGTGGCAATGTAGGATAGGTTTCTGAAAAACATCTCTGGGTGGAGCGCATTTTAAGGTTTCTAACAGGCCATTCACTACTAGCAGTGAGACAAACATCACAGAGTGACGTGAATCGGGAGGCCTGAATTAGGATAGGCAGTGAGTGGCAATGTAGGATAGAGAAGCACAACTGGGTGGTCAGCATGGGAAGGTCAGGAAACATGCGATGGCAATGTAGCATACGTTTGTGAAAAACATAACGGGGTGGTCACATTGTAAGGGTTTTAACAGGCCATTCAATAGTAGGAGTGAGAAAAACATCACGGGGAGCTGTGAATCGGAGATCCTGAATTAGGATAGGCAGTGAGTGGCAATGGAGAATGGAGAAAAGCACCACGGGGTGGTCAGCATGGGGAGGTCAGGAAACATGAGGTGGCAATGTAGGATAGGTTTCTGAAAAACATCGCTGGCGTGATGCGCATTGTAAGGGTTTCTAACTGGCCATTCACTAGTAGGAGTGTGAAAAATATCATGGGTTGGTGTGAATAGGAGGGCCTGAATTAGATTAGGCAGTGTGTGGTAATGTAGGATGGAGAAAAGCAAGAAGCCGTGGTGAGCATGGGGAGGTCACAAAACATGCAGTGACAATGTAGGATAGGTTTCTGAAAAACATCGCGGGGTGGTGTGCATTGTAAGGGTTTCTAACAGGCCATTCACATGTAGGAGTGAGAAAAACATCACAGTGGGTGTGAGTCAGAGGGCCTAAGTTAGAATAGGCAGTGAGTGGCAATGTAGGATGGAGAAAAGCACCAAGGGTGGTCAGCATTGTGAGGTCAGGAAATATGCGGTGGCAAAGTAGGATAGGTTTTAGAAAAACATCGCGGTGTGGTGCGCATTGTATGGTTTTCCAACAGGCCATTCACTAGTAGGAGTGAGAAAAAAATCACGGGGTGGTGTGAATCAGAGGGCATGAATTAGCATAGGCAGTGAGTGGCAATGTAGGATGGAGAAAAGCATCACCCCGTAGTTAGCAAGGCGAGATCAGGAAACATGCGGGGCAAATGTAGGATAGGTTTCTGAAAAACATAGCGGGGTGGTGCGCATTGTAAGGATTTCTAACAGGCCATTCACTAGTAGGAGTGAGAAAATCATCACGGGGTGGTGTGAATCGGAGGGCCTGAATTAGATTAGGCATTGAGTGGCAATGTAGGATCTAGCAAAGCAAGAAGGGGCGGTGAGCATGGGGAGGTCAAGAAACATGAAGTGGCAATGTAGGATCGGTTCCTGAAAAACATCTCTGGGTGGTGCGCATTGTAAGGGTTTCTAACAGGCCATTAACTACTAGCAGTGAGACAAACATCACGGAGTGATGTGAATCAGAAGGCCTGAATTAGGATAGGCAGTGAGTGGCAATTTAGGATGGAGAAGCACAACTGGGTAGTCAGCATGGGGAGGTCAGGAAACATGCGGGGGCAATGTAGCATACGTTTGTGAAAATCATCGCGGTGTGGTGCGCATTGTAAGGGTTTCTAACAGGCCATTCACTAGTAGGAGTGCGAAAAACATCATGGGGTGGTGTGAATGGGAAGGCCTCAATTAGGATAGGCAGTGAGTGGCAATGTAGGATGGAGAAGCACAATTGGGTGGTCAGCATGGGGATATCAGGAAACATGTGGTGGCAATGTAGTATACGTATGTGTAAAACATAGCGGGGTGGTCACATCGTAAGGGTTTGTAAAAGGCCATTCACTAGTGGAGTGAGAAAAACATAACGGAGAGGTGTGAATCGGAGAGCCTGAATTAGGATAGGCAGTGAGTGGCAATGTAGAATGGAGAAAAGCACCATGTGGTGGTCAGCATGCGGAGGTCAGGAAACATGCGGTGGCAATGTAGGATAGGATTCTGAAAAACATCGCGGGGTGGTGCGCATTGTAAGGGTTTCTAACAGGCCATTCACTAGTAGGCGTGAGAAAAACATCATGCTGTGGTGTGAATAGTAGGGCCTGAATTAGATAAGGCAGTGTGTGGAAATGTATGATGGAGAAAAGCAAAAATGCGTGGTGAGCATGGGGAGGTCAGGAAACATGCAGTGACAATTTAGGATAGGTTTCTGAAAAACATCGCGGGGTGGTGCGCATTGTAAGGGTTTCTAACAGGACATTCACAAGTAGGAGTGAGAAAAACATCACAGGGTTTGTGCATAGGAGGGCCTGAGTTAGAAAAGCCAATGAGGGGCATTGTAGCATGGAGAAAGGCACCAAGGGGTGGTCAGCATTGGGAGGTCAGGAAACATGCGGTGGCAATGTAGGATAGGTTTATGAAAAACATCGTGGGGTGGTGCGCATTGTAAGGGTTTCTAACCGGCCATTCACTAGTAGGAGTGAGAAAAACAACATGGGGTGCTGTGAATCGGAGGGCCTGAATTAGATTAGGCAGTGAGTTGCAATGTAGGATCTAGCAAAGAATGACGGGGCGGTGAGCATGTTGAGGTCAGGAAACATGAAGTGGCAATGTAGGATAGACTTCTGAAAAACATCGCGGGGTGGTGCGCATTGTACGGTTTTCTAACAGGCCATTCACTAGTAGCAGTGAGACAAACATCACGGAGTGATGTGAATTCGAAGGCCTGAATTAGAATAGGCAGTGAGTGGCAATGTAGGATTGGGAAGCACAACGGGTTGGTCAGCATGGGGAGGTCAGGAAACATGTGGTGGCAATGTAGCATACGTTTGTTAAAAATATAGCGTGGTGGTCACATTGTAAGGGTTTCTAACAGGCCATTCACTAGTAGGAGTGAGAAAAACTTCACGGAGTAATGTGAATCGGAAGGCCTGAATTAGGATAGGCAGTGAGTGGCAATGTAGGATCTAGCAAAGCAAGAAGGGGCGGTGAGCATGGGCAGGTCAAGAAACATGAAGTGGCAATGTAGGATAGGTTTCTGAAAAACATCTCGGGGTGGTGCGCATTGTAAGGGTTTCTAACAGGCCATTCTCTAGTAGGAGTGAGAAAAACAGAACGGGGTGGTGTGAAAAGGAGGACCTGAATTAGGATAGGCAGTGTGTGGCAATGTAGGATGGAGAAAATCACGACGGGTAGTCAGTATGGGGAGGTCAGGACACATGCGGTGGCAATGTAGGATACGTTTCTGAAATACATTGCGGGGTGGCGCGCACTGTAAAGGTTTGTTACAGGCCATTCACTAGTAGGAGTGAGAAAAACATCACAGGGGGGTGTGAGTTAGAGGGCCTAAGTTAGAATAGCCAGTGAGTGGCAATGTAGGATGGAGAAAAGCACCAAGGGTCAGCACTGGGAGGTCAGGAAATATGTGGTGGCAATGTAGGATAGGTTTCTGAAAACCATCGCGGGTTGGTGCGCATTGTATGGTTTTCTAACAGGCCATTCACTAGTAGGAGTGAGAAAAACATTACGGGGTGGTGTGAATCAGAGGGCCTGAATTAGCATAGGCAGTGAGTTGCAATGTAGGATGGAGAAAGGCATCACCCTGTAGTTAGCAAGGCGAGGTAAGGAAACATGCGGTGGCAATGTAGGATAGGTTTCTGGAAAACATCGCGGGGTGGTACACATTGTAAGGGGTTCTAACAGGCCATTCACAAGTAGGAGTGAGAAAAACATCACGGGGTAGTGTGAATCGGAGTGCCTGAATTAGATTAGGCAGTGAGTGGCAATGTAGGATCTAGCAAAGCAAGAAGGGGCGGTGAGCATGGGCAGGTCAAGAAACATGAAGTGGCAATGTAGGATAGGTTTCTGAAAAACATCTCTGGGTGGAGCGCATTTTAAGGTTTCTAACAGGCCATTCACTACTAGCAGTGAGACAAACATCACAGAGTGACGTGAATCGGGAGGCCTGAATTAGGATAGGCAGTGAGTGGCAATGTAGGATAGAGAAGCACAACTGGGTGGTCAGCATGGGAAGGTCAGGAAACATGTGATGGCAATGTAGCATACGTTTGTGAAAAACATATCGGGGTGGACACATTGTAAGGGTTTTAACAGGCCATTCAATAGTAGGAGTGAGAAAAACATCACGGGGAGCTGTGAATCGGAGATCCTGAATTAGGATAGGCAGTGAGTGGCAATGGAGAATGGAGAAAAGCACCACGGGGTGGTCAGCGTGGGGAGGTCAGGAAACATGCGGTGGCAATGTAGGATAGGTTTCTGAAAAACATCGCTGGCGTGATGCGCATTGTAAGGGTTTCTAACTGGCCATTCACTAGTAGGAGTGTGAAAAATATCATGGGGTGGTGTGAATAGGAGGGCCTGAATTAGATTAGGCAGTGTGTGGTAATGTAGGATGGAGAAAAGCAAGAAGCCGTGGTGAGCATGGGGAGGTCACAAAACATGCAGTGACAATGTAGGATAGGTTTCTGAAAAACATCGCGGGGTGGTGTGCATTGTAAGGGTTTCTAACAGGCCATTCACATGTAGGAGTGAGAAAAACATCACAGTGGGTGTGAGTCAGAGGGCCTAAGTTAGAATAGGCAGTGAGTGGCAATGTAGGATGGAGAAAAGCACCAAGGGTGGTCAGCATTGTGAGGTCAGGAAATATGCGGTGGCAAAGTAGGATAGGTTTTAGAAAAACATCGCGGTGTGGTGCGCATTGTATGGTTTTCCAACAGGCCATTCACTAGTAGGAGTGAGAAAAAAATCACGGGGTGGTGTGAATCAGAGGGCACGAATTAGCATAGGCAGTGAGTGGCAATGTAGGATGGAGAAAAGCATCACCCCGTAGTTAGCAAGGCGAGATCAGGAAACATGCGGGGCAAATGTAGGATAGGTTTCGAGAAACATAGCGGGGTGGTGCGCATTGTAAGGGTTTCTAACAGGCCATTCACTAGTAGGAGTGAGAAAATCATCACGGGGTGGTGTGAATTGGAGGGCCTGAATTAGATTAGGCATTGAGTGGCAATGTAGGATCTAGCAAAGCAAGAAGGGGCGGTGAGCATGGGGAGGTCAAGAAACATGAAGTGGCAATGTAGGATCGGTTCCTGAAAAACATCTCTGGGTGGTGCGCATTGTAAGGGTTTCTAACAGGCCATTAACTACTAGCAGTGAGACAAACATCACGGAGTGATGTGAATCAGAAGGCCTGAATTAGGATAGGCAGTGAGTGGCAATGTAGGATGGAGAAGCACAACTGGGTAGTCAGCATGGGGAGGTCAGGAAACATGCGGGGGCAATGTAGCATACGTTTGTGAAAATCATCGCGGTGTGGTGCGCATTGTAAGGGTTTCTAACAGGCCATTCACTAGTAGGAGTGCGAAAAACATCATGGGGTGGTGTGAATGGGAAGGCCTCAATTAGGATAGGCAGTGAGTGGCAATGTAGGATGGAGAAGCGCAATTGGGTGGTCAGCATGGGGATATCAGGAAACATGTGGTGGCAATGTAGTATACGTATGTGAAAAACATAGCGGGGTGGTCACATCGTAAGGGTTTGTAAAAGGCCATTCACTAGTGGAGTGAGAAAAACATAACGGAGAGGTGTGAATCAGAGAGCCTGAATTAGGATAGGCAGTGAGTGGCAATGTAGAATGGAGAAAAGCACCATGTGGTG
This sequence comes from Cavia porcellus, assembly GCF_034190915.1. Taxonomy (NCBI): domain Eukaryota; kingdom Metazoa; phylum Chordata; class Mammalia; order Rodentia; family Caviidae; genus Cavia; species Cavia porcellus. Next base: position 9,770,465 of record NW_026947518.1, read on the forward strand.
GTCAGCATGCGGAGGTCAGGAAACATGCGGTGGCAATGTAGGATAGGATTCTGAAAAACATCGCGGGGTGGTGCGCATTGTAAGGGTTTCTAACAGGCCATTCACTAGTAGGCGTGAGAAAAACATCATGCTGTGGTGTGAATAGTAGGGCCTGAATTAGATAAGGCAGTGTGTGGAAATGTATGATGGAGAAAAGCAACAATGCGTGGTGAGCATGGGGAGGTCAGGAAACATGCAGTGTCAATTTAGGATAGGTTTCTGAAAAACATCGCGGGGTGGTGCGCATTGTAAGGGTTTCTAACAGGACATTCACAAGTAGGAGTGAGAAAAACATCACAGGGTTTGTGCATAGGAGGGCCTGAGTTAGAAAAGCCAATGAGGGGCATTGTAGGATGGAGAAAGGCACCAAGGGGTGGTCAGCATTGGGAGGTCAGGAAACATGCGGTGGCAATGTAGGATAGGTTTATGAAAAACATCGTGGGGTGGTGCGCATTGTAAGGGTTTCTAACCGGCCATTCACTAGTAGGAGTGAGAAAAACAACATGTGGTGCTGTGAATCGGAGGGCCTGAATTAGATTAGGCAGTGAGTTGCAATGTAGGATCTAGCAAAGAATGACGGGGCGGTGAGCATGTTGAGGTCAGGAAACATGAAGTGGCAATGTAGGATAGACTTCTGAAAAACATCGCGGGGTGGTGCGCATTGTACGGTTTTCTAACAGGCCATTCACTAGTAGCAGTGAGACAAACATCACGGAGTGATGTGAATTCGAAGGCCTGAATTAGAATAGGCAGTGAGTGGCAATGTAGGATTGGGAATCACAACAGGTTGGTCAGCATGGGGAGGTCAGGAAACATGTGGTGGCAATGTAGCATACGTTTGTTAAATATATAGCGTGGTGGTCACATTGTAAGGGTTTCTAACAGGCCATTCACTAGTAGGAGTGAGAAAATCATCACGGGGTGGTGTGAATCGGAGGGCCTAAATTTGATGAGGCAGTGAGTGGCAGTGTAGGATCTAGCAAATCAAGACTGGGCGGTGAGCATGTGGAGGTCAGGAAACATGAAGTGGCAATTTTGGATAGGTTTCTGAAAAACATCTCTCGGTGGTGCGCATTGTAAGGGTTTCTAACAGGCCATTCACTAGTAGGAGTGAGAAAAACATCACGGGGTGGTGTGAATCGGAGGACATGAATTAGGATAGGCAGTGTGTGGCCATGTAGGATGGAGAAAATCACCACGGGGTATTCAGCATATGGAGGTCAGGAAACATGCGGGGCCAATGTAGGATAGGTTTCCGAAAAACATCGCGGGGTGGTGCGCACTGTAAAGGTTTCTTACAGGTCATTCACTAGGAGGAGTGAGAAAAACATAATGGGGTGGTGTGAATAGGAGGGCCTGAATTAGATTAGGCAGTGTGTAGTAATGTAGGATGGAGAAAGGCAAGAAGCCGTGTTGAGCATGGTGAGGTCAGGAAACATGCAGTGACAATGTAGGATAGGTTTCTGAAAAACATCGCGGTGTGGTGCGCATTGTATGGTTTTCTAACAGGCCATTCACAGCTAGGAGTGAGAAAAACAGGGCCTAAATTTGATTAGGCAGTGAGTGGCAGTGTAGGATCTATCAAAGCAAGACGGGGCGGTGAGCATGTGGAGGTCAGGAAACATGAAGTGGCAATGTTGGATAGGTTTCTGAAAAACATCTCTCGGTGGTGCGCATTGTAAGGGTTTCTAACAGGCCATTCAGTAGTAGGAGTGAGAAAAACATCACGGGGTGGTGTGAATCGGAGGACCTGAATCAGGATAGGCAGTGTGTGGCCATGTAGGATGGAGAAAATCACCGCGGGGTATTCAGCATATGGAGGTCATTAAACATGCGGGGCCAATGTAGGATAGGTTTCCGAAAAACATCGCGGGTTGGTACGCACTGTAAAGGTTTCTTACAGGCCATTCACTAGGAGGAGTGAGGAAAACATCATGGGGTGGTTTGAATTGAGGGCCTGAATTAGATTAGGCAGTGTGTAGTAATGTAGGATGGAGAAAGGCAAGAAGCCGTGTTGAGCATGGTGAGGTCAGGAAACATGCAATGACAATGTAGGATAGGTTTCTGAAAAACATCTCAGGGTAGTGTGCATTGTAAGGTTTTCTAACAGGCGATTCACTACTAGGAGTGAGAAAAACATCACGGGGTGGTTTGAATCGGAGGGCCGGATATAGGATACGAGTGAGTGGCAATGTAGGATGGAGAAAACCACCACGGGGTGGTCAGCATGGTGAGCTCTGGAAACATGCGGTGGTAAAGTAGGATACGTTTCTGAAAAACATCGCGGTGTGGTGCGCATTTTAAGGGTTTCTAAAAGGCCATTCACTAGTAGCAGTGAGACAATCATCATGGAGAGATGTGAATATGAAGGCCTGAATTAGGATAGGCAGTCAGTAGCAATGTAGGATGGAGAAAAGCACCACGGGATGGTCAGCATGGGGAGGTCAGGAAACATGCGGTGGCAATGTAGCATACGTTTGTTAAAAACATAGTGGGGTGGTGCACATTGTAAGGGTTTCTAACAGGCCATTCACTAGTAGGAGTGAGAAAAACATCACGGGGTGGTGTGAATCAGAGGGCCTGAATTAGAATAGGAATTGAGTGGCAATGTAGGATGGAGAAAAGCACCACGGGATGGTCAGCATGGGCAGGTCATGAAACATGCGGTGGCAATGTAGGAGAGGTTTCTGCAAAACTTAAGAGGTGGTGCGTTTGTAAGGGTTTCTAACAGGCCATTCACTAGTAGCAGTGAGACAGTCATCACGGATTGAGGTGAATATGAAGGCCTGAATTAGGTTTGGCAGTGAATGGCTATGTAGGATGGAGAAAAGCACCACGGGATGGTCAGCAAGGGCAGGTCAGGAAACATGCGGTGGCAATGTAGGATAGGTTTCTGAAAAACATCAAGAGGTGGTGCACATTGTAAGGGTTTCTAAAAGGCCATTCACTAGTAGGAGTGATAAAAACATCACGGGGTGGTGTGAATCAGAGGGTCTGAATTACGATAGGCAGTGAGTGGCAATGTAAGATGGAGAAAGGCCACGGGACGGTCAGCATAGGGAGGTCAGGAAACATGCGGTAGCAATGTAGGATAGGTTTCTGAAAATCATCGCGGTGCGGTGCGCATTGTAAGGGTTTCTAACAGGCCATTCACTAGTAGGAGTGAGAAAAACATCATGGGGTGGTGTGAATCGGAGGGCCTGAATTTGATTAGGCAGTGAGTGGCAGTGTAGGATCTAGCAAAGCAAGACGGGGCAGTGAGCATGGGGAGGTCAGGAAACATGAATGGCAATGTAGGATAGGTTTCTTCAAAACATCGCGTGGTGGTGCGGATTGTAAGAGTTTCTAACAGGCCATTCACTATTGGGAGTGAGAAAAACATCACGGGGAGCTGTGAATCAGAGGACCTGAATTAGGATAGGCAGTGTGTGGCAATGTAGGATGGAGAAAATCACCACGATGTAGTCAGAATCAGGAGGTCAGGAAACATGCCGTGGCAATGTACGATAGGATTCTGAAAAACTTCTCTGGGTGGTGCGCATTGTAAGGGTTTCTGACAGGCCATTCACTAGTAGAAGTGAGAAAAACATCACGGGGTGGTGTGAATCGGAGGGCTTGAATTACCATAGGCAGTGAGTGACAATGTAGGATACAGAAAATCACCACGGGTTGGTCAGCATGGGGATGTTAGGAAACATGCGGTAGCAATGTTCCATAGGTTTCTGAAAATCATAGCGGGTTGGTGCGCCTTGTAAAGGTTTCTAACAGGCCATTCACTAGTAGGAGTGAGAAAAACATCACGGGGTGGTGTGAGTCGGGGGGGCCTGTATTAGGATAGACAGTGAGTGGCGAGGTAGGGTGGAGAAAACTACCACGGGGTGGTCAGCATAGGGAGGTCAGGAAACATGCAGTGGCATTGTAGGATAGGTTTCTGAAAAACATCGAGGGGTTGTGCGCATTGTAAGGGTTTCTAACAGGCCATTCACTATTAGGAGTGAGAAAAACATCATGGGGTCGTGTTAATTGGAGGGCCTGAATTAGATATGGCAGTGAGTGGCAATGTAGGATCTAGCAAACAAGACGGGGCGGTGAGCATGCGGTCAGGAAACATGAAGTGGCAATATTGGATAGGTTTCTGAAAAACATTGTGGGGTGGTGCACATTGTAAGGGTTTCTAACAGGCCATTCACTAGTAGGAGTGAGAAAAACAGAATGGGGTGGTGGGAATCGGAGGACCTGAATTACGATAGGCAATGAGTGGTAATGTACGATGGAGAAAAGTACCACAGAGTGGTCAGCATGGGGAGGTCAGGAAACATCCATTGGCCATGTAGGATATATTTCTGAAAAACATCTCAGGGTGGTGAGCATTGTTAGGGTTTCTAATAGGCCATTCACTAGTAGGAGTGAGAAAAACATCACGGGATGGTGTGAAACGGAGTGTCTGAATTAGATTACGCAGTGAGTGGTAATGTATAATGGAGTAATGCAAGATGGCGTGGTGAGCATGGGGAGTTCAGGAAACATGCAGTGGCAATGTAGGATACGTTTCTGAAAAACATCGCGTGGTCCTGGGCATTGTAAGGGTTTCTATCAGGCCTTTCAGTAGTAGGAGTGATAAAAACGTCACGGGGTGGTTTGCTTCGGAGGGCCTGAAATAGGATAGGCAGTGTGTGGCAATGTAGGATGGAGAAAAGCACCCCGGGTTGGTCAGCATGGGGAGGTCAGGAAACATGCGGTGGCAATGTAGGATAGGTTTCTGAAAAACATCGCGGGATGGTGCGCATTGTAAGTGTTTCTAACAGGCCATTCACTAGTAGGAGTGAGAAAAACAAACGTGGTGGTGTGAACCAGATTACCTCAATTAGCATAGGCAGTGAGTGGCAATGGAGGGTGGAGAAGAGCACCACGGGGTGGTCAGCATGGGAAGGTCAGGAAACATGCGGTGGCAATGTAGGATAGGTTTCTGAAACACATCGCGGAGTGGTGCGCATTGTAAGGGTTGCTAAAAGGCCATTCACTGTTAGGATAGAGAAAAAGTTCCCGGGGTGTCTTCAATCGGAGGGCCTGTTTTAGGATAGGCAGTGAGTAGTAATGTAGTTTGGAGAAAAGCACCACGGGGTGGTTGTTGGGAGCCACCACATTGCCGAGCCACCGCATATAGCGATCATGCGGCCTGTGGTAAAGAGTAAAGCCTGAGTTAGATTACCCCTCCCATCGAGCACGTTAGTTTCCTGCTTACCACGTAAACAACCCACTCAATAATATGTTAGCCAATCAGCTTGCCTTGCTTACTTTAACATGATTGGACACTGTATCCGTATATATACTGGTGCCACCCCTGTGGGGAAGTAGAAGCCCGGAAGGAGCCGCGGAGAGTGGACCGGTAGAGGCTTCGGAGCGAAGCAGGGAAGGAGCCGCGGGGAGCGGACTAGAGGAGGCTTCGGCTGGGAGCGATCCCAGGGCAGGCTGTACGGAGAGAAAATAAAAGAAAAGGTTGTCCACTGCCAGACTTTGTCGTGTGTCCTTCCTGCCGGCCGGGAGTGACATCGACATTTGGTGGCCCGTACGGGGAACAACTGATCACCCCCGAGACGTGTTAGTGGACAACGTTCCTTGATACAGCACTGCGAGACAGGTGAGTAGGGGATAAACCTGGGCCCTGGGTGGCGCGCACCTACAGGGTTTTTAGACTCCCCTCAGGCTCACGCGTAAGTGGCGGATTTTTGGGCCTCACGCGGTGAGTAACATATTAAATATGGGTAACGTACCGAGTAATGACACCCAGCCCTTGGTACAGGTCCTCCGGAAGCTCTTAAAGTCCAGAGACCTCAAGGTGGGACGCAAAACGCTGGAGAGCTTTTTTGAGGAGATTGATAGTTTCGCTCCCTGGTTCTTGCCCACAGGACACTTAAACCTGCCCTCGTGGGAGAAGTTGGGCAGGGATCTTTCTCTAGCGGAAAGGGAGGGCGGGGCTTCGGTCTTCGCTCGGCCACTGTGGGAAATGATATATGCATGCTTGAAGAGCGAGGGTGGTTGCAGGGAAGGTTCTCAAGAGCTCATTAAAGTGCGTAGGGCATTCGAACAGGCCCAGTCAGGGAGCTCCCGGGAGGGGTCCGTCAAAGGAGACAAAGATATAAAGGAGGAAGACGGGGCTCAGGCCTCGGAGTCGTCTGACTCCGAGAACGAGGAAGGCTTAGACAACGATGAGACCAAGGAGCCTAGATGCCAAGAGGATAGGCCGCTCGATAAGGAGTCGCAGGGTTCTTTCCCAGCATTGCGCCGCGAATTGCGCTCCGCTCAACTTGGTCTGCGGAGGAGTAGAGAGCTCCTGAGCGCCCCCTGGCGCGAGAGGGAGGCGAAGCCTTCCGCCCCACCTTGGGAGCTGTTCCCGGAAGCGTTCCTTCGCCACGAGGCGGCCGCGTGGGAGCTCCCTCCCCTTTCGCCAGAACAGGAAGTGATGCACGGGCCCCCATTTTCCGCCCAATCACGGCCGCCGTCTTATGCTCCGCCGCCGGCGGGTCGGTATTTTTACAGGCGGCTTTGGCAGGGGGGACATTTGTCTCATGAGGTACATCTACCACCTGGGATAGATAGTGGCCCCTACGGGATATTTCCTGTACAAGTAGCTATGGGCCAGGGACGTAATGCATGGGAGCCTTTTGAGATAAAGCAGATTAGAGAACTTAAAAATGCAGTTACAACCTTTGGGCCGACTGCGCCTTACACCATTGCCATGCTGGAGAACCTGTCTTCTGGGCCCCTCACCCCCGCGGACTGGATTCAGCTGGCAAAGGCGTGTCTGCCCTCGGGTAGTTACCTGGATTGGCGAGCCTGGTACACAGAGTTCTCTGCCGAGCAGGCTAAGAAAAACGCCGGTCGAGGAAATGGGGGCTGGAGATTTAGCTCAGCGGCATAAGCGCCTGCCTTGTAAGCAGGCAATTACCAGTTCGATCCCTGGTACCAATAAAAAAAAAAAAAAAAAAACGAAAAAGATAAAAACAAAAAATAAAAAATAAAAAACAAAAAAGGGGAGTAAGCCAAGGCCTGCCTCCAAAGGCGCGGTTATCTATGGCATGACAATGGATGGGCCCGGATCCGGTAATCAGCTGGAACCGAGGCGCGGTTTGTGTTTTTCTGCAGGAATCGGGACGAGAACCACTGTGGGTACCGGAGAGACTGACACGGGCGACAAAGCCCTCGACTGAAGATCAGACCTGCCCTACCGGAGATCCATCACAGACCAACCAACAAGATGAATAGAAATAGCGGTAGCCCAAAATGGACAAGAAGATCCTCAGGCATACGCATGGCTTGCTCGCCTAGCCTACGACCGAGTCTAGGGACGGTGAGCTTCCCACACTCCTCCTCTAAAAAATTATGATATAGCAGGGTAGATGAGTCAATGACGGGTAAGAGCATGTCTCCCCAGCATGACTCAACCTAAGACAGGCCCTACCCCATACCGCACGAAAGCCGCTGAATTACTAGGTTCCGCCCGAACCAAATGTCGCCCCGGGGGATCATGCGGAGCGACATGAGTGTATGCCTGTGTGCATCCAGGTTCCGTCCGGTTCCTTCCTGGCCCTGGAAAAAGGACGAGGGCCTCGGGGCCTCGGCAGACTCGGGGACGGCCGACCCGGGCCGAAGCCGAGAGCCCTTGGTGGGCCTCCTATCAGGGCATAGGCCTCTACACTCAATTCAGGACGGGCTGCGATGCGTAGACTTATTTAAAATATAAAAGGGGGAGATGTTGGGAGCCACCACATTGCCGAGCCGCCGCATATAGCGATCATGCGGCCTGTGGTAAAGAGTAAAGCCTGAGTTAGTTTAACCCTCCCATCGAGCACGTTAGTTTCCTGCTTACCGCGTAAACAACCCGCTCAATAATATGTTAGCCAATCAGCTTGCCTTGCTTACTTTAACATGATTGGACACTGTATCCGTATATATACTGGTGCCACCCCTGGGGGGAAGTAGAAGCCGGGAAGGAGCCGCGGAGAGCGGACCGGTAGAGGCTTCAGAGCGAAGCACGGAAGGAGCCGCGGGGAGCGGACCAGAGGAGGCTTCGGCTGGGAGCGATCCCAGGGCAGGCTGTACGGAGAGAAAATAAAAGAAAAGGTTGTCCACGGCCAGACTTTGTCGTGTGTCCTTCCTGCCAGCCGGGAGTGACATCGACAGGTGGTCAGCATGGGGAGGTCAGGAAACATGCGGTAGCAATGTAGCATGGGTTTCTGAAAAACATTGCGTGGTGGTGCGCATTGTAAGGGTTTCAAACAGGCCATTCACTAGTAGGAGTGAGAAAATCATCGCGGAGTGGTGTGTAACCTTGGGCCTAAATTAGGATAGGAAGTGAGTGGCAATGTAGGATACAGAAAAGCACCACGGGGTGGTCAGCATGGGTAGGTCAGGAAATATGCGGTGGCAATGTAGGATATGTTCCTGTAAAAAATCGTGGGGTGTTGCGCATTGTAAGGTTTTCTTATAGGTCATTCACTAGTAGGAGTGAGAAAAACATGACTGGGTGGTGTGAATCGGAGGGCCTGAGTTAGATTAGGCAGTGAGTGGCAATGTAAAATCTAGCAAAGCAAGAGGGGGCGGTGAGCATTGGGAAGTCAGGAAACATGCAGTGACAAAGTAGGATAGCTTTCTGAAAAACATCGCGGGGTGGTGCGAATTATGAGGGTTTGGAACAGACAATTCACTAGTAGGAGTGAGAAAAACATCACGGGGTGGTATGAATCGGAGGGCCTGAATTAGGATAGACAGTGTGTGGCAATGTAGGATGGAGAAAAGCACCACGGGTGGTCAGCATGGGGAGATCGGGAAACATGAGGTCGCAATGTAGGATAGGTTTCTGAAAAATATCTCGGGGTGGTGCGCAATGTAAGGGTTTCTAACAGACCCTTCACTAGTAGGAGTGTGAAAAGCATAACAGGAGGGTGTGAATTGGAGGGCCTGAATTCGGATAGGCAGTGAGTGGCAATGTAGGATGGAGAAAACAACAAGTGGTGGTCAGCACTGGGAGGTCAGGAAACATGCGGTGGCAATGTAGGATAGGTTTCTGAACAACATCGGGGGTGGTGCGCATTGTAAGGTTTGCTAACAGGCCATTCACTAGTAAGAGGGAGGAAAACATCACGGGGTGGTGTGAATCAGAGGTCCTGAATTAGGATAGGCAGTGATTGGCAATGTAGGATGGGGAAAAGCACCACGGGGTGGTCAGAATGGGGAGGTCATTAAACATGTGGTGGCAATGTAGGATAGGTTTCTGAAAAACATCGCAGGGTGAGGCGCATTGTAAGAGTTTCTAACAGGCCATTCACTAGTAGGAGTGAGAAAAACAGAACGGGGTGGTGTGAATCGGAGTGTCTGAATTAGGATAGGCAGTGAGTGGCAATGTAGGATGGAGAAAAGCACCACAGGCTATTCAGTATGGGGAGCTCAGCAAACATGCAGTGGCAATGTATGATAGGTTTCTGAAAAACATCGCGGGGTGGTGCGCATTGTAAGGGTTTCTAACAGGCCTTTCACTAGTAGGAGTGTTGAAAACGTCACGGGGTGGTTTGCTTCGGAGGGCCTGAAATAGGATAGGCAGTGAGTGGCAATGAAGGATGGAGAAAAGCACCTCGGGTTGGTCAGCATGGGAAGGTCAGAAAACATGCGGTGGCAATGAAGGATGGGTTTCTGAAAAACATCTCGCGGTGGTGCGCATTGTAAGGGTTTCTAACAGGCCATTCACTAGTAGGAGTGAGAAAAACATCACAGGGGGGTTTGAATCAGAGGGCCTGAATTAGCATAGGCAGTGAGTGGCAATGTAGGATGGAGAAAGGCATCACCCCGTAGTTAGCAAGGCGATGTAAGGAAACATGTGGTGCCAATGTAGGATAGGTTTCTGAAAAACATAGCGGGGTGGTGCACATTGTAAGGGGTTCTAACAGGCCATTCAATTGTAGGAGTGAGAAAAACATCATGGGGTGGTGTGAATTGGAGGGCCTAAATTTGATTAGGCAGTGAGTGGCAGTGTAGCATCTAGCAAAGCAAGACGGGGCGGTGAGCATGTGGAGGTCAGGAAACATGCAGTGGCAATGTTGGATAGGTTTCTGAAAAACATCTCTGGGTGGTGCGCATTGTAAAGGTTTCTAACAGGCCATTCACTAGTAGGAGTGAGAAAAACATCACGGGGTGGTGTGAATCGGAGGACATGAATTAGCATAGGCAGTGTGTGGCCATGGAGGATGGAGAAAAGCACCACGGGATGGTCAGCATGGGGAGGTCAGGAAACATGCGGTGGCAATGTAGGATATGTTTCAGAAAAACATCGCGGGGTGGTGCGCATTGTAAGGGATTCTAACAGGCTATTCACTAGTAGGAGTGAGAAAAACATATCGGGGTGGTGTGAATTGGGGGCCTGTATTAGGATAGGCAGTGAGTGGCAATGTAGGATGGAGAAAAGTACTACGGGGTGGTCAGCATGGGGTGGACAGGAAACATGCGGTGGCATTGTATGATACGTTTCTGAAAAACATCGAGGGTTGGTGCGAATTGCAAGGGTTTCTAACAGGCCATTCACTATTAGGAGTGAGAAAAACATCATGGGGTGGTGTGAATTGGAGGGCCTGAATTAGATATGGCAGTGAGTGGCAATGTAGGATCTAGCAAAGCAAGACGGCGAGGTGAGCATGCGGAGGTCAGGAAATATGAAGTGGCAATGTTGGATAGGTTTCTGAAAAACATGATGGGGTGGTGCACATTGTAAGGGTTTCAAACAGGCCATTCACTAGTAGGAGTGAGAAAACCATCACGGGGTGGTGTGAATCGGAAGGCCTGAATTAAAATAGGCATTGAGTGGCAATGTAGGATGGAGAAAAGCACCATGGGATGGTCAGCATGGGCAGGTCAGGAAACATGCGGTGGCAATGTAGGATAGGTTTCTGAAAAACATCAAGAGGTGGTGCACGTTGTAAGGGTTTCTAACAGGCCATTCACTAGTAGCAGTGAGACAGTCATCACGGAGTGAGGTGAATATGAAGGCCTGAATAAGGTTAGGCAGTGAATGGCTATGTAGGATGGAGAAAAGCACCACGGGATGGTCAGCAAGGGGAGGTCAGGAAACATGCGGTGGCAATGTAGGATAGGTTTCAGGACAACATCGCAGGGTTGTGCTCATTGTAATGGTTTATAACAGGCCATTCACTTGTAGCAGTGATAAAAACATCACGGGGCGGTGTGAATCAGAGGGCCTGAATTCGGATAGGCAGTGAGTGGCAATGTAGGATGGAGAAAAGCACCACGGGATGGTCAGCATGGGGAGGTCAGGAAACACGAAGTGGCAAGTTAGGATAGGTTTCTGAAAAACATCGCGTGGTGGTGCGCAGTGTAAGGGTTTCTAACAGGCCATTCACTAGAAGGAGTGAGAAAAACATCATGGGGTGGCGTGAATCGGAGGGCCTGAATTACGATAGGCAGTGAGTCACAATGTAGGATACAGAAAATCACCACGGGTTGGTCAGCATGTGGAGGTTAGGAAGCATGCGGTGGCAATGTATCATAGGTTTCTGAAAAACATAGCGGGCTGGTGCACATTGTAAAGTTTTCGAAGAGGCCATTCACTAACAGGAGTGAGAAAAATATCACGGGGTGGTGTGAATCTAGGGGCCTGTATTTGGATAGGCAGTGAGTGGCAATGTAGGATGGGGAAAAGCACCACGGGGTGCTCAGCATGGGGAGGTCAGGAAACATCCGTTGGCCATGTAGGATAGATTTCTGAAAAACATTTCAGGGTGGTGAGCATTGTAAGGGTTTTTAACAGGCGATTCACTAGTAGGAGTGAGAAAAACATCACGGGGTGGTGTGATTCGGAGGGCCTGAATTAGAATAGGCATTGAGTGGCAATGTAGGATGGAGAAAAGCAAGACAGGGTGGTTAGCATGGGGAGGTCAGGCAACATGCAGTGGCAATGTAGCATTGGTTTGTGAAAAACATAGCGGGGTGGTGCACATTGTAAGGTTTTCCAACAGGCCATTCATTAGTAGGAGGGAGAAAAACATCACGGGGTGGTGTGAATCGGAGGGCCTGAATTAGAATAAGCATTGAGTGGCAATGTAGGATGGAGAAAAGCACCATGGGATGGTCAGCATGGGGAGGTCAGAAAACATGAAGTGGCAATGTAGGATAGGATTCTGAAAAACAACTCTGGGTTGTGCGCATTGTAAGGTTTTCTAACAGGCCATTCACTAGTAGGAGTGAGAAAAACATCACGGAGTGATGTGAATCGGAATGCCTGAATTATGATAGGCATTGAGTGGCAATGTAGGAAGGAGAAGCACAACTGGGTGGTCAGCATGGGGAGGTCAGGAAACATGCGGTGTCAATGTAGCATACGTTAGTGAAAAACTTAGCGGGGTGGTCACATTGTAAGGGTTTCTAACAGGCCATTCACTAGTAGGAGTGAGAAAAACATCATGGGGTGGTGTGAATAGGAGGGCCTGAATTAGATTAGGCAGTGTGTGGTAATGTAGGATGGAGAAAAGCAAGAAGCCGTGGTGAGCATGGGGAGGTCACAAAACATGCAGTGACAATGTAGGATGGGTTTCTGAAAAACATCGCGGGGTGGTGTGCATTGTAAGGGTTTCTTACAGGCCATTCACAAGTAGGAGTGAGAAAAATATCACAGTGGGTGTGAGTCGGAGGGCCTAAGTTAGAATAGCCAGTGAGTGGCAATGTAGGATGGAGAAATGCACCAAGGGTGGTACGAATTGGGAGGTCAGGAAATATGCGGTGGCAAAGTAGGATAGGTTTCTGAAAAACATCGCGGTTTGGTGCACATTGTATGGTTTTTCAACAGGCCATTCACTAGTAGGAGTGAGAAAAACATTACGGGGTGGTGTGAATCAGAGGGCCTGACTTAGCATAGGCAGTGAGTGGCAATGTAGGATGGAGAAAAGCATCACCCCGTATTTAGCAAGGCAAGATCAGGAAATATGCGGGGCCAATGTACGATAGGTTTCTGAAAAACATCGCGGGGTGGTGCGCATTGTAAGGTTTCTAACAGGCCATTCACTAGTAGGAGTGAGAAAAACAGAACTTGGTGGTGTGAAAAGGAGGACCGGAATTAGGATAGGCAGTGTGTGGCAATATAGGATGGAGAAAATCACGACGGGGTAGTCAGCATGGGGAGGTCAGGAAACATGTGGTGGCAATGTAGGATAGGTTTCTGAAAAACATCGCGGGGTGAGGCGCATTGTAAGAGTTTCTAACAGGCCATTCACTAGTAGGAGTGAGAAAAACATCACGGGGTGGTGTGAATCGGAGTGTCTGAATTAGGATAGGCAGTGAGTGGCAATGTAGGATGGAGAAAAGCACCACAGCCTATTCAGTATGGGGAGCTCAGCAAACATGCAGTGGCAATGTATGATAGGTTTCTGAAAAACATCGCGGGGTGGTGCGCATTGTAAGGGTTTCTAACAGGCCTTTCACTAGTAGGAGTGTTAAAAACGTCACGGGGTGGTTTGCTTCGGAGGGCCTGAAATAGGATAGGCAGTGAGTGGCAATGAAGGATGGAGAAAAGCACCTCGGGTTGGTCAGCATGGGAAGGTCAGAAAACATGCGGTGACAATGAAGGATGGGTTTCTGAAAAACATCTCACGGTGGTGCGCATTGTAAGGGTTTCTAACAGGCCATTCACTAGTAGGAGTGAGAAAAACATCACGGGGTGGTGTGAATCGGTGGGCCTGAATTAGCATAGGCATTGATTGGCAATGTAGGATGGGGAAAAGCACCACGGCGTGGTAAGCCTGGGGAGGTCAGAAAACATGCGGTGGCAATGTAGGATAGGTTTCTGAAAAGCATGGAGGGGTGGTGCGCATTGTAAGGGTTTCTAATAGGCCATTCACTAGTAGGAGTGAGAAAAGCATCACCGGGTGGTGTGAATCGCAGTGTCTGAATTCGGATAGGCAGTGAGTGGCAATGTAGGATTTAGAAAAGCATCACAGGGTATTCAGCATGGGGTGGTCAGGAAACATGCGTTGGAATGTAAAATAGGTTTCTATAAAACATCGCGTGGTGGTGGGCATTGTAACGGTTTCTAACAGGCCATTCACTAGTAGGAGTGAGAAAAACATCATGAGGTGGTGTGAAATGGAGGGCCTGAATTATATTAGGCAGTGAGTGGTAATGTATAATGGAGTAATGCAAGACGGCGTGGTGAGCATGGGGAGTTCAGGAAACATGCAGTGGCTATGTAGGATAGGTTTCTGAAAACATCGAGGGGTGGTGTGCATCGTAAGGGTTTCTAACAGGCCATTCCCAAGTAGGAGTGAGAAAAACATCACAGGGGGTGTGAGTCAGAGGGCCTAAGTTAGAATAGCCAGTGAGTGGCAACTTAGGATGGAGTAAAGCACCAAGGGTGGTCAGCACTGGGAGGTCAGGAAATATGTGGTGGCAATGTAGGATAGGATTCTGAAAAACATCGCTGGGTGGTGCACATTGTATGGTTTTCTAACAGGCCATTCACAAGTAGGAGTGAGAAAAACATCACAGGGGGGTTTGAATCAGAGGGCCTGAATTAGCATAGGCAGTGAGTGGCAATGTAGGATGGAGAAAGTCATCACCCCGTAGTTAGCAAGGCGATGTAAGGAAACATGTGGTGCCAATGTAGGATAGGTTTCTGAAAAACATTGCGGGGTGGTGCACATTGTAAGGGGTTCTAACAGGCCATTCAATTGTAGGAGTGAGAAAAACATCATGGGGTGGTGTGAATTGGAGGGCCTAAATTTGATTAGGCAGTGAGTGGCAGTGTAGCATCTAGCAAAGCAAGACGGGGCGGTGAGCATGTGGAGGTCAGGAAACATGCAGTGGCAATGTTGGATAGGTTTCTGAAAAACATCTCTGGGTGGTGCGCATTGTAAAGGTTTCTAACAGGCCATTCACTAGTAGGAGTGAGAAAAACATCACGGGGTGGTGTGAATCGGAGGACATGAATTAGCATAGGCAGTGTGTGGCCATGGAGGATGGAGAAAAGCACCACGGGATGGTCAGCATGGGGAGGTCAGGAAACATGCGGTGGCAATGTAGGATATGTTTCAGAAAAACATCGCGGGGTGGTGCGCATTGTAAGGGATTCTAACAGGCCATTCACTAGTAGGAGTGAGAAAAACATATCGGGGTGGTGTGAATTGGGGGCCTGTATTAGGATAGGCAGTGAGAGGCAATGTAGGATGGAGAAAAGTACTACGGGGTGGTTAGCATGGGGTGGACAGGAAACATGCGGTGGCATTGTATGATACGTTTCTGAAAAACATCGAGGGTTGGTGCGAATTGCAAGGGTTTCTAACAGGCCATTCACTATTAGGAGTGAGAAAAACATCATGGGTGGTGTGAATTGGAGGGCCTGAATTAGATATGGCAGTGAGTGGCAATGTAGGATCTAGCAAAGCAAGACGGCGAGGTGAGCATGCGGAGGTCAGGAAATATGAAGTGGCAATGTTGGATAGGATTCTGAAAAACATGATGGGGTGGTGCACATTGTAAGGGTTTCAAACAGGCCATTCACTAGTAGGAGTGAGAAAAACACAATGGGGTGGTGTGAATCGGAGGACCTGAATTACGATAGGCAGTGAGTGGCAATGTATGATGGAGAAAAGCACCACAGGGTGGTCAGCATGGGGAGGTCAGGAAAGATCCGTTGGCCATGTAGGATATATTTCTGAAAAACATCTCAGGGTGGTGAGCATTGTTAGAGATTCTAAGAAGCCATTCACTAGTAGGAGTGAGAAAAACATCACGAGGTGTTGTGAATCCGAGGGCCTGATATAGGATAGGGGAGAGTGGCAATGTAGGATGGAGAAAAGCACCACGGGGTGGTCAGCATGGTGAGTTCAGGAAACATGCGGTGGTAAAGTAGGATACGTTTCTGAAAAACATCGCGGGGTGGTGCGCATTGTAAGAGTTTTTAACAGGCGATTCACTAGTAAGAGTGAGAAAAACATCACGGGGTGGTGTGAATCAGAGGGCCTGAATTAGAATAGGCATTGAGTGGCATTGTAGGATGGAGAAAAGCAAGACGGGGCGGTTAGCATGGGGAGGTCAGGCAACATGCAGTGGCAATGTAGCATAGGTTTGTGAAAAACATAGCGGGGTGGTGCACATTGTAAGGGTTTCTAACAGTCCATTTAGTAGTAGGAGTGAGAAAAACATCACGGGGTGGTGTGAATCGGAAGGCCTGAATTAAAATAGGCATTGAGTGGCAATGTAGGATGGAGAAAAGCACCATGGGATGGTCAGCATGGGCAGGTCAGGAAACATGCGGTGGCAATGTAGGATAGGTTTCTGAAAAACATCAAGAGGTGGTGCACGTTGTAAGGGTTTCTAACAGGCCATTCACTAGTAGCAGTGAGACAGTCATCACGGAGTGAGGTGAATATGAAGGCCTGAATAAGGTTAGGCAGTGAATGGCTATGTAGGATGGAGAAAAGCACCACGGGATGGTCAGCAAGGGGAGGTCAGGAAACATGCGGTGGCAATGTAGGATAGGTTTCAGGACAACATCGCAGGGTTGTGCTCATTGTAATGGTTTATAACAGGCCATTCACTTGTAGCAGTGATAAAAACATCACGGGGCGGTGTGAATCAGAGGGCCTGAATTCGGATAGGCAGTGAGTGGCAATGTAGGATGGAGAAAAGCACCACGGGATGGTCAGCATGGGGAGGTCAGGAAACACGAAGTGGCAAGTTAGGATAGGTTACTGAAAAACATCGCGTGGTGGTGCGCAGTGTAAGGGTTTCTAACAGGCCATTCACTAGAAGGAGTGAGAAAAACATCATGGGCTGGCGTGAATCGGAGGGCCTGAATTACGATAGGCAGTGAGTCACAATGTAGGATACAGAAAATCACCACGGGTTGGTCAGCATGTGGAGGTTAGGAAACATGCGGTGGCAATGTATCATAGGTTTCTGAAAAACATAGCGGGCTGGTGCGCACTGTAAAGGTTTCGAAGAGGCCATTCACTAACAGGAGTGAGAAAAATATCACGGGGTGGTGTGAATCTAGGGGCCTGTATTTGGATAGGCAGTGAGTGGCAATGTAGGATGGGGAAAAGCACCACGGGGTGCTCAGCATGGGGAGGTCAGGAAACATCCGTTGGCCATGTAGGATAGATTTCTGAAAAACATTTCAGGGTGGTGAGCATTGTAAGGGTTTTTAACAGGCGATTCACTAGTAGGAGTGAGAAAAACATCACGGGGTGGTGTGATTCGGAGGGCCTGAATTAGAATAGGCATTGAGTGGCAATGTAGGATGGAGAAAAGCAAGACGGGGTGGTTAGCATGGGGAGGTCAGGGAACATGCAGTGGCAATGTAGCATTGGTTTGTGAAAAACATAGCGGGGTGGTGCACATTGTAAGGTTTTCCAACAGGCCATTCATTAGTAGGAGGGAGAAAAACATCACGGGGTGGTGTGAATCGGAGGGCCTGAATTAGAATAAGCATTGAGTGGCAATGTAGGATGGAGAAAAGCACCATGGGATGGTCAGCATGGGGAGGTCAGAAAACATGAAGTGGCAATGTAGGATAGGATTCTGAAAAACATCTCTGGGTGGTGCACATTGTAAGGGTTTCTAACAGGCCATTCACTAGTAGGAGTGAGAAAAACATCACGGGGTGGTGTGAATCGGATGGCCTGAATTACAATAGGCAGTGAGTGACAATGTAGGATACAGAAAATCACCACGGGTTGGTCAGCATGGGGAGGTTAGGAAACAGGCGGTGGCAATGTTTCATAGGTGTCTGAAAAACATAGCGGGCTGGTGCGCATTGTAAGGGTTTCTAACGGGCGATTCACTAGTAGGAGTGAGAAAAACATCACATGGTGGTGTGCATCGGAGTGCTTGAAATAGAATAGGCATTGAGTGGCAATGTATGATCGAGAAAAGCGAGACGGGGTGGTTAGCATGGGGAGGTCAGGAAACATGCAGTTTCAATGTAGGATAGGTTTCTGAAAAACATTTCAGTGTGGTGTGCATTGTAAGTGTTTGTAACAGGCCATTCACTAGTAGGAGTGAGAAAAACATCACGGGTTGTGTGAATCAGAGGGCCTGAATTAGAATAGGCATTGAGTGCCAATGTAGGATGGAGAAAAGCACCACGTGTCATTCAGAATGAAGAGGTAAGGAAACATGCGGTGGCAATGTAGGATAGGTTTCTGATAAACATCAAGAGGTGTTGCGCATTGTAAGGGTTTCTAACAGGCCATTCACTAGTAGGAGTGAGAAAAACATCATGGGGTTGTGTGAATCGCAGGGCCTCAATTAGTTTAGGCCGTGAGTGGCAATGTAGGATCGAGCAAATCAAGATGTGGCAGTGAGCATGGGGAGGTCAGGATACATGAAGTGGCAATGTAGGATAGGTTTCTGGAAAACGTGGCGGGGTGGTGCGCATTGCAAGGGTTTCCAACAGGCCATTCACTAGTAGGAGTGAGAAAAACAGAACGGGAAGGTGTGAATCGGCGGACCTGAATTAGCATAGGCAGTGAGTAGCAATGTAGGATGGAGAAAAGCACCACAGGGTGGTCAGCATGGGGAGGTCAGGAAATATCCGGTGGCCATGTACGATAGGATTCTGAAAAACAACTCTGGGTTGTGCGCATTGTAAGGTTTTCTAACAGGCCATTCACTAGTAGGAGTGAGAAAAACATCACGGAGTGATGTGAATCGGAATGCCTGAATTATGATAGGCATTGAGTGGCAATGTAGGAAGGAGAAGCACAACTGGGTGGTCAGCATGGGGAGGTCAGGAAACATGCGGTGTCAATGTAGCATACGTTAGTGAAAAACTTAGCGGGGTGGTCACATTGTAAGGGTTTCTAACAGGCCATTCACTAGTAGGAGTGAGAAAAACATCATGGGGTGGTGTGAATAGGAGGGCCTGAATTAGATTAGGCAGTGTGTGGTAATGTAGGATGGAGAAAAGCAAGAAGCCGTGGTGAGCATGGGGAGGTCACAAAACATGCAGTGACAATGTAGGATGGGTTTCTGAAAAACATCGCGGGGTGGTGTGCATTGTAAGGGTTTCTTACAGGCCATTCACAAGTAGGAGTGAGAAAAATATCACAGTGGGTGTGAGTCGGAGGGCCTAAGTTAGAATAGCCAGTGAGTGGCAATGTAGGATGGAGAAATGCACCAAGGGTGGTACGCATTGGGAGGTCAGGAAATATGCGGTGGCAAAGTAGGATAGGTTTCTGAAAAACATCGCGGTTTGGTGCACATTGTATGGTTTTTCAACAGGCCATTCACTAGTAGGAGTGAGAAAAACATTACGGGGTGGTGTGAATCAGAGGGCCTGAATTAGCATAGGCAGTGAGTGGCAATGTAGGATGGAGAAAAGCATCACCCCGTATTTAGCAAGGCAAGATCAGGAAATATGCGGGGCCAATGTACGATAGGTTTCTGAAAAACATCGCGGGGTGGTGCGCATTGTAAGGTTTCTAACAGGCCATTCACTAGTAGGAGTGAGAAAAACAGAACTTGGTGGTGTGAAAAGGAGGACCTGAATTAGGATAGGCAGTGTGTGGCAATATAGGATGGAGAAAATCACGACGGGGTAGTCAGCATGGGGAGGTCAGGAAACATGTGGTGGCAATGTAGGATACGTTTCTGAAATACATTGCGGGGTGGCACGCACTGTAAAGGTTTGTTACAGGCCATTCACTAGTAGGAGTGAGAAAAATATCATGGGGTTGTGTGAATAGGAGGGCCTCAATTAGATTAGGCAGTGTGTGGTAATGTAGGATGGAGAAAAGCAAGAAGCCATGGTGAGCATGGGGATGTCAGGAAACATGCAGTGACAATTTAGGATAGGGTTCTGAAAAACATCGAGGGGTGGTGTGCATTGTAAGGGTTTCTAACAGGCCATTCACAAGTAGGAGTGAGAAAAACATCACAGGGTGGTGTGAGTCAGAGGGCCTAAGTTAGAATAGCCAGTGAGTGGCAATGTAGGATGGAGTAAAGCACCAAGGGTGGTCAGCACTGGGAGTTCAGCAAATATGCGGTGGCAATGTAGGTTAGGTTTCTGAAAAACATCGCGGGGTGGTGCGCATTGTATGGTTTTCTAACAGGCCATTCACAAGTAGGAGTGAGAAAAACATCACATGGGGGTTTGAATCAGAGGGCCTGAATTAGCATAGGCAGTGAGTGGCAATGTAGGATGGAGAAAGGCATCACCCCGTAGTTAGCAAGGCGAGGTAAGGAAACATGTGGTGCCAATGTAGGATAGGTTTCTGAAAAACATTGCGGGGTGGTGCACATTGTAAGGGGTTCTAACAGGCCATTCACTAGCAGGAGTGAGAAAAACATCATGGGGTGGTGTGAATCGGAGGGCCTAAATTTGATTAGGCAGTGAGTGGCAGTGTAGGATCTAGCAAAGTAAGACGGGGCGGTGAGCATGTGGAGGTCAGGAAACATGGAGTGGCAATGTTGGATAGGTTTCTGAAAAACATCTCTGGGTGGTGCGCATTGTAAGGGTTTCTAACAGGCCATTCACTAGTAGGAGTGAGAAAAGCATCACAGGGTGGTGTGAATCGGAGGACATGAATTAGAATAGGCTGTGTGTGGCCATGTAGGATGGAGAAAAGCACCACGGGATGGTCAGCATAGGGAGGTCAGGAAACATGCGGTGGCAATGTAGGATATGTTTCAGAAAAACATCGCGTGGTGGTGGGCATTGTAACGGTTTCTAACAGGCCATTCACTAGTAGGAGTGAGAAAAACATATCGGGGTGGTGTGAATTGGGGGCCTGTATTAGGATAGGCAGTGAGTGGTAATGTAGGATGGAGAAAAGTACTATGGGGTGGTCAGCATGGGGTGGTCACGAAACATGCAGTGGCATTGTATGATAGGTTTCTGAAAAACATCGAGGGGTGGTGCGCATTGTAAGGGTTTCTAACAGGCCATTCACTATTAGGAGTGAGAAAAACATCATGGGGTGGTGTGAATTGGAGGGCCTGAGTTAGAAATGGCAGTGAGTGGCAATGTAGGATCTAGCAAAGCAAGACGGGGCGGTGAACATGCGGAGGTCAGGAAACATGAAGTGGCAATGTTGGATAGGTTTCTGATAAACATGGTGGGGTGGTGCACATTGTAAGGATTTCTAACAGGCCATTCACTAGTAGGAGTGAGAAAAACAGAATGGGGTGGTGTGAATCGGAGGACCTGAATTATGATAGGCAGTGAGTGGCAATGTACGATGGAGAAAAGCACCACGGGGTGGTCAGCATGGGGAGGTCAGGAAACATCCGTTGGGCATGTAGGATATATTTCTGAAAAACATCTCAGGGTGGTGAGCATTATTAGAGTTTCTAAGAGGCCATTCACTAGTAGGAGTGAGAAAAACATCATGAGGTGGTGTGAATCCGAGGGCCTGATATAGGATAGGAGTGAGTGGCAATGTAGGATGGAGAAAAGCACCACGGGGTGGTCAGCATGGTGAGTTCAGGAAACATGCAGTGGTAAAGTAGGAAACGTTTCTGAAAAACATCGCGGGGTGGTGCGCATTGTAAGAGTTTTTAACAGGCGATTCACTAGTAAGAGTGAGAGAAACATCACGGGGTGGTGTGAATCAGAGGGCCTGAATTAGAATAGTCATTGAGTGGCATTGTACGATGGAGAAAAGCAAGACGGGGTGGTTAGCATGGGGAGGTCAGTCAATTTGCAGTGGCAGTGTAGCATAGGTTTGTGAAAAACATAGCGGGGTGGTGCACATTGTAAGGGTTTCTAACAGGCCATTCACTAGTAGGAGTGAGAAAAACATCATGGGGTGGTGTGAATCGGAGGGCCTCAATTAGAATAGGCATTGAGGGGCAATGTAGGATGGAGAAAACACCACGGGTTATTCAGAATGAGGAGGTTATGAACCATGCGGTGGCCATGAAGGATAGGTTTCTGAAACACAGCAGGAGGTGGTGCGCATTGTAAGGGTTTCTAAGAGGCCATTCACTAGTAGGAGTGAGAAAAACACCACGGGGTGGTGTGAATTGGAGGGCCTGATATAGGATAGGAGTGAGTGGCAATGTAGAATGGAGAAAAGCACAACGGGGTGGTCAGCATGGTGATTTCAGGAAACATGTGGTGGTAAAGTAGGATACGTTTCTGAAAAACATCGCGGGGTGGTGCGCATTGTAAGACTTTTTAACAGGCGATTCACTAGTAGGAGTGAGAAAAACATCACGGAGTAGTGTGAATCAGAGGGCCTGAAATAGAATAGGCAAGGAGTGGCAATATAGGATGGAGAAAAGCAAGACGGGGTGGTTAACATTGGTAGGACAGGAAATATGCAGTGGAAATGTATGATAGATTTCAGAAAAGCATCGCGGGGTGGTGTGCATTGTAAGGGTTTCTAACAGGCCATTCACCAGTAGCAGTAAGAAAAACATCACGGTGTGGTGTGAATCGGAGGGCCTGAATTAGGATAGGCAGTCAGTAGCAATGTAGGTTGGAGAAAAGCAAGACGGGGTGGTTAGCATGGGGAGGTCAGGAAACCTGCAGTTTCAATGTAGGATTGGTTTCTGAAAAAGATTGCGGACTAGTGTGCATTATAAGGGTTTCTAACAGGCCATTCACTAGTAGGAGTGAGAAAAACATCACGGGGTGGTGTGAATCAGAGGGCCTGAATTACAATAGGCAGTGAGTGACAATGTAGGATACAGAAAATCACCATGGGTTGGTCAGTATGTGGAGGTTATGAAACAAGCGGTGGCAATGTTTCATAGGTTTCTGAAAAACATAGGGGCTGGTGCGCATTGTAAAGTTTTCTAACAGGCCATTCACTAGTAGGAGTGAGAAAAACATCACCGGGTGGTGTGAAACGGGGGGACTGTATTAGGCTAGGCAGTGAGTGGCAATGTAGGATGGAGAAAAGTACCACGTGGTGGTCAGCATGTGGAGGTCAGGAAACATGCAGTGGCATTGTAGGATAGGTTTCTGAAAAACATCAGGCTGTGGTGCGCATTATGAGGGTTTCTAACAGGCCATTCACTATTAGGAGTGAGAACAATATCATGGGGTGGTGTGAATTGGAGGGACTGAATTAGATATCGTAGTGGGTGGCAATGTAGGATCTAGCAAAGCAAGACAGGGCGGTGAGCATGGGGAGGTCAGGAAACATGAAGTGGCAATGTTGGATAGGTTTCTGAAAAACATGGTGGGGTGGTGCACATTGTAATAGTTTCTAACACCCATTCACTAGTAGGAGGGAGAAAAACATCACGGGTGGTGTGAATTGGAGGGCATGATTTAGAATAGGCATTGAGTGGCAATGTAGGATGGAGAAAATCAAGATGGGGTGGTTAGCATGGGGAGGTCAGGCAACATGCAGTGGCAATGTAGCATAGGTTTGTGAAAAACATAGCGGGGTGGTGCATATTGTACGGGTTTCTAACAGAGCATTCACTAGTAGGAGTGAGAAAAACTTCACGGGGTGGTGTGAATCGGAGGGCCTGAATTACAATAGGCATTGAGTGTCAATGTAGGATGGAGAAAAGCACCATGGGATGGTCAGCATGTGCAGGTCAGGAAACAAGCGGTGGCAATGTAGGAAAAGTTTCTTAAAAACATCAAGAGTTGGTGCGCGGTGTAAGGGTTTCTAACAGGCCATTCACTAGTAGCAGTGAGACAGTCATCACGGAGTGAGGTGAATGTGAAGGCCTGAATTAGGTTAGGCAGTGAATGGCTATGTAGGATGGAGAAAAGCACCATGGGATGGTCAGCATGGGGAGGTCAGGAAACATACGGTGGAAATGTGGGATAGGTTTCAGGAAAACATCGAGGGGTGGTGCGCATTGTAAGGGTTTCTAACAGGCCATGCACTAGTAGGAGTGATAAAAACATCACGGGGTGGTGTGAATCAGAGGGCCTGTATTATGATAGGCAGTGAGTGGCAATGTAGGATGGAGAAAAGCACCACGGGACGGTCAGCATGGGGAGATCAGGAAACATGAAGTGGAAATGTAGGATAGGTTTCTGAAAACCATCGCGGTGTGGTGCGCATTGTAAGGGTTTCTAACAGGCCATTCACTAGTAGGAGTGAGAAAAACATCATGGGGTGGTGTGAATCGGAGGGCCTGAATTTGATTAGGCAGTGAGTGGCAGTGTATGATCTAGCAAAGCAAGACGGGGCGGTGAGCATAGGGAGGTCAGGAAACATGAAGTGGCAATGTAGGATAGGTTTCTTCAAAACATCGCGTGGTGGTGCTCATTGTAAGAGTTTCTAACAGGCCATTCACTAGTAGGAGTGAGAAAAACATCACGGGATGGTGTGAATCGGAGGACATGAATTAGGATAGGCAGTGTGTGGCAATGTAGGATGGAGAAAATCACCACGGGGTAGTCAGAATCGGGAGGTCAGGAAACATGCCGTGGCATTGTAAGATAGGATTCTGAAAAACATCTCTGAGTGGGGCTCATTGTAAGGGTTTCTAACAGGCCAATCACTAGTAGGAGTGAGAAAAACATCACGGGGTGGTGTGAATTGGAGGGCCTTAATTACAATAGGCAGTGAGTGACAATGTAAGATACAGAAAATCACCACGGGTTAGTCAGCATGGGGAGGTTAGGAAACATGCGGTGGCAATGTTTCATAGGTTTCTGAAAAACATAGCAGGCTGGTGCGCATTGTAAAGTTTTCTAACAGGCCATTCACTAGTAGGAGTGAGAAAAACATCACCGGGTGGTGTGAATCGGAGGGCCAGAATCAGGATAGGCAGTGAGTGGCAATGGAAGATGGAGAAAAGCACCACGGGGTAGTCAGCATGGGGAGGTCAGGAAACATGCGGTGGCAGTGTAAGATAGTATTCTGAAAAACATCGCTGGGTGATGCGCATTGTAAGGTTTCTAACAGGCCATTCACTATTAGGAGTGAGAAAATCATCATGGTGTGGTGTGAATTGGAGTGCATGAATTAGATATGGCAGTGAGTGGCAATGTAGGATCTAGCAAAGCAAGACGGGGCGGTGAGCATGGGGAGGTCAGGAAAAATGAAGTTGCAATGTAGGATAGGTTTCTGAAAAACATGGAGGGGTGATGCACATTGTAAGGGTTTCTAACAGGCCATTCACTAGTAGGAGTGTGAAAAACAGAATGGGGTGGTGTGAATCGGAGGACCTGTATTACGATTGGCAGTGAGTGGCATTTTTCGATGGAGAAAAGCACCACAGGCTGGTCAGCATGGTGAGTTCAGGAAACCTCCGGTGGCAATGTAGGATAGGTTTCTGAAAATCATCTCAGGGTGGGGCGCATTGTAAGGGTTTCTAAGAGGCCATTCACTAATAGGAGTGAGAAAAAGATCACGGGGTGGTGTGAATCGGAGGGCCTGATATAGGATAGGAGTGAATGGCAATGTAGGATGGAGAAAAGCACCACGGGGTGGTCAGCATGGGGAGTTCAGGAAACATGCGGTGGTAAAGTAGGATATGTTTCTGAAAAACATCGCGTGGTGGTGCTCATTGTAAGAGTTTCTAACAGGCCTTTCACTAGTAGGAGTGAGAAAAACATCACGGCATGGTGTGAATTGGAGGACATGAATTAGGATAGGCAGTGTGTGGCAATGTAGGATGGAGAAAATCACCACGGGGTAGTCAGAATCGGGAGGTCAGGAAACATGCCGTGGCATTGTAAGATAGGATTCTGAAAAACATCTCTGAGTGGGGCTCATTGTAAGGGTTTCTAACAGGCCATTCACTAGTAGGAGTGAGAAAAACATCACGGGGTGGTGTGAATTGGAGGGCCTTAATTACAATAGGCAGTGAGTGACAATGTAAGATACAGAAAATTACCACGGGTTAGTCAGCATGGGGAGGTTAGGAAACATGCGGTGGCAATGTTTCATAGGTTTCTGAAAAACATAGCAGGCTGGTGCGCATTGTAAAGTTTTCTAACAGGCCATTCACTAGTAGGAGTGAGAAAAACATCACGGGGTGGTGTGAATCGGAGGGCCAGAATCAGGATAGGCAGTGAGTGGCAATGGAAGATGGAGAAAAGCACCACGGGGTAGTCAGCATGGGGAGGTCAGGAAACATGCGGTGGCAGTGTAGGATAGTATTCTGAAAAACATCGCTGGGTGATGCGCATTGTAAGGTTTCTTACAGTCCATTCACTATTAGGAGTGAGAAAATCATCATGGTGTGGTGTGAATTGGAGTGCATGAATTAGATATGGCAGTGAGTGGCAATGTAGGATCTAGCAAAGCAAGACGGGGCGGTGAGCATGGGGAGGTCAGGAAACATGAAGTTGCAATGTAGGATAGGTTTCTGAAAAACATGGCGGGGTGGTGCACATTGTAAGGGTTTCTAACAGGCCATTCACTAGTAGGAGTGTGAAAAACAGAATGGGGTGGTGTGAATCGGAGGACCTGTATTACGATTGGCAGTGAGTGGCATTTTTCGATGGAGAAAAGCACCACAGGCTGGTCAGCATGGTGAGTTCAGGAAACCTCCGGTGGCAAGGTAGGATATGTTTCTGAAAATCATCTCAGGGTGGGGCACATTGTAAGGGTTTCAAACAGGCCATTCACTAGTAGGAGTGAGAAAAACAACATGGGGTGGTGTGAATCGCAGGGCCTCAATTAGATTAGGCAGTGAGTGGCAATGTAGGATTGAGCAAATCAAGACGGGGCAGTGAGCATGGGGAGGTCAGGAAACATGAAGTGGCAATGTAGGATAGGTTTCTGAAAAACATGGTGGCGTGGTGGACATTGTAAGGGTTTTTAACAGGCCATTCACTAGTAGGAGTGTGAAAAACAGAATGGGGTGGTGTGAATCGGAGGACCTGTATTACGATTGGCAGTGAGTGGCATTTTTCGATGGAGAAAAGCACCACAGGCTGGTCAGCATGGTGAGTTCAGGAAACATCCAGTGGCCAGGTAGGATAGGTTTCTGAAAATCATCTCAGGGTGGGGCGCATTGTAAGGATTTCTAAGAGGCCATTCACTAATAGGAGTGAGAAAAAGATCACGGGGTGGTGTGAATCGGAGGGCCTGATATAGGAAAGGAGTAAATGGCAATGTAGGATGGAGAAAAGCACCACGGGGTGGTCAGCATTGGGAGTTCAGGAAACATGCGGTGGTAAAGTAGGATATGTTTCTGAAAAACATCGCGGGGTGGTGCGCATTGTAAGGGTTTCTGACAGGCGAATCACTAGTAGGAGTGAGAAAAACATCACATGGTGATGTGAATCAGAAGGCCTGAATTAGAATAGGCATTGAGTGGCAATGTATGATGGAGAAAAGCGAGACGGCCGGTTAGCATGGGGAGGTCAGGAAACATGCAGTTTCAATGTAGGATAGGTTTCTGAAAAACATTGTGGGGTGGTGGGCATTGTAAGTGTTTGTAACAGGCCATTCACTAGTAGGAGTGAGAAAAACATCACGGGTTGTGTGAATCAGAGGGCCTGAATTAGATTAGGCATTGAGTGTCAATGTAGGATGGAGAAAAGCACCACGGGTTATTCAGAATGAAGAGGTTAGGAAACACGCGGCGGCAATATAGGATAGGTTTCTGATAAACATCAAGAGGTGTTGCGCATTGTAAGGGTTTCTAACAGGCCATTCACTAGTAGGAGTGAGAAAAACAACATGGGGTGGTGTGAATCGCAGGGCCTCAATTAGTTTAGGCAGTGAGTGGCAATGTAGGATTGAGCAAATCAAGACGGGGCAGTGAGCATGGGGAGGTCAGGATACATGAAGTGGCAAGGTAGGATAGGTTTCTGGAAAACGTGGTGGGGTGGTGCGCATTGTAAGGGTTTCTAACAGTACATTCACTAGTAGGAGTGAGAAAAACATCATGGGTTTGTGTGAATCGGAAGGGCTGAATTTGATTAGGCAGTGAGTGGCATTGTAGGATCTAGCAAAGCAAGACGGGGCCGTGAGCATGTGGAGGTCAGGAAACATGAAGTGTCAATGTAGGATAGGTTTCTGAAAAACATCTCTGGGTCGTGCACATTGTAAGTGTTTCTGACAGGCCATTCTCTATTAGGAGTGAGAAAAACATCACGGGGTGGTGTGAATCGGAGGGCCTGAATTAGAATAGGCATTGAGTGGCAATGTAGAATGGAGAAAAGCACCACGGGTTATTCAGCATGAGGAGGTTTGGAAACATGCGGTGGCAATGTAGGATAGGGTTCTGCAAAACATCAAGAGGTGGTGCGCATTGTAAGGGTTTCTAACAGGCCATTCACTAGTAGGAGTGAGAAAAACATCATAGGGTGGTGTGAATTGCAGGGCCTGAATTAGATTAGGCAGAGAGTGGCAATGTAGGATCTAGCAAAGCAAGACGGGGCGGTGAGCATGAGGAGATCAAGAAACGTTAAGTGGCAATTTAAGATAGGTTTCTGAAAAACATGGCTGGGTGGTGCGCATTGTAACGGTTTCTAACGGGCCATTCACTAGTAGCAGTGAGACAATCATCACGGATTGATGTGAATATGAAGGCCTGAATTAGGATAGGCAGTGAGTGTCAAGGTAGGATGGAGAAAAGCACCACGGGGTGGTCAGCATGTCGAGGTCAGGAAACATGCAGTGGCAATGTAGGATAGGTTTCAGAAAAACATCGCGGGGTGGTGCGCATTGTACGGGTTTCGAACAGGCCATTCACTAGTAGGAGTGATAAAAACATCACGGGGTGGTGTGAGTCAGATGGCCTGAGTTACGATAGGCAGTGAGTGGCAATGTAGAATGGAGAAAAGCACCACAGGATGGTCAACGTGGGGAGGTCAGGAAAAATGCGGTGGCAATGTAGGATAGGTTTCTGAAAAACATCGCGGTGTGTTGAGCATTGTAAGGTTTTCCAACAGTCCATTCACTAGTAGGACTGTGAAAATCATCATGGGGTGGTGTGAATCGGAGGGCCTTAATTAGGATAGGCAGTGAGTGACAATGTAGGATGGAGAAGCACAACCGGGTGGTCAACATGGGGAGGTCAGGAAACATGCGGTGGCAACGTGGCATACGTTTGTGAAAAACTTAGCGGGGTGGTCACATAGTAAGGGTTCCTAACAGGCCATTCACTAGTAGGAGTGAGAAAAACATCATGGGGTGGTATGAATTGCAGGGCCTGAATTAGATTAGGCAGTGAGTGGCAATGCAGTATCTAGCAAAGCAAAAACGGGCGGTGAGCATGGGGAGATCATGAAACTTGAAGTGGCAATGTAGGATAGGTTTCTGAAAAACATTGCATAGTGGTGCGCATTGTAAGGGTTTCCAACAGGCCATTCACTATTAACAGTGAGAAAAAAAGAACAGGGTGTGAATCGCAGGGCCCGATATAGGTTAGGAGTGAGGGGCAATGTATGATGGAGAAAAGCACCACGGGGTGGTCAGCATGGTGAGTTCAGGAAACATGCGGTGGTAAAGTAAGATACATTCCTGAAAAACATCGCGGGTTGGTGCGCATTTTAAGGGTTTCTAACAGGCCATTCACTAGTAGCAGTGAGACAATCATCACGGAGAGATGTGAATATGAACGCCTGAATTAGTATAGGCAGTGAGTGTCAATGTAGGATGGAGAAAAGCACCATGGGATGGTCAACATGGGGAGGTAAGGAAACATGCGGTGGCAATGTAGGATAGGTTTCAGAAAAACCTCGCGGGGTGGTGCGCATTGTAATGGTTTGTAGCAGACCATTCACTTGTAGCAGTGATAAAAACATCACGGGGTGGTGTGAATCAGAGGGCCTGAATTCGGATAGGCAGAGAGTGGCAATGTAGGATGGAGAAAAGCACCACGGGATGGTCAGCATGGGGAGGTCCGGAAACATGCAGTGGCAATGTAGGATATGTTTCTGAAAACCATCCCGGTGTGGTGCGCATTTTAAGGATTTCTAACAGGCCATTCACTAGTAGGAGTGAGAACAACATCACGGGGTGGTGTGAATCAGAGGGCCTGAATTAGGATAGGCAGGGACTGGCAATGTAGGATGGAGAAGCACAACGGGGTGGTCAGCATGGGGAGGTCAGGAAACATGCGTTGGCAATGTAGCATACGTTTGTTAAAAACATAGCGGGGTGGTCACACTGTAAGGGTTTCTAACAGGGCATTCACTAGTAGGAGTGAGAAAAACATCACGAGGAGATGTGAATCGGAGAGCCAAAATTAGAATAGGCAGTGAGTTGCAATGTAGAATGAAGAAAAGCACCACGGGGTGGTCAGCATGGGGAGGTCAGGAAACATGCGGTGGCAATGTAGGATAGGTTTCTGAAAACCATCCCGGTGTGGTGCGAATTGCAAGGGTTTCTAACAGGCCATTCACTAGTAGGAGTGAGAAAAACATCATGGGGTGGTGTGAATTGGAGGGCCTGAATTTGATTAGACAGTGAGTGGCAGTGTAGGATCTAGCAAAGCAAGATGGGGCGGTGAGCATGGGGAGGCCAGGAAACATGAAGTGGCAATGTAGGATAGGTTTCTTCAAAACTACGCGTGGTGTTGCGCATTGTAAGAGTCTAACAGGCCATTCACTAGTAAGAGTCAGAAAAACATCACGGGGTGGTGTGAATCGCAGGACCTGAATTAGGAAAGGCACTGTGTGGCAATGTAGGATGGAGAAAATCACCACGGGTTATTCAGAATCGGGAGGTCAGGAAACATGCCCTGGCAATGTAGGATAGGATTCTGAAAAACATCTCTGGGTGGTGCGCATTGTAAGGGTTTCTAACAGGCCATTCACTAGTAGGAGTGAGAAAAACATCACGGGGTGGTGTGATTCGGAGGGCCTGAATTAGAATAGGCATTGAGTGGCAATGTAGGATGGAGAAAAGCTCCACTGGTTATTCAGCATGAGGAGGTTAGGAAACATGCGGTAGCAATGTAGGATAGGATTCTGAAAAGCATCAAGAGGTGATTCACATTGTAAGGGTTTCTGACATGCCATTCACTAGAAGGAGTGAGAAAATCATCATGGGGTGGTGTGAATCGCAGGGCCTGAATTAGATTAGGCAGTGAGTGGCAATGAAGGATCTAGCAAACAAGACGGGGTGGTGAGCATGGGGATTTGAGGAAAAATGAAGTGGCAATGTAGGATAGATTTCTGAAAAACATCACGGGGTGGTGCGCATTTTAAGGGTTTCTATCAGACCATTCACTAGTAGCAGTGAGACAATCATCACGGAGTGATGTGAATATTAAGGCCTGACTTAGGATAGGCAGTGAGTGGCAATGTAGGATGGAGATGAGCACCACGGGATGGTCAGCAGGTGGAGGTCAGGAAACATGCGGTGGCAATGTAGGATAGGTTTCTGAAAACCATCGCGGTGTGTTGAGCATTGTAAGGTTTTCCAACAGTCCATTCACTAGTAGGAGTGTGAAAAACATCATTGGGTGGTATGAATCGGAGGGCCTGAATTTGATTAGGCAGTGAGTTGCATTGTAGAATCTAGCAGAGCAAGACAGGGCGGTGAGCATGTGGAGTCAGGAAACATGAAGTGGCAATGTAGGATAGGTTTCTGAAAAACATGGTGGGGTGGTGCGCATTGTACGGGTGTCCAAAAGGCAATTCACTAGTAGGAGTTAGAAAAACAGAATGGGGTGGTGTGAATCGGAGGACCTGAATTAGGATATGCAGGGAGTAGCAATGTAGGATGGAGAAAAGCACCACAGGGTGGTCAGCATGGGGAGGTCAGGAAAAATCCGTTGGCCATGTAGGATAGGTTTCTGAAAAACATCTCAGGGTGGTGCACATTGTAAGGGTTTCTAAGAGGCCATTCACTAGTAGGAGTGAGAAAAACATCACGGGGTGGTGTGAATCGGAGGGCCAGATATAGGATAGGAGAGAGTGGCAATGTAGGATGGAGAAAAACACCACGGGATTGTCAGCATGGGGAGGTCAGGAGACATGCGGTGGCAATGTAGGATAGGTTTCTGAAAAGCATCGCGGTGTGTTGAGCATTGTTAGGGTTTTCAACAGTCCATTCACTAGTAGGAGTGAGAAAAACATCATGGGGTGGTGTGAATCGGAGGGACTTAATTAGGATATGCAGTGAGTGGCAATGTAGGACGGAGAAGCACAACGGGGTGGTCAGCATGGTGAGTTCAGGAAATATGTGGTGGTAAAGTAGGATAGGTTTCTGAAAATCATCGGGGGGTGGTGCGCATTGTAAGGGTTTCTAACAGGCCATTCACTAGTAGGAGTGAGAAAAACATCACAGGGTGGTGTGAATCGGAGGGCCTGAATTAGAATAGTCATTGAGTGGCAAGGTTGGATGGAGAAAAGCACCACGGGTTACTCAGCATGAGGAGGTTAGGAAAGATCCAATGGCAATGTAGGATAGGTTTCTGAAAAACATCAAGAGGTGGTGCGCATTGTAAGGGTTTCTAACAGGCCATTCACTAGTAGGAGTGAAAAAAACATCATGGGGTGGTGTGAATCGCAGGGCCTGAATTTCAATAGGCAGTGAGTGGTAATGTAGAATCTAGAAAAGAAAGACGGGGCGGTGAGCATGGGGAGGTCCGGAAACATGAAGTGGCAATGTAGAATAGGTTTCTGTAAAACATGGCGCAGTGGTGTGAATTGTAAGGGTTTATAACAGGCCATTCACTAGTAGGAGTGAGAAAAAGAGAATGGGGTGGTGTGAATCAGAGGACCTGAATTAGGATAGGCAGTGAGTAGCAATGTAGGATGGAGAAAAGCACCACAGGTGTTCAGCATGGGGAAGTCAGGAAACATGCGGTGGACATGTAGGATAGTTTTCTGAAAAACATCGCGGGGTGGTGTGCATTGTAAGGGTTTCTAACAGGACATTCACAAGTAGGAGTGAGAAAAACATCACAGGGTGGTGTGAATAGGAGGGCCTTAATTCGATTAGGCAGCGAGTGGCAGTGTATGATCTAGCAAAGCAAGACTGGGCGGTGAGCATGTGGAGGTCAGGAAACATGAAGTGGCAATTTGGATAGGTTTCTGAAAAACATCTCTGGGTGGTGCGCATTGTAAGGGTTTCTAACAGGCCATTCACTACTAGGAGTGAGAAAAACATCATGGGGTGGTGTGAATTGGAGGGCCTGACTTAGATTAGGCAGTGAATGGCAATGTAGGATCTAGCAAAGCAAAATGGGGCAGTGAGTATAGGGAGGTCAGGAAACATGAAGTGGCAATGTAGGAAAGGTTTCTGAAAAACATTGCGGGGTGGTGCGCATTGTAAGGGTTTCTAACAGGCCATTCACTAGGACGAGTGAGAAAAAAAGGAAGGGGTGGTGTGAATCGGAGGACCTGAATTAGGATAGGCAGTGAGTAGCAATGTAGAATGGAGAAAAGCACCACGGTGTGGTCAGCATGGGGAGGTCAGGAAACATCCAGTGGCCATGTAGGATAGGTTTCTGAAAAACATCTCATGGTGGTGCGCATTGTAAGGGTTTCTAAGAGGCCATTCACTAGTAGAAGTGAGAAAAACATCATGGGGTGGTGTGAGTCGGAGGGCCTGATATAGGATAGGAGTGAGTGGCAATGTAGGATGGAGAAAAGCACTACGGGGTGTTCAGCATTGTGAGTTCAGGAAACATGGGGTGGTAAAGTAGGATATGTTTCTGAAAAACATCGCGGGGTGGTGCGCATTGTAAGGGTTTCTAACGGGCGATTCACTAGTAGGAGTGAGAAAAATATCACGGGGTGGTGTGAATCAGAGGGCCTGAATTAGAATAGGCATTGACTGGCAATGTAGGATGGAGAAAAGCAAAACAGGGTGGTTAGCATGGCGAGGTCAGGAAACATGCAGTTTCAATGTAGGATAGGTATTTGAAAAACATTGCGAGCAGGTGTGCATTGTAAGGGTTTCTAACAGGCCATTCACGAGTAGGAGTGAGAAAAATATCACAGGGAGATGTGAATCGGAGAGCCTGAATTAGAATAGGCAGTGAGTGGCAATGTAGAATGGAGAAAAGCACCACGGGCTGGTAAGCATGGGGAGGTCAGGAAACATGCGGTGGCAATGTAGGATAGGTTTCTGAAAAACATCGCGGCGTGGTCCGCATTGTAAGGGTTTCTAACAAGCCATTCACCAGTAGGCGTGAGAAAATCATCACGGGGTGGTGCGAATCGGAGGGCCTGAATTGCGATAGGCAGTGAGTGGCAATGTAGTATGGCGAATAGCACCACGGGGTTGTTAGCATGGGGAGGTCAGGAAACATGCGGTGGCAATGTAGGATACGTTTCGAAAAAACTTCGAGCGGTGGTGCGAATTTTAAGGGTTTCTAACAGGCCATTCACTAGTAGGAGTGAGAAAAACATCACGGGGTGGTGTGAATCCGTGGAACTGAATTAGGATAGGCAGTGAGTAGCAATGTAGGATCGAGAAAAGCACCACGGGATGGTCAGCATGGGGAGGTCAGGAAACATCCGGTGGCCAGGTAGGATAGGTTTCTGAAAAACATCTCAAGGTGGTGCGCATTGTAAGGGTTTCTAAGAGGCCATTCACTATTGGAGTGAGAAAAACATCACGGGGTGGTGTGAATCAGATGGCCTGATATAGGATAGGAGTGAGTGGCAAAGAGGATTTAGAAAAGCACCACGGGGTGGTTAGCATGGTGAGTTAAGGAAACATGCGGTGGTAAAGTAGGATACGTTTCTGAAAAACATCGCGTGGTGGTGCGCATTTTAGGGTTTGTAACAGGCGATTCACTAGTAGGAGTGAGAAAAACATCACGTGGTGGTGTGAATCAGAGGGCCTGAATTAGAATAGGCATTGAGTGGCAATGTAGGATGGAGAAAACACCACGGGTTATTCAGAATGAGGAGGTTAGGAAACATGCGGTGTAAATTTAGGATAGGTTTCTGAAAAACAGCAAGAGGTGGTGCGCATTGTAAGGGTTTCTAATAGGCCATTCACTAGTAGGAGTGAGAAAAACATCATGGGGTGGTGTGAATCGCAGGGCCTGAATTAGATTAGGCAGTGAGTGGCAATGTAGAATTGAGCAAATCAAGACAAGGCGGTGAGCATGGGGAGATCAGGATACATGAATTGGCAATGTAGGATAGGTTTCTAAAAAACATGGCGGGGTGGTGCACATTGTAAGTGTTTCTAACAGGCCATTCACTAGTAGGAGTGAGAAAAACATCATGGGGTGGTGTGAATCGCAGGGCCTGAATTAGATTAGGCAGTGAGTGGCAATGTAGAATTGAGCAAATCAAGACAAGGCGGTGAGCATGGGGAGATCAGGATACATGAAGTGGCAATGTAGGATAGGTTTCTAAAAAACATGGCGGGGTGGTGCACATTGTAAGTGTTTCTAACAGGCCATTCACTAGTAGGAGTGAGAAAAACATGATGGGGTGGTGTGAATCGGATGGCCTGAATTTGATTAGGCAGTGAGTTGCAGTGTAGGATCTAGCAAAGCAAGACGGGGCCCTGAGCATTTGGAGATCAGGAAACATGAAGTGGCAATGTAGGATAGGTTTCTGAAAAAAATCTCTGTGTGGTGCGCATTGTAAGGGATTCTGACAGGCCATTCACTATTAGAGGGAGAAAAACTTCACGCGGTGTTGAAAATAGGAGGGCCTGAATTAGATTAGGCATTGAGTGGCGATGTAGGATGGAGAAAAGCACCACGGGTTATTCAGCATGAGGAGGTTTGGAAACATGCGGTGGCAATGTAGGATAGGTTTCTGAAAAACATCAAGAAGTGGTGCGTATTGTAAGGGTTTCTAACAGGCCATTCACTAGTAGGAGTGAGAAAAACATCATGGGGTGGTGTGAATCGCAGGGCCTGAATTAGATTAGGCAGTGAGTGGCAATGAAGGATGGAGAAAAGCACCACGGGGTGTTCAGCATGGGGAGGTCAGAAAACATACGGTGGCAATGTAGGATAGGTTTCAGAAAAACATCGCGTGGTGGTGCGAATTGTAAGGGTTTCGAACAGAACATTCACTAGTAGGAGTGAGAAAAACATCATGGGGTGGTGTGAATCTGAGGGCCTGAATTAGGATAGGCAGTGAGTGGCAATGTAGGATGGAGAAGCACAACGGGGTGGTCAGCATGGGGAGGTCAGGAAACATAAGGTTGCAATGTCGGATAGGTTTGTGAAAACCATCACGGTGTGGTGAGCATTGTAAGGGTTTCCAACAGGCCATTCACTAGTAGGAGTGAGAAAAACATCATGGGGTGGTTTGAATTGCAGGGCCTGAATTAGATTAGGCAGTGAGTGGCAATGAAGGATGCAGAAAAGCACCACGGGATGGTCAGCATGGGGAGGTTAGGAAACACACGGTGGCAATGTCGGTTAGGTTTCTGAAAACCATTGTGGTGTGGTGAGCATTGTAAGGGTTTCCAACAGGCCATTCACTAGTAGGAGTGAGAAAAACATCATGCGGTGGTTTGAATCGCAGGTCCTGAATTAGATTAGGCAGTGAGTGGCAATGAAGGATGCAGAAAAGCACCACGGGATGGTCACCATGGGGAGGTTAGGAAACATACGGTGGCAATGTCGGATAGGTTTCTGAAAACCATTGCGGTGTGGTGAGCATTGTAAGGATTTCCAACAGGCCATTCACTTGTAGGAGTGAGAAAAACTACATGGGGTGGTGTGAATCGGAGGGTTTGAATTAGGATAGGTAGTGAGTAGCAATGTAGGATGGAGAAAAGCACCACGGTGTGGTCTGCATGGGGAGGTCAGGAAACATCCAGTGGCCATGTAGGATAGGTTTCTGAAAAACGTCTCATGGTGGTGCGCATTGTAAGGGTTTCTAAGAGGCCATTCACTAGTAGGAGTTAGAAAAACACCACGGGGTGGTGTGAATCGGAGGGTCTGATATAGGATAGGAGTGAGTGGCAATGTAGGATGGAGAAAAGCACAACGGGGTGGTCAGCATGGTGATTTCAGGAAACATGTGGTGGTAAAGTAAGATACGTTTCTGAAAAACGTCGCGGGGTGGTGCGCATTGTACGGGTTTCTAACGGGTCATTCACTAGTAGGAGTGAGAAAAACACCACGGGGTGGTGTGAATCGGAGGGTCTGATATAGGATAGGAGTGAGTGGCAATGTAGGATGGAGAAAAGCACAACGGGGTGGTCAGCATGGAGATTTCAGGAAACATGTGGTGGTAAAGTATGATACGTTTCTGAAAAACATCACGGGGTGGTACGCATTGTATGGGTTTCTAACGGGCGATTCACTAGTAGGAGTGAGAAAAACATCACGGGGTGGTGTGAATCGGAGGGCCTGAATTAGAATAGCCATTGAGTGGCAATGTAGGATGGAGAAAAGCACCACGAGGTGGTCAGCATGGGGAGGTCACTAAACAAGGAGTGGTATAGCCTGATAATTTTCTGAAAAGCATCTCAGGGTGGTGCGCATTGTAAGGGTTTCTAAGAGCCCATTCACTAGTAGGTGTGAGAAAAACATCACGGGGTGGTGTGAATCGGAGGGTCTGAATTAGTATAGGCATTGACTGGCAATGTAGGATGGAGAAAAGTACCACAGGTTATTCAGCGTGAGGAGGTTAGGAAACATGGGGTGGCAATGTAAGATAGGTTTCTGAAAAACATCAAGAGGTGGTGCGCTTTGTAAGGTTTCTAACAGGCCATTCACTAGTAGGAGTGAGAAAAACATTATGGGGTGTTGTGAATTGCAGGGCCTGAATTAGATTAGGCAGTGAGTGGCAATGTAGGATCTAGCAAAGCAAGATGGTGCGGTGAG
The DNA here is from genome assembly GCF_034190915.1 of Cavia porcellus. Taxonomy (NCBI): domain Eukaryota; kingdom Metazoa; phylum Chordata; class Mammalia; order Rodentia; family Caviidae; genus Cavia; species Cavia porcellus. The sequence goes on from NW_026947518.1 coordinate 9,808,160, forward strand.
CATGGGGAGGTCAGGATACATGAAGTGGCAGTGTAGGATAGGTTTCTGAAAAACATGCCGGGGTGGTGCGCATTGTAAGGGTTTCTAAGTGGCCATTCACTAGTAGGAGTGAGAAAAACATCACGGGGGATGTGAATCAGAGGACCTGAATTAGGATAGGCAGTGTGTGGCAATGTATGATGGAGAAAATCACCACGGGGTAGTCAGCATCGGGAGGTCAGGAAAGATGCGGTGTCAATGTAGGATAGGTTTCTTCAAAACATCTTGTGGTGGTGCGCATTGTAAGAGTTTCTAACAGGCCATTCACTAGTACGAGTGAGAAAAACATCACGGGGTGGTGTGAATCAGAGGGCCTGAATTAGATTAGGCAGGAAGTGGCAATGTACGATGGAGAAAAGCACCACGGGTTATTCAGCATGAGGAGGTTTGGAAACATGCGGTGGCAATGTAGGATAGGTTTCTGAAAAACATCAAGAAGTGGTGCGCATTGTATGGTTTTCTAACAGGCCATTCAGTAGTAGTTGTGAGAATAACATCACAGGGGCGTGTGAATCAGAGGACCTGAATTAGATTAGGCAGTGAGTGGTAATGTAGGATGAAGAAAAGCAAGATGGCGTTGTGAGTATGGGGAGGTCAGGAAAGATGAAGTGGCAATGTAGGATATCTTTCTGAAAAACACCTCGGGGTGGTGCGCATTGTAATGGTTTCTAGCAGTTCATTCACAAGTAGGAGTGAGAAAAACATCAGGGGGTGGTGTGAATCGGTGGGCCTGAATTTGATTAGGCAGTGAGTGGCAGTGTAGGATCTAGCAAAGCAAGACGGGGCGGTGAGCATGGGAGTTCAAGAAACATGAAGTGGCAATGTAGGATAGGTTTCTTCAAAACATCGCGTGGTGGTGCGCATTGTAAGAGTTTCTAACAGGCCATTAACTAGTAGGAGTGAGAAAAACATCATGGGGGGGTGTGAATCGGAGGGCCTGAATTTGATTAGGCAGTGAGTGGCAGTGTAGTATCTAGCAAAGCAAGACGGGGCGGTGAGCATCGGGGGGTCAGGAAACATGAAGTGGCAATGTAGGATAGATTTCTTCAAAACATCGCGTGGTGGTGCGCATTGTAAGAGTTTCTAACAGGCCATTCACTAGTAGGAGTGAGAAAAACATCACGGGTTGGTGTGAATCGGAGGACCAGAATTAGGATAGGCAGTGTGTGGCAATGTAGGATGGAGAAAATCACCACGGGGTAGTCAGAATCGGGATGTCAGGAAACATGCCGTGGCAATGTAGGATAGGATTCTGAAAAACATCTCTGGGTGGTGCGCATTGTAAGGTTTTCTAACCGGCCATTCACTAGTAGAAGTGAGAAAAACATCACGGGGTGATGTGAATCGGAGGGCCTGAATTACAATAGGCAGTGAGTGACAATGTAGGATACAGAAAATCACCATCGATTGATCAGTATCGGGAGGTTAGGAAACATGCGGTGGCAATGTTTGATAGGTTTCTGAAAAACATAGCGGGCTGGTGCACATTGTAAAGTTTTCTAACAGGCCATTCACTAGTAGGAGTGAGAAAAACATCACCGGGTGGTGTCAATCGGGGGGCCTTTATTAGGATAGGCAGTGAGTGGCAATGTAGGATGGAGAAAAGTATCACGTCGTGGTCAGCATGGGGAAGTCAGGAAACATGCAGTGGCATTGTAGGATAGGTTTCTGAAAAACATCGAGGGGTGGTGCGCAATATAAGGGTTTCTAACAGGCCATTCACTATTAGGAGTGAGAACAACATCATGGGGTGGTGTGAATTGGAGGGCCTGAATTAGATATGGCAGTGAGTGGCAATGTAGGATCTAGCAAAGCAAGACGGGGCGGTGAGCATGGGGAGTTCAGGAAACATGAAGTGGCAATGTTGGATAGGTTTCTGAAAAACATGGTGGGGTGGTGCACATTGTAAGGGTTTCTAACACCCATTCACTAGTATGAGTGAGAAAAGCATCACGGGGTGGTGTGAATCGGAGGGCGTGAATTAGAATAGGCATTGAGTGGCAATGTAGGATGGAGAAAATCAAGATGGGGTGGTTAGCATGGGGAGGTCAGGCAACATGCAGTGGCAACGTAGCATAGGTTTGTGAAAAACATAGCGGGGTGGTGCACATTGTAAGGGTTTCTAACAGGCCATTCTCTAGTAGGAGTGAGAAAAACTTCACGGGGTGGTGTGAATCGGAGGGCCTGAATGACAATAGGCATTGAGTGGCAATGTAGGATGGAGAAAAGCACCATGGGATGGTCAGCATGGGCAGGTCAGCAAACATGCGGTGGCAATGTAGGATAGGTTTCTGAAAAACATCAAGAGGTCTTGCGCGTTGTAAGGGTTTCTAACAGGCCATTCACTAGTAGCAGTGAGACAGTCATCACGGAGTGAGGTGAATATGAAGGCCTGAGTTAGGTTAGTCAGTGAATGGCTATGTAGGATGGAGAAAAGCACCACTGGATGGTCAGCATGGGGAGGTCAGGAAACATGCGGTGGCAATGTAGGATAGGTTTCAGGAAAACATCGCGGGGTGGTGCGCATTGTAGGGGTTTCTAACAGGCCAGGCACTAGTAGGACTGATAAAAACATCAAGGGGTGGTGTGAATCAGAGGGCCTGAATTAAGATAGGCAGTGAGTGGCAATGTAGGATGCAGAAAGGCACCACGGGATGGTCAGCATGGAGAGGTCAGGAAACATGAAGTGGTAATGTAGGATAGGTTTCTGAAAACCATCGCGGTGTGGTGCGCATTGTAAGGGTTTCTAACAGGCCATTCACTAGTAGGAGTGAGAAAAACATCATGGGGTTGTGTGAATCGGAGGGCCTGAATTTGATTAGGCAGTGATTGGCAGTGTAGGATCTAGCAAAGCAAGACAGGGCGGTGAGCATGGGGAGGTAAGCAAACATGAAGTGGCAATGTAGGATAGGTTTCTGAAAAACATCGCGTGGTGGTGCACATTGTAAGGGTTTCTAACAGGCCATTCACTAGTAGGAGTGAGAAAAACATCACGGGTTGGTTTGAATCGGAGGGCCTGAATTACAATAGGCAGTGAGTGACAATTTAGGATACAGAAAATCACCACGGGTTGGTCAGCATTGAGAGGTTAGGAACCATGTGGTGGCAATGTTTCATAGGTTTCTGAAAAACATAGCGGGCTGGTGCGCATTGTAAAGGATTCTAACAGGCCATTCACTAGTAGGAGTGAGAAAAACATCACGGGGTGATGTGAATCGGAGGGCCAGAATCAGGATAGGCAGTGAGTGGCAATGGAGGATGGAGAAAAGCACCAAGGGGTGGTCAGCATGGGGAGGTCAGGAAACATGCGGTGGCAGTGTAGGATAGGTTTCTGAAAAACATCGCGGTGTGGTGCGCATAGTAAGGTTTCTAACAGGCCATTCACTAGTAGGAGTGAGAAAAACAGAACGGGTTGATGTGAATTGGAGGGCATGAATTAGATATGGCAGTGAGTGGCAATGTAGGATCTAGCAAAGCAAGACGGGGCGGTGAGCATGGGGAGGTCAGGAAACATGAAGTGGCAATGTTAGATAGGTTTCTGAAAAACATGGTGGGGTGGTGCACATTGTAAGGTTTTCTAACACCCATTCACTAGTGTGAGTTAGAAAAGCATCACGGGGTGGTGTGAATCGGAGGGCCTGAATTAGAGTAGGCATTGAGTGGCAATGTAGGATGGAGAAAATCAAGACGGGGTGGTTAGCATGGGGAGGTCAGGCAACATGCAGTGGCAACGTAGCATAGGTTTGTGAAAAACATAGCGGGGTGGTGCACATTGTAAGGGTTTCTAACAGGCCATTCACTAGTAGGAGTGAGAAAAACTTCACGGGGTGGTGTGAATCAGAGGGCCTGAATGACAATAGGCATTGAGTGGCAATGTAGGATGGAGAAAAGCACCATGGGATGGTCAGCATGGGCAGGTCAGGAAACATGCGGTGGCAATGTAGGGTAGGTTTCTGTAAAACATCAAGAGGTGGTGCGCGTTGTAAGGGTTTCTAACAGGCCATTCACTAGTAGCAGTGAGACAGTCATCACGGAGTGAGGTGAATATGAAGGCCTGAGTTAGGTTAGTCAGTGAATGGCTATGTAGGATGGAGAAAAGCACCACGGGATGGTCAGCATGGGGAGGTCAGGAAACATGCGCTGGCAATGTAGGATAGGTTTCAGGAAAACATCGCGGGGTGGTGCGCATTGTAGAGGTTTCTAACAGGCCATGCACTAGTAGGACTGATAAAAACATCAAGGGGTGGTGTGAATCAGAGAGCCTGAATTAAGATAGGCAGTGAGTGGCAATGTAGGATGCAGAAAGGCACCACGGGATGGTCAGCATGGGGAGGTCAGGAAACATGAAGTGGTAATGTAGGATAGGTTTCTGAAAACCATCGCGGTGTGGTGTGCATTGTAAGGGTTTCTAACAGGCCACTCACTAGTAGGAGTGAGAAAAACATCATGGGGTTGTGTGAATCGGAGGGCCTGAATTTGATTAGGCAGTGAGTGGCAGTGTAGGATCTAGCAAAGCAAGACGGGGCGGTGAGCATGGGGAAGTCAGGAAACATGAAGTGGCAATGTTGGATAGGTTTCTGAAAAACATGGTGGTTTGGTGCACATTGTAAGGTTTTCTAACACCCACTCACAAGTGTGAGTGAGAAAAGCATCACAGGGTGGTGTGAATCGGAGGGCCTGAATTACAATAGGCAGTGAGTGACAATTTAGGATACAGAAAATCACCACGGGTTGGTCAGCATTGGGAGGTTAGGAACCATGTGGTGGCAATGTTTCATAAGTTTCTGAAAAACATAGCGGGCTGGTGCGCATTGTAAAGGTTTCTAACAGGCCATTCACTAGTAGGAGTGAGAAAAACATCACGGGGTGGTGTGAATTGGAGGGCCAGAATGAGGATAGGCAGTGAGTGGCAATGGAGGTTGGAGAAAAGCACCACGGGGTGGTCAGCATGGCGAGGTCAGGAAACATGCGGTGGCAGTGTAGGATAGGTTTCTGAAAAACATCGCGGGGTGGTGCGCATTGTAAGGTTTCTAACAGACCATTCTCTAGTAGGAGTGAGAAAAACAGAACGGGTTGATGTGAATTGGAGGGCATGAATTAGATATGGCAGTGAGTGGCAATGTAGGATCTAGCTAAGCAAGACGGGCCTGTGAGCATGGGGAGGTCAGGAAACATGAAGTGGCAATGTTGGATAGGTTTCTGAAAAACATGGTGGGGTGGTGCACATTGTAACGTTTTCTAACACCCATTCACTAGGATGAGTGAGAAAAGCATCACGGGGTGGTGTGAATCGGAGCGCCTGAATTAGAATAGGCATTGAGTGGCACTGTAGGATCGAGAAAATCAAGACGGGGTGGTTAGCATGGGGAGGTCAGGCAACATGCAGTGGCAATGTAGCATAGGTTTGTGAAAAACATAGCGGGGTGGTGCACATTGTAAGGGTTTCTAACAGGCCATTCACTAGTAGGAGTGAGAAAAACTTCACGGGGTGGTGTGAATCGGAGGGCCTGAATTACAATAGGCATTGAGTGTCAATGTAGGATGGAGAAAAGCACCATGGGATGGTCAGCATGGGCAGGTCAGGAAACATGCGGTGGCAATGTAGGGTAGGTTTCTGAAAAACATCAAGAGTTGGTGCGCGTTGTAAGGGTTTCTAACAGGCCATTCACTAGTAGCAGTGAGACAGTCATCACGGAGTGAGGTGAATATGAAGGCCTGAGTTAGGTTAGTCAGTGAATGGCTATGTAGGATGGAGAAAAGCACCACGGGATGGTCAGCATGGGGAGGTCAGGAACCATGAAGTGGTAATGTAGGATAGGTTTCTGAAAACCATCACGGTGTGGTGCGCATTGTAAGGGTTTCTAACAGGCCATTCACTAGTAGGAGTGAGAAAAACATCATGGGGTGGTGTGAATCGGAGGGCCTGAATTTGATTAGGCAGTGAGTGGCAGTGTAGGATCTAGCAAAGCAAGACAGGGCGGTGAGCATGGGGAGGTCAGGAAACTTGAAGTGGCAATGTAGGATAGGTTTCTTCAAAACATCGCGTGGTGGTGCGCATTGTAAGAGTTTCTAACAGGCCATTCACTAGTAGGAGTGAGAAAATCATCACGGGATGGTGTGAATCGGAGTACCTGAATTAGGATAGGCAGTGTGTGGCAATGTAGGATGGAGAAAATCACCACGGAGTAGTCAGAATTGGGAGGTCAGGAAACATGCCGTGGCATTGTAGGATAGGATTCTGAAAAACATCTCAGGGTGGTGCTCATTGTAAGGGTTTCTAACAGCCCATTCACTAGTAGGAGTGAGAAAAACATCACGGGTTGGTGTGAATCGGAGGGCCTGAATTACAATAGGCAGTGAGTGACAATTTAGGATACAGAAAATCACCACGGATTGGTCAGCATTGGGAGGTTAGGAATCATGTGGTGGCAATGTTTCATAGGTTTCTGAAAAACATAGCGGGCTGGTGCGCATTGTAAAGGTTTCTGACAGGCCATTCACTATTAGGAGTGAGAAAAATATCATGGGGTGGTGTGAATTGGAGGGCATGAATTAGATATGGCAGTGAGTGGCAATGTAGGATCTAGCAAAGCAAGAAGGGGCGGTGAGCATGAGGAGATCAGGAAACATGAAGTGGCAATGTAGGATAGGTTTCTGAAAATCATGGTGGGGTGGTGCACATTGTAAGGGTTTCTAACAGGCCATTCACTAGTAGGAGTGATAAAAACAGAATGGGGTGGTGTGAATCGGAGGACTTGAATTACGATAGGCAGTGAGTGGCATTGTACGATGGAGAAAAGCACCACGGGCTGGTCAGCATGGTGAGGTCAGGAAACATCCGGTGGCAAGGTAGGATAGGTTTCTGAAAAACATCTCAGGGTGGGGCGCATTGTAAGGGTTTCTAAGAGGCCATTCACTAATAGGAGTGAGAAAAATATCAAGGGGTGGTATGAATCAGAGGCCTGATATAGGAAAGGAGTGAATGGCAATGTAGGATGGAGAAAAGCACCACGGGGTGGTCAGCATGGGGAGTTCAGGAAACATGCGGTGGCAAAGCAGGATATGTTTCTGAAAAACATCACAGGGTGTTGCGCATTGTAAGGGTTTCTAACAGGCGATTCATTAGTAGGAGTGAGAAAAACATCACATGGTGGTGTGAATCGGAGGGCCTGTAGTAGAATAGGCATTGAGTGGCAATGTATGATGGAGAAAAGCGAGACAGGGTGGTTAGCATGGGGAGGTCAGGAAACATGCAGTTTCAATGTGGGATAGGTTTCTGAAAAGCATTGCGGGGTGGTGGGCATTGTAAGTGTTTGTAACAGGCCATTCACTAGTAGGAGTGAGAAAAACATCACGGGTTGTGTGAATCAGAGGGCCTGATTTAGAATAGGCATTGAGTGTCAATGTAGGACGGAGAAAAGCATCACGGGTTATTAATAATGAAGAGGTTAGGAAACATGCGGTGGCAATATAGGATAGGTTTCTGATAAACATCAAGAGGGGTTGCGCATTGTAAGGCTTTCTAACAGGCCATTCACTAGTAGGAGTGAGAAAAACATCATGGGGTGGTTTGAATCGCAGGGCCTCAATGAGATTAGGCAGTGAGTGGCAATGTAGGATCGAGCAAATCAAGACGTGGCAGTGAGCATGGGGATGTCAGGATACATGAAGTGGCAATGTAGGATAGGTTTCTGGAAAACGTGGCTGTGTGGTGCGCATTGTAAGGGTTTCTAACAGTACATTCACTAGTAGGAGTGAGAAAAACATCATGGGTTTGTGTGAATCGGAAGGCCTGAATTTGATTAGGCAGTGAGTGGCAGTGTAGGATCTAGCAAAGCAAGACGGGGCGGTGAGGGTGTGGAGGTCAGGAAACATGAAGTGTCAATGTAGGATAGGTTTCTGATAAACATCTCTGGGTCGTGCACATTGTAAGGGTTTCTGACAGGCCATTCACTATTAGGAGTCAGCAAAACATTACGGAGTGGTGTGAATCGGAGGGCCTGAATTAGAATAGGCATTGAGTGGCAATGTAGGATGGAGAAAAACACCACGGGTTATTCAGCATGAGGAGGTTTGGAAACATGCGGTGGCAATGTAGGATATGGTTCTGAAAAACATCAAGAGGGGGTGCGCATTGTAAGGGTTTCTAACAGGCCATTCACTAGTAAGAGTGAGAAAAACATCATGGGGTGGTGTGAATCACAGGGCCTGAATTAGATTAGGCAGTGAGTGCCAATGTAGGATCTAGCAAAGCAAGACGGGGCGGTGAGCATGAGGAGATCAAGAAACATTAAGTGGCAATTTAAGATAGGTTTCTGAAAAATTTGGCGGGATGGTGCGCATTGTAACGGTTTCTAACAGGCCATTCACTGGTAGCAGTGAGACAATCATCACGGAGTGATGTGAATATGAAGGCCTCAATTCGGATAGGCAGTGAGTGTCAAGGTAGGATGGAGAAAAGCACCACGGGGTGATCAGCATGGCGAGGTCAGGAAACATGCAGTGGCAGTGTAGGATAGGTTTCAGAAAAACATCGCGGGGTGGTGCGCATTGTAAGGGTTTCAAACAGGCCATTCACTAGTAGGAGTGATAAAAACATCACGGGGTGGTGTGAATCGGATGGACTGAATTACAATACGCAGTGAGTGGCAATGTAGAATGGAGAAAAGCACCACGGGATGGTCAGCATGGGGAGGTCAGGAAACATGCGGTGGCAATGTAGGATAGGTTTCTGAAAAACATCGCGGTTTGTTGAGCATTATAAGGTTTTCCAACAGTGCATTCACTAGTAGGAGTGAGAAAATCATCATGGGGTGGTGTGAATCGGAGGGCCTTAATTAGGATAGGTAGTGAATGGCAATGTAGGATGGAGAAGCACAATGGGGTGGTCAACATGGGGAGGACAGGAAACATGCGGTGGCAATGTGGCATAAGTTTGTGAAAAACATAGCAGGGTGGTCACATTATAAGGGTTTCTAACAGGCCATTCACTAGGAGGAGTGAGAAAAACATCATGGGGTGGTGTGAATCGGAGGGCCTGAATTTGATTAGGCAGTGAGTGGCAATGTAGTATCTAGCAAAGCAAAAACGGGCGGTGAGCATGGGGAGATCATGAAACATGAAGTGGCAATGTAGGATAGGTTTCTGAAAAACATGGCGGAGTAGTGCGCATTGTAAGTGTTTCCAACAGGCCATTCACTAGTAATAGTGAGAAAAAAATAACGGGGTGGTGTGAATCGCAGCGCCTGATATAGGATAGGAGTGAGTGGCAATGTAGGATGGAGAAAAGCACCACGGGCTGGTCAGCATGGTGAGTTCGGGAAACATGCGGTGGTAAAGTAAGATACGTTTCTGAGAAACATCGCGGGGTGGTGCGCATTTCAAGGGTTTCTAACAGGCCATTCACTAGGAGGAGTGAGAAAAACATCATGGGGTGGTGTGAATCGGAGGGCCTGAATTTCATTAGGCAGTGAGTGGCAGTGTAGGATCTAGCAAAGCAAGACGGGCGGTGAGCATGGGGATGTCAGGAAACATGAAGTGGCAATGTAGGATAGGTTTCTTCAAAACTACGCGTGGTGGTGCGCATTGTAAGAGTTTCTAACAGGCCATTCACTAGTAGGAGTGAGAAAAACATCACGGGGTGGTGTGAATCGGAGGACCTGAATTAGGATAGGTAGTGTGTGGCAATGTAGGATGGAGAAAATCACCACGGGGTAGTCAGAATCGGGAGGTCAGGAAACATGCCGTGGCAATGTAGGATAGGATTCTGAAAAACATCTCTGGTTGGTGCCCCTTGTAAGGGTTTCTAACAGGCCAATCACTAGTAGGAGTGAGAAAAACATCACGGGGTGGTGTGAATCGGAGGGCCTGAATTTCAATAGGCAGTGAGTGACAATGTAGGATATAATAAATCACCACGGGTTGTTCAGCATGGGGAGGTTTAGAAACATGCGGTGGCAATGTTCCATAGGTTTCTGAAAAACATTCCGGGCTGGTGCGCATTGTAAAGGTTTCTAACAGGCCATTGACCAGTAGGAGTGAGAAAAAGAGAATGGGCTGGTGTGAATCGGAGGACCTGATTTAGCATAGGCAGTGAGTAGCAATGTAGGATGGAGAAACGCACCACAGGGTGTTCGGCATGGGGAGGTCAGGAAACATGCAGTGGCAATGTAGGATAGTTTTCTGAAAAACATCGCGGGGCGGTGTGCATTGTAAGGGTTCCTAAATGGCCATTCACAAGTAGGAGTGTGAAAAACATCATGGGGTGGTGTGAATAGGAGGGCCTTAATTTGATTAGGCAGTGAGTGGCAGTGTATGATCTAGCAAAGCAAGACGGGGCGGTGAGCATGTGGAGGTCAGGAAACATGAAGTGGCAATGTTGGATAGGTTTCTGAAAACAATCTCTGGGTGGTGCACATTGTAAGGGTTTCTAACAGGCCATTCACTAGTAGGAGTGAGAAAAACATCACGGGGTGGTGTGAATCGAGTGGCATGTAGTAAGATAGGCAGTGAGTGGCAATGTAGGATCTAGCAAAGCAAGACGGGGCGGTGAGCATGGGGAGGTCAGGAAACATGAAGTGGCAATGTAGGATAGGTTTCGGAAAAACATGGCGGGGTGGTGGGCATTGTAAGGTTTTCTAAAAGGCAATTCACTAGTACGAGTGAGAAAAACATCACGGGGTGGTGTGAATCGAAGGACCTGAATTAGGATATGCAGTGAGTAGCAATGTAGGACGGAGATAAGCACCACAGGGTGGTCAGCATGGGAAGGTCAGGAAACATGCGGTGGCCATGTAGGATAGGTTTCTTAAAAACATCTCAGGGTCGTTCACAATGTAAGGGTTTAAGAGGCCATTCACTAGTTGGAGTGAGAAAAACATCACGGGGTGGTGTGAATCAGAGGGCCTGATATAGGATAGGAGTGAGTGTCAATGTAGGATGGAGAAAAGCACCCAGGGGTAGTCAGCATGGAGAGTTCAGGAAACATGCGGTGGTAAAGTAGGATACGTTTCTGAAAAACATCGCGGGGTGGTGCGCCGTTTATGGGTTTCTAACAGGCGTTGCACTAGTAGGAGTGAGAAAAACATCACGGGGTGGTGTGAATCGGAGGGCTTGAATTAGAATAGGCATTGACTGGCAATGTAGGATGGAGAAAAGCAAAACAGGGACGTTAGCATGGGGAGGTCAGGAAACATGCAGTTTCAATGTAGGATAGGTTTCTGAAAAACATTGCGGGGTGGTGTTCATTGTAAGGGTTTCTAACAGGCCATTCACTAGTAGGGGTTAGAAAAACATCACGGGGTGCTGTGATTCGGAGGGCATGAATTAGAATAGGCATTGAGTGGCAATGTAGGATGGAGAAAAGCTCCACGGGTTACTCAGCATGAGGAGGTTAGGAAACATGCGGTGGCAATGTAGGATAGGATTCTGAAAAGCATCAAGAGGTGATGCGCATTGTAAGGGTTTCTAACATGCCATTCACTAGTAGGAGTGAGAAAAACATCATGGGGTGGTGTGAATCGCAGGGCCTGAATTATATTAGGCAGTGATTGGCAATGAAGGATCTAGCAAACAAGACGGGGTGGTGAGCATGGGGAGGTGAGGAAACATGAAGTGGCAATGTAGGATAGATTTCTGAAAAACATAGCGGGGTGATGCGCATTTTAAGGGTTTCTAACAGGCCATTCACTCGTAGCAGTGAGACAATCATCACGGAGTGATGTGAATATGAAGGCCTGACTTAGGATAGGCAGTGAGTGGCAATGTAGGATGGACAAAAGCACCACGGGATGGTCAGCATGGGGAGGTCAGGAAACATGCGGTGGCAATGTAGTATAGGTTTCAGAACAATATCACGGGGTGGTGCGCATTGTAAAGGTTTCTAACAGGCCATTCAATAGTAGGAGTGATAAAAACATCACGGTGTGGTGTGAATCAGAGAGCCCGAATTACGATAGGCAGTGAGTGGCAATGTAGGATGGAGAAAAGCACCACGGGATGGTCAGTCTGGGGAGGTCAGGAAACATGCGTTGGCAATGTAGCATACGATTGTCAAAAACATAGCAGGGTGGTCACATTGTAAGGGTTTCTAACAGGCCATTCACTAGTAGGCGTGAGAAAAACATCACGGGGTGGTGTGAATCGGAGGGCCTGAATTACGATAGGCAGTGAGTGGCACTGTAGAATGGGGAAAAGCACCACGGGGTGGTTAGCATGGGGAGGTCAGGAAACATGCGGTGGCAATGTAGGATACGTTTCCAAAAAACATCGAGCGGTGATGCTTATTTTAAGGGTTTCTAACAGGCCATTCACTAGTAGGAGTGAGAAAAACATCACGGGGTGCTGTGAATCCGTTTACCTGAATTTGGATAGGCAGTGAGTAGCAATGTAGGATGGAGAAAAGCACCACGGGATGGTCAGCACGGGGAGCTCATTAAACATCCAGTGGCCAGGTAGGATAGGTTTCTGAAAAACATCTCAAGGTGGTGCGCATTGTAAGGGTTTCTAAGAGGACATTCACTAGTAGGAGTGAGAAAAACATCACGGGGTCATGTGAATCGGAGGGCCTGATATAGGATAGGAGTGAGTGTCAATGTAGGATGGAGAAAAGCACCCAGGGGTGGTCAGCACGGCGAGTTCAGGAAACATGCGGTGGTAAAGTAGGATACGTTTCTGAAAAACATCGCGGGGTGGTGCACATTGTAAGGGTTTCTAACAGCGATTCACTAGTAGGAGTGAGAAAAACATCACGTGGAGGTGTGATTCGGAGGGCCTGAATTAGAATAGGCATTGATTGGCAATGTAAGATGGAGAAAAGCAAGACGGGGTGGTTAGCATGGGGAGGTCAGGAAACATGCAGTTTAAATGTAGAATAGGTTTCTGAAAAACATTGCAGGGTGGTGTGCATTGTAAGTGTTTCTAACAGGCCAACACTAGAAAGAGTGAGAAAAACATCACGGGGTGGTGTGAATAGGAGGGCCTGAATTAGAATAGGCATTGAGTGGCAATGTAGGATGGAGAAAACACCGCGGGTTATTCAGAATGAGGAGGTTAGGAAACATGCGTTGGCAATGTAGCATAGGGTTCTGAAAAACAGCAAGAGGTGGTGTGCATTGTAAGGGTTTCTAACAGGCCATCCACTAGTAGGAGTGAGAAAAACATCATGGGGTGGTGTGAATCGCAGGGCCTGAATTAGATAAGGCAATGAGTGGCAATGTAGGATCGAGCAAATCAAAACAAGGCGGTGAGCATGGGAAGATCAGGATACATGAAGTGGCAATATAGGATAGGTTTCTGAAAAATATGGCGGGGTGGTGCACAATTGTAAGTGTTTCTAACAGGCCATTCACTAGTAGGAGTGAGAAAAACAGAACGGGTTGATGTGAATCGGAGGACCTGAATTGGGAGAGGCAGTGAGTAGCAATGTAGGATGGAGAAAAGCACCACAGGGTGGTCAGCATGGGTAAGTCAGGAAAAATGCGGTGGCAAGGTAGGATATGTTCCTGAAAAACATGGCGGAGTTGTGCACTTTGTAAGGGTTTCTAAAAGGCCATTCACTAGTAGGAGTGAGAAAAACATCTCGGGGTGGGGTGAATCGAAGGGCCTGAATTACGATAGGCAGTGAGTGGCAATGTAGAGTGGAGAAACACCAAGGGGTGGTCAGCTTGGGGAGGTCAGGAAACATGCGGTTGCAATGTAGGATAGATTTCTGAAAGACATCGCGGGATTGTGCGCATTGTAAGGGTTGCTAACAGGCCATTCACAAGTAGGATTGAGAAAAACTTCCCAAGGTGGTGTGAATCGGAGGGCCTGTATTAGGATAGGCAGTGAGTGGCATTATAGGTTGGAGAAAAGCACCAAGTGGTGGTCAGCTTGCGGAAGTCAGGAAACATGCGGTGGCAATGTAGGATACATTTCTGAAAAACATCTGGGGTGGTGCGCATTTTAAGGTTGTCTAACAGGTCATTCACGAGTAGTAGTGAGAAAAACATCACTGGGTGGTGTGAATCGGAAGGACTGAAATAGAATACGCAGTGAGTGGCAATGTAGGATCCAGCAGAGCAAAACGGGGCGGTGAGAATGGGGAGGTCAGGAAACATGCAGTGGCAATGTAGGATAGGTTTCTGAAAAACATTGCGGTGTGGTGCGCATTGTAAGGGTTTCTAACAGGCCATTCACTAGTAGGAGTGAGAAAAACATCATGGGGTGGTGTGAATCAGAGGGCCTGAATTAGATTAGGCAGTGTGTTTTAATGTAGGATGGAGAAAAGCAAGAAGCCGTGGTGAGCATGGGGAGGGCAGGACAGATGCAGTGACAATGTAGGATAGGTTTCTGAAAAACATCGCGGAGTGGTGCGCCTTGTATGGTTTTCTAACAGGCCATTCACTAGTAGGAGAGAGAAAAACATCACGGGGTGGTGTGAATCACATGGCCTGAATTAGCATAAGCAATGAGTGGCAATGTAGGATGGAGAAAAGCATCACCCTGTAGTTAGCAAGTTGAGGACTGGAAACATGCGGTGTCAATGTAGGATAGGTTTCTGAAAAACATTGTGGGGTGGTGCGCATTGTAAGGTTTTGTAACAGGCCATTCACTAGTAGGAGTGAGAAAATCATCATTGGGTGGTGTGAATCTGAGGGCTGGATTAGATTAGGCAGTGAGTGTCAATGTAGGATCTAGCAAAGCAAGACGGGGCGGTGAGCATGGGGAGGTCAGGAAACATGAAGTGGCAATGTAGGAAAGGTTTCTGAAAACATCGCTGTGTGGTGGGCATTGTAAGGGTTTCTAACAGGCCATTCACTAGTAGCAGTGAGACATACATCACTGAGTGATGTGAATCGGAAGGCCTGAAATAGGATAGGCAGTGAGAGGCAATGTATGATGGAGAAAAGCAAGAAGCCGTGGTCAGCATGGGGACTTCAGGAAACATGCAATGGCAATGTAGGATAGGTTTCGGAAAAACATCGTGAGGTGGTGCGCATTGTAAGGGTTTCTAACAGGTAATTCACTGGTAGGAGTGAGAAAAACATCATGGGGTGGTGTGAATTGGAGGGTCTGCATTAGAATAGCCAGTGAGCAGCAATGTAGGATGGAGAAGCACAACGGGGTGGATAGCATGGGGAGGTCAGGAAACATGCGGTGGCAATGTAGAATAGGTTTCTGAAAAATATCGCGGAGTGGTGCGCATTGTATGATTTTCTAACAGGTCATTCACTATTAGGACTGAGAAAAACATCACGGGGTGATGTGAATCTGAGGGCCTGAATTACCATAGGCAGTGAGTGGCAATGTAGGATTGAGAAAAGCATCACCATGTAGTTAGCAAGGCTAGTTCAGGAAACATGTGGTGGCAATGTAGGATAGGTTTTAGAAAAACATCGCGGGGTGGTGCGCATTGTAAGGGTTTCTAATAAGCCATTCACTAGTAGGACTGAGAAAACCATCATCAGGTGGTGTGAATCGGAGGGACTGAATTAGATCAGGCAGTGAGAGGAAATGTAGGATGGAGAAAAGCACCACGGGGTGGTCAGCATGGGTAGGACAGGAAACATGCGGTGGCAATGTAGGATAGGTTGTGGAAAAATATCACGGGGTGTTGCGCATTGTAAGGGTTTCTAACAGGCCATTCACTAGTAGGAGTGATAAAGTCATCACGGGGTGGTGGAATCAGAGGGCCTGAATTACAATAGGCAGTGAGTGGCAATGTAGGATGGATAAAAGCACCACGGGGTGGTCAGCATGGGGAGGTCAGGAAACATGCGGTGGCAATGTAGGATAGGTTTCTGAAAAACATCGCCGGGTGGTGCGCATTGAAAGGATTTCTAACAGGCCATTCACTATTAGGAGTGAGAAAAGCATAACGGGGTGGTGTGAATCAGAGGGCCTTAATTAGCATAAGCATTGATTGGCGATGTAGGATGGGGAAAAGCACCATGGGGTGGTCAGAATGGGGAGGTAAGGAAACATGCGGTGGCAATGTAGGATAGGTTCCTGAAAATCATCACGGTGTGGGGCGCATTGTAAGGGTTTCTAATGGTTCATTCACTAGTAGGAATGTAAAAAATATCACGGGGTTGTGTGAATCGGAGGGTCTGAATAAGGATAGGCAGTGAGTGGCAATGTAGGAGGGAGAAAAGCACCACAGAGTATTCAGCATGGGGAGGTGAGGAAACATGCTTTTTCAATGTAGGATAGATGTCTGAAAAACATCGCATGGTTGTGCGCATCGTAAGGTTTTCTAACAGGCCATTCACTAGTAGGAGTGAGAAAAACACGGGGTGGTGTGAATCGGAGGGCCTGAGTTAGATTAGGCAGTGAGTGGTAATGTAGAATGTAGAAAAGCAAGACGGGGTGGTGAGCATGGGGAGGTCAGGAAACATGCAGTGGCAATGTAGGATAGGTTTCTGAAAAATATCGCGGGGTGGTACGCCTTGTAAGGGTTTCTAACAGGCCTTTCACTAGTAGGAGTGATAAAAATGTCACTGGGTGGTTTGCTTAGGAGGGCCTGAAATAGGATAGGCAGTGAGTGGCAATGTAGGATGGAGAAACCACCAAGTGGTGGTCAGCATGGGGAGGTCAGGAAACATGCGGTGGCAATGTAGGATAGGTTTCTGAAAAACATCGCGGGGTGGTGCTCATTGTAAGGGTTTCTAACAGGGCATTCACTTGTAGGAGTGAGAAAAACATCACGGGGTGGTGTGAATCGGAGTGTCTTAATTAGTATAGGCAATGAGTGGCAATGTAGGATGGAGAAAAGCACCACGGGTTGGTCAGAATGGAGAGGTCAGGAAACATGCCGTGGCAATGTAGGATAGGTTTCTAAAAAACATCGCGGGGTGGGGCGCATTGTAAGGGTTTCTAACTGGCCATTCACTAGTAGGAGTGAGAAAAACATCACGGGGTTGTGTGAATCGGAGGGCCTGAATTAAAATAGGCAGTGAGTGGCAATGTAGGACGGAGAAAGCACCACGGGGTTGTCAGCATGCGTAGGTCAGATAAAATGCGGCAGTAATGTAGAATAGGTTTCTGAAAAACATCGTGGGGTGGTGCGCCTTGTAAGGGTTTCTAACAGGATATTCACTGGTAGCAGTGAGAAACACATCACGGGGTGGTGTGAATCGGAGGGCCTGAATTAGAATAGGCAGTGAGTGGCAATGTAGGATGTAGAAAAGCACCACGGGGTGGTCAGCAAGAGGAGGTGAGGAAAAATGCAGTGGCAAAGCAGGATACATTTCTGAAAAACATCGCGTGGTGGTTCACATTGTAAGAGTTTCTACCTGGCCATTCACAAGTAGGAGTGAGAAAAACATCACGGGGTGGTGTGAATCGGAAGGCCTGAATTAGGATAGGTAGGGAGTGGCATTGTAGGATGGAGAAAAGCACCACGGGGTGGTCAGCATGCGGAGGGCAGGAAACATGAGGTGGCAATGTAGGATAGGTTTCTGAAAAACATCGCGGGGTGGGGCGCACTGTAAGAGTTTCTCACAGGCCATTCACTATTAGGAATGAGAAAAACATCACGGGGTGGTGTGAATCGGAGTGTCTGAATAAGAATAGGCAGGGAGAGGCAATGTAGGATGGAGAAAAACACCATGGGGTATTCAGCAATGGGATTTCAGGAAACATATGGTGGCAAGGTAGGAGAGGTTTCTGAAAAACATCGCGGGGTGGTGCGCATTGAAAGGTTTTCTAACAGGCCATTCACTAGTAGGAGTGAGAAAAATATCACGGGGTTAGGGTGAATTGGAGGGCCTGAATTATGATAGGCAGCGAGTGACAATGTAGGTTGCAGAAAAGCACCACGGGGTGGTCAGCATGGGGAGGTCAGGAAACATGCGGTTGCAATGTAGGATAGGTTTCTGAAAAACATCGCATGGTGGTGCGCATTTTAAGGGTTTCTAACAGGCCATTCACTAGTAGGAGTGAGAAAAACATCACGGGGTGGTGTGAATCGGAGTGTCTGAATTAGATTAGGCAGTGAGTGGTAATGTAGAATGGAGAAAAGCAAGATGGGGTGGTGAGCATGGGGTGTTCAGGAAACATGCAGTAGCAATGTAGGATAGGTTTCTGAAAAACATCGCGGGGTGGTGCGCATTGTAAGGGTTTCTAACAGGCCTTTCACTAGTAGGAGTGATAAAAATGTCACGGGGTTGTTTGCTTCGGAGGGCCTGAAATAGGATAGGCAGTGTGTGGCAATGTAGGATGGAGAAAACACCAAGAGGTCGTCAGCATGTGGAGGTCAGGAAACATGCGGTGGCAATGTAGGATAGGTTTTTGATAAACATCGCGGGGTGGTGCGCCTTGAAAGGTTTTCTAAGAGGCCATTCACTAGTAGGAGTGAGAAAAACATCACGGGGTGGTGTGAATCGGAGGGCCTGAATTAGGATAGGCAATGAGTGGCAATGTAGGATGTAGAAAAGCACCACGGGGTGGTCAGCAAGAGGAGATGAGGAAAAATGCAGTGGCAAAGCAGGATAGGTTTCTGAAAAACAGCGCCTGGTGGTTCACATTGTAAGGATTTCTACCTGGCCATTCACAAGTAGGAGTGAGAAAAACATCACAGGGTGGTTTGAATCTGAAGGCCTGAATTAGGATAGGCAGTGAGCGGCAATGTAGGATTTAGGAAAGCACCACAGGGTATTCAGCATGGGGAGGTCAAGAAAAATGCGGTGGCAATGAGAATAGGTTTCTGTAAAACATCGCGTGGTGGTGGGCATTGTAAGGGATTCTAACAGGCCATTCACTAGTAGGAGTGAGAAAAAAATCACGGGGTGGTTTGAATCGGAGGGCCAGAATAAGATTAGTCAGTGAGGGGTAATGTAGAATGGAGAAATGTTAGACGACGTGGTGAGCATGGGGAGTTCAGGAAACATGGAGTGGCAATGTAGGATAGGTTTCTGAAAAACATCGCGGGGTGGTGGTCATTGTAAGGGTTTCTATCAGGCCTTTCACTAGTAGGAGTGAGAAAAACGTCATGGGGTTGTTTGCTTCGGATGGCCTGAATTCGGATAGGCAGTGATTGGCAAATGGAGTGTGGAGAAAAGCACCATGGGGTGGTGACAATGGGGAGGTCAGGAAACAGGCTGTGGCAATGTAGGATAGGTTTCTGAAAAACATCGCGGGGTGGTGCGCCTTGTATGGTTTTCTAACAGGCCATTCACTAGTAGGAGAGAGAAAAACATCACGGGGTGGTGTGAATCACATGGCCTGAATTAGCATAAGCAATGAGTGGCAATGTAGGATGGAGAAAAGCATCACCCTGTAGTTAGCAAGTTGAGGACTGGAAACATGCGGTGTCAATGTAGGATAGGTTTCTGAAAAACATTGTGGGGTGGTGCGCATTGTAAGGTTTTGTAACAGGCCATTCACTAGTAGGAGTGAGAAAATCATCATTGGGTGGTGTGAATCTGAGGGCTGGATTAGATTAGGCAGTGAGTGTCAATGTAGGATCTAGCAAAGCAAGACGGGGCGGTGAGCATGGGGAGGTCAGGAAACATGAAGTGGCAATGTAGGAAAGGTTTCTGAAAACATCGCTGTGTGGTGGGCATTGTAAGGGTTTCTAACAGGCCATTCACTAGTAGCAGTGAGACATACATCACTGAGTGATGTGAATCGGAAGGCCTGAAATAGGATAGGCAGTGAGAGGCAATGTATGATGGAGAAAAGCAAGAAGCCGTGGTCAGCATGGGGACTTCAGGAAACATGCAATGGCAATGTAGGATAGGTTTCGGAAAAACATCGTGAGGTGGTGCGCATTGTAAGGGTTTCTAACAGGTAATTCACTGGTAGGAGTGAGAAAAACATCATGGGGTGGTGTGAATTGGAGGGTCTGCATTAGAATAGCCAGTGAGCAGCAATGTAGGATGGAGAAGCACAACGGGGTGGATAGCATGGGGAGGTCAGGAAACATGCGGTGGCAATGTAGAATAGGTTTCTGAAAAATATCGCGGAGTGGTGCGCATTGTATGATTTTCTAACAGGTCATTCACTATTAGGACTGAGAAAAACATCACGGGGTGATGTGAATCTGAGGGCCTGAATTACCATAGGCAGTGAGTGGCAATGTAGGATTGAGAAAAGCATCACCATGTAGTTAGCAAGGCTAGTTCAGGAAACATGCGGTGGCAATGTAGGATAGGTTTTAGAAAAACATCGCGGGGTGGTGCGCATTGTAAGGGTTTCTAATAAGCCATTCACTAGTAGGACTGAGAAAACCATCATCAGGTGGTGTGAATCGGAGGGACTGAATTAGATCAGGCAGTGAGAGGAAATGTAGGATGGAGAAAAGCACCACGGGGTGGTCAGCATGGGTAGGACAGGAAACATGCGGTGGCAATGTAGGATAGGTTGTGGAAAAATATCACGGGGTGTTGCGCATTGTAAGGGTTTCTAACAGGCCATTCACTAGTAGGAGTGATAAAGTCATCACGGGGTGGTGGAATCAGAGGGCCTGAAT
Source organism: Cavia porcellus (assembly GCF_034190915.1). Classification (NCBI taxonomy): domain Eukaryota; kingdom Metazoa; phylum Chordata; class Mammalia; order Rodentia; family Caviidae; genus Cavia; species Cavia porcellus. The sequence goes on from NW_026947518.1 coordinate 9,828,654, forward strand.
TACAATAGGCAGTGAGTGGCAATGTAGGATGGATAAAAGCACCACGGGGTGGTCAGCATGGGGAGGTCAGGAAACATGCGGTGGCAATGTAGGATAGGTTTCTGAAAAACATCGCCGGGTGGTGCGCATTGAAAGGATTTCTAACAGGCCATTCACTATTAGGAGTGAGAAAAGCATAACGGGGTGGTGTGAATCAGAGGGCCTTAATTAGCATAAGCATTGATTGGCGATGTAGGATGGGGAAAAGCACCATGGGGTGGTCAGAATGGGGAGGTAAGGAAACATGCGGTGGCAATGTAGGATAGGTTCCTGAAAATCATCACGGTGTGGGGCGCATTGTAAGGGTTTCTAATGGTTCATTCACTAGTAGGAATGTAAAAAATATCACGGGGTTGTGTGAATCGGAGGGTCTGAATAAGGATAGGCAGTGAGTGGCAATGTAGGAGGGAGAAAAGCACCACAGAGTATTCAGCATGGGGAGGTGAGGAAACATGCTTTTTCAATGTAGGATAGATGTCTGAAAAACATCGCATGGTTGTGCGCATCGTAAGGTTTTCTAACAGGCCATTCACTAGTAGGAGTGAGAAAAACACGGGGTGGTGTGAATCGGAGGGCCTGAGTTAGATTAGGCAGTGAGTGGTAATGTAGAATGTAGAAAAGCAAGACGGGGTGGTGAGCATGGGGAGGTCAGGAAACATGCAGTGGCAATGTAGGATAGGTTTCTGAAAAATATCGCGGGGTGGTACGCCTTGTAAGGGTTTCTAACAGGCCTTTCACTAGTAGGAGTGATAAAAATGTCACTGGGTGGTTTGCTTAGGAGGGCCTGAAATAGGATAGGCAGTGAGTGGCAATGTAGGATGGAGAAACCACCAAGTGGTGGTCAGCATGGGGAGGTCAGGAAACATGCGGTGGCAATGTAGGATAGGTTTCTGAAAAACATCGCGGGGTGGTGCTCATTGTAAGGGTTTCTAACAGGGCATTCACTTGTAGGAGTGAGAAAAACATCACGGGGTGGTGTGAATCGGAGTGTCTTAATTAGTATAGGCAATGAGTGGCAATGTAGGATGGAGAAAAGCACCACGGGTTGGTCAGAATGGAGAGGTCAGGAAACATGCCGTGGCAATGTAGGATAGGTTTCTAAAAAACATCGCGGGGTGGGGCGCATTGTAAGGGTTTCTAACTGGCCATTCACTAGTAGGAGTGAGAAAAACATCACGGGGTTGTGTGAATCGGAGGGCCTGAATTAAAATAGGCAGTGAGTGGCAATGTAGGACGGAGAAAGCACCACGGGGTTGTCAGCATGCGTAGGTCAGATAAAATGCGGCAGTAATGTAGAATAGGTTTCTGAAAAACATCGTGGGGTGGTGCGCCTTGTAAGGGTTTCTAACAGGATATTCACTGGTAGCAGTGAGAAACACATCACGGGGTGGTGTGAATCGGAGGGCCTGAATTAGAATAGGCAGTGAGTGGCAATGTAGGATGTAGAAAAGCACCACGGGGTGGTCAGCAAGAGGAGGTGAGGAAAAATGCAGTGGCAAAGCAGGATACATTTCTGAAAAACATCGCGTGGTGGTTCACATTGTAAGAGTTTCTACCTGGCCATTCACAAGTAGGAGTGAGAAAAACATCACGGGGTGGTGTGAATCGGAAGGCCTGAATTAGGATAGGTAGGGAGTGGCATTGTAGGATGGAGAAAAGCACCACGGGGTGGTCAGCATGCGGAGGGCAGGAAACATGAGGTGGCAATGTAGGATAGGTTTCTGAAAAACATCGCGGGGTGGGGCGCACTGTAAGAGTTTCTCACAGGCCATTCACTATTAGGAATGAGAAAAACATCACGGGGTGGTGTGAATCGGAGTGTCTGAATAAGAATAGGCAGGGAGAGGCAATGTAGGATGGAGAAAAACACCATGGGGTATTCAGCAATGGGATTTCAGGAAACATATGGTGGCAAGGTAGGAGAGGTTTCTGAAAAACATCGCGGGGTGGTGCGCATTGAAAGGTTTTCTAACAGGCCATTCACTAGTAGGAGTGAGAAAAATATCACGGGGTTAGGGTGAATTGGAGGGCCTGAATTATGATAGGCAGCGAGTGACAATGTAGGTTGCAGAAAAGCACCACGGGGTGGTCAGCATGGGGAGGTCAGGAAACATGCGGTTGCAATGTAGGATAGGTTTCTGAAAAACATCGCATGGTGGTGCGCATTTTAAGGGTTTCTAACAGGCCATTCACTAGTAGGAGTGAGAAAAACATCACGGGGTGGTGTGAATCGGAGTGTCTGAATTAGATTAGGCAGTGAGTGGTAATGTAGAATGGAGAAAAGCAAGATGGGGTGGTGAGCATGGGGTGTTCAGGAAACATGCAGTAGCAATGTAGGATAGGTTTCTGAAAAACATCGCGGGGTGGTGCGCATTGTAAGGGTTTCTAACAGGCCTTTCACTAGTAGGAGTGATAAAAATGTCACGGGGTTGTTTGCTTCGGAGGGCCTGAAATAGGATAGGCAGTGTGTGGCAATGTAGGATGGAGAAAACACCAAGAGGTCGTCAGCATGTGGAGGTCAGGAAACATGCGGTGGCAATGTAGGATAGGTTTTTGATAAACATCGCGGGGTGGTGCGCCTTGAAAGGTTTTCTAAGAGGCCATTCACTAGTAGGAGTGAGAAAAACATCACGGGGTGGTGTGAATCGGAGGGCCTGAATTAGGATAGGCAATGAGTGGCAATGTAGGATGTAGAAAAGCACCACGGGGTGGTCAGCAAGAGGAGATGAGGAAAAATGCAGTGGCAAAGCAGGATAGGTTTCTGAAAAACAGCGCCTGGTGGTTCACATTGTAAGGATTTCTACCTGGCCATTCACAAGTAGGAGTGAGAAAAACATCACAGGGTGGTTTGAATCTGAAGGCCTGAATTAGGATAGGCAGTGAGCGGCAATGTAGGATTTAGGAAAGCACCACAGGGTATTCAGCATGGGGAGGTCAAGAAAAATGCGGTGGCAATGAGAATAGGTTTCTGTAAAACATCGCGTGGTGGTGGGCATTGTAAGGGATTCTAACAGGCCATTCACTAGTAGGAGTGAGAAAAAAATCACGGGGTGGTTTGAATCGGAGGGCCAGAATAAGATTAGTCAGTGAGGGGTAATGTAGAATGGAGAAATGTTAGACGACGTGGTGAGCATGGGGAGTTCAGGAAACATGGAGTGGCAATGTAGGATAGGTTTCTGAAAAACATCGCGGGGTGGTGGTCATTGTAAGGGTTTCTATCAGGCCTTTCACTAGTAGGAGTGAGAAAAACGTCATGGGGTTGTTTGCTTCGGATGGCCTGAATTCGGATAGGCAGTGATTGGCAAATGGAGTGTGGAGAAAAGCACCATGGGGTGGTGACAATGGGGAGGTCAGGAAACAGGCTGTGGCAATGTAGGATAGGTTTCTGAAAAACATCGCGGGGTGGTGCGTATTGTAACGGTTTCTAACAGGCCATTCACTAGTCGGAGAGAGAAAAACATCAGGGAGTGGTGTGAATCGGATGGCCTGAATTCGGATAGGCAGTGAGGGGCAATGTAGGATGGAGAAAATCACCACGTGGTGGTCAGCAAGTGGAGGTGAGGAAAAATGCAGTGGGATTGCTGGATAGGTTTCTGAAAAACATCGCGGTGTTGTGCGCATTGTAAGGGATTCTACCAGGCAATTCACAAATAGGATTGAGAAAAACATCACGAGGTTGTGTGAATCGGAAGGCCAGAACTAGGATAGGTAGTGAGTGGCATTGTAGGATGGAGAAAAGCACCATGGGGTGGTCAGCATGGGGAGGGCAGGAAACATGCGGTGGCAATGTAGGACAGGTTTCTGAAAAACATCGTGGGCTGGTTTGCATTGTAAGGGTTTCTAACATGATATTCACTAGTAGGAGTGAGAAAAACATCACGGGGTGGTGTGAATCGGAGGGCCTGAGTTAGATTAGGCAGTGAGTGGTAATGTAGAATGTAGAAAAGCAAGACGGGGTGGTGAGCATTGGGAGGTCAGGAAACATGCAGTGGCAATGTAGCATAGGTTTCTGAAAAATATCGCGGGGTGGTACGCCTTGTAAGGGTTTCTAACAGGCCTTTCACTAGTAGGAGTGATAAAAATGTCACTGGGTGGTTTGCTTAGGAGGGCCTGAAATAGGATAGGCAGTGAGTGGCAATGTAGGATGGAGAAACCATCAAGTGGTGGTCAGCATGGGGAGGTCAGGAAACATGCGGTGGCAATGTAGGATAGGTTTCTGAAAAACATCGCGGGGTGGTGCTCACTGTAAGGGTTTCTAACAGGGCATTCACTTGTAGGAGTGAGAAAAACATCACGGGGTGGTGTGAATCGGAGTGTCTGAATTAGAATAGGCAATGAGTGGCAATGTAGGATGGAGAAAAGCACCACGGGTTGGTCAGAATGGAGAGGTCAGGAAACATGCCGTGGCAATGTAGGATAGGTTTCTAAAAAACATCGCAGGGTGGGCGCATTGTAAGGGTTTCTAACTGGCCATTCACTAGTAGGAGTGAGAAAAACATCACGGGGTTGTGTGAATCGGAGGGCCTGAATTAAAATAGGCAGTGAGTGGCAATGTAGGACGGAGAAAGCACCACGGGGTTGTCAGCATGCGGAGGTCAGATAAAATGCGGCAGTAATGTAGAATAGGTTTCTGAAAAACATCGTGGGGTGGTGCGCCTTGTAAGGGTTTCTAACAGGATATTCACTGGTAGCAGTGAGAAACACATCACGGGGTGGTGTGAATCGGAGGGCCTGAATTAGAATAGGCAGTGAGTGGCAATGTAGGATGTAGAAAAGCACCACGGGGTGGTCAGCAAGAGGAGGTGAGGAAAAATGCAGTGGTAAAGCAGGATACATTTCTGAAAAACATCGCGTGGTGGTTCACATTGTAAGGGTTTCTACCTGGCCATTCACAAGTAGGAGTGAGAAAAACATCACGGGGTGGTGTGAATCGGAAGGCCTGAATTAGGATAGGTAGGGAGTGGCATTGTAGGATGGAGAAAAGCACCACGGGGTGGTCAGCATGCGGAGGGCAGGAAACATGAGGTGGCAATGTAGGATAGGTTTCTGAAAAACATCGCGGGGTGGGGCGCACTGTAAGAGTTTCTCACAGTCCATTCACTATTAGGAGTGAGAAAAACATCACGGGGTGGTGTGAATCGGAGTGTCTGAATAAGAATAGGCAGGGAGAGGCAATGTAGGATGGAGAAAAACACCATGGGGTATTCAGCAATGGGATTTCAGGAAACATATGGTGGCAAGGTAGGAGAGGTTTCTGAAAAACATCGCGGGGTGGTGCGCATTGAAAGGTTTTCTAACAGGCCATTCACTAGTAGGAGTGAGAAAAATATCACGGGGTTAGGGTGAATTGGAGGGCCTGAATTATGATAGGCAGCGAGTGACAATATAGGTTGCAGAAAAGCACCACGGGGTGGTCAGCATGGGGAGGTCAGGAAACATGCGGTTGCAATGTAGGATAGGTTTCTGAAAAACATCGCATGGTGGTGCGCATTTTAAGGGTTTCTAACAGGCCATTCACTAGTAGGAGTGAGAAAAACATCACGGGGTGGTGTGAATCGGAGTGTCTGAATTAGATTAGGCAGTGAGTGGTAATGTAGAATGGAGAAAAGCAAGATGGGGTGGTGAGCATGGGGTGTTCAGGAAACATGCAGTAGCAATGTAGGATAGGTTTCTGAAAAACATCGCGGGGTGGTGCGCATTGTAAGGGTTTCTAACAGGCCTTTCACTAGTAGGAGTGATAAAAATGTCACGGGGTTGTTTGCTTCGGAGGGCCTGAAATAGGATAGGCAGTGTGTGGCAATGTAGGATGGAGAAAACACCAAGAGGTGGTCAGCATGTGGAGGTCAGGAAACATGCGGTGGCAATGTAGGATAGGTTTTTGATAAACATCGCGGGGTGGTGCGCCTTGAAAGGTTTTCTAAGAGGCCATTCACTAGTAGGAGTGAGAAAAACATCACGGGGTGGTGTGAATCGGAGGGCCTGAATTAGGATAGGCAATGAGTGGCAATGTAGGATGTAGCAAAGCACAACGGGGTGGTCAGCAAGAGGAGATGAGGAAAAATGCAGTGGCAAAGCAGGATAGGTTTCTGAAAAACAGCGCCTGGTGGTTCACATTGTAAGGATTTCTTCCTGGCCATTCACAAGTAGGAGTGAGAAAAACATCACGGGGTGGTGTGAATCTGAAGGCCTGAATTAGGATAGGCAGTGAGCGGCAATGTAGGATTTAGGAAAGCACCACAGGGTATTCAGCATGGGGAGGTCAAGAAAGATGCAGTGGCAATGAGAATAGGTTTCTGTAAAACATCGCGTGGTGGTGCGCATTGTAAGGGATTCTAACAGGCCATTCACTAGTAGGAGTGAGAAAAATATCACGGGGTGGTTTGAATCGGAGGGCCAGAATAAGATTAGTCAGTGAGGGGTAATGTAGAATGGAGAAATGCTAGACGGCGTGGTGAGCATGGGGAGTTCAGAAAACATGGAGTGGCAATGTAGGATAGGTTTCTGAAAAACATCGCGGGGTGGTGGTCATTGTAAGGGTTTCTATCAGGCCTTTCACTAGTAGGAGTGAGAAAAACGTCATGGGGTTGTTTGCTTCGGATGGCCTGAATTCGGATAGGCAGTGATTGGCAAATGGAGTGTGGAGAAAAGCACCACAGGGTGGTGACAATGGGGAGGTCAGGAAACAGGCTGTGGCAATGTAGGACAGGTTTCTGAAAAACATCGTGGGATGGTTTACATTGTAAGGGTTTCTAACATGATATTCACTAGTAGGAGTGAGAAAAACATCACGGGGTGGTGTGAATCGGAGGGCCTGTATTAGGATAGGCAGGGACTGGCAGTGAAGGGTGGAGGAAAGCATCACGGGGTAGTCAGATTGGAGAGGTCAGGAAATGTGCGGTGGCAATGTAGGATAGTTTTCTGAAAAACATCACGGGGAGGGGCGTATTGTAAGGGATTCTAAAAGGCCATTCACTAGCAGGAGTGAGAAAAACATCATGGGGTGGTATGAATCAGAGTGTCTGAATTAGCATAGGCAATGAGTGGCAATGTAGGATGGAGAAAAGAACCACAGGGTATTCAGCATGGGGAGGTCAGGAAACATGCTGTGGCAATGTAGGATAGGTTTCTGAAAAACATCGCGTTGTGGTGCGCATTGTAAGGGTTTCTAGCAGGCCATTCACTAGTAGAGTGAGAAAAACATTAAGGGATGGGTTGAATCGGAGGGCCTGAATTAGATTATGCAGTGAGTGGTAATGTAGAATGGAGAAAGGCAACAAGGCGTGGTGAGCATGGGGAGTTCAGGAAACATGCAGTGGCAATGTAGGATAGGTTTCTGAAAAACATCGCAGGGTGGTGGGCATTGTAAGGGTTTCTAACAGGCCTTTCACTAATAGGTGTGATAAAAACATCACGGGGTGGTTTGTTCGGATGGCCTGAAATAGGATAGGCAGTGAGTGGCAATGTAGGATGGAGAAAAGCACCCCGGGTTGGTCAGCATGGGGAGGTCAGGAAACATGCGGTGGCAATGTAGGATAGGTTTATGAAAAACATCGCGGGGTGGTGCGCATTGTAAGGGTTTCTAACAGGCCATTCACTAGTAGAAGTGACAAAACATCACGGAGTGGTGTGAATAGGAGGGCCTGAATTAGCCGAGGCAATGAGTGGCAATGGAGGGTGGAGAAAAGCACCACGGGGCATTTAGCATTGGGATTTCAGGAAACACGTGGTGCCAAGGTACGAGAGGTTTTTGAAAAACATCACGGGGTGGTGTGCATTGTAAGGGTTTCTAACAGGCCTTTCACTAATAGGTGTGATAAAAACATCACGGGGTGGTTTGTTCGGATGGCCTGAAATAGGATAGGCAGTGAGTGGCAATGTAGGATGGAGAAAAGCACCCCGGGTTGGTCAGCCTGGTTAGGTCAGGAAACATGCAGTGGCAATGTAGGATAAGTTTCTGAAAAATATCGCGGGGTGGTGCGCATTGTAAGGGTTTCTAACAGGCCACTCACAAATACGAGTGAGAAAAGCATCACGGGGTGGGGTGAATCTGAGGGCCTGAATTACGATAAGCAGTTAGTGGCAATGTAGGATGGAGAAAAGCAGCACGGGTTATTCAGCATTGGCATTTCAAGAAACATGTGTTGGCATTGTAGGACAGGTTTCTGAAAAACATCGCGGGGAGATGCGCATTGTAAGGATTTCTAACAGGCCATTCACTAGTAGGAGTGAGAAAAACATCACGGGGTTAGGGTGAATCGGAGGGCCTGAATTACGGTAGGCAGTGAGTGATAATGTAGGTTGGAGAAAAGCACCACGGGGAGGTCATCATGGGGAGGTCAGGAAACATGCGGTGGAAATGTAGGATAGTTTTCTGAAAAACATCGCATGGTGGTGCACATTTTAAGGGTTTCTAACAGGCCATTCACTAATAGGAGTGAGAAAAACATCACGGGGTGGTGTGAATCGGAGTGTCTGAATTAGATTAGGCAGTGAGTGGTAATGTAGAATGGAGAAAAGCAAGATGGCGTGGTGAGCATGGGGAGTTCAGGAAACATGCAGTGACAATGTAGGATAGGTTACTGAAAAACATTGCGGGGTGGTTCGCATTGTAAGGGTTTCTAACAGGCCTTTCACTAGTAGGAGTGAGAAAAACGTAACGGGGTGGTTTGCTTCGGAGGACCTGAAATAGGATAGGCAGTGTGTGGCAATGTAGGATGGAGAAAAGCACCCCGGGTTGGTCAGCTTGGGGAGGTGAGGAAACATGCGGTGGCAATGTAGGATAGGTATCTGAAAAACATCGCGGGATGGTGCGCATTGTAAGTGTTTCTAACAGGCCATTCACTAGTAGGAGTGAGAAAAACAAACGGGGTGGTGTGAACCAAAGGGCCTGAATTAGCATAGGCAGTGAGTGGCAATGGAGGGTGGAGAAGAGCACCACGGGGTGGTCAGCATGGGAAGGTCAGGAAACATGCGGTGGCAATGTAGGATAGGTTTCTGAAACACATCGCAGAGTGGTGCGCATTGTAAGGGTTGCTAAAAGGCCATTCACTGGTAGGATAGAGAAAAAGTTCCCGGGGTGGTGTCAATCGGAGGGCCTGTATTAGGATAGGCAGTGAGTGGCAATGTAGTTTGGAGAAAAGCACCACGGGGTGGTCATCATGGGGAGGTCAGGAAACATGCGGTAGCAGTGTAGCATGGGTTTCTGAAAAACATTGCGTGGTAGTGCGCATTGTAAGGGTTTCAAACAGGCCATTCACTAGTAGGAGTGAGAAAATCATCGCGGAGTGGTGTGTAACCTTGGGCCTAAATTAGGATAGGCAGTGAGTGGCAATGTAGGATACAGAAAAGCACCACGGGGTGGTCAGCATGGGTAGGTCAGGAAATATGCGGTGGCAATGTAGGATATGTTCCTGTAAAAAATCGCGGGGTGTTGCGCATTGTAAGGTTTTCTTATAGGTCATTCACTAGTAGGAGTGAGAAAAACATGACTGTGTGGTGTGAATCGGAGGGCCTGAGTTAGATTAGGCAGTGAGTGGCAATGTAAGATCTAGCAAAGCAAGAGGGGGCGGTGAGCATTGGGAGGTCAGGAAACATGCAGTGGCAATGTAGGATAGCTTTCTGAAAAACATCTCGGGGTGGTGCGAATTGTGAGGGTTTGGAACAGACAATTCACTAGTAGGAGTGAGAAAAACATCACAGGGTGGTATGAATCGGAGGGCCTGAATTAGGATAGGCAGTGTGTGGCAATGTGGGATAGAGAAAAGCACCACAGGTGGTCAGCATGGGGAGGTCGGGAAACATGAGGTCGCAATGTAGGATAGGTTTCTGAAAAATATCTCGAGGTGGTGCGCATTGTAAGGGTTTCTAACAGACCCTTCACTAGTAGGAGTGTGAAAAGCATCACAGGAGAATGTGAATTGGAGGGCCTGAATTCGGATAGGCAGTGAGTGGCAATGTAGGACGGAGAAAACAACAAGTGGTGGTCAGCATTGGGAGGTCAGGAAACATGCGGTGGCAATGTAGGATAGATTTCTTAAAAATATCGCGGGGTGGTGCGCATTGTGAGGGTTTCTAACAGGCCATTCACTAGTTGGAGTGTGAAAAACATCAGAGGAGGCTGTGAATTGGAGGGCCTGAATTCGAATAGGCAGTGAGTGGCAATGTAGGATGGAGAAAACACCAAGGGATGGTAATCATGGGGAGGTCAGGAAACATGCGGTGGCAATGTAGGATAGGTTTCTGAAAAACATCGCGGGGTGGGGCGCATGGAAAGGGTTTCTAGCAGGCCATTCACTAGTAGGAGTGAGAAAAACATCACGGGGTGGTGCGAATCGTAGGGCCTGAATTAGGATAGACAGTGAGTGGCAATGTAGGATGGAGAAAAGCACCACGGGGTGGTCAGCATGGGGAGGTCAGGAAACATGCGGTGGCAATGTAGGATAGGTTTCTGAAAAACATCCCGGGGTGGTGCGCATTGTAAAGGTTTCTAACAGGCCATTCACTAGTAGGAATGATAAAAACATCACAGGGTGGTGTGAATCGGAGTGTCTGAATTAGATTAGGCAGTGAGTGGCAATGTAGCATGGAGAAAAGCACCACGGGGTGCTCAACATGTGGAGGTCAGGAAACATGCAGTGGCAATGTAGGATAGGTTTCTGAAAAACATCGCGGGGTGGTTCGCATTGTAAGTGTTTGAAACAGGCCATTCACTAGTAGGAGTTAGATAAACATCACGGGTTGGTGTGAATCGGAGGGCCTGAATTAACATAGGCAGTGCATTGCAATGTAGGATGGAGAAAAGCACCACGGGGTTGTCAGCATGGGGAGGTCTGGAAAAATGCGGCAGCAATGTAGAATAGGTTTCTGAAAAACACCGTGGGGTGGTGTGCATTGTAAGTGTTTCTAACAGGCCATTCACTAGTAGGAGTGAGAAAAACATCACAGTTTGGTGTGAATCGGAGGGCCTGAGTTAGTTTAGGCAGTGAGGGGCAATGTAGCATCTAGCAAACCAAGACGGGGCGGTGAGCATGCGGAGGTCAGGAAACATGCAGTGGCAATGTAGGATAGGTTTCTGAAAAACATCACGGGGTGGTGTGCATTGTAAGGGTTTCTAACAGGCCTTTCACTAGTAGGAGTGATAAAAACGTAACGGGGTGGTTTGCTTCGGAGGGCCTGAAATAGGATAGGCAGTGCGTGGCAATGTAGAATGGAGAAAAGCACCCCGGGTTGGTCAGCCTGGTTAGGTCAGGAAACATGCAGTGGCAATGTAGGATAAGTTTCTGAAAAATATCGCGGGGTGGTGCGCATTGTAAGGGTTTCTAACAGGCCATTCACAAATACGAGTGAGAAAAGCATCACGGGGTGGGGTGAATCTGAGGGCCTGAATTACCATAAGCAGTGAGTGGCAATGTAGGATGGAGAAAAGCACCACGGGGTATTCAGCATTGGGATTTCAAATAACATGTGTTGGCAATGTAGGACAGGTTTCTGAAAAACATCGCGGGGAGATGCGCATTGTAAGGTTTTCTAACAGGCCATTCACTAGTAGGAGTGAGAAAAACATCACGGGGTTAGGGTGAATCGGAGGGCCTGAATTACGATAGGCAGTGAGTGATAATGTAGGTTGGAGAAAAGCACCACGGGGAGGTCATCATGGGGAGGTCAGGAAACATGCGGTGGAAATGTAGGATAGTTTTCTGAAAACATCGCGTGGTGGTGCACATTTTAAGGGTTTCTAACAGGCCATTCTCTAATAGGAGTGAGAAAAACATCACGGGGTGGTGTGAATCGGAGTGTCTGAATTAGATTAGGAAGTGAGTGGTAATGTAGAATGGAGAAAAGCAAGATGGCGTGGTGAGCATGGGGAGTTCAGGAAACATGCAGTGGCAATGTAGGATAGGTTTTTGAAAAACATCGCGGGGTGGTTCGCATTGTAAGGGTTTCTAACAGGCCTTTCACTAGTAGGAGTGAGAAAAACGTCACGGGGTGGTATGAATCCGAGTGTCTGAATTAGGATAGGCAGTGAGTGGCAATGTAGGATGGACAAAAGCACCACAGGATATTCAGCAGGGGGAGGTCAGGAAACATGCGGTGGCAATGTAGGATAGGTTTCTGAAAAACATCGCGTGGTGGTGTGCATTGTAAGGATTCCTAACAGGCCTTTCACTAGTAGAGTGAGAAAAACATTAAGGGGGGGTGTGAATCGGAGGGCCTGAATCAGATTAGGCAGTGAGTGGTAATGTAGAATGGAGAAATGCAAGAAGGCGTGGTGAGGATAGGGAGTTCAGGAAAGATGCAGTGGCAATGTAGTATACATTTCGGAAAAACATCGCGGGGTGGTGGGCATTGTAACGGTTTCTAACAGGCCTTTCACTAATAGGAGTGATAAAAACGTCACAGGGTGGTTTGTTCGGATGGCCTGAAATAGGATAGGCAGTGAGTGGCAATGTAGGATGGAGAAATGCAGCCCGGGTTGGTCAGCATGGGGATGTCAGGAAACATGCGTTGGCCATGTAGGATAGGTTTCTGAAAAACATCGCGGGGTGGTGCGCATTGTAAGGGTTTCGAACAGGCCATTCACTAGTTGGAGTGTGAAAAACATCACAGGAGGCTGCGAATTAGAGGGCCTGAATTCAGATAGGCAGTGAGTGGCAATGTAGGATTGAGAAAACACCAAGGGGTAGTAAGCATGGAGAGGTCAGGAAACATGTGGTGGCAATGTAGGATAGGTTTCTGAAAAATATCGCGGGGTGGTGCGCATTGTAAATGTTTCTAACAGGCCAATCACTAGTAGGAGTGAGAAAAACATCACGGGGTGGTTTGAATCGGAATGTCTGAATAAGATTAGGCAGTGAGCTGTAATGTAGAATGGAGAAATGCAAGATGGCGTGGTGAGCATGGGGAGTTCATGAAACATGCAGTGGCAATGTAGGATAGGTTTCTAAAAAACATCGCATGGTCGTGGGCATTGTAAGGGTTTCTATCAGGCCTTTCACTAGTAGGAATGATAAAAACGTCACGGGGTGGTTTGCTTCGGAGGGCCTGAAATAGTATAGGCAGTGTGTGGCAATGTAGGATGGAGAAAAGCAACCCGTTTAGGTCAGCATGGGGAGGTCAAGAAACATGCGGTGGCAATGTAGGATAGGTTTCTGAAAAACATCGCGGGATGGTGCGCATTGTAAGTGTTTCGAACAGGCCATTCACTAGTAGGAGTGAGAAAAACATCACGGGGTGGTTTGAATCGGAGTGTCTGAATTAGAATAGGCAGGGAGAGGCAATGTAGGATGGAGAAAAACACCATGGGGTATTCAGCATTGGGATTTCAGGAAACATGCGGTGGCAAGGTAGGAAAGGTTTCTGAAAAACATCGCGGGGTGGTGCCCATTGTAAGGTTTTCTAACAGGCCATTCACTAGTAGGAGTGAGAAAACATCACGGGGTTAGGGTGAATCGGAGGGGCTGAATTACCATAGGCAGTGAGTGATAATGTAGGTTGGAGAAAAGCACCACGGGGAGGTCATCATGGGGAGGTCAGGAAACATGCGGTGGAAATGTAGGATAGTTTTCTGAAAAACATCGCGTGGTGGTGCACATTTTAAGGGTTTCTAACAGGCCATTCACTAATAGGAGTGAGAAAAACATCACGGGGTGGTGTGAATCGGAGTTTCTGAATTAGATTAGGCAGTGAGTGGTAATGTAGAATGGAGAAAAGCAAGATGGCGTGGTGAGCATTGGGAGTTCAGGAAACATGCAGTGGCAATGTGGGATAGGTTACTGAAAAACATCGCGGGGTGGTTCGCATTGTAAGGGTTTCTAACAGGCCTTTCACTAGTAGGAGTGAGAAAAACGTCACGGGGTGGTATGAATCCGAGTGTCTGAATTAGGATAGGCAGTGAGTGGCAATGTAGGATGGAGAAAACACCAAGTGGTGGTCCACATGGGGAGGTCAGGAAACATGCAGTGGCATTGTAGGATAGGTTTCTGAAAAACATCGCGTTTTGGTGCGCCTTGAAAGGTTTTCTAAGAGTCAAATCACTAGTAGGAGTGAGAAAAACATCACGGGGTGTTGTGAATCGGAGGGCCTGAATTAGGATAGGCAGTGAGCGGCAATGTAGGATTTAGGAAAGCACCACGGGTTGGTCAGAATGGAGAGGTCAGGAAATATGCGGCAATGAGAATAGGTTTCTGTAAAACATCGTGTGGTGGTGCGCATTGTAAGGGATTTTAACAGGCCATTCACTAGTAGGAGTGAGAAAAAAATCACGGGGTGGTGTGAATCGGAGGGCCTGAATCAGATTAGGCAGTGAGTGGTAATGTAGAATGGAGAAATGCAAGACGGCGTGGTGAGCATGGGGAGTTCAGGAAACATGCAGTGGCAATGTAGTATACATTTCGGAAAAACATCGCGGGGTGGTGGGCATTGTAACGGTTTCTAACAGGCCTTTCACTAATAGGAGTGATAAAAACGTCACAGGGTGGTTTGTTCGGATGGCCTGAAATAGGATAGGCAGTGAGTGGCAATGTAGGTTGGAGAAATGCAGCCCGGGTTGGTCAGCATGGGGATGTCAGGAAACATGCGTTGGCCATGTAGGATAGGTTTCTGAAAAACATCGCGGAGTGGTGCGCATTGTAAGGGTTTCGAACAGGCCATTCACTAGTTGGAGTGTGAAAAACATCACAGGAGGCTGCGAATTGGAGGGCCTGAATTCAGATAGGCAGTGAGTGGCAATATAGGATTGAGAAAACACCAAGGGGTAGTAAGCATGGGGAGGTCAGGAAACATGTGGTGGCAATGTAGGATAGGTTTCTGAAAAATATCGCGGGGTGGTGCGCATTGTAAATGTTTCTAACAGGCCAATCACTAGTAGGAGTGAGAAAAACATCACGGGGTGGTTTGAATCGGAATGTCTGAATTAGATTAGGCAGTGAGTGGTAATGTAGAATGGAGAAAAGCAAGATGGCGTGGTGAGCATGGGGAGTTCATGAAACATGCAGTGGCAATGTAGGAAAGTTTTCTAAAAAACATCGCATGGTCGTGGGCATTGTAAGGATTTCTATCAGGCCTTTCACTAGTAGGAATGATAAAAACGTCACGGGGTGGTTTGCTTCGGAGGGCCTGAAATAGTATAGGCAGTGTGTGGCAATGTAGGATGGAGAAAAGCAACCCGTTTAGGTCAGCATGGGGAGGTCAAGAAACATGCGGTGGCAATGTAGGATAGGTTTCTGAAAAACATCGCGGGATGGTGCGCATTGTAAGTGTTTCTAACAGGCCATTCACTATTAGGAGTGAGAAAAACATCACGGGGTGGTTTGAATCGGAGTGTCTGAATTAGAATAGGCAGGGAGAGGCAATGTAGGATGGAGAAAAACACCATGGGGTATTCAGCATTGGGATTTCAGGAAACATGCGGTGGCAAGGTAGGAGAGGTTTCTGAAAAACATCGCGGGGTGGTGCCCATTGTAAGGTTTTCTAACAGGCCATTCACTAGTAGGAGTGAGAAAACATCACGGGGTTAGGGTGAATCGGAGGGGCTGAATTACGATAGGCAGTGAGTGATAATGTAGGTTGGAGAAAATCACCACGGGGAGGTCATCATGGGGAGGTCAGGAAACATGCGGTGGAAATGTAGGATAGTTTTCTGAAAAACATCGCGTGGTGGTGCACATTTTAAGGGTTTCTAACAGGCCATTCACTAATAGGAGTGAGAAAAACATCACGGGGTGGTGTGAATCGGAGTGTCTGAATTAGATTAGGCAGTGAGTGGTAATGTAGAATGGAGAAAAGCAAGATGGCGTGGTGAGCATTGGGAGTTCAGGAAACATGCAGTGGCAATGTGGGATAGGTTACTGAAAAACATCGCGGGGTGGTTCGCATTGTAAGGGTTTCTAACAGGCCTTTCACTAGTAGGAGTGAGAAAAACGTCACGGGGTGGTATGAATCCGAGTGTCTGAATTAGGATAGGCAGTGAGTGGCAATGTAGGATGGAGAAAACACCAAGTGGTGGTCCGCATGGGGAGGTCAGGAAACATGCAGTGGCATTGTAGGATAGGTTTCTGAAAAACATCGCATTTTGGTGCGCCTTGAAAGGTTTTCTAAGAGTCAAATCACTAGTAGGAGTGAGAAAAACATCACGGGGTGTTGTGAATCAGAGGGCCTGAATTAGGATAGGCAGTGAGCGGCAATGTAGGATTTAGGAAAGCACCACGGGTTGGTCAGAATGGAGAGGTCAGGAAATATGTGGCAATGAGAATAGGTTTCTGTAAAACATCGTGTGGTGGTGCGCATTGTAAGGGATTTTAACAGGCCATTCACTAGTAGGAGTGAGAAAAAAATCACGGGGTGGTGTGAATCGGAGGGCCAGAATAAGATTAGGCAGTGAGTGGTAATGTAGAATGGAGAAATGCAAGACGGCGTGGTGAGCATGGGGAGTTCAGGAAACATGCAGTGGCAATGTAGGATAGGTTTCTGAAAAACATCGCGGGGTGGTGAGCATTGTAAGGGTTTAAATCAGGCCTTTCACTAGTAGGAGTGAGAAAAACGTCACGGGGTGGTTTGCTTCAGATGGCCTGAATTCGGATAGGCAGTGAGTGGCAGTGGAGTGTGGAGAAAAGCAACACGGCGTGGTGACAATGGGGAGGTCAGGAAACAGGCTGTGGCAATGTAGGATAGGTTTCTGAAAAACATCGCAGAGTGGTGCGCATTGTAAGGGTTTTTAACAGGCCATTCACAAGTCGGAGAGAGAAAGACATCAGCGAGTGGTGTGAATCGGATGGCCTGAATTCGGAGAGGCAGTGAGTGGCAATGTAGGATGGAGAAAAGCACCACGGGGTGGTCAGAAAGGGGAGGTGTGCAAAAATGCAGTGGCAATGCTGGATAGGTTTCTGAAAAACATCGCGGAGTTGTGCGCATTGTAAGGGATTCGTCAAGGCAATTCACAAGTAGGATTGAGAAAAACATCACAGGGTGGTGTGATTCGGAAGGCCAGAATTAGGATAGGTAGTGAGTGACATTGTAGGATGGAGAAAAGCACCACGGGGTGGTCAGCATGGGGAGGGCAGGAAACATGCGGTGGCAATGTAGGATAGGTTTCTGAAAAACATCGTGGGGTGGTTTGCATTGTAAGGGTTTCTAACATGATATTCACTAGTAGGAGTTAGAAAAACATCACGGGGTGGTGTGAATCGGAGGGCCTGATGTACGATAGGCATTGAGTGGCCATGTAGGACAGAGAAAATCACCATGGGGTGGTCAGCATGATGAGGTCAGGAAACATGTTTGGCAATGTAGGAAAAGTTTCTGAAAAACATTGTGGGGTGGTGCGCATGGTAAGGGTTTCTAACAGGCCATTCACTAGTAGGAGTGAGAAAAACATCATGGGGTGGGGTGAATCGAAGGGCCTGAATTACGATAGGCAGTGAGTGGCAATGTAGGATGGAGAAAACACAAAGGGGTGGTCAGAATGGGGAGGTCAGGAAACATGCGGTGGTAATGTAGGATAGGTTTCTGAAACACATCGCAGAGTGGTGCGCATTGTAAGGGTTGCTAAAAGGCCATTCACTGGTAGGATAGAGAAAAAGTTCCCGGGGTGGTATCAATCGGAGGGCCTGTATTAGGATAGGCAGTGAGTGGCAATGTAGTTTGGAGAAAAGCTATACGGGGTGGTCAGCATTTGGAGGTCAGGAAACATGCGGTAGCAATGTACCATGGGTTTCTGAAAAACATTGCGTGGTGGTGCGCATTGTAAGGGTTTCAAACAGGCCATTCACTAGTAGGAGTGAGAAAATCATCGCGGAGTGGTGTGTAACCTTGGGCCTGAATTAGGATAGGCAGTGAGTGGCAATGTAGGATACAGAAAAGCACCACGGGGTGGTCAGCATGGGTAGGTCAGGAAATATGCGGTGGCAATGTAGGATATGTTCCTGTAAAAAATCGCGGGGTGTTGCGCATTGTAAGGTTTTCTTATAGGTCATTCACCAGTAGGAGTGAGAAAAACATGACTGGGTGGTGTGAATCGGAGGGCCTGAGTTAGATTAGGCAGTGAGTGGCAATGTAAGATCTAGCAAAGCAAGAGAGGGCGGTGAGCATTGGGAGGTCAGGAAACATGCAGTGGCAATGTAGGATAGCTTTCTGAAAAACATCGCGGGGTGGTGCGAATTGTGAGGGTTTGGAACAGACAATTCACTAGTAGGAGTGAGAAAAACATCACGGGGTGGTATGAATCGGAGGGCCTGAATTAGGATAGGCAGTGTGTGGCAATGTGGGATAGAGAAAAGCACCACAGGTGGTCAGCATGGGGAGGTCGGGAAACATGAGGTCGCAATGTAGGATAGGTTTCTGAAAAATATCTCGAGGTGGTGCGCATTGTAAGGGTTTCTAACAGACCCTTCACTAGTAGGAGTGTGAAAAGCATCACAGGAGAATGTGAATTGGAGGGCCTGAATTCGGTTAGGCAGTGAGTGGCAATGTAGGACGGAGAAAACAACAAGTGGTGGTCAGCATTGGGAGGTCAGGAAACATGCGGTGGCAATGTAGGATAGGTTTCTTAAAAATATCGCGGGGTGGTGCGCATTGTGAGGGTTTCTAACAGGCCATTCACTAGTTGGAGTGTGAAAAACATCAGAGGAGGCTGTGAATTGGAGGGCCTGAATTCGAATAGGCAGTGAGTGGCAAGGTAGGATGGAGAAAACACCAAGGGGTGGTAATCATGGGGAGGTCAGGAAACATGCGGTGGCAATGTAGGATAGGTTTCTGAAAAACATCGCGGGGTGGGGTGCATTGAAAGGGTTTCTAGCAGGCCATTCACTAGTAGGAGTGAGAAAAACATCACGGGGTGGTGCGAATCGTAGGGCCTGAATTAGGTTAGACAGTGAGTGGCAATGTAGGATGGAGAAAAGCACCACGGGGTGCTCAACAAGGGGAGCTCAGGAAACATGCGGTGGCAATGTAGGATAGGTTTCTGAAAAAAAACGCGGGTTGGTGCGCATTTTAAGGGTTTCTAACAGGCCATTCACTAGTAGGAGTTAGAAAAACATCACGGGGTGGTGTGAATCGGAGGGCCTGAATTAACATAGGCAGTGAGTGGCAATGTAGGATGGAGAAAAGCACCACGGGGTTGTCAGCATGGGGAGGTCAGGAAAAATGCGGCAGCAATGTAGAATAGGTTTCTGAAAAACATCGTGGGGTGGTGCGCATTGTAAGTGTTTCTAACAGGCCATTCACTAGTAGGAGTGAGAAAAACATCACGGGGTGGTGTGAATCGGAGGGCCTGAATTAGATTAGGCAGTGAGTGGCAATGTAGGATGTAGCAAAGCTAGACAGGGGGGTGAGCTTGGGGAGGTCAGGAAACATGCAGTGCCAATGTAGGATAGGTTTCTGAAAAACATCGTGGAGTGGTGTGCATTGTAAAGGATTCTAACAGGCCATTCACTAGTAGGAGTGAGAAAAACATCACGGGTGGAGTGAATCAGAGGGCCTGAATTAGCATAGGCAGTGAGTGGCAATGTAGGATGGAGAAAAGCACCACGGGGTGGTCCGCATTGGGAGGTGAGGAAAAATGCGGTGTCAATGCAGGATAGTTTTCTGAAAAACATCGCGGGGTGGTGTGCATTTCAAGGATTTCTAACAGGCAATTCACTAGTAAGAGTGAGAAAAACATCACGGGGTGGTGTGAATCGGAGGGTCTGACTTACGATAGGCATTGAGTGACAATGTAGGATGGAGAAAAGCACCACGGGGTGGTCAGCATGGGGAGGTCAGGAAACATGCGGTGGCAATGTAGGATAGGTTTCTGAAAAACATCCCGGGGTGGTGCGCATTGTAAAGGTTTCTAACAGGCCATTCACTAATAGGAATGATAAAAACATCACAGGGTGGTGTGAATCGGAGTGTCTGAATTAGATTAGGCAGTGAGTGGCAATGTAGCATGGAGAAAAGCACCACGGGGTGCTCAACATGTGGAGGTCAGGAAACACGCGGTGGCAATGTAGGATAGGTTTCTGAAAAACATCGCGAGGTGGTGCGCATTGTAAGTGTTTGAAACAGGCCATTCACTAGTAGGAGTTAGATAAACATCACGGGTTGGTGTGAATCGGAGGGCCTGAGTTAGTTTAGGCAGTGAGTGGCAATGTAGCATCTAACAAACCAAGACGGGGCGGTGAGCATGCGGAGGTCAGGAAACATGCAGTGGCAGTGTAGGATAGGTTTCTGAAAAACATCACGGGGTGGTGTGCATTGTAAGGGTTTCTAACAGGCCTTTCACTAGTAGGAGTGATAAAAACGCAACGGGGTGGTTTGCTTCGGAGGGCCTGAAATAGGATAGGCAGTGCGTGGCAATGTAGAATGGAGAAAAGCACCCCGGGTTGGTCAGCCTGGTTAGGTCAGGAAACATGCAGTCTCAATGTAGGATAAGTTTCTGAAAAATATCGCGGGGTGGTGCGCATTGTAAGGGTTTCTAACAGGCCATTCACAAATACGAGTGAGAAAAGCATCACGGGGTGGGGTGAATCTGAGGGCCTGAATTACCATAAGCAGTGAGTGGCAATGTAGGATGGAGAAAAGCACCACGGGGTATTCAGCATTGGGATTTCAAATAACATGTGTTGGCAATGTAGGACAGGTTTCTGAAAAACATCGCGGGGAGATGCGCATTGTAAGGTTTTCTAACAGGCCATTCACTAGTAGGAGTGAGAAAAACATCATGGGGTTAGGGTGAATCGGAGGGCCTGAATTACGATAGGCAGTGAGTGATAATG
Organism: Cavia porcellus; assembly: GCF_034190915.1. Classification (NCBI taxonomy): domain Eukaryota; kingdom Metazoa; phylum Chordata; class Mammalia; order Rodentia; family Caviidae; genus Cavia; species Cavia porcellus. The sequence continues at coordinate 9,849,443 of NW_026947518.1, forward strand.
TAGGTTGGAGAAAAGCACCACGGGGAGGTCATCATGGGGAGGTCAGGAAACATGCGGTGGAAATGTAGGATAGTTTTCTGAAAAACATCGCGTGGTGGTGCACATTTTAAGGGTTTCTAACAGGCCATTCACTAATAGGAGTGAGAAAAACATCACGGGGTGGTGTGAATCGGAGTGTCTGAATTAGATTAGGAAGTGAGTGGTAATGTAGAATGGAGAAAAGCAAGATGGCGTGGTGAGCATGGGGAGTTCAGGAAACATGCAGTGGCAATGTAGGATAGGTTTTTGAAAAACATCGCGGGGTGGTTCGCATTGTAAGGGTTTCTAACAGGCCTTTCACTAGTAGGAGTGAGAAAAACGTCACGGGGTGGTATGAATCCGAGTGTCTGAATTAGGATAGGCAGTGAGTGGCAATGTAGGATGGAGAAAAGCACCACAGGATATTCAGCAGGGGGAGGTCAGGAAACATGCGGTGGCAATGTAGGATAGGTTTCTGAAAAACATCACGTGGTGGTGTGCATTTTAAGGATTTCTAACAGGCCTTTCACTAGTAGAGTGAGAAAAACATTAAGGGGTGGTGTGAATCGGAGGGCCTGAATCAGATTAGGCAGTGAGTGGTAATGTAGAATGGAGAAATGCAAGAAGGCGTGGTGAGGATAGGGAGTTCAGGAAAGATGCAGTGGCAATGTAGTATACATTTCGGAAAAACATCGCGGGGTGGTGGGCATTGTAACGGTTTCTAACAGGCCTTTCACTAATAGGAGTGATAAAAACGTCACAGGGTGGTTTGTTCGGATGGCCTGAAATAGGATAGGCAGTGAGTGGCAATGTAGGATGGAGAAATGCAGCCCGGGTTGGTCAGCATGGGGATGTCAGGAAACATGCGTTGGCCATGTAGGATAGGTTTCTGAAAAACATCGTGGGGTGGTGCGCATTGTAAGGGTTTCGAACAGGCCATTCACTAGTTGGAGTGTGAAAAACATCACAGGAGGCTGCGAATTGGAGGGCCTGAATTCAGATAGGCAGTGAGTGGCAATGTAGGATTGAGAAAACACCAAGGGGTAGTAAGCATGGGGAGGTCAGGAAACATGTGGTGGCAATGTAGGATAGGTTTCTGAAAAATATCGTGGGGTGGTGCGCATTGTAAATGTTTCTAACAGGCCAATCACTAGTAGGAGTGAGAAAAACATCACGGGGTGGTTTGAATCGGAATGTCTGAATTAGATTAGGCAGTGAGTGGTAATGTAGAATGGAGAAATGCAAGATGGCGTGGTGAGCATGGGGAGTTCATGAAACATGCAGTGGCAATGTAGGATAGGTTTCTAAAAAACATCGCATGGTCGTGGGCATTGTAAGGGTTTCTATCAGGCCTTTCACTAGTAGGAGTGATAAAAACGTCACGGGGTGGTTTGCTTCGGAGGGCCTGAAATAGTATAGGCAGTGTGTGGCAATGTAGGATGGAGAAAAGCAACCCGTTTTGGTCAGCATGGGGAGGTCAAGAAACATGCGGTGGCAATGAAGGATAGGTTTCTGAAAAACATCGCGGGATGGTGCGCATTGTAAGTGTTTCTAACAGGCCATTCACTATTAGGAGTGAGAAAAACATCACGGGGTGGTTTGAATCGGAGTGTCTGAATTAGAATAGGCAGGGAGAGGCAATGTAGGAAGGAGAAAAACACCATGGGGTATTCAGCATTGGGATTTCAGGAAACATGCGGTGGCAAGGTAGGAGAGGTTTCTGAAAAACATCGCGGGGTGGTGCCCATTGTAAGGTTTTCTAACAGGCCATTCACTAGTAGGAGTGAGAAAACATCACGGGGTTAGGGTGAATCGGAGGGGCTGAATTACGATAGGCAGTGAGTGATAATGTAGGTTGGAGAAAAGCACCACGGGGAGGTCATCATGGGGAGGTCAGGAAACATGCGGTGGAAATGTAGGATAGTTTTCTGAAAAACATCGCGTGGTGGTGCACATTTTAAGGGTTTCTAACAGGCCATTCACTAATAGGAGTGAGAAAAACATCACGGGGTGGTGTGAATCGGAGTGTCTGAATTAGATTAGGCAGTGAGTGGTAATGTAGAATGGAGAAAAGCAAGATGGCGTGGTGAGCATTGGGAGTTCAGGAAACATGCAGTGGCAATGTGGGATAGGTTACTGAAAAACATCGCGTGGTGGTGTGCATTTTAAGGATTTCTAACAGGCCTTTCACTAGTAGAGTGAGAAAAACATTAAAGGGTGGTGTGAATCGGAGGGCCTGAATCAGATTAGGCAGTGAGTGGTAATGTAGAATGGAGAAATGCAAGAAGGCGTGGTGAGGATAGGGAGTTCAGGAAAGATGCAGTGGCAATGTAGTATACAATTCGGAAAAACATCGCGGGGTGGTGGGCATTGTAACGGTTTCTAACAGGCCTTTCACTAATAGGAGTGATAAAAAAGTCACAGGGTGGTTTGTTCGGATGGCCTGAAATAGGATAGGCAGTGAGTGGCAATGTAGGATGGAGAAATGCAGCCCGGGTTGGTCAGCATGGGGATGTCAGGAAACATGCGTTGGCCATGTAGGATAGGTTTCTGAAAAACATCGTGGGGTGGTGCGCATTGTAAGGGTTTCGAACAGGCCATTCACTAGTTGGAGTGTGAAAAACATCACAGGAGGCTGCGAATTGGAGGGCCTGAATTCAGATAGGCAGTGAGTGGCAATGTAGGATTGAGAAAACACCAAGGGGTAGTAAGCATGGGGAGGTCAGGAAACATGTGGTGGCAATGTAGGATAGGTTTCTGAAAAATATCGCGGGGTGGTGCGCATTGTAAATGTTTCTAACAGGCCAATCACTAGTAGGAGTGAGAAAAACATCACGGGGTGGTTTGAATCGGAATGTCTGAATGAGATTAGGCAGTGAGTGGTAATGTAGAATGGAGAAAAGCAAGATGGCGTGGTGAGCATTGGGAGTTCAGGAAACATGCAGTGGCAATGTGGGATAGGTTACTGAAAAACATCGCGGGGTGGTTCGCATTGTAAGGGTTTCTAACAGGCCTTTCACTAGTAGGAGTGAGAAAAACGTCACGGGCTGGTATGAATCCGAGTGTCTGAATTAGGATAGGCAGTGAGTGGCAATGTAGGATGGAGAAAACACCAAGTGGTGGTCCGCATGGGGAGGTCAGGAAACATGCAGTGGCATTGTAGGATAGGTTTCTGAAAAACATCGCGTTTTGGTGCGCCTTGAAAGGTTTTCTAAGAGTCAAATCACTAGTAGGAGTGAGAAAAACATCACGGGGTGTTGTGAATCGGAGGGCCTGAATTAGGATATGCAGTGAGTGGCAATGTAGGATTTAGGAAAGCACCACGGGTTGGTCAGAATGGAGAGGTCAGGAAATATGCGGCAATGAGAATAGGTTTCTGTAAAACATCGTGTGGTGGTGCGCATTGTAAGGGATTTTAACAGGCCATTCACTAGTAGGAGTGAGAAAAAAATCACGGGGTGGTGTGAATCGGAGGGCCAGAATAAGATTAGGCAGTGAGTGGTAATGTAGAATGGAGAAATGCAAGACGGCGTGGTGAGCATGGGGAGTTCAGGAAACATGCAGTGGCAATGTAGGATAGGTTTCTGAAAAACATCGCGGGGTGGTGAGCATTGTAAGGGTTTAAATCAGGCCTTTCACTAGTAGGAGTGAGAAAAACGTCACGGGGTGGTTTGCTTCGGATGGCCTGAATTCGGATAGGCAGTGAGTGGCAGTGGAGTGTGGAGAAAAGCAACACGGCGTGGTGACAATGGGGAGGTCAGGAAACAGGGTGTGGCAATGTAGGATAGGTTTCTGAAAAACATCGCAGAGTGGTGCGCATTGTAAGGGTTTTTAACAGGCCATTCACAAGTCGGAGAGAGAAAGACATCAGCGAGTGGTGTGAATCGGATGGCCTGAATTCGGAGAGGCAGTGAGTGGCAATGTAGGATGGAGAAAAGCACCACGGGGTTGTCAGCATGGGGAGGTCTGGAAAAATGCGGCAGCAATGTAGAATAGGTTTCTGAAAAACACCGTGGGGTCGTGTGCATTGTAAGTGTTTCTAACAGGCCATTCACTAGTAGGAGTGAGAAAAACATCACAGTTTGGTGTGAATCGGAGGGCCTGAGTTAGTTTAGGCAGTGAGTGGCAATGTAGCATCTAGCAAACCAAGACGGGGCGGTGAGCATGCGGAGGTCAGGAAACATGCAGTGGCAATGTAGGATAGGTTTCTGAAAAACATCACGGGGTGGTGTGCATTGTAAGGGTTTCTAACAGGCCTTTCACTAGTAGGAGTGATAAAAACGTAACGGGGTGGTTTGCTTCGGAGGGCCTGAAATAGGATAGGCAGTGCGTGGCAATGTAGAATGGAGAAAAGCACCCCGGGTTGGTCAGCCTGGTTAGGTCAGGAAACATGCAGTGGCAATGTAGGATAAGTTTCTGAAAAATATCGCGGGGTGGTGCGCATTGTAAGGGTTTCTAACAGGCCATTCACAAATACGAGTGAGAAAAGCATCACGGGGTGGGGTGAATCTGAGGGCCTGAATTACCATAAGCAGTGAGTGGCAATGTAGGATGGAGAAAAGCACCACGGGGTATTCAGCATTGGGATTTCAAATAACATGTGTTGGCAATGTAGGACAGGTTTCTGAAAAACATCGCGGGGAGATGCGCATTGTAAGGTTTTCTAACAGGCCATTCACTAGTAGGAGTGAGAAAAACATCACGGGGTTAGGGTGAATCGGAGGGCCTGAATTACGATAGGCAGTGAGTGATAATGTAGGTTGGAGAAAAGCACCACGGGGAGGTCATCATGGGGAGGTCAGGAAACATGCGGTGGAAATGTAGGATAGTTTTCTGAAAAACATCGCGTGGTGGTGCACATTTTAAGGGTTTCTAACAGGCCATTCACTAATAGGAGTGAGAAAAACATCACGGGGTGGTGTGAATCGGAGTGTCTGAATTAGATTAGGAAGTGAGTGGTAATGTAGAATGGAGAAAAGCAAGATGGCGTGGTGAGCATGGGGAGTTCAGGAAACATGCAGTGGCAATGTAGGATAGGTTTTTGAAAAACATCGCGGGGTGGTTCGCATTGTAAGGGTTTCTAACAGGCCTTTCACTAGTAGGAGTGAGAAAAACGTCACGGGGTGGTATGAATCCGAGTGTCTGAATTAGGATAGGCAGTGAGTGGCAATGTAGGATGGAGAAAAGCACCACAGGATATTCAGCAGGGGGAGGTCAGGAAACATGCGGTGGCAATGTAGGATAGGTTTCTGAAAAACATCGCGTGGTGGTGTGCATTTTAAGGATTTCTAACAGGCCTTTCACTAGTAGAGTGAGAAAAACATTAAAGGGTGGTGTGAATCGGAGGGCCTGAATCAGATTAGGCAGTGAGTGGTAATGTAGAATGGAGAAATGCAAGAAGGCGTGGTGAGGATAGGGAGTTCAGGAAAGATGCAGTGGCAATGTAGTATACAATTCGGAAAAACATCGCGGGGTGGTGGGCATTGTAACGGTTTCTAACAGGCCTTTCACTAATAGGAGTGATAAAAAAGTCACAGGGTGGTTTGTTCGGATGGCCTGAAATAGGATAGGCAGTGAGTGGCAATGTAGGATGGAGAAATGCAGCCCGGGTTGGTCAGCATGGGGATGTCAGGAAACATGCGTTGGCCATGTAGGATAGGTTTCTGAAAAACATCCTGGGGTGGTGCGCATTGTAAGGGTTTCGAACAGGCCATTCACTAGTTGGAGTGTGAAAAACATCACAGGAGGCTGCGAATTGGAGGGCCTGAATTCAGATAGGCAGTGAGTGGCAATGTAGGATTGAGAAAACACCAAGGGGTAGTAAGCATGGGGAGGTCAGGAAACATGTGGTGGCAATGTAGGATAGGTTTCTGAAAAATATCGCGGGGTGGTGCGCATTGTAAATGTTTCTAACAGGCCAATCACTAGTAGGAGTGAGAAAAACATCACGGGGTGGTTTGAATCGGAATGTCTGAATGAGATTAGGCAGTGAGTGGTAATGTAGAATGGAGAAAAGCAAGATGGCGTGGTGAGCATTGGGAGTTCAGGAAACATGCAGTGGCAATGTGGGATAGGTTACTGAAAAACATCGCGGGGTGGTTCGCATTGTAAGGGTTTCTAACAGGCCTTTCACTAGTAGGAGTGAGAAAAACGTCACGGGCTGGTATGAATCCGAGTGTCTGAATTAGGATAGGCAGTGAGTGGCAATGTAGGATGGAGAAAACACCAAGTGGTGGTCCGCATGGGGAGGTCAGGAAACATGCAGTGGCATTGTAGGATAGGTTTCTGAAAAACATCGCGTTTTGGTGCGCCTTGAAAGGTTTTCTAAGAGTCAAATCACTAGTAGGAGTGAGAAAAACATCACGGGGTGTTGTGAATCGGAGGGCCTGAATTAGGATAGGCAGTGAGTGGCAATGTAGGATTTAGGAAAGCACCACGGGTTGGTCAGAATGGAGAGGTCAGGAAATATGCGGCAATGAGAATAGGTTTCTGTAAAACATCGTGTGGTGGTGCGCATTGTAAGGGATTTTAACAGACCATTCACTAGTAGGAGTGAGAAAAAAATCACGGGGTGGTGTGAATCGGAGGGCCAGAATAAGATTAGGCAGTGAGTGGTAATGTAGAATGGAGAAATGCAAGACGGCGTGGTGAGCATGGGGAGTTCAGGAAACATGCAGTGGCAATGTAGGATAGGTTTCTGAAAAACATCGCGGGGTGGTGTGCATTTTAAGGATTTCTAACAGGCCTTTCACTAGTAGAGTGAGAAAAACATTAAGGGGTGGTGTGAATCGGAGGGCCTGAATCAGATTAGGCAGTGAGTGGTAATGTAGAATGGAGAAATGCAAGAAGGCGTGGTGAGGATAGGGAGTTCAGGAAAGATGCAGTGGCAATGTAGTATACATTTCGGAAAAACATCGCGGGGTGGTGGGCATTGTAACGGTTTCTAACAGGCCTTTCACTAATAGGAGTGATAAAAACGTCACAGGGTGGTTTGTTCGGATGGCCTGAAATAGGATAGGCAGTGAGTGGCAATGTAGGATGGAGAAATGCAGCCCGGGTTGGTCAGCATGGGGATGTCAGGAAACATGCGTTGGCCATGTAGGATAGGTTTCTGAAAAACATCGCGGGGTGGTGCGCATTGTAAGGGTTTCGAACAGGCCATTCACTAGTTGGAGTGTGAAAAACATCACAGGAGGCTGCGTATTGGAGGGCCTGAATTCAGATAGGCAGTGAGTGGCAATGTAGGATTGAGAAAACACCAAGGGGTAGTAAGCATGGGGAGGTCAGGAAACATGTGGTGGCAATGTAGGATAGGTTTCTGAAAAATATCGTGGGGTGGTGCGCATTGTAAATGTTTCTAACAGGCCAATCACTAGTAGGAGTGAGAAAAACATCACGGGGTGGTTTGAATCGGAATGTCTGAATTAGATTAGGCAGTGAGTGGTAATGTAGAATGGAGAAATGCAAGATGGCGTGGTGAGCATGGGGAGTTCATGAAACATGCAGTGGCAATGTAGGATAGGTTTCTAAAAAACATCGCATGGTCGTGGGCATTGTAAGGGTTTCTATCAGGCCTTTCACTAGTAGGAGTGATAAAAACGTCACGGGGTGGTTTGCTTCGGAGGGCCTGATATAGTATAGGCAGTGTGTGGCAATGTAGGATGGAGAAAAGCAACCCGTTTTGGTCAGCATGGGGAGGTCAAGAAACATGCGGTGGCAATGTAGGATAGGTTTCTGAAAAACATCACGGGATGGTGCGCATTGTAAGTGTTTCTAACAGGCCATTCACTATTAGGAGTGAGAAAAACATCACGGGGTGGTTTGAATCAGAGTGTCTGAATTAGAATAGGCAGGGAGAGGCAATGTAAGATGGAGAAAAACACCATGGGGTATTCAGCATTGGGATTTCAGGAAACATGCGGTGGCAAGGTAGGAAAGGTTTCTGAAAAACATCGCGGGGTGGTGCCCATTGTAAGGTTTTCTAACAGGCCATTCACTAGTAGGAGTGAGAAAACATCACGGGGTTAGGGTGAATCAGAGGGGCTGAATTACGATAGGCAGTGAGTGATAATGTAGGTTGGAGAAAAGCACCACGGGGAGGTCATCATGGGGAGGTCAGGAAACATGCGGTGGAAATGTAGGATAGTTTTCTGAAAAACATCGCGTGGTGGTGCACATTTTAAGGGTTTCTAACAGGCCATTCACTAATAGGAGTGAGAAAAACATCACGGGGTGGTGTGAATCGGAGTGTCTGAATTAGATTAGGCAGTGAGTGGTAATGTAGAATGGAGAAAAGCAAGATGGCGTGGTGAGCATTGGGAGTTCAGGAAACATGCAGTGGCAATGTGGGATAGGTTACTGAAAAACATCGCGGGGTGGTTCGCATTGTATGGGTTTCTAATAGGCCTTTCACTAGTAGGAGTGAGAAAAACGTCACGGGGTGGTATGAATCCGAGTGTCTGAATTAGGATAGGCAGTGAGTGGCAATGTAGGATGGAGAAAACACCAAGTGGTGGTCCGCATGGGGAGGTCAGGAAACATGCAGTGGCATTGTAGGATAGGTTTCTGAAAAACATCGCGTTTTGGTGCGCCTTGAAAGGTTTTCTAAGAGTCAAATCACTAGTAGGAGTGAGAAAAACATCACGGGGTGTTGTGAATCAGAGGGCCTGAATTAGGATAGGCAGTGAGTGGCAATGTAGGATTTAGGAAAGCACCACGGGTTGGTCAGAATGGAGAGGTCAGGAAATATGCGGCAATGAGAATAGGTTTCTGTAAAACATCGTGTGGTGGTGCGCATTGTAAGGGATTTTAACAGGCCATTCACTAGTAGGAGTGAGAAAAAAATCACGGGTTGGTGTGAATCGGAGGGCCAGAATAAGATTAGGCAGTGAGTGGTAATGTAGAATGGAGAAATGCAAGACGGCGTGGTGAGCATGGGGAGTTCAGGAAACATGCAGTGGCAATGTAGGATAGGTTTCTGAAAAACATCGCGGGGTGGTGAGCATTGTAAGGGTTTAAATCAGGCCTTTCACTAGTAGGAGTGAGAAAAACGTCACGGGGTGGTTTGCTTCGGATGGCCTGAATTCGGATAGGCAGTGAGTGGCAGTGGAGTGTGGAGAAAAGCAACACGGCGTGGTGACAATGGGGAGGTCAGGAAACAGGCTGTGGCAATGTAGGATAGGTTTCTGAAAAACATCGCAGAGTGGTGCGCATTGTAAGGGTTTTTAACAGGCCATTCACAAGTCGGAGATAGAAAGACATCAGCGAGTGGTGTGAATCGGATGGCCTGAATTCGGAGAGGCAGTGAGTGGCAATGTAGGATGGAGAAAAGCACCACGGGGTTGTCAGCATGGGGAGGTCTGGAAAAATGCGGCAGCAATGTAGAATAGGTTTCTGAAAAACACCGTGGGGTCGTGTGCATTGTAAGTGTTTCTAACAGGCCATTCACTAGTAGGAGTGAGAAAAACATCACAGTTTGGTGTGAATCGGAGGGCCTGAGTTAGTTTAGGCAGTGAGTGGCAATGTAGCATCTAGCAAACCAAGACGGGGCGGTGAGCATGCGGAGGTCAGGAAACATGCAGTGGCAATGTAGGATAGGTTTCTGAAAAACATCACGGGGTGGTGTGCATTGTAAGGGTTTCTAACAGGCCTTTCACTAGTAGGAGTGATAAAAACATAACGGGGTGGTTTGCTTCGGAGGGCCTGAAATAGGATAGGCAGTGCGTGGCAATGTAGAATGGAGAAAAGCACCCCGGGTTGGTCAGCCTGGTTAGGTCAGGAAACATGCAGTGGCAATGTAGGATAAGTTTCTGAAAAATATCGCGGGGTGGTGCGCATTGTAAGGGTTTCTAACAGGCCATTCACAAATACGAGTGAGAAAAGCATCACGGGGTGGGGTGAATCTGAGGGCCTGAATTACCATAAGCAGTGAGTGGCAATGTAGGATGGAGAAAAGCACCACGGGGTATTCAGCATTGGGATTTCAAATAACATGTGTTGGCAATGTAGGACAGGTTTCTGAAAAACATCGCGGGGAGATGCGCATTGTAAGGTTTTCTAACAGGCCATTCACTAGTAGGAGTGAGAAAAACATCACGGGGTTAGGGTGAATCGGAGGGCCTGAATTACGATAGGCAGTGAGTGATAATGTAGGTTGGAGAAAAGCACCACGGGGAGGTCATCATGGGGAGGTCAGGAAACATGCGGTGGAAATGTAGGATAGTTTTCTGAAAAACATCGCGTGGTGGTGCACATTTTAAGGGTTTCTAACAGGCCATTCACTAATAGGAGTGAGAAAAACATCACGGGGTGGTGTGAATCGGAGTGTCTGAATTAGATTAGGAAGTGAGTGGTAATGTAGAATGGAGAAAAGCAAGATGGCGTGGTGAGCATGGGGAGTTCAGGAAACATGCAGTGGCAATGTAGGATAGGTTTTTGAAAAACATCGCGGGGTGGTTCGCATTGTAAGGGTTTCTAACAGGCCTTTCACTAGTAGGAGTGAGAAAAACGTCACGGGGTGGTATGAATCCGAGTGTCTGAATTAGGATAGGCAGTGAGTGGCAATGTAGGATGGAGAAAAGCACCACAGGATATTCAGCAGGGGGAGGTCAGGAAATATGCGGTGGCAATGTAGGATAGGTTTCTGAAAAACATCGCGTGGTGGTGTGCATTTTAAGGATTTCTAACAGGCCTTTCACTAGTAGAGTGAGAAAAACATTAAGGGGTGGTGTGAATCGGAGGGCCTGAATCAGATTAGGCAGTGAGTGGTAATGTAGAATGGAGAAATGCAAGAAGGCGTGGTGAGGATAGGGAGTTCAGGAAAGATGCAGTGGCAATGTAGTATACAATTCGGAAAAACATCGCGGGGTGGTGGGCATTGTAACGGTTTCTAACAGGCCTTTCACTAATAGGAGTGATAAAAAAGTCACAGGGTGGTTTGTTCGGATGGCCTGAAATAGGATAGGCAGTGAGTGGCAATGTAGGATGGAGAAATGCAGCCCGGGTTGGTCAGCATGGGGATGTCAGGAAACATGCGTTGGCCATGTAGGATAGGTTTCTGAAAAACATCGTGGGGTGGTGCGCATTGTAAGGGTTTCGAACAGGCCATTCACTAGTTGGAGTGTGAAAAACATCACAGGAGGCTGCGAATTGGAGGGCCTGAATTCAGATAGGCAGTGAGTGGCAATGTAGGATTGAGAAAACACCAAGGGGTAGTAAGCATGGGGAGGTCAGGAAACATGTGGTGGCAATGTAGGATAGGTTTCTGAAAAATATCGCGGGGTGGTGCGCATTGTAAATGTTTCTAACAGGCCAATCACTAGTAGGAGTGAGAAAAACATCACGGGGTGGTTTGAATCGGAATGTCTGAATGAGATTAGGCAGTGAGTGGTAATGTAGAATGGAGAAAAGCAAGATGGCGTGGTGAGCATTGGGAGTTCAGGAAACATGCAGTGGCAATGTGGGATAGGTTACTGAAAAACATCGCGGGGTGGTTCGCATTGTAAGGGTTTCTAACAGGCCTTTCACTAGTAGGAGTGAGAAAAACGTCACGGGCTGGTATGAATCCGAGTGTCTGAATTAGGATAGGCAGTGAGTGGCAATGTAGGATGGAGAAAACACCAAGTGGTGGTCCGCATGGGGAGGTCAGGAAACATGCAGTGGCATTGTAGGATAGGTTTCTGAAAAACATCGCGTTTTGGTGCGCCTTGAAAGGTTTTCTAAGAGTCAAATCACTAGTAGGAGTGAGAAAAACATCACGGGGTGTTGTGAATCGGAGGGCCTGAATTAGGATAGGCAGTGAGCGGCAATGTAGGATTTAGGAAAGCACCACGGGTTGGTCAGAATGGAGAGGTCAGGAAATATGCGGCAATGAGAATAGGTTTCTGTAAAACATCGTGTGGTGGTGCGCATTGTAAGGGATTTTAACAGGCCATTCACTAGTAGGAGTGAGAAAAAAATCACGGGGTGGTGTGAATCGGAGGGCCTGAATCAGATTAGGCAGTGAGTGGTAATGTAAAATGGAGAAATGCAAGATGGCGTGGTGAGCATGGGGAGTTCAGGAAACATGCAGTGGCAATGTAGTATACATTTCGGAAAAACATCGCGGGGTGGTGGGCATTGTAACGGTTTCTAACAGGCCTTTCACTAATAGGAGTGATAAAAACGTCACAGGGTGGTTTGTTCGGATGGCCTGAAATAGGATAGGCAGTGAGTGGCAATGTAGGTTGGAGAAATGCAGCCCGGGTTGGTCAGCATGGGGATGTCAGGAAACATGCGTTGGCCATGTAGGATAGGTTTCTGAAAAACATCGCGGGGTGGTGCGCATTGTAAGGGTTTCGAACAGGCCATTCACTAGTTGGAGTGTGAAAAACATCACAGGAGGCTGCGAATTGGAGGGCCTGAATTCAGATAGGCAGTGAGTGGCAATATAGGATTGAGAAAACACCAAGGGGTAGTAAGCATGGGGAGGTCAGGAAACATGTGGTGGCAATGTAGGATAGGTTTCTGAAAAATATCGCGGGGTGGTGCGCATTGTAAATGTTTCTAACAGGCCAATCACTAGTAGGAGTGAGAAAAACATCACGGGGTGGTTTGAATCGGAATGTCTGAATTAGATTAGGCAGTGAGTGGTAATGTAGAATGGAGAAAAGCAAGATGGCGTGGTGAGCATGGGGAGTTCATGAAACATGCAGTGGCAATGTAGGATAGGTTTCTAAAAAACATCGCATGGTCGTGGGCATTGTAAGGATTTCTATCAGGCCTTTCACTAGTAGGAATGATAAAAACGTCACGGGGTGGTTTGCTTCGGAGGGCCTGAAATAGTATAGGCAGTGTGTGGCAATGTAGGATGGAGAAAAGCAACCCGTTTAGGTCAGCATGGGGAGGTCAAGAAACATGCGGTGGCAATGTAGGATAGGTTTCTGAAAAACATCGCGGGATGGTGCGCATTGTAAGTGTTTCTAACAGGCCATTCACTATTAGGAGTGAGAAAAACATCACGGGGTGGTTTGAATCGGAGTGTCTGAATTAGAATAGGCAGGGAGAGGCAATGTAGGATGGAGAAAAACACCATGGGGTATTCAGCATTGGGATTTCAGGAAACATGCGGTGGCAAGGTAGGAGAGGTTTCTGAAAAACATCGCGGGGTGGTGCCCATTGTAAGGTTTTCTAACAGGCCATTCACTAGTAGGAGTGAGAAAACATCACGGGGTTAGGGTGAATCGGAGGGGCTGAATTACGATAGGCAGTGAGTGATAATGTAGGTTGGAGAAAAGCACCACGGGGAGGTCATCATGGGGAGGTCAGGAAACATGCGGTGGAAATGTAGGATAGTTTTCTGAAAAACATCGCGTGGTGGTGCACATTTTAAGGGTTTCTAACAGGCCATTCACTAATAGGAGTGAGAAAAACATCACGGGGTGGTGTGAATCGGAGTGTCTGAATTAGATTAGGCAGTGAGTGGTAATGTAGAATGGAGAAAAGCAAGATGGCGTGGTGAGCATTGGGAGTTCAGGAAACATGCAGTGGCAATGTGGGATAGGTTACTGAAAAACATCGCGGGGTGGTTCGCATTGTAAGGGTTTCTAACAGGCCTTTCACTAGTAGGAGTGAGAAAAACGTCACGGGGTGGTATGAATCCGAGTGTCTGAATTAGGATAGGCAGTGAGTGGCAATGTAGGATGGAGAAAACACCAAGTGGTGGTCCGCATGGGGAGGTCAGGAAACATGCAGTGGCATTGTAGGATAGGTTTCTGAAAAACATCGCATTTTGGTGCGCCTTGAAAGGTTTTCTAAGAGTCAAATCACTAGTAGGAGTGAGAAAAACATCACGGGGTGTTGTGAATCAGAGGGCCTGAATTAGGATAGGCAGTGAGCGGCAATGTAGGATTTAGGAAAGCACCACGGGTTGGTCAGAATGGAGAGGTCAGGAAATATGTGGCAATGAGAATAGGTTTCTGTAAAACATCGTGTGGTGGTGCGCATTGTAAGGGATTTTAACAGGCCATTCACTAGTAGGAGTGAGAAAAAAATCACGGGGTGGTGTGAATCGGAGGGCCAGAATAAGATTAGGCAGTGAGTGGTAATGTAGAATGGAGAAATGCAAGACGGCGTGGTGAGCATGGGGAGTTCAGGAAACATGCAGTGGCAATGTAGGATAGGTTTCTGAAAAACATCGCGGGGTGGTGAGCATTGTAAGGGTTTAAATCAGGCCTTTCACTAGTAGGAGTGAGAAAAACGTCACGGGGTGGTTTGCTTCAGATGGCCTGAATTCGGATAGGCAGTGAGTGGCAGTGGAGTGTGGAGAAAAGCAACACGGCGTGGTGACAATGGGGAGGTCAGGAAACAGGCTGTGGCAATGTAGGATAGGTTTCTGAAAAACATCGCAGAGTGGTGCGCATTGTAAGGGTTTTTAACAGGCCATTCACAAGTCGGAGAGAGAAAGACATCAGCGAGTGGTGTGAATCGGATGGCCTGAATTCGGAGAGGCAGTGAGTGGCAATGTAGGATGGAGAAAAGCACCACGGGGTGGTCAGAAAGGGGAGGTGTGCAAAAATGCAGTGGCAATGCTGGATAGGTTTCTGAAAAACATCGCGGAGTTGTGCGCATTGTAAGGGATTCGTCAAGGCAATTCACAAGTAGGATTGAGAAAAACATCACGGGGTGGTGTGATTCGGAAGGCCAGAATTAGGATAGGTAGTGAGTGACATTGTAGGATGGAGAAAAGCACCACGGGGTGGTCAGCATGGGGAGGGCAGGAAACATGCGGTGGCAATGTAGGATAGGTTTCTGAAAAACATCGTGGGGTGGTTTGCATTGTAAGGGTTTCTAACATGATATTCACTAGTAGGAGTTAGAAAAACATCACGGGGTGGTGTGAATCGGAGGGCCTGATGTACGATAGGCATTGAGTGGCCATGTAGGACAGAGAAAATCACCATGGGGTGGTCAGCATGATGAGGTCAGGAAACATGTTTGGCAATGTAGGAAAAGTTTCTGAAAAACATTGTGGGGTGGTGCGCATGGTAAGGGTTTCTAACAGGCCATTCACTAGTAGGAGTGAGAAAAACATCATGGGGTGGGGTGAATCGAAGGGCCTGAATTACGATAGGCAGTGAGTGGCAATGTAGGATGGAGAAAACACAAAGGGGTGGTCAGAATGGGGAGGTCAGGAAACATGCGGTGGTAATGTAGGATAGGTTTCTGAAACACATCGCAGAGTGGTGCGCATTGTAAGGGTTGCTAAAAGGCCATTCACTGGTAGGATAGAGAAAAAGTTCCCGGGGTGGTATCAATCGGAGGGCCTGTATTAGGATAGGCAGTGAGTGGCAATGTAGTTTGGAGAAAAGCTATACGGGGTGGTCAGCATTTGGAGGTCAGGAAACATGCGGTAGCAATGTACCATGGGTTTCTGAAAAACATTGCGTGGTGGTGCGCATTGTAAGGGTTTCAAACAGGCCATTCACTAGTAGGAGTGAGAAAATCATCGCGGAGTGGTGTGTAACCTTGGGCCTGAATTAGGATAGGCAGTGAGTGGCAATGTAGGATACAGAAAAGCACCACGGGGTGGTCAGCATGGGTAGGTCAGGAAATATGCGGTGGCAATGTAGGATATGTTCCTGTAAAAAATCGCGGGGTGTTGCGCATTGTAAGGTTTTCTTATAGGTCATTCACCAGTAGGAGTGAGAAAAACATGACTGGGTGGTGTGAATCGGAGGGCCTGAGTTAGATTAGGCAGTGAGTGGCAATGTAAGATCTAGCAAAGCAAGAGGGGGCGGTGAGCATTGGGAGGTCAGGAAACATGCAGTGGCAATGTAGGATAGCTTTCTGAAAAACATCGCGGGGTGGTGCGAATTGTGAGGGTTTGGAACAGACAATTCACTAGTAGGAGTGAGAAAAACATCACGGGGTGGTATGAATCGGAGGGCCTGAATTAGGATAGGCAGTGTGTGGCAATGTGGGATAGAGAAAAGCACCACAGGTGGTCAGCATGGGGAGGTCGGGAAACATGAGGTCGCAATGTAGGATAGGTTTCTGAAAAATATCTCGAGGTGGTGCGCATTGTAAGGGTTTCTAACAGACCCTTCACTAGTAGGAGTGTGAAAAGCATCACAGGAGAATGTGAATTGGAGGGCCTGAATTCGGTTAGGCAGTGAGTGGCAATGTAGGACGGAGAAAACAACAAGTGGTGGTCAGCATTGGGAGGTCAGGAAACATGCGGTGGCAATGTAGGATAGGTTTCTTAAAAATATCGCGGGGTGGTGCGCATTGTGAGGGTTTCTAACAGGCCATTCACTAGTTGGAGTGTGAAAAACATCAGAGGAGGCTGTGAATTGGAGGGCCTGAATTCGAATAGGCAGTGAGTGGCAAGGTAGGATGGAGAAAACACCAAGGGGTGGTAATCATGGGGAGGTCAGGAAACATGCGGTGGCAATGTAGGATAGGTTTCTGAAAAACATCGCGGGGTGGGGTGCATTGAAAGGGTTTCTAGCAGGCCATTCACTAGTAGGAGTGAGAAAAACATCACGGGGTGGTGCGAATCGTAGGGCCTGAATTAGGTTAGACAGTGAGTGGCAATGTAGGATGGAGAAAAGCACCACGGGGTGCTCAACAAGGGGAGCTCAGGAAACATGCGGTGGCAATGTAGGATAGGTTTCTGAAAAAAAACGCGGGTTGGTGCGCATTTTAAGGGTTTCTAACAGGCCATTCACTAGTAGGAGTTAGAAAAACATCACGGGGTGGTGTGAATCGGAGGGCCTGAATTAACATAGGCAGTGAGTGGCAATGTAGGATGGAGAAAAGCACCACGGGGTTGTCAGCATGGGGAGGTCAGGAAAAATGCGGCAGCAATGTAGAATAGGTTTCTGAAAAACATCGTGGGGTGGTGCGCATTGTAAGTGTTTCTAACAGGCCATTCACTAGTAGGAGTGAGAAAAACATCACGGGGTGGTGTGAATCGGAGGGCCTGAATTAGATTAGGCAGTGAGTGGCAATGTAGGATGTAGCAAAGCTAGACAGGGGGGTGAGCTTGGGGAGGTCAGGAAACATGCAGTGCCAATGTAGGATAGGTTTCTGAAAAACATCGTGGAGTGGTGTGCATTGTAAGGGATTCTAACAGGCCATTCACTAGTAGGAGTGAGAAAAACATCACGGGTGGAGTGAATCAGAGGGCCTGAATTAGCATAGGCAGTGAGTGGCAATGTAGGATGGAGAAAAGCACCACGGGGTGGTCCGCATTGGGAGGTGAGGAAAAATGCGGTGTCAATGCAGGATAGTTTTCTGAAAAACATCGCGGGGTGGTGTGCATTTCAAGGATTTCTAACAGGCAATTCACTAGTAAGAGTGAGAAAAACATCACGGGGTGGTGTGAATCGGAGGGTCTGACTTACGATAGGCATTGAGTGACAATGTAGGATGGAGAAAAGCACCACGGGGTGGTCAGCATGGGGAGGTCAGGAAACATGCGGTGGCAATGTAGGATAGGTTTCTGAAAAACATCCCGGGGTGGTGCGCATTGTAAAGGTTTCTAACAGGCCATTCACTAATAGGAATGATAAAAACATCACAGGGTGGTGTGAATCGGAGTGTCTGAATTAGATTAGGCAGTGAGTGGCAATGTAGCATGGAGAAAAGCACCACGGGGTGCTCAACATGTGGAGGTCAGGAAACACGCGGTGGCAATGTAGGATAGGTTTCTGAAAAACATCGCGAGGTGGTGCGCATTGTAAGTGTTTGAAACAGGCCATTCACTAGTAGGAGTTAGATAAACATCACGGGTTGGTGTGAATCGGAGGGCCTGAGTTAGTTTAGGCAGTGAGTGGCAATGTAGCATCTAACAAACCAAGACGGGGCGGTGAGCATGCGGAGGTCAGGAAACATGCAGTGGCAGTGTAGGATAGGTTTCTGAAAAACATCACGGGGTGGTGTGCATTGTAAGGGTTTCTAACAGGCCTTTCACTAGTAGGAGTGATAAAAACGCAACGGGGTGGTTTGCTTCGGAGGGCCTGAAATAGGATAGGCAGTGCGTGGCAATGTAGAATGGAGAAAAGCACCCCGGGTTGGTCAGCCTGGTTAGGTCAGGAAACATGCAGTCTCAATGTAGGATAAGTTTCTGAAAAATATCGCGGGGTGGTGCGCATTGTAAGGGTTTCTAACAGGCCATTCACAAATACGAGTGAGAAAAGCATCACGGGGTGGGGTGAATCTGAGGGCCTGAATTACCATAAGCAGTGAGTGGCAATGTAGGATGGAGAAAAGCACCACGGGGTATTCAGCATTGGGATTTCAAATAACATGTGTTGGCAATGTAGGACAGGTTTCTGAAAAACATCGCGGGGAGATGCGCATTGTAAGGTTTTCTAACAGGCCATTCACTAGTAGGAGTGAGAAAAACATCACGGGGTTAGGGTGAATCGGAGGGCCTGAATTACGATAGGCAGTGAGTGATAATGTAGGTTGGAGAAAAGCACCACGGGGAGGTCATCATGGGGAGGTCAGGAAACATGCGGTGGAAATGTAGGATAGTTTTCTGAAAAACATCGCGTGGTGGTGCACATTTTAAGGGTTTCTAACAGGCCATTCACTAATAGGAGTGAGAAAAACATCACGGGGTGGTGTGAATCGGAGTGTCTGAATTAGATTAGGAAGTGAGTGGTAATGTAGAATGGAGAAAAGCAAGATGGCGTGGTGAGCATGGGGAGTTCAGGAAACATGCAGTGGCAATGTAGGATAGGTTTTTGAAAAACATCGCGGGGTGGTTCGCATTGTAAGGGTTTCTAACAGGCCTTTCACTAGTAGGAGTGAGAAAAACGTCACGGGGTGGTATGAATCCGAGTGTCTGAATTAGGATAGGCAGTGAGTGGCAATGTAGGATGGAGAAAAGCACCACAGGATATTCAGCAGGGGGAGGTCAGGAAACATGCGGTGGCAATGTAGGATAGGTTTCTGAAAAACATCACGTGGTGGTGTGCATTTTAAGGATTTCTAACAGGCCTTTCACTAGTAGAGTGAGAAAAACATTAAGGGGTGGTGTGAATCGGAGGGCCTGAATCAGATTAGGCAGTGAGTGGTAATGTAGAATGGAGAAATGCAAGAAGGCGTGGTGAGGATAGGGAGTTCAGGAAAGATGCAGTGGCAATGTAGTATACATTTCGGAAAAACATCGCGGGGTGGTGGGCATTGCAACGGTTTCTAACAGGCCTTTCACTAATAGGAGTGATAAAAACGTCACAGGGTGGTTTGTTCGGATGGCCTGAAATAGGATAGGCAGTGAGTGGCAATGTAGGATGGAGAAATGCAGCCCGGGTTGGTCAGCATGGGGATGTCAGGAAACATGCGTTGGCCATGTAGGATAGGTTTCTGAAAAACATCGTGGGGTGGTGCGCATTGTAAGGGTTTCGAACAGGCCATTCACTAGTTGGAGTGTGAAAAACATCACAGGAGGCTGCGAATTGGAGGGCCTGAATTCAGATAGGCAGTGAGTGGCAATGTAGGATTGAGAAAACACCAAGGGGTAGTAAGCATGGGGAGGTCAGGAAACATGTGGTGGCAATGTAGGATAGGTTTCTGAAAAATATCGCGGGGTGGTGCGCATTGTAAATGTTTCTAACAGGCCAATCACTAGTAGGAGTGAGAAAAACATCACGGGGTGGTTTGAATCGGAATGTCTGAATTAGATTAGGCAGTGAGTGGTAATGTAGAATGGAGAAATGCAAGATGGCGTGGTGAGCATGGGGAGTTCATGAAACATGCAGTGGCAATGTAGGATAGGTTTCTAAAAAACATCGCATGGTCGTGGGCATTGTAAGGGTTTCTATCAGGCCTTTCACTAGTAGGAGTGATAAAAACGTCACGGGGTGGTTTGCTTCGGAGGGCCTGAAATAGTATAGGCAGTGTGTGGCAATGTAGGATGGAGAAAAGCAACCCGTTTTGGTCAGCATGGGGAGGTCAAGAAACATGCGGTGGCAATGAAGGATAGGTTTCTGAAAAACATCGCGGGATGGTGCGCATTGTAAGTGTTTCTAACAGGCCATTCACTATTAGGAGTGAGAAAAACATCACGGGGTGGTTTGAATCGGAGTGTCTGAATTAGAATAGGCAGGGAGAGGCAATGTAGGAAGGAGAAAAACACCATGGGGTATTCAGCATTGGGATTTCAGGAAACATGCGGTGGCAAGGTAGGAGAGGTTTCTGAAAAACATCGCGGGGTGGTGCCCATTGTAAGGTTTTCTAACAGGCCATTCACTAGTAGGAGTGAGAAAACATCACGGGGTTAGGGTGAATCGGAGGGGCTGAATTACGATAGGCAGTGAGTGATAATGTAGGTTGGAGAAAAGCACCACGGGGAGGTCATCATGGGGAGGTCAGGAAACATGCGGTGGAAATGTAGGATAGTTTTCTGAAAAACATCGCGTGGTGGTGCACATTTTAAGGGTTTCTAACAGGCCATTCACTAATAGGAGTGAGAAAAACATCACGGGGTGGTGTGAATCGGAGTGTCTGAATTAGATTAGGCAGTGAGTGGTAATGTAGAATGGAGAAAAGCAAGATGGCGTGGTGAGCATTGGGAGTTCAGGAAACATGCAGTTGCAATGTGGGATAGGTTACTGAAAAACATCGCGGGGTGGTTCGCATTGTAAGGGTTTCTAACAGGCCTTTCACTAGTAGGAGTGAGAAAAACGTCACGGGGTGGTATGAATCCGAGTGTCTTAATTAGGATAGGCAGTGAGTGGCAATGTAGGATGGAGAAAACACCAAGTGGTGGTCCGCATGGGGAGGTCAGGAAACATGCAGTGGCATTGTAGGATAGGTTTCTGAAAAACATCGCGTTTTGGTGCGCCTTGAAAGGTTTTCTAAGAGTCAAATCACTAGTAGGAGTGAGAAAAACATCACGGGGTGTTGTGAATCGGAGGGCCTGAATTAGGATAGGCAGTGAGTGGCAATGTAGGATTTAGGAAAGCACCACGGGTTGGTCAGAATGGAGAGGTCAGGAAATATGCGGCAATGAGAATAGGTTTCTGTAAAACATCGTGTGGTGGTGCGCATTGTAAGGGATTTTAACAGGCCATTCACTAGTAGGAGTGAGAAAAAAATCACGGGGTGGTGTGAATCGGAGGGCCAGAATTATATTAGGCAGTGAGTGGTAATGTAGAATGGAGAAATGCAAGACGGCGTGGTGAGCATGGGGAGTTCAGGAAACATGCAGTGGCAATGTAGGATAGGTTTCTGAAAAACATCGCGGGGTGGTGAGCATTGTAAGGGTTTAAATCAGGCCTTTCACTAGTAGGAGTGAGAAAAACGTCACGGGGTGGTTTGCTTCGGATGGCCTGAATTCGGATAGGCAGTGAGTGGCAGTGGAGTGTGGAGAAAAGCAACACGGCGTGGTGACAATGGGGAGGTCAGGAAACAGGGTGTGGCAATGTAGGATAGGTTTCTGAAAAACATCGCAGAGTGGTGCGCATTGTAAGGGTTTTTAACAGGCCATTCACAAGTCGGAGAGAGAAAGACATCAGCGAGTGGTGTGAATCGGATGGCCTGAATTCGGAGAGGCAGTGAGTGGCAATGTAGGATGGAGAAAAGCACCACGGGGTTGTCAGCATGGGGAGGTCTGGAAAAATGCGGCAGCAATGTAGAATAGGTTTCTGAAAAACACCGTGGGGTCGTGTGCATTGTAAGTGTTTCTAACAGGCCTTTCACTAGTAGGAGTGAGAAAAACATCACAGTTTGGTGTGAATCGGAGGGCCTGAGTTAGTTTAGGCAGTGAGTGGCAATGTAGCATCTAGCAAACCAAGACGGGGCGGTGAGCATGCGGAGGTCAGGAAACATGCAGTGGCAATGTAGGATAGGTTTCTGAAAAACATCACGGGGTGGTGTGCATTGTAAGGGTTTCTAACAGGCCTTTCACTAGTAGGAGTGATAAAAACGTAACGGGGTGGTTTGCTTCGGAGGGCCTGAAATAGGATAGGCAGTGCGTGGCAATGTAGAATGGAGAAAAGCACCCCGGGTTGGTCAGCCTGGTTAGGTCAGGAAACATGCAGTGGCAATGTAGGATAAGTTTCTGAAAAATATCGCGGGGTGGTGCGCATTGTAAGGGTTTCTAACAGGCCATTCACAAATACGAGTGAGAAAAGCATCACGGGGTGGGGTGAATCTGAGGGCCTGAATTACCATAAGCAGTGAGTGGCAATGTAGGATGGAGAAAAGCACCACGGGGTATTCAGCATTGGGATTTCAAATAACATGTGTTGGCAATGTAGGACAGGTTTCTGAAAAACATCGCGGGGAGATGCGCATTGTAAGGTTTTCTAACAGGCCATTCACTAGTAGGAGTGAGAAAAACATCACGGGGTTAGGGTGAATCGGAGGGCCTGAATTACGATAGGCAGTGAGTGATAATGTAGGTTGGAGAAAAGCACCACGGGGAGGTCATCATGGGGAGGTCAGGAAACATGCGGTGGAAATGTAGGATAGTTTTCTGAAAAACATCGCGTGGTGGTGCACATTTTAAGGGTTTCTAACAGGCCATTCACTAATAGGAGTGAGAAAAACATCACGGGGTGGTGTGAATCGGAGTGTCTGAATTAGATTAGGAAGTGAGTGGTAATGTAGAATGGAGAAAAGCAAGATGGCGTGGTGAGCATGGGGAGTTCAGGAAACATGCAGTGGCAATGTAGGATAGGTTTTTGAAAAACATCGCGGGGTGGTTCGCATTGTAAGGGTTTCTAACAGGCCTTTCACTAGTAGGAGTGAGAAAAACGTCACGGGGTGGTATGAATCCGAGTGTCTGAATTAGGATAGGCAGTGAGTGGCAATGTAGGATGGAGAAAAGCACCACAGGATATTCAGCAGGGGGAGGTCAGGAAACATGCGGTGACAATGTAGGATAGGTTTCTGAAAAACATCGCGTGGTGGTGTGCATTTTAAGGATTTCTAACAGGCCTTTCACTAGTAGAGTGAGAAAAACATTAAAGGGTGGTGTGAATCGGAGGGCCTGAATCAGATTAGGCAGTGAGTGGTAATGTAGAATGGAGAAATGCAAGAAGGCGTGGTGAGGATAGGGAGTTCAGGAAAGATGCAGTGGCAATGTAGTATACAATTCGGAAAAACATCGCGGGGTGGTGGGCATTGTAACGGTTTCTAACAGGCCTTTCACTAATAGGAGTGATAAAAAAGTCACAGGGTGGTTTGTTCGGATGGCCTGAAATAGGATAGGCAGTGAGTGGCAATGTAGGATGGAGAAATGCAGCCCGGGTTGGTCAGCATGGGGATGTCAGGAAACATGCGTTGGCCATGTAGGATAGGTTTCTGAAAAACATCGTGGGGTGGTGCGCATTGTAAGGGTTTCGAACAGGCCATTCACTAGTTGGAGTGTGAAAAACATCACAGGAGGCTGCGAATTGGAGGGCCTGAATTCAGATAGGCAGTGAGTGGCAATGTAGGATTGAGAAAACACCAAGGGGTAGTAAGCATGGGGAGGTCAGGAAACATGTGGTGGCAATGTAGGATAGGTTTCTGAAAAATATCGCGGGGTGGTGCGCATTGTAAATGTTTCTAACAGGCCAATCACTAGTAGGAGTGAGAAAAACATCACGGGGTGGTTTGAATCGGAATGTCTGAATGAGATTAGGCAGTGAGTGGTAATGTAGAATGGAGAAAAGCAAGATGGCGTGGTGAGCATTGGGAGTTCAGGAAACATGCAGTGGCAATGTGGGATAGGTTACTGAAAAACATCGCGGGGTGGTTCGCATTGTAAGGGTTTCTAACAGGCCTTTCACTAGTAGGAGTGAGAAAAACGTCACGGGCTGGTATGAATCCGAGTGTCTGAATTAGGATAGGCAGTGAGTGGCAATGTAGGATGGAGAAAACACCAAGTGGTGGTCCGCATGGGGAGGTCAGGAAACATGCAGTGGCATTGTAGGATAGGTTTCTGAAAAACATCGCGTTTTGGTGCGCCTTGAAAGGTTTTCTAAGAGTCAAATCACTAGTAGGAGTGAGAAAAACATCACGGGGTGTTGTGAATCGGAGGGCCTGAATTAGGATAGGCAGTGAGTGGCAATGTAGGATTTAGGAAAGCACCACGGGTTGGTCAGAATGGAGAGGTCAGGAAATATGCGGCAATGAGAATAGGTTTCTGTAAAACATCGTGTGGTGGTGCGCATTGTAAGGGATTTTAACAGGCCATTCACTAGTAGGAGTGAGAAAAAAATCACGGGGTGGTGTGAATCGGAGGGCCAGAATAAGATTAGGCAGTGAGTGGTAATGTAGAATGGAGAAATGCAAGACGGCGTGGTGAGCATGGGGAGTTCAGGAAACATGCAGTGGCAATGTAGGATAGGTTTCTGAAAAACATCGCGGGGTGGTGTGCATTTTAAGGATTTCTAACAGGCCTTTCACTAGTAGAGTGAGAAAAACATTAAGGGGTGGTGTGAATCGGAGGGCCTGAATCAGATTAGGCAGTGAGTGGTAATGTAGAATGGAGAAATGCAAGAAGGCGTGGTGAGGATAGGGAGTTCAGGAAAGATGCAGTGGCAATGTAGTATACATTTCGGAAAAACATCGCGGGGTGGTGGGCATTGTAACGGTTTCTAACAGGCCTTTCACTAATAGGAGTGATAAAAACGTCACAGGGTGGTTTGTTCGGATGGCCTGAAATAGGATAGGCAGTGAGTGGCAATGTAGGATGGAGAAATGCAGCCCGGGTTGGTCAGCATGGGGATGTCAGGAAACATGCGTTGGCCATGTAGGATAGGTTTCTGAAAAACATCGCGGGGTGGTGCGCATTGTAAGGGTTTCGAACAGGCCATTCACTAGTTGGAGTGTGAAAAACATCACAGGAGGCTGCGAATTGGAGGGCCTGAATTCAGATAGGCAGTGAGTGGCAATGTAGGATTGAGAAAACACCAAGGGGTAGTAAGCATGGGGAGGTCAGGAAACATGTGGTGGCAATGTAGGATAGGTTTCTGAAAAATATCGTGGGGTGGTGCGCATTGTAAATGTTTCTAACAGGCCAATCACTAGTAGGAGTGAGAAAAACATCACGGGGTGGTTTGAATCGGAATGTCTGAATTAGATTAGGCAGTGAGTGGTAATGTAGAATGGAGAAATGCAAGATGGCGTGGTGAGCATGGGGAGTTCATGAAACATGCAGTGGCAATGTAGGATAGGTTTCTAAAAAACATCGCATGGTCGTGGGCATTGTAAGGGTTTCTATCAGGCCTTTCACTAGTAGGAGTGATAAAAACGTCACGGGGTGGTTTGCTTCGGAGGGCCTGAAATAGTATAGGCAGTGTGTGGCAATGTAGGATGGAGAAAAGCAACCCGTTTTGGTCAGCATGGGGAGGTCAAGAAACATGCGGTGGCAATGTAGGATAGGTTTCTGAAAAACATCACGGGATGGTGCGCATTGTAAGTGTTTCTAACAGGCCATTCACTATTAGGAGTGAGAAAAACATCACGGGGTGGTTTGAATCAGAGTGTCTGAATTAGAATAGGCAGGGAGAGGCAATGTAAGATGGAGAAAAACACCATGGGGTATTCAGCATTGGGATTTCAGGAAACATGCGGTGGCAAGGTAGGAAAGGTTTCTGAAAAACATCGCGGGGTGGTGCCCATTGTAAGGTTTTCTAACAGGCCATTCACTAGTAGGAGTGAGAAAACATCACGGGGTTAGGGTGAATCGGAGGGGCTGAATTACGATAGGCAGTGAGTGATAATGTAGGTTGGAGAAAAGCACCACGGGGAGGTCATCATGGGGAGGTCAGGAAACATGCGGTGGAAATGTAGGATAGTTTTCTGAAAAACATCGCGTGGTGGTGCACATTTTAAGGGTTTCTAACAGGCCATTCACTAATAGGAGTGAGAAAAACATCACGGGGTGGTGTGAATCGGAGTGTCTGAATTAGATTAGGCAGTGAGTGGTAATGTAGAATGGAGAAAAGCAAGATGGCGTGGTGAGCATTGGGAGTTCAGGAAACATGCAGTGGCAATGTGGGATAGGTTACTGAAAAACATCGCGGGGTGGTTCGCATTGTATGGGTTTCTAATAGGCCTTTCACTAGTAGGAGTGAGAAAAACGTCACGGGGTGGTATGAATCCGAGTGTCTGAATTAGGATAGGCAGTGAGTGGCAATGTAGGATGGAGAAAACACCAAGTGGTGGTCCGCATGGGGAGGTCAGGAAACATGCAGTGGCATTGTAGGATAGGTTTCTGAAAAACATCGCGTTTTGGTGCGCCTTGAAAGGTTTTCTAAGAGTCAAATCACTAGTAGGAGTGAGAAAAACATCACGGGGTGTTGTGAATCGGAGGGCCTGAATTAGGATAGGCAGTGAGTGGCAATGTAGGATTTAGGAAAGCACCACGGGTTGGTCAGAATGGAGAGGTCAGGAAATATGCGGCAATGAGAATAGGTTTCTGTAAAACATCGTGTGGTGGTGCGCATTGTAAGGGATTTTAACAGGCCATTCACTAGTAGGAGTGAGAAAAAAATCACGGGGTGGTGTGAATCGGAGGGCCAGAATAAGATTAGGCAGTGAGTGGTAATGTAGAATGGAGAAATGCAAGACGGCGTGGTGAGCATGGGGAGTTCAGGAAACATGCAGTGGCAATGTAGGATAGGTTTCTGAAAAACATCGCGGGGTGGTGAGCATTGTAAGGGTTTAAATCAGGCCTTTCACTAGTAGGAGTGAGAAAAACGTCACGGGGTGGTTTGCTTCGGATGGCCTGAATTCGGATAGGCAGTGAGTGGCAGTGGAGTGTGGAGAAAAGCAACACGGCGTGGTGACAATGGGGAGGTCAGGAAACAGGCTGTGGCAATGTAGGATAGGTTTCTGAAAAACATCGCAGAGTGGTGCGCATTGTAAGGGTTTTTAACAGGCCATTCACAAGTCGGAGATAGAAAGACATCAGCGAGTGGTGTGAATCGGATGGCCTGAATTCGGAGAGGCAGTGAGTGGCAATGTAGGATGGAGAAAAGCACCACGGGGTTGTCAGCATGGGGAGGTCTGGAAAAATGCGGCAGCAATGTAGAATAGGTTTCTGAAAAACACCGTGGGGTCGTGTGCATTGTAAGTGTTTCTAACAGGCCATTCACTAGTAGGAGTGAGAAAAACATCACAGTTTGGTGTGAATCGGAGGGCCTGAGTTAGTTTAGGCAGTGAGTGGCAATGTAGCATCTAGCAAACCAAGACGGGGCGGTGAGCATGCGGAGGTCAGGAAACATGCAGTGGCAATGTAGGATAGGTTTCTGAAAAACATCACGGGGTGGTGTGCATTGTAAGGGTTTCTAACAGGCCTTTCACTAGTAGGAGTGATAAAAACATAACGGGGTGGTTTGCTTCGGAGGGCCTGAAATAGGATAGGCAGTGCGTGGCAATGTAGAATGGAGAAAAGCACCCCGGGTTGGTCAGCCTGGTTAGGTCAGGAAACATGCAGTGGCAATGTAGGATAAGTTTCTGAAAAATATCGCGGGGTGGTGCGCATTGTAAGGGTTTCTAACAGGCCATTCACAAATACGAGTGAGAAAAGCATCACGGGGTGGGGTGAATCTGAGGGCCTGAATTACCATAAGCAGTGAGTGGCAATGTAGGATGGAGAAAAGCACCACGGGGTATTCAGCATTGGGATTTCAAATAACATGTGTTGGCAATGTAGGACAGGTTTCTGAAAAACATCGCGGGGAGATGCGCATTGTAAGGTTTTCTAACAGGCCATTCACTAGTAGGAGTGAGAAAAACATCACGGGGTTAGGGTGAATCGGAGGGCCTGAATTACGATAGGCAGTGAGTGATAATGTAGGTTGGAGAAAAGCACCACGGGGAGGTCATCATGGGGAGGTCAGGAAACATGCGGTGGAAATGTAGGATAGTTTTCTGAAAAACATCGCGTGGTGGTGCACATTTTAAGGGTTTCTAACAGGCCATTCACTAATAGGAGTGAGAAAAACATCACGGGGTGGTGTGAATCGGAGTGTCTGAATTAGATTAGGAAGTGAGTGGTAATGTAGAATGGAGAAAAGCAAGATGGCGTGGTGAGCATGGGGAGTTCAGGAAACATGCAGTGGCAATGTAGGATAGGTTTTTGAAAAACATCGCGGGGTGGTTCGCATTGTAAGGGTTTCTAACAGGCCTTTCACTAGTAGGAGTGAGAAAAACGTCACGGGGTGGTATGAATCCGAGTGTCTGAATTAGGATAGGCAGTGAGTGGCAATGTAGGATGGAGAAAAGCACCACAGGATATTCAGCAGGGGGAGGTCAGGAAACATGCGGTGGCAATGTAGGATAGGTTTCTGAAAAACATCGCGTGGTGGTGTGCATTTTAAGGATTTCTAACAGGCCTTTCACTAGTAGAGTGAGAAAAACATTAAGGGGTGGTGTGAATCGGAGGGCCTGAATCAGATTAGGCAGTGAGTGGTAATGTAGAATGGAGAAATGCAAGAAGGCGTGGTGAGGATAGGGAGTTCAGGAAAGATGCAGTGGCAATGTAGTATACAATTCGGAAAAACATCGCGGGGTGGTGGGCATTGTAACGGTTTCTAACAGGCCTTTCACTAATAGGAGTGATAAAAAAGTCACAGGGTGGTTTGTTCGGATGGCCTGAAATAGGATAGGCAGTGAGTGGCAATGTAGGATGGAGAAATGCAGCCCGGGTTGGTCAGCATGGGGATGTCAGGAAACATGCGTTGGCCATGTAGGATAGGTTTCTGAAAAACATCGTGGGGTGGTGCGCATTGTAAGGGTTTCGAACAGGCCATTCACTAGTTGGAGTGTGAAAAACATCACAGGAGGCTGCGAATTGGAGGGCCTGAATTCAGATAGGCAGTGAGTGGCAATGTAGGATTGAGAAAACACCAAGGGGTAGTAAGCATGGGGAGGTCAGGAAACATGTGGTGGCAATGTAGGATAGGTTTCTGAAAAATATCGCGGGGTGGTGCGCATTGTAAATGTTTCTAACAGGCCAATCACTAGTAGGAGTGAGAAAAACATCACGGGGTGGTTTGAATCGGAATGTCTGAATGAGATTAGGCAGTGAGTGGTAATGTAGAATGGAGAAAAGCAAGATGGCGTGGTGAGCATTGGGAGTTCAGGAAACATGCAGTGGCAATGTGGGATAGGTTACTGAAAAACATCGCGGGGTGGTTCGCATTGTAAGGGTTTCTAACAGGCCTTTCACTAGTAGGAGTGAGAAAAACGTCACGGGCTGGTATGAATCCGAGTGTCTGAATTAGGATAGGCAGTGAGTGGCAATGTAGGATGGAGAAAACACCAAGTGGTGGTCCGCATGGGGAGGTCAGGAAACATGCAGTGGCATTGTAGGATAGGTTTCTGAAAAACATCGCGTTTTGGTGCGCCTTGAAAGGTTTTCTAAGAGTCAAATCACTAGTAGGAGTGAGAAAAACATCACGGGGTGTTGTGAATCGGAGGGCCTGAATTAGGATAGGCAGTGAGTGGCAATGTAGGATTTAGGAAAGCACCACGGGTTGGTCAGAATGGAGAGGTCAGGAAATATGCGGCAATGAGAATAGGTTTCTGTAAAACATCGTGTGGTGGTGCGCATTGTAAGGGATTTTAACAGGCCATTCACTAGTAGGAGTGAGAAAAAAATCACGGGGTGGTGTGAATCGGAGGGCCAGAATAAGATTAGGCAGTGAGTGGTAATGTAGAATGGAGAAATGCAAGACGGCGTGGTGAGCATGGGGAGTTCAGGAAACATGCAGTGGCAATGTAGGATAGGTTTCTGAAAAACATCGCGGGGTGGTGTGCATTTTAAGGATTTCTAACAGGCCTTTCACTAGTAGAGTGAGAAAAACATTAAGGGGTGGTGTGAATCGGAGGGCCTGAATCAGATTAGGCAGTGAGTGGTAATGTAGAATGGAGAAATGCAAGAAGGCGTGGTGAGGATAGGGAGTTCAGGAAAGATGCAGTGGCAATGTAGTATACATTTCGGAAAAACATCGCGGGGTGGTGGGCATTGTAACGGTTTCTAACAGGCCTTTCACTAATAGGAGTGATAAAAACGTCACAGGGTGGTTTGTTCGGATGGCCTGAAATAGGATAGGCAGTGAGTGGCAATGTAGGATGGAGAAATGCAGCCCGGGTTGGTCAGCATGGGGATGTCAGGAAACATGCGTTGGCCATGTAGGATAGGTTTCTGAAAAACATCGCGGGGTGGTGCGCATTGTAAGGGTTTCGAACAGGCCATTCACTAGTTGGAGTGTGAAAAACATCACAGGAGGCTGCGAATTGGAGGGCCTGAATTCAGATAGGCAGTGAGTGGCAATGTAGGATTGAGAAAACACCAAGGGGTAGTAAGCATGGGGAGGTCAGGAAACATGTGGTGGCAATGTAGGATAGGGTTCTGAAAAATATCGTGGGGTGGTGCGCATTGTAAATGTTTCTAACAGGCCAATCACTAGTAGGAGTGAGAAAAACATCACGGGGTGGTTTGAATCGGAATGTCTGAATTAGATTAGGCAGTGAGTGGTAATGTAGAATGGAGAAATGCAAGATGGCGTGGTGAGCATGGGGAGTTCATGAAACATGCAGTGGCAATGTAGGATAGGTTTCTAAAAAACATCGCATGGTCGTGGGCATTGTAAGGGTTTCTATCAGGCCTTTCACTAGTAGGAGTGATAAAAACGTCACGGGGTGGTTTGCTTCGGAGGGCCTGAAATAGTATAGGCAGTGTGTGGCAATGTAGGATGGAGAAAAGCAACCCGTTTTGGTCAGCATGGGGAGGTCAAGAAACATGCGGTGGCAATGTAGGATAGGTTTCTGAAAAACATCACGGGATGGTGCGCATTGTAAGTGTTTCTAACAGGCCATTCACTATTAGGAGTGAGAAAAACATCACGGGGTGGTTTGAATCAGAGTGTCTGAATTAGAATAGGCAGGGAGAGGCAATGTAAGATGGAGAAAAACACCATGGGGTATTCAGCATTGGGATTTCAGGAAACATGCGGTGGCAAGGTAGGAGAGGTTTCTGAAAAACATCGCGGGGTGGTGCCCATTGTAAGGTTTTCTAACAGGCCATTCACTAGTAGGAGTGAGAAAACATCACGGGGTTAGGGTGAATCGGAGGGGCTGAATTACGATAGGCAGTGAGTGATAATGTAGGTTGGAGAAAAGCACCACGGGGAGGTCATCATGGGGAGGTCAGGAAACATGCGGTGGAAATGTAGGATAGTTTTCTGAAAAACATCGCGTGGTGGTGCACATTTTAAGGGTTTCTAACAGGCCATTCACTAATAGGAGTGAGAAAAACATCACGGGGTGGTGTGAATCGGAGTGTCTGAATTAGATTAGGCAGTGAGTGGTAATGTAGAATGGAGAAAAGCAAGATGGCGTGGTGAGCATTGGGAGTTCAGGAAACATGCAGTGGCAATGTGGGATAGGTTACTGAAAAACATCGCGGGGTGGTTCGCATTGTATGGGTTTCTAACAGGCCTTTCACTAGTAGGAGTGAGAAAAACGTCACGGGGTGGTATGAATCCGAGTGTCTGAATTAGGGTAGGCAGTGAGTGGCAATGTAGGATGGAGAAAACACCAAGTGGTGGTCCGCATGGGGAGGTCAGGAAACATGCAGTGGCATTGTAGGATAGGTTTCTGAAAAACATCGCGTTTTGGTGCGCCTTGAAAGGTTTTCTAAGAGTCAAATCACTAGTAGGAGTGAGAAAAACATCACGGGGTGTTGTGAATCGGAGGGCCTGAATTAGGATAGGCAGTGAGTGGCAATGTAGGATTTAGGAAAGCACCACGGGTTGGTCAGAATGGAGAGGTCAGGAAATATGCGGCAATGAGAATAGGTTTCTGTAAAACATCGTGTGGTGGTGCGCATTGTAAGGGATTTTAACAGGCCATTCACTAGTAGGAGTGAGAAAAAAATCACGGGGTGGTGTGAATCGGAGGGCCAGAATAAGATTAGGCAGTGAGTGGTAATGTAGAATGGAGAAATGCAAGACGGCGTGGTGAGCATGGGGAGTTCAGGAAACATGCAGTGGCAATGTAGGATAGGTTTCTGAAAAACATCGCGGGGTGGTGAGCATTGTAAGGGTTTAAATCAGGCCTTTCACTAGTAGGAGTGAGAAAAACGTCACGGGGTGGTTTGCTTCGGATGGCCTGAATTCGGATAGGCAGTGAGTGGCAGTGGAGTGTGGAGAAAAGCAACACGGCGTGGTGACAATGGGGAGGTCAGGAAACAGGCTGTGGCAATGTAGGATAGGTTTCTGAAAAACATCGCAGAGTGGTGCGCATTGTAAGGGTTTTTAACAGGCCATTCACAAGTCGGAGATAGAAAGACATCAGCGAGTGGTGTGAATCGGATGGCCTGAATTCGGAGAGGCAGTGAGTGGCAATGTAGGATGGAGAAAAGCACCACGGGGTTGTCAGCATGGGGAGGTCTGGAAAAATGCGGCAGCAATGTAGAATAGGTTTCTGAAAAACACCGTGGGGTCGTGTGCATTGTAAGTGTTTCTAACAGGCCATTCACTAGTAGGAGTGAGAAAAACATCACAGTTTGGTGTGAATCGGAGGGCCTGAGTTAGTTTAGGCAGTGAGTGGCAATGTAGCATCTAGCAAACCAAGACGGGGCGGTGAGCATGCGGAGGTCAGGAAACATGCAGTGGCAATGTAGGATAGGTTTCTGAAAAACATCACGGGGTGGTGTGCATTGTAAGGGTTTCTAACAGGCCTTTCACTAGTAGGAGTGATAAAAACATAACGGGGTGGTTTGCTTCGGAGGGCCTGAAATAGGATAGGCAGTGCGTGGCAATGTAGAATGGAGAAAAGCACCCCGGGTTGGTCAGCCTGGTTAGGTCAGGAAACATGCAGTGGCAATGTAGGATAAGTTTCTGAAAAATATCGCGGGGTGGTGCGCATTGTAAGGGTTTCTAACAGGCCATTCACAAATACGAGTGAGAAAAGCATCACGGGGTGGGGTGAATCTGAGGGCCTGAATTACCATAAGCAGTGAGTGGCAATGTAGGATGGAGAAAAGCACCACGGGGTATTCAGCATTGGGATTTCAAATAACATGTGTTGGCAATGTAGGACAGGTTTCTGAAAAACATCGCGGGGAGATGCGCATTGTAAGGTTTTCTAACAGGCCATTCACTAGTAGGAGTGAGAAAAACATCACGGGGTTAGGGTGAATCGGAGGGCCTGAATTACGATAGGCAGTGAGTGATAATGTAGGTTGGAGAAAAGCACCACGGGGAGGTCATCATGGGGAGGTCAGGAAACATGCGGTGGAAATGTAGGATAGTTTTCTGAAAAACATCGCGTGGTGGTGCACATTTTAAGGGTTTCTAACAGGCCATTCACTAATAGGAGTGAGAAAAACATCACGGGGTGGTGTGAATCGGAGTGTCTGAATTAGATTAGGAAGTGAGTGGTAATGTAGAATGGAGAAAAGCAAGATGGCGTGGTGAGCATGGGGAGTTCAGGAAACATGCAGTGGCAATGTAGGATAGGTTTTTGAAAAACATCGCGGGGTGGTTCGCATTGTAAGGGTTTCTAACAGGCCTTTCACTAGTAGGAGTGAGAAAAACGTCACGGGGTGGTATGAATCCGAGTGTCTGAATTAGGATAGGCAGTGAGTGGCAATGTAGGATGGAGAAAAGCACCACAGGATATTCAGCAGGGGGAGGTCAGGAAACATGCGGTGGCAATGTAGGATAGGTTTCTGAAAAACATCGCGTGGTGGTGTGCATTTTAAGGATTTCTAACAGGCCTTTCACTAGTAGAGTGAGAAAAACATTAAGGGGTGGTGTGAATCGGAGGGCCTGAATCAGATTAGGCAGTGAGTGGTAATGTAGAATGGAGAAATGCAAGAAGGCGTGGTGAGGATAGGGAGTTCAGGAAAGATGCAGTGGCAATGTAGTATACAATTCGGAAAAACATCGCGGGGTGGTGGGCATTGTAACGGTTTCTAACAGGCCTTTCACTAATAGGAGTGATAAAAAAGTCACAGGGTGGTTTGTTCGGATGGCCTGAAATAGGATAGGCAGTGAGTGGCAATGTAGGATGGAGAAATGCAGCCCGGGTTGGTCAGCATGGGGATGTCAGGAAACATGCGTTGGCCATGTAGGATAGGTTTCTGAAAAACATCGTGGGGTGGTGCGCATTGTAAGGGTTTCGAACAGGCCATTCACTAGTTGGAGTGTGAAAAACATCACAGGAGGCTGCGAATTGGAGGGCCTGAATTCAGATAGGCAGTGAGTGGCAATGTAGGATTGAGAAAACACCAAGGGGTAGTAAGCATGGGGAGGTCAGGAAACATGTGGTGGCAATGTAGGATAGGTTTCTGAAAAATATCGCGGGGTGGTGCGCATTGTAAATGTTTCTAACAGGCCAATCACTAGTAGGAGTGAGAAAAACATCACGGGGTGGTTTGAATCGGAATGTCTGAATGAGATTAGGCAGTGAGTGGTAATGTAGAATGGAGAAAAGCAAGATGGCGTGGTGAGCATTGGGAGTTCAGGAAACATGCAGTGGCAATGTGGGATAGGTTACTGAAAAACATCGCGGGGTGGTTCGCATTGTAAGGGTTTCTAACAGGCCTTTCACTAGTAGGAGTGAGAAAAACGTCACGGGCTGGTATGAATCCGAGTGTCTGAATTAGGATAGGCAGTGAGTGGCAATGTAGGATGGAGAAAACACCAAGTGGTGGTCCGCATGGGGAGGTCAGGAAACATGCAGTGGCATTGTAGGATAGGTTTCTGAAAAACATCGCGTTTTGGTGCGCCTTGAAAGGTTTTCTAAGAGTCAAATCACTAGTAGGAGTGAGAAAAACATCACGGGGTGTTGTGAATCGGAGGGCCTGAATTAGGATAGGCAGTGAGTGGCAATGTAGGATTTAGGAAAGCACCACGGGTTGGTCAGAATGGAGAGGTCAGGAAATATGCGGCAATGAGAATAGGTTTCTGTAAAACATCGTGTGGTGGTGCGCATTGTAAGGGATTTTAACAGGCCATTCACTAGTAGGAGTGAGAAAAAAATCACGGGGTGGTGTGAATCGGAGGGCCAGAATAAGATTAGGCAGTGAGTGGTAATGTAGAATGGAGAAATGCAAGACGGCGTGGTGAGCATGGGGAGTTCAGGAAACATGCAGTGGCAATGTAGGATAGGTTTCTGAAAAACATCGCGGGGTGGTGTGCATTTTAAGGATTTCTAACAGGCCTTTCACTAGTAGAGTGAGAAAAACATTAAGGGGTGGTGTGAATCGGAGGGCCTGAATCAGATTAGGCAGTGAGTGGTAATGTAGAATGGAGAAATGCAAGAAGGCGTGGTGAGGATAGGGAGTTCAGGAAAGATGCAGTGGCAATGTAGTATACATTTCGGAAAAACATCGCGGGGTGGTGGGCATTGTAACGGTTTCTAACAGGCCTTTCACTAATAGGAGTGATAAAAACGTCACAGGGTGGTTTGTTCGGATGGCCTGAAATAGGATAGGCAGTGAGTGGCAATGTAGGATGGAGAAATGCAGCCCGGGTTGGTCAGCATGGGGATGTCAGGAAACATGCGTTGGCCATGTAGGATAGGTTTCTGAAAAACATCGCGGGGTGGTGCGCATTGTAAGGGTTTCGAACAGGCCATTCACTAGTTGGAGTGTGAAAAACATCACAGGAGGCTGCGAATTGGAGGGCCTGAATTCAGATAGGCAGTGAGTGGCAATGTAGGATTGAGAAAACACCAAGGGGTAGTAAGCATGGGGAGGTCAGGAAACATGTGGTGGCAATGTAGGATAGGGTTCTGAAAAATATCGTGGGGTGGTGCGCATTGTAAATGTTTCTAACAGGCCAATCACTAGTAGGAGTGAGAAAAACATCACGGGGTGGTTTGAATCGGAATGTCTGAATTAGATTAGGCAGTGAGTGGTAATGTAGAATGGAGAAATGCAAGATGGCGTGGTGAGCATGGGGAGTTCATGAAACATGCAGTGGCAATGTAGGATAGGTTTCTAAAAAACATCGCATGGTCGTGGGCATTGTAAGGGTTTCTATCAGGCCTTTCACTAGTAGGAGTGATAAAAACGTCACGGGGTGGTTTGCTTCGGAGGGCCTGAAATAGTATAGGCAGTGTGTGGCAATGTAGGATGGAGAAAAGCAACCCGTTTTGGTCAGCATGGGGAGGTCAAGAAACATGCGGTGGCAATGTAGGATAGGTTTCTGAAAAACATCACGGGATGGTGCGCATTGTAAGTGTTTCTAACAGGCCATTCACTATTAGGAGTGAGAAAAACATCACGGGGTGGTTTGAATCAGAGTGTCTGAATTAGAATAGGCAGGGAGAGGCAATGTAAGATGGAGAAAAACACCATGGGGTATTCAGCATTGGGATTTCAGGAAACATGCGGTGGCAAGGTAGGAGAGGTTTCTGAAAAACATCGCGGGGTGGTGCCCATTGTAAGGTTTTCTAACAGGCCATTCACTAGTAGGAGTGAGAAAACATCACGGGGTTAGGGTGAATCGGAGGGGCTGAATTACGATAGGCAGTGAGTGATAATGTAGGTTGGAGAAAAGCACCACGGGGAGGTCATCATGGGGAGGTCAGGAAACATGCGGTGGAAATGTAGGATAGTTTTCTGAAAAACATCGCGTGGTGGTGCACATTTTAAGGGTTTCTAACAGGCCATTCACTAATAGGAGTGAGAAAAACATCACGGGGTGGTGTGAATCGGAGTGTCTGAATTAGATTAGGCAGTGAGTGGTAATGTAGAATGGAGAAAAGCAAGATGGCGTGGTGAGCATTGGGAGTTCAGGAAACATGCAGTGGCAATGTGGGATAGGTTACTGAAAAACATCGCGGGGTGGTTCGCATTGTATGGGTTTCTAACAGGCCTTTCACTAGTAGGAGTGAGAAAAACGTCACGGGGTGGTATGAATCCGAGTGTCTGAATTAGGGTAGGCAGTGAGTGGCAATGTAGGATGGAGAAAACACCAAGTGGTGGTCCGCATGGGGAGGTCAGGAAACATGCAGTGGCATTGTAGGATAGGTTTCTGAAAAACATCGCGTTTTGGTGCGCCTTGAAAGGTTTTCTAAGAGTCAAATCACTAGTAGGAGTGAGAAAAACATCACGGGGTGTTGTGAATCGGAGGGCCTGAATTAGGATAGGCAGTGAGTGGCAATGTAGGATTTAGGAAAGCACCACGGGTTGGTCAGAATGGAGAGGTCAGGAAATATGCGGCAATGAGAATAGGTTTCTGTAAAACATCGTGTGGTGGTGCGCATTGTAAGGGATTTTAACAGGCCATTCACTAGTAGGAGTGAGAAAAAAATCACGGGGTGGTGTGAATCGGAGGGCCAGAATAAGATTAGGCAGTGAGTGGTAATGTAGAATGGAGAAATGCAAGACGGCGTGGTGAGCATGGGGAGTTCAGGAAACATGCAGTGGCAATGTAGGATAGGTTTCTGAAAAACATCGCGGGGTGGTGAGCATTGTAAGGGTTTAAATCAGGCCTTTCACTAGTAGGAGTGAGAAAAACGTCACGGGGTGGTTTGCTTCGGATGGCCTGAATTCGGATAGGCAGTGAGTGGCAGTGGAGTGTGGAGAAAAGCAACACGGCGTGGTGACAATGGGGAGGTCAGGAAACAGGCTGTGGCAATGTAGGATAGGTTTCTGAAAAACATCGCAGAGTGGTGCGCATTGTAAGGGTTTTTAACAGGCCATTCACAAGTCGGAGATAGAAAGACATCAGCGAGTGGTGTGAATCGGATGGCCTGAATTCGGAGAGGCAGTGAGTGGCAATGTAGGATGGAGAAAAGCACCACGGGGTTGTCAGCATGGGGAGGTCTGGAAAAATGCGGCAGCAATGTAGAATAGGTTTCTGAAAAACACCGTGGGGTCGTGTGCATTGTAAGTGTTTCTAACAGGCCATTCACTAGTAGGAGTGAGAAAAACATCACAGTTTGGTGTGAATCGGAGGGCCTGAGTTAGTTTAGGCAGTGAGTGGCAATGTAGCATCTAGCAAACCAAGACGGGGCGGTGAGCATGCGGAGGTCAGGAAACATGCAGTGGCAATGTAGGATAGGTTTCTGAAAAACATCACGGGGTGGTGTGCATTGTAAGGGTTTCTAACAGGCCTTTCACTAGTAGGAGTGATAAAAACATAACGGGGTGGTTTGCTTCGGAGGGCCTGAAATAGGATAGGCAGTGCGTGGCAATGTAGAATGGAGAAAAGCACCCCGGGTTGGTCAGCCTGGTTAGGTCAGGAAACATGCAGTGGCAATGTAGGATAAGTTTCTGAAAAATATCGCGGGGTGGTGCGCATTGTAAGGGTTTCTAACAGGCCATTCACAAATACGAGTGAGAAAAGCATCACGGGGTGGGGTGAATCTGAGGGCCTGAATTACCATAAGCAGTGAGTGGCAATGTAGGATGGAGAAAAGCACCACGGGGTATTCAGCATTGGGATTTCAAATAACATGTGTTGGCAATGTAGGACAGGTTTCTGAAAAACATCGCGGGGAGATGCGCATTGTAAGGTTTTCTAACAGGCCATTCACTAGTAGGAGTGAGAAAAACATCACGGGGTTAGGGTGAATCGGAGGGCCTGAATTACGATAGGCAGTGAGTGATAATGTAGGTTGGAGAAAAGCACCACGGGGAGGTCATCATGGGGAGGTCAGGAAACATGCGGTGGAAATGTAGGATAGTTTTCTGAAAAACATCGCGTGGTGGTGCACATTTTAAGGGTTTCTAACAGGCCATTCACTAATAGGAGTGAGAAAAACATCACGGGGTGGTGTGAATCGGAGTGTCTGAATTAGATTAGGAAGTGAGTGGTAATGTAGAATGGAGAAAAGCAAGATGGCGTGGTGAGCATGGGGAGTTCAGGAAACAAGCAGTGGCAATGTAGGATAGGTTTTTGAAAAACATCGCGGGGTGGTTCGCATTGTAAGGGTTTCTAACAGGCCTTTCACTAGTAGGAGTGAGAAAAACGTCACGGGGTGGTATGAATCCGAGTGTCTGATTTAGGATAGGCAGTGAGTGGCAATGTAGGATGGAGAAAAGCACCACAGGATATTCAGCAGGGGGAGGTCAGGAAACATGCGGTGGCAATGTAGGATAGGTTTCTGAAAAACATCGCGTGGTGGTGTGCATTTTAAGGATTTCTAACAGGCCTTTCACTAGTAGAGTGAGAAAAACATTAAGGGGTGGTGTGAATCGGAGGGCCTGAATCAGATTAGGCAGTGAGTGGTAATGTAGAATGGAGAAATGCAAGAAGGCGTGGTGAGGATAGGGAGTTCAGGAAAGATGCAGTGGTAATGTAGTATACAATTCGGAAAAACATCGCGGGGTGGTGGGCATTGTAACGGTTTCTAACAGACCTTTCACTAATAGGAGTGATAAAAAAGTCACAGGGTGGTTTGTTCGGATGGCCTGAAATAGGATAGGCAGTGAGTGGCAATGTAGGATGGAGAAATGCAGCCCGGGTTGGTCAGCATGGGGATGTCAGGAAACATGCATTGGCCATGTAGGATAGGTTTCTGAAAAACATCGTGGGGTGGTGCGCATTGTAAGGGTTTCGAACAGGCCATTCACTAGTTGGAGTGTGAAAAACATCACAGGAGGCTGCGAATTGGAGGGCCTGAATTCAGATAGGCAGTGAGTGGCAATGTAGGATTGAGAAAACACCAAGGGGTAGTAAGCATGGGGAGGTCAAGAAACATGTGGTGGCAATGTAGGATAGTTTTCTGAAAAATATCGCGGGGTGGTGCGCATTGTAAATGTTTCTAACAGGCCAATCACTAGTAGGAGTGAGAAAAACATCACGGGGTGGTTTGAATCGGAATGTCTGAATTAGATTAGGCAGTGAGTGGTAATGTAGAATGGAGAAAAGCAAGATGGCGTGGTGAGCATTGGGAGTTCAGGAAACATGCAGTGGCAATGTGGGATAGGTTACTGAAAAACATCGCGGGGTGGTTCGCATTGTAAGGGTTTCTAACAGGCCTTTCACTAGTAGGAGTGAGAAAAACGTCACGGGCTGGTATGAATCCGAGTGTCTGAATTAGGATAGGCAGTGAGTGGCAATGTAGGATGGAGAAAACACCAAGTGGTGGTCCGCATGGGGAGGTCAGGAAACATGCAGTGGCATTGTAGGATAGGTTTCTGAAAAACATCGCGTTTTGGTGCGCCTTGAAAGGTTTTCTAAGAGTCAAATCACTAGTAGGAGTGAGAAAAACATCACGGGGTGTTGTGAATCGGAGGGCCTGAATTAGGATAGGCAGTGAGTGGCAATGTAGGATTTAGGAAAGCACCACGGGTTGGTCAGAATGGAGAGGTCAGGAAATATGCGGCAATGAGAATAGGTTTCTGTAAAACATCCTGTGGTGGTGCGCATTGTAAGGGATTTTAACAGGCCATTCACTAGTAGGAGTGAGAAAAAAATCACGGGGTGGTGTGAATCGGAGGGCCAGAATAAGATTAGGCAGTGAGTGGTAATGTAGAATGGAGAAATGCAAGACGGCGTGGTGAGCATGGGGAGTTCAGGAAACATGCAGTGGCAATGTAGGATAGGTTTCTGAAAAACATCGCGGGGTGGTGAGCATTGTAAGGGTTTAAATCAGGCCTTTCACTAGTAGGAGTGAGAAAAACGTCACGGGGTGGTTTGCTTCGGATGGCCTGAATTCGGATAGGCAGTGAGTGGCAGTGGAGTGTGGAGAAAAGCAACACGGCGTGGTGACAATGGGGAGGTCAGGAAACAGGGTGTGGCAATGTAGGATAGGTTTCTGAAAAACATCGCAGAGTGGTGCGCATTGTAAGGGTTTTTAACAGGCCATTCACAAGTCGGAGAGAGAAAGACATCAGCGAGTGGTGTGAATCGGATGGCCTGAATTCGGAGAGGTAGTGAGTGGCAATGTAGGATGGAGAAAAGCACCACGGGGTTGTCAGCATGGGGAGGTCTGGAAAAATGCGGCAGCAATGTAGAATAGGTTTCTGAAAAACACCGTGGGGTCGTGTGCATTGTAAGTGTTTCTAACAGGCCATTCACTAGTAGGAGTGAGAAAAACATCACAGTTTGGTGTGAATCGGAGGTCCTGAGTTAGTTTAGGCAGTGAGTGGCAATGTAGCATCTAGCAAACCAAGACGGGGCGGTGAGCATGCGGAGGTCAGGAAACATGCAGTGGCAATGTAGGATAGGTTTCTGAAAAACATCACGGGGTGGTGTGCATTGTAAGGGTTTCTAACAGGCCTTTCACTAGTAGGAGTGATAAAAACGTAATGGGGTGGTTTGCTTCAGAGGGCCTGAAATAGGATAGGCAGTGCGTGGCAATGTAGAATGGAGAAAAGCACCCCGGGTTGGTCAGCCTGGTTAGGTCAGGAAACATGCAGTGGCAATGTAGGATAAGTTTCTGAAAAATATCGCGGGGTGGTGCGCATTGTAAGGGTTTCTAACAGGCCATTCACAAATACGAGTGAGAAAAGCATCACGGGGTGGGGTGAATCTGAGGGCCTGAATTACCATAAGCAGTGAGTGGCAATGTAGGATGGAGAAAAGCACCACGGGGTATTCAGCATTGGGATTTCAAATAACATGTGTTGGCAATGTAGGACAGGTTTCTGAAAAACATCGCGGGGAGATGCGCATTGTAAGGTTTTCTAACAGGCCATTCACTAGTAGGAGTGAGAAAAACATCACGGGGTTAGGGTGAATCGGAGGGCCTGAATTACGATAGGCAGTGAGTGATAATGTAGGTTGGAGAAAAGCACCACGGGGAGGTCATCATGGGGAGGTCAGGAAACATGCGGTGGAAATGTAGGATAGTTTTCTGAAAAACATCGCGTGGTGGTGCACATTTTAAGGGTTTCTAACAGGCCATTCACTAATAGGAGTGAGAAAAACATCACGGGGTGGTGTGAATCGGAGTGTCTGAATTAGATTAGGAAGTGAGTGGTAATGTAGAATGGAGAAAAGCAAGATGGCGTGGTGAGGATGGGGAGTTCAGGAAACATGCAGTGGCAATGTAGGATAGGTTTTTGAAAAACATCGCGGGGTGGTTCGCATTGTAAGGGTTTCTAACAGGCCTTTCACTAGTAGGAGTGAGAAAAACGTCACGGGGTGGTATGAATCCGAGTGTCTGAATTAGGATAGGCAGTGAGTGGCAATGTAGGATGGAGAAAAGCACCACAGGATATTCAGCAGGGGGAGGTCAGGAAACATGCGGTGGCAATGTAGGATAGGTTTCTGAAAAACATCGCGTGGTGGTGTGCATTTTAAGGATTTCTAACAGGCCTTTCACTAGTAGAGTGAGAAAAACATTAAGGGGTGGTGTGAATCGGAGGGCCTGAATCAGATTAGGCAGTGAGTGGTAATGTAGAATGGAGAAATGCAAGAAGGCGTGGTGAGGATAGGGAGTTCAGGAAAGATGCAGTGGCAATGTAGTATACAATTCGGAAAAACATCGCGGGGTGGTGGGCATTGTAACGGTTTCTAACAGGCCTTTCACTAATAGGAGTGATAAAAAAGTCACAGGGTGGTTTGTTCAGATGGCCTGAAATAGGATAGGCAGTGAGTGGCAATGTAGGATGGAGAAATGCAGCCCGGGT
The DNA here is from genome assembly GCF_034190915.1 of Cavia porcellus. NCBI lineage: Eukaryota > Metazoa > Chordata > Mammalia > Rodentia > Caviidae > Cavia > Cavia porcellus. Next base: position 9,892,002 of record NW_026947518.1, read on the forward strand.
TGGTCAGCATGGGGATGTCAGGAAACATGCGTTGGCCATGTAGGATAGGTTTCTGAAAAACATCGTGGGGTGGTGCGCATTGTAAAGGTTTCGAACAGGCCATTCACTAGTTGGAGTGTGAAAAACATCACAGGAGGCTGCGAATTGGAGGGCCTGAATTCAGATAGGCAGTGAGTGGCAATGTAGGATTGAGAAAACACCAAGGGGTAGTAAGCATGGGGAGGTCAGGAAATATGTGGTGGCAATGTAGGATAGGTTTCTGAAAAATATCGCGGGGTGGTGCGCATTGTAAATGTTTCTAACAGGCCAATCACTAGTAGGAGTGAGAAAAACATCACGGGGTGGTTTGAATCGGAATGTCTGAATTAGATTAGGCAGTGAGTGGTAATGTAGAATGGAGAAATGCAAGATGGCGTGGTGAGCATGGGGAGTTCATGAAACATGCAGTGGCAATGTAGGATAGGTTTCTAAAAAACATCGCATGGTCGTGGGCATTGTAAGGGTTTCTATCAGGCCTTTCACTAGTAGGAGTGATAAAAACGTCACGGGGTGGTTTGCTTCGGAGGGCCTGAAATAGTATAGGCAGTGTGTGGCAATGTAGGATGGAGAAAAGCAACCCGTTTTGGTCAGCATGGGGAGGTCAAGAAACATGCGGTGGCAATGTAGGATAGGTTTCTGAAAAACATCGCGGGATGGTGCGCATTGTAAGTGTTTCTAACAGGCCATTCACTATTAGGAGTGAGAAAAACATCACGGGGTGGTTTGAATCGGAGTGTCTGAATTAGAATAGGCAGGGAGAGGCAATGTAAGATGGAGAAAAACACCATGGGGTATTCAGCATTGGGATTTCAGGAAACATGCGGTGGCAAGGTAGGAGAGGTTTCTGAAAAACATCGCGGGGTGGTGCCCATTGTAAGGTTTTCTAACAGGCCATTCACTAGTAGGAGTGAGAAAACATCACGGGGTTAGGGTGAATCGGAGGGGCTGAATTACGATAGGCAGTGAGTGATAATGTAGGTTGGAGAAAAGCACCACGGGGAGGTCATCATGGGGAGGTCAGGAAACATGCGGTGGAAATGTAGGATAGTTTTCTGAAAAACATCAGGGTGTGGTGTGCATTGTAAGGGTTTCTAACAGGCCTTTCACTAGTAGGAGTGATAAAAACGTAACGGGGTGGTTTGCTTCGGAGGGCCTGAAATAGGATAGGCAGTGCGTGGCAATGTAGAATGGAGAAAAGCACCCCGGGTTGGTCAGCCTGGTTAGGTCAGGAAACATGCAGTGGCAATGTAGGATAAGTTTCTGAAAAATATCGCGGGGTGGTGCGCATTGTAAGGGTTTCTAACAGGCCATTCACAAATACGAGTGAGAAAAGCATCACGGGGTGGGGTGAATCTGAGGGCCTGAATTACCATAAGCAGTGAGTGGCAATGTAGGATGGAGAAAAGCACCACGGGGTATTCAGCATTGGGATTTCAAATAACATGTGTTGGCAATGTAGGACAGGTTTCTGAAAAACATCGCGGGGAGATGCGCATTGTAAGGTTTTCTAACAGGCCATTCACTAGTAGGAGTGAGAAAAACATCACGGGGTTAGGGTGAATCGGAGGGCCTGAATTACGATAGGCAGTGAGTGATAATGTAGGTTGGAGAAAAGCACCACGGGGAGGTCATCATGGGGAGGTCAGGAAACATGCGGTGGAAATGTAGGATAGTTTTCTGAAAACATCGCGTGGTGGTGCACATTTTAAGGGTTTCTAACAGGCCATTCACTAATAGGAGTGAGAAAAACATCACGGGGTGGTGTGAATCGGAGTGTCTGAATTAGATTAGGAAGTGAGTGGTAATGTAGAATGGAGAAAAGCAAGATGGCGTGGTGAGGATGGGGAGTTCAGGAAACATGCAGTGGCAATGTAGGATAGGTTTTTGAAAAACATCGCGGGGTGGTTCGCATTGTAAGGGTTTCTAACAGGCCTTTCACTAGTAGGAGTGAGAAAAACGTCACGGGGTGGTATGAATCCGAGTGTCTGAATTAGGATAGGCAGTGAGTGGCAATGTAGGATGGAGAAAACACCAAGTGGTGGTCCGCATGGGGAGGTCAGGAAACATGCAGTGGCATTGTAGGATAGGTTTCTGAAAAACATCGCGTTTTGGTGCGCCTTGAAAGGTTTTCTAAGAGTCAAATCACTAGTAGGAGTGAGAAAAACATCACGGGGTGTTGTGAATCGGAGGGCCTGAATTAGGATAGGCAGTGAGCGGCAATGTAGGATTTAGGAAAGCACCACGGGTTGGTCAGAATGGAGAGGTCAGGAAATATGCGGCAATGAGAATAGGTTTCTGTAAAACATCGTGTGGTGGTGCGCATTGTAAGGGATTTTAACAGGCCATTCACTAGTAGGAGTGAGAAAAAAATCACGGGGTGGTGTGAATCGGAGGGCCAGAATAAGATTAGGCAGTGAGTGGTAATGTAGAATGGAGAAATGCAAGACGGCGTGGTGAGCATGGGGAGTTCAGGAAACATGCAGTGGCAATGTAGGATAGGTTTCTGAAAAACATCGCGGGGTGGTGAGCATTGTAAGGGTTTAAATCAGGCCTTTCACTAGTAGGAGTGAGAAAAACGTCACGGGGTGGTTTGCTTCGGATGGCCTGAATTCGGATAGGCAGTGATTGGCAGTGGAGTGTGGAGAAAAGCAACACGGCGTGGTGACAATGGGGAGGTCAGGAAACAGGCTGTGGCAATGTAGGATAGGTTTCTGAAAAACATCGCAGAGTGGTGCGCATTGTAAGGGTTTTTAACAGGCCATTCACAAGTCGGAGAGAGAAAGACATCAGCGAGTGGTGTGAATCGGATGGCCTGAATTCGGAGAGGCAGTGAGTGGCAATGTAGGATGGAGGAAAGCACCACGGGGTGGTCAGAAAGGGGAGGTGTGCAAAAATGCAGTGGCAATGCTGGATAGGTTTCTGAAAAACATCGCGGAGTTGTGCGCATTGTAAGGGATTCGTCAAGGCAATTCACAAGTAGGATTGAGAAAAACATCACGGGGTGGTGTGATTCGGAAGGCCAGAATTAGGATAGGTAGTGAGTGACATTGTAGGATGGAGAAAAGCACCACGGGGTGGTCAGCATGGGGAGGGCAGGAAACATGCGGTGGCAATGTAGGATAGGTTTCTGAAAAACATCGTGGGGTGGTTTGCATTGTAAGGGTTTCTAACATGATATTCACTAGTAGGAGTTAGAAAAACATCACGGGGTGGTGTGAATCGGAGGGCCTGATGTACGATAGGCATTGAGTGGCCATGTAGGACAGAGAAAATCACCATGGGGTGGTCAGGATGATGAGGTCAGGAAACATGTTTGGCAATGTAGGAAAAGTTTCTGAAAAACATTGCGGGGTGATGCGCATGGTAAGGGTTTCTAACAGGCCATTCACTAGTAGGAGTGAGAAAAACATCATGGGGTGGGGTGAATCGAAGGGCCTGAATTACGATAGGCAGTGAGTGGCAATGTAGGATGGAGAAAACACAAAGGGGTGGTCAGAATGGGGAGGTCAGGAAACATGCGGTGGTAATGTAGGATAGGTTTCTGAAACACATCGCAGAGTGGTGCGCATTGTAAGGGTTGCTAAAAGGCCATTCACTGGTAGGATAGAGAAAAAGTTCCCAGGGTGGTATCAATCGGAGGGCCTGTATTAGGATACGCAGTGAGTGGCAATGTAGTTTGGAGAAAAGCTCCATGGGGTGGTCAGCATGGGGAGGTCAGGAAACATGCGGTAGCAATGTAGCATGTGTTTCTGAAAAACATTGCGTGGTGGTGCGCGTTGTAAGGGTTTCAAACAGGCCATTCACTAGTAGGAGTGAGAAAATCATCGCGGAGTGGTGTGTAACCTTGGGCCTGAATTAGGATAGGCAGTGAGTGGCAATGTAGGATACAGAAAAGCACCACGGGGTGGTCAGCATGGGTAGGTCAGGAAATATGCGGTGGCAATGTAGGATATGTTCCTGTAAAAAATCGCGGGGTGTTGCGCATTGTAAGGTTTTCTTATAGGTCATTCACCAGTAGGAGTGAGAAAAACATGACTGGGTGGTGTGAATCGGAGGGCCTGAGTTAGATTAGGCAGTGAGTGGCAATGTAAGATCTAGCAAAGCAAGAGGGGGCGGTGAGCATTGGGAGGTCAGGAAACATGCAGTGGCAATGTAAGATAGCTTTCTGAAAAACATCGCGGGGTGGTGCGAATTGTGAGGGTTTGGAACAGACAATTCACTAGTAGGAGTGAGAAAAACATCACGGGGTGGTATGAATCGGAGGGCCTGAATTAGGATAGGCAGTGTGTGGCAATGTGGGATAGAGAAAAGCACCACAGGTGGTCAGCATGGGGAGGTCGGGAAACATGAGGTCGCAATGTAGGATAGGTTTCTGAAAAATATCTCGAGGTGGTGCGCATTGTAAGGGTTTCTAACAGACCCTTCACTAGTAGGAGTGTGAAAAGCATCACAGGAGAATGTGAATTGGAGGGCCTGAATTCGGATAGGCAGTGAGTGGCAATGTAGGACGGAGAAAACAACAAGTGGTGGTCAGCATTGGGAGGTCAGGAAACATGCGGTGGCAATGTAGGATAGGTTTCTTAAAAATATCGCGGGGTGGTGTGCATTGTGAGGGTTTCTAACAGGCCATTCACTAGTTGGAGTGTGAAAAACATCAGAGGAGGCTGTGAATTGGAGGGCCTGAATTCGAATAGGCAGTGAGTGGCAATGTAGGATGGAGAAAACACCAAGGGGTGGTAATCATGGGGAGGTCAGGAAACATGCGGTGGCAATGTAGGACAGGTTTCTGAAAAACATCGCGGGGTGGGGCGCATTGAAAGGGTTTCTAGCAGGCCATTCACTAGTAGGAGTGAGAAAAACATCACGGGGTGGTGCGAATCGTAGGGCCTGAATTAGGTTAGACAGTGAGTGGCAATGTAGGATGGAGAAAAGCACCATGGGGTGCTCAACAAGGGGAGCTCAGGAAACATGCGGTGGCAATGTAGGATAGGTTTCTGAAAAAAAACGCGGGTTGGTGCGCATTTTAAGGGTTTCTAACAGGCCATTCACTAGTAGGAGTTAGAAAAACATCACGGGGTGGTGTGAATTGGAGGGCCTGAATTAACATAGGCAGTGAGTGGCAATGTAGGATGGAGAAAAGCACCACGGGGTTGTCAGCATGGGGAGGTCAGGAAAAATGCGGCAGCAATGTAGAATAGGTTTCTGAAAAACATCGTGGGGTGGTGCGCATTGTAAGTGTTTCTAACAGGCCATTCACTAGTAGGAGTGAGAAAAACATCACGGGGTGGTGTGAATCGGAGGTCCTGAATTAGATTAGGCAGTGAGTGGCAATGTAGGATGTAGCAAAGCAAGACAGGGCGGTGAGCTTGGGGAGGTCAGGAAACATGCAGTGCCAATGTAGGATAGGTTTCTGAAAAACTTCGTGGAGTGGTGTGCATTGTAAGGGTTTCTAACAGGCCATTCACTAGTAGGAGTGAGAAAAACATCACGGGTGGAGTGAATCAGAGGGCCTGAATTAGCATAGGCAGTGAGTGGCAATGTAGGATGGAGAAAAGCACCACGCGGTGGTCCGCATTGGGAGGTGAGGAAAAATGCGGTGTCAATGCAAGATAGTTTTCTGAAAAACATCGCGGGGTGGTGTGCATTTCAAGGATTTCTAACAGGCAATTCACTAGTAGGAGTGAGAAAAACATCACGGGGTGGTGTGAATCGGAGGGTCTGACTTACGATAGGCATTGAGTGACAATGTAGGATGGAGAAAAGCACCACGGGGTGGTCAGCATGGGGAGGTCAGGAAACATGCGGTGGCAATGTAGGATAGGTTTCTGAAAAACATCGCGGGGTGGTGCGCATTGTAAGTGTTTGAAACAGGCCATTCACTAGTAGGAGTTAGATAAACATCACGGGTTGGTGTGAATCGGAGGGCCTGAATTAACATAGGCAGTGCGTTGCAATGTAGGATGGAGAAAAGCACCACGGGGTTGTCAGCATGGGGAGGTCTGGAAAAATGCGGCAGCAATGTAGAATAGGTTTCTGAAAAACACCGTGGGGTGGTGTGCATTGTAAGTGTTTCTAACAGGCCATTCACTAGTAGGAGTGAGAAAAACATCACAGTTTGTTGTGAATCGGATGGCCTGAGTTAGTTTAGGCAGTGAGTGGCAATGTAGCATCTAGCAAACCAAGACGGGGCGGTGACCATGCGGAGGTCAGGAAACATGCAGTGGCAATGTAGGATAGGTTTCTGAAAAACATCACGGTGTGGTGTGCATTGTAAGGGTTTCTAACAGGCCTTTCACTAGTAGGAGTGATAAAAACGTAACGGGGTGGTTTGCTTCAGAGGGCCTGAAATAGGATAGGCAGTGCGTGGCAATGTAGAATGGAGAAAAGCACCCCGGGTTGGTCAGCCTGGTTAGGTCAGGAAACATGCAGTGGCAATGTAGGATAAGTTTCTGAAAAATATCGCGGGGTGGTGCGCATTGTAAGGGTTTCTAACAGGCCATTCACAAATACGAGTGAGAAAAGCATCACGGGGTGGGGTGAATCTGAGGGCCTGAATTACCATAAGCAGTGAGTGGCAATGTAGGATGGAGAAAAGCACCACGGGGTATTCAGCATTGGGATTTCAAATAACATGTGTTGGCAATGTAGGACAGGTTTCTGAAAAACATCGCGGGGAGATGCGCATTGTAAGGTTTTCTAACAGGCCATTCACTAGTAGGAGTGAGAAAAACATCACGGGGTTAGGGTGAATCGGAGGGCCTGAATTACGATAGGCAGTGAGTGATAATGTAGGTTGGAGAAAAGCACCACGGGGAGGTCATCATGGGGAGGTCAGGAAACATGCGGTGGAAATGTAGGATAGTTTTCTGAAAACATCGCGTGGTGGTGCACATTTTAAGGGTTTCTAACAGGCCATTCACTAATAGGAGTGAGAAAAACATCACGGGGTGGTGTGAATCGGAGTGTCTGAATTAGATTAGGAAGTGAGTGGTAATGTAGAATGGAGAAAAGCAAGATGGCGTGGTGAGGATGGGGAGTTCAGGAAACATGCAGTGGCAATGTAGGATAGGTTTTTGAAAAATATCGCGGGGTGGTTCGCATTGTAAGGGTTTCTAACAGGCCTTTCACTAGTAGGAGTGAGAAAAACGTCACGGGGTGGTATGAATCCGAGTGTCTGAATTAGGATAGGCAGTGAGTGGCAATGTAGGATGGAGAAAACACCAAGTGGTGGTCCGCATGGGGAGGTCAGGAAACATGCAGTGGCATTGTAGGATAGGTTTCTGAAAAACATCGCGTTTTGGTGCGCCTTGAAAGGTTTTCTAAGAGTCAAATCACTAGTAGGAGTGAGAAAAACATCACGGGGTGTTGTGAATCGGAGGGCCTGAATTAGGATAGGCAGTGAGCGGCAATGTAGGATTTAGGAAAGCACCACGGGTTGGTCAGAATGGAGAGGTCAGGAAATATGCGGCAATGAGAATAGGTTTCTGTAAAACATCGTGTGGTGGTGCGCATTGTAAGGGATTTTAACAGGCCATTCACTAGTAGGAGTGAGAAAAAAATCACGGGGTGGTGTGAATCGGAGGGCCAGAATAAGATTAGGCAGTGAGTGGTAATGTAGAATGGAGAAATGCAAGACGGCGTGGTGAGCATGGGGAGTTCAGGAAACATGCAGTGGCAATGTAGGATAGGTTTCTGAAAAACATCGCGGGGTGGTGAGCATTGTAAGGGTTTAAATCAGGCCTTTCACTAGTAGGAGTGAGAAAAACGTCACGGGGTGGTTTGCTTCGGATGGCCTGAATTCGGATAGGCAGTGATTGGCAGTGGAGTGTGGAGAAAAGCAACACGGCGTGGTGACAATGGGGAGGTCAGGAAACAGGCTGTGGCAATGTAGGATAGGTTTCTGAAAAACATCGCAGAGTGGTGCGCATTGTAAGGGTTTTTAACAGGCCATTCACAAATCGGAGAGAGAAAGACATCAGCGAGTGGTGTGAATCGGATGGCCTGAATTCGGAGAGGCAGTGAGTGGCAATGTAGGATGGAGAAAAGCACCACGGGGTGGTCAGAAAGGGGAGGTGTGCAAAAATGCAGTGGCAATGCTGGATAGGTTTCTGAAAAACATCGCGGAGTTGTGCGCATTGTAAGGGATTCGTCAAGGCAATTCACAAGTAGGATTGAGAAAAACATCACGGGGTGGTGTGATTCGGAAGGCCAGAATTAGGATAGGTAGTGAGTGACATTGTAGGATGGAGAAAAGCACCACGGGGTGGTCAGCATGGGGAGGGCAGGAAACATGCGGTGGCAATGTAGGATAGGTTTCTGAAAAACATCGTGGGGTGGTTTGCATTGTAAGGGTTTCTAACATGATATTCACTAGTAGGAGTTAGAAAAACATCACGGGGTGGTGTGAATCGGAGGGCCTGATGTACGATAGGCATTGAGTGGCCATGTAGGACAGAGAAAATCACCATGGGGTGGTCAGGATGATGAGGTCAGGAAACATGTTTGGCAATGTAGGAAAAGTTTCTGAAAAACATTGCGGGGTGGTGCGCATGGTAAGGGTTTCTAACAGGCCATTCACTAGTAGGAGTGAGAAAAACATCATGGGGTGGGGTGAATCGAAGGGCCTGAATTACGATAGGCAGTGAGTGGCAATGTAGGATGGAGAAAACACAAAGGGGTGGTCAGAATGGGGAGGTCAGGAAACATGCGGTGGTAATGTAGGATAGGTTTCTGAAACACATCGCAGAGTGGTGCGCATTGTAAGGGTTGCTAAAAGGCCATTCACTGGTAGGATAGAGAAAAAGTTCCCAGGGTGGTATCAATCGGAGGGCCTGTATTAGGATAGGCAGTGAGTGGCAATGTAGTTTGGAGAAAAGCTCCATGGGGTGGTCAGCATGGGGAGGTCAGGAAACATGCGGTAGCAATGTAGCATGTGTTTCTGAAAAACATTGCGTGGTGGTGCGCATTGTAAGGGTTTCAAACAGGCCATTCACTAGTAGGAGTGAGAAAATCATCGCGGAGTGGTGTGTAACCTTGGGCCTGAATTAGGATAGGCAGTGAGTGGCAATGTAGGATACAGAAAAGCACCACGGGGTGGTCAGCATGGGTAGGTCAGGAAATATGCGGTGGCAATGTAGGATATGTTCCTGTAAAAAATCGCGGGGTGTTGCGCATTGTAAGGTTTTCTTATAGGTCATTCACCAGTAGGAGTGAGAAAAACATGACTGGGTGGTGTGAATCGGAGGGCCTGAGTTAGATTAGGCAGTGAGTGGCAATGTAAGATCTAGCAAAGCAAGAGGGGGCGGTGAGCATTGGGAGGTCAGGAAACATGCAGTGGCAATGTAGGATAGCTTTCTGAAAAACATCGCGGGGTGGTGCGAATTGTGAGGGTTTGGAACAGACAATTCACTAGTAGGAGTGAGAAAAACATCACGGGGTGGTATGAATCGGAGGGCCTGAATTAGGATAGGCAGTGTGTGGCAATGTGGGATAGAGAAAAGCACCACAGGTGGTCAGCATGGGGAGGTCAGGAAACATGAGGTCGCAATGTAGGATAGGTTTCTGAAAAATATCTCGAGGTGGTGCGCATTGTAAGGGTTTCTAACAGACCCTTCACTAGTAGGAGTGTGAAAAGCATCACAGGAGAATGTGAATTGGAGGGCCTGAATTCGGATAGGCAGTGAGTGGCAATGTAGGACGGAGAAAACAACAAGTGGTGGTCAGCATTGGGAGGTCAGGAAACATGCGGTGGCAATGTAGGATAGGTTTCTTAAAAATATCGCAGGGTGGTGCGCATTGTGAGGGTTTCTAACAGGCCATTCACTAGTTGGAGTGTGAAAAACATCAGAGGAGGCTGTGAATTGGAGGGCCTGAATTCGAATAGGCAGTGAGTGGCAATGTAGGATGGAGAAAACACCAAGGGGTGGTAATCATGGGGAGGTCAGGAAACATGCGGTGGCAATGTAGGATAGGTTTCTGAAAAACATCGCGGGGTGGGGCGCATTGAAAGGGTTTCTAGCAGGCCATTCACTAGTAGGAGTGAGAAAATCATCACGGGGTGGTGCGAATCGTAGGGCCTGAATTAGGTTAGACAGTGAGTGGCAATGTAGGATGGAGAAAAGCACCACGGGGTGCTCAACAAGGGGAGCTCAGGAAACATGCGGTGGCAATGTAGGATAGGTTTCTGAAAAAAAACGCGGGTTGGTGCGCATTTTAAGGGTTTCTAACAGGCCATTCACTAGTAGGAGTTAGAAAAACATCACGGGGTGGTGTGAATCGGAGGGCCTGAATTAACATAGGCAGTGAGTGGCAATGTAGGATGGAGAAAAGCACCACGGGGTTGTCAGCATGGGGAGGTCAGGAAAAATGCGGCAGCAATGTAGAATAGGTTTCTGAAAAACATCGTGGGGTGGTGCGCATTGTAAGTGTTTCTAACAGGCCATTCACTAGTAGGAGTGAGAAAAACATCACGGGGTGGTGTGAATCGGAGGGCCTGAATTAGATTAGGCAGTGAGTGGCAATGTAGGATGTAGCAAAGCAAGACAGGGCGGTGAGCTTGGGGAGGTCAGGAAACATGCAGTGCCAATGTAGGATAGGTTTCTGAAAAACATCGTGGAGTGGTGTGCATTGTAAGGGTTTCTAACAGGCCATTCACTAGTAGGAGTGAGAAAAACATCACGGGTGGAGTGAATCAGAGGGCCTGAATTAGCATAGGCAGTGAGTGGCAATGTAGGATGGAGAAAAGCACCACGGGGTGGTCCGCATTGGGAGGTGAGGAAAAATGCGGTGTCAATGCAGGATAGTTTTCTGAAAAACATCGCGGGGTGGTGTGCATTTCAAGGATTTCTAACAGGCAATTCACTAGTAGGAGTGAGAAAAACATCACGGGGTGGTGTGAATCGGAGGGTCTGACTTACGATAGGCATTGAGTGACAATGTAGGATGGAGAAAAGCACCACGGGGTGGTCAGCATGGGGAGGTCAGGAAACATGAGGTGGCAATGTAGGATAGGTTTCTGAAAAACATCCCGGGGTGGTGCGCATTGTAAAGTTTTCTAACAGGCCATTCACTAGTAGGAATGATAAAAACATCACAGGGTGGTGTGAATCGGAGTGTCTGAATTAGATTAGGCAGTGAGTGGCAATGTAGCATGGAGAAAAGCACCACGGGGTGCTCAACATGTGGAGGTCAGGAAACATGCGGTGGCAATGTAGGATAGGTTTCTGAAAAACATCGCGGGGTGGTGCGCATTGTAAGTGTTTGAAACAGGCCATTCACTAGTAGGAGTTAGATAAACATCACGGGTTGGTGTGAATCGGAGGGCCTGAATTAACATAGGCAGTGCGTTGCAATGTAGGATGGAGAAAAGCACCACGGGGTTGTCAGCATGGGGAGGTCTGGAAAAATGCGGCAGCAATGTAGAATAGGTTTCTGAAAAACACCGTGGGGTGGTGTGCATTGTAAGTGTTTCTAACAGGCCATTCACTAGTAGGAGTGAGAAAAACATCACAGTTTGTTGTGAATCGGATGGCCTGAGTTAGTTTAGGCAGTGAGTGGCAATGTAGCATCTAGCAAACCAAGACGGGGCGGTGAGCATGCGGAGGTCATGAAACATGCAGTGGCAATTTAGGATAGGTTTCTGAAAAACATCACGGGGTGGTGTGCATTGTAAGGGTTTCTAACAGGCCTTTCACTAGTAGGAGTGATAAAAACATAACGGGGTGGTTTATTTTGGAGGGCCTGAAATAGGATAGGCAGAGCGTGGCAATGTAGAATGGAGAAAAGCACCCCGGGTTGGTCAGCCTGGTTAGGTCAGGAAACATGCAGTGGCAATGTAGGATAAGTTTCTGAAAAATATCGCGGGGTGGTGCGCATTGTAAGGGTTTCTAACAGGCCATTCACAAATACGAGTGAGAAAAGCATCACGGGGTGGGGTGAATCTGAGGGCCTGAATTACCATAAGCAGTGAGTGGCAATGTAGGATGGAGAAAAGCACCACGGGGTATTCAGCATTGGGATTTCAAATAACATGTGTTGGCAATGTAGGACAGGTTTCTGAAAAACATCGCGGGGAGATGCGCATTGTAAGGTTTTCTAACAGGCCATTCACTAGTAGGAGTGAGAAAAACATCACGGGGTTAGGGTGAATCGGAGGGCCTGAATTACGATAGGCAGTGAGTGATAATGTAGGTTGGAGAAAAGCACCACGGGGAGGTCATCATGGGGAGGTCAGGAAACATGCGGTGGAAATGTAGGATAGTTTTCTGAAAACATCGCGTGGTGTTGCACATTTTAAGGGTTTCTAACAGGCCATTCACTAATAGGAGTGAGAAAAACATCACGGAGTGGTGTGAATCGGAGTGTCTGAATTAGATTAGGCAGTGAGTGGTAATGTAGAATGGAGAAAAGTAAGATGGCGTGGTGAGGATGGGGAGTTCAGGAAACATGCAGTGGCAATGTAGGATAGGTTTTTGAAAAACATCGCGGGGTGGTTCGCATTGTAAGGGTTTCTAACAGGCCTTTCACTAGTAGGAGTGAGAAAAACGTCACGGGGTGGTATGAATCCGAGTGTCTGAATTAGGATGGGCAGTGAGTGGCAATGTAGGATGGAGAAAACACCAAGTGGTGGTCCGCATGGGGAGGTCAGGAAACATGCAGTGGCATTGTAGGATAGGTTTCTGAAAAACATCGCGTTTTGGTGCGCCTTGAAAGGTTTTCTAAGAGTCAAATCACTAGTAGGAGTGAGAAAAACATCACGGGGTGTTGTGAATCGGAGGGCCTGAATTAGGATAGGCAGTGAGCGGCAATGTAGGATTTAGGAAAGCACCACGGGTTGGTCAGAATGGAGAGGTCAGGAAATATGCGGCAATGAGAATAGGTTTCTGTAAAACATCGTGTGGTGGTGCGCATTGTAAGGGATTTTAACAGGCCATTCACTAGTAGGGGTGAGAAAAAAATCACGGGGCGGTGTGAATCGGAGGGCCAGAATAAGATTAGGCAGTGAGTGGTAATGTAGAATGGAGAAATGCAAGACGGCGTGGTGAGCATGGGGAGTTCAGGAAACATGCAGTGGCAATGTAGGATAGGTTTCTGAAAAACATCGCGGGGTGGTGAGCATTGTAAGGATTTAAATCAGGCCTTTCACTAGTAGGAGTGAGAAAAACGTCACGGGGTGGTTTGCTTCGGATGGCCTGAATTCGGATAGGCAGTGAGTGGCAGTGGAGTGTGGAGAAAAGCAACACGGCGTGGTGACAATGGGGAGGTCAGGAAACAGGCTGTGGCAATGTAGGATAGGTTTCTGAAAAACATCGCAGAGTGGTGCGCATTGTAAGGGTTTTTAACAGGCCATTCACAAGTCGGAGAGAGAAAGACATCAGCGAGTGGTGTGAATCGGATGGCCTGAATTCGGAGAGGCAGTGAGTGGCAATGTAGGATGGAGAAAAGCACCACGGGGTGGTCAGAAAGGGGAGGTGTGCAAAAATGCAGTGGCAATGCTGGATAGGTTTCTGAAAAACATCGCGGAGTTGTGCGCATTGTAAGGGATTCGTCAAGGCAATTCACAAGTAGGATTGAGAAAAACATCACGGGGTGGTGTGATTCGGAAGGCCAGAATTAGGATAGGTAGTGAGTGACATTGTAGGATGGAGAAAAGCACCACGGGGTGGTCAGCATGGGGAGGGCAGGAAACATGCGGTGGCAATGTAGGATAGGTTTCTGAAAAACATCGTGGGGTGGTTTGCATTGTAAGGGTTTCTAACATGATATTCACTAGTAGGAGTTAGAAAAACATCACGGGGTGGTGTGAATCGGAGGGCCTGATGTACGATAGGCATTGAGTGGCCATGTAGGACAGAGAAAATCACCATGGGGTGGTCAGGATGATGAGGTCAGGAAACATGTTTGGCAATGTAGGAAAAGTTTCTGAAAAACATTGCGGGGTGGTGCGCATGGTAAGGGTTTCTAACAGGCCATTCACTAGTAGGAGTGAGAAAAACATCATGGGGTGGGGTGAATCGAAGGGCCTGAATTACGATAGGCAGTGAGTGGCAATGTAGGATGGAGAAAACACAAAGGGGTGGTCAGAATGGGGAGGTCAGGAAACATGCGGTGGTAATGTAGGATAGGTTTCTGAAACACATCGCAGAGTGGTGCGCATTGTAAGGGTTGCTAAAAGGCCATTCACTGGTAGGATAGAGAAAAAGTTCCCAGGGTGGTATCAATCGGAGGGCCTGTATTAGGATAGGCAGTGAGTGGCAATGTAGTTTGGAGAAAAGCTCCATGGGGTGGTCAGCATGGGGAGGTCAGGAAACATGCGGTAGCAATGTAGCATGTGTTTCTGAAAAACATTGCGTGGTGGTGCGCGTTGTAAGGGTTTCAAACAGGCCATTCACTAGTAGGAGTGAGAAAATCATCGCGGAGTGGTGTGTAACCTTGGGCCTGAATTAGGATAGGCAGTGAGTGGCAATGTAGGATACAGAAAAGCACCACGGGGTGGTCAGCATGGGTAGGTCAGGAAATATGCGGTGGCAATGTAGGATATGTTCCTGTAAAAAATCGCGGGGTGTTGCGCATTGTAAGGTTTTCTTATAGGTCATTCACCAGTAGGAGTGAGAAAAACATGACTGGGTGGTGTGAATCGGAGGGCCTGAGTTAGATTAGGCAGTGAGTGGCAATGTAAGATCTAGCAAAGCAAGAGAGGGCGGTGAGCATTGGGAGGTCAGGAAACATGCAGTGGCAATGTAGGATAGCTTTCTGAAAAACATCGCGGGTTGGTGCGAATTGTGAGGGTTTGGAACAGACAATTCACTAGTAGGAGTGAGAAAAACATCACGGGGTGGTATGAATCGGAGGGCCTGAATTAGGATAGGCAGTGTGTGGCAATGTGGGATAGAGAAAAGCACCACAGGTGGTCAGCATGGGGAGGTCGGGAAACATGAGGTCGCAATGTAGGATAGGTTTCTGAAAAATATTTCGAGGTGGTGCGCATTGTAAGGGTTTCTAACAGACCCTTCACTAGTAGGAGTGTGAAAAGCATCACAGGAGAATGTGAATTGGAGGGCCTGAATTCGGATAGGCAGTGAGTGGCAATGTAGGACGGAGAAAACAACAAGTGGTGGTCAGCATTGGGAGGTCAGGAAACATGCGGTGGCAATGTAGGATAGGTTTCTTAAAAATATCGCGGGGTGGTGCGCATTGTGAGGGTTTCTAACAGGCCATTCACTAGTTGGAGTGTGAAAAACATCAGAGGAGGCTGTGAATTGGAGGGCCTGAATTCGAATAGGCAGTGAGTGGCAATGTAGGATGGAGAAAACACCAAGGGGTGGTAATCATGGGGAGGTCAGGAAACATGCGGTGGCAATGTAGGATAGGTTTCTGAAAAACATCGCGGGGTGGGGCGCATTGAAAGGGTTTCTAGCAGGCCATTCACTAGTAGGAGTGAGAAAAACATCACGGGGTGGTGCGAATCGTAGGGCCTGAATTAGGTTAGACAGTGAGTGGCAATGTAGGATGGAGAAAAGCACCACGGGGTGCTCAACAAGGGGAGCTCAGGAAACATGCGGTGGCAATGTAGGATAGGTTTCTGAAAAAAAACGCGGGTTGGTGCGCATTTTAAGGGTTTCTAAAAGGCCATTCACTAGTAGGAGTTAGAAAAACATCACGGGGTGGTGTGAATCGGAGGGCCTGAATTAACATAGGCAGTGAGTGGCAATGTAGGATGGAGAAAAGCACCACGGGGTTGTCAGCATGGGGAGGTCAGGAAAAATGCGGCAGCAATGTAGAATAGGTTTCTGAAAAACATCGTGGGGTGGTGCGCATTGTAAGTGTTTCTAACAGGCCATTCACTAGTAGGAGTGAGAAAAACATCACGGGGTGGTGTGAATCGGAGGGCCTGAATTAGATTAGGCAGTGAGTGGCAATGTAGGATGTAGCAAAGCAAGACAGGGCGGTGAGTTTGGGGAGGTCAGGAAACATGCAGTGCCAATGTAGGATAGGTTTCTGAAAAACATCGTGGAGTGGTGTGCATTGTAAGGGTTTCTAACAGGCCATTCACTAGTAGGAGTGAGAAAAACATCACGGGTGGAGTGAATCAGAGGGCCTGAATTAGCATAGGCAGTGAGTGGCAATGTAGGATGGAGAAAAGCACCACGGGGTGGTCCGCATTGGGAGGTGAGGAAAAATGCGGTGTCAATGCAGGATAGTTTTCTGAAAAACATCGCGGGGTGGTGTGCATTTCAAGGATTTCTTACAGGCAATTCACTAGTAGGAGTGAGAAAAACATCACGAGGTGGTGTGAATCGGAGGGTCTGACTTACAATAGGCATTGAGTGACAATGTAGGATGGAGAAAAGCACCACGGGGTGGTCAGCATGGGGAGGTCAGGAAACATGCGGTGGCAATGTAGGATAGGTTTCTGAAAAACATCCCGGGGTGGTGCGCATTGTAAAGGTTTCTAACAGGCCATTCACTAGTAGGAATGATAAAAACATCACAGGGTGGTGTGAATCGGAGTGTCTGAATTAGATTAGGCAGTGAGTGGCAATGTAGCATGGAGAAAAGCACCACGGGGTGCTCAACATGTGGAGGTCAGGAAACATGCGGTTGCAATGTAGGATAGGTTTCTGAAAAACATCGCGGGGTGGTGCGCATTGTAAGTGTTTGAAACAGGCCATTCACTAGTAGGAGTTAGATAAACATCACGGGTTGGTGTGAATCGGAGGGCCTGAATTAACATAGGCAGTGCGTTGCAATGTAGGATGGAGAAAAGCACCACGGGGTTGTCAGCATGGGGAGGTCTGGAAAAATGCGGCAGCAATGTAGAATAGGTTTCTGAAAAACACCGTGGGGTGGTGTGCATTGTAAGTGTTTCTAACAGGCCATTCACTAGTAGGAGTGAGAAAAACATCACAGTTTGGTGTGAATCGGAGGGCCTGAGTTAGTTTAGGCAGTGAGTGGCAATGTAGCATCTAGCAAACCAAGACAGGGCGGTGAGCATGCGGAGGTCAGGAAACATGCAGTGGCAATGTAGGATAGGTTTCTGAAAAACATCACGGGGTGGTGTGCATTGTAAGGGTTTCTAACAGGCCTTTCACTAGTAGGAGTGATAAAAACGTAACGGGGTGGTTTGCTTCGGAGGGCCTGAAATAGGATAGGCAGTGCGTGGCAATGTAGAATGGAGAAAAGCACCCCGGGTTGGTCAGCCTGATTAGGTCAGGAAACATGCAGTGGCAATGTAGGATAAGTTTCTGAAAAATATCGCGGGGTGGTGCGCATTGTAAGGGTTTCTAACAGGCCATTCACAAATACGAGTGAGAAAAGCATCACGGGGTGGGGTGAATCTGAGGGCCTGAATTACCATAAGCAGTGAGTGGCAATGTAGGATGGAGAAAAGCACCACGGGGTATTCAGCATTGGGATTTCAAATAACATGTGTTGGCAATGTAGGACAGGTTTCTGAAAAACATCGCGGGGAGATGCGCATTGTAAGGTTTTCTAACAGGCCATTCACTAGTAGGAGTGAGAAAAACATCACGGGGTTAGGGTGAATCGGAGGGCCTGAATTACGATAGGCAGTGAGTGATAATGTAGGTTGGAGAAAAGCACCACGGGGAGGTCATCATGTGGAGGTCAGGAAACATGCGGTGGAAATGTAGGATAGTTTTCTGAAAACATCGCGTGGTGGTGCACATTTTAAGGGTTTCTAACAGGCCATTCTCTAATAGGAGTGAGAAAAACATCACGGGGTGGTGTGAATCGGAGTGTCTGAATTAGATTAGGAAGTGAGTGGTAATGTAGAATGGAGAAAAGCAAGATGGCGTGGTGAGCATGGGGAGTTCAGGAAACATGCAGTGGCAATGTAGGATAGGTTTTTGAAAAACATCGCGGGGTGGTTCGCATTGTAAGGGTTTCTAACAGGCCTTTCACTAGTAGGAGTGAGAAAAACGTCACGGGGTGGTATGAATCCGAGTGTCTGAATTAGGATAGGCAGTGAGTGGCAATGTAGGATGGAGAAAAGCACCACAGGATATTCAGCAGGGGGAGGTCAGGAAACATGCGGTGGCAATGTAGGATAGGTTTCTGAAAAACATCGCGTGGTGGTGTGCATTTTAAGGATTTCTAACAGGCCTTTCACTAGTAGAGTGAGAAAAACATTAAGGGGTGGTGTGAATCGGAGGGCCTGAATCAGATTAGGCAGTGAGTGGTAATGTAGAATGGAGAAATGCAAGAAGGCGTGGTGAGGATAGGGAGTTCAGGAAAGATGCAGTGGCAATGTAGTATACATTTCGGAAAAACATCGCGGGGTGGTGGGCATTGTAACGGTTTCTAACAGGCCTTTCACTAATAGGAGTGATAAAAACGTCACAGGGTGGTTTGTTCGGATGGCCTGAAATAGGATAGGCAGTGAGTGGCAATGTAGGATGGAGAAATGCAGCCCGGGTTGGTCAGCATGGGGATGTCAGGAAACATGCGTTGGCCATGTAGGATAGGTTTCTGAAAAACATCGCGGGGTGGTGCGCATTGTAAGGGTTTCGAACAGGCCATTCACTAGTTGGAGTGTGAAAAACATCACAGGAGGCTGCGAATTGGAGGGCCTGAATTCAGATAGGCAGTGAGTGGCAATGTAGGATTGAGAAAACACCAAGGGGTAGTAAGCATGGGGAGGTCAGGAAACATGTGGTGGCAATGTAGGATAGGTTTCTGAAAAATATCGCGGGGTGGTGCGCATTGTAAATGTTTCTAACAGGCCAATCACTAGTAGGAGTGAGAAAAACATCACGGGGTGGTTTGAATCGGAATGTCTGAATTAGATTAGGCAGTGAGTGGTAATGTAGAATGGAGAAATGCAAGATGGCGTGGTGAGCATGGGGAGTTCATGAAACATGCAGTGGCAATGTAGGATAGGTTTCTAAAAAACATCGCATGGTCGTGGGCATTGTAAGGGTTTCTATCAGGCCTTTCACTAGTAGGAGTGATAAAAATGTCACGGGGTGGTTTGCTTCGGAGGGCCTGAAATAGTATAGGCAGTGTGTGGCAATGTAGGATGGAGAAAAGCAACCCGTTTTGGTCAGCATGGGGAGGTCAAGAAACATGCGGTGGCAATGTAGGATAGGTTTCTGAAAAACATCGCGGGATGGTGCGCATTGTAAGTGTTTCTAACAGGCCATTCACTATTAGGAGTGAGAAAAACATCACGGGGTGGTTTGAATCGGAGTGTCTGAATTAGAATAGGCAGGGAGAGGCAATGTAGGATGGAGAAAAACACCATGGGGTATTCAGCATTGTGATTTCAGGAAACATGCGGTGGCAAGGTAGGAGAGGTTTCTGAAAAACATCGCGGGGTGGTGCGCATTGTAAGGTTTTCTAACAGGCCATTCACTAGTAGGAGTGAGAAAAGCATCACGGGGTTAGGGTGAATCGGAGGGGCTGAATTACGATAGGCAGTGAGTGATAATGTAGGTTGGAGAAAAGCACCACGGGGAGGTCATCATGGGGAGGTCAGGAAACATGCGGTGGAAATGTAGGATAGTTTTCTGAAAAACATCGCGTGGTGGTGCACATTTTAAGGGTTTCTAACAGGCCATTCACTAATAGGAGTGAGAAAAACATCACGGGGTGGTGTGAATCGGAGTGTCTGAATTAGATTAGGCAGTGAGTGGTAATGTAGAATGGAGAAAAGCAAGATGGCGTGGTGAGCATTGGGAGTTCAGGAAACATGCAGTGGCAATGTGGGATAGGTTACTGAAAAACATCGCGGGGTGGTTCGCAATGTAAGGGTTTCTAACAGGCCTTTCACTAGTAGGAGTGAGAAAAACGTCACGGAGTGGTATGAATCCGAGTGTCTGAATTAGGATAGGCAGTGAGTGGCAATGTAGGATGGAGAAAACACCAAGTGGTGGTCCGCATGGGGAGGGCAGGAAACCTGCAGTGGCATTGTAGGATAGGTTTCTGAAAAACATCGCGTTTTGGTGCGCCTTGAAAGGTTTTCTAAGAGTCAAATCACTAGTAGGAGTGAGAAAAACATCACGGGGTGTTGTGAATCGGAGGGCCTGAATTAGGATAGGCAGTGAGCGGCAATGTAGGATTTAGGAAAGCACCACGGGTTGGTCAGAATGGAGAGGTCAGGAAATATGCGGCAATGAGAATAGGTTTCTGTAAAACATCCTGTGGTGGTGCGCATTGTAAGGGATTTTAACAGGCCATTCACTAGTAGGAGTGAGAAAAAAATCACGGGGTGGTGTGAATCGGAGGACCAGAATAAGATTAGGCAGTGAGTGGTAATGTAGAATGGAGAAATGCAAGACGGCGTGGTGAGCATGGGGAGTTCAGGAAACATGCAGTGGCAATGTAGGATAGGTTTCTGAAAAACATCGCGGGGTGGTGAGCATTGTAAGGGTTTCTATCAGGCCTTTCACTAGTAGGAGTGAGAAAAACGTCACGGGGTGGTTTGCTTCAGATGGCCTGAATTCGGATAGGCAGTGAGTGGCAGTGGAGTGTGGAGAAAAGCAACACGGCGTGGTGACAATGGGGAGGTCAGGAAACAGGCTGTGGCAATGTAGGATAGGTTTCTGAAAAACATCGCAGAGTGGTGCGCATTGTAAGGGTTTTCAACAGGCCATTCACAAGTCGGAGAGAGAAAGACATCAGCGAGTGGTGTGAATCGGATGGCCTGAATTCGGAGAGGCAGTGAGTGGCAATGTAGGATGGAGAAAAGCACCACGGGGTGGTCAGAAAGGAGAGGTGTGCAAAAATGCAGTGGCAATGCTGGATAGGTTTCTGAAAAACATCGCGGAGTTGTGCGCATTGTAAGGGATTCTTCAAGGCAATTCACAAGTAGGATTGAGAAAAACATCACGGGGTGGTGTGAATCGGAAGGCCAGAATTAGGATAGGTAGTGAGTGACATTGTAGGATGGAGAAAAGCACCACGGGGTGGTCAACATGGGGAGGGCAGGAAACATGCGGTGGCAATGTAGGATAGGTTTCTGAAAAACATCGTGGGGTGGTTTGCATTGTAAGGGTTTCTAACATGATATTCACTAGTAGGAGTTAGAAAAACATCACGGGGTGGTGTGAATCGGAGGGCCTGATGTACGATAGGCATTGAGTGGCCATGTAGGACAGAGAAAATCACCATGGGGTGGTCAGCATGATGAGGTCAGGAAACATGTTTGGCAATGTAGGAAAAGTTTCTGAAAAACATTGCGGGGTGGTGCGCATGGTAAGGGTTTCTAACAGGCCATTCACTAGTAGGAGTGAGAAAAACATCATGGGGTGGGGTGAATCGAAGGGCCTGAATTACGATAGGCAGTGAGTGGCAATGTAGGATGGAGAAAACACAAAGGGGTGGTCAGAATGGGGAGGTCAGGAAACATGCGGTGGTAATGTAGGATAGGTTTCTGAAACACATCGCAGAGTGGTGCGCATTGTAAGGGTTGCTAAAAGGCCATTCACTGGTAGGATAGAGAAAAAGTTCCCGGGGTGGTATCAATCGGAGGGCCTGTATTAGGATAGGCAGTGAGTGGCAATGTAGTTTGGAGAAAAGCTCCACGGGGTGGTCAGCATGGGGAGGTCAGGAAACATGCGGTAGCAATGTAGCATGGGTTTCTGAAAAACATTGCGTGGTGGTGCGCGTTGTAAGGGTTTCAAACAGGCCATTCACTAGTAGGAATGAGAAAAACATCGCGGAGTGGTGTGTAACCTTGGGCCTGAATTAGGATAGGCAGTGAGTGGCAATGTAGGATACAGAAAAGCACCACGGGGTGGTCAGCATGGGTAGGTCAGGAAATATGCGGTGGCAATGTAGGATATGTTCCAGTAAAAAATCGCGGGGTCTTGCGCATTGTAAGGTTTTCTTTTAGGTCATTCACTAGTAGGAGTGAGAAAATCATGACTGGGTGGTGTGAATCGGAGGGCCTGAGTTAGATTAGGCAGTGAGTGGCAATGTAAGATCTATCAAAGCAAGACAGGGCGGTGAGCATTGGGAGGTCAGGAGACATGCAGTGGCAATGTAGGATAGCTTTCTGAAAAACATCGCGGGGTGGTGCGAATTGTGAGGGTTTGGAACAGACAATTCACTATTAGGAGTGAGAAAAACATCACGGGGTGGTATGAATCAGAGGGCCTGAATTAGGATAAGCAGTGTGTGGCAATGTAGGATGGAGAAAAGCACCACGGGTGGTCAGCATGGGGAGATCGGGAAACATGAGGTCGCAATGTAGGATAGGTTTCTGAAAAATATCTCGGGGTGGTGCGCAATGTAAGGGTTTCTAACAGACCCTTCACTAGTAGGAGTGTGAAAAGCATCACAGGTGGGTGTGAATTGGAGGGCTTGAATTCGGATAGGCAGTGAGTGGCAATGTAGGATGGAGAAAACAACAAGAGGTGGTCAGCATTGGGAGGTCAGGAAACATGCCGTGGCAATGTAGGATAGGTTTCTGAACAACATCGGGGGTGATCCGCATTGTAAGGTTTGCTAACAGGCCATTCACTAGTAAGAGTGAGGAAAACATCACGGGGTGGTGTGAATCAGAGGTCCTGAATTAGCATAGGCAGTGATTGGCAATGTAGGATGGGGAAAAGCACCACGGGGTGGTCAGAATGGGGAGGTCAAGAAACGTGTGGTGGCAATGTAGGATAGGTTTCTGAAAAACTTCGCCGGGTGAGGCGCATTGTAAGCGTTTGTAACAGGCCATTCACTAGTAGCCGTGAGAAAAACATCATGGGGTGGTGGGAATCGGAGTGTCTGAATTAGGATAGGCAATGAGTGGCAATGTAGGATGGAGAAAAGCACCACAGGCTATTCAACATGGTGAGCTCAGCAAACATGCAGTGGCAATGTAGGATAGGTTTCTGAAAAACATCGTGGGGTGGTGCGCATTGTATGGGTTTCTTACAGGTCTTTCACTAGTAGGAGTGTTAAGAACGTCACTTGGTGGTTTGCTTCGGAGGGCCTAAAATAGGATAGGCAGTGAGTAGCAATGAAGGATGGAGAAAAACACCTAGGGTTGGTCAGCATGGGGAGGTCAGGAAACATGCGGTGGCAATGAAGGATAGGTTTCTGAAAAACATCTCGGGGTGGTGCGCATTGTAAGGGTTTCTAACAGGCCATTCACTAGTAGGAGTGAGAAAAACATCACGGGGTGGTGTGAATCGGTGGGCCTGAGTTAGCATAGGCAGTGACTGGCAATGTAGGATGGGGAAAAGCACCACGGCGTGGTCAGACTGGGGAGGTCAGGAAACATTCGGTGGCAATGTAGGATAGGTTTCTGAAAAGCATGGAGGGGTGGTGCGCATTGTAAGGGTTTCTAACAGGCCATTCACTAGTAGGAGTGAGAAAAACATCACCGGGTGGTGTGAATCGCAGTGTCTGAATTAGCATAGGCAGTGATTGGCAATGTAGGATTTAGAAAAGCATCACAGGGTATTCAGCATGGGGTGGTCAGGAAACATGTGGTGGCAATGTAGAATAGGTTTCTATAAAACATCGCATGGTGGTGCGCATTGTAAGGCTTTCTAACAGGCCATTCACTAGTAGGAGTGAGAAAAACATCATGAGGTGGTGTGAAATGGAGGGCCTGAATTAGATTAGGCAGTGAGAGCTAATGTATAATGGAGTAAGGCAAGAAGGCGTGGTGAGCATGGGGAGTTCAGGAAACATGCAGTGGCAATGTAGGATAGGTTTCTAAAATACATCGCGGGGTCCTGTGCATTGTAAGGGTTTCTATCAGGCCTTTCACTAGTAGGAGTGATAAAAACGTCACGGGGTGGTTTGCTTCGGAGGGCCTGAAATAGGATAGGCAGTGTGTGGCAATGTAGGATGGAGAAAAGCACCACGGGGTGGTCAGCATTGGTAGGTCAGGAAATATGCGGTGGCAATGTAGGATATGTTCCTGTAAAAAATCGCGGGGTCTTGCGCA
This sequence comes from Cavia porcellus, assembly GCF_034190915.1. Lineage (NCBI taxonomy): Eukaryota > Metazoa > Chordata > Mammalia > Rodentia > Caviidae > Cavia > Cavia porcellus. The sequence goes on from NW_026947518.1 coordinate 9,915,955, forward strand.
TTGTAAGGTTTTCTTATAGGTCATTCACTAGTAGGAGTGAGAAAAACATGACTGGGTGGTGTGAATCGGAGGGCCTGAGTTAGATTAGGCAGTGAGTGGCAATGTAAGATCCAGCAAAGCAAGAGGGGGCGGTGAGCATTGGGAGGTCAGGAAACATGCAGTGGCAATGTAGGATAGCTTTCTGAAAAACATCTCGGGGTGGTGCGAATTGTGAGGGTTTGGAACAGACAATTCACTAGTAGGAGTGAGAAAAACATCATGGGGTGGTTTGAATCGGAGGGCCTGAATTAGGATAGGCAGTGTGTGGCAATGTGGGATAGAGAAAAGCACCACAGGTGGTCAGCATGGGGAGGTCGGGAAACATGAGTTCGCAATGTAGGATAGGTTTCTGAAAAATATCTCGGGGTGGTGCACAATGTAAGGGTTTCTAACAGACCCTTCACTAGTAGGAGTGTGAAAAGCATCACAGGAGAATGTGAATTGGAGGGCCTGAATTCGGATAGGCAGTGAGTGGCAATGTAGGACGGAGAAAACAACAAGTGGTGGTCAGCATTGGGAGGTCAGGAAACATGCGGTGGCAATGTAGGATAGGTTTCTTAAAAATATTGCGGGGTGGTGCGCATTGTGAGGGTTTCTAACACGCCATTCACTAGTTGGAGTGTGAAAAACATCACAGGAGGCTGTGAATTGGAAGGCCTGAATTCGAATAGGCAGTGAGTGGCAATGTAGAATGGAGAAAACACCAAGGGTTGGTAATCATGGGGAGGTCAGGAAACATGCGGTGGCAATGTAGGATAGGTTTCTTTAAAACATCGCGGGGTGGGGCGCATTGAAAGGGTTTCTAGCAGGCCATTCACTAGTAGGACTTAGAAAAACATCACGGGGTGGTGTGAATCGGAGGGCTTGAATTAACATAGGCTGTGAGTGGCAATGTAGGTTGGAGAAAAGCACCACGGGGTTGTCAGCATGGGGAGGTCAGGAAAAATGCGGCAGCAATGTAGAATAGGTTTCTGAAAAACATCGTGGGGTGGTGCGCATTGTAAAGTTTTCTAACAGGCCATTCACTAGTAGGAATGATAAAAACATCACAGGGTGGTGTGAATCGGAGGGCCTGAATTAGATTAGGCAGTGAGTGGCAATGTAGGATGTAGCAAAGCAAGACAGGGCGGTGAGCTTGGGGAGGTCAGGAAACATGCAGTGCCAATGTAGGACAGGTTTCTGAAAAACATCGTGGAGTGGTGTGCATTCTAAGGGTTTCTAACAGGCCATTCACTAGTAGGAGTGAGAAAAACATCACGGGTGGAGTGAATCAGAGGGCCTGAATTAGCATAGGCAGTGAGTGGCAATGTAGGATGGAGAAAAGCACCACGGGGTGGTACGCATTGGGATGTGAGGAAAAATGCGGTGTCAATGCAGGATAGTTTTCTGAAAAACATTGTGGGGTGGTGTGCATTGCAAGGATTTTTAACAGGCAATTCACTAGTAGGAGTGAGAAAAACATCACGGGGTGGTGTGAATCGGAGGGTCTGACTTACGATAGGCATTGAGTGACAATGTAGGATGGAGAAAAGCACCACGGGGTGGTCAGCATGGGGAGGTCAGGAAACATGTGGTGGCAATGTAGGATAGGTTTCTGAAAAACATCCCGGGGTGGTGCGCATTGCAAAGGTTTCTAACAGGCCATTCACTAGTAGGAATGATAAAAACATCACAGGGTGGTGTGAATCGTAGTGTCTTAATTAGATTAGGCAGTGAGTGGCAATGTAGCATGGAGAAAAGCACCACGGGGTGCTCAACATGTGGAGGTCAGGAAACATGCGGTGGCAATGTATTATAGGTTTCTGAAAAACATCGCGGGGTGGTGCGCATTGTAAGGGTTTGAAACAGGTCATTCACTAGTAGGAGTTAGATAAACATCACGGGTTAGTGTAAATCGGAGGGCCTGAATTAACATAGGCAGTGCGTTGCAATGTAGGATGGAGAAAAGCACCACGGGGTTGTCAGCATGGGGAGGTCAGGAAAAATGCGGCAGCAATGTAGAATAGGTTTCTGAAAAACACCGTGGGGTGGTGTGCATTGTAAGTGTTTCCAACAGGCCATTCACTATTAGGAGTGAGAAAAACATCACAGTATGGTGTGAATCGGAGGGCCTGAGTTAGTTTAGGCAGTGAGTTGCAATGTAGCATCTAGCAAACCAAGACGGGGCGGTGAGCATGCGGAGGTCAGGAAACATGCAGTGGCAATCTAGGATAGGTTTCTGAAAAACATTGCGGGGTGGTGCGCATTGTGAGGGTTTCGCACAGGCAATTCACTAGTAGGAGAGAGAAAAACATCATGGGGTGTTATGAATCAGAGGGCCTGAATTAGGATAGGCAGTGATTGGCAATGTAGGATGGAGAAAAGCACCACGGGGTGGAGAGCATGAGGAGGTCAGGAAACATGCGGTGGCAATGTAGGATAGGTATCGGAAAAACTTCGCGGGGTGGTGCACATTGCAAGGGTTTCTAACAGGCCATTCACTAGTAGGAGTGTGAAAAACATCATGGGGTGGTGTGAATCGGGGACCTGACTTACGATAGGCAGTGAGTGACAATGTAGGATGGAGAAAAGCACCACGGGGTGGTCAGCCTGGGGAGGTCAGGAAACATGCAGTGGCAATGTAGGATAGGTTTCTGAAAAACATCGCGGAGTGGTGCGAATTGTATGGTTTTCTAACAGGCCATTCACTAGTAGGAGTGAGAAAAACATCACGCGGTGGTGTGAATCAGAGGGCCTGAATTAGCATAGGCAATGAGTTGCAATGTAGGATGGAGAAAAGCATCACCCTGTAGTTAGCAAGGCGAGGACTGGAAACATGCGGTGTCAAAGAAGGATAGGTTTCTGAAAAACATTGCAGGGTGTTGCACATTGTAAGGTTTTCTAACAGGCCATTCACTAGTAAGAGTGAGAAAAACATCATTGGGTGGTGTGAATCTGAGGGCCTGAATTAGATTAGGCAGTGAGTGGCAATGTAGGATCTAACAAAGCAAGACGGGGCGGTGAGCATGGGGAGGTCAGGAAACATGAAGTGGCAATGTAGGATAGGTTTTGGAAAAACATCGCGAGGTGGTGCGCATTGTAAGGGTTTCTAACAAGCCTCTCACTAGTAGGAGTGTTAAAAACGTCACGGGGTGGTTTGATTCGGAGGGCGTGAAATAGGATAGGCAGTGAGTGGCAATGAAGGATGGAGAAAAGCACCTCAGGTTGGTCAGCATGGGAAGGTCAGGAAACATGCGGTGGCAATGAATGATAGGTTTCTGAAAAACATCTCGGGGTGGTGCTCATTGTAAGGGTTTCTAACAGGCCATTCACTAGTAGGAGTGAGAAAAACATCACGGGGTGGTGTGAATCAGTGGGCCTGAATTAGCATAGGCAGTGATTGACAATGTAGGATGGGGAAAAGCACCACGGCGTGGTCAGACTGGGAAGGTCAGCAAACATGCGGTGGCAATGTAGGATAGGTTTCTGAAAAGCATGGAGGGGTGGTGCGCATTGTAAGGGTTTCTAACAGGCCATTCACTAGTAGGAGTGAGAAAAGCATCACCGAGTGGTGTGAATTGCAGTGTCTGAATTAGGATAGGCAGTGAGCGGCAATGTAGGATTTAGAAAAGCATCACAGGGTATTCAGCATGGGGTGGTCAGGAAACATGCGTTGGAATGTAGAATAGGTTTCTATAAAACATCCCTTGGTGGTGCGCATTGTAAGGGTTTCTAACAGGCCATTCACTACCAGGAGTGAGAAAAACATCATGAGGTGGTGTGAAATGGAGGGCCTGAATTTGATTAGGCAGTGAGTGGCAGTGTAGGATCCAGCAAAGCAAGACGGGGCGGTGATCATGGGGAGGTCAGGAAACATGAATGGCAATGTAGGATACGATTCTGAAAAACTTCTCTGGGTGGTGCGCATTGTAAGGGTTTCTGACAGGCCATTCAGTAGTAGAAGTGAGAAAAACATCACGGGGTGGTGTGAATCGGAGGGCCTGAATTACCATAGGCAGTGAGTGACAATGTAGGATACAGAAAATCACCACGGGTTGGTCAGCATGGGGAAGTTAGGAAACATGCGGTAGCAATGTTCCATAGGTTTCTGAAAAACATCGAGGGGTGGTGCGCATTGTAAGGGTTTCTAACAGGCCATTCACTATTAGGAGTGAGAAAAACATCATGGGGTCGTGTTAATTGGAGGGCCTGAATTAGATATGGCAGTGAGCGGCAATGTAGGATCTAGCAAAGCAAGACGGGGCGGTGAGCATGCGGAGGTCAGGAAACATGAAGTGGCAATGTTGGATAGGTTTCTGAAAAACATGGTGGGGTGGTGCACATTGTAAGGGTTTCTAACAGGCCATTCACTAGTAGGAGTGAGAAAAACAGAATGGGGTGGTGTGAATCTGAGGACCTGAATTACGATACGCAGTGAGTGGTAATGTACGATGGAGAAATGTACCACAGAGTGGTCAGCATGGGGAGGTCAGGAAACATCCGTTGGCCATGTAGGATATATTTCTGAAAAACATCTCAGGGTGTTGAGCATTGTTAGGGTTTCTAAGAGGCCATTCACTAGTAGGAGTGAGAAAAACATCACGAGGTGGTGTGAATCCGAGGGCCTGATATAGGATAGGAGTGAGTGGCAATGTAAGATCTAGAAAAGCAAGAGGGGGCGGTGAGCATTGGGAGGTCAGGAAACATGCAGTGGCAATGTAGGATAGCTTTCTGAAAAACATCGCGGGGTGGTGCGAATTGTGAGGGTTTGGAACAGACAATTCACTACTAGGAGTGAGAAAAACATCATGGGGTGGTATGAATCGGAGGGCCTGAATTAGGATAGGCAGTGTGTGGCAATGTAGGATGGAGAAAAGCACCACGGGTGGTCAGCATGGGGAGATCGGGAAACATGAGGTCGCAATGTAGGATAGGTTTCTGAAAAATATCTCGGGGTGGTGCGCAATGTAAGGGTTTCTAACAGACCCTTCACGAGTAGGAGTGTGAAAAGCATCACAGGAGGGTGTGAATTGGAGGGCCTGAATTCGGATAGGCAGTGAGTGGCAATGTAGGATGGAGAAAACAACAAGTGGTGGTCAGCACTGGGAGGTCAGGAAACATGCGGTGGCAATGTAGGATAGGTTTCTGAACAACATCGGGGGTGGTGCGCATTGTAAGGTTTGCTATCAGGCCATTCACTAGTAAGAGTGAGGAAAACATCATGGGGTGGTGTGAATCAGAGGTCCTGAATTAGCATAGGCAGTGATTGGCAATGTAGGATGGAGAAAAGCACCACAGGCTATTCAGCATGGGGAACTCAGCAAACATGCGGTGGCAATGTAGGATAGGTTTCTGAAAAACATCGCGGGGTAGTGCGCATTGTAAGGGTTTCTAACAGGCCTTTCACTAGTAGGAGTGTTAAAAACGTCACGGGGTCGTTTGTTTCGGAGGGCCTGAAATAGGATAGGCAGTGAGTGGCAATGAAGGATGGAGAAAAGCACCTCGGGTTGGTCAGCATGGGAAGGTCAGAAAACATGCGGTGGCAATGTAGGATAGGTATCTGAAAAGCATGGAGGGGTGGTGCGCATTGTAAGGGTTTCTAACAGGCCATTCACTAGTAGGAGTGAGAAAAACATCACGGGGTGGTGTGAATCGGTGGGACTGAATTAGCATAGGCAGTGATTGGCAATTTTAGGATGGGGAAAAGCACCACGGCGTGGTCAGACTGGGGAGGTCAGGAAACATGCGGTGGCAATGTAGGATAGGTTTCTGAAAAGCATGGAGGGGTGGTGCGCATTGTAAGGGTATCTAACAGGCCATTCACTAGTAGGAGTGAGAAAAGCATCACCGGGTGGTGTGAATCGCAGTGTCTGAATTAGGATAGGCAGTGAATGGCAATGTAGGATTTAGAAAAGCATCACAGGGTATTTAGCATGGGGTGGTCAGGAAACATGCGTTGGAATGTAGAATAGGTTTCTATAAAACATCGCCTGGTGGTGCGCATTGTAAGGGTTTCTAACAGGCCATTCACTAGTAGGAGTGAGAAAAACATCATGAGGTGGTGTGAAATGGAGGGCCTGAATTAGATTAGGCAGTGAGTGGTAATGTATAATGGAGTAATGCAATACGGCGTGGTGAGCATGGGGAGTTCAGGAAACATGCAGTGGCAATGTAGGATAGGTTTCTGAAAAACATCGAGGTGTGGTGTGCATTGTAAGGGTTTCTCACAGGCCATTCACAAGTAGGAGTGAGAAAAACATCACAGGGGGGTGTGAGTCAGAAGGCCTAAGTTAGAATAGCCAGTGAGTGGCACCGTAGGATGGAGTAAAGCACCAAGGCTGGTCAGTACTGGGAGGTCAGGAAATATGCGGTGGCAATGTAGCATAGGTTTCTGAAAAACATCGCGGGATGAGGCGCATTGTAAGAGTTTCTAACAGGCCATTCACTAGTAGGAGTGAGGAAAACTTCATGGGGTGTTGTGAATCGGAGTGTCTGAATTAGGATAGTCAGTGAGTGGCAATGTAGGATGGAGAAAAGCACCACAGGCTATTCACCATGGGGAGCTCAGCAAACATGCGGTGGCAATGTAGGATAGGTTTCTGAAAAACATCGCGGGGTGGTGCGCATTGTAAGGATTTCTAACAGGCCTTTCACTAGTAGGAGTGTTAAAAACGTCACGGGGTGGTTTGCTTCGGAGGGCCTGAAATAGGATAGGCAGTGAGTGGCAATGAAGGATGGAGAAAAGCACCTCGGGTTTGTCAGCATGGGAAGGTCAGAAAACATGCGGTGGCAATGAAGGATGGGTTTCTGAAAAACATCTCGGGGTGGTGCGAATTGTAAGGGTTTCTAACAGGACATTCACTAGTAGGAGTGAGAAAAACATCACGGGGTGGTGTGAATCGGTGGGCCTGAATTAGCATAGGCAGTGATTGGCAATGTAGGATGGGGAAAAACACCACGGCGTGGTCAGACTGGGGAGGTCAGGAAACATGCGGTGCAATGTAGGATAGGTTTCTGAAAAGCATGGAAGGGTGTTGCGCATTGTAAGGGTTTCTAACAGGCCATTCACTAGTAGGAGTGAGAAGAGCATCACCGGGTGGTGTGAATCGCAGTGTCTGAATTAGGATAGGCAGTGAGTGGCAATGTAGGATTTAGAAAAGCATCACAGGGTATTTACCATGGGGTGGTCAGGAAACATGCGTTGGAATGTAGAATAGGTTTCTATAAAACATCGCGTGGTGGTGCGCATTGTAAGGGTTTCTAACAGGCCATTCACTAGTAGGAATGAGAAAAACATCACGGGGTGGTGTGAATCGGAGGACATGAATTAGCATAGGCAGTGTGTGGCCATGAAGGATGGAGACAAGCACCACGGGATGGTCAGCATGGGGAGGTGAGGAAACATGCGGTGGCAATGTAGGATATGTTTCAGAAAAACATCGCGGGGTGGTGCGCATTGTAAGGGTTTCTAACAGGCCATTCACTAGGAGGAGTTAGAAAAACATATCGGGGTGGTGTGAATTGCTGGCCTGTATTAGGATAGGCAGTGAGTGGCAATGTAGGATGGAGAAAATTACTACGGGGTGGTCAGCATCGGGTGGTCAGGAAACATGCGGTGGCAATGTAGGATAGGTTTCTGAAAAACATCAAGAAGTGGTGCGCGTTGTAAGGGTTTCTAACAGGCCATTCACTAGTAGGAGTGAGAAAAACATCACGGGGTGGTGTGAATCGGTGGGCCTGAATTAGCATAGGCAGTGATTGGCAATGTAGGATGGGGAAAAGCACCACGGCGTGGTCAGACTGGGAAAGTCAGGAAACATGCGGTGGCAATGTAGGATAGGTTTCTGAAAAGCATGGAGGGGTGGTCCGCATTGTAAGGGTTTCTAACAGGCCATTCACTAGTAGGAGTGAGAAAAGCATCACCGGGTGGTGTGAATCGCAGTGTCTGAATTAGGATAGGCAGTGAGTGGCACTGTAGGATTTAGAAAAGCATCACAGGGTATTTAGCATGGGGTGGTCAGGAAACATGCGTTGGAATGTAGAATAGGTTTCTATAAAACATCGCGTGGTGGTGCGCATTTTAAGGGTTTCTAACAGGCCATTCACTAGTAGGAGTGAGAAAAACATCATGACGTGGTGTGAAATGGAGGGCCTGAATTAGCATAGGCAGTGAGTGGCAATGTAGGATGGAGAAAGGCATCACCCCGTAGTTAGCAAGGCGAGGTAAGGAAACATGCGGTGCCAATGTAGGATAGGTGTCTGAAAAACATTGCGGGGTGGTGCACATTGTAAGGGGTTCTAACAGGCCATTCACTATTAGGAGTGAGAAAAACATCATGGGGTGGTGTGAATCGGAGGGCCTAAATTTTATTAGGTAGTGAGTGGCAGTGTAGGATCTAGCAAAGCAAGACGGGGTGGTGAGCATGCGGAGGTCAGGAAACATGAAGTGGCAATGTTGGATAGGTTTCTGAAAAACATGGTGGAGTGGTGCACATTGTAAGGGTTTCTAACAGGCCATTCACTAGTAGCAGTGAGCAAAACAGAATGGGGTGGTGTGAATTGGAGGACCTGAATTACGATAGGCAGTGAGTGGCAATGTACGATAGAGAAAAGCACCACAGGGTGGTCAGCATGGGGAGGTCAGGAAACATCTGTTGGCCATGTAGGATATATTTCTGAAAAACATCTCAGAGTGGTGAGCATTGTTAGGGTTTCTAAGAGGCCATTCACAAGTAGGAGTGAGAAAAACATCACGAGGTGGTGTGAATCCGAGGGCCTGATATAGGATAGGAGTGAGTGGCAATGTAGGATGGAGAAAAGCACCACGGGGTGGTCAGCATGGTGAGTTCAGGAAACATGCGGTGGTAAAGTAGGATACGTTTCTGAAAAACATCGTGGGGTGGTGCGCATTGTAAGAGTTTTTAACAGGCGATTCACTAGTAAGAGTGAGAAAAACATCACGGGGTGGTGTGAATCAGAGGGCCTGAATTAGAATAGGCATTGAGTGGCATTGTAGGATGGAGAAAAGCAAGACGGGGTGGTTAGCAGGAGGAGGTCAGGCAACATGCAGTGGCAATGTAGCATAGGTTTGTGAAAAACATAGCGGGGTGGGGAAAATTGTAAGGGTTTCTAACAGGCCATTCAGTAGTAGGAGTGAGAAAAACATCACGGGGTGGTGTGAATCGGAAGGCCTGAATTAAAATAGGCATTGAGTGGCAATGTAGGATGGAGAAAAGCACCACGGGATGGTCAGCATGGGGAGGTCAGGAAACATGCGGTGGCAATGTAGGATAGGTTTCTGAAAAACATCAAGAGGTGGTGCGCGTTGTAAGGGTTTCTAAAAGGCCATTCACTAGTAGCAGTGAGACAGTCATCACGGAGTGAGGTGAATATGAAGGCCTGAATTAGGTTAGGCAGTGAATGGCTATGAAGGATGGAGAAAAGCACCACGGGATGGTCAGCATGGGGAGGTCAGGAAACATGTGGTGGCAATGTAGCATAGGTTTCAGGAAATCATCGCGGGGTGGTGCTCATTGTAATGGTTTATAACAGGCCATTCACTTGTAGCAGTGATAAAAACATCACGGGGCGGTGTGAATCAGAGTGCCTGAATTCGGATAGGCAGTGAGTGGCAATGTAGGATGGAGAAAAGCACCACGGGGTGGTAAGCATGGGGAGGTCAGGAAACATGCAGTGGCAATGTAGGATAGGTTTCTGAAAACCATCCCGGTGTGGTGCGCATTGTTAGGGTTTCTAACAGGCCATTCACTAGTAGGTCTGAGAAAAACATCATGGGGTGGTGTGAATCAGAGGGCCTGAATTTGATTAATCAGTGAGTGGCAGTGTAGGATCTAGCAAAGCAAGATGGGGCAGTGAGCATGGTGAGGTCTGGAAACACGAAGGGGCAAGGTAGGATAGGTTTCTGAAAAACATCGCGTGGTGGTGCGCATTGTAAGGGTTTCTAACAGGCCATTTTCTAGTAGGAGTGAGAAAAACAACATGGGGTGGCATGAATCGGAGGGCCTGAATTACGATAGGCAGTGAGTCACAATGTAGAATACAGAAAATCACCACGGGTTTATCAGCATGTGGAGGTTAGGAAACATGCGGTGGCAATGTAGCATAGGTTTCTGAAAAACATAGCGGGCTAGTGCGCATTGTAAAGGTTTCGAAGAGGCCATTCACTAATAGGAGTGAGAAAAACATCACGGGGTGGTGTGAACCTAGGGGCCTGTATTTGGATAGGCAGTGAGTGGCAATGTAGGATGGGGAAAAGCACCACGGGGTGCTCAGCATGGGGTGGTCAGGAAACATCCGTTGGCCATGTAGGATAGATTTCTGAAAAACATTTCAGGGTGGTGAGCATTGTAAGGGTTTTTAACAGGCGATTCTCTAGTAGGAGTGAGAAAAACATCACGGGGTGGTGTGATTCAGAGGGCCTGAATTAGAATAGGCATTCAATGGCAATGTAGGATGCAGAAAAGCAAGACGGGGTGGTTAGCATGGGGATGTCAGGCAACATGCAGTGGCAATGTAGCATTGGTTTGTGAAAAACATAGCGGGGTGGTGCACATTGTAAGGTTTTCCAAGAGGCCATTCACTAGTAGGAGGGAGAAAAACATCACGGGGTGGTGTGAATCGGAGGGCCTGAATTAGAATAGGCATTGAGTGGCAATGTAGGATGGAGAAAAGCACCATGGGTTGGTCAGCATGGGGAGGTCAGGAAACATGAAGTGGCAATGTAGGATAGGATTCTGAAAAACATCTCTGCGTGGTGTGCATTGTAAGGGTTTCTAACAGGCCATTCACTAGTAGGAGTGAGAAAAACATCACAGGGTGGTGTGAATCGGATGGCCTGAATTACAATAGGCAGTGAGTGACAATGTAGGATACAGTAAATCACCACGGGTTGGTCAGCATGGGGAGGTTATGAAACATGCGGTGGCAATGTTTCATAGGTTTCTGAAAAACATTGCAGGCTGGTGCGCATTGTAAGGGTTTCTTACGGGCGATTCACTAGTAGGAGTGAGAAAAACATCACATGGTGATGTGAATCAGAGTGCCTGAATGAGAATAGGCATTGAGTGGCAATGTATGATCGAGAAAAGCGAGACGGGGTGGTTATCATGGGGAGGTCAGGAAACATGCAGTTTCAATGTAGGATAGGTTTCTGAAAAATATTTCAGTGTGGTGTGCATTGTAAGTGTTTGTAACAGGCCATTCACTAGTAGGAGTGAGAAAAACATCACGGGTTGTGTGAATCAGAGGGCCTGAATTAGAATAGGCATTGAGTGCCAATGTAGGATGGAGAAAAGCACCACGGGTTATTCAGAATGAAGATGTCAGGAAACATGCGGTGGCAATGTAGGATAGGTTTCTGATAAACATTAAGAGGTGTTGCGCATCGTAAGGGTTTCTAACAGGCCATTCACTAGTAGGAGTGAGAAAAACATCATGTGGTTGTGTGAATCGCAGAGCCTCAATTAGATTAGGCAGTGAGTGGCAATGTAGGATCGAGCAAATCAAAACGTGGCAGTGTTCATGGGGAGGTCAGGATACATGAAGTGGCAATGTAAGATAGGTTTCTGGAAAACGTGGCGGGGTATTCCCCATTGCAAGGGTTTCCAACAGGCCATTCACTAGTAGGAGTGAGAAAAACAGAACGGGGAGGTGTGAATTGGAGGACCTGAATTAGCATAGGCAGTGAGTAGCAATGTAGGACGGAGAAAAGCACCACAGGGTGGTCAGCATGGGGAGGTCAGGAAATATCCGGTGGCCATGTACGATAGGATTCTGAAAAACATCTCTGGGTTGTGCACATTGTAAGGGTTTCTAACAGGCCATTCACTAGTAGGAGTGAGAAAAACATCACGGAGTGATGTGAATCAGAAGGCCTGAATTAGGATAGGCATTGAGTGGCAATGTAGGAAGGAGAAGCACAACTGGGTGGTCAGCATGGGGAGGTCAGGAAACATGCGGTGGCAATGTAGCATACGTTAGTGAAAAACTTAGCGGGGTGGTCACATTGTAAGGGTTTCTAACAGGCCATTCACGAGTAGGAGTGTGAAAAACATCATGGGGTGGTGTGAATAGGAGGGCCTGAATTAGATTAGGCAGTGTGTGGTAATGTAGGATGGAGAAAAGCAAGAAGCCATGGTGAGCATGGGGAGGTCAGGAAACATGCAGTGACAATGTAGGATAGGGTTCTGAAAAACATCGAGGAGTGGTGTGCATTGTAAGGGTTTCTAACAGGCCATTCACAAGTAGGAGTGAGAAAAACATCACAGGGGGGTGTGATTCAGAGGGCCTAAGTTAGAATAGCCAGTGAGTGGCAATGTAGGATGGAGTAAAGCACCAAGGGTGGTCAGCACTGGGAGGTCAGCAAATATGCGGTGGCAATGTAGGATAGGTTTCTGAAAAACATCGCGGGGTGGTGCGCATTGTATGGTTTTCTAACAGGCCATTCACAAATAGGAGTGAGAAAAACATCACAGGGGGGTTTGAATCAGAGGGCCTGAATTAGCATAGGCAGTGAGTGGCAATGTAGGATGGAAAAAGGCATCACCCCGTAGTTAGCAAGGCGAGGTAAGGAAACATGCGGTGCCAATGTAGGATAGGTTTCTGAAAAACATTGCGGGGTTGTGCGCATTGTAAGGGTTTCTAAAAGGCCATTCACTAGTAGGAGTGAGAAAAACATCACGGGGTGGTGTGAATCGGAGGACATGAATTAGAATAGGCAGTGTGTGGCCAAGTAGGATGGAGAAAAGCACCACGGGATGGTCAGCATGGGGAGGTCAGGAAACATGCGGTGGAAATGTAGGATATGTTTCAGAAAAACATCGCGGGGTGGTGTGCATTGTAAGGGTTTCTAACAGGCCATTCACTAGTAGGAGTGAGAAAAACATATCGGGATGGTGTGAATTGGGGGCCTGTATTAGGATAGGCAGTGAGTGGCAATGTACGATGGAGAAAAGCACCACGGGGTGGTCAGCATGGGGAGGTCAGGAAACATCCGTTGGCCATGTAGGTTATATTTCTGAAAAACATCTCAGGGTGGTGAGCATTGTTAGGGTTTCTAAGAGGCCATTCACTATTAGGAGTGAGAAAAACATCACGAGGTGGTGTGAATCCGAGGGCCTGATATAGGATAGGAGTGAGTGGCAATGTAGGATGGAGAAAAGCACCACGGGGTGGTCGGCATGGTGAGTTCAGGAAACATGTGGTGGTAAAGTAGGATACGTTTCTGAAAAACATCGCGGGGTGGTGCGCATTGTAAGAGTTTTTAACAGGCAATTTACTAGTAAGAGTGAGAAAAACATCACGGTATGGTGTGAATCAGAGGGCCTATATTAGAATAGGCATTGAGTGGCATTGTAGGATCGAGAAAAGCAAGATGGGGTGGTTAGCATGGGGAGGTCAGGCAATATGCAGTGGCAATGTAGCATAGGTTTGTGAAAAACATAGCGGGGTGGTGCACATTGTAAGGGTTTCTAACAGGTCATTCAGTAGTAGGAGTGAGAAAAACATCACGGGGTGGTGTGAATCGGAAGGCTTGAATTAAAATAGGCATTGAGTGGCAATGTAGGATGGAGAAAAGCACCACGGGATGGTCAGCATGGGGAGGTCAGGAAACATGCGGTGGCAATGTAGGATAGGTTTCTGAAAAGCATCAAGAGGTGGTGCGCGTTGTAAGGGTTTCTAACAGGCCATTCACTAGTAGCAGTGAGACAGTCATCACGGAGCCAGGTGAATATGAAGGCCTGAATTAGGTTAGGCAGTGAATGGCTATGTAGGATGGAGAAAAGCACCACGGTATGGTCAGCATGGGCAGGTCAGGAAACATGCGGTGGAAATGTAGGAGAGGTTTCTGCAAAACATCAAGAGGTGGTGCACTTTGTAAGGGTTTCTAACAGGCCATTCACTAGTAGCAGTGAGACAGTCATCACGGATTGAGGTGAATATGAAGGCCTGAATTAGGTTTGGCAGTGAATGGCTATGTAGGATGGAGAAAAGCACCACGGGATGGTCAGCAAGGGCAGGTCAGGAAACATGCGGTGGCAATGTAGGATAGGTTTCTGAAAAACATCAAGAGATGGTGCACATTGTAAGGGTTTCTAACAGGCCATTCACTAGTAGGAGTTATAAAAACATCACGGGGTGGTGTGATTCAGAGGGTCTGAATTACGATAGGCAGTGAGTGGCAATGTAGGATGGAGAAAGGCCACGGGACGGTCAGCATCGGGAGGTCAGGAAACATGCGGTAGCAATGTAGGATAGGTTTCTGAAAATCATCGCGGTGTGGTGTGCCTTGTAAGGGTTTCTAACAGGCCATTCACTAGTAGGAGTGAGAAAAACATCATGGGGTGGTGTGAATCGGAGGGCCTGAATTTGATTAGGCAGTGAGTGGCAGTGTAGGTTCTAGCAAAGCAAGACGGGGCGGTGAGCATGGGGATGTCAGGAAACATGAATGGCAATGTAGGATAGGTTTCTTCAAAACATCGCGTGGTGGTGCGGATTGTAAGAGTTTCTAACAGGCCATTCACTAGTAGGAGTGAGAAAAACATCACGGGGTGGTGTGAATCAGAGGACCTGAATTAGGATAGGCAGTGTGTGGCAATGTAGGATGGAGAAAATCACCACGGGTTAGTCAGGATCTGGAGGTCAGGAAACATGCCGTGGCAATGTAGGATAAGATTTTGAAAAACTTCTCTGGGTGGTGCGCATTGTAAGGGTTTCTGACAGGCCATTCACTAGTAGAAGTGAGAAAAACATCACAGGGTGGGGTGAATCGGAGGGCCTGAATTACCATAGGCAGTGAGTGACAATGTAGGATACAAAAAATCACCACGGGTTGGTCAGCATGGGGAAGTTAGGAAACATGCGGTAGCAATGTTCCATAGATTTCTGAAAAACATAGCGGGTTGGTGCGCATTGTAAAGGTTTCTAACAGGCCATTCACTAGTAGGAGTGAGAAAAACATCACGGGGTGGTGTGAGTCGGGGGGCCTGCATTAGGATCGGCAGTGAGTGGCAAGGTAGGATGGAGAAAACTACCACGGGGTGGTCAGCATAGGGAGGTCAGGAAACATGCAGTGGCATTGTAGGATAGGTTTCTGCAAAACATCGAGGGGTGGTGCGCATTGTAAGGGT
Source organism: Cavia porcellus (assembly GCF_034190915.1). Classification (NCBI taxonomy): domain Eukaryota; kingdom Metazoa; phylum Chordata; class Mammalia; order Rodentia; family Caviidae; genus Cavia; species Cavia porcellus. The sequence continues at coordinate 9,931,122 of NW_026947518.1, forward strand.
TTCTAACAGGCCATTCACTATTAGGAGTGAGAAAAACATCATGGGGTCGTGTGAATTGGAGGGCCTGAATTAGATATGGCAGTGAGTGGCAATGTAGGATCTAACAAAGAAAGACGGGGCGGTGAGCATGCAGAGGTCAGGAAACATGAAGTGGCAATGTTAGATAGGTTTCTGAAAAACATGTTGGGGTGGTGCACATTGTAAGGGTTTCTAACAGGCCATTCACTAGTAGGAGTGAGAAAAACAGAATGGGGTGGTGGGAATCGGAGGACCTGAATTACGATAGGCAGTGAGTGGTAATGTACGATGGAGAAAAGTACCACAGAGTGGTCAGCATGGGGAGGTCAGGAAATATCCGGTGGCCATGTACGATAGGATTCTGAAAAACATCTCTGGGTTGTGCGCATTGTAAGGGTTTCTAACAGGCCATTCACTAGTAGGAGTGAGAAAAACATCACGGAGTGATGTGAATCAGAAGGCCTGAATTAGGATAGGCATTGAGTGGCAATGTAGGAAGTAGAAGCACAACTGGGTGGTCAGCATGGGGAGGTCAGGAAACATGCGGTGGCAATGTAGCATACGTTAGTGAAAAACTTAGCGGAGTGGTCACATTGTAAGGGTTTCTAACAGGCCATTCACTAGTAGGAGTGAGAAAAACATCATGGGGTGGTGTGAATAGGATGGCCTGAATTAGATTAGGCAGTGTGTGGTAATGTAGGATGGAGAAAAGCATGAAGCCATGGTGAGCATGGGGAGGTCAGGAAACATGCAGTGACAATGTAGGATAGGGTTCTGAAAAACATCGAGGTGTGGTGTGCAGTGTAAGGGTTTCTAACAGGCCATTCACAAGTAGGAGTGAGAAAAACATCACAGGGGGGTGTGAGTCAGAGGGCCTAAGTTAGAATAGCCAGTGAGTGGCAATGTAGGATGGAGTAAAGCACCAAGGGTGGTCAGCACTGGGAGGTCAGCAAATATGCGGTGGCAATGTAGGTTAGGTTTCTGTAAAACATCGCGGGGTGGTGCGCATTGTATGGTTTTCTAACAGGCCATTCACAATTAGGAGTGAGAAAAACATCACAGGGGGGTTTGAATCAGAGGGTCTGAATTAGCATAGGCAGTGAGTGGCAATGTAGGATGGAGCAAGGCATCACCCCGTAGTTAGCAAGGCGAGGTAAGGAAACATGCGGTGCCAATGTAGGATAGGTTTCTATAAAACATCGCGTGGTGGTGCGCATTGTAAGGGTTTCTAACAGGCCATTCACTAGTAGGAGTGAGAAAAATATCATGAGGTGGCGTGAAATGGAGGGCCTGAATTAGATTAGGCAGTGAGTGGTAATGTATAATGGAGTGATGCAAGACGGCGTGGTGAGCATGGGGAGTTCAGGAAACATGCAGTGGCAATGTAGGATAGGTTTCTAAAAAACATCGCGTGGTCCTGGGCATTGTAAGGGTTTCTATCAGGCCTTTCACTAGTAGGAGTGATAAAAACGTCACGGGGTGGTTTGCTTCGGAGGGCCTGAAATAGGATAGGCAGTGTGTGGCAATGTAGGATGGAGAAAAGCACCCCGGGTTGGTCAGCATGGGGAGGTGAGGAAACATGCGGTGGCAATGTAGGATAGGTATCTGAAAAACATCGCGGGATGGTGCGCATTGTAAGTGTTTCTAACAGGCCATTCACTAGTAGGAGTGAGAAAAACAAACGGGGTGGTGTGAACCAAAGGGCCTGAATTAGCATAGGCAGTGAGTGGCAATGGAGGGTGGAGAAGAGCACCACGGGGTGGTCAGCATGGGAAGGTCAGGAAACATGCGGTGGCAATGTAGGATAGGTTTCTGAAACATATCGCGGAGTGGTGCGCATTGTAAGGGTTGCTAAAAGGCCATTCACTGGTAGGATAGAGAAAAAGTTCCCGGGGTGGTGTCAATCAGAGAGCCTGTATTAGGATAGGCAGTGAGTGGCAATGTAGTTTGGAGAAAAGCACCACGGTGTGGTCAGCATTGGGAGGTCAGGAAACATGCGGTAGCAGTGTAGCATGGGTTTCTGAAAAACATTGCGTGGTAGTGCGCATTGTAAGGGTTTCAAACAGGCCATTCACTAGTAGGAGTGAGAAAATCATAGCGGAGTGGTGTGTAACCTTGGGCCTAAATTAGGATAGGCAGTGAGTGGCAATGTAGGATACAGAAAAGCACCACGGGGTGGTCAGCATGGGTAGGTCAGGAAATATTCGGTGGCAATGTAGTATATGTTCCTGTAAAAAATCGCGGGGTGTTGCGCATTGTAAGGTTTTCTTATAGGTCATTCACTAGTAGGAGTGAGAAAAACATGACTGGGTGGTATGAATCGGAGGGCCTGAGTTAGATTAGGCAGTGAGTGGCAACGTAAGATCTAGCAAAGCAAGAGGGGGCGGTAAGCATTGGGAGGTCAGGAAACATGCAGTGGCAATGTAGGATAGCTTTCTGAAAAACCTCGCGGGGTAGTGCGAATTGTGAGGGTTTGGAACAGACAATTCACTAGTAGGAGTGAGAAAAACATCACGGGGTGGTATGAATCGGAGGGCCTGAATTAGGATAGGCAGTGTGTGGCAATGTAGGATGGAGAAAAGCACCACGGGTGGTCAGCATGGGGAGATCGGGAAACATGAGGTCGCAATGTAGGATAGGTTTCTGAAAAATATCTCGGGGTGGTGCGCAATGTAAGGGTTTCTAACAGACCCTTCACTAGTAGGAGTGTGAAAAGCATCACAGGAGGGTGTGAATTGGAGGGCCTGAATTCGGATAGGCAGTGAGTGGCAATGTAGGATGGAGAAAACAACAAGTGGGGGTCAGCACTGGGAGGTCAGGAAACATGCGGTGGCAATGTAGGATAGGTTTCTGAACAACATCGGGGGTGGTGCGCATTGTAAGGTTTGCTAACAGGCCATTCACTAGTAAGAGTGAGGAAAACATCACGGGGTGGTGTGAATCAGAGGTCCTTAATTAGCATAGGCAGTGATTGGCAATGTAGGATGGGGAAAAGCACCACGGAGTGGTCAGAATGGGGAGGTCATTAAACATGTGGTGGCAATGTAGGATAGGTTTCTGAAAAACATCAAGGGGTGGTGCGCGTTGTAAGGGTTTCTAACAGGCCATTCACTAGTAGCAGTGAGACAGTCATCACGGAGCCAGGTTAATATGAAGGCCTGAATTAGTTTAGGCAGTGAATGGCTATGTAGGATGGAGAAAAGCACCACGGGATGGTCAGCATGGGCAGGTCAGGAAACATGCGGTGGCAATGTAGGAGAGGTTTCTGCAAAACATCAAGAGGTGGTGCGCTTTGTAAGGGTTTCTAACAGGCCATTCACTAGTAGCAGTGAGACAGTCATCACGGATTGAGGTGAATATGAAGACCTGAATTAGGATTGGCAGTGAATGGCTATGTAGGATGGAGAAAAGCACCACGGGATGGTCAGAAAGGGCAGGTCAGGAAACATGCGGTGGCAATGTAGGATAGGTTTCTGAAAAACATCAAGAGGTGGTGCACATTGTAAGGGTTTCTAACAGGCCATTCACTAGTAGGAGTTATAAAAACATCACGTGGTGGTGTGAATCAGAGGGTCTGAATTACGATAGGCAGTGAGTGGCAATGTAGGATGGAGAAAGGCCACGGGACGGTCAGCATGGGGAGGTCAGGAAACATGCGGTAGCAATGTAGGATAGGTTTCTGAAAATCATCGCGGTGTGGTGCGCCTTGTAAGGGTTTCTAACAGGCCATTCACTAGTAGGAGTGAGAAAAACATCATGGGGTGGTGTGAATCGGAGGGCCTGAATTAGATTATGCAGTGAGTGGCAGTGTAGGTTCTAGCAAAGCAAGACGTGGCAGTGAGCATGGGGAGGTCAGGAAACATGAATGGCAATGTAGGATAGGTTTCTTCAAAACATCGCGTGGTGGTGCGGATTGTAAGAGTTTCTAACAGGCCATTCACTAATAGGAGTGAGAAAAACATCACGGGGTGGTGTGAATCAGAGGACCTGAATTAGGATAGGCAGTGTGTGGCAATGTAGGATGGAGAAAATCACCACGGGTTAGTCAGAATCTAGAGGTCAGGAAACATGCCGTGGCAATGTAGGATAGGTTTCTGAAAAACATCAAGAGGTGGTGCACATTGTAAGGGTTTCTAACAGGCCATTCACTAGTAGGAGTTATAAAAACATCACGTGGTGGTGTGAATCAGAGGGTCTGAATTACGATAGGCAGTGAGTGGCAATGTAGGATGGAGAAAGGCCACGGGACGGTCAGCATGGGGAGGTCAGGAAACATGCGGTAGCAATGTAGGATAGGTTTCTGAAAATCATCGCGGTGTGGTGCGCCTTGTAAGGGTTTCTAACAGGCCATTCACTAGTAGGAGTGAGAAAAACATCATGGGGTGGTGTGAATCGGAGGGCCTGAATTAGATTATGCAGTGAGTGGCAGTGTAGGTTCTAGCAAAGCAAGACGTGGCAGTGAGCATGGGGAGGTCAGGAAACATGAATGGCAATGTAGGATAGGTTTCTTCAAAACATCGCGTGGTGGTGCGGATTGTAAGAGTTTCTAACAGGCCATTCACTAATAGGAGTGAGAAAAACATCACGGGGTGGTGTGAATCAGAGGACCTGAATTAGGATAGGCAGTGTGTGGCAATGTAGGATGGAGAAAATCACCACGGGTTAGTCAGAATCTAGAGGTCAGGAAACATGCCGTGGCAATGTAGGATAGGTTTCTGAAAAACATCAAGAGGTGGTGCACATTGTAAGGGTTTCTAACAGGCCATTCACTAGTAGGAGTTATAAAAACATCACGTGGTGGTGTGAATCAGAGGGTCTGAATTACGATAGGCAGTGAGTGGCAATGTAGGATGGAGAAAAGCACCCCAGGTTGGTCAGCATGGGGAGGTGAGGAAACATGCGGTGGCAATGTAGGATAGGTATCTGAAAAACATCGCGGGATGGTGCGCATTGTAAGTGTTTCTAACAGGCCATTCACTAGTAGGACTGAGAAAAACAAACGGGGTAGTGTGAACCAAAGGGTCTGAATTAGCATAGGCAGTGAGTGGCAATGGAGGGTGGAGAAGAGCACCACGGGGTGGTCAGCATGGGAAGGTTAGGAAACATGCGGTGGCAATGTAGGATAGGTTTCTGAAACACATCGCGGAGTGGTGCGCATTGTAAGGGTTGCTCAAAGGCCATTCACTGGTAGGATAGAGAAAAAGTTCCCGGGGTGGTGTCAATCGGAGGGCCTTTATTAGGATAGGCAGTGAGTGGCAATGTAGTTTGGAGAAAAGCACCACGGGGTGGTCAGCATGGGGAGGTCAGGAAACATGCGGTAGCAGTGTAGCATGGGTTTCTGAAAAACATTGCGTGGTAGTGCGCATTGTAAGGGTTTCAAACAGGCCATTCACTAGTAGGAGTGAGAAAATCATCGCGGAGTGGTGTGTAACCTTGGGCCTAAATTAGGATAGGCAGTGAGTGGCAATGTAGGATACAGAAAAGCACCACGGGGTGGTCAGCATGGGTAGGTCAGGAAATATGCGGTGGCAATGTAGTATATGTTCCTGTAAAAAATCGCGGGGTGTTGCGCATTGTAAGGTTTTCTTATAGGTCATTCACTAGTAGGAGTGAGAAAAACATGACTGGGTGGTATGAATCGGAGGGCCTGAGTTAGATTAGGCAGTGAGTGGCAATGTAAGATCTAGCAAAGCAAGACGGGGCGGTGAGCATTGGGAGGTCAGGAAACATGCAGTGGCAATGTAGGATAGCTTTCTGAAAAACCTCGCGGGGTGGTGCGAATTGTGAGGGTTTGGAACAGACAATTCACTAGTAGGAGTGAGAAAAACATCACGGGGTGGTATGAATCGGAGGGCCTGAATTAGGATAGGCAGTGTGTGGCAATGTAGGATGGAGAAAAGCACCACGGGTGGTCAGCATGGGGAGATCGGGAAACATGAGGTCGCAATGTAGGATAGGTTTCTGAAAAATATCTCGGGGTGGTGCGCAATGTAAGGGTTTCTAACAGACCCTTCACTAGTATGAGTGTGAAAAGCATCACAGGAGGGTGTGAATTGGAGGGCCTGAATTCGGATAGGCAGTGAGTGGCAATGTAGGATGGAGAAAACAACAAGTGGGGGTCAGCACTGGGAGGTCAGGAAACATGCGGTGGCAATGTAGGATAGGTTTCTGAACAACATCGGGGGTGGTGCGCATTGTAAGGTTTGCTAACAGGCCATTCACTAGTAAGAGTGAGGAAAACATCACGGGGTGGTGTGAATCAGAGGTCCTTAATTAGCATAGGCAGTGATTGGCAATGTAGGATCGGGAAAAGCGCCACGGAGTGGTCAGAATGTGGAGGTCATTAAACATGTGGTGGCAATGTAGGATAGGTTTCTGAAAAACATCTCTGGGTGGTGCGCATTGTAAGGGTTTCTAACAGGCCATTCACTAGTAGGAGTGAGAAAAACATCACGGGGTGGTGTGAATCGGAGGACATGAATTAGAATAGGCAGTGTGTGGCCATGTAGGATGGAGAAAAGCACCACGGGATGGTCAGCATGGGGAGGTCAGGAATCATGCGGTGGCAATGTAGGATATGTTTCAGAAAAACAACGCGGGGTGGTGCGCATTGTAAGGGTTTCTAACAGGCCATTCACTAGTAGGAGTGAGAAAAACATATCAGGATGGTGTGAATTGGGGGCCTGTATTAGGATAGGCAGTGAGTGGCAATGTACGATGGAGAAAAGTACCACAGGGTGGTCAGCATGGGGAGGTCAGGAAACATCCGTTGGCCATGTAGGTTATATTTCTGAAAAACATCTCAGGGTGGTGAGCATTGTTAGGGTTTCTAAGAGGCCATTCACTAGTAGGAGTGAGAAAAACATCACGAGGTGGTGTGAATCCGAGGGCCTGATATAGGATAGGAGTGAGTGGCAATGTAGGATGGAGAAAAGCACCACGGGGTGGTCAGCATGGTGAGTTCAGGAAACATGTGGTGGTAAAGAAAGATACGTTTCTGAAAAACATCGTGGGGTGGTGCGCATTGTAAGAGTTTTTAACAGGCGATTCACTAGTAAGAGTGAGAAAAACATCACGGGATGGTGTGAATCAGAGGGCCTATATTAGAATAGGCATTGAGTGGCATTGTAGGATCGAGAAAAGCAAGACGGGGTAGTTAGCATGGGGAGGTCAGGCAATATGCAGTGGCAATGTAGCATAGGTTTGTGAAAAACATAGCGGGGTGGTGCACATTGTAAGGGTTTCTAACAGGCCATTCAGTAGTAGGAATGAGAAAAACATCACGGGGTGGTGTGAATCGGAAGGCCTGAATTAAAATAGGCATTGAGTGGCAATGTAGGATGGAGAAAAGCACCACGGGATGGTCAGCATGGGGAGGTCAGGAAACATGCGGTGGCAATGTAGGATAGGTTTCTGAAAAACATCAAGGGGTGGTGCGCGTTGTAAGGGTTTCTAACAGGCCATTCACTAGTAGCAGTGAGACAGTCATCACGGAGCCAGGTGAATATGAAGGCCTGAATTAGGTTAGGCAGTGAATGTCTATGTAGGATGGAGAAAAGCACCACGGGATAGTCAGCATGGGCAGGTCAGGAAACATGCGGTGGCAATGTAGGAGAGGTTTCTGCAAAACATCAAGAGGTGGTGCGCTTTGTAAGGGTTTCTTACAGGCCATTCACTAGTAGCAGTGAGAAAGTCATCACGGATTGAGGTGAATATGAAGGCCTGAATTAGGTTTGGCAGTGAATGGCTATGTAGGATGGAGAAAAGCACCACGGGATGGTCAGCAAGGGCAGGTCAGGAAACATGCGGTGGCAATGTAGGATAGGTTTCTGAAAAACATCAAGAGGTGGTGCACTTTGTAAGGGTTTCTAACAGGCCATTCACTAGTAGGAGTTATAAAAACATCACGTGGTGTTGTGAATCAGAGGGTCTGAATTACGATAGGCAGTGAGTGGCAATGTAGGATGCAGAAAGGCCACGGGACGGTCAGCATGGGGAGGTCAGGAAACATGTGGTAGCAATGTAGGATAGGTTTCTGAAAATCATCGCGGTGTGGTGCGCATTGTAAGGGTTTCTAACAGGCCATTCACTAGTAGGAGTGAGAAAAACATCATGGGGTGGTGTGAATCGGAGGGCCTGAATTTGATTAGGCAGTGAGTGGCAGTGTAGGTTCTAGCAAAGCAAGACGGGGCGGTGAGCATGGGGAGGTCAGGAAACATGAATGGCAATGTAGGATAGGTTTCTTCAAAACATCGCGTGGTGGTGCGGATTGTAAGAGTTTCTAACAGGCCATTCACTAATAGGAGTGAGAAAAACATCACGGGGTGGTGTGAATCAGAGGACCTGAATTAGGATAGGCAGTGTGTGGCAATGTAGGATGGAGAAAATCACCACGGGTTAGTCAGAATCTAGAGGTCAGGAAACATGCCGTGGCAATGTAGGATAGGTTTCTGAATAACATCAAGAGGTGGTGCACATTGTAAGGGTTTCTAACAGGCCATTCACTAGTAGGAGTTATAAAAACATCACGTGGTGGTGTGAATCAGAGGGTCTGAATTACGATAGGCAGTGAGTGGCAATGTAGGATGGAGAAAAGCACCCCGGGTTGGTCAGCATGGGGAGGTGAGGAAACATGCGGTGGCAATGTAGGATAGGTATCTGAAAAACATCGCAGGATGGTGCGCATTGTAAGTGTTTCTAACAGGCCATTCACTAGTAGGAGTGAGAAAAACAAACGGGGTGGTGTGAACCAAAGGGCCTGAATTAGCATAGGCAGTGAGTGGCAATGGAGGGTGGAGAAGAGCACCACGGGGTGGTCAGCATGGGAAGGTCAGGAAACATGCGGTGGCAATGTAGGATAGGTTTCTGAAACATATCGCGGAGTGGTGCGCATTGTAAGGGTTGCTAAAAGGCCATTCACTGGTAGGATAGAGAAAAAGTTCCCGGGGTGGTGTCAATCGGAGGGCCTGTATTAGGATAGGCAGTGAGTGGCAATGTAGTTTGGAGAAAAGCACCACGGGGTGGTCAGCATGGGGAGGTCAGGAAACATGCGGTAGCAGTGTAGCATGGGTTTCTGAAAAACATTGCGTGGTAGTGCGCATTGTAAGGGTTTCAAACAGGTCATTTACTAGTAGGAGTGAGAAAATCATCGCGGAGTGGTGTGTAACCTTGGGCCTAAATTAGGATAGGCAGTGAGTGGCAGTGTAGGTTCTAGCAAAGCAAGACGGGGCGGTGAGCATGGGGAGGTCAGGAAACATGAATGGCAATGTAGGATAGGTTTCTTCAAAACATCGCGTGGTGTTGCGGATTGTAAGAGTTTCTAACAGGCCATTCACTAATAGGAGTGAGAAAAACATCACGGGGTGGTGTGAATCAGAGGACCTGAATTAGGATAGGCAGTGTGTGGCAATGTAGGATGGAGAAAATCACCACGGGTTAGTCAGAATCTAGAGGTCAGGAAACATGCCGTGGCAATGTAGGATAGGTTTCTGAATAACATCAAGAGGTGGTGCACATTGTAAGGGTTTCTAACAGGCCATTCACTAGTAGGAGTTATAAAAACATCACGTGGTGGTGTGAATCAGAGGGTCTGAATTACGATAGGCAGTGAGTGGCAATGTAGGATGGAGAAAAGCACCCCGGGTTGGTCAGCATGGGGAGGTGAGGAAACATGCGGTGGCAATGTAGGATAGGTATCTGAAAAACATCGCAGGATGGTGCGCATTGTAAGTGTTTCTAACAGGCCATTCACTAGTAGGAGTGAGAAAAACAAACGGGGTGGTGTGAACCAAAGGGCCTGAATTAGCATAGGCAGTGAGTGGCAATGGAGGGTGGAGAAGAGCACCACGGGGTGGTCAGCATGGGAAGGTCAGGAAACATGCGGTGGCAATGTAGGATAGGTTTCTGAAACATATCGCGGAGTGGTGCGCATTGTAAGGGTTGCTAAAAGGCCATTCACTGGTAGGATAGAGAAAAAGTTCCCGGGGTGGTGTCAATCGGAGGGCCTGTATTAGGATAGGCAGTGAGTGGCAATGTAGTTTGGAGAAAAGCACCACGGGGCGGTCAGCATGGGGTGGTCAGGAAACATACGGTAGCAGTGTAGCATGGGTTTCTGAAAAACATTGCGTGGTAGTGCGCATTGTAAGGGTTTCAAACAGGTCATTCACTAGTAGGAGTGAGAAAATCATCGCGGAGTGGTGTGTAACCTTGGGCCTAAATTAGGATAGGCAGTGAGTGGCAATGTAGGATACAGAAAAGCACCACGGGGTGGTCAGCATGGGTAGGTCAGGAAATATGCGGTGGCAATGTAGGATATGTTCCTGTAAAAAATCGCGGGGTGTTGCGCATTGTAAGGTTTTCTTATAGGTCATTCACTAGTAGAAGTGAGAAAAACATGACTGGGTGGTATGAATCGGAGGGCCTGAGTTAGATTAGGCAGTGAGTGGCAATGTAAGATCTAGCAAAGCAAGAGGGGGCGGTGAGCATTGGTAGGTCAGGAAACATGCAGTGGAAATGTAGGATAGCTTTCTGAAAAACCTCGCGGGGTACTGCGAATTGTGAGGGTTTGGAACAGACAATTCACTAGTAGGAGTGAGAAAAACATCACGGGGTGGTATGAATCGGAGGGCCTGAATTAGGATAGGCAGTGTGTGGCAATGTAGGATGGAGAAAAGCACCACGGGTGGTCAGCATGGGGAGATCGGGAAACATGAGGTCGCAATGTAGGATAGGTTTCTGAAAAATATCTCTGGGTGGTGCGCAATGTAAGGGTTTCTAACAGACCCTTCACTAGTAGGAGTGTGAAAAGCATCACAGGAGGGTGTGAATTGGAGGGCCTGAATTCGGATAGGCAGTGAGTGGCAATGTAGGATGGAGAAAACAACAAGTGGGGGTCAGCACTGGGAGGTCAGGAAACATGCGGTGGCAATGTAGGATAGGTTTCTGAACAACATCGGGGGTGGTGCGCATTGTAAGGTTTGCTAACAGGCCATTCACTAGTAAGAGTGAGGAAAACATCACGGGGTGGTGTGAATCAGAGGTCCTTAATTAGCATAGGCAGTGATTGGCAATGTAGGATGGGGAAAAGCACCACGGAGTGGTCAGAATGGGGAGGTCATTAAACATGTGGTGGCAATGTAGGATAGGTTTCTGAAAAACATCTCTGGGTGGTGCGCATTGTAAGGGTTTCTAACATGCCATTCACTAGTAGGAGTGAGAAAAACATCACGGGGTTGTGTGAATCGGAGGACATGAATTAGAATAGGCAGTGTGTGGCCATGTAGGATGGAGAAAAGCACCACGGGGTGGTCAGCATGGTGAGTTCAGGAAACATGTGGTGGTAAAGTAGGATACGTTTCTGAAAAACATCGCGGGGTGGTGCGCATTGTAAGAGTTTTTAACAGGCGATTCACTAGTAAGAGTGAGAAAAACATCACGGGATGGTGTGAATCAGAGGACCTATATTAGAATAGGCATTGAGTGGCATTGTAGGATCGAGAAAACAAGACGGGGTGGTTAGCATGGGGAGGTCAGGCAATATGCAGTGGCAATGTAGCATAGGTTTGTGAAAAACATAGCGGGGTGGTGCACATTGTAAGGGTTTCTAACAGGCCATTCAGTAGTAGGAGTGAGAAAAACATCACGGGGTGGTGTGAATCGGAAGGCCTGAATTAAAATAGGCATTGAGTGGCAATGTAGGATGGAGAAAAGCACCACGGGATGGTCAGCAAGGGGAGGTCAGGAATCATGCGGTGGCAATGTAGGATAGGTTTCTGAAAAGCATCAAGAGGTGGTGCGCGTTGTAAGGGTTTCTAACAGGCCATTCACTAGTAGCAGTGAGACAGTCATCACGGAGCCAGGTGAATATGAAGGCCTGAATTAGGTTAGGCAGTGAATGGCTATGTAGGATGGAGAAAAGCACCACGGGATGGTCAGCATGGGCAGGTCAGGAAACATGCGGTGGCAAGGTAGGAGAGGTTTCTGTAAAACATCAAGAGGTGGTGCGCTTTGTAAGGGTTTCTAACAGGCCATTCACTAGTAGCAGTGAGACAGTCATCACGGATTGAGGTGAATATGAAGGCCTGAATTAGGTTTGGCAGTGAATGGCTATGTAGGATGGAGAAAAGCACCACGGGATGGTCAGCAAGGGCAGGTCAGGAAACATGCGGTGGCAATGTAGGATAGGTTTCTGAAAAACATCAAGAGATGGTGCACATTGTAAGGGTTTCTAACAGGCCATTCACTAGTAGGAGTTATAAAAACATCACGGGGTGGTGTAATTCAGAGGGTCTGAATTACGATAGGCAGTGAGTGGCAATGTAGGATGGAGAAAGGCCACGGGACGGTCAGCATCGGGAGGTCAGGAAACATGCGGTAGCAATGTAGGATAGGTTTCTGAAAATCATCGCGGTGTGGTGTGCATTGTAAGGGTTTCTAACAGGCCATTCACTAGTAGGAGTGAGAAAAACATCATGGGGTGGTGTGAATAGGAGGGCCTGAATTTGATTAGGCAGTGAGTGGCAGTGTAGGTTCTAGCAAAGCAAGACGGGGCGGTGAGCATGGGGATGTCAGGAAACATGAATGGCAATGTAGGATAGGTTTCTTCAAAACATCGCGTGGTGGTGCGGATTGTAAGAGTTTCTAACAGGCCATTCACTAGTAGGAGTGAGAAAAACATCACGGGGTGGTGTGAATCAGAGGACCTGAATTAGGATAGGCAGTGTGTGGCAATGTAGGATGGAGAAAATCACCACGGGTTAGTCAGAATCTGGAGGTCAGGAAACATGCCGTGGCAATGTAGGATAAGACTTTGAAAAACTTCTCTGGGTGGTGCGCATTGTAAGGGTTTCTGACAGGCCATTCACTAGTAGAAGTGAGAAAAACATCACAGGGTGGTGTGAATCGGAGGGCCTGAATTACCATAGGCAGTGAGTGACAATGTAGGATACAGAAAATCACCACGGGTTGGTCAGCATGGGGAAGTTAGGAAACATGCGGTAGCAATGTTGCATAGGTTTCTGAAAAACATAGCGGGTTGGTGCGCATTGTAAAGGTTTCTAACAGGCCATTCACTAGTAGGAGTGAGAAAAACATCACGGGGTGGTGTGAGTCGGGGGGCCTGCATTAGGATAGGCAGTGAGTGGCAAGGTAGGATGGAGAAAACTACCACGGGGTGGTCAGCATAGGGAGGTCAGGAAACATGCAGTGGCATTGTAGGATAGGTTTCTGCAAAACATCGAGGGGTGGTGCGCATTGTAAGGGTTTCTAACAGGCCATTCACTATTAGGAGTGAGAAAAACATCATGGGGTCGTGTGAATTGGAGGGCCTGAATTAGATATGGCAGTGAGTGGCAATGTAGGATCTAGCAAAGAAAGACGGGGCGGTGAGCATGCGGAGGTCAGGAAACATGAAGTGGCAATGTTAGATAGGTTTCTGAAAAACATGTTGGGGTGGTGCACATTGTAAGGGTTTCTAACAGGCCATTCACTAGTAGGAGTGAGAAAAACAGAATGGGGTGGTGGGAATCGGAGGACCTGAATTACGATAGGCAGTGAGTGGTAATGTACGATGGAGAAAAGTACCACAGAGTGGTCAGCATGGGGAGGTCAGGAAATATCCGGTGGCCATGTACGATAGGATTCTGAAAAACATCTCTGGGTTGTGCGCATTGTAAGGGTTTCTAACAGGCCATTCACTAGTAGGAGTGAGAAAAACATCACGGAGTGATGTGAATCAGAAGGCCTGAATTAGGATAGGCATTGAGTGGCAATGTAGGAAGTAGAAGCACAACTGGGTGGTCAGCATGGGGAGGTCAGGAAACATGCGGTGGCAATGTAGCATACGTTAGTGAAAAACTTAGCGGAGTGGTCACATTGTAAGGGTTTCTAACAGGCCATTCACTAGTAGGAGTGAGAAAAACATCATGGGGTGGTGTGAATAGGATGGCCTGAATTAGATTAGGCAGTGTGTGGTAATGTAGGATGGAGAAAAGCATGAAGCCATGGTGAGCATGGGGAGGTCAGGAAACATGCAGTGACAATGTAGGATAGGGTTCTGAAAAACATCGAGGTGTGGTGTGCAGTGTAAGGGTTTCTAACAGGCCATTCACAAGTAGGAGTGAGAAAAACATCACAGGGGGGTGTGAGTCAGAGGGCCTAAGTTAGAATAGCCAGTGAGTGGCAATGTAGGATGGAGTAAAGCACCAAGGGTGGTCAGCACTGGGAGGTCAGCAAATATGCGGTGGCAATGTAGGTTAGGTTTCTGTAAAACATCGCGGGGTGGTGCGCATTGTATGGTTTTCTAACAGGCCATTCACAATTAGGAGTGAGAAAAACATCACAGGGGGGTTTGAATCAGAGGGTCTGAATTAGCATGGGCAGTGAGTGGCAATGTAGGATGGAGCAAGGCATCACCCCGTAGTTAGCAAGGCGAGGTAAGGAAACATGCGGTGCCAATGTAGGATAGGTTTCTATAAAACATCGCGTGGTGGTGCGCATTGTAAGGGTTTCTAACAGGCCATTCACTAGTAGGAGTGAGAAAAATATCATGAGGTGGCGTGAAATGGAGGGCCTGAATTAGATTAGGCAGTGAGTGGTAATGTATAATGGAGTGATGCAAGACGGCGTGGTGAGCATGGGGAGTTCAGGAAACATGCAGTGGCAATGTAGGATAGGTTTCTAAAAAACATCGCGTGGTCCTGGGCATTGTAAGGGTTTCTATCAGGCCTTTCACTAGTAGGAGTGATAAAAACGTAACGGGGTGGTTTGCTTCGGAGGGCCTGAAATAGGATAGGCAGTGTGTGGCAATGTAGGATGGAGAAAAGCACCCCGGGTTGGTCAGCATGGGGAGGTGAGGAAACATGCGGTGGCAATGTAGGATAGGTATCTGAAAAACATCGCGGGATGGTGCGCATTGTAAGTGTTTCTAACAGGCCATTCACTAGTAGGAGTGAGAAAAACAAACGGGGTGGTGTGAACCAAAGGGCCTGAATTAGCATAGGCAGTGAGTGGCAATGGAGGGTGGAGAAGAGCACCACGGGGTGGTCAGCATGGGAAGGTCAGGAAACATGCGGTGGCAATGTAGGATAGGTTTCTGAAACATATCGCGGAGTGGTGCGCATTGTAAGGGTTGCTAAAAGGCCATTCACTGGTAGGATAGAGAAAAAGTTCCCGGGGTGGTGTCAATCAGAGAGCCTGTATTAGGATAGGCAGTGAGTGGCAATGTAGTTTGGAGAAAAGCACCACGGTGTGGTCAGCATTGGGAGGTCAGGAAACATGCGGTAGCAGTGTAGCATGGGTTTCTGAAAAACATTGCGTGGTAGTGCGCATTGTAAGGGTTTCAAACAGGCCATTCACTAGTAGGAGTGAGAAAATCATAGCGGAGTGGTGTGTAACCTTGGGCCTAAATTAGGATAGGCAGTGAGTGGCAATGTAGGATACAGAAAAGCACCACGGGGTGGTCAGCATGGGTAGGTCAGGAAATATGCGGTGGCAATGTAGTATATGTTCCTGTAAAAAATCGCGGGGTGTTGCGCATTGTAAGGTTTTCTTATAGGTCATTCACTAGTAGGAGTGAGAAAAACATGACTGGGTGGTATGAATCGGAGGGCCTGAGTTAGATTAGGCAGTGAGTGGCAACGTAAGATCTAGCAAAGCAAGAGGGGGCGGTGAGCATTGGGAGGTCAGGAAACATGCAGTGGCAATGTAGGATATCTTTCTGAAAAACCTCGCGGGGTAGTGCGAATTGTGAGGGTTTGGAACAGACAATTCACTAGTAGGAGTGAGAAAAACATCACGGGGTGGTATGAATCGGAGGGCCTGAATTAGGATAGGCAGTGTGTGGCAATGTAGGATGGAGAAAAGCACCACGGGTGGTCAGCATGGGGAGATCGGGAAACATGAGGTCGCAATGTAGGATAGGTTTCTGAAAAATATCTCGGGGTGGTGCGCAATGTAAGGGTTTCTAACAGACCCTTCACTAGTAGGAGTGTGAAAAGCATCACAGGAGGGTGTGAATTGGAGGGCCTGAATTCGGATAGGCAGTGAGTGGCAATGTAGGATGGAGAAAACAACAAGTGGGGGTCAGCACTGGGAGGTCAGGAAACATGCGGTGGCAATGTAGGATAGGTTTCTGAACAACATCGGGGGTGGTGCGCATTGTAAGGTTTGCTAACAGGCCATTCACTAGTAAGAGTGAGGAAAACATCACGGGGTGGTGTGAATCAGAGGTCCTTAATTAGCATAGGCAGTGATTGGCAATGTAGGATGGGGAAAAGCACCACGGAGTGGTCAGAATGGGGAGGTCATTAAACATGTGGTGGCAATGTAGGATAGGTTTCTGAAAAACATCTCTGGGTGGTGCGCGTTGTAAGGGTTTCTAACAGGCCATTCACTAGTAGCAGTGAGACAGTCATCACGGAGCCAGGTTAATATGAAGGCCTGAATTAGTTTAGGCAGTGAATGGCTATGTAGGATGGAGAAAAGCACCACGGGATGGTCAGCATGGGCAGGTCAGGAAACATGCGGTGGCAATGTAGGAGAGGTTTCTGCAAAACATCAAGAGGTGGTGCGCTTTGTAAGGGTTTCTAACAGGCCATTCACTAGTAGCAGTGAGACAGTCATCACGGATTGAGGTGAATATGAAGACCTGAATTAGGATTGGCAGTGAATGGCTATGTAGGATGGAGAAAAGCACCACGGGATGGTCAGAAAGGGCAGGTCAGGAAACATGCGGTGGCAATGTAGGATAGGTTTCTGAAAAACATCAAGAGGTGGTGCACATTGTAAGGGTTTCTAACAGGCCATTCACTAGTAGGAGTTATAAAAACATCACGTGGTGGTGTGAATCAGAGGGTCTGAATTACGATAGGCAGTGAGTGGCAATGTAGGATGGAGAAAGGCCACGGGACGGTCAGCATGGGGAGGTCAGGAAACATGCGGTAGCAATGTAGGATAGGTTTCTGAAAATCATCGCGGTGTGGTGCGCCTTGTAAGGGTTTCTAACAGGCCATTCACTAGTAGGAGTGAGAAAAACATCATGGGGTGGTGTGAATCGGAGGGCCTGAATTAGATTATGCAGTGAGTGGCAGTGTAGGTTCTAGCAAAGCAAGACGTGGCAGTGAGCATGGGGAGGTCAGGAAACATGAATGGCAATGTAGGATAGGTTTCTTCAAAACATCGCGTGGTGGTGCGGATTGTAAGAGTTTCTAACAGGCCATTCACTAATAGGAGTGAGAAAAACATCACGGGGTGGTGTGAATCAGAGGACCTGAATTAGGATAGGCAGTGTGTGGCAATGTAGGATGGAGAAAATCACCACGGGTTAGTCAGAATCTAGAGGTCAGGAAACATGCCGTGGCAATGTAGGATAGGTTTCTGAAAAACATCAAGAGGTGGTGCACATTGTAAGGGTTTCTAACAGGCCATTCACTAGTAGGAGTTATAAAAACATCACGTGGTGGTGTGAATCAGAGGGTCTGAATTACGATAGGCAGTGAGTGGCAATGTAGGATGGAGAAAAGCACCCCAGGTTGGTCAGCATGGGGAGGTGAGGAAACATGCGGTGGCAATGTAGGATAGGTATCTGAAAAACATCGCGGGATGGTGCGCATTGTAAGTGTTTCTAACAGGCCATTCACTAGTAGGACTGAGAAAAACAAACGGGGTAGTGTGAACCAAAGGGTCTGAATTAGCATAGGCAGTGAGTGGCAATGGAGGGTGGAGAAGAGCACCACGGGGTGGTCAGCATGGGAAGGTTAGGAAACATGCGGTGGCAATGTAGGATAGGTTTCTGAAACACATCGCGGAGTGGTGCGCATTGTAAGGGTTGCTCAAAGGCCATTCACTGGTAGGATAGAGAAAAAGTTCCCGGGGTGGTGTCAATCGGAGGGCCTTTATTAGGATAGGCAGTGAGTGGCAATGTAGTTTGGAGAAAAGCACCACGGGGTGGTCAGCATGGGGAGGTCAGGAAACATGCGGTAGCAGTGTAGCATGGGTTTCTGAAAAACATTGCGTGGTAGTGCGCATTGTAAGGGTTTCAAACAGGCCATTCACTAGTAGGAGTGAGAAAATCATCGCGGAGTGGTGTGTAACCTTGGGCCTAAATTAGGATAGGCAGTGAGTGGCAATGTAGGATACAGAAAAGCACCACGGGGTGGTCAGCATGGGTAGGTCAGGAAATATGCGGTGGCAATGTAGTATATGTTCCTGTAAAAAATCGCGGGGTGTTGCGCATTGTAAGGTTTTCTTATAGGTCATTCACTAGTAGGAGTGAGAAAAACATGACTGGGTGGTATGAATCGGAGGGCCTGAGTTAGATTAGGCAGTGAGTGGCAATGTAAGATCTAGCAAAGCAAGACGGGGCGGTGAGCATTGGGAGGTCAGGAAACATGCAGTGGCAATGTAGGATAGCTTTCTGAAAAACCTCGCGGGGTGGTGCGAATTGTGAGGGTTTGGAACAGACAATTCACTAGTAGGAGTGAGAAAAACATCACGGGGTGGTATGAATCGGAGGGCCTGAATTAGGATAGGCAGTGTGTGGCAATGTAGGATGGAGAAAAGCACCACGGGTGGTCAGCATGGGGAGATCGGGAAACATGAGGTCGCAATGTAGGATAGGTTTCTGAAAAATATCTCGGGGTGGTGCGCAATGTAAGGGTTTCTAACAGACCCTTCACTAGTATGAGTGTGAAAAGCATCACAGGAGGGTGTGAATTGGAGGGCCTGAATTCGGATAGGCAGTGAGTGGCAATGTAGGATGGAGAAAACAACAAGTGGGGGTCAGCACTGGGAGGTCAGGAAACATGCTGTGGCAATGTAGGATAGGTTTCTGAACAACATCGGGGGTGGTGCGCATTGTAAGGTTTGCTAACAGGCCATTCACTAGTAAGAGTGAGGAAAACATCACGGGGTGGTGTGAATCAGAGGTCCTTAATTAGCATAGGCAGTGATTGGCAATGTAGGATCGGGAAAAGCGCCACGGAGTGGTCAGAATGTGGAGGTCATTAAACATGTGGTGGCAATGTAGGATAGGTTTCTGAAAAACATCTCTGGGTGGTGCGCATTGTAAGGGTTTCTAACAGGCCATTCACTAGTAGGAGTGAGAAAAACATCACGGGGTGGTGTGAATCGGAGGACATGAATTAGAATAGGCAGTGTGTGGCCATGTAGGATGGAGAAAAGCACCACGGGATGGTCAGCATGGGGAGGTCAGGAATCATGCGGTGGCAATGTAGGATATGTTTCAGAAAAACAACGCGGGGTGGTGCGCATTGTAAGGGTTTCTAACAGGCCATTCACTAGTAGGAGTGAGAAAAACATATCAGGATGGTGTGAATTGGGGGCCTGTATTAGGATAGGCAGTGAGTGGCAATGTACGATGGAGAAAAGTACCACAGGGTGGTCAGCATGGGGAGGTCAGGAAACATCCGTTGGCCATGTAGGTTATATTTCTGAAAAACATCTCAGGGTGGTGAGCATTGTTAGGGTTTCTAAGAGGCCATTCACTAGTAGGAGTGAGAAAAACATCACGAGGTGGTGTGAATCCGAGGGCCTGATATAGGATAGGAGTGAGTGGCAATGTAGGATGGAGAAAAGCACCACGGGGTGGTCAGCATGGTGAGTTCAGGAAACATGTGGTGGTAAAGTAGGATACGTTTCTGAAAAACATCGTGGGGTGGTGCGCATTGTAAGAGTTTTTAACAGGCGATTCACTAGTAAGAGTGAGAAAAACATCACGGGATGGTGTGAATCAGAGGGCCTATATTAGAATAGGCATTGAGTGGCATTGTAGGATCGAGAAAAGCAAGACGGGGTAGTTAGCATGGGGAGGTCAGGCAATATGCAGTGGCAATGTAGCATAGGTTTGTGAAAAACATAGCGGGGTGGTGCACATTGTAAGGGTTTCTAACAGGCCATTCAGTAGTAGGAGTGAGAAAAACATCACGGGGTGGTGTGAATCGGAAGGCCTGAATTAAAATAGGCATTGAGTGGCAATGTAGGATGGAGAAAAGCACCACGGGATGGTCAGAAAGGGCAGGTCAGGAAACATGCGGTGGCAATGTAGGATAGGTTTCTGAAAAACATCAAGAGGTGGTGCACTTTGTAAGGGTTTCTAACAGGCCATTCACTAGTAGGAGTTATAAAAACATCACGTGGTGTTGTGAATCAGAGGGTCTGAATTACGATAGGCAGTGAGTGGCAATGTAGGATGCAGAAAGGCCACGGGACGGTCAGCATGGGGAGGTCAGGAAACATGTGGTAGCAATGTAGGATAGGTTTCTGAAAATCATCGCGGTGTGGTGCGCATTGTAAGGGTTTCTAACAGGCCATTCACTAGTAGGAGTGAGAAAAACATCATGGGGTGGTGTGAATCGGAGGGCCTGAATTTGATTAGGCAGTGAGTGGCAGTGTAGGTTCTAGCAAAGCAAGACGGGGCGGTGAGCATGGGGAGGTCAGGAAACATGAATGGCAATGTAGGATAGGTTTCTTCAAAACATCGCGTGGTGGTGCGGATTGTAAGAGTTTCTAACAGGCCATTCACTAATAGGAGTGAGAAAAACATCACGGGGTGGTGTGAATCAGAGGACCTGAATTAGGATAGGCAGTGTGTGGCAATGTAGGATGGAGAAAATCACCACGGGTTAGTCAGAATCTAGAGGTCAGGAAACATGCGGTGGCAATGTAGGATAGGTTTCTGAATAACATCAAGAGGTGGTGCACATTGTAAGGGTTTCTAACAGGCCATTCACTAGTAGGAGTTATAAAAACATCACGTGGTGGTGTGAATCAGAGGGTCTGAATTACGATAGGCAGTGAGTGGCAATGTAGGATGGAGAAAAGCACCCCGGGTTGGTCAGCATGGGGAGGTGAGGAAACATGCGGTGGCAATGTAGGATAGGTATCTGAAAAACATCGCAGGATGGTGCGCATTGTAAGTGTTTCTAACAGGCCATTCACTAGTAGGAGTGAGAAAAACAAACGGGGTGGTGTGAACCAAAGGGCCTGAATTAGCATAGGCAGTGAGTGGCAATGGAGGGTGGAGAAGAGCACCACGGGGTGGTCAGCATGGGAAGGTCAGGAAACATGCGGTGGCAATGTAGGATAGGTTTCTGAAACATATTGCGGAGTGGTGCGCATTGTAAGGGTTGCTAAAAGGCCATTCACTGGTAGGATAGAGAAAAAGTTCCCGGGGTGGTGTCAATCGGAGGGCCTGTATTAGGATAGGCAGTGAGTGGCAATGTAGTTTGGAGAAAAGCACCACGGGGTGGTCAGCATGGGGTGGTCAGGAAACATGCGGTAGCAGTGTAGCATGGGTTTCTGAAAAACATTGCGTGGTAGTGCGCATTGTAAGGGTTTCAAACAGGTCATTCACTAGTAGGAGTGAGAAAATCATCGCGGAGTGGTGTGTAACCTTGGGCCTAAATTAGGATAGGCAGTGAGTGGCAATGTAGGATACAGAAAAGCACCACGGGGTGGTCAGCATGGGTAGGTCAGGAAATATGCGGTGGCAATGTAGGATATGTTCCTGTAAAAAATCGCGGGGTGTTGCGCATTGTAAGGTTTTCTTATAGGTCATTCACTAGTAGAAGTGAGAAAAACATGACTGGGTGGTATGAATCGGAGGGCCTGAGTTAGATTAGGCAGTGAGTGGCAACGTAAGATCTAGCAAAGCAAGAGGGGGCGGTGAGCATTGGTAGGTCAGGAAACATGCAGTGGAAATGTAGGATAGCTTTCTGAAAAACCTCGCGGGGTAGTGCGAATTGTGAGGGTTTGGAACAGACAATTCACTAGTAGGAGTGAGAAAAACATCACGGGGTGGTATGAATCGGAGGGCCTGAATTAGGATAGGCAGTGTGTGGCAATGTAGGATGGAGAAAAGCACCACGGGTGGTCAGCATGGGGAGATCGGGAAACATGAGGTCGCAATGTAGGATAGGTTTCTCAAAAATATCTCGGGGTGGTGCGCAATGTAAGGGTTTCTAACAGACCCTTCACTAGTAGGAGTGTGAAAAGCATCACAGGAGGGTGTGAATTGGAGGGCCTGAATTCGGATAGGCAGTGAGTGGCAATGTAGGATGGAGAAAACAACAAGTGGGGGTCAGCACTGGGAGGTCAGGAAACATGCGGTGGCAATGTAGGATAGGTTTCTGAACAACATCGGGGGTGGTGCGCATTGTAAGGTTTGCTAACAGGCCATTCACTAGTAAGAGTGAGGAAAACATCACGGGGTGGTGTGAATCAGAGGTCCTTAATTAGCATAGGCAGTGATTGGCAATGTAGGATGGGGAAAAGCACCACGGAGTGGTCAGAATGGGGAGGTCATTAAACATGTGGTGGCAATGTAGGATAGGTTTCTGAAAAACATCAAGGGGTGGTGCGCGTTGTAAGGGTTTCTAACAGGCCATTCACTAGTAGCAGTGAGACAGTCATCACGGAGCCAGGTTAATATGAAGGCCTGAATTAGTTTAGGCAGTGAATGGCTATGTAGGATGGAGAAAAGCACCACGGGATGGTCAGCATGGGCAGGTCAGGAAACATGCGGTGGCAATGTAGGAGAGGTTTCTGCAAAACATCAAGAGGTGGTGCGCTTTGTAAGGGTTTCTAACAGGCCATTCACTAGTAGCAGTGAGACAGTCATCACGGATTGAGGTGAATATGAAGACCTGAATTAGGATTGGCAGTGAATGGCTATGTAGGATGGAGAAAAGCACCACGGGATGGTCAGAAAGGGCAGGTCAGGAAACATGCGGTGGCAATGTAGGATAGGTTTCTGAAAAACATCAAGAGGTGGTGCACATTGTAAGGGTTTCTAACAGGCCATTCACTAGTAGGAGTTATAAAAACATCACGTGGTGGTGTGAATCAGAGGGTCTGAATTACGATAGGCAGTGAGTGGCAATGTAGGATGGAGAAAGGCCACGGGACGGTCAGCATGGGGAGGTCAGGAAACATGCGGTAGCAATGTAGGATAGGTTTCTGAAAATCATCGCGGTGTGGTGCGCCTTGTAAGGGTTTCTAACAGGCCATTCACTAGTAGGAGTGAGAAAAACATCATGGGGTGGTGTGAATCGGAGGGCCTGAATTAGATTATGCAGTGAGTGGCAGTGTAGGTTCTAGCAAAGCAAGACGTGGCAGTGAGCATGGGGAGGTCAGGAAACATGAATGGCAATGTAGGATAGGTTTCTTCAAAACATCGCGTGGTGGTGCGGATTGTAAGAGTTTCTAACAGGCCATTCACTAATAGGAGTGAGAAAAACATCACGGGGTGGTGTGAATCAGAGGACCTGAATTAGGATAGGCAGTGTGTGGCAATGTAGGATGGAGAAAATCACCACGGGTTAGTCAGAATCTAGAGGTCAGGAAACATGCCGTGGCAATGTAGGATAGGTTTCTGAAAAACATCAAGAGGTGGTGCACATTGTAAGGGTTTCTAACAGGCCATTCACTAGTAGGAGTTATAAAAACATCACGTGGTGGTGTGAATCAGAGGGTCTGAATTACGATAGGCAGTGAGTGGCAATGTAGGATGGAGAAAAGCACCCCAGGTTGGTCAGCATGGGGAGGTGAGGAAACATGCGGTGGCAATGTAGGATAGGTATCTGAAAAACATCGCGGGATGGTGCGCATTGTAAGTGTTTCTAACAGGCCATTCACTAGTAGGACTGAGAAAAACAAACGGGGTAGTGTGAACCAAAGGGTCTGAATTAGCATAGGCAGTGAGTGGCAATGGAGGGTGGAGAAGAGCACCACGGGGTGGTCAGCATGGGAAGGTTAGGAAACATGCGGTGGCAATGTAGAATAGGTTTCTGAAACACATCGCGGAGTGGTGCGCATTGTAAGGGTTGCTCAAAGGCCATTCACTGGTAGGATAGAGAAAAAGTTCCCGGGGTGGTGTCAATCGGAGGGCCTTTATTAGGATAGGCAGTGAGTGGCAATGTAGTTTGGAGAAAAGCACCACGGGGTGGTCAGCATGGGGAGGTCAGGAAACATGCGGTAGCAGTGTAGCATGGGTTTCTGAAAAACATTGCGTGGTAGTGCGCATTGTAAGGGTTTCAAACAGGCCATTCACTAGTAGGAGTGAGAAAATCATCGCGGAGTGGTGTGTAACCTTGGGCCTAAATTAGGATAGGCAGTGAGTGGCAATGTAGGATACAGAAAAGCACCACGGGGTGGTCAGCATGGGTAGGTCAGGAAATATGCGGTGGCAATGTAGTATATGTTCCTGTAAAAAATCGCGGGGTGTTGCGCATTGTAAGGTTTTCTTATAGGTCATTCACTAGTAGGAGTGAGAAAAACATGACTGGGTGGTATGAATCGGAGGGCCTGAGTTAGATTAGGCAGTGAGTGGCAATGTAAGATCTAGCAAAGCAAGACGGGGCGGTGAGCATTGGGAGGTCAGGAAACATGCAGTGGCAATGTAGGATAGCTTTCTGAAAAACCTCGCGGGGTGGTGCGAATTGTGAGGGTTTGGAACAGACAATTCACTAGTAGGAGTGAGAAAAACATCACGGGGTGGTATGAATCGGAGGGCCTGAATTAGGATAGGCAGTGTGTGGCAATGTAGGATGGAGAAAAGCACCACGGGTGGTCAGCATGGGGAGATCGGGAAACATGAGGTCGCAATGTAGGATAGGTTTCTGAAAAATATCTCGGGGTGGTGCGCAATGTAAGGGTTTCTAACAGACCCTTCACTAGTATGAGTGTGAAAAGCATCACAGGAGGGTGTGAATTGGAGGGCCTGAATTCGGATAGGCAGTGAGTGGCAATGTAGGATGGAGAAAACAACAAGTGGGGGTCAGCACTGGGAGGTCAGGAAACATGCGGTGGCAATGTAGGATAGGTTTCTGAACAACATCGGGGGTGGTGCGCATTGTAAGGTTTGCTAACAGGCCATTCACTAGTAAGAGTGAGGAAAACATCACGGGGTGGTGTGAATCAGAGGTCCTTAATTAGCATAGGCAGTGATTGGCAATGTAGGATCGGGAAAAGCGCCACGGAGTGGTCAGAATGTGGAGGTCATTAAACATGTGGTGGCAATGTAGGATAGGTTTCTGAAAAACATCTCTGGGTGGTGCGCATTGTAAGGGTTTCTAACAGGCCATTCACTAGTAGGAGTGAGAAAAACATCACGGGGTGGTGTGAATCGGAGGACATGAATTAGAATAGGCAGTGTGTGGCCATGTAGGATGGAGAAAAGCACCACGGGATGGTCAGCATGGGGAGGTCAGGAATCATGCGGTGGCAATGTAGGATATGTTTCAGAAAAACAACGCGGGGTGGTGCGCATTGTAAGGGTTTCTAACAGGCCATTCACTAGTAGGAGTGAGAAAAACATATCAGGATGGTGTGAATTGGGGGCCTGTATTAGGATAGGCAGTGAGTGGCAATGTACGATGGAGAAAAGTACCACAGGGTGGTCAGCATGGGGAGGTCAGGAAACATCCGTTGGCCATGTAGGTTATATTTCTGAAAAACATCTCAGGGTGGTGAGCATTGTTAGGGTTTCTAAGAGGCCATTCACTAGTAGGAGTGAGAAAAACATCACGAGGTGGTGTGAATCCGAGGGCCTGATATAGGATAGGAGTGAGTGGCAATGTAGGATGGAGAAAAGCACCACGGGGTGGTCAGCATGGTGAGTTCAGGAAACATGTGGTGGTAAAGTAGGATACGTTTCTGAAAAACATCGTGGGGTGGTGCGCATTGTAAGAGTTTTTAACAGGCGATTCACTAGTAAGAGTGAGAAAAACATCACGGGATGGTGTGAATCAGAGGGCCTATATTAGAATAGGCATTGAGTGGCATTGTAGGATCGAGAAAAGCAAGACGGGGTAGTTAGCATGGGGAGGTCAGGCAATATGCAGTGGCAATGTAGCATAGGTTTGTGAAAAACATAGCGGGGTGGTGCACATTGTAAGGGTTTCTAACAGGCCATTCAGTAGTAGGAGTGAGAAAAACATCACGGGGTGGTGTGAATCGGAAGGCCTGAATTAAAATAGGCATTGAGTGGCAATGTAGGATGGAGAAAAGCACCACGGGATGGTCAGCATGGGGAGGTCAGGAAACATGCGGTGGCAATGTAGGATAGGTTTCTGAAAAACATCAAGGGGTGGTGCGCGTTGTAAGGGTTTCTAACAGGCCATTCACTAGTAGCAGTGAGACAGTCATCACGGAGCCAGGTGAATATGAAGGCCTGAATTAGGTTAGGCAGTGAATGTCTATGTAGGATGGAGAAAAGCACCACGGGATAGTCAGCATGGGCAGGTCAGGAAACATGCGGTGGCAATGTAGGAGAGGTTTCTGCAAAACATCAAGAGGTGGTGCGCTTTGTAAGGGTTTCTAACAGGCCATTCACTAGTAGCAGTGAGACAGTCATCACGGATTGAGGTGAATATGAAGGCCTGAATTAGGTTTGGCAGTGAATGGCTATGTAGGATGGAGAAAAGCACCACGGGATGGTCAGAAAGGGCAGGTCAGGAAACATGCGGTGGCAATGTAGGATAGGTTTCTGAAAAACATCAAGAGGTGGTGCACTTTGTAAGGGTTTCTAACAGGCCATTCACTAGTAGGAG
Source organism: Cavia porcellus (assembly GCF_034190915.1). NCBI lineage: Eukaryota > Metazoa > Chordata > Mammalia > Rodentia > Caviidae > Cavia > Cavia porcellus. The sequence goes on from NW_026947518.1 coordinate 9,957,707, forward strand.
TTATAAAAACATCACGTGGTGTTGTGAATCAGAGGGTCTGAATTACGATAGGCAGTGAGTGGCAATGTAGGATGCAGAAAGGCCACGGGACGGTCAGCATGGGGAGGTCAGGAAACATGTGGTAGCAATGTAGGATAGGTTTCTGAAAATCATCGCGGTGTGGTGCGCATTGTAAGGGTTTCTAACAGGCCATTCACTAGTAGGAGTGAGAAAAACATCATGGGGTGGTGTGAATCGGAGGGCCTGAATTTGATTAGGCAGTGAGTGGCAGTGTAGGTTCTAGCAAAGCAAGACGGGGCGGTGAGCATGGGGAGGTCAGGAAACATGAATGGCAATGTAGGATAGGTTTCTTCAAAACATCGCGTGGTGGTGCGGATTGTAAGAGTTTCTAACAGGCCATTCACTAATAGGAGTGAGAAAAACATCACGGGGTGGTGTGAATCAGAGGACCTGAATTAGGATAGGCAGTGTGTGGCAATGTAGGATGGAGAAAATCACCACGGGTTAGTCAGAATCTAGAGGTCAGGAAACATGCCGTGGCAATGTAGGATAGGTTTCTGAATAACATCAAGAGGTGGTGCACATTGTAAGGGTTTCTAACAGGCCATTCACTAGTAGGAGTTATAAAAACATCACGTGGTGGTGTGAATCAGAGGGTCTGAATTACGATAGGCAGTGAGTGGCAATGTAGGATGGAGAAAAGCACCCCGGGTTGGTCAGCATGGGGAGGTGAGGAAACATGCGGTGGCAATGTAGGATAGGTATCTGAAAAACATCGCAGGATGGTGCGCATTGTAAGTGTTTCTAACAGGCCATTCACTAGTAGGAGTGAGAAAAACAAACGGGGTGGTGTGAACCAAAGGGCCTGAATTAGCATAGGCAGTGAGTGGCAATGGAGGGTGGAGAAGAGCACCACGGGGTGGTCAGCATGGGAAGGTCAGGAAACATGCGGTGGCAATGTAGGATAGGTTTCTGAAACATATCGCGGAGTGGTGCGCATTGTAAGGGTTGCTAAAAGGCCATTCACTGGTAGGATAGAGAAAAAGTTCCCGGGGTGGTGTCAATCGGAGGGCCTGTATTAGGATAGGCAGTGAGTGGCAATGTAGTTTGGAGAAAAGCACCACGGGGTGGTCAGCATGGGGTGGTCAGGAAACATGCGGTAGCAGTGTAGCATGGGTTTCTGAAAAACATTGCGTGGTAGTGCGCATTGTAAGGGTTTCAAACAGGTCATTCACTAGTAGGAGTGAGAAAATCATCGCGGAGTGGTGTGTAACCTTGGGCCTAAATTAGGATAGGCAGTGAGTGGCAATGTAGGATACAGAAAAGCACCACGGGGTGGTCAGCATGGGTAGGTCAGGAAATATGCGGTGGCAATGTAGGATATGTTCCTGTAAAAAATCGCGGGGTGTTGCGCATTGTAAGGTTTTCTTATAGGTCATTCACTAGTAGAAGTGAGAAAAACATGACTGGGTGGTATGAATCGGAGGGCCTGAGTTAGATTAGGCAGTGAGTGGCAACGTAAGATCTAGCAAAGCAAGAGGGGGCGGTGAGCATTGGTAGGTCAGGAAACATGCAGTGGAAATGTAGGATAGCTTTCTGAAAAACCTCGCGGGGTAGTGCGAATTGTGAGGGTTTGGAACAGACAATTCACTAGTAGGAGTGAGAAAAACATCACGGGGTGGTATGAATCGGAGGGCCTGAATTAGGATAGGCAGTGTGTGGCAATGTAGGATGGAGAAAAGCACCACGGGTGGTCAGCATGGGGAGATCGGGAAACATGAGGTCGCAATGTAGGATAGGTTTCTCAAAAATATCTCGGGGTGGTGCGCAATGTAAGGGTTTCTAACAGACCCTTCACTAGTAGGAGTGTGAAAAGCATCACAGGAGGGTGTGAATTGGAGGGCCTGAATTCGGATAGGCAGTGAGTGGCAATGTAGGATGGAGAAAACAACAAGTGGGGGTCAGCACTGGGAGGTCAGGAAACATGCGGTGGCAATGTAGGATAGGTTTCTGAACAACATCGGGGGTGGTGCGCATTGTAAGGTTTGCTAACAGGCCATTCACTAGTAAGAGTGAGGAAAACATCACGGGGTGGTGTGAATCAGAGGTCCTTAATTAGCATAGGCAGTGATTGGCAATGTAGGATGGGGAAAAGCACCACGGAGTGGTCAGAATGGGGAGGTCATTAAACATGTGGTGGCAATGTAGGATAGGTTTCTGAAAAACATCTCTGGGTGGTGCGCATTGTAAGGGTTTCTAACAGGCCATTCACTAGTAGGAGTGAGAAAAACATCACGGGGTTGTGTGAATCGGAGGACATGAATTAGAATAGGCAGTGTGTGGCCATGTAGGATGCAGAAAAGCACCACGGGATGGTCAGCATGGGGAGGTCAGGAAACATGCGGTGGCAATGTAGGATATGTTTCAGAAAAACAACGCGGGGTGGTGCGCATTGTAAGGGTTTCTAACAGGCCATTCACTAGTAGGAGTGAGAAAAACATATCAGGATGGTGTGAATTGGGGGCCTGTATTAGGATAGGCAGTGAGTGGCAATGTACGATGGAGAAAAGTACCACAGGGTGGTCAGCATGGGGAGGTCAGGAAACATCCGTTGGCCATGTAGGTTATATTTCTGAAAAACATCTCAGGGTGGTGAGCATTGTTAGGGTTTCTAAGAGGCCATTCACTAGTAGGAGTGAGAAAAACATCACGAGGTGGTGTGAATCCGAGGGCCTGATATAGGATAGGAGTGAGTGGCAATGTTGGATGGAGAAAAGCACCACAGGGTGGTCAGCATGGTGAGTTCAGGAAACATGTGGTGGTAAAGTAGGATACGTTTCTGAAAAACATCGCGGGGTGGGGCGCATTGTAAGAATTTGTAACAGGCGATTCACTAGTAAGAGTGAGAAAAACATCACGGGATGGTGTGAATCAGAGGGCCTATATTAGAATAGGCATTGAGTGGCATTGTAGGATCGAGAAAAGCAAGACCGGGTAGTTAGCATGGGGAGGTCAGGCAATATGCAGTGGCAATGTAGCATAGGTTTGTGAAAAACATAGCGGGGTGGTGCACATTGTAAGGGTTGCTAACAGGCCATTCAGTAGTAGGAGTGAGAAAAACATCACGGGGTGGTGTGAATCGGAAGGCCTGAATTAAAATAGGCATTGAGTGGCAATGTAGGATGGAGAAAAGCACCACGGGATGGTCAGCATGGGGAGGTCAGGAAACATGCGGTGGCAATGTAGGATAGGTTTCTGAAAACATCAAGGGGTGGTGCGCGTTGTAAGGGTTTCTAACAGGCCATTCACTAGTAGCAGTGAGACAGTCATCACGGAGCCAGGTGAATATGAAGGCCTGAATTAGGTTAGGCAGTGAATGGCTATGTAGGATGGAGAAAAGCACCACGGGTTGGTCAGCATGGGCAGGTCAGGAAACATGCGGTGGCAATGTAGGAGAGGTTTCTGCAAAACATCAAGAGGTGGTGCGCTTTGTAAGGGTTTCTAACAGGCCATTCACTAGTAGCAGTGAGACAGTCATCACGGATTGAGGTGAATATGAAGGCCTGAATTAGGTTTGGCAGTGAATGGCTATGTAGGATGGAGAAAAGCACCACGGGATGGTCAGCAAGGGCAGGTCAGGAAACATGCGGTGGCAATGTAGGATAGGTTTCTGAAAAACATCAAGAGGTGGTGCACATTGTAAGGGTTTCTAACAGGCCATTCACTAGTAGGAGTTATAAAAACATCACGTGGTGGTGTGAATCAGAGGGTCTGAATTACGATAGGCAGTGAGTGGCAATGTAGGATGCAGAAAGGCCACGGGACGGTCAGCATGGGGAGGTCAGGAAACATGCGGTAGCAATGTAGGATAGGTTTCTGAAAATCATCGCAGTGTGGTGCGCATTGTAAGGGTTTCTAACAGGCCATTCACTAGTAGGAGTGAGAAAAACATCATGGGGTGGTGTGAATCGGAGGGCCTGAATTTGATTAGGCAGTGAGTGGCAGTGTAGGTTCTAGCAAAGCAAGACAGGGCGGTGAGCATGGGGAGGTCAGGAAACATGAATGGCAATGTAGGATAGGTTTCTTCAAAACATCGCGTGGTGGTGCGGATTGTAAGAGTTTCTAACAGGCCATTCACTAATAGGAGTGAGAAAAACATCACGGGGTGGTGTGAATCAGAGGACCTGAATTAGGATAGGCAGTGTGTGGCAATGTAGGATGGAGAAAATCACCACGGGTTAGTCAGAATCTGGAGGTCAGGAAACATGCCGTGGCAATGTAGGATAGGATTTTGAAAAACTTCTCTGGGTGGTGCGCATTGTAAGGGTTTCTGACAGGCCATTCACTGGTAGAAGTGAGAAAAACATCACAGGGTGGTGTGAATCGGAGGGCCTGAATTACCATAGGCAGTGAGTGACAATGTAGGATACAGAAAATCACCACGGGTTTGTCAGCATGGGGAAGTTAGGAAACATGCGGTAGCAATGTTCCATAGGTTTCTGAAAAACATAGCGGGTTGGTGCGCATTGTAACGGTTTCTAACAGGCCATTCACTAGTAGGAGTGAGAAAAACATCACGGGTTGGGGTGAGTCGGGGGGCCTGCGTTAGGATAGGCAGTGAGTGGCAAGGTAGGATGGAGAAAACTACCATGGGGTGGTCAGCATAGGGAGGTCAGGAAACATGCAGTGGCATTGTAGGATAGGTTTCTGAAAAACATCGTGGGGTGGTGCGCATTGTAAGGGTTTCTAACAGGCCATTCACTATTAGGAGTGAGAAAAACATCATGGGGTCGTGTGAATTGGAGGGCCTGAATTAGATATGGCAGTGAGTGGCAATGTAGGATCTAGCAAAGAAAGACGGGGCGGTGAGCATGCGGAGGTCAGGAAACATGAAGTGGCAATGTTAGATAGGTTTCTGAAAAACATGTTGGGGTGGTGCACATTGTAAGGGTTTCTAACAGGCCATTCACTAGTAGGAGTGAGAAAAACAGAATGGGGTGGTGGGAATCGGAGGACCTGAATTACGATAGGCAGTGAGTGGTAAAGTACGATGGAGAAAAGTACCACAGAGTGGTCAGCATGGGGAGGTCAGGAAACATCCGTTGGCCATGTAGGATATATTTCTGAAAAACATCTCAGGGTGGTGAGCATTGTTAGGGTTTCTAAGAGGCCATTCACTAGTAGGAGTGAGAAAAACATCACGGGGTGGTGTGAAACGGAGTGTCTGAATTAGATTAGGCAGTGAGTGGTAATGTAGAATGGAGAAAAGCAAGATGGCGTGGTGAGCATGGGGAGTTCAGAAACATGCAGTTGCAATGTAGGATAGGTTACTGAAAAACATCGCGGGGTGGTGCGCATTGTAAGGGTTTCTAACAGGCCATTCACTAGTAGGAGTGGGAAAAACATCACCGGGTGGTGTGAATCGCAGTGTCTGAATTAGGATAGGCAGTGAGTGGCAATGTAGGATTTAGAAAAGCATCACAGGTTATTCAGCATGGGGTGGTCAGGAAACATGCGTTGGAATGTAGAATAGGTTTCTATAAAACATCGCGAGGTGGTGCGCATTGTAAGTGTTTCTAACAGGCCATTCACTAGTAGGAGTGAGAAAAACAAACGGGGTGGTGTGAACCAAAGGGCCTGAATTAGCATAGGCAGTGAGTGGCAATGGAGGGTGGAGAAGAGCACCACGGGGTGGTCAGCATGGGAAGGTCAGGAAACATGCGGTGGCAATGTAGGATAGGTTTCTGAAACACATCGCGGAGTGGTGCGCATTGTAAGGGTTGCTAAAAGGCCATTCACTGGTAGGATAGAGAAAAAGTTCCCGGGGTGGTGTCAATCGGAGGGCCTTTATTAGGATAGGCAGTGAGTGGCAATGTAGTTTGGAGAAAAGCACCACGGGGTGGTCAGCATGGGGTGGTCAGGAAACATGCGGTAGCAGTGTAGCATGGGTTTCTGAAAAACATTGCGTGGTAGTGCGCATTGTAAGGGTTTCAAACAGGCCATTCACTAGTAGGAGTGAGAAAATCATCGCGGAGTGGTGTGTAACCTTGGGCCTAAATTAGGATAGGCAGTGAGTGGCAATGTAGGATACAGAAAAGCACCACGGGGTGGTCAGCATGGGTAGGTCAGGAAATATGCGGTGGCAATATAGTATATGTTCCTGTAAAAAATCGCGGGGTGTTGCGCATTGTAAGGTTTTCTTATAGGTCATTCACTAGTAGGAGTGAGAAAAACATGACTGGGTGGTATGAATCGGAGGGCCTGAGTTAGATTAGGCAGTGAGTGGCAATGTAAGATCTAGCAAAGCAAGACGGGGCGGTGAGCATTGGGAGGTCAGGAAACATGCAGTGGCAATGTAGGATAGCTTTCTGAAAAACATCGCGGGGTGGTGCGAATTGTGAGGGTTTGGAACAGACAATTCACTAGTAGGAGTGAGAAAAATATCACGGGGTGGTATGAATCGGAGGGCCTGAATTAGGATAGGCAGTGTGTGGCAATGTAGGATGGAGAAAAGCACCACGGGTGGTCAGCATGGGGAGATCGGGAAACATGAGGTCGCAATGTAGGATAGGTTTCTGAAAAATATCTCGGGGTGGTGCGCAATGTAAGGGTTTCTAACAGACCCTTAACTAGTAGGAGTGTGAAAAGCATCACAGGAGGCTGTGAATTTTAGGGCCTGAATTCGGATAGGCAGTGAGTGGCAATGTAGGATGGAGAAAACAACAAGTGGGGGTCAGCACTGGGAGGTCAGGAAACATGCGGTGGCAATGTAGGATAGGTTTCTGAACAACATCGGAGGTGGTGCGCATTGTAAGGTTTGCTAACAGGCCATTCACTAGTAAGAGTGAGGAAAACATCACGGGGTGGTGTGAATCTGAGGTCCTTAATTAGCATAGGCAGTGATTGGCAATGTAGGATGGGGAAAAGCACCATGGAGTGGTCGGAATGGGAAGGTCATTAAACATGTGGTGGCAATGTAGGATAGGTTTCTGAAAAACATCTCTGGGTGGTGCGCATTGTAAGGGTTTCTAACAGGCCATTCACTAGTAGGAGTGAGAAAAACATCACGGGGTGGTGTGAATCGGAGGACATGAATTAGAATAGGCAGTGTGTGGCCATGTAGGATGGAGAAAAGCACCACAGGGATGGTCAGCATGGGGAGGTCAGGAAACATGCGGTGGCAATGTAGGATATGTTTCAGAAAAACAACGCGGGGTGGTGCGCATTGTAAGGGTTTCTAACAGGCCATTCACTAGTAGGAGTGAGAAAAACATATCAGGATGGTGTGAATTGGGGGCCTGTATTAGGATAGGCAGTGAGTGGCAATGTACGATGGAGAAAAGTACCACAGGGTGGTCAGCATGGGGAGGTCAGGAAACATCCGTTGGCCATGTAGGTTATATTTCTGAAAAACATCTCAGGGTGGTGAGCATTGTTAGGGTTTCTAAGAGGCCATTCACTAGTAGGAGTGAGAAAAACATCACGAGGTGGTGTGAATCCGAGGGCCTGATATAGGATAGGAGTGAGTGGCAATGTAGGATGGAGAAAAGCACCACGGGGTGGTCAGCATGGTGAGTTCAGGAAACATGTGGTGGTAAAGTAGGATACGTTTCTGAAAAACATCGCGGGGTGGTGCGCATTGTAAGAGGTTTTAACAGGCGATTCACTAGTAAGAGTGAGAAAAACATCACGGGATGGTGTGAATCAGAGGGCCTATATTAGAATAGGCATTGAGTGGCATTGTAGGATCGAGAAAAGCAAGACGGGGTAGCTAGCATGGGGAGGTCAGGCAATATGCAGTGGCAATGTAGCATAGGTTTGTGAAAAACATAGCGGGGTGGTGCATATTGTAAGGGTTTCTAACAGGCCATTCAGTAGTAGGAGTGAGAAAAACATCACGGGGTGGTGTGAATCGGAAGGCCTGAATTAAAATAGGCATTGAGTGGCAATGTAGGATGGAGAAAAGCACCACGGGATGGTCAGCATGGGGAGGTCAGGAAACATGCGGTGGCAATGTAGGATAGGTTTCTGAAAAACATCAAGGGGTGGTGCGCGTTGTAAGGGTTTCTAACAGGCCATTCACTAGTAGCAGTGAGACAGTCATCACGGAGCCAGGTGAATATGAAGGCCTGAATTAGGTTAGGCAGTGAATGGCTATGTAGGATGGAGAAAAGCACCACGGGATGGTCAGCATGGGCAAGTCAGGAAACATGCGGTGGCAATGTAGGAGAGGTTTCTGCAAAACATCAAGAGGTGGTGCGCTTTGTAAGGGTTTCTAACAGGCCATTCACTAGTAGCAGTGAGACAGTCATCACGGATTGAGGTGAATATGAAGGCCTGAATTAGGTTTGGCAGTGAATGGCTATGTAGGATGGAGAAAAGCACCACGGGATGGTCAGCAAGGGCAGGTCAGGAAACATGCGGTGGCAATGTAGGATAGGTTTCTGAAAAACATCAAGAGGTGGTGCACATTGTAAGTGTTTCTAACAGGCCATTCACTAGTAGGAGTTATAAAAACATCACGTGGTGTTGTGAATCAGAGGGTCTGAATTACGATAGGCAGTGAGTGGCAATGTAGGATGCAGAAAGGCCACGGGACGGTCAGCATGGGGAGGTCAGGAAACATGCGGTAGCAATGTAGGATAGGTTTCTGAAAATCATCGCGGTGTGGTGCGCATTGTAAGGGTTTCTAACAGGCCATTCACTAGTAGGAGTGAGAAAAACATCATGGGGTGGTGTGAATCGGAGGGCCTGAATTTGATTAGGCAGTGAGTGGCAGTGTAGGTTCTAGCAAAGCAAGACGGGGCGGTGAGCATGGGGAGGTCAGGAAACATGAATGGCAATGTAGGATATGTTTCTTCAAAACATCGCGTGGTGGTGCGGATTGTAAGAGTTTCTAACAGGCCATTCACTAATAGGAGTGAGAAAAACATCACGGGGTGGTGTGAATCAGAGGACCTGAATTAGGATAGGCAGTGTGTGGCAATGTAGGATGGAGAAAATCACCACGGGTTAGTCAGAATCTGGAGGTCAGGAAACATGCCGTGGCAATGTAGGATAGGATTTTGAAAAACTTCTCTAGGTGGTGCGCATTGTAAGGGTTTCTGACAGGCCATTCACTAGTAGAAGTGAGAAAAACATCACAGGGTGGTGTGAATCGGAGGGCCTGAATTACCATAGGCAGTGAGTGACAATGGAGGATACAGAAAATCACCACGGGTTGGTCAGCATGGGGAAGTTAGGAAACATGCGGTAGCAATGTTCCATAGGTTTCTGAAAAACATAGCGGGTTGGTGCGCATTGTAAAGGTTTCTAACAGGCCATTCACTGGTAGGAGTGAGAAAAACATCACGGGGTGGTGTGAGTCGGGGGGCCTGCATTAGGATAGGCAGTGAGTGGCAAGGTAGGATGGAGAAAACTACCACGGGGTGGTCAGCATAGGGAGGTCAGGAAACATGCAGTGGCATTGTAGGATAGGTTTCTGAAAAACATCGAGGGGTGGTGCGCATTGTAAGGGTTTCTAACAGGCCATTCACTATTAGGAGTGAGAAAAACATCATGGGGTCGTGTGAATTGGAGGGCCTGAATTAGATATGGCAGTGAGTGGCAATGTAGGATCTAGCAAAGAAAGACGGGGCGGTGAGCATGCGGAGGTCAGGAAACATGAAGTGGCAATGTTAGATAGGTTTCTGAAAAACATGTTGGGGTGGTGCACATTGTAAGGGTTTCTAACAGGCCATTCACTAGTAGGAGTGAGAAAAACAGAATGGGGTGGTGGGAATCGGAGGACCTGAATTACGATAGGCAGTGAGTGGTAAAGTACGATGGAGAAAAGTACCACAGAGTGGTCAGCATGGGGAGGTCAGGAAACATCCGTTGGCCATGTAGGATATATTTCTGAAAAACATCTCAGGGTGGTGAGCATTGTTAGGGTTTCTAAGAGGCCATTCACTAGTAGGAGTGAGAAAAACATCACGGGGTGGTGTGAAACGGAGTGTCTGAATTAGATTAGGCAGTGAGTGGTAATGTAGAATGGAGAAAAGCAAGATGGCGTGGTGAGCATGGGGAGTTCAGAAACATGCAGTTGCAATGTAGGATAGGTTACTGAAAAACATCGCGGGGTGGTGCGCATTGTAAGGGTTTCTAACAGGCCATTCACTAGTAGCAGTGGGAAAAACATCACCGGGTGGTGTGAATCGCAGTGTCTGAATTAGGATAGGCAGTGAGTGGCAATGTAGGATTTAGAAAAGCATCACAGGTTATTCAGCATGGGGTAATCAGGAAACATGCGTTGGAATGTAGAATAGGTTTCTATAAAACATCGCGAGGTGGTGCGCATTGTAAGGGTTTCTAACAGGCCATTAACTAGTAGGAGTGAGAAAAATATCATGAGGTGGTGTGAAATGGAGGGCCTGAATTAGATTAGGCAGTGAGTGGTAATGTATAATGGAGTGATGCAAGACGGCGTGGTGAGCATGGGGAGTTCAGGAAACATGCAGTGGCAATGTAGGATAGGTTTCTAAAAAACATCGCGTGGTCCTGGGCATTGTAAGGGTTTCTATCAGGCCTTTCACTAGTAGGAGTGATAAAAACGTCACGGGGTGGTTTGCTTCGGAGGGCCTGAAATAGGATAGGCAGTGTGTGGCAATGTAGGATGGAGACAAGCACCCCGGGTTGGTCAGCATGGGCAGGTGAGGAAACATGCGGTGGCAATGTAGGATAGGTATCTGAAAAACATCGCGGCATGGTGCGCATTGTAAGTGTTTCTAACAGGCCATTCACTAGTAGGAGTGAGAAAAACAAACGGGGTGGTGTGAACAAAAGGGCCTGAATTAGCATAGGCAGTGAGTGGCAATGGAGGGTGGAGAAGAGCACCACGGGGTGGTCAGCATGGGAAGGTCAGGAAACATGCGGTGGCAATGTAGGATAGGTTTCTGAAACACATCGCGGAGTGGTGCGCATTGTAAGGGTTGCTAAAAGGCCATTCACTGGTAGGATAGAGAAAAAGTTCCCGGGGTGGTGTCAATCGGAGGGCCTGTATTAGGATAGGCAGTGAGTGGCAATGTAGTTTGGAGAAAAGCACCACGGGGTGGTCAGCATGGGGAGGTCAGGAAACATGCGGTAGCAGTGTAGCATGGGTTTCTGAAAAACATTGCGTGGTAGTGCGCATTGTAAGGGTTTCAAACAGGCCATTCACTAGTAGGAGTGAGAAAATCATCGCGGAGTGGTGTGTAACCTTGGGCCTAAATTAGGATAGGCAGTGAGTGGCAATGTAGGATACAGAAAAGCACCACGGGGTGGTCAGCATGGGTAGGTCAGGAAATATGCGGTGGCAATGTAGGATATGTTCCTGTAAAAAATCGCGGGGTGTTGCGCATTGTAAGGTTTTCTTATAGGTCATTCACTAGTAGGAGTGAGAAAAACATGACTGGGTGGTATGAATCGGAGGGCCTGAGTTAGATTAGGCAGTGAGTGGCAATGTAAGATCTAGCAAAGCAAGAGGGGGCGGTGAGCATTGGGAGGTCAGGAAACATGCAGTGGCAATGTAGGATAGCTTTCTGAAAAACATCGCGGGGTAGTGCGAATTGTGAGGGTTTGGAACAGACATTTCACTAGTAGGAGTGAGAAAAACATATCAGGATGGTGTGAATTGGGGGCCTGTATTAGGATAGGCAGTGAGTGGCAATGTAGGATGGAGAAAACAACAAGTGGGGGTCAGCACTGGGAGGTCAGGAAACATGCGGTGGCAATGTAGGATAGGTTTCTGAACAACATCGGGGGTGGTGCGCATTGTAAGGTTTGCTAACAGGCCATTCACTAGTAAGAGTGAGGAAAACATCACGGGGTGGTGTGAATCAGAGGTCCTTAATTAGCATAGGCAGTGATTGGCAATGTAGGATGGGGAAAAGCACCACGGAGTGGTCAGAATGGGGAGGTCATTAAACATGTGGTGGCAATGTAGGATAGGTTTCTGAAAAATATCTCTGGGTGGTGCGCATTGTAAGGGTTTCTAACAGGCCATTCACTAGTAGGAGTAAGAAAAACATCACGGGGTGGTGTGAATCGGAGGACATGAATTAGAATAGGCAGTGTGTGGCCATGTAGGATGGAGAAAAGCACCACGGGATGGTCAGCATGGGGAGGTCAGGAAACATGTGGTGGCAATGTAGGATATGTTTCAGAAAAACAACGCGGGGTGGTGCGCATTGTAAGGGTTTCTAACAGGCCATTCACTAGTAGGAGTGAGAAAAACATATCAGGATGGTGTGAATTGGGGGCCTGTATTAGGATAGGCAGTGAGTGGCAATGTACGATGGAGAAAAGTACCACAGGGTGGTCAGCATGGGGAGGTCAGGAAACATCCGTTGGCCATGTAGGTTATATTTCTGAAAAACATCTCAGGGTGGTGAGCATTGTTAGGGTTTCTAAGAGGCCATTCACTAGTAGGAGTGAGAAAAACATCACGAGGTGGTGTGAATCCGAGGGCCTGATATAGGATAGGAGTGAGTGGCAATGTAGGATGGAGAAAAGCACCACGGGGTGGTCAGCATGGTGAGTTCAGGAAACATGTGGTGGTAAAGTAGGATACGTTTCTGAAAAACATCGCGCGGCGGTGCGCATTGTAAGAGTTTTTAACAGGCGATTCACTAGTAAGAGTGAGAAAAACATCACGGGATGGTGTGAATCAGAGGGCCTATATTAGAATAGGCATTGAGTGGCATTGTAGGATCGAGAAAAGCAAGACGGGGTAGTTAGCATGGGGAGGTCAGGCAATATGCAGTGGCAATGTAGCATAGGTTTGTGAAAAACATAGCGGGGTGGTGCACATTGTAAGGGTTTTTAACAGGCCATTCAGTAGTAGGAGTGAGAAAAACATCACGGGGTGGTGTGAATCGGAAAGCCTGAATTAAAATAGGCATTGAGTGGCAATGTAGGATGGAGAAAAGCACCACGGGATGGTCAGCATGGGGAGGTCAGGAAACATGCGGTGGCAATGTAGGATAGGTTTCTGAAAAACATCAAGGGGTGGTGCGCGTTGTAAGGGTTTCTAACAGGCCATTCACTAGTAGCAGTGAGACAGTCAGCACGGATTGAGGTGAATATGAAGGCCTGAATTAGGTTTGGCAGTGAATGGCTATGTAGGATGGAGAAAAGCACCACGGGATGGTCAGCAAGGGCAGGTCAGGAAACATGCGGTGGCAATGTAGGATAGGTTTCTGAAAAACATCAAGAGGTGGTGCACATTGTAAGGGTTTCTAACAGGCCATTCACTAGTAGGAGTTATAAAAACATCACGTGGTGGTGTGAATCAGAAGGTCTGAATTAAGATAGGCAGTGAGTGGCAATGTAGGATGCAGAAAGGCCACGGGACGGTCAGCATGGGGAGCTCAGGAAACATGCAGTAGCAATGTAGGATAGGTTTCTGAAAATCATCGCGGTGTGGTGCGCATTGTAAGGGTTTCTAACAGGCCATTCACTAGTAGGAGTGAGAAAAACATCACGGGGTGGTATGAATCGGAGGGCCTGAATTAGGATAGGCAGTGTGTGGCAATGTAGGATGGAGAAAAGCACCACGGGTGGTCAGCATGGGGAGATCGGGAAACATGAGGTCGCAATGTAGGATAGGTTTCTCAAAAATATCTCGGGGTGGTGCGCAATGTAAGAGTTTCTAACAGACCCTTCACTAGTAGGAGTGTGAAAAGCATCACAGGAGGGTGTGAATTGGAGGGCCTGAATTCGGATAGGCAGTTAGTGGCAATGTAGGATGGAGAAAACAACAAGTGGGGGTCAGCACTGGGAGGTCAGGAAACATGCGGTGGCAATGTAGGATAGGTTTCTGAACAACATCGGGGGTGGTGCGCATTGTAAGGTTTGCTAACAGGCCATTCACTAGTAAGAGTGAGGAAAACATCACGGGGTGGTGTGAATCTGAGGTCCTTAATTAGCATAGGCAGTGATTGGCAATGTAGGATGGGGAAAAGCACCATGGAGTGGTCAGAATGGGGAGGTCATTAAACATGTGGTGGCAATGTAGGATAGGTTTCTGAAAAACATCTCTGGGTGGTGCGCATTGTAATGGTTTCTAACAGGCCATTCACTAGTAGGAGTGAGAAAAACATATCAGGATGGTGTGAATTGGGGGCCTGTATTAGGATAGGCAGTGAGTGGCAATGTACGATGGAGAAAAGTACCACAGGGTGGTCAGCATGGGGAGGTCAGGAAACATCCGTTGGCCATGTAGGTTATATTTCTGAAAAACATCTCAGGGTGGTGAGCATTGTTAGGGTTTCTAAGAGGCCATTCACTAGTAGGAGTGAGAAAAACATCACGAGGTGTTGTGAATCCGAGGGCCTGATATAGGATAGGAGTGAGTGGCAATGTTGGATGGAGAAAAGCACCACGGGGTGGTCAGCATGGTGAGTTCAGGAAACATGTTGTGGTAAAGTAGGATACGTTTCTGAAAAACATCGCGGGGTGGTGTGCATTGTAAGAGTTTTTAACAGGCGATTCACTAGTAAGAGTGAGAAAAACATCACGGGATGGTGTGAATCAGAGGGCCTATATTAGAATAGGCATTGAGTGGCATTGTAGGATCGAGAAAAGCAAGACGGGGTAGTTAGCATGGGGAGGTCAGGCAATATGCAGTGGCAATGTAGCATAGGTTTGTGAAAAACATAGCGGGGTGGTGCACATTGTAAGGGTTTCTAACAGGCCATTCAGTAGTAGGAGTGAGAAAAACATCACGGGGTGGTGTGAATCAGAAGGCCTGAATTAAAATAGGCATTGAGTGGCAATGTAGGATGGAGAAAAGCACCACGGGATGGTCAGCATGGGGAGGTCAGGAAACATGCGGTGGCAATGTAGGATAGGTTTCTGAAAAACATCAAGGGGTGGTGCGCGTTGTAAGGGTTTCTAACAGGCCATTCACTAGTAGCAGTGAGACAGTCATCACGGATTGAGGTGAATATGAAGGCCTGAATTAGGTTTGGCAGTGAATGGCTATGTAGGATGGAGAAAAGCACCACGGGATGGTCAGCAAGGGCAGGTCAGGAAACATGCGGTGGCAATGTCGGATAGGTTTCTGAAAAACATCAAGAGGTGGTGCACATTGTAAGGGTTTCTAACAGGCCATTCACTAGTAGGAGTTATAAAAACATCACGTGGTGATGTGAATCAGAGGGTCTGAATTAAGATAGGCAGTGAGTGGCAATGTAGGATGCAGAAAGGCCACGGGACGGTCAGCATGGGGAGGTCAGGAAACATGCGGTAGCAATGTAGGATAGGTTTCTGAAAATCATCGCGGTGTGGTGCGCATTGTAAGGGTTTCTAACAGGCCATTCACTAGTAGGAGTGAGAAAAACATCACGGGGTGGTATGAATCGGAGGGCCTGAATTAGGATAGGCAGTGTGTGGCAATGTAGGATGGAGAAAAGCACCACGGGTGGTCAGCATGGGGAGATCGGGAAACATGAGGTCGCAATGTAGGATAGGTTTCTCAAAAATATCTCGGGTTGGTGCGCAATGTAAGGGTTTCTAACAGACCCTTCACTAGTAGGAGTGTGAAAAGCATCACAGGAGGGTGTGAATTGGAGGGCCTGAATTCGGATAGGCAGTGAGTGGCAATGTAGGATGGAAAAAACAACAAGTGGGGGTCAGCACTGGGAGGTCAGGAAACATGCGGTGGCAATGTAGGATAGGTTTCTGAACAACATCGGGTGTGGTGCGCATTGTAAGGTTTGCTAACAGGCCATTCACTAGTAAGAGTGAGGAAAACATCACGGGGTGGTGTGAATCAGAGGTCCTTAATTAGCATAGGCAGTGATTGGCAATGTAGGATGGGGAAAAGCACCACGGAGTGGTCAGAATGGGGAGGTCATTAAACATGTGGTGGCAATGTAGGATAGGTTTCTGAAAAACATCTCTGGCTGGTGCGCATTGTAAGGGTTTCTAACAGGCCATTCACTAGTAGGAGTGAGAAAAACATATCAGGATGGTGTGAATTGGGGGCCTGTATTAGGATACGCAGTGAGTGGCAATGTACGATGGAGAAAAGTACCACAGGGTGGTCAGCATGGGGAGGTCAGGAAACATCCGTTGGCCATGTAGGTTATATTTCTGAAAAACATCTCAGGGTGGTGAGCATTGTTAGGGTTTCTAAGAGGCCATTCACTAGTAGGAGTGAGAAAAACATCACGAGGTGTTGTGAATCCGAGGGCCTGATATAGGATAGGAGTGAGTGGCAATGTTGGATGGAGAAAAGCACCACGGGGTGGTCAGCATGGTGAGTTCAGGAAACATGTTGTGGTAAAGTAGGATACGTTTCTGAAAAACATCGCGGGGTGGTGCGCATTGTAAGAGTTTTTAACAGGCGATTCACTAGTAAGAGTGAGAAAAACATCACGGGACGGTGTGAATCAGAGGGCCTGAATTAGCATAGGCAGTGATTGGCAATGTAGGATGGGGAAAAGCACCATGGCGTGGTCAGACTGGGGAGGTCAGGAAACATGCGGTGGCAATGTAGGATAGGTTTCTGAAAAGCATGTAGGGGTGGTGCGCATTTTAAGGGTTTCTAACAGGCCATTCACTAGTAGGAGTGAGAAAAACATCATGAGGTGGTGTGAAATTGAGGGCCTGAATTAGGATAGACAGTGAGGGCTAATGTATAATGGAGTAATGCAAGATGGCGTGGTGAGCATGGGGAGTTCAGGAAACATGCAGTGGCATTGTAGGATAGGTTTCTGAAAAACATCGAGGGGTGGTGCGCATTGTAAGGGTTTCTAACAGGCCATTCACTATTAGGAGTGAGAAAAACATCATGGGGTCGTGTGAATTGGAGGGCCTGAATTAGATATTCAGTGAGTGGCAATGTAGGATCTAGCAAAGAAAGACGGGGCGGTGAGCATGTGGAGGTCAGGAAACATGAAGTGGCAATGTTGGATAGTTTCTGAAAAACATGTTGGGGTGGTGCACATTGTAAGGGTTTCTAACAGGCCATTCACTAGTAGGAGTGAGAAAAACATCATGGGGTGGTGTGAATAGGAGGGCCTGAATTAGATTAGGCAGTGTGTGGTAATGTAGGATGGAGAAATGTAAGAAGCCATGGTGAGCATGGGGAGGTCAGGAAACATGCAGTGACAATGTAGGATAGGGTTCTGAAAAACATCGAGGGGTGGTGTGCATTGTAAGGGTTTCTAACAGGCCATTTACAAGTAGGAGTGAGAAAAACATCACAGGGGGGTGTGAGTCAGAGGGCCTAAGTTAGAATAGCAAGTGAGTGGCAATGTAGGATGGAGTAAAGCACCAAGGGTGGTCAGCACTGGGAGGTCAGCAAATATGCGGTGGCAATGTAGGTTAGGTTTCTGTAAAACATCGCGGGGTGGTGCGCATTGTATGGTTTTCTAACAGGCCATTCACAATTAGGAGTGAGAAAAACATCACAGGGGGTTTGAATCAGAGGGCCTGAATTAGCATAGGCAGTGAGTGGCAATGTAGGATGGAGCAAGGCATCACCCCGTAGTTAGCAAGGCGAGGTAAGGAAACATGCGGTGCCAATGTAGGATAGGTTTCTGAAAAACATTGTGGGGTGGTGCACATTGTAAGGGGTTCTAACAGGCCATTCACTAGTAGGAGTGAGAAAAACATCATGGGGTGGTGTGAATCGGAGGGCCTAAATTTGATTAGGCAGTGAGTGGCAGTGTAGGATCTAGCAAAGCAAGACGGGGCGGTGAGCATGTGGAGGTCAGGAAACATGCACTGGCAATGTTGGATAGGTTTCTGAAAAACATCTCTGGGTGGTGCGCATTGTAAGGTTTTCTAACAGGCCATTCACTAGTAGGAGTGAGAAAAACATCACGGGGTGGTGTGAATCGGAGGACATTAATTAGAATAGGCAGTGTGTGGCCATGTAGGATGGAGAAAAGCACCACGGGATGGTCAGCATGGGGAGGTCAGGAAACATGCGGTGGCAATGTAGGATATGTTTCAGAAAAACATCGCGGGGTGGTGTGCATTGTAAGGGTTTCTAACAGGCCATTCACTAGTAGGAGTGAGAAAAACATATCGGGATGGTGTGAATTGGGGGCCTGTATTAGGATAGGCAGTGAGTGGCAATGTAGGATGCAGAAAAGTACTACGGGGTGGTCAGCATGGGGTGGTCAGGAAACATGCAGTGGCATTGTATGATAGGTTTCTGAAAAACATCGAGGGGTGGTGCAAATTGTAAGGGTTTCTAACAGGCCATTCACTATTAGGAGTGAGAAAAACATCATGGGGTTGTGTGAATTGGAGGGCCTGAATTAGATATGGCAGTGAGTGGCAATGTAGGATCTAGCAAAGCAAGACGGGGCGGTGAGCATGCGGAGGTCAGGAAACATGAAGTGGCAATGTTGGATAGGTTTCTGAAAAACATGGTGGGCTGGTGCACATTGTATGGGTTTCTAACAGGCCATTCACTAGTAGGAGTGAGAAAAACAGAATGGGGTGGTGTGAATCGGAGGACCTGAATTACGATAGGCAGTGAGTGGCAATGTACGATGGAGAAAAGCACCACGGGGTGGTCAGCATGGGGAGGTCAGGAAACATCCGTTGGCCATGTAGGATATATTTCTGAAAAACATCTCAGGGTGTTGAGCATTGTTAGGGTTTCTAAGAGGCCATTCACTAGTAGGAGTGAGAAAAACATCACGAGGTGGTGTGAATCCGAGGGCCTGATATAGGATAGGAGTGAGTGGCAATGTAGGATGGAGAAAAGCACCACGGGGTTGTCAGCATGGTGAGTTCAGGAAACATGCGGTGGTAAAGTAGAATACGTTTCTGAAAAACTTCGCGGGGTGGTGCGCATTGTAAGAGTTTTTAACAGGCGATTCACTAGTAAGAGTGAGAAAAACATCACGGGGTGGTGTGAATCAGAGGGCCTATATTAGAATAGGCATTTAGTGGCATTGTAGGATCGAGAAAAGCAAGACGGGGTGGTTAGCTGGGGAAGGCAGGCAATATGCAGTGGCAATGTAGCATAGGTTTGTGAAAAACATAGCAGGGTGGTGCACATTCTAAGGGTTTCTAACAGGCCATTCAGTAGTAGGAGTGAGAAAAACATCACGGGGTGGTGTGAATCGGAAGGCCTGAATTAAAATAGGCATTGAGTGGCAATGTAGGATGGAGAAAAGCACCACGGGATGGTCAGCATGGGGAGGTCAGGAAACATGCGGTGGCAATGTAGGATAGGTTTCTGAAAAACATCAAGAGGTGGTGCGCGTTGTAAGGGTTTCTAACAGGCCATTCACTAGTAGCAGTGAGACAGTCATCACGGATTGAGGTGAATATGAAGGCCTGAATTAGGTTTGGCAGTGAATGGCTATGTAGGATGGAGAAAAGCACCACGGGATGGTCAGCAAGGGCAGGTCAGGAAACATGCAGTGGCAATGTAGGATAGGTTTCTGAAAAACATCACGAGGTGGTACACATTGTAAGGGTTTCTAACAGGCCATTCACTAGTAGGAGTTATAAAAACATCAGGGGGTGGTGTGAATCAGAGGGTCTGAATTACGATAGGCAGTGAGTGGCAATGTAGGATGGAGAAAGGCCACGGGACGGTCAGCATGGGGAGGTCAGGAAACATGAATGGCAATGTAAGATAGGTTTCTTCAAAACATCGCGTGGTGGTGCGGATTGTAAGAGTTTCTAACAGGCCATTCACTAATAGGAGTGAGAAAAACATCACGGGGTGGTGTGAATCAGAGGACCTGAATTAGGATAGGCAGTGTGTGGCAATGTAGGATGGAGAAAATCACCACGGGTTAGTTAGAATCGGGAGGTCAGGAAACATGCCGTGGCAATGTAGGATAGGATTCTGTAAAACTTCTCTGGGTGGTGCGCATTGTAAGGGTTTCTGACAGGCCATTCACTAGTAGAAGTGGGAAAAACATCACAGGGTGGTGTGAAACGGAGGGCCTGAATTACCATAGGCAGTGAGTGACAATGTAGGATACAGAAAATCACCACGGTTTCGTCATCATGGGGAAGTTAGGAAACATGCGGTAGCAATGTTCCATAGGTTTCTGAAAAACATAGCGTGTTGGTGCGCATTGTAAAGGTTTCTAACAGGCCATTCACTAGTAGGAGTGAAAAAACATCACGGGGTGGTGTGAGTCGGGGGGCCTGCATTAGGATAGGCAGTGAGTGGCAAGGTAGGATGGAGAAAACTACCACGGGGTGGTCAGCATAGGGAGGTCAGGAAACATGCAGTGGCATTGTAGGATAGGTTTCTGAAAAACATCGAGGGGTGGTGCGCATTGTAAGGATTTCTACCAGGCCATTCACTATTAGGAGTGAGAAAAACATCATGGGGTCCTGTGAATTGGAGGGCCTGAATTAGATATGGCAGTGAGTGGCAATGTAGGATCTAGCAAAGAAAGACGGGGCGGTGAGCATGCGGAGGTCAGGAAACATGAAGTGGCAATGTTAGATAGGTTTCTGAAAAACATGTTGGGGTGGTGCACATTGTAAGGGTTTCTAACAGGCCATTCACTAGTAGGAGTGAGAAAAACAGAATGGGGTGGTGGGAATCGGAGGACCTGAATTACGATAGGCAGTGAGTGGTAATGTACGATGGAGAAAAGTACCACAGAGTGATCAGCATGGGGAGGTCAGGAAACATCCGTTGGCCATGTAGGATATATTTCTGAAAAACATCTCAGTGTGGTGAGCATTGTTAGGGTTTCTAAGGGGCCATTCACTAGTAGGAGTGAGAAAAACATCACGGGGTGGTGTGAAACGGAGTGTCTGAATTAGATTAGGCAGTGAGAGGTAATGTAGAATGGAGAAAAGCAAGATGGCGTGGTGAGCATGGGGAGTTCAGAAACATGCTGTTGCAATGTAGGATAGGTTACTGAAAAACATCGCGGGGTGGTGCGCATTGTAAGGGTTTCTAACAGGCCATTCACTAGTAGGAGTGAGAAAAACATCACCGGGTGGTGTGAATCGCAGTGTCTGAATTAGGATAGGCAGTGAGTGGCAATGTAGGATTTAGAAAAGCATCACAGGTTATTCAGCATGGGGTGGTCAGGAAACATGCGTTGGAATGTAGAATAGGTTTCTATAAAACATCGCGTGGTGGTGCGCATTGTAAGGGTTTCTAACAGGCCATTCACTAGTAGGAGTGAGAAAAATATCATGAGGTGGTGTGAAATGGAGGGCCTGAATTAGATTAGGCAGTGAGTGGTAATGTATAATGGAGTGATGCAAGACGGCGTGGTGAGCATGGGGAGTTCAGGAAACATGCAGTGGCAATGTAGGATAGGTTTCTAAAAAACATCGCGTGGTCCTGGGCATTGTAAGGGTTTCTATCAGGCCTTTCACTAGTAGGAGTGATAAAAACGTCACGGGGTGGTTTGCTTCGGAGGGCCTGAAATAGGATAGGCAGTGTGTGGCAATGTAGGATGGAGAAAAGCACCCCGGGTTGGTCAGCATGGGGAGGTGAGGAAACATGCGGTGGCAATGTAGGATAGGTATCTGAAAAACATCGCGGGATGGTGCGCATTGTAAGTGTTTCTAACAGGCCATTCACTAGTAGGAGTGAGAAAAACAAATGGGGTGGTGTGAACCAAAGGGCCTGAATTAGCATAGGCAGTGAGTGGCAATGGAGGGTGGAGAAGAGCACCACGGGGTGGTCAGCATGGGAAGGTCAGGAAACATGCGGTGGCAATGTAGGATAGGTTTCTGAAACATATCGCGGAGTGGTGCGCATTGTAAGGGTTGCTAAAAGGTCATTCACTGGTAGGATAGAGAAAAAGTTCCCGGGGTGGTGTCATTCGGAGGGCCTGTATTAGGATAGGCAGTGAGTGGCAATGTAGTTTGGAGAAAAGCACCACGGGGTGGTCAGCATGGGGAGGTCAGGAAACATGCGGTAGCAGTGTAGCATGGGTTTCTGAAAAACATTGCGTGGTAGTGCGCATTGTAAGGGTTTCAAACAGGCCATTCACTAGTAGGAGTGAGAAAATCATCGCGGAGTGGTGTGTAACCTTGGGCCTAAATTAGGATAGGCAGTGAGTGGCAATGTAGGATACAGAAAAGCACCACGGGGTGGTCAGCATGGGTAGGTCAGGAAATATGCGGTGGCAATGTAGGATATGTTCCTGTAAAAAATCGCGGGGTGTTGCGCATTGTAAGATTTTCTTATAGGTCATTCCGCAATAGGAGCGAGAAAAACATGACTGGGTGGTGTGAATCGGAGGGCCTGAGTTAGATTAGGCAGTGAGTGGCAATGTAAGATCTAGCAAAGCAAGAGGGGGCGGTGAGCATTGGGAGGTCAGGAAACATGCAGTGGCAATGTAGGATAGCTTTCTGAAAAACATCGCGGGGTGGTGCGAATTGTGAGGGTTTGGAACAGACAATTCACTAGTAGGAGTGAGAAAAACATCACGGGGTGGTATGAATCGGAGGGCCTGAATTAGGATAGGCAGTGTGTGGCAATGTAGGATGGAGAAAACAACAAGTGGGGGTCAGTACTGGGAGGTCAGGAAACATGCGGTGGCAATGTAGGATAGGTTTCTGAACAACATCGGGGGTGGTGCGCATTGTAAGGTTTGCTAACAGGCCATTCACTAGTAAGAGTGAGGAAAACATCACAGGGTGGTGTGAATCAGAGGTCCTGAATTAGCATAGGCAGTGATTGGCAATGTAGGATGGGGAAAAGCACCACGGAGTGGTCAGAATGGGGAGGTCATTAAACATATGGTGGCAATGTAGGATACGTTTCTGAAAAACATCGCGGGGTGAGGCGCATTGTAAGAGTTTCTACCAGGCCATTCACTAGTAGGAGTGAGAAAAACATCATTGGGTGGTGTGAATCGGAGTGTCTGAATTAGGATAGGCAGTGAGGGCAATGTAGGATGGAGAAAAGCACCACAGGCTATTCAGCATAGGGAGCTCAGCAAACATGCGGTGGCAATATAGGATAGGTTTCTGAAAAACATCGCGGGGTGGTGCGCATTGTAAGGGTTTCTAACAGTCCTTTCAGTAGTAGGAGTGTTAAAAACATCACGGGGTGGTTTGCTTCGGAGGGCCTGAAATAGGATAGGCAGTGAGTGGCAATGAAGGATGGAGAAAAGCACCTCGGGTTGGTCAGCATGGGAAGGTCAGAAAACATGCGGTGGCAATGAAGGATAGGTTTCTGAAAAACATCTTGGGGTGGTGCGCATTGTAAGGGTTTCTAACAGGCCATTCACTAGTAGGAGTGAGAAAAACATCACGGGGTGGTGTGAATCGGTGGGCCTGAATTAGCATAGGCAGTGATTGGCAATGTAGGATTGGGAAAAGCACCATGGCGTGGTCAGACTGGGGAGGTCAGGAAACATGCGGTGGCAATGTAGGATAGGTTTCTGAAAAGCATGGAGGGGTGGTGCGCATTGTAAGGGTTTCTAACAGGCCATTCACTAGTAGGAGTGAGAAAAACATCATGAGGTGGTGTGAAATGGAGGGCCTGAATTAGGATAGACAGTCAGTGGTAATGTATAATGGAGTAATGCAAGACGGCGTGGTGAGCATGGGGAGTTCAGGAAACATGCAGTGGCATTGTAGGATAGGTTTCTGAAAAACATCGAGGGGTGGTGCGCATTGTAAGGGTTTCTAACAGGCCATTCACTATTAGGAGTGAGAAAAACATCATGGGGTCGTTTGAATTGGAGGGCCTGAATTAGATATTCAGTGAGTGGCAATGTAGGATCTAGCAAAGAAAGACGGGGCGGTGAGCATGCGGAGGTCAGGAAACATGAAGTGGCAATGTTGGATAGGTTTCTGAAAAACATGTTGGGGTGGTGCACATTGTAAGGGTTTCTAACAGGGCATTCACTAGTAGGAGTGAGAAAAACAGAATGGGGTTGTGGGAATCGCAGAGCCTCAATTAGTTTAGGCAGTGAGTGGCAATCTAGGATCGAGCAAATCAAAACGTGGCAGTGATCATGGGGAGGTCATGATACATGAAGTGGCAATGTAGGATAGGTGTCTGGAAAACGTGGCGGGGTGGTGCGCATTGCAAGGGTTTCCAACAGGCCATTCACTAGTAGGAGTGAGAAAAACAGAACGGGGAGGTGTGAATCGGAGGACCTGAATTAGCATAGGCAGTGAGTAGCAATGTAGGATGGAGAAAAGCACCACAGCGTGGTCAGCATGGGGAGGTCAGGAAATATCCGGTGTCCATGTACGATAGGATTCTGAAAAACATCTCTGGGTTGTGCGCATTGTAAGGGTTTCTAACAGGCCATTCACTAGTAGGAGTGAGAAAAACATCACGGAGTGATGTGAATCGGAAGGCCTGAATTAGGATAGCTATTGAGTGGCAATGTAGGAAGGAGAAGCACAACTGGGTGGTCAGCATGGGGAGGTCAGGAAACATGCGGTGGCAATGTAGCATACGTTAGTGAAAAACTTAGCGGGGTGGTCACATTGTAAGGGTTTCTAATAGGCCATTCACTAGTAGGAGTGAGAAAAACATCATGGGGTGGTGTGAGTAGGAGGGCCTGAATTAGATTAGGCACTGTGTGGTAATGTAGGATGGAGAAAAGCAAGAAGCCATGGTGAGCATGGGGAGCTCAGGAAACATGCAGTGACAATGTAGGATAGGGTTCTGAAAAACATCGAGGGGTGGTGTGCATTGTAAGGTTTTCTAACAGGCCATTCACAAGTAGGAGTGAGAAAAACATCACAGGGGGGTGTGAGTCAGAGGGCCTAAGTTAGAATAGCCAGTGAGTGGCAATGTAGGATGGAGTAAAGCACCAAGGTTGGTCAGCACTGGGAGGTCAGCAAATATGCGGTGGCAATGTAGGTTAGGTTTCTGTAAAACATCGCGGGGTGGTGCGCATTGTATGGATTTCTAACAGGCCATTCACAAGTAGGAGTTAGAAAAACATCACAGGGGGGTTTGAATCAGAGGGCCTGAATTAGCATAGGCAGTGAGTGGCAATGTAGGATGGAGAAAGGCATCACCCCGTAGTTAGCAAGGCGAGGTAAGGAAACATGCGGTGCCAATGTAGGATAGGTTTCTGAAAAACATTGCGGGGTGGTGCACATTGTAAGGGGTTCTAACAGGCCATTCACTAGTAGGAGTGAGAAAAACATCATGGGGTGGTGTGAATCGGAGGGCCTAAATTTGATTAGGCAGTGAGTGGCAGTGTAGGATCTAGCAAAGCAAGACGGGGCGGTGAGCATGTGGAGGTCAGGAAACATGCACTGGCAATGTTGGATAGGTTTCTGAAAAACATCTCTGGGTGGTGCGCATTGTAAGGGTTTCTAAAAGGCCATTCACTAGTAGGAGTGAGAAAAACATCACGGGGTGGTGTGAATCGGAGGACATTAATTAGAATAGGAAGTGTTTGGCCATGTAGGATGGAGAAAAGCACCACGGGATGGTCAGCATGGGGAGGTCAGGAAATATGCGGTTGCAATGTAGGATATGTTTCAGAAAAATATCGCGGGGTGGTGCGCATTGTAATTGTTTCTAACAGGCCATTCACTAGTAGGAGTGAGAAAAACATATCGAGATGGCGTGAATTGGGGGCCTGTATTAGGATAGGCAGTGAGTGGCAATGTAGGATGGAGAAAAGTACTACGGGGTAGTCAGCATGTGGTGGTCAGGAAACATGCAGTGGCATTGTATGATAGGTTTCTGAAAATCATCGAGGGGTGGTGCAAATTGTAAGGGTTTCTAACAGGCCATTCACTATTAGGAGTGAGAAAAACATCATGGGTTGGTGTGAATTGGAGGGCCTGAATTAGATATGGCAGTGAGTGGCAATGTAGGATCTAGCAAAGCAAGACGGTGCGGTTAGCATGCGGAGGTCAGGAAACATGAAGTGGCAATGTTGGATAGGTTTCTGAAAAACATGGTGGGGTGGTGCACATTGTATGGGTTTCTAACAGGCCATTCACTAGTAGGAGTGAGAAAAACAGAATGGGGTGGTGTGAATCGGAGGACCTGAATTACGATAGGCAGTGAGTGGCAATGTACGATGGAGAAAAGCACCACGGGGTGGTCAGCATGGGGAGGTCAGGAAACATCCGTTGGCCATGTAGGATATATTTCTGAAAAACATCTCAGGGTGGTGAGCATTGTTAGAGTTTCTAAGAGGCCATTCACTAGTAGGAGTGAGAAAAACATCACGAGGTGGTGTGAGTCCGAGGGCCTGATATAGGATAGGAGTGAGTGGCAATGTAGGATGGAGAAAAGCACCACGGGGTGGTCAGCATGGTGAGTTCAGGAAACATGCGGTGGTAAAGTAGGATACGTTTCTGAAAAACTTCGCGGGGTGGTGCGCATTGTAAGAGTTTTTAACAGGCGATTCAATAGTAAGAGTGGGAAAAACATCACGGGGTGGTGTGAATCAGAGGGGCTATATTAGAATAGGCATTGAGTGGCATTGTAGGATCGAGAAAAGCAAGACGGGGTGGTAAGCATGGGGAAGTCAGGCAATATGCAGTGGCAATGTAGCATAGGTTTGTGAAAAACATAGCGGGGTGGTGCACATTGTAAGGGTTTCTAACAGGCCATTCAGTAGTAGGAGTGAGAAAAACATCACGGGGTGGTGTGAATCGGAAGGCCTGAATTAAAATAGGCATTGAGTGGCAATGTAGGATGGAGAAAAGCACCACGGGATGGTGAGCATGGGGAGGTCAGGAAACATGCGGTGGCAATGTAGGATAGGTTTCTGAAAAACATAAAGTGGTGGTGCGCGTTGTAAGGGTTTCTAACAGGCCATTCACTAGTAGGAGAGAGAAAAACATCACGGAGTGATGTGAATCGGAAGGCCTGAATTAGGATAGGCATTGAGTGGCAATGTAGGAAGGAGAAGCACAACTGGGTGGTCAGCATGGGGAGGTCAGGAAACATGCGGTGGCAATGTAGCATACGTTAGTGAAAAACTTAGCGGGGTGGTCCCATTGTAAGGGTTTCTAACAGGCCATTCACTAGTAGGAGTGAGAAAAACATCATGGGGTGGTGTGAATAGGAGGGCCTGAATTAGATTAGGCAGTGTGTGGTAATGTAGGATGGAGAAAAGCAAGCAGCCATGGTGAGCATGGGGAGGTCAGGAAACATGCAGTGACAATGTAGGATAGGGTTCTGAAAAACATCGCAGGGTGGTGTGCATTGTAAGGGTTTCTAACAAGCCATTCACTAGTAGGAGTGAGAAAAACATCACGGGGTGGTGTGAATCGGAGGACATGAATTAGAATAGGTAGTGTGTGGCCATGTAGGATGGAGAAAAGCACCACGGGATGGTCTGCATGGGGAGGTCAGGAAACATGCGGTGGCAATGTAGGATATGTTTCAGAAAAACATCGCGGGTGGTGCGCATTGTACGGGTTTCTAACAGGCCATTCACTAGTAGGAGTGAGAAAAACATCACGGGGTGGTGTGAATCGGTGGGCCTGAATTAGCATAGGCAGTGATTGGCAATGTATGATGGGGAAAAGCACCACGGCGAGGTCAGACTGGGGAGGTCAGGAAACATGCGGTGGCAATGTAGGACAGGTTTCTGAAAAGCATGGAGGGGTGGTGCGCATTGTAAGGGTTTCTAACAGGCCATTCACTAGTAGCAGTGAGACAGTCATCACGCAGCCAGGTGAATATGAAGGCCTGAATTAGGTTAGGCAGTGAATGGCTATGTAGGATGGAGAAAAACACCACGGGATGGTCAGCATGGGCAGGTCAGGAAACATGCGGTGGCAATGTAGGAGAGGTTTCTGCAAAACATCAAGAGGTGGTGCGCTTTGTAAGGGTTTCTAACAGGCCATTCACTAGTAGCAGTGAGACCGTCATCACGGATTGAGGTGAATATGAAGGCCTGATTTAGGTTTGGCAGTGAATGGCTATGTAGAATGGAGAAAAGCACCACGGGATGGTCAGCAAGGGCAGGTCAGGAAACATGCGGTGGCAATGTAGGATAGGTTTCTGAAAAACATCAAGAGGTGGTGCACATTGTAAGGGTTTCTAACAGGCCATTCACTAGTAGGAGTTATAAAAACATCACGGGGTGGTGTGAATCAGAGGGTCTGAATTACGATAGGCAGTGAGTGGCAATGTAGGATGGAGAAAGGCCACGGGACGGTCAGCATGGGGAGGTCAGGAAACATGCGGTAGCAATGTAGGATAGGTTTCTGAAAATCATCGCGGTGTGGTGCGCATTGTAAGGGTTTCTAACAGGCCATTCACTAGTAGGAGTGAGAAAAACATCATGGGGTGGTGTGAATCGGAGGGCCTGAATTTGATTAGGCAGTGAGTGGCAGTGTAGGTTCTAGCAAAGCAAGACGGGGCGGTGAGCATGGGGAGGTCAGGAAACATGAATGGCAATGTAGGATAGGTTTCTTCAAAACATCGCGTGGTGGTGCGGATTGTAAGAGTTTCTAACAGGCCATTCACTAATAGGAGTGAGAAAAACATCATGGGGTGGTGTGAATCAGAGGACCTGAATTAGGATAGGCAGTGTGTGGCAATGTAGGATGGAGAAAATCACCACGGGTTAGTCAGAATCGGGAGGTCAGGAAACATGCCGTGGCAATGTAGGATAGGATTCTGAAAAACTTCTCTGGGTGGTGCGCGTTGTAAGTTTTTCTGACAGGCCATTCACCAGTAGAAGTGAGAAAAACATCACAGGGTGGTGTGAATCGGAGGGCCTGAATTACCATAGGCAGTGAGTGACAATGTAGGATAGAGAAAATCACCACGGGTTGGTCAGCATGGGGAAGTTAGGAAACATGCGGTAGCAATGTTCCATAGGTTTCTGAAAAACATAGCGGGTTGGTGCGCATTGTAAAGGTTTCTAACAGGCCATTCACTAGTAGGAGTGAGAAAAACATCACGGGGTGGTGTGAGTCGGGGGGCCTGCATTAGGATAGGCAGTGAGTGGCAAGGTAGGATGGAGAAAACTACCACGGGGTGGTCAGCATGGGGAGGTCAGGAAACATCCGTTGGCCATGTAGGATATATTTCTGAAAAACATCTCAGAGTGGTGAGCATTGTTAGGGTTTCTAAGAGGCCATTCACTAGTAGGAGTGAGAAAAACATCACGGGGTCGTGTGAAACGGAGTGTCTGAATTAGATTAGGCAGTGAGTGGTAATGTAGAATGGAGAAAAGCAAGATGGCGTGGTGAGCATGGGGAGTTCAGAAACAAGCAGTTGCAATGTAGGATAGGTTACTGAAAAACATCGCGGGGTGGTGCGCATTGTAAGGGTTTCTAACAGGCCATTCACTAGTAGGAGTGAGAAAAACATCACCGGGTGGTGTGAATCGCAGTGTCTGAATTAGGATAGGCAGTGAGTGGCAATGTAGGATTTAGAAAAGCATCACAGGTTATTCAGCATGGGGTGGTCAGGAAACATGCGTTGGCATGTAGAATAGGTTTCTATAAAACATCTCGAGGTGGTGCGCATTGTAAGGGTTTCTAACAGGCCATTCACTAGTAGGAGTGAGAAAAATATCATGAGGTGGTGTGAAATGGAGGGCCTGAATTAGATTAGGCAGTGAGTGGTAATGTATAATGGAGTGATGCAAGACGGCGTGGTGAGCATAGGGAGTTCAGGAAACATGCAGTGGCAATGTAGGATAGGTTTCTGAAAAACATCGTGTGGTCCTGGGCATTGTAAGGGTTTCTATCAGGCCTTTCACTAGTAGGAGTGACAAAAACGTCACGGGGTGGTTTGCTTCGGAGGGCCTGAAATAGGATAGGCAGTGTGTGGCAATGTAGGATGGAGAAAAGCACCCCGGGTTGGTCAGCATGGGGAGGTGAGGAAACATGCGGTGGCAATGTAGGATAGGTATCTGAAAAACATCGCGGGATGGTGCACATTGTAAGTGTTTCTAACAGGCCATTCACTAGTAGGAGTGAGAAAAACAAACGGGGTGGTGTGAACCAAAGGGCCTGAATTAGCATAGGCAGTGAGTGGCAATGGAGGGTGGAGAAGAGCACCACGGGGTGGTCAGCATGGGAAGGTCAGGAAACATGCGGTGGCAATGTAGGATAGGTTTCTGAAACACATCGCGGAGTGGTGCGCATTGTAAGGGTTGCTAAAAGGCCATTCACTGGTAGAATAGAGAAAAAGTTCCCGGGGTGGTGTCAATCGGAGGGCCTGTATTAGGATAGGCAGTGAGTGGCAATGTAGTTTGGAGAAAAGCACCACGGGGTGGTCAGCATGGGGAGGTCAGGAAACATGCGGTAGCAGTGTAGCATGGGTTTCTGAAAAACATTGCGTGGTAGTGCGCATTGTAAGGGTTTCAAACAGGCCATTCACTAGTAGGAGTGAGAAAATCATCGCGGAGTGGTGTGTAACCTTGGGCCTAAATTAGGATAGGCAGTGAGTGGCAATGTAGGATACAGAAAAGCACCACGGGGTGGTCAGCATGGGTAGGTCAGGAAATATGCGGTGGCAATGTAGGATATGTTCCTGTAAAAAATCGCGGGGTGTTGCGCATTGTAAGGTTTTCTTATAGGTCATTCACTAGTAGGAGTGAGAAAAACATGACTGGGTGGTGTGAATCGGAGGGCCTGAGTTAGATTAGGCAGTGAGTGGCAATGTAAGATCTAGCAAAGCAAGAGGGGGCGGTGAGCATTGGGAGGTCAGGAAACATGCAGTGGCAATGTAGGATAGCTTTCTGAAAAACATCGCGGGGTGGTGCGAATTGTGAGGGTTTGGAACAGACAATTCACTAGTAGGAGTGAGAAAAACATCACGGGGTGGTATGAATCGGAGGGCCTGAATTAGGATAGGCAGTGTGTGGCAATGTAGGATGGAGAAAAGCACCACGGGTGGTCAGCATGGGGAGATCGGGAAACATGAGGTCGCAATGTAGGATAGGTTTCAGAAAAATATCTCGGGTTGGTGTGCAATGTAAGGCTTTCTAACAGACCCTTCACTAGTAGGAGTGTGAAAAGCATCACAGGAGGGTGTGAATTGGAGGGCCTGAATTCGGATAGGCAGTAATTGGCAATGTAGGATGGAGAAAAGAACAAGTGGGGGTCAGCACTGGGAGGTCAGGAAACATGCGGTGGCAATGTAGGATAGGTTTCTGAACAACATCGGGGGTGGTGCGCATTGTAAGGTTTGCTAACAGGCCATTCACTAGTAAGAGTGAGGAAAACATCACAGGGTGGTGTGAATCAGAGGTCGTGAATTAGCATAGGCAGTGATTGGCAATGTAGGATGGGGAAAGGCACCACGGAGTGGTCAGAATGGGGAGGTCATTAAACATGTGGTGGCAATGTAGGATAGGTTTCTGAAAAACATCGCGGGGAGAGGCGCATTGTAAGAGTTTCTAACAGGCCATTCACTAGTAGGAGTGAGAAAAACATCATGGGGTGGTGTGAATCGGAGTGTCTGAATTAGGATAGGCAGTGAGTGGCAATGTAGGATGAAGAAAAGCACCACAGGCTATTCAGCAGGGGAAGCTCAGCAAACATGCGGTGGCAATGTAGGATAGGTTTCTGAAAAACATCGCGAGGTGGTGCGCATTGTAAGGGTTTCTAACAGGTCTTTCACTAGTAGGAGTGTTAAAAACGTCACGGGGTGGTTTGCTTCGGAGGGCCTGAAATAGGATAGGCAGTGAGTGGCAATGAAGGATGGAGAAAAGCACCTCGGGTTGGTCAGCATGGGAAGGTCAGAAAACATGCGGTGGCAATGAAGGATAGGTTTCTGAAAAGCATCTCGGGGTGGTGCGCATTGTAAGGGTTTCTAACAGGCCATTCACTAGTAGGAGTGAGAAAAACATCACGGGGTGGTGTGAATCGGTGGGCCTGAATTATCATAGGCAGTGATTGGCAATGTAGGATTGGGAAAAGCACCACAGCGTGGTCAGACTGGGGAGGTCAGGAAACATGCGGTGGCAATGTAGGATAGGTTTCTGAAAAGCATGGAGAGGTGGTGCGCATTGTAAGGGTTTCTAACAGGCTATTCACTAGTAGGAGTGAGAAAAGTATCACCGGGTGGTGTGAATTGCAGTGTCTGAATTAGGATAGGCAGTGAGTGGCAATGTAGGATTTATAAAAGCATCACAGGGTATTCAGCATGTGGTGGTCAGGAAACATGCGTTGGAATGTAGAATAAGTTTCTAAAAAACATCGCGTGGTGGTGCGCATTGTAAGGGTTTCTACCAGGCCATTCACTAGTAGGAGTGAGAAAAACATCATGAGGTGGTGTGAAATGGAGGGCCTGAATTAGATTAGGCAGTGAGTGGTAATGTATAATGGAGTAATGCAAAACGGCGTGGTGAGCATGGGGAGTTCAGGAAACATGCAGTGGCATTGTAGGATAGGTTTCTGAAAAACATCGGGCTGTGGTGCGCATTATACGGGTTTCTAACAGGCCATTCACTATTAGGAGTGAGAACAATATCATGGGGTGGTGTGAATTGGAGGGCCTGAATTAGATATGGTAGTGGGTGGCAATGTAGGATCTAGCAAAGCAAGACGGGGCGGTGAGCATGGGGAGGTCAGGAAACATGAAGTGGCAATGTTGGATAGGTTTCTGAAAAACATGGTGGGGTGGTGCACATTGTAATAGTTTCTAACACCCATTCACTAGTAGGAGTGAGAAAAACATCACGGGTGGTGTGAATCGGAGGGCCTGAATTAGAATAGGCATTGAGTGGCAATGTAGGATGGAGAAAATCAAGACAGGGTGGTTAGCATGGGGAGGTCAGGCAACATGCAGTGGCAATGTAGCATAGGTTTGTGAAAAACATAGCGGGGTGGTGCACATTGTAAGGGTTTCTAACAGGCCATTCAGTAGTAGGAGTGAGAAAAACATCACGGGGTGGTGTGAATCGGAAGGCCTGAATTAAAATAGGCATTGAGTGGCTATGTAGGATGGAGAAAATCAAGACAGGGTGGTTAGCATGGGGAGGTCAGGCAACATGCAGTGGCAATGTAGCATAGGTTGGTGAAAAACATAGCGTGGTGGTGCATAATGTAAGGGTTTCTAACAGGCCATTCACTAGTAGGAGTGAGAAAAACTTCACGGGGTGGTGTGAATCGGAGGGCCTCAATTACAATAGGCATTGAGTAGCAATGTAGGATGGAGAAAAGCACCATGGGATGGTCAGCATGTGCAGGTCAGGAAACACGCGGTGGCAATGTAGGATAGGTTTCTGAAAAACATCAAGAGTTGGTGCGCGTTGTAAGGGTTTCTAACAGGCCATTCACTAGTAGCAGTGAGACAGTCATCACGGAGTGAGGTGAATGTGAAGGCCTGAATTAGGTTAGGCAGTGAATGGCTATGTAGGATGGAGAAAAGCAGCACGGGATGGTCAGCATGGGGTGGTCAGGAAACATACGGTGGCAATGTGGGATAGGTTTCAGGAAAACATCGCGGGGTGGTGCGCATTGTAAGGGTTTCTAACAGGCCATGCACTAGTAGGAGTGATAAAAACATCACGGGGTGGTGAGAATCAGAGGGCCTGAATTACGATAGGCAGTGAGTGGCAATGTAGGATGGAGAAAGGCACCACGGGACGGTCAGCATGGGGAGATCAGGAAACATGAAGTTGAAATGTAGGATAGGTTTCTGAAAACCATCGCGGTGTGGTGCGCATTGTAAGGGTTTCTAACAGGCCATTCACTAGTAGGAGTGAGAAAAACATCATGGGGTGGTGTGAATCGGATGGCCTGAATTTGATTAGGCAGTGAGTGGCAGTGTAGGTTCTAGCAAAGCAAGACGGGGCGGTGAGCATGGGGAGGTCAGGAAACATAGAGTGGCAATGTAGGATAGGTTTCTTCAAAACATCGCGTGTTGGTGCGCATTGTAAGAGTTTCTAACAGGCCATTCACTAATAGGAGTGAGAAAAACATCACCGGATGGTGTGAATCGGAGGACATGAATTAGGATAGGCAGTGTGTGGCAATGTAGGATGGAGAAAATCACCACGGGGTAGTCAGAATCGGGAGGTGAGGAAACATGCCGTGGCATTGTAAGATAGGATTCTGAAAAACATCTCTGGGTGGGGCTCATTGTAAGGGTTTCTAACAGGCCATTCACTAGTAGGAGTGAGAAAAACATCACGGGGTGGTGTGAATTGGAGGGCCTGAATTACAATAGGCAGTGAGTGACAATGTAGGATACAGAAAATCACCACGGGTTTTTCAGCATGGGGAGGTTAGGAAACATGTGGTGGCAATGTTTCATAGGTTTCTTAAAAACATAGCAGGCTGGTGCGCATTGTAAAGGTTTCTAACAGGCCATTCACTAGTAGGAGTGAGAAAAACATCACGGGGTGGTGTGAATCGGAGGGCCAGTATCAGGATAGGCAGTGAGTGGCAATGGAGGATGGAGAAAAGCACCACGGGGTGGTCAGCATGGGGAGGTCAGGAAACATGCGGTGGCAGTGTAGGATAGTTTTCTGAAAAACATCGCGGGGTGGGGCGCATTGTAAAGTTTCTAACAGGCCATTCACTATTAGGAGTGAGAAAAACATCATGGGGTGGTGTGAATTGGAGTGCATGAATTAGATATGGCAGTGAGTGGCAATGTAGGAACTAGCAAAGCAAGATGGGGCGTTGAGCATGGGGAGGTCAGGAAACATGAAGTGGCAATGTAGGATAGGTTTCTGAAAAACATGGTGGGGTGGTGCACATTGTAAGCGTTTCTAACAGGCCATTCACTAGTAGGAGTGTGAAAAACAGAATGGGGTGGTGTGAATCGGAGGACCTGTATTACGATTGGCAGTGAGTGGCATTTTACGAAGGAGAAAAGCACCACGGGCTGGTCAGAATGGTGAGTTCAGGAAACATCCGTTGGCAAGGTAGGATAGGTTTGAAAAACATCTCAGGATGGGGTTCATTGTAAGGGTTTCTAAGAGGCCATTCACTAATAGGAGTGAGAAAAAGATCACGGGGTGGTGTGAATCGGAAGGCCTGATATAGCAAAGGAGTGAATGGCAATGTAGGATGGAGAAAAGCACCACGGGGTGGTCAGCATGGGGAGTTCAGGAAACATGCGGTGGTAAAGTAGGATATGTTTCTGAAAAACATCACGGGGTGGTGCGCATTGTAAGAGTTTCTAACAGGCGAATCACTAGTAGGAGTGAGAAAAACATCACATGGTGGTGTGAATCAGAGGGCCTGAATTAGAATAGGCATTGAGTGGCAATGTATGATGGAGAAAAGCGAGACAGCCGGTTAGCATGGGGAGGTCAGGAAACATGCAGTTTCAATGTAGGATAGGTTTCTGAAAAACATTGCGGGGTGGGGGACATTGTAAGTGTTTGTAACAGGCCATTCACTAGTAGGAGTGAGAAAAACATCACGGGTTGTGTGAATCAGAGGGCCTGAATTAGAATAGGCATTGAGTGTCAATGTAGGATGGAGAAAAGCACCACGGGTTATTCAGAATGAAGAGGTTAGGAAACACGCGCTGGCAATATAGGATAGGTTTCTGATAAACGTCAAGAGGTGTTTCGCATTTTAAGGGTTTCTAACAGGCCATTCACTAGTAGGAGTGAGAAAAACAACATGGGGTGGTGTGAATCGCAGGGCCTCAATTAGATTAGGCAGTGAGTGGCAATGTAGGATTGAGCAAAACAAGACGGGCAGTGAGCATGGGGAGGTCAGAATACATGAAGTGGCAATGTAGGATAGGTTTCTGGAAAACGTGGCGGGGTGGTTCTCATTGTAAGGGTTTCTAACAGTACATTCACTAGTAGGAGTGAGAAAAACATCATGGGGTCGTGTGAATTGGAGGGCCTGAATTAGATATTCAGTGAGTGGCAGTGTAGGATCTAGCAAAGCAAGACGGGGCGATGAGCATGTGGAGGTCAGGAAACATGAAGTGTCAATGTAGGACAGGTTTCTGAAAAACATCTCTGGGTCATGCGCATTGTAAGGGTTTCTGACAGGCCATTCTCTATTAGGAGTGAGAAAAACGTCACGGGGTGGTGTGAATCGGAGGGGCTGAATTAGAATAGGCATTGGGTGGCAATGTAGGATGGAGAAAAGCACCACGGGTTATTCAGCATGAGGAGGTTTGGAAACATGTGGTGGCAATGTAGGATAGGGTTCTGAAAAACATCAAGAGGTGGTGCGCATTGTAAGGGTTTCTAACAGGCCATTCACTAGTAGGAGTGAGAAAAACAGAATGGGGTGGTGTGAATCCGAGGGCCTGATATAGGATAGGAGTGAGTGGCAATGTAGGATGGAGAAAAGCACCACGGGGTGGTCAGCATGGTGAGTTCAGGAAACATGCGGTGGTAAAGTAGGATACGTTTCTGAAAAACATCGCGGGGTGGTGCGCATTGTAAGAGTTTTTAACAGGCGATTCACTAGTAAGAGTGAGAAAAACATCACGGGGTGGTGTGAATATGAGGGCCTGAATTAGAATAGGCATGGAGTGGCATTGTAGGATGGAGAAAAGCAAGACGGGTTGGTTAGCATAGGGAGGTCAGGCAACATGCAGTGGCAATGTAGCATAGGTTTGTGAAAAACATAGCGGGGTGGTGCACATTGTAAGGGTTTCTAACAGGCCATTCAGTAGTAGGAGTGAGAAAAACATCACGGGGTGGTGTGAATTGGAAGGCCTGAATTAAAATAGGCATTGAGTGGCAATGTAGGATGGAGAAAATCACCACGGGATGGTCAGGATGCCAGGTCAGGAAACATGCAGTGGCAATGTAGGATAGGTTTCTGAAAAACATCAAGAGGTGGTGGGCGTTGTAAGGGTTTCTAACAGGCCATTCACTAGTAGCAGTGAGACAGTCATCACGGAGTGATGTGAATATGAAGGCCTGAATTAGGTTAGGCAGTGAAAGGCTATGTAGGATGGAGAAAAGCACCACGGGATGGTCAGCATGGGGAGGTCAGGAAACATGCGGTGGCAATGTAGGATAGTTTTCAGGAAAACATCGCGGGGTGGTGCTCATTGTAATGGTTTATAACAGGCCATTCACTTGTAGAGTGATAAAAACATCATGGGGCGGTGTGAATCAGAGGGCCTGAATTCGCATAGGCAGTGAGTGGCAATGTAGGATGGAGAAAAGCACCACAGGATGGTCAGCATGGGGAGGTCAGGAAACATGCAGTGGCAATGTAGGATAGGTTTCTGAAAACCATCCCGGTGTGGTGCGCATTGTAAGGGTTTCTAACAGGCCATTCACTAGTAGGTCTGAGACAAACATCATGGGGTGGTGTGAATCAGAGGGCCTGAATTTGATTAAACAGTGAGTGGCAGTGTAGGATC
This sequence comes from Cavia porcellus, assembly GCF_034190915.1. Classification (NCBI taxonomy): domain Eukaryota; kingdom Metazoa; phylum Chordata; class Mammalia; order Rodentia; family Caviidae; genus Cavia; species Cavia porcellus. Next base: position 9,994,917 of record NW_026947518.1, read on the forward strand.
TAGCAAAGCAAGTCGGGGCGGTGAGCATGGTGAGGTCAGGAAACAGGAAGTGGCAAGGTAGGATAGGTTTCTGAAAAACATCGCGTGGTGGTGCGCATTGTAAGGGTTTCTAACAGGCCATTCACTAGTAGGAGTGAGAAAAACATCATGGGGTGGCGTGAATCGGAGGGCCTGAATTACGATAGGCAGTGAGTCACAATGTAGGATACAGAAAATCACCACGGGTTGGTCAGCATGTGGAGGTTAGGAAACATGCGGTGGCAATTTAGCATAGGTTTCTGAAAAACATCGCGGGCTGGTGCGCATTGTAAAGGTTTCAAAGAGGCCATTCACTAACAGGAGTGAGAAAAACATCACGGGGTGGTGTGAATCTATGGGCCTGTATTTGGATAGGCAGTGAGTGGCAATGTAGGATGGGGAAAAGCACCACGGGGTGCTCAGCATGGGGAGGTCAGGAAACATCCGTTGGCCATGTAGGATAGATTTCCGAAAAACATTTCAGGGTGGTGAGCATTGTAAGGGTTTTTAACAGGCGATTCACTAGTAGGAGTGAGAAAAACATCACGGGGTGGTGTGATTCGGAGGGCCTGAATAAGAATAGGCATTGAGTGCCAATGTAGGATGGAGAAAAGCAAGATGGGGTGGTTAGCATGGGGAGGTCAGGCAACATGCAGTGGCAATGTAGCATTGGTTTGTGAAAAACATAGTGGGGTGGTGCACATTGTAAGGTTTTCCAACAGGCCATTCACTAGTAGGAGGGAGAAAAACATCACGGGGTGGTGTGAATCGGAGGGCCTGAATTAGAATAGGCATTGAGTGGCAATGTAGGATGGAGAAAAGCACCATGGGATGGTCAGCATGGGGAGGTCAGGAAACATGAAGTGGCAATGTAGGATAGGATTCTGAAAAACATCTCTGGGTGGTGAGCAATGTAAGGGTTTCTAACAGGCCATTCACTAGTAGGAGTGAGAAAAACATCACGGGGTGGTGTGAATCGGATGGCCTGAATTAGCATAGGCAGTGAATGGCAATGTAGGATGGGGAAAAGCACCACGGAGTGGTCAGAATGGGGAGGTCATTAAACATTTCGTGGCAATGTAGGATAGGTTTCTGAAAAACATCGCGGGGAGAGGCGCATTGTAAGAGTTTCTAACAGGTCATTCACTAGTAGGAGTGAGAAAAACATCATGGGGTGGTGTGAATCGGAGTGTCTGAATTAGGATAGGCAGTGAGTGGCAATGTAGGATGGAGAAAAGCACCACAGGCTATTCAGCAGGGGAAGCTCAGCAAACATGCGGTGGCAATGTAGGATAGGTTTCTGAAAAACATCGCGAGGTGGTGCGCATTGTAAGGGTTTCTAACAGGCCTTTCACTAGTAGGAGTGTTAAAAACGTCACGGGGTGGTTTGCTTCGGAGGGCCTGAAATAGGATAGGCAGTGAGTGGCAATGAAGGATGGAGAAAAGCAACTCGGGTTGGTCAGCATGGGAAGGTCAGAAAACAAGCGGTGGCAATGAAGGATAGGTTTCTGAAAAGCATCTCGGGGTGGTGCGCATTGTAAGGGTTTCTAACAGGCCATTCACTAGTAGGAGTGAGAAAAACATCACGGGGTGGTGTGAATCGGTGGGCCTGAATTATCATAGGCAGTGATTGGCAATGTAGGATTGGGAAAAGCACCACGGCGTGGTCAGACTGGGGAGGTCAGGAAACATGCGGTGGCAATGTAGGATAGGTTTCTGAAAAGCATGGAGAGGTGGTGCGCATTGTAAGGGTTTCTAACAGGCTATTCACTAGTAGGAGTGAGAAAAGTATCACCGGGTGGTGTGAATTGCAGTGTCTGAATTAGGATAGGCAGTGAGTGGCAATGTAGGATTTATAAAAGCATCACAGGGTATTCAGCATGTGGTGGTCAGGAAACATGCGTTGGAATGTAGAATAAGTTTCTAAAAAACATCGCGTGGTGGTGCGCATTGTAAGGGTTTCTACCAGGCCATTCACTAGTAGGAGTGAGAAAAACATCATGAGGTGGTGTGAAATGGAGGGCCTGAATTAGATTAGGCAGTGAGTGGTAATGTATAATGGAGTAATGCAAAACGGCGTGGTGAGCATGGGGATTTCAGGAAACATGCAGTGGCATTGTAGGATAGGTTTCTGAAAAACATCGGGCTGTGGTGCGCATTATACGGGTTTCTAACAGGCCATTCACTATTAGGAGTGAGAACAATATCATGGGGTGGTGTGAATTGGAGGGCCTGAATTAGATATGGTAGTGGTTGGCAATGTAGGATCTAGCAAAGCAAGACGGAGCGGTGAGCATGGGGAGGTCAGGAAACATGAAGTGGCAATGTTGGATAGGTTTCTGAAAAACATGGTGGGGTGGTGCACATTGTAATAGTTTCTAACACCCATTCACTAGTAGGAGTGAGAAAAACATCACGGGTGGTGTGAATCGGAGGGCCTGAATTAGAATAGGCATTGAGTGGCAATGTAGGATGGAGAAAATCAAGACAGGGTGGTTAGCATGGGGAGGTCAGGCAACATGCAGTGGCAATGTAGCATAGGTTTGTGAAAAACATAGCGGGGTGGTGCACATTGTAAGGGTTTCTAACAGGCCATTCAGTAGTAGGAGTGAGAAAAACATCACGGGGTGGTGTGAATCGGAAGGCCTGAATTAAAATAGGCATTGAGTGGCAATGTAGGATGGAGAAAATCAAGACAGGGTGGTTAGCATGGGGAGGTCAGGCAACATGCAGTGGCAATGTAGCATAGGTTGGTGAAAAACATAGCGTGGTGGTGCATAATGTAAGGGTTTCTAACAGGCCATTCACTAGTAGGAGTGAGAAAAACTTCACGGGGTGGTGTGAATCGGAGGGCCTCAATTACAATAGGCATTGAGTAGCAATGTAGGATGGAGAAAAGCACCATGGGATGGTCAGCATGTGCAGGTCAGGAAACACGCGGTGGCAATGTAGGATAGGTTTCTGAAAAACATCAAGAGTTGGTGCGCGTTGTAAGGGTTTCTAACAGGCCATTCACTAGTAGCAGTGAGACAGTCATCACGGAGTGAGGTGAATGTGAAGGCCTGAATTAGGTTAGGCAGTGAATGGCTATGTAGGATGGAGAAAAGCAGCACGGGATGGTCAGCATGGGGTGGTCAGGAAACATACGGTGGCAATGTGGGATAGGTTTCAGGAAAACATCGCGGGGTGGTGCGCATTGTAAGGGTTTCTAACAGGCCATGCACTAGTAGGAGTGATAAAAACATCACGGGGTGGTGAGAATCAGAGGGCCTGAATTACGATAAGCAGTGAGTGGCAATGTAGGATGGAGAAAGGCACCACGGGACGGTCAGCATGGGGAGATCAGGAAACATGAAGTTGAAATGTAGGATAGGTTTCTGAAAACCATCGCGGTGTGGTGCGCATTGTAAGGGTTTCTAACAGGCCATTCACTAGTAGGAGTGAGAAAAACATCATGGGGTGGTGTGAATCGGATGGCCTGAATTTGATAAGGCAGTGAGTGGCAGTGTAGGTTCTAGCAAAGCAAGACGGGGCGGTGAGCATGGGGAGGTCAGGAAACATAGAGTGGCAATGTAGGATAGGTTTCTTCAAAACATCGGGTGTTGGTGCGCATTGTAAGAGTTTCTAACAGGCCATTCTCTAGTAGGAGTGAGAAAAACATAACCGGATGGTGTGAATCGGAGGACATGAATTAGGATAGGAAGTGTGTGGCAATGTAGGATGGAGAAAATCACCACGGGGTAGTCAGAATCGGGAGGTGAGGAAACATGCCGTGGCATTGTAAGATAGGATTCTGAAAAACATCTCTGGGTGGGGCTCATTGTAAGGGTTTCTAACAGGCCATTCACTAGTAGGAGTGAGAAAAATATCACGGGGTGGTGTGAATTGGAGGGCCTGAATTACAATAGGCAGTGAGTGACAATGTAGGATACAGAAAATCACCACGGGTTTTTCAGCATGGGGAGGTTAGGAAACATGTGGTGGCAATGTTTCATAGGTTTCTTAAAAACATAGCAGGCTGGTGCGCATTGTAAAGGTTTCTAACAGGCCATTCACTAGTAGGAGTGAGAAAAACATCACGGGGTGGTGTGAATCGGAGGGCCAGTATCAGGATAGGCAGTGAGTGGCAATGGAGGATGGAGAAAAGCACCATGGTCTGGTCAGCATGGGGAGGTCAGGAAACATGCGGTGGCAGTGTAGGATAGTTTTCTGAAAAACATCGCGGGGTGGGGCGCATTGTAAAGTTTCTAACAGGCCATTCACTATTAGGAGTGAGAAAAACATCATGGGGTGGTGTGAATTGGAGTGCATGAATTAGATATGGCAGTGAGTGGCAATTTAGGAACTAGCAAAGCAAGACGGGGCGTTGAGCATGGGGAGGTCAGGAAACATGAAGTGGCAATGTAGGATAGGTTTCTGAAAAACATGGTGGGGTGGTGCACATTGTAAGCGTTTCTAACAGTCCATTCACTAGTAGGAGTGTGAAAAACAGAATGGGGTGGTGTGAATCGGAGGACCTGTATTACGATTGGCAGTGAGTGGCATTTTACGATGGAGAAAAGCACCACGGGCTGGTCAGCATGGTGAGTTCAGGAAACATCCGTTGGCAAGGTAGGATAGGTTTCTGAAAAACATCTCAGGATGGGGTTCATTGTAAGGGTTTCTAAGAGGCCATTCACTAATAGGAGTGAGAAAAAGATCACGGGGTGGTGTGAATCGGAGGGCCTGATATAGCAAAGGAGTGAATGGCAATGTAGGATGGAGAAAAGCACCACGGGGTGGTCAGCATGGGGAGTTCAGGAAACATGCGGTGGTAAAGTAGGATATGTTTCTGAAAAACATCATGGGGTGGTGCGCATTGTAAGGGGTTCTAACAGGCGAATCACTAGTAGGAGTGAGAAAAACATAACATGGTGGTGTGAATCAGAGGGCCTGAATTAGAATAGGCATTGAGTGGCAATGTATGATGGAAAAAAGCGAGACAGCCGGTTAGCATGGGGAGGTCAGGAAACATGCAGTTTCAATGTAGGATAGGTTTCTGAAAAACATTGCGGGGTGGGGGGCATTGTAAGTGTTTGTAACAGGCCATTCACTAGTAGGAGTGAGAAAAACATCACGGGTTGTGTGAATCAGAGGGCCTGAATTAGAATAGGCATTGAGTGTCAATGTAGGATGGAGAAAAGCACCACGGGTTATTCAGAATGAAGAGGTTAGGAAACACGCGCTGGCAATATAGGATAGGTTTCTGATAAACGTCAAGAGGTGTTTCGCATTTTAAGGGTTTCTAACAGGCCATTCACTAGTAGGAGTGAGAAAAACAACATGGGGTGGTGTGAATCGCAGGGCCTCAATTAGATTAGGCAGTGAGTGGCAATGTAGGATTGAGCAAAACAAGACGGGCAGTGAGCATGGGGAGGTCAGGATACATGAAGTGGCAATGTAGGATAGGTTTCTGGAAAACGTGGCGGGGTGGTTTTCATTGTAAGGGTTTCTAACAGTACATTCACTAGTAGGAGTGAGAAAAACATCATGGGGTCGTGTGAATTGGAGGGCCTGAATTAGATATTCAGTGAGTGGCAGTGTAGGATCTAGCAAAGCAAGACGGGGCGATGAGCATGTGGAGGTCAGGAAACATGAAGTGTCAATGTAGGACAGGTTTCTGAAAAACATCTCTGGGTCATGCGCATTGTAAGGGTTTCTGACAGGCCATTCTCTATTAGGAGTGAGAAAAACGTCACGGGGTGGTGTGAATCGGAGGGGCTGAATTAGAATAGGCATTGGGTGGCAATGTAGGATGGAGAAAAGCACCACGGGTTATTCAGCATGAGGAGGTTTGGAAACATGTGGTGGCAATGTAGGATAGGGTTCTGAAAAACATCAAGAGGTGGTGCGCATTGTAAGGGTTTCTAACAGGCCATTCACTAGTAGGAGTGAGAAAAACAGAATGGGGTGGTGTGAATCCGAGGGCCTGATATAGGATAGGAGTGAGTGGCAATGTAGGATGGAGAAAAGCACCACGGGGTGGTCAGCATGGTGAGTTCAGGAAACATGCGGTGGTAAAGTAGGATACGTTTCTGAAAAACATCGCGGGGTGGTGCGCATTGTAAGAGTTTTTAACAGGCGATTCACTAGTAAGAGTGAGAAAAACATCACGGGGTGGTGTGAATATGAGGGCCTGAATTAGAATAGGCATGGAGTGGCATTGTAGGATGGAGAAAAGCAAGACGGGTTGGTTAGCATAGGGAGGTCAGGCAACATGCAGTGGCAATGTAGCATAGGTTTGTGTAAAACATAGCGGGGTGGTGCACATTGTAAGGGTTTCTAACAGGCCATTCAGTAGTAGGAGTGAGAAAAACATCACGGGGTGGTGTGAATTGGAAGGCCTGAATTAAAATAGGCATTGAGTGGCAATGTAGGATGGAGAAAATCACCACGGGATGGTCAGGATGGGCAGGTCAGGAAACATGCAGTGGCAATGTAGGATAGGTTTCTGAAAAACATCAAGAGGTGGTGGGCGTTGTAAGGGTTTCTAACAGGCCATTCACTAGTAGCAGTGAGACAGTCATCACGGAGTGATGTGAATATGAAGGCCTGAATTAGGTTAGGCAGTGAAAGGCTATGTAGGATGGAGAAAAGCACCACGGGATGGTCAGCATGGGGAGGTCAGGAAACATGCGGTGGCAATGTAGGATAGTTTTCAGGAAAACATCGCGGGGTGGTGCTCATTGTAATGGTTTATAACAGGCCATTCACTTGTAGAGTGATAAAAACATCATGGGGCGGTGTGAATCAGAGGGCCTGAATTCGCATAGGCAGTGAGTGGCAATGTAGGATGGAGAAAAGCACCACAGGATGGTCAGCATGGGGAGGTCAGGAAACATGCAGTGGCAATGTAGGATAGGTTTCTGAAAACCATCCCGGTGTGGTGCGCATTGTAAGGGTTTCTAACAGACCATTCACTAGTAGGTCTGAGACAAACATCATGGGGTGGTGTGAATCAGAGGGCCTGAATTTGATTAAACAGTGAGTGGCAGTGTAGGATCTAGCAAAGCAAGTCGGGGCGGTGAGCATGGTGAGGTCAGGAAACAGGAAGTGGCAAGGTAGGATAGGTTTCTGAAAAACATCGCGTGGTGGTGCGCATTGTAAGGGTTTCTAACAGGCCATTCACTAGTAGGAGTGAGAAAAACATCATGGGGTGGCGTGAATCGGAGGGCCTGAATTACGATAGGCAGTGAGTCACAATGTAGGATACAGAAAATCACCACGGGTTGGTCAGCATGTGGAGGTTAGGAAACATGCGGTGGCAATTTAGCATAGGTTTCTGAAAAACATCGCGGGCTGGTGCGCATTGTAAAGGTTTCGAAGAGGCCATTCACTAAGAGGAGTGAGAAAAACATCACGGGGTGGTGTGAATCTATGGGCCTGTATTTGGATAGGCAGTGAGTGGCAATGTAGGATGGGGAAAAGCACCACGGGGTGCTCAGCATGGGGAGGTCAGGAAACATCCGTTGGCCATGTAGGATAGATTTCTGAAAAACATTTCAGGGTGGTGAGCATTGTAAGGGTTTTTAACAGGCGATTCACTAGTAGGAGTGAGAAAAACATCACGGGGTGGTGTGATTCAGAGGGCCTGAATAAGAATAGGCATTGAGTGCCAATGTAGGATGGAGAAAAGCAAGATGGGGTGGTTAGCATGGGGAGGTCAGGCAACATGCAGTGGCAATGTAGCATTGGTTTGTGAAAAACATAGTGGGGTGGTGCACATTGTAAGGTTTTCCAACAGGCCATTCACTAGTAGGAGGGAGAAAAACATCACGGGGTGGTGTGAATCGGAGGGCCTGAATTAGAATAGGCATTGAGTGGCAATGTAGGATGGAGAAAAGCACCATGGGATGGTCAGCATGGGGAGGTCAGGAAACATGAAGTGGCAATGTAGGATAGGATTCTGAAAAACATCTCTGGGTGGTGAGCAATGTAAGGGTTTCTAACAGGCCATTCACTAGTAGGAGTGAGAAAAACATCACGGGGTGGTGTGAATCGGATGGCCTGAATTACAATAGGCAGTGAGTGACAATGTAGGTTACAGAAAATCACCACGGGTTGGTCAGCATGGGGAAGTTAGGAAACATGCTGTGGCAATGTTTCATAGGTTTGTGAAAAACATAGCGGGGTGGTGCCTAGTGCAAGGGTTTCCAACAGGCCATTCACTAGTAGGAGTGAGTAAAACAGAACGGGGAGGTGTGAATAGGAGGACCTGAATTAGCATAGGCAGTGAGTAGCAATGTAGGATGGAGAAAAGCACCACAGGGTGGTCAGCATGGGGAGGTCAGGAAATATTCGGTGGCAATGTAGCATACGTTAGTGAAAAACTTAGGGGGTGGTCACATTGTAAGGGTTTCTAACTGGCCATTCACTAGTAGGAGTGTGAAAAGCATCACAGGAGGGTGTGAATTGGAGGGCCTGAATTCGGATAGGCAGTGAGTGGCAATGTAGGATGGAGAAAACAACAAGTGGGGGTCAGCACTGGGAGGTCAGGAAACATGCGGTGGCAATGTAGGATAGGTTTCTGAACAACATCGGGGGTGGTGCGCATTGTAAGGTTTGCTAACAGGCCATTCACTAGTAAGAGTGAGGAAAACATCACGGGGTGGTGTGAATCAGAGGTCCTGAATTAGCATAGGCAGTGATTGGCAATGTAGGATGGGGTAAAGCACCACGGAGTGGTCAGAATGGGGAGGTCATTAAACATGTGGTGGCAATGTAGGATAGGTTTCTGAAAAACATCGCAGGGTGAGGCGCATTGTAAGAGTTTCTAACAGGCCATTCACTAGTAGGAGTGAGAAAAACATCATGGGGTGGTGTGAATCGGAGTGTCTGAATTAGGATAGGCAGTGAGTGGCAATGTAGGATGGAGAAAAGCACCACAGGCTATTCAGCATGGGGAGATCAGCAAACATGCGGTGGCAATGTAGGATAGGTTTCTGAAAAACATCGCGAGGTGGTGCGCATTGTAAGGGTTTCTAACAGGCTATTCACTAGTAGGAGTGAGAAAAGCATCACCGGGTGGTGTGAATTGCAGTGTCTGAATTAGGATAGGCAGTGAGTGGCAATGTAGGATTTATAAAAGCATCACAGGGTATTCAGCATGTGGTGGTCAGGAAACATGCGTTGGAATGTAGAATAAGTTTCTAAAAAACATCGCGTGGTGGTGCGCATTGTAAGGGTTTCTACCAGGCCATTCACTAGTACCAGTGAGAAAAACATCATGAGGTGGTGTGAAATGGAGGGCCTGAATTAGATTAGGCAGTGAGTGGTAATGTATAATGGAGTAATGCAAGACAGCGTGGTGAGCATGGGGAGTTCAGGAAACATGCAGTGGCATTGTAGGATAGGTTTCTGAAAAACATCGGGCTGTGGTGCGCATTATAAGGGTTTCTAACAGGCCATTCACTATTAGGAGTGAGAACAATGTCATGGGGTGGTGTGAATTGGAGGGCCTGAATTAGATATGGTAGTGGGTGGCAATGTAGGATCTAGCAAAGCAAGACGGGGCGGTGAGCATGGGGAGGTCAGGAAACATGAAGTGGCAATGTTGGATAGGTTTCTGAAAAACATGGTGGGGTGGTGCACATTGTAATAGTTTCTAACACCCATTCACTAGTAGGAGTGAGAAAAACATCACGGGTGGTGTGAATCGGAGGGCCTGAATTAGAATAGGCATTGAGTGGCAATGTAGGATGGAGAAAATCAAGACAGGGTGGTTAGCATGGGGAGGTCAGGCAACATGCAGTGGCAATGTAGCATAGGTTTGTGAAAAACATAGCGTGGTGGTGCATAATGTAAGGGTTTCTAACAGGCCATTCACTAGTAGGAGTGAGAAAAACTTCACGGGGTGGTGTGAATCGGAGGGCCTCAATTACAATAGCCATTGAGTGGCAATGTAGGATGGAGAAAAGCACCATGGGATGGTCAGCATGTGCAGGTCAGGAAACACGCGGTGGCAATGTAGGATAGGTTTCTGAAAAACAACAAAAGTTGGTGCGCGTTGTAAGGGTTTTTAACAGGCCATTCACTAGTAGCAGTGAGACAGTCATCACGGAGCCAGGTGAATATGAAGGCCTGAATTAGGTTAGGCAGTGAATGGCTATGTAGGATGGAGAAAAGCACCACGGGATGGTCAGCATGGGGTGGTCAGGAAACATACGGTGGCAATGTGGGATAGGTTTCAGGAAAACATCTCGGGGTGGTGCGCATTGTAAGGGTTTCTAACAGGCCATGCACTAGTAGGAGTGAAAAAACATCACGGGGTGGTGAGAATCAGAGGGCCTGAATTACGATAGGCAGTGAGTGGCAATGTAGGATGGAGAAAGGCACCACGGGACGGTCAGCATGGGGAGATCAGGAAACATGAAGTTGAAATGTAGGATAGGTTTCTGAAAACCATCGCGGTGTGGTGCGCATTTTAAGGGTTTCTAACAGGCCATTCACTAGTAGGAGTGAGAAAAACATCATGGGGTGGTGTGAATCGGGGGGCCTGAATTTGATTAGGCAGTGAGTGGCAGTGTAGGTTCTAGCAAAGCAAGACGGGGCGGTGAGCATGGGGAGGTCAGGAAACATAGAGTGGCAAAGTAGGATAGGTTTCTTCAAAACATCGCGTGGTGGTGCGCATTGTAAGAGTTTCTAACAGGCCATTCTCTAGTAGGAGTGAGAAAAACATCACCGGATGGTGTGAATCGGAGGACATGAATTAGGATAGGCAGTGTGTGGCAATGTAGGATGGAGAAAATCACCACGGGGTAGTCAGAATCGGGAGGTGTGGAAACATGCCATGGCATTGTAAGATAGGATTCTGAAAAACATCTCTGGGTGGGGCTCATTGTAAGGGTTTCTAACAGGCCATTCACTAGTAGGAGTGAGAAAAACATCACGGGGTGGTGTGAATTGGAGGGCCTGAATTACAATAGGCAGTGAGTGACAATGTAGGATACAGAAAATCACCACGGGTTGGTCAGCATGGGGAGGTTAGGAAACATGTGGTGGCAATGTTTCATAGGTTTCTTAAAAACATAGCAGGCTGGTGCGCATTGTAAAGGTTTCTAACAGGCCATTCACTAGTAGGAGTGAGAAAAACATCACGGGGTGGTGTGAATCGGAGGGCCAGAATCAGGATAGGCAGTGAGTGGCAATGGAGGATGGAGAAAAGCACCACGGGGTGGTCAGCATGGGGAGGTCAGGAAACATGCGGTGGCAGTGTAGGATAGTTTTCTGAAAAACATTGCGGGGTGGGGCGCATTGTAATGTTTCTAACAGGCCATTCACTATTAGGAGTGAGAAAAACATCATGGGGTGGTGTGAATTGGAGTGCATGAATTAGATATGGCAGTGAGTGGCAATGTAGGATCTAGCAAAGCAAGACGGGGCGGTGAGCATGGGGAGGTCAGGAAACATGAAGTGGCAATGTAGGATAGGTTTCTGAAAAACATGGTGGGGTGGTGCACATTGTAAGGGTTTCTAACAGGCCATTGACAAGTAGGAGTGTGAAAAACAGAATGGGGTGGTGTGAATCGGAGGACCTGTATTACGATTGGCAGTGAGTGGCATTTTACGATGGAGAAAAGCACCACGGGCTGGTCAGCATGGTGAGGTCAGGAAACATCGGTTGGCAAGGTAGGATAGGTTTCTGAAAAACATCTCAGGATGGGGTTCATTGTAAGGGTTTCTAAGAGGCCATTCACTAATAGGAGTGAGAAAAAGATCACGGGGTGGTGTGAATCGGAGGGCCTGATATAGCAAAGGAGTGAATGGCAATGTAGGATGGAGAAAAGCACCACGGGGTGGTCAGCATGGGGAGTTCAGGAAACATGCGGTGGTAAAGTAGGATATGTTTCTGAAAAACATCTCGGGGTGGTGCGCATTGTAAGGGTTTCTAACAGGCGAATCACTAGTAGGAGTGAGAAAAACATCACATGGTGGTGTGAATCAGAGGGCCTGAATTAGAATAGGCATTGAGTGGCAATGTATGATGGAGAAAAGCGAGACAGCCGGTTAGCATGTGGAGGTCAGGAAACATGCAGTTTCAATGTAGGATAGGTTTCTGAAAAACATTGCGGAGTGGGGGGCATTGTAAGTGTTTGTAACAGGCCATTCACTAGTAGGAGTGAGAAAAACATCACGGGTTGTGTGAATCAGAGGGCCTGAATTAGAATAGGCATTGAGTGTCAATGTAGGATGGAGAAAAGCACCACGGGTTATTCAGAATGAAGAGGTTAGGAAACACGCGCTGGCAATGTATGATAGGGTTCTGATAAACATCAAGAGGTGTTTCGCATTTTAAGGGTTTCTAACAGGCCATTCACTAGTAGGAGTGAGAAAAACATCATGGGGTGGTGTGAATCGCAGGGCCTCAATTAGATTAGGCAGTGAGTGGCAATGTAGGATTGTGCAAATCAAGACGGGCAGTGAGCATTGGGAGGTCAGGATACATGAAGTGGCAATGTAGGATAGGTTTCTGGAAAACGTGGCGGGGTGGTGCACATTGTAAGGGTTTCTAACAGTACATTCACTAGTAGGAGTGAGAAAAACATCATGGGAAGGTGTGAATCGGAAGGGCTGAATTTGATTAGGCAGTGAGTGGCAGTGTAGGATCTAGCAAAGCAAGACGGGGCGATGAGCATGTGGAGGTCAGGAAACATGAAGTGTCAATGTAGGATAGGTTTCTGAAAAACATCTCTGGGTCATACGCATTGTAAGGGTTTCTGACAGGCCATTCTCTATTAGGAGTGAGAAAAACGTCACGGGGTGGTGTGAATCGGAGGGCCTGAATTAGAATAGGCATTGGGTGGCAATGTAGGATGGAGAAAAGCACCACGGGTTATTCAGCATGAGGAGGTTTGGAAACATGTGGTGGCAATGTATGATAGGGTTCTGAAAAACATCAAGAGGTGGTGCGCATTGTAAGGGTTTCTAACAGGCCATTCACTAGTAGGAGTGAGAAAAACATCATGGGGTGGTGTGAATCGCAGGGCCTGAATTAGATTAGGCAGTGAGTGGCAATGTAAGATCTAGCAAAGCAAGACGGGGCGGTGAGCATGAGGAGATCGAGAAACGTTAAGTGGCAATTTAAGATAGGTTTCTGAAAAACATGGCTGGGTGATGCGCATTGTAACGGTTTCTCACAGGCCATTCACTAGTAGCAGTGAGACAATCATCACAGATTGATGTGAATATGAAGGCCTGAATTAGGATAGGCAGTGAGTGTCAAGGTAGGATGGAGAAAAGCTCCACGGTGTGGTCAGCATGGCGAGGTCAGGAAACATGCAGTGGCAATGTAGGATATGTTTCAGAAAAACATCGCGCGGTGGTGCGCATTGTAAGGGTTTCTACAGGCCATTCACTATTAGGAGTGAGAAAAACATCATGGGGTGGTGTGAATTGGAGGGCCTGAATTAGTTACGGCAGTGAGTGGCAATGTAGGATCTAGCAAAGCAAGACAGGGCGGTGAGCATGCGGTGGTCAGGAAACATGAAGTGGCAATGTTGGATAGGTTTCTGAAAAACATGGTGGGGTGGTGCACATGGTAAGTTTTCTAAGAGGCCATTCACTAGTAGGAGTGAGAAAAACAGAATGGGGTGGTGTGAATCCGAGGGCCTGATATAGGATAGGAGTGAGTGGCAATGTAGGATGGAGAAAAGCACCACGGGGTGGTCAGCATGGTGAGTTCAGGAAACATGCGGTGGTAAAGTAGGATACGTTTCTGAAAAACATCGCGGGGTGGTGCGCATTGTAAGAGTTTTTAACAGGCGATTCACTAGTAAGAGTGAGAAAAACATCACGGGGTGGTGTGAATATGAGGGCCTGAATTAGCATAGGCAGTGATTGGCAATGTAGGATGGGGAAAAGCACCACGGAGTGGTCAGAATGGGGAGGTCATTAAACATGTGGTGGCAATGTAGGATAGGTTTCTGAAAAACATCGCGGGGTGAGGCGCATTGTAAGAGTTTCTAACAGGCCATTCACTAGTAGGAGTGAGAAAAACATCATGGGGTGGTGTGAATCGGAGTGTCTGAATTAGGATAGGCAGTGAGTGGCAATGTAGGATGGAGAAAAGCACCACAGGCTATTCAGCATGGGGAGCTCAGCAAATATGCGGTGGCAATGTAGGATAGGTTTCTGAAAAACATCGCGAGGTGGTGCGCATTGTAAGGGTTTCTAACAGGCCTTTCACTAGTAGGAGTGTTAAAAACGTCACGGGGTTGTTTGCTTCGGAGGGCCTGAAATAGGATAAGCAGTGAGTGGCAATGAAGGACGGAGAAAAGCACCTCGGGTTGGTCAGCATGGGAAGGTCAGAAAACTTGCGGTGGCAATGAAGGATAGGTTTCTGAAAAGCATCTCGGGGTGGTGCGCATTGTAAGGGTTTCTAACAGGCCATTCACTCGTAGGAGTGAGAAAAACATCACGGGGTGGTGTGAATCGGTGGGCCTGAATTATCATAGGCAGTGATTGGCAATGTAGGATTGGGAAAAGCACCATGGCGTGGTCAGACTGGGGAGGTCAGGAAACATGCGGTGGCAATGTAGGATAGGTTTCTGAAAAGCATGGAGGGGTGGTGCGCATTGTAAGGGTTTCTAACAGGCCATTCACTAGTAGGAGTGAGAAAAACATCACCCGGTGGTGTGAATCGCAGTGTCTGAATTAGGATAGGCAGTGAGTGGCAATGTAGGATTTAGAAAAGCATCACAGGGTATTCAGCATGTGGTGGTCAGGAAACATGCGTTGGAATGTAGAATAAGTTTCTATAAAACATCGCGTGGTGGTGCGCATTGTAAGGGTTTCTAACAGGCCATTCACTAGTAGGAGTGAGAAAAACATCATGAGGTGGTGTGAAATGGAGGGCCTGAATTAGATTAGGCAGTGAGTGCTAATGTATAATGGAGTAATGCAAGACGGCGTGGTGAGCATGGGGAGTTCAGGAAACATGCAGTGGCATTGTAGGATAGGTTTCTGAAAAACATCGAGGGATGGTGCGCATTGTAAGGGTTTCTAACAGGCCATTGACTTTTAGGAGTGAGAAAAACATCATGGGGTCGTGTGAATTGGAGGGCCTGAATTAGATATTCAGTGAGTGGCAATGTAGGATCTAGCAAAGAAAGACGGGGCGGTGAGCATGCGGAGGTCAGGAAACATGAAGTGGCAATGTTGGATAGGTTTCTGAAAAACATGTTGGGGTGGTGCACATTGTAAGGGTTTCTAACAGGCCATTCACTAGTAGGAGTGAGAAAAACAGAATGGGGTTGTGGGAATCGCAGAGCCTCAATTAGATTAGGCAGTGAGTGGCAATGTATGATCGAGCAAATCAAAACGTGGCAGTGATCATGGGGAGGTCATGATACATGAAGTGGCAATGTAGGATAGGTGTCTGGAAAACGTGGCGGGGTGGTGCGCATTGCAAGGGTTTCCAACAGGCCATTCACTAGTAGGAGTGAGAAAAACAGAACGGGGAGGTGTGAATCGGAGGAATTGAATTAGCATAGGCAGTGAGTAGCAATGTAGGATGGAGAAAAGCACCACAGCGTGGTCAGCATGGGGAGGTCAGGAAATATCCGGTGGCCATGTACGATAGGATTCTGAAAAACATCTCTGGGTTGTGCGCATTGTAAGGGTTTCTAACAGGCCATTCACTAGTAGGAGAGAGAAAAACATCACGGAGTGATGTGAATCGGAAGGCCTGAATTAGGATAGGCATTGAGTGGCAATGTAGGAAGGAGAAGCACAACTGGGTGGTCAGCATGGGGAGGTCAGGAAACATGCGGTGGCAATGTAGCATACGTTAGTGAAAAACTTAGCGGGGTGGTCACATTGTAAGGGTTTCTAACAGGCCATTCACTAGTAGGAGTGAGAAAAACATCATGGGGTGGTGTGAATAGGAGGGCCTGAATTAGATTAGGCAGTGTGTGGTAATGTAGGATGGAGAAAAGCAAGCAGCCATGGTGAGCATGGGGAGGTCAGGAAACATGCAGTGACAATGTAGGATAGGGTTCTGAAAAACATCGCGGGGTGGTGTGCATTGTAAGGGTTTCTAACAGGCCATTCACAAGTAGGAGTGAGAAAAACATCACAGGTGGGTGTGAGTCAGAGGGCCTAAGTTAGAATAGCCAGTGAGTGGCAATGTAGGATGGAGTAAAGCACCAAGGGTGGTCAGCACTGGGAGGTCAGCAAATATGCGGTGGAAATGTAGGTTAGGTTTCTGTAAAACATCGCGGGGTGGTGCGCAGTGTATGGTTTTCTAACAGGCCATTCACAAGTAGGAGTGAGAAAAACATCACAGGGGGGTTTGAATCAGAGGGCCTGAATTAGCATAGGCAGTGAGTGGCAATGTAGGATGGAGAAAGGCATCACCCTGTAGTTAGCAAGGCGAGGTAAGGAAACATGCGGTGCCAATGTAGGATAGGTTTCTGAAAAACATTGCGGTGTGGTGCACATTGTAAGGGGTTCTAACAGGCCATTCACTAGTAGGAGTGAGAAAAACATCATGGGGTGGTGTGAATTGGAGGGCCTAAATTTGATTAGGCAGTGAGTGGCAGTGTGGGACCTAGCAAAGCAAGACGGGGCGTTGAGCATGTGGAGGTCAGGAAACATGCACTGGCAATGTTGGATAGGTTTCTGAAAAACATTGCGGGGTGGTGCGCATTGTAAGGGTTTCTAACAGGCCATTCACTAGTAGGAGTGAGAAAAACATCACGGGGTGGTGTGAATCGGAGGACATGAATTAGAATAGGTAGTGTGTGGCCATGTAGGATGGAGAAAAGCACCACGGGATGGTCAGCATGGGGAGGTCAGGAAACATGCGGTGGCAATGTAGGATATGTTTCAGAAAAACATCGCGGGGTGGTGCGCATTGTAAGGGTTTCTAACAGGCCATTCACTAGTAGGAGTGAGAAAAACATCACGGGGTGGTGTGAATCGGTGGGCCTGAATTAGCATAGGCAGTGATTGGCAATGTAGGATGGGGAAAAGCACCACGGCGTGGTCAGACTGGGGAGGTCAGGAAACATGCGGTGACAATGTAGGATAGGTTTCTGAAAAGCATGGAGGGGTGGTGCGCATTGTAAGGGTTTCTAACAGGCCATTCACTATTAGGAGTGAGAAAAACATCATGTGGTGGTGTGAATTGGAGGGCCTGAATTAGATATGGCAGTGAGTGGCAATGCAGGATCTAGCAAAGCAAGACGGGGCGGTGAGCATGCGGAGGTCAGGAAACATGAAGTGGCAATGTTAGATAGGTTTCTGAAAAACATGGTGGGGTGGTGCACATTGTATGGGTTTCTAACAGGCCATTCACTAGTAGGAGTGAGAAAAACAGAATGGGGTGGTGTGAATCGGAGGACCTGAATTACGATAGGGAGTGAGTGGCAATGTACGATGGAGAAAAGCACCACGGGGTGGTCAGCATGGGGAGGTCAGGAAACATCCGTTGGCCATGTAGGATATATTTCTGAAAAACATCTCAGGGTGGTGAGCATTGTTAGGGTTTCTAAGAGGCCATTCACTAGTAGGAGTGAGAAAAACATCACGAGGTGGTGTGAATCCTAGGGCCTGATATAGGATAGGAGTGATTGGCAATGTAGGATGGAGAAAAGCACCACGGGGTGGTCAGCATGGTGAGTTCAGGAAACATGCGGTGGTAAAGTAGGATACGTTTCTGAAAAACTTCGCGGGGTGGTGCGCATTGTAAGAGTATTTAACAGGCGATTCACTAGTAAGAGTGAGAAAAACATCACGGGGTGGTGTGAATCAGAGGGCCTATATTAGAATAGGCATTGAGTGGCATTGTAGGATCGAGAAAAGCAAGACGGGGTGGTTAGCATGGGGAAGTCAGGCAATATGCAGTGGCAATATAGCATAGGTTTGTGAAAAACATAGCGGGGTGGTGCACATTGTAAGGGTTTCTAACAGGCCATTCAGTAGTAGGAGTGAGAAAAACATCACGGGGTGGTGTGAATCGGAAGGCCTGAATTAAAATAGGCATTGAGTGGCAATGTAGGATGGAGAAAAGCACCACGGGATGGTCAGCATGGGGAGGTCAGGAAACATGCGGTGGCAATGTAGGATAGGTTTCTGAAAAACATCAAGAGGTGGTGCGCGTTGTAAGGGTTTCTAACAGGCCATTCACTAGTAGCAGTGAGACAGTCATCACGGAGCCAGATGAATATGAAGGCCTGAATTAGGTTAGGCAGTGAATGGCTATGTAGGATGGAGAAAAGCACCACGGGATGGTCAGCATGGGCAGGTCAGGAAACATGCGGTGGCAATGTAGGAGAGGTTTCTGCAAAACATCAAGAGGTGGTGCGCTTTGTAAGGGTTTCTAACAGGCCATTCACTAGTAGCAGTGAGACAGTCATCACGGATTGAGGTGTATATGAAGGCCTGATTTAGGTTTGGCAGTGAATGGCTATGCAGAATGGAGAAAAGCACCACGGGATGGTCAGCAAGGCCAGGTAAGGAAACATGCGGTGGCAATGTAGGATAGGTTTCTGAAAAACATCAAGAGGTGGTGCACATTGTAAGGGTTTCTAACAGGCCATTCACTAGTAGGAGTTATAAAAACATCACGGGGTGGTGTGAATCAGAGGGTCTGAATTACGATAGGCAGTGAGTGGCAATGTAGGATGGAGAAAGGCCACGGGACGGTCAGCATGGGGAGGTCAGGAAACATGCGGTAGCAATGTAGGATAGGTTTCTGAAAATCATCGCGGTGTGGTGCGCATTGTAAGGGTTTCTAACAGGCCATTCACTAGTAGGAGTGAGAAAAACATCACGGGGTGGTGTGAATCGGTGGGCCTGAATTAGCATAGGCAGTGATTGGCAATGTAGGATGGGGAAAAGCATCACAGCGTGTTCAGACTGGGGAGGTCAGGAAACATGCGGTGGCAATGTAGGATAGGTTTCTGAAAATCATCGCGGTGTGGTGCGCATTGTAAGGGTTTCTAACAGGCCATTCACTAGTAGGAGTGAGAAAAGCATCACCGGGTGGTGTGAATCGCAGTGTCTGAATTAGGATAGGCAGTGAGTGGCTATGTAGGATTTAGAAAAGCATCACAGGGTATTCAGCATGTGGTGGTCAGGAAACATGCGTTGGAATGTAGAATAAGTTTCTGTAAAACATCGCGTGGTGATGCGCATTGTAAGTGTTTCTAACAGGCCATTCACTAGTAGGAGTGAGAAAAACATCATGAGGTGGTGTGAAATGGAGGGCCTGCATTAGATTAGGCAGTGAGTGCTAATGTATAATGGAGTAATGCAAGACGGCGTGGTGAGCATGGGGAGTTCAGGAAACATGCAGTGGCATTGTAGGATAGGTTTCTGAAAAACATCGAGGGGTGGTGCGCATTGTAAGGGTTTCTAACAGGCCATTCACTATTAGGAGTGAGAAAAACATCATGGGGTCGTGTGAATTGGAGGGCCTGAATTAGATATTCAGTGAGTGGCAATGTAGGATCTAGCAAAGAAAGACGGGGCGGTGAGCATTCGGAGGTCAGGAAACATGAAGTGGCAATGTTGGATAGGTTTCTGAAAAACATGTTGGGGTGGTGCACATTGTAAGGGTTTCTAACAGGCCATTCACTAGTAGGAGTGAGAAAAACAGAATGGGGTTGTGGGAATCGCAGAGCCTCAATTAGATTAGGGAGTGAGTGGCAATGTAGGATCGAGCAAATCAAAACGTGGCAGTGATCATGGGGAGGTCATGATACATGAAGTGGCAATGTAGGATAGGTATCTGGAAAACGTGGCGGGGTGGTGCGCATTGCAAGGGTTTCCAACAGGCCATTCACTAGTAGGAGTGAGAAAAACAGAACGGGGAGGTGTGAATCGGAGACCTGAATTAGCATAGGCAGTGAGAAGCAATGTAGGATGGAGAAAAGCACCACAGCGTGGTCAGCATGGGGAGGTCAGGAAATATCCGGTGGCCATGTACGATAGGATTCTGAAAAACATCTCTGGGTTGTGCGCATTGTAAGGGTTTCTAACAGGCCATTCACTAGTAGGAGTGAGAAAAACATCACGGAGTGATGTGAATCGGAAGGCCTGAATTAGGATAGGCATTGAGTGGCAATGTAGGAAGGAGAAGCACAACTGGGTGGTCAGCATAGGGAGGTCAGGAAACATGCGGTGGCAATGTAGCATACGTTAGTGAAAAACTTAGCGGGGTGGTCACATTGTAAGGGTTTCTAACAGGCCATTCACTAGTAGGAGTGAGAAAAACATCATGGGGTGGTGTGAGTAGGAGGGCCTGAATTAGATTAGGCAGTGTGTGGTAATGTAGGATGGAGAAAAGCAAGAAGCCATGGTGAGCATGGGGAGGTCAGGAAACATGCAGTGACAATGTAGGATAGGGTTCTGAAAAACATCGAGGGGTGGTGTGCATTGTAAGGGTTTCTAACAGACCATTCACAAGTAGGAGTGAGAAAAACATCACAGGGGGGTGTGAGTCAGAGGGCCTAAGTTAGAATAGCCAGTGAGTGGCAATGTAGGATGGAGTAAAGCACCAAGGGTGGTCAGCACTGGGAGGTCAGCAAATATGCGGTGGCAATGTAGGTTAGGTTTCTGTAAAATATCGCGCGGAGGTGCGCATTGTATGGTTTTCTAACAGGCCATTCACAAGTAGGAGTGAGAAAAACATCACAGGGGGGTTTGAATCAGAGGGCCTGAATTAGCATAGGCAGTGAGTGGCAATGTAGGATGGAGAAAGGCATCACCCCGTAGTTAGCAAGGCGAGGTAAGGAAACATGCGGTGCCAATGTAGGATAGGTTTCTGAAAAACATTGCGGGGTGGTGCACATTGTAAGGGGTTCTAACAGGCCATTCACTAGTAGGAGTGAGAAAAACATCATGGGGTGGTGTGAATCGGAGGGCCTAAATTTGATTAGGCAGTGAGTTGCAGTGTAGGATCTAGCAAAGCAAGACGGGGCGGTGAGCATGTGGAGGTCAGGAAACATGCACTGGCAATGTTGGATAGGTTTCTGAAAAACATCTCTGGGTGGTGCGCATTGTAAGGTTTTCTAACAGGCCATTCACTAGTAGGAGTGAGAAAAACATCTCGGGGTGGTGTGAATCGGAGGACATTAATTAGAATAGGCAGTGTTTGGCCATGTAGGATGGAGAAAAGCACCACGGGATGGTCAGCATGGGGAGGTCAGGAAACATGCGGTTGCAATGTAGGATATGTTTCAGAAAAACATCGCGGGGTGGTGCGCAATGTAAGGGTTTCTAACAGGCCATTCACTGGTAGGAGTGAGAAAAACATATCGAGATGCTGTGAATTGGGGGCCTGTATTAGGATAGGCAGTGAGTGGCAATGTAGGATGGAGAAAAGTACTACGGGGTGGTCAGCATGTGGTGGTCAGGAAACATGCAGTGGCATTGTATGATAGGTTTCTGAAAAACATCGAGGGGTGGTGCAATTTTTAAGGGTTTCTAACAGGCCATTCACTATTAGGAGTGAGAAAAACATCATGGGTTGGTGTGAATTGGAGGGCCTGAATTAGATATGGCAGTGAGTGGCAATGTAGGATCTAGCAAAGCAAGACGGGGCGGTGAGCATGCGGAGGTCAGGAAACATGAAGTGGCAATGTTGGATAGGTTTCTGAAAAACATGGTGGGGTGGTGCACATTGTATGGGTTTCTAACAGGCCATTCACTAGTAGGAGTGAGAAAAACAGAATGGGGTGGTGTGAATCGGAGGACCTGAATTACGATAGGCAGTGAGTGGCAATGTACGATGGAGAAAAGCACCACGGGGTGG
Organism: Cavia porcellus; assembly: GCF_034190915.1. Classification (NCBI taxonomy): domain Eukaryota; kingdom Metazoa; phylum Chordata; class Mammalia; order Rodentia; family Caviidae; genus Cavia; species Cavia porcellus. Next base: position 10,016,734 of record NW_026947518.1, read on the forward strand.
TCAGCATGGGGAGGTCAGGAAACATCCGTTGGCCATGTAGGATATATTTCTGAAAAACTTCTCAGGGTGGTGAGCATTGTTAGAGTTTCTAAGAGGCCATTCACTAGTAGGAGTGAGAAAAACATCACGAGGTGGTGTGAATCCGAGGGCCTGATATAGGATAGGAGTGAGTGGCAATGTAGGATGGAGAAAAGCACCACGGGGTGGTCAGCATGGTGAGTTCAGGAAACATGCGGTGGTAAAGTAGGATACGTTTCTGAAAAACATCAAGAGGTGGTGCGCTTTGTAAGGGTTTCTAACAGGCCATTCACTAGTAGCAGTGAAACAGTCATCACGGATTGAGGTGAATATGAAGGCCTGAATTAGGTTTGGCAGTGAATGGCTATGTAGGATGGAGAAAAGCACCACGGGATGGTCAGCAAGGGCAGGTCAGGAAACATGCGGTGGCAATGTAGGATAGGTTTCTGAAAAACATCAAGAGGTGGTGCACATTGTAAGGGTTTCTAACAGGCCATTCACTAGTAGGAGTTATAAAAACATCACAGGGTGGTGTGAATTAGAGGGTCTGAATTACGATAGGCAGTGAGTGGCAATGTAGGATGGAGAAAGGCCACGGGACGGTCAGCATGGGGAGGTCAGGAAACATGCGGTAGCAATGTAGGATAGGTTTCTGAAAATCATCGCGGTGTGGTGCGCATTGTAAGGGTTTATAACAGGCCATTCACTAGTAGGAGTGAGAAAAACATCATGGGGTGGTGTTAATCGGAGGGCCTGAATTTGATTAGGCAGTGAGTGGCAGTGTAGGTTCTAGCAAAGCAAGACGGGGCGGTGAGCATGGGGAGGTCAGGAAACATGAATGGCAATGTAGGATAGGTTTCTGAAAAACATCGCGGGGTGAGGGGCATTGTAAGTGTTTCTAACAGGCCATTCACTAGTAGGAGTGAGAAAAACATCATGGGGTGGTGTGAATCGGAGTGTCTGAATTAGGATAGGCAGTGAGTGGCAATGTAGGATGGAGAAAAGCACCACAGGCTATTCAGCATGGGGAGCTCAGCAAACATGCGGTGGCAATGTAGGATAGGTTTCTGAAAAACATCGCGGGGTGGTGCGCATTGTAAGGGTTTCTAACAGGCCATTCACTAGTAGGAGTGAGAAAAGCATCACCCAGTGGTGTGAATCGCAGTGTCTGAATTAGGATAGGCAGTGAGTGGCAATGTAGGATTTAGAAAAGCATCACAGGGTATTCAGCATGTGGTGGTCAGGAAACATGCGTTGGAATGTAGAATAAGTTTCTATAAAACATCGCGTGGTGGTGCGCATTGTAAGGGTTTCTAACAGGCCATTCACTAGTAGGAGTGAGAAAAACATCATGAGGTGGTGTGAAATGGAGGGCCTGAATTAGATTAGGCAGTGAGTGCTAATGTATAATGGAGTAATGCAAGACGGCGTGGTGAGCATGGGGAGTTCAGGAAACATGCAGTGGCATTGTAGGATAGGTTTCTGAAAAACATCGAGGGATGGTGCGCATTGTAAGGGTTTCTAACAGGCCATTGACTTTTAGGAGTGAGAAAAACATCATGGGGTCGTGTGAATTGGAGGGCCTGAATTAGATATTCAGTGAGTGGCAATGTAGGATCTAGCAAAGAAAGACGGGGCGGTGAGCATGCGGAGGTCAGGAAACATGAAGTGGCAATGTTGGATAGGTTTCTGAAAAACATGTTGGGGTGGTGCACATTGTAAGGGTTTCTAACAGGCCATTCACTAGTAGGAGTGAGAAAAACAGAATGGGGTTGTGGGAATCGCAGAGCCTCAATTAGATTAGGCAGTGAGTGGCAATGTATGATCGAGCAAATCAAAACGTGGCAGTGATCATGGGGAGGTCATGATACATGAAGTGGCAATGTAGGATAGGTGTCTGGAAAACGTGGCGGGGTGGTGCGCATTGCAAGGGTTTCCAACAGGCCATTCACTAGTAGGAGTGAGAAAAACAGAACGGGGAGGTGTGAATCGGAGGAATTGAATTAGCATAGGCAGTGAGTAGCAATGTAGGATGGAGAAAAGCACCACAGCGTGGTCAGCATGGGGAGGTCAGGAAATATCCGGTGGCCATGTACGATAGGATTCTGAAAAACATCTCTGGGTTGTGCGCATTGTAAGGGTTTCTAACAGGCCATTCACTAGTAGGAGAGAGAAAAACATCACGGAGTGATGTGAATCGGAAGGCCTGAATTAGGATAGGCATTGAGTGGCAATGTAGGAAGGAGAAGCACAACTGGGTGGTCAGCATGGGGAGGTCAGGAAACATGCGGTGGCAATGTAGCATACGTTAGTGAAAAACTTAGCGGGGTGGTCACATTGTAAGGGTTTCTAACAGGCCATTCACTAGTAGGAGTGAGAAAAACATCATGGGGTGGTGTGAATAGGAGGGCCTGAATTAGATTAGGCAGTGTGTGGTAATGTAGGATGGAGAAAAGCAAGCAGCCATGGTGAGCATGGGGAGGTCAGGAAACATGCAGTGACAATGTAGGATAGGGTTCTGAAAAACATCGCGGGGTGGTGTGCATTGTAAGGGTTTCTAACCGGCCATTCACAAGTAGGAGTGAGAAAAACATCACAGGTGGGTGTGAGTCAGAGGGCCTAAGTTAGAATAGCCAGTGAGTGGCAATGTAGGATGGAGTAAAGCACCAAGGGTGGTCAGCACTGGGAGGTCAGCAAATATGCGCTGGAAATGTAGGTTAGGTTTCTGTAAAACATCGCGGGGTGGTGCGCATTGTATGGTTTTCTAACAGGCCATTCACAAGTAGGAGTGAGAAAAACATCACAGGGGGGTTTGAATCAGAGGGCCTGAATTAGCATAGGCAGTGAGTGGCAATGTAGGATGGAGAAAGGCATCACCCTGTAGTTAGCAAGGCGAGGTAAGGAAACATGCGGTGCCAATGTAGGATAGGTTTCTGAAAAACATTGCGGGGTGGTGCACATTGTAAGGGGTTCTAACAGGCCATTCACTAGTAGGAGTGAGAAAAACATCATGGGGTGGTGTGAATTGGAGGGCCTAAATTTGATTAGGCAGTGAGTGGCAGTGTGGGACCTAGCAAAGCAAGACGGGGCGGTGAGCATGTGGAGGTCAGGAAACATGCACTGGCAATGTTGGATAGGTTTCTGAAAAACATTGCGGGGTGGTGCGCATTGTAAGGGTTTCTAACAGGCCATTCACTAGTAGGAGTGAGAAAAACATCACGGGGTGGTGTGAATCGGAGGACATGAATTAGAATAGGTAGTGTGTGGCCATGTAGGATGGAGAAAAGCACCACGGGATGGTCAGCATGGGGAGGTCAGGAAACATGCGGTGGCAATGTAGGATATGTTTCAGAAAAACATCGCGGGGTGGTGCGCATTGTAAGGGTTTCTAACAGGCCATTCACTAGTAGGAGTGAGAAAAACATCACGGGGTGGTGTGAATCGGTGGGCCTGAATTAGCATAGGCAGTGATTGGCAATGTAGGATGGGGAAAAGCACCACGGCGTGGTCAGACTGGGGAGGTCAGGAAACATGCGGTGACAATGTAGGATAGGTTTCTGAAAAGCATGGAGGGGTGGTGCGCATTGTAAGGGTTTCTAACAGGCCATTCACTATTAGGAGTGAGAAAAACATCATGTGGTGGTGTGAATTGGAGGGCCTGAATTAGATATGGCAGTGAGTGGCAATGTAGGATCTAGCAAAGCAAGACGGGGCGGTGAGCATGCGGAGGTCAGGAAACATGAAGTGGCAATGTTAGATAGGTTTCTGAAAAACATGGTGGGGTGGTGCACATTGTATGGGTTTCTAACAGGCCATTCACTAGTAGGAGTGAGAAAAACAGAATGGGGTGGTGTGAATCGGAGGACCTGAATTACGATAGGGAGTGAGTGGCAATGTACGATGGAGAAAAGCACCACGGGGTGGTCAGCATGGGGAGGTCAGGAAACATCCGTTGGCCATGTAGGATATATTTCTGAAAAACATCTCAGAGTGGTGAGCATTGTTAGGGTTTCTAAGAGGCCATTCACTAGTAGGAGTGAGAAAAACATCACGAGGTGGTGTGAATCCTAGGGCCTGATATAGGATAGGAGTGAGTGGCAATGTAGGATGGAGAAAAGCACCACGGGGTGGTCAGCATGGTGAGTTCAGGAAACATGCGGTGGTAAAGTAAGATACGTTTCTGAAAAACTTCGCGGGGTGGTGCGCATTGTAAGAGTATTTAACAGGCGATTCACTAGTAAGAGTGAGAAAAACATCACGGGGTGGTGTGAATCAGAGGGCCTATATTAGAATAGGCATTGAGTGGCATTGTAGGATCGAGAAAAGCAAGACGGGGTGGTTAGCATGGGGAAGTCAGGCAATATGCAGTGGCAATATAGCATAGGTTTGTGAAAAACATAGTGGGGTGGTGCACATTGTAAGGGTTTCTAACAGGCCATTCAGTAGTAGGAGTGAGAAAAACATCACGGGGTGGTGTGAATCGGAGGCCTGAATTAAAATAGGCATTGAGTGGCAATGTAGGATGGAGAAAAGCACCACGGGATGGTCAGCATGGGGAGGTCAGGAAACATGCGGTGGCAATGTAGGATAGGTTTCTGAAAAACATCAAGAGGTGGTGCGCGTTGTAAGGGTTTCTAACAGGCCATTCACTAGTAGCAGTGAGACAGTCATCACGGAGCCAGGTGAATATGAAGGCCTGAATTAGGTTAGGCAGTGAATGGCTATGTAGGATGGAGAAAAGCACCACTTGATGGTCAGCATGGGCAGGTCAGGAAACATGCGGTGGCAATGTAGGAGAGGTTTCTGCAAAACATCAAGAGGTGGTGCGCTTTGTAAGGGTTTCTAACAGGCCATTCACTAGTAGCAGTGAGACAGTCATCACGGATTGAGGTGAATATGAAGGCCTGATTTAGGTTTGGCAGTGAATGGCTATGTAGAATGGAGAAAAGCACCACGGGATGGTCAGCAAGGCCAGGTAAGGAAACATGCGGTGGCAATGTAGGATAGGTTTCTGAAAAACATCAAGAGGTGGTGCACATTGTAAGGGTTTCTAACAGGCCATTCACTAGTAGGAGTTATAAAAACATCACGGGGTGGTGTGAATCAGAGGGTCTGAATTACGATAGGCAGTGAGTGGCAATGTAGGATGGAGCAAGGCCACGGGACGGTCAGCATGGGGAGGTCAGGAAACATGCGGTAGCAATGTAGGATAGGTTTCTGAAAATCATCGCGGTGTGGTGCGCATTGTAAGGGTTTCTAACAGGCCATTCACTAGTAGGAGTGAGAAAAACATCATGGGGTGGTGTGAATCGGAGGGCCTGAATTTGATTAGGCAGTGAGTGGCAGTGTAGGTTCTAGCAAAGCAAGACGGGGCGGTGAGCATGGGGAGGTCAGGAAACATGAATGGCAATGTAGGATAGGTTTCTTCAAAACATCGCGTGGTGGTGCGGATTGTAAGAGTTTCTAAAAGGCCATTCACTAATAGGAGTGAGAAAAACATCACGGGGTGGTGTGAATCAGAGGACCTGAATTAGGATAGGCAGTGTGTGGCAATGTAGGATGGAGAAAATCACCACGGGTTAGTCTGAATCGGGAGGTCAGGAATCATGCCGTGGCAATGTAGGATAGGATTCTGAAAAACTTCTCTGGGTGGTGCGCGTTGTAAGGTTTTCTGACAGGCCATTCACTAGTAGAAGTGAGAAAAACATCACAGGGTGGTGTGAATCGGAGGGCCTGAATTACCATAGGCAGTGAGTGACAATGTAGGATAGAGAAAATCACCACGGGTTGGTCAGCATGGGGAAGTTAGGAAACATGCGGTAGCAATGTTCCATAGGTTTCTGAAAAGCATAGCGGGTTGGTGCGCATTGTAAAGGTTTCTAACAGGCCATTCACTAGTAGGAGTGAGAAAAACATCACGGGGTGGTGTGAGTCGGGGGGCCTGCATTAGGATAGGCAGTGAGTGGCAAGGTAGGATGGAGAAAACTACCACGGGGTGGTCAGCATGGGGAGGTCAGGAAACATCCGTTGGCCATGTAGGATATATTTCTGAAAAACATCTCAGGGTGGTGAGCATTGTTAGGGTTTCTAAGAGGCCATTCACTAGTAGGAGTGAGAAAAACATCACGGGGTGGTGTGAAACGGAGTGTCTGAATTAGATTAGGCAGTGAGTGGTAATGTAGAATGGAGAAAAGCAAGATGGCGTGGTGAGCATGGGGAGTTCAGAAACAAGCAGTTGCAATGTAGGATAGGTTACTGAAAAACATCGCGGGGTGGTGCGCATTGTAAGGGTTTCTAACAGGCCATTCACTAGTAGGAGTGAGAAAAACATCACCGGGTGGTGTGAATCGCAGTGTCTGAATTAGGATAGGCAGTGAGTGGCAATGTAGGATTTAGAAAAGCATCACAGGTTATTCAGCATGGGGTGGTCAGGAAACATGCGTTGGAATGTAGAATAGGTTTCTATAAAACATCGCGAGGTGGTGCGCATTGTAAGGGTTTCTAACAGGCCATTCACTAGTAGGAGTGAGAAAAATACCATGAGGTGGTGTGAAATGGAGGGCCTGAATTAGATTAGGCAGTGAGTGGTAATGTATAATGGAGTGATGCAAGACGGCGTGGTGAGCATAGGGAGTTCAGGAAACATGCAGTGGCAATGTAGGATAGGTTTCTGAAAAACATCGCGTGGTCCTGGGCATTGTAAGGGTTTCTATCAGGCCTTTCACTAGTAGGAGTGACAAAAACGTCACGGGGTGGTTTGCTTCGGAGGGCCTGAAATAGGATAGGCAGTGTGTGGCAATGTAGGATGGAGAAAAGCACCCCGGGTTGGTCAGCATGGGGAGGTGAGGAAACATGCGGTGGCAATGTAGGATAGGTATCTGAAAAACATCGCGGGATGGTGCGCATTGTAAGTGTTTCTAACAGGCCATTCACTAGTAGGAGTGAGAAAAACAAACGGGGTGGTGTGAACCAAAGGGCCTGAATTAGCATAGGCAGTGAGTGGCAATGGAGCGTGGAGAAGAGCACCACGGGGTGGTCAGCATGGGAAGGTCAGGAAACATGCGGTGGCAATGTAGGATAGGTTTCTGAAACACATCGCGGAGTGGTGCGCATTGTAAGGGTTGCTAAAAAGCCATTCACTGGTAGAATAGAGAAAAAGTTCCCGGGGTGGTGTCAATCGGAGGGCCTGTATTAGGATAGGCAGTGAGTGGCAATGTAGTTTGGAGAAAAGCACCACGGGGTGGTCAGCATGGGGAGGTCAGGAAACATGCGGTAGCAGTGTAGCATGGGTTTCTGAAAAACATTGCGTGGTAGTGCGCATTGTAAGGGTTTCAAACAGGCCATTCACTAGTAGGAGTGAGAAAATCATCGCGGAGTGGTGTGTAACCTTGGGCCTAAATTAGGATAGGCAGTGAGTGGCAATGTAGGATACAGAAAAGCACCACGGGGTGGTCAGCATGGGTAGGTCAGGAAATATGCGGTGGCAATGTAGGATATGTTCCTGTAAAAATTCACGGGGTGTTGTGCATTGTAAGGTTTTCTTATAGGTCATTCACTAGTAGGAGTGAGAAAAACATGACTGGGTGGTGTGAATCGGAGGGCCTGAGTTAGATTAGGCAGTGAGTGGCAATGTAAGATCTAGCAAAGCAAGAGGGGGCGGTGAGCATTGGGAGGTCAGGAAACATGCAGTGGCAATGTAGGATAGCTTTCTGAAAAACATCGCGGGGTGGTGCGAATTGTGAGGGTTTGGAACAGACAATTCACTAGTAGGAGTGAGAAAAACATCACGGGGTGGTATGAATCGGAGGGCCTGAATTAGGATAGGCAGTGTGTGGCAATGTAGGATGGAGAAAAGCACCACGGGTGGTCAGCATGGGGAGATCGGGAAACATGAGGTCGCAATGTAGGATAGGTTTCTGAAAAATATCTCGGGGTGGTGTGCAATGTAAGGCTTTCTAACAGACCCTTCACTAGTAGGAGTGTGAAAAGCATCACAGGAGGGTGTGAATTGGAGGGCCTGAATTCGGATACGCAGTGAGTGGCAATGTAGGATGGAGAAAACAACAAGTGGGGGTCAGCACAAGGAGGTCAGGAAACATGCGGTGGCAATGTAGGATAGGTTTCTGAACAACATCGGGGGTGGTGCGCATTGTAAGGTTTGCTAACAGGCCATTCACTAGTAAGAGTGAGGAAAACATCACGGGGTGGTGTGAATCAGAGGTCCTGAATTAGCATAGGCAGTGATTGGCAATGTAGGATGGGGAAAAGCACCACGGAGTGGTCAGAATGGGGAGGTCATTAAACATGTGGTGGCAATGTAGGATAGGTTTCTGAAAAACATCGCGGGGTGAGGCGCATTGTAAGAGTTTCTAACAGGCCATTCACTAGTAGGAGTGAGAAAAACATCATGGGGTGGTGTGAATCGGAGTGTCTGAATTAGGATAGGCAGTGAGTGGCAATGTAGGATGGAGAAAAGCACCACAGGCTATTCAGCATGGGGAGCTCAGCAAATATGCGGTGGCAATGTAGGATAGGTTTCTGAAAAACATCGCGAGGTGGTGCGCATTGTAAGGGTTTCTAACAGGCCTTTCACTAGTAGGAGTGTTAAAAACGTCACGGGGTTGTTTGCTTCGGAGGGCCTGAAATAGGATAAGCAGTGAGTGGCAATGAAGGATGGAGAAAAGCACCTCGGGTTGGTCAGCATGGGGAGGTCAGGAAATATCCGGTGGCCATGTACGATAGGATTCTGAAAAACATCTCTGGGTTGTGCGCATTGTAAGGGTTTCTAACAGGCCATTCACTAGTAGGAGTGAGAAAAACATCACGGAGTGATGTGAATCGGAAGGCCTGAATTAGGATAGGCATTGAGTGGCAATGTAGGAAGGAGAAGCACAACTGGGTGGTCAGCATAGGGAGGTCAGGAAACATGCGGTGGCAATGTAGCATACGTTAGTGAAAAACTTAGCGGGGTGGTCACATTGTAAGGGTTTCTAACAGGCCATTCACTAGTAGGAGTGAGAAAAACATCATGGGGTGGTGTGAGTAGGAGGGCCTGAATTAGATTAGGCAGTGTGTGGTAATGTAGGATGGAGAAAAGCAAGAAGCCATGGTGAGCATGGGGAGGTCAGGAAACATGCAGTGACAATGTAGGATAGGGTTCAGAAAAACATCGAGGGGTGGTGTGCATTGTAAGGGTTTCTAACAGACCATTCACAAGTAGGAGTGAGAAAAACATCACAGGGGGGTGTGAGTCAGAGGGCCTAAGTTAGAATAGCCAGTGAGTGGCAATGTAGGATGGAGTAAAGCACCAAGGGTGGTCAGCACTGGGAGGTCAGCAAATATGCGGTGGCAATGTAGGTTAGGTTTCTGTAAAACATCGCGCGGAGGTGCGCATTGTATGGTTTTCTAACAGGCCATTCACAAGTAGGAGTGAGAAAAACATCACAGGGGGGTTTGAATCAGAGGGCCTGAATTAGCATAGGCAGTGAGTGGCAATGTAGGATGGAGAAAGGCATCACCCCGTAGTTAGCAAGGCGAGGTAAGGAAACATGCGGTGCCAATGTAGGATAGGTTTCTGAAAAACATTGCGGGGTGGTGCACATTGTAAGGGGTTCTAACAGGCCATTCACTAGTAGGAGTGAGAAAAACATCATGGGGTGGTGTGAATCGGAGGGCCTAAATTTGATTAGGCAGTGAGTTGCAGTGTAGGATCTAGCAAAGCAAGACGGGGCGGTGAGCATGTGGAGGTCAGGAAACATGCACTGGCAATGTTGGATAGGTTTCTGAAAAACATCTCTGGGTGGTGCGCATTGTAAGGGTTTCTAACAGGCCATTCACTAGTAGGAGTGAGAAAAACATCACGGGGTGGTGTGAATCGGAGGACATTAATTAGAATAGGCAGTGTTTGGCCATGTAGGATGGAGAAAAGCACCACGGGATGGTCAGCATGGGGAGGTCAGGAAACATGCGGTTGCAATGTAGGATATGTTTCAGAAAAACATCGCGGGGTGGTGCGCAATGTAAGGGTTTCTAACAGGCCATTCACTGGTAGGAGTGAGAAAAACATATCGAGATGCTGTGAATTGGGGGCCTGTATTAGGATAGGCAGTGAGTGGCAATGTAGGATGGAGAAAAGTACTACGGGGTGGTCAGCATGTGGTGGTCAGGAAACATGCAGTGGCATTGTATGATAGGTTTCTGAAAAACATCGAGGGGTGGTGCAATTTTTAAGGGTTTCTAACAGGCCATTCACTATTAGGAGTGAGAAAAACATCATGGGTTGGTGTGAATTGGAGGGCCTGAATTAGATATGGCAGTGAGTGGCAATGTAGGATCTAGCAAAGCAAGACGGGGCGGTGAGCATGCGGAGGTCAGGAAACATGAAGTGGCAATGTTGGATAGGTTTCTGAAAAACATGGTGGGGTGGTGCACATTGTATGGGTTTCTAACAGGCCATTCACTAGTAGGAGTGAGAAAAACAGAATGGGGTGGTGTGAATCGGAGGACCTGAATTACGATAGGCAGTGAGTGGCAATGTACGATGGAGAAAAGCACCACGGGGTGGTCAGCATGGGGAGGTCAGGAAACATCCGTTGGCCATGTAGGATATATTTCTGAAAAACATCTCAGGGTGGTGAGCATTGTTAGAGTTTCTAAGAGGCCATTCACTAGTAGGAGTGAGAAAAACATCACGAGGTGGTGTGAATCCGAGGGCCTGATATAGGATAGGAGTGAGTGGCAATGTAGGATGGAGAAAAGCACCACGGGGTGGTCAGCATGGTGAGTTCAGGAAACATGCGGTGGTAAAGTAGGATACGTTTCTGAAAAACATCAAGAGGTGGTGCGCTTTGTAAGGGTTTCTAACAGGCCATTCACTAGTAGCAGTGAGACAGTCATCACGGATTGAGGTGAATATGAAGGCCTGAATTAGGTTTGGCAGTGAATGGCTATGTAGGATGGAGAAAAGCACCACGGGATGGTCAGCAAGGGCAGGTCAGGAAACATGCGGTGGCAATGTAGGATAGGTTTCTGAAAAACATCAAGAGGTGGTGCACATTGTAAGGGTTTCTAACAGGCCATTCACTAGTAGGAGTTATAAAAACATCACAGGGTGGTGTGAATTAGAGGGTCTGAATTACGATAGGCAGTGAGTGGCAATGTAGGATGGAGAAAGGCCACGGGACGGTCAGCATGGGGAGGTCAGGAAACATGCGGTAGCAATGTAGGATAGGTTTCTGAAAATCATCGCGGTGTGGTGCGCATTGTAAGGGTTTATAACAGGCCATTCACTAGTAGGAATGAGAAAAACATCATGGGGTGGTGTGAATCGGAGGGCCTGAATTTGATTAGGCAGTGAGTGGCAGTGTAGGTTCTAGCAAAGCAAGACGGGGCGGTGAGCATGGGGAGGTCAGGAAACATGAATGGCAATGTAGGATAGGTTTCTGAAAAACATCGCGGGGTGAGGGGCATTGTAAGTGTTTCTAACAGGCCATTCACTAGTAGGAGTGAGAAAAACATCATGGGGTGGTGTGAATCGGAGTGTCTGAATTAGGATAGGCAGTGAGTGGCAATGTAGGATGGAGAAAAGCACCACAGGCTATTCAGCATGGGGAGCTCAGCAAACATGCGGTGGCAATGTAGGATAGGTTTCTGAAAAACATCGCGGGGTGGTGCGCATTGTAAGGGTTTCTAACAGGCCATTCACTAGTAGGAGTGAGAAAAGCATCACCCAGTGGTGTGAATCGCAGTGTCTGAATTAGGATAGGCAGTGAGTGGCAATGTAGGATTTAGAAAAGCATCACAGGGTATTCAGCATGTGGTGGTCAGGAAACATGCGTTGGAATGTAGAATAAGTTTCTATAAAACATCGCGTGGTGGTGCGCATTGTAAGGGTTTCTAACAGGCCATTCACTAGTAGGAGTGAGAAAAACATCATGAGGTGGTGTGAAATGGAGGGCCTGAATTAGATTAGGCAGTGAGTGCTAATGTATAATGGAGTAATGCAAGACGGCGTGGTGAGCATGGGGAGTTCAGGAAACATGCAGTGGCATTGTAGGATAGGTTTCTGAAAAACATCGAGGGATGGTGCGCATTGTAAGGGTTTCTAACAGGCCATTGACTTTTAGGAGTGAGAAAAACATCATGGGGTCGTGTGAATTGGAGGGCCTGAATTAGATATTCAGTGAGTGGCAATGTAGGATCTAGCAAAGAAAGACGGGGCGGTGAGCATGCGGAGGTCAGGAAACATGAAGTGGCAATGTTGGATAGGTTTCTGAAAAACATGTTGGGGTGGTGCACATTGTAAGGGTTTCTAACAGGCCATTCACTAGTAGGAGTGAGAAAAACAGAATGGGGTTGTGGGAATCGCAGAGCCTCAATTAGATTAGGCAGTGAGTGGCAATGTATGATCGAGCAAATCAAAACGTGGCAGTGATCATGGGGAGGTCATGATACATGAAGTGGCAATGTAGGATAGGTGTCTGGAAAACGTGGCGGGGTGGTGCGCATTGCAAGGGTTTCCAACAGGCCATTCACTAGTAGGAGTGAGAAAAACAGAACGGGGAGGTGTGAATCGGAGGAATTGAATTAGCATAGGCAGTGAGTAGCAATGTAGGATGGAGAAAAGCACCACAGCGTGGTCAGCATGGGGAGGTCAGGAAATATCCGGTGGCCATGTACGATAGGATTCTGAAAAACATCTCTGGGTTGTGCGCATTGTAAGGGTTTCTAACAGGCCATTCACTAGTAGGAGAGAGAAAAACATCACGGAGTGATGTGAATCGGAAGGCCTGAATTAGGATAGGCATTGAGTGGCAATGTAGGAAGGAGAAGCACAACTGGGTGGTCAGCATGGGGAGGTCAGGAAACATGCGGTGGCAATGTAGCATACGTTAGTGAAAAACTTAGCGGGGTGGTCACATTGTAAGGGTTTCTAACAGGCCATTCACTAGTAGGAGTGAGAAAAACATCATGGGGTGGTGTGAATAGGAGGGCCTGAATTAGATTAGGCAGTGTGTGGTAATGTAGGATGGAGAAAAGCAAGCAGCCATGGTGAGCATGGGGAGGTCAGGAAACATGCAGTGACAATGTAGGATAGGGTTCTGAAAAACATCGCGGGGTGGTGTGCATTGTAAGGGTTTCTAACCGGCCATTCACAAGTAGGAGTGAGAAAAACATCACAGGTGGGTGTGAGTCAGAGGGCCTAAGTTAGAATAGCCAGTGAGTGGCAATGTAGGATGGAGTAAAGCACCAAGGGTGGTCAGCACTGGGAGGTCAGCAAATATGCGGTGGAAATGTAGGTTAGGTTTCTGTAAAACATCGCGGGGTGGTGCGCATTGTATGGTTTTCTAACAGGCCATTCACAAGTAGGAGTGAGAAAAACATCACAGGGGGGTTTGAATCAGAGGGCCTGAATTAGCATAGGCAGTGAGTGGCAATGTAGGATGGAGAAAGGCATCACCCTGTAGTTAGCAAGGCGAGGTAAGGAAACATGCGGTGCCAATGTAGGATAGGTTTCTGAAAAACATTGCGGGGTGGTGCACATTGTAAGGGGTTCTAACAGGCCATTCACTAGTAGGAGTGAGAAAAACATCATGGGGTGGTGTGAATTGGAGGGCCTAAATTTGATTAGGCAGTGAGTGGCAGTGTGGGACCTAGCAAAGCAAGATGGGGCGGTGAGCATGTGGAGGTCAGGAAACATGCACTGGCAATGTTGGATAGGTTTCTGAAAAACATTGCGGGGTGGTGCGCATTGTAAGGGTTTCTAACAGGCCATTCACTAGTAGGAGTGAGAAAAACATCACGGGGTGGTGTGAATCGGAGGACATGAATTAGAATAGGTAGTGTGTGGCCATGTAGGATGGAGAAAAGCACCACGGGATGGTCAGCATGGGGAGGTCAGGAAACATGCGGTGGCAATGTAGGATATGTTTCAGAAAAACATCGCGGGGTGGTGCGCATTGTAAGGGTTTCTAACAGGCCATTCACTAGTAGGAGTGAGAAAAACATCACGGGGTGGTGTGAATCGGTGGGCCTGAATTAGCATAGGCAGTGATTGGCAATGTAGGATGGGGAAAAGCACCACGGCGTGGTCAGACTGGGGAGGTCAGGAAACATGCGGTGACAATGTAGGATAGGTTTCTGAAAAGCATGGAGGGGTGGTGCGCATTGTAAGGGTTTCTAACAGGCCATTCACTATTAGGAGTGAGAAAAACATCATGTGGTGGTGTGAATTGGAGGGCCTGAATTAGATATGGCAGTGAGTGGCAATGTAGGATCTAGCAAAGCAAGACGGGGCGGTGAGCATGCGGAGGTCAGGAAACATGAAGTGGCAATGTTAGATAGGTTTCTGAAAAACATGGTGGGGTGGTGCACATTGTATGGGTTTCTAACAGGCCATTCACTAGTAGGAGTGAGAAAAACAGAATGGGGTGGTGTGAATCGGAGGACCTGAATTACGATAGGGAGTGAGTGGCAATGTACGATGGAGAAAAGCACCACGGGGTGGTCAGCATGGGGAGGTCAGGAAACATCCGTTGGCCATGTAGGATATATTTCTGAAAAACATCTCAGGGTGGTGAGCATTGTTAGGGTTTCTAAGAGGCCATTCACTAGTAGGAGTGAGAAAAACATCACGAGGTGGTGTGAATCCTAGGGCCTGATATAGGATAGGAGTGAGTGGCAATGTAGGATGGAGAAAAGCACCACGGGGTGTTCAGCATGGTGAGTTCAGGAAACATGCGGTGGTAAAGTAAGATACGTTTCTGAAAAACTTCGCGGGGTGGTGCGCATTGTAAGAGTATTTAACAGGCGATTCACTAGTAAGAGTGAGAAAAACATCACGGGGTGGTGTGAATCAGAGGGCCTATATTAGAATAGGCATTGAGTGGCATTGTAGGATCGAGAAAAGCAAGACGGGGTGGTTAGCATGGGGAAGTCAGGCAATATGCAGTGGCAATATAGCATAGGTTTGTGAAAAACATAGCGGGGTGGTGCACATTGTAAGGGTTTCTAACAGGCCATTCAGTAGTAGGAGTGAGAAAAACATCACGGGGTGGTGTGAATCGGAGGCCTGAATTAAAATAGGCATTGAGTGGCAATGTAGGATGGAGAAAAGCACCACGGGATGGTCAGCATGGGGAGGTCAGGAAACATGCGGTGGCAATGTAGGATAGGTTTCTGAAAAACATCAAGAGGTGGTGCGCGTTGTAAGGGTTTCTAACAGGCCATTCACTAGTAGCAGTGAGACAGTCATCACGGAGCCAGGTGAATATGAAGGCCTGAATTAGGTTAGGCAGTGAATGGCTATGTAGGATGGAGAAAAGCACCACGGGATGGTCAGCATGGGCAGGTCAGTAAACATGCGGTGGCAATGTAGGAGAGGTTTCTGCAAAACATCAAGAGGTGGTGCGCTTTGTAAGGGTTTCTAACAGGCCATTCACTAGTAGCAGTGAGACAGTCATCACGGATTGAGGTGAATATGAAGGCCTGATTTAGTTTTGGCAGTGAATGGCTATGTAGAATGGAGAAAAGCACCACGGGATGGTCAGCAAGGCCAGGTAAGGAAACATGCGGTGGCAATGTAGGATAGGTTTCTGAAAAACATCAAGAGGTGGTGCACATTGTAAGGGTTTCTAACAGGCCATTCACTAGTAGGAGTTATAAAAACATCACGGGGTGGTGTGAATCAGAGGGTCTGAATTACGATAGGCAGTGAGTGGCAATGTAGGATGGAGCAAGGCCACGGGACGGTCAGCATGGGGAGGTCAGGAAACATGCGGTAGCAATGTAGGATAGGTTTCTGAAAATCATCGCGGTGTGGTGCGCATTGTAAGGGTTTCTAACAGGCCATTCACTAGTAGGAGTGAGAAAAACATCATGGGGTGGTGTGAATCGGAGGGCCTGAATTTGATTAGGCAGTGAGTGGCAGTGTAGGTTCTAGCAAAGCAAGACGGGGCGGTGAGCATGGGGAGGTCAGGAAACATGAATGGCAATGTAGGATAGGTTTCTTCAAAACATCGCGTGGTGGTGCGGATTGTAAGAGTTTCTAAAAGGCCATTCACTAATAGGAGTGAGAAAAACATCACGGGGTGGTGTGAATCAGAGGACCTGAATTAGGATAGGCAGTGTGTGGCAATGTAGGATGGAGAAAATCACCACGGGTTAGTCTGAATCGGGAGGTCAGGAAACATGCCGTGGCAATGTAGGATAGGATTCTGAAAAACTTCTCTGGGTGGTGCGCGTTGTAAGGTTTTCTGACAGGCCATTCACTAGTAGAAGTGAGAAAAACATCACAGGGTGGTGTGAATCGGAGGGCCTGAATTACCATAGGCAGTGAGTGACAATGTAGGATAGAGAAAATCACCACGGGTTGGTCAGCATGGGGAAGTTAGGAAACATGCGGTAGCAATGTTCCATAGGTTTCTGAAAAGCATAGCGGGTTGGTGCGCATTGTAAAGGTTTCTAACAGGCCATTCACTAGTAGGAGTGAGAAAAACATCACGGGGTGGTGTGAGTCGGGGGGCCTGCATTAGCATAGGCAGTGAGTGGCAAGGTAGGATGGAGAAAACTACCACGGGGTGGTCAGCATGGGGAGGTCAGGAAACATCCGTTGGCCATGTAGGATATATTTCTGAAAAACATCTCAGGGTGGTGAGCATTGTTAGGGTTTCTAAGAGGCCATTCACTAGTAGGAGTGAGAAAAGCATCACGGGGTGGTGTGAAACGGAGTGTCTGAATTAGATTAGGCAGTGAGTGGTAATGTAGAATGGAGAAAAGCAAGATGGCGTGGTGAGCATGGGGAGTTCAGAAACAAGCAGTTGCAATGTAGGATAGGTTACTGAAAAACATCGCGGGGTGGTGCGCATTGTAAGGGTTTCTAACAGGCCATTCACTAGTAGGAGTGAGAAAAACATCACCGGGTGGTGTGAATCGCAGTGTCTGAATTAGGATAGGCAGTGAGTGGCAATGTAGGATTTAGAAAAGCATCACAGGTTATTCAGCATGGGGTGGTCAGGAAACATGCGTTGGAATGTAGAATAGGTTTCTATAAAACATCGCGAGGTGGTGCGCATTGTAAGGGTTTCTAACAGGCCATTCACTAGTAGGAGTGAGAAAAATACCATGAGGTGGTATGAAATGGAGGGCCTGAATTAGATTAGGCAGTGAGTGGTAATGTATAATGGAGTGATGCAAGACGGCGTGGTGAGCATAGGGAGTTCAGGAAACATGCAGTGGCAATGTAGGATAGGTTTCTGAAAAACATCGCGTGGTCCTGGGCATTGTAAGGGTTTCTATCAGGCCTTTCACTAGTAGGAGTGACAAAAACGTCACGGGGTGGTTTGCTTCGGAGGGCCTGAAATAGGATAGGCAGTGTGTGGCAATGTAGGATGGAGAAAAGCACCCCGGGTTGGTCAGCATGGGGAGGTGAGGAAACATGCGGTGGCAATGTAGGATAGGTATCTGAAAAACATCGCGGGATGGTGCGCATTGTAAGTGTTTCTAACAGGCCATTCACTAGTAGGAGTGAGAAAAACAAACGGGGTGGTGTGAACCAAAGGGCCTGAATTAGCATAGGCAGTGAGTGGCAATGGAGCGTGGAGAAGAGCACCACGGGGTGGTCAGCATGGGAAGGTCAGGAAACATGCGGTGGCAATGTAGGATAGGTTTCTGAAACACATCGCGGAGTGGTGCGCATTGTAAGGGTTGCTAAAAAGCCATTCACTGGTAGAATAGAGAAAAAGTTCCCGGGGTGGTGTCAATCGGAGGGCCTGTATTAGGATAGGCAGTGAGTGGCAATGTAGTTTGGAGAAAAGCACCACGGGGTGGTCAGCATGGGGAGGTCAGGAAACATGCGGTAGCAGTGTAGCATGGGTTTCTGAAAAACATTGCGTGGTAGTGCGCATTGTAAGGGTTTCAAACAGGCCATTCACTAGTAGGAGTGAGAAAATCATCGCGGAGTGGTGTGTAACCTTGGGCCTAAATTAGGATAGGCAGTGAGTGGCAATGTAGGATACAGAAAAGCACCACGGGGTGGTCAGCATGGGTAGGTCAGGAAATATGCGGTGGCAATGTAGGATATGTTCCTGTAAAAAATCGCGGGGTGTTGTGCATTGTAAGGTTTTCTTATAGGTCATTCACTAGTAGGAGTGAGAAAAACATGACTGGGTGGTGTGAATCGGAGGGCCTGAGTTAGATTAGGCAGTGAGTGGCAATGTAAGATCTAGCAAAGCAAGAGGGGGCGGTGAGCATTGGGAGGTCAGGAAACATGCAGTGGCAATGTAGGATAGCTTTCTGAAAAACCTCGCGGGGTGGTGCGAATTGTGAGGGTTTGGAACAGACAATTCACTAGTAGGAGTGAGAAAAACATCACGGGGTGGTATGAATCGGAGGGCCTGAATTAGGATAGGCAGTGTGTGGCAATGTAGGATGGAGAAAAGCACCACGGGTGGTCAGCATGGGGAGATCGGGAAACATGAGGTCGCAATGTAGGATAGGTTTCTGAAAAATATCTCGGGGTGGTGTGCAATGTAAGGCTTTCTAACAGACCCTTCACTAGTAGGAGTGTGAAAAGCATCACAGGAGGGTGTGAATTGGAGGGCCTGAATTCGGATAGGCAGTGAGTGGCAATGTAGGATGGAGAAAACAACAAGTGGGGGTCAGCACAAGGAGGTCAGGAAACATGCGGTGGCAATGTAGGATAGGTTTCTGAACAACATCGGGGGTGGTGCGCATTGTAAGGTTTGCTAACAGGCCATTCACTAGTAAGAGTGAGGAAAACATCACGGGGTGGTGTGAATCAGAGGTCCTCAATTAGCATAGGCAGTGATTGGCAATGTAGGATGGGGAAAAGCACCACGGAGTGGTCAGAATGGGGAGGTCATTAAACATGTGGTGGCAATGTAGGATAGGTTTCTGAAAAACATCGCGGGGTGAGGCGCATTGTAAGAGTTTCTAACAGGCCATTCACTAGTAGGAGTGAGAAAAACATCATGGGGTGGTGTGAATCGGAGTGTCTGAATTAGGATAGGCAGTGAGTGGCAATGTAGGATGGAGAAAAGCACCACAGGCTATTCAGCATGGGGAGCTCAGCAAATATGCGGTGGCAATGTAGGATAGGTTTCTGAAAAACATCGCGAGGTGGTGCGCATTGTAAGGGTTTCTAACAGGCCTTTCACTAGTAGGAGTGTTAAAAACGTCACGGGGTTGTTTGCTTCGGAGGGCCTGAAATAGGATAAGCAGTGAGTGGCAATGAAGGATGGAGAAAAGCACCTCGGGTTGGTCAGCATGGGGAGGTCAGGAAATATCCGGTGGCCATGTACGATAGGATTCTGAAAAACATCTCTGGGTTGTGCGCATTGTAAGGGTTTCTAACAGGCCATTCACTAGTAGGAGAGAGAAAAACATCACGGAGTGATGTGAATCGGAAGGCCTGAATTAGGATAGGCATTGAGTGGCAATGTAGGAAGGAGAAGCACAACTGGGTGGTCAGCATGGGGAGGTCAGGAAACATGCGGTGGCAATGTAGCATACGTTAGTGAAAAACTTAGCGGGGTGGTCACATTGTAAGGGTTTCTAACAGGCCATTCACTAGTAGGAGTGAGAAAAACATCATGGGGTGGTGTGAATAGGAGGGCCTGAATTAGATTAGGCAGTGTGTGGTAATGTAGGATGGAGAAAAGCAAGCAGCCATGGTGAGCATGGGGAGGTCAGGAAACATGCAGTGACAATGTAGGATAGGGTTCTGAAAAACATCGCGGGGTGGTGTGCATTGTAAGGGTTTCTAACCGGCCATTCACAAGTAGGAGTGAGAAAAACATCACAGGTGGGTGTGAGTCAGAGGGCCTAAGTTAGAATAGCCAGTGAGTGGCAATGTAGGATGGAGTAAAGCACCAAGGGTGGTCAGCACTGGGAGGTCAGCAAATATGCGGTGGAAATGTAGGTTAGGTTTCTGTAAAACATCGCGGGGTGGTGCGCATTGTATGGTTTTCTAACAGGCCATTCACAAGTAGGAGTGAGAAAAACATCACAGGGGGGTTTGAATCAGAGGGCCTGAATTAGCATAGGCAGTGAGTGGCAATGTAGGATGGAGAAAGGCATCACCCTGTAGTTAGCAAGGCGAGGTAAGGAAACATGCGGTGCCAATGTAGGATAGGTTTCTGAAAAACATTGCGGGGTGGTGCACATTGTAAGGGGTTCTAACAGGCCATTCACTAGTAGGAGTGAGAAAAACATCATGGGGTGGTGTGAATTGGAGGGCCTAAATTTGATTAGGCAGTGAGTGGCAGTGTGGGACCTAGCAAAGCAAGACGGGGCGGTGAGCATGTGGAGGTCAGGAAACATGCACTGGCAATGTTGGATAGGTTTCTGAAAAACATTGCGGGGTGGTGCGCATTGTAAGGGTTTCTAACAGGCCATTCACTAGTAGGAGTGAGAAAAACATCACGGGGTGGTGTGAATCGGAGGACATGAATTAGAATAGGTAGTGTGTGGCCATGTAGGATGGAGAAAAGCACCACGGGATGGTCAGCATGGGGAGGTCAGGAAACATGCGGTGGCAATGTAGGATATGTTTCAGAAAAACATCGCGGGGTGGTGCGCATTGTAAGGGTTTCTAACAGGCCATTCACTAGTAGGAGTGAGAAAAACATCACGGGGTGGTGTGAATCGGTGGGCCTGAATTAGCATAGGCAGTGATTGGCAATGTAGGATGGGGAAAAGCACCACGGCGTGGTCAGACTGGGGAGGTCAGGAAACATGCGGTGACAATGTAGGATAGGTTTCTGAAAAGCATGGAGGGGTGGTGCGCATTGTAAGGGTTTCTAACAGGCCATTCACTATTAGGAGTGAGAAAAACATCATGTGGTGGTGTGAATTGGAGGGCCTGAATTAGATATGGCAGTGAGTGGCAATGTAGGATCTAGCAAAGCAAGACGGGGCGGTGAGCATGCGGAGGTCAGGAAACATGAAGTGGCAATGTTGGATAGGTTTCTGAAAAGCATGGTGGGGTGGTGCACATTGTAATAGTTTCTAACAACAATTCACTAGTAGGAGTGAGAAAAACATCACGGGTGGTGTGAATCGGAGGGCCTGAATTAGAATAGGCATTGAGTGGCAATGTAGGATGGAGAAAATCAAGACAGGGTGGTTAGCATGGGGAGGTCAGGCAACATGCAGTGGCAATGTAGCATAGGTTTGTGAAAAACATAGCGTGGTGGTGCATAATGTAAGGGTTTCTAACAGGCCATTCACTAGTAGGAGTGAGAAAAACTTCACGGGGTGGTGTGAATCGGAGGGCCTCAATTACAATAGGTATTGAGTGGCAATGTAGGATGGAGAAAAGCACCATGGGATGGTCAGCATGTGCAGGTCAGGAAACACGCGGTGGCAATGTAGGATAGGTTTCTGAAAAACATCAAGAGTTGGTGCGCGTTGTAAGGGTTTCTAACAGGCCATTCACTAGTAGCAGTGAGACAGTCATCACGGAGTGAGGTGAATGTGAAGGCCTGAATTAGGTTAGGCAGTGAATGGCTATGTAGGATGGAGAAAAGCACCACGGGATGGTCAGCATGGGGTGGTCAGGAAACATACGGTGACAATGTGGGATAGGTTTCAGGAAAAGATCGCGGGGTGGTGGGCATTGTAAGGGTTTCTAACAGGCCATGCACTAGTAGGAGTGATAAAAACATCACGGGGTTGTGAGAATCAGAGGGCCTGAATTACGATAGGCAGTGAGTGGCAATGTAGGATGGAGAAAGGCACCACGGGACGGTCAGCATGGGGAGATCAGGAAACATGAAGTTGAAATGTAGGATAGGTTTCTGAAAACCATCGCGGTGTGGTGCGCATTGTAAGGGTTTATAACAGGCCATTCACTAGTAGGAGTGAGAAAAACATCATGGGGTGGTGTGAATCGGATGGCCTGAATTTGATTAGGCAGTGAGTGGCAGTGTAGGTTCTAGCCAAGCAAGACGGGGCGGTGAGCATGGGGAGGTCAGGAAACATAGAGTGGCAATGTAGGATAGGTTTCTTCAAAACATCGCGTGGTGGTGCGCATTGTAAGAGTTTCTAACAGGCCATTCACTAGTAGGAGTGAGAAAAACATCACGGGATGGTGTGAATCGGAGGACATGAATTAGGATAGGCAGTGTGTGGCAATGTAGGATGGAGAAAATCACCACGGGGTAGTCAGAATCGGGAGGTGAGGAAACATGCCATGGCATTGTAAGATAGGATTCTGAAAAACATCTCTGGGAGGGGCTCATTGTAAGGGTTTCTAACAGGCCATTCACTAGTAGGAGTGAGAAAAACATCACGGGGTGGTGTGAATTAAAGGGCCTGAATTACAATAGGCAGTGAGTGACAATGTAGGATACAGAAAATCACCACGGGTTGGTCAGCATGGGGAGGTTAGGAAACATGCGGTGGCAATGTTTCATAGGTTTCTTAAAAACATAGCAGGCTGGTGCGCATTGTAAAGGTTTCTAACAGGCCATTCACTAGTAGGAGTGAGAAAAACATCACGGGGTGGTGTGAATCGGAGGGCCAGAATCAGGATAGGCAGTGAGTGGCAATGGAGGATGGAGAAAAGCACCACGGGGTGGTCAGCATGGGGAGGTCAGGAAACATGCGGTGGCAGTGTAGGATAGTTTTGTGAAAAACATCGCGGGGTGGGGTGCATTGTAAGGTTTCTAACAGGCCATTCACTATTAGGAGTGAGAAAAACATCATGGGGTGGTGTGAATTGGAGTGCATGAATTAGATATGGCAGTGAGTGGCAATGTAGGATCTAGCAAAGCAAGACGGGGCGGTGAGCATGGGGAGGTCAGGAAACATGAAGTGGCAATGTAGGATAGGTTTCTGAAAAACATGGTGGGGTGGTGCACATTGTAAGGGTTTCTAACAGGCCATTCACTAGTAGGAGTGTGAAAAACAGAATGGGGTGGTGTGAATCGGAGGACCTGTATTACGATTGGCAGTGAGTGGCATTTTACGATGGAGAAAATCTCCACGGGCTGGTCAGCATGGTGAGTTCAGGAAATATCCGTTGGCAAGGTTGTATAGGTTTCTGAAAAACATTTCAGGATGGGGTTCATTGTAAGTGTTTCTAAGAGGCCATTCACTAATAGGAGTGAGAAAAAGATGACGGGGTGGTGTGAATCGGAGGGCCTGATATAGCAAAGGAGTGAATGGCAATGTAGGATGGAGAAAAGCACCACGGGGTGGTCAGCATGGGGAGTTCAGGAAACATGCGGTGGTAAAGTAGGATATGTTTCTGAATAACATCGCGGGGTGGTGCGCATTGTAAGGGTTTCTAACAGGCGAATCACTAGTAGGAGTGAGAAAAACATTACATGGTGGTGTGAATCAGAGGGCCTGAATTAGAATAGGCATTCAGTGGCAATGTATGATGGAGAAAAGCGAGACAGCCGGTTAGCATGGGGAGGACAGGAAACATGCAGTTTCAATGTAGGATAGGTTTCTGAAAAACATTACGGGGTGGGGGGCATTGTAAGTGTTTGTAACAGGCCATTCACTAGTAGGAGTGAGAAAAACATCACGGGTTGTGTGAATCAGAGGGCCTGAATTAGAATAGGCATTGAGTGTCAATGTAGGATGGAGAAAAGCACCACAGGTTATTCAGAATGAAGAGGTTAGGAAACACGCGCTGGCAATATAGGATAGGTTTCTGATAAACATCAAGAGGTGTTTCGCATTTTAAGGGTTTCTAACAGGCCATTCACTAGTAGGAGTGAGAAAAACAACATGGGGTGGTGTGAATCGCAGGGCCTCAATTAGATTAGGCAGTGAGTGGCAATGTAGGATTGAGCAAATCAAGACGGGCAGTGAGCATGGGGAGGTCAGAATACATGAAGTGGCAATGTAGGATAGGTTTCTGGAAAACGTGGCGGGGTGGTGCGCATTGTAAGGGTTTCTAACAGTACATTCACTAGTAGGAGTGAGAAAAACATCATGGGAAGGTGTGAATCGGAAGGGCTGAATTTGATTAGGCAGTGAGTGGCAGTGTAGGATCTAGCAAAGCAAGACGGGGCGATGAGCATGTGGAGGTCAGGAAACATGAAGTGTCAATGTAGGATAGGTTTCTGAAAAACATCTCTGGGTCATGCGCATTGTAAGGGTTTCTGACAGGCCATTCTCTATTAGGAGTGAGAAAAACGTCACGGGGTGGTGTGAATCGGAGGGCCTGAATTAGAATAGGCATTGGGTGGCAATGTAGGATGGAGAAAAGCACCACGGGTTATTCAGCATGAGGAGGTTTGGAAACATGTGGTGGCAATGTAGGATAGGGTTCTGAAAAACCTCAAGAGGTGGTGCGCATTGTAAGGGTTTCTAACAGGCCATTCACTAGTAGGAGTGAGAAAAACATCATGGGGTGGTGTGAATCGCAGGGCCTGAATTAGATTAGGCAGTGAGTGGCAATGTAGGATCTAGCAAAGCAAGACGGGGCGGTGAGCATGAGGAGATCGAGAAACGATAAGTGGCAATTTAAGATAGGTTTCTGAAAAACATTGCTGGGTGATGCGCATTGTAACGGTTTCTAACAGGCCATTCACTAGTAGCAGTGAGACAATCATCACAGATTGATGTGAATATGAAGGCCTGCATTAGGATAGGCAGTGAGTGTCAAGGTAGGATGGAGAAAAGCTCCAAGGGGTGGTCAGCATGGCGTAGTCAGGAAACATGCAGTGGCAATGTAGGATATGTTTCAGAAAAACATCGCGGGGTGGTGCGCATTGTAAGGGTTTCTAACAGGCCATTCACTATTAGGAGTGAGAAAAACATCATGGGGTGGTGTGAATTGGAGGGCCTGAATTAGTTACGGCAGTGAGTGGCAATGTAGTATCTAGCAAAGCAAGACAGGGCGGTGAGCATGCGGTGGTCAGGAAACATGAAGTGGCAATGTTGGATAGGTTTCTGAAAAACATGGTGGGGTGGTGCACATTGTAAGGGTTTCTAAGAGGCCATTCACTAGTAGGAGTGAGAAAAACAGAATGGGGTGGTGTGAATCCGAGGGCCTGATATAGGATAGGAGTGAGTGGCAATGTAGGATGGAGAAAAGCACCACGGGGTGGTCAGCATGGTGAGTTCAGGAAACATGCGGTGGTAAAGTAGGATACGTTTCTGAAAAACATCGCGGGGTGGTGCGCATTGTAAGAGTTTTTAACAGGCGATTCACTAGTAAGAGTGTGAAAAACATCACGGGGTGGTGTGAATATTAGGGCCTGAATTAGAATAGGCATGGAGTGGCATTGTAGGATGGAGAAAAGCAAGACGGGGTGGTTAGCATGGGGAGGTCAGGCAACATGCAGTGGCAATGTAGCATAGGTTTGTGAAAAACATAGCGGGGTGCTGCATATTGTAAGGGTTTCTAACAAGACATTCAGTAGTAGGAGTGAGAAAAACATCACGGGGTGGTGTGAATCGGAAGGCCTGAATTAAAATAGGCATTGATTGGCAATGTAGGATGGACAAAATCACCACGGGATGGACAGCATGGGCAGGTCAGGAAACATACAGTGGCAATGTAGGATAGGTTTCTGAAAAACATGAAGAGGTGGTGCGCGTTGTAAGGGTTTCTAACAGGCCATTCACTAGTAGCAGTGAGACAGTCATCACGGAGTGATGTGAATATGAAGGCCTGAATTAGGTTAGGCAGTGAAAGGCTATGTAGGATGGAGAAAAGCACCACGGGATGGTCAGCATTTGGAGGTCAGGAAACATGCGGTGGCAATGTAGGATAGGTTTCAGGAAAACATCGCGGGGTGGTGCTCATTGTAATGGTTTATAACAGGCCATTCACTTGTAGCAGTGATAAAAACATCATGGGGCGGTGTGAATCAGAGGGCCTGAATTCGGATAGGCAGTGAGTGGCAATGCAGGATGGAGAAAAGCACCATGGGATGGTCAGCATGGGGAGGTCAGGAAACATGCAGTGGCAATGTAGGATAGGTTTCTGAAAACCATCCCAGTGTGGTGTGCATTGTAAGGGTTTCTAACAGGCCATTCACTAGTAGGTCTGAGAAAAACATCATGGGGTGGTGTGAATCAGAGGGATGAATTTGATTAAACAGTGAGTGGCAGTGTAGGATCTAGCAAAGCAAGTCGGGGCGGTGAGCATGGTGAGGTCAGGAAACAGGAAGTGGCAAGGTAGGATAGGTTTCTGAAAAACATCGCGTGGTGGTGCGCATTGTAAGGGTTTCTAACAGGCCATTCACTAGTAGGAGTGAGAAAAACATCATGGGGTGGCGTGAATCGTAGGGCCTGAATTACGATAGGCAGTGAGTCACAATGTAGGATACAGAAAATCACCACGGGTTGGTCAGCATGTGGAGGTTAGGAAACATGCGGTGGCAATTTAGCATAGGTTTCTGAAAAACATAGCGGGCTGGTGCGCATTGTAAAGGTTTCGAAGAGGCCATTCACTAATAGGAGTGAGAAAAACATCACGGGGTGGTGTGGATCTATGGGCCTGTATTTGGATAGGCAGTGAGTGGCAATGTAGGATGGGGAAAAGCACCACGGGGTGCTCAGCATGGGGAGGTCAGGAAACATCCGTTGGCCATGTAGGATAGATTTCTGAAAAACATTTCAGGGTGGTGAGCATTGTAAGGGTTTTTAACAGACGATTCACTAGTAGGAGTGAGAAAAACATCACGGGGTGGTGTGATTCGGAGGGCCTGAATTAGAATAGGCATTGAGTGGCAATGTAGGATGGAGAAAAGCACCATGGGATGGTCAGCATGGGGAGGTCAGGAAACATGAAGTGGCAATGTAGGATAGGATTCTGAAAAACATCTCTGGGTGGTGCGCAATGTAAGGGTTTCTAACAGGCCATTCACTAGTAGGAGTGAGAAAAATATCACGGGGTGGTGTGAATCGGATGGCCTGAATTACAATAGGCAGTGAGTGACAATGCAGGTTACAGAAAATCACCACGGGTTGGTCAGCATGGGGAGGTTAGGAAACATGCAGTGGCAATGTTTCATAGGTTTGTGAAAAACATAGCGGAGTGGTGCGCAGTGCAAGGGTTTCCAACAGGCCATTCACTAGTAGGAGTGAGACAAACAGAACGGGGAGGTGTGCATAGGAGGACCTGAATTAGCAATGGCAGTGAGTAGCAATGTAGAATGGAGAAAAGCACCACAGGGTGGTCAGCATGGGGAGGTCAGGAAATATCCGGTAGCAATGTAGCATACGTTAGTGAAAAACTTAGGAGGTGGTCACATTGTAAGGGTTTCTAACAGGCCATTCACTAGTAGGAGTGTGAAAAGCATCACAGGAGGGTGTGAATTGGAGGGTCTGAATTCGGATAGGCAGTGAGTGGCAATGTAGGATGGAGAAAACAACAAGTGGGGGTCAGCACTGGGAGGTCAGGAAACATGCGGTGGCAATGTAGGAAAGGTTTCTGAACAACATCGGGGTTGGTGCGCATTGTAAGGTTTGCTAACAGGCCATTCACTAGTAAGAGTGAGGAAAACATCACGGGGTTGTGTGAATCAGAGGTCCTCAATTAGCATAGGCAGTGATTGGCAATGTAGGATGGGGAAAAGCACCACGGAGTGGTCAGAATTGGGAGGTTATTAAACATGTGGTGGCAATGTAGGATAGGTTTCTGAAAAACATCGCGGGGTGAGGCGCATTGTAAGAGTTTCTAAAAGGCCATTCACTAGTAGGAGTGAGAAAAACATCATGGGGTGGTGTGAATCGGAGTGTCTGAATTAGGATAGGCAGTGAGTGGCAATGTAGGATGGGGAAAAGCACCACGGAGTGGTCAGAATGGGGAGGTCATTAAACATGCGGTGGCAATGTAGAATAGGTTTCTGAAAAACATCTTGAGGTGGTGCGCATTGTAAGGGTTTCTAACAGGCCTTTCACTAGTAGGAGTGTTAAAAACATCACGGGGTGGTTTGCTTCGGAGGGCCTGAAATAGGATAGGCAGTGAGTGGCAATGAAGGATGGAGAAAAGCACCTCGGGTTAGTCAGCATGGGAAGGTCAGAAAACATGCGGTGGCAATGAAGGATAGGTTTCTGAAAAACATCTCGGGGTGGTGCGCATTGTAAGGGTTTCTAACAGGCCATTCACTAGTAGGAGTGAGAAAAACATCACGGGGTGGTGTGAATCGGTGGGCCTGAATTATCATAGGCAGTGATAGGCAATTTAGGATGGGGAAAAGCACCACGGCGTGGTCAGACTGGGGAGGTCAGGAAACATGCGGTGGCAATGTAGGATAGGTTTCTG
The DNA here is from genome assembly GCF_034190915.1 of Cavia porcellus. Taxonomy (NCBI): domain Eukaryota; kingdom Metazoa; phylum Chordata; class Mammalia; order Rodentia; family Caviidae; genus Cavia; species Cavia porcellus. Next base: position 10,045,010 of record NW_026947518.1, read on the forward strand.
AAAAGCATGGAGAGGTGGTGCGCATTGTAAGGGTTTCTAACAGGCCATTCACTAGTAGGAGTGAGAAAAGCATCACCGGGTGGTGTGAATCGCAGGGTCTGAATTAGGATAGGCAGTGAGTGGCAATGTAGGATTTATAAAAGCATCACAGGATATTCAGCATGTGGTGGTCAGGAAACATGCGTTGGAATGTAGAATAAGTTTCTAAAAAACATCGCGTGGTGGTGCGCATTGTAAGGGTTTCTACCAGGTCATTCACTAGTAGGAGTGAGAAAAACATCATGAGGTGGTGTGAAATGGAGGGCCTGAATTAGATTAGGCAGTGAGTGGTAATGTATAATGGAGTAATGCAAGACGGCGTGGTGAGCATGGGGAGTTCAGGAAACATGCAGTGGCATTGTAGGATAGGTTTCTGAAAATCATCGGGCTGTGGTGCACATTATAAGGGTTTCTAACAGGCCATTCACTATTAGGAGTGAGAACAATATCATGGGGTGGTGTGAATTGGAGGGCCTGAATTAGATATGGTATTGGGTGGCAATGTAGGATCTAGCAAAGCAAGACGGGGCGGTGAGCATGGGGATGTCAGGAAACATGAAGTGGCAATGTTGGATAGGTTTCTGAAAAACATGGTGGGGTCGTGCACATTGTAATAGTTTCTAACACCCATTCACTAGTTGGAGTGAGAAAAACATCACAGGTTGTGTGAATCGGAGGGCCTGAATTAGAATAGGCATTGAGTGGCAATGTAGGATGGAGAAAATCAAGACAGGGTGGTTAGCATGTGGAGGTCAGGCAACATGCAGTGGCAATGTAGCATAGGTTTGTGAAAAACATAGCGTGGTGGTGCATAATGTAAGGGTTTCTAACAGGCCATTCACTAGTAGGAGTGAGAAAAACTACACGGGGTGGTGTGAATCGGAGGGCCTCAATTACAATAGGCATTGAGTGGCAATGTAGGATGGAGAAAAGCACCATGGGATGGTCAGCATGTGCAGGTCAATAAACACGCGGTGGCAATGTAGGATAGGTTTCTGAAAAACATCAAGAGTTGGTGCGCGTTGTAAGGGTTTCTAACAGGCCATTCACTAGTAGCAGTGAGACAGTCATCACGGAGTGAGGTGAATGTGAAGGCCTGAATTAGGTTAGGCAGTGAATGGCTATGTAGGATGGAGAAAAGCACCACGGGATGGTCAGCATGGGGTGGTCAGGAAACATACGGTGGCAATGTGGGATAGGTTTCAGGAAAACATCGCGGGGTGGTGCGCATTGTAAGGGTTTCTAACAGGCCATGCACTAGTAGGAGTGATAAAAACATCACGGGGTGGTGAGAATCAGACGGCCTGAATTACGATAGGCAGTGAGTGGCAATGTAGGATGGAGAAAGGCACCACGGGACGGTCAGCATGGGGAGATCAGGAAACATGAAGTTGAAATGTAGGATAGGTTTCTGAAAACCATCGCGGTGTGGTGCGCATTGTAAGGGTTTATAACAGGCCATTCACTAGTAGGAGTGAGAAAAACATCATGGGGTGGTGTGAATCGGATGGCCTGAATTTGATTAGGCAGTGAGTGGCAGTGTAGGTTCTAGCAAAGCAAGATGGGGCGGTGAGCATGGGGAGGTCAGGAAACAGAGAGTGGCAATGTAGGATAGGTTTCTTCAAAACATCGCGTGGTGGTGCGCATTGTAAGAGTTTCTAACAGGCCATTCACTAGTAGGAGTGAGAAAAAAATCACGGGATGGTGTGAATCGGAGGACATGAATTAGGATAGGCAGTGTGTGGCAATGTAGGATGGAGAAAATCACCACGGGGTAGTCAGAATCGGGAGGTGAGGAAACATGCCGTGGCATTGTAAGATAGGATTCTGAAAAACATCTCTGGGTGGGACTCATTGTAAGGGTTTCTAAGAGGCCATTCACTAATAGGAGTGAGAAAAACATCACGGGGTGGTGTGAATTGGAGGGCCTGAATTACAATAGGCAGTGAGTGACAATGTAGGATACAGAAAATCACCACGGGTTGGTCAGCATGGGGAGGTTAGGAAACATGCGGTGGCAATGTTTCATAGGTTTCTTAAAAACATAGCAGGCTGCTGCGCATTGTAAAGGTTTCTAACAGGCCATTCACAATTAGGAGTGAGAAAAACATCATGGGGTGGTGTGAATTGGAGTGCATGAATTAGATATGGCAGTGAGTGGCAATGTAGGATCTAGCAAAGCAAGACGGGGCGGTGAGCATGGGGAGGTCAGGAAACATGAAGTGGCAATGTAGGATAGGTTTCTGAAAAACATGGTGGGGTGGTGCACATTGTAAGGGTTTCTAACAGGCCATTCACTAGTAGGAGTGTGAAAAACAGAATGGGGTGGTGTGAATCAGAGGACCTGTATTACGATTGGCAGTGAGTGGCATTTTACGATGGAGAAAAGCACCACGGGCTGGTCAGCATGGTGAGTTCAGGAAACATCTGTTGGCAAGGTAGGATAGGTTTCTGAAAAACATCTCAGGGTGGGGTTCATTGTAAGGGTTTCTAAGAGGCCATTCACTAATAGGAGTGAGAAAAAGATCACGGGGTGGTATGAATCGGAGGGCCTGATATAGCAAAGGAGTGAATGGTAATGTAGGATGGAGAAAAGCACCACGGGGTGGTCAGATTGGTGAGTTCAGGAAACATGCGGTGGTAAAGTAGGATACGTTTCTGAAAAACATCGCGGGGTGGTGCGCATTGTAAGAGTTTTTAACAGGCGATTCACTAGTAAGAGTGAGAAAAACATCACGGGGTGGTGTGAATATGAGGGCCTGAATTAGAATAGGCATGGAGTGGCATTGTAGGATGGAGAAAAGCAAGACGGGGTGGTTAGCATGGGGAGGTCAGGCAACATGCAGTGGCAATGTAGCATAGGTTTGTGAAAAACATAGCGGGGTGGTGCACATTGTAAGGGTTTCTAACAGGCCATTCAGTAGTAGGAGTGAGAAAAACATCACGGGGTGGTGTGAATTGGAAGGCCTGAATTAAAATAGGCATTGAGTGGCAATGTAGGATGGAGAAAATCACCACGGGATGGTCAGGATGGGCAGGTCAGGAAACATGCAGTGGCAATGTAGGATAGGTTTCTGAAAAACATCAAGAGTTGGTGCGCGTTGTAAGGGTTTCTAACAGGCCATTCACTAGTAGCAGTGAGACAGTCATCACGGAGTGATGTGAATATGAAGGCCTGAATTAGGTTAGGCAGTGAAAGGCTATGTAGGATGGAGAAAAGCACCACGGGATGGTCAGCATGGGGAGGTCAGGAAACATGCGGTGGCAATGTAGGATAGGTTTCAGGAAAACATCGCGAGGTGGTGCTCATTGTAATGGTTTATAACAGGCCATTCACTAGTAGGTCTGAGAAAAACATCATGGGGTGGTGTGAATCAGAGGGCCTGAATTCGGATAGGCAGTGAGTGGCAATGTAGGATGGAGAAAAGCACCACGGGATGGTCAGCATGGGGAGGTCAGGAAACATGCAGTGGCAATGTAGGATAGGTTTCTGAAAACCATCCCGGTGTGGTGCGCATTGTAAGGGTTTCTAACAGGCCATTCACTAGTAGGTCTGAGAAAAACATCATGGGGTGGTGTGAATCAGAGATCCTGAATTTGATTAAACAGTGAGTGGCAGTGTAGGATCTAGCAAAGCAAGTCGGGGCGGTGAGCATGGTGAGGTCAGGAAACAGGAAGTGGCAAGGTAGGATAGGTTTCTGAAAAACATCGCGTGGTGGTGCGCATTGTAAGGGTTTCTAACAGGCCATTCACTAGTAGTAGTGAGAAAAACATCATGGGGTGGCGTGAATCGGAGGGCCTGAATTACGATAGGCAGTGAGTCACAATTTAGGATACAGAAAATCACCACGGGTTGGTCAGCATGTGGAGGTTAGGAAACATGCGGTGGCAATTTAGCATAGGTTTCTGAAAAACATAGCGGGCTGGTGCGCATTGTAAAGGTTTCGAAGAGGCCATTCACTAATAGGAGTGAGAAAAACATCATGGGGTGGTGTGAATCTATGGGCCTGTATTTGGATAGCAGTGAGTGGCAATGTAGGATGGGGAAAAGCACCACGGGTTGCTCAGCATGGGGAGGTCAGGAAACATCCGTTGGCCATGTAGGATAGATTTCTGAAAAACATGTCAGGGTGGTGAGCATTGTAAGGGTTTTTAACAGGCGATTCACTAGTAGGAGTGAGAAAAACATCACGGGGTGGTGTGATTCGGAGGGCCTGAATTAGAATAGGCATTGAGTGGCAATGTAGGATGGAGAAAAGCAAGATGGGGTGGTTAGCATGGGGAGGTCAGGCAACATGCAGTGGCAATGTAGCATTGGTTTGTGAAAAACATAGTGGGGTGGTGCACATTGTAAGGTTTTCCAACAGGCCATTCACTATTAGGAGGGAGAAAAACATCACGGGGTGGTGTGAATCAGAGGGCCTGAATTAGAATAGGCATTGAGTGGCAATGTAGGATGGAGAAAAGCACCATGGGATGGTCAGCATGGGGAGGTCAGGAAACATGAAGTGGCAATGTAGGATAGGATTCTGAGAAACATCTCTGGGTGGTGAGCAATGTAAGGGTTTCTAACAGGCCATTCACTAGTAGGAGTGAGAAAAACATCACGGGGTGGTGTGAATCGGATGGCCTGAATTACAATAGGCAGTGAGTGACAATGTAGGTTACAGAAAATCACCACGGGTTGGTCAGCATGGGGAGGTTAGGAAACATGCGGTGGCAATGTTTCATAGGTTTGTGAAAAACATAGCGGGGTGGTCCGCAGTGCAAGGGTTTCCAACAGGCCATTCACTAGTAGGAGTGAGAAAAACAGAACGGGGAGGTGTGAATAGGAGGACCTGAATTAGCATAGGCAGTGAGTAGCAATGTAGGATTGAGAAAAGCACCACAGGGTGGTCAGCATGGGGAGGTCAGGAAATATCCGGTGGCAATGTAGCATACGTAAGTGAAAAACATAGGGGGTGGTCACATTGTAAGGGTTTCTAACAGGCCATTCACTAGTAGGAGTGTGAAAAGCATCACAGGAGGGTGTGAATTGGAGGGACTGAATTCGGATAGGCAGTGAGTGGCAATGTAGGATGGAGAAAACAACAAGTGGGGGTCAGCACTGGGAGGTCAGGAAACATGCAGTGGCAATGTAGGATAGGTTTCTGAACAACATCGGGGGTGGTGCGCATTGTAAGGTTTGCTAACAGGCCATTCACTAGTAAGAGTGAGGAAAACATCACGGGGTGGTGTGAATCAGAGGTCCTGAATTAGCATAGGCAGTGATTGGCAATGTAGGATGGGGAAAAGCACCACGGAGTGGTCAGAATGTGGAGGTCATTAAACATGTGGTGGCAATGTAGGATAGGTTTCTGAAAAACATCGCGGGGTGAGGCGCATTGTAAGAGTTTCTAACAGGCCATTCACTAGTAGGAGTGAGAAAAACATCATGGGGTGGTGTGAATCGGAGTGTCTGAATTAGGATAGGCAGTGAGTGGCAATGTAGGATGGAGAAAAGCACCACAGGCTATTCAGCATGGGGAGATCAGCAAACATGCGGTGGCAATGTAGGATAGGTTTCTGATAAACATCGCGAGGTGGTGCGCATTGTAAGGGTTTCTAACAGGCCTTTCACTAGTAGGAGTGTTAAAAACGTCACGGGGTGGTTTGCTTCGGAGGGCCTGAAATAGGATAGGCAGTGAGTGGCAATGAAGGATGGAGAAAAGCACCTCGGGTTGGTCAGCATGGGAAGGTCAGAAAACATGCGGTGGCAATGAAGGATAGGTTTCTGAAAAACATCTCGGGGTGGTGCGCATTGTAAGGGTTTCTAACAGGCCATTCACTGGTAGGAGTGAGAAAAACATCACGGGGTGGTGTGAATCAGTGGGCCTGAATTATCATAGGTAGTGATTGGCAATGTAGGATGGGGAAAAGCACCACGGCGTGGTCAGACTGGGGAGGTCAGGAAACATGCGGTGGCAATGTAGGATAGGTTTCTGAAAAGCATGGAGGGGTGGTGCGCATTGTAAGGGTTTCTAACAGGCCATTCACTAGTAGGAGTGAGAAAAGCATCACCGGGTGGTGTGAATCGCAGTGTCTGAGTTAGGATAGGCAGTGAGTGGAAATGTAGGATTTATAAAAGCGTCACAGGGTATTCAGCATGTGATGGTCAGGAAACATGCGTTGGAATGTAGAATAAGTTTCTAAAAAACATCGCGTGGTGGTGCGCATTGTAAGGGTTTCTACCAGGCCATTCACTAGTAGGAGTGAGAAAACCATCATGAGGTGGTGTGAAATGGAGGGCCTGAATTAGATTAGGCAGTGAGTGGTAATGTATAATGGAGTAATGCAAGACGGCGTGGTGAGCATGGGGAGTTCAGGAAACATGCAGTGGCATTGTAGGATAGGTTTCTGAAAAACATTGGGCTGTGGTGCGCATTATAAGGGTTTCTAACAGGCCATTCACTATTAGGAGTGAGAACAATATCATGGGGTGGTGTGAATTGGAGGGCCTGAATTAGATATGGTACTGGGTGGCAATGTAGGATCTAGCAAAGCAAGACGGGGCGGTGAGCATGGGGAGGTCAGGAAACATGAAGTGGCAATGTTGGATAGGTTTCTGAAAAACATGGTGGGGTGGTGCACATTGTAATAGTTTCTAACACCCATTCACTAGTAGGAGTGAGAAAAACATCACGGGTGGTGTGAATCGGAGGGCCTGAATTAGAATAGGCATTGAGTGGCAATGTAGGATGGAGAAAATCAAGACAGGGTGGTTAGCATGGGGAGGTCAGGCAACATGCAGTGGCAATGTAGCATAGGTTTGTGAAAAACATAGCGGGGTGGTGCACATTGTAAGGGTTTCTAACAGGCCATTCAGTAGTAGGAGTGAGAAAAACATCACGGGGTGGTGTGAATCGGAAGGCCTGAATTAAAATAGGCATTGAGTGGCAATGTAGGATGGAGAAAATCAAGACAGGGTGGTTAGCACGGGGAGGTCAGGCAACATGCAGTGGCAATGTAGAATAGGTTGGTGAAAAACATAGCGTGGTGGTGCATAATGTAAGGGTTTCTAACAGGCCATTCACTAGTAGGAGTGAGAAAAACTTCACGGGGTGGTGTGAATCGGAGGGCCTCAATTACAATAGGCATTGAGTAGCAATGTAGGATGGAGAAAAGCACCATGGGATGGTCAGCATGTGCAGGTCAGGAAACACGCGGTGGCAATGTAGGATAGGTTTCTGAAAAACATCAAGAGTTGGTGCGCGTTGTAAGGGTTTCTAACAGGCCATTCACTAGTAGCAGTGAGACAGTCATCACGGAGTGAGGTGAATGTGAAGGCCTGAATTAGGTTAGGCAGTGAATGGCTATGTAGGATGGAGAAAAGCAGCACGGGATGGTCAGCATGGGGTGGTCAGGAAACATACGGTGGCAATGTGGGATAGGTTTCAGGAAAACATCGCGGGGTGGTGCACATTGTAAGGGTTTCTAACAGGCCATGCACTAGTAGGAGTGATAAAAACATCACGGGGTGGTGAGAATCAGAGGGCCTGAATTACGATAGGCAGTGAGTGGCAATGTAGGATGGAGAAAGGCACCACGGGACGGTCAGCATGGGGAGATCAGGAAACATGAAGTTGAAATGTAGGATAGGTTTCTGAAAACCATCGCGGTGTGGTGCGCATTGTAAGGGTTTCTAACAGGCCATTCACTAGTAGGAGTGAGAAAAACATCATGGGGTGGTGTGAATCGGATGGCCTGAATTTGATTAGGCAGTGAGTGGCAGTGTAGGTTCTAGCAAAGCAAGACGGGGCGGTGAGCATGGGGAGGTCAGGAAACATAGAGTGGCAATGTAGGATAGGTTTCTTCAAAACATCGCGTGTTGGTGCGCATTGTAAGAGTTTCTAACAGGCCATTCACTAGTAGGAGTGTTAAAAACGTCACGGGGTGGTTTGCTTCGGAGGGCCTGAAATAGGATAGGCAGTGAGTGGCAATGAAGGATGGAGAAAAGCACCTCGGGTTGGTCAGCATGGGAAGGTCAGAAAACATGCGGTGGCAATGAAGGATAGGTTTCTGAAAAACATCTCGGGGTGGTGCGCATTGTAAGGGTTTCTAACAGGCCATTCACTGGTAGGAGTGAGAAAAACATCACGGGGTGGTGTGAATCAGTGGGCCTGAATTATCATAGGCAGTGATTGGCAATGTAGGATGGGGAAAAGCACCACGGCGTGGTCAGACTGGGGAGGTCAGGAAACATGCGGTGGCAATGTAGGATAGGTTTCTGAAAAGCATGGAGGGGTGGTGCGCATTGTAAGGGTTTCTAACAGGCCATTCACTAGTAGGAGTGAGAAAAGCATCACCGGGTGGTGTGAATCGCAGTGTCTGAATTAGGATAGGCAGTGAGTAGCATTGTAGGATTTATAAAAGCATCACAGGGTATTCAGCATGTGATGGTCAGGAAACATGCGTTGGAATGTAGAATAAGTTTCTAAAAAACATCGCGTGGTGGTGCGCATTGTAAGGGTTTCTACCAGGCCATTCACTAGTAGGAGTGAGAAAACCATCATGAGTTGGTGTGAAATGGAGGGCCTGAATTAGATTAGGCAGTGAGTGGTAATGTATAATGGAGTAATGCAAGACGGCGTGGTGAGCATGGGGAGTTCAGGAAACATGCAGTGGCATTGTAGGATAGGTTTCTGAAAAACATCGGGCTGTGGTGCGCATTATAAGGGTTTCTAACAGGCCATTCACTATTAGGAGTGAGAACAATATCATGGGGTGGTGTGAATTGGAGGGCCTGAATTAGATATGGTAGTGGGTGGCAATGTAGGATCTAGCAAAGCAAGACGGGGCGGTGAGCATGGGGAGGTCAGGAAACATGAAGTGGCAATGTTGGATAGGTTTCTGAAAAACATGGTGGGGTGGTGCACATTGTAATAGTTTATAATACCCATTCACTAGTAGGAGTGAGAAAAACATCACGGGTGGTGTGAATCGGAGGGCCTGAATTAGAATAGGCATTGAGTGGCAATGTAGGATGGAGAAAATCAAGACAGGGTGGTTAGCATGGGGATGTCAGGTAACATGCAGTGGCAATGTAGCATAGGTTTGTGAAAAACATAGCGTGGTGGTGCATAATGTAAGGGTTTCTAACAGGCTATTCACTAGTAGGAGTGAGAAAAACTTCACGGGGTGATGTGAATCGGAGGGCCTCAATTACAATAGGCATTGAGTGGCAATGTAGGATGGAGAAAAGCACCATGGGATGGTCAGCATGTGCAGGTCAGGAAACACGCGGTGGCAATGTAGGATAGGTTTCTGAAAAACATCAAGAGTTGGTGCGCGTTGTAAGGGTTTCTAACAGGCCATTCACTAGTAGCAGTGAGACAGTCATCACGGAGTGAGGTGAATGTGAAGGCCTGAATTATTTAGGCAGTGAATGGCTATGTAGGATGGAGAAAAGCACCACGGGATGGTCAGCATGGGGTGGTCAGGAAACATACGGTGGCAATGTGGGATAGGTTTCAGGAAAACATCGCGGGGTGGTGGGCATTGTAAGGGTTTCTAACAGGCCATGCACTAGTAGGAGTGATAAAAACATCACGGGGTGGTGAGAATCAGAGGGCCTGAATTACGATAGGCAGTGAGTGGCAATGTAGGATGGAGAAAGGCACCACGGGACGGTCAGCATGGGGAGATCAGGAAACATGAAGTTGAAATGTAGGATAGGTTTCTGAAAACCATCGCGGTGTGGTGCGCATTGTAAGGGTTTCTAACAGGCCATTCACTAGTAGGAGTGAGAAAAACATCATGGGGTGGTGTGAATCGGATGGCCTGAATTTGATTAGGCAGTGAGTGGCAGTGTAGGTTCTAGCAAAGCAAGACGGGGCGGTGAGCATGGGGAGGTCAGGAAACATAGAGTGGCAATGTAGGATAGGTTTCTTAAAAACATCGCGTGGTGGTGCGCATTGTAAGAGTTTCTAACAGGCCATTCTCTAGTAGAAGTGAGAAAAACATCACGGGATGGTGTGAATCGGAGGACATGAATTAGGATAGGCAGTGTGTGGCAATGTAGGATGGAGAAAATCACCACGGGGTAGTCAGAATCGGGAGGTGAGGAAACATGCCGTCGCATTGTAAGATAGGATTCTGAAAAACATCTCTGGGTGGGGCTCATTGTAAGGGTTTCTAATAGGCCATTCACTAGTAGGAGTGAGAAAAACATCACGGGGTGGTGTGAATCGGAGGGCCAGAATCAGGATAGGCAGTGAGTGGCAATGGAGGATGGAGAAAAGCACCACGGGGTGGTCAGCATGGGGAGGTCAGGAAACATGCGGTGGCAGTGTAGGATAGTTTTCTGAAAAACATCGCGGGGTGGGGCGCATTGTAAGGTTTCTAACAGGCCATTCACTATTAGGAGTGAGAAAAACATCATGGGGTGGTGTGAATTGGAGTGCATGAATTAGATATGGCAGTGAGTGGCAATGTAGGATCTAGCAAAGCAAGACGGGGCGGTGAGCATGGGGAGGTCAGGAAACATGAAGTGGCAATGTAGGATAGGTTTCTGAAAAACATGGTGGGGTGGTGCACATTGTAAGGGTTTCTAACAGGCCATTCACTAGTAGGAGTGTGAAAAACAGAATGGGGTGGTGTGAATCGGAGGACCTGTATTACGATTGGCAGTGAGTGGCATTTTACGATGGAGAAAAGCACCACGGGCTGGTCAGCATGGTGAGTTCAGGAAACATCCGTTGGCAAGGTAGGATAGGTTTCTGAAAAACATCTCAGGGTGGGGTTCATTGTAAGGGTTTCTAAGAGGCCATTCACTAATAGGAGTGAGAAAAAGATCACGGGGTGGTGTGAATCGGAGGGCCTGATATAGCAAAGGAGTGAATGGCAATGTAGGATGGAGAAAAGCACCACGGGGTGTTCAGCATGGGGAGTTCAGGAAACATGCGCTGGTAAAGTAGGATATGTTTCTGAAAAACATCGCGGGGTGGTGTGCATTGTAAGGGTTTCTAACAGGCGAATCACTAGTAGGAGTGAGAAAAACATCACATGGTGGTGTGAATCAGAGGGCCTGAATTAGCATAGGCATTGAGTGGCAATGTATGATGGAGAAAAGCGAGACAGCCGGTTAGCATGGGGAGGTCAGGAAACATGCAGTTTCAATGTAGGATAGGTTTCTGAAAAACATTGCGGGGTGGGGGGCATTGTAAGTGTTTGTAACAGGCCATTCACTAGTAGGAGTGAGAAAAACATCACGGGTTGTGTGAATCAGAGGGCCTGAATTAGAATAGGCATTGAGTGTCAATGTAGGATGGAGAAAAGCACCACGGGTTATTCAGAATGAAGAGGTTAGGAAACACGCGCTGGCAATATAGGATAGGTTTCTGATAAACATCAAGAGGTGTTTCGCATTTTAAGGGTTTCTAACAGGCCATTCACTAGTAGGAGTGAGAAAAACAACATGGGGTGGTGTGAATCGCAGGGCCTCAATTAGATTATGCAGTGAGTGGCAATGTAGGATTGTGCAAATCAAGACGGGCAGTGAGCATTGGGAGGTCAGGATACATGAAGTGGCAATGTAGGATAGGTTTCTGGAAAACGTGGCGGGGTGGTGCACATTGTAAGGGTTTCTAACAGTACATTCACTAGTAGGAGTGAGAAAAACATCATGGGAAGGTGTGAATCGGAAGGGCTGAATTTGATTAGGCAGTGAGTGGCAGTGTAGGATCTAGCAAAGCAAGACGGGGCGATGAGCATGTGGAGGTCAGGAAACATGAAGTGTCAATGTAGGATAGGTTTCTGAAAAACATCTCTGGGTCATACGCATTGTAAGGGTTTCTGACAGGCCATTCTCTATTAGGAGTGAGAAAAACGTCACGGGGTGGTGTGAATCGGAGGGCCTGAATTAGAATAGGCATTGGGTGGCAATGTAGGATGGAGAAAAGCACCACGTTTATTCAGCATGAGGAGGTTTGGAAACATGTGGTGGCAATGTATGATAGGGTTCTGAAAAACATCAAGAGGTGGTGCGCATTGTAAGGGTTTCTAACAGGCCATTCACTAGTAGGAGTGAGAAAAACATCATGGGGTGGTGTGAATCGCAGGGCCTGAATTAGATTAGGCAGTGAGTGGCAATGTAGGATCTACCAAAGCAAGACGGGGCGGTGAGCATGAGGAGATCGAGAAACGTTAAGTGGCAATTTAAGATAGGTTTCTGAAAAACATGGCTGGGTGATGCGCATTGTAACGGTTTCTAACAGGCCATTCACTAGTAGCAGTGAGAAAATCATCACAGATTGATGTGAATATGAAGGCCTGAATTAGGATAGGCAGTGAGTGTCAAGGTAGGATGGAGAAAAGCTCCACGGGGTGGTCAGCATGGTGAGGTCAGGAAACAGGAAGTGGCAAGGTAGGATAGGTTTCTGAAAAACATCGCGTGGTCGTGCGCATTGTAAGGGTTTCTAACAGGCCATTCACTAGTAGGAGTGAGAAAAACATCATGGGGTGGCGTGAATCGGAGGGCCTGAATTACGATAGGCAGTGAGTCACAATGTAGGATACAGAAAATCACCACGGGTTGGTCAGCATGTGGAGGTTAGGAAACATGCGGTGGCAATTTAGCATAGGTTTCTGAAAAACATAGCGGGCTGGTGCGCATTGTAAAGGTTTCAAAGAGGCCATTCACTAATAGGAGTGAGAAAAACATCACAGGGTGGTGTGAATCTATGGGCCTGTATTTGGATAGCAGTGAGTGGCAATGTAGGATGGGGAAAAGCACCACGGGGTGCTCAGCATGGGGAGGTCAGGAAACATCCGTTGGCCATGTAGGATAGATTTCTGAAAAACATTTCAGGGTGGTGAGCATTGTAAGGGTTTTTAACAGGCGATGCACTAGTAGGAGTGAGAAAAACATCACGGGGTGGTGTGATTCGGAGGGCCTGAATTAGAATAGGCATTGAGTGGCAATGTAGGATGGAGAAAAGCAAGATGGGGTGGTTAGCATGGGGAGGTCAGGCAACATGCAGTGGCAATGTAGCATTGGTTTGTGAAAAACATAGTGGGGTGGTGCACATTGTAAGGTTTTCCAACAGGCCATTCACTAGTAGGAGGGAGAAAAACATCACGGGGTGGTGTGAATCGGAGGGCCTGAATTAGAATAGGCATTGAGTGGCAATGTAGGATGGAGAAAAGCACCATGGGATGGTCAGCATGGGGAGGTCAGGAAACATGAAGTGGCAATGTAGGATAGGATTCTGAAAAACATCTCTGGGTGGTGCGCAATGTAAGGGTTTCTAACAGGCCATTCACTAGTAGGAGTGAGAAAAACATCACGGGGTGGTGTGAATCGGATGGCCTGAATTACAATAGGCAGTGAGTGACAATGTAGGTTACAGAAAATCACCACGGGTTGGTCAGCATGGGGAGGTTAGAAAACATGCGGTGGCAATGTTTCATAGGTTTGTGAAAAACATAGCGGGGTGGTGCGCAGTGCAAGGGTTTCCAACAGGCCATTCACTAGTAGGAGTGAGAAAAACAGAACGGGGAGGTGTGAATAGGAGGACCTGAATTAGCATAGGCAGTGAGTAGCAATGTAGGATGGAGAAAATCACCACAGGGTGGTCAGCATGGGGAGGTCAGGCAATATCCGGTGGCCATGTACGATAGGATTCTGAAAAACATCTCTGGGTTGTGCGCATTGTAAGTGTTTCTAACAGGCCATTCACTAGTAGGAGTGAGAAAAACATCACGGAGTGATGTGAATCGGAAGGCCTGAATTAGAATAGGCATTGAGTGGCAATGTAGGAAGGAGAAGCACAACTGGGTGGTCAGCATGGGGAGGTCAGGAAACATGCGGTGGCAATGTAGCATACGTTAGTGAAAAACTTAGGGGGTGGTCACATTGTAAGGGTTTCTAACAGGCCATTCACTAGTAGGAGTGAGAAAAACATCATGGGGTGGTGTGAATAGGAGGGCCTGAATTAGATTAGGCACGGTGTGGTAATGTAGGATGGAGAAAAGCAAGCAGCCATGGTGAGCATGCGGAGGTCAGGAAACATGCAGTGACAAAGTAGGATAGGGTTCTGAAAAACATCGAGGGGTGGTGTGCATTGTAAGGGTTTCTAACAGGCCATTCACAAGTAGGAGTGAGAAAAACATCACAGGGGTTTTGAATCAGAGGGCCTGAATTAGCATAGGCAGTGAGCGGCAATGTAGGATGGAGAAAGGCATCACCCCGTAGTTAGCAAGGCGAGGAAAGGAAACATGAGGTGCCAATGTAGGATAGGTATCTGAAAAACATTGCGGGGTGGTGCACACTGTAAGGGGTTCTAAAAGGCCATTCAATAGTAGGAGTGAGAAAAACATCATGGGGTGGTGTGAATCGGAGGGCCTAAATTTGATTAGGCAGTGAGTGGCAGTGTAGGATCTAGCAAAGCAAGACGGGGCGGTGAGCATGTGGAGGTCAGGAAACATGCAGTGTCAATGTTGGATAGGTTTCTGAAAAACATCTCTGGGTGGTGCGCATTGTAAGTGTTTCTAACAGGCCATTCACTAGTAGGAGTGAGAAAAACATCACGGGGTGGTGTGAATCGGAGGACATGAATTAGCATAGGCAGTGTGTGGCCATGTAGGATGGAGAAAAGCACCACGGGATGGTCAGCATGGGGAGGTCAGGAAACATGCGGTGGCAATGTAGGATATGTTTCAGAAAAACATCACGGGGTGGTGCGCATTGTAAGGGTTTCTAACAGGCCATTCACTAGTAGGAGTGAGAAAAACATATCGGGGTGGTGTGAATTGGGGGTCTGTATTAGGATAGGCAGTGAGTGTCAATGTAGGATGGAGAAAAGTACTACGGGGTGGTCAGCATGGGGTGGTCAGGAAACATGCAGTGGCATTGTATGATAGGTTTCTGAAAAACATTGAGGGGTGGTGCGCATTGTAAGGGTTTTTAACAGGCGATTCACTAGTAGCAGTGAGACAGTCATCACGGAGCCAGGTGAATATGAAGGCCTGAATTAGGTTAGGCAGTGAATGGCTATGTAGGATTGAGAAAAGCACCACGGGATGGTCAGCATGGGGAGGTCAGGAAACATGCGGTGGCAATGTAGGATAGGTTTCAGGAAAACATCGCGGGGTGGTGCTCATTGTAATGGCTTATAGCAGGCCATTCACTTGTAGCAGTGATAAAAACATCACGGGGCGGTGTGAATCAGAGAGCCTGAATTCGGATAGGCAGTGAGTGGCAATGTAGGATGGAGAAAAGCACCACGGGATGGTCAGCATGGGGAGGTCAGGAAACATGCAGTGGCAATGTAGGATAGTTTTCTGAAAACCATCCCGGTGTGGTGCGCATTGTAAGGGTTTTTAACAGGCCTTTCACTAGTAGGACTGAGAAAAACATCATGGGGTGGTGTGAATCGGAGGGCCTGAATTTGATTAGGCAGTGAGTGGCAGTGTAGGATCTAGCAAAGCAAGACTGGGCGGTGAGCATGGGGAGGTCAGGAAACACGAAGTGGCAAGTTAGGATAGGTTTCTGAAAAACATCACGTGGTGGTGCGCATTGTAAGGGTTTCTAACAGGCCATTAACTAGTAGGAGTGAGAAAAACATCATGGGGTTGCATGAATCGGAGGGCCTGAATTACGATAGGCAGTGAGTCACAATGTAGGATACAGAAAATCACCACGGGTTGGTCAGCATGTGAGGTTAGGAAACATGTGTTGGCAATGTAGCATAGGTTTCTGAAAAACATAGCGGGCTGGTGCGCATTGTAGAGGTTTCGAAGAGGCCATTTCCTAATAGGAGTGAGAAAAACATCACGGGGTGGTGTGAATCTGGGGGCCTGTATTTGGATAGGCAGTGAGTGGCAATGTAGGATGGGGAAAAGCACCATGGTGTGCTCAGCATGGGGAGTTCAGGAAACATCCGTTGGCCATGTAGGATAGATTTCTGAAAAACATTTCAGGGTGGTGAGCATTGTAAGGGTTTTTAACAGGCGATTCACTAGTAGGAGTGTGAAAAACATCACGGGGTGTTGTGATTCGGAGGGACTGAATTAGAATAGGCATTGAGTGGTAATGTAGGATGGAGAAAAGCAAGACGGGGTGGTTAGCATGGGGAGGTCAGGCAACATGCAGTGGCAATGTAGCATTGGTTTGTGAAAAACATAGCGGGGTGGTGCACATTGTAAGGTTTTCCAAAAGGCCATTCACTAGTAGGAGGGAGAAAAACATTACGGGGTGGTGTGAATCGGAGGGCCTGAATTAGAATAGGCATTGAGTGGCAATGTAGGATGGAGAAAAGAACCATGGGATGGTAAGCATGGGGAGGTCAGGAAACATGAAGTGGCAATGTAGGATAGGATTCTGAAAAACATCTCTGGGTGGTGCTCATTGTAAGGGTTTCTAACAGGCCATTCACTAGTAGGAGTGAGAAAAACATCACGGGGTGGTGTGAAACGGATTGCCTGAATTACAATAGGCAGTGAGTGACAATGTAGGATACAGAAAATCACCACGGGTTCGTGAGCATGGGGAGGTTAGGAAACATGCGGTGGCAATGTTTCATAGGTTTCTGAAAAACATAGCGGGCTGGTGCGCATTGTATGGGTTTCTAACAGGCGATTCACTAGTAGGAGTGAGAAAAACATCACATGGTGGTGTGAATCGGAGTGCCTGAATTAGAATAGGCATTGAGTGGCAATGTATGATGGAGAAAAGCGAGATGGGGTGGTTAGCATGAGGAGGTCAGGAAACATGCAGTTTCAATGTAGGATTGGTTTCTGAAAAACATTTCAGTGTGGTGTGCATTGTAAGTGTTTGTAACAGGCCATTCACTAGTAGGAGTTAGAAAAACATCACGTGTTGTGTGAATCAGAGGGCCTGAATTAGAATAGGCATTGAGTGCCAATGTAGGATGGAGAAAAGCACCACGGGTTATTCAGAATGAAGAGGTCAGGAAACATGCGGTGGCAATGTAGGATAGGTTTCTGATAAACATCAAGAGGTGTTGCGCATTGTAAGGGTTTCTAACAGGCCATTCACTAGTAGGAGTGAGAAAAACATCATGGGGTTGTGTGAATCGCAAGGCCTCAATTAGATTAGGCAGTGAGTGGCAATGTAGGATCGAGCAAATCAAGACGTGGCAGTGAGCATGGGGAGGTCAGGATACATGAAGTGGCAATGTAGGATAGGTTTCTGGAAAACGTGGCGGGGTGGTGCGCATTGCAAGCTTTTCCAACAGGCCATTCTCTAGTAGGAGTGAGAAAAACAGAATGGGGTGGTGTGAATCGGAGGACCTGAATTAGCATAGGCAGTGAGTAGCAATGTAGGATGGAGAAAAGCACCACAGGGTGGTCAGCATGGGGAGGTCAGGAAATATCCGGTGGCCATGTACGATAGGATTCTGAAAAACATCTCTGGGTTGTGCGCATTGTAAGGGTGTGTGAAAATCATCATGGGGTGGTGTGAATCGGAAGGCCTAAATTTTATTAGGCAGTGAGTGGCAGTGTAGGATCTAGCAAAGCAAGACGGGGCGGTGAGGATGTGGAGGTCAGGAAACATGAAGTGTCAATGTAGGATAGGTTTCTGAAAAACATCTCTGGGTCGTGCACATTGTAAGGGTTTCTGACAGGCCATTCACTATTAGGAGTGAGAAAAACATCACGGGGTGGTGTGAATAGGAGGGCCTGAATTAGAGTGGCAATGTAGGATGGAGAAAAGCACCACGAGTTATTCAGCATGAGGAGGTTTAGAAACATGCGGTGGCAATGTAGGATAGGTTTCTGAAAAACATCAAGAGGTGGTGCGCCTTGTAAGGGTTTCTAACAGGCCATTCACTAGTATGAGTGAGAAAAACATCATGGGGTGCTGTGAATTGGAGTGCCTGAATTGGATTAGGCAGTCAGTGGTAATGTAGGATCTAACAAAGCAAGACAGGGTGGTGAGCATGAGGAGATCAGGAAACGTTAAGTGGCAATTTAAGATAGGTTTCTGAAAAACATGGCGGGGTGGCGTGCATTGTAACGGTTTCTAACAGGCCATTCACTAGTAGCAGTGAGACAATCATCACGGAGTGATGTGAATATGAAGGCCTGAATTAGGATAGGCAGTGAGTGGCAATGTAGGATGGAGAAAAGCACCACGGGATGGTCAGCATCGGGAGGTCAGGAAACATGCATTGGCAATGTAGGATAGGTTTCTGAAAATCATCGCGGTGTGTTGAGCATTGTAAGATTTTCCAACAGTCCATTCACTAGTAGGAGTGAGAAAAACATCATGGGGTGGTTTGAATCGGTGGGCCTTAATTAGGATAGGCAGTGAGTGGCAATGTAGGATGGAGAAGCACAATGGGGTGGTCAACATCGGGAGGTCAGGAAACATGCGGTGGAAATGTAGCATACGTTTTCGAAAAACATAGCGGGGTGGTCACATTGTAAGGGTTTCTAACAGGCCATTCACTAGTAGCAGTGAGAAAAACATCATGGGGTGGTGTGAATTGGAGGGCCTGAATTAGATTAGGCAGTGAGTGGCAATGTAGGATCTAGCAAAGCAAAAACCGGCATGAGCATGGGGAGATCATGAAACATGAAGTGGCAATGTAGGATAGGTTTCTGAAAACCATGGCGGAGAGGTGCGCATTGTAAGGGTTTCCACCAGGCTATTCACTAATAATAGTGAGAAAAACAGAACGGGATGGTGTGAATCGGAGGACCTGAATTAGGATAGTCAGTGAGTAGCAACGTAGGATGGGGAAAAGCACCACGGGGTGGTCAGCATGGGGAAGGTGGAAACATGCGGTGGCCATGTAGGATAGGTTTCTGAAAAACATCGTGGGTTGTTGCACATTTTAAGGGTTTCTAACAGGCCATTCACTAGCAGGAGTGTGAAAAACATCATGGGGTGTTGTGAATCGGAGGGCCTGCATTTGATTAGGCAGTGAGTGGCATTGTAGGATCTAGCAAAGCAAGACGGGGCGGTGAGCATGTGGAGGTCAGGAAACATGAAGTGGCAATGTAGGATAGGTTTCTGAAAAACATGGCGGAGTGGTGCGCATTGTAAGGGTTTCCAACAGGCCATTCACTAGTAATAGTGAGAAAAACAGAATGGGGTGGTGTGAATCGGAGGACCTGAATTAGAATAGGCAGGGAGCAGCAATGTAGGATGGAGAAAAGCACCACAGGGTGGTCAGAATGGGAAGGTCAGGAAATATCCGTTGGCCATGTCGGTTAGGTTTCTGAAAAACAACTCAGGTTGGTGCGAATTGTAACGGTTTCTAAGAGGGCATTCACTAGTAGGAGTGAGAAAAACATCACGGGGTGGTGTGAATCGGAGGGCCTGATATAGGATAGGAGTGAGTGGCAATGTAGGATGGAGAAAAGCACCACGGGATGGTCAGCATGGGAGGTCAGGAGACATGCGGTGGCAATATAGGATAGGTTTCTGAAAACCATCGTGGTGTGGTGAGCATTGTAAAGGTTTCTAACAGGCCATTCACTAGTAGGAGTGAGAAAAAGAAAATGGGGTGGTGTGAATCGGAGGACCTGAATTAGGATAGGCAGTGAGTAGCAATGTAGGATGGAGAAAAGCACCACAGGGTGTTCAGCATGGGGAGTTCAGGAAACATGCAGTGGCAATGTAGGAAAGTTTTCTGAAAAACATCGCGGGGTGGTGTGCATTGTAAGGGTTTCTAAAAGGCCATTCACTAGTAGGAGTGGGAAAAACATCACGGGGTGGTGTGTATCGAGTGGCCTGTATTAGGATAGGCGGTGAGTGGCAATGTAGGATCTAGCAAAGCAAGACGGGGCGGTGATCATGGCGAGGTCATGACACATGAAGTGGCACTGTAGGATAGGTTTCTGAAAAACATGGTGGCGTGGTGCGCATTGTAAGATTTTCTAAAAGGCAATTAACTAGTATGAGTGAGAAAAACATCACGGGTGGTGTGAATCGAAGGACCTGAATGAGGATAGGCAGTGAGTGGCAATGTAGGATGGAGAAAAGCACCACGGGGTGGTCAGCATGGGGAGTTCAGGAAACATGCGGTGGCCATGTAGGATACGTTTCTAAAAAACATCTCAGGGTCGTGCACATTGTAAGGGTTTAATAGGCCATTCACTAGTAGGAGTCACAAGAACATCACGGGGTGATGTGAATCGGAGGGCCTTATATAGGATAGGAGTGAGTGGCAATGTAGGATGGAGAAAAGCACCACGGGGTGGTCAGCATGGTGAGTTCAGGAAACATGCGGTGGTAAAGTAGGATACGTTTCTGAAAAAAATCGCATGGTGGTGCGCATTGTAAGGGTTTCTAACAGGCGTTTCACTAGTAGGAGTGAGAAAAACATCACGGGTGGTGTGAATAGGAGGGCATGAATTAGAATAGGCATTGAGTGGCAATGTAGGTTGGAGAAAAGCAAAACACATTGGTTACCATGGGGAGGTCAGGAAACATGCAGTTTCAATGTAGAATAGGTTTCGGAAAAACATTGCGGGGAGGTGTGCATTGTAAGGGTTTCTAACAGGCCATTCACTACTAGGGGAGAGAAAAACATCACGGGGTGGTGTGAATCGGAGGGCCTGAATTAGATTAGGCCGTGAGTGGCAATGAAGGATCTAGCAAACAAGACGGGGTGGTGAGCATGGGGAGTTGAGGAAACATGAAGTGGCAATGTAGGATAGATTTCTGAAAAACATCGCGGGGTGGTGCGCATTTTAAGGGTTTCTAACAGGCCATTCACTAGTAGCAGTGAGACAATCATCACGGAGTGATGTGAATATGAAGGCCTGACTTAGGATAGGCAGTGAGTGGCAATGTAGGATGGAGAAAAGCACCACGGGATGGTCAGCATGTGGAGGTCAGGAAACATGCGGTGGCAATGTAGGACAGGTTTCTGAAAACCATCGCGCTGTGTTGAGCATTGTAAGGTTTTCCAACAGGCCATTCACTAGTAGGAGTGAGAAAAAGAAAATGGGGTGGTGTGAATCGGAGGACCTGAATTAGGATAGGCAGTGAGTAGCAATGTAGGATGGAGAAAAGCACCACAGGATGGTCAGCATGGGGAGGTCAGGAAACATGAGGTGGCAATGTAGTTTAGGTTTCAGAACAACATCACGGGGTGGTATGCATTGTAAGGGTTTCTAACCGGCCATTCCCTAGGAGGAGTGATAAAAATATCACGGGGTTGTGTGAATCAGAGAGCCTGAATTACGATATGCAGTGAGTGGCAATGTAGGAAGGAGAAAAGCACCACGGGATGTTCAGTCTGGGAAGGTCAGGAAACATGCGGTGGCAATGTAGCATACGTTTGTCAAAAACATAGTGGCGTGGTCAAATTGTAAGCGTTTCTAACAGGCCATTCACTAGTAGGAGTGAGAAAAACATCACGGGGAGATGTGAATCGGAGAGCCTGAATTAGAATAGGCAGTCAGTGGCAATGTAGAATGGAGAAAAGCACCACGGGCTGGTCAGCATGGGGAGGTCAGGAAATATGCGGTGGCAATGTAGGATAGGTTTCTGAAAAACATCGCGGGGTGGTGCGCATTGTAAGGGTTTCTAACAGGCCATTCACTAGTAGGCGTGAGAAAAACATCACGGGGTCGTGTGAATCAGAGGACCTGAATTACAATAGGCAGTGAGTGGGAATGTAGGATGGGGAATAGCACCACGAGGTTGTTAGCATGGGGAGATCAGGAAACATGCGGTGGCAATGTAGGATACGTTTCGAAAAACATCGACCGGTGGTGCTTATTTTAAGGGTTTGTAACAGGCCATTCACTAGTAGGAGTGAGAAAAACATCACGGGGTGGTGTGAATCCGTGTACCTGAATTAGGATAGGCAGTGAGTAGCAATGTAGGATGGAGAAAAGCACCACGGGATGGTCAGCATGGGGAGGTCAGGAAACATCCAGTTGCCAGGTAGGATAGGTTTCTGAAAAACATCTCAAGGTGTTGCGCATTGTAAGGGTTTCTAAGAGGCCATTCACTAGTAGGAGTGAGAAAAACATCACGGGGTGGTGTGACTCGGAGTGCCTGATTTAGGATAGGAGTGAGTGGCAAAGTAGGATTTAGAAAAGCACCACGGGGTGGTCAGCATGGTGAGTTCAGGAAACATGCGGTGGTAAAGTAGGATACGTTTCTGAAAAACATCGCGGGGTGGTGCACATTGTAGGGTTTGTAACAGGCGATTCACTAGTAGGAGTGAGAAAAACATCACGTGGTGGTGTGAATCGGAGGGCATGAATTAGAATAGGCATTGAGTGGCAATGTAAGATGGAGAAAAGCAAGACGGAGTGGTTAGCATGGGGAGTTCAGGAAACATGCAGTTTAAATGTAGGATAGGTTTCTGAAAAACATTGCGGGGTGGTGTGCATTGTAAGTGTTTCTAAGAGGCCATTCACTAGAAAGAGTGAGAAAAACATCATGGGGTGGTGTGAATCGGAGGGCCTGATTTAGAATAGGCATTGAGGGGCAATGTAGGATGGAGAAAACACCACGGGTTATTTAGAATGAGGAGTTTAGGAACCATGCGGTGGCCATGAAGGATAGGTTTCTGAAACACAGCAGGAGGTGGTGCGCATTGTAAGGGTTTCTAAGAGGCCATTCACTAGTAGGAGTGAGAAAAACACCACGGGGTGGTGTGAATCGGAGGGCCTGAATTAGAATAGGCAAGGAGTTGCAATATAGGATGGAGAAAAGCACAACGGGGTGGTCAGCATGGTGATTTCAGGAAACATGTGGTGGTAAAGTAGGATAAGTTTCTGAAAAACATCGCGGGGTGGTGCGCATTGTATGGGTTTCTAACAGGCGATTCACTAGTAGGAGTGAGAAAAACATCACGGGGTGGTGTGAATCAGAGGGCCTGAATTAGAATAGGCAAGGAGTTGCAATATAGGATGGAGAAAAGCAAGACGGGGTGGTCAGCATTGGGAGGACAGGAAATATGCAGTGGAAATGTATGATAGATTTCAGAAAAGCATCGCGGGGTGGTGTGCATTGTAAGGGTTTCTAACAGGCCATTCACCAGTAGCAGTAAGAAAAACATCACGGTGTGGTGTGAATCGGAGGGCCTGAATTAGGATAGGCAGTCAGTAGCAATGTAGGTTGGAGAAAAGCAAGACGGGGTGGTTAGCATGGGGAGGTCAGGAAACCTGCAGTTTCAATGTAGGATTGGTTTCTGAAAAAGATTGCGGTGTGGTGTGCATTATAAGGGTTTCTAACAGGCCATTCACTAGTAGGAGTGAGAAAAACATCACGGGGTGGTGTGAATCAGAGGGCCTGAATTACAATAGGCAGTGAGTGACAATGTAGGATACAGAAAATCACCAAGGGTAGGTCAGCATGGGGAGGTTAGCAAACATGCGGTGGCAATGTTTCATAGGTTTCTGAAAAACATAGTGGGCTGGTGCGCATTGTAAAGTTTTCTAACAGGCCATTCACTAGTAGGAGTGAGAAAAACATCACCGGGTGGTGTGAATCGGGGGGCCTGTATTAGGCTAGGCAGTGTGTGGCAATGTAGAATGGAGAAAAGTACCACGTGGTGGTCAGCATGGGGAGGTCAGGAAACATGCAGTGGCATTGTAGGATAGGTTTCTGAAAAACATCGGGCTGTGGTTCCCATTATAAGGGTTTCTAACAGGCCATTCACTATTAGGAGTGAGAACAGTATCATGGGGTGGTGTGAATTGGAGGGCCTGAATTAGATATGGTAGTGGGTGGCAATGTAGGATCTAGCAAAGCAAGACGGGGCGGTGAGCATGGGGAGGTCAGGAAACATGAAGTGGCAATGTTGGATAGGTTTCTGAAAAACATGGTGGGGTGGTGCACATTGTAATAGTTTCTAACACCCATTCACTGGTAGGAGTGAGAAAAAACATCACGGGTGGTGTGAATCGGAGGGCCTGAATTAGAATAGGCATTGAGTGGCAATGTAGGATGGAGAAAATCAAGACAGGGTGGTTAGCATGGGGAGGTCAGGCAACATGCAGTGCAATTTAGCATAGGTTTGTGAAAAACATAGCGGGGAGGTGCATATTGTAAGGGTTTCTAACAGGCCATTCACTAGTAGGAGTGAGAAAAACTTCACGGGTTGGTGTGAATCAGAGGGCCTGAATTACCATAGGCATTGAGTGGCAATGTAGAATGGAGAAAAGCACCATGGGATGGTCAGCATGTGCAGGTCAGGAAACACGCGGTGGCAATGTAGGATAGGTTTCTTAAAAACATCAAGAGTTGGTGCGCGTTGTAAGGGTTTCTAACAGGCCATTCAATAGTAGCAGTGAGACAGTCATCACGGAGTGAGGTTAATGTGAAGGCCTGAATTAGGTTAGGCATTGAATGGCTATGTAGGATGGAGAAAAGCACCACGGGATGGTCAGCATGGGGAGGTCAGGAAACATACGGTGGCAATGTCGGATAGGTTTCAGGAAAACATCGCGGGGTGGTGCGCGTTGTAAGGGTTTCTAACAGGCCATGCACTAGTAGGAGTGATAAAATCATCACGGGGTGGTGTGAATCAGAGGGCCTGAATTACCATAGGCAGTGAGTGGCAATGTAGGATGGAGAAAGGCACCACGGGACGGTCAGCATGGGGAGATCAGGAAACATGAAGTGGAAATGTAGGATAGGTTTCTGAAAACCATCACGGTGTGGTGCGCATTGTATTGGTTTCTAACAGGCCATTCACTAGTAGGAGTGAGAAAAACATCATGGGGTGGTGTGAATCGGATGGCCTGAATTTGATTAGGCAGTGAGTGGCAGTGTAGGATCTAGCAAAGCAAGACGGGGCGGTGAGAATGGGGAGGTCAGGAAACATGAAGTGGCAATGTAGGATAGGTTTCTTCAAAACATCGCGTGGTGGTGCGCATTGTAAGAGTTTCTAACAGGCCATTCACTAGTAGGAGTGAGAAAAACATCACGGGATGGTGTGAATCTGAGGACATGAATTAGGATAGGCAGTGTGTGGCAATGTAGGATGGAGAAAATCACCATGGGATAGTCAGAATCGGGAAGTCAGGAAACATGCCGTGGCATTGTAAGATAGGATTCTGAAAAACATCTCTGGGTGGGGCTCATTGTAAGGGTTTCTAACAGGCCATTCACTAGTAGGAGTGAGAAAAACATCACGGTGTGGTGTGAATTGGAGGGCCTGAATTACAATAGGCAGTGAGTGACAATGTAAGATACAGAAAATCACCATGGGTTGGTCATCATGGGGAGGTTAGGAAACATGCGGTGGCAATGTTTCATAGGTTTCTGAAAAACATAGCAGGCTGGTGCGCATTGTAAAGTTTTCTAACAGGTCATTCACTAGTAGGAGTGAGAAATACATCACGGGGTGTTGTGAATCGGAGGGCCAGAATCAGGATAGGCAGTGAGTGGCAATGGAGGATGGAGAAAAGCACCACGGGGTGGTCAGCATGGGGAGGTCAGGAAACATGCGGTGGCAGTGTAGGATAGTTTTCTGAAAAACATCGCGGGGTGGTGCACATCGTAAGATTTCTAACAGGCCATTCACTATTAGGAGTGAGAAAAACATCATGGGGTGGTGTGAATTGGAGTGCATGAATTAGATATGGCAGTGAGTGGCACTGTAGGATCTAGCAAAGCAAGACGGGGCGCTGAGCATAGGGAGGTAAGGAAACATGAAGTGGCAATGTAGGATAGGTTTCTGAAAAACATGGTGGGTTGGTGCACATTGTAAGGGTTTCTAACAGGCCATTCACTAGTAGGAGTGTGAAAAACAGAATGGGGTGGTGTGAATTGGAGGACCTGTATTACGATTGGCAGTGAGTGGCATTTTTCGATGGAGTAAGGGTTTCTAAGAGGCCATTCACTAATAGGAGTGAGAAAAAGATCACGGGGTGGTGTGAATCGGAGGGCATGATATAGGAAAGGAGTGAATGGCAATGTAGGATGGAGAAAAGCACCACGGGGTGGTCAGCATGGGGAGTTCAGGAAACCTGCGGTGGTAAAGTAGGATATGTTTCTGAAAAACATCGCGGGGTGGTGCGCATTGTAAGGGTTTCTAACAGGCGAATCACTGGTAGGCGTGAGAAAAACATCACATCACATGGTGGTGTGAATCAGAGGGGCTGAATCAGAATAGGCATTGAGTGGCAATGTATGATGGAGAAAAGTGAGACGGCCGGTTAGCATGGGGAGGTCAGGAAACATGCAGTTTCAAAGTAGGATAGGTTTCGGAAAAACATTGCGCGGTGGTGGGCATTGTAAGTGTTTGTAACAGGCCATTCACTAGTAGGAGTGAGAAAAACATCACGGGGTGGTGTGAATCCGTGTACCTGAATTAGGATAGGCAGTGAGTAGCAATGTAGGATGAAGAAAAGCACCACGGGATGGTCAGCATGGGGAGGTCAGGAAACATCCGGTTGCCAGGTAGGATAGGTTTCTGAAAAACATCTCAAGGTGTTGCGCATTGTAAGGGTTTCTAAGAGGCCATTCAATAGTAGAAGTGAGAAAAACATCACGGGGTGGTGTGACTCGGAGTGCCTGATTTAGGATAGGAGTGAGTGGCAAAGTAGGATTTAGAAAAGCACCACGGGGTGGTCAGCATGGTGAGTTCAGGAAACATGCGGTGGTAAAGTAGGATACGTTTCTGAAAAACATCGCGGGGTGGTGCGCATTGTAGGGTTTGTAACAGGCGATTCACTAGTAGGAGTGAGAAAAACATCACGTGGTGGTGTGAATCGGAGGGCCTGAATTAGAATAGGCATTGAGTGGCAATGAAAGATGGAGAAAAGCAAGACGGAGTGGTTAGCATGGGGAGGTCAGGAAACATGAAGTTTAAATGTAGGGTAGGTTTCTGAAAAACATTGCGGGGTGGTGTGCATTGTAAGTGTTTCTAAGAGGCCTTTCACTAGAAAGAGTGAGAAAAACATCACGGGGTGGTGTGAATCGGAGGGCCTGAATTAGAATAGGCATTGAGGGGCAATGTAGGATGGAGAAAACACCACGGGTTATTCAGAATGAGGAGGTTAGGAACCATGCGGTGGCCATGAAGGATAGGTTTCTGAAACACAGCAGGAGGTGGTGCGCATTTTAAGGGTTTCTAAGAGGCCATTCACTAGTAGGAGTGAGAAAAACATCACGGGGTGGTGTGAATCAGAGGGCCTGAATTACAATAGGCAGTGAGTGACAATGTAGGATACAGAAAATCACCATGGGTTGGTCAGTATGGGGAGGTTAGGAAACATGCGGTGGCAATGTTTCTTAGGTTTCTGAAAAACATAGTGGACTGGTGCGCATTGCAAAGTTTTCTAACAGGCCATTCACTAGTAGGAGTGAGAAAAACATCACCGGGTGGTGTGAATCGGGGGGCCTGTATTAGGCTAGGCAGTGAGTGGCAAAGTAGAATGGAGAAAAGTACCACGTGTTGGTCAGCATGGGGAGGTCAGGAAACAT
Source organism: Cavia porcellus (assembly GCF_034190915.1). Taxonomy (NCBI): domain Eukaryota; kingdom Metazoa; phylum Chordata; class Mammalia; order Rodentia; family Caviidae; genus Cavia; species Cavia porcellus. Next base: position 10,072,461 of record NW_026947518.1, read on the forward strand.
GCAGTAGCATTGTAGGATAGGTTTCTGAAAAACATCGGGCTGTGGTGCGCATTATAATGGTTTCTAACAGGCCATTCACTATTAGGAGTGAGAACAATATCATGGGGTGGTGTGAATAGGAGGGCCTGAATTAGATATGGAAGTGGGTGGCAATGTAGGATCTAGCAAAGCAAGACGGGGCGGTGAGCATGGGGAGGTCAGGAAACATGAAGTGGCAATGTTGGATAGGTTTCTGAAAAACATGATGGGGTGGTGCACATTGTAATAGTTTCTAACACCCATTCACTGGTAGGAGTGAGAAAAACATCACGGGTGGTGTGAATCGGAGGGCCTGAATTAGTATAGGCATTGAGTGGCAATGTAGGATGGAGAAAATCAAGACGGGGTGGTTAGCATGGGGAGGTCAGGCAACATGAAGTGGCAATGTAGCATAGGTTTTTGAAAAACATAGCGGGGTGGTGCATATTGTAAGGGTTTCTAACAGGCCATTCACTAGTAGGTGTGAGAAAAACTTCACGGGTTGGTGTGAATCGGAGGGACTGAATTACCATAGGCATTGAGTGGCAATGTAGGATGGAGAAAAGCACCATGGGATGGTCAGCATGTGCAGGTCAGGAAACACGTGGTGGCAATGTAGGATAGGTTTCGTAAAAACATCAAGAGTTGGTGCGCGTTGTAAGGGTTTCTAACAGGCCATTCACTAGTAGCAGTGAGACAGTCATCACGGAGTGAGGTGAATGTGAAGGCCTGAATTAGGTTAGGCATTGAATGGCTATGTAGGATGGAGAAAAACACCACGGGATGGTCAGCATGGGGAGGTCAGGAAACATACGGTGGCAATGTCGGATAGGTTTCAGGAAAACATCGTGGGGTGGTGCGCATTGTAAGGGTTTCTAACAGGCCATGCACTAGTAGGAGTGATAAAATCATCACGGGTTGGTGTGAATCAGAGGGCCTGAATTACCATAGGCAGTGAGTGGCAATGTAGGATGGAGAAAGGCACCACGGGACGGTCAGCATGGGGAGATCAGGAAACATGAAGTGGAAATGTAGGATAGGTTTCTGAAAACCATCGCGGTGTGGTGCGCAGTGTAAGGGTTTCTAACAGGCCATTCACTAGTAGGAGTGAGAAAACATCATGGGGTGGTGTGAATCGGAGGGCCTGAATTTGATTAGGCAGTGAGTGGCAGTGTAGGATCTAGCAAAGCAAGACGGGGCGGTGAGCATGGGGAGGTCAGGAAACATGAAGTGGCAATGTAGGATAGGTTTCTTCAAAACATCGCGTGGTGGTGCGCATTGTAGGAGTTTCTAACAGGCCATTCACTAGTAGGAGTGAGAAAAACATCACGGGATGGTGTGAATCGGAGGACATGAATTAGGATACGCAGTGTGTGGCAATGTAGGATGGAGAAAATCACCACGGGGTAGTCAGAATCGGGAGGTCAGGTAACATGCCGTGGCATTGTAAGATAGGATTCTGAAAAACATCTCTGGGTGTGGCTCATTGTAAGGGTTTCTAACACGCCATTCACTAGTAGGAGTGAGAAAAACATCACGGTGTGGTGTGAATTGGAGGGCCTGAATTACAATAGGCAGTGAGTGACAATGTAAGATACAGAAAATCACCATGGCTTGGTCAGCATGGGGAGGTTAGGAAACATGCGGTGGCAATGTTTCATAGGTTTCTGAAAAACATAGCAGGCTGGTGCGCATTGTAAAGTTTTCTAACAGGCCATTCACTAGTAGGAGTGAGAAAAACATCACGGGGTGGTGTGAATCGGAGGGCCAGAATCAGGATAGGCAGTGAGTGGCAATGGAGGATGGAGAAAAGCACCACGGGGTGGTCAGCATGGGGAGGTCAGGAAACATGCGGTGGCAGTGTAGGATAGTTTTCTGAAAAACATCGCGGGGTGGTGCACATCGTAAGGTTTCTAACAGGCCATTCACTATTAGGAGTGAGAAAAACATCATGGGGTGGTGTGAATTGGAGTGCATGAATTAGATATGGCAGTGAGAAGCAATGTAGGATCTAAGAAAGCAAGACGGGGCGCTGAGCATAGGGAGGTCAGGAAACATGAAGTGGCAATGTAGGATAGGTTTCTGAAAAACATGGTGGGATTGTGCACATTGTAAGGGTTTCTAACAGGCCATTCACTAGTAGGAGTCTGAAAAACAGAATGGGGTGGTGTGAATCGGAGGACCTGTATTACGATTGGCAGTGAGTGGCATTTTTCGATGGAGTAAGGGTTTCTAAGAGGCCATTCACTAGTAGGAGTGTGAAAAACATCATGGTGTGGTGTGAATCGGAGGGCCTGAATTTAATTAGGCAGTGAGTTGCATTGTAGGATCTAGCAAAGCAAGACAGGGCGGTGAGCATGTGGAGTCAGGAAACATGAAGTGGCAATGTAGGATAGGTTTCTGAGAAATATGGTGGGGTGGTGCGCATTGTAAGGGTGTCTAAAAGGCAATTCACTAGTAGGAGTTAGAAAAACAGAATGGGGTGGTGTGAATCGGAGGACCTGAATTAGGATATGCAGGGAGTAGCAATGTAGGATGGATAATAGCACCACAGGGTGGTCAGCATGGGGAGGTCAGGATAAATCCTTTGGCCATGTAGGATAGGTTTATGAAAAACATCTCAGGGTGGTGCGCATTGTAAGGGTTTCTAAGAGGCCATTCACTAGTAGGAGTGAGAAAAACATCACGGGTTGGTGTGAATCGGAGGGCCTGATATAGGATAGGAGAGAGTGGCAATGTAGGATGGAGAAAAACACCACGGGATTGTCAGCATGGGGAGGTCAGGAGACATGCGGTGGCAATGTAGGATAGGTTTCTGAAAACCATTGCGGTGTATTGAGCATTGTAAGGGTTTCCAACAGTCCATTCACTAGTAGGAGTGAGAAAAACATCATGGGGTGGTGTGAATCGGAGGGACTTAATTAGGATAGGCAGTGAGTGGCAATGTAGGACGGAGAAGCACAACGGGGTGGTCAGCATGGTGAGTTCAGGAAATATGTGGTGGTAAAGTAGGATAGGTTTCTGAAAAACATCGGGGGGTGGTGCGCATTGTAAGGGTTTCTAACAGGCCATTCACTAGTAGGAGTGAGAAAAACATCACCGGTGGAGTGAATCGGAGGGCCTGAATTAGAATAGTCATTGAGTGGCAAGGTTGGATGAAGAAAAGCACCACGGGTTACTCAGCATGAGGAAGTTAGGAAAAATCCAATGGCAATGTAGGATAGGTTTCTGAAAAACATCAAGAGGTGGTGCGCATTGTAAGGGTTTCTAACAGGCCATTCACTAGTAGGAGTGAGAAAAACATCATGGGGTGGTGTGAATCGCAGGGCCTAAATTTCAATAGGTAGTGAGTGGCAATGTAGGATCTAGAAAAAAAAGACGGGGCTGTGAGCATGGGGAGGTCAGGAAACATGAAGTGGCAATGTAGAATAGGTTTCTGAAAAACATGGCGGAGTGGTGTGAATTGTAAGGGTTTATAACAGGCCATTCACTAGTAGGAGTGAGAAAAAGAGAATGGGGTGGTGTGAATCAGAGGACCTGAATTAGGATAGGCAGTGAGTCGCAATGTAGGATGGAGAAAAGCACCACAGGTTGTTCAGCATGGGGAGGTCAGGAAACATGCGGTGGCAATGTAGGATAATTTTCTAAAAAACATCGCGGGGTGGTGTGCATTGTAATGTTTTCTAAATGCCATTCACAAGTAGGAGTGTGAAAAACATCATGGGGTGGTGTGAATAGGAGGGCCTTAATTTGATTAGGCAGTGAGTGGCAGTGTATGATCTAGCAAAGCAAGACTGGGCGGTGAGAATGTGGAGGTCAGGAAACATGAAGTGGCAATTTGGATAGGTTTCTGAAAAACATCTCTGGGTGGTGCGCATTGTAAGGGTTTCTAACAGGCCATTCACTAGTAGGAGTGAGAAAAACATCACAGGGTGGTGTGAATCGAGTGGCCTGTATTAGGATAGGCAGTGAGTGGCAATGTAGGATCTATCAAAGCAAGACAGGGCGGTGAGCATGGGGAGGTCAGGAAACATGAAGTAGCAATGTAGGATAGGTTTTGGAAAAACATGGTGGGGTGGTGGGCATTGTAAGGTTTTCTAAAAGGAAATTCACTAGTACGAGTGAGAAAAACATCACGGGGTGGTGTGAATCGAAGCACCTGAATTAGGATATGCAGTTTGTAGCAATGTAGGACGGAGATAAGCACCACATGGTGGTCAGCATGGGAAGGTCAGGAAACATGCGGTGGCCATGTAGGATAGGTTTCTGAAAGACATCTCAGGGTCGTGCACATTGTAAGGGTTTAAGAGGCCATTCACTAGTAGGAGTGCGAAAAACATCACGGGGTGGTGTGAATCCGTTTACCTGAATTAGGATAGGCAGTGAGTAGCAATGTAGGATGGAGAAAAGCAACACGGGATGGTCAGCACGGGGAGTTCATTAAACATCCTATGGCCAGGTAGGATAGGTTTCTGAAAAACATCTCAATGTGGTGCGCATTGTAAGGGTTTCTAACATGCCATTCACTAGAAAGAGTGAGAAAAACATCACGGGGTGGTGTGAATCGGAGGGCCTGAATTAGAATAGGTATTGAGTTGCAATGTAGGATGGAGAAAACACCACGGGTTATTAAGAAAGAAGAGGTTAGGAAACATGCGGTGGCAATGTAGGATAGGTTTCTGAAAAACAGCAAGAGGTGGTGTGCATTGTAAGGGTTTCTAACAGGCCATTCACTAGTAGGAGTGAGAAAAACATCATGGGGTGGTGTGAATCGCAGGGCCTGAATTAGATTAGGCAGTGAGTGTCAATTTAGGATCGAGCAAATCAAGACAAGGCGGTGAGCATGGGGAAATCAGGATACATGAAGTGGCAGTATAGGATAGGTTTCTGAAAAACATGGCGGGGTGGTGCGCATTGTAAGTGTTTCTAACAGGGCATTCACTAGTAGGAGTGAGAAAAACAGAAAGGGTTGATGTGAATCGGAGGACCTGAATTGGGAGAGGCAGTGAGTAGCAATGTAGGATGGAGAAAAGCACCACAGGGTGGTCAGCATGGGGAAGTCAAGAAACATGCGGTGGCCATGTAGGATAGGTTTCTGAAAAACATCTAAGGGTGGTGCGCATTGTAAGGGATTCTGACAGGCCATTCACTAGTAGGAGGGAGAAAAACATCCCGCGGTGTTGAGAATTGGAGGGCCTGAATTAGAATAGGCATTGAGTGGCAATGTAGGATGGAGAAAAGCACCACGGGTTATTCAGCATGAGGAGGTCAGTAAACATGCGGTGGCAATGTATGATAGGTTTCAGAAAAACATCGCGGGGTGGTTCGCATTGTAAGGTTTTCGAACAGAACATTCCCTAGTAGGAGTGAGAAAAACATCATGGGGTGGTGAGAATCTGAGGGCCTGAATTAGGATAGGCAGTGAGTGGCAATGAAGGATGGAGAAAAGCACCACGGGGTGTTCAGCATGGGGAGATCTGGATACATGAAGTTGCAATGTAGGATAGGTTTCTTCAAAACATCGTGTGGTGGTGCGCATTGTAAGGGTTTCTAACAGGCCATTTACTAGTAGGAGTGAGAAAAACATCACGGGGTGGTGTGAATCAGAGGGCCTGAATTACAATAGGCAGTGAGTGACAATGTAGGATACAGAAAATCACCAAGGGTTGGTCAGCATGGGGAGGTTCGCAAACATGCGTTGGCAATGATTCATTAGTTTCTGAAAAACATAGCGGGCTGGTGCGCATTGTAAAGTTTTCTAACAGGCCATTCACTAGTAGGAGTGAGAAAAACATCACCGGTGGTGTGAATCGGAGGGCCAGAATCAGGATAGGCAGTGAGTGACAATGGAGGATGGAGAAAAGCACCACGGGGTGGTCAGCATGGGGAGGTCAGGAAACATGCGGTGGCAGTGTAGGATAGGTTTCTGAAAAACATCGCGGGGTGGTGCGCATTGTAAGGTTTCTAACAGGCCATTCACTATTAGGAGTGAGAAAAACCCCATGGGGTTGTGTGAATTGGAGGGCATGAATTAGATATGGCAGTGAGTGGCTATGTAGGATCTAGCAAAGCAAGACGGGGCGGTGAGCATGGGGAGGTCAGGAAACATGAAGTGGCAATGTAGGATAGGTTTCTGAAAAACGTGGTGGGGTGGTGCACATTGTAAGGTTTTCTAACAGGCCATTCACTAGTAGGAGTGAGAAAAACAACCCGGGTGGTGTGAATCGGAGGGCCAGAATCAGGATAGGCAGTGAGTGACAATGTAGGATGGAGAAAAGCACCACGGGGTGGTCAGCATGGGGAGGTCAGGAAACATGCGGTGGCAGTGTAGGATAGGTTTCTGAAAAACATCGCGGGGTGGTGCGCATTGTAAGGTTTCTAACAGGCCATTCACTATTAGGAGTGAGAAAAACCCCATGGGGTTGTGTGAATTGGAGGGCATGAATTAGATATGGCAGTGAGTGGCTATGTAGGATCTAGCAAAGCAAGACGGGGAGGTGAGCATGGGGAGGTCAGGAAACATGAAGTGGCAATGTAGGATAGGTTTCTGAAAAACGTGGTGGGGTGGTGCACATTGTAAGGTTTTCTAACAGGCCATTCACTAGTAGGAGTGAGAAAAACAGAATGGGGTGGTGTGAATCGGAGGACCTGAATTACGATAGGCAGTGAGTGGCATTGTACGATGGAGAAAAGCACCACGGGCTGGTCAGCATAGTGAGTTCAGGAAACATCCGGTGGCAAGGTAGGATAGGTTTCTGAAAAACATCTCAAGGTGGTGCGCATTGTAAGGGTTTCTAAGAGGCCATTCACTAGTAGGAGTGAGAAAAACATCACAGGGTAGTGTGAATCGGAGTGCCTGATATAGAATAGGAGTGAGTTTCAAAGTAGGATTTAGAAAAGCACCACGGGGTGGTCAGCAAGGTGAGTTCAGGAAACATGCGGTGGTAAAGTAGGATACGTTTCTGAAAAACATTGCGGGGTGGTGCGCATGTAAGGGTTTCTAACAGGCGATTCTCTAGTAGGAGTGAGAAAAACATCACGTGGTGGTTTGAATCGGGGAGCCTGAATTAGAATAGGCATTGAGTGGCAATGTAAGATGGAGAATAGCAAGACGGGGTGGTTAGCATGAGTAGGTCAAGAAACATGCAGTTTAAATGTCGGTTAGGTTTCTCAAAAACATTGTGGGGTGGTGTGCAATGTAAGTGTTTCTAACAAGCCATTCCCTAGAAAGAGTGAGAAAAACATCACGGGGTGGTGTGAATCGCAAGGCCTGAATTAGAATAGGCATTGAGTGGCAATGTAGGATGGAGAAAACACCACGGGTTATTCAGACTGAGGAGGTTAGGAAACACGAGGTGTAAATTTAGGATAGGTTTCTGACAAACAGCAAGAGGTGGTGCGCATTGTAAGGGTTTCTAACAGGCGATTCACTAGTAGGAGTGAGAAAAACATCATGGGGTTGTGTGAATCGCAGGGCCTGAAGAAGATTAGGCTGTGAGTGGCAATGTAGGATCGAGGAAATCAAGACAAGGCGGTGAGCATGGGGAGATCAGGATACATGAAGTGGCAATGTAGGATAGGTTTCTAAAAAACATGGCGGGGTGGTGCGCATTGTAAGTGTTTCTAACAGGCCATTCACTAGTAGGAGTGAGAAAAACAGAACGGGTTGATGTGAATCGGAGGACCTAAATTGGGAGAGGCAGTGAGTAGCAATGTAGGATGGAGAAAAGCACCACAGGGTGGTCAGCATGGGGAGGTCAGGAAATATCCGGTGGCCATGTAGGATAGGTTTCTGAAAAACGTCTAAGGGTGGTGCGCATTGTAAGGTTTTCTAACAGGCCATTCACCAGTAGGAGTGAGAAAAACATGATGGGGTGGTGTGAATCGGAGGGCCTGAATTTGATTAGGCAGTGAGTGGCAGTGTAGGATCTAGCAAAGCAAGACGGGGCCATGAGCATGTGGAGGTCTGGAAACATGAAGTGGCAATGTAGGATAGGTTTCTGAAAAATATCTCTGGGTGGTGTGCATTGTAAGGTATTCTGACAGGCCATTCACTAGTAGGAGGGAGAAAAACATCACACGGGGTTGAGAATCGGAGGGGCTGAATTAGAATAGGCATTGAGTGGCAATATAGGATGGAGAAAAGCACCACGGGTTATTCAGCATGAGGAGGTTTGGAAACATGCGGTGGCAATGTAGGATAGGTTTCAGAAAAACATCGCGGGGTGGTGCGCATTGTAAGGGTTTCGAAAAGAACATAGACTAGTAGGAGTGAGAAAAAAATCATGGGGTGGTGTGAATTTGAGGGCCTGAATTACGATAGGCAGTGAGTGGCAATGTAGGATGGAGAAGCACAACGGGGTGGTCAGCATCCGGAGGTCAGGAAACATATGGTCGCAATGTCAGATAGGTTTCTGAAAACCATCGCGGTGTGGTGAGCATTGTAAGGGTTTCCAACAGGCCATTCACTAGTAGGAGTGCGAAAAACATCACGGGGTGGTGTGAATTGGAGGGCCTGATATAGAATAGGAGTGAGTTTCAAAGTAGGATTTAGGAAAGCACCACGGGGTGGTCAGCATGGTGAGTTCAGGAAACTTGCGGTGTTAAAGTAGGATACGTTTCTGAAAAACATCGCGGTGTGGTGCGCATTGTAAGAGTTTCTAAAAGGCGATTCACTAGTAGGAGTGAGAAAAACATCACGTGGTGGTGTCAATCGGAGGGCCTGAATTAGATTAGGCATTGAGTGGCAATGTAGGATGGAGAAAACACCACGGGTTATTCAGAATGAGGAGGTTAGGAATCATGCGGTATCAATGTAGGATAGGTTTCTGAAAAACAGCAAGAGGTGGTACGCATTGTAAGGGTTTCTAACAGGCGATTAACTAGTAGGAGTGAGAAAAACATCATGGGGTGGTGTGAATCGCAGGGCCTGAATAAGATTAGGCAGTGAGTGGCAATGTAGGATCGAGCAAATCAAGACAAGGCGGTGAGCATGGGGAAATCAGGATACATGAAGTGGCAATATAGGATAGGTTTCTGAAAAGTATCTCTGGTTGGTGCGCATTGTAAGGGATTCTGACAGGCCATTCACTAGTAGGAGGGAGAAAAACATCAAGGGGTGGTGTGATTCGGAGGGCCTGAATTAGGAGAGGCAGTGAGTGGCAATGTAGAATGGAGAAGCACAATGGGGTGGTCAGCACGGGGAGGTCAGGAAACATGCAGTTTCAATGTAGCATACGTTTGTGAAAAACATAGCGGGGTGGTCACATTGTAAGGGTTTCTAACAGGCCATTCACTAGTAGGATTGAGAAAAACATCATGGGGTGGTGTGAATTGGAGACCCTGAATTAGATTAGGCAGTGAATGGCAATGTAAGATCTAGCAAAGCAAAATGGGGCGGTGAGTATAGGGAGGTCAGGAAACATGAAGTGGCAATGTAGGATAGGTTTATGAAAAACATTGTGGGGTGGTGCGCAATGTAAGGATTTCTAACAGGCCATTCACTAGGAGGAGTGAGAAAAACAGGACGGGGTGGTGTGAATCGGAGGACCTGAATTAGGATAGGCAGTGAGTAGCAATGTAGAATGGAGAAAAGCACCACGGTGTGGTCAGCATGGGGAGGTCAGGAAACATCCAGTGGCCATGTAGGATAGGTTTCTGAAAAACATCTCATGGCGGTGTGCATTGTAAGGGTTTCTAAAAGGCCATTCACTAGTAGGAGCGAGAAAAACATCACGGGGTGGTGTGAATCAGAGGGCCTGAATTAGATTAGGCATTGAGTGGCAATGTAGGATGGAGAAAAGCACCACGGGTTATTCAGCATGAGGAGGTTTGGAAACACGCGGTCGCAATGTAGGATAGGTTTCTGAAAAACATCAAGAAGTGGTGCGTATTGTAAGGGTTTCTAACAGGCCATTCACTAGTAGGAGTGAGAAAAACATCATGGGGTGGTGTGAATCGCAGGGCCTGAATTAGATTAGGCAGTGAGTGGCAATGAAGGATGGAGAAAAGCACCACGGGATGGTCAGCATGGGGAAGTTAGGAAACATTCGGTGGCAATGTCCGATAGGTTTCTGAAAACCATTGCGGTGTGGTGAGCATTGTAAGGGTTTCCAACAGGCCATTCACTAGTAGGAGTGAGAAAAACATCATGGGGTGGTGTGAATCGGAGGGTCTGAATTAGGATAGGTAGTGAGTAGCAATGTAGGATGGAGAAAAGCACCATGGTGTGGTCAGCATGGGGAGGTCAGGAAACATCCAGGGGCCATGTAGGATAGGTTTCTGAAAAACGTCTCATGGTGGTGCGCATTGTATGGGTTTCTAACGGGCCATTCACTAGTAGGAGTGTGAAAAACACCACGGGGTGGTGTGAATCGGAGGGTCTGATATAGGATAGGAGTGAGTGGCAATGTAGGATGGAGAAAAGCACAACGGGGTGGTCAGCATGGTGATTTCAGGAAACATGCAGTGGCATTGTAGGATAGGTTTCTGAAAAACATCGAGGGGTGGTGCGCAATATAAGGGTTTCTAACAGGCCATTCACTATTAGGAGTGAGAAAAACATCACCGGGGATGTGAATCAGAGGACCTGAATTAGGATAGGCAGTGTGTGGCAATGTAGGATGGAGAAAATCACCACAGGGTTGTCAGCATCGGGAGGTCAGGAAAGATGCGGTGTCAATGTAGGATAGGGTTCTTCAAAACATCGCGTGGTGGTGCGCATTGTAAGAGTTTCTAACAGGCCATTCACTAGTACGAGTGAGAAAAACATCACGGGGTGGTGTAAATCAGAGGGCCTGAATTAGATTAGGCAGTAAGTGGCAATGTACGATGGAGAAAAGCACCACTGGTTATTCAGCATGAGGAGGTTTGGAAACATGCGGTGGCAATGTAGGATAGGTTTCTGAAACACATCAAGAAGTGGTGCGCATTGTATGGCTTTCTAACAGGCTATTCAGTAGTAGGTGTGAGAATAACATCACGGGATGGTGTGAATCAGAGGGCCTGAATTACAATAGGCAGTGAGTGACAATGTAGGATACAGAAAATCACCAAGTGTTGGTCAGCATGGGGAGGTTAGCAAACATGCGGTGGCAATGTTTCATTAGTTTCTGAAAAACATAGCGGGCTGGTGCGCATTGTAAAGGTTTCTAACAGGCCATTCACTAGTAGGAGTGAGAAAAACATCACGGGTGGTGTGAATCGGAGGGCCAGAATCAGGATAGGCAGTTTGTCACAATGGAGGATGGAGAAAAGCACCACGGGGTGGTCAGCATGGGGAGGCCAGGAAACATGCGGTTGCAGTGTAGGATAGGTTTCTGAAAAACATCGCGGGGTGGTGCGCATTGTAAGGTTTCTAACAGGCCATTAACTATTAGGAGTGAGAAAAACCCCATGGGGTGGTGTGAATTGGAGGGCATGAATTAGATATGGCAGTGAGTGGCTATGTAGGATCTAGCAAAGCAAGATGGGGCGGTGAGCATGGGGAGGTCAGGAAACATGAAGTGGCAATGTAGGATAGGTTTCTGAAAAACATGGTGGGGTGGTGCACATTGTAAGGGTTTCTAACAGGCCGTTCAGTAGTAGGAGGGAGAAAAACAGAATGGGGTGGTGTGAATCGGAGGACCTGAATTACGATAGGCAGTGAGTGGCATTGTACGATGGAGAAAAGCACCACGGGCTGGTCAGCATGGTGAGTTCAGGAAACATCCGGTGGCAAGGTAGGATAGGTTTCTGAAAAACATCTCAAGGTGGTGCGCATTGTAAGGGTTTCTAAGAGGCCATTCACTAGTAGGAGTGAGAAAAACATCACAGGGTGGTGTGAATCGGAGTGCCTGATATAGAATAGGAGAGAGTTTCAAAGTAGGATTTAGAAAAGCACCATGGGGTGGTCAGCAAGGTGTGTTCAGGAAACATGTGGTGGTAAAGTAGGATACGTTTCTGAAAAACATTGCGGGGTGGTGCGCATGTAAGGGTTTCTAACAGGCGATTCTCTAGTAGGAGTGAGAAAAACATCACGTGGTGGTTTGAATCGGGGAGCCTGAATTAGAATAGGCATTGAGTGGCAATGTAAGATGGAGAAAAGCAAGACGGGGTGGTTAGCATGGGGAGGTCAGGAAACATGCAATTTAAATGTAGGATAGGTTTCTGAAAAACATTGCAGGGTGGTGTGCATTGTAAGTGTTTCTAACAGGCCATTCCCTAGAAAGAGTTAGAAAAACATCACGGGTTGGTGTGAATCTCAGGGCCTGAATTAGAATAGGCATTGAGTGGCAATGTAGAATGGAGAAAACACCACGGGTTATTCAGAATGAGGAGGTTAGGAAACATGCGGTGTCAATGTAGGATAGGTTTGTGAAAAACAGCAAGAGGTGGTACGCATTGTAAGGGTTTCTAACAGGCGATTAACTAGTAGGAGTGAGAAAAACATCATGGGGTGGTGTGAATCGCAGGGCCGGAATAAGATTAGGCAGTGAGTGGCAATGTAGGATCGAGCAAATCAAGACAAGGCGGTGAGCATGGGGAAATCAGGATACATGAAGTGGCAATGTAGGATAGGTTTCTGAAAAATATCTCTGGGTGGTGCGCATTGTAAGGGATTCTGACAGGCCATTCACTATTAGGAGGGAGAAAATCATCAAGGGGTGGTGTGATTCGGAGGGCCTGAATTAGGAGAGGCACTGAGTGGCAATGTAGGATGGAGAAGCACAACGGGGTGGGCAGCACGGGGAGGTCAGGAAACATGCAGTTTCAATGTAGCATACGTTTGTGAAAAACAGCGGGGTGGTCACATTGTAAGGGTTTCTAACAGGCCAGTCACTAGTAGGATTGAGAAAAACATCATGGGGTGGTGTGAATTGGAGGCCCTGAATTAGATTAGGCAGTGAATGGCCATGTAAGATCTAGCAAAGCAAAATGGGGCGGTGAGTATAGGGAGGTCAGGAAACATGAAGTGGCAATGTAGGATAGGTTTCTGAAAAACATTGTGGGGTGGTGCGCATTGTAAGGGTTTCTAACAGGCCATTCACTAGTAGGAGTGCGAAAAACATCATGGGGTGGTGTGAATCGCAGGTCCTGAATTAGATTAGGCATTGAGTGGCAATGAAGGATGGAGAAAAGCACCACCGGGTGTTCAGCATGGGGAGGTCAGAAAACATGCGGTGGCAATGTAGGATAGGTTTCAGAAAAACATCGCGGGGTGGTGCGCATTGTAAGGGTTTCGAACAGAACATTCACTAGTAGGAGTGAGAAAAACATGATGGGGTGGTTTGAAGCGCAGGGCCTGAATTAGATTAGGCAGTGAGTGGCAATGAAGGATGGAGAAAAGCACCACGGGATGGTCAGCATGGGGAAGTTAGGAAACATACGGTGGCAATGTCGGATAGGTTTCTGAAAATCATTGCGGTGTGGTGAGCATTGTAAGGGTTTCCAACAGGCCATTCACTAGTAGGAGTGAGAAAAACATCATGGGGTGGTGTGAATCGGAGGGTCTGAATTAGGACAGGTAGTGAGTAGCAATGTAGGATGGAGAAAAGCACCACGGTGTGGTCAGCATGGGGAGGTCAGGAAACATCCAGGGGCCATGTAGGATAGGTTTCTGAAAAACGTCTCATGGTGGTGCGCATTGTACGGGTTTCTAACGGGCCATTCACTAGTAGGAGTGAGAAAAACACCACGGGGTGGTGTGTATCAAGTGGCCTGTATTAGGATAGGCGGTGAGTATCAATGTAGGATCTAGCAAAGCAAGACGGGGCGGTGATCATAGGGAGGTCATGAAACATGAAGTGGCAATGTAGGATAGGTTTCTGAAAAACATGGCGGCGTGGTGCGCATTGTAAGATTTTCTAAAAGGCAATTAACTAGTATGAGTGAGAAAAACATCACGGGTTGTGTGAAACGAAGGACCTGAATGAGGATAGGCAGTGAGTGGCAATGTAGGATGGAGAAAAGCACCACGGGGTGCTCAGCATGGGGAGTTCAGGAAACATGCGGTGGCCATGTAGGATACGTTTCTGAAAAACATCTCAGGGTCGTGCACATTGTAAGGGTTTAATAGGCCATTCACTAGTAGGAGTGAGAAGAACATCACGGGGTGATGTGAATCGGAGCGCCTTATATAGGATAGGAGTGAGTGGCAATGTACGATGAAGAAAAGCACCACGGGGTGGTCAGCATGGTGAGTTCAGGAAACATGCGGTGGTAAAGTAGGATACGTTTCTGAAAAATATCGCATAGTGGTGCGCATTGTAAGGGTTTCTAACAGGCGTTTCACTAGTAGGAGTGAGAAAAACATCACGGGTGGTGTGAATAGGAGGGCATGAATTAGAATAGGCATTGAGTGGCAATGTAGGTTGGAGAAAAGCAAAACAGATTGGTTAGCATGGGGAGGTCAGGAAACATGCAGTTTCAATGTAGAATAGGTTTCGGAAAAACATTGCGGGGAGGTGTGCACTGTCAGGGTTTCTAACATGCCATTCACTACTAGGGGTGAGAAAAACATCACGGGGTGGTGTGAATCGGAGGGCCTGAATTAGATTAGGCCATGAGTGGCAATGAAGGATCTAGCAAACAAGACGGGGTGGTGAGCATGGGGTGTTGAGGAAACATGAAGTGGCAATGTAGGATAGATTTCTGAAAAACATCGCGGGGTGGTGCGCATTTTAAGGGTTTCTAACAGGCCATTCACTAGTAGCAGTGAGACAATCATCACGGAGTGATGTGAATATGAAGGCCTGACTTAGGATAGGCAGTGAGTGGCAATGTAGGATGGAGAAAAGCACCATGGGATGGTCAGCATGGGGAGGTCAGGAAACATGAGGGGGCAATGTAGTATAGGTTTCAGAACAACATCACGGGGTGGTGCGCATTGTAAGGGTTTCTAACCGGCCATTCCCTAGGAGGAGTGATAAAAATATCACGGGGTTGTGTGAATCAGGGAGCCTGAATTACGATATGCAGTGAGTGGCAATGTAGGAAGGAGAAAAGCACCACGGGATGTTCAGTCTGGGGAGGTCAGGAAACATGCGGTGGCAATGTAGCATACGTTTGTCAAAAACATAGCGGCATGGTCAAATTGTAAGGGTTTCTAACAGGCCATTCACTAGTAGGAGTGAGAAAAACATCACAGGGAGATGTGAATCGGAGAGCCTGAATTAGAATAGGCAGTCAGTGGCAATGTAGAATGGAGAAAAGCACCACGGGCTGGTCAGCATGGGGAGGTCATGAAATATGCGGGGGCAATGTAGGGTAGGTTTCTGAAAAACATCGCGGGGTGGTGCGCATTGTAAGGGTTTCTAACAGGCCATTCACTAGTAGGCGTGAGAAAAACATCACGGGGTCGTGTGAATCGGAGGGCCTGAATTACGATAGGCAGTGAGTGGGAATGTAGGATGGGGAATAGCACCACGAGGTTGTTAGCATGGGGAGGTCAGGAAACATGCAGTGGCAATGTAGGATACGTTTCGAAAAACATCGAGCGGTGGTGCTTATTTTAAGGGTTTGTAACAGGCCATTCACTAGTAGGAGTGAGAAAAACATCACGGGGTGGTGTGAATCCGTGTACCTGAATTAGGATAGGCAGTGAGTAGCAATGTAGGATGGAGAAAAGCACCACGGGATGGTCAGCATGGGGAGGTCAGGAACATACGGTCGCAATGTCGGATAGGTTTGTGAAAACCATCGCGGTGTGGTGAGCATTGTAAGGGTTTCCAACAGGCCATTCACTAGTAGGAGTGAGAAAAACATGATGGGGTGGTTTGAATCGCAGGGCCTGAATTAGATTAGGCAGTGAGTGGCAATGAAGGATGGAGAAAAGCACCACGGGATGGTCAGCATGGGGAAGTTAGGAAACATTCGGTGGCAATGTCGGATAGGTTTCTGAAAATCATTGCGGTGTCGTGAGCATTGTAAGGGTTTCCAACAGGCCATTCACTAGTAGGAGTGAGAAAAACATCATGGGGTGGTGTGAATCGGAGGGTCTGAATTAGGATAGGTAGTGAGTAGCAATGTAGGATGGAGAAAAGCACCACGGTGTGTTCAGCATGGGGAGGTCAGGAAACATCCAGGGGCCATGTAGGATAGGTTTCTGAAAAACGTCTCATGGTGGTGCGCATTGTACGGGTTTCTAACGGGCCATTCACTAGTAGGAGTGAGAAAAACACCACGGGGTGGTGTGTATCGAGTGGCCTGTATTAGGATAGGCGTTGAGTATCAATGTAGGATCTAGCAAAGCAAGACGGGGCGGTGATCATGGGGAGGTCATGAAACATGAAGTGGCAATGTAGGATAGGTTTCTGAAAAACATGACGGCGTTGTGCGCATTGTAAGATTTTCTAAAAGGCAATTAACTAGTATGAGTGAGAAAAACATCACGGGTTGTGTGAAACGAAGGACCTGAATGAGGATAGGCAGTGAGTGGCAATGTAGGATGGAGAAAAGCACCACGGGGTGCTCAGCATGGGGAGTTCAGGAAACATGCGGTGGCCATGTAGGATACGTTTCTGAAAAACATCTCAGGGTCGTGCACATTGTAAGGGTTTAATAGGCCATTCACTAGTAAGAGTGAGAAGAACATCACGGGGTGATGTGAATCGGAGGGCCTTATATAGGATAGGAGTGAGTGGCAATGTAGGATGGAGAAAAGCACCACGGGGTGGTCAGCATGGTGAGTTCAGGAAACATGCGGTGGTAAAGTAGGATACGTTTCTGAAAAAAATCGCATAGTGGTGCGCATTGTAAGGGTTTCTAACAGGCGTTTCACTAGTAGGAGTGAGAAAAACATCACGGGTGGTGTGAATAGGAGGGCATGAATTAGAATAGGCATTGAGTGGCAATGTAGATTGGAGAAAAGCAAAACAGATTGGTTAGCATGGGGAGGTCAGGAAACATGCAGTTTCAATGTAGAATAGGTTTCGGAAAAACATTGCGGGGAGGTGTGCACTGTAAGGGTTTCTAACAGGCCATTCACTACTAGGGGTGAGAAAAACATCACGGGGTGGTGTGAATCAGACGGCCTGAATTAGATTAGGCCGTGAGTGGCAATGAAGGATCTAGCAAACAAGACGGGTTGTGAGCATGGGGAGTTGAGGAAACATGAAGTGGCAATGTAGGATAGATTTCTGAAAAACATCGCGGGGTGGTGCGAATTTTAAGGGTTTCTAACAGGCCATTCACTAGTAGCAGTGAGACAATCATCACGGAGTGATGTGAATATGAAGGCCTGACTTAGGATAGGCAGTGAGTGGCAATGTAGGATGGAGAAAAGCACCACGGGATGGTCAGCATGGGGAGGTCAGGAAACATGAGGGGGCAATGTAGTATAGGTTTCAGAACAACATCACGGGGTGGTGCGCATTGTAAGGGTTTCTAACCGGCCATTCCCTAGGAGGAGTGATAAAAATATCACGGGGTTGTGTGAATCAGAGAGCCTGAATTAAGATACGCAGTGAGTGGCAATGTAGGAAGGAGAAAAGCACCACGGGATGTTCAGTCTGGGGAGGTCAGGAAACATGCGGTGGCAATGTAGCATACGTTTGTCAAAAACATAGCAGCATGGTCAAATTGTAAGGGTTTCTAACAGGCCATTCACTAGTAGGAGTGAAAAAAACATCACGGGGAGATGTGAATCGGAGAGCCTGAATTAGAATAGGCAGTCAGTGGCAATGTAGAATGGAGAAAAGCACCACGGGCTGGTCAGCATGGGGAGGTCATGAAATATGCGGTGGCAATGTAGGATAGGTTTCTGAAAAACATCGCGGGGTGGTGCGCATTGTAAGGGTTTCTAACAGGCCATTCACTAGTAGGCGTGAGAAAAACATCACGGGGTCGTGTGAATCGGAGGGCCTGAATTACGATAGGCAGTGAGTGGGAATGTAGGATGGGGAATAGCACCACGAGGTTGTTAGCATGGGGAGGTCAGGAAACATGCATTGGCAATGTAGGATACGTTTCGAAAAACATCGAGCGGTGGTGCTTATTTTAAGGGTTTGTAACAGGCCATTCACTAGTAGGAGTGAGAAAAACATCACGGGGTGGTGTGAATCCGTGTACCTGAATTAGGATAGGCAGTGAGTAGCAATGTAGGATGGAGAAAAGCACCACGGGATGGTCAGCATGGGGATGTCAGGAAACATCCTGTTGCCACGTAGGATATGTCTCTGAAAAACATCTCAAGGTGTTGCGCATTGTAAGGGTTTCTAAGAGGCCATTCACTAGTAGGAGTGAGAAAAACATCACGGGGTGGTGTGACTCGGAGTGCCTGATTTAGGATAGGAGTGAGTGGCAAAGTAGGATTTAGAAAAGCACCACGGGGTGCTCAGCATGGTGAGTTCAGGAAACATGCGGTGGTAAAGTAGGATACGTTTCTGAAAAACATCGCGGGGTGGTGCGCATTGTAGGGTTTGTAACAGGCGATTCACTAGTAGGAGTGAGAAAAACATCACGTGGTGCTGTGAATCGGAGGGCATGAATTAGAATAGGCATTGAGTGGCAATGTAAGATGGAGAAAAGCAAGACGGAGTGGTTAGCATGGGGAGTTCAGGAAACATGCAGTTTAAATGTAGGATATGTTTCTGAAAAACATTGCGGGGTGGTGTGCATTGTAAGTGTTTCTAAGAGGCCATTCACTAGAAAGAGTGAGAAAAACATCACGGGGTGGTGTGAATCGGAGGGCCTGAATTAGAATAGGCAAGGAGTTGCAATATAGGATGGAGAAAAGCAAGACGGGGTGGTCAGCATTGGGAGGACAGGAAATATGCAGTGGAAATGTATGATAGATTTCAGAAAAGCATCGCGGGGTGGTGTGCATTGTAAGGGTTTCTAACAGGCCATTCACCAGTAGCAGTAAGAAAAACATCATGGTGTGGTGTGAATCGGAGGGCCTGAATTAGGATAGGCAGTCAGTAGGAATGTAGGTTGGAGAAAAGCAAGACGGGGTGGTTAGCATGGGGAGGTCAGGAAACCTGCAGTTTCAATGTAGGATTGCTTTCTGAAAAAGATTGCGGTGTGGTGTGCATTATAAGGGTTTCTAACAGGCCATTCACTAGTAGGAGTGAGAAAAACATCACGGGGTGGTGTGAATCAGAGGGCCTGAATTACAATACGCAGTGAGTGACAATGTAGGATACAGAAAATCACCATGGGTTGGTCAGTATGGGGAGGTTAGGAAACGTGCGGTGGCAATGTTTCATAGGTTTCTGAAAAACATAGTGGACTGGTGCGCATTGTAAAGTTTTCTAACAGGCCATTCACTAGTAGGAGTGAGAAAAACATCACCGGGTGGTGTGAATCGGGGGGCCTGTATTAGGCTAGGCAGTGAGTGGCAATGTAGAATGGAGAAAAGTACCACGTGGTGGTCAGCATGGGGAGGTCAGGAAACATGCAGTGGCATTGTAGGATAGGTTTCTGAAAAACATCGGGCTGTGGTGCGCATTATAAGGGTTTCTAACAGGCCATTCACTATTAGGAGTGAGAACAATATCATGGGGTGGTGTGAATTGGAGGGCCTGAATTAGATATGGTAGTGGGTGGCAATGTAGGATCTAGCAAAGCAAGACGGGGCGGTGAGCATGGGGAGGTCAGGAAACATGAAGTGGCAATGTTGGATAGGTTTCTGAAAAACATGGTGGGGTGGTGCACATTGTAATAGTTTCTAACACCCATTCACTGGTAGGAGTGAGAAAAACATCATGAGTGGTGTGAATCGGAGGGCCTGAATTAGAATAGGCATTGAGTGGCAATGTAGGATGGAGAAAAGCACCATGGGATGGTCAGCATGTGCAGGTCAGTAAACACGCGGTGGCAATGTAGGATAGGTTTCTTAAAAACATCAAGAGTTGGTTCGCGTTGTAAGGGTTTCTAACAGGCCATTCACTAGTAGCAGTGAGACAGTCATCACGGAGTGAGGTGAATGTGAAGGCCTGAATTAGGTTAGGCATTGAATGGCTATGTAGGATGGAGAAAAGCACCATGGGATGGTCAGCATGGGGAGGTCAGGAAACATACGGTGGCAATGTCAGATAGGTTTCAGGAAAACATCGAGGGGTGGTGCGCATTGTAAGGGTTTCTAACAGGCCATGCACTAGTAGGAGTGATAAAATCATCACAGGGTGGTGTGAATCAGAGGGCCTGAATTACCATAGGCAGTGAGTGGCAATATAGGATGGAGAAAGGCACCACGGGACGGTCAGAATGGGGAGATCAGGAAACATGAAGTGGAAATGTAGGATAGGTTTCTGAAAACCATCGCGGTGTGGTGCGCATTGTAAGGGTTTCTAACAGGCCATTCACTAGTAGGAGTGAGAAAAACATCATGGGGTTGTGTGAATCGGAGGGCCTGAATTTGATTAGGCAGTGAGTGGCAGTGTAGGATCTAGCAAAGCAAGATGGGGCGGTTAGCATGGGGAGGTCAGCAAACATGAAGTGGCAATGTACGATAGGTTTCTTCAAAACATCGCGTGGTGGTGCGCATTGTAAGAGTTTCTAACATTCCATTCACTAGTAGGAGTGAGAAAAACATCACGGGATGGTGTGAATCGGAGGACATGAATTAGGATAGGCAGTGTGTGGCAATTTAGCATGGAGAAAATCACCACGGGGTAGTCAGAATCGGGAGGTCAGGAAACATGCCGTGGCGTTGTAAGATAGGATTCTGAAAAACATCTCTGGGTGGGCTCATTGTAAGGGTTTCTAACACGCCATTCACTAGTAGGAGTGAGAAAAACATCACGGTGTGGTGTGAATTGGAGGGCCTGAATTACAATAGGCAGTGAGTGACAATGTAAGATACAGAAAATCACCATGGGTTGGTCAGCATGGGGAGGTTAGGAAACATGCGGTGGCAATGTTTCATAGGTTTCTGAAAAACATAGCAGGCTGGTGCGCATTGTAAAGTTTTCTAACAGGCCATTCACTAGTAGGAGTGAGAAAAACATCACGGGGTGGTGTGAATCGGAGGGCCAGAATCAGGATAGGCAGTGAGTGGCAATGGAGGATGGAGAAAAGCACCACGGGGTGGTCAGCATGGGGAGGTGAGGAAACATGCGGTGGCAGTGTAGGATAGTTTTCTGAAAAACATCGCGGGGTGGTGCACATCGTAAGGTTTCTAACAGGCCATTCACTATTAGGAGTGAGAAAAACATCATGGGGTGGTGTGAATTGGAGTGCATGAATTAGATATGGCAGTGAGTGGCAATGTAGGATCTAGCAAAGCCAGACGGGGCGCTGAGCATAGGGAGGTCAGGAAACATGAAGTGGCAATTAGGATAGGTTTCTGAAAAACATGGTGGGGTGGTGCACATTGTAAGGGTTTCTAACAGGCCATTCACTAGTAGGAGTGTGAAAAACAGAATGGGGTGGTGTGAATCAGAGGACCTGTATTACGATTGGCAGTGAGTGGAATTTTTCGATGGAGTAAGGGTTTCTAAGAGGCCATTCACTAATAGGAGTGAGAAAAAGATCACGCAGTGGTGTGAATGGGAGGGCCTGATATAGCAAAGGAGTGAATGGCAATGTAGGATGGAGAAAAGCACCACGGGGTGGTCAGCATGGGGAGTTCAGGAAACATGCGGTGGTAAAGTAGGATATGTTTCTGAAAAACATCGCGGGGTGGTGCGCATTGTAAGGGTTTCTAACAGGCGAATCACTAGTAGGCGTGAGAAAAACATCACATCACATGGTGGTGTGAATCAGAGGGCCTGAATTAGAATAGGCATTGAGTGGCAATGTATGATGGAGAAATGTGAGACGGCCGGTTAGCATGGGGAGTTCAGGAAACATGCAGTTTCAATGTAGGATAGGTTTCTGAAAAACATTGCGGTGTGGTGGGCATTGTAAGTGTTTGTAACAGGCCATTCACTAGTAGGAGTGAGAAAAACATCACGGGGTGGTGTGAATCCGTACCTGAATTAGGATAGGCAGTGAGTAGCAATGTAGGATGGAGAAAAGCACCACCGGGTGTTCAGCATGGGGAGGTCAGAAAACATGCGGTGGCAATGTAGGATAGGTTTCAGAAAAACATCGCGGGGTGGTGCGCATTGTAAGGGTTTCGAACAGAACATTCACTAGTAGGAGTGAGAAAAACATCATGGGGTGGTGTGAATCTGAGGGCCTGAAATAGGATAGGCAGTGAGTGGCAATGTAGGATGGAGAAGCATAACGGGGTGGTCAGCATGGGGAGGTCAGGAAACATACGGTCGCAATGTCGGATAGGTTTGTGAAAACCATCGCGGTGTGGTGAGCATTGTAAGTGTTTCCAACAGGCCATTCACTAGTAGGAGTGAGAAAAACATGATGGGGTGGTTTGAATCGCAGGGCCTGAATTAGATTAGGCAGTGAGTGGCAATGAAGGATGGAGAAAAGCACCACGGGATGGTCAGCATGGGGAAGTTAGGAAACATACGGTGGCAATGTCGGATAGGTTTCTGAAAATCATTGGGGTGTCGTGAGCATTGTAAGGATTTCCAACAGGCCATTCACTAGTAGGAGTGAGAAAAACATCATGGGGTGGTGTGAATCGGAGGGTCTGAATTAGGATAGGTAGTGAGTAGCAATGTAGGATGGAGAAAAGCACCACGGTGTGGTCAGCATGGGGAGTTCAGGAATCATGCGGTGGTAAAGTAGGATACTTTTCTGAAAAACATCGCGGGGTGGTGCGCATTGTAGGGTTTTTAACAGGCGATTCACTAGTAGGAGTGAGAAAAACATCACGTGGTGCTGTGAATCGGAGGGCATGAATTAGAATAGGCATTGAGTGGCAATGTAAGATGGAGAAAAGCAAGACGGAGTGGTTAGCATGGGGAGTTCAGGAAACATGCAGTTTAAATGTAGGATAGGTTTCTGAAAAACATTGCGGGGTGGTGTGCATTGTAAGTGTTTCTAAGAGGCCATTCACTAGAAAGAGTGAGAAAAACATCACGGGGTGGTGTGAA
Source organism: Cavia porcellus (assembly GCF_034190915.1). Classification (NCBI taxonomy): domain Eukaryota; kingdom Metazoa; phylum Chordata; class Mammalia; order Rodentia; family Caviidae; genus Cavia; species Cavia porcellus. The sequence continues at coordinate 10,095,404 of NW_026947518.1, forward strand.
TCGGAGGGCCTGAATTAGAATAGGCAAGGAGTTGCAATATAGGATGGAGAAAAGCAAGACGGGGTGGTCAGCATTGGGAGGACAGGAAATATGCAGTGGAAATGTATGATAGATTTCAGAAAAGCATCGCGGGGTGGTGTGCATTGTAAGGGTTTCTAACAGGCCATTCACCAGTAGCAGTAAGAAAAACATCACGGTGTGGTGTGAATCGGAGGGCCTGAGTTAGGATAGGCAGTCAGTAGCAATGTAGGTTGGAGAAAAGCAAGACGGGGTGGTTAGCATTGGGAGGTCAGGAAACCTGCAGTTTCAATGTAGGATTGGTTTCTGAAAAAGATTGCGGTGTGGTGTGCATTATAAGGGTTTCTAACAGGCCATTCACTAGTAGGAGTGAGAAAAACATCACGGGGTGGTGTGAATCAGAGGGCCTGAATTACAATAGGCAGTGAGTGACAATGTAGGATACAGAAAATCACCATGGGTTGGTCAGTATGGGGAGGTTAGGAAACGTGCGGTGGCAATGTTTCATAGGTTTCTGAAAAACATAGTGGGCTGGTGCGCATTGTAAAGTTTTCTAACAGGCCATTCACTAGTAGGAGTGAGAAAAACATCACCGGGTGGTGTGAATCGGGGGGCCTGTATTAGGCTAGGCAGTGAGTGGCAATGTAGAATGGAGAAAAGTACCACGTGGTGGTCAGCATGGGGAGATCAGGAAACATGCAGTGGCATTGTAGGATAGGTTTCTGAAAAACATCGGGCTGTGGTGCGCATTATAAGGGTTTCTAACAGGCCATTCACTATTAGGAGTGAGAACAATATCATGGGGTGGTGTGAATTGGAGGGCCTGAATTAGATATGGTAGTGAGTGGCAATGTAGGATCTAGCAAAGCAAGACGGGACGGTGAGCATGGGGAGGTCAGGAAACATGAAGTGGCAATGTTGGATAGGTTTCTGAAAAACATGGTGGGGTGGTGCACATTGTAATAGTTTCTAACACCCATTCACTGGTAGGAGTGAGAAAAACATCACGGGTGGTGTGAATCGGAGGGCCTGAATTAGAATAGGCATTGAGTGGCAATGTAGGATGGAGAAAATCAAGACGAGGTGGTTAGCATGGGGAGGTCAGGCAACATGCAGTGGCAATGTAGCATAGGTTCGTGAAAAACATAGAGGGGTGGTGCATATTGTAAGGGTTTCTAACAGGCAATTCACTAGAAGGAGTGAGAAAAACTTCACGGGTTGGTGTGAATCGGAGGGCCTGAATTACCATAGGCATTGAGTGGCAATGTAGGATGGAGAAAAGCACCATGGGATGGTCAGCATGTCCAGGTCAGGAAACACGCGGTGGCAATGTAGGATAGGTTTCTTAAAAACATCAAGAGTTGGTGCGCGTTGTAAGGGTTTCTAACAGGCCATTCACTAGTAGCAGTGAGACAGTCATCACGGAGTGAGGTGAATGTGAAGGCCTGAATTAGGTTAGGCACTGAATGGCTATGTAGGATGGAGAAAAGCACCACGGGATGGTCAGCATGGGGAGGTCAGGAAACATACCGTGGCAATGTCGGATAGGTTTCAGGAAAACATCGCGGGGTGGTGCGCATTGTAAGGGTTTCTAACAGGCCATGCACTAGTAGGAGTAATAAAATCATCACGGGGTGGTGTGAATCAGAGGGCCTGAATTACCATAGGCAGTGAGTGGCAATGTAGGATGCAGAAAGGCACCACGGGACGGTCAGCATGGGGAGATCAGGAAACATGAAGTGGAAATGTAGGATAGGTTTCTGAAAACCATCGCGGTGTGGTGCGCATTGTAAGGGTTTCTAACAGGCCATTCACTAGTAGGAGTGAGAAAAACATCATGGGGTGGTGTGAATCGGAGGGCCTGAATTTGATTAGGCAGTGAGTGGCAGTGTAGGATCTAGCAAAGCAAGACGGGGCGGTGAGCATGGGGAGGTCAGGAAACATGAAGTGGCAATGTAGGATAGGTTTCTTCAAAACATCGCGTGGTGGTGCGCATTGTAAGAGTTTCTAACAGGCCATTCACTAGTAGGAGTGAGAAAAACATCACGGGATGGTGTGAATCGGAGGACATGAATTAGGATAGGCAGTGTGTGGCAATGTGGCAAGGAGAAAATCACCACGGGGTAGTCAGAATCGGGAGGTGAGGAAACATGCCGTGGCATTGTAAGATAGGATTCTGAAAAACATCTCTGGGAGGGGCTCATTGTAAGGGTTTCTAACACGCCATTCACTAGTAGGAGTGAGAAAAACATCACGGTGTTGTGTGAATTGGAGGGCCTGAATTATAATAGGCAGTGAGTGACAATGTAAGATACAGAAAATCACCATGGGTTGGTCAGCATGGGGAGGTTAGGAAACATGCGGTGGCAATGTTTCATAGGTTTCTGAAAAACATAGCAGGCTGGTGCGCATTGTAAAGTTTTCTAACATGCCATTCACTAGTAGGAGTGAGAAAAACATCACGGGGTGGGGTGAATCGGAGGGCCAGAATCAGGATAGGCAGTGAGTGGCAATGGAGGATGGAGAAAAGCACCACGGGGAGGTGAGGAAACATGCGGTGGCAGTGTAGGATAGTTTTCTGAAAAACATCGCGGGGTGGGGCGCATTGTAAGTTTTCTAACAGGCCATTCACAATTAGGAGTGAGAAAAACATCATGGGGTGGTGTGAATTGGAGTGCATGAATTAGATATGGCAGTGAGTGGCAATGTAGGATCTAGGAAAGCAAGACCGGGCGCTGAGCATAGGGAAGTCAGGAAACATGAAGTGGCAATGTAGGATAGGTTTCTGAAAAACATGGTGGGGTGGTGCACATTGTAAGTGTTTCTAACACCAATTCACTAGTATGAGTGAGAAAAGCATCACGGGGTGGTGTGAATCGGAGGGCCTGAATTAGAATAGGCATTGAATGGCAATGTAGGATGGAGAAAATCAAGACGGGGTGGTTAGCATGGGGAGGTCAGGCAACATGCAGTGGCAATGTAGCATAGGTTTGTGAAAATCATAGCGGGGTGGTGCATATTGTAAGGGTTTCTAACAGGCCATTCACTACTAGGAGTGAGAAAAACTTCACGGGGTGGTGTGAATCGGAGGGCCTGAATGACAATAGGCATTGAGTGGCAATGTAGGATGTAGAAAACACCATGGGATGGTCAGCATGGGCAGGTCAGGAAACATGCGGTGGCAATGTAGGATAGGTTTCTGAAAAACATCAAGAGGTGGTGCGCGTTGTAAGTGTTTCTAACAGGCCATTCACTAGTAGCAGTGAGACAGTCATCACGGAGTGAGGTGAATATGAAGGCCTGAGTTAGGTTAGTCAGTGAATGGCTATGTAGGATGGAGAAAAGCACCACGGGATGGTGAGCATGGGGAGGTCAGGAAACATGCGGTGGCAATGTAGGATAGGTTTCAGGAAAACATCGCGGGGTGGTGCGCATTGTAGGGGTTTCTAACAGGCCATGCACTAGTGGTACTGATAAAAACATCAAGGGGTGGTGTGAATCAGAGGGCCTGAATTAAGATAGGCAGTGAGTGGCAATGTAGGATGGAGAAAGGCACCACGGGATGGTCATCATGGGGAGGTCAGGAAACATGAAGTGGTAATGTAGGATAGGTTTCTGAAAACCATCATGGTGTGGTGCGCATTGTAAGGGTTTCTAACAGGCCATTCACTAGTAGGAGTGAGAAAAACATCATGGGGTGGTGTGAATCGGAGGGCCTGAATTTGATTAGGCAGTGAGTGGCAGTTTAGGATCTAGCAAAGCAAGACAGGGCGGTGAACATGGGGAGGTCAGGAAACATGAAGTGGCAATGTAGGATACGTTTCTTCAAAACATCGCGTGGTGGTGCGCATTGTAAGAGTTTCTAACAGGCCATTCACTAGTAGGAGTGAGAAAATCATCACGGGATGGTGTGAATCGGAGGACCTGAATTAGGATAGGCAGTGTGTGGCAATGTAGGATGGAGAAAATCTCCACGGAGTAGTCAGATTCGGGAGGTCAGGAAACATGCCGTGGCATTGTAGGATAGGATTCTGAAAAACATCTCAGGGTGGTGCTCATTGTAAGTGTTTCTAACAGGCCATTCACTAGTAGGAGTGAGAAAAACATCACGGTTTTGGTGTGAATCGGAGGGCCTGAATTACAATAGGCAGTGTGTGACAATTTAGGATACAGAAAATCACCACGGGTTGGTCAGCATTGGGAGTTTAGGAAACATGTGGTGGCAATGTTTCATAGGTTTCTGAAAAACATCGCGGGGTGGTGCGCATTGTAAGGTTTCTAACAGGCCATTAACTAGTAGGAGTGAGAAAAATATCATGGGGTGGTGTGAATTGGAGGGCATGAATTAGATATGGCAGTGAGTGGCTATGTAGGATCTAGCAAAGCAAGATGGGGCGGTGAGCATGGGGAGGTCAGGAAACATGAAGTGGCAATGTAGGATAGGTTTCTGAAAAACATGGTGGGGTGGTGCACATTGTAAGGGTTTCTAACAGGCCGTTCAGTAGTAGGAGGGAGAAAAACAGAATGGGGTGGTGTGAATCGGAGGACCTGAATTACGATAGGCAGTGAGTGGCATTGTACGATGGAGAAAAGCACCACGGGCTGGTCAGCATGGTGAGTTCAGGAAACATCCGGTGGCAAGGTAGGATAGGTTTCTGAAAAACATCTCAAGGTGGTGCGCATTGTAAGGGTTTCTAAGAGGCCATTCACTAGTAGGAGTGAGAAAAACATCACAGGGTGGTGTGAATCGGAGTGCCTGATATAGAATAGGAGAGAGTTTCAAAGTAGGATTTAGAAAAGCACCATGGGGTGGTCAGCAAGGTGAGTTCAGGAAACATGTGGTGGTAAAGTAGGATACGTTTCTGAAAAACATTGCGGGGTGGTGCGCATGTAAGGGTTTCTAACAGGCGATTCTCTAGTAGGAGTGAGAAAAACATCACGTGGTGGTTTGAATCGGGGAGCCTGAATTAGAATAGGCATTGAGTGGCAATGTAAGATGGAGAATAGCAAGACGGGGTGGTTAGCATGGGGAGGTCAGGAAACATGCAGTTTAAATGTAGGATAGGTTTCTGAAAAACATGGCGGGGTGGTGCGCATTGTAAGTGTTTCTAACAGGCATTCTCTAGTAGGAGTGAGAAAAACAGAACAGGTTGATGTGAATCGGAGGACCTGAATTGGGAGAGGCAGTGAGTAGCAATGTAGGATGGAGAAAAGCACCACAGGGTGGTCAGCATGGGGAGGTCAGGAAATATCCGGTGGCCATGTAGGATAGGTTTCTGAATAACATCTAAGGGTGGTGCGCATTGTAAGGGATTCTGACAGGCCATTCACTAGTAGGAGGGAGAAAAACATCCCGCGGTGTTGAGAATTGGAGGGCCTGAATTAGAATAGGCATTGAGTGGCAATGTAGGATGGAGAAAAGCACCACGGGTTATTCAGCATGAGGAGGTCAGGAAACATGCGGTGGCAATGTATGATAGGTTTCAGAAAAACATCGCGGGGTGGTTCGCATTGTAAGGTTTTCAAACAGAACATTCCCTAGTAGGAGTGAGAAAAACATCATGGGGTGGTGAGAATTGGAGTGCATGAATTAGATATGGCAGTGAGTGGCAATGTAGGATCTAGCAAAGCCAGACGGGGCGCTGAGCATAGGGAGGTCAGGAAACATGAAGTGGCAATTAGGATAGGTTTCTGAAAAACATGGTGGGGTGGTGCACATTGTAAGGGTTTCTAACAGGCCATTCACTAGTAGGAGTGTGAAAAACAGAATGGGGTGGTGTGAATCAGAGGACCTGTATTACGATTGGCAGTGAGTGGCATTTTTCGATGGAGTAAGGGTTTCTAAGAGGCCATTCACTAATAGGAGTGAGAAAAAGATCACGCAGTGGTGTGAATGGGAGGGCCTGATATAGCAAAGGAGTGAATGGCAATGTAGGATGGAGAAAAGCACCACGGGGTGGTCAGCATGGGGAGTTCAGGAAACATGCGGTGGTAAAGTAGGATATGTTTCTGAAAAACATCGCGGGGTGGTGCGCATTGTAAGGGTTTCTAACAGGCGAATCACTAGTAGGCGTGAGAAAAACATCACATCACATGGTGGTGTGAATCAGAGGGCCTGAATTAGAATAGGCATTGAGTGGCAATGTATGATGGAGAAATGTGAGACGGCCGGTTAGCATGGGGAGTTCAGGAAACATGCAGTTTCAATGTAGGATAGGTTTCTGAAAAACATTGCGGTGTGGTGGGCATTGTAAGTGTTTGTAACAGGCCATTCACTAGTAGGAGTGAGAAAAACATCACGGGGTGGTGTGAATCCGTACCTGAATTAGGATAGGCAGTGAGTAGCAATGTAGGATGGAGAAAAGCACCACCGGGTGTTCAGCATGGGGAGGTCAGAAAACATGCGGTGGCAATGTAGGATAGGTTTCAGAAAAACATCGCGGGGTGGTGCGCATTGTAAGGGTTTCGAACAGAACATTCACTAGTAGGAGTGAGAAAAACATCATGGGGTGGTGTGAATCTGAGGGCCTGAAATAGGATAGGCAGTGAGTGGCAATGTAGGATGGAGAAGCATAACGGGGTGGTCAGCATGGGGAGGTCAGGAAACATACGGTCGCAATGTCGGATAGGTTTGTGAAAACCATCGCGGTGTGGTGAGCATTGTAAGTGTTTCCAACAGGCCATTCACTAGTAGGAGTGAGAAAAACATGATGGGGTGGTTTGAATCGCAGGGCCTGAATTAGATTAGGCAGTGAGTGGCAATGAAGGATGGAGAAAAGCACCACGGGATGGTCAGCATGGGGAAGTTAGGAAACATACGGTGGCAATGTCGGATAGGTTTCTGAAAATCATTGGGGTGTCGTGAGCATTGTAAGGATTTCCAACAGGCCATTCACTAGTAGGAGTGAGAAAAACATCATGGGGTGGTGTGAATCGGAGGGTCTGAATTAGGATAGGTAGTGAGTAGCAATGTAGGATGGAGAAAAGCACCACGGTGTGGTCAGCATGGGGAGTTCAGGAATCATGCGGTGGTAAAGTAGGATACTTTTCTGAAAAACATCGCGGGGTGGTGCGCATTGTAGGGTTTTTAACAGGCGATTCACTAGTAGGAGTGAGAAAAACATCACGTGGTGCTGTGAATCGGAGGGCATGAATTAGAATAGGCATTGAGTGGCAATGTAAGATGGAGAAAAGCAAGACGGAGTGGTTAGCATGGGGAGTTCAGGAAACATGCAGTTTAAATGTAGGATAGGTTTCTGAAAAACATTGCGGGGTGGTGTGCATTGTAAGTGTTTCTAAGAGGCCATTCACTAGAAAGAGTGAGAAAAACATCACGGGGTGGTGTGAATCGGAGGGCCTGAATTAGAATAGGCAAGGAGTTGCAATATAGGATGGAGAAAAGCAAGACGGGGTGGTCAGCATTGGGAGGACAGGAAATATGCAGTGGAAATGTATGATAGATTTCAGAAAAGCATCGCGGGGTGGTGTGCATTGTAAGGGTTTCTAACAGGCCATTCACCAGTAGCAGTAAGAAAAACATCACGGTGTGGTGTGAATCGGAGGGCCTGAGTTAGGATAGGCAGTCAGTAGCAATGTAGGTTGGAGAAAAGCAAGACGGGGTGGTTAGCATTGGGAGGTCAGGAAACCTGCAGTTTCAATGTAGGATTGGTTTCTGAAAAAGATTGCGGTGTGGTGTGCATTATAAGGGTTTCTAACAGGCCATTCACTAGTAGGAGTGAGAAAAACATCACGGGGTGGTGTGAATCAGAGGGCCTGAATTACAATAGGCAGTGAGTGACAATGTAGGATACAGAAAATCACCATGGGTTGGTCAGTATGGGGAGGTTAGGAAACGTGCGGTGGCAATGTTTCATAGGTTTCTGAAAAACATAGTGGGCTGGTGCGCATTGTAAAGTTTTCTAACAGGCCATTCACTAGTAGGAGTGAGAAAAACATCACCGGGTGGTGTGAATCGGGGGGCCTGTATTAGGCTAGGCAGTGAGTGGCAATGTAGAATGGAGAAAAGTACCACGTGGTGGTCAGCATGGGGAGATCAGGAAACATGCAGTGGCATTGTAGGATAGGTTTCTGAAAAACATCGGGCTGTGGTGCGCATTATAAGGGTTTCTAACAGGCCATTCACTATTAGGAGTGAGAACAATATCATGGGGTGGTGTGAATTGGAGGGCCTGAATTAGATATGGTAGTGAGTGGCAATGTAGGATCTAGCAAAGCAAGACGGGACGGTGAGCATGGGGAGGTCAGGAAACATGAAGTGGCAATGTTGGATAGGTTTCTGAAAAACATGGTGGGGTGGTGCACATTGTAATAGTTTCTAACACCCATTCACTGGTAGGAGTGAGAAAAACATCACGGGTGGTGTGAATCGGAGGGCCTGAATTAGAATAGGCATTGAGTGGCAATGTAGGATGGAGAAAATCAAGACGAGGTGGTTAGCATGGGGAGGTCAGGCAACATGCAGTGGCAATGTAGCATAGGTTCGTGAAAAACATAGAGGGGTGGTGCATATTGTAAGGGTTTCTAACAGGCAATTCACTAGAAGGAGTGAGAAAAACTTCACGGGTTGGTGTGAATCGGAGGGCCTGAATTACCATAGGCATTGAGTGGCAATGTAGGATGGAGAAAAGCACCATGGGATGGTCAGCATGTCCAGGTCAGGAAACACGCGGTGGCAATGTAGGATAGGTTTCTTAAAAACATCAAGAGTTGGTGCGCGTTGTAAGGGTTTCTAACAGGCCATTCACTAGTAGCAGTGAGACAGTCATCACGGAGTGAGGTGAATGTGAAGGCCTGAATTAGGTTAGGCACTGAATGGCTATGTAGGATGGAGAAAAGCACCACGGGATGGTCAGCATGGGGAGGTCAGGAAACATACCGTGGCAATGTCGGATAGGTTTCAGGAAAACATCGCGGGGTGGTGCGCATTGTAAGGGTTTCTAACAGGCCATGCACTAGTAGGAGTAATAAAATCATCACGGGGTGGTGTGAATCAGAGGGCCTGAATTACCATAGGCAGTGAGTGGCAATGTAGGATGCAGAAAGGCACCACGGGACGGTCAGCATGGGGAGATCAGGAAACATGAAGTGGAAATGTAGGATAGGTTTCTGAAAACCATCGCGGTGTGGTGCGCATTGTAAGGGTTTCTAACAGGCCATTCACTAGTAGGAGTGAGAAAAACATCATGGGGTGGTGTGAATCGGAGGGCCTGAATTTGATTAGGCAGTGAGTGGCAGTGTAGGATCTAGCAAAGCAAGACGGGGCGGTGAGCATGGGGAGGTCAGGAAACATGAAGTGGCAATGTAGGATAGGTTTCTTCAAAACATCGCGTGGTGGTGCGCATTGTAAGAGTTTCTAACAGGCCATTCACTAGTAGGAGTGAGAAAAACATCACGGGATGGTGTGAATCGGAGGACATGAATTAGGATAGGCAGTGTGTGGCAATGTGGCAAGGAGAAAATCACCACGGGGTAGTCAGAATCGGGAGGTGAGGAAACATGCCGTGGCATTGTAAGATAGGATTCTGAAAAACATCTCTGGGAGGGGCTCATTGTAAGGGTTTCTAACACGCCATTCACTAGTAGGAGTGAGAAAAACATCACGGTGTTGTGTGAATTGGAGGGCCTGAATTATAATAGGCAGTGAGTGACAATGTAAGATACAGAAAATCACCATGGGTTGGTCAGCATGGGGAGGTTAGGAAACATGCGGTGGCAATGTTTCATAGGTTTCTGAAAAACATAGCAGGCTGGTGCGCATTGTAAAGTTTTCTAACATGCCATTCACTAGTAGGAGTGAGAAAAACATCACGGGGTGGGGTGAATCGGAGGGCCAGAATCAGGATAGGCAGTGAGTGGCAATGGAGGATGGAGAAAAGCACCACGGGGAGGTGAGGAAACATGCGGTGGCAGTGTAGGATAGTTTTCTGAAAAACATCGCGGGGTGGGGCGCATTGTAAGTTTTCTAACAGGCCATTCACAATTAGGAGTGAGAAAAACATCATGGGGTGGTGTGAATTGGAGTGCATGAATTAGATATGGCAGTGAGTGGCAATGTAGGATCTAGGAAAGCAAGACCGGGCGCTGAGCATAGGGAAGTCAGGAAACATGAAGTGGCAATGTAGGATAGGTTTCTGAAAAACATGGTGGGGTGGTGCACATTGTAAGTGTTTCTAACACCAATTCACTAGTATGAGTGAGAAAAGCATCACGGGGTGGTGTGAATCGGAGGGCCTGAATTAGAATAGGCATTGAATGGCAATGTAGGATGGAGAAAATCAAGACGGGGTGGTTAGCATGGGGAGGTCAGGCAACATGCAGTGGCAATGTAGCATAGGTTTGTGAAAATCATAGCGGGGTGGTGCATATTGTAAGGGTTTCTAACAGGCCATTCACTACTAGGAGTGAGAAAAACTTCACGGGGTGGTGTGAATCGGAGGGCCTGAATGACAATAGGCATTGAGTGGCAATGTAGGATGTAGAAAACACCATGGGATGGTCAGCATGGGCAGGTCAGGAAACATGCGGTGGCAATGTAGGATAGGTTTCTGAAAAACATCAAGAGGTGGTGCGCGTTGTAAGTGTTTCTAACAGGCCATTCACTAGTAGCAGTGAGACAGTCATCACGGAGTGAGGTGAATATGAAGGCCTGAGTTAGGTTAGTCAGTGAATGGCTATGTAGGATGGAGAAAAGCACCACGGGATGGTGAGCATGGGGAGGTCAGGAAACATGCGGTGGCAATGTAGGATAGGTTTCAGGAAAACATCGCGGGGTGGTGCGCATTGTAGGGGTTTCTAACAGGCCATGCACTAGTGGTACTGATAAAAACATCAAGGGGTGGTGTGAATCAGAGGGCCTGAATTAAGATAGGCAGTGAGTGGCAATGTAGGATGGAGAAAGGCACCACGGGATGGTCATCATGGGGAGGTCAGGAAACATGAAGTGGTAATGTAGGATAGGTTTCTGAAAACCATCATGGTGTGGTGCGCATTGTAAGGGTTTCTAACAGGCCATTCACTAGTAGGAGTGAGAAAAACATCATGGGGTGGTGTGAATCGGAGGGCCTGAATTTGATTAGGCAGTGAGTGGCAGTTTAGGATCTAGCAAAGCAAGACAGGGCGGTGAACATGGGGAGGTCAGGAAACATGAAGTGGCAATGTAGGATACGTTTCTTCAAAACATCGCGTGGTGGTGCGCATTGTAAGAGTTTCTAACAGGCCATTCACTAGTAGGAGTGAGAAAATCATCACGGGATGGTGTGAATCGGAGGACCTGAATTAGGATAGGCAGTGTGTGGCAATGTAGGATGGAGAAAATCTCCACGGAGTAGTCAGATTCGGGAGGTCAGGAAACATGCCGTGGCATTGTAGGATAGGATTCTGAAAAACATCTCAGGGTGGTGCTCATTGTAAGTGTTTCTAACAGGCCATTCACTAGTAGGAGTGAGAAAAACATCACGGTTTTGGTGTGAATCGGAGGGCCTGAATTACAATAGGCAGTGTGTGACAATTTAGGATACAGAAAATCACCACGGGTTGGTCAGCATTGGGAGTTTAGGAAACATGTGGTGGCAATGTTTCATAGGTTTCTGAAAAACATCGCGGGGTGGTGCGCATTGTAAGGTTTCTAACAGGCCATTAACTAGTAGGAGTGAGAAAAACATCATGGGGTGGTGTGAATTGGAGGGCATGAATTAGATATGGCAGTGAGTGGCTATGTAGGATCTAGCAAAGCAAGATGGGGCGGTGAGCATGGGGAGGTCAGGAAACATGAAGTGGCAATGTAGGATAGGTTTCTGAAAAACATGGTGGGGTGGTGCACATTGTAAGGGTTTCTAACAGGCCGTTCAGTAGTAGGAGGGAGAAAAACAGAATGGGGTGGTGTGAATCGGAGGACCTGAATTACGATAGGCAGTGAGTGGCATTGTACGATGGAGAAAAGCACCACGGGCTGGTCAGCATGGTGAGTTCAGGAAACATCTGGTGGCAAGGTAGGATAGGTTTCTGAAAAACATCTCAAGGTGGTGCGCATTGTAAGGGTTTCTAAGAGGCCATTCACTAGTAGGAGTGAGAAAAACATCACAGGGTGGTGTGAATCGGAGTGCCTGATATAGAATAGGAGAGAGTTTCAAAGTAGGATTTAGAAAAGCACCATGGGGTGGTCAGCAAGGTGAGTTCAGGAAACATGTGGTGGTAAAGTAGGATACGTTTCTGAAAAACATTGCGGGGTGGTGCGCATGTAAGGGTTTCTAACAGGCGATTCTCTAGTAGGAGTGAGAAAAACATCACGTGGTGGTTTGAATCGGGGAGCCTGAATTAGAATAGGCATTGAGTGGCAATGTAAGATGGAGAATAGCAAGACGGGGTGGTTAGCATGGGGAGGTCAGGAAACATGCAGTTTAAATGTAGGATAGGTTTCTGAAAAACATGGCGGGGTGGTGCGCATTGTAAGTGTTTCTAACAGGCATTCTCTAGTAGGAGTGAGAAAAACAGAACAGGTTGATGTGAATCGGAGGACCTGAATTGGGAGAGGCAGTGAGTAGCAATGTAGGATGGAGAAAAGCACCACAGGGTGGTCAGCATGGGGAGGTCAGGAAATATCCGGTGGCCATGTAGGATAGGTTTCTGAATAACATCTAAGGGTGGTGCGCATTGTAAGGGATTCTGACAGGCCATTCACTAGTAGGAGGGAGAAAAACATCCCGCGGTGTTGAGAATTGGAGGGCCTGAATTAGAATAGGCATTGAGTGGCAATGTAGGATGGAGAAAAGCACCACGGGTTATTCAGCATGAGGAGGTCAGGAAACATGCGGTGGCAATGTATGATAGGTTTCAGAAAAACATCGCGGGGTGGTTCGCATTGTAAGGTTTTCAAACAGAACATTCCCTAGTAGGAGTGAGAAAAACATCATGGGGTGGTGAGAATCTGAGGGCCTGAATTAGGATAGGCAGTGAGTGGCAATGAAGGATGGCGAAAAGCACCACGGGGTGTTCAGCATGGGGAGATCTGGATACATGAAGTTGCAATGTAGGATAGGTTTCTTCAAAACATCTCGTGGTGGTGCGCATTGTAAGGGTTTCTAACAGGCCATTCACTAGTAGGAGTGAGAAAAACATCACGGTATGGTGTGAATCAGAGGGCCTGAATTACAATAGGCAGTGAGTGACAATGTAGGATACAGAAAATCACCAAGTGTTGGTCAGCATGGGGAGGTTAGCAAACATGCGGTGGCAATGTTTCATTAGTTTCTGAAAAACATAGCGGGCTGGTGCGCATTGTAAAGGTTTCTAACAGGCCATTCACTAGTAGGAGTGAGAAAAACATCACGGGTGGTGTGAATCGGAGGGCCAGAATCAGGATAGGCAGTGAGTCACAATGGAGGATGGAGAAAAGCACCACGGGGTGGTCAGCATGGGGAGGCCAGGAAACATGCGGTTGCAGTGTAGGATAGGTTTCTGAAAAACATCGCGGGGTGGTGCGCATTGTAAGGTTTCTAACAGGCCATTAACTATTAGGAGTGAGAAAAACCCCATGGGGTGGTGTGAATTGGAGGGCATGAATTAGATATGGCAGTGAGTGGCTATGTAGGATCTAGCAAAGCAAGATGGGGCGGTGAGCATGGGGAGGTCAGGAAACATGAAGTGGCAATGTAGGATAGGTTTCTGAAAAACATGGTGGGGTGGTGCACATTGTAAGGGTTTCTAACAGGCCGTTCAGTAGTAGGAGGGAGAAAAACAGAATGGGGTGGTGTGAATCGGAGGACCTGAATTACGATAGGCAGTGAGTGGCATTGTACGATGGAGAAAAGCACCACGGGCTGGTCAGCATGGTGAGTTCAGGAAACATCCGGTGGCAAGGTAGGATAGGTTTCTGAAAAACATCTCAAGGTGGTGCGCATTGTAAGGGTTTCTAAGAGGCCATTCACTAGTAGGAGTGAGAAAAACATCACAGGGTGGTGTGAATCGGAGTGCCTGATATAGAATAGGAGAGAGTTTCAAAGTAGGATTTAGAAAAGCACCATGGGGTGGTCAGCAAGGTGAGTTCAGGAAACATGTGGTGGTAAAGTAGGATACGTTTCTGAAAAACATTGCGGGGTGGTGCGCATGTAAGGGTTTCTAACAGGCGATTCTCTAGTAGGAGTGAGAAAAACATCACGTGGTGGTTTGAATCGGGGAGCCTGAATTAGAATAGGCATTGAGTGGCAATGTAAGATGGAGAATAGCAAGACGGGGTGGTTAGCATGGGGAGGTCAGGAAACATGCAGTTTAAATGTAGGATAGGTTTCTGAAAAACATGGCGGGGTGGTGCGCATTGTAAGTGTTTCTAACAGGCATTCTCTAGTAGGAGTGAGAAAAACAGAACAGGTTGATGTGAATCGGAGGACCTGAATTGGGAGAGGCAGTGAGTAGCAATGTAGGATGGAGAAAAGCACCACAGGGTGGTCAGCATGGGGAGGTCAGGAAATATCCGGTGGCCATGTAGGATAGGTTTCTGAATAACATCTAAGGGTGGTGCGCATTGTAAGGGATTCTGACAGGCCATTCACTAGTAGGAGGGAGAAAAACATCCCGCGGTGTTGAGAATTGGAGGGCCTGAATTAGAATAGGCATTGAGTGGCAATGTAGGATGGAGAAAAGCACCACGGGTTATTCAGCATGAGGAGGTCAGGAAACATGCGGTGGCAATGTATGATAGGTTTCAGAAAAACATCGCGGGGTGGTTCGCATTGTAAGGTTTTCAAACAGAACATTCCCTAGTAGGAGTGAGAAAAACATCATGGGGTGGTGAGAATCTGAGGGCCTGAATTAGGATAGGCAGTGAGTGGCAATGAAGGATGGCGAAAAGCACCACGGGGTGTTCAGCATGGGGAGATCTGGATACATGAAGTTGCAATGTAGGATAGGTTTCTTCAAAACATCTCGTGGTGGTGCGCATTGTAAGGGTTTCTAACAGGCCATTCACTAGTAGGAGTGAGAAAAACATCACGGTATGGTGTGAATCAGAGGGCCTGAATTACAATAGGCAGTGAGTGACAATGTAGGATACAGAAAATCACCAAGTGTTGGTCAGCATGGGGAGGTTAGCAAACATGCGGTGGCAATGTTTCATTAGTTTCTGAAAAACATAGCGGGCTGGTGCGCATTGTAAAGGTTTCTAACAGGCCATTCACTAGTAGGAGTGAGAAAAACATCACGGGTGGTGTGAATCGGAGGGCCAGAATCAGGATAGGCAGTGAGTCACAATGGAGGATGGAGAAAAGCACCACGGGGTGGTCAGCATGGGGAGGCCAGGAAACATGCGGTTGCAGTGTAGGATAGGTTTCTGAAAAACATCGCGGGGTGGTGCGCATTGTAAGGTTTCTAACAGGCCATTAACTATTAGGAGTGAGAAAAACCCCATGGGGTGGTGTGAATTGGAGGGCATGAATTAGATATGGCAGTGAGTGGCTATGTAGGATCTAGCAAAGCAAGATGGGGCGGTGAGCATGGGGAGGTCAGGAAACATGAAGTGGCAATGTAGGATAGGTTTCTGAAAAACATGGTGGGGTGGTGCACATTGTAAGGGTTTCTAACAGGCCGTTCAGTAGTAGGAGGGAGAAAAACAGAATGGGGTGGTGTGAATCGGAGGACCTGAATTACGATAGGCAGTGAGTGGCATTGTACGATGGAGAAAAGCACCACGGGCTGGTCAGCATGGTGAGTTCAGGAAACATCCGGTGGCAAGGTAGGATAGGTTTCTGAAAAACATCTCAAGGTGGTGCGCATTGTAAGGGTTTCTAAGAGGCCATTCACTAGTAGGAGTGAGAAAAACATCACAGGGTGGTGTGAATCGGAGTGCCTGATATAGAATAGGAGAGAGTTTCAAAGTAGGATTTAGAAAAGCACCATGGGGTGGTCAGCAAGGTGAGTTCAGGAAACATGTGGTGGTAAAGTAGGATACGTTTCTGAAAAACATTGCGGGGTGGTGCGCATGTAAGGGTTTCTAACAGGCGATTCTCTAGTAGGAGTGAGAAAAACATCACGTGGTGGTTTGAATCGGGGAGCCTGAATTAGAATAGGCATTGAGTGGCAATGTAAGATGGAGAATAGCAAGACGGGGTGGTTAGCATGGGGAGGTCAGGAAACATGCAGTTTAAATGTAGGATAGGTTTCTCAAAAACATTGCGGGGTGGTGTGCATTGTAAGTGTTTCTAACAAGCCATTCCCTAGAAAGAGTGAGAAAAACATCACGGGGTGGTGTGAATCGCAAGGCCTGAATTAGAATAGGCATTGAGTGGCAATGTAGGATGGAGAAAACACCACGGGTTATTCAGAATGAGGAGGTTAGGAAACATGAGGTGTAAATTTAGGATAGGTTTCTGAAAAACAGCAAGAGGTGGTGCGCATTGTAAGGGTTTCTAACAGGCGATTCACTAGTAGGAGTGAGAAAAACATCATGGGGTTGTGTGAATCGCAGGGCCTGAAGAAGATTAGGCTGTGAGTGGCAATGTAGGATCAAGGAAATCAAGACAAGGCGGTGAGCATGGGGAGATCAGGATACATGAAGTGGCAATGTAGGATAGGTTTCTAAAAAACATGGTGGGGTGGTGCGCATTGTAACTGTTTCTAACAGGCCATTCACTAGTAGGAGTGAGAAAAACAGAACGGGTTGATGTGAATCGGAGGACCTAAATTGGGAGAGGCAGTGAGTAGCAATGTAGGATGGAGAAAAGCACCACAGGGTGGTCAGCATGGGGAGGTCAGGAAATATCCGGTGGCCATGTAGGATAGGTTTCTGAAAAACGTCTAAGGGTGGTGCGCATTGTAAGGTTTTCTAACAGGCCATTCACCAGTAGGAGTGAGAAAAACATGATGGGGTGGTGTGAATCGGAGGGCCTGAATTTGATTAGGCAGTGAGTGGCAGTGTAGGATCTAGCAAAGCAAGACGGGGCCATGAGCATGTGGAGGTCTGGAAACATGAAGTGGCAATGTAGGATAGGTTTCTGAAAAATATCTCTGGGTGGTGCGCATTGTAAGGTATTCTGACAGGCCATTCACTAGTAGGAGGGAGAAAAACATCACACGGTGTTGAGAATCGGAGGGGCTGAATTAGAATAGGCATTGAGTGGCAATATAGAATGGAGAAAAGCACCACGGGTTATTCAGCATGAGGAGGTTTGGAAACATGCGGTGGCAATGTAGGATAGGTTTCAGAAAAACATCGCGGGGTGGTGCGCATTGTAAGGGTTTCGAAAAGAACATAGACTAGTAGGAGTGAGAAAAAAATCATGGGGTGGTGTGAATTTGAGGGCCTGAATTACGATAGGCAGTGAGTGGCAATGTAGGATGGAGAAGCACAACGGGGTGGTCAGCATCCGGAGGTCAGGAAACATATGGTCGCAATGTCAGATAGGTTTCTGAAAACCATCGAGGTGTGGTGAGCATTGTAAGGGTTTCCAACAGGCCATTCACTAGTAGGAGTGCGAAAAACATCACGGGGTGGTGTGAATTGGAGGGCCTGATATAGAATAGGAGTGAGTTTCAAAGTAGGATTTAGGAAAGCACCACGGGGTGGTCAGCATGGTGAGTTCAGGAAACTTGCGGTGTTAAAGTAGGATACGTTTCTGAAAAACATCGCGGTGTGGTGCGCATTGTAAGAGTTTCTAAAAGGCGATTCACTAGTAGGAGTGAGAAAAACATCACGTGGTGGTGTCAATCGGAGGGCCTGAATTAGATTAGGCATTGAGTGGCAATGTAGGATGGAGAAAACACCACGGGTTATTCAGAATGAGGAGGTTAGGAAACATGAGGTATCAATGTAGGATAGGTTTCTGAAAAACAGCAAGAGGTGGTACGCATTGTAAGGGTTTCTAACAGGCGATTAACTAGTAGGAGTGAGAAAAACATCATGGGGTGGTGTGAATCGCAGGGCCTGAATAAGATTAGGCAGTGAGTGGCAATGTAGGATCGAGCAAATCAAGACAAGGCGGTGAGCATGGGGAAATCAGGATACATGAAGTGGCAATATAGGATAGGTTTCTGAAAAGTATCTCTGGTTGGTGCGCATTGTAAGGGATTCTGACAGGCCATTCACTAGTAGGAGGGAGAAAAACATCAAGGGGTGGTGTGATTCGGAGGGCCTGAATTAGGAGAGGCAGTGAGTGGCAATGTAGAATGGAGAAGCACAATGGGGTGGTCAGCACGGGGAGGTCAGGAAACATGCAGTTTCAATGTAGCATACGTTTGTGAAAAACATAGCGGGGTGGTCACATTGTAAGGGTTTCTAACAGGCCATTCACTAGTAGGATTGAGAAAAACATCATGGGGTGGTGTGAATTGGAGACCCTGAATTAGATTAGGCAGTGAATGGCAATGTAAGATCTAGCAAAGCAAAATGGGGCGGTGAGTATAGGGAGGTCAGGAAACATGAAGTGGCAATGTAGGATAGGTTTATGAAAAACATTGTGGGGTGGTGCGCATTGTAAGGATTTCTAACAGGCCATTCACTAGGAGGAGTGAGAAAAACAGGACGGGGTGGTGTGAATCGGAGGACCTGAATTAGGATAGGCAGTGAGTAGCAATGTAGAATGGAGAAAAGCACCACGGTGTGGTCAGCATGGGGAGGTCAGGAAACATCCAGTGGCCATGTAGGATAGGTTTCTGAAAAACATCTCATGGTGGTGTGCATTGTAAGGGTTTCTAAAAGGCCATTCACTAGGAGGAGCGAGAAAAACATCACAGGGTGGTGTGAATCAGAGGGCCTGAATTAGATTAGGCATTGAGTGGCAATGTAGGATGGAGAAAAGCACCACGGGTTATTCAGCATGAGGAGGTTTGGAAACACGCGGTCGCAATGTAGGATAGGTTTCTGAAAAACATCAAGAAGTGGTGCGTATTGTAAGGGTTTCTAACAGGCCATTCACTAGTAGGAGTGAGAAAAACATCATGGGGTGGTGTGAATCGCAGGGCCTGAATTAGATTAGGCAGTGAGTGGCAATGAAGGATGGAGAAAAGCACCACCGGGTGTTCAGCATGGGGAGGTCAGAAAACATGCGGTGGCAATGTAGGATAGGTTTCAGAAAAACATCGCGGGGTGGTGCGCATTGTAAGGGTTTCGAACAGAACATTCACTAGTAGGAGTGAGAAAAACATCATGGGGTGGTGTGAATCTGAGGGCCTGAAATAGGATAGGCAGTGAGTGGCAATGTAGGATGGAGAAGCATAACGGGGTGGTCAGCATGGGGAGGTCAGGAAACATACGGTCGCAATGTCGGATAGGTTTGTGAAAACCATCGCGGTGTGGTGAGCATTGTAAGGGTTTCCAACAGGCCATTCACTAGTAGGAGTGAGAAAAACATGATGGGGTGGTTTGAATCGCAGGGCCTGAATTAGATTAGGCAGTGAGTGGCAATGAAGGATGGAGAAAAGCACCACGGGATGGTCAGCATGGGGAAGTTAGGAAACATTCGGTGGCAATGTCCGATAGGTTTATGAAAACCATTGCGGTGTGGTGAGCATTGTAAGGGTTTCCAACAGGCCATTCACTAGTAGGAGTGAGAAAAACATCATGGGGTGGTGTGAATCGGAGGGTCTGAATTAGGATAGGTAGTGAGTAGCAATGTAGGATGGAGAAAAGCACCATGGTGTGGTCAGCATGGGGAGGTCAGGAAACATCCAGGGGCCATGTAGGATAGGTTTCTGAAAAGCGTCTCATGGTGGTGCGCATTGTATGGGTTTCTAACGGGCCATTCACTAGTAGGAGTGAGAAAAACACCACGGGGTGGTGTAAATCGGAGGGTCTGATATAGGATAGGAGTGAGTGGCAATGTAGGATGGAGAAAAGCACAACGGGGTGGTCAGCATGGTGATTTCAGGAAACATGCAGTGGCATTGTAGGATAGGTTTCTGAAAAACATCGAGGGGTGGTGCGCAATATAAGGGTTTCTAACAGGCCATTCACTATTAGGAGTGAGAAAAACATCACCGGGGATGTGAATCAGAGGACCTGAATTAGGATAGGCAGTGTGTGGCAATGTAGGATGGAGAAAATCACCACAGGGTTGTCAGCATCGGGAGGTCAGGAAAGATGCGGTGTCAATGTAGGATAGGTTTCTTCAAAACATCGCGTGGTGGTGCGCATTGTAAGAGTTTCTAACAGGCCATTCACTAGTACGAGTGAGAAAAACATCACGGGGTGGTGTAAATCAGAGGGCCTGAATTAGATTAGGCAGTAAGTGGCAATGTACGATGGAGAAAAGCACCACTGGTTATTCAGCATGAGGAGGTTTGGAAACATGCGGTGGCAATGTAGGATAGGTTTCTGAAACACATCAAGAAGTGGTGCGCATTGTATGGCTTTCTAACAGGCCATTCAGTAGTAGGTGTGAGAATAACATCACAGGGGCGTGTGAATCAGAGGACCTGAATTAGATTAGGCAGTGAGTGGTAATGTAGGATGAAGAATAGCAAGATGGCGTTGTGAGTATGGGGAGGTCAGGAAAGATGATGTGGCAATGTAGGATATTTTTCTGAAAAACACCTCGGGGTGGTGCGCATTGTAATGGTTTCTAGCAGTTCATTCACAAGTAGGAGTGTGAAAAACATCAGGGCGTGGTGTGAATCGGTGGGCCTGAATTTGATTAGGCAGTGAGTGGCAGTGTAGGATCTAGCAAAGCAAGACGGGGCGGTGAGCGTGGGAGGTCAGGAAACATGAAGTGGCAATGTTGGATAGGTTTCTGAAAAACATGGTGGGGTGGTGCACATTGTAAGGGTTTCTAACACCCATTCACTAGTATGATTGAGAAAAGCATCACGGGGTGGTGTGAATCGGAGGGCCTGAATTATAATAGGCATTGAGTGGCAATGTAGGTTGGAGAAAATCAAGACGGTGTGGTTAGCATGGGGAGGTCAGGCAACATGCAGTGGCAATGTAGCATAGGTTTGTGAAAAACATAGCGGGGTGGTGCAAATTGTAAGGGTTTCTAACAGGCCATTCACTAGTAGGAGTGAGAAAAACTTCACGGGGTGGTGTGAATCGGAGGGCCTGAATGACAATAGGCATTGAGTGGCAATGTAGGATGGAGAAAAGCACCATGGGATGGTCAGCATGGGCAGGTCAGGAAACATGCGGTGGCAATGTAGGATAGGTTTCTGAAAAACATCAAGAGGTGGTGCGGGTTGTAAGTGTTTCTAACAGGCCATTCACTAGTAGCAGTGAGACAGTCATCACGGAGTGAGGTGAATATGAAGGCCTGAATTAGGTTAGTCAGTGAATGGCTATGTAGGATGGAGAAAAGCACCACGGGATGGTCAGCATGGGGAGGTCAGGAAACATGCGGTGGCAATGTAGGATAGGTTTCAGGAAAACATCGCGGGGTGGTGCACATTGTAGGGGTTTCTAACAGGACATGCACTAGTAGGACTGATAAAAACATCAAGGGGTGGTGTGAATCAGAGGGCCTGAATTAAGATAGGCAGTGAGTGGCAATGTAGGATGCAGAAAGGCACCACGGGATGGTCAGCACGGGGAGGTCAGGAAACATGAAGTGGTAATGTAGGATAGGTTTCTGAAAACCATCGCGGTGTGGTGCGCATTGTAAGGGTTTCTAACAGGCCATTCACTAGTAGGATTGAGAAAAACATCATGGGGTTGTGTGAATCGGAGGGCCTGAATTTGATTAGGCAGTGAGTGGCAGTGTAGGATCTAGCAAAGCCAAACAGGACAGTGAGCATGGGGAGGTCAGGAAACATGAAGTGGCAATGTAGGATAGGTTTCTTCAAAACATCGCGTGGTGGTGCGCATTGTAAGAGTTTCTAACAGGCCATTCAATAGTAGGAGTGAGAAAATCATCACGGGATGGTGTGAATCGGAGGACCTGAATTAGGATAGCCAGTGTGTGGCAATGTAGGATGGAGAAAATCACCACGGAGTAGTCAGAATCGGGAGGTCAGGAAACATTCCGTGGCATTGTAGGATAGGATTCTGAAAAACATCTCAGTGTGGTTCTCACTGTAAGGGTTTCTAACAGGCCATTCACTAGTAGGAGTGAGAAAATCATCACGGGTTGGTGTGAATCGGAGGGCCTGAATTACAATAGGCAGTGAGTGACAATTTAGGATACAGAAAATCACCACGGGTTGGTCAGCATTGGGAGGTTAGGAAACATGTGGTGGCAATGTTTCATAGGTTTCTGAAAAACATAGCAGGCTGGTGCGCATTGTAAAGGTTTCTAACAGGCCATTCACTAGTAGGAGTGAGAAAAACGTCACGGGGTGGTGTGAATCGGAGGGCCAGAATCAGGATAGGCAGTGAGTGGCAATGGAGGATGGAGAAAAGCACCACGGGGTGGTCAGCATGCGGAGGTCAGGAAATATGCGGTGGCAGTGTAGGATAGGTTTCTGAAAAACATCGCGGGGTGGTGCGCATTGTAAGGTTTCTAACAGGCCATTCACAAGTAGGAGTGAGAAAAACAGAATGGGTTGATGTGAATTGGAGGGCATGAATTAGATATGGCAGTGAGTGGCAATGTAGGATCTAGCTAAGCAAGACGGGGCGGTGAGCATGGGGAGGTCAGGAAACATGAAGTGGCAATGTTGGATAGGTTTCTGAAAAACATGGTGGGGTGGTGCACATTGTAAGTGTTTCTAACACCAATTCACTAGTATGAGTGAGAAAAGCATCACGGGGTGGTGTGAATCGGAGGGCCTGAATTAGAATAGGCATTGAATGGCAATGTAGGATGGAGAAAATCAAGACGGGGTGGTTAGCATGGGGAGGTCAGGCAACATGCAGTGGCAATGTAGCATAGGTTTGTGAAAATCATAGCGGGGTGGTGCATATTGTAAGGGTTTATAACAGGCCATTCACTACTAGGAGTGAGAAAAACTTCACGGGGTGGTGTGAATCGGAGGGTCTGAATGACAATAGGCATTGAGTGGAAATGTAGGATGTAGAAAACACCATGGGATGGTCAGCATGGGCAGGTCAGGAAACATGCGGTGGCAATGTAGGATAGGTTTCTGAAAAACATCAAGAGGTGGTGCGCGTTGTAAGTGTTTCTAACAGGCCATTCACTAGTAGCAGTGAGACAGTCATCACGGAGTGAGGTGAATATGAAGGCCTGAGTTAGGTTAGTCAGTGAATGGCTATGTAGGATGGAGAAAAGCACCACGGGATGGTGAGCATGGGGAGGTCAGGAAACATGCGGTGGCAATGTAGGATAGGTTTCAGGAAAACATCGCGGGGTGGTGCGCATTGTAGGGGTTTCTAACAGGCCATGCACTAGTGGTACTGATAAAAACATCAAGGGGTGGTGTGAATCAGAGGGCCTGAATTAAGATAGGCAGTGAGTGGCAATGTAGGATGGAGAAAGGCACCACGGGATGGTCAGCATGGGGAGGTCAGGAAACATGAAGTGGTAATGTAGGATAGGTTTCTGAAAACCATCATGGTGTGGTGCGCATTGTAAGGGTTTCTAACAGGCCATTCACTAGTAGGAGTGAGAAAAACATCATGGGGTGGTGTGAATCGGAGGGCCTGAATTTGATTAGGCAGTGAGTGGCAGTTTAGGATCTAGCAAAGCAAGACAGTGCGGTGAACATGGGGAGGTCAGGAAACATGAAGTGGCAATGTAGGATACGTTTCTTCAAAACATCGCGTGGTGGTGCGCATTGTAAGAGTTTCTAACAGGCCATTCACTAGTAGGAGTGAGAAAATCATCACGGGATGGTGTGAATCGGAGGACCTGAATTAGGATAGGCAGTGTGTGGCAATGTAGGATGGAGAAAATCTCCACGGAGTAGTCAGATTCGGGAGGTCAGGAAACATGCCGTGGCATTGTAGGATAGGATTCTGAAAAACATCTCAGGGTGGTGCTCATTGTAAGTGTTTCTAACAGGCCATTCACTAGTAGGAGTGAGAAAAACATCACGGTTTTGGTGTGAATCGGAGGGCCTGAATTACAATAGGCAGTGTGTGACAATTTAGGATACAGAAAATCACCACGGGTTGGTCAGCATTGGGAGTTTAGGAAACATGTGGTGGCAATGTTTCATAGGTTTCTGAAAAACATCGCGGGGTGGTGCGCATTGTAAGGTTTTTAACAGGCCATTAACTATTAGGAATGAGAAAAACCCCATGGGGTGGTGTGAATTGGAGGGCATGAATTAGATATGGCAGTGAGTGGCTATGTAGGATCTAGCAAAGCAAGACGGGGCGGTGAGCATGGGGAGGTCAGGAAACATGAAGTGGCAATGTAGGATAGGTTTCTGAAAAACATGGTGGGGTGGTGCACATTGTAAGGGTTTCTAACAGGCCATTCACTAGTAGGAGGGAGAAAAACGGAATGGGGTGGTGTGAATCGGAGGACCTGAATTACGATAGGCAGTGAGTGGCATTGTACGATGGAGAAAAGCACCACAGGCTGGTCAGCATGGTGAGTTCAGGAAACATCCGGTGGCAAGGTAGGATAGGTTTCTGAAAAACATCTCAAGGTGGTGCGCATTGTAAGGGTTTCTAAGAGGCCATTCACTAGTAGGAGTGAGAAAAACATCACAGGGTGGTGTGAATCGGAGTGCCTGATATAGAATAGGAGAGAGTTTCAAAGTAGGATTTAGAAAAGCACCATGGGGTGGTCAGCAAGGTGAGTTCAGGAAACATGTGGTGGTAAAGTAGGATACGTTTCTGAAAAACATTGCGGGGTGGTGCGCATGTAAGGGTTTCTAACAGGCGATTCTCTAGTAGGAGTGAGAAAAACATCACGTGGTGGTTTGAATCGGGGAGCATGAATTAGAATAGGCATTGAGTGGCAATGTAAGATGGAGAATAGCAAGACGGGGTGGTTAGCATGGGGAGGTCAGGAAACATGCAGTTTAAATGTAGGATAGGTTTCTCAAAAACATTGCGGGGTGGTGTGCATTGTAAGTGTTTCTAACAAGCCATTCCCTAGAAAGAGTGAGAAAAACATCACGGGGTGGTGTGAATCGCAAGGCCTGAATTAGAATAGGCATTGAGTGGCAATGTAGGATGGAGAAAACACCACGGGTTATTCAGAATGAGGAGGTTAGGAAACATGAGGTGTAAATTTAGGATAGGTTTCTGAAAAACAGCAAGAGGTGGTGCGCATTGTAAGGGTTTCTAACAGGCGATTCACTAGTAGGAGTGAGAAAAACATCATGGGGTTGTGTGAATCGCAGGGCCTGAAGAAGATTAGGCTGTGAGTGGCAATGTAGGATCAAGGAAATCAAGACAAGGCGGTGAGCATGGGGAGATCAGGATACATGAAGTGGCAATGTAGGATAGGTTTCTAAAAAACATGGTGGGGTGGTGCGCATTGTAACTGTTTCTAACAGGCCATTCACTAGTAGGAGTGAGAAAAACAGAACGGGTTGATGTGAATCGGAGGACCTAAATTGGGAGAGGCAGTGAGTAGCAATGTAGGATGGAGAAAAGCACCACAGGGTGGTCAGCATGGGGAGGTCAGGAAATATCCGGTGGCCATGTAGGATAGGTTTCTGAAAAACGTCTAAGGGTGGTGCGCATTGTAAGGTTTTCTAACAGGCCATTCACCAGTAGGAGTGAGAAAAACATGATGGGGTGGTGTGAATCGGAGGGCCTGAATTTGATTAGGCAGTGAGTGGCAGTGTAGGATCTAGCAAAGCAAGACGGGGCCATGAGCATGTGGAGGTCTGGAAACATGAAGTGGCAATGTAGGATAGGTTTCTGAAAAATATCTCTGGGTGGTGCGCATTGTAAGGTATTCTGACAGGCCATTCACTAGTAGGAGGGAGAAAAACATCACACGGTGTTGAGAATCGGAGGGGCTGAATTAGAATAGGCATTGAGTGGCAATATAGAATGGAGAAAAGCACCACGGGTTATTCAGCATGAGGAGGTTTGGAAACATGCGGTGGCAATGTAGGATAGGTTTCAGAAAAACATCGCGGGGTGGTGCGCATTGTAAGGGTTTCGAAAAGAACATAGACTAGTAGGAGTGAGAAAAAAATCATGGGGTGGTGTGAATTTGAGGGCCTGAATTACGATAGGCAGTGAGTGGCAATGTAGGATGGAGAAGCACAACGGGGTGGTCAGCATCCGGAGGTCAGGAAACATATGGTCGCAATGTCAGATAGGTTTCTGAAAACCATCGCGGTGTGGTGAGCATTGTAAGGGTTTCCAACAGGCCATTCACTAGTAGGAGTGCGAAAAACATCACGGGGTGGTGTGAATTGGAGGGCCTGATATAGAATAGGAGTGAGTTTCAAAGTAGGATTTAGGAAAGCACCACGGGGTGGTCAGCATGGTGAGTTCAGGAAACTTGCGGTGTTAAAGTAGGATACGTTTCTGAAAAACATCGCGGTGTGGTGCGCATTGTAAGAGTTTCTAAAAGGCGATTCACTAGTAGGAGTGAGAAAAACATCACGTGGTGGTGTCAATCGGAGGGCCTGAATTAGATTAGGCATTGAGTGGCAATGTAGGATGGAGAAAACACCACGGGTTATTCAGAATGAGGAGGTTAGGAATCGTGCGGTATCAATGTAGGATAGGTTTCTGAAAAACAGCAAGATGTGGTACGCATTGTAAGGGTTTCTAACAGGCGATTAACTAGTAGGAGTGAGAAAAACATCATGGGGTGGTGTGAATCGCAGGGCCTGAATAAGATTAGGCAGTGAGTGGCAATGTAGGATCGAGCAAATCAAGACAAGGCGGTGAGCATGGGGAAATCAGGATACATGAAGTGGCAATATAGGATAGGTTTCTGAAAAGTATCTCTGGTTGGTGCGCATTGTAAGGGATTCTGACAGGCCATTCACTAGTAGGAGGGAGAAAAACATCAAGGGGTGGTGTGATTCGGAGGGCCTGAATTAGGAGAGGCAGTGAGTGGCAATGTAGAATGGAGAAGCACAATGGGGTGGTCAGCACGGGGAGGTCAGGAAACATGCAGTTTCAATGTAGCATACGTTTGTGAAAAACATAGCGGGGTGGTCACATTGTAAGGGTTTCTAACAGGCCATTCACTAGTAGGATTGAGAAAAACATCATGGGGTGGTGTGAATTGGAGACCCTGAATTAGATTAGGCAGTGAATGGCAATGTAAGATCTAGCAAAGCAAAATGGGGCGGTGAGTATAGGGAGGTCAGGAAACATGAAGTGGCAATGTAGGATAGGTTTATGAAAAACATTGTGGGGTGGTGCGCATTGTAAGGATTTCTAACAGGCCATTCACTAGGAGGAGTGAGAAAAACAGGACGGGGTGGTGTGAATCGGAGGACCTGAATTAGGATAGGCAGTGAGTAGCAATGTAGAATGGAGAAAAGCACCACGGTGTGGTCAGCATGGGGAGGTCAGGAAACATCCAGTGGCCATGTAGGATAGGTTTCTGAAAAACATCTCATGGTGGTGTGCATTGTAAGGGTTTCTAAAAGGCCATTCACTAGTAGGAGCGAGAAAAACATCACGGGGTGGTGTGAATCAGAGGGCCTGAATTAGATTAGGCATTGAGTGGCAATGTAGGATGGAGAAAAGCACCACGGGTTATTCAGCATGAGGAGGTTTGGAAACACGCGGTCGCAATGTAGGATAGGTTTCTGAAAAACATCAAGAAGTGGTGCGTATTGTAAGGGAGTGAAACATACGGTGGCAATGTCCGATAGGTTTCTGAAAACCATTGCGGTGTGGTGAGCATTGTAAGGGTTTCCAACAGGCCATTCACTAGTAGGAGTGAGAAAAACATCATGGGGTGGTGTGAATCGGAGGGTCTGAATTAGGATAGGTAGTGAGTAGCAATGTAGGATGGAGAAAAGCACCATGGTGTGGTCAGCATGGGGAGGTCAGGAAACATGCGGTGGTAAAGTAAGATACGTTTCTGGAGTGCATGAATTAGATATGGCAGTGAGTGGCAATGTAGGATCTAGCAAAGCCAGACGGGGCGCTGAGCATAGGGAGGTCAGGAAACATGAAGTGGCAATGTTGGATAGGTTTCTGAAAAACATGGTGGGGTGGTGCACATTGTAAGGGTTTCTAACACCCATTCACTAGTATGATTGAGAAAAGCATCACGGGGTGGTGTGAATCGGAGGGCCTGAATTATAATAGGCATTGAGTGGCAATGTAGGTTGGAGAAAATCAAGACGGTGTGGTTAGCATGGGGAGGTCAGGCAACATGCAGTGGCAATGTAGCATAGGTTTGTGAAAAACATAGCGGGGTGGTGCAAATTGTAAGGGTTTCTAACAGGCCATTCACTAGTAGGAGTGAGAAAAACTTCACGGGGTGGTGTGAATCGGAGGGCCTGAATGACAATAGGCATTGAGTGGCAATGTAGGATGGAGAAAAGCACCATGGGATGGTCAGCATGGGCAGGTCAGGAAACATGCGGTGGCAATGTAGGATAGGTTTCTGAAAAACATCAAGAGGTGGTGCGCGTTGTAAGTGTTTCTAACAGGCCATTCACTAGTAGCAGTGAGACAGTCATCACGGAGTGAGGTGAATATGAAGACCTGAATTAGGTTAGTCAGTGAATGGCTATGTAGGATGGAGAAAAGCACCACGGGATGGTCAGCTTCGGGAGGTCAGGAAACATGCGGTTGCAATGTAGGATAGGTTTCAGGAAAACATCGCGGGGTGGTGCACATTGTAGGGGTTTCTAACAGGCCATGCACTAGTAGGACTGATAAAAACATCAAGGGGTGGTGTGAATCAGAGGGCCTGAATTAAGATAGGCAGTGAGTGGCAACGTAGGATGCAGAAAGGCACCACGGGATGGTCAGCATGGGGAGGTCAGGAAACATGAAGTGGTAATGTAGGATAGGTTTCTGAAAACCATCGCGGTGTGGTGCGCATTGTAAGGGTTTCTAACAGGGCATTCACTAGTAGGATTGAGAAAAACATCATGGGGTTGTGTGAATCGGAGGGCCTGAATTTGATTAGGCAGTGAGTGGTAGTGTAGGATCTAGCAAAGCCAAACAGGACAGTGAGCATGGGGAGGTCAGGAAACATGAAGTGGCAATGTAGGATAGGTTTCTTCAAAACATCGCGTGGTGGTGCGCATTGTAAGAGTTTCTAACAGGCCATTCATTAGTAGGAGTGAGAAAATCATCACGGGATGGTGTGAATCGGAGGACCTGAATTAGGATAGACAGTGTGTGGCAATGTAGGATGGAGAAAATCACCACGGAGTAGTCAGAATTGGGAGGTCAGGAAACATGCCGTGGCATTGTAGGATAGGATTCTGAAAAACATCTCAGGGTGGTTCTCACTGTAAGGGTTTCTAACAGGCCATTCACTAGTAGGAGTGAGAAAATCATCACGGGTTGGTGTGAATCGGAGGGCCTGAATTACAATAGGCAGTGAGTGACAATTTAGGATACAGAAAATCACCACGGGTTGGTCAGCATTGGGAGGTTAGGAAACATGTGGTGGCAATGTTTCATAGGTTTCTGAAAAACATAGCAGGCTGGTGCGCATTGTAAAGGTTTCTAAAAGGCCATTCACTAGTAGGAGTCAGAAAAACGTCACGGGGTGGTGTGAATCGGAGGGCCAGAATCAGGATAGGCAGTGAGGGGCAATGGAGGATGGAGAAAAGCACCACGGGGTGGTCAGCATGCGGAGGTCAGGAAATATGCGGTGGCAGTGTAGGATAGGTTTCTGAAAAACATCGCGGGGTGGTGCGCATTGTAAGGTTTCTAACAGGCCATTCACAAGTAGGAGTGAGAAAAACAGAATGGGTTGATGTGAATTGGAGGGCATGAATTAGATATGGCAGTGAGTGGCAATGTAGGATCTAGCTAAGCAAGACGGGGCGGTGAGCATGGGGAGGTCAGGAAACATGAAGTGGCAATGTTGGATAGGTTTCTGAAAAACATGGTGGGGTGGTGCACATTGTAAGTGTTTCTAACACCAATTCACTAGTATGAGTGAGAAAAGCATCACGGGGTGGTGTGAATCGGAGGGCCTGAATTAGAATAGGCATTGAATGGCAATGTAGGATGGAGAAAATCAAGACGGGGTGGTTAGCATGGGGAGGTCAGGCAACATGCAGTGGCAATGTAGCATAGGTTTGTGAAAATCATAGCGGGGTGGTGCATATTGTAAGGGTTTATAACAGGCCATTCACTACTAGGAGTGAGAAAAACTTCACGGGTTGGTGTGAATCGGAGGGCCTGAATGACAATAGGCATTGAGTGGCAATGTAGGATGTAGAAAACACCATGGGATGGTCAGCATGGGCAGGTCAGGAAACATGCGGTGGCAATGTAGGATAGGTTTCTGAAAAACATCAAGAGGTGGTGCGCGTTGTAAGTGTTTCTAACAGGTCATTCACTAGTAGCCGTGAGACAGTCATCACGGAGTGAGGTGAATATGAAGGCCTGAGTTAGGTTAGTCAGTGAATGGCTATGTAGGATGGAGAAAAGCACCACGGGATGGTGAGCATGGGGAGGTCAGGAAATATGCGGTGGCAATGTAGGATAGGTTTCAGGAAAACATCGTGGGGTGGTGCGCATTGTAGGGGTTTCTAACAGGCCATGCACTAGTGGTACTGATAAAAACATCAAGGGGTGGTGTGAATCAGAGGGCCTGAATTAAGATAGGCAGTGAGTGGCAATGTAGGATGGAGAAAGGCACCACGGGATGGTCAGCATGGGGAGGTCAGGAAACATGAAGTGGTAATGTAGGATAGGTTTCTGAAAACCATCACGGTGTGGTGCGCATTGTAAGGGTTTCTAACAGGCCATTCACTAGAAGGAGTGAGAAAAACATCATGGGGTGGTGTGAATCGGAGGGCCTGAATTTGATTAGGCAGTGAGTGGCAGTTTAGGATCTAGCAAAGCAAGACAGGGCGGTGAACATGGGGAGGTCAGGAAACATGAAGTGGCAATGTAGGATACGTTTCTTCAAAACATCCCGTGGTGGTGCGCATTGTAAGAGTTTCTAACAGGCCATTCACTAGTAGGAGTGAGAAAATCATCACGGGATTGTGTGAATCGGAGGACCTGAATTAGGATAGGCAGTGTGTCGCAATGTAGGATGGAGAAAATCTCCACGGAGTAGTCAGATTTGGGAGGTCAGGAAACATGCCGTGGCATTGTAGGATAGGATTCTGAAAAACATCTCAGGGTGGTGCTCATTGTAAGTGTTTCTAACAGGCCATTCACTAGTAGGAGTGAGAAAAACATCACGGTTTTGGTGTGAATCGGAGGGCCTGAATTACAATAGGCAGTGTGTGACAATTTAGGATACAGAAAATCACCACGGGTTGGTCAGCATTGGGAGTTTAGGAAACATGTGGTGGCAATGTTTCATAGGTTTCTGAAAAACATAGCGGGCTGGTGCGCATTGTAAAGGTTTCTAACAGGCCATTCACTATTAGGAGTGAGAAAAACATCATGGGGTGGTGTGAATTGGAGGGCATGAATTAGATATGGCAGTGAGTGGCAATGTAGGATCTAGCAAAGCAAGACGGGCGGTGAGCATGGGGAGGTCAGGAAACATGAAGTGGCAATGTAGGATAGGTTTCTGAAAAACATGGTGGGGTGGTGCACATTGTAAGGGTTTCTAACAGGCCATTCACTAGTAGGAGTGAGAAAAACAGAATGGGGTGGTGTGAATCGGGGACCTGAATTACAATAGGCAGTGAGTGGCATTGTACGTTGGAGAAAAGCACCACGGGCTGGTCAGCATGGTGAGTTCAGGAAACATCCGGTGGCAAGGTAGGATAGGTTTCTGAAAAACATCTCAGGGTGGGGCGCTTTGTATGGGTTTCTAAGAGGCCATTCACTAATAGGAGTGAGAAAAAGATCACGGGGTGGTGTGAATCGGAGGGCCTGTTATAGGAAAGGAGTGAATGGCAATGCAGGATGGAGAAAAGCACCACGGGGTGGTCAGCATGGGGAGTTCAGGAAACATGCGGTGGTAAAGTAGAATATGTTTCTGAAAAACATCGCGGGGTGGTGCGCATTGTAAGGGTTTCTAACAGGCGATTCGTTAGTAGGAGTAAGAAAAACATCACATGGTGGTGTGAATCGGAGGGCCTGTATTAGAATAGGCATGGAGTGGCAATGTATGATGGAGAAAAGCGAGACGGGGTGGTTAGCATGGGGAGGTCAGGAAACATGCAGTTTCAATGTGGGATAGGTTTCTGAAAAACATTGCGGGGTGGTGGGCATTGTAAGTGTTTGTAACAGGCCATTCACTAGTAGGAGTGAGAAAAACATCACGGGTTGTGTGAATCAGAGGGCCTGAATTAGAATAAGCATTGAGTGTCAATGAAGGATGGAGAAAAGCACCACGGGTTATTCAGAATGAAGAGGTTAGGAAACATGCGGTGGCAATATAGGATAGGTTTCTGATAATCATCAAGAGGGGTTGCGCATTGTAAGGCTTTCTAACAGGCCATTCACTAGTAGGAGTGAGAAAAACATCATGGGGTGGTTTGAATCGCAGGGCCTCAATTAGATTAGGCAGTGAGTGGCAATGTAGGATCGAGCAAATTATGACGGGGC
This sequence comes from Cavia porcellus, assembly GCF_034190915.1. NCBI lineage: Eukaryota > Metazoa > Chordata > Mammalia > Rodentia > Caviidae > Cavia > Cavia porcellus. The sequence continues at coordinate 10,127,916 of NW_026947518.1, forward strand.
AGGGAGCATGGGGAGGTTAGGATACATGAAGTGGCAATGTAGAATAGGTTTCTGGAAAACGTGGCTGGGTGGTGCGCATTTTAAGGGTTTCTAACAGTACATTCACTAGTAGGAGTGAGAAAAACATCATGGGGTGGTGTGATTCGGAAGGCCTGAATTTGATTAGGCAGTGAGTTGCAGTGTAGGATCTAGCAATGCAAGACGGGGCGGTGAGGGTGTGGAGGTCAGGAAACATGAAGTGTCAATGTAGGATAGGTTTCTGAAAAACATCTCTGGGTCGTGCGCATTGTAAGGGTTTCTGACAGGCCATTCACTATTAGGAGTCTGAAAAACATTACGGGGTGATGTGAATCGGAGGGCCTGAATTAGAATAGGCATTGAGTGGCAATGTAGGATGGAGAAAAACACCACGGGTTATTCAGCATGAGGAGGTTTGGAAACATGCGGTGGCAATGTAGGATAGGGTTCTGAAAAACATCAAGAGGGGGAGCGCATTGTAAGGGTTTTTAGCAGGCCATTCACTAGTAAGAGTGAGAAAAACATCATGGGGTGGTGTGAATCGCAGGGCCTGAATTAGATTAGGCAGTGAGTGGCAATGTAGGATCAAGCAAAGCAAGACGGGGCGGTGAGCATGAGGAGATCAAGAAACATTAAGTGGCAATTTAAGATAGGTTTCTGAAAAAATTGGCGGGATGGTGCGCATTGTAACGGTTTCTAACAGGCCATTCACTGGTAGCAGTGAGACAATCATCACGGAGTGATGTGAATATGAAGGCCTGAATTCGGATAGACAGTGAGTGTCAAGGTAGGATGGAGAAAAGCACCACGGGGTGGTCATCATGGCGAGGTCAGGAAACATGCAGTGGCAATGTAGGATAGGTTTCAGAAAAACATCGCGGGATGGTGCGCATTGTAAGGGTTTCAAACAGGCCATTCACTAGTAGGAGTGATAAAAATATCACGGGGTGGTGTGAATCAGATGGCCTGAATTACGAAAGGCAGTGAGTGGCAATGTAGAATGGAGAAAAGCACCACGGGATGGTCAGCATGGGGAGGTCAGGAAACATGCGGTGGCAATGTAGGATAGGTTTCTGAAAAACATCGCGGTGTGTTGAGCACTGTAAGGTTTTCCAACAGTCCATTCACTAGTAGGAGTGAGAAAAACATCATGGGGTGGTGTGAATCGGAGGGCCTTAATTAGGATAGGCAGTGAGTGGCAATGTAGGATGGAGAAGCACAACGGGGTGGTCAACATGGGGAGGACAAGAAACATGCGGTGGCAATGTGGCATACGATTGTGGAAAACATAGCGGGGTGGTCACATTATAAGGGTTTCTAACAGGCCATTCACTAGTAGCAGTGAGAAAAACATCATGGGGTGGTGTGAATCGCAGGGCCTGAATTATATTAGGCAGTGAGTGGCAATGTAGGATCAAGCAAATCAAGACAAGGCGGTGAGCATGGGGAGATCAGGATACATGAAGTGGCAATATAGGATAGGTTTCTGAAAAACATGGCGGGGTGGTGCGCATTGTAAGTGTTTCTAACAGGCCATTCACTAGTAGGAGTGAGAAAAACAGAATGGGTTGATGTGAATCGGAGGACCTGAATTGTGAGAGGCAGTGAGTAGCAATGTAGGATGGAGAAAAGCACCACAGGGTGGTCTGGATGGGAGGTCAGGAAATATCCGGTGGCCATGTAGGATAGGTTTCTGAAAAACGTCTAAGGGTGGTGCGCATTGTAAAGGTTTCTAACAGGCCATTCACTAGTAGGATTGAGAAAAACATGATGGGGTGGTGTGAATCGGAGGGCCTGAATTTGATTAGGCAGTGAGTGGCAGTGTAGGATCTAGCAAAGCATGACGGGGCGGTGAGCATGTGGAGGTCAGGAAACATGAATTGGCAATGTTGGATAGTTTCTGAAAAACATCTCTGGGTGGTGCGCATTGTAAGGGATTCTGACAGACCATTCACTAGTAGGAGGGAGAAAAACATCACGCGGTGTTGAGAATTGGAGGGCCTGAATTAGAATAGGCATTGAGTGGCAATGTAGGATGGAGAAAATCACCACGGGTTATTCAGCATGAGGAGGTTTGGAAACATGCGGTGGCAATGTAGGATAGGTTTCTGAAAAACATCAAGAAGTGTTGCACATTGTAAGGGTTTCTATCAGGCCATTCACTAGTAGGAGTGAGAAAAACATCATCGGGTGGTGTGAATCGTAGGGCCAGAATTAGATTAGGCAGTGAGTGGCAATGAAGGATGGAGAAAAGCACCACGGGGTGTTCAGCATGGGGAGTTCAGGAAACATGTGGTGGCAATGTATGATAGGTTTCAGAAAAACATCGCGGGGTGGTGCGCATTGTAAGGTTTTCGAACAGAACATTCACTAGTAGGAGTGAGAAAAACATCATGGGGTGGTGAGAATCTGAGGGCCTGAATTAGGATAGGCAGTGAGGGGCAATGAAGGATGGAGAAAAGCACCACGGGGTGTTCAGCATGGGGAGATCTGGATACATGAAGTTGCAATGTAGGATAGGATTCTGAAAAACATCTCTGGGTGGTGCGCATTGTAAGGGTTTCTAACAGGCTATTCAATAGTAGAAGTGAGAAAAACATCACGGGGTGGTGTGAATCGGTGGGAACGAATTACAATAGGCAGTGAGTGACAATGTAGGATACAGAAAATCACCACGGGTTGGTCATTATGGGGAGGTTAGGAAACATGTGGTGGCATTGTTTCATAGGTTTCTGATAAACATAGCAGGCATGTTTGCATTGTAAATGTTTTTAACATGCCATTCATTAGTAGGAGTGAGAAAAACATCACGGGTTGGTGTGAATCGGGGGGCCTATATTAGGATAGGGAGTGAGTGGCAATGTAGGATGGAGAAAAGTACCACGGGGTTGTCAGCATGGGGAGGTCAGGAAACATGCAGTGGCATTGTAGGATAGGTTTCTGAAAAACATCGAGGGGTGGTGCGCATTATAAGGGTTTCTAACAGGCCATTCACTATTAGGGGTGAGAACAACATCATGGGGTGGTGTGAATCGGAGGGCCTGAATTAGATATGGCCGTGAGTGGCAATGTAGGATCTAGCAAAGCAAGACAGGGCGGTGAGCATGGGGTGGTCAGGAAACATGAAGTGGCAATATTGGATAAGTTTCTGAAAAACATGCTGGGGTTGTGCACATTGTAAGGGTTTCTAACACCCATTCACTAGTAGGAGTGAGAAAAACAGAATGGGGTGTTGTGAATCGCAGCGCCTGATATAGGATAGGAGTGAGTGGCAATGTAGGATGGAGAAAAGCACCACGGGGTGGTCAGCATGGTGAGTTCAGGAAACATGCGGTGGTAAAGTAAGATACGTTTCTGAAAACATCGCGGGGTGGTGCGCATTTCAAGGGTTTCTAACAGGCCATTCACTAGGTGGAGTGAGAAAAACATCATGGGGTGGTGTGAAACGGAGGGCCTGAATTTGATTAGGCAGTGAGTGGCAGTGTAGGATCTAGCAAAGCAAGACGGGGCGGTGAGCATGGGGATGTCAGGAAACATGAAGTGGCAATGTAGGATAGGTTTCTTCAAAACTACGCGTGGTGGTGCGCATTGTAAGAGTTTCTAACAGGCCATTCACTAGTAGGAGTGAGAAAAACATCATGGGGTGGTGTGAATCGGAGGGCCTTAATTAGGATAGGCAGTGAGTGGCAATGTAGGATGGAGAAGCACAACGGGGTGGTCAACATGGGGAGGACAAGAAACATGCGGTGGCAATGTGGCATACGATTGTGGAAAACATAGCGGGGTGGTCACATTATAAGGGTTTCTAACAGGCCATTCACTAGTAGCAGTGAGAAAAACATCATGGGGTGGTGTGAATCGCAGGGCCTGAATTATATTAGGCAGTGAGTGGCAATGTAGGATCAAGCAAATCAAGACAAGGCGGTGAGCATGGGGAGATCAGGATACATGAAGTGGCAATATAGGATAGGTTTCTGAAAAACATGGCGGGGTGGTGCGCATTGTAAGTGTTTCTAACAGGCCATTCACTAGTAGGAGTGAGAAAAACAGAATGGGTTGATGTGAATCGGAGGACCTGAATTGTGAGAGGCAGTGAGTAGCAATGTAGGATGGAGAAAAGCACCACAGGGTGGTCAGGATGGGAGGTCAGGAAATATCCGGTGGCCATGTAGGATAGGTTTCTGAAAAACGTCTAAGGGTGGTGCGCATTGTAAAGGTTTCTAACAGGCCATTCACTAGTAGGATTGAGAAAAACATGATGGGGTGGTGTGAATCGGAGGGCCTGAATTTGATTAGGCAGTGAGTGGCAGTGTAGGATCTAGCAAAGCATGACGGGGCGGTGAGCATGTGGAGGTCAGGAAACATGAATTGGCAATGTTGGATAGTTTCTGAAAAACATCTCTGGGTGGTGCGCATTGTAAGGGATTCTGACAGGCCATTCACTAGTAGGAGGGAGAAAAACATCACGCGGTGTTGAGAATTGGAGGGCCTGAATTAGAATAGGCATTGAGTGGCAATGTAGGATGGAGAAAATCACCACGGGTTATTCAGCATGAGGAGGTTTGGAAACATGCGGTGGCAATGTAGGATAGGTTTCTGAAAAACATCAAGAAGTGTTGCACATTGTAAGGGTTTCTATCAGGCCATTCACTAGTAGGAGTGAGAAAAACATCATCGGGTGGTGTGAATCGTAGGGCCAGAATTAGATTAGGCAGTGAGTGGCAATGAAGGATGGAGAAAAGCACCACGGGGTGTTCAGCATGGGGAGTTCAGGAAACATGTGGTGGCAATGTATGATAGGTTTCAGAAAAACATCGCGGGGTGGTGCGCATTGTAAGGTTTTCGAACAGAACATTCACTAGTAGGAGTGAGAAAAACATCATGGGGTGGTGAGAATCTGAGGGCCTGAATTAGGATAGGCAGTGAGGGGCAATGAAGGATGGAGAAAAGCACCACGGGGTGTTCAGCATGGGGAGATCTGGATACATGAAGTTGCAATGTAGGATAGGATTCTGAAAAACATCTCTGGGTGGTGCGCATTGTAAGGGTTTCTAACAGGCTATTCAATAGTAGAAGTGAGAAAAACATCACGGGGTGGTGTGAATCGGTGGGAACGAATTACAATAGGCAGTGAGTGACAATGTAGGATACAGAAAATCACCACGGGTTGGTCATTATGGGGAGGTTAGGAAACATGTGGTGGCATTGTTTCATAGGTTTCTGATAAACATAGCAGGCATGTTTGCATTGTAAATGTTTTTAACATGCCATTCATTAGTAGGAGTGAGAAAAACATCACGGGTTGGTGTGAATCGGGGGGCCTATATTAGGATAGGGAGTGAGTGGCAATGTAGGATGGAGAAAAGTACCACGGGGTTGTCAGCATGGGGAGGTCAGGAAACATGCAGTGGCATTGTAGGATAGGTTTCTGAAAAACATCGAGGGGTGGTGCGCATTATAAGGGTTTCTAACAGGCCATTCACTATTAGGGGTGAGAACAACATCATGCGGTGGTGTGAATCGGAGGGCCTGAATTAGATATGGCCGTGAGTGGCAATGTAGGATCTAGCAAAGCAAGACAGGGCGGTGAGCATGGGGTGGTCAGGAAACATGAAGTGGCAATATTGGATAAGTTTCTGAAAAACATGCTGGGGTTGTGCACATTGTAAGGGTTTCTAACACCCATTCACTAGTAGGAGTGAGAAAAACAGAATGGGGTGTTGTGAATCGCAGCGCCTGATATAGGATAGGAGTGAGTGGCAATGTAGGATGGAGAAAAGCACCACGGGGTGGTCAGCATGGTGAGTTCAGGAAACATGCGGTGGTAAAGTAAGATACGTTTCTGAAAACATCGCGGGGTGGTGCGCATTTCAAGGGTTTCTAACAGGCCATTCACTAGGTGGAGTGAGAAAAACATCATGGGGTGGTGTGAAACGGAGGGCCTGAATTTGATTAGGCAGTGAGTGGCAGTGTAGGATCTAGCAAAGCAAGACGGGGCGGTGAGCATGGGGATGTCAGGAAACATGAAGTGGCAATGTAGGATAGGTTTCTTCAAAACTACGCGTGGTGGTGCGCATTGTAAGAGTTTCTAACAGGCCATTCACTAGTAGGAGTGAGAAAAACATCATGGGGTGGTGTGAATCGGAGGGCCTTAATTAGGATAGGCAGTGAGTGGCAATGTAGGATGGAGAAGCACAACGGGGTGGTCAACATGGGGAGGACAAGAAACATGCGGTGGCAATGTGGCATACGATTGTGGAAAACATAGCGGGGTGGTCACATTATAAGGGTTTCTAACAGGCCATTCACTAGTAGCAGTGAGAAAAACATCATGGGGTGGTGTGAATCGCAGGGCCTGAATTATATTAGGCAGTGAGTGGCAATGTAGGATCAAGCAAATCAAGACAAGGCGGTGAGCATGGGGAGATCAGGATACATGAAGTGGCAATATAGGATAGGTTTCTGAAAAACATGGCGGGGTGGTGCGCATTGTAAGTGTTTCTAACAGGCCATTCACTAGTAGGAGTGAGAAAAACAGAATGGGTTGATGTGAATCGGAGGACCTGAATTGTGAGAGGCAGTGAGTAGCAATGTAGGATGGAGAAAAGCACCACAGGGTGGTCAGGATGGGAGGTCAGGAAATATCCGGTGGCCATGTAGGATAGGTTTCTGAAAAACGTCTAAGGGTGGTGCGCATTGTAAAGGTTTCTAACAGGCCATTCACTAGTAGGATTGAGAAAAACATGATGGGGTGGTGTGAATCGGAGGGCCTGAATTTGATTAGGCAGTGAGTGGCAGTGTAGGATCTAGCAAAGCATGACGGGGCGGTGAGCATGTGGAGGTCAGGAAACATGAATTGGCAATGTTGGATAGTTTCTGAAAAACATCTCTGGGTGGTGCGCATTGTAAGGGATTCTGACAGGCCATTCACTAGTAGGAGGGAGAAAAACATCACGCGGTGTTGAGAATTGGAGGGCCTGAATTAGAATAGGCATTGAGTGGCAATGTAGGATGGAGAAAATCACCACGGGTTATTCAGCATGAGGAGGTTTGGAAACATGCGGTGGCAATGTAGGATAGGTTTCTGAAAAACATCAAGAAGTGTTGCACATTGTAAGGGTTTCTATCAGGCCATTCACTAGTAGGAGTGAGAAAAACATCATCGGGTGGTGTGAATCATAGGGCCAGAATTAGATTAGGCAGTGAGTGGCAATGAAGGATGGAGAAAAGCACCACGGGGTGTTCAGCATGGGGAGTTCAGGAAACATGTGGTGGCAATGTATGATAGGTTTCAGAAAAACATCGCGGGGTGGTGCGCATTGTAAGGTTTTCGAACAGAACATTCACTAGTAGGAGTGAGAAAAACATCATGGGGTGGTGAGAATCTGAGGGCCTGAATTAGGATAGGCAGTGAGGGGCAATGAAGGATGGAGAAAAGCACCACGGGGTGTTCAGCATGGGGAGATCTGGATACATGAAGTTGCAATGTAGGATAGGATTCTGAAAAACATCTCTGGGTGGTGCGCATTGTAAGGGTTTCTAACAGGCTATTCAATAGTAGAAGTGAGAAAAACATCACGGGGTGGTGTGAATCGGTGGGACCGAATTACAATAGGCAGTGAGTGACAATGTAGGATACAGAAAATCACCACGGGTTGGTCATTATGGGGAGGTTAGGAAACATGTGGTGGCATTGTTTCATAGGTTTCTGATAAACATAGCAGGCATGTTTGCATTGTAAATGTTTTTAACATGCCATTCATTAGTAGGAGTGAGAAAAACATCACGGGTTGGTGTGAATCGGGGGGCCTATATTAGGATAGGGAGTGAGTGGCAATGTAGGATGGAGAAAAGTACCACGGGGTTGTCAGCATGGGGAGGTCAGGAAACATGCAGTGGCATTGTAGGATAGGTTTCTGAAAAACATCGAGGGGTGGTGCGCATTATAAGGGTTTCTAACAGGCCATTCACTATTAGGGGTGAGAACAACATCATGGGGTGGTGTGAATCGGAGGGCCTGAATTAGATATGGCCGTGAGTGGCAATGTAGGATCTAGCAAAGCTAGACAGGGCGGTGAGCATGGGGTGGTCAGGAAACATGAAGTGGCAATATTGGATAAGTTTCTGAAAAACATGCTGGGGTTGTGCACATTGTAAGGGTTTCTAACACCCATTCACTAGTAGGAGTGAGAAAAACAGAATGGGGTGTTGTGAATCGCAGCGCCTGATATAGGATAGGAGTGAGTGGCAATGTAGGATGGAGAAAAGCACCACGGGGTGGTCAGCATGGTGAGTTCAGGAAACATGCGGTGGTAAAGTAAGATACGTTTCTGAAAACATCGCGGGGTGGTGCGCATTTCAAGGGTTTCTAACAGGCCATTCACTAGGTGGAGTGAGAAAAACATCATGGGGTGGTGTGAAACGGAGGGCCTGAATTTGATTAGGCAGTGAGTGGCAGTGTAGGATCTAGCAAAGCAAGACGGGGCGGTGAGCATGGGGATGTCAGGAAACATGAAGTGGCAATGTAGGATAGGTTTCTTCAAAACTACGCGTGGTGGTGCGCATTGTAAGAGTTTCTAACAGGCCATTCACTAGTAGGAGTGAGAAAAACATCATGGGGTGGTGTGAATCGGAGGGCCTTAATTAGGATAGGCAGTGAGTGGCAATGTAGGATGGAGAAGCACAACGGGGTGGTCAACATGGGGAGGACAAGAAACATGCGGTGGCAATGTGGCATACGATTGTGGAAAACATAGCGGGGTGGTCACATTATAAGGGTTTCTAACAGGCCATTCACTAGTAGCAGTGAGAAAAACATCATGGGGTGGTGTGAATCGCAGGGCCTGAGTTATATTAGGCAGTGAGTGGCAATGTAGGATCAAGCAAATCAAGACAAGGCGGTGAGCATGGGGAGATCAGTATACATGAAGTGGCAATATAGGATAGGTTTCTGAAAAACATGGCGGGGTGGTGCGCATTGTAAGTGTTTCTAACAGGCCATTCACTAGTAGGAGTGAGAAAAACAGAATGGGTTGATGTGAATCGGAGGACCTGAATTGTGAGAGGCAGTGAGTAGCAATGTAGGATGGAGAAAAGCACCACAGGGTGGTCAGGATGGGAGGTCAGGAAATATCCGGTGGCCATGTAGGATAGGTTTCTGAAAAACGTCTAAGGGTGGTGCGCATTGTAAAGGTTTCTAACAGGCCATTCACTAGTAGGATTGAGAAAAACATGATGGGGTGGTGTGAATCGGAGGGCCTGAATTTGATTAGGCAGTGAGTGGCAGTGTAGGATCTAGCAAAGCATGACGGGGCGGTGAGCATGTGGAGGTCAGGAAACATGAATTGGCAATGTTGGATAGTTTCTGAAAAACATCTCTGGGTGGTGCGCATTGTAAGGGATTCTGACAGGCCATTCACTAGTAGGAGGGAGAAAAACATCACGCGGTGTTGAGAATTGGAGGGCCTGAATTAGAATAGGCATTGAGTGGCAATGTAGGATGGAGAAAATCACCACGGGTTATTCAGCATGAGGAGGTTTGGAAACATGCGGTGGCAATGTAGGATAGGTTTCTGAAAAACATCAAGAAGTGTTGCACATTGTAAGGGTTTCTATCAGGCCATTCACTAGTAGGAGTGAGAAAAACATCATCGGGTGGTGTGAATCGTAGGGCCAGAATTAGATTAGGCAGTGAGTGGCAATGAAGGATGGAGAAAAGCACCACGGGGTGTTCAGCATGGGGAGTTCAGGAAACATGTGGTGGCAATGTATGATAGGTTTCAGAAAAACATCGCGGGGTGGTGCGCATTGTAAGGTTTTCGAACAGAACATTCACTAGTAGGAGTGAGAAAAACATCATGGGGTGGTGAGAATCTGAGGGCCTGAATTAGGATAGGCAGTGAGGGGCAATGAAGGATGGAGAAAAGCACCACGGGGTGTTCAGCATGGGGAGATCTGGATACATGAAGTTGCAATGTAGGATAGGATTCTGAAAAACATCTCTGGGTGGTGCGCATTGTAAGGGTTTCTAACAGGCTATTCAATAGTAGAAGTGAGAAAAACATCACGGGGTGGTGTGAATCGGTGGGACCGAATTACAATAGGCAGTGAGTGACAATGTAGGATACAGAAAATCACCACGGGTTGGTCATTATGGGGAGGTTAGGAAACATGTGGTGGCATTGTTTCATAGGTTTCTGATAAACATAGCAGGCATGTTTGCATTGTAAATGTTTTTAACATGCCATTCATTAGTAGGAGTGAGAAAAACATCACGGGTTGGTGTGAATCGGGGGGCCTATATTAGGATAGGGAGTGAGTGGCAATGTAGGATGGAGAAAAGTACCACAGGGTTGTCAGCATGGGGAGGTCAGGAAACATGCAGTGGCATTGTAGGATAGGTTTCTGAAAAACATCGAGGGGTGGTGCGCATTATAAGGGTTTCTAACAGGCCATTCACTATTAGGGGTGAGAACAACATCATGGGGTGGTGTGAATCGGAGGGCCTGAATTAGATATGGCCGTGAGTGGCAATGTAGGATCTAGCAAAGCAAGACAGGGCGGTGAGCATGGGGTGGTCAGGAAACATGAAGTGGCAATATTGGATAAGTTTCTGAAAAACATGCTGGGGTTGTGCACATTGTAAGGGTTTCTAACACCCATTCACTAGTAGGAGTGAGAAAAACAGAATGGGGTGTTGTGAATCGCAGCGCCTGATATAGGATAGGAGTGAGTGGCAATGTAGGATGGAGAAAAGCACCACGGGGTGGTCAGCATGGTGAGTTCAGGAAACATGCGGTGGTAAAGTAAGATACGTTTCTGAAAACATCGCAGGGTGGTGCGCATTTCAAGGGTTTCTAACAGGCCATTCACTAGGTGGAGTGAGAAAAACATCATGGGGTGGTGTGAAACGGAGGGCCTGAATTTGATTAGGCAGTGAGTGGCAGTGTAGGATCTAGCAAAGCAAGACGGGGCGGTGAGCATGGGGATGTCAGGAAACATGAAGTGGCAATGTAGGATAGGTTTCTTCAAAACTACGCGTGGTGGTGCGCATTGTAAGAGTTTCTAACAGGCCATTCACTAGTAGGAGTGAGAAAAACATCATGGGGTGGTTTGATTAGGAAGGCCTGAATTTGATTAGGCAGTGAGTTGCAGTGTAGGATCTAGCAATGCAAGACGGGGCGGTGAGGGTGTGGAGGTCAGGAAACATGAAGTGTCAATGTAGGATAGGTTTCTGAAAAACATCTCTGGGTTGTGCGCATTGTAAGGGTTTCTGACAGGCCATTCACTATTAGGAGTCTGAAAAACATTACGGGGTGATGTGAATCGGAGGGCCTGAATTAGTATAGGCATTGAGTGGCAATGTAGGATGGAGAAAAACACCACGGGTTATTCAGCATGAGGAGGTTTGGAAACATGCGGTGGCAATGTAGGATAGGGTTCTGAAAAACATCAAGAAGGGGTGCGCATTGTAAGGGTTTTTAGCAGGCCATTCACTAGTAAGAGTGAGAAAAACATCATGGGGTGGTGTGAATCGCAGGGCCTGAATTAGATTAGGCAGTGAGTGGTAATGTAGGATCAAGCAAAGCAAGACGGGGCGGTGAGCATGAGGAGATCAAGAAACATTAAGTGGCAATTTAAGATAGGTTTCTGAAAAAATTGGCGGGATGGTGCGCATTGTAACGGTTTCTAACAGGCCATTCACTGGTAGCAGTGAGACAATCATCACGGAGTGATGTGAATATGGAGGCCTGAATTCGGATAGACAGTGAGTGTCAAGGTAGGATGGAGAAAAGCACCACGGGGTGGTCAGCATGGCGAGGTCAGGAAACATGCAGTGGCAATGTAGGATAGGTTTCAGAAAAACATCGCGGGATGGTGCGCATTGTAAGGGTTTCAAACAGGCCATTCACTAGTAGGAGTGATAAAAACATCACGGGGTGGTGTGAATCAGATGGCCTGAATTACGATAGGCAGTGAGTGGCAATGTAGAATGGAGAAAAGCACCACGGGATGGTCAGCATGGGGAGGTCAGGAAACATGCGGTGGCAATGTAGGATAGGTTTCTGAAAAACATCGCGGTGTGTTGAGCATTGTAAGGTTTTCCAACAGTCCATTCACTAGTAGGAGTGAGAAAAACATCATGGGGTGGTGTGAATCGGAGGGCCTTAATTAGGATAGGCAGTGAGTGGCAATGTAGGATGGAGAAGCACAACGGGGTGGTCAACATGGGGAGGACAAGAAACATGCGGTGGCAATGTGGCATACGATTGTGGAAAACATAGCGGGGTGGTCACATTATAAGGGTTTCTAACAGGCCATTCACTAGTAGCAGTGAGAAAAACATCATGGGGTGGTGTGAATCGCAGGGCCTGAATTAGATTAGGCAGTGAGTGGCAATGTAGGATCAAGCAAATCAAGACAAGGCGGTGAGCATGGGGAGATCAGGATACATGAAGTGGCAATATAGGATAGGTTTCTGAAAAACATGGCGGGGTGGTGCGCATTGTAAGTGTTTCTAACAGGCCATTCACTAGTAGGAGTGAGAAAAACAGAATGGGTTGATGTGAATCGGAGGAACTGAATTGTGAGAGGCAGTGAGTAGCAATGTAGGATGGAGAAAAGCACCACAGGGTGGTCAGGATGGGAGGTCAGGAAATATCCGGTGGCCATGTAGGATAGGTTTCTGAAAAACGTCTAAGGGTGGTGCGCATTGTAAAGGTTTCTAACAGGCCATTCTCTAGTAGGATTGAGAAAAACATGATGGGGTGGTGTGAATCGGAGGGCCTGAATTTGATTAGGCAGTGAGTGGCAGTGTAGGATCTAGCAAAGCATGACGGGGCGGTGAGCATGTGGAGGTCAGGAAACATGAATTGGCAATGTTGGATAGTTTCTGAAAAACATCTCTGGGTGGTGCGCATTGTAAGGGATTCTGACAGGCCATTCACTAGTAGGAGGGAGAAAAACATCACGCGGTGTTGAGAATTGGAGGGCCTGAATTAGAATAGGCATTGAGTGGCAATGTAGGATGGAGAAAATCACCACGGGTTATTCAGCATGAGGAGGTTTGGAAACATGCGGTGGCAATGTAGGATAGGTTTCTGAAAAACATCAAGAAGTGTTGCACATTGTAAGGGTTTCTACCAGGCCATTCACTAGTAGGAGTGAGAAAAACATCATCGGGTGGTGTGAATCGTAGGGCCAGAATTAGATTAGGCAGTGAGTGGCAATGAAGGATGGAGAAAAGCACCACGGGGTGTTCAGCATGGGGAGTTCAGGAAACATGTGGTGGCAATGTATGATAGGTTTCAGAAAAACATCGCGGGGTGGTGCGCATTGTAAGGTTTTCGAACAGAACATTCACTAGTAGGAGTGAGAAAAACATCATGGGGTGGTGAGAATCTGAGGGCCTGAATTAGGATAGGCAGTGAGGGGCAATGAAGGATGGAGAAAAGCACCACGGGGTGTTCAGCATGGGGAGATCTGGATACATGAAGTTGCAATGTAGGATAGGATTCTGAAAAACATCTCTGGGTGGTGCGCATTGTAAGGGTTTCTAACAGGCTATTCAATAGTAGAAGTGAGAAAAACATCACGGGGTGGTGTGAATCGGTGGGACCGAATTACAATAGGCAGTGAATGACAATGTAGGATACAGAAAATCACCACGGGTTGGTCATTATGGGGAGGTTAGGAAACATGTGGTGGCATTGTTTCATAGGTTTCTGATAAACATAGCAGGCATGTTTGCATTGTAAATGTTTTTAACATGCCATTCATTAGTAGGAGTGAGAAAAACATCACGGGTTGGTGTGAATCGGGGGGCCTATATTAGGATAGGGAGTGAGTGGCAATGTAGGATGGAGAAAAGTACCACGGGGTTGTCAGCATGGGGAGGTCAGGAAACATGCAGTGGCATTGTAGGATAGGTTTCTGAAAAACATCGAGGGGTGGTGCGCATTATAAGGGTTTCTAACAGGCCATTCACTATTAGGGGTGAGAACAACATCATGGGGTGGTGTGAATCGGAGGGCCTGAATTAGATATGGCCGTGAGTGGCAATGTAGGATCTAGCAAAGCAAGACAGGGCGGTGAGCATGGGGTGGTCAGGAAACATGAAGTGGCAATATTGGATAAGTTTCTGAAAAACATGCTGGGGTTGTGCACATTGTAAGGGTTTCTAACACCCATTCACTAGTAGGAGTGAGAAAAACAGAGTGGGGTGTTGTGAATCGCAGCGCCTGATATAGGATAGGAGTGAGTGGCAATGTAGGATGGAGAAAAGCACCATGGGGTGGTCAGCATGGTGAGTTCAGGAAACATGCGGTGGTAAAGTAAGATACGTTTCTGAAAAACATCGCGGGGTGGTGCGCATTTCAAGGGTTTCTAACAGGCCATTCACTAGGTGGAGTGAGAAAAACATCATGGGGTGGTGTGAAACGGAGGGCCTGAATTTGATTAGGCAGTGAGTGGCAGTGTAGGATCTAGCAAAGCAAGACGGGGCGGTGAGCATGGGGATGTCAGGAAACATGAAGTGGCAATGTAGGATAGGTTTCTTCAAAACTACGCGTGGTGGTGCGCATTGTAAGAGTTTCAAACAGGCCATTCACTAGTAGGAGTGAGAAAAACATCACGGGGTGGTGTGAATAGGAGGACCTCAATTAGGATAGGCAGTGTGTGGCAATATAGGATATAGAAAATCACCACGGGGTAGTCAGAATCGGGAGGTCAGGAAACATGCCGTGGCAATGTAGGATAGGATTCTGAAAAACATCGCTGGGTGGTGCCCATTGTAAGGGTTTCTAACAGGCCATTCACTAGTAGGAGTGAGAAAAACATCACGTGGTGGTGTGAATCGGAGGGCCTGAATTACAATAGGCAGTGGGTGACAATGTAGGATACAACAAATCAGCACGGGTTGTTCAGTATGGGGAGGTTTGGAAACATGCAGTGTCAATGTTCCATAGGTTTCTGAAAAACATAGCAGGCTGGTGCGCATTGTAAAAGTTTCTAACAGGCCATTCACTAGTAGGAGTGGGAAAAAGAGAATGGGCTGGTGTGAATCGGAGGACTTGATTTAGGATAGGCAGTGAGTAGCAATGTAGGATGGAGAAACACACCACAGGGTGTTCTGCATGTGGAGGTCAGGAAACATGAAGTGGAAATGTTGGATAGGATTCTGAAAAACATCTCTGGGTGGTGCGCATTGTAAAGGTTTCTAACAGGCCATTCACTAGTAGGAGTGAGAAAAACATCACGGGGTGGTGTGAATCGAGTGGCATGTATTAGGATAGGCAGTGAGTGGCAATGTAGGATCTAGCAAACCAAGACGGGGCGGTGAGCATGGGGAGGTCAGGAAACATGAAGTGGCAATGTAGGATAGGTTTCTGAAAAACATGGCGGGGTGGTGCGCATTGTAAAGTTTTCTAAAAGGCAATTCACTAGTACGAGTGAGAAAAACATCACGGGGTGGTGTGAATCGAAAGACCTGAATTAGGATAGGCAGTGAGTAGCAATGTAGGACGGAGATAAGCACCACAGGGTGGTCAGCATGGGAAGGTCAGGAAACATGCGGTGGCCATGTAGGATAGGTTTCTGAAAAACATCTCAGGGTCGTGCACATTGTAAGGGTTTAAGAGGCCATTCACTAGTAGGAGTGAGAAAAACATCACGGGGTGGTGTGAATCAGAGGGCCTGATATAGGATAGGAGTGAGTGGAAATGTAGGATGGAGAAAAGCACCCAGGGGTGGTCAGCATGGTGAGTTCAGGAAACATGCGGTGGTAAAGTAGGATACGTTTCTGAAAAACGTCGCGAGGTGGTGCGCCTTGTATGGGTTTCTAACAGGCGTTGCACTAGTAGGAGTGAGAAAAACATCACGGGGTCGTGTGAATCGGAGGGCTTGAATTAGAATAGGCATTGAGTGGCAATGTAGGATGGAGAAAAGCAAATCAGGGAGGTTAGCATGGGGAGGTCAGGAAACATGCAGTTTCAATGGAGGATCGGTTTCTGAAAAACATTGCGGGGTGGTGTTCATTGTAAGGGTTTCTAACAGGCCATTCACTAGTAGGGGTGAGAAAAACATCACGGGGTGGTGTGATTCGGAGGGCCTGAATTAGAATAGTCATTGAGTGGCAATGTAGGATGGAGAGAAGCTCCACGGGTTATTCAGCATGAGGAGGTTAGGAAACATGCGGTGGCAATGTAGGATAGGATTCTGAAAAGCATCAAGAGGTGATGCGCATTGTAAGGGTTTCTAACATGCCATTCACTAGTAGGAGTGAGAAAAACATCATGGGGTGGTGTGAATCGCAGGGCCTGAATTAGATTAGGCAGTGAGTGGCAATGAAGGATCTAGCAAACAAGACGGGGTGGTGAGCATGGGGAGGTGAGGAAACATGAAGTGGCCATGTAGGATAGATTTCTGAAAAACGTAGAGGGGTGGTGCGCATTTTAAGGGTTTCTAACAGGCCATTCACTAGTAGCATTGAGACAATCATCACGGAGTGATGTGAATATGAAGGCCTGACTTAGGATAGGCAGTGAGTGGCAATGTAGGATGGAGAAAAGCACCACGGGATGGTCAGAATGGGGAGGTCAGGAAACATGCGGTGGCAATGTAGTATAGGTTTCAGAACAACATCACGGGGTGGTGCACATTGTAAGGTTTCTAACAGGCCATTCAATAGTAGGAGTGATAAAAACAAAACGGGGTGGTGTGAATCAGAGACCCTAAATTACAATAGGCAGTGAGTGGCAATGTAGGATGGAGAAAAGCACCACGGGATGGTCAGTCTGGGGAGGTCAGGAAACATGCGTTGGCAATGTAGCATACGTTTGTCAAATACATAGCAGGGTGGTCACATTGTAAGGGTTTCTAACAGGCCATTCACTAGTAGGCGTGAGAAAAACATCACGGGGTGGTGTGAATCGGAGGGCCTGAATTACGATAGGCAGTGAGTGGCAATGTAGAATGGGGAAAAGCACCACGGGATGGTTAGCATGGGGAGGTCAGGAAACATGCGGTGGCAATGTAGGATACGTTTCGAAAAAACATCGAGCGGTGATGCGTATTTTAAGGGTTTCTAACAGGCCATACACTAGTAGGAGTGAGAAAAACATCACGGGGTGGTGTGAATCCATTTACCTGAATTTGGATAGGCAGTGAGTAGCAATGTAGGATGGAGAAAAGAACCACGGGATGGTCAGCACGGGTAGCTCATTAAACATCCGGTGGCCAGGTAGGATAGGTTTCTGAAAAACATCTCAAGGTGGTGCGCATTGTAAGGGTTTCTAAGAGGACATTCAGTAGTAGGAGTGAGAAAAATATCACGGGGTCGTGTGAATCGGAGGGCCTGATATAGGATAGGAGTGAGTGGCAAAGTAGGATTTAGAAAAGCACCACGGGCTGGTCAGCATGGCGAGTTCAGGAAACATGCGGTGGTAAAGTAGGATACGTTTCTGAAAAACATCGCGGGGTGGTGCGCATTGTAAGGGTTTTTAACAGGCGAATCACTAGTAGGAGTGAGAAAATCATCACGTGGTGGTGTGATTCGGAGGGCCTGAATTAGAATAGGCATTGAGTGGCAATGTAAGATGGAGCAAAGCAAGACGGGGTGGTTAGCATGGGGAGGTCAGGAAACATTCAGTTTAAATGTAGTATAGGTTTCTAAAAAACATTGCAGGGTGGTGTGCATTGTAAGGGTTTCTAACAGGCCATTCACTAGTAGGAGTGAGAAAAACAGAACGGGTTGATGTGAATCGGAAGACCTGAATTGGGAGAGGCAATGAGTAGCAATGTAGGATGAAGAAAAGCACCACAGGGTGGTCAGCATGGGGAGATCAGGAAATATCCGGTGGCCATGTAGGATAGGTTTCTGAAAAACGTCTAAGGGTGGTGCGCATTGTAAGGATTTCTTTCAGGTCATTCACTAGTAGGAGTGAGAAAAACATGATGGGGTGGTGTGAATCGGAGGGCCTGAATTTGATTAGGCAGTGAGTGGCAGTGTAGGATCTAGCAAAGCATGACGGGGCGGTGAGCATGTGGAGGTCAGGAAACATGAAGTGGCAATGTTGGATAGTTTCTGAAAAACATCTCTGGGTGGTGCGCATTGTAAGGGATTCTGACAGGCCATTCACTAGTAGGAGGGAGAAAAACCTCACGCGGTGTTGAGAATTGGAGGGCCTGAATTAGAATAGGCATTGAGTGGCAATGTAGGATTGAGAAAAGCGCCACGGGTTATTCAGCATGAGGATGTTTGGAAACATGCAGTGGCAATGTAGGATAGGTTTCTGGAAAAACATCAAGAAGTGGTGCGCATTGTAAGTGTTTCTATCAGGCCATTCAGTAGTAGGAGTGAGAAAAACATCATCGGGTGGTGTGAATCGGAGGGCCAGAATTAGATTAGGCATTGAGTGGCAATGAAGGATGGAGAAAAGCACCACGGGGTGTTCAGCATGGGAAGGTCAGGAAACATGTGGTGGCAATGTATGATAGATTTCAGAAAAACATCGTGGGGTGGTGCGCATTGTAAGGTTCTCGAACAGAACATTCACTAGTAGGAGTGAGAAAAACATCATGGGGTGGTGAGAATTTGAGGGCCTGAATTAGGATAGGCAGTGAGTGGCAATGAAGGATGGAGAAAAGCACCATGGGGTGTTCAGCATGGGGAGATCTGGATACATGAAGTTGCAATGTAGAGTAAGATTCTGAAAAACATCTCTGGGTGGTGCACATTGTAACGGTTTCTAACAGGCCATTCAATAGTAGAAGTGAGAAAAACATCAAGGGGTGGTGTGAATTGGAGGGACCGAATTACAATAGGCAGTGAGTGACAATGTAGGATACAGAAAACCACCACGGGTTGGTCATTATGGGGAGGTTAGGAAACATGTGGTGGCATTGTTTCATAGGTTTCTGATAAACATAGCAGGCATGTGTGCATTGTAAATGTTTTTAACATGCCATTCATTAGTAAGAGTGAGAAAAACATCACGGGGTGGTGTGAATCGGGGGGCCTATATTGGGATAGGGAGTGAGTGGCAATGTAGGATGGAGAAAAGTACCACGGGGTTGTCAGCATGGGGAGGTCAGGAAACATGCAGTGGCATTTTAGGATAGGTTTCTGAAAAACATCGAGGGGTGGTGCGCATTATAAGGGTTTCTAACAGGCCATTCACTATTAGGAGTGAGAACAACATCATGTGGTGGTGTGAATTGGAGGGCATGAATTAGATATGGCAGTGAGTGGCAATGTAGGATCTAGCAAAGCAAGACAGGGCGGTGAGCATGGGGTGGTCAGGAAACATGAAGTGGCAATATTGGATAGGTTTCTGAAAAACATGGTGGGGTTATGCACATTGTAAGGGTTTCTAACACCCATTCACTAGTAGGAGTGAGAAAAACAGAATGGGGTGGTGTGAATCGGAGGACCTGAATTATGATAGGCAGTGCGTGGTAATGTACGATGGATAAAAGCACCACTGGGTGGTCGGCATGGGGAGGTCAGGAAAAATCCGTTGGCCATGTAGGATATATTTGTGAAAAACATGTCAGTGTGGTGAGCATTGTTAGGGTTTCTAAGAGGCCATTCTCTAGTAGGAGTGAGAAAAACATCACGGGGTGGTGTGAACCGGAGGGCCTGATATAGGATAGGAGTAGTGGCAATGTAGGATGGAGAAAAGCTCCACGGGGTGGTCAGCATGGTGAGTTCAGGAAACATGCGGTGGTAAAGTAGGATACGTTTCTGAAAAACATCGCGGGGCGGTGCGCTTTGTAAGGGTTTTTAACAGGCGATTCACTAGTAGGAGTCAGAAAAACATCACGGGGTGGTGTGAATCAGAAGGCCTGAATTAGAATAGCCATTGAGTGGCAATGTAGGATGGAGAAATTCAAGACGGGGTGGTTAGCGTGGGGAGGTCAGGCAACATGCAGTGGCAATGTAGCATAGGTTTGTGAAAAACATAGGGGGTGGTGCACATTGTAAGGGTTTCTAACAGGCCATTCACTAGTAGGAGTGAGAAAAACTTCAGGGGTGGTGTGAATCGGAGGGCCTGAATTACAATAGGCATTGAGTGGCAATGTAGGATGGAGAAAAGCACCATGGGATGGTCAGCATGGGCAGGTCAGGAAACATGCGGTGGCAATGTAGGATAGGTTCCTGAAAAACATCAAGAGGTGGTGCGCGTTGTATGGGTTTCTAACAGGTCATTCACTAGTAGCCGTGAGACAGTCATCACGGAGTGAGGTGAATATGAAGGCCTGAATTAGGTTAGGCAGTGAATGGCTATGTAGAATGGAGAAAAGCACCACGGGATGGTCAGCATGGGGAGGTCAGGAAACATGCGGTGGCAATGTAGGATAGGTTTCAGGAAAACATCGCGGGGTGGTGCGCATTGTAAGGGTTTCTAACAGGCCATGCACTAGTAGGAGTGAGAAAAACAACACGGGGTGGTGTGAATCGGAGGGCCTGAATTTGATTAGGCGGTGAGTTGCAGTGTAGGATCTAGCAAAGCAAGACAGGGCGGTGAGCATGGGGAGGTCAGGAATCATGAAGTGTCAATGTAGGATAGGTTTCTTCAAAACATCGCGTGGTGGTGCGCATTGTAAGAGTTTCTAACAGGCCATTCACTAGTAGGAGTGAGAAAAACATCACGGGGTGGTGTGAATCGGAGGACCTGAATTAGAATAGGCAATGTGTGGCAATGTAGGATGGAGAAAATCACCACGGGGTAGTCTGAATCGGGAGGTCAGTAAACATGCCGTGGCATTGAAGGATAGGATTCTGAAAAACATCTCTGGGTAGTGTGCATTGTAAGGGTTTCTAACAGGCCATTCACAAGTAGGAGTGAGAAAAACATCACGGGGTGGTGTGAATCAGAGGGCCTGAATTACAATAGGCAGTGAGTGACAATGTAGGATACAGAAAATCACCACGGGTTGGTCAGCATTGGAAGGTTAGCAAACATGCGGTGGCAATGTTTCATAGGTTTCTGGAAAACATAGCGGGCTGGTGCGCATTGTAAAGGTTTCTAACAGGCCATTCACTAGTACGAGTGAGAAAAACATCACGGGGTTGTGTGAATTGGAGGGCCAGAATCAGGATAGGCAGTGAGTCACAATGGAGGATGGAGAAAAGCACCACGGGGTGTTCAGCATGGAGAGGTCAGGAAACATGCCGTGGCAGTGTAGGATAGGTTTCTGAAAAACATCGCGGTGTGGTGCTCATTGTAAGTTTTCTAACAGGCCATTCACTATTAGGAGTGAGAAAAACATCATGGGGTGGTGTGAATTGGAGGGCATGAATTAGATAGGGCAGTGAGTGGCTATGTAGGATCTAGCAAAGCAAGACGGGGCGGTGAGCATGGGGAGGTCAGGAAACATGAAGTGGCAATGTAGGATAGGTTTCTGAAAAACATGGTGGTGTGGTGCACATTGTAAGGGTTTCTAAAAGGCCATTCACTAGTAGGAGTGAGAAAAACAGAATGGGGTGGTGTGAATCGGAGGACCTGAATTACGATAGGCAGTGAGTGCCATTCTACGATGGAGAAAAGCACCACGGGGTGGTCAGCATGGTGAGTTCAGGAAACATGCGGTGGTAAAGTAAGATACGTTTCTGAAAAACATCGTGGGGTGGTGCGCATTTCAAGGGTTTCTAACAGGCCATTCACTAGGTGGAGTGAGAAAAACATCATGGGGTGGTGTGAATCGGAGGGCCTGAATTTGATTAGGCAGTGAGTGCCAGTGTAGGATCTAGCAAAGCAAGACAGGGCGGTGAGCATGGGGTGGTCAGGAAACATGAAGTGGAAATATTGGATAAGTTTCTGAAAAACATGGTGAGGTTGTGCACATTGTAAGGGTTTCTAACACCCATTCACTAGTAGGAGTGAGAAAAACAGAATGGGGTGGTGTGAATCGCAGCGCCTGATATAGGATAGGAGTGAGTGGCAATGTAGGATGGAGAAAAGCACCACGGGGTGGTCAGCATGGTGAGTTCAGGAAACATGCGGTGGTAAAGTAAGATACGTTTCTGAAAAACATCGCGGGGTGGTGCGCATTTCAAGGGTTTCTAACAGGCCATTCACTTGGTGGAGTGAGAAAAACATCATGGGGTGGTGTGAATCGGAGGGCCTGAATTTGATTAGGCAGTGAGTGGCAGTGTAGGATCTAGCAAAGCAAGACGGGGCGGTGAGCATGTGGATGTCAGGAAACATGAAGTGGCAATGTAGGATAGGTTTCTTCAAAACTACGCGTGGTGGTGCGCATTGTAAGAGTTTCTAACAGGCCATTCACTAGTAGGAGTGAGAAAAACATCACGGGGTGGTGTGAATAGGAGGACCTGAATTAGGATAGGCAGTGTGTGGCAATGTAGGATATAGAAAATCACCACGGGGTAGTCAGAATCGGGAGGTCAGGAAACATGCCGTGGCAATGTAGGATATGATTCTGAAAAACATCTCTGGGTGGTGCCCAGTGTAAGGGTTTCTAACAGGCCATTCACTAGTAGGAGTGAGAAAAACATCACGGGGTGGTGTGAATCGGAGGGCCTGAATTACAATAGGCAGTGGGTGACAATGTAGGATACAACAAATCACCACGGGTTGTTCAGTATGGGGAGGTTTGGAAACATGCGGTGGCAATGTTCCATAGGTTTCTGAAAAACATAGCAGGCTGGTGCGCATTGTAAAAGTTTCTAACAGGCCATTCACTAGTAGGAGTGGGAAAAAGAGAATGGGCTGGTGTGAATCGGAGGACCTGATTTAGGATAGGCAGTGAGTAGCAATGTAGGATGGAGAAACGCACCACAGGGTGTTCTGCATGTGGAGGTCAGGAAACATGAAGTGGAAATGTTGGATAGGTTTCTTAAAAACATCTCTGGGTGGTGCGCATTGTAAGGGTTTCTAACAGGCCATTCACTAGTACGAGTGAGAAAAACATAACGGGGTGGTGTGAAAATGAGGACCTGAATTAGGATAAGCAGTGTGTGGCAATGTAGGATGGTGAAAATCACGACGGGGTAGTCAGCATGGGGAGGTCAGGAAACATGCGGTGGCAATGTAGGATAAGTTTCTGAAATACATCGCGGGGTGGCGCGCACTGTAAAGGTTTGTTACAGGCCATTCAATAGTAGGAGTGAGAAAAACATCATGGGGTGGTGTGAATAGGAGGGCCTGAATTAGATTAGGCAGTGTGTGGTAATGTAGGATGGAAAAAAGCAAGAAGCCGTGGTGAGCATGGGGAGGTCACGAAACATGCAGTGACAATGTAGGATAGGGTTCTGAAAAACATCGTGGGGTGGTGTGCATTGTAAGGGTTTCTAACAGGCCATTCACAAGTAGGAGTGAGAAAAACATCATGGGGTGGTGTGAATCGGAGGACCTTAATTAGAATAGGCAGTGAGTGGCAATGTAGGATGGAGAAGCACAATAGGGTGGTCAACATGGGGAGGTCAGGAAACATGCGGTGGCAATGTGGCATAAGTTTGTGAAAAACATAGCGGGGTGGTCACATTGTAAGGGTTTCTAACAGGCCATTCAATAGTAGGAGTGGAAAAACATCATGGGTTGGTGTGAATTGGAGGGCCTGAATTAGATTAGGCAGTGAGTGACAATGTAGGATCTAGCAAAGCAAAAACGGGCTTTTTGGAGCCCGTGAGCATGGGGAGATCATGAAACATGAAGTGGCAATGTAGGATAGGTTTCTGAAAAACATGGCGGAGTGGTGCGAATTGTAAGGGTTTCTAACAGGCCATTCACTAGTAGGAGTGAGAAAAAGAGAATGGGGTGGTGTGAATCGGAGGACCTGAATTTGGATAGGCAGTGAGTAGCAATGTAGGATGGCGAAAAGCACCACAGGGTGTTCAGCATGGGTAGGTCAGGAAACATGCGGTGACAATGTAGGATAGTTTTCTGAAAAACATCGTGGGGTGGTGTGCATTGTAAGGGTTTCTAACAGGCCATTCACTAGAAGGAGTGTGAAAAACATCATGGGGTGGTGTGAATAGGAGGGCCTTAATTTGATTAGGCAGTGAGTGGCAGTGTATGATCTAGCAAAGCAAGACGGGGCGGTCAGCATGTGGACGTCAGAATACATGAAGTGGCAATGTTGGATAGGTTTCTGAAAAACATCTTTGGGTGGTGCGCATTGTTAGGGTTTCTAACAGGCCATTCACTAGTAGGAGTGAGAAAAACATCACGGGGTGGTGTGAATCGAGTGGCCTGTATTAGGATAGGCAGTGAGTGGCAATGTAGGATCTAGCAAAGCAAGACGGGGCGGTGAGCATGGGGAGGTCAGGAAACATGAAGTGGCAATGTAGGATAGGTTTCTGAAAAACATGGCGGGGTGGTGCGCATTGTAAAGTTTTCTAAAAGGCAATTCACTAGTACGAGTGAGAAAAACATCACGGGGTGGTGTGAATCGAAGGACCTGAATTAGGATAGGCAGTGAGTAGCAATATAGGACGGAGAAAAGCACCACAGGGTGGTCAGCATGGGGAAGTCAGGAAACATGTGGTGGCCAAGTAGGATAGGTTTCTGAAAAACATCTCAGGGTCGTGCACATTGTAAGGGTTTAAGAGGCCATTCACTGGTAGGAGTGAGAAAAACATCACGGGTTGGTGTGAATCGGAGGGCCTGATATAGGATAGGAGTGAGTGGCAATGTAGGATGGAGAAAAGCACCAAGGGGTGGTCAGCATGGTGAGTTCAGGAAACATGCGGTGGTAAAGTAGGATACGTTTCTGAAAAACATCGCGAGGTGGTGCACATTGTATGGGTTTCTAACCAGCGATTCACTAGTAGGAGTGAGAGAAACATCACGGGGTGGTGCACATTGTAAGGGTTTTTAACAGGCGATTCACTAGTGGGAGTGAGAGAAACATCACGTGGTGGTGTGAATTGGAGGGCCTGAATTAGAATAGGCATTGAGTGGCAATGTAAGATTGTGAAAAGCAAGACAGGGTGGTTAGCATGGGGAGGTCAGGAAACATGCAGTTTAAATGTAGGATAGGTTTCTCAAAAACATTGCTGGGTGGTGTGTATTGTAAGTGTTTCTAACAGGCCAATCCCTAGAAAGAGTGAGAAAAACATCACGGGGTGGTGTGAATCGCAAGGCGTGAATTAGAATAGGCATTGAGTGGCAATGTAGGATGGAGAAAACACACCACAGGTTATTCAGAATGAGGAGATTAGGAAACATGCGGTGTAAATGTAGGATAGGTTTCTGAAAAACAGCAAGAGGTGGTGCGCATTGTGAGGGTTTCTAACAGGCGATGCACTAGTAGGAGTGAGAAAAAAATCATGGGGTGGTGTGAATCGCAGGGCATGAAGAAGTTTAGACTGTGAGTGGCAATGTAGTATCGAGGAAATCAAGACAAGACGGTGAGCATGGAGAGATAAGGATACATGAAGTGGTAATGTAGGATAGGTTTCTAAAAAACATGGCGGGGTGGTGCGCATTGTAAGTGTTTCTAACAGGCCATTCACTAGTAGGAGTGAGAAAAACAGAATGGGTTGATGTGAATCGGAGGACATGAATTGGGAGAGGCAGTGAGTAGCAATGTAGGATGGAGAAAAGCACCACAGGGTGGTCAGCATGGGGAGGTCAGGAAATATCCGGTGGCCATGTAGGATAGGTTTCTGAAAAACGTCTAAGGTTGGTGCGCATTGTAAGGGTTTCTAACAGGCCATTCACTAGTAGGAGTGAGAAAAACATCACGGGGTGGTGTGAATCGAGTGGCATGTATTAGGATAGGCAGTGAGTGGCAATGTAGGATCTAGCAAAGCAAGACGGGGCGGTGAGCATGGGGAGGTCAGGAAACATGAAGTGGCAATGTAGGATAGGTTTCGGAAAAACATGGCGGGGTGGTGGGCATTGTAAGGTTTTCTAAAAGGCAATTCACTAGTACGAGTGAGAAAAACATCACGGGGTGGTGTGAATCAGAGACCCTGAATTACGATAGGCAGTGAGTGGCAATGTAGGATGGAGAAAAGCACCACGGGATGGTCAGTCTGGGGAGGTCAGGAAACATGCGTTGGCAATGTAGCATACGTTTGTCAAAAACATAGCAGGGTGATCACATTGTAAGGGTTTCTAACAGGCCGTTCACTAGTAGGCGTGAGAAAAACATCACGGGGTGGTGTGAATCGGAGGGCCTGAATTACGATAGGCAGTGTGTGGCAATGTAGAATGGGGAAAAGCACCACGGGGTGGTTAGCATGGGGAGGTCAGGAAACATGCGGTGGCAATGTAGGATACGTTTCGAAAAAACATCGAGCGGTGATGCGTATTTTAAGGGTTTCTAACAGGCCATACACTAGTAGGAGTGAGAAAAACATCACGGGGTGGTGTGAATCCATTTACCTGAATTTGGATAGGCAGTGAGTAGCAATGTAGGATGGAGAAAAGAACCACGGGATGGTCAGCACGGGGAGCTAATTAAACATCCAGTGGCCAGTTAGGATAGGTTTCTGAAAAACATCTCAAGGTGGTGCGCATTGTAAGGGTTTCTAAGAGGACATTCACTAGTAGGAGTGAGAAAAATATCACGGGGTCGTGTGAATCGGAGGGCCTGATATAGGATAGGAGTGAGTGGCAAAGTAGGATTTAGAAAAGCACCACGGGCTGGTCAGCATGGCGAGTTCAGGAAACATGCGGTGGTAAAGTAGGATACGTTTCTGAAAAACATCGCGGGGTGATGCGCATTGTAAGGGTTTTTAACAGGCGAATCACTAGTAGGAGTGAGAAAATCATCACGTGGTGGTGTGATTCGGAGGGCCTGAATTAGAATAGGCATTGAGTGGCAATGTAAGATGGAGCAAAGCAAGACGGGGTGGTTAGCATGGGGAGGTCAGGAAACATGCAGTTTAAATGTAGGATAGGTTTCTGAAAAACATTGCAGGGTGGTGTGCATTGTAAGGGTTTCTAACAGGCCATTCACTAGTAGGAGTGAGAAAAACAGAACGGGTTGATGTGAATCGGAAGACCTGAATTGGGAGAGGCAGTGAGTAGCAATGTAGGATGAAGAAAAGCACCACAGGGTGGTCAGCATGGGGAGGTCAGGAAATATCCGGTGGCCATGTAGGATAGGTTTCTGAAAAACGTCTAAGGGTGGTGCGCATTGTAAGGGTTTCTAACAGGTCATTCACTAGTAGGAGTGAGAAAAACATGATGGGGTGGTGTGAATCGGAGGGCCTGAATTTGATTAGGCAGTGAGTGGCAGTGTAGGATCTAGCAAAGCATGACGGGGCGGTGAGCATGTGGAGGTCAGGAAACATGAAGTGGCAATGTTGGATAGTTTCTGAAAAACATCTCTTGGTGGTGCGCATTGTAAGGGATTCTGACAGGCCATTCACTAGTAGGAGGGAGAAAAACCTCACGCGGTGTTGAGAATTGGAGGGCCTGAATTAGAATAGGCATTGAGTGGCAATGTAGGATGGAGAAAAGCGCCACGGGTTATTCAGCATGAGGA
Organism: Cavia porcellus; assembly: GCF_034190915.1. Classification (NCBI taxonomy): domain Eukaryota; kingdom Metazoa; phylum Chordata; class Mammalia; order Rodentia; family Caviidae; genus Cavia; species Cavia porcellus. The sequence continues at coordinate 10,155,399 of NW_026947518.1, forward strand.
TGTTTGGAAACATGCAGTGGCAATGTAGGATAGGTTTCTGAAAAACATCAAGAAGTGGTGCGCATTGTAAGGGTTTCTAACAGGCCATTCACTAGTAGGAGTGAGAAAAACATCATCGGGTGGTGTGAATCGGAGGGCCAGAATTAGATTAGGCAGTGAGTGGCAATGAAGGATGGAGAAAAGCACCACGGGGTGTTCAGCATGGGGAGGTCAGGAAACATGTGGTGGCAATGTATGATAGGTTTCAGAAAAACATCGCGGGGTGGTGCGCATTGTAAGGTTCTCGAACAGAACATTCACTAGTAGGAGTGAGAAAAACATCATGGGGTGGTGAGAATCTGAGGGCCTGAATTAGGATAGGCAGTGAGTCGCAATGAAGGATGGAGAAAAGCACCAAGGGGTGTTCAGCATGGGGAGATCTGGATACATGAAGTTGCAATGTAGGGTAGGATTCTGAAAAACATCTCTGGGTGGTGCGCATTGTAAGGGTTTCTAACAGGCCATTCAGTAGTAGGAGTGAGAAAAACATCACGGGGTGGTGTGAATCAGAGGGCCTGAATTACAATAGGCAGTGAGTGACAATGTAGGATACAGAACATCACCACGGGTTGGTCAGCATTGGGAGGTTAGCAAACATGCGGTGGCAATGTTTCATAGGTTTCTGAAAAACATAGCGGGCTGGTGCGCATTGTAAAGGTTTCTAACAGGCCATTCACTAGTACGAGTGAGAAAAACATCACGGGGTTGTGTGAATCGGAGGGCCAGAATCAGGATAGGGAGTGAGTCACAATGGAGGATGGAGAAAAGCACCACGGGGTGTTCAGCATGGGGAGGTCAGGAAACATGCCGTGGCAGTGTAGGATAGGTTTCTGAAAAACATTGCGGTGTGGTGCTCATTGTAAGGTTTCTAACAGGCCATTCACTATTAGGAGTGAGAAAAACATCATGGGGTGGTGTGAATTGGAGGGCATGAATTAGATAGGGCAGTGAGTGGCTATGTAGGATCTAGCAAAGCAAGACGGGGCGGTGAGCATGGGGAGGTCAGGAAACATGAAGTGGCAATGTAGGATAGGTTTCTGAAAAACATGGTGGTGTGGTGCACATTGTAAGGGTTTCTAAAAGGCCATTCACTAGTAGGAGTGAGCAAAACAGAATGGGGTGGTGTGAATCGGAGGACCTGAATTACGATAGGCAGTGAGTGGCATTGTACGATGGAGAAAAGCACCACGGGCTGGTCAGCATGGTGAGTTCAGGAAACATCCGGTGGCAAGGTAGGATAGGTTTCGGAAAAACATCTCAGAGTGGTGAGCATTGTAAGGGTTTCTAAGAGGCCATTCACTAATAGGAGTGAGAAAAAGATCACGGGGTGGTGTGAATCGGAGGGCCTGATATAGGAAAGGAGTGAATGGCAATGTAGGGTGGAGAAAAGCACCACGGGGTGGTCAGCATGGTGAGTTCAGGAAACATGCGGTGGTAAAGTAGGATATGTTTCTGAAAAACATCGCGGGGTGGTGCGCATTGTAAGGGTTTCTAACAGGCGATTCACTAGTAGGAGTGAGAAAAACATCACATGGTGGTGTGAATCAGAGGGCCTGAATTAGAATAGGCATTGAGTGGCAATGTATGATGGAGAAAAGCGAGACGTGGTGGTTAGCATGCGGAGTTGAGGAAGCATGCAGTTTCAATGTATGATAGGTTTCTGAAAAACATTGCGGGGTGGTGGGCATTGTAAGTGTTTGTAACAGGCCATTCACTAGTAGGAGTGAGAGAAACATCACGGGTTGTGTGAATCAGAGGGCTTGAATTAGAATAGGCATTGAGTGTCAATGTAGGATGGGGAAAAGCACCACGGGTTATTCAGAATGAAGAGGTTAGGAAACATGCGGTGGCAATTTAGGATAGGTTTCTGATAAACATCAAGAGGTGTTGCGCATTGTAAGGGTTTCTAACAGGCCATTCACTAGTAGGAGTGAGAAAAACATCATGGGGTGGTGTGAATCGCAGGGCCTCAATGAGATTAGGCAGTGAGTGGCAATGTAGGATCGAGCAAATCAAGACGGGTCAGCGAGCATGGGGAGGTCAGGATACATGAAGTGGCAATGTAGGATAGGTTTCTGGAAAACATGATGGGGTGTTGCGCATTGTAAGGGATTCCAACAGGCCATTCACTAGTAGGAGTGAGAAAAACAGAACGGGGTGGTGTGAATCAGAGGACCTGAATTAGGATAGGCAGTGAGTAGCAATGTAGGATGGAGAAAAGCACCACAGGGTGGTCAGCATGGGGAGGTCAGGAAATATCAGTTGGCCATGTAGGATAGGATTCTGAAAAACATCTCTTTGTGGTGCGCTTTGTAAGGGTTTCTAACAGGCCATTCACTAGTAGGAGTGAGAAAAACATCATGGGGTGGTGTGAATCGGAAGGCCTGAATTTGATTAGGCAGTGAGTTGCAGTGTAGGATTTAGCAAAGCAAGACCGGCCAGTGAGGATGTGGAGGTCAGGAAACATGAAGTGTCAATGTAGGATAGGTTTCTGAAAAACATCTCTGGGTCGTGCGCATTGTAAGGGTTTCTGACAGGCCATTCACTCTTAGGAGTGAGAAAAACATCACAGCGTGGTGTGAATCGTAGGGCCTGAATTAGATTAGGCAGTGAGTGGCAATGTAGGATGGAGAAAAGCACCACTGCTTATGCAGCATGAGGAGGTTTGGAAACATGCGGTGGCAATGTAGGATAGGTATCTGAAAAACATCAAGAGGTGGTGCGCATTGTAAGGGTTTCTAACAGGCCATTCACTAGTATGAGTGAGAAAAACATCATGGGGTGGTGTGAATCACAGGGCCTGAATTAGATTAGGCAGTGAGTGGCAATGTAGGATCTAGCAAAGCAAGACGGGGCGGTGAGCATGAGGAGATCAAGAAACGTTAAGTGGCAATTTAAGATAGGTTTCTGAAAAACATGGCGTGGAGGTGCGCATTGTAACGGTTTCTAACAGGCCATTCACTAGTAGCAGTGAGACAGTCATCATGGAGTGATGTGAATATGAAGGCCTGAATTAGGATAGGCAGTGAGTGGCAATGTAGGATGGAGAAAAGCACCACGGGGTGGTCCGCATGGCGAGCTAAGGAAACATGCGGTGGCAATGTAGGATAGGTTTTAGAAAAACATCGCTGGGTGGTGCGCATTGTAAGGGTTTCTAACAGGCCATTCACTAGTAGGAGTGAGAAAAACATAACGGGGTGGTGTGAAAATGAGGACCTGAATTAGGATAAGCAGTGTGTGGCAATGTAGGATGGTGAAAATCACGACGGGGTAGTCAGCATGGGGAGGTCAGGAAACATGCGGTGGCAATGTAGGATAAGTTTCTGAAATACATCGCGGGGTGGCGCGCACTGTAAAGGTTTGTTACAGGCCATTCAATAGGAGGAGTGAGAAAAACATCATGGGGTGGTGTGAATAGGAGGGCCTGAATTAGATTAGGCAGTGTGTGGTAATGTAGGATGGAAAAAAGCAAGAAGCCGTGGTGAGCATGGGGAGGTCAGGAAACATGCAGTGACAATGTAGGATAGGGTTCTGAAAAACATCGTGGGGTGGTGTGCATTGTAAGGGTTTCTAACAGGCCATTCACAAGTAGGAGTGAGAAAAACATCATGGGGTGGTGTGAATTGGAGGACCTTAATTAGAATAGGCAGTGAGTGGCAATGTAGGATGGAGAAGCACAATAGGGTGGTCAACATGGGGAGGTCAGGAAACATGCGGTGGCAATGTGGCATACGTTTGTGAAAAACATAGCGGGTGGTCACATTGTAAGGGTTTCTAACAGGCCATTCAATAGTAGGAGTGGAAAAACATCATGGGTTGGTGTGAATTGGAGGGCCTGAATTAGATTAGGCAGTGAGTGACAATGTAGGATCTAGCAAAGCAAAAACGGGCTTTTTTGGGCCCGTGAGCATGGGGAGATCATGAAACATGAAGTGGCAATGTAGGATAGGTTTCTGAAAAACATGGCTGAGTGGTGCGAATTGTAAGGGTTTCTAACAGGCCATTCACTAGTAGGAGTGAGAAAAAGAATGGGGTGGTGTGAATCGGAGGACCTGAATTTGGATAGGCAGTGAGTAGCAATGTAGGATGGCAAAAAGCACCACAGGGTGTTCAGCATGGGTAGGTCAGGAAACATGCGGTGACAATGTAGGATAGTTTTCTGAAAAACATCGTGGGGTGGTGTGCATTGTAAGGGTTTCTAACAGGCCATTCACTAGAAGGAGTGTGAAAAACATCATGGGGTGGTGTGAATAGGAGGGCCTTAATTTGATTAGGCAGTGAGTGGCAGTGTATGATCTAGCAAAGCAAGACGGGGCGGTCAGCATGTGGACGTCAGAATACATGAAGTGGCAATGTTGGATAGGTTTCTGAAAAACATCTTTGGGTGGTGCGCATTGTTAGGGTTTCTAACAGGCCATTCACTAGTAGGAGTGAGAAAAACATCACGGGGTGGTGTGAATCGAGTGGCCTGTATTAGGATAGGCAGTGAGTGGCAATGTAGGATCTAGCAAAGCAAGACGGGGCTGTGAGCATGGGGAGGTCAGGAAACATGAAGTGGCAATGTAGGATAGGTTTCGGAAAAACATGGCGGGGTGGTGGGCATTGTAAGGTTTTCTAAAAGGCAATTCACTAGTACGAGTGAGAAAAACATCACGGGGTGGTGTGAATCAGAGACCCTGAATTACGATAGGCAGTGAGTGGCAATGTAGGATGGAGAAAAGCACCACGGGATGGTCAGTCTGGGGAGGTCAGGAAACATGCGTTGGCAATGTAGCATACGTTTGTCAAAAACATAGCAGGGTGATCACATTGTAAGGGTTTCTAACAGGCCATTCACTAGTAGGCGTGAGAAAAACATCACGGGGTGGTGTGAATCGGAGGGCCTGAATTACGATAGGCAGTGTGTGGCAATGTAGAATGGGGAAAAGCACCACGGGGTGGTTAGCATGGGGAGGTCAGGAAACATGCGGTGGCAATGTAGGATACGTTTCGAAAAAACATCGAGCGGTGATGCGTATTTTAAGGGTTTCTAACAGGCCATACACTAGTAGGAGTGAGAAAAACATCACGGGGTGGTGTGAATCCATTTACCTGAATTTGGATAGGCAGTGAGTAGCAATGTAGGATGGAGAAAAGAACCACGGGATGGTCAGCATGGGGAGCTAATTAAACATCCGGTGGCCAGTTAGGATAGGTTTCTGAAAAACATCTCAAGGTGGTGCGCATTGTAAGGGTTTCTAAGAGGACATTCACTAGTAGGAGTGAGAAAAATATCACGGGGTCGTGTGAATCGGAGGGCCTGATATAGGATAGGAGTGAGTGGCAAAGTAGGATTTAGAAAAGCACCACGGGCTGGTCAGCATGGCGAGTTCAGGAAACATGCGGTGGTAAAGTAGGATACGTTTCTGAAAAACATCGCGGGGTGGTGCGCATTGTAAGGGTTTTTAACAGGCGAATCACTAGTAGGAGTGAGAAAATCAACACGTGGTGGTGTGATTCGGAGGGCCTGAATTAGAATAGGCATTGAGTGGCAATGTAAGATGGAGCAAAGCAAGACGGGGTGGTTAGCATGGGGAGGTCAGGAAACATGCAGTTTAAATGTAGGATAGGTTTCTGAAAAACATTGCAGGGTGGTGTGCATTGTAAGGGTTTCTAACAGGCCATTCACTAGTAGGAGTGAGAAAAACAGAACGGGTTGATGTGAATCGGAAGACCTGAATTGGGAGAGGCAGTGAGTAGCAATGTAGGATGAAGAAAAGCACCACAGGGTGGTCAGCATGGGGAGGTCAGGAAATATCCGGTGGCCATGTAGGATAGGTTTCTGAAAAACGTCTAAGGGTGGTGCGCATTGTAAGGGTTTCTAACAGGTCATTCACTAGTAGGAGTGAGAAAAACATGATGGGGTGGTGTGAATCGGAGGGCCTGAATTTGATTAGGCAGTGAGTGGCAGTGTAGGATCTAGCAAAGCATGATGGGGCGGTGAGCATGTGGAGGTCAGGAAACATGAAGTGGCAATGTTGGATAGTTTCTGAAAAACATCTCTTGGTGGTGCGCATTGTAAGGGATTCTGACAGGCCATTCACTAGTAGGAGGGAGAAAAACCTCACGCGGTGTTGAGAATTGGAGGGCCTGAATTAGAATAGGCATTGAGTGGCAATGTAGGATGGAGAAAAGCGCCACGGGTTATTCAGCATGAGGATGTTTGGAAACATGCAGTGGCAATGTAGGATAGGTTTCTGAAAAACATCAAGAAGTGGTGCGCATTGTAAGGGTTTCTAACAGGCCATTCACTAGTAGGAGTGAGAAAAACATCATCGGGTGGTGTGAATCGGAGGGCCAGAATTAGATTAGGCAGTGAGTGGCAATGAAGGATGGAGAAAAGCACCACGGGGTGTTCAGCATGGGGAGGTCAGGAAACATGTGGTGGCAATGTATGATAGGTTTCAGAAAAACATCGCGGGGTGGTGCGCATTGTAAGGTTCTCGAACAGAACATTCACTAGTAGGAGTGAGAAAAACATCATGGGGTGGTGAGAATCTGAGGGCCTGAATTAGGATAGGCAGTGAGTGGCAATGAAGGATGGAGAAAAGCACCAAGGGGTGTTCAGCATGGGGAGATCTGGATACATGAAGTTGCAATGTAGGGTAGGATTCTGAAAAACATCTCTGGGTGGTGCGCATTGTAAGGGTTTCTAACAGGCCATTCACTAGTAGGAGTGAGAAAAACATCACGGGGTGGTGTGAATCAGAGGGCCTGAATTACAATAGGCAGTGAGTGACAATGTAGGATACAGAACATCACCACAGGTTGGTCAGCATTGGGAGGTTAGCAAACATGCGGTGGCAATGTTTCATAGGTTTCTGAAAAACATAGCGGGCTGGTGCGCATTGTAAAGGTTTCTAACAGGCCATTCACTAGTACGAGTGAGAAAAACATCACGGGGTTGTGTGAATCGGAGGGCCAGAATCAGGATAGGGAGTGAGTCACAATGGAGGATGGAGAAAAGCACCACGGGGTGTTCAGCATGGGGAGGTCAGGAAACATGCCGTGGCAGTGTAGGATAGGTTTCTGAAAAACATTGCGGTGTGGTGCTCATTGTAAGGTTTCTAACAGGCCATTCACTATTAGGAGTGAGAAAAACATCAAGGGGTGGTGTGAATTGGAGGGCATGAATTAGATAGGGCAGTGAGTGGCTATGTAGGATCTAGCAAAGCAAGACGGGGCGGTGAGCATGGGGAGGTCAGGAAACATGAAGTGGCAATGTAGGATAGGTTTCTGAAAAACATGGTGGTGTGGTGCACATTGTAAGGGTTTCTAAAAGGCCATTCACTAGTAGGAGTGAGCAAAACAGAATGGGGTGGTGTGAATCGGAGGACCTGAATTACGATAGGCAGTGAGTGGCATTGTACGATGGAGAAAAGCACCACGGGCTGGTCAGCATGGTGAGTTCAGGAAACATCCGGTGGCAAGGTAGGATAGGTTTCGGAAAAACATCTCAGAGTGGTGAGCATTGTAAGGGTTTCTAAGAGGCCATTCACTAATAGGAGTGAGAAAAAGATCACGGGGTGGTGTGAATCGGAGGGCCTGATATAGGAAAGGAGTGAATGGCAATGTAGGATGGAGAAAAGCACCACGGGGTGGTCAGCATGGTGAGTTCAGGAAACATGCGGTGGTAAAGTAGGATATGTTTCTGAAAAACATCGCGGGGTGGTGCGCATTGTAAGGGTTTCTAACAGGCGATTCACTAGTAGGAGTGAGAAAAACATCACATGGTGGTTTGAATCAGAGGGCCTGAATTAGAATAGGCATTGAGTGGCAATGTATGATGGAGAAAAGCGAGACGGGGTGGTTAGCATGCGGAGTAGAGGAAGCATGCAGTTTCAATGTATGATAGGTTTCTGAAAAACATTGCGGGGTGGTGGGCATTGTAAGTGTTTGTAACAGGCCATTCACTAGTAGGAGTGAGAGAAACATCACGGGTTGTGTGAATCAGAGGGCTTGAATTAGAATAGGCATTGAGTGTCAATGTAGGATGGGGAAAAGCACCACGGGTTATTCAGAATGAAGAGGTTAGGAAACATGCGGTGGCAATTTAGGATAGGTTTCTGATAAACATCAAGAGGTGTTGCGCATTGTAAGGGTTTCTAACAGGCCATTCACTAGTAGGAGTGAGAAAAACATCATGGGGTGGTGTGAATCGCAGGGCCTCAATTAGATTAGGCAGTGAGTGGCAATGTAGGATCCAGCAAATCAAGACGGGGCAGTGAGCATGGGGAGGTCAGGATACATGAAGTGGCAATGTAGGATAGGTTTCTGGAAAACATGATGGGGTGTTGCGCATTGTAAGGGATTCCAACAGGCCATTCACTAGTAGGAGTGAGAAAAACAGAACGGGGTGGTGTGAATCAGAGGACCTGAATTAGGATAGGCAGTGAGTAGCAATGTAGGATGGAGAAAAGCACCACAGGGTGGTCAGCATGGGGAGGTCAGGAAATATCAGTTGGCCATGTAGGATAGGATTCTGAAAAACATCTCTTTGTGGTGCGCTTTGTAAGGGTTTCTAACAGGCCATTCACTAGTAGGAGTGAGAAAAACATCATGGGGTGGTGTGAATCGGAAGGCCTGAATTTGATTAGGCAGTGAGTTGCAGTGTAGGATTTAGCAAAGCTAGACCGGCCAGTGAGGATGTGGAGGTCAGGAAACATGAAGTGTCAATGTAGGATAGGTTTCTGAAAAACATCTCTGGGTCGTGCGCATTGTAAGGGTTTCTGACAGGCCATTCACTCTTAGGAGTGAGAAAAACATCACAGCGTGGTGTGAATCGTAGGGCCTGAATTAGATTAGGCAGTGAGTGGCAATGTAGGATGGAGAAAAGCACCACTGCTTATGCAGCATGAGGAGGTTTGGAAACATGCGGTGGCAATGTAGGATAGGTATCTGAAAAACATCAAGAGGTGGTGCGCATTGTAAGGGTTTCTAACAGGCCATTCACTAGTATGAGTGAGAAAAACATCATGGGGTGGTGTGAATCACAGGGCCTGAATTAGATTAGGCAGTGAGTGGCAATGTAGGATCTAGCAAAGCAAGACGGGGCGGTGAGCATGAGGAGATCAAGAAACGTTAAGTGGCAATTTAAGATAGGTTTCTGAAAAACATGGCGTGGAGGTGCGCATTGTAACGGTTTCTAACAGGCCATTCACTAGTAGCAGTGAGACAGTCATCATGGAGTGATGTGAATATGAAGGCCTGAATTAGGATAGGCAGTGAGTGGCAATGTAGGATGGAGAAAAGCACCACGGGGTGGTCCGCATGGCGAGCTAAGGAAACATGCGGTGGCAATGTAGGATAGGTTTTAGAAAAACATCGCTGGGTGGTGCGCATTGTAAGGGTTTCTAACAGGCCATTCACTAGTAGGAGTGAGAAAAACATAACGGGGTGGTGTGAAAATGAGGACCTGAATTAGGATAAGCAGTGTGTGGCAATGTAGGATGGAGAAAATCACTACGGGGTAGTCAGCATGGGGAGGTCAGGAAACATGCGGTGGCAATGTAGGATAAGTTTCTGAAATACATCGCGGGGTGACGCGCACTGTAAAGGTTTGTTACAGGCCATTCAATAGTAGGAGTGAGAAAAACATCATGGGGTGGTGTGAATTGGAGGGCCTGAATTAGATTAGGCAGTGAGTGACAATGTAGGATCTAGCAAAGCAAAAACGGGCTTTTTTGAGCCCGTGAGCATGGGGAGATCATGAAACATGAAGTGGCAATGTAGGATAGGTTTCTGAAAAACATGGCGGAGTGGTGTGAATTGTAAGGGTTTCTAACAGGCCATTCACTAGTAGGAGTGAGAAAAAGAGAATGGGGTGGTGTGAATCGGAGGACCTGAATTTGGATAGGCAGTGAGTAGCAATGTAGGATGGCGAAAAGCACCACAGGATGTTCAGCATGGGTAGGTCAGGAAACATGCGGTGACAATGTAGGATAGTTTTCTGAAAAACATCGTGGGGTGGTGTGCATTGTAAGGGTTTCTAACAGGCCATTCACTAGAAGGAGTGTGAAAAACATCATGGGGTGGTGTGAATAGGAGGGCCTTAATTTGATTAGGCAGTGAGTGGCAGTGTATGATCTAGCAAAGCAAGACGGGGCGGTCAGCATGTGGACGTCAGAATACATGAAGTGGCAATGTTGGATAGGTTTCTGAAAAACATCTTTGGGTGGTGCGCATTGTTAGGGTTTCTAACAGGCCATTCACTAGTAGGAGTGAGAAAAACATCACGGGGTGGTGTGAATCGAGTGGCCTGTATTAGGATAGGCAGTGAGTGGCAATGTAGGATCTAGCAAAGCAAGACGGGGCGGTGAGCATGGGGAGGTCAGGAAACATGAAGTGGCAATGTAGGATAGGTTTCTGAAAAACATGGCGGGGTGGTGCGCATTGTAAAGTTTTCTAAAAGGCAATTCACTAGTACGAGTGAGAAAAACATCACGGGGTGGTGTGAATCGACGGACCTGAATTAGGATAGGCAGTGAGTAGCAATGTAGGACGGAGAAAAGCACCACAGGGTGGTCAGCATGGGGAAGTCAGGAAACATGTGGTGGCCAAGTAGGATAGGTTTCTGAAAAACATCTCAGGGTCGTGCACATTGTAAGGGTTTAAGAGGCCATTCACTGGTAGGAGTGAGAAAAACATCACGGGTTGGTGTGAATCGGAGGGCCTGATATAGGATAGGAGTGAGTGGCAATGTTGGATGGAGAAAAGCACCAAGGGGTGGTCAGCATGGTGAGTTCAGGAAACATGCGGTGGTAAAGTAGGATACGTTTCTGAAAAACATCGCGAGGTGGTGCACATTGTATGGGTTTCTAACCGGCGATTCACTAGTAGGAGTGAGAGAAACATCACGGGGTGGTGCACATTGTAAGGGTTTTTAACAGGCGATTCACTAGTGGGAGTGAGAGAAACATCACGTGGTGGTGTGAATCGGAGGGCCTGAATTAGAATAGGCATTGAGTGGCAATGTAAGATTGTGAAAAGCAAGACAGGGTGGTTAGCATGGGGAGGTCAGGAAACATGCAGTTTAAATGTAGGATAGGTTTCTCAAAAACATTGCTGGGTGGTGTGTATTGTAAGTGTTTCTAACAGGCCAATCCCTAGAAAGAGTGAGAAAAACATCACGGGGTGGTGTGAATCGCAAGGCGTGAATTAGAATAGGCATTGAGTGGCAATGTAGGATGGAGAAAACACCACAGGTTATTCAGAATGAGGAGATTAGGAAACATGCGGTGTAAATGTAGGATAGGTTTCTGAAAAACAGCAAGAGGTGGTGCGCATTGTGAGGGTTTCTAACAGGCGATGCACTAGTAGGAGTGAGAAAAACATCATGGGGTGGTGTGAATCGCAGGGCATGAAGAAGTTTAGACTGTGAGTGGCAATGTAGGATCGAGGAAATCAAGACAAGACGGTGAGCATGGAGAGATAAGGATACATGAAGTGGTAATGTAGGATAGGTTTCTAAAAATCATGGCGGGGTGGTGCGCATTGTAAGTGTTTCTAACAGGCCATTCACTAGTAGGAGTGAGAAAAACAGAATGGGTTGATGTGAATCGGAGGACATGAATTGGGAGAGGCAGTGAGTAGCAATGTAGGATGGAGAAAAGCACCACAGGGTGGTCAGCCTGGGGAGGTCAGGAAATATCCGGTGGCCATGTAGGATAGGTTTCTGAAAAACGTCTAAGGTTGGTGCGCATTGTAAGGGTTTCTAACAGGCCATTCACTAGTGGGAGTGAGAAAAATATCACGGGGTCTTGTGAATCGGAGGGCCTGATATAGAATAGGAGTGAGTGGCAAAATAGGATTTAGAAAAGCATCACGGGGTGGTCAGCATGGTGAGTTCAGGAAACATGCGGTGGTAAAATAGGATACGTTTCTGAAAAACATCGCGGGGTGGTGCGCATTGTAAGGGTTTCTAACAGGCGATTCATTAGTATAAGTGAGAAAAACATCACATGGTGGTGTGAATCGGAGGGCCTGAATTAGAATAGGCATTGAGTGGCAATGTATGATGGAGAAAAGCGAGACGGGGTGGTTAGCATGGGGAGTTCAGGAAACATGCAGTTTCAATGTAGGATAAGTTTCTGAAAAACATTGCGGGGTGGTGGGCATTGTAAGTGTTTGTACAAGGCCATTCACTAGTAGGAGTGAGGAAAACATCACGGGTTGTGTGAATCAGAGGGACTGAATTAGAATAGGCATTGAGTGTCAATGTAGGATGGAGAAAAGCACAACGGGTTATTCAGAATGAAGAGGTTAGGAAACATGCTGTGGCAATATAGGATAGGTTTCTGATAAACATCAAGAGGTGGTGTGCATTGTAAGGGTTTCTAACAGGCCATTCACTAGTAGGAGTGAGAAAAACATCATGGGGTGGTGTGAATCGCAGGGCCTCAATTAGATTAGGCAGTGAGTGGCAATGTAGGATTGAGCAAATCAAGACGGGCAGTGAGCATGGGGAAGTCAGGATACATGAAGTGGCAATGTAGGATAGGTTTCTGGAAAACGTGGCAGGGTGGTGCGCATTGTAAGCGTTTCTAACAGTACATTTACTAGTAGGAGTGAGAAAAACATCATGGGGTGGTGTGAATCGGAAGGCCTAAATTTGATTAGGCAGTGAGTGGCAGTGTAGGATCTAGCAAAGAAAGCGGGGCGGTGAGGATGTGGAGGTCAGGAAACATGAAGTGTCAATGTAGGATAGGTTTCTGAAAAACATCTCTGGGTCGTGCGCATTGGAAGGGTTTCTGACAGGCCATTCACTATTAGGAGTGAGAAAAACATCACGGGGTGGTGCGAATCGGAGGGCCTGAATTAGAATAGGCATTGAGTTGCAATGTAGGATGGAGAAAAGCACCACGGGTTATTCAGCATGAGGAGGTTTGGAAACATGCGGTGGCAATGTAGGATAGGTTTCTGAAAAACATCAAGAGGTGGTGAGCATTGTAAGGGTTTCTAACAGGCCATTCACTAGTAAGAGTGAGAAAAACTTCATTGGGTGGTGTGAATCGCAGGGCATGAATTAGATTAGGCAATGAGTGCCAATGTAGGATCTAGCAAAGCAAGACGGGGCGGTGAGCATGAGGAGATCAAGAAACGTTAAGTGGCAATTTAAGATAGGTTTCTGAAAAACATGGCGGGGTGGTGCGCATTGAAACGGTTTCTAACAGGCCATTCACTAGTAGCAGTGAGACAAGCATCTCGGAGTGATGTGAATATGAAGGCCTGAATTCGGATAGGCAGTGAGTGTCAAGGTAGGATGGAGAAAAGCACAACGGGGTGGTCATCATGGCGAGGTCAGGAAACATGCAGTGGCAATGTAGGATAGGTTTCAGAAAAACATCGTGGGGTCTTGCGCATTGTAAGGGTTTCGAACAGGCCATTCACTAGTAGGAGTGAGAAAAACATCACGGGGTGGTGTGCATCAGATGGCCTGAATTACGATAGGTAGTGAGTGGCAATGTAGAATGGAGAAAAGCACCACGGGATGGTCAGCATGTGGAGGTCAGGAAACATGCGGTGGCAATGTAGGATAGGTTTATGAAAAACATCGTGGTGTGTTGAGCATTGTAAGGTTTTCCAACAGTCCATTCACTAGTATTAGTGAGAAAAACATCATGGGGTGGTGTGAATCGGAGGGCCTTAATTAGGATAGGCAGTGAGTGGCAATGTAGGATGGAGAAGCACAACGGGGTGGTCAACATGGGGAGGACAGGAAACATGCGATGGCAATGTGGCATACGTTTGTTAAAAACATAGCGGGGTGGTCACATTGTAAGGGTTTCTAACATGCCATTCACTAGTAGGAGTGAGAAAAACATCACGGGGTGGTGTGAATCGGAGGGCCAGAATCAGGATAGGCAGTGAGAGGCAATGTAGGACGGAGAAGCACAACGGTGTTTTCAGCATGGTGAGTTCAGGAAATATGTGGTGGTAAAGTAGGATAAGTTTCTGAAAAACATCGGGGGGTGGTGCGCATTTTAAGGGTTTCTAAGGGGCCATTCACTAGTAGGAGTGAGAAAAACATCACAGGGTGGTGTGAATCGGAGGGCCAGAATTAGAATAGTCATTGAGTGGCAAGGTAGGATGGAGAAAAGCACCACGGGTTATTCAGCATGAGGAGGTTAGGAAACATCCAGTGGCAATGTAGGATAGGTTTCTGAAAAACATCAAGAGGTGGTGCGCATTGTAAGGGTTTCTAACAGGCCATTCACTAGTAGGAGTGAGAAAAACATCATGGGGTGGTGTGAATCGCAGGGACTGAATTAGAATAGGCAGTGAGTGGCAATGTAGGATCTAGCAAAGCAAGACGGGGAGTTGAGCATGGGGAGGTCAGGAAACATGAAGTGGCAATGTAGGATAGGTTTCGGAAAAACATGGCGTGGTGGTGGGCATTGTAAGGTTTTCTAAAAGGCAATTCACTAGTACGAGTGAGAAAAACATCACGGGGTGGTGTGAATTGAAGGACCTGAATTAGGATATGCAGTGAGTAGCAATGTAGGATGGAGATAAGCACCACAGGGTTGTCAGCATGGGAAGGTCAGGAAACATGCGGTGGCCATGTAGGATAGGTTTCTGAAAAACATCTCAGGGTCGTGCATATTGTAAGGGTTTAAGAGGCCATTCACTAGTAGGAGTGAGAAAAACATCATGGGGTGGTGTGAATCGCAGGGCATGAATTAGATTAGGCAGTGTTTCGCAATGAAGGATCTAGCAAACAAGACGGGGTGGTGAGCATGGGGAGGTGAGGAAACATGAAGTGGCAATGTAGGATAGATTTCTGAAAAACATCGCGTGGTGGTGCGCATTTTAAGGGTTTCTAACAGGCCATTCACTAGTAGCAGTGAGACAATCATCACGGAGTGATGTGAATATGAAGGCCTGACTTAGGATAGGCAGTGAGTGGCAATGTAGGATGGCGAAAAGCACCACGGGATGGTCAGCATTGTGAGGTCAGGAAACATGCAGTGGCAATGTAGTATAGGTTTCAGAACAACATCACAGGGTGGTGCGCATTGTAAGGGTTTCTAACAGGCCATTCAATAGTAGGAGTGATAAAAATATCACGGGGTAGTGTGAATCAGAGAGCCTGAATTACGATAGGCAGTGAGTGGGAAAGTAGGATGGAGAAAAGCACCACGGGATGGTCAGTCTTGGGAGGTCAGGAAACATGCGGTGGCAATGTAGCATACGTTTGTCAAAAACATAGCGCAGTGGTCACATTGTAAGGGTTTCTAACAGGCCATTCACTAGTAGGAGTGAGAAAAACATCACGGGGAGATGTGAATCGGAGAGCCTGAATTAGAATAGGCAGTGAGTGGCAAGGTAGAATGGAAAAAAGCACCACGGGGTGGTTAGCATGTGGAGGTCAGGAAACATGCTGTGGCAATGTAGGATAGGTTCCTGAAAAACATCGCGGGGTGGTGCGCATTGTAAGGGTTTCTAACAGGCCATTCACTAGTACGCGTGAGAAAAACATCACGGGGTGGTGTGAATCGGAGGGCCTGAATTAGGATAGGCCGTGAGTGGCAATGTAGAATGGGGAATAGCACCACGGGGTGGTTAGCATGGGGAGGTCAGGAAACATCGGTGGCAAGGTAGGATAGGTTTCTGAAAAACATCTCAGAGTGGTGCACATTGTAAGGGTTTCTAAGAGGCCATTCACTAATAGGAGTGAGAAAAAGATCACGGGGTGGTGTGAATCGGAGGGCCTGATATAGGAAAGGAGTGAATGGCAATGTAGGAAGGAGAAAAGCACCACGGGGTGGTCAGCATGGTGAGTTCAGGTGGTAAAGTAGGATATGTTTCTGAAAAACATCGTGGGGTGGTGCGCATTGTAAGGGTTTCTAACAGGTAATTCACTAGTAGGATTGAGAAAAACATCACATGGTGGTGTGAATCGGAGGGCCTGAATTAGAATAGGCATTGAGTGGCAATGTATGATGGAGAAAAGCGAGACGGGGTGGTTAGCATGGGGAGGTCAGGAATCATGCAGTTTCAATGTAGGATAGGTTTCTGAAAAAGACTGTGGGGTCGTGGGCATTGTAAGTGTTTCTAACAGGGCATTCACTAGTAGGAGTGATAAAAATATCACGGGTTGTGTGAATCAGAGGGCTTGAATTAGAATAGGCATTGAGTGTCAATGTAGGATGGAGAAAAGCACACGGGTTATTCAGAATGAAGAGGTTATGAAACATGCGATGTCAATTTAGGATAGGTTTCTGATAAACATCAAGAGGTATTGCGCATTGTAAGGGTTTCTAACAGGCCATTCACTAGTAGGAGTGAGAAAAACATCATGGGGTGGTGTGAATCGCAGGGCCTCAATTAGATTAGGCTGTGAGAGGCAATGTAGTATCGAGCAAATCAAGATGGGGCAGTGAGCATGGGGAGGTCAGGATACATGAAGTGGCAATGTAGGATAGGTTTCTGGAAAACATGGCGGGGTGTTGCGCAATTTAAGGGTTTCTAAAGGGCATTCACTAGTAGGAGTGAGAAAAACAGAACGGGGTGGTGTGAATCGGAAGACCTGAATTGGGATAGGCAGTGTGTAGCAATGTAGGATGGAGAAAAGCACCACAGGGTGGTCAGCATGGTGAGGTCAGGAAATATCCGGTGGCCATGTAGGATAGGATTCTGAAAAACATCTCTGGGTGGTGCGCATTGTCAGGGTTTCTAACAGGCCATTCACTAGTAGGAGTGTGAAAAACATCATGGGGTGGTGTGAATAGGAGGGCCTAAATTTGATTAGGCAGTGAGTGGCAGTGTATGATCTAGCAAAGCAAGATGGGGCGTTGAGCATGTGGAGGTCAGGAAACATGAAGTGGCAATGTTGGATAGGTTTCTGAAAAACATCTCTGGGCTGTGCGCATTGTAAGGGTTTCTAACAGGCCATTCACTAGTAGGAGTGAGAAAAACATCACGGGGTGGTGTGAATTGGAGGGCCTGAGTTAGAATACCCAGTGAGTGGCAAAGTAGGATGGAGAAAAGCACCAAGGGATGGTCAGCATTCGGAGTTCAGGAAACATGCGGTGGCAATGTAGGATAGCTTTCTGAAAAACTTCGCAGGGTGGTGCGCATTTTAAGGGTTTCTAACAGGTCATTCACAAGTGGGAGTGAGAAAAACATCACGGGGTGGTGTGAATCGGAGGGCCTGAATTACGATAGGCAGTGAGGGGCAATGTAGGATGCAGAAAACCACCACGTGGTGGTAAGCATGGGGAGCTATGGAAATATGCATTGGCCATGTAGGATAACTTTCTGAAAAACATCTCGGTGTGGTGCGCATTGTAAGCGTTTCTAACAGGCCATTTACTAGTAGGAGTGAGAAAATCATCTCGGGGTGGTGTGAATCGGAGGGCCTGAATTCGGATAGGCAGTGAGTGGCAATGTAGGATGGAGAAAAGCACCATGGGGTTGTCAGCATGGGGAAGTCAGGAAACATGCGATGGCAATGTAGGATAGGTTTCTGAAAAACATCACGGGGTGGTGCGCATTATCAGGTTTTCCAACAGGCCATTCGCTAGTAGGAGTGAGAAAAACATCACGGGGTGGGTTGAATCAGAGGGCCTGAATTAGCATAGGCAGTGATTGGCAATAGAGGATGGAGAAAAGCACCATGGGGTGGTCGGCATGGGTAGGTAAGGAAACATGCGGTGGCAATGTGGGATATTTTCCTGAAAAACATCACTGCCTGGTGAACATTGTAAGGGTTTCTAACAGGCCATTCACTAGTAGGATAGCGAAAAACATCACGGGGTGGTGTGAATCTGAGGGCCAGTATTAGGTTAGACAGTGAGTGGCAATGTAGGAGGAAGAAAAGCACCACGAGGTATTCAGCATGGGGAAGTCAGGAAACATGCGGTGGCAAAGTAGGATAGGTTTCTGAAAAACATCACGTGGTGGTGCGCATTTTAAGGGTTTCTAACAGGCCATTCCCTAGTAGGAGTGAGGAAAACATCCTGGGGTGGTGTGAATCGGAAGGCCTGAGTTAGAATACCCAGTGAGTGGCAATGTACAATGGAGAAAAGCTTCACCCCGTACCTAGCAAGGCGAGGTCAGGAAACATGCTGTGGCAATGTAGGATAGGTTTCTGAAAAACATCGCGGGGTGGTGCGCATTGTAAGGGTTTCTAACAGGTCATTCACAAGTAGAGGTGAGAAAAACATCACGGGGTTGTGTGAATCGGAGGCCCTGAATTACGATAGGCAGTGAGGGGCAATGTAGGATGCAGAAAACCACCACCGGGTGGTAAGCATGGGGAGCTATGGAAATATGCGGTGGCCATGTAGGATAACTTTCTGAAAAACATCTCGGTGTGGTGCTCATTGTAAGGTTTTCTAACAGGCCATTTACTAGTAGGAGTGAGAAAAACATCACAGGGTGGTGTGAATCTGAGGGCCAGTATTAGGTTAGACAGTGAGTGGCAATGTAGGATGAAGAAAAGCACCACAGGGTATTCAGCATGGGGAGGTCAGGAAACATGCGGTGGCAATGTAGGATAGATTTCTGAAAAACATCGCGTGGTGGTGCGCATTGTAAGGGTTTCTATCAGGCCATTCAGTAGTATGACTGAGAAAAATATCACCGGGGGCTGTGAACCCAAGGGCCTGAATTCGGATAGGCAGTGAGTGGCATTGTAGGATGGAGAAAATACCAAGGGTTGGTGAGCATGGAAATGTCAGGAAACATGCAGTGGCAAAGTAGGATAGGTTTCTGAAAAACATCGTGCGTTGGTGCGAATGGTAAGGTTTTCTAAAAGGACATTCACTAGTAGGAGTGAGAAAAACATCACGGGGTGGTGTGAATCAGAGGGCCTGAATTAGCATAGGCAGTGAGTGGCAATGGAGGATGGAGAATAGCACCACGAGGTGGTCAGCATGGGGAGGTCAGGAAACATGCGGTCGCAATGTAGGATAGGTTTCTGAAAAACTTCGCGGTGTGGTGCGCATAGTAAGGGTTTCTAAGAGGCCATTCACTAGTAGGAGTGAGAAAAACATCATGGGGTGGTGTGAATCGGAGGACCTGAATTAGGATAGACAGTGAGTGGCAATCTAGAATGGGGAAAAGCACCATGGGGTGTTCAGCATGGTGAGGTCAGGAAACATGTGGTGGTAAAGTAGGATAAGTTTCTGAAAAATATCGCGGGGTGGTGCGCATTGTCAGGGTTTCTAACATGCGATTCACTAGTAGGAGTGAGGAAAACATCACGGGGTGGTGTGAATCGGGGGGCCTGAATTAGAATAGACAGGGAGTGACAATTTTGGATGGAGAAAAGCAAGACGGGGTAGTCAGCATAGGGAGGTCAGGAAACATGCAGTGGCAGTATAGGATAAGTTTCTGAAAATCATCGCCGGTTGGTGTTCATTGTAAGTGTTTCTAACAGGCCATTCACTAGTAGGAGTGAGAAAAACATCACGGGGTGGTGTGAATTGGAGGACCTGAATTAAGATAGGCAGTCAGTGGCAATGTAGGAAGAAGAGAAGCAAAACGAGGTATTCAGCATGAGGAGGTCAGGAAACATGCGGTGGCAATGTAGGATAGGTTTCTGAAAAACATCGCGGGGTGGTGTGCATTGTAAGGGTTTGTAACAGGCCATTCACTAGGAGGCGTAAGAAAAACATCACAGGGGCGTGCGAATTGGAGGGACTGAATTCGAATACGCACTGAGTGGCAATGTAGGATGGAGAAAAGCACCAAGGTGTGGTCAGCATTGTGAGGTCAGGAAACATGTGGAGGCAATGTAGGATAGGATTCTGAAAAACATCGCGGGGTGGTGCGCATTGTAAGGGTTTCTAACAGGCCATTCTCTAGTAGGAGTGAGAAAAACATCACGGACTAGTGTGAATAGGAGGGCCTGAATGAGCATAGGCAGTGAGTGGCAATGTAGGATGGACAAAAGCACCACAGGTGGTCTGGATGAGGACGTCAGGAAACATGCAGTGGCAATGTAGGATAGGTTTCTGAAAAACATCGCGGGGTGGTGCGCATTGTAAGGGTTTCTAACAGGCCATTCACTAGTAGGAGTGCGAAAAACATGACAGGGTGGTGTGAATCTGAGGGCCAGAATTAGGTTAGACAGTGAATGGCAATGTAGGATGAAGATAAGCAACACGGGGTATTCAGCATGGGGACGTCAGGAAACATGTGGTGGCAAAGTAGGATAGGTTTCTGAAAAACATCGCGCGGTGGTGCGCATTATAAGGGTTTCTAACAGGCCATTCAAAGGTAGGACTGAGAAAATCATCACGGGGTGGTGTGAATCGGAGGGCCTGAATTAGGATCAGTAGTGAGTGACAATGTAGTGCGGAGAAAAGTCAGATGGCGTGGTGAGCATGGGGAGTTCAGGAAACAAGCGGTGACAACTTATTATAGGTTTCTGAAAAACATCACGGGGTGGTGCGCATTGTAAGGGTTTCTAACAGGCCATTCACTAGTAGGAGTGAGAAAAACATCACGGGGTGGTGTGAATCGGAGGGCCTGAATTAGGATAGGTAGTGAGTGGCAATGCAGTGTGGAGAAAAGACCACGGGTGTTCAGCATGGGGAGGTCAGGAAACATGCAGTGGAATTTTGGAGATGTTTCTGAAAAACATCACGGGTTGGTGCGCATTGTAAGTGTTTCTAACAGGCCATTCACTAGTAGGAGTGAGAAAAATATCATGGGGTGGTGTGAATCGGAGGGCCTGAATTAGCATAGGCAGTGAGTGGCCAAGGAGGATGGAGAATAGGACCACGAGATGGTCAGCATGGGGAGGTCAGGAAACATGCGGTGGCAATGTAGGATATGATCCTGAAAAACATCGCGGTGTGGTGCGTATTGTAATGGTTTCTAACATGCAAATTCACTAGTAGGAGTGAGAAAAACATCACGGGGTGGTGTGAATCTGAGGGCCTGATTTAGGAAAGGCAGGAGTGGCAATGCAGGATGCAGAGAAGAACCACTGGGTGGTCAGCATGGGGAGGTCAGGAAACAGGCGTTGGCATTGTAGGATAGGTTTCTGAAAACCATCGCGCGGTGGTGCGCATTGTAAGGGTTTCTAACAGGCCATTCACTAGTAGAAGTGAGAAAAACATCACGGGGTGGTGTGAATCAGAGGGCCTGAATTAGTATAGGCACTGAGTGGCAATGTAGGATGGAGAAAAGCACCACGGGGTATTCAGCATGCGGTGGTCAGGAAACATGCGGTGGCAATGTAGGATAGGTTTCTGTAAAACATCGCGGGGTGGTGAGCATTGTAAGGGTTTGTAACAGGCCATTCACTAGTAGTTGTGAGAAAAACATCACAGTGCCGTGTGAATCGCAGGGCCTGAATTCGCATAGGCACTGAGAGGCAATGTAGGATGGAGAAAAGCACCAAGGTGTGGTCAGAATTGGGAGGTCAGGAAACATGCGGGGGCAATGTAGGATAGGATTCTGAAAAACATCGCGGGCTGGTGAGCATTGTAAGGGTTTCTAACACGCTATTCCCTAGTAGGAGTGAGAAAAACATCACGGGGTACTGTGAATCGGAGGGCCTGAATGAGCATAGGCAGTGAGTGGCAATGTAGGACGGACAAAAGCACCGTAGGTGGTCAGGATGGGGAGGTCAGGAAACATGCAGTGGCAATGTAGGATAGGTTTCTGAAAAACATCGCGGTGTGGTGCTCATTGTAAGGGTTTCTAACAGGACATTCACTAGTAGGAGTGAGAAAAACATCACGGGGTGGTGTGAATCGGAGGGTCTGAATTAGCATAGGCAGTGATTGGCAATGTAGGATGGAGAAAACATCACCCCGTAGTTACCAAGGCGAGATCAGAAAACATGCGGGGCCAATGTAGTATAGGTTTCTGAAAAACATCGTGGGGTGGTGCCCATTGTAAGTGTTTCTAACAGGCCATTCACTAGTAGCTGTGACATAAACATCACGGAGTGATGTGAATCGGAAGGCCTCAATTAGGATAGGCATTGAGTGGCAATGTAGGATGGAGAAGCACAACTGGGTGGTCAGCATGGGGAGGTCAGGAAACATGCGGTGGCAATGTAGCATACGTTAGTGAAAAACATAGCGGGGTGGTCACATTGTAAGTGTTTCTAACAGGCCATTCATTAGTTGGAGTGAGAAAAACATCATGGGGTGGTGTGAATAGGAGGGCCTGAATTAGCATAGGCAGCGTGTGGCAATGTAGGATGGAGAAAAGCATCACCCCGTAGTTAGCAAGGTGAGGTTAGGAAACATGCAGTGGCAATATAGGATAGGCTTCTGTAAAACATCGTGGGGTTTGCGCATTGTAAGGTTTTCTAACAAGCCATTCACTAGTAGGAGTGAGAAAAACATCATGGGGTGGTGTGAATTCGAGGGCCTGAATTAGATTAGGCAATGAGTGGCAATGTAGGATCTAGCAAGGCAAGACGTGGCGGTAAGCATGGGGATGTCAGGAAACAAGAAGTGGCAATGTCGGTTAGACTTCTGAAAAACATCGAGGGGTGGTGCGCATTGTAAGGTTTTCTAACAGGCCATTCACTAGTAGCAGTGAGACAAACATCACGGAGTGATGTGTATCGAAAGGCCTGAATTAGGATAGGCAGAGAGTGGCAATGTAGGATGGGGAAAAGCACCACGGGGTGTTCAGCATGGGGAGGTAAGGAAACATGGGGTGGCAATGTAGGATAGGTTTCAGAATAACATCGCGGGGTGGTGCGCATTGTAAGGGTTTCTAAAAGGCCATTCACAAGTAGGAGTGATAAAAACATCACGGGGTGGTGTGAAGCAGAGGGCCACAATTACGAAAGGCAGTGAGTGGTAATGTAGGATGGAGAAAAGCACCACGGGATGTCAGCATGGGGAGGTCAGGAAACATTCGGTGGCAATGTAGGATAGATTTCTGAAAACCATCGCGGTGTGGTGCGCATTGTAAGGGTTTCTAACAGGCCATTCACTAGTAGGAGTGAGAAAAACATCATGGGGTGGTGTGAATGGGAAGGCCTGAATTAGGATAGGCAGTGAGTGGCAATGTAGAATGGTGAAGCACAACTGGGTGGTCAGCATGAGGAGTTCAGGAAACATGCGGTGGCAATGTAGTATACGTATGTGGATATCATAGCGGGGTGGTCTCATTGTAAGGGTTTCTAAAAGGCCATTCACTAGTAGGAGTGAGAAAAACATCACGGAGAGGTGTGTATCGGAGAGCCTGAATTAGGATAGGCAGTGAGTTGCAATGTAGAATGGAGAAAAGCACCATGGGGTGATCATCATGGGGAGGTCAGGAAACATGCGGTGGCAATGTAGGATAGGTTTCTGAAAAACATCGCTGTGTGGTGCGCATTGTATGGTTTTCTAACAGGCCATTCACAGGTAGGAGTGAGAAAAACATCACAGGGGGGTGTGAATCCGAGGGCCTGAATTAGCATAGCCAGTGAGTGGCAATGTAGGATGGAGAAAGGCATCACCCCGTAGTTAGCAAGGCGAGGTAAGAGAACATGCGGGGCCAATGTAGGATAGGTTTCTGAAAAACATCGCGGGGTGGTGCACATTGTAAGGGTTTCTAACTGGCCATTCACTAGTAGGAGTGAGAAAAACATCACGGGGTGGTGTGAATCGGACGGCCTGAATTAGATTAGACAGTGAGTGGCAAAATAGGATCTAGAAAAGCAAGAAGGGGCGGTGAAAATAGGGAGTTCAGGAAACATGAAATGGAAATGTAGGATAGGTTTCTGAAAAACATCTCTGGGTGGTGCGCATTGTAAGGGTTTCTAACAGGCCATTCACTAGTAGCAGTTAGACAAACATCACGGAGCGATGTGAATCGGAAGGCCTGAATTAGGATAGGCATTGAGTGGCAATGTAGGATGGAGAAGCACAACTGGGTGGTCAGCATGGGGAGGTCAGGAAACATGCGGAGGCAATGTAGCATACGTTTGTGAAAAACATAACGGGGTGGTCACAATGTAAGGGTTTATAACAGGCCATTCACTAGTATGAGTGAGAAAAACATCATGGGGTGGTGTGAATAGGAGGGCCTGAATTAGATTACGCAGTCTGTGGTAATGTAGGATGGAGAAAAGCAAGAAGCCGTGGTGAGCATGGGGATGTCAGGAAACATGCAGTGACAATGTAGGATAGGTTTCTCAAAAAATTCGCGGGGTGTCCGCATTTTAAGGGTTTCTAAGAGGACATTCACTAGTAGGAGTGAGAAAAACATCACAGGGGTTGTGAATCGGAGGGCCTGAGTTAGAATAGCCAGTGAGTGGCAATATAGGATGGAGAAAAGCACCAAGGGGTGGTAGGTATTGGGAGGTCAGGAAACATGCGGTGACAATGTAGGAGAGGTTTCTGAAAAACATCGAGGAGTGGTGCGCATTGTATTATTTTCTAACAGGCCATTCACTAGTAGGAGTGAGAAAAACATCACGGGGTGGTGTGAATCAGAGGGCCTGAATTAGCATATTCTGTGAGTGGCAATGTAGGATGGAGAAAAGCATCACCCCGTAGTTAGCAAGGTGAGGTCAGGAAACATGCTGTGGTAATGTAGGATTGGTTTCTGTAAAACATTGTGGGGTGGTGCGCATTGTACGGGTTTCTAACAGGCCATTCACTAGTAGGAGTGAGAAAAACATCATGGGGTGGTGTGAATTCGAGGGCCTGAATTAGATTAGACAGTGAGTGGCAATGTAGGATCTAGCAAAGCAAGATGGGGCGGTGAGCATGGGGAGGTCAGGAAACAAGAAGTGGCAATGTAGGATAGACTTATGAAAAACGTCGCGGGGTGGTACTCTTTGTAAGGTTTTCTAACAGGCCATTCACTAGTAGCAGTGAGACAAACATCACGGAGTGATGTGAATCAGAAGGCCTGAATTAGGATAGGCAGTGTGTGGCAATGTAGAATGGGGAAACCACCACGGGGTGGTCAGCATGGGGAGGTCAGTAAACATTCGGTGGCAATGTAAGATAGATTTCTGAAAACCATCGCCGTGTGGTGCGCAAGGTAAGGGTTTCTAACAGGACATTCACTAGTAGGAGTGAGAAAAACATCATGGGCTGGTGTTAGTAGGAGGGCCTGAATTAGATTAGGCAGTGTGTGGTAATGTAGGATGGAGAAAAGCAAGAAGCCGTGGTGAACTTGGGGAGGTCAGGAAACATGCATTGACAATGTAGGATAGGTTTCTGAAAAACATCGCGGGGTGGTGCGCATTTTAAGGGTTTCTAACAGGACATTCACAAGTAGGAGTGAGAAAAACATCACAGGGTTTGTGAATAGGAGGGCCTGAATTAGAAAAGCCAGTGAGGGGCAATGTAGGATGGAGAAAAGCACCAAGGGGTGGTAAGCTTTGGGAGGTCAGGAAACATGCGGTGGCAATGTATGATAGGTTTCTGAAAAACATCGTGGGGTGGTGCACATTGTAAGGGTTTCTAACAGGCCATTCACTAGTAGGAGTGAGAAAAACATGATGGGGTGGTGGGAATCGGAGGGCCTGAATTAGATTAGGCAGTGAGTGGCAATGTAGGATTTAGCAAAGCAAGACGGGGCGATGAGCATGGTGAGGTCAGGAAACCTGAAGTGGCAATGTAGGATAAACTTCTGCAAAACATCGCTGGGTGGTGCGCATTGTAAGGTTTTCTAACAGGCCATTCACTAGTAGCAGTGAGACAAACATCACGGAGTGATGTGAATTCGAAGGCCTGAATTAGGATAGGCAGTGAGTGGCAATGTAGGATGGGGAAGCACAACGGGTTGGTCAACATGGGGAGGTCAGGAAACATGTGGTGGCAATGTAGCATACGTTTGTTAAAAATATAGCATGGTGGTCACATTCTAAGGGTTTCTAACAGGCCATTCACTGGTAGGAGTGAGAAAAACTTCACGGGGTGGTGTGAATCAGAGACCCTGTATTAGGTTAGTTAGTGAGGGGCAATGTAGAATGGAGAGAAACAACAAGGGCTGGTCAGCATGGGGAGGTAAGGAAACATGCAGTGGCAATGTAGGATACGTTTCTGAAAAACATTGCGGGGTTGTGCGTATTGTAAGGTTTTCTAACAGGCCATTCACTAGTAGCAGGGAGAAAAACATCACGGAGTGATGTGAATCGGAAGGCCTGCATTAGGTTAGGCAGTGAGTGACAATGTAGGATCTAGTAAAGCAAGACGGGGCGGTGAGCATGGGGAGGTCAGGAAAGATGAAGTGGCAAAGTTGGATAGGTTTCCGAAAAACATCTCGGGGTGGTGCGCATTGTAAGGGTTTCTAACAGGCCATTCACTAGTAGGAGTGAGAAAAACATCATGGGGTGGTGTGAATCGGAGTGCCTGAATTAGGATAGGCAGTGAGTGGCAATCACGAATGGAGAAAAGCACCACGGGGTGGTCAGCATGCGGAGGTCAGGAAACATCCATTGGCCATGCAGGATAGGTTTTTGAAAAACATCTCTGGGTGGTGCGCATTGTAAGGGTTTCTAACAGGCCATTTACTAGTAGGAGAGAGAAAAATATCACGGGGTGGTGTGAATCGGGCGGGCTATATTAGGATAGGCAGTGAGTGGCAATGTAGGATCTAGCAAAGCAAGACGGGCGGTGAGAATGGGGTGGTCAGGAAACATGAAGTGGCAATGTAGGATAGGTTTCTGAAAAACATCTCGGGTTGGTGTGCATTGTAAAGGTTTCTAACAGGCAATTCACTAGTAGGAGTGAGAAAATCAGAATGGGGTGGTGTGAATCGGAGGACCTGAATTAGGATAGGCAGTGAGTAGCAATGTAAGATGGAGAAAAGCACCACAGGGTGGTCTGCATGGGGAGGTCAGGAATATCCGTTGGCCATGTAGGATAGGTTTCTGAAAAACATCTCAGGGTAGTGCGCATTGTAAGGTTTTCTAACAGGCGATTCACTAGTAGGAGTGAGAAAAACATCACGGGGTGGTTTGAATCGGAGGGCCGGATATAGGATAGGAGTGAGTGGCAATGTAGGATGGAGAAAACCACCACAGGTTGATCAGCATGGTGAGTTCTGGAAACATGCGGTGGTAAAGTAGGATACGTTTCTGAAAAACATCGCGGGGTGGTGCGCATTTTAAGGGTCTCTAACAGGCCATTCACTAGTAGCAGTGAGACAATCATCATGGAGAGATGTGAATATGAAGGCCTGAATTAGGATAGGCAGTCAGTGGCAATGTAGGATGGAGAAAAGCACCACGGGATGGTCAGCATGGGGAGGTCAGGAAACATGCAGTGGCAATGTAGCATACCTTTGTGAAAAACATAGCGGGGTGGTGCACATTGTAAGGGTTTCTAACAGGCCATTCACTAGTAGGAGTGAGAAAAACTTCACGGGGTGGTGTGAATCAGAGGGCCTGAATTAGAATAGGCATTGAGTGGCAATGTTGGATGGAGAAAAGCACCACAGGATGGTCAGCATGGGTAGGTAAGGAAACATGCGGTGGCAATATAGTAGAGGTTTCTGCAAAACATCAAGTGGTGGTGCGCTTTGTAAGGGTTTCTAACAGGCCATTCACTAGTAGAAGTGAGACAGTCATCACGGATTGAGGTGAATATGAAGGCCTGAATTAGGTTTGGCAGTGAATGGCTATGTAGGATGGAGAAAAGCACCACGGGATGGTCAGCAAGGGCAGGTCAGGAAACATGCGGTGGCAATTTAGGATAGAGTTCTGAAAAACATCAATAGGTGGTGCACATTGTAAGGGTTTCTAACAGGCCATTCACTAGTAGGCGTGATAAAAACATCACGGGGTGGTGTGAATCAGAGGGTCTGAATTACGATAGGCAGTGAGTGGCAATGTAGGATGGAGAAAGGCCACGGGACGGTCAGCATGGGGAGGTCAGGAAACATGCGGTAGCAATGTAGAATAGGTTTCTGAAAATCATCGCGGTGTGGTGCGCATTGTAAGGGTTTCTAACAGGCCATTCACTAGTAGGAGTGAGAAAAACATCATGGGGTGGTGTGAATCGGAGGGCCTGAATTTGGTTAGTCAGTGAGTGGCAGTGTAGGATCCAGCAAAGCAAGACGGGGCGGTGAGCATGGGGAGGTCAGGAAACATGAATGGCAATGTAGGATAGGATTCTGAAAAACTTCTCTGGGTGGTGCGCATTGTAAGGGTTTCTGACAGGCCATTAACTAGTAGAAGTGAGAAAAACATCATGGGGTGGTGTGAATCGGAGGGCCTGAATTACCATAGGCAGTGAGTGACAATGTAGGATACAGAAAATCACCACGGGTTGGTCAGCATGGGGAAGTTAGGAAACATGCGGTAGCAATGTTCCATAGGTTTCTGAAAAACATAGCGGGTTGGTGCGCATTGTAAAGGTTTCTAACAGGCCATTCACTAGAAGGATTGAGAAAAACATCACGGGGTGGTGTGAGTCGGGGGGCCTGTATTAGGATAGGCAGTGAGTGGCAAGGTAGGATGGAGAAAACTACCACGGGGTGGTCAGCATAGGGAGGTCAGGAAACATGCAGTGGCATTGCAGGATAGGTTTCTGAAAAACATCGAGGGGTGGTGTGCATTGTAAGGGTTTCTAACAGGCCATTCAATATTAGGAGTGAGAAAAACATCATGGGGTCGTGTTAATTGGAGGGCCTGAATTAGATATGGCAGTGAGCGGCAATGTAGGATCTAGCAAAGCAAGACGGGGCGGTGCGCATGCGGAGGTCAGGAAACATGAAGTGGCAATGTTGGATAGGTTTCTGAAAAACATGGTGGGGTGGTGCACATTGTAAGGGTTTCTAACAGGCCATTCACTAGTAGGAGTGAGAAAAACAGAATGGGGTGGTGTGAATCTGAGGACCTGAATTACGATACGCAGTGAGTGGTAATGTACGATGGAGAAAAGTACCACAGAGTGGTCAGCATGGGGAGGTCAGGAAACATCCGTTGGCCATGTAGGATATATTTCTGAAAAACATCTCAGGGTGTTGAGCATTGTTAGGTTTTCTAAGAGGCCATTCACTAGTAGGAGTGAGAAAAACATCACGGGGTGGTGTGAAATGGAGGGCCTGAATTAGATTAGGCAGTGAGTGGTAATGTATATTGGAGTAATGCAAGACGGCGTGGTGAGCATGGGGAGTTCAGGAAACATGCAGTGGCAATGTAGAATAGGTTTCTGAAAAACATCGCGTGGTCCTGGGCATTGTAAGGGTTTCTATCAGGCCTTTCACTAGTAGGAGTGATAAAAACGTCACAGGGTGGTTTGCTTCGGAGGGCCTGAAATAGGATAGGCAGTGTGTGGCAATGTAGGATTGAGAAAAGCACGCCGGGTTGGTCAGCATGGGGAGGTCAGGAAACATGCGGTGGCAATGTAGGATAGGTTTCTGAAAAACATCGCGGGATGGTGCGCATTGTAAGTGTTTCTAACAGGCCATTCACTAGTAGGAGTGAGAAAAACAAACGGGGTGGTGTGAACCAGCGGGCCTGAATTAGCATAGGCAGTGAGTGGCAATGGAGGGTGGAGAAGAGCACCACGGGGTGGTAAGCATGGGAAGGTCAGGAAACATGCGGTGGCAATGTAGGATAGGTTTCTGAACCACATCGCGGAGTGGTGCGCATTGTAAGGGTTGCTAAAAGGCCATTCACTGGTAGGATTGAGAAAAAGTTCCCGGGGTGGTGTCAATCGGAGGGCCTGTATTAGGATAGGCAGTGAGTGGCAATGTAGTTTGGAGAAAAGCACCACGGGGTGGTCAGCATGGGGAGGTCAGGAAACATGCGGTAGCAATGTAGCATGGCTTTCTGAAAAACATTGCGTGGTGGTGCGCATTGTAAGGGTTTCAAACAGGCCATTCACTAGTGGGAGTGAGAAAATCATCGTGGAGAGGAGTGTAACCTTGGGCCTAAATTAGGATAGGCAGTGAGTGGCAATGTAGGATACAGAAAAGCACCACGGGGTGGTCAGCATGGGTAGGTCAGGAAATATGCGGTGGCAATGTAGGATATGTTCCTGTAAAAAATCGCGGGGTGTTGCGCATTGTAAGGTTTTCTTATAGGTCATTCACTAGTAGGAGTGAGAAAAACATGACTGGGTGGTGTGAATCGGAGGGCCTGAGCTAGATTAGGCAGTGAGTGGCAATGTAAGATCTAGCAAAGCAAGAGGGGGCGGTGAGCATTGGGAGGTCAGGAAACATGCAGTGGCAATGTAGGATAGCTTTCTGAAAAACATCGCGGGGTGGTGCGAATTGTGAGGGTTTGGAACAGACAATTCACTACTAGGAGTGAGAAAAACATCATGGGGTGGTATGAATCGGAGTGCCTGAATTAGGATAGGCAGTGTGTGGCAATGAAGGATGGAGAAAAGCACCACGTGTGGTCAGCATGGGGAGATCGGGAAACATGAGGTCGCAATGTAGGATAGGTTTCTGAAAAATATCTCGGGGTTGTGCGCAATGTAAGGGTTTATAACAGACCCTTCACGAGTAGGAGTTTGAAAAGCATCACAGGAGGGTGTGAATTGGAGGGCCTGAATTCGGATAGGCAGTGAGTGGCAATGTAGGATGGAGAAAACAACAAGTGGTGGTCAGCCCTGGGAGGTCAGGAAACATGCGGTGGCAATGTAGGATAGGTTGCTGAACAACATCGGGGGTGGTGCGCATTGTAAGGTTTGCTATCAGGCCATTCACTAGTAAGAGTGAGGAAAACATCATGGGGTGGTGTGAATCAGAGTTCCTGAATTAGCATAGGCAGTGATTGGCAATGTAGGATGGGGAAAAGCACCACGGCGTGGTCAGAATGGGGAGGTCATTAAACATGTGGTGGCAATGTAGGATAGGTTTCTGAAAAACATCGCCGGGTGAGGCGCATTGTAAGAGTTTCTAACAGGCCATTCACTAGTAGGAGTGAGAAAAACATCATGGGGTGGTGTGAATCGGAGTGTCTGAATTAGGATAGGCAGTGAGTGGCAATGTAGGATGGAGAAAAGCACCACAGGCTATTCAGCATGGGGAACTCAGCAAACATGCGGTGGCAATGTAGGATAGGTTTCTGAAAAACATCGCGGGGTAGTGCGCATTGTAAGGGTTTCTAACAGGCCTTTCACTAGTAGGAGTGTTAAAAACGTCACGGGGTCGTTTGCTTCGTAGGGCCTGAAATAGGATAGGCAGTGAGTGGCAATGAAGGATGGAGAAAAGCACCTCGGGTTGGTCAGCATGGGAAGGTCAGAAAACATGCGGTGGCAATGAAGGATAGGTTTCTGAAAAACATCTCTGGGTGGTGCGCATTGTAAGGGTTTCTAACAGGCCATTCACTAGTAGGAGTGAGAAAAACATCACGGGGTGGTGTGAATCGGTGCGACTGAATTAGCATAGGCACTGATGGGCAATTTTAGGATGGGGAAAAGCACCACGGCGTGGTCAGACTGCGGAGGTCAGGAAACATGCGGTGGCAATGTAGGATAGGTTTCTGAAAAGCATGGAGGGGTGGTGCGCATTGTAAGGGTTTCTAACAGGCCATTCACTAGTAGGAGTGAGAAAAGCATCACCGGGTGGTGTGAATCGCAGTGTCTGAATTAGGATAGGCAGTGAGTGGCAATGTAGGATTTAGAAAAGCATCACAGGGTATTTAGCATGGGGTGGTCAGGAAACATGAGTTGGAATGTAGAATAGGTTTCTATAAAACATCGCGTGGTGGTGCGCATTGTAAGGGTTTCTAACAGGCAATTCACTAGTAGGAGTGAGAAAAACATCATGAGGTGGTGTGAAATGGAGGGCCTGAATTAGATTAGGCAGTGAGTGGTAATGTATAATGGAGTAATGCAAGACGGCGTGGTGAGCATGGGGATTTCAGGAAACATGCAGTGGGAATGTAGGATAGGTTTCTGAAAAACATCGAGGTGTGGTGTGCATTGTAAGGGTTTCTCACAGGCCATTCACAAGTAGGAGTGAGAAAAACATCACAGGGGGGTGTGAGTCAGAGGGCCTAAGTTAGAATAGCCACTGAGTGGCAACGTAGGATGGAGTAAAGCACCAAGGCTGGTCAGCACTGGGAGGTCAGGAAATATGCGGTGGCAATGTTGGATAGGTTTCTGAAAAACATCGAGGGGTGGTGTGCATTGTAAGGGTTTCTAACAGGCCATTCACATGTAGGAGTGAGAAAAACATCACAGGGGGGTTTGAATCAGAGGGCCCTAATTAGCATAGGCAGTGAGTGGCAATGTAGAACGGAGAAAGGCATCACCCCGTAGTTAGCAAGGCGAGGTAAGGAAACATGAGGTACCAATGTAGGATAGGTTTCTGAAAAACATTGCGGGGTGGTGCACATTGTAAGGGTTTCTAACAGGCCATTCACTAGTAGGAGTGAGAAAAACAGAACGGGGAGGTGTGAATCGGAGGACCTGAATTAGCATAGGCAGTGAGTAGCAATGTAGGATGGAGAAAAGCACCACAGGGTGGTCAGCATGGGGAGGTTAGGAAATATCCGGTGGCCATGTACGATAGGATTCTGAAAAACATCTCTGGGTTGTGGGCATTGTAAGGGTTTCTAACAGGCCATTCACTAGTAGGAGTGAGAAAAACATCACGGAGTGATG
Source organism: Cavia porcellus (assembly GCF_034190915.1). Classification (NCBI taxonomy): domain Eukaryota; kingdom Metazoa; phylum Chordata; class Mammalia; order Rodentia; family Caviidae; genus Cavia; species Cavia porcellus. Next base: position 10,187,975 of record NW_026947518.1, read on the forward strand.
TGAATCGGAAGGCCTGAATTAGGATAGGCATTGAGTGGCAATGTAGGAAGGAGAAGCACAACTGGGTGGTCAGCATGGGGAGGTCAGGAAACATGCGGTGGTAATGTAGCATACGTTAGTGAAAAACTTAGCGGGGTGGTCACATTGTAAGGGTTTCTAACAAGCCATTCACTAGTAGGAGTGAGAAAAACATCATGGGGTGGTGTGAATAGGAGCGCCTGAATTAGATTAGGCAGTGTGTGGTAATGTACGATGGAGAAAAGCAAGAAGCCGTGGTGAGCATGAGGAGGTCACAAAACATGCAGTGACAATGTAGGATAGTTTTCTGAAAAATATCACGGGGTGGTGTGCATTGTAAGGGTTACTTACAGGCCATTCACAAGTAGGAGTGAGAAAAATATCACAGTGGATGTGAGTCAGAGGGCCTAAGTTAGAATAGCCAGTGAGTGGCAATGTAGGATGGAGAAAAGCACCAAGGGTGGTCAGCATTCGGAGGTCAGGAAATATGCGGTGGCAAAGTAGGATAGGTTTCTGAAAAACATCGCGGTGTGGTTCACATTGTATGGTTTTTCAACAGGCCATTCACTAGTAGGAGTGAGAAAAACATCACGGGGTGGTGTGAATCAGAGGGCCTGAATTAGCATAGGCAGTGAGTGGTAATGTAGGATGGAGAAAAGCATCACCCTGTATTTAGCAATGCGAGATCAGGAAACATGCGGGGCCACTGTAGGATAGGTTTCTGAAAAACATCGCGGGGTGGTGCGCATTGTAAGAGTTTCTAACAGGCCATTCACTAGTAGGAGTGAGAAAAACAGAACGGGGTGGTGTGAAAAGGAGGACCTGAATTAGGATAGGCAGTGTGTGGCAATATAGGATGGAGAAAATCACAATGGTGTAGTTAGCATGGGGAGTTCAGGAAACATGTGGTGGCAATGTTGGATACGTTTCTGAAATACATCGCGGGGAGGCGCGCACTGTAAAGGTTTGTTACAGGCCATGCACTAGTAGGAGTGAAAAAAACATCATGGGGTGGTGTGAATAGGATGGCCTGAATTAGATTAGGCAGTGTGTCGTAATGTAGGATGGAGAAAAGCAAGAAGCCATGGTGAGCATGGGGAGGTCAGGAAACATGCAGTGACAATGTAGGATAGGGTTCTGAAAAAGATGGCCTGAATTACAATAGGCAGTGAGTGACAATGTAGGATACAGTAAATCACCACGGGTTGGTCAGCATGGGGAGGTTATGAAACATGCGGTGGCAATGTTTCATAGGTTTCTGAAAAACATAGCAGGCTGGTGCGCATTGTAAGGGTTTCTTACGGGCGATTCACTAGTAGGAGTGAGAAAAACATCACATGGTGATGTGAATCAGAGTGCCTGAATGAGAATAGGCATTGAGTGGCAATGTATGATCGAGAAAAGCGAGACGGGGTAGTTAGCATGGGGAGGTCAGGAAACATGCAGTTTCAATGTAGGATAGGTTTCTGAAAAATATTTCAGTGTGGTGTGCATTGTAAGTGTTTGTAACAGGCCATTCACTAGTAGGAGTGAGAAAAACATCACGGGTTGTGTGAATCAGAGGGCCTGAATTAGAATAGGCATTGAGTGCCAATGTAGGATGGAGAAAAGCACCACGGGTTATTCAGAATGAAGAGGTCAGGAAACATGCGGTGGCAATGTAGGATAGGTTTCTGATAAACATTAAGAGGTGTTGCGCATCGTAAGGGTTTCTAACAGGCCATTCACTAGTAGGAGTGAGAAAAACATCATGTGGTTGTGTGAATCGCAGAGCCTCAATTAGATTAGGCAGTGAGTGTCAATGTAGGATCGAGCAAATCAAAACGTGGCAGTGATCATGGGGAGGTCAGGATACATGAAGTGGCAATGTAGGATAGGTTTCTGGAAAACGTGGCGGGGTATTGCCCATTGCAAGGGTTTCCAACAGGCCATTCACTAGTAGGAGTGAGAAAAACAGAACGGGGAGGTGTGAATCGGAGGACCTGAATTAGCATAGGCAGTGAGTAGCAATGTAGGACGGAGAAAAGCACCACAGGGTAGTCAGCATGGGGAGGTCAGGAAATATCCGGTGGCCATGTACGATAGGATTCTGAAAAACATCTCTGGGTTGTGCGCATTGTAAGGGTTTCTAACAGGCCATTCACTAGTAGGAGCGAGAAAAACATCACGGAGTGATGTGAATCAGAAGGCCTGAATTAGGATAGGCATTGAGTGGCAATGTAGGAAGGAGAAGCACAACTGGGTGGTCAGCATGGGGAGGTCAGGAAACATGCGGTGGCAATGTAGCATACGTTAGTGAAAAACTTAGCGGGGTGGTCACATTGTAAGGGTTTCTAACAGGCCATTCACTAGTAGGAGTGAGAAAAACATCATGGGGTGGTGTGAATAGGAGGGCCTGAATTAGATTAGGCAGTGTGTGGTAATGTAGGATGGAGAAAAGCAAGAAGCCATGGTGAGCATGGGGAGGTCAGGAAACATGCAGTGACAATGTAGGATAGGGTTCTGAAAAACATCGAGGGGTGGTGTGCATTGTAAGGGTTTCTAACAGGCCATTCACAAGTAGGAGTGAGAAAAACATCACAGGGGGGTGTGAGTCAGAGGGCCTAAGTTAGAATAGCCAGTGAGTGGCAATGTAGGATGGAGTAAAGCACCAAGGGTGGTCAGCACTGGGAGGTCAGCAAATATGCGGTGGCAATGTAGGATAGGTTTCTGAAAAACATCGCGGGGTGGTGCGTATTGTATGGTTTTCTAACAGGCCATACACAAATAGGAGTGAGAAAAACATCACAGGGGGGTTTGAATCAGAGGGCCTGAATTAGCATAGGCAGTGAGTGGCAATGTAGGATGGAAAAAGGCATCACCCCGTAGTTAGCAAGGCGAGGTAAGGAAACATGCGGTGCCAATGTAGGATAGGTTTCTGAAAAACATTGCGTGGTGGTGCGCATTGTAAGGGTTTCTAACAGGCCATTCACTAGTAGGAGTGAGAAAAACATCACGGGGTGGTGTGAATCGGAGGACAGGAATTAGAATAGGCAGTGTGTGGCCATGTAGGATGGAGAAAAGCACCACGGGATGGTCAGCATGGGGAGGTCAGGAAACATGCGGTGGAAATGTAGGATATGTTTCAGAAAAACATCGCGGGGTGGTGTGCATTGTAAGGGTTTCTAACAGGCCATTCACTAGTAGGAGTGAGAAAAACATATCGGGATGGTGTGAATTGGGGGCCTGTATTAGGATAGGCAGTGAGTGGCAATGTACGATGGAGAAAAGCACCACGGGGTGGTCAGCATGGGGAGGTCAGGAAACATCCGTTGGCCATGTAGGTTATATTTCTGAAAAACATCTCAGGGTGTTGAGCATTGTTAGGGTTTCTAAGAGGCCATTCACTAGTAGGAGTGAGAAAAACATCACGAGGTGGTGTGAATCCGAGGGCCTGATACAGGATAGGAGTGAGTGGCAATGTAGGATGGAGAAAAGCACCACGGGGTGGTCAGCATGGTGAGTTCAGGAAACATGTGGTGGTAAAGTAGGATACGTTTCTGAAAAACATCGCGGGGTGGTGCGCATTGTAAGAGTTTTTAACAGGCGATTTACTAGTAAGAGTGAGAAAAACATCACGGGATGGTGTGAATCAGAGGGCCTATATTAGAATAGGCATTGAGTGGCATTGTAGGATCGAGAAAAGCAAGATGGGGTGGTTAGCATGGGGAGGTCAGGCAATATGCAGTGGCAATGTAGCATAGGTTTGTGAAAAACATAGCGGGGTGGTGCACATTGTAAGGGTTTCTAACAGGCCATTCAGTAGTAGGAGTGAGAAAAACATCACGGGGTGGTGTGAATCGGAAGGCCTGAATTAAAATAGGCATTGAGTGGCAATGTAGGATGGAGAAAATCACCACGGGATGGTCAGCATGGGGAGGTCAGGAAACATGCGGTGGCAATGTAGGATAGGTTTCTGAAAAGCATCAAGAGGTGGTGCGCGTTGTAAGGGTTTCTAACAGGCCATTCACTAGTAGCAGTGAGACAGTCATCACGGAGCCAGGTGAATATGAAGGCCTGAATTAGTTTAGGCAGTGAATGGCTATGTAGGATGGAGAAAAGCACCACGGGATGGTCAGCATGGGCAGGTCAGGAAACATGCGGTGGCAATGTAGGAGAGGTTTCTGCAAAACATCAAGAGGTGGTGCGCTTTGTAAGGGTTTCTAACAGGCCATTCACTAGTAGCAGTGAGACAGTCATCACGGATTGAGGTGAATATGAAGGCCTGAATTAGGTTTGGCAGTGAATGGCTATATAGGATGGAGAAAAGCACCACGGGATGGTCAGCAAGGGCAGGTCAGGAAACATGCGAGGCAATGTAGGATAGGTTTCTGAAAAACATCAAGAGATGGTGCATATTGTAAGGGTTTCTAACAGGCCATTCACTAGTAGGAGTTATAAAAACATCACGGGGTGGTGTGATTCAGAGGGTCTGAATTACGATAGGCAGTGAGTGGCAATGTAGGATGGAGAAAGGCCACGGGACGGTCAGCATCGGGAGGTCAGGAAACATGCGGTAGCAATGTAGGATAGGTTTCTGAAAATCATCGCGGTGTGGTGCGCATTGTAAGGGTTTCTAACAGGCCATTCACTAGTAGGAGTGAGAAAAACATCATGGGGTGGTGTGAATCGGAGGGCCTGAATTTGATTTGGCAGTGAGTGGCAGTGTAGGTTCTAGCAAAGCAAGACGGGGCGGTGAGCATGGGGATGTCAGGAAACATGAATGGCAATGTAGGATAGGTTTCTTCAAAACATCGCGTGGTGGTGCGGATTGTAAGAGTTTTTAACAGGCGATTTACTAGTAAGAGTGAGAAAAACATCACGGGATGGTGTGAATCAGAGGGCCTATATTAGAATAGGCATTGAGTGGCATTGTAGGATCGAGAAAAGCAAGATGGGGTGGTTAGCATGGGGAGGTCAGGCAATATGCAGTGGCAATGTAGCATAGGTTTGTGAAAAACATAGCGGGGTGGTGCACATTGTAAGGGTTTCTAACAGGCCATTCAGTAGTAGGAGTGAGAAAAACATCACGGGGTGGTGTGAATCGGAAGGCCTGAATTAAAATAGGCATTGAGTGGCAATGTAGGATGGAGAAAATCACCACGGGATGGTCAGCATGGGGAGGTCAGGAAACATGCGGTGGCAATGTAGGATAGGTTTCTGAAAAGCATCAAGAGGTGGTGCGCGTTGTAAGGGTTTCTAACAGGCCATTCACTAGTAGCAGTGAGACAGTCATCACGGAGCCAGGTGAATATGAAGGCCTGAATTAGTTTAGGCAGTGAATGGCTATGTAGGATGGAGAAAAGCACCACGGGATGGTCAGCATGGGCAGGTCAGGAAACATGCGGTGGCAACGTAGGAGAGGTTTCTGCAAAACATCAAGAGGTGGTGCGCTTTGTAAGGGTTTCTAACAGGCCATTCACTAGTAGCAGTGAGACAGTCATCACGGATTGAGGTGAATATGAAGGCCTGAATTAGGTTTGGCAGTGAATGGCTATATAGGATGGAGAAAAGCACCACGGGATGGTCAGCAAGGGCAGGTCAGGAAACATGCGAGGCAATGTAGGATAGGTTTCTGAAAAACATCAAGAGATGGTGCATATTGTAAGGGTTTCTAACAGGCCATTCACTAGTAGGAGTTATAAAAACATCACGGGGTGGTGTGATTCAGAGGGTCTGAATTACGATAGGCAGTGAGTGGCAATGTAGGATGGAGAAAGGCCACGGGACGGTCAGCATCGGGAGGTCAGGAAACATGCGGTAGCAATGTAGGATAGGTTTCTGAAAATCATCGCGGTGTGGTGCGCATTGTAAGGGTTTCTAACAGGCCATTCACTAGTAGGAGTGAGAAAAACATCATGGGGTGGTGTGAATCGGAGGGCCTGAATTTGATTTGGCAGTGAGTGGCAGTGTAGGTTCTAGCAAAGCAAGACGGGGCGGTGAGCATGGGGATGTCAGGAAACATGAATGGCAATGTAGGATAGGTTTCTTCAAAACATCGCGTGGTGGTGCGGATTGTAAGAGTTTTTAACAGGCGATTTACTAGTAAGAGTGAGAAAAACATCACGGGATGGTGTGAATCAGAGGGCCTATATTAGAATAGGCATTGAGTGGCATTGTAGGATCGAGAAAAGCAAGATGGGGTGGTTAGCATGGGGAGGTCAGGCAATATGCAGTGGCAATGTAGCATAGGTTTGTGAAAAACATAGCGGGGTGGTGCACATTGTAAGGGTTTCTAACAGGCCATTCAGTAGTAGGAGTGAGAAAAACATCACGGGGTGGTGTGAATCGGAAGGCCTGAATTAAAATAGGCATTGAGTGGCAATGTAGGATGGAGAAAATCACCACGGGATGGTCAGCATGGGGAGGTCAGGAAACATGCGGTGGCAATGTAGGATAGGTTTCTGAAAAGCATCAAGAGGTGGTGCGCGTTGTAAGGGTTTCTAACAGGCCATTCACTAGTAGCAGTGAGACAGTCATCACGGAGCCAGGTGAATATGAAGGCCTGAATTAGTTTAGGCAGTGAATGGCTATGTAGGATGGAGAAAAGCACCACGGGATGGTCAGCATGGGCAGGTCAGGAAACATGCGGTGGCAACGTAGGAGAGGTTTCTGCAAAACATCAAGAGGTGGTGCGCTTTGTAAGGGTTTCTAACAGGCCATTCACTAGTAGCAGTGAGACAGTCATCACGGATTGAGGTGAATATGAAGGCCTGAATTAGGTTTGGCAGTGAATGGCTATATAGGATGGAGAAAAGCACCACGGGATGGTCAGCAAGGGCAGGTCAGGAAACATGCGAGGCAATGTAGGATAGGTTTCTGAAAAACATCAAGAGATGGTGCATATTGTAAGGGTTTCTAACAGGCCATTCACTAGTAGGAGTTATAAAAACATCACGGGGTGGTGTGATTCAGAGGGTCTGAATTACGATAGGCAGTGAGTGGCAATGTAGGATGGAGAAAGGCCACGGGACGGTCAGCATCGGGAGGTCAGGAAACATGCGGTAGCAATGTAGGATAGGTTTCTGAAAATCATCGCGGTGTGGTGCGCATTGTAAGGGTTTCTAACAGGCCATTCACTAGTAGGAGTGAGAAAAACATCATGGGGTGGTGTGAATCGGAGGGCCTGAATTTGATTTGGCAGTGAGTGGCAGTGTAGGTTCTAGCAAAGCAAGACGGGGCGGTGAGCATGGGGATGTCAGGAAACATGAATGGCAATGTAGGATAGGTTTCTTCAAAACATCGCGTGGTGGTGCGGATTGTAAGAGTTTCTAACAGGCCATTCACTAGTAGGAGTGAGAAAAACATCATGGGGTGGTGTGAATCAGAGGACCTGAATTAGGATAGGCAGTGTGTGGCAATGTAGGATGGAGAAAATCACCACGGGTTAGTCAGAATCTGGAGGTCAGGAAACATGCCGTGGCAAAGTAGGATAGGTTTCTAAAAAACATCGCGTGGTCCTGGGCATTGTAAGGGTTTCTATCAGGCCTTTCACTAGTAGGAGTGATAAAAACGTCACGGGGTGGTTTGCTTCGGAGGGCCTGAAATAGGATAGGCAGTGTGTGGCAATGTAGGATGGAGAAAAGCACCCCGGGTTGGTCAGCATGGGGAAGTGAGGAAACATGCGGTGGCAATGTAGGATAGGTATCTGAAAAACATCGCGGGATGGTGCGCATTGTAAGTGTTTCTAACAGGCCATTCACTAGTAGGAGTGAGAAAAACAAACGGGGTGGTGTGAACCAAAGGGCCTGAATTAGCATAGGCAGTGAGTGGCAATGGAGGGTGGAGAAGAGCACCACGGGGTGGTCAGCATGGGAAGGTCAGGAAACATGCGGTGGCAATGTAGGATAGGTTTCTGAAACATATCGCGGAGTGGTGCGCATTGTAAGGGTTGCTAAAAGGCCATTCACTGGTAGGATAGAGAAAAAGTTCCCGGGGTGGTGTCAATCGGAGGGCCTGTATTAGGATAGGCAGAGAGTGGCAATGTAGTTTGGAGAAAAGCACCACGGGGTGGTCAGCATGGGGAGGTCAGGAAACATGCGGTAGCAGTGTAGCATGGGTTTCTGAAAAACATTGCGTGGTAGTGCGCATTGTAAGGGTTTCAAACAGGCCTTTCACTAGTAGGAGTGAGAAAATCATCGCGGAGTGGTGTGTAACCTTGGGCCTAAATTAGGATAGGCAGTGAGTGGCAATGTAGGATACAGAAAAGCACCACGGGGTGGTCAGCATGGGTAAGTCAGGAAATATGCGGTGGCAATGTAGTATATGTTCCTGTAAAAAATCGCGGGGTGTTGCGCATTGTAAGGTTTTCTTATAGGTCATTCACTAGTAGGAGTGAGAAAAACATGACTGGGTGGTGTGAATCGGAGGGCCTGAGTTAGATTAGGCAGTGAGTGGCAATGTAAGATCTAGCAAAGCAAGAGGGGGCGGTGAGCACTGGGAGGTCAGGAAACATGCAGTGGCAATGTAGGATAGCTTTCTGAAAAACATCGCGGGGTGGTGTGAATTGTGAGGGTTTGGAACAGACAATTCACTAGTAGGAGTGAGAAAAACATCACGGGGTGGTATGAATCGGAGGGCCTGAATTAGGATAGGCAGTGTGTGGCAATGAAGGATGGAGAAAAGCACCACGGGTGGTCAGCATGGGGAGATCGGGAAACATGAGGTCGCAATATAGGATAGGTTTCTGAAAAATATCTCGGGGTGGTGCGCAATGTAAGGGTTTCTAACAGACCCTTCACTAGTAGGAGTGTGAAAAGCATCACAGGAGGGTGTGAATTGGAGGGCCTGAATTCGGATAGGCAGTGAGTGGCAATGTAGGATGGAGAAAACAACAAGTGGGGGTCAGCACTGGGAGGTCAGGAAACATGCGGTGGCAATGTAGGATAGGTTTCTGAACAACATCGGGGGTGGTGCGCATTGTAAGGTTTGCTAACAGGCCATTCACTAGTAAGAGTGAGGAAAACATCACGGGGTGGTGTGAATCAGATGTCCTTAATTAGCATAGGCAGTGATTGGCAATGTAGGATGGGGAAAAGCACCACGGAGTGGTCAGAATGGGGAGGTCATTAAACATGTGGTGGCAATGTAGGATAGGTTTCTGAAAAACATCTCTGGGTGGTGCGCATTGTAAGGGTTTCTAACAGGCCATTCACTAGTAGGAGTGAGAAAAACATCACGGGGTGGTGTGAATCGGAGGACATGAATTAGAATAGGCAGTGTGTGGCCATGTAGGATGGAGAAAAGCACCACGGGATGGTCAGCATGGGGAGGTCAGGAAACATGCGGTGGCAATGTAGGATATGTTTCAGAAAAACAACGCGGGTGGTGCGCATTGTAAGGGTTTCTAACAGGCCATTCACTAGTAGGAGTGAGAAAAACATATCAGGATGGTGTGAATTGGGGGCCTGTATTAGGATAGGCAGTGAGTGGCAATGTACGATGGAGAAAAGTACCACAGGGTGGTCAGCATGGGGAGGTCAGGAAACATCCGTTGGCCATGTAGGTTATATTTCTGAAAAACATCTCAGGGTGGTGAGCATTGTTAGGGTTTCTAAGAGGCCATTCACTAGTAGGAGTGAGAAAAACATCACGAGGTGGTGTGAATCCGAGGGCCTGATATAGGATAGGAGTGAGTGGCAATGTAGGATGGAGAAAAGCACCACGGGGTGGTCAGCATGGTGAGTTCAGGAAACATGTGGTGGTAAAGTAGGATACGTTTCTGAAAAACATCGCGGGGTGGTGCGCATTGTAAGAGTTTTTAACAGGCGATTCACTAGTAAGAGTGAGAAAAACATCATGGGATGGTGTGAATCAGAGGGCCTATATTAGAATAGGCATTGAGTGGCATTGTAGGATCGAGAAAAGCAAGACGGGGTGGTTAGCTGGGGAAGGCAGGCAATATGCAGTGGCAATGTAGAATAGGTTTGTGAAAAACATAGCAGGGTGGTGCACATTCTAAGGGTTTCTAACAGGCCATTCAGTAGTAGGAGTGAGAAAAACATCACGGGGTGGTGTGAATCGGAAGGCCTTAATTAAAATAGGCATTGAGTGGCAATGAAGGATGGAGAAAAGCACCACGGGATGGTCAGCATGGGGAGGTCAGGAAACATGCGGTGGCAATGTAGGATAGGTTTCTGAAAAACATCAAGAGGTGGTGCGCGTTGTAAGGGTTTCTAACAGGCCATTCACTAGTAGCAGTGAGACAGTCATCACGGATTGAGGTGAATATGAAGGCCTGAATTAGGTTTGGCAGTGAATGGCTATGTAGGATGGAGAAAAGCACCACGGGATGGTCAGCAAGGGCAGGTCAGGAAACATGCGGTGGCAATGTAGGATAGGTTTCTGAAAAACATCAAGAGGTGGTGCACATTGTATGGGTTTCTAACAGGCCATTCACTAGTAGGAGTTATAAAAACATCACGGGGTGGTGTGAATCAGAGGGTCTGAATTACGATAGGCAGTGAGTGGCAATGTAGGATGGAGAAAGGCCACGGGACGGTCAGCATGGGGAGGTCAGGAAACATGAATGGCAATGTAGGATAGGTTTCTTCAAAACATCGCGTGGTGGTGCGGATTGTAAGAGTTTCTAACAGGCCATTCACTAATAGGAGTGAGAAAAACATCACGGGGTGGTGTGAATCAGCGGACCTGAATTAGGATAGGCAGTGTGTGGCAATGTAGGATGGAGAAAATCACCACGGGTTAGTTAGAATCGGGAGGTCAGGAAACATGCCGTGGCAATGTAGGATAGGATTCTGTAAAACTTCTCTGGGTGGTGCGCATTGTAAGGGTTTCTGACAGGCCATTCACTAGTAGAAGTGAGAAAAACATCACAGGGTGGTGTGAAACGGAGGGCCTGAATTACCATAGGCAGTGAGTGACAATGTAGGATACAGAAAATCACCACGGGTTGGTCAGCATGGGGAAGTTAGGAAACATGCGGTAGCAATGTTCCATAGGTTTCTGAAAAACATAGCGGGTTGGTGCGCATTAGAAAGGTTTCTAACAGGCCATTCACTAGTAGGAGTGAGAAAAACATAACGGGGTGGTGTGAGTCGGGGGCCCTGCATTAGGATAGGCAGTGAGTGGCAAGGTAGGATGGAGAAAACTACCACGGGGTGGTCAGCATAGGGAGGTCAGGAAACATGCAGTGGCATTGTAGGATAGGTTTCTGAAAAACATCGAGGGGTGGTGCGCATTGTAAGGGTTTCTAACAGGCCATTCACTATTAGGAGTGAGAAAAACATCATGGGGTCGTGTGAATTGGAGGGCCTGAATTAGATATGGCAGTGAGTGGCAATGTAGGATCTAGCAAAGAAAGACGGGGCGGTGAGCATGCGGAGGTAAGGAAACATGAAGTGGCAATGTTAGATAGGTTTCTGAAAAACATGTTGGGGTGGTGCACATTGTAAGGGTTTCTAACAGGCCATTCACTAGTAGGAGTGAGAAAAACAGAATGGGGTGGTGGGAATCGGAGGACCTGAATTACGATAGGCAGTGAGTGGTAATGTACGATGGAGAAAAGTACCACAGAGTGGTCAGCATGGGGAGGTCAGGAAACATCCGTTGGCCATGTAGGATATATTTCTGAAAAACATCTCAGTGTGGTGAGCATTTTTAGGGTTTCTAAGAGGCCATTCACTAGTAGGAGTGAGAAAAACATCACGGGGTGGTGTGAAACGGAGTGTCTGAATTAGATTAGGCAGTGAGTAGTAATGTAGAATGGAGAAAAGCAAGATGGCGTGGTGAGCATGGGGAGTTCAGAAACATGCTGTTGCAATGTAGGATAGGTTACTGAAAAACATCGCGGGGTGGTGCGCATTGTAAGCGTTTCTAACAGGCCATTCACTAGTAGAAGTGAGAAAAACATCACCGGGTTCTGTGAATTGCAGTGTCTGAATTAGGATAGGCAGTGAGTGGCAATGTAGGATTTAGAAAAGCATCACAGGTTATTCAGCATGGGGTGGTCAGGAAACATGCGTTGGAATGTAGAATAGGTTTCTATAAAACATCGCGTGGTGGTGCGCATTGTAAGGGTTTCTAACAGGCCATTCACTAGTAGGAGTGAGAAAAATATCATGAGGTGGTGTGAAATGGAGGGCCTGAATTAGATTAGGCAGTGAGTGGTAATGTATAATGCAGTGATGCAAGACGGCGTGGTGAGCATGGGGAGTTCAGGAAACATGCAGTGGCAATGTAGGATAGGTTTCTAAAAAACATCGCGTGGTCCTGGGCATTGTAAGGGTTTCTATCAGGCCTTTCACTAGTAGGAGTGATAAAAACGTCACGGGGTGGTTTGCTTCGGAGGGCCTGAAATAGGATAGGCAGTGTGTGGCAATGTAGGATGGAGAAAAGCACCCCGGGTTGGTCAGCATGGGGAGGTGAGGAAACATGCGGTGGCAATGTAGGATAGGTATCTGAAAAACATCAAGGGGTGGTGCGCATTGTAAGTGTTTCTAACAGGCCATTCACTAGTAGGAGTGAGAAAAACAAACGGGGTGGTGTGAACCAAAGGGCCTGAATTAGCATAGGCAGTGAGTGGCAATGGAGGGTGGAGAAAAGCACCACGGGGTGGTCAGCATGGGGAGGTCAGGAAACATGCGGTAGCAGTGTAGCATGGTTTTCTGAAAAACATTGCGTGGTAGTGCGCATTGTAAGGGTTTCAAACAGGCCATTCACTAGTAGGAGTGAGAAAATCATCGCGGAGTGGTGTGTAACCTTGGGCCTAAATTAGGATAGGCAGTGAGTGGCAATGTAGGATACAGAAAAGCACCACGGGGTGGTCAGCATGGGTAGGTCAGGAAATATGCGGTGGCAATGTAGGATATGTTCCTGTAAAAAATCGCGGGGTGTTGCGCATTGTAAGGTTTTCTTATAGGTCATTCACTAGTAGGAGTGAGAAAAACATGACTGGGTGGTATGAATCGGAAGGCCTGAGTTAGATTAGGCAGTGAGTGGCAATGTAAGATCTAGCAAAGCAAGAGGGGGCGGTGAGCATTGGGAGGTCAGGAAACATGCAGTGGCAATGTAGGATAGCTTTCTGAAAAACATCGCGGGGTAGTGCGAATTGTGAGGGTTTGGAACAGAGAATTCACTAGTAGGAGTGAGAAAAACATCACGTGGTGGTATGAATCGGAGGGCCTGAATTAGGATAGGCAGTGTGTGGCAATGTAGGATGGAGAAAAGCACCACGGGTGGTCAGCATGGGGAGATCGGGAAACATGAGGTCGCAATGTAGGATAGGTTTCTGAAAAATATCTCGGGGTGGTGCGCAATGTAAGGGTTTCTAACAGACCCTTCACTAGTAGGAGTGTGAAAAGCATCACAGGAGGGTGTGAATTGGAGGGCCTGAATTCGGATAGGCAGTGAGTGGCAATGTAGGATGGAGAAAACAACAAGTGGGGGTCAGCACTGGGAGGTCAGGAAACATGCGGTGGCAATGTAGGATAGGTTTCTGAACAACATCGGGGGTGGTGCGCATTGTAAGGTTTGCTAACAGGCCATTCACTAGTAAGAGTGAGGAAAACATCACGGGGTGGTGTGAATCAGAGGTCCTTAATTAGCATAGGCAGTGATTGGCAATGTAGGATGGGGAAAAGCACCACGGAGTGGTCAGAATGTGGAGGCCATTAAACATGTGGTGGCAATGTAGGATAGGTTTCTGAAAAACATCTCTGGGTGGTGCGCATTGTAAGGGTTTCTAACAGGCCATTCACTAGTAGGAGTGAGAAAAACATCACGGGGTGGTGTGAATCGGAGGACATGAATTTGAATAGGCAGTGTGTGGCCATGTAGGATGGAGAAAAGCACCACGGGATGGTCAGCATGGGGAGGTCAGGAAACATGCGGTGGCAATGTAGGATATGTTTCAGAAAAACAACGCGGGTGGTGCGCATTGTAAGGGTTTCTAACAGGCCATTCACTAGTAGGAGTGAGAAAAACATATCAGGATGGTGTGAATTGGGGGCCTGTATTAGGATAGGCAGTGAGTGGCAATGTACGATGGAGAAAAGTACCACAGGGTGGTCAGCATGGGGAGGTCAGGAAACATCCGTTGGCCATGTAGGTTATATTTCTGAAAAACATCTCAGGGTGGTGAGCATTGTTAGGGTTTCTAAGAGGCCATTCACTAGTAGGAGTGAGAAAAACATCACGAGGTGGTGTGAATCCGAGGGCCTGATATAGGATAGGAGTGAGTGGCAATGTAGGATGGAGAAAAGCACCACGGGGTGGTCAGCATGGTGAGTTCAGGAAACATGTGGTGGTAAAGTAGGATACGTTTCTGAAAAACATCGCGGGGTGGTGCGCATTGTAAGAGTTTTTAACAGGCGATTCACTAGTAAGAGTGAGAAAAACATCACGGGATGGTGTGAATCAGAGGGCCTATATTAGAATAGGCATTGAGTGGCATTGTAGGATCGAGAAAAGCAAGACGGGGTAGTTAGCATGGGGAGGTCAGGCAATATGCAGTGGCAATGTAGCATAGGTTTGTGAAAAACATAGCGGGGTGGTGCACATTGTAAGGGTTTCTAACAGGCCATTCACTAGTAGAAGTGAGAAAAACATCACAGGGTGGTGTGAAACGGAGGGCCTGAATTACCATAGGCAGTGAGTGACAATGTAGGATACAGAAAATCACCACGGGTTGGTCAGCATGGGGAAGTTAGGAAACATGCGGTAGCAATGTTCCATAGGTTTCTGAAAATCATAGCGTGTTGGTGCGCATTGTAAAGGTTTCTAACAGGCCATTCACTAGTAGGAGTGAGAAAAACATAACGGGGTGGTGTGAGTCGGGGGCCCTGCATTAGGATAGGCAGTGAGTGGCAAGGTAGGATGGAGAAAACTACCACGGGGTGGTCAGCATAGGGAGGTCAGGAAACATGCAGTGGCATTGTAGGATAGGTTTCTGAAAAACATCGAGGGGTGGTGCGCATTGTAAGGGTTTCTAACAGGCCATTCACTATTAGGAGTGAGAAAAACATCATGGGGTCGTGTGAATTGGAGGGCCTGAATTAGATATGGCAGTGAGTGGCAATGTAGGATCTAGCAAAGAAAGACGGGGCGGTGAGCATGCGGAGGTAAGGAAACATGAAGTGGCAATGTTAGATAGGTTTCTGAAAAACATGTTGGGGTGGTGCACATTGTAAGGGTTTCTAACAGGCCATTCACTAGTAGGAGTGAGAAAAACAGAATGGGGTGGTGGGAATCGGAGGACCTGAATTACGATAGGCAGTGAGTGGTAATGTACGATGGAGAAACGTACCACAGAGTGGTCAGCATGGGGAGGTCAGGAAACATCCGTTGGCCATGTAGGATATATTTCTGAAAAACATCTCAGTGTGGTGAGCATTTTTAGGGTTTCTAAGAGGCCATTCACTAGTAGGAGTGAGAAAAACATCACGGGGTGGTGTGAAACGGAGTGTCTGAATTAGATTAGGCAGTGAGTAGTAATGTAGAATGGAGAAAAGCAAGATGGCGTGGTGAGCATGGGGAGTTCAGAAACATGCTGTTGCAATGTAGGATAGGTTACTGAAAAACATCGCGGGGTGGTGCGCATTGTAAGGGTTTCTAACAGGCCATTCACTAGTAGAAGTGAGAAAAACATCACCGGGTTCTGTGAATTGCAGTGTCTGAATTAGGATAGGCAGTGAGTGGCAATGTAGGATTTAGAAAAGCATCACAGGTTATTCAGCATGGGGTGGTCAGGAAACATGCGTTGGAATGTAGAATAGGTTTCTATAAAACATCGCGTGGTGGTGCGCATTGTAAGGGTTTCTAACAGGCCATTCACTAGTAGGAGTGAGAAAAATATCATGAGGTGGTGTGAAATGGAGGGCCTGAATTAGATTAGGCAGTGAGTGGTAATGTATAATGGAGTGATGCAAGACGGCGTGGTGAGCATGGGGAGTTCAGGAAACATGTAGTGGCAATGTAGGTTAGGTTTCTAAAAAACATCGCGTGGTCCTGGGCATTGTAAGGGTTTCTATCAGGCCTTTCACTAGTAGGAGTGATAAAAACGTCACGGGGTGGTTTGCTTCGGAGGGCCTGAAATAGGATAGGCAGTGTGTGGCAATGTAGGATGGAGAAAAGCACCCCGGGTTGGTCAGCATGGGGAGGTGAGGAAACATGCGGTGGCAATGTAGGATAGGTATCTGAAAAACATCAAGGGGTGGTGCGCATTGTAAGTGTTTCTAACAGGCCATTCACTAGTAGGAGTGAGAAAAACAAACGGGGTGGTGTGAACCAAAGGGCCTGAATTAGCATAGGCAGTGAGTGGCAATGGAGGGTGGAGAAGAGCACCACGGGGTGGTCAGCATGGGAAGGTCAGGAAACATGTGGTGGCAATGTAGGATAGGTTTCTGAAACACATCGCGGAGTGGTGCGCATTGTAAGGGTTGCTAAAAGGCCATTCACTGGTAGGATAGAGAAAAAGTTCCCGGGGTGGTGTCAATCGGAGGGCCTGTATTAGGATAGGCAGTGAGTGGCAATGTAGTTTGGAGAAAAGCACCACGGGGTGGTCAGCATGGGGAGGTCAGGAAACATGCGGTAGCAGTGTAGCATGGTTTTCTGAAAAACATTGCGTGCTAGTGCGCATTGTAAGGGTTTCAAACAGGCCATTCACTAGTAGGAGTGAGAAAATCATCGCGGAGTGGTGTGTAACCTTGGGCCTAAATTAGGATAGGCAGTGAGTGGCAATGTAGGATACAGAAAAGCACCACGGGGTGGTCAGCATGGGTAGGTCAGGAAATATGCGGTGGCAATGTAGGATATGTTCCTGTAAAAAATCGCGGGGTGTTGCGCATTGTAAGGTTTTCTTATAGGTCATTCACTAGTAGGAGTGAGAAAAACATGACTGGGTGGTATGAATCGGAGGGCCTGAGTTAGATTAGGCAGTGAGTGGCAATGTAAGATCTAGCAAAGCAAGAGGGGGCGGTGAGCATTGGGAGGTCAGGAAACATGCAGTGGCAATGTAGGATAGCTTTCTGAAAAACATCGCGGGGTAGTGCGAATTGTGAGGGTTTGGAACAGAGAATTCACTAGTAGGAGTGAGAAAAACATCACGTGGTGGTATGAATCGGAGGGCCTGAATTAGGATAGGCAGTGTGTGGCAATGTAGGATGGAGAAAAGCACCACGGGTGGTCAGCATGGGGAGATCGGGAAACATGAGGTCGCAATGTAGGATAGGTTTCTGAAAAATATCTCGGGGTGGTGCGCAATGTAAGGGTTTCTAACAGACCCTTCACTAGTAGGAGTGTGAAAAGCATCACAGGAGGGTGTGAATTGGAGGGCCTGAATTCGGATAGGCAGTGAGTGGCAATGTAGGATGGAGAAAACAACAAGTGGGGGTCAGCACTGGGAGGTCAGGAAACATGTGGTGGCAATGTAGGATAGGTTTCTGAAAAACATCTCTGGGTGGTGCGCATTGTAAGGGTTTCTAACAGGCCATTCACTAGTAGGAGTGAGAAAAACATCACGGGGTGGTGTGAATCGTAGGACATGAATTAGAATAGGCAGTGTGTGGCCATGTAGGATGGAGAAAAACACCACGGGATGGTCAGCATGGGGAGGTCAGGAAACATGCGGTGGCAATGTAGGATATGTTTCAGAAAAACAACGCGGGTGGTGCGCATTGTAAGGGTTTCTAACAGGCCATTCACTAGTAGGAGTGAGAAAAACATATCAGGATGGTGTGAATTGGGGGCCTGTATTAGGATAGGCAGTGAGTGGCAATGTACGATGGAGAAAAGTACCACAGGGTGGTCAGCATGGGGAGGTCAGGAAACATCCGTTGGCCATGTAGGTTATATTTCTGAAAAACATCTCAGGGTGGTGAGCATTGTTAGGGTTTCTAAGAGACCATTCACTAGTAGGAGTGAGAAAAACATCACGAGGTGGTGTGAATCCGAGGGCCTGATATAGGATAGGAGTGAGTGGCAATGTAGGATGGAGAAAAGCACCACGGGGTGGTCAGCATGGTGAGTTCAGGAAACATGTGGTGGTAAAGTAGGATACGTTTCTGAAAAACATCGCAGGGTGGTGCGCATTGTAAGAGTTTTTAACAGGCGATTCACTAGTAAGAGTGAGAAAAACATCACGGGATGGTGTGAATCAGAGGGCCTATGTTAGAATAGGCATTGAGTGGCATTGTAGGATCGAGAAAAGCAAGACGGGGTAGTTAGCATGGGGAGGTCTGGCAATATGCAGTGGCAATGTAGCATAGGTTTGTGAAAAACATAGCGGGGTGGTGCACATTGTAAGGGTTTCTAACAGGCCATTCAGTAGTAGGAGTGAGAAAAACATCACGGGGTGGTGTGAATCGGAAGGCCTGAATTAAAATACGCATTGAGTGGCAATGTAGGATGGAGAAAAGCACCACGGGATGGTCAGCATGGGGAGGTCAGGAAACATGCGGGGGCAATGTAGGATAGGTTTCTGAAAAACATCAAAGGGTGGTGCGCGTTGTAAGGGTTTCTAACAGGCCATTCACTAGTAGCAGTGAGACAGTCATCACGGAGCCAGGTGAATATGAAGGCCTGAATTAGGTTAGGCAGTGAATGGCTATGTAGGATGGAGAAAAGCACCACGGGATGGTCAGCATGGGCAGGTCAGGAAACATGTGGTGGCAATGTAGGAGAGGTTTCTGCAAAACATCAAGAGGTGGTGCGCTTTGTAAGGGTTTCTAACCGGCCATTCACTAGTAGCAGTGAGACAGTCATCACGGATTGAGGTGAATATGAAGGCCTGAATTAGGTTTGGCAGTGAATGGCTATGTAGGATGGAGAAAAGCACCACGGGATGGTCAGCAAGGGCAGGTCAGGAAACATGCGGTGGCAATGTAGGATAGGTTTCTGAAAAACATCAAGAGGTGGTGCACATTGTAAGGGTTTCTAACAGGCCATTCACTAGTAGGAGTTATAAAAACATCACGTGGTGGTGTGAATCAGAGGGTCTGAATTACGATAGGCAGTGAGTGGCAATGTAGGATGCAGAAAGGCCACGGGACGGTCAGCATGGGGAGGTCAGGAAACATGCGGTAGCAATGTAGGAGAGGTTTCTGAAAATCATCGCGGTGTGGTGCGCATTGTAAGGGTTTCTAACAGGCCATTCACTAGTAGGAGTGAGAAAAACATCATGGGGTGGTGTGAATCGGACGGCCTGAATTTGATTAGGCAGTGAGTGGCAGTGTAGGTTCTAGCAAAGCAAGACGGGGCGGTGAGCATGGGGAGGTCAGGAAACATGAATGGCAATGTAGGATAGGTTTCTTCAAAACATCGCGTGGTGGTGCGGATTGTAAGAGTTTCTAACAGGCCATTCACTAATAGGAGTGAGAAAAACATCACGGGGTGGTGTGAATCAGAGGACCTGAATTAGGATAGGCAGTGTGTGGCAATGTAGGATGGAGAAAATCACCACGGGTTAGTCAGAATCTGGAGGTCAGGAAACATGCCGTGGCAATGTAGGATAGGATTTTGAAAAACTTCTCTGGGTGGTGCGCATTGTAAGGGTTTCTGACAGGCCATTCACTAGTAGAAGTGAGAAAAACATCACAGGGTGGTGTGAATCGGAAGGCCTGAATTACCATAGGCAGTGAGTGACAATGTAGGATACAGAAAATCACCACGGGTTGGTCAGCATGGGGAAGTGAGGAAACATGCGGTAGCAATGTTCCATAGGTTTCTGAAAAACATAGCGGGTTGGTGCGCATTGTAAAGGTTTCTAACAGGCCATTCACTAGTAGGAGTGAGAAAAACATCACGGGGTGGTGTGAGTCGGGGGGCCTACATTAGGATAGGCAGTGAGTGGCAAGGTAGGATGGAGAAAACTACCACGGGGTGGTCAGCATAGGGAGGTCAGGAAACATGCAGTGGCATTGTAGGATAGGTTTCTGAAAAACATCGTGGGGTGGTGCGCATTGTAAGGGTTTCTAACAGGCCATTCACTATTAGGAGTGAGAAAAACATCATGGGGTCGTGTGAATTGGAGGGCCTGAATTAGATATGGCAGTGAGTGGCAATGTAGGATCTAGCAAAGAAAGACGGGGCGGTGAGCATGAGGAGGTCAGGAAACATGAAGTGGCAAGGTTAGATAGGTTTCTGAAAAACATGTTGGGGTGGTTCACATTGTAAGGGTTTCTAACAGGCCATTCACTAGTAGGAGTGAGAAAAACAGAATGGGGTGGTGGGAATCGGAGGACCTGAATTACGATAGGCAGTGAGTGGTAAAGTACGATGGAGAAAAGTACCACAGAGTGGTCAGCATGGGGAGGTCAGGAAACATCCATTGGCCATGTAGGATATATTTCTGAAAAACATCTCAGGGTGGTGAGCATTGTTAGGGTTTCTAAGAGGCCATTCACTAGTAGGAGTGAGAAAAACATCACGGGGTGGTGTGAAACGGAGTGTCTGAATTAGATTAGGCAGTGAGTGGTAATGTAGAATGGAGAAAAGCAAGATGGCGTGGTGAGCATGGGGAGTTCAGAAACATGCAGTTGCAATGTAGGATAGGTTACTGAAAAACATCGCGGGGTGGTGCGCATTGTAAGGGTTTCTAACAGGCCATTCACTAGTAGCAGTGGGAAAAACATCACCGGGTGGTGTGAATCGCAGTGTCATAATTAGGATAGGCAGTGAGTGGCAATGTAGGATTTAGAAAAGCATCACAGGTTATTCAGCATGGGGTGGTCAGGAAACATGCGTTGGAATGTAGAATAGGTTTCTATAAAACATCGCGAGGTGGTGCGCATTGTAAGGGTTTCTAGCAGGCCATTCACTAGTAGGAGTGAGAAAAATATCATGAGGTGGTGTGAAATGGAGGGCCTGAATTAGATTAGGCAGTGAGTGGTAATGTATAATGGAGTGATGCAAGACCGCGTGGTGAGCATGGGGAGTTCAGGAAACATGCAGTGGCAATGTAGGATAGGTTTCTAAAAAACATCGCGTGGTCCTGGGCATTGTAAGGGTTTCTATCAGGCCTTTCACTAGTAGGAGTGATAAAAACGTCACGGGGTGGTTTGCTTCGGAGGGCCTGAAATAGGATAGGCAGTGTGTGGCAATGTAGGATGGAGAAAAGCACCCCGGGTTGGTCAGCATGGGGAGGTGAGGAAACATGCGGTGGCAATGTAGGATAGGTATCTGAAAAACATCGCGGGATGGTGCGCATTGTAAGTGTTTCTAACAGGCCATTCACTAGTAGGAGTGAGAAAAACAAACGGGGTGGTGTGAACCAAAGGGCCTGAATTAGCATAGGCAGTGAGTGGCAATGGAGGGTGGAGAAGAGCACCACGGGGTGGTCAGCATGGGAAGGTCAGGAAACATGCGGTGGCAATGTAGGATAGGTTTCTGAAACACATCGCGGAGTGGTGCGCATTGTAAGGGTTGCTAAAAGGCCATTCACTGGTAGGATAGAGAAAAAGTTCCCGGGGTGGTGTCAATCGGAGGGCCTGAATTAGGATAGGCAGTGTGTGGCAATGTAGGATGGAGAAAAGCACCACGGGTGGTCAGCATGGGGAGATCGGGAAACATGAGGTCGCAATGTAGGATAGGTTTCTGAAAAATATCTCGGGGTGGTGCGCAATGTAAGGGTTTCTAACAGACCCTTCACTAGTAGGAGTGTGAAAAGCATCACAAGAGGGTGTGAATTGGAGGGCCTGAATTCGGATAGGCAGTGAGTGTCAATGTAGGATGGAGAAACAACAAGTGGGGGTCAGCACTTGGAGGTCAGGAAACATGCGGTGGCAATGTAGGATAGGTTTCTGAACAACATCGGGGGTGGTGCGCATTGTAAGGTTTGCTAACAGGCCATTCACTAGTAAGAGTGAGGAAAACATCACGGGGTGGTGTGAATCAGAGGTCCTTAATTAGCATAGGCAGTGATTGGCAATGTAGGATGGAGAAAAGCACCACGGGATGGTCAGCATGGGGAGGTCAGGATACATGCGGTGGCAATATAGGATATGTTTCAGAAAAACAACGCGGGGTGGTGCGCATTGTAAGGGTTTCTAACAGGCCATTCACTAGAAGGAGTGAGAAAAACATATCAGGATGGTGTGAATTGGGGGCCTGTATTAGGATAGGCAGTGAGTGGCAATGTACGATGGAGAAAAGTACCACAGGGTGGTCAGCATGGGGAGGTCAGGAAACATCCGTTGGCCATGTAGGTTATATTTCTGAAAAACATCTCAGGGTGGTGAGCATTGTTAGGGTTTCTAAGAGGCCATTCACTAGTAGGAGTGAGAAAAACATCACGAGGTGGTGTGAATCTGAGGGCCTGATATAGGATAGGAGTGAGTGGCAATGTAGGATGGAGAAAAGCACCACGGGGTGGTCAGCATGGTGAGTTCAGGAAACATGTGGTGGTAAAGTAGGATACGTTTCTGAAAAATATCGCGGGGTGGTGCCCATTGTAAGAGTTTTTAACAGGCGATTCACTAGTAAGAGTGAGAAAAACATCACGGGATTGTGTGAATCAGAGGGCCTATATTAGAATAGGCATTGAGTGGCATTGTAGGATCGAGAAAAGCAAGACGGGGTAGTTAGCATGGGGAGGTCAGGCAATATGCAGTGGCAATGTAGCATAGGTTTGTGAAAAACATAGCGGGGTGGTGCACATTGTAAGGGTTTCTAACAGGCCATTCAGTAGTAGGAGTGAGAAAAACATCACGGGGTGGTGTGAATCGGAAGGCCTGAATTAAAATAGGCATTGAGTGGCAATGTAGGATGGAGAAAAGCACCACGGGATGGTCAGCATGGGGAGGTCAGGAAACATGCGGTGGCAATGTAGGATAGGTTTCTGAAAAACATCAAGGGGTGGTGCGCGTTGTAAGGGTTTCTAACAGGCCATTCACTAGTAGCAGTGAGACAGTCATCACGGAGCCAGGTGAATATGAAGGCCTGAATTAGGTTAGGCAGTGAATGGCTATGTAGGATGGAGAAAAGCAGCACGGGATGGTCAGCATGGGCAGGTCAGGAAACATGCGGTGGCAATGTAGGAGAGGTTTCTGCAAAACATCAAGAGGTGGTGCGCTTTGTAAGGGTTTCTAACAAGCCATTCACTAGTAGCAGTGAGACAGTCATCACGGATTGAGGTGAATATGAAGGCCTGAATTAGGTTTGGCAGTGAATGGCTATGTAGGATGGAGAAAAGCACCACGGGATGGTCAGCAAGGGCAGGTCAGGAAACATGCGGTGGCAATGTAGGATAGGTTTCTGAAAAACATCAAGAGGTGGTGCACATTGTAAGGGTTTCTAACAGGCCATTCACTAGTAGGAGTTATAAAAACATCACGTGGTGGTGTGAATCAGAGGGTCTGAATTACGATAGGCATTGAGTGGCAATGTAGGATGGAGAAAGGCCACGGGACGGTCAGCATGGGGAGGTCAGGAA
Organism: Cavia porcellus; assembly: GCF_034190915.1. Taxonomy (NCBI): domain Eukaryota; kingdom Metazoa; phylum Chordata; class Mammalia; order Rodentia; family Caviidae; genus Cavia; species Cavia porcellus. The sequence continues at coordinate 10,211,418 of NW_026947518.1, forward strand.
ACATGCGGTAGCAATGTAGGATAGGTTTCTGAAAATCATCGCGGTGTGGTGCGCATTGTAAGGGTTTCTAACAGGCCATTCACTAGTAGGAGTGAGAAAAACATCATGGGGTGGTGTGAATCGGAGGGCCTGAATTTGATTAGGCAGTGAGTGGCAGTGTAGGTTCTAGCAAAGCAAGACGGGGCGGTGAGCATGGGGAGGTCAGGAAACATGAATGGCAATGTAGGATAGGTTTCTTCAAAACATCGCGTGGTGGTGCGGATTGTAAGAGTTTCTAACAGGCCATTCACTAATAGGAGTGAGAAAAACATCACGGGGTGGTGTGAATCAGAGGACCTGAATTAGGATAGGCAGTGTGTGGCAATGTAGGATGGAGAAAATCACCACGGGTTAGTCAGAATCTGGAGGTCAGGAAACATGCCGTGGCAATGTAGGATAGGATTTTGAAAAACTCCTCTGGGTGGTGCGCATTGTAAGGGTTTCTGACAGGCCATTCACTAGTAGAAGTGAGAAAAACATCACAGGGTGGTGTGAATCGGAGGGCCTGAATTACCATAGGCAGTGAGTGACAATGTAGGATACAGAAAATCACCACGGGTTGTTCAGCATGGGGAAGTTAGGAAACATGCGGTAGCAATGTTCCATAGGTTTCTGAAAAACATAGCGGGTTGGTGCGCATTGTAAAGGTTTCTAACAGGCCATTCACTAGTAGGAGTGAGAAAAACATCACGGGGTGGTGTGAGTCGGGGGGCCTGCATTAGGATAGGCAGTGAGTGGCAAGGTAGGATGGAGAAAACTACCACGGGGTGGTCAGCATAGGGAGGTCAGGAAACATGCAGTGGCATTGTAGGATAGGTTTCTGAAAAACATCGAGGGATGGTGCGCATTGTAAGGGTTTCTAACAGGCCATTCACTATTAGGAGTGAGAAAAACATCATGGGGTCGTGTGAATTGGAGGGCCTGAATTAGATATGGCAGTGAGTGGCAACCTAGGATCTAGCAAAGAAAGACGGGGCGGTGAGCATGCGGAAGTCAGGAAACATGAAGTGGCAATGTTAGATAGGTTTCTGAAAAACATGTTGGGGTGGTGCACATTGTAAGGGTTTCTAACAGGCCATTCACTAGTAGGAGTGAGAAAAACAGAATGGGGTGGTGGGAATCGGAGGACCTGAATTACGATAGGCAGTGAGTGGTAAAGTACGATGGAGAAAAGTACCACAGAGTGGTCAGCATGGGGAGGTCAGGAAACATCCGTTGGCCATGTAGGATATATTTCTGAAAAACATCTCAGGGTGGTGAGCATTGTTAGGGTTTCTAAGAGGCCATTCACTAGTAGGAGTGAGAAAAACATCACGGGGTGGTGTGAAACGGAGTGTCTGAATTAGATTAGGCATTGAGTGGTAATGTAGAATGGAGAAAAGCAAGATGGCGTGGTGAGCATGGGGAGTTCAGAAACATGCAGTTGCAATGTAGGATAGGTTACTGAAAAACATCGCGGGGTGGTGCGCATTGTAAGGGATTCTAACAGGCCATTCACTAGTAGCAGTGGGAAAAACATCACCGGGTGGTGTGAATCGCAGTGTCTGAATTAGGATAGGCAGTGAGTGGCAATGTAGGATTTAGAAAAGCATCACAGGTTATTCAGCATGGGGTGGTCAGAAAACATGCGTTGGAATGTAGAATAGGTTTCTATAAAATATCACGAGGTGGTGCACATTGTAAGGGTTTCTAACAGGCCATTCACTAGTAGGAGTGAGAAAAATATCATGAGGTGGTGTGAAATGGAGGGCCTGAATTAGATTAGGCAGTGAGTGGTAATGTATAATGGAGTGATGCAAGACGGCGTGGTGAGCATGGGGAGTTCAGGAAACATGCAGTGGCAATGTAGGATAGGTTTCTAAAAAACATCGCGTGGTCCTGGGCATTGTAAGGGTCTCTATCAGGCCTTTCACTAGTAGGAGTGATAAAAACGTCACGGGGTGGTTTGCTTCGGAGGGCCTGAAATAGGATAGGCAGTGTGTGGCAATGTAGGATGGAGAAAAGCACCCCGGGTTGGTCAGCATGGGGAGGTGAGGAAACATGCGGTGGCAATGTAGGATAGGTATCTGAAAAACATCGCGGGATGGTGCGCATTGTAAGTGTTTCTAACAGGCCATTCACTAGTAGGAGTGAGAAAAACAAACGGGGTGGTGTGAACCAAAGGGCCTGAATTAGCATAGGCAGTGAGTGGCAATGGAGGGTGGAGAAGAGCACCACGGTGTGGTCAGCATGGGAAGGTCAGGAAATATGCGGTGGCAATGTAGGATAGGTTTCTGAAACACATCGCGGAGTGGTGCGCATTGTAAGGGTTGCTAAAAGGCCATTCACTGGTAGGATAGAGAAAAAGTTCCCGGGGTGGTGTCAATCGGAGGGCCTGTATTAGGATAGGCAGTGAGTGGCAATGTAGTTTGGAGAAAAGCACCACGGGGTGGTCAGCATGGGGAGGTCAGGAAACATGCGGTAGCAGTGTAGCATGGGTTTCTGAAAAACATTGCGTGCTAGTGTGCATTGTAAGGGTTTCAAACAGGCCATTCACTAGTAGGAGTGAGAAAACCATCGCAGAGTGGTGTGTAACCTTGGGCCTAAATTAGGATAGGCAGTGAGTGGCAATGTAGGATACAGAAAAGCACCACGGGGTGGTCAGCATGGGTAGGTCAGGAAATATGTGGTGGCAATGTAGTATATGTTCCTGTAAAAAATCGCGGGGTGTTGCGCATTGTAAGGTTTTCTTATAGGTCATTCACTAGTAGGAGTGAGAAAAACATGACTGGGTGGTATGAATCGGAGGGCCTGAGTTAGATTAGGCAGTGAGTGGCAATGTAAGATCTAGCAAAGCAAGAGGGGGCGGTGAGCATTGGGAGGTCAGGAAACATGCAGTGGCAATGTAGGATAGCTTTCTGAAAAACATCGCGGGGTAGTGCGAATTGTGAGGGTTTGGAACAGACAATTCACTAGTAGGAGTGAGAAAAACATCACGTGGTGGTATGAATCGGAGGGCCTGAATTAGGATAGGCAGTGTGTGGCAATGTAGGATGGAGAAAAGCACCACGGGTGGTCAGCATGGGGAGATCGGGAAACATGAGGTCGCAATGTAGGATAGGTTTCTGAAAAATATCTCGGGGTGGTGCGCAATGTAAGGGTTTCTAACAGACCCTTCACTAGTAGGAGTGTGAAAAGCATCACAGGAGGGTGTGAATTGGAGGGCCTGAATTCGGATAGGCAGTGAGTGGCAATGTAGGATGGAGAAAACAACAAGTGGGGGTCAGCACTGGGAGGTCAGGAAACATGCGGTGGCAATGTAGGATAGGTTTCTGAACAACATCGGGGGTGGTGCGCATTGTAAGGTTTGCTAACAGGCCATTCACTAGTAAGAGTGAGGAAAACATCACGGGGTGGTGTGAATCAGAGGTCCTTAATTAGCATAGGCAGTGATTGGCAATGTAGGATGGGGAAAAGCACCACGGAGTGGTCAGAATGGGGAGGTCATTAAACATGTGGTGGCAATGTAGGATAGGTTTCTGAAAAACATCTCTGGGTGGTGCGCATTGTAAGGGTTTCTAACAGGCCATTCACTAGTAGGAGTGAGAAAAACATCACGGGGTGGTGTGAATCGGAGGACATGAATTAGAATAGGCAGTGTGTGGCCATGTAGGATGGAGAAAAGCACCACGGGATGGTCAGCATGGGGAGGTCAGGATACATGCGGTGGCAATGTAGGATATGTTTCAGAAAAACAACGCGGGGTGGTGCGCATTGTAAGGGTTTCTAACAGGCCATTCACTAGTAGGAGTGAGAAAAACATATCAGGATGGTGTGAATTGGGGGCCTGTACTAGGATAGGCAGTGAGTGGCAATGTACGATGGAGAAAAGTACCACAGGGTGGTCAGCATGGGGAGGTCAGGAAACATCCGTTGGCCATGTAGGTTATATTTCTGAAAAACATCTCAGGGTGGTGAGCATTGTTAGGGTTTCTAAGAGGCCATTCACTAGTAGGAGTGAGAAAAACATCACGAGGTGGTGTGAATCCGAGGGCCTGATATAGGATAGGAGTGAGTGGCAATGTAGGATGGAGAAAAGCACCACGGGGTGGTCAGCATGGTGAGTTCAGGAAACATGTGGTGGTAAAGTAGGATACGTTTCTGAAAAATATCGCGGGGTGGTGCCCATTGTAAGAGTTTTTAACAGGCGATTCACTAGTAAGAGTGAGAAAAACATCACGGGATGGTGTGAATCAGAGGGCCTATATTAGAATAGGCATTGAGTGGCATTGTAGGATCGAGAAAAGCAAGACGGGGTAGTTAGCATGGGGAGGTCAGGCAATATGCAGTGGCAATGTAGCATAGGTTTGTGAAAAACATAGCAGGGTGGTGCACATTGTAAGGGTTTCTAACAGGCCATTCAGTAGTAGGAGTGAGAAAAACATCACGGGGTGGTGTGAATCGGAAGGCCTGAATTAAAATAGGCATTGAGTGGCAATGTAGGATGGAGAAAAGCACCACGGGATGGTCAGCATGGGGAGGTCAGGAAACATGCGGTGGCAATGTAGGATAGGTTTCTGAAAAACATCAAGGGGTGGTGCGCGTTGTAAGGATTTCTAACAGGCCATTCACTAGTAGCAGTGAGACAGTCATCACGGAGCCAGGTGAATATGAAGGCCTGAATTAGGTTAGGCAGTGAATGGCTATGTAGGATGGAGAAAAGCAGCACGGGATGGTCAGCATGGGCAGGTCAGGAAACATGCGGTGGCAATGTAGGAGAGGTTTCTGCAAAACATCAAGAGGTGGTGCGCTTTGTAAGGGTTTTTAACAAGCCATTCACTAGTAGCAGTGAGACAGTCATCACGGATTGAGGTGAATATGAAGGCCTGAATTAGGTTTGGCAGTGAATGGCTATGTAGGATGGAGAAAAGCACCACGGGATGGTCAGCAAGGGCAGGTCAGGAAACATGCGGTGGCAATGTAGGATAGGTTTCTGAAAAACATCAAGAGGTGGTGCACATTGTAAGGGTTTCTAACAGGCCATTCACTAGTAGGAGTTATAAAAACATCACGTGGTGGTGTGAATCAGAGGGTCTGAATTACGATAGGCATTGAGTGGCAATGTAGGATGGAGAAAGGCCACGGGACGGTCAGCATGGGGAGGTCAGGAAACATGCGGTAGCAATGTAGGATAGGTTTCTGAAAATCATCGCGGTGTGGTGCGCATTGTAAGGGTTTCTAACAGGCCATTCACTAGTAGGAGTGAGAAAAACATCATGGGGTGGTGTGAATCAGAGGTCCTTAATTAGCATAGGCAGTGATTGGCAATGTAGGATGGGGAAAAGCACCACGGAGTGGTCAGAATGGGGAGGTCATTAAACATGTGGTGGCAATGTAGGATAGGTTTCTGAAAAACATCTCTGGGTGGTGCGCATTGTAAGGGTTTCTAACAGGCCATTCACTAGTAGGAGTGAGAAAAACATCACGGGGTGGTGTGAATCGGAGGACATGAATTAGAATAGGCAGTGTGTGGCCATGTAGGATGGAGAAAAGCACCACGGGATGGTCAGCATGGGGAGGTCAGGATACATGCGGTGGCAATGTAGGATATGTTTCAGAAAAACAACGCGGGGTGGTGCGCATTGTAAGGGTTTCTAACAGGCCATTCACTAGTAGGAGTGAGAAAAACATATCAGGATGGTGTGAATTGGGGGCCTGTACTAGGATAGGCAGTGAGTGGCAATGTACGATGGAGAAAAGTACCACAGGGTGGTCAGCATGGGGAGGTCAGGAAACATCCGTTGGCCATGTAGGTTATATTTCTGAAAAACATCTCAGGGTGGTGAGCATTGTTAGGGTTTCTAAGAGGCCATTCACTAGTAGGAGTGAGAAAAACATCACGAGGTGGTGTGAATCCGAGGGCCTGATATAGGATAGGAGTGAGTGGCAATGTAGGATGGAGAAAAGCACCACGGGGTGGTCAGCATGGTGAGTTCAGGAAACATGTGGTGGTAAAGTAGGATACGTTTCTGAAAAATATCGCGGGGTGGTGCCCATTGTAAGAGTTTTTAACAGGCGATTCACTAGTAAGAGTGAGAAAAACATCACGGGATGGTGTGAATCAGAGGGCCTATATTAGAATAGGCATTGAGTGGCATTGTAGGATCGAGAAAAGCAAGACGGGGTAGTTAGCATGGGGAGGTCAGGCAATATGCAGTGGCAATGTAGCATAGGTTTGTGAAAAACATAGCGGGGTGGTGCACATTGTAAGGGTTTCTAACAGGCCATTCAGTAGTAGGAGTGAGAAAAACATCACGGGGTGGTGTGAATCGGAAGGCCTGAATTAAAATAGGCATTGAGTGGCAATGTAGGATGGAGAAAAGCACCACGGGATGGTCAGCATGGGGAGGTCAGGAAACATGCGGTGGCAATGTAGGATAGGTTTCTGAAAAACATCAAGGGGTGGTGCGCGTTGTAAGGGTTTCTAACAGGCCATTCACTAGTAGCAGTGAGACAGTCATCACGGAGCCAGGTGAATATGAAGGCCTGAATTAGGTTAGGCAGTGAATGGCTATGTAGGATGGAGAAAAGCAGCACGGGATGGTCAGCATGGGCAGGTCAGGAAACATGCGGTGGCAATGTAGGAGAGGTTTCTGCAAAACATCAAGAGGTGGTGCGCTTTGTAAGGGTTTTTAACAAGCCATTCACTAGTAGCAGTGAGACAGTCATCACGGATTGAGGTGAATATGAAGGCCTGAATTAGGTTTGGCAGTGAATGGCTATGTAGGATGGAGAAAAGCACCACGGGATGGTCAGCAAGGGCAGGTCAGGAAACATGCGGTGGCAATGTAGGATAGGTTTCTGAAAAACATCAAGAGGTGGTGCACATTGTAAGGGTTTCTAACAGGCCATTCACTAGTAGGAGTTATAAAAACATCACGTGGTGGTGTGAATCAGAGGGTCTGAATTACGATAGGCATTGAGTGGCAATGTAGGATGGAGAAAGGCCACGGGACGGTCAGCATGGGGAGGTCAGGAAACATGCGGTAGCAATGTAGGATAGGTTTCTGAAAATCATCGCGGTGTGGTGCGCATTGTAAGGGTTTCTAACAGGCCATTCACTAGTAGGAGTGAGAAAAACATCATGGGGTGGTGTGAATCGGAGGGCCTGAATTTGATTAGGCAGTGAGTGGCAGTGTAGGTTCTAGCAAAGCAAGACGGGGCGGTGAGCATGGGGAGGTCAGGAAACATGAATGGCAATGTAGGATAGGTTTCTTCAAAACATCGCGTGGTGGTGCGGATTGTAAGAGTTTCTAACAGGCCATTCACTAATAGGAGTGAGAAAAACATCACGGGGTGGTGTGAATCAGAGGACCTGAATTAGGATAGGCAGTGTGTGGCAATGTAGGATGGAGAAAATCACCACGGGTTAGTCAGAATCTGGAGGTCAGGAAACATGCCGTGGCAATGTAGGATAGGATTTTGAAAAACTCCTCTGGGTGGTGCGCATTGTAAGGGTTTCTGACAGGCCATTCACTAGTAGAAGTGAGAAAAACATCACAGGGTGGTGTGAATCGGAGGGCCTGAATTACCATAGGCAGTGAGTGACAATGTAGGATACAGAAAATCACCACGGGTTGTTCAGCATGGGGAAGTTAGGAAACATGCGGTAGCAATGTTCCATAGGTTTCTGAAAAACATAGCGGGTTGGTGCGCATTGTAAAGGTTTCTAACAGGCCATTCACTAGTAGGAGTGAGAAAAACATCACGGGGTGGTGTGAGTCGGGGGGCCTGCATTAGGATAGGCAGTGAGTGGCAAGGTAGGATGGAGAAAACTACCACGGGGTGGTCAGCATAGGGAGGTCAGGAAACATGCAGTGGCATTGTAGGATAGGTTTCTGAAAAACATCGAGGGATGGTGCGCATTGTAAGGGTTTCTAACAGGCCATTCACTATTAGGAGTGAGAAAAACATCATGGGGTCGTGTGAATTGGAGGGCCTGAATTAGATATGGCAGTGAGTGGCAATGTAGGATCTAGCAAAGAAAGACGGGGCGGTGAGCATGCGGAAGTCAGGAAACATGAAGTGGCAATGTTAGATAGGTTTCTGAAAAACATGTTGGGGTGGTGCACATTGTAAGGGTTTCTAACAGGCCATTCACTAGTAGGAGTGAGAAAAACAGAATGGGGTGGTGGGAATCGGAGGACCTGAATTACGATAGGCAGTGAGTGGTAAAGTACGATGGAGAAAAGTACCACAGAGTGGTCAGCATGGGGAGGTCAGGAAACATCCGTTGGCCATGTAGGATATATTTCTGAAAAGCATCTCAGGGTGGTGAGCATTGTTAGGGTTTCTAAGAGGCCATTCACTAGTAGGAGTGAGAAAAACATCACGGGGTGGTGTGAAACGGAGTGTCTGAATTAGATTAGGCATTGAGTGGTAATGTAGAATGGAGAAAAGCAAGATGGCGTGGTGAGCATGGGGAGTTCAGAAACATGCAGTTGCAATGTAGGATAGGTTACTGAAAAACATCGCGGGGTGGTGCGCATTGTAAGGGATTCTAACAGGCCATTCACTAGTAGCAGTGGGAAAAACATCACCGGGTGGTGTGAATCGCAGTGTCTGAATTAGGATAGGCAGTGAGTGGCAATGTAGGATTTAGAGAAGCATCACAGGTTATTCAGCATGGGGTGGTCAGAAAACATGCGTTGGAATGTAGAATAGGTTTCTATAAAATATCACGAGGTGGTGCGCATTGTAAGGGTTTCTAACAGGCCATTCACTAGTAGGAGTGAGAAAAATATCATGAGGTGGTGTGAAATGGAGGGCCTGAATTAGATTAGGCAGTGAGTGGTAATGTATAATGGAGTGATGCAAGACGGCGTGGTGAGCATGGGGATTTCAGGAAACATGCAGTGGCAATGTAGGATAGGTTTCTAAAAAACATCGCGTGGTCCTGGGCATTGTAAGGGTCTCTATCAGGCCTTTCACTAGTAGGAGTGATAAAAACGTCACGGGGTGGTTTGCTTCGGAGGGCCTGAAATAGGATAGGCAGTGTGTGGCAATGTAGGATGGAGAAAAGCACCCCGGGTTGGTCAGCATGGGGAGGTGAGGAAACATGCGGTGGCAATGTAGGATAGGTATCTGAAAAACATCGCGGGATGGTGCGCATTGTAAGTGTTTCTAACAGGCCATTCACTAGTAGGAGTGAGAAAAACAAACGGGGTGGTGTGAACCAAAGGGCCTGAATTAGCATAGGCAGTGAGTGGCAATGGAGGGTGGAGAAGAGCACCACGGTGTGGTCAGCATGGGAAGGTCAGGAAACATGCGGTGGCAATGTAGGATAGGTTTCTGAAACACATCGCGGAGTGGTGCGCATTGTAAGGGTTGCTAAAAGGCCATTCACTGGTAGGATAGAGAAAAAGTTCCCGGGGTGGTGTCAATCGGAGGGCCTGTATTAGGATAGGCAGTGAGTGGCAATGTAGTTTGGAGAAAAGCACCACGGGGTGGTCAGCATGGGGAGGTCAGGAAACATGCGGTAGCAGTGTAGCATGTGTTTCTGAAAAACATTGCGTGCTAGTGCGCATTGTAAGGGTTTCAAACAGGCCATTCACTAGTAGGAGTGAGAAAACCATCGCAGAGTGGTGTGTAACCTTGGGCCTAAATTAGGATAGGCAGTGAGTGGCAATGTAGGATACAGAAAAGCACCACGGGGTGGTCAGCATGGGTAGGTCAGGAAATATGCGGTGGCAATGTAGTATATGTTCCTGTAAAAAATCGCGGGGTGTTGCGCATTGTAAGGTTTTCTTATAGGTCATTCACTAGTAGGAGTGAGAAAAACATGACTGGGTGGTATGAATCGGAGGGCCTGAGTTAGATTAGGCAGTGAGTGGCAATGTAAGATCTAGCAAAGCAAGAGGGGGCGGTGAGCATTGGGAGGTCAGGAAACATGCAGTGGCAATGTAGGATAGCTTTCTGAAAAACATCGCGGGGTAGTGCGAATTGTGAGGGTTTGGAACAGACAATTCACTAGTAGGAGTGAGAAAAACATCACGTGGTGGTATGAATCGGAGGGCCTGAATTAGGATAGGCAGTGTGTGGCAATGTAGGATGGAGAAAAGCACCACGGGTGGTCAGCATGGGGAGATCGGGAAACATGAGGTCGCAATGTAGGATAGGTTTCTGAAAAATATCTCGGGGTGGTGCGCAATGTAAGGGTTTCTAACAGACCCTTCACTAGTAGGAGTGTGAAAAGCATCACAGGAGGGTGTGAATTGGAGGGCCTGAATTCGGATAGGCAGTGAGTGGCAATGTAGGATGGAGAAAACAACAAGTGGGGGTCAGCACTGGGAGGTCAGGAAACATGCGGTGGCAATGTAGGATAGGTTTCTGAACAACATCGGGGGTGGTGCGCATTGTAAGGTTTGCTAACAGGCCATTCACTAGTAAGAGTGAGGAAAACATCACGGGGTGGTGTGAATCAGAGGTCCTTAATTAGCATAGGCAGTGATTGGCAATGTAGGATGGGGAAAAGCACCACGGAGTGGTCAGAATGGGGAGGTCATTAAACATGTGGTGGCAATGTAGGATAGGTTTCTGAAAAACATCTCTGGGTGGTGCGCATTGTAAGGGTTTCTAACAGGCCATTCACTAGTAGGAGTGAGAAAAACATCACGGGGTGGTGTGAATCGGAGGACATGAATTAGAATAGGCAGTGTGTGGCCATGTAGGATGGAGAAAAGCACCACGGGATGGTCAGCATGGGGAGGTCAGGATACATGCGGTGGCAATGTAGGATATGTTTCAGAAAAACAATGCGGGGTGGTGCGCATTGTAAGGGTTTCTAACAGGCCATTCACTAGTAGGAGTGAGAAAAACATATCAGGATGGTGTGAATTGGGGGCCTGTACTAGGATAGGCAGTGAGTGGCAATGTACGATGGAGAAAAGTACCACAGGGTGGTCAGCATGGGGAGGTCAGGAAACATCCGTTGGCCATGTAGGTTATATTTCTGAAAAACATCTCAGGGTGGTGAGCATTGTTAGGGTTTCTAAGAGGCCATTCACTAGTAGGAGTGAGAAAAACATCACGAGGTGGTGTGAATCCGAGGGCCTGATATAGGATAGGAGTGAGTGGCAATGTAGGATGGAGAAAAGCACCACGGGGTGGTCAGCATGGTGAGTTCAGGAAACATGTTGTGGTAAAGTAGGATACGTTTCTGAAAAACATCGCGGGGTGGTGCGCATTGTAAGAGTTTTTAACAGGCGATTCACTAGTAAGAGTGAGAAAAACATCACGGGATGGTGTGAATCAGAGGGCCTATATTAGAATAGGCATTGAGTGGCATTGTAGGATCGAGAAAAGCAAGACGGGGTAGTTAGCATGGGGAGGTCAGGCAATATGCAGTGGCAATGTAGCATAGGTTTGTGAAAAACATAGCGGGGTGGTGCACATTGTAAGGGTTTCTAACAGGCCATTCAGTAGTAGGAGTGAGAAAAACATCACGGGGTGGTGTGAATCAGAAGGCCTGAATTAAAATAGGCATTGAGTGGCAATGTAGGATGGAGAAAAACACCACGGGATGGTCAGCATGGGGAGGTCAGGAAACATGCGGTGGCAATGTAGGATAGGTTTCTGAAAAACATCAAGGAGTGGTGCGCGTTGTAAGGGTTTCTAACAGGCCATTCACTAATAGCAGTGAGACAGTCATCACGGAGCCAGGTGAATATGAAGGCCTGAATTAGGTTAGGCAGTGAATGGCTATGTAGGATGGAGAAAAGCACCACGGGATGGTCAGCATGGGCAGGTCAGGAAACATGCGGTGGCAATGTAGGAGAGGTTTCTGCAAAACATCAAGAGGTGGTGCGCTTTGTAAGGGTTTCTAACAGGCCATTCACTAGTAGCAGTGAGACAGTCATCACGGATTGAGGTGAATATGAAGGCCTGAATTAGGTTTGGCAGTGAATGGCTATGTAGGATGGAGAAAAGCACCACGGGATGGTCAGCAAGGGCAGGTCAGGAAACATGCGGTGGCAATGTAGGATAGGTTTCTGAAAAACTTCAAGAGGTGGTGCACATTGTAAGGGTTTCTAACAGGCCATTCACTAGTAGGAGTTATAAAAACATCACGTGGTGGTGTGAATCAGAGGGTCTGAATTACGATAGGCAGTGAGTGGCAATGTAGGATGCAGAAAGGCCACGGGACGGTCAGCATGGGGAGGTCAGGAAACATGCGGTAGCAATGTAGGATAGGTTTCTGAAAATCATCGCGGTGTGGTGCGCATTGTAAGGGTTTCTAACAGGCCATTCACTAGTAGGAGTGAGAAAAACATCATGGGGTGGTGTGAATCGGAGGGCCTGAATTTGATTAGGCAGTGAGTGGCAGTGTAGGTTCTAGCAAAGCAAGACGGGGCGGTGAGCATGGGGAGGTCAGGAAACATGAATGGCAATGTAGGATAGGTTTCTTCAAAACATCGCGTGGTGGTGCGGATTGTAAGAGTTTCTAACAGGCCATTCACTAATAGGAGTGAGAAAAACATCACGGGGTGGTGTGAATCAGAGGACCTGAATTAGGATAGGCAGTGTGTGGCAATGTAGGATGGAGAAATTCACCACGGGTTAGTCAGAATCGGGAGGTCAGGAAACATGCCGTGGCAATGTAGGATAGGATTTTGAAAAACTTCTCTGGGTGGTGCGCATTGTAAGGGTTTCTGACAGGCCATTCACTAGTAGAAGTGAGAAAAACATCACAGGGTGGTGTGAATCGGAGGGCCTGAATTACCATAGGCAGTGAGTGACAATGTAGGATACAGAAAATCACCACGGGTTGTTCAGCATGGGGAAGTTAGGAAACATGCGGTAGCAATGTTCCATAGGTTTCTGAAAAACATAGCGGGTTGGTGCGCAATGTAAATGTTTCTAACAGGCCATTCACTAGTAGGAGTGAGAAAAACATCACGGGGTGGTGTGAATTGGGGGGCCTGCATTAGGATAGGCAGTGAGTGGCAAGGTAGGATGGAGAAAACTACCACGGGGTGGTCAGCATAGGGAGGTCAGGAAACATGCAGTGGCATTGTAGGATAGGTTTCTGAAAAACATCTCAGGGTGGTGAGCATTGTAAGGGTTTCTAACAGGCCATTCACTATTAGGAGTGAGAAAAACATCATGGGGTCGTGTGAATTGGAGGGCCTGAATTAGATATGGCAGTGAGTGGCAACGTAGGATCTAGCAAAGAAAGACGGGGCGGTGAGCATGCGGAAGTCAGGAAACATGAAGTGGCAAGGTTAGATAGGTTTCTGAAAAACATGTTGGGGTGGTGCACATTGTAAGGGTTTCTAACAGGCCATTCACTAGTAGGAGTGAGAAAAACAGAATGGGGTGGTGGGAATCGGAGGACCTGAATTACGATAGGCAGTGAGTGGTAAAGTACGATGGAGAAAAGTACCACAGAGTGGTCAGCATGGGGAGGTCAGGAAACATCCGTTGGCCATGTAGGATATATTTCTGAAAAACATCTCAGGGTGGTGAGCATTGTTAGGGTTTCTAAGAGGCCATTCACTAGTAGGAGTGAGAAAAACATCACGGGGTGGTGTGAAACGGAGTGTCTGAATTAGATTAGGCAGTGAGTGGTAATGTAGAATGGAGAAAAGCAAGATGGCGTGGTGAGCATGGGGAGTTCAGAAACATGCAGTTGCAATGTAGGATAGGTTACTGAAAAACATCGCGGGGTGGTGCGCATTGTAAGGGTTTCTAACAGGCCATTCACTAGTAGCAGTGGGAAAAACATCACCGGGTGGTGTGAATCGCAGTGTCTGAATTAGGATAGGCAGTGAGTGGCAATGTAGGATTTAGAAAAGCATCACAGGTTATTCAGCATGGGGTGGTCAGGAAACATGCGTTGGAATGTAGAATAGGTTTCTATAAAACATCGCAAGGTGGTGCGCATTGTAAGGGTTTCTAACAGGCCATTCACTAGTAGGAGTGAGAAAAATATCATGAGGTGGTGTGAAATGGAGGGCCTGAATTAGATTAGGCAGTGAGTGGTAATGTATAATGGAGTGATGCAAGACGGCGTGGTGAGCATGGGGAGTTCAGGAAACATGCAGTGGCAATGTAGGATAGGTTTCTAAAAAACATCGCGTGGTCCTGGGCATTGTAAGGGTTTCTATCAGGCCTTTCACTAGTAGGAGTGATAAAAACGTCATGGGGTGGTTTGCTTCGGAGGGGCTGAAATAGGATAGGCAGTGTGTGGCAATGTAGAATGGAGAAAAGCACCCCGGGTTGGTCAGCATGGGGAGGTGAGGAAACATGCGGTGGCAATGTAGGATAGGTATCTGAAAAACATCGCGGGATGGTGCGCATTGTAAGTGTATCTAACAGGCCATTCACTAGTAGGAGTGAGAAAAACAAACGGGGTGGTGTGAACCAGCGGTCCTCAGTTAGCTTAGGCAGTGAGTTTCAATGGAGGCTGGAGAAGAGCACCACGGGGTGGTCAGCATGGGAAGGTCAGGAAACATGCGGTGGCAATGTAGGATAGGTTTCTGAAACACATCGCAGAGTGGTGGGCATTGTAAGGGTTGCTAAAAGGCCATTCACTGGTAGGATAGAGAAAAAGTTCCCGGGGTGGTGTCAATCGGAGGGCCTGTATTAGGATAGGCAGTGAGTGGCAATGTAGTTTGGAGAAAAGCACCACGGGGTGGTCAGCATGGGGAGGTCAGGAAACATGCGGTAGCAGTGTAGCATGGGTTTCTGAAAAACATTGCGTGCTAGTGCGCATTGTAAGGGTTTCAAACAGGCCATTCACTAGTAGGAGTGAGAAAATCATCGCGGAGTGGTGTGTAACCTTGGGCCTAAATTAGGATAGGCAGTGAGTGGCAATGTAGGATACAGAAAAGCACCACGGGGTGGTCAGCATGAGTAGGTCAGGAAATATGCGGTGGCAATGTAGGATATGTTCCTGTAAAATATCGCGGGGTGTTGCGCATTGTAAGGTTTTCTTATAGGTCATTCACCAGTAGGAGTGAGAAAAACATGACTGGGTGGTGTGAATCGGAGGGCCTGAGTTAGATTAGGCAGTGAGTGGCAATGTAAGATCTAGCAAAGCAAGAGGGGGCGGTGAGCATTGGGAGATCAGGAAACATGCAGTGGCAATGTAGGATAGCTTTCTGAAAAACATCGCGGGGTGGTGCGAATTGTGAGGGTTTGGAAGAGATAATTCACTAGTAGGAGTGAGAAAAACATCACGGGGTGGTATGAATCGGAGGGCCTGAATTAGGATAGGCAGTGTGTCGCAATGTAGGATGGAGAAAAGCACCACGGGTGGTCAGCATGGGGAGATCGGGAAACATGAGGTCGCAATGTAGGATAGGTTTCTGAAAAATATCTCGGGGTGGTGCGCAATGTAAGGGTTTCTAACAGACCCTTCACTAGTAGGAGTGTGAAAAGCATCACAGGAGGGTGTGAATTGGAGGGCCTGAATTCGGATAGGCAGTGAGTGGCAATGTAGGATGGAGAAAACAGCAAGTGGGGGTCAGCACTGGGAGGTCAGGAAACATGCGGTGGCAATGTAGGATAGGTTTCTGAACAACATCGGGGGTGGTGCGCATTGTAAGGTTTGCTAACAGGCCATTCACTAGTAAGAGTGAGGAAAACATCACGGGGTGGTGTGAATCAGAGGTCCTTAATTAGCATAGGCAGTGATTGGAAATGCAGGATGGGGAAAAGCACCACGGAGTGGTCAGAATGGGGAGGTCATTAAACATATGGTGGCAATGTAGGATACGTTTCTGAAAAACATCGCGGGGTGAGGCGCATTGTAAGAGTTTCTAACAGGCCATTCACTAGTAGGAGTGAGAAAAACATCATGGGGTGGTGTGAATCGGAGTGTCTGAATTAGGATAGGCAGTGAGTGGCAATGTAGGATGGAGAAAAGCACCACAGGCTATTCAGCATGGGGAGCTCAGCAAACATGCGGTGGCAATGTAGGATAGGTTTCTGAAAAACATCGCGGGGTGGTGCGCATTGTAAGGGTTTCTAACAGGCCTTTCACTACTAGGAGTGTTAAAAACATCACGGGGTGGTTTGCTTCGGAGGGCCTGAAATAGGATAGGCAGTGAGTGGCAATGAAAGATGGAGAAAAGCACCTCGGGTTGGTCAGCATGGGAAGGTCAGAAAACATGCGGTGGCAATGAAGGATAGGTTTCTGAAAAACATCTTGGGGTGGTGCGCATTGTAAGGGTTTCTAACAGGCCATTCACTAGTAGGAGTGAGAAAAACATCACGGGGTGGTGTGAATCGGTGGCCCTGAATTAGCATAGGCAGTGATTGGCAATGTAGGATGGGGAAAAGCACCATGGCGTGGTCAGACTGGGGAGGTCAGGAAACATGCGGTGAAAATGTAGGATAGGTTTCTGAAAAGCATGGAGGGGTGGTGCGCATTGTAAGGGTTTCTAACAGGCCATTCACTAGTAGGAGTGAGAAAAACATCATGAGGTGGTGTGAAATGGAGGGCCTGAATTAGGATAGACAGTGAGTGGTAATGTATAATGGAGTAATGCATGATGGCGTGGTGAGCATGGGGAGTTCAGGAAACATGCAGTGGCATTGTAGGATAGGTTTCTGAAAAACATCGAGGGGTGGTGCGCATTGTAAGGGTTTCTAACAGGCCATTCACTATTAGGAGTGAGAAAAACATCATGGGGTCGTGTGAATTGGAGGGCCTGAATTAGATATTCAGTGAGTGGCAATGTAGGATCTAGCAAAGAAAGACGGGGCGGTGAGCATGCGGAGGTCAGGAAACATGAAGTGGCAATGTTGGATAGGTTTCTGAAAAACATGTTGGGGTGGTGCACATTGTAAGGGTTTCTAACAGGCCATTCACTAGTAGGAGTGAGAAAAACAGAATGGGGTGGTGGGAATCGCAGAGCCTCAATTAGATTAGGCAGTGAGTGGCAATGTAGGATCGAGCAAATCAAAACGTGGCAGTGATCATGGGGAGGTCATGATACATGAAGTGGCAATGTAGGGTAGGTGTCTGGAAAACGTGGCGGGGTGGTGCGCATTGCAAGGGTTTCCAACAGGCCATTCACTAGTAGGAGTGAGAAAAACACAACGGGGAGGTGTGATTTGGAGAACCTGAATTAGCATAGGCAGTGAGTAGCAATGTAGGATGGAGAAAAGCACCACAGGGTGGTCAGCATGGGGAGGTCAGGAAATATCCGGTGGCCATGTACGATAGGATTCTGAAAAACATCTCTGGGTTGTGCGCATTGTAAGGGTTTCTAACAGGCCATTCACTAGTAGGAGTGAGAAAAACATCACGGAGTGATGTGAAGCGGAAGGCCTGAATTAGGATAGGCATTGAGTGGCAATGTAGGAAGGAGAAGCACAACTGGGTGGTCAGCATGGGGAGGTCAGGAAACATGCGGTGGCAATGTAGCATACGTTAGTGAAAAACTAAGCGGAGTGGTCACATTGTAAGGGTTTCTAACAGGCCATTCACTAGTAGGAGTGAGAAAAACATCATGGGGTGGTGTGAATAGGAGGGCCTGAATTAGATTAGGCAGTGTGTGGTAATGTAGGATGGAGAAAAGTAAGAAGCCATGGTGAGCATGGGGAGGTCAGGAAACATGCAGTGACAATGTAGGATAGGGTTCTGAAAAACATCGAGGGGTGGTGTGCATTGTAAGGGTTTCTAACAGGCCATTCACAAGTAGGAGTGAGAAAAACATCACAGGGGGGTGTGAGTCAGAGGGCCTAACTTAGAATAGCAAGTGAGTGGCAATGTAGGATGGAGTAAAGCACCAAGGGTGGTCAGCACTGGGAGGTCAGCAAATATGCGGTGGCAATGTAGGTTAGGTTTCTGTAAAACATCGCGGGGTGGTGCGCCTTGTATGGTTTTCTAACAGGCCATTCACAATTAGGAGTGAGAAAAACATCACAGGGGGGTTTGAATCAGAGGGCCTGAATTAGCATAGGCAGTGAGTGGCAATGTAGGATGGAGCAAGGCATCACCCCGTAGTTAGCAAGGCAAGGTAAGGAAACATGCGGTGCCAATGTAGGATAGGTTTCTGAAAAACATAAAGAGGTGGTGCGCGTTGTAAGGGTTTCTAACAGGCCATTCACTAGTAGCAGTGAGACAGTCATCACGGAACCAGGTGAATATGAAGGCCTGAATTAGTTTAGGCAGTGAATGGCTATGTAGGATGGAGAAAAGCACCACTGGATGGTCAGCATGGGCAGGTCAGGAAACATGCGGTGGCAATGTAGGAGAGGTTTCTGCAAAACATCAAGAGGTGGTGCGCTTTGTAAGGGTTTCTAACAGGCCATTCACTAGTAGCAGTGAGACAGTCATCACGGATTGAGGTGAATATGAAGGCCTGAATTAGGTTTGGCAGTGAATGGCTATGTAGGATGGAGAAAAGCACCACGGGATGGTCAGCAAGCGCAGGTCAGGAAACATGCGGTGGCAATGTAGGATAGGTTTCTGAAAAACATCAAGAGGTGGTGCACATTGTAAGGGTTTCTAACAGGCCATTCACTAGTAGGAGTTATAAAAACATCACAGGGTGGTGTGAATCAGAGGGTCTGAATTACGATAGGCAGTGAGTGGCAATGTAGGATGGAGAAAGGCCACGGGACAGTCAGCATGGGGAGGTCAGGAAACATGCGGTAGCAATGTAGGATAGGTTTCTGAAAATCATCGCGGTGTGGTGCGCATTGTAAGGGTTTCTAACAGGCCATTCACTAGTAGGAGTGAGAAAAACATCATGGGGTGGTGTGAATCGGAGGGCCTGAATTTGATTAGGCAGTGAGTGGCAGTGTAGGTTCTAGCAAAGCAAGACGGGGCGGTGAGCATGGGGAGGTCATGAAACATGAATGGCAATGTAGGATAGGTTTCTGAAAAACATCGCGGGGTGAGGGGCATTGTAAGTGTTTCTAACAGGCCATTCACTAGTAGGAGTGAGAAAAACATCATGGGGTGGTGTGAATCGGAGTGTCTGAATTAGGATAGGCAGTGAGTGGCAATGTAGGATGGAGAAAAGCACCACAGGCTACTCAGCATGGGGAGCTCAGCAAACATGCGGTGGCAATGTAGGATAGGTTTCTGAAAAACATCGCGGGGTGGTGCGCATTGTAAGGGTTTCTAACAGGCCATTCACTAGTGGGAGTGAGAAAAGCATCACCGGGTGGTGTGAATCACAGTGTCTGAATTAGGATAGGCAGTGAGTGGCAATGTAGGATTTAGAAAAGCATCACAGGGTATTCAGCATGTGGTGGTCAGGAAACATGCGTTGGAATGTAGAATAAGTTTCTATAAAACATCGAGGGGTGGTGCGCATTGTAAGGGTTTCTAACAGGCCATTCACTATTAGGAGTGAGAAAAGCATCATGGGGTCGTGTGAATTGGAGGGCCTGAATTAGATATTCAGTGAGTGGCAATGTAGGATCTAGCAAAGCAAGACGGGGCGGTGAGCATGCGGAGGTCAGGAAACATGAAGTGGCAATGTTAGATAGGTTTCTGAAAAACATGGTAGGGTGGTGCACATTGTATGGGTTTCTAACAGGCCATTCACTAGTAGGAGTGAGAAAAACAGAATGGGGTGGTGTGAATCGGAGGACCTGAATTACGATAGGCAGTGAGTGGCAATGTACGATGGAGAAAAGCACCACGGGGTGGTCAGCATGGGGAGGTCTGGAAACATCCGTTGGCCATGTAGGATATATTTCTGAAAAACATCTCAGGGTGGTGAGCATTGTTAGGGTTTCTAAGAGGCCATTCACTAGTAGGAGTGAGAAAAACATCACGAGGTGGTGTGAATCCGAGGGCCTGATATAGGATAGGAGTGAGTGGCAATGTAGGATGGAGAAAAGCACCACGGGGTGGTCAGCATGGTGAGTTCAGGAAACATGCTGTGGTAAAGTAGGATACGTTTCTGAAAAACTTCGCGGGGTGGTGCGCATTGTAAGAGTTTTTAACAGGCGATTCACTAGTAAGAGTGAGAAAAACATCACGGGGTGGTGTGAATCAGAGGGCCTATATTAGAATAGGCATTGAGTGGCATTGTAGGATCGAGAAAAGCAAGACGGGGTGGTTAGCATGGGGAAGTCAGGCAATATGCAGTGGCAATATAGCATAGGTTTGTGAAAAACATAGCGGGGTGGTGCACATTGTAAGGGTTTCTAACAGGCCTTTCACTAGTAGGAGTGAGAAAATCATCGCGGAGTGGTGTGTAACCTTGGGCCTAAATTAGGATAGGCAGTGAGAGGCAATGTAGGATACAGAAAAGCACCACGGGGTGGTCAGCATGGGTAGGTCAGGAAATATGCGGTGGCAATGTAGGATATGTTCCTGTAAAAAATCGCGGGGTGTTGCGCATTGTAAGGTTTTCTTATAGGTCATTCACCAGTAGGAGCGAGAAAAACATGACTGGGTGGTGTGAATCGGAGGGCCTGAGTTAGATTAGGCAGTGAGTGGCAATGTAAGATCTAGCAAAGCAAGAGGGGGCGGTGAGCATTGGGAGGTCAGGAAACATGCAGTGGCAATGTAGGATAGCTTTCTGAAAAACATCGCGGGGTGGTGCGAATTGTGAGGGTTTGGAACAGACAATTCACTAGTAGGAGTGAGAAAAACATCACGGGGTGGTATGAATCGGAGGGCCTGAATTAGGATAGGCAGTGTGTGGCAATGTAGGATGGAGAAAAGCACCACGGGTGGTCAGTATGGGGAGATCTGGAAACATGAGGTCGCAATGTAGGATAGGTTTCTGAAAAATATCTCGGGGTGGTGCGCAATGTAAGGTTTTCTAACAGACCCTTCACTAGTAGGAGTGTGAAAAGCATCACAGGAGGGTGTGAATTGGAGGGCCTGAATTCGGATAGGCAGTGAGTGGCAATGTAGGATGGAGAAAACAACAAGTGGGGGTCAGCACTGGGAGGTCAGGAAACATGCGGTGGCAATGTAGGATAGGTTTCTGAACAACATCAGGGGTGGTGCGCATTGTAAGGTTTGCTAACAGGCCATTCACTAGTAAGAGTGAGGAAAACATCACGGGGTGGTGTGAATCAGAGGTCCTGAATTAGCATAGGCAGTGATTGGCAATGTAGGATGGGGAAAAGCACCACGGAGTGGTCAGAATGGGGAGGTCATTAAACGTATGGTGGCAATGTAGGATACGTTTCTGAAAAACATCGCGGGGTGAGGCGAATTGTAAGAGTTTCTAACAGGCCATTCACTAGTAGGAGTGAGAAAAACATCATGGGGTGGTGTGAATCGGAGTGTCTGAATTAGGATAGGCAGTGAGTGGCAATGTAGGATGGAGAAAAGCACCACAGGCTATTCAGCATGGGGAGCTCAGCAAACATGCGGTGGCAATGTAGGATAGGTTTCTGAAAAACATCGCGGGGTGGTGCGCATTGTAAGGGTTTCTAACAGGCCTTTCACTAGTAGGAGTGTTAAAAACATCACGGGGTGGTTTGCTTCGGAGGGCCTGAAATAGGATAGGCAGTGAGTGGCAATGAAGGATGGAGAAAAGCACCTCGGGTTGGTCAGCATGGGAAGGTCAGAAAACATGCGGTGGCAATGAAGGATAGGTTTCTGAAAAACATCTTGGGGTGGTGCGCATTGTAAGGGTTTCTAACAGGCCATTCACTAGTAGGAGTGAGAAAAACATCACGGGGTGGTGTGAATCGGTGGGCCTGAATTAGCATAGGCAGTGATTGGCAATGTAGGATGGGGAAAAGCACCATGGCGTGGTCAGACTGGGGAGGTCAGGAAACATGCGGTGGCAATGTAGGATAGGTTTCTGAAAAGCATGGAGGGGTGGTGCGCATTGTAAGGGTTTCTAACAGGCCATTCACTAGTAGGAGTGAGAAAAACATCATGAGGTGGTGTGAAATGGAGGGCCTGAATTAGATATTCAGTGAGTGGCAATGTAGGATCTAGCAAAGAAAGACGGGGCGGTGAGCCTGCGGAGGTCAGGAAACATGAAGTGGCAATGTTGGATAGGTTTCTGAAAAACATGTTGGGGTGGTGCACATTGTAAGGGTTTCTAACAGGCCATTCACTAGTAGGAGTGAGAAAAAGAGAATGGGGTTGTGGGAATCGCAGAGCCTCAATTAGTTTAGGCAGTGAGTGGCAATATAGGATCGAGCAAATCAAAACGTGGCAGTGATCATGGGGAGGTCATGATACATGAAGTGGCAATGTAGGATAGGTGTCTGGAAAACATGGCGGGGTGGTGCGCATTGCAAGGGTTTCCAACAGGCCATTCACTAGTAGGAGTGAGAAAAACAGAACGGGGAGGTGTGAATCAGAGGACCTGAATTAGCATAGGCAGTGAGTAGCAATGTAGGATGGAGAAAAGCACCACAGCGTGGTCAGCATGGGGAGGTCAGGAAATATCCGGTGGCCATGTACGATAGGATTCTGAAAAACATCTCTGGGTTGTGCGCATTGTAAGGGTTTCTAACAGGCCATTCACTAGTAGGAGTGAGAAAAACATCACGGAGTGATGTGAATCGGAAGGCCTGAATTAGGATAGGCATTGAGTGGCAATGTAGGAAGGAGAAGCACAACTGGGTGGTCAGCATGGGGAGGTCAGGAAACATGCGGTGGCAATGTTGCATACGTTAGTGAAAAACTTAGCGGGGTGGTCACATTGTAAGGGTTTCTAACAGGCCATTCACTAGTAGGAGTGAGAAAAACATCATGGGGTGGTGTGAGTAGGAGGGCCTGAATTAGATTAGGCACTGTGTGGTAATGTAGGATGGAGAAAAGCAAGAAGCCATGGTGAGCATGGGGAGGTCAGGAAACATGCAGTGACAATGTAGGATAGGGTTCTGAAAAACATCGAGGGGTGGTGTGCATTGTAAGGTTTTCTAACAGGCCATTCACAAGTAGGAGTGAGAAAAACATCACAGGGGGGTGTGCGTCAGAGGGCCTAAGTTAGAATAGCCAGTGAGTGGCAATGTAGGATGAAGTAAAGCACCAAGAGTGGTCAGCACTGGGAGGTCAGCAAATATGCGGTGGCAATGTAGGTTAGGTTTCTGTAAAACATCGCGGGGTGGTGCGCATTGTATGGATTTCTAACAGGCCATTCACAAGTAGGAGTGAGAAAAACATCACAGGGGGGTTTGAATCAGAGGGCCTGAATTAGCATAGGCAGTGAGTGGCAATGTAGGATGGAGAAAGGCATCACCCCGTAGTTAGCAAGGCGAGGTAAGGAAACATGCGGTGCCAATGTAGGATAGGTTTCTGAAAAACATCGCGTGGTGGTGCGCATTGTAAGGGTTTCTACCAGGCCATTCACTAGTAGGAGTGAGAAAAACATCATGAGGTGGTGTGAAATGGAGGGCCTGAATTAGATTAGGCAGTGAGTGGTAATGTATAATGGAGTAATGCAAGACGGCGTGGTGAGCATGGGGAGTTCAGGAAACATGCAGTGGCATTGTAGGATAGGTTTCTGAAAAACATCGAGGGGTGGTGCGCATTGTAAGGGTTTCTAACAGGCCATTCACTATTAGGAGTGAGAAAAACATCATGGGGTCGTGTGAATTGGAGGGCCTGAATTAGATATTCAGTGAGTGGCAATGTAGGATCTAGCAAAGAAAGACGGGGCGGTGAGCATGCGGAGGTCAGGAAACATGAAGTGGCAATGTTGGATAGGTTTCTGAAAAACATGTTGGGGTGGTGCACATTGTAAGGGTTTCTAACAGGCCATTCACTAGTAGGAGTGAGAAAAACAGAATGGGGTGGTGGGAATCGCAGAGCCTCAATTAGATTAGGCAGTGAGTGGCAATGTAGGATCGAGCAAATCAAAACGTGGCAGTGATCATGGGGAGGTCATGATACATGAAGTGGCAATGTAGGATAGGTGTCTGGAAAACGTGGTGGGGTGGTGCGCATTGCAAGGGTTTCCAACAGGCCATTCACTAGTAGGAGTGAGAAAAACAGAATGGGGTTGTGGGAATCGCAGAGCCTCAATTAGTTTAGGCAGTGAGTGGCAATATAGGATCGAGCAAATCAAAACGTGGCAGTGATCATGGGGAGGTCATGATACATGAAGTGGCAATGTAGGATAGGTGTCTGGAAAACGTGGCGGGGTGGTGCGCATTGCAAGGGTTTCCAACAGGCCATTCACTAGTAGGAGTGAGAAAAACAGAACGGGGAGGTGTGAATCGGAGGACCTGAATTAGCATAGGCAGTGAGTAGCAATGTAGGATGGAGAAAAGCACCACAGCGTGGTCAGCATGGGGAGGTCAGGAAATATCCGGTGGCCATGTACGATAGGATTCTGAAAAACATCTCTGGGTTGTGCGCATTGTAAGGGTTTCTAACAGGCCATTCACTAGTAGGAGAGAGAAAAACATCACGGAGTGATGTGAATCGGAAGGCCTGAATTAGGATAGGCATTGAGTGGCAATGTAGGAAGGAGAAGCACAACTGGGTGGTCAGCATGGGGAGGTCAGGAAACATGCGGTGGCAATGTAGCATACGTTAGTGAAAAACTTAGCGGGGTGGTCACATTGTAAGGGTTTCTAACAGGCCATTCACTAGTAGGCGTGAGAAAAACATCATGGGGTGGTGTGAATAGGAGGGCCTGAATTAGATTAGGCACTGTGTGGTAATGTAGGATGGAGAAAAGCAAGCAGCCATGGTGAGCATGGGGAGGTCAGGAAACATGCAGTGACAATGTAGGATAAGGTTCTGAAAAACATCGCGGGGTGGTGTGCATTGTAAGGGTTTCTAACAGGCCATTCACTAGTAGGAGTGAGAAAAACATCACGGGGTGGTGTGAATCGGAGGAAATGAATTAGAATAGGTAGTGTGTGGCCATGTAGGATGGAGAAAAGCACCACGGGATGGTCAGCATGGGGAGGTCAGGAAACATGCGTGGCAATGTAGGATATGATTCAGAAAAACATCGCGGGTGGTCCGCATTGTAAGGGTTTCTAACAGGCCATTAAGTAGTAGGAGTGAGAAAAACATCACGGGGTGGTGTGAATCGGTGGGCCTGAATTAGCATAGGCAGTGATTGGCAATGTAGGATGGGGAAAAGCACCACGGCGAGGTCAGACTGGGGAGGTCAGGAAACATGCGGTGGCAATGTAGGATAGGTTTCTGAAAAGCATGGAGGGGTGGTGCGCATTGTAAGGGTTTCTAACAGGCCATTCACTATTAGGAGTGAGAAAAACATCATGGGGTGGTGTCAATTGGAGGGCCTGAATTAGATATGGCAGTGAGTGGCAATGTAGGATCTAGCAAAGCAAGACGGGGCGGTGAGCATGCGGAGGTCAGGAAACATGAAGTGGCAATGTTAGATAGGTTTCTGAAAAACATGGTGGGGTGGTGCACATTGTATGGGTTTCTAACAGGCCATTCACTAGTAGGAGTGAGAAAAACAGAATGGGGTGGTGTGAATCGGAGGACCTGAATTACGATAGGCAGTGAGTGGCAATGTACGATGGAGAAAAGCACCACGGGGTGGTCAGCATGGGGAGGTCAGGAAACATCCGTTGGCCATGTAGGATATATTTCTGAAAAACATCTCAGGGTGGTGAGCATTGTTAGGGTTTCTAAGAGACCATTCACTAGTAGGAGTGACAAAAACATAACGAGATGGTGTGAATCCGAGGGCCTGATATAGGATAGGAGTGAGTGGCAATGTAGGATGGAGAAAAGCACCACGGGGTGGTCAGCATGGTGAGTTCAGGAAACATGCGGTGGTAAAGTAGGATACGTTTCTGCAAAACTTCGCGGGGTGGTGCGCATTGTAAGAGTATTTAACAGGCGATTCACTAGTAAGAGTGAGAAAAACATCACGGGGTGGTGTGAATCAGAGGGCCTATATTAGAATAGGCATTGAGTGGCATTGTAGGATCGAGAAAAGCAAGACGGGGTGGTTAGCATGGGGAAGTCAGGCAATATGCAGTGGCAATATAGCATAGGTTTGTGAAAAACATAGCGGGGTGGTGCACATTGTAAGGGTTTCTAACAGGCCATTCAGTAGTAGGAGTGAGAAAAACATCACGGGGTGGTGTGAATCGGAAGGCCTGAATTAAAATAGGCATTGAGTGGCAATGTAGGATGGAGAAAAGCACCACGGGATGGTCAGCATGGGGAGGTCAGGAACCATGCGGTGGCAATGTAGGATAGGTTTCTGAAAAACATCAAGAGGTGGTGCGCGTTGTAAGGGTTTCTAACAGGCCATTCACTAGTAGCAGTGAGACAGTCATCACGGAGCCAGGTGAATATGAAGGCCTGAATTAGGTTAGGCAGTGAATGGCTATGTAGGATGGAGAAAAGCACCACGGGATGGTCAGCATGGGCAGGTCAGGAAACATGCGGTGGCAATGTAGGAGAGGTTTCTGCAAAACATCAAGAGGTGGTGCCCTTTGTAAGGTTTTCTAACAGGCCATTCACTAGTAGCAGTGAGACAGTCATCACGGATTGAGGTGAATATGAAGGCCTGATTTAGGTTTGGCAGTGAATGGCTATGTAGAATGGAGAAAAGCACCACGGGATGGTCAGCAAGGGCAGGTCAGGAAACATGCGGTGGCAATGTAGGATAGGTTTCTGAAAAACATCAAGAGGTGGTGCACATTGTAAGGGTTTCTAACAGGCCATTCACTAGTAGGAGTTATAAAAACATCACGGGGTGGTGTGAATCAGAGGGTCTGAATTACGATAGGCAGTGAGTGGCAATGTAGGATGGAGAAAGGCCACGGGACGGTCAGCATGGGGAGGTCAGGAAACATGTGGTAGCTATGTAGGATAGGTTTCTGAAAATCATCGCGGTGTGGTGCGCATTGTAAGGGTTTCTAACAGGCCATTCACTAGTAGGAGTGAGAAAAACATCATGGGGTGGTGTGAATCGGAGGGCCTGAATTTGATTAGGCAGTGAGTGGCAGTGTAGGTTCTAGCAAAGCAAGACGGGGCGGTGAGCATGGGGAGGTCAGGAAACATGAATGGCAATGTAGGATAGGTTTCTGAAAAACATCGCGGGGTGAGGGGCTTTGTAAGTGTTTCTAACAGGCCATTCACTAGTAGGAGTGAGAAAAACATCATGGGGTGGTGTGAATCGGAGTGTCTGAATTAGGATAGGCAGTGAGTGGCAATGTAGGATGGAGAAAAGCACCACAGGCTATTCAGCATGGGGAGCTCAGCAAACATGCGGTGGCAATGTAGGATAGGTTTCTGAAAAACATCGCGGGGTGGTGCGCATTGTAAGGGTTTCTAACAGGCCATTCACTAGTAGGAGTGAGAAAAGCATCACCGGGTGGTGTGAATCGCAGTGTCTGAATTAGTATAGGCAGTGAGTGGCAATGTAGGATTTAGAAAAGCATCACAGGGTATTCAGCATGTGGTGGTCAGGAAACATGCGTTGGAATGTAGAATAAGTTTCTATAAATCATCGCGTGGTGGTGCGCATTGTAAGGGTTTCTAACAGGCCATTCACTAGTAGGAGTGAGAAAAACATCATGAGGTGGTGTGAAATGGAGGGCCTGAATTAGATTAGGCAGTGAGTGGTAATGTATAATGGAGTAATGCAAGACGGCGTGGTGAGCATGGGGAGTTCAGGAAACATGCAGTGGCATTGTAGGATAGGTTTCTGAAAAACATCGAGGGGTGGTGCGCATTGTAAGGGTTTCTAACAGGCCATTCACTATTAGGAGTGAGAAAAACATCATGGGGTCGTGTGAATTGGAGGGCCTGAATTAGATATTCAGTGAGTGGCAATGTAGGATCTAGCAAAGAAAGACGGGGCGGTGAGCATGCGGAGGTCAGGAAACATGAAGTGGCAATGTTGGATAGGTTTCTGAAAAACATGTTGGGGTGGTGCACATTGTAAGGGTTTCTAACAGGCCATTCACTAGTAGGAGTGAGAAAAACAGAATGGGGTGGTGTGAATCGGAGGACCTGTATTAAGATTGGCAGTGAGTGGCATTTTACGATGGAGAAAAGCACCACGGGCTGGTCAGCATGGTGAGTTCAGGAAACATCCGTTGGCAAGGTAGGATAGGTTTCTAAAAAACATCTCAGGATGGGGTTCATTGTAAGGGTTTCTAAGAGGCCATTCACTAATAGGAGTGAGAAAAAGATCACGGGGTGGTGTGAATTGGAGGGCCTGATATAGCAAAGGAGTGAATGGCAATGTAGGATGGAGAAAAGCACCACGGTGTGGTCAGCATGGGGAGTTCAGGAAACATGAGGTGGTAAAGTAGGATATGTTTCTGAAAAACATCGCGGGGTGGTGCGCATTGTAAGGGTTTCTAACAGGCGATTCACTAGTAGGAGTGAGAAAAACATCACATGGTGGTGTGAATCAGAGGGCCTGAATTAGAATAGGCATTGAGTGGCAATGTATGATGGAGAAAAGCGAGACAGCCGGTTAGCATGGGGAGGTCAGGAAACATGCAGTTTCAATGTAGGATAGGTTTCTGAAAAACATTGCGGGGTGGGGGGCATTGTAAGTGTTTGTAACAGGCCATTCACTAGTAGGAGTGAGAAAAACATCACGGGTTGTGTGAATCAGAGGGCCTGAATTAGAATAGGCATTGAGTGTCAATGTAGGATGGAGAAAAGCACCACGGGTTATTCAGAATGAAGAGGTTAGGAAACACGCGCTGGCAATATAGGATAGGTTTCTGATAAACATCAAGAGGTGTTTCGCATTTTAAGGGTTTCTAACAGGCCATTCACTAGTAGGAGTGAGAAAAACAACATGGGGTGGTGTGAATCGCAGGGCCTCAATTAGATTAGGCAGTGAGTGGCAATGTAGGATTGAGCAAATCAAGACGGGCAGTGAGCATGGGGAGGTCAGAATACATGAAGTGGCAATGTAGGATAGGTTTCTGGAAAACGTGGCGGGGTGGTTCTCATTGTAAGGGTTTCTAACAGTACATTCACTAGTAGGAGTGAGAAAAACATCATGGGAAGGTGTGAATCGGAAGGGCTGAATTTGATTAGGCAGTGAGTGGCAGTGTAGGATCTAGCAAAGCAAGACGGGGCGATGAGCATGTGGAGGTCAGGAAACATGAAGTGTCAATGTAGGATAGGTTTCTGAAAAGCATCTCTGGGTCATGCGCATTGTAAGGGTTTCTGACAGGCCATTCTCTATTAGGAGTGAGAAAAACGTCACGGGGTGGTGTGAATCAGAGGGCCTGAATTAGAATAGGCATTGGGTGGCAATGTAGGATGGAGAAAAGCACCACGAGTTATTCAGCATGAGGAGGTTTGGAAACATGTGGTGGCAATGTAGGATAGGGTTCTGAAAAACCTCAAGAGGTGGTACGCATTGTAAGGGTTTCTAACAGGCCATTCACTAGTAGGAGTGAGAAAAACATCATGGGGTGGTGTGAATCGCAGGGCCTGAATTAGATTAGGCAGTGAGTGGCAATGTAGGATCTAGCAAAGCAAGACGGGGCGGTGAGCATGAGGAGATCGAGAAACGTTAAGTGGCAATTTAAGATAGGTTTCTGAAAAACATTGCTGGGTGATGCGCATTGTAACGGTTTCTAACAGGCCATTCACTAGTAGCAATGAGACAATCATCACAGATTGATGTGAATATGAAGGCCTGCATTAGGATAGGCAGTGAGTGTCAAGGTAGGATGGAGAAAAGCTCCACGGGGTGGTCAGCATGGCGAGGTCAGGAAACATGCAGTGGCAATGTAGGATATGTTTCAGAAAAACATCGCGGGGTGGTGCGCATTGTAAGGGTTTCTAACAGGCCATTCACTATTAGGAGTGAGAAAAACATCATGGGGTGGTGTGAATTGGAGGGCCTGAATTAGTTACGGCAGTGAGTGGCAATGTAGGATCTAGCAAAGCAAGACAGAGCGGTGAGCATGCGGTGGTCAGGAAACATGAAGTGGCAATGTTGGATAGGTTTCTGAAAAACATGGTGGGGTGGTGCACATTGTAAGGGTTTCTAAGAGGCCATTCACTAGTAGGAGTGAGAAAAACAGAATGGGGTGGTGTGAATCCGAGGGCCTGATATAGGATAGGAGTGAGTGGCAATGTAGGATGGAGAAAAGCACCACGGGGTGGTCAGCATGGTGAGTTCAGGAAACATGCGGTGGTAAAGTAGGATACGTTTCTGAAAAACATCGCGGGGTGGTGCGCATTGTAAGAGTTTTTAACAGGCGATTCACTAGTAAGAGTGAGAAAAACATCACGGGGTGGTGTGAATATGAGGGCCTGAATTAGAATAGGCATGGAGTGGCATTGTAGGATGGAGAAAAGCAAGATGGGGTGGTTAGCATGGGGAGGTCAGGCAAAATTCAGTGGCAATGTAGCATAGGTTTGTGAAAAACATAGCGGGGTGGTGCACATTGTAAGGGTTTCTAACAGGCAATTCAGTAGTAGGAGTGAGAAAAACATCACGGGGTGGTGTGAATTGGAAGGCCTGAATTAAAATAGGCATTGAGTGGCAATGTAGGATGGAGAAAATCACCACGGGATGGTCAGGATGGGCAGGTCAGGAAACACGCAGTGGCAATGTAGGATAGGTTTCTGAAAAACATCAAGAGGTGGTGCGCGTTGTAAGGGTTTCTA
Organism: Cavia porcellus; assembly: GCF_034190915.1. Lineage (NCBI taxonomy): Eukaryota > Metazoa > Chordata > Mammalia > Rodentia > Caviidae > Cavia > Cavia porcellus. Next base: position 10,241,995 of record NW_026947518.1, read on the forward strand.
ACAGGCCATTCACTAGTAGCAGTGAGACAGTCATCACGGAGTGATGTGAATATGAAGGCCTGAATTAGGTTAGGCAGTGAAAGGCTATGTAGGATGGAGAAAAGCACCACGGGATGGTCAGCATGGGGAGGTCAGGAAACATGCGGTGGCAATGTAGGATAGGTTTCAGGAAAACATCGCGGGGTGGTGCTCATTGTAATGGTTTATAACAGGCCATTCACTTGTAGAGTGATAAAAACATCATGGGGCGGTGTGAATCAGAGGGCCTGAATTCGCATAGGAAGTGAGTGGCAATGTAGGATGGAGAAAAGCACCACAGGATGGTCAGCATGGGGAGGTCAGGAAACATGCAGTGGCAATGTAGGATAGGTTTCTGAAAACCATCCCGGTGTGGTGCGCATTGTAAGGGTTTCTAACAGGGCATTCACTAGTAGGTCTGAGAAAAACATCATGGGGTGGTGTGAATCAGAGGGCCTGAATTTGATTAAACAGTGAGTGGCAGTGTAGGATCTAGCAAAGCAAGTCGGGGCGGTGAACATGGTGAGGTCAGGAAACAGGAAGTGGCAAGGTAGGATAGGTTTCTGAAAAACATCGCGTGGTGGTGCGCATTGTAAAGGATTCTAACAGGCCATTCACTAGTAGGAGTGAGAAAAACATCATGGGGTGGCGTGAATCGGAGGGCATGAATTACGATAGGCAGTGAGTTACAATGTAGGATACAGAAAATCACCACGGGTTGGTCAGCATGTGGAGGTTAGGAAACATGCGGTGGCAATTTAGCATAGGTTTCTGAAAAACATCGCGGGCTGGTGCGCATTGTAAAGGTTTCGAAGAGGCCATTCACTAATAGGAGTGAGAAAAACATCACGGTGTGGTGTGAATCTATGGGCCTGTATTTGGATAGGCAGTGAGTGGCAATGTAGTATGGGGAAAAGCACCACGGGGTGCTCAGCATGGGGAGGTCAGGAAACATCCGTTGCCCATGTAGGATAGATTTCTGAAAAACATTTCAGGGTGGTGAGCATTGTAAGGGTTTTTAATAGGCGATTCACTAGTAGGAGTGAGAAAAACATCACGGGGTGGTGTGATTCGGAGGGCCTGAATTAGAATAGGCATTGAGTGGCAATGTAGGATGGAGAAAAGCAAGATGGGTTGGTTAGCATGGGGAGGTCAGGCAACATGCAGTGGCAATGTAGCATTGGTTTGTGAAAAACACCTCTGGGTAGTGCGCAATGTAAGGGTTTCTAACAGGCCATTCACTAGTAGGAGTGAGAAAAACATCACGGGGTGGTGTGAATCGGATGGCCTGAATTACAATAGGCAGTGAGTGACAATGTAGGTTACAGAAAATCACCACGGGTTGGTCAGCATGGGGAGGTTAGGAAACATACGGTGGCAATGTTTCATAGGTTTGTGAAAAACATAGCGGGGTGGTGCGCAGTGCAAGGGTTTCCAACAGGCCATTCACTAGTAGGAGTGAGAAAAACAGAACGGGGAGGTGTGAATAGGAGGACCTGAATTAGCATAGGCAGTGAGTAGCAATGTAGGATGGAGAAAAGCACCACAGGGTGGTCAGCATGGGGAGGTCAGGAAATATCCGGTGGCAATGTAGCATACGTAAGTGAAAAACTTAGGGGGTGGTCACACTGTAAGGGTTTCTAACAGGCCATTCACTAGTAGGAGTGTGAAAAGCATCACAGGAGGGTGTGAATTGGAGGGCCTGAATTCGGATAGGCAGTGAGTGACAATGTAGGATGGAGAAAACAACAAGTGGGGGTCAGCACTGGGAGGTCAGGAAACATGCGGTGGCAATGTAGGATAGGTTTCTGAACAACATCGTGGGTGGTGCGCATTGTAAGGTTTGCTAACAGGCCATTCACTAGTAAGAGTGAGGAAAACATCACGGGGTGGTGTGAATCAGAGGTCCTGAATTAGCATAGGCAGTGATTGGCAATGTAGGATGGGGAAAAGCACCACGGAGTGGTCAGAATGGGGAGGTCATTAAACATGTGGTGGCAATGTAGGATAGGTTTCTGAAAAACATCGCGGGGTGAGGCGCATTGTAAGAGTTTCTAACAGGCCATTCACTAGTACGAGTGAGAAAAACAGAACGGGGAGGTGTGAATCGGAGGACCTGAATTAGCATAGGCAGTGAGTAGCAATGTAGGATGGAGAAAAGCACCACAGCGTGGTCAGCATGGGGAGGTCAGGAAATATCCGGTGGCCATGTACGATAGGATTCTGAAAAATATCCTCGGGTTGTGCGCATTGTAAGGGTTTCTAACAGGCCATTCACTAGTAGGAGTGAGAAAAGCATCAACGAGTGATGTGAATCGGAAGGCCTGAATTAGGATAGGCATTGAGTGGTAATGTAGGAAGGAGAAGCACAACTGGGTGGTCAGCATGGGGAGGTCAGGAAACATGCGGTGGCAATGTAGCATACGTTAGTGAAAAACTTAGCGGGGTGGTCACATTGTAAGGGTTTCTAACAGGCCATTCACTAGTAGGAGTGAGAAAAACATCATGGGGTGGTGTGAGTAGGAGGGCCTGAATTAGATTAGGCAGTGTGTGGTAATGTAGGATGGAGAAAAGCAAGAAGCCATGGTGAGCATGGGGAGGTCAGGAAACATGCAGTGACAATGTAGGATAGGGTTCTGAAAAACATCGAGGGGTGGTGTGCATTGTAAGGGTTTCTAACAGGCCATTCACAAGTAGGAGTGAGAAAAACATCACAGGGGGGTGTGAGTCAGAGGGCCTAAGTTAGAATAGCCAGTGAGTGGCAATGTAGGATGGAGTAAAGCACTAAGGGTGGTCAGCACTGGGAGGTCAGCAAATATGCGGTGGCAATGTAGGTTAGGTTTCTGTAAAACATCGCGTGGAGGTGCGCATTGTATGGTTTTCTAACAGGCCTTTCACAAGTAGGAGTGAGAAAAACATCACAGGGGGGTTTGAATCAGAGGGCCTGAATTAGCATAGGCAGTGAGTGGCAATGTAGGATGGAGAAAGGCATCACCCCGTAGTTAGCAAGGCGAGGTAAGGAAACATGCGGTGCCAATGTAGGATAGGTTTCTGAAAAACATTGCGGGGTGGTGCACATTGTAAGGGGTTCTAACAGGCCATTCACTAGTAGGAGTGAGAAAAACATCATGGGGTGGTGTGAATCGGACGGCCTAAATTTGATTAGGCAGTGAGGGGCAGTGTAGGATCTAGCAAAGCAAGACGGGGCGGTGAGCATGTGGAGGTCAGGAAACATGCACTGGCAATGTTGGATAGGTTTCTGAAAAACATCTCTGGGTGGTGCGCATTGTAAGGGTTTCTAACAGGCCATTCACTAGTAGGAGTGAGAAAAACATCACGGGGTGGTGTGAATCGGAGGACATTAATTAGAATAGGCAGTGTTTGGCCATGTAGGATGGAGAAAAGCACCACGGGATGGTCAGCATGGGGAGGTCAGGAAACATGCGGTTGCAATGTAGGATATGTTTCAGAAAAACATCGCGGGGTGGTGCGCATTGTAAGGGTTTCTAACAGGCCATTCACTAGTAGGAGTGAGAAAAACATATCGAGATGGTGTGAATTGGGGGCCTGTATTAGGATAGGCAGTGAGTGGCAATGTAGGATGGAGAAAAGTACTACGGGGTGGTCAGCATGTGGTGGTCAGGAAACATGCAGTGGCATTGTATGATAGGTTTCTGAAAAACATCGAGGGGTGGTGCAAATTGTAAGGGTTTCTAACAGGCCATTCACTATTAGGAGTGAGAAAAACATCATGGGTTGGTGTGAATTGGAGGGCCTGAATTAGATATGGCAGTGAGTGGCAATGTAGGATCTAGCAAAGCAAGACGGGGCGGTGAGAATGCGGAGGTCAGGAAACATGAAGTGGCAATGTTGGATAGGTTTCTGAAAAACATGGTGGGGTGGTGCACATTGTATGGGTTTCTAACAGGCCATTCACTAGTAGGAGTGAGAAAAACAGAATGGGGTGGTGTGAATCGGAGGACCTGAATTACGATAGGCAGTGAGTGGCAATGTACGATGGAGAAAAGCACCACGGGGTGGTCAGCATGGGGAGGTCAGGAAACATCCGTTGGCCATGTAGGATATATTTCTGAAAAACATCTCAGGGTGGTGAGCATTGTTAGAGTTTCTAAGAGGCCATTCACTAGTAGGAGTGAGAAAAACATCACGAGGTGGTGTGAATCCGAGGGCCTGATATAGGATAGGAGTGAGTGGCAATGTAGGATGGAGAAAAGCACCACGGGGTGGTCAGCATGGTGAGTTCAGGAAACATGCGGTGGTAAAGTAGGATACGTTTCTGAAAAACTTCGCGGGGTGGTGCGCATTGTAAGAGTTTTTAACAGGCGATTCACTAGTAAGAGTGAGAAAAACATCACGGGGTGGTGTGAATCAGAGGGCGTATATTAGAATAGGCATTGAGTGGCATTGTAGTATCGAGAAAAGCAAGACGGGGTGGTTAGCATGGGGAAGTCAGGCAATATGCAGTGGCAATGTAGCATAGGTTTGTGAAAAACATAGCGGGGTGGTGCACATTGTAAGGGTTTCTAACAGGCCATTCACTAGTAGGAGTTATAAAAACATCACGGGGTGGTGTGAATCAGAGGGTCGGAATTACGATAGGCAGTGAGTGGCAATGTAGGATGGAGAAAGGCCACGGGACGGTCAGCATGGGGAGGTCAGGAAACATGCGGTAGCTATGTAGGATAGGTTTCTGAAAATCATCGCGGTGTGGTGCGCATTGTAAGGGTTTCTAACAGGCCATTCACTAGTAGGAGTGAGAAAAACATCATGGGGTGGTGTGAATCGGAGGGCCTGAATTTGATTAGGCAGTGAGTGGCAGTGTAGGTTCTAGCAAAGCAAGACGGGGCGGTGAGCATGGGGAGGTCAGGAAACATGAATGGCAATGTAGGATAGGTTTCTTCAAAACATCGCGTGGTGGTGCGGATTGTAAGAGTTTCTAACAGGCCATTCACTAATAAGAGTGAGAAAAACATCACGGGGTGGTGTGAATCAGAGGACCTGAATTAGGATAGGCAGTGTGTGGCAATGTAGGATGGAGAAAATCATCACGGGTTAGTGAGAATCGGGAGGTCAGGAAACATGCCGTGGCAATGTAGGATAGGATTCTGAAAAACTTCTCTGGGTGGTGCGCATTGTAAGGTTTTCTGACAGGCCATTCACTAGTAGAAGTGAGAAAAACATCACAGGGTGGTGTGAATCGGAGGGCCTGAATTACCATAGGCAGTGAGTGACAATGTAGGATAGAGAAAATCACCACGGGTTGGTCAGCATGGGGAAGTTAGGAAACATGCGGTAGCAATGTTCCATAGGTTTCTGAAAAACATAGCGGGTTGGTGCGCATTGTAAAGGTTTCTAACAGGCCATTCACTAGTAGGAGTGAGAAAAACATCACGGGGTGGTGTGAGTCGGGGGGCCTGCATTAGGATAGGCAGTGAGTGGCAAGGTAGGATGGAGAAAACTACCACGGGGTGGTCAGCATGGGGAGGTCAGGAAACATCCGTTGGCCATGTAGGATATATTTCTGAAAAACATCTCAGGGTGGTGAGCATTGTTAGGTTTCTAAGAGGCCATTCACTAGTAGGAGTGAGAAAAACATCACGGGGTGGTGTGAAACAGAGTGTCTGAATTAGATTAGGCAGTGAGTGGTAATGTAGAATGGAGAAAATCAAGATGGCGTGGTGAGCATGGGGAGTTCAGAAACAAGCAGTTGCAATGTAGGATAGGTTACTGAAAAACATCGCGGGGTGGTGCGCATTGTAAGGGTTTCTAACAGGCCATTCACTAGTAGGAGTGAGAAAAGCATCACCGGGTGGTGTGAATCGCAGTGTCTGAATTAGGATAGGCAGTGAGTGGCAATGTAGGATTTATAAAAGCATCACAGGGTATTCAGCATGTGGTGGTCAGGAAACATGCGTTGGAATGTAGAATAAGTTTCTAAAAAACATCGCGTGGTGGTGCGCATTGTAAGGGTTTCTAACAGGCCATTCACTAGTAGGAGTGAGAAAAATATCATGAGGTGGTGTGAAATGGAGGGCCTGAATTAGATTAGGCAGTGAGTGGTAATGTATAATGGAGTGATGCAAGACGGCGTGGTGAGCATATGGAGTTCAGGAAACATGCAGTGGCAATGTAGGATAGGTTTCTGAAAAACATCGCGTGGTCCTGGGCATTGTAAGGGTTTCTATCAGGCCTTTCACTAGTAGGAGTGACAAAAACGTCACGGGGTGGTTTGCTTCGGAGGGCCTGAAATAGGATACGCAGTGTGTGGCAATGTATGATGGAGAAAAGCACCCCGGGTTGGTCAGCATGGGGAGGTCAGGAAACATGAAGTGGCAATGTAGCATAGGTTTGTGAAAAACATAGCGTGGTGGTGCATAATGTAAGGGTTTCTAACAGGCCATTCACTAGTAGGAGTGAGAAAAACTTCATGGGGTGGTGTGAATCGGAGGGCCTCAATTACAATAGGCATTGAGTGGCAATGTAGGATGGAGAAAAGCACCATGGGATGGTCAGCATGTGCAGGTCAGGAAACACGCGGTGGCAATGTAGGATAGGTTTCTGAAAAACATCAAGAGTTGGTGCGCGTTGTAAGGGTTTCTAACAGGCCATTCACTAGTAGCAGTGAGACAGTCATCACGGAGTGAGGTGAATGTGAAGGCCTGAATTAGGTTAGGCAGTGAATGGCTATGTAGGATGGAGAAAAGCACCACGGGATGGTCAGCATGGGGTGGTCAGGAAACATACGGTGGCAATGTGGGATAGGTTTCAGGAAAACATCGCGGGGTGGTGGGCATTGTAAGGGTTTCTAACAGGCCATGCACTAGTAGGAGTGATAAAAACATCACGGGGTGGTGAGAATCAGAGGGCCTGAATTACGATAGGCAGTGAGTGGCAATGTAGGATGGAGAAAGGCACCACGGGACGGTCAGCATGGGGAGATCAGGAAACATGAAGTTGAAATGTAGGATAGGTTTCTGAAAACCATCGCGGTGTGGTGCGCATTGTAAGGGTTTCTAACAGGCCATTCACTAGTAGGAGTGAGAAAAACATCATGGGGTGGTGTGAATCGGATGGCCTGAATTTGATTAGGCAGTGAGTGGCAGTGTAGGTTCTAGCAAAGCAAGACGGGGCGGTGAGCATGGGGAGGTCAGGAAACATAGAGTGGCAATGTAGGATAGGTTTCTTAAAAACATCGCGTGGTGGTGCGCATTGTAAGAGTTTCTAACAGGCCATTCACTAGTAGGAGTGAGAAAAACATCACGGGATGGTGTGAATCGGAGGACATGAATTAGGATAGGCAGTGTGTGGCAATGTAGGATGGAGAATATCAACACGGGGTAGTCAGAATCGGGAGGTGAGGAAACATGCCATGGCATTGTAAGATAGGATTCTGAAAAACATCTCTGGGAGGGGCTCATTGTAAGGGTTTCTAACAGGCCATTAACTAGTAGGAGTGAGAAAAACATCATGGGGTGGTGTGAATTGGACGGCCTGAATTACAATAGGCAGTGAGTGACAATGTAGGATACAGAAAATCACCACGGCTTGGTCAGCATGGGGAGGTTAGGAAACATGCGGTGGCAATGTTTCATAGGTTTCTTAAAAATATAGCAGGCTGGTGCGCATTGTAAAGGTTTCTAACAGGCCATTCACTAGTAGGAGTGAGAAAAACATCACGGGGTGGTGTGAATCGGAGGGCCAGAATCAGGATAGGCAGTGAGTGGCAATGGAGGATGGAGAAAAGCACCACGGGGTGGTCAGCATGGGGAGGTCAGGAAACATGCGGTGGCAGTGTAAGATAGTTTTCTGAAAAACATCGCGGGGTGGGGTGCATTGTAAGGTTTCTAACAGGCCATTCACTATTAGGAGTGAGAAAAACATCATGGGGTGGTGTGAATTGGAGTGCATGAATTAGATATGGCAGTGAGTGGCAATGTAGGATCTAGCAAAGCAAGACGGGGCGGTGAGCATGGGGAGGTCAGGAAACATGAAGTGGCAATGTAGGATAGGTTTCTGAAAAACATGGTGGGGTGGTGCACATTGTAAGGGTTTCTAACAGGCCATTCACTAGTAGGAGTGTGAAAAACAGAATGGGGTGGTGTGAATCGGAGGACCTGTATTACGATTGGCAGTGAGTGGCATTTTATGATGGAGAAAATCACCACGGGCTGGTCAGCATGGTGAGTTCAGGAAACATCTGTTGGCAAGGTAGGATAGGTTTCTGAAAAACATTTCAGGATGGGGTTCATTGTAAGGGTTTCTAAGAGGCCATTCACTAATAAGAGTGAGAAAAAGATCACGGGGTGGTGTGAATCGGAGGGCCTGATATAGCAAAGGAGTGAATGGCAATGTAGGATGGAGAAAAGCACCACGGGGAGGTCAGCATGGGGAGTTCAGGAAACATGCGGTGGTAAAGTAGGATATGTTTCTGAAAAACATCGCGGGGTGGTGCGCATTGTAAGGGTTTCTAACAGGCGAATCACTAGTAGGAGTGAGAAAAACATTACATGGTGGTGTGAATCAGAGGGCCTGAATTAGAATAGGCATTGAGTGGCAATGTATGATGGAGAAAAGCGAGACAGCCGGTTAGCATGGGGAGGATAGGAAACATGCAGTTTCAATGTAGGATAGGTTTCTGAAAAACATTGCGGGGTGGGGGGCATTGTAAGTGTTTGTAACAGGCCATTCACTAGTAGGAGTGAGAAAAACATCACGGGTTGTGTGAATCAGAGGGCCTGAATTAGAATAGGCATTGAGTGTCAATGTAGGATGGAGAAAAGCACCACGGGTTATTCAGAATGAAGAGGTTAGGAAACACGCGCTGGCAGTATAGGATAGGTTTCTGATAAACATCAAGAGGTGTTTCGCATTTTAAGGGTTTCTAACAGGCCATTCACTAGTAGGAGTGAGAAAAACAACATGGGGTGGTGTGAATCGCAGGGCCTCAATTAGATTAGGCAGTGAGTGGCAATGTAGGATTGAGCAAATCAAGACGGGCAGTGAGCATGGGGAGGTCAGAATACATGAAGTGTCAATGTAGGATAGGTTTCTGAAAAACATCTCTGGGTCATGCGCATTGTAAGGGTTTCTGACAGGCCATTCTCTATTAGGAGTGAGAAAAACGTCACGGGGTGGTGTGAATCGGAGGGCCTGAATTAGAATAGGCATTGGGTGGCAATGTAGGATGGAGAAAAGCACCACGGGTTATTCAGCATGAGGAGGTTTGGAAACATGTGGTGGCAATGTAGGATAGGGTTCTGAAAAACCTCAAGAGGTGGTGCGCATTGTAAGGGTTTTTAACAGGCCATTCACTAGTAGGAGTGAGAAAAACATCATGGGGTGGTGTGAATCGCAGGGCCTGAATTAGATTAGGCAGTGAGTGGCAATGTAGGATCTAGCAAAGCAAGACGGGGCGGTGAGCATGAGGAGATCGAGAAACGTTAAGTGGCAATTTAAGATAGGTTTCTGAAAAACATTGCTGGGTGATGCGCATTGTAACGGTTTCTAACAGGCCATTCACTAGTAGCAGTGAGACAGTCATCACAGATTGATGTGAATATGAAGGCCTGCATTAGGATAGGCAGTGAGTGTCAAGGTAGGATGGAGAAAAGCTCCACGGGGTGGTCAGCATGGCGAGGTCAGGAAACATGCGGTGGTAAAGTAGGATATGTTTCTGAAAAACATCGCGGGGTGGTGCGCATTGTAAGGGTTTCTAACAGGCGAATCACTAGTAGGAGTGAGAAAAACATCACATGGTGGTGTGAATCAGAGGGCCTGAATTAGAATAGGCATTGAGTGGCAATGTATGATGGAGAAAAGCGAGACAGGCGGTTAGCATGGGGAGGTCAGGAAACATGCAGTTTCAACGTAGGATAGGTTTCTGAAAAACATTGCGCGGTGGGGGGCATTGTAAGTGTTTGTAACAGGCCATTCACTAGTAGGAGTGAGAAAAACATCACGGTTTGTGTGAATCAGAGGGCCTGAATTAGAATAGGCATTGAGTGTCAATGTAGGATGGAGAAAAGCACCACGGGTTATTCAGAATGAAGAGGTTAGGAAACACGCGCTGGCAATATAGGATAGGTTTCTGATAAACATCAAGAGGTGTTTCACATTTTAAGGGTTTCTAACAGGCCATTCACTAGTAGGAGTGAGAAAAACAACATGGGGTGGTGTGAATCGCAGGGCCTCAATTAGATTAGGCAGTGAGTGGCAATGTAGGATTGAGCAAATCAAGACGGGCAGTGAGCATGGGGAGGTCAGAATACATGAAGTGGCAATGTAGGATAGGTTTCTGGAAAACGTGGCAGGGTGGTGTGCATTGTAAGGGTTTCTAACAGGCCATTCACTAGTAGGAGTGAGAAAAACATCATGGGGTGGTGTGAATCGCAGGGCCTGAATTAGATTAGGCAGTGAGTGGCAATGTAGGATCTAGCAAAGCAAGACGGGGCGGTGAGCATGAGGAGATCGAGAAACGTTAAGTGGCAATTTAAGATAGGTTTCTGAAAAACATGGCTGGGTGATGCGCATTGTAACGGTTTCTAACAGGCCATTCACTAGTAGCAGTGAGACAATCATCACAGATTGATGTGGATATGAAGGCCTGAATTAGGATAGGCAGTGAGTGTCAAGGTAGGATGGAGAAAAGCTCCATGGGGTGGTCAGCATGGCGAGGTCAGGAAACATGCAGTGGCAATGTAGGATATGTTTCAGAAAAACATCGCGGGGTGGTGCGCATTGTAAGGGTTTCTAACAGGCCATTCACTATTAGGAGTGAGAAAAACATCATGGGGTGGTGTGAATTGGAGGGCCTGAATTAGTTACGGCAGTGAGTGGCAATGTAGGATCTAGCAAAGCAAGACAGGGCGGTGAGCATGCGGTGGTCAGGAAACATGAAGTGGCAATGTTGGATAGGTTTCTGAAAAACATGGTGGGGTGGTGCACATTGTAAGGGTTTCTAAGAGGCCATTCACTGGTAGGAGTGAGAAAAACAGAATGGGGTGGTGTGAATCCGAGGGCCTAATATAGGATAGGAGTGAGTGGCAATGTAGGATGGAGAAAAGCACCACGGGGTGGTCAGCATGGTGAGTTCAGGAAACATGCGGTGGTAAAGTAGGATACGTTTCTGAAAAACATCGCGGGGTGGTGCGCATTGTAAGAGTTTTTAACAGGCGATTCACTAGTAAGAGTGAGAAAAACATCACGGGGTGGTGTGAATATGAGGGCCTGAATTAGAATAGGCATGGAGTGGCATTGTAGGATGGAGAAAAGCAAGACGGGGTGGTTAGCATGGGGAGGTCAGGCAACATGCAGTGGCAATGTAGCATAGGTTTGTGAAAAACATAGCGGGGTGCTGCACATTGTAAGGGTTTCTAACAAGACATTCAGTAGTAGGAGTGAGAAAAACATCACGGGGTGGTGTGAATCGGAAGGCCTGAATTAAAATAGGCATTGAGTGGCAATGTAGGATGGAGAAAATCACCACGGGATGGTCAGCATGGGCAGGTCAGGAAACATACAGTGCAATGTAGGATAGGTTTCTGAAAAACATCAAGAGGTGGTGCGCGTTGTAAGGGTTTCTAACAGGCCATTCACTAGTAGCAGTGAGACAGTCATCACGGAGTGATGTGAATATGAAGGCCTGAATTAGGTTAGGCAGTGAAAGGCTATGTAGGATGGAGAAAAGCACCACGGGATGGTCAGCATGGGGAGGTCAGGAAACATGCGGTGGCAATGTAGGATAGGTTTCAGGAAAACATCGCGGGGTGGTGCTCATTGTAATGGTTTATAACAGGCCATTCACTTGTAGCAGTGATAAAAACATCATGGGGCGGTGTGAATCAAAGGGCCTGAATTCGGATAGGCAGTGAGTGGCAATGTAGGATGGAGAAAAGCACCACGGGATGGTCAGCATGGGGAGGTCAGGAAACATGCAGTGGCAATGTAGGATAGGTTTCTGAAAACCACCCCGGTGTGGTGCGCATTGTAAGGGTTTCTAACAGGCCATTCACTAGTAGGTCTGAGAAAAACATCATGGGGTGGTGTGAATCAGAGGGATGAATTTGATTAAACAGTGAGTGGCAGTGTAGGATCTAGCAAAGCAAGTCGGGGCGGTGAGCATGGTGAGGTCAGGAAACAGGAAGTGGCAAGGTAGGATAGGTTTCTGAAAAACATCGCGTGGTGGTGCGCATTGTAAGGGTTTCTAACAGGCCATTCACTAGTAGGAGTGAGAAAAACATCATGGGGTGGCGTGAATCGTAGGGCCTGAATTACGATAGGCAGTGAGTCACAATGTAGGATACAGAAAATCACCACGGGTTGGTCAGCATGTGGAGGTTAGGCAACATGCGGTGGCAATTTAGCATAGGTTTCTGAAAAACATAGCGGGCTGGTGCGCATTGTAAAGGTTTCGAAGAGGCCATTCACTAATAGGAGTGAGAAAAACATCACGGGGTGGTGTGAATCTATGGGCCTGTATTTGGATAGGCAGTGAGTGGCAATGTAGGATGGGGAAAAGCACCACGGGGTGCTCAGCATGGGGAGGACAGGAAACATCCGTTGGCCACGTAGGATAGATTTCTGAAAAACATTTCAGGGTGGTGAGCATTGTAAGGGTTTTTAACAGGCGATTCACTAGTAGGAGTGAGAAAAACATCACGGGGTGGTGTGATTCGGAGGGCCTGAATTAGAATAGGCATTGAGTGGCAATGTAGGATGGAGAAAAGCACCATGGGATGGTCAGCATGGGGAGGTCAGGAAACATGAAGTGGCAATGTAGGATAGGATTCTGAAAAACATCTCTGGGTGGTGCGCAATGTAAGGGTTTCTAACAGGCCATTCACTAGTAGGAGTGAGAAAAACATCACGGGGTGGTGTGAATCGGATGGCCTGAATTACAATAGGCAGTGAGTGACAATGCAGGTTACAGAAAATCACCACGGGTTGGTCAGCATGGGGAGGTTAGGAAACATGCGGTGGCAATGTTTCATAGGTTTGTGAAAAACATAGCGGGGTGGTGCGCAGTGCAAGGGTTTCCAACAGGCCATTCACTAGTAGGAGTGAGAAAAACAGAACGGGGAGGTGTGAATAGGAGGACCTGAATTAGCATAGGCAGTGAGTAGCAATGTAGAATGGAGAAAAGCACCACAGGGTGGTCAGCATCGGGAGGTCAGGAAATATCCGGTGGCAATGTAGCATACGTTAGTGAAAAACTTAGGGGGTGGTCACATTGTAAGGGTTTCTAACAGGCCATTCACTAGTAGGAGTGTGAAAAGCATCACAGGAGGGTGTGAATTGGAGGGCCTGAATTCGGATAGGCAGTGAGTGGCAATGTAGGATGGAGAAAACAACAAGTGGGGGTCAGCACTGGGAGGTCAGGAAACATGCGGTGGCAATGTACGATAGGTTTCTGAACAACATCGGGGGTGGTGCGCATTGTAAGGTTTGCTAACAGGCCATTCACTAGTAAGAGTGAGGAAAACATCACGGGGTTGTGTGAATCAGAGGTCCTGAATTAGCATAGGTAGTGATTGGCAATGTAGGATGGGGAAAAGCACCACGGAGTGGTCAGAATTGGGAGGTCATTAAACATGTGGTGGCAATGTAGGATAGGTTTCTGAAAAACATCGCGGGGTGAGGCGCATTGTAAGAGTTTCTAAAAGGCCATTCACTAGTAGGAGTGAGAAAAACATCATGGGGTGGTGTGAATCGGAGTGTCTCAATTAGGATAGGCAGTGAGTGGCAATGTAGGATGGGGAAAAGCACCACGGAGTGGTCAGAATGGGGAGGTCATTAAACATGCGGTGGCAATGTAGAATAGGTTTCTGAAAAACATCGCGAGGTGGTGCGCATTGTAAGAGTTTCTAACAGGCCTTTCACTAGTACGAGTGTTAAAAACATCACCGGGTGGTTTGCTTCGGAGGGCCTGAAATAGGATAGGCAGTGAGTGGCAATGAAGGATGGAGAAAAGCACCTCGGGTTGGTCAGCATGGGAAGGTCAGAAAACATGCGGTGGCAATGAAGGATAGGTTTCTGAAAAACATCTCGGGGTGGTGCGCATTGTAAGGGTTTCTAACAGGCCATTCACTAGTAGGAGTGAGAAAAACATCACGGGGTGGTGTGAATCGGTGGGCCTGAATTATCATAGGCAGTGATAGGCAATGTAGGATGGGGAAAAGCACCACGGCGTGGTCAGACCGGGGAGGTCAGGAAACATGCGGTGGCAATGTAGGATAGGTTTCTGAAAAGCATGGAGAGGTGGTGCGCATTGTAAGGGTTTCTAACAGGCCATTCACTAGTAGGAGTGAGAAAAGCATCACCGGGTGGTGTGAATCGCAGTGTCTGAATTAGGATAGGCAGTGAGTGGCAATGTAGGATTTATAAAAGCATCACAGGGTATTCAGCATGTGGTGGTCAGGAAACATGCGTTGGAATGTAGAATAAGTTTCTAAAAAACATCGCGTGGTGGTGCGCAATGTAAGGGTTTCTACCAGGCCATTCACTAGTAGGAGTGAGAAAAACATCATGAGGTCGTGTGAAAAGGAGGGCCTGAATTAGATTAGGCAGTGAGTGGTAATGTATAATGGAGTAATGCAAGACGGCGTGGTGAGCATGGGGAGTTCAGGAAACATGCAGTGGCATTGTAGGATAGGTTTCTGAAAATCATCGGGCTGTGGTGCGCATTATAAGGGTTTCTAACAGGCCATTCACTATTAGGAGTGAGAACAATATCATGGGGTGGTGTGAATTGGAGGGCCTGAATTAGATATGGTAGTGGGTGGCAATGTAGGATCTAGCAAAGCAAGACGGGGCGGTGAGCATGGGGAGGTCAGGAAACATGAAGTGGCAATGTTGGATAGGTTTCTGAAAAACATGGTGGGGTGGTACACATTGTAATAGTTTCTAACACCCATTCACTAGTAGGAGTGTGAAAAACATCACGGGTTGTGTGAATCGGAGGGCCTGAATTAGAATAGGCATTGAGTGGCAATGTAGGATGGAGAAAATCAAGAAGGGGGGTTAGCATGGGGAGGTCAGGCAACATGCAGTGGCAATGTAGCATAGGTTTGTGAAAAACATAGCGTGGTGGTGCATAATGTAAGGGTTTCTAACAGGCCATTCACTAGTAGGAGTGAGAAAAACTTCACGGGGTGGTGTGAATCGGAGGGCCTCAATTACAATAGGCATTGAGTGGCAATGTAGGATGGAGAAAAGCACCATGGGATGGTCAGCATGTGCAGGTCAGGAAACATGCGGTGGCAATGTAGGATACGTTTCTGAAAAACATCAAGAGTTGGTGCGCGTTGTTAGGGTTTCTAACAGGCCATTCACTAGTAGCAGTGAGACAGTCATCACGGAGTGAGGTGAATGTGAAGGCCTGAATTAGGTTAGGCAATGAATGGCTATGTAGGATGGAGAAAAGCACCACGGGATGGTCAGCATGGGGTGGTCAGGAAACATATGGTGGCAATGTGGGATAGGTTTCAGGAAAACATCGCGGGGTTGTGCGCATTGTAAGGGTTTCTAACAGGCCATGCACTAGTAGGAGTGATAAAAACATCACGGGGTGGTGAGAATCAGAGGGCCTGAATTACGATAGGCAGTGAGTGGCAATGTAGGATGGAGAAAGGCACCACGGGACGGTCAGCATGGGGAGATCAGGAAACATGAAGTTGAAATGTAGGATAGGTTTCTGAAAACCATCGCGGTGTGGTGCGCATTGTAAGGGTTTCTAACAGGCCTTTCAGTAGTAGGAGTCAGAAAACCATCATGGGGTGGTGTGAATCAGATGGCCTGAATTTGATTAGGCAGTGAGTGGCAGTGTAGGTTCTAACAAAGCAAGATGGGGCGGTGAGCATGGGGAGGTCAGGAAACAGAGAGTGGCAATGTAGGATAGGTTTCTTCAAAACATCGCGTGGTGGTGCGCATTGTAAGAGTTTCTAGCAGGCCATTCACTAGTAGGAGTGAGAAAAAAAATCACGGGATGGTGTGAATCGGAGGACGTGAATTAGGATAGGCAGTGTGTGGCAATGTAGGATGGAGAAAATCACCACGGGGTAGTCAGAATCGGGAGGTGAGGAAACATGCCGTGGCATTGTAAGATAGGATTCTGAAAAACATCTCTGGGTGGGGCTAATTGTAAGGGTTTCCAAGAGGCCATTCACTAGTAGGAGTGAGAAAAACATCACGGGGTGGTGTGAATTGGAGGGCCTGAATTACAATAGGCAGTGAGTGACAATGTAGGATACAGAAAATCACCACGGGTTGGTGTGCATGGGGAGGTTAGGAAACATGCGGTGGCAATGTTTCATAGGTTTCTTAAAAACATAGCAGGCTGCTTCGCATTGTAAAGGTTTCTAACAGGCCATTCACTAGTAGGAGTGAGAAAAACATCACGGGGTGGTGTGAATCGGAGGGCCAGAATCAGGATAGGCAGTGAGTGGCAATGGAGGATGGAGAAAAGCACCACGGGGTGGTCAGCATGGGGAGGTCAGGAAACATGCGGTGGCAGTGTAGGATAGTTTTCTGAAAAACATCGCGGGGTGGGGCGCATTGTAAGTTTTCTAACAGGCCATTCACAATTAGGAGTGAGAAAAACATCATGTGGTGGTGTGAATTGGAGTGCATGAATTAGATATGGCAGTGAGTGGCAATGTAGGATCTAGCAAAGCAAGACGGGGCGGTGAGCATGGGGAGGTCAGGAAACATGAAGTAGCAATGTAGGATAGGTTTCTGAAAAACATGGTGAGGTGGTGCACATTGTAAGGGTTTCTAACCGGCCATTCACTAGTAGGAGTGTGAAAAACAGAATGGGGTGGTGTGAATCAGAGGACCTGTACTACGATTGGCAGTGAGTGGCATTTTATGATGGAGAAAAGCACCACGGGCTGGTCAGCATGGTGAGTTCAGGAAACATCTGTTGGCAAGGTAGGATAGGTTTCTGAAAAACATCTCAGGGTGGGGTTCATTGTAAGGGTTTCTAAGAGGCCATTCACTAATAGGAATGAGAAAAAATCACGGGGTGGTATGAATCGGAGGGCCTGATAGAGCAAAGGAGTGAATGGCAATGTAGGATGGAGAAAAGCACCACGGGGTGGTCAGCATGGGGAGTTCAGGAAACATGCGGTGGTAAAGTAGGATATGTTTCTGAAAAACATCGCGGGGTGGTGCGCATTGTAAGGGTTTCTAACAGGCGAATCACTAGTAGGTCTGAGAAAAACATCATGGGGTGGTGTGAATCAGAGGGATGAATTTGATTAAACAGTGAGTGGCAGTGTAGGATCTAGCAAAGCAAGTCGGGGCGGTGAGCATGGTGAGGTCAGGAAACAGGAAGTGGCAAGGTAGGATAGGTTTCTGAAAAACATCGCGTGGTGGTGTGCATTGTAAGGGTTTCTAACAGGCCATTCACTAGTAGGAGTGAGAAAAACAGCACCAGATGGTGTGAATCGGAGGACATGAATTAGGATAGGCAGTGTGTGGCTATGTAGGATGGAGAAAATCACCACGGGGTAGTCAGAATCGGGAGGTGAGGAAACATGCCGTGGCATTGTAAGATAGGGTTCTGAAAAACATCAAGAGGTGGTGCGCATTGTAAGGGTTTGTAACAGGCCATTCACTAGTAGGAGTGAGAAAAACATCATGGGGTGGTGTGAATCGCAGGGCCTGAATTAGATTAGGCAGTGAGTGGCAATGTAGGAACTAGCAAAGCAAGACGGGGAGGTGAGCATGAGGAGATCGAGAAACGTTAAGTGGCAATTTAAGATAGGTTTCTGAAAAACATGGCTGGGTGATGCGCATTGTAACGGTTTCTAACAGGCCATTCACTAGTAGCAGTGAGACAATCATCACAGATTGATGTGAATATGAAGGCCTGAATTAGGATAGGCAGTGAGTGTCAAGGTAGGATGGAGAAAAGCTCCACGGGGTGGTCAGCATGGCGAGGTCAGGAAACATGCAGTGGCAATGTAGGATATCTTTCAGAAAAACATCTTGGGGTGGTGCGCATTGTAAGGGTTTCTACAGGCCATTCACTATTAGGAGTGAGAAAAACATCATGGGGTGGTGTGAATTGGAGGGCCTGAATTAGTTACGGCAGTGAGTGGCAATGTAGGATCTAGCAAAGCAAGACAGGGCGGTGAGCATGCGGTGGTCAGGAAACATGAAGTGGCAATGTTGGATAGGTTTCTGAAAAACATGGTGGGGTGGTGCACATTGTAAGGGTTTCTAAGAGGCCATTCACTAGTAGGAGTGAGAAAAACAAAATGGGGTGGTGTGAATTCGAGGGCCTGATATAGAATAGGAGTGAGTGGAAATGTAGGATGGAGAAAAGCACCACGGGGTCGTCAGCATGGTGAGTTCAGGAAACATGCGGTTGTAAAGTAGGATACGTTTCTGAAAAACATCGCGGGGTGGTGCGCATTGTAAGAGTTTTTAACAGGCGATTCACTAGTAAGAGTGAGAAAAACATCACGGGGTGGTGTGAATATGAGGGCCTGAATTAGAATAGGCATGGAGTGGCATTGTAGGATGGAGAAAAGCAAGACGGGGTGGTTAGCATGGGGAGGTCAGGCAACATGCAGTGGCAATGTAGCATAGGTTTGTGAAAAACATAGCGGGGTGGTGCACATTGTAATGGTTTCTAACAGGCCATTCAGTAGTAGGAGTGAGAAAAACATCACGGGGTGGTGTGAATTGGAAGGCCTGAATTAAAATAGGCATTGAGTGGCAATGTAGGATGGAGAAAATCACCACGGGATGGTCAGGATGGGCAGGTCAGGAAACATGCAGTGGCAATGTAGGATAGGTTTCTGAAAAACATCAAGAGGTGGTGCGCGTTGTAAGGGTTGCTAACAGGCCATTCACTAGTAGCAGTGAGACAGTCATCACGGAGTGATGTGAATATGAAGGCCTGAATTAGGTTAGGCAGTGAAAGGCTATGTAGGATGGAGAAAAGCACCACGGGATGGTCAGCATGGGGAGGTCAGGAAACATGCGGTGGCAATGTAGGATAGGTTTCAGGAAAACATCGCGGGGTGGTGCTCATTGTAATGGTTTATAACAGGCCATTCACTTGTAGCAGTGATAAAAACATCATGGGGCGGTGTGAATCAGAGGGCCTGAATTCGGATAGGCAGTGAGTGGCAATGTAGGATGGAGAAAAGCTCCAGGGGATGGTCAGCATGGGGAGGTCAGGAAACATGCAGTGGCAATGTAGAATAGGTTTCTGAAAACCATCCCGGTGTGGTGCGCATTGTAAGGGTTTCTAACAGGCCATTCACTAGTAGGTCTGAGAAAAACATCATGGGGTGGTGTGCATCAGAGGGCCTGAATTTGATTAAACAGTGAGTGGCAGTGTAGGATCTAGCAAAGCAAGTCGGGGCGGTGAGCATGGTGAGGTCAGGAAACAGGAAGTGGCAAGGTAGGATAGGTTTCTGAAAAACATCGCGTGGTGGTGCGCATTGTAAGGGTTTCTAACAGGCCATTCACTAGTAGGAGTGAGAAAAACATCATGGGGTGGCGTGAATCGGAGGGCCTGAATTACGATAGGCAGTGAGTCACAATGTAGGATACAGAAAATCCCCACGGATTGGTCAGCATGTGGAGGTTAGGAAACATGCGGTGGCAATTTAGCATAGGTTTCTGAAAAACATAGCGGGCTGGTGCGCATTGTAAAGGTTTCGAAGAGGCCATTCACTAATAGGAGTGAGAAAAACATCACGGGGTGGTGTGAATCTATGGGCCTGTATTTGGATAGCAGTGAGTGGCAATGTAGGATGGGGAAAAGCACCACGGGTTGCTCAGCATGGGGAGGTCAGGAAACATCCGTTGGCCATGTAGGATAGATTTCTGAAAAACATTTCAGGGTGGTGAGCATTGTAAGGGTTTTTAACAGGCGATTCACTAGTAGGAGTGAGAAAAACATCACGGGGTGGTGTGATTCGGAGGGCCTGAATTAGAATAGGCATTGAGTGGCAATGTAGGATGGAGAAAAGCAAGATGGGGTGGTTAGCATGGGGAGGTCAGGCAACATGCAGTGGCAATGTAGCATTGGTTTGTGAAAAACATAGTGGGGTGGTGCACATTGTAAGGTTTTCCAACAGGCCATTCACTAGTAGGAGGGAGAAAAACATCACGGGATGGTGTGAATCGGAGGGCCTGAATTAGAATAGGCATTGAGTGGCAATGTAGGATGGAGAAAAGCACCATGGGATGGTCAGCATGGGGAGGTCAGGAAACATGAATTGGCAATGTAGGATAGGATTCTGAAAAACATCTCTGGGTGGTGCGCAATGTAAGGGTTTCTAACAGGCCATTCAGTAGTAGGAGTGAGAAAAACATCACGGGGTGGTGTGAATCGGATGGCCTGAATTACAATAGGCAGTGAGTGACAATGTAGGTTACAGAAAATCACCACGGGTTGGTCAGCATGGGGAGGTTAGGAAACATGGGGTGGCAATGTTTCATAGGTTTGTGAAAAACATAGCGGGGTGGTCCGCAGTGCAAGGGTTTCCAACAGGCCATTCACTAGTAGGAGTGAGAAAAACAGAACGGGGAGGTGTGAATAGGAGGACCTGAATTAGCATAGGCAGTGAGTAGCAATGTAGGATGGAGAAAAGCACCACAGGGTGGTCAGCATGGGGAGGTCAGGAAATATCCGGTGGCAATGTAGCATACGTAAGTGAAAAACTTAGGGGGTGGTCACATTGTAAGGGTTTCTAACAGGCCATTCACTAGTAGGAGTGTGAAAAGCATCACAGGAGGGTGTGAATTGGAGGGACTGAATTCGGATAGGCAGTGAGTGGCAATGTAGGATGGAGAAAACAACAAGTGGGGGTCAGCACTGGGAGGTCAGGAAACATGCGGTGGCAATGTAGGATAGGTTTCTGAACAACATCGGGGGTGCTGCGCATTGTAAGGTTTGCTAACAGGCCATTCACTAGTAAGAGTGAGGAAAACATCACGGGGTGGTGTGAATCAGAGGTCCTGAATTAGCATAGGCAGTGATTGGCAATGTAGGATGGGGAAAAGCACCACGGAGTGGTCAGAATGGGGAGGTCATTAAACATGTGGTGGCAATGTAGGATAGGTTTCTGAAAAACATCGCGGGGTGAGGCGCATTGTAAGAGTTTCTAACAGGCCATTCACTAGTAGGAGTGAGAAAAACATCATGGGGTGGTGTGAATCGGAGTGTCTGAATTAGGATAGGCAGTGAGTGGCAAAGTAGGATGGAGAAAAGCACCACAGGCTATTCAGCATGGGGAGCTCAGCAAACATGCGGTGGCAATGTAGGATAGGTTTCTGATAAACATCGCGAGGTGGTGCGCATTGTAAGGTTTTCTAACAGGCCTTTCACTAGTAGGAGTGTTAAAAACGTCACGGGGTGGTTTGCTTCGGAGGGCCTGAAATAGGATAGGCAGTGAGTGGCAATGAAGGATGGAGAAAAGCAACTCGGGTTGGTCAGCATGGGAAGGTCAGAAAACATGCAGTGGCAATGAAGGATAGGTTTCTGAAAAACATCTCGGGGTGGTGCGCATTGTAAGGGTTTCTAACAGGCCATTCACTGGTAGGAGTGAGAAAAACATCACGGGGTGGTGTGAATCGGTGGGCCTGAATTATCATAGGTAGTGATTGGCAATGTAGGATGGGGAAAAGCACCACGGCGTGGTCAGACTGGGGAGGTCAGGAAACATGCGGTGGCAATGTAGGATAGGTTTCTGAAAAGCATGGAGGGGTGGTGCGCATTGTAAGGGTTTCTAACAGGCCATTCACTAGTAGGAGTGAGAAAAGCATCACCGGGTGGTGTGAATCGCAGTGTCTGAATTAGGATAGGCAGTGAGTGGCAATGTAGGATTTATAAAAGCATCACAGGGTATTCAGCATGTGGTGGTCAGGAAACATGCGTTGGAATGTAGAATAAGTTTCTAAAAAACATCGCGTGGTGGTGCGCATTGTAAGGGTTTCTACCAGGCCATTCACTAGTAGGAGTGAGAAAAACATCATGAGGTGGTGTGAAATGGAGGGCCTGAATTAGATTAGGCAGTGAGTGGTAATGTATAATGGAGTAATGCAAGACGGCGTGGTGAGCATGGGGAGTTCAGGAAACATGCAGTGGCATTGTAGGATAGGTTTCTGAAAAACATCGGGCTGTGGTGCGCATTATAAAGGTTTCTAACAGGCCATTCACTATTAGGAGTGAGAACAATATCATGGGGTGGTGTGAATTGGAGGGCCTGAATTAGATATGGTAGTGGGTCGCAATGTAGGATCTAGCAAAGCAAGACGGGGCGGTGAGCATGGGGAGGTCAGGAAACATGAAGTGGCAATGTTGGATAGGTTTCTGAAAAACATGGTGGGGTGGTGCACATTGTAATAGATTCTAATACCCATTCACTAGTAGGAGAGAGAAAAACATCACGGGTGGTGTGAATCAGAGGGCCTGAATTAGAATAGGCATTGAGTGGCAATGTAGGATGGAGAAAATCAAGACAGGGTGGTTAGCATGGGGAGGTCAGGCAACATGCAGTGGCAATGTAGCATAGGTTTGTAAAAAACATAGCGTGGTGGTGCATAATGTAAGGGTTTCTAACAGGCCACTCACTAGTAGGAGTGAGAAAAACTTCACGGGGTGGTGTGAATCTGAGGGCCTCAATTACAATAGGCATTGAGTGGCAATGTAGGATGGAGAAAAGCACCATGGGATGGTCAGCATGTGCAGGTCAGGAAACACGCGGTGGCAATGTAGGATAGGTTTCTGAAAAACATCAAGAGTTGGTGCGCGTTGTAAGGGTTTCTAACAGGCCATTCACTAGTAGCAGTGAGACAGTCATCACGGAGTGAGGTGAATGTGAAGGCCTGAATTAGGTTAGGCAGTGAATGGCTATGTAGGATGGAGAAAAGCACCACGGGATGGTCAGCATGGGGTGGTCAGGAAACATATGGTGGCAATGTGGGATAGGTTTCAGTAAAACATCGCGGGGTGGTGCGCATTGCAAGGGTTTCTAACAGGCCATGCACTAGTAGGAGTGATAAAAACATCACGGGGTGGTGAGAATCAGAGGGCCTGAATTACGATAGGCAGTGAGTGGCAATGTAGGATGGAGAAAGGCACCACGGGACGGTCAGCATGGGGAGATCAGGAAACATGAAGTTGAAATGTAGGATAGGTTTCTGAAAACCATCGCGGTGTGATGCGCATTGTAAGGGTTTCTAACAGGCCATTCACTAGTAGGAGTGAGAAAAACATCATGGGGTGGTGTGAATCGGATGGCCTGAATTTGATTAGGCAGTGAGTGGCAGTGTAGGTTCTAGCAAAGCAAGACGGGGCGGTGAGCATGGGGAGGTCAGGAAACATAGAGTGGCAATGTAGGATAGGTTTCTTCAAAACATCGCGTGGTGGTGCGCATTGTAAGAGTTTCTAGCAGGCCATTCACTAGTAGGAGTGAGAAAAAAATCACTGGATGGTGTGAATCGGAGGACGTCAATTAGGATAGGCAGTGTGTGGCAATGTAGGATGGAGAAAATCACCACGGGGTAGTCAGAATCGGGAGGTGAGGAAACATGCCGTGGCATTGTAAGATAGGATTCTGAAAAACATCTCTGGGTGGGGCTCATTGTAAGGGTTTCTAAGAGGCCATTCACTAGTAGGAGTGAGAAAAACATCACGGAGTGGTGTGAATTGGAGGGCCTGAATTACAATAGGCAGTGAGTGACAATGTAGGATACAGAAAATCACCACGGGTTGGTCAGCATGGGGAGGTTAGGAAACATGCGGTGGCAATGTTTCATAGGTTTCTTAAAAACATAGCAGGCTGCTGCGCATTGTAAAGGTTTCTAACAGGCCATTCACTAGTAGGAGTGAGAAAAACATCATGGGGTGGTGTGAATCGGAGGGCCAGAATCAGGATAGGCAGTGAGTGGCAATGGAGGATGGAGAAAAGCACCACGGGGTGGTCAGCATGGGGAGGTCAGGAAACATGCGGTGGCAGTGTAGGATAGTTTTCTGAAAAACATCGCGGGGTGGGGCGCATTGTAAGTTTTCTAACAGGCCATTCACAATTAGGAGTGAGAAAAACATCATGGGGTGGTGTGAATTGGAGTGCATGAATTAGATATGGCAGTGAGTGGCAATGTAGGATCTAGCAAAGCAAGACGGGGCGGTGAGCATGGGGAGGTCAGGAAACATGAAGTGGCAATGTAGGATAGGTTTCTGAAAAACATGGTGGAGTGGTGCACATTGTAAGGGTTTCTAACAGGCCATTCACTAGTAGGAGTGTGAAAAACAGAATGGGGTGGTGTGAATCAGAGGACCTGTATTACGAATGGCAGTGAGTGGCATTTTACGATGGAGAAAAGCACCACGGGCTGGTCAGCATGGTGAGTTCAGGAAACATCTGTTGGCAAGGTAGGATAGGTTTCTGAAAAACATCTCAGGGTGGGGTTCATTGTAAGGGTTTCTAAGAGGCCATTCACTAATACGAGTGAGAAAAAGATCACGGGGTGGTGTGAATCGGAGGGCCTGATATAGCAAAGGAGTGAATGGCAATGTAGGATGGAGAAAAGCACCACGGGGTGGTCAGCATGGGGAGTTCAGGAAACATGCGGTGGTAAAGTAGGATATGTTTCTGAAAAACATCGCGGGGTGGTGCGCATTGTAAGGGTTTCTAACAGGCGAATCACTAGTAGGAGTGAGAAAAACATCACATGGTGGTGTGAATCAGAGGGCCTGAATTAGAATAGGCATTGAGTGGCAATGTATGATGGAGAAAAGCGAGACAGGCGGTTAGCATGGGGAGGTCAGGAAACATGCAGTTTCAACGTAGGATAGGTTTCTGAAAAACATTGCGCAGTGGGGGGCATTGTAAGTGTTTGTAACAGGCCATTCACTAGTAGGAGTGAGAAAAACATCACGGGTTGTGTGAATCAGAGGGCCTGAATTAGAATAGGCATTGAGTTTCAATGTAGGATGGAGAAAAGCACCACGGGTTATTCAGAATGAAAAGGTTAGGAAACACGCGCTGGCAATATAGGATAGGTTTCTGATAAACATCAAGAGGTGTTTCGCATTTTAAGGGTTTCTAACAGGCCATTCACTAGTAGGAGTGAGAAAAACAACATGGGGTGGTGTGAATCGCAGGGCCTCAATTAGATTAGGCAGTGAGTGGCAATGTAGGATTGAGCAAATCAAGACGGGCAGTGAGCATTGGGAGGTTAGGATACATGAAGTGGCAATGTAGGATAGGTTTCTGGAAAACGTGGCGGGGTGGTGCACATTGTAAGGGTTTCTAACAGTACATTCACTAGTAGGAGTGAGAAAAACATCATGGGAAGGTGTGAATCGGAAGGGCTGAATTTGATTAGGCAGTGAGTGGCAGTGTAGGATCTAGCAAAGCAAGACGGGGCGATGAGCATGTGGAGGTCAGGAAACATGAAGTGTCAATGTAGGATAGGTTTCTGAAAAACATCTCTGGGTCATGCGCATTGTAAGGGTTTCTGACAGGCCATTCTCTATTAGGAGTGAGAAAAACGTCACGGGGTGGTGTGAATCGGAGGGCCTGAATTAGAATAGGCATTGGGTGGCAATGTAGGATGGAGAAAAGCACCACGGGTTATTCAGCATGAGGAGGTTTGGAAACATGTGGTGGCAATGTATGATAGGTTTCTGAAAAACATCAAGAGGTGGTGCGCATTGTAAGGGTTTCTAACAGGCCATTCACTAGTAGGAGTGAGAAAAACATCATGGTCTGGTGTGAATCGCAGGGCCTGAATTAGATTAGGCAGTGAGTGGCAATGTAGGATCTAGCAAAGCAAGACCGGGTGGTGAGCATGAGGAGATCGAGAAACGTTAAGTGGCAATTTAAGATAGGTTTCTGAAAAACATGGCTGGGTGATGTGCATTGTAACGGTTTCTAACAGGCCATTCACTAGTAGCAGTGAGACAATCATCACAGATTGATGTGAATATGAAGGCCTGAATTAGGATAGGCAGTGAGTGTCAAGGTAGGATGGAGAAAAGCTCCACGGGGTGGTCAGCATGGTGAGGTCAGGAAACAGTAAGTGGCAAGGTAGGATAGGTTTCTGAAAAACATCGCGTGGTGGTGCGCATTGTAAGGGTTTCTAACAGGCCATTCACTATTAGGAGTGAGAAAAACATCATGGGGTGGCGTGAATCGGAGGGCCTGAATTACGATAGGCAGTGAGTCACAATGTAGGATACAGAAAATCACCACGGGTTGGTCAGCATGTGGAGGTTAGGAAACATGCGGTGGCAATTTAGCATAGGTTTCTGAAAAACATAGCGGGCTGGTGCGCATTGTAAAGGTTTCGAAGAGGCCATTCACTAATAGGAGTGAGAAAAACATCACGGGGTGGTGTGAATCTATGGGCCTGTATTTGGATAGCAGTGAGTGGCAATGTAGGATGGGGAAAAGCACCACGGGGTGCTCAGCATGGGGAGGTCAGGAAACATCCGTTGGCCATGTAGGATAGATTTCTGAAAAACATTTCAGGGTGGTGAGCATTGTAAGGGTTTTTAACAGGCGATTCACTAGTAGGAGTGAGAAAAACATCACGGGGTGGTGTGATTCGGAGGGCCTGAATTAGAATAGGCATTGAGTGGCAATGTAGGATGGAGAAAAGCAAGATGGGGTGGTTAGCATGGGGAGGTCAGGCAACATGCAGTGGCAATGTAGCATTGGTTTGTGAAAAACATAGTGGGGTGGTGCACATTGTAAGGTTTTCCAACAGGCCATTCACTAGTAGGAGGGAGAAAAACATCACGGGGTGGTGTGAATCGGAGGGCCTGAATTAGAATAGGCATTGAGTGGCAATGTAGGATGGAGAAAAGCACAATGGGATGGTCAGCATGGGGAGGTCAGGAAACATGAAGTGGCAATGTAGGATAGGATTCTGAAAAACATCTCTGGGTGGTGTGCAATGTAAGGGTTTCTAACAGGCCATTCACTAGTAGGAGTGAGAAAAACATCACGGGGTGGTGTGAATCGGATGGCCTGAATTACAATAGGCAGTGAGTGACAATGTAGGTTACAGAAAATCACCACGGGTTGGTCAGCATGGGGAGGTTAGAAAACATGCGCTGGCAATGTTTCATAGGTTTGTGAAAAACATAGCGGGGTGGTGCGCAGTGCAAGGGTTTCCTACAGGCCATTCACTAGTAGGAGTGAGAAAAACAGAACGGGGAGGTCTGAATAGGAGGACCTGAATTAGCATAGGCAGTGAGTAGCAATGTAGGATGGAGAAAAGCACCACATGGTGGTCAGCATGGGGAGGTCAGGAAATATCCGGTGGCAATGTAGCATACGTAAGTGAAAAACTTAGGGGGTGGTCACATTGTAAGGGTTTCTAACAGGCCATTCACTAGTAGGAGTGAGAAAAACATCACGGAGTGATGTGAATCGGAAGGCCTGAATTAGGATAGGCATTGAGTGGCAATGTAGGAAGGAGAAGCACAGCTGGGTGGTCAGCATGGGGAGGTCAGGAAACATGCGGTGGCAATGTAGCATACGTTAGTGAAAAACTTAGGGGGTGGTCACATTTTAAGGGTTTCTAACAGGCCATTTACTAGTAGGAGTGAGAAAAACATCATGGGGTGGTGTGAATAGGAGGGCCTAAATTAGATTAGGCAGGGTGTGGTAATGTAGGATGGAGAAAAGCAAGAAGCCATGGTGAGCATAGGGAGGTCATAAAACATGCAGTGACAATGTAGGATACGTTTCTGAAAAACATCGCGGGGTGGTGTTCATTGTAAGGGTTTCTTACAGGCCATTCACAAGTAGGAGTGAGAAAAATATCACAGTGCGTGTGAATCGGAGGGCCTAAGTTAGAATAGCCAGTGAGTGGCAATGTAGGAGGTAGAAAAGCACCAAGGGTGGTCAGCATTGGGAGGTCAGGAAATATGCGGTGGCAAAGTAGGATAGGTTTCTGAAAAACATCGCGGTGTGGTGCACATTGTATGGTTTTTCAACAGGCCATTCACTAGTAGGAGTGAGAAAAACATCACGGGGTGGTGTGAATCAGAGGGCCTGAATTAGCATAGGCAGTGAGTGGCAATGTAGGATGGAGAAAAGCATCACCCCGTATTTAGCTAGGCGAGATCAGGAAACATGCGGGGCCAATGTAGGACAGGTTTCTGAAAAACATCGCGGGGTGGTGCGCATTGTAAGGGATTCTAACAGTCCATTCACTAGTAGGAGTGAGAAAAACAAAATGGGGTGGTGTGAAAAGAATGACCTGAATTAGGATAGGCAGTGTGTGGCAATATAGAATGGAGAAAATCACAACGGGGTAGTCAGCATGGGGAGGTCAGGAAACATGCGGTGGCAATGTAGGATACGTTTCTGAAATACATCGCGGGGTGGCGCGCACTGTAAAGGTTTGTTACAGGCCATTCAATAGTAGGAGTGAGATAAACATCATGGGGTGGTGTGAAAAGGAGGGCCTGAATTAGATTAGGCAGTGTGTGGTAATGTAGGATGGAGAAAAGCAAGAAGCCATGGTGAGCATGGGGAGGTCAGGAAACATGCAGTGACAATGTAGGATAGAGTTCTGAAAAACATCGAGGGGTGGTGTGCATTGTAAGGGTTTCTAACAGGCCATTCACAAGTAGGAGTGAGAAAAACATCACGGTTTGTGTGAATCAGAGGGCCTGAATTAGAATAGGCATTGAGTGTCAATGTAGGATGGAGAAAAGCACCACGGGTTATTCAGAATGAAGAGGTTAGGAAACACGCGCTGGCAATATAGGATAGGTTTCTGATAAACATCAAGAGGTGTTTCACATTTTAAGGGTTTCTAACAGGCCATTCACTAGTAGGAGTGAGAAAAACAACATGGGGTGGTGTGAATCGCAGGGCCTCAATTAGATTAGGCAGTGAGTGGCAATGTAGGATTGAGCAAATCAAGACGGGCAGTGAGCATGGGGAGGTCAGAATACATGAAGTGGCAATGTAGGATAGGTTTCTGGAAAACGTGGCAGGTTGGTGCGCATTGTAAGGGTTTCTAACAGGCCATTCACTAGTAGGAGTGAGAAAAACATCATGGGGTGGTGTGAATCGCAGGGCCTGAATTAGATTAGGCAGTGAGCGGCAATGTAGGATCTAGCAAAGCAAGACGGGGCGGTGAGCATGAGGAGATCGAGAAACGTTAAGTGGCAATTTAAGATAGGTTTCTGAAAAACATGGCTGGGTGATGCGCATTGTAACGGTTTCTAACAGGCCATTCACTAGTAGCAGTGAGACAATCATCACAGATTGATGTGGATATGAAGGCCTGAATTAGGATAGGCAGTGAGTGTCAAGGTAGGATGGAGAAAAGCTCCATGGGGTGGTCAGCATGGCGAGGTCAGGAAACATGCAGTGGCAATGTAGGATATGTTTCAGAAAAACATCGCGGGGTGGTGCGCATTGTAAGGGTTTCTAACAGGCCATTCACTATTAGGAGTGAGAAAAACATCATGGGGTGGTGTGAATTGGAGGGCCTGAATTAGTTACGGCAGTGAGTGGCAATGTAGGATCTAGCAAAGCAAGACAGGGCGGTGAGCATGCGGTGGTCAGGAAACATGAAGTGGCAATGTTGGATAGGTTTCTGAAAAACATGGTGGGGTGGTGCACATTGTAAGGGTTTCTAAGAGGCCATTCACTAGTAGGAGTGAGAAAAACAGAATGGGGTGGTGTGAATCCGAGGGCCTGATATAGGATAGGAGTGAGTGGCAATGTAGGATGGAGAAAAGCACCACGGGGTGGTCAGCATGGTGAGTTCAGGAAACATGCGGTGGTAAAGTAGGATACGTTTCTGAAAAACATCGCGGGGTGGTGCGCATTGTAAGAGTTTTTAACAGGCGATTCACTAGTAAGAGTGAGAAAAACATCACGGGGTGGTGTGAATATGAGGGCCTGAATTAGAATAGGCATGGAGTGGCATTGTAGGATGGAGAAAAGCAAGACGGGGTGGTTAGCATGGGGAGGTCAGGCAACATGCAGTGGCAATGTAGCATAGGTTTGTGAAAAACATAGCGGGGTGCTGCACATTGTAAGGGTTTCTAACAGGCCATTCAGTAGTAGGAGTGAGAAAAACATCACGGGGTGGTGTGAATTGGAAGGCCTGAATTAAAATAGGCATTGAGTGGCAATGTAGGATGGAGAAAATCACCACGGGATGGTCAGGATGGGCAGGTCAGGAAACATGCAGTGGCAATGTAGGATAGGTTTCTGAAAAACATCAAGAGGTGGTGCGCGTTGTAAGGGTTTCTAACAGGCCATTCACTAGTAGCAGTGAGACCGTCATCACGGAGTGATGTGAATATGAAGGCCTGAATTAGGTTAGGCAGTGAAAGGCTATGTAGGATGGAGAAAAGCACCACGGGATGGTCAGCATGGGGAGGTCAGGAAACATGCGGTGGCAATGTAGGAGAGGTTTCTGAAAACCATCCCGGTGTGGTGCGCATTGTAAGGGTTTCTAACAGGCCATTCACTAGTAGGTCTGAGAAAAACATCATGGGGTGGTGTGAATCAGAGGGCCTGAATTTGATTAAACAGTGAGTGGCAGTGTAGGATCTAGCAAAGCAAGTCGGGGTGGTGAGCATGGTGAGGTCAGGAAACAGGAAGTGGCAATGTAGGATAGGTTTCTGAAAAACATCGCGTGGTGGTGCGCATTGTAAGGGTTTCTAACAGGCCATTCACTAGTAGGAGTGAGAAAAACATCATGGGGTGGCGTGAATCGGAGGGCCTGAATTACGATAGGCAGTGAGTCACAATGTAGGATACAGAAAATCATCATGGGTTGGTCAGCATGTGGAGGTTAGGAAACATGCGGTGGCAATTTAGCATAGGTTTCTGAAAAACATAGCGGGCTGGTGCGCATTGTAAAGGTTTCGAAGAGGCCATTCACTAATATGAGTGAGAAAAACATCACGGGGTGGTGTGAATCTATGGGCCTGTATTTGGATAGGCAGTGAGTGGCAATGTAGGATGGGGAAAAGCACCACGGGGTACACAGCATGTGGAGGTCAGGAAACATCCGTTGGCCATGTAGGATAGATTTCTGAAAAACATTTCAGGGTGGTGAGCATTGTAAGGGTTTTTAACAGGCGATTCACTAGTAGGAGTGAGAAAAACATCACGGGGTGGTGTGATTCGGAGGGCCTGAATTAGAATAGGCATTGAGTGGCAATGTAGGATGGAGAAAAGCAAGATGGGGTGGTTAGCATGGGGAGGTCAGGCAACATGCAGTGGCAATGTAGCATTGGTTTGTGAAAAACATAGTGGGGTGGTGCACATTGTAAGGTTTTCCAACAGGCCATTCACTAGTAGGAGGGAGAAAAACATCACGGGGTGCTGTGAATCGGAGGGCCTGAATTAGAATAGGCATTGAGTGGCAATGTAGGATGGAGAAAAGCACCATGGGATGGTCAGCATGGGGAGGTCAGGAAACATGAAGTGGCAATGTAGGATAGGATTCTGAAAAACATCTCTGGGTGGTGCGCAATGTAAGGGTTTCTAACAGGCCATTCAGTAGTAGGAGTGAGAAAAACATCACGGGGTGGTGTGAATCGGATGGCCTGAATTACAATAGGCAGTGAGTGACAATGTAGGTTACAGAAAATCACCACGGGTTGGTCAGCATGGGGAGGTTAGGAAACATGCGGTGGCAATGTTTCATAGGTTTGTGAAAAACATAGCGGGGAGGTGCGCAGTGCAAGGGTTTCCAACAGGCCATTCACTAGTAGGAGTGAGAAAAACAGAACGGGAAGGTGTGAATAGGAGGACCTGAATTAGCATAGGCAGTGAGTAGCAATGTAGGATGGAGAAAAGCACACAGGGTGGTCAGCATGGGGAGGTCAGAAAATATCCGGTGGCAATGTAGCATACGTTAGTGAAAAACTTAGGGGGTGGTCACATTGTAAGGGTTTCTAACAGGCCATTCACTAGTAGGAGTGTGAAAAGCATCACAGGAGGGTGTGAATTGGAGGGCCTGAATTCGGATAGGCAGTGAGTGGCAATGTAGGATGGAGAAAACAACAAGTGGGGGTCAGCACTGGGAGGTCAGGAAACATGCGGTGGCAATGTAGGATAGGTTTCTGAACAACATCGGGGGTGGTGCCATTGTAAGGGTTTCTAACAGGCCATTCACTAGTAGGAGTGAGAAAAACATCACGGGGTGGTGTGAATTGGAAGGCCTGAATTAAAATAGGCATTGAGTGGCAATGTAGGATGGAGAAAATCACCACGGGATGGTCAGGATGGGCAGGTCAGGAAACATGCAGTGGCAATGTAGGATAGGTTTCTGAAAAACATCAAGAGGTGGTGCGCGTTGTAAGGGTTTCTAACAGGCCATTCACTAATAGCAGTGAGACCGTCATCACGGAGTGATGTGAATATGAAGGCCTGAATTAGGTTAGGCAGTGAAAGGCTATGTAGGATGGAGAAAAGCACCACGGGATGGTCAGCATGGGGAGGTCAGGAAACATGCGGTGGCAATGTAGGAGAGGTTTCTGAAAACCATCCCGGTGTGGTGCGCATTGTAAGGGTTTCTAACAGGCCATTCACTAGTAGGTCTGAGAAAAACATCATGGGGTGGTGTGAATCGGAGGGCCTGAATTTGATTAAACAGTGAGTGGCAGTGTAGGATCTAGCAAAGCAAGTCGGGGTGGTGAGCATGGTGAGGTCAGGAAACAGGAAGTGGCAATGTAGGATAGGTTTCTGAAAAACATCGCGTGGTGGTGCGCATTGTAAGGGTTTCTAACAGGCCATTCACTAGTAGGAGTGAGAAAAACATCATGGGGTGGCGTGAATCGGAGGGCCTGAATTACGATAGGCAGTGAGTCACAATGTAGGATACAGAAAATCACCATGGGTTGGTCAGCATGTGGAGGTTAGGAAACATGCGGTGGCAATTTAGCATAGGTTTCTGAAAAACATAGCGGGCTGGTGCGCATTGTAAAGGTTTCGAAGAGGCCATTCACTAATATGAGTGAGAAAAACATCACGGGGTGGTGTGAATCTATGGGCCTGTATTTGGATAGGCAGTGAGTGGCAATGTAGGATGGGGAAAAGCACCACGGGGTACACAGCATGTGGAGGTCAGGAAACATCCGTTGGCCATGTAGGATAGATTTCTGAAAAACATTTCAGGGTGGTGAGCATTGTAAGGGTTTTTAACAGGCGATTCACTAGTAGGAGTGAGAAAAACATCACGGGGTGGTGTGATTCGGAGGGCCTGAATTAGAATAGGCATTGAGTGGCAATGTAGGATGGAGAAAAGCAAGATGGGGTGGTTAGCATGGGGAGGTCAGGCAACATGCAGTGGCAATGTAGCATTGGTTTGTGAAAAACATAGTGGGGTGGTGCACATTGTAAGGTTTTCCAACAGGCCATTCACTAGTAGGAGGGAGAAAAACATCACGGGGTGCTGTGAATCGGAGGGCCTGAATTAGAATAGGCATTGAGTGGCAATGTAGGATGGAGAAAAGCACCATGGGATGGTCAGCATGGGGAGGTCAGGAAACATGAAGTGGCAATGTAGGATAGGATTCTGAAAAACATCTCTGGGTGGTGCGCAATGTAAGGGTTTCTAACAGGCCATTCAGTAGTAGGAGTGAGAAAAACATCACGGGGTGGTGTGAATCGGATGGCCTGAATTACAATAGGCAGTGAGTGACAATGTAGGTTACAGAAAATCACCACGGGTTGGTCAGCATGGGGAGGTTAGGAAACATGCGGTGGCAATGTTTCATAGGTTTGTGAAAAACATAGCGGGGAGGTGCGCAGTGCAAGGGTTTCCAACAGGCCATTCACTAGTAGGAGTGAGAAAAACAGAACGGGAAGGTGTGAATAGGAGGACCTGAATTAGCATAGGCAGTGAGTAGCAATGTAGGATGGAGAAAAGCACACAGGGTGGTCAGCATGGGGAGGTCAGAAAATATCCGGTGGCAATGTAGCATACGTTAGTGAAAAACTTAGGGGGTGGTCACATTGTAAGGGTTTCTAACAGGCCATTCACTAGTAGGAGTGTGAAAAGCATCACAGGAGGGTGTGAATTGGAGGGCCTGAATTCGGATAGGCAGTGAGTGGCAATGTAGGATGGAGAAAACAACAAGTGGGGGTCAGCACTGGGAGGTCAGGAAACATGCGGTGGCAATGTAGGATAGGTTTCTGAACAACATCGGGGGTGGTGCCATTGTAAGGGTTTCTAACAGGCCATTCACTAGTAGGAGTGAGAAAAACATCACGGGGTGGTGTGAATCGGTGGGCCTGAATTAGCATAGGCAGTGATTGGCAATGTAGGATGGGGAAAAGCACCACGGAGTGGTCAGAATGGGGAGGTCATTAAACATGTGGTGGCAATGTAGGATAGGTTTCTGAAAAACATCGCGGGGTGAGGCGCATTGTAAGAGTTTCTAACAGGCCATTCACTAGTAGGAGTGAGAAAAACATCATGGGGTGGTGTGAATCGGAGTGTCTGAATTAGGATAGGCAGTGAGTGGCAATGTAGGATGGAGAAAAGCACCACAGGCTATTCAGCATGGGGAGCTCAGCAAACATGCGGTGGCAATGTAGGATAGGTTTCTGAAAAACATCGCGAGGTGGTGCGCATTGTAAGGGTTTCTAACAGGCCTTTCACTAGTAGGAGTGAGAAAAATTTCACGGGGTGGTGGGAATCGGAGGGCCTCAATTATAATAGGCATTGAGTGGCAATGTAGGATGGAGAAAAGCACCATGGGATGGTCAGCATGTGCAGGTCAGGAAACATGCGGTGGCAATGTAGGATAGGTTTCTGAAAAACATCAAGAGTTGGTGCGCGTTGTAAGGGTTTCTAACAGGCCATTCACTAGTAGCAGTGAGACAGTCATCACGGAGTGAGGTGAATGTGAAGGCCTGAATTAGGTTAGGCAGTGAGTGGCAGTGTAGGTTCTAGCAAAGCAAGACGGGGCGGTGAGCATGGGGAGGTCAGGAAACATAGAGTGGCAATGTAGGATAGGTTTCTTAAAAACATCGCGTGGTGGTGCGCATTGTAAGAGTTTCTAACAGGCCATTCCCTAGTAGGAGTGAGAAAAACAGCACCAGATGGTGTGAATCGGAGGACATGAATTAGGATAGGCAGTGTGTGGCTATGTAGGATGGAGAAAATCACCACGGGGTAGTCAGAATCGGGAGGTGAGGAAACATGCCGTGGCATTGTAAGATAGGGTTCTGAAAAACATCAAGAGGTGGTGCGCATTGTAAGGGTTTGTAACAGGCCATTCACTAGTAGGAGTGAGAAAAACATCATGGGGTGGTGTGAATCGCAGGGCCTGAATTAGATTAGGCAGTGAGTGGCAATGTAGGAACTAGCAAAGCAAGACGGGGAGGTGAGCATGAGGAGATCGAGAAACGTTAAGTGGCAATTTAAGATAGGTTTCTGAAAAACATGGCTGGGTGATGCGCATTGTAACGGTTTCTAACAGGCCATTCACTAGTAGCAGTGAGACAATCATCACAGATTGATGTGAATATGAAGGCCTGAATTAGGATAGGCAGTGAGTGTCAAGGTAGGATGGAGAAAAGCTCCACGGGGTGGTCAGCATGGCGAGGTCAGGAAACATGCAGTGGCAATGTAGGATATCTTTCAGAAAAACATCTTGGGGTGGTGCGCATTGTAAGGGTTTCTACAGGCCATTCACTATTAGGAGTGAGAAAAACATCATGGGGTGGTGTGAATTGGAGGGCCTGAATTAGTTACGGCAGTGAGTGGCAATGTAGGATCTAGCAAAGCAAGACAGGGCGGTGAGCATGCGGTGGTCAGGAAACATGAAGTGGCAATGTTGGATAGGTTTCTGAAAAACATGGTGGGGTGGTGCACATTGTAAGGGTTTCTAAGAGGCCATTCACTAGTAGGAGTGAGAAAAACAAAATGGGGTGGTGTGAATCCGAGGGCCTGATATAGAATAGGAGTGAGTGGAAATGTAGGATGGAGAAAAGCACCACGGGGTGGTCAGCATGGTGAGTTCAGGAAACATGCGGTTGTAAAGTAGGATACGTTTCTGAAAAACATCGCGGGGTGGTGCGCATTGTAAGAGTTTTTAACAGGCGATTCACTAGTAAGAGTGAGAAAAACATCACGGGGTGGTGTGAATATGAGGGCCTGAATTAGAATAGGCATGGAGTGGCATTGTAGGATGGAGAAAAGCAAGACGGGGTGGTTAGCATGGGGAGGTCAGGCAACATGCAGTGGCAATGTAGCATAGGTTTGTGAAAAACATAGCGGGGTGGTGCACATTGTAATGGTTTCTAACAGGCCATTCAGTAGTAGGAGTGAGAAAAACATCACGGGGTGGTGTGAATTGGAAGGCCTGAATTAAAATAGGCATTGAGTGGCAATGTAGGATGGAGAAAATCACCACGGGATGGTCAGGATGGGCAGGTCAGGAAACATGCAGTGGCAATGTAGGATAGGTTTCTGAAAAACATCAAGAGGTGGTGCGCGTTGTAAGGGTTGCTAACAGGCCATTCACTAGTAGCAGTGAGACAGTCATCACGGAGTGATGTGAATATGAAGGCCTGAATTAGGTTAGGCAGTGAAAGGCTATGTAGGATGGAGAAAAGCACCACGGGATGGTCAGCATGGGGAGGTCAGGAAACATGCGGTGGCAATGTAGGATAGGTTTCAGGAAAACATCGCGGGGTGGTGCTCATTGTAATGGTTTATAACAGGCCATTCACTTGTAGCAGTGATAAAAACATCATGGGGCGGTGTGAATCAGAGGGCCTGAATTCGGATAGGCAGTGAGTGGCAATGTAGGATGGAGAAAAGCTCCAGGGGATGGTCAGCATGGGGAGGTCAGGAAACATGCAGTGGCAATGTAGAATAGGTTTCTGAAAACCATCCCGGTGTGGTGCGCATTGTAAGGGTTTCTAACAGGCCATTCACTAGTAGGTCTGAGAAAAACATCATGGGGTGGTGTGCATCAGAGGGCCTGAATTTGATTAAACAGTGAGTGGCAGTGTAGGATCTAGCAAAGCAAGTCGGGGCGGTGAGCATGGTGAGGTCAGGAAACAGGAAGTGGCAAGGTAGGATAGGTTTCTGAAAAACATCGCGTGGTGGTGCGCATTGTAAGGGTTTCTAACAGGCCATTCACTAGTAGGAGTGAGAAAAACATCATGGGGTGGCGTGAATCGGAGGGCCTGAATTACGATAGGCAGTGAGTCACAATGTAGGATACAGAAAATCACCACGGATTGGTCAGCATGTGGAGGTTAGGAAA
The DNA here is from genome assembly GCF_034190915.1 of Cavia porcellus. Lineage (NCBI taxonomy): Eukaryota > Metazoa > Chordata > Mammalia > Rodentia > Caviidae > Cavia > Cavia porcellus. The sequence goes on from NW_026947518.1 coordinate 10,279,286, forward strand.
CATGCGGTGGCAATTTAGCATAGGTTTCTGAAAAACATAGCGGGCTGGTGCGCATTGTAAAGGTTTCGAAGAGGCCATTCACTAATAGGAGTGAGAAAAACATCACGGGGTGGTGTGAATCTATGGGCCTGTATTTGGATAGCAGTGAGTGGCAATGTAGGATGGGGAAAAGCACCACGGGTTGCTCAGCATGGGGAGGTCAGGAAACATCCGTTGGCCATGTAGGATAGATTTCTGAAAAACATTTCAGGGTGGTGAGCATTGTAAGGGTTTTTAACAGGCGATTCACTAGTAGGAGTGAGAAAAACATCACGGGGTGGTGTGATTCGGAGGGCCTGAATTAGAATAGGCATTGAGTGGCAATGTAGGATGGAGAAAAGCAAGATGGGGTGGTTAGCATGGGGAGGTCAGGCAACATGCAGTGGCAATGTAGCATTGGTTTGTGAAAAACATAGTGGGGTGGTGCACATTGTAAGGTTTTCCAACAGGCCATTCACTAGTAGGAGGGAGAAAAACATCACGGGATGGTGTGAATCGGAGGGCCTGAATTAGAATAGGCATTGAGTGGCAATGTAGGATGGAGAAAAGCACCATGGGATGGTCAGCATGGGGAGGTCAGGAAACATGAAGTGGCAATGTAGGATAGGATTCTGAAAAACATCTCTGGGTGGTGCGCAATGTAAGGGTTTCTAACAGGCCATTCAGTAGTAGGAGTGAGAAAAACATCACGGGGTGGTGTGAATCGGATGGCCTGAATTACAATAGGCAGTGAGTGACAATGTAGGTTACAGAAAATCACCACGGGTTGGTCAGCATGGGGAGGTTAGGAAACATGGGGTGGCAATGTTTCATAGGTTTGTGAAAAACATAGCGGGGTGGTCCGCAGTGCAAGGGTTTCCAACAGGCCATTCACTAGTAGGAGTGAGAAAAACAGAACGGGGAGGTGTGAATAGGAGGACCTGAATTAGCATAGGCAGTGAGTAGCAATGTAGGATGGAGAAAAGCACCACAGGGTGGTCAGCATGGGGAGGTCAGGAAATATCCGGTGGCAATGTAGCATACGTAAGTGAAAAACTTAGGGGGTGGTCACATTGTAAGGGTTTCTAACAGGCCATTCACTAGTAGGAGTGTGAAAAGCATCACAGGAGGGTGTGAATTGGAGGGACTGAATTCGGATAGGCAGTGAGTGGCAATGTAGGATGGAGAAAACAACAAGTGGGGGTCAGCACTGGGAGGTCAGGAAACATGCGGTGGCAATGTAGGATAGGTTTCTGAACAACATCGGGGGTGGTGCGCATTGTAAGGTTTGCTAACAGGCCATTCACTAGTAAGAGTGAGGAAAACATCACGGGGTGGTGTGAATCAGAGGTCCTGAATTAGCATAGGCAGTGATTGGCAATGTAGGATGGGGAAAAGCACCACGGAGTGGTCAGAATGGGGAGGTCATTAAACATGTGGTGGCAATGTAGGATAGGTTTCTGAAAAACATCGCGGGGTGAGGCGCATTGTAAGAGTTTCTAACAGGCCATTCACTAGTAGGAGTGAGAAAAACATCATGGGGTGGTGTGAATCGGAGTGTCTGAATTAGGATAGGCAGTGAGTGGCAAAGTAGGATGGAGAAAAGCACCACAGGCTATTCAGCATGGGGAGCTCAGCAAACATGCGGTGGCAATGTAGGATAGGTTTCTGATAAACATCGCGAGGTGGTGCGCATTGTAAGGTTTTCTAACAGGCCTTTCACTAGTAGGAGTGTTAAAAACGTCACGGGGTCGTTTGCTTCGGAGGGCCTGAAATAGGATAGGCAGTGAGTGGCAATGAAGGATGGAGAAAAGCAACTCGGGTTGGTCAGCATGGGAAGGTCAGAAAACATGCAGTGGCAATGAAGGATAGGTTTCTGAAAAACATCTCGGGGTGGTGCGCATTGTAAGGGTTTCTAACAGGCCATTCACTGGTAGGAGTGAGAAAAACATCACGGGGTGGTGTGAATCGGTGGGCCTGAATTATCATAGGTAGTGATTGGCAATGTAGGATGGGGAAAAGCACCACGGCGTGGTCAGACTGGGGAGGTCAGGAAACATGCGGTGGCAATGTAGGATAGGTTTCTGAAAAGCATGGAGGGGTGGTGCGCATTGTAAGGGTTTCTAACAGGCCATTCACTAGTAGGAGTGAGAAAAGCATCACCGGGTGGTGTGAATCGCAGTGTCTGAATTAGGATAGGCAGTGAGTGGCAATGTAGGATTTATAAAAGCATCACAGGGTATTCAGCATGTGGTGGTCAGGAAACATGCGTTGGAATGTAGAATAAGTTTCTAAAAAACATCACGTGGTGGTGCGCATTGTAAGGGTTTCTACCAGGCCATTCACTAGTAGGAGTGAGAAAAACATCATGAGGTGGTGTGAAATGGAGGGCCTGAATTAGATTAGGCAGTGAGTGGTAATGTATAATGGAGTAATGCAAGACGGCGTGGTGAGCATGGGGAGTTCAGGAAACATGCAGTGGCATTGTAGGATAGGTTTCTTAAAAACATCGGGCTGTGGTGCGCATTATAAAGGTTTCTAACAGGCCATTCACTATTAGGAGTGAGAACAATATCATGGGGTGGTGTGAATTGGAGGGCCTGAATTAGATATGGTAGTGGGTCGCAATGTAGGATCTAGCAAAGCAAGACGGGGCGGTGAGCATGGGGAGGTCAGGAAACATGAAGTGGCAATGTTGGATAGGTTTCTGAAAAACATGGTGGGGTGGTGCACATTGTAATAGATTCTAATACCCATTCACTAGTAGGAGAGAGAAAAACATCACGGGTGGTGTGAATCAGAGGGCCTGAATTAGAATAGGCATTGAGTGGCAATGTAGGATGGAGAAAATCAAGACAGGGTGGTTAGCATGGGGAGGTCAGGCAACATGCAGTGGCAATGTAGCATAGGTTTGTAAAAAACATAGCGTGGTGGTGCATAATGTAAGGGTTTCTAACAGGCCACTCACTAGTAGGAGTGAGAAAAACTTCACGGGGTGGTGTGAATCTGAGGGCCTCAATTACAATGGGCATTGAGTGGCAATGTAGGATGGAGAAAAGCACCATGGGATGGTCAGCATGTGCAGGTCAGGAAACACGCGGTGGCAATGTAGGATAGGTTTCTGAAAAACATCAAGAGTTGGTGCGCGTTGTAAGGGTTTCTAACAGGCCATTCACTAGTAGCAGTGAGACAGTCATCACGGAGTGAGGTGAATGTGAAGGCCTGAATTAGGTTAGGCAGTGAATGGCTATGTAGGATGGAGAAAAGCACCACGGGATGGTCAGCATGGGGTGGTCAGGAAACATACGGTGGCAATGTGGGATAGGTTTCAGTAAAACATCGCGGGGTGGTGCGCATTGCAAGGGTTTCTAACAGGCCATGCACTAGTAGGAGTGATAAAAACATCACGGGGTGGTGAGAATCAGAGGGCCTGAATTACGATAGGCAGTGAGTGGCAATGTAGGATGGAGAAAGGCACCACGGGACGGTCAGCATGGGGAGATCAGGAAACATGAAGTTGAAATGTAGGATAGGTTTCTGAAAACCATCGCGGTGTGATGCGCATTGTAAGGGTTTCTAACAGGCCATTCACTAGTAGGAGTGAGAAAAACATCATGGGGTGGTGTGAATCGGATGGCCTGAATTTGATTAGGCAGTGAGTGGCAGTGTAGGTTCTAGCAAAGCAAGACGGGGCGGTGAGCATGGGGAGGTCAGGAAACATAGAGTGGCAATGTAGGATAGGTTTCTTCAAAACATCGCGTGGTGGTGCGCATTGTAAGAGTTTCTAACAGGCCATTCTCTAGTAGGAGTGAGAAAAACATCACCGGATGGTGTGAATCCGAGGACATGAATTAGGATAGGCAGTGTGTGGCAATGTAGGTTGGAGAAAATCACCACGGGGTAGTCAGAATCGGGAGGTGAGGAAACATGCCGTGGCATTGTAAGATAGGATTCTGAAAAACATCTCTGTGTGGGGCTCATTGTAAGGGTTTCTAACAGGCCATTCACTAGTAGGAGTGAGAAAAACATCACGGGGTGGTGTGAATTGGAGGGCCTGAATTACAATAGGCAGTGAGTGACAATGTAGGATACAGAAAATCACCACGGGTTGGTCAGCATGGGGAGGTTAGGAAACATGTGGTGGCAATGTTTCATAGGTTTCTTAAAAACATAGCAGGCTGGTGCGCATTGTAAAGGTTTCTAACAGCCCATTCACTAGTAGGAGTGAGAAAAACATCACGGGGTGGTGTGAATCGGAGGGCCAGAATCAGGATAGGCAGTGAGTGGCAATGGAGGATGGAGAAAAGCACCACGGGGTGGTCAGCATGGGGAGGTCAGGAAAAATGCGGTGGCAGTGTAGGATAGTTTTCTGAAAAACATCGCGGGGTGGGGCGCATTGTAAGGTTTCTAACAGGCCATTCACTATTAGGAGTGAGAAAAACATCATGGGGTGGTGTGAATTGGAGTGCATGAATTAGATATGGCAGTGAGTGGCAATGTAGGATCTAGCAAAGCAAGACGGGGCGGTGAGCATGGGGAGGTCAGGAAACATGAAGTGGCAATGTAGGATAGGTTTCTGAAAAACATGGTGGGGTGGTGCACATTGTAAGGCTTTCTAACAGGCCATTCACTAGTAGGAGTGTGAAAAACAGAATGGGGTGGTGTGAATCGGAGGACCTGTATTACGATTGGCAGTGAGTGGCATTTTACGATGGAGAAAAGCACCACGGGCTGGTCAGCATGGTGAGTTCAGGAAACATCCGTTGGCAAGGTAAGATAGGTTTCTGAAAAACATCTCAGGGTGGGGTTCATTGTAAGGGTTTCTAAGAGGCCATTCACTAATAGGAGTGAGAAAAAGATCACGGGGTGGTGTGAATCGGAGGGCCTGATATAGCAAAGGAGTGAATGTCAATGTAGGATGGAGAAAAGCACCACGGGGTGGTCAGCATGGGGAGTTCAGGAAACATGCGGTGGTAAAGTAGGATATGTTTCTGAAAAACATCGCGGGGTGGTGCGCATTGTAAAGGTTTCTAACAGGTGAATCACTAGTAGGAGTGAGAAAAACATCACATGGTGGTGTGAATTAGAGGGCCTGAAATAGAATAGGCATTGAGTGGCAATGTATGATGGAGAAAAGCGAGACAGCAGGTTAGCATGGGGAGGTCAGGAAACATGCAGTTTCAATGTAGGATAGGTTTCTGAAAAACATTGCGGGGTGGGGGGCATTGTAAGTGTTTGTAACAGGCCATTCACTAGTAGGAGTGAGAAAAACATCACGGGTTGTGTGAATCAGAGGGCCTGAATTAGAATAGGCATTGAGTTTCAATGTAGGATGGAGAAAAGCACCACGGGTTATTCAGAATGAAAAGGTTAGGAAACACGCGCTGGCAATATAGGATAGGTTTCTGATAAACATCAAGAGGTGTTTCGCATTTTAAGGGTTTCTAACAGGCCATTCACTAGTAGGAGTGAGAAAAACAACATGGGGTGGTGTGAATCGCAGGGCCTCAATTAGATTAGGCAGTGAGTGGCAATGTAGGATTGAGCAAATCAAGACGGGCAGTGAGCATTGGGAGGTTAGGATACATGAAGTGGCAATGTAGGATAGGTTTCTGGAAAACGTGGCGGGGTGGTGCACATTGTAAGGGTTTCTAACAGTACATTCACTAGTAGGAGTGAGAAAAACATCATGGGAAGGTGTGAATCGGAAGGGCTGAATTTGATTAGGCAGTGAGTGGCAGTGTAGGATCTAGCAAAGCAAGACGGGGCGATGAGCATGTGGAGGTCAGGAAACATGAAGTGTCAATGTAGGATAGGTTTCTGAAAAACATCTCTGGGTCATGCGCATTGTAAGGGTTTCTGACAGGCCATTCTCTATTAGGAGTGAGAAAAACGTCACGGGGTGGTGTGAATCGGAGGGCCTGAATTAGAATAGGCATTGGGTGGCAATGTAGGATGGAGAAAAGCACCACGGGTTATTCAGCATGAGGAGGTTTGGAAACATGTGGTGGCAATGTATGATAGGTTTCTGAAAAACATCAAGAGGTGGTGCGCATTGTAAGGGTTTCTAACAGGCCATTCACTAGTAGGAGTGAGAAAAACATCATGGTCTGGTGTGAATCGCAGGGCCTGAATTAGATTAGGCAGTGAGTGGCAATGTAGGATCTAGCAACGCAAGACCGGGTGGTGAGCATGAGGAGATCGAGAAACGTTAAGTGGCAATTTAAGATAGGTTTCTGAAAAACATGGCTGGGTGATGTGCATTGTAACGGTTTCTAACAGGCCATTCACTAGTAGCAGTGAGACAATCATCACAGATTGATGTGAATATGAAGGCCTGAATTAGGATAGGCAGTGAGTGTCAAGGTAGGATGGAGAAAAGCTCCACGGGGTGGTCAGCATGGTGAGGTCAGGAAACAGTAAGTGGCAAGGTAGGATAGGTTTCTGAAAAACATCGCGTGGTGGTGCGCATTGTAAGGGTTTCTAACAGGCCATTCACTAGTAGGAGTGAGAAAAACATCATGGGGTGGCGTGAATCGGAGGGCCTGAATTACGATAGGCAGTGAGTCACAATGTAGGATACAGAAAATCACCACGGGTTGGTCAGCATGTGGAGGTTAGGAAACATGCGGTGGCAATTTAGCATAGGTTTCTGAAAAACATAGCGGGCTGGTGCGCATTGTAAAGGTTTCGAAGAGGCCATTCACTAATAGGAGTGAGAAAAACATCACGGGGTGGTGTGAATCTATGGGCCTGTATTTGGATAGCAGTGAGTGGCAATGTAGGATGGGGAAAAGCACCACGGGGTGCTCAGCATGGGGAGGTCAGGAAACATCCGTTGGCCATGTAGGATAGATTTCTGAAAAACATTTCAGGGTGGTGAGCATTGTAAGGGTTTTTAACAGGCGATTCACTAGTAGGAGTGAGAAAAACATCACGGGGTGGTGTGATTCGGAGGGCCTGAATTAGAATAGGCATTGAGTGGCAATGTAGGATGGAGAAAAGCAAGATGGGGTGGTTAGCATGGGGAGGTCAGGCAACATGCAGTGGCAATGTAGCATTGGTTTGTGAAAAACATAGTGGGGTGGTGCACATTGTAAGGTTTTCCAACAGGCCATTCACTAGTAGGAGGGAGAAAAACATCACGGGGTGGTGTGAATCGGAGGGCCTGAATTAGAATAGGCATTGAGTGGCAATGTAGGATGGAGAAAAGCACAATGGGATGGTCAGCATGGGGAGGTCAGGAAACATGAAGTGGCAATGTAGGATAGGATTCTGAAAAACATCTCTGGGTGGTGTGCAATGTAAGGGTTTCTAACAGGCCATTCACTAGTAGGAGTGAGAAAAACATCACGGGGTGGTGTGAATCGGATGGCCTGAATTACAATAGGCAGTGAGTGACAATGTAGGTTACAGAAAATCACCACGGGTTGGTCAGCATGGGGAGGTTAGAAAACATGCGCTGGCAATGTTTCATAGGTTTGTGAAAAACATAGCGGGGTGGTGCGCAGTGCAAGGGTTTCCTACAGGCCATTCACTAGTAGGAGTGAGAAAAACAGAACGGGGAGGTCTGAATAGGAGGACCTGAATTAGCATAGGCAGTGAGTAGCAATGTAGGATGGAGAAAAGCACCACATGGTGGTCAGCATGGGGAGGTCAGGAAATATCCGGTGGCAATGTAGCATACGTAAGTGAAAAACTTAGGGGGTGGTCACATTGTAAGGGTTTCTAACAGGCCATTCACTAGTAGGAGTGAGAAAAACATCACGGAGTGATGTGAATCGGAAGGCCTGAATTAGGATAGGCATTGAGTGGCAATGTAGGAAGGAGAAGCACAGCTGGGTGGTCAGCATGGGGAGGTCAGGAAACATGCGGTGGCAATGTAGCATACGTTAGTGAAAAACTTAGGGGGTGGTCACATTTTAAGGGTTTCTAACAGGCCATTCACTAGTAGGAGTGAGAAAAACATCATGGGGTGGTGTGAATAGGAGGGCCTAAATTAGATTAGGCAGGGTGTGGTAATGTAGGATGGAGAAAAGCAAGAAGCCATGGTGAGCATAGGGAGGTCATAAAACATGCAGTGACAATGTAGGATACGTTTCTGAAAAACATCGCGGGGTGGTGTTCATTGTAAGGGTTTCTTACAGGCCATTCACAAGTAGGAGTGAGAAAAATATCACAGTGCGTGTGAATCGGAGGGCCTAAGTTAGAATAGCCAGTGAGTGGCAATGTAGGAGGTAGAAAAGCACCAAGGGTGGTCAGCATTGGGAGGTCAGGAAATATGCGGTGGCAAAGTAGGATAGGTTTCTGAAAAACATCGCGGTGTGGTGCACATTGTATGGTTTTTCAACAGGCCATTCACTAGTAGGAGTGAGAAAAACATCACGGGGTGGTGTGAATCAGAGGGCCTGAATTAGCATAGGCAGTGAGTGGCAATGTAGGATGGAGAAAAGCATCACCCCGTATTTAGCTAGGCGAGATCAGGAAACATGCGGGGCCAATGTAGGACAGGTTTCTGAAAAACATCGCGGGGTGGTGCGCATTGTAAGGGATTCTAACAGTCCATTCACTAGTAGGAGTGAGAAAAACAAAATGGGGTGGTGTGAAAAGAATGACCTGAATTAGGATAGGCAGTGTGTGGCAATATAGAATGGAGAAAATCACAACGGGGTAGTCAGCATGGGGAGGTCAGGAAACATGCGGTGGCAATGTAGGATACGTTTCTGAAATACATCGCGGGGTGGCGCGCACTGTAAAGGTTTGTTACAGGCCATTCAATAGTACGAGTGAGATAAACATCATGGGGTGGTGTGAAAAGGAGGGCCTGAATTAGATTAGGCAGTGTGTGGTAATGTAGGATGGAGAAAAGCAAGAAGCCATGGTGAGCATGGGGAGGTCAGGAAACATGCAGTGACAATGTAGGATAGAGTTCTGAAAAACATCGAGGGGTGGTGTGCATTGTAAGGGTTTCTAACAGGCCATTCACAAGTAGGAGTGAGAAAAACATCACGGTTTGTGTGAATCAGAGGGCCTGAATTAGAATAGGCATTGAGTGTCAATGTAGGATGGAGAAAAGCACCACGGGTTATTCAGAATGAAGAGGTTAGGAAACACGCGCTGGCAATATAGGATAGGTTTCTGATAAACATCAAGAGGTGTTTCACATTTTAAGGGTTTCTAACAGGCCATTCACTAGTAGGAGTGAGAAAAACAACATGGGGTGGTGTGAATCGCAGGGCCTCAATTAGATTAGGCAGTGAGTGGCAATGTAGGATTGAGCAAATCAAGACGGGCAGTGAGCATGGGGAGGTCAGAATACATGAAGTGGCAATGTAGGATAGGTTTCTGGAAAACGTGGCAGGTTGGTGCGCATTGTAAGGGTTTCTAACAGGCCATTCACTAGTAGGAGTGAGAAAAACATCATGGGGTGGTGTGAATCGCAGGGCCTGAATTAGATTAGGCAGTGAGCGGCAATGTAGGATCTAGCAAAGCAAGACGGGGCGGTGAGCATGAGGAGATCGAGAAACGTTAAGTGGCAATTTAAGATAGGTTTCTGAAAAACATGGCTGGGTGATGCGCATTGTAACGGTTTCTAACAGGCCATTCACTAGTAGCAGTGAGACAATCATCACAGATTGATGTGGATATGAAGGCCTGAATTAGGATAGGCAGTGAGTGTCAAGGTAGGATGGAGAAAAGCTCCACGGGGTGGTCAGCATGGTGAGGTCAGGAAACAGTAAGTGGCAAGGTAGGATAGGTTTCTGAAAAACATCGCGTGGTGGTGCGCATTGTAAGGGTTTCTAACAGGCCATTCACTATTAGGAGTGAGAAAAACATCATGGGGTGGCGTGAATCGGAGGGCCTGAATTACGATAGGCAGTGAGTCACAATGTAGGATACAGAAAATCACCACGGGTTGGTCAGCATGTGGAGGTTAGGAAACATGCGGTGGCAATTTAGCATAGGTTTCTGAAAAACATAGCGGGCTGGTGCGCATTGTAAAGGTTTCGAAGAGGCCATTCACTAATAGGAGTGAGAAAAACATCACGGGGTGGTGTGAATCTATGGGCCTGTATTTGGATAGCAGTGAGTGGCAATGTAGGATGGGGAAAAGCACCACGGGGTGCTCAGCATGGGGAGGTCAGGAAACATCCGTTGGCCATGTAGGATAGATTTCTGAAAAACATTTCAGGGTGGTGAGCATTGTAAGGGTTTTTAACAGGCGATTCACTAGTAGGAGTGAGAAAAACATCACGGGGTGGTGTGATTCGGAGGGCCTGAATTAGAATAGGCATTGAGTGGCAATGTAGGATGGAGAAAAGCAAGATGGGGTGGTTAGCATGGGGAGGTCAGGCAACATGCAGTGGCAATGTAGCATTGGTTTGTGAAAAACATAGTGGGGTGGTGCACATTGTAAGGTTTTCCAACAGGCCATTCACTAGTAGGAGGGAGAAAAACATCACGGGGTGGTGTGAATCGGAGGGCCTGAATTAGAATAGGCATTGAGTGGCAATGTAGGATGGAGAAAAGCACAATGGGATGGTCAGCATGGGGAGGTCAGGAAACATGAAGTGGCAATGTAGGATAGGATTCTGAAAAACATCTCTGGGTGGTGTGCAATGTAAGGGTTTCTAACAGGCCATTCACTAGTAGGAGTGAGAAAAACATCACGGGGTGGTGTGAATCGGATGGCCTGAATTACAATAGGCAGTGAGTGACAATGTAGGTTACAGAAAATCACCACGGGTTGGTCAGCATGGGGAGGTTAGAAAACATGCGCTGGCAATGTTTCATAGGTTTGTGAAAAACATAGCGGGGTGGTGCGCAGTGCAAGGGTTTCCTACAGGCCATTCACTAGTAGGAGTGAGAAAAACAGAACGGGGAGGTCTGAATAGGAGGACCTGAATTAGCATAGGCAGTGAGTAGCAATGTAGGATGGAGAAAAGCACCACATGGTGGTCAGCATGGGGAGGTCAGGAAATATCCGGTGGCAATGTAGCATACGTAAGTGAAAAACTTAGGGGGTGGTCACATTGTAAGGGTTTCTAACAGGCCATTCACTAGTAGGAGTGAGAAAAACATCACGGAGTGATGTGAATCGGAAGGCCTGAATTAGGATAGGCATTGAGTGGCAATGTAGGAAGGAGAAGCACAGCTGGGTGGTCAGCATGGGGAGGTCAGGAAACATGCGGTGGCAATGTAGCATACGTTAGTGAAAAACTTAGGGGGTGGTCACATTTTAAGGGTTTCTAACAGGCCATTCACTAGTAGGAGTGAGAAAAACATCATGGGGTGGTGTGAATAGGAGGGCCTGAATTAGATTAGGCAGGGTGTGGTAATGTAGGATGGAGAAAAGCAAGAAGCCATGGTGAGCATAGGGAGGTCATAAAACATGCAGTGACAATGTAGGATACGTTTCTGAAAAACATCGCGGGGTGGTGTTCATTGTAAGGGTTTCTTACAGGCCATTCACAAGTAGGAGTGAGAAAAATATCACAGTGCGTGTGAATCGGAGGGCCTAAGTTAGAATAGCCAGTGAGTGGCAATGTAGGAGGTAGAAAAGCACCAAGGGTGGTCAGCATTGGGAGGTCAGGAAATATGCGGTGGCAAAGTAGGATAGGTTTCTGAAAAACATCGCGGTGTGGTGCACATTGTATGGTTTTTCAACAGGCCATTCACTAGTAGGAGTGAGAAAAACATCACGGGGTGGTGTGAATCAGAGGGCCTGAATTAGCATAGGCAGTGAGTGGCAATGTAGGATGGAGAAAAGCATCACCCCGTATTTAGCTAGGCGAGATCAGGAAACATGCGGGGCCAATGTAGGACAGGTTTCTGAAAAACATCGCGGGGTGGTGCGCATTGTAAGGGATTCTAACAGTCCATTCACTAGTAGGAGTGAGAAAAACAAAATGGGGTGGTGTGAAAAGAATGACCTGAATTAGGATAGGCAGTGTGTGGCAATATAGAATGGAGAAAATCACAACGGGGTAGTCAGCATGGGGAGGTCAGGAAACATGCGGTGGCAATGTAGGATACGTTTCTGAAATACATCGCGGGGTGGCGCGCACTGTAAAGGTTTGTTACAGGCCATTCAATAGTACGAGTGAGATAAACATCATGGGGTGGTGTGAAAAGGAGGGCCTGAATTAGATTAGGCAGTGTGTGGTAATGTAGGATGGAGAAAAGCAAGAAGCCATGGTGAGCATGGGGAGGTCAGGAAACATGCAGTGACAATGTAGGATAGAGTTCTGAAAAACATCGAGGGGTGGTGTGCATTGTAAGGGTTTCTAACAGGCCATTCACAAGTAGGAGTGAGAAAAACATCACGGTTTGTGTGAATCAGAGGGCCTGAATTAGAATAGGCATTGAGTGTCAATGTAGGATGGAGAAAAGCACCACGGGTTATTCAGAATGAAGAGGTTAGGAAACACGCGCTGGCAATATAGGATAGGTTTCTGATAAACATCAAGAGGTGTTTCACATTTTAAGGGTTTCTAACAGGCCATTCACTAGTAGGAGTGAGAAAAACAACATGGGGTGGTGTGAATCGCAGGGCCTCAATTAGATTAGGCAGTGAGTGGCAATGTAGGATTGAGCAAATCAAGACGGGCAGTGAGCATGGGGAGGTCAGAATACATGAAGTGGCAATGTAGGATAGGTTTCTGGAAAACGTGGCAGGTTGGTGCGCATTGTAAGGGTTTCTAACAGGCCATTCACTAGTAGGAGTGAGAAAAACATCATGGGGTGGTGTGAATCGCAGGGCCTGAATTAGATTAGGCAGTGAGCGGCAATGTAGGATCTAGCAAAGCAAGACGGGGCGGTGAGCATGAGGAGATCGAGAAACGTTAAGTGGCAATTTAAGATAGGTTTCTGAAAAACATGGCTGGGTGATGCGCATTGTAACGGTTTCTAACAGGCCATTCACTAGTAGCAGTGAGACAATCATCACAGATTGATGTGGATATGAAGGCCTGAATTAGGATAGGCAGTGAGTGTCAAGGTAGGATGGAGAAAAGCTCCATGGGGTGGTCAGCATGGCGAGGTCAGGAAACATGCAGTGGCAATGTAGGATATGTTTCAGAAAAACATCGCGGGGTGGTGCGCATTGTAAGGGTTTCTAACAGGCCATTCACTATTAGGAGTGAGAAAAACATCATGGGGTGGTGTGAATTGGAGGGCCTGAATTAGTTACGGCAGTGAGTGGCAATGTAGGATCTAGCAAAGCAAGACAGGGCGGTGAGCATGCGGTGGTCAGGAAACATGAAGTGGCAATGTTGGATAGGTTTCTGAAAAACATGGTGGGGTGGTGCACATTGTAAGGGTTTCTAAGAGGCCATTCACTAGTAGGAGTGAGAAAAACAGAATGGGGTGGTGTGAATCCGAGGGCCTGATATAGGATAGGAGTGAGTGGCAATGTAGGATGGAGAAAAGCACCACGGGGTGGTCAGCATGGTGAGTTCAGGAAACATGCGGTGGTAAAGTAGGATACGTTTCTGAAAAACATCGCGGGGTGGTGCGCATTGTAAGAGTTTTTAACAGGCGATTCACTAGTAAGAGTGAGAAAAACATCACGGGGTGGTGTGAATATGAGGGCCTGAATTAGAATAGGCATGGAGTGGCATTGTAGGATGGAGAAAAGCAAGACGGGGTGGTTAGCATGGGGAGGTCAGGCAACATGCAGTGGCAATGTAGCATAGGTTTGTGAAAAACATAGCGGGGTGCTGCACATTGTAAGGGTTTCTAACAGGCCATTCAGTAGTAGGAGTGAGAAAAACATCACGGGGTGGTGTGAATTGGAAGGCCTGAATTAAAATAGGCATTGAGTGGCAATGTAGGATGGAGAAAATCACCACGGGATGGTCAGGATGGGCAGGTCAGGAAACATGCAGTGGCAATGTAGGATAGGTTTCTGAAAAACATCAAGAGGTGGTGCGCGTTGTAAGGGTTTCTAACAGGCCATTCACTAATAGCAGTGAGACCGTCATCACGGAGTGATGTGAATATGAAGGCCTGAATTAGGTTAGGCAGTGAAAGGCTATGTAGGATGGAGAAAAGCACCACGGGATGGTCAGCATGGGGAGGTCAGGAAACATGCGGTGGCAATGTAGGAGAGGTTTCTGAAAACCATCCCGGTGTGGTGCGCATTGTAAGGGTTTCTAACAGGCCATTCACTAGTAGGTCTGAGAAAAACATCATGGGGTGGTGTGAATCGGAGGGCCTGAATTTGATTAAACAGTGAGTGGCAGTGTAGGATCTAGCAAAGCAAGTCGGGGTGGTGAGCATGGTGAGGTCAGGAAACAGGAAGTGGCAATGTAGGATAGGTTTCTGAAAAACATCGCGTGGTGGTGCGCATTGTAAGGGTTTCTAACAGGCCATTCACTAGTAGGAGTGAGAAAAACATCATGGGGTGGCGTGAATCGGAGGGCCTGAATTACGATAGGCAGTGAGTCACAATGTAGGATACAGAAAATCACCATGGGTTGGTCAGCATGTGGAGGTTAGGAAACATGCGGTGGCAATTTAGCATAGGTTTCTGAAAAACATAGCGGGCTGGTGCGCATTGTAAAGGTTTCGAAGAGGCCATTCACTAATATGAGTGAGAAAAACATCACGGGGTGGTGTGAATCTATGGGCCTGTATTTGGATAGGCAGTGAGTGGCAATGTAGGATGGGGAAAAGCACCACGGGGTACACAGCATGTGGAGGTCAGGAAACATCCGTTGGCCATGTAGGATAGATTTCTGAAAAACATTTCAGGGTGGTGAGCATTGTAAGGGTTTTTAACAGGCGATTCACTAGTAGGAGTGAGAAAAACATCACGGGGTGGTGTGATTCGGAGGGCCTGAATTAGAATAGGCATTGAGTGGCAATGTAGGATGGAGAAAAGCAAGATGGGGTGGTTAGCATGGGGAGGTCAGGCAACATGCAGTGGCAATGTAGCATTGGTTTGTGAAAAACATAGTGGGGTGGTGCACATTGTAAGGTTTTCCAACAGGCCATTCACTAGTAGGAGGGAGAAAAACATCACGGGGTGCTGTGAATCGGAGGGCCTGAATTAGAATAGGCATTGAGTGGCAATGTAGGATGGAGAAAAGCACCATGGGATGGTCAGCATGGGGAGGTCAGGAAACATGAAGTGGCAATGTAGGATAGGATTCTGAAAAACATCTCTGGGTGGTGCGCAATGTAAGGGTTTCTAACAGGCCATTCAGTAGTAGGAGTGAGAAAAACATCACGGGGTGGTGTGAATCGGATGGCCTGAATTACAATAGGCAGTGAGTGACAATGTAGGTTACAGAAAATCACCACGGGTTGGTCAGCATGGGGAGGTTAGGAAACATGCGGTGGCAATGTTTCATAGGTTTGTGAAAAACATAGCGGGGAGGTGCGCAGTGCAAGGGTTTCCAACAGGCCATTCACTAGTAGGAGTGAGAAAAACAGAACGGGAAGGTGTGAATAGGAGGACCTGAATTAGCATAGGCAGTGAGTAGCAATGTAGGATGGAGAAAAGCACACAGGGTGGTCAGCATGGGGAGGTCAGAAAATATCCGGTGGCAATGTAGCATACGTTAGTGAAAAACTTAGGGGGTGGTCACATTGTAAGGGTTTCTAACAGGCCATTCACTAGTAGGAGTGTGAAAAGCATCACAGGAGGGTGTGAATTGGAGGGCCTGAATTCGGATAGGCAGTGAGTGGCAATGTAGGATGGAGAAAACAACAAGTGGGGGTCAGCACTGGGAGGTCAGGAAACATGCGGTGGCAATGTAGGATAGGTTTCTGAACAACATCGGGGGTGGTGCCATTGTAAGGGTTTCTAACAGGCCATTCACTAGTAGGAGTGAGAAAAACATCACGGGGTGGTGTGAATCGGTGGGCCTGAATTAGCATAGGCAGTGATTGGCAATGTAGGATGGGGAAAAGCACCACGGAGTGGTCAGAATGGGGAGGTCATTAAACATGTGGTGGCAATGTAGGATAGGTTTCTGAAAAACATCGCGGGGTGAGGCGCATTGTAAGAGTTTCTAACAGGCCATTCACTAGTAGGAGTGAGAAAAACATCATGGGGTGGTGTGAATCGGAGTGTCTGAATTAGGATAGGCAGTGAGTGGCAATGTAGGATGGAGAAAAGCACCACAGGCTATTCAGCATGGGGAGCTCAGCAAACATGCGGTGGCAATGTAGGATAGGTTTCTGAAAAACATCGCGAGGTGGTGCGCATTGTAAGGGTTTCTAACAGGCCTTTCACTAGTAGGAGTGAGAAAAATTTCACGGGGTGGTGGGAATCGGAGGGCCTCAATTATAATAGGCATTGAGTGGCAATGTAGGATGGAGAAAAGCACCATGGGATGGTCAGCATGTGCAGGTCAGGAAACATGCGGTGGCAATGTAGGATAGGTTTCTGAAAAACATCAAGAGTTGGTGCGCGTTGTAAGGGTTTCTAACAGGCCATTCACTAGTAGCAGTGAGACAGTCATCACGGAGTGAGGTGAATGTGAAGGCCTGAATTAGGTTAGGCAGTGAGTGGCAGTGTAGGTTCTAGCAAAGCAAGACGGGGCGGTGAGCATGGGGAGGTCAGGAAACATAGAGTGGCAATGTAGGATAGGTTTCTTAAAAACATCGCGTGGTGGTGCGCATTGTAAGAGTTTCTAACAGGCCATTCCCTAGTAGGAGTGAGAAAAACAGCACCAGATGGTGTGAATCGGAGGACATGAATTAGGATAGGCAGTGTGTGGCTATGTAGGATGGAGAAAATCACCACGGGGTAGTCAGAATCGGGAGGTGAGGAAACATGCCGTGGCATTGTAAGATAGGGTTCTGAAAAACATCAAGAGGTGGTGCGCATTGTAAGGGTTTGTAACAGGCCATTCACTAGTAGGAGTGAGAAAAACATCATGGGGTGGTGTGAATCGCAGGGCCTGAATTAGATTAGGCAGTGAGTGGCAATGTAGGAACTAGCAAAGCAAGACGGGGAGGTGAGCATGAGGAGATCGAGAAACGTTAAGTGGCAATTTAAGATAGGTTTCTGAAAAACATGGCTGGGTGATGCGCATTGTAACGGTTTCTAACAGGCCATTCACTAGTAGCAGTGAGACAATCATCACAGATTGATGTGAATATGAAGGCCTGAATTAGGATAGGCAGTGAGTGTCAAGGTAGGATGGAGAAAAGCTCCACGGGGTGGTCAGCATGGCGAGGTCAGGAAACATGCAGTGGCAATGTAGGATATCTTTCAGAAAAACATCTTGGGGTGGTGCGCATTGTAAGGGTTTCTACAGGCCATTCACTATTAGGAGTGAGAAAAACATCATGGGGTGGTGTGAATTGGAGGGCCTGAATTAGTTACGGCAGTGAGTGGCAATGTAGGATCTAGCAAAGCAAGACAGGGCGGTGAGCATGCGGTGGTCAGGAAACATGAAGTGGCAATGTTGGATAGGTTTCTGAAAAACATGGTGGGGTGGTGCACATTGTAAGGGTTTCTAAGAGGCCATTCACTAGTAGGAGTGAGAAAAACAAAATGGGGTGGTGTGAATCCGAGGGCCTGATATAGAATAGGAGTGAGTGGAAATGTAGGATGGAGAAAAGCACCACGGGGTGGTCAGCATGGTGAGTTCAGGAAACATGCGGTTGTAAAGTAGGATACGTTTCTGAAAAACATCGCGGGGTGGTGCGCATTGTAAGAGTTTTTAACAGGCGATTCACTAGTAAGAGTGAGAAAAACATCACGGGGTGGTGTGAATATGAGGGCCTGAATTAGAATAGGCATGGAGTGGCATTGTAGGATGGAGAAAAGCAAGACGGGGTGGTTAGCATGGGGAGGTCAGGCAACATGCAGTGGCAATGTAGCATAGGTTTGTGAAAAACATAGCGGGGTGGTGCACATTGTAATGGTTTCTAACAGGCCATTCAGTAGTAGGAGTGAGAAAAACATCACGGGGTGGTGTGAATTGGAAGGCCTGAATTAAAATAGGCATTGAGTGGCAATGTAGGATGGAGAAAATCACCACGGGATGGTCAGGATGGGCAGGTCAGGAAACATGCAGTGGCAATGTAGGATAGGTTTCTGAAAAACATCAAGAGGTGGTGCGCGTTGTAAGGGTTGCTAACAGGCCATTCACTAGTAGCAGTGAGACAGTCATCACGGAGTGATGTGAATATGAAGGCCTGAATTAGGTTAGGCAGTGAAAGGCTATGTAGGATGGAGAAAAGCACCACGGGATGGTCAGCATGGGGAGGTCAGGAAACATGCGGTGGCAATGTAGGATAGGTTTCAGGAAACCATCGCGGGGTGGTGCTCATTGTAATGGTTTATAACAGGCCATTCACTTGTAGCAGTGATAAAAACATCATGGGGCGGTGTGAATCAGAGGGCCTGAATTCGGATAGGCAGTGAGTGGCAATGTAGGATGGAGAAAAGCTCCAGGGGATGGTCAGCATGGGGAGGTCAGGAAACATGCAGTGGCAATGTAGAATAGGTTTCTGAAAACCATCCCGGTGTGGTGCGCATTGTAAGGGTTTCTAACAGGCCATTCACTAGTAGGTCTGAGAAAAACATCATGGGGTGGTGTGCATCAGAGGGCCTGAATTTGATTAAACAGTGAGTGGCAGTGTAGGATCTAGCAAAGCAAGTCGGGGCGGTGAGCATGGTGAGGTCAGGAAACAGGAAGTGGCAAGGTAGGATAGGTTTCTGAAAAACATCGCGTGGTGGTGCGCATTGTAAGGGTTTCTAACAGGCCATTCACTAGTAGGAGTGAGAAAAACATCATGGGGTGGCGTGAATCGGAGGGCCTGAATTACGATAGGCAGTGAGTCACAATGTAGGATACAGAAAATCACCACGGATTGGTCAGCATGTGGAGGTTAGGAAACATGCGGTGGCAATTTAGCATAGGTTTCTGAAAAACATAGCGGGCTGGTGCGCATTGTAAAGGTTTCGAAGAGGCCATTCACTAATAGGAGTGAGAAAAACATCACGGGGTGGTGTGAATCTATGGGCCTGTATTTGGATAGCAGTGAGTGGCAATGTAGGATGGGGAAAAGCACCACGGGTTGCTCAGCATGGGGAGGTCAGGAAACATCCGTTGGCCATGTAGGATAGATTTCTGAAAAACATTTCAGGGTGGTGAGCATTGTAAGGGTTTTTAACAGGCGATTCACTAGTAGGAGTGAGAAAAACATCACGGGGTGGTGTGATTCGGAGGGCCTGAATTAGAATAGGCATTGAGTGGCAATGTAGGATGGAGAAAAGCAAGATGGGGTGGTTAGCATGGGGAGGTCAGGCAACATGCAGTGGCAATGTAGCATTGGTTTGTGAAAAACATAGTGGGGTGGTGCACATTGTAAGGTTTTCCAACAGGCCATTCACTAGTAGGAGGGAGAAAAACATCACGGGATGGTGTGAATCGGAGGGCCTGAATTAGAATAGGCATTGAGTGGCAATGTAGGATGGAGAAAAGCACCATGGGATGGTCAGCATGGGGAGGTCAGGAAACATGAAGTGGCAATGTAGGATAGGATTCTGAAAAACATCTCTGGGTGGTGCGCAATGTAAGGGTTTCTAACAGGCCATTCAGTAGTAGGAGTGAGAAAAACATCACGGGGTGGTGTGAATCGGATGGCCTGAATTACAATAGGCAGTGAGTGACAATGTAGGTTACAGAAAATCACCACGGGTTGGTCAGCATGGGGAGGTTAGGAAACATGGGGTGGCAATGTTTCATAGGTTTGTGAAAAACATAGCGGGGTGGTCCGCAGTGCAAGGGTTTCCAACAGGCCATTCACTAGTAGGAGTGAGAAAAACAGAACGGGGAGGTGTGAATAGGAGGACCTGAATTAGCATAGGCAGTGAGTAGCAATGTAGGATGGAGAAAAGCACCACAGGGTGGTCAGCATGGGGAGGTCAGGAAATATCCGGTGGCAATGTAGCATACGTAAGTGAAAAACTTAGGGGGTGGTCACATTGTAAGGGTTTCTAACAGGCCATTCACTAGTAGGAGTGTGAAAAGCATCACAGGAGGGTGTGAATTGGAGGGACTGAATTCGGATAGGCAGTGAGTGGCAATGTAGGATGGAGAAAACAACAAGTGGGGGTCAGCACTGGGAGGTCAGGAAACATGCGGTGGCAATGTAGGATAGGTTTCTGAACAACATCGGGGGTGGTGCGCATTGTAAGGTTTGCTAACAGGCCATTCACTAGTAAGAGTGAGGAAAACATCACGGGGTGGTGTGAATCAGAGGTCCTGAATTAGCATAGGCAGTGATTGGCAATGTAGGATGGGGAAAAGCACCACGGAGTGGTCAGAATGGGGAGGTCATTAAACATGTGGTGGCAATGTAGGATAGGTTTCTGAAAAACATCGCGGGGTGAGGCGCATTGTAAGAGTTTCTAACAGGCCATTCACTAGTAGGAGTGAGAAAAACATCATGGGGTGGTGTGAATCGGAGTGTCTGAATTAGGATAGGCAGTGAGTGGCAAAATAGGATGGAGAAAAGCACCACAGGCTATTCAGCATGGGGAGCTCAGCAAACATGCGGTGGCAATGTAGGATAGGTTTCTGATAAACATCGCGAGGTGGTGCGCATTGTAAGGTTTTCTAACAGGCCTTTCACTAGTAGGAGTGTTAAAAACGTCACGGGGTGGTTTGCTTCGGAGGGCCTGAAATAGGATAGGCAGTGAGTGGCAATGAAGGATGGAGAAAAGCAACTCGGGTTGGTCAGCATGGGAAGGTCAGAAAACATGCAGTGGCAATGAAGGATAGGTTTCTGAAAAACATCTCGGGGTGGTGCGCATTGTAAGGGTTTCTAACAGGCCATTCACTGGTAGGAGTGAGAAAAACATCACGGGGTGGTGTGAATCGGTGGGCCTGAATTATCATAGGTAGTGATTGGCAATGTAGGATGGGGAAAAGCACCACGGCGTGGTCAGACTGGGGAGGTCAGGAAACATGCGGTGGCAATGTAGGATAGGTTTCTGAAAAGCATGGAGGGGTGGTGCGCATTGTAAGGGTTTCTAACAGGTCATTCACTAGTAGGAGTGAGAAAAGCATCACCGGGTGGTGTGAATCGCAGTGTCTGAATTAGGATAGGCAGTGAGTGGCAATGTAGGATTTATAAAAGCATCACAGGGTATTCAGCATGTGGTGGTCAGGAAACATGCGTTGGAATGTAGAATAAGTTTCTAAAAAACATCGCGTGGTGGTGCGCATTGTAAGGGTTTCTACCAGGCCATTCACTAGTAGGAGTGAGAAAAACATCATGAGGTGGTGTGAAATGGAGGGCCTGAATTAGATTAGGCAGTGAGTGGTAATGTATAATGGAGTAATGCAAGACGGCGTGGTGAGCATGGGGAGTTCAGGAAACATGCAGTGGCATTGTAGGATAGGTTTCTGAAAAACATCGGGCTGTGGTGCGCATTATAAAGGTTTCTAACAGGCCATTCACTATTAGGAGTGAGAACAATATCATGGGGTGGTGTGAATTGGAGGGCCTGAATTAGATATGGTAGTGGGTCGCAATGTAGGATCTAGCAAAGCAAGACGGGGCGGTGAGCATGGGGAGGTCAGGAAACATGAAGTGGCAATGTTGGATAGGTTTCTGAAAAACATGGTGGGGTGGTGCACATTGTAATAGATTCTAATACCCATTCACTAGTAGGAGAGAGAAAAACATCACGGGTGGTGTGAATCAGAGGGCCTGAATTAGAATAGGCATTGAGTGGCAATGTAGGATGGAGAAAATCAAGACAGGGTGGTTAGCATGGGGAGGTCAGGCAACATGCAGTGGCAATGTAGCATAGGTTTGTAAAAAACATAGCGTGGTGGTGCATAATGTAAGGGTTTCTAACAGGCCACTCACTAGTAGGAGTGAGAAAAACTTCACGGGGTGGTGTGAATCTGAGGGCCTCAATTACAATAGGCAATGAGTGGCAATGTAGGATGGAGAAAAGCACCATGGGATGGTCAGCATGTGCAGGTCAGGAAACACGCGGTGGCAATGTAGGATAGGTTTCTGAAAAACATCAAGAGTTGGTGCGCGTTGTAAGGGTTTCTAACAGGCCATTCACTAGTAGCAGTGAGACAGTCATCACGGAGTGAGGTGAATGTGAAGGCCTGAATTAGGTTAGGCAGTGAATGGCTATGTAGGATGGAGAAAAGCACCACGGGATGGTCAGCATGGGGTGGTCAGGAAACATACGGTGGCAATGTGGGATAGGTTTCAGTAAAACATCGCGGGGTGGTGCGCATTGCAAGGGTTTCTAACAGGCCATGCACTAGTAGGAGTGATAAAAACATCACGGGGTGGTGAGAATCAGAGGGCCTGAATTACGATAGGCAGTGAGTGGCAATGTAGGATGGAGAAAGGCACCACGGGACGGTCAGCATGGGGAGATCAGGAAACATGAAGTTGAAATGTAGGATAGGTTTCTGAAAACCATCGCGGTGTGATGCGCATTGTAAGGGTTTCTAACAGGCCATTCACTAGTAGGAGTGAGAAAAACATCATGGGGTGGTGTGAATCGGATGGCCTGAATTTGATTAGGCAGTGAGTGGCAGTGTAGGTTCTAGCAAAGCAAGACGGGGCGGTGAGCATGGGGAGGTCAGGAAACATAGAGTGGCAATGTAGGATAGGTTTCTTCAAAACATCGCGTGGTGGTGCGCATTGTAAGAGTTTCTAACAGGCCATTCTCTAGTAGGAGTGAGAAAAACATCACCGGATGGTGTGAATCCGAGGACATGAATTAGGATAGGCAGTGTGTGGCAATGTAGGTTGGAGAAAATCACCACGGGGTAGTCAGAATCGGGAGGTGAGGAAACATGCCGTGGCATTGTAAGATAGGATTCTGAAAAACATCTCTGTGTGGGGCTCATTGTAAGGGTTTCTAACAGGCCATTCACTAGTAGGAGTGAGAAAAACATCACGGGGTGGTGTGAATTGGAGGGCCTGAATTACAATAGGCAGTGAGTGACAATGTAGGATACAGAAAATCACCACGGGTTGGTCAGCATGGGGAGGTTAGGAAACATGTGGTGGCAATGTTTCATAGGTTTCTTAAAAACATAGCAGGCTGGTGCGCATTGTAAAGGTTTCTAACAGCCCATTCACTAGTAGGAGTGAGAAAAACATCACGGGGTGGTGTGAATCGGAGGGCCAGAATCAGGATAGGCAGTGAGTGGCAATGGAGGATGGAGAAAAGCACCACGGGGTGGTCAGCATGGGGAGGTCAGGAAAAATGCGCTGGCAGTGTAGGATAGTTTTCTGAAAAACATCGCGGGGTGGGGCGCATTGTAAGGTTTCTAACAGGCCATTCACTATTAGGAGTGAGAAAAACATCATGGGGTGGTGTGAATTGGAGTGCATGAATTAGATATGGCAGTGAGTGGCAATGTAGGATCTAGCAAAGCAAGACGGGGCGGTGAGCATGGGGAGGTCAGGAAACATGAAGTGGCAATGTAGGATAGGTTTCTGAAAAACATGGTGGGGTGGTGCACATTGTAAGGCTTTCTAACAGGCCATTCACTAGTAGGAGTGTGAAAAACAGAATGGGGTGGTGTGAATCGGAGGACCTGTATTACGATTGGCAGTGAGTGGCATTTTACGATGGAGAAAAGCACCACGGGCTGGTCAGCATGGTGAGTTCAGGAAACATCCGTTGGCAAGGTAAGATAGGTTTCTGAAAAACATCTCAGGGTGGGGTTCATTGTAAGGGTTTCTAAGAGGCCATTCACTAATAGGAGTGAGAAAAAGATCACGGGGTGGTGTGAATCGGAGGGCCTGATATAGCAAAGGAGTGAATGTCAATGTAGGATGGAGAAAAGCACCACGGGGTGGTCAGCATGGGGAGTTCAGGAAACATGCGGTGGTAAAGTAGGATATGTTTCTGAAAAACATCGCGGGGTGGTGCGCATTGTAAAGGTTTCTAACAGGTGAATCACTAGTAGGAGTGAGAAAAACATCACATGGTGGTGTGAATTAGAGGGCCTGAAATAGAATAGGCATTGAGTGGCAATGTATGATGGAGAAAAGCGAGACAGCAGGTTAGCATGGGGAGGTCAGGAAACATGCAGTTTCAATGTAGGATAGGTTTCTGAAAAACATTGCGGGGTGGGGGGCATTGTAAGTGTTTGTAACAGGCCATTCACTAGTAGGAGTGAGAAAAACATCACGGGTTGTGTGAATCAGAGGGCCTGAATTAGAATAGGCATTGAGTTTCAATGTAGGATGGAGAAAAGCACCACGGGTTATTCAGAATGAAAAGGTTAGGAAACACGCGCTGGCAATATAGGATAGGTTTCTGATAAACATCAAGAGGTGTTTCGCATTTTAAGGGTTTCTAACAGGCCATTCACTAGTAGGAGTGAGAAAAACAACATGGGGTGGTGTGAATCGCAGGGCCTCAATTAGATTAGGCAGTGAGTGGCAATGTAGGATTGAGCAAATCAAGACGGGCAGTGAGCATTGGGAGGTTAGGATACATGAAGTGGCAATGTAGGATAGGTTTCTGGAAAACGTGGCGGGGTGGTGCACATTGTAAGGGTTTCTAACAGTACATTCACTAGTAGGAGTGAGAAAAACATCATGGGAAGGTGTGAATCGGAAGGGCTGAATTTGATTAGGCAGTGAGTGGCAGTGTAGGATCTAGCAAAGCAAGACGGGGCGATGAGCATGTGGAGGTCAGGAAACATGAAGTGTCAATGTAGGATAGGTTTCTGAAAAACATCTCTGGGTCATGCGCATTGTAAGGGTTTCTGACAGGCCATTCTCTATTAGGAGTGAGAAAAACGTCACGGGGTGGTGTGAATCGGAGGGCCTGAATTAGAATAGGCATTGGGTGGCAATGTAGGATGGAGAAAAGCACCACGGGTTATTCAGCATGAGGAGGTTTGGAAACATGTGGTGGCAATGTATGATAGGTTTCTGAAAAACATCAAGAGGTGGTGCGCATTGTAAGGGTTTCTAACAGGCCATTCACTAGTAGGAGTGAGAAAAACATCATGGTCTGGTGTGAATCGCAGGGCCTGAATTAGATTAGGCAGTGAGTGGCAATGTAGGATCTAGCAAAGCAAGACCGGGTGGTGAGCATGAGGAGATCGAGAAACGTTAAGTGGCAATTTAAGATAGGTTTCTGAAAAACATGGCTGGGTGATGTGCATTGTAACGGTTTCTAACAGGCCATTCACTAGTAGCAGTGAGACAATCATCACAGATTGATGTGAATATGAAGGCCTGAATTAGGATAGGCAGTGAGTGTCAAGGTAGGATGGAGAAAAGCTCCACGGGGTGGTCAGCATGGTGAGGTCAGGAAACAGTAAGTGGCAAGGTAGGATAGGTTTCTGAAAAACATCGCGTGGTGGTGCGCATTGTAAGGGTTTCTAACAGGCCATTCACTATTAGGAGTGAGAAAAACATCATGGGGTGGCGTGAATCGGAGGGCCTGAATTACGATAGGCAGTGAGTCACAATGTAGGATACAGAAAATCACCACGGGTTGGTCAGCATGTGGAGGTTAGGAAACATGCGGTGGCAATTTAGCATAGGTTTCTGAAAAACATAGCGGGCTGGTGCGCATTGTAAAGGTTTCGAAGAGGCCATTCACTAATAGGAGTGAGAAAAACATCACGGGGTGGTGTGAATCTATGGGCCTGTATTTGGATAGCAGTGAGTGGCAATGTAGGATGGGGAAAAGCACCACGGGGTGCTCAGCATGGGGAGGTCAGGAAACATCCGTTGGCCATGTAGGATAGATTTCTGAAAAACATTTCAGGGTGGTGAGCATTGTAAGGGTTTTTAACAGGCGATTCACTAGTAGGAGTGAGAAAAACATCACGGGGTGGTGTGATTCGGAGGGCCTGAATTAGAATAGGCATTGAGTGGCAATGTAGGATGGAGAAAAGCAAGATGGGGTGGTTAGCATGGGGAGGTCAGGCAACATGCAGTGGCAATGTAGCATTGGTTTGTGAAAAACATAGTGGGGTGGTGCACATTGTAAGGTTTTCCAACAGGCCATTCACTAGTAGGAGGGAGAAAAACATCACGGGGTGGTGTGAATCGGAGGGCCTGAATTAGAATAGGCATTGAGTGGCAATGTAGGATGGAGAAAAGCACAATGGGATGGTCAGCATGGGGAGGTCAGGAAACATGAAGTGGCAATGTAGGATAGGATTCTGAAAAACATCTCTGGGTGGTGTGCAATGTAAGGGTTTCTAACAGGCCATTCACTAGTAGGAGTGAGAAAAACATCACGGGGTGGTGTGAATCGGATGGCCTGAATTACAATAGGCAGTGAGTGACAATGTAGGTTACAGAAAATCACCACGGGTTGGTCAGCATGGGGAGGTTAGAAAACATGCGCTGGCAATGTTTCATAGGTTTGTGAAAAACATAGCGGGGTGGTGCGCAGTGCAAGGGTTTCCTACAGGCCATTCACTAGTAGGAGTGAGAAAAACAGAACGGGGAGGTCTGAATAGGAGGACCTGAATTAGCATAGGCAGTGAGTAGCAATGTAGGATGGAGAAAAGCACCACATGGTGGTCAGCATGGGGAGGTCAGGAAATATCCGGTGGCAATGTAGCATACGTAAGTGAAAAACTTAGGGGGTGGTCACATTGTAAGGGTTTCTAACAGGCCATTCACTAGTAGGAGTGAGAAAAACATCACGGAGTGATGTGAATCGGAAGGCCTGAATTAGGATAGGCATTGAGTGGCAATGTAGGAAGGAGAAGCACAGCTGGGTGGTCAGCATGGGGAGGTCAGGAAACATGCGGTGGCAATGTAGCATACGTTAGTGAAAAACTTAGGGGGTGGTCACATTTTAAGGGTTTCTAACAGGCCATTCACTAGTAGGAGTGAGAAAAACATCATGGGGTGGTGTGAATAGGAGGGCCTGAATTAGATTAGGCAGGGTGTGGTAATGTAGGATGGAGAAAAGCAAGAAGCCATGGTGAGCATAGGGAGGTCATAAAACATGCAGTGACAATGTAGGATACGTTTCTGAAAAACATCGCGGGGTGGTGTTCATTGTAAGGGTTTCTTACAGGCCATTCACAAGTAGGAGTGAGAAAAATATCACAGTGCGTGTGAATCGGAGGGCCTAAGTTAGAATAGCCAGTGAGTGGCAATGTAGGAGGTAGAAAAGCACCAAGGGTGGTCAGCATTGGGAGGTCAGGAAATATGCGGTGGCAAAGTAGGATAGGTTTCTGAAAAACATCGCGGTGTGGTGCACATTGTATGGTTTTTCAACAGGCCATTCACTAGTAGGAGTGAGAAAAACATCACGGGGTGGTGTGAATCAGAGGGCCTGAATTAGCATAGGCAGTGAGTGGCAATGTAGGATGGAGAAAAGCATCACCCCGTATTTAGCTAGGCGAGATCAGGAAACATGCGGGGCCAATGTAGGACAGGTTTCTGAAAAACATCGCGGGGTGGTGCGCATTGTAAGGGATTCTAACAGTCCATTCACTAGTAGGAGTGAGAAAAACAAAATGGGGTGGTGTGAAAAGAATGACCTGAATTAGGATAGGCAGTGTGTGGCAATATAGAATGGAGAAAATCACAACGGGGTAGTCAGCATGGGGAGGTCAGGAAACATGCGGTGGCAATGTAGGATACGTTTCTGAAATACATCGCGGGGTGGCGCGCACTGTAAAGGTTTGTTACAGGCCATTCAATAGTAGGAGTGAGATAAACATCATGGGGTGGTGTGAAAAGGAGGGCCTGAATTAGATTAGGCAGTGTGTGGTAATGTAGGATGGAGAAAAGCAAGAAGCCATGGTGAGCATGGGGAGGTCAGGAAACATGCAGTGACAATGTAGGATAGAGTTCTGAAAAACATCGAGGGGTGGTGTGCATTGTAAGGGTTTCTAACAGGCCATTCACAAGTAGGAGTGAGAAAAACATCACAGGGGTTTTGAATCAGAGGGCCTGAATTAGCATAGGCAGTGAGCGGCAATGTAGGATGGAGAAAGGCATCACCCCGTAGTTAGCAAGGCGAGGAAAGGAAACATGAGGTGCCAATGTAGGATAGGTATCTGAAAAACATTGCGGGGTGGTACACACTGTAAGGGGTTCTAAAAGGCCATTCAATAGTAGGAGTGAGAAAAACATCATGGGGTGGTGTGAATCGGAGGGCCTCAATTTGATTAGGCAGTGAGTGGCAGTGTAGGATCTAGCAAAGCAAGACGGGGCGGTGAGCATGTGGAGGTCAGGAAACTTGCAGTGGCAATGTTGGATAGGTTTCTGAAAAACATCTCTGGGTGGTGCACATTGTAAGTGTTTCTAACAGGCCATTCACTAGTAGGAGTGAGAAAAACATATCGGGGTGGTGTGAATTGGGGGTCTGTATTAGGATAGGGAGTGAGTGTCAATGTAGGATGGAGAAAAGTACTACGGGGTGGTCAGCATGGGGTGGTCAGGAAACATGCAGTGGCATTGTATGATAGGTTTCTGAAAAACATTGAGGGGTGTTGCGCATTGTAAGGGTTTTTAACAGGCGATTCACTAGTAGCAGTGAGACAGTCATCACGGAGCCAGGTGAATATGAAGGCCTGAATTAGGCTAGGCAGTGAATGGCTATGTAGGATTGAGAAAAGCACCACGGGATGGTCAGCATGGGGAGGTCAGGAAACATGCGGTGGCAATGTAGGATAGGTTTCAGGAAAACATCGCGGGGTGGTGCTCATTGTAATGGCTTATAGCAGGCCATTCACTTGTAGCAGTGATAAAAACATCACGGGGCGGTGTGAATCAGAGAGCCTGAATTCGGACAGGCAGTGAGTGCCAATGTAGGATGGAGAAAAGCACCACGGGATGGTCAGCATGGGGAGGTCAGGAAACATGCAGTGGCAATGTAGGATAGGTTTCTGAAAACCATCCCGGTGTGGTGCGCATTGTAAGGGTTTTTAACAGGCCTTTCACTAGTAGGACTGAGAAAAACATCATGGGGTGGTGTGAATCGGAGGGCCTGAATTTGATTAGGCAGTGAGTGGCAGTGTAGGATCTATCAAAGCAAGACACGGCGGTGAGCATGGGGAGGTCAGGAAACACGAAGTGGCAAGTTAGGATAGGTTTCTGAAAAACATTGCGTGGTGGTGCGCATTGTAAGGGTTTCTAACAGGCCATTCACTAGTAGGAGTGAGAAAAACATCATGGGGTTGCATGAATCGGAGGGCCTGAATTACGATAGGCAGTGAGTCACAATGTAGGATACAGAAAATCACCACGGGTTGGTCAGCGTGTGAGGTTAGGAAACATGTGTTGGCAATGTAGCATAGGTTTCTGAAAAACATAGCGGGCTAGTGCGCATTGTAGAGGTTTCGAAGAGGCCATTTACTAATAGGAGTGAGAAAAACATCACGGGGTGGTGTGAATCTGGGGGCCTGTATTTGGATAGGCAGTGAGTGGCAATGTAGGATGGGGAAAAGCACCACGGGGTGCTCAGCATGGGGAGTTCAGGAAACATCCGTTGGCCATGTAGGATAGATTTCTGAAAAACATTTCAGGGTGGTGAGCATTGTAAGGGTTTTTAACAGGCAATTCACTAGTAGGAGTGTGAAAAACATCACGGGGTGGTGTGATTTGGAGGGCCTGAATTAGAATAGGCATTGAGTGTTAATGTAGGATGGAGAAAAGCAAGACGGGGTGGTTAGCATGGGGAGGTCAGGCAACATGCAGTGGCAATGTAGCATTGGTTTGTGAAAAACATAGCGGGTTGGTGCACATCGTAAGGTTTTCCAACAGGCCATTCACTAGTAGGAGGGAGAAAAACATTACGGGGTGGTGTGAATCGGAGGGCCTGAATTAGAATAGGCATTGAGTGGCAATGTAGGATGGAGAAAAGCACCATGGGATGGTCAGCATGGGGAGGTCAGGAAACATGAAGTGGCAATGTAGGATAGGATTCTGAAAAACATCTCTGGGTGGTGCTCATTGTAAGGGTTTCTAACAGGCCATTCACTAGTAGGAGTGAGAAAAACATCACGGGGTGGTGTGAAACGGATTGCCTGAGTTACAATAGGCAGTGAGTGACAATGTAGGATACAGAAAATCACCACGGGTTCGTGAGCATGGGGAGGTTAGGAAACATGCGGTGGCAATGTTTCATAGGTTTCTGAAAAACATAGCGGGCTGGTGCGCATTGTAAGGGTTTCTAACAGGCGATTCACTAGTAGGAGTGAGAAAAACATCACATGGTGGTGTGAATCGGAGTACCTGAATTAGAATAGGCATTTAGTGGCAATGTATGATGGAGAAAAGCGAGATGGGGTGGTTAGCATGAGGAGGTAAGGAAAAATGCAGTTTCAATGTAGGATTGGTTTCTGAAAAACATTTCAGTGTGGTGTGCATTGTAAGTGTTTGTAACAGGCCATTCACTAGTAGGAGTTAGAAAAACATCACGGGTTGTGTGAATCAGAGGTCCTGAATTAGAATAGGCATTGAGTGCCAATGTAGGATGGAGAAAAGCACCACGGGTTATTCAGAATGAAGAGGTCAGGAAACATGCGGTGGCAATGTGGGATAGGTTTCTGATAAACATCAAGAGGTGTTGCGCATTGTAAGTGTTTCTAACAGGCCATTCACTAGTAGGAGTGAGAAAAACATCATGGGGTTGTGTGAATCGCAAGGCCTCAATTAGATTAGGCAGTGATTGGCAATGTAGCATCGAGCAAATCAAGACGTGGCAGTGAGCATGGGGAGGTCAGGATACATGAAGTGGCAATGTAGGATAGGTTTCTGGAAAACATGGCGGGGTGGTGCGCATTGCAAGCTTTTCCAACAGGCCATTCACTAGTAGGAGTGAGAAAAACAGAACGGGGTGGTGTGAATCGGAGGACCTGAATTAGCATAGGCAGTGAGTAGCAATGTAGGATGAAGAAAAGCACCACAGGGTGGTCAGCATGGGGAGGTCAGGAAATATCCGGTGGCCATGTACGATAGGATTCTGAAAAACATCTCTGGGTTGTGCGCATTGTAAGGGTGTGTGAAAAACATCATGGGGTGGTGTGAATCGGAAGGCCTAAATTTTATTAGGCAGTGAGTGGCAGTGTAGGATCTAGCAAAGCAAGACGGGGCGGTGAGGATGTGGAGGTCAGGAAACATGAAGTGTCAATGTAGGATAGGTTTCTGAAAAACATCTCTGGGTCGTGCGCATTGTAAGGGTTTCTGACAGGCCATTCACTATTAGGAGTGAGAAAAACATCACGGGGTGGTGTGAATAGGAGGGCCTGAATTAGAGTGGCAATGTAGGATGGAGAAAAGCACCACGAGTTATTCAGCATGAGGAGGTTTAGAAACATGCGGTGGCAATGTAGGATAGGTTTCTGAAAAACATCAAGAGGTGGTGCGCCTTGTAAGGGTTTCTAACAGGCCATTCACTAGTACGAGTGGGAAAAACATCATGGGGTGCTGTGAATTGGAGTGCCTGAATTGGATTAGGCAGTCAGTGGTAATGTAGGATCTAGCAAAGCAAGACAGGGTGGTGAGCATGAGGAGATCAGGAAACGTTAAGTGGCAATTTAAGATAGGTTTCTGAAAAACATGGCGGGGTGGCGTGCATTGTAACGGTTTCTAACAGGCCATTCACTAGTAGCAGTGAGACAATCATCACGGAGTGATGTGAATATGAAGGCCTGAATTAGGATAGGCAGTGAGTGGCAATGTAGGATGGAGAAAAGCACCACGGGATGGTCAGCATCGGGAGGTCAGGAAACATGCATTGGCAATGTAGGATAGGTTTCTGAAAACCATCGCGGTGTGTTGAGCATTGTAAGATTTTCCAACAGTCCATTCACTAGTAGGAGTGAGAAAAACATCATGGGGTGGTTTGAATCGGTGGGCCTTAATTAGGATAGGCAGTGAGTGGCAATGTAGGATGGAGAAGCACAATGGGGTGGTCAACATCGGGAGGTCAGGAAACATGCGGTGGAAATGTAGCATACGTTTTCGAAAAACATAGCGGGGTGGTCACATTGTAAGGGTTTCTAACAGGCCATTCACTAGTAGGAGTGAGAAAAACATCATGGGGTGGTGTGAATTGGAGGGCCTGAATTAGATTAGGCAGTGAGTGGCAATGTAGGATCTAGCAAAGCAAAAACCGGCATGAGCATGGGGAGATCATGAAACATGAAGTGGCAATGTAGGATAGGTTTCTGAAAACCATGGCGGAGTGGTGCGCATTGTAAGGGTTTCCACCAGGCCATTCACTAATAATAGTGAGAAAAACAGAACGGGATGGTGTGAAGCGGAGGACCTGAATTAGGATAGTCAGTGAGTAGCAATGTAGGATGGGGAAAAGCACCACGGGGTGGTCAGCATGGGGAAGGTGGAAACATGCGGTGGCCATGTAGGATAGGTTTCTGAAAAACATCGTGGGTTGTTGCACATTTTAAGGGTTTCTAACAGGCCATTCACTAGTAGGAGTGAGAAAAACACCACGGGGTGGTGTGAATCAGAGGGCCTGAATTAGAATAGGCAAGCAGTTGCAATATAGGATGGAGAAAAGCACAACGGGGTGGTCAGCATGGTGATTTCAGGAAACATGTGGTGGTAAAGTAGGATAAGTTTCTGAAAAACATCGCGGGGTGGTGCGCATTGTACGGGTTTCTAACAGGCGATTCACTAGTTGGAGTGAGAAAAACATCACGGGGTGGTGTGAATCAGAGGGCCTGAATTAGAATAGGCAAGGAGTTGCAATATAGGATGGAGAAAAGCAAGACGGGGTGGTCAGCATTGGGAGGACAGGAAATATGCAGTGGAAATGTATGATAGATTTCAGAAAAGCATCGCGGGGTGGTGTGCATTGTAAGGGTTTCTAACAGGCCATTCACCAGTAGCAGTAAGAAAAACATCACGGTGTGGTGTGAATCGGAGGGCCTGAATTAGGATAGGCAGTCAGTAGCAATGTAGGTTGGAGAAAAGCAAGACGGGGTGGTTAGCATGGGGAGGTCAGGAAACCTGCAGTTTCAATGTAGGAATGGTTTCTGAAAAAGATTGCGGTGTGGTGTGCATTATAAGGGTTTCTAACAGGCCATTCACTAGTAGGAGTGAGAAAAACATCACGGGGTGGTGTGAATCAGAGGGCCTGAATTACAATAGGCAGTGAGTGACAATGTAGGATACAGAAAATCACCATGGGTTGGTCAGTATGGCGAGGTTAGGAAACATGCGGTGGCAATGTTTCATAGGTTTCTGAAAAGCATAGTGGACTGGTGCGCATTGCAAAGTTTTCTAACAGGCCATTCACTAGTAGGAGTGAGAAAAACATCACCGGGTGGTGTGAATCGGGGGGCCTGTATTAGGCTAGGCAGTGAGTGGCAAAGTAGAATGGAGAAAAGTACCACGTGGTGGTCAGCATGGGGAGGTCAGGAAACATGCAGTGGCATTGTAGGATAGGTTTCTGAAAAACATCGGGCTGTGGTGCGCATTATAATGGTTTCTAACAGGCCATTCACTATTAGGAGTGAGAACAATATCATGGGGTGGTGTGAATAGGAGGGCCTGAATTAGATATGGTAGTGGGTGGCAATGTAGGATCTAGCAAAGCAAGACGGGGCGGTGAGCATGGGGAGGTCAGGAAACATGAAGTGGCAATGTTGGATAGGTTTCTGAAAAACATGGTCGGGTGGTGCACATTGTAATAGTTTCTAACACCCATTCACTGGTAGGAGTGAGAAAAACATCACGGGTGGTGTGAATCGGAGGGCCTGAATTAGTATAGGCATTGAGTGGCAATGTAGGATGGAGAAAATCAAGACGGGGTTGTTAGCATGGGGAGGTCAGGCAACATGCAGTGGCAATGTAGCATAGGTTTGTGAAAAACATAGCGGGGTGGTGCATATTGTAAGGGTTTCTAACAGGCCATTCACTAGTAGGTGTGAGAAAAACTTCACGGGTTGGTGTGAATCGGAGGGACTGAATTACCATAGGCATTGAGTGGCAATGTAGGATGGAGAAAAGCACCATGGGATGGTCAGCATGTGCAGGTCAGGAAACACGTGGTGGCAATGTAGGATAGGTTTCTTAAAAACATCAAGAGTTGGTGCGCGTTGTAAGGGTTTCTAACAGGCCATTCACTAGTAGCAGTGAGACAGTCATCACGGAGTGAGGTGAATGTGAAGGCCTGAATTAGGTTAGGCATTGAATGGCTATGTAGGATGGAGAATAACACCACGGGATGGTCAGCATGGGGAGGTCAGGAAACATACGGTGGCAATGTCGGATAGGTTTCAGGAAAACATCGCGGGGTGGTGCGCATTGTAAGGGTTTCTAACAGGCCATGCACTAGTAGGAGTGATAAAATCATCACGGGGTGGTGTGAATCAGAGGGCCAGAATTACCATAGGCAGTGAGTGGCAATGTAGGATGGAGAAATGCACCACGGGACGGTCAGCATGGGGAGATCAGGAAACATGAAGTGGAAATGTAGGATAGGTTTCTGAAAACCATCGCGGTGTGGTGCGCAGTGTAAGGGTTTCTAACAGGCCATTCACTAGTAGGAGTGAGAAAACATCATGGGGTGGTGTGAATCGGAGGGCCTGAATTTGATTAGGCAGTGAGTGGCAGTGTAGGATCTAGCAAAGCAAGACGGGGCGGTGAGCATGGGGAGGTCAGGAAACATGAAGTGGCAATGTAGGATAGGTTTCTTCAAAACATCGCGTGGTGGTGCGCATTGTAGGAGTTTCTAACAGGCCATTCACTAGTAGGAGTGAGAAAAACATCACGGGATGGTGTGAATCGGAGGACATGAATTAGGATAGGCAGTGTGTGGCAATGTAGGATGGAGAAAATCACCACGGGGTAGTCAGAATCGGGAGGTCAGGTAACATGCCGTGGCATTGTAAGATAGGATTCTGAAAAACATCTCTGGGTGGGGCTCATTGTAAGGGTTTCTAACACGCCATTCACTAGTAGGAGTGAGAAAAACATCACGGTGTGGTGTGAATTGGAGGGCCTGAATTACAATAGGCAGTGAGTGACAATGTAAGATACAGAAAATCACCATGGCTTGGTCAGCATGGGGAGGTTAGGAAACATGTGGTGGCAATGTTTCATAGGTTTCTGAAAAACATAGCAGGCTGGTGCGCATTGTAAAGTTTTCTAACAGGCCATTCACTAGTAGGAGTGAGAAAAACATCACGGGGTGGTGTGAATCGGAGGGCCAGAATCAGGATAGGCAGTGAGTGGCAATGGAGGATGGAGAAAAGCACCACGGGGTGGTCAGCATGGGGAGGTCAGGAAACATGCGGTGGCAGTGTAGGATAGTTTTCTGAAAAACATCGCGGGGTGGTGCACATCGTAAGGTTTCTAACAGGCCATTCACTATTAGGAGTGAGAAAAACATCATGGGGTGGTGTGAATTGGAGTGCATGAATTAGATATGGCAGTGAGAAGTAATGTAGGATCTAGGAAAGCAAGAGGGGGCGCTGAGCATAGGGAGGTCAGGAAACATGAAGTGGCAATGTAGGATAGGTTTCTGAAAAACATGGTGGGGTTGTGCACATTGTACGGGTTTCTAACAGGCCATTCACTAGTAGGAGTGTGAAAAACAGAATGGGGTGGTGTGAATCGGAGGACCTGTATTACGATTGGCAGTGAGTGGCATTTTTCGATGGAGTAAGGGTTTCTAAGAGGCCATTCACTAGTAGGAGTGTGAAAAACATCATGGGGTGGTGTGAATCGGAGGGCCTAAATTTAATTAGGCAGTGAGTTGCATTGTAGGATCTAGCAAGGCAAGACAGGGCGGTGAGCATGTGGAGTCAGGAAACATGAAGTGGCAATGTAGGATAGGTTTCTGAGAAATATGGTGGGGTGGTGCGCATTGTAAGGGTGTCTAAAAGGCAATTCACTAGTAGGAGTTAGAAAAACATAATGGGGTGGTGTGAATCGGAAGGCCTGATATAGGATAGGAGAGAGTGGCAATGTAGGATGGAGAAAAACACCACGGGATTGTCAGCATGGGGAGGTCAGGAGACATGCGGTGGCAATGTAGGATAGGTTTTTGAAAACCATCGCGGTGTATTGAGCATTGTAAGGGTTTCCAACAGTCTATTCACTAGTAGGAGTGAGAAAAACATCATGGGGTGGTGTGAATCGGAGGGACTTAATTAGGATAGGCAGTGAGTGGCAATGTAGGACGGAGAAGCACAACGGGGTGGTCAGCATGGTGAGTTCAGGAAATATGTGGTGGTAAAGTAGGATAGGTTTCTGAAAAACATCGGGGGGTGGTGCGCATTGTAAGGGTTTCTAACAGGCCATTCACTAGTAGGAGTGAGAAAAACATCTCCGGTGGAGGGAATCGGAGGGCCTGAATTAGAATAGTCATTGAGTGGCAAGGTTGGATGAAGAAAAGCACCACGGGTTACTCAGCATGAGGAAGTTAGGAAAGATCCAATGGCAATGTAGGATAGGTTTCTGAAAAACATCAAGAGGTGGTGCGCATTGTAAGGGTTTCTAACAGGCGAATCACTAGTAGGCGTGAGAAAAACATCACATCACATGGTGGTGTGAATCAGAGGGCCTGAATTAGAATAGGCATTGAGTGGCAATGTATGATGGAGAAATGTGAGACGGCCGGTTAGCATGGGGAGTTCAGGAAACATGCAGTTTCAATGTAGGATAGGTTTCTGAAAAACATTGCGGGGTGGTGGGCATTGTAAGTGTTTGTAACAGGCCATTCACTAGTAGGAGTGAGAAAAACATCACGGGGTGGTGTGAATCCGTACCTGAATTAGGATAGGCAGTGAGTAGCAATGTAGGATGGAGAAAAGCACCACGGGATGGTCAGCATGGGGAGGTCAGGAAGCATCCGGTTGCCAGGTAGGATAGGTTTCTGAAAAACATCTCAAGGTGTTGCGCATTGTAAGGGTTTCTAAGAGGCCATTCACTAGTAGGAGTGAGAAAAACATCACGGGGTGGTGTGACTCGGACTGCCTGATTTAGGATAGGAGTGAGTGGCAAAGCAGGATTTAGAAAAGCACCACGGGGTGGTCAGCATGGTGAGTTCAGGAAACATGCGGTGGTAAAGTAGGATACGTTTCTGAAAAACATCGCGGGGTGGTGCGCATTGTAGCGTTTGTAACAGGCGATTCACTAGTAGGAGTGAGAAAAACATCACGTGGTGGTGTGAATCGGAGGGCCTGAATTAGAATAGGCATTGAGTGGCAATGTAAGATGGAGAAAAGCAAGACAGAGTGGTTAGCATGGGGAGGTCAGGAAACATGCAGTTTAAATGTAGGATAGGTTTCTGAAATACATTGCGGGGTGGTGTGCATTGTAAGTGTTTCTAAGAGGCCATTCACTAGAAAGAGTGAGAAAAACATCACGGGGTGGTGTGAATCGGAGGGCCTGAATTTGATTAGGCAGTGAGTGGCAGTGTAGGATCTATCAAAGCAAGACGCGGCGGTGAGCATGGGGAGGTCAGGAAACACGAAGTGGCAAGTTAGGATAGGTTTCTGAAAAACATTGCGTGGTGGTGCGCATTGTAAGGGTTTCTAACAGGCCATTCACTAGTAGGAGTGAGAAAAACATCATGGGGTTGCATGAATCGGAGGGCCTGAATTACGATAGGCAGTGAGTCACAATGTAGGATACAGAAAATCACCACGGGTTGGTCAGCGTGTGAGGTTAGGAAACATGTGTTGGCAATGTAGCATAGGTTTCTGAAAAACATAGCGGGCTAGTGCGCATTGTAGAGGTTTCGAAGAGGCCATTTACTCATAGGAGTGAGAAAAACATCACGGGGTGGTGTGAATCTGGGGGCCTGTATTTGGATAGGCAGTGAGTGGCAATGTAGGATGGGGAAAAGCACCACGGGGTGCTCAGCATGGGGAGTTCAGGAAACATCCGTTGGCCATGTAGGATAGATTTCTGAAAAACATTTCAGGGTGGTGAGCATTGTAAGGGTTTTTAACAGGCGATTCACTAGTAGGAGTGTGAAAAACATCACGGGGTGGTGTGATTTGGAGGGCCTGAATTAGAATAGGCATTGAGTGTTAATGTAGGATGGAGAAAAGCAAGACGGGGTGGTTAGCATGGGGAGGTCAGGCAACATGCAGTGGCAATGTAGCATTGGTTTGTGAAAAACATAGCGGGTTGGTGCACATTGTAAGGTTTTCCAACAGGCCATTCACTAGTAGGAGGGAGAAAAACATTACGGGGTGGTGTGAATCGGAGGGCCTGAATTAGAATAGACATTGAGTGGCAATGTAGGATGGAGAAAAGCACCATGGGATGGTCAGCATGGGGAGGTCAGGAAACATGAAGTGGCAATGTAGGATAGGATTCTGAAAAACATCTCTGGGTGGTGCTCATTGTAAGGGTTTCTAACAGGCCATTCACTAGTAGGAGTGAGAAAAACATCACGGGGTGGTGTGAAACGGATTGCCTGAGTTACAATAGGCAGTGAGTGACAATGTAGGATACAGAAAATCACCACGGGTTCGTGAGCATGGGGAGGTTAGGAAACATGCGGTGGCAATGTTTCATAGGTTTCTGAAAAACATAGCGGGCTGGTGCGCATTGTAAGGGTTTCTAACAGGCGATTCACTAGTAGGAGTGAGAAAAACATCACATGGTGGTGTGAATCGGAGTACCTGAATTAGAATAGGCATTTAGTGGCAATGTATGATGGAGAAAAGCGAGATGGGGTGGTTAGCATGAGGAGGTAAGGAAAAATGCAGTTTCAATGTAGGATTGGTTTCTGAAAAACATTTCAGTGTGGTGTGCATTGTAAGTGTTTGTAACAGGCCATTCACTAGTAGGAGTTAGAAAAACATCACGGGTTGTGTGAATCAGAGGTCCTGAATTAGAATAGGCATTGAGTGCCAATGTAGGATGGAGAAAAGCACCACGGGTTATTCAGAATGAAGAGGTCAGGAAACATGCGGTGGCAATGTAGGATAGGTTTCTGATAAACATCAAGAGGTGTTGTGCATTGTAAGTGTTTCTAACAGGCCATTCACTAGTAGGAGTGAGAAAAACATCATGGGGTTGTGTGAATCGCAAGGCCTCAATTAGATTAGGCAGTGATTGGCAATGTAGCATCGAGCAAATCAAGACGTGGCAGTGAGCATGGGGAGGTCAGGATACATGAAGTGGCAATGTAGGATAGGTTTCTGGAAAACATGGCGGGGTGGTGCGCATTGCAAGCTTTTCCAACAGGCCATTCACTAGTAGGAGTGAGAAAAACAGAACGGGGTGGTGTGAATCGGAGGACCTGAATTAGCATAGGCAGTGAGTAGCAATGTAGGATGGAGAAAAGCACCACAGGGTGGTCAGCATGGGGAGGTCAGGAAATATCCGGTGGCCATGTACGATAGGATTCTGAAAAACATCTCTGGGTTGTGCGCATTGTAAGGGTGTGTGAAAAACATCATGGGGTGGTGTGAATCGGAAGGCCTAAATTTTATTAGGCAGTGAGTGGCAGTGTAGGATCTAGCAAAGCAAGACGGGGCGGTGAGGATGTGGAGGTCAGGAAACATGAAGTGTCAATGTAGGATAGGTTTCTGAAAAACATCTCTGGGTCGTGCGCATTGTAAGGGTTTCTGACAGGCCATTCACTATTAGGAGTGAGAAAAACATCACGGGGTGGTGTGAATAGGAGGGCCTGAATTAGAGTGGCAATGTAGGATGGAGAAAAGCACCACGAGTTATTCAGCATGAGGAGGTTTAGAAACATGCGGTGGCAATGTAGGATAGGTTTCTGAAAAACATCAAGAGGTGGTGCGCCTTGTAAGGGTTTCTAACAGGCCATTCACTAGTACGAGTGGGAAAAACATCATGGGGTGCTGTGAATTGGAGTGCCTGAATTGGATTAGGCAGTCAGTGGTAATGTAGGATCTAGCAAAGCAAGACAGGGTGGTGAGCATGAGGAGATCAGGAAACGTTAAGTGGCAATTTAAGATAGGTTTCTGAAAAACATGGCGGGGTGGCGTGCATTGTAACGGTTTCTAACAGGCCATTCACTAGTAGCAGTGAGACAATCATCACGGAGTGATGTGAATATGAAGGCCTGAATTAGGATAGGCAGTGAGTGGCAATGTAGGATGGAGAAAAGCACCACGGGATGGTCAGCATCGGGAGGTCAGGAAACATGCATTGGCAATGTAGGATAGGTTTCTGAAAACCATCGCGGTGTGTTGAGCATTGTAAGATTTTCCAACAGTCCATTCACTAGTAGGAGTGAGAAAACCATCATGGGGTGGTTTGAATCGGTGGGCCTTAATTAGGATAGGCAGTGAGTGGCAATGTAGGATGGAGAAGCACAATGGGGTGGTCAACATCGGGAGGTCAGGAAACATGCGGTGGAAATGTAGCATACGTTTTCGAAAAACATAGCGGGGTGGTCACATTGTAAGGGTTTCTAACAGGCCATTCACTAGTAGGAGTGAGAAAAACATCATGGGGTGGTGTGAATTGGAGGGCCTGAATTAGATTAGGCAGTGAGTGGCAATGTAGGATCTAGCAAAGCAAAAACCGGCATGAGCATGGGGAGATCATGAAACATGAAGTGGCAATGTAGGATAGGTTTCTGAAAACCATGGCGGAGTGGTGCGCATTGTAAGGGTTTCCACCAGGCCATTCACTAATAATAGTGAGAAAAACAGAACGGGATGGTGTGAAGCGGAGGACCTGAATTAGGATAGTCAGTGAGTAGCAATGTAGGATGGGGAAAAGCACCACGGGGTGGTCAGCATGGGGAAGGTGGAAACATGCGGTGGCCATGTAGGATAGGTTTCTGAAAAACATCGTGGGTTGTTGCACATTTTAAGGGTTTCTAACAGGCCATTCACTAGTAGGAGTGAGAAAAACACCACGGGGTGGTGTGAATCAGAGGGCCTGAATTAGAATAGGCAAGCAGTTGCAATATAGGATGGAGAAAAGCACAACGGGGTGGTCAGCATGGTGATTTCAGGAAACATGTGGTGGTAAAGTAGGATAAGTTTCTGAAAAACATCGCGGGGTGGTGCGCATTGTACGGGTTTCTAACAGGCGATTCACTAGTTGGAGTGAGAAAAACATCACGGGGTGGTGTGAATCAGAGGGCCTGAATTAGAATAGGCAAGGAGTTGCAATATAGGATGGAGAAAAGCAAGACGGGGTGGTCAGCATTGGGAGGACAGGAAATATGCAGTGGAAATGTATGATAGATTTCAGAAAAGCATCGCGGGGTGGTGTGCATTGTAAGGGTTTCTAACAGGCCATTCACCAGTAGCAGTAAGAAAAACATCACGGTGTGGTGTGAATCGGAGGGCCTGAATTAGGATAGGCAGTCAGTAGCAATGTAGGTTGGAGAAAAGCAAGACGGGGTGGTTAGCATGGGGAGGTCAGGAAACCTGCATTTTCAATGTAGGAATGGTTTCTGAAAAAGATTGCGGTGTGGTGTGCATTATAAGGGTTTCTAACAGGCCATTCACTAGTAGGAGTGAGAAAAACATCACGGGGTGGTGTGAATCAGAGGGCCTGAATTACAATAGGCAGTGAGTGACAATGTAGGATACAGAAAATCACCATGGGTTGGTCAGTATGGCGAGGTTAGGAAACATGCGGTGGCAATGTTTCATAGGTTTCTGAAAAGCATAGTGGACTGGTGCGCATTGCAAAGTTTTCTAACAGGCCATTCACTAGTAGGAGTGAGAAAAACATCACCGGGTGGTGTGAATCGGGGGGCCTGTATTAGGCTAGGCAGTGAGTGGCAAAGTAGAATGGAGAAAAGTACCACGTGGTGGTCAGCATGGGGAGGTCAGGAAACATGCAGTGGCATTGTAGGATAGGTTTCTGAAAAACATCGGGCTGTGGTGCGCATTATAATGGTTTCTAACAGGCCATTCACTATTAGGAGTGAGAACAATATCATGGGGTGGTGTGAATAGGAGGGCCTGAATTAGATATGGTAGTGGGTGGCAATGTAGGATCTAGCAAAGCAAGACGGGGCGGTGAGCATGGGGAGGTCAGGAAACATGAAGTGGCAATGTTGGATAGGTTTCTGAAAAACATGGTCGGGTGGTGCACATTGTAATAGTTTCTAACACCC
Organism: Cavia porcellus; assembly: GCF_034190915.1. NCBI lineage: Eukaryota > Metazoa > Chordata > Mammalia > Rodentia > Caviidae > Cavia > Cavia porcellus. The sequence continues at coordinate 10,321,323 of NW_026947518.1, forward strand.
ATTCACTGGTAGGAGTGAGAAAAACATCACGGGTGGTGTGAATCGGAGGGCCTGAATTAGTATAGGCATTGAGTGGCAATGTAGGATGGAGAAAATCAAGACGGGGTTGTTAGCATGGGGAGGTCAGGCAACATGCAGTGGCAATGTAGCATAGGTTTGTGAAAAACATAGCGGGGTGGTGCATATTGTAAGGGTTTCTAACAGGCCATTCACTAGTAGGTGTGAGAAAAACTTCACGGGTTGGTGTGAATCGGAGGGACTGAATTACCATAGGCATTGAGTGGCAATGTAGGATGGAGAAAAGCACCATGGGATGGTCAGCATGTGCAGGTCAGGAAACATGTGGTGGCAATGTAGGATAGGTTTCTTAAAAACATCAAGAGTTGGTGCGCGTTGTAAGGGTTTCTAACAGGCCATTCACTAGTAGCAGTGAGACAGTCATCACGGAGTGAGGTGAATGTGAAGGCCTGAATTAGGTTAGGCATTGAATGGCTATGTAGGATGGAGAATAACACCACGGGATGGTCAGCATGGGGAGGTCAGGAAACATACGGTGGCAATGTCGGATAGGTTTCAGGAAAACATCGCGGGGTGGTGCGCATTGTAAGGGTTTCTAACAGGCCATGCACTAGTAGGAGTGATAAAATCATCACGGGGTGGTGTGAATCAGAGGGCCAGAATTACCATAGGCAGTGAGTGGCAATGTAGGATGGAGAAATGCACCACGGGACGGTCAGCATGGGGAGATCAGGAAACATGAAGTGGAAATGTAGGATAGGTTTCTGAAAACCATCGCGGTGTGGTGCGCAGTGTAAGGGTTTCTAACAGGCCATTCACTAGTAGGAGTGAGAAAACATCATGGGGTGGTGTGAATCGGAGGGCCTGAATTTGATTAGGCAGTGAGTGGCAGTGTAGGATCTAGCAAAGCAAGACGGGGCGGTGAGCATGGGGAGGTCAGGAAACATGAAGTGGCAATGTAGGATAGGTTTCTTCAAAACATCGCGTGGTGGTGCGCATTGTAGGAGTTTCTAACAGGCCATTCACTAGTAGGAGTGAGAAAAACATCACGGGATGGTGTGAATCGGAGGACATGAATTAGGATAGGCAGTGTGTGGCAATGTAGGATGGAGAAAATCACCACGGGGTAGTCAGAATCGGGAGGTCAGGTAACATGCCGTGGCATTGTAAGATAGGATTCTGAAAAACATCTCTGGGTGGGGCTCATTGTAAGGGTTTCTAACACGCCATTCACTAGTAGGAGTGAGAAAAACATCACGGTGTGGTGTGAATTGGAGGGCCTGAATTACAATAGGCAGTGAGTGACAATGTAAGATACAGAAAATCACCATGGCTTGGTCAGCATGGGGAGGTTAGGAAACATGTGGTGGCAATGTTTCATAGGTTTCTGAAAAACATAGCAGGCTGGTGCGCATTGTAAAGTTTTCTAACAGGCCATTCACTAGTAGGAGTGAGAAAAACATCACGGGGTGGTGTGAATCGGAGGGCCAGAATCAGGATAGGCAGTGAGTGGCAATGGAGGATGGAGAAAAGCACCACGGGGTGGTCAGCATGGGGAGGTCAGGAAACATGCGGTGGCAGTGTAGGATAGTTTTCTGAAAAACATCGCGGGGTGGTGCACATCGTAAGGTTTCTAACAGGCCATTCACTATTAGGAGTGAGAAAAACATCATGGGGTGGTGTGAATTGGAGTGCATGAATTAGATATGGCAGTGAGAAGTAATGTAGGATCTAGGAAAGCAAGAGGGGGCACTGAGCATAGGGAGGTCAGGAAACATGAAGTGGCAATGTAGGATAGGTTTCTGAAAAACATGGTGGGGTTGTGCACATTGTACGGGTTTCTAACAGGCCATTCACTAGTAGGAGTGTGAAAAACAGAATGGGGTGGTGTGAATCGGAGGACCTGTATTACGATTGGCAGTGAGTGGCATTTTTCGATGGAGTAAGGGTTTCTAAGAGGCCATTCACTAGTAGGAGTGTGAAAAACATCATGGGGTGGTGTGAATCGGAGGGCCTAAATTTAATTAGGCAGTGAGTTGCATTGTAGGATCTAGCAAGGCAAGACAGGGCGGTGAGCATGTGGAGTCAGGAAACATGAAGTGGCAATGTAGGATAGGTTTCTGAGAAATATGGTGGGGTGGTGCGCATTGTAAGGGTGTCTAAAAGGCAATTCACTAGTAGGAGTTAGAAAAACATAATGGGGTGGTGTGAATCGGAGGACCTGAATTAGGATATGCAGGGAGTAGCAATGTAGGATGGATAATAGCACCACAGGGTGGTCAGCATGGGGAGGTCAGGATAAATCCTTTGGCCATGTAGGATAGGTTTATGAAAAACATCTCAGGGTGGTGCGCATTGTAAGGGTTTCTAAGAGGCCATTCACTAGTAGGAGTGAGAAAAACATCACGGGGTGGTGTGAATCGGAAGGCCTGATATAGGATAGGAGAGAGTGGCAATGTAGGATGGAGAAAAACACCACGGGATTGTCAGCATGGGGAGGTCAGGAGACATGCGGTGGCAATGTAGGATAGGTTTTTGAAAACCATCGCGGTGTATTGAGCATTGTAAGGGTTTCCAACAGTCTATTCACTAGTAGGAGTGAGAAAAACATCATGGGGTGGTGTGAATCGGAGGGACTTAATTAGGATAGGCAGTGAGTGGCAATGTAGGACGGAGAAGCACAACGGGGTGGTCAGCATGGTGAGTTCAGGAAATATGTGGTGGTAAAGTAGGATAGGTTTCTGAAAAACATCGGGGGGTGGTGCGCATTGTAAGGGTTTCTAACAGGCCATTCACTAGTAGGAGTGAGAAAAACATCTCCGGTGGAGGGAATCGGAGGGCCTGAATTAGAATAGTCATTGAGTGGCAAGGTTGGATGAAGAAAAGCACCACGGGTTACTCAGCATGAGGAAGTTAGGAAAGATCCAATGGCAATGTAGGATAGGTTTCTGAAAAACATCAAGAGGTGGTGCGCATTGTAAGGGTTTCTAACAGGCGAATCACTAGTAGGCGTGAGAAAAACATCACATCACATGGTGGTGTGAATCAGAGGGCCTGAATTAGAATAGGCATTGAGTGGCAATGTATGATGGAGAAATGTGAGACGGCCGGTTAGCATGGGGAGTTCAGGAAACATGCAGTTTCAATGTAGGATAGGTTTCTGAAAAACATTGCGGGGTGGTGGGCATTGTAAGTGTTTGTAACAGGCCATTCACTAGTAGGAGTGAGAAAAACATCACGGGGTGGTGTGAATCCGTACCTGAATTAGGATAGGCAGTGAGTAGCAATGTAGGATGGAGAAAAGCACCACGGGATGGTCAGCATGGGGAGGTCAGGAAGCATCCGGTTGCCAGGTAGGATAGGTTTCTGAAAAACATCTCAAGGTGTTGCGCATTGTAAGGGTTTCTAAGAGGCCATTCACTAGTAGGAGTGAGAAAAACATCACGGGGTGGTGTGACTCGGACTGCCTGATTTAGGATAGGAGTGAGTGGCAAAGCAGGATTTAGAAAAGCACCACGGGGTGGTCAGCATGGTGAGTTCAGGAAACATGCGGTGGTAAAGTAGGATACGTTTCTGAAAAACATCACGGGGTGGTGCGCATTGTAGCGTTTGTAACAGGCGATTCACTAGTAGGAGTGAGAAAAACATCACGTGGTGGTGTGAATCGGAGGGCCTGAATTAGAATAGGCATTGAGTGGCAATGTAAGATGGAGAAAAGCAAGACAGAGTGGTTAGCATGGGGAGGTCAGGAAACATGCAGTTTAAATGTAGGATAGGTTTCTGAAATACATTGCGGGGTGGTGTGCATTGTAAGTGTTTCTAAGAGGCCATTCACTAGAAAGAGTGAGAAAAACATCACGGGGTGGTGTGAATCGGAGGGCCTGAATTTGATTAGGCAGTGAGTGGCAGTGTAGGATCTATCAAAGCAAGACGCGGCGGTGAGCATGGGGAGGTCAGGAAACACGAAGTGGCAAGTTAGGATAGGTTTCTGAAAAACATTGCGTGGTGGTGCGCATTGTAAGGGTTTCTAACAGGCCATTCACTAGTAGGAGTGAGAAAAACATCATGGGGTTGCATGAATCGGAGGGCCTGAATTACGATAGGCAGTGAGTCACAATGTAGGATACAGAAAATCACCACGGGTTGGTCAGCGTGTGAGGTTAGGAAACATGTGTTGGCAATGTAGCATAGGTTTCTGAAAAACATAGCGGGCTAGTGCGCATTGTAGAGGTTTCGAAGAGGCCATTTACTAATAGGAGTGAGAAAAACATCACGGGGTGGTGTGAATCTGGGGGCCTGTATTTGGATAGGCAGTGAGTGGCAATGTAGGATGGGGAAAAGCACCACGGGGTGCTCAGCATGGGGAGTTCAGGAAACATCCGTTGGCCATGTAGGATAGATTTCTGAAAAACATTTCAGGGTGGTGAGCATTGTAAGGGTTTTTAACAGGCGATTCACTAGTAGGAGTGTGAAAAACATCACGGGGTGGTGTGATTTGGAGGGCCTGAATTAGAATAGGCATTGAGTGTTAATGTAGGATGGAGAAAAGCAAGACGGGGTGGTTAGCATGGGGAGGTCAGGCAACATGCAGTGGCAATGTAGCATTGGTTTGTGAAAAACATAGCGGGTTGGTGCACATTGTAAGGTTTTCCAACAGGCCATTCACTAGTAGGAGGGAGAAAAACATTACGGGGTGGTGTGAATCGGAGGGCCTGAATTAGAATAGGCATTGAGTGGCAATGTAGGATGGAGAAAAGCACCATGGGATGGTCAGCATGGGGAGGTCAGGAAACATGAAGTGGCAATGTAGGATAGGATTCTGAAAAACATCTCTGGGTGGTGCTCATTGTAAGGGTTTCTAACAGGCCATTCACTAGTAGGAGTGAGAAAAACATCACGGGGTGGTGTGAAACGGATTGCCTGAGTTACAATAGGCAGTGAGTGACAATGTAGGATACAGAAAATCACCACGGGTTCGTGAGCATGGGGAGGTTAGGAAACATGCGGTGGCAATGTTTCATAGGTTTCTGAAAAACATAGCGGGCTGGTGCGCATTGTAAGGGTTTCTAACAGGCGATTCACTAGTAGGAGTGAGAAAAACATCACATGGTGGTGTGAATCGGAGTACCTGAATTAGAATAGGCATTTAGTGGCAATGTATGATGGAGAAAAGCGAGATGGGGTGGTTAGCATGAGGAGGTAAGGAAAAATGCAGTTTCAATGTAGGATTGGTTTCTGAAAAACATTTCAGTGTGGTGTGCATTGTAAGTGTTTGTAACAGGCCATTCACTAGTAGGAGTTAGAAAAACATCACGGGTTGTGTGAATCAGAGGTCCTGAATTAGAATAGGCATTGAGTGCCAATGTAGGATGGAGAAAAGCACCACGGGTTATTCAGAATGAAGAGGTCAGGAAACATGCGGTGGCAATGTAGGATAGGTTTCTGATAAACATCAAGAGGTGTTGCGCATTGTAAGTGTTTCTAACAGGCCATTCACTAGTAGGAGTGAGAAAAACATCATGGGGTTGTGTGAATCGCAAGGCCTCAATTAGATTAGGCAGTGATTGGCAATGTAGCATCGAGCAAATCAAGACGTGGCAGTGAGCATGGGGAGGTCAGGATACATGAAGTGGCAATGTAGGATAGGTTTCTGGAAAACATGGCGGGGTGGTGCGCATTGCAAGCTTTTCCAACAGGCCATTCACTAGTAGGAGTGAGAAAAACAGAACGGGGTGGTGTGAATCGGAGGACCTGAATTAGCATAGGCAGTGAGTAGCAATGTAGGATGGAGAAAAGCACCACAGGGTGGTCAGCATGGGGAGGTCAGGAAATATCCGGTGGCCATGTACGATAGGATTCTGAAAAACATCTCTGGGTTGTGCGCATTGTAAGGGTGTGTGAAAAACATCATGGGGTGGTGTGAATCGGAAGGCCTAAATTTTATTAGGCAGTGAGTGGCAGTGTAGGATCTAGCAAAGCAAGACGGGGCGGTGAGGATGTGGAGGTCAGGAAACATGAAGTGTCAATGTAGGATAGGTTTCTGAAAAACATCTCTGGGTCGTGCGCATTGTAAGGGTTTCTGACAGGCCATTCACTATTAGGAGTGAGAAAAACATCACGGGGTGGTGTGAATAGGAGGGCCTGAATTAGAGTGGCAATGTAGGATGGAGAAAAGCACCACGAGTTATTCAGCATGAGGAGGTTTAGAAACATGCGGTGGCAATGTAGGATAGGTTTCTGAAAAACATCAAGAGGTGGTGCGCCTTGTAAGGGTTTCTAACAGGCCATTCACTAGTACGAGTGGGAAAAACATCATGGGGTGCTGTGAATTGGAGTGCCTGAATTGGATTAGGCAGTCAGTGGTAATGTAGGATCTAGCAAAGCAAGACAGGGTGGTGAGCATGAGGAGATCAGGAAACGTTAAGTGGCAATTTAAGATAGGTTTCTGAAAAACATGGCGGGGTGGCGTGCATTGTAACGGTTTCTAACAGGCCATTCACTAGTAGCAGTGAGACAATCATCACGGAGTGATGTGAATATGAAGGCCTGAATTAGGATAGGCAGTGAGTGGCAATGTAGGATGGAGAAAAGCACCACGGGATGGTCAGCATCGGGAGGTCAGGAAACATGCATTGGCAATGTAGGATAGGTTTCTGAAAACCATCGCGGTGTGTTGAGCATTGTAAGATTTTCCAACAGTCCATTCACTAGTAGGAGTGAGAAAACCATCATGGGGTGGTTTGAATCGGTGGGCCTTAATTAGGATAGGCAGTGAGTGGCAATGTAGGATGGAGAAGCACAATGGGGTGGTCAACATCGGGAGGTCAGGAAACATGCGGTGGAAATGTAGCATACGTTTTCGAAAAACATAGCGGGGTGGTCACATTGTAAGGGTTTCTAACAGGCCATTCACTAGTAGGAGTGAGAAAAACATCATGGGGTGGTGTGAATTGGAGGGCCTGAATTAGATTAGGCAGTGAGTGGCAATGTAGGATCTAGCAAAGCAAAAACCGGCATGAGCATGGGGAGATCATGAAACATGAAGTGGCAATGTAGGATAGGTTTCTGAAAACCATGGCGGAGTGGTGCGCATTGTAAGGGTTTCCACCAGGCCATTCACTAATAATAGTGAGAAAAACAGAACGGGATGGTGTGAAGCGGAGGACCTGAATTAGGATAGTCAGTGAGTAGCAATGTAGGATGGGGAAAAGCACCACGGGGTGGTCAGCATGGGGAAGGTGGAAACATGCGGTGGCCATGTAGGATAGGTTTCTGAAAAACATCGTGGGTTGTTGCACATTTTAAGGGTTTCTAACAGGCCATTCACTAGTAGGAGTGAGAAAAACACCACGGGGTGGTGTGAATCAGAGGGCCTGAATTAGAATAGGCAAGCAGTTGCAATATAGGATGGAGAAAAGCACAACGGGGTGGTCAGCATGGTGATTTCAGGAAACATGTGGTGGTAAAGTAGGATAAGTTTCTGAAAAACATCGCGGGGTGGTGCGCATTGTACGGGTTTCTAACAGGCGATTCACTAGTTGGAGTGAGAAAAACATCACGGGGTGGTGTGAATCAGAGGGCCTGAATTAGAATAGGCAAGGAGTTGCAATATAGGATGGAGAAAAGCAAGACGGGGTGGTCAGCATTGGGAGGACAGGAAATATGCAGTGGAAATGTATGATAGATTTCAGAAAAGCATCGCGGGGTGGTGTGCATTGTAAGGGTTTCTAACAGGCCATTCACCAGTAGCAGTAAGAAAAACATCACGGTGTGGTGTGAATCGGAGGGCCTGAATTAGGATAGGCAGTCAGTAGCAATGTAGGTTGGAGAAAAGCAAGACGGGGTGGTTAGCATGGGGAGGTCAGGAAACCTGCAGTTTCAATGTAGGAATGGTTTCTGAAAAAGATTGCGGTGTGGTGTGCATTATAAGGGTTTCTAACAGGCCATTCACTAGTAGGAGTGAGAAAAACATCACGGGGTGGTGTGAATCAGAGGGCCTGAATTACAATAGGCAGTGAGTGACAATGTAGGATACAGAAAATCACCATGGGTTGGTCAGTATGGCGAGGTTAGGAAACATGCGGTGGCAATGTTTCATAGGTTTCTGAAAAGCATAGTGGACTGGTGCGCATTGCAAAGTTTTCTAACAGGCCATTCACTAGTAGGAGTGAGAAAAACATCACCGGGTGGTGTGAATCGGGGGGCCTGTATTAGGCTAGGCAGTGAGTGGCAAAGTAGAATGGAGAAAAGTACCACGTGGTGGTCAGCATGGGGAGGTCAGGAAACATGCAGTGGCATTGTAGGATAGGTTTCTGAAAAACATCGGGCTGTGGTGCGCATTATAATGGTTTCTAACAGGCCATTCACTATTAGGAGTGAGAACAATATCATGGGGTGGTGTGAATAGGAGGGCCTGAATTAGATATGGTAGTGGGTGGCAATGTAGGATCTAGCAAAGCAAGACGGGGCGGTGAGCATGGGGAGGTCAGGAAACATGAAGTGGCAATGTTGGATAGGTTTCTGAAAAACATGGTCGGGTGGTGCACATTGTAATAGTTTCTAACACCCATTCACTGGTAGGAGTGAGAAAAACATCACGGGTGGTGTGAATCGGAGGGCCTGAATTAGTATAGGCATTGAGTGGCAATGTAGGATGGAGAAAATCAAGACGGGGTTGTTAGCATGGGGAGGTCAGGCAACATGCAGTGGCAATGTAGCATAGGTTTGTGAAAAACATAGCGGGGTGGTGCATATTGTAAGGGTTTCTAACAGGCCATTCACTAGTAGGTGTGAGAAAAACTTCACGGGTTGGTGTGAATCGGAGGGACTGAATTACCATAGGCATTGAGTGGCAATGTAGGATGGAGAAAAGCACCATGGGATGGTCAGCATGTGCAGGTCAGGAAACACGTGGTGGCAATGTAGGATAGGTTTCTTAAAAACATCAAGAGTTGGTGCGCGTTGTAAGGGTTTCTAACAGGCCATTCACTAGTAGCAGTGAGACAGTCATCACGGAGTGAGGTGAATGTGAAGGCCTGAATTAGGTTAGGCATTGAATGGCTATGTAGGATGGAGAATAACACCACGGGATGGTCAGCATGGGGAGGTCAGGAAACATACGGTGGCAATGTCGGATAGGTTTCAGGAAAACATCGCGGGGTGGTGCGCATTGTAAGGGTTTCTAACAGGCCATGCACTAGTAGGAGTGATAAAATCATCACGGGGTGGTGTGAATCAGAGGGCCAGAATTACCATAGGCAGTGAGTGGCAATGTAGGATGGAGAAATGCACCACGGGACGGTCAGCATGGGGAGATCAGGAAACATGAAGTGGAAATGTAGGATAGGTTTCTGAAAACCATCGCGGTGTGGTGCGCAGTGTAAGGGTTTCTAACAGGCCATTCACTAGTAGGAGTGAGAAAACATCATGGGGTGGTGTGAATCGGAGGGCCTGAATTTGATTAGGCAGTGAGTGGCAGTGTAGGATCTAGCAAAGCAAGACGGGGCGGTGAGCATGGGGAGGTCAGGAAACATGAAGTGGCAATGTAGGATAGGTTTCTTCAAAACATCGCGTGGTGGTGCGCATTGTAGGAGTTTCTAACAGGCCATTCACTAGTAGGAGTGAGAAAAACATCACGGGATGGTGTGAATCGGAGGACATGAATTAGGATAGGCAGTGTGTGGCAATGTAGGATGGAGAAAATCACCACGGGGTAGTCAGAATCGGGAGGTCAGGTAACATGCCGTGGCATTGTAAGATAGGATTCTGAAAAACATCTCTGGGTGGGGCTCATTGTAAGGGTTTCTAACACGCCATTCACTAGTAGGAGTGAGAAAAACATCACGGTGTGGTGTGAATTGGAGGGCCTGAATTACAATAGGCAGTGAGTGACAATGTAAGATACAGAAAATCACCATGGCTTGGTCAGCATGGGGAGGTTAGGAAACATGTGGTGGCAATGTTTCATAGGTTTCTGAAAAACATAGCAGGCTGGTGCGCATTGTAAAGTTTTCTAACAGGCCATTCACTAGTAGGAGTGAGAAAAACATCACGGGGTGGTGTGAATCGGAGGGCCAGAATCAGGATAGGCAGTGAGTGGCAATGGAGAATGGAGAAAAGCACCACGGGGTGGTCAGCATGGGGAGGTCAGGAAACATGCGGTGGCAGTGTAGGATAGTTTTCTGAAAAACATCGCGGGGTGGTGCACATCGTAAGGTTTCTAACAGGCCATTCACTATTAGGAGTGAGAAAAACATCATGGGGTGGTGTGAATTGGAGTGCATGAATTAGATATGGCAGTGAGAAGTAATGTAGGATCTAGGAAAGCAAGAGGGGGCGCTGAGCATAGGGAGGTCAGGAAACATGAAGTGGCAATGTAGGATAGGTTTCTGAAAAACATGGTGGGGTTGTGCACATTGTACGGGTTTCTAACAGGCCATTCACTAGTAGGAGTGTGAAAAACAGAATGGGGTGGTGTGAATCGGAGGACCTGTATTACGATTGGCAGTGAGTGGCATTTTTCGATGGAGTAAGGGTTTCTAAGAGGCCATTCACTAGTAGGAGTGTGAAAAACATCATGGGGTGGTGTGAATCGGAGGGCCTAAATTTAATTAGGCAGTGAGTTGCATTGTAGGATCTAGCAAGGCAAGACAGGGCGGTGAGCATGTGGAGTCAGGAAACATGAAGTGGCAATGTAGGATAGGTTTCTGAGAAATATGGTGGGGTGGTGCGCATTGTAAGGGTGTCTAAAAGGCAATTCACTAGTAGGAGTTAGAAAAACATAATGGGGTGGTGTGAATCGGAGGACCTGAATTAGGATATGCAGGGAGTAGCAATGTAGGATGGATAATAGCACCACAGGGTGGTCAGCATGGGGAGGTCAGGATAAATCCTTTGGCCATGTAGGATAGGTTTATGAAAAACATCTCAGGGTGGTGCGCATTGTAAGGGTTTCTAAGAGGCCATTCACTAGTAGGAGTGAGAAAAACATCACGGGGTGGTGTGAATCGGAAGGCCTGATATAGGATAGGAGAGAGTGGCAATGTAGGATGGAGAAAAACACCACGGGATTGTCAGCATGGGGAGGTCAGGAGACATGCGGTGGCAATGTAGGATAGGTTTTTGAAAACCATCGCGGTGTATTGAGCATTGTAAGGGTTTCCAACAGTCTATTCACTAGTAGGAGTGAGAAAAACATCATGGGGTGGTGTGAATCGGAGGGACTTAATTAGGATAGGCAGTGAGTGGCAATGTAGGACGGAGAAGCACAACGGGGTGGTCAGCATGGTGAGTTCAGGAAATATGTGGTGGTAAAGTAGGATAGGTTTCTGAAAAACATCGGGGGGTGGTGCGCATTGTAAGGGTTTCTAACAGGCCATTCACTAGTAGGAGTGAGAAAAACATCTCCGGTGGAGGGAATCGGAGGGCCTGAATTAGAATAGTCATTGAGTGGCAAGGTTGGATGAAGAAAAGCACCACGGGTTACTCAGCATGAGGAAGTTAGGAAAGATCCAATGGCAATGTAGGATAGGTTTCTGAAAAACATCAAGAGGTGGTGCGCATTGTAAGGGTTTCTAACAGGCGAATCACTAGTAGGCGTGAGAAAAACATCACATCACATGGTGGTGTGAATCAGAGGGCCTGAATTAGAATAGGCATTGAGTGGCAATGTATGATGGAGAAATGTGAGACGGCCGGTTAGCATGGGGAGTTCAGGAAACATGCAGTTTCAATGTAGGATAGGTTTCTGAAAAACATTGCGGGGTGGTGGGCATTGTAAGTGTTTGTAACAGGCCATTCACTAGTAGGAGTGAGAAAAACATCACGGGGTGGTGTGAATCCGTACCTGAATTAGGATAGGCAGTGAGTAGCAATGTAGGATGGAGAAAAGCACCACGGGATGGTCAGCATGGGGAGGTCAGGAAGCATCCGGTTGCCAGGTAGGATAGGTTTCTGAAAAACATCTCAAGGTGTTGCGCATTGTAAGGGTTTCTAAGAGGCCATTCACTAGTAGGAGTGAGAAAAACATCACGGGGTGGTGTGACTCGGACTGCCTGATTTAGGATAGGAGTGAGTGGCAAAGCAGGATTTAGAAAAGCACCACGGGGTGGTCAGCATGGTGAGTTCAGGAAACATGCGGTGGTAAAGTAGGATACGTTTCTGAAAAACATCACGGGGTGGTGCGCATTGTAGCGTTTGTAACAGGCGATTCACTAGTAGGAGTGAGAAAAACATCACGTGGTGGTGTGAATCGGAGGGCCTGAATTAGAATAGGCATTGAGTGGCAATGTAAGATGGAGAAAAGCAAGACAGAGTGGTTAGCATGGGGAGGTCAGGAAACATGCAGTTTAAATGTAGGATAGGTTTCTGAAATACATTGCGGGGTGGTGTGCATTGTAAGTGTTTCTAAGAGGCCATTCACTAGAAAGAGTGAGAAAAACATCACGGGGTGGTGTGAATCGGAGGGCCTGAATTTGATTAGGCAGTGAGTGGCAGTGTAGGATCTATCAAAGCAAGACGCGGCGGTGAGCATGGGGAGGTCAGGAAACACGAAGTGGCAAGTTAGGATAGGTTTCTGAAAAACATTGCGTGGTGGTGCGCATTGTAAGGGTTTCTAACAGGCCATTCACTAGTAGGAGTGAGAAAAACATCATGGGGTTGCATGAATCGGAGGGCCTGAATTACGATAGGCAGTGAGTCACAATGTAGGATACAGAAAATCACCACGGGTTGGTCAGCGTGTGAGGTTAGGAAACATGTGTTGGCAATGTAGCATAGGTTTCTGAAAAACATAGCGGGCTAGTGCGCATTGTAGAGGTTTCGAAGAGGCCATTTACTAATAGGAGTGAGAAAAACATCACGGGGTGGTGTGAATCTGGGGGCCTGTATTTGGATAGGCAGTGAGTGGCAATGTAGGATGGGGAAAAGCACCACGGGGTGCTCAGCATGGGGAGTTCAGGAAACATCCGTTGGCCATGTAGGATAGATTTCTGAAAAACATTTCAGGGTGGTGAGCATTGTAAGGGTTTTTAACAGGCGATTCACTAGTAGGAGTGTGAAAAACATCACGGGGTGGTGTGATTTGGAGGGCCTGAATTAGAATAGGCATTGAGTGTTAATGTAGGATGGAGAAAAGCAAGACGGGGTGGTTAGCATGGGGAGGTCAGGCAACATGCAGTGGCAATGTAGCATTGGTTTGTGAAAAACATAGCGGGTTGGTGCACATTGTAAGGTTTTCCAACAGGCCATTCACTAGTAGGAGGGAGAAAAACATTACGGGGTGGTGTGAATCGGAGGGCCTGAATTAGAATAGGCATTGAGTGGCAATGTAGGATGGAGAAAAGCACCATGGGATGGTCAGCATGGGGAGGTCAGGAAACATGAAGTGGCAATGTAGGATAGGATTCTGAAAAACATCTCTGGGTGGTGCTCATTGTAAGGGTTTCTAACAGGCCATTCACTAGTAGGAGTGAGAAAAACATCACGGGGTGGTGTGAAACGGATTGCCTGAGTTACAATAGGCAGTGAGTGACAATGTAGGATACAGAAAATCACCACGGGTTCGTGAGCATGGGGAGGTTAGGAAACATGCGGTGGCAATGTTTCATAGGTTTCTGAAAAACATAGCGGGCTGGTGCGCATTGTAAGGGTTTCTAACAGGCGATTCACTAGTAGGAGTGAGAAAAACATCACATGGTGGTGTGAATCGGAGTACCTGAATTAGAATAGGCATTTAGTGGCAATGTATGATGGAGAAAAGCGAGATGGGGTGGTTAGCATGAGGAGGTAAGGAAAAATGCAGTTTCAATGTAGGATTGGTTTCTGAAAAACATTTCAGTGTGGTGTGCATTGTAAGTGTTTGTAACAGGCCATTCACTAGTAGGAGTTAGAAAAACATCACGGGTTGTGTGAATCAGAGGTCCTGAATTAGAATAGGCATTGAGTGCCAATGTAGGATGGAGAAAAGCACCACGGGTTATTCAGAATGAAGAGGTCAGGAAACATGCGGTGGCAATGTAGGATAGGTTTCTGATAAACATCAAGAGGTGTTGCGCATTGTAAGTGTTTCTAACAGGCCATTCACTAGTAGGAGTGAGAAAAACATCATGGGGTTGTGTGAATCGCAAGGCCTCAATTAGATTAGGCAGTGATTGGCAATGTAGCATCGAGCAAATCAAGACGTGGCAGTGAGCATGGGGAGGTCAGGATACATGAAGTGGCAATGTAGGATAGGTTTCTGGAAAACATGGCGGGGTGGTGCGCATTGCAAGCTTTTCCAACAGGCCATTCACTAGTAGGAGTGAGAAAAACAGAACGGGGTGGTGTGAATCGGAGGACCTGAATTAGCATAGGCAGTGAGTAGCAATGTAGGATGGAGAAAAGCACCACAGGGTGGTCAGCATGGGGAGGTCAGGAAATATCCGGTGGCCATGTACGATAGGATTCTGAAAAACATCTCTGGGTTGTGCGCATTGTAAGGGTGTGTGAAAAACATCATGGGGTGGTGTGAATCGGAAGGCCTAAATTTTATTAGGCAGTGAGTGGCAGTGTAGGATCTAGCAAAGCAAGACGGGGCGGTGAGGATGTGGAGGTCAGGAAACATGAAGTGTCAATGTAGGATAGGTTTCTGAAAAACATCTCTGGGTCGTGCGCATTGTAAGGGTTTCTGACAGGCCATTCACTATTAGGAGTGAGAAAAACATCACGGGGTGGTGTGAATAGGAGGGCCTGAATTAGAGTGGCAATGTAGGATGGAGAAAAGCACCACGAGTTATTCAGCATGAGGAGGTTTAGAAACATGCGGTGGCAATGTAGGATAGGTTTCTGAAAAACATCAAGAGGTGGTGCGCCTTGTAAGGGTTTCTAACAGGCCATTCACTAGTACGAGTGGGAAAAACATCATGGGGTGCTGTGAATTGGAGTGCCTGAATTGGATTAGGCAGTCAGTGGTAATGTAGGATCTAGCAAAGCAAGACAGGGTGGTGAGCATGAGGAGATCAGGAAACGTTAAGTGGCAATTTAAGATAGGTTTCTGAAAAACATGGCGGGGTGGCGTGCATTGTAACGGTTTCTAACAGGCCATTCACTAGTAGCAGTGAGACAATCATCACGGAGTGATGTGAATATGAAGGCCTGAATTAGGATAGGCAGTGAGTGGCAATGTAGGATGGAGAAAAGCACCACGGGATGGTCAGCATCGGGAGGTCAGGAAACATGCATTGGCAATGTAGGATAGGTTTCTGAAAACCATCGCGGTGTGTTGAGCATTGTAAGATTTTCCAACAGTCCATTCACTAGTAGGAGTGAGAAAACCATCATGGGGTGGTTTGAATCGGTGGGCCTTAATTAGGATAGGCAGTGAGTGGCAATGTAGGATGGAGAAGCACAATGGGGTGGTCAACATCGGGAGGTCAGGAAACATGCGGTGGAAATGTAGCATACGTTTTCGAAAAACATAGCGGGGTGGTCACATTGTAAGGGTTTCTAACAGGCCATTCACTAGTAGGAGTGAGAAAAACATCATGGGGTGGTGTGAATTGGAGGGCCTGAATTAGATTAGGCAGTGAGTGGCAATGTAGGATCTAGCAAAGCAAAAACCGGCATGAGCATGGGGAGATCATGAAACATGAAGTGGCAATGTAGGATAGGTTTCTGAAAACCATGGCGGAGTGGTGCGCATTGTAAGGGTTTCCACCAGGCCATTCACTAATAATAGTGAGAAAAACAGAACGGGATGGTGTGAAGCGGAGGACCTGAATTAGGATAGTCAGTGAGTAGCAATGTAGGATGGGGAAAAGCACCACGGGGTGGTCAGCATGGGGAAGGTGGAAACATGCGGTGGCCATGTAGGATAGGTTTCTGAAAAACATCGTGGGTTGTTGCACATTTTAAGGGTTTCTAAGAGGCCATTCACTAGTAGGAGTGAGAAAAACACCACGGGGTGGTGTGAATCAGAGGGCCTGAATTAGAATAGGCAAGCAGTTGCAATATAGGATGGAGAAAAGCACAACGGGGTGGTCAGCATGGTGATTTCAGGAAACATGTGGTGGTAAAGTAGGATAAGTTTCTGAAAAACATCGCGGGGTGGTGCGCATTGTACGGGTTTCTAACAGGCGATTCACTAGTTGGAGTGAGAAAAACATCACGGGGTGGTGTGAATCAGAGGGCCTGAATTAGAATAGGCAAGGAGTTGCAATATAGGATGGAGAAAAGCAAGACGGGGTGGTCAGCATTGGGAGGACAGGAAATATGCAGTGGAAATGTATGATAGATTTCAGAAAAGCATCGCGGGGTGGTGTGCATTGTAAGGGTTTCTAACAGGCCATTCACCAGTAGCAGTAAGAAAAACATCACGGTGTGGTGTGAATCGGAGGGCCTGAATTAGGATAGGCAGTCAGTAGCAATGTAGGTTGGAGAAAAGCAAGACGGGGTGGTTAGCATGGGGAGGTCAGGAAACCTGCAGTTTCAATGTAGGAATGGTTTCTGAAAAAGATTGCGGTGTGGTGTGCATTATAAGGGTTTCTAACAGGCCATTCACTAGTAGGAGTGAGAAAAACATCACGGGGTGGTGTGAATCAGAGGGCCTGAATTACAATAGGCAGTGAGTGACAATGTAGGATACAGAAAATCACCATGGGTTGGTCAGTATGGCGAGGTTAGGAAACATGCGGTGGCAATGTTTCATAGGTTTCTGAAAAGCATAGTGGACTGGTGCGCATTGCAAAGTTTTCTAACAGGCCATTCACTAGTAGGAGTGAGAAAAACATCACCGGGTGGTGTGAATCGGGGGGCCTGTATTAGGCTAGGCAGTGAGTGGCAAAGTAGAATGGAGAAAAGTACCACGTGGTGGTCAGCATGGGGAGGTCAGGAAACATGCAGTGGCATTGTAGGATAGGTTTCTGAAAAACATCGGGCTGTGGTGCGCATTATAATGGTTTCTAACAGGCCATTCACTATTAGGAGTGAGAACAATATCATGGGGTGGTGTGAATAGGAGGGCCTGAATTAGATATGGTAGTGGGTGGCAATGTAGGATCTAGCAAAGCAAGACGGGGCGGTGAGCATGGGGAGGTCAGGAAACATGAAGTGGCAATGTTGGATAGGTTTCTGAAAAACATGGTCGGGTGGTGCACATTGTAATAGTTTCTAACACCCATTCACTGGTAGGAGTGAGAAAAACATCACGGGTGGTGTGAATCGGAGGGCCTGAATTAGTATAGGCATTGAGTGGCAATGTAGGATGGAGAAAATCAAGACGGGGTTGTTAGCATGGGGAGGTCAGGCAACATGCAGTGGCAATGTAGCATAGGTTTGTGAAAAACATAGCGGGGTGGTGCATATTGTAAGGGTTTCTAACAGGCAATTCACTAGTAGGTGTGAGAAAAACTTCACGGGTTGGTGTGAATCGGAGGGACTGAATTACCATAGGCATTGAGTGGCAATGTAGGATGGAGAAAAGCACCATGGGATGGTCAGCATGTGCAGGTCAGGAAACACGTGGTGGCAATGTAGGATAGGTTTCTTAAAAACATCAAGAGTTGGTGCGCGTTGTAAGGGTTTCTAACAGGCCATTCACTAGTAGCAGTGAGACAGTCATCACGGAGTGAGGTGAATGTGAAGGCCTGAATTAGGTTAGGCATTGAATGGCTATGTAGGATGGAGAATAACACCACGGGATGGTCAGCATGGGGAGGTCAGGAAACATACGGTGGCAATGTCGGATAGGTTTCAGGAAAACATCGCGGGGTGGTGCGCATTGTAAGGGTTTCTAACAGGCCATGCACTAGTAGGAGTGATAAAATCATCACGGGGTGGTGTGAATCAGAGGGCCAGAATTACCATAGGCAGTGAGTGGCAATGTAGGATGGAGAAATGCACCACGGGACGGTCAGCATGGGGAGATCAGGAAACATGAAGTGGAAATGTAGGATAGGTTTCTGAAAACCATCGCGGTGTGGTGCGCAGTGTAAGGGTTTCTAACAGGCCATTCACTAGTAGGAGTGAGAAAACATCATGGGGTGGTGTGAATCGGAGGGCCTGAATTTGATTAGGCAGTGAGTGGCAGTGTAGGATCTAGCAAAGCAAGACGGGGCGGTGAGCATGGGGAGGTCAGGAAACATGAAGTGGCAATGTAGGATAGGTTTCTTCAAAACATCGCGTGGTGGTGCGCATTGTAGGAGTTTCTAACAGGCCATTCACTAGTAGGAGTGAGAAAAACATCACGGGATGGTGTGAATCGGAGGACATGAATTAGGATAGGCAGTGTGTGGCAATGTAGGATGGAGAAAATCACCACGGGGTAGTCAGAATCGGGAGGTCAGGTAACATGCCGTGGCATTGTAAGATAGGATTCTGAAAAACATCTCTGGGTGGGGCTCATTGTAAGGGTTTCTAACACGCCATTCACTAGTAGGAGTGAGAAAAACATCACGGTGTGGTGTGAATTGGAGGGCCTGAATTACAATAGGCAGTGAGTGACAATGTAAGATACAGAAAATCACCATGGCTTGGTCAGCATGGGGAGGTTAGGAAACATGTGGTGGCAATGTTTCATAGGTTTCTGAAAAACATAGCAGGCTGGTGCGCATTGTAAAGTTTTCTAACAGGCCATTCACTAGTAGGAGTGAGAAAAACATCACGGGGTGGTGTGAATCGGAGGGCCAGAATCAGGATAGGCAGTGAGTGGCAATGGAGGATGGAGAAAAGCACCACGGGGTGGTCAGCATGGGGAGGTCAGGAAACATGCGGTGGCAGTGTAGGATAGTTTTCTGAAAAACATCGCGGGGTGGTGCACATCGTAAGGTTTCTAACAGGCCATTCACTATTAGGAGTGAGAAAAACATCATGGGGTGGTGTGAATTGGAGTGCATGAATTAGATATGGCAGTGAGAAGTAATGTAGGATCTAGGAAAGCAAGAGGGGGCACTGAGCATAGGGAGGTCAGGAAACATGAAGTGGCAATGTAGGATAGGTTTCTGAAAAACATGGTGGGGTTGTGCACATTGTACGGGTTTCTAACAGGCCATTCACTAGTAGGAGTGTGAAAAACAGAATGGGGTGGTGTGAATCGGAGGACCTGTATTACGATTGGCAGTGAGTGGCATTTTTCGATGGAGTAAGGGTTTCTAAGAGGCCATTCACTAGTAGGAGTGTGAAAAACATCATGGGGTGGTGTGAATCGGAGGGCCTAAATTTAATTAGGCAGTGAGTTGCATTGTAGGATCTAGCAAGGCAAGACAGGGCGGTGAGCATGTGGAGTCAGGAAACATGAAGTGGCAATGTAGGATAGGTTTCTGAGAAATATGGTGGGGTGGTGCGCATTGTAAGGGTGTCTAAAAGGCAATTCACTAGTAGGAGTTAGAAAAACATAATGGGGTGGTGTGAATCGGAGGACCTGAATTAGGATATGCAGGGAGTAGCAATGTAGGATGGATAATAGCACCACAGGGTGGTCAGCATGGGGAGGTCAGGATAAATCCTTTGGCCATGTAGGATAGGTTTATGAAAAACATCTCAGGGTGGTGCGCATTGTAAGGGTTTCTAAGAGGCCATTCACTAGTAGGAGTGAGAAAAACATCACGGGGTGGTGTGAATCGGAAGGCCTGATATAGGATAGGAGAGAGTGGCAATGTAGGATGGAGAAAAACACCACGGGATTGTCAGCATGGGGAGGTCAGGAGACATGCGGTGGCAATGTAGGATAGGTTTTTGAAAACCATCGCGGTGTATTGAGCATTGTAAGGGTTTCCAACAGTCTATTCACTAGTAGGAGTGAGAAAAACATCATGGGGTGGTGTGAATCGGAGGGACTTAATTAGGATAGGCAGTGAGTGGCAATGTAGGACGGAGAAGCACAACGGGGTGGTCAGCATGGTGAGTTCAGGAAATATGTGGTGGTAAAGTAGGATAGGTTTCTGAAAAACATCGGGGGGTGGTGCGCATTGTAAGGGTTTCTAACAGGCCATTCACTAGTAGGAGTGAGAAAAACATCTCCGGTGGAGGGAATCGGAGGGCCTGAATTAGAATAGTCATTGAGTGGCAAGGTTGGATGAAGAAAAGCACCACGGGTTACTCAGCATGAGGAAGTTAGGAAAGATCCAATGGCAATGTAGGATAGGTTTCTGAAAAACATCAAGAGGTGGTGCGCATTGTAAGGGTTTCTAACAGGCGAATCACTAGTAGGCGTGAGAAAAACATCACATCACATGGTGGTGTGAATCAGAGGGCCTGAATTAGAATAGGCATTGAGTGGCAATGTATGATGGAGAAATGTGAGACGGCCGGTTAGCATGGGGAGTTCAGGAAACATGCAGTTTCAATGTAGGATAGGTTTCTGAAAAACATTGCGGGGTGGTGGGCATTGTAAGTGTTTGTAACAGGCCATTCACTAGTAGGAGTGAGAAAAACATCACGGGGTGGTGTGAATCCGTACCTGAATTAGGATAGGCAGTGAGTAGCAATGTAGGATGGAGAAAAGCACCACGGGATGGTCAGCATGGGGAGGTCAGGAAGCATCCGGTTGCCAGGTAGGATAGGTTTCTGAAAAACATCTCAAGGTGTTGCGCATTGTAAGGGTTTCTAAGAGGCCATTCACTAGTAGGAGTGAGAAAAACATCACGGGGTGGTGTGACTCGGACTGCCTGATTTAGGATAGGAGTGAGTGGCAAAGCAGGATTTAGAAAAGCACCACGGGGTGGTCAGCATGGTGAGTTCAGGAAACATGCGGTGGTAAAGTAGGATACGTTTCTGAAAAACATCGCGGGGTGGTGCGCATTGTAGCGTTTGTAACAGGCGATTCACTAGTAGGAGTGAGAAAAACATCACGTGGTGGTGTGAATCGGAGGGCCTGAATTAGAATAGGCATTGAGTGGCAATGTAAGATGGAGAAAAGCAAGACAGAGTGGTTAGCATGGGGAGGTCAGGAAACATGCAGTTTAAATGTAGGATAGGTTTCTGAAATACATTGCGGGGTGGTGTGCATTGTAAGTGTTTCTAAGAGGCCATTCACTAGAAAGAGTGAGAAAAACATCACGGGGTGGTGTGAATCGGAGGGCCTGAATTAGAATAGGCATTGAGGGGCAATGTAGGATGGAGAAAACGCCACGTGTTATTCAGAATGAGGAGGTTAGGAACCATGCGGTGGCCATGAAGGATAGGTTTCTGAAACACAGCAGGAGGTGGTGCGCATTGTAAGGGTTTCTAAGAGGCCATTCACTAGTAGGAGTGAGAAAAACACCACGGGGTGCTGTGAATCAGAGGGCCTGAATTAGAATAGGCAAGGAGTTGCAATATAGGATGGAGAAAAGCACAACGGGGTGGTCAGCATTGTGATTTCAGGAAACATGTGGTGGTAAAGTAGGATACGTTTCTGAAAAACATCGCGGGGTGGTGCGCATTGTATGGGTTTCTAACAGGCGATTCACTACTAGGAGTGAGAAAAACATCACGGGGTGGTGTGAATCAGAGGGCCTGAATTAGAATAGGCAAGGAGTTGCAATATAGGATGGAGAAAAGCAAGACGGGGTGGTCAGCATTGGGAGGACAGGAAATATGCAGTGGAAATGTATGATAGATTTCAGAAAAGCATCGCGGGGTGGTGTGCATTGTAAGGGTTTCTAACAGGCCATTCACCAGTAGCAGTAAGAAAAACATCACGGTGTGGTGTGAATCGGAGGGCCTGAATTAGGATAGGCAGTCAGTAGCAATGTAGGTTGGAGAAAAGCAAGACGGGGTGGTTAGCATGGGGAGGTCAGGAAACCTGCAGTTTCAATGTAGGATTGGTTTCTGAAAAAGATTGCGGTGTGGTGTGCATTATAAGGGTTTCTAACAGGCCATTCACTAGTAGGAGTGAGAAAAACATCACGGGGTGGTGTGAATCAGAGGGCCTGAATTACAATAGGCAGTGAGTGACAATGTAGGATACAGAAAATCACCATGGGTTGGTCAGTATGGGGAGGTTAGGAAACATGCGGTGGCAATGTTTCATAGGTTTCTGAAAAACATAGTGGGCTGGTGCGCATTGTAACGTTTTCTAACAGGCCATTCACTAGAAGGAGTGAGAAAAACATCACCGGGTGGTGTGAATCGGGGGGCCTGTATTAGGCTAGGCAGTGAGTGGCAAAGTAGAATGGAGAAAAGTACCACGTGGTGGTCAGCATGGGGAGATCAGGAAACATGCAGTGGCATTGTAGGATAGGTTTCTGAAAAACATCGGGCTGTGGTGCGCATTATAAGGGTTTCTAACAGGCCATTCACTATTAGGAGTGAGAACAATATCATTGGGTGGTGTGAATTGGAGGGCCTGAATTAGATATGGTAGTGAGTGGCAATGTAGGATCTAGCAAAGCAAGACGGGACGGTGAGCATGGGGAGGTCAGGAAACATGAAGTGGCAATGTTGGATAGGTTTCTGAAAAACATGGTGGGGTGGTGCACATTGTAATAGTTTCTAACACCCATTCACTGGTAGGAGTGAGAAAAACATCACGGGTGGTGTGAATCGGAGGGCCTGAATTAGAATGGGCATTGAGTGGCAATGTAGGATGGAGAAAATCAAGACGGGGTGGTTAGCATGGGGAGGTCAGGCAACACGCAGTGGCAATGTAGCATAGGTTCGTGAAAAACATAGAGGGGTGGTGCATATTGTAAGGGTTTCTAACAGGCAATTCACTAGAAGGAGTGAGAAAAACTTCAAGGGTTGGTGTGAATCGGAGGGCCTGAATTACCATAGGCATTGAGTGGCAATTTAGCATGGAGAAAATCACCACGGGGTAGTCAGAATCGGGAGGTCAGGAAACATGCCGTGGCATTGTAAGATAGGATTCTGAAAAACATCTCTGGGTGGGGCTCATTGTAAGGGTTTCTAACACGCCATTCACTAGTAGGAGTGAGAAAAACATCACAGTGTTGTGTGAATTGGAGGGCCTGAATTACAATAGGCAGTGAGTGACAATGTAAGATACAGAAAATCACCATGGGTTGGTCAGCATGGGGAGGTTAGGAAACATGCGGTGGCAATGTTTCATAGGTTTCTGAAAAACAAAGCAGGCTGGTGCGCATTGTAAAGTTTTCTAACAGGCCATTCACTAGTAGGAGTTAGAAAAACATCACGGGTTGTGTGAATCAGAGGTCCTGAATTAGAATAGGCATTGAGTGCCAATGTAGGATGGAGAAAAGCACCACGGGTTATTCAGAATGAAGAGGTCAGGAAACATGCGGTGGCAATGTGGGATAGGTTTCTGATAAACATCAAGAGGTGTTGCGCATTGTAAGTGTTTCTAACAGGCCATTCACTAGTAGGAGTGAGAAAAACATCATGGGGTTGTGTGAATCGCAAGGCCTCAATTAGATTAGGCAGTGATTGGCAATGTAGCATCGAGCAAATCAAGACGTGGCAGTGAGCATGGGGAGGTCAGGATACATGAAGTGGCAATGTAGGATAGGTTTCTGGAAAACATGGCGGGGTGGTGCGCATTGCAAGCTTTTCCAACAGGCCATTCACTAGTAGGAGTGAGAAAAACATCACGGGGTGGTGTGAATCCGTACCTGAATTAGGATAGGCAGTGAGTAGCAATGTAGGATGGAGAAAAGCACCACGGGATGGTCAGCATGGGGAGGTCAGGAAGCATCCGGTTGCCAGGTAGGATAGGTTTCTGAAAAACATCTCAAGGTGTTGCGCATTGTAAGGGTTTCTAAGAGGCCATTCACTAGTAGGAGTGAGAAAAACATCACGGGGTGGTGTGACTCGGACTGCCTGATTTAGGATAGGAGTGAGTGGCAAAGCAGGATTTAGAAAAGCACCACGGGGTGGTCAGCATGGTGAGTTCAGGAAACATGCGGTGGTAAAGTAGGATACGTTTCTGAAAAACATCGCGGGGTGGTGCGCATTGTAGCGTTTGTAACAGGCGATTCACTAGTAGGAGTGAGAAAAACATCACGTGGTGGTGTGAATCGGAGGGCCTGAATTAGAATAGGCATTGAGTGGCAATGTAAGATGGAGAAAAGCAAGACAGAGTGGTTAGCATGGGGAGGTCAGGAAACATGCAGTTTAAATGTAGGATAGGTTTCTGAAATACATTGCGGGGTGGTGTGCATTGTAAGTGTTTCTAAGAGGCCATTCACTAGAAAGAGTGAGAAAAACATCACGGGGTGGTGTGAATCGGAGGGCCTGAATTTGATTAGGCAGTGAGTGGCAGTGTAGGATCTATCAAAGCAAGACGCGGCGGTGAGCATGGGGAGGTCAGGAAACACGAAGTGGCAAGTTAGGATAGGTTTCTGAAAAACATTGCGTGGTGGTGCGCATTGTAAGGGTTTCTAACAGGCCATTCACTAGTAGGAGTGAGAAAAACATCATGGGGTTGCATGAATCGGAGGGCCTGAATTACGATAGGCAGTGAGTCACAATGTAGGATACAGAAAATCACCACGGGTTGGTCAGCGTGTGAGGTTAGGAAACATGTATTGGCAATGTAGCATAGGTTTCTGAAAAACATAGCGGGCTAGTGCGCATTGTAGAGGTTTCGAAGAGGCCATTTACTAATAGGAGTGAGAAAAACATCACGGGGTGGTGTGAATCTGGGGGCCTGTATTTGGATAGGCAGTGAGTGGCAATGTAGGATGGGGAAAAGCACCACGGGGTGCTCAGCATGGGGAGTTCAGGAAACATCCGTTGGCCATGTAGGATAGATTTCTGAAAAACATTTCAGGGTGGTGAGCATTGTAAGGGTTTTTAACAGGCGATTCACTAGTAGGAGTGTGAAAAACATCACGGGGTGGTGTGATTTGGAGGGCCTGAATTAGAATAGGCATTGAGTGTTAATGTAGGATGGAGAAAAGCAAGACGGGGTGGTTAGCATGGGGAGGTCAGGCAACATGCAGTGGCAATGTAGCATTGGTTTGTGAAAAACATAGCGGGTTGGTGCACATTGTAAGGTTTTCCAACAGGCCATTCACTAGTAGGAGGGAGAAAAACATTACGGGGTGGTGTGAATCGGAGGGCCTGAATTAGAATAGGCATTGAGTGGCAATGTAGGATGGAGAAAAGCACCATGGGATGGTCAGCATGGGGAGGTCAGGAAACATGAAGTGGCAATGTAGGATAGGATTCTGAAAAACATCTCTGGGTGGTGCTCATTGTAAGGGTTTCTAACAGGCCATTCACTAGTAGGAGTGAGAAAAACATCACGGGGTGGTGTGAAACGGATTGCCTGAGTTACAATAGGCAGTGAGTGACAATGTAGGATACAGAAAATCACCACGGGTTCGTGAGCATGGGGAGGTTAGGAAACATGCGGTGGCAATGTTTCATAGGTTTCTGAAAAACATAGCGGGCTGGTGAGCATTGTAAGGGTTTCTAACAGGCGATTCACTAGTAGGAGTGAGAAAAACATCACATGGTGGTGTGAATCAGAGTACCTGAATTAGAATAGGCATTTAGTGGCAATGTATGATGGAGAAAAGCGAGATGGGGTGGTTAGCATGAGGAGGTAAGGAAAAATGCAGTTTCAATGTAGGATTGGTTTCTGAAAAACATTTCAGTGTGGTGTGCATTGTAAGTGTTTGTAACAGGCCATTCACTAGTAGGAGTTAGAAAAACATCACGGGTTGTGTGAATCAGAGGTCCTGAATTAGAATAGGCATTGAGTGCCAATGTAGGATGGAGAAAAGCACCACGGGTTATTCAGAATGAAGAGGTCAGGAAACATGCGGTGGCAATGTAGGATAGGTTTCTGATAAACATCAAGAGGTGTTGCGCATTGTAAGTGTTTCTAACAGGCCATTCACTAGTAGGAGTGAGAAAAACATCATGGGGTTGTGTGAATCGCAAGGCCTCAATTAGATTAGGCAGTGATTGGCAATGTAGCATCGAGCAAATCAAGATGTGGCAGTGAGCATGGGGAGGTCAGGATACATGAAGTGGCAATGTAGGATAGGTTTCTGGAAAACATGGCGGGGTGGTGCGCATTGCAAGCTTTTCCAACAGGCCATTCACTAGTAGGAGTGAGAAAAACAGAACGGGGTGGTGTGAATCGGAGGACCTGAATTAGCATAGGCAGTGAGTAGCAATGTAGGATGGAGAAAAGCACCACAGGGTGGTCAGCATGGGGAGGTCAGGAAATATCCGGTGGCCATGTACGATAGGATTCTGAAAAACATCTCTGGGTTGTGCGCATTGTAAGGGTGTGTGAAAAACATCATGGGGTGGTGTGAATCGGAAGGCCTAAATTTTATTAGGCAGTGAGTGGCAGTGTAGGATCTAGCAAAGCAAGACGGGGCGGTGAGGATGTGGAGGTCAGGAAACATGAAGTGTCAATGTAGGATAGGTTTCTGAAAAACATCTCTGGGTCGTGCGCATTGTAAGGGTTTCTGACAGGCCATTCACTATTAGGAGTGAGAAAAACATCACGGGGTGGTGTGAATAGGAGGGCCTGAATTAGAGTGGCAATGTAGGATGGAGAAAAGCACCACGAGTTATTCAGCATGAGGAGGTTTAGAAACATGCGGTGGCAATGTAGGATAGGTTTCTGAAAAACATCAAGAGGTGGTGCGCCTTGTAAGGGTTTCTAACAGGCCATTCACTAGTACGAGTGGGAAAAACATCATGGGGTGCTGTGAATTGGAGTGCCTGAATTGGATTAGGCAGTCAGTGGTAATGTAGGATCTAGCAAAGCAAGACAGGGTGGTGAGCATGAGGAGATCAGGAAACGTTAAGTGGCAATTTAAGATAGGTTTCTGAAAAACATGGCGGGGTGGCGTGCATTGTAACGGTTTCTAACAGGCCATTCACTAGTAGCAGTGAGACAATCATCACGGAGTGATGTGAATATGAAGGCCTGAATTAGGATAGGCAGTGAGTGGCAATGTAGGATGGAGAAAAGCACCACGGGATGGTCAGCATCGGGAGGTCAGGAAACATGCATTGGCAATGTAGGATAGGTTTCTGAAAACCATCGCGGTGTGTTGAGCATTGTAAGATTTTCCAACAGTCCATTCACTAGTAGGAGTGAGAAAAACATCATGGGGTGGTTTGAATCGGTGGGCCTTAATTAGGATAGGCAGTGAGTGGCAATGTAGGATGGAGAAGCACAATGGGGTGGTCAACATCGGGAGGTCAGGAAACATGCGGTGGAAATGTAGCATACGTTTTCGAAAAACATAGCGGGGTGGTCACATTGTAAGGGTTTCTAACAGGCCATTCACTAGTAGGAGTGAGAAAAACATCATGGGGTGGTGTGAATTGGAGGGCCTGAATTAGATTAGGCAGTGAGTGGCAATGTAGGATCTAGCAAAGCAAAAACCGGCATGAGCATGGGGAGATCATGAAACATGAAGTGGCAATGTAGGATAGGTTTCTGAAAACCATGGCGGAGTGGTGCGCATTGTAAGGGTTTCCACCAGGCCATTCACTAATAATAGTGAGAAAAACAGAACGGGATGGTGTGAAGCGGAGGACCTGAATTAGGATAGTCAGTGAGTAGCAATGTAGGATGGGGAAAAGCACCACGGGGTGGTCAGCATGGGGAAGGTGGAAACATGCGGTGGCCATGTAGGATAGGTTTCTGAAAAACATCGTGGGTTGTTGCACATTTTAAGGGTTTCTAACAGGCCATTCACTAGTAGGAGTGAGAAAAACACCACGGGGTGGTGTGAATCAGAGGGCCTGAATTAGAATAGGCAAGCAGTTGCAATATAGGATGGAGAAAAGCACAACGGGGTGGTCAGCATGGTGATTTCAGGAAACATGTGGTGGTAAAGTAGGATAAGTTTCTGAAAAACATCGCGGGGTGGTGCGCATTGTACGGATTTCTAACAGGCGATTCACTAGTTGGAGTGAGAAAAACATCACGGGGTGGTGTGAATCAGAGGGCCTGAATTAGAATAGGCAAGGAGTTGCAATATAGGATGGAGAAAAGCAAGACGGGGTGGTCAGCATTGGGAGGACAGGAAATATGCAGTGGAAATGTATGATAGATTTCAGAAAAGCATCGCGGGGTGGTGTGCATTGTAAGGGTTTCTAACAGGCCATTCACCAGTAGCAGTAAGAAAAACATCACGGTGTGGTGTGAATCGGAGGGCCTGAATTAGGATAGGCAGTCAGTAGCAATGTAGGTTGGAGAAAAGCAAGACGGGGTGGTTAGCATGGGGAGGTCAGGAAACCTGCAGTTTCAATGTAGGAATGGTTTCTGAAAAAGATTGCGGTGTGGTGTGCATTATAAGGGTTTCTAACAGGCCATTCACTAGTAGGAGTGAGAAAAACATCACGGGGTGGTGTGAATCAGAGGGCCTGAATTACAATAGGCAGTGAGTGACAATGTAGGATACAGAAAATCACCATGGGTTGGTCAGTATGGCGAGGTTAGGAAACATGCGGTGGCAATGTTTCATAGGTTTCTGAAAAGCATAGTGGACTGGTGCGCATTGCAAAGTTTTCTAACAGGCCATTCACTAGTAGGAGTGAGAAAAACATCACCGGGTGGTGTGAATCGGGGGGCCTGTATTAGGCTAGGCAGTGAGTGGCAAAGTAGAATGGAGAAAAGTACCACGTGGTGGTCAGCATGGGGAGGTCAGGAAACATGCAGTGGCATTGTAGGATAGGTTTCTGAAAAACATCGGGCTGTGGTGCGCATTATAATGGTTTCTAACAGGCCATTCACTATTAGGAGTGAGAACAATATCATGGGGTGGTGTGAATAGGAGGGCCTGAATTAGATATGGTAGTGGGTGGCAATGTAGGATCTAGCAAAGCAAGACGGGGCGGTGAGCATGGGGAGGTCAGGAAACATGAAGTGGCAATGTTGGATAGGTTTCTGAAAAACATGGTCGGGTGGTGCACATTGTAATAGTTTCTAACACCCATTCACTGGTAGGAGTGAGAAAAACATCACGGGTGGTGTGAATCGGAGGGCCTGAATTAGTATAGGCATTGAGTGGCAATGTAGGATGGAGAAAATCAAGACGGGGTTGTTAGCATGGGGAGGTCAGGCAACATGCAGTGGCAATGTAGCATAGGTTTGTGAAAAACATAGCGGGGTGGTGCATATTGTAAGGGTTTCTAACAGGCCATTCACTAGTAGGTGTGAGAAAAATTTCACGGGTTGGTGTGAATCGGAGGGACTGAATTACCATAGGCATTGAGTGGCAATGTAGGATGGAGAAAAGCACCATGGGATGGTCAGCATGTGCAGGTCAGGAAACACGTGGTGGCAATGTAGGATAGGTTTCTTAAAAACATCAAGAGTTGGTGCGCGTTGTAAGGGTTTCTAACAGGCCATTCACTAGTAGCAGTGAGACAGTCATCACGGAGTGAGGTGAATGTGAAGGCCTGAATTAGGTTAGGCATTGAATGGCTATGTAGGATGGAGAATAACACCACGGGATGGTCAGCATGGGGAGGTCAGGAAACATACGGTGGCAATGTCGGATAGGTTTCAGGAAAACATCGCGGGGTGGTGCGCATTGTAAGGGTTTCTAACAGGCCATGCACTAGTAGGAGTGATAAAATCATCACGGGGTGGTGTGAATCAGAGGGCCAGAATTACCATAGGCAGTGAGTGGCAATGTAGGATGGAGAAATGCACCACGGGACGGTCAGCATGGGGAGATCAGGAAACATGAAGTGGAAATGTAGGATAGGTTTCTGAAAACCATCGCGGTGTGGTGCGCAGTGTAAGGGTTTCTAACAGGCCATTCACTAGTAGGAGTGAGAAAACATCATGGGGTGGTGTGAATCAGAGGGCCTGAATTTGATTAGGCAGTGAGTGGCAGTGTAGGATCTAGCAAAGCAAGACGGGGCGGTGAGCATGGGGAGGTCAGGAAACATGAAGTGGCAATGTAGGATAGGTTTCTTCAAAACATCGCGTGGTGGTGCGCATTGTAGGAGTTTCTAACAGGCCATTCACTAGTAGGAGTGAGAAAAACATCACGGGATGGTGTGAATCGGAGGACATGAATTAGGATAGGCAGTGTGTGGCAATGTAGGATGGAGAAAATCACCACGGGGTAGTCAGAATCGGGAGGTCAGGTAACATGCCGTGGCATTGTAAGATAGGATTCTGAAAAACATCTCTGGGTGGGGCTCATTGTAAGGGTTTCTAACACGCCATTCACTAGTAGGAGTGAGAAAAACATCACGGTGTGGTGTGAATTGGAGGGCCTGAATTACAATAGGCAGTGAGTGACAATGTAAGATACAGAAAATCACCATGGCTTGGTCAGCATGGGGAGGTTAGGAAACATGTGGTGGCAATGTTTCATAGGTTTCTGAAAAACATAGCAGGCTGGTGCGCATTGTAAAGTTTTCTAACAGGCCATTCACTAGTAGGAGTGAGAAAAACATCACGGGGTGGTGTGAATCGGAGGGCCAGAATCAGGATAGGCAGTGAGTGGCAATGGAGGATGGAGAAAAGCACCACGGGGTGTTCAGCATGGGGAGGTCAGGAAACATGCGGTGGCAGTGTAGGATAGTTTTCTGAAAAACATCGCGGGGTGGTGCACATCGTAAGGTTTCTAACAGGCCATTCACTATTAGGAGTGAGAAAAACATCATGGGGTGGTGTGAATTGGAGTGCATGAATTAGATATGGCAGTGAGAAGTAATGTAGGATCTAGGAAAGCAAGAGGGGGCGCTGAGCATAGGGAGGTCAGGAAACATGAAGTGGCAATGTAGGATAGGTTTCTGAAAAACATGGTGGGGTTGTGCACATTGTACGGGTTTCTAACAGGCCATTCACTAGTAGGAGTGTGAAAAACAGAATGGGGTGGTGTGAATCGGAGGACCTGTATTACGATTGGCAGTGAGTGGCATTTTTCGATGGAGTAAGGGTTTCTAAGAGGCCATTCACTAGTAGGAGTGTGAAAAACATCATGGGGTGGTGTGAATCGGAGGGCCTAAATTTAATTAGGCAGTGAGTTGCATTGTAGGATCTAGCAAGGCAAGACAGGGCGGTGAGCATGTGGAGTCAGGAAACATGAAGTGGCAATGTAGGATAGGTTTCTGAGAAATATGGTGGGGTGGTGCGCATTGTAAGGGTGTCTAAAAGGCAATTCACTAGTAGGAGTTAGAAAAACATAATGGGGTGGTGTGAATCGGAGGACCTGAATTAGGATATGCAGGGAGTAGCAATGTAGGATGGATAATAGCACCACAGGGTGGTCAGCATGGGGAGGTCAGGATAAATCCTTTGGCCATGTAGGATAGGTTTATGAAAAACATCTCAGGGTGGTGCGCATTGTAAGGGTTTCTAAGAGGCCATTCACTAGTAGGAGTGAGAAAAACATCACGGGGTGGTGTGAATCGGAAGGCCTGATATAGGATAGGAGAGAGTGGCAATGTAGGATGGAGAAAAACACCACGGGATTGTCAGCATGGGGAGGTCAGGAGACATGCGGTGGCAATGTAGGATAGGTTTTTGAAAACCATCGCGGTGTATTGAGCATTGTAAGGGTTTCCAACAGTCTATTCACTAGTAGGAGTGAGAAAAACATCATGGGGTGGTGTGAATCGGAGGGACTTAATTAGGATAGGCAGTGAGTGGCAATGTAGGACGGAGAAGCACAACGGGGTGGTCAGCATGGTGAGTTCAGGAAATATGTGGTGGTAAAGTAGGATAGGTTTCTGAAAAACATCGGGGGGTGGTGCGCATTGTAAGGGTTTCTAACAGGCCATTCACTAGTAGGAGTGAGAAAAACATCTCCGGTGGAGGGAATCGGAGGGCCTGAATTAGAATAGTCATTGAGTGGCAAGGTTGGATGAAGAAAAGCACCACGGGTTACTCAGCATGAGGAAGTTAGGAAAGATCCAATGGCAATGTAGGATAGGTTTCTGAAAAACATCAAGAGGTGGTGCGCATTGTAAGGGTTTCTAACAGGCGAATCACTAGTAGGCGTGAGAAAAACATCACATCACATGGTGGTGTGAATCAGAGGGCCTGAATTAGAATAGGCATTGAGTGGCAATGTATGATGGAGAAATGTGAGACGGCCGGTTAGCATGGGGAGTTCAGGAAACATGCAGTTTCAATGTAGGATAGGTTTCTGAAAAACATTGCGGGGTGGTGGGCATTGTAAGTGTTTGTAACAGGCCATTCACTAGTAGGAGTGAGAAAAACATCACGGGGTGGTGTGAATCCGTACCTGAATTAGGATAGGCAGTGAGTAGCAATGTAGGATGGAGAAAAGCACCACGGGATGGTCAGCATGGGGAGGTCAGGAAGCATCCGGTTGCCAGGTAGGATAGGTTTCTGAAAAACATCTCAAGGTGTTGCGCATTGTAAGGGTTTCTAAGAGGCCATTCACTAGTAGGAGTGAGAAAAACATCACGGGGTGGTGTGACTCGGACTGCCTGATTTAGGATAGGAGTGAGTGGCAAAGCAGGATTTAGAAAAGCACCACGGGGTGGTCAGCATGGTGAGTTCAGGAAACATGCGGTGGTAAAGTAGGATACGTTTCTGAAAAACATCGCGGGGTGGTGCGCATTGTAGCGTTTGTAACAGGCGATTCACTAGTAGGAGTGAGAAAAACATCACGTGGTGGTGTGAATCGGAGGGCCTGAATTAGAATAGGCATTGAGTGGCAATGTAAGATGGAGAAAAGCAAGACAGAGTGGTTAGCATGGGGAGGTCAGGAAACATGCAGTTTAAATGTAGGATAGGTTTCTGAAATACATTGCGGGGTGGTGTGCATTGTAAGTGTTTCTAAGAGGCCATTCACTAGAAAGAGTGAGAAAAACATCACGGGGTGGTGTGAATCGGAGGGCCTGAATTAGAATAGGCATTGAGGGGCAATGTAGGATGGAGAAAACGCCACGTGTTATTCAGAATGAGGAGGTTAGGAACCATGCGGTGGCCATGAAGGATAGGTTTCTGAAACACAGCAGGAGGTGGTGCGCATTGTAAGGGTTTCTAAGAGGCCATTCACTAGTAGGAGTGAGAAAAACACCACGGGGTGGTGTGAATCAGAGGGCCTGAATTAGAATAGGCAAGGAGTTGCAATATAGGATGGAGAAAAGCACAACTGGGTGGTCAGCATTGTGATTTCAGGAAACATGTGGTGGTAAAGTAGGATACGTTTCTGAAAAACATCGCGGGGTGGTGCGCATTGTATGGGTTTCTAACAGGCGATTCACTACTAGGAGTGAGAAAAACATCACGGGGTGGTGTGAATCAGAGGGCCTGAATTAGAATAGGCAAGGAGTTGCAATATAGGATGGAGAAAAGCAAGACGGGGTGGTCAGCATTGGGAGGACAGGAAATATGCAGTGGAAATGTATGATAGATTTCAGAAAAGCATCGCGGGGTGGTGTGCATTGTAAGGGTTTCTAACAGGCCATTCACCAGTAGCAGTAAGAAAAACATCACGGTGTGGTGTGAATCGGAGGGCCTGAATTAGGATAGGCAGTCAGTAGCAATGTAGGTTGGAGAAAAGCAAGACGGGGTGGTTAGCATGGGGAGGTCAGGAAACCTGCAGTTTCAATGTAGGATTGGTTTCTGAAAAAGATTGCGGTGTGGTGTGCATTATAAGGGTTTCTAACAGGCCATTCACTAGTAGGAGTGAGAAAAACATCACGGGGTGGTGTGAATCAGAGGGCCTGAATTACAATAGGCAGTGAGTGACAATGTAGGATACAGAAAATCACCATGGGTTGGTCAGTATGGGGAGGTTAGGAAACATGCGGTGGCAATGTTTCATAGGTTTCTGAAAAACATAGTGGGCTGGTGCGCATTGTAACGTTTTCTAACAGGCCATTCACTAGAAGGAGTGAGAAAAACATCACCGGGTGGTGTGAATCGGGGGGCCTGTATTAGGCTAGGCAGTGAGTGGCAAAGTAGAATGGAGAAAAGTACCACGTGGTGGTCAGCATGGGGAGATCAGGAAACATGCAGTGGCATTGTAGGATAGGTTTCTGAAAAACATCGGGCTGTGGTGCGCATTATAAGGGTTTCTAACAGGCCATTCACTATTCGGAGTGAGAACAATATCATTGGGTGGTGTGAATTGGAGGGCCTGAATTAGATATGGTAGTGAGTGGCAATGTAGGATCTAGCAAAGCAAGACGGGACGGTGAGCATGGGGAGGTCAGGAAACATGAAGTGGCAATGTTGGATAGGTTTCTGAAAAACATGGTGGGGTGGTGCACATTGTAATAGTTTCTAACACCCATTCACTGGTAGGAGTGAGAAAAACATCACGGGTGGTGTGAATCGGAGGGCCTGAATTAGAATGGGCATTGAGTGGCAATGTAGGATGGAGAAAATCAAGACGGGGTGGTTAGCATGGGGAGGTCAGGCAACACGCAGTGGCAATGTAGCATAGGTTCGTGAAAAACATAGAGGGGTGGTGCATATTGTAAGGGTTTCTAACAGGCAATTCACTAGAAGGAGTGAGAAAAACTTCAAGGGTTGGTGTGAATCGGAGGGCCTTAATTACCATAGGCATTGAGTGGCAATTTAGCATGGAGAAAATCACCACGGGGTAGTCAGAATCGGGAGGTCAGGAAACATGCCGTGGCATTGTAAGATAGGATTCTGAAAAACATCTCTGGGTGGGGCTCATTGTAAGGGTTTCTAACACGCCATTCACTAGTAGGAGTGAGAAAAACATCACAGTGTTGTGTGAATTGGAGGGCCTGAATTACAATAGGCAGTGAGTGACAATGTAAGATACAGAAAATCACCATGGGTTGGTCAGCATGGGGAGGTTAGGAAACATGCGGTGGCAATGTTTCATAGGTTTCTGAAAAACAAAGCAGGCTGGTGCGCATTGTAAAGTTTTCTAACAGGCCATTCACTAGTAGGAGTGAGAAAAACATCACGGGGTGGTGTGAATCGGAGGGCCAGAATCAGGATAGGCAGTGAGTGGCAATGGAGGATGGAGAAAAGCACCACGGGGAGGTGAGGAAACATGCGGTGGCAGTGTAGGATAGTTTTCTGAAAAACATCGCGGTGTGGTGCACATCGTAAGGTTTCTAACAGGCCATTCACTATTAGGAGTGAGAAAAACATCATGGGGTGGTGTGAATTGGAGTGCATGAATTAGATATGGCAGTGAGTGGCAATGTAGGATCTAGGAAAGCAAGACGGGGCGCTGAGCATAGGGAGGTCAGGAAACATGAAGTGGCAATGTAGGATAGGTTTCTGAAAAACATGGTGGGGTTGTGCAGATTGTAAGGGTTTCTAACAGGCCATTCACTAGTAGGAGTGTGAAAAACAGAATGGGGTGGTGTGAATCGGAGGACCTGTATTACGATTGGCAGTGAGTGGCATTTTTCAATGGAGTAAGGGTTTCTAAGAGGCCATTCACTAATAGGAGTGAGAAAAAGATCACGGGGTGGTGTGAATCGGAGGGCCTGATATAGGAAAGGAGTGAATGGCAATGTAGGATGGAGAAAAGCACCACGGGGTGGTCAGCATGGGGAGTTCAGGAAACATGCGGTGGTAAAGTAGGATATGTTTCTGAAAAACATCGCGGGGTGGTGCGCATTGTAAGGGTTTCTAACAGGCGAATCACTAGTAGGAGTGAGAAAAACATCACATCACATGGTGGTGTGAATCAGAGGGCCGGAATTAGAATAGGCATTGAGTGGCAATGTATGATGGAGAAAAGTGAGACGGCCGGTTAGCATGGGGAGGTCAGGAAACATGCGGTGGTAAAGTAAGATACATTCCTGAAAAACATGGCGGGGTGGTGCGCATTTTAAGGGTTTCAAACAGGCCATTCACTAGTAGCAGTGAGACAATCATCACGGAGAGATGTGAATATGAAGGCCTGAATTAGTATAGGCAGTGAGTGGCAATGTAGGATGGAGAAAAGTGCCATAGGGTAGTCAGCATGGGGACGTCAGGAAACATTCGGTGGCAATGTAGGATAGGTTATTGAAAAGCATCGCGGGGTGGTGCGCATTGTAAGAGTTTCTAACTAGCCATTCACTATTAGGAGTGAGAAAAACATCATGGGGTGGTGTGAATTGGAGGGCCTGAATTAGATATGGCAGAGAGTGGCAATATAGGATCTAGCAAAGCAAGATGGGGCGGTGAGCATGAGGAGATCAGGAAACGTTAAGTGGCAATGTAGGATAGGTTTCTGAAAAACATGGCTGTGTGGTGCGCATTGTAACGATGTCTAACAGGCCATTCACTAGTAGCAGTGAGACAATCATCACGGAGTGATGTGAATATGAAGGCCTGAATTAGGATAGGCAGTGAGTGGCAATGTAGGATGGAGAAAAGCACCACGGGGTGGTCAGCATGGGGAGGTCAGGAAACATGCGGTGGTAAAGTAAGATACATTCCTGAAAAACATGGCGGGGTGGTGCGCATTTTAAGGGTTTCAAACAGGCCATTCACTAGTAGCAGTGAGACAATCATCACGGAGAGATGTGAATATGAAGGCCTGAATTAGTATAGGCAGTGAGTGGCAATGTAGGATGGAGAAAAGTGCCACAGGGTAGTCAGCATGGGGACGTCAGGAAACATTCGGTGGCAATGTAGGATAGGTTATTGAAAAGCATCGCGGGGTGGTGCGCATTGTAAGAGTTTCTAACTAGCCATTCACTATTAGGAGTGAGAAAAACATCATGGGGTGGTGTGAATTGGAGGGCCTGAATTAGATATGGCAGAGAGTGGCAATATAGGATCTAGCAAAGCAAGATGGGGCGGTGAGCATGAGGAGATCAGGAAACGTTAAGTGGCAATGTAGGATAGGTTTCTGAAAAACATGGCTGTGTGGTGCGCATTGTAACGATGTCTAACAGGCCATTCACTAGTAGCAGTGAGACAATCATCACGGAGTGATGTGAATATGAAGGCCTGAATTAGGATAGGCAGTGAGTGGCAATGTAGGATGGAGAAAAGCACCACGGGGTGGTCAGCATGGGGAGGTCAGGAAACATGCGGTGGCAATGTAGGATAGGTTTCTGAAAACCATCGCGGTGTGTTGAGCATTGTAAGGTTTTCCAACAGTCCATTCACTAGTAGGAGTGAGAAAAACATCATGGGGTGGTGTGAATCGGAGGGCCATAATTAGGATAGGCAGTGAGTAGCAATGTAGGATGGGGAAAAGCACCACGGGGTGGTCAGCATGGGGAGGTCAGGAAACATGTGGTGGCAATGTAGGATCCGTTTCTTAAAAACATGGCGGGGTGGTGCACATTGTAAGTGTTTCTAACAGGCCATTCACTAGAAGGAGTGAGAAAAACAGAATGGGGTGGTGTGAATCGGAGGGCCTGAATTTGATTAGGCAGTGAGTTGCATTGTAGGATCTAGCAAAGCAAGACAGGGCGGTGAGCATGTGGAGTCAGGAAACATCAAGTGGCAATGTAGGATAGGTTTCTGAAAAACATGGTGAGGTGGAGCGCATTGTAAGGGTTTCTAAAAGGCAATTCACTACTAGGAGTGAGAAAAACAGAATGGGGTTGTGTGAATCGGAGGACCTGAATTAGGATAGGCAGGGAGTAGCAATGTAGGATGGAGAAAAGCACCACAGGGTGGTCAGCTTGGGGAGGTCAGGAAAAATCCGTTGGCCATGTAGGATAGGTTTATGAAAAACATCTCAGGGTGGTGCGCATTGTAAGGTTTTCTAAGAGGCCATTCACTAGTAGGAGTGAGAAAAACATCACGGGGTGGTGTGAATCGGAGGGCCTGATATAGGATAGGAGAGAGTGGCAATGTAGGATGGAGAAAAACACCACGGGATTTCATCATGGGGAGGTCAGGAGACATGCGGTGGCAATGTAGGATAGGTTTCTGAAAACCATCGCGGTGTGTTGAGCATTGTAAGGGTTTCCAACAGTCCATTCACTAGTAGGAGTGAGAAAAACATCATGGGGTTGTGTGAATCGGAGGGACTTAATTAGGATAGGCAGTGAGTGTCAATGTAGGACGGAGAAGCACAACGGGGTCGTCAGCATGGTGAGTTCAGGAAATACGTGGTGGTAAAGTAGGATAGGTTTCTGAAAAACATCGGTGGGTGGTGCGCATTGTAAGGGTTTCTAACAGGCCATTCACTAGAAGGGGTGAGAAAAACATAACGGGGTGGTGTGATTCGGAGGGCCTGAATTAAAATACGCATTAAGTGGCAATGTCGGATGGAGAAAAGCTCCACGGGTTATTCAGCATGAGGAGGTTAGGAAACATGCGGTGGCAATGTAGGATAGGATTCTGAAAGCATCAAGAGTTGATGCACATTGTAAGGGTTTCTAACATGCCATTCACTAGTAGGAGTGAGAAAAACATCATGGGGTGGTGTGAATCGCAGGGCCTGAATTAGATTAGGCAGTGAGTGGCAATGAAGGATCTAGCAAACAAGACGGGGTGGTGAGCATGGGGAGTTGAGGAAACATGAAGTGGCAATGTAGGATAGATTTCTGAAAAACATCGCCGGGTGGTGCGCATTTTAAGGGTTTCTAACAGGCCACTCACTAGTAGGAGTGTGAAAAACATCATGGGGTGGTGTGAATCGGAGGGCCTGAATTTGATTAGGCAGTGAGTTGCATTGTAGGATCTAGCAAAGCAAGACAGGGCGGTTAGCATGTGGAGTCAGGAAACATGAAGTGGCAATGTAGGATAGGTTTCTGAGAAACATGGTGGGGTGGTGCGCATTGAAAGGGTGTCTAAAAGGCAATTCACTAGTAGGAGTTAGAAAAACAGAATGGGGTGGTGTGAATCGGAGGACCTGAATTAGAATATGCAGGGAGTAGCAATGTAGGATGGAGAAAAGCACCACAGGGTGGTCAGCATGGGGAGGTCAGGAAAACTCCGTTGGCCATGTAGGATAGGTTTATGAAAAACATCTCAGGGTGGTGCACATTGTAAGGGTTTCTAAGAGGCCATTCACTAGTAGGAGTGAGAAAAACATCACGGGGTGGTGTGAATCGGAGGGCCTGATATAGGATAGGAGAGAGTGGCAATGTAGGATGGAGAAAAACACCACGGGATTGTCAGCATGGGAAGGTCAGGAGACATGCGGTGGCAATGTAGGATAGGTTTCTGAAAACCATCGCGGTGTGTTGAGCATTGTAAGGTTTTCCAACAGTCCATTCACTAGTAGGAGTGAGAAAAACATCATGGGGTGGTGTGAATCGGAGGGACTTAATTAGGATAGGCAGTGAGTGTCAATGTAGGACGGAGAATCACAACGGGGTGCTCAGCATGGTGAGTTCAGGGATTACGTGGTGGTAAAATAGGATAGGTTTCTGAAAATCATCGGGGGGTAGTGCGCATTGTAAGGGTTTCTAACAGGCCATTCACTAGTAGGAGTGAGAAAAACATCACAGGGTGGTGTGAATCGGAGGGCCTGAAATAGAATAGTCATTGAGTGGCATGGTTGGATGGAGAAAAGCACCACGGGTTACTCAGCATGAGGAGGTTAGGAAAGATCCAATGGCAATGTAGGATAGGTTTCTGAAAAACATCAAGAGGTGGTGCGCATTGTAAGGGTTTCTAACAGGCCATTCACTAGTAGGAGT
This sequence comes from Cavia porcellus, assembly GCF_034190915.1. Classification (NCBI taxonomy): domain Eukaryota; kingdom Metazoa; phylum Chordata; class Mammalia; order Rodentia; family Caviidae; genus Cavia; species Cavia porcellus. The sequence goes on from NW_026947518.1 coordinate 10,360,797, forward strand.
GAGAAAAACATCATGGGGTGGTGTGAATCGCAGGGCCTGAATGTCAATAGGCAGTGAGTGGCAATGTAGGATCTAGCAAAGCAAGACGGGGCAGTGAGCATGGGGAGGTCAGGAAACATGAAGTGGCAATGTAGGATAGTTTTTGGAAAAACATGGTGGGGTGGTGGGCATTGTAAGGTTTTCTAAAAGGCAATTCACTAGTAGGAGTGAGAAAAACATCACGGGGTGGTGTGAATCGGAGGGCCTGAATTAGAATAGGTATTGAGTGGCAATGTAGGGTGGAGAGAACACAACGGGTTATTAAGAATGAAGAGGTTAGGAAACATGCGGTGGCAAAGTAGGATAGGTTTCTGAAAAACAGCAAGAGGTGGTGTGCATTGTAAGGGTTTCTAACAGGCCATTCACTAGTAGGAGTGAGAAAAACATCATCGGGTGGTGTGAATCGCAGGGCCTGAATTAGATTAGGCAGTGAGTGGCAATTTAGGATCGAGAAAATCAAGACAATGCGGTGAGCATGGGGAGATCAGGATACATGAAGTGGCAGTATAGGATAGGTTTCTGAAAAACATGGCGGGGTGGTGCGCATTGTAAGTGTTTCTAACAGGGCATTCTCTAGTAGGAGTGAGAAAAACAGAACGGGTTGATGTGAATCGGAGGACCTGAATTGGGAGAGGCAGTGAGTAGCAATGTAGGATGGAGAAAAGCACCACAGGGTGGTCAGCATGGGGAGGTCAGGAAATATCCGGTGGCCATGTAGGATAGGTTTCTGAATAACATCTAAGGGTGGTGCGCATTGTAAGGGATTCTGACAGGCCATTCACTAGTAGGAGGGAGAAAAACATCCCGCGGTGTTGAGAATTGGAGGGCCTGAATTAGAATAGGCATTGAGTGGCAATGTAGGATGGAGAAAAGCACCACGGGTTATTCAGCATGAGGAGGTCAGGAAACATGCGGTGGCAATGTATGATAGGTTTCAGAAAAACATCGCGGGGTGGTTCACATTGTAAGGTTTTCAAACAGAACATTCCCTAGTAGGAGTGAGAAAAACATCATGGGGTGGTGAGAATCTGAGGGCCTGAATTAGGATAGGCAGTGAGTGGCAATGAAGGATGGCGAAAAGCACCACGGGGTGTTCAGCATGGGGAGATCTGGATACATGAAGTTGCAATGTAGGATAGGTTTCTTCAAAACATCGCGTGGTGGTGCGCATTGTAAGGGTTTCTAACAGGCCATTCACTAGTAGGAGTGAGAAAAACATCACGGGATGGTGTGAATCAGAGGGCCTGAATTACAATAGGCAGTGAGTGACAATGTAGGATACAGAAAATCACCAAGGGTTGGTCAGCATGGGGACTTTAGCAAACATGCGGTGGCAATGTTTCACTAGTTTCTGAAAAACATAGCGGGCTGGTGCGCATTGTAAAGGTTTCTAACAGGCCATTCACTAGTAGGAGTGAGAAAAACATCACGGGTGGTGTGAATCGGAGGGCCAGAATCAGGATAGGGAGTGAGTCACAATAGAGGATGGAGAAAAGCACCACGGGGTGGTCAGCATGGGGAGGTCAGGAAACATGCGGTTGCAGTGTAGGATAGGTTTCTGAAAAACATCGCGGGGTGGTGCGCATTGTAAGGTTTCTAACAGGCCATTCACTATTAGGAGTGAGAAAAACCCCATGGGGTGGTGTGAATTGGAGGGCATGAATTAGATATGGCAGTGAGTGGCTATGTAGGATCTAGCAAAGCAAGACGGGGCGGTGAGCATGGGGAGGTCAGGAAACATGAAGTGGCAATGTAGGATAGGTTTCTGAAAAACATGGTGGGGTGGTGCACATTGTAAGGGTTTCTAACAGGCCATTCACTAGTAGGAGGGAGAAAAACAGAATGGGGTGGTGTGAATCGGAGGACCTGAATTACGATAGGCAGTGAGTGGCATTGTACGATGGAGAAAAGCACCACGGGCTGGTCAGCATAGTGAGTTCAGGAAACATCCGGTGGCAAGGTAAGATAGGTTTCTGAAAAACATCTCCAGGTGGTGCGCATTGTAAGGGTTTCTAAGAGGCCATTCACTAGTAGGAGTGAGAAAAACATCACAGGGTGGTGTGAATCGGAGTGCCTGATATAGAATAGGAGAGAGTTTCAAAGTAGGATTTAGAAAAGCACCATGGGGTGGTCAGCAAGGTGAGTTCAGGAAACATGTGGTGGTAAAGTAGGATACGTTTCTGAAAAACATTGCGGGGTGGTGCGCATGTAAGGGTTTCTAACAGGCGATTCTCTAGTAGGAGTGAGAAAAACATCACGTGGTGGTTTGAATCGGGGAGCCTGAATTAGAATAGGCATTGAGTGGCAATGTAAGATGGAGAATAGCAAGACGGGGTGGTTAGCATGGGGAGGTCAGGAAACATGCAGTTTAAATGTAGGATAGGTTTCTCAAAAACATTGCGGGGTGGTGTGCATTGTAAGTGTTTCTAACAAGCCATTCCCTAGAAAGAGTGAGAAAAACATCACGGGGTGGTGTGAATCGCAAGGCCTGAATTAGAATAGGCATTGAGTGGCAATGTAGGATGGAGAAAACACCACGGGTTATTCAGAATGAGGAGGTTAGGAAACATGAGGTGTAAATTTAAAATAGATTTTTGAAAAACAGCAAGAGGTGGTGCGCATTGTAAGGGTTTCTAACAGGCGATTCACTAGTAGGAGTGAGAAAAACATCATGGGGTTGTGTGAATCGCAGGGCCTGAAGAAGATTAGGCTGTGAGTGGCAATGTAGGATCGAGGAAATCAAGACAAGGCGGTGAGCATGGGGAGATCAGGATACATGAAGTGGCAATGTAGGATAGGTTTCTAAAAAACATGGTGGGGTGGTGCGCATTGTAATTGTTTCTAACAGGCCATTCACTAGTAGGAGTGAGAAAAACAGAACGGGTTGATGTGAATCGGAGGACCTAAATTGGGAGAGGCAGTGAGTAGCAATGTAGGATGGAGAAAAGCACCACAGGGTGGTCAGCATGGGGAGGTCAGGAAATATCCGGTGGCCATGTAGGATAGGTTTCTGAAAAACGTCTAAGGGTGGTGCGCATTGTAAGGTTTTCTAACAGGCCATTCACCAGTAGGAGTGAGAAAAACATGATGGGGTGGTGTGAATCGGAGGGCCTGAATTTGATTAGGCAGTGAGTGGCAGTGTAGGATCTAGCAAAGCAAGACGGGGCCGTGAGCATGTGGAGGTCTGGAAACATGAAGTGGCAATGTAGGATAGGTTTCTGAAAAATATCTCTGGGTGGTGCGCATTGTAAGGTATTCTGACAGGCCATTCACTAGTAGGAGGGAGAAAAACATCACACGGTGTTGAGAATCGGAGGGCCTGAGTTAGAATAGGCATTGAGTGGCAATATAGGATGGAGAAAAGCACCACGGGTTATTCAGCATGAGGAGGTTTGGAAACATGCGGTGGCAATGTAGGATAGGTTTCAGAAAACATCGCGGGGTGGTGCGCATTGTAAGGGTTTCGAAAAGAACATAGACTAGTAGGAGTGAGAAAAACATCATGGGGTGGTGTGAATTTGAGGGCCTGAATTACGATAGGCAGTGAGTGGCAATGTAGGATGGAGAAGCACAACGGGGTGGTCAGCATCCGGAGGTCAGGAAACATATGGTCGCAATGTCGGATAGGTTTCTGAAAACCATCGCGGTGTGGTGAGCATTGTAAGGGTTTCCAACAGGCCATTCACTAGTAGGAGTGCGAAAAACATCGCGGGGTGGTGTGAATTGGAGGGCCTGATATAGAATAGGAGTGAGTTTCAAAGTAGGATTTAGAAAAGCACCACGGGGTGGTCAGCATGGTGAGTTCAGGAAACTTGCGGTGTTAAAGTAGGATACGTTTCTGAAAAACATCGCGGTGTGGTGCGCATTGTAAGAGTTTCTAAAAGGCGATTCACTAGTAGGAGTGAGAAAAACATCACGTGGTGGTGTCAATCGGAGGGCCTGAATTAGATTAGGCATTGAGTGGCAATGTAGGATGGAGAAAACACCACGGGTTATTCAAAATGAGGAGGTTAGGAAACATGCGGTATCAATGTAGGATAGGTTTCTGAAAAACAGCAAGAGGTGGTACGCATTGTAAGGGTTTCTAACAGGCGATTAACTAGTAGGAGTGAGAAAAACATCATGGGGTGGTGTGAATCGCAGGGCCTGAATAAGATTAGGCAGTGAGTGGCAATGTAGGATCGAGCAAATCAAGACAAGGCGGTGAGCATGGGGAAATCAGGATACATGAAGTGGCAATATAGGATAGGTTTCTGAAAAGTATCTCTGGGTGGTGCGCATTGTAAGGGATTCTGACAGGCCATTCACTAGTAGGAGGGAGAAAAACATCAAGGGGTGGTGTGATTCGGAGGGCCTGAATTAGGAGAGGCAGTGAGTGGCAATGTAGAATGGAGAAGCACAATGGGGTGGTCAGCACGGGGAGGTCAGGAAACATACAGTTTCAATGTAGCATACGTTTGTGAAAAACATAGCGGGGTGGTCACATTGTAAGGGTTTCTAACAGGCCATTCACTAGTAGGATTGAGAAAAACATCATGGGGTGGTGTGAATTGGAGACCCTGAATTAGATTAGGCAGTGAATGGCAATGTAAGATCTAGCAAAGCAAAATGGGGCGGTGAGTATAGGGAGGTCAGGAAACATGAATTGGCAATGTAGGATAGGTTTATGAAAAACATTGTGGGGTGGTGCGCATTGTAAGGATTTCTAAAAGGCCATTCACTAGGAGGAGTGAGAAAAACAGGACGGGGTGGTGTGAATCGGAGGACCTGAATTAGGATAGGCAGTGAGTAGCAATGTAGAATGGAGAAAAGCACCACGGTGTGGTCAGCATGGGGAGGTCAGGAAACATCCAGTGGCCATGTAGGATAGGTTTCTGAAAAACATCTCATGGTGGTGTGCATTGTAAGGGTTTCTAAAAGGCCATTCACTAGTAGGAGCGAGAAAAACATCACGGGGTGGTGTGAATCAGAGGGCCTGAATTAGATTAGGCATTGAGTGGCAATGTAGGATGGAGAAAAGCACCACGGGTTATTCAGCATGAGGAGGTTTGGAAACACGCGGTCGCAATGTAGGATAGGTTTCTGAAAAACATCAAGAAGTGGTGCGTATTGTAAGGGTTTCTAACAGGCCATTCACTAGTAGGAGTGAGAAAAACATCATGGGGTGGTGTGAATCGCAGGGCCTGAATTAGATTAGGCAGTGAGTGGCAATGAAGGATGGAGAAAAGCACCACCGGGTGTTCAGCATGGGGAGGTCAGAAAACATGCGGTGGCAATGTAGGATAGGTTTCAGAAAAACATCGCGGGGTGGTGCGCATTGTAAGTGTTTCGAACAGAACATTCACTAGTAGGAGTGAGAAAAACATCATGGGGTGGTGTGAATCTGAGGGCCTGAAATAGGATAGGCAGTGAGTGGCAATGTAGGATGGAGAAGCATAACGGGGTGGTCAGCATGGGGAGGTCAGGAAACATACGGTCGCAATGTCGGATAGGTTTGTGAAAACCATCGCGGTGTGGTGAGCATTGTAAGGGTTTCCAACAGGCCATTCACTAGTAGGAGTGAGAAAAACATCATGGGGTGGTTTGAATCGCAGGTCCTGAATTAGATTAGGCAGTGAGTGGCAATGAAGGATGGAGAAAAGCACCACGGGATGGTCAGCATGGGGAAGTTAGGAAACATACGGTGGCAATGTCCAATAGGTTTCTGAAAACCATTGTGGTGTGGTGAGCATTGTAAGGGTTTCCAACAGGCCATTCACTAGTAGGAGTGAGAAAAACATCATGGGGTGGTGTGAATCGGAGGGTCTGAATTAGGATAGGTAGTGAGTAGCAATGTAGGATGGAGAAAAGCACCATGGTGTGGTCAGCATGGGGATGTCAGGAATCATCCAGGGGCCATGTAGGATAGGTTTCTGAGAAACGTCTCATGGTGGTGCGCATTGTATGGGTTTCTAACGGGCCATTCACTAGTAGGAGTGAGAAAAACACCACGGGGTGGTGTGAATCGGAGGGTCTGATATAGGATAGGAGTGAGTGGCCATGTAGGATGGAGAAAAGCACAACGGGGTGGTCAGCATGGTGATTTCAGGAAACATGCAGTGGCATTGTAGGATAGGTTTCTGAAAAACATCGAGGGGTGGTGCGCAATATAAGGGTTTCTAACAGGCCATTCACTATTAGGAGTGAGAGAAACATCACCGGGGATGTGAATCAGAGGACCTGAATTAGGATAGGCAGTGTGTGGCAATGTAGGATGGAGAAAATCACCACAGGGTTGTCAGCATCGGGAGGTCAGGAAAGATGCGGTGTCAATGTAGGATAGGTTTCTTCAAAACATCACGTGGTGGTGCGCAATGTAAGAGTTTCTAACAGGCCATTCACTAGTACGAGTGAGAAAAACATCACGGGGTGGTGTAAATCAGAGGGCCTGAATTAGATTAGGCAGTAAGTGGCAATGTACGATGGAGAAAAGCACCACTGGTTATTCAGCATGAGGAGGTTTGGAAACATGCGGTGGCAATGTAGGATAGGTTTCTGAAACACATCAAGAAGTGCTGCGCATTGTATGGCTTTCTAACAGGCCATTCAGTAGTAGGTGTGAGAATAACATCACAGGGGCGTGTGAATCAGAGGACCTGAATTAGATTAGGCAGTGAGTGGTAATGTAGGATGAAGAATAGCAAGATGGCGTTGTGAGTATGGGGAGGTCAGGAAAGATGAAGTGGAAATGTAGGATATATTTCTGAAAAACCACCTCGGGGTGGTGCGCATTGTAATGGTTTCTAGCAGTTCATTCACAAGTAGGAGTGAGAAAAACATCAGGGGGTGGTGTGAATCGGTGGGCCTGAATTTGATTAGGCAGTGAGTGGCAGTGTAGGATCTAGCAAATCAAGACGGGGCGGTGAGCATGGGAGGTCAGGAAACATGCAGTGGCAATGTAGCATAGGTTTGTGAAAAACATAGCGGGGTGGTGCACATTGTAAGGGTTTCTAACAGGCAATTCACTAGTTGGAGTGAGAAAAACTTCACGGGGTGGTGTGAATCGGAGGGCCTGAATGACAATAGGCATTGAGTGGCAATGTAGGATGGAGAAAAGCACCATGGGATGGTCAGCATGGGCAGGTCAGGAAACATGCGGTGGCAATGTTGGATAGGTTTCTGAAAAACATCAAGAGGTGGTGCGCGTTGTAAGTGTTTCTAACAGGCCATTCACTAGTAGTAGTGAGACAGTCATCACGGAGTGAGGTGAATATGAAGGCCTGAATTAGGTTAGTCAGTGAATGGCTATGTAGGATGGAGAAAAGCACCACGGGATGGTCAGCATGGGGAGGTCAGGAAACATGCGGTGGCAATGTAGGATAGGTTTCAGGAAAACATCGCGGGGTGGTGCACATTGTAGGGGTTTCTAACAGGCCATGCACTAGTAGGACTGATAAAAACATCAAGGGGTGGTGTGAATCAGAGGGCCTGAATTAAGATAGGCAGTGAGTGGCAATGTAGGATGCAGAAAGGCACCACGGGATGGTCAGCATGGGGAGGTCAGGAAACATGAAGTGGTAATGTAGGATAGGTTTCTGAAAACCATCGCGGTGTGGTGCGCATTGTAAGGGTTTCTAACAGGACATTCACTAGTAGGATTGAGAAAAACATCATGGGGTTGTGTGAATCGGAGGGCCTGAATTTGATTAGGCAGTGAGTGGCAGTGTAGGATCTAGCAAAGCCAAACAGGACAGTGAACATGGGGAGGTCAGGAAACATGAAGTGGCAATGTAGGATAGGTTTCTTCAAAACATCGCGTGGTGGTGCGCATTGTAAGAGTTTCTAACAGGCCATTCATTAGTAGGAGTGAGAAAATCATCACGGGATGGTGTGAATCGGAGGACGTGAATTAGGATAGGCAGTGTGTGGCAATGTAGGATGGAGAAAATCACCACGGAGTAGTCAGAATCGGGAGGTCAGGAAACATGCCGTGGCATTGTAGGATAGGATTCTGAAAAACATCTCAGGGTGGTTCTCACTGTAAGGGTTTCTAACAGGCCATTCACTAGTAGGAGTGAGAAAATCATCACGGGTTGGTGTGAATCGGAGGGCCTGAATTACAATAGGCAGTGAGTGCCAATTTAGGATACAGAAAATCACCACGGGTTGGTCAGCATTGGGAGGTTAGGAAACATGTGGTGGCAATGTTTCATAGGTTTCTGAAAAACATAGCGGGCTGGTGCGCATTGTAAAGGTTTCTAACAGGCCATTCACTAGTAGGAGTGAGAAAAACGTCACGGGGTGGTGTGAATCGGAGGGCCAGAATCAGGATAGGCAGTGAGTGGCAATGGAGGATGGAGGAAAGCAACACGGGGTGGTCAGCATGCGGAGGTCATGAAACATGCGGTGGCAGTGTAGGATAGGTTTCTGAAAAACATCGCGGGGTGGTGCGCATTGTAAGGTTTCTAACAGGCCATTCACAAGTAGGAGTGAGAAAAACAGAATGGGTTGATGTGAATTGGAGGGCATGAATTAGATATGGCAGTGAGTGGCAATGTAGGATCTAGCTAAGCAAGACGGGGCGGTGAGCATGGGGAGGTCAGGAAACATGAAGTGGCAATGTTGGATAGGTTTCTGAAAAACATGGTGGGGTGGTGCACATTGTAAGTGTTTCTAACACCAATTCACTAGTATGAGTGAGAAAAGCATCACGGGGTGGTGTGAATCGGAGGGCCTGAATTAGAATAGGCATTGAATGGCAATGTAGGATGGAGAAAATCAAGACGGGGTGGTTAGCATGGGGAGGTCAGGCAACATGCAGTGGCAATGTAGCATAGGTTTGTGAAAATCATAGCGGGGTGGTGCATATTGTAAGGGTTTATAACAGGCCATTCACTAGTAGGAGTGAGAAAAACTTCACGGGGTGGTGTGAATCGGAGGGCCTTAATGACAATAGGCATTGAGTGGCAATGTAGGATGGAGAAAACACCATGGGATGGTCAGCATGGGCATGTCAGGAAACATGCGGTGGCAATGTAGGATAGGTTTCTGAAAAACATCAAGAGGTGGTGCGCGTTGTAAGTGTTTCTAACAGGTCATTCACTAGTAGCAGGGAGACAGTCATCACGGAGTGAGGTGAATATGAAGGCCTGAGTTAGGTTAGTCAGTGAATGGCTATGTAGGATGGAGAAAAGCACCACGGGATGGTGAGCATGGGGAGGTCAGGAAACATGCGGTGGCAATGTAGGATAGGTTTCAGGAAAACATCGCGGGGTGGTGCGCATTGTAGGGGTTTCTAACAGGCCATGCACTAGTGGTACTGATAAAAACATCAAGGGGTGGTGTGAATCAGAGGGCCTGAATTAAGATAGGCAGTGAGTGGCAATGTAGGATGGAGAAAGGCACCACGGGATGGTCAGCATGGGGAGGTCAGGAAACATGAAGTGGTAATGTAGGATAGGTTTCTGAAAACCATCACGGTGTGGTGCGCATTGTAAGGGTTTCTAACAGGCCATTCACTAGTAGGAGTGAGAAAAACATCATGGGGTGGTGTGAATCGGAGGGCCTGAATTTGATTAGGCAGTGAGTGGCAGTGTAGGATCTAGCAAAGCAAAACAGGGCGGTGAACATGGGGAGGTCAGGAAACATGAAGAGGCAATGTAGGATAGGTTTCTTCAAAACATCCCGTGGTGGTGCGCATTGTAAGAGTTTCTAACAGGCCATTCACTAGTAGGAGTGAGAAAATCATCACGGGATGGTTTGAATCGGAGGACCTGAATTAGGATAGGCAGTGTGTGGCAATGTAGGATGGAGAAAACCTCCACGGAGTAGTCAGAATCGGGAGGTCAGGAAACATGCCGTGGCATTGTAGGATAGGATTCTGAAAAACATCTCAGGGTGGTGCTCATTGTAAGTGTTTATAACAGGCCATTCACTAGTAGGAGTGAGAAAAACATCACGGTTTTGGTGAGAATCGGAGGGCCTGAATTACAATAGGCAGTGTGTGACAATTTAGGATACAGAAAATCACCACGGGTTGGTCAGCATTGGGAGTTTAGGAAACATGTGGTGGCAATGTTTCATAGGTTTCTGAAAAACATAGCGGGCTGGTGCGCATTGTAAAGGTTTCTAACAGGCCATTCACTATTAGGAGTGAGAAAAACATCATGGGGTGGTGTCAATTGGAGGGCATGAATTAGATATGGCAGTGAGTGGCAATGTAGGATCTAGCAAAGCAAGACGGGGCGGTGAGCAGGGCGAGGTCAGGAAACATGAAGTGGCAATGTAGGATAGGTTTCTGAAAAACATGGTGGGGTGGTGCACATTGTAAGGGTTTCTAACAGGCCATTCACTAGTAGGAGTGAGAAAACAGAATGGGGTGGTGTGAATCGGAGGACCTGAATTACAATAGGCAGTTAGTGGCATTGTACGTTGGAGAAAAGCACCACGGGCTGGTCAGCATGGTGAGTTCAGGAAACATCCGGTGGCAAGGTAGGATAGGTTTCTGAAAAACATCTCAGGGTGGGGCGCATTGTATGGGTTTCTAAGAGGCCATTCACTAATAGGAGTGAGAAAAAGATCACGGGGTGGTGTGAATCGGAGGGCCTGATATAGGAAAGGTGTGAATGGCAATGCAGGATGGAGAAAAGCACCACGGGGTGGTCAGCATGGGGAGTTCAGGAAACATGCGGTGGTAAAGTAGGATATGTTTCTGAAAAACATCGCGGGGTGGTGCGCATTGTAAGGGTTTCTAACAGGCGATTCGTTAGTAGGAGTAAGAAAAACATCACATGGTGGTGTGAATCGGAGGGCCTGTATTAGAATAGGCATTGAGTGGCAATGTATGATGGAGAAAAGCGAGACGGGGTGGTTAGCATGGGGAGGTCAGGAAACATGCAGTTTCAATGTGGGATAGGTTTCTGAAAAACATTGCCAGGTGGTGGGCATTGTAAGTGTTTGTAACAGGCCATTCACTAGTAGGAGTGAGAAAAACATCACGGGTTGTGTGAATCAGAGGGCCTGAATTAGAATAGGCATTGAGTGTCAATGTAGGATGGAGAAAAGCACCACGGGTTATTCAGAATGAAGAGGTTAGGAAACATGCGGTGGCAATATAGGATAGTTTTCTGATAATCATCAAGAGGGGTTGCGCATTGTAAGGCTTTCTAACAGGCCATTCACTAGTAGGTGTGAGAAAAACATCATGGGGTGGTTTGAATCGCAGGGCCTCAATTAGATTAGGCAGTGAGTGGCAATGTAGGATCGAGCAAATTATGACGGGGCGGTGAGGGTGTGGAGGTCAGGAAACATGAAGTGTCAATGTAGGATAGGTTTCTGAAAAACATCTCTGGGTCGTGCGCAATGTAAGGGTTTCTGACAGGCCATTCACTATTAGGAGTCAGAAAAACATTACGGGGTGGTGTGAATCGGAGGGCCTGAATTAGAATAGGCATTGAGTGGCAATGTAGGATGGAGAAAAACACCACGGGTTATTCAGCATGAGGAGGTTTGGAAAAATGCGGTGGCAATGTAGGATAGGGTTCTGAAAAACATCAAGAGGGGGTGCGCATTGTAAGGGTTTTTAACAGGCCATTCACTAGTAAGAGTGAGAAAAACATCATGGGGTGGTGTGAATCGCAGGGCCTGAATTAGATTAGGCAGTGAGTGGCAATGTAGGATCAAGCAAAGCAAGACGGGGCGGTGAGCATGAGGAGATCAAGAAACATTAAGTGGCAATTTAAGATAGGTTTCTGAAAAAATTGGCGGGATGGTGCGCATTGTAACGGTTTCTAACAGGCCATTCACTGGTAGCAGTGAGACAATCATCACGGAGTGATGTGAATATGAAGGCCTGAATTCGGATAGACAGTGAGTGTCAAGGTAGGATGGAGAAAAGCACCACGGGGTGGTCAGCATGGCGAGGTCAGGAAACATGCAGTGGCAATGTAGGATATCTTTCAGAAAAACATCGCGGGATGGTGCGCATTGTAAGGGTTTCAAACAGGCCATTCACTAGTAGGAGTGATAAAAACATCACGGGGTGGTGTGAATCAGATGGCCTGAATTACGATAGGCAGTGAGTGGCAATGTAGAATGGAGAAAAGCACCACGGGATGGTCAGCATGGGGAGGTCAGGAAACATGCGGTGGCAATGTAGGATAGGTTTCTGAAAAACATCGCGGTGTGTTGAGCATTGTAAGGTTTTCCAACAGTCCATTCACTAGTAGGAGTGAGAAAAACATCATGGGGTGGTGGGAATCGGAGGGCCTTAATTAGGATAGGCAGTGAGTGGCAATGAAGGATGGAGAAGCACAACGGGGTGGTCAACATGGGGAGGACAAGAAACATGCGGTGGCAATGTGGCATACGTTTGTGGAAAACATAGCGGGGTGGTCACATTATAAGGGTTTCTAACTGGCCATTGACTAGTAGGAGTGAGAAAAACATCATGGGGTGGTGTGAATCGCAGGGCCTGAATTAGATTAGGCAGTGAGTGGCAATGTAGGATCAAGCAAGTCAAGACAAGGCGGTGAGCAAGGGGAGATCAGGATACATGAAGTGGCAATATAGGATAGGTTTCTGAAAAACATGGCGGGGTGGTGCGCATTGTAAGTGTTTCTAACAGGCCATTCACTAGTAGGAGTGAGAAAAACAGAACGGGTTGATGTGAATCGGAGGACCTGAATTGTGAGAGGCAGTGAGTAGCAACGTAGGATGGAGAAAAGCACCACAGGGTGGTCAGGATGGGAGGTCAGGAAATATCCGGTGGCCATGTAGGATAGGTTTCTGAAAAACGTCTAAGGGTGGTGCGCATTGTAAAGGTTTCTAACAGGCCATTCACTAGTAGGATTGAGAAAAACATGATGGGGTGGTGTGAATCGGAGGGCCTGAATTTGATTATCAGTGAGTGGCAGTGTAGGATCTAGCAAAGCATGACGGGGCGGTGAGCATGTGGAGGTCAGGAAACATGAATTGGCAATGTTGGATAGTTTCTGAAAAACATCTCTGGGTGGTGCGCATTGTAAGGGATTCTGACAGGCCATTCACTAGTAGGAGGGAGAAAAACATCACGCGGTGTTGAGAATTGGAGGGCCTGAATTAGAATAGGCATTGAGTGGCAATGTAGGATGGAGAAAATCACCACGGGTTATTCAGCATGAGGAGGTTTGGAAACATGCGGTGGCAATGTAGGATAGGTTTCTGAAAAACATCAAGAAGTGGTGCACATTGTAAGGGTTTCTATCAGGCCATTCACTAGTAGGAGTGATAAAAACATCATCGGGTGGTGTGAATCGGAGGGCCAGAAATAGATTAGGCAGTGAGTGGCAATGAAGGATGGAGAAAAGCACCACGGGGTGTTCAGCATGGGGAGATCTGGATACACGAAGTTGCAATGTAGGATAGGATTCTGAAAAACATCTCTGGGTGGTGCGCATTGTAAGGGTTTCTAACAGGCTATTCAATAGTAGAAGTGAGAAAAACATCACGGGGTGGTGTGAATCGGAGGGACCGAATTACAATAGGCAGTGAGTGACAATGTAGGATACAGAAAATCACCACGGGTTGGTCATTATGGGGAGGTTAGGAAACATGTGGTGGCATTGTTTCATAGGTTTCTGATAAACATAGCAGGCATGTTTGCATTGTAAACGTTTTTAACATGCCATTCATTAGTAGGAGTGAGAAAAACATCACGGGTTGGTGTGAATCGGGGGGCCTATATTAGGATAGGGAGTGAGTGGCAATGTAGGATGGAGAAAAGTACCACGGGGTTGTCAGCATGGGGAGGTCAGGAAACATGCAGTGGCATTGTAGGATAGGTTTCTGAAAAACATCGAGGGGTGGTGCGCATTATAAGGGTTTCTAACAGGCCATTCACTATTAGGAGTGAGAACAACATCATGGGGTGGTGTGAATTGGAGGGCCTGAATTAGATATGGCCGTGAGTGGCAATGTAGGATCTAGCAAAGCAAGACAGGGCGGTGAGCATGGGGTGGTCAGGAAACATGAAGTGGCAATATTGGATAAGTTTCTGAAAAACATGCTGGGGTTGTGCACATTGTAAGGGTTTCTAACACCCATTCACTAGTAGGAGTGAGAAAAACAGAATGGGGTGGTGTGAATCGCAGCGCCTGATATAGGATAGGAGTGAGTGGCAATGTAGGATGGAGAAAAGCACCACGGGGTGGTCAGCATGGTGAGTTCAGGAAACATGCGGTGGTAAAGTAAGATACGTTTCTGAAAAACATCGCGGGGTGGTGCGCATTTCAAGGGTTTCTAACAGGCCATTCACTAGGTGGAGTGAGAAAAACATCATGGAGTGGTGTGAAACGGAGGGCCTGAATTTGATTAGGCAGTGAGTGGCAGTGTAGGATCTAGCAAAGCAAGATGGGGCGGTGAGCATGGGGATGTCAGGAAACATGAAGTGGCAATGTAGGATAGGTTTCTTCAAAACTACGCGTGGTGGTGCGCATTGTAAGAGTTTCTAACAGGCCATTCACTAGTAGGAGTGAGAAAAACATCACGGGGTGGTGTGAATAGGAGGACCTGAATTAGGATAGGCAGTGTGTGGCAATATAGGATATAGAAAATCACCACGGGGTAGTCAGAATCGGGAGGTCAGGAAACATGCCGTGGCAATGTAGGTTAGGATTCTGAAAAACATCTCTGGGTGGTGCCCATTGTAAGGGTTTCTAACAGGCCATTCACTAGTAGGAGTGAGAAAAACATCACGTGGTGGTGTGAATCGGAGGGCCTGAATTACAATAGGCAGTGGGTGACAATGTAGGATACAACAAATCAGCACGGGTTGTTCAGTATGGGGAGGTTTGGAAACATGCAGTGTCAATGTTCCATAGGTTTCTGAAAAACATAGCAGGCTGGTGCGCCTGTAAAAGTTTCTAACAGGCCATTCACTAGTAGGAGTGGGAAAAAGAAAATGGGCTGGTGTGAATCGGAGGACTTGATTTAGGATAGGCAGTGAGTAGCAATGTAGGATGGAGAAACGCACCACAGGGTGTTCTGCATGTGGAGGTCAGGAAACATAAAGTGGAAATGTTGGATAGGTTTCTGAAAAACATCTCTGGGTGGTGCGCATTGTAAAGGTTTCTAACAGGCCATTCACTAGTAGGAGTGAGAAAAACATCACGGGGTGGTGTGAATCGAGTGGCATGTATTAGGATAGGCAGTGAGTGGCAATGTAGGATCTAGCAAACCAAGACGGGGCGGTGAGCATGGGGAGGTCAGGAAACATGAAGTGGCAATGTAGGATAGGTTTCGGAAAAACATGGCGGGGTGGTGGGCACTGTAAGGATTTCTAATAGGCAATTCACTAGTACGAGTGAGAAAAACATCACGGGTTGGTGTGAATCGAAGGACCTGAATTAGGATATGCAGTGAGTAGCTATGTAGGACGGAGATAAGCACCACAGGGTGGTCAGCATGGGAAGGTCAGGAAACATGCGGTGGCCATGTAGGATAGGTTTCTGAAAAACATCTCAGGGTCGTGCACATTGTAAGGGTTTAAGAGGCCATTCACTAGTAGGAGTGAGAAAAACATCACGGGGTGGTGTGAATCAGAGGGCCTGATATAAGATAGGAATGAGTGGAAATGTAGGATGGAGAAAAGCACCCAGGGGTGGTCAGCATGGTGAGTTCAGGAAACATGCGGTGGTAAAGTAGGATACGTTTCTGAAAAACGTCGCGGGGTGGTGCGCCTTGTATGGGTTTCTAACAGGCGTTGCACTAGTAGGAGTGAGAAAAACATCACGAGGTCGTGTGAATCGGAGGGCTTGAATTAGAATAGGCATTGATTGGCAATGTAGGATGGAGAAAAGCAAATCAGGGAGGTTAGCATGGGGAGGTCAGGAAACATGCAGTTTCAATGTAAGATAGGTTTCTGAAAAACATTGCGGGGTGGTGTGCATTGTAAGGGTTTCTAACAGGCCATTCACTAGTAGGGGTGAGAAAAACATCACGGGGTGGTGTGATTCGGAGGGCCTGAATTAGAATAGTCATTGAGTGGCAATGTAAAATGGAGAAAAGCTCCACGGGTTATTCAGCATGAGGAGGTTAGGAAACATGCGGTGGCAATGTAGGATAGGATTCTGAAAAGCATCAAGAGGTGATGCGCATTGTAAGGGTTTCTAACATGCCATTCACTAGTAGGAGTGAGAAAAACATCATGGGGTGGTGTGAATCGCAGGGCCTGAATTAGATTAGGCAGTGAGTGGCAATGAAGGATCTAGCAAACAAGACGGGGTGGTGAGCATGGGGAGGTGAGGAAACATGAAGTGGCCATGTAGGATAGATTTCTGAAAAACGTAGAGGGGTGGTGCGAATTTTAAGGGTTTCTAACAGGCCATTCACTAGTAGCATTGAGACAATCA
The DNA here is from genome assembly GCF_034190915.1 of Cavia porcellus. Classification (NCBI taxonomy): domain Eukaryota; kingdom Metazoa; phylum Chordata; class Mammalia; order Rodentia; family Caviidae; genus Cavia; species Cavia porcellus. The sequence continues at coordinate 10,377,203 of NW_026947518.1, forward strand.
ACACGGAGTGATGTGAATATGAAGGCCTGACTTAGGATAGGCAGTGAGTGGCAATGTAGGATGGAGAAAAGCACCACGGGATGGTCAGCATGGGGAGGTCAGGAAACATGCGGTGGCAATGTAGTAAAGGTTTCAGAACAACATCACGGGGTGGTGCACATTGTAAGGTTTTCTAACAGGCCATTCAATAGTAGGAGTGATAAAAACAAAACGGGGTGGTGTGAATCAGAGACCCTGAATTACAATAGGCAGTGAGTGGCAATGTAGGATGGAGAAAAGCACCACGGGGTGGTCAGCATGGTGAGTTCAGGAAACATGCGGTGGTAAAGTAAGATACGTTTCTGAAAAACATCGCGGAGTGGTGCGCATTTCAAGGGTTTCTAACAGGCCATTCACTTGGTGGAAGGAGAAAAACATCATGGGGTGGTGTGAATCGGAGGGCCTGAATTTGATTAGGCAGTGAGTGGCAGTGTAGGATCTAGCAAAGCAAGACGGGGCGGTGAGCATGGGGATGTCAGGAAACATGAAGTGGCAATGTAGGATAGGTTTCTTCAAAACTACGCGTGGTGGTGCGCATTGTAAGAGTTTCTAACAGGCCATTCACTAGTAGGAGTGAGAAAAACATCACGGGGTGGTGTGAATAGGAGGACCTGAATTAGGATAGGCAGTGTGTGGCAATGTAGGATATAGAAAATCACCACGGGGTAGTCAGAATCGGGAGGTCAGGAAACATGCCGTGGCAATGTAGGATATGATTCTGAAAAACATCTCTGGGTGGTGCCCATTGTAAGGGTTTCTAACAGGCCATTCACTAGTAGGAGTGAGAAAAACATCACGGGGTGGTGTGAATCGGAGGGCCTGAATTACAATAGGCAGTGGGTAACAATGTAGGATACAACAAATCACCACGGGTTGTTCAGTATGGGGAGGTTTGGAAACATGCGGTGGCAATGTTCCATAGGTTTCTGAAAAACATAGCAGGCTGGTGCGCATTGTAAAAGTTTCTAACAGGCCATTCACTAGTAGGAGTGGGAAAAAGAGAATGGGCTGGTGTGAATCGGAGGACCTGATTTAGGATAGGCAGTGAGTAGCAATGTAGTATGGAGAAACGCACCACAGGGTGTTCTGCATGTGGAGGTCAGGAAACATGAAGTGGAAATGTTGGATAGGTTTCTGAAAAACATCTCTGGGTGGTGCGCATTGTAAGGGTTTCTAACAGGCCATTCACTAGTAGGAGTGAGAAAAACATCACGGGGTGGTGTGAATCGAGTGGCATGTATTAGGATAGGCAGTGAGTGGCAATGTAGGATCTAGCAAAGCAAGACGGGGCGGTGAGCATGGGGAGGTCAGGAAACATGAAGTGGCAATGTAGGATAGGTTTCGGAAAAACATGGCGGGGTGGTGGGCATTGTAAGGTTTTCTAAAAGGCAATTCACTAGTACGAGTGAGAAAAACATCACGGGGTGGTGTGAATCAGAGACCCTGAATTACGATAGGCAGTGAGTGGCAATGTAGGATGGAGAAAAGCACCACGGGATGGTCAGTCTGGGGAGGTCAGGAAACATGCGTTGGCAATGTAGCATACGTTTGTCAAAAACATAGCAGGGTGATCACATTGTAAGGGTTTCTAACAGGCCATTCACTAGTAGGCGTGAGAAAAACATCACGGCGTGGTGTGAATCGGAGGGCCTGAATTACGATAGGCAGTGAGTGGCAATGTAGAATGGGGAAAAGCACCACGGGGTGGTTAGCATGGGGAGGTCAGGAAACATGCAGTGGCAATGTAGGATACGTTTCGAAAAAACATCGAGCGGTGATGCGTATTTTAAGGGTTTCTAACAGGCCATACACTAGTAGGAGTGAGAAAAACATCACGGGGTGCTGTGAATCCATTTACCTGAATTTGGATAGGCAGTGAGTAGCAATGTAGGATGGAGAAAAGAACCACGGGATGGTCAGCACGGGGAGCTCATTAAACATCCGGTTGCCAGGTAGGATAGGTTTCTGAAAAACATCTCAAAGTGGTGCGCATTGTAAGGGTTTCTAAGAGGCCATTCACTAGTAGGAGTGAGAAAAATATCACGGGGTCGTGTGAATCGGAGGGCCTGATATAGGATAGGAGTGAGTGGCAAAGTAGGATTTAGAAAAGCACCACGGGCTGGTCAGCATGGCGAGTTCAGGAAACATGCGGTGGTAAAGTAGGATACGTTTCTGAAAAACATCGCGGGGTGGTGCGCGTTGTAAGGGTTTTTAACAGGCGAATCACTAGTAGGAGTGAGAAAATCATCACGTGGTGGTGTGATTCGGAGGGCCTGAATTAGAATAGGCATTGAGTGGCAATGTAAGATGGAGCAAAGCAAGACGGGGTGGTTAGCATGGGGAGGTCAGGAAACATGCAGTTTAAATGTAGGATAGGTTTCTGAAAAACATTGCAGGCTGGTGTGCATTGTAAGGGTTTCTAACAGGCCATTCACTAGTAGGAGTGAGAAAAACAGAACGGGTTGATGTGAATCGGAAGACCTGAATTGGGAGAGGCAGTGAGTAGCAATGTAGGATGAAGAAAAGCACCACAGGGTGGTCAGCATGGGGAGGTCAGGAAATATCCGGTGGCCATGTAGGATAGGTTTCTGAAAAACGTCTAAGGGTGGTGCGCATTGTAAGGGTTTCTAACAGGTCATTCACTAGTAGGAGTGAGAAAAACATGATGGGGTTGTGTGAATTGGAGGGCCTGAATTTGATTAGGCAGTGAGTGGCAGTGTAGGATCTAGCAAAGCATGACGGGGCGGTGAGCATGTGGAGGTCAGGAAACATGAAGTGGCAATGTTGGATAGTTTCTGAAAAACATCTCTTGGTGGTGCGCATTGTAAGGGATTCTGACAGGCCGTTCACTAGTAGGAGGGAGAAAAACCTCACGCGGTGTTGAGAATTGGAGGGCCTGAATTAGAATAGGCATTGAGTGGCAATGTAGGATGGAGAAAAGCGCCACGGGTTATTCAGCATGAGGATGTTTGGAAACATGCAGTGGCAATGTAGGATAGGTTTCTGAAAAACATCAAGAAGTGGTGCGCATTGTAAGGGTTTCTAACAGGCCATTCACTAGTAGGAGTGAGAAAAACATCATCGGGTGGTGTGAATCGGAGGGCCAGAATTAGATTAGGCAGTGAGTGGCAATGAAGGATGGAGAAAAGCACCACGGGGTGTTCAGCATGGGGAGGTCAGGAAACATGTGGTGGCAATGTATGATAGGTTTCAGAAAAACATCGCGGGGTGGTGCGCATTGTAAGGTTCTCGAACAGAACATTCACTAGTAGGAGTGAGAAAAACATCATGGGGTGGTGAGAATCTGAGGGCCTGAATTAGGATAGGCAGTGAGTGGCAATGAAGAATGGAGAAAAGCACCACGGGGTGTTCAGCATGGGGAGATCTGGATACATGAAGTTGCAATGTAGGGTAGGATTCTGAAAAACATCTCTGGGTGGTGCGCATTGTAAGGGTTTCTAACAGGCCATTCAATAGTAGAAGTGAGAAAAACATCAAGGGGTGGTGTGAATCGGAGGGACTGAATTACAATAGGCAGTGAGTGACAATGTAGGATACAGAAAACCACCACGGGTTGGTCATTATGGGGAGGTTAGGAAACATGTGGTGGCATTGTTTCATAGGTTTCTGATAAACATAGCAGGCATGTGTGCATTGTAAATGTTTTTAACATGCCATTCATTAGTAAGAGTGAGAAAAACATCACGGGGTGGTGTGAATCGGGGGGCCTATATTGGGATAGGGAGTGAGTGGCAATGTAGGATGGAGAAAAGTACCACGGGGTTGTCAGCATGGGGAGGTCAGGAAACATGCAGTGGCATTGTAGAATAGGTTTCTGAAAAACATCGAGGGGTGGTGCGCATTATAAGGGTTTCTAACAGGCCATTCACTATTAGGAGTGAGAACAACATCATGGGGTGGTGTGAATTGGAGGGCATGAGTTAGATATGGCAGTGAGTGGCAATGTAGGATCTAGCGAAGCAAGACAGGGCGGTGAGCATGGGGTGGTCAGGAAACATGAAGTGGCAATATTGGATAGGTTTCTGAAAAACATGGTGGGGTTGTGCACATTGTAAGGGTTTCTAACACCCATTCACTAGTAGGAGTGAGAAAAACAGAATGGGGTGGTGTGAATCGGAGGACCTGAATTATGATAGGCAGTGCGTGGTAATGTACGATGGATAAAAGCACCACTGGGTGGTCGGCATGGGGAGGTCAGGAAAAATCCGTTGGCCATGTAGGATATATTTGTGAAAAACATGTCAGTGTGGTGAGCATTGTTAGGGTTTCTAAGAGGCCATTCTCTAGTAGGAGTGAGAAAAACATCATGGGGTGGTGTGAACCGGAGGGCCTGATATAGGATAGGAGTAGTGGCAATGTAGGATGGAGAAAAGCTCCACGGGGTGGTCAGCATGGTGAGTTCAGGAAACATGCGGTGGTAAAGTAGGATACGTTTCTGAAAAACATCGCGGGGCGGTGTGCTTTGTAAGGGTTTTTAACAGGCGATTCACTAGTAGGAGTGAGAAAAACATCACGGGGTGGTGTGAATCAGAAGGCCTGAATTAGAATAGCCATTGAGTGGCAATGTAGGATGGAGAAATTCAAGACGGGGTGGTTAGCGTGGGGAGGTCAGGCAACATGCAGTGGCAATGTAGCATAGGTTTGTGAAAAACATAGGGGGTGGTGCACATTGTAAGGGTTTCTAACAGGCCATTCACTAGTAGGAGTGAGAAAAACTTCAGGGGTGGTGTGAATCAGAGGGCCTGAATTACAATAGGCATTGAGTGGCAATGTAGGATGGAGAAAAGCACCATGGGATGGTCAGCATGGGCAGGTCAGGAAACATGCGGTGGCAATGTAGGATAGGTTCCTGAAAAACATCAAGAGGTGGTGCGCGTTGTATGGGTTTCTAACAGGTCATTCACTAGTAGCCGTGAGACAGTCATCACGGAGTGAGGTGAATATGAAGGCCTGAATTAGGTTAGGCAGTGAATGGCTATGTAGGATGGAGAAAAGCACCACGGGATGGTCAGCATGGGGAGGTCAGGAAATATGCGGTGGCAATGTAGGATAGGTTTCAGGAAAACATTGCGGGGTGGTGCGCATTGTAAGGGTTTCTAACAGGCCATGCACTAGTAGGAGTGAGAAAAACAACACGGGGTGGTGTGAATCGGAGGGCCTGAATTTGATTAGGCGGTGAGTTGCAGTGTAGGATCTAGCAAAGCAAGACAGGGCGGTGAGCATGGGGAGGTCAGGAATCATGAAGTGGCAATGTAGGATAGGTTTCTTCAAAACATCGCGTGGTGGTGCGCATTGTAAGAGTTTCTAACAGGCCATTCACTAGTAGGAGTGAGAAAAACATCACGGGGTGGTGTGAATCGGAGGACCTGAATTAGAATAGGCAATGTGTGGCAATGTAGGATGGAGAAAATCACCACGGGGTAGTCAGAATCGGGAGGTCAGTAAACATGCCGTGGCATTGAAGGATAGGATTCTGAAAAACATCTCTGGGTAGTGCGCATTGTAAGGGTTTCTAACAGGCCATTCACTAGTAGGAGTGAGAAAAACATCACGGGGTGGTGTGAATCAGAGGGCCTGAATTACAATAGGCAGTGAGTGACAATGTAGGATACAGAAAATCACCACGGGTTGGTCAGCATTGGGAGGTTAGCAAACACGCGGTGGCAATGTTTCATAGGTTTCTGAAAAACATAGCGGGCTGGTGCGCATTGTAAAGGTTTCTAACAGGCCATTCACTAGTAGGAGTGAGAAAAACATCACAGGGTGGTGTGAATCGGAGGGCCAGAATCAGGATAGGCAGTGAGTCACAATGGAGGATGGAGAAAAGCACCACGGGGTGTTCAGCATGGGGAGGTCAGGAAACATGCCGTGGCAGTGTAGGATAGGTTTCTGAAAAACATCGCGGTGTGGTGCTCATTGTAAGTTTTCTAACAGGCCATTCACTATTAGGAGTGAGAAAAACATCATGGGGTGGTGTGAATTGGAGGGCATTCATTAGATAGGGCAGTGAGTGGCTATGTAGGATCTAGCAAAGCAAGACGGGGCGGTGAGCATGGGGAGGTCAGGAAACATGAAGTGGCAATGTTGGATAGGTTTCTGAAAAACATGGTGGTGTGGTGCACATTGTAAGGGTTTCTAAAAGGCCATTCACTAGTAGGAGTGAGAAAAACAGAATGGGGTGGTGTGAATCGGAGGACCTGAATTACGATAGGCAGTGAGTGCCATTCTACGATGGAGAAAAGCACCACGGGGTGGTCAGCATGGTGAGTTCAGGAAACATGCGGTGGTAAAGTAAGATACGTTTCTGAAAAACATCGTGGGGTGGTGCGCATTTCAAGGGTTTCTAACAGGCCATTCACTAGGTGGAGTGAGAAAAACATCATGGGGTGGTGTGAATCGGAGGGCCTGAATTTGATTAGGCAGTGAGTGGCAGTGTAGGATCTAGCAAAGCAAGACAGGGCGGTGAGCATGGGGTGGTCAGGAAACATGAAGTGGAAATATTGGATAAGTTTCTGAAAAACATGGTGGGGTTGTGCACATTGTAAGGGTTTCTAACACCCATTCACTAGTAGGAGTGAGAAAAACAGAATGGGGTGGTGTGAATCGCAGCGCCTGATATAGGATAGGAGTGAGTGGCAATGTAGGATGGAGAAAAGCACCACGGGGTGGTCAGCATGGTGAGTTCAGGAAACATGCGGTGGTAAAGTAAGATACGTTTCTGAAAAACATCGCGGGGTGGTGCGCATTTCAAGGGTTTCTAACAGGCCATTCACTTGGTGGAAGGAGAAAAACATCATGGGGTGGTGTGAATCGGAGGGCCTGAATTTGATTAGGCAGTGAGTGGCAGTGTAGGATCTAGCAAAGCAAGACGGGGCGGTGAGCATGGGGATGTCAGGAAACATGAAGTGGCAATGTAGGATAGGTTTCTTCAAAACTACGCGTGGTGGTGCGCATTGTAAGAGTTTCTAACAGGCCATTCACTAGTAGGAGTGAGAAAAACATCACGGGGTGGTGTGAATAGGAGGACCTGAATTAGGATAGGCAGTGTGTGGCAATGTAGGATATAGAAAATCACCACGGGGTAGTCAGAATTGGGAGGTCAGGAAACATGCCGTGGCAATGTAGGATATGATTCTGAAAAACATCTCTGGGTGGTGCCCATTGTAAGGGTTTCTAACAGGCCATTCACTAGTAGGAGTGAGAAAAACATCACGGGGTGGTGTGAATCGGAGGGCCTGAATTACAATAGGCAGTGGGTGACAATGTAGGATACAACAAATCACCACGGGTTGTTCAGTATGGGGAGGTTTGGAAACATGCGGTGGCAATGTTCCATAGGTTTCTGAAAAACATAGCAGGCTGGTGCGCATTGTAAAAGTTTCTAACAGGCCATTCACTAGTAGGAGTGGGAAAAAGAGAATGGGCTGGTGTGAATCGGAGGACCTGATTTAGGATAGGCAGTGAGTAGCAATGTAGTATGGAGAAACGCACCACAGGGTGTTCTGCATGTGGAGGTCAGGAAACATGAAGTGGAAATGTTGGATAGGTTTCTGAAAAACATCTCTGGGTGGTGCGCATTGTAAGGGTTTCTAACAGGCCATTCACTAGTAGGAGTGAGAAAAACATCACGGGGTGGTGTGAATCGAGTGGCATGTATTAGGATAGGCAGTGAGTGGCAATGTAGGATCTAGCAAAGCAAGACGGGGCGGTGAGCATGGGGAGGTCAGGAAACATGAAGTGGCAATGTAGGATAGGTTTCGGAAAAACATGGCGGGGTGGTGGGCATTGTAAGGTTTTCTAAAAGGCAATTCACTAGTACGAGTGAGAAAAACATCACGGGGTGGTGTGAATCAGAGACCCTGAATTACGATAGGCAGTGAGTGGCAATGTAGGATGGAGAAAAGCACCACGGGATGGTCAGTCTGGGGAGGTCAGGAAACATGCGTTGGCAATGTAGCATACGTTTGTCAAAAACATAGCAGGGTGATCACATTGTAAGGGTTTCTAACAGGCCATTCACTAGTAGGCGTGAGAAAAACATCACGGCGTGGTGTGAATCGGAGGGCCTGAATTACGATAGGCAGTGAGTGGCAATGTAGAATGGGGAAAAGCACCACGGGGTGGTTAGCATGGGGAGGTCAGGAAACATGCAGTGGCAATGTAGGATACGTTTCGAAAAAACATCGAGCGGTGATGCGTATTTTAAGGGTTTCTAACAGGCCATACACTAGTAGGAGTGAGAAAAACATCACGGGGTGCTGTGAATCCATTTACCTGAATTTGGATAGGCAGTGAGTAGCAATGTAGGATGGAGAAAAGAACCACGGGATGGTCAGCACGGGGAGCTCATTAAACATCCGGTTGCCAGGTAGGATAGGTTTCTGAAAAACATCTCAAGGTGGTGCGCATTGTAAGGGTTTCTAAGAGGACATTCACTAGTAGGAGTGAGAAAAATATCACGGGGTCGTGTGAATCGGACGGCCTGATATAGGATAGGAGTGAGTGGCAAAGTAGGATTTAGAAAAGCACCACGGGCTGGTCAGCATGGCGAGTTCAGGAAACATGCGGTGGTAAAGTAGGATACGTTTCTGAAAAACATCGCGGGGTGGTGCGCATTGTAAGGGTTTTTAACAGGCGAATCACTAGTAGGAGTGAGAAAATCATCACGTGGTGGTGTGATTCGGAGGGCCTGAATTAGAATAGGCATTGAGTGGCAATGTAAGATGGAGCAAAGCAAGACGGGGTGGTTAGCATGGGGAGGTCAGGAAACATGCAGTTTAAATGTAGGATAGGTTTCTGAAAAACATTGCAGGCTGGTGTGCATTGTAAGGGTTTCTAACAGGCCATTCACTAGTAGGAGTGAGAAAAACAGAACGGGTTGATGTGAATCGGAAGACCTGAATTGGGAGAGGCAGTGAGTAGCAATGTAGGATGAAGAAAAGCACCACAGGGTGGTCAGCATGGGGAGGTCAGGAAATATCCGGTGGCCATGTAGGATAGGTTTCTGAAAAACGTCTAAGGGTGGTGCGCATTGTAAGGGTTTCTAACAGGTCATTCACTAGTAGGAGTGAGAAAAACATGATGGGGTGGTGTGAATCGGAGGGCCTGAATTTGATTAGGCAGTGAGTGGCAGTGTAGGATCTAGCAAAGCATGACGGGGCGGTGAGCATGTGGAGGTCAGGAAACATGAAGTGGCAATGTTGGATAGTTTCTGAAAAACATCTCTTGGTGGTGCGCATTGTAAGGGATTCTGACAGGCCATTCACTAGTAGGAGGGAGAAAAACCTCACGCGGTGTTGAGAATTGGAGGGCCTGAATTAGAATAGGCATTGAGTGGCAATGTAGGATGGAGAAAAGCGCCACGGGTTATTCAGCATGAGGATGTTTGGAAACATGCAGTGGCAATGTAGGATAGGTTTCTGAAAAACATCAAGAAGTGGTGCGCATTGTAAGGGTTTCTAACAGGCCATTCACTAGTAGGAGTGAGAAAAACATCATCGGGTGGTGTGAATCGGAGGGCCAGAATTAGATTAGGCAGTGAGTGGCAATGAAGGATGGAGAAAAGCACCACGGGGTGTTCAGCATGGGGAGGTCAGGAAACATGTGGTGGCAATGTATGATAGGTTTCAGAAAAACATCGCGGGGTGGTGCGCATTGTAAGGTTCTCGAACAGAACATTCACTAGTAGGAGTGAGAAAAACATCATGGGGTGGTGAGAATCTGAGGGCCTGAATTAGGATAGGCAGTGAGTGGCAATGAAGAATGGAGAAAAGCACCACGGGGTGTTCAGCATGGGGAGATCTGGATACATGAAGTTGCAATGTAGGGTAGGATTCTGAAAAACATCTCTGGGTGGTGCGCATTGTAAGGGTTTCTAACAGGCCATTCAATAGTAGAAGTGAGAAAAACATCAAGGGGTGGTGTGAATCGGAGGGACTGAATTACAATAGGCAGTGAGTGACAATGTAGGATACAGAAAACCACCACGGGTTGGTCATTATGGGGAGGTTAGAAACATGTGGTGGCATTGTTTCATTGGTTTCTGATAAACATAGCAGGCATGTGTGCATTGTAAATGTTTTTAACATGCCATTCATTAGTAAGAGTGAGAAAAACATCACGGGGTGGTGTGAATCGGGGGGCCTATATTGGGATAGGGAGTGAGTGGCAATGTAGGATGGAGAAAAGTACCACGGGGTTGTCAGCATGGGGAGGTCAGGAAACATGCAGTGGCATTGTAGGATAGGTTTCTGAAAAACATCGAGGGGTGGTGCGCATTATAAGGGTTTCTAACAGGCCATTCACTATTAGGAGTGAGAACAACATCATGGGGTGGTGTGAATTGGAGGGCATGAGTTAGATATGGCAGTGAGTGGCAATGTAGGATCTAGCGAAGCAAGACAGGGCGGTGAGCATGGGGTGGTCAGGAAACATGAAGTGGCAATATTGGATAGGTTTCTGAAAAACATGGTGGGGTTGTGCACATTGTAAGGGTTTCTAACACCCATTCACTAGTAGGAGTGAGAAAAACAGAATGGGGTGGTGTGAATCGGAGGACCTGAATTATGATAGGCAGTGCGTGGTAATGTACGATGGATAAAAGCACCACTGGGTGGTCGGCATGGGGAGGTCAGGAAAAATCCGTTGGCCATGTAGGATATATTTGTGAAAAACATGTCAGTGTGGTGAGCATTGTTAGGGTTTCTAAGAGGCCATTCTCTAGTAGGAGTGAGAAAAACATCATGGGGTGGTGTGAACCGGAGGGCCTGATATAGGATAGGAGTAGTGGCAATGTAGGATGGAGAAAAGCTCCACGGGGTGGTCAGCATGGTGAGTTCAGGAAACATGCGGTGGTAAAGTAGGATACGTTTCTGAAAAACATCGCGGGGCGGTGTGCTTTGTAAGGGTTTTTAACAGGCGATTCACTAGTAGGAGTGAGAAAAACATCACGGGGTGGTGTGAATCAGAAGGCCTGAATTAGAATAGCCATTGAGTGGCAATGTAGGATGGAGAAATTCAAGACGGGGTGGTTAGCGTGGGGAGGTCAGGCAACATGCAGTGGCAATGTAGCATAGGTTTGTGAAAAACATAGGGGGTGGTGCACATTGTAAGGGTTTCTAACAGGCCATTCACTAGTAGGAGTGAGAAAAACTTCAGGGGTGGTGTGAATCAGAGGGCCTGAATTACAATAGGCATTGAGTGGCAATGTAGGATGGAGAAAAGCACCATGGGATGTTCAGCATGGGCAGGTCAGGAAACATGCGGTGGCAATGTAGGATAGGTTCCTGAAAAACATCAAGAGGTGGTGCGCGTTGTATGGGTTTCTAACAGGTCATTCACTAGTAGCCGTGAGACAGTCATCACGGAGTGAGGTGAATATGAAGGCCTGAATTAGGTTAGGCAGTGAATGGCTATGTAGGATGGAGAAAAGCACCACGGGATGGTCAGCATGGGGAGGTCAGGAAATATGCGGTGGCAATGTAGGATAGGTTTCAGGAAAACATTGCGGGGTGGTGCGCATTGTAAGGGTTTCTAACAGGCCATGCACTAGTAGGAGTGAGAAAAACAACACGGGGTGGTGTGAATCGGAGGGCCTGAATTTGATTAGGCGGTGAGTTGCAGTGTAGGATCTAGCAAAGCAAGACAGGGCGGTGAGCATGGGGAGGTCAGGAATCATGAAGTGGCAATGTAGGATAGGTTTCTTCAAAACATCGCGTGGTGGTGCGCATTGTAAGAGTTTCTAACAGGCCATTCACTAGTAGGAGTGAGAAAAACATCACGGGGTGGTGTGAATCGGAGGACCTGAATTAGAATAGGCAATGTGTGGCAATGTAGGATGGAGAAAATCACCACGGGGTAGTCAGAATCGGGAGGTCAGTAAACATGCCGTGGCATTGAAGGATAGGATTCTGAAAAACATCTCTGGGTAGTGCGCATTGTAAGGGTTTCTAACAGGCCATTCACTAGTAGGAGTGAGAAAAACATCACGGGGTGGTGTGAATCAGAGGGCCTGAATTACAATAGGCAGTGAGTGACAATGTAGGATACAGAAAATCACCACGGGTTGGTCAGCATTGGGAGGTTAGCAAACACGCGGTGGCAATGTTTCATAGGTTTCTGAAAAACATAGCGGGCTGGTGCGCATTGTAAAGGTTTCTAACAGGCCATTCACTAGTAGGAGTGAGAAAAACATCACAGGGTGGTGTGAATCGGAGGGCCAGAATCAGGATAGGCAGTGAGTCACAATGGAGGATGGAGAAAAGCACCACGGGGTGTTCAGCATGGGGAGGTCAGGAAACATGCCGTGGCAGTGTAGGATAGGTTTCTGAAAAACATCGCGGTGTGGTGCTCATTGTAAGTTTTCTAACAGGCCATTCACTATTAGGAGTGAGAAAAACATCATGGGGTGGTGTGAATTGGAGGGCATTCATTAGATAGGGCAGTGAGTGGCTATGTAGGATCTAGCAAAGCAAGACGGGGCGGTGAGCATGGGGAGGTCAGGAAACATGAAGTGGCAATGTTGGATAGGTTTCTGAAAAACATGGTGGTGTGGTGCACATTGTAAGGGTTTCTAAAAGGCCATTCACTAGTAGGAGTGAGAAAAACAGAATGGGGTGGTGTGAATCGGAGGACCTGAATTACGATAGGCAGTGAGTGCCATTCTACGATGGAGAAAAGCACCACGGGGTGGTCAGCATGGTGAGTTCAGGAAACATGCGGTGGTAAAGTAAGATACGTTTCTGAAAAACATCGTGGGGTGGTGCGCATTTCAAGGGTTTCTAACAGGCCATTCACTAGGTGGAGTGAGAAAAACATCATGGGGTGGTGTGAATCGGAGGGCCTGAATTTGATTAGGCAGTGAGTGGCAGTGTAGGATCTAGCAAAGCAAGACAGGGCGGTGAGCATGGGGTGGTCAGGAAACATGAAGTGGAAATATTGGATAAGTTTCTGAAAAACATGGTGGGGTTGTGCACATTGTAAGGGTTTCTAACACCCATTCACTAGTAGGAGTGAGAAAAACAGAATGGGGTGGTGTGAATCGCAGCGCCTGATATAGGATAGGAGTGAGTGGCAATGTAGGATGGAGAAAAGCACCACGGGGTGGTCAGCATGGTGAGTTCAGGAAACATGCGGTGGTAAAGTAAGATACGTTTCTGAAAAACATCGCGGGGTGGTGCGCATTTCAAGGGTTTCTAACAGGCCATTCACTTGGTGGAAGGAGAAAAACATCATGGGGTGGTGTGAATCGGAGGGCCTGAATTTGATTAGGCAGTGAGTGGCAGTGTAGGATCTAGCAAAGCAAGACGGGGCGGTGAGCATGGGGATGTCAGGAAACATGAAGTGGCAATGTAGGATAGGTTTCTTCAAAACTACGCGTGGTGGTGCGCATTGTAAGAGTTTCTAACAGGCCATTCACTAGTAGGAGTGAGAAAAACATCACGGGGTGGTGTGAATAGGAGGACCTGAATTAGGATAGGCAGTGTGTGGCAATGTAGGATATAGAAAATCACCACGGGGTAGTCAGAATTGGGAGGTCAGGAAACATGCCGTGGCAATGTAGGATATGATTCTGAAAAACATCTCTGGGTGGTGCCCATTGTAAGGGTTTCTAACAGGCCATTCACTAGTAGGAGTGAGAAAAACATCACGGGGTGGTGTGAATCGGAGGGCCTGAATTACAATAGGCAGTGGGTGACAATGTAGGATACAACAAATCACCACGGGTTGTTCAGTATGGGGAGGTTTGGAAACATGCGGTGGCAATGTTCCATAGGTTTCTGAAAAACATAGCAGGCTGGTGCGCATTGTAAAAGTTTCTAACAGGCCATTCACTAGTAGGAGTGGGAAAAAGAGAATGGGCTGGTGTGAATCGGAGGACCTGATTTAGGATAGGCAGTGAGTAGCAATGTAGTATGGAGAAACGCACCACAGGGTGTTCTGCATGTGGAGGTCAGGAAACATGAAGTGGAAATGTTGGATAGGTTTCTGAAAAACATCTCTGGGTGGTGCGCATTGTAAGGGTTTCTAACAGGCCATTCACTAGTAGGAGTGAGAAAAACATCACGGGGTGGTGTGAATCGAGTGGCATGTATTAGGATAGGCAGTGAGTGGCAATGTAGGATCTAGCAAAGCAAGACGGGGCGGTGAGCATGGGGAGGTCAGGAAACATGAAGTGGCAATGTAGGATAGGTTTCGGAAAAACATGGCGGGGTGGTGGGCATTGTAAGGTTTTCTAAAAGGCAATTCACTAGTACGAGTGAGAAAAACATCACGGGGTGGTGTGAATCAGAGACCCTGAATTACAATAGGCAGTGAGTGGCAATGTAGGATGGAGAAAAGCACCACGGGATGGTCAGTCTGGGGAGGTCAGGAAACATGCGTTGGCAATGTAGCATACGTTTGTCAAAAACATAGCAGGGTGATCACATTGTAAGGGTTTCTAACAGGCCATTCACTAGTAGGCGTGAGAAAAACATCACGGCGTGGTGTGAATCGGAGGGCCTGAATTACGATAGGCAGTGAGTGGCAATGTAGAATGGGGAAAAGCACCACGGGGTGGTTAGCATGGGGAGGTCAGGAAACATGCAGTGGCAATGTAGGATACGTTTCGAAAAAACATCGAGCGGTGATGCGTATTTTAAGGGTTTCTAACAGGCCATACACTAGTAGGAGTGAGAAAAACATCACGGGGTGCTGTGAATCCATTTACCTGAATTTGGATAGGCAGTGAGTAGCAATGTAGGATGGAGAAAAGAACCACGGGATGGTCAGCACGGGGAGCTCATTAAACATCCGGTTGCCAGGTAGGATAGGTTTCTGAAAAACATCTCAAGGTGGTGCGCATTGTAAGGGTTTCTAAGAGGACATTCACTAGTAGGAGTGAGAAAAATATCACGGGGTCGTGTGAATCGGACGGCCTGATATAGGATAGGAGTGAGTGGCAAAGTAGGATTTAGAAAAGCACCACGGGCTGGTCAGCATGGCGAGTTCAGGAAACATGCGGTGGTAAAGTAGGATACGTTTCTGAAAAACATCGCGGGGTGGTGCGCATTGTAAGGGTTTTTAACAGGCGAATCACTAGTAGGAGTGAGAAAATCATCACGTGGTGGTGTGATTCGGAGGGCCTGAATTAGAATAGGCATTGAGTGGCAATGTAAGATGGAGCAAAGCAAGACGGGGTGGTTAGCATGGGGAGGTCAGGAAACATGCAGTTTAAATGTAGGATAGGTTTCTGAAAAACATTGCAGGCTGGTGTGCATTGTAAGGGTTTCTAACAGGCCATTCACTAGTAGGAGTGAGAAAAACAGAACGGGTTGATGTGAATCGGAAGACCTGAATTGGGAGAGGCAGTGAGTAGCAATGTAGGATGAAGAAAAGCACCACAGGGTGGTCAGCATGGGGAGGTCAGGAAATATCCGGTGGCCATGTAGGATAGGTTTCTGAAAAACGTCTAAGGGTGGTGCGCATTGTAAGGGTTTCTAACAGGTCATTCACTAGTAGGAGTGAGAAAAACATGATGGGGTGGTGTGAATCGGAGGGCCTGAATTTGATTAGGCAGTGAGTGGCAGTGTAGGATCTAGCAAAGCATGACGGGGCGGTGAGCATGTGGAGGTCAGGAAACATGAAGTGGCAATGTTGGATAGTTTCTGAAAAACATCTCTTGGTGGTGCGCATTGTAAGGGATTCTGACAGGCCATTCACTAGTAGGAGGGAGAAAAACCTCACGCGGTGTTGAGAATTGGAGGGCCTGAATTAGAATAGGCATTGAGTGGCAATGTAGGATGGAGAAAAGCGCCACGGGTTATTCAGCATGAGGATGTTTGGAAACATGCAGTGGCAATGTAGGATAGGTTTCTGAAAAACATCAAGAAGTGGTGCGCATTGTAAGGGTTTCTAACAGGCCATTCACTAGTAGGAGTGAGAAAAACATCATCGGGTGGTGTGAATCGGAGGGCCAGAATTAGATTAGGCAGTGAGTGGCAATGAAGGATGGAGAAAAGCACCACGGGGTGTTCAGCATGGGGAGGTCAGGAAACATGTGGTGGCAATGTATGATAGGTTTCAGAAAAACATCGCGGGGTGGTGCGCATTGTAAGGTTCTCGAACAGAACATTCACTAGTAGGAGTGAGAAAAACATCATGGGGTGGTGAGAATCTGAGGGCCTGAATTAGGATAGGCAGTGAGTGGCAATGAAGAATGGAGAAAAGCACCACGGGGTGTTCAGCATGGGGAGATCTGGATACATGAAGTTGCAATGTAGGGTAGGATTCTGAAAAACATCTCTGGGTGGTGCGCATTGTAAGGGTTTCTAACAGGCCATTCAATAGTAGAAGTGAGAAAAACATCAAGGGGTGGTGTGAATCGGAGGGACTGAATTACAATAGGCAGTGAGTGACAATGTAGGATACAGAAAACCACCACGGGTTGGTCATTATGGGGAGGTTAGAAACATGTGGTGGCATTGTTTCATTGGTTTCTGATAAACATAGCAGGCATGTGTGCATTGTAAATGTTTTTAACATGCCATTCATTAGTAAGAGTGAGAAAAACATCACGGGGTGGTGTGAATCGGGGGGCCTATATTGGGATAGGGAGTGAGTGGCAATGTAGGATGGAGAAAAGTACCACGGGGTTGTCAGCATGGGGAGGTCAGGAAACATGCAGTGGCATTGTAGGATAGGTTTCTGAAAAACATCGAGGGGTGGTGCGCATTATAAGGGTTTCTAACAGGCCATTCACTATTAGGAGTGAGAACAACATCATGGGGTGGTGTGAATTGGAGGGCATGAGTTAGATATGGCAGTGAGTGGCAATGTAGGATCTAGCGAAGCAAGACAGGGCGGTGAGCATGGGGTGGTCAGGAAACATGAAGTGGCAATATTGGATAGGTTTCTGAAAAACATGGTGGGGTTGTGCACATTGTAAGGGTTTCTAACACCCATTCACTAGTAGGAGTGAGAAAAACAGAATGGGGTGGTGTGAATCGGAGGACCTGAATTATGATAGGCAGTGCGTGGTAATGTACGATGGATAAAAGCACCACTGGGTGGTCGGCATGGGGAGGTCAGGAAAAATCCGTTGGCCATGTAGGATATATTTGTGTAAAACATGTCAGTGTGGTGAGCATTGTTAGGGTTTCTAAGAGGCCATTCTCTAGTAGGAGTGAGAAAAACATCACGGGGTGGTGTGAACCGGAGGGCCTGATATAGGATAGGAGTAGTGGCAATGTAGGATGGAGAAAAGCTCCACGGGGTGGTCAGCATGGTGAGTTCAGGAAACATGCGGTGGTAAAGTAGGATACGTTTCTGAAAAACATCGCGGGGCGGTGTGCTTTGTAAGGGTTTTTAACAGGCGATTCACTAGTAGGAGTGAGAAAAACATCACGGGGTGGTGTGAATCAGAAGGCCTGAATTAGAATAGGCATTGAGTGGCAATGTAGGATGGAGAAATTCAAGACGGGGTGGTTAGCGTGGGGAGGTCAGGCAACATGCAGTGGCAATGTAGCATAGGTTTGTGAAAAACACAGTGGGGTGGTGCACATTATAAGGGTTTCTAACAGGCCATTCACTAGTAGGAGTGAGAAAAACTTCAGGGGTGGTGTGAATCGGAGGGCCTGAATTACAATAGGCATTGAGTGGCAATGTAGGATGGAGAAATGCACCATGGGATGGTCAGCATGGGCAGGTCAGGAAACATGCGGTGGCAATGTATGATAGGTTCCTGAAAAACATCAAGAGGTGGTGCGCGTTGTATGGGTTTCTAACAGGTCATTCACTAGTAGCCGTGAGACAGTCATCACGGAGTGAGGTGAATATGAAGGCCTGAATTAGGTTAGGCAGTGAATGGCTATGTAGGATGGAGAAAAGCACCACGGGATGGTCAGCATGGGGAGGTCAGGAAACATGCGGTGGCAATGTAGGATAGTTTTCAGGAAAACATCGCGGGGTGGTGCGCATTGTAAGGGTTTCTAACAGGCCATGCACTAGTAGGAGTGAGAAAATCAACACGGGGTGGTGTGAATCGGAGGGCCTGAATTTGATTAGGCGGTGAGTTGCAGTGTAGGATGTAGCAAAGCAAGACAGGGCGGTGAGCATGGGGAGGTCAGGAATCATGAAGTGGCAATGTAGGATAGGTTTCTTCAAAACATCGCGTGGTGGTGCGCATTGTAAGAGTTTCTAACAGGCCATTCACTAGTAGGTGTGAGAAAAACATCACGGGGTGGTGTGAATCGGAGGACCTGAATTAGAATAGGCACTGTGTGGCAATGTAGGATGGAGAAAATCACCACGGGGTAGTCAGAATCGGGAGGTCAGTAAACATGCCGTGGCATTGTAGGATAGGATTCTGAAAAACATCTCTGGGTAGTGCGCATTGTAAGGGTTTCTAACAGGCCATTCACTAGTAGGAGTGAGAAAAACATCACGGGGTGGTGTGAATCAGAGGGCCTGAATTACAATAGGCAGTGAGTGACAATGTAGGATACAGAACATCACCACGGGTTGGTCAGCATTGGGAGGTTAGCAAACATGCGGTGGCAATGTTTCATAGGTTTCTGAAAAACATAGCGGGCTGGTGCGCATTGTAAAGGTTTCTAACAGGCCATTCACTAGTACGAGTGAGAAAAACATCACGGGGTTGTGTGAATCGGAGTGCCAGAATCAGGATAGGGAGTGAGTCACAATGGAGGATGGAGAAAAGCACCACGGGGTGTTCAGCATGGTGAGGTCAGGAAACATGCCGTGGCAGTGTAGGATAGGTTTCTGAAAAACATCGCGGTGTGGTGCGCATTGTAAGGGTTTCTAACAGGCCATTCACTATTAGGAGTGAGAAAAACATCATGGGGTGGTGTGAATTGGAGGGCATGAATTAGATAGGGCAGTGAGTGGCTATGTAGGATCTAGCAAAGCAAGACGGGGCGGTGAGCATGGGGAGGTCAGGAAACATGAAGTGGCAATGTAGGATAGGTTTCTGAAAAACATGGTGGTGTGGTGTACATTGTAAGGGTTTCTAAAAGGCCATTCACTAGTAGGAGTGAGAAAAACAGAATGGGGTGGTGTGAATCGGAGGACCTGAATTACGATACGCAGTGAGTGGCATTGTACGATGGAGAAAAGCACCACGGGCTGGTCAGCATGGTGAGTTCAGGAAACATCCGGTGGCAAGGTAGGATAGGTTTCGGAAAAACATCTCAGAGTGGTGAGCATTGTAAGGGTTTCTAAAAGGCCATTCACTAATAGGAGTGAGAAAAAGATCACGGGGTGGTGTGAATCGGAGTGCCTGATATAGGAAAGGAGTGAATGGCAATGTAGGATGGAGAAAAGCACCACGGGGTGGTCAGCATGGTGAGTTCAGGAAACATGCGGTGGTAAAGTAGGATATTTTTCTGAAAAACATCGCAGGGTGGTGCGCATTGTAAGGGTTTCTAACAGGCGATTCACTAGTAGGAGTGAGAAAAACATCACATGGTGGTGTGAATCAGAGGGCCTGAATTAGAATAGGCATTGAGTGGCAATGTATGATGGAGAAAAGCGAGACAGGGTGGTTAGCATGCGGAGTTGAGGAAGCATGCAGTTTCAATGTATGATAGGTTTCTGAAAAACATTGCGGGGTGGTGGGCATTGTAAGTGTTTGTAACAGGCCATTCACTAGTAGGAGTGAGAGAAACATCACGGGTTGTGTGAATCAGAGGGCTTGAATTAGAATAGGCATTGAGTGTCAATGTAGGATGGGGAAAAGCACCACGGGTTATTCAGAATGAAGAGGTTAGGAAACATGCGGTGGCAATTTAGGATAGGTTTCTGATAAACATCAAGAGGTGTTGCGCATTGTAAGGGTTTCTAACAGGCCATTCACTAGTAGGAGTGAGAAAAACATCATGGGGTGGTGTGAATCGCAGGGCCTCAATTAGATTAGGCAGTGAGTTGCAATGTAGGATCGAGCAAATCAAGACGGGGCAGTGAGCATGGGGAGGTCAGGATACATGAAGTGGCAATGTAGGATAGGTTTCTGGAAAACATGATGGGGTGTTGCGCATTGTAAGGGATTCCAACAGGCCATTCACTAGTAGGAGTGAGAAAAACAGAACGGGGTGGTGTGAATCAGAGGACCTGAATTAGGATAGGCAGTGAGTAGCAATGTAGGATGGAGAAAAGCACCACAGGGTGGTCAGCATGGGGAGGTCAGGAAATATCAGTTGGCCATGTAGGATAGGATTCTGAAAAACATCTCTTTGTGGTGCGCATTGTAAGGGTTTCTAACAGGCCATTCACTAGTAGTAGTGAGAAAAACATCATAGGGTGGTGTGAATCGGAAGGCCTGAATTTGATTAGGCAGTGAGTTGCAGTGTAGGATTTAGCAAAGCAAGACCGGCCAGTGAGGATGTGGAGGTCAGGAAACATGAAGTGTCAATGTAGGATAGGTTTCTGAAAAACATCTCTGGGTCGTGCGCATTGTAAGGGTTTCTGACAGGCCATTCACTCTTAGGAGTGAGAAAAACGTCACAGGGTGGTGTGAATCGTAGGGCCTGAATTAGATTAGGCAGTGAGTGGCAATGTAGGATGGAGAAAAGCACCACTGCTTATGCAGCATGAGGAGGTTTGGAAACATGCGGTGGCAATGTAGGATAGGTATCTGAAAAACATCAAGAGGTGGTGCGCATTGTAAGGGTTTCTAACAGGCCATTCACTAGTATGAGTGAGAAAAACATCATGGGGTGGTGTGAATCACAGGGCCTGAATTAGATTAGGCAGTGAGTGGCAATGTAGTATCTAGCAAAGCAAGACGGGGCGGTGAGCATGAGGAGATCAAGAAACGTTAAGTGGCAATTTAAGATAGGTTTCTGAAAAACATGGCGTGGAGGTGCGCATTGTAACGGTTTCTAACAGGCCATTCACTAGTAGCAGTGAGACAGTCATCATGGAGTGATGTGAATATGAAGGCCTGAATTAGGATAGGCAGTGAGTGGCAATGTAGGATGGAGAAAAGCACCACGGGGTGGTCCGCATTGCGAGCTAAGGAAACATGCGGTGGCAATGTAGGATAGGTTTTAGAAAAACATCGCGGGGTGGTGCGCATTGTAAGGGTTTCTAACAGGCCATTCACTAGTAGGAGTGAGAAAAACATAACGGGGTGGTGTGAAAATGAGGACCTGAATTAGGATAAGCAGTGTGTGGCAATGTAGGATGGAGAAAATCACGACGGGGTAGTCAGCATGGCGAGGTCAGGAAACATGCGGTGGCAATGTAGGATAAGTTTCTGAAATACATCGCGGGGTGGCGCGCACTGTAAAGGTTTGTTACAGGCCATTCAATAGTAGGACTGAGAAAAACATCATGGGGTGGTGTGAATAGGAGGGCCTGAATTAGATTAGGCAGTGTGTGGTAATGTAGGATGGATAAAAGCAAGAAGCCGTGGTGAGCATGGGGAGGTCAGGAAACATGCAGTGACAATGTAGGATAGGGTTCTGAAAAACATCGTGGGGTGGTGTGCATTGTAAGGGTTTCTAACAGGCCATTCACAAGTAGGAGTGAGAAAAACATCATGGGGTGGTGTGAATCGGAGGACCTTAATTAGAATAGGCAGTGAGTGGCAATGTAGGATGGAGAAGCACAATAGGGTGGTCAACATGGGGAGGTCAGGAAACATGCGGTGGCAATGTGGCATACGTTTGTGAAAAACATAGCGGGGTGGTCACATTGTAAGGGTTTCTAACAGGCCATTCAATAGTAGGAGTGGAAAAACATTATGGGTTGGTGTGAATTGGAGGGCCTGAATTAGATTAGGCAGTGAGTGACAATGTAGGATCTAGCAAAGCAAAAACGGGCGGTGAGCATGGGGAGATCATGAAACATGAAGTGGCAATGTAGGATAGGTTTCTGAAAAACATGGCGGAGTGGTGCGAATTGTAAGGGTTTCTAACAGGCCATTCACTAGTAGGAGTGAGAAAAAGAGAATGGGGTGGTGTGAATCGGAGGACCTGAATTTGGATAGGCAGTGAGTAGCAATGTAGGATGGCGAAAACCACCACAGGGTGTTCAGCATGGGTAGGTCAGGAAACATGCGGTGACAATGTAGGATAGTTTTCTGAAAAACATCATGGGGTGGTGTGCATTGTAAGGGTTTCTAACAGGCCATTCACTAGAAGGAGTGTGAAAAACATCATGGGGTGGTGTGAATAGGAGGGCCTTAATTTGATTAGGCAGTGAGTGGCAGTGTATGATCTAGCAAAGCAAGACGGGGCGGTCAGCATGTGGACGTCAGAATACATGAAGTGGCAATGTTGGATAGGTTTCTGAAAAACATCTTTGGGTGGTGCGCATTGTAAGGGTTTCTAACAGGCCATTCACTAGTAGGAGTGAGAAAAACATCACGGGGTGGTGTGAATCGAGTGGCCTGTATTAGGATAGGCAGTGAGTGGCAATGTAGGATCTAGCAAAGCAAGACGGGGCGGTGAGCATGGGGAGGTCAGGAAACATGAAGTGGCAATGTAGGATAGGTTTCTGAAAAACATGGCGGGGTGGTGCGCATTGTAAAGTTTTCTAAAAGGCAATTCACTAGTACGAGTGAGAAAAACATCACGGGGTGGTGTGAATCGAAGAACCTGAATTAGGATAGGCAGTGAGTAGCAATGTAGGACGGAGAAAAGCACCACAGGGTGGTCAGCATGGGGAAGTCAGGAAACATGTGGTGGCCAAGTAGGATAGGTTTCTGAAAAACATCGCAGGGTCGTGCACATTGTAAGGGTTTAAGAGGCCATTCACTGGTAGGAGTGAGAAAAACATCATGGGTTGGTGTGAATCGGAGGGCCTGATATAGGATAGGAGTGAGTGGCAATGTAGGATGGAGAAAAGCACCAAGGGGTGGTCAGCATGGTGAGTTCAGGAAACATGCGGTGGTAAAGTAGGATACGTTTCTGAAAAACATCTCGGGGTGGTGCACATTGTATGGGTTTCTAACAGACGATTCACTAGTAGGAGTGAGAGAAACATCACGGGGTGGTGCACATTGTAAGGGTTTTTAACAGGCGATTCCCTAGTGGGAGTGAGAGAAACATCACGTGGTGGTGTGAATCGGAGGGCCTGAAATAGAATAGGCATTGAGTGGCAATGTAAGATGGAGAAAAGCAAGACAGGGTGGTTAGCATGGGGAGGTCAGGAAACATGCAGTTTAAATGTAGGATGGGTTTCTCAAAAACATTGCTGGGTGGTGTGTATTGTAAGTGTTTCTAACAGGCCATTCCCTAGAAAGAGTGAGAAAAACATCACGGGGTGGTGTGAATCGCAAGGCGTGAATTAGAATAGGCATTGAGTGGCAATGTAGGATGGAGAAAACACCACAGGTTATTCAGAATGAGGAGGTTAGGAAACATGCGGTGTAAATGTAGGATAGGTTTCTGAAAAACAGCAAGAGGTGGTGCGCATTGTGAGGGTTTCTAACAGGCGATGCACTAGTAGGAGTGAGAAAAACATCATGGGGTGGTGTGAATCGCAGGGCATGAAGAAGTTTAGACTGTGAGTGGCAATGTAGGATCGAGGAAATCAAGACAAGATGGTGAGCATGGAGAGATCAGGATACATGAAGTGGTAATGTAGGATAGGTTTCTAAAAAACATGGCGGGGTGGTGGGCATTGTAAGTGTTTCTAACAGGCCATTCACTAGTAGGAGTGAGAAAAACAGAATGGGTTGATGTGAATCGGACGACATGAATTGGGAGAGGCAGTGAGTAGCAATGTAGGATGGAGAAAAGCACCACAGGGTGGTCAGCATGGGGAGGTCAGGAAATATCCGGTGGCCATGTAGGATAGGTTTCTGAAAAACGTCTAAGGTTGGTGCGCATTGTAAGGGTTTCTAACAGGCCATTCACTAGTGGGAGTGAGAAAAACATCACGGGGTCTTGTGAATCGGAGGGCCTGATATAGGATAGGAGTGAGTGGCAAAGTAGGATTTAGAAAAGCATCACGGGGTGGTCAGCATGGTGAGTTCAGGAAACATGCGGTGGTAAAATAGGATACGTTTCTGAAAAACATCGCGGGGTGGTGCGCATTGTAAGGGTTTCTAACAGGCGATTCACTAGTAGGAGTGAGAAAAACATCACGTGGTGGTGTGAATCGGAGGGCCTGAATTAGAATAGGCATTGAGTGGCAATGTAAGATGGAGAAAAGCAAGACGGTGTGGTTAGCATGGGGATGTCAGGAAACATGCAGTTTCAATGTAGGATAGGTTTTGAAAAACATTGCGGGGTGGTGTGCATTGTAAGTGTTTCTAACAGGCCATTCACCAGAAAGAGTGAGAAAAACATCACAAGGTGGTGTGAATCGGAGGGCCTGAATTACAATAGGCAGTGAGTGACAATTTAGGATACAGAAAATCACCACGGGTTGGTCAGCATGGGGAGGTTAGGAAACATGCGGTGGCAATGTTTCATAGGTTTCTGAAAAACATAGCTGGCTGGTCCGCATTGTAAAGTTTTCTAACAGGCCATTCACTAGTAGGTGTGAGAAAAATATCACGGGGTGGTGTGAATCGGAGGGACAGAATCAGGATAGGCAGCGAGTGGCAATGGAGGATGGAGAAAAGCACCTCGGGGTGGTCAGCATGTGGAGGTCAGGAAACATGCGGTGGCAGTGTAGGATACGTTTCTGAAAAACATCGTGGGGTGGTGCGCATTGTAAGGTTTCTAACAGGCCATTCACTATTAGGAGTGAGAAAAACATCATGGGGTGGTGTGAATTGGAGTGCATGAATTAGATATCGCCGTGAGTGGCAATGTAGGATCTAGCAAAGCAAGACGGGGCGCTGAGCATGGGGAGGTCAGGAAACTTGAAGTGGCAATGTAGGATAGGTTTCTGAAAAACATGGTGGGGTGGTGCACATTGTAAGGGTTTCTAACAGGCCATTCACTAGTAGGGTTGAGAAAAACAGAATGGGGTGGTGTGAATCGGAGTACCTGAATTACGATAGGCAGTGAGTGGCATTGTACGATGGAGAAAAGCACCATGGGCTGGTCAGCATGTTGAGTTCAGGAAACATCCGGTGGAAAGGTAGGATAGGTTTCTGAAAAACATCTCAGGGTGGGGTGCATTGTAAGGGTTTCTAAGAGGCCATTCACTAGTAGGAGTGAGAAAAACATCATGGGGTGGTGTGAATCGCAGGGTCTCAATTAGATTAGGCTGTGAGTGGCAATGTAGTATCGAGCAAATCAAGATAGGGCAGTGAGCATGGGGAGGTCAGGATACATGAAGTGGCAATGTAGGATAGGTTTCTGGAAAACATGGCGGGGTGTTGCGCATTTTAAGGGTTTCTAAAGGGCATTCACTAGTAGGAGTGAGAAAAACAGAACGGGGTGGTGTGAATCGGAAGAACTGAATTGGGATAGGCAGTGTGTAGCAATGTAGGATGGAGAAAAGCACCACAGGGTGGTCAGCATGGTGAGGTCAGGAAATATCCGGTGGCCATGTAGGATAGGATTCTGAAAAACATCTCTGGGTGGTGCGCATTGTCAGGGTTTCTAACAGGCCATTCACTAGTAGGAGTGTGAAAAACATCATGGGGTGGTGTGAATAGGAGGGCCTAAATTTGATTAGGCAGTGAGTGGCAGTGTATGATCTAGCAAAGCAAGATGGGGCGTTGAGCATGTGGAGGTCAGGAAACATGAAGTGGCAATGTTGGATAGGTTTCTGAAAAACATCTCTGGGTGGTTCGCATTGTAAGGGTTTCTAACAGGCCATTCACTAGTAGGAGTGAGAAAAAGAGAATGGGGTGGTGTGAATCGGAGGACCTGAATTTGGATAGGCAGTGAGTAGCAATGTAGGATGGCGAAAACCACCACAGGGTGTTCAGCATGGGTAGGTCAGGAAACATGCGGTGACAACGTAGGATAGTTTTCTGAAAAACATCGTGGGGTGGTGTGCATTGTAAGGGTTTCTAACAGGCCATTCACTAGAAGGAGTGTGAAAAACATCATGGGGTGGTGTGAATAGGAGGGCCTTAATTTGATTAGGCAGTGAGTGGCAGTGTATGATCTAGCAAAGCAAGACGGGGCGGTCAGCATGTGGACGTCAGAATACATGAAGTGGCAATGTTGGATAGGTTTCTGAAAAACATCTTTGGGTGGTGCGCATTGTAAGGGTTTCTAACAGGCCATTCACTAGTAGGAGTGAGAAAAACATCACGGGGTGGTGTGAATCGAGTGGCCTGTATTAGGATAGGCAGTGAGTGGCAATGTAGGATCTAGCAAAGCAAGACGGGGCGGTGAGCATGGGGAGGTCAGGAAACATGAAGTGGCAATGTAGGATAGGTTTCTGAAAAACATGGCGGGGTGGTGCGCATTGTAAAGTTTTCTAAAAGGCAATTCACTAGTACGAGTGAGAAAAACATCACGGGGTGGTGTGAATCGAAGAACCTGAATTAGGATAGGCAGTGAGTAGCAATGTAGGACGGAGAAAAGCACCACAGGGTGGTCAGCATGGGGAAGTCAGGAAACATGTGGTGGCCAAGTAGGATAGGTTTCTGAAAAACATCGCAGGGTCGTGCACATTGTAAGGGTTTAAGAGGCCATTCACTGGTAGGAGTGAGAAAAACATCATGGGTTGGTGTGAATCGGAGGGCCTGATATAGGATAGGAGTGAGTGGCAATGTAGGATGGAGAAAAGCACCAAGGGGTGGTCAGCATGGTGAGTTCAGGAAACATGCGGTGGTAAAGTAGGATACGTTTCTGAAAAACATCTCGGGGTGGTGCACATTGTATGGGTTTCTAACAGACGATTCACTAGTAGGAGTGAGAGAAACATCACGGGGTGGTGCACATTGTAAGGGTTTTTAACAGGCGATTCCCTAGTGGGAGTGAGAGAAACATCACGTGGTGGTGTGAATCGGAGGGCCTGAAATAGAATAGGCATTGAGTGGCAATGTAAGATGGAGAAAAGCAAGACAGGGTGGTTAGCATGGGGAGGTCAGGAAACATGCAGTTTAAATGTAGGATGGGTTTCTCAAAAACATTGCTGGGTGGTGTGTATTGTAAGTGTTTCTAACAGGCCATTCCCTAGAAAGAGTGAGAAAAACATCACGGGGTGGTGTGAATCGCAAGGCGTGAATTAGAATAGGCATTGAGTGGCAATGTAGGATGGAGAAAACACCACAGGTTATTCAGAATGAGGAGGTTAGGAAACATGCGGTGTAAATGTAGGATAGGTTTCTGAAAAACAGCAAGAGGTGGTGCGCATTGTGAGGGTTTCTAACAGGCGATGCACTAGTAGGAGTGAGAAAAACATCATGGGGTGGTGTGAATCGCAGGGCATGAAGAAGTTTAGACTGTGAGTGGCAATGTAGGATCGAGGAAATCAAGACAAGATGGTGAGCATGGAGAGATCAGGATACATGAAGTGGTAATGTAGGATAGGTTTCTAAAAAACATGGCGGGGTGGTGGGCATTGTAAGTGTTTCTAACAGGCCATTCACTAGTAGGAGTGAGAAAAACAGAATGGGTTGATGTGAATCGGACGACATGAATTGGGAGAGGCAGTGAGTAGCAATGTAGGATGGAGAAAAGCACCACAGGGTGGTCAGCATGGGGAGGTCAGGAAATATCCGGTGGCCATGTAGGATAGGTTTCTGAAAAACGTCTAAGGTTGGTGCGCATTGTAAGGGTTTCTAACAGGCCATTCACTAGTGGGAGTGAGAAAAACATCACGGGGTCTTGTGAATCGGAGGGCCTGATATAGGATAGGAGTGAGTGGCAAAGTAGGATTTAGAAAAGCATCACGGGGTGGTCAGCATGGTGAGTTCAGGAAACATGCGGTGGTAAAATAGGATACGTTTCTGAAAAACATCGCGGGGTGGTGCGCATTGTAAGGGTTTCTAACAGGCGATTCACTAGTAGGAGTGAGAAAAACATCACGTGGTGGTGTGAATCGGAGGGCCTGAATTAGAATAGGCATTGAGTGGCAATGTAAGATGGAGAAAAGCAAGACGGTGTGGTTAGCATGGGGATGTCAGGAAACATGCAGTTTCAATGTAGGATAGGTTTTGAAAAACATTGCGGGGTGGTGTGCATTGTAAGTGTTTCTAACAGGCCATTCACCAGAAAGAGTGAGAAAAACATCACAAGGTGGTGTGAATCGGAGGGCCTGAATTACAATAGGCAGTGAGTGACAATTTAGGATACAGAAAATCACCACGGGTTGGTCAGCATGGGGAGGTTAGGAAACATGCGGTGGCAATGTTTCATAGGTTTCTGAAAAACATAGCTGGCTGGTCTGCATTGTAAAGTTTTCTAACAGGCCATTCACTAGTAGGTGTGAGAAAAATATCACGGGGTGGTGTGAATCGGAGGGACAGAATCAGGATAGGCAGCGAGTGGCAATGGAGGATGGAGAAAAGCACCTCGGGGTGGTCAGCATGTGGAGGTCAGGAAACATGCGGTGGCAGTGTAGGATACGTTTCTGAAAAACATCGTGGGGTGGTGCGCATTGTAAGGTTTCTAACAGGCCATTCACTATTAGGAGTGAGAAAAACATCATGGGGTGGTGTGAATTGGAGTGCATGAATTAGATATCGCCGTGAGTGGCAATGTAGGATCTAGCAAAGCAAGACGGGGCGCTGAGCATGGGGAGGTCAGGAAACTTGAAGTGGCAATGTAGGATAGGTTTCTGAAAAACATGGTGGGGTGGTGCACATTGTAAGGGTTTCTAACAGGCCATTCACTAGTAGGGTTGAGAAAAACAGAATGGGGTGGTGTGAATCGGAGTACCTGAATTACGATAGGCAGTGAGTGGCATTGTACGATGGAGAAAAGCACCATGGGCTGGTCAGCATGTTGAGTTCAGGAAACATCCGGTGGAAAGGTAGGATAGGTTTCTGAAAAACATCTCAGGGTGGGGTGCATTGTAAGGGTTTCTAAGAGGCCATTCACTAGTAGGAGTGAGAAAAACATCATGGGGTGGTGTGAATCGCAGGGTCTCAATTAGATTAGGCTGTGAGTGGCAATGTAGTATCGAGCAAATCAAGATAGGGCAGTGAGCATGGGGAGGTCAGGATACATGAAGTGGCAATGTAGGATAGGTTTCTGGAAAACATGGCGGGGTGTTGCGCATTTTAAGGGTTTCTAAAGGGCATTCACTAGTAGGAGTGAGAAAAACAGAACGGGGTGGTGTGAATCGGAAGAACTGAATTGGGATAGGCAGTGTGTAGCAATGTAGGATGGAGAAAAGCACCACAGGGTGGTCAGCATGGTGAGGTCAGGAAATATCCGGTGGCCATGTAGGATAGGATTCTGAAAAACATCTCTGGGTGGTGCGCATTGTCAGGGTTTCTAACAGGCCATTCACTAGTAGGAGTGTGAAAAACATCATGGGGTGGTGTGAATAGGAGGGCCTAAATTTGATTAGGCAGTGAGTGGCAGTGTATGATCTAGCAAAGCAAGATGGGGCGTTGAGCATGTGGAGGTCAGGAAACATGAAGTGGCAATGTTGGATAGGTTTCTGAAAAACATCTCTGGGTGGTTCGCATTGTAAGGGTTTCTAACAGGCCATTCACTAATAGGAGTGAGAAAAACATCACGGGGTGGTGTGAATTGGAGGGCCTGAGTTAGAATACCCAGTGAGTGGCAAAGTAGGATGGAGAAAAGCACCAAGGGATGGTCAGCATTCGGAGTTCAGGAAACATGCGGTGGCAATGTAGGATAGCTTTCTGAAAAACTTCGCAGGGTGGTGCGCATTTTAAGGGTTTCTAACAGGTCATTCACAAGTGGGAGTGAGAAAAACATCACGGGGTGGTGTGAATCGGAGGGCCTGAATTACGATAGGCAGTGAGGGGCAATGTAGGATGCAGAAAACCACCACAGGGTGGTAAGCATGGGGAGCTATGGAAATATGCGTTGGCCATGTAGGATAACTTTCTGAAAAACATCTCGGTGTGGTGCGCATTGTAAGCGTTTCTAACAGGCCATTTACTAGTAGGAGTGAGAAAATCATCTCGGGGTGGTGTGAATCGGAGGGCCTGAATTCGGATAGGCAGTGAGTGGCAATGTAGGATGGAGAAAAGCACCATGGGGTTGTCAGCATGGGGAAGTCAGGAAACATGCGATGGCAATGTAGGATAGGTTTCTGAAAAACATCACGGGGTGGTGCGCATTGTCAGGTTTTCCAACAGGCCATTCGCAAGTAGGAGTGAGAAAAACATCACGGGGTGGGTTGAATCAGAGGGCCTGAATTAGCATAGGCAGTGATTGGCAATAGAGGATGGAGAAAAGCACCATGGGGTGGTCGGCATGGGTAGGTAAGGAAACATGCGGTGGCAATGTGGGATATTTTCCTGAAAAACATCACTGCCTGGTGAACATTGTAATGGTTTCTAACAGGCCATTCACTAGTAGGATAGCGAAAAACATCACGGGGTGGTGTGAATCTGAGGGCCAGTATTAGGTTAGACAGTGAGTGGCAATGTAGGAGGAAGAAAAGCACCACGAGGTATTCAGCATGGGGAAGTCAGGAAACATGCGGTGGCAAAGTAGGATAGGTTTCTGAAAAACATCACGTGGTGGTGCGCATTTTAAGGGTTTCTAACAGGCCATTCCCTAGTAGGAGTGAGAAAAACATCCTGGGGTGGTGTGAATCGGAAGGCCTGAGTTAGAATACCCAGTGAGTGGCAATGTACAATGGAGAAAAGCTTCACCCCGTACCTAGCAAGGCGAGGTCAGGAAACATGCTGTGGCAATGTAGGATAGGTTTCTGAAAAACATCGCTGGGTGGTGCGCATTGTAAGGGTTTCTAACAGGTCATTCACAAGTAGAGGTGAGAAAAACATCACGGGGTTGTGTGAATCGGAGGCCCTGAATTACGATAGGCAGTGAGGGGCAATGTAGGATGCAGAAAACCACCACCGGGTGGTAAGCATGGGGAGCTATGGAAACATGCGGTGGCCATGTAGGATAACTTTCTGAAAAACATCTCGGTGTGGTGCTCATTGTAAGGTTTTCTAAAAGGCCATTTACTAGTAGGAGTGAGAAAAACATCACAGGGTGGTGTGAATCTGAGGGCCAGTATTAGGTTAGACAGTGAGTGGCAATGTAGGATGAAGAAAAGCTCCACAGGGTATTCAGCATGGGGAGGTCAGGAAACATGCTGTGGCAATGTAGGATAGATTTCTGAAAAACATCGCATGGTGGTGCGCAATGTAAGGGTTTCTATCAGGCCATTCAGTAGTATGACTGAGAAAAATATCACCGGGGGCTGTGAACCCAAGGGCCTGAATTCGGATAGGCAGTGAGTGGCATTGTAGGATGGAGAAAATACCAAGGGTTGGTGAGCATGGAAATGTCAGGAAACATGCAGTGGCAAAGTAGGATAGGTTTCTGAAAAACATCGTGCGTTGGTGCGAATGGTAAGGTTTTCTAAAAGGACATTCACTAGTAGGAGTGAGAAAAACATCACGGGGTGGTGTGAATCGGAGGGCCTGAATTAGCATAGGCAGTGAGTGGCAATGGAGGATGGAGAATAGCACCACGAGGTGGTCAGCATGGGGAGGTCAGGAAACATGCCGTCGCAATGTAGGATAGGTTTCTGAATAACTTCGCGGTGTGGTGCGCATAGTAAGGGTTTCTAAGAGGCCATTCACTAGTAGGAGTGAGAAAAACATCACGGGGTGGTGTGAATCGGAGGACCTGAATTAGGATAGGCAGTGAGTGGCAATGTAGAATGGGGAAAAGCACCATGGGGTGTTCAGCACGGTGAGGTCAGGAAACATGTGGTGGTAAAGTAGGATAAGTTTCTGAAAAATATCGCGGGGTGGTGCGCATTGTAAGGGTTTCTAACATGTGATTCACTAGTAGGAGTGAGGAAAACATCACGGGGTGGTGTGAATCGGAGGGCCTGAATTAGAATAGACAGGGAGTGACAATTTTGGATGGAGAAAAGCAAGACGGGGTAGTCAGCATAGGGAGGTCAGGAAACATGCAGTGGCAATATGGGATAAGTTTCTGAAAATCATCGCCGGTTGGTGTTCATTGTAAGTGTTTCTAACAGGCCATTCACTAGTAGGAGTGAGAAAAACATCACGGGGTGGTGTGAATTGGAGGACCTGAATTAAGATAGGCAGTCAGTGGCAATGTAGGAAGAAGAGAAGCAAAACGAGGTATTCAGCATGAGGAGGTCAGGAAACATGCGGTGGCAATGTAGGATAGGTTTCTGAAAAACATCGCGGGGTGGTGTGCATTGTAAGGGTTTGTAACAGGCCATTCACTAGGAGGCGTAAGAAAAACATCACAGGGGCGTGTGAATTGGAGGGACTGAATTCGAATACGCACTGAGTGGCAATGTAGGATGGAGAAAAGCACCAAGGTGTGGTCAGCATTGTGAGGTCAGGAAACATGTGGAGGCAATGTAGGATAGGATTCTGAAAAATATCGCGGGGTGGTGCGCATTGTAAGGGTTTCTACCAGGCCATTCCCTAGTAGGAGTGAGAAAAACATCACGGAGAAGTGTGAATAGGAGGGCCTGAATGAGCATAGGCAGTGAGTGGCAATGTAGGATGGACAAAAGCACCACAGGTGGTCTGGATGAGGACGTCAGGAAACATGCAGTGGCAATGTAGGATAGGTTTCTGAAAAACATCGCGGGGTGGTGCGCATTGTAAGGGTTTCTAACAGGCCATTCACTAGTAGGAGTGCGAAAAACATGACGGGGTGGTGTGAATCTGAGGGCCAGAATTAGGTTAGACAGTGAATGGCAATGTAGGATGAAGATAAGCAACACGGGGTATTCAGCATGGGGAAGTCAGGAAACATGTGGTGGCAAAGTAGGATAGGTTTCTGAAAAATATCGCGCGGTGGTGCGCATTATAAGGGTTTCTAACAGGCCATTCAAAGGTAGGAATGAGAAAATCATCACGGTGTGGTGTGAATCGGAGGGCCTGAATTAGGATCAGTAGTGAGTGACAATGTAGTGCAGAGAAAAGTCAGATGGCGTGGTGAGCATGGGGAGTTCAGGAAACAAGCGGTGACAACTTATTATAGGTTTCTGAAAAACATCACGGGGTGGTGCGCATTGTAAGGGTTTCTAACAGGCCATTCACTAGTAGGAGTGAGAAAAACATCAAGGGGTGGTGTGAATCGGAGGGCCTGAATTAGGATAGGTAGTGAGTGGCAATGCAGTGTGGAGAAAAGACCACGGGTGTTCAGCATGGGGAGGTCAGGAAACATGCAGTGGAATTTTGGAGATGTTTCTGAAAAACATCGCGGGGTGGTGCGCATTGTAAGTGTTTCTAACAGGCCATTCACTAGTAGGAGTGAGAAAAACATCACGGGGTGGTGTGAATCGGAGGGCCTGAATTAGCATAGGCAGTGAGTGGCCAAGGAGGATGGAGAATAGGACCACGAGATGGTCAGCATGGGGAGGTCAGGAAACATGCGGTGGCAATGTAGGATATTATCCTGAAAAACATCGCGGTGTGGTGCGTATTGTAAGGGTTTCTAACATGCAAATTCACTAGTAGGAGTGAGAAAAACATCACGGGGTGGTGTGAATCTGAGGGCCTGATTTAGGAAAGGCAGGAGTGGCAATGCAGGATGCAGAAAAGAACCACTGGGTGGTCAGCATGGTGAGGTCAGGAAACAGGCGTTGGCATTGTAGGATAGGTTTCTGAAAACCATCGCGCGGTGGTGCGCATTGTAAGGGTTTCTAACAGGCCATTCACTAGTAGAAGTGAGAAAAACATCACGGGGTGGTGTGAATCAGAGGGCCTGAATTAGTATAGGCACTGAGTGGCAATGTAGGATGGAGAAAAGCACCACGGGGTATTCAGCATGGGGAGGTCAGGAAACATGCGGTGGCAATGTAGGATAGGTTTCTGTAAAACATCGCGGGGTGGTGAGCATTGTAAGGGTTTGTAACAGGCCATTCTCTAGTAGTTGTGAGTAAAACATCACAGGGCCTTGTGAATCGCAGGGCCTGAATTCGCATAGGCACTGAGTGGCAATGTAGGATGGAGAAAAGCACCAAGGTGTGGTCAGCATTGGGAGGTCAGGAAACATGCGGGGGCAATGTAGGATAGGATTCTGAAAAACATCGCGGGCTGGTGAGCATTGTAAGGGTTTCTAACAGGCTATTCCCTAGTAGGAGTGAGAAAAACATCACTGGGTACTGTGAATCGGAGGGCCTGAATGAGCATTGGCAGTGAGTGGCAATGTAGGACGGACAAAAGCACCATAGGTGGTCAGGAGGGGGAGGTCAGGAAACATGCAGTGGCAATGTAGTATAGGTTTCTGAAAAACATCGCGGTGTGGTGCTCATTGTAAGGGTTTCTAACAGGATATTCACTAGTAGGAGTGAGAAAAACATCACGCGGTGGTGTGAATTGGAGGGCCGCCATTATATTAGGCAGTGAGTGGCAATGTAGGATCCAGAAAAGCACCACTGGATGGTCAGCATGGGGAGGTCAGGAAACATGCGGTGGCAATGTAGGATAGGTTTGTGAAAAACATCGCGCGGCGGTGTGCATTGTAAGGGTTTCTAACAGGCCATTCTCTAGTAGAAGTGAGAAAAACATCACGGAGTGGTGTGAATCGGAGGGACTGAATTAGAATAGGCACTTTGTGGCAATGTAGGATGGAGAAAAGCACCACGGGGTATTCAGCATTGGGAGGTCAGGAAACATGCGGTGGCAATGTAGGATAGGTTTCTGAAAAACTTCGCGGTGTGGTACGCATAGTAAGGGTTTCTAAGAGGCCATTCTCTAGTAGGAGTGAGAAAAACATCACAGAGTGGTGTGAATCGGAGGACCTGCATTAGGATAGGCAGTGAGTGGCAATGTAGGATGGAGAAAAGCACCAAGAGGAGGTCAGTATGGGTAGGTCAGGAAACATGCGGTGGCAATGTAGGATAGGTTTCTGAAAAACATTGCGTTGTGGTGTGCATTGTAATGGTTTCTAACAGGACATTCACTTTAAAAGTGAGAAAAATACCACGCGGTGGTGTGAATGAGAGGGCCTGAATTAGATTAGGCAGTGAGTGGTAATGTAGGATGGAGAAAAGCAAGACGGCGTGGTGAGCATGTGGAGGTCAGGAATCATGCAGTGGGAAAGTAGGATCGGTTTCTGAAAAACATCGCAGTGTGTTGCGCATTGTAAGGATTTCTAACAGGCCATTCAAATGTAGGAGTGAGAAAAACATCACACGGAGGTGTGAATTGGAGGGCCTGAGTTAGAATACCCAGTGAGTGGCAAAGTAGGATGGAGAAAAGCACTAAGGGGTGGTCAGCATTCGGAGCTCAGGAAACATGCAGTGGCAATGTAGGATAGCTTTCTGAAAAACTTCGCAGGGTGGTGCGCATTTTAAGGGTTTCTAACAGGTCATTCACAAGTAGGAGTGAGAAAACCATCACGGGGTGGTGTGAATCGGAGGGCCTGAATTCGGATAGGCAGTGAGTGGAAATGTAGGATGGAGAAAAGCACCACGGGGTTGTCAGCATGGGGAAGTCAGGAAACATGCGGTGGCAATGTAGGATAGGTTTCTGAAAAACATCACGGGGTGGTGCGCATTGTCAGGTTTTCCAACAGGCCATTCACTAGTAGGAGTGAGAAAAACATCACGGGGTGGGTTGAATCAGAGGGCCTGAATCAGCATAGGCAGTGATTGGCAATGGAGGATGGAGAAAAGCACCATGGGGTGGTCGGCATGGGGAGGTAAGGAAACATGCGGTGGCAATGTGGGATATTTTCCTGAAAAACATCACTGCCTGGTGCACATTGTAAGGGTTTTTAACAGGCCATTCACTAGTAGGAGTGCGAAAAACATCACGGGGTGGTGTGAATCTGAGGGCCAGAATTAGGTTAGACAGTGAGTGGCAATATAGGATGAAGAAAAGCACCACGAGGTATTCAGCATGGGTAAGTCAGGAAACATGCGATTGCAAAGTAGGATAGGTTTCTGAAAAACATCACGTGGTGGTGCGCATTTTAAGGGTTTCTAACAGGCCATACCCTAGTAGGAGTGAGAAAAACAACCAGGGGTTGTGTGAATCAGAGGGCCTGAGTTAGAATACCCAGTGAGTGGCAATGTACAATGGAGAAAAGCATCACACCGTACCTAGCAAGGCGAGGTCAGGAAACATGCTGTGGCAATGTAGGATAGGTTTCTGAAAAACATCGCGGGGTAGTGCGCATTGTAAGTGTTTCTAACAGGTCATTCACAAGTAGGAGTGAGAAAAACATCACAGGGTGGTGTAAATCGGAGGGCCTGAATTACGATAGTCAGTGAGGGGCAATGTAGGATGCAGAAAAAGATCACCGGGTGGTAAGCATGGGGAGCTATGGAAATATGCGGTGGCCATGTAGGATAACTTTCTGAAAAACATCTCGGTGTGGTGCGCATTGTAAGGGTTTCTAACAGGCCATTCACTAGTAGGAGTGAGAAAAACATCACGGGGTGGTGTGAATCGGAGGGCCTGAATTCGGATAGGCAGTGAGTGGAAATGTAGGATGGAGAAAAGCACCACGGGGTTGTCAGCATGGGGAAGTCAGGAAACATGCGGTGGCAATGTAGGATAGGTTTCTGAAAAACATCACGGGGTGGTGCGCATTGTCAGGTTTTCCAACAGGCCATTCACTAGTAGGAGTGAGAAAAACATCACGGGGTGGGTTGAATCAGAGGGCCTGAATCAGCATAGGCAGTGATTGGCAATGGAGGATGGAGAAAAGCACCATGGGGTGGTCGGCATGGGGAGGTAAGGAAACATGCGGTGGCAATGTGGGATATTTTCCTGAAAAACATCACTGCCTGGTGCACATTGTAAGGGTTTTTAACAGGCCATTCACTAGTAGGAGTGCGAAAAACATCACGGGGTGGTGTGAATCTGAGGGCCAGAATTAGGTTAGACAGTGAGTGGCAATATAGGATGAAGAAAAGCACCACGAGGTATTCAGCATGGGTAAGTCAGGAAACATGCGATTGCAAAGTAGGATAGGTTTCTGAAAAACATCACGTGGTGGTGCGCATTTTAAGGGTTTCTAACAGGCCATACCCTAGTAGGAGTGAGAAAAACAACCAGGGGTTGTGTGAATCAGAGGGCCTGAGTTAGAATACCCAGTGAGTGGCAATGTACAATGGAGAAAAGCATCACACCGTACCTAGCAAGGCGAGGTCAGGAAACATGCTGTGGCAATGTAGGATAGGTTTCTGAAAAACATCGCGGGGTAGTGCGCATTGTAAGTGTTTCTAACAGGTCATTCACAAGTAGGAGTGAGAAAAACATCACAGGGTGGTGTAAATCGGAGGGCCTGAATTACGATAGTCAGTGAGGGGCAATGTAGGATGCAGAAAAAGATCACCGGGTGGTAAGCATGGGGAGCTATGGAAATATGCGGTGGCCATGTAGGATAACTTTCTGAAAAACATCTCGGTGTGGTGCGCATTGTAAGGGTTTCTAACAGGCCATTCACTAGTAGGAGTGAGAAAAACATCACGGGTGGTGTGAATCTGAGGGCCAATATTAGGTTAGACAGTGAGTGGCAATGTAGGATGAAGAAAAGCACCACAGGGTATTCAGCATGGGGAGGTCAGGAAACATGCTGTGGCAATGTAGGATAGATTTCTGAAAAACATCGCGTGGTGGTGCGCATTGTAAGGGTTTCTATCAGGCCATTCACTAGTACGAGTGAGAAAAATATCACCGGGGGCTGTGAACCCAAGGGCCTGAATTCGGATAGGCAGTGAGTGGCATTGTAGGATGGAGAAAATACCAAGGGTTGGTCAGCATGGGAATGTCAGGAAACATGCGGTGGCAAAGTAGGATAGGTTTCTGAAAAACATCATGGGTTGGTGCGAATTGTAAGTTTTTCTAAAAGGACATTCCCTAGTAGGAGTGAGAGAAAACATCCCGGGGTTGTGTGAATCGGAGGGCCTGAATTAGATTAGGCAGTGAGTGGTAATGTAGGAAGGAGAAAAGCAAGATGGCGTGGTGAGAATGAGGAGGTCAGGAATCATGCAGTGGCAATGTAGGATAGGTTTCTGAAAATCATCACGGGGTGGTGCGCATTGTAAAGTTTTCCAACAGGCCATTCACTACTAGGAGTGAGAAAATCATCACGGGGTGGTGTGAATCGGAGGGCCTGAATTAGGATCGGTAGTGAGTGACAATGTAGGGTGGAGAAAAGCAAGACGGCGTGGTGAGCATGGGGAGATCAGGAAACAAGCGGTGACAACTTAGTATAGGTTTCTGAAAAACATCACGGGGTGGTGCGCATTGTCAGGTTTTCCAACAGGCCATTCACTAGTAGGAGTGAGAAAAACATCACGGGGTGGGTTGAATCAGAGGGCCTGAAATAGCATAGGCAGTGATTGGCAATGTAGGATGAAGAAAAGCACCATGGGGTATTCAGCATGGGGAGGTCAGAAAACATGCGGTGGCAATGTAGGAAAGATTTCTGAAAAACATCGCATGGTGGTGCGCATTGTAAGGGTTTCTATCAGGGCATTCACTAGTAGGAGTGAGAAAAATATCACAGGGGGCTGTGAACCCGAGGGCCTGAATTCGGATAGGCAGTGAGTGGCATTGTAGGATGGAGAAAATACCAAGGGTTGGTCAGCATGTGAATGTCAGGAAACATGCGGTGGCAAAGTAGGATAGGTTTCTGAAAAACATCGTGGGTTGGTGCAAATGGTAAGGTGTTCTAAAAGGACATGCACTAGTAGGAGTGAGAAAAACATCACGGGGTGGTGTGAATCAGAGGGCCTGAATTAGCATAGGCAGTGAGTGGCAATGGAGGATGGAGAATAGCACCACGAGGTGGTCAGCATGGGGAGGTCAGGAAACATGCGGTGGCAATGTAGGATAGGTTTCTGAAAAACATCGCGTGGTGGTGCGCATTGTAAGGGTTTCTAATAGGCCATTCTCTAGTAGAAGTAAGGAAAACATCACGGAGTGGTGTGAATCGGAGGGCCTGAATTAGGATAGGCACTTTGTGGCAATGTAGGATGGAGAAAAGCACCACGGGGTATTCAGCATGGGGAGGTCAGGAAACATGCGGTGGCAATGTAGGATAGGTTTCTGAAAAACATCGCAGGGTGGTGCGCATTGTAAGGGTTTCTAACAGGCCATTCAACGGTAGGAGTGAGAAAAACATCACACGGTGGTGTGAATTGGAGGGCCTGAGTTAGAATACCCAGTGAGTGGCAATGTAGTATGGAGAAAAGCACCAAGGGGTGGTCAGCATTCGAAGCTCAGGAAACATGCGGTGGCAATGTAGGATAGGTTTCTGAAAATCATCACGGTGTGGTGCGCATTGTAAAGTTTTCCAACAGGCCATTCACTACTAGGAGTGAGAAAATCATCACGGGGTGGTGTGAATCGGAGGGCCTGAATTAGCATAGGCAGTGAGTGGCAATGGAGGATGGAGAATAGCACCACGAGGTGGTCAGCATGGGGAGGTCAGGAAACATGCGGTCGCAATGTAGGATATGTTCCTGAAAAACATCGCGGTGTGTTGGGCATTGTAAGGGTTTCTAACAGGCAATTCCCTAGCATGAGTGAGATAAACATCACCGGGTGGTGTAAATCTGAGGGCCGGAATTAGGAAAGGCAGTGAGTGGCAATGTAGGATGGAGAAAAGCACCACGGGGTATTCAGCATGGGGAGGTCAGGTAACATGCGGTGGCAAACTAGGATATAATTCTGAAAAACATCACGTGGTGGTGCGCATTTTAAGGGTTTCTAACAGGCCATTCCCTAGTAGGAGTGAGAAAAAACATCCCGGGGTTGTGTGAATCGGAGGGCCTGAATTAGATTAGGCAGTGAGTGGTAATGTAGGATGGAGAAAAGCAAGATGGCGTGGTGAGAATGAGGAGGGCAGGAATCATGCAGTGGCAATGTAGGATAGGTTTCTGAAAAACATCGCAGGGTGGTGCGCATTGTAAGGGTTTCTAACAGGCCATTCAAAGGTAGGAGTGAGAAAAACATCACACGGTGGTGTGAATTGGAGGGCCTGAGTTAGAATACCCAGTGAGTGGCAATGTAGGATGGAGAAAAGCACCAAGGGGTGGTCAGCATTCGGAGCTCAGGAAACATGCGGTGACAATGTAGGATAGGTTTCTGTAAATCATCTCGGGGTGGTGCGCATTGTAAAGTTTTCCAACAGGCCATTCACTACTAGGAGTGAGAAAATCATCACGGGGTGGTGTGAATCGGAGGGCCTGAATTAGGATCGGTAGTGAGTGACAATGTAGGGTGGAGAAAAGCAAGACGGCATGGTGAGCATGGGAAGATCAGGAAACAAGCGGTGACAACTTAGTATAGGTTTCTGAAAAAAATCATGGGGTGGTCCGCATTGTCAGGTTTTCCAACAGGCCATTCACTAGTAGGAGTGAGAAAAACATCACGGGGTGGGTTGAATCAGAGGGCCTGAAATAGCATAGGCAGTGATTGGCAATGTAGGATGAAGAAAAGCACCACGGGGTATTCAGCATGGGGAGGTCAGGAAACATGCGGTGGAAATGTAGGATAGATTTCTGAAAAACATCGCATGGTGGGGCGCATTGTAAGGGTTTCTATCAGGGCATTCACTAGTAGGAGTGAGAAAAATATCACAGGGGCCTGTGAACCCGAGGGCCTGAATTC
Organism: Cavia porcellus; assembly: GCF_034190915.1. Lineage (NCBI taxonomy): Eukaryota > Metazoa > Chordata > Mammalia > Rodentia > Caviidae > Cavia > Cavia porcellus. The sequence continues at coordinate 10,417,866 of NW_026947518.1, forward strand.
GGGTAGGCAGTGAGTGGCATTGTAGGATGGAGAAAATACCAAGGGTTGGTCAGCATGTGAATGTCAGGAAACATGCGGTGGCAAAATAGGATAGGTTTCTGAAAAACATCGTGGGTTGGTGCAAATTTTAAGGTTTCTAAAAGGACATGCACTAGTAGGAGTGAGAAAAACATCACGGGGTGGTGTGAATCGGAGGGCCTGAATTAGCATAGGCAGTGAGTGGCAATGGAGGATGGAGAATAGCACCACGAGGTGGTCAGCATGGGGAGGTCAGGAAACATGCGGTGGCAATGTAGGATAGGTTTCTGAAAAACATCGCGGGGTGGTGCGCATTGTAAGGGTTTCTAATAGGCCATTCTCTAGTAGAAGTGAGGAAAACATCACGGAGTGGTGTGAATCGGAGGGCCTGAATTAGGATAGGCACTTTATGGCAATGTAGGATGGAGAAAAGCACCACGGAGTATTCAGCATGGGGAGGTCAGGAAACATGCAGTGGCAATATAGGATAGGTTTCTGAAAAACATCACGTGGTGGTGCGAATTGTAAGGGTTTCTAACAGGCCATTCCCTAGTAGGAGTGAGAAAAAACATCCCGGGGTGGTGTGAATCGGAGGGCCTGAATTAGATTAGGCAGTGAGTGGTAATGTAGGATAGAGAAAAGCAAGACGGCGTGGTGAGCATGGGGAGGTCAGCAATCATGCAGTGGCAATGTAGGATAGGTTTGTGTAAAACATCGCAGGGTGGTGCGCATTGTAAGGTTTTCTAACAAGCCATTCAAAGGTAGGAGTGAGAAAAACATCACACGGTGGTGTGAATTGGAGGGCCTGAGTTAGAATACCCAGTGAGTGGCAATGTAGGGTGGAGAGAAGCACCAAGGGGTGGTCAGCATTCGGAGCTCAGGAAACATGCGGTGGCAATGTAGGATAGCTTTCTGAAAAACATCGCGGGGTGTTGCGCATTGTAAGGGTTTCTAACAGGCCATTCACTAGTAGGATTCAGAAAAACATCTCAGGGTGGTTTGAATTGGAGGGCCTGAATTACGATAGGCAGTGAGGGGCAATGTAGGATGCAGAAAACCACCACGGGGTGGTAAGCATGTGGAGGTATGGAAATATGCAGTGGCCATGTAGGATAACTTTCTGAAAAACATCTCTGTGTGGTGCGCATTGTAAGGGTTTCTAACAGGCCATTCACTAGTAGGAGTCAGAAAAACATCTCGGGGTGAGGTGAATCGGAGGGCCTGAAATCGGAAAGGCAGTGAGTGGCAATGTAGGATGGAGAAAAGCACAACGGGGTTGTCAGCATGGGGAGGTCAGGAAACATGCAATGGCAATGTAGGATAGGTTTCTGAAAAACATCACGGGGTGGTGCGCATTGTCAGGTTTTCCAACAGGCCATTCACTAGTAGGAGTGAGAAAAACATCACGGGGTGGGTTGAATCAGAGGGCCTGAATTAGCATAGGCAGTGATTGGCAATGGAGGATCGAGAAAAACACCACGGGGTGGTCGGCATGTTGAGGTAAAGAAACATGCGGTGGCAATGTGGGATATTTTCCTGAAAAACATCACTGCCTGGTGCACATTTTAAGGTTTTCTAACAGGCCATTCACTAGTAGGAGTGCGAAAAACATCACGGGGTGGTGTGAAACTGATGGCCAGAATTAGGTTAGACAGTGAGTGGCAATGTATGATGAAGAAAAGCACGACGGGGTATTCAGCATGGGGAGGTCAGGAAACATGCGGTGGCAATGTAGGATAGGTTTCTGAAAATCATCACGGGGTGGTGAGCATTGTAAGTTTTTCCAACAGGCCATTCACTACTAGGAGTGAGAAAAACATCACGGGGTGCTGTGAATCGGAGGGCCTGAATTAGGATCCATAGTGAGTGACAATGTAGGGTGGAGAAAAGCAAGATGGCTTGGTGAGCATGGGGAGTTCAGGAAACAAGCGGTGACAACTTAGTATAGGTTTCTGAAAAACATCGCGCGGTGTTGCGCATTGTAAGGGTTTCTAACAGTCCGTTCACTAGTAGGAGTGAGAAAAACATCACGGGGTGGTGTGAATCGGAGGGCCGGAATTAGGAAAGGCAGTGAGTGGCAATGCAGGATGGAGAAAAGCACCACTGAGTGGTCAGCATGGGGAGGTCAGGAAACATGCGGTGGCAATGTAGGATAGGTTTCTGAAAAACATCGCGCGGTGGTGCGCATTGTAAGGGTTTCTAACAGGCCATTCACTAGTAGAAGTGTGAAAAACATCACGGGGTGGTGTGAATCGGAGAGCCTTAATTAGGATAGGCACTGAGTGGCAATGTAGTATGGAGAAAAGCACCACGGGTTATTCAGCATGGGGAATTCAGGAAAAATGCGGTGGCAAAGTAGGATAGGTTTCTGAAAAACATCACGGGATGGTGCGCTGTGTCAGGTTTTCCAACAGGCCATTCACTAGTAGGAGTGAGAAAAACATCACGGGGTGGGTTGAATCAGAGGGTCTGAATTAGCATAGGCATTGATTGGCAAAGGAGGATGGAGAAAAGCACCACGGGGTGGTCGGCATGGGGAGGTAAGGAAACATGCGGTGGCAATGTGGGATATTTTCCTGAAAAACATTGCTGCATGGTGCACTTTGTAAGGGTTTCTAACAGGCCATTCACTAGTAGAATTGCGTAAAACATCACGAGGTGGTGTGAATCTGAGGGCCAGAATTAGGTTAGACCGTGAGTGGCAATTTAGGATGGAGAAAAGCACGACGGGGTATTCAGAATGGGTAGGTCAGGAAACATGGGGTGGCAATGTAGGATAGATTTCTGAAAAACATCGCGTGGTGTTGCGCATTGTAAGGGTTTCTAACAGGCCATTCACTAGTAGGAGTGAGAAAAACATCACGGGGTGGTGTGAATCGGAGGACCGGAATTAGGAAAGGCAGTGAGTGGCAATACAGAATGGAGAAAAGCACCACGGGGTGGTCAGCATGGGGAGGTCAGGAAACATGCGGTGGCAATGTAGGATAGCTTTCTGAAAAACATCACGGGGTGGTGCGCATTGTAAGGGTTTCTAACAGGCCATTCACTTGTAGAAGTGTGAAAAACATCACGGGGTGGTGTGAAACGGAGAGCCTGAATTAGAATAGGCACTGAGTGGCAATGTAGTATGGAGAAAAGCACCACGGGTTATTCAGCATGGGGAAGTCAGGAAACTAGAGGTGGCAAAGTCGGATAGGTTTCTGAAAAACATCACGTGGTGGTGTGCATTTTAAGGGTTTCTAACAGGCCATTCCCTAGTAGGAGTGAGAAAAACACCCCGGGGTGGTGTGAATCGGAGGGCCTGAATTAGATTAGGCAGTGAGTTGTAATGTAGGATGGAGAAAAGCAAGACTGCGTAGTGAGCATGGGGAGGTCAGGAATCATGCAGTGGCAATGTAGGATAGGTTTCTGAAAAACATCGCGGGGTGGTGCGCATTGTAAGGGTTTCTAACAGGCCATTCAAAGGTAGGAGTGAGAAAAACATCACATGGTGGTGTAAATTGGAGGGCCTGAGTTAGAATACCCAGTGAGTGGCAATGTAGAATGGAGAAAAGCATCACCCCGTACTTAGCAAGGCGAGGTCAGGAAACATGGGGTGGCAATGTAGGATAGGTTTCTGAAAAACATCGCGGGGGTGGTGCGCATTGTAAGGGTTTCTAACAGGTCATTCACAAGTAGGAGTGAGAAAAACATCACTGGGTGGTGTGAATCGGAGGGCCTGAATTACGATAGGCAGTGAGGGGCAATGTAGGATTCAGAAAACCACCACGGGGTGGTGAGCTTGGGGAGGTATGGAAATATGCGGTAGCCATGTAGGATAACTTTCTGAAAAACATCTAGGTGTGGTGCGCATTGTAAGGGTTTCTAACAGGCCACTCACTACTAGGACTGAGAAAAACATCTCGGGGTGCTGTGAATCGGAGGGCCTGAATTCAGATAGGCAGTGAGTGGCAATATAGGATGGAGAATAGCACCACGGGGTTGTCATCATGGGGAGGTCAGGAAACATGCGGTGGCAATGTAGCATAGGTTTCTGAAAAACATCACGGTGTGGTGCGCATTGTCAGGATTTCCAACAGGCCATTCACTAGTAGGAGTGAGAAAAACATCACGGGGTGGGTTGAATCAGAGGGCCTGAATTAGCATAGGCAGTGATTGGCAATGCAGGATGGAGAAAAGCACCGCGGGGTGGTCGGCAAGGGGAGGTAAGGAAACATGTGGTGGCAATGTGGGATATTTTCCTGAAAAACATCACTACATGGTGCACATTGTAAGGGTTTCTAACAGGCCATTCACTAGTAGGAGTGCGAAAAACATCACGGGGTGGTGTGAATCTGAGGGCCAGAATTAGGTTAGACCGTGAGTGGCAATGTGGGATGAAGAAAAGGACGACGGGGTATTCAGCATGGCGAGGTCAGGAAACATGCGGTGGCAATGTAGGATAGATTTCTGAAAAACATCGCGTGGTGGTGCGCGTTGTAAGGGTTTCTATCAGGCCATTCACTAGTAGGAGTGAGAAAAATATCACCGGGGGCTGTGAACCCGAGGGCCTGAATTCGGATAGGCAGTGAGTGGCATTGTAGGATGGAGAAATACCAAGGGTTGGTCAGCATGTGAATGTCAGGAAACATGCGGTGGCAAAGTAGGATAGTTTTCTGGAAAACACCATGGGTTGGTGCGAATTGTAAGGGTTTCTAACAGGCAATACCCTAGTAGGAGTGAGAAAAACATCACGGGGTGGTGTGAATCGGAGGGCCTGAATTATCATAGGCAGTGAGTGGCAATGTAGGATTGAGAAAAGCACCAAGAGGAGGTCAGAATGGGTAGGTCAGGAAACCTGCGGTGACAATGTAGGACAGGTTTCTGAAAAACATTGCATGTTGGTGCGCATTTTAAGGGTTTCTAACAGGACATTCACTAGGAGAAGTGAGAAAAATATCACGGAAACGTGTGATTCGGAGGGCCGGCATTAGATTAGACAGTGAGTGGTAATGTAGGTTGGAGAAAAGCAAGACGGAGTGATGAGCATGGGCAGTTCAGGGAACATGCATTGGCAATGTAGAATACTTTTCTGAAAAACATCTCTGGGTGGTGCGCATTGTAAGGGTTTCCATCAGGCCATTCACTAGTAGGAGTGAGAAAAATATCACCGGGGGCTGTGAACCCGAGGGCCTGAATTCGGATAGGCAGTGAGTGGCATTGTAGGATGGAGAAAATACCAAGGGTTGGTCAGCATGGGAATGCCAGGAAACATGCAGTGGCAAAGTAGGACAGGTTTCTGAAAAACATCGTGGGTTGTTGCGAATTGTAAGGTTTTCTAAAATGCCATTCACTAGTAGGAGTGAGAAAAACATCACGGGCTGGTGTGAATCGGAGGGCATGAATTAGCATAGGCAATGAGTGGCAATGGAGGATGGAGAATAGCACCAGGAGGTGGTCAGCATGGGGAGGTCAGGAAACATGCCGTGGCAATGTAGGACATGTTCCTGAAAAACATCGCGGTGTGGTGCGCATTGTAAGGGTTTATAACAGGCCATTCACTAGTAGAAGTGAGAAAAACATCACGGGGTGGTGTGAATCAGAGGGCCTGAATTAGGATAGGCACTTTGTGGCAATGTAGGATGCAGAAAAGCACCACGGGGTATTCAGCATGGGGAGGTCAGGAAACATGCGGTGGCAATGTATGATAGGTTTCTGAAAAAACATCATGTGGTGGTCCGCGTTTTAAAGGTTTATAACAGGCCATTCCCTAGTAGGAGTGAGAAAAACATCCCGGGGTGGTGTGAATCGGAGAGCCTGAATTACGATAGGCAGTGAGTGGCAATGTAGGATGCAGAAAACCACCACGGTGTGGTAAGCATAGCGAGGTAAGGAAATATGCGGTGGCCATGTAGGATAACTTTCTGAAAAACATCTCGGTGTGGTGCGCATTGTAAGGGTTTCTAACAGGCCATTCACTAGTAGGAGTGAGAAAAACATCACAGGGTGGTGTGAATCTGAGGGCTAGAATTAGGTTAGACAGTGAGTGGCAATGTAGGTTGAAGAAAACCACCACGGGGTATTCAGCATGGGGAGGTCAGGAAACATGCGGTGGCAATGTAGGATACATTTCTGAAAAACATCGCGTGGTGGTGCGCACTGTAAGTGTTTCTATCAGGCCATTCACTGGTAGGAGTTGAAAAACATCTCGGGGTGGTGTGAATCGGAGGGCCTGAGTTCGGATAGGCTGTGATTGGCAATGTAGGATGGAGAAAAGCACCACGGGCTTGTCAGCATGGGGAAGTCAGGAAACATGCGGTGGCAATGTAGCATAGGTTTCTGAAAAACATCATGGGGTGGTGCGTATTGTCAGGTTTTCCAACGGCCATTCACTAGTAGGAGTGAGAAAAACATCACGGGGTGGGTTGAATCAGAGGGCCTGAATTAGCATAGGCAATGATTGCCAATGGAGGATGGAGAAAAGCACCACGGGGTGGTCGTCATATGGAGGTAAGGAAACATGCGATGTCAATGTAGGATATTTTCAAGAAAAGCATCGCTGCATGGTGCGCATTGTAAGGGATTCTAACAGGCCATTCACTAGTAGGAGTGCGAATAACATCACGGGGTGGTGTGAATCTGAGGGCCAGAATTAGGTTAGAAAGTGAGTGGCAATGTAGGATGGAGAAAAGCACCATGGGGTATTCAGCATGGGGAGGTCAGGAAACATGCGGTGGCAATGTAGGATAGGTATCTGAAAAACATCGCTTGTGGTGCGCATTGTAAGGTTTTCTATCAGGCCATTCACCAGTAGGAGTGAGAAAAATATCACTGGGGGCTGTGAACCCGAGGGCCTGAATTTGGATAGGCAGTGAGTGGCATTGTAGGATGGAGAAAACACCAAGGGTTGGTCAGCATGGTGATGTCAGGAAACATGCGGTGGCAAAGTAGGATAGGTTTCTGAAATACATCGCGGGTTGCTGCGCATTGTAAGGTTTTCTAACAAGCCATTCACTAGTAGGAGTGAGAAAAACATCACGGGTAGGTGTGAATCGGATGGCCTGAATTAGCATAGGCAGTGAGTGGCATTGGAGGATAGAGAAAAGCACCACAATGTGGTCAGCATGGGGAGGTCAGGAAACAAGCGGTGGCAATGTAGGATATGTTCCTGAAAAACATCGCGGTGTGGTGCGCATTGTAAGGGTTTCTAACAGGCCATTCACTAGTAGGAGTGAGAAAAACATCACGGGGTGGTGTGAATCAAAGGGCCTGACATAGGATAGGAGTGAGTCGCAATGTAGGATGGAGAAAAGCACCACGGGGTGGTCATTATGGTGAGTTCAGGAAACATGCGGTGGTAAAGTAGGATACGTTTCTGAAAATCATCGCCGGGTGGTGCGCATTGTCAGCGTTTCGAAAAGGCGATTCACTAGTAGGAGTGAGAAAAACATCACGGGGTGGTGTGAATCGGAGGGCGTGAATTAGAATAGGCATTGAGTGGCAATGTAGGATGGAGAAAAGCAAGATTGTGTGGTTAGCATGGGGAGGTCAGGAAACATGCAGTTTCCGTGTAGGATAGTTTTCTGAAAAACATTTCGGGTTGGTGTGCATTGTAAGGTTTTCTAACAGGCCATTCACTAGTAGGAGTGAGAAAAACATCACGGGGTTGTGTGAATCAATCGGAGGGCCTCAATTAGAATAGGCATTGAGTGGCAATGTAGGATGGAGAAAAGCACCACGGGTTATTCAGCATGAGGAGGTTAGGAAACATGCGGTGGCAATGTGGAGACGTTTCTGAAAAACATCAAGAGGTGGTGCGCATTGTAAGGGATTCTAACAGGCCATTCACTAGTAGGAGTGAGTAAAACATCATGGGGTGGTGTGAATCGCAAGGCCTGAAATAGATTAGGCATTGAGTGTTAATGTAGGATCTAGCAAAGCAAGACGGAGCGGTGAGCATGTGGAGGTCAGGAAACATGAATTGGCAACGTAGGGTAGGTTTCTGAAAAACATCGCAGGGTGGTGCGCATTTTAAGTGTTTCTAACAGGCCATTCACTAGTAGCAGTGAGACAAACATCACGGAGTGATGTGAATATGAAGGCCTGAATTTGGATACGCAGTGAGTGGCAATGTAGGATGGAGTAAAGCACCACGGGGTGGTCAGCATGGGGAGGTCAGGAAACATGACGTGGCAATGTAGGATATGTTTCTAAAGAACATCGCGGGGTGGTGCGCATTGTAACGGTTTCTAACAGGCCATTCACTAGTAGGAGTAACAAAAACATCACGGGGTGGTGTGAATCGGAGGGCCTGAATTAGCATAGGCAGTGAGTAGCAATGTAGGATTGAGAAAAGCACCAAGAGGGGGTCAGAATGGGTAGGTCAGGAAACCTGCGGTGACAATGTAGGACAGTTTTCCGAAAAACATTGCGTGGTGGTGCACATTTTAAAGGTTTCTAACAGGACATTCACTAGTAGAAGTGAGAAAAATATCACGGGATGGTGTGAATCGGAGGGCCGGCATTAGATTAGGCAGTGAGTGGTAATGTAGGTTGGAGAAAAGCAAGACGGAGTGATGAGCATGGGCACTTCAGGGAACATGCATTGGCAATGTAGAATACGTTTCTGAAAAACATCTCTGGGTGGTGCGCATTGTAAGGGTTTCTAACAGGCCATTCACTAGTAGGAGTGAGAAAAACATCACGGTGTGGTGTGAATCGGAGGGCCTGAATAACGATAGGCAGTGAGTGACAATGTACGATGGAGAAAATCACCACGGGTTGGTCAGAATGAGGTTAGGAAACATGCTGTGGCAATCTAGGATAGGTTTCTAAAAAACATCGCAGGGTAGTGCGCATTGTAGGGGTTTCTAATATGCCATTCCCTAGTAGGAGTGAGAAAAATATCATAGGGTGGTGGGAATCGGGGGGCCTGTATTAGGATAGGCAGACAGTGGCAATGTAGGATGGAGAAAACCACCATTGAGTGTCAGCATGATGAGGTCAGGAAGCATGCGGTGGCATTGTAGCATAGGTTTCTAATAAAGATCGCGGTGTGGTTCGCATGGTAAGGGTTTCTAACAGGCCATTCACTAGAAGGAGTGAGACAAACATCACGGGGTGTTGTGAATCAGAGAGACTTAATTAGATTAGGCAGTGAGTGGCAATGTAGGATCAAGAAAAGCAAGATGGGGTGGTGATCATGGGGAGGTCAGGGAACATGCATTGGCAATGTAGAATACGTTTCTGAAAAACATCTCTGGGTGGTGCGCATTGTAATGGTTTCTAAGAGGCCATTCACTAGTAGGAGTGAGAAAAACATCACGGGGTGGTGTGAATCGGAGGACCTGAATTAGGATAGACAGTGAGTGGCAATGTAGGATGGAGAAAAGCACCATGGTGTGGTCAGCATGGTGAGGTGACATGCGGTGGTTAAGTAGGATATGTTTCTGAAAAACATCGTGGGGTGGTGCACATTGTAAGGGTTTCTAACAGGAGATTCACTAGTAGGAGTGAGGAAAACATCATGGGGTGGTGTGAATCGGAGGGCCTGAATTAGTATAGGCAGGGAGTGACAATTTGGGATAGAAAAGCAAGACGGGGTAGTCAGCATATTGAGGTCAGGAAACATGCAGTGGCAATGTAGGATAGGATTCTGAAAAACATCGCGGGGTGGTGTGCATTGTAAGGGTTTCTAACAGGCCATTCACTAGTAGGATTGAGAAAAACATCATGGGGTGGTGTGAATGGCAGGGCCTGAATTAGGATAGGCAGTCAGTGGCAATGTAGGATGGAGAAAAGCAAAACTGGTTATTCAGCATGAGGAGGTCAGGAAACATGCGGTGGCAATTTAGGATAGGTTTCTGAAATACATCGCGGGGTGGTATGCATTGTAAGGGTTTGTAACAGGCCATTCACTAGTAAGTGTGAGAAAAACATCACAGGGGGGTGTGAATCGGAGGGCCTGAATTTGGATAGGCACTGAGTGGCAATGTAGGATGGAGAAAAGCACCAAGGTGTGATCAGCATTGGGAGGTCAGGAAACATGCGGTGGCAATGTAAGATAGGATTCTGAAAAACATCACGTGGGGGTGTGCATTTAAAGGGTTTCTAACAGGCCATTACCTAGTAGGAGTGAGAAAAATATCCCGGGGTGGTGTGAATCAGAGGGCCTGAATTAGATTAGGCAGTGAGTGGTAATGTAGGATGGAGAAAAGCAAGACGGCGTGGTGAGCATGGGGAGATCAGGAATCATGCAGTGGCAATGTAGGATAGGTTTCTAAAAAACATCGCAGGGTGGTGCGCATTATAAGGGTTTCTAACAGGCCATACAAAGGTATGAGTGAGAAAAACATCACACCGAGGTGTGAATTGGAGGGCCTGAGTTACAATACCCAGTGAGTGGCAATGTAGGATGGAGAAAAACACCAAGGGCTGGTCAGCATTTGGAACTCAGGAAACATGCGGTGGCAATGTAGGATAACTTTCTGAAAAACATCGTGGAGTGGTGCGCATTGTATGGTTTTCTAACAGGCCATTCACTAGTAGGAGTGAGAAAAACATCATGGGGTGGTGTGAATCGCAAGGCCTGAAATAGATTAGGCATTGAGTGTTAATGTAGGATCTAGCAAAGCAAGCCGGGGCGGTGAGCATGGGGAAGTCAGGAAACATGAATTGGCAACGTAGGATAGGTTTCTGAAAAACATCGCAGGGTGGTGCACATTGTAAGCGTTTTTAACAGGCCATTCACTAGTAGCAGTGAGACAAACATCACGGAGTGATGTGAATATGAAGGCCTGAATTAGGATATGCAGTGAGAGGCAATATAGGATGGAATAAAGCATCACGGGGTGGTCAGCATGGGGAGGTCAGAAAACATGACGTGGCAATGTAGGATAGGTTTCTAAAAAACATCGCGGGTTGGTGCGCATTGTAACGGTTTCTAACAGGCCATTCACTATTAGGAGTAACAAAAACATCACGGGGTGGTGTGAATCGGAGGGCCTGAATTAGCATAGGCAGTGAGTGGCAATGTAGGATTGAGAAAAGCACCAAGAGGAGGTCAGAATGGGTAGCTCAGGAAACCTGCGGTGGCAATGTAGGACAGGTTTCTGAAAAACATTGCGTGGTGGTGCGCATCGTAAGGGTTTCTAACAGGACATTCACTAGCAGAAGTGAGAAAAATATCACGGGGTGGTGTGAATCGGAGGGCCGTCATTAGATTAGGCCGTGAGTGGTAATGTAGGTTGGAGAAAAGCAAGACGGAGTGATGAGCATGGGCAGTTCAGGGAACATGCATTGGCAATGTAGAATACGTTTCTGAAAAACATCTCTGGGTGGTGCGCATTGTAAGGGTTTCTAACAGGCCATTCACTAGTAGGAGTGAGAAAAACATCACGGGGTGGTGTGAATCGGAGGGCCTGAATAACGATAGGCAGTGAGTGACAATGTACGATGGAGAAAATCACCACGGGTTGGTCAAAATGAGGTTAGGAAACATGCTGTGGCAATCTAGGATAGGTTTCTAAAAAACATCGCAGGGTAGTGCGCTTTGTAGGGGTTTCTAAAAGGCCATTCCCTAGTAGGAGTGGGAAAAACATCATAGGGTGGTGGGAATCGGGGGGCCTGTATTAGGATAGGCAGAGAGTGGCAATGTAGGATGGAGAAAACCACCATTGAGTGTCAGCATGATGAGGTCAGGAAACATGCGGTGGCATTGTAGCATAGGTTTCTAATAAAGATCGCAGTGTGTTCCGCATTGTAAGGGTTTCTAACAGGCCATTCACTAGAAGGAGTGAGACAAACATCACGGGGTGGTGTGAATCGGAGAGACTTAATTAGATTAGGCAGTGAGTGGCAATGTAGCATCAAGCAATCAAGATGGGGTGGTGATCATGGGGAGGTCAGGAAACATGCTGTGGCAATGTAGGATAGGTTTCTGAAAAACATCGCATGGTGGTGCACATTGTAAGGGTTTCTAAGAGGCCATTCACTAGTAGGAGTGAGAAAAACATCACGGGGTGGTGTGAATCGGAGGACCTGAATTAGGATAGGCAGTGAGTGGCAATGTAGGATGGAGAAAAGCACCATGGGGTGGTCAGCATGGTGAGGTCAGGAAACATGCGGTGGTAAAGTAGGATACGTTTCTGAAAAACATCGTGGGGTGGTGCGCATTGTAAGGGTTTCTAACATGCGATTCACTAGTAGGAGTGAGGAAAACATCACAGGGTGGTTTGAATCGGAAAGCCTGAATTAGAATAGGCAGGGAGTGACAATTTAGGATGGAGAAAAGCAAGACGGGGTAGTCAGCATAGGGAGGCAAGGAAACATGCAGTGGCAATGTAGGATAGGTTTCTGAAAAACATTGCGGGGTGGTGTGCATTGTAAGGGTTTCTAACAGGCCATTCACTAGTAGGAGTGAGAAAAATATCACGGGGTGCTGTGAATCGGATGGCCTGAATTAGGATAGGCAGTCAGTGGCAATGTAGGATGGAGAAAAGCAAAACGGGTTATTCAGCATGAGGAGGTCAGGAAACATGCGGTGGCAATGTAGGATAGGTTTCTGAACAACATCGCGGGGTGGTGTGCATTGTAAGGGTTTGTAACAGGCCATTCACTGGTAGGTATGAGAAAAACATCACATGGGGGTGTGAACTGGAGGGCTTGAATTCGGATAGGCACTGAGTGGCAATGTAGGATGGAGAAAAGCACCAAGGGGTGGTCAGCATTCGGAACTCAAGAAACATGCGGTGGCAATGTAGGATAGCTTTCTGAAAAACATCGTGGAGTGGTGCGCATTGTATGGTTTTCAAACAGGCCATTCACTAGTAGGAGTGAGAAAAACATGACGGGGTGGTGTGAAATAGAGGGCCAGAATGATCATAGGCAGTGTGTGGCAATGTAGGTTGGAGAAAAGCATCATCCCGTACTTAGCAAGGCGAGGTCAGGAAACATGCTGTGGCAATGTAGGACAGGTTTCTGAAAAACATCACAGGGTTGTGTGCATTGTCAGCGTTTCTAACAGGTCATTGACAAGTAGGAGTGAGGAAAACATCACGAGGTCGTGTGAATCGGAGGGCCTGAATTACAATAGGCAGTGAGTGGCAATGTAGGATGCAGAAAATTACCACAGGGTGGTTACATGTGGAGGTAAGGAAATATGCGGTGGCCATGTAGGACAACTTTCTGAAAAACATTGCGAGGTGGTGCGCATTGTAAGGGTTTCTAACAGGCCATTAACTAATAAGAGTCAGGAAAACATCACGGGGTTGTGTGAATGGGAGAGACTGAATTCGATAGGCTCTGAGTGGCATGTAGTTTGTACAAAAGCACCACGGGGTATTCAGCATGGGAGGTCAGGAACCATGCGGTGGCAATGTAGTATAGGTTTCAGAAAAACATCGCGGTGTGGTGCACATTGTAATGGTTTCTAACAGGACATTCACTAGTAAGAGTGAGAAAAACATCATGGGGTGATGTGAATCGGAGGGCCTGAAATAGATTAGGCAGTGAGTGGTAATGTAGGATGAAGAAAAGCAAGACGGCATTGTGAGCATTGGGAGGTCAGGAAAGATGAAGTGGCAATGTAGGATAGGTTTCTGAAAAACATCTTGGGGTGGTGCGCATTGCAATGGTTTCTAGCAGGCCATTCACAAGTAGAAGAAAAAAACATCACAGGGTGGTGTGAATCGGAGGGCCTGAGTTAGAATAGCCAGTGAGTTCAATGTAGGATGGAGAAAAAGCACCAAGGGGTGCTCAGCATTGGGAGGTCAGGATTCATGCGGTGGCAATGTAGGATAGGTTTCTGTAAAACATTGCGTGGTGGTGCGCATTGTAATGGTTTCTAACACGCCATTCACAAGTAGGAGTGAGAAAAACATCACGGGGTGGTGTGAATCGGAGGGCCTGAATTAGGATAGGCAGTGAGTGGCAATGTAGGATGGAAAAAAGCACCACAGGGTGGTTCGCATGGGGAAGTCAGGAAACATGCGGTGTCAATGTAGGATAGGTTTCTGAAAAACATCGTAGGGTGGTGCGGATTGTAACGTTTCTAACAGGCCATTCACTAGTATGAGTGAGAAAAACATCACAGGGTGGTGTGAATTGGAAGGCCTGAATTAGGATAGGCACTGAGTGGCAATGTACGATGGAGAAAAACACCACAGCGTATTCAGCATGGGAAGGTCAGGAAACATGTGGTGGCAATGGAGGATAGGTTACTGAAAAATATCGCGGGGTGGTGCGCATGGTAAGGGTTTCTAACAGGCCATTAACTAGTAGGAATAAGAAAAACATCACGGTGTGGTGTGAATCGGAGGGCCAGCATTAGATTAGGCAGTGAATGGTAATGTAGGATGGAGAAAAGTAAGACTGCGTGTTGAGCATGGGGAGTTCAAGAAACATGCATTGGGAATGTAGAATAGGTTTCTGAAAAACATCGTGGGGTGGTGCACATTGTAAGGGTTCCTAACAGGCCATTCACTAGTAGTAGTTAGAAAAACATCACGGGGTGGTGTGAATCGGAGGAACTGAATTAGGATACGCAGTGAGTGGCAATGTAGGATGGAGAAATCACCATGGGGTGGTCAACATGGGGAGGGCAGGAAACATGCGGTGGCAATGTGGCATAGGTTTCTGAAAATCATCGCAGGCTGGTGCGCATTGTAAGGGTTTCTAACAGGCCATTCTTTAGTAGGAGTGAGAAAAACATCACGGTTTGGTGTGAATCAGGGGGCATGTATTAGGATAGGCAGTGAGTGGCAATGTAGGATGGAGTAAATCAGCACGGGGTGTCAGCATGGGAAGGTCAGGAAACATGCGGTGGCAATGTAGCATATGTTTCTGAAAAACATCGCATGGTGGTGCGCATTGTAAGGGTTTCTAATAGGTCATTCACAAGTAGGAGTGAGAAAAATATCAACGGATGGTGTGAATCGGAGGGCCTTAATTACGATAGCGAGTGAGTGGCAATGTAGGATGCAGAAAACCACCAAGTGTGGTCAGCATGGGGAGGTAAGGAAATATGCGGTTGCAATGTAGGATACGTTTCTGAAAAAAACAGCGCGGGGTGGTGCGCATTGTAAGGGTTTCTAACAGGCCATTCACTAGTAGAAGTGAGAAAAACATCACGGGGATGTGTGAATCAGAGTGCCTGAATTCGGTTAGGCAGTGAGTGGCAATGTAGGATGGGGAAAAGCACCACGGGGTGGTCAGTATGGTGAGGTCAGGAAACATGCGATAGCAATGTAGGATAGGTTTCTGAAAAACATCGCGGGGTGGTGCGCATTGTAAGTGTTTCTAACAGGCAATTCACTAGTAGGAGTGAGAAAATCATCACGCGGTGGTGTGCATTGGAGGGCCTAATTCGGATAGGCAGTGAGTGGCAATGTAGGATGAAGAAAAGCACCATGCGGTGGTGAGCATGGGGACGTCAGGAAACATGTGATGGAAAATTAGGATAGGTTTCTGAAAAACATCGTGGGGTGGTGCACATTGAGAGTGTTTCTAAAAGACCATTCACTAGTGGGAGTGAAAAAAACCTCACGGGGTGGTGTGAATCAGAGGGCCTGAAATAGGATAGACGTTGGGTGGCAATGTGGGATTGAGAAAAGCACCATGGGGTGGTCTGCATGGGGAGGTCAGGAAACATGCGGTGGTAAAGTAACATAGGTTTCTGAAAAACATCGCGGGGTGTTGCGCATTGCAAGGGTTTCTAACAGGCCATTCACTAGGAGGATTTTGAAAAACATCACGCGGTGGTGTGAATCGGAGGGGCTGAATAAGCATAGGCAGTGAGTGGCAATGGAGAAAGTGGAAAAGCACCAAGGGGTGCTCAGCATGGGGAGGTCAGGAAACATGCTGTGGCAATGTAGGATAGGTTTCTGAAAACCATCTTGGGGTGGTCCGCATTGTAAGGGTTTCTAACAGGCCATTCATTAGTAGGAGTGAGAAAAATATCACGGGGTGGTGTGAATCGGAGGGACCGAATTAGGATAGGCAGTGAGTGGCAATGAAGGATGGAGAAAATCGCCATGGTTTATTCAGCATGGGGAGGTGAGGAAACATGCGGTGGCAATGTAGGATAGGTTTCTGAAAAACTTCGCTGGGGGGTGCGCATTGTTTGGGTTTCTAACAGGCCATTCACTAGTAGGTGTGAGAAAAACATCACAGGGGATTGTAAATCGGAGTGCCTTAATTCGAATAAGCACTGAGTGGCAATGTAGGATGGAGAAAAGCACCAATGAGTGGTCAGCATTGGGAGGTCAGGAAACATGAGTTGGCAATGTAGGGTAGGTTTCTGAAAAACATCCCGGGGTGGTGCGCATTGTAAGGGATTCTAACAGGCCATTCACTAGTAGGAGTGAGAAAAATATCATGGGGTAGTGTGAATCAGAAGGCCTGAATGCGAATAAGCAGTGAGTGGCAATGTAAGATGGACAAAACACCACAGGTGGTAAGGTGGGTGCGGTCAGGAAACATGCTGTGGCAATGTAGGATAAGTTTATAAAAAACATCGCGGGGTGGTGTGCATTGTAAGGATTTCTAACAGGCCATTCACTAGTAGAAGTGAGAAAAACATCACGGGGTGGTGTGAATCAGGGGTTCTGTATTAGGTTAGGAAGTTTGTGGCAATGTTGGATGGAGAAAAGCACCACGGGGTGTCAGCATGGGGAGTTCAGGATAGATGTAGTGGTAATGTAGCATAGGTTTCTGAAAACATCACGGGTTGTGTGAATCAGAGGGCCTGAATTAGAATAGGCATTGAGTGCCAATGTAGGATGGAGAAAAGCACCACGGGTTATTCAGAATGAAGAGGTCAGGAAACATGCGGTGGCAATGTGGCATAGGTTTCTGAAAATCATCGCAGGCTGGTGCGCATTGTAAGGGTTTCTAACAGGCCATTCACTAGTAGGAGTGAGACAAAACTCACGGGGTGATGTGAATCGGAGGTCCTGAATTAGGATAGACAGTGAGTGGCAATGTAGGATGGAGAAAAGCACCACGGAGTGGTCAGCATGGGGAGGTCAGGAAACATGCAGTGGCAAGGTAATAGGTTTCTGAAAATCATCACGGGGTGGTGCGCATTGTAAGGGTTTCTAACAGGCCATTCACTAGGAGGATTTTGAAAAACATCACACGGAGGTGTGAATCGGAGGGCCTGAATAAGCATAGGCAGTGAGTGGCAATGGAGAAAGGAGAAAAGCACCAAGGGGTGCTCCGCATGGGGAAGTCAGGAAACATGCTGTGGCAATGTAGGATATGTTTCTGAAAATCATCTCGGGGTGGTCCGCATTGTAAGGGTTTCTAACAGGCCATTCATTAGTAGGAGTGAGAAAAACATCATGGGGTCGTGTGAATCAGAGGGACTGAATTAGGATAGGCAGTGAGTGGCAATGTAGGATGGAGAAAATCGCAATGGTTTATTCAGCATGGGGAGGTCAGGAAACATGCTGTGGCAATGTAGCATATGTTTCTGAAAAGCATCGCGTTGTGGTGCGCATTGTAAGTGTTTCTAACAGGCCAATCACTAGTAGGAGTGAGAAAAACATCACAGGGTTGTGTGAATCTGAGGGCCTGAAATAGGATAGGCATTGAGTGTCAATGTGGGATGGAGAAAAGCACCACGGGGTGGTCAGCACGGGGAGGTCCGGAAACATGCGGTGGTAAAGTAGGATACGTTTCTTAAAAACGTCTCGGGGTGGTGCGCATTGTAAGGGTTTCTAATAGGTCATTCACAAGTAGGAGTGAGAAAAACATCACGGGGTGGTGTGAATCGGAGGGCCTTAATTACGATAGCGAGTGAGTGGCAATGTAGGATGCAGAACACCACCAAGTGTGGTCAGCATGGGGAGATAAGGAAACATGCGGTGGCAATATAGGATACGTTTCTGAAAAACATCGCGGGGTGTTGCGCATTGTAAGGGTTTCTAACAGGCCATTCACTAGTAAGAGTGAGAAAAACATCACGGGGTGGTGTGAATCGGAGTGCCTGAATTCGGATAGGCAGTGAGTGGCAATGTAGGATGGAGATAAGCACCACGGGGTGGTCAGCATGGAGATGTCAGGAAACATGCGGTAGCAATTTAGGATATGTTTCTGAAAAACATCGCGGGGTCGTGCGCATTGTAATTGGTTCTAACAGGCAATTCACTATTAGGAGTGAGAAAATCATCACGGGGTGGTGTGAATTGGAGGGCCTAGTTCGCATAGGCAGTGAGTGGCAATATAGGATGAAGAAAAGCACCACTGGGTGGTGAGCATGGGGAGGTCAGGAAACATGTGGTGGAAAAGTAGGATAGGTTTCTGAAAATCATCGCGGGGTGGTGCGCATTGTAAGTGTTTCTAAAAGTCATTCACTAGTGGGAGTGAGAAAAACCTCACGGGGTGGTGTGAATCAGAGGGCCTGAATTCGGATAGGCAGTGAGTGGCAATGTAGGATGGAGAAAAGCGCCACCGGATGGTCAGCATGGGGAGGTCAGGAAACATGCGGTGGCATTGTAGGATAGCTTTCTGAAGAACAACGTGGGGTGGTGCACATTGTAAGTGTTTCTAACAGGCCATTCACTAGTAGGAGTGAGAAAAATATCACGGGGTGGTGTAAATCGGAGGGCCAGGATTAGATTAGTCAGTGAGTAGTAATGTAGGGTGGAGAAAGCAAGGTGGCGTGGTGACCATGGGGAATTCAGGAAACATGCTGTGTCAATGTAGGTTATTTTTGTGAAAAACATCGCGGGGTGGTGCGCATTGTAAGGGTTTCTAACAGGCCATTCCCTAGAACGAGTGATAAAAGCATCACGGGTTAGTGTGTATCGGACGGCCTGTTATAGGATAGGAGTGAGTGTCAATGTAGGATGGACAAAACCACCACAGGTGGTCAGGATGGAGAGGTCAGGAAACATGCAGTGGCAATGTAGGATAGGTTTCTGAAAAGCATCGCGAGGCGGTGAGCATTGTAAGGGTTTCTAAAAGGCCATTCACTAACAGGAGTGAGAAAAACATCATGGGGTGGTGTGAATCGGGGTGCCTGAATTAGATTAGGCAGTGAGTGGTAATGTAGGATGGAGAAAAGCAAGACGGCGTGGTGAGCCTGGGGAGGTCAGGAATCATGCAGTGTCAATGTAGGATAGGTTTCGGAAAAAACAACGCGGGGTGGTGCGCGTTGTAATCGCTTCTAACAGGCCATTCACTAGTAGGCGTGAGAAAAACAACATGGAGTGCTGTGAATTGGAGGGCCTGAAATAGGAAAGACAGTGAGTGGCAATGTAGGATGGAGAAAAGCACAACGGAGTGGTCAGCATGGGGAGGTCAGGAAACATGAGGTGGCAATGTAGGATAGGTTTCTGAAAAACATCGCCGGGTGGTGCGCATTGTAAGGTTTTCTAACAGGCCATTCACTAGTAGGAGTGAGAAATACATCATGGGGTGGTGTGAATCGGAGGGCCTGAATTAGCATAGGCAGTGAGTGGCAATGGAGGATGGAGAAAAGCACCACGAGGTGGTTAGCATGGAGAAGTCAGGAAACATGCGGTGGCAATGTAGGATATGTTCCTGAAAAACATCGCGGTGTGGTGCACATTGTAAGGGTTTCTAACAGGCAATTCACTAGTAGGAGTGAGAAAAACATCACGGGGTGGTGTGAATCGGAGGGCCTGAATTAGAATAGGCATTGAGTGGCAATGTAGGATGCAGAAAATCAAGACAGGGTGGTTAGCGTGAATTAGGATTGACAATGAGTGGCAATGTAGGATGGAGAAAAGCACCATGGGGTGGTCAGCATGGGGAGGTCAGGAAACATGCGGTGGCAATGTAGGATAGGTTTCTTTAAAAAACACCGCACGGCAGTGCGCATTGTAAGGGTTTCTAACAGGCCATTCACTAGTAGGGGTGAGAAAAACATCATGGAGTGATGTGAATAGGAGGGCCTGAATTAGGTAGTCACTGAGTGGCAATGTAGGATGGAGAAAATCACCACGGGTTATTCAGCATAGGGATGTCAGGAATCATTCGGTGGCAATGTATGATAGGTTTCTGAAAAACATCGGATGGTGGTGTGCTTTGCAAGTGTTTCTAACACGCCATTCACTAGTAGGAGTGAGAAAACATCACGAGGTGGTGTGAATCGCAGGGCCGCCATTAGATAAGGCAGTGAGTGGTAATGTAGGATGGAGAAAACAAGACAGCGTGGTAAGCATGGGGAGTTCAGGAAACATGCAGTGGCAATGTAGGATAGGAATGTGAAAAACATCGCGGTTTGTTGCGCATTGTAAGGGTTTCTAACAGGCCATTCACTAGTAGGAGTTAGAAAAATATCACGGGGTGGTGTGAAACGGAGGGCCCGAAATAGGTTAGGAAGTGAGTGGCAATGTAGGATGGAGAAAAGCACCACGTGGTGGTCTGCATGGGGAGGTCAGGAACATGCGTTGGCAATGTAGGATAGGTTTCTGAAAAACATCGTGGGGTGGTGAGCATTGTAAGGGTTTCTCACAGGCCTATCTCTAGTAGGGGTGACAAAATATCACAGGGTAGTGTGAATCGGAAGACCTCAATTAGGACAGGCAGTGAGCAGCAATGTAGGATGGAGAAAAGCACCACGGGATGGTCAGCATGGGGAGGTCAGGAAACATGCAGTGGCAATGTAGGATAGGTTTCTGAAAAACGTCATGGGTGGTTCGCATTGTAAGGGTTTCTAACAGGCCATTCACTTGTAGGAGTGAGAAAAACCTCACGGTGTGGTGGAAATCGGAGGGCCTGAATAAGGATAGGCAGTGAGTCGCAATGTAGAATGGAGAAAAGCAAGACGGGGTAGTCAGCATGGGGAGGTCAGGAAACATGCAGTGGCAATGTAGGATAGGTTTCTGAAAAACGTCACGGGTGGTTCGCATTGTAAGGGTTTCTAACAGGCAATTTTCTAGTAGGAGTGAGAAAAACATCAAGGGGTGGTGTTAATCGGAGGGCCTGAATTAGGATAGTCAGTGAGTGGCAATGTTGGATGGAGAAAAGCACCAGGGATTATTCAGCAATGGGAAGTCAGGAAACATGCGGTGACAATGTAGGACAGGCTTCTGAAAAACATTGCGGGGTGGAGTGCATTGTCAGGATTTCTAGCAGGCCATTCACTGGTAGGAGTGAGAAAAACATCAAGGGGTAGTTTGAATCAGAGGGCCTGAATGAGCATAGGCAGTGAGTGGCATTGTAGGATGGAGAAAAGCACCACAGGTTGTAAACATGGGGAGGTCATGAAACATGCAGTGGCAATGTAGGATAAGTTTCTGAAAAACACCGCGGGTTGGTGCGCATTGTAAGGGTTTCTAACATGCAATTCACTAGTAAGAGTGAGAAAAACTTCAAGGGGTGGTGTGAATCGGAAGGCCTGAATTAGTATAAGCTGTGAGTGGCAATGTAGGATGGAGAAAAGCACCACGGGTTATTCAGCATGGGGAGGTCAGGAAATATGCAGTGGCAATGTGGGATAGGTTTCTGAAAAACATCGCGGAGTGGTGCGCATTGTATGGTTTTCTAACAGGCCATTCACTAGGAGCAGTGAGATTAACATCACGGGGTGGCGTGAATCAGAGGGCCTGAGTTAGCATAGGCAGTGAGTGGCAATGCAGGATGGAGAAAAGCATCACCCCATAGTTAGCAAGGCGAGGTCAGGAAACATGCGGTGGCAATGTAGGATAGGTTTCTGGTAAACATCGTGGAGTGGTGCGCATTGTATGGTTTTCAAACAGGCCATTCCCTAGTAAGAGTGTGAAAAACATCACGGGGTGGTGTGAATTGGAGGGCCTGAATCAGCATAGGCAGTGAGTCCAATGGAGGATGGAGAAAATCACCACGGGTTGGTCAGAATGGGGAGGTTAGGAAACATACTGTGGCAATGTACGATTGGTTTCTAAAAAACATCGCGGGGTGGTGCGCATTGTAAGGGTTTCTAACAGGGCATTCACTAGTAGGAGTGAGAAAAACATCATGGGGTGGTGTGAATCGGTGGACCTGTATTAGGATGGGCAGTGAGTGGCAATATAGGATGAAGAAAAGCACCATTGGGTGTCAGCATGGTGAGGTCAGGAAACATGTGGTTGCAATGTAGCATAGGTTTCTAAAAAACATCCCGGGGTGGTCCGCATTGTAAGGGTTTTTAACAGGCCATTTACTAGTAGGAGTGAGACAAATATCACGGGGTGGTGTGAATCGGAGTGCCTGAATTAGGTAGGCACTGTGTGGCAAAGTAGGATGGAGAAAAGCACTACGGGTTATTCAGCATAGGGATGTCAGGAAACATGCGGTGGCAATGTAGGATAGGTTTCTGTAAAACATCGCATGGTGGTGCGCTTGGTAAGGAATTCTAACAGGCCATTCACTAGTAGGAGTGAGATTAACATCACATGGTCGTGTGAATCTGAGGGCCGGCATTAGATAAGGCAGTGAGTGGTAATGTAGGATGGAGAAAAGCAAGACAGCCTGGTAAGCATTGGGAGTTCAGGAAACATGCAGTGGCAATGTAAGACAGGTTTGTGAAAAACATCGCGGGGTGGTGCGCATTGTTAGGGTTTCTAACAGGCCATTCACTAGTAGGAGTGAGAAAAACATCACGGGTTGGTGTGAATGAGAGGGCCTGAAATACGATAGGAAGTGAGTGGCAATGTAGGATGGAGAAAAGCACCTCGGGGTGGTCAGCATGTGGAGGTCAGGAAACATCCGGTGGCCAGGTAGGATAGGTTTCTGAAAAACATCTCAGGATGGGGTTCATTGTAAGGGTTTCTAACAGGCGAATCACTAGTAGGAGTGAGAAAAACACCACATGGTGGTGTGAATCAGAGGGCCTGAATTAGAATAGGCATTGAGAGGCAATGTAAGATGGAGAAAAGCAAGACGGGGTCTTTAGCATGGGGAGGTCAGGAAACATGCAGTTTAAATGTAGGATAGGTTTCTGAAAAACATTGCGGGGTGGTGTGCATTGTAAGTGTTTCTAACAGGCCATTCAATAGAAAGAGTGAGAAAAACATCACGGGGTGGTGTGAATGAGAGGGCCTGAATTAGAATAGGCATTGAGGGACAATGTAGGATGGAGAAAACACCAGGGGTTATTCAGAATGAATAACAGTGGCAATGTAGGATAGGTTTCTGAAAAACAGCAAGTGGTGGTGCGCATTGTAAGGGTTTCTAACAGGCCATTCACTAGTAGGAGTGAGAAAAACATCATGGGGTGGTGTGAATCGCAGGGCCTGAATTAGATTAGGCAGTGAGTGGCAATGTAGGATCGAGCAAATCAAGACAAGGCGGTGAGCATGGGGAGATAAGGATACATGAAGTGGCAATGTAGGATAGGTTTCTGAAAAACATTTCGGGGTGGTGCGCATTGTAAGTGTTTCTAACAGGCCATTCACTAGTAGGAGTGAGAAAAACAGAACAGGTTGATGTGAATCAGAGGACCTGAATTGGGAGAGGCAGTGAGTAGCAATGTAGGATGGCGAAAAGCACCACAGGGTGGTCAGCATGGCGAAGTCAGGAAATATCCGGTGGCCATGTAGGATAGGTTTCTGAAAAACATCTAAGGGTGGTGCGCATTGTAAGGGTTTCTAACAGGCCATTCACTAATAGGAGTGAGAAAAACATGATGGGGTGGTGTGAGTCGGAGGGCCTGAATTTGATTAAGCAGTGAGTGGCAGTGTAGGATCTAGCAAAGCAAGACGGGGCTGTGAGCATGTGGAGGTCAGGAAACATGAAGTGGCAATGTAGGATAGGTTTGTGAAAAATATCTCTGGGTGGTGCGCATTGTAAGGGATTCTCAGAGGCCATTCCCTAGTAGGAGGGAGAAAAACATCACGCGGTGTTGAGAATTGGAGGGCCTGAATTACAATAGGCATTGAGTGGCAATGTAAGATGGAGAAAAGCACCACGGGTTATTCAGCATGAGGAGGTTTGGAAACATGCGATGGCAATGTAGGATAGGTTTCTGAAAAACATCAAGAAGTGGTGCGCATTGTAAGGGTTTCTAACAGGCCATTCACTAGTAGGTGTGAGAAAAACATCATTGGGTGGTGTGAATCGAAGGGCCAGAGTTAGATTAGGCAGTGAGTGGCAATGAAGAATGGAGAAATGCACCACGGGGTGTTCAGCATGGGGAGATCAGGATACATGAAGTTGCAATGTAGGATAGGATTCTGAAAAACATCTCCGGGTGGTGCGCATTGTAAGGGTTTCTAACAGGCCATTCACTAGTAGAAGTGAGAAAAACATCACGGGGTGGTGTGAATCGGAGGGCCTGAATTACAATAGGCAGTGAGTGACAATGTAGGATACAGAAAATCACCACGGGTTGGTCATTATGGGGAGGTTAGGAAACATGCGGTGGCAATGTTTCATAGGCTTGTGATAAACATAACGGGCTGGTGTGCATTGTAAATGTTTCGAACAGGCCTTTCACTACTAGGAGTGAGAAAAACATCACGGGGTGGTGTGAATCGGGGGGCCTGTATTAGGATAGGCAGTGCGTGGTAATGTACGACGGAGAAAAGCACCACTGGGTGGTCAGCATGGGGAGGTCAGGAAACATCCGTTGGCCATGTAGGATATATTTCTGAAAAACATCTCAGGGTGCTGAGAATTGTTAGGGTTTCTAAGAGGCCATTCTCTAGTAGGAGTGTGAAAAACGTCACGGGGTCTTGTGAATCGGAGGGCCTGATATAGGATAGGAATGAGTGGCAATGTAGGATGGAGAAAAGCACCACGGGGTGGTCAGCATGGTGAGTTCAGGAAACATGCGGTGGTAAAGTAGGATGCGTTTCTGAAAAACCTCGCGGGGTGGTGCAGATTGTAAGGGTTTTTAACAGGCGATTCACTAGTAGGAGTTAGAAAATCATCAGGTGTGGTGTGAATCAGAGGACCTGAATTAGGATAGGCAGTGAGTGGCAATGAAGGATGGAGAAAAGCACCACGGGGTGTTCAGCATGGGGAGATCAGGATACATGAAGTTGCAATGTAGGATAGGATTCTGGAAAACATCTCAGGGTGGTGCGCATTGTAAGGGTTTCTAACAGGCCATTCACTACTAGGAGTGAGAAAAACATCACGGAGTGGTGTGAATCGGAAGGCCGGAATTACAACAGGCAGTGAGTGACAATGTAGGATACAGAAAATCACCATGGGTTGGTGAGCATGGGGAGGTTAGGAAACATGCGGTGGCAATGTTTCACAGGATTCTGAGAAACATAGCGGGCTGGTGCGCATTGTAAAGGTTTCTAACATGCCATTCATTAGTAAGAGTGAGAAAAACATCACGGGGTGGTGTGAATCGGAGGGCCTGAATTACAATAGGCAGTGAGTGACAATGTAGGATATAGAAAATCACCACGGGTTTGTCAGCATGGGGAGGTTAGGAAACATGCAGTGGCAATGTTTAATAGGTTTCTGAAAAACATAGCGGGCTGGTGTGCATTGTAAAGGTTTCTCACAGGCCATTCACTAGTAGGAGTGAGAAAAACATCACAGGGTGGTGTGAATCGGAGGGCCAGAATCAGGATAGGCAGTGAGTCGCAATGGAGAATGGAGAAAAGCACCACGGGGTGTTCAGCATGGGGAGGTCAGGAAACATGCGGTGACAGTGTAGGATAGGTTTCTGAAAAACATCGCAGGGTGGTGCGCATTGTAAGGTTTCTAACAGGCCATTCACTATTAGGAGTGAGAAAAACATCATGGGGTGGTGTGAATTGGAGGGCATGAATGAGATATGGCAGTGAGCTGCAATGTAGGATCAAGCAAAGCAAGACGGGGCAGTGAGCATGGGGAGGTCAGGAAACATGAAGTGGCAATGTAGGATAGGTTTCTGAAAAACATGGTGGGGTGGTGCACATTGTAAGGGATTCTAAGAGGCCATTCACTAATAGGAGTGAGAAAATGATCACGGGGTGGTGTGAATCGGAGGGCCTGATATAGGAAAGGAGTGAATGGCAATGTAGGATGGAGAAAAGAACCACGGGGTTGTCAGCATTGTGAGTTCAGGAAACATGCGTTGGTAAAGTAGGATATGTTTGTGAAAAACATCGCGGGGTGGTGCGCATTGTAAGGGTTTCTAACAGGCGATTCACTAGTTGGAGTGAGAAAAACATCACATGGTGGTGTGAATCGGAGGGCCTGAATTAGAATAGGCATTGAGTGGCAATGTATGATGGAGAAAAGCGATACGGGGTTGTTAGCATTGGGAGGTCAGGAAACATGCAGTTTAAATGTAGGATAGGGTTCTGAAAAACATTGCAGGGTGGTGGGCATTGTAAGTGTTTGTAACAGGCCATTCACTAGTAGGAGTGAGAAAAACATCACGGGTTGTGTGAATCAAAGTGCTTGAATTATAATAGGCATTGAGTGTCAATGTAGGATGGAGAAAAGCACCACGGGTTATTCAGAATGAAGAGGTTAGGAAACATGTGGTGGCAATTTAGGATAGGTTTCTGATAAACATCAAGAGGTGTTGCGCATTGTAAGGGTTTCTAACAGGCCATTCACTATTAGGAGTGAGAAAAACATCATGGGGTGGTGTGAATTGGAGTGCATGTATTAGATATGGCAGTGAGTGGCAATGTAGGATCGAGCAAATCAAGACGGGGCAGTGAGCATGGGGAGGTCAGGATACATGAAGTGGCAATGTAGGACAGGTTTCTGGAAAACAAGGCGGGGTGTTGCGCATTGTAAGGGTTTCTAACAGGCCATTCACTAGTAGGAGTGAGGAAAACAGAATGGGGTGGTGTGAATCGGATGACCTGAATTAGGATAGGCAGTGAGTAGCAATGTAGGATGGAGAAAAGCACCACAGGGTGGTCAGCATGGGGAGGTCAGGAAATATCCGGTGTCCATGTAGGATAGGATTCTGAAAAACATCTCTGGGTGGTGCGCATTGTAAGGGTTTCTAACAGGCCATTCACTAGGAGGAGTGAGAAAAACATCATGGGGTGGTGTGAATCGGAAGGCCTGAATTTGATTAGGCAGTGAGTGGCAGTGTAGGATCTAGCAAAGCAAGACGGGGCGGTGAGGATGTGGAGGTCAGGAAACATGAAGTGTCAATGTAGGATAGGTTTCTGAAAAACATCTCTGGGTCCTGCGCATTGTAAGGGTTTCTGACAGGCCATTCACTATTAGGAGTGAGAAAAACATCACGGGGTGGTGTGAATCGGAAGGCCTGAATTAGAATAGGCATTGAGTGGTAAAGTAGGATGGAGAAAAGCACCACTGGTTATTCAGCATGAGGAGGTTTGGAAACATGCGGTGGCAATGTAGGATAGGTATCTGAAAAACATCAAGAGGTGGTGCGCATTGTAAGGGTTTCTAACAGGCCATTCACTAGTCCGAGTGAGAAAAACATCATGGGGTGGTGTGAATCGCAGGGCCTGAATTAGATTAGGCAGTGAGTGGCAATGTAGAATGGAGAAAAGCACCACGGGATGGTCAGCATGGGGAGGTCAGGAACCATGCGGTGGCAATGTAGGATAGGTTTCTGAAAAACATCGCGGTGCGTTGAGCATTGTAAGGTTTTCCAACAGTCCATTCATTAGTAGGAGTGAGAAAATCATCATGGGGTGGTGTGAATCGGAGGGCCTTAATTAGGATAGGCAGTGAGTGGCAATGTAGGATGGAGAAGCACAACGGGGTGGTCAACATGGGGAGGTCAGGAAACATGCGGTGGCAATGTGGCATACGTTTGTGAATATCATAGCGGGGTGGTCACATTGTAAGGGTTTCTAACAGGCCATTCACTAGTAGGAGTGAGAAAAACATCATGGGGTGGTGTGAATCAGAGAGCCTGAATTACGATAGGCAGTGAGTGGCAATGTAGGATGGAGAAAAGCACCACGGGATGGTCAGTCTGGGGAGGTCAGGAAACATGCGGTGGCAATGTAGCATACGTTTGTCAAAAACATAACAGGGTGGTCACATTGTAAGGGTTTCTTACAGTCCATTCACTAGTAGGAGTGAGAAAAACATCACGGGGAGATGTGAATCGGAGAGCCTGAATTAGAAAAAGCAGTGAGTGGCAAGATTGAATGGAGAAAAGCACCACGGGGTGGTCAGCATGGGGAGGTCAGGAAACATGCGGTAGAAATGTAGGATAGGTTTCTGAAAAACATCGCGGGGTGGTGCACATTGTAAGGGTTTCTAACAGGCCATTCACTAGTAGGCGTGAGAAAAACATCATGGAGTGGTGTGAATTGGAGGGCCTGAATTACGATAGGCAGTGAGTGGCAATGTAGGATGGAGAAAAGCAAAACAGGGTGGTTAGCATGGGGAGGTCAGGAACCATGCAGTTTCAATGTAGGATAGGTTTCTCAAAAAACATCGCGGGGTGGTGCGCATTGTAAGGGTTTCTAACAGGCCATTCACTAGTAGGAGTGAGAAAAACAGAATGGGGTGGTGTGAATCGGACGACCTGAATTAGGATAGGCAGTGAGTAGCAATGTAGGATGGAGAAAAGCACCACAGGGTTGTCAGCATGGGGAGGTCAGGAAATATCCGGTGGTCATGTAGGATAGGATTCTGAAAAACATCTCGGGGGGTGCGCATTGTAAGGGTTTCTAACAGGCCATTCACTAGGAGGAGTGAGAAAAACATCATGGGGTGGTGTGAATTAAAAGGCCTGAATTTGATTAGGCAGTGAGTGGCAGTGTAGGATCTAGCAAAGCAAGACGGGGCGGTGAGGAAGTGGAGGTCAGGAAACATGAAGTGTCAATGTAGGAGAGGTTTCTGAAAAACATCTCTGGGTCCTGCGCATTGTAAGGGTTTCTGACAGGCCATTCATTTTAGGAGTGAGAAAAACATCACGGGGTGGTGTGAATCGGAAGGCCTGAATTAGAATAGGCATTGAGTGGTAATGCAGGATGGAGAAAAGCACCACTGGTTATTCAGCATGAGGAGGTTTGGAAACATGTGGTGGCAATGTAGGATAGGTATCTGAAAAACATCAAGAGGTGGTGCGCATTGTAAGTGTTTCTAACATGCCATTCACTAGTACGAGTGAGAAAAACATCATGGGGTGGTGTGAATCGCAGGGCCTGAATTAGATTAGGCAGTGAGTGGCAATGTAGGATCTAGCAAAGCAAGACGTGGCGGTGAGCATGAGGAGATCAAGAAACATTAAGTGGCAATTTAAGATAGGTTTCTGAAAAACATGGCTGGGTGGTGCGCCTTGTAACGGTTTCTAACAGGCCATTCACTAGTAGCAGTGAGAAAATCATCACGGAGTGATGTGAATATGAAGGCCTGGATTAGGATAGGCAGTGAGTGGCAATGTAGGATGGAGAAAAACACCACGTGGTGGTCAGCATGGCAAGGTCAGGAAACATGCGGTGGCAATGTAGGATAGGTTTCAGAAAAACATCGCGGGGTGGTGCGCATTGTAAGGGTTTCGAACAGGCCATTCACTAGTAGGAGAGATAAAAACATCACGGAGTGGTGTGAATCAGATGGCCTGAATTATGATAGGCAGTGAGTGGCAATGTAGAATGGAGAAAAGCACCACGGGATGGTCAGCATGGGGAGGTCAGGAACCATGCGGTGGCAATATAGGATAGGTTTCTGAATAACATAATGGTGCGTTGAGCATTGTAAGGTTTTCCAACAGTCCATTCACTAGCAGGAGTGTGAAACACATCATGGGGTGGTGTGAATCGGAGGGCCTTAATTAGGATAGGCAGTGAGTGGCAATGTAGGATGGAGAAGCACAACGGGGTGGTCAACATGGGGAGGTCAGGAAACATGCGGTGGCAATGTGGCATACGTTTGTGAAAAACATAGCGGGGGGGTCACATTGTAAGGGTTTCTAACAGGCCATTCACTAGTAGGAGTGAGAAAAACATCATGGGGTGGTGTGAATTGGAGGGCCTGAATTAGATTAGGCAGTTAGTGGCAATGTAGGGTGTAGCAAAGCAAAAACGGGCGGTGAGCATGGGGAGATCATGAAACATGAATTGGCAATGTAGGATAGGTTTCTGAAAAACATGGCGGGGTGGTGCGCATTGTAATGTTTTCTAAAAGGCAATTCACTAGTATGAGTGAGAAAAACATCACGGGGTGGTGTGAATCGAAGGACCTGAATTAGGATAGGCAGTGAGTAGCAATGTAGGATGGAGAAAAGCACCACAGGGTGGTCAGCATGAGGAGGTCAGGAAACATACGGTGGCCATGTAGGATAGGTTTCTGAAAAACATCTCAGGGTCGTGCACAATGTAAGGGTTTCAGAGGGCATTCACTAGTAGGGGTGATAAAAACATCACGGGGTAGTGTGAATCGGAGGGCCTGATATAGGATAGGAGTGAGTGGCAATGTAGGATGGAGAAAAGCACCAAGTGGTGGTCAGCATGGTGAGTTCAGGAAACATGCGGTGGTAAAGTAGGATACGTTTCTGAAAAACATCGCGGGGTGGTGCACATTGTATGGGTTTCTAACAGGCGTTTCACTAGTAGGAGTGAGAAAAACATCACGGGACTGGTGTGAATCGGAGGGCTTGAATTAGAATAGGCATTGAGTGGCAATGTAGGATGGAGAAAAGCAAAACAGGGTGGTTAGCATGGGAAGGTCAGGAAACATGCAGTTTCAATGTAGGATAGGTTTCTGAAAAACATTGCGTGGTGGTGTGCATTGTAAGGGTTTCTAACAGGCCATTCACTAGTAGGGGTGAGAAAAACATCACGGGGTGGTGTGAGTCAGAGAGCCTGAATTACGATAGGCAGTGAGGGGCAATGTAGGATGGAGAAAAGCACCACGGGATGGTCAGTCTGGGGAGGTCAGGAAACATGAGGTGGCAATGTAGCATACGTTTGTCAAAAACATAGCAGGGTGGTCACATTTTAAGTGTTTCTAACAGTCCATTCACTAGTAGGAGTGAGAAAAACATCACGGGGAGATGTAAATCGGAGAGCCTGAATTAGAATAGGCAGTGAGTGGCAAGATTGAATGGAGAAAAGCACCACGGGATGGTCAGCATGGGGAGGTCAGGAAACATGCGGTGGCAATGTAGGATAGGTTTCTGAAAAACATTGCGGGGTGGTGCGCATTGTAAGGGTTTCTAACAGGCCATTCACTAGTAGGCATGAGAAAAACATCACGGAGTGGTGTGAATTGGAGGGCCTGAATTACGATAGGCCGTGAGTGGCAATGTAGGATGGAGAAAAGCAAAACAGGGTGGTTAGAATGGGGAGGTCAGGAAACATGCAGTTTCAATGTAGGATAGGTTTCTGAAAAATATCTCTGGGTGGTGCGCATTGCAAGGGATTCTCACAGGCCATTCACTAGTAGGAGGGAGAAAAACATCATGCGGTGTTGAGAATCGGAGGGCCTGAATAAGAATAGGCATTGAGTGGAAATATAGGATGGAGAAAAGCACCACGGGTTATTCAGCATGAGGAGTTTTGGAAACATGCGGTGGCAATATAGGATAGGTTTCTGAAAAACATCAAGAAGTGGTGTGCATTGTAAGGGTTTCTAATAGGCCATTCACTAGTAGGAGTGACAAAAACATCCTCGGGTGCTGTGAATCGCAGGGCCCGAATTAGATTAGGCAGTGAGTGGCAATGAAGGATGGAGAAAAGCACCACGGGGTGTTCAGCATGGGGAGATCAGGAAACATGCGGTGGCAGTGTAGGATAGGTTTCAGAAAAACATCGCGGGGTGGTGCGCATTGTAAGGGTTTCGAACAGAACATTCACTTATAGGAGTGAGAAAAACATCATGGGGTGGTGTGAATCTGAGGGCCTGAATTAAGATAGGCAGTGAGTGGCAATGTAGGATGGAGAAGCACGATGGGGTGGTCTGCATGAGGAGGTCAGCAAACATGCGGTGGCCATGTAGGATAGCTTTATGAAAAACATTTCGGGTTGGTGCGCATTTTAAGGGTTTCAAAGAGGTCATTCACTAGTAGGAGTGAGAACAACATCACGGGGTGGTCTGAATCGGAGGGCCTGATACAGAACAGGCAGTGAGTGGCAATGTAGGATGGAGAAAAGCACCACGGGGAGGTCAGCATAGTGAGTTCATGAAACATGCGGTGGTAAAGTAGGATATGTTTCTGAAAAACATCGCGGGGTGATGCGCATTGTAAGGGTTTCCAACAGGCGATTCCCTAGTAGGAGTGAGAAAAACATCATGAGGTGGTGTGATTCAGAGGGCCTGAATTAGAATAGGCAGTGAGTGGCAATTTAGGATGGAGAAACGAAACATGGGGTGGTCAGCATGGTGAGATCAGGAAACATGCAGTGGCAATATAGGATAGGTTTCTGAAAAACATCGCGGGGTGTTGTCCATTGTAAGGGTTTATAACAGGCCGTTCACTAGTAGGAGTGAGAAAAACATCACGGTGTGGTGGGAATCAGAGGGCCTGAATTACGATAGGCAGTGAGTGACAACGTAGGATGGAGAAAAGCAAGAAGGGGTGGTCAGCATGGGGAGGTCAGTAAACATGCAGTGGTTATGTAGGATAGGACTCTGAAATATATCGCGGGGTGGTTCACATTGTAAGGGGTTCTAACAGGCCATTCACTAGTAGTAGTGAGAAAAACATCACGAGGTGGTGTGAATCGGTGGGCCGGCATTAGATTAGGCAGTGAGTGGCAATGTAGGATGGAGAAAAGCACTACGGGGTATTCAGCATGGGGAGGTTAGGAAACATGTGGTGGCAATGTAGGATAGGTTTCTGAAATACATCGCGGGGTGGTGCGCATTGTAAGGGTTTCTAACAGGCCATTCCATAGTAGGAGTGAGAAAAACATCACGGGGTGGTGTTAATCGGATTGCCTGAATTAGATTAGGCAGTGAGTGGTAATGTCAGATGGAGAAAAGAAAGAAGGCTTCATGAGCATGGGGAGGTCAGGAAACATGCGTTTGCAATGTATTATAGGTTTCTGAATAACATCGTCTGGTGGTGCACATTGTAAGGGTTTCTAACAGGCAATTTTCTAGTAGGAGTGAGAAAAAAATCATGGGGTGGTGTGAATCGGAGTGCCTGAATTAGGATAGGCAGTGAGTGGCAATGTAGGATAGAGAAAAGCACCAATGAGTGGTCAGCATTGGGAGGTCAGGAAACATGTGGTGGCAAGGTAGGATAGGTTTCTGAAATACATTGCGGGGTGGTGCGCATTGTAAGGGTTTCTAACAGGCGATTCACTAGTAGGAGTGAGAAAAACATCACGGGGTTGTGTGTATCGGAAGGCCTGAATTAGAATAGGCACTGAGTGGCAATGTAGGATGGAGAAAAGCAAGACGGGGTGGTCAGCATGGGGAGGTAAGGAAACATGCAGTGGTAATGTAGGATAGGTTTCTGAAAAACATCTCGGGGTTATGTGCATTGTAAGGGTTTCTAACAGGCCATTCACTAGTAGGAGTGAGAAAAACATCACGGGGTGGTGTGAATCGGAGGGCCTGAATTAGTATAGTCAGAGAGTGGCAATGTAGGATGGAGAAAAGCACCAGGGATTATTCAGCATTGGGAGGTCAGAAAACATGCGGTGACAATGTAGGTTAAGTTTCTGAAAAACATCGCGGGGTGGTGTGCATTGTAAGGTTTTCTAACAGGCCATAAACTGGTATGAGTGAGAAAAACATCACGGTGTAGTTTGAATCAGAGGGCCTGAATGAGCATAGGCAGTGAGAGGCATTGTAGGATGGAGAAAAGCACCACAGGTTGTAAAGATGGGGAGGTCATGAAACATGCAGTTTCAATGTAGGATAAGTTTCTGAAAAACATCGTGGGTTGGTGCGCATTGTAAGGGTTTCTAACATGCAATTCATTAGTAGGAGTGAGAAAAACATCACGGGGTGGTGTGAATCGGAGGGCCAACATTAGATTAGGCAGTGAGTCGCAATGTAGGATGGAGAAAAGCACCACGGGTTATTCAGCATGGGGAGGTCAGGGAATATGCGGTGGCAATGTAGGATAGGTTTCTGAAAAACATCGCGGGGTGGTGAGCATTGTAAGGGTTTCTAACAGCCCATTCACTAGTAGGAGTGAGAAAAACATCACGGGGTGGTGTGAATAGGAGGGCCTGAATTCAGATAGGCAGTGAGTGGCAATGACGTGTGGAGAAAAGCACCATGGTGTGGTCAAGATGGGGAGGTCAGGAAACATGCAGTGGCAATGTAGAATAGGTTTCTGAAAAACGTCACGGGGTGGTGTGCATTGTAAGGGTATCTAACAGGCCATTCACTAGTAGGAGTGAAAAAAACGTAATGCTGTGGTGTGAAACGGAGGGCCTGAATCAGGATAGGCAGTGAGTGGCAATGTAGGATGGACAAAAGCACCAAGGGTTTGTCAGCATGGGGAGGTATGGAAACATGCAGTGGCAAATTAGCATAGGTTTCTGATAAACATCCCAAGGTAGTGCGCATTGTAAGGGTATCTAACAGGCCATTCACTAGTAGGCGTGAGAAAAACATCACGGGGTGGTTTTAATCGGAGGGCCTGAATTAGAATAGGCAGTGAGTGTCAATGTAGAATGGGGAAAAACACCACGGGGTGGTTAGCATGGGGAGGTCAGGAAACATGTGGTGGCAATGTAGGATACGTTTCGAAAAAACATCGAGCAGTGGTGCGTATTTTAAGAGTTTCTAACAGGCCATTCACTAGTAGAAGTGAGAAAAACATCACGGGGTGGTGTGAATCCGTTTACCTGAATAAGGATAGGCAGTGAGTAGCAATGTAGGATGGAGAAAAGCACCACGGGATGGTCAGCACGGGGAGGTCAGGAAACATCCGGTGGCCAGGTATGATATGTTTCTGAAAAACATCTCAAGGTTGTGCGCATTGTAAGGGTTTCTAAGAGGCCATTCACTAGTAGGAGTGAGAAAAACATCACGGGGTGGTGTGAATCGGAGTGCCTGATATAGAATAAGAGTGAGTTTCAAAGTAGGATTTAGAAAAGCACCACAGGGTGGTCAGCATGGTGAGTTCAGGAAACATGCCGGGGTAAAGTAGGATACGTTTCTGAAAAACATCACGGGGTGGTGCGCATTGTAAGGGTTTCTAACAGGCGATTCACTAGTAGGAGTGAGAAAAACATCACGTGGTGGTGTGAATCGGAGGGCCTGAATTAGAATAGGCATTGAGTGGCAATGAAGGATGGAGAAAACACCACGGGTTATTCATAAAGAGGAGGTTAGGAAACATGCGGTGTAAATGTAGGATAGCTTTCTGAAAAATAGCAAGAGGTGGTGCGCATTGTAAGGGTTTCTAACAGGTGATTCACTAGTAGGAGTGAGAAAAACATCATGGGCTGGTGTGAATCGCAGGGCCTGAATAAGATTAGGCAGTGAGTGGCAATGTAGGATCCAGCAAATCAAGACAATGCGGTGAGCATGGGGAGATCAGGATACATGAAGTGGCAATGTAGGATTGGTTTCTAAAAAACATGGCGGGGTGGTGCGCATTGTAAGGGTTTCTAACAGGCCATTCACTAGTAGGAGTGAGAAAAACATCACGGGGTGGTGTTAATCGGATTTCCTGAATTAGATTAGGCAGTGAATGGTAATGTCAGATGGAGAAAAGAAAGAAGGCGTGGTGATCATGGGGAGGTCAGGAAACCTGCGTTTGCAATCT
Source organism: Cavia porcellus (assembly GCF_034190915.1). NCBI lineage: Eukaryota > Metazoa > Chordata > Mammalia > Rodentia > Caviidae > Cavia > Cavia porcellus. Next base: position 10,453,435 of record NW_026947518.1, read on the forward strand.
AGGATAGGTTTCTGAAAAACATCATCTGGTCGTGCGCATTATAAGGGTTTCTAACAGACAATTTTCTAGTAGGAGTGAGAAAAAAATCATGGGGTGGTGTGAATCGGAGTGCCTGAATTAGGATAGGCAGTGAGTGGCAATGTAGGATAGAGAAAAGCACCAATGAGTGGTCAGCATTGGGAGGTCAGGAAACATGTGGTGGCAATGTAGGATAGGTTTCTGAAAAACATCGTGGGGTGGTGCGCATTGTAAGGTTTTCAACAGGCCATTCACTAGTAGCAGTGAGACAAACATCACGGAGTGATGTGAATCGGAAGGCCTGAATTAGGATAGGCAGTGAGTCGCAATGCAGGATGGGGAAGCACAACGGGTTGGTCAGCATGGGGAAGTCAGGAAACATGCGGTGGCAATGTAGCATACGTTTGTGAAATACATAGCGTGGTCGTCACATTGTAAGGGTTTCTAACAGGCCATTCACTAGAAGGAGTGAGAAAAACTTCACGGGCTGTGTGAATCAGAGAGCCTGAATTAGGATAGGCAGTGAGTGGCAATGTAGAATGGAGAGAAGCACCACGGGGTGGTCAGCATGGGGAGGTAAGGAAATATGTGTTGGCAATGTAGGATAGGTTTCTGAAAAACATCGCGGAGTGGTGCGCATTGTAAGGTTTTGTAACAGGCCATTCACTAGTAGGAGTGTGAAAAACATCATGGGGTGGTGTGTATTGGAGGGCCTGAATTTGATTAGACAGTGAGTGGCAGTAAAGGATGTAGCAAAAAAAGAGGGGCCGTTGAGCATGTGGAGGTCAGGAAACATGATGTGGCAATGTTGGATAGGTTTCTGAAAAACATCTCTGGGTGGTGCGCATTGTAAGGGTTTCTAACAGGCCATTCTCTAGTAGGAGTGAGAAAAGCATCACGGGGTGTTGTGAATCGGGGGGCCTGTATTAGAATAGGCAGTGAGTGGCAAGGTAGGATCTAGTAAAGCAAGACGTGGCGGAGAGCATGGGGAGGTCAGGAAACATGAAGTGGCAAGGTAGGATAGGTTTCTGAAAAATATCGCATGGTGGTGCGCATTGTAAACGTTTCTAATAGGCGTTTCACTAGTAGGAGTGAGAAAAACATCACGGGGTGACGTGAATCGGAGGGCCTGAATTACGATAGGCAGTGAGTCACAATGTAGGATACAGAGAATCACCACGGGATGGTCAGCATAGGGAGGTTAGGAAACATGCCGTGGTAATGTAGCATAGGCTTCTGAAAAACATAGCGGGCTGGTGCACATTGTAAAGGTTTCTAAGAGGCCATTCACTAGTAGGACTGAGAAAAACATCACGGGGTGGTGTGAATCGGAGGGCCTGATATATTATAGGAGTGAGTGGCAATGTAGGATGGAGAAAAGCACCACGGGGTGGTCAGCATGGTGAGTTCAGGAAACATGCGGTGGTAAAGTAGGATACGTTTCTGAAAAACATCGCGGAGTGGTGCGCATTGTAAGGGTTTTTAACAGGCGATTCACTAGTAGGAGTGAGAAAAACATCACGGGGTGGTGTGATTCGGAGGGCGTGAATTAGAATAGGCAGTGAGTGGCAATGTAGGATGGCAAAAAGCAAGACGGGGTGGTTAGCATGGGGAGGTCAGGCAACATGTATTGGCAATGTAGCATAGGTTTGTGAAAAACCTAGCGGGGTGGTGCACATTGTAAGGTTTTCTAACAGGCCATTCACTAGTAGGAGTGATAAAAACATCACGGCGTGGTGTGAATCAGAGGGCCTGAATTATGATAGGCAGTTAGTGGCAATGTAGGATGGAGAAAGGCACCACGGGATGGTCAGCATGGGGAGGTCAGGAAAAATGAAGTGGAAATGTAGGATAGGTTTCTGAAAACCATCGCGGTGTGGTGCGCATTGTAAGGGTTTCTAATAGGCCATTCACAAGTAGGAGTGAGAAAAACATCATGGGGTGGTGTGAATCGGAGGGCCTGAATTTGATTAGGCAGTGAGTGGCAGTGTAGGATCTAGCAAAGCAAGACGGGGCTGTGAGCATGGGGAGGTCAGGAAACATGAAGTGGCAATGTAGGATAGGTTTCTTCAAAACATCGCGTGGTTTTGCGCACTGTAAGTGTTTCTAGCAGGCCATTCACTAGTAGGAGTGTAAAAACATGACGGGGTGGTGTGAATCAGAGGACCTGAATTAGGATAGGCAGTGTGTGGCAATGTAGGATGGAGAAAATCACCACGGGGTAGTCAGAATCGGGAGGTCAGGAAACATGCCGTGGCAATGTAGGATAGGATTCTGAAAAACTTCTCTGGGTGGTGCGCATTGTAAGGGTTTCTAACAGGCCATTCACTAGTAGAAGTGAGAATAACATCACGGGGTAGTGTGAATCGGAAGGAATGAATTACAATAGGCATTGAGTGGCAATGTAGGATGGAGAAAAGCACCACGGGATGGTCAGCATGGGGAGGTCAGGAAACATGCGGTGGCAATGTAGGATAGGTTTCAGGAAAACATCGCGAGGGGGGGGTGTGCATTGTAAGGGTTTCTAACAGGCCATTCACATGTAGGAGTGAGAAAAACATCACAGTGGGTGTGAGTCGGAGGGCCTAAGTTAGAATAGGCAGTGAGTGGCAATGTAGGATGGAGAAAAGCACCAAGGGTGGTCAGCATTGTGAGGTCAGGAAATATGCGGTGGCAAAGTAGGATAGGTTTTAGAAAAACATCGCGGTGTGGTGCACATTGTATGGTTTTCCAACAGGCCATTCACTAGTAGGAGTGAGAAAAACATCACGGGGTGGTGTGAATCAGAGGGCCTGAATTAGCATAGGCAGTGAGTGGCAATGTAGGATGGAGAAAAGCATCATCCCGTAGTTAGCAGGCGAGATCAGGAAACATGCGGGGCAAATGTAGGATAGGTTTCTGAAAACCATAGCGGGGTGGTGCGCATTGTAAGGGTTTCTAACAGGCCATTCACAAGTAGGAGTGAGAAAATCATCACGGGGTGGTGTGAATCGGAGGGCCTGAATTAGATTAGGCATTGAGTGGCAATGTAGCATCTAGCAAAGCAAGAAGGGGCGGTGAGCATGTAGAGGTCAAGAAACATGAAGTGGCAATGTAGGATCGGTTCCTGAAAAACATCTCTGGGTGGTGCACATGGTAAGGGTTTCTAACAGGCCATTAACTACTAGCAGTGAGACAAACATCACGGAGTGATGTGAATCAGAAGGCCTGAATTACGATAGGCAGTGAGTGGCAATGTAGGATGGAGAAGCACAACTGGGTAGTCAGCATGGGAAGGTCAGGAAACATGCGGGGGCAATGTAGCATACGTTTGTGAAAATCATCGCGGTGTGGTGCGCATTGTAAGGGTTTCTAACAGGCCATTCACTAGTAGGAGTGAGAAAAACATCATGGGGTGGTGTGAATGGGAAGGCCTCAATTAGGATAGGCAGTGAGTGGCAATGTAGGATGGAGAAGCACAATTAGGTGGTCAGCATGGGGATATCAGGAAACATGTGGTGGCAATGTAGTATACGTATGTGAAAAACATAGCGGGGTGGTCACATCGTAAGGGTTTCTAAAAGGCCATTGACTAGTGGAGTCAGAAAAACATCACGGAGAGGTGTGAAGCGGAGAGCCTGAATTAGGATAGGCAGTGAGTGGCAATGTAGAATGGAGAAAAGCACCATGTGGTGGTCAGCATGCCGAGGTCAGGAAACATGCGGTGGCAATGTAGGATAGGATTCTGAAAAACATCGCGGGGTGGTGCGCATTGTAAGGATTTCTAACAGGCCATTCACTAGTAGGCGTGAGAAAAACATCATGCTGTGGTGTGAATAGGAGGGCCTGAATTAGATAAGGCAGTGTGTGGAAATGTAGGATGGAGAAAAGCAAGAATGCGTGGGGGGCATGGGGAGGTCAGGAAACATGCAGTGACAATTTAGGATAGGTTTCTGAAAAACATCGCGGGGTGGTGCGCATTGTAAGGGATTCTAACAGGCCATTCACAAGTAGGAGTGAGAAAAACATCATGGGGTGGTGTGAATCGGAGGGCCTGAATTTGATTAGGCAGAGAATGGCAGTGTAGGATCTAGCAAAGCAAGACGGGGCTGTGAGCATGGGGAGGTCAGGAAACATGAAGTGGCAATGTAGGATAGGTTTCTTCAAAACATCGCGTCGTTTTGCGCACTGTAAGAGTTTCTAGCAGGCCATTCACTACTAGGAGTGTAAAAAACATCACGGGGTGGTGTGAATCAGAGGACCTGATTTAGGATAGGCAGTGTGTGGAAATGTAGGATGGAGAACATCACCACGGGGTATTCAGAATCGGGAGGTCAGGAAATATGCCGTGGCAATGTAGGATAGGATTCTGAAAAACTTCTCTGGGTGGTGCGCATTGTAAGGGTTTCTAACAGGCCATTCACTAGTAGAAGTGAGAATAACATAACGGGGTGGTGTGAATCGGAAGGACTGAATTACAATAGGCATTGAGTGGCAATGTAGGATGGAGAAAAGCACCACGGGATGGTCAGCATGGGGCGGTCAGGAAACATGCGGTGGCAATGTAGGATAGGTTTCAGGAAAACATCGCGGGGGGGTGTGCATTGTAAGGGTTTCTAACAGGACATTCACAAGTAGGAGTGAGAAAAACATCATAAGGGTTGTGAATTGGAGGGCCTGTGTTAGAATAGACAGTGAGTGGCAATGTATGATGGAGAAAAGCAACAAGGAGTGGTCAGCATTGGGAGGTCAGGAAACATTCGGTGGCAATGTAGGATAGGTTTCTGAAAAACATCGTGGGGTGCTGCGCATTGTAACGGTATCTAACAGGCCATTCACTAGTAGGAGTGAGAAAAACATCATGGGGTGGTGTGAATCTTAGGGCCTGAATTAGATTAGGCCGTGAGTGGCAATGTAGGATCGAGCAAAGCAAGACGGGGCGGTGAGCATGTGGAGGTCAGGAAACATGAAGTGGCAATGTTGGATAGGTTTCTGAAAATCATCTCTGGGTGGTGCGCATTGTAAGGGTTTCTAACAGGCCATTCTCTAGTAGGAATGAGAAAAACATCCCGGGGTGTTGTGAATCGGGGGGCCTGTATTAGTAGAGGCAGTGAGTGGCAAAGTAGGATCTAGTAAAGCAAGATGGGGCGGTGAGCATGGGTAAGTCAGGAAAGATGAAGTGGCAAATTCGGATAGGTTTCTGAAAAACATCACGGTGTGGTGCGCATTGTAAGGGTTTCTAACAGGCCATTCTCTAGTAGGAGTGAGAAAAACAGTTCGGGGTGGTGTGAATCGGAGGACCTGAATTAGGATAGGCAGTGTGTGGCAATGTAGGATGGAGAAAATCACGACGGGGCAGTCAGCATGGGGTGGTCAGGAAACATGCGATGGCAATGTAGGATAGGTTTCTGAAAAACATCGCGAGGGGGCGCGCACTGTAAATGTTTCTTACAGGCCATACACTAGTAGGAGTGAGAAAAACATTCTGGGGTGGTGTGAATAGGAGGGCCTGAATTAGATTAGGCAGTGTGTGGTAATGTAGGATGGAGAAAAGCAAGAAGCCGTGGTGAGCATGGAGAGGTCAGAAAACATGCAGTGACAATGTAGGATAGGTTTCTGAAAAACATCGCGGGGTGGTGAGCATTGTAAGGGTTTCTAACAGGCCATTCACATGTAGGAGTGAGAAAAACATCACAGTGGTTGTGAGTCGGAGGGCCTAAGTTAGAATAGGCAGTGAGTGGCAATGTAGGATGGAGAAAAGCACCAAGGGTGGTCAGCATTGTGAGGTCAGGAAATATGCGGTGGCAAAGTAGGATAGGTTTTAGAAAAACATCGTGGTGTGGTGCGCATTGTAGGTTTTCCAACAGGCCATTCACTAGTAGGAGTGAGAAAAAAATAACGGGGTGGTGTGAATCAGATGGCCTGAGTTAGCATAGGCAGTGAGTGGCAATGTAGGATGGAGAAAATCATCACCCCGTAGTTAGCAAGCCGAGATCAGGAAACATGCGGGGCAAATGTAGGATAGGTTTCTGAAAAACATAGCGGGGTGGTGCGCATTGTAAGGGTTTCTAACAGGCCATTCACTAGTAGGAGTGAGAAAATCATCACGCGGTGGTGTGAATCGGAGGGCCTGAATTAGATTAGGCATTGAGTGGCAATGTAGGATCTAGCAAAGCAAGAAGGGGCGGTGAGCATGGGGAGGTCAAGAAACATGAAGTGGCAATGTAGGATCGGTTCCTGAAAAACATCTCTGGTAGGTGCGCATTGTAAGGGTTTCTAACAGGCCATTAACTACTAGCAGTGAGACAAACATCGTGGAGTGATGTGAATCAGAAGGCCTGAATTAGGATAGGCAGTGAGTGGCAATGTAGGATGGAGAAGCACAACTGGGTAGTCAGCATGGGGAGGTCAGGAAACATGCGGGGGCAATGTAGAATACGTTTGTGAAAATCATCGCGGTGTGGTGCGCATTGTAAGGTTTTCTAACAGGCCATTCACTAGTAGGAGTGAGAAAAACATCATGGGGTGGTGAATGGGAAGGCCTCAATTAGGATAGGCAGTGAGTGGCAATGTAGGATGGAGAAGCACAATTGGGTGGTCAGCATGGGGATATCAGGAAACATGTGGTGGCAATATAGTATACGTATGTGAAAATCATCGCGGGGTGGTGTGCATTGTAAGGGTTTCTAACAGGCCATTCACATGTAGGAGTGAGAAAAACATCACAGTGGGTGTGCGTCGGAGGGCCTAAGTTAGAATAGGCAGTGAGTGGCAATGTAGGATGGAGAAAAGCACCAAGGGTGGTCAGCATTGTGAAGTCAGGAAATATGCGGTGGCAAAGTAGGATAGGTTTTAGAAAAACATCGCGGTGTGGTGCGCATTGTATGGTTTTCCAACAGGCCATTCACTAGTAGGAGTGATAAAAAAATCACGGGGTGGTGTGAATCAGATGGCCTGAATTAGCATAGGCAGTGAGTGGCAATGTAGGATGGAGAAAAGCATCACCCCGTAGTTAGCAAGGCGAGATCAGGAAACATGCGGGGCAAATGTTGGATAGGTTTCTGAAAAACATAGCGGGGTGGTGCGCATTGTAAGGGTTTCTAACAGGCCATTCACTAGTAGGAGTGAGAAAAACATCATGGGCTGGTGTGAATGGGAAGGCCTCAATTAGGATAGGCAGTGAGTGGCAATGTAGGATGGAGAAGCACAATTGGGTGGTCAGCATGGGGATATCAGGAAACATGTGGTGGCAATGTAGTATACGTATGTGAAAAACATAGCGGGGTGGTCACATCGTAAAGGTTTCTAAAAGGCCATTCACTAGTGGAGTGAGAAAAACATCACGGAGAGGTGTGAATCGGAGAGCCTGAATTAGGATAGGCAGTGAGTGGCAATGTAGAATGGAGAAAAGCACCATGTGGTGGTCCGCATGCGGAGGTCAGGAAACATGCGATGGCAATGTAGGATAGGATTCTGAAAAACATCGCGGGGTGGTGCCCATTGTAAGGGTTTCTAACAGGCCATTCACTAGTAGGCGTGAGAAAAACATCATGCTGTGGTGTGAATAGGAGGGCCTGAATTAGATAAGGCAGTGTGTGGGAATGTAGGATGGAGAAAAGCAAGAATGCGTGGTGAGCATGGGGAGGTCAGGAAACATGCAGTGACAATTTAGGATAGGTTTCTGAAAAACATCGCGGGGTGGTGCGCATTGTAAGGGTTTCTAACAGGACATTCACAAGTAGGAGTGAGAAAAACATCACAGGGTTTTTGCATAGGAGGGCCTGAGTTAGAAAAGCCAATGAGGGGCATTGTAGGATGGAGAAAAGCACCAAGGGGTGGTCAGCATTGGGAGGTCTGGAAACATGCGGTGGCAATGTAGGATAGGTTTCTGAAAAACATCGTGGGGTGGTGCGCATTGTAAGGGTTTCTAACCGGCCATTCACTAGTAGGAGTGAGAAAAACAACATGGGGTGCTGTGAATCGGAGGCCCTGAATTAGATTAGGCAGTGAGTTGCAATGTAGGATCTAGCAAAGAAAGTCGGGGCGGTGAGCATGTTGAGGTCAGGAAACATGAAGTGGCAATGTAGGATAGACTTCTGAAAAACATCGCGGGGTGGTGCGCATTGTACGGTTTTCAAACAGGCCATTCACTAGTAGCAGTGAGACAAACATCACGGAGTGATGTGAATTCGAAGGCCTGAATTAGAAGAGGCAGTGAGTGGCAATGTAGGATGGGGAAGCACAACGGGTTGGTCAGCATGGGGAGGTCAGGAAACATGTGGTGGCAATGTAGCATACGTTTGTTAAAAATATAGCGTGGTGGTCACATTGTAAGGGTTTCTAACAGGCCATTCACTAGTAGGAGTGAGAAAAACTTCACGGAGTGATGTGAATCCGAAGGCCTGAATTAGGATAGGCAGTGAGTGGCAATGTAGGATCTAGCAAAGCAAGAAGGGGCGGTGAGCATGTGGATGTCAGGAAACATGAAGTGGCAATGTTGGATAGGTTTCTGAAAATCATCGCTGGGTGGTGCGCATTGTAAGGTTTTCTAACAAGCCATTCACTAGTAGGAGTGAGAAAATCATCACGGGGTGTTGTGAATCGGAGGGCCTGAATTAGATTAGGCATTGAGTGGCAATGTAGGATCTAGCAAAGCAAGAAGGGGCGGTGAGCATGTGGAGGTCAAGAAACATGAAGTGGCAATGTAGGATCGGTTTTTGAAAAACATCGCGGGGTGGTGTGCATTGTAAGGGTTTCTAACAAGCCATTCACATGTAGGAGTGAGAAAAACATCACAGTGGGTGTGAGTCGGAGGGCCTAAGTTAGAATAGTCAGTGAGTGGCAATGTAGGATGGAGAAAAGCACCAAGGGTGGTCAGCATTGTGAGGTCAGGAAATATGCGGTGGCAAAGTAGGATAGGTTTTAGAAAAACATCGTGGTGTGGTGCACATTGTATGGTTTTCCAACAGGCCATTCACTAGTAGGAGTGAGAAAAAAATCATGGGGTGGTGTGAATCAGATGGCCTGAATTAGCATAGGCAGTGAGTGGCAATGTAGGATGGAGAAAAGCATCACCCCGTAGTTAGCAAGGCGAGATCAGGAAACATGCGGGGCAAATGTAGGATAGGTTTCTGAAAAACATAGCGGGGTGGTGCGCATTGTAAGGGTTTCTAACAGGCCATTCACTAGTAGGAGTGAGAAAATCATCACGGGGTGGTGTGAATCGGAGGGCCTGAATTAGATTAGGCATTGAGTGGCAATGTAGGATCTAGCAAAGCAAGAAGGGGCAGTGAGCATGTGGAGGTCAAGAAACATGAAGTGGCAATGTAGGATCGGTTCCTGAAAAACATCTCTGGGTGGTGCGCATTGTAAGGGTTTCTAACAGGCCATTAACTACTAGCAGTGAGACAAACATCACGGAGTGATGTGAATCAGAAGGCCTGAATTAGGATAGGCAGTGAGTGGCAATGTAGGATGGAGAAGCACAACTGGGTAGTCAGCATGGGGAGGTCAGGAAACATGCGGGGGCAATGTAGCATACGTTTGTGAAAATCATCGCGGTGTGGTGCGCATTGTAAGGGTTTTTAACAGGCCATTCACTAGTAGGAGTGAGAAAAACATCATGGGGTGGTGTGAATGGGAATGCCTCAATTAGGATAGGCAGTGAGTGGCAATGTAGGATGGAGAAGCACAATTGGGTGGTCAGCATGGGGATATCAGGAAACATGTGGTGGCAATGTAGTATACGTATGTGAAAAACATAGCGGGGTGGTCACATCGTAAGGGTTTCTAAAAGGCCATTGACTAGTGGAGTCAGAAAAACATCACGGAGAGGTGTGAAGCGGAGAGCCTGAATTAGGATAGGCAGTGAGTGGCAATGTAGATTGGAGAAAAGCACCATGTGGTGGTCAGCATGCGGAGGTCAGGAAACATGCGGTGGCAATGTAGGATAGGATTCTGAAAAACATCGCGGGGTGGTGCGCATTGTAAGGATTTCTAACAGGCCATTCACTAGTAGGCGTGAGAAAAACATCATGCTGTGGTGTGAATAGGAGGGCCTGAATTAGATAAGGCAGTGTGTGGAAATGTAGGATGGAGAAAAGCAAGAATGCGTGGTGAGCATGGGGAGGTCAGGAAACATGCAGTGACAATTTAGGATAGGTTTCTGAAAAACATCGCGGGGTGGTGCGCATTGTAAGGGTTTCTAACAGGCCATTCACAAGTAGGAGTGAGAAAAACATCATGGGGTGGTGTGAATCGGAGGGCCTGAATTTGATTAGGCAGTGAATGGCAGTGTAGGATCCAGCAAAGCAAGACGGGGCTGTGAGCATGGGGAGGTCAGGAAACATGAAGTGGCAATGTAGGATAGGTTTCTTCAAAACATCGCGTCGTTTTGCACACTGTAAGAGTTTCTAGCAGGCCATTCACTAGTAGGAGTGTAAAAAACATCACGGGGTGGTGTGAATCAGAGGACCTGAATTAGGATAGGCAGTGTGTGGCAATGTAGGATGGAGAAAATCACGACGGGGCAGTCAGCATGGGGTGGTCAGGAAACATGTGGTGGCAATGTAGCATACGTTTGTTAAAAATATAGTGTGGTGGTCACATTGTAAGGGTTTCTAACAGGCCATTCACTAGTAGGAGTGAGAAAAACTTCACGGAGTGATGTGAATCCGAAGGCCTGAATTAGGATAGGCAGTGAGTGGCAATGTAGGATGGGGAAGCACAACGGGTTGGTCAGCATGGGGAGGTCAGGAAACATGTGGTGGCAATGTAGCATACGTTTGTTAAAAATATAGAGTGGTGGTCACATTGTAAGGGTTTCTAACAGGCCATTCACTAGTAGGAGTGAGAAAAACTTCACGGAGTGATGTGAATCCGAAGGCCTGAATTAGGATAGGCAGTGAGTGGCAATGTAGGATCTAGCAAAGCAAGAAGGGGCGGTGAGCATAGGCAGGTCAAGAAACATGAAGTGGCAATGTAGGATAGGTTTCTGAAAAACATCTCGGGGTGGTGCGCATTGTAAGGGTTTCTAACAGGCCATTCTCTAGTAGGAGTGAGAAAAACAGAACGGGGTGGTGTGAAAAGGAGGACCTGAATTAGGATAGGCAGTGTGTGGCAATGTAGGATGGAGAAAATCACGATGGGTAGTCAGCATGGGGAGGTCAGGACACATGCGGTGGCGATGTAGGATACGTTTCTGAAATACATCGCGGGGTGGCGCGCACTGTAAAGGTTTGTTACAGGCCATTCACTAGTAGGAGTGAGAAAAACATCACAGGGGGGTGTGAGTCAGAGGGCCTAAGTTAGAATAGCCAGTGAGTGGCAATGTAGGATGGAGAAAAGCACCAAGGGTGGTCAGCAGTGGGAGGTCAGGAAATATGCGGTGGCAAAGTAGGATAGGTTTTAGAAAAACATCGCGGTGTGGTGCACATTGTATGGTTTTCCAACAGGCCATTCACTAGTAGGAGTGAGAAAAAAATCACGGGGTGGTGTGAATCAGAGGGCCTGAATTAGCATAGGCAGTGAGTTGCAATGTAGGATGGAGAAAGGCATCACCCTGTAGTTAGCAAGGCGAGGTAAGGAAACATGCAGTGCCAATGTAGGATAGGTTTCTGAAAAACATCGCGGGGTGGTACACATTGTAAGGGGTTCTAACAGGCCATTCACTAGTAGGAGTGAGAAAAACATCACGGGGTAGTGTGAATCGGAGGGCCTGAATTAGATTAGGCAGTGAGTGGCAATGTAGGATATAGCAAAGCAAGAAGGGGCGGTGAGCATGGGCAGGTCAAGAAACATGAAGTGGCAATGTAGGATAGGTTTCTGAAAAACATCTCTGGGTGGAGCGCATTTTAAGGTTTCTAACAGGCCATTCACTACTAGCAGTGAAACAAACATCACAGAGTGACGTGAATCGGGAGGCCTGAATTAGGATAGGCAGTGAGTGGCAATGTAGGATACAGAAGCACAACTGGGTGGTCAGCATGGGGAGGTCAGGAAACATGTGGAGGCAATGTAGAATACGTTTGTGAAAAACATAACGGGGTGGTCATATTGTAAGGGTTTATAACAGGCCATTCACTAGTAGGAGTGAGAAAAACATCATGGGGTGGTGTGAATAGGAGGGCCTGCATTAGATTAGGCAGTGTGTGGTAATGTAGGATGGAGAAAACAAGGAGCCGTGGTGAGCATGGGGAGGTCAGGAAACATGCAGTGGCAGTGTAGGATATGTTTCTTAAAAACTTCGCGGGGTGTGCGCATTGTAAGGGTTTCTAAGAGGACATTCACTAGTAGGAGTGAGAAAAACATCACAGGGGTTGTGAATCGGAGGGAATGAGTTAGAATAGCCAGTGAGTGGCAATATAGGATGGAGAAAATCACCAAGGGGTAGTCAGAATCGGGAGGTCAGGAAACATGCCGTGGCAATGTGGGATAGGATTCTGAAAAACTTCTCTGGGTGGTGAGGATTGTAAGGGTTTCTAACAGGCCATTCACTAGTAGAAGTGAGAAAAACATCACGGGGTGGTGTGAATCGGAGGGCCTGAATTACAATAGGCAGTGAGTGACAATGCAGGATACAGAAAATCACCACGGGTTGGTCAGCATGGGGAAGTTAGGAAACATGCGGTGGCAATGTTCCATAGGTTTCTGAAAAACATAGCGGGCTGGTGCGCATTGTAAAGGTTTCTAACAGGCCATTCACTAGTACGAGTGAGAAAAAAATCACGGGGTGGTGTGAGTCGGGGGGCCTGTATTAGGATAGGCAGTGAGTGCCAATGTAGGATGGAGAAAAGTACCACGGGGTGGTCAGCATGGGGAGGTCAGGAAACATGCAGTGGCATTGTAGGATAGGTTTCTGAAAAACATCGTGGTGTTGTGCGCATTGTATGGTTTTCTAACAGGCCATTCACTAGTAGGAGTGAGAGAAACATCACCGGGTGGTGTGAATCAGAGGGCCTGAATTAGCATAGCCAGTGAGTGGCAATGTAGGATGGAGAAAAGCACCAAGCGTGGTCATCATTGGGAGGTCAGGAAACATTCGGTGTCAATGTAGGACAGGTTTCTGAAAAACATCGCGGGGTGGTGTGCATTGTAAGGGTTTCTAACAGGCCATTCACTACTAGGAGTGAGAAAAACATCACGGGGTGGTGTGAATCGGAGGGCCTGAATTAGATTAGGCAGTGCGTGACAAAATAGGATCTAAAAAAGCAAGATGGGGCGGTGAAAATAGGGAGTTCAGGAAACATGAAATGGAAATGTAGGATAGGTTTCTGAAAAACATCTCTGGGTGGTGCGCATTGTAAGGGTTTCTAACAGGCCATTCACTAGTAGCAGTGAGACAAACATCACGTAGTGATGTGAATCAGAAGGCCTGAATTAGGATAGGCATTGAGTGGCAATGTAGGATGGAGAAGCACAACTGGGTGGTCAGCATGGGGAGGTCAGGAAACATGCAGAGGCAATGTAGCATACGTTTGTGAAAAACATAACTGGGTGGTCACAATGTAAGGGTTTATAACAGGCCATTCACTAGTAGGAGTGAGAAAAACATCATGGGGTGGTGTGAATAGGAGGGCCTGAATTAGATTACGCAGTGTGTGGTAATGTAGGATGGAGAAAAGCAAGAAGCCGTGGTGAGCATGGGGATGTCAGGAAACACGCAGTGATAATGTAGGATAGGTTTGTCAAAAAATTCGAGGGGTGTGCGCATTGAAAGGGTTTCTAAGAGGACATTCACTAGTAGGAGTGAGAAAAACATCACAGGGGTTGTGAATCGGAGGGCCTGAGTTAGAATAGCCAGTGAGTGGCAATATAGGATGGAGAAAACACCAAGGGGTGGTCAGCATTGGGAGGTCAGGAAACATGCGGTGGCAATGTAGGAGAGGTTTCTGAAAAACATCGAGGAGAGGTGCGCATTGTATGGTTTTCTAACAGGCCATTCATTAGTAGGAGTGAGAAAAACATCACGGGGTGGTGTGAATCAGAGGGCCTGAATTAGCATATTCTGTGAGTGGCAATGTAGGATGGAGAAAAGCATCACCCCATAGTTAGCAAGGTGAGGTCAGGAAACATGCTGTGGCAATGTAGGATAGGTTTCTGTAAAACATCGTGGGGTGGTGTGCATTGTAAGGGTTTCTAACAGGCCATTCACTAGTAGGAGTGAGAAAAACAACATGGGGTGGTGTGAATTCGAGCGCCTGAATTAGATTAGACAGTGAGTGGCAATGTAGAATCTAGCAAAGCAAGATGGGGCGGTGAGCATGGGGAGGTCAGGAAACAAGAAGTGGCAATGTAGGATAGACTTATGAAAAACGTCGCGGGGTGGTACTCTTTGTAAGGTTTTCTAACAGGCCATTCACTAGTAGCAGTGAGACAAACATCACGGAGTGATGTGAATCAGAAGGCCTGAATTAGGATAGGCAGTGAGTGGCAATGTAGAATGGGGAAAACCACCACGGGGTGGTCAGCATGCGGAGGTCAGGAAACATTCGGTGGCAATGTAAGATAGATTTCTGAAAACCATCGCGGTGTGGTGCGCATTGTAACGGATTCTAAGAGGCCATTCACTAGTAGGAGTGAGAAAAACATCATGGGGTGGTGTGAATCAGAGTGCCTGAATTAGGATAGGCCGTGAGTGGCAATGAAGAATGGAGAAAAGCACCACGGGGTGGTCTGCATGGGGAGGTCAGGAAACATCCGTTGGCCATGCAGGATAGGTTTTTGAAAAACATCTCTGGTTGGTGCGCATTGTAAGGGTTTCTAACAGGCCAGTCATTAGTACGAGTGAGAAAAACATCACGGGGTGGTGTGAATTGGGCGGTCTATATTAGGATAGGCAGTGAGTGGCAATGTAGGATCTAGCAAAGCAAGACGGGTGATGAGAATGGGGTTGTCAGGAAACATGAAGTGGCAATGTAGGATAGGTTTCTGAAAAACATCTCGGGTTGGTGTGCTTGTAAAGGTTTCTAACAGGCAATTCACTAGTAGGAGTGAGAAAATCAGAATGGGGTGGTGTGAATCGGAGGACCTGAATTAGGATAGGCAGTGAGTAGCAATGTAGGATGGAGAAAAGCACCACAGGGTGGTCTGCATGGGGAGGTCAGGAACATCCATTGGCCATGTAGGATAGGTTTCTGAAAAACATCTCAGGGTAGTGCGCATTGTAAGGTTTTCTAACAGGCGATTCACTAGTAGGAGTGAGAAAAACATCACGGGGTGGTTTCAATCGGAGGGCCGGATATAGGATAGGAGTGAGTGGCAATGTAGGATGGAGAAAACCACCACGGGGTGATCAGCATGGTGAGCTCTGGAAACATGCGGTGGTAAAGTAGGATACGTTTCTGAAAAACATCGCGGGGTGGTGCGCATTTTAAGGGTTTCTAAAAGGCCATTCACTACTAGCAGTGAGACAATCATCATGGAGAGATGTGAATATGAAGGCCTGAATTAGGATAGGCAGTCAGTGGCAATGTAGGATGGAGAAAAGCACCACGGGATGGTCAGCATGGGGAGGTCAAGAAACATGCGGTGGCAATGTAGGAGAGGTTTCTGAAAAACATCAAGAGGTGGTGCACATTGTAAGGGTTTCTAATAGGCCATTCACTAGTAGGAGTGAGAAAAACATCACGGGGTGGTGTGAATCAGAGGGCCTGAATTAGAATAGGCATTGAGTGGCAATGTAGGATGTAGAAAAGCACCACGGGATGGTCAGCATGGGCAGGTCATGAAACATGCGGTGGCAATGTAGGAGAGGTTTCTGCAAAACATAAAGTGGTGGTGCGCTTTGTAAAGGTTTCTAACAGGCCATTCACTAGTAGCATTGAGACAGTCATCACGGATTGAGGTGAATATGAAGGCCTGAATTAGGTTTGGCAGTGAATGGCTATGTAGTATGGAGAAAAGCACCACGGGATGGTCAGCAAGGGCAGGTCAGGAAACATGCGGTGGCAATGTAGGATAGGTTTCTGAAAAACATCAAGAGGAGGTGCACATTGTAAGGGTTTCTAATAGGCCATTCACTAGTAGGAGTGATAAAAACATCACGGGGTGTTGTGAATCAGAGGGTCTGAATTACGATAGGCAGTGAGTGGCAATGTTGGATGGAGAAAGGCCACGGGACGGTCAGCATGGGGAGGTCAGGAAACATGCGGTAGCAATGTAGGATAGGTTTCTGAAAATCATCGCGGTGTGGTGCGCATTGTAAGGGTTTCTAACAGGCCATTCACTAGTAGGAGTGAGAAAAAGATCATGGGGTGGTGTGAATCGGAGGGCCTGAATTTGATTAGGCAGGGTGTGGCAATGTAGGATGGAGAAAATCACCACGGGGTAGTCAGCATGGGGATGTTAGGAAACATGCGGTAGCAATGTTCCATAGGTTTCTGAAAATCATAGCGGGTTGGTGCGCCTTGTAAAGTTTTCTAACGGCCATTCACTAGTAGGAGTGAGAAAAACATCATGGGGAGGTGTGAGTCGGGGGGGCCTGTATTAAGATAGAAAGTGAGTGGCAAGGTAGGATGGAGAAAACTACCAAGGGGTGGTCAGCATAGGAAGGTCAGGAAACATGCAGTGGCATTGTAGGATAGGTTTCTGAAAAACATCGAGGGGTTGTGCGCATTGTAAGGGTTTATAACAGGCCATTCACTATTAGGAGTGAGAAAAACATCATGGGGTCGTGTTAATTGGAGGGCCTGAATTAGATATGGCAGTGAGTGGCAATGTAGGATCTAGCAAAGCAAGACGGGGCGGTGAGCATGCGGAGGTCAGGAAACATGAAGTGGCAATGTTGGAAAGGTTTCTGAAAAACATTGTGGGGTGGTGCACATTGTAAGGGATTCTAACAGGCCATTCACTAGTAGGAGTGAGAAAAACAGAATGGGGTGGTGGGAATCGGAGGACCTGAATTACGATAGGCAGTGAGTGGTAATGTACGATGGAGAAAAGTACCACAGAGTGGTCAGCATGGGGAGGTCAGGAAACATCCGTTGGCCATGTAGGATATATTTCTGAAAAACATCTCAGGGTGGTGAGCATTGTTAGGGTTTCTAAGAGGCCATTCACTAGTAGGAGTGAGAAAAACATCACAGGGTGGTGTGAAACGGAGTGTGTGAATTAGATTAGGCAGTGAGTGGTAATGTAGAATGGAGAAAAGCAAGATGGCGTGGTGAGCATGGGGAGTTCAGAAACATGCAATGGCAAAGTAGGATAGGTTACTGAAAAACATCGCGGGGTGGTGCGCATTGTAAGGTTTTCTAACAGGCCATTCACTAGTAGGAGTGAGAAAAATATCATGAGGTGGTGTGAAATGGAGGGCCTGAATTAGATTAGGCAGTGAGTGGTAATGTATAATGGAGTAATGCAAGATGGCGTGGTGAGCATGGGGAGTTCAGGAAACATGCAGTGGCAATGTAGGATAGGTTTCTGAAAAACATCGCGTGGTCCTGTGCATTGTAAGGGTTTCTATCAGGCCTTTCACTAGTAGGAGTGATAAAAACGTCACGGAGTGGTTTGCTTCGGAGGGCCTGAAATAGGATAGGCAGTGTGTGGCAATGTAGGATGGAGAAAAGCACCCCGGGTTGGTCAGCATGGGGAGGTCAGGAAACATGCGGTGGCAATGTAGGATAGGTTTCTGAAAAACATCGCGGGATGGTGCGCATTGTAAGTGTTTCTAACAGGCCATTCACTAGTAGGAGTGAGAAAAACAAACGGAGTGGTGTGAACCAGAGGGCCTCAATTAGCATAGGCAGTGAGTTTCAATGGAGGGTGGAGAAGAGCACCACGGGGTGGTCAGCATGGGAAGGTCAGGAAACATGTGGTGGCAATGTAGGATAGGTTTCTGAAACACATCGTGGAGTGGTGCGCATTGTAAGGGTTGCTAAAAGGCTATTCACTGGTAGGATAGAGAAAAAGTTCCCGGGGTGGTGTCAATCGGAGGGCCTGTATTAGGATAGGCAGTGAGTAGCAATGTAGTTTGGAATAAAGCACCACGGGGTGGTCCGCATGGGGAGGTCAGGAAATATGCGGTAGCAATGTAGCATGGGTTTCTGAAAAACATTGCGTGGTGGTGCGCATTGTAAGGGTTTCAAACAGGCCATTCACTATTAGGAGTGAGAAAATCATCGCGGAGTGGTGTGTAACCTTGGGCCTAAATTAGGATAGGCAGTGAGTGACAATGTAGGATACAGAAAAGCACCACGGGGTGGTCAGCATGGGTAGGTCAGGAAATATGCGGTGGCAATATAGGATATGTTCCTGTAAAAAATCGCGCAGTGTTGCGCATTGTGAGGTTTTCTTATAGGTCATTCACTAGTAGGAGTGAGAAAAACATGACTGGGTGGTGTGAATCAGAGGGCCTGAGTTAGATTAGGCAGTGAGTGGCAATGTAAGATCTAGCAAAGCAAGAGGGGGCGGTGAGCATTGGGAAGTCAGGAAACATGCAGTGAAAATGTAGGATAGCTTTCTGAAAAACATCGCGGGGTGGTGCGAATTGTGAGGGTTTGGAACAGACAATTCACTAGTAGGAGTGAGAAAAACATCACGGGGTGGTATGAATCGGAGGGCCTGAATTAGGATAGGCAGTGTGTGGCAATGTAGGATGGAGAAAAGCACCACGGGTGGTCAGCATGTGGAGATCGGGAAACATGAGGTCGCAATGTAGGACAGGTTTCTGAAAAATATCTCGGGGTGGTGCGCAATGCAAGGGTTTCTAACAGACCCTTCACTAGTAGGAGTGTGAAAAGCATCACAGGAGGGTGTGAACTGGAGGGCCTGAATTCGGATAGGCAGTGAGTGGCAATGTAGGATGGAGAAAACAACAAGTGATGGTCAGCACTGGGAGGTCAGGAAACATGCGGTGGCAATGTAGGATAGGTTTCTGTACAACATAGGGGGTGGTGCGCATTGTAAGGTTTGCTAACAGGCCATTCACTAGTAAGAGTAAGGAAAACATCACGGGGTGGTGTGAATCAGAGGTCCTGAAAAAGCATAGGCAGTGATTGGCAATGTAGGATGGGGAAAAGCACCACGGGGTGGTCAGAATGGGGAGGTCATTAAACATGTGGTGGCAATGTAGGATAGGTTTCTGAAAAACATCGCGGGGTGAGGCACATTGTAAGAGTTTCTAACAGGCCATTCACTAGTAGGAGTGAGAAAAACATCATGGGGTGGTGTGAATCGGAGTGTCTGAATTAGGATAGGCAGTGAGTGGCAATGTAGGATGGAGAAAAGCACCACAGGCTATTCAGTATGGGGAGCTCAGCAAACATGCAGTGGCAATGTAGGATAGGTTTCTGAAAAACATCGCGGGGTGGTGCGCATTGTAAGGGTTTCTAACAGGCCTTTCACTAGTAGGAGTGTTAAAAACGTCACGGGGTGGTTTGCTTCGGAGGGCCTGAAATAGGATAGGCAGTGAGTGGCAATGAAGGATGGAGAAAAGCACCTCGGGTTGGTCAGCATGGGAAGGTCAGAAAACATGCGGTGGCGATGAAGGATAGGTTTCTGAAAAACATCTCGGGGTGGTGCGCATTGTAAGGGTTTCTAACAGGCCATTCACTAGTAGGAGTGAGAAAAACATCACGGGGTGGTGTGAATAGGTGGGCCTGAATTAGCATAGGCATTGATTGGCAATGCAGGATGGGGAAAAGCACCACGGCGTGGTCAGCCTGGGGAGGTCAGGAAACATGCGGTGGCAATGTAGGATAGGTTTCTGAAAAGCATGGAGGAGTGGTGCGCATTGTAAGGGTTTCTAATAGGCCATTCACTAGTAGGAGTGAGAAAAGCATCACCGGGTGGTGTGAATCGCAGGGTCTGAATTAGGATAGGCAGTGAGTGGCAATGTAGGATTTAGAAAAGCATCACAGGGTATTCAGCAAGGGGTGGTCATGAAACATGCGTTGGAATGTAGAATAGGTTTCTATAAAACATCGCGTGGTGGTGCGCATTGTAACGGTTTCTAACAGGCCATTCACTAGTAGGAGTGAGAAAAACATCATGAGGTGGTGTGAAATGGAGGGCCTGAATTAGATAAGGCAGTGAGTGGTAATGTATAATGGAGTAATGCAAGACGGCGTGGTTAGCATGGGGAGTTCAGGAAACATGCAGTGGCAATGTAGGATAGGTTTCTGAAAACATCGAGGGCTGGTGTGCATCGTAAGGGTTTCTAACAGGCCATTCACAAGTAGGAGTGAGAAAAACATCACAGGGGGGGGTGTGAGTCAGAGGGCCTAAGTTAGAATAGCCACTGAGTGGCAACGTAGGATGGAGTAAAGCACCAAGGGTGGTCAGCACTGGGAGGTCAGGAAATATGCCATGGCAATGTAGGATAGGTTTCTGAAAAACATCGCGGGGTGGTGCGCATTGTATTGTTTTCTAACAGTCCATTCACAAGTAGGAGTGAGAAAAACATCACAGGGGGGTTTGAATCAAAGGGCCTGAATTAGCATAGGCAGTGAGTGGCAATGTAGGACGGAGAACGGCATTACCCCGTAGTTAGCAAGTCGAGGTAAGGAAACATGTGGTGCCAATGTAGGATAGGTTTCTGAAAAACATTGCGGGGTGGTGCACATTGTAAGGGGATCTAACAGGCCATTCACTAGTAGGAGTGAGAAAAACATCATGGGGTGGTGTGAATCGGAGGGCCTAAATTTGATTAGGCAGTGAGTGGCAGTGTAGGATCTAGCAAAGCAAGACGGGGCGGTGAGCATGTGGAGGTCAGGAAACATGCAGTGGCAATGTTGGATAGGTTTCTGAAAAACATCTCTGGTTGGTGCACATTGTAAAGGTTTCTAACAGGCCATTCACTAGTAGGAGTGAGAAAAACATCACGGGGTGGTGTGAATCGGAGGACATGAATTAGCATAGGTAGTGTGTGGCCATGGAGGATGGAGAAAAGCACCACGGGATGGTCAGCATGGGGAGGTCAGGAAACATGCGGTGGCAATGTAGAATATGTTTCAGAAAAACATTGCGGGGTGGTGCGCATTGTAAGGGTTTCTAACAGGCTATTCACTAGTAGGAGTGAGAAAAACATATCGGGTTGGTGTGAATTGGGTGCCTGTATTAGGATAGGCAGTGAGTGGCAATGTAGGATGGAGAAAACTACTACGGGGTGGTCAGCATGGGGTGGACAGGAAACAGGCAGTGGCATTGTATGATAGGTTTCTGAAAAACATCGAGGGGTGGTGCCCATTTTAAGGGTTTCTAACAGGCCATTCACTATTAGGAGTGAGAAAAACATCATGGGGTGGTGTGAATTGGAGAGCCTGATTTAGATATGGCAGTGAGTGGCAATGTAAGATCTAGCAAAGCAAGACGGCGCGGTGAGCATGCGGATGTCAGGAAATAGGAAGTGGCAATGTTGAATAGGTTTCTGAAAAACATGATGGGGTGGTGCACAATGTAAGGGTTTCAAACAGGCCATTCACTAGTAGGAGTGAGAAAAACAGAATGGGGTGGTGTGAATCGGAGGACCTGAATTACGATAGGAGGTGAGTGGCAATGTACGATGGAGAAAAGCACCACAGTGTGGTCAGCATGGGGAGGTCAGGAAACATCCGTTGGCCATGTAGGATATATTTCTGAAAAACATCTCAGGGTGGTGAGCATTGTTAGGGTTTCTAAGAGGCCATTCACTAGTAGGAGTGAGAAAAACATCACGAGGTGGTGTGAATCCGAGGGCCTGATATAGAATAGGAGTGAGTGGCAATGTAGGATGGAGAAAAGCACCACGGGGTGATCAGCATGTTGAGTTCAGGAAACATGCGGTGGTAAAGTAGGATACGTTTCTGAAAAACATCGCGGGATGGTGCGCATTGTAAGAGTTTTTAACAGGCGATTCACTAGTAAGAGTGAGAAAAACATCACGGGGTGGTGTGAATCAGAGGGCCTGAATTATAATAGGCATTGAGTGGCATTGTAGGATGGAGAAAAGCAAGACGGGGCGGTTAGCATGTGGAGGTCAGGCAACATGCAGTGGCAATGTAGCATAGGTTTGTGAAAAACATAGCGGGGTGGTGCACATTGTAAGGGTTTCTAACAGGCCATTCTGTAGTAGGAGTGAGAAAAACATCACGGGGTGGGGTGAATCGGAAGGCTGAATTAAAACAGGCATTGAGTGGCAATGTAGGATGGAGAAAACCACCACGGGATGGTCAGCATGGGCAGGTCAGGAAACATGCGGTGGCAATGTAGGATAGGTTTCTGAAAAACATCAAGAGGTGGTGCGCGTTGTAAGGGTTTCTAACAGGCCATTCACTAGTAGCAGTGAGACAGTCATCACGGAGTGAGGTGAATATGAAGGCCTGAATTAGGTTAGGCAGTGAATGGCTATGTAGAATGGAGAAAAGCACCACGGGATGGTCAGCATGGGGAGGTCAGGAAACATGCGGTGGCAATGTAGGATAGCTTTCAGGAAAACATCGCGGGTTGGTGCTCATTGTAATGGTTTATAACAGGCCATTCTCTTGTAGCAGTGATAAAAACATCACGGGGCGGTGTGAATCAGAGGGCCTGAATTCGGATAGGCAGTGAGTGACAATGTAGGATGGAGAAAAGCACCACGGGATGGTCAGCATGGGGAGGTCAGGAAACATACAGTGGCAATGTAGGATAGGTTTCTGAAAACCATCCCGGTGTGGTGCGCATTGTAAGGTTTTCTAACAGGCCATTCACTAGTAGGTCTGAGAAATACATCATGGGGTGGTGTGAATCAGAGGGCCTGAATTTGATTAATCATTGAATGGCAGTGTAGGATCTAGCAAAGCAAGACGGGGCGGTGAGCATGTTGAGGTCCGGAAACACGAAGTGGCAAGGTAGGATAGGTTTCTGAAAAACATCGCGTGGTGCTGCGCATTGTAATGGCTTCTAACAGGCCATTCACTAGTAGGAGTGAGAAAAACATCATGGGGTGGCGTGAATCGGAGGGCATGAATTACGATAGGCAGTGAGTCACAATGTAGGATACAGAAAATCACCACCAGTTGGTCAGCGTGTGGAGGTTAGGAAACATGCGGTGGCAATGTAGCATAGGTTTCTGAAAAACATAGCGGGCTGGTGCGCATTGTAAAGGTTTCAAAGAGGCCATTCACTAATAGGAGTGAGAAAAATATCACGGGGTGATGTGCATCTAGGGGCCTGTATTTGGATAGGCAGTGAGTGGCAATGTAGGATGGGGAAAAGCACCACGGGGTGCTCAGCATGGGGAGGTCAGGAAACATCGGTTGGACATGTAGGATAGATTTCTGAAAAACATTTCAGGGTGGTGAGCATTGTAAGGGTTTTTAACAGGCGATTCACTAGTAGGAGTGAGAAAAACATCACGGGGTGGTGTGATTCGGAGGGCCTGAATTAGAATAGGCATTGAGTGGCAATGTAGGATGGAGAAAAGCAAGACGGGGTGGTTAGCATGGGGAGGTCAGGCAACATGCAGTGGCAATGTAGCATTGGTTTGTGAAAAACATTGCGGGGTGGTGCACATTGTAAGGTTTTCCTACAGGCCATTCATTAGTAGGAGGGAGAAAAACATCACGGGGTGGTGTGAATCGGAGGGCCTTAATTAGAATAGGCATTGAGTGGCAATGTAGGATGGAGAAAAGCACCATGGGATGGTCAGCATGGGGAGGTCAGGAAACATGAAGTGGCAATGTAGGATAGGATTCTGAAAAACATCTCTGGGTGGTGCGCATTGTAAGGGTTTCTAACCGGCCATTCACTAGTAGGAGTGAGAAAAACATCACAGGGTGGTGTGAATCGGATGGCCTGAATTACAATAGGCAGTGCGTGACAATGTACGATACAGAAAATCACCACGGGTTGGTCAGAATGGGGAGGTTAGGAAATATGCGGTCGCAATGTTTCATAGGTTTCTGAAAAACATATCGGGCTGGTGCGCATTGTAAGTGTTTCTAACGGGCGATTCACTAGTAGGAGTGAGAAAAACATCACATGGTGGTGTGAATCGGAGTGCCTGAATTAGAATAGGCATTGAGTGGCAATGTATGATCGAGAAAAGCGAGACGCGGTGGTTAGCATGGGGAGGTCAGGAAACATGCAGTTTCAATGTAGGATAGGTTTCTGAAAAACATTTCAGTGTGGTGTGCATTGTAAGTGTTTGTAACAGGCCATTCACTAGTAGGAGTGAGAAAAACATCACGGGTTGTGTGAATCAGAGGGCCTGAATTAGAATAGGCATTGAGTGCCAATGTAGGATGGAGAAAAGCACCACGGGTTATTCAGAAGGAAGAGGTAAGGAAACATGCGGTGGCAATGTAGGATAGGTTTCTGATAAACATCAAGAGGTGTTGCGCATTGTAAGGGTTTCTAACAGGCCATTCACTCATAGGAGTGAGAAAAACATCATGGGGTTGTGTGAATCGCAGTGCCTCAATTAGATTAGGCAGTAAGTGGCAATGTAAGATCGAGCAAATCAAGACGTGGCAGTGAGCATGGGGAGGTCAGGATACATGAAGTGGCAATGTAGGATAGGTTTCTGGAAAACATCGCGGGGTGGTGCGCATTGTAAGGGTTTCTAACAGGCCATTCACTAGTGGGAGTGAGAAAAACAGAATGGGGTGGTGTGAAAAGGAGGACCTGAATTAGGATAGGCAGTGTGTGGTAATATAGGATGGAGAAAATCACGACGGGTTAGTCAGCATGGGGAGGTCAGGAAACATGCGGTGGCAATGTAGGATACGTTTCTGAAATACATCGCGGGGTGGCTAGCACTGTAAAGGTTTGTTACAGGCCATTCACTAGTAGGAGTTAGAAAAACATCATGGGGTGGTGTGAATAGGAGGGCCTCAATTAGATTAGGCAGTGTGTGGTAATGTAGGATGGAGAAAAGCAAGAAGCCATGGTGAGCATGGGGAGGTCCGGAAACATGCAGTGACAATGTAGGATAGGGTTCTGAAAAACATCGAGGGGTGGTGCGCATTGTAAGGGTTTCTAACAGGCCATTCACTAGTAGGAGTGAGAAAAACAGAATGGGGTGGTGTGAATTGGAGGACCTGAATAACGATAGGCAGTGAGTGGCAATGTACGATGGAGAAAAGCACCACGGGGTGGTCAGCATGGGGAGGTCAGGAAACATCCGTTGGCCATGTAGGATATATTTCTGAAAAACATCTCAGGGTGGTGAGCATTGTTAGGGTTTCTAAGAGGCCATTCACTAGTAGGAGTGAGAAAAACATCACGAGGTGGTGTGAATCCGAGGGCCTGATATAGGATAGGAGTGAGTGGCAATGTAGGATGGAGAAAAGCACCACGGGGTGGTCAGCATGGTGAGTTCAGGAAACATGCGGTGGTAAAGTAGGAAACGTTTCTGAAAAACATCGCGGGATGGTGCGCATTGTAAGTGTTTTTAACAGGCGATTCACTACTAAGAGTGAGAAAAACATCACGGGGTGGTGTGAATCAGAGGGCCTGAATTAGAATAGGCATTGAGTGGCATTGTAGGATGGAGAAAAGCAAGACGGGGTGGTTAGCATGGGGAGGTCAGGCAATTTGCAGTGGCAATGTAGCATAGGTTTGTGAAAAACATAGCGGGGTGGTGCACATTGTAAGGGTTTCTAACAGGCCATTCAGTAGTAGGAGTGAGAAAAACATCACAGGGTGGTGTGAATCTGAAGGCCTGAATTAAAATAGGCATTGAGTGGCAATGTAGGATGGAGAAAAGCATCACGGGATGGTCAGTATGGGCAGGTCAGGAAACATACGGTGGCAATGTAGGATAGGTTTCTGAAAAACATCTCAGGGTGGTGAGCATGGTTAGGGTTTCTAAGAGGCCATTCACTAGTAGGAGTGAGAAAAACATCACGGGGTGGTGTGAAACGGAGTGTCTGAATTAGATTACGCAGTGAGTGGTAATGTAGAATGGAGAAAAGCAAGATTTCGTGGTGAGCATGGGGAGTTCAGAAACATGCAGTGGCAATGTAGGATAGGTTACTGAAAAACATCGCGGGGTGGTGCGCATTGTAAGGGTTTCTAACAGGCCATTCACTAGTAGGAGTGAGAAAAACATCACCGGGTGGTGTGAATCGCAATGTCTGAATAAGGATAGGCAGTGAGTGGCAATGCAGGATTTAGAAAAGCATCACAGGTTATTCAGCATGGGGTGGTCAGGAAACATGCGTTGGAATGTAGAATAGGTTTCTATAAAACATCGCGTGGTGGTTCGCATTGTAAGGGTTTCTAACAGGCCATTCCCTAGTAGGAGTGAGAAAAATATCATGAGGTGGTGTGAAATGGAGGGCCTGAATTAGATTAGGCAGTGAGTGGTAATGTATAATGGAGTAATTCAAGACGGCGTGGTGAGCATGGGGAGTTCAGGAAACATGCAGTGGCAATGTAGGATAGGTTTCTGAAAAACATCGCGTGGTCCTGGGCATTGTAAGTGATTCTATCAGGCCTTTCTCTTGTAGGAGTGATAAAAACGTCACGGGGTGGTTTGCTTCGGAGGGCCTCAAATAGGATAGGCAGTGTGTGGCAATGTATGATGGAGAAAAGCACCCCGGGTTGGTCAGCATGGGGAGGTCAGGAAACATGCGGTGGCAATGTAGGATAGGTTTCTGAAAAACATCGCGGGATGGTGCGCATTGTAAGTGTTTCTAACAGGCCATTCACTAGTAGGAGTGAGAAAAACAAACGGGGTGGTGTGAACCAGAGGGCCTGAATTAGCATAGGCAGTGAGTGGCAATGGAGGGTGGAGAAGAGCACCACGGGGTGGTTAGCATGGGAAGGTCAGGAAACATGTGGTGGCAATGTAGGATAGGTTTCTGAAACACATCGCGGAGTGGTGCGCATTGTAAGGGTTGCTAAAAGGCCATTCACTGGTAGGATAGAGAAAAAGTTCCCGTGGTGGTGTCAATCGGAGGGCCTGTATTAGGATAGGCAGTGAGTGGCAATGTAGTTTGGAGAAAAGCACCACGGGGTGGTCCGCATGGGGAGGTCAGGAAACATGCGGTAGCAATGTAGCATGGGTTTCTGAAAAATATTGCGTGGTGGTGCGCATTGTAAGGGTTTCAAACAGGCCATTCACTAGTAGGAGTGAGAAAATCATCGCGGAGTGGTGTGTAACCTTGGGCCTAAATTAGGATAGGCAGTGAGTGGCAATGTAGGATACAGAAAAGCACCACGGGGTGGTCAGCATGGGTAGGTCAGGAAATATGCGGTGGCAATGTAGGATATGTTCCTGTAAAAAATCGCGGGGTGTTGCGCATTGTAAGGTTTTCTTATAGGTCATTCACTAGTAGGAGTGAGAAAAATATGACTGAGTGGTGTGAATCGGAGGGCCTGAGTTACATTAGGCAGTGAGTGGCAATGTAAGATCTAGCAAAGCAAGACGAGGCGGTGAGCATTGGGAGGTCAGGAAACATGCAGTGGCAATGTAGGATAGCTTTCTGAAAAACATCGCGGGGTGTTGCGAATTGTGAGGGTTTGGAACAGACAATTCACTAGTAGGAGTGAGAAAAACATCACGGGGTGGTATGAATCGGAGGGCCTGAATTAGGATAGGCAGTGTGTGGCAATGTAGGATGGAGAAAAACACGACGGGTGGTCAGCATGGGGAGATCGGGAAACATGAGGTCGCAATGTAGGATAGGTTTCTGAAAAATATCTCGGGGTGGTGCGCAATGTAAGGGTTTCTAACAGACCCTTCACTAGTAGGAGTGTGAAAAGCATCACAGGAAGGTGTGAATTGGAGGGCCTGCATTCGGATAGGCAGTGAGTGGCAATGGAGGATGGAGAAAACAACAAGTGGTGGTCAGCACTGGGAGGTCAGGAAACATGCGGTGGCAATGTAGGATAGGTTTCTGAACAACATCGGGGGTGGTGCGCATTGTAAGGTTTGCTAACAGGCCATTCACTAGTAAGAGGGAGGAAAACATCACGGGGTGGTGTGAATCAGAGGTCCTGAATTAGCATAGGCAGTTATTGGCAATGTAGGATGGGGAAAAGCACCACGGGGTGGTCAGAATGGGGAGGTCTTTAAACATGTGGTGGCAATATAGGATACGTTTCTGAAATACATCGTGGGGTGAGGCGCATTGTAAGAGTTTCTAACAGGCCATTCACTAGTAGAAGTGAGAAAAACATCATGGGGTGGTGTGAATCGGAGTGTCTGAATTAGGATAGGCAGTGAGTGGCAATGTAGGATGGAGAAAAGCACCACAGGCTATTCAGCATGGGGAGCTCAGTAAACATGCGGTGGCAATGTAGGATAGGTTTCTGAAAAACATCAAGGGGTGGTGCGCATTGTAAGGGTTTCTAACAGGCCTTTCACTAGTGGGAGTGTTAAAAACGTCACGGGGTGGTTTGCTTTGGAGGGCCTGAAATAGGATAGGCAGTGATTGGCAATGTAGGATGGGGAAAAGCACCACGGCGTGGTCAGACTGGGGAGGTCAGGAAACATGTGGTGGCAATGTAGGATAGGTTTCTGAAAAACATCGAGGGGTGGTGTGCATTGTAAGGGTTTCTAACAGGCCATTCACAAGTAGGAGTGAGAAAAACATCACAGGGGGGTGTGAGTCAGAGGGCCTAAGTTAGAATAGCCAGTGAGTGGCAACATAGGATGGAGTAAAGCACCAAGGGTGCTCAGCACTGGGAGGTCAGGAAATATGCGGTGGCAATGTAGGATAGGTTTCTGAAAAACATCGCGGGGTGGTGCGCATTGTATGGTTTTCTAACAGGCCATTCACAAGTAGGAGTGAGAAAAACATCACAGTGGGGTTTGAATCAGAGGGCCTGAATTAGCATAGGCAGTGAGTGGCAATGAGGATGGAGAAAGGCATCACACCGTAGTTAGCAAGGCGAGGTAAGGAAACATGCGGTGGCAATGTAGGATAGGTTTCTGAAAAACATCAAGGGGTGGTGCGCGTTGTAAGGGTTTCTAACAGGACATTCTCTAGTAGCAGTGAGACAGTCATCACGGAGTGAGGTGAATATGAAGGCCTGAATTAGGTTAGGCAGTGAAAGGCTATGTAGGATGTAGAAAAGCACCACGGGATGGTCAGCATGGGGAGGTCAGGACACATGCGGTGGCAATTTAGGATAGGTTTCAGGAAAACATTGCGGGGTGGTGCTCATTGTAATGATTTATAACAGGCCATTCACTTGTAGCAGTGATAAAAACATCACGGCGCGGTGTGAATCAGAGGGCCTGAATTCGGATAGGCAGTGAGTGGCAATGTAGGATGGAGAAAAGCACCACAGGATGGTCAGCATGGGGAGGTCAGGAAACATGCAGTGGCAATGTAGGATAGGTTTCTGAAAACCATCCCGGTGTGGTGCGCATTGTAAGGGTTTCTAACAGGCCATTCACTAGTAGGTCTGAGAAAAAAATTATGGGGTGGTGTGAATCAGAGGGCCTGAATTTGATTAATCAGTGAGTGGCAGTGTAGGATCTAGCAAAGCAAGACGGGTCGGTGAGTATGGTGAGGTCAGGAAACAGGAAGTGGCAAGGTAGGATAAGTTTCTGAAAAACATCGCGTGGTGGTGCGCATTGTAAGGGTTTCTAACAGGCCATTCACTAGTAGGAGTGAGAAAAACATCATGGGGTGGCGTGAATCGGAGGGCCTGAATTACGATAGGCAGTGAGTCACAATGTAGGATACAGAAAATCACCACGGGTTGGTCAGCATGTGGAGGTTAGGAAACATGCAGTGGCAATGTAGCATAGGTTTCTGAAAAACATAGCGGGCTGGTGCGCATTGTAAAGGTTTCGAAGAGGCCATTCACTAATAGGAGTGAGAAAAACATCACGGGGTGGTGTGAATCTAGGGGCCTGTATTTGGATAGGCAGTGAGTGGCAATGTAGGATGGGAAAAAGCACCACGGGGTACTCAGCATGGGGAGGTAAGGAAACATCCGTTGGCCATGTAGGATAGATTGCTGAAAAACATTTCAGGTTGGTGAGCATTGTAAGGGTTTTTAACCGGCGATTCACTAGTAGGAGTGAGAAAAACATCACGGGGTGGTGTGATTCGGAGGGCCTGAATTAGAATAGGCATTGAGTGGCAATGTAGGATGGAGAAAAGCAAGACGGGGTGGTTAGCATGGGGAGGTCAGGCAATATGCAGTGGCAATGTAGCATTGGTTTGTGAAAAACATAGCGGGGTGGTGCAGATTGTAAGGTTTTCCAACAGGCCATTCACTAGTAGGAGGGAGAAAAACATCACGGGGTGGTGTGAATCAGAGGTCCTGAATTAGAATTGGCATTGAGTGGCAATGTAGGATGGAGAAAAGCACCATGGGATGGTCAGCATGGGGAGGTCAGGAAACATGAAGTGGCAATGTAGGATAGGATTCTGAAAAACATCTGTGGGTGGTGCGCATTGTAAGGGTTTCTAACAGGCCATTCACTAGTAGGAGTGAGAAAAACATCACGGGGTGGTGTGAATCGGATGGCCTGAATTAGAATAGGCATTGAGTGGCAATGTATGATCGAGATAAGCAAGACGGTGTGGTTAGCATGGGGAGGTCAGGAAACATGCAGTTTCAATGTAGGATAGGTTTCTGAAAAACATTTCAGTGTGGTGTGCATTGTAAGTGTTTGTAACAGGCCATTCACTAGTAGGAGTGAGAAAAACATCACGGGTTGTGTGAATCAGAGGGCCTGAATTAGAATAGGCATTGAGTGCCAATGTAGGATGGAGAAAAGCACCACGGGTTATTCAGAATGAAGAGGTCAGGAAACATGCGGTGGCAATGTAGGATAGGTTTCTGATAAACATCAAGAGGTGTTGCGCATTGTAAGGGTTTCTAACAGGCCATTCACTAGTAGGAGTGAGAAAAACATCATGGGGTTTTGTGAATCGCAGGGCCTCAATTAGATTAGGCAGTGAGTGGCAATGTAGGATCGAGCAAATCAAGACGTGGCAGTGAGCATGGCGAGGTCAGGATACATGAAGTGGCAATGTAGGATAGGTTTCTGGAAAACGTGGCGGGGTGGTGCACATGTAAGGGTTTCCAACAGGCCATTCACTAGTAGGAGTGAGAAAAACAGAACGGGGAGGTGTGAATCCAAGGACCTGAATTAGCATAGGCAATGAGTAGCAATGTAGGATGGAGAAAAGCACCACAGGGTGGTCAGCTTGGGGAGGTCAGGAAATATCCGGTGGCCATGTACGATAGGATTCTGAAAAACAACTCTGGGTTGTGCGCATTGTAAGGGTTTCTAACAGGCCATTCACTAGTAGGAGTGAGAAAAACATCATGGAGTGATGTGAATTGGAAGGCCTGAATTAGGATAGGCATTGAGTGGCAATGTAGGAAGGAGAAGCACAACTGGATGGTCAGCATGGGGAGGTCAGGAAACATGCGGTGGCAATGTAGCATACGTTTGTCAAAAACTTAGCGGGGTGGTCACATTGTAAGGGTTTCTAACAGGCCATTCACTAGTAGCAGTGAGAAAAACATCATGGGGTGGTGTGAATTGGAGGGCCTGAATTAGATTAGGCAGTGAGTAGCATTGTAGGATCTAGCAAAGCAAGACTGGCGGTGAGCATGGGTAGATTATCAAACATGAAGTGGCAATGTAGGATAGGTTTCTGAAAAACATGGAGGAGTGGTGCGCATTGTAAGGGTTTCTAACAGGCCATTCACTAGTAGGAGTTAGAAAAACATCATGGGGTGGTGTGAATAGGAGGGCCTGAATTAGATTAGGCAGTGTGTGGTAATGTAGGATGGAGAAAAGCAAGAAGCCGTGGTGAGCATGGGGAGGTCACAAAACATGCAGTGACAATGTAGGATAGGTTTCTGAACAACATCGCGGGGTGGTGTGCATTGTAAGGGTTTCTTACAGGCCATTCACAAGTAGAAGTGAGAAAAATATCACAGTGGGTGTGAGTCGGAGGGCCTAAGTTAGAATAGCCAGAGAGTGGAAATGTAGGATGGAGAAAAGCACCAAGGCTGGTCAGCATTGGGAGGTCAGGAAATATGCGGTGGCAAAGTAGGATAGGTTTTTGAAAAACATCGCGGTGTGGTGCACATTGTATGGTTTTTCAACAGGCCATTCCCTAGTAGGAGTGAGAAAAACATCACGGGGTGGTGTGAATCAGAGGGCCTGAATTAGCATAGGCAGTGAGTGGCAATGTAGGATGGAGAAAAGCATCACCCCGTATTTATTAAGTCGAGATCAGGAAACATGCGGGGCCAATGTAGGATAGGTTTCTGAAAAACATCGCGGGGTGGTGCGCATTGTAAGGGTTTCTAACAGGCCATTCACTAGTAGGAGTGAGAAAAACAGAAAGGGGTGGTGTGAAAAGGAGGACCTGAATTAGGATAGGCAGTGTGTGGCAATATAGGATGGAGAAAATCACGAAGGGGTAGTCAGCATGGGGAGGTCAAGAAACATGCGGTGGCAATGTAGGATACGTTTCTGAAATACATCGCGGGGTGGCGCGCACTGTAAAGTTTTGTTACAGGCCACTCACTAGTAGGAGTGAGAAAAACATCATGTGGTGGTGTGAATAGGAGGGCCTGAATTAGATTAGGCAGTGAGTGGCAATGTAGGATGGAGAAAAGCATCACCCCGTATTTAGTAAGTCGAGATCAGGAAACATGCGGTGCCAATGTAAAATAGGTTTCTGAAAAACATTGCGGGGTGGTGCACATTGTAAGGGGTTCTAACAGGCCATTCACTAGTAGGAGTGAGAAAAACATCATGGGGTGGTGTGAATCCGAGGGCCTAAATTTGATTAGGCAGTGAGTGGCAGTGTAGGATCTAGCAAAGCAAGACAGGGCGGTGAGCATGTGGAGGTCAGGAAACATGCAGTGGCAATGTTGGATAGGTTTCTGAAAAACATCTCTGGGTGGTGCGCATTGTAAGGGTTTCTAACAGGCCATTCACTAGTAGGAGTGAGAAAAACATCACGGGGTGGTGTGAGTCGGAGGGCCTGAATTACGATAGGCAGTGAGTGGGAATGTAGGATGGGGAATAGAACCACGGGGTTGTTAGCATGGGGAGGTCAGGAAACATGCGGTGGCAATGTAGGATACGTTTCGAAAAACATCGAGCGGTGGGGCGTATTTTAAGGGTTTGTAACAGGCCATTCACTAGTAGGAGTGAGAAAAACATCACGGGGTCGTGTGAATCCGTGTACCTGAATTAGGATAGGCAGTGAGTAGCAATGTAGGATGGAGAAAAGCACCACGGGATGGTCAGCATGGGGAGGTCAGGAATCATCTGGTGGCCATGTAGGATAGATTTCAGAAAAACATCGCGGGGTGGTGCGCATTGTAAGGGTTTCGAACAGGCCATTCACTAGTAGGAGTGAGAAAAACATCACGGGGTGGTGTGAATCGAAGTGCCTGATTTAGGATAGGAGTGAGTGGCAAAGTAGGATTTAGAAAAGCACCACGGGGTGGTCAGCATGGTGAGTTCAGGAAACATGCGGTGGTAAAGTAGGATACGTTTCTGAAAAACATCGCGGGGTGGTGCGCATTGTAGGGTTTGTAACAGGCGATTCACTAGTAGTAGAGTGAAAAACATCACGTGGTGGTGTGAATCGGAGGGCCTGAATTAGAATAGGCCTTGAGTGGCAATGTAAGATGGAGAAAAGCAAGACGGAGTGGCTAGCATGGGGAGGTCAGGAAACATGCAGTTTAAATGTAGGATAGGTTTCTGAAAAACATTGCGGGGTGGTGTGCATTGTAAGTGTTTCTAACAGGCCATTCACTAGAAAGAGTGAGAAAAACATCATGGGGTGGTGTGAATCGGAGGGCCTGAATTAGAATAGGCATTGAGGGGCAATGTAGGATGGAGAAAACACCACGGGTTATTCAGAATGAGGAGTTTAGGAACCATGCGGTGGCCATGAAGGATAGGTTTTTGAAACACAGCAGGAGGTGGTGCGCATTGTAAGGGTTTCTAAGAGGCCATTCAATAGTAGGAGTGAGAAAAACACCACGGGGTGGTGTGAATTGGAAGGCCTGATATAGGATAGGAGGGAGTGGCAATGTATGATGGAGAAAAGCACAACGGGGTGGTCAGCATGGTGATTTCAGGAAACATGTGGTAGTAAAGTAGGATACGTTTCTGAAAAACATCGCGGGGTGGTGCGCATTGTACGGGTTTCTAACGGGCGATTCACTAGTAGGAGTGAGAAAAACATCACGGGGTGGTGTGAATCAGAGGGCCTGAATTAGAATACGCAAGGAGTGGCAATATAGGATGGAGAAAAGCAAGACGGGGTGGTCAGCATTGGTAGGACAGGAAATATGCAGTGGAAATGTATGATAGATTTCAGAAAAGCATCGCGGGGTGGTGTGCATTGTAAGGGTTTCTAACAGGCCATTCACCAGTAGCAGTAAGAAAAACATCATGGTGTGGTGTGAATCGGAGGGCCTGAATTAGGATAGGCAGTCAGTAGCAATGCAGGTTGGAGTAAAGCAAGATGGGGTGGTTAGAATGGGGAGGTCAGGAAACCTGCAGTTTCAATGTAGGATTGTTTTCTGAAAAAGATTGCGGAGTGGTGTGCATTATAAGGGTTTCTAACAGGCCATTCACTAGTAGGAGTGAGAAAAACATCACGGGGTGGTGTGAATCAGAGGGCCTGAATTACAATAGGCAGTGAGTGACAATGCAAGATACAGAAAATCACCATGGGTTGGTCAGTATGGGGTGGTTAGGAAACAAGCGGTGGCAATGTTTCATTGGTTTCTGAAAAACATAGTGGGCTGGTGCGCATTGTAAAGTTTTCTAACAGGCAATTCACTAGTAGGAGTGAGAAAAACATCACCTGGTGGTGTGAATCGGGGTGCCTGTATTAGGCTAGGCAGTGAGTGGCAATGAGGGATGGAGAAAAGCACCACGTGGTGGTCAGCATGGGGAGGTCAGGAAACATGCAGTGGCATTGTAGGATACGTTTCTGAAAAACATCGGGCTGTGGTGCGCATTATAAGGGTTTCTAACAGGCCATTCACTATTAGGAGTGAGAACAATATCATGGGGTGGTGTGAATTGGAGGGCCTGAATTAGATATCGTAGTGGGTGGCAATGTAGGATCTAGGAAAGCAAGACGGGGCGGTGAGCATGGGGAGGTCAGGAAACATGAAGTGGCAATGTTGGATAGGTTTCTGAGAAACATGGT
The DNA here is from genome assembly GCF_034190915.1 of Cavia porcellus. Classification (NCBI taxonomy): domain Eukaryota; kingdom Metazoa; phylum Chordata; class Mammalia; order Rodentia; family Caviidae; genus Cavia; species Cavia porcellus. The sequence goes on from NW_026947518.1 coordinate 10,488,513, forward strand.
GGGGTGGTGCTCATTGTAATAGTTTCTAACACCCATTCACTATTAGGAGTGAGAAAAACATCACGGGTGGTGTGAATTGGAGGGCCTGAATTAGAATAGGCATTGAGTGGCAATGTAGGATGGAGAAAATCAAGACGGGGTGGTTAGCATGGGGAGGTCAGGCAACATGCAGTGGCAATGTAGCATAGGTTTGTGAAAAACATAGCGGGGTGGTGCATATTGTAAGGGTTTCTAACAGACCATTCACTAGTAGGAGTGAGAAAAACTTCACGGGGTGGGGTGAATCGGAAGGCCTGAATTAAAACAGGCATTGAGTGGCAATGTAGGATGGAGAAAAGCACCATGGGATGATCAGCATGTGCAGGTCAGGAAACCCTGCGGTGGCAAGGTAGGATAGGTTTCTTAAAAACATCAAGAGTTGGTGCGCGTTGTAAGGGTTTCTAACAGGCCATTCACTAGTAGCAGTGAGACAGTCATCACGGAGTGAGGTGAATGTGAAGGCCTGAATTAGGTTAGGCAGTGAATGGCTATGTAGGATGGAGAAAAGCACCACGGGATGGTCAGCATGGGGATGTCAGGAAACATAGGGTGGCAATGTGGGATAGGTTTCAGGAAAACATGGAGGGGTGGTGCGCATTGTAAGGGTTTCTAACAGGCCATGCACTAGTAGGAGTGATAAAAACATCACGCGGTGGTGTGAATCAGAGGGCCTGAATTACGATAGGCAGTTAGTGGCAATGTAGGATGGAGAAAGGCACCACGGGACGGTCAGCATGGGGAGATCAGGAAACATGAAGTGGAAATGTAGGATAGGTTTCTGAAAACCATCGCGGTGTGGTGTGCATTGTAAGGGTTTCTAACAGGCCATTCACTAGTAGGAGTGAGAAAAACATCATGGGGTGGTGTGAATCGGAGGGCCTGAATTTGATTAGGCAGTGAGTGGCAGTGTATGATCTAGCAAAGCAAGACGGGGAGGTGAGCATTGGGAGGTCAGGAAACATGAAGTGGCAATGTAGGATAGGTTTCTTCAAAACATCGCATGGTGGTGCTCATTGTAAGAGTTTTTAACAGGCCATTCACTAGTAGGAGTGAGAAAAACATCACGGGATGGTGTGAATCGGAAGACATGAATTAGGATAGGCAGTGTGTGGCAATGTAGGATGGAGAAAATCACCACGGGGTAGTCAGAATCGGGAGGTCAGGAAACATGCCGTGGCATTGTAAGATAGGATTCTGAAAAACATCTCTGAGTGGGGTTCATTGTAAGGGTTTCTAACAGGCCATTCACTAGTAGGAGTGAGAAAAACATCACGGGGTGGTGTGAATTGGAGGGCCTGAATTACAATAGGCAGTGAGTGACAATGTAAGATACAGAAAATCACCACGGGTTGGTCAGCATGGGGAGGTTAGGAAACATGCGGTGGCAATATTTATAGGTTTCTGAAAAACATAGCAGGCTGGTGAGCATTGTAAAGTTTTCTAACAGTCCATTCACTAGTAGGAGTGAGAAAAACATCACGGGGTGGTGTGAATCGGAGGGCCAGAATGAGGATAGGCAGTGAGTGGCAATGGAGGATGGAGAAAAGCACCACGGGGTAGTCAGCATGGGGAGGTCAGGAAACATGCGGTGGCAGTGTAGGATAGTTTTCTGAAAAACATCGCGGGGTGATGCGCATTGTAAGGTTTCTAACAGGCCATTCACTATTAGGAGTGAGAAAAACATCATGGGGTGGTGTGAATTGGAGTGCATGTATTAGATATGGCAGTGAGTGGCAATGTAGGATCTAGCAATGCAAGACGGGGCGGTGAGCATGGGGAGGTCAGGAAACATGAAGTGGCAATGTAGGATAGGTTTCTGAAAAACATGGCGGGGTGGTGTACATTGTAAGGGTTTCTAACAGGCCATTCACTAGTAGGAGTGTGAAAAACAGAATGGGGTGGTGTGAATCGGAGGACCTGTATTACGATTGGCAATGAGTGGCATTTTTCGATGGAGAAAAGCACCACAGGCTGGTCAGCATGGTGAGTTTAGGAAACACCGGTGGCAAGGTAGGATAGGTTTCTGAAAAACATCTCAGGGTGTTGCGCATTGTAAGGGTTTCTAAGAGGCCATTCACTAATAGGAGTGAGAAAAAGATCACGGGTGGTGTGAATCGGAGGGCCTGATATAGGAAAGGAGTGAATGGCAATGTAGGATGGAGAAAAGCACCACGGGGTGGTCAGCATGGGGAGTTCAGGAAACATGCGGTGGTAAAGTAGGATATGTTTCTGAAAAACATCGCGGGGTGGTGCGCATTGTAAGGGTTTCTAACAGGCGAATCACTAGTAGGAGTGAGAAAAACATCACATGGTGGTGTGAATCAGAGGGCCTGAATTAGAATAGGCATTGAGTGGCAATGTATGATGGACAAAAGCGAGACGGCCGGTTAGCATGCGGAGGTCAGGAAACATGCAGTTTCAATGTAGGATAGGTTACTGAAAAACATTGCGGGGTGGTGGGCATTGTAAGTGTTTGTAACAGGCCATTCACTAGTAGGAGTGAGAAAAACATCACGGGTTGTGTGAATCAGAGGGCCTGAATTAGAATAGGCATTGAGTGTCAATGTAGGATGGAGAAAAGCACCATGGGTTATTCAGAATGAAGAGGTTAGGAAACACGCGGTGGCAATATAGGATAGGTTTCTGATAAACATCAAGAGGTGTTGCGCATTGTAAGGGTTTCTAACAGGCCATTCACTAGTAGGAGTGAGAAAAACAACATGGGGTGGTGTGAATCGCAGGGCCTCAATTAGATTAGGCAGTGAGTGGCAATGTAGGATTGAGCAAATCAAGACGGGGCAGTGAGCATGGGGAGGTCAGGAAACATGAAGTGGCAATGTAGGATAGGTTTCTGAAAAACATGGCGGAGTGGTGCACATTGTAAGGGTTTCTAACAGGCCATTCACTAGTAGGAGTGTGAAAAACAGAATGGGGTGGTGTGAATCGGAGGACCTGTATTACGATTGGCAGTGAGTGGCATTTTTCGATGGAGAAAAGCACCACAGGCTGGTCAGCATGGTGAGTTCTGGAAACATCCGGTGGCAAGATAGGATAGGTATCTGAAAAACATCTCAGGGTGGGGCGCATTGTAAGGGTTTCCAAGAGGCCATTCACTAATAGGAGTGAGAAAAAGATCACGGGGTGGTGTGAATCGGAGGGCCTGATATAGGAAAGGAGTGAATGGCAATGTAGGATGGAGAAAAGCACCACGGGGTGGTCAGCATGGGGAGTTCAGGAAACATGTGGTGGTAAAGTAGGATATGTTTCTGAAAAACATCGCGGGGTGGTGCGCATTGTAAGGGTTTCTAACAGGCGAATCACTAGTAGGAGTGAGAAAAACATCACATGGTGGTGTGAATCAGAGGGCCTGAATTAGAATAGGCATTGAGTGGCAATGTATGATGGAGAAAAGCGAGACTGCCGGTTAGCATGGGGAGGTCAGGAAACATGCAGTTTCAATGTAGGATAGGTTTCTGAAAAGCATTGCGGGGTGGTGGGCATTGTAAGTGTTTGTAACAGGCCATTCACTAGTAGGAGTGAGAAAAACATCACGGGTTGTGTGAATCAGAGGGCCAGAATTAGAATAGGCATTGAGTGTCAATGTAGGATGGAGAAAAGCACCACGGGTTATTCAGAATGAAGAGGTTAGGAAACACGCGGTGGCAAAATAGGATAGGTTTCTGATAAACATCAAGAGGTGTTGCGCAATGTAAGGGTTTCTAACAGGCCATTCACTAGTAGGAGTGAGAAAAACAACATGGGTTGGTGTGAATCGCACGGCCTCAATTAGATTAGGCATTGAGTGGCAATGTAGGATTGAGCAAATCAAGACGGGGCAGTGAGCATGGGGAGGTCAGGATACATGAAGTGGCAATGTAGGATAGGTTTCTGGAAAACGTGGTGGGGTGGTGCGCATTGTAAGGGTTTCTAACAGTACATTCACTAGTAGGAGTGAGAAAAACATCATGGGTTGGTGTGAATCGGAAGGGCTGAATTTGATTAGGCAGTGAGTGGCATTGTAGGATCTAGCAAAGCAAGACGGGGCGGTGAGCATGTGGAGGTCAGGAAACATGAAGTGTCAATGTAGGATAGGTTTCTGAAAAACATCTCTGGGTCGTGCGCATTGTAAGGGTTTCTGACAGGCCATTCTCTATTAGGAGTGAGAAAAACATCACGTGGTCGTGTGAATCGGAGGGCCTGAATTAGAATAGGCATTGAGTGGCAATGTAGGATGGAGAAAAGCTCCACGGGGTATTCAGCATGAGGAGCTTTGGAAACATGCGGTGGCAATGTAGGATAGGGTTCTGAAAAACATCAAGAGGTGGTGCTCATTGTAAGGGTTTCTAACAGGCCATTCACTAGTAGGAGTGAGAAAAACATCATGGGGTGGTGTGAATCGCAGGGCCTGAATTAGACTAGGCAGTGAGTGGCAATGTAGGATCTAGCAAAGCAAGACAGGGCGGTGAGCATGAGGAGATCCAGAAACGTTAAGTGGCAATTTAAGATAGGTTTCTGAAAAACATGGCATAGTGGTGCGCATTGTAAGGGTTTCCAACAGGCCATTCACTATTAACAGTGAGAAAAAAAGAACAGGGTGTGAATCGCAGGGCCTGATATAGGTTAGGAGTGAGGGACAATGTATGATGGAGAAAAGCACCACGGGGTGGTCAGCATGGTGAGTTCAGGAAACATGCGGTGGTAAAGTAAGATATATTCCTGAAAAACATCGTGGGGTGGTGCGCATTTTAAGGGTTTCTAACAGGCCATTCACTAGTAGCAGTGAGACAATCATCACGGAGAGATGTGAATATGAAGGCCTGAATTAGTATAGGCAGTGAGTGGCAATGTAGGATGGAGAAAAGCACCATGGGATGGTCAACATGGGGAGGTAAGGAAACATGCGGTGGCAATGTAGGATAGGTTTCAGAAAAACCTCGCGGGTGGTGCGCATTGTAATGGTTTGTAGCAGGCCATTCACTTGTAGCAGTGATAAAAACATCACGGGGTGGTGTGAATCAGAGGGCCTGAATTCGGATAGGCAGTGAGTGGCAATGTAGGATGGAGAAAAGCACCATGGGATGGTCAGCATGGGGAGGTCAGGAAACATGCAGTGGCAATGTAGGATATGTTTCTGAAAACCATCCCGGTGTGGTGCGCATTGTAAGGATTTCTAACAGGCCATTCACTAGTAGGAGTGAGAAAAACATCACGGGGTGGTGTGAATCAGAGGGCCTGAATTAGGATAGGCAGGGACTGGCAATGTAGGATGGAGAAGCACAACGGGGTGGTCAGCATGGGGAGGTCAGGAAACATGCGCTGGCAATGTAGCATACGTTTGTTAAAAACATAGCGGGGTGGTCACATTGTAAGGGTTTCTAACAGGGCATTCACTAGTAGGAGTGAGAAAAACATCACGAGGAGATGTGAATCGGAGAGCCAAAATTAGAATAGGCAGTGAGTTACAATGTAGAATGAAGAAAAGCACCACGGGGTGGTCAGCATGGGGAGGTCAGGAAACATGCGGTGGCAATGTAGGATAGGTTTCTGAAAACCATCCCGGTGTGGTGCGCATTGCAAGGGTTTCTAACAGGCCATTCACTAGTAGGAGTGAGAAAAACATCATGGGGTGGTGTGAATCGGAGGGCCTGAATTTGATTAGACAGTGAGTGGCAGTGTAGTATCTAGCAAAGCAAGACGGGGCGGTGAGCATGAGGAGGCCAGGAAACATGAAGTGGCAATGTAGGATAGGTTTCTTCAAAACTGCGCGTGGTGTTGCGCATTGTAAGAGTCTAACAGGCCATTCAGTAGTAAGAGTCAGAAAAACATCACGGGGTGGTGTGAATTGGAGGACCTGAATTAGGATAGGCACTGTGTGGCAATGTAGGATGGAGAAAATCACCACGGGTTAGTCAGAATCGAGAGGTCAGGAAACATGCCCTGGCAAGGTAGGATAGGATTCTGAAAAACATCTCTGGGTGGTGCGCATTGTAAGGGTTTCTAACAGGCCATTCACTAGTAGGAATGAGAAAAACATCACGGGGTGGTGTGATTCGGAGGGCCTGAATTAGAATAGGCATTGAGAGGCAATGTAGGATGGAGAAAAGCTCCACGGGTTATTCAGCATGAGGAGGTTAGGAAACATGCGGTAGCAATGTAGGATAGGATTCTGAAAAGCATCAAGAGGTGATGCACATTGTAAGGGTTTCTAACATGCCATTCAATAGAAGGAGTGAGAAAAACATCATGGGGTGGTGTGAATCGCAGGGCCTGAATTAGATTAGGCAGTGAGTGGCTATGAAGGATCTAGCAAACAAGACTTGGTGGTGAGCATGGGGAGTTGAGGAAACATGAAGTGGCAATGTAGGATAGATTTCTGAAAAACATCGCGGGGTGGTGCGCATTTTAAGGGTTTCTAACAGGCCATTCACTAGTAGCAGTGAGACAATCATCACGGAGTGATGTGAATATTAAGGCCTGACTTAGGATAAGCAGTGAGTGGCAATGTAGGATGGAGAAAAGCACCACGGGATGGTCAGCATGTGGAGGTCAGGAAACATGCGGTGGCAATGTAGGATAGGTTTCTGAAAACCATCGCGGTGTGTTGAGCATTGTAAAGTTTTCCAACAGTCCATTCACTAGTAGGAGTGAGATAAACAGAATGGGGTGGTGTGAATCGGAGGGCCTTAATTAGGATAGGCAGTGAGTAGCAATGTAGGATGGGGAAAAGCACCACGGGGTGGTCAGCATGGGGAGGTCAGGAAACATGTGGTGGCAATGTAGGATAGGTTTCTGAAAAATATGGCGGGGTGGTGCACATTGTAAGGGTTTCTAACAGGCCACTCACTAGTAGGAGTGTGAAAAACATCATGGGGTGGTGTGAATCGGAGGGCCTGAATTTGATTAGGCAGTGAGTTGCATTGTATGATCTAGTAGAGCAAGACAGGGCGGTGAGCATGTGGAGTCAGGAAACATGAAGTGGCAATGTAGGATAGGTTTTTGAAAAACATGGTGGGGTGGTGCGCATTGTAAGGGTGTCTAAAAGGCAATTCACTAGTAGGAGTTAGAAAAACAGAATGGTGTGGTGTGAATCGGAGGACCTGAATTAGGATATGCAGGGAGTAGCAATGTAGGATGGAGAAAAGCACCACAGGGTGGTCAGCATGGGGAGGTCAGGAAAAATCCGTTGGCCATGTAGGATAGGTTTCTGAAAAACATCTCAATGTGGTGCACATTGTACGGGTTTCTAAGAGGCCATTCACTAGTAGGAGTGAGAAAAACATCACGGGGTGGTGTGAATCGGAGGGCCTGATATAGAATAGGAGAGAGTGGCAATGTAGGATGGAGAAAAACACCACGGGATTGTCAGCATGGGGAGGTCAGGAGACATGCGGTGGCAATATAGGATAGGTTTCTGAAAAGCATCGCAGTGTGTTGAGCATTGTAAGGGTTTCCAACAGTCCATTCACTAGTAGGAGTGAGAAAAACATCATGGGGTGGTGTGAATCGGAGGGACTTAATTAGGATAGGCAGTGAGTGGCAATGTAGGACGGAGAAGCACAACGGGGTGGTCAGCATGGTGAGTTCAGGAAATATGTGGTGGTAAAGTAGGATAGGTTTCTGAAAAACATCGGGGGGTGGTGCACATTGTAAAGGTTTCTAACAGGCTATTCACGAGTAGGAGTGAGAAAAACATCACAGGGTGGTGTGAATCGGAGGGCCTGAATTAGAATAGTCATTGAGTGGCAAGGTTGGATGCAGAAAAGCACCACGGGTTACTCAGCATGAGGAGGTTAGGAAAGATCCAATGGCAATGTATGATAGGTTTCTGAAAAACATCAAGAGGTGGTGCGGATTGTAAGGGTTTCTAACAGGCCATTCACTAGTAGGAGTGAGAAAAACATCATGGGGTGGTGTGAATCGCAGGGCCTGAATTTCAATAGGCAGTGAGTGGCAATGTAGGATCGAGCAAATGAAGAAAAGGCGGTGAGCATGGGGAAATCAGGATACATGAAGTGGCAATGTAGGATCGGTTTCTGAAAAATATCTCTGGGTGGTGCGCATTGTAAGGGATTCTGACAGGCCATTCACTAGTAGGAGGGAGAAAAACATCAAGGGGTGGTGTGATTCGGAGGGCCTGAATTAGGAGAGGCAGTGAGTGGCAATGTAGGATGGAGAAGCACAACGGGGTGGTCAGCATGGGGAGGTCAGGAAACATGCAGTTTCAATGTAGCATACGTTTGTGAAAAACATAGCGGGGTGGTCACATTGTAAGGGTTTCTAACAGGCCATTCACTAGTAGGATTGAGAAAAACATCATGGGGTGGTGTGAATTGGAGGGCCTGAATTAGATTAGGCAGTGAATGGCAATGTAGGATCTAGCAAAGCAAAATGGGGCGGTGAGTATAGGGAGGTCAGGAAACCTGAAGTGGCAATGTAGGATAGGTTTCTGAAAAACATTGCGGGGTGGTGCGCATTGTAAGGGGTTCTAACAGGCCATTCACTAGGACGAGTGAGAAAAACAGGACGGGGTGGTGTGAATCGGAGGACCTGAATTAGGATAGGCAGTGAGTAGCAATGTAGAATGGAGAAAAGCACCACGGTGTGGTCAGCATGGGAAGGTCAGGAAACATCCAGTGGCCATGTAGGATAGGTTTCTGAAAAACATCTCATGGTGGTGCGCATTGTAAGGGTTTCTAAGAGGCCATTCACTAGGGTGGTTAGCATGGGGAGGTCAGGAAACATGCAGTTTCAATGTAGCGTAGGTTTTTGAAAAACATTGCGGGGAGGTGTGCATTGTAAGGGTTTCTAAGAAGCCATTCACTAGTAGGAGCGAGAAAAACATCACGGGGTGGTGTGAATCGGAGGGCCTGATATAGAATAGGAGTGAGTGGCAATGTAGGATGGAGAAAGACACAACGGGGTGGTCAGCATGGTGAGTTCAGGAAACATGTGGTTGTAAAGTAGGATACGTTTCTGAAAAACATCGCGGGGTGGTGTGCATTGTAAGGGTTTCTGACGGGCGATTCACTAGCAGGAGTGAGAAAAACATCACGGGGTGTTGTGAATCGGAGGGCCTGAATTAGAATAGCCATTGAGTGGCAATGTAGGATGGAGAAAAGCACCACGAGGTGGTCAGCATGGGGAGGTCACTAAACATAGAGTGGCATTGCCTGATAAGTTTCTGAAAAACATCTCAGGGTGGTGCGCATTGTAAGGGTTTCTAACAGGCCATTAACAAGTAGGAGTGAGAAAAACATCATGGGGTGGTGTGAATCAGAGGGCCTGAATTAGATTAGGCAGTGAGTGGCAATGTAGGATGGAGAAAAGCACCATGGGGTGGTCCGCATTGGGAGGTCAGGAAACATGCGGTGGCAATGTAGGGTAGGTTTCTGAAAAACATCTCTGGGTGGTACGCATGGTAAGGGTTTCTAACAGGCCATTCACTAGTAGGACTGAGAAAAACATCATGGGGTGGTATGAATTGGAGGGTCAGCATTAGATTAGGCAGTGAATGGTAATGTAGGATGGAGAAAAGTAAGACTGCATGGTGAGCATGGGGATATCAAGAAACATGCCGTTGGCAATGTAGGATAGGTTTCTGAAACACATCGTGGGGTGGGACGCATTGTAAGGGTTCCTAACAGGCCATTCACTAGTAAGAGTTAGAAAAACATCACGGGGTGGTGTGAATCGGAATAACTGAATTATGATACGCAGTGAGGGGCAATGTATGATGGAGAAAAGCACCATGGGTTGGTCAGCATGGGGTGGGCAGGAAACAAGCGGTGGCAATGTAGGATAGGTTTCTGAAAAGCCTCGCACGGTGGTGCGCATTGTAAGGGTTTCAAACAGGCCATTCACTAGTAGGAGTGAGAAAAACATCACATGGTGGTGTGAATCGGAGGGCCTGAATTAGAATAGTCATTGAGTGGCAAGGTTGGATGAAGAAATGCACCACGGGTTACTCAGCATGAGGAGGTTAGGAAATATGCGGTGGCAATGTAGGATAGGTTTCTGAAAAACATCAAGAGGTGGTGCGCATTGTAAGGGTTTCTAACAGGCCATTCACTAGTAGGAGTGAGAAAAACTTCATGGCGAGGTGTGAATCGCATTGCCTGAATTAGATCAGGCAGTGAGTGGCAATGTAGGATCTAGCAAAGCAAGACGGGGCGTTGAGCATGGGGAGGTCAGGAAACATGAAGTGGCAATGTAGGGTAGGTTTCTGAAAAACATTGCAGGGGGGTGCGCATTGTAAGGGTTTCTAACACGCCATTCACTTGTAGCAGTGAGACAAACATCACGGAGTGATGTGAATATGAAGGCCAGAATTAGGATACGCAGTGAGTGCAATGCAGGATGGAGAAAAGCACCACGGGATGGTCAGCATGGGGAGATCAGGAAACATGCGGTAGCAATGTAGGATAGGTTTATAAAAAACATTGCGGGGTGGTGCGCATTGTAAGGGTTTCTAACAGGCCATTCACTAGTAGGAGTAATGAAAACATCACGGGTTGGTGAGAATCAGAGGGCCTAAATCAGTATAGACAGTGAGTGGCAATGTAGGATGGAGAAAAGCACCACGAGGTGGTCAGAATGGGGAGGTCAGGAAATATGAGGTGGTAATGTAGGGTAGGTTTCTGAAAAACATTGCATGGTGGTGAGCATTGTAAGGGTTTCTAACAGGCCATTCACTACTAGGAGTGAGAAAAACATCACGGGGTGGTGTGAATCGGAGGGCCTGAATTACGATAGGCCGTGAGTGGCAATGTAGAATGGGGAAAAGCACCACGGGGTGGTTAGCATGGGGAGGTCAGGAAACATCCGGTTGCAAGGTAGGATAGGTTTCTGAAAAACATCTCAGAGTGGTGCACATTGTAAGTGTTTCTAAGAGGCCATTCACTAATAGGATTGAGAAAAAGATCACGGGGTGGTGTGAATCGGAGGGCCTGATATAGGAAAGGAGTGAATGGCAATGTAGGAAGGAGAAAAGCACCACGGGGTGGTCAGCATGGTGAGTTCAGGAAACATGCGGTGGTAAAGTAGGATATGTTTCTGAAAAACATCGTGGGGTGGTGCGCATTGTAAGGGTTTCTAACAGGCGATTCACTAGTAGGAGTGAGAAAAACATCACAAGGTGGTGTGAATCGGAGGGCCTTAATTAGAATAGGCATTGAGTGGCAATGTATGATCGAGAAAAGCGAGACAGGGTGGTTAGCATGGGGAGGTCAGGAAACATGCAGTTTCAATGTAGGATAGTTTTCTGAAAATGACTGCGGGGTCGTGGGCATTGTAAGTGTTTCTTACAGGGCATTCACTAGTAGGAGTGATAAAAATATCACGGGTTGTGTGAATCAGAGGGCTTCAATTATAATAGGCATTGAGTGTCAATGTAGGATGGAGAAAAGCACCACGGGTTATTCAGAATGAAGAGGTTAGGAAACATGCGGTGTCAATTTAGGATAGGTTTCTGATAAACATCAAGAGGTATTGCGCATTGTAAGGGTTTCTAACAGGCCATTCACTAGTAGGAGTGAGAAAAACATCATGGGGTGGTGTGAATCGCAGGGCCTCAATTAGATTAGACAGTGAGTGGCAATGTAGTATCGAGCAAATCAAGACGTGGCAGTGAGCATGGGGAGGTCAGGATACATGAAGTGGCAATGCAGGATAGGTTTCTGGAAAACATGGTGGGGTGTTGCGCATTTTAAGGGTTTCTAAAGGGCATTCACTAGTAGGAGTGAGAAAAACAGAACGGGGTGGTGTGAATCGGAAGACCTGAATTGGGATAGGCAGTGAGTAGCAATGTAGGATGGAGAAAAGCACCACAGGGTGGTCAGCATGGTGAGGTCAGGAAATATCCGGTGGCCATGTAGGATAGGATTCTGAAAAACATCTCTGGGTGGTGCGCATTGTAAGGGTTTCTAACAGGCCATTCACTAGTAGGAGTGTGAAAAACATGATGGGGTGGTGTGAATAGGAGGGCCTTAATTTGATTAGGCAGTGAGTGGCAGTGTATGATCTAGCAAAGCAAGATGGGGCGGTGAGCATGTGGAGGTCAGGAAACATGAAGTGGAAATGTTGGATAGGTTTCTGAAAAACATCTCTGGGTAGTGCGCATTGTAAGGGTTTCTAACAGGCCATTCACTAGTAGGAGTGAGAAAAACATCACGGGGTGGTGTGAATCGAGTGGCCTGTATAAGGATAGGAAGTGAGTGGCAATGTAGGATGGAGAAGAACAACGGGGTAGTCAGCACGGGAGGTCAGGAAACATGCAGTTTTAATGTAGCATACGTTTGTGAAAAACATAGCGGGGTGATCACATTGTAAGAGTATCTAACAGGCCATTTACTAGTAGGATTGAGAAAAACATCATGGGGTGGTGTGAATTGGAGGGCCAGAATTAGATTAGGCAGTGAATGGCAATGTAGGATCTAGCAAAGCAAGATGGGGCGGTGAGTATAGGGAGGTCAGGAAACATGAAGTGGCAATGTAGGATAGGTTTCTGAAAAACATTGCGGTGTGGTGTGCATTGTAAGGGTTTCTAACAGGCCATTCACTAGGAGGAGTGAGAAAAACATTACGGGGTGGTGTGAATAGGAGGACCTGAATTAGGTTAGGCAGTGAGTAGCAATGTAGGATGGAGAAAAGCACCATGGTGTGGTCAGCATGGGGAGGTCAGGAAACATCCAGTGGCCATGTAGGATAGGATTCTGAAAAACATCTCATGGTGGTGAGCATTGTAAGGGTTTCTAAGAGGCCATTCACTAGTAGGAGCGAGAAAAACATCACGGGGTGGTGTGAATCGGAGGGCCTGATATAGAATAGGAGTGAGTGGCAATGTAGGATGGAGAAAGACACAACGGGGTGGTCAGCATGGTGAGTTCAGGAAACATGTGGTTGTAAAGTAGGATACGTTTCTGAAAAACATCGCGGGGTGGTGTGCATTGTAAGGGTTTCTGACGGGCGATTCACTAGCAGGAGTGAGAAAAACATCACGGGGTGGTGTGAATCGGAGGGCCTGAATTAGAATAGCCATTGAGTGGCAATGTAGGATGGAGAAAAGCACCACGAGGTGGTCAGCATGGGGAGGTCACTAAACATAGAGTGGCATTGCCTGATAAGTTTCTGAAAAACATCTCAGGGTGGTGCGCATTGTAAGGGTTTCTAACAGGCCATTAACAAGTAGGAGTGAGAAAAACATCATGGGGTGGTGTGAATCGGAGGGCCTGAATTAGATTAGGCAGTGAGTGGCAATGTAGGATGGAGAAAAGCACCATGGGGTGGTCCGCATTGGGAGGTCAGGAAACATGCGGTGGCAATGTAGGATAGGTTTCTGAAAAACATCTCTGGGTGGTACGCATGGTAAGGGTTTCTAACAGGCCATTCACTAGTAGGAGTGAGAAAAACATCATGGGGTGGTATGAATTGGAGGGTCAGCATTAGATTAGGCAGTGAATGGTAATGTAGGATGGAGAAAAGTAAGACTGCATGGTGAGCATGGGGATATCAAGAAACATGCCGTTGGCAATGTAGGATAGGTTTCTGAAACACATCGTGGGGTGGGACGCATTGTAAGGGTTCCTAACAGGCCATTCACTAGTAAGAGTTAGAAAAACATCACGGGGTGGTGTGAATCGGAATAACTGAATTATGATATGCAGTGAGGGGCAATGTATGATGGAGAAAAGCACCATGGGTTGGTCAGCATGGGGAGGTCAGGAAACATGCGGTGGCAATGTAGGATAGGTTTCTGAAAAACATCGCGGTGTGTTGAGCATTGTAAGGTTTTCCAACAGTCCATTCACTAGTAGGAGTGTGAAAAAAATCATGGGGTGGTGTGAATCGGAGGGCCTTAATTAGGATAGGCAGTGAGTGACAATGTAGGATGGAGAAGCACAACCGGGTGGTCAACATTGGGAGGTCAGGAAACATGCTGTGGCAATGTAGGATAGGTTTCTGAAAAACATCAAGAGGTGATGCGCATTGTAAGGGTTTCTAACATGCCATTCACTAGTAGGAGTGAGAAAAACATCATGGGGTGGTGTGAATCGCAGGGCCTGAATTAGATTAGGCAGTGAGTCGCAATGAAGGATCTAGCAAACAAGACGGGGTGGTGAGCATGGGGAGGTGAGGAAACATGAAGTGGCAATGTAGGATAGATTTCTGAAAAACATCGCGGGGTGGTGCGCATTTTAAGGGTTTCTAACAGGCCATTCACTAGTAGCAGTGAGACAATCATCACGGAGTGATGTGAATATGAAGGCCTGACTTAGGATAGGCAGTGAGTGGCAATGTAGGATGGCGAAAAGCACCACGGGATGGTCAGCAGTGGGAGGTCAGGAAACATGCTGTGGAAATGTAGGATAGGTTTCTGAAAAACATCGCGGGGTGGTGCGCATTGTAAGGGTTTCTAACAGGCCATTCACTAGTAGGCATGAGAAAAACATCACGGGGTGGTGTGAATCGGAGGGCCTGAATTACGATAGGCAGTGAGTGGCAATGTAGAATGGGGAAAAGCACCACGGGATGGTTAGCATGGGGAGGTCAGGAAACATCCGGTTGCAAGTTAGGATAGGTTTCTCAAAAACATCTCAGAGTGGTGCACATTGTAAGTGTTTCTAAGAGGCCATTCACTAATAGGATTGAGAAAAAGATCACGGGGTGGTGTGAATCGGAGGGCCTGATATAGGAAAGGAGTGAATGGCAATGTAGGAAGGAGAAAAGCACCACGGGGTGGTCAGCATGGTGAGTTCAGGAAACATGCGGTGGTAAAGTAGGATATGTTTCTGAAAAACATCGTGGGGTGGTGCGCATTGTAAGGGTTTCTAACAGGCGATTCACTAGTAGGAGTGAGAAAAACATCACATGGTGGTGTGAATCGGAGGGCCTGAATTAGAATAGGCATTGAGTGGCAATGTATGATCAAGAAAAGCGAGACGGGGTGGTTAGCATGGGGAGGTCAGGAAACATGCATTTTCAATGTAGGATAGTTTTCTGAAAATGACTGCGAGGTCATGGTCATTGTAAGTGTTTCTTACAGGGCATTCACTAGTAGGAGTGATAAAAATATCACAGGTTGTGTGAATCAGAGGGCTTCAATTATAATAGGCATTGAGTGTCAATGTAGGATGGAGAAAAGCACCACGGGTTATTCAGAATGAAGAGGTTAGGAAACATGCGGTGTCAATTTAGGATAGGTTTCTGATAAACATCAAGAGGTATTGCGCATTGTAAGGGTTTCTAACAGGCCATTCACTAGTAGGAGTGAGAAAAACATCATGGGGTGGTGTGAATCGCAGGGCCTCAATTAGATTAGACAGTGAGTGGCAATGTAGTATCGAGCAAATGAAGACGGGGCAGTGAGCATGGGGAGGTCAGGATACATGAAGTGGCAATGCAGGATAGGTTTCTGGAAAACATAGCGGGGTGTTGCGCATTTTAAGGGTTTCTAAAGGGCATTCACTAGTAGGAGTGAGAAAAACAGAACAGAGTGGTGTGAATCGGAAGACCTGAATTGGGATAGGCAGTGAGTAGCAATGTAGGATGGAGAAAAGCACCACAGGGTGGTCAGCATGGTGAGGTCAGGAAATATCCGGTGGCCATGTAGGATAGGATTCTGAAAAACATCTCTGGGTGGTGCGCATTGTAAGGGTTTCTAACAGGCCATTCACTAGTAGGAGTGAGAAAAACATCACTGGGTGGTGTGAATCGGAGGGCCTGAATTAGAATAGGCATTGAGTGGCAATGTAGGATGGAGAAAAGCACCACGGGTTATTCAGCATGAGGAGGTTTGGAAACGTGCGGTGGCAATGTAGGATAGGTTTCAGAAAAACATCGCGGGAGGTGCACATTGTAAGGGTTTCGAACAGGCCATTCACTTGTAGGAGTGATAAAAACATCACGGGGTGGTGTGCATCAGATGGCCTGAATTACGATAGGCCGTGAGTGGCAATGAAGAATGGAGAAAAGCACCACGGGATGGTCTGTATGGGGAAGTCAGGAAACATGCGGTGGCAATGTAGGATAGGTTTCTGAAAAACTTCGCGGTGTGTTGAGCATTGTAAGGTTTTCCAACAGTCCATTCACTAGTACTAGTGAGAAAAACATCATGGGGTGGTGTGAATCGGAGGGCCTTAATTAGGATAGGCAGTGAGTGGCAATGTAGGATGGAGAAGCACAACGGGGTGGTCAACATGGGGAGGACAGGAAACATGCGGTGGCAATGTGGCATACGTTTGTGAAAAACATAGCGGGGTGGTCACATTGTAAGGGTTTCTAACAGGCCATTCACTAGTAGGAGTGAGAAAAACATCACGGGGTGGTGTGAATCGGAGGGCCAGAATCAGGATAGGCAGTGAGAGGCAATGTAGGACGGAGAAGCACAACGGTGTTTTCAGCATGGTGAGTTCAGGAAATATGTGGTGGTAAAGTAGGATAAGTTTCTGAAAAACATCGGGGGTGGTGCGTATTGTAAGGGTTTCTAAGGGGTTATTCACTAGTAGGAGTGAGAAAAACATCACAGGGTGGTGTGAATCGGAGGGCCAGAATTAGAATAGTCATTGAGTGGCAAGGTAGGTTGGAGAAAAGCACCACGGGTTATTCAGCATGAGGAGGTCAGGAAACATCCAGTGGCAATGTAGGATAGGTTTCTGAAAAACATCAAGAGGTGGTGCGCATTGTAAGGGTTTCTAACAGGCCATTCACTAGTAGGAGTGAGAAAAACATCATGGGGTGGTGTGAATCGCAGGGCCTGAATTAGAATAGGCAGTGAGTGGCAATGTAGGATGGAGAAAAGCACCACGGGATGGTCAGTCTGGGGAGGTCAGGAAACATGCGGTGGCAATGTAGCATACGTTGTCAAAAACATAGCGGGGTGGTCACATTGTAAGGGTTTCTAATTGGCCATTCACTAGTAGGAGTGAGAAAAACATCACGGGGTGGTGTGAATCAGATGGCCTGAGTTACGATAGGCAGTGAGTGGCAATGTAGAATGGAGAAAAGCACCACGGGATGGTCAACATGGGGAGGTCAGGAAACATGCGGTGGCAATGTAGGATAGGTTTCTGAAAAGCATCGCGGTGTGTTGAGCATTGTAAGGTTTTCCAACAGTCCATTCACTAGTAGGAGTGTGAAAAAAATCATGGGGTGGTGTGAATCGGAGGGCCTTAATTAGGATAGGCAGTGAGTGACAATGTAGGATGGAGAAGCACAACCGGGTGGTCAACATTGGGAGGTCAGGAAACATGCTGTGGCAATGTAGGATAGGTTTCTGGAAAACATCAAGAGGTGATGCGCATTGTAAGGGTTTCTAACATGCCATTCACTAGTAGGAGTGAGAAAAACATCATGGGGTGGTGTGAATCACAGGGCCTGAATTAGATTAGGCAGTGAGTCGCAATGAAGGATCTAGCAAACAAGACGGGGTGGTGAGCATGGGGAGGTGAGGAAACATGAAGTGGCAATGTAGGATAGATTTCTGAAAAACATCGCGGGGTGGTGCGCATTTTAAGGGTTTCTAACAGGCCATTCACTAGTAGCGGTGAGACAAACATCACGGAGTGATGTGAATATGAAGGCCTGACTTAGGATAGGCAGTGAGTGGCAATGTAGGATGGCGAAAAGCACCACGGGATGGTCAGCAGTGGGAGGTCAGGAAACATGCGGTGGCAATGTAGTATAGGTTTCAGAACAACATCACGGGGTGGTGCGAATTGTAAGGGTTTCTAACAGGCCATTCAATAGTAGGAGTGATAAAAACATCACAGGGTGGTGTGAATCAGAGAGCCTGAATTACGATAGGCAGTGAGTGGCAAAGTAGGATGGAGAAAAGCACCACGGGATGGTCAGTCTGGGGAGGTCAGGAAACATGCGGTGGCAATGTAGCATATGTTGTCAAAAACATAGCGGGGTGGTCACATTGTAAGGGTTTCTAATTGGCCATTCACTAGTAGGAGTGAGAAAAACATCACGGGGTGGTGTGAATCAGATGGCCTGAGTTACGATAGGCAGTGAGGGGCAATGTAGAATGGAGAAAAGCACCACGGGATGGTCAACATGGGGAGGTCAGGAAACCTGTGGTGGCAATGTAGGATAGGTTTCTGAAAAACATCGCGGTGTGTTGAGCATTGTAAGGTTTTCCAACAGTCCATTCACTAGTAGGAGTGTGAAAAAAATCATGGGGTGGTGTGAATCGGAGGGCCTTAATTAGGATAGGCAGTGAGTGACAATGTAGGATGGAGAAGCACAACCGGGTGGTCAACATTGGGAGGTCAGGAAACATGCTGTGGCAATGTAGGATAGGTTTCTGAAAAACATCGCGGGGTGGTGCGCATTGTAAGGGTTTCTAACAGGCCATTCACTAGTAGGCATGAGAAAAACATCACGGGGTGGTGTGAATCGGAGGGCCTGAATTACGATAGGCCGTGAGTGGCAATGTAGAATGGGGAAAAGCACCACGGGGTGGTTAGCATGGGGAGGTCAGGAAACATCCGGTTGCAAGGTAGGATAGGTTTCTGAAAAACATGTCAGAGTGGTGCACATTGTAAGTGTTTCTAAGAGGCCATTCATTAATAGGATTGAGAAAAAGATCACGGGGTTTTGTGAATCGGAGGGCCTGATATAGGAAAGGAGTGAATGGCAATGTAGGAAGGAGAAAAGCACCACGGGGTGGTCAGCATGGTGAGTTCAGGAAACATGCGGTGGTAAAGTAGGATATGTTTCTGAAAAACATCGTGGGGTGGTGCGCATTGTAAGGGTTTCTAACAGGCGATTCACTAGTAGGAGTGAGAAAAACATCACATGGTGGTGTGAATCGGAGGGCCTGAATTAGAATAGGCATTGAGTGGCAATGTATGATCGAGAAAAGCGAGACAGGGTGGTTAGCATGGGGAGGTCAGGAAACATGCAGTTTCAATGTAAGATAGTTTTCTGAAAATGACTGCGGGGTCGTGGGCATTGTAAGTGTTTCTTACAGGGCATTCACTAGTAGGAGTGATAAAAATATCACGGGTTGTGTGAATCAGAGGGCTTCAATTAGAATAGGCATTGAGTGTCAATGTAGGATGGAGAAAAGCACCACGGGTTATTCAGAATGAAGAGGTTAGGAAACATGCGGTGTCAATATAGGATAGGTTTCTGATAAACATCAAGAGGTATTGCGCATTGTAAGGGTTTCTAACAGGCCATTCACTAGTAGGAGTGAGAAAAACATCATGGGGTGGTGTGAATCGCAGGGCCTGAATTAGATTAGGCAGTGAGTCGCAATGAAGGATCTAGCAAACAAGACGGGGTGGTGAGCATGGGGAGGTGAGGAAACATGAAGTGGCAATGTAGGATAGATTTCTGAAAAACATCGCGGGGTGGTGCGCATTTTAAGGGTTTCTAACAGGCCATTCACTAGTAGCGGTGAGACAATCATCACGGAGTGATGTGAATATGAAGGCCTGACTTAGGATAGGCAGTGAGTGGCAATGTAGGATGGCGAAAAGCACCACGGGATGGTCAGCAGTGGGAGGTCAGGAAACATGCGGTGGCAATGTAGTATAGGTTTCAGAACAACATCACGGGGTGGTGCGAATTGTAAGGGTTTCTAACAGGCCATTCAATAGTAGGAGTGATAAAAACATCACAGGGTGGTGTGAATCAGAGAGCCTGAATTACGATAGGCAGTGAGTGGCAAAGTAGGATGGAGAAAAGCACCACGGGATGGTCAGTCTGGGGAGGTCAGGAAACATGCGGTGGCAATGTAGCATACGTTGTCAAAAACATAGCGGGGTGGTCACATTGTAAGGGTTTCTAATTGGCCATTCACTAGTAGGAGTGAGAAAAACATCACGGGGTGGTGTGAATCAGATGGCCTGAGTTACGATAGGCAGTGAGGGGCAATGTAGAATGGAGAAAAGCACCACGGGATGGTCAACATGGGGAGGTCAGGAAACCTGTGGTGGCAATGTAGGATAGGTTTCTGAAAAACATCGCGGTGTGTTGAGCATTGTAAGGTTTTCCAACAGTCCATTCACTAGTAGGAGTGTGAAAAAAATCATGGGGTGGTGTGAATCGGAGGGCCTTAATTAGGATAGGCAGTGAGTGACAATGTAGGATGGAGAAGCACAACCGGGTGGTCAACATTGGGAGGTCAGGAAACATGCTGTGGCAATGTAGGATAGGTTTCTGAAAAACATCGCGGGGTGGTGCGCATTGTAAGGGTTTCTAACAGGCCATTCACTAGTAGGCATGAGAAAAACATCACGGGGTGGTGTGAATCGGAGGGCCTGAATTACGATAGGCCGTGAGTGGCAATGTAGAATGGGGAAAAGCACCACGGGGTGGTTAGCATGGGGAGGTCAGGAAACATCCGGTTGCAAGGTAGGATAGGTTTCTGAAAAACATGTCAGAGTGGTGCACATTGTAAGTGTTTCTAAGAGGCCATTCATTAATAGGATTGAGAAAAAGATCACGGGGTTTTGTGAATCGGAGGGCCTGATATAGGAAAGGAGTGAATGGCAATGTAGGAAGGAGAAAAGCACCACGGGGTGGTCAGCATGGTGAGTTCAGGAAACATGCGGTGGTAAAGTAGGATATGTTTCTGAAAAACATCGTGGGGTGGTGCGCATTGTAAGGGTTTCTAACAGGCGATTCACTAGTAGGAGTGAGAAAAACATCACATGGTGGTGTGAATCGGAGGGCCTGAATTAGAATAGGCATTGAGTGGCAATGTATGATCGAGAAAAGCGAGACAGGGTGGTTAGCATGGGGAGGTCAGGAAACATGCAGTTTCAATGTAAGATAGTTTTCTGAAAATGACTGCGGGGTCGTGGGCATTGTAAGTGTTTCTTACAGGGCATTCACTAGTAGGAGTGATAAAAATATCACGGGTTGTGTGAATCAGAGGGCTTCAATTAGAATAGGCATTGAGTGTCAATGTAGGATGGAGAAAAGCACCACGGGTTATTCAGAATGAAGAGGTTAGGAAACATGCGGTGTCAATATAGGATAGGTTTCTGATAAACATCAAGAGGTATTGCGCATTGTAAGGGTTTCTAACAGGCCATTCACTAGTAGGAGTGAGAAAAACATCATGGGGTGGTGTGAATCGCAGGGCCTCAATTAGATTAGACAGTGAGTGGCAATGTAGTATCGAGCAAATCAAGACGGGGCAGTGAGCATGGGGAGGTCAGGATACATGAAGTGGCAATGCAGGATAGGTTTCTGGAAAACATGGTGGGGTGTTGCGCATTTTAAGGGTTTCTAAAGGGCATTCACTAGTAGGAGTGAGAAAAACAGAACGGGGTGGTGTGAATCGGAAGACCTGAATTGGGATAGGCAGTGAGTAGCAATGTAGGATGGAGAAAAGCACCACAGGGTGGTCAGCATGGTGAGGTCAGGAAATATCCGGTGGCCATGTAGGATAGGATTCTGAAAAACATCTCTGGGTGGTGCGCATTGTAAGGGTTTCTAACAGGCCATTCACTAGTAGGAGTGTGAAAAACATGATGGGGTGGTGTGAATAGGAGGGCCTTAATTTGATTAGGCAGTGAGTGGCAGTGTATGATCTAGCAAAGCAAGATGGGGCGGTGAGCATGTGGAGGTCAGGAAACATGAAGTGGAAATGTTGGATAGGTTTCTGAAAAACATCTCTGGGTAGTGTGCATTGTAAGGGTTTCTAACAGGCCATTCACTAGTAGGAGTGAGAAAAACATCACGGGGTGGTGTGAATCGAGTGGCCTGTATAAGGATAGGAAGTGAGTGGCAATGTAGGATGGAGAAGAACAACGGGGTAGTCAGCACGGGAGGTCAGGAAACATGCAGTTTCAATGTAGCATACGTTTGTGAAAAACATAGCGGGGTGATCACATTGTAAGAGTATCTAACAGGCCATTTACTAGTAGGATTGAGAAAAACATCATGGGGTGGTGTGAATTGGAGGGCCAGAATTAGATTAGGCAGTGAATGGCAATGTAGGATCTAGCAAAGCAAGATGGGGCGGTGAGTATAGGGAGGTCAGGAAACATGAAGTGGCAATGTAGGATAGGTTTCTGAAAAACATTGCGGTGTGGTGTGCATTGTAAGGGTTTCTAACAGGCCATTCACTAGGAGGAGTGAGAAAAACATTACGGGGTGGTGTGAATAGGAGGACCTGAATTAGGATAGGCAGTGAGTAGCAATGTAGGATGGAGAAAAGCACCATGGTGTGGTCAGCATGGGGAGGTCAGGAAACATCCAGTGGACATGTAGGATAGGATTCTGAAAAACATCTCATGGTGGTGAGCATTGTAAGGGTTTCTAAGAGGCCATTCACTAGTAGGAGCGAGAAAAACATCACGGGGTGGTGTGAATCGGAGGGCCTGATATAGAATAGGAGTGAGTGGCAATGTAGGATGGAGAAAGACACAACGGGGTGGTCAGCATGGTGAGTTCAGGAAACATGTGGTTGTAAAGTAGGATACGTTTCTGAAAAACATCGCGGGGTGGTGTGCATTGTAAGGGTTTCTGACGGGCGATTCACTAGCAGGAGTGAGAAAAACATCACGGGGTGGTGTGAATCGGAGGGCCTGAATTAGAATAGCCATTGAGTGGCAATGTAGGATGGAGAAAAGCACCACGAGGTGGTCAGCATGGGGAGGTCACTAAACATAGAGTGGCATTGCCTGATAAGTTTCTGAAAAACATCTCAGGGTGGTGCACATTGTAAGGGTTTCTAACAGGCCATTAACAAGTAGGAGTGAGAAAAACATCATGGGGTGGTGTGAATCGGAGGGCCTGAATTAGATTAGGCAGTGAGTGGCAATGTAGGAGGGAGAAAAGCACCATGGGGTGGTCCGCATTGGGAGGTCAGGAAACATGTGGTGGCAATGTAGGATAGGTTTCTGAAAAACATCTCTGGGTGGTACGCATGGTAAGGGTTTCTAACAGGCCATTCACTAGTAGGAGTGAGAAAAACATCATGGGGTGGTATGAATTGGAGGGTCAGCATTAGATTAGGCAGTGAATGGTAATGTAGGATGGAGAAAAGTAAGACTGCATGGTGAGCATGGGGATATCAAGAAACATGCCGTTGGCAATGTAGGATAGGTTTCTGAAACACATCGTGGGGTGGGACGCATTGTAAGGGTTCCTAACAGGCCATTCACTAGTAAGAGTTAGAAAAACATCACGGGGTGGTGTGAATCGGAATAACTGAATTATGATACGCAGTGAGGGGCAATGTATGATGGAGAAAAGCACCATGGGTTGGTCAGCATGGGGTGGGCAGGAAACAAGCGGTGGCAATGTAGGATAGGTTTCTGAAAAGCCTCGCACGGTGGTGCGCATTGTAAGGGTTTCAAACAGGCCATTCACTAGTAGAGTGAGAAAAACATCACAGGGTGGTGTGAATCGGAGGGCCTGAATTAGAATAGTCATTGAGTGGCAAGGTTGGATGAAGAAATGCACCACGGGTTACTCAGCATGAGGAGGTTAGGAAATATGCGGTGGCAATGTAGGATAGGTTTCTGAAAAACATCAAGAGGTGGTGCGCATTGTAAGGGTTTCTAACAGGCCATTCACTAGTAGGAGTGAGAAAAACTTCATGGCGAGGTGTGAATCGCATTGCCTGAATTAGATCAGGCAGTGAGTGGCAATGTAGGATCTAGCAAAGCAAGACGGGGCGTTGAGCATGGGGAGGTCAGGAAACATGAAGTGGCAATGTAGGGTAGGTTTCTGAAAAACATTGCAGGGGGGTGCGCATTGTAAGGGTTTCTAACACGCCATTCACTTGTAGCAGTGAGACAAACATCACGGAGTGATGTGAATATGAAGGCCAGAATTAGGATACGCAGTGAGTGCAATGCAGGATGGAGAAAAGCACCACGGGATGGTCAGCATGGGGAGATCAGGAAACATGCGGTAGCAATGTAGGATAGGTTTATAAAAAACATTGCGGGGTGGTGCGCATTGTAAGGGTTTCTAACAGGCCATTCACTAGTAGGAGTAATGAAAACATCACGGGTTGGTGAGAATCAGAGGGCCTAAATCAGTATAGACAGTGAGTGGCAATGTAGGATGGAGAAAAGCACCACGAGGTGGTCAGAATGGGGAGGTCAGGAAATATGAGGTGGTAATGTAGGGTAGGTTTCTGAAAAACATTGCATGGTGGTGAGCATTGTAAGGGTTACTAACAGGCCATTCACTACTAGGAGTGAGAAAAACATCACGGGGTGGTGTGAATCGGAGGGCCTAAATTACGATAGGCCGTGAGTGGCAATGTAGAATGGGGAAAAGCACCACGGGGTGGTTAGCATGGGGAGGTCAGGAAACATCCGGTTGCAAGGTAGGATAGGTTTCTGAAAAACATCTCAGAGTGGTGCACATTGTAAGTGTTTCTAAGAGGCCATTCACTAATAGGATTGAGAAAAAGATCACGGGGTGGTGTGAATCGGAGGGCCTGATATAGGAAAGGAGTGAATGGCAATGTAGGAAGGAGAAAAGCACCACGGGGTGGTCAGCATGGTGAGTTCAGGAAACATGCGGTGGTAAAGTAGGATATGTTTCTGAAAAACATCGTGGGGTGGTGCGCATTGTAAGGGTTTCTAACAGGCGATTCACTAGTAGGAGTGAGAAAAACATCACAAGGTGGTGTGAATCGGAGGGCCTGAATTAGAATAGGCATTGAGTGGCAATGTATGATCGAGAAAAGCGAGACAGGGTGGTTAGCATGGGGAGGTCAGGAAACATGCAGTTTCAATGTAGGATAGTTTTCTGAAAATGACTGCGGGGTCGTGGGCATTGTAAGTGTTTCTTACAGGGCATTCACTAGTAGGAGTGATAAAAATATCACGGGTTGTGTGAATCAGAGGGCTTCAATTAGAATAGGCATTGAGTGTCAATGTAGGATGGAGAAAAGCACCACGGGTTATTCAGAATGAAGAGGTTAGGAAACATGCGGTGTCAATTTAGGATAGGTTTCTGATAAACATCAAGAGGTATTGCGCATTGTAAGGGTTTCTAACAGGCCATTCACTAGTAGGAGTGAGAAAAACATCATGGGGTGGTGTGAATCGCAGGGCCTCAATTAGATTAGACAGTGAGTGGCAATGTAGTATCGAGCAAATCAAGACGGGGCAGTGAGCATGGGGAGGTCAGGATACATGAAGTGGCAATGCAGGATAGGTTTCTGGAAAACATGGTGGGGTGTTGCGTATTTTAAGGGTTTCTAAAGGGCATTCACTAGTAGGAGTGAGAAAAACAGAACGGGGTGGTGTGAATCGGAAGACCTGAATTGGGATAGGCAGTGAGTAGCAATGTAGGATGGAGAAAAGCACCAAAGGGTGGTCAGCATGGTGAGGTCAGGAAATATCCGGTGGCCATGTAGGATAGGATTCTGAAAAACATCTCTGGGTGGTGCGCATTGTAAGGGTTTCTAACAGGCCATTCACTAGTAGGAGTGTGAAAAACATGATGGGGTGGTGTGAATAGGAGGGCCTTAATTTGATTAGGCAGTGAGTGGAAGTGTATGATCTAGCAAAGCAAGATGGGGCGGTGAGCATGTGGAGGTCAGGAAACATGAAGTGGAAATGTTGGATAGGTTTCTGAAAAACATCTCTGGGTAGTGCGCATTGTAATGGTTTCTAACAGGCCATTCACTAGTAGGAGTGAGAAAAACATCACGGGGTGGTGTGAATCGAGTGGCCTGTATAAGGATAGGAAGTGAGTGGCAATGTAGGATGGAGAAGAACAACGGGGTAGTCAGCACGAGAGGTCAGGAAACATGCAGTTTCAATGTAGCATACGTTTGTGAAAAACATAGCGGGGTGATCACATTGTAAGAGTATCTAACAGGCCATTTACTAGTAGGATTGAGAAAAACATCATGGGGTGGTGTGAATTGGAGGGCCAGAATTAGATTAGGCAGTGAATGGCAATGTAGGATCTAGCAAAGCAAGATGGGGCGGTGAGTATAGGGAGGTCAGGAAACATGAAGTGGCAATGTAGGATAGGTTTCTGAAAAACATTGCGGTGTGGTGTGCATTGTAAGGGTTTCTAACAGGCCATTCACTAGGAGGAGTGAGAAAAACATTACGGGGTGGTGTGAATAGGAGGACCTGAATTAGGATAGGCAGTGAGTAGCAATGTAGGATGGAGAAAAGCACCATGGTGTGGTCAGCATGGGGAGGTCAGGAAACATCCAGTGGACATGTAGGATAGGATTCTGAAAAACATCTCATGGTGGTGAGCATTGTAAGGGTTTCTAAGAGGCCATTCACTAGTAGGAGCGAGAAAAACATCACGGGGTGGTGTGAATCGGAGGGCCTGATATAGAATAGGAGTGAGTGGCAATGTAGGATGGAGAAAGACACAACGGGGTGGTCAGCATGGTGAGTTCAGGAAACATGTGGTTGTAAAGTAGGATACGTTTCTGAAAAACATCGCGGGGTGGTGTGCATTGTAAGGGTTTCTGACGGGCGATTCACTAGCAGGAGTGAGAAAAACATCACGGGGTGGTGTGAATCGGAGGGCCTGAATTAGAATAGCCATTGAGTGGCAATGTAGGATGGAGAAAAGCACCACGAGGTGGTCAGCATGGGGAGGTCACTAAACATAGAGTGGCATTGCCTGATAAGTTTCTGAAAAACATCTCAGGGTGGTGCACATTGTAAGGGTTTCTAACAGGCCATTAACAAGTAGGAGTGAGAAAAACATCATGGGGTGGTGTGAATCGGAGGGCCTGAATTAGATTAGGCAGTGAGTGGCAATGTAGGAGGGAGAAAAGCACCATGGGGTGGTCCGCATTGGGAGGTCAGGAAACATGTGGTGGCAATGTAGGATAGGTTTCTGAAAAACATCTCTGGGTGGTACGCATGGTAAGGGTTTCTAACAGGCCATTCACTAGTAGGAGTGAGAAAAACATCATGGGGTGGTATGAATTGGAGGGTCAGCATTAGATTAGGCAGTGAATGGTAATGTAGGATGGAGAAAAGTAAGACTGCATGGTGAGCATGGGGATATCAAGAAACATGCCGTTGGCAATGTAGGATAGGTTTCTGAAACACATCGTGGGGTGGGACGCATTGTAAGGGTTCCTAACAGGCCATTCACTAGTAAGAGTTAGAAAAACATCACGGGGTGGTGTGAATCGGAATAACTGAATTATGATACGCAGTGAGGGGCAATGTATGATGGAGAAAAGCACCATGGGTTGGTCAGCATGGGGTGGGCAGGAAACAAGCGGTGGCAATGTAGGATAGGTTTCTGAAAAGCCTCGCACGGTGGTGCGCATTGTAAGGGTTTCAAACAGGCCATTCACTAGTAGAGTGAGAAAAACATCACAGGGTGGTGTGAATCGGAGGGCCTGAATTAGAATAGTCATTGAGTGGCAAGGTTGGATGAAGAAATGCACCACGGGTTACTCAGCATGAGGAGGTTAGGAAATATGCGGTGGCAATGTAGGATAGGTTTCTGAAAAACATCAAGAGGTGGTGCGCATTGTAAGGGTTTCTAACAGGCCATTCACTAGTAGGAGTGAGAAAAACTTCATGGCGAGGTGTGAATCGCATTGCCTGAATTAGATCAGGCAGTGAGTGGCAATGTAGGATCTAGCAAAGCAAGACGGGGCGTTGAGCATGGGGAGGTCAGGAAACATGAAGTGGCAATGTAGGGTAGGTTTCTGAAAAACATTGCAGGGGGGTGCGCATTGTAAGGGTTTCTAACACGCCATTCACTTGTAGCAGTGAGACAAACATCACGGAGTGATGTGAATATGAAGGCCAGAATTAGGATACGCAGTGAGTGCAATGCAGGATGGAGAAAAGCACCACGGGATGGTCAGCATGGGGAGATCAGGAAACATGCGGTAGCAATGTAGGATAGGTTTATAAAAAACATTGCGGGGTGGTGCGCATTGTAAGGGTTTCTAACAGGCCATTCACTAGTAGGAGTAATGAAAACATCACGGGTTGGTGAGAATCAGAGGGCCTAAATCAGTATAGACAGTGAGTGGCAATGTAGGATGGAGAAAAGCACCACGAGGTGGTCAGAATGGGGAGGTCAGGAAATATGAGGTGGTAATGTAGGGTAGGTTTCTGAAAAACATTGCATGGTGGTGAGCATTGTAAGGGTTACTAACAGGCCATTCACTACTAGGAGTGAGAAAAACATCACGGGGTGGTGTGAATCGGAGGGCCTAAATTACGATAGGCCGTGAGTGGCAATGTAGAATGGGGAAAAGCACCACGGGGTGGTTAGCATGGGGAGGTCAGGAAACATCCGGTTGCAAGGTAGGATAGGTTTCTGAAAAACATCTCAGAGTGGTGCACATTGTAAGTGTTTCTAAGAGGCCATTCACTAATAGGATTGAGAAAAAGATCACGGGGTGGTGTGAATCGGAGGGCCTGATATAGGAAAGGAGTGAATGGCAATGTAGGAAGGAGAAAAGCACCACGGGGTGGTCAGCATGGTGAGTTCAGGAAACATGCGGTGGTAAAGTAGGATATGTTTCTGAAAAACATCGTGGGGTGGTGCGCATTGTAAGGGTTTCTAACAGGCGATTCACTAGTAGGAGTGAGAAAAACATCACAAGGTGGTGTGAATCGGAGGGCCTGAATTAGAATAGGCATTGAGTGGCAATGTATGATCGAGAAAAGCGAGACAGGGTGGTTAGCATGGGGAGGTCAGGAAACATGCAGTTTCAATGTAGGATAGTTTTCTGAAAATGACTGCGGGGTCGTGGGCATTGTAAGTGTTTCTTACAGGGCATTCACTAGTAGGAGTGATAAAAATATCACGGGTTGTGTGAATCAGAGGGCTTCAATTAGAATAGGCATTGAGTGTCAATGTAGGATGGAGAAAAGCACCACGGGTTATTCAGAATGAAGAGGTTAGGAAACATGCGGTGTCAATTTAGGATAGGTTTCTGATAAACATCAAGAGGTATTGCGCATTGTAAGGGTTTCTAACAGGCCATTCACTAGTAGGAGTGAGAAAAACATCATGGGGTGGTGTGAATCGCAGGGCCTCAATTAGATTAGACAGTGAGTGGCAATGTAGTATCGAGCAAATCAAGACGGGGCAGTGAGCATGGGGAGGTCAGGATACATGAAGTGGCAATGCAGGATAGGTTTCTGGAAAACATGGTGGGGTGTTGCGTATTTTAAGGGTTTCTAAAGGGCATTCACTAGTAGGAGTGAGAAAAACAGAACGGGGTGGTGTGAATCGGAAGACCTGAATTGGGATAGGCAGTGAGTAGCAATGTAGGATGGAGAAAAGCACCAAAGGGTGGTCAGCATGGTGAGGTCAGGAAATATCCGGTGGCCATGTAGGATAGGATTCTGAAAAACATCTCTGGGTGGTGCGCATTGTAAGGGTTTCTAACAGGCCATTCACTAGTAGGAGTGTGAAAAACATGATGGGGTGGTGTGAATAGGAGGGCCTTAATTTGATTAGGCAGTGAGTGGAAGTGTATGATCTAGCAAAGCAAGATGGGGCGGTGAGCATGTGGAGGTCAGGAAACATGAAGTGGAAATGTTGGATAGGTTTCTGAAAAACATATCTGGGTAGTGCGCATTGTAATGGTTTCTAACAGGCCATTCACTAGTAGGAGTGAGAAAAACATCACGGGGTGGTGTGAATCGAGTGGCCTGTATAAGGATAGGAAGTGAGTGGCAATGTAGGATGGAGAAGAACAACGGGGTAGTCAGCACGAGAGGTCAGGAAACATGCAGTTTCAATGTAGCATACGTTTGTGAAAAACATAGCGGGGTGATCACATTGTAAGAGTATCTAACAGGCCATTTACTAGTAGGATTGAGAAAAACATCATGGGGTGGTGTGAATTGGAGGGCCAGAATTAGATTAGGCAGTGAATGGCAATGTAGGATCTAGCAAAGCAAGATGGGGCGGTGAGTATAGGGAGGTCAGGAAACATGAAGTGGCAATGTAGGATAGGTTTCTGAAAAACATTGCGGTGTGGTGTGCATTGTAAGGGTTTCTAACAGGCCATTCACTAGGAGGAGTGAGAAAAACATTACGGGGTGGTGTGAATAGGAGGACCTGAGTTAGGATAGGCAGTGAGTAGCAATGTAGGATGGAGAAAAGCACCATGGTGTGGTCAGCATGGGGAGGTCAGGAAACATCCAGTGGCCATGTAGGATAGGATTCTGAAAAACATCTCATGGTGGTGAGCATTGTAAGGGTTTCTAAGAGGCCATTCACTAGTAGGAGCGAGAAAAACATCACGGGGTGGTGTGAATCGGAGGGCCTGATATAGAATAGGAGTGAGTGGCAATGTAGGATGGAGAAAGACACAACGGGGTGGTCAGCATGGTGAGTTCAGGAAACATGTGGTTGTAAAGTAGGATACGTTTCTGAAAAACATCGCGGGGTGGTGTGCATTGTAAGGGTTTCTGACGGGCGATTCACTAGCAGGAGTGAGAAAAACATCACGGGGTGGTGTGAATCGGAGGGCCTGAATTAGAATAGCCATTGAGTGGCAATGTAGGATGGAGAAAAGCACCACGAGGTGGTCAGCATGGGGAGGTCACTAAACACAGAGTGGCATTGCCTGATAAGTTTCTGAAAAACATCTCAGGGTTGTGCGCATTGTAAGGGTTTCTAATAGGCCATTAACAAGTAGGAGTGAGAAAAACATCACGGGGTGGTGTGAATCGGAGGGCCTGAATTAGATTAGGCAGTGAGTGGCAATGTAGGATGGAGAAAAGCACCATGGGGTGGTCCGCATTGGGAGGTCAGGAAACATGCGGTGGCAATGTAGGATAGGTTTCTGAAAAACATCTCTGGGTGGTACGCATGGTAAGGGTTTCTAACAGGCCATTCACTAGTAGGAGTGAGAAAAACATCATGGGGTGGTATGAATTGGAGGGTCAGCATTAGATTAGGCAGTGAATGGTAATGTAGGATGGAGAAAAGTAAGACTGCATGGTGAGCATGGGGATATCAAGAAACATGCCGTTGGCAATGTAGGATAGTTTCTGAAACACATCGTGGGGTGGGACGCATTGTAAGGGTTCCTAACAGGCCATTCACTAGTAAGAGTTAGAAAAACATCACGGGGTGGTGTGAATCGGAATAACTGAATTATGATACGCAGTGAGGGGCAATGTATGATGGAGAAAAGCACCACGGATTATTCAGCATGAGGAGGTTAGGAAACATGCGGTGGCAATGTACTATAGGTTTTTGAAAAACATCAAGTGGTCGTACGCATTGTAACGGTTTCTAACAGGCCATTCACTAGTAGGAGTGAGAAAAACATCACGGGGTGGTGTGAATCGGGGGGCCTGTATTAGGATAGGCAGTGAGTGGCAATGTAGGATCTAGAAAAGCAAGACGGGTCGGTGAGCATGGGGAGGTCAGGAAATATGAAGTGGCAATATAGGATACGTTTGTGAAAAACATCGCGGGGTGGAGCGCATTGTAAGGGTTTCTAACAGGCCATTCACTTGTAGCAGTGAGACAATCATCACAGAGTGATGTGAATCAGAGGGCCTGAATTATGATAGGTTGTGAGTGGCAACGTAGGAGGGAGAAAAGTACCACAGGGTGGTCAGCATGGGGAGGTCAGGAAACATGCGGTTGCAATGTAGCATAGGTTTCTGAAAAACATCGCGGGATGGTGTGCTTAGTAAGGGTTTCTAACAGGCCATTCACTAGTAGTAGTGAGAAAAACATCACGGGGTGGTGTGAATCGGGGGCCTGTATTTGGATAGGTAGTGAGTGGCAATGTCGCATGGAGAAACACAACGGGGTGGTCAGCATGGTTAGTTCAGGAAACTTGCAGTGGCAATGTAGCATAGGTTTCTGTAAAACATTGCGGGGTGGTGTGCACTGTAAGGGTTTCTAACAGGCCATTCACTAGTAGGAGTGAGAAAAGCATCATGGGGTGGTGTGAATTGGAGGGCCTGAATTAGATTGGGCAGTGAGTGGCAATGTAGGATCTAGCAAAGCAAGATGGGGCGGTGAGCATGGGGAGGTCAGGAAACATGAAGTGGCAACGTAGGATAGGTTTCTGAAAAACATCGCGGGGTGGTGCGCATTGTAAGGTTTTCTAACAGGCCATTCACTAGTAGGAGTGAGAAAAACAGAACGGGGTGGTGTGAATCAGAGGACCTGAATTAGGATAGGCAGTGAGTAGCAATGTAGGATGGAGAAAAGCACCACAGGGTGGTCAGCATGCGGAGGTCAGGAAACATCCGGTGGTCATGTAGGATAGTTTTATGAAAAACATCTCAGGGTGGTGCGCATTGTAAGTGTTTCTAAGAGGCCATTCACTAGAAAGAGTGAGAAAAACTTCAAGAGGTGGTGTGAATCGGAGGGCCTGAATTAGAAAAGGTATTGAGTGGCAATGTAGGATGGAGAAAAGCAAGACGGGCTGGTAAGCATAGGGAGGTCAGGAAACAGGCAGTTCCAATGTAGGATAGGTTTCTAAAAACCTTTCAGTGTGGTGTGCATTGTAAGTGTTTCTAACAGGCCATTCACTAGTAGGAGTGAGAAAAACATCACGGGGTGGTGTGAATCGGGGGGCCTGTTTTAGGATAGGCAGTGAGTGGCAATGTAGCATTGAGAAAAGCACCACGGGGTGGTTAGCATGTGTAGATCAGGAAACATGCAGTGGCAATGTAGGATAGGTTTCTGAAAAACATCACGGGGTGGTGCGCATTGTAAGGGTTTCTAAAGGCCGTTCACTAATAGGAGAGAGAACAACAGAACGGGTTGGTGTGAATTGGAGGATCTGAATTAGGATAGGCAGTGAGTAGCAATGTAGGATGGAGAAAAGCACCACAGGGTGGTTTGCATGGGGAGGTCAGGAAACATCCGGTGGCCATGTAGGTTAGGTTTATGAAAAACATCTAAGGGTGGTGCGCATTGTAAGGGTTTCTCAGAGGCCATTCACTAGTAGGATTGAGTAAAACATCACGGGGTGGTGTGATTCGGAGTGCCTGATATAGGATAGGAGTGAGTGGCAATGTAGGATGGAGAAAAGAACCACGGGGTGGTCAGCATGTTGAGTTCAGGAAACATGCGGTGGTAAATTAGGATACGTTTTTGAAAAACATCGCGGGGTGGTGCGCATTGTAAGGGTTTCTAACAGGTGATTCACTAGTAGGAGTGAGAAAAACATCAAAGGGTGGTGTGAATCGGAGGGCCTGAATTAGAATAGGCATTTAGTGGCAATGTAGGATGGAGAAAAGCAAGACGGGGCGTTTAGCATGAGGAGGTCAGGAAACATGAAGTGGCAATATAGGATAGGTTTCTGAAAAACATCGCGGGGTGGTGCGCATTGTATGGCTTTCTAACAGGCCATTCAGTAGTAGGTGTGAGAAAAACATCACAGGGGGGTGTGAATCGGAGGACCTGAATTAGATTAGGCAGTGAGTGGTAATGTAAGATGAAGAAAAGCAAGACGGCGTTGTGTGCATTGGGAGGTCAGGAAAGATGAAGTGGCAATGTAGGATAGGTTTCTGAAAAGCATCTAGGTGTGGTGCGCATTGTAATGGTTTCTAGCAGGCCATTCACAAGTAGGAGTGAAAAAAACATCACGGGGAGATGTGAATCAGAGGGCCTGAATTATGATAGGCATAGAGTGGCAATGTGGGATGGATAAAGCACCACGGGGTGGTCAGCACAGTGAGGTCTGGAAACATGCGGTGGTAAAGTAGGATATGTTTCTTAAAAACATCGCGGGGTGGTGTGCATTGTAAGGGTTTCTAATAGGTCATTCACAAGTAGGAGTGAGAAAAATATCATGGGTGGTGTGAATCGAAGGGCCTTAATTATGATAGGCAGTGAGTGGCAATGTAGGATGCAGAAAATCACCAAGTGGTTGTCAGCATGGGGAGGTAAGGAAATATGCTGTGGCAATGTAGGATAGGTTTCTGAAAAACATCGCGGGTTGGTGCGCATTGTAAGGGTTTCTAACAGGCCATTCCCTAGTAGGAGTGAGAAAAACATCACGGGATGGTGTGTATCGGAGTGCCTGAATTCGGATAGGCAGTGAGTGGCAATGTAGGATGGAGAAAAGCACCACGGGGTGGTCAGCATGGGGAGGTCAGGAAACATGCGGGAGCAATGTAGGATAGGTTTCTGAAAAACATCGCGGTGTGTTGGGCGTTGTAATTGTTTCTAACCGGAAATTCACTAGTATGAATGAGAAAATCATCACGGAGTGGTGTGAATTGGAGGGCCTAATTCGGATAGGCAGGGAGTGGCAATGTAGGATGAAGAAAAGCACCACGGGTTGGTCAGCATGGGGACGTCAGGAAACATGCGCTGGTAAAGTAGGATAGGTTTCTGAAAAACATCGCGGGGTGGTGCACATTGGAAGGGTTTCTAACAGGCCATTCACTAGGAGGATTTTGAAAAACATCACCCGGTGGTGTGAATCAGAGGGCCAGAATAAGCATAGGCAGTGAGTGGCAATGGAGAAAGGAGAAAAGCACCAAGTGGTGCTCAGCATGGGGAGGTCAGGAAACATGCTGTGGCAATGTAGGATAGGTTTCTGAGAATCATCATGGGATTGTCCGCATTGTTAGGGTTTCTAACAGGCCATTCAGTAGTAGGAGTGAGAAAAACATCATGGGGTGGTGTGACTCTGAGGGAATGAATCAGATTAGGCAGTGAGTGGTAATGTAGAATGGAGAAAAGCAAGACGGGGCGGTGAGCATTGGGAGGTCAAGAAACATGAAGTGGCAATATAGGATAGGTTTCTGAAAAACATCCCGGGGTGGTGCACATTGTATGGCTTTCTAACAGGCAATTCAATAGTAGGTGTGACAAAAACATCACAGGGTGGTGTGAATCAGAGGACCTGAATTAGATTAGGCAGTGAGTGGTAATGTAGGATGAAGAAAAGCACCATGGGGTGGTCAGCATGGGGAGGTACAGAAACATGCGGTGGTAAATTAGGATACGTTTCTTAAAAACGTCGCGGGGTGGTGCGCATTGTAAGGGTTTCTATTAGGTCATTCACAAGTAGGAGCGAGAAAAATATCACGGGGTGGTGTGAATCAGAGGGCCTTAATTATGATAGGCAGTGAGTGACAATGTAAGATGGACAAGTACAAAGGGGTGGTCAGCATGGGGAGGTCAGGCAACATGCGGTGGCTATGTAGCATAGGTTTGTGAAAAACATAGCGGTGTGGTGCACATTGTAAGGGTTTCTAACAGGCCATTCAATAGTAGGAGTGAGAAAAATATCACGGGGTGTTGTGAATCGGAGGGCCTGAATTAGATTAGGCACTGAGGGGCAATGTTGGATCTAGCAAGCAAGACAGGGCGGTGAGCATGGGGAGGTCATGAAACATGAAGTGGCAATGTAGCATAGGTTTTTGAAAAACATCGCGGGGTGGTGCGCATTGTAAGGGTTTCTAACAGGCCATTCACTAGTAGGAGTGAGAAAAACATCACGGGGTTGTGTGAATTGGAGGGCCTGAAATAGGATAGGCATTGAGTGGCAATGTGGGATGGAGAAAAGCACCACGGGGTGGTCAGCACGGGGAGGTCCGGAAACATGCGGTGGTAAAGTAGGATACGTTTCTTAAAAACGTCGCGGGGTGGTGCGCATTGTAAGGGTTTCTAATAGGTCATTCACAAGTAGGAGCGAGAAAAATATCACGGGGTGGTGTGAATCAGAGGGCCTTAATTACAACAGGCAGTGAGTGGCAATGAAGGATGCAGAAAACCACCAAGTGGTGGTCAGCATGTGGAGGTAAGGAAATATGCGGTGGCAATTTAGCATACGTTTCTGAAAAACATCGCGTGGTGGTGCGCGTTGTAAGGGTTTCTAACAGGCCATTCACTAGTAGGAGTGAGAAAAACATCACGGAGTGGTGTGTATCGGAGTGCCTGAATTCAGATAGGCAGTGAGTGGCAATGTAGGATGGAGAAAAGCACCATGGTGTGGTCAGCATGGGGAGGTCAGGAAACATGCGGTAGCAATGTAGGATTGGTTTCTGAAAAACATCGCGGTGTGGTGGGCATTGTAATTGTTTCTAACCGGCAATTCACTAGTAGGAGTCAGAAAATCATCACGGTGTGGTGTGAATTGGAGGGCCTAATTCAGATAGGTAGTGAGTGGCAATGTAGGATGAAGGAAAGCACCATGGGGTGGTCAGCATGGGGACGTCAGGAAACATGCGCTGGTAAAGTAGGGTAGGTTTCTGAAAAACATCGCGGGGTTGTGCGCATTGGAAAGGTTTCTAACAGGCCATTCACTAGGAGGATTTTAAAAATCATAACGGGGTTGTGTGAATCGGAGGGCCTGAATAAGCATAGGCAGTGAGTGGCAATGGAGAAAGGAGAAAAGCACCAAGTGGAGCTCAGCGTGGGGAGGTCAGGAAACATGCTGTGGCAATGTAGGATAGGTTTCTGAAAATCATCATGGGGTTGTCCGCATTGTAAGGGTTTCTAACAGGCCATACACTAGTAGGAGTGAGAAAAACATCACAGGGTGGTGTGACTCTGAGGGACTGAATTAGATTAGGCAGCGAGTGGTAATGTAGAATGGAGAAAAGCAAGATGGGGAGGTGAGCATTGGGAGGTCAAGAAACATGAAGTGGCAATATAGGATAGGTTTCTGAAAAACATCACGGGGTGGTGCGCATTGTATAGCTTTCTAACAGGCCATTCAGCAGTAGGTGTCAGAAAAACATCACAGGGGGGTGTGAATCGGAGTGCCTGAATTCGGATAGGCAGTGATTTGCAATGTATGATGGAGAAAAGCACCACGGGGTGGTCAGCATGGGGAGGTCACGAAACATGCGGTAGCAATGTAGGATAGGTTTCTGAAAAACATCGCGGGGTGGTGCGCATTGTACTTGTTTCTAACAGGCAATTCACTAGTAGGAGTGATAAAATCATCACGGGGCTGTCTGAATTGGAGGGCCTAATTCAGATAGGCAGTGAGTGGCAATGTAGGATGAAGAAAAGCTCCACGGGGTGGTGAGCATGTGGAGGTCAGGAAACATGTGGTGGAAAAGTAGGATAGGTTTCTGAAAAACATCGCGCGTGGTGCGTATTGTAACGGTTGCTAACAGACCATTCACTAGTAGGAGTGTGAAAAACAACACGGGGTGGTGTGAATCGGAGGGCCTGAATTAGCATAGGCAGTGTGTGGCAATGGAGGATGGAGAATAGCACCACGAGTTGGTCAGCATGGGGAGGTCAGGAAACATGCGGTAGCAATGTAGGATTGGTTTCTGAAAAACATCGTGGTGTGGTGGGCATTGTAATTGTTTCTAACTGGCAATTCACTAGTAGGATTCAGAAAATCATCACGGTGTGGTGTGAATTGGAGGGCCTAATCCAGATAGGTAGTGAGTGGCAATGTAGGATGAAGAAAATCACCACGGGATGGTCAGCATGGGGACGTCAGGAAACATGCGCTGGTAAAGTAGGGTAGGTTTCTGAAAAACATCGCGGGGTGGTGCGCATTCGAAGGGTTTCTAACAGGCCATTCACTAGGAGGATTTTGAAAAACATAACGGGCTGGTGTGAATCAGAGGGCCTGAATAATCATAGGCAGTGAGTGGCAATGGAGAAAGGAGAAAAGCACCAAGTGGTGCTCAGCATGGGGAGGTCAGGAAACATGCTGGGGCAATGTAGGATAGGTTTCTGAAAATCATCATGGGGTTGTCCGCATTGTAAGGGTTTCTAACAGGCCATACACTAGTAGGAGTGAGAAAAACATCACAGGGTGGTTTGACTCTGAGGGACTGAATTAGATTAGGCAGTGAGTGGTAATGTAGAATGGAGAAAAGCAAGACAGGGGGATGAGCATTGGGAGGTCAAGAAACATGAAGTGGCAATATAGGATAGGTTTCTGAAAAACATCACGGGGTGGTGCGCATTGTATGGCTTTCTAACAGGCCATTCAGCAGTAGGTGTGAGAAAAACATAACAGGGGGGTGTGAATCGGAGTGCCTGAATTCGGATAGGCAGTGATTTGCAATGTATGATGGAGAAAAGCACCACGGGGTGGTCAGCATGCGGAGGTCACGAAACATGCGGTAGCAATGTAGGATAGGTTTCTGAAAAACATCGCGGGGTGGTGCGCATTGTACTTGTTTCTAACAGGCAATTCACTAGTAGGAGTGATAAAATCATCACGGGGCTGTCTGAATTGGAGGGCCTAATTCGGATAGGCAGTGAGTGGCAATGTAGGATGAAGAAAAGCACCACGGGGTGGAGAGCATGGGGAGGTCAGGAAACATGTGGTGGAAAAGTAGGATAGGTTTCTGAAAAACATCGCGCGTGGTGCGTATTGTAACGGTTTCTAACAGGCCATTCACTAGTAGGAGTGTGAAAAACATCACGGGGTGCTGTGAATTGGAGGGCCTGAATTAGCATAGGCAATGAGTGGCAATGGAGGATGGA
The DNA here is from genome assembly GCF_034190915.1 of Cavia porcellus. Lineage (NCBI taxonomy): Eukaryota > Metazoa > Chordata > Mammalia > Rodentia > Caviidae > Cavia > Cavia porcellus. Next base: position 10,526,913 of record NW_026947518.1, read on the forward strand.
GAATAGCACCACGAGGTGGTCAGCATGGGGAGGTCAGGAAACATGCGATGATAATGTAGGATAGGTTTCTGAAAAACATCGCGCATTGGTGCGCATTGTAAGGGTTTCTAACTGGCCATTCACTAGTAGAAGTGAGAGAAACATCACGCGGTGGTGTGAATCGGAGGGCCTGAATTAGGATAGGCACTGAGTGGCAATGTAGGATGGAGAAAAGCACCACGGGGTATTCAGCATGGGTAGGTCAGGAAACATGCGGTGGCAATGTAGGATATGTTCCTGAAAAACTTCGCGGTGTGGTGCGCATTGTACGGGTATCTAACAGGCCATTCACTACTAGGAGTGAGAAAAACATCACGGGGTGGTGTGAATCTGAGGGCCTGAATTAGGAAAGGCAGTGAGTGGCAATGCAGGATGGAGAAAAGCACCACTGTGTGGTCAGCATGGGGAGGTCAGTAAACATGCGATGATAATGTAGGATAGGTTTCTGAAAAACATCGCGCATTGGTGCGCATTGTAAGGGTTTCTACCTGGCCATTCACTAGTAGAAGTGAGAGAAACATCACGCGGTGGTGTGAATCGGAGGGCCTGAATTAGGATAGGCACTGAGTGGCAATGTAGGATGGAGAAAAGCACCACGGGGTATTCAGCATGGGTAGGTCAGGAAACATGCGGTGGCAATGTAGGATAAGTTTCTGAAAAACATCACGTGGTGGTGTGAATTATAAGGGTTTCTAACAGGCCATTCCCTAGTAGGAGTGAGAAAAACATACCGGGGTGGTGTAAATTAGAGTGCCAGAATTAGCATAGGCATTGAGTGGCAATCTAGGATGGAGAAAAGCACCATGGGGTTGTCATCATGGGGAGGTCACGAAACATGAAGTGGCAATGTAGGATATGTTCCTGAAAAACATTGCGCGGTGGTGCGCAGTGTAAGGTTTTCTAACAGGCAATTCACTAGTAGGAGTGAGAAAAATATCACGGGGTGGTGTGAATCTGAGGGCCTGAATTAGAAAAGGCAGTGAGTGGCAATGCAGGATGGAGAAAAGCAACTCGGGGTATTCATCTTGGGGAGGTCAGGAAACATGCGGTGGCAATGTAGGATAGGTTTCTGAAAAACATCGCGCGGTGGTGCGCATTGTAAGGGTTTCTAACAGGCCATTCACTAGAAGAAGTGAGAAAAACATCACGGTGTGGTGTGAATCGGAGGGCCTGAATTAGGATAGGCACTGAGTGGCAATGTAAGATGCAGAAAAGCACCACGGGGTATTCAGCATGGGGAGGTCACAAAACATGAAGTGGCAATGTAGGATAGGTTTCTGAAAAATATCGCGTGGTGGTGCGCACAGTAAGGGTTTCTTACAGGCCATTCACCTGTAGGAGTGAGACAAACATCACGGGGTGATGTGAATCGGGGGGCCTGAATTAGGATAGGCAGTGAGTGGCAATGTAGGATGGAGAGAATCACCACGGGTTGGTCCGCATGGGGAGGTCAGGAAACTAGCTTTGGCAATGTAAGATATTTTTCTGAAAAGCATCGTGGGTTGGTGCACATTGTAAGGGTTTCTATCAGGCCATTCACTAGTAGGCGTGAGAAAAACATCACGCATTGGTGTGAATCGGAGGGCCTGAATTAGAATAGACATTGAGTGGAATGTAGGATAGAGAAAAGCACCACGGATTATTCAGCATGAGGAGGTTAGGAAACATGCGGTTGCAATGTGGAGACATTTCTCAAAAGCATCAAGAGGTGGTGCGCATTGTAAGGGTTTAAAACATGCCATTCACTAGTAGGAGTGAGAAAACCATCATGGGTATTGTGAATCACAGTGCCTGAAATAGACTAGGCATTAATTGGCAATGTGGGATGGAGCAAACCAGACGGGCTGGTGAGCCTGAGGAGGTCAGGAAACATGAAGTGGTAACGTAGGGTAGGTTTCTGAAAAACATCGTGGGGTGGTGCGCATTGTAAGTGTTTCTAACAGGCCATTCACTAGTACCAGTAAGACAAACATCACGGAGTGATGTGAATATGAAGGCCTGAATTAGGATACCCAGTGAGTGGCAATGTAGGATGGAGAAAAGCACCATGGGGTGGTCAGCATGGTGAGGTCAGATAACAATTTAGGATGGATAAAAGCAAGACGGTGTAGTGAGCATAGGGATGTCAGGAAACATGCAGTGGCAATGTAGGATACGTTGCTGAAAAACATCGCGGGGTGGTGCGCATTGTAAGGGTTTGTAACAGGCCATTCACTAGTAGGAGTTAGAAAAACATCACGGGGTGGTGTGAATCGGAGGACCTGAATTAGGATAGGCAGTTAGTGGCAATGGAGAATGGAGAATAGCACCACGGGGTGGTCAGCATGGGGAGGTCAGGAAACATGCGGTGGCAATGTAGGATAGGTTTCTGAAAAACATCACGGGGTGGTGCGCATTGTCAGATTTTCCAACAGGCCATTCACTAGTAGGAGTGAGAAAAGTAACACGTGGTGGGTTGAATCAGAGGCCCTGAATTAGCATAGGAGTGAGTGGCAATGGAGGATGAAGAAAAGCACCATGGGGTGGTCGGCATGGGGAGGTAAGGAAACATGCGGTGGGAATGTAGGATATTTTCCTGAAAAACATCGCTGCATGGTGCACAAGGTAAGGGTTTCTAACAGGCCATTCACTAGTAGGAGTGCGAAAAACATCAAGGGGTGGTATGAATCGGAGGGCCTGAATTAGCATAGGCAGTGAGTGTCAATGGAGGATGGAGAATAGCACCACGAGGTGGTCAGCATGGGGAGGTCAGGAAACATGCGGTGGCAATGTAGGATATGTTCCTGAAAAACATCGCGGTGTGGTGCGCAATATAAGGGTTTCTAACAGCCAATTCACTAGTAGGAGTGACAAAAACATCACAGGGTGGTGTGAATCGGAGGGCCTGAATTAGCATAGGCAGTGAGTTGCAAAGGAGGGTGGAGAATAGCACCACGAGATGGTCAGCATGGGGAGATCAGGAAACATGCGGTGGCAATGTAGGATATGTTCCTGAAATACATCATGGTGTGGCGCGCATTGTAAGGGTTTCTAACAGGCAATACACCAGTAAGAGTGAGAGAAACATCACGGGATGGTGTGAATCTGAGGGCCTGAATTAGGAAAGGCAGTGAGTGGCAATGCAAGATGGAGAAAAGCACCACTGGGTGGTCAGCATGGGAGGTCAGGAAACAGGCGGTGACACTGTAGGAAAGGTTTCTGAAAAACATCGCGGGGTGGTGTGCATTTTTGGGTTTCTAACAGGCCATTCACTAGTAGGAGTGAGAAAAACATCACGGGGTGGTGTGAATCGGAGGGCCTGAATTAGGATAGGCACTGAGTGGCAATGTAGGATGGAGAAAAGCACCAAGGTGTGGTCAGCATTGGGAGGTCAGGAAACATGCGGTGGCAATGTAGGATAGGATTCTGAAAAACATCACGGAGTGGTGCACATTGTAAGGGATTCTAACAGGCCATTCCCAAGTAGGAGTGAGAAAAACATCACGGGGTAGTGTGAATCGGAGGGCCTGAATGAGCATACGCAGTGAGTGGCAATGTAGGATGGAAAAAGCACCACAGGTGTTCAGGATGGGGAGGTCATGAAACATGCAGTGGCAATGTAGGATAGGTTTTGGAAAAACATCGCGGGGTGGTGCGCATTGTAAGGGTTTCTAACAGGCCATTCACTAGTAAGATTGAGAAAAAGATCTCGGGGTGGTGTGAATCGGCGTGCCTGAATTCGGATAGGCAGTGATTGGCAATGTGGGATGGAGAAAAGAACCACGGGGTTGTCAGAATGGGGAGGTCAGGAAACATGCGGTAGCAATGTAGGATAGGTTTCTGAAAACCATCGTGAGGTGGTGCGCATTGTAAGGGTTTCTAAGAGGCCATTCACTAAATGGAGTCAGAAAAACATCACGGGGTGGTGTAAATCGGAGTGGCTGAATTCGATAGGCTGTGAGTGTCAATGTAGGATGTAGAAAAGCACCATGGTGTATTCAGCATGGGGAGGTCAGGAAACATGCGGTGGCAATGTAGGATAGGTTTCTGTAAAACATCGCGGGGTGGTGTGCTTTGTAAGGGTTTCTAACAGGCCATTCACTAGTAGGAGTGAGAAAAACATCACGGTGTGGTGTGAATCGGAGGGCCGCCATTATATTAGGCAGTGAGTGACAATGTAGGATGCAGAAAAGCACCACGGGGTATTCAGCATGGGGAGGTCAGGAAACATGCGGTGGCAATGTAGGATAGGTTTCTGAAAAATTTCACGAGGGGTGCCCATTTTAAGGGTTTCTAACAGGACATTACCTAGTAGGAGTGAGAAAAACATCCCTGGGTGGTGTCAATCTGAGGGCCTGAATTAGGAAAGGCAGTGAGAGGCAATGCAGGATGGAGAAAAGCACCACTGGGTGGTCAGCATGGGGAGGTCACGAAACATGCGGTGGCAATGTAGGATAGGTTTCTGAAAAACATCGCACTTGGTGCGCATTGTAAGGGTTTCTAACAGGCCATTCAAAGGTAGGAGTGAGAAAAACATCACTCGGTGGTGTGAATTGGAGAGCCTGAGTTAGAATAGCCAGTGTGTGGCAATGTAGGATGGAGTAAAGCACCAATGGTTAGTCAGCATTCAGAGGTCAGGAAACATGCGGTGGCAATGTAGGATAGCTTTCTGAAAAACATCGCGTAGTGGTGCACATTTTATGGATTTCTAACAGGCCATTCACTAGTAGGAGTGAGAAAAACATCACGTGGTGGTGTGAATCGGAAGGCCAGAATTAGCATAGGCAGTGAGTGCCAAAGTAGGATGGAGAAAAGCACCAATAGGAGGTCAGAATGGGTAGGTCAGGAAACATGCGGTGGCAATGTAGGATAGGTTTCTGAAAAACATTGCGTGGTGGTGCGCATTGTAAGGTTTTCTAACAGGACATTCACTAGTAGAAGTGAGAAAAATATCACGGGATGGTGTGAATGGGAGGGCCGGCATTAAATTAGGCAGTCAGTGGTAATGTAGTTTGGAGAAAAGCAAGAGGGCGTGATGAGCATGGGGAGTTCAGGGAACATGCATTGGCAATGTAGGATACGTTTCTGAAAAACATCTCTGGGTGGTGCGCATTGTAAGGGTTTCTAACAGGCCATTCACTAGTAGGAGTGAGAAAAACATCACATGGTGGTGTGAATCGGATGGCCTGAATAACGATAGGCAGTGAGTGACAATGTAGGATGGAGAAAATCACCACGGGTTGGTCAGAATGAGGTTAGGAAACATGCTCTGGCAATGTAGGATAGGTTTCTAAAAAACATCACGGGGTAGTGTGCATTGTAAGGGTTTCTAACAGGCCCTTCCCTAGTAGGAGTGAGGAAAACATCATAGGGTGGTGGGATTCGGGGGGCCTGTATTAGGATAGGCAGAGAGTGGCAATGTAGCGTGGAGAAAAGCACCATTGAGTGTCAGCATGATGAGGTCAGGAAACATGCGGTGGCATTGTAGCATAGGTTTCTAATAAAGATCACGGTGTGGTCCGCATTGTAAGGGTTTCTAACAGGCCATTCACTAGAAGGAGTGAGACAAACATCACAGCGTGGTGTGAATCGGAGAGACTTAATTAGATTAGGCAATGAGTGGCAATGTAGGATCAAGCAAAGCAAGATGGGGCGGTGATCATGGGGAGGTCAAGAAACATGAAGTGGCAATGTAAAATAAGTTTCTGAAAAACATCGCGTGGTGGCGCGCATTGTAAGGGTTTCTAAGAGGCCATTCACTAGTAGGAGTGAGAAAAACATCATAGGGTGGTGGGACTCGGAGGGCCTCAATTAGGAAAGGCAGTGAGTGGCAATGCAGGATGGAGAAAAGCACCACTGGGTGGTCATTATGGGGAGGTCAGGAAACATGTGGTGGCAATGTTGGACAGGTTTCTGAAAAACATAGCGTGGTGGTGCGCATTGTAAGGGTTTATAATAGGCCATTCACTAGTAGAAGTGAGAAAAACATCACGTGGTGGTGTGAATTGGAGGGCCTGAATTAGCATAGGCAGTGAGTGGCAATGGAGGATGGAGAAGAGCACCACGAGGTGGTCAGCATGGGGAGGTCAGGAAACATGCGATGGCAATGTAGGATAGGTTTCTGAAAAACATCACGTGGGGGTGCACATTTTAAGGGTTTCTAACAGGCCATTACCTAGTAGGAGTGAGAAAAACATCCCAGGGTGGTGTGAATCAGAGGGCCTGAATTAGATTAGGCAGTGAGTGGTAATGTATGATGGAGAAAAGCAAGACGGCGTGGTGAGCATGGGGAGGTCAGGAATCATGCAGTGGCAATGAAGGAAAGGTTTATGAAAAACATTGCAGGGTGGTGCGCATTGTAAGGGTTTCTTACAGGCCATTCAAAGGTAGAAGTGAGAAAAACATCACACGGTGGTGTGAATCGGAGGTCCTGAATTATCATAGGCAGTGAATGGCAATGGAGGATGGAGAAAAGCATCACCCGTAGTTAGCAAGGCGAGGTCAGGAAACATGCGGTGGCAATGTAGGATAGGTTTTGGAAAAACATCGCGGAATGGTGCGCATTGTCAGGGTTTCTAACAGGTAGGAGTGAGAAAAAATCACGGGGTCGTGTGAAACGGAGGGCATGAATTACAATAGGCAGTGCGAGGCAATGTAGGATGCAGAAAACCACCAAAGGGTGGTAACATGGGGAGGTAAGGAAATATGCGGTGGCCATGTAGGGTAACTTTCTGAAAAACATTGCGGTGTGGTGCACATTGTAAGGGTTTCTAACAGGCCATTCACTAGTAGGAGTGAGAAAAAGATCTCGGGGTGGTGTGAATCGGAGTGCCTGAATTCGGATAGGCAATGAGTGGCAATGTGGGATGGAGAAAAGCACCACGGGGTTGTCAGAATGGGGAGGTCAGGAAACATGCGGTAGCAATGTAGGATAGGTTTCTGAAAACCATCGTGAGGTGGTGCGCATTGTAAGGGTTTCTAACAGGCCATTCACTAAATGGAGTCAGAAAAACATCACGGGGTTGTGTGAATCGGAGTGGCTGAATTCGATAGGCTGTGAGTGGCAATGTAGGATGTAGAAAAGCACCACGGTGTATTCAGCATGGGGAGGTCAGGAAACATGCGGTGGCAATGTAGGATAGGTTTCTGAAAAACATCACGGGGTGGAGCGCATTGTAAGGGTTTCTAACAGGCCATTCACTAGTAGGAGTGAGAAAAACATCACGGGGTGGTGTGAATCGGAGAAGCTGAATTAGGATAGGTAGTGAGTGGCAATGTAGTGTGGAGAAAAGCACCACGGGTGGTCAGCATGGGGAGGTCAGGAATCATGCAGTGGCAATGTTGGAGAGGTTTCTGAAAAACATCGCGGGGTGGTGCGCATTGTAAGGGTTTCTTACAGGCCATTCACTAGTAGGAGTTAGAAAAACATCACGCGGTGGTGTGAATCGGAGGGCCTGAATTAGCATAGGCAGTGAGTGGCAAGGGAGGATGGAGAATAGCACCACGAAGTGGTCAGCATGGGGAGGTCAGGAAACATGCGGTGGCAATGTAGGATGTGTTCCTGAAAAACATCACGGTGTGGTGCGCAATGTAAGGGTTTCTAACAGGCAATTCACTAGTAGGAGTGACAAAAACATCACGGGGTGGTGTGAATCAGAGGGCCTGAATTAGCATAGGCAGTGAGTGTCAAAGGAGGATAGAGAATAGCACCACGAGATGGTCAGCATGGGGAGGTCAGGAAACATGTGGTGGCAATGTAGGATATGTTCCTGAAAAACATCGCGGTGTGGTGCGCATTGTAAGGGTTTCTAACATGCAAATTCACTAGTAGGAGTGAGAAAAACATCACGGTGTGGTGTGAATCTGAGGGCCTGAATTAGGAAAGGCAGTGAGTGGCAATGCAGGATGCAGAAAAGAACAACTGGGTGGTCAGCATGGGGAGGTCAGGATACAGGCGGTGGCATTGTAGGATAAGTTTCTGAAAAACATCTCGCGGGGGTGCGCATTGTAATGGTTTCTAAAAGGCCATTCACTAGTAGAAGTGAGAAAAACATCACGGGGTGGTGTGAATCTGAGGGCCTGAATTAGGATAGGCACTGAGTGGCAATGTAGGATGGAGAAAAGCACCACGGGGTAGTTAGCATGGGGAGGTCAGGAAACATGCGGTGGCAACGTAGGATAGGTTTCTGTAAAACATCACGGGGTGGTGTGTATTGTAAGGGTTTGTAACAGGACATTCACTAATAGGTGTGAGAAAAACATCACAGGGCCGTGTGAATCGGAAGGCCTGAATTCGGATAGGCACGGAGTGGCAATTTGGGATGGAGAAGAGCACCAATGTGTGGTCAGCATTGGGAGGTAAGGAAACATGCGGGGGCAATGTAGGATAGGATTCTGAAAAACATCGCGGGGTGGTGCGCATTGTAAGGGTTTCTAACAGGCCATTCCCTAGTAGGAGTGAGAAAAACATCACGGGGTAGTGTGAATCGGAGGGCCTGAATGAGCATAGGCAGTGAGTGGCAATGTAGTATGGACAAAAGCACCATAGGTGGTCAGGATGGGGAGGTCAGGAAACATGCAGTGGCAATGTAGGATAGCTTTCTGAAAAACATCGCGGGGTGGTGCGCATTGTAAGGGTTTCTAACAGGACATTCACTAGTAGGAGTGAGAAAAACATCACAGGGTGGTGTGATTCGGAGGGCCTGAATTACGATAGGCAGTGAGGGGCAATGTAGGATGCAGAAAACCACCACCGGGTGGTAAGCATGGGGAGCTATGGAAATATGCAGTGGGCATGTAGGATAACTTTTTGAAAAACATCTCAGTGTGCTGCGCATTGTAAGGGTTTCTAAGAGGCCATTCACTAGTAGGAGTGAGAAAAACATCACGGGGTGGTGTGAATCTGAGGGCCAGTATTAGGTTAGACAGTGAGTGGCAATGTAGGATGAAGAAAAGCACCACAGGGTATTCAGCATGGGGAGGTCAGGAAACATGCGGTGGCAATGTAGGATAGATTTCTGAAAAACATCGCGTGGTGGTGCGCATTGTAAGGGTTTCTATCAGGCCATTCACTAGTACGAGTGATAAAAATATCACCGGGGGCTGTGAACCCAAGGGCCTGAATTCGGATAGGCAGTGAGTGGCATTGTATGATGGAGAAAATACCAAGGGTTGGTCAGCATGGGAATGTAAGGAAACATGCAGTGGCAAAGTAGGATAGGTTTCTGAAAAACATCGTGGGTTGGTGCGAATTGTAAGGTTTTCTAAAAGGACATTCACTAGTAAGAGTGAGAAAAACGTCACGGGTTGGTGTGAATCCGAGGGCCTGAATTAAGATAGGTAATCAGTGGCAATGTAGGATTGAGAGAAGCAAAACGAGTTATTCAGCATGAGGAGGTCAGGAAACATGCGGTGGCAATGTAGGATAGGTTTCTGAAAAACATCACGAGGGGGTGCTCATTTTAAGGGTTTCTAACAGGCCATTACCTAGTAGGAGTGAGAAAAACATTCCGGGGTGGTGTGAATCTCTGGGCCTGAATTAGGAAAGGCAGTGAGAGGCAATGCAGGATGGAGAAAAGCACCAGTGGGTGGTAAGCATGGGGAGGTCACGAAACATGCGGTGGCAATGTAGGATAGGTATCTGAAAAACATCGCGCGGTGGTGCGCATTGTAAGGGTTTCTAACAGGCCATTCAAAGGTCGGAGTGAGAAAAACATCACACGGTGGTGTCAATCGGAGTGCCTGAGTTAGAATAGCCAGTGAGTGGCAATGTAGGATGGAGAAAAGCACCAAGAGGAGGTCAGTATGGGTATGTCACGAAACATGCGGTGGCAATGTAGGATAGGTTTCTGAAAAACATTGCGTGGTGGTGCGCATTGTAAGGGTTACTAACAGGACATTCACTTTAAAAGTGAGAAAAATACCACGGGGTGGTGTGAATCAGAGGGCCGGCCTTAGATTAGGCAGTGAGTGGCAATGTAGGATCAAGCAAAGCAAGATGGGGTGGTGATCATGGGGATGTCAGGAAACATGCAGTGGCAATGTAAGACAGGTTTCTGAAAAACATCGTGTGGTGGTGCGCATTGTAAGGGTTTCTAAGAGGCCATTCACTAGTAGGAGTGAAAAAAACATTATAGGGTGGTGGGATTCGGAGGGCCTGAATAATGATAGGCAGTGAGTGACAATGCAGGATGGAGAAAAGCACAACTGGGTGGTCATCATGGGGAGGTCAGGAAACATGCGGTGGCAATGTAGCATAGGTTTCTGAAAAACATTGTGCGGTGGTGCTCATTGTAAGGGTTTCTAATAGGCCATTCACTAGTAGAAGTGAGAAAAACATCACGGGGTGGTGTGAATCGGAGGGCCTGAATTAGGATAGGCACTGAGTGGCAATGTAGTATAGAGAAAAGCACCACGGGGTATTCAGCATGGGGAGGTCAGGAAACATGCGGTGGCAAAGTAGGATAGGTTTCTGAAAAACATCACGTGGTGGTGTGCATTTTAAGGGTTTCTAACAGGCCATTCCCTAGTAGGAGTGAGAAAAACATACCGGGGTGGTGTGAATCAGAGGGCCTGAATTAGTTTAGTCAGTCAGTGGTAATGTAGGATGGAGAAAAGCAAGACGGCGTGGTGAGCATCGGGAGGTCAGGAATCATGCAGTGGCAATGTAGGATAGGTTTCTGAAAAACATCGCAGGGTGTTGCGCATTGTAAGGGTTTCTAACAGGCCATTCAAAGGTAGGAGTGAGAAAAACATCACATGGTGGTGTGAATTGGAGGGCCTGAGGTAGAATACCCAGTGAGTGGCAAAGTAGGATGGAGAAAAGCACCAAGGGATGGTCAGCATTCGGAGTTCAGGAAACATGCGGTGGCAATGTAGGATAGCTTTCTGAAAGAAGTCGCAGGGTGGTGCGCATTTTAAGGGTTTTGAACAGGTCATTCTCAAGTGGGAGTGAGAAAGACATAACGGGGTGGTGTGAATCGGAGGGCCTGAATTACAATAGGCAGTGAGGGGCAATGTAGGATGCAGAAAACCACCACGGGGTGGTAAGCATGGGGAGCTATGGAAATATGCGTTGGCCATGTAGGATAACTTTCTAAAAAACATCTCAGTGTGGTGCGCATTGTAAGCGTTTCTAACAGGCCATTTACTAGTAGGAGTGAGAAAAACATCTCGGGGTGGGGTGAATCGGAGGGCCTGAATTCGGATAGGCAGTGAGTGGCAATGTAGGATGGAGAAAAGCAAAACGGGGTTGTCAGCATGGGGAAGTCAGGAAACATGCGATGGCAATGTAGGATAGGTTTCTGAAAAACATCACGGGGTGGTGCGCATTGTCAGGTTTTCCAACAGGCCATTCGCTAGTAGGAGTGAGAAAAACATCACAGGGTGTGTTGAATCATTGGGCCTGAATTAGCATAGGCAGTGATTGGCAATGCAGGATGGAGAAAAGCACCATGGGGTGGTCGGCATGGGGAGGTAAGGAAAAATGCGGTGGCAATGTGGGATATTTTCCTGAAAAACATCACTGCCTGGTGAACATTATAAGGTTTTCTAACAGGCCATTCACTATTAGGATGGCAAAAAACATCACGGGGTGGTGTGAATCTGAGGGTCAGTATTAGGTTAGACAGTGAGTGGCAATGTAGGATAAAGAAAAGCACCACGAGGTATTCAGCATGGGGAAGTCAGGAAACATGCGGTGGCAAAGTAGGATAGGTTTCTGAAAAACATCACGTTGTGGTGCGCATTTTAATGGTTTCTAACAGGCCATTCCCTAGTAGGAGTGAGAAAAACATCCTGGGGTGGTGTGAATCGGAGGGCCTGAGTTAGAATACCCAGTGAGTGGCAATGTAAAATGGAGAAAAGCTTCACCCCGTACCTAGCAAGGAGAGGTCAGGAAACATGCGGTGGCAATGTAGGATAGGTTTCTGAAAAACATCGCGGGGTGGTGCGCATTGTAAGGGTTTCTAACAGGTCATTCACAAGTAGAGGTGAGAAAAACATCACGGGGTGGTGTGAATCGGAGGGCTGAATTACGATAGGCAGTGAGGGGCAATGTAGGATGCAGAGAACCACCACCGGGTGGTAAGCATGGGGAGCCATGGAAATATGCGGTGGCCATGTAGGATAACTTTCGGAAAAACATCTCGGTGTGGTGCGCATTGTAAGGTTTTCTAACAGGCCATTTACTAGTAGGAGTGAGAAAAACATCACGGGGTGGTGTGAATCTGAGGGCCAGTATTAGGTTAGACAGTGAGCGGCAATGTAGAATGAAGAATAGCACCACAGGGTATTGAGCATGAGGAGGTCAGGAAACATGCGGTGGCAATGTAGGATAGATTTCTGAAAAACATCGCGTGGTGGTGCGCATTGTAAGGGTTTCTATCAGGCCATTCACTAGTACGAGTGAGAAAAATATCACCGGGGGCTGTGAACCCAAGGGCCTGAATTCGGATAGGCAGTGAGTGGCATTGTAGGATGGAGAAAATACCAAGGATTGCTCAGCATGGAAACGTCAGGAAACATGCACTGGCAAAGTAGGATAGGTTTCTGAAAAACATCGTGCGTTGGTGCGAATTTTAAGGTTTTCTAAAAGGACATTTACTACTAGGAGTGAGAAAACATCACGGGGTGGTGTGAATCAGAGGGCCTGAATTAGCATAGGCAGTGAGTGGCAATGTAGGATGGAGAAAAGCACCACGGGGTATTCAGCAGGGGAGGTCAGGAAACATGCGGTGGCAATGTAGGATAGGTTTCTGAAAAACTTCGCGGTGTGGTGCGCATAGTAAAGGTTTCTAAGAGGAAATTCACTAGTAGGAGTGAGAAAAACATCACGGGGTGGTGTGATTCGGAGGACATGAATTAGGATAGGCAGTGAGTGGCAATGTAGGTTGGGGAAAAGCACCATGGGGTGTTCAGCATGGTGAGGTCAGGAAATATGTGGTGGTAAAGTAGGATAAGTTTCTGAAAAATATCGCGGGGTGGTGCGTATTGTAAGGGTTTCTAACATGCGATTCACTAGTAGGAGTGAGGAAAACATCACGGGGTGGTGTGAATTGGAGGGCCTGAATTAGAATAGACAGGGAGTGACAATTTAGGATGGAGAAAAGCAAGACGGGGTAGTCAGCATAGGGAGGTCAGGAAACATGCAGTGGCAACATAGGATAAGTTTCTGAAAAACATCGCCGGTTGGTGTTCATTGTAAGGGTTTCTAACAGACCATTCACTAGTAGGAGTGCGAAAAACATCACGGGGTGGTTTGAATCGGAGGACCTGAATTAAGATAGGCAGTCAGTGGCAATGTAGGATGAAGAGAAACAAAACGAGTTATTCAGCATGAGGAGGTCAGGAAACATGCGGTGGCAATGTAGGACAGGTTTCTGAAAAACATCGCGGGGTGGTGTGCATTGTAAGGGTTTGTAACAGGCCATTCACTAGTAGGCGTGAGAAAAACATCACAGGGGCATGTGTATCGGAGGGCCTGAATTCGAATAGGCACTGAGTGGCAATGTAGGATGGAGAAAAGCACCAAGGTGTGGTCAGCATTGTGAGGTCAGGAAACATGCGGAGGCAATGTAGGATAGGATTCTGAAAAACATCGCGAGGTGGTGCGCATTGTAAGGGTTTCTAACAGGCCATTCCCTAGTAGGAGTGAGAAAAACATCATGGGGTAGTGTGAATAGGAGGGCCTTAATGAGCATAGGCAGTGAGTGGCAATGTACGATGGACAAAAGCACCACAGGTGGTCTGGATGGGGAGGTCAGGAAACATGCAGTGGCAATGTAGGATAGGTTTCTGAAAAACATCGCGGGGTGGTGCGCATTGTAAGGGTTTCTAACAGGCCATTCACTAGTAGGAGTGCGAGAAACATGACGGGGTGGTGTGAATCTGAGGGCCAGAATTAGGTTAGACAGTGAGTGGCAATGTAGGATGAAGAAAATCAACAATGGGTATTCAGCATGGGGAAGTCAGGAAACATGTGGTGGCAAAGTAGGATAGGTTTCTGAAAAACATCATGTGGTGGTGCGCATTTTAAGGGTTTCTAACAGGCCATTCCCTAGTAGGAGTGAGAAAAACATCGCGGGGTGGTGTGAATCGGAGGGCCTGAGTTAGAATACCCAGTGAGTGGCAATGTACAATGGAGAAAAGCACCTCGGGGTATTCAGCATGGGGAGGTCAGGAAACATGCGGTGGCAATGCAGGATAGGTTTCTGAAAAACTTCGCGTTGTGGTGCGCATAGTAAAGGTTTCTAAGAGGCCATTCACTAGTAGGAGTGAGAAAAACATCACGGGGTGGTGTGAATCGGAGGACCTGAATTAGGATAGGCAGTGAGTGGCAATGTAGGATGAAGAAAAGCACCATGGGGTGTTCAGCATGGTGAGGTCAGGAAAAATGTGGTGGTAAAGTAGGATACGTTTCTGAAAAATATCGCGGGGTGGTGCGCATTGTAAGGGTTATTTACATGCGATTCACTACTAGGAGTGAGGAAAACATCACGGGGTGGTGTGAATCGGAGGGCCTGAATTAGAATAGGCAGGGAGTGACAATTTAGGATGGAGAAAAGCAAGACGGGGTATTCAGCATAGGGAGGTCAGGAAACATGCAGTGGCAATATAGGATAGGTTTCTGAAAAACATCGCGGGGTGGTGTGCATTGTAAGGGTTTCTAACAGGCCATTCACTAGTAGGAGTGAGAAAAACATCACGGGGTGGTGTGAATCGGAGGGCCTGAATTAGGATAGGCAGTCAGTGGCAATGTAGGATGGAGAAAAACAAAACGGTTTATTCAGCATGATGAGGTCAGGAAACATGCGGTGGCAATGTAAGATAGGTTTCTGAAAAGCATCGCGGGGTGGTGTGCATTGTAAGGTTTGGTTCGGGCCATTCACTAGTAGGTGTGATAAAAACATCACAGGGGGGTATCAATCGGAGGGCCTGAATTCAGATAGGCACTGAGTGGCAATGTAGGATGGAGAAAAGAACCAAGGTGTGATCATCATTGGGAGGTCAGGAAACATGCGGTGGCAATGTAGGATAGGATTCTGAAAAACATCACGTGGGGGTGCACATTTTAAGGGTTTCTAACAGGCCGTTACCTAGTAGGAGTGAGAAAAACATCCCGGGGTGGTGTGAATCGGAGGGCCTGAATTAGATTAGGCAGTGAGTGGTAATGTAGGATGGAGAAAAGCAAGATGGCGTGGTGAGCATGGGGAGGTCAGGAATCATGCAGTGGCAATGTAGGATATGTTTCTGAAAAACATCGTAGGGTGGTGCGCATTATAAGGGATTCTAACAGGCCATTCAAAGGTAGGACTGAGAAAACCATCACGGGGTAGTGTGAATCGGAGGGCCTGAATTAGGATCAGTAGTGAGTGACAATGTAGTGCGGAGAAAAGTCAGATGGCGTGGTGAGCATGGGGAGTTCAGGAAACAAGCGGTGACAACTTATTATAGGTTTCTGAAAAACATCACGGGGTGGTGCGCATTGTAAGGGTTTCGAACAGGCCATTCACTAGTAGGAGTTAGAAAAACATCACGGGGTGGTGTGAATCGGAGGGCCTGAATTAGGATAGGTAGTGAGTGGCAAAGCAGTGTGGAGAAAAGACCACGGGTGTTCAGCATGGGGAGGTCAGGAAACATGCAGTGGAATGTTGGAGAGGTTTCTGAAAAACATCGCGGGGTGGTGCGCATTGTAAGTGTTTCTAACAGGCCATTCACTAGTAGGAGTGAGAAAAACATCACGGGGTGGTGTGAATCGGAGGGCCTGAATTAGCATAGGCAGTGAGTGGCAAAGGAGGATGGAGAATAGCACCACGAGATGGTCAGCATGGGGAGGTCAGGAAACATGCGGTGTCAATGTAGGATATGATCCTGAAAAACATCGCGGTGTGGTGCGCATTGTAAGGGTTTCTAACATGCAAATTCACTAGTAGGAGTGAGAAAAACATCACAGGGTGGTGTGAATCTGAGGGCCTGAATTAGGAAAGAAAGGAGTGGCAATGCAGGATGCAGAAAAGAACCACTGGGTGGTCAGCATGGGGAGGTCAGGAAACAGGCGTTGGCATTGTAGGATAGGTTTCTGAAAATCATCGCGCGGTGGTGCGCATTGTAAGGGTTTCTAACAGGCCATTCACTAGTAGAAGTGAGAAAAACATCACGGGGTGGAATTCATCAGAGGGCCTGAATTAGTATAGGCACTGAGTGGAAATGTAGGATGAAGAAAAGCACCAAGGGGTATTCAGCATGGGGAGGTCAGGAAACATGCGGTGGCAATGTAGGATAGGTTTCTGTAAAACATCGCGGGGTGGTGTGCATTGTAAGGGTTTGTAACAGGCCATTCACTAGTAGGTGTGAGAAAAACATCACAGGGCCGTGTGAATCGGAGGGCCTGAATTCGGATAGGCACTGAGTGGCAATGTAGGATGGAGAAAAGCACCAAGGTGTGGTCAGCATTGGGAGGTCAGGAAACATGCGGGGGCAATGTAGGATAGGATTTTGAAATACATCGCGGGGTGGTGAGCATTGTAACGGTTTCTAACAGTCTCTTCCCTAGTAGGAGTGAGAAAAACATCACAGGGTAGTGTGAATCGGAGGGCCTGAATGAGGATAGGCAGTGAGTGGCAATGTAGGACGGACAAAAGCACCATAGGTGGTCAGGATGGGGAGGTCAGGAAACATGCAGTGGCAATGTAGGATAGGTTTCTGAAAAACATCACGGGGTGGTGCTCATTGTAAGGGTTTCTAACAGGACATTCACAAGTAGGAGTGAGAAAATCATCACAGGGTGGTGTGAATCGGAGGGCCGCCATTATATTAGGCAGTGAGTGGCAATGTAGGATCCAGAAAAGCACCACTGGGTGGTCAGCATGGGGAGGTCAGGAAACATGCGGTGGCAATGTAGGATAGGATTCTGAAAAACATCACGTGGGGGTGCACATTTTAAGGGTTTCTAACAGGCCGTTACCTAGTAGGAGTGAGAAAAACATCCCTGGGTGGTGTGAATCGGAGGGCCTGAATTAGATTAGGCAGTGAGTGGTAATGTAGGATGGAGAAAAGCAAGATGGCGTGGTGAGCATGGGGAGGTCAGGAATCATGCAGTGGCAATGTAGGATATGTTTCTGAAAAACATCGTAGGGTGGTGCGCATTATAAGGGATTCTAACAGGCCATTCAAAGGTAGGACTGAGAAAACCATCACGGGGTAGTGTGAATCGGAGGGCCTGAATTAGGATCAGTAGTGAGTGACAATGTAGTGCGGAGAAAAGTCAGATGGCGTGGTGAGCATGGGGAGTTCAGGAAACAAGCGGTGACAACTTATTATAGGTTTCTGAAAAACATCACGGGGTGGTGCGCATTGTAAGGGTTTCGAACAGGCCATTCACTAGTAGGAGTTAGAAAAACATCACGGGGTGGTGTGAATCGGAGGGCCTGAATTAGGATAGGTAGTGAGTGGCAAAGCAGTGTGGAGAAAAGACCACGGGTGTTCAGCATGGGGAGGTCAGGAAACATGCAGTGGAATGTTGGAGAGGTTTCTGAAAAACATCGCGGGGTGGTGCGCATTGTAAGTGTTTCTAACAGGCCATTCACTAGTAGGAGTGAGAAAAACATCACGGGGTGGTGTGAATCGGAGGGCCTGAATTAGCATAGGCAGTGAGTGGCAAAGGAGGATGGAGAATAGCACCACGAGATGGTCAGCATGGGGAGGTCAGGAAACATGCGGTGTCAATGTAGGATATGATCCTGAAAAACATCGCGGTGTGGTGCGCATTGTAAGGGTTTCTAACATGCAAATTCACTAGTAGGAGTGAGAAAACATCACAGGGTGGTGTGAATCTGAGGGCCTGAATTAGGAAAGAAAGGAGTGGCAATGCAGGATGCAGAAAAGAACCACTGGGTGGTCAGCATGGGGAGGTCAGGAAACAGGCGTTGGCATTGTAGGATAGGTTTCTGAAAATCATCGCGCGGTGGTGCGCATTGTAAGGGTTTCTAACAGGCCATTCACTAGTAGAAGTGAGAAAAACATCACGGGGTGGTATTCATCAGAGGGCCTGAATTAGTATAGGCACTGAGTGGAAATGTAGGATGAAGAAAAGCACCAAGGGGTATTCAGCATGGGGAGGTCAGGAAACATGCGGTGGCAATGTAGGATAGGTTTCTGTAAAACATCGCGGGGTGGTGTGCATTGTAAGGGTTTGTAACAGGCCATTCACTAGTAGGTGTGAGAAAAACATCACAGGGCCGTGTGAATCGGAGGGCCTGAATTCGGATAGGCACTGAGTGGCAATGTAGGATGGAGAAAAGCACCAAGGTGTGGTCAGCATTGGGAGGTCAGGAAACATGCGGGGGCAATGTAGGATAGGATTTTGAAATACATCGCGGGGTGGTGAGCATTGTAACGGTTTCTAACAGTCTCTTCCCTAGTAGGAGTGAGAAAAACATCACAGGGTAGTGTGAATCGGAGGGCCTGAATGAGGATAGGCAGTGAGTGGCAATGTAGGACGGACTAAAGCACCATAGGTGGTCAGGATGGGGAGGTCAGGAAACATGCAGTGGCAATGTAGGATAGGTTTCTGAAAAACATCGCGGGGTGGTGCTCATTGTAAGGGTTTCTAACAGGTCATTCACAAGTAGGAGTGAGAAAATCATCACAGGGTGGTGTGAATCGGAGGGGCGCCATTATATTAGGCAGTGAGTGGCAATGTAGGATCCAGAAAAGCACCACTGGGTGGTCAGCATGGGGAGGTCAGGAAACATGCGGTGGCAATGTAGGATAGGTTTCTGAAAAACATCGCGCGGCGGTGTGCATTGTAAGTGTTTCTAACAGGCCATTCTCTAGTAGAAGTGAGAAAAACATCACGGAGTGGTGTGAATCGGAGGGACTGAATTAGAATAGGCACTTTGTGGCAATGTAGGATGGAGAAAAGCACCACGGGGTATTCAGCATTGGGAGGTCAGGAAACATGCGGTGGCAATGTAGGATAGGTTTCTGAAAAACTTCGCGGTGTGGTACGCATAGTAAGGGTTTCTAAGAGGCCATTCTCTAGTAGGAGTGAGAAAAACATCACGGGGTGGTGTGAATTGGAGGACCTGAATTAGGATAGGCAGTGAGTGGCAATGTAGGATGGAGAAAAGCACCATGGGGTGTTCAGCATGGTGAGGTCAGGAAACATGTATTGGTAAAGTAGGATATGTTTCTGAAAAATATCGCGGTGTGGTGCGCATTGTAAGGGTTTCTAACATGCGATTCACTAGTAGGACTGAGGAAAACATCACGCGCTGGTGTGAATCGGAGGGCCTGAATTACAATAGACAGGGAGTGACAATTTAGGATGGAGAAAAGCAAGATGGGGTAGTCAGCATAGGAAGGTCAGGAAACATGCAGTGGCAATATAGGATAAGTTTCTGAAAATCATCGCGGGGTGGTGTGCATTGTAAGGGTTTCTAACAGGCCATTAACTAGTAGCAGTGAGAAAAATATCACGGGGTGGTGTGAATCGGAGGGCCTGAATTAAGGTAGGCAGTCAGTGGCATTGTAGAATGGAGAGAAGCAAAACGAGTTATTCAGCATGAGGAGGTCAGGAAACATGCGGTGGCAATGTAGGATAGGTTTCTGAAAAACATCACGAGGGGGTGCGCATTTTAAGGGTTTCTTACAGGCCATAACCTAGTAGGAGTGAGAAAAACATCCCGGGGTGGTGTGAATCTCAGGGCCTGAATTAGGAAAGGCAGTGAGAGGCAATGCAGGATGGAGAAAAGCACCAGTGGGTGGTAAGCATGGGGAGATCACGAAACATGCGGTGACAGTGTAGGATATGTTTCTGAAAAACATCGCGTGGTGGTGCACATTGTAAGGGTTTCTAACAGGCCATTCAAAGGTAGGAGTGAGAAAAACATCACACGGTGGTGTGAATCGGAGAGCCTGAGTTAGAATAGCCAGTGAGTGGCAATGTAGGATGGAGAAAAGCACCAAGAGGAGGTCAGTATGGGTAGGTCAGGAAACATGCGGTGGCAATGTAGGATAGGTTTCTGAAAAACATTGTGTTTTGGTGCGCATTGCAAGGGTTTCTAACAGGACATTCACTTTAAAAGTGAGAAAAATACCACGGGGTGGTGTGAATCGGAGGGCCGGCATTAGATTAGGCAGTGAGTGGCAATGTAGGATCAAGCAAAGCAAGATGGGTTGGTGATCATGGGGAGGTCAGGAAACATGCAGTGGCAATTAGGATAGGTTTCTGAAAAACATCGTGTGGTGGTGCGCATTGTAAGGGTTTCTAAGAGGCCATTCACTAGTAGGAGTGAGAAAAACATCATAGGGTGGTGGGATTCGGAGGGCCTGAATAACGATAGAAAGTGAGTGACAATGCAGGATGGAGAAAAGTACCACTGGGCGGTCATCATGGGGAGGTCAGGAAACATGCGGTGGCAATGTAGCATAGGTTTCTGAAAAACATCACGGGGTGGTGCGCATTGTCAGGATTTCCAACAGGCCATTCACTAGTAAGAGTGAGAAAAACATCACGGGGTGGGTTGAATCAGAGGGCCTGAATTAGCATAGGCAGTGATTGGCAATGGAGGATGGAGAAAAGCACCACGGGGTGGTCGGCATATGCAGGTAATGAAACATGCGGTGGCAATGTGGGATATTTTCCTGAAAAACATCGCTACATGGTGCACATTGTAAGGGTTTCTAACAGGCCATTCACTAGTAGGAGTGCGAAAAACATCACGGGGTGGTGTGAATCTGAGGGCCAGAATTAGATTAGACAGTGAGTGGCAATGTAGGATGAAGAAAAGGACGACAGGGTATTTAGCATGGGGAGGTCAGGAAACATGCGGTGGCAATGTAGGATAGATTTCTGAAAAACATCGCGTGGTGGTGCGCGTTGTAAGGGTTTCTATCAGGCCATTCACTAGTAGGAGTGAGAAAATTATCACCGAGGACTCTGAATCCGAGGGCCTAAATTAGGATACGCAGTGAGTGGCATTGTAGGATGGAGAAATACCAAGTGTTGGTCAGCATGTGAATGTCAGGAAACATGCGGTGGCAAAGTAGGATAGGTTTCTGGAAAACACCGTGCGTTGGTGCGAATTGTAAGGTTTTCTAAAAGGCCATTCACTAGTAGGAGTGAGAAAAACATCAAGTGGTGGTGTGAATTGGAGGGCCTGAGTTAGCATAGGCAGTGAGTGGCAATGGAGGATGGAGAAGAGCACCACGAGGTGGTCAGCATGGGGAGGTCAGGAAACATGCGGCGGCAATGTAGGATATGTTCCTGAAAAACATCGCGGTGTGGTGCGCATTGTAAGGGTTTCTAACAGGCAATTCCCTAGTAGGAGTGAGAAAAACATCACAGGGTGGTGTGAATCGGAGGGCCTGAATTAGCATAGGCAGTGAGTGGCAATGTAGGATTGAGAAAAGCACCAAGAGAAGGTCAGAATGGGTAGGTCAGGAAACCTGCGGTGACAATGTAGGACAGGTTTCTGAAAAACATTGCGTGGTGGTGCGCATTTTAAGGGTTTCTAACAGGACATTCACTAGTAGAAGTGAGAAAAACATCACGGGGTGGTGTTAATCAGAGGGCCTGAATTAGGATAGGCACTTTGTGGCAATGTAGGATGCAGAAAAGCACCACGGGGTATTCAGCATGGGGAGGTCAGGAAACATGCGGTGGCAATGTATGATAGGTTTCTGAAAAAACATCATGTGGTGGTCCGCATTTTAAGGGTTTATAACAGGCCATTCCCTAGTAGGAGTGAGAAAAACATCCGGGGGTGGTGTGAATCGGAGAGCCTGAATTACGATAGGCAGTGAGTGACAATGTAGGATGCAGAAAACCATCAAGGGGTGGTAAGCATAGGGAGGTAAGGAAATATGCGGTGGCCATGTAGGATAACTTTCTGAAAAACATCTCGGTGTGGTGCGCATTGTAAGGGTTTCTAACAGGCCATTCACTAGTAGGAGTGAGAAAAACATCACGGGGTGGTGTGAATCTGAGGGCTAGAATTAGGTTAGACAGTGAGTTGCAATGTAGGATGAAGAAAAGCACAACGGGGTATTCAGCATGGGGAGGTCAGGAAACATGCTGTGGCAATGTAGGATAGATTTCTGAAAAACATCGCGTGGTGGTGCGCATTGTAAGTGTTTCTATCAGGCCATTCACTAGTAGGAGTTGAAAAACATCTCGGGGTGGTGTGAATCGGAGGGCCTGAATTCGGATAGGCTGTGAGTGGCAATGTAGGATGGAGAAAAGCACCACGGGCTTGTCAGCATGGGGAGGTCAGGAAACATGCGGTGGCAATGTAGCATAGGTTTCTGAAAAACATCACGGGGTGGTGCGAATTGTCAGGTTTTCCAACGGCCATTCACTAGTAGGAGTGAGAAAAACATCACGGGGTGGGTTGAATCAGAGGGCCTGAATTAGCATAGGCAATGATTGCCAGTGGAGGATGGAGAAAAGCACCACAGGGTGGTCGGCATATTCAGGTAATGAAACATGCGGTGGCAATGTAGGATATTTTCAAGAAAAGCATCGCTGCATGGTGCGCATTGTAAGGGTTTCTAACAGGACATTCACTAGTAGGAGTGTGAATAACATCACGGGGTTGTGTGAATCTGAGGGCCAGAATTAGGTTAGACAGTGAGTGGCAATGTAGGATGGAGAAAAGCACCATGGGGTATTCAGCATGGGGAGGTCAGGAAACATGCGGTGGCAATGTAGGATAGGTATCTGAAAAACATCGCTTGTGGTGCGCATTGTAAGGGTTTCTATGAGGCCATTCACCAGTAGGAGTGAGAAAAATATCACTGGGGGCTGTGAACCCAAGGGCCTGAATTCGGATAGGCAGTGAGTGGCATTGTAGGATGGAGAAAACACCAAGGGTTGGTCAGCATGGTGATGTCAGGAAACATGCGGTGGCAAAGTAGGATAGGTTTCTGAAAAACATCGCGGGTTGCTGCGCATTGTAAGGTTTTCTAACAAGCCATTCACTAGTAGGAGTGAGAAAAACATCACGGGTAGGTGTGAATCGGATGGCCTGAATTAGCATAGGCAGTGAGTGACAATGGAGGATAGAGAAAAGCACCACAATGTGGTCAGCATGGGGAGGTCAGGAAACATGCTGTGGCAATGTAGGATATGTTCCTGAAAAACATCGCGGTGTGGTGCGCATTGTAAGGTTTTCTAACAGGCCATTCACTAGTAGGAGTGAGAAAAACATCATGGGGTGGTGTGAATCAAAGGGCCTGACATAGAATAGGAGTGAGTGGCAATGTAGGAGGGAAAAAAGCACCATGGGGTGGTCAGCATGGTGAGTTCAGGAAACATGCGGTGGTAAAGTAGGATACGTTTCTGAAAATCATCGCCGGGTGGTGCGCATTTTCAGCGTTTCTAACAGGCGATTCACTAGTAGGAGTGAGAAAAACATCACGGGGTGGTGTGAATCGGAGGGCGTGAATTAGAATAGGCATTGAGTGGCAATGTAGGATGGAGAAAAGCAAGATTGTGTGGTTAGCATGGGGAGGTCAGGAAACATGCAGTTTCAGTGTAGGATAGTTTTCTGAAAAACATTTTGGGGTGGTGTGCATTGTAAAGTTTTCTAACAGGCCATTCACTAGTAGGAGTGAGAAAAACATCACGGGGTTGTGTGAATCGGAGGGCCTCAATTAGAATAGGCATTGAGTGGCAATGTAGGATGGAGAAAAGCACCACGGGTTATTCAGCATGAGGAGGTTAGGAAACATGCGGTGGCAATGTGGAGACGTTTCTGAAAAACATCAAGAGGTGGTGCGCATTGTAAGGGATTCTAACAGGCCATTCACTAGTAGGAGTGAGTAAAACATCATGGGGTGGTGTGAATCGCAAGGCCTGAAATAGATTAGGCATTGAGTGTTAATGTAGGATCTAGCAAAGCAAGACAGGGCGGAGAGCATGGAGAAGTCAGGAAACATGAATTGGCAACGTAGGGTAGGTTTCTGAAAAACATCGCAGGGTGGTGCGCATTGTAAGCATTTCTAACAGGCCATTCACTAGTAGCAGTGAGACAAACATCACGGAGTGATGTGAATATGAAGGCCTGAATTAGGATATGCAGTGAGAGGCAAGTTAGGATGGAGTAAAGCATCACGGGGTGGTCAGCATGGTGAGTTCAGGAAACATGCGGTGGTAAAGTAGGATACGTTTCTGAAAATCATCGCCGGGTGGTGCGCATTTTCAGCATTTCTAACAGGCGATTCACTAGTAGGAGTGAGAAAAACATCACGGGGTGGTGTGAATCGGAGGGCCTGAATTAGCATAGGCAGTGAGTGGCAATGTAGGATTGAGAAAAGCACCAAGAGGAGGTCAGAATGGGTAGCTCAGGAAACCTGCTTTGGCAATGTAGGACAGGTTTCTGAAAAACTGTGTGGTGGTGCGCATTGTAAGGGTTTCTAACAGGACATTCACTAGTAGAAGTGTGAAAAATATCACGGGGTGGCGTGAATCGGAGTGCCGGCATTAGATTAGGCCGTGAGTGGTAATGTAGGTTGGAGAAAAGCAAGACGGAGTGATGAGCTTGGGCAGTTCAGGGAACATGCATTGGCAATGTAGAATACATTTCTGAAAAACATCTCTGGGTGGTGCGCATTGTAAGGGTTTCTAACAGGCCATTCACTAGTAGGAGTAAGAAAAACATTACGGGGTGGTGTGAATCGGAGGGCCTGAATAACGATAGGCAGTGAGTGACAATGTACGATGGAGAAAATCACCACGGGTCGGTCAGAATGAGGTTAGGAAACATGCTGTGGCAATCGAGGATAGGTTTCTAAAAAACATCTCAGGGTAGTGCACATTGTAGGGGTTTCTGAAAGGCCATTCCCTAGTAGGAGTGAGAAAAACATCATACGGTGGTGGGAATCGGGGGGCCTGTATTAGGATAGACAGAGAGTGGCACTGTAGGATGGTGAAAACCACCATTGAGTGTCAGCATGATGAGGTCAGGAAACATGCGGTGGCATTGTAGCATAGGTTTCTAATAAAGATCGCAGTGTGGTCTGCATTGTAAGGGTTTCTAACAGGCCATTCACTAGATGGAGGGAGACAAACATCACGGGGTGGTGTGAATCGGAGAGACTTAATTAGATTAGGCAGTGAGTGGCAATGTAGCATCAAGCAAAGCAAGATGGGGTGGTGATCATGGGGAGCTCAGGAAACATGCTGTGGCAATGTAGGATAGGTTTCTGAAAAACATCGCATGGTGGTGCACATTGTAAGGGTTTCTAACAGGCCATCCACTAGTAGGAGTGAGAAAAACATCACGGGGTGGTGCGAATCGGAGGACCTGAATTAGGATAGGCAGTGAGTGGCAATGTAGGATGGAGAAAAGCACCATGGGGTGGTCAGCATGGTGAGGTCAGGAAACATTCGGTGGAAAAGTAGGATACGTTTCTGAAAAACATCGTGGGGTGGTGCGCATTGTAAGGGTTTCTAACATGCGATTCACTAGTAGGAGTGAGGAAAACATCACAGGGTGGTGTGAATCGGAATGCCTGAATTAGAATAGGCAGGGAGTGACAATTTAGGATGGAGAAAAGCAAGACGGGGTAGTCAGCATAGGGAGGCAAGGAAACATGCAGTGGCAATGTAGGATAGGTTTCTGAAAAACATTGCGGGGTGGTGTGCATTGTAAGGGTTTCTAACAGGCCATTCACTAGTAGGAGTGAGAAAAATATCACGGGGTGGTGTGAATCGGAGGGCCTGAATTAGGATAGGCAGTAAGTGGCAATGTAGGATGGAGAAAAGCAAAACGGGTTATTCAGCATGAGGAGGTCAGGAAACATGCGGTGGCAATGTAGGATAGGTTTCTGAAAAACATCGCTGGGTGGTGTGCATTGTAAGGGTTTGTAACAGGCCATTCACTAGTAGGTGTGAGAAAAACATCACAGGGTGGTGTGAATCGGAGGGCCTGAATTCGGATAGGCACTGAGTGGCAATGTAGGATGGAGAAAAGCACCAAGGGGTGGTCAGCATTCGGAGCTCAAGAAACATGCGGTGGCAATGTAGGATAGCTTTCTGAAAAACATCGTGGAGTGGTGCACATTGTATGGTTTTCTAACAGGCCATTCACAAGTAGGAGTGAGAAAAACATGACGGGGTGGTGTGAAATAGAGGGCCAGAATGAGCATAGGCAGTGTGTGGCAATGTAGGTTGGAGAAAAGCATCATCCCGTACTTAGCAAGGCGAGGTCAGGAAACATGCTGTGGCAATGTAGGACAGGTTTCTGAAAAACATCGCAGGGTTGTGCGCATTGTCAGGGTTTCTAACAGGTCATTGACAAGTAGGAGTGAGGAAAACATCACGGGGTCGTGTGAATCGGAGGGCCTGAATTACGTGAGGCAGTGAGTGGCAATGTAGGATGCAGAAAATAACCACAGGGTGGTTACATGGGGAGGTAAAGAAATATGCGGTGGCCATGTAGGACAACTTTCTGAAAAACATTGCGAGGTGGTGCGCATTGTAAGGGTTTCTAACAGGCCATTCACTAATAAGAGTCAGGAAAACATCACGGGGTTGTGTGAATCGGAGAGGCTGAATTCTATAGGCTGTGAGTGGCAATGTAGTTTGTACAAAAGCACCACGGGGTATTCAGCATGGGAGGTAAGGAACCATGCGGTGGCAATGTCGTATAGGTTTCTGAAAAACATCGCAGGGTGGTGCGCATTGTAAGGGTTTTTAACTGGCCATTCAAAGTTAGGAGTGAGAAAAACATCACAGGGTGGTGTGAATCAGAGGGCCTGAGTTAGAATAGCCAGTGAGGGGCAATGTAGGATGGGGAAAAGCACCAAGTGGTGGTCATTATTCGGAGGTCAGAAATCATGCGGTGGCAATGTAGGATAGCTTTCTGAAAAACACTTCGGGGTGGTGCGCATTGTAAGGGTTTCTAACAGGCCATTCACTAGTAGGAGTTAGAAAATCATCACGGGGTGGTGTGAATCTTAGGACCTGAATTAGGATAGGAAGTTAGTGGCAATGGAGAATGGAGAAAAGTACCACGGGGTGGTCACCATGGTTAGGTCAGGAAACATGCGGTGGCAATGTAGGATAGGTTTCTGAAAAAGATCGCGTGGTGGTGCACATTGTATGGTTTTCTAACAGGCCATTCACTAGTAGAAGTGAGAAAAACATCACGGGGTGGTGTGAAATAAAGGGCCAGAATTAGCATAGGCAGTGAGTGGCAATGTAGGATGGAGAAAAGCATCACCCCGTAATTAGCAAGGCGAGGTCAGGAAACATGTGGTGGCAATGTAGGATAGGTTTCTGAAAAACATTGCGCGGTGGTGCGCATTGTAAGGGTTTCTATCAGGCCATTCACTAGTAGAAGTGAGAAAAACATCACGGGGTGGTGTGAATCCGAGGGCCTGAATTAGGATAGGCTCTGAGTGGGAATGTAGGATGGAGAAAAGCACCACGGGGTATTCAGCATGGGGAGTTCAGGAAACATGCGGTGGCAAAGTAGGATAGGTTTCTGAAAAACATTGCAGGGTGGTGCGCATTGTAAGGGTTTCTAACAGGCCATTCAAAGGTAGGAGTGAGAAAAACATCACAGGGTTCTGTGAATCGGAACGCCTGAGTTAGAATAGCCAGTGAGTGGCAATGTAGGATGGAGAAATGCACCAAGGTGTGGTCAAAATTCGGAAGTCAGGAAACATGCGGTGGCAATGTAGGATAGCTTTCTGAAAAACATCGCGGAGTGGTGCGCATTGTATGGTTTTCTAACTGGCCATTCACTATTAGGGTGAGAAAAACATCACGGGGTGGTGTTAACTAGAGGGCCATAATTAGCATAGGCAGTGAGTGGCAATGTAGGATGGAGGAAAGCATCACCCCTTACTCAGCAAGATGAGGCCAGGAATCATGCAGTGGCAATGTAGGATAGGTTTCTGAAAAACATCGCAGGGTGGTGGGCATTGTAAGGGTTTCTAACAGGTCATTCACAAGTAGGAGTGAGCAAAACATCACGGGGTTGGGTGAATCGGAGGGCCCAAATTACGATAGGCAGTGAGGGGCAATGTAGGATGAAGAAAACCACCAAGGGGTGGTAAGCAAGGGGAGGTAAGGAAATATGCGGTGGCCATGTAGGATAACTTTCTAAAAAACATCGCGGGGTGGTGTGCATTGTAAGGGTTTGTAACAGGCCATTCACTAGTAGGCTTGAGAAAAACATCTCGGTGTGGTGTGAATCGGAGTGCCTGAATTCGGATAGGCAGTGAGTGGCAATGTAGGATGGAGAAAAGCACCACGGGGTTGTCAGCATGGTGAGGGCAGGAAACATGCTGTGGCAATGTAGGATAGGTTTCTGAAAAACATCTCCGGGTGGTGCGCATTGTAAGGATTTCTAACAGGCCATTCACTAGTAGGAGTGAGAAAAACATCACGGGGTGGTGTGAATCGGACGGCCTGAATTAGGATAGGTAGTGAGTGGCAATGTAGTGGGGAGAAAAGCACCACGGGGGGGGGTTAGCACGTGGAGGTCAGGAAACATGCAGTGGCAAAGATGGATAGGTTTCTGAAAAACATCGCCGTGTGGTGCGCATTGTAAGGGTTTCTAACAGGCCATTCCCTAGTAGGAGTGAGAAAAACATCACGGGGTGGTGTGAATCGGAGGACCTGAATTAGGATAGGGAGTTAGTGGCAATGGAGAATGGAGAAAAGTACCACGGGTTGGTCACCATGGTTAGGTCAGGAAACATGCGGTGGCAATGTAGGATAGGTTTCTGAAAAACATCGCGCGGTGGTGCGCATTGTAAGGGTTTCTAACAGGTCATTCACAAGTAGGAGTGAGAAAAACATCACGGGGTTGTGTGAATCGGAGGGCCCGAATAACGATAGGCAGTGAGGGGCAATGTAGGATGCAGAAAACCACCACGGGGTGGTAAGCATGGGGAGGTAAGGAAGTATGCGGTGGCCATGTAGGATAACTTTCTAAAAAACATCTCGGTGTCGTGTGCATTATAAGGGTTTCTAATAGGCCATTCACTAGTAGGAGTGAGAAAAACATCTCGGTTTGGTGTGAAACGGAGTGCCTGAATTCGGATAGGCAGTGAGTGGCAATGTAGGATGGAGAAAAGCCCCACGGGGTTGTCAGCATGGGGAGGGCAGGAAACAAGCTGTGGCAATGTAGGATAGGTTTCTCAAAAACTTCGCGGTGTGGTGCGCATTGTCAGGTTTTCCAACAGGCCATTCACTAGTAGGAGTGAGAAAAACATAACGGGGTGGGTTGAATCAGACGGCGTGAATTAGCATAGGATGTGATTGGCAATGGAGGATGGAGAAAGGCACCACGGGGTGGTCGGCATTGAGAGGTAAGGAAACATGCGGTGGCAATGTAGGATATTTTCCTGAAAAACATCGCTGCATGGTGTGCATGTAAGGGTTTCTAACAGGCCATTCACTAGTAGGAGTGAGAAAAACATCACGGGGTGGTGTGAATCGGAGGGCCTGAATTAACATAGGCAGTGAGTGGCAATGGAGGATGGAGAAAAGCACCGCAGGGTGGTCAGCATGGGGAGGTCAGGGAACATGCGGTGGCAATGTAGGATATGTTCCTGAAAAACATCGCGGTGTCGTGTGCATTGTAAGGTTTTCTAACAGGCAATTCACTAGTAGGAGTGACAAAAACATCATGGGGTGGTGTGAGTCGGAGGGCCTGATATAGAATAGGAGTGAGTGGCAATGTACCATGGAGAAAAGCACTACGCGGTGGTCGGCATTGAGAGGTAAGGAAACATGCGGTGGCAATGTAGGATATTTTCCTGAAAAACATCGCTGCATGGTGTGCATTGTAAGGGTTTCTAACAGGCCATTCACTAGTAGGAGTGAGAAAAAGATCACGGGGTGGTGTGAATCGGAGGGCGTGAATTAGAATAGGCATTGAGTGGCAATGTAGGATGGAGAAAAGCAAGACGGGGTGGTAAGCATGGGGAGGTCAGGAAACATGCAGTTTCAGTGTAGGATAGGTTTCTGAAATACATTCCGGTTAGGTGCGCAATGTCAGGTTTTCTAAAAGGCCATTCACTAGTAGGAGTGAGAAAAACATCACGGCGTGGGGTGAATCGGAGGGCCTGAATTAGGATAAGCATTGAGTGGCAATGTTGGATGGAGAAAAGCAAAAGAGGATGCTCAGCATGGGGAGGTGAGGAAACATGCAGTGGCAATGTAGGATTGGTTTCTGAAAAAAAAATGGGGTGGTGCGCATTGTAAGGGTTTCTAACAGGCCATTGACTAGTAGGAGTGAGAAAAACATCACTGGGTGGTGTGAATTGGAGGGCCTGAATCAAGTTAGACAGTGAGTGTCAATGTAGGATGGAGAAAAGCACCACGGGTTGGTGAGCATGGGGAGGTCAGGAAACGTGCATTGGCAATGTACGATAGGTTTCTGAAAAACGTCGCGGGGTTGTTCGCATTGTAAGGGTTTGTAGAAGGCCATTCACTAGTAGGAGTGAGAAAAACATCACGGGGTGGTGTGAATCAGATGTTCTGAATTAGGATAGGCAGTGAGTGGCAATGTAGGATGGAGAAAAGCACCACGGTGTGTCAGCATGGGGATGTCAGGAAACATGCATTGGCAATGTAGGATAGGTTTCTGAAAAACATCGCGGGGTGGTGTGCATTGTAAGGCAATCTAACAGGCCATTCACTAGTAGGAGTGAGAAATACATCATGGTGTGGTGTGAATCGGAGGGCGTGAATCAAGTTAGACAGTGAGTGGCAATGTAGGATGTAGAAAAGCACCATGGGTTGGTGAACATGGGGAGGTCAGGAAACATGCAATGGCAATGTAGGATAGGTTCCTGAAAAACAATTTGGGGTTGTGCGCATTGTAAGTGTTTGTACCAGGCCATTCACTAGAAGGAGTGACAAATTCATCATGGGGTGGTGTGAATAGGAGGGCCTGAATCAGTATAGGCAGTGAGTGGCAGTGTAGTATGGAGAAAAGCACCAAAAGGATAGGTTTCTTAAAAATATTGCGGGTTGGTGCTCATTGTAAGGGTTTCTAAAAGGCCTTCCACTAGTAGGAGTGAGAAAAACATCACGAGGTGGTGTGAATCGCAGGGCCTGAATCAGTATAGGCTGTGAGTGTCAATGTAGGATGGAGAAAAGCACCACGGGGTGGTCAGGATTGGGAGGTCAGGAAACATGCAGTGGCAATGTAGGATAGGTTTCTGAAAAACATCGCGGCGTAGTGCGCATGGTAAGGGTTTCTAACAGGACATTTACTAATAGGAGTGAGAAATATATCATGGTTTGGTGTGAATTGGAGGGTCTGAATAAAGTTAGACAGTAAGTGGCAATGTAGGATGGAGAAAAGCCCCACGGGTTGGTGAGCATGTGGAGGTCAGGAAACATGCATTGTCAATTTACGAAAGGTTTCTGAAAAACGTCGCGTGGTTGTGCGCATTATAAGGGTTTGTAGCAGGCCATTCACTAGTAGGAGTGAGAAAAACATCACGTGGTGGTGTGAACCAGAGGGGCTGAATTAGGAAAGGCAGTGAGTGGCAATTAAGAAGGGAGAAAAGCACCACGGGTGGTCAACCTGTGGAGGTCAGGAAACATGTAATGGCAATGTTGGATAAGTTTCTGAAAAACATCGCGCGGTGGTGCACATTGTAAGGCTTTCTAACAAGCCATTCACAAGTAGGAGTGAAAAAAAATCACAGGGTGGTGTGAATCGGAGGGTGTGAATTAGGATAGGCTGTGAGTGGCAATGTAGGATAGAGAATAGCACCACAGGTTTGTCAGCATGGGGAGGCAAGGAAACATGCAGTGGCTATGTAGAATAGGTTTCTGCAAAACATCGCCGGGTGGTGCGCATTGTAAGGCTTTCTAGCAGGCCATTCACTAGTAGGAGTGAGAAAAATATAACGGGGTGGTGTGAATCAGAGGGCCTGAATAAGGATAGACAGTGAGTAGCAATGTAGGATGGAGAAAAGCACCACGGGGTGGTCAGCATGGGGAGATCAGGAAACATGCAGTGGCAATGTGGGATAGCTTTCTGAAAAACATTACGGGTAGGTGCGCATTGTAAGGGATTCTAACAGGCCATTCACTAGTAGGAGTGAGAAAAATCTCACGACATGGTGTGAATTGGAGGGCCTGAATCAGGATAGGCAGTGAGTGGCAATGTAGGATGGAGAAAAGCACCACGGAGTGGTCATCATGGAGAGGTCAGGACACATGCAGAGGCAATGTATTATAGGATTCTAAAAAACATCGCGGGTGGTGAGGATTGTAAGGGTTTCTAACAGGCCATTCACTAGAAGGAGTGAGAAAAACATGACGGCGTGGTGTGAACCCGAGGGCCTGAATTATGATAAGCAGTGAGTGGCAATGTAGGATGGAGAAAAGCACCACGGTGTGCTCAGCATGGGGAGGTCAGGAAACATGCAGTGGCAATGTAGGATAGGTTTCTGAAAAAAAGAGTGGGGTGGTGTGCATTGTAAGGGTTTCTAACAAGCCATTCACTAGCAGGAGTGAGAAAAACATCACGGGGTGGTGTGAATCGGAGGGCCTGAATTAGGATAGGCAGGGAGTGGCAATGTAGAATGGAGAAAACCACCACGGCATGGTCAGCATGGGGAGGTCAGGAAACATGCAGTGGCAATGTGGGATAGCTTTCTGAAAAATATTACAGGTTTGTGCGCATTGTAAGGGTTTCTAACAGGCCATTCACTAGTAGAAGTGAGAAAAACATCACAGCGTGGTGTGAATTGGAGTGCCTGAATCAGGATAGGCAGTGAGTGGCAATGTAGGATGGAGAAAAGCACCAAATGGTGGTCATCATGGGGAGGTCAGGACACATGCAGTGGCAATGTAGGATAGGTTTCTGAAAAACATATCGGTTGGTGAGAATTGTAAGGATTTCTAACAGGCCTTTCACTAGAAGGAGTGAGAAAAACATCACGGGGTGGTGTGAATCAGAGGGCCTGAATTATGATAAGCAGTAAGTGGCAACATAGGATGGCGAAAACCACCACGGGGTGGTCAGCATGAGGAGGTCAGGAAACATGAACTGGCAAAGTAGGATAATTTTCTGAAAAACATAACGGGGTGGTGCCCATTGTAAGGCTTTCTAACAGGCCATTAAGTAGTAGGATTGAGAAAAACATCACGGGGTGGTGTGAATGGGAGGGCCTGAATTAGGATAGGCAGTGAGTGGCAATGTAAAATGGAGAAAAGCACCACTGGGTGGTCAGCATGGGGAGGTCAGGAAACATTCAGTGTCAATATATGATAGGTTTATGATTAACATCTCTGGGTGGTGCGCATTGTAAGGGTTTCTAACAGGCCATTCATTAGTAGGAGTGAGAAAATCATTTGGTGCTGTGAATAGTGGGTCTGAATATGGATAGGCAGTGAGTGGCAACATAAAATGGAGAAAAGCACCTAGGTGTGGTCGGCATGGTGAGGTCAGGAAACATGCAATGGCAAAGCAGGATAGGTTTCTGAAAAACATTGCGGGGTTTGGCGCATTGTAAAGGTATCTAACAGGCCATTCACTAGTACGAGTGAGAAATACATCATGGTGTGGTGTGAATCGGGGGGCTGAATCAAGTTAGACAGCGAGTGGCAATGTAGGATGGAGAAAAGAACCACGGCATGGTCAGCATGGGCAGGTCAGGAAACATTTAGTGGCAATATAGTATAGGTTTCTGAAAAACATCGTGGGGTTGTGCGCATTGTAAGGGTTTCTAAGAGGCCATTCACTAGTTGGAGTGAGAAAAACATAACGAGGTGTTGTGAATGGGAGGGTCTGAATTTGGATAGGCAGTGAGTGGCAATGTAGGATGTAGAAAAGCACCACAGGGTGGTCAGCATGGGGAGGTCAGGAAACATGCAGTGGCAATGTGGGATAGCTTTCTGAAATACATTCCGGTTAGGTGCGCAATGTCAGGTTTTCTAAAAGGCCATTCACTAGTAGGAGTGAGAAAAACATCACGGCGTGGTGTGAATTGGAGGGACTGAATCAGGATAGGCAGTGAGTGGCAATGTAGGATGGAGAAAAGCACCAAAGGGTGGTCATCATGGGGAGGTCAGGACACATGCAGTGGCAATGTAGGATAGGTTTCGGAAAACATCGTGGGTGGTGAGAATTGTAAGGCTTTCTAACAGGCCATTCACTAGTAGGAGTGAGCAAAACATCACGGGGTGGTGTGAATCAGAAGGCCTGATTTATGATAAGCAGTGAGTGGCAATGTAGGAGTGAGAAAAGCACCACGGGGTGGTCAGCATGGGGAGGTCAAGAAACACGCAATGGCAATGTATGATAGGTTTCTGACAAAAAACATCGTGGTGGTGCGCATTGTAAGGGTTTCTAAGAGGCCATTATCTATTAGGAGTGAGAAAAACATCACGGGGTGGTGTGAATCGGAGGGCCTGATTTAGGATAGGCAGTGAGTGGCAATGTAGGATGGAGAAATGCTCCACGGGGTGATCAGTATGGGGAGGTGGGGAAATATTCAGTGGCAATGTAGGATAGGTTTCTGATAAACATCTCTGGGTGGTGCGCATTGTAAGGGTTTCTAACAGGCCATTAATTAGTAGGAGTGAGAAAAACATCACGTGGTGCTGTGAATCGGTGGGCATGAATTAGGATAGGCAGTGAGTTGCAACATAACATGGAGAAAAGCAACACGGTGTGGTCAGCATGGTGAGGTCAGGAAACATGTAGTGGCAATGCAGGATCGGTTTCTCAAAAACATCGCAGGGTTGGGCACATTGCAAGGGTTTCTAACAGGACATTTACTAGTAGGAGTGAGAAATACATCATGGTGTGGTGTGAATCGGAGGGCGTGAATCAAGTTAGACAGTGAGTGGTAATGTAGGATGGAGAAAAGCACCATGGGTTGGTGAACATGGGGAGGTCAGGAAACATGCAATGGCAATGTAGGATAGGTTCCTGAAAAACAATTTGGGGTTGTGCGCATTGTAAGTGTTTGTACCAGGCCATTCACTAGAAGGAGTGACAACATCATCATTGGGTGGTGTCAATAGGAGGGCCTGAATCAGTATAGGCAGTGAGTGGCAGTGTAGTATGGAGAAAAGCACCAAAAGGATAGGTTTCTTAAAAATATTGCAGGTTGGTGCTCATTGTAAGGGTTTCTAAAAGGTCTTCCACTAGTAGGAGTGAGAAAAACATCACGAGGCGGTGTGAATCGCAGGGCCTGAATCAGTATAGGCCGTGAGTGGCAATGTAGGATGGAGAAAAGCACCACGGGGTGGTCAGGATTGGGAGGTCAGGAAACATGCAGTGGCAATGTAGGATAGGTTTCTGAAAAACATCGCGGTGTAGTGCGCATGGTAAGGGTTTCTAACAGGACATTTACTAGTAGGAGTGAGAAATACATCATGGTGTGGTGTGAATTGGAGGGTCTGAATCAAGGGAGACAGTGAGTGGCAATGTAGGATGGAGAAAAGCCCCACGGGTTGGTGAGCATGTGGAGGTCAGGAAACATGCATTGTCAATTTACGAAAGGTTTCTGAAAAACGTCGCGGGGTTGTGCGCATTATAAGGGTTTGTAGCAGGCCATTCACTAGTAGGAGTGAGAAAAACATCACATGGTGGTGTGAACCGGAGGGGCTGAATTAGGAAAGGCAGTGAGTGGCAATGAAGAAGGGAGAAAAGCACCACGGGGTGGTCAACCTGGGGAGGTCAGGAAAC
This sequence comes from Cavia porcellus, assembly GCF_034190915.1. Classification (NCBI taxonomy): domain Eukaryota; kingdom Metazoa; phylum Chordata; class Mammalia; order Rodentia; family Caviidae; genus Cavia; species Cavia porcellus. The sequence goes on from NW_026947518.1 coordinate 10,562,618, forward strand.
ATGTAATGGCAATGTAGGATAAGTTTCTGAAAAACATCGCGCGGTGGTGCACATTGTGAGGCTTTCTAACAAACCATTCACAAGTAGGAGTGAAAAAAACATCACAGGGTGGTGTGAATCCGAGGGTGTGAATTAGGATAGGCTGTGAGTGGCAATGTAGGATGGAAAATAGCACCACAGGTTTGTCAGCATGGGGAGGCAAGGAAACATGCAGTGGCTATGTAGAATAGGTTTCTGATAATCATCGCTGGGTGGTGCGCATTGTATGGGTTTCTAACAGTCCATTCACTAGTAGGAGTGAGAACAACATCAAGGCGGTGGTGTGAATCGGAGGCCCTGAATTAGGAAACGCAGTGAGTGGCAATGTAGGATGGAGAAAACACCACACGGTGGTCAGCATCGGGAGGTCAGGAAACATGCAGTGGTAATGTAGGATAGGTTTCTAAAAAAAAAAGCGGGGTGGTGCGCATTGTTTGGGTTTCTAACAGGCCATTCACTAGTAGGAGTGAGAAAAACATCACGAGGTGGTGTGAATCGGAGGGCCTGAATTAGGATAGGCAGTGAGTGGCAATGTAGGATGGAGAAAAGCACCAGGGGGGGTCAGCATGCGGAGGTCATGAAACATGTATTGGCAATGTAGGATAGGTTTCTGCAAAACATCGCCGGGTGGTGCGCATTGTAAGTCTTTCTAGCAGGCCATTCACTAGTAGGAGTGAGAAAAATATAACGGGGTGGTGTGAATCAGAGGGCCTGAATAAGGATAGACAGTGAGTAGCAATGTAGGATGGAGAATAGCACCACGGGGTGGTCAGCATGGGGAGATCAGGAAACATGCAGTGGCAATGTGGGATAGCTTTCTGAAAAACATTACGGGTAGGTGCGCATTGTAAGGGTTTCTAACAGGCCATTCACTAGTAGGAGTGAGAAAAACCTCACGATATGGTGTGAATTGAAGGGCCTGAATCAGGATAGGCAGTGAGTGGCAAAGTAGGATGGAGAAAAGCACCACGGAGTGGTCATCATGGGGAGGTCAGGAGACATGCAGTGGCAATGTATTATAGGATTCTAAAAAACATCGCGGGTGGTGAGGATTGTAAGGGTTTCTAACAGGCCATTCACTAGTAGGAGTGAGAAAAACATGACGGCGTGGTGTGAACCCGAGGTCCTGAATTATGATAAGCAGTGAGTGGCAATGTAGGATGGAGAAAAGCACCACGGGGTGCTCAGCATGGGAAGTCAGGAAACATGCAGTCGCCATGTAGGATAGTTTTTTGAAAAACATCACGGGGTGGTGTGCATTGTAAGGGTTTCTAACAGGCCATTCACTAGTAGTAGTGAGAAAAACATCACCGGGTGGTGTGAATCAGATGTTCTGAATTAGGATAGGCAGTGAGTGACAATGTAGGATGGAGAAAAGCACCACGGGGTGGTCAGCATGGGGAGGTCAGGAAACATGCATTGGCAATGCAGGATAGGTTTCTGAAAAACATCCTGGGATTGTGTGCATTGTAAGGCTTTCAACCAGGCCATTCACTAGTAGGAGTGAGAAAATCATCACGGGGTGGTGTGAATGGGAGTGCCTGAATTAGAATAGGCAGTGAGTGGCAATGAAGAATGGAGCAATGCACCATGGGTTGGTCAACATGGGGAGGTCAGGAAACATGCAATGGCAATGCAGGATAGGTTTCTGAAAAACATCGAGGGGTGGTGCGCATTGCAAGGTTTTCTAACATGCCATTCACAAGTGGGAGTGAAAAAAACATCAAGGGGTGGTGTGAATCGGAGAGCCTGAATTCGGTTAGGCAGTGAGTGGCAATGTAGGATGGAGAAAATCACCACAGGTTGGTCAGCATGGGGAGGTCAGAAAACATGCCCTGGCAATGTAGGATAGGTTTCTGAAAAAAAAAAAGCGGGGTGGTGCGCATTGTTAGGGATTCTAACAGGCCATTCACTAGTAGGAGTGAGAAAAACTTCACGACATGGTGTGAATTGGAGGGCCTGAATCAGGATAGGCAGTGATTGGCAATGTAGGATGGAGAAAAGCACCACGGGGTGGTCATCATGGGGAGGTCAGGACACATGCAGTGGCAATGTATTATAGGTTTCTAAAAATCATCGCGGGTGGTGAGGATTGTAAGGGTTTCTAAAAGGCCATTCACTAGTAGGAGTGAGAAAAACACGACGGCGTGGTGTGAACCCGAGGGCCTGAATTATGATAAGTAGTGAGTGGCAATGTAGGATGGAGAAAAGCACCACGGGGTGCTCAGCATGGGGAGGTCAGGAAACATGCAGTGGCCATATAGGATAGTTTTCTGAAAAACATCACGGGGTGGTGCGCATTGTAAGGGTTTCTAACAGGCCATTCACTAGTAGTAGTGAGAAAAACATCACGGGGTGGTGTGAATCAGATGTTCTGAATTAGGATAGGCAGTGAGTGGCAATGAAGGATGGAGAAAAGCACCACAGGGTGGTCAGCATGTGGAGGTCAGGAAACATGCAGTGGCAATGTAGGATAGGTTTCTGAAAAGCATCCTGGGATGGTGTGCATTGTATGGTTTTCTAACAGGCCATTCACTAGTAGGAGTGAAAAAAACCTCACGTGGTGGTGTGAATCGGTGGGCCTGAAATAGGATAGGCTGTGAGTGGCAACATAAAATGGGGAAATCACCACGGTGTGGTCAGCATGGGGAGGTCAGGAAACATGCAGTGACAATGTAGGAAAGTTTTCTGAAAAACATCACGGGGAGGTGCGCAATGTAAGTGTTTGTAGCAGGCCATTCACTAGTAGGAGTGAGAAAATCATCACGGGGTGGTGTGAATGGGAGTGCCTGAATTAGAATAGGCAGTGAGTGGCAATGAAGAATGGAGAAAAGCACCATGGGTTGGTCAACATGGGGAGGTAAGGAAACATGCAATGGAAATGCAGGATAGGTTTTTGAAAAACATCGCAGGGTGGTGCGCATTGCAAGGTTTTCTAACAAGCCATTCACAAGTCGGAGTGAAAAAAACATCAAGGGGTGGTGTGAATCGGAGAGCCTGAATTAGGTTAGGCAGTGAGTGGCAATGTAGGATGGAGAAAATCACCACAGGTTGGTCAGCATGGGGAGGCCAGAAAACATGCCCTGGCAATGTAGGATAGGTTTCTGAAAGAAAAAAAAAAAAAAAAAAGCGGGGTGGTACGCATTGTAAGAGTTTCTAACAGGCCATTCACTAGTAGGAGTGAGAAAAACATCACGGGGTGGTGTGAATCGGAGGGTCTGAATTAGGATAGGCAGTGAGTGGCAATGTAGGATGGAGAAAAGCACCACAGGGTGGTCAGCATGGGGAGGTAAGGAAACATGCAGTGGCAATGTAGGATAGTTTTCTGAAAAACATCACGGGGTGGTGCGCATTGTAAGGGTTTGTAACAGGCCATTCACTTGTAGGATTGAGAAAAACATCACGGGGTGGTGTGAATCGGAAGGCCTGAATTAGGATAGGCAGTGAGTGGCAATGTAGGATGGGGAAAAGCACCACAGGGTGGTCAGCATGGGGAGGTCAGGAAACATGCAGTGGCAATGTAGGATAGTTTTCTGAAAAACATCACGGGGTGGTGCGCATTGTAAGGGTTTCTAACAGGCCATTCACTAGTAGGAGTGAGAAAAACCTAACGGGGTGGGGTGAATCGGAGGGCCTGAATAAGAATAGGCAGTGAGTGGCAATGTAGGATGTAGAAAAGCACCGCGGGGTGGTCAGCATGGGGAGGTCAGGAAACATGCAGTGGCAATGTGGGATAGCTTTCTGAAAAACATTACGGGTTGGTGCGCATTGTAAAAGTTTCAAACAGGCCATTCACTAGTAGGAGTGAGAAAAACCTCACGACGTGGTGTGAATTGGAGGGCCTGAATCAGGATAGGCAGTGAGTGGCAATGTAGGATGGAGAAAAGCACCAAACGGTGGTCAGGATTGGGAGGTCAGGAAACATGCCGAGGCAATGTAGGATAGGTTTCTGAAAAATATCGCGGTGTAGTGCGCATGGTAAGGGTTTCTAACAGGACATTTACTAGTAGGAGTGAGAAATACATCATGGTGTGGTGTGAATTGGAGGGTCTGAATCAAGTTAGACAGTGAGTGGCAATGTAGGATGGAGAAAAGCCCTACGGGTTGGTGAGCATGGGGAGGTCAGGAAACATGCATTGTCAATTTACGAAAGGTTTCTGAAAAACGTTGCGGGGTTGTGCGCATTATAAGGGTTTGTAGCAGGCCATTCACTAGTAGGAGTGAGAAAAACATCACGTGGTGGTGTGAATCGGAGGGGCTGAATTAGGAAAGGCAGTGAGTGGCAATGAAGAAGGGAGAAAAGCGCCACGGGTTGTCAACCTGTGGAGGTCAGGAAACATGTAATGGCAATGTAGGATAAGTTTCTGAAAAACATCGCGCGGTGGTGCACATTGTAAGGCTTTCTAACAAGCTATTCACAAGTAGGAGTGAAAAAAACATCACAGGTTGGTGTGAATCGGAGGGTCTGAATTAGGATAGGCTGTGAGTGGCAATGTAGGATGGAGAAAAGCACCACGGGTTTGTCAGCATGGGGAGGCAAGGAAACATGCAGTGGCTATGTAGAATAGGTTTCTGATAATCATCGCTGGGTGGTGCACATTGTATGGGTTTCTAACAGGCCATTCACTAGTAGGAGTGAGAACAACATCAAGGCTGTGGTGTGAATCGGAGGCCCTGTATTAGGATACGCAGTGAGTGGCAATGTAGGATGGAGAAAACACCACACGGTGGTCAGCATCGGGAAGTCACGAAACATGCAGTGGTAATGTAGGATAGGTTTCTGAAAAAAAAAAACGGGGTGGTGCGCATTCTTAGGGTTTCTAACAGGCCATTCACTAGTAGGAGTGAGAAAAACATCACGAGGTGGTGTGAATCGGAGGGCCTGAATTAGGATAGGCAGTGAGTGGCAATGTAGGATTTAGAAAAGCACCACGGGGTGGTCAGCATGGGGAGGTCAGGAAACATGCATTGGCAATGTAGAATAGGTTTCTGAAAAACATCCTGGGTTGGTGTGCATCGTAAGGCTTTCTAACAGGCCATTCACTAGTAGGAGTGAAAAAAACCTCACGTGGTGGTGTGAATCGGTGGGCCTGAAATAGGATAGGCAGTGAGTGGCAACATAAAATGGGAAAATCACCACGGTGTCGTCAGCATGGCGAGGTCAGGAAACATGCAGTGACAATGTAGGAAAGGTTTCTGAAAAACATCACGGGGAGGTGCGCAATGTAAGTGTTTGTAGCAGGCCATTCACTAGTAGGAGTGAGAAAATCATCACGGGGTGGTGTGAATGGGAGTGCCTGAATTAGAATAGGCAGTGAGTGGCAATGAAGAATGGAGAAAAGCACCATGGGTTGGTCAACATGGGGAGGTCAGGAAACATGCAATGGCAATGCAGGATAGGTTTCTGAAAAACATCGCAGGGTGGTACGCATTGCAAGGTTTTCTAAAAAGCCATTCACAAGTCGGAGTGAAAAAAACATCAAGGGGTGGTGTGAATCGGAGAGCCTGAATTAGGTTAGGCAGTGAGTGGCAATGTAGGATGGAGAAAATCACCACAGGTTGGTCAGCATGGGGAGGCCAGAAAACATGCCCTGGCAATGTAGGATAGGTTTCTGAAAAAAAAAAAAAAGCGGGGTGGTACGCATTGTAAGAGTTTCTAACAGGCCATTCACTAGTAGGAGTGAGAAAAACATCACGGGGTGGTGTGAATCGGAGGGTCTGAATTAGGATAGGCAGTGAGTGGCAATGTAGGATGGAGAAAAGCAGCACAGGGTGGTCAGCATGGGGAGGTAAGAAAACATGCAGTGGCAATGTAGGATAGTTTTCTGAAAAATATCACGGGGTGGAGCGCATTGTAAGGGTTTCTAACAGGCCATTCACTAGTAGGATTGAGAAAAACATCACGGGGTGGTGTGAATCGGAGGGCTTGAATTACGATAGACAGTGAGTGGCAATGTAGGATGGAGAAAAGCACCACGGCATTTTCTGCATGGGGAGGTTAGGATACATTCAGTGGCAATGTAGTATAGGTTTCTGAAAAACATAGCCTGGTGGTGCGCATTGTAAGGCTTTCTAGCAGGCCATTCACTGGTAAGAGTGAGAAAAATATAACGGGGTGGTGTGAATCAGAGGGCCTGAATAAGAATAGGCAGTGAGTAGCAATGTAGGATGGAGAAAAGCACCACGGGGTGGTCAGCATGGGGAGATCAGGAAACATGCAGTGGCAATGTGGGATAGCTTTCTGAAAAACATTACGGTTTGGTGCGCATTGTAAGGGTTTCTAACAGGCCATTCACTAGTAGGAGTGAGAAAAACTTCACGACATGGTGTGAATTGGAGGGCCTGAATCAGGATAGGCAGTGAGTGGTAATGTCGGATGGAGAAAAGCACCACGGGGTGGTCATCATGGGGAGGTCAGGACACATGCAGTGGCAACGTATTATAGGTTTCTAAAAAACATCGCGGGTGGTGAGGATTGTAAGGGTTTCTAACAGGCCATTCACTAGTAGGAGTGAGAAAAACATGACGGCGTGGTGTGAACCCGAGGGCCTGAATTATGATAAGTAGTGAGTGGCAATGTAGGATGGAGAAAAGCACCACGGGGTGCTCAGCATGTGGAGGTCAGGAAACATGCAGTGGCAATGTAGGATAGTTTTCTGAAAAACATCGCGGGGTCGTGCGCATTGTAAGGGTTTCTAACAGGCCATTCACTAGTAGTAGTGAGAAAAACATCACGGGGTGGTGTGAATCAGATGTTCTGAATTAGGATAGGCAGTGAGTCGCAATGTAGGATGGAGAAAAGCACCACGGGGTGGTCAGCATGGGGAGGTCAGGAAACATTCATTGGCCATGTAGGATAGGTTTCTGAAAAACATCCTGGGATGGTGTGCATTGTAAGGCTTTCTCACAGGGCATTCACTAGTAGGAGTGAGAAAAACCTCACGTGGTGGTGTGAATCGGTGGGCCTGAATTAGGATAGGCAGTGAGTGGCAACATAAAATGGGGAAATCACCACGGTGTGGTCAGCATGGGGAGGTCAGGAAACATGCAGTGACAAAGTAGGAAAAGTTTCTGAAAAACATCGCGGGGAGGTCCGCAATGTAAGTGTTTGTAGCAGGCCATTCACTAGTAGGAGTGAGAAAATCATCACGGGGTGGTGTGAATGGGAGTGCCTGAATTAGAATAGGCAGTGAGTGGCAATGAAGAATGGAGAAAAGCACCATGGGTTGGTCAACATGGGGAGGTCAGGAAACATGCAATGGCAATGCAGGATAGGTTTCTGAAAAACATCGCAGGGTGGTACGCATTGCAAGGTTTTCTAAAAAGCCATTCACAAGTCGGAGTGAAAAAAACATCAAGGGGTGGTGTGAATCGGAGAGCCTGAATTAGGTTAGGCAGTCAGTGGCAATGTAGCATGGAGAAAATCACCACAGGTTGGTCAGCATGGGGAGGCCAGAAAACATGCCCTGGCAATGTAGGATAGGTTTCTGAAAAAAAAAAAAAAAGCGGGGTGGTACGCATTGTAAGAGTTTCTAACAGGCCATTCACTAGTAGGAGTGAGAAAAACATCACGGGGTGGTGTGAATCGGAGGGTCTGAATTAGGATAGGCAGTGAGTGGCAATGTAGGATGGAGAAAAGCAGCACAGGGTGGTCAGCATGGGGAGGTAAGAAAACATGCAGTGGCAATGTAGGATAGTTTTCTGAAAAATATCACGGGGTGGAGCGCATTGTAAGGGTTTCTAACAGGCCATTCACTAGTAGGATTGAGAAAAACATCACGGGGTGGTGTGAATCGGAGGGCTTGAATTACGATAGACAGTGAGTGGCAATGTAGGATGGAGAAAAGCACCACGGCATTTTCTGCATGGGGAGGTTAGGATACATTCAGTGGCAATGTAGTATAGGTTTCTGAAAAACATAGCCTGGTGGTGCGCATTGTAAGGCTTTCTAGCAGGCCATTCACTGGTAAGAGTGAGAAAAATATAACGGGGTGGTGTGAATCAGAGGGCCTGAATAAGAATAGGCAGTGAGTAGCAATGTAGGATGGAGAAAAGCACCACGGGGTGGTCAGCATGGGGAGATCAGGAAACATGCAGTGGCAATGTGGGATAGCTTTCTGAAAAACATTACGGGTTGGTGCGCATTGTAAGGGTTTCTAACAGGCCATTCACTAGTAGGAGTGAGAAAAACTTCACGACATGGTGTGAATTGGAGGGCCTGAATCAGGATAGGCAGTGAGTGGTAATGTCGGATGGAGAAAAGCACCACGGGGTGGTCATCATGGGGAGGTCAGGACACATGCAGTGGCAACGTATTATAGGTTTCTAAAAAACATCGCGGGTGGTGAGGATTGTAAGGGTTTCTAACAGGCCATTCACTAGTAGGAGTGAGAAAAACATGACGGCGTGGTGTGAACCCGAGGGCCTGAATTATGATAAGTAGTGAGTGGCAATGTAGGATGGAGAAAAGCACCACGGGGTGCTCAGCATGTGGAGGTCAGGAAACATGCAGTGGAAATGTAGGATAGTTTTCTGAAAAACATCGCGGGGTCGTGCGCATTGTAAGGGTTTCTAACAGGCCATTCACTAGTAGTAGTGAGAAAAACATCACGGGGTGGTGTGAATCAGATGTTCTGAATTAGGATAGGCAGTGAGTCGCAATGTAGGATGGAGAAAAGCACCACGGGGTGGTCAGCATGGGGAGGTCAGGAAACATTCATTGGCCATGTAGGATAGGTTTCTGAAAAACATCCTGGGATGGTGTGCATTGTAAGGCTTTCTAACAGGGCATTCACTAGTAGGAGTGAGAAAAACCTCACGTGGTGGTGTGAATCGGTGGGCCTGAATTAGGATAGGCAGTGAGTGGCAACATAAAATGGGGAAATCACCACGGTGTGGTCAGCATGGGGAGGTCAGGAAACATGCAGTGACAAAGTAGGAAAAGTTTCTGAAAAACATCGCGGGGAGGTCCGCAATGTAAGTGTTTGTAGCAGGCCATTCACTAGTAGGAGTGAGAAAATCATAACGGGGTGGTGTGAATGGGAGTGCCTGAATTAGGATAGGCAGTGAGTGGCAATGAAGAATGGAGGAAAGCACCATGGGTTGGTCAACATGGGGAGGTGAGGAAACATGCAATGGCTATGCAGGATAGGTTTCTGAAAAACATCGCTGGGTGGTGCGCATTGCAATGATTTCTAACAAGCCATTCACAAGTAGGAGTGAAAAAAACATCAAGGGGTGGTGTGAATCGGATAGCCTGAATTAGGTTAGGCAGTGAGTGGCAATGTAGGATGGAGAAAATCACCACAGGGTGGTCAGCATGGGGAGGTTCGAAAAAATGACCTCGCAATGTAGGATAGGTTTCTGAAAAAAAAAAGCGGGATGGTGCTCATTGTAAGAGTTTCTAACCGGTCATTCACTAGTAGGAGTGAGAAAAACATCACGGGGTGGTGTGAATCGGAGGGTCTGAATTAGGATAGGCAGTGAGTGGCAATGTAGGATGGAGAAAAGCACCACAGGGTGGTCAGCATGGGGAGGTCAGGAAACATGCAGTGGCAATGTAGGATACTTTTCTGAAAAACATCACGGGGTGGTGCGCATTGTAAGGGTTTCTAACAGGCCATTCACTAGTAGGATTGAGAAAAAACATCACGGGTGGTGTGAATCGGAGGTCCTGAATTAGGATAGGCAGTGAGTGGCAATGTAGAATGGAGAAAATCACCAATGGGTGGTCAGCATGGGGAGGTCAGAAAATATGCAGGGGCAATGTAGGATAGGTTTCTGAAAAACATTACGGGGAGTGCGCATTGTAAGGGTTTCTAACCGGCCAATCCCTGGTAGGAGTGAGAGATATATCATGGGAGGGTGTGAATCGGTAGGCCTCAATCAGGATAGGCAGTGACTGGCAATGTAGGATGGAGAAAAGCACCACGGCATGGTCAGCATGGGGAGGTCAGGATACATTCAGTGGCAATGTAGTATAGGTTTCTGAAAAACATCGCGGGTGGTGAACATTGTAAGGGTTTCAAACAGGTCATTCACTAGTAGGAGTGAGAAAATCCTAACAGGGTGGTGTGAATCGGAGGGCCTTAATAAGAATAGGCAGTGAGTGGCAATGTAGGATGTAGAAAAGCATCACGGGGTGGTCAGCATGTGAGGTGAGGAAACATGCAGTGGCAATGTGGGATAGCTTTCTGAAAAACATTACGGGTGGGTGTGCATTGTAAAAGTTTCTAACAGGCCATTCACTAGTAGGAGTCAGAAAAATATCACGGAATGGTGTGAATTGCAGGGCCTGAATCAGGATAGGCAGTGAGTGGCAATGTAGGATGGAGAAAAGCACGAAAGGGTGATCATCATGTGGAGGTCAGGACAAATGCAGTGGCAATGTAGGATAGGTTTCTGAAAAACATCGCGAGTGGTGAGAATTGTAAGGCTTTTAAACAGGCCATTCAGTAGTAGGACTGAGAAAAACATCACGGGGTGGTGTGAATGAGAGGGACTGAATTATGATAAGCAGTGAGTGGCAATGTAGGACGGAGAAAAGCACCACGGGGTGGTCAGCATGGGGAGGTCAGGAAACATGGAGTGGCAATATAGGATAGGTTTCTGAAAAATATCACGGGGTGGTGCGCATTGTAAGGGTTTCTAACCGGCCAATCCCTGGAAAGAGTGAGAAATACATCACGGGAGGGTGTGAATCGAAAGGCCTGAATTAGGATAGGCAGTGAGTGGCAATGTAGGATGGAGAAAAGCTCCAAAGAGTGGTCATCATGGGGAGGTCAGGACACGTGCATTGGCAATGTATGATTGGTTTCTGAAAAACTTCACGGGTGGTGAGAATTGTAAGGCTTTCTAACAGGCCATTCACTAGTAGGAGTGAGAAAAACATCACCTAGTGCTGTGAATCGTTGGTCATGAATTAGGATAGGCAGTGAGTGGCAACATAACATGGAGAAAAGCACCACGGTGTGGTCTGCATGGTGAGGTCAGGAAACATGCAGTGGCAATGCAGGATCGGTTTCTGAAAAACATCGCGGGGTTGGGCGCATTGCAAAGGTATCTAACAGGCCATTCACTAGTAGGACTGAGAAATACATCATGGTGTTGTGTGAATCGGAGGGCCTGAATCAAGTTAGACAGTGAGTGGCAATGTAGGATGGAGAAAGTCACCATGGGTTGGTGAGCATTGGGAGGTCAGGAAACATGCAATGGCAATGTAGGATAGGTTTCGGAAAAGCATTTTGGGGTTGTGGCATTGTAAGGTTTTGTAGCAGGCCATTCACTAGTAGGAGTGACAAAATCATCACGGGGTGGTGTGAATCGGAGGGCCTGAATCAGGATAGGCAATGAGTGGCAGTGTAGGATGGAGAAAAGCACCACGGGCTGGTCAGGATGTGGAGGTCAGGAAACATGCAGTGGCAATGTAGGATAGATTTCTTAAAAACATTGCGGGTTGGTGCTCATTGTAAGGGTTTCTAAAAGGCCTTCCACTAGTAGGAGTGAGAACAACATAAAGGCGGTGGTGTGAATCGGAGGGCCTGAATTAGGATAGGCAGTGAGTGGCAATGTAGGGTGGAGAAAAGCACCACAGGGTGGTCAGCACGGGGAGGTCAGGAAACATGCAGTGGCAATGTAGGATACTTTTCTGAAAAACATCACGGGGTGGTGCGCATTGTAAGGGTTTCTGAAAGGCCATTCACTAGTAGGAGTGAGAAAAACATCACGGGGTGGTTTGAATCAGATGTTCTGAATTAGGATAGGCAGTGAGTGGCAATGTAGGATGGAGAAAAGCACCACGGTTTGGTCAGCATGCGGAGGTCAGGATACATGTATTGGCAATGTAGGATAGGTTTCTGCAAAACATTGCCGGGTGGTGCGCATTATAAGGCTTTCTAGCAGGCCATTGACTAGTAGGAATGAGAAAAATATAACGGATTGGTGTGAATCAGAGGGCTTGAATAAAGATAGGCAGTGAGTGGCCATGTAGGATGGAGAAAAGCACCACGGGGTGGTCAGCATGGGGAGATCAGGAAACATGCAGTGGCAATGTGGGATAGCTTTATGAAAAACATTATGGGTTGGTGCGCATTGTAAGGGTTTCTAACAGGCCATTCACTAGTAGGAGTGAGAAAAATCTCACGACGTGGTGTGAATTGGAGGGCCTGAATAAGGATAGGCAGTGAGTGGGAATGTAGGATGGAGTAAAGCACCACGGGGTGGTCATCATGGGGAGGTCAGGACACATGCAGTGGCAATGTAGGATAGGTTTCTAAAAAAACATGGCGGGTGGTGAGGATTGTAAGGGTTTCTAAAAGGCCATTCACTAGTAGGAGTTAGAAAAACATCACGGGGTGGTGTGAACATGAGGGCCTGAATTATGATAGGCAGTGAGTGGCAATGTAGGATGGAGAAAAGCACCACGGGGTGCTCAGCTTGTGGAGGTCAGGAAACATGCAGTGGCAATATAGGATAGTTTTCTGAAAAACATCACGGGGTGGTGCGCATTGTAAGGGTTTCTAACGGGCCATTCACTAGTAGGAGTAAGAAAAACATCACGGGGTGGTGTGAATCAGACGATCTGAAATAGGATAGGCAGTGAGTGGCAATTTAGGATGGAGAAAAGCACCACGGGGTGGTCAGCATGGGTAGGTCAGGAAACATGCATTGGCAGTGTAGGATAGGTTTCTGAAAAACATCCTGGGGTGGTGTGCATTGTAAGGATTTCTAACAGGCCATTCACTAGTAGGAGTGAGAAAAACATCATGTGGTGGTGTGAAGCGGTGGGCCTGAATTAGGATAGGCAGTGAGTGGCAACATAAATTGGAGAAAAGCACCACGGTGTGGTCAGCATGGGGAGGTCAGGAAACATGTATTGGCAATGTAGGAAAGGTTTCTGAAAAACATCGCGGGGTGGTGCGCATTGTAGTGTTTGTAGCAGGCCATTCACTAGTAGGAGTGAGAAAATCATAACGGGGTGGTGTGAATGGGAGTGCCTGAATTAGGATAGGCAGTGAGTGGCAATGAAGAATGGAGGAAAGCACCATGGGTTGGTCAACATGGGGAGGTCAGGAAACATGCAATGGCTATGCAGGATAGGTTTCTGAAAAACATCGCTGGGTGGTGCGCATTGCAATGATTTCTAACAAGCCATTCACAAGTAGGAGTGAAAAAAACATCAAGGGGTGGTGTGAATCGGATAGCCTGAATTAGGTTAGGCAGTGAGTGGCAATGTAGGATGGAGAAAAGCACCACAGGGTGGTCAGCATGGGGAGGTCAGGAAACATGCAGTGGCAATGTAGGATACTTTTCTGAAAAACATCACGGGGTGGTGCGCATTGTAAGGGTTTCTAACAGGCCATTCACTAGTAGGATTGAGAAAAAACATCACGGGTGGTGTGAATCGGAGGTCCTGAATTAGGATAGGCAGTGAGTGGCAATGTAGGATGGAGAAAATCACCAATGGGTGGTCAGCATGGGGAGGTCAGAAAATATGCAGGGGCAATGTAGGATAGGTTTCTGAAAAACATTACGGGGAGTGCGCATTGTAAGGGTTTCTAACCGGCCAATCCCTGGTAGGAGTGAGAGATATATCATGGAAGGGTGTGAATCGGTAGGCCTCAATCAGGATAGGCAGTGACTGGCAATGTAGGATGGAGAAAAGCACCACGGCATGGTCAGCATGGGGAGGTCAGGATACATTCAGTGGCAATGTAGTATAGGTTTCTGAAAAACATCGCGGGTGGTGAACATTGTAAGGGTTTCTAACAGGCCATTCACTAGTAGGAGTGAGAAAATCCTAACAGGGTGGTGTGAATCGGAGGGCCTTAATAAGAATAGGCAGTGAGTGGCAATGTAGGATGTAGAAAAGCATCACGGGGTGGTCAGCATGTGAGGTGAGGAAACATGCAGTGGCAATGTGGGATAGCTTTCTGAAAAACATTATGGGTGGGTGTGCATTGTAAAAGTTTCTAACAGGCCATTCACTAGTAGGAGTCAGAAAAATATCACGGAATGGTGTGAATTGCAGGGCCTGAATCAGGATAGGCAGTGAGTGGCAATGTAGGATGGAGAAAAGCACGAAAGGGTGATCATCATGTGGAGGTCAGGACAAATGCAGTGGCAATGTAGGATAGGTTTCTGAAAAACATCGCGAGTGGTGAGAATTGTAAGGCTTTTAAACAGGCCATTCAGTAGTAGGACTGAGAAAAACATCACGGGGTGGTGTGAATGAGAGGGACTGAATTATGATAAGCAGTGAGTGGCAATGTAGGACGGAGAAAAGCACCACGGGGTGGTCAGCATGGGGAGGTTAGGAAACATGGAGTGGCAATATAGGATAGGTTTCTGAAAAATATCACGGGGTGGTGCGCATTGTAAGGGTTTCTAACCGGCCAATCCCTGGAAAGAGTGAGAAATACATCACGGGAGGGTGTGAATCGAAAGGCCTGAATTAGGATAGGCAGTGAGTGGCAATGTAGGATGGAGAAAAGCTCCAAAGAGTGGTCATCATGGGGAGGTCAGGACACGTGCATTGGCAATGTATGATTGGTTTCTGAAAAACTTCACGGGTGGTGAGAATTGTAAGGCTTTCTAACAGGCCATTCACTAGTAGGAGTGAGAAAAACATCACCTAGTGCTGTGAATCGTTGGTCATGAATTAGGATAGGCAGTGAGTGGCAACATAACATGGAGAAAAGCACCACGGTGTGGTCAGCATGGTGAGGTCAGGAAACATGCAGTGGCAATGCAGGATCGGTTTCTGAAAAACATCGCGGTGTTGGGCGCATTGCAAAGGTATCTAACAGGCCATTCACTAGTAGGACTGAGAAATACATCATGGTGTTGTGTGAATCGGAGGGCCTGAATCAAGTTAGACAGTGAGTGGCAATGTAGGATGGAGAAAGTCACCATGGGTTGGTGAGCATTGGGAGGTCAGGAAACATGCAATGGCAATGTAGGATAGGATTCGGAAAAGCATTTTGGGGTTGTGGCATTGTAAGGTTTTGTAGCAGGCCATTCACTAGTAGGAGTGACAAAATCATCACGGGGTGGTGTGAATCGGAGGGCCTGAATCAGGATAGGCAATGAGTGGCAGTGTAGGATGGAGAAAAGCACCACGGGCTGGTCAGGATGTGGAGGTCAGGAAACATACAGTGGCAATGTAGGATAGATTTCTTAAAAACATTGCGGGTTGGTGCTCATTGTAAGGGTTTCTAAAAGGCCTTCCACTAGTAGGAGTGAGAACAACATAAAGGCGGTGGTGTGAATCGGAGGGCCTGAATTAGGATAGGCAGTGAGTGGCAATGTAGGGTGGAGAAAAGCACCACAGGGTGGTCAGCACGGGGAGGTCAGGAAACATGCAGTGGCAATGTAGGATACTTTTCTGAAAAACATCACTGGGTGGTGCGCATTGTAAGGGTTTCTAAAAGGCCATTCACTAGTAGGAGTGAGAAAAACATCACGGGGTGGTTTGAATCAGATGTTCTGAATTAGGATAGGCAGTGAGTGGCAATGTAGGATGGAGAAAAGCACCACGGGTTGGTCAGCATGCGGAGGTCAGGATACATGTATTGGCAATGTAGGATAGGTTTCTGCAAAACATCGCCGGGTGGTGCGCATTATAAGGCTTTCTAGCAGGCCATTGACTAGTAGGAATGAGAAAAATATAACGGATTGGTGTGAATCAGAGGGCTTGAATAAAGATAGGCAGTGAGTGGCCATGTAGGATGGAGAAAAGCACCACGGGGTGGTCAGCATGGGGAGATCAGGAAACATGCAGTGGCAATGTGGGATAGCTTTATGAAAAACATTATGGGTTGGTGCGCATTGTAAGGGTTTCTAACAGGCCATTCACTAGTAGGAGTGAGAAAAATCTCACGACGTGGTGTGAATTGGAGGGCCTGAATAAGGATAGGCAGTGAGTGGGAATGTAGGATGGAGTAAAGCACCACGGTGTGGTCATCATGGGGAGGTCAGGACACATGCAGTGGCAATGTAGGATAGGTTTCTAAAAAAACATGGCGGGTGGTGAGGATTGTAAGGGTTTCTAAAAGGCCATTCACTAGTAGGAGTTAGAAAAACATCACGGGGTGGTGTGAACATGAGGGCCTGAATTATGATAGGCAGTGAGTGGCAATGTAGGATGGAGAAAAGCACCACGGGGTGCTCAGCTTGTGGAGGTCAGGAAACATGCAGTGGCAATATAGGATAGTTTTCTGAAAAACATCACGGGGTGGTGCGCATTGTAAGGGTTTCTAACGGGCCATTCACTAGTAGGAGTAAGAAAAACATCACGGGGTGGTGTGAATCAGACGATCTGAAATAGGATAGGCAGTGAGTGGCAATTTAGGATGGAGAAAAGCACCACGGGGTGGTCAGCATGGGTAGGTCAGGAAACATGCATTGGCAGTGTAGGATAGGTTTCTGAAAAACATCCTGGGGTGATGTGCATTGTAAGGATTTCTAACAGGCCATTCACTAGTAGGAGTGAGAAAAACATCATGTGGTGGTGTGAAGCGGTGGGCCTGAATTAGGATAGGCAGTGAGTGGCAACATAAATTGGAGAAAAGCACCACGGTGTGGTCAGCATGGGGAGGTCAGGAAACATGTATTGGCAATGTAGGAAAGGTTTCTGAAAAACATCGCGGGGTGGTGCGCATTGTAGTGTTTGTAGCAGGCCATTCACTAGTAGGAGTGAGAAAATCATAACGGGGTGGTGTGAATGGGAGTGCCTGAATTAGGATAGGCAGTGAGTGGCAATGAAGAATGGAGAAAAGCACCATGGGTTGGTCAACATGGGGAGGTCAGGAAACATGCAATGGCTATGCAGGATAGGTTTCTGAAAAACATCGCTGGGTGGTGCGCATTGCAATGATTTCTAACAAGCCATTCACAAGTAGGAGTGAAAAAAACATCAAGGAGTGGTGTGAATCGGATAGCCTGAATTAGGTTAGGCAGTGAGTGGCAATGTAGGATGGAGAAAATCACCACAGGGTGGTCAGCATGGGGAGGTTCGAAAAAATGACCTCGCAATGTAGGATAGGTTTCTGAAAAAAAAAGCGGGATGGTGCGCATTGTAAGAGTTTCTAACCGGTCATTCACTAGTAGGAGTGAGAAAAACATCACGGGGTGGTGTGAATCGGAGGGTCTGAATTAGGATAGGCAGTGAGTGGCAATGTAGGAAGGAGAAAAGCACCACAGGGTGGTCAGCATGGGGAGGTCAGGAAACATGCAGTGGCAATGTAGGATACTTTTCTGAAAAACATCACGGGGTGGTGCGCATTGTAAGGGTTTCTAACAGGCCATTCACTAGTAGGATTGAGAAAAAACATCACAGGTGGTGTGAATCGGAGGTCCTGAATTAGGATAGGCAGTGAGTGGCAATGTAGGATGGAGAAAATCACCAATGGGTGGTCAGCATGGGGAGGTCAGAAAATAGGCAGGGGCAATGTAGGATAGGTTTCTGAAAAAAATAGCGCGCTGGTGCGCATTGTAAGGGTTTCTAACAGGCCATTCACTAGTAGGATTGAGAAAAACATCACGGAGTGGTTTGAATCAGAAGTTCTGATTTAGGATATACAGTGAGTGGCAATGTAGGATGGAGAAAAGCACCACGGGTTGGTCAGCATGGGGAGGTCAGGAAACATGCATTGGCAATGTATGATAGGTTTCTGAAAAACATCGCTGGTGGTGCACATTGTAAGGCTTTCTAACAGGCCATTCACTAGTAGGAGTGAGAAAAATATCATTGGGTGGTGTGAATCGGAGGGCCAGAATTAGGATAGGCAGTGAGTGGCAATATAAAATGGAAGAAAGCACCACGGTGTGGTCAGCATGGGGAGGTCCGGAAACATGCAGTGGCAATGTAGGATAGGTTTCTGAAAAACATTACGGGGTGGTGCGCATTGTGAGGGTTGCTAACAGGACATTCACTAGTAGGAGTGAGAAAAACATCACGGGGTGGTGTGAATCGGAGGGCCTGAATCAACTTAGACAGTGAGTGGCAATGTAGGATGTAGAAAAGAACCACGGGGTGGTCATCATGGGGAGGTCATGAAACATTCAGTAGCAATGTAGGATAGTTTTCTGAAAAACATCAGGGGGTGGTGCACATTGAAAGGGTTTCTAACAGGCTATTCACTAGTAGGAGTGAGGAAAACATCACGGGGTGGTGTGAATCAGATGTTCTGAATTAGGATAGGCAGTGAGTGGCAATGTAGGATGGAGAAAAGTACCACGGGGTGGTAAGCATTTGGAGGTCAGGAAAAATGCTTTGGCAATGTAGGATAGGTTTCTGAAAAACATCGCGGGTTGGTGTGCATTGTAAGGCTTTCTAACAGGCCATTCACTAGTAGGAGTTAAAACAATCATCACGGGGTGGTGTGAATCAGAGGGCCTGAATTATGATAGGCAGTGAGTGGAAATGTAGTATGGAGAAAAGCACCGTGGGCTGGTCAGCATGGGGAGGTCAGGAAATACGCAGTGGCAAAGTAGGATAGGTTTCTGAAAAACATCGCGGGGTGGTGCGCATTGTGAGGTTTTCTAACAGTCCATTCACTAGTAGAAGTGAGAAAAACATCACGTTGTTGTGTGAATCTTTGGGCCTGAATTAGGATAGGCAGTGAGAGGCAACATAAAATGGAGAAAAGCACCACGGTGTGGTCAGCATGGCGAGGTCAGGAAACATGCAGTGGCACATTAGGATAGGTTTCTGAAAAAAAAAGCGGGGTGTTGCGCATTGTAAGGGTTTCTAACAGGCCATTCACTAGTAGGAGTGAGAAAAACATCACGGAGTGGTGTGAATCGGAGGGAATTAATCAGGATAGGCAGTGAGTGGCAATGTAGGATGTAGAAAAGCACCACAGGGTGGTCAGCATGGGGAGGTCATAAACAAGCAGTGGCAATGTGGGATAGCTTTCTGAAAAACGTTTCGGGTTGGTGCGCAATGTAAGGGTTTCTAACAGGCCATTCACTAGTATGAGTGAGAAAAACATCACGGCGTGGTGTGAATCGGAGGGCCTGAATCAGGATAGGCAGTGAGTGGCAATGTAGGATGGAGAAAAGCACAACGGGGTGGTCATCATGGGAGGTCATGACACATGCAGTGGCAATGTAGATAGGATTCTGAAAAACATCGTGGGGTTGTGTGCATTGTAAGCGTTTCTAACAGGCCATTCACTAGTAGGAGTGAGAAAAACATCACGCGGTGGTGTGAATCGGAGGGCCTGAATTATGATAGGCAGTGAGTGGCAATGTAGCATGGAGAAAAGCACCACGAAGTGGTCATGATGGGGAGGTCAGGAAACATGCAGTGGCTATGTTGCATAGGTTTCTGAAAAAAAAAAAAAAGCGGGGTGTTGTGCATTGTCAGGGTTCCTAACAGGCCTTTCACTAGTAGGAGTGAGAAAAACATCACGGGGTGGTGTGAATCACATGTTCTGAATTAGCATAGACAGTGAGTATCAATGTAGGATGGAGAAAAGCACCACGGGTTGGTCAGCATGCGGAGGTCAGGATACATGTATTGGCAATGTAGGATAGGTTTCTGCAAAACATCGCCGGGTGGTGCGCATTATAAGGCTTTCTAGCAGGCCATTCACTAGTAGGAGTGAGAAAAATATAACGGGGTGGTGTGAATCAGAGGGCCTGAATAAGGATAGGCACTGAGTGGCAATGTAGGATGGAGAAAAGCACCACGGGGTGGTCAGCATGGGGAGATCAGGAAACATGCAGTGGCAAAGTGGCATAGCTTTCTGAAAAACATTACGGGTTGGTGCGCATTGTAAGGGTTTCTAACAGGCCATTCACTAGTTGGAGTGAGAAAAATCTCACGACATGGTGTGAATTGGAGGGCCTGAATCAGGATAGGCAGTGAGTGGCAATGTAGGATGGAGAAAAGCACCACAGGGTGGTCATCATGGGGAGGTCAGGACACATGCAGTGGCAATGTATTAAAGGTTTCTAAAAAACATTGCGGATGGTGAGGATTGTAAGGGTTTCTAACAGGCCATTCACTAGTAGGAGTGAGAAAAACATCACGGCGTGGTGTGAACCCGAGGGCCTGAATTATGATAGGCAGTGAGTGACAATGTAGGATGGAGTAATGCACCACGGGGTGCTCAGCATGGGGAGGTAAGGAAACATGCAGTGGCAATGTAGGATAGTTTTCTGAAAAACATCACGGGGTGGTGCGCATTGTAAGGGTTTATAACAGGCCATTCACTGGTAGTAGTGAGAAAAACATCACGGGATGGTGTGAATCAGATGTTCTGAATTAGGATAGGCAGTGAGTGGCAATGTAGGATGGAGAAAAGCACCACGGGGTGGTCAGCATGGGGAGGTCAGGAAACATGCATTGGAAATGTAAGATAGGTTTCTGAAAAACATCCTGGGGTGGTGTGCATTGTAAGGCTTTCTAACAGGCCATTCACTAGTAAGAGTGAGAAAAACATCACGTGGTGGTGTGAATCGGTGGGCCTGAATTAGGATAGGCAGTGAGTGGCAACATAAAATGGAGAAAATCACCACGGTGTGGTCAGCATGGGGAGGTCAGGAAACATGCAGTGGCAATGTAGGAAAGGTTTCTGAAAAACATCGCGGGGTGGCGCGCATTGTAAGTGTTTGTAGCAGGCCATTCACTAGTAGTAGTGAGAAAATCATCACGGGGTGGTGTGAATGGGAATGCCTGAATTAGAATAGTCCGTGAGTGGCAATGAAGAATTGAGAAAAGCACCATGGGTTCGTCTACATGGGGAGGTCAGGAAACATGCAATGGCAATGCAGGATAGGTTTCTGAAAAACATCACGGGGTGGTGCGCATTGTAAGGGTTTCTAACAGGCCATTCACTAGTAGGATTGAGAAAAACATCACGGGGTGGTGTGAATTGGCGGGCCTGAATAAGGATAGGCAGTGAGTGGCAATGTAGGATGGAGAAAAGCACCACAGGGTGGTCAGCATGGGGAGGTCAGGAAACATGCAGTGGCAATGTAGTATAGGTTTCTGAAAAACATCGCGGGGTGGTGCGCATTTGTAAGGGTTTCTAACAGGCCACTAACTAGTAGGAGTGAGAAAAACATAACGGGGTGGTTTGAATCGGTGGGCCTAAATAAGGATAGGCAGTGAGTGGCAATGTAGGATGGAGAAAAGCACCACAGGGTGGTCAGCATGGGAAGGTCAGGAAACATGCAGTGGCAATGTGGGATAGCTTTCTGAAATACATTCTGGGTAGGTGCGCAATGTAAGGGTTTCTAACAGGCCATTCACTAGTAGTAGTGAAAAAAACATCACGGCGTGGTGTGAATTGGAGGGCCTGAATGAGGATAGGCAGTGAGTGGCAATGTAGGATGGAGAAAAGCACCAAAGGTTGGTCATCATGGGGAGGTCAGGACACATGCAGTGGCAATCTAGGATAGGTTTCTGAAAAACATCGCGGGTGGTGAGAATTGTAAGGGTTTCTATCAGGCCATTCACTAGTAAGAGTGAGAAAAACATCACGCGGTGGTGTGAATCAGAAGGCCTGAATTATGATAAGCAGTGAGTAGCAATGTAGGATAGAGAAAAGCACCACGGAGTGGTCATCATGGGGAGGTCAGGAAACATGCAGTGGCAATGTAGGATAGGTTTCTGGTAAACATCTCTGGGTGGTGCGCATTGTAAGGGTTTCTAACAGGCCATTCATTAGTAGGAGTGAGAAAAACATCACATGGTGCTGTGAATCGGTGGGTATGTATTAGGATAGGCAGTGAGTGGCAACATAACATGGAGAAAAGCACCACGGTGTGGTCCACATGGTGAGGTCAGGAAACATGCAGTGGCAATGTGGGATAGCTTTCTGAAAAACATTATGGGTTGGTGCGCATTGTAAAATTTTCTAAAAGGCCATTCACTAGTAAGAGCGAGAAAAACATCACGGCGTGGTGTGAATGGCAGGGCCTGAATTGGGATAGGCAGTGAATGGCTATGTAGGATGGAGAAAAGCCGCAAAGGGTGGTCATCATGGGGAGGTCAGGACACATGCAGTGGCAATGTACGATTGGTTTCTGAAAAACATCGCGGGTGGTGAGAAATGTAAGGCTTTCTAACAGGCCATTCACTAGTAGGACTGAGAAAAACATCACGGGGTGGTGTGAATCAGAGGGCCTGAAATATGTTAAGCAGTGGGTGGCAATATAGGATGGAGAAAAGCACCACGGGGTGGTCTGCATGGGGAGGTCAGGAAACATGCAGTGGCAATGTAACATAGGTTTCTGAAAAGAACATCGTTGTAGTGCGCATTGTAAGGGTTTCTAACAGGCCATTCACTAGTAGGAGTGAGAAAAACATTACAGGGTGTTGTGAATGGGAGGGTCTGAATTAGGATAGGCAGTGAGTGGCAATGTAGGATGGAGAATACCATCACGGGGGGGTCAGCATGAGGAGGTCAGGAAACATGCACTGGCAAAGTAGGATAATTTTCTGAAAAACATCACTGGGTGGTGCCCATTGTAAGGCTTTCTAACAGGCCATTCACTAGTAGGAGTGAGAAAAACATCACGGGGTGGTGTGAATCGGAGGGACTGAATTAGGTTAGGCAGTGAGTGGCAATGTAGGATGGAGAAAAGCACCACGGGGGGGTCAGCATGAGGAGGTCAGGAAACATGCACTGGCAAAGTAGGGTAATTTTCTGAAAATCATCACGGGGTGGTGCCCATTGTAAGGCTTTCTAACAGGCCATTCACTAGTAGGAGTGAGAAAAACATTTGGTGCTGTGAATCGTGGGCCTGAATTAGGATAGGCAGTGAGTGGCAACATAAAATGGGTAAAAGCACCTCGGTGTGGTCAGCATGGTGAGGTCAGGAAACATGCAGTGGCAATGTAGTATAGGTTTCTGGAAAACATCGTGGGGTGGTGCGCATTGTAAAGGTTTCTAACAGGCCATTCAATAGTAGGAGTGAGAAAAACATAACGGGGTGCTGTGAATCAGAGGGCCTGAATAAGGATAGGCAGTGAGTGGCAATGTAGGATGTAGAAAAGCACCACAGGGTGGTCAGCATGGGGAGGTCAGGAAACATGCAGTGGTAATGTGCGATAGCTTTCTGAAATACATTCCGGGTAGGTGCGCAATGTAAGGGTTTCTAACAGGCCATTCACTAGTAGGAGTGAGAAAAACATCACTGCGTGGTGTGAATTGGAGGGCCTGAATCAGGATAGGCAGGGAGTGGCAATGTAGGATGGAGAAAAGCACCAAAGGGTGGTCAGCATGGGGAGGTCAGGACACATGCAGTGGCAATGTAGGATAGGTATCTGAAAAACATCGCAGGGTGGTGAGAATTGTAAGGCTTTCTAACAGGCCATTCACTAGTAAGAGTGAGAAAAACATCACGCGGTGGTGTGAATCAGAAGGCCTGAATTATTATAAGCAGTGAGTGGCAATGTAGGATGGAGAAAAGCACCACGGGGTGGTCATCATGGGGAGGTCAGGAAACATGCATTGGCAATATACGATAGCTTTGTGAAAAAAAACATCGGGGTGGTGCACATTGTAAGGCTTTCTAAGAGGCCATTAACTAGTAGGAGAGAGAAAAACATCACGGGGTGGTGTCATTCAGAGGGACTGAATTATGATAAGCAGTGAGTGGCAATGTAGGACGGAGAAAAGCACCACGGGGTGGTCAGCATGGGGAGGTCAGGAAACTTCGAGTGGCAATATAGGATAGGTTTCTGAAAAATATCACAGGGTGGTGCGCATTGTAAGGATTTCCAACCGGCCAATCCCTGGAAGGAGTGAGAAATACATCACGGGAGGGTGTGAATCGAAAGGCCTGAATTAGGATAGGCAGTGAGTGGCAATGTAGGATGGAGAAAAGCTCCAAAGAGTGGTCATCATGGGGAGGTCAGGACACGTGCATTGGCAATGTATGATTGGTTTCTGAAAAACATCACGGGTGGTGAGAATTGTAAGGCTTTCTAACAGGCCATTCACTAGTAGGAGTGAGAAAAACATCACCTAGTGCTGTGAATCGTTGGTCATGAATTAGGATAGGCAGTGAGTGGCAACATAACATGGAGAAAAGCACCACGGTGTGGTCAGCATGGTGAGGTCAGGAAACATGCAGTGGCAATGCAGGATCGGTTTCTGAAAAACATCGCGGGGTTGGGCGCATTGCAAAGGTATCTAACAGGCCATTCACTAGTAGGACTGAGAAATACATCATGGTGTTGTGTGAATCGGAGGGCCTGAATCAAGTTAGACAGTGAGTGGCAATGTAGGATGGAGAAAGTCACCATGGGTTGGTGAGCATTGGGAGGTCAGGAAACATGCAATGGCAATGTAGGATGGGTTTCGGAAAAGCATTTTGGGGTTGTGGCATTGTAAGGTTTTGTAGCAGGCCATTCACTAGTAGGAGTGACAAAATCATCACGGGGTGGTGTGAATCGGAGGGCCTGAATCAGGATAGGCAATGAGTGGCAGTGTAGGATGGAGAAAAGCACCACGGGCTGGTCAGGATGTGGAGGTCAGGAAACATGCAGTGCCAATGTAGGATAGGTTTCTTAAAAACATTGCGGGTTGGTGCTCATTGTAAGGGTTTCTAAAAGGCCTTCCACTAGTAGGAGTGAGAACAACATAAAGGCGGTGGTGTGAATCGGAGGGCCTGAATTAGGATAGGCAGTGAGTGGCAATGTAGGGTGGAGAAAAGCACCAAAGGTTGGTCATCATGGGGAGGTCAGGACACATGCAGTGGCAATCTAGGATAGGTTTCTGAAAAACATCGCGGGTGGTGAGAATTGTAAGGGTTTCTATCAGGCCATTCACTAGTAAGAGTGAGAAAAACATCACGCGGTGGTGTGAATCAGAAGGCCTGAATTATGATAAGCAGTGAGTAGCAATGTAGGATAGAGAAAAGCACCACGGAGTGGTCATCATGGGGAGGTCAGGAAACATGCAGTGGCAATGTAGGATAGGTTTCTGGTAAACATCTCTGGGTGGTGCGCATTGTAAGGGTTTCTAACAGGCCATTCATTAGTAGGAGTGAGAAAAACATCACATGGTGCTGTGAATCGGTGGGTATGTATTAGGATAGGCAGTGAGTGGCAACATAACATGGAGAAAAGCACCACGGTGTGGTCCACATGGTGAGGTCAGGAAACATGCAGTGGCAATGTGGGATAGCTTTCTGAAAAACATTATGGGTTGGTGCGCATTGTAAAATTTTCTAAAAGGCCATTCACTAGTAAGAGCGAGAAAAACATCACGGCGTGGTGTGAATGGCAGGGCCTGAATTGGGATAGGCAGTGAATGGCTATGTAGGATGGAGAAAAGCCGCAAAGGGTGGTCATCATGGGGAGGTCAGGACACATGCAGTGGCAATGTACGATTGGTTTCTGAAAAACATCGCGGGTGGTGAGAAATGTAAGGCTTTCTAACAGGCCATTCACTAGTAGGACTGAGAAAAACATCACGGGGTGGTGTGAATCAGAGGGCCTGAAATATGTTAAGCAGTGGGTGGCAATATAGGATGGAGAAAAGCACCACGGGGTGGTCTGCATGGGGAGGTCAGGAAACATGCAGTGGCAATGTAACATAGGTTTCTGAAAAGAACATCGTTGTAGTGCGCATTGTAAGGGTTTCTAACAGGCCATTCACTAGTAGGAGTGAGAAAAACATTACAGGGTGTTGTGAATGGGAGGGTCTGAATTAGGATAGGCAGTGAGTGGCAATGTAGGATGGAGAATACCATCACGGGGGGGTCAGCATGAGGAGGTCAGGAAACATGCACTGGCAAAGTAGGATAATTTTCTGAAAAACATCACTGGGTGGTGCCCATTGTAAGGCTTTCTAACAGGCCATTCACTAGTAGGAGTGAGAAAAACATCACGGGGTGGTGTGAATCGGAGGGACTGAATTAGGTTAGGCAGTGAGTGGCAATGTAGGATGGAGAAAAGCACCACGGGGGGGTCAGCATGAGGAGGTCAGGAAACATGCACTGGCAAAGTAGGGTAATTTTCTGAAAATCATCACGGGGTGGTGCCCATTGTAAGGCTTTCTAACAGGCCATTCACTAGTAGGAGTGAGAAAAACATTTGGTGCTGTGAATCGTGGGCCTGAATTAGGATAGGCAGTGAGTGGCAACATAAAATGGGTAAAAGCACCTCGGTGTGGTCAGCATGGTGAGGTCAGGAAACATGCAGTGGCAATGTAGTATAGGTTTCTGGAAAACATCGTGGGGTGGTGCGCATTGTAAAGGTTTCTAACAGGCCATTCAATAGTAGGAGTGAGAAAAACATAACGGGGTGCTGTGAATCAGAGGGCCTGAATAAGGATAGGCAGTGAGTGGCAATGTAGGATGTAGAAAAGCACCACAGGGTGGTCAGCATGGGGAGGTCAGGAAACATGCAGTGGTAATGTGCGATAGCTTTCTGAAATACATTCCGGGTAGGTGCGCAATGTAAGGGTTTCTAACAGGCCATTCACTAGTAGGAGTGAGAAAAACATCACTGCGTGGTGTGAATTGGAGGGCCTGAATCAGGATAGGCAGGGAGTGGCAATGTAGGATGGAGAAAAGCACCAAAGGGTGGTCAGCATGGGGAGGTCAGGACACATGCAGTGGCAATGTAGGATAGGTATCTGAAAAACATCGCAGGGTGGTGAGAATTGTAAGGCTTTCTAACAGGCCATTCACTAGTAAGAGTGAGAAAAACATCACGCGGTGGTGTGAATCAGAAGGCCTGAATTATTATAAGCAGTGAGTGGCAATGTAGGATGGAGAAAAGCACCACGGGGTGGTCATCATGGGGAGGTCAGGAAACATGCATTGGCAATATACGATAGCTTTGTGAAAAAAAACATCGGGGTGGTGCACATTGTAAGGCTTTCTAAGAGGCCATTAACTAGTAGGAGAGAGAAAAACATCACGGGGTGGTGTCATTCAGAGGGACTGAATTATGATAAGCAGTGAGTGGCAATGTAGGACGGAGAAAAGCACCACGGGGTGGTCAGCATGGGGAGGTCAGGAAACTTCGAGTGGCAATATAGGATAGGTTTCTGAAAAATATCACAGGGTGGTGCGCATTGTAAGGATTTCCAACCGGCCAATCCCTGGAAGGAGTGAGAAATACATCACGGGAGGGTGTGAATCGAAAGGCCTGAATTAGGATAGGCAGTGAGTGGCAATGTAGGATGGAGAAAAGCTCCAAAGAGTGGTCATCATGGGGAGGTCAGGACACGTGCATTGGCAATGTATGATTGGTTTCTGAAAAACATCACGGGTGGTGAGAATTGTAAGGCTTTCTAACAGGCCATTCACTAGTAGGAGTGAGAAAAACATCACCTAGTGCTGTGAATCGTTGGTCATGAATTAGGATAGGCAGTGAGTGGCAACATAACATGGAGAAAAGCACCACGGTGTGGTCAGCATGGTGAGGTCAGGAAACATGCAGTGGCAATGCAGGATCGGTTTCTGAAAAACATCGCGGGGTTGGGCGCATTGCAAAGGTATCTAACAGGCCATTCACTAGTAGGACTGAGAAATACATCATGGTGTTGTGTGAATCGGAGGGCCTGAATCAAGTTAGACAGTGAGTGGCAATGTAGGATGGAGAAAGTCACCATGGGTTGGTGAGCATTGGGAGGTCAGGAAACATGCAATGGCAATGTAGGATGGGTTTCGGAAAAGCATTTTGGGGTTGTGGCATTGTAAGGTTTTGTAGCAGGCCATTCACTAGTAGGAGTGACAAAATCATCACGGGGTGGTGTGAATCGGAGGGCCTGAATCAGGATAGGCAATGAGTGGCAGTGTAGGATGGAGAAAAGCACCACGGGCTGGTCAGGATGTGGAGGTCAGGAAACATGCAGTGCCAATGTAGGATAGGTTTCTTAAAAACATTGCGGGTTGGTGCTCATTGTAAGGGTTTCTAAAAGGCCTTCCACTAGTAGGAGTGAGAACAACATAAAGGCGGTGGTGTGAATCGGAGGGCCTGAATTAGGATAGGCAGTGAGTGGCAATGTAGGGTGGAGAAAAGCACCACAGGGTGGTCAGCACGGGGAGGTCAGGAAACATGCAGTGGCAATGTAGGATACTTTTCTGAAAAACATCACGGGGTGGTGCGCATTGTAAGGGTTTCTAAAAGGCCATTCACTAGTAGGAGTGAGAAAAACATCACGGGGTGGTTTGAATCAGATGTTCTGAATTAGGATAGGCAGTGAGTGGCAATGTAGGATGGAGAAAAGCACCACGGGTTGGTCAGCATGCGGAGGTCAGGATACATGTATTGGCAATGTAGGATAGGTTTCTGCAAAACATCGCCGGGTGGTGCGCATTATAAGGCTTTCTAGCAGGCCATTCACTAGTAGGAATGAGAAAAATATAACGGATTGGTGTGAATCAGAGGGCCTGAATAAAGATAGGCAGTGAGTGGCCATGTAGGATGGAGAAAAGCACCACAGGGTGGTCAGCATGGGGAGATCAGGAAACATGCAGTGGCAATGTGGGATAGCTTTATGAAAAACATTACGGGTTGGTGTGCATTGTAAGGGTTTCTAACAGGCCATTCACTAGTAGGAGTGAGAAAAACCTCACGACGTGGTGTGAATTGGAGGGCCTGAATAAGGATAGGCAGTGAGTGGGAATGTAGGATGGAGAAAAGCACCACGGGGTGGTCATCATGGGGAGGTCAGGACACATGCAGTGGCAATATAGGATAGGTTTCTAAAAAAACATGGCGGGTGGTGAGGATTGTAAGGGTTTCTAAAAGGCCATTCACTAGTAGGAGTGAGAAAAACATCACGGGGTGGTGTGAGCATGAGGGCCTGAATTATGATAGGCAGTGAGTGGCAATGTAGGATGGAGAAAAGCACCACGGGGTGCTCAGCATGTGGAGGTCAGGAAACATGCAGTGGCAATATAGGATAGCTTTCTGAAAAACATCACGGGGTGGTGAGCATTGTAAGGGTTTCTAATGGGCCATTCACTAGTAGGAGTAAGAAAAACATCACGGGGTGGTGTGAATCAGACGATCTGAAATAGAATAGGCAGTGAGTGGCAATTTAGGATGGAGAAAAGCACCACGGGGTGGTCAGCATGGGGAGGTCAGGAAACATGCATTGGCAATATACGATAGCTTTGTGAAAAAAAACATCGGGGTGGTGCACATTGTAAGGCTTTCTAAGAGGCCATTAACTAGTAGGAGAGAGAAAAACATCACGGGGTGGTGTCATTCAGAGGGACTGAATTATGATAAGCAGTGAGTGGCAATGTAGGACGGAGAAAAGCACCACGGGGTGGTCAGCATGGGGAGGTCAGGAAACTTCGAGTGGCAATATAGGATAGGTTTCTGAAAAATATCACAGGGTGGTGCGCATTGTAAGGATTTCCAACCGGCCAATCCCTGGAAGGAGTGAGAAATACATCACGGGAGGGTGTGAATCGAAAGGCCTGAATTAGGATAGGCAGTGAGTGGCAATGTAGGATGGAGAAAAGCTCCAAAGAGTGGTCATCATGGGGAGGTCAGGACACGTGCATTGGCAATGTATGATTGGTTTCTGAAAAACATCACGGGTGGTGAGAATTGTAAGGCTTTCTAACAGGCCATTCACTAGTAGGAGTGAGAAAAACATCACCTAGTGCTGTGAATCGTTGGTCATGAATTAGGATAGGCAGTGAGTGGCAACATAACATGGAGAAAAGCACCACGGTGTGGTCAGCATGGTGAGGTCAGGAAACATGCAGTGGCAATGCAGGATCGGTTTCTGAAAAACATCGCGGGGTTGGGCGCATTGCAAAGGTATCTAACAGGCCATTCACTAGTAGGACTGAGAAATACATCATGGTGTTGTGTGAATCGGAGGGCCTGAATCAAGTTAGACAGTGAGTGGCAATGTAGGATGGAGAAAGTCACCATGGGTTGGTGAGCATTGGGAGGTCAGGAAACATGCAATGGCAATGTAGGATGGGTTTCGGAAAAGCATTTTGGGGTTGTGGCATTGTAAGGTTTTGTAGCAGGCCATTCACTAGTAGGAGTGACAAAATCATCACGGGGTGGTGTGAATCGGAGGGCCTGAATCAGGATAGGCAATGAGTGGCAGTGTAGGATGGAGAAAAGCACCACGGGCTGGTCAGGATGTGGAGGTCAGGAAACATGCAGTGCCAATGTAGGATAGGTTTCTTAAAAACATTGCGGGTTGGTGCTCATTGTAAGGGTTTCTAAAAGGCCTTCCACTAGTAGGAGTGAGAACAACATAAAGGCGGTGGTGTGAATCGGAGGGCCTGAATTAGGATAGGCAGTGAGTGGCAATGTAGGGTGGAGAAAAGCACCACAGGGTGGTCAGCACGGGGAGGTCAGGAAACATGCAGTGGCAATGTAGGATACTTTTCTGAAAAACATCACGGGGTGGTGCGCATTGTAAGGGTTTCTAAAAGGCCATTCACTAGTAGGAGTGAGAAAAACATCACGGGGTGGTTTGAATCAGATGTTCTGAATTAGGATAGGCAGTGAGTGGCAATGTAGGATGGAGAAAAGCACCACGGGTTGGTCAGCATGCGGAGGTCAGGATACATGTATTGGCAATGTAGGATAGGTTTCTGCAAAACATCGCCGGGTGGTGCGCATTATAAGGCTTTCTAGCAGGCCATTCACTAGTAGGAATGAGAAAAATATAACGGATTGGTGTGAATCAGAGGGCCTGAATAAAGATAGGCAGTGAGTGGCCATGTAGGATGGAGAAAAGCACCACAGGGTGGTCAGCATGGGGAGATCAGGAAACATGCAGTGGCAATGTGGGATAGCTTTATGAAAAACATTACGGGTTGGTGTGCATTGTAAGGGTTTCTAACAGGCCATTCACTAGTAGGAGTGAGAAAAACCTCACGACGTGGTGTGAATTGGAGGGCCTGAATAAGGATAGGCAGTGAGTGGGAATGTAGGATGGAGAAAAGCACCACGGGGTGGTCATCATGGGGAGGTCAGGACACATGCAGTGGCAATATAGGATAGGTTTCTAAAAAAACATGGCGGGTGGTGAGGATTGTAAGGGTTTCTAAAAGGCCATTCACTAGTAGGAGTGAGAAAAACATCACGGGGTGGTGTGAGCATGAGGGCCTGAATTATGATAGGCAGTGAGTGGCAATGTAGGATGGAGAAAAGCACCACGGGGTGCTCAGCATGTGGAGGTCAGGAAACATGCAGTGGCAATATAGGATAGCTTTCTGAAAAACATCACGGGGTGGTGAGCATTGTAAGGGTTTCTAATGGGCCATTCACTAGTAGGAGTAAGAAAAACATCACGGGGTGGTGTGAATCAGACGATCTGAAATAGAATAGGCAGTGAGTGGCAATTTAGGATGGAGAAAAGCACCACGGGGTGGTCAGCATGGGTAGGTCAGGAAACATGCATTGGCAGTGTAGGATAGGTTTCTGAAAAACATCCTGGGGTTGTGTGCATTGTAAGGATTTCTAACAGGCCATTCACTAGTAGGAGTGAGAAAAACATCACGTGGTGGTGTGAAGCGGTGGGCCTAAATTAGGATAAGCAGTGAGTGGCAACATAAATTGGAGAAAAGCACCACGGTGTGGTCAGCATGGGGAGGTCAGGAAACATGTATTGGCAATGTAGGAAAGGTTTCTGAAAAACATCGCGGGGTGGTGCTCATTGTAGTGTTTGTAGCAGGCCATTCACTAGTAGGAGTGAGAAAATCATAACGGGGTGGTGTGAATGGGAGTGCCTGAATTAGGATAGGCAGTGAGTTTCAATGAAGAATGGAGAAAAGCACCATGGGTTGGTCAACATGGAGAGGTCAGGAAACATGCAATGGCTATGCAGGATAGGTTTCTGAAAAACATCGCTGGGTGGTGCGCATTGCAATGATTTCTAACAAGCCATTCACAAGTAGGAGCGAAAAAAACATCAAGGGGTGGTGTGAATCGGAGAGCCTGAATTAGTTTAGGCAGTGTGTGGCAATGTAGGATGGAGAAAATCACCACAGGGTGGTCAGCATGGGGAGGTTCGAAAACATGACCTCGCAATGTAGGATAGGTTTCTGAAAAAAAAAGCGGGATGGTGCGCATTGTAAGAGTTTCTAACCGGTCATTCACTAGTAGGAGTGAGAAAAACATCACGGGGTGGTGTGAATCGGGGGGTCTGAATTAGGATAGGCAGTGAGTGGCAATGTAGGATGGAGAAAAGCACCACAGGGTGGTCAGCATGGGGAGGTCAGGAAACATGCAGTGGCAATGTAGGATACTTTTCTGAAAAACATCACGGGGTGGTGCGCATTGTAAGGGTTTCTAACAGGCCATTCACTAGTAGGATTGAGAAAAAACATCACGGGTGGTGTGAATCGGAGGTCCTGAATTAGGAAAGGCAGTGAGTGGCAATGTAGGATGGAGAAAATCACCAAAGGGTGGTCAGCATGGGGAGGTCAGAAAATATGCAGGGGCAATTTAGGATAGGTTTCTGAAAAAAAAAGCGGGCTGGTGCGCATTGTAAGGGTTTCTAACAGGCCATTCACTAGTAGGATTGAGAAAAACATCACCGAGCGGTTTGAATCAGAAGTTCTGATTTAGGATATACAGTGAGTGGCAATGTAGGATGGAGAAAAGCACCACGGGTTGGTCAGCATGGGGAGGTCAGGAAACATGCATTGGCAATGTATGATAGGTTTCTGAAAAACATCGCTGGTGGTGCACATTGTAAGGCTTTCTAACAGGCCAGTCACTAGTAGGAGTGAGAAAAATATCATTGGGTGGTGTGAATCGGAGGGCCAGAATTAGGATAGGCAGTGAGTGGCAATATAAAATGGAAGAAAGCACCACAGTGTGGTCAGCATGGGGAGGTCCGGAAACATGCAGTGGCAATGTAGGATAGGTTTCTGAAAAACATTACGGGGTGGTGCGCATTGTAAGGGTTTCTAACCATCCAATCCCTGGTAGGACTGAGAGTTATATCACGGGAGGGTGTGAATCGGAAGGCCTGAATCAGGATAGGCAGTGACTGGCAATGTAGGATGGAGAAAAGCACCACGGCATGGTCAGCATGGGGAGGTCAGGATACATTCAGTGGCAATGTATTATAGGTTTCTGAAAAACATCGCGGGTTGGTGCGGATTGTAAGGGTTTCTAACAGTCCAATCACTAGAAGGAGTTAGAAAAACATAACGTGGTGCTGTGAATCGGAGGTCCTGAATAAGGATAGGCAGTGAGTTGCAATGTAGGATGGAGAAAAGCACCAAAGGGTGGTCATCATGGGAAGGTCTGGACAAATGTAGTGGCAAAGTAGGATAGTTTTGAAAAACATCACAGGGTGGTGGCCATTGTAAAACTTTCTAACAGGCCATTCACTAGTAGGAGTGAGAAAAACATCACGGGGTGGTGTGAATCGGAGGGCCTGAATCAACTTAGACAGTGAGTGGCAATGTAGGATGTAGAAAAGAACCACGGGGTGGTCATCATGGGGAGGTCATGAAACATTCAGTAGCAATGTAGGATAGTTTTCTGAAAAACATCAGGGGGTGGTGCAAATTGAAAGGGTTTCTAACAGGCTATTCACTAGTAGGAGTGAGAAAAACATCACGGGGTGGTGTGAATCAGATGTTCTGAATTAGGATAGGCAGTGAGTGGCAATGTAGGATGGAGAAAAGCACCACGGGGTGGTAAGCATTTGGAGGTCAGGAAACATGCTTTGGCAATGTAGGATAGGTTTCTGAAAAACATCACGGGGTGGTGTGCATTGTAAGGCTTTCTATCAGGCCATTCACTAGTAGGAGTTACAACAATCATCACGGGGTGGTGTGAATCAGAGGGCCTGAATTATGATAGGCAGTGAGTGGCAATGTAGTATGGAGAAAAGCACCGCGGGCTGGTCAGCATGGGGAGGTCAGGAAATACGCAGTGGCAAAGTAGGATACGTTTCTGAAAAACATCGCGTGGTGGTGCGCATTGTGAGGTTTTCTAACAGTCCATTCACTAGTAGAAGTGAGAAAAACATCACGTTGTTGTGTGAATCTTTGGGCCTGAATTAGGATAGGCAGTGAGAGGCAACATAAAATGGAGAAAAGCACTACGGTGTGGTCAGTATGGGGAGGTCAGGAAACATGCAGTGGCACTTTAGGATAGGTTTCTGAAAAAAAAAAGCGGGGTGTTGCGCATTGTAAGGGTTTCTAACAGGCCATTCACTAGTAGGAGTGAGAAAAACATCACGGAGTGGTGTGAATCGGAGGGACTGAATCAGGATAGGCAGTAAGTGGCAATGTAGGATGTAGAAAAGCACCACGGGGTGGTCAGCATGGGGAGGTCATAAACAAGCAGTGGCAATGTGGGATAGCTTTCTGAAAAACGTTTCGGGTTGGTGCGCAATGTAAGGGTTTCTAACAGGCCATTCACTAGTAGGAGTGAGAAAAACATCACAGCGTGGTGTGAATCGGAGGGCCTGAATCAGGATAGGCAGTAAGTGGCAATGTAGGATGGAGAAAAGCACCACGGGGTGGTCATCATGGGAGGTCACGACACATGCAGTGGCAATGTAGGATAGGATTCTGAAAAACATCGTGGGGTTGTGTGCATTGTAAGCGTTTCTAACAGGCCATTCACTAGTAGGAGTGAGAAAAACATCACGCGGTGGTGTGAATCGGAGGGCCTGAATTATGATAGGCAGTGAGTGACAATGTAGCATGGAGAAAAGCACCACGGGGTGGTCAGGATGGGGAGGTCAGGAAACATGCAGTAGCAATGTTGGATAGGTTTCTGAAAAAAAAAAGCGGGGTGTTGTGCATTGTCAGGGTTTCTAACAGGCCTTTCACTAGTAGGAGTGAGAAAAACATCACGGGGTGGTGTGAATCAGATGTTCTGAATTAGCATAGGCAGTGAGTATCAATGTAGGATGGAGAAAAGCACCACGAGGTGGTCAGCATGAAGAGGTCAGGAAACATGCAGTGGCAATGTAGGATAGGATTCTGATAAACATCGCTGGGTGGTGAGAATTGTAAGGGTTTCTATTAGGCCATTCATTAGTAAGAGTGAGAAAAACATCACGTGGTAGTGTGAATCAGTGGGCCTGAATTAGGATAGGCAATGATTGGCAACATAAAATGGAGAAAACACCACGGTGTGGTCAGCATGGGGAGGTGAAGAAACATGCAGTGGCAATGTAGGATAGGATTCTGATAAACATCGCGGGGTGGTGCACATGGTAAGGGTTTCTAACAGGCCATTCACTAGTAGGAGTGAGAAAAATATAACACGGTTGTGTGAATCGGAGGGCCTGAATCAGGATAGGCAGTGAGTAGCAATGTAGCATGGAGAAAAGCACCACGGGGTGGTCAGGATGGGGACGTCCGGAAACATGCAGTGGCAATGTAGGATAGTTTTCTGAAAAACATCACAGGGTGGTGCGCATTGTAATGGTTTCTAACAGGCCATTCACTAGTAGGAATTTGAAAAACATCACAGGCTGCTTTGAATCAGATGTTCTGAATTAGGATAGGCAGTGAGTGGCAATGTAGTATGGAGAAAAGCACCACGGGGTGGTCAGCATGGGGAGGTCAGGAAACATTCATTGGCAATGTAGGATAGGTTTCTGAAAAACATCGCCGGGTCGTGCGCATTGTAAGGCTTTCTAACAGGCCATTCACTAGTAGGGGTGAGGAAAACATAACGGGGTGGAGTGAATCGGAGGGCCTGAATAAGGATAGACAGTTAGTGGCAATGTAGGACGTAGAAAAGCACCACGGGGTGGTCAGCATGGGGAGGTCAGGAAACATGCAGTGGCAATGTGGAATAACTTTCTGAAAAATATTACGGGTTGGTGCGCATTGTAAGGGTTTGTAAAAGGCCATTCACTAGTAGGAGTGAGAAACACATCACGGGGTGGTGTGAATCGGAGGGCCTGAATCAGGATTTGCAGTGAGTGGCAATGTAGGATAGAGAAAAGCACCAAGGGGTGGTCATCATGGGTAGGTCAGGACACATGCAGTGGCAATGTAGGATAGGTTTCTGCAAATCATCACGGGTGGTGAGAATTGTAAGGCTTTCAACAAGCCATTCACTAGTAGGAGTGAGAAAAACATCATGGGGTGGTGTGAATCAGAGGGCCTGAATTATGATATGCAGTGTGTGGCAATGTAGGATAGAGAAAAGCACCACGGGTTGGTCAGCATGGGGAGGTCAGGAAACATGCAGTGGCAATGTAGGATAGGTTTCTGAAAAACATCGATGGTGGTGAGAATTGTAAGTGTTTCTAACAGGCCATTCACTAGTAGGAGTGAGAAAATCATCATGGGGTGGTGTGAATCGGATGCCCTGATTGAGGACAGGCAGTGAGTGGCAATGCAGGATCGAATAAAGCACCATAGGGTGGTCAGCATGAGGATGTCAGGAAACATGCCGTGGCAATGTAGAATAGTTTTCTGGAAAACATCACGGGGTGGTGCCCATTGTAAGGGTTTCTAACAGGCCATTCACTAGTAGGAGTGAGAAAATCATCATGGGGTGGTGTGAATCAGAGTGCCCGGATATGGATGGGCAGTGAGTGGCAATGAAGAATGGAGAAAAGCACCATGGGGTGGTCAACATCAGGAGGTCAGGAAACATGCAGTGGCAATGTAGGACAGGTTTCTGAAAAACATCGCGGGGTGGTGCACACTGTAAGGCTTTCTAACAAGCCATTCACAAGTAGAAGTGAAAAAAACATAACGTGGTGGTATGAATCGGAGGCCCTGAATTAGGATAGGATATGAGTGGCAATGTAGGATGAAGAAAAGCACCACGGGTTTGTCATCATGGGGAGGCAAGGAAACATTCAGTGGCAATGTAGAATAGGTTTCTGATAAACATCGCTGGGTGGTGCGCATTGTTAGGCTTCTAACAGGCCATTCACTAGTAGGAGTGAGAAAAACATCACTTTGTGGTGTGAATCAGATGTTCTGAATTAGGATAGGCAGTGGGTGGCAATGTAGGATGGAGAAAAACCCCACGAGGTGCTCACCATGGGAAGGTCAGGAAACATACATTGGCAATGTATGATAGATTTCTGAAAAACATCGCCGGGTGGTGTGCATTGTAAGTCTTTCTAACAGGCCATTCCCTAGTAGGAGTGAGAAAAACATCACAGCGTGGTGTGAATCGGAGTGCCTGAATCAGGATAGGCAGTGAGTGGCAATGTAGGATGGAGAAAAGCACCACGGTGTGGTCAGCATGGGGAGGCCAGCAAAGATGCAGTGTCAATGTAGGAAACGTTTCTGAAAAACATCGCGGGGTGGTGCGCATTGTAAGGGTTTTTAACAGGCCATTCACTAGTAGGAGTGAGAAAAACATCATGGCGTTGTTTAAATCAGAGGGCCTGAATCAGCATAGGCAGTGAGTGGCAATGTAGGACAGAGAAAAGCACCACGGAGTGGTCAGCATGGGGAGGTCAGGACACATGCACTGGCAATGTAGGACAGGTGTCTGAAAAACATCGCGGGTGGTGAGAATTGTAAGGGTTTCTAAACATCACTTGGTGGTGTGAATCAGATGTTCTGAATTAGGATAGGCAGTGGGTGGCAATGTATGATGGAGAAAAACCGCACGGGGTGGTCAGCATGCGGAGGTAAGGAAACATTCATTGGCAATGTAGGATAGGTATCTGCAAAATATTGTCGCGTGGTGCGCATTATAAGGTTTTCTAACAGGCCATTCACTAGTAGGAGTGAGAAAAACATCACTGGGTGGTGTTAATCGGAGGGCCTGAATAAGGATAGGCAGTGAGAGGCAATGTTGGATGTAGAAAAGCATCACGGGGTGGTCAGCATGGGGAGGTCATAAACATGCAGTGGCAATGTGGGATAGCTTTCTGAAAAACGTTTCGGGTTGGTGCGCATTGTAAGGGTTTCTAACAGGCCATTCACTATTAGGAGTGAGAAAAACATCACGGCGTGCTGTGAATCGGAGGGCCTGAATCAGGATAGGCAGTGAGTGGCAATGTAGGATGGAGAAAAGCACAATGGGGTGTTCATCATGGGGAGTTCAGGACACATGCAGTGGCAATGTAGGATAGGATTCTGAAAAACATCGTGAGGTTGTGCGAATTGTAAGTGTTTCTAAAAGGCTTTCACTAGTAGGAGTGAGAAAAACATCACGGGGTCGTGTGACTCGGAGGGCCTGCATTATGATAGGCAGTGCGTGGCAATGTAGCATGGAGAAAAACACCACGGGGTGGTCAGGATGGGGAGGTCAGGAAACATGCAGTGGCAATGTTGGATAGGTTTCTGAAAAAATAGCGGGTTGTTGTGCATTGTAAGGGTTTCTAACAGGCCTTTCACTAGTAGGAGTGAGAAAAACATCACGGGGTGGTGTGAATCAGATGTTCTGAATTAGCATAGGCAGTGAGTGGCAATGTAGGATGGAGAAAAGCACCACGGGGTGATGAGCATGGGGAGGTCAGGAAACATGCAGCGGCAATGTGGGATAGCTTTCTGAAAAACATTACGTGTTGGTGCGCATTGTAAAGGTTTCCTACAGGCCATTCACTAGTAGGAGTGAGAACAACATCACGGGGTGGTGTGAATCAGAGGGCCTGAATTAGGATAGGCAGTGATTTACAATGTAGGTTGGAGAAAATCACCACAGGGTGGTCAGCATGTGGAGGTCAGGAAACATGGCATGGCAATGTTGGATAGGTTTCTGAAAAAAAAAGCAGTTTGGTGCACACCGTAAGAGTTTCTAACAGGCCATTCACTAGTAGGAGTGAGAAAAACATCACGGGGTGGTGTGAATCGGAGGGCCTGAATTAGGATAGGCAGTGATTGGCAATGTAGGATGGAGAAAAGCACCATAGTGTGTTAAGCATGGTGAGGTCCGGAAACATGCAGTGGCAATGTAGGATAGTGTTCTGAAAAACATCACGGTGTGGTGTGCTTTGTACGTGTTTCTAACATGCCATTCACTAGTAGGATTGAGAAAAACATCACAGGGTGCTTTGAATCAGATGTTCTGAATTAGGATAGGCAGTGAGACGCAATGTAGTATGGGGAAAAGCACCAAGGGGTGGTCATCATGGGGAGGTCAGGAAAAATCCTTTGGCAATGTAGGATAGGTTTCTGAAAAACATCGCCGGGTGGTGCGCATTGTAAGGCTTTCTAACAGGCCATTCACTAGTAGGAGTGAGAAAAATATCACGGGGTGGTGTGAATTGGAGGGCCTGAATAGGATAGGCAGTGAGTGGCAATGTAAAATGGAGAAAAGCACCACGGTGTGGTCAGCATGGGGAGGTCAGGAAACATGCAGTGGCAATGTAGGATAGGTTTCTGAAAAACATCGCGGGGTTTTGCGCATTATAAGGGTTTCTAACCAGCCATTCACTGGTAGGAGTGAGAAATATATCACGGGAGGGTGTGAATCGGAAGGCCTGAAACAGGTAAGGCAGTGAGTGGCAATGTAGGATGGAGTAAAGCACCACAGCATGGTCAACATGGGGAGGTCAAGAAAAATTCAGTGGCAATGTTGTATAGTTTTCTGAAAAACATGGCGGGGTGGTGCGCATTGTAAGGGTTTCTAACAGCCCATTCACTAGTAGGGGTGAGGAAAACATAACGGGGTGGTGTGAATCGGAGGGCCTGAATAAGGATAGGCAGTGAGTGGCAATGTAGGATGGAGAAAAGCACCACGGTGTGGTCAGCATGGGGAAGTCAGAAAACATGCAGTGGCTATGTAGGATAGGTTTCTGAAAAAAATCGCGGGGTGGTGCGCATTGTAAGGGTTTCTAATAGGCCATTCATTAATAGGAGTGAGAAAATCATCACGGGGGGGTGTGAATCAGAGTGCCTGGATTAGGATAGGCAGTGAGTGGCAATGAAGAATGGAGAAAAGCACCATGGGGTGGTCAACATGGGGAGGTCAGGAAACATGCAGTGGAAATGTAGGACAGGTTTCTGAAAAACATCGCGGGGTGGTGCGAACTGTAAGGCTTTCTAACAAGCCGTTCCCAAGTAGAAGTGAAAAAAAACATAACGGGGTGGTATGAATCGGAGGGCCTGAATTAGGATAGGCTGTGAGTGGCAATGTAGGATGGAGAAAGGCACCACGGGTTTGTCATCATGGGGAGGTCAGGCAACATGCAGTGGCAATGTACAATAGGTTTCTGATAAACATCGCTGGGTGGTGCGCATTGTAAGAGTTTCTAACAGGCCATTCACTAGTAGGAGTGAGAAAAACATCACAGTGTGGTGTGAATCGGAGGGCCTGAATCAGGATAGGCAGTGAATGGCAATGTAGGATGGAGAAAAGCACCACGGAGTGGTCAGCATGGGGAGGTCAGGATACATGCAGTGGCAATGTACGTCAGGTTTCTGAAAAACATCGTGGGGTGGTGCGCACTGTAAGGCTTTCTAAAAAGCCATTCACAAGTAGAAGTGAAAAAAATATAACGGGGTGGTATGAATCAGAGGGCCTGAATTAGGATAGGATGTGAGTGGCAATGTAGGATGGAGAAAAGCACCACGGGTTTGTCATTATGGAGAGGCAAGGAAACATGCAGTGGCAATGTAGAATAAGTTTCTGATAAACATCGCTGGGTGGTGCATATTGTAAGAGTTTCTAATAGGCCATTCACTAGTAGGAGTGAGAAAAACATCACAGCGTGGTGTGAATCAGAGGGCCTGAATCAGGATAGGCAGTGAGTGGCAATTTAGGATGGAGAAAAGCACCACGGAGTGGTCAGCATGGGGAGGTCAGGATACATGCAGTGGCAATTTAGGATATGTTTCTGAAAAACATCGATGGTGGTGAGAATTGTAAGTGTTTCTAACAGGACATTCACTAGAAGGAGTGAGAAATACATCACGTGGTGTTGTGAATCGGAGTGCCTGAATTAGGATAGGCAGTGAATGGCAATGTAAAATGGAGAAAAGCACAACGGTGTGGTCAGCATGGGGAGACCAGGAAAGATGCACTGTCATTGTAAGATAGGTTTCTGAAAAACATCGCGGGGTGGTGTGCATTGTAAGGGTTTCTAACAGGCCATTCACTAGTAGGAGTGAGAAAAACATCACGGCGTTGTTTAAATCAGAGGGCCTGAATCAGCATAGGCAGTGAGTGGCAATGTAGGATGGAGAAAAGCAACACGGTGTGGTCAGCATGGGAAGGTTAGGACACATGCACTGGCAATGTAGGATAGATGTCTGAAAAACATCGTGGGTGGTGAGAATTGTAAGGGTTTCTAAGAGGCCATTCACTAGTAGGAGTGAGAAAAACATCACAGGGTGGTGTGAATCGGATGGCCTGAATTAGGAGAGGCAGTGAGCGGCAATGTGGGATGGAAAAAAGCACCACGGGGTAGTCAGCATGGGGAGGTCAGGGTACATACACTGGCAATGCAGGATAGCTTTCTGAAAAACATCGCGGGGTGGTACGCATTGTAAGGTTTTCTAACAGGCCATTCTCTAGTAGAAGTGAGAAAAACATCACAGGGTGGTGTGAATCGGAGGGCCTGAATAAGGATAGGCAGTGAGTGGCAATGTAGAATGGAGAAAAGAACAACGGGGTGATTAGGATGGGGAGGTGAAGAAACATGCAGTGGCAATGTAGGACAGGTTTCTGAAAATCATCGCGGGATGTGCGAATTTTAAGGATTTCTAACCGGCCATTCACTAGTAGGAGTGAGAACTACATCATGGTGTGGTGTGAATCGAAGGGCCTGAACCAATATAGACAGTGAGTGGCAATGTCGGATGGAGAAAAGCACCACGGGGTGGTCAGAATGGGGAGGTCAGGAAACATGCAGTGGCAATGTAGGATAGGTTTCTGAAAAACACCACGGGGTGATGTGCATTGTAAGTGTTTCTAACAGGCCATTCACTAGTAGGAGTGAGAAAATCATCACGGGGTGGTGTGAATCCGAGGGCCTGAATTAGGATAGGCAGTGCGTGGCAAGGAAGATTGGGGAAAAGCACCACAGGTTTGTCAGCGTGGTGAGGCAAGGAAACATGCAGTGGCAATGTAGGATAGGTTTGTGAAAAATATCTCGGGGTGGTGCGCATTGTAAATGTTTCTAACAGGCCATTCACAAGTAGGAGTGAGAAAAATATAACAGGGTGGTGTAAATCCGAGGGTCTGAATCAGGATAGGCATTGATTGGCAATGTAGGATGGAGAAAGGCACCATGGGGTGGTCAGCATGGTTAGCTCAGGAAACATGCTTTGGCAATGTAGGTTAGGTTTCTGAAAAACATCTTCGGCTGGTGCGCATTGTAAGGGTTTCTAACAGGCCTTTCACTAGTAGGAGAGAGAAAATCATCACAGGGTGGTGTGAATCTGAGGGCCTGAATCAGGATAGACAGTGAGTGGCAAAATAGGATCGAGAAAAGCACCACGGGGTGGTCAGGATGGGGAGGCAAGGAATCATGCAGTGGCAATGTAGAATAGGTTTCTGATAAGCATCGCTAGGTGGTGCACATTGTAAGGGTTTCTAACAGGCCATTCACTAGTAGGAGTGAGAACAAAATCACACGGTGGTGTGAATCGGAGGCCCTGAATTAGGCTAGGCAGTGAGTGGCAATGTAGGATAGAGAAAACACACAGGGTGATAAGCATGGGGAGGTCAGGAAACATGCGGTGGCAATGTAGGATAGGTTTCTGAAAAACATCACTGGGTGGTACGCATTGTAAGGGTTTCTAAAAGGCCATTCACTAGTAGGAGTGAGAAAAACAACACGGGGTGGTTTGAATCAGATGTTCTGAATTAGGATAGGCAGTGAGTGGCAATGTAGGATGGAGAAAAGCACCACGGGGTTGTCAGGATGGGGAAGTCAGAAACATGCAGTGGCAAAGTAGTATAGGTTTCTGAAAAACATCGCGGGGCAGTGCGCATTGTAAGGGTTTTTAACAGACCATTCACTAGTAGGAGTGAGAAATACATCATGGTGTGGTGTGAATCGGAGGGCCTGAATCAAGATAGACAGCGAGTGGCAATGTAGGATGGAGAAAAGCACCAAGGGGTGGTAATCAGGGGGAGGTCAGGACACATGCAGTGGCAATGTAGGATAGGTTTCTGAATAACATCGCGGGTGGTGAGAATTGTAAGGCTTTCTAACAGGCCATTCACTAGTAGGAGTGAGAAAAACATCACAGGGTGGTGTGAATCGGATGGCCTGAATTAGGAGAGGCAGTGAGTGGCAATGTGGGATGGAAAAAAGCACCACGGGGTAGTCAGCATGGGGAGGTCAGGGAACATACACTGGCAATGTAGGATAGCTTTCTGAAAAACATCGCGGGGTGGTACGCATTGTAAGGTTTTCTAACAGGCCATTCTCTAGAAGGAGTGAGAAATACATCACGTGGTGTTGTGAATCGGAGTGCCTGAATTAGGATAGGCAGTGAATGGCAATGTAAAATGGAGAAAAGCACAACGGTGTGGTCAGCATGGGGAGGCCAGGAAAGATGCAGTGTCATTGTAAGATAGGTTTCTGAAAAACATCGCGGGTTGTGCGAATTTTAAGGATTTCTAACCAGCCATTCACTAGTAGGAGTGAGAAATACTTCATGTTGTGGTGTGAATCCGAGGGCCTGAATAAATATAGACAGTGAGTGGCAATGTCGGATGGAGAAAAGCACCACGGAGTGGTCAGCATGGGGAGTTCAGGAAACATGCACTGGCAAAGTAGGTTAGGTTTCTGAAAAACATCGCGGGGTGCTGCTAGTTGTCAGTGATTCTAAAAGGCCTTTCA
The DNA here is from genome assembly GCF_034190915.1 of Cavia porcellus. Classification (NCBI taxonomy): domain Eukaryota; kingdom Metazoa; phylum Chordata; class Mammalia; order Rodentia; family Caviidae; genus Cavia; species Cavia porcellus. The sequence continues at coordinate 10,606,324 of NW_026947518.1, forward strand.
CTTGTAGGTGTGAGAAAAACATCACGGGGTGGTGTGAATCGGAGGGCCTGAATCAGGATAGGCAGTGAGTGGCATTGTAGGATGGAGATTAACACCACGGGTTTGTCTGCATGGGGAGGCAAGGAAACATGCAGTGGCAATGTAGAATAGGTTTCTGATAAATATCGCTGGGTGGTGCGCATTGTAAGGGTTTCTAACAGGCCTTTCACTAGTAGGAGTGAGAACAACATCACGGGGAGGTGTGAGTCGGAGGGCCTGAATTAGGATAGGCAGTGAGTGACAATGCAGGATGGAGAAAATCACCACTGGGTGGTCAGCATGGGGATGTCAGGAAACATGCCGTGGCAATATTGGATACGTTTCTGAAAAAAAAAAAAAAGCGGTTTGGAGCGCATTGTAAGTGTTTCTAACAGGCCATTTACTAGTAGGAGTGAGAAAAACATCTCGGAGTTGTGTGAATCGGAGGGCCTGAATTAGGATAGGCAGTGATTGGCAATGTAGGATGGAGAAAAGCACCAAGGGGTGGTCAGCATGGGGTGGTCAGGAAACATGCATTGGAACTGTAGAATAGTTTTCTGAAAAACATCGCTGGGGGGTGCGCATTGTAAGGCTTTCTAACAGGCCATTCACTAGTAGGAGTGAGAAAAACATCATGGCGTGGTGGGAATCGGAGGGCCTGAATCAGGATAGGCAGTGAGTGGCAATGTAGGATGGAGAAAAGCACCAAGGGGTGGTCATCAGGGGGAGGTCAGGACACATGCAGTGGCAATGTAGGATATGTTTCTGAAAAACATCGCGGGTGGTGAGAATTGTAAGGCTTTCAAACAGGCCATTCATTAGAAGGAGTGAGAAAAACAACATGGGGTGGTGTGAATCAGAGGGCCTGAATTATAATAGGCAGTGTGTGACAATGCAGGATGCAGAAAAGCCCCACGGGTTGGTCAGCATGCGAAGGACAGGAAACATGCAGGGGCAATGTAGGATAGGTTTCTGAAAAAAACACCGGGGTGGTGCGCATTGTAAGGGTTTCTAACAGGCCATTCACTAGCAGGAGTGAGAAAAACATCACGGGGTGGTGTGAATCAGAGGCCCTGATTTAGGACAGGCAGTGAGTGGCAATGTAAGTTTGAGAAAAGCACCATGCGGTGGTCAGCACGAGGATGTCAGGAAACATGCCGTTGCAATGTAGGATAGTTTTCTGAAAAACATCACGGGGTGGTGCCCATTGTACGGGTTTCTAACAGACCATTCACTAGTAGGAGTGAGAAAAACATCATGGTGTGGTGTGAATCAGACATTCTGAATTAGAATAGGCAGTGCGTGGCAATGTACGATGGAGAAAAGCACCATGGGGTGGTCAGCATGGGGAGGTCAGCAAACATGCATTGGCAATTTTGGATAGGTTTCTGAAAAACATCGCCAGGTGGTGCGCATCGCAAGGCTTTCTAACAGGCCATTCACTAGTAGGAGTGAGAAAAACATCACGGGGAGGTATAAATCGGAGGGCCTGAATTAGCATAGGCAGTGAGTGGCAATGTAAAATGGAGAAAAGCACCACGGTGTGGGCAGCACGGGGAGGTCAGGAAACATGCAGTGGCAATGTAGGATATGTTTCTTAAAAACATCGAGAGTGGTGAGAATTGTAAGTGTTTCTAACAGGCCATTCACTAGTAGGAGTGAGAAATACATCACGGGGTGGTGTGAATCGGACGGCCTGAATTAGGATAGGCAGTGAATGGCAATGTAAAATGGAGAAAAGCACCATGGAGTGATCAGCATGGGGAGGCCAGGAAAGATGCAGTGGCAATGTAGTATAGTTTTCTGAAAAACATCGTGGTGTGGTGCGCATTGTAAGGGTTTCTAACAGGCCATTCACTAGTAGGAGTGAGAAAAACATCATGGCGTTGTTTAAATCAGAGGGCCTGAATCAGCATAGTCAGTGAGTGGCAATGTAGGATGGAGAAAAGCACCACGGTGTGGTCAACATGTGGATGTCGGGACACATGCACTGGCAATGTAGGATAGGTGTGGGAAAAACATCGTGGGTGGTGAGAATTGTAAGGGTTTCTAACAGAACATTCACTAGTAGGAGTGAGAAAAACATCACGGGGTGGTGTGAATCAGAGGGCCTGTATTAGGAGAGGCAGTGAGTGGTAATGTGGGATGGAGAAAAGCACCACGGGGTGGTCAGCATGGGGAAGTCAGGAAACATGCAGTGGCAAAGTAGGATAGGTTTCTGAAAAACATCGCGGGGTGGTGCTCGTTGTAAGTGTTTCTAAAAGGCCTTTCACTAGTAGGAGTGAGAAAAACATCACGGGGTGGTGTGAATCGGAGGGCCTGAATCAGGATAGGCCGTGATTGGCAATGTAGGATGGAGAAAAGCACCACGGGTTGGTCAGGATGGGGAGGGCAGGAAACATGCAGTGGCAATGTAGGATAGGTTTCTGAAAAACATCGCGGGGTAGTGCGGATTATAAGGGTTTCTAACAGGCCATTCACTAGTAGGAGTGAGAAATACATCATGGTGTGGTGTTAATCGGAGAGCCTGAATCAAGATAGACTGTGAATGGCAATGTAGGCTAGAGAAAAGCACCACGGGTTGGTGAGCATGGGGAGGGCAGGAAACATGCAATGGCAATGTAGGATAGGTTTCTGATAAACATCGCTGGGTGGTGGGCATTGTAAGTGTTTCTTAAAGGCCTTTCACTAGTAGGAGTGAGAAAAACATCACGGGGTGGTGTGAATCGCAGGGACTGAATCAGGATAGGCATTGAGTGGCAATGTAGGATGGAGAAAAGCACCACGGCATGGTCAGCATTGTAAGGGTTTCTACTGGCCATTCACTAGTAGGTGTGAGAAAAATATAACGGGGTGGTGTGAATCAGAGTGCCTGAATAGGCAGTGAGTGGCAATGAAGAATGGAGAAAAGCGCCACGGGGTGGTCAACATGGGGAGGTCAGGAAACATGCAGTGGCATAGTAGGATAGATTTCTGAAAAACATCACGGGGTGGTGCGCATTGTAAGGATTTCTAACAGGCCATTCACTAGTAGGAGTGAGAAAAACATCAAGGCGTGGTGTGAATCGGAGGGCCTGAATTAGGATAGGCAGTGAGTGGCAATGTAGGATGGAGAAAAGCACCACGGGGTGGTCATCATTGGAGGTCAGGAAACATGTAATGGCAATGTAGGACAGCTTTCTGAAAAATATCGCGGGGTGGTGCGCATTGTAAGGCTTTCTAACAGGCCATGCACTAGTAGGAGTGAGAAATACATCATGGTGTAGTGTGAATCGGAGGGCCTGAATCAAGATAGAGAATGAGTGGCAATGTAGGATGGAGAAAAGCACCACGTTTTGGTGAGCATGGGGAGGTCAGGAAACATGCAATGGCAATGTAGGATAGGTTTCAGAAAAACAACGCAGGGTGGTGCGCATTGTGAGTGTTTCTAACAGGTCATTCACTAGTAGGAGTGAGAAAAACCTCATTGGGTGGTGTGAATCGTAGGGCCTGAATTAGGATAGGCAGTGTGTGGCAATGAAGATTGGAGAAAAGCACCATGGGTTTGTCAGCATGGGGAGGCAAGGAAACATGCAATGGCTATATAGAATAGGTTTCTGATAAACATCGCAGGGTGGTGCCCATTGTAAGTGTTTCTAACAGGCCATTCACTAGTAGGAGTGAGAACAACATCACGGGGTGGTGTGAATCTGAGTGCCTTAATTAGGATAGGCATTGAGTGGCAATGTAGGACGGAAAAAAGCACAACAAGGTTTTCAGCATGGGGCGGTGAGGAAACATCCACTGGCAATGTAGGATAGGTTTCTGAAAAAAAAAAAAAAGCAGGGTGGTGCGCATTGTAAGGGTTTCTAACAGGCCATTCACTAGTAGGAGTGAGAACAACATCACAGGGTGGTGTGAATCGAAGGGCCTGATTTAATATAGGCAGTGAGTGGCTATGAAGACTGGAGAAAAGCACAACGGGGTGGTCAACATGGTGAGGTCAGGAAACATGTAGTGGCAATGTAGGATAGGTTTCTGAAAAACATCGTGGGATGGTGCACATTGTAAGGCTTTCTAACAAGCCATTCAGAAGAAGGAGTGAAAAAAATATCACGGGGTGGTGTGTATCGGAGGTCCTCAATTAGGATAGGCATTGAGTTGCAATGTAGGATGAAGAAAGGCACCACAGGGCGGTCAGCATGGGGAGGTCAGGAAACATGCAGTTGCAAAGTAGGATAGTTTTCTGAAAAACATCGCGGGGTGGTGCGCATTTTAAGGATTTCTAACCATCCATTCAAAAGTAGGAGTGAAAAAAACATCACGGTGTGGTGTGAATCGTAGGGGCTGAATTAGGATAGGCTGTGAGTGGCAATGCAGGTTGGAGAAAAAAACCACGGGTTTGTCAGCAAGGGGAGGCAAGAAAACATGCAGTGGCAATGTACAATAGGATTCTGATAAACATTGCTGGGTGGTGCGCATTGTAAGGGTTTCTAACAATCCATTCACTAGTAGGAGTGAGAACAACATCACAGGGTGGTGTGAACCAGAGTGCCTGAATTAGGATAGGCAGTGAGTGGCAATGTAGGATGGAGAAAAGCACGATGGATTGGTCAACATGGGGAGGTCAGGAAACATGCTGTGGCAATGTAGGACAGGTTTCTGAAAAACATCGCGGGGTGATGCGCATTGTAAGGCTTTCTAACAAGCCATTCACTCGTAGGAGTGAGAAATACATCACGGTGTGGTGTGAATCGGAGGGCCTGAATCAAATAGGCAGTGAGTGGCAATGTACGATGGAGAAAAGCACCACGGGTTAGTGAGCATGGGGAGGTCAGGAAACATTCAATGGCAATGTAGGATAGGTTTCTGAAAAACAACGCGTGGTGGTATGCATTCTAAGGGTTTGTAGCATGCCATTCACTAGTAGGAGTGAGAAAAACATCACGGGGTGGTGTGAATCGGAGGGCCTGAATTAGGATAGGCAGTGCGTGTCAATGAAGATTGGAGAAAAGCACCACAGGGTGGTCAGCATAGGGAGGTGAGGAAACAGGCATTGGCAATGTAAGACAGGTTTCTGAAAAACATCGCGGGGTGTTGCGCATTGTAAGGCTTTCTAACAGGCCATTCTCTAGTAGGAGTGAGAAATACATCATGGTGTGTTGTGAATCGGAGGGCCTGAATCAAATAGACAGTGAGTGGCAATGTAGGATGGAGAAAAGCACCACGGGTTAGTGAGCATGGGGAGGTCAGGAAACATGCAATGTCAATGTATGATAGGTTTCTGAAAAACAACGTGTGGTGGTACGCATTGTAAGTGTTTGTAGCAGGCCATTCACTAGTAGGAGTGAGAGAAACGTCACGGGGTGGTGTGATTCGGAGGGCCTGAATTAGGATAGGCAGTGCGTGGCAATGAAGATTGGAGAAAAGCACCACGGGGTGGTCAACATGTGGAGGTCAGGAAACATGCAGTGGCAATGTAGGATAGGTTTCTGAAAAAGATCGCGGGGTGGTGCGCATTATAAGAATTTCTAACAAGCCATTCACAAGCAGGAGTGAAAAAAACATCAGGGGGTGGTGTGAATCGGAGTGCCTAAATTAGGATAGGCTGTGAGTGGCAACGTAGAATGGAGAAAAGCGCCACGGGGTTGTCAGCATGGGGAGGTCAGGAAACATGCAGTGGAAATATAGGATACGTTTCTGAAAAACATCACGAGGTGGTGCGCATTGTAAGTGTTTCTAACAGGCCATTCACTAGTAGGAGTGAGAAAAACATCACGGGGTGGTGTGAATCAGATGTTCTGAATTAGGATAGGCAGTGAGTGGCAATGTAGGATGGAGAAAAGCACCACGGGGTGGTCAGCATGTGGAGGTCAGAAACATGCAGTGGCAATGTAGGATAGGTTTCTGAAAATTATCGCGCAGTGTTGCGCATTGTAAATGTTTCTAACACGCCACTCACTAGTAGGAGTGAGAAAATTATAACAGGGTGGTGTAAATCGGAGGGCCTGAATCAGGAAAGGCATTGAGTGGCAATGTAGGATGCAGAAAGGCACCACGGGGTGGTTAGCATGGGGAGGTCAGGAAACATGCTTTGGCAATGTAGGATAGGTTTCTGAAAAACATCGCTGGGTGGTGCGCATTGTAAGGGTTGCTAACAGGACATTCACTAGTAGGAGTGAGAAAAACATCACGGGGTGGTGTGAATCGGAGGGCCTGAATTATGATAGGCAGTGAGTGGCAATGTAGGATGGAGAAAATCACCACGGGGTGGTCAGCATGTGGTGGTCAGGAAACATGCAGTGTCAATGTAGGATACGTTTCTGAAAAACATCTTGAGGTGGTGAACATTGTAAGGGTTTCTAAAAGGCCTTTCACTAGTAGGATTGAGAATATCATCACGGGGTGGTGTGAATAAGAGGGCCTGAATCAGGATAGGCCGTGAGTGGCAATGTAGGATCGAGAAAAGAACCACGGGGTGGTCAGGATTGGAGGTCAGGAAACATGAAGTGGCAATGTAGGATAGGTTTCTGAAAAACATCGGGGGCAGTGCGCATTGTAAGGGTTTCTAAAAGGGCATTCACTAATAGGAGTGAGAAATACATCATGGTGTGGTGTGAATCCGAGGGCCTGAATCAAGATAGACAGTGAGTGCCAATGTAGGATGGAGAAAAGCACCACGGCTTGGTGAGCATGGGGCGGTCAGGAAACATGCAATGGCAATGTAGGATAGGTTTGTAAAAAACATCGCGGGGTGGTGCACATTGTAAGGTTTTGTAGCGGGCCATTCACTAGTAAGAGTGAGAAAAATATCACAGGGGGGTGTGAATTGGAGGGCCTGAATTAGGTTAGGCAGTGAGTGGCAATAAAGAATGGAGAAAAGCACCACAGGGTGGTCAACTTGAGGAGGTCAGGAAACATGCAGTGGCAATGTAGGATAGGTTTCTGAAAAAAAAGCATGGTGGTGCGCATTGTAAGGGTTTCTAACAGGCCATGCACTAGTAGGAGTGAGAAAAACATCACGGGCTGGTGTGAGTCGCAGGTCCTGAATTAGGATAGGCAGTGAGTGGCAATGTTGGATGGAGAAAAGCACCACGGGGTGGTCATCATGGGGAGGTCAGGAAACATGCATTGGCAATGTAGGATAGTTTTGTGAAAAACATCACGGGGTGGTGAGCATTGTAAGGATTTCTAACAAGCCATTCACAAGTAGAAGTGAGAAAAACATCACGGGGTGGTGCACATTGTAAGGATTTCTAACAGGCCATTCACTAGTAGGAGTGAGATAAACATCACGGGGTGGTGTGAATCAGATGTTCTGAATTAGGATAGGCAGTGACTGGCAATGTAGGATGGAGAAAAGCACCACGGGGTGGTCAGCATGTGGAGGCCAGGAAACATGCAGTGGCAATGTAGGATAGCTTTCTGAAAAATATCGCGGGGTGGTGCGCTTGTAAAATTTTCTAACAGGCCATTCACTAGTACGAGTGAGAAAAATATAACAGGGTGGTGTAAATCGGAGGGCCTGAATCAGGATAGGCATTGAGTGGCAATGTAAGATGCAGAAAGGCACCACGGGGTGGTCAGCATGGGGGAGGTCAGGAAACATGCTTTGGCAATGTAGCATAGGTTTCTGAAAAACATCGCCGGGTGGTGCGCATTGTAAGGGTTTCTAACAGGCCATTCACTAGTAGGAGTGAGAAAATCATCACGGGGTGGTGTGAATCAGAGGGCCTGAATTATGGTAGGCAGTGAGTGTCAATGTAGGATGGAGAAAAGCACCACGGCCTGGTCATCATGGGATGGTCAAGAAACATGCAGTGCCAATGTAGGATAGGTTTCGGGAAAAGCATCCTGAGGTGGTGCTCATTGTAAGGGTTTCTAAAAGGCCTTTCACTAGTAGGAGTGAGAAAATTATCACGGGGTGGTGTGAATCAAAGGGCCTGAATCAAGATAGACAGTTTGTGCCAATGTAGGTTGGAGAAAAGCACCACGGCTTGGTGAGCATGGGGCGGTCCGGAAATATGCAATGGCAATGTAGGATAGGTTTGTAAAAAACATCGCGGGGTGGTGCGCATTGTAAGGTTTTGTAGCAGGCCATTCACCAGTAGCAATGAGAAAAACATCACGGGGTTGTGTGAATTGGAGGGACTGAATTAGGATAGGCAGTGAGTGGCAATGAAGAATGGAGAAAAGCACCATGGGATGGTCAACATGGGGAGGTCAGGAAACATGCAGTGGAAATGTAGGATAGGTTTCTGAAAAACATCGTGGGATGGTGCGCATTGTAAGGCTTTCTAACAAGCCATTCAGAAGAAGGAGTGAAAAAATCATCACGGGGTGGTTTGAATCAGAGGGCCTGAATTAGGATAGGCATTGAGTTGCAATGTAGGATGTAGAAAAGCACCACAGTGTGGTCAGAATGAGGAGGTCATGAAACATGCAGTGGCAATGTAGGATAGTTTTCTGAAAAAACATCGCGGGTTGGTGCGCATTTTAAGGATTTCTAACAAGCCATTCACAGGTAGGAGTGAAAAAAACATCACGGTGTGGTGTGAATCATAGGGGCTTAATTAGGATAGGCTGTGAGTGGAAATGCAGGATGGAGAAAAAAACCACGGGTTTGTCAGCATGTGGAGGCAAGGAAACATGCAGTGGCAACGTAGAACAGGTTTCTGATAAACATCGCTGGGTGGTGCGCATTGTAAGGGTTTCTAACAATCCATTCACTAGTAGGAGTGAGAACAAAATCACAGGGTGGTGTGAATCAGACGGCCTGAATTAGGATAGGCATTGAGTGGCAATGTAGGATGGAGAAAAGCACCACAGGGTGGTCAGCATAGGGAGGTGAGGAAACAGGGAGTGGCAATGTAGGATAGGTTTCTGAAAATAAAAGCAGGGTGGTGCGCATTGTAAGGGTTTCTAACAGGCCATGCACTAGTAGGAGTGAGAAAAACATCACGGGGTGGTGTGAATCGGAGGGCCTGAATTAGGATAGGCAGTGAGTGGCAATGTAGGATGGAGAAAAGCACGACGGATTGGTCAACATGGGGAGTTCAGGAAACATGCATTGGCAATGTAGGACAGGTTTCTGAAAAAGATCGCGGAGTGGTGCGCATTATAAGAATTTCTAACAAGCCATTCACAAGTAGGAGTGAAAAAAACATCACGGGGTGGTGTGAATCGGAGGGCCTGAATTAGGATAGGCTGTGAGTGGCAACGTAGAATGGAGAAAAGCACCACGGGGTGGTCAGCATGGGGAGGTCAGGAAACATGCAGTGGAAATATAGGATAAGTTTCTGAAAAACATCACGAGGCGGTGCGCATTGTAAGTGTTTTTAACAGGCCATTCTCTAGTAAGAGTGAGAAAAACATCACGGGGTGGTGTGAATCAGATGTTCTGAATTAGGAAAGGCAGTGAGTGGCAATGTAGGATGGAGAAAAGCACCACGGGGTGGTCAGCATGTGGAGGTCAGGAAACCTGCAGTGGCAATATAGGATTGGTTTCTGAAAATTATCGCGGGGTGGTGTGCATTGTAAATGTTTCTAACAGGCCACTCACTAGTAGGAGTGAGAAAAATATAACAGGGTGGTGTAAATCGGAGGGCCTGAATCAGGATAGGCATTGAGTGGCAATGTAGGATGCAGAAAAGCACCACGGGGTGGTCAGCATGGGGAGGTCAGGAAACATGCTTTGGCAATGTAGGATAGGTTTCTGAAAAACATCGCCGGGTTGTTCGCTATGTAAGGGTTTCTAACAGGACATTCACTAGCAGGAGTGAGAAAAACATCAAGGGGTGATGTGAATCGGAGGGCCTGAATTAGGATAGGCAGTGAGTGGCAATGTAGGATGGAGAAAATCACCACAGGGTGGTCTGCATGTGGTGGTCAGGAAACATGCAGTGTCAATGTAGGATACGTTTCTGAAAAACATCGTGAGGTGGTGCTCATTGTAAGGGTTTCTAAAAGGCCTTTCACTAGTAGGATTGAGAAAATCATCACAGGGTGGTGTTAATCAGAGGGCCTGAATCAGGATAGGCCGTGAGTGGCAACGTAGGATCGAGAAAAGCACCACGGGGTGGTCAGGATGGGAGGTCAGGAAACATGCAGTGGCAATATAGGATAGTTTTCTGAAAAACATCACGGGTAGTGCGCATTGTAAGGGTTTCTAACAGGCCATTCACTAGTAGGAGTGAGAAATACATCATGGTGTGGTGTGAATCTGAGGGCCTGAATCAAGATAGACAGTGAGTGCCAATGTAGGATGGATAAAAGCACCACGGCTTGGTGAGCATGGGGCGGTCTGGAAACATGCAATGGCAATGTAGGACAGGTTTGTAAAAAACATCGCGTGGTGGTGCGAATTGTAATGTTTTTTAGCAGGCCATTCACTAGTAGGAGTGAAAAAAACATCACGGGGTTGGGTGTGATTTGGAGGGCCTGAATTAGGATAGGCAGTGAGGGGCAATGAAGAATGGAGAAAAGCACCACAGTGTGGTCAACATGAGGAGGTCAGGAAACATGCAGTGGCAATGTAGGATAGGTTTCTGAAAAAAAAAAGCAGGGTGGTGCGCATTGTAAGGGTTTCTAACAGGCCATGCACTAGTAGGAGTGAGAAAAACATCACGGGCTGGTGTGAATCGGAGGTCCTGAATTAGGATAGGCAGTGAGTGGCAATGTTGGATGGAGAAAAGCACCACGGGGTGGTCATCATGGGGAGGTCAGTAAACATGCATTGGCAATGTAGGATAGTTTTCTGAAAAACATCACGGGGTGGTGTTCATTGTAAGGATTTCTAACAAGCAATTCACAAGTAGAAGTGAGAAAAATATCACGGGGTGGTGTGAATTGGAAGGCCTGAATCAAGATAGACAGTGAGTGGCAATGTAGGATGGAGAAAAGCACCATGGGATGGTCAACATGGGGAGGTCAGGAGACATACAGTGGCAATTTAGGATAGGTTTCTGAAAAACATCGTGGGATGGTGCGCATTGTAAGGCTTTCTAACAAGCCATTCAGAAGTAGGAGTGAAAAAAACATCACGGAGTGGTGTGAATCGGAGGGCCTGAATTAGGATAGGCATTGAGTTGCAATGTAGGATGTAGAAAAGCACCACAGGTTGGTCAGCATTCTGAGTTCAGGAAACATACAGTGGCAATGTAGGATAGTTTTCTGAAAAACATCGCGGGGTGGTGCAAATTTTAAGGATTTCTAACAAGCCATTCACAAGTAGGAGTGAAAAAAAACATCACGGTGTGGTGTGAATCATAGGGGCTTAATTAGGATAGGCTGTGAGTGGAAATGCAGGATGGAGAAAAAAACCACGGGTTTGTCAGCATGTGGAGGCAAGGAAACATGCAGTGGCAATGTAGAACAGGTTTCTGATAAACATCGCTGGGTGGTGCGCATTGTAAGGGTTTCTAACAATCCATTCACTAGTAGGAGTGAGAACAACATCACAGGGTGGTGTGAATCGGACGGCCTGAATTAGGATAGGCATTGAGTGGCAATGTAGGATGGAGAAAAGCACCACAGGGTGGTCAGCATAGTTAGGTGAGGAAACAGGCAGTGGCAATGTAGGATAGGATTCTGAAAATAAAAGCAGGGTGGTGCGCATTGTAAGGGTTTCTAACAGGCCATGCACTAGTAGGAGTGAGAAAAACATCACGGGGTGGTGTGAATCGGAGGGCCTGAATTAATTTAGGCAGTGAATGGCAATGTAGGATGGAGAAAAGCACGATGGATTGGTCAACATGGGGAGTTCAGGAAACATGCATTGGCAATGTAGGACAGGTTTCTGAAAAAGATCGCGGGGTGGTGCGCATTATAACAATTTCTAACAAGCAATTCACAAGTAGAAGTGAGAAAAATATCAGGGGGTGGTGTGAATTGGAAGGCCTGCATCAAGATAGACAGTGAGTGACAAGGTAGGATGGAGAAAAGCACCACGGGATGGTCAACATGGGGAGGTCAGGAAACATACAGTGGCAATTTAGGATAGGTTTCTGAAAAACATCGTGGGATGGTGCGCATTGTAAGGCTTTCTAACAAGCCATTCAGAAGTAGGAGTGAAAAAAACATCACGGAGTGGTGTGAATCGGAGGGCCTGAATTAGGTTAGGCATTGAGTTGCAATGTAGGATGTAGAAAAGCACCACAGGGTGGTCAGCATGGGGAGGTCAGGAAACATGCAGTGACAATGTAGGACAGTTTTCTGAATAACATCGCGGGGTGGTGCACATTTTAAGGATTTCTAACAAGCCATTCACAAGTAGGAGTGAAAAAAACATCACGGTGTGGTATGAATCATAGGGGCTGAATTAGCATAGCCTGTGAGTGGCAATGCAGGATGGAGAAAAAAACCACGGGTTTGTCAGCATGTGGAGGCAAGGAAACATGCAGTGGCAATGTAGAACAGTTTTCTGATAAACATCGCGGCTGGTGCATATTGTAAGTGTTTCTAACAATGCATTCACTAGTAGGAGTGAGAACAACATCACGGGGTGGTGTGAATCGGAGGGCCTGAATTAGGATGGGCATTGAGTGGCAATGTAGGATGGAGAATAGCACCACAGGGTGGTCAGCATAGGGAGGTGAGGAAACAGGCATTGGCAATGTAAGACAGGTTTCTGAAAAACATCGCGGGGTGTTGCGCATTGTAAGGCTTTCGAACAGGCCATTCTCTAGTAGGAGTGAGAAATACATCATGGTGTGTTGTGAATCGGAGGGCCTGAATCAAATAGACAGTGAGTGGCAATGTAGGATGGAGAAAAGCACCACGGGTTAGTGAGCATGGGGAGGTCAGGAAACATGCAATGTCAATGTATGATAGGTTTCTGAAAAACAACGTGTGGTGGTACGCATTGTAAGTGTTTGTAGCAGGCCATTCACTAGTAGGAGTGAGAGAAACGTCACGGGGTGGTGTGATTCGGAGGGCCTGAATTAGGATAGGCAGTGCGTGGCAATGAAGATTGGAGAAAAGCACCACGGTTGGTCAGCATGGGGAGGTCAGGAAACATGCAGTGGAAATATAGGATACGTTTCTGAAAAACATCACGAGGTGGTGCGCATTGTAAGTGTTTCTAACAGGCCATTCACTAGTAGGAGTGAGAAAAACATCACGGGGTGGTGTGAATCAGATGTACTGAATTAGGATAGGCAGTGAGTGGCAATGTAGGATGGAGAAAAGCACCACGGGGTGGTCAGCACGTTGAGGTCAGAAACATGCAGTGGCAATGTAGGATAGGTTTCTGAAAATTATCGCGCAGTGTTGCTCAATGTAAATGTTTCTAACAGGCCACGCACTAGTAGGAGTGAGAAAATTATAACAGGGTGGTGTAAATCGGAGGGCCTGAATCAGGATAGGCATTGAGTGGCAATGTAGGATGCAGAAAGGCACCACAGGGTGGTTAGCATGGGGAGGTCAGGAAACATGCTTTGGCAATGTAGGATAGGTTTCTGAAAAACATCGCCGGGTGGTGCGCATTGTAAGGGGTTCTATCCGGACATTCACTACTAGGAGTGAGAAAAACATCACAGGGTGGTGTGAATCGGAGGGCCTGAATTATGATAGGCAGTGAATGGCAATGTAGAATGGAGAAAATCACCACGGGGTGGTCAGCATGTGGTGGTCAGGAAACATGCAGTGTCAATGTAGGATATGTTTCTGAAAAACATCTTGAGGTGGTGAACATTGTAAGGGTTTCTAAAAGGCCTTTCACTAGTAGGATTGAGAATATCATCACGGGGTGTTGTGAATAAGAGGGCCTGAATCAGGATAGGCCGTGAGTGGCAATGTAGGATCGAGAAAAGAACCACGGGGTGGTCAGGATTGGAGGTCAGGAAACATGAAGTGGCAATGTAGGATAGGTTTCTGAAAAACATCGGGGGCAGTGCGCATTGTAAGGGTTTCTTAAAGGGCATTCACTAGTAGGAGTGAGAAATACATCATGGTGTGGTGTGAATCCGAGGGCCTGAATCAATATAGACAGTGAGTGCCAATGTAGGATGGAGAAAAGCACCACGGCTTGGTGAGCATGGGGCGGTCAGGAAACATGCAATGGCAATGTAGGATAGGATTGTAAAAAACATCGCGGGGTGGTGCACATTGTAAGGTTTTGTAGCAGGCCATTCACTAGTAAGAGTGAGAAAAACATCACAGGGTGGTGTGAATTGGAGGGCCTGAATTAGGATAGGCAGTGAGTGGCAATAAAGAATGGAGAAAAGCACCACAGGGTGGTCAACATGAGGAGGTCAGGAAACATGCAGTGGCAATGTTGGATAGGTTTCTGAAAAAAAAGCATGGTGGTGCGCATTGTAAGGGTTTCTAACAGGCCATGCACTAGTAGGAGTGAGAAAAACATCACGGGCTGGTGTGAGTCGCAGGTCCTGAAATAGGATAGGCAGTGAGTGGCAATGTTGGATGGAGAAAAGCACCACGGGGTGGTCATCATGGGGAGGTCAGGAAACATGCATTGGCAATGTAGGATAGTTTTGTGAAAAACATCACGGGGTGGTGCGCATTGTAAGGATTTCTAACAAGCCATTCACAAGTAGAAGTGAGAAAAACATCACCTGGTGGTGCGCATTGTAAGGCTTTCTAACAGGCCATTCACTAGTAGGAGTGAGAAAAACATCACGGGGTGGTGTGAATCAGATGTTCTGAATTAGGATAGGCAGTGACTGGCAATGTAGGATGGAGAAAAGCACCACGGGGTGGTCAGCATGTGGAGGCCAGGAAACATGCAGTGGCAATGTAGGATAGCTTTCTGAAAAATATCGCGGGGTGGTGCGCTTGTAAAATTTTCTAACAGGCCATTCACTAGTCCGAGTGAGAAAAATATAACAGGGTGGTGTAAATCGGAGGGCCTGAATCAGGATAGGCATTGAGTGGCAATGTAAGATGCAGAAAGGCACCACGGGGTGGTCAGCATGGGGAGGTCAGGAAACATGCTTTGGCAATGTAGCATAGGTTTCTGAAAAACATCGCCGGGTGGTGCGCATTGTAAGGGTTTCTAACAGGCCATTCACTAGTAGGAGTGAGAAAATCATCACGGGGTGGTGTGAATCGGAGGGCCTGAATTATGGTAGGCAGTGAGTGTCAATGTAGGATGGAGAAAAGCACCACGGGGTGGTCATCATGGGGTGGTCAAGAAACATGCAGTGCCAATGTAGGATAGGTTTCGGGAAAAGCATCCTGAGGTGGTGCTCATTGTAAGGGTTTCTAAAAGGCCTTTCACTAGTAGGAGTGAGAAAATTATCACGGGGTGGTGTGAATCAAAGGGCCTGAATCAAGATAGACAGTTTGTGCCCATGTAGGATGGAGAAAAGCACCACGGCTTGGTGAGCATGGGGCGGTCCGGAAATATGCAATGGCAATGTAGGATAGGTTTGTAAAAAACATCGCGGGGTGGTGTGCATTGTAAGGTTTTGTAGCAGGCCATTCACTAGTAGGAATGAGAAAAACATCACGGGGTGGTGTGAATCGGAGGGACTGAATTAGGATAGACAGTGAGTGGCAATGAAGAATGGAGAAAAGCACGACGGATTGGTCAACATGGGGAGTTCAGGAAACATGCATTGGCAATGTAGGACAGGTTTCTGAAAAAGATCGCGGGGTGGTGCGCATTATAACAATTTCTAACAAGCAATTCACAAGTAGAAGTGAGAAAAATATCAGGGGGTGGTGTGAATTGGAAGGCCTGCATCAAGATAGACAGTGAGTGACAAGGTAGGATGGAGAAAAGCACCACGGGATGGTCAACATGGGGAGGTCAGGAAACATACAGTGGCAATTTAGGATAGGTTTCTGAAAAACATCGTGGGATGGTGCGCATTGTAAGGCTTTCTAACAAGCCATTCAGAAGTAGGAGTGAAAAAAACATCACGAAGTGGTGTGAATCGGAGGGCCTGAATTAGGTTAGGCATTGAGTTGCAATGTAGGATGTAGAAAAGCACCACAGGGTGGTCAGCATGGGGAGGTCAGGAAACATGCAGTGACAATGTAGGACAGTTTTCTGAATAACATCGCGGGGTGGTGCACATTTTAAGGATTTCTAACAAGCCATTCACAAGGAGGAGTGAAAAAAACATCACGGTGTGGTATGAATCATAGGGGCTGAATTAGCATAGCCTGTGAGTGGCAATGCAGGATGGAGAAAAAAACCACGGGTTTGTCAGCATGTGGAGGCAAGGAAACATGCAGTGGCAATGTAGAACAGTTTTCTGATAAACATCGCGGCTGGTGCATATTGTAAGTGTTTCTAACAATGCATTCACTAGTAGGAGTGAGAACAACATCACGGGGTGGTGTGAATCGGAGGGCCTGAATTAGGGTGGGCATTGAGTGGCAATGTAGGATGGAGAATAGCACCACAGGGTGGTCAGCATAGGGAGGTGAGGAAACAGGCATTGGCAATGTAAGACAGGTTTCTGAAAAACATCGCGGGGTGTTGCGCATTGTAAGGCTTTCGAACAGGCCATTCTCTAGTAGGAGTGAGAAATACATCATGGTGTGTTGTGAATCGGAGGGCCTGAATCAAATAGACAGTGAGTGGCAATGTAGGATGGAGAAAAGCACCACGGGTTAGTGAGCATGGGGAGGTCAGGAAACATGCAATGTCAATGTATGATAGGTTTCTGAAAAACAACGTGTGGTGGTACGCATTGTAAGTGTTTGTAGCAGGCCATTCACTAGTAGGAGTGAGAGAAACGTCACGGGGTGGTGTGATTCGGAGGGCCTGAATTAGGATAGGCAGTGCGTGGCAATGAAGATTGGAGAAAAGCACCACGGGGTGGTCAACATGTGGAGGTCAGGAAACATGCCGTGGCAATGTAGGACAGGTTTCTGAAAAAGATCGCGGGGTGGTGCGCACTATAAGAATTTCTAACAAGCCATTCACAAGTAGGAGTGAAAAAAACATCACGGGGTGGTGTGAATCGGAGGGCCTGAATTAGGATAGGCTGTGAGTGGCAACGTAGAATGGAGAAAAGCACCACGGTTGGTCAGCATGGGGAGGTCAGGAAACATGCAGTGGAAATATAGGATACGTTTCTGAAAAACATCACGAGGTGGTGCGCATTGTAAGTGTTTCTAACAGGCCATTCACTAGTAGGAGTGAGAAAAACATCACGGGGTGGTGTGAATCAGATGTACTGAATTAGGATAGGCAGTGAGTGGCAATGTAGGATGGAGAAAAGCACCACGGGGTGGTCAGCACGTTGAGGTCAGAAACATGCAGTGGCAATGTAGGATAGGTTTCTGAAAATTATCGCGCAGTGTTGCTCAATGTAAATGTTTCTAACAGGCCACGCACTAGTAGGAGTGAGAAAATTATAACAGGGTGGTGTAAATCGGAGGGCCTGAATCAGGATAGGCATTGAGTGGCAATGTAGGATGCAGAAAGGCACCACAGGGTGGTTAGCATGGGGAGGTCAGGAAACATGCTTTGGCAATGTAGGATAGGTTTCTGAAAAACATCGCCGGGTGGTGCGCATTGTAAGGGGTTCTATCCGGACATTCACTACTAGGAGTGAGAAAAACATCACAGGGTGGTGTGAATCGGAGGGCCTGAATTATGATAGGCAGTGAATGGCAATGTAGAATGGAGAAAATCACCACGGGGTGGTCAGCATGTGGTGGTCAGGAAACATGCAGTGTCAATGTAGGATATGTTTCTGAAAAACATCTTGAGGTGGTGAACATTGTAAGGGTTTCTAAAAGGCCTTTCACTAGTAGGATTGAGAATATCATCACGGGGTGTTGTGAATAAGAGGGCCTGAATCAGGATAGGCCGTGAGTGGCAATGTAGGATCGAGAAAAGAACCACGGGGTGGTCAGGATTGGAGGTCAGGAAACATGAAGTGGCAATGTAGGATAGGTTTCTGAAAAACATCGGGGGCAGTGCGCATTGTAAGGGTTTCTAAAAGGGCATTCACTAGTAGGAGTGAGAAATACATCATGGTGTGGTGTGAATCCGAGGGCCTGAATCAATATAGACAGTGAGTGCCAATGTAGGATGGAGAAAAGCACCACGGCTTGGTGAGCATGGGGCGGTCAGGAAACATGCAATGGCAATGTAGGATAGGATTGTAAAAAACATCGCGGGGTGGTGCACATTGTAAGGTTTTGTAGCAGGCCATTCACTAGTAAGAGTGAGAAAAACATCACGGGGGGTGTGAATTGGAGGGCCTGAATTAGGATAGGCAGTGAGTGGCAATAAAGAATGGAGAAAAGCACCACAGGGTGGTCAACATGAGGAGGTCAGGAAACATGCAGTGGCAATGTTGGATAGGTTTCTGAAAAAAAAGCATGGTGGTGCGCATTGTAAGGGTTTCTAACAGGCCATGCACTAGTAGGAGTGAGAAAAACATCACGGGCTGGTGTGAGTCGCAGGTCCTGAATTAGGATAGGCAGTGAGTGGCAATGTTGGATGGAGAAAAGCACCACGGGGTGGTCATCATGGGGAGGTCAGGAAACATGCATTGGCAATGTAGGATAGTTTTGTGAAAAACATCACGGGGTGGTGCGCATTGTAAGGATTTCTAACAAGCCATTCACAAGTAGAAGTGAGAAAAACATCACCTGGTGGTGCGCATTGTAAGGCTTTCTAACAGGCCATTCACTAGTAGGAGTGAGAAAAACATCACGGGGTGGTGTGAATCAGATGTTCTGAATTAGGATAGGCAGTGACTGGCAATGTAGGATGGAGAAAAGCACCACGGGGTGGTCAGCATGTGGAGGCCAGGAAACATGCAGTGGCAATGTAGGATAGCTTTCTGAAAAATATCGCGGGGTGGTGCACTTGTAAAATTTTCTAACAGGCCATTCACTAGTCCGAGTGAGAAAAATATAACAGGGTGGTGTAAATCGGAGGGCCTGAATCAGGATAGGCATTGAGTGGCAATGTAAGATGCAGAAAGGCACCACGGGGTGGTCAGCATGGGGAGGTCAGGAAACATGCTTTGGCAATGTAGCATAGGTTTCTGAAAAACATCGCCGGGTGGTGCGCATTGTAAGGGTTTCTAACAGGCCATTCACTAGTAGGAGTGAGAAAATCATCACGGGGTGGTGTGAATCGGAGGGCCTGAATTAGGATAGGCAGTGAGTGTCAATGTAGGATGGAGAAAAGCACCACGGGGTGGTCATCATGGGGTGGTCAAGAAACATGCAGTGCCAATGTAGGATAGGTTTCGGGAAAAGCATCCTGAGGTGGTGCTCATTGTAAGGGTTTCTAAAAGGCCTTTCACTAGTAGGAGTGAGAAAATTATCACGGGGTGGTGTGAATCAAAGGGCCTGAATCAAGATAGACAGTTTGTGCCCATGTAGGATGGAGAAAAGCACCACGGCTTGGTGAGCATGGGGCGGTCCGGAAATATGCAATGGCAATGTAGGATAGGTTTGTAAAAAACATCGCGGGGTGGTGTGCATTGTAAGGTTTTGTAGCAGGCCATTCACTAGTAGGAATGAGAAAAACATCACGGGGTGGTGTGAATCGGAGGGACTGAATTAGGATAGGCAGTGAGTGGCAATGAAGAATGGAGAAAAGCACCATGGGATGGTCAACATGGGGAGGTCAGGAAACATGCAGTGGAAATGTAGGATAGGTTTCTGGAAAACATCGTGGGATGGTGCGCATTGTAAGGCTTTCTAACAAGCCATTCAGAAGTAGGAGTGAAAAAATCATCACGGGGTGGTTTGAATCAGAGGGCCTGAATTAGGATAGGCATTGAGTTGCAATGTAGGATGTAGAAAAGCACCACAGGGTGGTCAGCATGAGGAGGTCATGAAACATGCAGTGGCAATGTAGGGTAGTTTTCTGAAAAAACATCGCGGGGTGGTGCGCATTTTAAGGATTTTTAACAAGACATTCACAAGTAGGAGTGAAAAAAACATCACGGTGTGGTGTGAATCATAGGGGGTTAATTAGGATAGGTTGTGAGTGGAAATGCAGGATGGAGAAAAAAACCACGGGTTTGTCAGCATGTGGAGGCAAGGAAACATGCAGTGGCAACGTAGAACAGGTTTCTGATAAACATCGCTGGGTGGTGCGCATTGTAAGGGTTTCTAACAATCCATTCACTAGTAGGAGTGAGAACAACATCATAGGGTGGTGTGAATCGGACGGCCTGAATTAGGATAGGCATTGAGTGGCAATGTAGGATGGAGAAAAGCACCACAGGGTGGTCAGCATAGGGAGGTGAGGAAACAGGGAGTGGCAATGTAGGATAGGTTTCTGAAAATAAAAGCAGGATGGTGCGCATTGTAAGGGTTTCTAACAGGCCATGCACTAGTAGGAGTGAGAAAAACATCACGGGGTGGTGTGAATCGGAGGGCCTGAATTAGGATAGGCAGTGAGTGGCAATGTAGGATGGAGACAAGCACAACGGATTGGTCAACATGGGGAGTTCAGGAAACATGCATTGGCAATGTAGGACAGGTTTCTGAAAAAGATCGCGGGGTGGTGCGCATTATAAGAATTTCTAACAAGCCATTCACAAGTAGGAGTGAAAAAAACATCACGGGGTGGTGTGAATCGGAGGGCCTGAATTAGGATAGGCTGTGAGTGGCAACGTAGAATGGAGAAAAGCACCACGGGGTGGTCAGCATGGGGAGGTCAGGAAACATGCAGTGGAAATATAGGATAAGTTTCTGAAAAACATCACGAGGTGGTGCGCATTGTAAGTGTTTTTAACAGGCCATTCTCTAGTAACAGTGAGAAAAACATCACGGGGTGGTGTGAATCAGATGTTCTGAATTAGGAAAGGCAGTGAGTGGCAATGTAGGATGGTGAAAAGCACCACGGGGTGGTCAGCATGTGGAGGTCAGGAAACCTGCAGTGGCAATATAGGATTGGTTTCTGAAAATTATCACGGGGTGGTGTGCATTGTAAATGTTTCTAACAGGCCACTCATTAGTAGGAGTGAGAAAAATATAACAGGGTGGTGTAAATCGGAGGGCCTGAATCAGGATAGGCATTGAGTGGCAATGTAGGATGCAGAAAGGCACCACGGGGTGGTCAGCATGTGGAGGTCAGGAAACATGCTTTGGCAATGTAGGATAGGTTTCTGAAAAACATCCCCGGGTTGTGCGCTATGTAAGTGTTTCTAACAGGACATTCACTAGCAGGAGTGAGAAAAACATCAGGGGGTGATGTGAATCGGAGGGCCTGAATTAGGATAGGCAGTGAGTGGCAATGTAGGATGGAGAAAATCAGCACGGGGTGGTCTGCATGTGGTGGTCAGGAAACATGCAGTGTCAATGTAGGATACGTTTCTGAAAAACATCGTGAGGTGGTGCTCATTGTAAGGGTTTCTAAAAGGCCTTTCACTAGTAGGATTGAGAAAATCATCACGGGGTGGTGTGATTCGGAGGGCCTGAATTAGGATAGGCTGTGAGTGGCAACGTAGAATGGAGAAAAGCACCACCGGGTGGTCAGCATGGGGAGGTCAGGAAACATGCAGTGGAAATATAGGATAAGTTTCTGAAAAACATCACGAGGTGGTGCGCATTGTAAGGGTTTTTAACAGGCCATTCTCTAGTAACAGTGAGAAAAACATCACGGGGTGGTGTGAATCAGATGTTCTGAATTAGGAAAGGCAGTGAGTGGCAATGTAGGATGGAGAAAAGCACCACGGGGTGGTCAGCATGTGGAGGTCAGGAAACCTGCAGTGGCAATATAGGATTGGTTTCTGAAAATTATCGCGGGGTGGTGTGCATTGTAAATGTTTCTAACAGGCCACTCATTAGTAGGAGTGAGAAAAATATAACAGCGTGGTGTAAATCGGAGGGCCTGAATCAGGATAGGCATGGAGTGGCAATGTAGGATGCAGAAAGGCACCACGGGGTGGTCAGCATGGGGAGGTCAGGAAACATGCTTTGGCAATGTAGGATAGGTTTCTGAAAAACATCGCCGGGTTGTGCGCTATGTAAGGGTTTCTAACAGGACATTCACTAGCAGGAGTGAGAAAAACATCAGGGGGTGATGTGAATCGGAGGGCCTGAATTAGGATAGGCAGTGAGTGGCAATGTAGGATGGAGAAAATCACCACGGGGTGGTCTGCATGTGGTGGTCAGGAAACATGCAGTGTCAATGTAGGATACGTTTCTGAAAAACATCGTGAGGTGGTGCTCATTGTAAGGGTTTCTAAAAGGCCTTTCACTAGTAGGATTGAGAAAATCATCACGGGGTGGTGTGAATCAGAGGGCCTGAATCATGATAGGCCGTGAGTGGCAACGTAGGATCGAGAAAAGCACCACAGGGTGGTCAGGATGGGAGGTCAGGAAACATGCAGTGGCAATATAGGATAGGTTTCTGAAAAACATCACGGGTAGTGCGCATTGTAAGGGTTTCTAACAGGCCATTCACTAGTAGGAGTGAGAAATACATCATGGTGTGGTGTGAATCCGAGGGCCTGAATCAAGATAGACAGTGAGTGCCAATGTAGGATGGAGAAAAGCACCACGGCTTGGTGAGCATGGGGCGGTCAGGAAACATGCAATGGCAATGTAGGACAGGTTTGTAAAAAACATCGCGTGGTGGTGCGCATTGTAATGTTTTGTAGCAGGCCATTCACTAGTAGGAGTGAGAAAAACATCACGGCGTTGGGTGTGAATTGGAGGGCCTGAATTAGGATAGGCAGTGAGTGGCAATGAAGAATGGAGAAAAGCACCACAGTGTGGTCAACATGAGGAGGTCAGGAAACATGCAGTGGCAATGTAGGATAGGTTTCTGAAAAAAAAAAGCAGGGTGGTGCGCATTGTAAGGGTTTCTAACAGGCCATGCACTAGTAGGAGTGAGAAAAACATCACTGGCTGGTGTGAATCGGAGGTCCTGAATTAGGATAGGCAGTGAGTGGCAATGTTGGATGGAGAAAAGCACCACGGGGTGGTCATCATGGGGAGGTCAGTAAACATGCATTGGCAATGTAGGATAGTTTTCTGAAAAACATCACGGGGTGGTGCGCATTGTAAGGATTTCCAACAAGCAATTCACAAGTAGAATGGAGAAAAATATCACGGGGTGGTATGAATTGGAAGGCCTGAATCAAGATAAACAGTGAGTGGCAATGTAGGATGGAGAAAAGCACCACGGGATGGTCAACATGGGGAGGTCAGGAAACATACAGTGGCAATTTAGGATAGGTTTCTGGAAAACATCGTGGGATGGTGCGAATTGTAAGGCTTTCTAACAAGCCATTCAGAAGTAGGAGTGAAAAAATCATCACGGGGTGGTTTGAATCAGAGGGCCTGAATTAGGATAGGCATTGAGTTGCAATGTAGGATGTAGAAAAGCACCACAGGGTGGTCAGCATGAGGAGGTCATGAAACATGCAGTGGCAATGTTGGGTAGTTTTCTGAAAAAACATCGCGGGGTGGTGCGCAATTTAAGGATTTTTAACAAGACATTCACAAGTAGGAGTGAAAAAAACATCACGGTGTGGTGTGAATCATAGGGGGTTAATTAGGATAGGCTGTGAGTGGAAATGCAGGATGGAGAAAAAAACCACGGGTTTGTCAGCATGTGGAGGCAAGGAAACATGCAGTGGCAACGTAGAACAGGTTTCTGATAAACATCGCTGGGTGGTGCGCATTGTAAGGGTTTCTAACAATCCATTCACTAGTAGGAGTGAGAACAACATCATAGGGTGGTGTGAATCGGACGGCCTGAATTAGGATAGGCATTGAGTGGCAATGTAGGATGGAGAAAAGCACCACAGGGTGGTCAGCATAGGGAGGTGAGGAAACAGGGAGTGGCAATGTAGGATAGGTTTCTGAAAATAAAAGCAGGATGGTGCGCATTGTAAGGGTTTCTAACAGGCCATGCACTAGTAGGAGTGAGAAAAACATCACGGGGTGGTGTGAATCGGAGGGCCTGAATTAGGATAGGCAGTGAGTGGCAATGTAGGATGGAGAAAAGCACAACGGATTGGTCAACATGGGGAGTTCAGGAAACATGCATTGGCAATGTAGGACAGGTTTCTGAAAAAGATCGCGGGGTGGTGCGCATTATAAGAATTTCTAACAAGCCATTCACAAGTAGGAGTGAAAAAAACATCACGGGGTGGTGTGAATCGGAGGGCCTGAATTAGGATAGGCTGTGAGTGGCAACGTAGAATGGAGAAAAGCACCACGGGGTGGTCAGCATGGGGAGGTCAGGAAACATGCAGTGGAAATATAGGATAAGTTTCTGAAAAACATCACGAGGTGGTGCGCATTGTAAGTGTTTTTAACAGGCCATTCTCTAGTAACAGTGAGAAAAACATCACGGGGTGGTGTGAATCAGATGTTCTGAATTAGGAAAGGCAGTGAGTGGCAATGTAGGATGGTGAAAAGCACCACGGGGTGGTCAGCATGTGGAGGTCAGGAAACCTGCAGTGGCAATATAGGATTGGTTTCTGAAAATTATCGCGGGGTGGTGTGCATTGTAAATGTTTCTAACAGGCCACTCATTAGTAGGAGTGAGAAAAATATAACAGGGTGGTGTAAATCGGAGGGCCTGAATCAGGATAGGCATTGAGTGGCAATGTAGGATGCAGAAAGGCACCACGGGGTGGTCAGCATGTGGAGGTCAGGAAACATGATTTGGCAATGTAGGATAGGTTTCTGAAAAACATCGCCGGGTTGTGCGCTATGTAAGGGTTTCTAACAGGACATTCACTAGCAGGAGTGAGAAAAACATCAGGGGGTGATGTGAATCGGAGGGCCTGAATTAGGATAGGCAGTGAGTGGCAATGTAGGATGGAGAAAATCAGCACGGGGTGGTCTGCATGTGGTGGTCAGGAAACATGCAGTGTCAATGTAGGATACGTTTCTGAAAAACATCGTGAGGTGTTGCTCATTGTAAGGGTTTCTAAAAGGCCTTTCACTAGTAGGATTGAGAAAATCATCACGGGGTGGTGTGAATCGGAGGGCCTGAATTAGGATAGGCTGTGAGTGGCAACGTAGAATGGAGAAAAGCACCACGGGGTGGTCAGCATGGGGAGGTCAGGAAACATGCAGTGGAAATATAGGATAAGTTTCTGAAAAACATCACGAGGTGGTGCGCATTGTGTTTTTAACAGGCCATTCTCTAGTAACAGTGAGAAAAACATCACGGGGTGGTGTGAATAAGATGTTCTGAATTAGGAAAGGCAGTGAGTGGCAATGTAGGATGGAGAAAAGCACCACGGGGTGGTCAGCATGTGGCGGTCAGGAAACCTGCAGTGGCAATATAGGATTGGTTTCTGAAAATTATCGCGGGGTGGTGTGCATTGTAAATGTTTCTAACAGGCCACTCATTAGTAGGAGTGAGAAAAATATAACAGGGTGGTGTAAATCGGAGGGCCTGAATCAGGATAGGCATTGAGTGGCAATGTAGGATGCAGAAAGGCACCACGGGGTGGTCAGCATGGGGAGGTCAGGAAACATGCTTTGGCAATGTAGGATAGGTTTCTGAAAAACATCGCCGCGTTGTGCGCTATGTAAGGGTTTCTAACAGGACATTCACTAGCAGGAGTGAGAAAAACATCGGGGGGTGATGTGAATTGGAGGGCCTGAATTAGGATAGGCAGTGAGTGGCAATGTAGGATGGAGAAAATCAGCACGGGGTGGTCTGCATGTGGTGGTCAGGAAACATGCAGTGTCAATGTAGGATACGTTTCTGAAAAACATCGTGAGGTGGTGCTCATTGTAAGGGTTTCTAAAAGGCCTTTCACTAGTAGGATTGAGAAAATCATCACGGGGTGGTGTGAATCAGAGGGCCTGAATCATGATAGGCCGTGAGTGGCAACGTAGGATCGAGAAAAGCACCACAGGGTGGTCAGGATGGGAGGTCAGGAAACATGCAGTGGCAATATAGGATAGGTTTCTGAAAAACATCACGGGTAGTGCGCATTGTAAGGGTTTCTAACAGGCCATTCACTAGTAGGAGTGAGAAATACATCATGGTGTGGTGTGAATCCGAGGGCCTGAATCAAGATGGACAGTGAGTGCCAATGTAGGATGGAGAAAAGCACCACGGCTTGGTGAGCATGGGGCGGTGAGGAAACATGCAATGGCAATGTAGGACAGGTTTGTAAAAAACATCGCGTGGTGGTGCGCATTGTAATGTTTTGTAGCAGGCCATTCACTAGTAGGAGTGAGAAAAACATCACGGCGTTGGGTGTGAATTGGAGGGCCTGAATTAGGATAGGCAGTGAGTGGCAATGAAGAATGGAGAAAAGCACCACAGTGTGGTCAACATGAGGAGGTCAGGAAACATGCAGTGGCAATGTAGGATAGGTTTCTGAAAAAAAAAAGCAGGGTGGTGCGCATTGTAAGGGTTTCTAACAGGCCATGCACTAGTAGGAGTGAGAAAAACATCACTGGCTGGTGTGAATCGGAGGTCCTGGATTAGGATAGGCAGTGAGTGGCAATGTTGGATGGAGAAAAGCACCACGGGGTGGTCATCATGGGGAGGTCAGTAAACATGCATTGGCAATGTAGGATAGTTTTCTGAAAAACATCACGGGGTGGTGCGCATTGTAAGGATTTCCAACAAGCAATTCACAAGTAGAATGGAGAAAAATATCACGGGGTGGTGTGAATTGGAAGGCCTGAATCAAGATAAACAGTGAGTGGCAATGTAGAATGGAGAAAAGCACCACGGGATGGTCAACATGGGGAGGTCAGGAAACATACAGTGGCAATTTAGGATAGGTTTCTGGAAAACATCGTGGGATGGTGCGAATTGTAAGGCTTTCTAACAAGCCATTCAGAAGTAGGAGTGAAAAAATCATCACGGGGTGGTTTGAATCAGAGGGACTGAATTAGGATAGGCATTGAGTTGCAATGTAGGATGTAGAAAAGCACCACAGGGTGGTCAGCATGAGGAGGTCATGAAACATGCAGTGGCAATGTAGGGTAGTTTTCTGAAAAAACATCGCGGGGTGGTGCGCAATTTAAGGATTTTTAACAAGACATTCACAAGTAGGAGTGAAAAAAACATCACGGTGTGGTGTGAATCATAGGGGGTTAATTAGGATAGGCTGTGAGTGGAAATGCAGGATGGAGAAAAAAACCACGGGTTTGTCAGCATGTGGAGGCAAGGAAACATGCAGTGGCAACGTAGAACAGGTTTCTGATAAACATCGCTGGGTGGTGCGCATTGTAAGGGTTTCTAACAATCCATTCACTAGTAGGAGTGAGAACAACATCATAGGGTGGTGTGAATCGGACGGCCTGAATTAGGATAGGCATTGAGTGACAATGTAGGATGGAGAAAAGCACCACAGGGTGGTCAGCATAGGGAGGTGAGGAAACAGGGAGTGGCAATGTAGGATAGGTTTCTGAAAATAAAAGCAGGATGGTGCGCATTGTAAGGGTTTCTAACAGGCCATGCACTAGTAGGAGTGAGAAAAACATCACGGGGTGGTGTGAATCGGAGGGCCTGAATTAGGATAGGCAGTGAGTGGCAATGTAGGATGGAGAAAAGCACAACGGATTGGTCAACATGGGGAGTTCAGGAAACATGCATTGGCAATGTAGGACAGGTTTCTGAAAAAGATCGCGGGGTGGTGCGCATTATAAGAATTTCTAACAAGCCATTCACAAGTAGGAGTGAAAAAAACATCACGGGGTGGTGTGAATCGGAGGGCCTGAATTAGGATAGGCTGTGAGTGGCAACGTAGAATGGAGAAAAGCACCACGGGGTGGTCAGCATGGGGAGGTCAGGAAACATGCAGTGGAAATTTAGGATAAGTTTCTGAAAAACATCACGAGGTGGTGCACATTGTAAGTGTTTTTAACAGGCCATTCTCTAGTAACAGTGAGAAAAACATCACGGGGTGGTGTGAATCAGATGTTCTGAATTAGGAAAGGCAGTGAGTGGCAATGTAGGATGGAGAAAAGCACCACGGGGTGGTCAGCATGTGGAGGTCAGGAAACCTGCAGTGGCAATATAGGATTGGTTTCTGAAAATTATCGCGGGGTGGTGTGCATTGTAAATGTTTCTAACAGGCCACTCATTAGTAGGAGTGAGAAAAATATAACAGGGTGGTGTAAATCGGAGGGCCTGAATCAGGATAGGCATTGAGTGGCAATGTAGGATGCAGAAAGGCACCACGGGGTGGTCAGCATGTGGAGGTCAGGAAACATGCTTTGGCAATGTAGGATAGGTTTCTGAAAAACATCGCCGGGTTGTGCGCTATGTAAGGGTTTCTAACAGGACATTCACTAGCAGGAGTGAGAAAAACATCAGGGGGTGATGTGAATCGGAGGGCCTGAATTAGGATAGGCAGTGAGTGGCAATGTAGGATGGAGAAAATCAGCACGGGGTGGTCTGCATGTGGTGGTCAGGAAACATGCAGTGTCAATGTAGGATACGTTTCTGAAAAACATCGTGAGGTGTTGCTCATTGTAAGGGTTTCTAAAAGGCCTTTCACTAGTAGGATTGAGAAAATCATCACGGGGTGGTGTGAATCGGAGGGCCTGAATTAGGATAGGCTGTGAGTGGCAACGTAGAATGGAGAAAAGCACCACGGGGTGGTCAGCATGGGGAGGTCAGGAAACATGCAGTGGAAATATAGGATAAGTTTCTGAAAAACATCACGAGGTGGTGCGCATTGTAAGTGTTTTTAACAGGCCATTCTCTAGTAACAGTGAGAAAAACATCACGGGGTGGTGTGAATAAGATGTTCTGAATTAGGAAAGGCAGTGAGTGGCAATGTAGGATGGAGAAAAGCACCACGGGGTGGTCAGCATGTGGAGGTCAGGAAACCTGCAGTGGCAATATAGGATTGGTTTCTGAAAATTATCGCGGGGTGGTGTGCATTGTAAATGTTTCTAACAGGCCACTCATTAGTAGGAGTGAGAAAAATATAACAGGGTGGTGTAAATCGGAGGGCCTGAATCAGGATAGGCATTGAGTGGCAATGTAGGATGCAGAAAGGCACCACGGGGTGGTCAGCATGGGGAGGTCAGGAAACATGCTTTGGCAATGTAGGATAGGTTTCTGAAAAACATCGCCGCGTTGTGCGCTATGTAAGGGTTTCTAACAGGACATTCACTAGCAGGAGTGAGAAAAACATCGGGGGGTGATGTGAATTGGAGGGCCTGAATTAGGATAGGCAGTGAGTGGCAATGTAGGATGGAGAAAATCAGCACGGGGTGGTCTGCATGTGGTGGTCAGGAAACATGCAGTGTCAATGTAGGATACGTTTCTGAAAAACATCGTGAGGTGGTGCTCATTGTAAGGGTTTCTAAAAGGCCTTTCACTAGTAGGATTGAGAAAATCATCACGGGGTGGTGTGAATCAGAGGGCCTGAATCATGATAGGCCGTGAGTGGCAACGTAGGATCGAGAAAAGCACCACAGGGTGGTCAGGATGGGAGGTCAGGAAACATGCAGTGGCAATATAGGATAGGTTTCTGAAAAACATCACGGGTAGTGTGCATTGTAAGGGTTTCTAACAATCCATTCACTAGTAGGAGTGAGAACAACATCATAGGGTGGTGTGAATCGGACGGCCTGAATTAGGATAGGCATTGGGTGACAATGTAGGATGGAGAAAAGCACCACAGGGTGGTCAGCATAGGGAGGTGAGGAAACAGGGAGTGGCAATGTAGGATAGGTTTCTGAAAATAAAAGCAGGATGGTGCGCATTGTAAGGGTTTCTAACAGGCCATGCACTAGTAGGAGTGAGAAAAACATCACGGGGTGGTGTGAATCGGAGGGCCTGAATTAGGATAGGCAGTGAGTGGCAATGTAGGATGGAGAAAAGCACAACGGATTGGTCAACATGGGGAGTTCAGGAAACATGCATTGGCAATGTAGGACAGGTTTCTGAAAAAGATCGCGGGGTGGTGCGCATTATAAGAATTTCTAACAAGCCATTCACAAGTAGGAGTGAAAAAAACATCACGGGGTGGTGTGAATCGGAGGGCCTGAATTAGGATAGGCTGTGAGTGGCAACGTAGAATGGAGAAAACACCACGGGGTGGTCAGCATGGGGAGGTCAGGAAACATGCAGTGGAAATTTAG
Source organism: Cavia porcellus (assembly GCF_034190915.1). Classification (NCBI taxonomy): domain Eukaryota; kingdom Metazoa; phylum Chordata; class Mammalia; order Rodentia; family Caviidae; genus Cavia; species Cavia porcellus. The sequence goes on from NW_026947518.1 coordinate 10,636,318, forward strand.
GATAAGTTTCTGAAAAACATCACGAGGTGGTGCACATTGTAAGTGTTTTTAACAGGCCATTCTCTAGTAACAGTGAGAAAAACATCACGGGGTGGTGTGAATCAGATGTTCTGAATTAGGAAAGGCAGTGAGTGGCAATGTAGGATGGAGAAAAGCACCACGGGGTGGTCAGCATGTGGAGGTCAGGAAACCTGCAGTGGCAATATAGGATTGGTTTCTGAAAATTATCGCGGGGTGGTGTGCATTGTAAATGTTTCTAACAGGCCACTCATTAGTAGGAGTGAGAAAAATATAACAGGGTGGTGTAAATCGGAGGGCCTGAATCAGGATAGGCATTGAGTGGCAATGTAGGATGCAGAAAGGCACCACGGGGTGGTCAGCATGTGGAGGTCAGGAAACATGCTTTGGCAATGTAGGATAGGTTTCTGAAAAACATCGCCGGGTTGTGCGCTATGTAAGGGTTTCTAACAGGACATTCACTAGCAGGAGTGAGAAAAACATCAGGGGGTGATGTGAATCGGAGGGCCTGAATTAGGATAGGCAGTGAGTGGCAATGTAGGATGGAGAAAATCAGCACGGGGTGGTCTGCATGTGGTGGTCAGGAAACATGCAGTGTCAATGTAGGATACGTTTCTGAAAAACATCGTGAGGTGGTGCTCATTGTAAGGGTTTCTAAAAGGCCTTTCACTAGTAGGATTGAGAAAATCATCACGGGGTGGTGTGAATCGGAGGGCCTGAATTAGGATAGGCTGTGAGTGGCAACGTAGAATGGAGAAAAGCACCACCGGGTGGTCAGCATGGGGAGGTCAGGAAACATGCAGTGGAAATATAGGATAAGTTTCTGAAAAACATCACGAGGTGGTGCGCATTGTAAGTGTTTTTAACAGGCCATTCTCTAGTAACAGTGAGAAAAACATCACGGGGTGGTGTGAATCAGATGTTCTGAATTAGGAAAGGCAGTGAGTGGCAATGTAGGATGGAGAAAAGCACCACGGGGTGGTCAGCATGTGGAGGTCAGGAAACCTGCAGTGGCAATATAGGATTGGTTTCTGAAAATTATCGCGGGGTGATGTGCATTGTAAATGTTTCTAACAGGCCACTCATTAGTAGGAGTGAGAAAAATATAACAGGGTGGTGTAAATCGGAGGGCCTGAATCAGGATAGGCATGGAGTGGCAATGTAGGATGCAGAAAGGCACCACGGGGTGGTCAGCATGGGGAGGTCAGGAAACATGCTTTGGCAATGTAGGATAGGTTTCTGAAAAACATCGCCGGGTTGTGCGCTATGTATGGGTATCTAACAGGACATTCACTAGCAGGAGTGAGAAAAACATCAGGGGGTGATGTGAATCGGAGGGCCTGAATTAGGATAGGCAGTGAGTGGCAATGTAGGATGGAGAAAATCACCACGGGGTGGTCTGCATGTGGTGGTCAGGAAACATGCAGTGTCAATGTAGGATAAGTTTCTGAAAAACATCGTGAGGTGGTGCTCATTGTAAGGGTTTCTAAAAGGCCTTTCACTAGTATGATTGAGAAAATCATCACGGGGTGGTGTGAATCAGAGGGCCTGAATCATGATAGGCCGTGAGTGGCAACGTAGGATCGAGAAAAGCACCACAGGGTGGTCAGGATGGGAGGTCAGGAAACATGCAGTGGCAATATAGGATAGGTTTCTGAAAAACATCACGGGTAGTGCGCATTGTAAGGGTTTTTTAACAGGCCATTCACTAGTAGGAGTGAGAAATACATCATGGTGTGGTGTGAATCCGAGGGCCTGAATCAAGATAGACAGTGAGTGAAAATGTAGGATGGAGAATAGCACCATGGCTTGGTGAGCATGGGGCGGTCAGGAAACATGCAATGGCAATGTAGGACAGGTTTGTAAAAAACATCGCGTGGTGGTGCGCATTGTAATGTTTTGTAGCAGGCCATTCACTAGTAGGAGTGAGAAAAACATCACGGCGTTGGGTGTGAATTGCAGGGCCTGAATTAGGATAGGCAGTTAGTGGCAATGAAGAATGGAAAAAAGCACCACAGTGTGGTCAACATGAGGAGGTCAGGAAACATGCAGTGGCAATGTAGGATAGGCTTCTGAAAAAAAAAAAGCAGGGTGGTGCGCATTGTAAGGGTTTCTAACAGGCCATGCACTAGTAGGAGTGAGAAAAACATCACTGGCTGGTGTGAATCGGAGGTCCTGAATTAGGATAGGCAGTGAGTGGCAATGTTGGATGGAGAAAAGCACCACGGGGTGGTCATCATGGGGAGGTCAGTAAACATGCATTGGCAATGTAGGATAGTTTTCTGAAAAACATCACGGGGTGGTGCGCATTGTAAGGATTTCCAACAAGCAATTCACAAGTAGAAGTGAGAAAAATATCACGGGGTGGTGTGAATTGGAAGGCCTGAATCAAGATAGACAGTGAGTGGCAATGTAGGATGGAGAAAAGCACCACGGGATTGTCAACATGGGGAGGTCAGGAAACATACAGTGGCAATTTAGGATAGGTTTCTGAAAAACATCGTGGGATGGTGCGCATTGTAAGGCTTTCTAACAAGGCATTCAGAAGTAGGAGTGAAAAAAACATCACGGAGTGGTGTGAATCGGAGGGCCTGAATTAGGATAGGCATTGAGTTGCAATGTAGGATGTAGAAAAGCACCACAGGGTGGTCAGCATGGGGAGTTCAGGAAACATGCAGTGGCAATGTAGGATAGTTTTCTGAAAAACATCGCGGGGTGGTGCAAATTTTAAGGATTTCTTACAAGCCATTCACAAGTAGGAGTGAAAAAAACATCACGGTGTGGTGTGAATCATAGGGGCTTAATTAGGATAGGCTGTGAGTGGAAATGCAGGATGGAGAAAAAAACCACGGGTTTGTCAGCATGTGGAGGCAAGGAAACATGCAGTGGCAACGTAGTACTGGTTTCTGATAAACATCGCTGGGTGGTGCGCATTGTAAGGGTTTCTAACAATCCATTCACTAGTAGGAGTGAGAAAAACATCACAGGGTGGTGTTAATCGGACAGCCTGAATTAGGATAGGCATTGAGTGGCAATGTAGGATGGAGAAAAGCACCACAGGGTGGTCAGCATAGTTAGGTGAGGAAACAGGGAGTGGCAATATAGGATAGGTTTCTGAAAATAAAAGCAGGGTGGTGCGCATTGTAAGGGTTTCTAACAGGCCATGCACTAGTAGGAGTGAGAAAAACGTCACGGGGTGGTTTGAATCGGAGGGCCTGAATTAGGATAGGCAGTGAGTGGCAATGTAGGATGGAGAAAAGCACGACGGATTGGTCAACATGGGGAGTTCAGGAAAGAAGCATTGGCAATGTAGGACAGGTTTCTGAAAAAGATCGCGGGGTGGTGCGCATTATAAGAATTTCTAACAAGCAATTCACAAGTAGAAGAGAGAAAAATATCACGGGGTGGTGTGAATTGGAAGGCCTGAATCAAGATAGACAGTGAGTGACAAGGTAGGATGGAGAAAAGCACCACGGCATGGTCAACATGGGGAGGTCAGGAAACATACAGTGGCAATTTAGGATAGGTTTCTGAAAAACATCGTGGGATGGTGCGCATTGTAAGGCTTTCTAACAAGCCATTCAGAAGTAGGAGTGAAAAAAACATCACGGAGTGGTGTGAATCGGAGGGCCTGAATTAGGATAGGCATTGAGTTGCAATGTAGGATGTAGAAAAGCACCACAGGGTGGTCAGCATGGGGAGGTCAGGAAACATGCAGTGGCAATGTAGTATAGTTTTCTGAAAAACATCGTGGGGTGGTGCACATTTTAAGGATTTCTAACAAGCCATTCACAAATAGGAGTGAAAAAAACATCACGGTGTGGTGTGAATCGTAGGGGCTGAATTAGGATAGGCTGTGAGTGGCAATGCAGGATGGAGAAAAAAACCACTGGTGTGTCAGCATGTGGAGGCAAGGAAACATGCAGTGGCAATGTAGAACAGTTTTCTGATAAACGTCGCCGGTGGTGCGTATTGTAAGTGTTTCTAACAATCCATTCACTAGTAGGAGTGAGAACAACATCACGGGGTGGTGTGAATCGGAGGGCCTGAATTAGGATAGGCATTGAGTGGCAATGTAGAATGGAAAATAGCACAACATGGTGGTCAGCATAAGGAGGTGAGGAAACAGGCATTGGCAATGTAAGACAGGTTTCTGAAAAACATCGCGGGGTGTTGCGCATTGTAAGGCTTTCTATCAGGCCATTCTCTAGTAGGAGTGAGAAATACATCATGGTGTGTTGTGAATCGGAGGGCCTGAATCAAATAGACAGTGAGTGGCAATGTAGGATGGAGAAAAGCACCACGGGTGAGTGAGCATGGGGAGGTCAGGAAACATGCAATGTCAATGTATGATAGGTTTCTGAAAAACAACGTGTGGTGGTACGCATTGTAAGTGTTTGTAGCAGGCCATTCACTAGTAGGAGTGAGAAAAACATCTCGGGGTGGTGTGAATCGGAGGGCCTGAATTAGGATAGGCAGTGCGTGGCAATGAAGATTGGAGAAAAGCACCACGGGGTGGTCAACATGTGGAGGTCAGGAAACATGCAGTGGCAATGTAGGATAGGTTTCTGAAAAAGATCGCGGGGTGGTGCTCATTATAATAATTTCTAACAAGCCATTCACAAGTAGGAGTGAAAAAAACATCACGGGGTGGTGTGAATCGTAGGACCTGAATTAATATAGGCAGTGATTGGCTATGAAGAATGGAGAAAAGCACCACGGGTGGTCAACATGAGGAGGTCAGGAAACATGCAGTGGCAATGTAGGATAGGTTTCTGAAAAAAAAGCATGGTGGTGCGCATTGTAAGGGTTTCTAACAGGCCATGCACTAGTAGGAGTGAGAAAAACATCACGGGCTGGTGTGATTCGCAGGTCCTGAATTAGGATAGGCAGTGAGTGGCAATGTTGGATGGAGAAAAGCACCACGGGGTGGTCATCATGGGGAGGTCAGGAAACATGCTTTGGCAATGTAGGATAGTTTTGTGAAAAACATCACGGGGTGGTGCGCATTGTAAGGATTTCTAACAAGCCATTCACAAGTAGAAGTGAGAAAAACATCACCGGGTGGTGCGCATTGTAAGGCTTTCTAACAGGCCATTCACTAGTAGGAGTGAGAAAAACATCACGGGGTGGTGTGAATCAGATGTTCTGAATTAGGATAGGCAGTGACTGGCAATGTAGGATGGAGAAAAGCACCACGGGGTGGTCAGCATGTGGAGGCCAGGAAACATGCAGTGGCAATGTAGGATAGCTTTCTGAAAAATATCGCGGAGTGGTGCGCTTGTAAAATTTTCTAACAGGCCATTCACTAGTACGAGTGAGAAAAATATAACAGGGTGGTGTAAATCGGAGGGCCTGAATCAGGATAGGCATTGAGTGGCAATGTAAGATGCAGAAAGGCACCACGGGGTGGTCAGCATGGGGAGGTCAGGAAACATGCTTTGGCAATGTAGGATAGGTTTCTGAAAAACATCGCCGGGTGGTGCGCATTGTAAGGGTTTCTAACAGGCCATTCACTAGTAGGAGTGAGAAAATCATCACGGGGTGGTGTGAATCGGAGGGCCTGAATTATGGTAGGCAGTGAGTGTCAATGTAGGATGGAGAAAAGCACCACGGGGTGGTCATCATGGGGTGGTCAAGAAACATGCAGTGCCAATGTAGGATAGGTTTCGGGAAAAGCATCCTGAGGTGGTGCTCATTGTAAGGGTTTCTAAAAGGCCTTTCACTAGTAGGAGTGAGAAAATTATCACGGGGTGGTGTGAATCAAAGGGCCTGAATCAATATAGACAGTTTGTGCCCATGTAGGATGGAGAAAAGCACCACGGCTTGGTGAGCATGGGGCGGTCCGGAAATATGCAATGGCAATGTAGGATAGGTTTGTAAAAAACATCGCGGGGTGGTGTGCATTGTAAGGTTTTGTAGCAGGCCATTCACTAGTAGGAATGAGAAAAACATCACGGGGTGGTGTGAATCGGAGGGACTGAATTAGGATAGGCAGTGAGTGGCAATGAAGAATGGAGAAAAGCACCATGGGATGTTCAACATGGGGAGGTCAGGAAACATGCAGTGGAAATGTAGGATAGGTTTCTGGAAAACATCGTGGGATGGTGCGCATTGTAAGGCTTTCTAACAAGCCATTCAGAAGTAGGAGTGAAAAAATCATCACGGGGTGGTTTGAATCAGAGGGCCTGAATTAGGATAGGCATTGAGTTGCAATGTAGGATGTAGAAAAGCACCACAGGGTGGTCAGCATGAGGAGGTCATGAAACATGCAGTGGCAATGTAGGGTAGTTTTCTGAAAAAACATCGCGGGGTGGTGCGCATTTAAAGGATTTTTAACAAGACATTCACAAGTAGGAGTGAAAAAAACATCACGGTGTGGTGTGAATCATAGGGGGTTAATTAGGATAGGCTGTGAGTGGAAATGCAGGATGGAGAAAAAAACCACGGGTTTGTCAGCATGTGGAGGCAAGGAAACATGCAGTGGCAACGTAGAACAGGTTTCTGATAAACATCGCTGGGTGGTGTGCATTGTAAGGGTTTCTAACAATCCATTCACTAGTAGGAGTGAGAACAACATCACAGGGTGGTGTGAATCGGACGGCCTGAATTAGGATAGGCATTGAGTGGCAATGTAGGATGGAGAAAAGCACCACAGGGTGGTCAGCATAGGGAGGTGAGGAAACAGGGAGTGGCAATGTAGGATAGGTTTCTGAAAATAAAAGCAGGATGGTGCGCATTGTAAGGGTTTCTAACAGGCCATGCACTAGTAGGAGTGAGAAAAACATCACGGGGTGGTGTGAATCGGAGGGCCTGAATTAGGATAGGCAGTGAGTGGCAATGTAGGATGGAGAAAAGCACGACGGATTGGTCAACATGGGGAGTTCAGGAAACATGCATTGGCAATGTAGGACAGGTTTCTGAAAAAGATCGCGGGGTGGTGCGCATTATAAGAATTTCTAACAAGCCATTCACAAGTAGGAGTGAAAAAAACATCACGGGGTGGTGTGAATCGGAGGGCCTGAATTAGGATAGGCTGTGAGTGGCAACGTAGAATGGAGAAAAGCACCACGGGGTGGTCAGCATGGGGAGGTCAGGAAACATGCAGTGGAAATATAGGATAAGTTTCTGAAAAACATCACGAGGTGGTGCGCATTGTAAGTGTTTTTAACAGGCCATTCTCTAGTAACAGTGAGAAAAACATCACGGGGTGGTGTGAATCAGATGTTCTGAATTAGGAAAGGCAGTGAGTGGCAATGTAGGATGGAGAAAAGCACCACGGGGTGGTCAGCATGTGGAGGTCAGGAAACCTGCAGTGGCAATATAGGATTGGTTTCTGAAAATTATCGCGGGGTGGTGTGCATTGTAAATGTTTCTAACAGGCCACTCATTAGTAGGAGTGAGAAAAATATAACAGGGTGGTGTAAATCGGAGGGCCTGAATCAGGATAGGCATTGAGTGGCAATGTAGGATGCAGAAAGGCACCACGGGGTGGTCAGCATGGGGAGGTCAGGAAACATGCTTTGGCAATGTAGGATAGGTTTCTGAAAAACATCGCCGCGTTGTGCGCTATGTAAGGGTTTCTAACAGGACATTCACTAGCAGGAGTGAGAAAAACATCGGGGGGTGATGTGAATCGGAGGGCCTCAATTAGGATAGGCAGTGAGTGGCAATGTAGGATGGAGAAAATCACCACGGGGTGGTCTGCATGTGGTGGTCAGGAAACATGCAGTGTCAATGTAGGATACGTTTCTGAAAAACATCGTGAGGTGGTGCTCATTGTAAGGGTTTCTAAAAGGCCTTTCACTAGTAGGATTGAGAAAATCATCACGGGGTGGTGTGAATCAGAGGGCCTGAATCATGATAGGCCGTGAGTGGCAACGTAGGATCGAGAAAAGCACCACAGGGTGGTCAGGATGGGAGGTCAGGAAACATGCAGTGGCAATATAGGATAGGTTTCTGAAAAACATCACGGGTAGTGCGCATTGTAAGGGTTTCTAACAGGCCATTCACTAGTAGGAGTGAGAAATACATCATGGTGTGGTGTGAATCCGAGGGCCTGAATCAAGATAGACAGTGAGTGCCAATGTAGGATGGAGAAAAGCACCACGGCGTGGTGAGCATGGGGCGGTCAGGAAACATGCAATGGCAATGTAGGACAGGTTTGTAAAAAACATCGCGTGGTGGTGCGCATTGTAATGTTTTGTAGCAGGCCATTCACTAGTAGGAGTGAGAAAAACATCACGGCGTTGGGTGTGAATTGGAGGGCCTGAATTAGGATAGGCAGTGAGTGGCAATGAAGAATGGAGAAAAGAACCACAGTGTGGTCAACATGAGGAGGTCAGGAAACATGCAGTGGCAATGTAGGATAGGTTTCTGAAAAAAAAAAGCAGGGTGGTGCGCATTGTAAGGGTTTCTAACAGGCCATGCACTAGTAGGAGTGAGAAAAACATCACTGGCTGGTGTGAATCGGAGGTCCTGAATTAGGATAGGCAGTGAGTGGCAATGTTGGATGGAGAAAAGCACCACGGGGTGGTCATCATGGGGAGGTCAGTAAACATGCATTGGCAATGTAGGATAGTTTTCTGAAAAACATCACGGGGTGGTGCGCATTGTAAGGATTTCCAACAAGCAATTCACAAGTAGAAGTGAGAAAAATATCACGGGGTGGTGTGAATTGGAAGGCCTGAATCAAGATAGACAGTGAGTGGCAATGTAGGATGGAGAAAAGCACCACGGGATGGTCAACATGGGGAGGTCAGGAAACATACAGTGGCAATTTAGGATAGGTTTCTGAAAAACATCGTGGGATGGTGCGCATTGTAAGGCTTTCTAACAAGGCATTCAGAAGTAGGAGTGAAAAAAACATCACGGAGTGGTGTGAATCGGAGGGCCTGAATTAGGATAGGCATTGAGTTGCAATGTAGGATGTAGAAAAGCACCACAGGGTGGTCAGCATGGGGAGTTCAGGAAACATGCAGTGGCAATGTAGGATAGTTTTCTGAAAAACATCGCGGGGTGGTGCAAATTTTAAGGATTTCTTACAAGCCATTCACAAGTAGGAGTGAAAAAAACATCACGGTGTGGTGTGAATCATAGGGGCTTAATTAGGATAGGCTGTGAGTGGAAATGCAGGATGGAGAAAAAAACCACGGGTTTGTCAGCATGTGGAGGCAAGGAAACATGCAGTGGCAACGTAGTACTGGTTTCTGATAAACATCGCTGGGTGGTGCGCATTGTAAGGGTTTCTAACAATCCATTCACTAGTAGGAGTGAGAACAACATCACAGGGTGGTGTTAATCGGACAACCTGAATTAGGATAGGCATTGAGTGGCAATGTAGGATGGAGAAAAGCACCACAGGGTGGTCAGCATAGTTAGGTGAGGAAACAGGGAGTGGCAATGTAGGATAGGTTTCTGAAAATAAAAGCAGGGTGGTGCGCATTGTAAGGGTTTCTAACAGGCCATGCACTAGTAGGAGTGAGAAAAACGTCACGGGGTGGTTTGAATCGGAGGGCCTGAATTAGGATAGGCAGTGAGTGGCAATGTAGGATGGAGAAAAGCACGACGGATTGGTCAACATGGGGAGTTCAGGAAACATGCATTGGCAATGTAGGACAGGTTTCTGAAAAAGATCGCGGGGTGATGCGCATTATAAGAATTTCTAACAAGCAATTCACAAGTAGAAGTGAGAAAAATATCACGGGGTGGTGTGAATTGGAAGGCCTGAATCAAGATAGACAGTGAGTGACAAGGTAGGATGGAGAAAAGCACCACGGCATGGTCAACATGGGGAGGTCAGGAAACATACAGTGGCAATTTAGGATAGGTTTCTGAAAAACATCGTGGGATGGTGCGCATTGTAAGGCTTTCTAACAAGCCATTCAGAAGTAGGAGTGAAAAAAACATCACGGAGTGGTGTGAATCGGAGGGCCTGAATTAGGATAGGCATTGAGTTGCAATGTAGGATGTAGAAAAGCACCACAGGGTGGTCAGCATGGGGAGGTCAGGAAACATGCAGTGGCAATGTAGTATAGTTTTCTGAAAAACATCGTGGGGTGGTGCACATTTTAAGGATTTCTAACAAGCCATTCACAAATAGGAGTGAAAAAAACATCACGGTGTGGTGTGAATCGTAGGGGCTGAATTAGGATAGGCTGTGAGTGGCAATGCAGGATGGAGAAAAAAACCACTGGTGTGTCAGCATGTGGAGGCAAGGAAACATGCAGTGGCAATGTAGAACAGTTTTCTGATAAACGTCGCGGGTGGTGCGTATTGTAAGTGTTTCTAACAATCCATTCACTAGTAGGAGTGAGAACAACATCACGGGGTGGTGTGAATCGGAGGGCCTGAATTAGGATAGGCATTGAGTGGCAATGTAGAATGGAAAATAGCACCACAGGGTGGTCAGCATAAGGAGGTGAGGAAACAGGCATTGGCAATGTAAGACAGGTTTCTGAAAAACATCGCGGGGTGTTGCGCATTGTAAGGCTTTCTAACAGGCCATTCTCTAGTAGGAGTGAGAAATACATCATGGTGTGTTGTGAATCGGAGGGCCTGAATCAAATAAACAGTGAGTGGCAATGTAGGATGGAGAAAAGCACCACGGGTGAGTGAGCATGGGGAGGTCAGGAAACATGCAATGTCAATGTATGATAGGTTTCTGAAAAACAACGTGTGGTGGTACGCATTGTAAGTGTTTGTAGCAGGCCATTCACTAGTAGGAGTGAGAAAAACATCGCGGGGTGGTGTGAATCGGAGGGCCTGAATTAGGATAGGCAGTGCGTGGCAATGAAGATTGGAGAAAAGCACCACAGGGTGGTCAACATGTGGAGGTCAGGAAACATGCAGTGGCAATGTAGGATAGGTTTCTGAAAAAGATCGCGGGGTGGTGCGCATTATAATAATTTCTAACAAGCCATTCACAAGTAGGAGTGAAAAAAACATCATGGGGTGGTGTGAATCGTAGGACCTGAATTAATATAGGCAGTGATTGGCTATGAAGAATGGAGAAAAGCACCACGGGTGGTCAACATGGGGAGGTCAGGAAACATGCAGTGGCAATGTAGGATAGGTTTCTGAAAAACATCGCGGGCTGGTGTGCATTGTAAGGTTTTGTAGCAGGCCATTCACTATTAGGTGTGAGAAAAACATCACTAGGTGGTGTGAATCGGAGGACCTGAATTAGGATAGGCAGTGAGTGGCAATGAAGAATGGAGAAAAGCACCACAGGGTGGTCAACATGAGGAGGTCAGGAAACATTCAGTGGCAATGTAGGATAGGTTTCTGAAAAACATCGCGGGCTGGTGCGCATTTTAAGGATTTCTAATAAGCCATTCACAAGTAGGAGTGAAAAATACTACACAATGTGGGGTGAATCCTAGGGGCTGAATTAGTATAGGCTGTGAGTGGCAATGTAGGATGGAGAAAAAAACCATGGGTTTGTCAGCATGGCGAGGCACAGAACATGCAAAGACAACTCAGGATAGGTTTCTGAAAAACATCGCGGGGTGGTGCGCATTGTAAGGGTTTCTAACAGGTCATTCACTAGTAGGAGTGAGAAAAACATCACAGGGTGGTGTGAATCGTAGGGCGTGAATCATGTGAGGCATTGAGTTGCAATGTAGGATGTTGAAAAGCACCACAGGGTGGTCAACATGAGGAGGTCAGGAAACATGCAGTGGCAATGTAGGTTAGGTTTCTGAAAAACCTCGCGGGGTGGTGCGCATTTTAAGGATTTCTAAGAACACATTCACAAGTAGGAGTGAAAAAAACATCACGGTGTGGTGTGAATCGTAGGGGCAGAATTAGGATAGTCTCTGAGTGGCAATGTAGGATAGAGAAAAAAAACCACGGGTTTGTCAGCATGGGGAGTCAAGGAAGCATGCAGTGGCAATGTAGAATAGGTTTCTAATAAACATCGCTGGGTAGTGCGCATTGTAAGGTTTTCTTACAATCCATTCACTAGTAGGAGTGAGAACAACATCACGGGGTGGTGTGAATCGGAGGGCCTGAATTAGGATAGGCAGTGCGTGGCAATGTAGGATGGAGAAAAGCACCACGTTGTGGTCAGCATGGGGAGGTCAGGAAACATGCAGTGGCAATGTAGGATAGGTTTCTGAAAAACATCGCAGGGTGGTGCGCATTGTAAATGTTTCTAACAGGCCATTTTCTAGTAGGAGTGAGAAAAATATAACGGAGTGGTGTAAATCGGAGGGCCTGAATCACGATAGGAAGTCAGTGGCAATGTAGGATGGAGAAAAGCACCACGGGGTGGTCAGCATGGGGAAGTCAGTAAACATGCTTTGGCAATGTAGGATAGGTTTATAAAAAACATTGCCAGGTGGTGCGCATTGTAAGGCATTCTAACAGGTCATTCACTAATAGCAGTGAGAAGAACATCAAGGGGTGGTGTGAATCGGAGGCCCTGAATTAGGATAGGCAGTGAGTGGCAATGTAAAATGGAGAATAGCACCACGGTGTGGTCAGCATGGGGAGGTCAGGAAACATGCAGTGGCAATGTAGAATAGGTTTCAGAAAAACATCACCGGGTGGTGCGCATTGTAAGGGTTTCTACTGGCCATTCACTAGTAGGTGTGAGAAAAATATAACGGAGTGGTGTGAATCTGAGGACCTGAATTATGACAGGCCGTGAGTGGCAATGTAGGATGGAGAAAATAACCACAGGGTGGTCAGCATGGGGAGGTCAGGAAACATGCAGTGGCAATGTAGGATAGGTTTCTGAAAAACACCACGGGGTGATGTGCATTGTAAGTGTTTCTAACAGGCCATTCACAAGTAGGATTGAGAAAAACATCACAGGGTGCTTTGAATCAGATGTTCTGAATTAGGATAGGCAGTGAGTGGCAATGTAGGATGGAGAAAAGCACCAAGGGGTGGTCAGCATGGGGTGGTCAGGAAACATGCATTGGAAATGTAGGATAGTTTTGTGAAAAACATCATGGGGTGGTGCGCATTGTAAGGATTTCTAACAAGCCATTCCAAGTAGAAGTGAGAAAAACATGACGGGGTGGTATGAATTGGAAGGCCTGAATCAAGATAGACAGTGAGTGGCAATGTACGATGGAGAAAAGCACCACGGGTAGGTGAGCATGGGGAGGTCAGGAAACATGCAATGGCAATGTAGGATAGTTTTTCTGAAAAACATCTCTGGGTGGTGCTCATTGTAAGGGTTTGTATCAGGCCATTCATAGTAGGAGTGAGAAAAATATCACCGGGTGGTGTGAATCTGAGGGCCTGAATTAGGATAGGCAGTGAGTGGCAATGAAGAATGGAGAAAAGCACCACGGGGTGGTCATCATGGAGAGGTCAGGAAACATGCATTGGCAATGTAGGATAGTTTTCTAAAAAACATCACGGGGTGGTGCGTATTGTAAGGATTTCTAACAAGCCATTCACAAGTAGGAGTGAAAAAAACATCACGGGGTGGTGTGAATCGTAGGACCTGAATTAATATAGGCAGTGAGTGGCTATGAAGAATGGAGTAAAGCACCACGGGTGGTCAACATGGGGACGTCAGGAAACATGCAGTGGCAATGTAGGATAGGTTTCTGAAAAACATCGCGGGGTGGTGCGCATTGTAAGGTTTTGTAGCAGGCCATTCACTATTAGGAGTGAGAAAAACATCACTAGGTGGTGTGAATCGGAGGACCTGAATTAGGATAGGCAGTGAGTGGCAATGAAGAATGGAGAAAAGCACCACAGGGTGGTCAACATGAGGAGGTCAGGAAACATTCAGTGGCAATGTAGGATAGGTTTCTGAAAAACATCGCGGGGTGGTGCGCATTTTAAGGATTTCTAATAAGCCATTCACAAGTAGGAGTGAAAAATACTACACGGTGTGGGGTGAATCGTAGGGGCTGAATTAGTGTAGGCTGTGAGTGGCAATGTAGGATGGAGAAAAAATCCACGGGTTTGTCAGCATGGCGAGGCACAGAACATGCAGAGACAACTCATGATAGGTTTTTGAAAAACATCGCGGGGTGGTGCGCATTGTAAGGGTTTCTAACAGGTCATTCCCTAGTAGGAGTGAGAAAAACATCACAGGGTGGTGTGAATCGTAGGGCGTGAATCAGGTGAGGCATTGAGTTGCAATGTAGGATGTTGAAAAGCACCACAGGGTGGTCAACATGAGGAGGTCAGGAAACATGCAGTGGCAATGTAGGTTAGGTTTCTGAAAAATCTCGTGGGGTGGTGCGCATTTTAAGGATTTCTAAGAACCCATTCACAAGTAGGAGTGAAAAAAACATCACGGTGTGGTGTGAATCGTAGGGGCAGAATTAGGATAGTCTGTGAGTGGCAATGTAGGATAGAGAAAAAAAACCACGGGTTTGTCAGCATGGGGAGGCAAGGAAGCATGCAGTGGCAATGTAGAATAGGTTTCTGATAAACATCGCTGGGTGGTGCGCATTGTAAGGTTTTCTTACAATCCATTCACTAGTAGGAGTGAGAACAACATCACGGGATGGTGTGAATCGGAGGGCCTGAATTAGGATAGGCAGTGCGTGGCAATGTAGGATGGAGAAAAGCACCACGTTGTGGTCAGCATGGGGAGGTCAGGAAACATGCAGTGGCAATGTAGGATAGGTTTCTGAAAAACATCGCATGGTGGTGCGCATTGTAAATGTTTCTAACAGGCCATTTTCTAGTAGGAGTGAGAAAAATATAACGGGGTAGTGTAAATCTGAGGGCCTGAATCACGATAGGAAGTCAGTGGTAATGTAGGATGGAGAAAAGCACCACGGGGTGGTCAGCATGGGGAAGTCAGTAAACATGCTTTGGCAATGTAGGATAGGTTTATGAAAAACATTGCCAGGTGGTGCGCATTGTAAGGCATTCTAACAGGTCATTCACTAATAGCAGTGAGAAGAACATCACGGTGTGGTGTGAATCGGAGGCCCTGAATTAGGATAGGCAGTGAGTGGCAATGTAAAATGGAGAATAGCACCACGGTGTGGTCAGCATGGGGAGGTCAGGAAACATGCAGTGGCAATGTAGAATAGGTTTCAGAAAAACATCACCGGGTGGTGCGCATTGTAAGGGTTTCTACTGGCCATTCACTAGTAGGTGTGAGAAAAATATAACGGGGTGGTGTGAATCGGAGGACCTGAATTATGATAGGCCGTGAGTGGCAATGTAGGATGTAGAAAAGCACCACAGGGTGGTCAGCATGGGGAGGTCAGGAAACATGCAGTGGCAATGTAGGATAGTTTTCTGAACAACATCGCGGTTGGGGCACATTGTAAGGGTTTCTAACAGGCCATTCACTAGTAGGAGTGAGAAAATCATCATGGGGTGGTGTGAATCAGAGTGCCTGAATTAGGATAGGCAGTGTGTGACAATGAAGAATGGAGAAAAGCGCGACGGGGTGGTCAACATGGGGAGTTCAGGAAACATGCAGTGGCAATGTAGGATAGCTTTCTGTAAAACATCGCAGGGTGGTGCGCATTGTAAGGCTTTCTAACAGGCCATGCACTAGTAGGAGTGAGAAATACATCATGGTGTGCTGTGAATCGGAGGGCCTGAATCAAGATAGAGAATGAGTGGCAATGTAGGATGGAGAAAAGCACCACAGGGTGGTCAGCATGGGGAGGTCAGGAAACATGCAGTGGCAATGTAGGATAGTTTTCTGAAAAACATCGCGGGGTGGGGCACATTGTAAGGGTTTCTAACAGGCAGTTCACTAGTAGGAGTGAGAAAAACATCACGGGGTGGTGTGAATCAGAGTGCCTGAATTAGGATAGGCAGTGAGTGGCAATGAAGAATGGAGAAAAGCGCCACGGGGTGGTCAACATGGGGAGTTCAGGAAACATGCAGTGGCAATGTAGGACAGCTTTCTGTAAAACAACGCGGGGTGGTGCGCATTGTAAGGCTTTCTAACAGGCCATGCACTAGTAGGAGTGAGAAATACATCATGGTGTGGTGTGAATCAGAGGGCCTGAATCAAGATAGAGAATGAGTGGCAATGAAGATGGGAGAAAAGCACCACGGGTTTCTCAGCATGGGGAGGCAAGGAAAAATGCAGTGGCAATATAGAATAGGTTTCTGATAAACATCGCAGGGTGGTGCGCATTGTAAGTGTTTCTCACAGGCCATTCACTAGTAGTAGTGAGAACAACATCACGGGGTGGTGTGAATGGAGTGCCTGAATTAGGATAGGCAGTGCGTGGCAATGAAGACTGGAGAAAAGCACCACGGGGTGGTCAACATGTGGAGGTCAGGAAACATGCAGTGGCAATGTAGGATAGGTTTCTGAAAAACATCGCGGGGTGGAGCGCATTATAAGAATTTCTAACAAGCCATTCACAAGTAGGAGTGAAAAAAAACTTCACGGGGTGGTGTGAATCTGAGGGCCTGAATTAGGATTGGCAGTGAGTGGCAACGGAGGATGGAGAAAATCACCATGGGTTGGTCAGCATGTGGTGGTCAGGAAACATGCAGTGTCAATGTAGGATAGTTTTCTGAAAAACATCGCGAGGTGGTGCTTATTGTAAGGGTTTCTAAAAGCCCTTTCAGTAGTAGGATTGAGAAAACCATCACGGGGTGGTGGGAATCAGAGGGCCTGAATCAGGATAGATCGTGAGGGGCAACATAGGATCGAGAAAAGCACCATGGGGTGGTCAGGATGGGAGGTCAGGAAACATGCAGTGTCAATGTAGGATAGGTTTCTGAAAAACATCGCGGGTAGTGCGCATTGTAAGGGTTTCTAACAGGCCATTCACTAGTAGGAGTGAAAAATTCATCACGGCATGGTGTGAATCAGAGGGCCTAAGTTATGATAGGCAGTGAGTGGCCATGTAGGATGGAGAAAAGCACCACGGCTTGGTGAGCATGTGGTGGTCAGGAAACATGCAATGGCAATGTAGGATAGGTTTCTAAAAAACATCGCGGGGTGGTGCGCAATGTAAGGTTTTGTAGCAGCCATTCAATAGTTGGAGTGAGAAAAACATCACGGGGTGGGTGTGAATTGGAGGGCCTGAATTAGGATAGACAGTGAGTGGCAATGAAGAAACGAGAAAGGCACCACAGGGTGGTCAACATGAGGAGGTCAGGAAACATGCAGTGGCAATGTAGGATAGGTTTCTGAAAAAAAAGCAGGGTGGTGCGCATTGTAAGTGTTCCTAACAGGCTTTGAACTAGTAGGAGTGAGAAAAACATCACGGGGTGGTGTGAATCGGAGGTCCTGAATTAGGATAGGCAGTGAGTGGCAATGTAGGATGGAGAAAAGCACTACGGGGTGGTCAGCATGTGGAGGTCAGGAAATATGCTTTGGCAATGTAGGATAGGTTTCTGAAAAACATCGCGGGGTGGTGCGCATTGTAAGGCTTTCTATCAGGCCATTCACTAGTAGGAGTGAAAAATTCATCACGACGTGGTGTGAATCAGAGGGCCTAAGTTATGATAGGCAGTGAGTGGCCATGTAGGATGGAGAAAAGCACCACAGGGTGGTCAGCATGGGGAGGTCAGGAAACATGCAGTGGCAATGTAGGATAGGTTTCTGAAAACAAAAGCGGGGTGTTGCGCATTGTAAAGGGTTCTAACAGGTCTTTCACTAGTAGGAGGGAGAAAAACATCACGGGGTGGTTTGAATCAGATGTTCTAATTAGGATAGGCAGTGAGTGGCAATGTAGGATGAAGAAAAGCACCACGGGGTGGTCAGCATGCGGAGGTAAGGAAACATACATTGGCAATGTAGGATAGGTATCTGCAAAATATTGTCGCGTGGTGCACATTGTAAGGCTTTCTAACAGGCCATTCACTAGTAGGAGTGAGAAAAACATCACTGGGTGGTGTGAATCGGAGGGCCTGAATAAGGATAGGCAGTGAGTGGCAATGTAGGATGTAGAAAAGCACCACGGGGTTGTCAGCATGGGGAGGTCATAAACATGCAGTGGCAATGTGGGATAGCTTTCTGAAAAACGTTTCGGTTTGGTGCGCATTGTAAGGCTTTCTAACAGGCCATTCACTATTAGGAGTGAGAAAAACATCACGGCGTGCTGTGAATCGGAGGGCCTGAATCAGGATAGGCAGTGAGTGGCAATGTAGGATGGAGAAAAGCACCATGGGGTGTTCACCATGGGGAGGTCAGGACACTTGCAGTGGCAATGTAGGATAGGATTCTGAAAAACATCGTGGGGTTGTGCGCATTGTATGTGTTTCTAAAAGGCTTTCACTAGTAGGAGTGAGAAAAACATCACGGGGTCGTGTGAATCGAAGGGCTTGAATTATGATAGAAAGTGAGTGGCAATGTAGCATGGAGAAAAGCACCACGGGGTGGTCAGGATGGGGAGGTCAGGAAACATGCAGTGGCAATGTTGGATACGTTTCTGAAAAAAAAGCGGGGTGTTGTGCATTGTAAGTGTTTCTAACAGGCCTTTCACTAGTATGAGTGAGAAAAACGTCACGGAGTGGTGTGAATCAGATGTTCTGAATTAGCATAGGCAGTGAGTGGCAATGTAGGATGGAGAAAAGCACCACGAGGTGATCAGCAAGAAGAGGTCAGGAAACATGCAGTGGGAAGGTAGGATAGTTTTCTGAAAAACATCACGGTGTGGTGCCCATTGTAAGGCTTTCTAACAGGCCATTCACTAGTAGAAGTGAGAAAAACATCACGGGGTGGTGTGAATCGGAGGGACTGAATTAGGATAGGCAGTGAGTGGCAAATTAAAATGGAGAAAAGCTCCACAGTGTGGTCAGCATGGGGAGGTCAGGGAACATGTAGTGTCAATTTAGGATAGGTTTCTGTTAAACATCGCTGGGTGGTGAGCATTGTAAGGGTTTCTAACAGGCCATTCATTAGTAAGAGTGAGAAAAACATCACGTGGTGGTGTGAATCGGTGGGCCTGAACTAGGATAGGCAGTGAGTGGCAACATAAAATGAAGAAAAGCACCACGGTGTGGTCAGCATGGGAAGTCAGGAAACATGCAGTATCAATTTAGGATAGGTTTCTGATAAACATCACGAGGTGGTGCGCATGGTAAAGGTTTCTAACAGGCCATTCACTTGTAGGAGTGAGAAAAATATAACACGGTGCTGTGAATCGGAGGGCCTGAATCAGGATAGGCAGTGAGTGGCAATGTAGGATGGAGAAAAGCACCACGGGGTGGTCAGCATGGGGAGGTCAGGAAACATGCAGTGGCAATATAGGACAGGTTTCTAAAAATCATGGAGGGGTTGTGCGAATTGTAAGGGTTTCTAACAGGCCATTCACTAGTAGGAATGAAAAAAACATCACGGAATGGATTGAATCAGAAGGCCTGAATCAGCATAGGCAGTGAGTGGCAATGTAGGATGGAGAAAAGCACCACGGGGTGGTCAGCATGTGGAGGTCAGGAAACATGCATTGGCAATGTAGGATAGGTTTCTGAAAAACATCGCGGGGTGGTGCGCATTGTAATTGTTTCTAACAGGCCATTCACTAGTAGGAGTGAGTAAAACATAACGGGGTGGTGTGAATCGGATGGCCTGAATTATGACAGGCAGTGAGTGGCAATGTAGAATGGAGAAAATCACCACGGGGTGGTCAGGATGGGGAGGTCAGGAAACATGCAGTGGCAATGTAGGACAGGTTTCTGAAAATCAGCACGGGATGTGCAAATTGTAAGGATTTCTAACAGGCCATTCACTAGTAGGAGTGAGAAATACTTCATGGTGTGGTGTGAATCGGAGGGCCTGAATCAATATAGACAGTGAGTGGCAATGTCGGATGGAGAAAAGCACCACGGTGTGGTCAGCATGGGGAGGTCAGGAAACATGCAGTGGCAAAGTAGGATTGGTTTCTGAAAAACATCGCGGGGTGGTGCTCGTTGTAAGTGTTTCTAAAAGGCTTTTCACTACTAGGAGTGAGAAAAACATCACAGGGTGGTGTGAATTGGAGGGCCTGAATCAGGATAGGCCGTGATTGGCAATGTAGGATGGAGAAAAGCACCACGGGGTGGTCAGGATGAGGAGGTCAGGAAACATGCAATGGCAATGTAGGAAAGGTTTCTGAAAAACATCGCGGGGTAGTGCACATTGTAAGGGTTTCTAACAGGCCATTCACTAGTAGGAGTGAGAAATACATCATGGTGTGGTGTGAATCGGAGGGCCTGAATCAAGATAGACAGTGAATGGCAATGTAGGCTAGAGAAAAGCACCACGGGTTGGTGAGCATGGGGAGGGCATGAAACATGCAATGGCAATGTAGGATAGGTTTCTGATAAACATCGCTGGGTGGTGCGCATTGTAAGTGTTTCTTAAAAGCCTTTCACTAGTAGGAGTGAGAAAAACATCACGGGGTGGTGTGAATCGCAGGGACTGAATTAGGATAGGCATTGTGTGGCAATGTAGGATGGAGAAAAGAACCACAGGGTGGTCAGCATGGGGAGGTGAGGAAACATGCAGTGGCAATAAAGGACAGGTTTCTGAAAAACATTGCAGGGTGGTGCTCATTGTAAGGGTTTCTTAAAGGCCTTTCACTAGTAGAAGTGAGAAAAACATCACGGGCTGGTGTGAATCGCAGGGAATGAATCAGTATAGGCCATGAGTGCCAATGAAGGATGGAGAAAAGAACCACGGGGTAGTCAGGATCGGGAGTTCAGTAAACATGCAGTGGCATTGTAGGATAGGTTTATGAAAAACATCGTGGGTTAGTTCGCATTGTAAGGGTTTCTAAAACGCCATTCACTAATAGGAGTGAGAAAAACGTCATGGGGTGGTGTGAATCAGAGTGCCCGTATTAGGATAGGCAGTGAGTGGCAATGAAGAATGGAGAAAAGCACCACGGGGTGGTCAACATGGGGAGGTCAGGAAACATGCATGGCAATATAGGACAAGTTTCTGAAAAACATCGCGGGGTGGTGCACATTGTAAGGCTTTCTAACAAGCCATTCACAAGTAGGAGTGAAAAAAACAGAACGGGGTGGTATGAATCAGAGGGCCTGAATCAGGGTAGGATGAGAGTGGCAATGTAGGATGGAAAAAAGCACCACGGGTTTGTCAGCATGGGAGGCAAGGAAACATGCAGTGGCAATGTAAAAGAGGTTTCTGATAAACATTGCTGGGTGGTGCGCATTGTAAGGGTTTCTAACAGCCATTCACTAGTGGGAGTGAGAAAAACATCACGGCGTGGTGTGAATCGGAGGGCCTGAATCAGTATAGGCAGTGAGTGGCAATGTAGGTTGGAGAAAAGCACCACGGAGTGGTCATCATGGGGAAGTCAGGATACATGCAGTTTAAATGTAGGATATGTTTCTGAAAAATATCGAGGGTGGTGAGAATTGTAACTGTTTCTAACAGGCCATTCACTTGTAGGAGTGAGAAATACATCACGGGGTGGTGTGAATTGGAGGGCCTGAATTAGAAAAGGCAGAGAGTGGCAATGTAAAATGGAGAAAAGCACCACGGCGTGGTCAGCATGGGGAGGCAAGGAAACATGCAGTGTCAATATAGGACAGGTTTCTAAAAATCATGGCGGGGTTGTGCGAATTGTAAGGGTTTCTAACAGGCCATTCACTAGTAGGAATGAAAAAAACATCACGGAATGGTTTGAATCAGAAGGCCTGAATCAGCATAGGAAGTGAGTGGCAATGTAGGATGGAGAAAAGCACCACGGGGTGGTCAGCATGTGGAGGTCAGGAAACATGCAGTGGCAATGTAGGATAGGTTTCTGAAAAACATCGTGGGGTGGTGCGCATTGTAATTGTTTCTAACAGGCCATTCACTAGTAGGAGTGAGTAAAACATAACGGGGTAGTGTGAATCGGATGGCCTGAATTATGACAGGCAGTGAGTGGCAATGTAGAATGGAGAAAAGCACCACGGAGTGCTCAGCATGTGGATATCAGGAAACATGCAGTGTCAAGGTAGAATAGGTTTCTGAAAAACATCACGAGGTGGTGCTCATTGTAAGGGTTTCTAAAAGGCCTTTCACTAGTAGGAGTGAGAAAATCATCACAGGGTGGTGTGAATCAGAGGGCCTGAATCAGGATAGACCATGAGTGGCAATGTAGGATCGAGAAAAGCAACAGGGGCTTGTCAGGATTGGAGGTCAGGAAACATGCAGGGGCAATGTATGATAGGTTTCTGAAAAACATCACGGGTAGTGCGCATTGTAAGGGTTTCTAAAAGGCCATTCACTAGTAGGAGTGAGAAATACATCATGGTGTGGTGTGAATCGGAGGGCCTGAGTCAAGATAGACAGTGAGTGGCAATGTAGAATGGACAAAGCACCACGGGTTGGTGAGGATGGGGCCGTCCGGAAACATGCAATGGCAATGTAGGATAGGTTTCTAAAAAACATTGCGGGGTGGTGCGTATTGTAAGGGTTTGTAGCAGGCCATTCACTAGTAGGAGTGAGAAAAACATCACGGGGTGGGGTGAATCGGAGGGATTGAATTAGGATAGGCAGTGAGTGTCAATGAAGAATGGAGAAAAGCACCACAGGTTGGTCAACATGAGGAGGTCAGGAAACCTGCAGTGGCAATGTAGGATAGGTTTCTGAAAAATATCGCGGGGTGGTGCGCATTGTATGGGTGTGTAACATTACATTCCCTAGTAGGAGTGAGAAAAACTTCACGGGGTGGTGTCAATCATAGGATCTGAATTAGTGTAGGCAGTGAGTGGCAATGTAGGATGGAGAAAAGCACCACGGGGTGGTCGGCATGGGAGGTCAGGAAACATGCAGTGGCAATGTAGAATAGGTTTCTGAAAAACATCGCGGGGGGGTGCGCATTGTATGGGTGTGTAACAATACATTCACTAGTAGGAGTGAGAAAAACATCACGGGGTGGGGTGAATCATAGGGTCTGAATTAGGATAGGCAGTGAGTGGCAATGTAGGATGGAGAAAAGCTCCACAGGGTGGTCAGGATGGGGAGGTCAGGAAACACGCAGTGGCAATGTAGGATAGGTTTCTGAAAAACATCGCGGGCTGGTGCGCATTGTAAGGGTTTCTCACAAGCCATTCACTAGTAGGAGTGAGAAAAGCATCACGGGGTGGTGTGAATCAGAAGGCCTGAATCAGCATAGGCTGTGAGTGGCAATGTAGGATGGCGAAAAGCAACACGGTGTGGTCAGCATGGGGAACTCAGGACACATGTTTGGCAATGTAGAATAGGTTTCTGAAAAACATCGCGGGGTGGTGCGCATTGTGAATATTTCTAGCAGCCCATTCACTAGTAGGAGTGAGAAAAATATAACGGGTTGGTGTAAGTCGGAGGGCCTGAATCAGGATAGGCATTGAGTGGCAATGTAGGATGGAGAAAAGCACCACGGGGTGGTCAGCATGGGGAGGTCAGGAAACATGCTTTGGAAATGTAGAATAGGTTTCTGAAAAACATCGCGGAGTGGTGCGCATTGTAAGGGTTTCTACAGGACATTCACTAGTAGGAGTGAGAAAAACATCACAGGGTGGTGTGTATCGCATGGCCTGAATTAGGATAGGCAGTGAGTGCCAACGTAAAATGGAAAAAAGCACAACGGTGTGGTCAGCATGGGGAGGTCAGGAAACATGCAGTGGCAATGTAGAATATGTTTCTGAAAAACATCGCGGGGTTTTGCGCATTGTAAGGGTTTCTAACAGGCCATTCACTAGTAGAAGTGAGAAAAACATCACGGGGTGGTGTGAATCAGAGTGCGTGAATTAGGGAAGGTAGTGAGTGGCAATGAAGAATGGAGAAAAGCACCATGGGGTGGTCAACATCGGGAGGTCAGGAAACATGCAGTGCCAATGTAGGACAGGTTTCTGAAAGAAAAAGCGGGGTGGTGCGCATTGTAAGGGTTTCTATCAGGCCATTCACTAGTAGAAGTGAGAAAAACATCACGGGGGGTGTGAATCGGAGTGCCTGAATCAGGGTAGGAAGTTAGTGGCAAAGTAGGATGGAAAAAAGCACCACAGGGTGGTCAGGATGGGGAGGTCAGGAAACACGCAGTGGCAATGTAGGATAGGTTTCTGAAAAACATCGCGGGGTGGGGCACATTGTAAGAGTTTCTGACAGGCCATTCACTAATAGGAGTGAGAAAATCATCATGGGGTGGTGTGAATCAGAGTGCCTGGATTAGGATAGGCAGGGAGTGGCAATGAAGAATGGAGAAAAGCACCATGGGGTGGTCAACATTGGGAGGTCAGGAAAGAGGCAGTGGCAATGTAGGACAGGTTTCTGAAAAACATCGCGGGGTGGTGCGCAATGTAAGGCTTTCTAACAAGCCATTCACAAGTAGGAGTGAAAAAAACATAACGTGGTGGTATGAGTCAGAGGGCCTCAATTAGGATAGGATGTGAGTGGCAATGTAGGATGGAGAAAAGCACCACTCGTTTGTCAGCATGGGAAAGCAAGGAAACATGCAGTGTCAATGTAGGACATGTTTCTGAAAAACATGGCAGTGTGGTGCGCATTGTAAGGGATTCTAACAGGCCATTCACTAGTAGGAGTGAGAAAAACATCACGGAGTGGTTTGAATCAGAAGGCCTGAATCAGCATAGGCAGTGAGTAGCAATGGATCATGGAGAAAAGCACCATGGTGTGGTCAGCATGGGGAGGTCAGGACACATGCAGTGGCAATGTAGGATAGGTTTCTGAAAAACATTGCGGGGTGGTGCGCATTGTAAAGTTTTCTAACAGGACATTCACTAGTAGGAGTGAGAAAAACATCACGGGGTGGTGTGAATCGGAGGGCCTGAATCAGGATAGGCAGTAGTGGCAATGTAGGATGGAGAAAAGCACCACAGGGTGGTCAGGATGGGAAGCTCAGGAAACATGCAGTGGCAATGTAGGATAGGTTTCTGAAAAACATCGCGGGGTAGTGCGCATTGTAAGGGTTTCTAACAGGCCATTCACTAGTAGGAGTGAGAAATACATCATGGTGTGGTGTGAATTGGAGGGCCTGAATTAAGATAGACACTGAATGGCAATGTAGGATAGAGAAAAGCACCACGGGTTGGTGAGCATGGGGAGGGCAGGAAACATGCAATGGCAAAGTAGGATAGGTTTCTGATAAACATCGCTGGGTGGTGCGCATTGTAAGTGTTTCTTAAAGGCCTTTCACGAGTAGGAGTGAGAAAAACATCATGGGGTGGTGTGAATCGCAGGGACTGTTTTAGGATAGGCATTGTGTGGCAATGTAGGATGGAGAAAAGCCCCACAGGGTGGTCAGCATGGGGAGGTGAGGAAACATGCAGTGGCAATGTAGGATAGGTTTCTGAAAAAATAAAGCGGGTTGGTTTGCATTGTAAGGGTTTCAATCAAGCCATTCACAAGTAGGAGTGAGAAAAACATCACGGGGTGGTATGAATATGAGGGCCTGAATCAGGATAGGCAGTGAGTGGCAATGTATGATGGAGAACAGCACGACGGGGTGGTCAAGATGGGGAGGTCAGGAAACATGCAGTGGCAATATAGGACAGGTTTCTGAAAAACATTGCAGGGTGGTGCTCATTGTAAAGGTTTCTTTAAGGCTTTTCACTAGTAGGAGTGAGAAAAACATAACGGGGTGGTGTTAATCGCAGGGACTGAATCAGTATAGGATATGAGTGCCAATGTAGGATGGAGAAAAGAACCACGGGGTGGTCAGGATGGGGAGGTCAGGAAACATGCAGTGGCATTGAAGGATAGGTTTATGAAAAACATCGCGGGGTAGTTCGCATTGTAAGGGTTTCTAAAACGCCATTCACTAATAGGAGTGAGAAAAACATCACGGGGTGGTGTGAATCTGAGTGCACGTATTAGGATAGGCAGTGAGTGGCAATGAAGAATGGAGAAAAGCACCACGGGGTGGTCAACATGGGGAGGTCAGGAAAAATGCAGTGGCAATGTAGGACAGGTTTCTGAAAAACATTGCTGGGTGGTGCGCATTGTAAGGCTTTCTAACAAGCCATTCAGAAGTAGGAGAGAAAAAAACATAATGGGGTGGTATGAATCAGAGGGCCTGAATCAGGATAGGATGTTAGTGGCAATGTAGGATGGAGAAAAGCACCACGGGTTTGTCAGCATGGGAGGCAAGGAAACATTCAGTGGCAATGTAGAAGAGGTTTCTGATAAACATTGCTGGGTGGTGCGCATTGTAAGGGTTTCTAACAGCCATTCACTAGTGGGAGTGAGAAAAACATCACGGGGTGGTGTGAATCGGAGGGCCTGAATCAGTATAGGCAGTGAGTGGCAATGTAGGTTGGAGAAAAGCACCACGGAGTGGTCAGCATGGCGAAGTCAGGATACATGCAGTGGAAATGTAGGATATGTTTCTGAAAAACATCGAGGGTGGTGAGAATTGTAAGTGTTTCTAACAGGCCATTCACTAGTAGGAGTGAGAAATACATCACGGGGTGGTGTGAATTGGAGGACCTGAATCAGAAAACGCAGTGCGTGGCAATGTAGGATGGAGAAAAGCACCAAAGGGTGGTCATCATGGGAAGGTCTGGACAAATGTAGTGGCAAAGTAGGATAGTTTTGAAAAACATCACAGGGTGGTGCCCATTGTAAGACTTTCTAACAGGCCATTCACTAGTAGGAGTGAGAAAAACATCACGGGGTGGTGTGAATCGGAGGGCCTGAATCAACTTAGACAGTGAGTGGCAATGTAGGATGTAGAAAAGAACCACGGGGTGGTCAGCATGGGGAGGTCATGAAACATTCAGTAGCAATGTAGGATAGTTTTCTGAAAAACATCAGGGGGTGGTGCACATTGAAAGGGTTTCTAACAGGCTATTCACTAGTAGGAGTGAGAAAAACATCACGGGGTGGTGTGAATCAGATGTCCTGAATTAGGATAGGCAGTGAATGGCAATGTAGGATGGAGAAAAGCACCACGGGGTGGTAAGCATTTGGAGGTCAGGAAACATGGTTTAGCAATGTAGGATAGGTTTCTGAAAAATATCGCGGGGTGGTGTGCATTGTAAGGCTTTCTAACAGGCCATTCACTAGTAGGAGTTAAAACAATCATCACGGGGTGGTGTGAATCAGAGGGCCTGAATTATGATAGGCAGTGAGTGGCAATGTAGTATGGAGAAAAGCACCGCGGGCTGGTCAGCATGGGGAGGTCAGGAAATACGCAGTGGCAAAGTAGGATAGGTTTCTGAAAAACATAGCGGGGTGGTGCGCATTGTGAGGTTTTCTAACAGTCCATTCACTAGTAGAAGTGAGAAAAACATCACGTTGTTGTGTGAATCTTTGGGCCTGAATTAGGATAGGCAGTGAGAGGCAACATAAAATGGAGAAAAGCACCACGGTGTGGTCAGCATGGGGAGGTCAGGAAACATGCAGTGGCACTTTAGGATAGGTTTCTGAAAAAAAAAGCAGGATGTTGCGCATTGTAAGGGTTTCTAACAGGCCATTCACTAGTAGGAGTGAGAAAAACATCACTGAGTGGTGTGAATCGGAGGGCCTGAATCAGGATAGGCAGTGAGTGGCAATGTAGGATGTAGAAAAGCACCACGGGGTGGTCAGCATGGGGAGGTCATAAACAAGCAGTGGCAATGTGGGATAGCTTTCTGAAAAACGTTTCGGGTTGGTGCGCAATGTAAGGGTTTCTAACAGGCCATTCACTAGTAGGAGTGAGAAAAACATCACGGCGTGGTGTGAATCGGAGGGCCTGAATCAGGATAGGCAGTGAGTGTCAATGTAGGATGGAGAAAAGCACCACGGGGTGGTCATCATGGGAGGTCACGACACATGCAGTGGCAATGTAGGATAGGATTCTGAAAAACATCGTGGGGTTGTGTGCATTGTAAGCGTTTCTAACAGGCCATTCACTAGTAGGAGTGAAAAAAACATCACGCGGTGGTGTGAATCGGAGGGCCTGAATTATGATAGGCAGTGAGTGGCAATGTAGCATGGAGAAAAGCACCACGGGGTGGTCAGGATGGGGAGGTCAGGAAACATGCAGTAGCAATGTTGGATAGGTTTCTGAAAAAAAAAAAAGCGGGGTGTTGTGCATTGTCAGGTTTTCTAACAGGCCTTTCACTAGTAGGAGTGAGAAAAACATCACGGGGTGGTGTGAATCAGATGTTCTGAATTAGCATAGGCAGTGAGTATCAATGAAGGATGGAGAAAAGCACCACGGGTTGGTCAGCATGCGGAGGTCAGGATACATGTATGGGCAATGTAGGATAGGTTTCTGCAAAACATCGCCGGGTGGTGCGCATTATAAGGCTTTCTAGCAGGCCATTCACTAGTAGGAGTGAGAAAAATATAACTGGGTGGTGTGAATCAGAGGGCCTGAATAAGGATAGGCACTGAGTGGCAATGTAGGATGGAGAAAAGCACCACGGGGTGGTCAGCATGGGGAGATCAGGAAACATGCAGTGGCAAAGTGGGATAGCTTTCTGAAAAACATTACGTGTTGGTGCGCATTGTAAGGATTTCTAACAGGCCATTCACTAGTTGGAGTGAGAAAATCCTCACGACGTGGTGTGAATTGGAGGGCCTGAATCAGGATAGGCAGTGAGTGGCAATGTAGGATGGAGAAAAGCACAACAGGGTGGTCATCATGGGGAGGTCAGGACACATGCAGTGGCAATGTATTAAAGGTTTCTAAAAAACATTGCGGATGGTGAGGATTGTAAGGGTTTCTAACAGGCCATTCACTAGTAGGAGTGAGAAAAACATCACGGCGTGGTGTGAACCCGAGGGCCTGAATTATGATAGGCAGTGAGTGGCAATGTAGGATGGAGTAATGCACCACGGGGTGCTCAGCATGGGGAGGTAAGGAAACATGCAGTGGCAATGTAGGATAGTTTTCTGAAAAACATCACGGGGTGGTGCGCATTGTAAGGGTTTCTAACAGGCCATTCACTGGTAGTAGTGAGAAAAACATCACGGGATGGTGTGAATCAGATGTTCTGAATTAGGATAGGCAGTGAGTGGCAATGTAGGATGGAGAAAAGCACCACGGGGTGGTCAGCATGGGGAGGTCAGGAAACATGCATTGGAAATGTAAGATAGGTTTCTGAAAAACATCCTGGGGTGGTGTGCATTCTAAGGCTTTCTAACAGGCCATTCACTAGTAAGAGTGAGAAAAACATCACGTGGTGGTGTGAATCGGTGGGCCTGAAGTAGGATAGGCAGTGAGTGGCAACATAAAACGGAGAAAATCACCACGGTGTGGTCAGCATGGGGAGGTCAGGAAACATGCAGTGGCAATGTAGGAAAGGTTTCTGAAAAACATCGCGGGGTGGCGCGCATTGTAAGTGTTTGTAGCAGGCCATTCACTAGTAGGAGTGAGAAAATCATCACGGTGTGGTGTGAATGGGAATGCCTGAATTAGAATAGTCAGTGAGTGGCAATGAAGAATTGAGAAAAGCACCATGGGTTCGTCTACATGGGGAGGTCAGGAAACATGTAATGGCAATGCAGGATAGGTTTCTGAAAAACATCACGGGGTGGTGCGCATTGTAAGGGTTTCTAACAGGCCATTCACTAGTAGGATTGAGAAAAACATCACGGGGTGGTGTGAATCAGAGGGCCTGAATAAGGATAGGCAGTGAGTGGCAATGTAGGATGGAGAAAAGCACCACAGGATGGTCAGCATGGGGAGGTCAGGAAACATGCAGTGGAAATGTAGTATAGGTTTCTGAAAAACATCGCGGGGTGGTGCGCATTGTAAAGGTTTCTAACAGGCCATTCAATAGTAGGAGTGAGAAAAACATAACGGGGTGCTGTGAATCAGAGGGCCTGAATAAGGATAGGCAGTGAGCGGCAATGTAGGATGTAGAAAAGCACCACAGGGTGGTCAGCATGGGGAGGTCAGGAAACATGCAGTGGTAATGTGCGATAGCTTTCTGAAATACATTCCGGGTAAGTGCGCAATGTAAGGGTTTCTAACAGGCCATTCACTAGTAGGAGTGAGAAAAACATCACGCCGTGGTGTGAATTGGAGGGCCTGAATTATGATAAGCAGTGAGGGGCAATGTAGGATAGAGAAAAGCACCACGGAGTGGTCATCATGGGGAGGTCAGGAAACATGCAGTGGCAATGTAGGATAGGTTTCTGATAAACATCTCTGGGTGGTGCGCATTGTAAGGGTTTCTAACAGGCCATTCATTAGTAGGAGTGAGAAAAACATCACATGGTGCTGTGATCGGTGGGTATGAAATAGGATAGGCAGTGAGTGGCAACATAACATGGAGAAAAGCACCACGGTGTGGTCCACATGGTGAGGTCAGGAAACATGCAGTGGCAATATGGGATAGCTTTCTGAAAAACATTATGGGTTGATGTGCATTGTAAAATTTTCTAAAAGGCCATTCACTAGTAGGAGCGAGAAAAACATCACGGCGTGGTGTGAATTGGAGGGCCTGAATTGGGATAGGCAGTGAATGGCTATGTAGGATGGAGAAAAGCCCCAAAGGGTGGTCATCATGGGGAGGTCAGGACACATGCAGTGGCAATGTACGATTGGTTTCTGAAAAACATCGCGGGTGGTGAGAAATGTAAGGCTTTCTAACAGGCCATTCACTAGTCGGAGTGAGAAAATCATCACGGGGTGCTGTGAATCAGAGGGCCTGAAATATGTTAAGCAGTGAGTGGCAATGTAGGATGGAGAAAAGCACCACGGGTTGGTCTGCATGGGGAGGTCAGGAAACATGCAGTGGCAATGTAACATAGGTTTCTGAAAAGAACATCGTTGTAGTGCGCATTGTAAGGCTTTCTAACAGGCCATTCACTAGTAGGAGTGAGAAAAACATTACGGGGTGTTGTGAATGGGAGGGTATGAATTAGGATAGGCAGTGAGTGGCAATGTAGGATGGAGAATACCATCACGGGGGGGTCAGCATGAGGAGGTCAGGAAACATGCACTGGCAAAGTAGGATAATTTTCTGAAAAACATCACTGGGTGGTGCCCAATGTAAGGCTTTCTAACAGGCCATTCACTAGTAGGAGTGAGAAAAACATCACGGGGTGGTGTGAATCGGAGGGACTGAATTAGGTTAGGCAGTGAGTGGCAATGTAGGATGGAGAAAAGCACCACGGGGGGGTCAGCATGAGGAGGTCAGGAAACATGCACTGGCAAAGTAGGGTAATTTTCTGAAAAACATCACGGGGTGGTGCCCATTGTAAGGCTTTCTAACAGGCCATTCACTAGTAGGAGTGAGAAAAACATTTGGTGCTGTGAATCGTGGGCCTGAATTAGGATAGGCAGTGAGTGGCAACATAAAATGGGTAAAAGCACCTCGGTGTGGTCAGCATGGTGAGGTCAGGAAACATGCAGTGGCAATGTAGTATAGGTTTCTGAAAAACATCGCGGGGTGGTGCGCATTGTAAAGGTTTCTAACAGGCCATTCAATAGTAGGAGTGAGAAAAACATAACGGGGTGCTGTGAATCAGAGGGCCTGAATAAGGATAGGCAGTGAGTGGCAATGTAGGATGTAGAAAAGCACCACAGGGTGGTCAGCATGGGGAGGTCAGGAAACATGCAGTGGTAATGTGCGATAGCTTTCTGAAAACCATTAGGGGTTGGTGCGCATTGTAAAAGTTTCTAACAGGCCATTCACTAGTAGGAGTCAGAAAAACATCACGGCGTGGTGTGAATTGGAGGGCCTGAATCAGGATAGGCAGTGAGTGGCAATGTAGGATGGAGAAAAGCACCACAGGGTGGTCAGCATGGGGAGGTCAGGAAACATGCAGTGGCAATGTAGTATAGGTTTATGAAAAACATCGCGGGGTTTGGCGCATTGCAAAGGTATCTAACAGGCCATTCACTAGTAGGAGTGTGAAATACATCATGGTGTGGTGTGAATCTTAGGGAGTGAATCAAGTTAGACAGTGAGTGGAAATGTAGGATGGAGAAAAGCACCATGGGTTGGTGAGCATGGGGAGGTCAAGAAACATTCAATGGCAATGTAGGATAGGTTCCTGAAAAACATTTTGGGGTTGTGCGCATTGTAAGGTTTTGTAGCAGGCCATTCACTAGTAGGAGTGACAAAATCATCATGGGGTGGTGTGAATCGGAGGGCCTGAATCAGGATAGGCAGTGAGTGGCAGTGTAGGATGGAGAAAAGCACCACGGGGTGGTCAGGATGTGGAGGTCAGGAAACATGCAGTGGCAATGTAGGATATTTTTCTTAAAAGCATTGCGGGTTGGTGCTCATTGTAAGGGTTTCTAAAAGGCCTTCCACTAGTAGGAGTGAGAAAAACATCACGAGGCGGTGAGAATCGCAGGGCCTGAATCAGTATAGTCCATGAGTGGCAATGTAGGATGGAGAAAGCACCACGGGGTGGTCACGATTGGGAGGTCAGGAAACATGCAGTGGCAGTGTAGGATAGGTTTCTGAAAAACATCCTGGGGTGGTGTGCATTGTATAGCTTTCTAACAGGCCATTCACTAGAAGGAGTGAGAAAAACATCACGTGGCGGTGTGAATCGGTGGGCCTGAATTAGGATAGACAGTGAGTGGCAACATAAAATGGAGAAAATCACCACGGTTTGGTCAGCATGGGGAGGTGAGGAAACATGCATTGGCAAAGTAGGAAATGTTTCTGAAAAACATCGCCGGGTGGTGCGCATTGTAAGTGTTTGTAGCAGGCCATTCACTAGTAGGAGTGAGAAAATCATCACGGGGTGGTGTGAATGGGAGTGCCTGAATTAGAATAGGCAGTGAGTGGCAATGAAGAATGGAGAAAAGCACCGTGGGTTGGTCAACATGGGGTGGTCAGGAAACATGCAATGGCAATGCAGGATAGGTTTCTGAAAAACATCGCGGGTTGGTGCGCATTGCAAGGGTTTCTAACAAGCCATTCACAAGTAGGAGTGAAAAAAACATCAAGGGGTGGTGTGAAGCAGAGAGCCTGAATTAGGTTAGACAGTGAGTGGCAATGTAACATGGAGAAAATCACCACAGGGTGGTCAGCATGGGGAGGTCAGAAAACATGCCCTGGCAATGTAGGATAGGTTTCTGAAAAAAAAAAAGCGTCGTGGTGCCCATTGAAAGAGTTTCTCACAGGCCATTCACTAGTAGGAGTGAGAAAAACATCACGGGTGGTGTGAATCGGAGGGTCTGAATTAGGATAGGTAGTGAGAGGCAAAGTAGGATGGAGAAAAGCACCACAGGGTGGTCAGCCAGGGGAGGTCAGGAAACATGCAGTGGCAATGTAGGATAGTTTTCTAAAAAACATCGCTGGGTGGTGCACATTGTAAGGGTTTCTAACAAGCCATTCACAAGTAGGAGTGAAAAAAACATCACGGGGTGGTGTGAATCGGAGGGCCTGAATTAGGATAGGCAGTGAGTGGCAATATAAAATGGAGAAAAGCACCACGGTGTGGTCAGCATGGGGAGGTCCGGAGACATTTAGTGGCAATGTAGGATAGGTTTCTGATAAACATTACGGGGGGTGCGCATTGTAAGGGTTTCTAACTGGCCAATCCCTGGTAGGAGTGAGAGATATATCATGGGAGGGTGTGAATCGGTAGGCCTGAATCAGGATAGGCAGTGACTGGCAATGTAGGATGGAGAAAAGCACCACGGCATGGTCAGCATGGGGAGGTCAGGATACATTCAGTGGCAATGTAGTATAGGTTTCTGAAAAACATCGCGGGTGGTGAACATTGTAAGGGTTTCAAACAGGCCATTCACTAGTAGGAGTGAGAAAATCCTAACAGGGTGGTGTGAATCGGAGGGCCTGAATAAGAATAGGCAGTGAGTGGCAATGTAGGATGTAGAAAAGCATCACGGGGTGGTCAGCATGTGAGGTGAGGAAACATGCAGTGGCAATGTGGGATAGCTTTCTGAAAAACATTACGGGTGGGTGTGCATTGTAAAGGTTTCTAACAGGCCATTCACTAGTAGGAGTCAGAAAAACATCATGGAATGGTGTGAATTGCAGGGCCTGAATCAGGATAGGCAGTGAGTGGCAATGTAGGATGGAGAAATGCACGAAAGGGTGATCATCATGTGGAGGTCAGGACAAATGCAGTGGCAATGTAGGATAGGTTTCTGAAAAACATCGCGAGTGGTGAGAATTGTAAGGCTTTTAAACAGGCCATTCAGTAGTAGGACTGAGAAAAACATCACGGGGTGGTGTGAATCAGAGGGACTGAATTATGATAAGCAGTGAGTGGCAATGTAGGACGGAGAAAAGCACCACGGGGTGGTCAGCATGGGGAGGTCAGGAAACATGGAGTGGCAATATAGGATAGGTTTCTGAAAAATATCACGCGGTGGTGCGCATTGTAAGGGCTTCTAACCGGCCAATCCCTGG
The DNA here is from genome assembly GCF_034190915.1 of Cavia porcellus. Classification (NCBI taxonomy): domain Eukaryota; kingdom Metazoa; phylum Chordata; class Mammalia; order Rodentia; family Caviidae; genus Cavia; species Cavia porcellus. The sequence continues at coordinate 10,670,521 of NW_026947518.1, forward strand.
AAGGAGTGAGAAATACATCACAGGAGGGTGTGAATCGAAAGGCCTGAATTAGGATAGGCAGTGAGTGGCAATGTAGGATGGAGAAAAGCTCCAAAGAGTGGTCATCATGGGGAGGTCAGGACACGTGCATTGGCAATGTATGATTGGTTTCTGAAAAACATCACGGGTGGTGAGAATTGTAAGTCTTTCTAACAGGCCATTCACTAGTAGGAGTGAGAAAAACATCACCTAGTGCTGTGAATCGTTGGTCATGAATTAGGATAGGCAGTGAGTGACAACATAACATGGAGAAAAGCACCACGGTGTGGTCAGCATGGTGAGGTCAGGAAACATGCAGTGGCAATGCAGGATCGGTTTCTGAAAAACATCGCGGGGTTGGGCGCATTGCAAAGGTATCTAACAGGCCATTCACTAGTAGGACTGAGAAATACATCATGGTGTTGTGTGAATCGGAGGGCTGAATCAAGTTAGACAGTGAGTGGCAATGTAGGATGGAGAAAGTCACCATGGGTTGGTGAGCATTGGGAGGTCAGGAAACATGCAATGGCAATGTAGGATAGGTTTCTGAAAAGCATTTTGGGGCTGTAGCATTGTAAGGTTTTGTAGCAGGCCATTCACTAGTAGGAGTGACAAAATCATCACGGGGTGGTGTGAATCGGAGGGCCTGAATCAGGATAGGCAATGAGTGGCTGTGTAGGATGGAGAAAAACACCACGGGCTGGTCAGGATGTGGAGGTCAGGAAACATGCAGTGGCAATGTAGGATAGGTTTCTTAAAAACATTGCGGGTTGGTGCTCATTGTAAGGGTTTCTAAAAGGCCTTCCACTAGTAGGAGTGAGAACAACATAAAGGCGGTGGTGTGAATCGGAGGGCCTGACTTAGGATAGGCAGTGAGTGGCAATGTAGGGTGGAGAAAAGCACCACAGGGTGGTCAGCACGGGGAGGTCAGGAAACATGCAGTGGCAATGTAGGATACTTTTCTGAAAAACATCACGGGGTGGTGCGCAGTGTATGGGTTTCTAAAAGGCCATTCACTAGTAGGAGTGAGAAAAACATCACGGGGTGGTTTGAATCAGATGTTCTGAATTAGGATAGGCAGTGAGTGGCAATGTAGGATGGAGAAAAGCACCACGGGTTGGTCGGCATGCGGAGGTCAGGATACATGTATTGGTAATGTAGGATAGGTTTCTGCAAAACATTGCCGGGTGGTGCGCATTATAAGGCTTTCTAGCAGGCCATTCACTAGTAGGAATGAGAAAAATATAACGGATTGGTGTGAATCAGAGGGCCTGAATAAAGATAGGCAGTGAGTGGCCATGTAGGATGGAGAAAAGCACCACGGGGTGGTCAGCATGGGGAGATCAGGAAACATGCAGTGGCAATGTGGGATAGCTTTATGAAAAACATTACGGGTTGGTGCGCATTGTAAGGGTTTCTAACAGGCCATTCACTAGTAGGAGTGAGAAAAACCTCACAACGTGGTGTGAATTGGAGGGCCTGAATAAGGATTGGCAGTGAGTGGGAATGTAGGATGGAGAAAAGCACCACGGGGTGGTCATCATGGGGAGGTCAGGACACATGCAGTGGCAATGTAGGATAGGTTTCTAAAAAAACATGGCGGGTGGTGAGGATTGTAAGGGTTTCTAAAAGGCCATTCTCTAGTAGGAGTGAGAAAAACATCACGGGGTGGTGTGAACATGAGGGCCTGAATTATGATAGGCAGTGAGTGGCAATGTAGGATGGAGAAAAGCACCACGGGGTGCTCAGCATGTGGAGGTCAGGAAACATGCAGTGGCAATATAGGATAGTTTTCTGAAAAACATCACGGGGTGGTGCGCATTGTAAGGGTTTCTAACGGGCCATTCACTAGTAGGAGTAAGAAAAACATCACGGGGTGGTGTGAATCAGACAATCAGAAATAGGATAGGCAGTGAGTGGCAATTTAGGATGGAGAAAAGCACCACGGGGTGGTCAGCATGGGTAGGTCAGGAAACATGAATTGGCAGTGTAGGATAGGTTTCTGAAAAACATCCTGGGGTGGTGTGCATTGTAAGGATTTCTAACAGGCCATTCACTAGTAGGAGTGAGAAAAACATCACGTGGTGGTGTGAAGCGGTGGGCCTGAATTAGGATAGGCAGTGAGTGGCAACATAAATTGGAGAAAAGCACCACGGTGTGGTCAGCATGGGGAGGTCAGGAAACATGTATTGGCAATGTAGGAAAGGTTTCTGAAAAACATCGCGGGGTGGTGTGCATTGTAGTGTTTGTAGCAGGCCATTCACTAGTAGGAGTGAGAAAATCATAACGGGTTGTGTGAATGGGAGTGCCTGAATTAGGATAGGCAGTGAGTGGCAATGAAGAATGGAGAAAAGCACCATGGGTTGGTCAACATGGGGAGGTCAGGAAACATGCAATGGCTATGCAGGATAGGTTTCTGAAAAACATCGCTGGGTGGTGCGCATTGCAATGATTTCTAACAAGCCATTCACAAGTAGGAGTGAAAAAAACATCAAGGGGTGGTGTGAATCGGAGAGCCTGAATTAGGTTAGGCAGTGAGTGGCAATGTAGGATGGAGAAAATCTCCACAGGGTGGTCAGCATGGGGAGGTTCGAAAACATGACCTCGCAATGTAGGATAGGTTTCTGAAAAAAAAAAGCGGGATGGTGCGCATTGTAAGAGTTTCTAACCGGTCATTCACTAGTAGGAGTGAGAAAAACATCACGGGGTGGTGTGAATCGGAGGGTCTAAATTAGGATAGGCAGTGAGTGGCAATGTAGGATGGAGAAAAGCACCACAGGGTGGTCAGCATGGGGAGGTCAGGAAGCATGCAGTGGCAATGTAGGATACTTTTCTGAAAAACATCACGGGGTGGTGCGCATTGTAAGGGTTTCTAACAGGCCATTCACTAGTAGGATTGAGAAAAAACATCACGGGTGGTGTGAATCGGAGGTCCTGAATTAGGATAGGCAGTGAGTGGCAATGTAGGATGGAGAAAATCACCAAAGGGTGGTCAGCATGGGGAGGTCAGAAAATATGCAGGGGCAATGTAGGATAGGTTTCTGAAAAAAAAAGCGGGCTGGTGCGCATTGTAAGGGTATCTAACAGGCCATTCACTAGTAGGATTGAGAAAAACATCGCGGAGTGGTTTGAATCAGAAGTTCTGATTTAGGATATACAGTGAGTGGCAATGTAGGATGGAGAAAAGCACCACGGGTTGGTCAGCATGGGGAGATCAGGAAACATGCATTGGCAATGTATGATAGGTTTCTGAAAAACATCGCTGGTGGTGCACATTGTAAGGCTTTCTAACAGGCCATTCACTAGTAGGAGTGAGAAAAATATCATTGGGTGGTGTGAATCGGAGGGCCAGAATTAGGATAGGCAGTGAGTGGCAATATAAAATGGAAGAAAGCACCACGGTGTGGTCAGCATGGGGAGGTCCGGAAACATGCAGTGGCAATGTAGGATAGGTTTCTGAAAAACATTACGGGGTGGTGCGCATTGTAAGGGTTTCTAACCATCCAATCCCTGGTAGGACTGAGAGTTATATCACGGGAGGGTGTGAATCGGAAGGCCTGAATCAGGATAGGCAGTGACTGGCAATGTAGGATGGAGAAAAGCACCACGGCATGGTCAGCATGGGGAGGTCAGGATACATTCAGTGGCAATGTATTATAGGTTTCTGAAAAAAAAGCGGGGTGTTGCGCATTGTAAGTGTTTCTAACAGGCCATTCACTAGTAGGAGTGAGAAAAACATCACGGAGTGGTGTGAATCGGAGGGACTGAATCAGGATAGGCAGTGAGTGGCAATGTAGGATGTAGAAAAGCACCACGGGGTGGTCAGCATGGGGAGGTCATAAACAAGCAGTGGCAATGTGGGATAGCTTTCTGAAAAACGTTTCAGGTTGGTGCGCAATGTAAGGGTTTCTAACAGGCCATTCACTAGTAGGAGTGAGAAAAACATCACGGCGTGGTGTGAATCGGAGGGCCTGAATCAGGATAGGCAGTGAGTGGCAATGTAGGATGGAGAAAAGCACCACGGGGTGGTCAGCATGGGAGGTCACGACACATGCAGTGGCAATGTAGGATTGGATTCTGAAAAACATCGTGGGGTTGTGTGCATTGTAAGCGTTTCTAACAGGCCATTCACTAGTAGTAGTGAGAAAAACATCACGCGATGGTGTGAATCGGAGGGCCTGAATTATGATAGGCAGTGAGTGGCAATGTAGCATGGAGAAAAGCACCACGGGGTGGTCAGGATGGGGAGTTCAGGAAACATGCAGTAGCAATATTGGATAGGTTTCTGAAAAAAAAAAAGCGGGGTGTTGTGCATTGTCAGGGTTTCTAACAGGCCTTTCACTAGTAGGAGTGAGAAAAACATCACGGGGTGGTGTGAATCAGATGTTCTGAATTAGCATAGGCAGTGATTGACAATGTAGGTTGGAGAAAATCACCACAGGGTGGTCAGCATGGGGAGGTCAGAAAACACGGCATGGCAATGTTGGATAGGTTTCTGGAAAAAAAAAGCAGTTTGGTGCGCACCGTAAGAGTTTCTAACAGGCCATTCACTAGTAGGAGTGAGAAAAACATCACGGGGTGGTGTGAATCGGAGGGCCTGAATTAGGATAGGCAGTGATTGGCAATGTAGGATGGAGAAAAGCACCATAGTGTGTTAAGCATGGTGAGGTCCGGAAACATGCAGTGGCAATGTAGGATAGTGTTCTGAAAAACATCACGGTGTGGTGTGCATTGTACGTGTTTCTAACATGCCATTCACTAGTAGGATTGAGAAAAACATCACAGGGTGCTTTGAATCAGATGTTCTGAATTAGGATAGGCAGAGAGAGGCAATGTAGTATGGGGAAAAGCACCTAGGGGTGGTCATCATGGGGAGGTCAGGAAAAATCCTTTGGCAATGTAGGATAGGTTTCTGGAAAACATCACCGGGCGGTGCGCATTGTAAGGTTTTCTAACAGGCCATTCACTAGTAGGAGTGAGAAAAACGTCACGGGGTGGTGTGAATTGGAGGGCCTGAATAGGATAGGCAGTGAGTGGCAATGTAAAATGGAGAAAAGCACCACGGTGTGGTCAGCATGGGGAGGTCAGGAAACATGCAGTGGCAATGTAGGATAGGTTTCTGAAAAACATCGCGGGGTTTTGCGCATTGTAAGGGTTTCTAACCAGCCATTCACTGGTAGGAGTGAGAAATATATCACGGGAGGGTGTGAATCGGAAGGCCTGAAACAGGTAAGGCAGTGAGTGGCAATGTAGGATGGAGTAAAGCACCACAGCATGGTCAACATGGGGAGGTCAAGAAAAATTCAGTGGCAATGTTGTATAGTTTTCTGAAAAACATCGCGATGTGGTGCGCATTGTAAGGGTTTCTAACAGCCCATTCACTAGTAGGGGTGAGGAAAACATAACGGGGTGGTGTGAATCGGAGGGCCTGAATAAGGATAGGCAGTGAGTGGCAATGTAGGATGGAGAAAAGCACCACGGTGTGGTCAGCATGGGGAAGTCAGGAAACATGCAGTGGCAATGTAGGATAGGTTTCTGATAAACATCGCTGGGTGGTGCGCATTGTAAGAGTTTCTAACAGGCCATTCACTAGTAGGAGTGAGAAAAACATCACAGTGTGGTGTGAATCGGAGGGCCTGAATCAGGATAGACAGTGAATGGCAATGTAGGATGGAGAAAAGCACCACGGAGTGGTCAGCATGGGGAGGTCAGGATACATGCAGTGGCAATGTACATCAGGTTTCTGAAAAACATCGTGGGGTGGTGCGCACTGTAAGGATTTCTAAAAAGCCATTCACAAGTAGAAGTGAAAAAAATATAACGGGGTGGTATGAATCAGAGGGCCTGAATTAGGATAGGATGTGAGTGGCAATGTAGGATGGAGAAAAGCACCACGGGTTTGTCAGCAATGGGAGGCAAGGAAACATGCAGTGGCAATGTAGAATAGGTTTCTGATAAACATCGCTGGGTGGTGCGCATTGTAAGAGTTTCTAACAGGCCATTCACTAGTAGGAGTGAGAAAAACATCACAGCGTTGTGTGAATCAGAGGGCCTGAATCAGGATAGGCAGTGAGTGGCAATTTAGGACGGAGAAAAGCACCACGGAGTGGTCAGCATGGGGAGGTCAGGATACATGCAGTGGCAATTTAGGATATGTTTCTGAAAAACATCGATGGTGGTGAGAATTGTAAGTGTTTCTAACAGGCCATTCACTAGAAGGAGTGAGAAATACATCACGTGGTTTTGTGAATCGGAGTGCCTGAATTAGGATAGGCAGTGAATGACAATGTAAAATGGAGAAAAGCACAACGGTGTGGTCAGCATGGGGAGGCCAGGAAAGATGCAGTGTCATTGTAAGATAGGTTTCTGAAAAACATCGTGGGGTGATGCGCATTGTAAGGGTTTCTAACAGGCCATTCACTAGTAGGAGTGAGAAAAACATCACGGCGTTGTTTAAATCAGAGGGCCTGAATCAGCATAGGCAGTGAGTGGCAATGTGGGATGGAAAAAAGCACCACGGTGTGGTCAGCATGGGGAGGTCAGGGAACATACACTGGCAATGTAGGATAGCTTTCTGAAAAACATCGCGGGGTGGTACGCATTTTAAGGTTTTCTAAGAGGCCATTCTCTAGTAGAAGTGAGAAAAACATCACAGGGTGGTGTGAATCGGAGGGCCTGAATAAGGATAGGCAGTGAGTGGCAATGTAGAATGGAGAAAAGGACCACGGGGTGATTAGGATGGGGAGGTGAGGAAACATGCAGTGGCAGTGTAGGACAGGTTTCTGAAAATCATCGCAGGATGTGAGAATTTTAAGGATTTCTAACCGGCCATTCACTAGTAGGAGTGAGAACTACTTCATGGTGTGGTGTGAATCGAAGGGCCTAAACCAATATAGACAGTGAGTGGCAATGTCGGATGGAGAAAAGCACCACGGGGTGGTCAGAATGTGGAGGTCAGGAAACATGCATTGGCAAAGTAGGTTAGGTTTCTGAAAAACATCGCGGGGTGCTGCTAGTTGTCAGTGATTCTAAAAGTCCTTTCATTAGTAGGTGTGAGAAAAACATCACGGGGTGGTGTGAATCGGAGGGCCTGAATCAGGATAGGCCGTGATAGGCAATGTGGGATGGAGAAAAGCACCACGGGGTTGTCAGGATGGGGAAGTCAGGAAACATGCAGTGGCAAAGTAGTATATGTTTCTGAAAAACATCGCGGGGTAGTGCGCATTGTAAGGGTTTTTAACAGACCATTCACTAGTAGGAGTGAGAAATACATCATGGTGTGGTGTGAATCGGAGGGCCTGAATCAAGATAGACAGCGAGTGGCAATGTAGGATGGAGAAAAGCACCAAGGGGTGGTAATCAGGGGGAGGTCAGGACACATGCAGTGGCAATGTAGGATAGGTTTCTGAATAACATCGCGGGTGGTGAGAATTGTAAGGCTTTCTAACAGGCCATTCACTAGTAGGAGTGAGAAAAACATCACGGGGTGGTGTCAATGAGAGGGCCTGAATTATGATACGCAGTGAGTGGCAATGTAGGATGGAGAAAAGCACCACGGGGAGGTTAGCATAGGGAGGTCAGGAAACATGCAGTGGCAATGTAGGATATGTTTCTGAAAAACATCGCGGGGTGGTGTGCATTGTAAGGGTTTCTAACAGGCCATTCACTAGTAGGAGTGAGAAATACATCACGTGGTGTTGTGAATCGGAGTGCCTGAATTAGGATAGGCAATGAATGGCAATGTAAAATGGAGAAAAGCACAACGGTGTGGTCAGCATGGGGAGGCCAGGAAAGATGCAGTGTCATTGTAAGATAGGTTTCTGAAAAACATCGCGGGGTGGTGTGCATTGTAAGGGTTTCTAACAGGCCATTCACTAGTAGGAGTGAGAAAAACATCACGGCGTTGTTTAAATCAGAGGGCCTGAATCAGCATAGGCAGTGAGTGGCAATGTAGGATGGAGAAAAGCACCACGGTGTGGTCAGCATGGGGAGGTTAGGACACATGCACTGGTAATGTAGGATAGATGTCTGAAAAACATCGCGGGTGGTGAGAATTGTAAGGGTTTCTAAGAGGCCATTCACTAGTAGGAGTGAGAAAAACATCACAGGGTGGTGTGAATCAGATGGCCTGAATTAGGAGAGGCAGTGAGTGGCAATGTGGGATGGAAAAAAGCACCACGGGGTGGTCAGCATGGGGAGGTCAGGGAACATACACTGGCAATGTAGAATAGCTTTCTGAAAAACATCGCGGGGTGGTACGCATTGTACGGTTTTCTAACAGGCCATTCTCTAGTAGAAGTGAGAAAAACATCACAGGGTGGTGTGAATCTGAGGGCCTGAATCAGGATAGGCAGTGAGTGGCAATGTAGAATGGAGAAAAGGACCACGGGGTGATTAGGATGGGGAGGTGAGGAAACATGCAGTGGCAATGTAGGACAGGTTTCTGAAAGTCATCGCGGGATGAGCGAATTGTAAGGATTTCTAACAGGCCATTCACTAGTAGGAGTGAGAAATACTTCATGGTGTGGTGTGAATCGGAGGGCCTGAACCAATATAGACAGTGAGTGGCAATGTCGGATGGAGAAAAGCACCACGGGGTGGTCAGAATGGGGAGGTCAGGAAACATGCAGTGGCAAAGTAGGATAGGTTTCTGAAAAACATCGCGGGGTGATGCTAGTTGTAAGTGATTCTAAATGGTCTTTCACTAGTAGGAGTGAGAAAAACATCACGGGGTGGTGTGAATCGGAGGGCCTGAATCAGGATAGGCCGTGATAGGCAATGTAGGATGGAGAAAAGCACCACAGGGTTGTCAGGATGGGGAAGTCAGGAAACATGCAGTGGCAAAGTAGTATAGGTTTCTGAAAAACATCGCGGGGTAGTGCGCATTGTAAGGGTTTTTAACAGACCATTCACTAGTAGGAGTGAGAAATACATCATGGTGTGGTGTGAATCGGAGGGCCTGAATCAAGATAGACAGCGAGTGGCAATGTAGGATGGAGAAAAGCACCAAGGGGTGGTAATCAGGGGGAGGTCAGGACACATGCAGTGGCAATGTAGGATAGGTTTCTGAATAACATGGCGGGTGGTGAGAATTGTAAGGCTTTCTAACAGGCCATTCACTAGTAGGAGTGAGAAAAACATCACGGGGTGGTGTCAATGAGAGGGCCTGAATTATGATAGGCAGTGAGTGGCAATGTAGGATGGAGAAAAGCACCACGGGGAGGTTAGCATAGGGAGGTCAGGAAACATGCAGTGGCAATGTAGGATATGATTCTGAAAAACATCGATGGTGGTGAGAATTGTAAGTGTTTCTAACAGGCCATTCACTAGAAGGAGTGAGAAATACATCACGTGGTGTTGTGAATCGGAGTGCCTGAATTACGATAGGCAGTGAATGGCAATGTAAAATGGAGAAAAGCACAACGGTGTGGTCAGCATGTAGAGGCCAGGAAAGATGCAGTGTCAATGTAAGATAGGTTTCTGAAAAACATCGCGTGGTGGTGTGCATTGTAAGGGTTTCTAACAGGCCATTCACTAGTAGGAGTGAGAAAAACATCACGGCGTTGTTTAAATCAGAGGGCCTGAATCAGCATAGGCAGTGAGTGGCAATGTAGGATGGAGAAAAGCACCACTGTGTGGTCCGCATGGGGAGGTCAGGACACATGCACTGGCAATGTAGGATAGGTGTCTGAAAATCATCGCGGGTGGTGAGAATTGTAAGGGTTTCTAAGAGGCCATTCACTAGTAGGAGTGAGAAAAACATCACAGGGTGGTGTGAATCGGAGGGCCTGAATTAGGAGAGGCAGTGAGTGGCAATGTGGGATGGAAAAAAAGCACCACAGGGTGATCAGCATGGGGAGGTCAGGAAACATACACTGTCAATGTAGGATAGCTTTCTGAAAAACATCGCGGGGTGGTACGCATTGTAAGGTTTTCTAACAGGCCATTCTCTAGTAGAAGTGAGAAAAACATCACAGGGTGGTGTGAATCGTAGGGCCTGAATCAGGATAGGCAGTGAGTGGCAATGTAGAATGGTGAAAAGGACCACGGGGTGATTAGGATGGGGAGGTGAGGAAACATGCAGTGGCAATGTAGGACAGGTTTCTGAAAATCATCGCGGGATGTGCGAATTTTAAGGATTTCTAACCGGCCATTCACTAGTAGGAGTGAGAAATACTTCATGGTGTGGTGTGAATCGAAGGGCCTGAATAAATATAGACAGTGAGTGGCAATGTCGGATGGAGAAAAGCACCACGGGGTGGTCAGCATGGGGAGTTCAGGAAACATGCACTGGCAAAGTAGGTTAGGTTTCTGAAAAACATCGCGTGGTGCTGCTAGTTGTCAGTGATTCTAAAAGCCTTTCACTAGTAGGTGTGAGAAAAACATCACGGAGTGGTGTGAATCGGAGGGCCTGAATCAGGATAGGCAGTGAGTGGCATTGTAGGATGGAGATTAACACCACGGGTTTGTCTGCATGGGGAGGCAAGGAAACATGCAGTGGCAATGTAGAATAGGTTTCTGATAAACATCGCTGGTTGGTGCGCTTTGTAAGGGTTTCTAACAGGCCTTTCACTAGTAGGAGTGAGAACAACATCACGGGGTCGTGTGAATCGGTGGGCCTGAATTAGGATAGGCAGTGAGTGACAATGCAGGATGGAGAAAATCACCACTGGGTGGTCAGCATGGGGATGTCAGGAAACATGCCGTGGCAATATTGGATACGTTTCTGAAAAAAAAAAAAAGCGGTTTGGTGCGCATTGTAAGTGTTTCTAACAGGCCATTCACTAGTAGGAGTGAGAAAAACATCACGGGATTGTGTGAATCGGAGGGCCTGAATTAGGATAGGCAGTGTTTGGCAATGTAGGATGGAGAAAAGCACCATAGTGTGGTCAGCATGGGGAGGTCCGGAAACATGCAGTGGAAATGTACGATAGTTTTCTGAAAAAAACCACGGGGTGATGTGCATTGTAAGTGTTTCTAACAGGCCATTCACTAGTAGGATTGAGAAAAACATCACAGGGTGCTTTGAATCAGATGTTCTGAATTAGGATAGGCAGTGAGTGGCAATGTAGGATGGAGAAAAGCACCAAGGGGTGGTCAGCATGGGGTGGTCAGGAAACATGCATTGGAAATGTAGAATAGTTTTCTGAAAAACATCGCTGGGGGGTGCGCATTGTAAGGCTTTCTAACAGGCCATTCACTAGTAGGAGTGAGAAAAACATCATGGCGCGGTGGGAATCGGAGAGCCTGAATGAGGATAGGCAGTGAGTGGCAATGTAGGATGGAGAAAAGCACCAAGGGGTGGTCATCAGGGGGAGGTCAGGACACATGCAGTGGCAATGTAGGATAGGTTTCTGAAAAATATCGCGGGTGGTGAGAATTGTAAGGCTTTCAAACAGGCCATTCATTAGAAGGAGTGAGAAAAACAACATGGGGTGGTGTGAATCAGAGGGCCTGAATTATAATAGGCAGTGTGTGACAATGTAGGATGGAGAAAAGCCCCACGGGTTGGTCAGCATGCGAAGGTCAGGAAACATGCAGTGGCAATGTAGGATAGGTTTCTGAAAAAAACACCGGGGTGGTGCGCATTGTAAGGGTTTTTAACAGGCCATTCACTAGTAGGAGTGAGAAAAACATCACGGGGTGGTGTGAATCAGAGGCCCTGATTTAGGACAGGCAGTGAGTGGCAATGTAAGATTGAGAAAAGCACCATGGGGTGGTCAGCATGAGGATGTCAGGAAACATGCCTTGGCAATGTAGGATAGTTTTCTGAAAAACATCACGGGGTGGTGCCCATTGTACGGGTTTCTAACAGACCATTCACTAGTAGGTGTGAGAAAAACATCACGGTGTTGTGTGAATCAGACATTCTGAATTAGAATAGGCAGTGCGTGGCAATGTACGATGGAGAAAAGCACCATGGGGTGGTCAGCATGGGGAGGTCAGGAAACATGCATTGGCAATGTTGGATAGGTTTCTGAAAAACATCACGAGGCGGTGCGCATTGTAAGTGTTTTTAACAGGCCATTCTCTAGTAAGAGTGAGAAAAACATCACAGGGAGGTATAAATCGGAGGGCCTGAATTTGCATAGGCAGTGAGTGGCAATGTAAAATGGAGAAAAGCACCACGGTGTGGGCAGCATGGGGAGGTCAGGAAACATGCAGTGGCAATGTAGGATATGTTTCTTAAAAACATCGAGAGTGGTGAGAATTGTAAGTGTTTCTAACAGGCCACTCACTAGTAGGAGTGAGAAATACATCACGGGGTGGTGTGAATCGGACGGCCTGAATTAGAATAGGCAGTGAATGGCAATGTAAAATGGAGAAAAGCACCATGGTGTGGTCAGCATTGGGAGGCCAGGAAAGATGCAGTGGCAATGTAGTATAGTTTTCTGAAAAACATCGTTGTGTGGTGCGCATTGTAAGGGTTTCTAACAGGCCATTCACTAGTAGGAGTGAGAAAAACATCACGGCGTTGTTTAAATCAGAGGGCCTGAATCAGCATAGTCAGTGAGTGGCAATGTAGAATGGAGAAAAGCACCACGGTGTGGTCAACATGTGGATGTCAGGACACATGCACTGGCAATGTAGGATAGGTGTGGGAAAAACATCGCGGGTGGTGAGAATTGTAAGGGTTTCTAACAGAACATTCACTAGTAGGAGTGAGAAAAACATCACGGGGTGGTGGGAATCAGAGGGCCTGTATTAGGAGAGGCAGTGAGTGGTAATGTGGGATGGAGAAAAGCACCACGGGGTGGTCAGCACGGGGAGGTCAGGAAACATGCAGTGGCAATGTTGGATAGGTTTCTGAAAAACATCGTATGGTGGGGCACATTGTATGGGTTTGTTACAGGCAATTCACTAGGAGGAGTGAGAAAAACATCACGGAGTGGTGTGAATCAGAGTGCCTGAATTAGGATAGGTAGTGAGTGGCAATGAACAATGGAGAAAAGCATCACGGGGTGGCCAGCATGGGGAGGTCAGGGAATATGCACTGACAATGTAGGATAGCTTTCTGAAAAACATCGTGTGGTGGTGCGCATTGTAAGGGTTTCTAACAGGCCATTCTCTAGTAGAAGTGAGAAAAATATAACATGGTGGTATGAATCGGAGGGCCTGAATCAGGATAGGCAGTGAGTGGCAATGTAGAATGGTGAAAAGGACCACGGGGTGGTCAGGATGGGGAGGTCAGGAAACATGCAGTGGCAATGTAGGACAGGTTTCTGAAAATCAGCGTGGGATGTGCGAATTGTAAGGATTTCTAACAGGCTATTCACTAGTAGGAGTGAGAAATACTTCATGGTGTGGTGTGAATCGGAGGGCCTGAATAAATATAGACAGTGAGTGGCAATGTCGGATGGAGAAAAGCACCACGGTGTGGTCAGCATGGGGAAGTCAGGAAACATGCAGTGGCAAAGTAGGATAGGTTTCTGAAAAACATCGCGGGGTGGTGCTCGTTGTAAGTGTTTCTAAAAGGCCTTTCACTAGTAGGAGTGAGAAAAACATCACGGGGTGGTGTGAATCGGAGGGCCTGAATCAGGATAGGCCGTGATTGGCAATGTAGGATGGAGAAAAGCACCACGGGTTGGTCAGGATGGGGAGGTCAGGAAACATGCAGTGGCAATGTAGGATAGGTTTCTGAAAAACATCGCGGGGTAGTGCGGATTATAAGGGTTTCTAACAGGCCATTCACTAGTAGGAGTGAGAAATACATCATGGTGTGGTGTTAATCGGAGAGCCTGAATCAAGACAGACAGTGAATGGCAATGTCGGCTAGAGAAAAGCACCACGGATTGGTGGGCATGGGGTGGGCAGGAAACATGCAATGGCAATGTAGGATAGGTTTCTGATAAACATCGCTGGGTGGTGGGCATTGAAAGTGTTTCTTAAAGGCCTTTCACTAGTAGGAGTGAGAAAAACATCACGGGGTGGTGTGAATCGCAGGGACTGAATCAGGATAGGCATTGAGTGGCAATGTAGGATGCAGAAAAGCACCACGGCATGGTCAGCATTATAAGGGTTTCTACTGGCCATTCACTAGTAGCTGTGAGAAAAATATAACGGGGTGGTGTGAATCAGAGTGCCTGAATAGGCAGTGAGTGGCAATGAAGAATGGAGAAAAGCGCCACGGGGTGGTCAACATGGGGAGGTAAGGAAACATGCAGTGGCAATGCAGGATAGGTTTCTGAAAAACATCACGGGGTGGTGCGCATTGTAAGGATTTCTAACAGGCCATTCACTAGTAGGAGTGAGAAAAACATCAAGGAGTGGTGTGAATCGGAGGGCCTGAATTAGGATAGGCAGTGAGTGGCAATGTAGGATGGAGAAAAGCACCACGGCTTGGTGAGCATTGGGCGGTCAGGAAACATGAAATGGCAATGTAGAATAGGTTTGTAAAAAACATCGCGTGGTGGTGTGCATTGTAAGGTTTTGTAGCAGGCCATTCACTAGTAGGAGTGAGAAAAACATCACGGCGTTGGGTGTGAATTGGAGGGCCTGAATTAGGATAGGCAGTGAGTGGCAATGAAGAATGGAGAAAAGCACCACAGTGTGGTCAAAATGAGGAGGTCAGGAAACATGCAGTGGCAATGTAGGATAGGTTTCTGAAAAAAAAAAAGCAGGGTGGTGCGCATTGTAAGGGTTTCTAACAGGCCATGCACTAGTAGGAGTGAGAAAAACATCACGGGCTGGTGTGAATCGGAGGTCCTGAATTAGGATAGGCAGTGAGTGGCAATGTTGGATGGAGAAAAGCACCACAGGGTGGTCATCATGGGGAGGTCAGTAAACATCCATTGGCAATGTAGGATAGTTTTCTGAAAAACATCACGGGGTGGTGTTCATTGTAAGGATTTCTAACAAGCAATTCACAAGTAGAAGTGAGAAAAATATCACGGGGTGGTGTGAATTGGAAGGCCTGAATCAAGATAGACAGTGAGTGGCAATGTTGGATGGAGAAAAGCACCACGGGATGGTCAACATGGGGAGGTCAGGAGACATACAGTGGCAATTTAGGATAGGTTTCTGAAAAACATCGTGGGATGGTGCGCATTGTAAGGCTTTCTAACAAGCCATTCAGAAGTAGGAGTGAAAAAAACATCACGGAGTGGTGTGAATCGGAGGGCCTGAATTAGGATAGGCATTGAGTTGCAATGTAGGATGTACAAAAGCACCACAGTGTGGTCAGCATGGGGAGTTGAGGAAACATGCAGTGGCAATGTAGGATAGTTTTCTGAAAAACATCGCGGGGTGGTGCAAATTTTAAGGATTTCTAACAAGCCATTCACAAGTAGGAGTGAAAAAAACATCACGGTGTGGTGTGAATCATAGGGGCTTAATTAGGATAGGCTGTGAGTGGAAATGCAGGATGGAGAAAAAAACCACCGGTTTGTCAGCATGTGGAGGCAAGGAAACATGCAGTGGCAACGTAGAACAGGTTTCTGATAAACATCGCTGGGTGGTGCGCATTGTAAGGGTTTCTAACAATCCATTCACTAGTAGGAGTGAGAACAACATCACAGGGTGGTGTGAATCGGACGGCCTGAATTAGGATAGGCATTGAGTGGCAATGTAGGATGGAGAAAAGCACGACGGATTGGTCAACATGGGGAGTTCAGGAAACATGCATTGGCAATGTAGGACAGGTTTCTGAAAAAGATCGCGGGGTGGTGCGCATTGTAAGAATTTCTAACAAGCAATTCACAAGTAGAAGTGAGAAAAATATCAGGGGGTGGTGTGAATTGGAAGGCCTGCATCAAGATAGACAGTGAGTGACAAGGTAGGATGGAGAAAAGCACCACGGGATGGTCAACATGGGGAGGTCAGGAGACATACAGTGGCAATTTAGGATAGGTTTCTGAAAAACATCGTGGGATGGTGCGCATTGTAAGGCTTTCTAACAAGCCATTCATAAGTAGGAGTGAAAAAAACATCATGGAGTGGTGTGAATCGGAGGGCCTGAATTATGTTAGGCATTGAGTTGCAATGTAGGATGTAGAAAAGCACCACAGGGTGGTCAGCATGGGGAGGTCAGGAAACATGCAGTGGCAATGTAGGATAGTTTTCTGAATAACATCGCGGGGTGGTGCACATTTTAAGGATTTCTAACAAGCCATTCACAAGTAGGAGTGAAAAAAACATCACGGTGTGGTATGAATCATAGGGGCTGAATTAGCATAGCCTGTGAGTGGCAATGCAGGATGGAGAAAAAAACCACGGGTTTGTCAGCATGTGGAGGCAAGGAAACATGCAGTGGCAATGTAGAACAGTTCTCTGATAAACATTGCGGGTGGTGCATATTGTAAGTGTTTCTAACAATGCATTCACTAGTAGGAGTGAGAACAACATCACGGGGTGGTGTGAATCGGAGGGCCTGAATTAGGATGGGCATTGAGTGGCAATGTAGGATGGAGAATAGCACCACAGGGTGGTCAGCATAGGGAGGTGAGGAAACAGGCATTGGCAATGTAAGACAGGTTTCTGAAAAACATCGCGGGGTGTTGCGCATTGTAAAGCTTTCGAACAGGCCATTCTCTAGTATGAGTGAGAAATACATCATGGTGTGTTGTGAATCGGAGGGCCTGAATCAAATAGACAGTGAGTGGCAATGTAGGATGGAGAAAAGCACCACGGGTTAGTGAGCATGGGGAGGTCAGGAAACATGCAATGTCAATGTATGATAGGTTTCTGAAAAACAACGTGTGGTGGTACGCATTGTAAGTGTTTGTAGCAGGCCATTCACTAGTAGGAGTGAGAAAAACATCACGGGGTGGTGTGAATCGGAGGGCCTGAATTAGGATAGGCAGTGCGTGGCAATGAAGATTGGAGAAAAGCACCACGGGGTGGTCAACATGTGGAGGTCAGGAAACATGCAGTGGCAATGTAGGACAGGTTTCTGAAAAAGATAGCGGGGTGGTGCGCACTATAAGAATTTCTAACAAGCCATTCACAAGTAGGAGTGAAAAAAACATCACGGGGTGGTGTGAATCGGAGGGCCTGAATTAGGATAGGCTGTGAGTGGCAACGTAGAATGGAGAAAAGCACCACGGTTGGTCAGCATGGGGAGGTCAGGAAACATGCAGTGGAAATATAGGATACGTTTCTGAAAAACATCACGAGGTGTTGCGCATTGTAAGTGTTTCTAACAGGCCATTCACTAGTAGGAGTGAGAAAAACATCACGGGGTGGTGTGAATCAGATGTACTGAATTAGGATAGGCAGTGAGTGGCAATGTAGGATGGAGAAAAGCACCACGGGGTGGTCAGCATGTGGAGGTCAGAAACATGCAGTGGCAATGTAGGATAGGTTTCTGAATATTATCGCGCAGTGTTGCTCATTGTAAATGTTTCTAACAGGCCACGCACTAGTAGGAGTGAGAAAATTATAACAGGGTGGTGTAAATCGGAGGGCCTGAATCAGGATAGGCATTGAGTGGCAATGTAGGATGCAGAAAGGCACCACGGGGTGGTTAGCATGGGGAGGTCAGGAAACATGCTTTGGCAATGTAGGATAGGTTTCTGAAAAACATCGCCGGGTGGTGCGCATTGTAAGGGTTTCTAACAGGACATTCACTAGTAGGAGTGAGAAAAACATCACGGGGTGGTGTGAATCGGAGGGCCTGAATTATGATAGGCAGTGAGTGGCAATGTAGGATGGAGAAAATCACCACGGGGTGGTCAGCATGTGGTGGTCAGGAAACATGCAGTGTCAATGTAGGATATGTTTCTGAAAAACATCTTGAGGTGGTGAACATTGTAAGGGTTTCTAAAAGGCCTTTCACTAGTAGGATTGAGAATATCATCACGGGGTGTTGTGAATAAGAGGGCCTGAATCAGGATAGGCCGTGAGTGGCAATGTAGGATCGAGAAAAGAACCACGGGGTGGTCAGGATTGGAGGTCAGGAAACATGAAGTGGCAATGTAGGATAGGTTTCTGAAAAACATCGGGGGCAGTGCGCATTGTAAGGGTTTCTAAAAGGGCATTCACTAGTAGGAGTGAGAAATACATCATGGTGTGGTGTGAATCCGAGGGCCTGAATCAATATAGACAGTGAGTGCCAATGTAGGATGGAGAAAAGCACCACGGCTTGGTGAGCATGGGGCTGTCAGGAAACATGCAATGGCAATGTAGGATAGGTTTGTAAAAAACATCGCGGGGTGGTGCACATTGTAAGGTTTTGTAGCAGGCCATTCACTAGTAAGAGTGAGAAAAACATCACGGGGGGGTGTGAATAGGAGGGCCTGAATTAGGATAGGCAGTGAGTGGCAATAAAGAATGGAGAAAAGCACCACAGGGTGGTCAACATGAGGAGGTCAGGAAACATGCAGTGGCAATGTAGGATAGGTTTCTGAAAAAAAAGCATGGTGGTGCGCATTGTAAGGGTTTCTAACAGGCAATGCACTAGTAGGAGTGAGAAAAACATCACGGGCTGGTGTGAGTCGCAGGTCCTGAATTAGGATAGGCAGTGAGTGGCAATGTTGGATGGAGAAAAGCACCACGGTGTGGTCATCATGTGGAGGTCAGGAAACATGCATTGGCAATGTAGGATAGTTTTGTGAAAAACATCACGGGGTGGTGCGCATTGTAAGGATTTCTAACAAGCCATTCACAAGTAGAAGTGAGAAAAACATCACGGGGTGGTGCGCATTGTAAGGCTTTCTAACAGGCCATTCACTAGTAGGAGTGAGAAAAACATCACGGGGTGGTGTGAATCAGATGTTCTGAATTAGGATAGGCAGTGACTGGCAATGTAGGATGGAGAAAAGCACCACGGGGTGGTCAGCATGTGGAGCCCAGGAAACATGCAGTGGCAATGTAGGATAGCTTTCTGAAAAATATCGCGGGGTGGTGCGCTTGTAAAATTTTCTAACAGGCCATTCACTAGTACGAGTGAGAAAAATATAACAGGGTGGTGTAAATCGGAGGGCCTGAATCAGGATAGGCATTGAGTGGCAATGTAAGATGCAGAAAGGCACCACGGGGTGGTCATCATGGGGTGGTCAAGAAACATGCTTTGGCAATGTAGGATAGGTTTCTGAAAAACATCGCCGGGTGGTGCGCATTGTAAGGGTTTCTAACAGGCCATTCACTAGTAGGAGTGAGAAAATCATCACGGGGTGGTGTGAATCGGAGGGCCTGAATTAGGATAGGCAGTGAGTGTCAATGTAGGATGGAGAAAAGCACCACGGGGTGGTCATCATGGGGTGGTCAAGAAACATGCAGTGCCAATGTAGGATAGGTTTCGGGAAAAGCATCCTGAGGTGGTGCTCATTGTAAGGGTTTCTAAAAGGCCTTTCACTAGTAGGAGTGAGAAAATTATCACGGGGTGGTGTGAATCAAAGGGCCTGAATCAAGATACACAGTTTGTGCCAATGTAGGATGGAGAAAAGCACGACGGCTTGGTGAGCATGGGGCGGTCCGGAAATATGCAATGGCAATGTAGGATAGGTTTGTAAAAAACATCGCGGGGTGGTGCGCGTTGTAAGGTTTTGTAGCAGGCCATTCACTAGTAGGAATGAGAAAAACATCACGGGGTGGTGTGAATCGGAGGGACTGAATTAGGATAGGCAGTGAGTGGCAATGAAGAATGGAGAAAAGCACCATGGGATGGTCAACATGGGGAGGTCAGGAAACATGCAGTGGAAATGTAGGATAGGTTTCTGGAAAACATCGTGGGATGGTGCGCATTGTAAGGCTTTCTAACAAGCCATTCAGAAGTAGGAGTGAAAAAATCATCACGGGGTGGTTTGAATCAGAGGGCCTGAATTAGGATAGGCATTGAGTTGCAATGTAGGATGTAGAAAAGCACCACAGGGTGGTCAGCATGAGGAGGTCATGAAACATGCTGTGGCAATGTAGGGTAGTTTTCTGAAAAAACATCGCGGGGTGGTGCGCATTTTAAGGATTTTTAACAAGACATTCACAAGTAGGAGTGAAAAAAACATCACGGTGTGGTGTGAATCATAGGGGGTTAATTAGGATAGGCTGTGAGTGGAAATTCAGGATGGAGAAAAAAACCACGGGTTTGTCAGCATGTGGAGGCAAGGAAACATGCAGTGGCAACGTAGAACAGGTTTCTGATAAACATCGCTGGGTGGTGCACATTGTAAGGGTTTCTAACAATCCATTCACTAGTAGGAGTGAGAACAACATCACAGGGTGGTGTGAATCGGACGGCCTGAATTAGGATAGGCATTGAGTGGCAATGTAGGATGGAGAAAAGCACCACAGGGTGGTCAGCATAGGGAGGTGAGGAAACAGGGAGTGGCAATGTAGGATAGGTTTCTGAAAATGAAAGCAGGATGGTGCGCATTGTAAGGGTTTCTAACAGGCCATGCACTAGTAGGAGTGAGAAAAACATCACGGGGTGGTGTGAATCGGAGGGCCTGAATTAGGATAGGCAGTGAGTGGCAATGTAGGATGGAGAAAAGCACGACGGATTGGTCAACATGGGGAGTTCAGGAAACATGCATTGGCAATGTAGGACAGGTTTCTGAAAAAGATCGCGGGGTGGTGCGCATTATAAGAATTTCTAACAAGCCATTCACAAGTAGGAGTGAAAAAAACATCACGGGGTGGTGTGAATTGGAGGGCCTGAATTAGGATAGGCTGTGAGTGGCAACGTAGAATGGAGAAAAGCACCACGGGGTGGTCAGCATGGGGAGGTCAGGAAACATGCAGTGGAAATATAGGATTAGTTTCTGAAAAACATCACGAGGTGGTGCGCATTGTAAGTGTTTTTAACAGGCCATTCTCTAGTAACAGTGAGAAAAACATCACGGGGTGGTGTGAATCAGATGTTCTGAATTAGGAAAGGCAGTGAGTGGCAATGTAGGATGGAGAAAAGCACCACGGGGTGGTCAGCATGTGGAGGTCAGGAAAACTGCAGTGGCAATATAGGATTGGTTTCTGAAAATTATCGCGGGGTGGTGTGCATTGTAAATGTTTCTAACAGGCCACTCATTAGTAGGAGTGAGAAAAATATAACAGGGTGCTGTAAATCGGAGGGCCTGAATCAGGATAGGCATTGAGTGGCAATGTAGGATGCAGAAAGGCACCACGGGGTGGTCAGCATGGGGAGGTCAGGAAACATGCTTTGGCAATGTAGGATAGGTTTCTGAAAAACATCGCCGGGTTGTGCGCTATGTAAGGGTTTCTAACAGGACATTCACTAGCAGAAGTGAGAAAAACATCAGGGGGTGATGTGAATCGGAGGGCCTGAATTAGGATAGGCAGTGAGTGGCAATGTAGGATGGAGAAAATCACCACGGGGTGGTCTGCATGTGGTGGTCAGGAAACATGCAGTGTCAATGTAGGATACGTTTCTGAAAAACATCGTGAGGTGGTGCTCATTGTAAGGGTTTCTAAAAGGCCTTTCACTAGTAGGATTGAGAAAATCATCACGGGGTGGTGTGAATCAGAGGGCCTGAATCATGATAGGCCGTGAGTGGCAACGTAGGATCGAGAAAAGCACCACGGGGTGGTCAGGATGGGAGGTCAGGAAACATGCAGTGGCAATATAGGATAGGTTTCTGAAAAACATCACGGGTAGTGTGCATTGTAAGGGTTTCTAACAGGCCATTCACTAGTAGGAGTGAGAAATACATCATGGTGTGGTGTGAATCCGAGGGCCTGAATCAAGATAGACAGTGAGTGCCAATGTAGGATGGAGAAAAGCACCACGGCTTGGTGAGCATGGGGCGGTTAGGAAACATGCAATGGCCATGTAGGACAGGTTTGTAAAAAACATCGCGTGGTGGTGCGCATTGTAATGTTTTGTAGCAGGCCATTCACTAGTAGGAGTGAGAAAAACATCACGGCGTTGGGTGTGAATTGCAGGGCCTGAATTAGGATAGGCAGTGAGTGGCAATGAAGAATGGAGAAAAGCACCACAGGGTGGTCAACATGAGGAGGTCAGGAAACATGCAGTGGCAATGTAGGATAGGTTTCTGAAAAAAAAAAAGCAGGGTGGTGCGCATTGTAAGGGTTTCTAACAGGCCATGCACTAGTAGGAGTGAGAAAAACATCACTGGCTGGTGTGAATCGGAGGTCCTGAATTAGGATAGGCAGTGAGTGGCAATGTTGGATGGAGAAAAGCACCACGGGGTGGTCATCATGGGGAGGTCAGTAAACATGCATTGGCAATGTAGGATAGTTTTCTGAAAAACATCACGGGGTAGTGCGCATTGTAAGGATTTCTAACAAGCAATTCACAAGTAGAAGTGAGAAAAATATCACGGGGTGGTGTGAATTGGAAGGCCTGAATCAAGATAGACAGTGAGTGGCAATGTAGGATGGAGAAAAGCACCACGGGATGGTCAACATGGGGAGGTCAGGAAACATACAGTGGCAATTTAGGATAGGTTTCTGAAAAACATCGTGGGATGGTGCGCATTGTAAGGCTTTCTAACAAGGCATTCAGAAATAGGAGTGAAAAAAACATCACGGAGTGGTGTGAATCGGAGGGCCTGAATTAGGTTAGGCATTGAGTTGCAATGTAGGATGTAGAAAAGCACCACAGGGTGGTCAGCATGGGGAGTTCAGGAAACATGCAGTGGCAATGTAGGATAGTTTTCTGAAAAACATCGCGGGGTGGTGCAAATTTTAAGGATTTCTTACAAGCCATTCACAAGTAGGAGTGAAAAAAACATCACGGTGTGGTGTGAATCATAGGGGCTTAATTAGGATAGGCTGTGAGTGGAAATGCAGGATGGAGAAAAAAACCACGGGTTTGTCAGCAGGTGGAGGCAAGGAAACATGCAGTGGCAACGTAGTACAGGTTTCTGATAAACATCGCTGGGTGGTGCGCATTGTAAGGGTTTCTAACAATCCATTCACTAGTAGGAGTGAGAACAACATCACAGGGTGGTGTTAATCGGACAGCCTGAATTAGGATAGGCATTGAGTGGCAATGTAGGATGGAGAAAAGCACCACAGGGTGGTCAGCATAGTTAGGTGAGGAAACAGGGAGTGGCAATGTAGGATAGGTTTCTGAAAATAAAAGCAGGGTGGTGCGCATTGTAAGGGTTTCTAACAGGCCATGCACTAGTAGGAGTGAGAAAAACGTCACGGGGTGGTTTGAATCGGAGGGCCTGAATTAGGATAGGCAGTGAGTGGCAATGTAGGATGGAGAAAAGCACGACGGATTGGTCAACATGGGGAGTTCAGGAAACATGCATTGGCAATGTAGGACAGGTTTCTGAAAAAGATCGCGGGGTGGTGCGCATTATAAGAATTTCTAACAAGCAATTCACAAGTAGAAGTGAGAAAAATATCACGGGGTGGTGTGAATTGGAAGGCCTGAATCAAGATAGACAGTGAGTGACAAGGTAGGATGGAGAAAAGCACCACGGCATGGTCAACATGGGGAGGTCACTAAACATACAGTGGCAATTTAGGATAGGTTTCTGAAAAACATCGTGGGATGGTGCGCATTGTAAGGCTTTCTAACAAGCCATTCAGAAGTAGGAGTGAAAAAAACATCACGGAGTGGTGTGAATCGGAGGGCCTGAATTAGGATAGGCATTGAGTTGCAATGTAGGATGTAGAAAAGCACCACAGGGTGGTCAGCATGGGGAGGTCAGGAAACATGCAGTAGCAATGTAGTATAGTTTTCTGAAAAACATCGCGGGGTGGTGCACATTTTAAGGATTTCTAACAAGCCATTCACAAATAGGAGTGAAAAAAACATCACGGTGTGGTGTGAATCGTAGGGGCTGAATTAGGATAGGCTGTGAGTGGCAATGCAGGATGGAGAAAAAATCCACTGGTGTGTCAGAATGTGGAGGCAAGGAAACATGCAGTGGCAATGTAGAACAGTTTTCTGATAAACATCGCGGGTGGTGCGTATTGTAAGTGTTTCTAACAATCCATTCACTAGTAGGAGTGAGAACAACATCACGGGGTGGTGTGAATCGGAGGGCCTGAATTAGGATAGGCATTGAGTGGCAATGTAGAATGGAAAATAGCACCACAGGGTGGTCAGCATAAGGAGGTGAGGAAACAGGCATTGGCAATGTAAGACAGGTTTCTGAAAAACATCGCGGGGTGTTGCGCATTGTAAGGCTTTCTAACAGGCCATTCTCTAGTAGGAGTGAGAAATACATCATGGTGTGTTGTGAATCGGAGGGCCTGAATCAAATAGACAGTGAGTGGCAATGTCGGATGGAGAAAAGCACCACGGTGTGGTCAGCATGGGGAAGTCAGGAAACATGCAGTGGCAAAGTAGGATAGGTTTCTGAAAAACATCGCGGGGTGGTGCTCGTTGTAAGTGTTTCTAAAAGGCCTTTCACTAGTAGGAGTGAGAAAAACATCACGGGGTGGTGTGAATCGGAGGGCCTGAATCAGGATAGGCCGTGATTGGCAATGTAGGATGGAGAAAAGCACCACGGGTTGGTCAGGATGGGGAGGTCAGGAAACATGCAGTGGCAATGCAGGATAGGTTACTGAAAAACATCGCGGGGTAGTGCGGATTATAAGGGTTTCTAACAGGCCATTCACTAGTAGGAGTGAGAAATACATCATGGTGTGGTGTTAATCGGAGAGCCTGAATCAAGACAGACAGTGAATGGCAATGTCGGCTAGAGAAAAGCACCACGGATTGGTGAGCATGGGGAGGGCAGGAAACATGCAATGGCAATGTAGGATAGGTTTCTGATAAACATCGCTGGGTGGTGGGCATTGAAAGTGTTTCTTAAAGGCCTTTCACTAGTAGGAGTGAGAAAAACATCACGGGGTGGTGTGAATCGCAGGGACTGAAACAGGATAGGCATTGAGTGGCAATGTAGGATGCAGAAAAGTACCACGGCATGGTCAGCATTATAAGGGTTTCTACTGGCCATTCACTAGTAGGTGTGAGAAAAATATAACGGGGTGGTGTGAATCAGAGTGCCTGAATAGGCAGTGAGTGGCAATGAAGAATGGAGAAAAGCGCCACGGGGTGGTCAACATGGGGAGGTAAGGAAACATGCAGTGGCAATGCAGGATAGGTTTCTGAAAAACATCACGGGGTGGTGCGCATTGTAAGGATTTCTAACAGGCCATTCACTAGTAGGAGTGAGAAAAACATCAAGGAGTGGTGTGAATCGGAGGGCCTGAATTAGGATAGGCAGTGAGTGGCAATGTAGGATGGAGAAAAGCACCACGGCTTGGTGAGCATTGGGCGGTCAGGAAACATGCAATGGCAATGTAGAATAGGTTTGTAAAAAACAACGCGTGGTGGTGTGCATTGTAAGGTTTGTAGCAGGCCATTCACTAGTAGGAGTGAGAAAAACATCACGGCGTTGGGTGTGAATTGGAGGGCTTGAATTAGGACAGGCAGTGAGTGGCAATGAAGAATGGAGAAAAGCACCACAGTGTGGTCAAAATGAGGAGGTCAGGAAACATGCAGTGGCAACGTAGGATAGGTTTCTGAAAAAAAAAGCAGGGTGGTGCGCATTGTAAGGGTTTCTAACAGGCCATGCACTAGTAGGAGTGAGAAAAACATCACGGGCTGGTGTGAATCGGAGGTCCTGAATTAGGATAGGCAGTGAGTGGCAATGTTGGATGGAGAAAAGCACCACAGGGTGGTCATCATGGGGAGGTCAGTAAACATGCATTGGCAATGTAGGATAGTTTTCTGAAAAACATCACGGGGTGGTGTTCATTGTAAGGATTTCTAACAAGCAATTCACAAGTAGAAGTGAGAAAAATATCACGGGGTGGTGTGAATTGGAAGGCCTGAATCAAGATAGACAGTGAGTGGCAATGTAGGATGGAGAAAAGCACCACGGGATGGTCAACATGGGGAGGTCAGGAGACATACAGTGGCAATTTAGGATAGGTTTCTGAAAAACATCGTGGGATGGTGCGCATTGTAAGGCTTTCTAACAAGCCATTCAGAAGTAGTAGTGAAAAAAACATCATGGAGTGGTGTGAATCGGAGGGCCTGAATTTTTATAGGCATTGAGTTGCAATGTAGGATGTTGAAAAGCACCACAGGGTGGTCAACATGAGGAGGTCAGGAAACATGCAGTGGCAATGTAGGTTAGGTTTCTGAAAAACCTCGCGGGGTGGTGCGCATTTTAAGGATTTCTAAGAACACATTCACAAGTAGGAGTGAAAAAAACATCACGGTGTGGTGTGAATCATAGGGGCAGAATTAGGATAGTCTGTGAGTGGCAATGTAGGATAGAGAAAAAAAACCACGGGTTTGTCAGCATGGGGAGGCAAGGAAGCATGCAGTGGCAATGTAGAATAGGTTTCTGATAAACATCGCTGGGTAGTGCGCATTGTAAGGTTTTCTTACAATCCATTCACTAGTAGGAGTGAGAACAACATCACGGGGTGGTGTGAATCGGAGGGCCTGAATTAGGATAGGCAGTGCGTGGCAATGTAGGATGGAGAAAAGCACCACGTTGTGATCAGCATGGGGAGGTCAGGAAACATGCAGTGGCAATGTAGGATAGGTTTCTGAAAAACATCGCAGGGTGGTGCGCATTGTAAATGTTTCTAACAGGCCATTTTCTAGTAGGAGTGAGAAAAAAATAACGGGGTGGTGTAAATCGGAGGGCCTGAATCACGATAGGAAGTCAGTGGCAATGTAGGATGGAGAAAAGCACCACGGGGTGGTCAGCATGGAGAAGTCAGTAAACATGCTTTGGCAATGTAGGATAGGTTTATGAAAAACATTGCCAGGTGGTGCGCGTTGTAAGGCATTCTAACAGGTCATTCACTAATAGCAGTGAGAAGAACATCACGGGGTGGTGTGAATCGGAGGCCCTGAATTAGGATAGGCAGTGAGTGGCAATGTAAAATGGAGAATAGCACCACGGTGTGGTCAGCATGGGGAGGTCAGGAAACATGCAGTGGCAATGTAGAATAGGTTTCAGAAAAACATCACCGGGTGGTGCGCATTTTAAGCGTTTCTACTGGCCATTCACTAGTAGGTGTGAGAAAAATACAACGGGGTGGTGTGAATCGGAGGACCTGAATTATGATAGGCCGTGAGTGGCAATGTAGGATGGAGAAAAGCACCACAGGGTGGTCAGCATGGGGAGGTCAGGAAACATGCAGTGGCAATGTAGGATAGGTTTCTGAAAAACACCACAGGGTGATGTGCATTGTAAGTGTTTCTAACAGGCCATTCACTAGTAGGATTGAGAAAAACATCACAGGGTGCTTTGAATCAGATGTTCTGAATTAGGATAGGCAGTGAGTGGCAATGTAGGATGGAGAAAAGCACCAAGGGGTGGTCAGCATGGGATGGTCAGGAAACATGCATTGGAAAGGTAGGATAGTTTTGTGAAAAACATCACGGGGTGGTGCGCATTGTAAGGATTTCTAACAAGCCATTCACAAGTAGAAGTGAGAAAAACATGACGGGGTGGTATGAATTGGAAGGCCTGAATCAAGATAGACAGTGAGTGGCAATGTACGATGGAGAAAAGCACCACGGGTAGGTGAGCATGGGGAGGTCAGGAAACATGCAATGGCAATGTAAGATAGTTTTCCTGAAAAACATCTCGGGGTGGTGCGCATTGTAAGGGTTTGTATCAGGCCATTCATAGTAGGAATGAGAAAAATATCAAGGGGTGGTGTGAATCGGAGGGCCTGAATTAGGACAGGCAGTGAGTGGCAATGAAGAATGGAGAAAAGCACCACGGGGTGGTCATCATGGAGAGGTCAGGAAACATGCATTGGCAATGTAGGATAGTTTTCTAAAAAACATCACGGGGTGGAGCGCATTGTAAGGATTTCTAACAAGCCATTCACAAGTAGGAGTGAAAAAAACATCACAGGGTGCTGTGAATCGTAGTATCTGAATTAATATAGGCAGTGAGTGGCTATGAAGAATGGAGAAAACCACCACGGGTGGTCAACATGGGGACGTCAGGAAACATGCAGTGGCAATGTAGGATAGGTTTCTGAAAAACATCGCGGGGTGATGCACATTGTAAGGTTTTGTAGCAGGCCATTCACTATTAGGAGTGAGAAAAACATCACTAGGTGGTGTGAATCGGAGGACCTGAATTAGGATAGGCAGTGAGTGGCAATGAAGAATGGAGAAAAGCACCACAGGGTGGTCTACATGAGGAGGTCAGGAAACATTCAGTGGCAATGTAGGATAGGTTTCTGAAAAACATCGCGGGGTGGTGCGCATTTTAAGGATTTCTAATAAGCCATTCACAAGTAGGAGTGGAAAATACTACACGGTGTGGGGTGAATCGTAGGGGCTGAATTAGTATAGGCTGTGAGTGGCAATGTAGGATGGAGAAAAAAACCACGGGTTTGTCAGCATGGCGAGGCACAGAACATGCAGAGACAACTCACTATAGGTTTCTGAAAAACATCGCGGGGTGGTGCGCATTGTAAGGGTTTCTAACAGGTCATTCACTAGTAGGAGTTAGAAAAACATCACAAGGTGGTGTGAATCGTAGGGCGTGAATCAGGTGAGGCATTGAGTTGCAATGTAGGATGTTGAAAAGCACCACAGGGTGGTCAAAATGAGGAGGTCAGGAAACATGCAGTGGCAATGTAGGTTAGGTTTCTGAAAAACCTCGTGGGGTGGTGCGCATTTTAAGGATTTCTAAGAACCCATTCACAAGTAGGAGTGAAAAAGCATCACAGTGTGGTGTGAATCGTAGGGGCAGAATTAAGATAGTCTGTGAGTGGCAATGTAGGATAGAGAAAAAAAACCACGGGTTTGTCAGCATGGGGAGGCAAGGAAGCATGCAGTGGCAATGTAGAATAGGTTTCTGATAAACATCGCTGGGTGGTGCCCATTGTAAGGTGTTCTTACAATCCATTCACTAGTAGGAGTGAGAACAACATCACGGGATGGTGTGAATCGGAGGGCCTGAATTAGGATAGGCAGTGCGTGGCAATGTAGGATGGAGAAAAGCACCACGTTGTGGTCAGCATGGGGAGGTCAGGAAACATGCAGTGGCAATGTAGGATAGGTTTCTGAAAAACATCGCAGGGTGGTGTGCATTGTAAATGTTTCTAACAGGCCATTTTCTAGTAGGAGTGAGAAAAAAATAACGGGGTGGTGTAAATCGGAGGGCCTGAATTAGGATAGGCAGTGAGTGGCAATGTAAAATGGAGAATAGCACCACGGTGTGGTCAGCATGGGGAGGTCAGGAAACATGTAGTGGCAATGTAGAATATGTTTCAGAAAAATATCACCGGGTGGTGCGCATTTTAAGGGTTTCTACTGGCCATTCACTAGTAGGTGTGAGAAAAATGTAACGGGGTGGTGTGAATCAGAGGACCTGAATTATGATAGGCCGTGAGTGGCAATGTAGGATGGAGAAAAGCACCACAGGGTGGTCAGCATGGGGAGGTCAGGAAACATGCAGTGGCAATGTAGGATAGTTTTCTGAAAAACATCGCGGGGTGGGGCACATTGTAAGGGTTTCTAACAGGCCATTCACTAGTAGGAGTGAGAAAATCATCATGGGGTGGTGTGAATCAGAGTGCCTGAATTAGGATAGGCATTGTGTGGCAATGAAGAATGGAGAAAAGAAGGACGGGGTGGTCAACATGGGGAGTTCAGGAAACATACAATGGCAATGTAGGACAGCTTTCTGTAAAACATCGCGGGGTGGTGCGCATTGTAAGGCTTTCTAACAGGCCATGCACTAGTAGGAGTGAGAAATACATCTTGGTGTGGTGTGAATCGGAGGGCCTGAATCAAGATAGAGAATGAGTGGCAATGTAGGATGGAGAAAAGCACCACAGGGTGGTCAGCATGGGGAGGTCAGGAAACATGCAGTGGCAATGTAGGATAGTTTTCTGAAAAACATCGCGGGGTGGGGCACATTGTAAGGGTTTCTAACAGGCAGTTCACTAGTAGGAGTGAGAAAAACATCACGGGGTGGTGTGAATCAGAGTGCCTGAATAAGGATAGGCAGTGAGTGGCAATGAAGAATGGAGAAAAGCGCCACGGGGTGGTCAACTTGGGGAGTTCAGGAAACATGCAGTGGCAATGTAGGACAGCTTTCTGTAAAACAACGTGGGGTGGTGCGCATTGTAAGGCTTTCTAACAGGCCATGCACTAGTAGGAGTGAGAAATACATCATGGTGTGGTGTGAATCGGAGAGCCTGAATCAAGATAGAGAATGAGTGGCAATGAAGATTGGAGAAAAGCACCACGGGTTTGTCAGGATGGGGAGGCAAGGAAAAATGCAGTGGCAATATAGAATAGGTTTCTGATAAACATCGCAGGGTGGTGCGCATTGTAAGTGTTTCTAACAGGCCATTCACTAGTAGTAGTGAGAACAACATCACGGGGTGGTGTGAATGGAGTGCCTGAATTAGGATAGGCAGTGCGTGGCAATGAAGACTGGAGAAAAGCACCACGGGGTGGTCAACATGTGGAGGTCAGGAAACATGCAGTGGCAATATAGGATAGGTTTCTGAAAAACATCGCGGGGTGGAGCGCATTATAAGAATTTCTAACAAGCCATTCCCACGTAGGAGTGAAAAAAAACTTCACGGGGTGCTGTGAATCTGAGGGCCTGAATTAGGATTGGCAGTGAGTGGCAACGTAGGATGGAGAAAATCACCATGGGTTGGTCAGCATGTGGTGGTCAGGAAACATGCAGTGTCAATGTAGGATAGTTTTCTGAAAAACATCGCGAGGTGGTGCTCATTGTAAGGGTTTCTAAAAGCCCTTTCACTAGTAGGATTGAGAAAACCATCACGGGGTGGTGGGAATCAGAGGGCCTGAATCAGGATAGGTCGTGAGTGGCAACATAGGATCGAGAAAAGCACCATGGGGTGGTCAGGATGGGAGGTCAGGAAACATGCAGTGTCAATGCAGGATAGGTTTCTGAAAAACATCGCGGGTAGTGCGCATTGTAAGGGTTTCTAACAGGCCATTAACTAGTAGGAGTGAGAAACACATCATGGTGTGGTGTGAATCCGAGGGCCTATATCAAGATAGACAGTGAGTGCCAATGTAGGATGGAGAAAAGCACCATGGGTTGGTGAGCATGTGGCGGTCAGGAAACATGCAATGGCAATGTAGGATTGGTTTGTAAAAAACATCGCGGGGTGGTGCGCATTGTAAGGTTTTCTGGCAGCCATTCACTAGTTGGAGTGAGAAAAACATCACGGGGTGGGTGTGAATTGGAGGGCCTGAATTAGGATAGACAGTGAGTGGCAAAAAAGAATGGAGAAAGGCACCACAGGGTGGTCAACATGAGGAGGTCAGGAAACATGCAGTGGCAATGTAGGATAGGTTTCTGAAAAAAAAGCAGGGTGGTGCGCATTGTAAGTATTTCTAACAGCCTTTGCACTAGTAGGAGTGAGAAAAACATCACGGGGTGGTGTGAATCGGAGGTCCTGAATTAGGATAGGCAGTGAGTGGCAATGTAGGATGGAGAAAAGCACTACGGGGTGGTCAGCATGTGGAGGTCAGGAAATATGCTTTGGCAATGTAGGATAGGTTTCTGAAAAACATCGCGGGGTGGTGCGCATTGTAAGGCTTTCTATCAGGCCATTCACTAGTAGGAGTGAAAAATTCATCACGGCGTGGTGTGAATCAGAGGGCCTAAGTTATGATAGGCAGTAAGTGGCAATGTAGGATGGAGAAAAGCACCACAGGGTGGTCAGCATGGGGAGGTCAGGAAACATGCAGTGGCAATGTAGGATAGGTTTCTGAAAACAAAAGCGGGGTGTTGCGCATTGTAAAGGTTTCTAACAGGTCCTTCACTAGAAGGAGTGAGAAAAACATCACCGGTTGGTTTGAATCAGATGTTCTAATTAGGATAGGCATGAGTGGCAATGTAGGATGAAGAAAAGCACCACGGGGTGGTCAGCATGCGGAGGTAAGGAAACATACATTGGCAATGTAGGATAGGTATCTGCAAAATATTGTCGCGTGGTGCGCATTGTAAGGCTTTCTAACAGGCCATTCACTAGTAGGAGTGAGAAAAACATCACTGGGTGGTGTGAATCGGAGGGCCTGAATAAGGATAGGCAGTGAGTGGCAATGTAGAATGTAGAAAAGCACCACGGGGTTGTCAGCATGGGGAGGTCATAAACATGCAGTGGCAATGTGGGATAGCTTTCTGAAAAACGTTTCGGTTTGGTGCGCATTGTAAGGGTTTCTAACAGGCCATTCACTATTAGGAGTGAGAAAAAACATCACGGCGTGCTTTGAATCGGAGGGCCTGAATCAGGATAGGCAGTGAGTGGCAATGTAGGATGGAGAAAAGCACATTGGGGTGTTCATCACGGGGAGGTCAGAACACTTGCAGTGGCAATGTAGGATAGGATTCTTAAAAACATCGTGGGGTTGTGCGCATTGTAAGTGTTTCTAAAAGGCTTTCACTAGTAGGAGTGAGAAAAACATCACGGGGTCGTGTGAATCGAAGGGCTTGAATTATGATAGGAAGTGAGTGGCAATGTAGCATGGAGAAAAGCACCACGGGGTGGTCAGGATGGGGAGGTCAGGAAACATGCATTGGCAATGTTGGATAGGTTTCTGAAAAAAAAGCGGGGTGTTGTGCATTGTAAGGGTTTCTAACAGGCCTTTCACTAGTAGGAGTGAGAAAAACGTCACGGAGTGGTGTGAATCAGATGTTCTGAATTAGCATAGGCAGTGAGTGGCAATGTAGGATGGAGAAAAGCACCACGAGGTGATCAGCATGAAGAGGTCAAGAAACATGCAGTGGGAAGGTAGGATAGTTTTCTGAAAAACATCACGGGGTGGTGCCCATTGTAAGGCTTTCTAACAGGCCATTCACTAGTAGAAGTGAGAAAAACATCACGGGGTGGTGTGAATCGGAGGGCCTGAATTAGGATAGGCAGTGAGTGGCAAATTAAAATGGAGAAAAGCTCCACAGTGTGGTCAGCATGGGGAGGTCAGGGAACATGTAGTGTCAATTTAGGATAGGTTTCTGTTAAACATCGCTGGGTGGTGAGCATTGTAAGGGTTTCTAACAGGCCATTCATTAGTAAGAGTGAGAAAAACATCACGTGGTGGTGTAAATCGGTGGGCCTGAATTAGGATAGGCAGTGAGTGGCAACATAAAATGGAGAAAAGCACTACGGTGTGGTCAGCATGGGAAGGTCAGGAAACATGCAGTTTCAATTTAGGATAGGTTTCTGATAAACATCACGAGGTGCTGCGCATGGTAAAGGTTTCTAACAGGCCATTCACTTGTAGGAGTGAGAAAAATATAACACGGTGCTGTGAATCGGAGGGCCTGAATCAGGATAGGCAGTGAGTGGCAATGTAGGATGGAGAAAAGCACCACGGGGTGGTCAGCATGCGGAGGTCAGGAAACATGCAGTGGCAATATAGGACAGGTTTCTGAAAAACATTGCAGGGTGGTGCTCATTGTAAGGGTTTCTTAAAGGCCTTTCACTAGTAGAAGTGAGAAAAACATCACGGGCTGGTGTGAATCACAGGGAATGAATCAGTATAGGCCATGAGTGCCAATGAAGGATGGAGAAAAGAACCACGGGGTAGTCAGGATCGGGAGGTCAGGAAACATGCAGTGGCATTGTAGGATAGGTTTATGAAAAACATCGCGGGTTAGTTCGCATTGTAAGGGTTTCTAAAACGCCATTCACTAATAGGAGTGAGAAAAACGTCATGGGGTGGTGTGAATCAGAGTGCCCGTATTAGGATAGGCAATGAGTGGCAATGAAGAATGGAGAAAAGCACCACGGGGTGGTCAACATGGGGAGGTCAGGAAACATGCATGGCAATATAGGACAAGTTTCTGAAAAACATCGCGGGGTGGTGCACATTGTAAGGCTTTCTAACAAGCCATTCACAAGTAGGAGTGAAAAAAACAGAACGGGGTGGTATGAATCAGAGGGCCTGAATCAGGGTAGGATGAGAGTGGCAATGTAGGATGGAAAAAAGCACCACGGGTTTGTCAGCATGGTAGGCAAGGAAACATGCAGTGGCAATGTAGAAGAGGTTTCTGATAAACATTGCGGGGTGGTGCGCATTGTAAGGGTTTCTAACAGCCATTCACTAGTGGGAGTGAGAAAAACATCACGGAGTGGTGTGAATCGGAGGGCCTGAATCAGTATAGGCAGTGAGTGGCAATGTAGGTTGGAGAAAAGCACCACGGAGTGGTCAGCATGGGGAAGTCAGGATACATGCAGTTTAAATGTAGGATATGTTTCTGAAAAACATCGAGGGTGGTGAGAATTGTAAGTGTTTCTAACAGGCCATTCACTTGTAGGAGTGAGAAATACATCACGGGGTGGTGTAAATTGGAGGGCCTGAATTAGAAAAGGCAGAGAGTGGCAATGTAAAATGGAGAAAAGCACCACGGCGTGGTCAGCATGGGGAGGCAAGGAAACATGCAGTGTCAATATAGGACAGGTTTCTAAAAATCATGGAGGGGTTGTGCGAATTGTAAGGGTTTCTAACAGGCCATTCACTAGTAGGAATGAAAAAAACATCACGGAATTGTTTGAATCAGAAGGCCTGATTCAGCATAGGCAGTGAGTGGCAATGTAGGATGGAGAAAAGCACCACGGGTAGGTGAGCATAGGGAGGTCAGGAAACATGCAGTGGCAATGTAGGACAGGTTTCTGAAAATCAGCACGGGATGTGCAAATTGTAAGGATTTCTAACAAGCCATTCACTAGTAGGAGTGAGAAATACTTCATGGTGTGGTGTGAATCGGAAGGCCTGAATCAATTTAGACAGTGAGTGGCAATGTCGGATGGAGAAAAGCACCACGGTGTGGTCAGCATGGGGTGGTCAGGAAACATGCAGTGGCAAAGTAGGATTGGTTTCTGAAAAACATCGCGGGGTGGTGCTCGTTGTAAGTGTTTTTAAAAGGCTTTTCACTAGTAGGAGTGAGAAAAACATCACGGGGTGGTGTGAATTGAATGGCCTGAATCAGGATAGGCCGTGATTGGCAATGTAGGATGGAGAAAAGCACCACGGGGTGGTCAGGATGAGGAGGTCAGGAAACATGCAATGGCAATGTAGGATAGGTTTCTGAAAAACATCGCGGGGTAGTGCACATTGTAAGGGTTTCTAACAGGCAATTCACTAGTAGGAGTGAGAAATACATCATGGTGTGTTGTGAATCGGAGGGCCTGAATCAAGATAGACAGTGAATGGCAATGTAGGCTAGAGAAAAGCACCACTGGTTGGTGAGCATGGGGAGGGCAGGAAACATGCAATGGCAATGTAGGATAGGTTTCTGATAAACATCGCTGGGTGGTGCGCATTGTAAGTGTTTCTAACAGCCATTCACTAGTGGGAGTGAGAAAAACATCACGGCGTGGTGTCAATCGGAGGGCCTGAATCAGTATAGGCAGTGAGTGGCAATGTAGGTTGGAGAAAAGCACCACGGAGTGGTCAGCATGGGGAAGTCAGGATACATGCAGTTTAAATGTAGGATATGTTTCTGAAAAACATCGAGGGTGGTGAGAATTGTAAGTGTTTCTAACAGGCCATTCACTTGTAGGAGTGAGAAATACATCACGGGGTGGTGTGAAATGGAGGGCCTGAATTAGAATAGGCAGAGAGTGGCAATGTAAAATGGAGAAAAGCACCACGGCGTGGTAAGCATGGGGAGGCAAGGAAACATGCAGTGTCAATATAGGACAGGTTTCTAAAAATCATGGCGTGGTTGTGCGAATTGTAAGGGTTTCTAACACGCCATTCACTAGTAGGAATGAAAAAAACATCACGGAATGGTTTGAATCAGAAGGCCTGAATCAGCATAGGCAGTGAGTGGCAATCTAGGATGGAGAAAAGCACCACGGGTAGGTGAGCATGGGGAGGTCAGGAAACATGCAATGGCAACGTAGAATAGGTTTCTGAAAAACATCGCCGGGTGGTGTGCATTGTATG
The DNA here is from genome assembly GCF_034190915.1 of Cavia porcellus. Lineage (NCBI taxonomy): Eukaryota > Metazoa > Chordata > Mammalia > Rodentia > Caviidae > Cavia > Cavia porcellus. Next base: position 10,706,360 of record NW_026947518.1, read on the forward strand.
GCTTTGTAGCAGGCCATTCACTAGTAGGAGTGAGAAAAACATCACGGGGTGGTGTGAAGCAGATGTTCTGAATTAAGATAGGCAATGAGTGGCAATGTAGGATGGAGAAAAGCACCAAAGGGTGGTCAGCATGGGGAGGTCAGGACACATGCAATGGCAATGTAGGATAGGTATCTGAAAAACATCGCAGGGTGGTGAGAATTGTAAGGCTTTCTAACAGGCCATTCACTAATAAGAGTGAGAAAAACATCACGCGGTGGTGTGAATCAGAAGGCCTGAATTATTATAAGCAGTGAGTGGCAATGTAGGATGGAGAAAAGCACCACGGGGTGGTCATCATGGGGAGTTCAGGAAACATGCATTGGCAATATAGGATAGCTTTGTGAAAAAAAACATCGGGGTGGTGCGCATTGTAAGGCTTTCTAAGAGGCCATTAACTAGTAGGAGAGAGAAAAACATCACGGGGTGGTGTGAATCTGAGGGCCTGATTTAGGATAGGCAGTGAGTTGCAATGTAGGATGGAGAAAAGCACCACGGGGTGCGCAGCATGGGGAGGTCAGGAAACATTCAGTGGCAATGTAGGATAGGTTTCTGATAAACATCACTGGGTGGTGCGCATTGTAAGGGTTTCTAACAGGCCAATCATGAGTAGGAGTGAGAAAAACATCACGTGGTGCTGTAAATCTGTGGGCATGAATTAGGATAGGCAGTGAGTGGCAACATAACATGGAGAAAAGCACCACGGTGTGGTCAGCACTGTGAGGTCAGGAAACATGCAGTGGCAATGTGGGATAGCTTTCTGAAAACCATTACGGGTTGGTGCGCATTGTAAAAGTTTCTAACAGGCCATTCACTAGTAGGAGTCAGAAAAACATCACGGCGTGGTGTGAATTGGAGGGCCTGAATCAGGATAGGCAGTGAGTGGCAATGTAGGATGGAGAAAAGCACCACAGGGTTGTCAGCATGGGGATGTCAGGAAACATGCAGTGGCAATGTAGTATAGATTTATGAAAAACATCGCGGGGTTTGGCGCATTGCAAAGGTATCTAACAGGCCATTCACTAGTAGGAGTGTGAAATACATCATGGTGTGGTGTGAATCCTAGGGCGTGAATCAAGTTAGACAGTGAGTCGCAATGTAGGATGGAGAAAAGCACCATGGGTTGGTGAGCATGGGGAGGTCAAGAAACATTCAATGGCAATGTAGGATAGGTTCCTGAAAAACATTTTGGGGTTGTGCGCATTGTAAGGGTTTGTAGCAGGCCATTCACTAGTAGGAGTGACAAAATCATCATGGGGTGGTGTGAATAGGAGGGCCTGAATCAGGATAGGCAGTGAGTGGCAGTGTAGGATGGAGAAAAGCACCACGGGGTGGTCAGGATGTGGAGGTCAGGAAACATGCAGTGGCAATGTAGGATATTTTTGTTAAAACCATTGCGGGTTGGTGCTCATTGTAAGGGTTTCTAAAAGGCCTTCCACTAGTAGGAGTGAGTAAAACATCACGAGGCGGTGAGAATCGCAGGGCCTGAATCAGTATAGTCCATTAGTGGCAATGTAGGATGGAGAAAGCACCACGGGGTGGTCACGATTGGGAGGTCAGGAAAAATGCAGTGGCAGTGTAGGATAGGTTTCTGAAAAACATCCTGGGGTGGTGTGCATTGTAAGGATTTCTAACAGGCCATTCACTAGTAGGAGTGAGAAAAACATCTCGTGGTGGTGTGAAGCAGTGGGCCTGAATTAGGATAGGCAGTGAGTGGCAACATAAATTGGGGAAAAGCACCACGGTGTGGTCAGCATGGGGAGGTCAGGAAACATGTATTGGCAATGTAGGAAAGGTTTCTGAAAAACATCGCGGGGTGGTGCGCATTGTAGTGTTTGTAGCAGGCCATTCACTAGTAGGAGTGAGAAAATCATAACGGGGTGGTGTGAATGGGAGTGCCTGAATTAGGATAGGCAGTGAGTGGCAATGAAGAATGGAGAAAAGCACCATGGGTTGGTCAACATGGGGAGGTCAGGAAACATGCAATGGCTATGCAGGATAGGTTTCTGAAAAACATCGCTGGGTGGTGCGCATTGCAATGATTTCTAACAAGCCATTCACAAGTAGGAGTGAAAAAAACATCAAGGGGTGGTGTGAATCGGGAGCCTGAATTAGGTTAGGCAGTGAGTGGCAATGTAGGATGGAGAAAATCACCACAGGGTGGTCAGCATGGGGAGGTTCGAAAACATGACCTCGCAATGTAGGATAGGTTTCTGAAAAAAAAAGCGGGATGGTGCGCATTGTAAGAGTTTCTAACCGGTCATTCACTAGTAGGAGTGAGAAAAACATCACGGGGTGGTGTGAATCGGAGGGTCTGAATTAGGATAGGCAGTGAGTGGCAATGTAGGATGGAGAAAAGCACCACAGGGTGGTCAGCATGGGGAGGTCAGGAAACATGCAGTGGCAATGTAGGATACTTTTTTGAAAAACATCACGGGGTGGTGCGCATTGTAAGGGTTTCTAACAGGCCATTCACTAGGAGGATTGAGAAAAAACATCACGCGTGGTGTGAATCGGAGGTCCTGAATTAGGATAGGCAGTGAGTGGCAATGTAGGATGGAGAAAATCACCAAAGGGTGGTCAGCATGGGGAGGTCAGAAAATATGCAGGGGCAATGTAGGATAGGTTTCTGAAAAAAAAAGCGGGCTGGTGCGCATTGTAAGGGTTTCTAACAGGCCATTCACTAGTAGGATTGAGAAAAACATCACGGAGCGGTTTGAATCAGAAGTTCTGATTTAGGATATACAGTGAGTGGCAATGTAGGATGGAGAAAAGCACCACGGGTTGGTCAGCATGGGGAGGTCAGGAAACATGCATTGGCAATGTATGATAGGTTTCTGAAAAACATCGCTGGTGGTGCACATTGTAAGGCTTTCTAACAGGCCATTCACTAGTAGGAGTGAGAAAAATATCATTGGATGGTGTGAATCGGAGGGCCAGAATTAGGATAGGCAGTGAGTGGCAATATAAAATGGAAGAAAGCACCACGGTGTTGTCAGCATGTGGAGGTCCGGAAACATGCAGTGGCAATGTAGGATAGGTTTCTGAAAAACATTACGGGGTGGTGCGCATTGTAAGGGTTTCTAACCATCCAATCCCTGGTAGGACTGAGAGTTATATCACGGGATGGTGTGAATCGGAAGGCCTGAATCAGGATAGGCAGTGACTGGCAATGTAGGATGGAGAAAAGCACCATGGCATGGTCAGCATGGGGAGTCAGGATACATTCAGTGGCAATGTATTATAGGTTTCTGAAAAACATCGCGGGGTTTTGCGGATTGTAAGGGTTTCTAACAGTCCAATCACTAGAAGGAGTTAGAAAAACATAGCGTGGTGCTGTGAATCGGAGGTCCTGAATAAGGATAGGCAGTGAGTTGCAATATAGGATGTAGAAAAGCAACACAGGTTGGTCACCATGGGAAGGTCAGGAAACATGCAGTGGCAATGTGGGACAGCTTTCTGAAAAACATTACGGGTTGATGCGCATTGTAAGAGATTCTAACAGGCCATTCAATAGTAGGTGTCAGAAAAACATCACGGCGTGGTGTGAATTGGAGGGCCTGAATCAGAATAGGCAGTGAGTGGCAATGTAGGATGGAGAAAAGCACCAAAGGGTGGTCATCATGGGAAGGTCTGGACAAATGTAGTGGCAAAGTAGGATAGTTTTGAAAAACATCACAGTGTGGTGCCCATTGTAAGACTTTCTAACAGGCCATTCACTAGTAGGAGTGAGAAAAACATCACAGCGTGGTGTGAATCAGAGGGCCTGAATCAGGATAGGCAGTGAGTGGCAATTTAGGACGGAGAAAAGCACCACGGAGTGATCAGCATGGGGAGGTCAGGATACATGCAGTGGCAATTTAGGATATGTTTCTGAAAAACATCGATGGTGGTGAGAATTGTAAGTGTTTCTAACAGGACATTCACTAGAAGGAGTGAGAAATACATCACGTGGTGTTGTGAATCGGAGTGCCTGAATTAGGATAGGCAGTGAATGGCAATGTAAAATGGAGAAAAGCACAACGGTGTGGTCAGCATGGGGAGGCCAGGAAAGATGCAGTGTCATTGTAAGATAGGTTTCTGAAAAACATCGCGGGGTGGTGCGCATTGTAAGGGTTTCTAACAGGCCATTCACTAGTAGGAGTGAGAAAAACATCACAGCGTTGTTTAAATCAGAGGGCCTGAATCAGCATAGGCAGTGAGTGGCAATGTAGGATGGAGAAAAGCACCACGGTGTGGTCAGCATGGGGAGGTTAGGACACATGAACTGGCAATGTAGGATAGATGTCTGAAAAACATCGTGGGTGGTGAGAATTGTAAGGGTTTCTAAGAGGCCATTCACTAGTAGGAGTGAGAAAAACATCACAGGGTGGTGTGAATCGGATGGCCTGAATTAGGAGAGGCAGTGAGTGGCAATGTGGGATGGAAAAAAGCACCACGGGGTGGTCAGCATGGGGAGGTCAGGGAACATACACTGGCAATGTAGGATAGCTTTCTGAAAAACATCGCGGGGTGGTACGCATTGTAAGGTTTTCTAACAGGCCATTCTCTAGTAGAAGTGAGAAAAACATCACAGGGTGGTGTGAATCGGAGGGCCTGAATAAGGATAGGCAGTGAGTGGCAATGTAGAATGGAGAAAAGGATCACGGGGTGATTAGGATGGGGAGGTGAGAAAACATGCAGTGGCAATGTAGGACAGGTTTCTGAAAATCATCGCGGGATGTGAGAATTTTAAGGATTTCTAACCGGCCATTCACTAGTAGGAGTGAGAACTACTTCATGGTGTGGTGTGAATCGAAGGGCCTGAACCAATATAGACAGTGAGTGGCAATGTCGGATGGAGAAAAGCACCACGGGGTGGTCAGAATGGGGAGGTCAGGAAACATGCAGTGGCAAAGTATGATAGGTTTCTGAAAAACATCGCGGGGTGATGCTAGTTGTAAGTGATTCTAAACGGTCTTTCACTAGTAGGAGTGAGAAAAACATCACGGGGTGGTGTGAATCGGAGGGCCTGAATCAGGATAGGCCGTGATAGGCAATGTAGGATGGAGAAAAGCACCACGGGGTTGTCAGGATGGGGAAGTCAGAAACATGCAGTGGCAAAGTAGGTTAGGTTTCTGAAAAACATCGCGGGGTGCTGCTAGTTGTCAGTGATTCTAAAAGGCCTTTCACTAGTAGGTGTGAGAAAAACATCACGGGGTGGTGTGAATCGGAGGGACTGAATCAGGATAGGCCGTGATAGGCAATGTAGGATGGAGAAAAGCACCACGGGGTTGTCAGGATGGGGAAGTCAGGAAACATGCAGTGGCAATGTAGTATAGGTTTCTGAAAAACATCGCGGGGTAGTGCGCATTGTAAGGGTTTTTAACAGACCATTCACTAGTAGGAGTGAGAAATACATCATGGTGTGGTGTGAATCAGAGGGCCTGAATCAAGATAGACAGCGAGTGGCAATATAGGATGGAGAAAAGCACCAAGGGGTGGTAATCAGGGGGAGGTCAGGACACATGCAGTGGCAATGTAGGATAGGTTTCTGAATAACATCGCGGGTGGTGAGAATTGTAAGGCTTTCTAACAGGCCATTCACTAGTAGGAGTGAGAAAAACATCACGGGGTGGTGTCAATGAGAGGGCCTGAATTATGATACGCAGTGAGTGGCAATGTAGGATGGAGAAAAGCACCACGGGGATGTTAGCATAGGGAGGTCAGGAAACATGCAGTGGCAATGTAGGATATGTTTCTGAAAAACATCGATGGTGGTGAGAATTGTAAGTGTTTCTAACAGGCCATTCACTAGAAGGAGTGAGAAATACATCACGTGGTGTTGTGAATCGGAGTGCCTGAATTAGGATAGGCAATGAATGGCAATGTAAAATGGAGAAAAGCACAACGGTGTGGTCAGCATGGGGAGGCCAGGAAAGATGCAATGTCATTGTAAGATAGGTTTCTGAAAAACATCGCGGGTGGTGCGCATTGTAATGGTTTCTAACCAGCCATTCACTGGTAGGAGTGAGAAATATATCACGGGAGGGTGTGAATCGGAAGGCCTGAAACAGGTAAGGCAGTGAGTGGCAATGTAGGATGGAGTAAAGCACCACCATGGTCAACATGGGGAGGTCAAGAAAAATTCAGTGGCAATGTCGTATAGTTTTCTGAAATACATCGCGGGGTGGTGCGCATTATAAGGGTTTCTAACAGCCCATTCACTAGTACGGGTGAGGAAAACATAACGGGGTGGTGTGAATCGGAGGGCCTGAATAAGGATAGGCAGTGAGTGGCAATATAGGATGGAGAAAAGCACCACAGTGTGGTCAGCATGGGGAAGTCAGGAAACATGCAGTGGCAATGTAGGATAGGTTACTGAAAAAAATCGCGGGGTGGTGCGCATTGTAAGGGTTTCTAATAGGCCATTCATTAATAGGAGTGAGAAAATCATCACGGGGTGGTGTGAATCACAGTGCCTGGATTAGGATAGGCAGTGAGTGGCAATGAAGAATGGAGAAAAGCACCATGGGGTGGTCAACATGGGAGGGTCAGGAAACATGAAGTGAAAATGTAGGACAGGTTTCTGAATAACATCGCGGGGTGGTGCGCACTGTAAGGCTTTCTAACAAGCCGTTCCCAAGTAGAAGTGAAAAAAACATAACGGGGTGGTATGAATCGGAGGGCCTGAATTAGGATAGGATGTGAGTGGCAATGTAGGATGGAGAAAAGCACCACGGGTTTGTCATCATGGGGAGGTCAGGAAACATGCAGTGGCAATGTACAATAGGTTTCTGATAAACATCGTGGGGTGGTGCGCACTGTAAGGCTTTCTAAAAAGCCATTCACAAGTAGAAGTGAAAAAAATATAACGGGGTGGTATGAATCAGAGGGCCTGAATTAGGATAGGATGTGAGTGGCAATGTAGGATGGAGAAAAGCACCACGGGTTTGTCAGCAATGGGAGGCAAGGAAACATGCAGTGGCAATGTAGAACAGGTTTCTGATAAACATCGCTGGGTGGTGCGCATTGTAAGAGTTTCTAACAGGCCATTCACTAGTAGGAGTGAGAAAAACATCACAGCGTGGTGTGAATCAGAGGGCCTGAATCAGGATAGGCAGTGAGTGGCAATTTAGGACGGAGAAAAGCACCACGGAGTGATCAGCATGGGGAGGTCAGGATACATGCAGTGGCAATTTAGGATATGTTTCTGAAAAACATCGATGGTGGTGAGAATTGTAAGTGTTTCTAACAGGACATTCACTAGAAGGAGTGAGAAATACATCACGTGGTGTTGTGAATCGGAGTGCCTGAATTAGGATAGGCAGTGAATGGCAATGTAAAATGGAGAAAAGCACAACGGTGTGGTCAGCATGGGGAGGCCAGGAAAGATGCAGTGTCATTGTAAGATAGGTTTCTGAAAAACATCGCGGGGTGGTGTGCATTGTAAGGGTTTCTAACAGGCCATTCACTAGTAGGAGTGAGAAAAACATCACGGCGTTGTTTAAATCAGAGGGCCTGAATCAGCATAGGCAGTGAGTGGCATTGTAGGATGGAGAAAAGCACCACGGTGTGGTCAGCATGGGGAAGTTAGGACACATGCACTGGAAATGTAGGATAGATGTCTGAAAAACATCGTGGGTGGTGAGAATTGTAAGGGTTTCTAAGAGGCCATTCACTAGTAGGAGTGAGAAAAACATCACAGGGTGGTGTGAATCGGATGGCCTGAATTAGGAGAGGCAGTGAGTGGCAATGTGGGATGGAAAAAAGCACCACGGGGTGGTCAGCATGGGGAGGTCAGGGAACATACACTGGCAATGTAGGATAGCTTTCTGAAAAACATCGCGGGGTGGTACGCATTGTAAGGTTTTCTAACAGGCCATTCTCTAGTAGAAGTGAGAAAAACATCACAGGGTGGTGTGAATCGGAGGGCCTGAATAAGGATAGGCAGTGAGTGGCAATGTAGAATGGAGAAAAGGACCACGGGGTGATTAGGATGGGGAGGTGAGGAAACATCCAGTGGCAATGTAGGACAGGTTTCTGAAAATCATCGCGGGATGTGCGAATTGTAAGGATTTCTAACAGGCCATTCACTAGTAGGAGTGAGAAATACTTCATGGTGTGGTGTGAATTGGAGGGCCTGAACCAATATAGACAGTGAGTGGCAATGACGGATGGAGAAAAGCACCACGGGGTGGTCAGAATGGGGAGGTCAGGAAACATGCAGGGGCAAAGTATGATAGGTTTCTGAAAAACATCGCGGGGTGATGCTAGTTGTAAGTGATTCTAAACGGTCTTTCACTAGTAGGAGTGAGAAAAACATCACGGGGTGGTGTGAATCGGAGGGCCTGAATCAGGATAGGCCGTGATAGGCAATGTAGGATGGAGAAAAGCACCACGGGGTTGTCAGGATGGGGAAGTCAGAAACATGCAGTGGCAAAGTAGTATAGGTTTCTGAAAAACATCGCGGGGTAGTGCACATTGTAAGGGTTTTTAACAGACCATTCACAAGTAGGAGTGAGAAATACATCATGGTGTGGTGTGAATCGGAGGGCCTGAATCAAGATAGACAGCGAGTGGCAATGTAGGATGGAGAAAAGCACCAAGGGGTGGTAATCAGGGGGAGGTCAGGACACATGCAGTGGCAATGTAGGATAGGTTTCTGAATAACATCGCGGGTGGTGAGAATTGTTAGGCTTTCTAACATGCCATTCACTAGTAGGAGTGAGAAAAACATCACGGGGTGGTGTCAATGAGAGGGCCTGAATTATGATACGCAGTGAGTGGCAATGTAGGATGGAGAAAAGCACCACGGGGAGGTTAGCATAGGGAGGTCAGGAAACATGCAGTGGCAATGTAGGATATGTTTCTGAAAAACATCGATGGTGGTGAGAATTGTAAGTGTTTCTAACAGGCCATTCACTAGAAGGAGTGAGAAATACATCACGTGGTGTTGTGAATCGGAGTGCCTGAATTAGGATAGGCAATGAATGGCAATGTAAAATGGAGAAAAGCACAACGGTGTGGTCAGCATGGGGAGGCCAGGAAAGATGCAGTGTCATTGTAAGACAGGTTTCTGAAAAACATCGCAGGGTGGTGCGCATTGTAAGGGTTTTTAACAGGCCATTCACTAGTAGGAGTGAGAAAAACATCACGGCGTTGTTTAAATCAGAGGGCCTGAATCAGCATAGGCAGTGAGTGGCAATGTAGGATGGAGAAAAGCACCACGGTGTGGTCAGCATGGGGAGGTTAGGACACATGCACTGGCAATGTAGGATAGATGTCTGAAAAACATCGTGGGTGGTGAGAATTGTAAGGGTTTCTAAGAGGCCATTCACTAGTAGGAGTGAGAAAAACATCACAGGGTGGTGTGAATCGGATGGCCTGAATTAGGAGAGGCAGTGAGTGGCAATGTGGGATGGAAAAAAGCACCACGGGGTGGTCAGCATCGGGAGGTCAAGGAACATACACTGGCAATGTAGGATAGCTTTCTGAAAAACATCGCGGGGTGGTACGCATTGTAAGGTTTTCTAGCAGGCCATTCTCTAGTAGAAGTGAGAAAAACATCACAGGGTGGTGTGAATCTGAGGGCCTGAATCAGGATAGGCAGTGAGTGGCAATGTAGAATGGAGAAAAGGACCACGGGGTGATTAGGATGGGGAGGTGAGGAAACATCCAGTGGCAATGTAGGACAGGTTTCTGAAAATCATCGCGGGATGTGCGAATTGTAAGGATTTCTAACAGGCCATTCACTAGTAGGAGTGAGAAATACTTCATGGTGTGGTGTGAATCGGAGGGCCTGAACCAATATAGACAGTGAGTGGCAATGACGGATGGAGAAAAGCACCACGGGGTGGTCAGAATGGGGAGGTCAGGAAACATGCAGTGGCAAAGTATGATAGGTTTCTGAAAAACATCGCGGGGTGATGCTAGTTGTAAGTGATTCTAAACGGTCTTTCACTAGTAGGAGTGAGAAAAACATCACGGGGTGGTGTGAATCGGAGGGCCTGAATCAGGATAGGCCGTGATAGGCAATGTAGGATGGAGAAAAGCACCACGGGGTTGTCAGGATGGGGAAGTCAGAAACATGCAGTGGCAAAGTAGTATAGGTTTCTGAAAAACATCGCGGGGTAGTGCGCATTGTAAGGGTTTTTAACAGACCATTCACAAGTAGGAGTGAGAAATACATCATGGTGTGGTGTGAATCGGAGGGCCTGAATCAAGATAGACAGCGAGTGGCAATGTAGGATGGAGAAAAGCACCAAGGGGTGGTAATCAGGGGGAGGTCAGGACACATGCAGTGGCAATGTAGGATAGGTTTCTGAATAACATCGCGGGTGGTGAGAATTGTAAGGCTTTCTAACATGCCATTCACTAGTAGGAGTGAGAAAAACATCACGGGGTGGTGTCAATGAGAGGGCCTGAATTATGATACGCAGTGAGTGGCAATGTAGGATGGAGAAAAGCACCACGGGGAGGTTAGCATAGGGAGGTCAGGAAACATGCAGTGGCAATGTAGGATATGTTTCTGAAAAACATCGATGGTGGTGAGAATTGTAAGTGTTTCTAACAGGCCATTCACTGAGAAATACACCACGTGGTGTTGTGAATCGGAGTGCCTGAATTAGGATAGGCAATGAATGGCAATGTAAAATGGAGAAAAGCACAACGGTGTGGTCAGCATGGGGAGGCCAGGAAAGATGCAGTGTCATTGTAAGACAGGTTTCTGAAAAACATTGCGGGGTGGTGCGCATTGTAAGGGTTTCTAACAGGCCATTCACTAGTAGGAGTGAGAAAAACATCACGGCGTTGTTTAAATCAGAGGGCCTGAATCAGCATAGGCAGTGAGTGGCAATGTAGGATGGAGAAAAGGACCACGGGGTGATTAGGATGGGGAGGTGAGGAAACATGTAGTGGCAATGTAGGACAGGTTTCTGAAAATCATCGCGGGATGTGAGAATTTTAAGGATTTCTAACCGGCCATTCACTAGTAGGAGTGAGAACTACTTCATGTTGTGGTGTGAATTGAAGGGCATGAACCAATATAGACAGTGAGTGGCAATGTCGGATGGAGAAAAGCACCACGGGGTGGTCAGAATGGGGAGGTCAGGAAACATGCATTGGTAAAGTAGGTTAGGTTTCTGAAAAACATCGCGGGGTGCTGCTAGTTGTCAGTGATTCTAAAAGGCCTTTCCCTAGTAGGTGTGAGAAAAACATCACGGGGTGGTGTGAATCGGAGGGCCTGAATCAGGATAGGCCGTGATAGGCAATGTAGGATGGAGAAAAGCACCACGGGGTTGTCAGGATGGGGAAGTCAGGAAACATGCAGTGGCAAAGTAGTATAGGTTTCTGAAAAACATCGCGGGGTAGTGCGCATTGTAACGGTCTTTAACAGACCATTCACTAGTAGGAGTGAGAAATACATCATGGTCTGGTGTGAATCGGAGGGCCTGAATCAAGATAGACAGCGAGTGGCAAGGAGAAAAGCACCAAGGGGTGGTAATCAGGGGGAGGTCAGGACACATGCAGTGGCAATGTAGGATAGGTTTCTGAATAACATCGCGGGTGGTGAGAATTGTAAGGCTTTCTAACAGGCCATTCACTAGTAGGAGTGAGAAAAACATCACGGGGTGGTGTCAATGAGAGGGCCTGAATTATGATACGCAGTGAGTGGCAATGTAGGATGGAGAAAAGCACCACGGGGAGGTTAGCATAGGGAGGTCAGGAAACATGCAGTGGCAATGTAGGATATGTTTCTGAAAAACATCGATGGTGGTGAGAATTGTAAGTGTTTCTAACAGGCCATTCACTAGAAGGAGTGAGAAATACATCACGTGGTGTTGTGAATCGGAGTGCCTGAATTAGGATAGGCAATGAATGGCAATGTAAAATGGAGAAAAGCACAACGGTGTGGTCAGCATGGGGAGGCCAGGAAAGATGCAGTGTCATTGTAAGATAGGTTTCTGAAAATCATCGCGGGGTGGAGCGCATTGTAAGGGTTTCTAACAGGCCATTCACTAGTAGGAGTGAGAAAAACATCACGGCGTTGTTTAAATCAGAGGGCCTGAATCAGCATAGGCAGTGAGTGGCAATGTAGGATGGAGAAAAGCACCACGGTGTGGTCAGCATGGGGAGGTTAGGACACATGCACTGGCAATGTAGGATAGATGTCTGAAAAACATCGTGGGTGGTGAGAATTGTAAGGGTTTCTAAGAGGCCATTCACTAGTAGGAGTGAGAAAAACATCACAGGGTGGTGTGAATCGGTTGGCCTGAATTAGGAGAGGCAGTGAGTGGCAATGTGGGATGGAAAAAAGCACCACGGGGTGGTCAGCATGGGGAGGTCAAGGAACATACACTGGCAATGTAGGATAGCTTTCTGAAAAACATCGCGGGGTTGTACGCATTGTAAGGTTTTCTAACAGGCCATTCTCTAGTAGAAGTGAGAAAAACATCACAGGGTGGTGTGAATCTGAGGGCCTGAATCAGGATAGGCAGTGAGTGGCAATGTAGAATGGAGAAAAGGACCACGGGGTGATTAGGATGGGGAGGTGAGGAAACATCCAGTGGCAATGTAGGACAGGTTTCTGAAAATCATCGCGGGATGTGCGAATTGTAAGGATTTCTAACAGGCCATTCACTAATAGGAGTGAGAAATACTTCATGGTGTGGTGTGAATCGGAGGGCCTGAACCAATATAGACAGTGAGTGGCAATGACGGATGGAGAAAAGCACCACGGGGTGGTCAGAATGGGGAGGTCAGGAAACATGCAGTGGCAAAGTAGGATAGGTTTCTGAAAAACATCGCGGGGTGATGCTAGTTGTAAGTGATTCTAAACGGTCTTTCACTAGTAGGAGTGAGAAAAACATCACGGGGTGGTGTGAATCGGAGGGCCTGAATCAGGATAGGCCGTGATAGGCAATGTAGGATGGAGAAAAGCACCACGGGGTTGTCAGGATGGGGAAGTCAGAAACATGCAGTGGCAAAGAAGTATAGGTTTCTGAAAAACATCGCGGGGTAGTGCGCATTGTAAGGGTTTTTAACAGACCATTCACAAGTAGGAGTGAGAAATACATCATGGTGTGGTGTGAATCGGAGGGCCTGAATCAAGATAGACAGCGAGTGGCAATGTAGGATGGAGAAAAGCACCAAGGGGTGGTAATCAGGGGGAGGTCAGGACACATGCAGTGGCAATGTAGGATAGGTTTCTGAATAACATCGCGGGTGGTGAGAATTGTAAGGCTTTCTAACAGGCCATTCACTAGTAGGAGTGAGAAAAACATCACGGGGTGGTGTCAATGAGAGGGCCTGAATTATGATACGCAGTGAGTGGCAATGTAGGATGGAGAAAAGCACCACGGGGAGGTTAGCATAGGGAGGTCAGGAAACATGCAGTGGCAATGTAGCATATGTTTCTGAAAAACATCGATGGTGGTGAGAATTGTAAGTGTTTCTAACAGGCCATTCACTAGAAGCAGTGAGAAATACATCACGTGGTGTTGTGAATCGGAGTGCCTGAATTAGGATAGGCCTTGAATGGCAATGTAAAATGGAGAAAAGCACAACGGTGTGGTCAGCATGGGGAGGCCAGGAAAGATGCAGTGTCATTGTAAGATAGGTTTCTGAAAAACATCGCGGGGTGGTGCACATTGTAAGGGTTTCTAACAGGCCATTCACTAGTAGGAGTGAGAAAAACATCACGGCTTGTTTAAATCAGAGGGCCTGAATCAGCATAGGCAGTGAGTGGCAATGTAGGATGGAGAAAAGGACCACGGGGTGATTAGGATGGGGAGGTGAGGAAACATGTAGTGGCAATGTAGAACAGGTTTCTGAAAATCATCGCGGGATGTGAGAATTTTAAGGATTTCTAACCGGCCATTCACTAGTAGGAGTGAGAACTACTTCACGGTGTGGTGTGAATCGAAGGGCCTGAACCAATATAGACAGTGAGTGGCAATGTCGGATGGAGAAAAGCACCACGGGGTGGTCAGAGTGGGGAGGTCAGGAAACATGCATTGGCAAAGTAGGTTAGGTTTCTGAAAAACATCGCAGGGTGCTGCTAGTTGTCAGTGATTCTAAAAGGCCTTTCCCTAGTAGGTGTGAGAAAAACATCACTGGGTGGTGTGAATCGGAGGGCCTGAATCAGGATAGGCCGTGATAGGCAATGTAGGATGGAGAAAAGCACCACGGGGTTGTCAGGATGGGGAAGTCAGGAAACATGCAGTGGCAAAGTAGTATAGGTTTCTGAAAAACATCGTGGGGTAGTGCGCATTGTAAGGGTTTTTAACAGACCATTCACTAGTAGGAGTGAGAAATACATCATGGTCTGGTGTGAATCGGAGGGCCTGAATCAAGATAGACAGCGAGTGGCAATGTAGGATGGAGAAAAGCACCAAGGGGTGGTAATAGGGGGAGGTCAGGACACATGCAGTGGCAATGTAGGATAGGTTTCTGAATAACATCGCGGGTGGTGAGAATTGTAAGGCTTTCTAACAGGCCATTCACTAGTAGGAGTGAGAAAAACATCACGGGGTGGTGTCAATGAGAGGGCCTGAATTATGATACGCAGTGAGTGGCAATGTAGGATGGAGAAAAGCACCACGGGGAGGTTAGCATAGGGAGGTCAGGAAACATGCAGTGGCAATGTAGGATATGTTTCTGAAAAACATCGATGGTGGTGAGAATTGTAAGTGTTTCTAACAGGCCATTCACTAGAAGGAGTGAGAAATACATCACGTGGTGTTGTGAATCGGAGTGCCTGAATTAGGATAGGCAATGAATGGCAATGTAAAATGGAGAAAAGCACAACGGTGTGGTCAGCATGGGGAGGCCAGGAAAGATGCAGTGTCAATGTAAGATAGGTTTCTGAAAAGGATCACGGGGTGGTGTGCATTGTAAGGGTTTCTAACAGGCCATTCACTAGTAGGAGTGAGAAAAACATCACGGCGTTGTTTAAATTAGAGGGCCTGAATCAGCATAGGCAGTGAGTGGCAATGTAGGATGGAGAAAAGGACCACGGGGTGATTAGGATGGGGAGGTGAGGAAACATGTAGTGGCAATGTAGGACAGGTTTCTGAAAATCATCGCGGGATGTGAGAATTTTAAGGATTTCTAACCGGCCATTCACTAGTAGGAGTGAGAACTACTTCATGGTGTGGTGTGAATTGAAGGGCGTGAACCAATATAGACAGTGAGTGGCAATGTCGGATGGAGAAAAGCACCACGGGGTGGTCAGAATGGGGAGGTCAGGAAACATGCATTGGTAAAGTAGGTTAGGTTTCTGAAAAACATCGCGGGGTGCTGCTAGTTGTCAGTGATTCTAAAAGGCCTTTCCCTAGTAGGTGTGAGAAAAACATCACAGGGTGGTGTGAATCGGAGGGCCTGAATCAGGATAGGCCGTGATAGGCAATGTAGGATGGAGAAAAGCACCACGGGGTTGTCAGGATGGGGAAGTCAGGAAACATGCAGTGGCAAAGTAGTATAGGTTTCTGAAAAACATCGCGGGGTAGTGCGCATTGTAACGGTCTTTAACAGACCATTCACTAGTAGGAGTGAGAAATACATCATGGTCTGGTGTGAATCGGAGGGCCTGAATCAAGATAGACAGCGAGTGGCAAGGAGAAAAGCACCAAGGGGTGGTAATCAGGGGGAGGTCAGGACACATGCAGTGGCAATGTAGGATAGGTTTCTGAATAACATCGCGGGTGGTGAGAATTGTAAGGCTTTCTAACAGGCCATTCACTAGTAGGAGTGAGAAAAACATCACGGGGTGGTGTCAATGAGAGGGCCTGAATTATGATACGCAGTGAGTGGCAATGTAGGATGGAGAAAAGCACCACGGGGAGGTTAGCATAGGGAGGTCAGGAAACATGCAGTGGCAATGTAGGATATGTTTCTGAAAAACATCGATGGTGGTGAGAATTGTAAGTGTTTCTAACAGGCCATTCACTAGAAGGAGTGAGAAATACATCACGTGGTGTTGTGAATCGGAGTGCCTGAATTAGGATAGGCAATGAATGGCAATGTAAAATGGAGAAAAGCACAACGGTGTGGTCAGCATGGGGAGGCCAGGAAAGATGCAGTGTCATTGTAAGATAGGTTTCTGAAAATCATCGCGGGGTGGAGCGCATTGTAAGGGTTTCTAACAGGCCATTCACTAGTAGGAGTGAGAAAAACATCACGGCGTTGTTTAAATCAGAGGGCCTGAATCAGCATAGGCAGTGAGTGGCAATGTAGGATGGAGAAAAGCACCACGGTGTGGTCAGCATGGGGAGGTTAGGACACATGCACTGGCAATGTAGGATAGATGTCTGAAAAACATCGTGGGTGGTGAGAATTGTAAGGGTTTCTAAGAGGCCATTCACTAGTAGGAGTGAGAAAAACATCACAGGGTGGTGTGAATCGGTTGGCCTGAATTAGGAGAGGCAGTGAGTGGCAATGTGGGATGGAAAAAAGCACCACGGGGTGGTCAGCATGGGGAGGTCAAGGAACATACACTGGCAATGTAGGATAGCTTTCTGAAAAACATCGCGGGGTGGTACGCATTGTAAGGTTTTCTAACAGGCCATTCTCTAGTAGAAGTGAGAAAAACATCACAGGGTGGTGTGAATCTGAGGGCCTGAATCAGGATAGGCAGTGAGTGGCAATGTAGAATGGAGAAAAGGACCACGGGGTGATTAGGATGGGGAGGTGAGGAAACATCCAGTGGCAATGTAGGACAGGTTTCTGAAAATCATCGCGGGATGTGCGAATTGTAAGGATTTCTAACAGGCCATTCACTAGTAGGAGTGAGAAATACTTCATGGTGTGGTGTGAATCGGAGGGCCTGAACCAATATAGACAGTGAGTGGCAATGACGGATGGAGAAAAGCACCACGGGGTGGTCAGAATGGGGAGGTCAGGAAACATGCAGTGGCAAAGTATGATAGGTTTCTGAAAAACATCGCGGGGTGATGCTAGTTGTAAGTGATTCTAAACGGTCTTTCACTAGTAGGAGTGAGAAAAACATCACGGGGTGGTGTGAATCGGAGGGCCTGAATCAGGATAGGCCGTGATAGGCAATGTAGGATGGAGAAAAGCACCACGGGGTTGTCAGGATGGGGAAGTCAGAAACATGCAGTGGCAAAGTAGTATAGGTTTCTGAAAAACATCGCGGGGTAGTGCGCATTGTAAGGGTTTTTAACAGACCATTCACAAGTAGGAGTGAGAAATACATCATGGTGTGGTGTGAATCGGAGGGCCTGAATCAAGATAGACAGCGAGTGGCAATGTAGGATGGAGAAAAGCACCAAGGGGTGGTAATCAGGGGGAGGTCAGGACACATGCAGTGGCAATGTAGGATAGGTTTCTGAATAACATCGCGGGTGGTGAGAATTGTAAGGCTTTCTAACATGCCATTCACTAGTAGGAGTGAGAAAAACATCACGGGGTGGTGTCAATGAGAGGGCCTGAATTATGATACGCAGTGAGTGGCAATGTAGGATGGAGAAAAGCACCACGAGGAGGTTAGCATAGGGAGGTCAGGAAACATGCAGTGGCAATGTAGGATATGTTTCTGAAAAACATCGATGGTGGTGAGAATTGTAAGTGTTTCTAACAGGCCATTCACTGAGAAATACACCACGTGGTGTTGTGAATCGGAGTGCCTGAATTAGGATAGGCAATGAATGGCAATGTAAAATGGAGAAAAGCACAACGGTGTGGTCAGCATGGGGAGGCCAGGAAAGATGCAGTGTCATTGTAAGACAGGTTTCTGAAAAACATTGCGGGGTGGTGCGCATTGTAAGGGTTTCTAACAGGCCATTCACTAGTAGGAGTGAGAAAAACATCACGGCGTTGTTTAAATCAGAGGGCCTGAATCAGCATAGGCAGTGAGTGGCAATGTAGGATGGAGAAAAGGACCACGGGGTGATTAGGATGGGGAGGTGAGGAAACATGTAGTGGCAATGTAGGACAGGTTTCTGAAAATCATCGCGGGATGTGAGAATTTTAAGGATTTCTAACCGGCCATTCACTAGTAGGAGTGAGAACTACTTCATGTTGTGGTGTGAATTGAAGGGCATGAACCAATATAGACAGTGAGTGGCAATGTCGGATGGAGAAAAGCACCACGGGGTGGTCAGAATGGGGAGGTCAGGAAACATGCATTGGTAAAGTAGGTTAGGTTTCTGAAAAACATCGCGGGGTGCTGCTAGTTGTCAGTGATTCTAAAAGGCCTTTCCCTAGTAGGTGTGAGAAAAACATCACGGGGTGGTGTGAATCGGAGGGCCTGAATCAGGATAGGCCGTGATAGGCAATGTAGGATGGAGAAAAGCACCACGGGGTTGTCAGGATGGGGAAGTCAGGAAACATGCAGTGGCAAAGTAGTATAGGTTTCTGAAAAACATCGCGGGGTAGTGCGCATTGTAACGGTCTTTAACAGACCATTCACTAGTAGGAGTGAGAAATACATCATGGTCTGGTGTGAATCGGAGGGCCTGAATCAAGATAGACAGCGAGTGGCAAGGAGAAAAGCACCAAGGGGTGGTAATCAGGGGGAGGTCAGGACACATGCAGTGGCAATGTAGGATAGGTTTCTGAATAACATCGCGGGTGGTGAGAATTGTAAGGCTTTCTAACAGGCCATTCACTAGTAGGAGTGAGAAAAACATCACGGGGTGGTGTCAATGAGAGGGCCTGAATTATGATACGCAGTGAGTGGCAATGTAGGATGGAGAAAAGCACCACGGGGAGGTTAGCATAGGGAGGTCAGGAAACATGCAGTGGCAATGTAGGATATGTTTCTGAAAAACATCGATGGTGGTGAGAATTGTAAGTGTTTCTAACAGGCCATTCACTAGAAGGAGTGAGAAATACATCACGTGGTGTTGTGAATCGGAGTGCCTGAATTAGGATAGGCAATGAATGGCAATGTAAAATGGAGAAAAGCACAACGGTGTGGTCAGCATGGGGAGGCCAGGAAAGATGCAGTGTCATTGTAAGATAGGTTTCTGAAAATCATCGCGGGGTGGAGCGCATTGTAAGGGTTTCTAACAGGCCATTCACTAGTAGGAGTGAGAAAAACATCACGGCGTTGTTTAAATCAGAGGGCCTGAATCAGCATAGGCAGTGAGTGGCAATGTAGGATGGAGAAAAGCACCACGGTGTGGTCAGCATGGGGAGGTTAGGACACATGCACTGGCAATGTAGGATAGATGTCTGAAAAACATCGTGGGTGGTGAGAATTGTAAGGGTTTCTAAGAGGCCATTCACTAGTAGGAGTGAGAAAAACATCACAGGGTGGTGTGAATCGGTTGGCCTGAATTAGGAGAGGCAGTGAGTGGCAATGTGGGATGGAAAAAAGCACCACGGGGTGGTCAGCATGGGGAGGTCAAGGAACATACACTGGCAATGTAGGATAGCTTTCTGAAAAACATCGCGGGGTTGTACGCATTGTAAGGTTTTCTAACAGGCCATTCTCTAGTAGAAGTGAGAAAAACATCACAGGGTGGTGTGAATCTGAGGGCCTGAATCAGGATAGGCAGTGAGTGGCAATGTAGAATGGAGAAAAGGACCACGGGGTGATTAGGATGGGGAGGTGAGGAAACATCCAGTGGCAATGTAGGACAGGTTTCTGAAAATCATCGCGGGATGTGCGAATTGTAAGGATTTCTAACAGGCCATTCACTAATAGGAGTGAGAAATACTTCATGGTGTGGTGTGAATCGGAGGGCCTGAACCAATATAGACAGTGAGTGGCAATGACGGATGGAGAAAAGCACCACGGGGTGGTCAGAATGGGGAGGTCAGGAAACATGCAGTGGCAAAGTAGGATAGGTTTCTGAAAAACATCGCGGGGTGATGCTAGTTGTAAGTGATTCTAAACGGTCTTTCACTAGTAGGAGTGAGAAAAACATCACGGGGTGGTGTGAATCGGAGGGCCTGAATCAGGATAGGCCGTGATAGGCAATGTAGGATGGAGAAAAGCACCACGGGGTTGTCAGGATGGGGAAGTCAGAAACATGCAGTGGCAAAGAAGTATAGGTTTCTGAAAAACATCGCGGGGTAGTGCGCATTGTAAGGGTTTTTAACAGACCATTCACAAGTAGGAGTGAGAAATACATCATGGTGTGGTGTGAATCGGAGGGCCTGAATCAAGATAGACAGCGAGTGGCAATGTAGGATGGAGAAAAGCACCAAGGGGTGGTAATCAGGGGGAGGTCAGGACACATGCAGTGGCAATGTAGGATAGGTTTCTGAATAACATCGCGGGTGGTGAGAATTGTAAGGCTTTCTAACAGGCCATTCACTAGTAGGAGTGAGAAAAACATCACGGGGTGGTGTCAATGAGAGGGCCTGAATTATGATACGCAGTGAGTGGCAATGTAGGATGGAGAAAAGCACCACGGGGAGGTTAGCATAGGGAGGTCAGGAAACATGCAGTGGCAATGTAGCATATGTTTCTGAAAAACATCGATGGTGGTGAGAATTGTAAGTGTTTCTAACAGGCCATTCACTAGAAGCAGTGAGAAATACATCACGTGGTGTTGTGAATCGGAGTGCCTGAATTAGGATAGGCCTTGAATGGCAATGTAAAATGGAGAAAAGCACAACGGTGTGGTCAGCATGGGGAGGCCAGGAAAGATGCAGTGTCATTGTAAGATAGGTTTCTGAAAAACATCGCGGGGTGGTGCACATTGTAAGGGTTTCTAACAGGCCATTCACTAGTAGGAGTGAGAAAAACATCACGGCTTGTTTAAATCAGAGGGCCTGAATCAGCATAGGCAGTGAGTGGCAATGTAGGATGGAGAAAAGGACCACGGGGTGATTAGGATGGGGAGGTGAGGAAACATGTAGTGGCAATGTAGAACAGGTTTCTGAAAATCATCGCGGGATGTGAGAATTTTAAGGATTTCTAACCGGCCATTCACTAGTAGGAGTGAGAACTACTTCACGGTGTGGTGTGAATCGAAGGGCCTGAACCAATATAGACAGTGAGTGGCAATGTCGGATGGAGAAAAGCACCACGGGGTGGTCAGAGTGGGGAGGTCAGGAAACATGCATTGGCAAAGTAGGTTAGGTTTCTGAAAAACATCGCAGGGTGCTGCTAGTTGTCAGTGATTCTAAAAGGCCTTTCCCTAGTAGGTGTGAGAAAAACATCACTGGGTGGTGTGAATCGGAGGGCCTGAATCAGGATAGGCCGTGATAGGCAATGTAGGATGGAGAAAAGCACCACGGGGTTGTCAGGATGGGGAAGTCAGGAAACATGCAGTGGCAAAGTAGTATAGGTTTCTGAAAAACATCGTGGGGTAGTGCGCATTGTAAGGGTTTTTAACAGACCATTCACTAGTAGGAGTGAGAAATACATCATGGTCTGGTGTGAATCGGAGGGCCTGAATCAAGATAGACAGCGAGTGGCAATGTAGGATGGAGAAAAGCACCAAGGGGTGGTAATAGGGGGAGGTCAGGACACATGCAGTGGCAATGTAGGATAGGTTTCTGAATAACATCGCGGGTGGTGAGAATTGTAAGGCTTTCTAACAGGCCATTCACTAGTAGGAGTGAGAAAAACATCACGGGGTGGTGTCAATGAGAGGGCCTGAATTATGATACGCAGTGAGTGGCAATGTAGGATGGAGAAAAGCACCACGGGGAGGTTAGCATAGGGAGGTCAGGAAACATGCAGTGGCAATGTAGGATATGTTTCTGAAAAACATCGATGGTGGTGAGAATTGTAAGTGTTTCTAACAGGCCATTCACTAGAAGGAGTGAGAAATACATCACGTGGTGTTGTGAATCGGAGTGCCTGAATTAGGATAGGCAATGAATGGCAATGTAAAATGGAGAAAAGCACAACGGTGTGGTCAGCATGGGGAGGCCAGGAAAGATGCAGTGTCAATGTAAGATAGGTTTCTGAAAAGGATCACGGGGTGGTGTGCATTGTAAGGGTTTCTAACAGGCCATTCACTAGTAGGAGTGAGAAAAACATCACGGCGTTGTTTAAATTAGAGGGCCTGAATCAGCATAGGCAGTGAGTGGCAATGTAGGATGGAGAAAAGCACCACGGTGTGGTCAGCATGGGGAGGTTAGGACACATGCACTGGCAATGTAGGATAGATGTCTGAAAAACATCGTGGGTGGTGAGAATTGTAAGGGTTTCTAAGAGGCCATTCACTAGTAGGAGTGAGAAAAACATCACAGGGTGGTGTGAATCGGTTGGCCTGAATTAGGAGAGGCAGTGAGTGGCAATGTGGGATGGAAAAAAGCACCACGGGGTGGTCAGCATGGGGAGGTCAAGGAACATACACTGGCAATGTAGGATAGCTTTCTGAAAAACATCGCGGGGTGGTACGCATTGTAAGGTTTTCTAACAGGCCATTCTCTAGTAGAAGTGAGAAAAACATCACAGGGTGGTGTGAATCTGAGGGCCTGAATCAGGATAGGCAGTGAGTGGCAATGTAGAATGGAGAAAAGGACCACGGGGTGATTAGGATGGGGAGGTGAGGAAACATCCAGTGGCAATGTAGGACAGGTTTCTGAAAATCATCGCGGGATGTGCGAATTGTAAGGATTTCTAACAGGCCATTCACTAGTAGGAGTGAGAAATACTTCATGGTGTGGTGTGAATCGGAGGGCCTGAACCAATATAGACAGTGAGTGGCAATGACGGATGGAGAAAAGCACCACGGGGTGGTCAGAATGGGGAGGTCAGGAAACATGCAGTGGCAAAGTATGATAGGTTTCTGAAAAACATCGCGGGGTGATGCTAGTTGTAAGTGATTCTAAACGGTCTTTCACTAGTAGGAGTGAGAAAAACATCACGGGGTGGTGTGAATCGGAGGGCCTGAATCAGGATAGGCCGTGATAGGCAATGTAGGATGGAGAAAAGCACCACGGGGTTGTCAGGATGGGGAAGTCAGAAACATGCAGTGGCAAAGTAGTATAGGTTTCTGAAAAACATCGCGGGGTAGTGCGCATTGTAAGGGTTTTTAACAGACCATTCACAAGTAGGAGTGAGAAATACATCATGGTGTGGTGTGAATCGGAGGGCCTGAATCAAGATAGACAGCGAGTGGCAATGTAGGATGGAGAAAAGCACCAAGGGGTGGTAATCAGGGGGAGGTCAGGACACATGCAGTGGCAATGTAGGATAGGTTTCTGAATAACATCGCGGGTGGTGAGAATTGTAAGGCTTTCTAACATGCCATTCACTAGTAGGAGTGAGAAAAACATCACGGGGTGGTGTCAATGAGAGGGCCTGAATTATGATACGCAGTGAGTGGCAATGTAGGATGGAGAAAAGCACCACGGGGAGGTTAGCATAGGGAGGTCAGGAAACATGCAGTGGCAATGTAGGATATGTTTCTGAAAAACATCGATGGTGGTGAGAATTGTAAGTGTTTCTAACAGGCCATTCACTGAGAAATACACCACGTGGTGTTGTGAATCGGAGTGCCTGAATTAGGATAGGCAATGAATGGCAATGTAAAATGGAGAAAAGCACAACGGTGTGGTCAGCATGGGGAGGCCAGGAAAGATGCAGTGTCATTGTAAGACAGGTTTCTGAAAAACATTGCGGGGTGGTGCGCATTGTAAGGGTTTCTAACAGGCCATTCACTAGTAGGAGTGAGAAAAACATCACGGCGTTGTTTAAATCAGAGGGCCTGAATCAGCATAGGCAGTGAGTGGCAATGTAGGATGGAGAAAAGGACCACGGGGTGATTAGGATGGGGAGGTGAGGAAACATGTAGTGGCAATGTAGGACAGGTTTCTGAAAATCATCGCGGGATGTGAGAATTTTAAGGATTTCTAACCGGCCATTCACTAGTAGGAGTGAGAACTACTTCATGTTGTGGTGTGAATTGAAGGGCATGAACCAATATAGACAGTGAGTGGCAATGTCGGATGGAGAAAAGCACCACGGGGTGGTCAGAATGGGGAGGTCAGGAAACATGCATTGGTAAAGTAGGTTAGGTTTCTGAAAAACATCGCGGGGTGCTGCTAGTTGTCAGTGATTCTAAAAGGCCTTTCCCTAGTAGGTGTGAGAAAAACATCACGGGGTGGTGTGAATCGG
Source organism: Cavia porcellus (assembly GCF_034190915.1). Taxonomy (NCBI): domain Eukaryota; kingdom Metazoa; phylum Chordata; class Mammalia; order Rodentia; family Caviidae; genus Cavia; species Cavia porcellus. Next base: position 10,730,433 of record NW_026947518.1, read on the forward strand.
AGGGCCTGAATCAGGATAGGCCGTGATAGGCAATGTAGGATGGAGAAAAGCACCACGGGGTTGTCAGGATGGGGAAGTCAGGAAACATGCAGTGGCAAAGTAGTATAGGTTTCTGAAAAACATCGCGGGGTAGTGCGCATTGTAACGGTCTTTAACAGACCATTCACTAGTAGGAGTGAGAAATACATCATGGTCTGGTGTGAATCGGAGGGCCTGAATCAAGATAGACAGCGAGTGGCAAGGAGAAAAGCACCAAGGGGTGGTAATCAGGGGGAGGTCAGGACACATGCAGTGGCAATGTAGGATAGGTTTCTGAATAACATCGCGGGTGGTGAGAATTGTAAGGCTTTCTAACAGGCCATTCACTAGTAGGAGTGAGAAAAACATCACGGGGTGGTGTCAATGAGAGGGCCTGAATTATGATACGCAGTGAGTGGCAATGTAGGATGGAGAAAAGCACCACGGGGAGGTTAGCATAGGGAGGTCAGGAAACATGCAGTGGCAATGTAGGATATGTTTCTGAAAAACATCGATGGTGGTGAGAATTGTAAGTGTTTCTAACAGGCCATTCACTAGAAGGAGTGAGAAATACATCACGTGGTGTTGTGAATCGGAGTGCCTGAATTAGGATAGGCAATGAATGGCAATGTAAAATGGAGAAAAGCACAACGGTGTGGTCAGCATGGGGAGGCCAGGAAAGATGCAGTGTCATTGTAAGATAGGTTTCTGAAAATCATCGCGGGGTGGAGCGCATTGTAAGGGTTTCTAACAGGCCATTCACTAGTAGGAGTGAGAAAAACATCACGGCGTTGTTTAAATCAGAGGGCCTGAATCAGCATAGGCAGTGAGTGGCAATGTAGGATGGAGAAAAGCACCACGGTGTGGTCAGCATGGGGAGGTTAGGACACATGCACTGGCAATGTAGGATAGATGTCTGAAAAACATCGTGGGTGGTGAGAATTGTAAGGGTTTCTAAGAGGCCATTCACTAGTAGGAGTGAGAAAAACATCACAGGGTGGTGTGAATCGGTTGGCCTGAATTAGGAGAGGCAGTGAGTGGCAATGTGGGATGGAAAAAAGCACCACGGGGTGGTCAGCATGGGGAGGTCAAGGAACATACACTGGCAATGTAGGATAGCTTTCTGAAAAACATCGCGGGGTTGTACGCATTGTAAGGTTTTCTAACAGGCCATTCTCTAGTAGAAGTGAGAAAAACATCACAGGGTGGTGTGAATCTGAGGGCCTGAATCAGGATAGGCAGTGAGTGGCAATGTAGAATGGAGAAAAGGACCACGGGGTGATTAGGATGGGGAGGTGAGGAAACATCCAGTGGCAATGTAGGACAGGTTTCTGAAAATCATCGCGGGATGTGCGAATTGTAAGGATTTCTAACAGGCCATTCACTAATAGGAGTGAGAAATACTTCATGGTGTGGTGTGAATCGGAGGGCCTGAACCAATATAGACAGTGAGTGGCAATGACGGATGGAGAAAAGCACCACGGGGTGGTCAGAATGGGGAGGTCAGGAAACATGCAGTGGCAAAGTAGGATAGGTTTCTGAAAAACATCGCGGGGTGATGCTAGTTGTAAGTGATTCTAAACGGTCTTTCACTAGTAGGAGTGAGAAAAACATCACGGGGTGGTGTGAATCGGAGGGCCTGAATCAGGATAGGCCGTGATAGGCAATGTAGGATGGAGAAAAGCACCACGGGGTTGTCAGGATGGGGAAGTCAGAAACATGCAGTGGCAAAGAAGTATAGGTTTCTGAAAAACATCGCGGGGTAGTGCGCATTGTAAGGGTTTTTAACAGACCATTCACAAGTAGGAGTGAGAAATACATCATGGTGTGGTGTGAATCGGAGGGCCTGAATCAAGATAGACAGCGAGTGGCAATGTAGGATGGAGAAAAGCACCAAGGGGTGGTAATCAGGGGGAGGTCAGGACACATGCAGTGGCAATGTAGGATAGGTTTCTGAATAACATCGCGGGTGGTGAGAATTGTAAGGCTTTCTAACAGGCCATTCACTAGTAGGAGTGAGAAAAACATCACGGGGTGGTGTCAATGAGAGGGCCTGAATTATGATACGCAGTGAGTGGCAATGTAGGATGGAGAAAAGCACCACGGGGAGGTTAGCATAGGGAGGTCAGGAAACATGCAGTGGCAATGTAGCATATGTTTCTGAAAAACATCGATGGTGGTGAGAATTGTAAGTGTTTCTAACAGGCCATTCACTAGAAGCAGTGAGAAATACATCACGTGGTGTTGTGAATCGGAGTGCCTGAATTAGGATAGGCCTTGAATGGCAATGTAAAATGGAGAAAAGCACAACGGTGTGGTCAGCATGGGGAGGCCAGGAAAGATGCAGTGTCATTGTAAGATAGGTTTCTGAAAAACATCGCGGGGTGGTGCACATTGTAAGGGTTTCTAACAGGCCATTCACTAGTAGGAGTGAGAAAAACATCACGGCTTGTTTAAATCAGAGGGCCTGAATCAGCATAGGCAGTGAGTGGCAATGTAGGATGGAGAAAAGGACCACGGGGTGATTAGGATGGGGAGGTGAGGAAACATGTAGTGGCAATGTAGAACAGGTTTCTGAAAATCATCGCGGGATGTGAGAATTTTAAGGATTTCTAACCGGCCATTCACTAGTAGGAGTGAGAACTACTTCACGGTGTGGTGTGAATCGAAGGGCCTGAACCAATATAGACAGTGAGTGGCAATGTCGGATGGAGAAAAGCACCACGGGGTGGTCAGAGTGGGGAGGTCAGGAAACATGCATTGGCAAAGTAGGTTAGGTTTCTGAAAAACATCGCAGGGTGCTGCTAGTTGTCAGTGATTCTAAAAGGCCTTTCCCTAGTAGGTGTGAGAAAAACATCACTGGGTGGTGTGAATCGGAGGGCCTGAATCAGGATAGGCCGTGATAGGCAATGTAGGATGGAGAAAAGCACCACGGGGTTGTCAGGATGGGGAAGTCAGGAAACATGCAGTGGCAAAGTAGTATAGGTTTCTGAAAAACATCGTGGGGTAGTGCGCATTGTAAGGGTTTTTAACAGACCATTCACTAGTAGGAGTGAGAAATACATCATGGTCTGGTGTGAATCGGAGGGCCTGAATCAAGATAGACAGCGAGTGGCAATGTAGGATGGAGAAAAGCACCAAGGGGTGGTAATAGGGGGAGGTCAGGACACATGCAGTGGCAATGTAGGATAGGTTTCTGAATAACATCGCGGGTGGTGAGAATTGTAAGGCTTTCTAACAGGCCATTCACTAGTAGGAGTGAGAAAAACATCACGGGGTGGTGTCAATGAGAGGGCCTGAATTATGATACGCAGTGAGTGGCAATGTAGGATGGAGAAAAGCACCACGGGGAGGTTAGCATAGGGAGGTCAGGAAACATGCAGTGGCAATGTAGGATATGTTTCTGAAAAACATCGATGGTGGTGAGAATTGTAAGTGTTTCTAACAGGCCATTCACTAGAAGGAGTGAGAAATACATCACGTGGTGTTGTGAATCGGAGTGCCTGAATTAGGATAGGCAATGAATGGCAATGTAAAATGGAGAAAAGCACAACGGTGTGGTCAGCATGGGGAGGCCAGGAAAGATGCAGTGTCAATGTAAGATAGGTTTCTGAAAAGGATCACGGGGTGGTGTGCATTGTAAGGGTTTCTAACAGGCCATTCACTAGTAGGAGTGAGAAAAACATCACGGCGTTGTTTAAATTAGAGGGCCTGAATCAGCATAGGCAGTGAGTGGCAATGTAGGATGGAGAAAAGGACCACGGGGTGATTAGGATGGGGAGGTGAGGAAACATGTAGTGGCAATGTAGGACAGGTTTCTGAAAATCATCGCGGGATGTGAGAATTTTAAGGATTTCTAACCGGCCATTCACTAGTAGGAGTGAGAACTACTTCATGGTGTGGTGTGAATTGAAGGGCGTGAACCAATATAGACAGTGAGTGGCAATGTCGGATGGAGAAAAGCACCACGGGGTGGTCAGAATGGGGAGGTCAGGAAACATGCATTGGTAAAGTAGGTTAGGTTTCTGAAAAACATCGCGGGGTGCTGCTAGTTGTCAGTGATTCTAAAAGGCCTTTCCCTAGTAGGTGTGAGAAAAACATCACAGGGTGGTGTGAATCGGAGGGCCTGAATCAGGATAGGCCGTGATAGGCAATGTAGGATGGAGAAAAGCACCACGGGGTTGTCAGGATGGGGAAGTCAGGAAACATGCAGTGGCAAAGTAGTATAGGTTTCTGAAAAACATCGCGGGGTAGTGCGCATTGTAACGGTCTTTAACAGACCATTCACTAGTAGGAGTGAGAAATACATCATGGTCTGGTGTGAATCGGAGGGCCTGAATCAAGATAGACAGCGAGTGGCAAGGAGAAAAGCACCAAGGGGTGGTAATCAGGGGGAGGTCAGGACACATGCAGTGGCAATGTAGGATAGGTTTCTGAATAACATCGCGGGTGGTGAGAATTGTAAGGCTTTCTAACAGGCCATTCACTAGTAGGAGTGAGAAAAACATCACGGGGTGGTGTCAATGAGAGGGCCTGAATTATGATACGCAGTGAGTGGCAATGTAGGATGGAGAAAAGCACCACGGGGAGGTTAGCATAGGGAGGTCAGGAAACATGCAGTGGCAATGTAGGATATGTTTCTGAAAAACATCGATGGTGGTGAGAATTGTAAGTGTTTCTAACAGGCCATTCACTAGAAGGAGTGAGAAATACATCACGTGGTGTTGTGAATCGGAGTGCCTGAATTAGGATAGGCAATGAATGGCAATGTAAAATGGAGAAAAGCACAACGGTGTGGTCAGCATGGGGAGGCCAGGAAAGATGCAGTGTCATTGTAAGATAGGTTTCTGAAAATCATCGCGGGGTGGAGCGCATTGTAAGGGTTTCTAACAGGCCATTCACTAGTAGGAGTGAGAAAAACATCACGGCGTTGTTTAAATCAGAGGGCCTGAATCAGCATAGGCAGTGAGTGGCAATGTAGGATGGAGAAAAGCACCACGGTGTGGTCAGCATGGGGAGGTTAGGACACATGCACTGGCAATGTAGGATAGATGTCTGAAAAACATCGTGGGTGGTGAGAATTGTAAGGGTTTCTAAGAGGCCATTCACTAGTAGGAGTGAGAAAAACATCACAGGGTGGTGTGAATCGGTTGGCCTGAATTAGGAGAGGCAGTGAGTGGCAATGTGGGATGGAAAAAAGCACCACGGGGTGGTCAGCATGGGGAGGTCAAGGAACATACACTGGCAATGTAGGATAGCTTTCTGAAAAACATCGCGGGGTGGTACGCATTGTAAGGTTTTCTAACAGGCCATTCTCTAGTAGAAGTGAGAAAAACATCACAGGGTGGTGTGAATCTGAGGGCCTGAATCAGGATAGGCAGTGAGTGGCAATGTAGAATGGAGAAAAGGACCACGGGGTGATTAGGATGGGGAGGTGAGGAAACATCCAGTGGCAATGTAGGACAGGTTTCTGAAAATCATCGCGGGATGTGCGAATTGTAAGGATTTCTAACAGGCCATTCACTAGTAGGAGTGAGAAATACTTCATGGTGTGGTGTGAATCGGAGGGCCTGAACCAATATAGACAGTGAGTGGCAATGACGGATGGAGAAAAGCACCACGGGGTGGTCAGAATGGGGAGGTCAGGAAACATGCAGTGGCAAAGTATGATAGGTTTCTGAAAAACATCGCGGGGTGATGCTAGTTGTAAGTGATTCTAAACGGTCTTTCACTAGTAGGAGTGAGAAAAACATCACGGGGTGGTGTGAATCGGAGGGCCTGAATCAGGATAGGCCGTGATAGGCAATGTAGGATGGAGAAAAGCACCACGGGGTTGTCAGGATGGGGAAGTCAGAAACATGCAGTGGCAAAGTAGTATAGGTTTCTGAAAAACATCGCGGGGTAGTGCGCATTGTAAGGGTTTTTAACAGACCATTCACAAGTAGGAGTGAGAAATACATCATGGTGTGGTGTGAATCGGAGGGCCTGAATCAAGATAGACAGCGAGTGGCAATGTAGGATGGAGAAAAGCACCAAGGGGTGGTAATCAGGGGGAGGTCAGGACACATGCAGTGGCAATGTAGGATAGGTTTCTGAATAACATCGCGGGTGGTGAGAATTGTAAGGCTTTCTAACATGCCATTCACTAGTAGGAGTGAGAAAAACATCACGGGGTGGTGTCAATGAGAGGGCCTGAATTATGATACGCAGTGAGTGGCAATGTAGGATGGAGAAAAGCACCACGGGGAGGTTAGCATAGGGAGGTCAGGAAACATGCAGTGGCAATGTAGGATATGTTTCTGAAAAACATCGATGGTGGTGAGAATTGTAAGTGTTTCTAACAGGCCATTCACTGAGAAATACACCACGTGGTGTTGTGAATCGGAGTGCCTGAATTAGGATAGGCAATGAATGGCAATGTAAAATGGAGAAAAGCACAACGGTGTGGTCAGCATGGGGAGGCCAGGAAAGATGCAGTGTCATTGTAAGACAGGTTTCTGAAAAACATTGCGGGGTGGTGCGCATTGTAAGGGTTTCTAACAGGCCATTCACTAGTAGGAGTGAGAAAAACATCACGGCGTTGTTTAAATCAGAGGGCCTGAATCAGCATAGGCAGTGAGTGGCAATGTAGGATGGAGAAAAGGACCACGGGGTGATTAGGATGGGGAGGTGAGGAAACATGTAGTGGCAATGTAGGACAGGTTTCTGAAAATCATCGCGGGATGTGAGAATTTTAAGGATTTCTAACCGGCCATTCACTAGTAGGAGTGAGAACTACTTCATGTTGTGGTGTGAATTGAAGGGCATGAACCAATATAGACAGTGAGTGGCAATGTCGGATGGAGAAAAGCACCACGGGGTGGTCAGAATGGGGAGGTCAGGAAACATGCATTGGTAAAGTAGGTTAGGTTTCTGAAAAACATCGCGGGGTGCTGCTAGTTGTCAGTGATTCTAAAAGGCCTTTCCCTAGTAGGTGTGAGAAAAACATCACGGGGTGGTGTGAATCGGAGGGCCTGAATCAGGATAGGCCGTGATAGGCAATGTAGGATGGAGAAAAGCACCACGGGGTTGTCAGGATGGGGAAGTCAGGAAACATGCAGTGGCAAAGTAGTATAGGTTTCTGAAAAACATCGCGGGGTAGTGCGCATTGTAACGGTCTTTAACAGACCATTCACTAGTAGGAGTGAGAAATACATCATGGTCTGGTGTGAATCGGAGGGCCTGAATCAAGATAGACAGCGAGTGGCAAGGAGAAAAGCACCAAGGGGTGGTAATCAGGGGGAGGTCAGGACACATGCAGTGGCAATGTAGGATAGGTTTCTGAATAACATCGCGGGTGGTGAGAATTGTAAGGCTTTCTAACAGGCCATTCACTAGTAGGAGTGAGAAAAACATCACGGGGTGGTGTCAATGAGAGGGCCTGAATTATGATACGCAGTGAGTGGCAATGTAGGATGGAGAAAAGCACCACGGGGAGGTTAGCATAGGGAGGTCAGGAAACATGCAGTGGCAATGTAGGATATGTTTCTGAAAAACATCGATGGTGGTGAGAATTGTAAGTGTTTCTAACAGGCCATTCACTAGAAGGAGTGAGAAATACATCACGTGGTGTTGTGAATCGGAGTGCCTGAATTAGGATAGGCAATGAATGGCAATGTAAAATGGAGAAAAGCACAACGGTGTGGTCAGCATGGGGAGGCCAGGAAAGATGCAGTGTCATTGTAAGATAGGTTTCTGAAAATCATCGCGGGGTGGAGCGCATTGTAAGGGTTTCTAACAGGCCATTCACTAGTAGGAGTGAGAAAAACATCACGGCGTTGTTTAAATCAGAGGGCCTGAATCAGCATAGGCAGTGAGTGGCAATGTAGGATGGAGAAAAGCACCACTGTGTGGTCAGCATGGGGAGGTCAGGACACATGCACTGGCAATGTAGGATAGGTGTCTGAAAATCATCGCGGGTGGTGAGAATTGTAAGGGTTTCTAAGAGGCCATTCACTAGTAGGAGTGAGAAAAACATCACAGGGTGGTGTGAATCGGAGGGCCTGAATTAGGAGAGGCAGTGAGTGGCAATGTGGGATGGAAAAAAAGCACCACAGGGTGATCAGCATGGGGAGGTCAGGAAACATACACTGTCAATGTAGGATAGCTTTCTGAAAAACATTGCGGGGTGGTACGCATTGTAAGGTTTTCTAACAGGCCATTCTCTAGTAGAAGTGAGAAAAACATCACAGGGTGGTGTGAATTGTAGGGCCTGAATCAGGATAGGAAGTGAGTGGCAATGTAGAATGGTGAAAAGGACCACGGGGTGATTAGGATGCGGAGGTGAGGAAACATGCAGTGGCAATGTAGGACAGGTTCCTGAAAATCATCGCGGGATGTGCGAATTTTAAGGATTTCTAACCGGCCATTCACTAGTAGGAGTGAGAAATACTTCATGGTGTGGTGTGAATCGGAGGGCCTGAATAAATATAGACAGTGAGTGGCAATGTCGGATGGAGAAAAGCACCACGGTGTGGTCAACATGTGGATGTCAGGACACATGCACTGGCAATGTAGGATAGGTGTGGGAAAAACATCGCGGGTGGTGAGAATTGTAAGGGTTTCTAACAGAACATTCACTAGTAGGAGTGAGAAAAACATCACGGGGTGGTGTGAATCGGAGGGCCAGTATTAGGAGAGGCAGTGAGTGGTAATGTGGGATGGAGAAAAGCACCACGGGGTGGTCAGCATGGGGAGGTCAGGAAACATGCAGTGGCAATTTTGGATAGGTTTCTGAAAAACATCGCATGGTGGGGCACATTGTATGGGTTTGTTACAGGCAATTCACTAGGAGGAGTGAGAAAAACATCACGGAGTGGTGTGAATCAGAGTGCCTGAATTAGGATAGGTAGTGAGTGGCAATGAACAATGGAGAAAAGCATCACGGCGTGGCCAGCATGGGGAGGTCAGGGAATACGCACTGACAATGTAGGATAGCTTTCAGAAAAACATCGTGTGGTGGTGCGCATTGTAAGGGTTTCTAACAGGCCATTCTCTAGTAGAAGTGAGAAAAATATAACATGGTGGTATGAATCGGAGGGCCTGAATCAGGATAGGCAGTGAGTGGCAATGTAGAATGGAGAAAAGGACCACGGGGTGGTCAGGATGGGGAGGTCAGGAAACATGCAGTGGCAATGTAGGACAGGTTTCTGAAAATCAGCGTGGGATGTGCGAATTGTAAGGATTTCTAACAGGCTATTCACTAGTAGGAGTGAGAAATACTTCATTGTGTGGTGTGAATCGGAGGGCCTGAATCAATATAGACAGTGAGTGGCAATGTCGGATGGAGAAAAGCACCACGGTGTGGTCAGCATGGGGAAGTCAGGAAACATGCAGTGGCAAAGTAGGATAGGTTTCTGAAAAACATCGCGGGGTGGTGCTCGTTGTAAGTGTTTCTAAAAGGCCTTTCACTAGTAGGAGTGAGAAAACATCACGGAGTGGTGTGAATCGGAGGGCCTGAATCAGGATAGGCCGTGATTGGCAATGTAGGATGGAGAAAAGCACCACGGGTTGGTCAGGATGGGGAGGTCAGGAAACATGCAGTGGCAATGTAGGATAGGTTTCTGAAAAACATCGCGGGGTAGTGCGGATTATAAGGGTTTCTAACAGGCCATTCACTAGTAGGAGTGAGAAATACATCATGGTGTGGTGTTAATCGGAGAGCCTGAATCAAGATAGACAGTGAATGGCAATGTAGGCTAGAGAAAAGCACCACGGGTTGGTGAGCATGGGAGGGCAGGAAACATGCAATGGCAATGTAGGATAGGTTTCTGATAAACATCGCTGGGTGGTGGGCATTGTAAGTGTTTCTTAAAGGCCTTTCACTAGTAGGAGTGAGAAAAACATCACGGGGTGGTGTGAATCGCAGGGACTGAATCAGGATAGGCATTGAGTGGCAATGTAGGATGGAGAAAAGCACCACGGCATGGTCAGCATTGTAAGGGTTTCTACTGACCATTCACTAGTAGGTGTGAGAAAAATATAACGGGGTGGTGTGAATCAGAGTGCCTGAATAGGCAGTGAGTGGCAATGAAGAATGGAGAAAAGCGCCACGGGGTGGTCAACATGGGGAGGTAAGGAAACATGCAGTGGCAGTGTAGGATAGTTTTCTGAAAAACATCACGGGGTGGTGCGCATTGTAAGGATTTCTAACAGGCCATTCACTAGTAGGAGTGAGAAAAACATCAAGGCGTGGTGTTAATCGGAGGGCCTGAATTAGGATAGGCAGTGAGTGGCAATGTAGGATGGAGAAAAGCAACACGGGGTGGTCATCATGGGGAGGTCAGGAAACATGTAATGGCAATGTAGGACAGCTTTCTGAAAAATATCGCGGGGTGGTGCGCATTGTATGGCTTTCTTACAGGCCATGCACTAGTAGGAGTGAGAAATACATCATGGTGTAGTGTGAATCGGAGGGCCTGAATCAAGATAGAGAATGAGTGGCAATGTAGGATGGAGAAAAGCACCACGGTTTGGTGAGCATGGGGAGGTCAGGAAACATGCAATGGCAATGTAGGATAGGTTTCAGAAAAACAACGCAGGGTGGTGCGCATTGTAAGTGTTTCTAACAGGTCATTCACTAGTAGGAGTGAGAAAAACCTCATTGGGTGGTGTGAATCGTAGGGCCTGAATTAGGATAGGCAGTGTGTGGCAATGAAGATTGGAGAAAAGCACCACGGGTTTGTCAGCATGGGGAGGCAAGGAAACATGCAATGGCTATATAGAATAGGTTTCTGATAAACATCGCAGGGTGGTGCCCATTGTAAGTGTTTCTAACAGGCCATTCACTAGTAGGAGTGAGAACAACATCACGGGGTGATGTGAATCGGAGTGCCTTAATTAGGATAGGCATTGAGTGGCAATGTAGGACGGAAAAAAGCACCACAAGGTTTTCAGCATGGGGCGGTGAGGAAAAATCCAGTGGCAATGTAGGATAGGTTTCTGAAAAAAAAAAGCAGGGTGGTGCGCATTGTAAGGGTTTCTAACAGGCCATTCACTAGTAGGAGTGAGAACAACATCACAGGGTGGTGTGAATCAAAGGGCCTGATTTAATATAGGCAGTGAGTGGCTATGAAGACTGGAGAAAAGCACAACGGGGTGGTCAACATGGTGAGGTCAGGAAACATGCAGTGGCAATGTAGGATAGGTTTCTGAAAAACATCGTGGGATGGTGCACATTGTAAGGCTTTCTAACAAGCCATTCAGAAGAAGGAGTGAAAAAAATATCACGGGGTGGTGTGTATCGGAGTTCCTCAATTAGGATAGGCATTGAGTTGCAATGTAGGATGAAGAAAGGCACCACAGGGCGGTCAGCATGGGGAGGTCAGGAAACATGCAGTTGCAAAGTAGGATAGTTTTCTGAAAAACATCGCGGGGTGGTGCGCATTTTAAGGATTTCTAACCATCCATTCAAAAGTAGGAGTGAAAAAAACATCACGGTGTGGTGTGAATCGTAGGGGCTGAATTAGGATAGGCTGTGAGTGGCAATGCCGGTTGGAGAAAAAAACCACGGGTTTGTCAGCAAGGGGAGGCAAGGAAACATGCAGTGGCAATGTACAATAGGATTCTGATAAACATTGCTGGGTGGTGCGCATTGTAAGGGTTTCTAACAATCCATTCACTAGTAGGAGTGAGAACAACATCACAGGGTGGTGTGAATCAGAGTGCCTTAATTAGGATAGGCAGTGAGTGGCAATGTAGGATGGAGAAATGCACGATGGATTGGTCAACATGGGGAGGTCAGGAAACATGCAGTGGCAATGTAGGACAGGTTTCTGAAAATCATCGCGGGGTGATGCGCATTGTAAGGCTTTCTAACAAGCCATTCACTCATAGGAGTGAGAAATACATCACGGTGCGGTGTGAATCGGAGGGCCTGAATCAAATAGACAGTGAGTGGCAATGTACGATGGAGGAAAGCACCACGGGTTAGTGAGCATGGGGAGGTCAGGAAACATGCAATGGCAATGTAGGATAGGTTTCTGAAAAACGACGCGTGGTGGTACGCATTCTAAGGGTTTGTAGCATGCCATTCACTATTAGGAGTGAGAAAAACATCACGGGGTGGTGTGAATTGGAGGGCCTGAATTAGGATAGGCAGTGCGTGGCAATGAAGATTGGAGAAAAGCACCACGGGGTGGTCAACATGGGGAGGACAGGAAACATGCAGTGGAAATATAGGATACGTTTCTGAAAAACATCACGGGGTGGTGCGCATTGTAAGGCTTTCTAACAGGCCATTCACTAGTAGGAGTGAGAAAAACATCACGGGGTGGTGTGAATCAGATGTTCTGAATTAGGATAGGCAGTGACTGGCAATGTAGGATGGAGAAAAGCACCACGGGGTCGTCAGCATGTGGAGGCCAGGAAACATGCAGTGGCAATGTAGGATAGGTTTCTGAAAAATATCGCGGGGTGGTGCGCTTGTAAAATTTTCTAAAAGGCCATTCACTAGTACGAGTGAGAAAAATATAACAGGGTGGTGTAAATCGGAGGGCCTGAATCAGGATAGGCATTGAGTGGAAATATAAGATGCAGAAAGGCACCAAGGGGTGGTCAGCATGGGGAGGTCAGGAAACATGCTTTGGCAATGTAGGATAGGTTTATGAAAAACATCGCCGGGTGGTGCGCATTGTAAGGGTTTCTAACAGGCCATTCACTAGTAGGAGTGAGAAAATCATCACGGGGTGGTGTGAATCGGAGGGCCTGAATTATGGTAGGCAGTGAGTGGCAATGTAGGATGGAGAAAAGCACCACGGGGTGGTCATCATGGGGTGGTCAAGAAACATGCAGTGCCAATGTAGGATAGGTTTCGGGAAAAACATCCCGAAGTGGTGCTCATTGTAAGGGTTTCTAAAAGGCCTTTCACTAGTAGGAGTGAGAAAATTATCACGGGGTGGTGTGAATCAAAGGGCCTGAATCAAGATAGACAGTTTGTGCCAATGTAGGATGGAGAAAAGCACCACGGCTTGGTGAGCTTGGGGCGGTCCGGAAACATGCAATGGCAATGTAGGATAGGTTTGTAAAAAACATCGCGGGGTGGTGCGCATTGTAAGGTTTTGTAGCAGGCCATTCACTAGTAGGAATGAGAAAAACATCACGGGGTGGTGTGAATCGGAGGGCCTGAATTAGGATAGACAGTGAGTGGCAATGAAGAATGGAGAAAAGCACCACAGGGTGGTCAACATGAGGAGGTCAGGAAACATGCAATGGCAATGTAGGATAGGTTTCTGAAAAAAAAGCAGGGTGGTGCGCATTGTAAGTGTTTCTAACAGGCTTTGCACTAGTAGGAGTGAGAAAAACATCACGGGGTGGTGTGAATCGGAGGTCCTGAATTAGGATAGGCAGTGAGTGGCAATGTTGGATGGAGAAAAGCACCACGGGGTGGTCATCATGGGGAGGCCAGTAAACATGCTTTGGCTATGTATGATAGTTTTCTGAAAAACATCACGGGGTGGTGCGCATTGTAAGGATTTCTAACAAGCAATTCACAAGTAGAAGTGAGAAAAACATCACGGGGTGGTGTGAATTTGAAGGCCTGAATCAAGATAGACAGTGAGTTGCAATGTAGGAGGGAAAAAAGCACCACGGGTTGGTGAGCATGGGGAGGTCAGTAAACATGCAATGGCAATGTAGGATAGTTTTTCTGGAAAACATCGCGAGGTGGTGCGCATTGTAAGGGTTTGTAGCAGGCCATTCACTACTAGGAGTGAGAAAAATATCACGGGGTGGTGTGAATCGGAGTGACTGAATTAGGATAGGCAGTTAGTGGCAATGAAGAATGGAGAAAAGCACCATGGGATGGTCAACATGGGGAGGTCAGGAAACATGCAGTGGAAATGTAGGATAGGTTTCTGAAAAATATCGTGGGATGGTGCGCATTGTAAGGCTTTCTAACAAGCCATACAGAAGTAGGAGTGAAAAAATCATCACGAGGTGGTTTGAATCAGAGGGCCTGAATTAGGATAGGCATTGAGTTGCAATGTAGGATGTAGGAAAGCACCACAGGGTGGTCAGCATGAGGAGGTCATGAAACATGCAGTGGCAATGTAGGATAGTTTTCTGAAAAAACATCGCGGGGTGGTGTGCCTTTTAAGGATTTCTAACAAGCCATTCACAAGTAGGAGTGAAAAAACATCACGGTGTGGTATGAATCATAGCGGCTTAATTAGGATAGGCTGTGAGTGGAAATGCAGGATGGAGAAAAAAACCACGGGTTTGTCAGCATGTGGAGGCAAGGAAACATGCAGTGGCAACGTAGAACAGGTTTCTGATAAACATCGCTGGGTGGTGCACATTGTAAGGGTTTCTAACAATCCATTCACTAGTAGGAGTGAGAACAACATCACAGGGTGGTGTGAATCAGACGGCCTGAATTAGGATAGGCATTGAGTGGCAATGTAGGATGGAGAAAAGCACCACAGCGTGGTCAGCATAGGGAGGTGAGGAAACAGGCAGTGGCAATGTAGGATAGGTTTCTGAAAATAAAAGCACGGTGGTGTGCATTGTAAGGGTTTCTAACAGGCCATGCACTAGTAGGAGTGAGAAAAACATCACGGGGTGGTGTGAATCGGAGGGCCTGAATTAGGATAGGCAGTGAGTGGCAATGTAGGATGGAGAAAAGCACGACGGATTGGTCAACATGGGGAGTTCAGGAAACATGCATTGGCAATGTAGGACAGGTTTCTGAAAAAGATCGCGGGGTGGTGCGCATTATAAGAATTTCTAACAAGCCATTCACAAGTAGGAGTGAAAAAAACATCACGGGGTGGTGTGAATCGGAGGGTCTGAATTAGGATAGGCTGTGAGTGGCAACGTAGAATGGAGAAAAGCACCACGGGGTGGTCAGCATGGGGAGGTCAGGAAACATGCAGTGGAAATATAGGATACGTTTCTGAAAAACATCACGAGGTGGTGCGCATTGTAAGTGTTTTTAACAGGCCATTCTCTAGTAACAGTGAGAAAAACATCACGGGGTGGTGTGAATCAGATGTTCTGAATTAGGAAAGGCAGTGAGTGGCAATCTAGGATGGAGAAAAGCACCACGGGTTGGTCAGCATGTGGAGGTCAGGAAACCTGCAGTGGCAATATAGGATTGGTTTCTGAAAATTATCGCGGGGTGGTGTGCATTGCAAATGTTTCTAACAGGCCACTCACTACTAGGAGTGAAAAAAATATAACAGGGTGGTGTAAATCGGAGGGCCTGAATCAGGATAGGCATTGAGTGGCAATGAAGGATGCAGAAAGGCACCGCGGGTTGGTCAGCATGGGGAGGTCAGGAAACATGCTTTGGCAATGTAGGATAGGTTTCTGAAAAACATCGCCGGGTTGTGCGCTATGTAAGGGTTTCTAACAGGACATTCACTAGCAGGAGTAAGAAAAACATCAGGGGGTGATGTGAATCGGAGGGCCTGAATTAGGATAGGCAGTGAGTGGCAATGTAGGATGGAGAAAATCACCACGGGGTTGTCAGCATGTGGTGGTCAGGAAACATGCAGTGTCAATGTAGGATACGTTTCTGAAAACCATCGTGAGGTGGTGCTCATTGTAAGGGTTTCTAAAAGGCCTTTCACTAGTAGGATTGAGAAAATCATCACGGGGTGGTGTGAATCAGAGGGCCTGAATCAGGATAGGCCGTGATTGGCAACGTAGGATCGAGAAAAGCACCATGGGGTCGTCAGGATGGGAGGTCAGGAAACATGCAGTGGCAATGTAGGATAGGTTTCTGAAAAACATCGCGGGTAGTGCGCATTGTAAGGGTTTCTAACAGGCCATTCACTAGTAGGAGTGAGAAATACATCATGGTGTGGTGTGAATCCGAGGGCCTGAATCAAGATAGACAGTTAGTGCCAATGTAGGATGGAGAAAAGCACCACGGGTTGGTGAGCATGGGGCGGTCAGGAAACATGCAATGGCAATGTATGATAGGTTTGTAAAAAACATCGCGTGGTGGTGTGCATTGTAAGGTTTTGTAGCAGGCCATTCACTAGTAGGAGTGAGAAAAACATCACGGCGTTGGGTGTGAATTGGAGGGCCTGAATTAGGATAGGCAGTGAGTGGCAATGAAGAATGGAGAAAAGCACCACAGTGTGGTCAAAATGAGGAGGTCAGGAAACATGCAGTGGCAATGTAGGATAGGTTTCTGAAAAAAAAAGCAGGGTGTTGCGCATTGTAAGGGTTTCTAACAGGCCATGCACTAGTTGGAGTGAGAAAAACATCACGGGCTGGTGTGAATCGGAGGTCCTGAATTAGGATAGGCAGTGAGTGGCAATGTTGGATGGAGAAAAGCACCACGGGGTGGTCATCATGGGGAGGTCAGTAAACATGCATTGGCAATGTAGGATAGTTTTCTGAAAAAACATCACGGGGTGGTGTTCATTGTAAGGATTTCTAACAAGCAATTCACAAGTAGAAGTGAGAAAAATATCACGGGGTGGTGTGAATTGGAAGGCCTGAATCAAGATAGACAGTGAGTGGCAATGTAGGATGGAGAAAAGCACCACGGGATGGTCAACATGGGGAGGTCAGGAAACATACAGTGGCAATTTAGGATAGGTTTCTGAAAAACATCGTGCGATGGTGCGCATTGTAAGGCTTTCTAACAAGCCATTCAGAAGTAGGAGTGAAAAAAACATCACGGAGTGGTGTGAATCGGAGGGCCTGAATTAGGATAGGCATTGAGTTGCAATGTAGGATGTAGAAAAGCACCACAGGGTGGTCAGCATGGGGAGTTCAGGAAACATGCAGTGGCAAGGTAGGATAGTTTTCTGAAAAACATCGCGGGGTGGTGCAAATTTTAAGGATTTCTAACAAGCCATTCACAAGAAGTAGTGAAAAAAACATCACGGTGTGGTGTGAATCATAGGGGCTTAATTAGGATAGGCTGTGAGTGGATATGCAGGATGGAGAAAAAAACCACGGGTTTGTCAGCATGTGGAGGCAAGGAAACATGCAGTGGCAACGTAGAACAGGTTTCTGATAAACATCGCGGGGTGGTGCACATTGTAAGGTTTTGTAGCAGGCCATTCACTAGTAAGAGTGAGAAAAACATCACGGGGGGGGTGTGAATTGGAGGGCCTGAATTAGGATAGGCAGTGAGTGGCAATAAAGAATGGAGAAAAGCACCACAGGGTGGTCAACATGAGGAGGTCAGGAAACATGCAGTGGCAATGTAGGATAGGTTTCTGAAAAAAAAGCATGGTGGTGTGCATTGTAAGGGTTTCTAACAGCTCATGCACTAGTAGGAGTGAGAAAAACATCACGGGCTGGTGTGAGTCGCAGGTCCTGAGTTAGGATAGGCAGTGAGTGGCAAGCTTGGATGGAGAAAAGCACCACGGGGTGGTCATCATGGGGAGGTCAGGAAACATGCATTGGCAATGTAGGATAGTTTTGTGAAAAACATCACGGGGTGGTGCTCATTGTAAGGCTTTCTAACAAGCCATTCACAAGTAGAAGTGAGAAAAACATCACGGGGTGGTGCGCATTGTAAGGCTTTCTAACAGGCCATTCACTAGTAGGAGTGAGAAAAACATCACGGGGTGGTGTGAATCAGATGTTCTGAATTAGGATAGGCAGTGACTGGCAATGTAGGATGGAGAAAAGCACCACGGGGTGGTCAGCATGTGGAGGCCAGGAAACATGCAGTCGCAATGTAGGATAGCTTTCTGAAAAATATCGCGGGGTGGTGTGCTTGTAAAATTTTCTAACTGGCCATTCACTAGTACGAGTGAGAAAAATATAACAGGGTGGTGTAAATCGGAGGGCCTGAATCAGGATAGGCATTGAGTGGCAATGTAAGATGCAGAAAGGCACCACGGGGTGGTCAGCATGGGGAGGTCAGGAAACATGATTTGGCAATCTAGGATAGGTTTCTGAAAAACATCGCCGGGTGGTGCGCATTGTAAGGGTTTCTAACAGGCCATTCACTACTAGGAGTGAGAAAATCATCACGGGGTGGTGTGAATCGGAGGGCCTGAATTATGGTAGGCAGTGAGTGTCAATGTAGGATGGAGAAAAGCACCACGGAGTGGTCATCATGGGGTGGTCAAGAAACATGCAGTGCCAATGTAGGATAGGTTTCGGGAAAAGCATCCTGAGGTGGTGCTCATTGTAAGGGTTTCTAAAAGGCCTTTCACTAGTAGGAGTGAGAAAATTATCACGGGGTGGTGTGAATCAAAGGGCCTGAATCAAGATAGACAGTTTGTGCCAATGTAGGATGGAGAAAAGCACCACGGCTTGGTGAGCATGGGGCGGTCCGGAAATATGCAATGGCAATGTAGGATAGGTTTGTAAAAAACATCGCGGGGTGGTGCGCATTGTAAGGTTTTGTAGCAGGCCATTCACTAGTAGGAATGAGAAAAACATCACGGGGTGGTGTGAATCGGAGGGACTGAATTAGGATAGGCAGTGAGTGGCAATGAAGAATGGAGAAAAGCACCATGGGATGGTCAACATGGGGAGGTCAGGAAACATGCAGTGGAAATGTAGGATAGGTTTCTGGAAAACATCGTGGGATGGTGCGCATTGTAAGGCTTTCTAACAAGCCATTCAGAAGTAGGAGTGAAAAAATCATCACGGGGTGGTTTGAATCAGAAGGCCTGAATTAGGATAGGCATTGAGTTGCAATGTAGGATGTAGAAAAGCACCACAGGGTGGTCAGCATGAGGAGGTCATGAAACATGCAGTGGCAATGTAGGATAGTTTTCTGAAAAAACATCGCGGGTTGGTGCGCATTTTAAGGATTTCTAACAAGCCATTCACAAGTAGGAGTGAAAAAAACATCACGGTGTGGTGTGAATCATAGGGGGTTAATTAGGATAGGCTGTGAGTGGAAATGCAGGATGGAGAAAAAAACCACGGGTTTGTCAGCATGTGGAGGCAAGGAAACATGCAGTGGCAACGTAGAACAGGTTTCTGATAAACATCGCTGGGTGGTGCGCATTGTAAGGGTTTCTCACAATCCATTCACTAGTAGGAGTGAGAACAACATCACAGGGTGGTGTGAATCGGACGGCCTGAATTAGGATAGGCATTGAGTGGCAATGTAGGATGGAGAAAAGCACCACAGGGTGGTCAGCATAGGGAGGTGAGGAAGCAGGCAGTGGCAATGTAGGATAGGTTTCTGAAAATAAAAGCAGGATGGTGCGCATTGTAAGGGTTTCTAACAGGCCATGCACTAGTAGGAGTGAGAAAAACATCACGGGGTGGTGTGAATCTGAGGGCCTGAATTAGGATAGGCAGTGAGTGGCAATGTAGGATGGAGAAAAGCACGACGGATTGGTCAACATGGGGAGTTCAGGAAACATGCATTGGCAATGTAGGACAGGTTTCTGAAAAAGATCGCGGGGTGGTGCGCATTATAAGAATTTCTAACAAGCCATTCACAAGTAGGAGTGAAAAAAACATCACGGGGTGGTGTGAATCAGAGGGCCTGAATTAGGATAGGCTGTGAGTGGCAATGCAGAATGGAGAAAAGCACCACGGGGTGGTCAGCATGGGGAGGTCAGGAAACATGCAGTGGAAATATAGGATAAGTTTCTGAAAAACATCACGAGGTGGTGCGCATTGTAAGTGTTTTTAACAGGCCATTCTCTAGTAACAGTGAGAAAAACATCACGGGGTGGTGTGAATCAGATGTTCTGAATTAGGAAAGGCAGTGAGTGGCAATGTAGGATGGAGAAAAGCACCACAGGGTGGTCAGCATGTGGAGGTCATAAACCTGCAGTGGCAATATAGGATTGGTTTCTGAAAATTATCGCGGGGTGGTGTGCATTGTAAATGTTTCTAACAGGCCACTCCCTAGTAGGAGTAAGAAAAATATAACAGGGTGGTGTAAATCGGAGGGCCTGAATCAGGATAGGCATTGAGTGGCAATGTAGGATGCAGAAAGGCACCACGGGGTGGTCAGCATGGGGATGTCAGGAAACATGCTTTGGCAATGTAGGATAGGTTTCTGAAAAACATCGCCGGGTTGTGCGCTATGTAAGTGTTTCTAACAGGACATTCACTAGCAGGAGTGAGAAAAACATCAGGGGGTGATGTGAATCGGAGGGCCTGAATTAGGATAGGCAGTGAGTGGCAATGTAGGATGGAGAAAATCAGCACGGGGTGGTCTGCATGTGGTGGTCAGGAAACATGCAGTGTCAATGTAGGATACGTTTCTGAAAAACATCGTGAGGTGGTGCTCATTGTAAGGGTTTCTAAAAGGCCTTTCACTAGTAGGATTGAGAAAATCATCACGGGGTGGTGTGAATCAGAGGGCCTGAATCATGATAGGCCGTGAGTGGCAACGTAGGATCGAGAAAAGCACCACGGGGTGGTCAGGATGGGAGGTCAGGAAACATGCAGTGGCAATATAGGATAGGTTTCTGAAAAACATCACGGGTAGTGCGCATTGTAAGGGTTTCTAACAGGCCATTCACTAGTAGGAGTGAGAAATACATCATGGTGTGGTGTGAATCCGAGGGCCTGAATCAAGATAGACAGTGAGTGCCAATGTAGGATGGAGAAAAGCACCACGGCTTGGTGAGCATGGGGCGGTCAGGAAACATGCAATGGCAATGTAGGACAGGTTTGTAAAAAACATCGCGTGGTGGTGCACATTGTAATGTTTTGTAGCAGGCCATTCACTAGTAGGAGTGAGAAAAACATCACGGGGTTGGGTGTGAATTGGAGGGCCTGAATTAGGATAGGCAGTGAGTGGCAATGAAGAATGGAGAAAAGCACCACAGTGTGGTCAACATGAGGAGGTCAGGAAACATGCAGTGGCAATGTAGGATAGGTTTCTGAAAAAAAAAGCAGGGTGTTGCGCATTGTAAGGGTTTCTAACAGGCCATGCACTAGTAGGAGTGAGAAAAACATCACTGGCTGGTGTGAATCGGAGGTCCTGAATTAGGATAGGCAGTGAGTGGCAATGTTGGATGGAGAAAAGCACCACGGGGTGGTCATCATGGGGAGGTCAGTAAACATGCATTGGCAATGTAGGATAGTTTTCTGAAAAACATCACGGGGTGGTGCGCATTGTAAGGATTTCTAACAAGCAATTCACAAGTAGAAGTGAGAAAAATATCACGGGGTGGTGTGAATTGGAAGGCCTGAATCAAGATAGACAGTGAGTGGCAATGTAGGATGGAGAAAAGCACCACGGGATGGTCAACATGGGGAGGTCAGGAAACATACAGTGGCAATTTAGGATAGGTTTCTGAAAAACATCGTGGGATGGTGCGCATTGTAAGGCTTTCTAACAAGGCATTCAGAAGTAGGAGTCAAAAAAACATCACGGAGTGGTGTGAATCGGAGGGCCTGAATTAGGATAGGCATTGAGTTGCAATGTAGGATGTAGAAAAGCACCACAGGGTGGTCAGCATGGGGAGTTCAGGAAACATGCAGTCCCAATGTAGTATAGTTTTCTGAAAAACATCGAGGGGTGGTGCAAATTTTAAGGATTTCTAACAAGCCTTTCACAAGTAGGAGTGAAAAAAACATCACGGTGTGGTGTGAATCATAGGGGCTTAATTAGGATAGGCTGTGAGTGGAAATGCAGGATGGAGAAAAAAACCACGGGTTTGTCAGCATGTGGAGGCAAGGAAACATGCAGTGGCAACGTAGGACAGGTTTCTGATAAACATCGCTGGGTGGTGCGCATTGTAAGGGTTTCTAACAATCCATTCACTAGTAGGAGTGAGAACAACATCACAGGGTGGTGTTAATCGGACAGCCTGAATTAGGATAGGCATTGAGTGGCAATGTAGGATGGAGAAAAGCACCACAGGGTGGTCAGCATAGTTAGGTGAGGAAACAGGGAGTGACAATGTAGGATAGGTTTCTGAAAATAAAAGCAGGGTGGTGCGCATTGTAAGGGTTTCTAACAGGCCATGCACTAGTAGGAGTGACAAAAACGTCACGGGGTGGTTTGAATCGGAGGGCCTGAATTAGGATAGGCAGTGAGTGGCAATGTAGGATGGAGAAAAGCACGACGGATTGGTCAACATGGGGAGTTCAGGAAACATGCATTGGCAATGTAGGACAGGTTTCTGAAAAAGATCGCGGGGTGGTGCGCATTATAAGAATTTCTAACAAGCAATTCACAAGTAGAAGTGAGAAAAATATCACGGGGTGGTGTGAATTGGAAGGCCTGAATCAAGATAGACAGTGAGTGACAAGGTAGGATGGAGAAAAGCACCACGGCATGGTCAACATGGGGAGGTCAGGAAACATACAGTGGCAATTTAGGATAGGTTTCTGAAAAACATCGTGGGATGGGGCGCATTGTAAGGCTTTCTAACAAGCCATTCAGAAGTAGGAGTGAAAAAAACATCACGGAGTGGTGTGAATCGGAGGGCCTGAATTAGGATAGGCATTGAGTTGCAATGTAGGATGTAGAAAAGCACCACAGGGTGGTCAGCATGGGGAGGTCAGGAAACATGCAGTGGCAATGTAGGATAGGTTCCTGAAAAAGATCGCGGGGTGATGCGCATTATAATAATTTCTAACAAGCCATTCACAAGTAGGAGTGAAAAAAACATCACGGGGTGGTGTGAATTGTAGGACCTGAATTAATATAGGCAGTGATTGGCTATGAAGAATGGAGAAAAGCACCACGGGTGGTCAACATGGGGAGGTCAGGAAACATGCAGTGGCAATGTAGGATAGGTTTCTGAAAAACATCGCGGGGTGGTGCGCATTGTAAGGTTTTGTAGCAGGCCATTCACTATTAGGAGTGAGAAAAACATCACTAGGTGGTGTGAATCGGAGGACCTGAATTAGGATAGGCATTGAGTGGCAATGAAGAATGGAGAAAAGCACCACAGGGTGGTCAACATGAGGAGGTCAGGAAACATTCAGTGGCAATGTAGGATAGGTTTCTGAAAAACATCGCGGGGTGGTGCGCATTTTAAGGATTTCTAATAAGCCATTCACAAGTAGGAGTGAAAAATACTACACGGTGTGGGGTGAATCGTAGGGGCTGAATTAGTATAGGCTGCGAGTGGCAATATAGGATGGAGAAAAAAACCACGGGTTTGTCAGCATGGCGAGGCACAGAAAATGCAGAGACAACTCAGGATAGGTTTCTGAAAAACATCGCGGGGTGGTGCGCATTGTAAGGGTTTCTAACAGGTCATTCACTAGTAGGAGTGAGAAAAAAATCACAGGGTGGTGTGAATCGTAGGGCGTGAATCATGTGAGGCATTGAGTTGCAATGTAGGATGTTGAAAAGCACCACAGGGTGGTCAACATGAGGAGGTCAGGAAACATGCAGTGGCAATGTAGGTTAGGTTTCTGAAAAACCTCGTGGGGTGGTGCGCATTTTAAGGATTTCTAAGAACATATTCACAAGTAGGAGTGAAAAAAAATCACGGTGTGGTGTGAATCGTAGGGGCAGAATTAGGATAGTCTGTGAGTGGCAATGTAGGATAGAGAAAAAAAAACACGGGTTTGTCAGCATGGGGAGGCAAGGAAGCATGCATTGGCAATGTAGAATAGGTTTCTGATAAACATCGCTGGGTAGTGCGCATTGTAAGGTTTTCTTACAATCCATTCACTAGTAGGAGTGAGAACAACATCACGGGGTGGTGTGAATCGGAGGGCCTGAATTAGGATAGGCAGTGCGTGGCAATGTAGGATTGAGAAAAGCACCACGTTGTGGTCAGCATGGGGAGGTCAGGAAACATGCAGTGGCAATGTAGGTAGGATAGGTTTCTGAAAAACATCGCAGGGTGGTGCGCATTGTAAATGTTTCTAACAGGCCATTTTCTAGTAGGAATGAGAAAAAAATAACGGGGTGGTGTAAATCGGAGGGCCTGAATCACGATAGGAAGTCAGTGGCAATGTAAGATGGAGAAAAGCACCACGGGGTGGTCAGCATGGGGAAGTCAGTAAACATGCTTTGGCAATGTAGGATAGGTTTATGAAAAACATTGCCAGGTGGTGCGCATTGTAAGGCATTCTAACAGGTCATTCACTAATAGCAGTGAGAAGAACATCACGGGGTGGTGTGAATCGGAGGCCCTGAATTAGGATAGGCAGTGAGTGGCAATGTAAAATGGAGAATAGCACCACGTTGTGGTCAGCATGGGGAGGTCAGGAAACATGCAGTGGCAATGGAGAATAGGTTTCAGAAAAACATCACCGGGTGGTGCGCATTGTAAGGGTTTCTACTGGCCATTCACTAGTAGGTGTGAGAAAAATATAACGGCGTGGTGTGAATCGGAGGACCTGAATTATGATAGGCCGTTAGTGGCAATGTAGGATGGAGAAAAGCACCACAGGGTGGTCAGCATGGGGAGGTCAGGAAACATGCAGTGGCAATGTAGGATAGGTTTCTGAAAAACACCACGGGATGATGTGCATTGTAAGTGTTTCTAACAGGCCATTCACTAGCAGGATTGAGAAAAACATCACAGGGTGCTTTGAATCAGATGTTCTGAATTAGGATAGGCAGTGAGTGGCAATGTAGGATGGAGAAAAGCACCAAGGGGTGGTCAGCATGGGGTGGTCAGGAAACATGCATTGGAAATGTAGGATAGTTTTGTGAAAAACATCACGGGGTGGTGCGCATTTTAAGGATTTCTAACAAGCCATTCACAAGTAAAAGTGAGAAAAACATGACGGGGTGGTATGAATTGGAAGGCCTGAATCAAGATAGACAGTGAGTGGCAATGTACGATGGAGAAAAGCACCACGGGTAGGTGAGCATGGGGAGGTCAGGAAACATGCAATGGCAATGTAGGATAGTTTTTCTGAAAAACATCTCTGGGTGGTGCGCATTGTAAGGGTTTGTATCAGGCCATTCATAGTAGGAGTGAGAAAAATATCACGGAGTGGTGTGAATCGGAGGGCCTGAATTAGGATAGGCAGTGAGTGGCAATGAAGAATGGAGAAAAGCACCACGGGGTGGTCATCATGGAGAGGTCAGGAAACATGCATTGGCAATGTAGGATAGTTTTCTGAAAAACATCACGGGGTGGTGCGCATTGTAAGGATTTCTAACAAGCCATTCACAAGTAGGAGTGAAAAAAACATCACGGGGTGGTGTGAATCGTAGGACCTGAATTAATATAGGCAGTGAGTGGCTATGAAGAATGGAGAAAAGCACCACGGGTGGTCAACATGGGGACGTCAGGAAACATGCAGTGGCAATGTAGGATATGTTTCTGAAAAACATCGCGGGGTGGTGCGCATTGTAAGGTTTTGTAGCAGGCTATTCACTATTAGGAGTGAGAAAAACATCACTAGGTGGTGTGAATCGGAGTACCTGAATTAGGATAGGCAGTGAGTGGCAATGAAGAATGGAGAAAAGCACCACAGGGTGGTCAACATGAGGAGGTCAGGAAACATTCAGTGGCAATGTAGGATAGGTTTCTGAAAAACATGGCGGGGTGGTGCGCATTTTAAGTATTTCTAATAAGCCATTCACAAGTAGGAGTGAAAAATACTACACGGTGTGGGGTGAATCGTAGGGGCTGAATTAGTATAGGCTGTGAGTGGCAATGTAGGATGGAGAAAAAAACCACGGGTTTGTCAGCATGGCGAGGCACAGAACATCCAGAGACAACTCAGGATAGGTTTCTGAAAAACATCGCGGGGTGGTGCGCATTGTAAGGGTTTCTAACAGGTCATTCACTAGTAGGAGTGAGAAAAACATCACAGGGTGGTGTGAATCGTAGGGCGTGAATCAGGTGAGGCATTGAGTTGCAATGTAGGATGTTGAAAAGCACCACAGGGTGGTCAACATGAGGAGGTCAGGAAACATGCAGTGGCAATGTAGGTTAGGTTTCTGAAAAACCTCGTGGGGTGGTGCGCATTTTAAGGATTTCTAAGAACCCATTCACAAGTAGGAGTGCAAAAAACATCACGGTGTGGTGTGAATCGTAGGGGCAGAATTAGGATAGTCTGTGAGTGGCAATGTAGGATAGAGAAAAAAAACCACGGGTTTGTCAGCATGGGGAGGCAAGGAAGCATGCAAGTGGCAATGTAGAATAGGTTTCTGATAAACATCGCTGGGTGGTGCGCATTGTAAGGTTTTCTTACAATCCATTCACTAATAGGAGTGAGAACAACATCACGGGGTGGTGTGAATCGGAGGTCCTGAATTAGGATAGGCAGTGCGTGGCAATGTAGGATGGAGAAAAGCACCACGTTGTGGTAAGCATGGGGAGGTCTGGAAACATGCAGTGGCAATGTAGGATAGGTTTCTGAAAAACATCGCAGGGTGGTGCGCATTGTAAATGTTTCTAACAGGCCATTTTCTAGTAGGAGTGAGAAAAATATAACAGGGTAGTGTAAATCGGAGGGCCTGAATCACGATAGGAAGTCAGTGGCAATGTAGGATGGAGAAAAGCACCAAGGGGTGGTCAGCATGGGGTGGTCAGGAAACATGCATTGGAAATGTAGGATAGTTTTGTGAAAAACATCACGGGGTGGTGCGCATTGTAAGGATTTCTAACAAGCCATTCACAAGTAAAAGTGAGAAAAACATGACGGGGTGGTATGAATTGGAAGGCCTGAATCAAGATAGACAGTGAGTGGCAATGTACGATGGAGAAAAGCACCACGGGTAGGTGAGCATGGGGAGGTCAGGAAACATGCAATGGCAATGTAGGATAGTTTTTCTGAAAAACATCTCTGGGTGGTGCGCATTGTAAGTGTTTGTATCAGGCCATTCATAGTAGGAGTGAGAAAAATATCACGGAGTGGTGTGAATCGGAGGGCCTGAATTAGGATAGGCAGTGAGTGGCAATGAAGAATGGAGAAAAGCACCACGGGGTGGTCATCATGGAGAGGTCAGGAAACATGCATTGGCAATGTAGGATAGTTTTTCTGAAAAACATCTCTGGGTGGTGCGCATTGTAAGGGTTTGTATCAGGCCATTCATAGTAGGAGTCAGAAAAATATCACGGAGTGGTGTGAATCGGAGGGCCTGAATCACGATAGGAAGTCAGTGGCAATGTAGGATGGAGAAAAGCACCACGGGGTGGTCAGCATGGGGAAGTCAGTAAACATGCTTTGGCAATGTAGGATAGGTTTATGAAAAACATTGCCAGGTGGTGCCCATTGTAAGGCATTCTAACAGGTCATTCACTAATAGCAGTGAGAAGAACATCACGGGGTGATGTGAATCGGAGGCCCTGAATTAGGATAGGCAGTGAGTGGCAATGTAAAATGGAGAATAGCACCATGGTGTGGTCAGCATGGGGAGGTCAGGAAACATGCAGTGGCAATGTAGAATAGGTTTCAGAAAAACATCACCGGGTGGTGCGCATTGTAAGGGTTTCTACTGGCCATTCACTAGTAGGTGTGAGAAAAATATAACGGGGTGGTGTGAATCGGAGGACCTGAATTATGATAGGCCGTGAGTGGCAATGTAGGATGGAGAAAAGCACCACAGGGTGGTCAGCATGGGGAGGTCAGGAAACATGCAGTGGCAATGCAGGATAGTTTTCTGAAAAACATCGCCGGGTGGGGCACATTGTAAGGGTTTCTAACAGGCCATTCACTAGTAGGAGTGAGAAAATCATCATGGGGTGGTGTGAATCAGAGTGCCTGAATTAGGATAGGCAGTGTGTGGCAATGAAGAATGGAGAAAAGCGCCACGGGGTGGTCAACATGGGGAGTTCAGGAAACATGCAGTGGCAATGTAGGACAGCTTTCTGTAAAACATCGCGGGGTGGTGCGCATTGTAAGGCTTTCTAACAAGCCATGCACTAGTAGGAGTGAGAAATACATCATGGTGTGGTGTGAATCGGAGGGCCTGAATCAAGATAGAGAATGAGTGGCAATGAAGATTGGAGAAAAGCACCACGGGTTTGTCAGCATGGGGAGGCAAGGAAAAATGCAGTGGCAATATAAAATAGGTTTCTGATAAACATCGCAGGGTGGTGCGCATTGTAAGTGTTTCTAACAGGCCATTCACTAGTAGTAGTGAGAACAACATCACGGGGTGGTGTGAATGGAGTGCCTGAATTAGGATAGGCAGTGCATGGCAATGAAGACTGGAGAAAAGCACCACGGGGTGGTCAACACGTGGAGGTCAGGAAAAATGCAGTGGCAATGTAGGATAAGTTTCTGAAAAACATCGCGGGGTGGAGCGCATTATAAGAATTTCTAACAAGCCATTCACAAGTAGGAGTGAAAAAAACTTCACGGGGTGGTGTGAATCTGAGGGCCTGAATTAGGATTGGCAGTGAGTGGCAACGTAGGATGGAGAAAATCACCATGGTTTGGTCAGCATGTGGTGGTCAGGAAACATGCAGTGTCAATGTAGGATAGTTTTCTGAAAAACATCGCGAGGTGGTGCTCATTGTAAGGGTTTCTAAAAGCCCTTTCACTAGTAGGATTGAGAAAACCATCACGGGGTGGTGGAAATCAGAGGGCCTGAATCAGGATAGGTCGTGAGTGGCAACATAGGATCGAGAAAAGCACCATGGGGTGGTCAGGATGGGAGGTCAGGAAACATGCAGTGTCAATGTAGGATAGGTTTCTGAAAAACATCGCGGGTAGTGCGCATTGTAAGGGTTTATAACAGGCCATTAACTAGTAGGAGTGAGAAACACATCATGGTGTGGTGTGAATCCGAGGGCCTGTGTCAAGATAGACAGTGACTGCCAATGTAGGATGGAGAAAAGCACCACGGCTTGGTGAGCATGTGGCGGTCAGGAAACATGCAATGGCAATGTAGGATAGGTTTGTAAAAAACATCGCGGGGTGGTGTGCATTGTAAGGTTTTGTAGCAGCCATTCACTAGTTGGAGTGAGAAAAACATCACTGGGTGTGTGTGAATTGGAGGGCCTGAATTAGATAGACAGTGAGTGGCAATGAAGAATGGAGAAAGGCACCACAGGGTGGTCAACATGAGGAGGTCAGGAAACATGCAGTGGTAATGTAGGATAGGTTTCTGAAAAAAAAGCAGGGTGGTGCGCATTGTAAGTGTTTCTAACAGGCTTTGCACTAGTAGGAGTGAGAAAAACATCACGCGGTGGTGTGAATCGGAGGTCCTGAATTAGGATAGGCAGTGAGTGGCAATGTAGGATGGAGAAAAGCACTACGGGGTGGTCAGCATGTGGAGGTCAGGAAATATGCTTTGGCAATGTAGGATAGGTTTCTGAAAAACATCGCGGGGTGGTGCGCATTGTAAGGCTTTCTATCAGGCCATTCACTAGTAGGAGTGAAAAATTCATCACGGCGTGGTGTGAATCAGAGGGCCTAAGTTATGATAGGCAGTGAGTGGCAATGTACGATGGAGAAAAGCACCACAGGGTGGTCAGCATGGGGAGGTCAGGAAACATGCAGTGGCAATGTAGGATAGGTTTCTGAAAACAAAAGCGGGGTGTTGCGCATTGTAAAGGTTTCTAACAGGTCTTTCACTAGTAGGAGTGAGAAAAACATCACGGGGTGGTTTGAATCAGATGTTCTAATTAGGATAGGCAGTGAGTGGCAATGTAGGATGAAGAAAAGCACCACGGGGTGGTCAGCATGCGGAGGTAAGGAAACATACATTGGCAATGTAGGATAGGTATCTGCAAAATATTGTCGCGTGGTGCGCATTGTAAGGCTTTCTAACAGGCCATTCACTAGTAGGAGTGAGAAAAACATCACTGGGTGGTGTGAATCGGAGGGCCTGAATAAGGATAGGCAGTGAGTGGCAATGTAGGATGTAGAAAAGCACCACGGGGTTGTCAGCATGGGGAGGTCATAAACATGCAGTGGCAATGTGGGATAGCTTTCTGAAAAACGTTTCGGTTTGGTGCGCATTGTAAGGGTTTCTAACAGGCCATTCACTATTAGGAGTGAGAAAAACATCATGGGGTGGTGTGAATCGGAGGTCCTGAATTAGGATAGGCAGTGACTGGCAATGTAGGATGGAGAAAAGCACCATGTAGTGTTCATCATGGGGAGGTCAGGACACTTGCAGTGGCAATATGGGATAGGATTCTGAAAAACATCGTGGGGTTGTGCGCATTGTAAGTGTTTCTAAAAGGCTTTCACTAGTAGGAGTGAGAAAAACATCACGGGGTCGTGTGAATCGAAGGGCTTGAATTATGATAGGAAGTGAGTGGCAATGTAGGATGGAGAAAAACACCACGGGGTGGTCAGGATGGGGAGGTCAGGAAACATGCAGTGGCAATGTTGGATAGGTTTCTGAAAAAAAAGCGGGGTGTTGTGCATTGTAAGGGTTTCTAACAGGCCTTTTAGTAGTAGGAGTGAGAAAAACGTCACGGAGTGGTGTGAATCAGATGTTCTGAATTAGCATAGGCAGTGAGTGGCAATGTAGGATGGAGAAAAGCACCACGAGGTGATCAGCATGAAGAGGTCAGGAAACATGCAGTGGGAAGGTAGGATAGTTTTCTGAAAAACATCACGGTGTGGTGCCCATTGTAAGGTTTTCTAACAGGCCATTCACTAATAGAAGTGAGAAAAACATCACGGGGTGGTGTGAATCGGAGGGCCTGAATTAGAAAAGGCAGAGACTGGCAATGTAAAATGGAGAAAAGCACCACGGCGTGGTCAGCATGGGGAGGCAAGGAAACATGCAGTGTCAATATAGGACAGGTTTCTAAAAATCATGGAGGGGTTGTGCGAATTGTAAGGGTTTGTAGCAGGCCATTCACTAGTAGGAGTGAGAAAAACATCACGGGGTGGTGTGAATCAGATGTTCTGAATTAGGATAGGCAGTGAGTGGCAATGTAGGATGGAGAAAAGCACCACGGGGTGGTCAGCATGTGGAGGTCAGGAAACATGCAGTGGCAATGTAGGATAGGTTTCTGAAAAACATCGCGGGGTGGTGCGCATTGTAATTGTTTCTATCAGGCCATTCACTAGTAGGAGTGAGTAAAACATAACGGGGTGGTGTGAATCGGATGGCCTGAATTATGACAGGTAGTGAGTGGCAATGTAGAATGGAGAAAATCACCACGGGTGGTCAGGATGGGGAGGTCAGGAAACATGCAGTGGTAATGTAGGACAGGTTTCTGAAAATCAGCACGGGATGTGCAAATTGTAAGGATTTCTAACAGGCCATTCACTAGTAGGAGTGAGAAATACTTCATGGTGTGGTGTGAATCGGAGTGCCTGAATCAATATAGACAGTGAGTGGCAATGTCGGATGGAGAAAAGCACCACGGTGTGGTCAGCATGGGGAGGTCAGGAAACATGCAGTGGCAAGTAGGATAGGTTTCTGAAAAACATCGCAGGGTGGTGCTCGTTGTAAGTGTTTCTAAAAGGCCTTTCAATTGTAGGAGTCAGAAAAACATCACGGGGTGGTGTGAGTCGGAGGGCCTGAATCAGGATAGGCCGTGATTGGCAATGTAGAATGGAGAAAAGAACCACGGGGTGGTCCGGATGGTGAGGTCAGGAAACATGCAGTGGCAATGTAGGACAGGTTTGAGAAAATCAGCACGGGATGTGCGAATTGTAAGGATTTCTAACAGGCCAATCACTAGTAGGAGGGAGAAATACTTCATGGTGTGGTGTGAATCGGAGGGCCTGAATCAATATAGACAGTGAGTTGCAATGTCGGATATAGAAAAGCACCACGGTGTGGTCAGCATGGGGAGGTCAGGAAACATGCAGTGGAAAAGTAGGATTGGTTTCTGAAAAACATCGCGGGGTGGTGCTCGTTGTAAGTGTTTCTAAAAGGCTTTTCACTAGTAGGAGTGAGAAAAACATCACGGGGTGGTGTGAATCGGAGGGCCTGAATCAGGATAGGCCGTGATTGGCAATGTAGGATGGAGAAAAGCACCACGGGGTGGTCAGGATGAGGAGGTCAGGAAACATGCAATGGCAATGTAGGATAGGTTTCTGAAAAACATCGCGGGGTAGTGCACATTGTAAGGGTTTCTAACAGGCCATTCACTAGTAGGAGTGAGAAATACATCATGGTGTGGTGTGAATCCGAGGGCCTGAATCAAGATAGACCGTGAATGGCAATGTAGGCTAGAGAAAAGCACCACGGGTTGGTGAGCATGGGGAGGGCAGGAAACATGCAATGGCAGTGTAGGATAGGTTTCTGATAAACATCGCTGGGTGGTGCGCATTGTAAGTGTTTCTTAAAAGCCTTTCACTAGTAGGAGTGAGAAAAACATCACGGGGTGGTGTGAATCGCAGGGACTGAATTAGGATAGGCATTGTGTGGCAATGTAGGATGGAGAAAAGAACCACAGGGTGGTCAGCATGGGGAGGTGAGGAAACATGCAGTGGCAATAAAGAACAGGTTTCTGAAAAACATTGCAGGGTGGTGCTCATTGTAAGGGTTTCTTAAAGGCCTTTCACTAGTAGAAGTGAGAAAAACATCACGGGCTGGTGTGAATCGCAGGGAATGAATCAGTATAGGCCATGAGTGCCAATGAAGGATGGAGAAAAGAACCACGGGGTAGTCAGGATCGGGAGGTCAGGAAACATGCAGTGGCATTGTAGGATAGGTTTATGAAAAACATCGCGGGTTAGTTCGCATAGTAAGGGTTTCTAAAACGCCATTCACTAATAGGAGTGAGAAAATCGTCATGGGGTGGTGTGAATCAGAGTGCCCGTATTAGGATAGGCAGTGAGTGGCAATGAAGAATGGAGAAAAGCACCACGGGGTGGTCAACATGGGGAGGTCAGGAAACATGCATGGCAATATAGGACAAGTTTCTGAAAAACATCGCGGGGTGGTGCATATTGTAAGGCTTTCTAACAAGCCATTCACAAGTAGGAGTGAAAAAAACAGAACGGGGTGGTATGAATCAGAGGGCCTGAATCAGGGTAGGATGAGAGTGGCAATGTAGGATGGAAAAAAGCACCACGGGTTTGTCAGCATGGGAGGCAAGGAAACATGCAGTGGCAATGTAGAAGAGGTTTCTGATAAACATTGCTGGGTGGTGCGCATTGTAAGGGTTTCTAACAGCCATTCACTAGTGGGAGTGAGAAAAACATCACGGCGTGGTGTGAATCGGAGGGCCTGAATCAGTATAGGCAGTGAGTGGCAATGTAGGTTGGAGAAAAGCACCACGGAGTGGTCAGCATGGGGAAGTCAGGATACATGCAGTTTAAATGTAGGATATGTTTCTGAAAAACATCGAGGGTGGTGAGAATTATAAGTGTTTCTAACAGGCCATTCACTTGTAGGAGTGAGAAATACATCAAGGGGTGGTGTGAATTGGAGGGCCTGAATTAGAAAAGTCAGAGAGTGGCAATGTAAAATGGAGAAAAGCACCCCGGCGTGGTCAGCATGGGGAGGCAAGGAAACATGCAGTGTCAATATAGGACAGGTTTCTAAAAATCATGGCGGGGTTGTGCGAATTGTAAGGGTTTCTAACAGGCCATTCACTAGTAGGAATGAAAAAAACATCACGGAATGGTTTGAATCAGAAGGCCTGAATCAGCATAGGCAGTGAGTGGCAATGTAGGATGGAGAAAAGCACCACGGGTAGGTGAGCATGGGGAGGTCAGGAAACATGGAATGGCAACGTAGAATAGGTTTCTGAAAAACATCGCCGGGTGGTGTGCATTGTACGGTTTGTAGCAGGCCATTCACTAGTAGGAGTGAGAAAAACATCACGGGGTGGTGTGAAGCAGATGTTCTGAATTAGGATAGGCAGTGAGTGGCAATGTAGGATGGAGAAAAGCACCACGGGGTGGTCGGCATGGGAGGTCAGGAAACATGCAGTGGCAATGTAGAATAGGTTTCTGAAAAACATCGAGGGGGGGTGCGCATTGTATGGGTGTGTAACAATACATTCACTAGTAGGAGTGAGAAAAACATCACGGGGTGGTGTCAATCATAGGATCTGAATTAGGGTAGGCAGTGAGTGGCAATGTAGGATGGAGAAAAGCACCACGGGGTGGTCGGCATGGGAGGTCAGGAAACATGCAGTGGCAATGTAGAATAGGTTTCTGAAAAACATCGCGGGGGGGTGCGCATTGTATGGGTGTGTAACAATACATTCACTAGTAGGAGTGAGAAAAACATCACGGGGTGGGGTGAATCATAGGGTCTGAATTAGGATAGGCAGTGAGTGGCAATGTAGGATGGAGAAAAGCTCCACAGGGTGGTCAGGATGGGGAGGTCAGGAAACACGCAGTGGCAATGTAGGATAGGTTTCTGAAAAACATCGCGGGGTGGTGCGCATTGTAAGGGTTTCTCACAAGCCATTCACTAGTAGGAGTGAGAAAAGCATCACGGGGTTGTGTGAATCAGAAGGCCTGAATCAGCATAGGCAGTGAGTGGCAATGTAGGATGGAGAAAAGCAACACGGTGTGGTCAGCATGGGGAACTCAGGACACATGCTTTGGCAATGTAGAATAGGTTTCTGAAAAACATCGCGGGGTGGTGCGCATTGTGAATATTACTACCAGCCCATTCACTAGTAGGAGTGAGAAAAATATAACGGGTTGGTGTAAGTCGGAGGGCCTGAATCAGGATAGGCATTGAGTGGCAATGTAGGATAGAGAAAAGCACCACGGGGTGGTCAGCATGGGGAGGTCAGGAAACATGCTTTGGATATGTAGAATAGGTTTCTGAAAAACATCGCGGGGTGGTGCGCATTGTAAGGGTTTCTACAGGACATTCACTAGTAGGTGTGAGAAAAACATCACAGGGTGGTGTGTATCGGATGGCCTGAATTAGGATAGGCAGTGAGTGCCAACGTAAAATGGAGAAAAGCACAACGGTGTGGTCAGCATGAGGAGGTCAGGAAACATGCAGTGGCAATGTAGGATAGGTTTCTGAAAAACATCGTGGGGTTTTGCGCATTGTAAGGGTTTCTAACAGGCCATTCACTAGTAGAAGTGAGAAAAACATCACGGGGTGGTGTGAATCAGAGTGCGTGAATTAGGGAAGGTAGTGAGTGGCAATGAAGAATGGACAAAAGCACCACGGGGTGGTCAACATCGGGAGGTCAGGAAACATGCAGTGCCAATGTAGGACAGGTTTCTGAAAGAAAAAGCGGGGTGGTGCGCCTTGTAAGGGTTTCTATCAGGCCATTCACTAGTAGAAGTGAGAAAAACATCACGGGGGGTGTGAATCGGAGTGCCTGAATCAGGATAGGAAGTGATTGGCAAAGTAGGATGGAGAAAAGCACCACAGGGTGGTCAGGATGGGGAGGTCAGGAAACACGCAGTGGCAATGTAGGATAGGTTTCTGAAAAACATCGCGGGGTGGGGCGCATTGTAAGAGTTTCTGACAGGCCATTCACTAATAGGAGTGAGAAAATCATCATGGGGTGGTGTGAATCAGAGTGCCTGGATTAGGATAGGCAGGGAGTGGCAATGAAGAATGGAGAAAAGCACCATGGGGTGGTCAACATTGGGAGGTCAGGAGACAGGCATTGGCAATGTAGGACAGGTTTCTGAAAAACATCGCGGGGTGGTGCGCAATGTAAGGCTTTCTAACAAGCCATTCACAAGTAGGAGGGAAAAAAACATAACGTGGTGGTATGAGTCAGAGTGCCTCAATTAGGAAAGGATGTGAGTGGCAATGTAGGATGGAGAAAAGCACCACTCGTTTGTCAGCATGGGAAGGCAAGGAAACATGCAGTGTCAATGTAGGACATGTTTCTGAAAAACATGGCAGTGTGGTGCGCATTGTAAGGGATTCTAACAGGCCATTCACTAGTAGGAGTGAGAAAAACATCACGGAGTGGTTTGAATCAGAAGGCCTGAATCAGCATAGGCAGTGAGTGGCAATGGATCATGGAGAAAAGCACCACGGTGTGGTCAGCATGGGGAGGTCAGGACACATGCAGTGGCAATGTAGGATAGGTTTCTGAAAAACATTGCGGGGTGGTGCGCATTGTAAAGTTTTCTAACAGGACATTCACTAGTAGGAGTGAGAAAAACATCACGGGGTGGTGTGAATCGGAGGGCTTGAATCAGGAGAGGCAATGAGTGGCAATGTATGATGGAGAAAAGCACCATGGCGTGGTCAAGATGGGGAGGTCAGGAAACATGCAGTGGCAATATAGGATAGGTTTCTGAAAAACATTGTAGGGTGGTGCTCATTGTAAGGGTATCTTAAAGGCCTTTCAATAGTAGGAGTGAGAAAAACATCACGGGGTGGTGTGAATTGCAGGGACTGAATCAGGATAGGCCGTGAGTGCCAATGTAGGATGGAGAAAAGCACCACGGGGTGGTCAGGATGGGAAGGTCAGGAAACATGCAGTGGAAAAGTAGGATACATTTCTGAAAAACATCGCGGGGTGGTGCGCATTAAGGATTTCTAAGAAGCCATTCACAACTAGGAGTGAAATAAACATCACGGGGTGGTGTGAATCCGAGGGGATAAATTAGGATAGGCTCAGAGTGGCAATGTAGGATGGAGAAAAGTACCACGGGTTTGTCAGCATGGGGAGGCAAGAAAACATGCAGTGGTAATGTAGAATATGTTTCTCATAAACATCGCTGGGTGGTGCGCATTGTAAGGGTTTCTAACATGCCATTCACTATTAGGAGTGAAAACAACATCATGGGGTGGTGTGAATCGGAGGACCTGAATTAGGATAGGCATTGTGTTGCAATGTAGGATGGAGAAAAGCACCACATGGTGGTCAGCATGGGGAGGTAAGGAAACATGCAGTGGCAATGTGGGATAGCTTTCTGAAAAACGTTTCGGGTTGGTGCGCATTGTAAGGGTTTCAATCAGGCCATTCACAAGTAGGAGTGAGAAAAACATCACGGGGTGGTATGAATCGGAGGGCCTGAATCAGGATAGGCAGTGAGTGGCAATGTAGGATGGAGAAAAGCACCATGGCGTGGTCAAGATGGGGAGGTCAGGAAACATGCAGTGGCAATATAGGATAGGTTTCTGAAAAACATTGTAGGGTGGTGCTCATTGTAAGGGTATCTTAAAGGCCTTTCAATAGTAGGAGTGAGTAAAACATCACGGGGTGGTGTGAATTGCAGGGACTGAATCAGGATAGGCCGTGAGTGCCAATGTAGGATGGAGAAAAGCACCACGGGGTGGTCAGGATGGGAAGGTCAGGAAACATGCAGTGGCATTGTAGGATAGGTTTATGCAAAACATCGCGGGGTAGTTGGCATTGTAAGGGTTTCTAACAGGCCATTCACTAATAGGAGTGAGAAAAACATCACGGGGTGGTGTGAATCAGAGTGCCTGTATTAGGATAGGCAGTGAGTGGCAATGTAGGATGGAGAAAAGCACCACGGGTGGTCATCATGGTGTGGTCAGGACACATGTAGTGGCAATGTAGGATACGATTCTGAAAAACATTGTGGGTGGTGAGAATTATAAGGGTTTCTAACAGGCCATTCACTAGTAGGAGTGAGAAAAACATCACGGGGTGGTGTGAATCGGAGGGCCTGAATTAGGATAGGCAGTGAGTGGCAACGTAGGATGGAGAAAATCACTATGGGGTGGTCAGCATGCGGAGGTCAGGACACATGCACTGGCAATGTAGGATAGGTTTCTGAAAAACATCGCGGGTTGTGTGCATTGTAATGGTTTCTAACTGGCCATTCAATACTACGAGTGAGAAAAACATCACGGGGTGGTGTGATTCGGAGGGCCTGGTTTAGCATAGGCCGTGAGTGGCAATGTAGGATGGAGAAAAGCACCACGGGTTTGTCTGCATGGGGAGGCAAGGAAACGTGCAGTGGCAATGTAGAATAGGTTTCTGATAAACATCGCTGGGTGGTGGGCACTGTAAGGGTTTCTAAAAGGCCATTCACCAGTAGGAGTGAGAAAATCATCATGGTGTGGTGTGAGTCGGAGGGCCTGAATTATGATAGGCAGTGAGTTGCAATGTAGGATGGAGAAAAGCACCAAGGGGTGGTCAGCATGGGGTGGTCAGGAAACATGCAATGGAAATGTAGAATAGTTTTCTGAAAAGCATCGCTGGGGGGTGCGCATTGTAAGCCTTTCTAACAGGCCATTCACTAGTAGGAGTGAGAAAAAAATCACGGCGTGGTGTGAATTGGAGGGCCTGAATTAGGATAGGCAGTGAGTGGCAATGTAAAATGGAGAAAAGCACCACGGTGTGGTCAGCATGGGGAGGCCACAAACATGCGGTGGCAATTTAGGATAGGTTTCTGAAAAACATCGCCGGGTGGTGCGCATTGTAAGGGTTTCTAACCGGCCATTCACTGGTCGTTGTGAGAAATACATCACGAGAGGGTGTGAATCGGAAGGCCTGAAACAGGTATGCAAGTGAGTGGCAATGTAGGATGGAGTAAAGCATCACGGCATGGTCAGCATGGGGAGGTCAGGAAACATTCAGTGGCAATGTAGTATAGTTTCCTGAAAAACATCGTGGGGTGGTGCGCATTGTAAGGGTTTCTAACAGGCGATTCACTAGTAGGGGTGAGGAAAACATAACGGGGTGGTGTGCATCGGAGGGCCTGAATAAGGATGGGCAGTGAGTGGCAATTTAGGATGTAGAAAAGCACCACAGGGTGGTCAGCATGGTGAGGTCAGGAAACATACAATGGCAATGTGGGATAGCTTTCTGAAAAACATTACGGGTTGGTGCGCATTGTAAAGGTTTCTAAAAGTCCATTCCCTAGTAGGAGTGAGTAAAACATCATGGCGTGGTGGGAATCGGAGGGCCTGAATCATGATAGGCAGTGAGTGGCAATGTAGAATGGAGAAAAGCACAATGGGGTGGTCATCATGGCGAGGTCAGGACACATGCAGTGGCAATGTAGGATAGGTTTCTGAAAAACATCGCGGGTGGTGAGAATTGTAAGGCTTTCAACAGGCCATTCATTAGTAGGAGTGAGAAAAACAACATGGGGTGGTGTGAATCAGAGGGCCTGAATTATAATAGGCAGTGTATGACAATTAAGGATGGAGAAAAGCACAACGAGTTGGTCAGCATGAGAAGGTCAGGAAACATGCAGTGGAAATGTAGGATAGGTTTCTGAAAAAAACAGCGGGGTGGTTCGCATTGTAAGGGTTTCTAACAGGCCATTCACTAGTAGGAGTGAGAAAAACATCACAGGTTGGTGTGAATCAGAGGCCCTGATTTAGGACAGGCAGTGAGTGGCAATGTAGGATTGAGAAAAGCACCATGGGGTGGTCAGCATGAGGATGTCAGGAAACATGCCGTGGCAATGTAGGATAGTTTTCTGAAAAACATCACGGGGTGGTGCCCATTGTACGGGTTTCTAATAGGCCATTCACTAGTAGGAGTGAGAAAAACATCACGGTGTGGTGTGAATCAGACATTCTGAATTAGAATAGGCAGTGCGTGGCAATGTACAATGGAGAAAAGCACCATGGGGTGGTCAGCATGGGGAGGTCAGGAAACATGCATTGGCAATGTTTTATAGGTTTCTGAAAAACATCCCCAGGTGGTGCGCATCGTAAGGCTTTCTAACAGGCCATTCACTAGTAGGACTGAGAAAAACATCACGGGGTAGTATAAATCGGAGGGCCTGAATTAGTATAGGCAGTGAGTGGCAATGTAAAATGGAGAAAAGCACCACGGTGTGGTCAGCATGGGGAGGTCAGGAAACATGCAGTGGCAATGTAGGATATGTTTCTTAAAAACATCGAGGGTGGTGAGAATTGTAAGTGTTTCTAACAGGCGATTCACTAGTAGGAGTGAGAAATACATCACGGGGTGGTGTGAATCGGACGGCCTGAATTAGAATAGGCAGTGAATGGCAATGTAAAATGGAGAAAAGCACCATGGTGTGGTCAGCATTGGGAGGCCAGGAAAGATGCAGTGGCAATGTAGTATAGCTTTCTGAAAAACATCGTGGTGTGGTGCGCATTGTAAGGGTTTCTAACAGGCCATTCACTAGTAGGAGTGAGAAAAACATCACGGCATTGTTTAAATCAGAGGGCCTGAATCAGCATAGTCAGTGAGTGGCAATGTAGGATGGAGAAAAGCACCACGGTGTGGTCAACATGTGGAAGTCAGGACACATGCACTGGCAATGTAGGATAGGTGTGGGAAAAACATCGCGGGTGGTGAGAATTGTAAGGGTTTCTAACAGGCCATACACTAGTAGAAGTGAGAAAAACATCACGGGGTTGTGTGAATCGGAGGGCCTTAATTAGGAGAGGCAGTGAGTGGCAATGTGGGATGGAGAAAAGCACCACAGGGTGGTCAGCATGAGGAGGTCAGGAAACATGCAGTGGCAATGTTGGATAGGTTTCTGAAAAACATCGCGGCGTGGGGCACATTGTATGGGTTTGTAACAGGCAATTCACTAGGTGGAGTGAGAAAAACATCACGGAGTGGTGTGAATTAGAGTGCCTGAATTAGGATAGGTAGTGAGTGGCAATGAAGAATGGAGAAAAGCACCACGGGGTGGTCATCATGGGGAGGTCAGGGAACATGCACTGACAATGTAGGATAGCTTTCTGGAAAACATCGCGTGGTGGAGCGCATTGTAAGGGTTTCTAACAGGCCATTTCTAGTAGAAATGAGAAAAACATCACATGGTGGTATGAATCGGAGGGCCTGAATCAGGATAGGCAGTGAGTGGCAATGTAGAATGGAGAAAAGGACCACCGGGTGGTCAGGATGGGGAGGTCAGGAAACATGCAGTGGCAATGTAGGATAGGTTTCTGAAAATCAGCACGGGATGTGCAAATTGTAAGGATTTCTAACAGGCCCTTCACTAGTAGGAGTGAGAAAAACAACAATGGGAGGTGTGAATCAGACGTTCCGAATAAGGATAGGTAGTGAGTGGCATTGTAGGATGGAGATTAACACCACTTGTTTGTCTCCATGGGGAGGCAAGGAAACATGCAGTGGCAATGTAGAATAGGTTTCTGATAAACATCGCTGGGTGGTGCGCATTGTATGGGTGTGTAACATTACGTTCCCTAGTAGGAGTGAGAAAAACATCACGGGGTGGTGTCAATCATAGGATCTGAATTAGTGTAGGCAGTGAGTGGCAATGTAGGATGGAGAAAAGCACCACGGGGTGGTCGGCATGGGAGGTCAGGAACCATGCAGTGGCAATGCAGAATAGGTTTCTGAAAAACATCGCGGGGGGGGTGCGCATTGTATGGGTGTGTAACAATACATTCACTAGTAGGAGTGAGAAAAACATCACGGGGTGGGTTGAATAATAGGGTCTGAATTAGGATAGTCAGAGAGTGGCAATGTAGGATGGAGAAAAGCTCCACAGGGTGGTCAGGATGGGGATGTCAGGAAACACGCAGTGGCAATGTAGGATAGGTTTCTGAAAAACATCGCGGGGTGGTGCGCATTGTAAGGGTTTCTCACAAGCCATTCACTAGTAGGACTGAGAAAAGCATCACGGGGTGGTGTGAATCAGAAGGCCTGAATCAGCATAGGCAGTGAGTGGCAATGTAGGATGGAGAAAAGCAACACCGTGTGGTCAGCATGGGGAACTCAGGACACATGCTTTGGCAATGTAGAATAGGTTTCTGAAAAACATCGCGGGGTGGTGCGCATTGTGAATATTTCTAGCAGCCCATTCACTAGTAGGAGTGAGAAAAATATAACGGGTTGGTGTAAGTCGGAGGGCCTGAATCAGGATAGGCATTGAGTGGCAATGTAGGATGGAGAAAAGCACCACGGGGTGGTCAGCATGGGGAGGTCAGGAAACATGCTTTGGAAATGTAGAATAGGTTTCTGAAAAACATCGCGGAGTGGTGCGCATTGTAAGGGTTTCTACAGGACATTCACTAGTAGGAGTGAGAAAAACATCACAGGGTGGTGTGTATCGGATGGCCTGAATTAGGATAGGCAGTGAGTGCCAACGTAAAATGGAGAAAAGCACAACGGTGTGGTCAGCATGGGGAGGTCAGGAAACATGCAGTGGCAATGTAGAATACGTTTCTGAAAAACATCGCGGGGTTTTGCGCATTGTAAGGGTTTCTAACAGGCCACTCACTAGTAGAAGTGAGAAAAACATCACGGGGTGGTGTGAATCAGAGTGCGTGAATTAGGGAAGGTAGTGAGTGGCAATGAAGAATGGAGAAAAGCACCACGGGGTGGTCAACATCGGGAGGTCAGGAAACATGCAGTGCCAATGTAGGACAGGATTCTGAAAGAAAAAGCGGGGTGGTGTGCATTGTAAGGGTTTCTATCAGGCCATTCACTAGTAGAAGTGAGAAAAACATCAAGGGGAGTGTGAATCGGAGTGCCTGAATCAGGATAGGAAGTGAGTGGCAAAGTAGGATGGAAAAAAGCACCACAGGGTGGTCAGGATGGGGAGATCAGGAAACACGCAGTGGCAATGTAGGGTAGGTTTCTGAAAAACATCGCGGGGTGGGGCGCATTGTAACAGTTTCTGACAGCCATTCACTAATAGGAGTGAGAAAATCATCATGGGGTGGTGTGAATCAGAGTGCCTGGATTAGGATAGGCAGGGAGTGGCAATGAAGAATGGAGAAAAGCACCATGGGGTGGTCAACATTGGGAGCTCAGGAAACAGGCAGTGGCAATGTAGGACAGGTTTCTGAAAAACATCGTGGGGTGGTGCGCAATGTAAGGCTTTCTAACAAGCCATTCACAAGTAGGAGTGAAAAAAACATAACGTGGTGGTATGAGTCAGAGGGCCTCAATTAGGATAGGATGTGAGTGGCAATGTAGGATGGAGAAAAGCACCACTCGTTTGTCAGCATGGGAAGGCAAGGAAACATGCAGTGTCAATGTAGGACATGTTTCTGAAAAACATGGCAGTGTGGTGCGCATTGTAAGGGATTCTAACAGGCCATTCACTAGTAGGAGTGAGAAAAACATCACGGAGTGGTTTGAATCAGAAGGCCTGAATCAGCATAGGCAGTGAGTGGCAATGGATCATGGAGAAAAGCACCACGGTGTGTCAGCATGAGGTGGTCAGGACACATGCAGTGACAATGTAGGATAGGTTTCTGAAAAACATTGCGGGGTGGTGCACATTGTAAAGTTTTCTAACAGGACATTCACTAGTAGGAGTGAGAAAAACATCACGTGGTGGTGTGAATCGGAGGGCCTGAATCAGGATAGGCAGTAGTGGCAATGTAGGATGGAGAAAAGCACCACGGGGTGGTCAGGATGGGAAGGTCAGGAAACATGCAGTGGCAATGTAGGATAGGTTTCTGAAAAACATCGCGGGGTAGTGCGCATTGTAAGGGTTTCTAACAGGCCATTCACTAATAGGAGTGAGAAATACATCATGGTGTGGTGTGAATTGGAAGGCCTGAATTAAGATAGACACTGAATGGCAATGTAGGATAGAGAAAAGCACCACAGGTTGGTGAGCATGGGGAGGGCAGGAAACATGCAATGGCAATGTAGGATAGGTTTCTGATAAACATCGCTGGGTGGTGCGCATTGTAAGTGTTTCTTAAAGGCCTTTCACGAGTAGGAGTGAGAAAAACATCACGGGGTGGTGTGAATCGCAGGGACTGTTTTAGGATAGGCATTGTGTGGAAATGTAGGATGGAGAAAAGCACCACAGGGTGGTCAGCATGGGGAGGTGAGGAAACATGCAGTGGCAATGTAGGATAGGTTTCTGAAAAAATAAAGCGGGTTGGTTTGCATTGTAAGGGTTTCAATCAAGCCATTCACAAGTAGGAGTGAGAAAAACCTCACGGGGTGGTATGAATATGAGGGCCTGAATCAGGATAGGCAGTGAGTGGCAATGTATGATGGAGAAAAGCACGACGGGGTGGTCAAGATGGGGAGGTCAGGAAACATGCAGTGTCAATATAGGACAGTTTTCTGAAAAACATTGCAGGGTGGTGCTCATTGTAAAGGTTTCTTTAAGGCTTTTCACTAGTAGGAGTGAGAAAAACATCACGGGGTGGTGTTAATCGCAGGGACTGAATCAGTATAGGATATGAGTGCCAATGTAGGATGGAGAAAAGAACCACGGGGTGGTCAGGATGGGGAGGTCAGGAAACATGCAGTGGCATTGTAGGATAGGTTTATGAAAAACATCACGGGGTAGTTCGCATTGTAAGGTTTTCTAAAACGCCATTCACTAATAGGAGTGAGAAAAACATCACGGGGTGGTGTGAATCAGAGTGCCCGTATAAGGATAGGCAGTGAGTGGCAATGAAGAATAGAGAAAAGCACCACGGGGTGGTCAACATGGGGAGGTCAGGAAACATGCAGTGGCAATGTAGGAGAGGTTTCTGAAAAACATTGCTGGGTGGTGCGCATTGTAAGGCTTTCTAACAAGCCATTCAGAAGTAGCAGAGAAAAAAACATAACGGGGTGGTATGAATCATAGGGCCTGAATCAGGATAGGATGTTAGTGGCAATGTAGGATGGAGAAAAGCACCACTGGTTTGTTAGCATGGGAGGCAAGGAAACATTCAGTGGCAATGTAGAAGAGATTTCTGATAAACATTGAAGGGTGGTGCACATTGT
Organism: Cavia porcellus; assembly: GCF_034190915.1. Taxonomy (NCBI): domain Eukaryota; kingdom Metazoa; phylum Chordata; class Mammalia; order Rodentia; family Caviidae; genus Cavia; species Cavia porcellus. The sequence continues at coordinate 10,774,769 of NW_026947518.1, forward strand.
AAGGGTTTCTAACAGCCATTCACTAGTGGGAGTGAGAAAAACATCACGGGGTGGTGTGAATCGGAGGGCCTGAATCAGTATAGGCAGTGAGTGGCAATGTAGGTTGGAGAAAAGCACCACGGAGTGGTCAGCATGGCGAAGTCAGGATACATGCAGTGGAAATATAGGATATGTTTCTGAAAAACATCGAGGGTGGTGAGAATTGTAAGTGTTTCTAACAGGCCATTCACTAGTAGGAGTGAGAAATACATCACGGGGTGGTGTGAATTGGAGGACCTGAATTAGAAAAGGCAGTGCGTGGCAATGTAAAATGGAGAAAAGCACCACGACGTGGTCAGCATGGGGAGGCAAGGAAACATGCAGTGTCAATATAGGACAGGTTTCTAAAAATCAGGGCGGGGTGGTGCGCATGGTAAGGGTTTCTAATAGTCCATTCACTAGTAGGAATGAAAAAAACATAACGGAATGGTTTGAATCAGAGGGCCTTAATCAGCATAGGCAGTGAGTGGCAATGTAGGATGGAGAAAAGCACCACGGTGTGGTCAGCATTGGGAGGTCAGGACACATGCAGTGGCAATGTAGGATAGGTTTCTGAAAAACATCACGAGTGCTGAGAATTGTAAGGGTTTCAAACAGGCCATTCTCTAGTAGAAGTGAGAAAAACATCACAGGGTGGTGTGAATCGGAGTGCCTCAATCAGGATAGGCCGTATTGGCAATGTAGGGTGGAGAAAAAGACCACGGGGTGGTCAGGCTGGGGAGGTCAGGAAACATGCAGGGGCAATGTAGGATAGTTTTCTGAAAAACATCACGGGGTGGTGCGCATTGTAAGTGTTTCTAACAGGCCATTCACTAGTAGGAGTGAGAAATACATCATGTTGTGGTGTGAATCGGAGGACCTGAATCAAGACAGACAGTGAGTTGCAATGTCGAATGGAGAAAAGAACCACAGGGTGGTCAGCATGGGGAGTTCAGGAAACATGCAGTGGCAATGTAGGATAGCTTTCTGAAAAACATCGCCGGGTGGTGCGCATTGTAAGGGTTTCTAAATGGCCTTTCACTAGTAGGAGTGAGAAAAACATCACGCGGTGTTGTGAATCGGAGGGCCTGAATCAGTATAGGCCATGAGTGGCAATGTATGATGGTGAAAAGCACCACGGGTTGGTCAGGATGCGGAGGTGAGGAATCATGCAGTGGCAATGTAGGAGAGGTTTCTGAAAAACATCGCAGGGTAGTGCGCATTGTAAGTGTATCTAACAGGCCATTCACTAGTAAGAGTGAGAAAAAGATCACAGAGTTGTGTGAATCAGAGTGCCTGATTTAGGATAGGTAGTGAGTGGCAATGAAGAATGTAGAAATGCACCAGTGGGTGGTCAACACGGGGATGTCAGGAAACATGCAGTGGCAATGTAGGACAGGTTTCTGAAAAACATTGCGGGGTGGTGCGCATTGTAAAGTTTTCTAACAGGACATTCAATAGTAGGAGTGAGAAAAACATCACGGGGTGGTGTGAATTGGAGGGCCTGAATTATGATAGGCAGTGAGTGGCAATGTAGAATGGAGATAAGCACCACGGGGTGGTCAGCATGGGGAGGTCAGGAAACATGCAGTGTCAATGTAGGATAGGTTTCTAAAAAAGATCGCGAGGTGGTTCTCATTGTAAGGGTTTCTAAAAGGCCTTTCACTAGTAGGAGTGAGAAAATCATCACGGGGTCGTGTCAATCAGAGGGCCTGAATCAGGATAGGCCGTGAGTGGCAACGTAGGATTGCGAAAAGCACCATGGGTTGGTGAGCATATGGTGGTCAGGAAACATGCAATGGCAGTGTAGGATAGGTTTCTAAAAAACATCGCGGGGTGGTGCGCATTGTAAGGGTTTGTACCCGGCCATTCACTAGTAGGAGTGAGAAAAACCTCATTGGGTGGTGTGAATCGGAGGGCCTGAATTAGGATAGGCAGTGTGTGGCAATGAAGATTGGAGAAAAGCACCACAGGTTTGTCAGCATGGGGAGGCAAGGAAACATGCAATGGCTATGTAGGATAGCTTTCTGAAAAACATCGTGGGATAGTGCACATTGTAAGGCTTTCTAACAAGCCATTCAGAAGAAGGAGTAAAAAAAACATCACGGGGTGGTGTGTATTGGAGGTCCTGAATTAGGATAGGCATTGAGTTGCAATGTAGGATGTAGAAAGACACCACAGGGTGGTCAGCATGGATAAGTCAGGAAACATGCAGTTGCAATGTAGGATAGTTTTCTGAAAAACATCGTGGGGAGGTGCGCATTTTAAGGATTGCTAACCATCCATTCACAAGTAGGAGTGAAAAAAACATCACGGTGTGGTGTGAATCGTAGGGGCTGAATTCGTATAGGCTGTGAGTGGCAATGTAGGATGGAGAAAAAAACTATGGGTTTGTCAGCATGGCGAGGCACAGAAGCATGCAGAGACAACGCAGGATAGGTTTCTGAAAAACATCGCGGGGTGGTGCGCATTGTAAGGGTTTCTAACAGGTCATTCACTAGTAGGAGTGACAAAAACATCACAGGGTGGTGTGAATCCTAGGGCGTGAATCAGTTGAGGCATTGACTTGCAATGTAGGATGTTGAAAAGCACCACAGGGTGGTCAACATGAGGAGGTCAGGAAACATGCAGTGGCAATGTAGCATCGGTTTCTGAAAAACCTCGCGGGGTGGTGCACATTTTAAGGATTTCTAAGAACCCATTCACAAGTAGCAGTGAAAAAAACATCAAGGTGTGGTGTGAATTGTAGGGGCAGAATTAGGATAGGCTGTGAGTGGCAATGTAGGATAGAGAAAAAAACCACGGGTTTGTCAGCATGGGGAGGCAAGGAAGCATGCAGTGGCAATGTAGAATAGGTTTCTGATAAACATCGCTGGGTGGTGCGCATTGTAAGGTTTTCTTACAATCCATTCACTAAGTAGGAGTGAGAACAACATCACGGGGTGGTGTGAATCGGAGGGCCTGAATTAGGATAGGCAGTGCGTGGCAATGTAAGATGGAGAAAAGCCCCACGGTGTGGTCAGCATGGGGAGGTCAGGAAACATGCAGTGGCAATGTAGAATAGGTTTCTGAAAAACATCGCAGGGTGGTGCGCATTGTAAATGTTTCTAACAGGCCATTTTCTAGTAGGAGTGAGAAAAATATAACGGGGTGGTGTAAATCGGAGGGCCTGAATCACGATAGGAAGTCAGTGGCAATGTAGGATCTAGAAAAGCACCACGGGGTATTCAGCATGGGGAGGTCAGTAAACATGCTTTGGCAATGTAGGATAGGTTTATGAAAAACATCGCCGGGTGGTGCGCTTTTTAAGGCATTTTAACAGGCCATTCACTAGTAGAAGTGAAAAAAACATCACGGGGTGGTGTGAATCGGAGGCCCTGAATTAGGATAGGCCGTGAGTGGCAACGTAAAATGGAGAACAGCACCACGGTGTGGTCAGCATGGGGAGGTCAGGAAACATGCAGTGGCAATGTAGAATAGGTTTCAGAAAAACATCACCGGGTGGTGCGCATTGTAAGGGTTTCTAACAGGCAGTTCACTAGTAGGAGTGAGAAAAACATCACGGGGTGGTGTGAATCAGAGTGCCTGAATTAGGATAGGCAGTGAGTGGCAATGAAGATTGGAGAAAAGCGCCACGGGGTGGTCAACATGGGGAGTTCATGAAACATGCAGTGGCAATGTAGGACAGCTTTCTGAAAAACATCGCGGGGTGGAGCGCATTGTAAGGCTTTCTAACAGGCCATGCACTAGTAGGAATGAGAAATACATCATGGTGTGTTGTGATTCGGAGGGCCTGAATCAAGATAGAGAATGAGTGGCAATGTAGGATGGAGAAAATCACCACGGGTTGGTGAGCATGGAGAGGTCAGGAAACATGCAATGGCAATGTAGGATAGGTTTCTGAAAAACAACGCGGGGTGGTACGCATTGTAAGGGTTTGTAGCAGGCCATTCACTAGTAGGAGTGAGAAAAACCTCATGGGGTGGTGTGAATCGGAGGGCCTAAATTAGGATAGGCAGTGTGTGGCAATGAAGATTGGAGAAAAGCACCACGGGTTTGTCAGCATGGGGAGGCAATGAAACATGCAATGGCAATGTAGAATAGGTTTCTGAAAAACATCGCAGGGTGGTGCGCATTGTAAGTTTTTCTAACAGGCCATTCACTAGTAGGAGTGAGAACAACATCACGGGGTTGTGTGAATCGGAGTGCCTTAATTAGGATAGGCATTGAGTGGCAATGTAGGACGGAGAAAAGCACCACAAGGTGTTCAGCATGGGGCGATGAGGACACATCCAGTGGCAATGTAAAATAGGTTTCTGAAAAAAAAAGCAGGGTGGTGCGCATTGTAAGGATTTCTAACAGGCCATTCACTAGTAGAAGTGAGAAAAACATCACGGGGTGGTGTGAATCAGAGGGCCTGACTTAGGATAGGCAGTGAGTGGCAATGTAGGATGGAGAAAACACCACCGGGTGGTCATCATGGAGAGGTCAATAAACATGGATTGGCAATGTAGGATAGTTTTCTGAAAAACATCACGGGTTGGTGCGCATTGTAAGGATTTCTAACAAGCCATTCACAAGTAGGAGTGAAAAAAAACTTCACGGGTTGGTGTGAAGCGTAGGGCCTGAATTAATATAGGCATTGAGTGGCTATGAAGAACGGAGAAAAGCACCACGGGGTGGTCAACATGGTGAGGTCAGGAAACATGCAGTGGCAATGTAGGATAGGTTTCTGAACAACATCGTAGGATGGTGCACATTGTAAGGCTTTCTAACAAGCAATTCAGAAGAAGGAGTGAAAAAAACATCATGGGGTGGTGTGAATCGGAGGTCCTGAATTAGGATAGGCATAGAGTTGCAATGTAGGAGGTAGAAAATCACCACAGGGTGGTCAGCAGAGTGAGGTCAGGAAACATGCAGTGGCAATGTAGGATAGTTTTCTGAAAAACATCGTGGGGTGGTGCGCATTTTAAGGATTTCTAACAAGCCATTCACACGTAGGAGTGAAAATAACATCACGGGGTAGTGTGAATCGGAGGGCCTGAATTAGGATAGGCTGTGAGTGGCAACGAAGGATGGAGAAAAGCACGACGGAGTGGTCAGCATGGGGAGGTCAGGAAACATGCAGTGGAAATATAGGATACGTTTCTGAAAAACATCACGAGGTGGTGCGCATTGTAAGTGTTTCTAACAGGCCATTCGCTAGTAGGAGTGAGAAAAACATCACGAGGTGGTGTGAATCAGATGTTCTGAATTAGGATAGCCAGTGAGTGGCAATGTAGGATGGAGAAAAGCACCACGGGGTGGTCAGCAGGTGGAGGTCAGGAAACATGCAGTGGCAATGTAGGATAGGTCTCTGAAAATTATCGCGGGGTTGTGCGCATTGTAAATGTTTCTAACAGGCCACTCACTAGTAGGAGTGAGAAAAATATAACAGGGTGGTGTAAATCGGAGGGCCTGAATCAGGATAGGCATTGAGTGGCAATGTAGGATGCATAAAGGCACCATGGGGTGGTCAGCATGGGGAGGTCAGGAAACATGCTATGGCAATGTAGGATAGGATTCTGAAAAACATCGCCGGGTGGTGCGCATTGTAAGGGTTTCTAACAGGACATTCACTAGTAGGAGTGAGAAAAACATCACGGGGTGGTGTGAATCGGAGGGCCTGAATTAGGATAGGCAGTGAGTGGCAATGTAGGATGGAGAAAATCACCACGGGGTGGTCAGCATGTGGTGGTCAGGAAACATGCAGTCTCAAAGTAGGATAGGTTTCTGAAAAACATCGCGGGTAGTGCGCATTGTAAGGGTTTCTAACAGGCCATTCACTAGTAGGGGTGAGAAATACATCATGGTGGGTTGTGAATCAGAGGGCCTGAATCAAGATAGACAGTGAGTGCCAATGTAGGATGGAGAAAAGCACCACGGCTTGGTGAGCATCGGCGGTCAGGAAACATTCAATGGCAATGTAGGATAGGTTTGTAAAAAACATCGCGGCGTGGTGTGCATTCTAAGGTTTTGTAGCAGGCCATTCACTAGTAGGAGTGAGAAAAACATCATGGGGGGATGTGAAATGGAGGGCCTGAATTAAGATAGGCAGTGAGTGGCAATGAAGAATGGAGAAAAGCACCACAGGTGGTCAACATGAGGAGATCAGGAAACATGCAGTGGCAATGTAGGATAGGTTTCTGAAAAAAAAAGCAGGGTGGTGCGCATTGTAAGGGTTTCTAACAGGCCATGCACTAGTAGGAGTGAGAAAAACATCACGGGCTGGTGTGAATCGGAGGTCCTGAATTAGGATAGGCAGTGAGTGGCAATGTTGGATGGAGAAAAGCACCACTGTGTGGTCATCATGGAGAGATCAGGAAACATGCATTGGCAATGTAGGATAGTTTTCTGAAAAAACATCACGGGGTGGTGTGTATTGTAAGGATTTCTAACAAGCCATTCACAAGTAGAAGTGAGAAAAACATCACGGGGTGGTATAAATTGGAAGGCCTGAATCAAGATAGACAGTGAGTGGCAATGTAGGATGGAGAAAAGCACCACGGGTTGGTTAGCATGGGGAGGTCAGGAAACATGCAATGGCAATGTAGGATAGATTTTCTGAAAAACATCGCGGGGTGGTGCGCATTGTAAGGCTTTCTAACAAGGCATTCAGAAGTAGGAGTGAAAAAAACATCACGGGGTGGTGTGAATCGGGGGGCCTGAATTAGGATAGGCATTGAGTTGCAATGTAGGATGTAGAAAAGCACCACATGGTGGTCAGCATGGGGAGGTCAGGAAACATGCAGTGGCAATGTAGGATAGTTTTCTGAAAAACATCGCTGGGTGGTGCACATTTTAAGGATTTCTAACAAGCCATTTACAAGTAGGAGTGAAAAAAACATCACGGAGTGGTGTGATTCGTAGGGGCTGAATTAGGATAGGCTGTGAGTGGCAATGCAGGATGGAGAAAAATCCACGGGTTTGTCAGCATGTGGAGGCAAGGAAACATGCAGTGGCAATGTAGAATACGTTTCTGAAAATAAAAGCAGGGTGGTGCGCACTGTAAGGGTTTCTAACAGGCCATGCACTAGTAGGAGTGCGAAAAACATCACGGGGTGGTCTGAATCGGAGAGCCTGAATTAGGATAGGCTGTGCGTGGCAATGAACATTGGAGAAAAGCACCACGGGGTGGTCAACATGTGGAGGTCAGGAAAGATGCAGTAGCAATGTAGGATAGGTTTCTGAAAAACATCGCGGGGTGGTGCGCATTATAAGAATTTCTAACAAGCCATTCAGAAGTAGGAGTGAGAATAACATCACGGGGTGGTGTGAATGGAGTGCCTGAATTAGGATAGGCATTGAGTGGCAATGTAGGACACAGAAAAGCACCACAAGGTGTTCAGCATGGGGCGGTGAGGAAATATCCGGTGGCAATGTAGGATAGGTTTCTGAAAAAAAAAGCAGGGTGGTGCGCATTGTAAGGCTTTCTAACAGGACATTCACTAGTAGGATTCAGAAATACATCATGTTGTGTTGTGAATCGGAGGGCCTGAATCAAAAAGACAGTGAGTGGCAATGTAGGATGGAGAAAAGCACCACGCGTTAGTGAATATGGGGAGGTCAGGAAACATGCAATGTCAATTTAGGATAGGTTTCTGAAAAACAACGCGTGGTGGTACGCATTGTAAGGGTTTGTAGCAGGCCATTCACTAGTAGGAGTGAGAAAAACATCACAGGGTGGTTTGAATTGGAGGGCCTGAATTAGGATAGGCAGTGCAGGGCAATGAAGATTGGAGAAAAGCACCACGGGGTGGTCAACATGTGGAGGTCAGGAAACATGCAGTAGCAATGTAGGATAGGTTTCTGAAAAACATCGCGGGGTGGTGCACAATGTCAGGGTTTGGAGCAGGCCATTCACTAGTAGGAGTGAGAAAAACATCACGGGGTGGTGTGAATCGGAGGGCCTGAATTAGGATAGGCAGTGCGTGGCAATGAAGATTGGAGAAAAGCACCATGGGTTTGTCAGCATGGGGAGGCAAGGAAACATGCAGTGGCAATGTAGAATAGGTTTCTGATAAACATCGCAGGGTGGTGCGCATTGTAAGTGTTTCTAACAGGCCATTCATAGTAGGAGTGAGAACAACATCACAGGGTGGTGTGAATGGAGTGCCTGAATTAGGATAGGCATTGAGTGGCAATGTAGGACGGAGAAAAGCACCACAAGGTGTTCAGCCTGGGGCGGTGAGGAAATATCCAGTGGCAATGTAGGATAGGTTTCTGAAAAAAAAAAGCAGGGTGGTGCGCATTGTAAGGGTTTCTAACAGGCCTTTCACTAGTAGGAGTGAGAAAAACATCACGGGGTGGTGTGAATCGGAGGGCCTGAATTAGGATAGGCCGTGAGTGGCAATGTAGGATGGAGAAAAGCACCACGGGGTGGTCATCATGGAGAGGTCAGGAAACATGCAATGGCAATGTAGGATAGGTTTCTGAAAAACATCACGGGGTGGTGCGCATTGTAAGGATTTCTAAAAACCATTCACAAGTTGGAGTGAAAAAAACATCACGGGGTGGTGTGAATTGTAGAGCCTGAATTAATATAGGCAGTGAGTGGCTATGAAGAATGCAGAAAAGCACCACGGGTTGGTCAACATGGGGAAGTCAGGAAACATGCAGTGGCAATGTAGGATAGGTTTCTGGAAAACATCGCGGGGTGGTGCGCATTGTAAGGGTTTTTAGCAGGCCATTCACTAGTAGGAGTGAGAAAAACATCACTAGGTGGTGTGAATCGGAGGGCCTGAATTTGGATAGGCGGTGAGTGGCAATGAAGAATGGAGAAAAGCACCACAGGGTGGTCAACATGAGGAGGTCAGGCAACATGCAGTGGCAATGTAGGATAGGTTCCTGAAAAACATCGCGGGGTGGTGCGGATTTTAAGGATTTCTAATAAGCCATTCACAAGTAGGAGTGAAAAATACTACACGGTTTGGTGTGAATCGTAGGGGCTGAATTAGTATAGGCTGTGAGTGGCAATGTAGGATGGAGAAAAAACCACGGGTTTGTCAGCATGGCGAGGCAAGGAAGCATGCAGAGGCAATGCAGGATAGGTTTCTGAAAAACATCGCGGGGTTGTGCGCATTGTAAGGGTTTATAACAGGTCATTCACTAGTAGGAGTGAGAAAAACATCACAGGATGGTGTGAATCGTAGAGCGTGAATCAGGTGAGGCATTGAGTTGCAATTTAGGATGTTGAAAAGCACCACAGGGTGGTCAGCATGAAGAGGTCAGGAAACATGCAATGTCAATGTAGGATAGGTTTCTAAAAATCATCGCGGGGTGGTGTGCATTGTAAGGGTTTGTAGAGGGCATTCACTAGTAGGAGTGAGAAAAACATCACAGGGTTGTGTGCATCGGAGGGCCTGAATTAGGATAGGCAGTGTGTTGCAACATAAAATGGACTAAAGCACCACGGTGTGGTCAGCATGGGGAGGTTAGGAAACATGCATTAGCAATGTAGGATAGGTTTCTGAAAAACATCGCTGGGTGGTGCGCATTGTAAGGGTTTCTACAACCATTCACTAGTAGGTGGGAGAAAAACATCATGGGATGGTATGAATCGGAGGACCTGAATTATGATAGGCAGTGAGTGGCAATGTAGGATGGAGAAAAGCACCACAGGGTGGTCCAGAAGGGATGTCAGGAAACATGCAGTGGCAATGTAGGATAGGTTTCTGAAAAACATCGCGGGGTGGGGCACATTGTAAGGGTTTCTAACAGTCCATTTACTTGTAGGAGCGAGAAAAACATCACGGGGTGGTGTGAATCAGATTTTCTGAATTAGGATAGTCAGTGAGTGACAATGTAGGATGGAGAAAAGCACCACGGGGTGGTCAGCATGGGGAGGTCAGAAAACATGCATTGGCAATTTCGATAGGTTTCAGAAAAACATCGCCGGGTGGTGCGCATTGTAAGGCATTCTAACAGGCCCTTCACTAGTAGGAGTGAGAAAAACATCACAGGGTGGTGTGAATCGGAGGGCCTGAATTAGGATAGGCAGTGTGTTGCAACATAAAATGGACTAAAGCACGACGGTGTGGTCAGCATGGGGAAGTCAGGAAACATGCAGTGGCAATGTAGGACAGGTTTATGAAAAACATCGCGGGGTGGTGCGAATTGTAAAGCTTTCTAACAGGCCATTCACTAGTAGGAGTGAGATATACATCATGGTGTGGTGTGAATCGGAGGGCCTGAATTATGATAGGCAGTGAGTGGCAATGTAGGATGGAGAAAAGCACCACGGGGTGGTCAGGAAGGGGATGTCAGAAAACATGCAGTGGCAATATAGGATAGGTTTCTGAAAAACATCGCCGGGTGGTGCCCATTGTAAGGGTTTCTAACAGGCCATTCACTAGTAGGAGAGAGAAAAACATCACGGGGTGGTGTGAATCAGAGTGCCTCAATTAGGATAGGTAGTGAGTGGCAATGAATAATGGAGAAAAGCACCACGGCGTGGTCAACATGGGGAGGTCAGGAAACATGCAGTGGCAATGTAGGACAGGTTTATGAAAAACATCGCGGGGTGGTGCGAATTGTAAAGCTTTCTAACAGTCCATTCACTAGTAGGAGTGAGATATACATCATGGGGTGGTGTGAATCGGAGGGCCTGAATCAAGATAGATAGTGAGTGGCAATATAGGATGGGGAAAAGAACCACGGGTTGGTGAGCATGGGGAGGTCAGGAAACATGCAATGGCAATGTAGGTAGGTTTCTGAAAAACATCGCGGGGTTGTGCGCATAATAAGGGTTTGTAGCAGGCCATTCACTAGTAGGAGTGACAAAATCATCACGGGGTGGTGTGAATCGGAGGACCTGAAATAGGATAGGCAGTGAGTGGCAATGTAAGATGGAGAAAAGCAACACGGGATTGTCATCATGGGGAGGTCACAAACATGCATTGGCAATGTACGATAGTTTTCTGAAAAACATCAGGGGATTGTGCGCATTGTAAGGATATCTAACAAGCCATTCACAAGTAGGAGCGAAAAAAACATCACGGGGTTGTGTGAATCATAGGGCCAGAATTAATATAGGCAGTGAGTGGCTATGTAGGATGGAGAAAAGCACCAAAGGGTGGTCAGCATGGGGAGTCAGGAAACATGCATTGGCAATGTAGGATAGGTTTCTGAAAAACATCGCCGGGTGGTGCGCATTGTAAGGCATTCTAACAGGCCATTCACTTGTAGGAGTGAGAAAAATTTAACAGGGTGGTGTGAATCGGAGGGCCTGAATCAGGAGAGGCATTGAGTGGCAATGTAGGATGGAGAAAAGCACCACAGGGTGGTCAGCATGGGGAGGTCAGGAAACATGCAGTGGAAAAGTAGGATACATTTCTGAAAAACATCGTGGGGTGGTGCGCATTGTAAGGGTTTCTAACAGGCCATTCACTAATAGAAGTGAGAAAAACATCACGGGGTGGTGTGAATTGGAAGGCCTGAATCAAGATAGACAGTGAGTGGCAATATATGATGGAGAAAAGCACCACGGGTTTGTGAGCATGGGGATGTCAGGATACATGCAATGACAATGTAGGATAGATTTTCTGAAAAACATGCGCGGTGGTGCGCATTGTAAGGGTTTGTGGCAGGCCATTCACGAGTACGAGTGAAAAAAACGTCACGGGATGGTGTGAATCGGAGGGCCTGAATTAGGGTAGGCATTTAGTTGCAATGTAGGATGGAGAAAAGCACCAGAGGGTGGTCAGCATGGGGAGGTTAGGAAACATGCAGTGGCAATGTAGAATAGTTTTCTGAAAAACATCGCGGGGTGTAGCGCATTTTAAGGATTTCTAACAAGCCATTCACAAGTAGGAGTGAGAAAAATATAACAGGGTGGTGTAAATCGGAGGGCCTGTATCAGGATATGCATTGAGTGGCAATGTAGCATGGAGAAAAGCACGACGGATTGGTCAACATGGGGAGGTCAGGAAACATGCAGTCGCAATGTAGGACAGGTTTCTGAAAAACATCGCGGGGTGTTGCGCTTTGTAAGGCTTTCTAACAGGCCATTCACTAGTAGGATTCAGAAATACATCATGTTGTGTTGTGAATCGGAGGGCCTGCATCAAATAGACAGTGAGTGGCAATGTAGGATGGAGAAAAGCACCATGGGTTAGTGAATATGGGGAGGTGAGGAAACATGCAATGTCAATGTAGGATAGGTTTCTGAAAAACAACGCGTGGTGGTACGCATTGTAAGGGTTTGTAGCAGGCCATTCACTAGTAGGTGTGAGAAAAACATCACGGGGTGGTTTGAATCAGAGGGCCTCAATTAGGATAGGCAGTGCGTGGCAATGAAGATTGGAGAAAAGCACCACGGGGTGGTCAACATGTAGAGGTCAGGAAACATGCAGTAGCAATGTTGGATAGATTTCTGAACAACATCGCGGGGTGGTGCACATTGTAAGGGTTTGTAGCAGGCCATTCACTAGTAGGAGTGAGAAAAACATCATGGGGTGGTGTGAATCGGAGGGCCTGAATTAGGATAGGCATTGAGTTGCAATGTACGATGTAGAAAGGCACCACAGGGTGGTCAGCATGGGGAGGTCAGGAAACATGCAGTGGCAATGTAGGATAGTTTTCTGAAAAACATCGCGGTGTGGTGCGCATTTTAAGGATTTCTAACAAGCCATTCACAAGTAGGAGTGAAAAAAACATCACGGTGTGGTGTGAATCGTAGGGGCTGAATTAGTATAGGCTGTGAGTGGAAATGCAGGATGGAAAAAAAAAACCACGGGTTTCTCAGCATGTGGAGGCAAGGAAACATTCAGTGACAATGTAGAACATGTTTCTGATAAACATCGCTGGGTGGTGCCCATTGTAAGGGTTTCTAACTATTCATTAACTAGTAGGAGTGAGAACAACATCACGGGGTGGTGTGAATCGGAGGGCCTGAATTAGGATAGGCATTGAGTGGCAATGTAGGATGGAGAAAATCACCACAGGGTGGTCAGCACAGGGAGGTGAGGAAACAGGCAGTGGCAATGTAGGATAGGATTCTGAAAATATAAGCAGGGTGGTGCGCATTGTAAGGCTTTCTAACAGGTCATGCACTAGTAGGAGTGAGAAAAACATCACAGGGTGGTGTGAATCGAAGAGACTGAATTAGGATAGGCAGTGAGTGGCAATGTAGGATGGAGAAAAGCACGACGGATTGGTCAACATGGGGAGGTCAGGAAACATGCAGTCGCAATGTAGGACAGGTTTCTGAAAAACATCGCGGGGTGTTGCTCATTGTAAGGCTTTCTAACAGGCCATTCACTAGTAGGATTCAGAAATACATCATGTTGTGCTGTGAATCGGAGGGCCTGAATCAAATAGACAGTGAGTGGCAATGTAGGATGGAGAAAAGCACCACGGGTTAGTGAATATGGGGAGGTCAGGAAACATGCAATGTCAATGTAGGATAGGTTTCTGAAAAACAACGCGTGGTGGTACGCATTGTAAGGGTTTGTAGCAGGCCATTCACTAGTAGGAGTGAGAAAAACATCACGGGGTGGTTTGAATCGGAGGGCCTGAATTAGGATAGGCAGTGCGTGGCAATGAAGATTGGAGAAAAGCACCACGGGGTGGTCAACATGTGGAGGTCAGGAAACATGCAGTTGCAATGTTGGATAGATTTCTGAAAAACATCGCAGGGTGGTGCACATTGTAAGGGTTTGTAGCAGGCCATTCACTAGTAGGAGTGAGAAAAACATCACGGGGTGGTGTGAATCGAAGGGCCTGAATTAGGATAGGCAGTGCGTGGCAATGAAGATTTGAGAAAAGCACCACGGGTTTGTCAACATGGGGAGGCAAGGAAACATGCAGTCGCCATGTAGAATAGGTTTCTGATAAACATCGCAGGGTGGTGCGCATTGTAAGTGTTTCTAACAGGCCATTCACTAGTAGGAGTGAGAACAACATCACGGGGTTGTGTGAATGGAGTGCCTGAATTAGGATAGGCATTGAGTGGCAATGTAGGACGGAGAAAAGCACCACAAGGTGTTCAGCATGGGGCGGTGAGGAAATATCCAGTGGCAATGTAGGATAGGTTTCTGAAAAAAAAAGCAGGGTGGTGCGCATTGTAAGGGTTTCTAACAGGCCATTCTCAAAAGGATTGAGAAATACATCATGTTGTGTTGTGAATCGGAGGGCCTGAATCAAGTAGACAGTGAGTGGCAATGTAGGATGGAGAAAAGCACCACGGGATAGTGAATATAGGGAGGTCAGGAAACATGCAATGTCAATGTAGGATAGGTTTCTGAAAAACAACGCATGGTGGTACGCATTGTAAGGGTTTATAGCAGGCCACACACTAGTAGGAGTGAGAAAAACATCACGGAGTGGTTTGAATCAGAGGGCCTGAATTAGGATAGGCAGTGCGTGGCAATGAAGATTGGAGAAAAGCACCACGGGGTAGTCAACATGTGGAGGACAGGAAACATGCAGTAGCAATGTAGGATAGGTTTCTGAAATACATCGCGGGGTGGTGCACATTGTAAGGGTTTGTAGCAGGCCATTCACTAGTAGGAGTGAGAAAAACATCACGGGGTGGTGTGAATCGAAGGGCCTGAATTAGGATAGGCAGTGCGTGGCAATGAAGATTTGAGAAAAGCACCACGGGTTTGTGAGCATGGGGAGGCAAGGAAACATGCAGTGGCAATGTAGAATAGGTTTCTGATAAACATCAGAGGGTGGTGCGCATTGTAAATGTTTCTAACAGGCCATTCACTATTAGGAGTGAGAACAACATCACGGGGTGGTGTGAATGGAGTGCCAGAATTAGGATAGGCATTGAGTGGCAATCTAGGACTGAGAAAAGCACCACAAGGTGTTCAGCATGGGGCGGTCAGGAAATATCCAGTGGCAATGTAGGATAGGTTTCTGAAAAAAAAAGCAGGGTGGTGCGCATTGTAAGGGTTTCTAACAGGCCATTCACTAGTAGGAGTGAGAAATACATCATGGTGTGGTGTGAATCGGAGCGCCTGAATCAAGATAGATAGTGAGTGGCAATGTAGGATGGAGAAAAGCACAACGGGTTGGTGAGCATGGGGAGGTCAGGAAACATGCAATGGAAATGTAGGTAGGTTTCTGAAAAACCTCGCAGGGTTGTGCGCATAATAAGGGTTTGTATCAGGCCATTCACTAGTAGGAGTGAACAAAATCATCACGGGGTGGTGTGAATCGGAGGGCCTGAAATAGGATAGGCAGTGAGTGGCAATGTACGATGGAGAAAAGCACCACGGGATTGTCATCATGGGGAGGTCACAAACATGCATTGGCAATGTATGATAGTTTTCTGAAAAACATCAGGGGATGGTGCGCATTGTAAGGATTTCTAACAAGCCATTCACAAGTAGGAGCGAAAAAAACATCACGGGGTGGTGTGAATCATAGGGCCACAATTAATATAGGCAGTGAGTGGCTATGTAGGATGGAGAAGAGCACCAAAGGGTGGTCAGCATGGGGAGTCAGGAAACATGCATTGGCAATGTAGGATAGGTTTCTGAAAAACATCGCCAGGTGGTGCGCATTGTAAGGCATTCTAACAGGCCATTCACTAGTAGGAGTGAGAAAAATTTAACGGGGTGGTGTGAATCGGAGGGCCTGAATCAGGAGAGGCATTGAGTGGCAATGTAGGATGGAGAAAAGCACCACAGGGTGGTCAGCATGGGGAGTTCAGGAAACATGCAGTGGAAAAGCAAGATACATTTCTGAAAAACATCGTGGGGTGGTGCGCATTGTATTGGTTTCTAACAGGCCATTCACTAATAGAAGTGAGAAAATCATCACGGGGTGGTGTGAATTGGAAGGCCTGAATCAAGATAGACAGTGAGTGGCAATGTATGATGGAGAAAAGCACCACGGGTTTGTGAGCATGGGGATGTCAGGAAACATGCAATGACAATGAAGGATAGTTTTTCTGAAAAACATGCGCGGTGGTGCGCATTGTAAGGGTTTGTGGCAGGCCATTCACTAGTAGGAGTGAAAAAAACGTCACGGGATGTTGTGAATCGGAGGGCCTGAATTAGGGTAGGCATTTAGTTGCAATGTAGGATGGAGAAAAGCACCAGAGGGTGGTCAGCATGGGGAGGTCAGGAAACATGCAATGTCAATGTAGGATAGGTTTCTGAAAAAAAAGCAGGGTGGTGCGCATTGTAAGGGTTTCTAACAGGCCATGCACTAGTAGGAGTGAGAAAAACATCACGGGCTGGTGTGAATCGGAGGTCCTGAATTAGGATAGGCAGTGAGTGGCAATGTTGGATGGAGAAAAGCACCACGGTGTGGTCATCATGGAGAGGTCAGGAAACATGCATTGGCAATGTAGGATAGTTTTCTGAAAAACATCACGGGGTGGTATAAATTGGAAGGCCTGAATCAAGATAGACAGTGAGTGGCAATGTAGGATGGAGAAAAGCACCACGGGTTGGTGAGCATGGGGAGGTCAGGAAACATGCAATGGCAATGTAGGATAGATTTTCTGAAAAACATCGCGGGGTGGTGCGCATTGTAAGGCTTTCTAACAAGCCATTCAGAAGTAGGAGTGAAAAAAACATCACGGGGTGGTGTGAATCAGGGGGCCTGAATTAGGATAGGCATTGAGTTGCAATGTAGGATGTAGAAAAGCACCACATGGTGGTCAGCATGGGGAGGTCAGGAAACATGCAGTGGCAATGTAGGATAGTTTTCTGAAAAACATCGCTGGGTGGTGCACATTTTAAGGATTTCTAACAAGCCATTTACAAGTAGGAGTGAAAAAAACATCACGGAGTGGTGTTATTCGTAGGGGCTAAATTAGGATAGGCTGTGAGTGGCAATGCAGGATGGAGAAAAATCCACGGGTTTGTCAGCATGTGGAGGCAAGGAAACATGCAGTGGCAATGTAGAACAGGTTTCTGATAAACATCGCTGGGTGGTGCGCATTGTAAGGATTTCTAACAATCCATTCACTAGTAGGAGTGAGAACAACATCACAGGGTGGTGTGAATCGGAGGCCTTGAATTAGGATAGGCATTGAGTGGCAAAGTAGGATGGAGAAAAGCACCACAGGGTGGTCAGCATAGGGAGGTGAGGAAACAGTCAGTGGCAATGTAGAATACGTTTCTGAAAATAAAAGCAGGGTGGTGCGCACTGTAAGGGTTTCTAACAGGCCATGCACTAGTAGGAGTGAGAAAAACATCACGGGGTGGTCTGAATCGGAGAGCCTGAATTAGGATAGGATGTGCGTGGCAATGAAGATTGGAGAAAAGCACCACGGGGTGGTCAACATGTGGAGGTCAGGAAACATGCAGTAGCAATGTAGGATAGCTTTCTGAAAAACATCGCGGGGTGGTGCACAATGTAAGGGTTTGGAGCAGGCCATTCACTAGTAGGAGTGAGAAAAACATCACGGGGTGGTGTGAATCGGAGGGCCTGAATTAGGATAGGCAGTGCGTGGCAATGAAGACTGGAGAAAAGCACCATGGGTTTGTCAGCATGGGGAGGCAAGGAAACATGCAGTGGCAATGTAGAATAGGTTTCTGATAAACATCGCAGGGTGGTGCGCATTGTAAGTGTTTCTAACAGGCCATTCATAGTGGGAGTGAGAACAACATCACAGGGTGGTGTGAATGGAGTGCCTGAATTAGGATAGGCATTGAGTGGCAATGTAGGACGGAGAAAAGCACCACAAGGTGTTCAGCATGGGTCGGTGAGGAAATATCCAGTGGCAATGTAGGATAGGTTTCTGAAAAAAAAAAGCAGGGTGGTGCGCATTGTAAATGTTTCTAACAGGCCATTCACTAGTAGGAGTGAGAAAAACATCACGGGGTGGTGTGAATCGGAGGGCCTAAATTAAGATAGGCCGTGAGTGGCAATGTAGGATGGAGAAAAGCACCACGGGGTGGTCATCATGGAGAGGTCAGGAAACATGCAATGGCAATGTAGGATAGGTTTCTGAAAAACATCACGGGGTGGTGCGCATTGTAAGGATTTCTAAAAAGCCATTCACAAGTTGGAGTGAAAAAAACATCACGGGGTGGTGTGAATCGTAGGGCCTGAATTAATATAGGCAGTGAATGGCTATGAAGAATGCAGAAAAGCACCACGGGGTGGTCAACATGGGGAAGTCAGGAAACATGCAGTGGCAATGTAGGATAGATTTTCTGAAAAACATCGCGGGGTGGTGCGCATTGTAAGGGTTTATAACAGGTCATTCACTAGTAGGAGTGAGAAAAACATCACAGGGTGGTGTGAATCGTAGAGCGTGAATCAGGTGAGGCATTGAGTTGCAATTTAGGATGTTGAAAAGCACCACAGGGTGGTCAGCATAAAGAGGTCAGGAAACATGCAATGTCAATGTAGGATAGGTTTCTAAAAATCATCGCAGGGTGGTGTGCATTGTAAGGGTTTGTAGAGGGCATTCACTAGTAGGAGTGAGAAAAACATCACAGGGTTGTGTGCATCGGAGGGCCTGAATTAGGATAGGCAGTGTGTTGCAACATAAAATGGACTAAAGCACCACGGTGTGGTCAGCATGGGGAGGTTAGGAAACATGCATTAGCAATGTAGGATAGGTTTCGGAAAAACATCGCTGGGTGGTGCGCATTGTAAGGGTTTCTACAACCATTCACTAGTAGGTGGGAGAAAAACATCATGGGATGGTATGAATCGGAGGACCTGAATTATGATAGGCAGTGAGTGGCAATGTAAGATGGAGAAAAGCACCACAGGGTGGTCCGGAAGGGATGTCAGGAAACATGAGGTGGCAATGTAGGATAGGTTTCTGAAAAACATCGCGGGGTGGGGCACATTGTAAGGGTTTCTAACAGTCCATTTACTTGTAGGAGCGAGAAAAACATCACGGGGTGGTGTGACTCAGATTTTCTGAATTAGGATAGTCAGTGAGTGGCAATGTAGGATGGTGAAAAGCACCAAGGGGTGGTCAGCATGGGGAGGTCAGAAAACATGCATTGGCAATTTCGATAGGTTTCAGAAAAACATCGCCGGGTGGTGCGCATTGTAAGGCATTCTAACAGGCCCTTCACTAGTAGGAGTGAGAAAAACATCACAGGGTGGTGTGAATCGGAGGGCCTGAATTAGGATAGGCAGTGAGTGGCAACGTAAAATGGAGAAAAGCACCACAGTGTGGTCAGCATGGGGAAGTCAGGAAACATGCAGTGGCAATGTAGGACAGGTTTATGAAAAACATCGCGGGGTGGTGCGAATTGTAAAGCTTTCTAACAGGCCATTCACTAGTAGGAGTGAGATATACATCATGGTGTGGTGTGAATCGGAGGGCTTGAATTATGATAGGCAGTGAGTGGCAATGTAGGATGGAGAAAAGCACCACGGGGTGGTCAGGCAGGGGATGTCAGAAAACATGCAGTGGCAATATACGATAGGTTTCTGAAAAACATCGCCGGGTGGTGCCCATTGTAAGGGTTTCTAACAGGCCTTTCACTAGTAGGAGAGAGAAAAACATCACGGGGTGGTGTGAATCAGAGTGCCTCAATTAGGATAGGTAGTGAGTGGCAATGAATAATGGAGAAAAGCACCACGGCGTGGTCAACATGGGGAGGTCAGGAAACATGCAGTGGCAATGTAGGACCGGTTTATGAAAAACATCGCGGGGTGGTGCGAATTGTAAAGCTTTCTAACAGTCCATTCACTAGTAGGAGTGAGATATACATCATGGTGTGGTGTGAATCGGAGGGCCTCAATCAAGATAGATAGTGAGTGGCAATGTAGGATGGAGAAAAGCACAACGGGTTGGTGAGCATGGGGATGTCAGGAAACATGCAATGGCAATGTAGGAAGGTTTCCGAAAAACTTCGCGGGGTTGTGCGCATAATAAGGGTTTGTAGCAGGCCATTCACTAGTAGGAGTGACAAAATCATCACGGGGTGGTGTGAATCGGAGGACCTGAAATAGGATAGGCAGTGAGTGGCAATGTAAGATGGAGAAAAGCACCACGGGATTGTCATCATGGGGAGGTCACAAACATGCATTGGCAATGTATGATAGTTTTCTGAAAAACATCAGGGGATGGTGCGCATTGTAAGGATATCTAACAAGCCATTCACAAGTAGGAGCGAAAAAAACATCACGGGGTTGTGTGAATCATAGGGCCAGAATTAATATAGGCAGTGAGTGGCTATGTAGGATGGAGAAAAGCACCAAAGGGTGGTCAGCATGGGGAGTCATGAAACATGCATTGGCAATGTAGGATAGGTTTCTGAAAAACATCGCCAGGTGGTGCGCATTGTAAGGCATTCTAACAGGCCATTCACTAGTAGCAGTGAGAAAAATTTAACGGGGTGGTGTGAATCGGAGGACCTGAATCAGGAGAGGAATTGAGTGGCAATGTAGGATGGAGAAAAACACACACAGGGTGGTCAGCATGGGGAGGTCAGGAAACATGCAGTGGAAAAGTAGGATACATTTCTGAAAAACATCGTGGGGTGGTGCGCATTGTAAGGGTTTCTAACAGGCCATTCACTAATAGAAGTGAGAAAAACATCACGGGGTGGTGTGAATTGGAAGGCCTGAATCAAGATAGACAGTGAGTGGCAATGTATGATGGAGAAAAGCACCACGGGTTTGTGAGCATGGGGATGTCAGGATACATGCAATGACAATGTAGGATAGATTTTCTGAAAAACAGGCGCGGTGGTGCGCATTGTAAGGGTTTGTGGCAGGCCATTCACGAGTACGAGTGAAAAAAAGTCACGGGATGGTGTGAATCGGAGGGCCTGAATTAGGGTAGGCATTTAGTTGCAATGTAGGATGGAGAAAAGCACCAGAGGGTGGTCAGCATGGGGAGGTCAGGAAACATGCAGTGGCAATGTAGAATAGTTTTCTGAAAAACATCGCGGGGTGTAGCGCATTTTAAGGATTTCTAACAAGCCATTCACAAGTAAGAGTGAGAAAAATATAACAGGGTGGTGTAAATCGGAGGGCCTGTATCAGGATATGCATTGAGTGGCAATGTAGGATGGAGAAAAGCACGACGGATTGGTCAACATGGGGAGGTCAGGAAACATGCAGTCGCAATGTAGGACAGGTTTCTGAAAAACATCGCGGGGTGTTGCTCATTGTAAGGCTTTCTAACAGGCCATTCACTAGTAGGATTCAGAAATACATCATGTTGTGCTGTGAATCGGAGGGCCTGAATCAAATAGACAGTGAGTGGCAATGTAGGATGGAGAAAAGCACCACGGGTTAGTGAATATGGGGAGGTCAGGAAACATGCAATGTCAATGTAGGATAGGTTTCTGAAAAACAACGCGTGGTGGTACGCATTGTAAGGGTTTGTAGCAGGCCATTCACTAGTAGGAGTGAGAAAAACATCACGGGGTGGTTTGAATCAGAGGGCCTGAATTAGGATAGGCAGTGCGTGGAAATGAAGATTGGAGAAAAGCACCACGGGGTGGTCAACATGTAGAGGTCAGGAAACATGCAGTAGCAATGTTGGATAGATTTCTGAACAACATCGCGGGGTGGTGCACATTGTAAGGGTTTGTAGCAGGCCATTCACTAGTAGGAGTGAGAAAAACATCATGGGGTGGTGTGAATCGGAGGGCCTGAATTAGGATAGGCATTGAGTTGCAATGTACGATGTAGAAAGGCACCACAGGGTGGTCAGCGTGGGGAGGTCAGGAAACATGCAGTGGCAATGTAGGATAGTTTTCTGAAAAACATCGCGGTGTGGTGCGCATTTTAAGGATTTCTAACAAGCCATTCACAAGTAGGAGTGAAAAAAACATCACGGTGTGGTGTGAATCGTAGGGGCTGAATTAGTATAGGCTGTGAGTGGAAATGCAGGATGGAAAAAAAACCCACGGGTTTGTCAGAATGTGGAGGCAAGGAAACATTCAGTGACAATGTAGAACATGTTTCTGATAAACATCGCTGGGTGGTGCCCATTGTAAGGGTTTCTAACCATTCATTAACTAGTAGGAGTGAGAACAACATCACGGGGTGGTGTGAATCGGAGGGCCTGAATTAGGATAGGCATTGAGTGGCAATGTAGGATGGAGAAAATCACCACAGGGTGGTCAGCACAGGGAGGTGAGGAAACAGGCAGTGGCAATGTAGGATAGGATTCTGAAAATATAAGCAGGGTGGTGCGCATTGTAAGGGTTTCTAACAGGTCATGCACTAGTAGGAGTGAGAAAAACATCACAGGGTGGTGTGAATCGAAGAGACTGAATTAGGATAGGCAGTGAGAGGCAATGTAGGATGGAGAAAAGCACGACGGATTGGTCAACATGGGGAGGTCAGGAAACATGCAGTTGCAATGTAGGACAGGTTTCTGAAAAACATCGCGGGGTGTTGCTCATTGTAAGGCTTTCTAACAGGCCATTCACTAGTAGGATTCAGAAATACATCATGTTGTGCTGTGAATCGGAGGGCCTGAATCAAATAGACAGTGAGTGGCAATGTAGGATGGAGAAAAGCACCACGGGTTAGTGAATATGGGGAGGTCAGGAAACATGCAATGTAAATGTAGGATAGGTTTCTGAAAAACAACGTGTGGTGGTACGCATTGTAAGGGTTTGTAGCAGGCCATTCACTAGTAGGAGTGAGAAAAACATCACGGGGTGGTTTGAATCGGAGGGCCTGAATTAGGATAGGCAGTGCGTGGCAATGAAGATTGGAGAAAAGCACCACGGGGTGGTCAACATGTGGAGGTCAGGAAACATGCAGTAGCAATGTTGGATAGATTTCTGAAAAACATCGCGGGGTGGTGCACATTGTAAGGTTTTGTAGCAGGCCATTCACTAGTAGGAGTGAGAAAAACATCACGGGGTGGTGTGAATCGAAGGGCCTGAATTAGGATAGGCAGTGCGTGGCAATGAAGATTGGAGAAAAGCACCACGGGTTTGTCAGCATTGGGGAGGCAAGGAAACATGCAGTCGCAATGTAGAATAGGTTTCTGATAAACATCGCAGGGTGGTGCGCATTGTAAGTGTTTCTAACAGGCCATTCACTAGTAGGAGTGAGAACAACATCACGGGGTTGTGTGAATGGAGTGCCTGAATTAGGATAGGCATTGAGTGGCAATGTAGGACGGAGAAAAGCACCACAAGGTGTTCAGCATGGGGCGGTGAGGAAATATCCAGTGGCAATGTAGGATAGGTTTCTGAAAAAAAAAGCAGGGTGGTGCGCATTGTAAGGGTTTCTAACAGGCCATTCACAGAAGGATTGAGAAATACATCATGTAGTGTTGTGAATCGCAGGGCCTGAATCAAGTAGACAGTGAGTGGCAATGTAGGATGGAGAAAAGCACCACGGTTAGTGAATATAGGGAGGTCAGGAAACATGCAATGTCAATGTAGGATAGGATTCTGAAAAACAACACATGGTGGTACGCATTGTAAGTGTTTGTAGCAGGCCACTCACTAGTAGGAGTGAGAAAAACATCACGGAGTGGTTTGAATCGGAGGGCCTGAATTAGGATAGGCAGTGCGTGGCAATGAAGATTGGAGAAAAGCACCACGGGGTAGTCAACATGTGGAGGTCAGGAAACATGCAGTAGCAATGTAAGATAGGTTTCTGAAATACATCGCGGGGTGGTGCACATTGTAAGGGTTTGTAACAGGCCATTCACTAGTAGGAGTGAGAAAAACATCACGGGGTGGTGTGAATCGAAGGGCCTGAATTAGGATAGGCAGTGCCTGGCAATGAAGATTTGAGAAAAGCACCACGGGTTTGTGAGCATGGGGAGGCAAGGAAACATGCAGTGGCAATGTAGAATAGGTTTCTGATAAACATCACAGGGTGGTGCGCATTGTAAGTGTTTCTAACAGGCCATTCACTATTAGGAGTGAGAACAACATCACGGGGTGGTGTGAATGGAGTGCCAGAATTAGGATAGGCATTGAGTGGCAATCTAGGACTGAGAAAAGCACCACAAGGTGTTCAGCATGGGGCGGTGAGGAAATATCCAGTGGCAATGTAGGATAGGTTTCTGAAAAAAAAAGCAGGGTGGTGCGCATTGTAAGGGTTTCTAACAGGCCATTCACTAGTAGGAGTGAGAAATACATCATGGTGTGGTGTGAATCGGAGGGCCTGAATCAAGATAGATAGTGAGTGGCAATGTAGGATGGAGAAAAGCACAACGGGTTCGTGAGCATGGGGAGGTCAGGAAACATGCAATGGAAATGTAGGTAGGTTTCTGAAAAACCTCGCAGGGTTGTGCGCATAATAAGGGTTTGTAGCAGGCCATTCACTAGTAGGAGTGACAAAATCATCACGGGGTGGTGTGAATCGGAGGGCCTGAAATAGGATAGGCAGTGAGTGGCAATGTACGATGGAGAAAAGCACCACGGGGTGGTCATCATGGGGAGGTCACAAACATGCATTGGCAATGTATGATAGTTTTCTGAAAAACATCAGGGGATGGTGCGCATTGTAAGGATTTCTAACAAGCCATTCACAAGTAGGAGGGAAAAAAACATCACAGGGTGGTGTGAATCATAGGGCCACAATTAATATAGGCAGTGAGTGGCTATGTAGGATGGAGAAGAGCACCAAAGTTTGGTCAGCATGGGGAGTCAGGAAACATGCATTGGCAATGTAGAATAGGTTTCTGAAAAACATCGCCAGGTGGTGCGCATTGTAAGGCATTCTAACAGGCCATTCACTAGTAGGAGTGAGAAAAATTTAACGGGGTGGTGTGAATCAGAGGGCCTGAATCAGGAGAGGCATTGAGTGGCAATGTAGGATGGAGAAAAGCACCACAGGGTGGTCAGCATGGGGAGTTCAGGAAACATGCAGTGGAAAAGTAGGATACATTTCTGAAAAACATCGTGGGGTGGTGCGCATTGTAATGGTTTCTAACAGGCCATTCACTAATAGAAGTGAGAAAAACATCACGGGGTGGTGTGAATTGGAAGGCCTGAATCAAGATAGACAGTGAGTGGCAATGTATGATGGAGAAAAGCACCACGGGTTTGTGAGCATGGGGATGTCAGGAAACATGCAATGACAATGAAGGATAGTTTTTCTGAAAAACATGCGCGGTTGTGCGCATTGTAAGGGTTTGTGGCAGGCCATTCACTAGTAGGAGTGAAAAAAACGTCACGGGATGTTGTGAATCGGAGGGCCTGAATTAGGGTAGGCATTTAGTTGCAATGTAGGATGGAGAAAAGCACCAGAGGGTGGTCAGCATGGGGAGGTCAGGAAACATGCAATGTCAATGTAGGATAGGTTTCTGAAAAAAAAGCAGGGTGGTGCGCATTGTAAGGGTTTCTAACAGGCCATGCACTAGTAGGAGTGAGAAAAACATCACGGGCTGGTGTGAATCGGAGGTCCTGAATTAGGATAGGCAGTGAGTGGCAATGTTGGATGGAGAAAAGCACCACGGTGTGGTCATCATGGAGAGGTCAGGAAACATGCATTGGCAATGTAGGATAGTTTTCTGAAAAACATCACGGGGTGGTGTGTATTGTAAGGATTTCTAACAAGCCATTCACAAGTAGAAGTGAGAAAAACATCACGGGGTGGTATAAATTGGAAGGCCTGAATCAAGATAGACAGTGAGTGGCAATGTAGGATGGATAAAAGCACCACGGGTTGGTGAGCATGGGGAGGTCAGGAAACATGCAATGGCAATGTAGGATAGATTTTCTGAAAAACATCGCGGGGTGGTGCGCATTGTAAGGCTTTCTAACAAGCCATTCAGAAGTAGGAGTGAAAAAAACATCACGGGGTGGTGTGAATCGGGGAGCCTGAATTAGGATAGGCATTGAGTTGCAATGTAGGATGTAGAAAAGCACCACATGGTGGTCAGCATGGGGAGGTCAGGAAACATGCAGTGGCAATGTAGGATAGTTTTCTGAAAAACATCGCTGGGTGGTGCACATTTTAAGGATTTCTAACAAGCCATTTACAAGTAGGAGTGAAAAAAACATCACGGAGTGGTGTGATTCGTAGGGGCTGAATTAGGATAGGCTGTGAGTGGCAATGCAGGATGGAGAATAATCCACGGGTTTGTCAGCATGTGGAGGCAAGGAAACATGCAGTGGCAATGTAGAACAGGTTTCTGATAAACATCGCTGGGTGGTGCGCATTGTAAGGGTTTCTAACAATCCATTCACTAGTAGGAGTGAGAACAACATCACGGGGTGGTGTGAATCGGAGGGCTTGAATTAGGATAGGCATTGAGTGGCAATGTAGGATGGAGAAAAGCACCACAGGGTGGTCAGCATAGGGAGGTGAGGAAACAGTCAGTGGCAATGTAGAATACGTTTCTGAAAATAAAAGCAGGGTGGTGCGAACTGTAAGGGTTTCTAATAGGCCATGCACTAGTAGGAGAGAGAAAAACATCACGGGGTGGTCTGAATCGGAGAGCCTGAATTAGGATAGGCTGTGCGTGGCAATGATGATTGGAGAAAAGCACCACGGGGTGGTCAACATGTGGAGGTCAGGAAACATGCAGTAGCAATGTAGGATAGGTTTCTGAAAAACATCGCGGGGTGGTGCGCATTATAAGAATTTCTAACAAGCCATTCAGAAGTAGGAGTGAGAATAACATCACGGGGTGGTGTGAATGGAGTGCCTGAATTAGGATAGGCATTGAGTGGCAATGTAGGACAGAGAAAAGCACCACAAGGTGTTCAGCATGGGGCGGTGAGGAAATATCCGGTGGCAATGTAGGATAGGTTTCTGAAAAAAAAAGCAGGGTGGTGTGCATTGTAAGGCTTTCTAACAGGACATTCACTAGTAGGATTGAGAAATACATCATGTTGTGTTGTGAATCGGAGGGCCTGAATCAAATAGACAGTGAGTGGCAATGTAGGATGGAGAAAAGCACCACGGGTTAGTGAATATGGGGAGGTCAGGAAACATGCAATGTCAATTTAGGATAGGTTTCTGAAAAACAACGCGTGGTGGTACGCATTGTAAGGGTTTGTAGCAGGCCATTCACTAGTAGGAGTGAGAAAAACATCACGGGGTGGTTTGAATTGGAGGGCCTGAATTAGGATAGGCAGTGCAGGGCAATGAAGATTGGAGAAAAGCACCACAGGGTGGTCAACATGTGGAGGTCAGGCAACATGCAGTGGCAATGTAGGATAGGTTCCTGAAAAACATCGCAGGGTGGTGCGGATTTTAAGGATTTCTAATAAGCCATTCACAAGTAGGAGTGAAAAATACTACACGGTGTGGTGTGAATCGTAGGGGCTGAATTAGTATAGGCTGTGAGTGGCAATGTAGGATGGAGAAAAAACCACGGGTTTGTCAGCATGGCGAGGCAAGGAAGCATGCAGAGGCAATGCAGGATAGGTTTCTGAAAAACATCGCAGGGTTGTGCGCATTGTAAGGGTTTCTAACAGGTCATTCACTAGTAGGAGTGAGAAAAACATCACAGTGTGGTGTGAATCGTAGAGCGTGAATCAGGTTAGGCATTGAGTTGCAATTTAGGATGTTGAAAAGCACCACAAAGTGGTCAGCATGAAGAGGTCAGGAAACATGCAATGTCAATGTAGGATAGGTTTCTAAAAATCATCGCGGGGTGGTGTGCATTGTAAGGGTTTGTAGAGGGCATTCACTAGTAGGAGTGAGAAAAACATCACAGGGTTGTGTGCATCGGAGGGCCTGAATTAGGATAGACAGTGAGTTGCAACATAAAATGGAGTAAAGCACCACGGTGTGGTCAGCATGGGGAGGTTAGGAAACATGCATTAGCAATGTAGGATAGGTTTCGGAAAAACATCGCTGGGTGGTGCGCATTGTAAGGGTTTCTACAACCATTCACTAGTAGGTGGGAGAAAAACATCATGGGATGGTATGAATCGGAGGACCTGAATTATGATAGGCAGTGAGTGGCAATGTAGGATGGAGAAAAGCACCACAGGGTGGTCCGGAAGGGATGTCAGGAAACATGCAGTGGCAATGTAGGATAGGTTTCTGAAAAACATCACGGGGTGGGGCACATTGTAAGGGTTTCTAACAGTCCATTTACTTGTAGGAGCGAGAAAAACATCACGGGGTGGTGTGAATCAGATTTTCTGAATTAGGATAGTCAGTGAGTGGCAATGTAGGATGGAGAAAAGCACCACGGGGTGGTCAGCATGGGGAGGTCAGAAAACATGCATTGGCAATTTCGATAGGTTTCAGAAAAACATCGCCGGGTGGTGCACATTGTAAGGCATTCTAACAGGCCCTTCACTAGTAGGAGTGAGAAAAACATCACAGGGTGGTGTGAATCGGAGGGCCTGAATTAGGATAGGAAGTGAGTGGCAACGTAAAATGGAGAAAAGCACCACAGTGTGGTCAGCATGGGGAAGTCAGGAAACATGCAGTGGCAATGTAGGACAGGTTTATGAAAAACATCGCGGGGTGGTGCGAATTGTAAAGCTTTCTAACAGGCCATTCACTAGTAGGAGTGAGATATACATCATGGTGTTGTGTGAATCGGAGGGCCTGAATTAGGATAGGCAGTGAGTGGCAATGAAGAACGGAGAAAAGCACCACGGGGTGGTCAGGATGGGAGGTCAGGAAACATGCAGTGGCAATGTAGGATAAGTTTCTGAAAAACATCGTGGGTAGTGCGAATTGTAAGGGTTTCTAACAGGCCATTCAGTAGTAGGAGTGAGAAAAACATCACGGGGTGGTGTGAATCGGAGGGCCTGAATTATGATAGGCAGTGAGTGCCAATGTAGGATGGAGAAAAGTACCACGTGATGGTCAGCATGTGGAGGTCAGGAAACGTGCAGTGGCAATGTAGGATAGGTTTCTGAAAAATATCTCGGGGTGGTGCGCATTGTAAATGTTTCTAACAGGACATTGACTAGTAGGAGTGAGAAATATATAACAGGGTGGTGTAAATCCGAGGGCCTGAATCAGGATAGGCATTGATTGGCAATGTAGGATGGAGAACGGCACCACAGGGTGGTCAGCATGGGGAGCTCAGGAAACATGCTTTGGCAATGTAGGATAGGTTTCTGTAAAACATCGCTGGCTGGTGCGCATTGTAAGGGTTTCTAACAGGCCTTTCACTTGTAGGAGTGAGAAAATCATCACGGGGTGGTGTGAATCGGAGGACCTGAATCAGGATATACAGTGAGTGGCAATGTAGGATCGAGAAAAGCACTACGGGGTGGTTAGGATGGGACGTCAGGAAACACGCAGTGGCAATGTAGGATAGGTTTCTGAAAAACATCGTGGGGTGGTGTGCATTGTAAGGTTTGTAACAGGCCATTCACTAGTAGGAGTGAGAAAAACATCACTAGGTGGTGTGAATCGGAGGGCCTGAATTAGGATAGGCAGTGTGTGGCAATGAAGAATGGAGAAAAGCACCACAGGGTGGTCAACATGAGGAGGTCAGGAAACATGCAATGGCAATGTAGGATAGGTTTCTGAAAACATCGCGGGGTGGTGTTCATTTTAAGGATTTCTAATAAGCCATTCACAAGTAGGAGTGAAAAATAGTACACGGTGTGGTGTGAATCGTTGGGGCTGAATTAGTATAGGCTGTGAGTGGCATTGTAGGATGGAGAAAAAAACCAAGGGTTTGTCAGCATGGCGAGGCAAGGAAGCATGCAGAGGCAATGTAGAATAGGTTTCTGATAAACATCTCCGTGTGTTGCACATTCTAAGGATTTCTAACAGGCCATTCACTGGTAGGAGTGAGAAAAACATCACGGGGTGGTGTGAATCGGAGGGACTGAATTAGGATAGGCAGTGAGTGGCAATGTAGGATGGTGAAAAGCACCACGGGGTGGTCATCATGGGGAGGTCACAAACATGCATTGGCAATGTAGGATAGTTTTCTGAAAAACATCAGGGCATCGTGCGCATTGTAAGGATTTCTAACAAGCCATTCACAAGTAGGAGCGAAAAAAAAATCACGGGGTGGTGTGAATCGTAGGGCCTGAATTAATATAGGCAGTGAGTGGCTATGTAGGATGGAGAAAAGCACTAAAGGGTGGTCAGCATGGGGAGTCAGGAAACATGCATTGGCAATGTAGGATAGGTTTCTGAAAAACATCGCCAGGTGGTGCGCATTGTAAGGCTTTCTAACAGGTTATTCACTAGTAGGAGTGAGTAAAACATCACGGGGTGGTGTGAATCGGAGGGTCTCAATCAGGAGAGGCAGTGTGTGGCAATGAAGAATGGAGAAAAGCACCACGGCGTGGTCAACATGTGGAGGTCAGGAAACATGCAGTGGCAATGTAGGATAGGTTTCTGAAAAACATCGTGGGTTGGTGCATATTGTAAGATTTTCTAACAAGCCATTCAGATGTAGGAGTGAAAAAAACGTCACGGTATGGTGTGAATCGGAGGGCCTGAATTAGGGTAGGCATTTAGTTGCAATGTAGGATTTAGAAAAGCAGCGGAGGGTGGTCAGCATGGGGAGGTCAGGAAACATGCAGTGGCAATGTAGAATAGTTTTCTGAAAAACATCACGGTGTGTATCGCATTTTAAGGATTTCTAACAAGTCATTCACAAATATGAGAGAGAAAAATATAACAGGGTGGTGTAAATCGGAGGGCCTGTATCAGGATATGCATTGAGTGGCAATGTAGGATGGAGAAAGGCACCACGGGGTGGTCAGCATGGGGAGGTCAGGAAACATGCAATGGCAATGTAGGACCGTTTTTCTGAAAAATATCACGGGGTGGAACATTGTAAGGGTTTGTAGCAGGCCATTCACTAGGAGGAGTGAGAAAAACATCACGGGGTGGTGTGAATCAGAGGGCCTGAATTAGTATAGGCAGTGAGTGGCAATGAAGAATGGAGAAAAGCACCACGGGGTGGTCAGGATGGGAGGTCAGGAAACATGCAGTGGCAATGTAGGATAGGTTTCTGAAAAAAAAAGCGAGGTGGAGCGCATTTTAAGGGTTTCTAACAGGCCATTCACTAGTAGGAGTGAGAAAAATATAACGGGATGGTGTGAATCGGAGGGCCTGAATCAGGAAACGCATTGAGTGACAATGAAGGATGGAGAAAAGCACCACGGGGTGGTCAACATGGGGAGGTCAGGAAACATTCAGTGGCAGTGTAGGACAGGTTTATGAAAAACATCGTGGGGTGGTGCGCATTGTAAAGCTTTCTAACAGCCCATTCACTAGTAGGAGTGAGACATACATCATGGTGTGGTGTGAATCGGAGGGCCTGAATCAGGATAGACAGTGAGTGGCAAAGTAGGATGGAGAAAAGCACCATGGGTTGGTGAGCATGGTGAGGTCAGGAAACATGCAATGGCAATGTAGGATAGGTTTCTGAAAAAAAAAATTGTGGTGGTGCACATTGTAAGGGTTTACAACAGTCCATTTACTAGTAGGAGTGAAAAAAAAACATCACGGGGTGGTGTGAATCGGAGGGCGTGAATTAGGATAGGCAGTGAGTGGCAATGTAGGATGGAGAAAAGCACCACGGGGTGATCATCATGGGGAGGTCACAAACATGCATTGGCAATGTAGGATAGTTTTCTGAAAAACATCAGGGGATGGTGCGCATTGTAAGGATTTCTAACAAGCCATTCACAAGTAGGAGTGAGAAAAACGTCACGAGGTGGTGTGAAACGGAGGGCCTGAATTATGACAGGCAGTGAGTGGCAATGTAGGGTGGAGAAAAGCACCAAAGGGTGGTCAACATGGGGAGGTCAGGAAACATGCAGTGGAAATGTAGGATATGTTTCTGAAAAACCTCGTGGGGTGGTGCGCATTTTAAGAGTTACTAGCAGGCCATTCACTAGTAGAAGTGAGAAAAACCCCACGGGGTGGTGTGAATCGGAGGGGCTGAAACAGGATAGGCAGTGAGTTGCAATGAAGAATGGAGAAAAGCACCACGGGGTAGTCAACATGGGGAGGTCATGAAACATGCAGTGGCAATGTAGGACAGGTTTCTGAAAAACATCGCGGGGTTGTGCGCATTGTAAGGTTTTCTAACAGGCCATTCACTAGTAGGAGTGAGAAATACATCATGGTGTGGTGTGAATCGGAGGTCCTGAATCAAGATAGACAGTGTGTGACAATGTAGGATGGAGAAAAGCACCACGGGTTGGTGAGCATGGGGATGTCATGAAACATGCAGTGGCAATGTAGGATAGTTTTCTGAAAAACATCGCGGGGTGGTGCGCATTATAAGTATTTCTAACAAGCTATTCACATGTAGGAGTGAAAAAAACATCACGGGGTGGTGTGAATCGGACGGCCTGAATTAGGATAGGCTGTGAGTGGCAACGTAGGATGGAGAAAAGCACCACGGTTTTGTCAGCATGGGGAGGCAAGGAAACATGCACTGGCAATGTAGAATAGGTTTCTGATAAACATCGCAGGGTGGTGCTCATTGTAAGTGGTTCTAACAGGCCATTCACTAGTAGGAGTGAGAACATCATGGGGTGGTGTGAATCGGAGGGAATGAATCAGGATAGGCAGTGAGTGGCAATGTAGGATGGAGAAAAGCACCAAAGCATGGTGAGCATGGGGAGGTCAGGAAACATGCTGTGGCAATGTAGGATAGGTTTCTGAAAAACATCGCAGGATGGTGCGCATTGTAAGGGTTTGTAGCAGGCCATTCACTAGTAGGAGTGAGAAAAATATCACGGGGTGGTGTGAATTTTAGGGCCTGAATTAGGATAGGCAGTGAGTGGCAATGAAGTAGGGAGAAAAGAACCACAGGGTGGTCAACATGAGGAGGTCAGGAAACATTCAGTGGCAACGTAGGATAGGTTTCTGAACAACATCGCGTGGTGGTGCGCATTTTAAGGATTTCTAACAAGCCATTGACAAGTAGGAGTGAAAAATACATTATCGTGTGGTGTGAATCATAGGGGCTGAATTAGGATAGGCTGTGAGTGGCAACGTAGGATGGAGAAAAAAACCACGGGTTTGTCAGCATGGGGAGGCAATGAAACATGCAGTGGCAATGTAGAATAGGTTTCTGATAAACATCGCTGGGTAGTGCGCATTGTAAGGGTTTCTAACAATCCATTCACTAGTAGGAGTGAGAACAACATCACAGCGTGGTGTGAATCGGAGGGCCTGAATTAGGATAGACATTGAGTGGCAATGTAGGATGGAGAAACGCACCGCAGGGTGGTCAGCATAGGGAGGTCAGGAAACATGCAGTGGCAATGTAGGATAGGTTTCTGAAAAAAAAAAGCAGGGTGGTGCGCATTGTAAGGGTTTCTAACAGGCCATGCACTATTAGGAGTGAGAAAAACATCACGGGCTGGTGTGAATCGGAGGGCCTGAATCAGGATAGGCAGTGAGTGGCAATGTAGGATCGAGAAAAGCACCACGGGGTGGTCAACATGGGGAGGTCAGGAAACATGCAGTGGCAATGTAGGATAGGTTTCTGAAAATCATCGACAGGTGGTGCGCATTGTAAGGCATTCTAACAGGCCATTCACAAGTAGGAGTGAGAAAAACATCAAGGAGTGGTGTGAATCGGAGGGCTTGATTTAGGATAGGCAGTGAGTGGCAACATAAAATGGAGAAAAGCACCACGCTGTGGACATCATGGGGAGGTCAGGAAACATGCAGTGGCAATGTAGGATAGGTTTCTGAAAAAAAAAGCAGGGTGGTGCATATTGTAAGGGTTTCTTCAGGCAATTCACTAGTAGGTGTGAGAAAAATTTAACGGGGTGGTGTGAATCGGAGGACCTGAATTATGATAGGCAGTGAGTGGCAATGTAGGATGGAGAAAAGCACCACGGGGTGGTCAGCATGGGGAGATCAGGAGACATGCAGTGGCAATGTAGGTTAGGTTTCTGAAAAACATCGCGGGGTGGGGCTCATTGTAAGGGTTTCTAACAGGCCATTCACTAGTAGGAATGAGAAAAACTTCATGGGCTGGTGTGAATCAGAGTGCCTGAATTAGAATAGGCAGTGAGTGGCAATGAAGAATGGAGAAAAGCACCACGGGGTGGTCAACATGGAGAGTTCAGGAAACATGCAGTGGCAATGTAGGACAGGTTTCTGAAAAACATCGTGGGGTGCTGCACATTGTAAGGCTTTCTAACAGGCCATTCACTAGTAGGAGTGAGAAATACATCATGGATGTGGTGTGAATCGGAGGGGCTGAAACAGGATAGGCAGTAAGTGGCAATGTAGGATGGTGAAAAGCATCAGCGGTGGTCAGCATGGGGTGGTCATGAAACATGCAATGGCAAAGTAGGATAGGTTTCTGAAAAGCAACGCTGGGTGGTACGCATTGTAAGGGTTTGTAGCAGGTCATTCACTAGTAGGAGTGAGAAAAACATCACGGGGTGGTGTGAATCCGAGGGCCTGAATAAGGATAGGCAGTGCGTGGCAAGGAAGATTGGGGAAAAGCACCACGGGTTTGTCAGCGTGGTGAGGCAAGGAAACATGCAGTGGCAATGGAGGATAGGTTTGTGAAAAATATCTCGGGGTGGTGCGCGTTGTAAATGTTTCTAACAGGCCATTCACAAGTAGGAGTGAGAAAAATATAACAGGGTGGTGTAAATCCGAGGGTCTGAATCAGGATAGGCATTGATTGGCAATGTAGGATGGAGAAAGGCACCATGGGGTGGTCAGCATGGGGAGCTCAGGAAACATGCTTTGGCAATGTAGGTTAGGTTTCTGAAAAACATCTTCGGCTGGTGCGCATTGTAAGGGTTTCTAACAGGCCTTTCACTAGTAGGAGAGAGAAAATCATCACAGGGTGGTGTGAATCTGAGGGCCTGAATCAGGATAGACAGTGAGTGGCAAAATAGGATCGAGAAAAGCACCACGGGGTGGTCAAGATGGGGAGGCAAGGAATCATGCAGTGGCAATGTAGAATAGGTTTCTGATAAGCATCGCTGGGTGGTGCACATTGTAAGGGTTTCTAACAGGCCATTCACTAGTAGGAGTGAGAACAAAATCACACGGTGGTGTGAATCGGAGGCCCTGAATTAGGCTAGGCAGTGAGTGGCAATGTAGGATAGAGAAAACACACAGGGTGATAAGCATGGGGAGGTCAGGAAACATGCGGTGGCAATGTAGGATAGGTTTCTGAAAAACATCACTGGGTGGTGCGCATTGTAAGGGTTTCTAAAAGGCCATTCACTAGTAGGAGTGAGAAAAACAACACGGGGTGGTTTGAATCAGATGTTCTGAATTAGGATAGGCAGTGAGTGGCAATGTAGGATGGAGAAAAGCACCACGGGGTTGTCAGCATGCGGAAGTCAGGAAACATGCCTTGGCAATGTAGGATAGGTTTCTGCAAAACATCGCCGGGTGGTGCACATTGTAAGGCCATCTAGCAGGCCATTCACTAGTAGCAGTGAGAAAAACATATCGGGGTGGTGTGAATCGGAGGGCCTCAATAAGGATAGGCAGTGAGTGGCAATGTAGGATGGAGAAAAGTACCACGTGATGGTCAGCATGTGGAGGTCAGGAAACATGCAGTGGCAATGTAGGATAGGTTTCTGAAAAAAAAAAGCAGGGTGGTGCGCATTGTAAGGGTTTTTAACAGGCCATTCACTAGTAGGAGTGAGAAAAACATCACGGGGTGGTGTGAATCAGATATTCTGAGTTAGGATAGGCAGTGAGTGGCAATGTAGGATCGAGAAAAGCACCACGGGGTGGTCAACATGGGGAGGTCAGGAAACATGCAGTGGCAATGTAGGATAGGTTTCTGAAAAACATAGACAGGTGGTGCGCATTGTAAGGCATTCTAACAGGCCATTCACAAGTAGGAGTGAGAAAAACATCAAGGGGTGGTGTGAATCGGAGGGCTTGATTTAGGATAGGCAGTGAGTGGCAACATAAAATGGACAAAAGCACCACGCTGTGGACATCATGGGGAGGTCAGGAAACATGCAGTGGCAATGTAGGATAGGTTTCTGAAAAAAAAAGCAGGGTGGTGCATATTGTAAGGGTTTCTTCAGGCAATTCACTAGTAGGTGTGAGAAAAATTTAACGGGGTGGTGTGAATCGGAGGACCTGAATTATGATAGGCAGTGAGTGGCAATGTAGGATGGAGAAAGGCACCACGGGGTGGTCAGCATGGGGAGATCAGGAGACATGCAGTGGCAATGTAGGTTAGGTTTCTGAAAAACATCGCGGGGTGGGGCTCATTGTAAGGGTTTCTAACAGGCCATTCACTAGTAGGAATGAGAAAAACTTCATGGGCTGGTGTGAATCAGAGTGCCTGAATTAGAATAGGCAGTGAGTGGCAATGAAGAATGGAGAAAAGCACCACGGGGTGGTCAACATGGAGAGTTCAGGAAACATGCAGTGGCAATGTAGGACAGGTTTCTGAAAAACAGCGCGGGGTGCTGCACATTGTAAGGCTTTCTAACAGGCCATTCACTAGTAGGAGTGAGAAATACATCATGGATGTGGTGTGAATCGGAGGGGCTGAAACAGGATAGGCAGTAAGTGGCAATGTAGGATGGTGAAAAGCATCAGCGGTGGTCAGCATGGGGTGGTCATGAAACATGCAATGGCAAAGTAGGATAGGTTTCTGAAAAGCAACGCTGGGTGGTACGCATTGTAAGGGTTTGTAGCAGGTCATTCACTAGTAGGAGTGAGAAAAACATCACGGGGTGGTGTGAATCCGAGGGCCTGAATAAGGATAGGCAGTGCGTGGCAAGGAAGATTGGGGAAAAGCACCACGGGTTTGTCAGCGTGGTGAGGCAAGGAAACATGCAGTGGCAATGGAGGATAGGTTTGTGAAAAATATCTCGGGGTGGTGCGCGTTGTAAATGTTTCTAACAGGCCATTCACAAGTAGGAGTGAGAAAAATATAACAGGGTGGTGTAAATCCGAGGGTCTGAATCAGGATAGGCATTGATTGGCAATGTAGGATGGAGAAAGGCACCATGGGGTGATCAGCATGGGGAGCTCAGGAAACATGCTTTGGCAATGTAGGTTAGGTTTCTGAAAAACATCTTCGGCTGGTGCGCATTGTAAGGGTTTCTAACAGGCCTTTCACTAGTAGGAGAGAGAAAATCATCACAGGGTGGTGTGAATCTGAGGGCCTGAATCAGGATAGACAGTGAGTGGCAAAATAGGATCGAGAAAAGCACCACGGGGTGGTCAGGATGGGGAGGCAAGGAATCATGCAGTGGCAATGTAGAATAGGTTTCTGATAAGCATCGCTGGGTGGTGCACATTGTAAGGGTTTCTAACAGGCCATTCACTAGTAGGAGTGAGAACAAAATCACACGGTGGTGTGAATCAGAGGCCCTGAATTAGGCTAGGCAGTGAGTGGCAATGTAGGATAGAGAAAACACACAGGGTGATAAGCATGGGGAGGTCAGGAAACATGCGGTGGCAATGTAGGATAGGTTTCTGAAAAACATCACTGGGTGGTGCGCATTGTAAGGGTTTCTAAAAGGCCATTCACTAGTAGGAGTGAGAAAAACAACACGGGGTGGTTTGAATCAGATGTTCTGAATTAGGATAGGCAGTGAGTGGCAATGTAGGATGGAGAAAAGCACCACGGGGTTGTCAGCATGCGGAAGTCAGGAAACATGCCTAGGCAATGTAGGATAGGTTTCTGCAAAACATCGCCGGGTGGTGCACATTGTAAGGCCATCTAGCAGGCCATTCATTAGTAGCAGTGAGAAAAACATATCGGGGTGGTGTGAATCGGAGGGCCTCAATAAGGATAGGCAGTGAGTGGCAATGTAGGATGGAGAAAAGTACCACGTGATGGTCAGCATGTGGAGGTCAGGAAACATGCAGTGGCAATGTAGGATAGGTTTCTGAAAAAAAAAAGCAGGGTGGTGCGCATTGTAAGGGTTTTTAACAGGCCATTCACTAGTAGGAGTGAGAAAAACATCACGGGGTGGTGTGAATCAGATATTCTGAGTTAGGATAGGCAGTGAGTGGCAACGTAAAATGGACAAAAGCACCACGGGTTGGTCAGCATGGGGAGGTCAGGAAACATGCAGTGGCAATGTAGGATAGGTTTCTGAAAAAAAAGCAGGGTGGTGCGCATTGTAAGGGTTTCTTCAGGCCTTTCACTAATAGGTGTGAGAAAAATTTAATGGGGTGGTGTGAATCGGAGGACCTGAATTATGATAGGCAGTGAGTGGCAATGTAGGATGGGGAAAAGCACCACGGGGTCGTCAGCATGGGGAGGTCAGGAAACATGCAGTGGCAATCTAGGACAGGTTTATGAAAAACATCGCGGGGTGGAGCGCATTGTAAGGGTTTGTAGCAGGCCATTCACTAGTAGGAGTGAGAAAAACATCACGGGGTGGTGTGAATTGGAGGGCCTCAATCAGGAGAGGTAGTGAGTGGCAATGAAGAATGGAGAAAAGCACCACGGCGTGGTCAACATGTGGAGGTCAGGAAACATGCAGTGGCAATGTAGGATAGGTTTCTGAAAAACATCGTGGGTTGGTGCGCATTGTAAGGTTTTCTAATAAGCCATTCAGAAGTAGGAGTGAAAAAATCCTCATGGTATTGGGTGAATCGGAGGGCCTGAATTAGGGTAGGCATTTAGTTGCAATGTAGGATGGAGAAAGGCACCACGGGGTGGTCAGCATGGGGAGGTCAGGAAACAGGCAATGGCAATGTAGGACCGTTTTTGTGAAAAATATCGCGGGGTGGAGCGCATTGTAATGGTTTGTAGCAGGCCATTCACTAGGAGGAGTGAGAAAAACATCACG
The DNA here is from genome assembly GCF_034190915.1 of Cavia porcellus. Lineage (NCBI taxonomy): Eukaryota > Metazoa > Chordata > Mammalia > Rodentia > Caviidae > Cavia > Cavia porcellus. Next base: position 10,813,375 of record NW_026947518.1, read on the forward strand.
GGGTGGTGTGAATCAGAGGGCCTGAATTAGTATAGGCAGTGAGTGGCAATGAAGAATGGAGAAAAGCACCACGGGGTGGTCAGGAAGGGAGGTCAGGAAACATGCAGTGGCAATGTAGGATACTTTTCTGAGAAAAAAAGCGAGGTGGAGCGCATTTTAAGGGTTTCTAACAGGCCATTCACTAGTAGGAGTGAGAAAAATATAACGGGATGGTGTGAATCGGAGGGCCTGAATCAGGAAACGCATTGAGTGACAATGAAGGATGGAGAAAAGCACCACGGGGTGGTCAACATGGGGAGGTCAGGAAACATTCAGTGGCAATGTAGGACAGGTTTATGAAAAACATCGCGGGGTGGTGCGCATTGTAAGCTTTCTAACAGCCCATTCACTAGTAGGAGTGAGACATACATCATGGTGTGGTGTGAATCGGAGGGCCTGAATCAGGATAGACAGTGAGTGGAAAAGTAGGATGGAGAAAAGCACCATGGGTTGGTGAGCATGGTGAGGTCAGGAAACATGCAATGGCAATGTAGGATAGGTTTCTGAAAAAAAAAAAAGCGTGGTGGTGCACATTGTAAGGGTTTACAACAGTCCATTTACTAGTAGGAGTGAAAAAAACATCACGGGGTGGTGTGAATCGGAGGGTGTGAATTAGGATAGGCAGTGAGTGGCAATGTAGGATGGAGAAAAGCACCACGGGGTGATCATCATGGGGAGGTCACAAACATGCATTGGCAATGTAGGATAGTTTTCTGAAAAACATCAGGGGATGGTGCGCATTGTTAAGGATTTCTAACAAGCCATTCACAAGTAGGAGCGAAAAAAGCATCACGAGGTGGTGTGAATCGCAGGGCCTGAATTAATGTAGGCAGTGATTGGCTATGTAGGATGGAGAAAATCACCAAAGGGTGGTCAGCATGGGGAGTCAGGAAACATGCATTGGCAATGTAGGATAGGTTTCTGAAAAACATCGCCGGGTGGTCCGCATTGTAAGGCTTTCTAACAGGCCATTCACTAGTAGGAGTGAGAAAAATTTAACGGGGGGGGGGGTGTGAATCGGAGGGCCTGAATCAGGAGAGGCATTGAGTGGCAATGTAGAATGAAGAAAAGCACCACGGGGTGGTCAGCATGGGGAGGTCAGGAAACATGCAGTGGCAATGTAGGAAAGGTTTCTGAAAAACCTCGTGTGTTGGTGCGCATTGTAAGGCTTTCTAACAAGCCATTCAGAAGTAGGAGTGAAAAAAATGTCACGGGATGGTGTGAATCGGTGGGCCTGAATTAGGGTAGGCATTTAGTTGCTATGTAGGATGGAGAAAAGCACCACAGGGTGCTCAGCATGGGGAGGTCAGGAAACATGCAATGGCAATGTAGAATAGTTTTCTGAAAAACATCGCGGGCTGTAGCGCATTTTAAGGATTTCTAACAAGCCATTCACAAGTAGGAGTGAGAAAAACGTCACGAGGTGGTGTGAAACGGAGGGCCTGAATTATGACAGGCAGTGAGTGGCAATGTAGGGTGGAGAAAAGCACCAAAGGGTGGTCAACATGGGGAGGTCAGGAAACATGCAGTGGAAATGTAGGATATGTTTCTGAAAAAACTCGTGTGGTGGTGCGCATTTTAAGAGTTACTACCAGGCCATTCACTAGTAGAAGTGAGAAAAACCCCATGGGGTGGTGTGAATCCGAGGGGCTGAAACAGGATAGGCAGTGAGTTGCAATGAAGAATGGAGAAAAGCACCACGGGGTGGTCAACATGGGGAGGTCATGAAACATGCAGTGGCAATGTAGGACAGGTTTCTGAAAAACATCGCGGGGTTGTGCACATTGTAAGGTTTTCTAACAGGCCATTCACTAGTAGGAGTGAGAAATACATCATGGTGTGGTGTGAATCGGAGGTCCTGAATCAAGATAGACAGTGTGTGGCAATGTAGGATGGAGAAAAGCACCACGGGTTGGTGAGCATGGGGATGTCATGAAACATGCAGTGGCAATGTAGGATAGTTTTCTGAAAAACATCGCGGGGTGGTGCGCATTATAAGTATTTCTAACAAGCCATTCACATGTAGGAGTGAAAAAAACATCACGGGGTGGTGTGAATCGGACGGCCTGAATTAGGATAGGCTGTGAGTGGCAACGTAGGATGGAGAAAAGCACCACGGCTTTCTCAGCATGGGGAGGCAAGGAAACATGCACTGGCAATGTAGAATAGGTTTCTGATAAACATCGCAGGGTGGTGCTCATTGTAAGTATTTCTAACAGGCCATTCACTAGTAGGAGTGAGAACATCATGGGGTGGTGTGAATCGGAGGGAATGAATCAGGATAGGCAGTGAGTGGCAATGTAGGATGGAGAAAAGCACCAAAGCATGGTGAGCATGGGGAGGTCAGGAAACATGCTGTGGCAATGTAGGATAGGTTTCTGAAAAACATCGCAGAATGGTGCGCATTGTAAGGGTTTGTAGCAGGCCATTCACTAGTAGGAGTGAGAAAAATATCACGGGGTGGTGTGAATTTTAGGGCCTGAATTAGGATAGGCAGTGAGTGGCAATGAAGAATGGAGAAAAGAACCACAGGGTGGTCAACATGAGGAGGTCAGGAAACATTCAGTGGCAACGTAGGATAGGTTTCTGAACAACATCGCGTGGTGGTGCGCATTTTAAGGATTTCTAACAAGCCATTGACAAGTAGGAGTGAAAAATACATTACCGTGTGGTGTGAATCATAGGGGCTGAATTAGGATAGGCTGTGAGTGGCAACGTAGGATGGAGAAAAAAACCACGGGTTTGTCAGCATGGGGAGGCAATGAAACATGCAGTGGCAATGTAGAATAGGTTTCTGATAAACATCGCTGGGTGGTGCGCATTGTAAGGGTTTCTAACAATCCATTCACTAGTAGGAGTGAGAACAACATCACAGCGTGGTGTGAATCGGAGGGCCTGAATTAGGATAGACATTGAGTGGCAATGTAGGATGGAGAAACGCACCGCAGGGTGGTCAGCATAGGGAGGTGAGGAAACATGCAGTGGCAATGTAGGATAGGTTTCTGTAAAAAAAAGCAGGGTGGTGCGCATTGTAAGGGTTTCTAACAGGCCATGCACTAGTTGGAGTGAGAAAAACATCACGGGCTGGTGTGAATCGGAGGGCCTGAATCAGGATAGGCAGTGAGTGGCAATGTAGGTTGGAGAAAAGCAACACGGGTTGTTCATCATGGACAGTTCAGGAAACATGCAGTGGCAATGTAGGATAGTTTTCTTAAAAGCATCACAGGGTGGTGCGCATCATAAGGGTTTCTAACAGGCCATTCACTAGTAGGAGTGAGAAAAACATCACGGGGTGGTGTGAATCAGATATTCTGAGTTAGGATAGGCAGTGAGTGGCAATGTAGGATCGAGAAAAGCACAACGGGGTGGTCAACATGGGGAGGTCAGGAAACATGCAGTGGCAATGTAGGATAGGTTTCTGAAAAACATCGACAGGTGGTGCGCATTGTAAGGCATTCTAACAGGCCATTCACAAGTATGAGTGAGAAAAACATCAAGGGGTGGTGTGAATCGGAGGGCTTGAATTAGGAGAGGCAGTGAGTGGCAACATAAAATGGACAAAAGCACCACGCTGTGGACATCATGGGGAGGTCAGGAAACATTCAGTGGCAATGTAGGATAGGTTTCTGAAAAAAAAAGCAGGGTGGTGCATATTGTAAGGGTTTCTTCAGGCAATTCACTAGTAGGTGTGAGAAAAATTTAACGGGGTGGTGTGAATCGGAGGACCTGAATTATGATAGGCAGTGAGTGGCAATGTAGGATGGAGAAAAGCACCACGGGGTGGTCAGCATTGGGAGATCAGGAGATATGCAGTGGCAATGTAGGATAGGTTTCTGAAAAACATCGCGGGGTGGGGCTCATTGTAAGGGTTTCTAACAGGCCATTCACTAGTAGGAATGAGAAAAACTTCATGGGCTGTTGTGAATCAGAGTGCCTGAATTAGAATAGGCAGTGAGTGGCAATGAAGAATGGAGAAAAGCACCACGGGGTGGTCAACATGGAGAGTTCAGGAAACATGCAGTGGCAATGTAGGACAGGTTTCTGAAAAACATCGCGGGGTGGTGCACATTGTAAGGCTTTCTAACAGGCCATTCACTAATAGGAGTGAGAAATACATCATGGATGTGGTGTGAATCAGAGGGGCTGAAACAGGATAGGCAGTAAGTGGCAATGTAGGATGGTGAAAAGCCCCAGGGGTGGTCAGCATGGGGTCGTCATGAAACATGCAATGGCAAAGTAGGTTAGGTTTCTGAAAAGCAACGCTGGGTGGTACACATTGTAAGGGTTTGTAGCAGGTCATTCACTAGTAGGAGTGAGAAAAACATCACGGGGTGGTGTGAATCCGAGGGCCTGAATTAGGATAGGCAGTGCGTGGCAAGGAAGATTGGGGAAAAGCACCACGGGTTTGTCAGCGTGGTGAGGCAAGGAAACATGCAGTGGCAATGTAGGATAGGTTTGTGAAAAATATCTCGGGGTGGTGCGCGTTGTAAATGTTTCTAACAGGCCATTCACAAGTAGGAGTGAGAAAAATATAACAGGGTGGTGTAAATCCGAGGGTCTGAATCAGGATAGGCATTGATTGGCAATGTAGGATGGAGAAAGGCACCATGGGGTGGTCTGCATGGGGAGCTCAGGAAACATGCTTTGGCAATGTAGGATAGGTTTCTGAAAAACATCTTCGGCTGGTGCGCATTGTAAGGGTTTCAAACAGGCCTTTCACTAGTAGGAGAGAGAAAATCATCACAGGGTGGTGTGAATCTGAGGGCCTGAATCAGGATAGACAGTGAGTGGCAAAATAGGATCGAGAAAAGCACCACGGGGTGGTCAGGATGGGGAGGCAAGGAATCATGCAGTGGCAATGTAGAATAGGTTTCTGATAAGCATCGCTGGGTGGTGCACATTGTAAGGGTTTCTAACAGGCCATTCACTAGTAGGAGTGAGAACAAAATCACACGGTGGTGTGAATCGGAGGCCCTGAATTAGGCTAGGCAGTGAGTGGCAATGTAGGATAGAGAAAACACACAGGGTGATAAGCATGGGGAGTTCAGGAAACATGCGGTGGCAATGTAGGAATGGTTTCTGAAAAACATCACTGGGTGGTGCGCATTGTAAGGGTTTCTAAAAGGCCATTCACTAGTAGGAGTGAGAAAAACAACACGGGGTGGTTTGAATCAGATGTTCTGAATTAGGATAGGCAGTAAGTGGCAATGTAGGATGGAGAAAAGCACCACGGGGTTGTCAGCATGCGAAAGTCAGGAAACATGCCTTGGCAATGTAGGATATGTTTCTGCAAAACATCGCCGGGTGGTGCACATTGTAAGGCCATCTAGCAGGCCATTCACTAGTAGCAGTGAGAAAAACATATCGGGGTGGTGTGAATCGGATGGCCTCAATAAGGATAGGCAGGGAGTGGCAATGTAGGATGGAGAAAAGTACCACGTGATGGTCAGCATGTGGAGGTCAGGAAACATGCAGTGGCAATGTAGGATAGGTTTCTGAAAAAAAAAAGCAGGGTGGTGCGCATTGTAAGGGTTTTTAACAGGCCATTCACTAGTAGGAGTGAGAAAAACATCACGGGGTGGTGTGAATCAGATATTCTGAGTTAGGATAGGCAGTGAGTGGCAACGTAAAACGGACAAAAGCACCACGGGTTGGTCATCATGGGGAGGTCAGGAAACATGCAGTGGCAATGTAGGATAGGTTTCTGAAAAAAAAGCATGGTGGTGCGCATTGTAAGGGTTTCTTCAGGCCTTTCACTAATAGGTGTGAGAAAAATTTAATGGGGTGGTGTGAATCGGAGGACCTGAATTATGATAGGCAGTGAGTGGCAATGTAGGATGGGGAAAAGCACCACGGGGTCGTCAGCATGGGGAGGTCAGGAAACATGCAGTGGCAATCTAGGACAGGTTTATGAAAAACATCGCGTGGTGGAGCGCATTGTAAGGGTTTGTAGCAGGCCATTCACTAGTCGGAGTGAGAAAAACATCACGGGGTGGTGTGAATCGGAGGGCCTCAATCAGGAGAGGTAGTGAGTGGCAATGAAGAATGGAGAAAAGCACCACGGCGTGGTCAACATGTGGAGGTCAGGAAACATGCAGTGGCAATGTAGGATAGGTTTCTAAAAAACATCGTGGGTTGGTGCGCATTGTAAGGTTTTCTAATAAGCCATTCAGAAGTAGGAGTGAAAAAATCCTCATGGTATTGGGTGAATCGGAGGGCCTGAATTAGGGTAGGCATTTAGTTGCAATGTAGGATGGAGAAAAGCAGCAGAGGGTGGTCAGCATGGGGAGGTCAGCAAACATGCAGTGGCAATGTAGAATAGTTTTCTGAAAAACATCACGGGGTGTATCGCAATTTAAGGATTTCTAACAATCCATTCACAATTATGAGAGAGAAAAATATAACAGGGTGGTGTAAATCGGAGGGCCTGTATCAGGATTTGCATTGAGTGGCAATGTAGGATGGAGAAAGGCACCACGGGGTGGTCAGCATGGGGAGGTCAGGAAACATGCAATGGCAATATAGGACCGTTTTTCTGAAAAATATCGCGGGGTGGAGCGCATTGTAAGGGTTTGTAGCAGGCCATTCACTAGTAGGAGTGAGAAAAACATCACGGGGTGGTGTGAATCGGAGGGCCTGAATTAGAATAGGCAGTGAGTGGCAATGAAGAATGGAGAAAAGCACCACGGGGTGGTCAGGATGGGAGGTCAGGAAACATGCAGTGGCAATGTAGGATAGGATTCTGAAAAACATCGCGGGTAGTGCGAATTGTAAGGGTTTCTAACAGGCCATTCACTAGTAGTAGTGAGAAAAACATCACGGGGTGGTGTAAATCGGAGTGCCTGAATTATGATAGGCAGTGAGCGCCAATGTAGGATGGAGAAAAGTACCACGTGGTGGTCAGCATGTGGAGGTCAGGAAACAGGCAGTGGCAATGTAGGATAGGTTTCTGAAAAATATCGCGGGGTGCATTGTAAATGTTTCCAACAGGCCATTCCCTAGTAGGAGTGAGAAAAATATAACAGGGTGGTGTAAATCGGAGGGCCTGAATCAGGATAGGCATTGATTGGCAGTGTAGGATGGAGAAAGGCACCACGGGGTGGTCAGCATGGGGAGGTCAGGAAAAATGCTTTGGCAATGGAGGATAGGTTTCTGAAAAACATCGCAGGCTGGTGCGCATTGTAAGGGTTTCTAACAGGCCTTTCACTAGTAGGAGTGAGAAAATCATCACGGGGTTGTGTGAATCCGAGGGCCTGAATCAGTATAGACAGTGAGTGGCAATTTAGAATCGAGAAAAGCACCACGGGGTGGTCAGGATGGGACGTAGGGAAACATGCAGTGGCAATGTAGGATAGGTTTCTGAAAAACATCTCGGGGTAGTGCGCATTGTAAGGGTTTGTAGCAGGCCATTCATAAGAAGGAGTGAGAAAAACATCACTAGGTGGTGTGAATCGGAGGGCTGAATTAGGATAGGCAGTGAGTGGCAATGAGGATTGGAGAAAAGCACCACAGGGTGGTCAACATGAGGAGGTCAGGAAACATGCAGTGGCAATGTAGGATAGGTTTCGGAAAAAAAAAGCAGCTTGGTGCGCATTGTAAGGAATTCTAACAGGCCATTAACTACTAGGAGTGAGAAAAACATCACAGGGTGGTGTGAATCGGAGGGCCTGAATTAGGATAGGCAGTGAGTGGCAATGAAGATTGGAGAAAAGCACCACAGGGTGGTCAACATGAGAAGGTAAGGAAACATGCAGTGGCAATGTAGGATAGGTTTCGGAAAAAAAAAGCAGCTTGGTGCGCATTGTAAGGAATTCTAACAGGCCATTAACTACTAGGAGTGAGAAAAACATCACAGGGTGGTGTGAATCGGAGGACCTGAATTAGTATAGGCTGTGAGTGGCAACGTAAAATGGAGAAAAGCACCACGGTGTGGTCAGCATGGAGAGGTCAGGAAACATGCAGTGGGAATGGAGGATAGGTTTCGGAAAAACATCGCGGGGTGGTGCGCATTGTAAGGGTTTCTACAGGCCATTCACTAGTAGATGTGAGAAAAATATAACGTGGTGGTGTAAATCGGAGGACCTCAATTATGATAGGCAGTGATTGGCAATGTAGGATGGGGAAAAGCACCACGGGGTGGTCAGCATGGGGAGGTCAGGAAACATGTAATGGCAATGTAGGAAAGGTTTCTGACAAACATCGCGGGGTGGTGCGCATTCTAAGGGTTTCTAACAGGCCATTCACTAGTAGAAGTGAGAAAAACATCACGGTGTGGTGTGAATCGCAGGGTGTGAATCAGGATAGGCAGTGAGTGGAAAAGTAGGATGGAGAAAAGCACCAGAGGGCGATCAGGAAGGGGATGTCAGGAAACATGCAGTGGCAATGTAGTATAGGTTTCTGAAAACATCGCGGGGTGGGGGACATTGCAAGTGTTTCTAACAAGCCATTCACTAGTAGGAGTGAGAAAAACATCACGGGGTGGTGTGAATCAGAGTACCTGAATTAGGTTAGGTAGTGAGTGGCAATGTAGGAGGGAGCAAAGCACCACGGGATGGTCAGCATGGGGAGGTCATGAAACATGCAGTGGAAATATAGTATACGTTTCTGAAAAAAAAAGCGAGGTGGTGCGAATTGTAAGGGTTTCTAACAGGCCATTCACTAGTAGGAGTGAGAAAAATATAACGGGATGGTGTGAATCGTAGGGCCTGAATCAGGAAACGCATTGAGTGGCAATGTAGGATGGAGAAAAGCACCACGGGGTGGTCAACATGGGGAGGTCAGGAAACATGCAGTGGCAATGTAGGACAGTTTTATGAAAAACATCACGGGGTGGTGCACATTGTAAAGCTTTCTGACAGCCCATTCACTAGTAGGACTGAGAAATACATCATGGTGTGGTGTGAATCGGAGGGCCTGAATCAGGATAGACAGTGAGTGGCAAAGTATGATGGAGAAAAGCACCATGGGTTGGTGAGAATGGTGAGGTCAGGAAACATGCAAAGGCAATGTAGGATAGGTTTGTGAAAAAAAAAAAGCAGGGTGGTGCACATTGTAAGGGTTTACAACAGTTCATTCACTAGTAGGAGTGAAAAAAATCATCACGGGGTGGTGTGAATCGGAGGGCGTGAATTAGGATAGGCAGTGAGTGGCAATGTAGGATGGAGAAAAGCACCACGGGATGATCATCATGGGGAGGTCACAAACATGCATTGGCAATGTAGGATAGTTTTCTGAAAAGCATTAGGGGATGGTGCGCATTGTAAGGATTTCTAACAAGCATTTCACAAGTAGGAGTGAAAAAAACATCACGAGGTGGTGTGAATCGTAGGGCCTGAATTAATGTAGGCAGTGAGTGGCTATGTAGGATGGAGAAAAGCACCAAAGGGTGGTCAGCATGGGGAGTCAGGAAACATGCATTGGCAGTGTAGGATAGGTTTCTGAAAAACCTCGGCGGGTGGTCTGCATTGTAAGGCTTTCTAACAGGCCATTCACTAGTAGGAGTGAGAAAAATTTAACGGGGGGGGTGTGAATCGGAGGGCCTGAAATATGACACGCAGTGAGTGGCAATGTAGGAGGGAGAAAAGTACAAAAGGGTGGTCAGCATGGGGAGGTCAGGAAACATGCAGTGGAAATGTAGGATACGTTTCTGAAAAACCTCGTGGGGTGGTGCGCATTTTAAGGGTTTCTACCAGGCCATTCACTAGTAGAAGTGAGAAAAACATCACGGGGTGGTGTGAATCGGAGGGGCTGAAACAGGATAGGCCATGAGTAGCAATGAAGAATGGAGAAAAGCACCACGGGGTGGTCAACATGGGGAGGTCAGGAAACATGCAGTGGCAATGTAGGACAGGTTTCTGAAAAACATCGCGGGGTTGTGCACATTGTAAGGTTTTCTAACAGGCCATTCACTAGTAGGAGTGACAAATACATCATGGTGTTGTGTGAATCGGAGGTCCTGAATCAAGATAGACAGTGAGTGGCAATGTAGGATGGAGAAAAGCACCATGGGTTGGTGAGCATGGGGAGGTCATGAAACATGCAGTGGCAATGAAGGATAGTTTTCTGAAAAACATCGTGGGGTGGTGCGCATTAAAGTATTTCTAACAAGCCATTCACAAGTAGGAGTGAAAAAAACATCACAGGGTGGTGTGAATCGGACGGCCTGAATTAGCATAGGCTATGAGTGGCAACGTAGGATGGAGAAAAGCACCAGGGCTTTGTCAGCATGGGGAGGCAAGGAAACATGCAGTGGCAATGTAGAATAGGTTTCTGATAAACATCGCAGGGTGGTGCTCATTGTAAGTGTTTCTAACAGGCCATTCACTAGTAGGAGGGAGAAAAACATCATGGGGTGGTGTGAATCGGATGGCCTGAATCGGTATAGGCAGTGAGTGGCAATGTAGGATGGAGAAAAGCACCACCGCATGGTGAGCATGGGGAGGTCATGAAACATGCTGTGGCAATGTAGGATAGGTTTCTGAAAAACATCGCAGGATGGTGCGCATTGTAATGGTTTGTAGCAGGCCATTCACTAGTAGGAGTGAGAAAAATATCACGGGGTGGTGTGAATGTTAGGGCCTGAATCAGGATAGGCAGTGAGTGGCAATGAAGAATGGAGAAAAGAACCACAGGGTGGTCAACATGAGGAGGTCAGGAAACATTCGGTGGCAACGTAGGATAGGTTTCTGAAAAACATCGCGGGGTGGTGCGCATTTTAAGGATTTCTAACAAGCCATTCACAAGTAGGAGTGAAAAATACATCACCATGTGGTGTGAATCGTAGGGGCTGAATTAGGATAGGCTGTGAGTGGCAACGTAGGATGGAGAAAAAAACGACGGGTTTGTCAGCATGGGGAGGCAAGGAAACATGCAGTGGCAATGTAGAATAGGTTTCTGATAAACATCGCTGGGTGGTGCGCATTGTAAGGGTTTCTAACAATCCATTCACTAGTAGGAGTGAGAACAACATCACGGTGTGGTGTGAATCGGAGGGCCTGAATTAGGATAGACATTGAGTGGCAATGTAGGATGGAGAAAAGCACCGCAGGGTGGTCAGCATAGGGAGGTGAGGAAACATGCAGTGGCAATGTAGGATAGGTTTCTGAAAAAAAAAAAGCAGGGTGGTGCTCATTGTAAAGGTTTCTAACAGCCCATGCACTAGTAGGAGTGAGAAAAACATCACGGGCTGGTGTGAATCGGAGGGCCTGAATCAGAATAGGCAGTGAGTGGCAATGTAGTTTGGAGAAAAGCAACACGGGTTGGTCATCATGGACAGGTCAGGAAACATGCAGTGGCAATGTAGGATAGTTTTCTGAAAAACATCACAGGGTGGTGCGCATTGTAAGGTTTTCTAACAGGCCATTCACTAGTAGGAGTGAGAAAAACATCACGGGGTGGTGTGAATCAGATATTCTGAATTAGGATAGGCAGTGAGTGGCAATGTAGGATGGAGAAAAGCACCATGGGGTGGTCAGCATGCGGAAGTCAGGAAACATGCCTTGGCAATGTAGGATAAGTTTATGCAAAACATCGCCGGGTGGTGCGCATTGTAAGGCCATCTAGCAGGCCATTCACTAGTATCAGTGAGAAAAACATATCGGGGTAGTGTGAATCGGAGGGCCTCAATAAGGATAGGCAGTGAGTGGCAATGTAGGATGGAGGAAAGTACCACGTGATGGTCAGCATGTGGAGGTCAGGAAACATGCAGTGGCAATGTAGCATAGGTTTCTGAAAAATATCTCGGGGTGGTGCGCATTGTAAATGTTTCTAACAGGCCATTCACTAGTAGGAGTGAGAAAAATATAACAGGGTGGTGTAAATCCGAGGGCCTGAATCAGGATAGGCATTGATTGGCAATGTAGGATGGAGAAAGGCACCACGGGGTGGTCAGCATTTGGAGCTCAGGAAACATGCTTTGGCAATGTAGGATAGGTTTCTGTAAAACATCGCTGGCTGGTGCGCATTGTATGGGTTTCTAACAGGCCTTTCACTAGTAGGAGTGAGAAAATCATCACGCGGTGGTGTGAATCTGAGGGCCTGAATCAGGATAGACAGTGAGTGGCAATGTAGGATCGAGAAGAGCACCACTGGGTGGTCAGGATGGGACGTCAGGAAACATGCAGTGGCAATGTAGGATAGGTTTCTGAAAAACATCGCGGGGTGGTGTGAATTGTAAAGGTTTCTAACAATCCATTCACTAGCAGGAGTGAGAACAACATCACGGGGTGGTGTGAATCGGAGGGCCTGAATTAGGATAGGCAGTGAGTGGCAATGTAGGATGGAGAAAAGCACCACGGGGTTGTCAAGATGCGGAGGTCAGGAAACATGCAGTGGCAATGTAGGATAATTTTCTGAAAAACATCACGGGGTTGTGCGCATTGTAAGGGTTTGTAACAGGCCATTCACTAGTAGGAGTGAGAAAAACATCACAGGGTGGTGTGAATCGGAGGGCCTGAATTAGGATAGGCAGTGAGTGGCAATGTAAAATGGAGAAAAGCACCACGGTGTGGTCAGCATGGGCAGGTCAGGAAACATGCAGTGGGAATGTAGGATAGGTTTCGCAAAAACATCGAAGGGTGGTGCGCATTGTAAGGGTTTCTACAGGCAATTCACTAGTAGATGTGAGAAAAATATAACGTGCTGGTGTGAATCGGAGGACCTCAATTATGATAGGCAGTGAGTGGCAATGTAGGATGGCGAAAAGCACCATGGGGTGGTCAGCATGGGGAGGTCAGGAAACATGCAGTGGCAATGTAGGATAGGTTTCTGAAAAACATCGCGCGGTGGTGCGCATTGTAAGGGTTTCTAACAGGCCATTAAGTAGTAGGAGTGAGAAATACATCACGGGATGGTCTGAATTGGAAGACCTGCATCAGTATAGGCAGTGAGTGGCAATGTAGGATGGAGAATAGCACCACCGCATGGTGAGCATGGGGAGGTCAGGAAACATCCTGTGGCAATGTAGGATAGGTTTCTGAAAAAAAAAGCAGTGTGGTGCGCATTGTAAGGGTTTTTAACAGGCCATTCACTAGTAGGAGTGAGAAAAACATCACGGGGTGGTGTGAATCAGATATTCTGAGTTAGGATAGGCAGTGAGTGGCAACGTAAAATGGACAAAAGCACCACGGGGTGGTCAGCATGGGGAGGTCAGGAAACCTGCAGTGGCATTGTAGGATAGGTTTCTGAAAAAAAAAAGCAGGGTGGTGCGCATCGTAAGGGTTTCTTCAGGCCATTCACTAGTAGGTGTGAGAAAAATTTATTGGGGTGGTGTGAATCGGAGGACCTGAATTATGATAGGCAGTGAGTGGCAATGTAGAATGGGGAAAATTACCACGGGGTCGTCAGCATGGGGAGGTCAGTAAACATGCAGTGGCAATGTAGGACAGGTTTCTGAAAAACATCGCAGGGTAGTGCACATTGTAAGGCTTTCTAACATGCCATTCACTAGTAGGAGTGAGAAATACATCATGGATGTGGTGGTAATCGCAGGGGCAGAAACAGGATAGGCAGTAATTGGCAATTTAGGATGGTGAAAAGCACCAGGGGTGGTCAGCATGGGGAGGTCAGGAAACATGCAATGGCAAAGTAGGATAGGTTTCTGAAAAACAATGCGGGGTGGTACGCATTGTAAGGGTTTGTAGCAGGCCATTCACTAGTGAGTGAGAAAAACATCACGGGGTGGTTTGAATCCGAGGGCCTGAACTAGGATAGGCAGTGCGTGGCAATGAAGATTGGGGAAAAGCACCACGGGTTTGTCAGCATGTTGAGGCAAGGAAACATGCAGTGGCAATGTAGGACAGCTTTGTGAAAAATATCTCGGGGTGGTGCGCGTTGTAAATGTTTCTAACAGGCCATTCACTAGTATTAGTGAGAAAAATATAACAGGATGGTGTAAATCCGAGGGCCTGAATCAGTATAGGCATTGAGTGGCAATGTAGGATGGAGAAAGGCACCACGTTTTGGTCAGCATGGGAAGGTCAGGAAACATGCAATGGCAATGTAGGATAGTTTTTCTGATAAGTATCGCGGGGTAAAGCGCATTGTAAGGGTTTGTAGCAGGCCATTCACTAGTAGGAGTGAGAAAAACATCACAGGGTGGTGTGAATCAGAGGGCCTGAATTAGGATAGGCAGTGAGTGGCAATGAAGAATGGAGAAAAGCACCACGGGGTGGTCAGGATGGGAGGTCAGGAAACATGCAGTGGCAATGTAAGATAAGTTTATGAAAAACATCGCGGGTAGTGCGAATTGTAAGGGTTTCTAACAGGCCATTCAATAATAGGAGTGAGAAAAACATCACGGGGTGGTGTGAATCGGAAGGCCTGAATTATGATAGGCAGTGAGTGGCAATGTAGGATGGAGAAAAGTACCACGTGATGGTCAGCATGTGGAGGTCAGGAAACATGCAGTGTCAATGTAGGATAGGTTTCTGAAAAATATCTCGGGGTGGTGCGCATTGTAAATGTTTCTAACAGGCCATTCACTAGTAGGAATGAGAAATATATAACAGGGTGGTGTAAATCCGAGGGCCTGAATCAGGATAGGCATTGATTGGCAATGTAGAATGGAGAAAGGCACCACGGGGTGGTCAGCATGGGGAGCTCAGGAAACATGCTTTGGCAATGTAGGATAGGTTTCTGTAAAACATCGCCAGCTGGTGCGCATTGTAAGGGTTTATAACAGGCCTTTCACTAGTAGGAGTGAGAAAATCATCACGGGGTGGTGTGAATCTGAGGGCCTGAATCAGGATAGACAGTGAGTGGCAATGTAGGATCGAGAAAAGCACCACGGGGTGGTCAGGATGGGACGTAGGGAAACATGCAGTGGCAATGTAGGATAGGTTTCTGAAAAACATCTCGGGGTAGTGCGCATTGTAAGGCTTTGTAGCAGGCCATTCATAAGAAGGAGTGAGAAAAACATCACTAGGTGGTGTGAATCGGAGGGCTGAATTAGGATAGGCAGTGAGTGGCAATGAGGATTGGAGAAAAGCACCACAGGGTGGTCAACATGAGGAGGTCAGGAAACATGCAGTGGCAATGTAGGATAGGTTTCGGAAAAAAAAAGCAGCTTGGTGCGCATTGTAAGGAATTCTAACAGGCCATTAACTACTAGGAGTGAGAAAAACATCACAGGGTGGTGTGAATCGGAGGGCCTGAATTAGGATAGGCAGTGAGTGGCAATGAAGATTGGAGAAAAGCACCACAGGGTGGTCAACATGAGAAGGTAAGGAAACATGCAGTGGCAATGTAGGATAGGTTTCGGAAAAAAAAAGCAGCTTGGTGCGCATTGTAAGGAATTCTAACAGGCCATTAACTACTAGGAGTGAGAAAAACATCACAGGGTGGTGTGAATCGGAGGACCTGAATTAGTATAGGCTGTGAGTGGCAACGTAAAATGGAGAAAAGCACCACGGTGTGGTCAGCATGGAGAGGTCAGGAAACATGCAGTGGGAATGGAGGATAGGTTTCGGAAAAACATCGCGGGGTGGTGCGCATTGTAAGGGTTTCTACAGGCCATTCACTAGTAGATGTGAGAAAAATATAACGTGGTGGTGTAAATCGGAGGACCTCAATTATGATAGGCAGTGATTGGCAATGTAGGATGGGGAAAAGCACCACGGGGTGGTCAGCATGGGGAGGTCAGGAAACATGTAATGGCAATGTAGGAAAGGTTTCTGACAAACATCGCGGGGTGGTGCGCATTCTAAGGGTTTCTAACAGGCCATTCACTAGTAGAAGTGAGAAAAACATCACGGTGTGGTGTGAATCGCAGGGTGTGAATCAGGATAGGCAGTGAGTGGAAAAGTAGGATGGAGAAAAGCACCAGAGGGCGATCAGGAAGGGGATGTCAGGAAACATGCAGTGGCAATGTAGTATAGGTTTCTGAAAACATCGCGGGGTGGGGGACATTGCAAGTGTTTCTAACAAGCCATTCACTAGTAGGAGTGAGAAAAACATCACGGGGTGGTGTGAATCAGAGTACCTGAATTAGGTTAGGTAGTGAGTGGCAATGTAGGAGGGAGCAAAGCACCACGGGATGGTCAGCATGGGGAGGTCATGAAACATGCAGTGGAAATATAGTATACGTTTCTGAAAAAAAAAGCGAGGTGGTGCGAATTGTAAGGGTTTCTAACAGGCCATTCACTAGTAGGAGTGAGAAAAATATAACGGGATGGTGTGAATCGGAGGGCCTGAAAGAGGAAACGCATTGAGTGGCAATGTAGGATGGAGAAAAGCACCACGGGGTGGTCAACATGGGGAGGTCAGGAAACATGCAGTGGCAATGTAGGACAGTTTTATGAAAAACATCACGGGGTGGTGCACATTGTAAAGCTTTCTGACAGCCCATTCACTAGTAGGACTGAGAAATACATCATGGTGTGGTGTGAATCGGAGGGCCTGAATCAGGATAGACAGTGAGTGGCAAAGTATGATGGAGAAAAGCACCATGGGTTGGTGAGAATGGTGAGGTCAGGAAACATGCAAAGGCAATGTAGGATAGGTTTGTGAAAAAAAAAAAGCAGGGTGGTGCACATTGTAAGGGTTTACAACAGTTCATTCACTAGTAGGAGTGAAAAAAATCATCACGGGGTGGTGTGAATCGGAGGGCGTGAATTAGGATAGGCAGTGAGTGGCAATGTAGGATGGAGAAAAGCACCACGGGATGATCATCATGGGGAGGTCACAAACATGCATTGGCAATGTAGGATAGTTTTCTGAAAAGCATTAGGGGATGGTGCGCATTGTAAGGATTTCTAACAAGCATTTCACAAGTAGGAGTGAAAAAAACATCACGAGGTGGTGTGAATCGTAGGGCCTGAATTAATGTAGGCAGTGAGTGGCTATGTAGGATGGAGAAAAGCACCAAAGGGTGGTCAGCATGGGGAGTCAGGAAACATGCATTGGCAGTGTAGGATAGGTTTCTGAAAAACCTCGGCGGGTGGTCTGCATTGTAAGGCTTTCTAACAGGCCATTCACTAGTAGGAGTGAGAAAAATTTAACGGGGGGGGTGTGAATCGGAGGGCCTGAAATATGACACGCAGTGAGTGGCAATGTAGGAGGGAGAAAAGTACAAAAGGGTGGTCAGCATGGGGAGGTCAGGAAACATGCAGTGGAAATGTAGGATACGTTTCTGAAAAACCTCGTGGGGTGGTGCGCATTTTAAGGGTTTCTACCAGGCCATTCACTAGTAGAAGTGAGAAAAACATCACGGGGTGGTGTGAATCGGAGGGGCTGAAACAGGATAGGCCATGAGTAGCAATGAAGAATGGAGAAAAGCACCACGGGGTGGTCAACATGGGGAGGTCAGGAAACATGCAGTGGCAATGTAGGACAGGTTTCTGAAAAACATCGCGGGGTTGTGCACATTGTAAGGTTTTCTAACAGGCCATTCACTAGTAGGAGTGACAAATACATCATGGTGTTGTGTGAATCGGAGGTCCTGAATCAAGATAGACAGTGAGTGGCAATGTAGGATGGAGAAAAGCACCATGGGTTGGTGAGCATGGGGAGGTCATGAAACATGCAGTGGCAATGAAGGATAGTTTTCTGAAAAACATCGTGGGGTGGTGCGCATTAAAGTATTTCTAACAAGCCATTCACAAGTAGGAGTGAAAAAAACATCACAGGGTGGTGTGAATCGGACGGCCTGAATTAGCATAGGCTATGAGTGGCAACGTAGGATGGAGAAAAGCACCAGGGCTTTGTCAGCATGGGGAGGCAAGGAAACATGCAGTGGCAATGTAGAATAGGTTTCTGATAAACATCGCAGGGTGGTGCTCATTGTAAGTGTTTCTAACAGGCCATTCACTAGTAGGAGGGAGAAAAACATCATGGGGTGGTGTGAATCGGATGGCCTGAATCGGTATAGGCAGTGAGTGGCAATGTAGGATGGAGAAAAGCACCACCGCATGGTGAGCATGGGGAGGTCATGAAACATGCTGTGGCAATGTAGGATAGGTTTCTGAAAAACATCGCAGGATGGTGCGCATTGTAATGGTTTGTAGCAGGCCATTCACTAGTAGGAGTGAGAAAAATATCACGGGGTGGTGAGAATGTTAGGGCCTGAATCAGGATAGGCAGTGAGTGGCAATGAAGAATGGAGAAAAGAACCACAGGGTGGTCAACATGAGGAGGTCAGGAAACATTCGGTGGCAACGTAGGATAGGTTTCTGAAAAACATCGCGGGGTGGTGCGCATTTTAAGGATTTCTAACAAGCCATTCACAAGTAGGAGTGAAAAATACATCACCATGTGGTGTGAATCGTAGGGGCTGAATTAGGATAGGCTGTGAGTGGCAACGTAGGATGGAGAAAAAAACGACGGGTTTGTCAGCATGGGGAGGCAAGGAAACATGCAGTGGCAATGTAGAATAGGTTTCTGATAAACATCGCTGGGTGGTGCGCATTGTAAGGGTTTCTAACAATCCATTCACTAGTAGGAGTGAGAACAACATCACGGTGTGGTGTGAATCGGAGGGCCTGAATTAGGATAGACATTGAGTGGCAATGTAGGATGGAGAAAAGCACCGCAGGGTGGTCAGCATAGGGAGGTGAGGAAACATGCAGTGGCAATGTAGGATAGGTTTCTGAAAAAAAAAAAGCAGGGTGGTGCTCATTGTAAAGGTTTCTAACAGCCCATGCACTAGTAGGAGTGAGAAAAACATCACGGGCTGGTGTGAATCGGAGGGCCTGAATCAGAATAGGCAGTGAGTGGCAATGTAGTTTGGAGAAAAGCAACACGGGTTGGTCATCATGGACAGGTCAGGAAACATGCAGTGGCAATGTAGGATAGTTTTCTGAAAAACATCACAGGGTGGTGCGCATTGTAAGGTTTTCTAACAGGCCATTCACTAGTAGGAGTGAGAAAAACATCACGGGGTGGTGTGAATCAGATATTCTGAATTAGGATAGGCAGTGAGTGGCAATGTAGGATGGAGAAAAGCACCATGGGGTGGTCAGCATGCGGAAGTCAGGAAACATGCCTTGGCAATGTAGGATAAGTTTATGCAAAACATCGCCGGGTGGTGCGCATTGTAAGGCCATCTAGCAGGCCATTCACTAGTATCAGTGAGAAAAACATATCGGGGTAGTGTGAATCGGAGGGCCTCAATAAGGATAGGCAGTGAGTGGCAATGTAGGATGGAGGAAAGTACCACGTGATGGTCAGCATGTGGAGGTCAGGAAACATGCAGTGGCAATGTAGCATAGGTTTCTGAAAAATATCTCGGGGTGGTGCGCATTGTAAATGTTTCTAACAGGCCATTCACTAGTAGGAGTGAGAAAAATATAACAGGGTGGTGTAAATCCGAGGGCCTGAATCAGGATAGGCATTGATTGGCAATGTAGGATGGAGAAAGGCACCACGGGGTGGTCAGCATTTGGAGCTCAGGAAACATGCTTTGGCAATGTAGGATAGGTTTCTGTAAAACATCGCTGGCTGGTGCGCATTGTATGGGTTTCTAACAGGCCTTTCACTAGTAGGAGTGAGAAAATCATCACGCGGTGGTGTGAATCTGAGGGCCTGAATCAGGATAGACAGTGAGTGGCAATGTAGGATCGAGAAGAGCACCACTGGGTGGTCAGGATGGGACGTCAGGAAACATGCAGTGGCAATGTAGGATAGGTTTCTGAAAAACATCGCGGGGTGGTGTGAATTGTAAAGGTTTCTAACAATCCATTCACTAGCAGGAGTGAGAACAACATCACGGGGTGGTGTGAATCGGAGGGCCTGAATTAGGATAGGCAGTGAGTGGCAATGTAGGATGGAGAAAAGCACCACGGGGTTGTCAAGATGCGGAGGTCAGGAAACATGCAGTGGCAATGTAGGATAATTTTCTGAAAAACATCACGGGGTTGTGCGCATTGTAAGGGTTTGTAACAGGCCATTCACTAGTAGGAGTGAGAAAAACATCACAGGGTGGTGTGAATCGGAGGGCCTGAATTAGGATAGGCAGTGAGTGGCAATGTAAAATGGAGAAAAGCACCACGGTGTGGTCAGCATGGGCAGGTCAGGAAACATGCAGTGGGAATGTAGGATAGGTTTCGCAAAAACATCGAAGGGTGGTGCGCATTGTAAGGGTTTCTACAGGCAATTCACTAGTAGATGTGAGAAAAATATAACGTGCTGGTGTGAATCGGAGGACCTCAATTATGATAGGCAGTGAGTGGCAATGTAGGATGGCGAAAAGCACCATGGGGTGGTCAGCATGGGGAGGTCAGGAAACATGCAGTGGCAATGTAGGATAGGTTTCTGAAAAACATCGCGCGGTGGTGCGCATTGTAAGGGTTTCTAACAGGCCATTAAGTAGTAGGAGTGAGAAATACATCACGGGATGGTCTGAATTGGAAGACCTGCATCAGTATAGGCAGTGAGTGGCAATGTAGGATGGAGAATAGCACCACCGCATGGTGAGCATGGGGAGGTCAGGAAACATCCTGTGGCAATGTAGGATAGGTTTCTGAAAAAAAAAGCAGTGTGGTGCGCATTGTAAGGGTTTTTAACAGGCCATTCACTAGTAGGAGTGAGAAAAACATCACGGGGTGGTGTGAATCAGATATTCTGAGTTAGGATAGGCAGTGAGTGGCAACGTAAAATGGACAAAAGCACCACGGGGTGGTCAGCATGGGGAGGTCAGGAAACCTGCAGTGGCATTGTAGGATAGGTTTCTGAAAAAAAAAAGCAGGGTGGTGCGCATCGTAAGGGTTTCTTCAGGCCATTCACTAGTAGGTGTGAGAAAAATTTATTGGGGTGGTGTGAATCGGAGGACCTGAATTATGATAGGCAGTGAGTGGCAATGTAGAATGGGGAAAATTACCACGGGGTCGTCAGCATGGGGAGGTCAGTAAACATGCAGTGGCAATGTAGGACAGGTTTCTGAAAAACATCGCAGGGTAGTGCACATTGTAAGGCTTTCTAACATGCCATTCACTAGTAGGAGTGAGAAATACATCATGGATGTGGTGGTAATCGCAGGGGCAGAAACAGGATAGGCAGTAATTGGCAATTTAGGATGGTGAAAAGCACCAGGGGTGGTCAGCATGGGGAGGTCAGGAAACATGCAATGGCAAAGTAGGATAGGTTTCTGAAAAACAATGCGGGGTGGTACGCATTGTAAGGGTTTGTAGCAGGCCATTCACTAGTGAGTGAGAAAAACATCACGGGGTGGTTTGAATCCGAGGGCCTGAACTAGGATAGGCAGTGCGTGGCAATGAAGATTGGGGAAAAGCACCACGGGTTTGTCAGCATGTTGAGGCAAGGAAACATGCAGTGGCAATGTAGGACAGCTTTGTGAAAAATATCTCGGGGTGGTGCGCGTTGTAAATGTTTCTAACAGGCCATTCACTAGTATTAGTGAGAAAAATATAACAGGATGGTGTAAATCCGAGGGCCTGAATCAGTATAGGCATTGAGTGGCAATGTAGGATGGAGAAAGGCACCACGTTTTGGTCAGCATGGGAAGGTCAGGAAACATGCAATGGCAATGTAGGATAGTTTTTCTGATAAGTATCGCGGGGTAAAGCGCATTGTAAGGGTTTGTAGCAGGCCATTCACTAGTAGGAGTGAGAAAAACATCACAGGGTGGTGTGAATCAGAGGGCCTGAATTAGGATAGGCAGTGAGTGGCAATGAAGAATGGAGAAAAGCACCACGGGGTGGTCAGGATGGGAGGTCAGGAAACATGCAGTGGCAATGTACGATAAGTTTATGAAAAAATCGCGGGTAGTGCGAATTGTAAGGGTTTCTAACAGGCCATTCAATAATAGGAGTGAGAAAAACATCACGGGGTGGTGTGAATCGGAAGGCCTGAATTATGATAGGCAGTGAGTGGCAATGTAGGATGGAGAAAAGTACCACGTGATGGTCAGCATGTGGAGGTCAGGAAACATGCAGTGTCAATGTAGGATAGGTTTCTGAAAAATATCTCGGGGTGGTGCGCATTGTAAATGTTTCTAACAGGCCATTCACTAGTAGGAATGAGAAATATATAACAGGGTGGTGTAAATCCGAGGGCCTGAATCAGGATAGGCATTGATTGGCAATGTAGAATGGAGAAAGGCACCACGGGGTGGTCAGCATGGGGAGCTCAGGAAACATGCTTTGGCAATGTAGGATAGGTTTCTGTAAAACATCGCCAGCTGGTGCGCATTGTAAGGGTTTATAACAGGCCTTTCACTAGTAGGAGTGAGAAAATCATCACGGGGTGGTGTGAATCTGAGGGCCTGAATCAGGATAGACAGTGAGTGGCAATGTAGGATCGAGAAAAGCACCACGGGGTGGTCAGGATGGGACGTCAGGAAACATGCAGTGGCAATGTAGGATAGGTTTCTGAAAAACATCGCGGGGTGGTGCACATTGTAAGGTTTGTAGCAGGCCATTCACTAGTAGGAGTGAGAAAATCATCACGGGGTGGTGTGAATCGGAGGGCCTGAATTAGGATAGGCTGTGTGCGGCAATGTAGGATGGAGAAAAGCACCACGGGGTGGTCAGCATGCGGAAGTCAGGAAACATGCCTTGGCAATTTAGGATAGGTTTATGCAAAACATCGCCGGGTGGTGCGCATTGTAAGGCCATCTAGCAGGCCATTCACTAGTATCAGTGAGAAAAACATATCGGGGTAGTGTGAATCGGAGGGCCTCAATAAGGATAGGCAGTGAGTGGCAATGTAGGATGGAGAAAAGTACCACGTGATGGTCAGCATGTGGAGGTCAGGAAACATGCAGTGGCAATGTAGCATAGGTTTCTGAAAAATATCTCGGGGTGGTGCGCATTGTAAATGTTTCTAACAGGCCATTCACTAGTAGGAGTGAGAAAAATATAACAGGGTCGTGTAAATCCGAGGGCCTGAATCAGGATAGGCATTGATTGGCAATGTAGGATGGAGAAAGGCACCACGGGGTGGTCAGCATTTGGAGCTCAGGAAACATGCTTTGGCAATGTAGGATAGGTTTCTGTAAAACATCGCTGGCTGGTGCGCATTGTATGGGTTTCTAACAGGCCTTTCACTAGTAGGAGTGAGAAAATCATCACGCGGTGGTGTGAATCTGAGGGCCTGAATCAGGATAGACAGTGAGTGGCAATGTAGGATCGAGAAGAGCACCACTGGGTGGTCAGGATGGGACGTCAGGAAACATGCAGTGGCAATGTAGGATAGGTTTCTGAAAAACATCGCGGGGTGGTGTGCATTGTAAGGGTTTCTAACAATCCATTCACTAGTAGGAGTGAGAAAAATATCACGGGGTGGTGTGAATCAGATATTGTGAGTTAGGATAGGCAGTGAGAGGCAACGTAAAATGGACAAAAGCACCACGGGGTGGTCAGCATGGGGAGGTCAGGAAACATGCAGTGGCAATGTAGCATAGGTTTCTGAAAAAAAAAAGCAGGGTGGTGCGCATTGTAAGGGTTTCTTCAGGCCATTCACTAGTAGGTGTGAGAAAAATTTAATGGGGTGGTGTGAATCGCAGGGGCTGAAACAGGATAGGCAGTAATGGGCAATTTAGGATGGTGAAAGCAGCAAGGGTGGTCAGCATGGGGAGGTCAGGAAACATGCAATGGCAAAATAGGATAGGTTTCTGAAAAACAACGCGGGGTGGTACGCATTGTAAGGGTTTGTAGCAGGCCATTCACTAGTGAGTGAGAAAAACATCACGGGGTGGTTTGAATCCGAGGGCCTGATTTAGGATAGGCAGTGTGTGGCAATGAAGATTGGGGAAAAGCACCACGGGTTTGTCAGCATGGTGAGGCAAAGAAACATGCAGTGGCAATGTAGGATAGCTTTGTGAAAAATATCTCGCGTTGGTGCGCGTTGTAAATGTTTCTAACAGGCCATTCACTAGTAGCAGTGAGAAAAATATAACAGGGTGGTGTAAATCCGAGGGCCAGAATCAGGATAGGCATTGAGTGGCAATGTAGGATGGAGAAAGGCACCACGGGTTGGTCAGCAAGGGGAGGTCAGGAAACATGCAATGGCAATGTAGGATAGTTTTTCTGAAAAACATCGCGGGGTGAAGTGCATTGTAAGGGTTTGTAGCAGGCCATTCACTAGTAGGAGTGAGAAAAACATCACAGGGTGGTGTGAATCCGAGGGCCTGAATTAGGACAGGCAGTCAGTGGCAACGTAAAATGGAGAAAAGCACCACGGTGTGGTCAGCATGGGGAGGTCAGGAAACATGCAGTGGAAATGTAGGATAGGATTCGGAAAAACATCGAAGGGTGGCACACATTGTAAGGGTTTCTACAGGCCATTCACTAGTAGATGTGAGAAAAATATAACGTGGTGGTGTGAATCGGAGGACCTCAATTATGATAGGCAGTGAGTGGCAATGTAGGATGGCGAAAAGCACCACGGGGTGGTCAGCATGGGGAGGTCAGGAAACATGCAGTGGCAATGTAGGATAGGTTTCTGAAAAACATTGCAGGGTGGTGCGCATTGTAAGGGTTTCTAACAGGCCATTCACTAGTAGAAGTGAAAAAAACATCACGGGGTGGTGTGAATCGCAGGGCCTGAATTAGGATATGCTGTGAGTGGCAACGTAGGATGGAGAAAAGCACCATGGGGAAGTCCACATGGTGACATCAGGAAACATGCAGTGGAAATGTAGGATATGTTTCTGAAAAACATCGCGAGGTGGTGCTCATTGTAAGGGATTCTAAAAGGCCTTTCACTAGTAGGAGTGAGAAAATTATCACGGGGTGATGTGAATCAGAGGGCCTGAATCAGGATAGGCCCTGATTGGCAATGTAGGATTGAGAAAAGCACCACGGGTTGGTCAGCATGGGAGGTCAGGAAACATGCAGTGGCAATGTAGGATAGCTTTCTGAAAAACATCGCGGGTAGTGCGCATTGTAAGGGTTTCTAACAGGCCATTCACCAGTAGGAGTGAGAAATACAACATGGTGTGTTGTGAATCCGAGGGCCTGAACCAAGATAGACAGTGAGTGGCCATGTAGGATGGAGAAAAGCACCACGGTTTGGTGAGCATGGGGCGGTCCGGAAACATGCAATGGCAATGTAGGATAGGATTCTGAAAACATCGCATGGTGGTGTGCATTTTAAGGATTTCTAATAAGCCATTCACAAGTAGGAGTGAAAAATACTACACGGTGTGGTGTGAATCGTAGGGGCTGAATTAGTATAGGCTGTGAGTGGCAATGTAGGATGGAGAAAAAAACCACAGGTTTGTCAGCATGGCGAGGCAAGGAACCATGCAGAAGCAATGTAGAATAGGTTTCTGATAAACATCTCTGGGTGGTGTGCATTCTAAGGCATTCTAACAGGCCATTCACTAGTAGGAGTGAGAAAAACATCACAGGGTGGTGTGAGTAGGAGGGCCTGAATTAGGATAGGCAGTGAGTGGCAATGAAGAATGGAGAAAAGCAGCACAGGGTGGTCAACATGAGGAGTTCAGGAAACATGCAGTGGCAATGTAGGATAGGTTTCTAAAAAACATCGCGAGGTGTTGCGCATTGCAAGGGTTTGAAGCAGGCCATTAACTAGTAGGAGTGAGAACAACATCATGGGGTGGTGTGAATCGGAGAGCGTGAATTAGGATAGGCAGTGAGTGGAAATGTAGGATGGACAAAAGCACCACGGTGTGGTCAGCATGGGGAGGTTAGGAAACATGCAGTGGCAATGTAGGATAGGTTTCGGAAAAACATTGCGGGGTGGTACGCATTGTAAGGGTTTCTACTGGCCATTCACTAGTAGGTGTGAGAAAAACATCACGGGATGGTGTGAATCGGAGGACTTGAATTATGATAGGCAGTGAGTGGCAATGTAGGATTGAGAAAAGCACCACAGGGTGTTCAGTGAGGGGATGTCAGGAAACATGCAGTGGCAATGTAGAATAGTTTTCTGAAAAACATCGCGGGGTGTATTGCATTTTAAGGATTTCTAACAAGCCATTCGCAATTATGAGATAGAAAAATATAACAGGGTGGTGTAAATCGGAGGGCCTGTATCAGGATATGCGTTGAGTGGCAATGTAGGATGAAGAAAGGCACCACGGGGTGGTCAGCATGGGGAGGTCAAGAAACAAGCAATGGCAATGTAGGACAGTTTTTCTGAAAAGTATCGCGGGGTGGTGCGCATTATAAGGTTTTGTAGCAGGCCATTCACTAGTAGGAGTGAGAAAAACATCACGGTGTGGTGTGAATCGGAGGGCCTGAATTAGTATAGGCAGTGAGTGGCAATGAAGAATGGAGAAAAGCACCACAGGGTGGTCAGGACTGGAGGTCAGGAAACATGCAGTGGCAATGTAGGATAGGTTTCTGAAAAACATCGCGGGTAGTGCGAATTGTAAGGGTTTCTAACAGGCCTTTCACTAGTAGGAGTGAGAAAATCATCACGGGGCGTGTGAATCCGAGGGCCTGAATCAGTATAGACTGTGAGTGGCAATTTAGAAGCGAGAAAAGCACCACGGGGTGGTCAGGATGGGATGTAGGGAAACATGCAGTGGCAATGTAGGATAGGTTTCTGAAAAACATCTCGGGGTAGTGCGCATTGTAAGGGTTTGTAGCAGGCCATTCACAAGTAGGAGTGAGAAAAACATCACTAGTTGGTGTGAATCGGAGGGCCTGAATTAGGATAGGCAGTGAGTGGCAATGAAGATTGGAGAAAAGCACCACAGGGTGGTCAACATGAGGAGGTCAGGAAACATGCAGTGGCAATGTAGGATAGGTTTCTGAATAAAAAAGCAGGGTGGTGCGCATTGTAAGGAATTCTAACAGGCCATTAACTACTAGGAGTGAGAAAAACATCAAAGGGTGGTGTGAATCGGAGGGCCTGAATTAGGATAGGCAGTGAGTGGCAACGTAAAATGGAGAAAAGCACCACGGTGTGGTCAGCATGGGGAGGTCAGGAAACATGCAGTGGGAATGTAGGATAGGTTTCGGAAAAACATCGCCGGGTGGTGCGCATTGTAAGGGTTTCTACAGGCCATTCACTAGTAGATGTGAGAAAAATATAACGTGGTGGTGTGAATCGGAGGACCTCAATTATGATAGGCAGTGAGTGGCAATGTAGGATGGGGAAAAGCACCACGGGGTGGTCAGCATGAGGATGTCAGGAAACATGTAATGGCAATGTAGGATAGGTTTCTGAAAAACATCGCGGGGTGGTGCGCATTTTAAGGGTTTCTAACAGGCCATTCACTAGTAGAAGTGAGAAAAATATCACGTGGTGGTGTGAATCGGAAGGCCTGAATCAGGATAGGCAATGAGTGGAAATGTAGGATGGAGAAAAGCACCAGAGGGCGCTCAGGAAGGGGATGTCAGGAAACATGCAGTGGCAATGTAGTATAGGTTTCTGAAAAACATCGCGGGGTAGGGGACATTGTAACGGTTTCTAACAAGCCATTCACTAGTAGGAGTGAGAAAAACATCACGGGGTGGTGTGAATCAGAGTACCTGAATTAGGTTAGGTAGTGAGTGGCAATGTAGGATGGAGCAAAGCACCACGGGGTGGTCAGCATGGGGAGGTCATGAAACATGCAGTGGAAATGTAGTATACGTTTCTGAAAAAAAAAAGCGAGGTGGTGCGCATTGTAAGGGTTTCTAACAGGCCATTCACTAGTAGGAGTGAGAAAGATATAATGGGATGGTGTGAATTGGAGGGCCTGAATCAGGAAACGCATTGAGTGGCAATGTAGGATGGAGAAAATCACCATGGGGTGGTCAACATGGGGAGGTCAGGAAACATGCAGTGGCAATGCAGAACACGTTTATGAAAAACATCGCGGGGTGGTGCGCATTGCAAAGCTTTCTAACAGCCCATTCACTAGTAGGACTGAGAAATACATCATGGTGTGGTGTGAATCGGAGGGCCTGAATCAGGATAGACAGTGAGTGGCAAAGTAGGATGGAGAAAAGCACCATGGGTTGGTGAGCATGGTGAGGTCAGGAAACATGTAATGGCAATGTAGGATAGGTTTCTGAAAAAAAAAAGCGGGTGGTGCACATTGCAAGGGTTTACAACAGTCCATTCACTAGTAGGAGTGAAAAAAAAACATCACGGGGTGGTGTGAATCGGAGGGCCTGAATTAGGATAGGCAGTGAGTGGCAATGTAGGATGGAGAAAAGCACCACGGGGTGATCATCATGGGGAGATCACAAACATGCCTTGGCAATGTAGGATAGTTTTCTTGAAAAACATCCGGGTCTGGTGCGCATTGTAAGGATTTCTAACAAGCCATTCACAAGTAGGAGCGAAAAAAACATCACAAGGTGGTGTGAATCACAGGGCCTGAATTAATGTAGGCAGTGAGTGGCTATGTAGGATTGAGAAAAGCACCTAACGGTGGTCAGCATGGGGAGTCAGGAAACATGCATTGGCAATGTAGGATAGGTTTCTGAAAAACATCGCCGGGTGGTCCGCATTGTAAGGCTTTCTAACAGGCCATTGACTAGTAGGATTGAGAAATACATCATGGATGTGGTGTGAATCGGAGTGGCTGAAACAGGATAGGCAGTAAGTGGCAATGTAGGATGCTGAAAAGCACCACGGGGTGGTCAGCATGGGGAGGTCATGAAACATGCAATGACAAAGTAGGATAGGTTTCTGAAAAACAACGTGGGGTGGTACGCATTGTAAGGGTTTGTATCAGGCCATTCTCTAGTAGGAGTGAGAAAAAAATCACGGGGTGGTGTGAATCCGAGGGCCTTAATTAGGATAGGCAGTGCGTGGCAAGGAAGATTGGGGAAATGCACCACGGGTTTGTCAGCGTGGTGAGGCAAGGAAACATGTAGTGGCAATGTAGGATAGGTTTGTGAAAAATATCTCAGGGTCGTGCGCGTTGTAAATGTTTCTAACAGGCCATTCACTAGTAGGAGTGAGAAAAATATAACAGGGTGGTGTAAATCCGAGGGTCTGAATCAGGATAGGCATTGATTGGCAATGTAGGATGGAGAAAGGCACCACGGGGTGGTCAGCATGGGGAGCTCAGGAAACATGTTTGGCAATGTAGGATAGGTTTCTGAAAAACATCGCCGGCTGGTGCGCATTGTAATGGTTTCTAAAAGGCCTTTCACTAGTAAGAGAGAGAAAATCATCACAGGGTGGTGTGAATCTGAGGGCCTGAATCAGGATAGACAGTGAGTGGCAAAATAGGATCGAGAAAAGCACCACGGGGTGGTCAGGATGGGGAGGCAAGGAATCATGCAGTGGCAATTTTGAGTAGGTTTCTGATAAGCATCGCTGGGTGGTGCACATTGTAAGGGTTTCTAACAGGCCATTCACTAGTAGGAGTGAGAACAAAATCACGCGGTGGTGTGAATTGGAGGCCCTGAATTAGGATAGGCAGTGAGTGGCAATGTAGGATGGAGAAAACACCCAGGGTGGTCAGCATGGGGAGGTCAGAAAACATGCATTGGCAATATAGGATAGGTTTCAGAAAAACATCGAAGGGTGGTGCGCATTGTAAGGCATTCTCACAGGCCATTCACTAGTAGGAGTGAGAAAAACATCACCTGGTGGTTTGAATCGGAGGGCCTGAATTAGTATAGGCAGTGAGTGGGAACGTAAAATGGAGAAAAGCACCACAGTGTTGTCAGCATGGGGAGGTCAGGAAACATGCAGTGGCATTGTAGGATAGGTTTTGGAAAAACATCGCTGGGTGGTGTCCATTGTAAGGGTTTCTAAAGGGCATTCACTAGTAGGTGTGAGAAAAATATAACGGGGTGGTGTGAAATGGAAGACCTGAATTATGATAGGCAGTGAGTGGCAATGTAGGATGGAGAAAAGCACCACCGGTTGGTCAGCATGGGGAGGTCAGGAAACATGCAGTGGCAATGTAGGATAGGTTTCTGAAAAACATCGCGGGGTGGTGCGCATTGTAAGGGTTTCTAACAGGCCATTCACTAGTAGAAGTGGTGTGAATCGGAGGGCCTGAATTATGATCGGCAGTGAGTGGCAATGTAGGATGAAGTAAAGCACCACCGGGTGGTCAGCATGTGGAGGTCAGGAAACATGCAATGGAAATGTAGTTAGGTTTCTGAAAAACATCGCGGGATTGTGCGCATTATAAGGGTTTGTAGCAGGCCATTCACTAGTAGGAGTGACAAAATCATCACGGGGTTGTGTGAATCGAAGGGCCTGAATTAGGATAGGCAGTGAGTGGCAATGTAGAATGGAGAAAAGCACCACGGGGTGGTCATCATGGGGAGGTCACAAACATGCATTGGCAATGTAGGATAGTTTTCTGAAAAACATCAGGGCATGGTGCGCATTGTAAGGATTTCTAACAAGCCATTCACAAGTAGGAGCGAAAAAAACATCACTGGGTGGTGTGAATCATAGGGCCTGAATTAATATAGGCAGTGAGGGGCTATGAAGGAAGGAGAAAAGCACCAAAGGGTGGTCAGCATGGGGAGTCAGGAAACATGCATTGGCAATGTAGGATAGGTTTCTGAAAAACATCGCCGGGTGGTGCGCATTGTAAGGCTTTCTAACAGGCCATTCACTAGTAGGAGTGAGAAAAACATCACGGGTGGTGTGAATTGGAGGGCCTCAATCAGGAGAGGCAGTGAGTGGCAATGAAGAATGGAGAAAAGCACCACGGCGTGGTCAACATGTGGGGGTCAGGAAACATGCAGTGGCAATGTAGGATAGGTTTCTGAAAAACATCGTGGGTTGTTGCGCATTGTAAGGTTTTCTAACAAGCAATTCAGAAGTAGGAGTGAAAAAAACGTCAAGGTATGGTGTGAATCGGAGGGCCTGAATTAGGGTACGCATTTAGTTGCAATGTAGGATGGAGAAAAGCAGCAGAGGGGTGTCAGCATGGGGAGGTCAGGAAACATGCAATGGCAATGTAGGATAGGATTCTGAAAAATATCTCGGGGTGGTGCGCATTGTAAATGTTTCTAACAGGCCATTCACTAGTAGGAGTGAGAAAAATATAACAGGGTGGTGCAAATCCGAGGGCCTGAATCAGGATAGGCATTGATTGGCAATGTAGGATGGGGAAAGGCACCACGGGGTGGTCAGCAAGGGGAGCTCAGGAAACATGCTTTGGCAATGTAGGATAGGTTTCTGTAAAACATCGCTGGCTGGTGCGCATTGTAATTGTTTCTAACAGGCCTTTCACTAGTAGGAGTGAGAAAATCA
Organism: Cavia porcellus; assembly: GCF_034190915.1. NCBI lineage: Eukaryota > Metazoa > Chordata > Mammalia > Rodentia > Caviidae > Cavia > Cavia porcellus. The sequence goes on from NW_026947518.1 coordinate 10,844,509, forward strand.
TCACGGGGTGGTGTGAATCTGAGGGCCTGAATCCGGATAGACAGGGAGTGGCAATGTAGGATCGAGAAAAGCACCACTGGGTGTTCAGGATGGGAAGTCAGGAAACATGCAGTGGCAATGTAGGATAGGTTTCTGAAAAACATCGCAAGGTGGTGCGCATTGTAAGGGTGTGTAGCAGGCCATTCACTAGTAGGAGTGAGACAAACATCACTAGGTGGTGTGAATCGGAGGGCCTGAATTAGGATAGGCAGTGAGTGGCAATGAAGAATGGAGAAATGCACCACAGGGTGGTCAACGTGAGGAGGTCAGGAAACATGCAGTGGCAATGTAGGATAGGTTTCTGAAAAACATCGCGGGGTGGTGCGCATTGTAAGGTTTTCTAACAATCCATTCACTTGGAGGAGTGAGAACAACATCACGGGGTGGTGTGAATCGGAGGGCCTGAATTAGGATAGGCAGTGAGTGGCAATGTAGGATGGAGAAAAGCACCACGGGGTGGTCAACATGCGGAGGTCAGGAAACATGCAGTGGCAATGTAGGATAGTTTACTGAAAAACATCACAGGGTGGTGCGCATTGAAAGGGTTTGTAACAGGCCATTCAATAGTAGGAGTGAGAAAAACATCACAGGGTGGTGTGAATCGGAGGGCGTGAATTAGGATAGGCAGTGAGTGGCCACGTAAAATGGAGAAAAGCACCACGGTGTGGTCAGCATGGGGAGGTCAGGAAACATGCAGTGGGAATGTAGGATAGGTTTCGGAAAAACATCGAAGGGTGGTGCGCATTGTAAGGGTTTCTACAGACCATTCACTAGTAGATGTGAGAAAAATAATACGTTTTGGTGTGAATCGGAGGACCTCAATTATGATAGGCAGTGAGTGGCAATGTAGGATGGCGAAAAGCACCACGGGGTGGTCAGCATGGGGAGGTCAGGAAACATGCAGTGGCAATGTAGGATAGGTTTCTGAAAAACATCGTGGGGTGGTGCGCATTGTAAGGGTTTCTAACAGGCCATTAAGTAGTAGGAGTGAGAAATACATCACGGGGTGGTGTGAATTGGAAGACCTGCATCAGTGTAGTCAGTGACTGGCAATGTAGGATGGAGAAAAGCACCACCGCATGGTGAGCATGGGGAGGTCAGGAAACATGCTGTGGCAATGTAGGATAGGTTTCTGAAAAAAAAGCAGGGTGGTGCGCATTGTAAGTGTTTCTAACAGGCCATTCACTAGTAGGCGTGAGAAAAACATCACGGGGTGGTGTGAATCAGATATTCTGAGTTAGGATAGGTAGTGAGTGGCAACGTAAAATGGACAAAAGCACCACGGGGTCGTCAGCATGGGGAGATCCGGAAACATGCAGAGGCAATGTAGGACAGGTTTCTGAAAAACATCGCGGGGTGGTGCACATTGTAAGGCTTTCTAACAGGCCATTCACTAGTAGGAGTGAGAAATACATCATGGATGTGGTGTGAATCAGAGGGGCTGATACAGGATAGGCAGTAAGGGGCAATTTAGGATGGTGAAAAGCACCAGGGGTGGTCAGCATGGGGAGGTCAGGAAACATGCAATGGCAATGTAGGATAGGTTTCTGAAAAACAACGCGGGGTGGTACGCATTGTAAGGGTTTGTCGCAGCCATTCACTAGTGAGTGAGAAAAACATCACGGGGTGGTTTGAATCGGAGGGCCTGAATTAGGATAGGCAGTGCGTGGCAAGGAAGATTGGGGAAAAGCACCACGGGTTTGTCAGCATGGTGAGGCAAGGAAACATGCAGTGGCAATGTAGGATAGCTTTGTGAATAATATCTCGCGGTGGTGCGCATTGTACATGTTTCTAACAGGCCATTGACTAGTAGGAGTGAGAAAAATATAACAGGGTGGTGTAAATCCGAGGGCCTGAATCAGGATAGGCATTGAGTGGCAATGTAGAATGGAGAAAGGCACCACGGGTTGGTCAGCATGGGGAGGACAGGAAAAATGCAATGGCAATGTAAGATAGTTTTTCTGAAAAACATCGCGGGGTGAAGCGCATTGTAAGGGTTTGTAGCAGGCCATTCACTAGTAGGAGTGAGAAAAACGTCACGGGGTAGTTTGAATCAGATGTTCTGAATTAGGCTAGGCAGTGAGTGGCAATGTAGGATGGAGAAAAGCACCACGGTGTGGTCAGCATGCGGAAGTCAGGAAACATGCCTTGGCAATGTAGGATAGGTTTCTGCAAAACATCACCGGGTGGTGCACATTGTAAGGCCATCTAGCAGGCCATTCACTAATAGCAGTGAGAAAAACATTTCGGGGTGGAGTGAATCGAAGGGCCTGAATAAGGATAGGCAGTGCGTGTCAATGTAGGATGGAGAAAAGTACCACGTGATGGTCAGCATGTGGAGGTCAGTAAACATGCAGTGGCAATGTAGGATAGGTTTCTGTAAAATATCTTGGGTTGGTGCGCATTGTAAATGTTTCTAACAGGCCATTCACTAGTAGGAGTGAGAAAAATATGACAGGGTGGTGTAAATCCGAAGGCCTGAATCAGGATAGGCATTGATTGGAAATGTAGGATGGAGAAAGGCCCCACGGGGTGGTCAGCATGGGGAGCTCAGGAAACATGCTTTGGCAATGTAGGATAGGTTTCTGAAAAACATCGCCAGCTGGTGCGCATTGTAAGGGTTTCTAACAGGTCTTTCACTAGTAGGAATGAGAAAAACATCACTAGGTGATTTGAATCGGAGGGCCTGAATTAGGATAGGCAGTGAGTGGCAATGAAGAATGGAGAAAAGCACCACAGGGTGGTCAACATGAGGAGGTCAGGAAACATGCAGTGGCAATGTAGGATAGGTTTCTGAAAAACGTCGCGGGGTGGTGTGCATTGTAAGGGTTTCTTACAGGCCATTCACTAGTAGGAATGAGAAAAACTTCATGGGGTGGTATGAATCAGAGTGCCTGAATTAGTATAGGCAGTGTGTGGCAATGAAGAATGGAAAAAGCAACACGGGGTGGTCAACATGGGGAGTTCAGGAAACATGCAGCGGCACTGTAGGACAGGTTTCTGAAAAACCTCGTGGGGAGGTGCGCATTGTAAGGCTTTCTAACAGGCCATTCACTAGTAGGAGTGAGAAATACATCATGGATGTGGTGTGAATCGGAGGGGCTGAACCAGGATAGGCAGTAAGTGGCTATGTAGGATGGTGAAAAGCACAAGGGTAGGTCAGCATGGGGCGGTCAGGAAACATGCAATGGCAAACTATGTTAGGTTTCTGGAAAACAACGCTGGGTGGTACGCATTGTAAGGGTTTGTAGCAGGCCATTCACTAGTAGGAGTGAGAAAAACATCACGGGGTGGTGTGAATCCGATGGCCTGAATTAGGATAGGCAGTGCGTGGCAATGAAATTGGGGAAAAGCACCACGGGGTGGTCAACATGAGGAGGTCAGGAAACATGCAGTGGCAATGTAGGATAGGTTTCTGAAAAACGTCGCGGGGTGGTGTGCATTTTAAGGATTTCTAACAAGCCATTCACAAGTAGGAGTGAAAAATACAACACGGTGTGGTGTGAATCGTAGGGGCGGAATTAGGATAGGCTGTGAGTGGCAATGTAGGAAGGAGAAAAAAAACCACGGGTTTCTCAGCATGGAGAGGCAAGGAAGCATGCAGTGGCAATGTAGAATAGGTTTCTGATAAACATCGCTGAGTGGTGCGCATTGCAAAGGTTTCTAACAATCCATTCAATAGTCGGAGTGAGAAAAACATCACAGGGTGGTGTGAATCGGAGGGCCTGAATTAGCATAGGCAGTGAGTGGCAACGTAAAATGGAGTAAAGCACCACGGTGTGCTCAGCATGGGGAGGTCAGGAAACATGCAGTGGCAATGTAGGATAGGTTTCGGAAAAACATCGCCGGGTGGTGCGCATTGTAAGGGTTTCTACAGGCCATTCACTAGTAGATGTGAGAAAAATATAACGTGGTGGTGTGAATCGGAGGACCTCAATTATGATAGGCATTGAGTGGCAATGTAGGATCGGGAAAAGCACCACGGGGTGGTCAGCCTGGGGAGGTCAGGAAACATGCATTGGCAATGTAGGATAGGTTTCTGAAAAACATCGCCGGGTGGTGCGCATTGTAAGGGTTTCTAAGAGGCCATTCACTAGTAGAAGTGAGAAAAACATCACGGGGTGGTGTGAATCGGAGGGCCTGAATCAGGATAGGCAGTGAGTGGCAATGTAGGATGGAGAAAAGCACCAGCGCATGGTGAGCATGGGGAGGTCAGGAAACATGCTGTGGCAATGTAGGATAGGTATCTGAAAAACATCGCAGGATTGTGCGCATTGTAATGTTTTGTAGCAGGCCATTCACTAGTAGGAGTGAGAAATACATCACAGGGTGGTGTGAATGCTAGGGCCTGAATTAGGATAGGTAGTGAGTGTCAATGAAGAATGGAGAAAAGAACCACAGGGTGGTCAACATGAGGAGGTCAGGAAACATGCAGTGGCAATGTAGGATAGGTTTCTGAAAAACATCGTGGGGTGGTGCGCATTTTAAGGATTTCTTACAAGCCATTCACAAGTAGGAGTGAAAAAATCATCACGGTATGCTGTGAATCGTAGGGGCTGAATTAGGATAGGCTGTGAGTGGCAACGTAGGATGGAGAAAAAAACCACGGGTTTGTTAGCATGGGGAGGCAAGGAAACATGCAGTGGCAATGTAGAATAGGTTTCTGATCAACATCGCTGGGTGGTGCGCATTGTAAGGGTTTCTAACAATCCATTCACTAGTAGGAGTGAGAACAACATCACGGGGTGGTGTGAATCGGAGGGCCTGAATTAGGATAGACATTGAGTGGCAATGTAGGATGGAGAAAAGCACCGCAGGGTGGTCAGCATAGGGAGGTGAGGAAACATGCAGTGGCAATGTAGGATAGGTTTCTGAAAAAAAAAGCAGGGTGTTGTGCATTGTAAGTGTTTCTAACAGGCCATGCACTAGTAGGATTGAGAAAAACATAACGGGGTGGTGTGAATCAGATATTCTGAGTTAGGATAGGCAGTGAGTGGAAATGTAGGATCGAGAAAAGCACCACGGGGTGGTCAGCATGGGGAGGTCAGGAAACATGCAGTGGCAATGTAGGATAGGTTTCTGAAAAACATCGACAGGTGGTGTGAATTATAAGGCATTCTAACAGGCCATTCACTAGTAGGAGTGAGAAAAACATCATGGGGTGCTGTGAATCGGAGGGCCTGAATTAGGATAGGCAGTGAGTGGCAACGTAAAATGGACAAAACCACCACGGTGTGGTCATGATGGGGAGGTCAGGAAACATGCAGTGGCAATGTAGGATAGGTTTCTGAAAAAAAAGCAGGGTGGTGCGCATTGTAAGGGTTTCTTCAGGCCATTCACTAGTAGGTGTGAGAAAAATTTAACGGGGTGGTGTGAATCAGAGGACCTGAATTATGATAGGCAGTGAGTGGCAATGTAGGATGGAGAAAAGCACCACGGAATCGTCAGCATGGGGAGGACAGGAAACATGCAGTGGCAATGTAGGATAGGTTTCTGAAAAATATCACAGCTAGGGCCACATTATAAGGGTTTCTAACAGGCCCTTCACTAGTAGGAATGAGAAAAAATTCACGGGGTGCTGTGAATCAGAGTGCCTGAATTAGAATAGGCAGTGAGTGGCAATGAAGAATGGAGAAAAGCACCACGGGTTGGTTAACATGGGGAGTTCAGGAAACATGCAGTGGCAATGTAGGACAGGTTTATGAAAAACATCATGGGGTGGTGCGCATTGTAAGTCTTTCTAACAGGCCATTCGCTAGTAGGAGTGAGAAATACATCATGGATGTGGTGTGAATCGGAGGGGCTGAAACAGGATAGGCAGTAAGTGGCAATGTAGGATGGTGAAAAGCACCAGGGGTGGTCAGCATGTGGAGGTCAGGAAACATGCAATGGCACAGTAGGATAGGTTTCTGAAAATCAACGCGGGGTGGTACGCATTGTAAGGGTTTGTAGCAGGCCATTCACTAGTAGGAGTGAGAAAAACATCACGGGGTGGTGTGAATCGTAGGGCCTGAATTAATATAGGCAGTGAGTGGCTATGCATGATGGAGAAAAGCAGAACGGGGTAGTTAGCATTGGGAGTCTGGAAACATGCATTGGCAATGTCGGATAGGTTTCTGAAAAACATTGCCGGGTGGTGCGCATTTTAAGGATTTCTAACAGGCCATTCACTAGTAGGAATGAGAAAAACATCACGGGGTGGTGTGAATCGGAGAGCCTGAATTAGGATAGGCAGTGAGTGACAACGTAAAATTGAGAAAAGCACCACGGTGTGGTCAGCATCGGGAGGTCAGGAAACATGCAGTGGCAATGTAGGATAGGTTTCTGAAAAACGTCGCGGGGTGGTGTGCATTTTAAGGATTTCTAACAAGCCATTCACAAGTAGGAGTGAAAAATACAACAGGGTGTGGTGTGAATCGTAGGCGCAGAATTAGGATAGGCTGTGAGCGGCAATGTAGGATGGAGAAAAAAACCACGGGTTTCTCAGCATGGGGAGGCAAGGAAGCATGCAGTGGCAATGTACAATAGGTTTCTGATCAACATCGCTGGGTGGTGCGCATTGTAAGGGTTTCTAACAATCCATTCACTAGTAGGAGTGAGAACAACCTCACGGGGTGGTGTGAATCGGATGGCCTGAATTAGGATAGAAATTGAGTGGCAATGTAGGATGGAGAAAAGCACCGCAGGGTGGTCAGCAGAGGGAGGTGAGAAAACATGCAGTGGCAATGTAGGATAGGTTTCTGAAACAAAAGCAGGGTGGTGCGCATTGTAAGGGTTTCTAACAGGCCATGCACTAGTAGGAGTGATAAAAACATCACGGGCTAGTGTGAATCGGAGGGCCTGAATCAGGGTAGGCAGTGAGTGGCAATGTAGGATGGAGAAAAGCACCGCGGGTTGGTCATCATGGACAGGTAAGGAAACATGCAGTGGCCATGTAGGATAGTTTTCTGAAAAGCATCACGGGGTGGTGCGCATTGTAAGGGTTTCTAACAGGCCATTCACTAGTAGGAGTGAGAAAAACATCACGGGGTGGTGTGAATCAGATATTCTGAGTTAGGATAGGTAGTGAGTGGAAATGTTGGATCGAGAAAAGCACCACAGGGTGGTAAGCATGGGGAGGTCAGGAAACATGCATTGGCAATGTAGGATACTTTTCTGAAAAACATCGACAGGTGGTGTGCATTGTAAGGGTTTCTAACAGGCCATTCACTAGTAGGAGTGAGAAAAACATCACCGGGTGGTGTGAATCGGAGGGCCTGAATTAGGATAGGCGATGAGTGGCAACGTAAAATGGACAAAAGCACCACGGTGTGGTCATCATGAGGAGGTCAGGTAACATGCAGTGGCAATGTAGTATCGGTGTCTGAAAAACATCGCGGTGTGGTGTGCATTGTAAGGGTTTCTTACAGGCCATTCACTAGTAGGAATGAGAAAAACTTCACGGGGTGGTATGAATCAGAGTGCCTGAATTAGGATAGGCAGTGTGTGGCAATGAAGAATGGAAAAAGCAACACGGGGTGGTCAACATGGGGAGTTCAGGAAACATGCAGCGGCACTGTAGGACAGGTTTCTGAAAAACCTCGTGGGGAGGTGCGCATTGTAAGGCTTTCTAACAGGCCATTCACTAGTAGGAGTGAGAAATACATCATGGATGTGGTGTGAATCGGAGGGGCTGAACCAGGAAAGGCAGTAAGTGGCTATGTAGGATGGTGAAAAGCACAAGGGTAGGTCAGCATGGGGCGGTCAGGAAACATGCAATGGCAAACTATGTTAGGTTTCTGGAAAACAACGCTGGGTGGTACGCATTGTAAGGGTTTGTAGCAGGCCATTCACTAGTAGGAGTGAGAAAAACATCACGGGGTGGTGTGAATCCGATGGCCTGAATTAGGATAGGCAGTGCGTGGCAATGAAATTGGGGAAAAGCACCACGGGGTGGTCAACATGAGGAGGTCAGGAAACATGCAGTGGCAATGTAGGATAGGTTTCTGAAAAACGTCGCGGGGTGGTGTGCATTTTAAGGATTTCTAACAAGCCATTCACAAGTAGGAGTGAAAAATACAACACGGTGTGGTGTGAATCGTAGGCGCAGAATTAGGATAGGCTGTGAGCGGCAATGTAGGATGGAGAAAAAAACCACGGGTTTCTCAGCATGGGGAGGCAAGGAAGCATGCAGTGGCAATGTACAATAGGTTTCTGATCAACATCGCTGGGTGGTGCGCATTGTAAGGGTTTCTAACAATCCATTCACTAGTAGGAGTGAGAACAACCTCACGGGGTGGTGTGAATCGGATGGCCTGAATTAGGATAGAAATTGAGTGGCAATGTAGGATGGAGAAAAGCACCGCAGGGTGGTCAGCAGAGGGAGGTGAGAAAACATGCAGTGGCAATGTAGGATAGGTTTCTGAAACAAAAGCAGGGTGGTGCGCATTGTAAGGGTTTCTAACAGGCCATGCACTAGTAGGAGTGATAAAAACATCACGGGCTAGTGTGAATCGGAGGGCCTGAATCAGGGTAGGCAGTGAGTGGCAATGTAGGATGGAGAAAAGCACCGCGGGTTGGTCATCATGGACAGGTAAGGAAACATGCAGTGGCCATGTAGGATAGTTTTCTGAAAAGCATCACGGGGTGGTGCGCATTGTAAGGGTTTCTAACAGGCCATTCACTAGTAGGAGTGAGAAAAACATCACGGGGTGGTGTGAATCAGATATTCTGAGTTAGGATAGGCAGTGAGTGGAAATGTTGGATCGAGAAAAGCACCACAGGGTGGTAAGCATGGGGAGGTCAGGAAACATGCATTGGCAATGTAGGATACTTTTCTGAAAAACATCGACAGGTGGTGTGCATTGTAAGGGTTTCTAACAGGCCATTCACTAGTAGGAGTGAGAAAAACATCACCGGGTGGTGTGAATCGGAGGGCCTGAATTAGGATAGGCGATGAGTGGCAACGTAAAATGGACAAAAGCACCACGGTGTGGTCATCATGAGGAGGTCAGGTAACATGCAGTGGCAATGTAGTATCGGTGTCTGAAAAACATCGCGGTGTGGTGTGCATTGTAAGGGGTTCTTACAGGCCATTCACTAGTAGGAATGAGAAAAACTTCACGGGGTGGTATGAATCAGAGTGCCTGAATTAGGATAGGCAGTGTGTGGCAATGAAGAATGGAAAAAGCAACACGGGGTTGTCAACATGGGGAGTTCAGGAAACATGCAGCGGCACTGTAGGACAGGTTTCTGAAAAACCTCGTGGGGAGGTGCGCATTGTAAGGCTTTCTAACAGGCCATTCACTAGTAGGAGTGAGAAATACATCATGGATGTGGTGTGAATCGGAGGGGCTGAACCAGGAAAGGCAGTAAGTGGCTATGTAGGATGGTGAAAAGCACAAGGGTAGGTCAGCATGGGGCGGTCAGGAAACATGCAATGGCAAACTATGTTAGGTTTCTGGAAAACAACGCTGGGTGGTACGCATTGTAAGGGTTTGTAGCAGGCCATTCACTAGTAGGAGTGAGAAAAACATCACGGGGTGGTGTGAATCCGATGGCCTGAATTAGGATAGGCAGTGCGTGGCAATGAAATTGGGGAAAAGCACCACGGGGTGGTCAACATGAGGAGGTCAGGAAACATGCAGTGGCAATGTAGGATAGGTTTCTGAAAAACGTCGCGGGGTGGTGCGCATTTTAAGGATTTCTAACAAGCCATTCACAAGTAGGAGTGAAAAATACAACACGGTGTGGTGTGAATCGTAGGGGCGGAATTAGGATAGGCTGTGAGTGGCAATGTAGGAAGGAGAAAAAAAACCACGGGTTTCTCAGCATGGAGAGGCAAGGAAGCATGCAGTGGCAATGTAGAATAGGTTTCTGATAAACATCGCTGAGTGGTGCGCATTGCAAAGGTTTCTAACAATCCATTCAATAGTCGGAGTGAGAAAAACATCACAGGGTGGTGTGAATCGGAGGGCCTGAATTAGCATAGGCAGTGAGTGGCAACGTAAAATGGAGTAAAGCACCACGGTGTGGTCAGCATGGGGAGGTCAGGAAACATGCAGTGGCAATGTAGGATAGGTTTCGGAAAAACATCGCCGGGTGGTGCGCATTGTAAGGGTTTCTACAGGCCATTCACTAGTAGATGTGAGAAAAATATAACGTGGTGGTGTGAATCGGAGGACCTCAATTATGATAGGCATTGAGTGGCAATGTAGGATCGGGAAAAGCACCACGGGGTGGTCAGCCTGGGGAGGTCAGGAAACATGCATTGGCAATGTAGGATAGGTTTCTGAAAAACATCGCCGGGTGGTGCGCATTGTAAGGGTTTCTAAGAGGCCATTCACTAGTAGAAGTGAGAAAAACATCACGGGGTGGTGTGAATCGGAGGGCCTGAATCAGGATAGGCAGTGAGTGGCAATGTAGGATGGAGAAAAGCACCAGCGCATGGTGAGCATGGGGAGGTCAGGAAACATGCTGTGGCAATGTAGGATAGGTATCTGAAAAACATCGCAGGATTGTGCGCATTGTAATGTTTTGTAGCAGGCCATTCACTAGTAGGAGTGAGAAATACATCACAGGGTGGTGTGAATGCTAGGGCCTGAATTAGGATAGGTAGTGAGTGTCAATGAAGAATGGAGAAAAGAACCACAGGGTGGTCAACATGAGGAGGTCAGGAAACATGCAGTGGCAATGTAGGATAGGTTTCTGAAAAACATCGTGGGGTGGTGCGCATTTTAAGGATTTCTTACAAGCCATTCACAAGTAGGAGTGAAAAAATCATCACGGTATGCTGTGAATCGTAGGGGCTGAATTAGGATAGGCTGTGAGTGGCAACGTAGGATGGAGAAAAAAACCACGGGTTTGTTAGCATGGGGAGGCAAGGAAACATGCAGTGGCAATGTAGAATAGGTTTCTGATCAACATCGCTGGGTGGTGCGCATTGTAAGGGTTTCTAACAATCCATTCACTAGTAGGAGTGAGAACAACATCACGGGGTGGTGTGAATCGGAGGGCCTGAATTAGGATAGACATTGAGTGGCAATGTAGGATGGAGAAAAGCACCGCAGGGTGGTCAGCATAGGGAGGTGAGGAAACATGCAGTGGCAATGTAGGATAGGTTTCTGAAAAAAAAAGCAGGGTGTTGTGCATTGTAAGTGTTTCTAACAGGCCATGCACTAGTAGGATTGAGAAAAACATAACGGGGTGGTGTGAATCAGATATTCTGAGTTAGGATAGGCAGTGAGTGGAAATGTAGGATCGAGAAAAGCACCACGGGGTGGTCAGCATGGGGAGGTCAGGAAACATGCAGTGGCAATGTAGGATAGGTTTCTGAAAAACATCGACAGGTGGTGTGAATTATAAGGCATTCTAACAGGCCATTCACTAGTAGGAGTGAGAAAAACATCATGGGGTGGTGTGAATCGGAGGGCCTGAATTAGGATAGGCAGTGAGTGGCAACGTAAAATGGACAAAACCACCACGGTGTGGTCATGATGGGGAGGTCAGGAAACATGCAGTGGCAATGTAGGATAGGTTTCTGAAAAAAAAGCAGGGTGGTGCGCATTGTAAGGGTTTCTTCAGGCCATTCACTAGTAGGTGTGAGAAAAATTTAACGGGGTGGTGTGAATCAGAGGACCTGAATTATGATAGGCAGTGAGTGGCAATGTAGGATGGAGAAAAGCACCACGGAATCGTCAGCATGGGGAGGACAGGAAACATGCAGTGGCAATGTAGGATAGGTTTCTGAAAAATATCACAGCTAGGGCCACATTATAAGGGTTTCTAAAAGGCCCTTCACTTGTAGGAATGAGAAAAAATTCACGGGGTGCTGTGAATCAGAGTGCCTGAATTAGAATAGGCAGTGAGTGGCAATGAAGAATGGAGAAAAGCACCACGGGTTGGTTAACATGGGGAGTTCAGGAAACATGCAGTGGCAATGTAGGACAGGTTTATGAAAAACATCATGGGGTGGTGCGCATTGTAAGTCTTTCTAACAGGCCATTCGCTAGTAGGAGTGAGAAATACATCATGGATGTGGTGTGAATCGGAGGGGCTGAAACAGGATAGGCAGTAAGTGGCAATGTAGGATGGTGAAAAGCACCAGGGGTGGTCAGCATGTGGAGGTCAGGAAACATGCAATGGCACAGTAGGATAGGTTTCTGAAAATCAACGCGGGGTGGTACGCATTGTAAGGGTTTGTAGCAGGCCATTCACTAGTAGGAGTGAGAAAAACATCACGGGGTGGTGTGAATCGTAGGGCCTGAATTAATATAGGCAGTGAGTGGCTATGCATGATGGAGAAAAGCAGAACGGGGTAGTTAGCATTGGGAGTCTGGAAACATGCATTGGCAATGTCGGATAGGTTTCTGAAAAACATTGCCGGGTGGTGCGCATTTTAAGGATTTCTAACAGGCCATTCACTAGTAGGAATGAGAAAAACATCACGGGGTGGTGTGAATCGGAGAGCCTGAATTAGGATAGGCAGTGAGTGACAACGTAAAATTGAGAAAAGCACCACGGTGTGGTCAGCATCGGGAGGTCAGGAAACATGCAGTGGCAATGTAGGATAGGTTTCTGAAAAACGTCGCGGGGTGGTGTGCATTTTAAGGATTTCTAACAAGCCATTCACAAGTAGGAGTGAAAAATACAACAGGGTGTGGTGTGAATCGTAGGCGCAGAATTAGGATAGGCTGTGAGCGGCAATGTAGGATGGAGAAAAAAACCACGGGTTTCTCAGCATGGGGAGGCAAGGAAGCATGCAGTGGCAATGTACAATAGGTTTCTGATCAACATCGCTGGGTGGTGCGCATTGTAAGGGTTTCTAACAATCCATTCACTAGTAGGAGTGAGAACAACCTCACGGGGTGGTGTGAATCGGATGGCCTGAATTAGGATAGACATTGAGTGGCAATGTAGGATGGAGAAAAGCACCGCAGGGTGGTCAGCAGAGGGAGGTGAGAAAACATGCAGTGGCAATGTAGGATAGGTTTCTGAAAAAAAAGCAGGGTGGTGCGCATTGTAAGGGTTTCTAACAGGCCATGCACTAGTAGGAGTGATAAAAACATCACGGGCTAGTGTGAATCGGAGGGCCTGAATCAGGGTAGGCAGTGAGTGGCAATGTAGGATGGAGAAAAGCACCGCGGGTTGGTCATCATGGACAGGTAAGGAAACATGCAGTGGCCATGTAGGATAGTTTTCTGAAAAGCATCACGGGGTGGTGCGCATTGTAAGGGTTTCTAACAGGCCATTCACTAGTAGGAGTGAGAAAAACATCACGGGGTGGTGTGAATCAGATATTCTGAGTTAGGATAGGCAGTGAGTGGAAATGTTGGATCGAGAAAAGCACCACAGGGTGGTAAGCATGGGGAGGTCAGGAAACATGCATTGGCAATGTAGGATACTTTTCTGAAAAACATCGACAGGTGGTGTGCATTGTAAGGGTTTCTAACAGGCCATTCACTAGTAGGAGTGAGAAAAACATCACCGGGTGGTGTGAATCGGAGGGCCTGAATTAGGATAGGCGATGAGTGGCAACGTAAAATGGACAAAAGCACCACGGTGTGGTCATCATGAGGAGGTCAGGTAACATGCAGTGGCAATGTAGTATCGGTGTTTGAAAAACATCGCGGTGTGGTGTGCATTGTAAGGGTTTCTTACAGGCCATTCACTAGTAGGAATGAGAAAAACTTCACGGGGTGGTATGAATCAGAGTGCCTGAATTAGGATAGGCAGTGTGTGGCAATGAAGAATGGAAAAAGCAACACGGGGTGGTCAACATGGGGAGTTCAGGAAACATGCAGCGGCACTGTAGGACAGGTTTCTGAAAAACCTCGTGGGGAGGTGCGCATTGTAAGGCTTTCTAACAGGCCATTCACTAGTAGGAGTGAGAAATACATCATGGATGTGGTGTGAATCGGAGGGGCTGAACCAGGAAAGGCAGTAAGTGGCTATGTAGGATGGTGAAAAGCACAAGGGTAGGTCAGCATGGGGCGGTCAGGAAACATGCAATGGCAAACTATGTTAGGTTTCTGGAAAACAACGCTGGGTGGTACACATTGTAAGGGTTTGTAGCAGGCCATTCACTAGTAGGAGTGAGAAAAACATCACGGGGTGGTGTGAATCCGATGGCCTGAATTAGGATAGGCAGTGCGTGGCAATGAAATTGGGGAAAAGCACCACGGGGTGGTCAACATGAGGAGGTCAGGAAACATGCAGTGGCAATGTAGGATAGGTTTCTGAAAAACGTCGCGGGGTGGTGCGCATTTTAAGGATTTCTAACAAGCCATTCACAAGTAGGAGTGAAAAATACAACACGGTGTGGTGTGAATCGTAGGGGCGGAATTAGGATAGGCTGTGAGTGGCAATGTAGGAAGGAGAAAAAAAACCACGGGTTTCTCAGCATGGAGAGGCAAGGAAGCATGCAGTGGCAATGTAGAATAGGTTTCTGATAAACATCGCTGAGTGGTGCGCATTGCAAAGGTTTCTAACAATCCATTCAATAGTTGGAGTGAGAAAAACATCACAGGGTGGTGTGAATCGGAGGGCCTGAATTAGCATAGGCAGTGAGTGGCAACGTAAAATGGAGTAAAGCACCACGGTGTGGTCAGCATGGGGAGGTCAGGAAACATGCAGTGGCAATGTAGGATAGGTTTCGGAAAAACATCGCCGGGTGGTGCGCATTGTAAGGGTTTCTACAGGCCATTCACTAGTAGATGTGAGAAAAATATAACGTGGTGGTGTGAATCGGAAGACCTCAATTATGATAGGCATTGAGTGGCAATGTAGGATCGGGAAAAGCACCACGGGGTGGTCAGCCTGGGGAGGTCAGGAAACATGCATTGGCAATGTAGGATAGGTTTCTGAAAAACATCGCCGGGTGGTGCGCATTGTAAGGGTTTCTAAGAGGCCATTCACTAGTAGAAGTGAGAAAAACATCACGGGGTGGTGTGAATCGGAGGGCCTGAATCAGGATAGGCAGTGAGTGGCAATGTAGGATGGAGAAAAGCACCAGCGCATGGTGAGCATGGGGAGGTCAGGAAACATGCTGTGGCAATGTAGGATAGGTATCTGAAAAACATCGCAGGATTGTGCGCATTGTAATGTTTTGTAGCAGGCCATTCACTAGTAGGAGTGAGAAATACATCACAGGGTGGTGTGAATGCTAGGGCCTGAATTAGGATAGGTAGTGAGTGTCAATGAAGAATGGAGAAAAGAACCACAGGGTGGTCAACATGAGGAGGTCAGGAAACATGCAGTGGCAATGTAGGATAGGTTTCTGAAAAACATCGTGGGGTGGTGCGCATTTTAAGGATTTCTTACAAGCCATTCACAAGTAGGAGTGAAAAAATCATCACGGTATGCTGTGAATCGTAGGGGCTGAATTAGGATAGGCTGTGAGTGGCAACGTAGGATGGAGAAAAAAACCACGGGTTTGTTAGCATGGGGAGGCAAGGAAACATGCAGTGGCAATGTAGAATAGGTTTCTGATCAACATCGCTGGGTGGTGCGCATTGTAAGGGTTTCTAACAATCCATTCACTAGTAGGAGTGAGAACAACATCACGGGGTGGTGTGAATCGGAGGGCCTGAATTAGGATAGACATTGAGTGGCAATGTAGGATGGAGAAAAGCACCGCAGGGTGGTCAGCATAGGGAGGTGAGGAAACATGCAGTGGCAATGTAGGATAGGTTTCTGAAAAAAAAAGCAGGGTGTTGTGCATTGTAAGTGTTTCTAACAGGCCATGCACTAGTAGGATTGAGAAAAACATAACGGGGTGGTGTGAATCAGATATTCTGAGTTAGGATAGGCAGTGAGTGGAAATGTAGGATCGAGAAAAGCACCACGGGGTGGTCAGCATGGGGAGGTCAGGAAACATGCAGTGGCAATGTAGGATAGGTTTCTGAAAAACATCGACAGGTGGTGTGAATTATAAGGCATTCTAACAGGCCATTCACTAGTAGGAGTGAGAAAAACATCACGGGGTGGTGTGAATCGGAGGGCCTGAATTAGGATAGGCAGTGAGTGGCAACGTAAAATGGACAAAACCACCACGGTGTGGTCATGATGGGGAGGTCAGGAAACATGCAGTGGCAATGTAGGATTGGTTTCTGAAAAAAAAAGCAGGGTGGTGCGCATTGTAAGGGTTTCTTCAGGCCATTCACTAGTAGGTGTGAGAAAAATTTAACGGGGTGGTGTGAATCAGAGGACCTGAATTATGATAGGCAGTGAGTGGCAATGTAGGATGGAGAAAAGCACCACGGAGTCGTCAGCATGGGGAGGACAGGAAACATGCAGTGGCAATGTAGGATAGGTTTCTGAAAAATATCACAGCTAGGGCCACATTATAAGGGTTTCTAACAGGCCCTTCACTAGTAGGAATGAGAAAAAATTCACGGGGTGCTGTGAATCAGAGTGCCTGAATTAGAATAGGCAGTGAGTGGCAATGAAGAATGGAGAAAAGCACCACGGGTTGGTTAACATGGGGAGTTCAGGAAACATGCAGTGGCAATGTAGGACAGGTTTATGAAAAACATCATGGGGTGGTGCGCATTGTAAGTCTTTCTAACAGGCCATTCGCTAGTAGGAGTGAGAAATACATCATGGATGTGGTGTGAATCGGAGGGGCTGAAACAGGATAGGCAGTAAGTGGCAATGTAGGATGGTGAAAAGCACCAGGGGTGGTCAGCATGTGGAGGTCAGGAAACATGCAATGGCACAGTAGGATAGGTTTCTGAAAATCAACGCGGGGTGGTACGCATTGTAAGGGTTTGTAGCAGGCCATTCACTAGTAGGAGTGAGAAAAACATCACGGGGTGGTGTGAATCGTAGGGCCTGAATTAATATAGGCAGTGAGTGGCTATGCATGATGGAGAAAAGCAGAACGGGGTAGTTAGCATTGGGAGTCTGGAAACATGCATTGGCAATGTCGGATAGGTTTCTGAAAAACATTGCCGGGTGGTGCGCATTTTAAGGATTTCTAACAGGCCATTCACTAGTAGGAATGAGAAAAACATCACGGGGTGGTGTGAATCGGAGAGCCTGAATTAGGATAGGCAGTGAGTGACAATGTAAAATTGAGAAAAGCACCACGGTGTGGTCAGCATCGGGAGGTCAGGAAACATGCAGTGGCAATGTAGGATAGGTTTCTGAAAAACATCGCGGGGAGGTGTGCATTGAAAGGGTTTCTAACAGGCCATTCACTAGTAGGAGTGAGAAAAATATAAAGGGGTGGTGTGAATCGGAGGGCCTGAATCAGGAAAGGCATTGAGTGGCAATGTAGGATGGAGAAAAGCCCCACGGGGAGGTCAGCATGGGGAGTCAGGAAACATGAATAGGCAATGTAGGATAGTTTTCTGAAAAACATCATGGGGTGGTGCGCATCGTAAGGATTTCTAACAAGCCATTCAAAGTAGGAGTGAAAAATACATCACGGGGTGGTGTGAATCGTAGGGCCTGAATTAATATAGGCAGTGAGTGGCTAGGTAGGATGGAGAAAAGCACCACGGGGTGGTTAGCATGGGGAGTCAGGAATCATGCATTGGCAATGTAGGACAGGTTTCTGAAAAACATCGCGCGGTGGTGCGTATTGAAAGGCCTTCTAACAGGCCATACAGAAGTAGGAGTGAAAAAAATGTCACGGTGTGATGTTAATCGGAGTGCCTGAATTAGGATAGGCAGTGAGTGGCAAGGTAAAATGGAGAAAAGCACAACGGTGTGGTCAGTATGGGGAGGTCAGGAAACATGCATTGGCAATGTAGGATAGTTTTCTGAAAAACATCGCGGGGTGGTCCGCATTGTAAGGGTTTCTAACAGGCCATTCACTAGTAGGAGTGAGAAAAATATAAAGGGGTGGTGTGAATCAGAGGGCCTGAATCAGGAAACGCATTGAGTGGCAATGTAGGATGGAGAAACGCCCCACGGGGAGGTCAGCATGGGGAGGTCAGGAAACATGCATTGGCAATGTAAGAGAGTTTTTGAAAAACATCATGGGGTGGTGTGCATCGTAAGGATTTCTAACAAGCCATTCACAAGTAGGAGTGAAAAAACATCACGGGGTGGTGTGAATCGTAGGGCCTGAATTAATATAGGCAGTGAGTGGCTATGTAAGATGGAGAAAAGCACCACGGGGTGGTCAGCATGGGGAGTCAGGAAACATGCATTGGCAATGTAGGATAGGTTTCTGAAAAACATCGCGTCGTGGTGCGCATTGTAAGGCTTTCTAACAGGCCATACAGAAGTAGGAGTGAAAAAAACGTCACGGTGTGATGTGAATCGGAGTGCCTGAATTAGGATAGGCAGTGAGTGGCTATGTAAAATGGAGAAAAGCACCACGGTGTGGTCAGTATGGGGAGGTCAGGAAACATGCAGGGGCAATGTAGGATAGCTTTCTGAAAAACATCGCGGGGTGGTGCGCATTGTAAGGGTTTCTAACAGTCCATTCAGTAGTAGGAGTGAGAAAAATAAAACGGGGTGTTGTGAATCGGAGGGCCTGAATCAGGAGAGACATTGAGTGGCAATGTAGTATGGAGAAAAGCACCACTGGGCGGTCAGCATGGGGATGTCAGGAAACATGCATTGGCAATGTAGGATAGGTTTCTGAAAATAAAAACAGGGTGGTGCGCATTGTAAGGGTTTCTAACAGGCCATGCACTATTAGGAGTGAGAAAGACATCACGGGGTGGTGTGAAACGGAGGGCCTGAATTATGATAGGCAGTGAGTGGCAATGTAGGATGGAGAAAAGCACCAAGGGTTGGTCAGCATGGGGAGGTCATGAAACATACAATGGCAATGTAGGATAGGTTTCTGAAAAACATCGTGGGTTGGTGCGCATTGTAAGGCTTTCTAACAAGCCATTCAAAAGTAGGAGTGAAAAAAACGTCACGTGGTGGTGTGAATCGGAGGGCCTGAATTAGGATAGGCATTGAGTTGAAATGTAGGCTGGAGAAGAGCACCACAGGGTGGTCAGCATGAGGAGGTCAGGAAACATGCAGTGACAATGTAGGATAGTTTTCTGAAAAACATCGCGGCGTGGTGCTCATTTTAAGGATTCCTAACAAGCCATTCACAAGAAGGAGTGAAAAAAACATAATGGTATGGTGTGCATCATAGGGGCTGAATTAAAAAAGTCTGTGAGTGGCAATGTAGGATGGAGAAAAAAACCACGGGTTTGTAAGCATGGTGAGGCAAGGAAACATCCAGGGGCAATGTAGAATAGTTTTCTATTAAACATTGCTGGGTGGTGTGCATTGTAAGGGTTTCTAACAATCCATTCACTAGTAGGAGTTAGAACAACATCACGGGTTGGTGTGAATCGGAGGGCCTGAATTAGGATAGGCAGTGAGTGGCAATGTAGGATGGAGAAAAGCACTACGGATTGGTCAACATGGGGAGGTCAGGAAACATGCAGTGGCAATGTAGGACAGGTTTCTGAAAAACAACGCGGACTGGTGTGCATCGTAAGGCTTTCTAACAGGCCATTCACTAGTAGGAGTGAGAAATACATCATGGTGTGGTGTGAATCTGAGGGCCTGAATTAGGATAGGCATTGAGTTGCAATGCAGGATGAAGAAAAGCACCACAGGGTGGTCAGCATGTGGAGGTCAGGAAACATGCATTGGCAATGTAGGATAGGTTTCTGAAAAACATCGCCGGGTGGTGCGCATTGTAAGGGTTACTAACAGGCCATTCACTAGTAGGATTGAGAAAAACATCACGGGGTGGTGTGAATCGGAGGGCCTGAATTATGATAGGCAGTGAGTGGCAATGTAGGATGGAGAAAAGCACCACAGGTTGGTGAGTTGGGGAGGGCAGGAAACATGCAATGGCAATGTAGGATAGTTTTTCAGAAAAACATCGCGGGGTGGTGTGCATTGTAAGCGTCTGTAGCAGGCCTTTCACCAGTAGGTGTGAGAAAAACATCACGGGGTGGTGTGCATCGGAGATCCTGAATTAGAATAGGCAAAGAGTGGCAATGAATAATGGAGAAAAGCACCACGGGGTGGTCAACATGGGGGGTCAGGTAACATGCAGTGGCAATTTAGGATAGGTTTCTGAAATCATCGTGGGTTGGTGCGCATAGTAAGGTTTTCTAACAAGCCATTTAGAAGTAGGAGTAAAAATAACGTCATGGGATGGTGTGAATCGGAGTGCCTGAATTAGGACAGGCATTAAGTTGCAATGCAGGATGGAGAAAAGCACCACAGGGTGGTCAGCATGGGGAGGTATGGAAATATGCAGTGGCAATGTAGGATAGTTTTCTGAAAAACATCACGGGGTGGTGCGCATTTTAAGGATTTGTAACAAGCCATTCACATGTAGGAGTGAAAAAAACATCACGGTGTGGTGTGAGTTGTAGGGGCTGAATTTGGATAAGCTGTGAGTGCCAATGTAGGATGGAGAGAAAATACACGGGTTTGTCAGCATGGGGAGGCAAGGAAACATGCAGTGGCAATGTAGAATAGGTTTCTGATAAACATTGCTGGGTGGTGCGCATTGTAACGGTTTCTAAAAATCCATTCACTAGTAGGAATGAGAAAAACATCACGGGGTGGTGTGAATCGGAGGGCCTGAATTAAGAAAGGCTGTGAGTGGCAACGTAAAGTGGAGAAATGCACCGCGGTGTGGTCAGTATGGGGAGGTCAGGAAACATGCAGTGGCAATGTAGGAGAGGTTTCTGAAAAACATTGCTGGGTGGTGCGCATTGTAAGGGTTTCTAACAGGCCATTCACTAGTAGGATTGAGAAAAACATCACGGGGTGGTGTGAATCGGAGGGCCTGAATTATGATAGGCAGTGAGCGGCAATGTAGGATGGAGAAAAGCACCACGGTTTGGTCAGCATGGGGAGGTCAAGAAACATGCAATGGCAATGTAGGATAGTTTTTCTGAAAAACATCGCAGGGTGGTGTGCATTGTAAGCGTTTCTAGCAGGCCTTTCACTAGTAGGAGTGAGAAAAACATCACGGGTTGGTGTGAATCAGAGTGCCTGAATTAGGATAGGCATTGAGTTGCAATGTAGGATGGAGAACAGCACCACAGGGTGGTAGGCATGGGGAGGTCAGGAAACATGCAGTGGCAATGTAGGATAGTTTTCTGTAAAACATCACCGGGTGGTGCGCATTTTAAGGATTTGTAACAAGCCATTCACAAGTAGGAGTGAAAAACACATCACGGTGTGGTGTTAATCGTAGGGGCTGAATTAGGATAGGCGGAGAGTGGCAATGTAGGATGGAGAAAAAAAACCACGGGTTTGTCAGCATGGGGAGGCAAGGAAACATGCAGTGTCAATATGGGATAGGTTTCTGAATATAAAAGCAGGGTGGTGCGCATTGTAAGGGTTTCTAACAGGCCATGCACTAGTAGGAGTGAGAAAAACATCACGGGGTGGTGTGAATCGGAGGGCCTGAATTAGGATAAGCAGTGAGTGGCAATGTAGGATGGAGAAAAGCACTACGGATTGGTCAACATTTGGAGGTCAGGAAACATGCAGTGGCAATGTAGGACAGGTTTCTGAAAAACAACGCGGACTGGTGTGCATTGTAAGGCTTTCTAACAGGCCATTCACTAGCAGGAGTGAGAAATACATCATGGTGTTGTGTGAATCTGAGGGCCCGAATAAGGATAGGCATTGAGTTGCAATGCAGGATGAAGAAAAGCACCACAGTGTGGTCAGCATGTGGAGGTCAGGAAACATGCATTGGCAATGTAGGATAGGTTTCTGAAAAACATCTCCGGGTGGTGCGCATTGTAAGGGTTACTAACAGGCCATTCACTAGTAGGATTGAGTAAAACATCACGGGGTGGTGTCAATCAGAGGGCCTGAA
The DNA here is from genome assembly GCF_034190915.1 of Cavia porcellus. Classification (NCBI taxonomy): domain Eukaryota; kingdom Metazoa; phylum Chordata; class Mammalia; order Rodentia; family Caviidae; genus Cavia; species Cavia porcellus. The sequence continues at coordinate 10,866,350 of NW_026947518.1, forward strand.
TTATTATAGGCAGTGAGTGCCAATGTAGGATGGAGAAAAGCACCACGGGTTGGTGAGTTGGGGAGGTCAGGAAACATGCAATGGCAATGTACAATAGTTTTTCAGAAAAACATCGCGGGGTGGTGCGCATTTTAAGGGTCTGTAGCAGGCCTTTCACCAGTAGGAGTGAGAAAAACATCACAGGGTGGTGTGCATCGGAGATCCTGAATTAGGATAGGCAAAGAGTGGCAATGAAGAATGGAGAAAAGCACCACGGGGTGGTCAACATGGGGGGTCAGGTAACATGCAGTGGCAATTTAGGATAGGTTTCTGAAAAACATCGTGGGTTGGTGCGCATAGTAAGGTTTTCTAACAAGCCATTCAGAAGTAGGAGTAAAAAAAACGTCACGGGATGGTGTGAATCGGAGAGCCTGAATTAGGACAGGCATTGAGTTGCAACGCAGGATGGAGAAAAGCACCACAGGGTGGTCAGCATGGGGAGGTATGGAAATATGCAGTGGCAATGTAGGATAGTTTTCTGAAAAACATCGCGGGGTGGTGCGCATTTTAAGGATTTGTAACAAGCCATTCACAAGTAGGAGTGAAACAAACATCACGGTGTGGTGTGAATTGTAGGGGCTGAATTTGGATAAGCTGTGAGTGCCAATGTAGGATGGAGAAAAATTACACGGGTTTGTCAGCATGGGGAGGCAAGGAAACATGCAGTGGCAATGTAGAATAGGTTTCTGAAAAACATCGAGAGGTGGTGCGCATTGTAAGGCATTCTAACAGGCCATTCACTAGTAGGAGTGAGAAAAACATCACGGGGTGGTGTGAATCGGAGGGCGTGAATTAGGATAGTCAGTGAGTGGCAACGTAAAATGGAGAAAAGCACCACGGTGTGGTCAGCATGGTGAGGTCAGGAAACATGCAGTGGGAATGTAGGATAGGTTTCGGAAAAACATCGAAGGGTGGTGCGCATTGTAAGGGTGTCTACAGGCCATTAACTGTTGATGTGAGAAAAATATAACGTGGAGGTGTGAATCGGAGGACCTCAATTATGATAGGCAGTGAGTGGCAATGTAGGATGGCGAAAAGCACCACGGGGTGGTCAGCATGGGGAGGTCAGGAAACATGCAGTGGCAATGTAGGATAGGTTTCTGAAAAACATCGCGGGGTGGTGCGCATTGTAAGGGTTTCTAACTGGCCATTAAGTAGTAGGAGTGAGAAATACATCACGGGGTGGTGTGAATCAGATATTCTGAGTTAGGATAGGTAGTGAGTGGCAACGTAAAATGGACAAAAGCCCCATGGGTTGGTCAGCATGGGGAGGTCAGTAAACATGCAGTGGCAATGTAGGATAGGTTTCTGAAAAAAAAAGCAGGGTGGTGCGCATTGGAAGGGTTTCTTCAGTCCATTCACTAGTAGGTGTGAGAAAAATTTAACGGCGTTGTGTGAATCAGAGGACCTGAATTATAATAGGCAGTGAGTGGCAATGTAGGATGGAGAAAAGCACCACGGGGTCGTCATCATGGGGAGGTCAGGAAACATGCAGTGGCAATGTAGGATAGGTTTCTGAAAAACATCGCGGGGTGGGTCACATTGTAAGAGTTTCTAACAGGCCATTCACTAGTAGGAATGATAAAATCTTCACGGGGTGGTGTGAATCAGAGTGCCTGAATTAGGATAGGCAGTGAGTGGCAATGAAGAATGGAGAAAAGCACCACAGGGTGGTCAACATGGGGAGTTCAGGAAACATGCAGTGGCAATGTAGGACGGGTTTCTAAAAAACATCGCCGGGTGATGCGCATTGTAAGGTTTCTAACAGGCCATTCACTAGTAGGAGTGAGAAAAATATAACAGGGTGGTGTAAGTCCGAGGGCCTGAATAAGGATAGGCATTGAGTGGCAATGTAGGATGGAGAAAGGCACCACGGGTTGGTGAGCATGGGGAGGACAGGAAACATGCAATGGCAATGTAGGATAGTTTTTCTCAAAAACATCGCGGGGTGAAGCGCATTGTAAGGGTTTGTAGCAGGCCATTCACTAGTAGGAGTGAGAAAAACATCACGGGGTAGTTTGAATCAGATGTTCTGAATTAGGATAGGCAGTGAGTGGCAATTTAGGATGGAGAAAAGCACCACGGGGTGGTCAGCATGCGGAAGTCAGGAAACATGCCTTGACAATGTAGGATAGGTTTCTGCAAAATATCACCAGGTGGTGCGCATTGTAAGGCCATCTAGCAGGCCATTCACTAATAGCAGTGAGAAAAAGATATTGGGGTGGAGTGAATCGGAGGGCCTGAATAAGGATAGACAGTGAGTGGCAATGTAGGATGGAGAAAAGTACCACGTGATGGTCAGCATGTGGAGGTCAGTAAACATGCAGTGGCAATGTAGGATAGGTTTCTGAAAAATACCTTGGGGTGGTGCGCATTGTAAATGTTTCTAACAGGCCATTCACTAGTAGGAGTGAGAAAAATATAACAGGGTTGTGTAAATCCGAGGGCCTAAATCAGGATAGGCATTGATTGGCAATGTAGTATGGAGAAAGGCACCACGGGGTGGTCAGCATGGGGAGCTCAGGAAACATGTTTTGGCAATGTAGGATAGGTTTCTGAAAAACATCGCGGGGTGGTGCGCATTGTAAGGGTTTCTAACAGGCCTTTCACTAGTAGGAGTGAGAAAATCATTACGGGGTGGTGTGAGTCTGAGGGCCTGAATCAGGATTGACAGTGAGGGGCAATGTAGGATCGAGAAAAGCACCACGGGGTGGTCAGGATGGGATGTCAGGAAACATGCAGTGGCAATGTAGGATAGGTTTCTGAAAAACATCCCGGGGTGGTGCGCATTGTAAGGGTTTGTAGCAGGACATTCACTAGTAGGAGTGAGAAAATCATCGCTAGGTGGTGTGAATCGGAGGGCCTGAATTAGGATAGGCAGTGAGTGGCAATGAAGAATGGAGAAAAGCACCACAGGGTGGTCAACATGAGGAGGTCAAGAAACATGCAGTGGCAATGTAGAATAGGTTTCTGAAAAACATCGTGGGGTGGTGCGCATTTTAAGGATTTCTAACAAGCCATTCACAAGTAGGAGTGAAAAATACAACACGGTGTGGTGTGAATCGTAGGGGCAGAATTAGGATAGGCTGTGAATGGCAATGTAGGATGGAGAAAAAAACCACGGGTTTCTCAGCATGGAGAGGCAAGGAAGCATGCAGTGGCAATGTAGAATAGGTTTCTGATAGACATCGCTGGGTGGTGCGCATTGTAAGGGTTTCTAACAATCCATTCACTAGTAGGAGTGAGAACAACATCACGGGGTGGTGTGAATCGGAGGGCCTGTATTAGGATAGGCAGTGAGTGGCAATGTAGGATGGAGACAAGCACCACGGGGTGGTCAACATGCGGAGGTCAGGAAACATGCAGTGGAAATGTAGGATAGTTTTCGGAAAAACTTCGATGGATGGTGCGCGTTGTAAGGGTTTCTACAGGCCATTCTCTTTTAGATGTGAGAAAAATATAACGTGGTGGTGTGAATCGGAGGACCTCAATTATGATAGGCAGTGAGTGGCAATGTAGGATGGGGAAAAGCACCACGGGGTGGTCACCATGGGGAGGTCAGGAAACATGCAGTGGAAATGTAGGATAGGTTTCTGAAAAATATCGCGGGGTGGTGCGCATTGAAAGGGTTTCTAACAGGCCATTCACTAGTAGAAGTGAGAAAAACATCACGTGGTGGTGTGAATCGGAAGGCCTGAATCAGGATAGGCAGTGAGTGGCAATGTAAGATGGAGAAAAGCACAACGGGTTGGTAGGCATGGGGCGGTCAGGAAACATGCAATGGCAATGTAGGATAATTTTTCTGAAAAACATCGCGGGGTGCTGCGCATTGTAAGTGTTTGTAGCAGGCCATTCTCTAGTAGGAGTGAGAAAAACATCACGGGATGGTGTGAATCGGAGGGCCTGAATTAGGATAGGCATTGAGTTGCAATGTAGGATGGAGAAAAGCACCACAGTGTGGTCAGCATGGGGAGGTCAGGAAACATGCAGTGGCAATCTAGGATTGTTTTCTGAAAAACATCAAGGGGTGGTGCACATTATAAGGGTTTCTAACATGCCATTCACTAGTAGGAGTGAGAAAAACAGCACGGGGTGGTGTGAATCAGATGTTCTGAATTAGGATAGGCAGTGAGGGGCAACGTAGGAAGGAGAAAAGCACCACGGGGTGGTCAGCATGGGGAGGTCAGGTAACATGCAGTGGCAATGTACTATCGGTGTCTGAAAAACATCGCAGTGTCGTGCGCATTGTAAGTGTTTCTAACAGGCCATTAAGTAGTAGGAGTGAGAAATACATCACGGGGTGGTGTGAATTGGAAGACCTGAATCAGGATAGGCAGTGAGTGGCAATGTAGGATGAAAAAAGCAACACCGCATGGTGAGCATGGGGAGGTCAGGAAACATGCTGTGGCAATCTGGATAGGTTTCTGAAAAACATCGCAGGATGGTGTGCATTGTAAGGGTTTGTAGCAGGCCATTCACTAGTAGGAGTGAGAAAAACATCACGGGGTGGTGTGAATCCTAGGGCCTGAATTAGGATAGGCAGTGAGTGTCAATGAAGAATGGAGAAAAGAACCACAGGGTGGTCAAGATGAGGGGGTCAGGAAATATTCAGTGGCAACGTAGGATAGGTTTCTGAAAAACATCGTGGGGTGGTGCGCATTTTAAGGATTTCTAACAAGCCATTCACAAGTAGGAGAGAAAAATACATCACCATGTGGTGTGAATCGTAGGGGCTGAATTAGGATAGGCTGTGAGTGGCAACGTAGGTTGGAGAAAAAAACCACGAGTTTGTCAGCATGGGAAGGCAAGGAAACATGCAGTGGCAATGTAGAATAGGTTTCTGATCAACATCGCTGGGTGGTGCGCATTGTAAGGGTTTCTAACAATACATTCACTAGTAGGAGTGAGAACAACATCACGGGGTGGTGTGAATCGGAGGGCCTGAATTAGGATAGACATTGATTGGCAATGTAGGATGGAAAAAAGCACCGCAGGGTGGTCAGGATAGGGAGGTGAGGAAACATGCAGTGGCAATGTAGGATAGGTTTCTGAAAAAAAAGCAGGGTGGTGCGCATTTTAAGGGCATCTAACAGGCCATGCACTAGTAGGAGTGAGAAAAACATCACGGGCTAGTGCGAATCGGAGGGCCTGAATCAGGATAGGCAGTGAGTGGCAATGTATGATGGAGAAAAGCCCGACGGGGTGGTCATCATGGACAGGTAAGGAAACATGCAGTGGCAATGTAGGATAGTTTTCTGAAAAACATCACGGGGTTGTGCGCATTGTAAGGGTTTCTAACAGGCCATTCACTAGTAGGAGTGAGAAAAATATCACGGGGTGGTGTGAATCAGATATTCTGAGTTAGGATAGGCAGTGAGTGGAAATGTAGGATCGAGAAAAGCACCACGGGGTGGTCAGCATGGGGAGGTCAGGAAACATGCAGTGGCAATGTAGGATAGGTTTCTGAAAAACATTGACAGGTGGTGCGCAATGTAAGGCATTCTAACAGGCCATTCACTAGTAGGAGAGAGAAAAACATCACGGGGTGGTGTGAATCGGAGGGCCTGAATTAGGATAGGTGGTGAGTGGCAAATTAAAATGGACAAAAGCACCACGGTGTGGTCATCATGTGGAGGTCAGGTAACATGCAGTGGCAATGTAGTATCGGTGTCTGAAAAACATCGCGGTTTGGTGCGCATTGTAAGGGTTTCTTACAGGCCATTCACTAGTAGGAATGAGAAAAACTTCATGGGGTGGTGTGAATCAGAGTGCCTGAATTAGGATAGGCAGTGAGTGTCAATGAAGAATGGAAAAAATCACCACGGGGTGGTCAACATGGGGAGTTCAGGAAACATGCCGTGGCACTGTAGGACAGGTTTCTGAAAAACATCTCGGGGTAGTGCGCATTGTAAGGGTTTGTAGCAGGCCATTCACAAGTAGGAGTGAGAAAAACATCACGGGGTGGTGTGAATCCGAGAGCCTGAATTAGGATAGGCAGTGCTTGGCAATGAAGATTGGGAAAAGCACCACGGGTTTGTCAACATGGGGAGTTCAGGAAACATGCAGTGGCACTGTAGGACAGGTTTCTGAAAAACGTCGCGGGGTGGTGCGCATTGTAAGGTTTTCTAACAGGCCTTTCACTAGTAGAAGTGAGAAAAACATCATGGGGTGGTGTGAATCGGATGGGCTGAATCAGGATAGGCAGTGAGTGGCAATGTAGGATGGAGAAAAGCACCACAGGGTGGTCAGGAAGGGGATGTCAGGAAACATGCAGTGGCAATGCAGTATATTGATCTGAAATACATCGCTGAGTGGGGCACATTGTAAGGGTTTCTAACAGGCCATTCACTAGTAGGAGTGAGAAATACATCATGGTTTGTTTTGAATCGGAGGGCCTGAATCAAGATAGACAGTGAGTGGCAATGTCGGATGGAGAAAAGAACCACAGGGTGTTCAGCATGGGGAGGTCAGGAAACATGCAGTGACAATATAGGATAGGTTTCTGAAAAACATCACAGTGTAGTGCACAATGTAAGGGTATCTAACAGGAGATTCACTAGTAGTAGTGAAAAATACATCATGGTTTGGTGTGAATCGGAGGGCCTGAATCAAGATAGACAGTGAGTGTCAATGTAGGATGGAGAAAAGCACCACGGGTAGGTGAGCATGGGGAAGTCTGGAAACATGCAATGGCAATGTAGGATAGGTTTCTGAAAAACATCGTGGGGTTGTGCACATTGTAAGGGTTTGTAGCAGGCCATTCACTGGTAGGAGTGAGAAAAACTTCACGGGGTGGTGTGAATAAGATGTTCTAAATTAGGATAGGCAGTGAGTGACAATGTAGGATGGAGAAAAGCACCACGGCGTGGTCAGCATGTGGAAGTCAGGAAACATGCAGTGGCAATGTAGGATAGGTTTCTGAAAAACATCGCGGGGTGGTGCACATTGTAAATGTTTCAAACAGGCCATTCACTAGTAGGAGTGAGAAAAATATAAAAGGGTGGTGTAAGTCGGAGTGCCTGAATCAGGATAGGCATTGAGAGGCAATGTAGGATGGAGAAAAGCACCACGGAGTGGTAAGCATGGGGAGGTCAGGAAACATGCTTTGGCAATGTAGGATAGGTTTCTGAAAAACATCGCCAGGTGGTGCGCTTTGTAAGGTTTTCTAACAGGCCATACACTTGTAGGAGTGAGAAAAACATCACGGGGTTGTGTGAATCGGAGGGCCTAAATTATAAAAGGCAGTGAGTGGCAATGTAGGATGGAGGTCAGGAAACATGCAGGTTCAATGTAGGATAGGTGTCTGAAAAACATCGCGATATGGTGCTTATTGTAAGGGTTTCTAAAAGGCCTTTTTCTAGTAGGAATGAGAAAATCATCATGGGGTGGTGTGAATCAGAGGGCCTGAATCAGGATAGGCCGTGAATTGCAATGTAGGATCGAGAAACGCACAACGGGGTGGTCAAGATGGGCGGGCAGGAAAAATGCAGTGGCAATGTAGGATAGGTTTCTGAAAAACATCGTGGGTAGTTCGCATTGTAAGGGTTTCTAACAGACGATTCACTTGTAGGAGTGAAAAATACATCATGGTGTGCTGTGAATAGGAGGGCTTGAATCAACATAGAAAGTGAGTGGCAATGTAGGACGGAGAAAAGCACCACGGGTTGGTGAGCATGGGGCGGTCAGGAAACATGCAATGGCAATGTAGGATAGGTCTCTAAAAAACATCGCGGGGTGGTGCGCATTGTAAGGGTTTGTAGCAGGCCATTCACTAGTAGGAGTGAGAAAAACATCATGGGGCTGTGTGAATCGGAGGGCCTGAATTAGGATAGGCAGTGAGTGGCAATGAAGAATGGAGAAAAGCACCCAAGGGTGGTCAACATGAGGAGGTTAGGAAACATGCAGGAGCAATGTAGGATAGGTTTCTGAAAAACATCGCAGGGTGGTGCGCATTTTAAGGATTTCTAACAAGCCATTCACAAGTAGGAGTGAAAAATACATCACGGTGTGGTGTGAATTGTAGGGGATGAATTAGGATAGGCTGTGAGTGGCAATGTAGGAAGGAGAAAAAAACCATTGGTTTGTCAGCATGGGGAGTCAAGGAAACATGCAGTGGCAATGTAGAATAGGTGTCTGATAAACATCACTGGGTGGTGCACATTGTAAGGTTTTCTAACAGGCCAATCACTAGTAGGAGTGAGAAAAACATCACGGGGTGGTGTGAATCAGATGTTCTGAATTAGGATAGGCAGTGAGTGGAAATGTAGGATGGAGAAAAGCAATACGGGGTGGTCAGCATGAGGAGGTCAGGAAACATGCATTGGCAATGTAGGATAGGTTTCAGAAATACTTCGCCGAGTGGTGCGCATTGTAAGGCATTCTAACAGGCCATTCACTAGTAGGAGCGATTAAAACATCACAGGGTGGTGTGAATCGGAGGGCCTGAATTAGTATATGCAGTAAGTGGCAACGTAAAATGGAGAAAAGCACCACAGTGTGTTCAGCATGGGGAGGTCAGGAAACATTCAATGGCAATGTAGGATAGGTTTCAGAAAAACATCGCCGGGTGGTGCGCATTGTAAGGGTTTCTACAGGCCATTCACTAGTAGGTGTGAGAAAAATATAACGGGGTGGTGTGAATCGGAGGGCCTGAATCAGGATAGGCAGTGAGTGGCAATGTAGGATGGAGAAAAGCACCACAGGGTATTCAGGAAGGGGATGTCAGGAAACATGCAGTGGCAATGTAGTATATTTTTCTGAAATACATCGCGGGGTGGGGCACATTGTAAGGGTTTCTAACAGGCCATTCACTAGTAGGAGTGACAAAAACAACACGGCGTGGTGTGAATCGGAGGGCATGAATCAGTATAGGCAGTGAGTGGCAATGTAGGATGGAGAAAAGCACCACGGAGTGGTCAGCATGGGGAGGTCAGGATACATGCAGTGGCAATTTAGGATATGATTCTGAAAAACATCGAGGGTGGTGAGAATTGTAAGTCATTCTAACAGGCCATTCACTAGTAGGAGTGATAAATACATCACGGGGTGGTGTGAATCGGAGGGCCTGAATTAGAATAGGCAGTGAGTGGCAATGTAAAATGGAGAAAAGCACCACGGCGTGGTCAGCATGGGGAGGCAAGGAAACATGCAGTGTCACTGTAGGACAGGTTTCTGAAAAACATCGCGGGGTGGTGCGGATTGTAAGGGATTCTAACATGCCATTCTCTAGTAGAAGTAAGAAAAACATCAAAGGGTGGTGTGAATCGGAGGGCCTGAATCAGTATAGGCAGTAGTGGCAATGTTGGATGGAGAAAATCACCACGGGGTGGTCATCTTGGGGAGGTCAGGAAACATGCAGTGGAAATGTAGGATACGTTTCTGAAAAACATCGTGGGGTGGTGCGCTTTGTAAGGGTTTCTAACAGGCCATTCACTAGTAGAAGTGAGAAAAACATCATGGGGTGTTGTGAATTGGAAGGTGTGAATCAAAATAGACAGGGAGTGGCAATGTAGGATGGAGAAAAGCACCACGGGTTGGTGAGCATGGGGAGGTCAGGAAACATGCAATGGCAATGTAGGATGGGTTTCTGAAAAACAACGCGGGGTGATACGCATTGTAAGGGTTTGTATCAGACCATTCACTAGTATTAGTGAGAAAAAAATCATGGGGTGGTGTGAATCGGAGGGCCTGAATTAGGATAGGCTGTGAGTGGCAATCTAGGATGGAGAAAAAAACCACGGGTTTGTCAGCATGGGGAGGCAATGAAACATGCAGTGGCAATGTAGAATATGATTCTGATAAACATCGCTGGGTGGTGCACATTGTAAGGGTTTCTAACAGGCCATTCACTAGTAGGAGTGAGACAAACGTCACGATGAGGTGTGTATCAGATGTTCTGAATTAGGATAGGCAGTGAGTGGCAATGTAGGATAGAGAAAAGCACCACGGGGTTGTCAGGATGGGGAGGTCAGGAAACATGCAGTGGCAATGCAGGGTCCATTTCTGAAAAACATCGCAGGGTTGGGCACATTGTAAGGGGATCTAACAGGCCATTCACTAGTAGGAGTGAGAAATACATCATGGTGTGGTGTGAATTGGAGGGCCTGAATCAAGTTAGACAGTGAATGGCAATGTAGGATGGAGAAAAGCACCACGGGTTGGTGAGCATGGGGAGGTCAGGAAACATCCAATGGCAATGTAGGATAGGTTTCTGAAAAACATCGCAGGGTTGTGCGCATTATAAGGGTTTGTAGCAGGCCATTTACTAGTAGGAGTGAGAAAATCATCACGGGGTGGTGTGAATTGGAGGGCCTGAATTAGGATAGGCAGTGAGTGGCAATGAAGAATGGAGAAAAGCACCAGGGGGTGGTCAATATGGGGAGGTCAGGAAACATGCAATGGCAATGTAGGATAGGTTTCTGAAAACCATCGCGGTGTGGTGCCCATTGTAAGCTTTTCTAACAAGCCATTCACAAGTAGGAGTGCAAAAAACATCACTAGGTGGTGTGAATCAGAGGCACTGAATTAGGATAGGCTGTGAGTGGCAATGTAGGATGGAGAAAAGCACCACGGGTTTGTCAGCATGGGGAGGCAAGGAAACATGCAGTGGCAATGTAGAATAGGTTTCTGATAAACATCGCAGGGTGGTGCGCATTGTAAGGGTTTCTAACAGGCTATTCACTAGTAGGAGTGAGAAAAACATCACTGGGTGGTGTGAATCAGAGGCACTGAATTAGGATAGGCAGTGCGTGGCAATGAAGATTGGAGAAAAGCACCACGGGGTGGTTAATATGGGGACGTCAGGAAACATGCAGTGGCAATGTAGGATAGGTTTCTGAAAAACATCGCAGCGTGGTGCGCATTGTAATGTTTTCTAACAGGACATTCACTAGTAGAAGTGAGAAATACATCACGGGGTGGTGTGTATCGGAAGGCTTGAATCAGCATAGGCAGTGAGTGGCAATGTAGGATAGAGAAAAGCACCACGGCATGGTCAGCATGGGGAGGTCAGGAAACATTCAGTGGCAATGTAGTATAGGTTTCTGAAAAACATCGCGGGGTGGTGCGCATTGTAAGCGTTTCTAACAGGCCATTCACTAGTAGGAGTGAGAAATGCATCATGGTGTGGTGTGAATTGGAGGGCCTGAATAAGGACAGGCAGTGAGTGGCAATGTGGGATGTAGAAAAGCACCACGGGGTGGTCAGGATTTGGTGGTCAGGAAAAATGCAGTGGCAATGTAGGATAGGTTTCTGAAAAAAAAGCAGGGTGGTGCGCATTTTAAGGGCATCTAACAGGCCATGCACTAGTAGGAGTGAGAAAAACATCACGGGCTAGTGCGAATCGGAGGGCCTGAATCAGGATAGGCAGTGAGTGGCAATGTATGATGGAGAAAAGCCCCACGGGGTGGTCATCATGGCCAGGTAAGGAAACATGCAGTGGCAATGTAGGATAGTTTTCTGAAAAACATCACGGGGTTGTGCGCATTGTAAGGGTTTCTAACAGGCCATTCACTAGTAGGAGTGAGAAAAATATCACGGGGTGGTGTGAATCAGATATTCTGAGTTAGGATAGGCAGTGAGTGGAAATGTAGGATCGAGAAAAGCACCACGGGGTGGTCAGCATGGGGAGGTCAGGAAACATGCAGTGGCAATATAGGATAGGTTTCTGAAAAACATTGACAGGTGGTGCGCAATGTAAGGCATTCTAACAGGCCATTCACTAGTAGGAGAGAGAAAAACATCATGGGGTGGTGTGAATCGGAGGGCCTGAATTAGGATAGGTGGTGAGTGGCAACGTAAAATGGACAAAAGCACCACGGTGTGGTCATCATGTGGAGGTCAGGTAACATGCAGTGGCAATGTAGTATCGGTGTCTGAAAAACATCGCGGTTTGGTGCGCATTGTAAGGGTTTCTTACAGGCCATTCACTAGTAGGAATGAGAAAAACTTCATGGGGTGGTGTGAATCAGAGTGCCTGAATTAGGATAGGCAGTGAGTGTCAATGAAGAATGGAAAAAAGCACCACGGGGTGGTCAACATGGGGAGTTCAGGAAACATGCGGTGGCACTGTAGGACAGGTTTCTGAAAAACATCTCGGGGTAGTGCGCATTGTAAGGGTTTGTAGCAGGCCATTCACAAGTAGGAGTGAGAAAAACATCACGGGGTGGTGTGAATCCGAGAGCCTGAATTAGGATAGGCAGTGCTTGGCAATGAAGATTGGGAAAAGCACCACGGGTTTGTCAACATGGGGAGTTCAGGAAACATGCAGTGGCACTGTAGGACAGGTTTCTGAAAAACGTCGCGGGGTGGTGCGCATTGTAAGGTTTTCTAACAGGCCTTTCACTAGTAGAAGTGAGAAAAACATCATGGGGTGGTGTGAATCGGATGGCCTGAATCAGGATAGGCAGTGAGTGGCAATGTAGGATGGAGAAAAGCACCACAGGGTGGTCAGGAAGGGGATGTCAGGAAACATGCAGTGGCAATGCAGTATATTGATCTGAAATACATCGCTGAGTGGGGCACATTGTAAGGGTTTCTAACAGGCCATTCACTAGTAGGAGTGAGAAATACATCATGGTTTGTTTTGAATCGGAGGGCCTGAATCAAGATAGACAGTGAGTGGCAATGTCGGATGGAGAAAAGAACCACAGGGTGTTCAGCATGGGGAGGTCAGGAAACATGCAGTGACAATATAGGATAGGTTTCTGAAAAACATCACAGTGTAGTGCACAATGTAAGGGTATCTAACAGGAGATTCACTAGTAGTAGTGAAAAATACATCATGGTGTGGTGTGAATCGGAGGGCCTGAATCAAGATAGACAGTGAGTGTCAATGTAGGATGGAGAAAAGCACCACGGGTAGGTGAGCATGGGGAGGTCTGGAAACATGCAATGGCAATGTAGGATAGGTTTCTGAAAAACATCGTGGGGTTGTGCACATTGTAAGGGTTTGTAGCAGGCCATTCACTGGTAGGAGTGAGAAAAACTTCACGGGGTAGTGTGAATAAGATGTTCTAAATTAGGATAGGCAGTGAGTGACAATGTAGGATGGAGAAAAGCACCACGGCGTGGTCAGCATGTGGAAGTCAGGAAACATGCAGTGGCAATGTAGGATAGGTTTCTGAAAAACATCGCGGGGTGGTGCACATTGTAAATGTTTCAAACAGGCCATTCACTAGTAGGAGTGAGACAAACGTCACGATGTGGTGTGTATCAGATGTTCTGAATTAGGATAGGCATTGAGTGGCAATGTAGGATAGAGAAAAGCACCACGGGGTTGTCAGGATGGGGAGGTCAGGAAACATGCAGTGGCAATGCAGGGTCCATTTCTGAAAAACATCGCAGGGTTGGGCACATTGTAAGGGGATCTAACAGGCCATTCACTAGTAGGAGTGAGAAACACATCATGGTGTGGTGTGAATTGGAGGGCCTGAATCAACATAGAAAGTGAGTGGCAATGTAGGACGGAGAAAAGCACCACGGGTTGGTGAGCATGGGGCGGTCAGGAAACATGCAATGGCAATGTAGGATAGGTCTCTAAAAAACATCGCGGGGTGGTGCGCATTGTAAGGGTTTGTAGCAGGCCATTCACTAGTAGGAGTGAGAAAAACATCATGGGGCTGTGTGAATCGGAGGGCCTGAATTAGGATAGGCAGTGAGTGGCAATGAAGAATGGAGAAAAGCACCCAAGGGTGGTCAACATGAGGAGGTTAGGAAACATGCAGGAGCAATGTAGGATATTTTTCTGAAAAACATCGCAGGGTGGTGCGCATTTTAAGGATTTCTAACAAGCCATTCACAAGTAGGAGTGAAAAATACATCACGGTGTGGTGTGAATTGTAGGGGCTGAATTAGGATAGGCTGTGAGTGGCAATGTAGGAAGGAGAAAAAAACCATTGGTATCTCAGCATGGGGAGGCAAGGAAACATGCAGTGGCAATGTAGAATAGGTGTCTGATAAACATCGCTGGGTGGTGCACATTGTAAGGTTTTCTAACAGGCCAATCACTAGTAGGAGTGAGAAAAACATCACGGGGTGGTGTGAATCAGATGTTCTGAATTAGGATAGGCAGTGAGTGGAAATGTAGGATGGAGAAAAGCAATACGGGGTGGTCAGCATGAGGAGGTCAGGAAACATGCATTGGCAATGTAGGATAGGTTTCAGAAATACTTCGCCGAGTGGTGCGCATTGTAAGGCATTCTAACAGGCCATTCAGTAGTAGGAGCGATTAAAACATCACAGGGTGGTGTGAATCGGAGGGCCTGAATTAGTATATGCAGTAAGTGGCAACGTAAAATGGAGAAAAGCACCACGGTGTGTTCAGCATGGGGAGGTCAGGAAACATGCAATGGCAGTGTAGGATAGGTTTCAGAAAAATATCGCCGGGTGGTGCGCATTGTAAGGGTTTCTACAGGCCATTCACTAGTAGGTGTGAGAAAAATATAACGGGGTGGTGTGAATCGGAGGGCCTGAATCAGGATAGGCAGTGAGTGGCAATGTAGGATGGAGAAAAGCACCACAGGGTATTCAGGAAGGGGATGTCAGGAAACATGCAGTGGCAATGTAGTATATTTTTCTGAAATACATCGCGGGGTTAGGCACATTGTAAGGGTTTCTAACAGGCCATTCACTAGTAGGAGTGACAAAAACAACACGGCGTGGTGTGAATCGGAGGGCATGAATCAGTATAGGCAGTGAGTGGCAATGTAGGATGGAGAAAAGCACCACGGAGTGGTCAGCATGGGGAGGTCAGGATACATGCAGTGGCAATTTAGGATATGATTCTGAAAAACATCGAGGGTGGTGAGAATTGTAAATCATTCTAACAGGCCATTCACTAGTAGGAGTGATAAATACATCACGGGGTGGTGTGAATCGGAGGGCCTGAATTAGAATAGGCAGTGAGTGGCAATGTAAAATGGAGAAAAGCACCACGGCGTGGTCAGCATGGTGATGCAAGGAAACATGCAGTGTCACTGTAGGACAGGTTTCTGAAAAACATCACGGGGTGGTGCGGATTGTAAGGGATTCTAACATGCCATTCTCTAGTAGAAGTAAGAAAAACATCAAAGGGTGGTGTGAATCGGAGGGCCTGAATCAGTATAGGCAGTAGTGGCAATGTTGGATGGAGAAAAGGACCACGGGGTGTTCAGGCTGGGGAGGTCAAGAAACATGCAGTGGCAATGTGGGATAGCTGTCTGAAAAACATCACGGGTTGGTGCCCATTGTAAGGGTTTCTAACAGACCATTCACTAGTGGGAGTGAGAAAAATATCACGGCGTGGTGTGAATCGGAAGGCCTGAATCAGTCTAGGCAGTGAGTGGCAATGTAGGATGGAGAAAAGCACCACGGAGTGGTCAGCATGGCGAGGTCAGGAAACATGCAGTGGCAATGTAGGACAGGTTTCTGAAAAACATCGCGGGGTGGTACGCATTGTATGGGTTTGTAGTAGGCCATTCACTAGTAGGAGAGAGAAAAACCTCACGGGGTGGTGTAAATCAGGGGGACTGAATTAGGGTAGGCAGTGCGTGGCAATGAAGATTGGAGAAAAGCACCATGGGGAGGTCAACTTGGGGAGGTCAGGAAACATCCAGTGGCAATTTAGTATAGTTTCCTGAAAAACATCGCGGGGTGGAGCGCATTGTAAGGTTTCTAACAGGCCATTCACTAGTAGGGGTGAGAAAAACATCATGGGCTGTTGTGAATCGGAGGGCCTGATTTATGATAGGCAGTGAGTGGCACTGTAGGATGGAGAAAATCACCACGGGGTGGTCATCTTGGGGAGGTCAGGAAACATGCAGTGGAAATGTAGGATACGTTTCTGAAAAACATCGTGGGGTGGTGCGCATTGTAAGGGTTTGTATCAGACCATTCACTAGTATTAGTGAGAAAAAAATCATGGGGTGGTGTGAATCGGAGGGCCTGAATTAGGATAGGCTGTGAGTGGCAATCTAGGATGGAGAAAAAAACCACGGGTTTGTCAGCATGGGGAGGCAATGAAACATGCAGTGGCAATGTAGAATATGTTTCTGATAAACATCGCTGGGTGGTGCACATTGTAAGGGTTTCTAACAGGCCATTCACTAGTAGGAGTGAGACAAACGTCACGATTTGGTGTGTATCAGATGTTCTGAATTAGGATAGGCAGTGAGTGGCAATGTAGGATAGAGAAAAGCACCACGGGTTTGTCAGGATGGGGAGGTCAGGAAACATGCAGTGGCAATGCAGGGTCCATATCTGAAAAACATCGCAGGGTTGGGCACATTGTAAGGGGATCTAACAGGCCATTCACTAGTAGGAGTGAGAAATACATCATGGTGTGGTGTGAATTGGAGGGCCTGAATCAAGTTAGACACTGAATGGCAATGTAGGATGGAGAAAAGCACCACGGGTTGGTGAGCATGGGGAGGTCAGGAAACATCCAATGGCAATGTAGGATAGGTTTCTGAAAAACATCGCAGGGTTGTGCGCATTATAAGGGTTTGTAGCAGGCCATTTACTAGTAGGAGTGAGAAAATCATCACGGGGTGGTGTGAATCGGATGGCCTGCATCAGGATAGGCAGTGAATGGCAATGTAGGATGGAGAAAAGCACCACAGGGTGGTCAGGAAGGGGATGTCAGGAAACATGCAGTGGCAATGCAGTATATTGATCTGAAATACATCGCTGAGTGGGGCACATTGTAAGGGTTTCTAACAGGCCATTCACTAGTAGGAGTGAGAAATACATCATGGTTTGTTTTGAATCGGAGGGCCTGAATCAAGATAGACAGTGAGTGGCAATGTCGGATGGAGAAAAGAACCACAGGGTGTTCAGCATGGGGAGGTCAGGAAACATGCAGTGACAATATAGGATAGGTTTCTGAAAAACATCACAGTGTAGTGCACAATGTAAGGGTATCTAACAGGAGATTCACTAGTAGTAGTGAAAAATACATCATGGTGTGGTGTGAATCGGAGGGCCTGAATCAAGATAGACAGTGAGTGTCAATGTAGGATGGAGAAAAGCACCACGGGTAGGTGAGCATGGGGAGGTCTGGAAACATGCAATGGCAATGTAGGATAGGTTTCTGAAAAACATCGTGGGGTTGTGCACATTGTAAGGGTTTGTAGCAGGCCATTCACTGGTAGGAGTGAGAAAAACTTCACGGGGTGGTGTGAATAAGATGTTCTAAATTAGGATAGGCAGTGAGTGACAATGTAGGATGGAGAAAAGCACCACGGCGTGGTCAGCATGTGGAAGTTAGGAAACATGCAGTGGCAATGTAGGATAGGTTTCTGAAAAACATCGCGGGGTGGTGCACATTGTAAATGTTTCAAACAGGCCATTCACTAGTAGGAGTGAGAAAAATATAACAGGGTGGTGTAAGTCGGAGTGCCTGAATCAGGATAGGCATTGAGAGGCAATGTAGGATGGAGAAAAGCACCACGGAGTGGTAAGCATGGGGAGGTCAGGAAACATGCTTTGGCAATGTAGGATAGGTTTCTGAAAAACATCGCCAGGTGGTGCGCTTTGTAAGGTTTTCTAACAGGCCATACACTTGTAGGAGTGAGAAAAACATCACGGGGTTGTGTGAATCGGAGGGCCTGAATTATGAAAGGCAGTGAGTGGCAATGTAGGATGGAGGTCAGGAAACATGCAGGTTCAATGTAGGATAGGTTTCTGAAAAACATCGCGAGATGGTGCTTATTGTAAGGGTTTCTAAAAGGCCTTTCTCTAGTAGGAATGAGAAAATCATCATGGGGTGGTGTGAATCAGAGGGCCTGAATCAGGATAGGCCGTGAATTGCAATGTAGGATCGAGAAAAGCACCACGGGGTGGTCAAGATGGGCGGGCAGGAAAAATGCAGTGGCAATGTAGGATAGGTTTCTGAAAAACATCGCGGGTAGTGCGCATTGTAAGGGTTTCTAACAGACCATTCACTTGTAGGAGTGAGAAATACATCATGGTGTGCTGTGAATAGGAGGGCTTGAATCAACATAGAAAGTGAGTGGCAATGTAGGACGGAGAAAAGCACCACGGGTTGGTGAGCATGGGGCGGTCAGGAAACATGCAATGGCAATGTAGGATAGGTCTCTAAAAAACATCGCGGGGTGGTGCGCATTGTAAGGGTTTGTAGCAGGACATTCACTAGTAGGAGTGAGAAAAACATCATGGGGCTGTGTGAATCGGAGGGCCTGAATTAGGATAGGCAGTGAGTGGCAATGAAGAATGGAGAAAAGCACCCAAGGGTGGTCAACATGAGGAGGTTAGGAAACATGCAGGAGCAATGTAGGATAGGTTTCTGAAAAACATCGCAGGGTGGTGCGCATTTTAAGGATTTCTAACAAGCCATTCACAAGTAGGAGTGAAAAATACATCACGGTGTGGTGTGAATTGTAGGGGCTGAATTAGGATAGGCAGTGAGTGGCAATGTAGGATGGAGAAAAACACCACAGGGTATTCAGGAAGGGGATGTCAGGAAACATGCAGTGGCAATGTAGTATATTTTTCTGAAATACATCGCGGGGTGGGGCACATTGTAAGGGTTTCTAACAGGCCATTCACTAGTAGGAGTGACAAAAACAACACGGCGTGGTGTGAATCGGAGGGCATGAATCAGTATAGGCAGTGAGTGGCAATGTAGGATGGAGAAAAGCACCACGGAGTGGTCAGCATGGGGAGGTCAGGATACATGCAGTGGCAATTTAGGATATGATTCTGAAAAACATCGAGGGTGGTGAGAATTGTAAGTCATTCTAACAGGCCATTCACTAGTAGGAGTGATAAATACATCACGGGGTGGTGTGAATCGGAGGGCCTGAATTAGAATAGGCAGTGAGTGGCAATGTAAAATGGAGAAAAGCACCACGGCGTGGTCAGCATGGGGAGGCAAGAAAACATGCAGTGTCACTGTAGGACAGGTTTCTGAAAAACATCGCGGGGTGGTGCGGATTGTAAGGGATTCTAACATGCCATTCTCTAGTAGAAGTAAGAAAAACATCAAAGGGTAGTGTGAATCGGAGGGCCTGAATCAGTATAGGCAGTAGTGGCAATGTTGGATGGAGAAAAGGACCACGGGGTGTTCAGGCTGGGGAGGTCAAGAAACATGCAGTGGCAATGTGGGATAGCTGTCTGAAAAACATCACGGGTTGGTGCCCATTGTAAGGGTTTCTAACAGACCATTCA
Organism: Cavia porcellus; assembly: GCF_034190915.1. NCBI lineage: Eukaryota > Metazoa > Chordata > Mammalia > Rodentia > Caviidae > Cavia > Cavia porcellus. Next base: position 10,885,556 of record NW_026947518.1, read on the forward strand.
CTAGTGGGAGTGAGAAAAATATCACGGCGTGGTGTGAATCGGAAGGCCTGAATCAGTCTAGGCAGTGAGTGGCAATGTAGGATGGAGAAAAGCACCACGGAGTGGTCAGCATGGCGAGGTCAGGAAACATGCAGTGGCAATGTAGGACAGGTTTCTGAAAAACATCGCGGGGTGGTACGCATTGTATGGGTTTGTAGTAGGCCATTCACTAGTAGGAGAGAGAAAAACCTCACGGGGTGGTGTAAATCAGGGGGACTGAATTAGGGTAGGCAGTGCGTGGCAATGAAGATTGGAGAAAAGCACCATGGGGAGGTCAACTTGGGGAGGTCAGGAAACATCCAGTGGCAATTTAGTATAGTTTCCTGAAAAACATCGCGGGGTGGAGCGCATTGTAAGGTTTCTAACAGGCCATTCACTAGTAGGAGTGAGAAAAACATCATGGGCTGGTGTGAATCGGAGGGCCTGATTTATGATAGGCAGTGAGTGGCACTGTAGGATGGAGAAAATCACCACGGGGTGGTCATCTTGGGGAGGTCAGGAAACATGCAGTGGAAATGTAGGATACGTTTCTGAAAAACATCGTGGGGTGGTGCGCTTTGTAAGGGTTTCTAACAGGCCATTCACTAGTAGAAGTGAGAAAAACATCATGGGGTGTTGTGAATTGGAAGGTGTGAATCAAAATAGACAGGGAGTGGCAATGTAGGATGGAGAAAAGCACCACGGGTTGGTGAGCATGGGGAGGTCAGGAAACATGCAATGGCAATGTAGGATAGGTTTCTGAAAAACAACGCGGGGTGATACGCATTGTAAGGGTTTGTATCAGACCATTCACTAGTATTAGTGAGAAAAAAATCATGGGGTGGTGTGAATCGGAGGGCCTGAATTAGGATAGGCTGTGAGTGGCAATCTAGGATGGAGAAAAAAACCACGGGTTTGTCAGCATTGGGAGGCAATGAAACATGCAGTGGCAAGGTAGAATATGTTTCTGATAAACATCGCTGGGTGGTGCACATTGTAAGGGTTTCTAACAGGCCATTCACTAGTAGGAGTGAGACAAACGTCATGATGTGGTGTGTATCAGATGTTCTGAATTAGAATAGCCAGTGAGTGGCAATGTAGGATAGAGAAAAGCACCACGGGGTTGTCAGGATGGGGAGGTCAGGAAACATGCAGTGGCAATGCAGGGTCCATTTCTGAAAAACATCGCAGGGTTGGGCACATTGTAAGGGGATCTAACAGGCCATTCACTAGTAGGAGTGAGAAATACATCATGGTGTGGTGTGAATTGGAGGGCCTGAATCAAGTTAGACAGTGAATGGCAATGTAGGATGGAGAAAAGCACCACGGGTTGGTGAGCATGGGGAGGTCAGGAAACATCCAATGGCAATGTAGGATAGGTTTCTGAAAAACATCGCAGGGTTGTGCGCATTATAAGGGTTTGTACCAGGCCATTTACTAGTAGGAGTGAGAAAATCATCACGGGGTGGTGTGAATCAGAGGGCCTGAATTAGGGTAGGCAGTGAGTGGCAATGAAGAATGGAGAAAAGCACCAGGGGGTGGTCAATATGGGGAGGTCAGGAAACATGCAATGGCAATGTAGGATATGTTTCTGAAAACCATCGCGGTGTGGTGCCCATTGTAAGCTTTTCTAACAAGCCATTCACAAGTAGGAGTGCAAAAAACATCACTAGGTGGTGTGAATCAGAGGCACTGAATTAGGATAGGCTGTGAGTGGCAATGTAGGATAGAGAAAAGCACCACGGGTTTGTCAGCATGGGGAGGCAAGGAAACATGCAGTGGCAATGTAGAATAGGTTTCTGATAAACATCGCAGGGTGGTGCGCATTGTAAGGGTTTCTAACAGGCCATTCACTAGTAGGAGTGAGAAAAACATCACTGGGTGGTGTGAATCGGAGGGTATGAATTAGGATAGGCAGTGCGTGGCAATGAAGATTGGAGAAAAGCACCACGGGGTGGTTAATATGGGGACGTCAGGAAACATGCAGTGGCAATGTAGGATAGGTTTCTGAAAAACATCGCAGCGTGGTGCGCATTGTAAGGTTTTCTAACAGGACATTCACCAGTAGAAGTGAGAAATACATCACGGGGTGGTGTGTATTGGAAGGCTTGAATCAGCATAGGCAGTGAGTGGCAATGTAGGATAGAGAAAAGCACCACGGCATGGTCAGCATGGGGAGGTCAGGAAACATTCAGTGGCAATGTAGTATAGGTTTCTGAAAAACATCGCGGGGTGGTGCACATTGTAAGCATTTCTAACAGGCCATTCACTAGTAGGAGTGAGAAATGCATCATGGTGTGGTGTGAATTGGAGGGCCTGAATAAGGACAGGCAGTGAGTGGCAATGTGGGATGTAGAAAAGCACCACGGGGTGGTCAGGATTTGGTGGTCAGGAAACATGCAGTGGCAATGTAGGATAGCTTTCTGAAAAACATCACCAGGTGGTGCGCTTTGTAAGGTTTTCTAACAGGCCATACACTTGTAGGAGTGAGAAAAACATCACGGGGTTGTGTGAATCGGAGGGCCTGAATTATGAAAGGCAGTGAGTGGCAATGTAGGATGGAGAAAAGCACCATGGGGTGGTCAGCATGGGGAGGTCAGGAAACATGCAGGGTCAATGTAGGATAGTTTTCTGAAAAACATCGCGAGATGGTGCTTATTGTAAGGGTTTCTAAAAGGCCTTTCACTAGTAGAATTGAAAAAATCATCACGGGGTGGTGTGAATCAGAGGGCCTGAATCAGGATAGGCTGTGAATTGCAATTTAGGATCGAGAAAAGCACCACGGGGTGGTCAAGATGGGCGGTCAGGAAAAATGCAGTGGCAATGTAGGATAGGTTTCTGAAAAACATCGCGGGTAGTGCGCATTGTAAGGGTTTCTAACAGACCATTCACTAGTAGGAGTGAGAAACACATCACGGGGTTGTGTGAATCGTAGGGCCTGAATTAGGATAGGCAGTGAGTGGCAATGAAGAATGGAGAAAATCACCCAAGGGTGGTCAACATGAAGAGGTCAGGAAACATGCAGGAGCAATGTAGGATAGGTTTCTGAAAAACATCGCGGGGTGGTGCGCATTTTAAGGATTTCTAACAAGCCATTCACAAGTAGGAGTGAAAAATACATCACGGTGAGGTGTGAATTGTAGGGGCTGAATTAGGATAGGCTGTGAGTGGCAATGTAGGAAGGAGAAAAAAACCATTGCTTTGTCAGCATGGGGAGGCAAGGAAACATGCAGTGGCAATGTAGGACAGGTTTCTGAAAAACGTCGCGGGGTGGTGCGCATTGTAAGGGATTCTAACAGGCCTTTCTCTAGTAGAAGTGAGAAAAGCATCACAGGGTGGTGTGAATCGGAGGGCCTGAATTAGTATAGGGAGTAGTGGCAATGTTGGATGGAGAAAAGGACCACGGGGTGGTCAGGCTGGGGTGGTCAGGAAACATGCAGAGGCAATGTAGTATAGGTTTCTGAAAAACATCACAGGGTAGTGCACAATGTAAGGGTATCTAACAGGAGATTCACTAGTAGTAGTGAGAAATACATCATGGTGTGGTGTGAATCGGAGTGCCTGAATCAAGATAGACAGTGAGTGTCAATGTAGGATGGAGAAAAGCACCACGGGTAGGTGAGCATGGGGAGGTCCGGAAACATGCAATGGCAATGTAGGATAGGTTTCTGAAAAACATCGTGGGGTTGTGCGCATTGTAAAGGTTTGTAGCAGGCCATTCAATGGTAGGAGTGAGAAAATCATCACGGGGTGGTGTGAATCAGATGTTCTAAATTAGAATAGGCAGTGAGTGACAATGTAGGAAGGAGAAAAGCACCATGGCGTGGTCAGCATGTGGAGGTCAGGAAACATGCAGTGCCAATGTAAGATAGGTTTCTGAAAAACATCGCGGGGTGGTGCACATTGTCAATGTTTCAAACATGCCATTCACTAGTAGGAGTGAGAAAAATATAACAGGGTGGTGGAAGTCGGAGGGCCTGCATCAGGATAGGCATTGAGTGGCAATGTAGGATGGAGAAAAGCACCACGGAGTGGTCAGCATGGGGAGGTCAGGAAACATGCTTTGGCAATGTAGGATAGGTTTCTGAAAAACATCGCCGGGTGGTGCGCAGTGTAAGGTTTTCTAACAGGCCATACACTAGTAGGAGTGAGAAAAACATCACGGGGTGGTGTGAATCGGAGGGCCTGAACTATGAAAGGCAGTGAGTGGCAATGTAGGATGGAGAAAAGCACCACGGGGTGGTCAGCATGGGGAGGTCAGGAAACATGCAGTGTCAATGTAGGATAGGTTTCTGAAAAACATCGCGAGATGGTGCTTATTGTAAGGGTTTCTAAAAGGCCTTTCTCTAGTAGGAATGAGAAAATCATCATGGGGTGGTGTGAATCAGAGGGCCTGAATCAGGATAGGCCGTGAATTGCAATGTAGGATCGAGAAAAGCACCACGGGGTGGTCAAGATGGGCGGGCAGGAAAAATGCAGTGGCAATGTAGGATAGGTTTCTGAAAAACATCGCGGGTAGTGCGCATTGTAAGGGTTTCTAACAGACCATTCACTTGTAGGAGTGAGAAATACATCATGGTGTGCTGTGAATAGGAGGGCTTGAATCAACATAGAAAGTGAGTGGCAATGTAGGACGGAGAAAAGCACCACGGGTTGGTGAGCATGGGGCGGTCAGGAAACATGCAATGGCAATGTAGGATAGGTCTCTAAAAAACATCGCGGGGTGGTGCGCATTGTAAGGGTTTGTAGCAGGCCATTCACTAGTAGGAGTGAGAAAAACATCACGGGGCTGTGTGAATCGGAGGGCCTGAATTAGGATAGGCAGTGAGTGGCAATGAAGAATGGAGAAAAGCACCCAAGGGTGGTCAACATGAGGAGGTTAGGAAACATGCAGGAGCAATGTAGGATAGGTTTCTGAAAAACATCGCAGGGTGGTGCGCATTTTAAGGATTTCTAACAAGCCATTCACAAGTAGGAGTGAAAAATACATCACGGTGTGGTGTGAATTGTAGGGGCTGAATTAGGATAGGCTGTGAGTGGCAATGTAGGAAGGAGAAAAAAAACATTGGTTTGTCAGCATGGGGAGGCAAGGAAACATGCAGTGGCAATGTAGAATAGGTGTCTGATAAACATCGCTGGGTGGTGCACATTGTAAGGTTTTCTAACAGGCCAATCACTAGTAGGAGTGAGAAAAACATCACGGGGTGGTGTGAATCAGATGTTCTGAATTAGGATAGGCAGTGAGTGGAAATGTAGGATGGAGAAAAGCAATACGGGGTGGTCAGCATGAGGAGGTCAGGAAACATGCATTGGCAATGTAGGATAGGTTTCAGAAATACTTCGCCGAGTGGTGCGCATTGTAAGGCATTCTAACAGGCCATTCACTAGTTGGAGCGATTAAAGCATCACAGGGTGGTGTGAATCGGAGGGCCTGAATTAGTATATGCAGTAAGTGGCAACGTAAAATGGAGAAAAGCACCACGGTGTGTTCAGCATGGGGAGGTCAGGAAACATGCAGTGGCAATGCAGGATCCATTTCTGAAAAACATCGCAGGGTTGGGCACATTGTAAGGGGATCTAACAGGCCATTCACTAGTAGGAGTGAGAAATACATCATGGTGTGGTGTGAATTGGAGGGCCTGAATCAAGTTAGACAGTGAATGGCAATGTAGGATGGAGAAAAGCACCACGGGTTGGTGAGCATGGGGAGGTCAGGAAACATCCAATGGCAATGTAGGATAGGTTTCTGAAAAACATCGCAGGGTTGTGCGCATTATAAGGGTTTGTAGCAGGCCATTTACTAGTAGGAGTGAGAAAATCATCACGGGGTGGTGTGAATCGGAGGGCCTGAATTAGGATAGGCAGTGAGTGGCAATGAAGAATGGAGAAAAGCACCAGGGGGTGGTCAATATGGGGAGGTCAGGAAACATGCAATGGCAATGTAGGATAGGTTTCTGAAAACCATCGCGGTGTGGTGCCCATTGTAAGCTTTTCTAACAAGCCATTCACAAGTAGGAGTGCAAAAAACATCACTAGGTGGTGTGAATCAGAGGCACTGAATTAGGATAGGCTATGAGTGGCAATGTAGGATAGAGAAAAGCACCACGGTTTTGTCAGCAGGGGGAGGCAAGGAAACATGCAGTGGCAATGTAGAATAGGTTTCTGATAAACATCGCAGGGTGGTGCGCATTGTAAGGGTTTCTAACAGGCCATTCACTAGTAGGAGTGAGAAAAATATCACTGGGTGGTGTGAATCGGAGGGTATGAATTAGGATAGGCAGTGCGTGGCAATGAAGATTGGAGAAAAGCACCACGGGGTGGTTAATATGGGGACGTCAGGAAACATGCAGTGGCAATGTAGGATAGGTTTCTGAAAAACATCGCAGCGTGGTGCGCATTGTAAGGTTTTCTAACAGGACATTCACTAGTAGAAGTGAGAAATACATCACGGGGTGGTGTGTATCGGAAGGCTTGAATCAGCATAGGCAGTGAGTGGCAATGTAGGATAGAGAAAAGCACCACGGCATGGTCAGCATGGGGAGGTCAGGAAACATTCAGTGGCAATGTAGTATAGGTTTCTGAAAAACATCGCAGGGTGGTGCGCATTGTAAGCGTTTCTAACAGGCCATTCACTAGTAGGAGTGAGAAATGCATCATGGTGTGGTGTGAATTGGAGGGCCTGAATAAGGACAGGCAGTGAGTGGCAATGTGGAATGTAGAAAAGCACCACGGGGTGGTCAGGATTTGGTGGTCAGGAAACATGCAGTGGCAATGTAGGATAGCTTTCTGAAAAACATCACGGGTTGGTGCGCATTGTAAGGGTTTCTAATTGGCCATTCACTAGTATGAGTGAGAAAAAGATCACGGCGTTGTGTGAATCAGAGGGCCTGAATCAGGATAGGCAGTGAGTGGCAATGTAGGATGGAGAAAAGCACCGCCAGGTGGTCATCATGGGGAGGTCAGGACACATGCAGTGGTAATGTAGGATAGGTTTCTGAAATACATCATGGGTGGTGCGCATTGTAAGTGTTTCTTACAGGCCATTCACTAGTAGGAGTGAGAAAAACATCACGGGGTAGTGTGAATCAGAGGACCTGAATTATGATAGGCAGTGAATGGCAATGTAGCATGGAGAAAAGCACCACGGGGAGGTCAGCATGTTGAGGTCAGGAAACATGCATTGGCAATTTAGGATATTTTTCTTAAAAAACATCGGGGTTGTGCGCATTGTAGGGGTTTCTAACAGGCCATACACTAGTAGGATTGAGAAAAACATCACTGGGTGGTGTGAATCAGACGTTCTGAATTAGGATAGGCAGTGACTGGCAATGTAGGATGGGGACAATCACCAATGCGTGGTCATCATGGGGAAGTCAGGACACATGCCGTGGGAATGTAGGATAGGTTTCTGGGAAAAAAAAGCGGGGTGGTGCGCATTGTAAGTGTTTCTAACAGGCCATTCACTAGTAGGAGTGAGAAAAACATCACGGGGTGGTGTGAATCGGAGGGCCTGAATTAGAATAGGCAGTGAGTGGCAATGTAGGGTGGAGAAAAGCACCATAGTGTGGTCAGCATGGGGAGGTCCGGAAACATGCAGTGGCAATGTAGGATAGTTTTCTGAAAAACATCACGGGGTGGTGCGCATTGTAAGGGTTTCTAATAGGCCATTCACTAGTAGGAGTGAGAAAAACATCCAGGGTTATTCGAATCAGATGTTCTGAATTAGCATAGGCAGTGAGTGGCAAAGTAGTATGGAGAAAAGCACCACGGGGTATTCAGCATGGGGAGGTCAGGAAACATGCATTGGCAATGTAGGATAGGTTTCTGAAAAACATTGCTGGGTGGTGCGCATTGTAAGGGTTTTTAACAGGCCATTCACTAGTAGGAGTGAGAACAACATCACGGGGTGGTGTGAATCGGAGGGCCTGAATTAGGAAAGGCATTGAGTCCCAATGTATGATGGAGAAAATCACCAACGTGTGGTCATCATGGGGAAGTCAGGAAACATGCCGTGGCAATGTAGGATAGGTTTCCGGAAAAAAAAAAAAAAAGCGGTGTGGTGCGCATTGTAAGTGTTTCTAACAGGCCATTCACTAGTAGGAGTGAGAAAAACATCACGGGGTGGTGTGAATTGGAGGGCCTGAATTAGGATAGGCAGTGAGTGGCAATGTATGATGGAGAAAAGCACCGTAGTGTGGTCAGCATCGGGAGGTCCTGAAACATGCAGTGGCAATGTAGGATAGTTTTCTGAAAAACATAACGGGGTGGTGCGCATTGTAAGGGTTTCTAACAGGCCATTCACTAGTAGGAGTGAGAAAAACATCACAGGGTTATTCGAATCAGATGTTTTGAATTAGTATAGGCAGGGAGTGGCAAAGTAGTATGGAGAAAAGCACCAGGGGGTGGTCAGCATGGGGAGGTAAGGAAACATGCATTGGCTATTTAGGATAGGTTTCTGAAAAACATCGCCGGGTGGTGCGTATTGTAAGGCTTTCTAACAGGCCATTCACTAGTAGGAGTGAGAAAAATATCAAGGGGTGGTGTGAATCAGAGGGCCTGAATTAGGATAAGCAGTTTGAGGCAATGTAAAATGGAGAAAAGCACCACGGTGTGGTCAGTATGGGGAGGTCAGGAAACATGCAGTGGCAATGTAGGATAGGTTTCTGAAAAACATTGCGGGGTGGTGCTCATTGTAAGGGTGTCTAAAATGCCTTTCACTAGTAGGAGTGAGAAAAACATCAGGGGTGGTGTGAATCGCAGGGCCTGAATCAGGATAGGCCGTCGGTGGCAATCTAGGATGGAGAAAAGCACCACGGGGTGGTCAGAATGGGGAGGTCAGGAAACATGCAGTGGCAACGCAGGATCGGTTTCAGAAAAACATCACGGGGTTGGGCGAATTGTATGGGTATCTAACAGTCCATTCACCAATAGGAGTGAGAAATGCATCATGGTGTGGTTTGAATCGCAGGGCCTGAATCTAGTTACACAGTTAGTGGCAATGTAGGATGGAGAAAAGCACCACGGGTTGGTGAACATGGCGAGGTCAGGAAGCATGCAATGGCAATGTAGGATAGGTTTCTGAAAAACAACGCGGGTTTGTGCGCATTGTAAGGGTTTGTAGCAAGCCATTCACTAGTAGGAGTGAGAAAATCATCACGGGGTGGTGTGAATTGGAGGTCCTGAATTAGCATAGGCGGTGAGTGGCAGAGAAGAATGGAGAAAAGCACCATGGAGTGGTCAACATGGGGAGCTCTGGAAACATGCAATGGCAATATAGGATAGTTTTTTGAAAAAAATCACGCGGTGGTGCGCATTGTAAGGGTTTCTTTTGGCCATTCACTAGTAGGAGTGAAAAAAACATTACGGGGTGGTGTAAATCAGATATTCTGAATAATGATAGGCAGTGAGTGGCAATGTAGGATGGAGAAAAGCACCACGGGTTGGTCAGCATGAGGACGTCAGGAAACATGCATGGGCAATGTAGGTAAGGTTTCTGAAAAACATCGCCGGGTGGTGTGCATTGTAAGCTTTTCTAACAGGCCATTCCCTAGTAGGAGTGAGAAAAACATAACGGGGTGGTGTGAATTGTAGGGGCTGAATTAGGATAGGCTGTGAGTGGCAATGTAGGAAGGAGAAAAAAACCATTGCTTTGTCAGCATGGGGAGGCAAGGAAACATGCAGTGGCAATGTAGGATAGTTTTCTGAAAAACATCACGGGGTGGTGCGCATCGTAAGGGTTTCTAACAGGCCATTCACTAGTAGGAATGATAAAAACATCACGGGGTGTTGTGAATCAAATGTTCTGAATTAGGATAGGCAGTGAGTGGCAATGTAGGATGGAGAAAACACCACGGGGTGGTCAGCACAGGGAGGTGAGGAAACAGGCAGTGGCAATGTAGGATAGGATTCTGAAAATATAAGCAGGGTGGTGCGCATTGTAAGGGTTTCTAACAGGTCATGCACTAGTAGGAGTGAGAAAAACATCACAGGGTGGTGTGAATCGAAGAGACTGAATTAGGATAGGCAGTGAGTGGCAATGTAGGATGGAGAAAAGCACGACGGATTGGTCAACATGGGGAGGTCAGGAAACATGCAGTCGCAATGTAGGACAGGTTTCTGAAAAACATCGCGGGGTGTTGCTCATTGTAAGGCTTTCTAACAGGCCATTCACTAGTAGGATTCAGAAATACATCATGTTGTGCTGTGAATCGGAGGGCCTGAATCAAATAGACAGTGAGTGGCAATGTAGGATGGAGAAAAGCACCACGGGTTAGTGAATATGGGGAGGTCAGGAAACATGCAATGTCAATGTAGGATAGGTTTCTGAAAAACAACGCGTGGTGGTACGCATTGTAAGGGTTTGTAGCAGGCCATTCACTAGTAGGAGTGAGAAAAACATCACGGGGTGGTTTGAATCGGAGGGCCTGAATTAGGATAGGCAGTGCGTGGCAATGAAGATTGGAGAAAAGCACCACGGGGTGGTCATAATAGGGAGGTGAGGAAATATGCAGTGGTAATGTAGGATAGGTTTCTGAAAAAAAAAAAAGCAGGGTGGTGCACATTGTTAGGGTTTCTAACAGGCCATGCACTAGTAGGAGTTAGAGAAACATTACAGGGTGGTGTGAATCGGAGGGCCTGAATTATGAAAGGCAGTGAGTGGCAATGTAGGATGGAGAAAAGCATCACGGGGTGGTCAGCATGAGGAGGTCACGAAACATGCAGTGTCAATGTAGGATAGGTTTCTGAAAAACATCGTGAGATGGTGCTTATTGTAATGGTTTCTAAAAGGCCTTTCACTAGTAGAATTGAGAAAATCATCACGGGGTGGTGTGAATCAGAGGGCCTGAATCAGGATAGGCCTTCAATTGCAATGTAGAATCGAGAAAAGCACCACGGTGTGGTCAAGATGGGCGGGCAGGAAAAATGCAGTGGCAATGTAGGATAGGTTTCTGAAAAACATTGTGGGTAGTGCCCATTGTAAGGGTTTCTAACAGACCATGCACTAGTAGAAGTGAGAAATACATCATGGTGTGGTGTGAATCGGAGGGCTTGAATCAAGATAGAAAGTGAGTGGCAATGTAGGACGGAGAAAAGCACCACGGGTTGGTGAGCATGGGGCGGTCAGGAAACATGCAATGGCAATGTAGGATAGTTTTCTAAAAAACATCGCGGGGTGGTGCGCATTGTAAGGGTTTGTAGCAGACCATTCACTAGTAGGAGTGAGAAAAACATCACGGGGTTTTGGGAATCGGAGGGCCTGAATTAGGATAGGCAGTGAGTGGCAATGAAGAATGGAGAAAAGCACCCAAGGGTGGTCAACATGAGGAGGTTAGGAAACATGCAGGAGCAATGTAGGATAGGTTTCTGAAAAACATCGCGGGGTGGTGTGCATTTTAAGGATTTCTAACAAGCCATTCACAAGTAGGAGTGAAAAATACATCACGGTGTGGTGTGAATTGTAGGGGCTGAATTAGGATAGGCTGTGAGTGGCAATGTAGGAAGGAGAAAAAAACCATTGGTTTGTCAGCATGGGGAGGCAAGGAAACATGCAGTGGCAATGTAGAATAGGTGTCTGATAAACATCGCTGGGTGGTGCACATTGTAAGGTTTTCTAACAATCCATTCACTAGTAGGAGTGAGAACAACATCACGGGGTGGTGTGAATCGGAGGGCCTGAATTAGGATAGACATTGAGTGGCAATGTAGGATGGAGAAAAGCACCGCAGGGTGGCCAGCATAGGGAGGTCAGGAAACATGCAGTGGCAATGTAGGATAGGTTTCTGAAAAAAAAAGCAGGGTGTTGTGCATTGTAAGGGTTTCTAACAGGCCATGCACTAGTAGGATTGAGAAAAACATCACGGGCTGGTGTGAATCGGAGGGCCTGAATTAGGATAGGCAGTGAGTGGCAATGTAGGATGGAGAAAAGCACCACAGGTTGGTCATCATGGACAGGTCAGGAAACATGCAGTGGCAATGTAGGATAGTTTTCGGAAAAACATTACGGGGTGGTCCGCATTGTAAGGGTTTCTAACAGGCCATTCACTAGTAGTAGTGAGAAAAACATAGCGGGGTGGTGTGAATCAGATATTCTGAGTTAGGATAGGCAGTGAGTGGAAATGTAGGATCGAGAAAAGCACCACGGGGTGGTCAGCATGGGGAGGTCAGGAAACATGCAGTGGCAATGTAGGACAGGTTTCTGAAAAACATCGACAGTTGGTGTGAATTGTAAGGCATTCTAACAGGCCATTCACTAGTAGGAGTGAGAAAAACATCACGGGGTGGTGTGAATCGGAGGGCCTGAATTAGGATAGGCAGTGAGTGGCAACGTAAAATGGACAAAAGCACCACGGTGTGGTCATCATGGTGAGGTCAGGAAACATGCAGGGGCAATGTAGGATAGGTTTCTGAAAAAAAAAGCAGGGTGGTGCGCATTGTAAGGGTTTCTTCAGGCCATTCACTAGTAGGTGTGAGAAAAATTTAACGGGGTGGTGTGAATCGGAGGACCTGAATTATGATAGGCAGTGAGTGGCAATGTAGGATGGAGAAAAGCACCACGGGGTCGTCAGCATGGGGAGGTCAGGAAACATGCAGTGGCAATGTAGGATAGGTTTCTGAAAAACATCACAGGGTGGGGCACATTGTAAGGGTTTCTAACAGGCCATTTACTAGTAGGAATGAGAAAAACTTCACGGGGTGGTGTGAATCAGAGTGCCTGAATTAGGATAGGCAGTGAGTGGCAATGAAGAATGGAGAAAAGCACCACGGGTTGGTTAACATGGGGAGTTCAGGAAACATCCAGTGGCAATGTAGGATATGTTTCTGAAAAACATCGTGGGGTGGTGCGCATTGTAAGTCTTTCTAACAGGTCATTCGCTAGTAGTAGTGAGAAATACATCATGGATGTGGTTTGAATCGGAGGGGCTGAAACAGGATAGGCAGTAAGTGACAATGTAGGATGGTGAGTTGGGGAGGTCAGGAAACATGCAATGGCAATGTAGGATAGTTTTTCAGAAAAACATCGCGGGGTGGTGCGCATTGTAAGGGTCTGTAGCAGGCCTTTCACCAGTAGGAGTGAGAAAAACATCACGGGGTGGTGTGCATCGGAGATCGTGAATTAGCATAGGGAAAGAATGGCAATGAAAAATCGAGAAAAGCACCACGGGGTGGTCAACATGGGGGGTCAGGTAACATGCAGTGGCAATTTAGGATAAGTTTCTGAAAAACATCGTGGGTTGGTGCGCATAGTAAGGCTTTCTAACAAGCCATTCAGAAGTAGGAGTAAAAAAAAGTCACGGGATGGTGTGAATCGGAGTGTCTGAATTAGGACAGGCATTGAGTTGCAATGCAGGATGGAGAAAAGCACCACAGGGTGGTCAGCATGGGGAGGTCAGGAAACATGCATTGACAATGTAGGATAGTTTTCTGAAAAACTTCATGGGGTGGTGCGCATCGTAAGGATTTCTAACAAGCCATCCAAAGTAGGAGTGAAAAAAACATCACGGGGTGGTGTGAATCGTAGGGCCTGAATTAATATAGGCAGTGAGTGGCTAGGTAGGATGGAGAAAAGCACCACGGGGTGGTCAGCATGGGGAGTCAGGAAACATGCATTGGCAATGTAGGATAGGTTTCTGAAAAACATCGCGGAGTGGTGCGTATTGAAAGGCCTTCTAACAGGCCATATAGAAGTAGGAGTGAAAAAAACGTCACGGTGTGATGTGAATCGGAGTGCCTGAATTAGGATAGGCAGTGAGTGGCAAGGTAAAGTGGAGAAAAGCACAACAGTGTGGTCAGTATGGGGAGGTCAGGAAACATGCATTGGCAGTGTAGGATAGTTTTCTGAAAAAAATCGCGGGGTGGTCCGCATTGTAAGGGTTTCTAACAGACCATTCACTAGTAGGAGTGAGAAAAATATAAAGGGGTGGTGTGAATCGGAGGCCCTCAATCAGCAAACGCATTGAGTGGCAATGTAGGATGGAGAAACGCCCCACGGGGAGGTCAGCATGGGGAGGTCAGGAAACATGCATTGGCAATGTAAGATAGTTTTCTGAAAAACATCATGGGGTGGTGCGCATCGTAAGGATTTCTAACAAGCCATTCACAAGTAGGAGTGAAAAAAACATCAAGGGGTGGTGTGAATCGTAGGGCCTGAATTAATATAGGCAGTGAGTGGCTATGTAAGATGGAGAAAAGCACCATGGGGTGGTCAGCATGGGGAGTCAGGAAACATGCATTGGCAATGTAGGATAGGTTTCTGAAAAACATCGCGGGGTGGTGCGCATTGTAAGGCTTTCTAACAGGCCATACAGAAGTAGGAGTGAAAAAAACGTCACGATGTGATGTGAATCGGAGTGCCTGAATTAGGATAGGCAGTGAGTGGCAAGGTAAAATGGAGAAAAGCACCACGGTGTGGTCAGTATGGGGAGGTCAGGAAACATGCAGTGGCAATGTAGGATAGCTTTCTGAAAAACATTGCGGGGTGGTGCGCATTGTAAGGGTTTCTAACAGGCCATTCACTAGTAGGAGTGAGAAAAATAACACGGGGTGTTGTGAATCGGAGGGCCTGAATCAGGAGAGACATTGAGTGGCAATGTAGGATGGAGAAAAGCACCACTGGGTGGTCAGCATGGGGAGGTCAGGAAACATGCATTGGCAATGTAGGATAGGTTTCTGAAAATAAAAACAGGGTGGTGCGCATTGTAAGGGTTTCTAACAGGCCATGCACTAGTAGGAGTGAGAAAAACATCACGGGGTGGTTTGAATCGGAGGGCCTGAATTATGATAGGCAGTGAGTGGCAATGTAGGATGGAGAAAAGCACCAAGGGGTGGTCAGCATGGGGAGGTCATGAAACATGCAATGGCAATGTAGGATAGTTTTTCTGAAAAACATCGCGGGTTGGTGAGCATTGTAAGGATTTGTAGCAGGCCGTTCACTAGTAGGAGTGAAAAAATAGTCACGTGGTGGTGTGAATCGGAGGGCCTGAATTAGGATAGGCATTGAGTTGAAATGTAGTGTGGAGAAGAGCACCACAGGGTGGTCAGCATGGGGAGGTCAGGAAACATGCAGTGACAATGTAGGATAGTTTTCTGAAAAACTTCGCGGCGTGGTGCTCATTTTAAGGATTCCTAACAAGCCATTCACAAGTAGGAGTGAAAAAAACATAACGGTATGGTGTGCATCATAGGGGCTGAATTAACAAAGTCTGTGAGTGGCAATGTAGGATGGAGAAAAAAACCACGGGTTTGTAAGCATGGTGAGGCAAGGAAACATGCATTGGCAATGTAGAATAGGTTTCTGATAAACATCGCTGGGTGGTGCGCATTGTAAGGGTTTCTAACAATCCATTCACTAGTAGGAATGAGAAAAACATCACGGAGTGGTGTGAATCAGAGGGCCTGAATTAGGAAAGGCAGTGAGTGGCAACGTAAAATGGAGAAAATCACCACGGTGTGGTCAGTATGGGGAGGTCAGGAAACATGCAGTGGCAATGTAGGAGAGGTTTCTGAAAAACATTGCTGGGTGGTGCGCATTGTAAGGGTTTCTAACAGGCCATTCACTAGGAGGATTGAGAAAAACATCACGGGGTGGTGTGAATCGGAGGGCCTGAATTAGGATAGGCAGTGAGTGGCAATATAGGATGGAGAAAAGCACCACGGGGTGGTCAGCATGGGGAGGTCAGGAAACATGCAATGGCAATGTAGGATAGTTTTTCTGAAAAACATCGCAGGGTGATGTGCATTGTAAGGGTTTCTAACAGGCCATGCACTAGTAGGAGTGAGAAAAACATCACGGGGTGGTGTGAATCGGAGGGCCTGAATTAGGATAGGCAGTGAGTGGCAATGTAGGATGGAGAAAAGCACTACGGATTGGTCAACTTGGGGAGGTCAGGAAACATGTAGTGGCAATGTAGGACAGGTTTCTGAAAAACAGCGCGGACTGGTGTGCATTGTAAGGCTTTCTAACAAGACATTCAGAAGTAGGAGTAAAAAAAAGTCACGGGATGGTGTGAATCGGAGTGTCTGAATTAGGACAGGCATTGAGTTGCAATGCAGGATGGAGAAAAGCACCACAGGGTGGTCAGCAAGTGGAGGTCAGGAAACATGCATTGGCAATGTAGGATAGTTTTCTGAAAAACATCGCCGGGTGGTGCGCATTGTAAGGGTTACTAACAGGCCATTCACTAGTAGGATTGAGAAAAACATCACAGGGTGGTGTGAATCGGAGGGCCTGAATTATTATAGGCAGTGAGTGGCAATGTAGGATGGAGAAAAGCAAAACGGGTTGGTGAGTTGGGGAGGTCAGGAAAATGCAATGGCAATGTAGGATAGTTTTTCAGAAAAACATCGCTGGGTGGTGCGCATTGTAAGGGTCTGTAGCAGGCCTTTCACCAGTAGGAGTGAGAAAAACATCACGGGGTGGTGTGCATCGGAGATCGTGAATTAGCATGGGGAAAGAGTGGCAATGAAAAATCGAGAAAAGCACCACGGGGTGGTCAACATGTGGGGTCAGGTAACATGCAGTGGCAATTTAGGATAAGTTTCTGAAAAACATCGTGGGTTGGTGCGCATAGTAAAGCTTTCTAACAAGCCATTCAGAAGTAGGAGTAAAAAAAAGTCACGGGATGGTGTGAATCGGAGTGTCTGAATTAGGACAGGCATTGAGTTGCAATGCAGGATGGAGAAAAGCACCACAGGTTGGTCAGCATGGGGAGGTATGGAAATATGCAGTGGCAATGTAGGATAGTTTTCTGAAAAACATCGCGGGGTGGTGCGCATTTTAAGGATTTGTAACAAGCCATTCACAAGTAGGAGTGAAAAAAACATCACGGTGTGGTGTGAATTGTAGGGGCTGAATTTGGATAAGCTGTGAGTGCCAATGTAGGATGGAGAAAAAATACACGGGTTTGTCAGCATGGGGAGGCAAGGAAACATGCAGTGGCAATGTAGAATAGGTTTCAGATAAACATCGCTGGGTGGTGCGCATTGTAAGGGTTTCTAACAATCCATTCACTAGTAGGAATGAGAAAAAAATCATGGGGTGGTGTGAATCGGAGGGCCTGAATTAGGAAAGGCAGTGAGTGGCTATGCATGATGGAGAAATGCAGCACGGGGTGGTTAGCTTGAGGAGTCTGGAAACATGCATTGGCAATCTCGGATAGGTTTCTGAAAAACATCTCCGGGTGGTGCGCATTTCAAGGATTTCTAACAGGCCATTCACTAGTAGGAATGAGAAAAACATCACGGGGTGGTGTGAATCGGAAAGACTGAATTAGGATAGGCAGTGAGTGACAACGTAAAATGGAGAAAAGCACCACGGTGTGGTCAGCATCGGGAGGTCAGGAAACATGGAGTGGCAATGTAGGATAGGTTTCTGAAAAACATCGCGGGGTGGTGTGCATTGAAAGGGTTTCTAACAGGCCATTCACTAGTAGGAGTGAGAAAAATATAAAGGGGTGGTGTGAATCGGAGGGCCTGAATCAGGAAAGGCATTGAGTGGCAATGTAGGATGGAGAAAAGCCCCAGGGGAGGTCAGCATGGGGAGGTCAGGAAACATGCATTGACAATGTAGGATAGTTTTCTGAAAAACTTCATGGGGTGGTGCGCATCGTAAGGATTTCTAACAAGCCATCCAAAGTAGGAGTGAAAAAAACATCACGGGGTGGTGTGAATCGTAGGGCCTGAATTAATATAGGCAGTGAGTGGCTAGGTAGGATGGAGAAAAGCACCACGGGGTGGTCAGCATGGGGAGTCAGGAAACATGCATTGGCAATGTAGGATAGGTTTCTGAAAAACATCGCGGAGTGGTGCGTATTGAAAGGCCTTCTAACAGGCCATATAGAAGTAGGAGTGAAAAAAACGTCACGGTGTGATGTGAATCGGAGTGCCTGAATTAGGATAGGCAGTGAGTGGCAAGGTAAAGTGGAGAAAAGCACAACAGTGTGGTCAGTATGGGGAGGTCAGGAAACATGCATTGGCAGTGTAGGATAGTTTTCTGAAAAAAATCGCGGGGTGGTCCGCATTGTAAGGGTTTCTAACAGACCATTCACTAGTAGGAGTGAGAAAAATATAAAGGGGTGGTGTGAATCGGAGGCCCTCAATCAGCAAACGCATTGAGTGGCAATGTAGGATGGAGAAACGCCCCACGGGGAGGTCAGCATGGGGAGGTCAGGAAACATGCATTGGCAATGTAAGATAGTTTTCTGAAAAACATCATGGGGTGGTGCGCATCGTAAGGATTTCTAACAAGCCATTCACAAGTAGGAGTGAAAAAAACATCAAGGGGTGGTGTGAATCGTAGGGCCTGAATTAATATAGGCAGTGAGTGGCTATGTAAGATGGAGAAAAGCACCATGGGGTGGTCAGCATGGGGAGTCAGGAAACATGCATTGGCAATGTAGGATAGGTTTCTGAAAAACATCGCGGGGTGGTGCGCATTGTAAGGCTTTCTAACAGGCCATACAGAAGTAGGAGTGAAAAAAACGTCACGATGTGATGTGAATCGGAGTGCCTGAATTAGGATAGGCAGTGAGTGGCAAGGTAAAATGGAGAAAAGCACCACGGTGTGGTCAGTATGGGGAGGTCAGGAAACATGCAGTGGCAATGTAGGATAGCTTTCTGAAAAACATTGCGGGGTGGTGCGCATTGTAAGGGTTTCTAACAGGCCATTCACTAGTAGGAGTGAGAAAAATAACACGGGGTGTTGTGAATCGGAGGGCCTGAATCAGGAGAGACATTGAGTGGCAATGTAGGATGGAGAAAAGCACCACTGGGTGGTCAGCATGGGGAGGTCAGGAAACATGCATTGGCAATGTAGGATAGGTTTCTGAAAATAAAAACAGGGTGGTGCGCATTGTAAGGGTTTCTAACAGGCCATGCACTAGTAGGAGTGAGAAAAACATCACGGGGTGGTTTGAATCGGAGGGCCTGAATTATGATAGGCAGTGAGTGGCAATGTAGGATGGAGAAAAGCACCAAGGGGTGGTCAGCATGGGGAGGTCATGAAACATGCAATGGCAATGTAGGATAGTTTTTCTGAAAAACATCGCGGGTTGGTGAGCATTGTAAGGATTTGTAGCAGGCCGTTCACTAGTAGGAGTGAAAAAATAGTCACGTGGTGGTGTGAATCGGAGGGCCTGAATTAGGATAGGCATTGAGTTGAAATGTAGTGTGGAGAAGAGCACCACAGGGTGGTCAGCATGGGGAGGTCAGGAAACATGCAGTGACAATGTAGGATAGTTTTCTGAAAAACTTCGCGGCGTGGTGCTCATTTTAAGGATTCCTAACAAGCCATTCACAAGTAGGAGTGAAAAAAACATAACGGTATGGTGTGCATCATAGGGGCTGAATTAACAAAGTCTGTGAGTGGCAATGTAGGATGGAGAAAAAAACCACGGGTTTGTAAGCATGGTGAGGCAAGGAAACATGCATTGGCAATGTAGAATAGGTTTCTGATAAACATCGCTGGGTGGTGCGCATTGTAAGGGTTTCTAACAATCCATTCACTAGTAGGAATGAGAAAAACATCACGGAGTGGTGTGAATCAGAGGGCCTGAATTAGGAAAGGCAGTGAGTGGCAACGTAAAATGGAGAAAATCACCACGGTGTGGTCAGTATGGGGAGGTCAGGAAACATGCAGTGGCAATGTAGGAGAGGTTTCTGAAAAACATTGCTGGGTGGTGCGCATTGTAAGGGTTTCTAACAGGCCATTCACTAGGAGGATTGAGAAAAACATCACGGGGTGGTGTGAATCGGAGGGCCTGAATTAGGATAGGCAGTGAGTGGCAATATAGGATGGAGAAAAGCACCACGGGGTGGTCAGCATGGGGAGGTCAGGAAACATGCAATGGCAATGTAGGATAGTTTTTCTGAAAAACATCGCAGGGTGATGTGCATTGTAAGGGTTTCTAACAGGCCATGCACTAGTAGGAGTGAGAAAAACATCACGGGGTGGTGTGAATCGGAGGGCCTGAATTAGGATAGGCAGTGAGTGGCAATGTAGGATGGAGAAAAGCACTACGGATTGGTCAACTTGGGGAGGTCAGGAAACATGTAGTGGCAATGTAGGACAGGTTTCTGAAAAACAGCGCGGACTGGTGTGCATTGTAAGGCTTTCTAACAAGACATTCAGAAGTAGGAGTAAAAAAAAGTCACGGGATGGTGTGAATCGGAGTGTCTGAATTAGGACAGGCATTGAGTTGCAATGCAGGATGGAGAAAAGCACCACAGGGTGGTCAGCAAGTGGAGGTCAGGAAACATGCATTGGCAATGTAGGATAGTTTTCTGAAAAACATCGCCGGGTGGTGCGCATTGTAAGGGTTACTAACAGGCCATTCACTAGTAGGATTGAGAAAAACATCACAGGGTGGTGTGAATCGGAGGGCCTGAATTATTATAGGCAGTGAGTGGCAATGTAGGATGGAGAAAAGCACCACGGGTTGGTGAGTTGGGGAGGTCAGGAAAATGCAATGGCAATGTAGGATAGTTTTTCAGAAAAACATCGCTGGGTGGTGCGCATTGTAAGGGTCTGTAGCAGGCCTTTCACCAGTAGGAGTGAGAAAAACATCACGGGGTGGTGTGCATCGGAGATCGTGAATTAGCATGGGGAAAGAGTGGCAATGAAAAATCGAGAAAAGCACCACGGGGTGGTCAACATGTGGGGTCAGGTAACATGCAGTGGCAATTTAGGATAAGTTTCTGAAAAACATCGTGGGTTGGTGCGCATAGTAAAGCTTTCTAACAAGCCATTCAGAAGTAGGAGTAAAAAAAAGTCACGGGATGGTGTGAATCGGAGTGTCTGAATTAGGACAGGCATTGAGTTGCAATGCAGGATGGAGAAAAGCACCACAGGTTGGTCAGCATGGGGAGGTATGGAAATATGCAGTGGCAATGTAGGATAGTTTTCTGAAAAACATAGCGGGGTGGTGTGCATTTTAAGGATTTGTAACAAGCCATTCACAAGTAGGAGTGAAAAAAACATCACGGTGTGGTGTGAATTGTAGGGGCTGAATTTGGATAAGCTGTGAGTGCCAATGTAGGATGGAGAAAAAATACACGGGTTTGTCAGCATGGGGAGGCAAGGAAACATGCAGTGGCAATGTAGAATAGGTTTCAGATAAACATCGCTGGGTGGTGCGCATTGTAAGGGTTTCTAACAATCCATTCACTAGTAGGAATGAGAAAAAAATCATGGGGTGGTGTGAATCGGAGGGCCTGAATTAGGAAAGGCAGTGAGTGGCTATGCATGATGGAGAAATGCAGCACGGGGTGGTTAGCTTGAGGAGTCTGGAAACATGCATTGGCAATCTCGGATAGGTTTCTGAAAAACATCTCCGGGTGGTGCGCATTTCAAGGATTTCTAACAGGCCATTCACTAGTAGGAATGAGAAAAACATCACGGGGTGGTGTGAATCGGAAAGACTGAATTAGGATAGGCAGTGAGTGACAACGTAAAATGGAGAAAAGCACCACGGTGTGGTCAGCATCGGGAGGTCAGGAAACATGGAGTGGCAATGTAGGATAGGTTTCTGAAAAACATCGCGGGGTGGTGTGCATTGAAAGGGTTTCTAACAGGCCATTCACTAGTAGGAGTGAGAAAAATATAAAGGTGTGGTGTGAATCGGAGGGCCTGAATCAGGAAAGGCATTGAGTGGCAATGTAGGATGGAGAAAAGCCCCAGGGGAGGTCAGCATGGGGAGGTCAGGAAACATGCATTGACAATGTAGGATAGTTTTCTGAAAAACTTCATGGGGTGGTGCGCATCGTAAGGATTTCTAACAAGCCATTCACAAGTAGGAGTGAAAAAAACATCAAGGGGTGGTGTGAATCGTAGGGCCTGAATTAATATAGGCAGTGAGTGGCTATGTAAGATGGAGAAAAGCACCATGGGGTGGTCAGCATGGGGAGTCAGGAAACATGCATTGGCAATGTAGGATAGGTTTCTGAAAAACATCGCGGGGTGGTGCGCATTGTAAGGCTTTCTAACAGGCCATACAGAAGTAGGAGTGAAAAAAACGTCACGATGTGATGTGAATCGGAGTGCCTGAATTAGGATAGGCAGTGAGTGGCAAGGTAAAATGGAGAAAAGCACCACGGTGTGGTCAGTATGGGGAGGTCAGGAAACATGCAGTGGCAATGTAGGATAGCTTTCTGAAAAACATTGCGGGGTGGTGCGCATTGTAAGGGTTTCTAACAGGCCATTCACTAGTAGGAGTGAGAAAAATAACACGGGGTGTTGTGAATCGGAGGGCCTGAATCAGGAGAGACATTGAGTGGCAATGTAGGATGGAGAAAAGCACCACTGGGTGGTCAGCATGGGGAGGTCAGGAAACATGCATTGGCAATGTAGGATAGGTTTCTGAAAATAAAAACAGGGTGGTGCGCATTGTAAGGGTTTCTAACAGGCCATGCACTAGTAGGAGTGAGAAAAACATCACGGGGTGGTTTGAATCGGAGGGCCTGAATTATGATAGGCAGTGAGTGGCAATGTAGGATGGAGAAAAGCACCAAGGGGTGGTCAGCATGGGGAGGTCATGAAACATGCAATGGCAATGTAGGATAGTTTTTCTGAAAAACATCGCGGGTTGGTGAGCATTGTAAGGATTTGTAGCAGGCCGTTCACTAGTAGGAGTGAAAAAATAGTCACGTGGTGCTGTGAATCGGAGGGCCTGAATTAGGATAGGCATTGAGTTGAAATGTAGTGTGGAGAAGAGCACCACAGGGTGGTCAGCATGGGGAGGTCAGGAAACATGCAGTGACAATGTAGGATAGTTTTCTGAAAAACTTCGCGGCGTGGTGCTCATTTTAAGGATTCCTAACAAGCCATTCACAAGTAGGAGTGAAAAAAACATAACGGTATGGTGTGCATCATAGGGGCTGAATTAACAAAGTCTGTGAGTGGCAATGTAGGATGGAGAAAAAAACCACGGGTTTGTAAGCATGGTGAGGCAAGGAAACATGCATTGGCAATGTAGAATAGGTTTCTGATAAACATCGCTGGGTGGTGCGCATTGTAAGGGTTTCTAACAATCCATTCACTAGTAGGAATGAGAAAAACATCACGGAGTGGTGTGAATCAGAGGGCCTGAATTAGGAAAGGCAGTGAGTGGCAACGTAAAATGGAGAAAATCACCACGGTGTGGTCAGTATGGGGAGGTCAGGAAACATGCAGTGGCAATGTAGGAGAGGTTTCTGAAAAACATTGCTGGGTGGTGCGCATTGTAAGGGTTTCTAACAGGCCATTCACTAGGAGGATTGAGAAAAACATCACGGGGTGGTGTGAATCGGAGGGCCTGAATTAGGATAGGCAGTGAGTGGCAATATAGGATGGAGAAAAGCACCACGGGGTGGTCAGCATGGGGAGGTCAGGAAACATGCAATGGCAATGTAGGATAGTTTTTCTGAAAAACATCGCAGGGTGATGTGCATTGTAAGGGTTTCTAACAGGCCATGCACTAGTAGGAGTGAGAAAAACATCACGGGGTGGTGTGAATCGGAGGGCCTGAATTAGGATAGGCAGTGAGTGGCAATGTAGGATGGAGAAAAGCACTACGGATTGGTCAACTTGGGGAGGTCAGGAAACATGTAGTGGCAATGTAGGACAGGTTTCTGAAAAACAGCGCGGACTGGTGTGCATTGTAAGGCTTTCTAACAAGACATTCAGAAGTAGGAGTAAAAAAAAGTCACGGGATGGTGTGAATCGGAGTGTCTGAATTAGGACAGGCATTGAGTTGCAATGCAGGATGGAGAAAAGCACCACAGGGTGGTCAGCAAGTGGAGGTCAGGAAACATGCATTGGCAATGTAGGATAGTTTTCTGAAAAACATCGCCGGGTGGTGCGCATTGTAAGGGTTACTAACAGGCCATTCACTAGTAGGATTGAGAAAAACATCACAGGGTGGTGTGAATCGGAGGGCCTGAATTATTATAGGCAGTGAGTGGCAATGTAGGATGGAGAAAAGCACCACGGGTTGGTGAGTTGGGGAGGTCAGGAAAATGCAATGGCAATGTAGGATAGTTTTTCAGAAAAACATCGCTGGGTGGTGCGCATTGTAAGGGTCTGTAGCAGGCCTTTCACCAGTAGGAGTGAGAAAAACATCACGGGGTGGTGTGCATCGTAGATCGTGAATTAGCATGGGGAAAGAGTGGCAATGAAAAATCGAGAAAAGCACCACGGGGTGGTCAACATGTGGGGTCAGGTAACATGCAGTGGCAATTTAGGATAAGTTTCTGAAAAACATCGTGGGTTGGTGCGCATAGTAAAGCTTTCTAACAAGCCATTCAGAAGTAGGAGTAAAAAAAAGTCACGGGATGGTGTGAATCGGAGTGTCTGAATTAGGACAGGCATTGAGTTGCAATGCAGGATGGAGAAAAGCACCACAGGTTGGTCAGCATGGGGAGGTATGGAAATATGCAGTGGCAATGTAGGATAGTTTTCTGAAAAACATCGCGGGGTGGTGTGCATTTTAAGGATTTGTAACAAGCCATTCACAAGTAGGAGTGAAAAAAACATCACGGTGTGGTGTGAATTGTAGGGGCTGAATTTGGATAAGCTGTGAGTGCCAATGTAGGATGGAGAAAAAATACACGGGTTTGTCAGCATGGGGAGGCAAGGAAACATGCAGTGGCAATGTAGAATAGGTTTCAGATAAACATCGCTGGGTGGTGCGCATTGTAAGGGTTTCTAACAATCCATTCACTAGTAGGAATGAGAAAAAAATCATGGGGTGGTGTGAATCGTAGGGCCTGAATTAGGAAAGGCAGTGAGTGGCTATGCATGATGGAGAAATGCAGCACGGGGTGGTTAGCTTGGGGAGTCTGGAAACATGCATTGGCAATCTCGGATAGGTTTCTGAAAAACATCTCCGGGTGGTGCGCATTTCAAGGATTTCTAACAGGCCATTCACTAGTAGGAATGAGAAAAACATCACGGGGTGGTGTGAATCGGAGAGACTGAATTAGGATAGGCAGTGAGTGACAACGTAAAATGGAGAAAAGCACCACGGTGTGGTCAGCATCGGGAGGTCAGGAAACATGGAGTGGCAATGTAGGATAGGTTTCTGAAAAACATCGCTGGGTGGTGTGCATTGAAAGGGTTTCTAACAGGCCATTCACTAGTAGGAGTGAGAAAAATATAAAGGGGTGGTGTGAATCGGAGGGCCTGAATCAGGAAAGGCATTGAGTGGCAATGTAGGATGGAGAAAAGCCCCAGGGGAGGTCAGCATGGGGAGGTCAGGAAACATGCATTGACAATGTAGGATAGTTTTCTGAAAAACATCATGGGGTGGTGCGCATCGTAAAGATTTCTAACAAGCCATCCAAAGTAGGAGTGAAAAAAACATCACGGGGTGGTGTGAATTATAGGGCCTGAATTAATATAGGCAGTGAGTGGCTAGGTAGGATGGAGAAAAGCACCACGGGGTGGTCAGCATGGGGAGTCAGGAAACATGCATTGGCAATGTAGGATAGGTTTCTGAAAAACATCGCGGAGTGGTGCGTATTGAAAGGCCTTCTAACAGGCCATATAGAAGTAGGAGTGAAAAAAACGTCACGGTGTGATGTGAATCAGAGTGCCTGAATTAGGATAGGCAGTGAGTGGCAAGGTAAAGTGGAGAAAAGCACAACAGTGTGGTCAGTATGGGGAGGTCAGGAAACATGCATTGGCAGTGTAGGATAGTTTTCTGAAAAACATCGCGGGGTGGTCCGCATTGTAAGGGTTTCTAACAGGCCATTCACTAGTAGGAGTGAGAAAAATATAAAGGGGTGGTGTGAATCGGAGGCCCTCAATCAGGAAACGCATTGAGTGGCAATGTAGGATGGAGAAACGCCCCACGGGGAGGTCAGCATGGGGAGGTCAGGAAACATGCATTGGCAATGTAAGATAGTTTTCTGAAAAACATCATGGGGTGGTGCGCATCGTAAGGATTTCTAACAAGCCATTCACAAGTAGGAGTGAAAAAAACATCAAGGGGTGGTGTGAATCGTAGGGCCTGAATTAATATAGGCAGTGAGTGGCTATGTAAGATGGAGAAAAGCACCATGGGGTGGTCAGCATGGGGAGTCAGGAAACATGCATTGGCAATGTAGGATAGGTTTCTGAAAAACATCGCGGGGTGGTGCGCATTGTAAGGCTTTCTAACAGGCCATACAGAAGTAGGAGTGAAAAAAACGTCACGATGTGATGTGAATCGGAGTGCCTGAATTAGGATAGGCAGTGAGTGGCAAGGTAAAATGGAGAAAAGCACCACGGTGTGGTCAGTATGGGGAGGTCAGGAAACATGCAGTGGCAATGTAGGATAGCTTTCTGAAAAACATTGCGGGGTGGTGCGCATTGTAAGGGTTTCTAACAGGCCATTCACTAGTAGGAGTGAGAAAAATAACACGGGGTGTTGTGAATCGGAGGGCCTGAATCAGGAGAGACATTGAGTGGCAATGTAGGATGGAGAAAAGCACCACTGGGTGGTCAGCATGGGGAGGTCAGGAAACATGCATTGGCAATGTAGGATAGGTTTCTGAAAATAAAAACAGGGTGGTGCGCATTGTAAGGGTTTCTAACAGGCCATGCACTAGTAGGAGTGAGAAAAACATCACGGGGTGGTTTGAATCGGAGGGCCTGAATTATGATAGGCAGTGAGTGGCAATGTAGGATGGAGAAAAGCACCAAGGGGTGGTCAGCATGGGGAGGTCATGAAACATGCAATGGCAATGTAGGATAGTTTTTCTGAAAAACATCGCGGGTTGGTGAGCATTGTAAGGATTTGTAGCAGGCCGTTCACTAGTAGGAGTGAAAAAATCGTCACGTGGTGGTGTGAATCGGAGGGCCTGAATTAGGATAGGCATTGAGTTGAAATGTAGGGTGGAGAAGAGCACCACAGGGTGGTCAGCATGGGGAGGTCAGGAAACATGCAGTGACAATGTAGGATAGTTTTCTGAAAAACTTCGCGGCGTGGTGCTCATTTTAAGGATTCCTAACAAGATATTCACAAGTAGGAGTGAAAAAAACATAACGGTATGGTGTGCATCATAGGGGCTGAATTAACAAAGTCTGTGAGTGGCAATGTAGGATGGAGAAAAAAACCACGGGTTTGTAAGCATGGTGAGGCAAGGAAACATGCATTGGCAATGTAGAATAGGTTTCTGATAAACATCGCTGGGTGGTGCGCATTGTAAGGGTTTCTAACAATCCATTCACTAGTAGGAATGAGAAAAACATCACGGAGTGGTGTGAATCAGAGGGCCTGAATTAGGAAAGGCAGTGAGTGGCAACGTAAAATGGAGAAAAGCACCACGGTGTGGTCAGTATGGGGAGGTCAGGAAACATGCAGTGGCAATGTAGGAGAGGTTTCTGAAAAACATTGCTGGGTGGTGCGCATTGTAAGGGTTTCTAACAGGCCATTCACTAGTAGGATTGAGAAAAACATCACGGGGTGGTGTGAATCGGAGGGCCTGAATTAGTATAGGCAGTGAGTGGCAATATAGGATGGAGAAAAGCACCACGGGGTGGTCAGCATGGGGAGGTCAGGAAACATGCAATGGCAATGTAGGATAGTTTTTCTGAAAAACATCGCAGGGTGGTGTGCATTGTAAGGGTTTCTAACAGGCCATGCACTAGTAGGAGTGAGAAAAACATCACGGGGTGGTGTGAATCGGAGGGCCAGAATTAGGATAGGCAGTGAGTGGCAATGTAGGATGGAGAAAAGCACTACGGATTGGTCAACTTGGGGAGGTCAGGAAACATGTAGTGGCAATGTAGGACAGGTTTCTGTAAAACAACGCCGACTGGTGTGCATTGTAAGGCTTTCTAACAAGACATTCAGAAGTAGGAGTAAAAAAAAAGTCACAGGATGGTGTGAATCGGAGTGTCTGAATTAGGACAGGCATTGAGTTGCAATGCAGGATGGAGAAAAGCACCACAGGGTGGTCAGCAAGTGGAGGTCAGGAAACATGCATTGGCAATGTAGGATAGGTTTCTGAAAAACATCGCCGGGTGGTGCGCATTGTAAGGGTATCTAACAGGCCATGCACTAGTAGGAGTGAGAAAAACATCAGGGGCTGGTGTGAATCAGAGTGTCTGAATTAGGATAGGCAGTGAGTGGCAATGAAGAATGGAGAAAAGCACCACGGGGTGGTCAACATGGGGAGTTCAGGAAACATGTAGTGGCAACGTAGGACAGGTTTCTGAAAAACATCGCTGGGTGGTGCACATTGTAAGGCTCTCTAACAGGCCATTCACTAGTAGGAGTGAGAAATACATCATGGTGTGGTGTGAATCGGAGGGGCTGAAACAGGATAGGCAGTAAGTGGCAATGTAGGATGGTGAAAAGCACCAGTGTTGGTCAGCATGGGTAGGTCAAGAAACATGCAATGGCAATGTAGGATAGGTTTCTGAAAAACAACGCAGGGTGGTACGCATTGTAAGGGTTTGTAGCAGGCCATTCACTAGTAGGAGTGAGAAAATCATCACAGGGTTGTGTGAATCAGAGGGCCTGAATTAGGATAGGCAGTGCGTGGCAATGAAGATTGGAGAAAAGCACCATGGTATGTCAGCATGGGGATGCAAGGAAACATGCAGTGGCTATGTAGAATAGGTTAATGATAAACATCGCAGGGTGGTGCGCATTGTAAGTGTTTCTAACAGGCCATTCACTAGTAGGAGTGAGAACAACATCACGGGGTGGTGTGAATTGGAGGGTCTGAATTAGGATAGGCATTGAGTTGCAATGTAGGACAGAGAAAAGCACCACAAGGCGTTCATCATGGGGAGGTGAGGAAACATCAAGTGGCAATGTAGGATAGGTTTCTGAAAAAAAAAAGCGGGGTGGTGCACATTGTAAGGGTTTCTAATAAGCCATTCACAAGTAGGAGTGAAAAAAACATCACGGGGTGGCGTGAATCTTAGGGCCTGAATTAATATAGGAAGTGAGTGGCTATGTAGGATGGAGAAAAGCACCACGGGGTGGTCAGCATGGGGAGTCAGGAAACATGCATTGGCAATGTAGGATAGGTTTCTGAAAAACATCGAGGCGTGGTGCGCATTGTAAGGGTTTCTAACAGGCCTTACACTAGTAGGAATGAGAAAAACATCACGGGGTGGTGTGAATTGGAGGATCTGATTTAGGATAGGCAGTGTGTGGCAACGTAAAATGGAGAAAGCACCACGGTGTGGTCAGCATGGGGAGGTCAGGAAACATGCAGTGGCTATGTAGGATAGGTTTCTGAAAAACATCGAGGGGTGGTGTGCATTGTAAGGGTTTCTAACAGGCCAATCACTAGTAGGAGTGAGAAAAATATAACGGGGTGGTGTGAATCGGAGGGCCTAAATCAGGAGAGGCATTGAGTGGCAATGTAGGATGGAGAAAAGCACAACGGGGTGGTCAGCATGGGAAGGTCAGGAAACATGCAGTGGCAATGTAGGATAGGTTTCTGAAAAACATCGCCACGTGGTGGCATTGTAAGTGTTTCTAACAGGCCATTCACTAGTAGGAGAGTGAAAACCATCACGAGGTGGTGTGAATCAGAGGGCCTAAATTATGATAGGCTGTGAGAGGCAATGTAGGATAGAGAAAAGCACCACGGGGTTGTCAGCATGGGGATGTCAGGAAACATGCAGTGGAAATGTAGGATACGTTTCTGAAAAACATCGCAGGGTGGTTCGTATTGTAAGGGTTTCTAACAGGCCATTCAGAACTAGGAGTGAAAAAAAAAATCACGGGGTGGTGTGAATCGGAGGGACTGAATTAGGATAGGCATTGAGTTGCAATGTAGGATGGAAAAAACCACCACAGGGTGGTCAGCATGGGGAGGTCAGGAAACATGCAGTGGCAATGTAGGATAGTTTTCTCAAAAACATCGTGGGGTGGTGCGCATTTTAAGCATTTCTAACAACCCATTCACAAGTAGGAGTGAAAAAAATACCACGGTGTGGTGTGAATCTTAGGGGCTGAATTAGGATAGGCTGTGAGTGGCAATGCAGGATGGATAAAAAAACCACGGGTTTGTCAGCATGGGGAGACAAGGAAACATGCAGTGGCAATGTAGAATAGATTTCTGATAAACATCGCTGGGTGGTGCGCATTGTAAGGCTTTCTAACAATCCATTTACTAGTAGGAGTGAGAACAACATCAAGGGGTGGTATGAATCGGAGGGCCTGAATTTGGATAGGCATTGAGTGGCAATGTTGGATGGAGAAAAGCACCACAGTGTGGTCAGCATAGGGAGCAGTGGAAACAGGCACTGGCACTGTAGGAAATGTTTCTGAAAATATAAGCATTGTGGTTAGCATTGTAAGGGTTTATAACAAGCCATTCACAAGTAGGAGTGAAAAAAACAACACGGGGTGGTGTGAATCGGAGGGCCTGAATTAGGATCGGCTGTGAGTGGCAATGTAGGATGGAGAAAAGCACCACGGGGTGGTCAGCATGGGGAGTCAGGAAACATGCATTGGAAATGTAGGATACGTTTCTGAAAAACATCGCCAGGTGGTGCGCATTGTAAGGCTTTCTAACAGGCCATTCACTAGTAGGAATGAGAAAAACATCACGGGGTGGTGTGAATCGGAGGGCCTGAATTAGGATCGGCTGTGAGTGGCAACGTAAAATGGAGAAAAGCATCACGGTGTGGTCAGCATGGGGAGGTCAGGAAACATGCAGTGGCAATGTAGGATACGTTGCTGAAAAACATCGCAGAGTGGTGCGCATTGTAAGGGTTTCTAACAGGCCATTCACTATTAGGAGTGAGAAAAATATAGCGGGGTGGTGTGAATCGGAGGGCCTGAATCAATAAAGGCATTGAGTGGCAATGTAGGATGGAGAAAAGCACCACCGGGTGGTCACCATCGGGAGGTCAGGAAAATGCAATGGCAATGTAGGATAGATTTTTTGAAAAATATCGCGGGGTGGTGCCCATTGTAAGGGTTTGTAGCAGGCCATTCACTAGTAGGAGTGAGAAAAACATCACGGAGTGGTGTGAATCAGAGGGCATGAATTAGGATAGGCAGTGAGTGGCAATGAAGAATGGAGAAAAGCCCCACAGGGTGGTAAACATGGGGAGGTCAGGAAACATGCAGTGGCAATGTAGGATAGGTTTTTGAAAAACATCATGGGTTGGTGCGCTTTGTAAGGCTTTCTAACAAGCCATTCAGAAATAGGAGTGAAAAAAACGTCACGGGGTGGTGTAAATCGGAGGGCCTGAATTAGGATAGGCATTGAGTTGCAATGCAGGATGGAGAAAAGCACCACAGGGTGGTCAGCATGGGGAGGTCAGGATACATGCAGTGGCAATGTAGGATAGGTTTCTGAAAAACATCGCTGGGTGGTGCGCATTGTAAGGGTTTCTAACAGGTCATACACTAGTAGGAGTGAGAAAAATAAAACGAGGTGGTGTCAATCGCAGGGCCTGAATTAGGACAGGCAGTGCGTGGCAATAAAGATTGGAGAAAAGTACCATGGGGTGGTCAACATGGGGAGGTCAGGAAACATGCAGTGGCAATGTAGGATAGTTTTCTGAAAAACATCACGGGGTGGTGCGCATTTTAAGGATTTCTAACAAGCCATTCACAAGTAGGAGTGAAAAAAACATCACGGTGTGGTGTGAATTGCAGGGGCAGAATAAGGATAGGCTGTGATTGGCATGTAGGATGGAGCAAAAAACCACGGATTTGTCAGCATGGGGAGGCAAGGAAACATGCAGTGGCAATGTAGAATAGGTTTCAGATAAACATCGCCTGGTGGTGCACATTGTAAGGGTTTCTAACAATCCATTCACTAGTAGGAGTGAGAACAACATCACGGGGTGGTGTGAATCGGAGGGCCTGAATTAGGATACGCATTGAGTGGCAATGTAGGATTGAGAAAAGCACCACAGGGTGGTCAGCATAGGGAGGTGAGGAAACATGCAGTGGCAATGTAGGATAGGTTTCTGAAAATAAAAGCAGGGTGGTGCGCATTGTAAGGGTTTCTAACAGGCCATGCACTAGTAGAAGTGAGAAAAACATCAAGAGGTGGTGTGAATCGGAGGGCATGAATTAGGATAGGCAGTGAGTGGCAATGTAGGATGGAGAAAAGCACGATGGATTGGTCAACATGGGGAGGTCAGGAAACATGCAGCGGCAATGTAGGACCGGTTTCTGAAAATCAACGCGGTGTGTTGCGCATTGTAAGGCTTTCTAACAGGCCATTCACTAGTAGGAGTGAGAAATACATCATGGTGTGGTGTGAATCTTAGGGCCTGAATCAAGATAGACAGTGAGTGGCAATGTAGGATGGAGAAAAGCACCACGGGTTGTTGAGCTTGGGGAGGTCAGGAAACATGCAGTGGCAATGTAGGATAGGTTTCTGAAAGACATCGCTGGGTTGGTGGGCATTGTAAGGGTTTCTAACAGGCCATTCACTAGTAGGATTGAGAAAAACGTCACGGGGTGGTGTGAATCGGAGGGCCTGAATTATTATAGGCAGTGAGTGGCAATGTAGGATGGAGAAAAGCACCACGGTTTGGTGAGTTGTGGAGGTCAGGAAACATGCAATGGCAATGTAGGATAGTTTTGCAGAAAAACATCGCGGGGTGGTGTGCATTGTAAGGGTCTGTAGCAGGCCTTTCACCAGTAGGAGTGAGAAAAACATCACGGGGTGGTGTGCATCGGAGATCGTGAATTAGGATAGGGAAAGAGTGGCAATGAAGAATGGAGAAAAGCACCACGGGGTGGTCAACATGGGGGGTCAGGTAACATGCAGTGGCAATTTAGGATAGGTTCCTGAAAAACATTGTGGGTTGGTGCGCATAGTAAGGCTTTCTAACAAGCCTTTCAGAAGTAGGTGTAAAAAAATGTCACGGGATGTTGTGAATCGGAGTGTCTGAATTAGGACAGGCATTGAGTTGTAATGCAGGATTGAGAAAAGCACCACAGGGTGGTCAGCATGGGGAGGTCAGGAACCATGCAGTGGCAATGTAGGAGAGGTTTCTGAAAAACATTGCTGGGTGGTGCGCATTGTAAGGGTTTCTAACAGGCCATTCACTAGTAGGATTGAGAAAAACATCACGGGGTTGTGTGAATCGGAGGGCCTGAATTATGAAAGGCAGTGAGTGGCAATGTAGGATGGAGAAAAGCACCACGGGGTGGTCAGCATGGGGAGGTCAGGAAACATGCAATGGCAATTTAGGATAGTTTTTCTGAAAAACATCACAGGGTGGTGCGCATTGTAAGGGTGTCTAGCAGGCCATTCACGAGTAGGAGTGAGAAAAACATCACGGGTTGGTGTGAATCGTAGGGCCTGAATTAGGATAGGCATTGAGTTGCAATATAGGATGGAGAACAGCACCAAAGGGTGGTCAGCATGGGGAGCTCAGGAAACATGCAGTGGCAATGTAGGATAGATTTCTGTAAAACATCGCCTGGTCGTGCGCATTTTAAGGATTTCTAACAAGCCATTCACAAGTAGGAGTGAAAAACACATCACGGTGTGTTGTTAATCGTAGGGGATGAATTAGGATAGGCGGAGAGTGGCAATGTAGGTTGGAGAAAAAAAAACCACGGGTTTGTCAGCATGGGGAGGCAAGGAAACATGCAGTGTCAATGTAGGATAGCTTTCTGAATATAAAAGCAGGGTGGTGCGCATTGTAAGGGCTTCTAACAGGACATGCACTAGTAGGAGTGAGAAAAACATCACGGGGTGGTGTGAATCGGAGGGCCTGAATTAGGATAGGCAGTGAGTGGCAATGTAGGATGGAGAAAAGCACTACGGATTGGTCAACATGGGGAGGTCAGGAAACATGCAGTGGCAATGTAGGACAGGTTTCTGAAAAACAACGCGGACTGGTGTGCATTGTAAGGCTTTCTAACAAGCCATTCACTAGCAGGAGTGAGAAATACATCACGGTGTGGTGTGAATCTGAGGGCCTGAATAAGGATAGGCATTGAGTTGCAATGCAGGACGAAGAAAAGCACCACAGGGTGGTCAGCATTTGGAGGACAGGAAACATGCATTGGCAATGTAGGATAGGTTTCTGAAAAACATCGCCCGGTGGTGCGCATTTTAAGGATTTCTAACAGGCCATTCACTAGTAGGAGTGAGAAAAACATCACGGGATGGTATGAATCGGAGGGCCTCAATTAGGATAGGCAGTGAGTGGCAACGTAGGATGGAGAAAAGCACGACGGGGTGGTCATCATGGGGAGGTGAGGAAACATGCAGTGGCAATGTAGAATAAGTTTCTGAAAAACATCACGGGGTGGTGCGCATTGTAAGGGTTTCTACAGGCCATTCACTAGTAGGAGTGAGAAAAATATAACGGTGTGGTGTTTATTGGAGGGCCTAAATTATGATAGGCAGTGAGTGGCAATGTAAGATGGAGAAAAGCACCACGGGGTGGTCAGCACGGGAGGTCAGGAAACATGCAGTGTAAATGTAGGATAGGTTTCTGAAAATCATCACGGGTGGTGCGCATTGTAAGGGTTTCTAACAGGCCATCACTAGTAGAAGTGAGAAAAACATCACGGGGTGTTGTGAATCGGAGGGCCTGAATTAGGATAGGCAGTGCGTGGCAATGAAGATTGGAGAAAAGCACCACGGGGTGGTCAACATGGGGAGGTCAGGAAACATGCATTAGCAATGTAGGATAGGTTTCGGAAAAACATCGCGGGGTGGTGCGCATTAGGAGAATTTCTAACAAGCCATTCACAAGTAGGAATGAAGAAAACATCACGGGATGGTGTGAATCAGAGGGCCTGAAATAGGATAGGTGGTGAGTGGCAACGTAGGATGGAAAAAAGCACCAAGGGTTTGTCAGCATGGGGAGGCAAGGAAACATGCATTGGCAATGTAGAATAGGTTTCTGATAAACATCGCAGTGTGGTGCGCATTGTAAGTGTTTCTAACAGGCCATTCACTAGTAGGAATGAGAACAACATCACGGGGTGGTGTGAATCGGTAGGCCTGAATTAGGATAGGCACTGAGTGGCAATGTAGGACGGAGAAAAGCACCACACGGTGTTCGGCATGGGGAGGTGAGGAAACATCCAGGGGCAATGTAGGATGAGTTTCTGAAAAAAAAAAGCGGGGTGGTGCACATTGTAAGGGTTTCTAACAGGCCACTCACTAGTAGGAGTGAGAAAAACATCACGGGGTAGTGTGAATCGGAGGGCCTGAATTAGGATAGGCAGTGAGTGGCAATGTAGGATGGAGAATAGCTCCATGGGATGGTCATCATGGGGAGGTAAGGAAACATGCAGTGGCAATGTAGGATAGGTTTCTCAAAAACATCGACGGGTGGTGCGCACTGTAAGGCTTTCTAACAGGGGATTCTCTAGTAGGAATGAGAAAAACATCACGGGGTGGTGTGAATCGGAGGGCCTGAATTAGGATAGGCAGTGAGTGGCAAAGTAAAATGGAGAAAAGCACCACGGTGTGGTCAGCATGGGGAGGTCATGAAACATGAAGTGGCAATGTAGGATAGATTTCTGAAAAACATTGCGCGGTGGTGCGCATTGTAAGGGTTTCTAACAGGCCATTCACAACTAGGAGTGAAAAAAACATCACGGGGTGGTGTGAATCAGAGGGCCTGAATTAGCATAGGCTGTGTGTGGCAATGTAGGATGGAGAAAAGCACCACGGGTTTGTCAGCATGGGGAGGCAAGGAAACATGCAGTGGCAATGTAGAATAGGTTTCTGATAAACATCAATGATTGGTGCGCATTGTAAGGGTTTCTAACAGGGCATTCACTAGTAGGAGTGAGAACAACATCACGGGGTGGTGTGAATTGGAGGGCCTAAATTAGAATAGGCATTGATTGGCAATGTAGGATGGAGAAAAGCACCACAATGTGGTGAGCATGGGGAGGTGAGGAATCATGCAGTGGCAATGTAGGATAGGTTTCTGAAAAAAAAATGCGGGGTGGTGTGCATTGTAAGTGTTTCTTACAGGCCATTCACTAGTAGGAGTGAAAAAAACATCACGGGGTGGTGTGAATCGGAGGGCCTGAATTAGGATAGGCAGTGAGTGGCAATGAAGGATGGAGAAAAGCACCTCGGGGTGGTCATCATGGGGAGGTCACAAACATGCATTGGCAAGGTAGGATAGTTTTCTGAAAAACATCACGGGGTGGTGCGCATTGTAAGGATTTCTAACAAGCCAATCACAAGTATGAGTGAAAAAAACATCACGGGGTGGTGTGAGTCGTAGGGCCTGAATTAAGATAGGCAGTGAGTGGCTATGTAGGATGGACAAAACCACCGCGGGGTGGTCATCATGGGGTGGTCAGGAAACATGCAGTGGAAATGTAGGAAACGTTTCGGAAAAATATCGCGGGGTGGTGCGCATTGTAAGGTTTTCTAACAGGCCATTCACTAGTAGAAGTGAGAAAAACATCATGGGGTGGTGTGAATTGGAAAGACTGAATCAAGATAGACAGTGTGTGGCAATGTAGGATGAAGAAAAGCACCACGGGTTGGTGAGCATGGGGAAGTCAGGAAAAATGCAATGGCAATGTAGGATGGTTTCTGAAAAACATTGTGGGTTGGTGCGCATTGTAAGGCTTTCTTACAAGCCATTCAGAAGTAGGAGTGAAAAAAACGTCACAGGGTGGTGTGAATCGGAGGGCCTGAATTAGGATAGGCATTGAGTTGCAATGTAGGATGGAGAAAAGCACCACAGGGTGGTCAGCATGGGGAGGTCAGGAAACATGCAGTGGCAATGTAGGATTGTTTTCTGAAAAACATCAAGGGATGGTGCCCATTGTAAGGGTTTCTAACACGACATTCACTAGTAGGAGTGAGAAAAACATCACGGGGTGGTGTGAATCAGATGTTCTGAATTAGGATAAGCAGTGAGGGGCAACGTAGGAAGGAGAAAAGCACTACGGGATGGTCAGCATGGGGAGGTCAGGAAACATGCAGTGGCATTGTAGTATCGGTGTCCGAAAAACATCGCAGTGTAGTGCGCATTGTAAGGGTTTCTAACAGGCCATTCACTAGTAGGAGTGAGAAACACATCACAGGGTGGTGTGAATTGGAAGACCTGAATCAGGATAGGCAGTGAGTGGCAATGTAGGATGGAGAAAAGCAAAACCGCATGGTGAGCATGGGGAGGTCAGGAAACATGCAGTGGCAATGTAGGATAGGTTTCTGAAAAACATAATGGGGTGGTGCGCATTATAAGAATTTCTAACAAGCCATTCCCAAGTAGGAGTGAAAAAAACAACACGGGGTGGTGTGAATGCTAGGGCCTGAATTAAGATAGGCAGTGCCTGGCAATCAAAATGGAGAAAAGAACCACAGGGTGGTCAACATGAGGAGGTCAGGAAACATTCAGTGGCAACGTAGGATAGGTTTCTGAAAAACATCGCGGGGTGGTGCGCCTATTAAGGATTTCCAACAAGCCATTCACAAGTAGGAGTGAAAAATACATCACCGTGTGGTGTGAATCGTAGGGGCTGAATTAGGGTAGGCTGTGAGTGGCAATGTAGGAAGGAGAAAAAAACCACGGGAATGTCAGCATGGGGAGGCAAGGAAACATGCAGTGGCAATCTAGAACAGGTTTCTGATAAACATCGTTGGGTGTTGCGCATTGTAAGGGTTTCTAAAAATCCATTCACTAGTAGGAGTGAGAACAACATCACAGGGTGGTGTGAATCGGAGGGCCTGAGTTAGGATACACATTGAGTGGCAATGTAAGATGGAGAAAAGCACAACGGGGTGGTCAGCATGGGGAGGTCAGGAAACATGCAGTGGCAATGTAGGATAGGTTTCTGAAAAACATCGCCGCGTGGTGGCATTGTAAGGGTTTCTAACAGGCCATTCACTAGTAGGAGTGTGAAAAACATCACGAGGTGGTGTGAATCCGAGGGCCTAAATTATGATAGGCTGTGAGAGGCAATGTAGGATGGAGAAAAGCACCACGGGGTTGTCAGCATGGGGAGGTCAGGAAACATGCAGTGGAAATGTAGGATACGTTTCTGAAAAACATCGCGGGGTGGTTCGCATTGTAAGGGTTTCTAACAGGCGATTCAGAAGTAGGAGTGAAAAAAACGTCACGGGGTGGTGTGAATCGGAGGGACTTAATTAGGATAGGCATTGAGTTGCAATGTAGGATGCACAAAACCACCACAGGGTGGTCAGCATGGGGAGGTCAGGAAACATGCAGTGGATATGTAGGATAGTTTTCTCAAAAACATCACGGGGTGGTGCGCATTTTAAGCATTTCTAACAACCCATTCATAAGTAGGAGTGAAAAAAATATCACTGTGTGGTGTGAATCTTAGGGGCTGAATTAGTATAGGCTGTGAGTGGCAATGCAGGATGGATAAAAAAACCACGGGTTTGTCTGCATGGGGAGACAAAGAAACATGCAGTGGCAATGTAGAATAGGTTTCTGATAAACATCGCTGGGTGGTGCGCATTGTAAGGCTTTTTAACAATCCATTCACTAGTAGGAGTGAGAACAACATCACGGGGTGGTATGAATCGGAGGGCCTGAATTTGCATAGGCATTGAGTGGCAATGTTCGATGGAGAAAAGCACCACAGTGTGGTCAGCATAGGGAGGGGAGGAAACAGGCAGTGGCACTGTAGGAAATGTTTCTGAAAATATAAGCATGGTGGTTAGCATTGTAAGGGTTTATAACAAGCCATTCACAAGTAGGAGTGAAAAAAACAACACGGGGTGGTGTGAATCGGAGGGCGTGAATTAGCATAGGCTGTGAGAGGCAACGTAGAATGGAGAAAAGCACCACGGGGTGGTCAGCATGGGGAGGTCAGGAAACATGCCATGGAAATGTAGGATACATTTCTGAAAAACGTCGCGGGCTGGTGCGCATTGTAAGGCTTTCTAACAGGCCATTCATTAGTAGGAGTGAGAAATACATCATGGTGTGGTGTGAATCGGAGGGCCTGAATTAGGATCGGCTGTGAGTGGCAATGTAGGATGGAGAAAAGCACCACGGGGTGGTCAGCATGGGGAGTCAGGAAACATGCATTGGAAATGTAGGATACGTTTCTGAAAAACATCGCCAGATGGTGCGCATTGTAAGGCTTTCTAACAGGCCATTCACTAGTAGGAATGAGAAAAACATCACGGGGTGGTGTGAATCGGAGGGCCTGAATTAGGATCGGCTGTGAGTGGCAACGTAAAATGGAGAAAAGCATCACGGTGTGGTCAGCATAGGGAGGTCAGGAAACATGCAGTGGCAATGTAGGATACGTTTCTGAAAAACATCGCAGAGTGGTGCGCATTGTAAGGGTTTCTAACAGGCCATTCACTAGTAGGAGTGAGAAAAATATAACGGGGTGGTGTGAATCGGAGGGCCGGAATCAATAAAGGCATTGAGTGGCAATGTAGGATGGAGAAAAGCACCACCGGGTGGTCACCATTGGGAGGTCAGGAAAGATGCAATGGCAATGTAGGATAGATTTTCTGAAAAATATCGCGGGGTGGTGCCCATTGTAAGGGTTTGTAGCAGGACATTCACTAGTAGGAGTGAGAAAAACATCACGGAGTGGTGTGAATCAGAGGGCATGAATTAGGATAGGCAGTGAGTGGCAATGAAGAATGGAGAAAAGCCCCACAGGGTGGTAAACATGGGGAGGTCAGGAAACATGCAGTGGCAATGTAGGATAGGTTTTTGAAAAATATCATGGGTTGGTGCGCTTTGTAAGGCTTTCTAACAAGCCATTCAGAAATAGGAGTGAAAAAAACGTCACGGGGTGGTGTAAATCGGAGGGCCTGAATTAGGATAGGCATTGAGTTGCAATGCAGGATGGAGAAAAGCACCACAGGGTAGTCAGCATGGGGAGGTCAGGAAACATGCAGTGGCAACGTAGGATAGGTTTCTGAAAAACATCGCTGGGTGGTGCGCATTGTAAGGGTTTCTAACAGGTCATACACTAGTAGGAGTGAGAAAAATAAAACCAGGTGGTGTCAATCGGAGGGCCTGAATTAGGACAGGCAGTGCGTGGCAATAAAGATTGGAGAAAAGTACCATGGGGTGGTCAACATGGGGAGGTCAGGAAACATGCAGTGGCAATGTAGGATAGTTTTCTGAAAAACATCACGGGGTGGTGCGCATTTTAAGGATTTCTAACAAGCCATTCACAAGTAGGAGTGAAAAAAACATCACGGTGTGGTGTGAATTGCAGGGGCAGAATTAGGATAGGCTGTGAGTGGCATGTAGGATGGAGCAAAAAACCACGGATTTGTCAGCATGGGGAGGCAAGGAAACATGCAGTGGCAATGTAGAATAGGTTTCAGATAAACATCGCCTGGTGGTGCACATTGTAAGGGTTTCTAACAATCCATTCACTAGTAGGAGTGAGAACAACATCACGGGGTGGTGTGAATCGGAGGGCCTGAATTAGGATAGGCATTGAGTGGCAATGTAGGATTGAGAAAAGCACCACAGGGTGGTCAGCATAGGGAGGTGAGGAAACATGCAGTGGCAATGTAGGACAGGTTTCTGAAAATAAAAGCAGGGTGGTGCGCATTGTAAGAGTTTCTAACAGGCCATGCACTAGTAGAAGTGAGAAAAACATCAAGAGGTGGTGTGAATCGGAGGGCATGAATTAGGATAGGCAGTGAGTGGCAATGTAGGATGGAGAAAAGCACGATGGATTGGTCAACAGGGGGAGGTCAGGAAACATGCAGCGGCAATGTAGGACTGGTTTCTGAAAAACAACGCGATGTGTTGCGCATTGTAAGGCTTTCTAACAGGCCATTCACTAGTAGGAGTGAGAAATACATCATGGTGTGGTGTGAATCTTAGGGCCTGAATCAAGATAGACAGTGAGTGGCAATGTAGGATGGAGAAAAGCACCATGGGTTGTTGAGCTTGGGGAGGTCAGGAAACATGCAGTGGCAATGTAGGATAGGTTTCTGAAAGACATCGCTGGGTTGCTGGGCATTGTAAGGGTTTCTTACAGAACATTCACTAGTAGGAGTGAGAAAAATATTACGGGGTGGTGTAAATTGTAGGGGCTGATTTAGGATAGGCTGTGAGTGGCAATGTAGGATGGAGAAAAAACCATGGGTTTGTCAGCATGGGGAGGCAAGGAAACATGCAGTGGCAATGTAGAATAGGTTTCTGATAAACATCCCTGGATGGTGCGCATTGTAAGGGTTTCTAACAATCCATTCACTAGTAGGAGTGAGAACAACATCACGGGGTGGTGTGAATCGGAGGGCCTGAATTAGGATAGGCATTGAGTGGCAATGTTGGATGGAGAAAAGCACCACAGGGTGGTCAGCATGGGGAGGTCAGGAAACATGCAGTGGCAATGTAGGATTGTTTTCTGAAAAACATCAAGGGATGGTGCGCATTGTAAGGGTTTCTAAAACGACATTCACTAGTAGGAGATAGAAAAAAATCACGGGGTGGTGTGAATCAGATGTTCTGAATTAGAATAGGCAGTGAGGGGCAACATAGGTAGGAGAAAAGCACCACGGGATGGTCAGCATGGGGAGGTCAGGAAACATGCAGTGGCATTGTAGTATCGGTGTCAGAAAAACATCGCGGTGTGGTGCGGATTGTAAGGGTTTCTAACAGGCCATTCTCTAGTAGGAGTGAGAAACACATCACGGGGTGGTGTGAATTGGAAGACCTGAATCAGGATAGGCAGTGAGTGGCAATGTAGGATGGAGAAAAGCACCACCACATGGTGAGCATGGGGAGGTCAGGAAACATGCTGTGGCAATGTAGGATAGGTTTCTGAAAAACATAATGGGGTGGTTCGCATTATAAGAATTTCTAACAAGCCATTCCCAAGTAGGAGTCAAAAAAACAACACGGGGTGGTGTGAATGCTAGGGCCTGAATTAGGATAGGCAGTGCGTGGCAATGAAAATGGAGAAAAGAACCACAGGGTGGTCAACATGAGGAGGTCAGGAAACATTCAGTGGCAACGTAGGATAGGTTTCTGAAAAACATCGCGGGGTGGTGCGCCTTTTAAGGATTTCTAACAAGCCATTCACAAGTAGGAGTGAAAAATACATCACCGTGTGGTGTGAATCGTAGGGGCTGAATTAGGGTAGGCTGTGAGTGGCAATGTAGGATGGAGAAAAAAACCACGGGTTTGTCAGCATGGGGAGGCAAGGAAACATGCAGTGGCAATGTAGAACAGGTTTCTGATAAACATCGTTGGGTGTTGCGCATTGTAAGGGTTTCTAACAATCCATTCACTAGTAGGAGTGAGAACAACATCACGGGGTGGTGTGAATCGGAGGGCCTGAGTTAGGATACACATTGAGTGGCAATGTAAGATGGAGAAAAGCATCACAGGGTGGTGAGCATAGGGAGGTGAGGAAACATGCAGTGGCAATGTAGGATAGGTTTCTGAAAAAAAAAAACCAGAGTGGTGCGCATTGTAAGGGTTTCTAACAGGCCATGCACTAGTAGGAGTGAGAAAAACATCAGGGGCTGGTGTGAATCAGAGTGTCTGAATTAGTATAGGCATTGAGTGGCAATGAAGAATGGAGAAAATCACCACGGGGTGGTCAACATGGGGAGTTCAGGAAACATGCAGTGGCAACGTAGGACAGGTTTCTGAAAAACATGGCTGGGTGGTGCACATTGTAAGGCTCTCTAACAGGCCATTCACTAGTAGGAGTGAGAAATACATCATGGTGTGGTGTGAATCGGAGGGGCTGAAACAGGATAGGGAGTAAGTGGCAATGTAGGATGGTGAAAAGCACCAGGGGTGGTCAGCATGTGTAGGTCAGGAAACATGCAATGGCAATATAGGATAGGTTTCTGAAAAACAATGCATGGTGGTACGTATTGTAAGGGTTTGTAGCAGGCCATTCACTAGTAGGGGTGAGAAAATCATCACGGGGTTGTGTGAATCCGAGGGCCTGTATTAGGATAGGCAGTGCGTGGCAATGAAGATAGGAGAAAAGCAGCACGGTATGTCAGCATGGGGAGGCAAGGAAACATGCAGTGGCAATGTAGAATAGGTTAATGATAAACACCGTAGGGTGGTGCGCATTGTAAGTGTTTCTAACAGGCCATTCACTAGTAGGAGTGAGAACAACATCACGGGGTGGTGTGAATCGGAGGGTCTGAATTAGGATAGGCATTGAGTGGCAATGTAGGACAGAGAAAAGCACCACAAGGTGTTCATCATGGGGAGGTGAGGAAACATCAAGTGGCAATGTAGGATAGGTTTCTGAAAAAAAAAGCGGGGTGGTGCACATTTTAAGGGTTTCTAATAAGCCATTCACAAGTAGGAGTGAAAAAAACATCACGGGGTGGCGTGAATCTTAGGGCCTGAATTAATATAGGAAGTGAGTGGCTATGTAGGATGGAGAAAAGCACCACGGGGTGGTCAGCATGGGGAGTCAGGAAACATGCATTGGCAATGTAGGATAGGTTTCTGAAAAACATCGCCGGGTTGTGCGCATTGTAAGGCTGTCTAACAGGCCTTTCACTAGTAGGAATGAGAAAAACATCACGGGGTGGTGTGAATTGGAGGACCTGAATTAGGATAGGCAGTGTGTGACAACGTAAAATGGATGAAAGCACCACGGTGTGGTCAGCATGGGGAGGTCAGGAAACATGCAGTGGCTATGTAGGATAGGGTTCTGAAAAACATCGAGGGGTGGTGCGCATTGTAAGGGTTTCTAACAGGCCAATTCCTAGTAGGAGTGAGAAAAATATAACGGGGTGGTGTGAATCAGAGGGCCTGAATCAGTAGAGGCATTGAGTGGCAATGTAGGATGGAGAAAAGCACAAGCGGTGTTCTGCATGGGGAGGTTAGGAAACATGCAGTGGCAATGTAGGATAGGTTTCTGAAAAACATCGCGGCGTGGTGGCATTGTAAGGGTTTCTAACAGGCCTTTCACTAGTAGGAGTGAGAAAAACATCATGGGGTGGTGTGAATCAGAGGGCCTGAATTAGGATAGGCAGTGAGGAACAATGTGGGATGGAGAAAAGCACCACGGGGTGGTCATCATGGGGAGATCAGGAAACATGCATTGGCAATGTAGGATAGTTTTCTGAAAAACATGACGGGGTGGTGCGCATTGTAAGGATTTCTAACAAGCCATTCACAAGTAGGAGTGATAAAAACATCACTGGGTGGTGTGAATCCTAGGGCCTGAATTAATATAGGCAGTGAGTGGCTATGTAGGATGGAGAAAAGCACCACGGGGTGGTCAGCATGGGGAGTCAGGAAACATGCATTGGCAATGTAGGATAGGTTTCTGAAAGACATCGCCGGGTGGTGCGCATTGTAATGCTTTCTAACAGGCCATTCACTAGTAGGAATGAGAAAAATTTCACGGAGTGGTGTGATTCGTAAGGCCTGAATTAGGATAGGCAGTGAGTGGCAACGTAAAATGGATAAAAGCACAACGGTGTGGTCAGCATGGGGA
The DNA here is from genome assembly GCF_034190915.1 of Cavia porcellus. Taxonomy (NCBI): domain Eukaryota; kingdom Metazoa; phylum Chordata; class Mammalia; order Rodentia; family Caviidae; genus Cavia; species Cavia porcellus. The sequence continues at coordinate 10,929,916 of NW_026947518.1, forward strand.
GGTCAGGAAACATGCAGTGGGAATGTACGATAGGTTTCTGAAAAACATCGCGGGTGGTGCGCATTGTAAGGGTTTCTTACAGACCATTCACTAGTAGAAGTGAGAAAAATTTTACGGGGTGGTGTGAATCGTAGGGGCTGAATTAGGATAGGCTGTGAGTGGCAATGTAGGATGGAGAAAAAACCAAGGGTTTGTCAGCATGGGGAGGCAAGGAAACATGCAGTGGCAATGTAGAATAGGTTTCTGATTAACATCCCTGGATGGTGCGCATTGTAAAGGTTTCTAACAATCCATTCACTAGTAGGATTGAGAACAACATCACGGGGTGGTGTGAATCGGAGGGCCTGAATTAGGATCAGCAATGAGTGGCAATGTAGGATGGAGAAAACACCACAGGGTGGTCAGCATAGGGAGGTGAGGAAACATGCAGTGGCAATGTAGGATAGGTTTCTTAAAATAAAAGCAGGGTGGTGCGCATTGTAAGTGTACCTAACAGGCCATGCACTTGTAGGAGTGAGAAAAACATCACGGGGTGGTGTGAATCAGAGGGCCTGAATTAGGATAGGCAGTGAGTGGCAGTGAAGAATGTGGAAGAGCACCACGGGTGGTCAACATGGGGAGGTCAGGAAACATGAAGTGGCAATGTAGGATAGGTTTCTGAAAAACATCCTGGGTTGGTGCGCATTGTAAGGCTTTCTAACAAGCCATTCAGAAGTAGGAGTGAAAAAAAATGTCACGGGGGGCGGTGTGAATAGGAAGGCCTGAATTAGGATAGGCATTGAGTTCCCATGTAGGATGGAGAAAAACAACACAGGGTGGTCAGCATGGGGAGGTCAGGAAACACGCATTGGCAATGTAGGATAGGTTTCTGATAAACATCAAGGGGTCTTGCGCATTATAAGCTTTTCTAATACGCCATTCATTAGTAGGAGAGAGAAAAACATCACGGGGTGGTGTGAATCGGAGGGCCTGAATTAGGATAGGCATTGAGTGGCAATGTTGGATGGAGAAAAGCACCACAGGGTGGTCAGCATGGGGAGGTCAGGAAACATGCAGTGGCAATGTAGGATTGTTTTCTGAAAAACATCAAGGGATGGTGCGCATTGTAAGGGTTTCTAAAACGACATTCACTAGTAGGAGATAGAAAAAAATCACGGGGTGGTGTGAATCAGATGTTCTGAATTAGAATAGGCAGTGAGGGGCAACGTAGGTAGGAGAAAAGCACCACGGGATGGTCAGCATGGGGAGGTCAGGAAACATGCAGTGGCATTGTAGTATCGGTGTCAGAAAAACATCGCGGTGTGGTGCGGATTGTAAGGGTTTCTAACAGGCCATTCTCTAGTAGGAGTGAGAAACACATCACGGGGTGGTGTGAATTGGAAGACCTGAATCAGGATAGGCAGTGAGTGGCAATGTAGGATGGAGAAAAGCACCACCACATGGTGAGCATGGGGAGGTCAGGAAACATGCTGTGGCAATGTAGGATAGGTTTCTGAAAAACATAATGGGGTGGTTCGCATTATAAGAATTTCTAACAAGCCATTCCCAAGTAGGAGTCAAAAAAACAACACGGGGTGGTGTGAATGCTAGGGCCTGAATTAGGATAGGCAGTGCGTGGCAATGAAAATGGAGAAAAGAACCACAGGGTGGTCAACATGAGGAGGTCAGGAAACATTCAGTGGCAACGTAGGATAGGTTTCTGAAAAACATCGCGGGGTGGTGCGCCTTTTAAGGATTTCTAACAAGCCATTCACAAGTAGGAGTGAAAAATACATCACCGTGTGGTGTGAATCGTAGGGGCTGAATTAGGGTAGGCTGTGAGTGGCAATGTAGGATGGAGAAAAAAACCACGGGTTTGTCAGCATGGGGAGGCAAGGAAACATGCAGTGGCAATGTAGAACAGGTTTCTGATAAACATCGTTGGGTGTTGCGCATTGTAAGGGTTTCTAACAATCCATTCACTAGTAGGAGTGAGAACAACATCACGGGGTGGTGTGAATCGGAGGGCCTGAGTTAGGATACACATTGAGTGGCAATGTAAGATGGAGAAAAGCATCACAGGGTGGTGAGCATAGGGAGGTGAGGAAACATGCAGTGGCAATGTAGGATAGGTTTCTGAAAAAAAAAACCAGAGTGGTGCGCATTGTAAGGGTTTCTAACAGGCCATGCACTAGTAGGAGTGAGAAAAACATCAGGGGCTGGTGTGAATCAGAGTGTCTGAATTAGTATAGGCATTGAGTGGCAATGAAGAATGGAGAAAATCACCACGGGGTGGTCAACATGGGGAGTTCAGGAAACATGCAGTGGCAACGTAGGACAGGTTTCTGAAAAACATGGCTGGGTGGTGCACATTGTAAGGCTCTCTAACAGGCCATTCACTAGTAGGAGTGAGAAATACATCATGGTGTGGTGTGAATCGGAGGGGCTGAAACAGGATAGGGAGTAAGTGGCAATGTAGGATGGTGAAAAGCACCAGGGGTGGTCAGCATGTGTAGGTCAGGAAACATGCAATGGCAATATAGGATAGGTTTCTGAAAAACAATGCATGGTGGTACGTATTGTAAGGGTTTGTAGCAGGCCATTCACTAGTAGGGGTGAGAAAATCATCACGGGGTTGTGTGAATCCGAGGGCCTGTATTAGGATAGGCAGTGCGTGGCAATGAAGATAGGAGAAAAGCAGCACGGTATGTCAGCATGGGGAGGCAAGGAAACATGCAGTGGCAATGTAGAATAGGTTAATGATAAACACCGTAGGGTGGTGCGCATTGTAAGTGTTTCTAACAGGCCATTCACTAGTAGGAGTGAGAACAACATCACGGGGTGGTGTGAATCGGAGGGTCTGAATTAGGATAGGCATTGAGTGGCAATGTAGGACAGAGAAAAGCACCACAAGGTGTTCATCATGGGGAGGTGAGGAAACATCAAGTGGCAATGTAGGATAGGTTTCTGAAAAAAAAAGCGGGGTGGTGCACATTTTAAGGGTTTCTAATAAGCCATTCACAAGTAGGAGTGAAAAAAACATCACGGGGTGGCGTGAATCTTAGGGCCTGAATTAATATAGGAAGTGAGTGGCTATGTAGGATGGAGAAAAGCACCACGGGGTGGTCAGCATGGGGAGTCAGGAAACATGCATTGGCAATGTAGGATAGGTTTCTGAAAAACATCGCCGGGTTGTGCGCATTGTAAGGCTGTCTAACAGGCCTTTCACTAGTAGGAATGAGAAAAACATCACGGGGTGGTGTGAATTGGAGGACCTGAATTAGGATAGGCAGTGTGTGACAACGTAAAATGGATGAAAGCACCACGGTGTGGTCAGCATGGGGAGGTCAGGAAACATGCAGTGGCTATGTAGGATAGGGTTCTGAAAAACATCGAGGGGTGGTGCGCATTGTAAGGGTTTCTAACAGGCCAATTCCTAGTAGGAGTGAGAAAAATATAACGGGGTGGTGTGAATCGGAGGGCCTGAATCAGTAGAGGCATTGAGTGGCAATGTAGGATGGAGAAAAGCACAAGCGGTGTTCTGCATGGGGAGGTTAGGAAACATGCAGTGGCAATGTAGGATAGGTTTCTGAAAAACATCGCGGCGTGGTGGCATTGTAAGGGTTTCTAACAGGCCATTCACTAGTAGGAGTGAGAAAAACATCATGGGGTGGTGTGAATCAGAGGGCCTGAATTAGGATAGGCAGTGAGGAACAATGTGGGATGGAGAAAAGCACCACGGGGTGGTCATCATGGGGAGATCAGGAAACATGCATTGGCAATGTAGGATAGTTTTCTGAAAAACATGACGGGGTGGTGCGCATTGTAAGGATTTCTAACAAGCCATTCACAAGTAGGAGTGATAAAAACATCACTGGGTGGTGTGAATCCTAGGGCCTGAATTAATATAGGCAGTGAGTGGCTATGTAGGATGGAGAAAAGCACCACGGGGTGGTCAGCATGGGGAGTCAGGAAACATGCATTGGCAATGTAGGATAGGTTTCTGAAAGACATCGCCGGGTGGTGCGCATTGTAATGCTTTCTAACAGGCCATTCACTAGTAGGAATGAGAAAAATTTCACGGAGTGGTGTGATTCGTAAGGCCTGAATTAGGATAGGCAGTGAGTGGCAACGTAAAATGGATAAAAGCACAACGGTGTGGTCAGCATGGGGAGGTCAGGAAACATGCAGTGGGAATGTACGATAGGTTTCTGAAAAACATCGCGGGTGGTGCGCATTGTAAGGGTTTCTTACAGACCATTCACTAGTAGAAGTGAGAAAAATTTTACGGGGTGGTGTGAATCGTAGGGGCTGAATTAGGATAGGCTGTGAGTGGCAATGTAGGATGGAGAAAAAACCAAGGGTTTGTCAGCATGGGGAGGCAAGGAAACATGCAGTGGCAATGTAGAATAGGTTTCTGATTAACATCCCTGGATGGTGCGCATTGTAAAGGTTTCTAACAATCCATTCACTAGTAGGATTGAGAACAACATCACGGGGTGGTGTGAATCGGAGGGCCTGAATTAGGATCAGCAATGAGTGGCAATGTAGGATGGAGAAAACACCACAGGGTGGTCAGCATAGGGAGGTGAGGAAACATGCAGTGGCAATGTAGGATAGGTTTCTTAAAATAAAAGCAGGGTGGTGCGCATTGTAAGTGTACCTAACAGGCCATGCACTTGTAGGAGTGAGAAAAACATCACGGGGTGGTGTGAATCAGAGGGCCTGAATTAGGATAGGCAGTGAGTGGCAGTGAAGAATGTGGAAGAGCACCACGGGTGGTCAACATGGGGAGGTCAGGAAACATGAAGTGGCAATGTAGGATAGGTTTCTGAAAAACATCCTGGGTTGGTGCGCATTGTAAGGTTTTCTAACAAGCCATTCAGAAGTAGGAGTGAAAAAAAATGTCACGGGGGGCGGTGTGAATAGGAAGGCCTGAATTAGGATAGGCATTGAGTTCCCATGTAGGATGGAGAAAAACAACACAGGGTGGTCAGCATGGGGAGGTCAGGAAACACGCATTGGCAATGTAGGATAGGTTTCTGAAAAACATCAAGGGGTCTTGCGCATTATAAGCTTTTCTAATACGCCATTCATTAGTAGGAGAGAGAAAAACATCACGGGATGGTGTGAATCAGATGTTCTCAATTAGGTTAGGCAGTGAGGGGCAACGTAGGAAGGAGAAAAGCACCACCGGGTGGTCAGCATGGGGAGGTCAGGAAACATGTAGTAGCAATGTAGTATCGGTGTCTGAAAAACTTCGTGGGGTGGTGCGCATTGTAAGGGTTTCTAAGAGGCCCTTAACTAGTAGGAGTGAGAAATACATCACGGGGTTTTGAGAATTGGAAGACCTGAATCAGGATAGGCAGTGAGTGGCAATATAGGATGCAGAAAAGCACCACCGCATGGTGAGCATGGGTAGGTCAGGAAACATGCTGCGGAAATGTAGGATAGGCTTCTGAAAAACATCGCGGAATGGTGCGCATTGTTAAGGTTTGTAGCACGCCATTCACTAGTAGGAGTGAGAAAATCATCACGGGGTGGTGTGAATGGGAGGGCCTGAATTAGAATAGGCATTGAGTGGCAATGTAAGACGGAGAAAAGCACCACAAGGTGTTCAGCATGGGGACGTGAGGAAACATCCAGTGGCAATGTAGGATAGGTTTCTGAAAAAAAAAGGGTGTGGTGCACATTGTAAGGGTTTCTAACAAGCCATTCACAAGTAGGAGTGAAAAAAACATCACGGGGTGGTGTGAATCGTAGGGCCTGAATTAATATAGGCAGTGAATGGCTATGTAGGATGCAGAAAAGCACCACGTGGTGGTCAGCCTGGGGATTCAGGAAACATGCAGTGGCAATATAGGATAGGTTTCTGAAAAAAAATCAGGGTGGTGCACATTGTAAGGGTTTGTAGCAGGCCATTCACTAGTAGGAGTGAGAAAATCTTCATGGGTAATATAGGCAGTGAGTGTCTATGTAGGATGGAAAAAAGTACTACGGGGTGGTCAGCATGGGGAGGTCAGGAAACATGTATTGGCATTGTAGGATAGGTTTCTGAAAAACATCGCCGGGTGGTGCGCATTGTAAGGGTTTCTGACAGGCCTATCCCTATTAGAAGTGAGAAAAACATCACGGTGTGGTGTGAATTGGAAGGCCTGAATCAAGATAGACAGTGAGTGGCAATTTATGATGGAGAAAAGCACCACGGGTTGGTGAGCATGGGGAGGTTGGGAAACATGAAATGGCAATGTAGGATAGTTTTTCTGAAAAGCATCAGGGGGTGGTGCGCATTGTAAGGGTATTTAGCAGGCCATTCACTAGTAGGAGTGAGAAAAACATCACGTGGTGGTGTGAATCGGAGGGCTTGACTTAGGATAGGCAGTGAGGGGCAATGTAGGATGGAGAAAAGCACCCCGGTGTGCTCAGCATGGGAAGGTCAGGAAACATGCAGTGGAAATGTAGGATACGTTTCTGAAAAACATCGCGGGGTGGTGCGCATTGTAAGGGTTTCTAACAGGCCATTCAGAAGTAGGAGTGAAAAAAACGTCACGGGGTGATGTGAATCGGAGGGCCTGAATTAGGATAGGCATTGAGTTGCAATGTAGGATGGAGAAGAGCACCACAGGGTGGTCAGCATGGGGAGCTCAGGAAACATGCAGTGGCAATGTAGGATAGTTTTCTGAAAAAACATCGCGGGTTGTTGCACATTTTAAGGATTTCTAACAAGCCATTCACAAGTAGGAGTGAAAAAAGCATCACGGTGTGATGTGAATTGTAGGGGAATAATTAGGATAGGCTGTGAGTGGCAATGTAGGATGGAGAAAAAAACCACGGTTTGTCAGCATGGGGAGGCAAGGAAACATGCAGTGGCAATGTAGAATAGGTTTCAGATAAACATCACCTGGTGGTGGGCATTGTAAGGGTTTCTAACAATCCATTCACTAGTAGGAGTGAGAACAACATCACGGGGTGCTGTAAATCCGAGGGCCTGAATTATGATAGGCAGTGAGTGGCAATGTAGGATGGAGAAAAGCACCATGGGTTGATGAGCATGGGGAGGTCAGGAAACATGCAGTGGCAATGTAGGATAGGTTTCTGAAAAACAACGCGGGGTGGTACGCATTGTAAGGGTTTGTAGCAGGCCATTCACTAGTAGGAGTGAGAAAATCTTCATGGGTAATATAGGCAGTGAGTGTCTATGTAGGATGGAAAAAAGCACTACGGGGGGGTCAGCATGGGGAGGTTAGGAAACATGCATTGGCATTGTAGGATCGGTTTCTGAAAAACATCGCCGGGTGGTGCGCATTGTAAGGGTTTCTGACAGGCCATTCACTCGTAGGAGTGAGAAAAACATCACGGGGTGGTGTGAATCCGAGGGCCTGAATTATGATAGGCAGTGAGTGGCAATGTAGGATGGAGAAAAGAACCACAGGGTGGTCAGCATGGGGAGGTCAGAAAACATGCAGTGGAAATGTAGGATAAGAGGGGCTGGGGGTTTAGCTCAGCGGCATAAGCACCTGCCTTGCAAGCAGGCGGTTGTGAGTTCGATCCCCGGTACCGATAAAAATGAAAAAGACAAAAAAAAAAAAAAAAAAAAATAGAAATGTAGGATAAGTTTCTGAAAAACATCACGGGGTGGTGCGCATTGTAAGGGTTTCTAACAGGCCTATCCCTATTTGAAGTGAGAAAAACATCACGGTGTGGTGTGAATTGGAAGGCCTGAATCAAGATAGACAGTGAGTGGCAATTTATGATGGAGAAAAGCACCACGGGTTGGTGAGCATGGGGAGGTCGGGAAACATGAAATGGCAATGTAAGATAGTTTTTCTGAAAAGCATCAGGGGGTGGTGCGCATTGTAAGGGTATGTAGCAGGCCATTCACTAGTAGGAGTGAGAAAAACATCACGTGGTGGTGTGAATCAGAGGGCTTGACTTAGGATAGGCAGTGAGGGGCAATGTAGGATGGAGAAAAGCACCCCGGTGTGCTCAGCATGGGAAGGTCAGGAAACATGCAGTGGAAATGTAGGATACGTTTCTGAAAAACATCGCGGGGTGGTGCGCATTGTAAGGGTTTCTAACAGGCCATTCAGAAGTAGGAGTGAAAAAAACGTCACGGGGTGATGTGAATCGGAGGGCCTGAATTAGGATAGGCATTGAGTTGCAATGTAGGATGGAGAAGAGCACCACAGGGTGGTCAGCATGGGGAGCTCAGGAAACATGCAGTGGCAATGTAGGATAGTTTTTTGAAAAAACATCGCGGGTTGTTGCACATTTTAAGGATTTCTAACAAGCCATTCACAAGTAGGAGTGAAAAAAGCATCACGGTGTGGTGTGAATTGTAGGGGCATAATTAGTATAGGCTGTGAGTGGCAATGTAGGATGGAGAAAAAAACCACGGTTTGTCAGCATGGGGAGGCAAGGAAACATGCAGTGGCAATGTAGAATAGGTTTCAGATAAACATCACCTGGTGGTGGGCATTGTAAGGGTTTCTAACAATCCATTCACTAGTAGGAGTGAGAACAACATCACGGGGTGGTGTGAATCGGAGGGCCTGGGGATTCAGGAAACATGCAGTGGCAATGTAGGTTAGGTTTCTGAAAAAAAAGCTGGGTGGTGTGCATTGTAAATGTTTCTAACAGGCCATTCACTAGTAGGAGTGAGAAAAACATCACGGGGTGCTGTAAATCGGAGGCCCTGAATTATGATATGCAGTGAGTGGCAATGTAGGATGGAGAAAAGCACTACGGGGTGGTCATCATGGGGAGGTCAGGAAACATGCATTGGCAATGTAGGATAGTTTTCTGAAAAACATCACGGGGTGGTGCGCATTGTAAGGATTTCTAACAAGCCATTCACAAGTAGGAGTGAAAAAAACATCACTGGGTGTTGTGAATCGTAGGGCCTGAATTAATACAGGCAGTGAGTGGCTATGTAGGATGGAGAAAAGCCCAACGGGGTGCTCAGCATGGGGAGTCAGGAAACATGCATTGGCAATGTAGGATATGTTTCTGAAAGACATCGCCTGGTGGTGCGCATTGTAAGGCTTTCTAACAGGCCATTCACTAGTAGGGATGAGAAAAACTTCACGGATTGCTGTGAATCGGAGGGCCTGAATTAGGATACGCTGTGAGTGGCAACGTAAAATGGAGAAAAGCACCACGGTGTGGTCAGCATGGGGAGGTCAGGTAACATGCAATGGCAATGTAGGATATGTTTCTGAAAAACAACGCGGGCTGGTGCGCTTTGTAAAAGTTTCTAACAGGCCATTCACTAGTAGAACTGAGAAAAACATCACGGGTTGGTGTGAATTGGAAGGCCTGAATCAAGATAGACAGTGATTGACAATGTAGAATGGAGAAAAGCACCACGGGTTGGTGAGCATGGGGATCTCAGGAAACATGCAATGGCAATGTAGGATAGGTTTCTAAAAAACATCGTGGGTTGGTGCAGTTTGTAAGGCTTTCTAAAAAGCCATTCAGAAGTAGTAGTGAAAAAAACGTCACGTAGTTGTGTGAACTGGAGGGCCTGAATTAGGATAGGCATTGAGTTGCAATGCAGGATGGGGAAAAGCCCCACAGGGTGGTCAGCATGGGGAGGTCAGGAAACATGCAGTGGCAATGTAGGATAGGTTTCTGAAAAACATCGCGGGGTTGTGCGCATTGTAAGGGTTTCATACAGGCCATTCATAACTAGCAGTGAGAAAAATAAAACGGGGTGGTGTGAATCGGAGGGCCTGAATCAGCAGAGGCATTGAGTGGCAATGTAGGATGGAGAAAAGCACAAGGGGTTGTCAGCATGGGGAGGTCAGGAAACATGCATTGGCAATGTTGGATAGGTTTCTTTAAAACATTGCCGGGTGCTGCGCATTGTAAGGTGTTCTAACAGGCTTTACAGTAGTAGGAGTGAGAAAAACATCACGGGCTGGTGTGAATCGGAGGTTCTGAATCATGATAGACAGTGAGTGGCAATGTGGGATGGAGAAAAGCACCACGGGTTGGTGAGCATGGGGAGGTCAGGAAACATGCAATGGCAATGTAGGATAGGATTCTGAAAAACAACGCGTGGTGGTACGCATTGTAAGGGTTTGTAGCAGGCCATTCACTAGTAGGAATGAGAAAAACATCACGGGGTGGTGTGAATCGGAGGGCCTGAATTAGGACAGGCAGTGCGTGGCAATAAAGATTGGAGAAAAGCACCATGGGGTGGTCAACATACGGACGTCAGGAAACATGCAGTGGCAATGTAGGATAGGTTTCTGAAAAACATCGTGGGTTGGTGCGCATGGTAAGGATTTCTAACAAGCCATTCAGAAGTAGCAGTGAAAAAAAAACGTCACGGTGGGGTGTGAATCGGAGGACCTGAATTAGGATAGGCATTGAGTTGTAATGTAGGATGGAGAAAAGCACCACCGGGTGGTCAGCATGGGGAGGTCAGGAAACATGCACTGGCAATGTAGTATTGGTGTCTGAAAAACTTCGTGATGTGGTGCGCATTGTAAGGGTTTCTAAAAGGCCATTAACTAGTAGGAGTGAGAAATACATCACGGGGTGGTGTGAATTGGAAGACCTGAATCAGGATAGGCAGTGAGTGGCAATGTAGGATGGAGAAAAGCACCACCGCATGGTGAGCATGGGGAGGTCAGGAAACATGCTGCGGCAATGTAGGATAGGCTTCTGAAAAACATCGCGGAATGGTGCGCATTATTAAGGTTTGTAGCACGCCATTCACTAGAACGAGTGAGAAAAACATCACGGGCTGGTGCGAATGGGAGAGCCTGAATTAGGATAGGCATTGAGTGGCAATGTAGGACGGAGAAAAGCACCACAAGTTGTTCAGCCTGGGGAGCTGATGAAACATCCAGTGGCAATGTAGGATAGGTTTCTTAAAAAAAAAGCGGGGTGGTGCGCATTGTAAGGGTTTCTAACAAGCCATTCAAAAGTAGGAGTGAAAAACACTTCACGGGTTTGTGTGAATCGTAGGGCCTGAATTAATATAGGCAGTGAGTGGCTATGTAGGATGCAGAAAAGCACCACGTGGTGGTCAGCCTGGGGATTCAGGAAACATGCATTGGCAATGTAGGATAGGTTTCTGAAAAACATCACCGGGTGGTGCGCATGGTAAGGCTTTCTAATAGGCCATTCGCTAGTAGGAATGAGAAAAACATCACGGAGTGGTGTGAATCGGTGGACCTGATTTAGTATAGACAGTGAGTGGCAACGTAAAATGGAGAAAAGCACCAAGGGTTGGTGAGCTTGCGGAGGTCAGGAAACATGCAATGGCAATGTAGGATAGGTTTCTGAAAAACAACGCGTGATGGTACGCATTGTAAGGGTTTGTAGCAGGCCATTCACGAGTAGGAGTGAGAAAAAAATCATGGGTAATATAGGCAGTGAGTGGCTATGTAGGATGGAGAAAAGCACCACGGGGTGGTCAGCATGGGGAGGTCACGAAACATGCATTGGCAATGTAGGATAGGTTTCTGAAAAACATCGCCGAGTGGGGCACATTGTAAGGGATTCTAACAGGCCATTCACTAGTAGGAGTGAGAAAAACATCACGGGGTGTTGTGAATCCGAGGGCCTGAATTATGATAGACAGTGAGTGGCAATGTAGGATGGAGAAAACCACCACGGGGTGGTCAGCATGGGGAGGTCAGAAAACATGCAGTGGAAATGTAGGATACGTTTCTGAAAAACATAGCAGGGTGGTGCGCATTGTAAGGGTTTCTAACACGCCATTCACTAGTAGAAGAGAGAAAAACATCACAGGGTGGTGTGAATTGGAAGGCCTGAATCAACATAGACAGTGAGTGGCAATTTGTGATGGAGAAAAGCAACACGGGGTGATGAGCATCGGGAGATCAGGAAACATGAAATGGCAATGTAGCATAGTTTTTCTGAAAAACATCGCAGGGTGGTGCGCATTGTAAGGGTTTGTAGCAGGCCATTCACTAGTAGGAGTGAGAAAAACATCACGGGGTGGTGTGAATCGGAGGGCCTGACTTAGGATAGGCAGTGAGTGGCAATGAAGGATGGAGAAAAGCACCATGGGGTGGTCAGCATGGGTAGGTCAGGAAACATGCAGTGGAAATGTAGGATAAGTTTCTGAAAAACATCGCGGGGTGGTGTGCATTGTAAGGGTTTCTAACAGGGCATTCAGAAGTAGAAGTGAATAAAACGTCAAGTGGTGGTGTGAATCGGAGGGCCTGAATTATGATAGGCATTGAGTTGCAATGTAGGATGGAGAAAAGCACCACAGGGTGGTCAGCAAGGGGAGGTCAGGAAACATGCAGTGGCAATGTAGGATAGTTTCTGAAAAATATCGCAAGGTGCTGCGCATTGTAAGGGTTTCTAACAGGCCATTCACTAGTAGGAGTGAGAAAAACATCATATGGTGGTGTGAATCAGAGGGCCTGAATTAGGATAGGCAGTGAGTGGCAATGTAGGATGGAGAAAAGCACCACGGGGTGGTCAGCATGTGAAGGTCAGGAAACATGCGGAGGCAATGTAGGATAGTTTCTGAAAAATATCGCAAGGTGCTGCGCATTGTAAGGGTTTCTAACAGGCCATTCACTGGTAGGAGTGTGAAAAATATCACAGGAGGGTGTGAATTGGAGGGCCTGAATTCAGATAGGCAGGGAGTGGCAATGTAGGATGGAGAACAGCACCCCGGGTTGGTCAGCATGGTGGGTAAAGAAACATGCGGTGGCAATGTAGGATAGGTTTCTGAAAACATCGGGGGTGGTGCGCATTGTAAGGGTTTCTAACAGGCAATTCACTAGTAGGTGTGAGAAAAACATCACCGGGTGGTGTGAATCGTAGGGCCTGAATTAATATAGGCAGTGAGTGGCTATGCAGGATGGAGAAAAGCACCACAGGGTGGTCAGCATGGGGAGTCAGGAAACATGCATTGTCAATGTAGGATAGTTTTCTGAAAAACATCGCCGGGTTGTGCGCATATTAAGGCTTTCTAACAGGCCATTCACTAGTAGGAATGAGAAAAACATCACGGGGTGGTGTGAATCGGAGAGCCTGAATTAGGATAGGCAGTGAGTGGCAATGAAGGATGGAGAAAAGCACAACGGGGTGGTCAACATGGGGACGTCAGGAAACATGCAGCGGCAATGTAGGATAGGTTTCTGAAAAACATCGTGGGTTGGTGCACTTTGTAAGGCTTTCTCTCAAGCCATTCAGAAGTAGGAGGGAAAAAAAAATCACGGGGTGGTGTTAATCAGAGGGCCTCAATTAGGATAGGCATTGTGTTGCAAAGCAGGATGGAGAAAAGCACCACAGTGTGGTCAGCATGGTTAGGTCAGGAAACATGCAGTGGCAATGTAGGATAGTTTTCTGAAAAACATCGCGGGGTGGTGCGCATTTTAAGGATTTCTAACAATCCATTCACAAGTAGGAGTGAAAAAACATCACGGTGTGGTGTGAATTGTAGGTGCTGAATTAGGATAGGCTGTGAGTGGCAATGTACGATGGAGAAAAAAACCACGGTTTGTCAGCATGGGGATGCAAGGAAAAATGCAATGGCAATGTAGGATAGGTTTCTGAAAAACATAATGGGGTGGTGCGCATTGTAAGGGTTTTTAACAGGCCATTCACTAGTAGGAGTGAGAAAAATAAATAGAGGTGGTTTGAATCGGATGGCCTGAATCAGGAGAGGCATTGAGTGGCTATGTAGGATGGAGAAAAGCACCACGGGGTGGTCAGCATGGGGAGGTGAGGAAACATGCATTGGCAATGTAGGATAGGTTTCTGTAAAACATTGCCGGGTGGTGCGCATTGAAAAGGTTTCCAACAGGCCATTCACTAGTAGAAGTGAGAAAAACATCATGGGGTGGTGTGAATCGGAGGGCCTCAATTATGATAGGCAGTGTGTGGCAATGTAGGATAGAGAAAATCAGAACGAGGTGGTCAGCATGGGGAGGTCAGGAAACATGCATTGGAAATGTAGGATACGTTTCTAAAAAACATCGTGGGTTGGTGCGCATTGTAAGGCTTTCTAACAAGCCATTCAAAAGTAGGAGTGAAAAAAACGTCACGCGGTGGTGTGAATCGGAGGGCCTGAATTAGGATAGGCATTGAGTAGCAATGTAGGATGGAGAAGAGCACCACAGGGTGTTTAGCATGGGGAGGTCAGGAAACATGCTGTGGCAATGTAGGATAGGTTTCTGAAAAGCATCGCCGGGTGGTGTGCATTGTTACGCTTTCTAACAGGCCATTCACAAGTAGGAGTGAGAAAAACATGACGGGGTGGTGTGAATCGGAGGGCCTGAATTATGGTAGGCAGTGTGTGGAAATGTAGGATGGAGAAAAGCACCATGCGGTGGTCAGCATGGGGAGGTCAGGAAACATGCAGTGGAAATGTAGGATACGTTTCTGAAAAACATCGTGGATTGGTGGGCATTGTAAGGCTTTCTAACAAGCCATTCAAAAGTAGGAGTGAAAAAAACGTCACGGGGTGGTGTGAATCAGAGGGCCTGAATGAGGATAGGCATTGAGTTGCTATGTAGGATGTAGAAAGGCACCACAGGGTGGTCAGCATAGGGAGGTGAGGAAACAGGCAGTGGCAATGTAGGATATGTTTCTGAAAATAAAAGCAGGGTGGTGTGCATTGTAAGGGTTTCTAACAGGCCATGCACTAGTAGGAGTGAGAAACACATCATGGGGTGGTGTGAATCGGAGGGCCTGAATTAGGATAGGCAGTGAGTGGCTATGCAGGATGGATAAAAGCACCATAGGGTGGTCAGCAAGGGAAGGTCAGGAAACATGCAGTGGCAATGTAGGATAGTTTTATGAAAAACATCGCGGGGTGGTGCGCATTATAAGGATTTGTAACAAGCCATTTACAAGCAGAAGTGAAAAAAACATCACAGTGTGGTGTGAATCGTAGGGGCTTAATTAGGATAGGCTGTGAGTGGCAATGCAGTATGGAGAAAAAAACCACGGGTTTGTCAGCATGGGGAGGCAAGGAAACATGGAGTGGCAATGTAGAATAGGTTTCTGATAGACATCGCTGGGTGGTGCGCATGTAAGGGTTTCTAACAATCCATTCACTAGTAGAGGTGAGAACAACATCATGGGCTGGTGTGAATCGGAG